>NC_082709.1:108627052-114119388 GCF_030144855.1 Hypanus sabinus
GGATTCCTCATCCTCACCTACCACCCCACCAGGGATAGGATTCCTCGTCCTCACCTACCACCCCACCAGGGATAGGATTCCTCATCCTCACCTACCACCCCACCAGGGATAGGATTCCTCGTCCTCACCTACCACCCCACCAGGTATAGGATTCCTCGTCCTCACCCACCACCTCACCAGGGATAGGATTCCTCATCCTCACCCACCACCCCACCAGGGATAGGATTCCTCATCCTCACCTACCACCCCACCAGGGATAGGATTCCATATCCTCACCTACCACCCCACCAGGGATAGGATTCCATATCCTCACCCACCACCTCACCAGGGATAGGATTCCTCATCCTCACCCACCACCCCACCAGGGATAGGATTCCTCATCCTCACCTACCACCCCACCAGGGATAGGATTCCATATCCTCACCCACCACCCCACCAGGGGTAGGATTCCTCTTGTCCTCACCTACCACCCCACCAGGGATAGGATTCCTCATCCTCACCTACCACCTCACCAGGGATAGGATTCCTCATCTCACCTACCACCCCACCAGGGATAGGATTCCTCGTCCTCACCTACCACCCCACCAGGGATAGGATTCCTCTTGTCCTCACCTACCACCCCACCAGGGATAGGATTCCTCATCCTCACCTACCACCCCACCAGGGATAGGATTCCTCATCCTCACCTACCACCCCACCAGGGATAGGATTCCTCTTGTCCTCATCTACTACCCCACCAAGGATAGGATTCCTCATCCTCACCTACCACCCCACCAGGGATAGGATTCCTCATCCTCACCTACCACCCCACCAGGGATAGGATTCCTCTTGTCCTCACCTACCACCCCACCAGGGATAGGATTCCTCATCCTCACCCACCACCCCACCAGGGATAGGATTCCTCATCCTCACCTACCACCCCACCAGGGATAGGATTCCATATCCTCACCCACCACCCCACCAGGGATAGGATTCCTCATCCTCACCTACCACCCCACCAGGGATAGGATTCCTCTTGTCCTCACCTACCACCCCACCAGGGATAGGATTCCTCATACTCACCTACCACCCCACCAGGGATAGGATTCCTCGTCCTCACCTACCACCCCACCAGGGATAGGATTCCTCATCCTCACCCACCACCCCACCAGGGATAGGATTCCTCATCCTCACCTACCACCCCACCAGGGATAGGATTCCTCATCCTCACCTACCACCCCACCAGGGATAGGATTCCTCATCCTCACCTACCACCCCACCAGGGATAGGATTCCTCATCCTCACCTACCACCCCACCAGGGATAGGATTCCTCATCCTCAACTACCACCCCATCAGGGATAGGATTCCTCATCCTCACCTACCACCCCACCAGGGATAGGATTCCTCTTGTCATCACCTACCACCCCACCAGGGATAGGATTCCTCATCCTCACCTACCACCCCACCAGTGATAGGATTCCTCTTGTCCTCACCTACCACCCCACCAGGGATAGGATTCCTCATACTCACCTACTACCACACCACCAGGGATAGGATTCCTCATCCTCACCTACCACCCCACCAGGGATAGGATTCCTCTTGTCCTCACCTACCACCCACCAGGGATAGGATTCCTCATCCTCACCTACCACCCCACCAGGGATAGGATTCCTCATCCTCACCTACCACCCCACCAGGGATAGGATTCCTCTTGTCCTCACCTACCACCCCACCAGGGATAGGATTCCTCATCTCACCTACCACCCCACCAGGGATAGGATTCCTCTTGTCCTCACCTACCACCCACCAGGGATAGGATTCCTCATCCTCACCTACCACCCCACCAGGGATAGGATTCCTCTTGTCCTCACCTACCACCCCACCAGGGATAGGATTCCTCATCCTCACCTACCACCCCACCAGGGATAGGATTCCTCTTGTCCTCATCTACTACCCCACCAGGGATAGGATTCCTCATCCTCACCTACCACCCCACCAGGGATAGGATTCCTCATCCTCACCTACCACCCCACCAGGGATAGGATTCCTCTTGTCCTCATCTACTACCCCACCAAGGATAGGATTCCTCATCCTCACCTACCACCTCACCAGGGATAGGATTCCTCATCCTCACCTACCACCCCACCAGGGATAGGATTCCTCATCCTCACCTACCACCCCACCAGGGATAGGATTCCTCATCCTCACCTACCACCCCACCAGGGATTGGATTCCTCATCCTCACCTACCACCCCACCAGGGATAGGATTCCTCATCCTCACCTACCACCCACCAGGGATAGGATTCCTCTTGTCCTCACCTACCACCCCACCAGGGATAGGATTCCTCATCCTCACCTACCACCCCACCAGGGATAGGATTCCTCTTCCTCACCTACCACCCACCAGGGATAGGATTCCTCTTGTCCTCACCTACCACCCCACCAGGGATAGGATTCCTCATCCTCACCTACCACCCCAACAGGGATAGGATTCCTCATCCTCACCTACCACCCCACCAGGGATAGGATTCCTCATCCTCACCCACCACCCCACCAGGGATAGGATTCCTCATCCTCACCTACCACCCCACCAGGGATAGGATTCCTCATCCTCACCTACTACCCCACCAGGGATAGGATTCCTCATCCTCACCTACCACCCACCAGGGATAGGATTCCTCATCCTCACCTACTACCCCACCAGGGATAGGGTTCCTCTTCTCCTCACCTACCACCCCACCAGGGATAGGATTCCTCATCCTCACCTACCACCCCACCAGGGATAGGATTCCTCATCCTCACCTACCACCCACCAGGGATAGGATTCCTCATTCTCACCTACCACCCCACCAGGGATAGTATTCCTCATCCTCACCTACCACCCCACCAGGGATAGGATTCCTCATCCTCACCTACCACCCCACCAGGGATAGGATTCCTCTTGTCCTCACCTACCACCCCACCAGGGAGAGGATTCCTCTTGTCCTCACCTACCACCCCACCAGGGATAGGATTCCTCATCCTCACCTACCACCCCACCAGGGATAGGATTCCTCTTGTCCTCACCTACCACCCCACCAGGGATAGTATTCCTCATCCTCACCTACCACCCCACCAGGGATTGGATTCCTCTTGTCCTCACCTACCACCCCACCAGGGATAGGATTCCTCATCCACACCTACCACCCCACCAGGGATAGGATTCCTCTTGTCCTCACCTACCACCCACCAGGGATAGGATTCCTCATCCTCACCTACCACCCCACCAGGGATAGGATTCCTCATCCTCACCTACCACCCCACCAGGGATAGGATTCCTCTTGTCCTCACCTACCACCCACCAGGGATAGGATTCCTCTTGTCCTCACCTACCACCCCACCAGGGATAGGATTCCTCTTGTCCTCACCTACCACCCCACCAGGATAGGATTCCTCTTGTCCTCACCTACCACCCCACCAGGGATAGGATTCCTCTTGTCCTCACCTACCACCCACCAGGGATAGTATTCCTCGTCCTCACCTACCACCCCACCAGGGATAGGATTCCTCATCCTCACCTACCACCCCACCAGGGATAGGATTCCTCATCCTCACCTACCACCTCACCAGGGATAGGATTCCTCATCTCACCAACCACCCCACCAGGGATAGGATTCCTCATCCTCACCCACCACCCCACCAGGGATAGGATTCCTCTTGTCCTCACCTACCACCCCCACCAGGGATAGGATTCCTCTTGTCCTCACCTACCACCCCACCAGGGATAGGATTCCTCTTGTCCTCACCTACCACCCCACCAGGGATAGTATTCCTCGTCCTCACCTACCACCCACCAGGGATAGGATTCCTCATCCTCACCTACCACCCCACCAGGGATAGGATTCCTCATCCTCACCTACCACCTCACCAGGGATAGGATTCCTCATCCTCACCTACCACGCCACCAGGGATAGGATTCCTCATCCTCACCTACCACCCCACCAGGGATAGTATTCCTCATCCTCACCTACCACCCCACCAGGGATAGGATTCCTCATCCTCACCTACCACCCCACCAGGGATAGGATTCCTCATCTTCACCTACCACCCCACCAGGGATAGGGTTCCTCTTGTCCTCACCTACCACCCCACCAGGGATAGGATTCCTCATCCTCACCTACCACCTCACCAGGGATAGGATTCCTCTTGTCCTCACCTACAACCCCACCAGGGATAGGATTCCTCATCCTCATCTACCACCCCACCAGGGATAGGATTCCTCATCCTCACCTACCACCCCACCAGGGATAGGATTCCTCATCCTCACCTACCACCCCACCAGGGATAGGATTCCTCATCCTCACCTACCACCCCACCAGGGATAGGATTCCTCATCCTCACCTACCACCCCACCAGGGATAGGATTCCTCATCCTCACCTACCACCCCACCAGGGATAGGATTCCTCATCCTCACCTACCACCCCACCAGGGATAGGATTCCTCGTCCTCACCTACCACCCCACCAGGGATAGGATTCCTCATCCTCACCTACCACCCCACCAGGGATAGGATTCCTCATCCTCACCTACCACCCCACCAGGGATAGGATTCCTCTTGTCCTCACCCACCACCCCACCAGGGATAGGATTCCTCATCCTCACCTACCACCCCACCAGGGATAGGATTCCTCATCCTCACCTACTACCCCACCAGGGATAGGATTCCTCATCCTCACCCACCACCCCACCAGGGATAGGATTCCTCTTGTCCTCACCTACCACCCCACCAGGGATAGGATTGCTCATCCTCACCTACCACCTCACCAGGGATGGGATTCCTCATCCTCACCCACCACCCCACCAGGGATAGGATTCCTCATCCTCACCTACCACCCCACCAGGGATAGGATTCCTCATCCTCACCCACCACCCCACCAGGGGTAGGATTCCTCTTGTCCTCACCAACCACCCCACCAGGATAGGATTCCTCATCCTCACCTACCACCCCACCAGGGATAGGATTCCTCATCCTCACCTACCACCCCACCAGGGATAGGATTCCTCGTCCTCACCTACCACCCCACCAGGTATAGGATTCCTCGTCCTCACCCACCCACCTCACCAGGGATAGGATTCCTCATCCTCACCCACCACCCCACCAGGGATAGGATTCCTCATCCTCACCTACCACCCCACCAGGGATAGGATTCCTCATCCTCACCTACCACCCCACCAGGGATAGGATTCCTCGTCCTCACCTACCACCCCACCAGGTATAGGATTCCTCGTCCTCACCCACCACCTCACCAGGGATAGGATTCCTCATCCTCACCCACCACCCCACCAGGGATAGGATTCCTCATCCTCACCTACCACCCCCACCAGGGATAGGATTCCATATCCTCACCTACCACCCCACCAGGGATAGGATTCCATATCCTCACCCACCACCTCACCAGGGATAGGTTTCCTCATCCTCACCCACCACCCCACCAGGGATAGGATTCCTCATCCTCACCTACCACCCCACCAGGGATAGGACTCCATATCCTCACCCACCACCCCACCAGGGTAGGATTCCCTCTTGTCCTCACCTACCACCCCACCAGGGATAGGATTCCTCATCCTCACCTACCACCTCACCAGGGATAGGATTCCTCATCCTCACCTACCACCCCACCAGGGATAGGATTCCTCATCCTCACCTACCACCCCACCAGGGATAGGATTCCTCGTCCTCACCTACCACCCCACCAGGGATAGGATTCCTCATCCTCACCGACCACCCCACCAGGGATAGGATTCCTCATCCTCATCTACCACCCCACCAGGGATAGGATTCCTCTTGTCCTCATCTACTACCCCACCAAGGATAGGATTCCTCATCCTCACCTACCACCCCACCAGGGATAGGATTCCTCATCCTCACCTACCACCCCACCAGGGATAGGATTCCTCTTGTCCTCACCTACCACCCCACCAGGGATAGGATTCCTCATCCTCACCTACCACCACCACCAGGGATAGGATTCCTCTTGTCATCACCTACCACCCCACCAGGGATAGGATTCCTCATCCTCACCTACCACCCCACCAGGGATAGGATTCCTCTTGTCCTCACCTACCACCCCACCAGGGATAGGATTCCTCATACTCACCTACCACCCCACCAGGGATAGGATTCCTCATCCTCACCTACCACCCCACCAGGGATAGGATTCCTCTTGTCCTCACCTACCACCCCACCAGGGATAGGATTCCTCATCCTCATTTACCACCCCACCAGGGATAGGATTCCTCATCCTCACCTACCACCCCACCAGGGATAGGATTCCTCTTGTCCTCACCTACCACCCCACCAGGGATAGGATTCCTCATCCTCACCTACCACCCCACCAGGGATAGGATTCCTCTTGTCCTCACCTACCACCCCACCAGGGATAGGATTCCTCATCCTCACCTACCACCCCACCAGGGATAGGATTCCTCTTGTCCTCACCTACCACCCCACCAGGGATAGGATTCCTCATCCTCACCTACCACCCCACCAGGGATAGGATTCCTCTTGTCCTCATCTACTACCCCACCAGGGATAGGATTCCTCATCCTCACCTACCACCCCACCAGGGATAGGATTCCTCATCCTCACCTACAACCCCACCAGGGATAGGATTCCTCTTGTCCTCATCTACTACCCCACCAAGGATAGGATTCCTCATCCTCACCTACCACCTCACCAGGGATAGGATTCCTCATCCTCACCTACCACCCCGCCAGGGATAGGATTCCTCATCCTCACCTACAACCCCACCAGGGATAGGATTCCTCATCCTCACCTACCACCCCACCAGGGATTGGATTCCTCATCCTCACCTACCACCCCACCAGGGATAGGATTCCTCATCCTCACCTACCACCCCACCAGGGATAGGATTCCTCTTGTCCTCACCTACCACCCACCAGGGATAGGATTCCTCATCCTCACCTACCACCCCACCAGGGATAGGATTCCTCTTCCTCACCTACCACCCCGCCAGGGATAGGATTCCTCTTGTCCTCACCTACCACCCCACCAGGGATAGGATTCCTCATCCTCACCTACCACCCCAACAGGGATAGGATTCCTCATCCTCACCTACCACCCCACCAGGGATAGGATTCCTCATCCTCACCCACCACCCCACCAGGGATAGGATTCCTCATCCTCACCTACCACCCCACCAGGGATAGGATTCCTCATCCTCACCTACTACCCCACCAGGGATAGGATTCCTCATCCTCACCTACCACCCCACCAGGGATAGGATTCCTCATCCTCACCTACTACCCCACCAGGGATAGGGTTCCACTTCTCCTCACCTACCACCCCACCAGGGATAGGATTCCTCATCCTCACCTACCACCCCACCAGGGATAGGATTCCTCATTCTCACCTACCACCCCACCAGGGATAGTATTCCTCATCCTCACCTACCACCCCACCAGGGATAGGATTCCTCATCCTCACCTACCACCCCACCAGGGATAGGATTCCTCATCCTCACCTACCACCCCACCAGGGATAGTATTCCTCATCCTCACCTACCACCCCACCAGGGATAGGATTCTTCTTGTCCTCACCTACCACCCCACCAGGGATAGGATTCCTCATCCTCACCTACCACCCCACCAGGGATAGTATTCCTCATCCTCACCTACCACCCCACCAGGGATTGGATTCCTCTTGTCCTCACCTACCACCCCACCAGGGATAGGATTCCTCATCCACACCTACCACCCCACCAGGATAGGATTCCTCTTGTCCTCACCTACCACCCCACCAGGGATAGGATTCCTCATCCTCACCTACCACCCCACCAGGGATAGGATTCCTCATCCTCACCTACCACCCCACCAGGGATAGGATTCCTCTTGTCCTCACCTACCACCCCACCAGGGATAGGATACCTCTTGTCCTCACCTACCACCCCACCAGGGATAGGATTCCTCTTGTCCTCACCTACCACCCCACCAGGGATAGGATTCCTCTTGTCCTCACCTACCACCCCACCAGGGATAGGATTCCTCTTGTCCTCACCTACCACCCCACCAGGGATAGTATTCCTCGTCCTCACCTACCACCCCACCAGGGATAGGATTCCTCATCCTCACCTACCACCCCACCAGGGATAGGATTCCTCATCCTCACCTACCACCTCACCAGGGATAGGATTCCTCATCCTCACCTACCACCCCACCAGGGATAGGATTCCTCATCCTCACCTACCACCCCACCAGGGATAGGATTCCTCTTGTCCTCACCTACCACCCCACCAGGGATAGGATTCCTCATCCTCACCTACCACCCCACCAGGGATAGGATTCCTCATCCTCACCTACCACCCCACCAGGGATAGGATTCCTCATCCTCACCTACCACCCCACCAGGGATAGGATTCCTCTTGTCCTCACCTACCACCCCACCAGGGATAGGATTCCTCTTGTCCTCACCTACCACCCCACCAGGGATAGGATTCCTCTTGTCCTCACCTACCACCCCACCAGGGATAGTATTCCTCGTCCTCACCTACCACCCCACCAGGGATAGGATTCCTCATCCTCACCTACCACCCCACCAGGGATAGGATTCCTCATCCTCACCTACCACCTCACCAGGGATAGGATTCCTCATCCTCACCTACCACCCCACCAGGGATAGGATTCCTCATCCTCACCTACCACCCCACCAGGGATAGGATTCCTCATCCTCACCTACCACCCCACCAGGGATAGGATTCCTCATCCTCACCTACCACCACACCAGGGATAGGATTCCTCATCCTCACCTACCACCCCACCAGGGATAGGGTTCCTCTTGTCATCACCTACCACCCCACCAGGGATAGGATTCCTCATCCTCACCTACCACCTCACCAGGGATAGGATTCCTCTTGTCCTCACCTACAACCCCACCAGGGATAGGATTCCTCATCCTCATCTACCACCCCACCAGGGATAGGATTCCTCATCCTCACCTACCACCCCACCAGGGATAGGATTCCTCATCCTCACCTACCACCCCACCAGGGATAGGATTCCTCATCCTCACCTACCACCCCACCAGGGATAGGATTCCTCATCCTCACCTACCACCCCACCAGGGATAGGATTCCTCATCCTCACCTACCACCCCACCAGGGATAGGATTCCTCGTCCTCACCTACCACCCCACCAGGGATAGGATTCCTCATCCTCACCTACCACCCCACCAGGGATAGGATTCCTCATCCTCACCTACCACCCCACCAGGGATAGGATTCCTCTTGTCCTCACCCACCACCCCACCAGGGATAGGATTCCTCATCCTCACCTACCACCCCACCAGGGATAGGATTCCTCATCCTCACCTACTACCCCACCAGGGATAGGATTCCTCATCCTCACCCACCACCCCACCAGGGATAGGATTCCTCTTGTCCTCACCTACCACCCCACCAGGGATAGGATTCCTCTTGTCCTCACCTACCACCCCACCAGGGATAGGATTCCTCATCCTCACCTACCACCCCACCAGGGATGGGATTCCTCGTCCTCACCCACCACCTCACCAGGGATAGGATTCCTCATCCTCACCCACCACCCCACCAGGTATAGGATTCCTCATCCTCACCTACCACCCCACCAGGGATAGGATTCCATATCCTCACCCACCACCCCACCAGGGTAGGATTCCTCTTGTCCTCACCTACCACCCCACCAGGGATAGGATTCCTCTTGTCCTCACCTACCACCCCACCAGGGATAGGATTCCTCGTCCTCACCTACCACCCCACAGGGATAGGGTTCCTCATCCTCACCTACCACCCCACCAGGGATAGGATTCCTCTTGTCATCACCTACCACCCCACCAGGGATAGGATTCCTCATCCTCACCTACCACCCCACCAGGGATAGGATTCCTCATCCTCACCTACCACCCCACCAGGGATAGGATTCCTCTTGTCCTCACCTACCACCCCACCAGGATAGGATTCCTCGTCCTCACCTACCACCCCACCAGGGATAGGATTCCTCTTGTCCTCACCTACCACCCCACCAGGGATAGGATTCCTCTTGTCCTCACCTACCACCCCACCAGGGATAGGATTCCTCATCCTCACCTACCACCCCACCAGGTATAGGATTCCTCATCCTCACCTACCACCCCACCAGGGATAGGATTCCTCATCCTCATCTACCACCCCACCAGGGATAGGATTCCTCTTGTCCTCATCTACTACCCCACCAAGGATAGGATTCCTCATCCTCACCTACCACCCCACCAGGGATAGGATTCCTCTTGTCCTCACCTACCACCCCACCAGGGATAGGATTCCTCATCCTCACCTACCACCCCACCAGGGATAGGATTCCTCATCCTCACCTACCACCCCACCAGGGATAGGATTCCTCATCCTCACCTACCACCCCACCAGGGATAGGATTCTTCATCCTCACCTACCACCCCACCAGGGATAGGATTCCTCATCCTCACCTACCACCCCACCAGGGATAGGATTCCTCATACTCACCTACCACCCCACCAGGGATAGGATTCCCCTTGTCCTCACCTACCAACCCACCAGGATAGCATTCCTCTTGTCCTCAACTACCACCCCACCAGCGATAGGATTCCTCTTGTCCTCACCCACCACCCCACCAGGGATAGGATTCCTCATCCTCACCTACCACCCCACCAGGGATAGGATTCCTCATCCTCACCTACCACCCCACCAGGGATAGGATTCCTCATCCTCACCTACCACCCCACCAGGGATAGGATTCCTCATCCTCACCTACCACCCCACCAGGGATAGGATTCCTCATCCTCACCTACCACCCCACCAGGGATAGGATTCCTCATCCTCACCTACCACCCCACCAGGGATAGGATTCCTCATCCTCACCTACCACCCACCAGGGATAGGATTCCTCATCCTCACCTACCACCCCACCAGTGATAGCATTCCTCATCCTCACCTAGCACCCCACCAGGGATAGGATTCCTCATCCTCACCTACCACCCCAACAGGGATAGGATTCCTCATCCTCACCTACCACCCCACCAGGATAGGATTGCTCATCCTCACCTACCACCCCACCAGGGATAGGATTCCTCGTCCTCACCTACCACCCCACCAGGGATAGGATTCCTCTTGTCCTCACCTACCACCCCACCAGGGATAGGATTCCTCATCCTCACCTACCACCCCACCAGGGATAGGATTCTTCTTGTCCTCACCTACCACCCCACCAGGGATAGGATTCCTCATCCTCATCTACTACCCCACCAGGGATAGGATTCCTCATCCTCACCTACCACCCCACCAGGGATAGGATTCCTCTTGTCCTCATCTACTACCCCACCAAGGATAGGATTCCTCATCCTCACCTACCACCCCACCAGGGATAGGATTCCTCATCCTCACCTACCACCCCACCAGGGATAGGATTCCTCATCCTCACCTACCACCCCACCAGGGATAGGATTCCTCATCCTCACCTACCACCCCACCAGGGATAGGATTCCTCATACTCACCTACCACCCCACCAGGGATAGGATTCCCCTTGTCCTCACCTACCAACCCACCAGGGATAGCATTCCTCTTGTCCTCACCTACCACCCCACCAGCGATAGGATTCCTCTTGTCCTCACCCACCACCCCACCAGGGATAGGATTCCTCATCCTCACCTACCACCCCACCAGGGATAGGATTCCTCATCCTCACCTACCACCCCACCAGGGATAGGATTCCTCATCCTCACCTACCACCCCACCAGGGATAGGATTCCTCATCCTCACCTACCACCCACCAGGGATAGGAATTCCTCATCCTCACCTACCACCCCACCAGGGATAGGATTCCTCATCCTCACCTACCACCCCACCAGGGATAGGATTCCTCATCCTCACCTACCACCCCACCAGGGATAGGATTCCTCATCCTCACCTACCACCCCACCAGTGATAGCATTCCTCATCCTCACCTAGCACCCCACCAGGGATAGGATTCCTCATCCTCACCTACCACCCCAACAGGGATAGGATTCCTCATCCTCACCTACCACCCCACCAGGGATAGGATTGCTCATCCTCACCTACCACCCCACCAGGGATAGGATTCCTCGTCCTCACCTACCACCCCACCAGGGATAGGATTCCTCTTGTCCTCACCTACCACCCCACCAGGGATAGGATTCCTCATCCTCACCTACCACCCCACCAGGGATAGGATTCCTCTTGTCCTCACCTACCACCCCACCAGGGATAGGATTCCTCATCCTCACCTACCACCCCACCAGGGATAGGATTCCTCTTGTCCTCACCTACCACCCCACCAGGGATAGGATTCCTCATCCTCACCTACCACCCCACCAGGGATAGGATTCCTCTTGTCCTCACCTACCACCCCACCAGGGATAGGATTCCTCATCCTCACCTACCACCCCACCAGGGATAGGATTCCTCATCCTCACCGACCACCCCACCAGGGATAGGATTCCTCATCCTCACCTACCACCCCACCAGGGATAGGATTCCTCTTGTCCTCACCTACCACCCCACCAGGGATAGGATTCCTCATCCTCAACTACCACCCCACCAAGGATAGGATTCCTCATCCTCACCTACCTCCCCACCAGGGATAGGATTCCTCATCCTCACCTACCACCCCACCAGGGATAGGATTCCTCTTGTCCTCATCTACCACCCCACCAGGGATTGGATTCCTCATCCTCACCTACCACCCCACCAGGGATAGGATTCCTCATCCTCACCTACCACCCCACCAGGGATAGGATTCCTCTTGTCCTCACCTACCACCCCACCAGGGATAGGATTCCTCATCCTCAACTACCACCCCACCAAGGACAGGATTCCTCATCCTCACCTACCACCCCACCAGGGATAGGATTCCTCATCCTCACCCACCACCCCACCAGGGATAGGATTCCTCATCCTCACCTACCACCCCACCAGGGATAGGATTCCTCGTCCTCACCTACCACCCCACCAGGTATAGGATTCCTCGTCCTCACCCACCACCTCACCAGGGATAGGATTCCTCATCCTCACCCACCACCCCACCAGGGATAGGATTCCTCATCCTCACCTACCACCCCACCAGGGATAGGATTCCATATCCTCACCCACCACCCCACCAGGGGTAGGATTCCTCTTGTCCTCACCTACCACCCCACCAGGGATAGGATTCCTCTTGTCCTCACCTACCACCCCACCAGGGATAGGATTCCTCGTCCTCACCTACCACCCCACCAGGGATAGGGTTCCTCATCCTCACCTACCACCCCACCAGGGATAGGATTCCTCTTGTCATCACCTACCACCCCACCAGGGATAGGATTCCTCATCCTCACCTACCACCCCACCAGGGATAGGATTCCTCATCCTCACCTACCACCCCACCAGGGATAGGATTCCTCTTGTCCTCACCTACCACCCCACCAGGGATAGGATTCCTCGTCCTCACCTACCACCCCACCAGGGATAGGATTCCTCTTGTCCTCACCTACCACCCCACCAGGGATAGGATTCCTCTTGTCCTCACCTACCACCCCACCAGGGATAGGATTCCTCATCCTCACCTACCACCCCACCAGGTATAGGATTCCTCATCCTCACCTACCACCCCACCAGGGATAGGATTCCTCATCCTCATCTACCACCCCACCAGGGATAGGATTCCTCTTGTCCTCATCTACTACCCCACCAAGGATAGGATTCCTCATCCTCACCTACCACCCCACCAGGGATAGGATTCCTCTTGTCCTCACCTACCACCCCACCAGGGATAGGATTCCTCATCCTCACCTACCACCCCACCAGGGATAGGATTCCTCATCCTCACCTACCACCCCACCAGGGATAGGATTCCTCATCCTCACCTACCACCCCACCAGGGATAGGATTCTTCATCCTCACCTACCACCCCACCAGGGATAGGATTCGTCATCCTCACCTACCACCCCACCAGGGATAGGATTCCTCATTCTCACCTACCACCCCACCAGGGATAGGATTCTTCATCCTCACCTACCACCCCACCAGGGATAGGATTCCTCATCCTCACCTACCACCCCACCAGGGATAGGATTCTTCTTGTCCTCACCTACCACCCCACCAGGGATAGGATTCCTCATCCTCATCTACTACCCCACCAGGGATAGGATTCCTCATCCTCACCTACCACCCCACCAGGGATAGGATTCCTCTTGTCCTCATCTACTACCCCACCAAGGATAGGATTCCTCATCCTCACCTACCACCCCACCAGGGATAGGATTCCTCATCCTCACCTACCACCCCACCAGGGATAGGATTCCTCATCCTCACCTACCACCCCACCAGGGATAGGATTCCTCATCCTCACCTACCACCCCACCAGGGATAGGATTCCTCATACTCACCTACCACCCCACCAGGGATAGGATTCCCCTTGTCCTCACCTACCAACCCACCAGGGATAGCATTCCTCTTGTCCTCACCTACCACCCCACCAGCGATAGGATTCCTCTTGTCCTCACCCACCACCCCACCAGGGATAGGATTCCTCATCCTCACCTACCACCCCACCAGGGATAGGATTCCTCATCCTCACCTACCACCCCACCAGGGATAGGATTCCTCATCCTCACCTACCACCCCACCAGGGATAGGATTCCTCATCCTCACCTACCACCCCACCAGGGATAGGATTCCTCATCCTCACCTACCACCCCACCAGGGATAGGATTCCTCATCCTCACCTACCACCCCACCAGGGATAGGATTCCTCATCCTCACCTACCACCCCACCAGGGATAGGATTCCTCATCCTCACCTACCACCCCACCAGTGATAGCATTCCTCATCCTCACCTACCACCCCACCAGGGATAGGATTCCTCATCTTCACCTACCACCCCACCAGGGATAGGATTCCTCATCCTCACCTACCACCCCACCAGGGATAGGATTCCTCATCCTCACCTACCACCCCACCAGTGATAGCATTCCTCATCCTCACCTACCACCCCACCAGGGATAGGATTCCTCATCCTCACCTACCACCCCACCAGGGATAGGATTCCTCATCCTCACCTACCACCCCACCAGGGATAGGATTCCTCATCCTCACCTACCACCCCACCAGGGATAGGATTCCTCGTCCTCACCTACCACCCCACCAGGGATAGGATTCCTCTTGTCCTCACCTACCACCCCACCAGGGATAGGATTCCTCATCCTCACCTACCACCCCACCAGGGATAGGATTCCTCTTGTCCTCACCTACCACCCCACCAGGGATAGGATTCCTCATCCTCACCTACCACCCCACCAGGGATAGGATTCCTCTTGTCCTCACCTACCACCCCACCAGGGATAGGATTCCTCATCCTCATCTACCACCCCACCAGGGATAGGATTCCTCATCCTCATCTACCACCCCACCAGGGATTGGATTCCTCATCCTCACCTACCACCCCACCAGGGATAGGATTCCTCATCCTCACCTACCACCCCACCAGGGATAGGATTCCTCTTGTCCTCACCTACCACCCCAACAGGGATAGGATTCCTCATCCTCAACTACCACCCCACCAAGGATAGGATTCCTCATCCTCACCTACCTCCCCACCAGGGATAGGATTCCTCATCCTCACCTACCACCCCACCAGGGATAGGATTCCTCTTGTCCTCATCTACCACCCCACCAGGGATTGGATTCCTCATCCTCACCTACCACCCCACCAGGGATAGGATTCCTCATCCTCACCTACCACCCCACCAGGGATAGGATTCCTCTTGTCCTCACCTACCACCCCACCAGGGATAGGATTCCTCATCCTCAACTACCACCCCACCAAGGACAGGATTCCTCATCCTCACCTACCACCCCACCAGGGATAGGATTCCTCATCCTCACCTACCACCCCACCAGGGATAGGATTCCTCTTGTCCTCATCTACCACCCCACCAGGGATAGGATTCCTCATCCTCACCCACCACCCACCAGGGATAGGATTCCTCTTGTCCTCATCTACCACCCCACCAGGGATAGGATTCCTCATCCTCACCCACCACCCCACCAGGGATAGGATTCCTCATCCTCACCTACCACCCCACCAGGGATAGGATTCCTCTTGTCCTCATCTACCACCCCACCAGGGATTGGATTCCTCATCCTCACCTACCACCCCCACCAGGGATAGGATTCCTCATCCTCACCTACCACCCCACCAGGGATAGGATTCCTCTTGTCCTCACCTACCACCCCACCAGGGATAGGATTCCTCATCCTCAACTACCACCCCACCAAGGACAGGATTCCTCATCCTCACCTACCACCCCACCAGGGATAGGATTCCTCATCCTCACCTACCACCCCACCAGGGATAGGATTCCTCTTGTCCTCATCTACCACCCCACCAGGGATAGGATTCCTCATCCTCACCCACCACCCCACCAGGGATAGGATTCCTCTTGTCCTCATCTACCACCCCACCAGGGATAGGATTCCTCATCCTCACCCACCACCCCACCAGGGATAGGATTCCTCATCCTCAACTACCACCCCACCAGGGATAGGATTCCTCATCCTCACCTACCACCCCACCAGGGATAGGATTCCTCATCCTCACCTACCACCCCACCAGGGATAGGATTCCTCATCCTCACCTACCACCCCACCAGGGATAGGATTCCTCATCCTCACCTACCACCCCACCAGGGATAGGATTCCTCATCCTCACCTACCACCCCACCAGGGATAGGATTCCTCATCCTCACCTACCACCCCACCAGGGATAGGATTCCTCATCCTCACCTACCACCCCACCAGGGATATGATTCCTCTTGTCCTCACCTACCACCCACCACGGATAGGATTCCTCTTGTCCTCACCTACCACCCCACCAGGGATAGGATTCCTCATCCTCACCTACCACCCCACCAGGGATAGGATTCCTCATCCTCACCTACCACCCCACCAGGGATAGGATTCCTCATCCTCACCTACCACCCCACCAGGGATAGGATTCCTCGTCCTCACCTACCACCCCACCAGGGATAGGATTCCTCATCCTCACCTACCACCCCACCAGGGATAGGATTCCTCATCCTCACCCACCACCCCTCCAGGGATAGGATTCCTCATCCTCAACTACCACCCCACCAGGGATAGGATTCCTCATCCTCACCTACCACCCCACCAGGGATAGGATTCCTCATCCTCACCTACCACCCCACCAGGGATAGGATTCCTCATCCTCACCTACCACCCCACCAGGGATAGGATTCCTCATCCTCACCTACCACCCCCACCAGGGATAGGATTCCTCTTGTCCTCACCTACCACCCCACCAGGGATAGGATTCCTCATCCTCACCTACCACCCCACCAGGGATAGGATTCCTCTTGTCCTCACCTACCACCCCACCAGGGATAGGATTCCTCTTGTCCTCACCTACCACCCCACCAGGGATAGGATTCCTCATCCTCACCTACCACCCCACCAGGGATAGGATTCCTCATACTCACCTACCACCCCACCAGGGATAGGATCCCTCATCCTCACCCACCACCCCACCAGGGATAGGATTCCTCATCCTCACCTACCACCCCACCAGGGATAGGATTCCTCATCCTCACCTACCACCCCACCAGGGATAGGATTCCTCTTGTCCTCACCTACCACCCCACCAGGGATAGGATTCCTCTTGACCTCACCTACCACCCCACCAGGGATAGGATTCCTCATCCTCACCTACCACCCCACCAGGGATAGGATTCCTCATACTCACCTACCACCCCACCAGGGATAGGATCCCTCATCCTCACCCACCACCCCACCAGGGATAGGATTCCTCATCCTCACCTACCACCCCACCAGGGATAGGATTCCTCATCCTCACCTACCACCCCACCAGGGATAGGATTCCTCTTGTCCTCACCTACCACCCCACCAGGGATAGGATTCCTCATCCTCACCTACCACCCCACCAGGGATAGGATTCCTCATCCTCACCTACCACCCCACCAGGGATAGGATTCCTCGTCCTCACCTACCACCCCACCAGGGATAGGATTCCTCTTGTCCTCACCTACCACCCCACCAGGGATAGGATTCCTCATCCTCACCTACCACCCCACCAGGGATAGGATTCCTCTTGTCCTCACCTACCACCCCACCAGGGATAGGATTCCTCATCCTCAACTACCACCCCACCAGGGATAGGATTCCTCATCCTCATCTACCACCCCACCAGGGATTGGATTCCTCATCCTCACCTACCACCCCACCAGGGATAGGATTCCTCATCCTCACCTACCACCCCACCAGGGATAGGATTCCTCTTGTCCTCACCTACCACCCCACCAGGGATAGGATTCCTCATCCTCAACTACCACCCCACCAAGGATAGGATTCCTCATCCTCACCTACCTCCCCACCAGGGATAGGATTCCTCATCCTCACCTACCACCCCACCAGGGATAGGATTCCTCTTGTCCTCATCTACCACCCCACCAGGGATTGGATTCCTCATCCTCACCTACCACCCCACCAGGGATAGGATTCCTCATCCTCACCTACCACCCCACCAGGGATAGGATTCCTCTTGTCCTCACCTACCACCCCACCAGGGATAGGATTCCTCATCCTCAACTACCACCCCACCAAGGACAGGATTCCTCATCCTCACCTACCACCCCACCAGGGATAGGATTCCTCATCCTCACCTACCACCCCACCAGGGATAGGATTCCTCTTGTCCTCATCTACCACCCCACCAGGGATAGGATTCCTCATCCTCACCCACCACACCACCAGGGATAGGATTCCTCTTGTCCTCATCTACCACCCCACCAGGGATAGGATTCCTCATCCTCACCCACCACCCCACCAGGGATAGGATTCCTCATCCTCAACTACCACCCCACCAGGGATAGGATTCCTCATCCTCACCTACCACCCCACCAGGGATAGGATTCCTCATCCTCACCTACCACCCCACCAGGGATAGGATTCCTCATCCTCACCTACCACCCCACCAGGGATAGGATTCCTCATCCTCACCTACCACCCCACCAGGGATAGGATTCCTCATCCTCACCTACCACCCCACCAGGGATAGGATTCCTCATCCTCACCTACCACCCCACCAGGGATATGATTCCTCTTGTCCTCACCTACCACCCACCACGGATAGGATTCCTCTTGTCCTCACCTACCACCCCACCAGGGATAGGATTCCTCATCCTCACCTACCACCCCACCAGGGATAGGATTCCTCATCCTCACCTACCACCCCACCAGGGATAGGATTCCTCATCCTCACCTACCACCCCACCAGGGATAGGATTCCTCGTCCTCACCTACCACCCCACCAGGGATAGGATTCCTCATCCTCACCTACCACCCCACCAGGGATAGGATTCCTCATCCTCACCCACCACCCCTCCAGGGATAGGATTCCTCATCCTCAACTACCACCCCACCAGGGATAGGATTCCTCATCCTCACCTACCACCCCACCAGGGATAGGATTCCTCATCCTCACCTACCACCCCACCAGGGATAGGATTCCTCATCCTCACCTACCACCCCACCAGGGATAGGATTCCTCATCCTCACCTACCACCCCACCAGGGATAGGATTCCTCTTGTCCTCACCTACCACCCCACCAGGGATAGGATTCCTCATCCTCACCTACCACCCCACCAGGGATAGGATTCCTCTTGTCCTCACCTACCACCCCACCAGGGATAGGATTCCTCTTGTCCTCACCTACCACCCCACCAGGGATAGGATTCCTCATCCTCACCTACCACCCCACCAGGGATAGGATTCCTCATACTCACCTACCACCCCACCAGGGATAGGATCCCTCATCCTCACCCACCACCCCACCAGGGATAGGATTCCTCATCCTCACCTACCACCCCACCAGGGATAGGATTCCTCATCCTCACCTACCACCCCACCAGGGATAGGATTCCTCTTGTCCTCACCTACCACCCCACCAGGGATAGGATTCCTCTTGTCCTCACCTACCACCCCACCAGGGATAGGATTCCTCATCCTCACCTACCACCCCACCAGGGATAGGATTCCTCATACTCACCTACCACCCCACCAGGGATAGGATCCCTCATCCTCACCCACCACCCCACCAGGGATAGGATTCCTCATCCTCACCTACCACCCCACCAGGGATAGGATTCCTCATCCTCACCTACCACCCCACCAGGGATAGGATTCCTCTTGTCCTCACCTACCACCCCACCAGGGATAGGATTCCTCATCCTCACCTACCACCCCACCAGGGATAGGATTCCTCATCCTCACCTACCACCCCACCAGGGATAGGATTCCTCGTCCTCACCTACCACCCCACCAGGGATAGGATTCCTCTTGTCCTCACCTACCACCCCACCAGGGATAGGATTCCTCTTGTCCTCACCTACCACCCCACCAGGGATAGGATTCCTCATCCTCACCTACCACCCCACCAGGGATAGGATTCCTCATACTCACCTACCACCCCACCAGGGATAAGATTCCTCATCCTCACCCACCACCCCACCAGAGATAGGATTCCTCATCCTCACCCACCACCCCACCAGAGATAGGATTCCTCATCCTCACCTACCACCCCACCAGGGATAGGATTCCTCTTGTCCTCACCTACCACCCCACCAGAGATAGGATTCCTCATCCTCACCTACCACCCCACCAGGGATAGGATTCCTCATCCTCACCCACCACCCCACCAGAGATAGGATTCCTCATCCTCACCTACCACCCCACCAGGGATAGGATTCCTCTTGTCCTCACCTACCACCCCACCAGGGATAGGATTCCTCTTGTCCTCACCTACCACCCCACCAGGGATAGGATTCCACATCCTCACCTACCACCCCACCAGGGATAGGATTCCTCTTGTCCTCACCTACCACCCCACCAGGGATAGGATTCCTCATCCTCACCTACCACCCCACCAGGGATAGGATTCCTCATCCTCACCCACCTCCCCACCAGGGATAGGATTCCTCATCCTCACCTACCACCCCACCAGGGATAGGATTCCTCATCCTCACCTACCACCCCACCAGGGATAGGATTCCTCATCCTCACCTACCACCCCACCAGGGATAGGATTCCTCATCCTCACCTACCACCCCACCAGGGATAGGATTCCTCATCCTCACCTACCACCCCACCAGGGATAGGATTCCTCATCCTCACCTACCACCCCACCAGGGATAGGATTCCTCATCCTCACCTACCACCCCACCAGGGATAGGAATCCTCATCCTCACCTACCATCCCAGCAGGGATAGGATTCCTCTTGTCCTCACCTACCACCCCACCAGGGATAGGATTCCTCATCCTCACCTACCACCCCACCAGGGATAGGATTCCTCATCCTCACCTACCACCCCACCAGGGATAGGATTCCTCATCCTCACCTACCACCCCACCAGGGATAGGATTCCTCATGTCCTCACCTACCACCCCACCAGGGATAGGATTCCTCTTGTCCTCACCTACCACCCCTCCAGGGATAGGATTCCTCATCCTCACCCACCACCCCACCAGGGATAGGATTCCTCATCCTCACCTACCACCCCACCAGGGATAGGATTCCTCTTGTCCTCACCTACCACCCCACCAGGGATAGGATTCCTCATCCTCACCTACCACCCCACCAGGGATAGGATTCCTCATCCTCACCTACCACCCCACCAGGGATAGGATTCCTCATCCTCACCTACCACCCCACCAGGGATAGGATTCCTCATCCTCACCTACCACCCCACCAGGGATAGGATTCCTCATCCTCACCTACCACCCCACCAGGGATAGGATTCCTCATCCTCACCTACCACCCCACCAGGGATAGGATTCCTCATCCTCACCTACCACCCCACCAGGGATAGGATTCCTCATCCTCACCTACCACCCCACCAGGGATAGGATTCCTCATCCTCACCTACCACCCCACCAGGGATAGGATTCCTCTTGTCCTCACCTACCACCCCACCAGGGATAGGATTCCTCATCCTCACCTACCACCCCACCAGGGATAGGATTCCTCATCCTCACCTACCACCCCACCAGGGATAGGATTCCTCTTATCCTCACCTACCACCTCACCAGGGATAGGATTCCTCATCCTCACCTACCACCCCACCAGGGATAGGATTCCTCATCCTCACCTACCACCCCACCAGGGATAGGATTCCTCATCCTCACCTACCACCCCACCAGGGATAGGATTCCTCATCCTCACCTACCACCTCACCAGGGATAGGATTCCTCATCCTCACCTACCACCCCACCAGGGATAGGATTCCTCATCCTCACCTACCACCCACCAGGGATAGGATTCCTCATCCTCACCTACCACCCCACCAGGGATAGGATTCCTCAGCCTCACCTACCACCCCACCAGGGATAGGATTCCTCATCCTCACCTACCACCCCACCAGGGATAGGATTCCTCATCCTCACCTACCACCCCACCAGGGATAGGATTCCTCATCCTCACCTACCACCCCACCAGGGATAGGATTCCTCTTGTCCTCACCTACCACCCCACCAGGGATAGGATTCCTCATCCTCACCCACCACCCCACCAGGGATAGGATTCCTCATCCTCACCTTCCACCCCACCAGGGATAGGATTCCTCATCCTCACCTACCACCCCACCAGGGATAGGATTCCTCATCCTCACCTACCACCACACCAGTGATAGGATTCCTCTTGTCCTCACCTACCACCCCACCAGGGATAGGATTCCTCTTGTCCTCACCTACCACCCCACCAGGGATAGGATTCCTCATCCTCACCCACCACCCCACCAGGGATAGGATTCCTCTTGTCCTCACCTACCACCCCACCAGGGATAGGATTCCTCTTGTCCTCACCTACCACCCCACCAGGGATAGGATTCCTCATCCTCACCTACCACCCCACCAGGGATAGGATTCCTCTTGTCCTCACCTACCACCCCACCAGGGATAGGGTTCCTCTTGTCCTCACCTACCACCCCACCAGGGATAGGATTCCTCATCCTCACCTACCACCCCACCAGGGATAGGATTCCTCATCCTCACCTACCACCCCACCAGGGATAGGATTCCTCTTCCCCTCACCCACCACCCCACCAGGGATAGGATTCCTCATCCTCACCTACCACCCCACCAGGGATAGGATTCCTCATCCTCACCTACCACCCCACCAGGGATAGGATTCCTCATCCTCACCTACCACCCCACCAGGGAGAGGATTCCTCATCCTCACCTACCACCTCACCAGGGATAGGATTCCTCATGCTCACCTACCACCTCACCAGGGATAGGATTCCTCATCCTCACCTACCACCCCACCAGGGATAGGATTCCTCATCCTCACCTACCACCCCACCAGGGATAGGATTCCTCATCCTCACCTACCACCCCACCAGGGATAGGATTCCTCATGCTCACCTACCACCTCACCAGGGATAGGATTCCTCATGCTCACCTACCACCCCACCAGGGATAGGATTCCTCTTGTCCTCACCTACCACCCCACCAGCGATAGGATTCTTCATCCTCACCCACCACCCCACCAGGGATAGGATTCCTCATCCTCACCTACCACCCCACCAGGGATAGGATTCTTCATCCTCACCCACCACCCCACCAGGGATAGGATTCCCCTTGTCCTCACCTACCACCCCACCAGGGATAGGGTTCCTCTTGTCCTCACCTACCACCCCACCAGGGATAGGATTCCTCTTGTCCTCTCCTACCACCCCACCAGGGATAGGATTCCTCATCCTCACCTACCACCCCACCAGGGATAGGATTCCTCATACTCACCTACCACCCCACCAGGGATAGGATTCCTCATCCTCACCTACCACCCCACCAGGGATAGGATTCCTCGTCCTCACCTACCACCCCACCAGGGAGAGGATTCCTCTTGTCCTCACCTACCACCCCACCAGGGATAGGATTCCTCATTCTCACCTACCACCCCACCGGGGATAGGATTCCTCATCCTCACCTACCACCCCACCAGGGATAGGATTCCTCTTGTCCTCACCTACCACCCCACCAGGGATAGGATTCCTCTTGTCCTCACCTACCACCCCACCAGGGATAGGGTTCCTCATCCTCACCTACCACCCCACCAGGGATAGGATTCCTCTTGTCCTCACCTACCACCCCACCAGGGATAGGATTCCTCATCCTCACCTACCACCCCACCAGGGATAGGATTCCTCATGCTCACCTACCACCCCACCGGGGATAGGATTCCTCATCCTCACCTACCACCCCACCAGGGATAGGATTCCTCTTGTCCTCACCTACCACCCCACCAGGGATAGGATTCCTCATCCTCACCTACCACCCCACCAGGGATAGGATTCCTCATGCTCACCTACCACCCCACCAGGGATAGGATTCCTCTTGTCCTCACCTACCACCCCTCCAGGGATAGGATTCCTCTTGTCCTCACCTACCACCCCACCAGGGATAGGATTCCTCGTCCTCACCTACCACCCCACCAGGGAAAGGATTCCTCATCCTCACCTACCACCCCACCAGGGATAGGATTCCTCATCCTCACCTACTACCCCACCAGGGATAGGATTCCTCATCCTCACCTACCACCCCACCAGGGATAGGATTCCTCATCCTCACCTACCACCCCACCATGGATAGGATTCCTCATCCTCACCTACCACCCCACCAGGGATAGGATTCCTCATCCTCACCTACCACCCCACCAGGGATAGGATTCCTCATCCTCACCTACCACCCCACCAGGGATAGGATTCCTCTTCCCCTCACCCACCACCCCACCAGGGATAGGATTCCTCTTGTCCTCACCTACCACCCCACCAGGGATAGTATTCCTCATCCTCACCTACCACCCCACCAGGGATTGGATTCCTCTTGTCCTCACCTACCACCCCACCAGGGATAGGATTCCTCTTGTCCTCACCTACCACCCCACCAGGGATAGGATTCCTCATCCTCACCTACCACCCCACCAGGGATAGGATTCCTCGTCCTCACCTACCACCCCACCAGGGATAGGATTCCTCATCCTCACCTACCACCCCACCAGGGATAGGATTCCTCATCCTCACCTACCACCCCACCAGGGATAGGATTCCTCATCCTCACCTACCACCCCACCAGGGATAGGATTCCTCATCCTCACCTACCACCCCACCAGGGATAGGATTCCTCATCCTCACCTACCACCCCACCAGGGATAGGATTCCTCATCCTCACCTACCACCCCACCAGGGATAGGATTCCTCATCCTCACCTACCACCCCACCAGGGATTGGATTCCTCTTGTCCTCACCTACCACCCCACCAGGGATAGGATTCCTCATCCTCACCTACCACCCCACCAGGGATAGGATTCCTCGTCCTCACCTACCACCCCACCAGGGATAGGATTCCTCATCCTCACCTACCACCCCACCAGGGATAGGATTCCTCATCCTCACCTACCACCCCACCAGGGATAGGATTCCTCATCCTCACCTACCACCCCACCAGGGATAGGATTCCTCATCCTCACCTACCACCCCACCAGGGATAGGATTCCTCATCCTCACCTACTACCCCACCAGGGATAGGATTCCTCATCCTCACCTACCACCCCACCAGGGATAGGATTCCTCTTGTCCTCACCTACCACCCCACCAGGGATAGGATTCCTCATCCTCACCTACCACCCCACCAGGGATTGGATTCCTCTTGTCCTCACCTACCACCCCACCAGGGATAGGATTCCTCATCCTCACCTACCACCCCACCAGGGATAGGATTCCTCTTGTCCTCACCTACCACCCCACCAGGGATAGGATTCCTCTTGTCCTCACCTACCACCCCACCAGGGATAGGATTCCTCTTGTCCTCACCTACCACCCCACCAGGGATAGGATTCCTCATCCTCACCTACCACCCCACCAGGGATAGGATTCCTCTTGTCCTCACCTACCACCCCTCCAGGGATAGGATTCCTCTTGTCCTCACCTACCACCCCACCAGGGATAGGATTCCTCATCCTCACCCACCACCCCACCAGGGATAGGATTCCTCTTCCCCTCACCCACCACCCCACCAGGGATAGGATTCCTCTTGTCCTCACCTACCACCCCACCAGGGATAGTATTCCTCATCCTCACCTACCACCCCACCAGGGATAGGATTCCTCATCCTCACCTACCACCCCACCAGGGATAGGATTCCTCTTCCTCACCTACCACTCCACCAGGGATAGGATTCCTCTTGTCCTCACCTACCACCCCACCAGGGATAGGATTCCTCATCCTCACCTACCACCCCAACAGGGATAGGATTCCTCATCCTCACCTACCACCCCACCAGGGATAGGATTCCTCATCCTCACCCACCACCCCACCAGGGATAGGATTCCTCATCCTCACCTACCACCCCACCAGGGATAGGATTCCTCATCCTCACCTACTACCCCACCAGGGATAGGATTCCTCATCCTCACCTACCACCCCACCAGGGATAGGATTCCTCATCCTCACCTACTAACCCACCAGGGATAGGGTTCCTCTTCTCCTCACCTACCACCCCACCAGGGATAGGATTCCTCATCCTCACCTACCACCCCACCAGGGATAGGATTCCTCATCCTCACCTACCACCCCACCAGGGATAGGATTCCTCATTCTCACCTACCACCCCACCAGGGATAGTATTCCTCATCCTCACCTACCACCCCACCAGGGATAGGATTCCTCATCCTCACCTACCACCCCACCAGGGATAGGATTCCTCTTGTCCTCACCTACCACCCCACCAGGGATAGGATTCCTCTTGTCCTCACCTACCACCCCACCAGGGATAGGATTCCTCATCCTCACCTACCACCCCAGCAGGGATAGGATTCCTCTTGTCCTCACCTACCACCCCAGCAGGGATAGGATTCCTCTTGTCCTCACCTACCACCCCACCAGGGATAGGATTCCTCATCCTCACCTACCACCCCAGCAGGGATAGGATTCCTCTTGTCCTCACCTACCACCCCACCAGGGATTGGATTCCTCTTGTCCTCACCTACCACCCCACCAGGGATAGGATTCCTCTTGTCCTCACCTACCACCCCTCCAGGGATAGGATTCCTCTTGTCCTCACCTACCACCCCACCAGGGATAGTATTCCTCGTCCTCACCTACCACCCCACCAGGGATAGGATTCCTCTTGTCCTCACCTACCACCCCACCAGGGATAGGATTCCTCATCCTCATCTACCACCCCACCAGGGATAGGATTCCTCATCCTCACCTACCACCCCACCAGGGATAGGATTCCTCATCCTCACCTACCACCCCACCAGGGATAGGATTCCTCTTGTCCTCACTTACCACCCCACCAGGGATAGGATTCCTCATCCTCATCTACCACCCCACCAGGGATAGGATTCCTCATCCTCACCTACCACCCCACCAGGGATAGGATTCCTCATCCTCACCTACCACCCCACCAGGGATAGGATTCCTCATCCTCACCTACCACCCCACCAGGGATATGATTCCTCATCCTCACCTACCACCCCACCAGGGATAGGATTCCTCATCCTCAACTACCACCCCACCAGGGATAGGATTCCTCATCCTCACCTACCACCCCACCAGGGATACGATTCCTCTTGTCCTCACCGACCACCCCACCAGGGACAGGAACATGAACCCAGCAACATGAAGCTGCTCACCCTTTCCACTCCTGATCCCTCGATGAGAACTTCTAAATGTTCCCTCAATTTTCCCTTCCTGAAGTCCACTATCAATTCTCTGGTCTTACTGATGTTGAGTGCAAGGTTGTTGTTGCAAAACCACTCAACCAGCTGACCCACTTCACTCCTGTATCTCTTGTCACTGTCTGAAATTCTACCAATGATTGTTGTATCATCAGCAGATTTATAGATGGCCTAGCTGCACAATCATGGGTGTGGAGAGAGTAAGGCAATGGGCTAAGCACACATCCTGGAGGTGCACCAGAGTTGATTGTCAGTGAGGAGGAGATGTAATTTCCAACCTCCTTGATAAAAATGTAACATTCTCATTGATTCCTGGGAATTTTTGGCCCATAATCCCTCAAAGTCAAGGAGAAGAATCCAAGATGGCACTAAGAATCTTTAATCTATGCATCAGGGTCACATATAAAATGAAATGATGCACCATCACAAACCACCCAACCATCCTATCAAGCACCTCCTGCCCCTCCTATAGAAGGGAACGTGCCCCCTACATTTGCCTCATAAGCCATCTCAGAGCCCTTGGAAGCAACTTATTCTGAATCCCAAAGGTCCACTGAAGAACAAGAAAAATCTGTTCCAAAACTGCCAACAGTGCCATAATGTATCTTCTTTAAAATTATTAATCAGATATTTGTAGCTTCTAAAGTCATGTTCATAATCATGATTTCATTGTCAGAACACTTGCACTCAGTATCTCAGCTTTTCTTCAAGGACAATGGTGTGAGTTATCTTGCTGCCTAAGAGACAACTACTGACCTTTATATCTGCTCAACCCAAATATCAAATGCTACCTGTAGTCATGGCGGTAGAGCAGGAAAGGTGGCTGTCATTTTAGAAAAGAACTGGCCAACAAAGAGGAACAAAAAAAAACCAGATTTAATACTATGAAGCTTCACCTGTGGGAGTATGGCTGAGAACCTCTGTCAGAATCCCACTTAAACATTTCAGGAACCTCTACCAGAATTTTTGTTTCTGCTGTAAATCCTTCATCAGCAATTTTTGGCTGAGTTTTTCCCCCTCTGTCACTATGGCCTCATCCACTGGGTATGTCCATTATTGGTGACACATTACAGTTTTGTCTGTCCTATTGCCTTTCAATTGCCTCATTAACCCATTTGATCAAATCACCATCACAGCAACACTGCTTCAGGATTGTTGTCATTTCCCTTCCTGAAACAACCCCACTATTTTATGCTTTATTCTTCTTAAACTTTTAAACTCTGCACAGAACCTTAGGAGCTGCTACCTTTCTACTGAGCTTTTAAACCAAGACTCTCTCTGATCTCTCAAGTGGACACAACTGATCCCATGGCTCAACTTCAAAGATGTGATTTTCTGGTCAATATTTACCCTAAGATCAACAGTAGTGTCATGTTGTTATCACTGTGCTGTTTATAGGAATTTGTGTACAAAATGATTGTTGTATTTTCCCTGTTCCAACACGATTAGGCTTAAAAATGCTTCACTGGCTGCAAAGTGTTTTAGAATAGCCTAATGTGTCATATAAATATTGGTCTTTTTAATCGACTCATTTAATAGCCATGTCCTCTGGGATGAATGAAACTCTATTAGTGTTTGTAGGTATTGATGAGAGCAGCATAGGACACAATGAGGTTCTGACTTGTGTTAGAACAAAAATGTAACATGTTGTGCAGAAGAGATGAATATATCTAAGAGAGTTAGAGTCCAAATGCATTTGTTATCAGCCTATCAGTGCTACTCCATTTCTTCTCCTCATCCCTCCCTCCTACTTCTCTGTTTCTGAAAATTAACTTGTTTCCTTTTGCCCCACTCTGATGAAGGGTCTGAGACTTGACACATTAACTGCTTCTCTTTCCACAGATGCTACCTGACCCATTGAGTCTTTCTACTGTTTTCCCCTTTTAATATTATTATTTCAGATATCCAGCATCTGCAGTTTTTTTAAAAAAACTTTTATTTACTGCTCTACTGCCTTGTGTTGGGTCCTTAAGACACAGGAGTAGAATTAGGCCATTTGGCCCGTTGAGTCTGCTCCGTCATTTCATCATGGCTGATCCATCCCCCTCCCCCCAGACTCAATCTCCCAGTAAACTTTCATGCCCTGACTAATCAAGAACCTGCCAACCTCCACCTTAAATGCACCCAATGACCTGGCCTCCACAGCCATCTGTGGCAACGAATTCCACAGCCTCACCACCCTCTGACTGAAGACAAACCTCCTCATCTCCATTCTAAATGAACATTCTCTAACCTGAGGCTGTGTCCTCTGGTCTTAGACTGCCCCACCATAGGAAACATCCTCTCCACATCCACTATTTCGAGGGTTTTTACCATTCGACAGGTTTCAATGAGATTCCCCCATCATTCTTCTGAATTCCAGTGAGTGGAGGCCCAGAGCCATCAAACACTCTTCATACGATAAGCCTTTCAATCCCGGAATTATTTTCATGAACCTTCTCTAATATCAGCACACCCTTTCTTAGATAAGGGACCTAAAACTGCTCACAGTCCTCCAGTGGGGCCTCACCAGTGTACAGTCTCAACTTTACATCCTTGCTTTTGTACACTAGTCCTCTTGAAATGAATGCTAGCATTGCATTTCCCTTCCACACTACAAACTCAACCTGCAAATTAGCCGTTAGGGAATCCTGCACAGACTCCCAAGCCCCCTTGCACCTTGGATTTTCTCCCCATTTAGAAAATCATCTGTGCCTGCTAGCAAAATGCGTGACCACATACATCCTGACACTGTATTCCATCTGCAATTTCTATGCTCATTCTCCTAATCTGTCCAAATCCTTCTCGACCCTCCCTGCTTCCTAACATTACCTGCTCCTCCACTGATCTTCGTATCATCTGCAAACATGGCCACAGAGCCATCAATTCCATCATTCAAATTATTCTCCTAGGACATAAAAGAAGTGGTCTCAACACTGACCCCTGTGGAACACCACTAGTCAGTGGTAGCCAATCAGAAAAGGCTCCCTTTATTCCCATTCTTTGTCTCCTGCCAATCAGCCAATGCTCTATCCATGCTAGAATCTTTCCTGTAATACCATGGGCAGCCTCATGAATAACACCTTGTCAGAGGCTTCCTGAAAATCCAAGTGCACAATATCAACCAATTCTTCTTTATACTGGTTATTTCCTCAAAGAATTCCAACAGATTTGTCAAGCAATATTTCCCCTTAAGGAAACTATGCTGACTTTGGTACTTAAGGATCCTTAAGGTTGTTATAGCTGACCACTGGGACTGGTGACTATGAGTGGTTGGTAGTCAGTATGGGATCAGTAGGGATTGGTGACTATGGGTGGTTGGAAGTCAGTATGGAATCAGTAGGGATTGGTGACTATGGGTGGTTGGTAGTCAGTATGGAATCAATAGGGATTGGTGACTATGAGTGGTTGGTAGTCAGTATGGAATCAGTAGGGATTGGTGACTATGGGTGGTTGGAAGTCAGTATGGAATCAGTAGGGATTGATGACTATGAGTGGTTGGTAGTCAGTATGGAATCAGTAGGGATTGGTGACTATGGGTGGTTGGTAGTCAGTGTGGGATCAGTAGGGATTGGTGACTATGGGTTGTTGGTAGTCAGTATGGAATCAGTAGGGATTGGTGACTATGGGTGGTTGGAAGTCAGTATGGGATCAGTAGGGATTGGTGACTATGGGTGGTTGGTAGTCAGTGTGGGATCAGTAGGGATTGGTGACTATGGGTGGTTGGTAGTCAGTGTGGGATCAGTAGGGATTGGTGACTATGGGTTGTTGGTAGTCAGTATGGAATCAGTAGGGATTGGTGACTATGGGTGGTTGGAAGTCAGTATGGAATCAGTAGGGATTGGTGACTATGGGTGGTTGGTAGTCAGTAAGGAATCAATAGGGATTGGTGACTATGAGTGGTTGGTAGTCAGTATGGAATCAATAGGGATTGGTGATTATGTGTGGTTGGAAGTCAGTATGGGATCAGTAGGGATTGGTGACTATGAGTGGTTGGTAGTCAGTATGGGATCAGTAGGGATTGGTGACTATGGGTTGTTGGTAGTCAGTATGGAATCAGTAGGGATTGGTGACTATGGGTGGTTGGAAGTCAGTATGGAATCAGTAGGGATTGGTGACTATGGGTGGTTGGTAGTCAGTATGGAATCAATAGGGATTGGTGATTATGGGTGGTTGGAAGTCAGTATGGGATCAGTAGGGATTGGTGACTATGAGTGGTTGGTAGTCAGTATGGGATCAGTAGGGATTGGTGACTATGGGTGGTTGGTAGTCAGTATGGAATCAGTAGGGATTGGTGACTATGGGTTGTTGGTAGTCAGTATGGAATCAGTAGGGATTGGTGACTATGGGTGGTTGGAAGTCAGTATGGAATCAGTAGGGATTGGTGACTATGGGTGGTTGGTAGTCAGTATGGAATCAATAGGGATTGGTGATTATGGGTGGTTGGAAGTCAGTATGGGATCAGTAGGGATTGGTGACTATGAGTGGTTGGTAGTCAGTATGGGATCAGTAGGGATTGGTGACTATGGGTGGTTGGTAGTCAGTATGGAATCAGTAGGGATTGGTGACTATGGGTTGTTGGTAGTCAGTATGGAATCAGTGGGGATTGGTGACTATGGGTGGTTGGTAGTCAGTATGGAATCAGTAGGGATTGGTGACTATGGGTTGTTGGTAGTCAGTATGGAATCAGTGGGGATTGGTGACTATGGGTGGTTGGTAGTCAGTATGGAATCAGTAGGGATTGGTGACTATGGGTTGTTGGTAGTCAGTATGGAATCAGTAGGGATTGGTGACTATGGGTGGTTGGAAGTCAGTATGGAATCAGTAGGGATTGGTGACTATGGGTGGTTGGAAGTCAGTATGGAATCAGTAGGGATTGGTGACTATGGGTGGTTGGAAGTCAGTATGGAATCAGTAGGGATTGGTGACTATGGGTGGTTGGAAGTCAGTATGGAATCAGTAGGGATTGGTGACTATGGGTGGTTGGAAGTCAGTATGGAATCAGTAGGGATTGGTGACTATGGGTGGTTGGTAGTCAGTATGGAATCAGTAGGGATTGGTGACTATGGGTTGTTGGTAGTCAGTATGGAATCAGTAGGGATTGGTGACTATGGGTTGTTGGTAGTCAGTATGGAATCAGTAGGGATTGGTGACTATGGGTGGTTGGTAGTCAGTATGGAATCAGTAGGGATTGGTGACTATGGGTGGTTGGAAGTCAGTATGGGATCAGTAGGGATTGGTGACTATGGGTTGTTGGTAGTCAGTATGGAATCAGTAGGGATTGGTGACTATGGGTGGTTGGAAGTCAGTATGGGATCAGTAGGGATTGGTGACTATGGGTTGTTGGTAGTCAGTATGGAATCAGTAGGGATTGGTGACTATGGGTGGTTGGAAGTCAGTATGGAATCAATAGGGATTGGTGACTATGGGTGGTTGGTAGTCAGTATGGAATCAGTAGGGATTGGTGACTATGGGTGGTTGGAAGTCAGTATGGAATCAGTAGGCTGCAGTCAGTGCTGAAGTCTATCTGTCTCCTCCTGCTGGGCCTTTTGCATTGCTGTTTGCAAGGAAGGATGAGCACTGAAATATATTTGCTTCGACTTCATTAATGATCCAGCAGAAGACGCAGTAATTCAGTATACCTATGGAACTTGTTTCTCTTTTCACACTTTAATTTGCTTTCACCTGCAATTTGCCAGCCACTCTTGTTCCTAACCCACACCATTTAGAAATACTAAGGAACACCCAGCACGTACCCGAGCACCTGCCTCCAACTCCTTTCCCTCCACCAGACTCACAGATTGCCATTGGCTTTAAAGGAGAAATGTCACCGTAAGTGAGGATTTCAATGGGGTCACACTTAACCTCTCTCCTCCACTTCCCGCCCTTCCTGCATCAAGTCCAGTCTAGGTTAAGAGCTTATCCTGCCAAGCTAATTCAATTTTATGCAAAATCTGACATAGTTAATTCTGGGTGATTTTGGTTTCACTCAAGCCTTTGCTGCTAAGAACTTCACCCAGTGCTTACCGATCAAACAAAGATTCAGCATCTTATCTGCCAAGGGCAGCTTCCTTGATCTAAATAGATTGCACAGAGCCCTTCCCTGATCTCACAGCTACTGCCCACATGGTAATCGTGAGTGTTCCCGACCAAAGTTTGCTGCTGAAGATGTAGGGATGTATTTGCCAAGGTATTTTGTAGGTGGATTAGGATTTTATGGTCTCCTGATAAAAGAAGTCACATGGCAAATCTTTCCACAACATCCTGTTCACTCAGTCCATTTAATCATCACTCAGCAATCCAATCTGAGAAAGAACAGGAACAAACACAAACTGAAACACTTGTCTTGCAAGGAATGCCAGTGTAGGACATAAGATCTGGTAAAATTCCAGCAATAGAAACGTAGAAAACCCACAGCACAATACACGCCCATCGGCGTACAAAGCTGTGCCGAACATGTCCTTACCTTACAACTACCTAGGCTTTATCCATAGCCCTTTATTTTTCTAAGCTCTGTGTAGCCATCCAGGAGTCTCTTAAAAGACCCTATCGTTTCCGCCTCCACCACCACCGCACTCACCACTCTCTGCGTAAAAAACTTACCCCTGACATCTCCTCTGTACCTACTTCCAAGCACCTTAAAACTATGCCATCTCGTGCTAGCCATTTCAGCCCTGGGAAGAAACCTCTGGCGATCCACACGATCAATGCTTGTACACTTCTATCAGGTCACCTCTCATCCTATTCTCATAAGGCATGCTCCACAATCCAGGCAACATGCTTGTAAAACACACCAAATACTGGTGGAAAGCAGCAGGCCAGGCAGCGTCTATAAGGAGAAGCACTGTCAACGTTTCAGGTGAAGTCGACGTCCTGACGAAGGGTCTCGGCCCGAAACGTCGACAGCGCTTCTCCCTATAGATGCTGCCTGGACTGCTGTGTTCCACCAGCATTTTGTGTGTGTTGCTTGACTTTCCAGCATCTGCAGATTTCCTCGTGGTTTGCCTTTTAAACATCCTTGTAAATCTCCTCTGCACTCTTTCTATGGCTTCCACATCCTTCCTGTAGTGAGGCGACCAGAACTGAGCACAGTACTCCAAGTGGGTCTGACCAGGGTCCTATAGAGCTACAACATTACCTTTCGGCTCTTAAACTGAATCCCACAATTGATGAAGGCCAATGCACCATTTGCCTTCTTAACCACAGAGTCAAACTGTGTGGCAGCTTTGAGAGTCCTATGGACTCGGACCCCAAGATCCCTCTGATCCTCCACACTGCCGAGTCTTACCATTAATGCTATATTCTGCCATCATATTTGACCTACCAAAATAAACCACCTCACACTTATCTGGATTGAACTCCATCTGCCACTTCTCAGCCCAGTTTTGCATCCTATCAATGTCCTGCTGTAACCTCTAACAGCCCTCCACACTATCCACAACACCCCCAACCTTTGTGTCATCAGCAAATTTACTAACCCATCCCTCCACTTCCTCATCCAGGTCATTTATAAAAATCATGAAGAGTAAGGGTCCCAGAACAGATCCCTGAGGCACTCCACTGGTCACCAACCTCCATGCAGAATATGACCCTTCTACAACCACTCTTTGCCTTCTGTGGGCAAGCCAGTTCTGGATCCACAAAGCAATGTCCCCTTAGATCCCATGCCTCCTTACTTTCTCAATAAGCCTTGCATGGGGTACCATGTCAAATGCCTTGCTGAAATCTATATACACTACATCAATGGCTCTTCCTACATCAATGTGTTTAGTCACATCCTCAAAAAATTCAATCAGGCTCATAAGCCATGACCTGCCTTTGACAAAGCCATGCTGACTATTCCTAATCATATTATGCCTCTCCAAATGTTCATAAATCCTGCCTCTCAGGATCTTCTCCATCAACTTACCAATCACTGAAGCAAGACTCACTGATCTATAATTTCCTGGGCTATCCCTACTCCCTTTCTTGAATAAGGGAACAACATCCACAACTCTTCAATCCTCCAGAACCTCTCCCGTCCCCATTGATGATGCAAAGATCATCACCAGAAGCTCAGCAATCTCCTCCCTCACTTCCCACAGTAGCCTTGGGTACATCCCATTCGGTCCCAGTGACTTACCCAACTTGATGCTTTCCAAAATTTCCAGCACATCCTCTACCTTAATATTTACATGCTCAAGCTTTTCAGTCCACTGCAAGTCATCCCTACAATTGCCAATATCCTTTTCCATAGCGAAAACTGAAGCAAAGTATTCATTAAGTTTCTTTGCTATTTCCTCCAGTTCCATACACACTTTTCCACCGCTACACTTGATTGGTCCTATTCTCTCACGTCTTATCCTCTTGCTCTTCACATACTTGTAGAATGCCTTGGGGTTTTCCTTAATCCTGTCTGCCAAGGCCTTCTCATGGCCCCTTCTGGCTCTCCTAATTTCATTCTTAACCCCCTTCCTGCTAGCCTTATAATCTTCTAGACCTCTATCATTGCCTAGTTTTTTTGAACCTTTCGTAAGCTTTTCTTTTCTTCTTGACTAGATTTACAACAGCCTTTGTACTCCATGGTTCCTGTACGCAACCATCCTTTCCCTGTCTCATTGGAAAGTACCTATACAGAACCCCACACAAATATCCCCTGAACATTTGCTACATTTCTTCCATACGGTTCCGAGAACATCTGTTTCCAATTTATGCTTCCAAGTTCCTGCCTGATAGCCTCATATTTCCCCTTACTCCAATTAAATGCTTTCCTAACTTGTCTGTTCCTATCCCTCTCCAATGCTATGGTAAAGGAGATAGAATTGTGATCACTATCTCCAAAATGCTCTCCCACTGAGAGATCTGACACCTGACCACGTTCATTTCCCAATATCAGATCAAGTACAGCCTCTCCTCTTGTAGGCTTATCTACATACTGTGTCAAGAAACCTTCCTGAACACACCTAACAAACGCCACCCCATCTAAACCCCTCACTCTAGGGACATGCCAATTGATATTTGGGAAATTAAAATCTCCCATCACGATAATCCTGTTATGATTACACCTTTCCAGAATTTGTCTCCCTATCTGCTCCTCGATGTCCCTGTTACTATTGGGTGGTCTATAAAAAACAACCAGTAGAGTTATTGACCCCTTCCTCCTTTTCTGAAGCCGTGACATTATCTCTGATCAACAGTCCCTCCACCTCTTTTGCCTCCCTCCCTGTCCTTTCTGAAACATCTAAATCCTGGCACTTGAAGTAACCATTCCTACCCCTGCACCATCCAAGTCTCTGTAATGGCCACAACATCATAGCTGCAAGTGCTGATCCACGCTCTAAGCTCATCCACTTTATTCATACTCCTCGCATTAAAATAGTCAAATCTCAAACCATCGGTCTGAGTGCGTCCCTTCTCCATCACCTGCCTATCCTTCCTTTCACACTGTCTCCAAGCTTTCTCTATTTGTGAGCCAACCTCCCTTTCCTCCGTCTCTTCAGTTCGTTTCCCACCCCCAGCCATTCTAGTTTAAACTCTCCCCAATAGCCTTTGCAAACCTCCCCGCCAGGATATTGGTCCCCCTGGGATTCAAGAGCAACCGGTCCTTTTTGTACTGGTCATACCTGCTCCAGAAGAGGTCCCAGTGATCCAGGAATCTGAATCCCTGCCCCCTGTCATGTGGCACAGGTAGTAATCCCGAGAATACTACCTTTGAGGTCCTGCTTCTCAACTTCTTTCCTAACTCCCTGTCGTTATTTTTCAGGACCTCCTCCCTTTTCTTACCTATGTCATTGGTACCAATATGTCCCACAACCTCTGGCTGTTTTCCTTCCCACTTCAAGATATCGTGGACGCGATCACGAACCCTGGCACCTGGGAGGCAAACTACCATCCACGTTTCTTTCCTGCGTCCACAGAATCGCCTGTCTGATCCCTAACCATAGAATCCCCTATCACTGTTGCCATCCTCTTCCTTCCTCTACACTTCTGAGCCACAGGGCCAGACTCTGTGCCAGAGGCATGGCCACTGCTGCTTCCCCCAGGTAGGCCATCTCCCCCAACTGTACTCAAACAGGATTACTTATTTTTAAGGGGGACAGTCACTGGGGTACTCTCTAGCATCTGCCTCTTGCCCTTCCCTCTCTTGTTACCCACTTCTCAGTCTCCTGGGGTCCCAGGTTGACTACCTGCCTATCACCTCCTCACTCTCCTGGACCAGATGAAGGTCATCGAGCTGCAGCTCCAGTTCCCTAGCACGGTCTCTAAGGAGCTGCTGGTTCACATGTGGTTGCCTGGGAGGCTGGAGTATCCAGGACCTCCCACATCTGACACCGAGCACACAACACCGGCCTCACTCACATGCTTTGTCTGTATTCTACACAGATAACCTACCTCACCTCAACTCTTTATCACCAAACACCATTGAGCCAAAGCCTTCCAAATCTGTTTCCCTCTACTCTGTCACCTGCTTCTCTGATGCCCGCTCTGTAAATCTGTCTTCTTTTTAAACTCTTCCCGCTGTTCTCACTGGCTGACCTCCACGTCGTTGCGCAGTCATGTCCCATTCAAACCGCTGAAAAAATAACCATCACCTTTTAAACTCTGCTGGCTTTAAAGCTCTTCCCGCTGTTCTCACTGGCCGACCTCCACATGCTTGCGTAGTTGTGCCCCGTTCAAACCGCTGAAGAAATAATGCATTGCAATATTTTAGAAGTCAATGTTTGCATTGATACTTCCCCCTCTTGAGTAAAATCAGACTGAGCAGTGAAGGGCTAAATGGATTGAGTCTCTGTGTAAGGAACTACAACTTCTGGATTCTCTAAATTGACATAATTAAATGTCAATGTAGAAATAAAGGTCATTGTGAAACACACTTTTCTTGCCATTGAACTTCCCTCTCTTAAACATGAATCAATTCTGACTCATCACAGACTACCTAATGGATGACCCAGACAGATTCTAGCAACTACATATAAAAACAGCTGATTGTGCTAGTTACTCTAGATAATCCACTAGTTCACAGAAATACCCTTTGCTACCTGCCCAAGTTAACTGCAGTTTCTCTGACGCTGCAGCAGTTGTTTACAGAACTGCAGCTGTCAATTGAAGAAAAATACTGTTCCTCAGCATTGTAATTCCAGCAGGAGAATTATGTTCAGATTGTGCTTGAAATACCTAGTCAATCAGACAGTATCTGTGGGGAGAGAATCAACTTAGCTGACCTTACACCAGGGTACAAATGCTCAAAAACCCAGAAATGCTGGAAATACTGAGTAGGTCAGGCAGCATCTGTGGAGGAAGAAACTACATTTCATTTCTCCACGGAGACTGTCGACTGCATGTTTCTGGTTTTGGTTCTGATTTCCTGCCGCTGCATGTTTTTGTTTGCTTTTGAAGCTTTAAGCAAAGGGAAATGGCTTCCTCGTTGAGCTGGTCTGTGGAAACAGCTTGTATTCCTTTCTTTGATGTCTCCTCTTTTTCCTTTTCAAGGTGGTTGGGGTTCTATCGAGGTCCTGATCTGCTCAAACTGCGTTTACTCATGGCGGATGAGGTCCGGCTCTCGGAGCCTACTGTCCGGCCATTTTCCGAGATTCTCCAGGCACGGCATGGGAGGTGGTGCCTCTGGGGTGTGGCCCTGCATAGCCCTGTGGATGACTGATGCCCCGCTGGTGTTGCCAACTGAGACGTCACGGTAGAAGAAACATCGGGCTTTTGATGTGGCAGATGTGCAGATGGAAGTCTCTACAGTTGAACGATCGCACTCTCTCTCTCTTCCTCTCGATGGTAGGGAGAGTTTGCTGCCAATGACAACCAGAGTGCAGAGGTGGTGGAGGCAGACACTGGTAAAACTTCAAACAAACAGGATCCAAAAGATTGAGCACGGTGCAGCTATTGTCCTGAGTTGTGTATATTTCAATGTAAGGGCGGAAGATATTGCTGAAGATGAGGTACCTGGTTTTCAAGCAGAGGCAATGTGTAGTGAGGAGAGGATGTTGATAGGGCAAAATTACAGTCAACAGGATGAGTAGCAACATGAAAGGCAGGCAAAATCAAAAAGGGTGAATACAGGACTGAGGAGTTATATATGGAATAAGGTAAATTAACTCGTAGCACAGTTACAGATTGGCATGTATGATGTTGTGGGCATCACTGAATCATGGCTAAAAGAAGATTAGAGCTGGGTGCTTAATGTTCAATGTTACATATTGTATCGAAAGGACGGGCAGGAAGACAGAGGGGGTGGTGTTGCTCTGTTGGTAACAAATGAAATCAAATGATTAGAAAGGGGTGACACAGGATCAGAAGATGCAGAATGATCATGGATAGAGGTAAGAAACTGCAAGGGTAAAAGGACCATGATGTAAGTGGTATAAAGACCTCCAAACAATAGTAAGGATAAGGTCTACAAATTACAACAGGAGATAGAAAATACATGCCAAAAGGGCAATGTTACAATAGTCATGGGGGATTTCAAAATGCAGGTAGATTGGGAAAATTAGGTTGGTACAGGATTCCAAGAGGAGGATGTCTCAAAGATGGCTTTTTAGAGCAGTTCGTGATTGAACCCATGAAAGGATTGGCTATTCTGGATTGGGTATTGTACAATGAACTGGAATTGATTAGAGAGCTTAATGTAAAAGAACCCTTACGGGCAAGTGATCATGATATGATCGAATTCACCCTGAAATTTGAGAAGGAGAAACTGAAGTCAGAAGTATCAGTAGTACTGTGGTGTATAGAGAATTACAGAGGTATGAGAGGAGTTGGCCAGAATTGATTGGAAAAGGACACTGGCAGGGATGATGGCAGAGCAGCAATGGCTGGAATTTCTGGAAGCAATTCAGAAGGTGTAGGAAATATACATTCCAAAGAAGTATTCTAAAGGCGAGATGACATAACCGTGGCTGACAAGGGAAGTCAAAGCCAACATAAAAGCCAAAGGGAGGGTATATAATAGAGCAAAAACTAGTGGGAAGTTAAAGGATTGGGAAGCTTTTGAAAACCAACAGAAGGCAACTAAGAAAGTTATTAAGAAGGCACAGATAGAATATGAAAGTAAGCTAGCCAATAATATTAAAGCGGATACCAAACATTCCTTCAGATACATAAAGTGTAAAAGGAGGTGAAGGTAGATATCGGACAGCTGGAAAATTATGCTGGAGAGGTAGTGATGGGGGACAAGGAAATGGCAGACGAACTGAATGAGTATTTTTTGTGAATCTTCACTGTGGAAGACACCAGCGGTATGGTGGAAGTTCCGGGTGTCAGGGGTCATGAAATGTGTGAAGTTACCATAACTAGAGAGAAGGTTTTTGGGAAACTGGAAGGTCTGAAGGTAGATAAAACACCTGGACCAGAGGTGGCTGAAGAGATCGTGAAGGCATTAGAAATGATTTTTCAAGAATCACAAGATTCTGGAATGGTTCCAGAAGACTGGAAAATTGTAAATGTCACTCCACTCTTCAAGAAGGAAAAGAGGCAGAGGAGGGGAAAGTATAGGCCAGTTAGTCTGACCTCAGTGGTTGGGAAGATGTTGGAGTCGATTATTAAGGATGAGGTCTCGGGGTACTTTGAAACACATGATAAAATAGGCCACAGTCAGCATGGTTTCCTCAAGGGAAAATCTTGACTGGCAAACCTATTGGAATTCTTTGAGGAAATAACAAGCAGGATAGACAAAGGGGAATCAGTTGATGACTTGTACTTAGATTTTCAGAAGCCTTTCATAAGATGCTACACATGAGGCTGCATAACAAGCTGCGAACCCATGGTATTACAGGAAAGGTATATGGAAGTGACTGATTGGCAGGAGGCAAAGAGTCGGAATAAAAGGAGCCTTTTCTAGTTGGTTGCCAGTGACTAGTGGGTATTCCACAGGGGTCTGTGACGGGATCAATTCTTTTTACGTATATGTCAGTGATTTGGATAATGAAATTAATAGCTTTTTTGCAAAGTTTGCAGACAATATGAAGATAGGTGGAGGGGTAGGTAGTTTTGAGGAAGTAGAGAGACAGGTTATGGGAATGGGCAAAGAAGTGTCAGACGGAATACAGAGTTAGGATGTGTAAGGTTGTGCACTCTGGTAGAAGAAATGAAAGGATAGATTATTTTCTAAATGGAGAGAAAATACAAAAAAAAACTGAGGTGCAAAGGGACTTCTTGTGCAGGATTCCCTAAAGGTTAATTTGCAGGTTGAGACAGTGGTGAGGAAGGCAAATGCAATGTTAGCATTCATTTCAAGAGGATAGGATATAAATGATAGGATGTAACGTTGAGGCTTTATAAAGCACTGGTGGGTTCTCGCTTGGAATATTGTGAACAGTTTTGGGCCCCTTATCTGAGAAAGGATGTGCTGAAACTGGAGAGGGTTCAAAGGAAGTTCACGAAAATGATTCCAGGATTGAATGACTTGTCAATGAAGAGTGTCTGACAGCTCTGGGCCTGTATTCACTGGAATTCAGAAGAATGGGGAGTGACCTCATTGAAACTTTGAATTGTGAAAAGCCTTGATAGAGTGGATGTCGGGAGGATGTTTCCTCTGTGGGGAGAATCTAAGACCAGAGGAGCCTAAAAATAGAGGGGAGTCATTTTAGAACAGAGATGGGAGGAATTTCTTTAGTCAGAGAGAGGTGAATCTGTGGAATTCTTTGCTACAGGCAGCTGTGGAGCCCAGGTCTTTATGTATATTTAAGGCCGAGGTTGATAGATGCTTGATTGGTCGGGGATTGAAGGGATACAGGGAGAAGGCAGAAGACTGGGGCTGAGATGAAAATTAGATCAGCCATGATGAAATGGTGGAGCAGACTCGATGGGCCAAATGGCCTAATTCTGTTCCTATATCTTATAGTCTTACGGATTTTCAAGTCGGGGAATCTCGGAATAAAAGGTACGCGGCAGACAGTAACATCATCACCGTGATTGTTCGTCTCTGCTTTCGCTGTGAAGTGGGTGACATCTCTCCGTCCCTTGTTAGTGGAATGTCGAACGAGGGGTTTTGTTGACCACGTATCATGGTCTCACTTTGGGTGTTGTGCTGCTGCTTGGTGGTGGTGGGCACTGACGCTTTCTGCTGAAATGTGTTGGGGTGGGGAGGGGGGAGGTTGGTGCTTTTTCTGCTTGTGCAGGGGAGGGGGAGAGGGGGCTTTGGGGTTTTTCTGTCATTTATCCTTTCGGGGTTCTGTTTTTTGTGGATGTCTGTGAAGACTGAGTATTTTGGGTTGTATACTGTAGACATTCTCTGATAGTAATCGGAACCATGTGAACCAGCTGAAATGTTAACCGATTCACTTCAGCCTCTGTACAGTGAGTCCAGTGACTCTCTCTTTTTCTGTACGTTCACCAAAGTGTATTAATACCTCCTATACGCAGCTTCATGTTTTCTGCAATCTGACGACAATCTGTGTTATCGTCTTTTGTCAGCTCTTACTCTTAGTTTTTATTTGCCCCATTTAACCCTTTCTCGGTTTTGAAATCCCCATTTAGCCACCTATCCAGTAAAGAGAACAACCTCTGTGCTGCCCAAGCACTTATAATTCCTGATCCATGAACTTCTCTGCAACTGCCCAAAACTCAGCCCTTCCTAACGCGAGTGCCCGTATTTAGATACAAGACTCCAGTTATTTATCTGGTTTTAATCTAACATTAGCTTTTGCTCTCTCTTTCTATCATCAAGGATCTCGTATTCTTAGTTTTTACGCTATCCGGCTACCGACAGATATTTTTGTACTAACATCTGATTTTTCCTGCAGCCAGTTGAAAATTGTACTAACAAAAATGCTGGATGTTTCAAGCCAGAGCTGAAACAACATGGGGATGACTTCCTCTACATCCCGTCCCATTCTTGCTCCTAACAGCTGGAAGCAATAAGCTCCTGTCCAGAATATGCAGGCCGATGTATTATGAATCCAGATTTCTCCGTTCGCGGAGTGCATAATACAGATTCACAAGTTTGGGGAATAAATCCGTTCGGAAACGCTTCTTTACTCATAAGCGAAGAGTGAAATTTGGTACTGCCTGGAGCATTTGAGCTGTGATTCTGTGGAATTGCCAGCCCTCTTAGATTGTCAGGGAGTTTCCTGTAATTAAACAAAATCTCCTGGAGGCCACAGCAACTGAAGGAGGAAATAAATTTCTCGAAGTACATGGGGGGTGGGGGGGGATTTGTACACGGCAAGGCCATGGATTGCACCGAATAGGAAGCTGAAGGGGTGCAAGATAACTCTCCTCCTTCCCTAAGATGGAGAGATGGGGTTCAAGAGCAGTGGCATTTTCCCACTCAGCTCAGAGCAATCTGATCTGTGGAAAAAAGCCTGGTGCTGTCCCAGCACAATGACAAATAAACTCTTCTCATTCTTCCAGCCAGGTACTGGTATCGATTATAACCAATGTTTTGGTAAGAAGATGGCAGAGTTCGCCATTAATACGGTGGTTATAATTGATACCTTTACATGGCCGAAGAAGTGTTTATTGATCTGATCGATGTTTGAATGTTGAAGTAAGTCTCAGTCACCATCATGAGACACAGTCATAGTCATGGCACAAACCGGTCACCGAGCTCTTGTCACGAGGAAATCTGCAGATGCTGGAAATTCAAGCAACACACACAAAATGCTGGTGGAACACAGCAGGCCAGGCAGCATCTATAAGGAGAAACGCTGTCAACGTTTTGGGCCGAGACCCTTCGTCAGGACAGAAACGTTGACAGTGCTTCTTCCTATAGATGCTGCCTGACCTGCTGCATTCCACCAGCATTTTGTGTGTGTTGCTTGGCCAAGCTCTTCTGTCATTTTCCAGATTCACAACGACAGTGGATCTAAGTTGCACAAACCAGGTGCTAATTCAAAGTCTGGGTTGTGGGTGATCAGCTCTCAACTATTGGTTGGCTCTGCTGGTAAAAAAAAATATTAAATCAAATCTTTAGAAAGAGGTGACATAGCATCAAAAGATGTAGAATCCTTGTGGGTAGGGTTAAGAAACTGCAGGGGTAAGAAGACTCTGATGGGAGTTATTTACAGGTCTCCAAACAGTAACAGGATGTGTCTACAAATGACAGCGGGAGATAGAAAAAGCATGTTAAAAAGGCAATGTTACAGTAGTCATTACAATATGCAAATAGATTGGGAAAATCAAGTTGATGCTGGATCCCAAAAGAGAGAATTTGTGAAATGCCTCTGAGATGGCTTTTTGGAGTAGCTGGTGGTTGAGCCCACCAGGAGATCAACGATTCTGGATAAGGTGTTGTGTAATGAACTGGATATGATTACGGAGCTTAAGGTAAAGGAACCCTTAGGAAACAGTGATCATAATATGATAGAATTTACCCTGCAATCTGAGAGGGAAAAGGTAATATCAGATGTATCAGTATTGCAGTAGAGAAAAGGAAATTACAGAGGCTTGAGGGAAGAGCTGGCCAAAGTTGATTGGAAGGGGACACTAGCAGGGACGATGGCAGAGCAGCAATGGTTGGAGTTTCTGGGAGCAATTCGAATGGCGCAAGATGATACAATCCAAAGAAGAAGAAGTATTCTAAAGGCAGGAAGACGCAACTGTGGCTGACAAGGAAAGTTAAAGCCAACATAAAAGCCAAAGAGAGGGCATGTAATAGAGCAAAGATTAGTGGAAAGTTAGAGGATTGAGAAATTTTTATAAACCAACAGATGGCAACTAAAAAACTATAAGGGGGAAGATGAAATATAAATGTACTAGCTAATAATATCAAAAATGATACCAAAAGTTTTTTCCAATATATAAAGAGTAAAAGAGAAGTGAGAGTAGACTTTGGACCGCTGGAAAATGACGCTGGAGAGGTAGTTACTGGGACAAGGAAATGGAGGATGAACTGAATAAGCATATTGCATCAGCCTTCACTGTGGAGGACATAGCAGTATGCGGAAGTTCAAGAGTGTCAGGGGGCAGAACTGAGTGCAGGTGCCATTACTAGGGAGAAGGCTCTTGGGAAACTGAAAGGTCTGAAGGTAGATGTCACTTAGACCTGATGGACTACACCACAGAGTTCTGAAAGAGATTGTGGAAGCTTTAATAATGATATTTCAAGAATCACTAGATTCTGGAATGGTTCCAGAGGACTGGAAAATTGGAAATATCACTCCACTCTCCAAGAAGGGAGGGATTCTTTGAAGAAATAACAAACAAGGTAGACAAAGGCGAATCAATGGATGTTGTGTACTTGGATTTTCAGAAGGCCTTTGACAAGGTGGGACTTATGAAGCTACTTAACAAGATTGGAGCCCATGGTATCACAGGAAAGATTCTAGCATGGATAGAGCAGTGGCTGATTGGCAGGAGGCAAAGAGTGACAATACAAGGAACCTTTTCTGGTCGGCCGCCGCTGACTAGTGGTATTCTACAGGTGTCTGTGTTGGGACCGCTTCTTTTATATTATATGTCAGTGATTTGGATGATGAAATTTGTGGCTTTGTGGCCAGGTTTACAGACGATATGAAGATAGGTGGAGGGGCAGATAGTGTTAAGGAAGCAGGGAGTCTGCAGAAGGGCTTAGACAAATTAGGAGAATGGTCAAAGAGGTGGCGGATGAAATACAGTGTAGGGAAGTATACGGTCATGCACTTTGGTAGGAATAAAAGCATAAATTATTCTTTAATTGGAGAAAATTCAAAAATCCAAGGTGCAAAGGGACTTGGAAGTCTTTGTGCAGTATCCCCTGAAGGTCGATTTGCAGGTTGAATCGGTGGTGACGAATGTCAGTGCAATGTTAGCATTCCTCTCAGGAGCACTAGAATATAAAAGCAAGGATGTAATGCTGAGGCTGTACAAGGCCCTAGTGAGGCCTCACTTGAAGTATTGTGAGCAGTTTTGGGCCCTTTATTTAAGAAAGAATGTGCTGACATTGGAGAGGGTTCAGAGGAGGTTAAGGAAAATGATTCTGAGAATGAAAGGGTCATCATATGAACAGCAGTTGAAAGCTCTGGACTTGTGCTCACTGGAACTTAGAAGAATGAGGGGGAATCTCACTGAAACCTGGCAAGTGTTGAAAGGCCTGGATAGAGTGGATGTGAAGAGGATGTTTCCTTTGGTCAGGGAGTAAAGGATCAGAGGGCACAGCCTCAAAATAGAGGGAAGCTCATTTAGAATGGAGATAAAGAGGAATTTCTTTAGCCAGAGGGTGGAGAATCTGTGGAATTCATTGCCACAGATGACTGTGGAGGCACATTTAAGGCAGAGATTGATAGGTTCTTGATTAATCAGGATGTGAAAGATTATGAGGAGAGGGCAGGAGAATGGGGTTGAGAGGGAAATGGATCAGCCATGATGAAATGGCTGAACAGAATTGATGGGCTGAATGGCCTAATTCTTCTCCTATGTCTTATGGCCCTATAAACATTGTTCATTAATAATTTCCACTGTGCAATGTTATACAGTTAAATCCAATAAGACACAGAGCTGGTAATCATAATTAAAAGGTAATTTAGGCATTTTGAGTGGGAGAGGAATAGAAAGACACAGTAACTGGCTGAGTTGGGGTAGGGTAGGACGAGCGATAGGCGGGGCATGAAATATCAGCTGAGACCTGCTTGGGCAAAATGGCATTTCTGGCCTTTAATCAACTGTGTTACTTGCATGGGAACACCACACTCACAGGTTTTCTTGCAGGATATCCGAGCCCCCTGTGCCCCCCTCACCTTTTGAAAATAAAATAACATTCCGTCCTTGCCACTGAGTGTAAACCTCAGAACTCCCCGCCCAACAACACAACTTCACCAGCTGGACTGCAGCCCAGTTCTCATGGCCAATTACAGAGGGGCAATTAAATGCTGGCCTTGCCTTCAGTAGCCAAATTCTGTAAGACGGATAAATAAATAAATCTATTACGTTAACAAAATAATGTTTTGACTGCACTTATCACTGCCTCGATAAAGCAGCTGACGTAATCAAGGACCTCTCTCTCCCCTCTCCCATCGGGCAGAAGATTCAAATCACGTAGGGCAAGGTTCAAGGCCGTCTGCTACTCTGCTGTTCTAAGACTCCAGAACAGACATCTTGGCCTCACAGTCCACCTCCTCATGGCCGTGCTCTTTAATGTCTGCCTGCACAACTCTTCCTCTGAAACTGTGACACTTTACTCTGCATCCCGTTACTGTTTTCCCCTGCACTATCTCAACGTAGTGACCTGATCAAATGAGGTGTATGGATGGCATGCAAAACAAAGTGAAGCTTTCACTGTACCTCAGCAGGTGCAACAGTAATAAACTAATTACCTAGGACTGTGGGAAGGGAATGTGAATACAGGATTGGTGTACTCGTAAGAGCATTCCATCCTTCCATTGGGAAAGGCAATCAGCAACACAAATCGCTGCCACAAATCATGGACGTCCACCCTGCAACGAGCAGATCAGGAGGGGACCTCACTGGTCCAAAGGTAGCACAAAGAGTCCAAGGGAGGAATCATCAATTTTAAAGGGACTCTTTTTTAAGATTTTTATTTCAACCAGTCACAGGGCATGTCTTAAGCAAGAGAAAATCTGCAGATGCTGGAAGTCCGAGCAAGACACACAAAATGCTGGAGGAACTCAGCAGGCCAGGCAGGATCGACGGGAAAAAGTACAGTTGACGATTCGGACCAAAACCCTTCGGCAGGACGGGAGAAAAAAGGCTGAGGAGTAGATTTGAAAGGTGGGGGGGAGGGGAGAGAGAAACACAGATGATAGGTGAAACCTGGAGGGGGAGGGATGAAGCAATGAGCTAGGAAGTTGATTGGTGAAAGAGACAGAAGGCCATGGAAGAAAGAAGAAGGGGGGGGTAACCTCCAGGTGGCCACCCATTTTAATTCCACTTCCCATTCCCATTCCAATATGTCCATCCATGGCCTCCTCCACTATTGGAATAAAGCTACTCTTAGGTTGGAGGAACACCTTATACTCCGTCTGGGTAGCCTCCAACCTGATGGCATGAACATCGATTTCTGAAACTTCCAGTAATGCCTCTACCTGCCCTTCATCATGTACACATAACATTTTGTGTATGTTAATCAAAATGGCTTCTTTGTTTTGTTAAGAGTAGGAATGCTTCTTTGTATGATAAGTGCTTTCTCTTGCAGTTGCTTAGCTTTAGACTTGCTGATATCGGGATTGTATTCATTTGTTGACCAATGGGGAATGTTATTTTGTCTTGTGAGGCTGGGAGCTTGGGGGTTTTGCGGTCTTTTCAGGGGAGGTGGGAAGGAGACACCGAGGAAGGTGGATGTGCGCTGCAATGCTCGGTCGACCACCAGGGTGGTCCCAGGTGCAAGGGCATAGAGGTTGGAGGAAAGTGACGAGGGGTCAATTGGTTCGATGGTTGAGCTCCAACGATGTGCACTAAACTGACTGAACTTTGATAAGTTGGCGCCTTTTAATTTATTTTCTTTTCCTTCATATATATTGTATTGCATAGTACTCTTTTAGTTTTAGTAAAATCTTTAATGTGTATTCCATAATGGTATTTGGTGTGAGTTTGATATGGTGTGTGTGCGCGCGGCATAAACTTGATTCTCACAGCACCTGCATGTATGGGAGGTGGGGTTGGTGAGTGGCTGAATCTCCTTTTCCCCTAGACATATACCAGCCTGTTGGGTAAGTGTTACATTTGTGGGGGCTCGTCCGGGATCTCTCTTGGAATGGGGTGTCCTCCGTCACCCGGATGGTGTGGCAAGTGCTTTTGGAGCAGCCAACATCAAACTCGCCCCGAGAAAAAACAGCTTCCATCTTCAGCATCTTCTCCACTAGCCTGTGTTTCCACTCCGGCGATACAGGAGAATCCCCAAATTTAAAGGCTTCAGCGGTCAGCTCCCTTCGATGCTCCAAACCCTACCCGTTAGGGGTCCTCACTGGTGCGCCAGACATTATCATCACCGGAAACAGATGTGCCAGCAGCATTCCCCTTTTAAAGGTAATTTCTCTTGCCATGGTGTTCCTGACACTTACAGCTAAACGCCTCGCATGTACCACCCCTGGTCTCTGCACTTCGGGCCTCACCAGCACCCCTGCCGGAAATCGTGTTTCCCCTTCAAGATTGTCAGGGGCGTTTACTAACAGGGCTTCGCCCTTCGGCACTCCTGGGAATCTGGGGGTCCCCATCACGAGTGCTACCTCCCCTGGTCGGATCACCTTGGGCCTCACCTGTGTACACCACACCGTCCCTCCTTTATACTCCGGGTCCAGCCCTTAGGGGGCAACCCTTCTTCGAATACCGCTCGAAACACTGGATGCACCGAGAGGGTCTCCAGAAAGTGTTACCCCCCCTTTCTCCTTCCAAGCTCCCAGGAGCCGTCACACAAGGGGAGAGTTAGTCAGCACCAGGAGGGCAGCACCACCAGTTTCCACCGGGTCAGGACACACCAACACCAACGTCTCAATGCTTTGCCATGCTCCTGGTACAGAACAGCCCTGAGACCCTCTCAGCTGGCATCCATGTGCAGCACATATGGCTTTTGGGGATCAGCAAAACCCAACACTGGGGCCTGGGTCAGTGCCCTTTTCAAAGATTGGAACACCTCTTCACATCGATCATCCCATCTCGAGCCGAAAGGTTCCGCCGGGTTCCAGTATCCTCCAGTGTCTTGCCTCCAGTCCCCCTTCCTTTTCTTTCCCACCGGGGGATAACCACACAACAGCTGAGTCAACAGGTGACACATTTTAGCGTATCCTTTCACAAATCGGCGGTAATACCCACAGAACCCCAAAAAAGAGCGCATTGGTGGGGGTAGATCTGGAGTGTCCAAGGCAGAGGGTTCGCAGGTAAAGAGGGAGCCCAGTGAGGGGGAGGATGAGGGTCCGACAGGAGTGTCTCCCGTGAAGTCTGAGGCGGAAGGGTCGGCAGAAGGGGTACGGAGATCTCAGAGAAATAGGCGCCCCCCGGAGCAGTTGACATATGTGGTGCCAGGAGAACCGAATGCGATTTCTACTGCTCTGGGTAGTTAAGTCACTGCTTTTTGCACCTGGGTTGGGTTTTGTGCGTTGAAAGAAGCCTTGGGGAACTCTGGTAATGCCATGAGGGCATGCCATTTGCTGGTGGGGAGAGAATGTACAATGTCCTGTGTATGTTAATCAAAATGGCTTCCTTGTTTTGTTAAGAGTAGGAATGCTTCTTTGTCTGATAAGTGCTTTCTCTTGCAGTTGCTTAGCTTTAGACTTGCTAATATTGGGATTGTATTCATTTGTTGACCAATGGGGAATGTTATTTTGTCTTGTGAGGCTGGGAGCTTGGGGGTTTCGCGGTCTTTTCAGGGCAGTTGGGAAGAAGAAGCCGAGGAAGGTGGACGTGCACTGCACTGCTCGGTCGACCACCCGTGTGGTCCCAGATGCGAGGACGTGGAGGTCAGAGGAAAGTGACGAGGGGTCAAATGGTTCAATGGTTGAGCTCCAACGATGTGCACGAAACTGACTGAACTTTGATAATTTGGCGCCTTTTACTTTATTTTCTTTTCCTTCATATATACTGTATAGTTTTAGTAAAATCTTTAAAGTGTATTCCATAACGGTATTTGGTGTGAGTTTGATATGGTGTGTGTGCGCACGGCATAAACTTGATTCTCACAGCACCTGCATGTACGGGAGGTGGGGTTGGTGTGTGGCTGAATCTCCATTTCCCCAAGACATATACCAGCCTTTTGGGTAAGTGTTACAATCATTTCCCATCCCCCTTCCCTCTCTCATGTTATCCCCTTGCCCACCCATCACCTCCCTCTGGTGCTCCCCCACCTTTTGTTTCTTTCTCTTTGCTTCATGGCATGGAGGGGTGCTGCCTGGCCTGGTGAGTTCCTCCAGCATTTTATGTGTGTTACAGGCAAATCTGGTCATCAGTGGGGACTCTCACCATCTTTCAGCCCAGCCTATCGATGGGCTTCCGGCACTGAGCAAAAATCTCCAGATAAACCCCTGAGGTCCGTGCTAGGCAGTTGCAAGAAATATGCCTCCCCTCCGTTGTTGATGGTTTGGACACTGGGAGATCTTGGTCTCGCTCTCAAATTCAGGCTCTCACCCAATTCTACTGGAATAAGCTCAGCCTTCCATACATCTGTCAGTCCAGTAGGTCTATGACCTTTACTAATATTTTTTTGTGCCTGAGCTGAGTTTTAAAACATACTTTGGCCACAGCTGCAATTATAAGGTAATAATTCAGCAAATTGTTAATGAGTAATGGCAAAGAGAGAAATTGTGCTTATTTACATCCCCAGGACATCTGAAAGAATTTCACATCTCATTACTAGCGTTGGGGAGGAGGTACAGGAGCCTGAAGAGGAAAACTCAGTGATTCTTCCCCTCTTTCATCAGATTTCTGAATGGTTTATGAAAACTTCTTTGTAATTCTCTCGTGCAGTATTTTTAAATCTGATTTGTAATTGATATAATGTTTTGTCTTTCCACTGTACTGTTGCCACAATGCAACTAAGATCATGTCATTTAAGTCAGTGATGTGATTGCGATGCTTTGACAAGTAACCGGGGTCGCCCAGTGCAGCGGCAAGGTTTAACCAGCAGGGTGGAGGTGAATGGCTGTGCTGTTTGGGAAACAATGGTGCACAGCACCGTCAGCAGAACACCACGTCCTGCTTTTCATCACCATCCGCACTCCCAGCATGAAGGGCCATGGCTGACTATCCTAACCAACAGGCATTGCATTGAGAAATACGTCTTGAGCACATGCTTGGAACTGGCTTCAACTCAACACTTTCTGCTGTAGGGGTGAGATAACTGCTAGCTGAGCCAAGCAGATGCTGAACAGAAAAGGGTGTAAATGATGCCTTGTTAGGTATTAGCTCAGAATTTGACACAGGACTTACACATTCCCAGAGGAGTAATACAGCAGTTTGTGGTGAGGCGGTGATCATCTGCAATTGCTACAAATTACGGATGACTTGTTCCATGATACAACCCAGATGGGGATGAATGCATTTTTGGAGAATGTGTTTAAAATATCAAGTGTAAAATCTGGATAATCTGCCCCCAGCCAGATGTAGTCACGGTCCTCACACTCAGCTCTGCTTCCTTTGGCACTTTCTCCTTCTCCTCCACCTAGTCCTCTTAATTCCCTCCCATTTAAAATCCTTGTTCCCCACTCCACTTAAGCAATTTCTTATGGGTTTTCACTGTTGGCCTCTACTCGGAGAATTCTGCATTCAGGGTGACTTCACCCTTTCTCTCAGCTTATTCTCTACTGTCTGACATCATTGACCACTCCTTTACCCCTCCATACCCCTCCATATGACCCTCCTGATTCATACTCACAATAACCCCTGATCTTACCATCTCACACTGTCTTCAATCTCAGTCACGGAGTAGATTTCATCATCCCAGTCCCAGACAGGGGCCAATCTGGCCATCTCCTCGTGTGGCTTCCCGTATCCCCCTGCCCACTCAATCCCAGCTCTGCCTCTACATAACTGGTCTCTTCATTCAGTCAGTCTGCACTTTCAAAGCCTTCGGCTCTAATCCCACAACATTATTGCAGAAATGATATAGCAGCATACAGCTCAGATATCAGTCAGGCCTCACTCGGAGTATTGGGAGCCATTTTAGGCCCCTTGTCTCAGAAAAGAACCTGGAGAAGGTTCACAAAAATGATTTGGGGGAATGAAAGGCTTATCATTCAAAGAGTTTTTGATGGCTATAGGCCAGAACTCGCAAGAATGAGGAGGGATCTCATTGAATTCTACCGAATTTTGAAAGACCTAGACAGAGCGGATGTTTCATTTAGTGGGTGAGCCTAGGATCAGAAGGCACAACCTCAGAACAGAGGAACATCCATTTAGAAGGGAGGTGTGGAGGAATTTCTTTGGCAAGAGGGTGGTGTGAATCTGTGAAATTCGTTGCCACTAGGGGTATTTCAGGTGGGGGTTGTATAGATTCTTGATTAGTCAGGGCATGAAGGGTTACGGGGTGAAAGCAGGAGAATGAGGTTGAGAAGGAAATGGATCAGCCATGATCAAATGACAGAGCAAACTTGAGGGGCCAAACAGCCTGGTTCAGCTCCAATGCCCATCAAGCCCGCTCTGCCCTTTAATGCAATCCTGGCCGACACAATTGTCATCTCCTTTCCACAGAGCTGTCCGCCCTCAGGCAATCTTTCACCTTTTTCTTTATGAAGTCACTGAATACCTCTGCTAAAGACGTTATTTCCACTGCTCTTTGAGGAAGTGAGCTCTAAACACTCATGATTCCCTAAGAGAAAAAATCCCCAGATTTCGGTCTCATATTTACACTGATGCCTAATTCTGGATTCTCCCGCGAGAGGAAATACCCACCCAGCCTAGGCAATCAGGATCTTTCATTTTCACTCAAGTCCTGTGTCTTTCTCTTAAAGCTCTGGTAAATACAAGTCTGGTTTGTCTAATATTTCCTCACAAGGCAACCCATCCATTCCATCAATCAGTACGTAATATCTGTACTTAAAACTACCGAGAGCAAAATTGTACATTGATGGGGGGGGGGGGGGGGTCATCGATGCCCCGTTTAACTAAAACATACAGATGTGGGGTCATCTATGCCCTGTTTAACTAAAACAATACCCCTCTGCTTTGGTGTTCAATTCTGCTCGCAATAAGCTATTGCACTTGTTGGTTTTCCTGATAATTTGTTGCACCTCTGCCATTGTGAATTATGCAGTAAAAATACCCAGATTTCTTAGTACCTCAGACCTCCTCAATCTTTAGATAGTACAATTCTTTCATTTATTTTATTACTTTATTCTTTTTATTGAAATACAATGCGGAACAGACCCTTCTGGCCATTCAATCTGCCCAGCAACTCCTGATTCAATCCTAGCCTAATCACAGGACAATTCACAATGACCAATTAACCTGCCAACCGGTACGTCTTTGGACTGTGGGCAGAAACCAGAGAACCGGGAGGAAACCCATGTGATCATGGACAGAATGTACAAACTCTTTACAAAATGAACAACTTAGACAGTTATAATCTACTCTCCAGGCTTTCTCCCATTCATTTAGCCTTTACACTTCTCTAATGTCACATTATCCTTGTTATGTTTTGTGACTCCATAACATAAAGCTGATTGAAAGAAAAACACGGGAGCCAGGGATAACTCATCTCCATTTAGTTTTACTTCAATGAGGCGCGCAAATATGATGTGGTGGCGTAATAACGAATGTCATTCACCTACTTTTACATATAACCCATAATTAATTATGTAAACAACAAAGAATGCTTAATCAAGCAATGTATTTACAATATTACTCAAATATTACTGAAATATTAACTACTCAACACTCCTCCCTGCTTAGCTATAAACTCCAATTCAATAGAGAATGCATGTCAACTGTATACACAGTGTGTTATATAATACAACTACTATGTGGACATCCACAACACTGTAAAGTTTCAATTGTCCCATTTAGGCCTAAAGATTTCTTACTCTTGTGGAAAGACATCTTTCTTGATGGGGGGGGGGTTCTCTACTTGACCCGGGAGACTTGTGGCTCTCCGGTTCTGGGCTTGCTCCGTGGTGGTTGTGGGAGTCAATTCCAGGTCTGCAGGAAGTGGTTCTGACAGCTCTGGACACCTTTCTTCTCTGTCAATCTGACTCTGCTCTCAACTGATCAACGTGTTGTCTTCAGATGATGTCAGACTCAGTCACCACTGTGTGGGGGAGTGGTCCAGTCTGTCCAAGTACACACTTCTGATCACCTCTGTAGTCCCTCCCAGGGACTGAAACATCCAACCTCGTTGTTTGAGGAGCCCTCAGTTTGCCTCAGCTGCTTGTTCTGCATATTCCTCCTAAGGTAGGTTTCAGGAAATCTAAGTGTGAGACAAGGGATGGCCCAGGAGCACCGTAGCGAGTGAAATGTTGGGTGTGGAGTGAGTGTGCTGCATTGCGATATGCAAGGAGGAAATTGGCCAATGGGCAGCCTTGCAGCACCTGGTCCATAGATTTCTGCCAGAGTGCAGACACAAACACAATTCCAAAATTCAGCCTATTATCACGATCTGGGTGTTTGGAGTGGGAATCACTTTCCATCTCCATCATCTCCATCTGTAGGTGGACCTCAGTTAAGTCTGTGTTCCCCTCCAGAAAGATATCCTCCATTCTGGACAGAGGGTATTGATCTACTTTCAGTACTAGGATGATGGTGACCTTAATATCACCGCAGATCCTGACAGACCCATTCCTCCTGGCTACTGGGACCACTGGCATTGCCCATGGGCTCCACTCAACCTTGGAAAGAATTCCTTCACCCTCCATGTGATCTAGGAACCAGGAGGGCTTTGTAAAGCTAGGGTGTGGCATTTTAATTTAACACTATTTTACCCTTAATATGGTTGAGGTTTTACAATGCCATCCTTCAATACTGCTGTGGCATCATCCAGTACCTTTCATACTTTGCTTTCAGTTGACTCTATTGCAGGGGATGTGGCATGCAAACGGTGGATGGATCTCCACTCAAGTTGTTGTTGTCTCAGCCAATCATGTCCCCACAATGCTGGCCCTCCTGTTTTTACCACATACAAGCCATGATTCCTCAGCAGTTCAATCGGGACACGAGCGCACCAGCACGTGGATATCAGTCAGTGAGAACAGCCAGAAGTGTTTAAAGGGAGACACCTTATAGAGTGGGCATGGGAGGAGTGGGCTACAGAGCAGAGGGAGACAGTATAGAAAGGCTTTGGCTCAACGGGGCTTTGACGATAACGCATCAAAGCAAAGTAGGTGGCCTGAATAGAATATGGACAGGAAGAATGTGAGTGAGGCCAGTGTTCTGTGCTCAGTGTCAGATGTGGGAGGTCCTGGAGACTCCCAGCCTCCCAGACGACCATATCTGTGCCAGGTGCATTGATCTGCAGCTCCTTAGGGACTGCGTTAGTGAACTGGAGATGCAGTTCGATGACCTTCGTCTGGTCAGGGAAAGGGAGGAGGTGACAGAGAGGAGCTATAGGCAAGTAATCACACTGGGGCCTCGGGAGACACATAAGTGGGAGAGAGATGGGCATGAGTCAGAGGCTAGAGGGTATCCATGTGACTGTACCCCTTGACAATAAGTACTCCTGTTTGAGTACTGTTGGGCGGGGGTCAGCCTACCTGGGGGAAGCAACAGTGGCCATGCCTCTGACACAGAGTCTGGCCTTGTGGCTCAGAAGGGTAGGGAAAGGAAGTGGATGGAAGCAGTGATAGGGGACTCTATAGTTAGCGGATCAGACAAGCGATTCTGTAGATGTAGGAAAGAAAATCGGATGATAATTTGCCTCCCAAGTACCAGGGTCCAGGATGATTCTTATCGCGTCCACGATAGTCTGAAGTGGGAAGGAGAACAGCCAGAGGTCGTGGTACATATTGGTACCAACAACATAGTCAGGAAAAGGGAGGAGGTCCTGAAAACAGACTACAGGGAGTTAGGAAGGAAGTTGAGAAGCAGGACCTCAAAGGTAGTAATCTCGGGATTGCTGCCTGTGACACTGAGTAGAGGGAAAGAGTGAGGTGGAGGATAAATGCATGGCTGAGGGATTGGAGCAGGGGGCAGGGATTCAGATTTCTGGATCATTGGGACCTCTTTTGGGGTAGGTGTGACATGTACAAAAAGGACAGGTTGCATTTGAATCCTGGGAGACCAATATCCTGGTGGGGAGATTTGCTAAGGCTACTGGGGAGAGTTTAAACTAGAATTGTTGGGGGGTGGGAACCGAACTGAAGAGACTGGGGAAGAGGGGGTTCACTCACAAATAGAGAAAGCTTGTCGACAGTGCGAGAGGGAGGATAGGCAAGTGATAGAGAAGGGACGCGATCAGACTGAAGGCTTGAAATGTGTCTATTTTAATGCAAGGAGTGTTATGAACAAAGCAGATGAGCTTAGAGTGTGGATCAGTACTTGGAGCTATGATGTTGTGGCCATTACAGAGACATGGATGGCTCAGGGGCAGGAATAGTTACTTGAAGTGCCAGGCTTTAGATGTTTCAGAAAGGACAGGGAGGGAGGCAAAAGAGGTGGGGGCATGGCACTGTTGATCAGAGATAATGTCACGGCTGCAGAAAAGGAGGAAGTCATGGAGGGATTGTCTACGTGGGTGGAAGTTAGAAACAGGAAGGGGTCAGTAACTCTACTGGATGTTTTTTATAGACCACCCAATAGTAACAGGGACATCGAGGAGCAGATAGGGAGACAGATTCTGGAAAGATATAATAATAACAACAGGATTGTTATGGTGGAAGATTTTAATTTCTCAAATATTGACTGGCATGTCCCTGGATCAAGGGGTTTAGATGGAGTGGAGTTTGTTAAGTGTGTTCAAAAAGGTTTCTTGACACAATATGCCTACAAGAGGAGAGGCTGTACTTGATCTGGTATTGGGAAATGAACCCCTGGTCAGGTGTCAGGTCTCTCAGTGGGAGAGCATTTTGGAGATTGTGATCACAATTCTATCTCCTTACCAGAGCATAGGAAAGAGATAGTAACAGACAAGTTAGCAAAGTGTTTAATAGGAGTAAGGGGTAAGAACTTAGAAGCATAAATTGGAAACAGATGTTCTCAGGGAAATGTATGGAAGAAATATGGCAACTGTTCAAGGGATATTTGTGTGAAATTCTGCATAGGTACATTCCAACGAGACAGGGAAGTTATGGTAGGGTACAGGAAACATGGAGTACAAAGGCTGTTGAAAATCTAGTCAAGAAGAAAAGAAAAGCTTACAAAAGGTTCAAATAACTAGGTAATGTTAGAGATCTAGAAGATTATAAGGCTAACAGGAAGGCGGTTAAGAATGAAATTAGGAGAGCCAGAAGGGGCCATGAGAAGACCTTGGGGGGCAGGAATAAGGAAAAACCCAAGGCATTCTACAACTATGTGAAGAGCAAGAGGATAAGACATGAGACAATAGGACCAATCAAGTGTGACAGTGGAAAAGTGTGTATGGAACCGCAGGAGACAGCAGAGGAACTTAATGAGTACTTTGCTTCAGTATTCACTATGGAGAAGGATTTTGGTGATTGTAGTGGTGACTTGCAGCAGACTTGAGCATGTAGATATTAAGAAAGAGGATGTGCTGGAGCTTTTGGAAAGCATAAAGTTGGATAAGTCTCCAGGACTGGACGAGATGTACCCCAGGCTACTATGGGAGGCGCCTCTGTTGATGATCTTTGCATCATCAATGGGGATGGGAGAGGTTCTGGAGGATTGGAGGGTTGCGGATGTTGTTCCCTTATTCAAGAAAGGGAGTAGAGATAGCCCAGGAAACTATAGACCAGTGAGTCTTACCTCAGTGGTTGGTAAGTTGATGGAGAAGATCCTGAGAGACAGGATTTATGAACATTTGGAGAGGCATAATATGATTAGGAAAAGTCATCATGGCTTTGTCAAAGGCAGGTCATGCCTTACAAGACTGATCGAATTTTTTGAGGATATGACTAAACACATTGATGAAAGAAGAGCAGTAGATGTAATGTATATGGATTTCAGCAAGACATTTGATAAGGTACCCCATGCAAGGTTTATTGAGAAAGTAGGGGGGCATGGGAGCCAAGGGGACATTACTTTGTGGATCCAGAATTGGCTTGCCCACAGAAGGCAAAGAGTGGTTGTAGACAGGTCATATTCTGCATGGAGGTCAGTGACCAGTGGTGTGCCTCAGGGATCTGTTCTGGGACCCCTACTCATCGTGATTTTTATAGATGACCTGGATGAAGAAGTGGAAGGATGGGTTAGTAAATTTATTGATGACACAAAGGTTGGGGGTGTTGTGGATAGTATGGAGGGCTGTCAGAGGTTACAGTGGGACATTGTATATATCCATACGGATGCTCCCTGACTTGCTGAGTTCATCCAGCTTGTAAGTATTACTGGTAAGACTCTTGGCAGTGTGGAGGATCAGAGGGATCTTGGGGTCCGAGTCCATAGGACACTCAAAGCTGCTGTGCAGGTTGACTCTGTGGTTAATAAGGCATATAGTGCTTTGGCCCTCATCATTCGTGGGATTGAGTTTAAGAGCCGAGAGGTAATGTTGCAGCTATATAGGACGCTGGTCAGACCCCACTTGGAGTACTGTGCTCAATCCTGGTCACCTCACTACAGGAAGGATGTGGAGGCCATAGAAAGGGTGCAGAGGAGATTTACAAGGATGTTGCCTGGATTGGGGAGCATGCCTTATGAGAATAGGTTGAGTAAACTTGGCCTTTTCTCCTTGGAGCAAAGGAGGGTGAGAGGTGACCTGACAGAGGTGTATAAGATGATGAGAGGCATTGATCGTGTGGATAGTCAGAGGCTTTTTTCCCAGGGATGAAATGGTTGCCACAAGAGGACACAGGTTTAAGGTGCTTAGAAGTAGGTGCAGAGGAGATGGCAGGGGTAAGTTTTTTACCCAGAGTGTTGAGTGCATGGAATGGGCTGCCGGCGATGGTGATGGAGGCAGATATGATAGGGTCTTTTAAGAGATTCCTGGACAGGTACATGGAGCTCAGAAAAATAGAGGGCTATGGATAACCCTTGGTAATTTCTAAGGTAAAGAGATGTTCAGCACAGCTTTGTGGGCTTTATTGTGCTGTAGGTTTTCTATGTTTCGAAGCCCAATGTGGTTTGTTGATTGTTGTATTTCACTCCCACAGGAGTTATTTTTTCTTCAGTATAAGTTTGTAGCTGAATGTCTGCAGGTTTCAGTTCAGTATCTTTGAAATGCTGTTACATGCCATTTTGGGGAATGACTAAAACTTCTAAACCAGTGTCTCATTCCATTTTAATTAATTTTCCATTTGCTGCTGGTATAAGCTTTGTTATTTGTCTATTGTTCATTTTCACATGGTAAATCTCAAGTCTAATCAGTTCTGTATCACTTTCATCATTATCAGATTTTTCATCATGCAGATTTAGGCTCTATTTGAAACTGCAACTTTACTTTTTTTAAAATCTTTTTCTCTTCCCTGTGCAGCCCATTTATTTTTGTCTGCTGACACACTCTTTGTATGTGTCCTACTTTCTTGTTCTTTCTGCAAGTTTCAGCTCTAATCTTGCATTGGTGTGGCGTATGTGAACCCCTGCTACAAAGTTAACACAATTTGTTCGACCAGGCAGGTTTCTGTTCAGATGTTGCAATTTAGTTCATGCCACCTTTCGTTGCTTACCGCAACTTAATTATATCTCTGCTGTTTCCATTGATACATTGATTTCAACTGCTTGTTTAAGTGTGTTGTGCTTCAGTCCGAAGATGTTTTTGAATACTTTCTTCTAAGATTCCCCAAACTAAACAATCTCTTAGTTCATCATTAAACCCATCACTGAACGAACAATGCTCAGATAATTTCTTCCATTCAGCCACATTAGCTGAAATTGACTCCTCTGTCTTTTGATTCCACTGATGAAACCTGAAGTGTTCTGCACTCAACAATGTCGTAAATGTTCGGGCACTACTTTCTTGATATCATCAAAGCTCATTTCGGTTGATTTGGTTGGAGCAGTTAAACTTCTAGCAAACTGTATGCACACAGTAACACTGGCACCAGCTTTTCATTGGCTATCTCATTTGCTTCAAAATGCTTTCCAATTTGTTCAGTATACATACCCAGTTATTCCTTCTGCAATTGAACATGTCTATCCTTCCAATATAGCCAGCCATTTCTGCCTTTTTTAAATTTCTGTTTATTATTACCCAGTACTCACCATTTACGGATCTGTGAATTTCATCTACTTTCTGCTTTTTTTTTGTAACTCAACTGTTTCTGTCTCCTGCCAAAGAAAGCATGCTATGTTTTTTTTTAACTTGATCATCTCGATGTGTTTCAACAGGTCAATAGTCATTTGGGGTTCATTTTAAAATTTACTCGTTGCCACTGTTATGTTTTGTAACTGCAAAACAAAATTAATTGAAAGAAAAACACAAGAGCCGGGACAACTTGCGTATATTTAGTTTTACTTCAGTGAGGCACGCAAATATGACATAGTGTTGTGATGATGTATACCTTCACATTCACATATAACCCATAACGAATACGTAAACAACAAAGTATGTTTAATCAAACAATATATTTAGAATATTACTCGGATAGTACTGATATATTAAATACTCAACAGTCCTCACATCGACCTTTATATCATCAGCAACTTTATCCACCATGGTGCCTTCATTAAAGTCATGTAGAGAATGGCATTCAATCCCCATGGACTCATCCCAACCAGAAAAAAGATATCCTCTTTTTCCTGTTGGCTAGCCAATCATTTATCTGTTCCAATATATTAACTCTGAACTGCCACTATTGCAAATATATTCCTCCTTAAATGATGTAACCAAAATGGTGTACAGCAGTCTAGGCCTGAACTCATTAGCACCCTGGACAGTCATTACTCTTATACGGGCAAAGCCCACATTACAGGAGGAGGACAGCTGCAATCCGGAGCAACACACACAAAATACCGGAGGAAATCAGCCTGTCAGGCAACACCTATGGAAATGAACGAACAGCCGACGTTTCTGGCCGAGTCCCTAAGAAAGGGGAAGATGCCAGAATAAGAAGGTGGGGGGAGGGGAAGGAGGATAGCTGGAAGGTGATAGGTGAAGCCAGGTGGGTAGGAAAGGTCAGGGGTTGAAGGAGAGGAGAGTGGACCGTAGGAGAAAGTGACCGAGGAGGGGATCCAGGTGATAGGCAGGTGAGAAGAAGTAAAAGATCACTGTGGGGAACAGAGGAAGGTGGGGGGGGGGGCGGCTAGTTTTTGCTGGAAGGAAAAATCAATATACATACCATCAGGCTGGAAGCTACACAGACGGGGGGGGGGCCTCATCTTAGCACAAGAGGAGGCCGTGGATTGACATATCGGAACAAGAATATGAATCAGAATTGAAATATTTGGCCACTGGGAAGTCCTAATTGTGGTGGATGGTGTGAAGATGCTCAACAAAGTGGCCCCCCGATTTACGATGGGGCTCACCAATGTGGAAGAGGCTGCATCGCGAGCACCAGACACAACAGATGACCCCGTCAGATTCACAGGTGAAGTATTGCCTCACCTGGAGAGACTGAATGGAGGCGAGGGAGGAGGTGAATGGGCAGGTGGAGCAGTCTGGCCGTTTGCAGAGATAAGTGTCTGGAGAGATGAATGGACAATGGAATCACAAAGGGAACAGTCCCTGCAGAAAGCGGCGTGGGGGGAGAGGTAAGGGATCCCTCTGGAGATGGTGGAAGTCACAAGTGTAACACAGGGGTCACCTGTACTGCGAAAAAGGGAATTCTCATTTGCCTTCCTCATTCCCAACTCTAGCTACACATTAACTTTCAGTATTTCATGTACGTGGAGACCTCAATCTCTCTGTAGAGTAACATTCTGCAGTCACTCATTTAAACAATATAATTCTCCTAGGAAGCTTTTGGAAAACTTTATTTTCAATAAATGATCTTTAGAAGTTGGAGTTGCTGTCCCTGCCCTTTGTCCTTAACTCACCGTGAACCTTCCTGGGAAAGTTAGAGTCTACTGTTCATGGAGTATCAAAGATCAGGATTTCAAAGGCATTCCAATAGGAATCTGGGATCCAGCAAGCCTCTGTAACCACCACAACACTTATCTCATTCTTTCTCACCACAACTTTTTGTCTCACCTCCGAAAAAACTAGTGATGATTGTTTAAAAATGGAGGCTAACTATTATAGATTGAAAGGTGGCATTTCCTTCTCAGAGTTATGTCTTTGGAAAACAAAGCTGAGCAAGAAGGTTAAGGATAGTGGCAGGTGTCCCCAGTGACAGCTGGGGAAATAATGGAAGAAGATACCAATGTTTACGAGGCTCACCTGCATGTGCAGTTGAGCTTACAATCAGATTAGTCATAATCATATTGAATGGCAGAGCTGGCTTGAGGATTCGAGTGGCCTTACTCCTGCTCCTTGTTTAAATACTAGTGGTTCATCTGAGTTTCACTGAGGAGTGGAGTTAATCTACAGGGCTACGGTAATGGGAAACTCTTCAACCTATGTTACCTCCAGAGACAGCGTCAGCCATTCAGCAGCAGTAAATGTGATGTGCATGTATCGATTCTGTTGTCTTGATCACCCAAGGGCATGAAAAGACATTCCTTAGACTCAACATCTACAGAAAATGGTGCTCTACCAACCTTCTCTCACCTCCCAACACTGCTCTTCAACTATGGCCCACTTAAGACCCTTCACAGCTTGACCATTGCATATCTCAGAGCCAGAAGACAGACATAGAAGATGAAATTGGTCAACGCCTTCCACCCTTCAGCCACCAGAGGGAAGAAGTATTTTCAGAACATGCCCTCGAACCTGACACAAAGCTCATGATGCATCAGGCAGTATGGATCTCTCTCGCGGACAATGTCCTGCCCCAGATCTCACGTAGTCAGGTCCTTTGGGCAGGCCACAGTGATCCCCCGCCTGGCACCAAGTTCCTGCAATGGATTCCTCATTCCCAGCACTGTTGTAGGAAGAGATTACTGGGTGGACAGCAGAAAATGTTGGACAAATTGAAAAACATTCAACAACCACACTGATTCCCAGGAATCTCTGGCTCAGAGTGTTACGGGAGCATGCAGACTTCCTCATTTTGGGAGCATACGGAGGTCTTGGTATTGACATTGGAACATTACTGTCACATATGCCAAGCTTTTCTTTACGTGCCATCTGTAGATAAAATCGTTGAAGTAGTGAAATGCAAACAGAATGCAGAATATCGTGCTTAACTTCAGAGAAAATACTGTGCTGCCTTGTGTAAGTACTGAAAGAACACAAAGGAACTGCCGTCTGTGGAAGAGTCTGCAGTTCGCACATTGTCTCATCAGTCTGTCCTTCACACTTCCCAGCCCAACTTGTTCCAACCCGGAGCACCAACACTTCCTTCCCTCCCACAGACGCTGCTCGATCCGCTGAGTTCTTCCAGCACGTCTCTCCTTGCTCCAGTTGTGGCAAGTCAAGTTGAGTGCCAAGGGAGGACCCAGCAGGAGGCTGAAACCACTGGGTTTCCCCGTGCCACCTCAGACTGGACAGCTACACAAGGAGATCAATCCTTCAGCAAGGTAAGTGTGCACGAGAGACAATTCCATTAAAAACAAAGAGGACAGACTGGGGCATCGCTGGAAATGAATGTGGAGTTGTAGCTGGCTGCCACAGAAAGGTATTTCTGACCAACAAAAGGGAAGACTTGAATTGCTAGGAAATGTGTAGTTTTCACACAAAGGGTTTGAATTCAAAGATAACTCGGGTGTTTGTGACATTAGTAAGAAAGCACAGATTTACTGAGCTAGTGAAGGCTATCAGAGTTCCGAGCGGACACCGGAACTTTTACTTAACCTGGAGTGATTGAGTCGGTGGACTGCTGGACGTGGATGCACCGGGGTCCCTGCTTACAAAGCAAATTAAACCGGGGCTGATGAGCAAAAACAGAAATAAGTTCAACACTTGCTGTAAAGAGAGAGATGTGTGTTCCAGAAAGTATGAGTGTGCAAGTTGAGAATAAATATTGGGACATCAGGACCCTCAGACCATATTGAAACGTAAAATGGGTTTGTAACTGGTGATGTTATCAACCTGAAACAGGCAATTCAGTTTCTCATTTGTTTCTGAAGGACTCGGAAAGGTCACATGACCAACAAAGCATCAAATGTCGACAATTACTTTTGCCCCTCGAGGCTACAAGCTCACTGCCAAATACCAGGAGAGAATTAGTCGCATTTTTCCGCAGATGCAATCTACAAAGCTCAACAAAGCAACAGAGTCTGTGTGCCAAGAGGGCAAGCAGCATCAACGGGGAGAGGCTGCAGATGGAATTTTACAACGGTGCCTTACTTGTCCAGCAAACGACTAAGATGCTCCAAGGTTCAAGTTTCTCGTCATCCATTTGGCGCCCTGGCCTGCAGTGTGGCCGTCAGAGAGTCCTGCGGGAACCTCATCTTGTTTGGTGGATAGGATCCCATGATGGCATTTTGTAGCCTGTAAGGAATCTGCACGTTCTCCCCGTGACCGTGCGGATTTCCTCTGGGTGCTCTGGTTTCCTCTCACGGTCCAAAGACGTACCGGTTGATAGGTTAATTGGTCATTGTGAATTGTCCTGTGATTAAGACAGGTTTAATTTGGGGGTCGCAGCTCAAAGGGCCAGAAAGATCTATTCTGCATGTTGTCTGAATGGAGAGATAACTAATTATAAAGAGGCCCTTCGTCCTGCAACATACTTGCTCACCATCAAATACCCAATGATAAACATCACCAGTTTTGCTCAGTGCCCTTGGTAGTTTAAGTGTTTGCCGAGGCACTTCTTAAACGCTTTGAGAGACTCTGCCTCCAGCACTTCCTCAGACAGAGCATTTCAGATTCCACCCACCAAGTGCCCCGTCCCAGGCAACACCCTGGTGAGTCCCTCAGTACACTGCATCCCTTCTGCAGCGTGGCTCCAAAACTGTACACAGTGCTCCAGCTGTGGCCTAACCAGGGAGGAAATGTTAAAATCAGCTGAAAGGAAAGGAGACTATCAAGCAGGATGTACTGAAGGCCCACAACTCACCATTCAAAGACAGCTTCTTTCCCACTGCCTTCACATTCCCGAAGCAAGATGAGAAACCTCAATTCTGCCTCAGATATTTTTCTCTCAACTTGCATTAATGATATTTTTATTTTTGTTTATTGTTAAAGTTCTGTATAATTTATGCTCATTTCAGCTTGTCAAGCGTGTAAGGTACTGTGCAGTTGCTGCAGAAAGCTAACGTTAATGACATGCTTCTCTGGGCATGCATGCCCCTGTCGATACACTTGAACTTCGTCGCTGACTGGTTTGAAGATGTTGATCTTCAAGAAACAAACTAAGCTGCTTGTTCCAACTCTTCAACTCTGCCCTCCTATCCACTTAATTATTTTCTCTACCTTTTTGCTTGCTCGTCTTCAATGGGGGGGTGAGATTATCGTAACAAAACCCAGCAAAGTCCAAAGCTGTGCTAGCCTACCACTGAACTGCTGAAAAGGTGAAGAAGAATGCAAATTTCCAGCTATCTTCGGGTGCCAGAAACATAGAAAACCCACAGCACAATACAGGCCCTTCGGCCCACAAAGTCGTGCCAAACATGTCCCTACTGTAGAAATTACCTCGGGTTACCCAGAGCCCTCTATTTTTCTAAGCTCCATGTGCCTATCTAAAAGCCTCTTAAAAGACCCTAGCGTATCCGCTTCCACTACTGTTGCCAGCAGCCCATTCCACGCATTCATCACTCTCTGAGTAAAAAACTTACCCCTGACATCTCCTCTGTACCTACTCCCCAGCACCTTAATCCTGTGCCCTCTTGTGGCAGCCATTTCAGCCCTGGGGAAAAAGCCTCTGACTATCCACATGATCAATGCCTCTCATCATCTTATACACCTCTATCAGGTCACCTCTCACCCTCCTTTGCTCCAAGGAGAAAAGGCTGAGTTCACTCAACCTATTCTCGTGAGGCATGCTCCCCATTCCAGGCAACATCCTTGTAAATCTCCTCTGCACCCTTTCTGTGTCTTCCACATCCTTCCTGTAGTGAGGTGACCAGAACTGAGCACAATACTCCAAGTGGGGTCTGACCAGGGTCCTAAATAGCTGTAACATTACCTCTTGGCTCCTAAATTCAATTCCAAGATTGATGAAAGCCAGTGCACCGTACGCCTTCTTAACCACAGAGTCAACCTGCACAGCGCATTGAGTGTCCTATGGACTCAGACCCCAAGATCCAATATGGTCACTTTTAATGATATGTGGAGAATAGGGTGCCACTGAAGCTCAATAGGTATGGAATGGACAGGTGAGGCAGACCAGCTGATGTAGGTATGGAATGGACAGGTGATACAGACCAGCTGATGTAGGGAAGGAATGGACAGGTGAGACAGACCAGCTGATGTAGGTATGGAATGGACAGGTGAGGCAGACCAGCTGAAGTAGGTATGGAATGGTCAGGTGAGGCAGACCAGTTGATGTAGGTATGGAATGGTCAGGTGAGACAGACCAGCTGATATAGGTATGGAATGGACAGGTGAGGCAGACCAGCTGATGTAGGTATGGAATGGACAGGTGAGACAGACCAGCTGATGTAGGTATGGAATGGACAGGTGAGACAGACCAGCTGATGTAGGTATGGAATGGTCAGGTGAGACAGACCAGCTGATGTAGGTATGCAATGGACAGGTGAGGCAGACCAGCTGATGTAGGTATGGAATGGTCAGGTGAGACAGACCAGCTGATGTAGGTATGGAATGGACAGGTGAGGCAGACCAGCTGATGTAGGTATGGAATGGGCAGGTGAGACAGACCAGCTGATGTAGATATGGAATGGACAGGTGAGGCAGACCAGCTGATGTAGGTATGGAATGGACAGGTGAGACAGACCAGCTGATGTAGGTATGGAATGGTCAGGTGAGACAGACCAGCTGATGTAGATATGGAATGGACAGGTGAGGCAGACCAGCTGATGTAGGTATGGAATGGTCAGGTGAGGCAGACCAGCTGATGTAGATATGGAATGGACAGTTGAGGCAGACCAGCTGATGTAGGTATGGAATGGTCAGGTGATGCAGACCAGCTGATGTAGGTAAGGAATGGACAGGTGAGGCAGACCAGCTGATGTAGATATGGAATGGACAGGTGAGACAGAACAGCTGATGTAGGTATGGAATGGACAGGTGTGGCAGTCCAGCTGATGTAGGTATGGAATGGTCAGGTGAGGCAGACCAGCTGATGGTTATGGAATGGACAGATCAGGCAGACCAGCTGATGTAGATATGGAAGGACAGGTGAGACAGACCAGCTGATGTAGGTATGGATTGGACAGGTGAGACAGAGCAGCTGATGTAGGTATGGAATGGTCAGGTGAGACAGACCAGCTGATGTAGGTATGGAATGGTCAGGTGAGACAGACCAGCTGATGTAGTTATGGAATGGAAAGGTGAGGCAGACCAGCTGATGTAGTTATGGAATGGACAGGTGAGGCAGACCAGCTGATGTAGACATGGAATGGTCAGGTGAGGCAGACCAGCTGATGGTTATGGAATGGACAGGTGAGACAGACCAGCTGATGTAGGTATGGAATGGTCAGGTGAGACAGACCAGCTGAAGGTTATGGAATGGACAGGTGAGGCAGACCAGCTGATGTAGGTATGGAATGGACAGGTGAGACAGACCAGCTGATGTAGGTATGGAATGGACAGGTGAGACAGACCAGCTGATGTAGGTATGGAATGGTCAGGTGAGACAGACCAGCTGATGTAGATATGGAATGGACAGGTGAGGCAGACCAGCTGATGTAAGTATGGAATGGTCAGGTGAGGCAGACCAGCTGATGTAGATATGGAATGGACAGGTGAGGCAGACCAGCTGATGTAGGTATGGAATGGTCAGGTGAGGCAGACCAGCTGATGTAGGTATGGAATGGACAGGTGAGACAGACCAGCTGATGTAGGTATGGAATGGACAGGTGAGACAGACCAGCTGATGTAGGTATGGAAAGGACAGGTGAGACAGACCAGCTGATGTAGATATGGAATGGTCAGGTGAGACAGACCAGCTGATGTAGGTATGGAATGGACAGGTGAGACAGACCAGCTGATGTAGGTATGGAATGGACAGGTGAGACAGACCAGCTGATGTAGGTATGGAATGGACAGGTGAGACAGACCAGCTGATGTAGGTATGGAATGGACAGGTGAGACAGACCAGCTGATGTAGGTATGGAAAGGACAGGTGAGACAGACCAGCTGATGTAGATATGGAATGGACAGGTGAGACAGACCAGCTGATGTAGGTATGGAATGGACAGGTGAGACAGACCAGCTGATGTAGGTATGGAATGGACAGGTGAGACAGACCAGCTGATGTAGGTATGGAATGGTCAGGTGAGACAGACCAGCTGATGTAGATATGGAATGGACAGGTGAGACAGACCAGCTGATGTAGATATGGAATGGACAGATGAGACAGACCAGCTGATGTAGGTATGGAATGGTCAGGTGAGGCAGACCAGCTGATGTATGTATGGAATGGTCAGGTGAGACAGACCAGCTGATGTAGGTATGGAATGGTCAGGTGAGGCAGACCAGCTGATGTAGTTATGGTATGGTCAGGTGAGACAGACCAGCTGATGTAGATATGGAATGGACAGGTGAGGCAGTCCAGCTGATGTAGGTATGGAATGGTGAGGTGAGGCAGACCAGCTGATGGTTATGGAATGGACAGGTGAGGCAGACCAGCTGATGTAGATATGGAATGGTCAGGTGAGGAAGACGCGCTGATGGTTATGGAATGGACAGGTGAGACAGACCAGCTGATGTAGGTATGGAATGGTCAGGTGAGGCAGACCAGCTGATGTAGGTATGGAATGGTCAGGTGAGACAGACCAGCTGATGTAGTTATGGAATGGTCAGGTGAGACAGACCAGCTGATGTAGGTATGGAATGGTCAGGTGAGACAGACCAGCTGATGTAGTTATGGAATGGTCAGGTGAGACAGACCAGCTGATGTAGATATGGAATGGACAGGTGAGACAGACCAGCTGATGTAGATATGGAATGGACAGATGAGACAGACCAGCTGATGTAGGTATGGAATGGTCAGGTGAGGCAGACCAGCAGATGTAGGTATGGAATGGTCAGGTGAGACAGACCAGCTGATGTAGGTATGGAATGGTCAGGTGAGACAGACCAGCTGATGTAGTTATGGAATGGTCAGGTGAGACAGACCAGCTGATGTAGATATGGAATGGACAGGTGAGGCAGACCAGCTGATGTAGATATGGAATGGACAGGTTAGGCAGACCAGCTGATGTAGGTATGGAATGGTCAGGTGAGGCAGACCAGCTGATGTAGATATGGAATGGACAGGTGAGGCAGACCAGCTGATGTAGGTATGGAATGGTCAGGTGAGGCAGACCAGCTGATGTAGATATGGAATGGACAGGTGAGGCAGACCAGCTGATGTAGATATGGAATGGTCAGGTGAGACAGACCAGCTGATGTAGGTATGGAATGGACAGGTGAGACAGACCAGCTGATGTAGATATGGAATGGATAGATGAGACAGAGCAGCTGATGTAGGTATGGAATGGTCAGGTGAGGCAGACAAGCTGATGTAGGTATGGAATGGTCAGGTGAGACAGACCAGCTGATGTAGGTATGGAATGGTCAGGTGAGACAGACCAGCTGATGTAGTTATGGAATGGTCAGGTGAGACAGACCAGCTGATGTAGATATGGAATGGACATGTGAGGCAGACCAGCTGATGTAAGTATGGAATGGTCAGGTGAGGCAGACCAGCTGATGTAGATATGGAATGGACAGGTGAGGCAGACCAGCTGATGTAGGTATGGAATGGTCAGGTGAGGCAGACCAGCTGATGTAGGTATGGAATGGGCAGGTGAGACAGACCAGCTGATGTAGGTATCGAATGGTCAGGTGAGGCAGACCAGCTGATGGTTATGGAATGGAAAGATGAGGCAGACCAGCTGATGTAGATATGGAATGGACAGGTGAGACAGACCAGCTGATGTAGGTATGGAATGGACAGGTGAGACAGACCAGCTGATGTAGGTATGGAATGGTCAGGTGAGACAGACCAGCTGATGTAGTTATGGAATTGACAGGTGAGACAGACAAGCTGATGTAGGTAGGGAATGGTCAGGTGAGGCAGACCAGCTGATGTAGGTATGGAATGGTCAGGTGAGGCAGACCAGCTGATGTAGGTATGGAATGGTCAGGTGAGGCAGACCAGCTGATGTAGTTATGGTATGGTCAGGTGAGACAGACCAGCTGATGTAGATATGGAATGGACAGGTGAGGCAGTCCAGCTGATGTAGGTATGGAATGGTGAGGTGAGGCAGACCAGCTGATGGTTATGGAATGGACAGGTGAGGCAGACCAGCTGATGTAGATATGGAATGGTCAGGTGAGGAAGACCCGCTGATGGTTATGGAATGGACAGGTGAGACAGACCAGCTGATGTAGGTATGGAATGGTCAGGTGAGGCAGACCAGCTGATGTAGGTATGGAATGGTCAGGTGAGACAGACCAGCTGATGTAGTTATGGAATGGTCAGGTGAGACAGACCAGCTGATGTAGGTATGGAATGGTCAGGTGAGACAGACCAGCTGATGTAGTTATGGAATGGTCAGGTGAGACAGACCAGCTGATGTAGATATGGAATGGACAGGTGAGACAGACCAGCTGATGTAGATATGGAATGGACAGATGAGACAGACCAGCTGATGTAGGTATGGAATGGTCAGGTGAGGCAGACCAGCAGATGTAGGTATGGAATGGTCAGGTGAGACAGACCAGCTGATGTAGGTATGGAATGGTCAGGTGAGACAGACCAGCTGATGTAGTTATGGAATGGTCAGGTGAGACAGACCAGCTGATGTAGATATGGAATGGACAGGTGAGGCAGACCAGCTGATGTAGATATGGAATGGACAGGTTAGGCAGACCAGCTGATGTAGGTATGGAATGGTCAGGTGAGGCAGACCAGCTGATGTAGATATGGAATGGACAGGTGAGGCAGACCAGCTGATGTAGGTATGGAATGGTCAGGTGAGGCAGACCAGCTGATGTAGATATGGAATGGAAAGGTGAGGCAGGCCAGCTGATGTAGATATGGAATGGTCAGGTGAGACAGACCAGCTGATGTAGGTATGGAATGGACAGGTGAGACAGACCAGCTGATGTAGATATGGAATGGATAGATGAGACAGAGCAGCTGATGTAGGTATGGAATGGTCAGGTGAGGCAGACAAGCTGATGTAGGTATGGAATGGTCAGGTGAGACAGACCAGCTGATGTAGGTATGGAATGGTCAGGTGAGACAGACCAGCTGATGTAGTTATGGAATGGTCAGGTGAGACAGACCAGCTGATGTAGATATGGAATGGACATGTGAGGCAGACCAGCTGATGTAAGTATGGAATGGTCAGGTGAGGCAGACCAGCTGATGTAGATATGGAATGGACAGGTGAGGCAGACCAGCTGATGTAGGTATGGAATGGTCAGGTGAGGCAGACCAGCTGATGTAGATATGGAATGGGCAGGTGAGACAGACCAGCTGATGTAGGTATCGAATGGTCAGGTGAGGCAGACCAGCTGATGGTTATGGAATGGAAAGATGAGGCAGACCAGCTGATGTAGATATGGAATGGACAGGTGAGACAGACCAGCTGATGTAGGTATGGAATGGACAGGTGAGACAGACCAGCTGATGTAGGTATGGAATGGTCATGTGAGACAGACCAGCTGATGTAGTTATGGAATTGACAGGTGAGACAGACAAGCTGATGTAGGTAGGGAATGGTCAGATGAGGCAGACCAGCTGATGTAGGTATGGAATGGTCAGGTGAGGCAGACCAGCTGATGTAGGTATGGAATGGTCAGGTGAGGCAGACCAGCTGATGTAGTTATGGAATGGACAGGTGAGACAGACCAGCTGATGTAGGTATGGAATGGTCAGGTCAGACAGACCAGCTGATGTAGGTATGGAATGGACAGGTGAGACAGACCAGCTGATGTAGGTATGGAATGGACAGGTGAGACAGACCAGCTGATGTAGATATGGAATGGACAGGTGAGGCAGACCAGCTGATGTAGATATGGAATGGACAGGTGAGGCAGACCAGCTGATGTAGATATGGAATGGACAGGTGAGGCAGACCAGCTGATGTAGGTATGGAATGGTCAGGTGGGACAGACCAGCTGATGTAGATATGGAATGGACAGGTGAGACAGACCAGCTGATGTAGGTATGGAATGGTCAGGTGAGACAGACCAGCTGATGTAGATATGGAATGGACAGGTGAGACAGACCAGCTGATGTAGGTATGGCATGGTCAGGTGAGACAGACCAGCTGATGTTGGTATGAAATGGTCAGGTGAGACAGACCAGCTGATGTAGATATGGAATGGACAGGTGAGACAGACCAGCTGATGTAGATATGGAATGGTCAGGTGAGACAGACCAGCTGATGTAGGTATGGAATGGACAGGTGAGACAGAGCAGCTGATGTAGGTATGGAATGGACAGGTGAGGCAGACCAGCTGATGTAGGTATGGAATGGACAGGTGAGACAGACCAGCTGATGTCGATATGGAATGGACAGGTGAGACAGACCAGCTGATGTAGGTATGGAATGGACAGGTGAGGCAGACCAGCTGATGTAGGTATGGAATGGACAGGTGAGGCAGACCAGCTGATGTAGATATGGAATGGACAGGTGAGGCAGACCAGCTGATGTAGGTATGGAATGGTCAGGTGAGACAGACGAGCTGATGTAGGTATGGAATGGACAGGTGAGACAGACCAGCTGATGTAGGTATGGAATGTTCAGGTGAGACCGACCAGCTGATGTAGGTATGGAATGGTAAGGTGAGACAGACCAGCTGATGTAGGTATGGAATGGACAGGTGAGACAGACCAGCTGATATAGGTATGGAATGGTCAGGTGAGACAGACCAGCTGATGTAGTTATGGAATGGACAGGTGAGACAGACCAGCTGATGTAGGTATGGAATGGACAGATGAGACAGACCAGCTGATGTAGTTATGGAATGGTCAGGTGAGGCAGACCAGCTGATGTAGGCATGGAATGGTCAGGTGAGACAGACCAGCTGATGTAGGTATGGAATGGTCAGGTGAGACAGACCAGCTGATGTAGTTATGGAATGGTCAGGTGAGACAGACCAGCTGATGTAGGTATGGAATGGACAGATGAGACAGACCAGCTGATGTAGGTATGGAATGGACAGGTGAGACAGACCAGCTGATGTAGATATGGAATGGACAGCTGAGACAGACCAGCTGATGTAGGTATGGAATGGACAGGTGAGACAGACCAGCTGATGTAGGTATGGAATGGACAGGTGAGACAGACCAGCTGATGTAGATATGGAATGGACAGGTGAGACAGACCAGCTGATGTAGGTATGGAATGGACAGGTGAGACAGTCCAGCTGATGTAGTTATGGAATGGACAGGTGAGACAGACCAGCTGATGTAGGTATGGAATGGTCAGGTGACACAAACCAGCTGATGTAGATATGGAATGGACAGGTGAGACAGACCAGCTGATGTAGGTATGGAATGGTCAGGTGAGACAGACCAGCTGATGTAGATATGGAATGGACAGGTGAGACAGACCAGCTGATGTAGGTATGGAATGGTCAGGTGAGACAGACCAGCTGATGGTTATAGAATGGTCAGGTGAGACAGACCAGCTGATGTAGATATGGAATGGACAGGTGAAACAGACCAGCTGATGTAGTTATGGAATGGACAGGTGAGACAGACCAGCTGATGTAGAAATGGAATGGACAGGTGAGACAGACCAGCTGATGTAGGTATGGAATGCTCAGGTGAGACAGACTAGCTGATGTAGGTATGGAATGGACAGATGAGACAGACCAGCTGATGTAGGTATGGAATGGACAGATGAGACAGACCAGCTGATGTAGATATGGAATGGACAGGTGAGACAGACCAGCTAATGTAGGTATGGAATGGACAGGTGAGACAGACCAGCTGATGTAGGTATGGAATGGACAGGTGAGGCAGACCAGCTGATGTAGATATGGAATGGACAGGTGAGACAGAACAGCTGATGTAGGTATGGAATGGACAGGTGTGGCAGTCCAGCTGATGTAGGTATGGAATGGTCAGGTGAGGCAGACCAGCTGATGGTTATGGAATGGACAGATGAGGCAGACCAGCTGATGTAGATATGGAAGGACAGGTGAGACAGACCAGCTGATGTAGGTATGGATTGGACAGGTGAGACAGAGCAGCTGATGTAGGTATGGAATGGTCAGGTGAGACAGACCAGCTGATGTAGGTATGGAATGGTCAGGTGAGACAGACCAGCTGATGTAGTTATGGAATGGACAGGTGAGGCAGACCAGCTGATGTAGTTATGGAATGGACAGGTGAGGCAGACCAGCTGATGTAGACATGGAATGGTCAGGTGAGGCAGACCAGCTGATGGTTATGGAATGGACAGGTGAGACAGACCAGCTGATGTAGGTATGGAATGGTCAGGTGAGACAGACCAGCTGAAGGTTATGGAATGGACAGGTGAGGCAGACCAGCTGATGTAGGTATGGAATGGACAGGTGAGACAGACCAGCTGATGTAGGTATGGAATGGACAGGTGAGACAGACCAGCTGATGTAGGTATGGAATGGTCAGGTGAGACAGACCAGCTGATGTAGATATGGAATGGACAGGTGAGACAGACCAGCTGATGTAGATATGGAATGGACAGGTGAGGCAGACCAGCTGATGTGGGTATGGAATGGTCAGGTGAGGCAGACCAGCTGATGTAGATATGGAATGGACAGGTGAGGCAGACCAGCTGATGTAAGTATGGAATGGTCAGGTGAGGCAGACCAGCTGATGTAGATATGGAATGGACAGGTGAGGCAGACCAGCTGATGTAGGTATGGAATGGTCAGGTGAGGCAGACCAGCTGATCTAGATATGGAATGGACAGGTGAGGCAGACCAGCTGATTTAGATATGGAATGTTCAGGTGAGACAGACCAGCTGATGTAGGTATGGAATGGACAGGTGAGACAGACCAGCTGATGAAGGTATGGAATGGACAGGTGAGACAGACCAGCTGATGTAGGTATGGAATGGACAGGTGAGACAGACCAGCTGATGTAGATATGGAATGGTCAGGTGAGACAGACCAGCTGATGTAGGTATGGAATGGACAGGTGAGACAGACCAGCTGATGTAGATATGGAATGGACAGGTGAGACAGACCAGCTGATGTAGGTATGGAATGGACAGGTGAGACAGACCAGCTGATGTAGGTATGGAATGGACAGGTGAGACAGACCAGCTGATGTAGGTATGGAATGGACAGGTGAGACAGACCAGCTGATGTAGGTATGGAATGGACAGGTGAGACAGACCAGCTGATGTAGGTATGGAATGGACAGGTGAGACAGACCAGCTGATGTAGATATGGAATGGTCAGGTGAGACAGACCAGCTGATGTAGGTATGGAATGGACAGGTGAGACAGACCAGCTGATGTAGGTATGGAATGGACAGGTGAGACAGACCAGCTGATGTAGGTATGGAATGGTCAGGTGAGACAGACCAGCTGATGTAGTTATGGAATGGTCAGGTGAGACAGACCAGCTGATGTAGATATGGAATGGACAGATGAGACAGACCAGCTGATGTAGGTATGGAATGGTCAGGTGAGGCAGACCAGCTGATGTAGGTATGGAATGGTCAGGTGAGACAGACCAGCTGATGTAGGTATGGAATGGTCAGGTGAGACAGACCAGCTGATGTAGTTATGGAATGGTCAGGTGAGACAGACCAGCTGATGTAGATATGGAATGGACAGGTGAGGCAGACCAGCTGATGTAGGTATGGAATGGTCAGGTGAGGCAGACCAGCTGATGTAGATATGGAATGGACAGTTGAGGCAGACCAGCTGATGTAGATATGGAATGGTCAGGTGATGCAGACCAGCTGATGTAGGTATGGAATGGACAGGTGAGGCAGACCAGCTGATGTAGATATGGAATGGACAGGTGAGACAGAACAGCTGATGTAGGTATGGAATGGACAGGTGTGGCAGTCCAGCTGATGTAGATATGGAATGGTCAGGTGAGGCAGACCAGCTGATGGTTATGGAATGGACAGATCAGGCAGACCAGCTGATGTAGATATGGAAGGACAGGTGAGACAGACCAGCTGATGTAGGTATGGATTGGACAGGTGAGACAGAGCAGCTGATGCAGGTATGGAATGGTCAGGTGAGACAGACCAGCTGATGTAGGTATGGAATGGTCAGGTGAGACAGACCAGCTGATGTAGTTATGGAATGGACAGGTGAGGCAGACCAGCTGATGTAGTTATGGAATGGACAGGTGAGGCAGACCAGCTGATGTAGACATGGAATGGTCAGGTGAGGCAGACCAGCTGATGGTTATGGAATGGACAGGTGAGACAGACCAGCTGATGTAGGTATGGAATGGTCAGGTGAGACAGACCAGCTGAAGGTTATGGAATGGACAGGTGAGGCAGACCAGCTGATGTAGGTATGGAATGGACAGGTGAGACAGACCAGCTGATGTAGGTATGGAATGGACAGGTGAGACAGACCAGCTGATGTAGGTATGGAATGGTCAGGTGAGACAGACCAGCTGATGTAGATATGGAATGGACAGGTGAGGCAGACCAGCTGATGTAAGTATGGAATGGTCAGGTGAGGCAGACCAGCTGATGTAGATATGGAATGGACAGGTGAGGCAGACCAGCTGATGTAGGTATGGAATGGTCAGGTGAGGCAGACCAGCTGATGTAGGTATGGAATGGACAGGTGAGACAGACCAGCTGATGTAGGTATGGAATGGACAGGTGAGACAGACCAGCTGATGTAGGTATGGAAAGGACAGGTGAGACAGACCAGCTGATGTAGATATGGAATGGTCAGGTGAGACAGACCAGCTGATGTAGGTATGGAATGGACAGGTGAGACAGACCAGCTGATGTAGGTATGGAATGGACAGGTGAGACAGACCAGCTGATGTAGGTATGGAATGGACAGGTGAGACAGACCAGCTGATGTAGGTATGGAATGGACAGGTGAGACAGACCAGCTGATGTAGGTATGGAATGGACAGGTGAGACAGACCAGCTGATGTAGGTATGGAATGGTCAGGTGAGACAGACCAGCTGATGTAGATATGGAATGGACAGGTGAGGCAGACCAGCTGATGTAAGTATGGAATGGTCAGGTGAGGCAGACCAGCTGATGTAGATATGGAATGGACAGGTGAGGCAGACCAGCTGATGTAGGTATGGAATGGTCAGGTGAGGCAGACCAGCTGATCTAGATATGGAATGGACAGGTGAGGCAGACCAGCTGATGTAGATATGGAATGGACAGGTGAGGCAGACCAGCTGATGTAGGTATGGAATGGTCAGGTGAGGCAGACCAGCTGATCTAGATATGGAATGGACAGGTGAGGCAGACCAGCTGATGTAGATATGGAATGGTCAGGTGAGACAGACCAGCTGATGTAGGTATGGAATGGACAGGTGAGACAGACCAGCTGATGTAGGTATGGAATGGACAGGTGAGACAGACCAGCTGATGTAGGTATGGAATGGACAGGTGAGACAGACCAGCTGATGTAGATATGGAATGGTCAGGTGAAACAGACCAGCTGATGTAGGTATGGAATGGACAGGTGAGACAGACCAGCTGATGTAGATATGGAATGGACAGGTGAGACAGACCTGCTGATGTAGGTATGGAATGGACAGGTGAGACAGACCAGCTGATGTAGGTATGAAATGGACAGGTGAGACAGACCAGCTGATGTAGGTATGGAATGGACAGGTGAGGCAGACCAGCTGATGTAGGTATGGAATGGACAATTGAGACAGACTAGCTGATGTAGGTATGGAATGGACAGGTGAGACAGACCAGCTGATGTAGGTATGGAATGGACAGGTGAGACAGACCAGCTGATGTAGGTATGGAATGGACAGGTGAGACAGACCAGCTGATGTAGGTGTGGAAAGGACAGGTGAGACAGACCAGCTGATGTATATATGGAATGGTCAGGTGAGACAGACCAGCTGATGTAGGTTTGGAATGGACAGGTGAGACAGACCAGCTGATGTAGGTATGGAATGGACAGGTGAGACAGACCAGCTGATGTAGGTATGGAATGGTCAGGTGAGACAGACCAGCTGATGTAGATATGGAATGGACAGGTGAGACAGACCAGCTGATGTAGATATGGAATGGACAGATGAGACAGACCAGCTGATGTAGGTATGGAATGGTCAGGTGAGGCAGACCAGCTGATGTATGTATGGAATGGTCAGGTGAGACAGACCAGCTGATGTAGGTATGGAATGGTCAGGTGAGGCAGACCAGCTGATGTAGTTATGGTATGGTCAGGTGAGACAGACCAGCTGATGTAGATATGGAATGGACAGGTGAGGCAGACCAGCTGATGTAGGTATGGAATGGTGAGGTGAGGCAGACCAGCTGATGTAGGTATGGAATGGACAGGTGAGACAGACCAGCTGATGTAGGTATGGAATGGACAGGTGAGACAGACCAGCTGATGTAGGTATGGAATGGACAGGTGAGACAGACCAGCTGATGTAGGTATGGAATGGTCAGGTGAGACAGACCAGCTGATGTAGATATGGAATGGACAGGTGAGACAGACCAGCTGATGTAGATATGGAATGGACAGATGAGACAGACCAGCTGATGTAGGTATGGAATGGTCAGGTGAGGCAGACCAGCTGATGTATGTATGGAATGGTCAGGTGAGACAGACCAGCTGATGTAGGTATGGAATGGTCAGGTGAGGCAGACCAGCTGATGTAGTTATGGTATGGTCAGGTGAGACAGACCAGCTGATGTAGATATGGAATGGACAGGTGAGGCAGACCAGCTGATGTAGGTATGGAATGGTGAGGTGAGGCAGACCAGCTGATGGTTATGGAATGGACAGGTGAGGCAGACCAGCTGATGTAGATATGGAATGGTCAGGTGAGGAAGACCCGCTGATGGTTATGGAATGGACAGGTGAGGCAGACCAGCTGATGTAGGTATGGAATGGTCAGGTGAGACAGACCAGCTGATGTAGTTATGGAATGGTCAGGTGAGACAGACCAGCTGATGTAGGTATGGAATGGTCTGGTGAGACATACCAGCTGATGTAGTTATGGAATGGTCAGGTGAGACAGACCAGCTGATGTAGATATGGAATGGACAGGTGAGACAGACCAGCTGATGTAGATATGGAATGGACAGATGAGACAGACCAGCTGATGTAGGTATGGAATGGTCAGGTGAGGCAGACCAGCTGATGTAGATATGGAATGGTCAGGTGAAAAAGACCAGCTGATGTAGGTATGGAATGGACAGGTGAGACAGACCAGCTGATGTAGATATGGAATGGACAGGTGAGACAGACCTGCTGATGTAGGTATGGAATGGACAGGTGAGACAGACCAGCTGATGTAGGTATGAAATGGACAGGTGAGACAGACCAGCTGATGTAGGTATGGAATAGACAGGTGAGGCAGACCAGCTGATGTAGGTATGGAATGGACAATTGAGACAGACCAGCTGATGTAGGTATGGAATGGACAGGTGAGACAGACCAGCTGATGTAGGTATGGAATGGACAGGTGAGACAGACCAGCTGATGTAGGTATGGAATGGACAGGTGAGACAGACCAGCTGATGTAGGTGTGGAAAGGACAGGTGAGACAGACCAGCTGATGTAGATATGGAATGGTCAGGTGAGACAGACCAGCTGATGTAGGTTTGGAATGGACAGGTGAGACAGACCAGCTGATGTAGGTATGGAATGGACAGGTGAGACAGACCAGCTGATGTAGGTATGGAATGGTCAGGTGAGACAGACCAGCTGATGTAGATATGGAATGGACAGGTGAGACAGACCAGCTGATGTAGATATGGAATGGACAGATGAGACAGACCAGCTGATGTAGGTATGGAATGGTCAGGTGAGGCAGACCAGCTGATGTATGTATGGAATGGTCAGGTGAGACAGACCAGCTGATGTAGGTATGGAATGGTCAGGTGAGGCAGACCAGCTGATGTAGTTATGGTATGGTCAGGTGAGACAGACCAGCTGATGTAGATATGGAATGGACAGGTGAGGCAGACCAGCTGATGTAGGTATGGAATGGTGAGGTGAGGCAGACCAGCTGATGGTTATGGAATGGACAGGTGAGACAGACCAGCTGATGTAGGTATGGAATGGACAGGTGAGACAGACCAGCTGATGTAGGTATGGAATGGACAGGTGAGACAGACCAGCTGATGTAGGTATGGAATGGTCAGGTGAGACAGACCAGCTGATGTAGATATGGAATGGACAGGTGAGACAGACCAGCTGATGTAGATATGGAATGGACAGATGAGACAGACCAGCTGATGTAGATATGGAATGGACAGGTGAGGCAGACCAGCTGATGTAGGTATGGAATGGTGAGGTGAGGCAGACCAGCTGATGGTTATGGAATGGACAGGTGAGGCAGACCAGCTGATGTAGGTATGGAATGGTCAGGTGAGACAGACCAGCTGATGTAGTTATGGAATGGTCAGGTGAGACAGACCAGCTGATGTAGGTATGGAATGGTCTGGTGAGACAGACCAGCTGATGTAGTTATGGAATGGTCAGGTGAGACAGACCAGCTGATGTAGATATGGAATGGACAGGTGAGACAGACCAGCTGATGTAGATATGGAATGGACAGATGAGACAGTCCAGCTGATGTAGGTATGGAATGGTCAGGTGAGGCAGACCAGCAGATGTAGGTATGGAATGGTCAGGTGAGACAGACCAGCTGATGTAGGTATGGAATGGACAGGTGAGACAGACCAGCTGATGTAGGTATGGAATGGTCAGGTGAGACAGACCAGCTGATGTAGTTATGGAATGGTCAGGTGAGACAGACCAGCTGATGTAGATATGGAATGGACAGGTGAGACAGACCAGCTGATGTAGATATGGAATGGACAGATGAGACAGACCAGCTGATGTAGGTATGGAATGGTCAGGTGAGGCAGACCAGCTGATGTAGGTATGGAATGGTCAGGTGAGACAGACCAGCTGATGTAGGTATGGAATGGTCAGGTGAGACAGACCAGCTGATGTAGTTATGGAATGGTCAGGTGAGACAGACCAGCTGATGTAGATATGGAATGGACAGGTGAGGCAGACCAGCTGATATAGGTATGGAATGGTCAGGTGAGGCAGACCAGCTGATGTAGATATGGAATGGACAGGTTAGGCAGACCAGCTGATGTAGGTATGGAATGGTCAGGTGAGGCAGACCAGCTGATGTAGATATGGAATGGACAGGTGAGGCAGACCAGCTGATGTAGGTATGGAATGGTCAGGTGAGGCAGACCAGCTGATGTAGATATGGAATGGACAGGTGAGGCAGACCAGCTGATGTAGATATGGAATGTTCAGGTGAGACAGACCAGCTGATGTAGGTATGGAATGGACAGGTGAGACAGACCAGCTGATGTAGATATGGAATGGACAGATGAGACAGAGCAGCTGATGTAGACATGGAATGGTCAGGTGAGGCAGACAAGCTGATGTAGGTATGGAATGGTCAGGTGAGACAGACCAGCTGATGTAGACATGGAATGGTCAGGTGAGACAGACCAGCTGATGTAGTTATGGAATGGTCAGGTGAGACAGACCAGCTGATGTAGATATGGAATGGACAGGTGAGGCAGACCAGCTGATGTAGGTGTGGAATGGTCAGGTGAGGCAGACCAGCTGATGTAGATATGGAATGGACAGGTGAGGCAGACCAGCTGATGTAGATATGGAATGGTCAGGTGAGGCAGACCTGCTGATGTAGGTATGGAATGGACTGGTGAGGCAGACCAGCTGATGTAGGTATGGAATGGTCAGGTGAGGCAGACCACCTGTTGTAGATATGGAATGGACAGGTGAGGCAGACCAGCTGATGTAGATATGGAATGGTCAGGTGAGACAGACCAGCTGATGTAGTTATGGAATGGTCAGGGGAGACAGACCAGCTGATGTAGATATGGAATGGACAGATGAGACAGACCAGCTGATGTAGACATGGAATGGACAGGTCAGACAGACCAGCTGATGTAGGTATGGTATGGTCAGGTGAGGCAGAACAGCTGATGTAGTTATGGAATGGTCAGGTGAGGCAGACCAGCTGATGTAGATATGGAATGGTCAGGTGAGACAGACCAGCTGATGTAGGTATGGAATGGACAGGTGAGACAGACCAGCTGATGTAGATATGGAATGGACAGGTGAGACAGACCAGCTGATGTAGGTATGGAATGGACAGGTGAGACAGACCAGCTGATGTAGGTATGGAATGGACAGGTGAGACAGACCAGCTGATGTAGGTATGGAATGGTCAGGTGAGACAGACCAGCTGATGTAGATATGGAATGGACAGTTGAGACAGACCAGCTGATGTAGGTATGGAATGGACAGGTGAGGCAGACCAGCTGATGTAGGTATGGAATGGTCAGGTGAGGCAGACCAGCTGATGTAGATATGGAATGGACAGGTGAGGCAGACCAGCTGATGTAGGTATGGAATGGTCAGGTGAGGCAGACCAGCTGATGTAGATATGGAATGGACAGGTGAGGCAGACCAGCTGATGTAGACATGTAATGGACAGGTGAGACAGACCAGCTGATGTAGTTATGGAATGGTCAGGTGGGACAGACCAGCTGATGTAGGTATGGAATGGTCAGGTGAGACAGACCAGCTGATGTAGTTATGGAATGGTCAGGTGAGACAGACCAGCTGATGTAGATATGGAATGGACAGGTGAGGCAGACCAGCTGATGTAGGTATGCAATGGTCAGGTGAGGCAGACCAGCTGATGTAGATATGGAATGGACAGGTGAGGCAGACCAGCTGATGTAGGTATGGAATGGTCAGGTGAGGCAGACCAGCTGATGTAGATATTGAATGGACAGGTGAGGCAGACCAGCTGATGTAGATATGGAATGGACAGGTGAGGCAGACCAGCTGATGTAGATATGGAATGGACAGGTGAGGCAGACCAGCTGATGTAGACATGTAATGGACAGGTGAGACAGACCAGCTGATGTAGGTATGGAATGGTCAGGTGAGGCAGACCAGCTGATGTAGATATGGAATGGTCAGGTGAGACAGACCAGCTGATGTAGTTATGGAATGGTCAGGTGAGGCAGACCAGCTGATGTAGATATGGAATGGTCAGGTGAGACAGACCAGCTGATGTAGGTATGGAATGGACAGGTGAGACAGACCATCTGATCTAGGTATGGAATGGACAGGTGAGGCAGACCAGCTGATGTAGGTATGGAATGGTCAGGTGAGGCAGACCAGCTGATGTAGATATGGAATGGTCAGGTGAGACAGACCAGCTGTTGTAGATATGGAATGTTCAGGTGAGGCAGACCAGCTGATGTAGGTATGGAATGGTCAGGTGAGACAGACCAGCTGATGTAGTTATGGAATGGACAGATGAGAGAGTCCAGCTGATGTAGATATGGAATGGACAGGTGAGACAGACCAGCTGATGTAGGTATGGAATGGACAGGTGAGACAGACCAGCTGATGTAGGTATGGAATGGTCAGGTGAGGCAGACCAGCTGATGTAGTTATGGAATGGACAGGTGAGACAGACCAGCTGATGTAGGTATGGAATGGACAGGTGAGGCAGACCAGCTGATGTAGATATGGAATGGACAGGTGAGACAGACCAGCTGATGTAGGTATCGAATGGTCAGGTGAGGCAGACCAGCTGATGGTTATGGAATGGACAGATGAGGCAGACCAGCTGATGTAGATATGGAATGGACAGGTGAGACAGACCAGCTGATGTAGGTATGGAATGGACAGGTGAGACAGACCAGCTGATGTAGGTATGGAATGGTCAGGTGTGACATACCAGCTGATGTAGGTATGGAATGGTCAGGTGAGACAGACCAGCTGATGGTTATGGAATGGACAGGTGAGACAGACCAGCTGATGTAGTTATGGAATGGACAGGTGAGGCAGACCAGCTGATGTAGTTATGGAATTGACAGGTGAGACAGACCAGCTGATGTAGGTATGGAATGGTCAGGTGAGGCAGACCAGCTGATGTAGGTATGGAATGGTCAGGTGAGGCAGACCAGCTGATGTAGTTATGGAATGGACAGGTGAGACAGACCAGCTGATGTAGGTATGGAATGGTCAGGTGAGACAGACCAGCTGATGGTTATGGAATGGACAGGTGAGACAGACCAGCTGATGTAGTTATGGAATGGACAGGTGATGCAGACCAGCTGATGTAGTTATGGAATTGACAGGTGAGACAGACCAGCTGATGTAGGTATGGAATGGTCAGGTGAGGCAGACCAGCTGATGTAGGTATGGAATGGTCAGGTGAGGCAGACCAGCTGATTTAGTTATGGAATGGACAGGTGAGACAGACCAGCTGATGTAGGTATGGAATGGTCAGGTGAGACAGACCAGCTGATGTAGTTATGGAATGGACAGGTGAGACAGACCAGCTGATGTCGGTATGGAATGGACAGGTGAGACAGACCAGCTGATGTAGATATGGAATGGACAGGTGAGGCAGACCAGCTGATGTAGATATGGAATGGTCAGGTGAGGAAGACCCGCTGATGGTTATGGAATGGTCAGGTGAGACAGACCAGCTGATGTAGGTATGGAATGGTCAGGTGAGACAGTCCAGCTGATGTAGATATGGAATGGACAGGTGAGGCAGACCAGCTGATGTGGATATGGAATGGACAGGTGAGGCAGACCAGCTGATGTAGGTATGGAATGGTCAGGTGAGACAGACCAGCTGATGTAGGTATGGAATGGTCAGGTGAGGCAGACAAGCTGATGTAGGTATGGAATTGTCAGGTGAGACAGACCAGCTGATGTAGGTATGGAATGGTCATGTGAGACAGACCAGCTGATGTAGTTATGGAATGGTCAGTTGAGACAGACCAGCTGATGTAGATATGGAATGGACAGGTGAGGCAGACCAGCTGATGTAGGTATGGAATGGTCAGGTGAGGCAGACCAGCTGATGTAGATATGGAATGGACAGGTGAGGCAGACCAGCTGATGTAGATATGGAATGGTCAGGTGAGGCAGACCAGCTGATGTAGATATGGAATGGACAGGTGAGGCAGACCAGCTGATTTAGGTATGGAATGGTCATGTGAGGCAGACCAGCTGATGTAGATATGGAATGGACAGGTGAGGCAGACCAGCTGATGTAGATATGGAATGGTCAGGTGAGACAGAACAGCTGATGTAGTTATGGAATGGTCAGGTGAGACAGACCAGCTGATGTAGATCTGGAATGGACAGGTGAGACAGACCAGCTGATGTAGTTATGGAATGGTCAGGTGAGACAGACCAGCTGATGTAGATATGGAATGGACAGATGAGACAGACCAGCTGATGTAGACATGGAATGGACAGGTGAGACAGACCAGCTGATGTAGGTATGGAATGGTCAGGTGAGGCAGACCAGCTGGTGTAGTTATGGAATGGTCAGGTGAGGCAAACCAGCTGATGTAGATATGGAATGGTCAGGTGAGACAGACCAGCTGATGTAGGTATGGAATGGACAGGTGAGACAGACCAGCTGATGTAGATATGGAATGGACAGGTGAGACAGACCAGCTGGTGTAGGTATGGAATGGACAGGTGAGACAGACCAGCTGATGTAGGTATGGAATGGACAGGTGAGACAGACCAGCTGATGTAGGTATGGAATGGTCAGGTGAGACAGACCAGCTGATGTAGATATGGAATGGACAGTTGAGACAGACTAGCTGATGTAGGTATGGAATAGACAGGTGAGGCAGACCAGCTGATGTAGGTATGTAATGGTCAGGTGAGGCAGACCAGCTGATGTAGATATGGAATGGACAGGTGTGGCAGACCAGCTGCTGTAGGTATGGAATGGAGAGGTTAGACAGACCAGCTGATGTAGGTATGGAATGGACAGATGAGACAGACCTGCTGATGTAGATATGGAATGGTCAGGTGAGGCAGACCAGCTGATGTAGGTATGGAATGGTCAGGTGAGACAGACCAGCTGATGTAGGTATGGAATGGACAGGTGAGACAGACCAGCTGATGTAGGTATGGAATGGACAGGTGAGACAGACCAGCTGATGTAGGTATGGAATGGACAGGTGAGACAGACCAGCTGATGTAGATATGGAATGGTCAGGTGAGACAGACCAGCTGATGTAGGTATGGAATGGACAGGTGAGACAGACCAGCTGATGTAGGTATGGAATGGACAGGTGAGACAGACCAGCTGATGTAGGTATGGAATGGTCAGGTGAGACAGACCAGCTGATGTAGTTATGGAATGGTCAGGTGAGACAGACCAGCTGATGTAGATATGGAATGGACAGATGAGACAGACCAGCTGATGTAGGTATGGAATGGTCAGGTGAGGCAGACCAGCTGATGTAGTTATGGAATGGTCAGGTGAGACAGACCAGCTGATGTAGGTATGGAATGGTCAGGTGAGACAGACCAGCTGATGTAGTTATGGAATGGTCAGGTGAGACAGACCAGCTGATGTAGATATGGAATGGACAGGTGAGGCAGACCAGCTGATGTAGGTATGGAATGGTCAGGTGAGGCAGACCAGCTGATGTAGATATGGAATGGACAGTTGAGGCAGACCAGCTGATGTAGATATGGAATGGTCAGGTGATGCAGACCAGCTGATGTAGGTATGGAATGGACAGGTGAGGCAGACCAGCTGATGTAGATATGGAATGGACAGGTGAGACAGAACAGCTGATGTAGGTATGGAATGGACAGGTGTGGCAGTCCAGCTGATGTAGGTATGGAATGGTCAGGTGAGGCAGACCAGCTGATGGTTATGGAATGGACAGATCAGGCAGACCAGCTGATGTAGATATGGAAGGACAGGTGAGACAGACCAGCTGATGTAGGTATGGATTGAACAGGTGAGACAGAGCAGCTGATGTAGGTATGGAATGGTCAGGTGAGACAGACCAGCTGATGTAGGTATGGAATGGTCAGGTGAGACAGACCAGCTGATGTAGTTATGGAATGGACAGGTGAGGCAGACCAGCTGATGTAGTTATGGAATGGACAGGTGAGGCAGACCAGCTGATGTAGACATGGAATGGTCAGGTGAGGCAGACCAGCTGATGGTTATGGAATGGACAGGTGAGACAGACCAGCTGATGTAGGTATGGAATGGTCAGGTGAGACAGACCAGCTGAAGGTTATGGAATGGACAGGTGAGGCAGACCAGCTGATGTAGGTATGGAATGGACAGGTGAGACAGACCAGCTGATGTAGGTATGGAATGGACAGGTGAGACAGACCAGCTGATGTAGGTATGGAATGGTCAGGTGAGACAGACCAGCTGATGTAGATATGGAATGGACAGGTGAGGCAGACCAGCTGATGTAAGTATGGAATGGTCAGGTGAGGCAGACCAGCTGATGTAGATATGGAATGGACAGGTGAGGCAGACCAGCTGATGTAGGTATGGAATGGTCAGGTGAGGCAGACCAGCTGATGTAGGTATGGAATGGACAGGTGAGACAGACCAGCTGATGTAGGTATGGAATGGACAGGTGAGACAGACCAGCTGATGTAGGTATGGAAAGGACAGATGAGACAGACCAGCTGATGTAGATATGGAATGGTCAGGTGAGACAGACCAGCTGATGTAGGTATGGAATGGACAGGTGAGACAGACCAGCTGATGTAGGTATGGAATGGACAGGTGAGACAGACCAGCTGATGTAGGTATGGAATGGACAGGTGAGACAGACCAGCTGATGTAGGTATGGAATGGACAGGTGAGACAGACCAGCTGATGTAGGTATGGAATGGACAGGTGAGACAGACCAGCTGATGTAGGTATGGAATGGTCAGGTGAGACAGACCAGCTGATGTAGATATGGAATGGACAGGTGAGGCAGACCAGCTGATGTAAGTATGGAATGGTCAGGTGAGGCAGACCAGCTGATGTAGATATGGAATTGACAGGTGAGGCAGACCAGCTGATGTAGGTATGGAATGGTCAGGTGAGGCAGACCAGCTGATCTAGATATGGAATGGACAGGTGAGGCAGACCAGCTGATGTAGATATGGAATGGACAGGTGAGGCAGACCAGCTGATGTAGGTATGGAATGGTCAGGTGAGGCAGACCAGCTGATCTAGATATGGAATGGTCAGGTGAGGCAGACCAGCTGATGTAGATATGGAATGGTCAGGTGAGACAGATCAGCTGATGTAGGTATGGAATGGACAGGTGAGACAGACCAGCTGATGTAGGTATGGAATGGACAGGTGAGACAGACCAGCTGATGTAGGTATGGAATGGACAGGTGAGACAGACCAGCTGATGTAGATATGGAATGGTCAGGTGAAACAGACCAGCTGATGTAGGTATGGAATGGACAGGTGAGACAGACCAGCTGATGTAGATATGGAATGGACAGGTGAGACAGACCTGCTGATGTAGGTATGGAATGGACAGGTGAGACAGACCAGCTGATGTAGGTATGAAATGGACAGGTGAGACAGACCAGCTGATGTAGGTATGGAATGGACAGGTGAGGCAGACCAGCTGATGTAGGTATGGAATGGACAATTGAGACAGACCAGCTGATGTAGGTATGGAATGGACAGGTGAGACAGACCAGCTGATGTAGGTATGGAATGGACAGGTGAGACAGACCAGCTGATGTAGGTATGGAATGGACAGGTGAGACAGACCAGCTGATGTAGGTGTGGAAAGGACAGGTGAGACAGACCAGCTGATGTAGATATGGAATGGTCAGGTGAGACAGACCAGCTGATGTAGGTTTGGAATGGACAGGTGAGACAGAGCAGCTGATGTAGGTATGGAATGGACAGGTGAGACAGACCAGCTAATGTAGGTATGGAATGGTCAGGTGAGACAGACCAGCTGATGTAGATATGGAATGGACAGGTGAGACAGACCAGCTGATGTAGATATGGAATGGACAGATGAGACAGACCAGCTGATGTAGGTATGGAATGGTCAGGTGAGGCAGACCAGCTGATGTATGTATGGAATGGTCAGGTGAGGCAGACCAGCTGATGTAGTTATGGTATGGTCAGGTGAGACAGACCAGCTGATGTAGATATGGAATGGACAGGTGAGGCAGACCAGCTGATGTAGGTATGGAATGGTGAGGTGAGGCAGACCAGCTGATGGTTATGGAATGGACAGGTGAGACAGACCAGCTGATGTAGGTATGGAATGGACAGGTGAGACAGACCAGCTGATGTAGGTATGGAATGGACAGGTGAGACAGACCAGCTGATGTAGGTATGGAATGGTCAGGTGAGACAGACCAGCTGATGTAGATATGGAATGGACAGGTGAGACAGACCAGCTGATGTAGATATGGAATGGACAGATGAGACAGACCAGCTGATGTAGGTATGGAATGGTCAGGTGAGGCAGACCAGCTGATGTATGTATGGAATGGTCAGGTGAGACAGACCAGCTGATGTAGGTATGGAATGGTCAGGTGAGGCAGACCAGCTGATGTAGTTATGGTATGGTCAGGTGAGACAGACCAGCTGATGTAGATATGGAATGGACAGGTGAGGCAGACCAGCTGATGTAGGTATGGAATGGTGAGGTGAGGCAGACCAGCTGATGGTTATGGAATGGACAGGTGAGGCAGACCAGCTGATGTAGATATGGAATGGTCAGGTGAGGAAGACCCGCTGATGGTTATGGAATGGACAGGTGAGGCAGACCAGCTGATGTAGGTATGGAATGGTCAGGTGAGACAGACCAGCTGATGTAGTTATGGAATGGTCAGGTGAGACAGACCAGCTGATGTAGGTATGGAATGGTCTGGTGAGACAGACCAGCTGATGTAGTTATGGAATGGTCAGGTGAGACAGACCAGCTGATGTAGATATGGAATGGACAGGTGAGACAGACCAGCTGATGTTGATATGGAATGGACAGATGAGACAGACCAGCTGATGTAGGTATGGAATGGTCAGGTGAGGCAGACCAGCAGATGTAGGTATGGAATGGTCAGGTGAGACAGACCAGCTGATGTAGGTATGGAATGGACAGGTGAGACAGACCAGCTGATGTAGGTATGGAATGGTCAGGTGAGACAGACCAGCTGATGTAGTTATGGAATGGTCAGGTGAGACAGACCAGCTGATGTAGATATGGAATTGGCAGGTGAGACAGACCAGCTGATGTAGATATGGAATGGACAGATGATACAGACCAGCTGATGTAGGTATGGAATGGTCAGGTGAGACAGACCAGCTGATGTAGGTATGGAATGGTCAGGTGAGACAGACCAGCTGATGTAGTTATGGAATGGTCAGGTGAGACAGACCAGCTGATGTAGATATGGAATGGACAGGTGAGGCAGACCAGCTGATGTAGGTATGGAATGGTCAGGTGAGGCAGACCAGCTGATGTAGATATGGAATGGACAGGTTAGGCAGACCAGCTGATGTAGGTATGGAATGGTCAGGTGAGGCAGACCAGCTGATGTAGATATGGAATGGACAGGTGAGGCAGACCAGCTGATGTAGGTATGGAATGGTCAGGTGAGGCAGACCAGCTGATGTAGATATGGAATGGACAGGTGAGGCAGACCAGCTGATGTAGATATGGAATGGTCAGGTGAGACAGACCAGCTGATGTAGGTATGGAATAGACAGGTGAGACAGACCAGCTGATGTAGATATGGAATGGACAGATGAGACAGAGCAGCTGATGTAGGTATGGAATGGTCAGGTGAGGCAGACAAGCTGATGTAGGTATGGAATGGTCAGGTGAGACAGACCAGCTGATGTAGGTATGGAATGGTCAGGTGAGACAGACCAGCTGATGTAGTTATGGAATGGTCAGGTGAGACAGACCAGCTGATGTAGGTATGGAATGGTCTGGTGAGACAGACCAGCTGATGTAGTTATGGAATGGTCAGGTGAGACAGACCAGCTGATGTAGATATGGAATGGACAGGTGAGACAGACCAGCTGATGTAGATATGGAATGGACAGATGAGACAGACCAGCTGATGTAGGTATGGAATGGTCAGGTGAGGCAGACCAGCAGATGTAGGTATGGAATGGTCAGGTGAGACAGACCAGCTGATGTAGGTATGGAATGGACAGGTGAGACAGACCAGCTGATGTAGGTATGGAATGGTCAGGTGAGACAGACCAGCTGATGTAGTTATGGAATGGTCAGGTGAGACAGACCAGCTGATGTAGATATGGAATGGACAGGTGAGACAGACCAGCTGATGTAGATATGGAATGGACAGATGAGACAGACCAGCTGATGTAGGTATGGAATGGTCAGGTGAGGCAGACCAGCTGATGTAGGTATGGAATGGTCAGGTGAGACAGACCAGCTGATGTAGGTATGGAATGGTCAGGTGAGACAGACCAGCTGATGTAGTTATGGAATGGTCAGGTGAGACAGACCAGCTGATGTAGATATGGAATGGACAGGTGAGGCAGACCAGCTGATGTAGGTATGGAATGGTCAGGTGAGGCAGACCAGCTGATGTAGATATGGAATGGACAGGTTAGGCAGACCAGCTGATGTAGGTATGGAATGGTCAGGTGAGGCAGACCAGCTGATGTAGATATGGAATGGACAGGTGAGGCAGACCAGCTGATGTAGGTATGGAATGGTCAGGTGAGGCAGACCAGCTGATGTAGATATGGAATGGACAGGTGAGGCAGACCAGCTGATGTAGATATGGAATGGTCAGGTGAGACAGACCAGCTGATGTAGGTATGGAATGGACAGGTGAGACAGACCAGCTGATGTAGATATGGAATGGACAGATGAGACAGAGCAGCTGATGTAGGTATGGAATGGTCAGGTGAGGCAGACAAGCTGATGTAGGTATGGAATGGTCAGGTGAGACAGACCTGCTGATGTAGGTATGGAATGGTCAGGTGAGACAGACCAGCTGATGTAGTTATGGAATGGTCAGGTGAGACAGACCAGCTGATGTAGATATGGAATGGACAGGTGAGGCAGACCAGCTGATGTAGGTGTGGAATGGTCAGGTGAGGCAGACCAGCTGATGTAGATATGGAATGGACAGGTGAGGCAGACCAGCTGATGTAGATATGGAATTGTCATGTGAGGCAGACCAGCTGATGTAGGTATGGAATGGACAGGTGAGGCAGACCAGCTGATGTAGGTATGGAATGGTCAGGTGAGGCAGACCAGCTGTTGTAGATATGGAATGGACAGGTGAGGCAGACCAGCTGATGTAGATATGGAATGGTCAGGTGAGACAGACCAGCTGATGTAGTTATGGAATGGTCAGGGGAGACAGACCAGCTGATGTAGATATGGAATGGACAGATGAGACAGACCAGCTGATGTAGACATGGAATGGACAGGTCAGACAGACCAGCTGATGTAGGTATGGTATGGTCAGGTGAGGCAGAACAGCTGATGTAGTTATGGAATGGTCAGGTGAGGCAGACCAGCTGATGTAGATATGGAATGGTCAGGTGAGACAGACCAGCTGATGTAGGTATGGAATGGACAGGTGAGACAGACCAGCTGATGTAGATATGGAATGGACAGGTGAGACAGACCAGCTGATGTAGGTATGGAATGGACAGGTGAGACAGACCAGCTGATGTAGGTATGGAATGGACAGGTGAGACAGACCAGCTGATGTAGGTATGGAATGGTCAGGTGAGACAGACCAGCTGATGTAGATATGGAATGGACAGGTGAGACAGACCAGCTGATGTAGGTATGGAATGGACAGGTGAGGCAGACCAGCTGATGTAGGTATGGAATGGTCAGGTGAGGCAGACCAGCTGATGTAGATATGGAATGGACAGGTGAGGCAGACCAGCTGATGTAGGTATGGAATGGTCAGGTGAGGCAGACCAGCTGATGTAGATATGGAATGGACAGGTGAGGCAGACCAGCTGATGTAGACATGTAATGGACAGGTGAGACAGACCAGCTGATGTAGTTATGGAATGGTCAGGTGGGACAGACCAGCTGATGTAGGTATGGAATGGTCAGGTGAGACAGACCAGCTGATGTAGTTATGGAATGGTCAGGTGAGACAGACCAGCTGATGTAGATATGGAATGGACAGGTGAGGCAGACCAGCTGATGTAGGTATGGAATGGTCAGGTGAGGCAGACCAGCTGATGTAGATATGGAATGGACAGGTGAGGCAGACCAGCTGATGTAGGTATGGAATGGTCAGGTGAGGCAGACCAGCTGATGTAGATATTGAATGGACAGGTGAGGCAGACCAGCTGATGTAGATATGGAATGGACAGGTGAGGCAGACCAGCTGATGTAGATATGGAATGGACAGGTGAGGCAGACCAGCTGATGTAGACATGTAATGGACAGGTGAGACAGACCAGCTGATGTAGGTATGGAATGGTCAGGTGAGGCAGACCAGCTGATGTAGATATGGAATGGTCAGGTGAGACAGACCAGCTGATGTAGTTATGGAATGGTCAGGTGAGGCAGACCAGCTGATGTAGATATGGAATGGTCAGGTGAGACAGACCAGCTGATGTAGGTATGGAATGGACAGGTGAGACAGACCAGCTGATCTAGGTATGGAATGGACAGGTGAGGCAGACCAGCTGATGTAGGTATGGAATGGTCAGGTGAGGCAGACCAGCTGATGTAGATATGGAATGGTCAGATGAGACAGACCAGCTGTTGTAGATATGGAATGTTCAGGTGAGGCAGACCAGCTGATGTAGGTATGGAATGGTCAGGTGAGACAGACCAGCTGATGTAGTTATGGAATGGACAGATGAGAGAGTCCAGCTGATGTAGATATGGAATGGACAGGTGAGACAGACCAGCTGATGTAGGTATGGAATGGACAGGTGAGACAGACCAGCTGATGTAGGTATGGAATGGTCAGGTGAGGCAGACCAGCTGATGTAGTTATGGAATGGACAGGTGAGACAGACCAGCTGATGTAGGTATGGAATGGACAGGTGAGGCAGACCAGCTGATGTAGATATGGAATGGACAGGTGAGACAGACCAGCTGATGTAGGTATCGAATGGTCAGGTGAGGCAGACCAGCTGATGGTTATGGAATGGACAGATGAGGCAGACCAGCTGATGTAGATATGGAATGGACAGGTGAGACAGACCAGCTGATGTAGGTATGGAATGGACAGGTGAGACAGACCAGCTGATGTAGGTATGGAATGGTCAGGTGTGACATACCAGCTGATGTAGGTATGGAATGGTCAGGTGAGACAGACCAGCTGATCGTTATGGAATGGACAGGTGAGACAGACCAGCTGATGTAGTTATGGAATGGACAGGTGAGGCAGACCAGCTGATGTAGTTATGGAATTGACAGGTGAGACAGACCAGCTGATGTAGGTATGGAATGGTCAGGTGAGGCAGACCAGCTGATGTAGGTATGGAATGGTCAGGTGAGGCAGACCAGCTGATGTAGTTATGGAATGGACAGGTGAGACAGACCAGCTGATGTAGGTATGGAATGGTCAGGTGAGACAGACCAGCTGATGGTTATGGAATGGACAGGTGAGACAGACCAGCTGATGTAGTTATGGAATGGACAGGTGACGCAGACCAGCTGATGTAGTTATGGAATTGACAGGTGAGACAGACCAGCTGATGTAGGTATGGAATGGTCAGGTGAGGCAGACCAGCTGATGTAGGTATGGAATGGTCAGGTGAGGCAGACCAGCTGATGTAGTTATGGAATGGACAGGTGAGACAGACCAGCTGATGTAGGTATGGAATGGTCAGGTGAGACAGACCAGCTGATGTAGTTATGGAATGGACAGGTGAGACAGACCAGCTGATGTCGGTATGGAATGGACAGGTGAGACAGACCAGCTGATGTAGATATGGAATGGACAGGTGAGGCAGACCAGCTGATGTAGATATGGAATGGTCAGGTGAGGAAGACCCGCTGATGGTTATGGAATGGACAGGTGAGACAGACCAGCTGATGTAGGTATGGAATGGTCAGGTGAGACAGACCAGCTGATGTAGATATGGAATGGACAGGTGAGGCAGACCAGCTGATGTGGATATGGAATGGACAGGTGAGGCAGACCAGCTGATGTAGGTATGGAATGGTCAGGTGAGACAGACCAGCTGATGTAGGTATGGAATGGTCAGGTGAGGCAGACAAGCTGATGTAGGTATGGAATTGTCAGGTGAGACAGACCAGCTGATGTAGGTATGGAATGGTCATGTGAGACAGACCAGCTGATGTAGTTATGGAATGGTCAGTTGAGACAGACCAGCTGATGTAGATATGGAATGGACAGGTGAGGCAGACCAGCTGATGTAGGTATGGAATGGTCAGGTGAGGCAGACCAGCTGATGTAGATATGGAATGGACAGGTGAGGCAGACCAGCTGATGTAGATATGGAATGGTCAGGTGAGGCAGACCAGCTGATGTAGATATGGAATGGACAGGTGAGGCAGACCAGCTGATTTAGGTATGGAATGGTCATGTGAGGCAGACCAGCTGATGTAGATATGGAATGGACAGGTGAGGCAGACCAGCTGATGTAGATATGGAATGGTCAGGTGAGACAGACCAGCTGATGTAGTTATGGAATGGTCAGGTGAGACAGACCAGCTGATGTAGATCTGGAATGGACAGGTGAGACAGACCAGCTGATGTAGTTATGGAATGGTCAGGTGAGACAGACCAGCTGATGTAGATATGGAATGGACAGATGAGACAGACCAGCTGATGTAGACATGGAATGGACAGGTGAGACAGACCAGCTGATGTAGGTATGTAATGGTCAGGTGAGGCAGACCAGCTGATGTAGATATGGAATGGACAGGTGTGGCAGACCAGCTGCTGTAGGTATGGAATGGAGAGGTTAGACAGACCAGCTGATGTAGGTATGGAATGGACAGATGAGACAGACCTGCTGATGTAGATATGGAATGGTCAGGTGAGGCAGACCAGCTGATGTAGGTATGGAATGGTCAGGTGAGACAGACCAGCTGATGTAGGTATTGAATGGACAGGTGAGACAGACCAGCTGATGTAGTTATGGAATGGACAGATGAGACAGTCCAGCTGATGTAGATATGGAATGGAAAGGTGAGACAGACCAGCTGATGTAGGTATGGAATGGACAGGTGAGACAGACCAGCTGATGTAGGTATGGAATGGTCAGGTGAGGCAGACCAGCTGATGTAGTTATGGAATGTACAGGTGAGACAGACCAGCTGATGTAGGTATGGAATGGACAGGTGAGGCAGACCAGCTGATGTAGATATGGAATGGACAGGTGAGACAGACCAGCTGATGTAGGTATGGAATGGACAGGTGAGGCAGACCAGCTGATGTAGGTATAGAATGGACAGGTGAGGCAGACCAGCTGATGTAGATATGGAATGGTCAGGTGAGACAGACCAGCTGATGTAGGTATGGAATGGTCAGGTGAGACAGACCAGCTGATGTAGGTATGGAATTGTCAGGTGAGACAGACCAGCTGATGGTTATGGAATGGACAGGTGAGACAGACCAGCTGATGTTGGTATGGAATGGACAGGTGAGACAGACCAGCTGATGTAGGTATGGAATGGACAGGTGAGACAGACCAGCTGATGTTGGTATGGAATGGACAGGTGAGACAGACCAGCTGATGTAGATATGGAATGGTCAGGTGAAACAGACCAGCTGATGTAGGTATGGAATGGACAGGTGAGACAGACCAGCTGATATAGGTATGAAATGGACAGTTGAGACAGACCAGCTGATGTAGTTATGGAATGGTCAGGTGAGACAGACCAGCTGATGTAGGTATGGAATGGACAGGTGAGGCAGACCAGCTGATGTAGATATGGAATGGACAGGTGAGGCAGACCAGCTGATGTAGGTATGGAATGGACAGGTGAGACAGACCAGCTGATGTAGATATGGAATGGACAGGTGAGACAGACCAGCTGATGTAGGTATGGAATGGACAGGTGAGACAGACCAGCTGATGTAGGTATGGAATGTTCAGGTGTGGAAGTTCAATAATACTAGCAGTGCCAGCATTTAATGCCAGCCCCTTATTACCCCTGAACTGGGGTTTGTTGTTATGATCATACTGTGATATAAATGAGTTTTATAGCTGGGGATTTTCTAAGACCATCAGACAAAGGAGCAGTATTAGGCCATTTGGCCCTTCGAGTTTTCTCTGTCATTCCATCATGGCAGTTTCATTATCCCTCTCAACCCCATTCTCCTGACTTCTCCTCATAACCCTTGACAGCTTTACTAACCAAGAACCTAATGATCTTTGTTTTAAACATACCCAATGATTTGGCCCCCACGCTGTCTGTATTAATTAATTCTACAGATTCAACACCTGCTGGCTAAAGGAATGTGTCCTCATCTCTGTTCTGAAGGGACTTCCTTGTATTCTGAGGCTGTGCACTCTGATCCTAGACATCCCCACTCCATATCCATCCTCTCCGTGTCCTCTCTATCTAGGACATTCAATATTTGATAAGTTTCAATTAAACCACCAATGCCCCCCCCCACCCTTCTTCTAAATTCCAGTTCAGGCACAGAGCCATCAAAAACTTTTCATACATTAACCCTCTCGTTCCCGGGATCATTCTCATGAACTTCCTCCAATGGCATCGCATACTTTCTTGGATAAGGGGAACAAAACTACGCACAATACTTCTAGTTGGTCTGACCAATGGCTTATAAACACTCAGCATCATACCCTTGCTTTTGTGCTCTAGATCTCTCAAAATGAATGCTAACATTTCATTTGCCTTCCACACCACCGACTCCACCTGCAAGTTAACCTTTAGAAAATCCTGCAGGAGTACTCCCGAGTCCCCTAGCACCTCTGATTTCTGAATTTGCTCCCACTTAGAAAACAGTCTATGCCTTTACTCCTTCTACCAAAGTGCCTGGTCATACACTTCCCTACGCTGTATTCCATCTGCCAAAACTTTGCCCATTCCCTTCAAAAAGAAGCAGTCGCATCACAGACCCCTGTGGAATACCACTTGTCACCGGCAGCCAATCTGAAAAGTATCTTTTTATTCCCACTGCCAATCAGCCAATGCTCTATCCATGGTGATATCTTTCCTGTAATACTCTGGGCTCTCATCTTGTTTAACAGGGTCATGTGCAGCACCTTTTCAACAGCCTTTTGAAAATCCAAGTCCTGTAAACAATGCCCACTGATCTTCTTTCGTCTTTCCTGCCTGTAATTTCCTCAAAGAATTCCAACAGATTTGTCAGGCAATATTTTCCCTTGAGGAAACCATGCTAACCAAGGCCTTCAAGTACCCTCAAACCATATCCTTATCAACCGACTCCAACATCTCCCCAAGCACTGAGGTCAGGATAACTGGCCTGTTATATCCTTCGCTTCTTGAAGAGTGGAGTGACATTTGAAGAGTCCTCCGCAACCAGTCCAGAATCAGGTGATTCCTGAAAGATTGTTACTAATGCCTTCACACTCTCTTCAGCCTCCTCTTTCACACTGGGCTGTAGTCCATCTGGTCCAGGTGGTTTATCTACCTAAAGATCTTTTCAGCTCCCCAAGCACCTTCTCCCTAGTAACAGCAACTACACTCCCTTCTGCCCCCAGCACTCTCAACTTCCCGCATACTGCTGGCGTCTTCCACAGGGAAGGCTGACACAAAATACTTATTGAGTTCATCATCCATTACTACCTCCACAGCTTCACTTTCCAATGGTCCAATATCCACTCTCACTTCTCTTTTATTCTTTATCTATCTGAAAGAAAAACTTCTGGTGTCCTCTTTTATACTATTGGCTAGTTTGCCTTCATATTTCATCTTTCCTTGTTGTTTTTAGTTGCCTTCTGATGGTTTTCAAAATCTTCCCAATCCTTCAGTTTTCATGGATTGCAAGCAAACAGTTCAATATATCACTGAGAGACTAACTGAGCTACAAAGCATGAGCTGGTTTCAATCTCCCGGCCAGTACATCAGGGACAGACCCCTTCTGCACAGTTCATCTGTGCTCACCAGTGAGTTAGCCCCATTTCTCAGTGTTTTGCCCATATCCCTCCTGTCCAACTGTCTCAGACATTGTATCCACCTCCTTGAACTTGCTGGCAGCTCACTCTTTATCCACGAGCCTTTGTGCTAAAATATTGCCCCTGTGGATTAACAATAGACAGTAGGTGCAAGAGTAGGCCATTCAGCCCTTCTAGCCAGCACCGCCATTCAATGTGATCATGGCTGATCATACACAATCAGTACCCCGTTCCTGCCCTCTCCCCATATCCCTTGACCCCGCTATCTATAAGAGCTCTATCTAACTCTCTCTTGAATGCATCCAGAGACTTGGCCTCCACTGCCTTCTGGGGCAGAGCATTCCACATATCCACCACTCTCTGGGTGAAAGAGATTTTCTGCATTTCTGTTCTAAATGGCCTACCCCTTATTCTTAAACTGTGGCCTCTAGTTCTGGACTCACCCATCAGCGGGAACGTGCTTCCTGCCTCCAGTGTGTCCAATCCCTTAATAATCTCACACACAAAATGCTGGTAGAACACAGCAGGCTAGGCAGCATCTACAGGGAGAAGCGATGTCGACGTTTTGGGCCGAGACCCTTCGTCAGGATTAACCGAAAGGAAAGATACTAAGAGATTTGAATGCAGTAGGGGGAGGGGGAAATACGAAATGATAGGAGAAGATCGGAGGGGGTGTGATGAAGCTAAGAGCTGGAAAGGTGATTGGCGAAAGTGATACGGAGCTGGAGAAGGTAATAATCTTATATGTTTCATTCAGATCCCCTCTCATCCTTCTAAATTCCAGTGTATACAAGTCCAGTCGCTCCAATCTTTCAACATACGACAGTCCCGCCATCCCGGGAATTAACCTTGTGAACCTGCACTGCACTCCCTCGATAGCAAGAATGTCCTTTCTCAAATTTGGAGACCAAAACTGCACACAATACTCCAGGTGGGGTCTCACCAGGGCCCTGTACAGCTGCAGAAGGACCTATACTCAATTCTTCTTGTTATAAAAGCCAGCATGCCATTAGCTTTCTTCACTGCCTGCTGTACCTGCATGCTTACTTTCATTGACTGATTAACGAAATGCCTGGAGTTCTGTCTGCGTCTCCTGATGGTGGCAATGGTTTTCAGATCTCTGCTGCAAGGCGTTCCATCGACTACTTGATGGTTCCTGTGGCCAGCAGTAGCTCAGTCTCACCTTTAACCGTACCGGACTTAAGAAAGCCAAGCAGCATCTTAGGACAGCTGGACAGGACTTGAAGCCAGATCCAAAGAAACAAACGCACCAAGTCCTCACTCCCGGGGCCCCGGGAATAAATCGCGAAGCTGCTTTTAGCTTGAGCAGCCCGTGAGGCTGTAAAATTGCGTGACTAATTTATGGGGAGCAAACAAGGCATCGGAACAGTGGAAGACTTAAATATATTGAACTTCCATGAACTTGGGACATCCCAAAGCTGTTTTAGAATCATTATTTAAAGTATAGCCCCCAACAGTAATGAAGGGTTCTGCACAAAACAGGACGATGATAATGGTCTGACAATCTATTTCAAGTTTTGCCCAGTACATGACGGTTACGACCCCTTGCTCTCCGTCTTGGCCTCACGGGCCCAGGGTCACTGCAGTAGCACCTGGAGTACGATTTTTACCACCACTGTACAGCTCAAACAAACATAGCCCGGTATTGAGTTACATTAACTTGAGCTAACATCTATTCAGAGTAACTGCAGTGAGATGGCAGTTCCTCAGAACTCCATTAGGGTTATTTACAAAGTCTCACGGACTGTGCTTGAACTCACGGCCGGAAAAGCACGAGATGTTTCACCTTCAGAACTGAGTGAAGTCGTAACCACATTGCCCCTCCATGAACAAAGGGACACCCAGGGTGTATCCTGTGTCACCTTGAAAATAAACGGAAATCCAAACCAGCACAGGGGTTCCTTGGACACTTTTATTAAGACGACGATGGAAAGTGTAGACATTAGCTTTCAGTGCAAGGAGAACAAGATACGTTCATTCAGTGAAATAAAAAGCAAAAGAGTTCCTTTCAGTGCTGGCGGGACAACGGGAGATAGGGTTGAATTCAGGACACTAATGGCATGAAGAACAAAATTGGTGTTCCGCTGTTCAGTAAACTAAGATTGGTCACTGTGATGCTCCCTCTGAGGCTACTTTACCTCATAATAATGAATAATCATCAGGGCCATTTGATATGTTGTGAAGTTCTTTGGGACACCCTGAGATGGTTAAAAGAAGACAATAAAATCATGTGTAAATGAAAATCAGAAGCCAGCTGGAGCTGGAAATTTAAAATAAAGCCAACAAAAGCTTGAAATACTCATCTAATCAGTAGCAGAGAGAAACGGTTGATGTTTCAGGCCAGGGAACCTTCATTGGTCTTAAAATCGAGTCCTGCTTCCTTACCAAGGCTGGTCTAGCCCACAGGCTCACTAGTTCTCTCCACAGAACCGAACTATCATAAACATCCTTCAACTGCTGTCCAGACTGCCGTTGCAATTTTGTACCATGATGTAACCAGGATACCAACTAACTGTAACATCTCATGTTATTTCTTTTAAGAGGGGATCTTCCTCTCCGAGCAGGGAAAGTTCTACTAATGTTTGTCTTTACTCTATCTAATTCTAAGCCTTTGAAGTGAACTCCTTTTCTTCCACTGTCCTACTTACTTCATTTTAACTGCAGAACCTGCATCTTGTGATTTCAAAACTGCTCTCAGGGTCATTTCAAAGTGTCTTATGTGTGAATTGTAGCAGGCTCCCCACACTTCTATTCTTCAGCACATGGTACAGGCAACACCCACTCAACGGGACTGTCGAAGAAAAAGGTTATGAACAAACGTGGTAACAAGAACAAACACTAGAGTAATCCAATAGCCATGGTTAACTGAAATCACACATCTTCCACTAATGACTAACCTTGAAGTGATTCTGGATCCATAGAGTCCTGCATCTGGAAGGACAAGGGAAAAAGATTCTTGGAAAGGAAACTTTGGCAGAAGCCCGTCCAACTTGACTTGGACACTTATTGGAGTTCCTGCATCATCACTGCTTTAGGATTCCCTGATGGCATGTTCGGAAGGTCAGGTTCTCAAATGTTGTGCATTTCAAGAAGGCTGCTCACTGCCCTCTTGTCAGTCAGGGATGAGTTATACGATCAACTACACTTGCATCCCATGAATGGTAAAAGAAATCATTCAAGTTCATTTCTTTATTGGTATTTCACGGACCCAAACATCCAGCCTCAAGGTTCTAGACATCATCACGAAAACTGCTGCTCCATTTTGAGTGATCCTGGGACTCAGTTGCATTTTTTTCCAAGGAGGTTTTGAGAACATCCTTGAATCTTCTTTTCTCTTTGCCCAGTAATCTCTTCCCAAGACAGATCTCAGAACAGAGCTTCGGGATTCTACTGTTGAACACAGAAACAACCCCATCCACCCCGTGTACGCCAGTGAGTGTGATGCTGGCCTGAGAGAAGACACTGATGTTGTTCTCCCAGTTCTCAGATGCATAGATGAGGCAAGGGTTACTGCTGCCTGGCAGACCAGGAGTTTTGTGTCATTTCCAAATTGTGATCTTCAGTACACCCTCCTGCCAGAGCCACAAATCCGTCTGGATTTATAACCATATAACAATCACAGCACGGAAACAGGCCATCTCGGCCCTCCTAGTCCGAACCCTTAATCTCACCTAGTCCCACCTACCCGCACTCAGCCCATAACCCTCCACTCCTTTCCTGTCCATATACCTATCCAATTTTACCTTAAATGACACAACTGAACTGGCCTCTACTACTTCTACAGGAAGCTCATTCCACACAGCTATCACTCTGAGTAAAGAAATACCCCCTCGTGTTTCCCTTAAACTTCTGCCCCCTAACTCTCAAATCATGTCCTCTAGTTTGAATCTCCCCTACTCTCAATGGAAACAGCCTGTTCACGTCAACTCTATCTATCCCTCTCAAAATTTTAAATACCTCGATCAAATCCCCCCTCAACCTTCTACGCTCCAATGAATAGAGACCTAACTTGTTCAACCTTTCTCTGTAACTTAATTGCTGAAACCCAGGTAACATCCTAGTAAATCGTCTCTGCACTCTCTCTAATTTATTGATATCTTTCCTATAATTCGGTGACCAGAACTGCACACAATATTCCAAATTTGGCCTTACCAATGCCTTGTACAACTTTAGCATTACATCCCAACTTCTGTACTCAATGCTTTGATTTATAAAGGCCAGTGTTCCAAAAGCCCTCTTCACCACCCTATCTACATGAGACTCCACTTTCAGGGAACTATGCACAGTTATTCCTAGATCTCTCTGTTCCTCTGCATTCCTCAATGCCCTACCATTTACTCTGTATGTTCTATTTGGATTATTCCTGCCAAAATGTAGAACCTCACACTTCTCAGCATTAAACTCCATCTGCCAACGTTCAGCCCATTCTTCTAACCGGCATAAATCTCCCTGCAAGCTTTGAAAATCCACCTCATTATCCACAACACCTCCTACCTTAGTATCATCGGCATACTTACTAATCCAATTTACCACCCCATCATCCAGATCATTTATGTATATTACAAACAACATTGGGCCCAAAACAGATCCCTGAGGCACCCCGCTAGTCATCGGCCTCCATCCCGATAAACAATTATCCACCACTACTCTCTGGCATCTCCCATCTAGCCACTGTTGAATCCATTTTATTACTCCAGCATTAATACCTAACAACTGAACCTTCTTAACTAACCTTCCATGTGGAACTTTGTCAAAGGCTTTGCTGAAGTCCATATAGACTACATCCACTGCCTTACACTCGTCAACATTCCTTGTAACTTCTTCAAAAAATTCAATAAGGTTTGTCAAACATGACCTTCCACGCACAAATCCATGCTGGCTACTTCTAATCAGATCCCGTCTATCCAGATAATTATAAATACTATCTCTAAGAATACTTTCCATTAATTTACCCACCACTGATGTCAAACTGACAGGTCTATAATTGCTAGGCTTCCTTCTAGAACCCTTTTTAAACAATGGAACCGCATGAGCAATACGCCAATCCTCCGGCACAATCCCCATTTCTAATGACATATTAAAGATCTCCGTCAGAGCTCCTGCTATTTCTACACAAACTTCCCTCAAGGTCCTGGGGAATATCCTGTCAGGACCCAGAGATTTATCCACTTTTAAATTTCTTAAAAGCGCCAGTACTTCCACCTCTTTAATTGTCATAGGTTCCATAACTTCCTTACTTGTTTCCCACACCTTAGACAATTCAATATCCTTCTCCTTAGTGAATACCGAAGAGAAGAAATCATTCAAAATCTCTCCCATCTCCTTCGGTTCCACACATAGCTGACCACTCTGATTCTCTAAGGGGTCAATTTTATCCCTCACTATCATGTTGCTTTTAATATAACTGTAGAAACCTTTCGGATTTACTTTCACCTTATTTGCCAAACCAACCTCGTATCTTCTTTTAGCTTTTCTAATCTCTTTCTTAAGATTCCTTTTACATTCTTTATATTCCTCGAGCAATTCCTTTACTCCATGCTGCCTATATCTATTGTGGACATCCCTCTTTTTCTGAACCAAATTTCTAATATCCCTTGAAAACCATGGTGCTCTCAAACCTTTAACCTTTCCTTTCACCCTAACAGGAACATAAAGATTATGAATAATCATCTTATATTTACCACCCGTAGTTTTACCCCATTTGGAAAAACTTCCACTGCCTTCCACGTGAAGCCTTTCAGCATTTATTATTGACTAAGAGCTTCCAGCCTTTCTTGTGTAGGGTCAACAAAAGGCTAGAAGCTCTCCCCTCAGCTACAGTACCATCTAAGTAACATTCATTCACACTTCCCTTCGGGGCGACTTCAGAACTTTAACCTCAAATGTCTGGCTCTCTCTCTAGATTTGTTTTGTGAAATTGGTATAGATTGTTGGCTTTAAAATGGACTCCAGTCCTTTTCCAATGATTTATATCAAACCAACAGGCCTGTAATTCCTCGCACTGTCAATCTGATGTGAACTTGGAACAGGAGACACTTAATAGTTTTTTTTTAGTTCTACTCTGCAATCAATGATGACCCGTAAAGTAAAAACAAACACTGCTGAAACTTCTACCCCTATTTCATTAATGAATTTGGAAGCAAGCTGTACTCGCCTGTTGGCCTGTAATTAGGAAAGCATCTTGCTTCTTCTTAACCTTTTCATTGCCAGTCTCTCATTCAATTTCAAAGAAGTAATTGTCTTAACCATTTCATTGAAGTTGAACATATTCCAATCTTTTCAAATTTTGGTCTCATTTTCAAAGGTGAAACCTCTTACAGGAAAATTCTTGCAAGGCAAATTGATAAAGCCATCAAGTGAATATAAAGTGAAGCAGGGAGCACTGGCCACACTCAGGAGGCCAGGCAGCAGCTGAGCAGAGGGAAACAGAGTTCATGTTCATCAGTTCTGGGAGTCTGAAGTGTGAAGTGCCTTGAGTTATGTTTCCATATCAAAGGCCGTAAGAACAGTTAATACAGGGCAACTTCCTCACCACTCTGGTGCACCCTTGAATAACAGTTTGTATTTGCATAGCGTCTATAATGTGGGAACATACCTAGGTACTTCATGAGAGTGCAGAGGGTGTGAGAGATCATTTTCTGCACTCTGCCTTTTGGGAGGAGTCATTTTCATCTTCAGCCTTTCTCCCAAAGGTGAAATTTTGCCCCCTGCTGTTGTATGGAACAGTCCATGGTGAGTAAAATGTTCTTTGCATGGATTTAGAGAACACTGCTTTATGACCAACCCTTTCTCCTCCCTGGCAAATGCAGCTTGATTGCTAGCACTGTGCCCAAGAAGCTGGAAGAGATCTTTTGGAATATGAGAAGGACCCATGGTTAGGTTCCATTCTCTCACTTACCTGCCAATCCCCTCAATGCATTGTCACCTAACAAAAATAATTAACTCGGATAGTTTCATCAGCCTCAACTATCATGGTACAGAAGGAGGCCATTCATCCTGCTGGGTCTGTGCCAGCTCTTGGCCGAGGTGTCACAGGAGCCGGCCGGGGTAGTAAAGAAAGAGCGGTTGAGATATCGGGAATGAGCCGGTCGGGATATCAGAGGATCCCTGCTGCCTGCTACACCAGAGTTGGTGCGTGAAGGCAGCGTGCAGTATAACCATGCGAGGTTATCTCAGACATTTCACTTGCAATCACAAGACCCCGTTGGACATTGATAATGTAAGTTGCCACAGCCTTGTTACCCTTGTTTGGTGATGTGACAGACGACATGGAAGCTGTGTAGCCTCAGTCGTAGTGAGGACCAGGCCTCAAGCTGTGGGCTTACCTGCTGCTGCAGACCAGGTGAGAGACGCGGAAGCCTTACCGCGTGGCGTCCGTGATCGGCTGGGGCCTGCTGTCTTGTGCCGGTGCTGGCCTTCCATGTTTGAGCATAGGAATGATGGGCTGGATTGTGTCTGTCTGCACATTTGCACCATATAAATGCTCTTTTTTTCAAGTGAATATGCTACTTTGCTTGCTATTTTGAATTACGTTACTCACTATTTTGAATTATGTTACTCACTATTTTGAATGCTTTGCACCCTGGCCCCAGAGGAACGTTGTTTCATTAGCTTTATCTATGTATGATTTGAATGATAATTAAACTTGATTTTGTTTGCTGTATTGCCCTACCCTTTGACTATAAATGTCCCTCATGACTTTATAAGGACTCCTCTCACCTCCTGCATTCCAGGGGGAAATGTTCCATCTATCCAGGCTCTTCTTATAAACCAGCCCAAGGGACAGCAGATTTATCTTCCTTGTAGGGATGTGTTTAGACAATAACACCCAGCTCCCGTTAGTGGGATTGACTGGCTCTCTCCCAATGCACCCACTGACTCTGAGCCAGTCCCTCTGTGCAGCCTTCTCATTGCTCTCTCTGAGGGTGGTACAGAGAGTAGACCCACCATCCCCTAGTTCCAGTGGCCTGGATCCGTACCAACCTCGGCTGCTGCGTGCCATTTTCAGATTCTCTCCACATCTGCACGGGCTTTCCCATGTGCTCCCGTTTCCTCCCACGTCCCAAAGGTGCGCAGGTCAGCGGGTTAATACTTGCTGTGCATTGCCCCTGGTGTGTAGGTGAAGGGTAGATTGTGGGGGTAGTTGCTCAGAATGTGGGAATGTACAGGAGAGAGGAACAATTAAGCAGGTACGTAGATAGGAAAAGGTTGGAGGGATGCTGTCCAAACACGTGCAAGTGTGATGAGCCCGGGCATGCAACTCGGTTGGACCGAAGGACCTGTCTCCAGACTGCGTGACTCTGATAAAAGATGGAATCAATGAAGGATTAACATGAGTGGGCAGTGGGTGGTTGGGATGGAGTTGGTGGTCTGAGGGGGCCTGACTCCATGCTGTGTCTCCGTGACTCTGCTAGCCCATGCCCCAGCCCATCTCACTCACACACTCGCTGGCCTGCGCAAACTTAATGAAAAAAATTCATTTTTAATAAGCAAACATGAGGAAATCTGCAGATGCTGGAAATTCAAACAACACACACAAAATGCTGGTGGAACACAGCAGGCCAGGCAGCATCTATAAGGAGAAGCGCTGTCGACGTTTCGGGCCGAGACCCGTCGTCAGGACTGTCATTTTTAATAAGTCTATTTTTGCCTGATATGCCTCTCTGGTCTCATCCATCCGTATGTCTTGTCCTGCGACTCTCCCCTCCCAACACCCCCCCACAATTCCTCCATACACCTGTATTTCACAACGCAGAATTCCAGAATTTCCTCCAGAAACCAGCTGCCCCCAGACCTTCTCTTTCCTCTTTAAAACTTTCCGCCTCAACCAAGCTACCATTAATGTCCCCAAATCTCCCTTCTGTGGCTGAACATCGTCTGCACGTATAAACCTTATACTTCTCATTCCAAAGCAAAGCAAGTGCAATGGAATGGATGCAGGATCGGGGGTGGAGGAAGTTACAGAGTTGACCAGGTGAGATTTGAAAACAAGGACAACATATTTTAAACAACCCATACCTATAGGAGATCATTTCCATTTTACTTGGAGCCACAGAAACACATTCTTAACCCATGACAACATAGCTGGGCTTCACAGTCTGCTCTCTAACATATTTGGAATACCACAGCTGTTCTTCCCATTACAGGAACATCTGTGTCACAACAAAAATCTGCCAACTCACAATGTGGTGGTACAGTGCCCAGTGAAACTCCAATAGTCTAGCAGTACTGGGACCTTAGTGGGCACCATCAGCTTTTCTGGACTATTAAGTGCTACTGCTATAAGCATTCAAACAGTCTTTTATTTCACATGTTACACTTTCTAACCGAGCTGTTCGGTTTAAGAGGAGCAGGAAATGAAGGAGATCAGAGTCAGGTTTATTATCATTGACATATCTTGTGAAATTTGTTGGTTTTTGGCAGCAGTCCACTGCAATAAATGAAATATACTGTAAATTATAATAAGAAATATATATAAAAATTAAGTAAGTAGTGCAAAAGAGAGCACAAGATGTCCATGTATGGAGTAATTGCCCATACGGAGTTCTGATGGCAGAGGTGAAAAGGCCATTTTGAGATGTTGAGTGTATATCTTCACAACTCATGGAAGGTTGGCAGAGCAGTACAAGTGAGTGTGACATCCTACCGCTCCTGCGTGTCTTCCTAAAAGGATCACGACGACAAGCTGTGGTTCACCAAGTTTAGTAAAGCTCTGGAAGTGGTGAAAGCCACTTACAGGGTCGGCCAGACAGAGACTTCAACAACAATAGCCGGGCACTCTGCAGTTCCCTGCAAAGACCTACCAACTTCAAACAGAAGTGATCCCAAGTCTCTCCCTGCTCTACCTTGGCCAATCAGCTCAATCAGTCTTAGTGCCAATTTAACAAAAGCTGATTAGCATCTATCTCTTCTCACTTCCTCTGATCCCTACCCCCCTTTCACAAACACACTAATGTCACCATCCCTCTTCACCCCAGTCCCATTCACCTTCCTCAGATCCCTCCCTCTCTTGCCTCTCCCTCCATCCCATCCTACACTATTTGGAAATGCGAGCATTAGGAAAGCTGCAGACCCTGCTGGTATCTCCCCTGGTACCCTAAAGCCCTGTGTGGATCAGCTAGCAGCTGTCCTCACTGAGCTATTGAACACCCTCCTGCAGTCAATCTTTCCAGTTTCCAGGAAAGACAAGATCACTGGACTTAATGATTATAGGCCAATCACTCTGACTTCAGTAGTTATGAAAGTTTGAAAGTCTGAAGTTGCTGTATCTTGTCTATTACTGGTCCTCTTTTTGACCAGCTGCAGTTTGCTTTTAGAGCAAATCGCCCAGTTGTAGATTTAGTAAACTTGTGGTTCATTATATTCTTCAATATTTTGGGCCCCCCAACACCTATGTATCCTGATTGTGGATTTTAGCTCCACCTTCAACACCCAGTTAGCTGTACCCTACAGTATCAGTCGGGGGGTTACGAATTTCCCACGTGAAGGAAGCTGTACAGAATGTAAGGTAGGGCTCCTACTTGCTGATCCAATGTCTACAGCATAGGCTCTCCCCAGGGCTGATTTCTTTCACCCCTCCTGTTCTCACTTTATACAGACAAATCATTAAAATCCTAAAGTTGGCTGATGGCCCGACTGTAGCTGGTCTCATCTCTAATAATGACGAGACATGCTATCAAGGAGAGGTGGACCACCTTGACCATGATGTGCTCATGACAACTCCGAGTTTAATGCTATCAAGACAGTGGAAAGGCAGATTGGCTTCTGACAATTCAAAACAAATGTTCTCAGGGAAATGTACGGCAGAAATGTGGCAAATGTTCAAGGGATATTTGCATGGAGTTCCGCATAGGTACGTTCCAATGAGACAGGGAAGCGATGGTAGAGTACAGGAACCGTTGTGTACAAAGGCTGTTGAAAATCTAGTCAAGAAGGAAAGAAAAGCTTACAAAAGGTTCAAAAAACTAGATAATGATAGAGATCGGGAAGATTATAAGGCGAGCAGAAAGGAGCTTAAGGAGGAAATTAGGAGAGCCAGAAGGGGCCATGAGAAAGCCTTGGTGAGCAGGATTAAGGAAAACCCCAAGGCATTCTACAAGTATGTGAAGATAAGACGTGAGAGAATAGGACCAATCAAATGTGACAGTGGGAAAGTGTGTGTGGAAGCGAAGGAGATAGCAGAGATACTTAATGACTACTTTACTTCAGTATTCACTACGGAAAAGAATCTTGGTGATTGTAGGGATGATTTACAGTGGACTGAAAAGCTTGAGCATGTAGATATTAAGAAAGAGGATGTGCTGGAATTTTTGGAAAGTATCAAGTTGGTTAAGTCTCCAGGACCAGATGAGATGTACCCCAGGCTACTGTGGGAGATGAGGGAGGAGATTGCTGAGCCTCTGGCGATGATCTTTGCATCATCAATGAGGATGGGAGAGGTTCCGGAGGATTGGAGGGCTGCGGATGTTCTTCCTTTATTCAAGAAAGGGAGTAGAGATAGCCCAGGAAATTATAGACCAGTGAGTCTTACTTCAGTGGTTGGTAAGTTGATGGAGAAGATCCTGAGAGGCAGGATTTATGAATATTTCGAGAGGTATGATATGATTAGGAATAGTCAGCACGGCTTTGTCAAAGGCAGGTCATGTCTTACAAGACTGATCGAACTTTTTGAGGATGTGACTAAACACATTGATGAAATAAGAGCAGTAGATGTAATGTATATGGATTTCAGCAAGACATTTGATAAGGTACCCCATGCAAGGTTTATTGAGAAAATAAGGAGGCATGGGATCCAAGGGGACATTGCTTTGTGGATCCAGAACTGGCCTGCCCACAGAAGGCAAAGAGTGGTTGTAGATGGGTCATATTCTGCATGGAGGTCAGTGACCAGTGGTGTGCCTCAGGGATCTGTTCTGGGACCCCTACTCTTTGTGATTTTTATAAATGACCTGGATGAGGAAGTGGAGGGATGGGTTAGTAAGTTTGCTGATGACACAAAGATTGGAGGTGTTGTGGATAGTGTGGAGGGTTATCAGAGGTCACAGTGATAGGATACAAAACTGGGCTGAGAAGTGGCAGATGGAGTTCAACCCAGATAAGTGTGAGGTGGTTCATTTTGGTAGGTCGAATATAGCATTAATGGTAAGACTCTTGGCAGTGTGGAGGATCAGAGGGATTTTGGGGTGTGAATCCATAGGACACTCAAAGCTGCTACGCAGGTTGACTCTGCGGTTCAGAGGCATATGGTGTATTGGCCTTCATCAACAGTGGGATTGAGTTTAAAAGCCATGAGGTAATGTTGCAGCTATATAGAACCCTGGTCAGACCCCACTTGGAGTACTGTGCTCAGTTCTGGTCGCCTCACTACAGGAAGGATGTGGAAACCATAGAAAGGGTGCAGAGGAGATTTACAAGGATGTTGCCTGGATTGGGGAATATGCCTTATGATAATAGGTTGAGTGAACTTGGCCTTTTTTTCTTGGAGTGATGGAGGATGAGAGGTGACCTGATAGAGGTGTATAAGATGATGAGAGGCATTGATCGTGTGGATAGTCAGAGGCTTTTTCCCAGGGCTGAAATTGCTAACACGAGAGGACACAGTTTTAAGGTGCTTGGGAGTAGGTACAGAGGAGACGTCAGGGGTAGGTTTTATTACACAGAGTGGTGAGTGCATGGAATGGGCTGCCAGCAACAGTGGCGGAGGCAGATACGACAGGGGCTTTTAAGAGACTCCTGGATGGGTACATGGAGCTTAGAAAAATAAAGGGCTATGGGTAAGCCTAGGTAATTTCTAAAATAAGTTCATGTTCGGCACAGCATTGTGGGCCGAAGGGCCTGTATTGCGCTGTAGATTTTCTAAGTTTCCAAGTAACATCCTCCTACCTGTTTCCCCCCCCCCCCCCCCCCAGAAGATAATGGTCAGGCTTTGACTGTGGTCGAGTCATTCGAATTCCTGGAGACTAACATTACCAATACGTTGAAGAGGCCCAGCGTGTTACACTCGCTCAACACTAGGAAAGTCAGGCGGAGACTGTTGCTCCTACACAGCTTAGGAAGCTCAACATCTCAAGGCTCATCTCAGTCTGGGTTGCAGTGAGTGGCCCACTCAGAGGGGGAGGTCATCAGCTGTCAGCTACCGACATCGAGAGATCTGAGCGAGGGAAAGAGCTGGAAAGATTACTGCAGACTCCACCCACCCCAGCAGTCACCCATTCACCAAATTGCCATCAGGGAGACGCTACTCGTCCATCACCACCAGGACCACATGCCATCTCTGAAGCTCCTTTCCTTCAGCTATCCAGCTTCTGAACAAACTCACTCGGGTTGACTGTCCCTGCACAATATCCGTTAAATGGTCTTTCCTGCTCTTCCTGTTCTGCTGATAGGTATCGGGTCTGTTCATATGTTCACATTTATTTAAGTTTGATTGTTGATGTTTGCACTAATTGTTGATTACTCACGGCTGTTTGCACTATCGTCTTGTAGACTATCAGTTGCTGTTGTGTTGTCTGTTATGGTATTGCCCTGTGTTTTAAGCCTGGCACTGAACCACAATCAATTCTGGTATGTTTCACTTACTGGCAATAAAGTGATTCTGGTTCTTGTAGCTCCCCTCTGGTGGCAGCCCTGAGGAGAGGGCATGTCTAGATGGTGAGGATCCTTAGGGATAGATGCCACCCTGGTGAGGCATCACCTTTTGAAGATGTTCTCAATGGTGGGGAGGCCAGTGCCTGTGATACAACTGTCTGAGTTTACAATCTTCTGCAGCTTTTTCCGATCCTGTGCATTGGCCCCTCCATACCAGGTGCTGGTGCAGCCAGTCAGAACTCTCTCGGTGGTGCAATTGTACAAATTCGGTATGTCTCTGGTGGCATACCGAATATTCTCAGACTCCTAATGAAATGCAGCCACTGGGGTGCCCTCTTCACAACTGGTTGGGTCCAGGATAGATCATTTGAGATGTTGGCACCGAAATTGATGTTCTATCCAGATGAACACAGCCTTGTTTTGATCTTCATGCATTAGAGTTATGGGCTGTAACGTGCAGAAATGCTCTCCCATTTCTTTGAACATTACGGTACAGCCAACATTACCACAACCTTACACATCACTCCAGAAAACTTCCTATCAGTCATTGCAACCACTATTCACAAAGCAAGTTATTCACAGGAACAAGCCACATTGGCAAGACTCAATCAGCTCAGAGCTGTGCTGGAGTCTGGAAGCAATTAGCAAAGCTATGCTTTTGAAAAATCAAAAATTAAACATTTCTTAGAAAGGAAATGGATTTGTTCCTTGCCAATAAACAGAAGGCAACAAAATTTGGATTTTAATTTGTCATTATACCAAGAGATATACACAGAACCTGCATTTTATTAAAGCAGTTGTTAGAGGAATTACCAACATTTTACTCACACTTTGCAGAGTTGGAGTGTGGCTTGGAGATGGGCTTGTAAGATCCATGGGGAAATAGCTGTTTTGGCAAGATCTCTAACTACCCTATCAGTACAGAGAGGGATGCATGTATGTCTCCACCCTGATTTGTCAGATTGCCGTTTCCTCTTAGGCAGTCCCTTGGGGTTGAAGACGATTCTGGTTCCGAGGTCTCTGATGAGGAAGTAATCAACGGGTAGGTCTGGGAGGTATTTTCAGATGTCTGTTCCTGTTCCTTCCACAACCTACCTGAGAGCTTCAGCTATGGCCAACGTCCTGACAACCAGTGGGATTCCTGTGGGGAACAGTAGGCAGTGTCCCCCTTTTATGAAGATGCCTTGAAGACCTCCTTGAACCTTTCCCTCTGCTTGCTTGGCTATGTCTTCCTGCGACGGTGCTCAAAATCAGTTTCAGGAGCCTGCTGACAGTCACGTGGTCTGTTCTACAGGGAGAGTGAGGGTCTCTGGGACCTCAGTGTGGGGAATACCGCACTGGGAGAGATACGGATGTGGGTCCCCTCATCCGAGGGCTGTTGTAGTGTGGGATCTCTCCGGTGCTCCGGGGTGCTGGAACACAGAGGCAGGGATCTCAGAGCTGAGCTGTTGCTGATGCTCGGCCATTGGCTGCGTGTCTTTGGCCACGCAGCCCTCAAACTGCAACCCGTGGCCTTCGCTTGACCTCGGCTTCCTGACCTGAGGTCTCCTCCATTGGCTGCATCCCACCCACCGTCTGCTGCCGAGAGGGAAGCTGCCGCAAGAAAGTTCAAGGTTATTGTCACAGGCGTACGTGCACAGGGTGTAAGTGCCATGAAGATCAGCTGTTGGCAGTCGCAGGAGCACAGGGTGTTACAAACATAAATTAACATAGGCACGACAAAATGAACATAATGACACCGGCGCTGACCGGGAGTACAAGAAACGTGGTCTCAGGCAGAGCTGTTGTGGGCTTCACAACGTTTGCCTCCAGCGAGCAGGATGGGAGCCCCAAAGTTGTATTCTCTCTCTGCCAAGGGATAACCTTACAGAGGCTTATAAAGTTATCAGACTCAGATATAATAAATTACCCTTCTCCCACAAGTTGGCACCGAGTGGTGAAAAATTTAAGGGAGATCTGAGGAGTATGTTTGTCCACATGGAGGTCTGAATGTCTGGAATGAGCTGCCAGAGGAGGTGGTGGAAGGAGATATAATTACATTTGTTTTTCCAAAGGTGCTTGGACCCGTGCTTGGGTAGAAAACAACGTCGAATGCAGACGGATGGAGTCGTCTAGATTGGGGTGGACTAGGTGAGCGTGAGGACCCATTCTATGCTGTACAGTTCATCATTGCCTGCACCCCTCCCCAAGCCTCCTGTGGACACTTCACGAGCATGTCCAATTCCCATGGGCCGCTTAGGAGCACCCTTCTGCTCCCCATCTCTTCACTCTTCAGCTGAAGAGTGCCAGCTCTTCTGTGATCTGGCAAAAGAAGTCACCTCCACTGGGCCACATACTGATAACTGAGAGCCTGGACAATAACATCAGGGAACACGGCAGTAAACTGTCTGCATGGTGTGAGACAGGGAACCAACTCCACCAGCTCTGCGATATCACCAAGTGCAACTGCACAGGAGACTGGCTCACAGTGTATTACCTACTGTTACTTCTCATCGGCTCAAAGTGGCAATAGCAAGCTGGCAGAGGGAAACAGAATTAACAATCAGAAAGATGAAAAATTGGAAAAAATTTTAAGAAAATAACAAATATTGATAAGAGAGAATTGGTGAATTCATTGAATCATTCTAAAGGAAATCACACCATCATTTTTTTTTATCCAATATAAGTTTTTTTTAATATATTTATTACCTTATTTCACTTTCAGGTTTTCTTTTTTCTAATTTGCAAGAAGGCCTTTACCTGAAATTCTTGATCTTTCTTAAAACCTTAATGTAGAAGTTACAGCAGCTACTTGTAGTTCCCTCTCCAGCTGCAAACCAAACGTATGGTTCAGTGTTGGGAGAAGGACGCAGTTTCATTGTAGGTACGCTTTCTCCATGTGCATTCACAAGATCTTCCTTAAATATCTAAGCTTTGTTACATATGCAGACCAGGCTCTGTTTTCCTGATCTGTTACAGATTAACTGAGAAGGAGTTGTGTGCAGATTTCTGAAAACAGGATAGGGAAGCTGATTGAGGACTATTGTAGCCCAAGCGTCATTGGAGTAGAGTTGTATAGAGCAATTTTGATCCTCCAAGACTTGACCTCCCAACCCTCATTCACAATGAATAACATGGAGGAATTCGGCAGCTCGGACAGAATCTCTGGGGAGAAGTGGACAGTTCCCAGTTTCAGGTCAAGACCTCCATCTGGGCTCAACGGGCTTGCTCCATCACAATCAGAACCATCCCGATTACTGCCAAGCTCCTCGATCATTCCAGCGACCAGCAAACCAAAGTACCATGTCCATTTAGAAGCAATCATAGGACAATTTCCAGCTGTAACTGAACCTCAGAGAAATTCAGATTTCAGAATCAGGTTTAATATCACTAGTATATGTTGTGAAATTTGTAGTTTTGCAGCAGTACAGTGCCATACATTGTAACAAAAATTATCAATTACAGTCAGACGTGTCTCCCGCTTTATGAATGTTTGCTTTACACCACTTCGCTTTTACAAAAGACCTACATTAGTAACCTGTTTTCACATTACAAAGAGAATTTTCGCTTTTACGGAATTTTTTCCCGTATAAATTAATGGTTCTTCGCTTTACGCCATTTCGGCTTAAGAAAGGTTCCATAGAAATGCTCTACCTTTGTAAAAGGGGGGGGGGAACACCTGTATATATAAATTAAATTAAATAAGCAGTACAAAAAGAGAGAAAATATACTGAGGTTGTGGGCTTTATTGTCCATTCAGAAATCTAATGGTGGAGGGGGAGAAGCTGTTCCTGAAACACTGAGTGAGTGTCTTCAGGCTCCTGTACCTCCTCCTCAATGGTAGCAACGAGAAACGGACATGGGGGTCCTTAATGATGGACACTGCCTTTTGAAGGTGTCCTGGATGCCGGGGAGGCTAGATGTATATGAACAATCTGAAACTTCCAGTATCTAATGCTAACCTGGCTGATCTTTCTGCAGTGTGCACAGACTTCAGAGAAAAGAATAAAACCACCATACACAAGTATTGGTCAAGGATATGTCAACGAAGTAAAGGTCACCATGACACCTGAACAATAAGGGCCAACAGCTATAAACATTGTAAAGTTTATGAGCAACCTTCTGTCTCCCAGTCATGCTCTCAGAGCTCAGGCCTGGCTTATTATTAACTCTCACATTATTACAAACTTTTCTGCAAAGTCCCATTTACACGGAGAAAAGTAGTTGCATTAATCATTTCATGAGCAGGAGTGTTATTGTAGTAAGGTGGGGACATTGTAAATGCTGGTAGTGAAAGCTATCACATTTAAATGTTTCCCTTAATGGCATTCCTATGAACCAACGAGGCCTGACAGGAAGCACAATCCATACCTTTCCTTAACTTTGTTAACACCAAAGTTCCTCATCAGGTATGACTGGTATCACACTCTATGCTCCTGGAATGATGAGTAATGGAAGCCTGTCACCAAGGGCTTGTTTCAATGCCATTTTCTTCATGATGGACATCTCGTGATGCTTGCCAACAAAAAGAATCTGCCCCCACATTACTCCAGTCTATTCTGGCTGTGACTCAAAGCTGGTTGAAATGACAAGGTATTATGCCTATCTCTAGAAATTTCTGTGACTTATACAGAGAAAATTAGGTTTCATCAATGTGATTCGGTGTAAGAATTCTTCAACTGCTTCGAGAGGTTCTGGGTTTGGATCTCTACTAGTTGATCAGGGTGGTTTTGCTTTTCCTGGTCTCTCTCCTGAGCTATTGAATGGGCTTTCATTTACATAGTTGTACCAAAGGTAAAATTCAGACACATTCAGAGGACTCAGAAGAGAAGTTTCTTCAGAAAGAGAATGTAGCATTATGCCAAAAAATCCATTTCCATCATTAATTTTAGATTTAGATTTATTCACTAAATTGAACATTGTACGTTGAAACGCAGAGAGAAATGCATCATTTGCAGGAACAACCGATACGATCTGAGTTGGTGTTGGGGGCAGTCAGAAAGTGTCACCACCCATTCCTGTACCAACATGGCATGACCAGGGTATCCAGCAGAGCAACAGGCAGCCAATGACCAAGAGTCAACAATAACAAAACATACCCCTTTACCAACCACCCCCCATCACCCATACACACAGGCGAGACTCCAACCCCAGGGCAGGCCGACCTTCCGACTGTGGCTGCAGAGTCGCAGCCAATGGACTTCTGACCTCCAGACTGACCGGCCGAGGTTTTCAACTTGCCAACTTCTGGCCTCCACCCTCAGACTCACTGACCTCTGGGCTTCAGCCCCAGGGCTTGTGGATCACAGGCTCCAGAGCTGTGAATGTTGTCAGAATGGATTTTAGTGACGTGTTTGACAAGGTCCCTTGCGGGAAGTTCATCCAAAAGACTGTGCATGGGATCCAAAGTTAATTGGCTGCTTGGACTCAGAACCAGTTTTCTTCAGAAGGCAGAGGGTAGTGGTTCATGAGGCTGGAGGTCTGTAGCTGGTGGTGTTCCACAGCAGCCTCTACTGTTTGTGATATGTAAAAACAACATGGATGGGTTGGTAAGTTTGCAGATGATGTGATGATTAGTGGTGATGTGGACTGCATAGAAAACCAGCAAGGTACAGTGGGATATCAATCAGCTGCAGATATGAGAGGAGAGAGAGCAGATGGCGTTTAACCTGGACAAACGTGAAGTGTTGCGCCTTGGGAGATCAAATATAAAGACAGTGCACTGCTAATGGCAAGGCACTAAACAGCACAGATGTACAGAGGGATCCAGGGTCCCAGTCCTTGACTCCCTGGAAGTGGCTTTATAGGTTGACAGGGTGGTTAGGTATCCAAACAGCATGCTTGCCATTAGTAGCTGAGAAACTGGTTCAAGAGTCGGGCGTTATGTTATAGTTAAGAATGCTGCAGCTTGAGAAAAGTCCTGTTAGGCCGCGGCGGGAGCATTGCAGATGGTTCCATTTGCCTCACTGTAGGAAGGATGTCGAATGTGTTTACCAGGACGCCATCTGGATTAGAGGGCACGTGCTAGGAGGAGAGATTAGACAAGCCTGGACTGTTTTCTGTGGAGCAACAGAAGCTGGGGGGAGTTCTGATAGAGATTATGAGTGCCATAGATAGAAGAGACAGCCAGTATCTTTCCCCAGGGTCAAAATGTTCAGGACCAGAGGGCATGTGTTTAAGGTGAGAGGAGGTAAGTTCAAAGGGGGGCAGGTATTTTACACAGAGATTCGTGTCAGAGATGGTGACAGAGGCAAGCATGACAGAACTGTTCACAAAGCTCCTGGACAGACTCATGAACGTAAGGAAAATGGAAGGACGTGGACATTGTGCATACGGTAAAACACTGGGGACCAAAGGGCCTTCTCTTACGCTGTACTGTTCGCTGTAATCAAATTAGATTAGTCATTAGAGGTCTGCACAGACACAGCGGGCCAAAAGACATTACCAGAGTCCCAGGTTCAATACTGACCTCTGGTGCTGCCTGTGTGGAGTTTGTACCATCTCCCTGTGACAGTGTGGATTTCCTCCAGGTGCTCCAGTTCCTCCCCCCCTTACATCCCAAAGCCGTGCTGGTAGGGTAATAAAAAGGTGCCACTAATGTCAGAGTGAGCAGAATTTGGGGAGGAGACCATTTCATATTGCTTTGGTGTAAGGGAAAATATTTTGTTTAGTTTATAAAACAAGATTCAGGATCAGCAAGTAACTATGGGTTATTCCCTGTGTCGTTATTTTCATAAGCCACATTCTTTGCGGTTGAAGTAATGCGAAGGGACTTCAGAGACCCAACACTGCTCAGTGGGAAGCATCGTAACCGTGCTAGGAGTTCTCAGATCACCCATGCCCCGTGCAAGCAGAATCCATCTGCTCGACTCAGAGCAGGTAAGGCAAGAGGCCAAGGAGGGGACTCTGGCAGGAAATTGTCCTCAAATCTGCAGATTTACTTTTGACTTATTGCTTTCCCTACCCTGACAAAAAAATGTAGAAATCTGCATTGGTTTCAGCCAACATTTCCCAGCAAGGTTCAAGGTTCTGATCAACAAATTAATTGCAAATTATGTATGTTTATTCATACTAAATGCTCTTCATTCCTTCAACGGCTCACTGCACAAGCAACACCTTTCCACATTCATGAGCTCCCATTAGAAATGTTTCACCAGTTTTTACAGATTGTTAACCAACAGCAAGCTATTTAAAGCAGAGATATTACTTCCCGGATTACAGTTTGTTTACTAGCTGCCATGGTTACTAACAACTTCCAGTCTCAGCTGTGTCACATAGTGCATGCTTGCCTCTCTCATTTCAAAACACTTGTGTGTTTTTTGGGTCAGGTTAGTGTTTGCAATGGCACTCGGCCATGCCAAGGGGTCGCGGAATGTACTGACGATATGACACCCTATCATGACAGCTGATCCTCACCCACCTCCTCCCCGTACACCCTTCCCCTCCGACTAGACCTGACTCACTTTCCCTGGGGAAAAAGGCTGGTGTCCATTCAAAGCTGAGTACGCTCCTCACCATTTTATACATCTCTGCACAGTCCACTCTCAGTCTCCAAGGAATCAAGTCCAAACCCACCCTTCCTCTCCCTATAGCACAGGCCTTTGGGTCCTGTAACTTCAGAACATAAAAACTATTTGAAAGAAACATAGAGCTGGGAATAATTTGTAAGTTAGTTTTGTTTTACTTCAGCGAGGCACGTGCATATGATGTGGAGACATGATGATGTATGCCATTGATGTACTTTTATATAAAACCTGTAATGAATTATTTAAACAAACAAAGAATGCTTAAACAAACTATATATTTACAATATCACTCAGATATTACTGAAATACACTACTCTCCTCCCTGCTTAACTATAAACTCCAACTCAATATAGACTGTATCTCAGCCTATATACTGTAGTTATATACATATAGAATTATGAGCTAACAACAAATTATGGACCTGAATTCCCAGATCCCTTTGTTCTACCATACTTCTCAATGCGCAATCACTCACTGTGTAAGACCTACCCTGATTGGTCCTACCGAAGTGCAAAACCTCACACTTGTCTGCATTAAATTCCATCTGCCATTTTTCACCCATTTTTCTAGTTGGTCCAGATCCCACAGCAAGCTATGATAGCCTTTCTCACTGTCCACTACGCTCCCAATCTCGGTACTATCTGCAAATTTGCTGATCCGGTTAAGCACATTATTGTCCAGATCACTGATGTAGATGAAAATAACAATGGACCTAGCACCGATCCCTGTGGTATACCACTAGTCACAGGCCTCCAGTCAGAGAGGCAATCCTCCACTACCACTCTCTGGTTTCTCCCACAAAGCCAATGTCTAATTTAATTCACTACTTCATCTTGAATGCTGAGCGACTGAATCTTCTTGACCAGCCGCCCATGTGGGACCTTGTCAAACGCCTTCCTAAAGTCCATGTCGGTAACACCCATTGCATTGCCTTCTTGCAATTTTGTTCACACTCATTTTCTTTCCTGTTGCAACTCGCCTGCCATTGATACAGCGATCTCAACTGCTCTTTTAAATGTAGGTTTTGCTTTGATTAGGAGCTGTTTTCAAATAGTTTCTTGCAAGATTCCACACTAAGTGATGCCTCAGTGCATCAAAAAGCCAATCATTGAACTGACAACATTCAACCAATCTCTTCAATTCAGCCATGTACACTGAAATGGACTCCTCTTCCTTTTGATTCTGCTGATGAAACCTAAAGCATTCTGCAATCAACAATGGTTTCTGTTCTAAATGTTCCTGCATTACTTTCACAATATCAGCAAATCTAATTTTGGCTGGCTTGGTTGTAGAAGTTAAACTTTAATGCAAACAGTATGCCTTTAAACCCAATGCACTCAGCAAAACTGGCACTCACTTCTCATTGGCTATTTTATTTGCTGCAACGTACTGTTCAATTCACTGAGTATACATACTCCAGTTATCTCTTGTGCAGTCGATCACATCTATCTTTCTGATGTGGCCAACCACTTCTGCTTTTTTTTAAAATTTATGATTGTTATCACCTGGTACTCACTATTTATGAACCCATGAATTTCATCCAATTTGTGCCTTTTTTAAAACTCGAACATCTCCTCTCGTGAAGAAAGCATGCTAATTTTTTTTTAAACTCAAACATCTCACTGCATTTGAACAGGTAGGTAGTTGTCTCGAGTTCATTTTAAAACTTCCTCGTTACAACTGTTTTAACTCCAGAACACAAAACCAATTGGAAGGAAATACTGAGCCAGGAATAACTCATGTCTGTTAGTTTTGTTGTACTTTAGCGAGATGTGGGCACACAACATGGTTGTGTAATGATGTCTACCACTGTCATACTGTACTTCTACATATGACTCGTGATGAATTAATTATACAAAGAATGCTTAAACAATATATTAGTCCAATATTACTGAAATATTAAATACACAATACTGACAACATCCTCACAAATGTTCTTTGCCCTCCTTCCAGCTTAGTGATGTTTTTCCTATAACACGATGACCAAAACTGTACACGTGGGTCCGGGATTCCCAGGAGTCTGTGGGGATCTGGCATCCCTTCAAGGAGGCTTGGAGCACATCCTTGGATCTCTTCCCGGACAGCGCTTGGATCAGTGGTTAGGGCAGGATGTCGATCTTGGTTCTCCTATGCACCCATTACCACATTTACGATGGTCTTGTTCACCTTATTCAGGTTGGTTCTGAATAAATAGCAACAGACACACAATGCTGGAGGAACTCAGCAGGTCAGGCAGCATCTATGGAAATGAATAAACAGTCGGCATTTTGGGCCGAGACTCTTCATCGGGACTGGAAAGGAAGAGGGAAGGTTCCAGGTTAAGAATGTGGAGGAGGGAAAGGTTAAACAGCCTGTGGTTTCATGCCATGACCTGCTCGGTAAAAGATTGTAGGGACTCCAGAATATCGACAAGACTCAAGTTCCTGAATTTTAGAAACATCTCCAACACCCATTCAGCTCTCAAATGATAAGACTGATTACAGGAAAAGCCATTCAGCCCATTGAGCTAGTACTTTCTCTCCTTGAAAGTGGTCAGCTCTGAAAGCTTGTATTTCATTGGTTAAATATATCAGATGAGAGGTTGAGGAGGCTGTGTCTCCTTGCCAATACGAAGCTGCTTCCTGTTTGAGCTTCACTAACATTTAAGCAAGTCAAGGAGGTGAAAATCAAAGATCTGGGTCCTATTCCCAAGGGATGTGAATCTACAACACACTGGGGTGGGAAACCATACCTTAAATTGAGTCGGGCTGATCCAGTCAAAGCACCAATCTAATTCATTGCTAGTACTCATGCTGCGAGTCTAAACTTCATGAGTAAAGGTCCCTCTCCGGACACTCCAGCCATTCAATCCAGGCCATCAGTGCAGTCGAGTACAAATGCATTGCCACATTCTCAAAAGAAGCTCTGAGACCACAGCTGCCCTCTTAGGTAGATGTAATAGATTGCACAGTCCTATTTCAAACTAGCAATGGAAATCATCTTTGTGACATCGAGTCTTGGAGTTGGATGGCATAGAAATGACTCTGCCTTCACTAATCCCACTTGCATTAATTCTGCATTCATCAATGCCTCACTCATTTGACTACCTGTCAAGATTCTCCTTAAAATCTTAAGATGTAGGAGCCGTGTTAAGCCATTCAGCCCATCGAGTCTGCTCCACCATTCTATCATTTATTTATCCCTGATTTATTATCAATCTCAACCCCATTCTCTTACCTTTGATTAGCCAGGGCATCAAAGGGTATGGGGAGAAGGCAGGGGAGTGGGGATGACTGGAAGAATTGGATCAGCCCATGATTAAATGGCAGAGCAGACCTGATGGGCTGAATGGCCTCCTTCTGCTCCTATACCTATGGTCTTTGATGCCCTTACTAATCAAGTATCTATCAGCCTCCATTTTAAGTATAACCAAAGACTTGGCCTCCACTTCCGCCTGTGACAATGAATTCCTCCTCATCTCTGTTCTGAAGGGATGTCCCTCTATTCTGAGGCTGTGCCTCTGGTTCTAAATATCATAACTTTGCCTGTCTCCCTGACCTCCTCTGGCAGCTTATTCCAGATACTGGTGTCAGCGTGGACCCCAACCATCATCTTGGCTAGCATTTATCCCCATTCGTTGCTCTGAGTGAATTTGGGACTGAAGCAGCTGTCTCCATTTGCACATTACTGAGGAGATGCATTTGGCAAGCATGAAGTTGACACTACTCTGGGACGTCCGATGAAAGGTGCCCAGGAAGGCTGGCATCTTCCCAAGGGGTTTGCCTTTGATCTTCCACCCGGTGGTTCAGAGTTCGACAGGAGTTTGGGGATTGGGAGCTAGCTGCCTGTCTAGAGGAAAAGGGGAGAAGGAGGAGAAGCTGAGGTAGAGGTTCCGGAATCCACTGCAAAAGAAAGAAAATTAAATACTTTTAAAATTAGAGTTTCCAAGAGTTTACGTTTTTGCTTGGTCACATGTGTCACCTGCAAAGACTGTTATTGAGAAGGTGGAGGCAAGTTGCTTTCTAGAACTGAAGGTGCTCCCTCAATGCTGTTGAGGAGGCATTTCCAGGATCTAGACTCAGTGACAATGAAGGAACAGCGATGCATTTCCAAGTGAAGATAGTGTGACTTGGAAAGCAGCCTGCAGGTGGTGTTCCTGATATTGCACAGAACGGGCTCTGCCCTCACTTGCTATGCCACTGATTGTCCCGCGTCCCTTTGCTTCAGCCCCTGCTCCGGCATCTTCAGCTCAAACGTGTGTACAGTATACAGTATCTCATTTTCCGATCACTCCCACCTTACTTCAGTCCCGTGGACAAAGTGTGAAGTGCCACGACTGAGGGCCAGCATTTTGCAGTCTGTTTCTAAATTGCTTCTAAAGTTTACAGAACGTTGTTGTGCCTCAGTGTCAATGGCTAATAACTGTTTACCACTTAAATTAAAAGCAGAATTGCGAAGGGTATAACAAGGAGCTTTTTATAGACCTTCCTGCTTAATAATTGACTTGCTTAATGGGGTAAAGCTGAAATTAGTATAAAAATGGGCTTGCGGTTATAATTTCATTGCTGGCCTTGTAAGGAATAAAAAATCTCTGACGTCTAAATTTTTAAACTAACAGTAATACAGAAGATCTCCTGGACTGGTTTTCTCCAGGTGTGACAACTCCTGGAAAACCAATCCCATCAGCCCCATTGTCCAGGTATGACAATTCCTGGAAAACCAGCCCCGTCAGCCCCATTGTCCGGGTATGACAACTCCTGGAAAACCAGTCCCGTCAGCCCCATTGTCCAGGTGTGACAATTCCTGGGAAACCAGTCCCGTCAGTCCCATTGTCCGGGTGTGACAACTCCTGGAAAACCAGCCCCGTCAGTCCCATTGTCCGGGTGTGACAACTCCTGGAAAACCAGTCCCATCAGCCCCATTGTCCGGGTGTGACAACTCCTGGAAAACCAGCCCCGTCAGTCCCATTGTCCGGGTGTGACAACTCCTGGAAAACCAGTCCCATCAGTCCCATTGTCCGGGTGTGACAACTCCTGGGAAACCAGCCCCGTCAGCCCCATTGTCCGGGTGTGACAACTCCTGGAAAACCAGTCCCATCAGTCCCATTGTCCGGGTGTGACAACTCCTGGGAAACCAGCCCCGTCAGCCCCATTGTCCGGGTGTGACAACTCCTGGAAAACCAGCCCCATCAGTCCCATTGTCCGGGTGTGACAACTCCTGGAAAACCAGCCCCGTCAGTCCCATTGTCCGGGTGTGACAACTCCTGGAAAACCAGCCCCGTCAGCCCCATTGTCCGGGTGTGACAACTCCTGGAAAACCAGCCTCATCAGTCCCATTGTCCGGGTGTGACAACTCCTGGAAAACCAGCCCCGTCAGTCCCATTGTCCGGGTGTGACAACTCCTGGAAAACCAGCCCCGTCAGTCCCATTGTCCGGGTGTGACAACTCCTGGAAAACCAGCCCCGTCAGTCCCATTGTCCGGGTGTGACAACTCCTGGAAAACCAGCCCCGTCAGCCCCATTGTCCGGGTGTGACAACTCCTGGAAAACCAGCCCCGTCAGTCCCATTGTCCGGGTGTGACAACTCCTGGAAAACCAGCCCCGTCAGCCCCATTGTCCGGGTGTGACAACTCCTGGAAAACCAGCCCCATCAGTCCCATTGTCCGGGTGTGACAGCTCCTGGGAAACCAGTCCCGTCAGTCCCATTGTCCGGGTGTGACAACTCCTGGGAAACCAGTCCCGTCAGCCCCATTGTCCGGGTGTGACAACTCCTGGAAAACCAGCCCTGTCAGTCCCATTGTCCGGGTGTGACAGCTCCTGGAAAACCAGCCCCGTCAGCCCCATTGTCCGGGTGTGACAGCTCCTGGAAAACCAGCCCTGTCAGTCCCATTGTCCGGGTGTGACAACTCCTGGAAAACCAGTCCCGTCAGTCCCATTGTCCGGGTGTGACAACTCCTGGAAAACCAGTCCCGTCAGTCCCATTGTCCGGGTGTGACAACTCCTGGAAAACCAGCCCCGTCAGCCCCATTGTCCGGGTGTGACAACTCCTGGAAAACCAGTCCCGTCAGTCCCATTGTCCGGGTGTGACAACTCCTGGGAAACCAGCCCCGTCAGTCCCATTGTCCCTGACCCCGAAAGTTTTTCTCTCTCACTCCATTATGATTCTTCTTGCAAGTAGGTTATACTGGGTAAGCTAACGTACCAATCCGCATGTGGGGGGATTGGAGCACCTGGACGAAACCCACATGGTCACAGGTTGAAAATGCCAGCTCCACACTGATACCTGCACAGGTCGGGATCAACCCTGGGTCACTGGACCTCTGAAGCAGTGGCAGAACGCCACTCAGACCTTGGCTCCACGAAGCTTGCTCATCAGGTGGGTTGGTGTTCACTTTCGGAATAACTTCCCAATTGCCCTCGTCCCCCCTCACAACTCTATCAACTATTAATAAGGAGGTAACACCGTCACCATTCTCAGCTGGAGGAGCAGAGGTCAGTTTCTCCACTGCAGCTCCCACTCAGTAATTTTCTTTAAGTGACTTTGGTTGAGTGATAAACATCAAACTTTTTCCACACTAGGCATCCATGGTATCTTGGGAATCATTTGGAAAGAGGGAAAGGAACACTTTTTAATGTCTCACCCATGCACATGAATCATCTAGACATCAAAGGCCAAACAGGTTCGGTATAGAAGGAAACTTGATGTTTGCTGTAGTGCCTGTCCCTGTGGAGCCTCTCTGACAGTACAGCTCTCTCTTGGCACAGCACTGAATGGTCACCATTTGCAATGGTGTCGTTGGCTTACTTAAAGCAAATTCATCTACGGCGTCCCTTGTTTAAAGCCCAGAGCAAAGCAACTTTTTCTGGATTTTTTGCCCCAGCCCAATAACATTTGCTGCTGATGCAGTTTACGATAATCAGTATGGAAAGAAATAGTCTTTCTTGCTAATCTACTAAATGCCTCAGTTAGCCCCCACATCAGATTATTCCCCAACAAAAATTGCAGACTTCATGTTGCTAAACTAAATGTTGGCATTCCAGACTTCATTCTTACTGCTCTTCTATTGCCGAACTCAGTTCTGCTTGACATTAAACGGTTAACAAAGCCCTAAGTCTGGAAGAGTATTGTGAGTGATTTGCTTTTCGATCGGTAATCATGGTTCGTTGTTCCCTTGTTTCTGTGCCCTCCCTTTACAGCTCACTTCTTGGCGGAGTTTGCTGAGGTTCTCTCAAACATCGTGGCACAGGAAGAGAAGGGAATAGGATTAGGAGCAGGCCATTCTACCCTGTTAGCTGCCCCACCATTCAATATGACCATGGCTGATCTCTGCTGGCTTTGACTTCTCCTCAGTGCCCACGATTCCTTAATTTTCAAATATTTATCTATCTTCACTCTAAGTATATCTAATGATCCAGCCTCCAACACCCTATTGGGTAGAGAATTCCACAGATCTGTTACCCTCTGAAAGAAGAAATTTCTACACCCCTCAGTTTTAAATGATCTCCTCCTTATCTTGTAGTTACATCCGTTTGTTCCCAATCTTCCTCCTGGTGGAAACATTCCAAATCTCCCGGCAAGTCCCCTTAGGACCTTACATGTTTAAATCATTCCTGAGTCTTCTAAATAAACTCCAGAAAATACACACTCAAATTGTCTAGCCTCTCGTCCAACCAAAGCAAGAATGTTGCATCAGTCCTGCAAACCACATGGGCTATTCGGCCTTGGAGAGGGTGTGGAGATTTAGAGAAATACAGGATGATGAGTGACTCTGGTTGTGGTGAAAGACGTGAAGGGTTGAAGAAGGAGGAATCCGACCGGACTGTGGGAGAAAGGGCGCCAGAGGGAGGTGACGGGCAGGTGAGGAGAAGGGGTTCTCATTCAGGCTTCGTTCCCCTTCCTTCACAGTCCTGATGAAGCGTCTTGTTTATTCCTCCCCATAGACGCTGCCCGACCTGTTCTTCCAGCATGTTGTGTGTGTTGCTCAAGAACAGAACCATTTCTGGAGCCAGCAAAAATCTACTAAGGAATAGTCAGTACAGATCTCAGAAAGGACCAAACTTATCAACCATTTGAAGAGGTAACAGAGGGTGTAAACTGTTGGCTAGGCAGTCAACAGACTTATCAAAGACCTTTGAAACTCTCGATGAGGTACCCTCATAACAAACTAAGCAGTAAAGTAAGAGAAGGCAGAGTCAGGGGAGAAGCAACACAATGGATTGTTGGCTAGCTTCAGGACTGAATTAGAGGTTGAGGGTAAACTGAAGCTGTTCGCAGTTGCTGATAATGCAGGGACCGCCGCTGTTCACAACTCCCATTATCAGGTTATAATCTTACATCAAATAACTCCTGAATTTGTAAATGATGCCAGATTAAAGAATGGTCAGCTCTGAGAACCCAAAAACTTCCCTTTCCAATCTGCTTCCACGTTTCTGTCATGCTCGAACAGAGAAACTATCAGAATCAGAATCCGGTGTACTACAACTGATAAAATAATAAGGCAGCATTCATTAAGCATCAAAAATCTGATAACAGAGGGGAAGAAGCTGTTCCTGGATCGGTCCCCTATAGCTCCTTCCCTATGAGTGTAGTGCAATGAGGGCACTTCCTGGTTTGTGAGGACCCTCGATGATAGATGCTGCCTTCTTGCGGCACCACCTCCTGATGATGAACATCGGCGGCGATGGAGCTGATTAGGTCTGCAACACCTCACAGTCCCTGTGCATCACAGCCTTCATTCCAGGCTGAGATGCCACCAGTCAATATGCTCTGCACATCTACAGAAAATTTGCAAGCATCTTTGCTAACATTTGTACCAAACCTCCTCACAAACTAGAGCTGCTGGCATACCTTCCTATTGATAGCATCGATGTGCCCAGGACAAATTCTCTGAGATGCCAACATCCAGGAACTTGAAGCTGTTCACCCATTCTACAGCTGACCTCTCAAGGAGGGCAGACCCTCCTGAACCATGTCACTTGAGTGGGCAGAGCCCTCAACCACATCAGCTCACATTCCCTCTCGCCCTGCAATAATGATTCTGTGATCTTCACCTTCCAGCTCACCACCTGCAGCCTTTGGTGGATCACTCTTCACAGTGTCCACCAGCACTGATAACATTGCATCAACTTCTGTAAGGACCATTACCTTTGTGACCAGCCAGTCTCCACCTCACGGCACTTTCCCAACCAACCGCAGGACCTACGACACCCAGCCTGCCCATTCCGCCAGGCAGAGACCCAGAGAGGTTCGTCCAGGTGAAGCTCTTCACCTGCAGTTCTTCCAACATCTTGTGCTACACTTGGTGTTCGCAACGGAATCTCCTCTCTCTGGTCGCCTCACTACAGGAAGGACGTGGAAACCATAGAAAGGGTGCAGAGGAGATTTACAAAGATGTTGCCTGGATTGGGGAGCATGCCTTATGAGAATAGGTTGAGTGAACTCAGCCTTTTCTCCTTGGAGCGATGGAGGATGAGAGGTGACCTTATGGAGGTGTATAAGATGATGAGAGGCATTGATCATTTGGATAGTCACAGGCTTCTCCCCAGGGCTGAAGTGGCTAGCACGAGAGGGCACAGTTTTAAGGTGCTTGGAAGTAGGTACAGAGGAGATGTCAGGGGTAAGTTTTTTACGCAGTGAGTGGTGAGTGCATGGAATGGGCTGCTGGCGACGGTGATATGGAGGCAGATATGATGGGGTCTTTTAAGAGACTCTTGCACAGTTATATGGAGTTCAGAAAAATAGAGGGCTATGGGTAACCCGAGGTAATTTCTCAGGTAAGGACATGTTCAGCACAGCTTTGTGGGCCGAAGGGCCTGTATTGTGCCGTAGGTTTTCTACGTTTCTAGAGAAAACAAATGTCTGGTATTGCCGACGCTGCCTGTAAGGAGCCATTTCCTCCGGGTGCTCTGGTTTCCTCCCACAGTCCAAAGACGCACCAGTTGGTCAGTCAGTTGTCCCATGATTAGGTTAGGATTACTATTGGTGGTGGGCAGCAGAGCCGAAGGGTCTGTTCCACACTGCATCTCATTAACAATCAATAAAACGTCGCAGCTTTCCAGACTTGTCAAGCTGAACAGCTTTGGGTAACCGGTTGTCTGGATGTGTGTGGATCAGACCGCCCATCTGTCATTACAGCCTGTCACATTACACTTAGTAACTCATTAACCCACTGGAGGCAGCTATAACTCTACCATGGCAACACCCTATCGTAGACACCCCTTTTGCCCCATTCATCCTCCCCACCTTATCTGCATCTTGAAACCAATTGTTTTTCACTTTTTCCTCGGTTCTTAAGGGTGAGGAAGGGCAGTAGTTGTGTCAAAGGTGCCTGTAGCTCTGGACATCCCCTTTCTCTCTTCTGCAGCTACTGGAAGAAGACTTTTGAGCCTGAGAGCAGATTAAAGAACAGTCTCATCCCCAGATCTACGAGTTCTGAACCAGTCACTACTTCCCATCAGTGCTGTCACGTTCTTGTACACCTAATCCCAGCTCACTCAGTTACTGTCACTGTCACTTTTGCCCCAGTCACACAACTATCCTGGCACAGTTCGGCTGTTTTGCCTTAATCATTGTGAACTTCACGCAGGCAAGAAATTCCCAGTGTGCATGATGATCCAGGATCTCAGACCCAAACCATATCCAAAGATGTTGCCCAATCTGCCGAGCACTTGCGGCATCTTATTGGACAACATCAATAAACTTGTAGAGTGGAGAACTGGTCTCAGAGAGGTGGCGGAATCACTAACCTCAGGCCTCCGCCGGTCGCGGGCGACCAAGGATGTCACGTCCCAGCTGTCTTCATGACGTGCACACCTGTACAGGGCAGCACGATATGGAGAGCACACTGACGCCCATGTAGCAGGCTCCCCCTCTCCTCACAGCCGATGCATCTACAGGAACAGCAGAAACTGATGCAGTTTGGCACCAGCGGCATCACAGGAGCTTCCACTCAGCATTGAACTCAACATAGAGCCTTCGAGACTCCAGCTCCAGATTTTCCCCTCAGGATTTACTCCCGAAGCCTTTCCCGTGAGTGGGTGGAGCCACAAGGCAGAAGGGGTTTGAGATCAGAGTTTTCCTTCTCCTAGATGAGCTGCCAACCACGGCTGACGAACCCCATCTTCCTGAAGCGTCTGGCTTTAAGGTGCCAGTAACCCACCTTTTCCCCTTCTCCTGAAGGTACAAGCTGTTCTGCCCGGCCTAGTAGCTGAGCTACACGTGAGGGCCTGGAGCTGGACTTGATTGTCAGAGGGCTCTTTGAGACACACGTCAGTGGGAGCATTCAACAGGCAGTGGGAGCTCGTCCCCATTACCACCCCCGGCTATAACAACCTCAAGGAACCCAAGATCAGTAACTACGTGGGAAAAAAGAACTCATCCGGGGTAGAGTGAAGGGATCACAGAGAAGAAACACAGTAGTCACTGCAGGCCATTTTACTGGTTCACAAGACCACGGAAAAGGTAAAAGTTTAGTTTCAAGGTGGTGGATTTGGAAAGGGCAGATAGTACACCTGAACTCAACCTCGGCTAGACTGCACTTAGAGTGTTGTACACAGTCCTGACATTTCTTCAGACTAAAAGTGAACAAGCCTCGAAGTGCAGGGGAAGTGAGAGGCCAGTGAATGGATGGAAGGAAAGCAGGATGTTTAGAGGATTGGTGAGACAACAGATGATGCAGCTTGTGCATTGTAGATGTTGTGTATTTAATGCTTCAGTAATATTTGAGTAATGTATTTCTTGATTAAGCATTCTTGTTTGCTTAAGTAATTCATTGCAGGTTATATGTATAAATACGTGAACTGCAAACGTCATCACGCTTCAAGTAAACTTGAAGTGACACCTGCATTTCTGACTCCCGTATCTTTCTTTGTATTACTTTAATATTTTAAAGTCACAGAACATAACAGTGACCTTCCCATGACCTTCTCCTTCTCTCCCATTTGCTCAGAATCTTGAAACTCGTTTCAACTCTAACCTTCTCCAGTTCTGCTGCAAAGTCGTCTCCCCGGACTGCCCAGTTTTGTTCTGCCTGACACCCCAAGTGTTTCTATTACATTCCTCACTGCATTAAGCGTCATGTGTTTTGATACACATGAATGAATTAGAGTTGGGCAGGGAGGGGAAGCTGCCACGTTACAAACAAAGTTTGGACATCTGGCAAAGAGCAGGATTCAATGGGACTAAAATAGAGACAAGAAAATAGAAATAGAAAATAGAGACAATAAAATCCGAGGCAACACACTGAACATTGGCATCAGATGGCATCTATGGAGGGGAAATGACAGTTAACATTTCAGGTCGAGACCCTTCATTGAGCACAGCCCCTAGGGAAAAAGATGCTCAAACCAAACTCAAACATCCCCCTACAAACACTGCCTGACCTGCTGAATTCCTGCACTGTTTTGCCTGCTCTACTAAACAAAGGCAAGTTGGCAAAGGTGGCAAACGGAGTAAGCGGAAATAATGCACTTCAGCAGAAAAATGTACAGCTAATATCAGACAACTGGCACAAATTCAAAGTTCAAGGAAAAGTTATTATCAAAGTACACAAATGTTACCATATTCTACCCTGAGATTCAATAACTTACAGGTATTTACAGGAAAATAAAGAGATACAATAGAATTTAAAACTACATAAACAAACAACCAATACTCAAAAGTCAAACTGTGCTAATAAAGTATAACACATGAGCTGCGAAGAGTCCTTGAAAGTGAGTTTGTAGGTTGTGGAGTCGGTTTAGAGTTGAGGTGAGAGAGGTTGCTCACGCCAGTTCAGGAGCCTCATGGTTGCAGGGCAATAACTGTTCCTGAACCTGGTGCTGTGAGACCCAAGGTCTTGAGTACCTCGAGATGACCCAGGGTCCTCAAGTACCTCGTACTTGATGGTACTACAAAAGCAAGGTGTTGATCTGACAGAGAGTCTCGGACCTGATAGGTCCACCTTTTCTCACTCCACTGAGGCTACTTTGTTATTGGAACTGGACGTGCAGCAAGGGCACGCTGAGAGGTTAGACTTTAAAGAACATGGGGTCTTAGATGGCATCCATCAAAGCACGGCGCAAAGTGGAAAGTTGCACTGAAAAATGCACAAGCAAGACACAACTGGAGCTTTGCACTGGGTGCTGGTCACTGGTAACATCCAAAATGGGCACGAAGATACAGGAGAAGGTTTAAAGATAGTGGTTGGAGAAAATTTGCTCAAGGTGAGTTGGGGTAAATAAATGGGAAGATGATCCCATCGGCAGATGTTTCAAGCAAGGTGATGGAGGGGCAGAAGGTTGAAATCGCGCACAGTAGCGTAGCGGTTAGCACGATGCTAATACAGCGCACGTGACCAGGTACATGAGCTCGTGACCCGCAGATGCTCCGTAGGTTCACTGGTCCAAGCTCGATGGACCGTGCCATATTGTTACGTAAATAAAGTAACATTGAAAGACAAAAGGATCGTTCTGGCAGGGGCAGTTTTTTTAAACAGAGGGTAATTCATGATACAGAAGGAGAGTAAATACAAACTGAAGGGGCAATAATATGTAAGGCCAGGAGGAAGTGGGTGTGGCAGGACTGACAGGCCTAATAGTCTTTGATTCAACGATTCTCTGACTTCCATTTCCCACAAAAATGAAGCACCTGGCAGCTGAACAGTTATGAATGATGTCTAAGATAGATTCTTGTAGCTACTGTTGGATTATTGCGGCTTTCTGGATTACAGCTGGCACTTCACCAACAATCATTTCTCATAGCTGTGAATGTAGAGGTGGAACTCCTGAACAACAAGTTGCTTAGTGATGATGATGTCGATAACTAGTTGCCTCCCTACCCGATTAACCAATGATCTGTATCACTGCTCCTTTTCCCAGATTCCAAGCTACAGTGAGGAAGTATCGGTGCATCAATCACCCATTTTAACCCAAGAGTTTCGATGCTTTACCCGATGCAGTCTGTGATGTCAAATATCACCTTGACAGTCAGCGAAAAATTTCTTCATGTTAAATCTACTGAGGTTTCTTCACTTCATCTTCTTCACGGTCTCTTCTCCAGCTTTCAACTGGATTGCTTTCAGCTCTCTACAACTCAAGCTCTAAAATTCCCTAAACATCCTGGCTCTGATCCTCAATCCTTGCTCATTTCCTTTTTAAACCTTATTTTTGGACCCAACCATTAATCACATGTGCTAAAATATCCAAATACAATGGATTCTGGTTAATTGGGATGCATCGGTACCAGTACATTTTGGCTCAATTAAATATCTGCTCTAGTTGGCCAACGTTTCATGGAAATAGTTCAAAAATTATAAAAAACGAGACAAACTGCTGTTTGAGTGAGTAATAAATTATACATTCAAATGAAATACAGAACAATTTAGAACACTACCACAACTACTACGGTACATAAAACTGTATTAGTTCCGAAGTTATCAATGGAAGGAGTTATCCAGCGTACACGGCCACATTCTTACGATTGACTGTAAACAAACAACATCAGCTGAGATACTTGTGCTGATAGCATTGGACAACTGAGATTTGCTTCCTGAACATTTTTGGGTGTATATTATTGATTTTGGGCTGCCGGTCACGAAAGTTACCATGAAATTTCCCTATCAAGCAGCACTTCTTTTTGAAGTTGTCTATATTTATTGTTTCAATTCATAATTCCAGTCAGAATGACAGATGCCAAGATTAAGAGAGGCATTTTTGTTGGTCCACAAATCAAACAAATGACCAGCTATTTGAAGAACTTCTAGTGGGACCAGAGAAAAATCTCATGCAAGGCTTTCAAGGATGTTGTAGAAAATTTTCTTGGCAACTACAGAGCACCAAACTACGTGCAGCTGGTTGACAACATGCTTCAAGCACACAAAACCATGAAGTGCAACGTCACTAAAGATTCATTTTCTGCATTCCCATTTAGACTTCTTCCCTGCAAATCCTGGTGCTGTCAGTGGCGAGCACAGTGAGAGGTTTCACTGGGACATTGCAGTCATGGAGAAACGGAATCAGGACAACTGGAATCCATCAATGCTGGCTGACTATTGTTGGACACTTAATCGAGAAGCCTCAGACACTGAGTACAAATAATGAAAATCATCAACAAAGCACTTTTAGCTTAGTTGCACCATTACAAAGTGTCAGCACTGTTATGCAATTCCATTATATTCAATAAAAGTTAATTTCTTGTTTCTCCAAATTTCTACGTGACACAATTAGTCTGGAATTATATTTACGCTCAGCTTCAAGTGGTCTATCACAAACAAAAACAAATCTCTGAGGAAGCAACATTTCTGAAAAAAATTATTTTCCAGTGTGATGGATGGACTGCCTTCACACAATGCTTTTGATGATCACATCCGCCATATCTTCATCTTCATTGTAACAATCAAGATGATTGTCGATACCTTTAAATTCTTTGTGGTCCCTAACTTGAAGTAATTAAATCGTTCCATTTTCACTCCCAACCTTTTCTGGTGTCTCCAGCCTGAATGCTTGAAACCACAGTTCGCAAAACAATTCCAAATTGTCGTACTATTTACTTCTCGCCAAACATTGGTGACAAAATCACTGCTTTTTGAATACAAACACACACAACTGACATTGTTTAAAAAGTACAGTGTAGTGTTTAATGACCCCACATGTGCACACAACTGATACTTGTTAAAAATTGTTTGGCATCAGCCTCCTGTCTGAATTAAGCAGTGTGGTCTCCCAGAAAAACAAAGGGAACCCTGGCTACTTTCTTGAGTAGTTTTTCAGAGTTTTTAAACAACTTTAAGAGTTGTTCCAAATAAGTGGCTTCGCTGATTAACCGGTGGCCCAGTACTGCTCTTTGTGAGACCATAGTTGTTGAATTTACTGAGGAAGAGTTCATTGTGCGGAAAGGTTACATGATTTCACAGAGCTGTTCCTTACTTTGAACTTATCCAAAAACAGATGAGTCTTGTAAAGCCGTATTAGCTACCTTCCGCAGTCTAGGGAAGCCTCGCTTCATTTGTTGTCACACTCTACTCTAGCTGAATTGCCGGGTGTGGCTGACATCTTGCAGCGTAAGCGTTTCTCTTGTCATCCAAACCAGTGACTTTGCTGGGTCGTGTCCTCTCCCCCAGAGCAGGTCCACTTTCTGAGGCGTGCAAGAACAGATCCCTCCCCTCCCCTCCCTCCACCTGGTCTCCAGGAGTTGTTGCATGAAGGGTTCCAAGTTCACTAGCTGCCTTCATGGGTAGAGTGTTCTCCACAACTCTGCCTTCAACATTCATGGGAGATTTGTAAGGTGCCTCTAGTTACAAGTGAACAGATAGTTACTAATAACTATCCTGATAATTCCTGCAAGCAGGAATCTTGTCCATACACTAGAAGAATATTAATGAGAAAAACATTATTCCAGACAATTTCTACCAGCCAGGTAGCCGTGGAATACGATGGTAATGATGTGAGCTATATGGAGCAATTAATCTCAAAATTAGTAAGAGGCAATACAAATGAAAAGTGCTAAAGAAGTCTATGCGATGACAAAGAAAACAAGCCAACTCCAACTAGACAACACCAAACTTTGTTTAGAACAATATCAAACTGCATATCAAACTCCATATAGAACAATACCAATCTCCATATAGAACGATACCAATCACCATATAGAACGATACCAAACTCCATATGGAACGATACCAAACTCCATATAGAACGATACCAAACTCCATATAGAACGATACCAATCACCATATAGAACGATACCAAACTCCATATGGAACGATACCAATCTCCATATAGAACGATACCAAACTCCATATGGAACGATACCAAACTCCATATGGAACGATACCAAACTCCATATAGAACAATACCAAACTCCATATGGAACGATACCAAACTCCATATAGAACAATACCAAACTCCATTTGGAACGATACCAAACTCCATATAGAACAATACCAAACTCCATATGGAATGATACCAAACTTTGTTTAGAACAATACCAAACTCCATATCAAACTCCACATAGAACAATACCAATCTCCATATGGAACGATACCAAACTCCACATAGAACAATGTCAAACTCCATATGGAATGACACCAAACTTTGTTTAGAACAATTTCAAACTCCACATAGAACAATACCAATCTCCATATGGAATGATACCAAACTCCACATAGAACAATATCAAACTCCATATGGAATGACACCAAACTTTGTTTAGAACAATTTCAAACTCCACATAGAACAATACCAATCTCCATATGGAATGATACCAAACTCCACATAGAACAATATCAAACTCCATGTGGAATGACACCAAACTTTGTTTAGAACAATACCAATCTCCATATGGAATGATACCAAACTCCATATAGAACAATATCAAACTCCACACCAATCTCCATATGGAATGACACCAAACTTTGTTTAGAACAATATCAATCTCCATATAGAACAATAGCAAACTCCATATAGAATGATATCAAACTCCATATAGAACAATATCGGACTCCATATAGAACAATACCAAACTCCATATAGAACAATATCAAACTCCATATAGAACGATATCAAACTCCATATAGAACAATATCAAACTCCATATAGAACGATATCAAACTCCATATAGAACAATACCAAACTCCATATAGAATGATATCAAACTCCATCTAGAACAATACCAAACTCCATATAGAACAATATCAAACTCCATATAGAACGATATCAAACTCCATATAGAACAATACCAAACTCCATATAGAACAATATCAAACTCCACACCAATCTCCATATGGAATGACACCAAACTTTGTTTAGAACAATATCAATCTCCATATAGAACAATAGCAAACTCCATATAGAACAATATCAAACTCCACACCAATCTCCATATGGAATGACACCAAACTTTGTTTAGAACAATATCAAACTCCATATAGAACAATAGCAAACTCCATATAGAATGATATCAAACTCCATATAGAACAATACCAAACTCCATATGGAACGATACCAAACTCCATATCAAACTCCATATAGAACAATACCAATCTCCTTATAGAACGATACCAAACTCCATATAGAACAATACCAATCTCCTTATGGAACGATACCAAACTCCATATAGAACAATACCAAACTCCATATCAAACTCCATATAGAACAATACCAATCTCCTTATAGAACAATACCAAACTCCACATAGAATGATATCAAACCCAGGCTGCTGGAGCAGTAATGCAACATCTCACTAGTATCTAATTGTTTAATGCTGCCTTGTGTGGTTTATAGCTGAGATTATTTAAAATGATGTACAATTGCTCCAATGATCATCGATGACCTGCAGGGGAGCACTGTACTGCCATTTAGGTCACCTGCTGGGTCCAGTCACATAGAGCTTGTTACTGGGTCAGCATTAACAAACCAGCTCTAACTGTAACAACTGGCAGGTTGAGTCATAATGATATCATGAGGCTGCTATCCAAAGTTAGCGTCAGCTGTAGTGCTACAAAGCTACCAGGTTGTTGCAGAAGTTCATCTGGCTTACTGAAGTCCTGCAGGAAAGCAGATCAACTGATCTTATCCAGCAACACACTAAACGCTGGAGGAACTCAGCTGGCCAGGCAGCATCTATGGAAGACTAAACAGTCCGACGACACCAAACTGAACATCATACAGTACATATGATTCACAGCTGTCTCTTAAAAACCCTGGAAAGGAAATGGGGATAGACAATAAACACCTGCCTTGATAGCGATGTCCACTCGCTGGTGAATCGATGGAAGACCGAGCCTCATGTAAGTTAATCAGACTGTGCCAAGTTCAACGAGTGGCAGAAGTTGTTTTTTTCCTAGTTTTAGTGAGCTCTGGCCCACTGTCCCCTGATGGTAATTAAGACCCTGAACACAGTTAAGTGTACTGATTTACTAGGCCTTGCTGCCTTTTGCTTAGGTGTCTGACTAGAGAAAGTTTCTCTGCCTCCAAAATAAATACACTAAATCCCCTTGCTTCAATAGACAGTAGAGGGCTTGGATCCAAATATGATACAGAATGCATTGTTGAATAATCACATAAAAATTACTTCTTTTTGGATCCCCAAACCACAGAAATTAAACAGAAGAATTGCTATGAGATCACTGGGATTCTTGGCTTGAATTGGGAAATTGTTTATCTGCACTTAGTCATGTCTGGTCTCTATCTACTTTCCTTCAGTTTATTGAGATTTTACCCAGGGTTTCCAATCAGAATTAACTCTGCACCAGCACAGCAGGACAGTAGTATCATCCTTGTAAAAACACTGAAAATATTATAAAATCTATATGCAAAATCATGACTTTTTTAAACACCAAGCAGACAATGAATAACAAACTTGCTGTGGAAACGCCTAATAATACAACCTCCTGTTGTGGCTTGGCAAAACCGGTTACTCACTTTGCTCAGTGTTCTGTTCCAGTCTCTTAAATAAACGCTCAGGAGCCGGAGACCTGCTCATCAGTTCCCTCTAACTGCCCCATGCCTTCCTGCCTGTCCTTTCGAAGCAATGTGCATCCTTGGGCATTAAGCTCCCTGCTATGATATTCTTTCAGCCATGATTCAGTGATGCTTACAAAACACCTGCCAATCTGCAACTGTGCTGCAAGTTAATCTATCTTATTCCGTATACTGTGTGCATTCAAATATAACACCTTCAGTCCTGTATTCACTCTTTTCGATTTTGTCCACCTTTTATGTTGCAATTCATCCTGTTGATTACAATTTTGCCCTATCAACAGCTCTACTCACTGCACATTGCCTCTGCTTGTAAACCAGATACCTCATCTTCAGCATTATTATCCACCTTTCCTTTGATCTTGCATTGAAATAAATACAGTTCAGGACAGTAGTCACACCTTGCTCAACCTTTTGATTCCTAACTCTTAAGACTTATCAACATCTGCCTCCACAATCTCTCCACTAACTGTTCTGGCACTCTTGTTCCTATCGCCCGGAAACTCTAGCTTAAACTCACCGTGCAGCATTAACAGACCTTCCCACTCAGATATTAGTCCCCCTCTAGTTCAGGTGCAAACCATCCCTTCTGTATAAGTCGCACCTTCCCTGAAATGGAGTCCGATGATCCAAAAATCTTATGCCCTCCCTCCTACACCAACTCCTTAGCCACATATTAAACCATATGGTCTTTCTATTTCTGGCCTCACCAGCACGTGGCCCAGGCAGCAATCCTGAGATGACAACCCTGGAGGCCCTGCCCTTTAACTTAGCACCTAGCTCCCTATGCAGAACCTTGTCACTCATCCTACCCATGTCATTGGACTATGACCTCTGACTGTTCATCCTCCCACTTAAGAAGGATGAGGACTCAATCTGAGATATCCCGGACCCTGGCATCCGGGAGGCAACATACCATCTGTGAATCCCGTTCCTACCCACTGAACTCCTGTCCATTCCCCTAACTAATGAACCCCCTATCACCACAGCGTGCATCTTTTCCCCCCTTCCCTTCTGAGTCACAGAGGTTGACTCAGTGCCAGAGACCTGACCACTGTGACTTTCCTCTGTTAGGCCATCCCCCCAACAGTATCTAAAGTGTTGTTGAGGGGCACCCTGTACTGGCTTCTTAACCCCTTTCCCCTTCCTGACTGTCACCCAGTTTCCAGTGTCCTGCACCTTGGGGGTAACTACCTCTCCATATGTTCTGTCTCTCACCCTCCCAAATGATCCGGAGCTCATCCAGTTCCAGCTCCAGCTCCTTAACTCTGTTTGTTAGAAGCTGCAGTTGAATGCACTTCTCGCAGTTGTAGTCATCAGGGACACCGGAGGTCTCCCTGTCCTGTCACATCCGGCAAGAGGAGCATTCCACTATCCTGCCTGGCATCTTTACTGTCCTAGATGAGCAGAAGGGAAGGGAAAAAAAAACTTAACCTTGAGCTTTTCTTTCTTTTGATTTCTCTGACTGAAGCCGCAAAGAGCTAAAGGCCCAAGATCCCCACTCTGACAATGTGCGACCACTCTCCGGCTTCTCCCAGAAAGCCAATGTCTAATCCAATTTCCTACCTCATTTTGAATGTCGAGCAACAGAACCTACTTGACCAACCTCCCATGTGGGACCTTGTTAAATGCCTTGCTAAAGTCCATGTAGACAACATCCACTGCCTTCCCTTCATCCACTTTCCTGGTAACTTCCTCAAAAAACTCTTGAGATATGTTAGACATGCTCTACTATGCAGAAAGTCACATTGACTACCTTGCCTATCCAAATACTCGTATATTTGGTCCCTCACAATACTTTCCAATATCTTTCCCACTACTGACGTCAGGCTCACTGGCCTGTAACTTCCCGATTTATTCTTGGATCCTTTCTTAAAGAACAGGACAACATTAACTGTCCTCCAACCCTCCTGGCTCCTCACCCGGGGTTAAGAGTGTTTTAAATATCTCTGTTAAGGCCCCTGCAATTTCTGCACTTGCCCCCTACAGGGTCTGTGGGAACATCTCATCAGGCTCTGGGGATTTATCCATCCTGATTCACCTCAAGCCAGCAAACAGCTCCTCTATAATCTGTACCGGGTCCATGACCTCACTGTGGTGTTGCCTCATTTCTGTAGACTCTCGAACAAAAGGGGATAATTACTCTCACCTATTGAGATGTTCCCACAACCAATGATCTCACTTTAAGGACTCTTTATCTTCTTATTTCTTGCTCTTGTTTCTCAATGCTACTTATTTATATTTACATTTGTTGTCTTCTATCCTGTTGCTCTTTCCATTGATCCTTTACGATGACACAAAGGTTGGTGGTGTTGTGGATAGTGTGGAGGGCTGTCAGAGGTTACAGCGGGACACTGATAGGATGCAAAACTGGGCTGAGAAGTGGCAGATGGAGTTCAACCCAGATAAGTGTGAAGCAATTCATTTTGGTAAGTCAGATTTGAAGACAGAATATAATATAATATTCTTGGCAGTGTGGAGGATCAGACGGATCTTGGGGTCTGAGTCCATAGGACACTTAAAGCTGCTGCGCAGATTGACTGTGTGGTTAAGAAGGTGTATGGTGTGATGGCCTTCATCAGCTGTGGGATTGAGGTCAAGAGCCCTGAGGTAATGTTACAGCTATACAACACTTTGGTCAGACCCCACTTGGAGTACTGTGCTCAGTTCTGGTCACCTCACTACAGGAAGGATGTGGAAACTATGAAAAGGGTGCAGAGGAGATTTACAAGGATGTTACCTGGATTGGGGAGCATGCCTTATGAGAATAGGTTGAGTGAACTCGGCCTTTTCTCCTTGGAGCGCAGGTACAGGGGGAATGTCGGAGTTGAGTTTTTCCACACAGAAGGTGGCCAGTGCGTGGAATGGGCTGCCAGCGACGGTGGTGGAGGCGGATATGATAGGGTCTTTTTAGAGACTCTTAGGTACGTGGAGCTTAGAAAAATAGAGGCTATGTGACAGGGAAATTGTAGCCTAGAGCAGGCTACATGATCGGCACCACATTGTGGGCCAAAGGGCCTGTAACGTACTGTAGATTTCTGTTCTATGTATGTTTCTGTGTTTACAGTTACTATTCTATAGATTTGTTGAATATGCCCACAGGAGAAAGAATCTCAGGGCTGAATGTGGTGACATGTATTCACTCTAATAATAAGTTTCACTTTGAGCTTTGACTCTGCGTCCATCCCCCAATAAATACAGATGCAAAAAATTCATTTAAGATCTCCCCCGTCTCTTTCAGCTCCACACGTAGATTACCTCACTGAACTTTTAGAGACTAATTTTGTTCCTTGCTATCTTTTTGCTTTTAATATATCTGTAGAAACCCTTAGGATTCTCCTTCACCTTGACTGCTAGAGCAACCTCACGCCTCCTCTTATCCCTCCCGATTTCCTTCTTCAGTGTTCTCTTGCATTTCTTATCCTCCTCAAGTACCTCATTTGTTTCTGCCTGCTTATATCTGTATGCACTTCTTTTTTTTTCTTAACCAGGGCCTCAAAATCTCTCAAACCAAGTTCCCTAAACCTGTTAATCTTGCCTTTTGTTCTGACAGGAACATCCAAACTCTATACTAGCAAAATTTCACTTTTGAAGGCCTTCCGCTTATCTTTGCCTGTCCCAATCCACACTTGCCATCAAACTTGGCCTTTCTCCAATTTAGAATCTCAGCCCGCAGACCAGACCTATCTTTTTGCATATTTACTTTATGATCACTAGGTGCAGTGTTCCCCGACACAAACCTCTGCCACCTGCCCTGTCTCATCCCCCTGTAGCAGATCAAGTATCGCACACTCTCTCACTGGGACTTGCATGCTGATTAAGGAAACTTTCCTGAGCACATTTGACAAGCCTTTTATAGTACGAGAGTCCCAGTCAGTATGTGGAAAGTTAAAATCACCTACTAAACAACCTTGTTTCTTGTGACAGTCTGCAATCTCTCTACAGCCTCCTGGACTGTTGGGTGGTCTGTAATATAGCCTCATTACCATGATCATACCTTTCTTATTCATCAGTTCTACCAATAAAGCCTCAGTGGCTGAACTCTCCTGTCTGCCCTGAGCATTATGGTGATATTTTTCCTGACTAGTGATGCCACCCCTCCCACTCTACCACATCTAAAACTACAGAAACCCCAAATCATTGAGCTGCCACCTGTGCCCGCTCCCCCCGCAACCACATCATAGTTCCATGCGCTGATCCACGCCCCAAGCTCACCCGGCTTCTCGACAATACTGAATTGAAATGTACGCGGCTCAGAGTGTCAGTCCCACCTAGCTCGACTTCGTATGTAGGCTTAACGTCTTTCCCCACAACCACCCCACCTGCTGGTTCCCATCCAGCTGAAAGCCTCTCGAACTCCACTGCTGTCTCTAAGACCATAGGCGATAAGAGCAGAATGAGGCCATTTGGCCCATCAAGTCTGTTCTGCTATTCGATCGTGGTTGATTTATTTCCCTCTCAACCCCATTCTGCTACCTTCTAACACGTAATATTTGATATTTACTAATCATGAACCTATCAACTTCCACTTTAAATATATTCAGTGACTTGTCCTTCACAGCTGTCTGTGGCAATGAATTCCTCAGATTCACCACCCTCTGGCTAAAGAAATTCCTCATCTTCGATCCATTCTGAGCCTGTACACTCAGGCCCTAGACCCTCGCACTATTGGATGCATCCTCTGCACATCCACTCTATCAGCCTTTCAATATTCCAGTGGCGTCACCCCTCGTCTTTCTGCTCTGCGGTGAGTAATGTTGTGCATGGGCCGAATCGTGTGGAGGGGTCCAGGCTCAAGAGTGAATCAAAGCGGCAGGGCCTGGGCCTGAGAGCGAGGAACGACCCATTGTTTGGCTGATTTAAGCACCAGACCAGATCGAAATGGCCAAGTTGTTGGGGATGGAAAGAAGGGACAGGCCGGTGTTCGGTTCACTGTTTTGCAAGGTTTTCTGATCTCTGCTTTGAATAAATGCCGTACCCTGAAAACAACAGCTCCCGGACCAACTGCAGTGATGACTGGCTTCGTGGCTGCACACTGCTCTCAATGTTATTAGCTTTTACTGTTTATTGCTTGCACAATTTTGCTTTTTTTTCTGTGCACATTGGGTATTTGACAGTCTCTTTTCAATGGGTTCTATATTGAGTTTCTTTGATTTGAGGCTGTCTGTAAGGAGACAAATCTCAAAGTTGTATATAGTACACAGTAATAAATGTGCAGTGAACTTTGAGAACAGGATACCCCTCCAATGTCAATCAGTTTCATTCCTCAGATTGTTCACGTAAACCTCCTCTGGGCCCCATTAAATTCCAGCACATCCTTTCTTGGATATGGCACCCAAAACTGCTCACAGACTTCGATGCACCCCTAGTGACCTATTTAAGGAATCCATGTAAAAAACCCGCCCCTCACATCAACTTTAAACTCTGCCACCACCCCCCCCCCCCCCCGACATTATATCCTCTGGTCTTTGACATTTCTACAGTGGGGGAAAAGATTCTGTCTATTTGGTCTGCGGCAATGATAATTTTAAAAGGGTCTCCCTTTAGCTTCCGATGCCCTAGGGAGAAAAACCAATGTTCATACAAGCTTTCAGTGTTTTACTGTAAACTGAGGTGATGCAAAATCTTCCAAGTTCACTGGAAAGACAAGCCAACCAGGGTCAGTGCCAAAGACGTCACCAAGATTAAGGCACTACTGTATTCTGTTCATTACACTGAGAAGGACATGAAATTCTTATGCCTAATGCTGGGCTCTGGAAATACACTCTCCATTTTGAGCTCTGCCACATGGAGAGATTAGCAGATAGATAGAGGAACAGGGTCAAGGATGTGCACAAAGCTTCCCTCAAGAAATAAAACACCATCCTTCCTTCTGGGAAGTCCAGCAGACATTTGTGCAGAGTGGAGATGGATGACTTGGCCATTCCTTGGAGGTGAGCACACAAAGGCCTCCCATCTACACAGGACCACCTTTCTCCTGCCTCTTCAATTACCACCTGAGGAGTCGACACTTCATTAAATTTTATTAACAAAGTATATATATATATACAAATGCAATGTTGGCATTTATTTCAAGGGGGATAGAATATAAAAGCAAAGAGATCATGCTGAGACTTCAAGACATTAGTCTGGTCTTCAAGCACAGAGTGCAGACTTGGGCTCCAGCCTGATCTGGAATTCCCTCACATCCCTGTTTCTAAACAATAACCTGTCCCCTAGCTCTCAAAACTATCCTTATGAACTTAAAAAACATTGTAATTGTTTAACTTTTATAACAACCAAACCTGAGTGCAACTCAGTGGAGTTTGTAGCTCAGCGCCATCTTGGCATCATCGGTTGGCGACACCACTTGGTTTTAGATTGGAAATTAGTGAGGGGCAAATGCAACTCTTACGGGCTACCCCCAAGTCATAGGCACCTATTTTATGGATATTCATAGATAAAATGAAACTATTATATTCAAAACTTGAGGTATTTACATTTTTTCCTGCAAATGACAGAACTAATTTGGTTCCCTCCCCCCTTCCCTCTCTGTGTTTGTCCATTCTTATCATGATGTCTGTGTGCTTTTGATGCTGTCCTTTAGACTTGTACTTGTGACTGTGAGGCTAAGCACAGCGCCAATGCCATATTTAAGTTTGCTGACAACACTCCTGTCGTTGGCCACTTCAAAGGTCATGATGAATCAGCATACAGGATATTGAAAATCTGGCTGAGTGATGCCACAACAACCTCTCACTCAATATCAGCAAGACCAAGGACTTCAGGAGGAGACCAGAGATCCATGAGCCAGTCATCAGAGGGTCAGCAACTTTAATTTCCTCAGTGTTATCATTTCAGAGGATCTGTCCTGGGTCCAGCATGTGAGTGCCATTACAAAGAAAGCGCAGCAGCCCCTCTGCTTTCTTAGAAGTTTGCAAAGATTTGGCAAGACATTGAAAACTTTGATAAATTTCTATAGATGTGTGGTGGAGCGCATATTGACTGGATGTATCACAGCCTGGTATGGGAGCACCAAAGCCCTTGAACTGAAAAATCCTACAAATCCTCAGTCCATCACAGGTAAAGCCACTCCCACCATTGACTCTCCATCTAGATGTGCTCATCGCAGGAAAGCAGCTTCCATCATCCAGGCAATGTTCTCTTCTTGCTACTGCCATCAGGAAGGAGGTGCAGGAGCCTCGGGACCCATCCCACCAGGTTCAGGAACAGCCATTACCCTTCAAGCATCAGGCTCTTGAACCAGAGGGGATAACTTCACTTGCCCCATCACTGAACTGTTCCCACAACCTATGGACTTACTTTCAAGGACTCTTCATCTCATGTTCTTGATATACATCGCTTATTTTTAAAAAAAATATGCACAGCTTGTTGCCTTTTGCAGATTGTTTTCCCACCCGTTGGGTGCAGTCTTTCATTGATTCTATTTTTTTTAAATTTACTGTCTACACCACAAGAAAAGGAATCTAGGGTTTGTATATGGTGATAATAAACTTACTTTGAACTTTATGTGGAGGGATGGTTACAGAAAAAGATAACCGCTCAATATGATTTTTCTGACATCTGCACAGAATCAAGCTCAGGGTCCCTGTAAACACCAGAATCTGGCATCAGAGAACAGACTGTAATTAAAAACAAAGTAGGGGACCACAGGCATGTGTGTCACAGGGGAAACATCAAAACCATTAAAAATATTTGAAGAAGAGTACTATGGAAAAAAGATCAAGGTGAGCAGGCAAAGAAAACGAGGTTTGTTAAAGGAAATAACATTTGATCAGCTTATCAGAATTCATTTAAGTGACAGCGATGGCTGAATGGGAACTAGAGAATGTAATTTCCAAAAGATTTTGGATAAGATGCAGCAAAGATTACTGGGGAAAGTAAAGGGTTGTAGTGTGAGAGGGAATGTGGACAGAAGAGTGACTGACCGTCAGGGCACAGCAAACCGCAACTTCCAGTAAGATGGCAGCATCCTTAGTTGCAGCACCGTCTATGGGGTTAGCAAAAAGTGCTACTGTCTTTTTAATTTTTTTTAATGAGCATTTAACCCCACTGGACATTTAAGAACTTAAAGTAGTGCAGATCTACACCCCCCCCCCCCCCACCACAACAAAGTTGCTTGTTGGCAGTGAAACTGTAGGAGCGGGACTGGGTGTGGGCAGACACAGAGAGGCGCCGGAGGCGGTGTGCAGTCTAATCGTAAATGATTGTCTTAGTAATCTTTCTTGTGATCGCAAGACCCTGCTGGACATTGATAATGTGGAACACGATAAGCCCAATTGACGGATTTATTGGCAGACGTCAGGGGAGACGTGTGGCCCATCATAGCAAGGACTAGGCCTTGAGCCCACACAGGTGAGGGGCGCTGGGGCCAGTGCTTTCCATCAGAGTGCCAGTGACGATGTGGCATGGCGCAAAGCTGGGGTCAGTGCCCCCCTCAGAGTGCCAGTGACGATGTGGCATGGCGCAAAGCTGGGGTCAGTGCCCCCCTCAGAGTGCCAGTGACGATGTGGCATGGCGCAAAGCTGGGGTCAGTGCCCCCCTCAGAGTGCCAGTGACGATGTGGCATGGCGCAAAGCTGGGGTCAGTGCCCCCCTCAGAGTGCCAGTGACGATGTGGCATGGCGCAAAGCTGGGGTCAGTGCCCCCCTCAGCAGTCGGCAAGCTGTACTGAGATCAATTGCAAACTGCTGCAGCATTCATAGACTCCAGGTACATTGTCCGACCGTATTTGACTGCTATCTTATGTGGTATAAGCCTTGTACAAGACTTGTGTTTCACACCTTGGCCCTGAAGTAACACTGTTTCGTTTGGCTGAAATGACAATTTAACTGGAAGTGTGTCTTTTTTTGGGTTGACAGGGTGCCATGTGTAGCATGCCACAGAGCTGAGTGCTGGGCCTCAGGTTTTTCATGATCTACATGAACGGTTTGGATGGAAGTACTAAAGGCAGCATTACTAAATTTTCTGAAGTTACAGATAAAAGTTGAGCATATGGCAAAAGTATCTGGCAAATCAGCCATTACGTAGGAAAAAATACAAAAATTGTCCATTTGGTAGGAAATAAATCAAGCACTTCAAACTAAGGCAATTTAGCTACCCAAGATTTTTAACAGCCATCAGAACAAGGATCTAACTTTTCCCTTCAAGTGTGTGTTAGCACCAAACACAAACTCCATTAAATGGTACACCAAAGAGTAAATTTCATTCAGTAACAGAATGCATTTTCTTTAAAGTAAAAAACATTAGCAAATTTGCAGATGACACAAAGCTGTGTGGCAGTGTGAAATATGAGGAGGATATTAGGAGAATGCAGGGTGACTTGGACAGGTTGGGTGAGTGGGCAGATGCAATTTAATGTGGATAAATGTGAGGTTATCCACTTTGGTGGCAAGAACAGGAAGGCAGATTACTATCTGAATGGTGTCAAGTTAAGAAAAGGGGAAGTACGAGATCTAGGTGTCCTTGTTCATCAGTCACTGAAAGTAAGCATGCAGGTACAGCAGGTAGTGAAGAAAGCTAATGGAATGTTGGCCTTCATAACAAGGGGAGTTGAGTACAGGAGCAAAGAGGTCCTTCTGCAGTTGTACAGGGCCCTGGTGAGACCACACCTGGAGTATTGTGTTCAGTTTTGCTCTCCAAGTTTGAAGAAGGACATTCTTGCTATTGAGGGAGTGCAGTGTAGGTTTGAGGTTGATTCCTGGGATGGTGGGACCGTCATATGTTGAAAGATTGGAGTGACTGGGCTTGTATACACTGGAATTTAGAAGGATGAGAGGGGATCTGATTGAAACATATGAGATTATTAAGGGTTTGGACACACTAGAGGCAGGAAACATGTTCCCGATGTTGGGGGAGTCCAGAACCAGAGGCCTCAGTTTAAGAATAAGGGGAAGGCCATTTAGAACTGAGTTGAGGAAAAACTTTTTCACCCAGACAGTTGTGGATCTATGGAATGCTCTGCCTCAGAAGGCAGTGGAGGCCAATTCTCTGGATGCTTTCAAGAAAGAATTAGATAGAGCTCTTAAAGATAGCAGAGTCAAAGGATATGGGGAGAAGGCAGAAGTGGGGTAGTGATTGGGGATGATCAGCCATGATCACATTGAATGGTGGTGCTGGCTCAAAGGGCCAAATGGCCTACTCCTGCACCTATTGTCTATTAATAAAACAGCTGAATTAATATTAAGCACATTAATTGGTACCTTTGACCTAACATCACCCAATGCCCTAAAATTAAATGGGACACAGGAATGGCATCCTATCGACTCATGACCTATTACCATACTTTCCAGTAACATTATTGCCCAGTTTCATCAGCTACTTTTTTGCTACACAGGGTACTGCTTGGTGTGAGGGAACAAGTGCAGTGGATTAGTTAGTTGGGACAACTCCTAAAGAACAAAAGAATGAAAGTTTATCGGGATTCCCTTTGTTTACTTGGACACTGTGGAGACTATTGGCAACTCGCGCAAGTCACGTGCATTTGCGTGACCATTAGACGTTTCACCATACCTTGATGGAAGTTTTTAAACAGCATCAGTTACATTTGTGCTTAAAAAACAGTGAATTTTGTCTCTGATAGTTGGTGAGAAATGGCTGAGTGAAAATGAATAATTTCATTACAAGTTAAGAACCATGGTTTAAAAAGGTATTGACAAATCATCTTGAATGTTGCAATGAAATGGAAGATTTGGAGGATGCAATTGTTGATAAAAATCATATGAAGGCAGTCAATTATCTACACTAAGTGTCTGCAATGATTTTGTTCATTGTGTACCCTGGAGGAACTTCTCTGCTGATAACTATTAGGAACCGATACAGTTTTATAGTACAGTACTGTAGTACTGTAATCTTCTGATTTGTTCTGCATTGCATTTTAATTCATTGTATCTAAGTTTGTGTTCTTATACCTTTTTAAAACTATTTCCATGAAACTTCAGGCTGATTTGGGGCAGCCACTTAATTGGACTAAAATGTACTGGTCCTGATGGGTCTCAATTAACTGAACTCGACTGTACTTGTTGATAGGGTGGAATAAAACTGGCTAGGAACCGATACCGACTTCCACCCCGAGTACAAGCTGCAAGGCGACAGCAGCAACTCCCAATAACAAAATCAACAGTTGGTATTCCAATTAATCCATCAAAATTCAGTCAGCTGGATTCTCTGGCTGAAAACAAGCACTTACTATTACAAAAAAATCCTGGAAATACTCAGATCAGGTAGAGAAACAAACCACCATTCTCTCCACTTAACATTGCTTTTGCATACAGCATCTTAGTAGCTGGATGGCCCATTATAACATTAAAATTAGATGCAAAGCTACAAACCATCTATTCTGACTAAAATGTGTAGAAAGAAAATGATTATCTCTGACTGCATTGCTGTTGGAGAAAACCTGCATGTTAACCTAGGAAACAACTCAATTTATGGCAGATACAGGGCAGAGGTGACATTCCAGCTGAGGTGCATTCAAAATTCAACTGCATTTGAATAACATGCAATCATCACAGTGTCACATTGCAATAAGGACGGACCCCATTGAGAACAGAAAACAAGTCAAACTGTGACCGAATGATACTGGAGCTTAAACATTATTTAAGCCTCGGGGATGATTGGCTTTTTGTTTTCAAGGTCTGGATGAAACGGGTGAGATCCCGTTGATTACCCAATCCTGAGTAAACAGTAAGGAACCCAATTACTTTGTTTTGTGCTAATAGATGTTCATTAAAGGCATCAGAAAAGGAATTCTAGGATTCTGCCCAATAATAAAAGAACAAAATTAACACTATATGTGAAAAGAAAACTGGTGGACTAAACAGTAAATGCTGCAAGAACTCAGCAAGTTAAATGTCTATGGAAAGAGAACGAGAGTTAACATTTCGGGTTGAGGACAAAGGACGATGACATACGTCCAAGTCAGATTCTTGTGCAACTTGAAAGCTGCAAGTGATGCTATCATGGCATTCTTGCGCATCATTCCTGGAGGTAAATATTATAACGCTAAGAGGCTCTGGATGAAATGCTGCAGTCCATCAATTAGTCACACAGACACTGTTATCATTCCATCAACCCCACTACCTGGGCACTGAGTTAATCTTGCCCAATTTGAGTTACAGAGGAGATCATATTTCAAAGCAGCAGCCCAACCAGGCAGCTGGTGATATTAAAGCAGATGGTAGTTCGAGAGCAGAAGCCAGTTCTCTGAATGAATGTGGACCAGCGCAGCATGGGAATAGGCCCCTTGGGCTCAACGTCGTGTCAAACCAGCTAAAAAGTAAATCAAAAACTAATCCCTCCTACCTGCATATCCCTCCATCTTCCTCATATTAACATCCCTATGTGAATCCCTCTTCAATGGTTTTGCCTCTACCACCACACCAGATTCCAGCCATCCATCACTCTTGCCCCTCACACCCCCTTGAACTTACTCCTCACTCCTTCAACACATGCCCTCTATTAGACATTTCTACCCTGGAAAACATACTCCCTGTCTACACCTCTCAATCTTGAAAACCTCTGTCAGATCTCCCCTCAGCCTCTGCCCCTCCAGAGAAAACAACCCAGGTTTGTCCAGCCTTTCATGACAGCACATGCTCTCTAAACCAGGCAGCATCCTGGTAAACCATTTCTGTACCCTTTCCAAAGGCATTTATAGAAGTTTCTACCGTGAAAACAAAGCTAATCTGATGGCATATGTGAGTGATGATAAACCTGGTTCTGTTATGGGTCTCTATTGTGGACTGAGAGTGGGAAGGGGTCCAGGAGTGGAATCATGGTTGGGGAAAAAAGAGAAGGGAGGGGGAGGGAGCAGGAAGCGAAAAACCAATTGTTTAGAATCCAACGACCTTGTCTGGTGTCTCAGGACTGGGTAAGTCTGCTCCTGTGCCATCCCTCCCCTCCCTGGAACTCCTCCTCTGCCACCTGTCCAACACTCCCCTCACCTTTCCCCAACATCCTTTTCTCCCACCAGATTTACAAACTCGCTCTCTGCTCCACGCTGACAAATGCAGTACTGTTCAAGTGTGAGGCAGCCTGGCTACCGTCTGGACCTGGACAATAGATGTACTTTAACTGTGAAAGGCCTAGATAGGGTGGACGTGGAGCGGACGTTCCCTAGAGATGGCGAGCCTGGGATGAGGGCTCAGTATGCGAGTGGAAGAAAATCTCTTTAGTGTACAGACTGGAGGAATTTCTTTATCCAGAGGGAGGAGAATCTGTGGAATTCACTGCCTCAGGTGGCTGCAGTGGCCGAATTATTGGGTACAGTTGAAGTGAAAGTCAATGGATTTTTGATTAGCAAGGGCATCAAATGTTACAGAGAGAAGGCAAGAAAATGGGGTTGAGGGAGGTAACAAATCAGCTATGATGGAATGGTGGAGCAGAATGGGTCAGATAGCCTAATTTTGCTCCTATGTCTTAAGGTCTTGCAAATCAAGTGAAAGGAATTTTTAAAAAGCTTGCTGTTTTTCAACAAAAAGTAGCTAGCTAAAGTGTGGGTGCAAGAGTTCAGGTCCCCATTTACCTACACCACCCTTGAAAAGTCCTGCAAAATGAAAATGATTTCCTAACACATCCTCAACTGCCTATGCTCCTTTCCCCCTGCCCCAAACTCGAAATGAGCTGATCACTCTGCAGTCACCCATGGGGTGAGGCTGCGTAAAAGTCACAAATACATCAGCCACAGGTTCCTGAGTTGCAGAATCACTTTGCAGAGCAGTTATCAGAAATAGAGGACTGGAAATCATTATAAAAGGAAAGGAGGAGAATAATTAGAAATAAGAGTCCTCACAAAATGTAAACTACTCAAGAACTAAAATAGCATCTTAAATCACTGGTAAATACTCACTTTGCATTTATATGCCGTAGTTTTAAAACTCAGCAAATAAGAGCTCAATGTCTGGAAACATTTATAACAAGAATTTAAGCAGTTCCATTTATTACAAATAAATTGTTCGCTCCATTTTAAACATTAAAGAAACGATGCCGATCTGCCACCTTCAGCATATCACCAAAAGTCTTTGCTGTTGCCATGTTCAATGTTTGCATTTTTCTTCATCATCTTTCCTCACATGTGGTTTCAAGGGTCTCCCAAATTTCATCATCCACTGCAGGTACTGTAACTACGTGTGCTTCAGGTAGATTTACTGTAGAATGCAACTTTGAGCTTCCAGGTGATAAAGGACCTGGGCTCATCCCTTCAGCATTGGCAATCTCCGTAGTATGCATCACATGTTCAGGCGTGTGTGCTTCAAGTCCAGACACCATGTTACATTCTACAGTTCCGTTTGGACATGGCGTCCCTTCGTGTGAGGCTATTGACAACCTTGGACTCACACCTGCTCCATTTACTTTTGGTTCAAGACCCCAGAACCTGTTTTGTGCAATGTACCGAACACACTGCAGGATTACATTTCTTTCATGGCGGATGTCTCTGGCCAGCAACTGTAACAAAAGAAACAGAAGGATCATTAAAATACGTAGCAGTTTCTTTTGTGGTGCCTTATGAGAACTCAAAGCTAACAAAGGATTCAGGAAGCTTTCCAAAGTCTATTATCTCTGGTATTTTCCGAGTCCAGTTCACATTAAGTCCCCTTCAAAATACTTATAGATGACTATGATCACTGTGTCACAAAGGGGAGGAGAAAGAACTCCAATCAAACACAAAGTAATGCAAGATGCAGAATAAAGCCCAATCATTCCCCTCCCAATTGCCAAAAGTGAAGAGAGCAGTTCTGGATTACCACACCAATATCTGGATACACTGACAGAAAAAGGAACTGTGCAAACTTTTGTTGCAAATGTCTTAACCTCCCCTCAACTGCCACCTCCAACCAAAACTCTTACCGATGTAATGCCCCTTCCTTAAACTGCAAACAAAGTCATCAATGTATTAATAAACAATTCACCGAATGACAAGCGAACAAGAGATGAAGAAATTCTACCCTGGTCTTTGCACAAAGTCTGACCAGTAGTAAGACAGCAATTTGCAAATGAGTGGAAGTGGGAGAACATGGAAGGGAGAATTAGCTAAAAGGCAAAAATCACAGCGGAGCTATTGAGTTACTTAAACATATCCTCCATTTTCCTTATTTACCCTTAAACACAGGAGTTTGTGTTGAGCACACACAAGGAAACCTTGAGCAAGCCAGGCAGCACCTATGGAGGGAATAAGCCAAGGACTGGAAAGGAAAGGGACAGAAGCCAGATAAAGGTGGTGGGGACTACAAGCTGGCAGGCAATAGGTGATGCCCGGAGAGGGGGATGGGGTAAGTGGGACGGAATAAGAAGCTGGAAGGGGATGGGCAGAAGAGGAATCTAATAGAACACAGAAGAGTAGAGCACAGAAAAAGGCCCTTTGGCCCACAACGTTGTGACAAACCGACTAAAGAGTAAATTGAAAAAACTAAAGCTCTGGGTGGTGGACCATGGGAGAAAGGGAAGGAGGAGGAGAAAAACCTGAGGGAGTTGATGCGCCGGTGAGAAGACAAGTGGTAGAAGGGTAACCTGAATGGGGAATGGAAAGTGGGGGGGGGGGGGGAGGGTGGGGGAGAAATTACCAGAAGTTGGAGAAATTGATGTTCATGCCATCAGGTTGGAGGCTACTCAGATGGAATGAGGTGTTGGTCCTCCATCTCAGATTTCCTCTCATCATGGCAGTAGAGGAGGCCATGGACAGAGACGTCAGAATGGGAAAATCAAATTGAGATGGCCAAGCAATTTGGCAAACCCAAAACAGAGGCTGGTACTAACTACAGCAAGCAACTGAAACCTGGTTATAGCACCTCATGAACAGGCACAGTAGAAACAGGAGAAAACTCTCACCATTTCAAGCAGAGTTGGCCGACGTAATAACTTCTGTGGCCAAGATGGCTTTTCCCGCACACCACGGTCCCTTCCTCCACTCCTACCCTTGGGTTTGAAAGAACTGCACAACTTTGAATCCACAACGCCGCTGTCACGTCCTTTCATCTCCTTGTCATCGGTACGCCTTGGTACAGATCCCAGTAACACCTTGCTTTCTTCCACAGCTTTGACACTTTTCTGGAGCGGTATTTCTAACAGGGATATTAGAAATATTGACATTGTTCTGCTCTGATCAAATGATTACCACAACACATCAATAAGGTTCAGGGTCTGATCCACAGCATATACGCAGGACCCCTGTATACTGAAACTCTGCATCCAGTAACACTACTCCCATTCTATTCCCTCCACAGACCGTCCCTAAACCACAGGCAATTTAACCCATCAAATCTGTTCCATCATTCTATGGCAGATTTTAGAATCAGAATTATCATCACCAACATGTGACGCAAAATTTGTTAACTTAGCAACAGCAGCTCAACGCAATACCCCTCTCAACATTGAATTATTAATTAGTAAGATTAATTAGATAATTATTATCAATTACTATAATTATTATTAAAATTATTATAATTATTATTCAATAAGACTCATTTCCACCTACCTGCCTTTTCCCCATAACCCTCAATTCTCCTACTACACAAAAAGCTATCCAACCTTTTCTTGAATATCTTTACTGAGATATCCTCCACTGATTCCTCGGGCAGAGAATTCCAGATTCACCACTCTTTGAGAAAAGCAGTTCCTCCTCATCTCCGTCCTAAATCTACTCCCCCGAATCTTGAGACCTTGTCCCCTAGTTCCAGTCTCACCTACCAGTGAAAACAACTTTCCTGTTTTTATCTTATCTATCCCCTTCATCATTTTATATGTTTCTATAAGATTTCCTCTCATTCTTTGAATTCCAGTGAGTACAGTCTCAGGTGACTTGATCTCTCCTCATAGTCTAACTCCCTCATCTCTGGAATCAACCCAGTGAACCTCCTCCGCAACACCTCCAAAGCCAATATATCCTTCCTCAAGTAAGGAGACCAGAACTGCACACAGTTCTCCAGGCGTGGCCTCACCAATACCCTGTACAATTACAGCATAACCTCCCTGCTCTTAAATTCAATTCCTCTAGCAATGAAGATCCACATTCCATTTGCCTTCTTGATAGCCTGCTGCACCTGCAAACCAACCTTTTGTGATTCATGCACAAACCATGGAACACAAACGACAGCCAGACCAAATGTAGATCAAAGGAGAAAGAACACTGTTAATCTAGTTTAACACTAATTATAGAAATAGGATTCCAAAGGAAATTAAAGTTTGAGGAACTGTCAGTTTCACCTAGTTCCAAATCTTCCATTTTAACATAATGCAAGGACAGATCTAACACTGAAGACTGGAATTTTCCTCAATAGTAAATTAAGTTGCAACGTCCCCAAGTTTACCTTCTGGCTCCTGGTCACTTCCACTGTCTGATGAGCTGCTGTAATTGGCCATCAGTGCACTCAGGCCTGACGTTATCTGGCTTGGCACAACGACAATTTCCGCTCGCTGACCATCAGCTTGGCTCTCATCCTTGTCAGACTCTGTAAGGCAGAACACAAAACTTTACATCTCGTTTGAGTAAGTCCAACACCCGGCAGAGAACGTTCCCTCAGCAGGGAGTGCACAAACTGCTAGAGAACTGCATAATCGATCCAGTCAGCCTGGCAATGAGCTCTTCATTACACAAGCCCAAATGGACCAGGTATTTTTCCTTCGTAGGCACATCCTTTCTGATTGGAAAACACTGTTGATCCTCACTCAGTCGGATATGGCAGGATAGTCAGGAATGCCTCGACCCTCTCCTCGCGTCATGAAGGGAGGTGAAGCAACAGCTAGTCGCTGTCTAAAGGGAAGATGAAATGAGAAGGCATTCCAGATTTAACTGGCAATCCTCTCAGAGCTGAAACATGTTGGGCAATTTCACAGTGGGGCCTCTGTTAGTTAAATAACACCAAGGAAATAGGTCAATTTGTCGCCGTCTATCCAATGAAGTTCACAATAAAGGAGCGACACAGCCACAACCCTCGTGCTCCCGACTGTTATTACCGGTTAGCAGGGCACACATTTGGAAAGGTAATAAAACACAGAAATTAGCACCCCAATGACTGAAATAGCCGGACTCTGCACAATCGGATGCAATTGCTTCAATGGACAAATTGAGTGATAAATCCGCTCAGAACACATGACCAATTGGGTTAATAATGGCTTGCAACAACCCTATCTAAATGATAATCTCAGGAAGCAGCTGAAAAAAAATTTACTAAAGCTAACTTAACCTGACTGCTCAGAAATCAAATGGAAGAAAATGTCTGGGCCCACCTTTATATTCTGTACAAGCCTCCTACCTGACTTTATCACACCAACAGCCACAAGTAAAAGACACTATAAACTTTAAAGGGAGGAAAAACGAACTGTTGGAACTGTGCAACACGTACATCAAATTGGTATGTCATGCATATGAATGTGGCTTGGTTCGGAGAAACGCTGTCTCGTTTCAATATACATTATATACATGTATATAGTTAAATAACAATAAACCTGACTCGAACCGAAAGGCAATACCGCTCGATTCTGCAGTCTTCATTTGAAGTTATGTTAAACCATAGAGCACCCAGAATAGTAACTTGCCCATTTCATTGTAGAGTTATTTTACAAAATATACTTGATAAATGAATGGATAAACATTTAATATTGGTGCAGATAATTGCAATATCATTTTAAAATTCCTTATAGGAATACCCGAGTATAACAGCTTGTATTTTTAGCTAAATAAAGTTGCAGGGACATCCAATTTAACTGTTAAGCCCTATTCTAGTCATGAGAGAGTTTCACTAATCCTCCACTATTCACGTTTTCAGGACATTCAATAATACTTCAGTTTCGTTCGAAAAGTAATTTGCTTACGGGCAGCAAACACATCAGTCAATTCGAAACCTGCAATATTCAGCAAGCAGCAAATGACAGGCCAGTTTGGTGGCTAGGAATGACAGTTCCATCACCTCACATCCACACTCATGTATTTCAATGCTCTTGCGACTTCCCTCTCATTCTTCATGGTTAGTAATCAACATCCTGCCTCCAACACTACAGGATCAGGTCCACCGGCCCAATGTGGTGCCAAACCAGCTAAAACGTAAATCAAAAACACTCAAACACTTATCCCTACCACAATGTCCACATCCCTTCATCTTCCTCACATCCATGTGCCTACCCAAACATCTCTTGAAAGCCTCCGATGTACTTGCCTGTACCACCAAACCAGGCAGCGCATTCCAGACATCCACCACTCTGAGTAAAAAAACCTACCCCTCACATTCCCTTTGAACTTACCCCCTCTCACCTTCAATGCATGCCCTTCTAGTACTAGACATTTCTACCCTGGGAAGCAGATACTCCCTGTGCACTCTATCTATGCCTCTCAATCTTGTAAAGCTTCTTCAGATCTTCCCTCAGCCTCTACCACTCCAGAGAAAACCACCCAAGTTTATTGAGCCTCTTGTGATAGCACGTGCCCTCTAAACCAGACAGCATCCTGGTGAACCTCTTCTGCACCCTCTCCAAAGCCTCAACACTCCTCCTACAAGTGGGGAGACCAGAATTGTACACAATACTCCAGACGTGGCCTATCTAGAGCTTTATAAAATTGCAACAGAACCACCTAACTTTTGAACTCAATACCTTGACTAATAAAAGTAAAAGTCTTCTTAACCTCCTTATCACCCTGTGTAGCCATTTTCAAGGAGCTATGAACTTGGATCCCAAGATCTCTCTGCTCAGCAACACGAAAATCTTGCCCTTAACAGTGTACTGTCTCCTTGTATTTGCCCTACCGAGGTGCAACACCTCACATTTATCTGGGTTAAACTCCATCTGCCATTTCTCTGCCCATATCAGTAACTGATCTATATCGAGCTGCTTATCTCCGAACTAAAATCTACTTCTATTTAACTAAACATCCTTTTACTCATTTACATTGTGCTAACTTTTTCCAAAATAAACACATTTCCCTCCAGTAGGATATGCATGCAGTCTTTATGGAGTTTATGTTGTTTCAAGTGAGGGCAGGCTGCTTCTGAACAGCTGCCATCATGACTGCATACACACAAATCCCTTACTGCTTTTTACTCTCTGTCCCACATTGGCAAGTCACTTCAGCATTATTGCAAAAAAACTGGTGGAACTTGTAATAGTTGAATTGTAGTTGCATCTGGGATTTGAAGCCAAGCCCCTGGAGTGACAACCAGTGTTCCAGATGTTAATGATTAACCGAAGTAGAGTCAGTCAAGAGGTGAAAATCAGCCGGGTCTAGAACAGCAACTTAGAAGGCAGATGAAAAATTTAAAAGATCTCTGTCGAGTTAGTGAGAAGCTCTGCTCTGGGCAATATCTATCCTCCAAACAGTAAAAAAAATTATAGTGTGAAAATTGTTGCTGCTGGCTTTTGAGGAATTTTCTGTGTAGTGTTTGTATACAATAATCACTGGTTGTTAAGCAGCTTTGGATGTCCTGGTGTTATGAAAGACGTTACATAATGCATTTTGCCCCCCCGCCCCCATTCAGAAAGCTCCATAATCATGGGTGAGACACACCTGCATCATTCTGTACCAGTATGCCAAGGGGGTCCACATCTTTTTCACGAGCTGTGTTTTGCTCCTTGTTCCCCAGTTCTTTACTGCTTGTTCCATCATTTTGTGTGGAACCAGTCTCTTCCATTGTAATTTGTCCTTCCTGTTCACTGAAGTGTGTTCCATTGAAGCGACCTCCATTTCGGTCTTTAAACATACCACACATTTTTTTCTGGGTCCTATTATGAGATCTTTTCCATCCTCCCTTCATTTTGCTGAAAAATAGGAATTACTAAAATTGAGCTTTAATCCCAATCAGCACGAGCAAAAATAAAAAGCATGTATCAAGCAAGTACATCAAACTTAAATTCCTATTGCCATGTTATACCCACAATTGGATGGGGAGAACACAAGTTTACAAGATACAGTTGCAGAATCTCAGTTCTGTAAGCACATCCCTTTACCCTGAGGCAGTACCCTCAGATCCTCGACTCTACTACTAGTGGAAACATCCTCTCCATGTCCACTCTGTTCCGATCTTGCAGTTATCAGTAGGTTTAGAAAGAGATCATTCATCTTTCTGAACTCCATCAAGACAGACCTGGAGCCAAACACTCCTCACACATTAAGCCTTTTAATTTCCAAAATCATTTTTGTAAACTCTTCTAGACTCTCTCCTGGGCTGGTACATCTTTCCTTACACACAATATTCCAAATGTAGTCTGAACAACACATTATAAAACCTCAAGCATCACAACTTTGCTTTTATATTCTAGAAATGAATGCCAACATTGCCACTAACTCAACTTGCAAGTTAACCTCAAGGGAATCCAGCACCAGCACTCCCAAGACTCTCTGCACCTCCAATTTCTGAAAATTTCTGAAGTCCTTTGAGAGACTCACTGATATTGCAACATTACCTATCACCGCATCTATCTTCATCTTATCTGCAAACTTGGCCGCTTTGCCATCAGTTCCTTCATCCAGATTATTAATGTACAAAATGAAACATTGTGGTCCAGCACTGAACCCTGCAGAACTGGACACGGGCAGCCATAACAACTCCTTTATTCCCACTCTCTGACTGGGAATGTAATTACTCAGGCGAATGCATGTGTGAATCTGCTTCTCCACTCTGTAGGTAACAAGAAATCCCTGCAGGAGAACTTAGAGCAGCACTCACATGTACAGTAAAGCAATGACTATCCACTATCTGATTGCAGAGATCCCCGTGGCTCCTGCAGGATCTGCCTTTCCTGGCTATGTTTCCCCATACTCCCTTTATCTGAAAGAGTTCACCAGAAATTTATAATACTACTGCGTAAAATCTAAAAAGGTGAATTAAAAATGTCTTTGTGTATATTCTGCAGGTCAGAAGCCACATTCTCCAGGGTGCTGGATTATCAAGAGTTTCATTAGACATGAATCAATGGCTTCTCGTTAGCAAGAACGTATTTATTAAAAACCAGCTCTCATGCCTTATTGGAATACCCTATCCACAAAGTGCAAGATTTTATTATTATGAATATAACCACATTATGAATAACTATCAACTGTTTCTTCAAAGCTGTAGTGCTAAAAACTGCAGTAGTTACTGCTACCTGACAGCATCATGACAGCAGCGTTCCCAGATGGACTACAGTAGCACAAAGCACCCACTGACCTCCTGCATCCCGTGGAATAAACACTTGCAAGGGACACAGACAAAATAGAACATACACCCACTCCATTAAAATATCTACTTCTTAATCACTCAAATTCGTATCAACTTGGCTGTACCTTTCTTTGAACAACAACCAAAACCTATGGCCATTTACTGTGAAACGACACCTAATAGATCCCACACTTCAAAGTTCACGTATTTATGCGTTTCCATATATGTACAACTCAAAATTCATTTTCTTGCAGGCATTTACAGAAAAATACATTATTACTTTATGGAGAACTATGCACAAGCAAAGGGTGACAAACACTGATGTGGAAAAGACAAACTGCAAAAACAAAACCAAGGACGTGACCTTCCTGACCAGCTGACACAGTGAGCAATACCTCTATTATGACTACCCTGAGTACGAGTGCTCAACAAGGCTGTGTTTTCAGACCCCTATTTCGTGTGGCCTGATTCCATTTTGACTCCAACTACAAATTTGCAGATACACCACCGCAGTGCACTGATGATTCGGAGTAAGGGAGGAGATAAGGAGCCTAATGACACGGTGCCATGACAGAAATCCTTCCCACAAAGTTAACAAAACTAAAGAGCTGAACACTGACTTCAGGAAAGCAGGCCGGCACACGTGCTCCTGCTAACATCAAGGTTGAGGAAGCTGAGAGCTCCACATTCTTGGGAGTGAACACCAGCAACGTCTTGCCCTCATTCAACCAGGTAGATGCCATAGGCAGGGAAGGACACCAGCGCCTCCACTCCCTCAGAAGGCAAATGTAATCTATTTTAAAACTGACACACGGGGTGGAGTTTCAAGATGGCGACGTAAGCATCTGCCTTTTAGGCGCTCTTTATTTTTTCAACTATAATCACCCTTTAATTAGATCTTTTCGAACTTAATCATATGAGTTGCTACCTTTGATTGACCCTTTTTTCCTAAAATAATATTTGATCTAATCTTGTCAAACCTAAAATGGCTACAAGTAAGAAATCGGCTAAGGATCCTGTATCCATCGACGCAATTTCTGCTCTTTTGGACACTAAACTGGATGCTAAACTGGATACTAAACTGGCGGGTCTGGAAGGCAGACTAGAAGGTAAATTGGACAGTAAACTGTTAAATTTGGAAAGGAGGATTACTTTGAAAATATCCGATCTTGAAGGAGTTGTTAAATCGCTTGAAACTAAGTTTCAGTCGTAGGCGTTAGTGGTTCAGCAGCATGGAAATAAGATCACGACTCTTGAACAATCAATTTGTGAAAAAGCACGTACAATTGAAGTGTTAGAGAAGAAGATAGAGTCGACTGCTAAAACTTTAGATCAGTATAAGTTTAAAATTACTGATCTTGAAAATCGTTCTCGCAGACAGAATTTGCGCATCATCGGAATTCCCGAAAAAGTTGAGTCCGGTGATTTAACTGAATTTTTCTCTAAATTACTGTGGGAAATTTTCGGTGGTGAAGGTTTGAAAAATGAACCTGTTATCGACCGCGCTCATAATAGAGTTGCGAGGTTTTCGTCTGTGCCTGATAAACCACGAGCGGTGATTGTTTGCCTTCATTATCCTCGTGAGAAAGAGCTTCTAATTCGGTTAGCTCGTAAAAAAGGTATGATCTCCTACAAAAATTACTCATTTCGAATTGTTGAGGACTATTCCTATGAAGTAATGAAAGCCAGGATCGCTTTTAAACCAGTGATGGCAGAGATTCATTCGATTGGATTTAAACAAGCTTTAATGTATCCAGCGAAGCTTAGAATTGTGCTGCCCGACAACAGTCTACACTTTTTTAACACTCCTGAAGAAGCGAAGAAATTTGTTGAAGAATATCGATCCTCTAGTGCAACTTGAACTATGAGTTACATTGAAGATTTTTTTTTTGGAGAAAGGATGCCATTTCATTTTAAGTTTTAACCCTGAAAGTTGGGTTATAACTTTTTATTTTGGGCTATAGGTCTGGGGTTTTTTTTTACTACATTATTGCTTATAGATGCTGTTTTAATTTTTATAATATCCTTTTTTATACACGTTTGTATTTTGTAATCAAGAATTATTTTTTCAAAATGTCGTTTCTTCTTCCCATAAGTCTTTACTTTTTATAAGCGTTTATTTGCTTGCCTGTATTTAGAAATGGAACAAAGGTTTTGAATTCTTTTTTTTTAGTCTTTTTTTTTATATATGTTATAGTGTCTATTAAATCTTTTTTTTTAAAAAAAAATTCTATTTTGATAACTTTTTTGATTGCTGAATTTATATTCATATTTTGTAATATGGCTTTCTCAAAATGTCGTTTCTTCTTCCCATAAGTCTTGGCTTGTGAAACGTCATCTTTGTATTTGAATATGGAATTTCTTTTTTAAAGGTGTATTACATTTTTAAACTTTAATGTTCATTTTTTTTTATTAATGATTTTTCTGGTTTTACTATTTTGGTTTTTTTTCTTGATTTGACTGATGTGCGTGTGTATGTGTATGTATGTATATATATGTAGGTATATATATATATATTTTTTTTTTGCAACTCTATATTTTAATTAGGGTGTTATATAGTTTTTTCTTAAAAAAATTTTCTTATGGAGCTGCCATCTTGAAATGGGGGTAATTTTAGTATTAGTTTATGCGCCTGCCGCTTGGCTTTCTTTCAAAGGGTGGGGGGAGGGGGGAGGGATCTTTTTTCACGCTTTTGCTTTTTATTTTTTTGCTTTTAGTTTATGGGCTGACTTTAAGTTGTTAATATTGTTGAGGTGTCAGGATCTCCGGTTGCTCCTGAATCAATTTTCCTTCTTCCTAAATTGTGGGTTATGTGTCTTTTTAACCTTTTATGATACACACAATTAATATTGGTATGATGGATAAATCTATTAACTTTATCTCGTGGAATACTAATGGTTTAAATCATCCGATTAAACGTAAAAAAATATTTAAAGTATTCCATAGATTGAACGCTAATATTATTTTTGCACAGGAGACCCATATTAGGAGGGAGGATAATCAACGTTTTTTTAGGTTCTGGAAAGGACAACAATTTCACTCAAATTGTACCGCTAAAATTAGGGGTGTGTCTATTTTTATAGACGCCTCTATTTCGTTTACACATTATGAAATTATTTCGGATCCACAGGGTAGATTTTTGTTGATAACTGGTTCACTTTTTAATCGGAAAGTTGTTTTAGTTAATATTTATGCTCCAAACTTTGATTGTCCTGAATTTTTTAAGCGTTTATTTACTTCTCTTCCTAACTTGAATGAATATATGTTGATTATGGGTGGAGACTTTAATTGTTGTTTGAATCCTTCGATGGATAGATCTAAACCTATTCGAACTCTTCCGAATAGATCAGCTTTACTTATTAATTCTTTTATGGTTGATTCTGGAATTACTGAAATATGGCGGTTTTTGAACCCTAAAGATAAAGAATTTTCATTTTTTTCACATGTTTATCATAGTTATTCTAGAATTGATTATTTCCTTATTGATCATCGTTTATTAACAGATGTTATTGATTGTAAATACGATTCTATTGCTATTTCGGATCATGCGCCTTTGAAGTTATCTATCAAGATTCCGGACTCTTCTTTCAATACTAGATCTTGGAGACTTAATGCTACTTTGCTTCAAGATCCAGAATTTATTACCTTTATAAAACAACAAATTGACTTATTTTTTTCAACAAACTATAATGAAGAGATTGATAAAGGAATACTTTGGGACTCTTTCAAGGCTTTTATTCGTGGACAAATTATTTCATATTCCGCTGGTAAAAGAAAACAAAGATATTCAGATATAGCTTTATTGGTGGATAAAATTAAAGAAATTGATAAGATTTATTCCGTTACTCCTACCAAAGAACTTTATAAGAAGAGAGTTGAGCTTCAAATGGAACATAGTTTATTATTATCTTCTTCAATTGAGAATCAATTAATTAAGACTAGGGCTCAATTTTATATTCATAGTGATCGAACTGGTAAATTGTTAGCTAATCAATTAAAAGCTATTTCGACTAAGCGACAAATTAATAAAATTCGTAAACAAGACGGTAATTTAACTACTGATTATAAAGAAATCAATAACACTTTAAGATTTTTATAAATCTTTATATCAATCAGAATTTGACGGTGACCGGTTTACGATGGATAATTTTTTTAATAACTTGAATATTCCTAAACTGATAGATGAAGATTGTAGCTTGCTTGATGCTCCTATTTCTATGGATGAAATAAGAGAGGTTATCTCATCAATGAATTCAGGGAAAGCTCCTGGTCCCGATGGTTTTATTGTAGAATTTTTTAAAACTTTTTCTTTATTGCTTTCTCCTTGGCTATGTGATATCTTTAATGATGCGTTTGTTAAGAAGAGACTACCTCAATCGTTTTATGAAGCTACTATCTCTCTAATTCTTAAAAAAGATAAAGATCCTACTTTATGTGCATCTTATCGCCCTATTTCATTATTAAATATAGACTCTAAGATTCTTACAAAAATTTTAGCCATTAGATTAGAAAAGGTATTACCACAGATTATTTCAGAAGATCAAACTGGTTTTATTAGGAATCGGTATTCCTTTTTTAATATTAGAAAACTGATTAATATAATTTATACTTCATCACCTACAACCCCAGAATGTGTTATCTCATTAGATGCTGAAAAAGCCTTTGATAGAGTGGAATGGACATATTTATTTAATGCATTGAGAAATTTTAATTTTAGTCCTAATTTTATTTCATGGATTAAATTAATATATTATAAACCTGTTGCTTCTGTTCTTACAAATAATTATAGATCCTCTTTTTTTCAATTATCTCTTGGTACGAGACAAGGTTGTCCTTTAAGTCCTTTATTATTTAATATTGCATTAGAACCTTTAGCTATTGCTATTCGTGAGTCTCCTAATATTTTTGGTATTACCTGTAATGAGAAGTTATACAAATTATCGCTTTATGCTGATGATTTGTTGTTATATATTTCTAATCCTAGTAGGTCTATTCCTGCTATTTTATCCTTGTTGGCTCAATTTGGTAGCTTTTCTGGTTATAAGCTAAACTTAGATAAGAGTGAGTTATTCCCTTTAAACGCGCAAACCTTATTGAGTGATAGGATGCCATTTAAAGTTGTTACTGATAACTTTATCTATTTAGGTATAAAAATCACCAAGAAATATAAAGATTTATTTGGACTGAATTTTTTACCTATGCTTCATCAAATTCAACAACTTACTACAAGATGGTCTCCCTTATTTTTATCATTAGTTGGTCGGATTAATGCTATTAAAATGATGATTTTACCGAAATTTTTATATTTATTCCAAGCTTTACCAATTTTTATTCCTAAATCTTTTTTTGATAATATTGATTCAAAAATTTCCTCATTTGTGTGGCAAAATAAAAATCCTAGGTTAAGCAAACGGCAATTACAAAAGTCTAAAAAAGATGGTGGTCTAGCTTTACCTAACTTTAGATTTTATTATTGGGCGAATAATATTCGTAACCTAATGTACTGGAAACTAGATTTGGATTCACCTGTGTGCCCACAGTGGGTAAATTTGGAATGTAGTGAGGTTAAGGGATATTCTATATTTTCCGTTCTTGGTTCTTTTCTTCCTATTGATTTAGCCAAATTCAATAAACAGATATCTAACCCTGTTGTTAAACATACACTACGAATTTGGTTTCAATTTCGCAAATTCTTTAATCTGAAAAACTTTGCTTTGGACAGCCCTATTTTATGTAATTTTTTTTTCAAACCTTCATTGACAGATCAAGCTTTTAGTATATGGAAAAGGAAAGGTATAAAATGTTTTCGTGATCTTTTTTTTGAAGGTATTTTGATGTCTTTTGATCAACTATCCAACAAATTTGAATTACCTAAATCTAATTTTTTTAGATACTTACAAATTAGAAATTTCTTACATAAAATTCTTCCGTCTTTTCCTAATTCAACTCCATCGGATTTTTCAGATTTGATTTTTACTTTTAATCCTTGTCAGAAGGGATTAGTAGCTTTTATTTATAACATGATTATGAAGATACAGCCAGAAATATCGGATAGAATTAGACAAGAATGGGAAAAAGAACTTCGATGTAATATATCAACAGATAAATGGGAAAAAATTTTACAAATGGTTAATTCTTCTTCTATTTGTGCTAAACATGCTTTAATACAATTTAAAATTGTACATAGAGCTTATATGTCTAAAGATAAGCTTGCCCGATTTTACTCGCATATTAATCCTCAATGTGACAGATGTCACTTAGAAGTGGCTTCATTGACTCACATGTTTTGGACATGTCCCACTTTACATAACTATTGGAAGGACATTTTTGATGTCATTTCCTCAGTATGGAATATCGATTTACAACCCCATTTTATTACTGCAATTTTCGGTATACCAAATGAAGATGGCAATCAGCTTTCCCCTTCAATCAGACGAATGATTGCCTTTGTAACATTAATTGCCAGAAGGTCTATATTACAAAACTGGAAAGAAGTAAATCCTCCTACTATATTTCAGTGGTTCTCCCAAACCATTTCTTATTTGAGTTTGGAAAAAATCAGAAGCACTATCTTTGATTCTTCAATTAAATTTGAAGAAACTTGGGGACCATTTATTCGACATTTTCATATGAATTAATTTGGCCTATTTCAGATCCTTTTCTCTACTTATCCTTGTTCAGGTATGGAGTTCCGGAGTTCTTTTCTTGACACCTTCATATATTTATAAAGTGCTATTATTGCCCATGTTAGTTTAGTTTAGTATTTTTTTTCAATATATATTTTTTCTCATATATAATTTCAATTTTTTTTTCTTTTTTCGATGATTATTTTTGTTTTTTTTTCATATATATTTATATAGACTTGATTGATTTATGTACCTTTTGTCGATTGATGTTTAATAGGATATTATTATCCTATTACTAATGTAATTTCAAGTTTATTGAATTTGTAATCTGTTCATTATTATGTGTTGTTTTTTTTTATATATGAAATTTAATAAAAAGATTGAAAAAGAAAGAAAAGAAAACTGACACACCGCTGAAAACATCCCATCTATATTTCTGCTCTGCCCGAGACGGCAAGGAACCGCAGGGAGTGGCGATCACAGCTCAGTACGTCAGGCAAATCAGCTTCACCCCCATAGTTTACTCAGTTTACAATTCTTACTGCTTCAGTAAAGTGGGAAGATCCCAGCTACCCCAGACATTCTCTTCGCCTTCCTCTCATCAGGCGGGAGACACAAGAACCTGAATGTATACACCACTAGGCCCACAGACAGTTTCTAACTCAATGAATTACTGAATGTTCTCCTAGAAAAAATCAATATACTCTCAACCTCACAATCTACTTCATTATAGCCCTGCATCTTACTGCCTGCCTGCACTCTCTCCGATGTGTAACACTTCATTCTGCATTCCTCATTCATTGCTCTCCTCAAAGCACTGTGAGAATATCAAATCAAGTTACTCAAGTACAAAGGAGGAAATGGGGGAGCATTATGGAACACAACGGCTGAGGTTAATGTGAAGGATGGAGACTTATCAGGCAAGGTCTGAGCTCCTGACCAATCAGAAGTCAGTATTTGCCACTGTCAGGAAGTTTAGGCTGAACATGATGGATTCTCTGACTGGAAATGTGACTATCTTATGACCAAGGCTCACGTCAACAAGCAGTTAAGCAACCCCCCACCCACTCGCTCAGTCTCCAGGAGGAATGGTTTTTCCAGACTCGAGGAGAAAGGGATTACCTGATGGATACTTACCCAAACTGCTGTGTTTGCAACACCTCCCCTCGTTTTTCTTTTTCTTCATTTGCTTTCTTCTTCCTTGTTACATTTGCCAAAGTTGGAAAGTTCCTGGGTGATAAAAAGAAATTACCATTCAACCGCCATTTAACCCATTTCATTGGAAAGACATTGAGGCAGACTGAATATTTTGGAAGCAGTTAAACGCAGAAAAGCTGACCACGAAGCAGGAAAAGCACCAAATCAGCATAAAGCATCGCTTCCTGATCTGCTGACCAAGATACCGATGTTTTAAATTAGCTGACACCACCAGTCATTAAACCAAGAAAACTTCAGCTGAAATCCAGGTGGAAATTTATCAGCTGCTCACACCAGTTCAAAATTAGTGCAATTCATCATTCCAATTTCTCTGCTACAGCTCAGTTAGCAAGCACCCGCGTTTCTATGGAAGGTGGTTGCTGGTTTAACCTTCACTTCACTTGAGCATAAAATCTGGTTCACAAGTACAGGCCATGTGAATGCCCAACATGGTCACCCACACATACAAGCAAACCCCCATGATATTATGAAATACAAAATACCCTTTCTATAAACATCAGGACCAGTTTACCCCCAACCCAAGCTCTACCAGAGACTCTTCCTTTTGATCAGTCTTGTGATTGATACTGCGGATCGTCCTAATTGGGGTGGTTACCGGGCTTGAAGTGCATTGCAGTGGTCAAAACAATCAAAGTGCATTTTGTAGAAAATGCAGATGTAGCGAAATCCAACCAATCCAACTATTTTGTAACCACCCCAAGATGACACCCCCCCATCCCCCTACCAACAAGGATCACCAGGTTAGCTTGCATCTAAAATACAAAAATAAACATAATTTTTCTTCAAAAGAGTAAAGACTTTGGAAAAAAAGGTGAGGTTCCACTTTTGATCGTGGTAGCAGCTCTGGCAATAAACTGTAAATGTAACCACGCAGAGAAAACTCTCCTCCTTTCGCAAGATCCGCTGTTCACTACTTAATGCTTATCACAGCGAGTGACTCAACAACCCGAAGCTTTTAAATCTTTCTCCCTCCTCAGACGTTGCCTGATCACACGAGTATCCCCACTGCTTTGAGTTGCTGTTGCAAGCAGTCAGATCACAAAGCTTAGCATGGGACAGACGCATGCTGGTGCTGGTATCTACTCCAAATCGTGTTTCAGAATAAATCAGGCCTGATTGTATATCCATTAGTTCCATAGTGTGTGCAACACAGCAAATCCCCTTTACATAAAAATATACATTGTGTTAGGGTATACAGCAAATATTAATTTCAACAGCAAACAAACATCAGATTTGAATGTGGATTGCAGGTTGAATTTACAATGTGGTTCTGAACAGTGGCCTTCCTGGAGCTGCAGACTGGGGCTGATCACCTGAGATGTCTGCATATGGATGAATACAGTTAGAGGGAGGGTGTCTGGAGCGTTGGGGGTGTTTGAAAACTAGATGCAATTCAAGGGAAACATCCTGAATACATTGTAATCTTTGATCTTTAACGTATAAAATGTCATGCAATATTGGGTTAGATAGGGCTCCTCTTCCAAGATAGTCTCAAATGTGATGCCCGCTGCCTGTTTTATTGAATGAGGCCCTCTCTATCCAGCAGTGTCAATGTCTCTCCGGTAACTTTGTCTAGTCACAGCACATTGGATGCAAAACCACTGACAACTGATCAGATGAACTAAATTTAAGTCAGGAGATGGCCACATGCAACAGGGCTTAGAATAATTCAGAAAGGAAATTCCTCTGCATTAGAATGACAGTACAAAAAGATGATAATTTGGCCCATTAGGACAAGTTCAGCACCAGGCCTTCAAATGCTCTCCCAATCATTGAGCACGTCTACATGAGACACTGTTGTAGGAAAGGGGCATCCAGAAATCCCCACCACCCAGGTCATGCTCACTTCTCTCTGCTGCCATCAGATAGAAAGTAAAAGAGTCTCAGGACTTGCACCACCAGGTTCAAGAATAATTACTACCCCTCAATCAGAAGGCTCTTGAATAAGACTACACTAACTGGTCCTTTCCTTCAGACGTTCCTACAACCAAAGATCTCACTTTAAGGACTCATTATCTCATGTTCTCATTATTTATTGGTGTTTATTTATTTTGTGTTTGCACAGTTTGCTGCCTCTGCACTCTGGTTGATCTTTCACTGATCCTGTTACAGTTACTATTCTATGGATTTGCTGAGTATGCCCACAGGAAAATGAATCTCAGGGTTGTATATGGTGACATACTGTACGCACTTCCATAATAAAGCTGTTAAACAGTCCCTCTTTTTACTTTTAAAATATTTCCTTACTTTTAATGTCAGTTTGTTTTGCTTTTATTACCTTCTTATGACAATCATCCCGTTCTAATCATTTGCTAACAATAACCTTTCTAACTTCATGCTCAGCTCACCCCCATTCTACCTTCTTTCAGCCGACAGGGACACAGCAATCCATCGTGAGAGTGTTTGTAACTCTGCACCGCTTTCCCACCAGCTTCAGATCTGATGCTGAAACTGAACTAGAGTAATCACTGTACACGTACAATTTGCCCATAAGAGTCGGTTAAAGCCTAGCAATCCTAGGGTGGATTCCCCAAATACTCTTCACTAGTCTGGTTGAACACAGCTTCAACGCTCAGGCACCACACTATATACAGTAGTGAAAAGGATAGGCAGCCCAATGACGTCACCCCACCACTGACATACAATAGGAGTTTGTACCATCCACGGTAGTGGTCGCCAACCTGTCGATTGCGATCGACTGGTCGATCTTTAAGACTTTCCAAGTAGATCTCGAAAAAAAAAGAGAAAATAAATACACAATACTGTTGAGAGATTGTTTCCGGGTTGTGGGGTTTTAGTTCCGTTCTTTCTGCCCAGTGCACGTGCGCATAGCTCCCCCGGCACTACACAGTGTACTTCAGTGGTCCCCAACCACTGAAACGATATGAGTCAGCTGCACCTTTCCTCATTCCCTGTCATGCCCACTGTTGAACTTGAACACATGCAAGGTCATCAGTCACCTAAACACAGTGATATCCTCGCACCAAGGATCACTGGTAGATAACTGGCCGGCAAAAAGTGCCGTTGCTACTGGCCTGGAGCGCGGACAGATGGGTGCTGCCTCTAAACCTGTTCAGCACACTGAATGTTCGTGGGGAACCCAGTGTTAAAATATTCACAGATGACCTAATTCGGCCTCAGAGCTTTGTAATTAACAGAGCCGCTACCTCACTGAGATCTACTGAAGCAAACTTTTGTCTGCTGATAGACCCTACCGGGGGGGGGAGGGGTAGGGAGGCGCGCATCCTGTCACACTCCTCGCTCGGTTGGTCGCTCTCTCTGGACTGCGACCGGCACGGGGACCTCCGGCCCTGACCTTGTCCTCTCACCCCACCCACGACCAGCCGCACCTGGCGGGCGAATGGGAGGCTGGAGGTCGGACCGAGAGGCTGTCTAATAGAGGCAATGAAGCCCTCAAAACTGCTTCAGTACCCTGAGTCCAAGCACCCTGCACTGAAAGACAAACCCGTTGAGGATTTTTCAGCGGAAAAAACCTGAGCAAGCAGGACGAGAAGCTAAGAGCTGAGAGCAACGAAAACTAAATTGCGAAATATATTGGACATAAGGAACCTGCTTCAAGTGTCGCTGTACCCCCCCAGTCAGCCGGTCCGCAAGAATATTGTCAATATTAAACTGGCCTGCGGTGCAAGAAAAGGTGGGTATCCCTGGTGTTTATACATTATTTCTATTTCCGGGTTGCAGGGTTTTACTTCCGGTCTTTTCTGTCCCGGTGCGCATGCGTGTGACTAATCGTTTGGGGGTCGATCTTGCTTTCTACTAAGGCCGAGGCAGGGGATCTCGGGCTTAAAAAGATTGGTGACCACTACTCTACAGAATGTGTTAGAGCATTCAGACAGCACCTTGCAAACACACCGTCTCTACCACCTAGAAGGACACAGGCAGCAAAAGCAAGAAAATTGTCCAACCCACAATCCTGGCTTGGAAATATCATATTCCTTCGCGGTCGCTGGGTCAAACCCGTGGATCTCCCTCCCCAGCAACACTGTTGGGATACACACAGCTCAAGGTCTGCAGTGATTCAAGGCAGCAGCTCACCACAACCTTCTAAAGGGAGATTAGGGCCGGGTGATTCAATGCAAAGGCCACACAATTATTGAGAGAATAATATCTGGGGAATGTTTTCTGGCGACTGGAATGCATGCTGCTCCGCTTGACCAAATTTGTCCCTGTCGGTTTTCACATAGTTTGTGACACGAGGAATTTTTCAAGAGGAAGCAACAGAACAGAACACTTCATAACAAGACTGGTTGCCACCAGAAATTACACAAAAGCAACAGAACAGCACAGCTCAGGAACACAATGCTGTGTTGAACCAGCTACAAAGTAGATCAAACCCCCTCAAAAAAAACTAATCCCTTCGACTTACACAATGTCCATATCCCTCCATCTTCCTCACACCCGTGTGCCTATCCAAACGTCTCTTAAAAGCCTCAAAACTGTTTGCCTCTACCACCATTCCAGGCATCCATGACTCCGAGTCATTACTGTCAGAGATGTCAAATACTGGCCCCTGTCAAACATGCAAACTGATTGATGACTTCTATTTTCAAACAACTTGGAGGAAACAGATTACTGATGCACAATGCCACAGATTTTCAAAAATACTTCTGTGAACTCAAGTTAACAACTACAGTTCTGTACTTGAAGCTTAGTTCATGGCAGTGGAATAGTTAGGCAGGATAATGCAACTGGTGTCAAACATGCAGCACAGAAATAGACCCAACTCCAGAGAGGCTACATTAGTCCCACTTACACGGGATCAAAGGGAGGTACAGGTTACATACATCCCGAAGAGGAAGTGGTATTCTAAAGGCAGGATGACACTACTGTAGCTAACAGGAGAAGTCAAAGCCAACATAAAAGCCAAAGAAAGGGCTTATAATAGCAAAACTTAGTGGGATGTTAAGAGAATTGGGAAGCTTTTAAAAAAATACTGAAGGCAACTGAAACATCATTAAGGTAAAGATGGAATACAGAAGCCAGCCAGTAATATTAAAAGGATACCATAAGTTTTTTCAGATACAGTACATAGTGTAAAAAGAGGTGAGAATGGATATCGGACTACTGGAGAGGTAGTAAATGGCAGATGACCTGAATAAGTATTTTGTATCAGTCTTCACTGTGGAAGACACTAACAGTACTGTGGAAGGTCCAGGTGTCAAGGGTCATTAAGTGTGTGAAGTTACCATTACCCAAGGTTTAAAAGTAGGTAAGTCCCCTGGACCAGTTGGTGTACACCCCAGGGTTCTGAAAGAGATGGCTGAAGAGATTGTGGAGGCATTGATAATCTTTCAAGAATCACAAGATTCTGGAATGGTTCCAGAGGACTAGAAATTGCAATTGCCATTCCACTCTTCAAGAAGGGAGAGAGGCAGAAGGGAAAGTATAGGCCAGTTAGTCTGTCCTTAATGGTTGGGAAGATGTTCGGAGTTGATCATTAAAGATGAAGTATTGGGATATTTGGAGGGACATGTTAAAATAAGACATGGTCCGGCATGGTTTCCTTAAGGGAAAACTTCACCTGACAAAGCTGTTGGAATTCTTTGAATAAATAACAAGCAGGATACACAAAGGAGAATTGGTTGATGTTCTATATTGGATTTTCAGAAGGCCTTTGATAGGGTGCCACATGAGTCTGCTTAACAATCTATAAGCCCAGGTATTACAGGAAAGATTCTAGCAGTGGCTGATTGGCAGGCAACAAAGAGGGAACCTTTCTGGATGGCAGCTGACGACTAGTGGTGTTCCACAGGGGTCTGTGTTGGGACCCTTTCTTGTTACGTTATAGGTCAATGATTTCGATGAAGGAATTGATGGCTTTGTTGCAAAGTTTGCAGAAGATATGAAGATAGGTGGTGGAAGGTAGTTTGAGGAAGTAGAAAGGCTATAGAAGGGCTTAGATTAGGAGAATGGCAAAGCGGCAGATGGAGTAGTGTTGGGAAGTGTATGGACTGGAGCAGTGGTTCCCAACCTTTTTTTGGCCATGCCCCACCTAGTCACCTCTAAAATGCTGATGCCCCCTGTGGTGATATACAATTCTTATTATTCAAAAAGTGAACTCCTATTCACCTGGAAGAAGCCTAAAAGACCATTAACTTGGTTTAAACAAGCTTCCAAAGAACATGGTATTCATGAAAGAGAAAAATAAAAGAACCAAAGGACTATTAAAGTTCTGAAGAAGAAATTACTAAGAAATTGTAAAAAAAAGAACATTAAGTGATATTAAAATAATAAACAATGCCGATTCGTTTCTACAGCATACAAAGACAGATACACCATTTAAAAGAGATGACGCAATGTACACACCTTCACACCACCAAGAACAGAAAGCTACTGCAAAAAGCAGCATTGGCGCGACCTCGTACGAGTTTCTTACGCGTTTGGACTTGTTCATTCGTTCCTTCCTACATCAGTCAATTCATTAATTTAATTATGAAAGCCATTTGATGGTTGTAATGATGGTGATACACTATATGTACAGTACATACGCAATTACACATGTACATACACACAAGTATTTTTACGTATTCATACTGTATATACACATATGTATTAACTCGCACACACACTCATACTCACACAGACTTACTAGAAAAAATTCAGTTAATAACTCGTTCTTGAATTGCCCCCCATAAAAATCAAATTACCCCCCTGTGGGGCGTACGCCCCACGTTGGGAACCACTGGTCTAAATGGAGAGAAAATACATAAAACTGAGGCACAAAGGGACCTGGGAATCCTTGTGCAGTACTCCCTAAAGGTTAACCTGCAAGTTGAGTGTGTGGTGAGGAAGGCAAATGCAATGTTAAAATTCATTTCAAGAGGACTAGGATGTAATGTTGAGATGTTATAAAGCATTGATGAGGCCTCAATTGGAGTATTGAGTGCAATTTTGGGCACCTCATCTTAGAAAGGATGTGCTGAAACTAGAGAGTTCAAAGGAAGTTAATGAAAATGATTCCAGGCTTGAATGGCTTGTCATATGAAGAGCTTCTGATGGTTCTAGGCCTGTATTCACTAGAATTCAGAAGAATGGAGGGTGACTTAATTGAAACTTTTTGAATGGTGAAAGGCCTTGATAAAGTGGACATGGAGAGGATGTTTCCTTTGTTAGGAGAGTCTAAGACCAGAGGACACAGCCTCAGAATAGAGGGTCGTCCTTTTAGAACAGAGATGAGGAGGAATTTCTTTAGCCAGAGATTGGTGAATTTGTGGAATTCATTGCCACAAGCGGCTGTGGAGGCCAAGTCTTTAAGTATATTTAAGGACTAGTTTGATAGATTTTTGATTGGTCAGGGCATGAAGGGATGCAGGGGGCAGGCAGGAGATAAGGGCTGAAGGGAAAATTGGATCAGCCATGATGAAACGGCAGAACAGACTAATGGCCGAATTCTGCTCTTATATCTTGCAGTCATAGATTGGCCAGGGCTGGCTGCAGCACGGCCAACCAGCGAGTACACAACAGGAAGCTGGTTCTGTTTTTCCTCCACTGATCCATGTGTACTACAATACTTCGAAAATGAGGCATGAAGGTTGCAGATGCAACAGTGAGGTCATCTGCCAGAAAGGGATAAACAACAGAGAGGAGAATGCATGATGCCTACCCCAGCAGCACTCTCCAACGTCCATTAAATCCCTGACATGCATCACACTTTGAAAGCTCAATTTGCTTTGCAAATACACAGAATTTTCACATTTAATAGCATAAAAATCCAACATGTATCCAAGAACTGCCTAAAAAGCTTATTTATTTATTTAAGAAACATGTATATTCAATTATTGTTCCCCTCCATGCAAAAAGATAGAGATGAACTTGCATCCACTGAGATTTCTAAATTAATTGCAAAAGCTGGCAATCGACATAGGTGAATCACTGATTCAGCCTGCAGTTTCTATCGTAATTTCTACTGTGACGAATTCAAGCCATCCTCGAGCACCTCATCAGTATCAAAGCATATTGATGAAGTGTTAGATGATGTGGAAAAGCAACCAGCTCCATAATGGCAAGGTAAGAAGTTTGCCTTGCAAACTGATGAAGGCACATGACACGGTAATGAAAACCATCCTGTTGCCAGTAAGTGAAACATACCAGAATTGATTGTGGTTCAGTGCCAAGCATAAAAACACAGGACAATACCAATAACCACCAACAATTTACAGGATTATAGTGCAAACAGCCATGTGCAATCAATTAGCACTGATGTCAATAATCAAAATTAATTATTTAGTCTGTTGACATTTATTTACCAGAGAGCAAGAAAGACCATTTAACAGATGCTGTGCAGGGACAGTCAGGGTATCACACCTGAGTGAGTTTATTGAGAAGCTGGATAGCTAAAGGAAAGGAGCTTCAGAGATGACATATGGTCCTGGTGGTGATGGACGTGTAGCGTCTCCCTGATGGCAATTTGGTGAATGGGTGACTCACAGGGTGGGAGGAGTCAGCAGTCATTTTTCCAGCTCTTTTCTTCTCTCTGGTGATGAAGTTATTTTTTTGGTAGCTGACAGCCATTGACTTCTGTAACTCATTCGGTGGCTGCTGGCATCAGTGGCCGGTCTCGCAAGTGCCGTTCTTCTCCGGTTTATCTTTGGAGGCGGTTGGGGGGGGGGGGGGGGGGGGGGAGAGAGGCAGCCTGAGCTCAGCCGTGGCTGTGTCTCCATTGTTTTTCTCCTCAGTTTTCCACGACGGATCGTACCGAGCTCCCAGGTATGTTCAGTGCCTTTGAGACGGTCTTGTACCCTTCCCCAGGTTTGTGCTTCTCTATCATTTCCCTGACTTGTCTTGAATGCTCATTTTGGTTTGGTCTGTTGAAAATCTACTATACCATACTGCTGGACATTACTGTGTTTATTCTAAGGAATTCATTGTAAATAGGTGATTCTCCAAATTTCTGCAAAGTTAACGTGCAAGGGGATGAAACTTCTTCAGCCTCAATTTAGGTTTTTAAAATGTTTAGTAAAAGTTGACAGCTTGGAAATTTTTTTCTTTTGATGACATGATGCAACGTTCTTTAGATTAGTTCAAAAATCCTACATTTGACATTTAAAAAATAAGACAGTAAAATGTGAAAATATTTGTGGGGACTGAATACTTTATCAAAGTACCGTTTAATAAATTCAGTTTTTCAAATACAAAGCTAGAAGGAAAAAACTGCAATCTCATATCATGCAAAGAGGCTATTACCACTTTCCTTGGAAAACGCAACTTTTCAGCAACAATATTAGACATCGAGAGTTTAAGCAATTTTCTTCACTGGCCACTCTTAAAATAGAATTGCAAGATGATGATCTGATTGTGTATCTTGATCATTTGAAACAACTGCACACTGATACGGAATTTCAGTTCCGAGACCTTCTAGAGATGCACATTCCAGATTGGGTGGTGGATACATTTGGGGTGAATGTGAGTGATATGGACACCACTTTGCAAGAATGTCTTATTGAGTTGCGGAGTGATAGAACAGCTCAAGCAAAACTCCAACAGTAAGAAAAAATTCCGGATAACTGGCGATATTCAAAATACAAAGCTCTAGGAGAAAGCCAAGTTGTTTTTAAATTGGATTTCCAACCCTTATCAATTTGAATGATGTTTTAGTCAAGCTCTTCACCTGCCATCAAAATCTCATAACCGTCTTGATGTGAAAAGAGGTGATCTTCAACTATCAGAAACCTACTAGTCTGCACCAATCGTAAGTATCTCACTAAATACTCTAAGTAACAATACTAAGCACTTTTTCATTGCTGGTTGAAGACCATTACTATAAATAAAGTATCTTATTCAGAGCTTTGAAATAGTTTTCTTTTTCATATACACTTGTAGCATTATATTCAACATATAGTTCGCCCTCCTTATCCACGAGGGATTGGTTCCAGGACCCCCCCGCGGACACTCACATCCCTTATTTAAGTTGCTCAGTGTGGTGGACTTCAGGACCTGGCAGAGCTCGGGACCTTATTTAACCTGTCTTAGTGCAGTGGACTTTAGGACCCAGCAGAGCTCGGGACACGCCGCCCACTGTGTTTCTGTTCTGTTGACGGAAAACCATTACGATTGGAAATAAAGTGGAAATAATAAAGTGATTGGAAAGAGGTGAAACTCCATCGGTCATTGGAAAAGCGTTAAGCTACAGTCGGTCAACGATCAGAACAATTTTAAAGGATAAAGTGAGAATAATGGAGCATGTGAAGGTGCTGCCCCAAAGAAAGCAACAATTATTACTAAGCAACGCAGTGGATTAATTATTGAAATACATACGTTTCTCAAGTGTTTTATATGCATAGAAAGGTAAAATATATACTATATACCAAGACAAATATTTGACTAACTGATGCTAAATAATACCGGATGTACCTGTTCCTTTTATTTCTCCCCGATTCCCGATCCGCGGTAACCTATGCACATCCTCTCATATACTTCAAATCATCTCTAGATTACTTATAACACCTATTACAATGTAAATGCAATGTAAATAGTTATTATACTGCATTGTTTAGGGAATAATAACAAGAAAAAACAGTCTGTACATGCTCAAACGACAACTGCTGGAGAGAGAACTTCCGGGCTTTCCCGATCCGTGGTTGGTTGAATCCGCGCATGCAGAACCCGCGGATAAGGAGGGCCGACTGTATAATAATATCCACACCTATTAAAACATAAATACTGATTGTATATGGTTGACCAAAACAATTAGCAATGATGGAGATTATTGGGGGGGGGGGGGCCACAGAGGGAAATGAAATTCACAAGTGGGCCACAAGCAGATTTAGAACCAGTGCTCTAAATCACAAACTCAACACACTACCTTCTGCCCTATCAGAAAACAGGCCCAGGTCTGCTCTGTTCTTTCAGGGATGATGTTCAGTTAAAAAGCCCAGGCTACAACTCAGAACGAAGCCTTAGTTTGCTCTCTGATAGACGAGAGCCACACAATCAGGGCTAATAAGGCTCACCTCTTTCTCTCCTCTCGCCACTTGGCAATTTCCTCTGGAGTGTCCAGTTTAATTCTTTTTGCCCCTGGCCCATGTGCCTGTTGACAAGAAAAGCACAATCAATGTACAAAGCAATTTGGCATAATGTGTTTAACTCTCCCAATGAGCGATACAACAGATAAAATAAAATTAACAATAAGCTACTTAGCCCATTTTAATTCTTCACAGAAGTTTTAGGTCAAGTAAAACACTTACATTTCTCCAATGAATCTGAACCAGCTTCTCATGGGCATTGAAACTGCAACCATTAACTTTGCACTAAAAAAGACGGGAAAAAGTGATTGGAGCGAGAGACAGAAAAGGGATTAGAGACATTATAGCAGCTTATGTTGGCTGTGTCTTCTATATCCACATGAATAAAACCAAATCACTTTTGTTTTCATTTAAGGAATATCTACTGATCTCTTCCCTCTTCGTATGTTAACATCAAGGCAACCCCTGAACAAAATTTTGTTGGAACTATCACTACACATCTGACTCAGTGTCAAATGCACAGAAACTGTCAGTTCATTTGTTGCAGCTTCCCTTCACGCACATTAATCCTGGCACAACTAAAGAAACTTTCTGACAATACACAGTTTAAAACACTCAGCTTTCACATATTCCTCATTGGGAATATGTGGAGAGGGGGTGTGAGAAGAAAAACATTTTCTGCATTTAACCTTTTTCTAGAAAACACCACCTCAAGCCCAATGGGACTTTCAAGACAATTTGACAGACACCGCAGAGAAAGAAAAGTATTTTCCCAAGGGAATCAGCAGGGAAATAACCAAAATGCAAGAGCTAGAGTAAATTGTGTGGCTGAATGACTTGCACTGTAAAGATTCAATGCTTCTATTTCTCCTCCAGAAATAATAAAGGAACAAACAGCACATTAACTGAAGTTAATGATTAAAAAGAATGCTTTTAGCACTAATAACCATTGAGAAACAGGCAATTTAAAAAGGATAAATACATTACCAGGTTAGAATCCCCCATTATCTGGGACATGACCGTTAACCACCAACTCGGTTAAACAAGCCACACAAACATTCTGACCCATTTGTGCATTCTTCAAAAGGTTCACCTCATGATTTCCCAGAGCTCCCAGACCACTTGCACAACACACCAGGTCTGTGATGAAATGGCATTTTCCTGGTTTGGAAGAGAACTCAGCATCTCAATACCACTTTGAAACAAAGCAGTCTATTTGATTTTCAACTCATTCATTAAAAGCTTAAATCTCTCCATGAAGTAGGAAGAATTGCTGTGGGTCAAACCACAGGCTGTGGGCTGGAAATGGGGCAAAATAAGTTGAAGAAAACTTGCTGTGACAAAGACAAGCACATTGAATCTAAAGTTCTCCAGTATTTAAATTGCAGCAATTTCTGATCATCCAAAACTGATTGTTCAACAAACAGAGCCATAATTTTTGGCATCCATTTCCCTTTGAACTAACTTTTTATTAAAAGGCAGGTACAAAACCACTTTAAATTTATATAGAAGCATTTAAAGTAATTCAAGCCCCAAGATAAACATAGAACTCTACACAGAAATTCACTCCTCTTCAGTATTAAGTCCGTCTTTAATCAATTGAGCCCCTGTATAATATTGCAGTGTAGCAAAAGCACCTCTGATCTTACAAGTCCCTTTCCGTACGACAACAGACAGAACAGTTTAGTGCAGAGAATGGTTTGGGGATCTGGGCCATAATGAAAAATGCAACAACTAAATTGAGGTCAAGGTTAACCTTTCCTGTTCAATAGTTTCATTAGGACCAAGTCTGCTAAACTAGTATTAACTGTATTCCAATGCCAGTTAACAAACACAATGCTAGGACTAGCATTCAAGTCTCAAAGACATCACTTTGAGATCTTCAATTATGAAATGGCGTATTGTGATTTCTAAACAAGTGAAAATTTAAAAAGCACTCGATCTCCTCCTCCCTTTGTGCCGCTGGAAAGGATAAGCAAGGTCAGAGCCTCATTCACATTCCACTCCAAGAAACAAACTGACACCAGCAGTGGAGAGAGGTAGAGGGTGAAGCGGGGTTGAAAGGGAAGTGCGTGACCAGTCGGCAGCAGTGAATAACCTCAGCTGGAATACACACCCAAAGCTGAAAATGCAGTTAATTAGAGTAACTCATGGTACAGTTCAACACACCAAAGGACGGGCATGTTTTCCATATGTAAGCATTTACCCTGCTCCAATTCAGTCCTTCCTTTGACCTGGAGCTCTAATCCAGGTCTTTGCCTTCAGTCTCTTTCCCAGAAACTACATTTGCACCATAAACTACAGCAAAAACATCTGGTCACCAGAACCTGTCTTCAATCTCTATTAACTCCTCTTGCTCAGCATTTTTCCCCCTTTGCCATTTCCTCTGATATATAAAAACACTTCAGTTAACCCTCCCACACTGCTCTCAAACCACATTTTTCCCCCCAAACAGTTGATATATTCCAAGAGTTGCCATTACAACAAGAGGGCATACAGGAGTGAGATATGCCAACGAGTGGGACGGTGCCGCAGCAACAACCTGGCATTCAATGTCAGTAAGACGAAAGAGCTGACTGTCGACTTCAGGAAGGAACACATACCAGTCCTCAGAGGGAACACAAGTGGAGAGAGTGAGCAGTTTCAAGTTCCTTGGTGGCAAGATCTCTGAGGATCTGACCTGGTCCCAACATATTGATGTAGTTATAAAGAAGGCAAGACAACAGCTATACTTTATTAGGAGTTTGAAGAGATTTGGCATGTCAACAAATACACTCAAAAACTTCTATAGTTGTACCGTGGAGAGCATTCTGACAGGCTGCATCACTGTCTGGTATGGAGGGGCTACTGCACAGGATCGAAAGAAGCTGCAGCAGGTTGTAAATCTAGTCAGCTCCATCTTGGGCACTGGCCTACAAAGTACCTAGACATCTTTAGGGAGCGGTGTCTCAGAAAGGCAGCAGCCATTATTAAGCCTCAGCACCCAGGGCATGGCCTTTTCTCACTGTTACCATCAGGTAGGAGGTACAGAAGCCTGAAGGCACACACTCAGTGATTCAGGAACAGCTTCTTCCTCTCTACCATCCAATTCCTAAATGGACATTGAAACTTTGGACACTACCTCACTTTTTAAAAAAAATACCGTATCTCTGTTTTAATCTATTCAATATACATAATTGATCTACTTGTTCATTTATTATGTTTTATTTTATTCTTTCTCTCTGCTAGATTATGTGTGACATTGAACGGCTGCAGTTAACAAATTTTACGTCAATGCTGATGATAATAAACCTGATTCTGTCTCTGTAACTGGAAGAAATTGGATACACAGCAAGCAGAGTCTCTACACATTTGAAATAAATGGAACTCATTAGTGAAAGTGTGAATATCCTGTGATTTAACCAGCAGGTCACTGAGTGAAGGATACGAGAAACAATCTTCTGGAAGAGGTGAAGCATGAGTGAAGGATAATGACATGATGTACACAACCTCCAGTGTCATCATTCAGAACAGCGTGATCTCTAGATGTGACACAAGAACAATCTGTTCATTGCCAGTTGTGGTGTCATGGCATTTAAATTTATTCAAGTATGGTCATTTCCCAGACCCAACTTCTACTTCCACATGAAGGCTGAAAAGAAATAACTACCAGTGAAGGAAACCCCTCTCTCATTTTGCCCCCCCCCCCACTAACCATCTTGAATTACCCTCACTTGCTTGAACCTGAACCTTCATGATAACAAACAGCTCCAGCAAACCCTCTCTCCGCTGCCTTCGCTCAAAGTTCTTTATCCTGATCCATTCAGGAAATCCGTTCCATGTTTTCTCCTCCACATCCTTTCCTCAATAGCACAAATATTTGGAGGGAAAAATCAGAACCTTACCGTTTAATGCAAAAAAATGGACAGGAAGTAATTTTAGACTAAGTCCTACATACTATACCCGAGTAGGCTAATATCTTTGTACTAGTCTGATTTATGCATTTATTTTGCTACGACACTTGACTGAAAGATCATGTTGGCTGACCCCATCACCCAGGCTGGCCTTCCAACCAATAGCCACACTTACCTGGCCAGATGCAATTACCTGGCCAGATGCAGAGGGCTGTTACACTGGCCTGGAGAGGCGTGTATCATCTAGATGCAGGTCTCGGGCTGAGCACAGAGTGCACCATCGATACATCCTGACAAACTCCAGAAGCTGCTAGTGTTTCATGAGTCATGCATTCTGATTAATTGGGCCGACGGTAAGCAGCTGCCCCGATTAATTTTGGGCAACTCAAAGAAAAACTAATTGAGAAAATAGCTGGATTTCCTTTGTTCATTTGGGACACTAAGCTGCTTAATTGGGACAGGAGACCGTTACCCAACAGTTTCTAACTAGTGTCACTCAAGCGTTGGACACTACACCATGCTTAGGATGAACAGTTTTAAAATAACACCAGTTGCATGTGTTTGTGTTCAATCACCGGTGATTTTTTGTCACTGATCATCGGTGAGAAAATAAGCAGCAAGACAATTCAGAAGTGTTTTGCTCTTTATGGCTTCCAGCACTCACAACTTGGAGATGCCAGAAATGGGTGGGAGCGAAAATGGAACGATTTCACTACTTCAATAAGTTAGGAACTACAAAGAATACAAAGGTATCGACAATCATCTTGAATGTTACAATGATTTTGAGGATGCAATTATCAGAAGTATTGTATGAAGACTACACTAACTGCGTTAGGCGTCTGCATTGATTTTGTTCATTTACAGTCAATCAGCAGCGTACACCGGATGAATTCCTCTGCCAATAACCATCAGGAACTAATACAAAGCTTTAGAGTGCAGCGGTAATATTAGCAGTGGTCCAATTTGTTCTGTATTTCATTTAAATACATAACAAATTAAATGGCAGTTTGTCTTTTTCTTTAAATATTTCCAAAACTTTGATTAACATAGGCAGTTGCTTATTCTGCGAGAATGGTGTCAGAGCAAACTGAGACCGTGCTTAAATTTCCAACACCCCTGGTTTGAGCAGGGAGTTGTTCTGTAACTCAAGACAATCCCAGCAGAGCTGATACCTGGTACCTGGAGACGCTTAGCACAATCTGTATTCTCTTACTTGCACATGCTGTGACACGTGCTCGCCGTATTTCTCCTGGTTTTTGAATCCTCGGTCACAGGTATCGCAGTAGTGTGTGTACACTGGCTCCTTTCTCTTCTTCTTTTTCTATTAGAAAGCAAAGCAGAAAATCGAGTGCCAGTGGCAAATCACAGAACCTTTTCTTCTGCCTCTCCGAAATAACATGGAAAATCTTTCCTGCTTAGAGTAACCAACCCAGCAACTTTAGCATGTTGAAGGAAGCACCAGAATTGTGTTTTTTTAAAAGAGATAAATAATGACATTGAGCAGTGACGTAATGCACAGTGTAAAGGACCATGATCAAACCTTTCCCATTTACTTTCACGATTTAGTAGTTTTGTTCCCAGCAGATTGTAAAGCTACAGCAAGTTATGCCAACATATTGAAGCAGCTGCCTGTCTGTGACTTCAGCTGTTTTGCCGTCAAGACCCTTTCCAATAGGTCAGCAAAACTCCAGAGAGACCCTTAGGACCATGTCACAGCTACTGAGTTTAACTTGCCCAATCTGCCATGCAGCAAGATCGGATGATAAAACTCCACGTATTCCCCAAAGTCCCTTAGCATTTATAGCCCTTCTCAGTGCCAAGCTTTTCCCCCCTCAATCTTTAATACCATAGAAATCTTGTTCTAATTGTTACTTAATCCAATTTCTGAGGAAAACAAGCCATGTTTCCACAGTTTCTCATAATTCAGTTTTAGTAACCATATGCCTTCCTTGTAAATCTGTACATCATTCTTAAAGACACTGTGCTGGTGGAATGTGACCAGCACATCATATAGCCGGTGAATAAAGTTTACCACAAAATATAGGAGCAGAATTAGCTCATTTAGCTGTCACTCAATCGTAACCGATCCTTTCTCCCCTTCTACTCATTTTTCTGTTTGTCAATATAAAGGCCAATATTCACAAGCTTTTAATTATGTTCTGTACAGATCCATGATATTTTAATCATCTATTTGTATGGAATCATGCTTCCTTTTGTATTCTAGTATTTCATTTTTTCCCAAAGGTGAAAAATAACATTATATTATCTTAGGTCAAAAGGGAATGACTCACATTTGTCTACCAGATTTACCCAGTTACTTGGGACAAATTTGTGCCCAGGGTTTCACCACTGCTGGACTCCACAATACAGAAGCTGAGTAAAATAGTGACATTGATGGAGGATGCAGCTACCAAACTAGAACGAATGAGCTGTGATTATTCTGTCAGTAGCAAAAATGGTTGAAAGGGTAGAGGTGCACAAGGTCACGTCTGCTTTAGGTAGATATAATCTGTTCCCTTTTAGGTGGTGGTTCAAGGACCTGGGAACAAAGATGTTGAAGTTAAAATTTATTAGATGTTAGAGACTGAGGAAGAAGTCCTTACTCATTAGTCACCGAGTGGAACTCGCTGCCTCCAAGGTGCGTAAAGACAATCAGAGACCTCCAGGGAAACAGAATAGGTACCAGACGAATAAAGTGTAGGACTGAAGAATGAAATACAGCAACTTCTGCTGACTCCTTCCTAAGAGACAGTATAGACCATATGAACAGAATTAGGCCATTCAGCCCATCAAGTCTGCTCCATGGCTAATCCAGATCCCACTCAAACCCCATACACCTGCCTTCTCGCTGTATCCTCTGATATCCTGACCGATCAGTTTAAACTCACTGGGCTCTGCCCCGGGCACAGCAATTCAACACTTGAAACCAGACACAGGATCCAAGCAGTACAAACACTGGACAACAGCGTTCTGTTGCCGGATTAAATTCAGACAGTTCAACTGGCATCTACCAGCAAAGCCTGGACTCCAGTTTAACTCCACACACTCCTGACCCTTCCTGGGCTTAGAGTTTGTGCTGACCACTTCCCAAATCAAGTGTTTGCGACCTTGGGTAGGAAATCACTTGCCACAGAAACGAGCTGCCCGCCTGATCTGGGTCTGCTGCAGGAAGCAGCAACTGGAGTTGCAGTGTGCAAATTTGACATTACCTGGTGCTGTCTGGTGTCAAACTGGTTGTTGCTCAGGGGCCAGTAGGCTGAATCTTGCTGGTTTGGCCACTTCTGGCAAAACTGGCCGAGGTTACCTGGTTTTATTTATGAACAAACGGGGAAAGAGGGAACAGAGAAAGGAAGTTAGGCCTTGCATAAACAAACTTAAGTTACTACCCAACATCACAACTGATCATTTAACATTGGAAGCTGACAGAAATTTAACTAATCTGTAGAGAGTTGAAAAACCAACTTTTCTCTTCTCCCTTGCTACCCACTATGCCACTGGCCTTTCGAGCAGCAATGAAGACCCTGCGCCTGTCCGTCCTTTGCCTCATTCACATGTAGAAAGATTCTTCAGTGTTGTTTCCATGATTTCTTTTATTGACCAGTCAGGGTTGCAGCCCTGAGCTGAACCCCACCAAACCTGAAGGACTGGTGGACCAGCCTTATTCTGGTCTGTTCGGCATGGGGGACCCTACCAAGGGCCAAAGCATAAAGCCCTGACTCCAGCCAGCATGGCTCTCTAGGTCATTGAGGCACGCAAGCCCCCAAACCTGAGGTACTGCAAAGTACAAATAAATACCAACATTGAAATACATGTTAAAAATGTCAAAAATAGGATCCTTGCAGACTGAAACAGCTCTGGTATGAACCAAAGCATACTTTTGTGCCTAGTTAACCTAGGTACATTCAAACCGTGCCCGAAAGCAGTGCAGCTTCATTCAACTGCCACAGTAGCGGAGTGAGTCGTGTAGTCAGTCGGTGTCAGGGTTCGGAGTTGAATATGGGGTCCTCTGCAAGTAGTCAGTACGTCCTTCCCGTGGAATGCGAGGGGATTCGCCAGGTTTCCTTCCACAGTCCAAAGACGTACCGGGTAGGTCATTGTAAACCGTCCTGCGATGACATTAGGGTTAACTGGGCAGTGCAGTCGAAGGACTGGAGGGGCCTGTTCTGTATCTCAATAAATAAAGCACCGTGTAATGGGTTCAATAACAGTCAGTGGAAGGAACAGCTTGGGATTAGATCGAGAGTTTTGTTTACTCACTGACAAGGTTTAAGTGAATTCCGTTACAAAGCCCAGAGCTGGAAAGCGGTTATTCATTCAGGTCTCAATTGGACACAGGCAATTTAAATCAAATCAAGTGAGCTCCATTTGATAGTTTCTTATTAAAAATGCACTCAACAATCCTCACAGATACCCATTTGCTGAATATTTATGGGAACAGTGAGGATGTCACAATTAAAAAAATCACACAGCACGTAAACAACTCAAAACAAGTTTCAAAGAACAGTATAGCCCAGGAACAGTCCCTGCAGCCCAGACCCTCGTGCAGAACTAATTAAATCAGCTATTAAATGCCCAACTGAACCAATTCCTTCTGCTACACAACGTCCAGACCCTCCATTTGCTGTATATTCACATACCTATCCAAGCTTTTACACACATTCCAGGCATCCACCACTCTCCATACAAAATACTTGACCCATACACCTCCTTTGAGCCTATCCCCTCCACACCCTCTAGTATTAAACATTTCGACCCTGGGATAAAGATACCAGCTCTCTACAGCTCTTATGACCTTCTAAACTTCAGTCAAGTGTCCGCCCCAGCCTCCACTGCTCCAGAGAAAACCTTTCCTGACAGCACGTGCTCTAATCCAAGATCCTTCCCAATGGGGCCACCCAGAGAGGAAAGCAATACCACAGATGCGTCTCCTTGAGCCTTATAAAGCTCCAGCGCTGAATGCCATGTTTGTTTGCTGACGACAATGCGGTTGTTGGCTGAATCAACAGCGATGACGATTTGTTTGTATCGGTGGAAGTCTGGCTGAATGATGCCACAGTTTCAGCATTCTCTCACCCAATGTCAGCAAAACCAAAGGGCATATTATCAAGTGCAGGAAAAAAGAAGCCAGGGGTCCACAAGCCAGTCTTCACTGGGGGATCGGTGGGTCAGCTCCTTGGTGTTATCAGAGATTCTGTCCTGGGACCAGCACGCAAAGAAGGCACAGCAGCACTTTGACTTTAAGAACTCTGCTGAGATTCAGAATGTCACCCAAATCTTTTGAGATGCACAGTGGAGAGCATCAGGCCCTGATGAGGTGCCTGGCAGGGCACTGTAAACCTCTGCCAACTGGCCGGAGTGTTCAAGGAATACTTCAACCTCTGACTGCAGTCGGAGGCTCACAATCCAAGAAGAGCAGCACGAGCTTCCGCGACAACTGTCGCCCAGTGACACTCACATCTACGATGATGGAGAACTTTGAGAGGTTGGTCACGGCCAGAATCGACTGCTGCCTGAGCAACCACCTGGGCCCACTGCGACTTCCTCCCACCACAATCCGTCCAGAGCTGATGCAATCGTACCGGCTGCCATTCAGCCTTGGGTCACAATACCGACATCTGGCTGCTGTTTACAGCTCAGAATTCACTAAAGACTCCAGCAAATTTCTACAGATGTTCCGTGGGGACCATTCTGAGTGGCTGCATTACCATCTGGTACGGCTGGGGGCTACGTGCAGACTCAACCTGCTCGATTGTGGGCTCTAGCCTCCCCACCAGAGGACATTTTCCAAACATAGTGCCTCAGGATTGGAGCGTTTATCATCAAAGACACTCACTGCGCAAGACATGCCCTCTTTTCAGAACAACCATCTGGGAGTAGCTACAAGGAGACCGAAGATACACACGTTTTAAGAAAACCTTATTTTCCTCTGCCCTCAGATTTCTAAACCGTCCATGATTAAAGTGTCGGGGAAGATTGAAGTCTTTGAGGGGAGAGTTCAGTGCTGCCTACCAGCCCCTAAAGGCGTCCGCACATGATGGTCTCCACCCTCCCTCTCACTGTTCCAGATGGAAGGTCCTGTGCTTGAAGGGTCTCTCCCCCCCCCCCCCACTGCTCCTGAGGGAAGGTCCTGTGCTCAAAGGGTCTCTCTCTCTCTCTACCCCCCCCCCCATGCTCCTGAGGGAAGGTCCAGTGCTCGAAGGGTCTCTCTCCCTCTCTTCCCCCCTCTCATTGTTCCTGAGGGAAGGTTCTGTGCTCGAAGGGTCTCTCTCTCTCTCCACTGTCAGAGGACGGTACCAAGGTTACTGGTCTGCGTTTTGTGGATGGGCCTGTAGCTCCTGGCCACTCCTCTTTCTGTTGTCGTTTTGCTACTGCTGCCGCAGAACAGATTTCACAACGTATGACATTGGAAGAGCTCGAGGCCTGGTTCCAGGCAAATAATCCCTTCCTTGATGTTACCAAGACAAAGGAGATGGGTTTTTACTTCAGGAAAACTCACACCAACCCCCACTACATCAAGGGCACAGAGTGCAGGTCTCACACCAGCTTCTCGGGGCAAACATCTTACAGTCAGAAAAGCTCTCCAACAACTCTGTGAGGAAGCTGAGAACTGGAGTTTGTATATCCGTACTTACTGTATTCCACATCACACAGTACGGAGCATCGCACTCCTGTCGAGCTCCAATGTGCTTGGTACTGAAACTCCACTGCAGTGGGCAGCAAGGCTTGGCAATGGGCAGTCAAAGGTGCCCAACACACCCCTGGTACCAGACAACCCAGCAGCACGGACAGACTGTAGATACATCGGCAGGCCAGTAACACTGTGAAGGATCACACACCCTGCTCATGGACAGTTTGTCCCACTCCCATCAGGGAGGCTAAGTTGCATCCACAGCAGGACCACCAAACTCAAACAGTTCCTTTGCCCAAGCAGTAATCCCAATCAACTCAACTCCACCTCTCCACCAGTCACCAGGCTAGTGTCACTTTAGTGGCATATGATCAATGTATAAAAGCTAATTCATGTATCTAGTTATTGTATTTATTTTATTATTATTGGGCTCTATCTTTCATGACATTTTTTATGCTGTATCAGATGTGAAGTAACAATTATTTCATTCTCCTTTACTCTCATGTACAGGAAATGACTTCAGCAATCTTGTTTAATAAACCTGATTCTAACTGCAAGCAATCTGACAAGCAGACTGTGAAGAATAAATACCAGCCTTAATTACATACAGATCATCTACATACAATTCCAACACACGATTAACCTCCCGTGACTTCTAACAAATATTACTCATCCTGGAAACAACTTCTGATTAGCACTCATAAATTCCCTCCATAGTGCAGCTCGATTTTAGCCCAAACACACAGTGTGCATTTCATTCAATGCACACTGAAAACTAATTTCCTTTCCTCTTTTTAAATCTCTGCAAGCTGTTTTTGATCAGGCAGTCTTCAGACATTGTGAATTAACCCTTTTGTGCATCATGGGCCCCACTCAGCAAGTTGCCTTTTTTAAAGAAAAAACACCAAGGTTTATCCCATAAGACACAGAAGCAGAATTAGGCCACTCAGTCCATGGAGTTTGCTTTGCCATTCTATTATGAATAACTTATTACACCTCTACCCCACCCCGCTGCCCATAACCTTTCACACCCTCACTATTCAAGTACCTAACAACCTCCAGACACGTCCAAATTCCGTCATCCAAATCACTGACGAGCATAAATAAAGCACCTCCACCACCGACCCCTATGGAAAACCACGAGTCACCAGGAGCCAACCTGAAAAGGCCCCTTTATTCCCAGTCTTCACCGCCTGCCAGCCAGCCAGCCAATTCTCTATCCGTGCTGGTATCTTTCCTGTAACACCATAGGCTCTTCCCTCGCCTTGTAGGACACCTCGTCAAAGGCTTTCTGAGAATCTAGGTGAACGACATCCACCCGTTATCGCCTCAGAGATTTGCCGGGCAAGGCTTTCCCCTGAGGAAACCAGGCTGACTTCAGTCTATTTTATCCTGAGCCTGAAGCATCGTCCCCAGCGCTGAGATCAGACGAACTCACCCCGTCTCACCCGACAAGAGAATCAGTTTACCCTGAAACTGGCCGGCGCCCAACCAGGACGAGTGGCGGTACCCGGCACCCCAGGGTGGCCCGAACCTCGGGGCTCCCCCATCCCACACAGGAGGGTGCTGCTGCGGAGGGAAGACCGGCGGCGGGTAGAATCCCGACTGGCTCATTTCCCCAGGAAAGGCGCAGCCGCCATTAACTATCACCACATGCCGGCGCCTGCCTTTACGTCATTCCCCGCCGCCGCGCCGGATGATGACGACTCGCCGGCGCTTGTTGTTTCGTCATTTCTTGCCCACTTGGCGGAACTCAGCCTGCCGGGCGGCGTGTCGGTCCGAATCGTCCTCGGTGGTTTTTTCCCCACAGACGCTGCCTGGCCTGCGAGTTCCTCCAACGTTTCGTGTGTGTTGATTGGATTTCCAGCGTCTGCAGATTCTCTGTCAGCCGGCCGAACAGTCACTACATGCTGGCGCTTAATTTACACGTCATTCTCCCTCTGATCTCTACACGATAGTTTTATATAAAAAGTAGATTTATATTGTGTCTAGATTTCTACAAAGCTTTGATACTATTGAGCATCAGTTTATCTTCTCTGCTCTTGGTAAATTTGGATTTGGTCCATTGTTTGTCAGGCTTTGTACACAAATAAAGTTGAAGTTGGGGACTTCACCGAGGTTTGATGTGAAGGTTGCCCTATCTCATATTACCTGTTCCTTTTCTGTGCTCAGATGCTCAGCATTCCATCAAGCCTAGTCCTCTAAAAGGCATTTCCTGTGCAAATTACAATTTTCTCTGTAGTCAGGTTACAGATGATACGGCTTTTTTCAAAATGACGTTTCTGAAATTTAAAGGCAACACGAGTGAATCTACAGATGCTGGAAATAAATAAAAACACAAAATGCTGGCAGAACTCAGCAGGCCAGATAGCATCTATGGGAGGAGGTAGTGACGATGTTTCGGGCCGAAACCCTTCATCAGGAGTGAAGGGTTTTGGCCCAAAACATCATCACTACCTCCTCCCATAGTTGCTGTCCAGCCTGTTGAGTTCTGCCAGCATTTTGTGTTTTTATTTCTGGAATTTCATTGGCTTTAAACTATTTCTGTCTTTTCCAACGTCTCAGTCCTCTGTATAAGTATTCACAGATGTGAATGGTTTCCTCTTAAAGGTTGCACTCAATCTATAACTAATAATATTCCAGTAAAAGACAAAGTTACATATTTGGGGATAACTATTGTTAAAAATGAATACATAAGGTGTGTGGATAATTTCAACCTTTTATAGACAAAACCAAAAAAAGATTAAACCAGTGGCTTCAAAGGGACTTATCTCTGAAAGGCCGGGTTTTGCTTCGTAAAGCAGAAGGTCTTTCCAGGCTTATGACTCTCCCCTGATATATCGATTTAAAAAATCTGTACATTGATAAACACCATGTTGTTTAATTTTTTATGGAAAAACAAAGTTCATTATAATAAAAGAATCTGCTGTCATGAACAGTAATGACAAGGGGGATCTAAATTTTCTTGATTTTGTCAGTCTTAAAAAAACATTTAAAATTAATTGGATTAAACAATATTTACATAATCCTACTTCTATATGGAATTGTGTTCCTTCTTTTGTCTTTTTCCAGGTTAGTGGATTGAAATTTTTTCTTTTACAAAATAGGCAAAGTTCCTCTCTGTTTATCTCAGTTTCATAAACATGCTTTTATCTTGGTCTTTGATTTACAAACACAATTTTTCTCCACATAGTTACTTTATCTGGAATAACAACAGCGTAACTTATAAGCATAAATCTCTGTTTTATAAAGGTTGGTTTGATTATAATATTTTGTTAGTTAAACAGTTATTTAATTCAAGTGGTACTATATTGAGTTATGCTGAGTTTTTATCCACCTTTGAATTTCCTGTCACTCCAAAAGAATTTGCTGTTGTTATTGGTGCAGTTCCCTCTGGTATAATTATGTTGTTTAGAAATACATCATATTCGGTAGTTGAATTACCCAGCTTGGATCCATCCAGTACAGCTGTAGGAAAGATCTGTTTTCCTCCATTTTTTTTAAAAAAAATAGAAGTATTAGAAGTTTGTTTCAAAAAGACTTCACTTTTATTCCTGCGGCTGGTAATTTTTGGAATAGTCGCTTGGGGAATCTGAGGTGGACGAGTATTTGGGGCTTATCTAATAGATTTTTATTGAGGAATAAAATTAAAGAAATTTCATTTAAAATTATACATAGATATTATCCAACCAATGTTTATTTTTCAAGGTTTAAATCCGATATTGAAACTAACTGTTCTTTTTGTGGTTTATATCCAGAGGATTTATTTCACTGTTTTGGGATTGTATGTTAAAACATTTTGGGTTGATGTTTGTCCATTTATAGATCAATATATTAATGTGGATTTTACTTTTTATTTTGAAAATGTTTTTATTATTATTATTTTGTAACACCAAATCTCATAGGGGTCATTTTTAAAATAATAAATCTTTTGTTAATTCACAGCAAATTTTATTTCCATAAATGCGAATACAGCAATAAGAAACCTTCATTTATATTTTTTATGTCAGACTTCAAACTATATATTAACACACTGAAAACTTCCCATAACTAGAAAGGCTGTACAAATTTGTCAACGTTTCGGATTATTTCTAAATGTTTTTGTTTTGTGACTCTTTTTAGATATAGTTCCTTCTGTCCAACAGTATTTAGAGTGGATTTTATTTTTTATTTGTATAGTTAAAGTCAATAATTATATATTTGTTGCTGCTTATGTGTGATTCCTTGGCTTTATGTCCGGTGTTCTTGTTTATGCAATAAAAATGTAATTTATAAATCTCTCTCCAGGCTGGCGCTGGCTTTATACGTCATTCCCCGGCCGCCTGCACCCCCGTTCTCCGAGCACTGGGGGCGCTCTGCCGGGAGGACCAGTGAGGTACCTCCCTCCACCGACCTGGGCCTGCTGTCAACCTGATAACGAGCCCCACGGCACCCGCGGACGGACGATATGCGCCTGGATTTGTGAACGCCTCCGGCTGTTGGAGACGACACCGGACCGGACCGGGCCGGGCCGGCCCGCGGCCTGCAGCCTGTCATGTCGGAGGAGAGCTCGCCGCCCATCGGACCCGCTCTGCCGCCCGGCTACAAGACGCGGGGGCAGCCCGACTCCGACCACAGGCGCCGGCCGAGAGCCGTGCTCGATGACACAGGTATGTCCCGGCAGGTCTGGCCCTCTCCCTTCCGTCTGATATGGTGTGGTGTGTGAATGATGTGTGTATGTACTATATGCGTATATAATGTGTGCACCGTGTGTGTTTATGTACTGTATGTGTATATGATGTGTGTACTGTGTGTGTTTATGTACTATGTGTGTGTATGATGTGTGTACCGTGTGTGTATATGTACTATGTGTGTGTATGATGTGTGCACCGTGTGTGTATATGTACTGTATGTGTATATGATGTGTGTACTGTGTGTGTTTATGTACTATGTGTGTGTATGATGTGTGTACCGTGTGTGTATATGTACTATGTGTGTGTATGATGTGTGCACCGTGTGTAATTATGTACTGTGTGTGTGCATGATGTGTGCACCGTGTGTGATTATGTACTGTGTGTGTGCATGATGTGTGCACCGTGTGTGATTATGTACTGCGTGTGTGCATGATGTGTGCACCGTGTGTGATTATGTACTGTGTGTGTGCATGATGTGTGCACCGTGTGTGATTATGTACTGCGTGTGTGCATGATGTGTGCACCGTGTGTGATTATGTACTGTGTGTGTGCATGATGTGTGCACCGTGTGTGATTATGTACTGTGTGTGTGCACCGTGTGTGATTATGTACTGTGTGTGTGTATGATGTGTGCACCGTGTGTGATTACTGTGTGTGTGTATGATGTGTGCACCGTGTGTGATTATGTACTGTGTGTGTGCACCGTGTGTGATTATGTACTGTGTGTGTGCATGATGTGTGCACCGTGTGTGATTATGTACTGTGTGTGTGCATGATGTGTGCACCGTGTGTGATTATGTACTGTGTGTGTGCACCGTGTGTGATTATGTACTGTGTGTGTGTATGATGTGTGCACCGTGTGTGATTACTGTGTGTGTGTATGATGTGTGTATGATGTGTGCACCGTGTGTGATTATGTACTGTGTGTGTGCACCGTGTGTGATTATGTACTGTGTGTGTGTATGATGTGTGCACCGTGTGTGATTATGTACTGTGTGTGTGCACCGTGTGTGATTATGTACTGTGTGTGTGTATGATGTGTGCACCGTGTGTGATTATGTACTGTGTGTATGCACCGTGTGTGATTATGTACTGTGTGTGTGTATGATGTGTGCACCGTGTGTGATTATGTACTGTGTGTGTGTATGGTGTACCGTGTGTGTTTATGTGCTATGTGTGTGTGTATGATGTGTGTACCGTGTGTGATTATGTACTGTGTGTGTGTATGGTGTACCGTGTGTGTTTATGTGCTATGTGTGTGTATGATGTGTGCACCGTGTGTGATTATGTACTGTGTGTGTGCACCGTGTGTGATTATGTACTGTGTGTGTGTATGATGTGTGCACCGTGTGTGATTATGTACTGTGTGTGTGTATGGTGTACCGTGTGTGTTTATGTGCTATGTGTGTGTGTATGATGTGTGTACCGTGTGTGATTATGTACTGTGTGTGTATGATGTGTGTACCGTGTGTGATTATGTACTGTGTGTGTGTATGGTGTACCGTGTGTGTTTATGTGCTATATGTGTGTATGATGTGTGTACCGTGTGTGTTTATGTACTATATGTGTGTATGATGTGTGTACCGTGTGTGTTTATGTACTATATGCATGTATGATGTGTGTACCATGTGTGTTTATATACTACATGCGTATATGATGTGTATACCGTGTTTATGTACTACATGCGTACGTGATGTGTGTACCGTGTGTGTTTATGTACTATATGTGTATATGATGTGTGTACTGTGTTTATGTACTATATGTGTATATGATGTGTGTACTGTCGTGGTTTTTCATGCCTCACAAATGACCAGGAGATGCAGAAGATTCTTCAAGAAGGGTTAAACTTTAATTTGCAAATTAAAGCTGAGACAGTCATTGAGCTAGTCGCTGATTGCCCACCGATCCTTGGACATAGCATGTTTTATAGCAAAATACTGGTCCAGTTGCATTAGCATATGTAATCGATCTATAGTTGCGTATTACACGTACATCATGTCCCTATTGTTCCTTTCAATTGGCTTAATCATGTTCTAATCTACATCTCTTAGCTACCTCTCATTAACATACCATTGTCTTCTACATTTGTAAGACTTCAGTCTCCTACCAAATTGGGCACATGCATAGCAAATAATAAACTCAGAACTGAGCAATGTTCTAATCTACATTTCTTTAGCTCTTTAGCTACCTCTCATTAACACATCATTGTCTTCTACATTCCTAAGATTTCATTTTACTAAATTGAGTACATGCATAGCAAACTGACTACATAGTTTTGGTTACACAGCAAATGAAACAAGTTTTATACTCCAATAGTACCCTGTGTGTTTATGTACTATATGTGTATATGATGTGTGTACTGTGTTTATGTACTATATGTGTATACTGTGTTTATGTACTATATGTGTATACTGTGTTTATGTACTATATGTGTATACTGTGTTTATGTACTATATGTGTATATGATGTGTGTACTGTGTTTATGTACTATATGTGTATACTGTGTTTATGTACTATATGCATATATGATGTGTGTACTGTGTGTTTATGTGCTTTGTGTGTGTATGAAGTGTGTACCGTGTGTTTATGTGGTATGTGTGTGTATGATGTGTGTACCGTGTGTGTTTATGTACTATGTGTGGTCGGTCTCAGTGAAACCCACCAGGTGCTGATAGCATGGACGAGGAAAGGACATTTCCACAGGGTGCAGCTGGATGAGTTGATGGACTCATTTCCTCAGCCTTTCGACTCTTCAATTTTGCTTTTTATTTTGAGCAAGTGGGAGGGTGACAGTTGTGGAAAATAAGTGTTGTATACTATGTGGAAAGATGCTGAAGCTGATTTCATTTTCAAAACGGACACTGAAAGTAGACTTGTTGGTATGTTTATTTTTTTTGTGTCACTTGGCTCAATGAGGAGGCAAACTGGCCTTCCTCATCCTTGTCTATTTTGGAACACTCAGTACTTCGCAAGGTACTACCGATGAGGGTTCATTGTAGTGTTGAGGTATTTCTTCAGTACTTTGGCCATTTTTGTCCTTGATAATGCTTTGTGGAACTTTGGTTCAGTGTTCGCACAATGTATCAAGACAATTTTCCTGGTAACACTTGAAATTATTACTATCTAAAACACCAAATAACATTACATCTTACTAATACATACCTTTTCTGACTTACTTAGTAAGAGAGCTTCCAATTTTTTCGATCCCGATCCATGATAACCCACGCACATCCTCCCGTATACTTTAAATCATCTCTAGATTACTTATGATACCTAATACAATGTAAATGCTATGTAAAATAGTTGTTATACTGCATTGTTTAGGGAATAATGACAAGGAAAAAAGTCTGTACATGCTCGAACAGCAAGTGCTGGAAGAGCACTTCCACATTTTCGCGATTCATGGTTGGTTGAATTCGTGCATGCAGAATTCGCGGATAAGGAGGGCCGACTGTACCTCAATTGGAGAACTACTGTTATGGAATAATCTATTGATTATAGATTGTATGGTGAAAGTAGTATTTTACCTAATTTTATCTGAAATATCTCAGTCTATTTTATCACACTTCCTCTCTCGTACCCATTTAATAAACTGACTGTAACTATGTATAGTTTAAGTATAACACACTGGACTTGTAGTACCAGCACAGCACAGAGGGGTTTCATTCCGCTCACTAATCTAGCCAAATCCATGGGATACCATTTCCCTGTACATTAATTATGGTTATCCATTTCCTGTCTGACTGGTTTACTTCCACCACCCATGAAAGAAGTGAGTTCTGAAATCACTACACATTCCATCCACAGTCACAAGCACCTCCCTTCCCCTCCACTGCTGATCACCTTTATAAATAATGTTGTCCTGTTAACTTCCATTTGAGGATAATCACATGATATCAGTAAAGGAGTCCTTACACTGGATCGTGGGACCAGTCAGTATTGGTTAACCCTGCTTAGCTAGCCATTTCAATTCCAATCCCCATTCCCAATCCAGGATGTCTGTCCCTGGCCACCTCCACTGCCAGGATGAGGAGCGACACCTCGTATTCCCTCTGGGTAGCCTCCAGCCTGATGGCGTGTACATTAGTTTCTCTAGCTTCAGATTCCTTCTTCAGCCCCTCACCTTTCCACCTATCACCTCTCTGCTGCTTACTTCACCCCTCTCCCCCACCTGATTCTGGCATCTTCCCCATTCCTTTCAGGCTGCTCAGTCTCACTCTTCTGTGCTGACCTGAGCTGGTCCCATTTGCCTGTGCCGGGCCTGTACCTCAAAGACATTGCTGTCCATACTTAGACATTGAGACAAAGTCTGATAATTGAGAAGAAACATTTGTCTGCTGACAGACATCAACAGCGCAGAGGCTAGCCGTCAAAGCAGCTTTCAATAACATTGCCTCTGCCACATCCTTCACCGTCAACCTCCCAGAGCAAGGGGTTGGGCATGTTGGGGTAGAGGGGTGCAGATGGAGAAGAGTCACCGTCGAGTAGAAACTGAATGGGACCAGCTAAGAATTGAATACCCTGTCATAAGCAGCTTGCTTACTGACACCCCAGAGTCTTTCCACTATCTACAAGGCACGAGCCAAAAGTCTGATGACTTTCTACTCAACAAGCTTGACATTATCCGTGACAAAACGGCTGGCTCGGCTGTCACCTCATCTGCTATCCTAAATGTTTATCAGTGCAGTGTGTGCCAACTACAGAACGCGATTACTCCGACAGAACCTTCCATATCTGTGACCTCTACCATCAAAGTCAAGAGCAGCAGATGCACGAAAAGTCGAGTGAGCATAGCTGCCAGAATCCGACAATGTGAGAGGTTCTGATCAGCTATGACAGAGATAGTATGTTTCTGGATGAGACAGGGATAGTAATTTGTAAATGGGTTTATGTTGTTTAACTTCATTCCAAAATATTGAGTCTTTGTAGACAAAAAATGAATTAAAACAAATACAAGCTTGAATTAAACGGACTCAGTCACTGGTGCTTGCACAGAATATGGTCCTGCACTGTCCTCTGGCATTGAATCAGTGGACTTGGTGTGTGTCAAAGAAAGGCCAGCAGCTCCGAGTGATGATTGAGCAGCAGGAATCTCTGATGGGAAGAGTAAGAATCCTCTGCAAGATGCAGCCAGGTGGGTCTGCCAACCTTCCTGTACTTGATGAACTTTGTGAGAGGAGGGATGCCAGCAGAGTGCTGGACCGCGGGAGCCCTCCCAACAGGTGGGCAGCCCTGCTGCTTCTAACGCCAGTCGTAGGGTGCTGGCCACACCGGCTCTGAATGCGGCCTGTACTGTCGCCTGCATTGTTGGGTTTTACGGTGATGAGGGTCAATAATGTCCCAGTTGCCTGGCAGACACTTGGTATATACCTTCCTCCCAAGCCATTGAAACCTGACTGCCAAAGTCAGAGCAGTACCCACCCCTGGGACTGAATGGGAATGCTGCCTGGAATTAGCAAGCATATTTCCAGGTGTCAGATTCAAATTTGACCAGGTGTCATCGTGTGGTGGTGACGTCTGTCCATGGGAAATGGATGAGGGACTTCCCTGCATGGGAAAGGCCTTTCCTGGTTTGGAGGCACGGTTCGACTAAGTATCCAGTATCTACATATGCCTTCGAGCACGTTTAGAAAAAATTATATTGACTTTACTCAGGTTTGAATTGGCTGTGGTCCTGTTTTAATTTTATGTTCTCCAAGTTGCATACTCCCTGCCAAGTTCCACATCACCCTTCCTTCAAAGTATATTACTGTTCATCTCCAAATCTCGAACTCCCACCTAAACAGCACCTTCCCCAGGAAGGAGGCACTTGGCTGCACCTAGCAGAGGATTCCTACTCTTCAGACAGCTCTGCTCCAGTGTGGTATGAAATCACCCCTGACCAGCTTCAAGAAGATGAATGACTGAGGGGCATTTCAAAAATAATAAGAGCTGACATGAATAAAAACAAATGCTTATCTCACTTGTGGGATTATTTTATCTATCTCGTTGCAAACAGATTGTGTATTCTGATAAAATAAATATGACTCTTAATTATTTATCTTTTTTTCTGTCAGAACCTTATTGATGCACTTTTATCATCATACAGTCTGTCTCTTTCTGATACACTTAATTCATCAATTCTTAAATAGCTGCGCTGGTGGCTTTGAATTTTGTTTTTATAACAATATGAAATTTTGAAGCCCTGCCCCCACCCTGCAACTTCAAGTTTAAAGCCCTGTCAGCAACTCTCCATCAGGTCTCTGACTCCACTCGGGTGTGTGTGCTACACACACTTGGCCTGGCAATATAGCAATCATGATCTGTGGAGCCATGGATTTTACTTTGTACCTTAAGTGCACTACCGATCAGCAGAGGCTTTTTCTTAGTTCAAGCTCTGGAGGTGGTTTTAATGCAGATTACAAAATCTGGATCTTCCCCCTCAGGTACTTTCCCAACTTTGAGATAACCTTGCTCTTGGACTGCAGCATTCCTTTTAACTCTCCATGCAGGGGTGTCTCCTGCACAGCAGGGCCATGGTGAGATTGCTGTCGTTCAGGAAGACAGTAATACTTCCTAACATTCAGAGTGGTCTGGTTTGCAGTTTAATCTTCCAGTGATCAAATCTGGACTGTTATCAGAGAGTGTGACTGCCAATTGGATAAAATTTCCAGATCATCCCACCCCCCCCCCCCCCCCCCCCGGCATCTCTCTGCACCTCAGAGTCCAATTCAGCAATTCAGAGCTCTGGTTCATGGTTACTCAAGATCGGACTGGTCTCCATGCAATATTGACACATCCTTATTAAACTTTGTTTATTTAATGATTTCATATTTTTACTTGAATTAAAATGGTTTACCTAATAAAATAATTTGCAGTTTCTGCTTTTTTTGTTTACGCAAACTTAATGAATACAGAAATAACACCTACTTTTATAAGTTGGCTCTGTTTGTTGAGAAGTTATTTCTTTGACCAGACTCCTGCAGCTCCTTGGCTCCATGTGTATCTCATTTGATGAATACACTTTGTATACTTGCCACAGCTTCTTGGCTCTCCAGCCCCATGACTGTCAGATTCCTGCCACTGTCACACAGCAGTGTATCAACCAAACTGGGGAAATTAAGAGTAGTTAGATGTGAATAGCTCCATAAAGAGGATCAAATTCGTGTACTTAACCGTGGAGCAGAATTGTTGCATGAATTGCAACCTCAAGGTTGGTAGAGGAAGAATAAAGGAGAAGTTTCAGTTTATGTGCTTGCTGAAGTCTATACTTTATAACGATGTTTTAAGCCAAATTGTGAATAATTTTTGATACGTTATGTACCAGTTGCAGGACCAGCATTACCTCCAGGATTTCGGTCGAGCAAAAGCTCAGAGAGTTCAGATGACGATGAGGTCCACTGCACCAATGAGGAGCGGCAAAGCTCAGCCCAAGAGTTGAGGAAATCGGACAGATTAGTAACAGAGGAGAGTAATGGCACGTCGAGATCCAGGTAAGCAGGGAACAGTTGTTTCTGGACTTGATCACGTCAGGAGAGTGTGTGCACTTCCTCATAACTGCCTCTATTGAATCTGTGGGCAGCCTGTGGAAGTTCTATATTTCATAGTGGAGTGTTTCTGGTGAAGCAAAGATCCAGTGTGCAGTGTGGACCACGTGCTGATCCAGTGCGTGGAGCCATCTGTGCGCTGACTGAGTATACGGTGCAGACTAGTGGTCGCCAACCCGTCAATTGCGATCGACTAGTCGACCTTTGAGACTTTCCCAGTAGATTCCGAAAAAAATGGGAAAATAACTACACAAATACTGTTGTGAGATTGTTTCCGGTTTGCGGGGTTTTAGTTCCGTCCTTTCTGCCCAGTGCGCATGCGCGTAGCTCCCCCCGCCATGCACTGCACAGTGTAATTCAGTGGTCCCCAACCACCGGGCCTCGAGGAAACGATATGAGTCAGCTGCACCTTTGCTCATTCCCTGTCACACCGACTGTTGAACTTGAACACACGCGAGATTATCAGTCGCCAAAACGCAGTGATACCCTCGCGGCAGGGATCACTGGTTGGCCTCGCGCAGCCGGCGGGAAGTGCCGTTGCTACCGGCCCAGAACGCAGACAGATGGGCGCTGTCTCTAAACCTGTTTAGCACACCAAATGTTCGTGGGGAACCCGGTGCTAAAATATTCACAGACAACCTAACCCAGGCTCAGGGTTTCGTAAGTATCAGAGCAGCTACCTGGCTGTGATCCACTGAAACAAACTTTTGTAGGCTGATAGATCCTACAATGGAGACGGGCGGGCACCCTGTTGCAGTCGGCTGCTCTTTCCGGACTGCAACCGCCACGGGGACCTCCTGCCCTGACCCTGTCCTCTCACCCCACCCAAGACCAGTCGCACCTGGCTAAGGCATCTGGCGGCAGGTGGGCGAGAGGCTGCAGTTTGAGCCGAGGCAATGAAGTCCTCAAAACGGCTTCAGCTCCTTGAGTCCAAGCACCCTGCACTTAAAGACAAATGTGTTGAGTTTTTTCAGTGGAAAAGACGTGAGCAAGCGGGACAGAACTAAGTGCCGAGAGCCGCGAAATTACAGAATAGACGAGTCATAAGGAACCTATATCGGTGTATTCCGCTGGTCTGCAAGAATATTGTCAATATTAAACAGTTCCACAGTGCAAAAAAGGGTGGGTGCCCCTGGTGTTTATACATTATTTGTACTTCCGGGTTGTAGGGTTTTACTTCTGGTCTTTTCTGCCCTGGTGTGCATGCGTGTAACTAGTCGATCTCACTTTTCACTAAGGCTGAGGTAGGCGATCTTGGGCTTAAAAATGTTAGTGACCTCTAGTATAGACGGAGTGCTGATCCAGTATGCAACAAGCACTGTGGCAATCTAGTGTTTGGTGCGGACTGCGTGGTGACCCGGCGTTCGGTGCAGACTGCGTGGTGACCCGGCGTTCGGTGCGGACTGCGTGTGGTGACCCGGTGTTCGGTGCGGACTGCGTGTGGTGACCCGGTGTTCGGTGCGGACTGCGTGGTGACCCGGGTTCGGTACGGACTGCGTGGTGACCCAGTGTTCAGTGCGGACTGCGTGTGGTGACCCGGGTTCGGTGCGGACTGCGTGGTGACCCAGTGTTCGGTGCGGACTGCGTGTGGTGATCGGGAAGTAGTGCATGCCTGGACTGTCTGTTCTGCACTCCAGCTGATAGAAGCTTAGCCTCTCTCACCTTTTCTCATGTGGTGAACTGCCCCTTTCAGGTAACATTTGAACTTCTAATGCATTAATCTCTTTCCTTAAACATGGAGTCTAATACTGAACAAAGTACTCCAGATGTGATCTCACCAGTGCCCTGTTTAACAATAGCCTGTGTTACATGATGTGAGTGGTGAAAAGTCAGTTGTGAGTGAGTAATTCAAGGCGTATTCTGCTGTCGGCATCATCACCCCACAATGGCATTACGTTGTCGTAACCAGATTCAGGTGATTCCTGGGAGCTGGGTGGCAGTGAGAACTGGGACTGGGTCCTGAGAGAGAGGAAGAGTGAGGTCTGGGGGAAAGAACACAACACCTGAGGAAGGGAGGGAGAGTGGGGGAGTGTACAAGAGAACGATCTGTGAGGAAGAGGAAGAAATGGTGAGGGCGGTGGATCAAAGAGAGTGAGAGCTAGGGTAGAGAGGGAGAGAGACACTGCAAATTGCGGGTGGAGAGACGGTCAGAGCTGTGACAAAGAGGGACAACTCCATTAATGACCGCTTACATTATCTTCATCTGGAAAGATTTGAGGTTTCTACAAAGAACATCAGCCAGCTTGGAATCCACAAAATCAGATCAGTAGTAGTTCATTCCTGACCGAGGGGCTGGCTAAGAAATACTTGTTGCTACAGCATCACCGATGTGGTGACGTGTGCCGTCGCTGTGCACAGTATCCGTTCTGTAGCGATGCAGAGTACCAGATGATGGTGCTGTGTACAGTGCACTGCTGAGAAATGATGATTGCATTTGAATGTGGCTGTGTGATACTCACTTCACCAGCAGCTGCATGCTGTGGCCAGGTCAAGTAGCAATTGTATTATGCTGTTGCAGCGTACAGTGATAGCTTTGATAAGTTACAGCAATACGATTGATGTGATAAGGTTGTGTCCTGACGTGTACGCTGTGGTTTGTGTCGTAATGTCGATGCGTGGATCGTCAGTTTAGTGGTGATGCTGGTGCTGCGTACACCATCAATTTGGTGGTCGTGTTTCCTGATGGAATCGTTTTTATGTTGCTTATAGTATCGTTTGTTTAGTGGTGTTACTTCCTGCACAAGTTGTGTGGCAGGCAGCTCTCGTTGAGTGCTGGTGATGCTTTGTTCAGTAACAGTTGTATTGTGACGTTGCTGTGTTCAATCTTGGTTGCATGGTGAATTTGCTGAACGTAGCTCCGTTTCTGCAGTGTCACTGTCTACCTAGCAGTGATGTATGATGTTACTGCATCACGGTGTCATTAATAAGATTATGTTTATTTGGTATTGATATATGTTTATTGATTATGTTTATTTGTCTGGTATTGATACTGATGTTGTCTTTTCCCCAAGGTGTAAGCAGCCTGCTGCTTCCCAATCTGAAGATAACAGCGATGGGTTCTTCGGTCCTGCTCTTCCGCCTGGATTTCCAAAACGAGCTCAGTCACCTGACCGGTAAGAAGAGATTTCAGTAATGGTGGTGTTATTACGTTGCACTGCTTTACCCAGTGGTTTCAGTCCTTCTGTCACCAACATCTAAAATGGCAAATAATCCATTTCCACTGGGTTGTGGACATCAGTGACAGATCACCATTTAATATCACTCGGGGTGAGGTGGATCATCTTGCTGAAGCATTTGAGAGTCTGGTTGAACACTTTGGCTGAATGACAAATCCTCCTGTGGTCATCAGTGTGGTGGTTCCCAGTTCAGGGTCAAAGCTTTGTGACTCTGCTCACTTACTGCCATTTTCACAGTCTTAGGATGTTTTAAAACACTTACAACCCAGGCGCAACAGAAGAATGATCTAGTGCTTTCCTGACATATATGACGATTGAAATCTTCTTGGGCTGATGAAGATGGTGAGTTTGTCATCGAAGCATCCGTTAAAGTCAATACCTGTACCCAGCTAGAAGCCGGAAAAGAGTTTATTTGGTTACACAAGAGATTCTACAGATGCTGGAAATATAGAGCTACACACACAATGTGCTTGAGGAACTCAGGTCAGGCAGCATCTGTGGAAATGAATAAAACAGATGACGTTTTGAGCCAAGATACTTCATCGGGGCTGGAAAGGAAGAGAGAAGATACCAGAATAAAAAGGGGAGGGAGGATATCTAGAAGGTGATTGGTGAAGCCAGGTGTCTGGGAAAGGTAAAGGGCTGGAGAGGAAGGAATTTGATAGGAAACAAGAGTGGAGCAGAGGGAGGAAGGGAAAAAGGAATGGCACCAGGGGGTGAAGGGCAGGTGAGGAGAAGAGGTAAGAGGCCAGACTGAGGAATAGAAAAGGGGGAAAGGGGAGAGGCAAAGGAAAAAGAAAAACAATACCAGGAGGAGAAATTGAGGTTCGTGTCATCAGGTTGGGGCCTACATAGACAGGATATGAGCTTTTGTTTCTCCACCCTGAGAGTGACGTCATCTTGGCAGAAGAGGCCATGACATGTCAGAATGGGGATGGAGAAAGGAATTAAAATGGTCGGCCACTGGGAATTTGATACACTGCAGAGTCTAATGGCTGAGGGTAAGAATGACCTCATATAGGTATTTGGATAGATAGGGGCTGATTAGCTATACTCAACATGGTTTTGTGTGTGATTGGCTGCTTCTACCCAATCTTACAGAATATTTCAAGGAGGTTGCCAGGAAAGTTGATGAAAGAAAGTGGATGTCGTCTACATGGACTTTAGCATGGCCTTTTGACAAAGTCATGTATGGGAGTCTGGTCCAGACAGCTCAGTTGCTTGGCATTCACAAAAAGGTAGTGACTTGGATTTAACAGTGCTGAGAGGGAGAAGCCGATGGTTGGCTCACTGACTGGAGGTCTTTGACTAGTGGTATGCCACAGGGACTGGTGCCGGGTTTGTTGTCATCTACGTTGAAGAATTGAATGATAATGTGGTATACTGGATCAGCAAATTTGTGGTTGACACCAAAATTGGAGCAGAGTGGTGAAAGAGGAAGGCTGGATCAGATGAAAAAATGGGCTGAAAAGTGGCAGATGGAATTTAATGCAGACAAATGTGAGGTGTTAGGGCACTGAGGAATGCAGTGGAACAAAGGAATTTGGGAATAATGGTCCATAATTCTTTGACAGTGGTGTCACATGTAGCTAGGGTTGCAAAGAGAGCCTTGGTATGGTGACTTTCATAAATAAGAGTGCTGAGTACAGGAGTTGAATGTTATATTAAAGTTGTATAAGAGCAAATTTGGGGAATCGTGTAGTTCGGGTCACCTACCTACAGGACTGTTTTCTCTGTAATCAATAAGAATAAAGCAGTACAGGGAAAATTTACGAGGATGTTGCTCGGTCTTAAGGACCTGAGTTATGGGGAAAGGTTACATAAGTTAGGATTTTAGTCTCTGCAGCGTAGGAGAACAAGGGGAGATTTGATATAAGTATGCATAGTTATGACGGGTGTAAATAGGGTGAGTACAAACAGACTTTCTACTGAGGGTGAGTGAGCCTAGAACCAGAGGTCACAGATTAAGGATAAAAGGTGAAGTTTTCAAGGAGAATCTGAGGGGGAACTCTCGCTCAGAGAGTGGTGTAAGTGCAGAAGTGGTGGGTGTGCGTTTGATTACAACATTTAAGAGACATTTGGATACATGGATGTGAGGGGTATGGAGGGCCATGTTCCCAGCGAGTTGATGGGTCTAGGAGAATAACGGGTCACCGTGGACCAGATGGGATGAAGGGCTTGTTTGTTCTGTGTCGTATTGCTCCATAACTACAAATACTGTGAAGTGATACTTTGCAACAGCCATATCTGAGCTTAGTTTAACTCTTACCATAAATCCAGAACCATGGCTGTCCAGAACTCCTGTGAGTGGTTTGTACGTGCACAATCATTGTATGTGGGAGTATTTCTCTGACAGCAAACTAAATAATCTAAACTTGGTAATAATAAAAATCTTCTAGTATTGTAAGATGTGATTCTCATTATAATGATACCTTTAATTAGAATACATTAGCACTTGAGTGAGCATCTGTTCTCCATGGGGTTTGCTTAGGGCCTTGGACATAGGTAAAAGTTACCATTTCTGCATACCAAGCTTGAAAGTGAACCACTTGCATCCCTGTTCCGATGTCGATATGTTAAATTCTAAACCTGGAGGCAAAGTGGTTTTGCAGTGGCAGATTTACTGACCTGATGTAGGAGATCGATAGTGAAATGGGACTTTGACCTCATTGTGTTTGATTTGTTTCTCCTTATTTTCAGTCCTTTAATAGGCCCTGCACTACCACCTGGCTTCAGCAAGTCGGACAAAGAAACAGAGCTAGCTGTACCTTCGACTTTGAATATGCTGGTAAGTAACAAAGCCCAGCCCTCAGAACATTGAACATTGCGATGTTAAGCGCATCTGATCTCACATCAAATCACATCACATCAAAAATGATCTATTGCTTTACATTATTTTGCTGACTGAGCAGGGTAAATACAGATTATTATTCCTTCTTGAATTTACTTTGAACTGTTGTTTCCCAGTATACTTACAGCAGATTAATAAAACAGAGCAAGGAGCAAGAGCAGGTACTATTCTCTGATTCTTTCCCATTGGTTAAAGTGGATACTGACTCATATCAAATGAACCTAGTTTCAGGGTTGTGGGGTAGGGGGGCCTTTGCTTGATCTTGAACGGTGTTTACAATAGGCTTGAGATATAGATCAAGGATTTGTTTCAGGGTTAGGGGGGTCCTTATTTGCAAAAGGCTTGAGATGTAAATCATGGATTCGTTTCAGGGTTGAGGTTGAGCCTTTGCTTGTTATGGAGCAGTTTTTACAAGATGCTTGAGATGTAGGTCCAAGATTAGTTTCAGGGCTGGGGGGAAGCCTTTGCTTGTTATGGGGCAGTATTTACAAGAGGCTTGAGATATAGGTTGAGGTACAGTGGGTAAATGAGACTTTAAGGATAGAGACCTGAAAAACCAGGAAAGGATATAAATTAAAATCCCAGTTCCCTTTTGTATTGTGCTATCAAACTGTCATATTCTGGTACTTAATAAAATTGTCATTATATCACAACATGAATTATTATTTTTCCTAGCAATTTGGCCATCTGGCATCCTCAGCAATGTATGTGTACTTGCCATTTCTACTGTAACCTCCAGCCTCCAGGCCAGTGGGCCAAGATCTGGGAAATGGGATTAATCTAGTTTTGGCTGGCTAGGCCCTGAGGCTTTCTATTTCATAAATTTCTGTGAATTCCACAGTGAGGTCTTGGGGCGGGTTGATGCTGAGAAGATGAGACAGTGGGGTAGTCCACAATTTTAGGATTAATGGATTTAAAGCAAAAGAAATAGAAACATGAATAGGGTTTCAGCCTTCTTGTGCCTACTGGTCATTCAATATGAATATGCTTAATTTTTAAATCTGAGCACTCCAAGAGGACCACAACCTTGTTGTGGTTTGCAGGCTTGCGTGCCTCAATGACCCAGAGAGCTATCTTGTCTGGAGTCAGGGCCTTGTGCTTTGGCTTTTAGTAGGATCACCCCTGCCAAACAAGCTGAAGGGTGGAAGCCAGACTAAGAGTGGTCCACCGGTCCTCCAGGTTCAAGGGTTCAGCTCAGGGCTAACAACCCAGACTGCTCAAAGGAGTTGTGACAGAAACAGCATTGAAGAGTTCTTCTGTACAGACAGAGAAGGAGGATCTTTATTGCTGCCCTAGACACCAGCAGTGTACCAGGCAGTAAGTGAGTAAGTTAAATCTGAGTCACTAACATCATATCTTTTGATTCTCATAATACCTAAGCAACAAGCCTTCACAGGCCTTTTTGAATTGAGAATTCCAAGGACTCACTGCCCTGTGTGTGATGTTATTTTTTCTCACTTTTGTCCTGAAAGACCAGTCCCTTATTTTGATATTGTGAGCCCTGGCTTTAGATACCCTAGCCAGGGGAAATATCATCCCTGTGTTTACCTTGTCCAGGGCAGTAAAAATGTTGCACCCTTTAATTAGATCACCTCTCGTTCTTCTCAATCCAAGTAAGTACAGGCCCAGTTTTCTTCATGTAACAAACTTCCTTGTTCCACAAGTTAATTGATTAAACCTCTGTCACTCTCTATCACAAGTAAAGGTAGGGAGACCGGACCTATAAAATAAAATATTCCAGATATGGTATCAACCAGTACCTTAAATAATTGGAGCAAGACATCCTTGCTTTTGTAGTCAAATTCTCTTGTAATTAAGATGAACATTTTCTTCACTTTCCACATGTTAACTTAAGGTGATTCAATTAAAAAGACACCCAGGTCTCTCTGAACATCAGCAACAACCCATTTTAATTAAAATCTGTACTTTTAATGTTCTCTATCTTGCACTCTTCTCAATGTTTCCAGATATTCATGTAAACTGTGTTCATCCCTGTCTGCATTTAGCTCACACCATCATCCAGCTTTGTATCATTCAACAAACTTCAATATATTACACTGAACCTCCTCATCGAAATCATTGATAATTGATTGTGAAGAGCTTGGACATAAAAACCAGCACCACAAAACAACTGAAGTGTAAAATAGGAAAACAATGTACGGGAAAACACTGAACCTCTGTCATTTCAATATTAATAAAATGAAATTTTCCCCCTCCCCTTCCCATGTAATTGTCATTAAGCTCAAAGAAAATACTCTTTATTCCTGTATGACTCTTTGGACTGTTTTCAGATAGAGAAAACAGCTATCATTTTTCTGCTGCAAGCAATAGTGTTGGAATGAATGAGGTGATTTAGGGGAATCTTTGAGAGGAACTTGCATGTCCTGTACACCTCAGACAGACAGATGGTGAGTTATATTTAGTATTTCAACTGTAAGATTGCATTTTGAGCAGGCCAGTTCTCCATTAGTACTGCACTGAAATGAACCAGCATAATTCTGACTTGGTTGTGATGGAGCTGTAGGTAACCATCCCAATCACTCTGCAATAGGACTGTTAACTGATGGTTAGAATTATTCAAAAACTGTTTCCACTTACAAAATATAGAAGTGCCTGATTGTATAAAGCATGGTTAAATATACTTCTGACATTACTGCTACTGTTGAGAACTTTTGTTTAACAGACTACAAGCTTTCTAAGTTCCATGCCCTCAGATCTCGTGTCTTGGCAATTGTGCCTCTCAACTCTTTTGTGCTTTACAGCCTCCCGAGGAAGGCAGTGATGAGGAGACCCTGATTGGGCCAATGCCCTCAATGGGGACAGATGAAAGCAGTGTAACTGCAGATATTGAGCGGAGGTCAAACAGAATGAAGGAAAAGCTGGTATCTGGGAACAAGGTAATAACTCTTTCTACAGTTATGTATATGGCTAGTGAAGTTTGCCACCTATGATAGAAGCATGGTCTCCAGCACCTTCCCTGCCTTAGGATCTTTGGAATTCTGCAGATGTTGAACCAGACTTGCTAAACTAGATATATATCTAATTAAATCCTGACACAGTGCAATTCGTTTCAGGTGGAACATCTTTACACGTTTCCTGGATTGTGGAAAATGTATTATATCCAATTTTAGCTTGCTTCCTGGGAATCATTTGTGTTCATTCAATGTCATATCCTCATATATATTTTACTGTAATATGGAAGGCTATTCATCCATCGAGTCTATGCTGGCTTTTCAAAGCGTTCTCATTAGTCCTCTCCCACTCATTCATTTCACTGAAACCTTGTGTCTTGCACATGCTTGTCAACACCCCGATTGTCCTGCCACCCACTGAGAGAGGGGGTAATTTTACAGCAGCCGATTAACCCACCCACCGGGATGTAGGAGAAAACCAGAGCACCCAGGGGAAACCCAGGCAGTCACAGGGAGTGATGAGTGTTGCACAAAGCAAGAGCTTCAGAGAAGTAGCGTGATTAAACTTTGTACAGAGTCATGCAAGTAACAGTATAAACTGTGCACCTTACAGCGTGGGAGCTATGAATCAGGCCCGCCAAGATGAAAGGTATGCGTCTTCAAAAGCCTGAGCCCACCAGCAGGAGGCCCAGTCAACTCACCATGCGATCTATCTGTGACATGCACACATGCCACGTTATAACACTCTCTCTTGCACTTCCTCACTCTCTACTCTGCATTAGTCTGCCCCCGGGTCAGGTCTGTCTGTGGCTCCAGCTGAAAGCAAGAGTACTCCTGCCCCTTCTTGCATGCTTAAGACCCTTATCGTGGTACTTGTCCATGGTACCATGTGCTACCGGCTTTCCTCTGTGCCCTTTTGGCCTAGACACAATTTAAAAACAGAGATAGCATGTTTTGGAGCAAAATACGTTTCCACTGTTATCGGGCAGCCAATTTGTCCTTTCGATTTGTCAATTTCTTAAGCAAGCTGTGGAAGTAGCTGCAAGACAAGATGGTGTACCAACAGAAACAATGGACCAGCAGATATTGTGCAGAACACAGCTACCAAGTTCAAATTTTTGTTTATGCTTGGGTCCCGAAGTCACCAGGCATACCAAGACAAGGATGCAAGTACAGGATTGCAAGGCACACAAGCTATTTCACTAATTCTCAAATATTATAGGTCTTTAACATGTAGATTTTATTGATTATTAACAGCTGATATATTATGATTGGTATTTAAATATGCAAATAAAGAGATTTAGAAGTGCTCGAAGTTTCTATTGGATCAACCGCAGTATAAAAACAGGCAATTTGGAACAGTTCAGAGTTGAGCTGACTGCTCTCCTTGTAAACACGTAAATAAAGTGGGATTGATGAATGAGTACGAGTTGTCAGACCAGTTAATCATCAGTGACAGTTTGCTGGAAGTTTCACCCTTGGCTTCGGTAAGCAGGAGAATAGAGTTGTATCCTGGCAATTGATGAGTCCTGAATTCTCGACAGCTCATTTTGAGCAAAGGATTGGGACTGTAGATAGAACGCAAATTTCCTCCTGTATGGAGTGGTGAAGGTACACCATCACATTAGTTGCTGACAAGAGGAGGCAGCGCCAATGGGGAGGGTTGAAGGCAATCTACAACACAAGAGGACGTGGCAATGGGGGGGGGGGGTGTTGAAGGACAATGGTCCGAGGAGAATCTCAGTGGTCAAGGAGGGGGAGGGAAGGAAACCACCACAATGCATACAGACTGACCGACATCCAGCCAGAATGAACAGATACAGCACTTCATTTAAAACTGTACTCTTCTATCTGTACATACTAAGGAGGAATCAAATATCACTCAAGAAAATTTAATTCTCACCTCAAGTATTTTCTGATTTTTTTTCATGGAAGATACAATACTGTACGTATTTTTGGGATGATGATCTCTTTGTCATTCAACTGCAGGATGAGACTTCTAAGCAGGCTAGGGAGTCTTGGATGACTGAGCTGCCACCAGTGTTACAACATATAGGCCTGGGTGCAAGAACATTTAAGAGGAGTGCAAATGGAGAATCGTCTGACCGCTCCATCTGGACGGATACTCCGGCTGACAGAGAAAGGAAAGCTCAGGTATGTCTGGAGTGTTTCTAATTGCTGACAAATGGGCTGACAGCCACTTCGGCTACATCCACACTAAAACGGCGTTTTCGTCCCCCGAAACCAGAGTTTTCCAGAAACGCTTTCCAGGGTGTGTATTTTTGAAAACGCTGCTCGGGCAGATCAGTGTGGACTGGGTAACCGGAGAAATCTGAAAATGCTGTCAGAGGGCAGCGCGCTATTTCATTGTTTTCTTGAAAGCAACCTAACAATTTCAGAACAGACGGCAACGAGACTGACGCCAAAAGAGTTAGAAATGTACTCACCAAATACTTTGACCCATAACTTACTGAATAAATAAGTATACTCACTTTGCCCTGTTTTCTGCCCTTGCTCGTACGAAGGTGGTTTACCTATTTATGCAAGTACTCTCTGACAACAGATGTTTAACAGCCTAATGTAACATTGTATGGAAATACAAGATAACACTGATGCAGACATGTTTTATACATTTAACAAGGTGCTTTATTAATGCAACAGAGTTAGTCAGTTTTTCAGTGTTCGTCGTTAGCTGGGTCAATCTGTCCATGAACTTGTCGGTTACCTCCGTATGCTCCAGTATTTGTGGGTTTTTTTGCTTTTAAGTTCTCCTGCGTGAGAGCCAACAGCTGTCCGTCGTTTTAAGTTTTTCTAGTCTGTAACTACACAAATGCGCACTTTCACACCGAGATTCGACACCAAACAGGTCGCTTGTTTTCAGTAGATGTGTCCTGCGTATGCGCAGTAGGAGGAGATTCGCCAAAATCTCTGCTTCAATGTAGACAGAGATACTTTTAAAAACGCATAGTGTGGACGCCTATGGTTTTTATGTAAAACCGGCGTTTTCAAAGTTATCTGGTCTAGTGTGGATGTAGCCTTAGGGGGGGGGTCACACAATGTAACTAGAAAAACATGACTGTCAAGGAATTAAAAAGCGTTCAGATGAAGCAGCTTTCAACAGCAACTTTTAAAACATAAGAATTCAAAAATACTGTGGAGAAAGAGTAAGTGAGTGGGAATTATTGGATTGTTTTACTCGAAGTATTAGCATGGTATAATTGTCTGAAGTGAATGCTGCAGTGCTGTATCATTTTATAACTCTGTGAATCCCTTGACCATTTAAACTATAAAACAGTATTTTTGGAGAACAGTAGTTCTCCACATTCAATGAGAGCAAGATTATTATGCTACATAGTGAATAATGGGACTTTAACAACATTGTTCCAATTTGGATCTTGAATCTCCCCTGTCTTCTCCATTTACAGATGCTGATAGATTTAGTCAAGTTTAAGACCATTTCTTGTGTGGTGACATGTGGTAATTCTCCAGGAGAGCATCTGGTTTGTTGACTGAAAGGATCCAGAGCGTGTCATGTCAGACTGGCATACAGCATCTCAGAAACACTGCTGGGCTCATACAGCAACTCGTTCTCTCAGTACAGAGGGATGAGTGGCCCTGAACTGAATAGGACTTGCAGCCAATAGTCTAATTACTCTGCAGAATCTCTTCATACTTGGAAAACAAACCTAGCAAGACAAACCACACCAATATTTCCCAATCAAAGCAGGATTATTTTTCCAGCAAAGTACATTAAAAGAGGTATAAGTGTAAATTGCATGCATAAGATCATTAGCAATATCCTACATCACACAGGTAATTGGTAAGAAAAGTTCCCTATATTCTCCATTCTGGCTGACATTTGTGTTACTATTTCAAGGTATCTTCCCAGAATACAATTCTGACTTGGTAGTGATTTCTTGGAGTCTGTTTGCATTGCTTCTTCTGAGGAACTTCTGCCTTGTTAACTATGCTTTCTTTCATTTCACAGGAAATGTTAGAAGGAAAAGTGTCCTCTGGGAAAGATCCTGAACAGGCCTGTGTCTCTGAAAGGGATAAACGACTGAACATGGAGGTGGCATTATATAATGTGAGCAACTTCCTTTAAATCCCCAAACAAAGCAAGAATACCAGTGGCATCCTCTTCTCAACTATGACTCTCACACAACTATTTACTTCTGCACAAAACTACTTCTGATAATAGATGTGCTAACAACATTCTGCATTACAAGACAAGTGTTAGGAAAAACTCTTACGGCTAAAGGTAAACAAGTCACCAGAACGCAGCGGTCTGCACCCAGTATTTTAAAAGAATTGGCCACAGAGATTATGGACTTATAGGTTGAAGGTTGTCAAACCACATTGAACTCTGGGTTAGTACCAATAGAATGGAAAACACCAGGTGTCACTATGTCACTTTCAAAAAGAGAGAAAGACAAAATGTGAGAAACTGTTAGAGCAAACACGAGGAAATCTGCAGATGCTGGAAATTCAAACAACACACACAAAATGCTGGTGGAACACAGCAAGCCAGGCAGCATCTATAGGGGGAAACGCTGTTGACATTTCGGGCCGAGACCCTTTGTCCTGACGGTCTCGGCCCGAAACGTCAACAGCGCTTCTCCCTATAGATGCTGCCTAGCCTGCTGCGTTCCACCAGCATTTTGTGTGTGTTGTGAGAAACTGTTAGTCGGTGAGCTGCTAGAAGCAGTAATCAAAGAAGAAACAACAAATCATTTAGGAAAGCTCAGTCTAAGCAAATCAAGCTAATTTTGTTTTTTGAAAGGCAAATTATGTTTGACAAATAACGAGTATTTCTGAGGATGTAACAAGTAGAGCAGGTAAAGAGGAACCTGTAAATGTGTATTTGGACAAATAAAAGACCATAAAGCAGAGGGGCAGAATTAGACTGCTCAGCTCATCGAGTCTGCTCCACCATTCTATCATGGCAGATTTACTATCCCTCTCAACCCATTCTCCTGCCTTCTCCCCTAACCTTTCATGCTCTGAGTAATCAAGAACCTATCAACCAACCCTTTAAATATATCCAATGACTTGGCCTCCACAGCCATCCATGGCAATGAATTCCACAGTTCACCACCCTCTGGCTAAAGAAATTCCTTCTCATCTCTGTTATAAATGGATGCCTGTTTACTCTGAGGCTCTGCACTCTGGTCCTAGACCCCATTCTAGGAAACATCCTCTCCACTTTCACTCTACCTAGGCCTTTCAATGTTCAATAGGCTTCAATGAGGTTACCCCCTCATTCTTCTAAACTCCAGCGAGTTCAAGCCCAGGGTAATCAAATGCTCCTCATAGGTTAACCTTTCCGTTCCTGGAATCATTCTTGTAAACCTCCTCTGGAACCTCTCAAATGCCAGCACACCTTTTTGACAAGAGGCCTAAAACTGCTCATAATACTCCAAGTGTGGTCTGACTATTACATTATAAAGCCTGTTAATGTTCCAGTTCTCTCAAAATGAATGCTAATATTCCATTTGCCTTCCGTACCTCCAACTCAAACTGCAAGTTAACCTTTAGGGAATTCTGCATGACCTCTGATTTGCACCTCTGATTTTTGAATTTTTTTCCCTTGTTTATTCCTTCTACTGAAGTGCATGACCGTACACTTCCCTACACTATACTCCATCTGCCACCTCTTTGCACATTCTCTTAATCTGTCTAAATCCTTGTGTAGACTGCTTGCTTTCTCAACCTCCAGCCCCTCCACTTATTTTTGTATCATCTGCAAACTTAGCCACAAAGCCATCAATTCTGTCATCCAAATTGTTATCATATAATGTGAAAAGAAATGGTCCCAATACACCAACCCATGCAGAACACCACTTGTCACGGTCGTTCAACCAGAAAAGGCCCTCTTTATTCCCACTCTTTGCCTCCTGCCAACCAACCAATCTTCTATCCATGCTAATATCGTGATTCTTACCTTGTTAAGCAATCTCATTTGCGGCGCCTTGTCAAAGGCCTTCTGAAAGTCCAAGTACACAACATCCACAGATTTTCCTTTTGTCTAACCTGCCTGTTATTTCCAAAAGATTTCCCCTTTAAGGAGCCATGCTGACTTTGACCTATTTTATCATGCATCTCCAAGTAGCCTGAAAACTCAAGATTAAGAATAGACTTTTCCAACCACTGGAATCAGGCTAACTGGCTTATAATTTCCTTTCTTCTGCCTCCCTCCCTTCTTAAAGAGTGGAGTGACAATTACAATTCTCCAGTTCTCCGGAACCATTCCAGAATTTAGTGATTCTTGAAAGATCATTACTGATGCCTCCACAATCTTGTCGGCCACCTCTTTCAGAACCTTGGGGTGTAGACCTTCTGGTCTGGCTGACTTACCTACCTTCAGCTTCCCAAGCACCTTCTTCTTGGTAATAGCGACCAAACTCACTTCTGCCCCCTGGTGCTTTTGAATTTTTTGGCATACTGCTCATGTCTTTCACAGTGAAGACTGATGCAAAATACTTATTTAGTTCATCTGCCATTTCCTTGCCCCCATTACTACCTCTCCTGTGTAATTTTCCACCAGTCCAATACCCACCCTTGCATTTTACTCTTTATACCTCTGAAAAAAGATTTGGTATCGGCTTTTGTATTATTGGCTTGCTTTACCTTTTCTGTCCTTATGGTTTTTTTTAGACATTTGACAAGGTGCCATTTAAAAGGTTGGTAATTGAATTAGAAGTTTGTAATATTGGAAGCGTGGATTGAAGAGTGGATATCACACAGTTTCAGGTTGGATGTATGCAAACAGTGGAGTGCTCTCAGATATTTACTATTTATGTTAGTAAGCTGGAGGAGGAGATCGAATGTAAAATGTCTATGTTTGCCAATGACACAAAGAAAGGTGGAAGGGCAGGCTGTGATGAAATTGCATACAGGTAAATTGAGTGGGTGGAAACTTGGCAAATGGAGTCTAATGTGACAAAATGTGAGGTTAGTAAAAGTAATCAAATGGCAGGTTATCATCCAACTGGAAAAAAGACTGCAAATGAGTGAAGTTGAGAGATTGAGATACTGCTATGATGGATCACAGGAAGGTAGCCAGTAGGTGCTGCAAGAAGGCAAATGGCACACTGGCCTTTGTTGCAAAGGGGTTGGAGTTTAGAAATAAGGAGGTATCGTTACACTGTGCAGGGCCCTTGGATGTCCATGCAGCTCCATACTGAGTGCTATTTCAAATTCGGTATTCAGCCAGTCTGAAGTCTAAATACTTGGGATGGGTTTGGATTACAGAATACACAGTTCATTCAACTTTGATTTGCCTAGATGTTAGCAGGCAGAAAGTGCCCACAATGTGATGGCTGGAGCACCATCAGTACAGTACATGTGAACATACCAGTGCATCTCACTTGCAGTTGACTAGGGCACAATGGCTGAAATATGCTGTTCATGGCAGAAATGACAACAAACTTTGTTTTTATTGTTGTTTCAAGAAATCCACACGATCGGAGTCCCTTCTGGACATGCACAGCAAGAAACTGAAAAGAAAAGCAGAAGCTGAGAAGAGCAGACCGCAGGAGCGGCGGCCATTTGACCGTGACCAGGATCTCCAGGTTCACCGGTTCGATGAGGCCCAGAAGAAGGCGTTAATCAAGAAGTCTAAGGAGCTGAACTCCAGGTTTTCACATGGAAAAAGCAACATGTTTCTGTAAAAAAAAAATACTAGTGGCAAATTGCAGATTTAGATCGACTGTCTTCGGTCCATAGTTTAATTCTGTTGTGGTATTCTATTTTGTTTGGCATATTGGGTCAAACTGGCATGTATGAGTGGCAGATCTCTTGTAATAAAATGTTCTTTGTTTAATAATTTTAATTAATTAAAATAAAAGTAAATGGGTTTTTATTTATGTTTGATAATCAGTGATAACATTTTTTTTATCTGCTATGGTCAGGTACCTCTAACCTGCCTAACAAATCCATTCAAAGTAAGTTCAAAGTAAATTTATTATCAAATTACAGACATGTTACTATATACTTGGTGGGGGTGCAGTGAGATCAGCGCCAGACTTCGGACTGAAGTTCCCGGGTTCAAATCCAGTCGGACCATTCCTGAGTACGCTTTCCATCTGTGCCGGGTTGAGTGTTGAGCTCACAAAATAAAGAAAATACTGCAAAATGTCTGTGTGAGGAGTGGTGTGCCACACAGTCCCTCGTTCCGTGCCTCGTAAGGCATGAAAGTGCCCGACACTGGACTCTCAGGCCTGAGTCAACTTCATCATCATCATTATCATATCATATACTACCTTGAGATTCATTTTCTTGTGGGCAACTTACAGGGATAAAAAAATGCAGCAGAATTTTATGAAAATATGTACATAAACATACAAAGACTGACAAGCACAAATGTGCAAAGACCAACTGTGCATATGGAAATAATATTGAGAACGTGAGTTGTAAAGGGTCCTTAAAAGCGACTCTAGGTCATAGAATCAGTTCAGAGTAGTCACGAATGAAGTTATCCACGCCAGTTCAGGGGCCTGATGGTTGTGCAGGGGTGAATATCACAAATGACCTGACTTGGTCTAACCAAGCAGAATCCACTACCAAGAAGGCCCACCAGCACCGTTACTTACTGAGAAAGCTGAAGAAATTTGGCCTGTCCCCTAAAACCCTCACTAATTTTTATAGGTGCACCGTAGAAAGCATTCTTTAGGGTGCATCACAACCTGGTATGGAAATTGTCCTGTCCAAGATGGGAAGAAACTGCAGAAGATCGTGAACATAGCCCAGCACTTCACACAAACCAATCTTCCATCCTTGGACTCACTTTACACCGCACACTGTCGGAGCAGTGCTGCCAGGATAATCAAGGACACGACACACCCAGCCAACACACTTTTTGTCCCTCTTCCCTCCGGGATAAGGTTCAGGAGCATGAAGATTCATACGGTCAGATTTGGGTACAGCTTCTTTCCAACTGTGATAAGACTGCTGAACGGATCCTGACCCAGATCTGGTCGTACCTTCCAAATATCCGGACCTGACTTGCACTACCTTACTTCCCCTTTTCTATTTTCTAATTATGATTTATAATTTAAATTTTTATTTACTTAGATTTGTACTCCAGGGAGCACGAGAATCAAATATCGCTGTGATGATTGTACACTCTAGTATCAATTGTTTGGTGACAATAAAGTAAAGTAATAACTGTTCTTGAAACAGGTAGTGTGGAACTTAAGGTTTCTGTACCTCCTGCCCAATGGTGGTAGTGAGAAGAGCACATGGCTTGGATGTGGGGGCCTTTGAAGAATACTGCTTCCATGCAGCAGTACTCCATGTCAATATACTCAGTGGTAGGGAGGGCTTCACCTGTGATGGACTGGATTGTATCCACCACTCTCTCTCTAGCCTCTCCTGCTCCTGGACATTGATGTTTCCATGTCAGGTTGCACATTTATAGAACCTGGAAATTCTGATCTGCAAAGGAAATGAATCTAGAGTGATTGAGGGACTTTTAACAGTAACAGAATATAGGAAATAAGCATAAAGGATGCCTTGAGATGATGTCAAGACATTGAGCTGGTTTGGATTTATGGGAAGTTGCACATTCAGCCTGGGTTTTGATCGGAAACAGGTGTTGCTCAACCGGCTGAGTCACTCTAGCTGTTTGTTGCTACATTCTCTTATCCAGGTATTCTGATGACCACTTGGAGCCATGACGTTTGTTATTTTATGGTTATTGATGAAATGGGAATGTCAGATGTTTGAGAACTTAAACAGATCTTTCTTGAAAAGAGCAAGATGTGTCAGTAACCTCACTTTATGTCTTTTTTTAATAGGTTAGGGCACCTCTACAACCCACACCTCCAAACTCATCTCATTGACTGAAACACCTGACTCCAAATAGCTTTTGTAGGAGCATTACTCTAGAGGATCATATACTTTTTGGAACCTATACTGTGATTGTTTAAATGGAGTACTCAGTATTGATGAGAAGAAGTACTATTGTTTCTGTGTTATTTGTTTCAGCAGATTGTGTTTGTCTATTTCTGTGACTTAGATGAAGATCAGACCAGATTTTATGAGTAATTAATGCAGAAAACCAGGTAATTGTAAAGGGTTTACAACCACCTTCTTGCAACTGTAAGAATAATTATTAAAACAGCTGAAGAAAGAGCAGTTACACCTTTGGACAGAAAGGTATCCCAAGATATTGAAAAGGATCTAGTGATTGTCCCAGCATATATGATCAATAAACTCTTCTTGGGCTTCCAGCCAGGTACAGGTATCAAATATAACCAACATTTTAATGACAAAACTCTGCCATCTTCATCAAGGATGATGCCTGGGCATGTCTAGTCCAGTCCAGTGGTATATACTGTATGTAGTCTTTCCCTCCTGACTGGTTAGTCCTCATCTAATCAGGTTTCCGCTCTCCCACATTGTTTACATTTGAATTCTTGTACTTAAAGCAAGACCTTTGTTTTTGTTAAAATTCTTTCCCTCTAGTTTTATTTCAATGGCTATAGTGGTCTCAAAAGCTATTGGTGCAGCAGTAGTTTTCTGCTGTCAAAGTCAATCCTATAGCCATTGCAAATGTAATGTTCTGCTACCACTGATTCCTCTGGGTAGCCCAAACATACACCACCTGTGCTCCTTGATGTGGGTTTCATTTGAGGAGAGAGTTCTGTGTTCATTGCCTTTGCGCCCCAAATGCTTCTTCAGGTATGTCGATGACACCTTCGTAGTGTGGCATCAAGGACTCCAGGCACTCCAACAGTTACACAATCATCTGAACATCTTGCATCCAAACATTCAATTTACGATGGAAATGGAGTAGAATGGTTGCCTCCCATTCTGAACATTCTAATATGACAGAAATCAGAATGTAGCCTCGGACATGGTGTCTATCAGAAACCCACTCACATGGACTTGTATCACAACAATAAAAGCCACCATTCTGCCTCCCATCGTAGAGCAGTTCTTTCCATTTTGGTTAAGCATGTATTTCGGACCTAGAGAATCTCCCTGAGGAAATAAGACGATTATGCACAACATTCCTACAGAATGGCTATAAGGTGAAGGAAACCAATCAGGCCCTTAAAAGGACTGATGGAAAACCCAGGAAATTTAACAATGAGGAGTAATCCATCGCTACTGCCTGTCTTCTCTATATTTCCAATTTCTAGAAGGATCACCAGGTTCCTGAAGAAATACAGGATTGTAGATGGTAATAATTCAGTAAGGAAGCTCAATTCACAGCTTATGTGGGTCAAAGATGAGCTGGGACTCAGGTCAGCTGGCATTTACAGGATTCCCTGTGAACACGGAGCAGCGTATGTCGGCCAGGTGGGACGCATGTTGGAAACTTGCATCAAGAAGCACAGGGGATGTATCCGTTGGGATTACCCGGAGAAATCTGTGGTAGTAGAACATTTCATCTGCAAAGGCCATAAGACATAGGAGCAGAATTAGGCCAATCAGCCCATCAAGTTTGTTCTGCTGTTCCATCATGGCTGATCCCATTCAACCCTTTCTTGCCATATCCTTTGATGCCCAGACTGATCAGGAAACTATCAACTTCCACCTTCAATACACCTGTGGACCTGGCCTCCACCGCAGTCTGTGGCAGAGCTCTCTGGATGGAAGAATTGCTCCTCACCTCTGTTCAATTGCCCTTCAATTTTGAGGCTGTACCCTCCAGTTCAGAATACCCTCATCATAGAAAACATTCTCTCCATCTCCACCCTATCTAGACCTTTCAACATTCGATAGATTTAAATGAGATCCCCCTGCATTCTTCTAAATTCCAGTGAGTACAGGCCCAAAGCTGCCAAACACTCCTAATATGTTAACCCCTTCATTCTTGGAATCATACTTGTGAACCTCTTCTGGACTCTCTCCAATGACAACACATCTTTCTGAGATATGGGACCTAAAACTGTTGACAATACTCCAAGTGCAGCCTGACTAGTGTCTTATAAAGCCTTAACCATATAACAATTACAACATGGAAACAGCCCTTCTAGCCCGTGCCGAACGCTTGCTCTCACCTAGTCCCACCAACCTGCACTCAACCCATAACCCTCCATTCCTTTCCTGTCCATATACCTCTCCAATTTTGTTTTAAATGACAAAATCAAACCCGCCTCTACTACTTCTACTGGAAGCTCATTCCACACAGCATTATCTCCCTGATTTTATATTCTATTTCCCTTGAAATAATTGGGACAACGCATTTGCCTTCTTTACTATAGACTCAACTTGTAAATTAGCCTTCTGGGAGTCTTTCACAAGTCCCTCTCAGTCCTTCTGCACCTCTGATGTTTGAACCTTCTCCCTATTTAGATAATAGTCCACACCATTGTTCCTTTTACCAAAATGCATTGTCAGAGATTTCCCAACACTATTCCATCTGCCACTTTAGCCCATTCTTCCAATTTGTCTAAGTCCTGCTGCAATCACATTGCTTCCTCAGCACTACCTACCCCTCCATTTTATCTACAAAGCCATCAATTCCATTATCTAAATCATTGACAAACAATCTGAAAAGTAGGAGTCCCAATACTGACCCAAGGAATACCACTGGTCACTGGCAGCCAAGTGGAACAGGCTGCCTTTATTCCCACTCACTGCATCCTGCCTGTCAGCCATTCCTCTATTCATGCCAGTATCTTTCCTGGAACACCATTGGATTTTATCTTGTTAAGCAGCCTGATGTGGCACCTTATCAAATGCCTTCTGAAAATCCAAGTAAATGACATGCACTACTCTACTTTGTCCACCCTGTTTGTTACTTTCTCAAAGAACACTTACAGATTTGTCAGAGGCAACATTTCCCTTTACAGAAACAATGCTGACTTTGACTTATTTTATCATTAGTCTCCAAGTACCTTGAAACCTCATCCTTAATAATGAACTCAAGCACTTTCCCAACCACTGAGGTTAGGCTAACTGGCCTATACAGTAATTTCCTCTCTTTTGTCTTCCTCCCTTCTTAAAGAATGGAGTGACATTTTTAATCTTCCAGTCCTTTGGGACCATGCCAGAATCAAGTGATTCTTGAAAGATCATGACCGATGCATCTATTATCTCTTCAGAAATCTCTCTCAGGACTCTGGGATGTAGGACTTTCAATTTATCCACCTAATGACCTTTGAGTTTGTGGAGCATTTTCCTTTGTAATAGCAATGACAATCACTCCTGCTCCCCGACACTCGGGCACACTGCTGGTGCCTTCACTGGGCTTGTGACCTTCACGTGCCTTACCAATGGCGTTTGGGTCACCCAGTGAAAAAAGCTATTTAAATAAAATTGGAGGAAAAGAATTTTAACAAAAACAAAGGTCTCATTCTAAATAAGAACTAGAATTCAATTGTAAATGAAGTAGGAGAGCAGAAACGTGATTGGATGAGGACTAACCAATCAGAAGGGATAGATGGGATTGGTATAAACACCACTGGATTTGACATGCCCAGGTATCACCCCTGATGAAGATGGCAGAGTTTGTCTTTAAAACATCAGTCATAATCGATACCTCTATCCGGCTGGAAACTCGAGAAGAGTTTAACTGAGATACTACCTTAAACTGGTAAATTCACTGTTAACTCCTGAGGGCTGCGACTTGCCCAGAAGCAAGGTGCTCTTTCTTGAGCTTTTGTTGCGGATCTTGGAGCACTGTCAGAGGTTAATGCAAAGGTTTTGAAGGGGAATTGGGATGGAGAATTAATAGAAGCTCAGAGCCGCTCTTGTGAATTGATCTACAGATTCTTTATAGAGCATGTTCTCAGCTTTAAATATACACGACTTTGTCCCCAGATCTCTTGTCAGCAAGTTCAGTAGACTCAGAACCCACCTTCCCACAGTCTTAATGGTGATAGTGATCCTCTTGACCTCAACGACCACAGCATGAGCCTCTGCTTTCAACACGTGATCCGCAACTTCCCGCCATTTCCAAAGGGGTCCTACCTAGAAACACAACTTTACCTCCCCCTACTTTCTGACTTCCACAGTGATTGCTCCCTCTGTGATTCCCTCATCCATTTGTCCTCCCCCACCCTCACTCTTCTGCCTTACAGAGCCTGTTGACCGTGTCGGGGGTAATAACTGTTCCTGAACCAGGCAGTGTGGGACCTGTTGACCGTGTTGGGGGTAATAACTGTTCCCGAACCAGGCAGTGTGGGACCTAAGGCTTCCATACCTCCTACTCAATGGTGGTAGCGAGAAGACAACATGGCCACGATGTGGGGGTCTTAGATGATGAATGGGCAGAGCATTCCAGCCACTTCCATTCCTTGCCTTTGAATGACTGTTCGTTCAGCAAACAGAATTTTGAAATATGTCTCGATGCGAGATTTGGGTTCTGAGGGGAATGGGGCAGAGAGATGTCCGAGTGGCGGGGGGGTTGGGCTTACGTATCACGGTGACGTACTGTTGCAGCGAGCTCATGGCCCTCCCCCCACTGGGAAGGTCAGATCACAACCTGGTGCATCTCAAAGCCTGCTACGTGCCTCTGGTGGAGAGTAAACCTGCAACCTCGAGGTCAGTGAGGAAATGGTCGGGGGAGGCTTATGAGGCACTCCAGGGTTGTTTAGAGGTGACAGACTGGCAGGCCCTCTGTGAGCCACATGGAAAGGACATTGATGGGCTCAGAGTGCATCACTGGTTACATCAACTTCTGTGTGGACTGCAATGTTCCGGCAAGAACTGTCCTTTGTAATTCAAATAACAAGCTGTAAAGGGGGTTTCTTCTTTTTTCTTTGTTACTGTGTATGTAATCAAAAGGGCTTCTTTGTTTTGTTAACTAGCAGGAATGCTTCTTTGTTGCGAGAGAGTGCTGGGAGAATGGTATTCCTTTGTAAACCAAATGGGGATTAATGTTCTTTCTTCTGAGTCTGTAAGCTTTTGTTGACGGGCTTTTGGGAGATCGGTGCGAGGGGGTTGAGAGAGAGGACGCAATGCTGTAAGCTGGGTGAGGAACGGACCCCAATCCGGGGTCCGAGGCCAGGAGGTACTCCGAGGAGGGGGGATGAAGCTAGATGTGCTTGGTTGACCACTCGGAGGGTCCTGAGCTGTGAGTCGAGGAGTTCGGAGGGGATCAAATGGTGGCCAGAAGACTTCAGTAATTGAGCTCCAACGGTTGTGCACGAAGTGGTTTGGACTTTGATAAGTTTGGCGCCTTTTCTTTATTTTTTCTCTTAATATATACTGTATCGTTATTAGTCACTTAGTTATAGTAACCTTTATAAATTGTACTCATTTAATCGCTTATGGTGTACTGTCTGTTTTTGGGCGAGGCGGGGACATCACACAGCATCCACACCAGCTGATTACCCAGTTTGGCGGGGCCGAAGGCTGCTCCCCCTAGACGAGAACGAGCTGAGCGAGCCTGAGGTGACCCAGGGGGTTACAAAGCCATGGGTAACAAAGGACATTAAGGACATCCTGAACGCTAAAAGAGGGCATTCAGAGATGGAATTAGGGAGGAGCTGAGGAGAATACAGAGGGACCTGAAAGCCAAGATCAGGGAGGCTAAAGACAGGTATAGGAGGAAGCTTGAGTGGAAACTCCAGCAGAACAACATGAGAGAGGTCTGGAGTGGGATGAGGACCATCACTGGGTTCTAGCAAACCAGCAATAGAAGAGCCAAAGGCAGTGTGGACAGGGCCAACAAACTTAACCTGTTCTTCAACAGATTTGACACTGTGGCCCCTGCCCGTCCCCCACATGATTCATCTGTTGTCGGCCCCCAATCAACACATACTCCACTCTCCCCTCTTACTCCTCCTCACAGCCCCCCACCCTGCTCTCGTGACTACACCCCTCCCCCACCTGAAACCACCATGGTGGGCTTCACAGCTGAACAGGGAGAAGACAGCTGAAACGTCTCCACCCAAACAAGGCTGCAGGCCCGGGTGGTGTCAGCCCCAGGGTGCTCAAAGCCTGTGCCCCCCAGCTATGTGGAGTACTTCACCATGTTTTCAACTTGAGCCTGAGTCTCCAGAGGGTTCCTGTGCCATGGAAGATGTCCTGCCTCATCCCTGTACCGAAGACGTCGCACCCCAGTGGCTCCAATGACTACAGACCGGTGGCATTGACCTCCCACATCATGAAGACCCTGGAGAGACTTGTTCTAGAGCAGCTCCGGCCTATGGTTGGGCCACACTTAGACCCCCTCCAGTTCGCCTACCAGCCCCGACTAGGAGTTGAGGATGCCATTGTCTACCTGCTGAACCGTGTCTATGCCCACCTGGACAAGCCGGCGAGCACTATAAGGGTCATGTTTTTTTACTTCTCCAGTGCATTCAACACCATCCGCCCTGCTCTGGTGGGTGAGAAGCTGACAGTGATGCAGGTGGATGCTTCCCTGGTGTCATGGATTATTGATTACCTGACTGGCAGACCACAGTAAGTGCACTTGCAACACTGTGTGTCAGACAGAGTGGTCAGCAGCACTGGGGCTCCACAGGGGACTGTCCTGTCTCCCTTTCTCTTCACCATCTACACCTCAGACTTCAACTACTGCACAGAGTCTTGCCATTTTCAGAAGTTTTCTGATGACTCTGCCATAGTTGGATGCATCAGCAAGGGAGATGAGGCTGAATACAGGGCTACGGTGGGAAACTTTGTCACATGGTGTGAGCAGAATCATCTGCAGCTTAATGTGAAAAAGACTAAGGGGCTGGTGGTGGACATGAGGAGGGCTAAGGTACCGGTGACTGCTGTTTCCATCCAAGGGGTCAGTGTGGACATGGTGGAGGATTACAAATACCTGGGGATATGAATTGACAATAAACTGGACTGGTCAAAGAACACTGAGGCCGTCTACAAGAAGGGTCAGAGCCATCTCTATTTCCTAAGGAGACTGAGGTCCTTTAACATCTGCAGGACAATGCTGAGGATGTTCTACGAGTCTGTGGTGGCCAGTACTATCATGTTTGCTGTTGTGTGCTGGGGCAGCGGGCTGAGGGTAGCAGACACCAACAGAATCAACAAACTCATTCGTAAGGCCAGTGATGTTGTGGGGGTGGAACTGGACTCTCTGACGGTGGTGTCTGAAAAGAGGATGCTGTCCAAGTTGCATGCCATCTTGGACAATGACTTCCATCCACTCCATAATGTACTGGTTAAGCACAGGAGTACATTCAGCCAGAGACTCATTCCACCAAGATGTAACACTGAGCGTCATAGGAAGTCATTCCTACCTGTGGCCAACAAACTTTACAACTCCTCCCTCGGAGTGTCAGACACCCTGAGCCAATAGGCTGGTCCTGGACTTATTTCCACTTGGCATAATTTACCAATAATTATTATTTAATTATTTATGGTTTTATATTCCTATATTTCTACACTATACTCGGTTGGTGCGACTGTAACGAAACCCAATTTCCCTCGGGATCAATGAAGTACGTCTGTCTATGACGTCCATGCGGCAGCGCGCTTCGGCGTAAAGACGTCGCAGTGACGTTCCCGCGGCGGATCGCACGCAGCGCGGTGACGTGCCGGGCAGCCATGAGCGAGAAGGGGGAGTTGGATTTGACCGGAGTGAAGCTCAATACTGGCGTCTGGCTGGTGAAGGTGCGTGGGCAGCGCTGGCCGGCCGCGGGGGCAGTGGGATGATCGCGGTTGGAGGAGCAGCACCTCATAGTCTGAGAGCAGCAACACGCACAAACTGCTGGGGGAGTGAGCAGGCCGGGCAGCGTCGATGGAGAGGAACATACAGTGGTCGTTTCAACACGAGACCCTTCGTCAGCACTGGGAAGGAAAGGGGGGAGGGGAGGTGATAGGTGAAGCCAGTGGGTGCAAAGGTCAAGGGCCGGAGAGGAGCAGAGTGGACTGTGGGAGAAAGGGACGGACCTAGAGGAAGTGATAGGCAGGTGAGAAGAGGGGACAAGCCAGAGAGGGGAATAGAAGGGGGGGGGTGGATTGTTTTTTAAGCAGAAGGAGAAATTGATATTCATGAAATTGGTGAGGACTAGTTTTGCCAGACAGAGGACAGGTAAGGTTTGAGGAGTGTTCAAGTTGAGAAGGGGGTGCTGTTGTAGTGTGGCAGATTGACTTCTACCTTACTGATGCCAGGCAGCAACTCTCGGACACCTCCTCATGCCTACCTCTTGAAAAGGACTAAGGTCAGTGATGAGGTCACTGACCTCATCAACTCTGAAAAACTCCCATCCACTGCCACCAAACACATTGTTTCCTTTCCCTGCACTTACCGCTTCTGCCTCCTACTCACAGTTGTCAAATCTGACTGGGTAGCCTATTGTCTGCATGCTCGTATCCCACTAAACTTGTGAACTCATTACTCAATTCTTTGCTATTCCCCTTGGTTCAGTCCCTTCTCACCTACATCCACAACCCTTCTCATGCCCTTGATCTCCTCAGTAACTTTTGACTCCCTGGTTCCAAATGCATTATTTTCACTCTGGGTGCCCAGTCCCTGTGACCCCCCCCCCCCCCCCCATTAAGAAGGCCTCAAAACTCTCCACTTGTTTCTCCTCCACCTTCACCCTCCTCTGGCAGAACTGGACCTCACCCTCAACAATTTCTTTGGCTCCTCTTACTTTCTCCAAACTCATAGGCCCTAGCTATGTCTGCCTTTTTGTTGGCTACATAGTTCCAAGCCTTCCTCCATTATAATGACAACTGAATTGATGCTGTTTCATGCACCCATGCTGAGCTCATCAATTTCATCAACTTTGCCTTTAACCCTGTCCTTAAATTCACTTGGTCTATCTCCGACACCCTCCCCTTTCCCTACCTCTCTGTCTCCATCTCTACAGACAGAGTACCAACTGACATCTTTTATAAATTTACTGATATCCACAGCTATCTTGACTATAGCTCTTCCCACCATGTCTCCTGGAAAACTGCTTTTCCATTTTCTTGGTCCCTTTGTCTCTGCTGCATCTGATCCAGGATGAGGCTTTCCTTTCCAGGACATCGGCGAAGTCTCCTTCCTTCGCAGAACAGTGTTTCCCTCTCTCCACTGCTAATGCCCGCATCTCTTCATGAATATCCATGCTCAGTGAACTCTCCAGCTGCCTTAACAGTGATAGAGTTCCTCATGTCCTTACCTACCACCTCATGATCCTCCACATCCAACATATCATTATCTGCCAGATCTGACCACCAAATGTATCTCTACCTCCCCCTTCTCTCCGATTTCTGCAGTGATCGCTCCCTCTGATTCCCTTCTTCATTCTTCTCTCCCCACAAATCTCCCTCCCAGCACTTATCCCTGCAAGTGGCCAAAGTGCTACATCTGCCCATTCACCTCTATTCAGGGCCTCAAGCTGGCCTCCCAGGTGAGGCAACACTTCACCTGCGAACCTGCTGAAGTTGTCTTGTGGCCAGTGCTCCCAATGCAGCCTCCTTTACATTGGTGAGACCCGATGTAAAGTGGGGGACCGCTTCGTCATGCACCTCTGCTCCATCTGGCAAAAGCAGAGTTTCCCGGTGGCCAATTCGGATTCCCATTCCTGTTTCAACATGTCAGTCCATGGCCTTCTCGATGAGGCCACCCTCAGGTTCCATCTGGGCAGCCTCCCCAACCTGATTGCGTGAACGTTGATCTTCTGATTTTGAAAAAGTGTTTTGTTTCCTTTCCCCACCCCTCTCTATTCCCCACTCTGGCCTCTACCCTTTTCTCACCTTCCCCAGGTCCCCTCCTGTTTTTGTCTCCCCTATGGTCCACTCTCCTCTCCGATCCGATCTTAATCTCTAGCTCTTGATCTTTTCTACCCACCTAGCTTCATGTCACCTTCTAACTATCCAATTTCCCTTGCCCCGCTCTTTTAATTCTGGGGTCTTCCCCCTTCCATTCCAATCCTGAAGAAGAGTCTCAGCCTGAAACTTCGACTGTTTATTTATTTGCATAGATGCTGTCTGACCTGCTGAGTTCTTCCAGCATTTTGTGTATGTTGCTTGTTATTTGAATCACCCCGCTGTGTCCATGTGAATCTTTGAATTAGATTCCTGTGTTTGAAGATGAGTTTTATTTGTCACAAGTACATTGAAACACACAGTGAAATGTGTTGTTTGTGTCAAAGACCAACATAGTCCGAGGATGTACTGGGGGCAGCCCCACACGGTTCCAAGATGCCATGCCAACAACTTACTACCCCTGACCCACACATTTTTGGAAAGTGGGGGAAGCCCAGAGCATCCGGAAGAAACCCACATGGTCATAAGGAGAACGTACAAACACCCAAGGATAAAATAAAAATACAAACACTTCAAAATTCACTGTATCCGGATCATCTAGGAGAGGCAAAAAGAGAACGTGGAGTTAGGATGAGACCAGGAAAGTTACTTTCTAACTAACTCTCCGAGCAGAATTGCTCTTGGTAACCATGTTGATCAAACACGTATTAGCTGTTGAACCATTTCGGTTTTTTAAGATGTGATACCTGCCTAATTTACAAACTTGCTTTGCTCCTTGATGGTTTCAGGGAATCTTCCTCAGGTAGCCCCTTGAGCAATTTAATTTCCCTGTGCCTGTGATTTAATAAAGAAAGCACTGACAGGGATTCTCCTTCATTTATTGGAATCATTGAGACTGGGAGACAACAGTGATGAAAATATTTCTGTCATTTCACTCATTATTAAGTCAGCTTTACCACCCAATTTTCCCTTGATTTTGCAGTTAAACTACATTCTAGGTTTGGCACATCAGTGGACAGAAACAGTTCCGTTTTATCTGGCTGCCAGTCGAGGGCTTGGCTCCTTTCAAATCCATATAATCACAGAACTGTTTCTTGTGCTCTTTGCTGATATGATAAGTATTTTCCACTCCGTTATTTCCGTCTTTCTCTTATCTATAAGTTGTAAACTACTTTAACAAAGGGCCCAGACTCTTTCCTGAAATTGTTGAAAGCATCTTTGCTTTACATGTGTGGAAGACTTTGAACTGTACATGTACGTATATAGTTGAAAGTTAACTTGTTAAGGTTTTAAAGTCTTGATCATGGAAGAGTCCAACGATGGATATTATATGATGCTAAATGACTATTTATTGGATAGCTACTAGCTGTATTTTTAGATTGCAGCAGATGAATCACACACAGTGCAATAATTTTAGGATTATTAAAGGATAAATTATCTCATTGAGATATGTACACTGAAGCCACAATGTTCCCCTGGATAGTCTTTGAATATTGCTACACTGATACTACACTATTCAGGCCAACTGGCCCGTGTGGTCCATGTGACTTCACCTACTTCTTTTGTTCCTTTCTTCCTTGTTTCCTGATTCCTGATGAATGAACTTTAATTTCTATAACTTCGGGTAATTTCTCCCTCCACCTTTGTATTCTGGCTCCTGGCCCCTTTCTTTCCAATACTGACAGAGGGTTTCGGCATGGAAAGTCGACTGGTAGATGTAACTTGTCTTGCTGAGTTCCTCCTACACTTTGTGTGTTGCTCTAGATTTCCAGCATCTAGAGAATCTCTTGTGTTTATTCCATATTTTTGTCTACTATTTCCTTAAATACAACTCTTTATTTTCTTTAACCGCTGAATTTAATTTCACAGCCGAATCGTTTTCTGCATACAGAGAAGGCTAGGAATACTCAGCAGGACAGGCAACATCTGTGGAGAGAGAAATTGTTAATCTTTTTGATCACGGTTTTCTTTTAAAAAAAATTGAAATAGAGCCTGGAGTGGGCCCTTTGAACCGCGGTGCCCAGCAACCCCTGGTTTAACTGTAGCCTATCATGGGACAATTTACTTTTTTTTGGTAATTTTTTTTATTGAAGTTCATCATTAAACAAGCATTTCCATAAGATGTATTTCAGACATTGTACATATATATCATATAATCATATATGTCACAAACCTCCACATAGTATTTATCTGAGGTATACACTTATAGAAAAGAGTGGAAAGAAAAAACAAGCAAAAAGAAAGAACTATGTACAAGTAGAGAGTGATTTTTTTTACAACAGATTCATTGATTTGTGAGAATAAAATCAGGCCTATGAGGCACTATGTAGTTAAACCATTTTTCCCAGTATAAATCAAATTGTTCCAGCTTATGATTAACAGATGCTGTTATCTTCTCCATTTTGTAAATGTCCATTGTAATTTCCATCCATGTATTTAAAGTTAGGCATTTCCTAGTAAGAGTCTACCGTTATCTGAATTATATGCTTTTCTAAATAGCTCCATCAAGCATGTACTTGCCTTGGTTACATTTTTAAGCATCTTATTAACATATTGTCGCATCTGTAAATACCGATAAAAGTCTTGTTTTTCTAATAAGTGTTTCTCTTTAAGCATTTCAAAACTGAACAGTGTTCCGTCTTTCATTATGTTGCAAAGAACTGTTATTCCTTTAGCTGTCCAGTCCTTAAATCTGGCATCCAATTTATTTGGTGTAAAATCCGAGTCATATGCACACCATTTAAAAATTGCTGTATCTCCCTCCAGATTATATTCTTTTATAGTAGTTTTCCATATTTTAAGAGCCAATTTCACCCATGGGTTATCAATAGTATTTATGTACCTTTGCAGGTTGTTATCAGCCAAAATTGCTTGTATGGGGATGGGAAGTACCCACTCCTCAATGTTTTTCCATCGAGCGTCATATGATGGGTTGCACCAACATATCACAGCTCTCAACTGTGCTGCAAAATAATAAACTCTAAGAGAAGGTAGGCCCCATCCCCCCTTTTCCTTTGTTAATTGCAAAGTTTTGAGACAAACTCTAGGCCTTTTACCCTGCCAAATATACCTTGATAACATCTTGTTCCATTCATTGTATTGATTTTGATTAATCTCTATTCGTAGGGTCTGAAAGAGATATAACAGTCTGGGCAGTATATTCATTTTAATAGACTCAATCCTTGAACTGAGACTGAAAAAAGGAATCAGGTTCCATCTTGCCACATCTTTCTTAATTTTTTTATATAACATTCCGATAATTTTGCCAAATCTTTGGGCATAATGATGCCCAAATATTTGAAAGACTCTGTGTGCCATGCCCAGGGATATCTACTTTCAATTTCTCTTGGTGGGCTATAGTAATATGAAAGTAATTGGGTTTTATCTATGTTGATCTTGTATCCTGATAATTGACCATATTGTTCAAAGGATTGCATCAATTTAGGTAAAGAGTATGTTGGTTGCCCTAGATCAGGGGTCAGCAACCTTTACCACTGAAAGAGCCACTTGGACCCGTTTCCCACAGAAAAGAAAACTCTGGGAGCCGCAAAACCCGTTTGACATTTAAAATGAAATAACACTGCATATAACGTTTTGTTTTGCCTTTATGCTATGTATAAACAAACTATAATGTGTTGCATTTATGAAATTGATGAACTCCTGCAGAGAAAACGAAATTACATTTCTGCATGCAACAAAAACATTTTGAACTCCGAAAAAAAGACGTTGGGTTGAAGGTTACTTTTAAGTAAAATACTCAACGTCTATTTGAGTCCTTCTTGTATTTATGAAAAACGCCAAACTTAAATTTGCCGCCAGCAGCAAACCAAAAATAACGTCAGCCAGCTGTCAACCTGAAAAATAAAAGGACTATTTCACTGAACAATGAAAAAATATGAATATACGTAAAATAATAGGCAATTAAAATATTTATCATACTTGTTCAGGTTGACTCACACCTGACAATGCAGTCGTATTCAGTAGGGATGGATCGATGCTTAGAGGACTGACCGGGAAGGATAATGTGGTTTTTTCCTCTCTGAACTCACATAAGCGTTTCCCAAACGATGTTTGCATTGCGATGATTGCAGAATGTAAATACTCCGAATTTATCATGTCGTGACCTTGTTTGAACTCTCTCAAATTGGGGAAGTGAGACAATGTGCCTTTCTGTAAATCTCTAGCAAGCAACGTCAACTTGCGCTCGAATGCCAAAACATCCTCCAACATGTGCAGGGTTGTACGTCCTTACCCCGTTGAAGAGCTGTGTTCAGCGTGTTCAGGTGCGCTGTCATGTCTACCATGAAGTGTAGCTTTTCCAGCCACTCTGGCTGTTCCAGCTCAGGAAAGGTGGGCCCTTTGCTGCCCAGGAAAGTTTTCACTTCTTCCAGACACGCGACAAAGCGTTTCAGCACCTCCCCTCTGGACAGCCAGCGATAAAAACACATTGTAGCGGTGTAGCTTTATTCGAACTAAACAGCCTTGCTTTTAAGCCTCCCTCAACCCGCCCCCCCATGGGCGCGGATGCTGCAAAAGACACATACTCACAAACCCCCGTAGGCTATCTCCCTTAGCCTGAACGCTGGCTAATTGTGAGCCGGTTCGGATGTGTCAGGAATTGGGTCTCCACAACGTCTTATTTAGATTGTACAAGATCACCATAATCTTCAAATTTAGATTTACATTTCAAAAACTAACAAACTAACATAAAATACATTTTAATTAAATACTGACCATGTAGCGGTGTGCTACACGCAGCGCTAAAATTACGACACGGAGTCGGTAACTGCAGTCGAAGGAAAAAACTTTATTCGACATCTTCAGCCTCACTTTTAAGCCTCCCTCAACCTGCCCCCCATGGCGCAGAGGCTCCAAAGCTCTGTGCTCGCAAACCCCCATAGGCTATCTAATTGTGAGTCGGTTCGGATGTGCCAGGAAAAGGGTCGCCACAACCAATTATTTTCCAAAGCAACAGGGAGCCGCAGCACAGACGTAAAAGAGCCACATGTGGCTCCGGAGCCGCGGGTTGCCGACCCCCGCCCTAGATAGATCAAAATGTCATCCATGTAACAAACCAATTTATGCTCTGTCCCTATAATAGTAATTCCCCTGATATCTTCATTTTGTCTGATGTATTGAGCTAATGGTTCCAGATACCTCTCGTTACCTCTAGGGTAAGACTATTTGATAAATATCCATTGATTTTAATCCTAGCAGTAGGATTGTCATATAGTGTCTGTATAGTTTTAATAATTGTGTCTTGGAAACCAAATTTATGTAAAACTCTAAAGAAAATTCCAATTAACCAAATCAAATGCCTTTTCAGCATCCATGCTTATCACCATTGCTTCGATTTTTTTTGTAAATGATCCATAATGTGAAGTGTCCTTCATATACTGTCTTGTGTTTGGTGTTGTCATATAAAACCTGTCTAATCATTACGTATCAGTATGGGTAGAAATTCCTCTAATCGTTTGGCCATGATGGAGGTAAATAATTTATAATCTACATTAAGAACGGATATTGGACTAAATGACCCGCATTCCATTTTGTCCTTGCCTTCTTTCGGTATAGCTGAGATTATCGCTTCCTTCCAACTGGGTGGCATTTGTGCCTTTTTTAGAGCCCAGTTCATTGTGGGGAGTAAAACAGGAATGAACTCATTTTTGAATTCTTTGTACCACTCTGCCGTATACCCATCTGATCCCGGTGACTTGCTTAGTTTAAGCCTACTAATTGCAGCTTTTAATTCAACTTCAGTTATGTCAGCAGTCATCGTTCTATTTTGTTCTTCGCTTAAAATAGGTAAATCTAGAGAATTCAAGAAGGTGTCAATTTGGGTTATGCTTCCCCCTGGAACTTTGGAATATAGAGTTTTGTAAAACACTTCAAAAGCTTCTTGAATTTCACTTAGCTTATTTTTTTTAATCATTTTCATACTTGGGTCCCTAATTCTATGAATTGTATTTTCTGCTATCTTTTTTTTTCAGTTTCCACGCCAGTATTTTCATAGACTTTGATCCACTTTCATAATGTCTCTGTTTCAGAAACATTAAATTTTTCCTGATTTCTTGCATAGCCAAACTATTAATTTCATTCCTAATTTTTTTAAATTTCCCCTAATGTATCCTGTGCCAAATTCAATTTGTGTTTTTTCTCTAGTTTCTTCAGCCTATTTTGTAATTCCTCTAATGTTTTATTCCTTATTTTTTTCTTATATGAAGATATGGCTATAATTTCCCCTCTTAAGACAGCCTTCAGAATATCCCATAAAATGGGAGGTGAAACCTCACCATTGTAATTAAATTCTAAGTAGAGACCAATTACTTTTTTAATTTGTTCCTTAAAGTACGGATCATTGAGTAAACTTGAATTTAGTTTCCAAATAGTATTCTTCGGTTGTAGGTCAAAATCAACAAATAAATATATAGGTGTATGGTCACTTACATCTATTGTCCCAATTCCACAGGTGTTTATTTTGTCTTTGTCTTTTACAAATGTTATGAAATAGTCTCTTGTTGGGGAAAAGGTCCCTCCATATATCAATTAAACCAACTTCCTCAAAAAGGGCATTAACTTTCTTATGTAAAGATTTTGTTTCATAGGTTTTTCTGTTGGAAAAATCTAAGTTTGGTTGTAATTGTAAATTAAAGTCTCCCCCCCCCCCCACCCATCCGAGGATACCTTCTGTTTCCGCTACCATAATATCAGTAATTTTCTGAAAGAAACCAATATCACTTTCGGGGGGTGTGTATATATTCAATAGAGTAACTGAATTTCCGTCTATATTCCCCCTTACCAGATTATATCTGCCCTCTTTATCTCCCATTTCAGATACTTTTTCAAAATCTAGCTTGCTTGAGATAAGAATAGCAACTCCTCTCCTATGTCCTGATTTATATGAGGAGAAAAACAGATTAGTGAAGCCCATTCTCTTTAGTTTTCTATGGTCATTATCATTTGAATGAGTTTCCTGTAAATATACTACATGGGCTTGTTCTTTTTTCATTCTGGATAAAATTCTATTACGTTTCATTGGATTTAATAGCCCATTGACATTAAAAGAAATGAATTTTACTTTGTCCTGAGCCATCTGTATTTATCTGTCAATGTATCATTGAAATTAACAGAATAAAACTTAATTGATCTACTCCCTGAACAAATAAGAACCAAGAAACGCAAATAATAACAAAAATGGCAACAAACGTGTGATTCCAAGGCTGAGGTCTCTGGTAGATGACCCTGTGTTGAGCTAGAGGAAATGTCTAGCTGTGGGGAAAACCCCTCCTACTTGTGAGTTGAGGGCCCCCATTGCAGTATTCATAAAAGTCAGTGAACAAATCCATTACACAGAAAAGATTTCCCTGTGTACACACACACACACGCACACATATATATGTGGGCGCGCGCACACACACACACACACACACACACACACACATATAAATATATTGTATGCATACACACATATATATATCCTCATTTTGGTGGGGAAAAAGGAGCAAGTGAGCGAATAAAGAATAACAACTAAGTAATATTAAATCCACATTATAATAAGTATTTCTCGAGATAGGTATATCACCGTCTACTTTTGTTTCCGTTTAACCTCTCAACATTTTTAAAGTTAGCCAAACCTTATGGCTCTTCTGGAGGGGGTGAGGGCTGTCTTTGGAAAACTCCCAGTCTCCTTCTGATATATTTCTCTCGGCCTCCTCCCATCTCCTGCCTTCTCAATTCTCGCACTATTTCCCAAACGGAGTGGGATAATTCCTCTGCCAGGCTTTCCTTTGGTTTGATCACGCTGACAGGCAACCCTCTGGCCTTCATGTCTGTAGTCGCCTCTTCCACTGTCTGATACAGTTGGATCCCATCTTGATAAAACACTCGAAGCTTAGCAGGGTTCAGAGTTTGAAATCTAATCCTTTCTTGCTTTAGTATTCACTTTACTTCAGAGTATTATTTACGTTTCTGCAGGACTGCGGGGGGGGGGGGTTAATCTTGGTCGAAATATATTAATTTATTGTCTAAAAACACCCTCTTCTTACTCCAGGCCCTTCGTAGAATCTCCGCCTTGGTACTGTATTGAAGGAATTTAATTATTATTGAGCGTGGCTTATCTGCTTTATCTCGGGTAGGCTTCGGGATGAGCACACGATGCACTCTCTCAATTTCCAGCTCCATAGTTGAGGGAAGCTCCAGCACGTTCCACAGCAACTTTCCGACAAACTCCGTAATAGACAAGCCCTCCGCTCCTTCATGAATGTTGTATATTCTGATATTTTTCTGCTGTGATCTTCTCTTTAGGTCAAGCAGTTTACCTTGTTGATTTAATATTTTTATCATCTTACTTAGTATCCGCTCCACGTTTTGAACGTGATCTTCCACCTTCTCAATTGGAGTCTCTGCCACCACTATTTTTTGATTGACGTTGGCGAGCTCTGACTTAATATCATGTAGCTGATGTTTTATATCTTTCTGGAACTCCCTTATCTCTTTCAAAATTTCAATCATATTTACCGCTTTGCCTGAATGAGGCCCATTGTCAGCCTCGCTAGCACGCAGTTGGATAGGAGAGCCGCTCACTGCACTCCCCTCGGCTGCAGTGTTGCTTTTTTTATTTCCATTCTTTTTCCCCATTCTTGCCCCTCTTATCAATTCAAATACTTTTGAAAAATACTGTATTTGATGGGTTAACGGGGCTTAGTATGCGCTTTTCCAGAGGAGCTAGTGACTTAAGCTGCCATTCTCGACAATGACATCACTGGAACCACGGGATAATTTACAATGATCAATTAACCTACTAACTGGTACACCTTTGGACTGTGGGAAGAAACCAGAGCACCCAGAGGAAATGCACACGGCCACGGGGAAAACGTACAGACTCTTTACAGGCAACAGCGAGAATTGAGCCAAGTCGCTGGTATTGTAAAGCGTTGTGCTAACCACTGCGCTACCATGCACCCCCAAATCTATAGTTCTCCTTAACACTTTGCAGTGCTATGTGATGGATCTGCAGTTGTGTGTCCTTCCACAGTGTGGTGCTATCTCAACACATTCAGGAAGGGAAACCAGAACAAGTGACAAATTAAAACAAACTGCAGGTGCTGGAAATCTGAATATAAAATAAAAACAGAAAATGCTGGGAACGTGTAGCAAAGCTGGCTACATCTGCGAGAAGAGAAATAATCCTTCATGTTTCTGATGGCAAATAGTAGTTAAATTACGAATTAAAATTAATTTTGCTTTCATCGGTTTTTTCCACTACATCCCTAGGTGCTTTGAGAGCTTTCTCTTGCCATCTTAATGCTGCTCTCAGGAATACATCCCGAGCATTAAGTGAGGTCCCAGTGTATCTGTTTGTGACATGAGGTGGCTGTGGCTGCACTTGCTCAAAATGCAAGTTCAAGACGAGACAGAAGTATGAAGCAGGAGTTGATAAGATATGGAGCCCAGGAGATGAAAGGCAGTCTAGTGTAAATATGAGGAAGGGTGATTTTAATTTCAGACCTTTGACAAATGGTTTAGATGGGAATGTGGAATTTGGTGTTTTTAAGGATGTAGGTATCAGAGTTTTGATTTGGGTCAGATTAGGAAGAAGATGTGAATTGATTCCGGAAGTATTAAGTTGATTGAGCTGTGGTAAGGATGCAGGCAGTAATTAGGTTGAAGGATGATATGGGTGATTCAGATACCAGTATATAAAGAATGTGTGGCACGTGGCCAAGTGGTTAGGGAGTTCCTGAAGGTCGTGAGTTTGAGCTCAGCCAAGGCAGCGTGTGTGTCCTTGAGCAAGGCAGTTAACCACACGATGCTGCAGTCTACCCATCTGAAAAATGGGTACCGGCAAAAAAATGCTGGGGGGGAATCTTGTACTCTCAGTCACTTCACGCCACAGAAACCGGCATAAGCGCTGGCCTGATGAGTCTGTAAGGCTGGGGACAGGACTTTGACTTGATATACAGAATAGTTACTGTTATAATCAAACAATGTCATTCTCTCAAGTATCTTTTTGTCTTTGTAATTGATTAATTGTTTTTTGTTCCATAGTTATATTAGCAATTGACAGATATGTACTACGATAAATTAATGTGTAAAAATCAGAAATCAATTCAATTTTAGAATAAATTCAATTCAAAAGTAGATGATCATTAACAGTAATGAATAAACGAAGGGGTAAGTTTAGCATTCTCTCAAAGTAAAGCTTTTAATTTAAAAAATTGAAAATGAATATTTCCCACAGCGTGAATATCATCATACTTCTCAGTACCTGGTCTTTTTACTTGCTCACTGTGAACCTGTTTACTTGGTAAACATTGCACATTACTTCAGAATCTTCTCCTGTAACACCTGATGAAATCTAGTTTGCCAAGAGATGGATTTTATTTGACGCCAAGGAATGAGGTACCGGCCGTCGGTCTGCAGCTGGAGACCAGGTCGGCAACCTGTGTTGGGTACCGTTTTGTGTTAATTACCATGTTTTCCTTCACAAATATGTAAAATTAAATTCAACTGGAACAGTCTTTCTCTGCAGTGACTTTCCAAATCTGCTAATAATTAATTTTTGAGTAGGTGAGTTAAAGGCTCCATGGATTAATAGAGTGTGTTCCAAGCCAGCGTCCAGCATCAGTGTGGAAATGTGTAGACTTGCTGCTGAAATTGGACTTGTAATTGTGAAATTGCAGCTTTAGCAAGTGTTACAAATTTGGGTAGTTTTTTTTGCAACTTTGCTGTTTGCTTCAATATTAGCTATCAGCTACGAGCTACCATTAGAGGGTGAGAAATGTCAGAAGCAGGTTATGCCTTTGCCTGATAAGGCTACAGCGATTCAAAAACAAACGATGATTGTTTTGACTAACTGGAAACATTGATGTTGCTACATTCACTAAGGTATTGCATGGACTGCTCAATATCATTATAGCTTCCGTGTCATTTCTAATATCCTTGGAGGATGTTACTCAGCGGAAATCTGCCCAACCTCCAGTGGATAATGAGAACATTCTTTTATGCTTGGAGGGCTTTGCCTTGGGCTTTCATTCAAAATCTTTGCCCTGAATGACTGTCAACCAATCTGCCTACAATTCTCAAGAATGTCGTAAACCAAGTTGTACGGTCCAAGAATACCTTGGTGGAGTTTGTATGGCAGTAAAAACCCCATAATTATTACAGGATTTCTTATGTTATTGATAATTATTTGGACAGAAATAAATTTGGACAGAAATAAATTTATTTTCATTTATACATTTGATAGTATAAAATTAAATCCCAAAAGGATGAAAATAGTGAGTCTGTGCTTCAGATAAAGATTTCAAAGCTACCATTGTCCGTGGAGTAAATATAAATAAAAAGCATTGTTGATCAATTCATGTAATTTTCATGAGTTTGACATCGTTTGCAAATGCGCTATTGTCTTTTGTGTGAAGCTTCTTAAGCTGATTGTTCAGTTTTTAATATTATTTGATTTGATCGTGACAAATAACTTGAAAAAGTGGGTAATCAATGTAAGAATATTTTTGATTCACAGAGAAAACAAAATGTATTTGCAAATGTCATTGTCGAACTCTGAAAATGACGTGATTTCATCAGCAATACTTCATGCTGGCATATCATTGACTAATCAAGTGCATTTTCTCAGAACCAGTTATAAAAAGAGTTCCTTCATCATCTGTGGCAGAAAACTTGGAACTTTGTCAACAGTGTTCACCCTGTTGTCACTGCAGATTAAATGATGTAAAATGTCAATGGTTTTTCATGGAAAAGCATATGCATATAAATGTATTCAGCCACTCCGCTGCATTTTTACTGCTAATGCCATTTCATCCTGTGTGTAAATATCTTGGATAGTTGGTGTAGCTCTTCTTGTCTGGCATTCTGTGCCTTGTGAGAAGGCATGGGCACTCCCTGTAACTTCGGCAAGCCGTTGCAGGAAGTATCTATTTGCAGCAGCTTGAACTCCAGCTTGCAGAGCTGGACTGGTAGTTTTAGTCACTGTGGTTGTGAATGGTGTGATTAAGGAAGTGGTGATTTTTTTGTAATGTAAGTACATAATTGCTGGACAGACTGAGCCGCCTGAGTCCATCCTCCTCTCAAACAGGATTTCTGTTTTGGATGCTGGTACGTCATGACACGTAGCCTGACATGGCACTGCAAGTAGCTCGGCTGCACATGAGGGGAGGAAAAAAGAGAGTCAAATAGTAAAACTGGTCAATTCAATAGTCTGGAGGAATAGGCATGGTAGGAGATGAAATGTTGCTTGAATTTTTAAAAAAACTGCAGCTGCTGGAAATCGGAAACATAAACAGCAGGTCCAGAGCTGTGAGATAAGCTTTCAAGAATGTGAGTGATGGCAGTGAGCCAGGCAGAACACGATGTGGAATTATTTAGATAAGAATAAGAGATTAGAGGCAGAAAGCATCGGTGGGAGTCGCCAAATAATATTGTAACAGGGAGACACCAAACTGCAGGTACTAGAATCTGGAGCAACTTCCAAGAATTCAGAGTTTTGACTTTCTCCAACAGTTTGTTTTTAGCTTCAAGTAGTTTTGTAATATTGGACAGAACTTAAATCGGAATATTAGAGATGCAGTGAACAGGCTAATATAGTATACAGAGTTTAATACACATTCAGATTGGATCGGTCAAATTAATTATTATAAGATAGCAGAAAAGATTCGTATGAACAAAATGTTTTTTTTAATCTATATGTTTTGGAGCCAAATGGAGGAGGCTGCTGTGGATGTTGATTTTGGAATTGAGAAAGGGTTAATTAATTATCTCAAAGTTCAAAATGAATTTATTCCCAAAGTATATATATGTCACCATACACTACCCTAAGATTCATCATCTTATAGGTATTCACATTAAGTACAAAGAAACACAATAGAAAGAATGAAAAACAGCATACGAGACAAAGAGCCAGTGTGCAACAAACAACAAAGTGAAAAAAACTCAAAAATAATGATAATCCAAATCAGGTTTTATTATCACCAGCATGTGTTATGAAACAATACATGACAAATATAGATTAAAAAACTGAATTACAGTAAATATGTATACAATGGCATGCAAAACTTTGGCACCCTGGTCAAACTTTCTGTTACTGTGAATAGCTAAGCAAGTAAAATGTGACCTGATTTCCAAAAGGCATAAAGTTAAAGATGACATATTTCTTTAATAATTTAAGCAAGATTACTTTTTTATTTCCATCTTTGACAGTTTCAAAATAACAAAAAGGAAAAGGGCCTGAAGCAAAATTTTGGGCACCTTGCATGGTCACTACTTAGTAACACCCCCTTCGGCAAGTATCACAGCTTGCAAACGCCTTCTATAGCCAACTAAGAGTCTTTCAATTCTTGTTTGGGTGATTTTCGCCCATTCTTCTTTGCAAAAGGCGTCTAGTTCTGTGAGATTCTTAGGCCGTCTTACATGCATTGCTCTTTTGAGGTCTATTCACAGATTTTCGATGATGTTTAGGTCAGGGGACTATGAGGGCCAAGGCAAAACCTTCAGCTTGCGCCTCTTGAGGTAGTCCAATGTGGATTTTGAGGTGTGTTTAGGATCATTATCCTGTTGCAGAAGCCATCCTCTTTTCATCTTCAGCTTTTTTACAGATGGTGTGATGTTTGCTTCCAGAATTTGCTGGTATTTAATTGAATTCATTCTTCCCTCTACCAGTGAAATGTTCCCCGTGCCACTAGCTGCAACACAAGCCCAAAGCATGACTGATTCACCCCCGTGCTTAACGGTTGGAGAGGTGTTCTTTTCATGAAATTCTGCACCCTTTTTTCTCTAAACATACCTCTGGTCATTGCAGCCAGAAAGTTCTATTTTAACTTCATCAGCCCACAGGACTTGTTTCCAATATGCATCAGGCTTGTTTAGATGTTCCTTTGCAAACTTCTGATGCTGAAATTTGTGGTGAGGACACAGGAAAGGTTTTCTTCTGATGACTCTTCCATAAAGGTCATATTTGTGCAGGTGTTGCTGCACAGTAGAACAGTGCACCACCACTCCAGAGTCTGCTAAATTGTCCTGAAGGTCTTTTGTAGTCAAACGGGGGTTTTGATTTGCCTTTCTAACCATCCTATGAGCAGTTCTCTTGGAAAGTTTTCTTGGACTTCCAGACCTCAACTCGACCTCCACCATTCCTTGTTAACTGCCATTTCTTAATTACATTACGAATTGAGGAAACGACTACCTGAAAACGCTTTGCTATCTTCTTACAGCCTTGTGGGCATCATTTATTTTAATTTTCAGAGTGCTAAGCAGCTGCTTAGAGGAGCCCATGGCTGCTGATTGTTGGGACAAGGTTTGAGGAGTCAGGGTATTTATAAAGCTTTGAAATTTGCATCACCTGGCCTTTCTTAATGATGGCTGTGAACAAGCCATAACCCTAGGAAGCTAATTAAGGTCTGAGATCTTGGTAAAAGTTATCTGAGAACTCAAATCTCTTGGGGTGCCCAAACTTTTGCATGGTGCTCCTTTCCTTCATTTCACTCTAAAATTGTGCAAAACCAAAATAATACACTAATCTTGCTTAAAATATTGAAAAGAATGTTTCATCTTTAATTTTATGACTTTTGGAGATCAGTTCATTTTCTACTCACAGTAACACAAATTTTGACAGGGGTGCCCAAACGTTTGCATGGTATGCCTATTAAGTAGTTAAGTTAAAATAAGTAGTGCAAAAAACAGAAATACAGAAAGTAGTGAGGTAGTGTTCACGGGTTCAGTGACCATTTAGGAATCGTATGACAGAGGGGAAGAAACTGTTCACCAAGTGTGTGCCTTCAGGCTTCTGTACCTCCTTCCTGATAATAAAAATGAGATGAGGGCCTGTCCTGGGTGGTAGGGGTCCTTACTGATCGACATTACCTTCCTATGGAGCTGACTAATTTTACAAGTTTCTGCAACTTCGATGTCATGCAGTAGCCCACCCCCACCCCCATACCAGATGCAGCCAGTCAGAATATCTCCATGGTACATCTGTAGAAGTTTTCGAGTGTTTTAGGTGACAAACCAAATCTCCTCAAACTCCTAATGAACTAATGCCCCTGTCTTGCCATCTTTATAACTGCATCAATATGTTGTGACCAGATTAAGTCATCAGAGATATTGAAATTTAAATTGCTCACTCTCTCCACTTCTGATCCATCTATGAGGATTGGCGAACACGAGAGGGCACAGTTTTAAGGTGCTTGGAAGTAGATACAGAGGAGATGTCAGGGGTAAGTTTTTTTACGCATAGAGTGGTGAGTGTGTGGAATGGGCTGCCGGCAGTGGTGGAGGTGGATGCGATAGGGTCTTTTAAGAGACTCTTGGATAGATACCTGGAGCTTAGAAAAATAGAGGGCTATGGTAATCCTACGCAATTTCTGAAGTAAGTACATGTTTGGCACAGCTTTGTGGGCTGAAGGGCCTGTATTGTGCTGTAGGTTATCTTTGTTTCTATGATTGGTTCTTACCCTTTCTCTGGTCACGATGCAACCGGTCGATACACTCTCCACCATGCACCTATAGAAGTTTATCAAAGTTTTAGAGGTCATACTGAATTTTTGCAAACTCCTAAGGAAGTAGAAGTACTGCCTTGCTTTCTTCATAATTGCACTTAAGTGCTTGACCCAGAACAGGTCCTCCACAATAATAACAGTGAGGAATTTAAAGTTTCTGGCCCTCTCCACCTCTGATCCCCCAGTGGGGACTGGCTCGTGAACCTCTGGTTTCCTCCTTCTGTAGTCAATAATCGGCTCTGAGAACACAGCCCTGTGATACTCCTGTGCTGATGGTGATTGTGGAGGAGATGTTGCAACTCCAAACTGACTGGGTCTGCACGTGAGGAAAGTGAGAATCTGGTTGCACAGGGAGGTCCTGAGGCCAAGGTTTTGGAGCTTACTGTTTGGATTCGAGGTGATGATGGTATTGAAAGCAGAGTTGTAGTCACCCTGATGTATGCATTCCAGAGGAAGATGGCACCAGTTAACAAGGTGACCAGCGCGACATCCTTCAGAGAGTTTGCAAAGCTACTTCTTTTACATCTTCTATTTCTTTCAAATGTGGTTCTGCTAATGTTGGAGCCTATGACCTACAAACCCCATTTCCAGAAAAGTTGGGATATTTTCCAAAATGCAATAAAAACAAAAATCTGTGATATGTTAATTCACGTGAACCCTTATTTAACTGACAAAAGTACAAAGAAAAGATTTTCAATAGTTTTACTGACCAACTTAATTGTATTTTGTAAATATACACAAATTTAGAATTTGATGGCTGCAACACACTCAACAAAAGTTGGGACAGAGTTAAAATAAGATTGAAAAGTGCACAGAATATTCAAGTAACAGCGGTTTGGAAGACCACATTAAGCAGGCTAATTGGTAGCAGGTGAGGTATCAAGACTGGGTATAAAAGTAGCATCCATCAAAGGCTCAGTCTTTGCAAGCAAGGATGGGTCGTGGCTCACCCCTTTGTGCCAAAATCCGTGAGAGAATTGTTAGTCAGTTCAAAAGGAACATTTCCCAACACAAGATTGCAGAAAATTTAGGTCTTTCAACATCTACAGTACATAATATTGTGAAAAGATTCAGAGAATTCAGAGACGTCTCAGTGTGTAAAGGGCAAGGTTGGAAACCACTGCTGAATGCCCGTGATCATTGAGCCCTCAGGCGGCACCACCTAGAAACTGTCATGTTACTGTGACAATTATAGCCACCTGGGCTCGGGAGTACTTCGGAAAACCATTGTCACTTAACACAGTCCGTCACTGCATCCAGAAATGCAACTTGAAACTGTATTACGCAAGGAGGAAGCCATACATCAATTCTATGCAGAAACGCTGGTGAGTTCTCTGGGCCCGAGCTCATTTCAGATGGACTGAAAGACTGTGGAACTGTGTGCTGTGGTCAGATGAGTCCACATTTCAGCTAGTTTTTGGGAAAAACGGGCGTCGAGTTCTCCATGCCAAAGATGAAAATGACCATCCTGATTGTTATCAGCAAAAGGTACAAAAGCCAGCATCTGTGGTGGTATGTGTGTGCATCAGTGCCCACAGCATGGGTGAGTTGCATGTATGTGAAGGTACCATTGACTCTGAGGCATATATTAGGATTTTAGAGAGACATATGTTGCCAACAAGGCGATGTCTCTTCCCGGGACGTCCATGCTTATTTCAACAGGACAATGCCAGACCACATTCTGCACGGGCTACAACAGCGTGGCTTTGTAGACACAGAGTGCGTGTGCTTGACTGGCCTGCTGCCAATCCAGATCTATCTCCTATTGAAAATGTATGGCGCGTCATGAAGGGGAGTATCAGACAACGGAGACCACGGACTGTTGAGCAGCTGAAGTCTTGTATCAAGCAAGAATGGACAAAATTTCCAATTGCAAATCTACAGTTAGTATCCTCAGTTCCAAAAAGATTAAAGTGTTATTAAAAGGAAAGGTGATGTAACACAATGGTAAACATGCCTCTGTCCCAACTTTTGTTGAGTGTGTTGCAGCCAACAAATTCTAAATTTATGTATATTTATAAAATACAATTAAGTTGGTCAGTAAAACTATTGAAAATCTTTTCTGTGTACTTCTGTCAGTTAAATAAAGGTTCACGTGAATTAACACAGATTTTTGTTTTTATTGCATTTTGGAAAATATCCCAACTTTTCTGGAAATGGGGTTTGTACTTTTTGTTGCTGTGTTTTTGGGTCGACTAAGTGATGTGGTGCTTTGCTGTCTCTGAGGGGGTTAGGTGAGGTTTCCAGCGAAGCGCGTGGCCTCTGGAGATGGGCTGTGAAACCACGATCCACTCCATTTCACGCTGACTAAAGTGTCAAGGAAAATGGAAAACCATTGAGGATGAGAGCGGAAAGCAGGCGGGTGTTTAGCACCGTCTATCTCTCTGTCTCTTGCCCGCTGCTCCCAGAGAAGGTGCCAGTGCACGAATGGCCTCCCCCTCTCACTCAATGCTGCTGGCCTGAAATTAAGAAATGACAGCACTAGATTGAACTGAACTGAGCTGAATGTGCTGTGTTCTCACTTGTTTTCCTTTTTCTGTTTGCGTGTTGGTGGTGTGATGTTTTACTTTGAATGGGTTCTTTGGTTTTCTTTCTTTCCATGGTTATCTGTGGGAGGATGAGTCTCAGGGTTGTGTACTGCAAGCATACTTTGATAATAAATGTACTTTGAATCACTGTTCCAGGGTTGAGTAAACAGCCAGTGAAGTAGCATCTGCTGTGGACCTGTGGTGATGGTAGGTAAATTGGAGCTTGTTGTTAAGAAGCCTATAGGAAAGAGTGGTGGAAATATGATAGAAATTTATATCAAATGATGTAGTTCCGTCTAAAACCAGGGTCTTAAATCTGATCCAAGAAAGCAAGAGGAATGGTTATGGTTGATTGACAAAACATCGAAAGGTACAGTGTTGGATAGGTCATGGCTTGTATTTTAAAAAAAAAGAAACAATGCATAATTCTTAGAAGAAAAATATACATCTGTTTAAGGCCCCATAAGCCAATAGTAACAGTGGTTGACAGGAGAAATTAAAAATAGTATTAAATTCAAGCAAGAGGATTATGAAGTTGCCAGAAATAGCAGCTGATTTGACAATAGGGGCACTATATAACTCAGCAAAAGAGGGCCAAGACATTGATAAAGGCAAAGTAAAATAGGATTGTCACTTCACAAGAAGCATAAAACATGAACTTTTAAGAGTTTCGGAGATATATAAAAATGAAAGTCAAGATTAGGAATGAATGGGTTTTTCTCATATTGGCAGTGAGGGATTTCAGGGAGCTGTGCTTGTGTCTTTGTCAGCAATCTAGCTGAGGAGAAAAAAGTTGCATTTTCAAATTTATTGATGATACAAGATTAGCCAAGGTAGAGGAGAAAAAAGCCTTCAAGAGTTTAGAAACAACCCAAGTGCATGAATGAGATCATCTTGCAGAAAAATGTATTGTCAGCAACTTCGGTGGAGGAAAGTGAGAATTAAGTACGGATACATTTGCACAAGTACACAAAGCCGTCATAAATTTGCCTTTCTAACAGCTTGTTGCACCTTCATGGTGACTTATTGTGAAAGTATTTCAGTATGGGAGTGAACATGTCTTACTGGAGTTACTTCGGGCTAACTGAGATCAGGTTATGACTTATTTACAGAAGGATGTACTTGCCATGGGGTACAGCAAAGATTCATTTGACTGCTTCGTGGGATGATGGGTTTGTTGAATGACAAGAGATTGAGAGGACCATTGCTGGTTTCTCTAGAGCAGGGGTCGGCAACCTTTACCACTGAAAGAGCCATTTGGGCCCATTTCCCACAGAAAAGAAAACACTGGGAGCCACAAAACCCGTTTGACATTTAAAATGAAATAATACTGCATACAACGTTTTTTTTTTGCCTTTATGCTATGTATAAACAAACTATAATGTGTTGCATTTATGAAATCGATTAACTCCTTCAGAGAAAACGAAATTACATTTCTGCATGCAACAAAACCATTTTGAACTCCGAAAAAAAGATGTTGGGTTGAAGGTTACTTTTAAGTAAAATAATCAATGTCTATTTGAGTCCTTCTTGTATTTATGAAAAACGCCAAACTTAAATTGTCCACCAGCAGCAAACCGAAAATAACGTCAGCCAGCTGTCAACCTGAAAAATAAAAGGACTATTTCACTGAACAATGAAAAAAATTATGAATATACGTAAAATAATAGGCAATTAAAATATTTATCATACTTGGTTAATGGGATTTCTGCCCTTGGACCTCAGCGCACAGCGTCTGCACATCAGGGCTGTATGACGTCACCTTCATCTTTACACAGGATCGCAAGCTGTCATCTGTGAGGCGTGCGTGATGTTTGTTTTTAATAAAGTTCATGTTGGAGAACACCTGCTCACATACATATGTGGATCCAAAGATACTTTTTAATGTTTACATAAATGTCGGGGATAGCATTCAATGTTTCGAACACAAGTTTGTCCGGTTTGGGGAGGTTTTCAATATCACTCCATTTGTGATTCTGAGCAAGAACGGCCTTCTGACGGGCAACATCTTCAAGGTCTGCTGTCAAGCGTCTAAACTTGGACACCCATATGTCTTTGTCGGCTATGTCGGCCAGTTCCATCTCAAGATCAGGTTGACTCACACTTGCCAATGCAGTCGTATTCAGTAGGGATGGATCGATGCTTAGGGGAGTGACCGGGAAGGATAATGTGTTTTTTACCTCTCTGAACTCACAGAAGCATTTCCCAAACGATGTTTGCATTGCGATGATTGCAGAATGAAAATACTCCGAATTTATCATGTCGTGAGCTTGTTTGAACTCTCTCATATTGGGGAAGTGAGACAATGTGCCTTTCTGTAAATCTCTGGCAAGCACTGTCAACTTATGCTGGAATGCCAAAACATCCTCCAACATGTGCAGGGCTGTGCGTCCTTTCCCCTGAAGAGCTGTGTTCAGCTGCGCTGTCATGTCTACCATGAAGTGTAGCTTTTACAGGCACTCTGGCTGTTCCAGCTCAGGAAAGGTGAGACCTTTGCTGCCCAGGAAAGTTTTCACTTCTTCCAGACACGTGGCAAAGCGTTTCAGCACCTCCCCTTTGGACAGCCACCGGACTTTGTTGTGCAGCAGGAGATCAGAATATGCGCTTTCCAGCTCGTCCAGCAACAAACGGAATTGACGGTGATTTAAACTTTTTGCCGTTATTTTATTGACAATCTGAATGACAACATCCATTACTTCTGTGCATTCCAGAGGAAATGTTTGAGCGCACAGTGCCTCTTGGTGCAAGATGCAGTGAAAAGTCAGCAGCTTTCTGTCCAGCGACTTCTGCAGTAAAGCCACAAATCCCTTGTGCGCTCCTGTCATACTTGCTGCCCCATCAGTAGCTACTGACACCAGGTGGGTGGTCTTTATTACTTTGGCTCTTAAACAATTCAAGACAGCCTCACAGATGTCCTCCCCCCGTGTTTGGCCTTTTAGAGCTATCAACTCAATCATTTCTTCCTGTGGCCCGGCAGAGTTTACATACTGGCAGAACAGCGCTATTTGTTCAATATCACCTTTGTCTTTAGACTCGTTACAGGCAATCGAGTAGGCCACAGCTGAATTGATGTCTTTAATTTGCTGTCTTGTGATGTCTTCTGCCATTTTTATGGTTCTGTCTTTGACAGTCTTTGCAGGGAGGTGCATATCCCTGATTTTCTGCACAATTTCACTCTTGTTTTTAAAGTCCGTGAATAGATGTTCTGAAATCTTAATGAAAGATTATTTTATATATTCACCATCTGTAAACTGCTTCCCGTGCCTGACTATTTCCTGAGCGGCAACAAAACTAGCATATGTCGTTGATTTTCCAGACTTCATCCACTTCTTGAAATGATTTTTGCTCAGATCAACCTTCCACATCAGTTCCGAAACGGCTTTTTTTCTCTCATCTCCATCCAGATATTTTTGAGCAAAGGCTGCGTGTTTATTCTGGAAATGTCTTGCGACTTTTGACTTTTTGTTGTTTGCTAGTTTCTCATTGCATATTAAGCATACCAGTAAACCAGTCTCGTCAGCAGTGAAAGCAAATGAATCTGACCACGTATCATTAAACGTTCTGTTTTCTTCACTTTTCTTTTTTTAGAGTTCTCCATAGTTAGCCTACCTTGGATCGAAAAATTAAAGAAATCGCGCACTGGTGGGTGTCAGGCATTGGCAGTGATGATGTATATTAATAGCGACAAAAAACACGTTTTATGTAGATTGTACAAGATCACCATAATCTTCAAATTTAGAATTACATTTCAAAAATGAACAAACTAACATAAAATACATTTTAATTAAATACTCATCATTTATTTTCAGAAGCCATAGGGAGCCGCAGCACAGAGATGAAAGAGCCGCATGTGGCTCCGGAGCCGCGGGTTGCCGACCCCTGCTCTAGAGTGATAGGAGATCACACCGAGTCTCATAAAATTTTTACTGGGCTAGCCCAACAGGGTGGGTGCAGGGAGTATATTTCCCATGACTGAGGAGTCTAGGGGTTGTATGGGGTGTCTGGGGGGGGTAGCACCTCTGGTGGGGGGGGCCTGCCGTTCCCTTTTTCAGGGCAGTTCGTCCACCTTTGACCCCCACCTGGCACTCAGCTCTCACATGTGGCTCAAAGTAGCTGTAGCATGCGCAGTGACCACACCCCGGTAAACGGTCTCGGAAGACGGGCCAAACCAGGTGAGGGTAGCTGATGTGTCTTCAACCCTCGGTGAGGTAGGGGATCTCCCTATCCCAGCGTGTGAAGTCTGGCCGAGGTGGATTGAGCAGAGGAGATGGATTAATGGTCCAATGGTCAAGAAGGCAGGCCAGCAGGTGTTATGGAGCGCTAAGAGCATGACAAGGCACTTAGATATCCTGGTCATTCACTGCAAGAGGAGGTGATCTCTTTAAGCTCACTCAGCAATAGGCAAAGGCAAACCACTGCTGTAACCTGCCGAGTACATGATTTCCCAATATGTCAGAGCGGTGTGGAGGGAAACCATCTGCCGAATAGAAATTCCAGATGTGACCTAATGACAACGACGAGGAGTCTAGAACCATGGATCACATCACCGGGTTCAAGAACTGCTACTTCTCGTCAACCATTCAGTTCCTGAACCAACCGGCAAAACTGCTATCACTGCACTAATCATTCTGCACCAAAGTGGATGTTCTTCTGTTCTAACTGTGTTCTTTCTTGTAAAAGTTGTACATAATTTATATATGGTTTATGTTTTCCTTGTGAATACTGCTTATGTACCTGTGATGCTGCTGCTGTTAAGTTTTTCATTGCATCTGTGCATTCAAGAGCTTGTGATATGACAATAAACTCGATTTTAACTTTCATAAGTCTCAGAAAATGGGTCCAGGAAGTCTGGGATTGAGATGAGGAGAATTGTCAGCATGCAAAGGTTGTGGAATCTTTGAAATTCTTGACTCCAGAAAGCTGTGGAGGCTTGTTTGAGGTTGTTGCTATCACAACTCTGACAACTATTCCTTCTTCATAGTTCCTGCTCGTTGTGCAATGGTATGATGTATGGGTGTATTATAAGTTTTAACTGGTCACCTGAGACTTGTTCTTTGTTAATATGATATATAATGTAATATAATCCGATAGCTTCCAAAATGAACGGTTTGTCTTACATTGAAGGGTTTATTAATTTGCCTCTGCCATGTGAATTGTAGCATGTATTTCAAATAGATTTCAATTTTTAACTACTTATTAACTCGAAAGTGTTTTCTTTCTGTTTAATCATTTGGGTCTTGAGTGAATAATTTAAAAACGTCTTTTTGCATATTATGTGCTTCAGAAAATTGATAAAAATGGAATGGAGAGGATTGGTAAAAGAACATGCCTAAATAACAGGGAATGTTTGATGAATGTGGACAGAATTCAAACAGAGTAACACTGGCTGAGTACCCTATAGTAAAAAAAATTCCGTCTATCTATGTCACAAGGTGTATTTTCAATGACTATCAATACATTCGTAGTCATTTATTTTGAGTTCTGTAGCATACTTGAGTGTTATAATGTGCACAATTTAATATAATAAATATACATATTGTGCATTAATTATGGCTTAACTGGTTTTGTGCTTTGTATTATAGTCATTAATGGCCATTAGTGTTAGTGTTTTGAGACAGATTTGTATTATTATATTGCCTTCATTTATTTCTTTAGGTAGAAAATACATGCAGAATTATGGTGACCTACCAAAAATCCACAATATGTTATTTGGTAATGTTGATTCCCGGGCTTTTGTGTTTTATGTGATTATTCTGCTATACAGCTATAAAATGGAATTAAATATTTTGATATGGGGGGGGGAATATTCTTTGTTATGCATCTTGATTTTTGTTTGGTACACTTTTTAACCATTTAAAATAACTTTACAACCAGTGCTCAGGGCCTGTATCCTTGAAGTATTTTTAAAATTAGAATGCTCGCCCAGACAGACAGACGTACTTTATTGATCCCAAGGGAAATTGGGTTTTGTTACAGTCGCACCAACCAAGAATAGTGTAGAAATATAGCAACATAAAACCATAAATAATTAAATAATAATGGGTAAATTATGCCAAGTGGAAATAAGTCCGGGACCAGCCTATTGGCTCAGGGAGACAACTCCAAGGGAGGAGTTGGAAAGTTTGATGGCCACAGGCAGGAATGACTTCCTATGACGCTCAGTGTTACATCTCGGTGGAATGAGTCTCTGGCTGAATGTACTCCTGTGCCTAACCAGTATATTATGGAGTGGATGGGAGACATTGTCCAAGATGGCATGCAACTTGGACAGCATCCTCTTTTCAGACACCACTGTCAGAGAGTCCAGTTCCACCCCCACAACATCACTGGCCTTACGAATGAGTTTGTTGATTCTGTTGGTGTCTGCTATCCTCAGCCTGCTGCCCCAGCACATAACAGCAAACATGATAGCACTGGCCACCACAGACTGGTAGAACAACCTCAGTATCGTCCCCCAAGCTGCATTCCCCTACTTGCTCTTGTGTACGGTTGCCAGCTCACTTACTCATTCTCTCTTCAGCCTCCTGTAGTCTAAAACCTTCGCATCTCCCCTTTCAGAAGAAAGAAAAACAACTGAAGTGACAATGCAGTTATTATCAGTAACATTTGTAAGAAATATGTAAGCATGCTCATATTTTTGTTGTTATGTTTTGTTTCTTTGTGATAAATTTGTGGTTAATAGCTTTCTTTATCATACAGGTACCTAAATATCTTTCACAGCAGTGGGCTAAAGCGACAGGAAGAGGTGAAGTTGGAAAGATAAAGATAGCCAAGTAAGTGAGATCTGTTGCACAGCCGCTGTTGAACATTGAATTTTTCTGATTGGTAAACTAGTGCCCATTAACTAAGGTTTTCTTTTGTCTCTCTGCATTTAACAGGAATCAAGGAAAAACTGAGGTAAGAGATTGCAATGAAGCAGGTAGCAATACAATAAAATGTTATGTCATTATATCATTGTAGAAAATACAATCTGACTTCTTCACAACTTTGGTGGTGCCAGACTTGCAACTTCTCCAGACTTTTAGATATTACATGTTATTCTACAGACAATGTTTACATATTGCACCGTAGTATGATAACTTTTTCGGTGAGCTGAAGGGGAGTGAGGCATATGGAATTACTCTAGCAGTGGCTCCAGTCACAGACTCATCCATGTTCGTGACTTCTGGTGTTTCAGACTCCAGCACCAGCTGCACACAGACAGGATCGTGGCTCCAGCTGTATGCCAGTTTTGGTCATAAACTCCCCCTTGAACTCTGAACCTCCAACTTGCACTCAGAACCAACGAGTGAGCCAGATGCCAATCTGTGAAGACGTTTGAATAGTTGGTTGCTGGACTATTAGAGTCTTACTGTATCTTCAGTCTTACTTTGCCATTATTGATTGTTAACTCATGAGTTACGTCAGTACCTTGTGTTAATTCTGGTTTGATCACGAATCTCATCACATGATCACTTAAGTAATAAAAGTCATCAAAACTTTTATGTAATTTTTACTTGTACAAACAATTTTAATTAATATATAAACTATTATTCTCTTCATGTAATCAAACATTAATATAATCATGTGTAATGTTTTAATTAGGTAAATGATGAGCACAAAGCTCTTAATAAATTTGTGGGATTTGAAAAACAAATTTGGATTCAGATACCTTTGACTAACTGTACATATTTCTGGCAGACAGTTCCTCTTTGTATCGTACTTTTAAAATAACACAAAAATCCAAATCTCAAACCCCTAAGATTATGGAATTATTATTTATTTAACTTCTATTCAGACTTTATTAAACTTGTTTAGAGGAGTTATCAGTTACAGAAGTAAACTCAAAATTCTTACAACTAAAATGAACGAACCTATCATTATTAAATATGTTACCGTCCTTTAAAAGCACCACCCTTCTTGCCATGCACAATACTATCAGATCGACACCTGTCAGAATTTAACAGTTAATCAAAATTAGAGTGTTGTAGTACATGCATGAGAGTTACTAGCATTCTTATCTTGATTATAATATATTGCAAGTATACATTACAAAAGCCTGTATTCATACCTAAACCCTCTGCTGATCAGGGTCGACTTTAGATGTTGTGTCCTAGCTGCTGAAGTGGAGACGCAAGCCAGGGCAGTACGATATGGAGAGCAAGCTGTTACCTATGCAACAGCTCCCCCTCTCCGTGCAGCTGATGAATCCAAAGGAATGGCAGAGACTGAAACAGTTTTGCACCAGTAGCGTTGTAGGAATTGAACTCAACATAAGACTGCCTTAGGGACTTCATTTCTGGATCTCTCCTCAGGGTTTAATCCCAAAACCTTCCTCATGAGTGGGTATAGCCGCAAAGCTACAGAGGTTTGAAATCCGAGTTTTCTAGATGAGCTGCCAACCACGGCGGATGAGCCTCATCTGCCCAATGCGACAAGTTTTAAGGTACCTGTAACTCACCTTTGCCCCTTTTCCTGCCAGTAGAAATGGCCAGGCTTAGCAGCAAAGCCACAATTGAAGGGCCAGGGGCTTGACTTGGAAGTTGGAGGCTATTTAAGACACATGGCATTAGAGGCATTTAGTAGATACTGGGAGCTTAACCCCCTCACCCCAGCTATGACAACCTGAAGGAACCATTCATGCCTAACTGCAGCATCTAAAAACAGTGTCCTCTTTGTTCTTGGCATTTCAAAACAGTAAAAACCTGCAAGCTTATTCTGGACCTGATTTTGACATATGTAAATAGAATGCCAAATTACTGTAATTTATTGAAGGAATTTCAAATATTGTGTGATAGTTTGTAAGAAATGAGATTGAGTAAGGTTGAGGCATTTTTCTTCAGAAATTAGAAGATGTTTTCCTTGGGTAAGAGAATGATTGACCTGATGGAGGTTTTCAGAATTCTGAATAAGTTGGTGGAGTAGACATTGAGAGGCTATTCTTTTTACAATTGTGTTCAGAGCTAAGAGTCATTTATACAAGATACTCAAATACTCAATGAAGAAAAAGTAGAAGTTACATCGTTTAGAATGTGAAAATTACCACACAGAAAGTACTAAAGGAAGTAGTTACAATACTTTCAAAGATTAACTTGATGACAAAATTGATATGTTGAAAACCATGGGTTTGAAAGAGCCATGTATTTATTTTCTATCTGTATTGTACTTTGAGTTGTGTACATATAATGTTTAATATGTCACATTAGAAACGAAGAGTTTAGTTATATATTTATACTTTGTTTTTGGGTCAGTCTAGTTTCAGTTGAGCTAGGGTGATACCTTTTTTGGTTAACTGCTTAATTATCCTTAAAATCACTGAACTACTTTTGAAAATTCTTGGCTACATTAAAGAATGCTTGGCTTAAGTACATTTAATATGTTAAGATTGCTTATTTCATCATATCGCTAGCTTTACTTTCATAAGTTTTCAATGTTTCGGGATTGTTTTGCCAGTTTCTTAATAACAGATCAAATGTATTCTTCTACTTTGGAACTTCATTATTGGATTGGATAGCGCATCATACAGGATCGATCCTGCCCACCCGTGCTTATCTCCAAGTGTTTATCGAGTAAGCGCTACAGAGCAGAATGAGGAGTACGAATTGGAGTTGCGTATGTTGGTTCTGCACTATATAATGGAAGGTGTGAGATTATAGAGCACATTTGGTGCCAATCATGGGACAGTAATAATTTATCCAATGGGTGCCACTGCCTTAATCAGGAGTGTTGCAATGAAATATTTAGTTTGACTTTCTGGTGAAACAAGCTGTTATGAAAACATCACGTTCCATGTATTTTGTCAAGAAGAAAACTCCTTTTTTGTCAATCACATTTTTCGAGAGGATTGCATACTTTCTGACCCTGACATTGAGGGTCGCTCAGAGGACTAGGTTGTCTCCGCTAGAACAGGATTCAAACAAGGTCTGTTAATATGGCTTTGCACACCAGCTACAACATAGGTTCTTTGTCCAGTGGTGTGGAAGTGTCACCTGGCCCCAAAACAGTGAAGGCAACAGAAGCTATAATGCAACAAGACCAAAAATTCCTCAGACAAAGTTGTCCTTTGACAGAGCTTTGCAGATAACCTGATAACTCCAAACTAAGTTCTTACAGTGTTTCCATTGTCCTGAAACCAACCAGAAAACCTTAAGACTGGTTTGATAAGACAGACCAGGTGATTGGCAACTTTACTAACCACGAATACAAGGCATAATTGGAATGGACATTTGACCATATCTTAATGGGAAAGGAACAGCTCAGGACCAGAAACTCACTGCTAATGACGTTCATGGCTTCTTCACCCTTGTCAAGGCCATCAATGGCCCAGTCATCTGAGAAAACACTGTTCCTTGATTTATAGAGTGGATTCTTTCCATCTTTACTGCACATCAGCTACAAAAGAAATGCATAGAGCTACATAAGCCACTATTTGTAGACGCACAAAAAAGAAATCTTTGACCCTCTGGGTTGAGACTATGGAGAATCATTCTACAATTTGGGTCTATTTCATCTTTGTAATGTGATGGAATACAAACCATAACCTTAATGGGTCCGTAGCGTGCAGACTCCTGTGATGTAAAGCGACGTCTTTGAATTAACACTTTTCTTGAACTTGCTGCAGGGTTGCAGCCGACCTCAAACATGCTGTCTGCTGACGGGGAATTATTTTACAGAATACATATGGATCTAGCTGTTAAAGCCAAAATGCAGGCCTGGGCAGTACGATATGGAGAGCAAACTGTTGCCCCTACAACAGGCTCCCCTTCTCCACGCACCTGATGAATCCAAAGGAACGGCAGAGATCAATACAGTTTGGCACCAGCTGCTATGAGGCTCCAGCTCTGGATTTTCCCTTGGGGCTTACTCCTGAAACCTTCCCCATGAGTGGGTGTAGCTGCAAGGCATGGAGGTTTGAAGTCAGAGTTTGCCTTCTAGATGAGCGGCCAATCAAAGCTGACAAGTCCCGTTAGCTTCAAGGCGCCTGCAGCTCACCTTTACCTCTTCTCTTGCCAGTAGAATCTAAACCACACATGAAGGCAGGAGCTAGACTTGGTTGTCAGAAACTATTTGAGACTCACACCATTGGACATATTTAATGGATGGTGAGAGCTTATCCCCACTACTCCCCCAAACATGGGTGTGACGACCTTTAAGAACTTATTTCACAGGACAGGTAGGGCCACCTTGACCCCTGAACCAAAATCACTCCAATTACAATTATTGAACTTCAGTCTGGGAATAGTGGATTTATTCCTCTTGATTTGCTTACCATTTGATGCCAGTCCAGTCCAGCAGAAACGTTCGTCAAAGCCGTCAACACACTCACTTGTGGTACTTCTGAGCTATTCTGGAATTTGGGCACTCGTAAAGCAGGCCGTTTCTCTGCTCTTCTGGTCTTTTCCAAATATTGCTCAACTTGAGTACTGGAGGATGGTGGTGCTGTTTATTAGATGGTTTCCTTCTGTGTCTTTGATAAAATGCCACAAGGCTTGATCAGCTGCACAGTCAGTGTTGACGCCTCATTTTGACTGTTTTCTCTCTAGTTATGTCAGTTGGATTTCTGGTGGGATGGTCATGAATAGGAGTAAGGTATGAGTATGTCAGTGTTTTGTTTGACCAGTCTGTGGGGCAACTCTCCCAATTTAGATGATATTTGGGGGAGAGGGAGATGGACTGGAGTTGGCTTTACTCTTTCTTTGTTTAATATGTAATAGAACTGAATGGTTTGCTTGGCAGTTTTGAAGGCTGTTACGATCAAGTCACATAGGTTTAGAGCAGGGATTCTCAACCATTTTTAGGCCATGGGCCATTACCATTAACCGAGGGGTCCATGGACCCCAGGTTGAGAACACCTGCTCTAAAGTTATAAACAGGCCAGGTTGAATAAAGAGAGCAGAGTTTCTTCTCTGAAGGATATTAATAAGTCAGATGGGTTTATTACTTTCTGGAGGTCGGTGGTCACCATTCCTGACAATTGCATTGTCTTTCTTTCTTTTTTTTAAAAGATTCAAAGCTTCATTTATTACCAAAGAATGTATGCAGTATACAACTCTAAGATTCGTCTTTTCCAGATAGCCACGAAACAAAGAAAACCATGGATGTCATTCAAAGAGAAACAGCAAATTCACCCCGCCACACACAAAAAAATGGCAACACTGTCATCAGAATCTCAAACCCTATTCCCCCGCACAAAACACGACAAGAACATTAACCCCCCCCAATCCTGCTCCTCTTGCACAAAATGCAACAGAATTCCCCCAATCCCCCTCCCCTGCACAAAAAAACAATGAGAAAGAAAGGACAAAAACACAGAATATAAAAACCATAAGACTGGAACAAGTCCATAGTCTAATCTATAAGCGCAGAACCTCGGTATCGTCCTCTGATATCATCAAAAGGGAGAGCGAGACAGACACCATTCGAACGCAGAGGCCTACCCGCTGGGCCTGGTGAGCCACCACACAGTCTCCTTTTCTGGCAGTAGAGGGGTCCCATCAGTGATCAAAAGGCAGGCAGTCCTCACTGTCTTTTCTCCTGCTTACACTATGAAGCTTTCAATTCTTATGGCTCTTCTGGAGGAGGTGAGGATTGTCTTTGGGAAACTCCTGGTCTCTTCCTGATTTATTTCTCTCGGCCTTCTCCTGTCTCCTGCCTTCTCGATTCTTGCATTATTTCCCAAGCGGAGCGGGATAATTCCTCAGTCAGGCTTTCATTCGTTTTGGTCACGCTGACGGGCAACCCTCTGGCCTTCATGTCTGTAGTCGCCTCTTCCACTGTCTGGTACAACTGCGTCCCATTGTCATAAAACACTCGAAGTTTAGCAGGGTACGGAGTTTGAAATCTAATCTTATTTTGCTTTAGTACTCGCTTTACTTCAGAGTATTCTTTGCATTTCTGGAGGACTGCGGGAGGGTAATCTTGGTCGAAATATATTAATTTATCCTCTAAAAACACTCTCTTCTTACCCCAGGCCCTTCGTAGAATCTCCACCTTGCTACTGTACCAAAGGAATTTAATTATTATTGAGCGTGGCTCTCTATCCTGGGTAGGTTTTGGGACTAACGTGCGGTGGGGTCTTTTGACTTCCAGCTTCATAGCCAGGGGAAAGATCCAGTGTGTCCCACAGTAACTTTCTGACAAACTCCATCATGGATGAGCCCTCCGCTCCCTCAGGAATGTTGTAGATTCAGATATTTTTCCAACGTGATCTTCCCTCCAGGTCAAGCAGTTTACCTTCTTGGTGATGTATTATTTTTATTGTCTTGCTCAGTATCCGTTCCACGTTTTGAATGCGATCTTCCACCTTCTTGATGCGAGTCTCTGCCACTACTATTTTTTGATTGACGCTGGCAAGCTCTGATTAAATATCACGGAGCTGATGCTCTATTTCTTTCCGGAACTGCCTTATCTCTTTCAGGATTTCGAAGATATTCGCCGCTTCACCTGAATAAGGCCCAGCAGCCACCTAGCTAGCACGCAGTCAGGTCGGCAATCTGCACACTGCACTCCTCTCGGACACAGGCTCCGCAGTCTTGCTTTTTTAATTTCCATGTCTTCTCCCCATTCTTGCCCCTCTTTTCAGTTCAAATATTTTTTGAAAAATATTATATTTGATGGGTTAATGGGGCTTAAAACATGTTTTTCCGGAGGAGCTAGTGACTTAAGCTGCCATTCTTGACGATGACGTCACCGGAAACCCCAGATGCATTTTCTTTCAAATTCTAAATTATTTAATTAACTGAATTTGAATTTCCTGGCACAGTGGCTCCTATTCTTTTTGGGTTACTATCCCCTTGGCTCCCAGACTACATTCCCAAGCATCGCCCTTTCCCTTTTCAGCCATTACGTAAAAACTATAAAGAATTTTGATTTACGATGCACAGTGAAAGAAAATGGGAACTGCAATTTCAAAACAGTGACAAATAATTGCAAATATTCAGATCTATTTAAAGTCACAAATAAAATTATTTCTTTAATTACAGTAAAAACTATTTTCATCAACAATTTTAGAGCATCCTTATTCATTCTCTCACTACTTCATTGCTTTTTCACCTTTCAATAGGATGGATGGGCCTGGTGCAGTGATATGAAGTCCATTCAGGATTAGTCTCAGATCCTCACCTTCAGTAAATTGCAGTCTGTTTCATGCTTTGAAAGTAGTTGAGCAACTGCACTGAAACCATGCTTCATTAAACATGATGTTGGAAAGGCAATAAAGAACATCTTGACCTTTTTGCACAGTACAAGGTAGCGTTTGGAGATTTCTTTCTGCAAGAAAATGTCTTGATATGATTTTTTGAATCTTGGATTTGTGGTAAAATCAGTTCTTCCTCCATCCTTCCTGTTAATTCCTCATTACAAGTGTTCAAGAATGGATTTATTACCCAATCTGGAATTTGGATTGAGAGAAGATGCTGACATGTCATTGTGCGGCTCACCCAAGTGGGCATAGCGTATGTGAAGATCATCATATGGTATTCTTCCTTTCTCTTCCGACTCAGAGGCTCGGAAATTAGAAAAGATCAGGATGACTGACGTTACACCTAAATAGGGCTAACTCAGACAGAAATATGGAGACGACACAATTCTCATCATTTCCTTATAATTGGAGATGATTTCATTTAACTTTGTGAATAATTGTGAATAACAAATAAGCAAAGTCATGCCTAATATTCTTGAGTTGATTACTGAATGAAGCATTCAATCTTCAAAGAATTTTATCACAGTTTGAAAAAGTGTATAAAAACATCTCAGACATTTTCCTTTTGAGAGTCACCTGACTCCTGTGTTCAACAGGAAGTGTTCAGACTGTTCATTGTTCTCAGTAAAAGCTCTCGAAATAGTTGAGAATTGAGAGCATGGGACTTGATTTTATTTGCCACAGTATTTAATGGTTTGTGCAGCTGATCACTTGGGTTTTTTGTGACAAAATATCTGCGGATTACAGGGTTAATGGTAAATATGTCAGATATAGTTTTTTTTCAAGAAAGTAATAACCCCACAGTGGTGTCCTGTCATTGATGGTGCCAGTCTGTTTCACAAGCAAGAATGTTGGTGCAAGGAAAGTCCTTCTCTTTGGAAAATTGCTCAGCAGCCCGGAATTTTGACTTCCCTTCATAACTATTTCTAGTCCTCTTGCAGATGACAACTCCTGGACCATGCTTTCAGTTTATAAAGTGAACATAACCAAGAAGCAAAGATTTGTTGCCTGGCAATATTGACTCATCCAACTGCAGAATGAATTCTGTTGTTTTATGTAGCACGATGTGTCTTTCACATTCTGAGACATTTCATCCATTCATCTTTGAACAACCTTAGCAGAATCACTTTAATTATTTGGTCTGGTGACATTTGGTATGTAAAACTGTGCTCAGAACCTCCCTTACTGCTGGCAGAATCAGTTCTCCAATTGTATGGTGCTTTCCTAATTTAGCAATGAGCAATGAAATGTTGTGTGAAGCACACAGACCATCATTGTTTTGTAGTGATGTGCTGGCAAGCATGTTTTGAAGCATTTTATGTTTCTGAAAGTTTTCACAAATTGACTGAAAATAAGTCAAGTTCTTGTTTGCTTTATCAGAGTGTATTCTTTTCAAATGTTCAAGGAGTCTAGATGTTTCATTGCCTCATGAAAAACTTTTTCACACAACAGACACATTGGCTGCTGCTGGTTGTTTGGTGCTGGTATAAATCCATATTTCAGAGACTCTGCACAATACTCTCTACACTTTTTTGTTTGGTCTGTTTCTGCCATTTTCATTACGGATTAACGTCCGCATTCAATCACCTTTTGTTTAAATCCAGCCTCAAGCAAAAGAGGAAAGTTATGATCTCATCATAACTAAGGCCAAACCTGACACTGCCTGAAGGTGCAAAGTAAGGGCAGCGACACCTTCATTGGGCTGTGGGCTAGAGAAGTGTAGTCAGGAGTATTAGAAGGGGTAGATTCTGAACTTTACCCCATTGAATGGCCAGATTCCCAGGAACTGTATCACTGCGTGTTTAGAGTATGGGAGTCATATTAGCTAACACTCTACTAAAGTAGTAAACAGAAATAATGCACGGGCCAGGCCCAGAAATAACATAATTTATACAGTTAAGATTTCTTATCGTATGCCAGATGCAGAAGTGACATATTGCATTTCAACAACTATAATGTGCTTTGAACAAAGTCTTAAGAGAATAGTGGGTTAGCAAGAGATTGTAATCAATTATGAACACTGAGGATCAAATGCTTATAATAATGATATAATTTCATAAATTAAACCTGTGATCGCTCAGCAGCAATTCCCCCCTTGCTAGTGAGCAACCCCTCCCCCCCCCAGTTCACTTAATCTTAGAAACTTCCAGCCCCCCCGAAAGGGTGTTATTGCCTACTTTGGGAACCACACTCTAAATTATGGGTTTGGTTATTGAAACTTTCCAGGCAGATGGGATTCATTAGCCGTGGTTGGCAGCTCATCTAGGAGAAGGAAAACACTGATCTCAAGCTTCGGCTTCCTTGTGGCTCTCCCTACTTGTGATGGGAGTAAATCCTGAGCAAAATTCTAGACCTGGAGATCCTGAAGCAGTACAGCATTGAGTCCAATGCTGATTGGCAGCTCCTGCAATGCCACAAATGCTATTCCTTTAGAATCATCAGCTGTGTGGACAACTGACTGCTCTCCACATCGTACTCCATGAGCTTGTTTACTGACTTCAAAAGCTAATTCACGACATCCACAATCAACCCTGACCAACGAAAGGCCTCCTATTGAACCATTCAGTCACTGTTTTTGGTACCCAAACTCAATAAAGGGAGCATTTATAATTGGGAAAATCCTATTAATCAAAATAGGATTTTGATTAATAATTGTTCTATAGCTCAGTGTAGGATAAAACGTTAGGAAGTGAGGGAGGTGTGTATGTTTTGAATGGGTTATTCAATGGGTATCATTGCAAAGAAGTTATGTAAAGGAAAGCTTTCAGCCCTTCTTAATTTATTCATTTTGAAAAATAACTGAAACTTCAGGAGCATAATTTTTTTTTAATAATCCGAGGGCTCGATTCTCTCTCCAGCATCATACAGTTGCAAGAAAAGGTTTGTGAACCTTGGTAATTACCTGGTTTTCTGCATTAATTACTCATAAAATGTGGTCTGATCTTCATCTAAGTCACAGTAATAGACAAACCCAATCTGCCTAAACTAATAACACATAAGCAATTGTACTTCTTCTCATCAATATTCAGTACACCATTAAAACAATCACAGTCCAGGTTCAAAAAAGTGTGTTAACCTCTGGGGTGATGCCTTCTACAAAAGCTGTTTGGAGTCCGGTGTTCCAATCAATGAGATGAGATTGGAGGTGTGGGTTGTAGAGGTACCCTGCCCTTTAAAAAGACACACAAAGTCAGGTTACTGACAGTGCCTGCTCGTCTCAAGACAGATGTTTATGTGCATCATGCCTCGATCAGAACAACTTTCACTGGAACTTACAGATGCATGGAACTGGAAAAGGCTACGAAAGTATTCCTAAAGACATGAGTGTTCATCAGTCCACAGTAAGAGAAATTATCTACAAATGGAGGAAATTCAGTATTGTTGTTACTCTCCTTAGGAGTGGGCATCCTGCAAGAATCATACAAGAGCATAAAGTGCAATGCTGAAGGAGGAGAAAAAGAACCCAAGGGTAACAGCAAAAGACCTGCTGAAATCTTAAGAACTTACTAAAATCTCTGTTCATGTGTCTACTATAAGAACAACACTGAACAAGAATGGTGTTCATTGAAGGACACCTCAGAGGAAACCACTGCTCTCCAAAAACAACATTGCTGCACATCTTAAGTTTGCAAAGGCCACCTGGATGTTCTACAATGCTTCTGGGATAATGTTCTGTGGACAGATGAGACAAAAGTTGAACTTTATGGCAGAAATGCACATTGTTATGATTGGAGGGAAAAGGGCACTACACACCAACACCAAAACCTCATCCCAACTGTGAAGCATGGTAGAAGGAACATCATGGTTTGGGGCTGCTTTGTTGCCTCAGGGCCTAAACAGCTTGCAATCTTTGAGCAAATAACGAATTATATGAAGACGTTTTACAGGAGAACGCCAAGATAATAGCCCATCACCTGAAGTTTAATAGAAGTTGGATAATGCAACAAAAATTATCCAAAACACAAGTGTAAATCAACAACAGAATGGTTTAAGAAGAAGAAAATGTATGCTTTGGAATGGCCGAGTCAGAGTCCAGATCTTAACCCATTTGAGATGCTGTGACTTCACCTGAAGAGGGTTGTTCATGTAAAGTATCCCAGAAATATTGACAAACTGAAACAGTTTTATACACAGGAATGGTCTAAAATTTCTCCACACCATTGTGCCAGTCGGATCAGCAGCTACAGGAAAAGTTTGGTGGAGGTTTTTGCTGCTAAAGGTTCTATCAGTTACAAGGGTTCACATAATTTTTCCAGACTGGATTGTGAATAATTAAACAATGGGTTTATAAAGACATAAAAGGTACAATTCTTTGTGTTATTAGTTTAGGCAGATTGTATTTGTCTATTATTGTGACTTAGCTGAAGATCAGACCACATTTTATGAGTAATTAATGTAGAAAACCAGGTAGTTGCAAGGGTTTCACAAACACTTTCTAAGTTTATGAATCTGTGTTTGAATAACAATTTCCTCATGTTAGTCCTGAAATTATCTATCACTGCTTTGGAAAATGGTTTTCAATTTTTTTTACATTTATTTCTGTCTAGCTAATGGTCTGTATCTCTGTAAGATCTCTCTGTTAATGTAGAATTAATGGTGCATATGCGTTAATATATGGTTGATGTCTGCTGTGGACTTAGACCTGAAACCTGTTTGTGTACTCTGTCTCTAGGATTCTGTTATACAGCACAGGAAAAAACATTATTTAGCCTTTCATGACTGTTTCTGTTCTAATTATTCCTTCCCCAGAGCTTCAATATGTTCCTTTTAAATACTGATGTTCATTCTGCTTCCACCTCTTTTCCATATTAAGTTATTCAGACGGTAGGAATTTGCTACAGTAAAAATAATCTTCCTTCCTCTTCGTTCTTTGCTCTCAATTTTTTCAGACCATATGCAAATCCTACTTCGTCGTGTCAAAGAGAAATTGTTTTCTAACAACACAGCCTGTGTGAAGATCTTGAGCAACAAATGCATTCTTTAAAGAGCAGTGGATTTTCAGCCATGTAGTAGTGCTCCCTTTAAATTTGGTATAGGAGTATAATTGCAAACATTTCAATTAATTATGGCTGTGGAGATTGCCCAACAGTGGATATGGGATCAATAAAAGTGGATTACATTTGCAGACAAACTAATGCATTTTCCATCTGGAGATAATTTTTTTTGCAAGTCCACACTGAGGATTATAAGACTGTCTTGGCTGCCTCTGTAGAGTTCAGAACTAGTTACAAACTTGTTTGTAGCTAATTGAAGTCATGTCTTTCACCATTTAGAGAGTCAGTGTGAAACAGGCCCTTCCAGCTCAACACACTGCACCACCCAGCAACCCAGCCATTTAACTCTAGTCTCATCACAGGACAATTTACAATAACTAATTAACCTACTAACCAGTATGCCTTTGGACTGTGAGAGGAAACCTGAGCACCTGGAGGAAACCCACACCAATGTACAGACTCCTTACAGACAGTGTTGGAATTGAACTCCAAACTCCAGAATGCCCTGAGCTGCAATATTGTCACACTGACTGTTACGGTACCATGCTGCCCCATGCCATTGTTGCTTCCTAGTTAGCTCCCAAATTGTTCTTGCCAAAAGAAACGGATACAAAGCATAGAAATTGAATGTGAATTAATAGCATGGGAAAAAATGCTCAGAAATCTTGTGTGGTGTGACAGTTTAAATTTTATTTTTGAATCACAATGCTAAATATTCTCTCTGTTCCTAAGCCCGGCAACATAAAATCTTTACCCCATAGACTGAATAATAACTACAAGTCTCTCACCCTCCAGTTTTCCAGTTTTGCATTTAACAAAATCACGTCTGATTTGATTATAACCTCAATTTCCACTTTCTGGTCAACCCACTGTAACTTTTCAACCCCTTATTTTTAAAGTATCTATTTCTGTCTTAGAATATTCAGAACTCTGCTTTCACCACCCTGTGAGCAAAAGAGTTGCATAGACTCCATAATCCTCTGAGGAGAAAACTGCCTCATTTTTGTCTTGTACAGGAACTAGAGGGAGGTAACTAGAATGATTGAAAAAAGAGAGGAGTAAGGGAAATTACCATAAATTAATGTTCATGCCATCAAGTTGGAGGCTATCCAGACAGAACATGAGGTGTTGCTTCTCCAACCTGAGTTTAGCCTCACTGTGGCAGTAGAGGAGGCCATGGACAGATGTATCGGAATGGGAACGGGGAATCGAATTAAGATAGGCAGCCATTGAGAGATCAAGCCTCTTGCATATCACATTCTCAAAATCTCTTAGAATCTTTGATGTTTCAGTCAAGTCTCCTCTTGAGACACTCCACACACATTCCAGCTGTTAGTTTCATAAACCTTCTCTGAACTGGAGTAGACAGTCAGAATCTTGTCTTTTATGTCAAAATGTCAACAGGAAGATGTCCTTTTAAGGTTAGAGGGGAAATTAAAGACAATGTGAGGGGCAGGTTTTTTAAGCAGAGAATAGTAATGTGGTCTTTCTGTGGTTAGTATAACGCCATTCCAGTGCCAGTGACCTGTGTTCAATTCCAGCCCTGTCTGTGAGGTGTTTGTACGTTCCTATGTGACCCATGCCAACATCGGCAGCATTTTGGCTCAGATTACACACTCATCCCAGGAAGAGATCACCAAGCACTTTGTTAGCTTATGAAATTGCAACATCTGACTTGGCTCCTTTTATCCATTTAGGTTTCTTTCACTTTAAGTGAAGAACTTGCATGTATCCAGAATGCCAGTGGGAAAGGTGCACCAATCAGTGCACCCAGAGAACACCCATTCACGATGCAGAGCGTTGGAGGACAGACGTTATCAGTTTTTACGGAAGGACCATCAGGTGAGTGTGCTGAAATATATAAATACAACTTGTGTTATTAATATTGCCTGATGAAAAGTTACATAGGGGGTGGCAAGGTAGCGTAGCGGTCAACAGAATGCTTTGCAGTACCAGTGACCCGGGTTTTGTAAGGAGTTTTGATGTTCTCACTGTGACGGCAGGGGTTTCCTTCAGATGCTCTGGTTTCCTCCCATAGTTGGTAGGTTGATTGTTCATTGTGTGAGGGTTAAATTGGGCGTTACTGGGCAGTGCGGCTCGAAGGGCAGGAAGAGCCTGTATTCCACACTGTATCTCAGTAAATAATAAATACAACTCTGTCCTGGGGGTAACACCCCTGCTCCGACTGCTCATTGTGCTGAGGTTTGAAATCCTTTATACCAGAATTAGGGAGAATTATTTTCACTCCGGGCTGTCATTGTCACTGTATTAGTATATTGGTCAGTCCAGAAATAACTTTGCTTATTGTTTGCCAAATAGAAAATCCAAGATTTAAGCAGTTGCACATAATGGATGACTATCAGTCCATATAAGACCATATAAAATAAGTCCATTTTATTCCCTCCACATTCCCACCAGGTTCTGTTATTCACCTACACACTACAGTTAACCTAACAGCCAAATAATCTACCAATCTTTGGTAAATGGGAGGAAACTGGAATATCTGGAGAAACACACCCAGTTACTGAGAAAAGATGTCACCGCCGTGCAGAGAACAAAAGAGAATCAAACCTGGCTTGCTGGAGCAGTACAGTTGCAGCTTTTCTGGCTATGCCTTCCTTTTTGTAGGTATATGAAGCCAGATCTTGACATTAGTATGAGATTTTAATGCTACATTTATGATCTAAACCAGGAAGCTGTGCCCACATCAAAATACAAATTTTTGATTCAATTTAAACCTGTATCCTAACAATAGTCACGGTCTGAGTGAAAATCAAAGAACCTGAGGTATTGGAAATTTGAAATAAAACAATAGGTACTGGAAACACCTGTTGGTAAAGAGAGACAGAGTTAACTTTTGGGATTGAAAACCCTTTGTCAGAACTGGGAAAAGGTTTGCAGGGAGCATGCGGGATGGATTGGATAAAGGGAATACCTGATAGATTGAGGCCAAGGTTGCCCTGGGGATTAATTGCAAATAAGATAATCTTAATCTTGTTGATGGATGAATGTGGGCATTTAAGGAGATAGGACCTAATTGTCTGTTCATAAGAGCTATGAAATAACAGTGGTTAGAGAAAGAGAACTTTAAGTAAAGGAATGAAATATACATAACATGGAGGGCTGTATGTCATGCCTATTGAGTCACCAGTGCTAATGGAGAGAGAAGAACTGGATTACCTCACCCGTTCTGATATAGACAAGGAAAGTAAAGGCTTCGATGAAAATCCAGTGTTGGAGGTTCCTTGCCCTTCCCTCCACTTTAAATATTTTGAAGAAAAGACTCCCTTTGTAACTCCCTGGCCAGCTCCTTTGTCTTCACCAACCACTATCTTTCTTACAGCGTTTTCCCATGCAACTACAGAAGTTATGTTGAGTTTCCACCTTCTCACAATCCAGGGATCCAAGCAATTTCTCCATGTGATTAATTTGATTTTCTTTTGATCTAGTCTACTGCAGTCAAAACGTTCACAAGGTTGGGCAAACCAAGTCCAGGTGGATGATTGCTTTGCAAATGACTTAAGCTTCATAGTTCTTGCCACTTCAATTCTCCATTCCATCCTCTTGTCTTGACTATCTATCTGTGGCTTCCTGCACAGTTATAAAATACTCAGTGAAAGCTCCTGAACTACCGTGGACATCTTCACTCATCACAACACTGATCACTGAACACAACCCATGGACTCACCTTCAAGGACTCTACAACTCATGTTCTCAGTATTAGTTATTTACTATCATTTTTTTTGTATTTGCACAGTTTGTCTTTTACTTGTTAGTCTTTGTGTGTGGTTTTTCTATTGATCCTATTGTATTGCTTTGTTCTGTTGTGAATGCCTGCAAGTAAATGAATCTCAGTAGTATTTGGCGACATATATGTATTTTGATGATAAATTTACTTTGTAATTTGGTCTTCTGCCTGGTCATATTGTAACACTCTGTACTCAGTTGTGGATTATAGGATTTCTGGTAACTTGGTTTCTCCATCTGCATCTGACTGGGCCAAGTCATCCATCTTTGATCATTGGCTCAGTTTTTCTTCTCTGTAACAGCACAGTCAGAACTGCTGGGCATGTCTTACGGCCCTGTATTTTGTAGCTATTGCTTTTGTCGTAACTGCTTTCACTTGGCAACTGCCCTCATTCCACAGCTTTTATGAACAAAGGACTATGTTCTCTCATTGATCCCATTAACCCTTTAGCTAGTTGATTCCATATACAGCTTATTCCCGAGGCTGTAGCTATCAAAGTATCCCCCTTTTCCTATCCATTCCACTCCAAACCTTTTTTTTTCTAATTTTATAGATGCTCTTCAACTTCAAAAATTAGTTCTGTTTCTCTTTACAAATACATTGCCTGATTTACAGAGTGTTTATAGCATTGTTTCCTTTTAATCAAGCAGATATGTTTTGCTTCACTCCCCACCTGTATTTCAAACACCAAAGCCTGGCTTCACAAGTCAGTGCCATCTAGTTAGCACAGTTTCAGTGCTCTCTATTTAGAACATTTAGACTCAGTAAAGCAGATCCGAGGTGGGGAAAGAAATTGATTTGAAAAGCATTTCCAAGTGTCTAAAAATAATTAAGACTAAGTTTAGACGTGTGGTTGAACAGTATTACAGTCCACATTGGGCAGTAACAAATATTGCGCTCTCCCATCCTTCCTTTCCTTTTTATAGTCATATAACTTGTCACTTGTTGTAATGTGTTTAGTTGATGGATTTCTCCATCCACATTTACAATGAAATTACCTAAACGGAAATGCTCTTGATGCATTTCTTTCTCACTGAAGTAAATGTCTAAGTGCAGTAATGCTAGTTAACTCAGTATTTTACACAGGAATTTGTAATGCAAAAGCAAGTTTCAGGAAGTACATGGTGGTTCAACATTCTTCATGTATCACTTAACACAGTATGTGTTGGAAAGTTGACAGGCTTGTGATGGAGAGAATAAGCAGTCAATAGCTTAGCCTGGGGATCAGAGAATGCACTAGCCCTAACGGTCTAACATCCTGAGGCAATGACCTGATTAGATTTGCTAGTGAGGCTACAGTGCTTGTGGTAAGGCCTTAACATGATGGATATTGATTTCTCAAACTGCTAGATGATGTACTTAATACCAAGAAACAATGTGTCATTGGGGAGGTCATGAGAAATTGTAGGTGGTTTCATGTAAAAGTAACAGCTGTTCCAACAGAGAGCCCTTTGAAAGATCACCCATCACATCTTACAGTGGGAAAGAATGCACATTTATTTCCTTTGCTTTCCTCGTTTTTATTTTGCCCATATCTGTCTATGCCATTTTCTACAAAATTATTCTTTTCTGTGCCGTCTTACAAGTATTTTTGAATCAGCTATACGGCATCATTTCCAGCCTGTCCCCATTGATGCTTCCATGAGATGGATCAAAACATGACCTGTCTTTTAGAAAGGTGTAATACCCTTTCTCCAAAATTCCAATTAGCTTTATCTCATACTGTAGTCTGGCTTACCTTGACACTGTAACTTCCAAAGTTCAGCTTTCCTCTGCTCTTTCTGTAACTTCCTTTTCCAATCTCACTCTACGTTATTATTACATTTTTTCCCACACTGCTCTTGGGTGTTCCTATATCAGGATAGAGTGAATGGATGTGTTGGAGGAAAAGAGATCAAAAACAATCCCAAAGTGTTGGTTGTTTATTCCTCTCCATAGGTGCTGAGTTCCTTCAGCATTTAGTGTGTTACTCTGAATTTTCAGCATCGGAGAATCTCTTGTGTCTTGTTCTTCTACTGTTTTGGTGGGGCACAAGATACGATCAGAACAAAGCAAAGAATTTGTTGAGTGATCTTAGCTGTCATGTTCTAGGAACAAAATGTACGTAAGGTGCAGAAAATCCCAGTGGCAGAAACTTTTGGGAATGTAATTCCAATGTTAATTGAGTAATTGGTTAATTGTGGCAGCCATTTGTTTGAGATGACACTTAAAGAACAAAAACTAATTGAGAAGATAGTCGGGATTCCCTTCATTTATTGGGGACACTAAGTTACTTATTTGGGGCAGGAGATTGTTGCCAAACAGTTTCTCGCTAGTCAGTCATGCGTACTTGTGTGGCCATTAGACACGACACCGTGCTTGGAGCGAGCAGTTTTTAAATAACATCAATGATTACTGTCACTGATAATTGGCAAGAAATAAACAGTAAGACAAGTCTGAACTGTTTTGCTCACTGTGGTTTCAAACATTGGGTTTTGGAGATGCCAAAAACAGCTGGTGTGAAAATGAAACAATTTCACTACTTCAAGTTAGGAACAACAAATAATTTGAAAGCATCAACAATCATGTTGAATGTTCCAATAACAATGAAAATTTGGAGGTGTACGAAGTCTGCGCTTATTTTATTCATTTGTGGTCGATCAAGAGAACACGGCAGAGTACCAACAATAACTATTACCAACTAATATCAGTTTTATAGTACTGTAGTAGTACTGATAGTGTAATTTGTTCTGTATTTAATTTACATACATAGTTTGTACTAAGTTAAACAGTAGTTTGTCTTTTTTATACCTTTTTAACATTTAATATGAAACTTAGGCTAATTGGGGAAGCTGCTTAATTGGGCCAAAATATTCTGGTCCGACAGGACTCAATCTGTTGGAGTCCACTGTATGTCATGTTTCAAGTTCTGTCTATATGATATCTAACAATATTTTCTGACTAGTTACCTTGTTTGCATTTCAGTGATTCAGTATTAACTGTTTTCATATATTGTGTAACTCTGCAGACAAGTAATCTCATTCTGTGGTCGGCATATGATTGGCTTAGTTATCAGAGGTTGATTCACACTCCATTCCAAAGATCAGGAGAAAGGCCACATTTACCTTTGCAGAATTTCTACTGAGGTCTGGAGCTTAAAACTTTACATCTTTTATAATTTTAATTGATAATTATCATGCCATTTCCTTTCATTGTATCTTGAAGTTGCTCACCTTCACATTGTCATGGTTTGCGAACTTTCACAAGGTGGGAGAAAATATCTCTTCAGCATTTCAATTGCTACAGATCCAACAAATTGGATTGGAGTGCAGTCACTACTCAACAGCAATCTGCAGCGAACAGCAAGCACTCTTCTATTAACTCCTTAGCAGTCTTACTTAAGGAAGATGGAGATTCTGAGAAACCTGATTCCTCTCCCTTAAGCAAAAGCACCACAAGCTTAATTACAGGAATTTTCACAAACAGCTGAACCATTCCCAAAAACAGATGGCATTTCAAACTTGTTTAACACACACTGAGAAATGACACCTTCAGCAGTTTCTTGCATCAAAGCCCAAGAAAAATATCAGACTTGTGTAGAAAGTTAAAGTGCAGGTTTGCAAAACAAGACTTTAGGGCCACATGTGTGCAAGAATCCTGTTGTAATGCAGCACACCCCATCAGCACAGAACCATGCTATTGACTCCTGTGCTGTGGTTGGCCAGGCTTGTGTGTTTTTTTTATTGCAGCTGGATGGAAAATAACTCACTAACAGATATCTGGCTTTCCCAGTTGTGGCTGTAAGTCAAGCTGGAAACTGATGACGTTCTTTGCAGCTATGTGTTATGCCCATGTTTTTATCATTTCCAGGTTTGATTTTTTCCAGATTCTTTGCCAGCATCTAGACACAAGATAAAAACATTCTGCGGATCCAGCTCCCTGTTTGCCATTATCCTTCTGTTTGTTGGCTTCTGTTCCAGTAATGTTCACAAAGTATAGAGTTCAAAGTCCATGACTTTGAATGCAAGTTGCTATATTCTTGGTTTTCCTTATCTCTAAAGCCTTCTGCAGTTCCAAATTCCATCTTGCCCCCTGTGATTCTCTGCTTCCGACCTTGAATATTTCTGTCTTTCCACTGGGTAATCGGTGGTTCTCTTCAGTCATTTGAATTCTCTTGAAACCAGTTGTTAAAAGTTTCTCAAAGTATCTTTCTTGCTTTGCTGTTAATCATTTAATCATCCAAGAGAGTTTAACTTATGGGAACTGACTTAATGGAGTAGGACTGCTTTCTTGCAGTGAGGAAGATTGAGGTATGTGAAATAAATACAATATGCTTCCCGTGGCAGACAGCTTGTAAACGAGGTGACAATATTTAATTAGTAAATGGGTTAGTAGGGTGTAACCCCCTATGGTCGCCTCAGGCTCGCTCAGTTTATTCTCGTCTAGGGGGAGCAGCCTTCGGCCCCGCCAAACTGGGTAATCAGCTGGTGTGGATGTTGTGTAATGTCCCCGCCTCACCCAAAAACAGACAGTACACCATAAGCGATTAAATGAGTACAATTTATAAAGGTTACTATAACTAAGTGATTAATAAGGATACAGTATATATGAAGAGAAAAAATAAAGAAAAGGCGCCAAACTTATCAAAGTCCAAACCACTTCGTGCACAACCGTTGGAGCTCAATTACTGAAGTCTTCTGGCCACCATTCGATCCCCTCCGAACTCCTCGACTCGCAGCTCAGGACCCTCTGAAGTGGTCAACCAATCTCTTCTAGCTTCATCCCCCCTCCTCGGGGTACCTCCGGGCCTTGGACCCCCGCTTGGGGTCCGTTCCTCGCCCAGCTTGCAGCATTGCGTCCTCTCTCTCGACCCCCTCGCGCTGATCTCCCCAAAAGCCCGTCAACAAAAGCTTACAGATTCAGAAGAAAGAACATTAATCTCCATTGGGTTTACAAAGGAATACCATTCTCGTTATCAGTAAATTTTAACAAACAAGCTTCCAGCACTCTCTCGCAACAAAGAAACATTCCTGCTTTTAACAAAACAAAGAAACCCTTTCCCAACAGTAACAAAGTAACAAAGAAAACCCCCTTTACACTCTCCCTCCACCAAATAAAAGTCATGTCCTCATGACTACTAAATAACTCGCCACCTTTCCTGCCAACACAACGTAACCCAAGCACAAACAGTGACATCTCCTCCCCACACAGTAAACCTCACGCCCTGTTCCTCAGGCGCTACTTAGGCCAACTATCTGGGAGTTCCCTAACCCTTCTGAGGCCTCTGTACCCCCTCACCTAAACCCTTCAGGCTCGGACACAACTGGGGATACCTTGGGCCCACTACCAACTCCTCTCTCAACCTCTCACTCATGCCCCACACTGCACACAGCTAACCCTCCCCACTACACCTGACTCAATGGGAGAAGGGCCAAAGGTCTCTTCCTCAATCGAGGGAAAGTCAGCAAAAGGCAGCATGTACCACACATCCAGCACATCATCCATCGAATCTGTATTCTTCCTAATTTCTGTGATCGGTAGCTGCTGTTTGATCTTCTCCAAACGGAAACACGTGGTCTGCACTGCTCCTGGCAGTCTCTTCAGCCTCCTGTTCAGTATTCACTGCACTTCTCTCCAGCTTTTTCTTCCTCATGACTTCTTCCAGATCAACTTTCAGGTTTTGCACTTCATTTGAACTGTCGATGGTCATCTTCAGGTTCCCTTCAAGCTTCCGCTTCTCTCTTCTGAGATTTGTCTGTAATTTCTTCACCTCTGCAAACTCCCCTCTCCGGGTTCTCAGTTTGCTATTACCCTCAGTCAGACAACTTTCTTCATTCTCTTCAACTTGTAAGTCTTCCGAATGGTTCCAGATCACTTTCTCCAGTCTCTCTATCTTCATTTCAAACTTGATTCCGTAGAGACAGTCACTCATGAGCTGCGACCTTCGCCAGCCCTGGCACGTGTCCAGAAAACACTTTAACTCTGTAGTTCACAGCTGCTCCTGCAACGACCTCACTTCATATTCTCCTGAGGCAAATCCAAATACCAAGAGATCACCCGCATACACCAAAACTCCAAACGCCAGTTTGGCTTGTACACGCTGGAATTGAGGAGATTGAGAGGGGATCTGATTGAAACGTTTAAGATAATTAAAGGATTTGATAGGATTGAGGCAGGAAATATGTTCCAGATGTTGGGAGAGTCCAGTACCAGAGGGCATGGATTGAGAATAAGAGGTCAGTTATTTAAAACAGAGTTGAGGAAGAGCTTCTTCTCCCAGAGAGTTGTGGAGGTGTGGAATGCACTGCCTCGGAAGACGGTGGAGGCCAATTCTCTGGATGCTTTCAAGAAGGAGCTGGATAGATATCTGATGGATAGGGGAATCAAGGGATATGGGGACAAGGCAGGGACTGGGTATTGATAGTGAATGATCAGCCATGATCTCAGAATGGCGGTGCAGACTCGAGGGGCTGAATGGTCTACTTCTGCACCTATTGTCTATTGTCTATTGCCTCCACATCCCCTATGGTCTTCCACCTGCCCCGCAGGAAGGTTGCAAGGGCTCCAGATATGCCCTGTGGCATCTTTTCGGACCTGAAGACTCCTAGGGAATTTATAACGGCCGTCTTCTCCTTGTTGGCCTCACTCATCGGGATCTGACAACATCCACTCCTCAGATCCAGCACCTTAAACCACTTCACACCATTCAGACAGGCCATCACCCCTTCGGCCCTCAGGGCCATATTCTGGTCACTGACAATGCGCCTCTTCAGCGCAATATAATCCACACACACGCTGCCTACATCTTCCACGGCTGTAGGGGCCAGTCGCCGCAACCTCCCTCTCTCTGAGGTGTCTTCAGCAGTCAACTCCCTCATGGTATTTTGGAGCGTCCACTAAGAGGGTCTCACCCTCAGATACTTCCCCCAGGCCATACCACCACTGGTTCTTGTTTGAATTCGGTATCGGCCCAATGCTGCTACACACGTCCGCACAAGCAGCTCGAAACTCTGGGTGCATCGACAATGCCTCCAAACAGCGCTCACCCGCCTCCTCCGGGCAGGCCCCCAAGCGCACCAGCAGGATATTGGTTCCCTCTAGAACAGAAACGCTGCCCGTCTCAACAGTGTCCGGACAGATCAGCATTAACGATTCATGAACCTCAGTCTCCTCCACATTTGCCTCTAAGAACTCCATCTTCACTGACCAACAACCGTTGTCTGGATAATCACCGGCACTGGTACCCCAAATCTCCAGTGTCCTCAATGTCGTCAAGGGTAAATGCTTCCAATAACGGTTATAAAACAAACTGTACAGCAACTTAACCGGCGCCCCAGTGCCGAGGATGGCTTTAACTTGACTTCCATCCATCCGTAACAACACCTGTGCGCTTGGTCCCTCTAAGCCTTCAGGAATAGGGTCTGCTCCTTTCGGGAGTTCGTTGGTACATTGCTGGGAATGTACCCCCCCAGAGACCCCAAGCCGTTCCCCCACTGGGCCTCCTCTAAGTTTCCCGACACCTGTCAAATCAACGGAATAACTGATCCCCTTGGCACCACAAGCAATTTATCTGCCTCCCTAGGAAAAAGGGATACCCTAAAAACTTTCCACCAATCTCCTGCCACGGATATGATAAGCCCCCCCAGCTGCGGCATTTGACTTCCAGTCAAACCACACGCATTTTCCCACACTTTCCCAGAACTGGCAGCGGTCACTTCGAGGTAATTGCGCCCGACAGTTCTAACAAAGTCACCAGCCCGCCTACTCAAACTTTCAACCCGTCTCTGTCGCTTTTCCTCAGCCAAGCACTGCCACTCACCCAACATCTGAGGGGTCCGCTCCACCCACGCCTCCGTCCCTTTAGGGCTGGACATTATTCCAACAACCGGGCGGAGCCCACCACTGCTGAAACATCCCAACCTGTCACTCCTCACTCTCCAAACAGTACGGACAACCCATGGTCCAACCACCATTTCGTCAGCACTAGTCGGAACTCGAACAACGACCTCCAGGCTACCAACAGCAGCCACCCCACCCAACACACACACAGTGATAACCAGCAATCGCACACCCACAAAGACACACCAGCTCTTCGCCGCAGACACAATTTAAAGAGGGTGATCACACAGCTTCCACAGAAATCAATCCCAGACGAGCACCCCACAATGTAACCCCCTGGGTCACCTCAGCTCGTTCTCACCTAGGGGGAGCAGCCTTCGGCCCCACCAAACTGGGTAATCAGCTGGTGTGGATGCTGTGTGATGTCCCCGCCTCGCCCAAAAACAGACAGTACACCATAAGCGATTAAATGAGTACAATTTATAAAGGTTACTATAAATAAGTGATTAATAAAGATACAGTATATATGAAGAGAAAAAATAAAGAAAAGGCGCCAAACTTATCAAAGTCCAAACCACTTCGTGCACAACCATTGGAGCTCAATTACTGAAGTCTTCTGGCCACCATTCGATCCCCTCCGAACTCCTCGACTCGCAGCTCAGGACCCTCCGAAGTGGTCAACCAAGCACTTCTAGCTTCATCCCCCCCTCCTCGGGGTACCTCTGGGCCTCGGACCCCCGCTTGGGTCCTCGCCCAGCTTGCAGCATTGCGTCCTCTCTCTCGACCCCCTCGCGCCGATCTCCCCAAAAGCCCATCAACAAAAGCTTACAGACTCAGAAGAAAGAACATTAATCTCCATTTGGTTTACAAAGGAATACCATTCTCGTTATCAGTAAATTTTAACAAACAAGCTTCCAGCACTCTCTCGCAACAAAGAAACATTCCTGTAAACAAGCTTCCAGCACTATCTTGCAACAAAGAAACATTCCTGCTTTTAACAAAACAAAGAAACCCTTTCCCAACAGTAACAAAGAGAAAAAGAAACCCCCCCTTTACAAGGGGATAAGAAAAATCTCTTCAGCCAGAGAATGTCAAGCAGCTAGAACTCATTTCCAAAACCAAGGGCAAGAGAGACAGAAACCTCACCATGATGAACCATAACTTGCAAGGCAATGGACAAGGCAGGTAGGAATAAGGAGAAATATTCTTACAGTCTTATGTTTTGAAGGGATAAATGAAGAGTGGAGAGAGAATAAAGGCGAACTGTGGAATATAAAGTACAGCAGGCTCTGGTTAATTGGGCCATTGGTTAATTGGGATAGAGAATTTTTAAGACAACTCTTAAAGAACAAAAACTGAATTGAGAAAATAGCTGGGATTCCCTCAGTTTATTTGGAACTCTGTGCGACCTATTTGGGGCAGGAGATTGCTGCAGAACAGTTTCTAACTAGTGTCAGTGTCAGTCTCATGCGCTTGCAAGCAGTGAGACACTACACCATGCTTACAGCCATCAGTGTTTAAATAGTGTCAGTTGCATGTGTTTGTGTTCAAAAAAGCAGTGATTTTTGTCACTGATAGCTGGCACGAAATAAGCAGAAAGATAACTTGTTTTGCTCACCGCAGTTCCAAGGAGTCAAGCTTGAAGATGTCAGAAATGGCCAGGAGTGAAAATGAAACTATTTCAGTACTTCAGCAAGTTAGGAATTGCAAAGGGATTGGCAGTCATCTTGAATGCTACAATGAATACACAGATTTGGAGGATGCAGTCTTCTACAACATTGCATGGGAGGCAGTCCATTATCTGCTCTAGGTGTCTACACTGATGTTCATTTACAATCATTCAAAAGATCACGGCAAATGAATTCCTCCATCGACAACTATTAGGAGCTAATATACAGTTTTATAGTACTGTAGCATTGGTAGTGTTCTACTTTGTTCTCTATTTCATTTAAAAACATAAATTGTTATAGAGTTAACAGTCTTTTTTTACACCTTTCAATTACTTCCATAAAACTTGGGCTAATTTGGGTAACTGCTTAATTGGTCTAAAATGTACTGGTTCCAATGTGTCCCAATTAACTAAAATTCACTGTACTGCAATTGTAAAAAATCTGAAGTAAAATAATATGCTGAAAATAAACAGCAGGTCAGGTAGGATCCATGGGGAGAGAGGAAAAACTGAATGAACATTATGGGCTGGTGTACTTTCACTAAAGAACTTGGCCTGTTCTGATCCAATTGGTCTGAAATATTTGAGTCAGATGCTGAGCCCTGAGGGATGCAATCCCTCTAGTTTTGAGATGACATAACTTCATTGGAGTAGAGTTGGACGCTGAAGGAAGAAGTCCAAGTATGAGGGGATGGAGAATTAAAGTAGCAGGCAACTGGAAGCTCAGGGTTATCCATGCAAAATGAAAGGAGGGAAGTGTCACTCAATCTGCATTTGGTTTTTCCAACGCAGAGGAGACCATATCATAAGCACCAAATGCAGTACGCTGAATTAGCAGAGCAGAAGTAAGTGTGGTACACTTAACTGGAGGTTGTAAAAGTGAATACAATACATTAAATTGGAAATAATAATTGATCTCTCTTTCTTGTGTCTTGGCTGTGCCAAACCATTTTTCTGCCTAGTCCTATTGACCTGCACCTGGAGCATATCCCTCCATACCCCTCTCCAATGTACCTGTCCAAGTTTTTCTTAAATGTTAAAAGTGAGCCTGCATTTACAATTTCATCTGGCAGTTCATTCCACACTCCCACCTCTCCCTGAGTGAAGAAGCCCCCCCCCCCCCCGCAATGTTCCCTTTAAACTTTTCCCCTTCACCCTTAACCCATGTTCTCTGGTTTTTTTCTCCCCTAGCCTCAGTGGAAAAAGGCTGCTTGCATTCACTCTATCTATACCCATCATAATTTTCTATACATCTATCAAATCTCCCCTTATTCTTCTACGCTCCAGGGAATAAAGTCCTAACCTATTTAACCTTTCTCTGTAACTCAGTTTCTCAAGTCCCGGCAACGTCCTTGTAAACCTTCTCTGCACTTGTTCAACCTTATTAATATCCTTCCTGTAATTTGGTGACCAAAACTGCACACAGTACTCCAAATTCGGCCTCACCAATACCTTATACAACCTCACCATAACTTTCTAACTCTTATACTCAATACTTTTGAGTTATAAAGGCCGATGTACCAAAAGCTCTCTTTACTACCCTATCTATCTGTGACTCCACTTTTAGGGAATTTTGTATCTGTATTCCCTGATCCCTCTGCTCTACTGCACTCCTCAGTGTCCTACCATTTACTTTGTATGTTCTACCTTGGTTTGTCCTTCCAAAGTGCAATACCTCACACTTGTCTGTATTAAACTCCATCTGCCATTTTTCAGCCCATTTTTTTTTCAGCTGGTCCACATCCCTCTGCAAGCTTTGAAAACCTTCCTCACTGTCTGCTACGGTTTCAATCTTTGTCTCATCAGCAATGTAACGTTCTCCTTCACGTGTAACGGAACGCCGAATTCAACGTCGAGATAAACCACAGTCAATGAGACCAGATCGCAGTAAGAATAACCATTTACTGTTCACTCTTCACATTAACATATGGTGAAAAAGCGTTGCTCTCACTGTGATTTCTCATGCCTGCAAAACAACTTCTGCTCAGGTGTGCCTCGTGGTGAGCCCCCACCCTCGCGCTAATTTCAAACCGGTACTTTCCCACAAGACGCGGCGAAACCGGATGTGACGTCATCGCATGCCGATATATTTTACATGCAATGAATATACTTTAAACACTTCTAATTCTAACTAGAAAATACTATCGAATGAATTACTAAGCAAAAATATTATAAACTAAATAACTGTCGTAAAGACAGCACAAGCAAATTTGCTGATCCAATTTGCCACATTATCGTCCAGATCATTGATACAGATGACAAATAAGAATGGACCCAGCACTGATCCCTGTGGAACACTACTAGTCACAGGCCTCCACTCAGAGAAGCAATCCTCCACTACCACCCTCTGACTTCTCCCATTGAGCTAATGTCTAATCCAATTTACTACCTCACTATGTATTCCTAGTGACTGAATCTTCCTAACTAACCTCCCATGTGGGACCTTGTCAAAGGCCTTACTGAAGTCCATGTAGACAACATCCATTGCCTTCCTTTTATCCACTTTCCTGGTAACCTCCTCAAAAAACTCTTAATAGATTTATTAAACATGACCTACCATGCACAAAACCGTGTTGACTCTCCCTAATAAGTCCCTGTCCATCCAAATACTTGTAGATCCTATCTCTTAGTACTCCTTCCAATAATTTACCTACTACAGACGTCAAATTTACTGGCCTATAATTTCCCAGATTACTTCTTGAGCCTTTTTTAAACAATTGAACAACATGAGCTATCCTCCAATCCCCCGGCACCTCACCCGTAGACACCGACATTTTAAATATATCTGCCAGGGCCCCTGAAATTTCAACACTAGTCTCCTTCAGGGTCCAAGGGAATACCCTGTCAGGTCCTGGGGATTTATCTACTCTGGTTTGCCTCCATATAGCAAGTACCTCCTCCTTTTCAAACTGTATAGGTTCCATGACCTCACTACTTGCTTTCCTTATTTCCATTGACTTCCATGCCAGTTTCCTTAGTCAATACAGATGCAAAAGACCCATTTAAGATCTCCCCCATTTCTTTTAGTTCCATACATAGCCGACCACTCATAGCCGATCTTCAAGAGAATCAATTTTATCCCTTACTATACTTTTGCTCTTAATATACCTGTAGAAGCTCTTTGGATTATCCTTCACCTCGACTGCCAAAGCAACCTCCCGTCTTCTAGCCGTCCTGATTTCTTTCTTAAGTATTTTTTTGCACTTTTTATACTCCTCAAATACCTTAATTCCTCCGTTTCCTATACATGTCATACATCTCTCTCTTCTTCTTTATCTGAGTTCCAATATCCCTAGAGAATCAAGGTTCCTTATTCCTATTCACTTTGCCTTTAATCCTGACAGGAACTTACAAACTCTGCACTCTCAAAATTTCATCTTTGAAGGTCTCCCACTTACCAACAACATCCTTGCCAGAGAACAACCTGTCCCAGTCCATGCTTTTTAGATCAGTTCTCATTTCTTCAAATTTGGTCTTTTTCCAGTTTAGAACCTCAACCCGAGGACCAGATCTATCTTTATCCATGATCAAGTTGAAACTAATGGTGTTCTGATCGCTGGAACCAAAGTGTTCCCCTAAACACACTTCCGTCACCTGACCTAACTCGTTTCCTAATAGGAGATCTAATATTGCATCCTCTGTAGACGGTACCTCTATATATTGATTTAGAAAATTTTCCTGAACACATTTTACAAACTCTAACCCGTCTAGACCTTTAACAGTATGGGAGTCCCAATCAATATGTGGAAAATTAAAATCTCCTACTATCACAACTTTATGTATCCTGCAGTTGTCTGCTATCTCTGCAGATTTGCTTCTCCAATTCTCACTGACTATTGGGTGGTCTATAATACAACCCCATTAATGTGGTCATACCTTTCCTGTTTCTCAACTCCACCCATATGGCCTCAGTAGACAAGCCCTCTAATCTGTCCTGACTGAGCACTGCTGTAACATTTTCCCTGACTAGCAATACCAACCCCCCATCCCTCTGCCTCTCTCACGTCTGAAACATCAGAACCCTGGAACATTAAGCTACCAGTCCTGCCCCTCCTGTAGCCAAGTTTCACTAATGGCTACAATGTCATAATTCCACGTGTCAATCCATGCCCTCAGCTCATCAGCCTTCCCCACAATACTCCTCGCATTGAAATAGACACACCTCAGAAGATTATTACCACCACTCACAACCCTTCTATTTGTGACTTTGCATAAAACTTTAGTATCATTTAATTTCACCCCCGCTCCACTATCTACTCTGGCACTCTGGTTCCCAACCCCCTGCAAATCTAGTTTAACCCCCCCCCCCCCCCTCCATAGCACTAACAAACCACCCTGCAAGGATATTGGTCCCCCTGTAGTTCAGGTGTTACCCATCTCTTTTGTACAGGTCCCACCTGCCCCAGAAGAGGTCCCAATGATCCTGAAATCTGAAAGCCTGCCCCGTACACCAGTTCCTCAGCCATGTGTTCATCCTCCAGAGCATCCTACTCTTACCTTCACTGGCACGTGGCATAGGTAGCAATCCTGAGATTACCACACTGGAGGTCCTGCTTTTTAATTTCCTACCAAGCTCTCTGTACTCACTCTTCGGGACCTCCTCACTCTTTCTTCCTACGTCATTGGTACCGATGACATCTGGCTGATCACCCTCCCATTTCAGAATGCTGTGCATGCGATCAGAGACATCCCTGAGCCTGGCACCCAGGAGGCAGCAAACCATCCAGGAGTCTCTATTGCGACCACAGAACCTCCTGTCTGTACCTCTAACTATTGAGTCCCCTATCACTACTGCTCTCCTCTTCTTCCCCCCTCCCTTCTGCACTGCAGAACCAAACTCAGTGCCAGAGATCTGGCTTCTGCAGCTTGTCCCAGGTAAGTCATCCCCCCCAACAGTATCCAAATCGGTATACTTGTTGTTGAGGGGAATGGCCACAGGGGAGCCCTGCTCTGCCTGCCGTTTCCCTTTCCCTCACCTGACGGTAACCCAATTACCTGTGCCCTGCTCCTTTGGTGTAACTGCCTCCCTGAAACTACTATCTATAAACTTCTCATTCTCCCAGATGATCCGGAGGTCATTCTGCTCCTGCTCCAGTTCCCTAATGCAGTTTGTTAGGAGCTGCAGCTGGATGTATTTCTTGCAGGTGTCATTGTCAGGGACACCAGAGGTCTCCCTGACTTCCCACATCCTGCAAGAGGAGCATTCCAACATCATGCCTGGCATTCTCTCTACTCTAAACAAACAAGACAAAATTTACCGGAACCTACCCTCGCCTCTGCCTGTTGAGCCAAAGGTGTCCCACTCTGACAATGGCTGCTGTATACGGCGGTCTTTTTTTTCAAACCTTTGGCGCGCTACGTCACGCACCTGCTCAGTCTACTCTCTTTGCCCCGATCAGTTAAGAAAAAAATGGCTTCTCTCCGAGATGCCTTTACTTCTTCACTCTCTGCCTCTTGCTTTGATAGTTTCAGAGTGGGAGGTCTGACCTCCTGCTTGTCTCTGACTTCTCCATTTCAATGAACAGGTGCAGATATCAGGGACGAAAGAACAGGAAGCAGGGACCAGCTGGCAGTTCTCTGCAGAACCATGAGCTGAAGATGAGGGTTGACCAACCCAATGTTGTTTGGGCAGGATGTGAGTGATGCAAGTATAGCGAATTGAAGACAGGAACACATTGCTATGTCTGAGCACAGTCTCTGTTGTCTGACACAGTCGTAAAACCCTTGCCTCCAGCTCTACTGAACTGTACTGTCAGTCTGAAGTCTTCACGTTTCCCTGTGACCATGCAGATGCTCCAGTCTCTTCCCACATTCCGAAGGATGTGTACAGTTGGCCAGTTAATTAGCTCTTAGTATTGACATGAGTGATAGAATATGGGGATGGGCTTAGTAATTACAATTTCCCAATCCCAAACCTAATTATGCCTGAAAACAAAGAACGTTGCTTCATCAGAAACTTGTTTTTGTTTATGGTGGACCACTTGTAGCTGAACACAAATATAACTTCAGATTATCTGTATCACATAGGAACTTGGAGATGCAACAAATTAACTTTAACATGTACAAAAGCTGGATGAACTCAGCAGATCAGGCAGCATCCGTTGAAATGAGCAGTCAACGTCTCGGCCGGAAATGTTGACTGTTCATTTCAATGGATGCTGCCCGACCTGCTGAGTTCATCCAGCTTTTGTACGTGTTGATTTGACCACAGCATCTGCAGTGTACTTTGTGTTTAAGAAATTAACTTTTATTGAATATATAATGCATTTATTTAAATAATGGTGCAGACGTTTTGCAATAGTTTAACTAAGCTAAAAATACTTTGTTGACTATTTTCATTTGTACTCAGTGTCTGGGGCATCTTGATTAGGTGTCCAACAATAATCAGCCAGCATTGATGGATTCCAGTTGCCCTGAGACCATTTCTCCATGACTGCAATGTCCTGATGAAACCTCTCACCATGCTTGTCACTGTCAGCTCCAAGATTTACAGGGAGGAAGTCCGAATGGGAATGCCGAAAATGAATCTTCAGTTTCATGTTGCATTTCATGGTTTTGTATGTTTGAAACATATTGTAAACCAGCTGCATGTAGCTTGGTGTTCTGTAGTTGCCAAGAAAAATTTCAACAACATCCTTGAAAGTAATTTTCCCCAGTCCCACTAGAAGTTCTTTGAATTGTCAGTCATTGATTTGTGGACCAACAAAAATACCTCCTTTAATCTTGGCGTCAGTTATTCTGGGAAACATCTGTCTCAAATATTGAAACCTTTCATGGAAATTTTTGTCCCTGGTGACAGCAGATTCCTTGCATCTTGCACCCAGTAATTCTACCTTTGCCTTTGACAAACCCAAGTCTCTGACCAGATCACTTAACTCAGACTGAGTTATCAGATGAGGCTCACTCAATGCAAAAGGTTCAAAATCTGTATCAGTATCAGTGTTGTATTCTATTCCTGGCTTGTGCTTCATGGCATTTTCACCTGCCTCCTTTAGACTCCGTGTCTTGTTTTTCCTAAAACCTGTCCTGCCATGCAGCATCCACCTAGGCATGCCTGAACAAGATACAAAATGGGCAGCATTTTAATTTACTTGAATTATGAATTGCAATAACAAATATAGGCGATTTTTAAAAAACAGTGCATGATACTGAAATTTCATGGTGATCTTCATGATCAGCAGTCCAAAATTCATGAGATATACCCAAAAGTGATCAGGAAGCACAATCTTTGTTGTTCAGTGTTGTACTTAGTGTAGGATTAATGTTTATGTGAGTCCCTTTTAATGTGGCTTTGTTGAGCCTGTATCTGTGCTGAATGGTGAGATAAAGTGTTTGTATCCATGGTCTATGACTCTGTCTAAGAGAGCCACAGACTATTTCAGCATCTGTTGACCTTCTAGTGCACAAATAGTTTGCTACTTTGATTTATGTGATAACATTGCCTATGCTGCAAAATCAGTATATTGAATTTTTCTGGGGGCATGAGGCCACATGTGAGTTCATATTATTAGTTGATAATTCATTTTAGAAAGTCTCTATCAGCAGATGGAAAAAAAAGTCGTGCATTGGTAAATATTTGGCATTGTATATTTTAATGTAGTTGTATTTTATATGATGTACACATTAATATAAATGTTCATTTTACATAATACTGATTGTTCAGCTTAAGCATTTTTATTGCAAGCAGGCTTTCATTATTCCGTGGGTAATGCATGTACTGGGCCAGATTTTGACGGACCTGATCTGCTGCTTGTTATTGGAGTAGTTTATCATTTAGAGAACTCTAAGAACTATTAAAATGAAATATTATCAAATGAAAATGTTTAATTTTTTTGAATAATTATTATGAACAAAATAATAATATATTGGTTTGTCTCTCTAAATCTCAGTAAGTCCTGAATGTTTGCATTTCACAATGCTGAACTGCTGGCAAAATACAACACACCTTGACACAATATGTGCCACAGTGTTTTTTAAAATTTTGTTCTCTAGCCCTTTCTTGTCTGTCATCTTGCTAATGTGATAGTAATCAATAGTTTTATTTTTAAGAACACTGATTTCAGTTTTTGATTATGTCTTTGCTGGTCAGTGTGCTTTGGAAACAAAAGATGGAAAGCTTTGTCTCTATATAGTTGAGTATAATTGAGAATGGGACAGAACGTGATCACAAATGAAAGAGTATTTGATGACATTGACATTAGTATTGTAGTGTTATTATTCACTCTAAGCACAAAAATAATACATTTTAATAACGTAAATGAAGCTCTCTGAATAAAACTGCCTTATAATGTTGTTTAATTTGAATCTTGATGCTCAGTTTACACTACTTTGCATCAGAAATTGGGTCTATTGTGTAGCATTGGTATTCACCGTAAAGAATGCCATGTTAATGTGGTCTATGTTTAATTTGCACTCCCCACCATCATAAACATGAGTACACTACAACTGCACTACACTTACTCACCAAAGTGATCATGACAACACCTATCCAACCCATGACCTCTACCACCAAGAAAAAAGTCGGCGAGCATGTGAAAACACCATCCCAAACAGATTCCTTTCCAAGTCACATAACATTTTGATTTGGAAATACAGTATATTGTTATCCACTCAGTCTGTGCCTCTCATAATCTTATACACCTCTATCAATTTGTATCTCTTCCTCAATCACTCCAAAGAGAAAATCAGTAGCTCGCTCAACCTTTCCTGACAAAACATGTTTTCTAATCTCGGCAGCATTCTGGTAAATCTCTGCACCCTCTCTAGTTTCCACATCCTTCCAACCAGAGCTGAATGCAATGTTCCAGGTGTGATCTAAACAGAGTTTTACTGAGCTGCGACATTAGCTCCTGACTCTAGAACTCAACCCCCAATTAATGAAGGCCGACAAATCTGGTTCCTTCTTAAAAACCCTATCAACTTGTGCAGCAGCCTTGAAGGATCTGTGGACGTGAACCCCCAGATCCCTCTGATCCACACTGCTGAGAATCCTATCATTAACCTTGTACTCAACTCAGCCTTCAAGTTCAACCTACCAAAGCAAACCATTTTGCAGTTTTCCAGGATGAACACCATTTGCCACTTTCTCAGCCCTGCTCTGCAATGTCTCTATGACCCTGTACACTATCTACAACATCATCACCTTTTGTCTCATCTGCCAATTTACTAATTCACCCTTCATCATTCTAGTCATTTATAACAATTACAAAGAGCAGGGGTCCTTGCGGAGTACCACTGGTCACCGATCTCCAGGTCGAATATGCTCCATCTAATACCACCATCTGCCATCTGTGGGCTAGCTAATTTCGAATCCACATTGCCAAGTTTCCATGAATCCCATGCCTCATCACTTTCTTGACTAACCTTCAATTGGGGATCTTTGGCAAATGTCTTACTAAAATCCATATACAAACCCCATTTCCAGAAAAGTTGGGATATTTTCCAAAATGCAATAAAAACCAAAATCTGTGATACGTTAATTCACATGAACCTTTATTTAACTGACAAAAGTACAAAGAAAAGATTTTCAATAGCTTTACTGACCAACTTAATTGTATTTTGGAAATATACACAAATTTAGAATTTGATGGCTGCAACACACTCAACAAAAGTTGGGACAGAGTTAAAATAAAATTGAAAAGTGCACAGAATATTCAAGTAACACCGGTTTGGAAGACTCCACATTAATCAGGCTAATTGGTAGCAGGTGAGGTATCATGACTGGGTATAAAAGTAGCGTCCATCAAAGGCTCAGTCTTTGCAAGCAAGGATGGGTCGTGGCTCACCCCTTTGTGCCAAAATTCGTGAGAGAATTGTTAGTTCAAAAGGAAGATTTCCCAACACAAGATTGCAGAAAGTTTAGGTCTTTCAACATCTACAGTACATAATATTGGGAAAAGATTCAGAGAATTCAGAGACGTCTCAGTGTGTAAAGGGCAAGGTTGGAAACCACTGTTGAATGCGCGTGATCTTTGAGCCCTCAGGCGGCACCATCTAGAAACTGTCATGTTACTGTGACAATTATAGCCACCTGGGCTCGGGAGTACTTCGGAAAACCATTGTCACTTAACACAGTCCATCACTGCATCCAGAAATGCAACTTGAAACTGTATTATGCAAGGAGGAAGCCATATATCAACTCTGCAGAAACGCCAGCGAGTTCTCTGGGCCCGAGCTCATCTCAGATGGACCGTGTGCTGTGGTCAGATGAGTCCACATTTCAGCTAGTTTTCCGAAAAAATGGGCGTCGAGTTCTCCATGCCAAAGATGAAAACGACCATCCTGATTGTTATCAGCGAAAGGTACAAAAGCCAGCATCTGTGGTGGTATGTGTGTGCATCAGTGCCCACGGCATGGGTGAGTTGCATGTATGTGAAGGTACCATTGTCTCTGAGGCGTATATTAGGATTTTAAAGAGACATATGTTGCCATCAAGGCGACGTCTCTTCCCGGGACGTCCATGCTTATTTCAGCAGGACAAAGCCAGACCACATTCTGCACGGGCTACAACAGCCTGGCTTTGTAGACACAGAGTGCGTGTGCTTGACTGGCCTGCTGCCAGTCCAGGTCTATCTTCTATTGAAAATGTATGGCGCATCCTGAAGAGCAGAATCAGACAACGGAGACCACGGATTGTTGAGCAGCTGAAGTCTTATATCAAGCAATGATGGACAAAATTTCCAATTGCAAATCTACTACAATTAGTATCCTCAGTTCCAAAACGATTAAAAAGTGTTATTAAAAGGAAAGGTGATGTAACACAATGGTAAACATGCCTCTGTCCCAACTTTTGTTGAGTGTGTTGCAGCCATCAAATTCTAAATTTGTGTATATTTACAAAATACAATTAAGTTGGTCAGTAAAACTATTGAAAATCATTTCTTTGTACTTTTGTCAGTTAAATAAAGGTTCATGTGAATCAACATATCACAGATTTTTGTTTTTATTGCATTTTGGAAAATATCCCAACTTTTCTGGAATGGGCTTTGTACATAATAACATGTGAAATAGGAGGAGTAGGCCATCTGGCCTGTCGAGCCTGCTCCGCCATTCAATAAGATCATGGCTGATCTAGCCATGGACTCATCTCCACCTACCTGCCTTTTCCCCCATAGCCCTTAATTCCCCTACTATGCAAAAATCTATCCAACCTTGTCTTAAATATATTTGCTGAGGTAAACTCTGCTTCATTGTGCAGAGAATTCCACAGATGTACCATATTTTGGGAAAAGCAGTTCCTCCTCATCTCTGTCCTAATTATACTCCCCCAAATCTTGAGGGTATGTGCCCTAGTTCTAGTCTCACCTACCAGTGGAAACAACTTTCCTGCATCTAGCTTATCTCTCCCTTTCATTATTTTATATGTTTCTATAACATCTCCTCTCATTCTTCTAAATTCTAGCGAATACAGTCCCAGGTGACTCAACCTCTCCACGTGGTCTAATCCCCTCAACTCCGGAATCAACCTGGTGAACCTCCTCTGCACCGCCTCCAAAGCCAATATATATTCCTCACATTTACCAACATTAAATACTACATCCACTGTGAGTGTGTGTGTTTGTGTGTGTGTGTGTATGTGTGTGTGTGTGTGTGTGTGTGTATGTGTGTGTGTATATGTGTGTGTGTGTGTGTATATGTGTGTGTGTGTATATGTGTGTGTGTGTGTGTGTGTGTGTGTGTATGTGTGTGTGTGTGTGTGTGTGTGTATGTGTGTGTGTGTGTGTGTGTATGTGTGTGTGTGTGTGTGTGTGTGTGTGTGTGTGTGTGTGTATGTGTGTGTGTGTGTGTGTGTGTGTGTGTGTGTGTGTGTGTATGTGTGTATGTGTGTGTTTATTAATTTGTTTTGTCTGTGCCTTGAAAAAGTCAGTGATACCCGTGAGGTATGACCGGCCCCTCATAAAGCCATATTGACTGTCCCTAATAAGAATACACTTCTCCAAATGCTTGTAGATCCTTTCCCTAAGAATTCTTTCTGTTAGTTTGTCACTATGGACATAATACTATATGGCCTATAATTTTATATTACTCTTCTTGAACAAAGAAACGTTGGCCATCCACAAATCCTTTGGTACTACTCCTGTGGCTAGTGAGGAAACAAAGAACATCTTTATGCCCCATCAATCTCTTCCCTTGCTTTCCATAGTAACCTGGGTTATATCCCATCTGGTCCTAGGAACTTAGCTATCCGAATGTATTTCAAAAGCTCCAACACTGCTTCTTTCTTACCTCAACGTGCTCAAGGCATTAACTTCATGGCATGGATAGCGACTTAGCAAGGGAATTCACCACAACTTTAAGGAAACTAGGGATGATAAAATAAAATATCTTCTCTGTGAACCCATCCCCAAAGATTGAACAAAATGCAGTCTGCAGGACCCCAATCTATGTTCAGAAAATATAGGGATCATATTCCTGAAGGTTCAAATTATTTTTAGGCAGATTTGAGTCAGGTTATTTACAATAGATTCTATTTTATTGATAATAAACATAAATTTTTAAAGCTTTTAATTCAAAGCAACGCAACAGAATTTTGCATTTGTTAAATAATTGTGATCCATATTGCTAAATTTTATATTTGGAAATATTTTCCTTCTCTTTTATACACAATAGACAATAGGTGCAGAAGTAGACCATTCGGCCCCTCGAGTCTGCACCGCCATTCTAAGATCATGGCTGATCATTCACTATCAATACCCAGTCCCTGCCTTGTCCCCATATCCCTTGATTCCCCTATCCATCAGATATCTATCCAGCTCCTTCTTGAAAGCATCCAGAGAATTGGCCTCCACCGTCTTCCGAGGCAGTGCATTCCACACCTCCACAACTCTCTGGGAGAAGAAGCTCTTCCTCAACTCTGTTTTAAATAACTGACCTCTTATTCTCAATCCATGCCCTCTGGTACTGGACTCTCCCAACATCTGGAACATATTTCCTGCCTCAATCCTATCAAATCCTTTAATTATCTTAAATGTTTCAATCAGATCCCCTCTCAATCTTCTCAATTCCAGCGTGTACAAGCCCAATCTCTCCAATCTCTCTGCATAAGACAGCCCTGCCATCCCAGGAATCAACCTAGTGAATCTACGCTGCACTTCCTCAATTGCCAGAATGTCCTTCCTTAAACCTGGAGACCAAAACTGTACACAATATTCCAGGTGTGGTCTCACCAGGGCCCTGTACAAATGCAAAAGAACATCCTTGCTCTTGTACTCAATTCCCCTTGTAATAAAGGCCAACATTCCATTTGCCCTCTTCACTGCCTGTTGCACTTGCTCATTCACCTTTATTGACTGATGAACTAGGACTCCTAGGTCTCTTTGCATTTCTCCCTTACCTAACTCTACACCGTTCAGACAATACTCTGCCCTCTTGTTCCTGCTTCCAAAGTGGATAACCACATTTATTCACATTGAATGACATCTGCCAAGTATCTGCCCACTCACCCAGCCTATCCAAGTCTCCCTGTATTCTCCTAACGTCCTCTTCGCATGTCACACTGCCACCCAGTTTAATATCGTCAGCAAACTTGCTGATACAGTTTTCAATGCCCTCATCTAAATCGTTGACATAAATCATAAAGAGCTGTGGTTCCAATACAGAGCCCTGTGGTACCCCACTAGTCACCTCCAGCCAGTCCGAGAAACACCCATTCACTGCTACCCTTTGCTTTCTATCTGCCAACCAGTTTTCTATCCATGTTGAAACCCTGCCCCCAATGCCATGAGCTCTGATTTTACTCACCAATCTCCTATGTGGCACCTTATCGAATGCCTTCTGAAAATCTAGGTACACTATATCCACTGGCTTACCCTCGTCTAACATCCTTGTTACACCCTCAAAAAACTCCAACAGATTAGTCAAGCATGATTTGCCCTTGGTAAATCCATGCTGGCTCGGCCTAATCCTATTACTGCCATCAAGATGTGCCACTATTTCGTCCTTAATAATGGACTCAAGCATCTTCCCCACGACTGACGTTAGGCTAACAGGGCGATAGTTCTCCGTTTTCTCCTTCCCTCCCTTCTTGAAAAGTGGGATAACATTAGCCACTCTCCAATCTTCAGGAACTGATCCTGAATCTAAGGAACATTGGAAAATGATTACCAATGCATCCGCAATTTCCTGAGCCACCTCTTTTAGTACCCTCGGATGCAGACCATCTGGACCCGGGGATTTATTAGCCTTCAGTCCTACCAGTCTACTCATCACAGTTTCTTTCTTAATGTCAATCTGTCTCAATTCCTCTGATATCTTATGACCCTGGGCCATCCATACATCTGGGAGATTGCTTGTGTCCTCCCTGGTGAAGACAGATCTAAAGTATGCATTAAATTCTGTTGCCATTTCCCTGTTTCCCATAACAATTTCTCCCAATTCATTCTTCAAGGGGCCAACATTGTTCTTTACTATCTTCTTTCTCTTCACATAGCTAAAAAAGCTTTTGCTATCCCCTTTTATATTCCTGGCTAGACTGAGCTCATACCTGATTTTTTCTCTCCGTGTTGCTTTTTTAGTTAAGATCTGCTGTTCCTTAAAACTTTCCCAATCATCTGTATTCCCACTCATCTTAGCCCTGTCATACTTCTTTTTCTTTAATGCTATACAATCTCTGACTTCCTTTGTCAACCACTGTGGCCCCTTCCCCCTCTTTGAATCCTTCCTTCTCATTGGAATGAACTGCATTTGCATCTTTTGTATTATGCCCAAGAATATCTGCCACTGCTGATCCACTGTCTTTCCTGCCAGGGCGTCCGCCCATTTAACTTTGGCCAGCTCTTCCCTCATGGCTCCGTAGTCTCCTTTATTTAATTGCAACACTGACACCTCTGATCTGCCCCTATCCCTCTCAAATTGTAGATAAATTTTAGAATTGTTTTCTTGTGCATTTTTTCTACCATAGGATAATATTACAGAAGTTTGTTTTTATCTTGTATAGGACAGTCAGAAGACAAATCTGATGGCGGCAATGGTAAGTGTCGTTTGTTGTAATGAACATTTCCTCATATTTCACTGTCAGAATCCAGCAAAGCCAAAGACGAGTTAATTTGGTACAGTATATTCATATGTGCTTTCTGGCCATTTTTTATACCTATGTCATTTTGCTAATTAAGATATAAATAAGAACTGTAGAAGATGATCAACATTATGGTAATAGATTCATAAAATTCGACATGCAGCTCTTATTTGTAAAAAGAAATCTTCAATAGACCAGTTGGATAGCCACAGACAATTCACTTTGTGATCTCTGTAGAGACAAAGGACGGTGAAATTTGCTGGAATGACACTGGTGATTAGCTTTAGTCTCATTAAAGACTTATAGTAGACTGCTTGCCTAGTAGCTTGTTTGTAACAAGATGGTCAGTTGTGTCTAGTGGGATCTTGCCATTCGTAAGGCATAATGGTAATCTGTTGTTGGAACATGAGAAATTAAAGCTTGTGATGGGTATTTAACTTTTGCTACTTGCTTAAATTCTCTATTAAGCTGAGTTCCAATCTACTACATAACTTGACTTGCTGCAGGTGTTCTCTAGCTTGGGGATTTTGAACTGACTTTTATTTATAATTCTAACAGTGACACTTGAGCATATGGATTAAAACTGGATCCAGAAAAGTGTTTCATTTATATAAAGCGTTATTGTATCAACATTTTCAAAATGCGTCATATTCCAAGAATTTATTTTGAAAAGGCCAACTCAAGTTATTTTATTAACCCTGATTTTGGAAAGCAAAGCAGATAATTTCATTTGTTTAATGATCAATGAGGAACAGACGTTGAAAGAAATTTTACCCATCTGGCTGTGGGACAGTGGACTTGCATTGTTTTGCTCTGACACGGTATCAGAAGTAGATGTAAAGTGCTTACTTTATATTTCCTTCTTCATACTTGCATTGTCCAAACATCCTCTTCTTGTAAAGGTTCTGATAGAGGCTTAGACCTGAAATATTGCATCTGTTTCTCCACTCACACCTGCTCCCTCACCTCAGCATTTTCACCATTTTCTTCTTTTGTTTTATTTTATCTAATCTTACCCTTTTAACTATAGTCACCATTGGGTTATTGATCGCCTCAGGCTGAGTAACTTTAAGTCAAGGCATTTTACAGATGCTGTACCAAAAAATCACCCTTAAATCACCATAGTAAAATTTAATTCGAGTTGATAGACTTCAACAATTAAATTGATCCATGACACACCAGAATGGCAATCTGGAATTTTAGAAACATGAATTTCTATTCTCAGTCATCACTAACTGTGTAGTTCCAGCCTTCCAATCCTACACCTGCTGGCATTCAGGCTTGCAAGCTTTTGCCCCCATTAATCTTCATTCTGACATGTGTTCATGCTCCCTGAATTTCTCTGCCCTCTCATGTTCTCTCTCCTCAACCTTCCTTGATGCTTTCTTGCCTGGTCTTCGAATTTCTATCTCCTGTGTCCCTGATGCACTTCCCCTACTATTGACCCCTTTTCCCTTTCTCTTGTGGTATCTGTCTCCTATGCTGTAAATAATCCTTCTGACTCTGAATTTGTATGTTCAAATTCCTTGACTTTGTCTCTGTTACCCTTGCTCATCTGTGTTTTTTTCTTTTTTAGTGATCCTTATTGGGCCACTTCTCCAGCTTGTGGTCCTTCCTGATGCTAAGTTACCACCTTATCAAACTTTCTTTTTCCCAGTTTTGACATTGATCCTGTTCCTCACTCAGTTAATGTCCTGTTTTTTGCTTTCGCTGCTCACGTGGTACTTTAAGCCCTCTTGCCATCACCTCCAGCCCCATTTCAGTAACAGCCTCGTATTCCCTCGGATCCCTACCTATGTGGATGGGATAAGAATGGATCGGAATCTTTAGTCTTTTGTTATTTTAATTCTTCTTACCTCCCAATTCATTACTAATCTTCCCATTTGTTCCCTTCTTCCCAGTCCCATTTCCCTGCATATTGTTACTGCATATTTTTAATACAAAAAGTGAAAAACAGGTCAGCCAGCGTCTATGGAGATAAAAATAAATATCAGCATTTCAGATCACTGACCTTTCACTATATTCCTCTATTTTTCCAATGCTGATGAAAGCTACTTTTGTTAGATTAACTGTTTCTCATTCTATGTATACTACCTGACCTACTGAGTAAGAGGCAATGCGCTTTTAAACATGCATTAAATGGAATAATGCCAAAAGAAGTGAATAAGCAGGGACCTAGGCCATAATCACAGACACATTGAGAGTAGGGGAGATTCAAACAAGAGGACATGAGTTGAGAATTAAGGGGTGAAAGTTTAGAGGTAACATGAGGGAGAACTTCTTTACTCAGAGAGTGGTAGCTGTGTGGAACGAGCTTCCGGTAGAAGTGGTAGAGGCAGGTTCAATTTTGTCATTTTAAAAAAAATTAGATAGGTATATGGACAGGAAAGGAATGGAGGGTTATGGGCTGAGTGCAGGTCGATGGAACTAGGTGAGAGTAAGTGTTCAGCACGGACTAGAAGGGCCGAGATGGCCTGTTTCCCTGCTGTAATTGTTATATGGTTATACAAGAGGTATTGCAGATGCTGGAAATCTAGAGCCATAGGCCATGATATGTGGATGCATGATACCCATGTTTTGTACCATTTAAGTTGTAAGTGCACTTTTGTAGTCCAGTTTGCCCCCTGTGTGCCTTGGTGGTGCAGCGGGTAGTGCCAATGACAGCCAGAGGCATTCCTAACGTGGGAGCACTGTCTGTGTGAAGTTTGCACCTTCTCTCTGTGTCTGCATGGGTTCCTTTGGGTGCATTGGTTCCAACGTAACGTGCTAGTTGGCAGGTTAATTGGTAACTAAAAGTTATGCTTACACAAGTAGGGAGAAGAATAACAAAGACTCAAAAAATAAGCCAGGAAATTATAGGCCGGTAAGTTTGACATCGGTAGTAGGTAAATTATTGGAAGGAATACTAAGAGATAGGATCCACAAGTATTTGGATAAACAGGGACTTACTAGAAAAAGTCAGCATGGCTTTGTGGGTGGTAGGTCATGTTTAACCAATCTATTAGAGTTTTTTGAGGAAGTTACCAGGAAAGTGGATGAAGGGAAGGCAGTGGATGTTGTATACGTGGACTTCAGTAAGGCCTTTGACAAGGTCCCGCATGGGAGTTTAGTTAGGAAGATTCAGTCACTAGGTATACATGGAGAGGTAGTAATTTGGACTAGACATTGGCTCAATGGAAGAAGCCAGAGAGTGCTAGTGGAGGATTGCTTCTCTGAGTGGAGGTCTGTGACTAGTGGTGTGCCACAGGGATCAGTGCTGGGTCCATTGTTATTTGTCAACTATATCAACAATCTGGATGATAATGTGGTAAATTGGATCAGCAAATTTGCTGATGATACAAAGATTGGAGGTGTAGTGGACAGCGAGGAAGGTTTTGAAAGCTTGCAGAGGGATTTGGACCAGTTGGAGGAATGGGCTGAAAAATGGCAGATAGAGTTTAATACAGACAAGTGTGAGGTATTGCACTTCGGAAGGTCAAACCAAGGTAGAACATACAAGGTAAACGGTAGGACATTGAGGAGTGCAGTAGAACAGAGGGATCTGGGAGTACAGATACATAATTCCCTAAAAGCGGCATCACACGTAGATAGGGTAGTAAAGAGAGCTTTTGGTACATTGGCCTTTATAAATCAAAGTATTGAGTGTCCTTGTCAGTGTTTATGTTCCACCTCAGGCCAACATGAGTGAGGCCATTCGGCGGCTGGCTGATCATATTATGCGTTTAGAACAGGAACAAACAGATTCGCTGTTGATCATCCTAGGAGATTTCAACAGAGCTAAACTGAATCACAAACTCCCGAAATACAGACAACATGTTAACTGCCCCACCAGGGATAGTAACACTCTGGACCACTGTTATACTATCCTAAATAATGCTTACCGTTCTATTCCCCGTGCAGCCTTAGGACTCTCTGACCGCTGTCTGATCTACCTCATCCCAGTCTATAGGCAGAGATTTAAATCTGCTAAGCCTGTGGTGAGGACAGTGAAGAAGTGGACCATTGAGGCGAAACAGCAACTTCAGGACTGTTTTGACACCACTGACTGGGGTGTCTTTGAAGCTGTAGCCACCAATATACATGAAGTGACAGACACTGTGACATTCTACATCAGCTTTTGTGAGGATGCAAGTGTACCCACAAAAACTTTTCAGACCTTCGCCAACAATAAGCCATGGTTTACCCCCAAACTCAGACATCTTCGCCAAGCTAAGGAGGACGCCCACAGGAGTGGGAATAGGGCCCTGTACAGGCTGGCCAGAAATGCACTGACCAGAGAAATCAGAGTGGCCAAGCGGCTCTACTCTGAAAAGTTGAGGAATAATTTCTCAGCTAACGACTCATTGTCGGTGTGGAGAGGCCTGCAGGAGGTCACTGGCTACAGGAGACGCACTGCCCCCCCCGCTGAGGTTAACAAAGCTTTGGCTGACAACCTTAATACCTTTTACTGTAGATTTGAGAGGGTCCATCTTACACCTGTCCCTCCCTGCTCTTCGGTCTTCTTCCTGCCTTCCCTCGACCATCACTCACTGGCACTCATCCCCCAATCACTGCAATCCCCTCCCCACCATCTCTGCCCAGCCCCCCAGATCACAGCTTAGAATCAGCGAAGGAGAAGTATGTCGACTGTTCCAGCGACTTGACCCGAAAATCTCCAGGCTCAGATGGGGTCTCCCCCTCCTGTCTACGAGCCTGTGCTGATCAGCTGGCTCCCATCTTCACTCAGCTCTTTAATAGATCTCTGGAGCTGAGTGAGGTTCCGACTTTCTTCAAGCGCTCTACCATTATCCCGGTCCCCAAGAAACCCACCATCACAGGACTGAACGACTACAGACCTGTCGCACTGACATCTGTGGTCATGAAATCCTTTGAACGCTTGGTGTTGAACCACCAGAAGACCCTCACCAGCAGCCTGCTGGATCCCCCGCAGTTTGCCTACCGGGCAAATAGGTCAGTAGACGATGCAGTCAACCTGGGACTGCACTATATCCAGCAACATCTGGATCGTCCTGGGACCTATGCTCGGATGCTGTTTGTGGATTTCAGTTTGGCGTTTAACACCATCGTCCCTCATACCCTCTGCTCCAAATTGTCTCACTTCACTGTGTCACCTGACCTCTGCGATTGGATTTACAGCTTCCTGACCAACAGAAGTCAGCAGTTAAGGATGGGACAGGTCACCTCGGATACTCGAATCACCAATACCGGCGCCCTCCAGGGGTGTGTCCTCTCTCCACTGCTGTTCTCCCCCTACACCAATGACTGCACCTCCTCCAACCCCTATGTGAAGCTTTTGAAGTTTGCAGACGACACCACCATCATCAGATTCATCCAGAACAGTGATGAGTCTGCATATCGACAGCAGGTGGACCAACCGGCGCTCTGGTGCAGTCGGAACAATCTGGAGCTGAATACGCTCAAGACAATGGAGATGATAGTGGATTTCAGGAGACATCCCCCCGTTATGTCCCCCCTCACAGTCCTCGGCAGCCCTGTGTCCACCGTGGAGAACTTCAGGTTCCTGGGAACCACCATCTCTCAGGATCTGAAGTGGGAGCAGAACATCAGCTCCATCCTGAAGAAGGCCCAGCAGCGGATGTACTTCCTGCGGCTCTTGAGGAAATATGGTCTGCCTCAGGAATTGCTGCTGCAGTTCTATACTGCAGTCATTGAGTCTGTCCTGTGCACCTCCATCACTGTGTGGTTTGGAGCCGCCACCAAGCAGGATAGAACCAGACTACAGCGCACAGTGAGGACTGCCGAGCGCATCATTGGAGCCTCCCTGCCCTCTATTGTGGACCTGTACTCTTCCAGGTTGAAGAAGAGGGCGGGGAACATCATAAAGGACTCCTTCCATCCTGCGCATGGACTGTTTGAACTGCTTCCGTCTGGTAGGCGCTTCAGATCCCTCCAGACTAAGACTAATAGGCACTGGAGAAGATTTTTCCCTACTGCAGTCGCTTTGCTGAACAGTTGACTGCCGGTTAACTGTCGGCTAACTATTACTTGGATTGCACTACTTGTATGTATAATCTATACTTTCGTTTATATTTATCATTATTATTGTTATGAGCAGAGAGACAACATCTGCCGGAAGTAAATTCCTTGTATGTGCACAGGTACTTGGCGATTAAAGTCTGATTCTGATTCTGATTCTGATAAGAGTTGGAATGTAATGGTGAGGTTGTATAAGACGTTGGTGAGGCCAAATTTGGAGTATTGTGTGCAGTTTTGGTCACCTAATTACAGGAAGGATATTAATAAGGTTGCAAGAGTGCAGAGAAAGTTTACAAGGATGTTGCCGGGACTTGGGAAACTGAGTTACAGAGAAAGATTGAATAGGTTAGGACTTTATTCCCTGGAGCGTAGGAGAATGAGGGGAGATTTGATAGAGGTGTATAAAATTATGATGGGTATCGATAGAGTGAATGCAAGCAGGCTTTTTCCACTGAGGCTAGGGGAGAAAAAAACCAGAGGTCATGGGTTAAGGGTGAAGGGGGAAAAGTTTAAAGAGAACATTGGGGGGGCTTCTTCACACAGACAGTGTCAGATGAAGTGGTAAATGCGGGCTCACTTTTAACATTTAACAAAAACTTGGACAGGTACATGGATGAGAGGTGTATGGAGGGATATGACCCAGGGTCAGGTCAGTGGGACTAGGCAGAAAAATGGTTCAGCACAGTCAAGAAGGGCCAGAAGGCCTGTTTCTGTGCTGTGATGTTTTATGGTACTGTAAGTAGATGATAGGAGAGCCAAGGTAGAATTGATGAGTATGCATGTGTTAGAGGAAAATAAGTGGAGGAATAGGATTAATGAGATTGTTCTGGGAGCTGGCATTGACTGAATGAGCCAAGTGGCCTCTTCCAATGTCATAACAAAAAATGTTGTGAGTGCTAGAAAGACCTATGTAGCATCTGATGTATATATATTTAGGAAGGATGCAGAACTGACAGCTGGTGACATCAATCAGTACTTTGCCAAATAGACAATAGTGCTGGGGAATTCAATCTCAACCGGACAGTTTATGCAATGTCTTCAGTTCTTATGGTAACGAACGCCATGTGTGAAGCAGGAAGGGTCACACTCCTTCCCTAATCACTGTAAAATTTATGGAACATCAATTACCGACAATTTGTTGATAACTTATTTATGGAATAATAGTTGGATTTAGTTGTGGGTGAGTCTTTTCCCAGACCTCTGCAGTAAGTAGTTCAGAAGTACTTTGACACAAGTAATTCAACAGAATGCTGTTGCTCCCCGACGTAAGTGCTCTGGTGACCAGTCTACAAGGCATGAGAGAATGGAGGGATGGGCAAGGGTGCTCACTTCATCTCCCAAGGTTTACTAGAAAGTGTTAGTAAGGTTATGTCGATTGTTGTAGGCACAAAGCTGGTCTGGAACTATGTTGTAAGTAACTATTTATATTCTTGTACATTTGAATTGTTCTGGGTTAGTGCATTGGTGTAAGGGACAGGTACAACATCACTGTTATCGGCATGACACTACGTTAGAAAGTCTTGTATCCTGTCTTCACCAGGCATGTTCATTAATCCTGAGTCCCCCATTGAAAAGGTCATGGCTGATTTGACTCGAACATCAATTTCACGTTCCTTTCACCTCATTCCTTATCAAGAAACTATTGGCCTCTGCCTTAAAAATATTTTGAAACACTGCCCTCCACTGCACTTCGAGGAAGGATCATGCCAAAGATCATAATTCTGAGAGAGAAAAAAATAACTCAATGCTATCTTCAATTGTCAATTCTTATTTGGACTGTCATTCCTAGTTCCAGATTCCCACACATGAGGAAGCAGTTTCTCCACATTTCACAACTCACTATCTTAAATGTTTTATTTACTTCATCTGCCTCTAATTTTCAGTAAGTACAAGCAACATATCCAGAGACATCCAATTCCAGATATTAATTTTGCCTGTTAACCTCGTCTGAACCGCTTCCAATGGATTTGCATCCCTTCTTAAATAAGGATGACTAACACTGTATACAGTTCTCCAAATGTGATCTAAAGAATGCCCCACGTAACTGAAAAATAACCTCACTGCTTTTGTATTCATCTGCCCTAGAAATCACATTGTGTTGGTTTTCATCATGACCTGTTGTTCTGCATACTAGCCTTTTGTGAGTCATTAGACACCCAGATTTGTATTGCAGATATCACATTTTAATGCAGCAGTGTCTGCAACTCCAAGAGAATCTACTGCACTAATACTTAGTTGGCCTGTTACCATGCGTGAAATAATCATTGTCACCAGCCAAGCTAACAGACACATATTTTTATTTGCACTGATCGGTTCTGTCCTTTGAGCTTTTACAGCAGATTGGATGGAGATGAGTTTTTTCCTCTGAGAAACCCACATTCAGTGAGAAGGTTCCTGCCAGGCTCGGCCAGCTTGTGTTCATCTCGGGGAAAACAGCCTTTGGCCCCGCCACGTTTGTGTGGATGCTGTGTATGTACCACTAGTTACAAACCCACAATGAAAAATACCAGACAGTACACCCTATGTAATTAAATGATTGAACTTTATAAATCTTAATCTGAATATAGAGTTAGTAATGAACATTTTTTAAAAAGGGTCTAATTCAAGGAAAAGTCAAAAGTGCATGTTGGAGTTCACTCAGTCATCATTCTTCCACCATTGGTCTCCTCCGAGCGTCACCAACCTTCAGACCCTCAGATCCCAGTCCACTCCGTCCAGTGGTCCACACATGTCTTCATCTCCCTTTGACAAAGACCATGAGAAACCTCCTTCCAGATTCACAAGACAGAGCAACAATCTCTGATTGGCTAACATGCATACCATTGTCCTGTTATTTCCAGCCATAACCCAAACATTGCTACCACAGAGAAACCGTTACCTCAGCAGTGAACATGACAGAGAAGCCATTTCATTAGCCTCAGCAGTGAAACATTACAAAGAAGCCATTACATTAGCAGTGAATCCTTACAGCTAGAAACTGCAAGGATAAAATGAAACAGTGATGAGAGTTATATACCGGCCTGCAAACAGTAGCCATGGTGTAGGGTACAAATTACAATGGGAGATACAAAAGGCATGTAAAAAAGAGTAAAGTTATAATATTCATGGAGAATTTCAATATTCAGGTAGATTGGGAAAATCAGGTTGGCACAGGATCATAAGAGAAGGAATTTATAGAGTGCTTGTAACGTGGCTTGTTAGAGCAGCTTGTGGTTGAGCCCATTAGAGTTAAGGCAATTCTGGATCGGATGTTCTGTTGTGAACCAGATTTAACTAAACAACTTAAAGAACCATTAGGATGCATTGATCATAATATGATTGAATTCACTCTGCAGTTGAGAGGGAGAAGCTGAAATCAGATGTATCTGCATTACACTGAAGTAAAGCGAATTACAGAGGCATGAAAGAGGAGCTGGCCTAAGCCGGTTGGAGGGGGACACTAGGAGAGATATTTGGAAGGCACAAGATCACTTCATCCCACAGAAGGAGTATTCTAAAGAGGAGGGTGAGGCAACTGTGGTTACAAGCAAAAGGGAAAGGAATAATATAGCAAAAATTCTTGGGAAGCTAGAGAATTGGGAACTTTTTAAAAGCCAATAGAAGGCAACTAAAAAAGAAATAAGAAGGGAAAAGATGAAAAATGAAGATAAGCTAGCCAATAATATAAAAGAGGATGCAAGAAGTTTTTTCAGATATATAAAGAGAGGTGAGAGTGGATATTGACCACTGGAAAATGACGCTGGAGAGGTAGAAATGGGGGACAAAGAAATGTCAGATGGACTCAATAAGTATTTTACGTCGATATTCGCTGTGTAAGACACCAGCAGTATGCCAGAAATTCGAGAGTGTCAGGGGGCGGAAGTGAGTGTAATCGCTATTACTAAGGAGAAAGTGCTTGGAAAACTGAAAGATTTAAAGGTAGATAGGTCACCTGGAGCAGATGAGCTACACACCAGGGTTCTGAAAGAGATAGCTGAAGAGATTGTGGAAGCATTAGTAATGATCTTTCAAGAATCAGTAGATTCTGGAGTGATTCTGGAGGCCTGGAAAGTCACAAATCTCACTCCAATCTTTAAGAAGGGAGGAAGGCAAAAGACAGGAAATTATAGGCCCAGTTAGCCGACCTCAGTGGTTGGTAAGGTGTTAGAGTCCAATATTAAGGATAAAGTTTCAGGTATTTGGAGGCACAGAATAAAATAGGTCAGTCAGCATGGTTTTCTGAAATTCTTCATGTATGTAACAGAGAGGATAGACAAAGAAGAGTCAGTGGATGTTGTTTACTTGGATTTTCAGAAGATCTTTTACAAGCTGCTGCACATAAGACTGTCAAACGAGGCTCCTATTACAGGAAAGATACTAGCGTGGGTAGCAGATTGGCTGACTGGCAGGAGACAGTGGGAATAAAGGGGCCTTTTCAGGTTGGCTGCCAATGACTTGTGGTGTCCCGCAGGGGTTGGTGTTAGGACCACTTATTTTCACGTTATATGTCAATGACTTGGATGATGGAATTGATGCCTCTGTGGCCAGGTTTGTGGGCGATACAGAGATAGATGGAGGGGCAGGTGATGTTGAAGTAAAGAGACTGCAGACAGACTTACCCAGAATGGGCAAAGAAGTGGTAGATGGAACACACTTGGTCATGCACTTTGATAGAAGGAATAAAGGTGTAGACTATTTTCTAAATCGTCTATTTAAAAAAATAGGGAGCAAATTCAAAAATCAGAGGTACCAAAGTACTAGGGAATCCCAGTGCAGGATTCCCTAAAGGGTAAATTGCAGATTGATTCAATGGTGAAGAAGGCAAAAGCAATGTCAGCATTCATTTTGAGAGGACTAGAATATAAGAACAAGGATGTAATGCTGGAGGTTTTATAAAGCATTCATCAAACTGCACTTGGAGTGTTGTGAGCAGTTTTGAGCCTCTTAGAAAGGATGTGCTGGCATTGGAGAGGATCCAGAGGAGGTTCACAAGAATGATCCTAGGAATCAAAGGGTTAAACATATGATTAGTGTTTGATGGCTTTGGACCTGTACTCCCTGTAATTTAGAAAAATAAGGGGAGATTTTATTGAAACTTATCAAATAGTGTAAGGCCTAGATAGAGTGGATGTGGAGAAGATATTTTCTGTGGCGGGGCAGTCTAGGACCAGAGGCACGGCCTCAGAATAGAAGGACATTGCTTTAGAACAGAGATGAGAAGGAGATTCCACAACCAAGAGAAAATCTGCATTTGCTGGAAATCCGAGCAACACAGACAAAATGCTAGAGGAACTCAGCACGCCAGGCAGCATCTATGGAAAATAGTACAGTCAACATTTCAGGCCAAACTTCAGCCAGAGGGTGGTAAATCTGTGGAACTCATTGCCACAGGTGTTTGTAGTGGCCAAGTAATTGGGTATGTTTAAAACAGAGGTCGATGGATTCCTGATTAGTGAGGGTGTCAAAAAGTTATGGGGAGAAGGCAGGAGAATGGGATTGAGAAGAGTAATAAATCAGCCATGCTGGAATGGCCTAATTCTGCTCCTTTGTCTTATGTTTCTACTTACAACTTTACTGATGACATACTCATGCAATGCATCCACTATCTGGAACTGGACAGTATTGAGCAGACTTGTCTACCGTAACCTTGTTAGCCCATTTTCAGTTCTTCTGATCTGAAGCCCTGAAGGTCACGTCCAGAGACTTTTTAGAGCTGGTGAGATTTTTGCCGTTCCCACCCAAACCCCTATCATCCTCTCAGTGCAAATAAAATCTTTCCTTATTCTGACCGCTAATCCTTCTGCCAATTTCTTTAAATCTGTGTTGTTTGGTTTTTGATCCTTCAGCTGAACCCTTTGCAGTTACCTGTTTTTCTGCATTATTTTCTCATAAAATATGGTCCGATCTTCATCTAAGTCACAATAATAGACAAACTCAATCTACCTAAACTAATTACACACAAACAATTATACTTTCATATCTTTATTGAACACATTGCTTAATCATTCACAGTCCAGGCTGGAAAAATTATCTAAACCAGTATATTTAATAACCTCCACCAGACATTTCCTGTAGCTGCAAATTAGACTTGTACAATGGCGAGGAGGAATTTTAGACCAATTCTCTATACAAAACTGTTTCAAATCATGTATTTCTGCATGAAGACCCTCTTCAGGTCATGCCACAACATCTCAATTGGGTTAAGGTCTGACTTGGCCATTCCAAAACATGAATTTTCTTTTTAAACCATTCTGTTGTTGATTTACTCTTGTTTCAGATCATTGTCTTGTTGCATCATTCAACTTCTATTAAGTTTCAAGTGACAGACCACTACCCTGACATTCTCCTGTAAAATGTCTTGATACAGTTTTGAATTAATTGTTCTCTCAACAATTGCAAGCTCCCCAGGCCCTGAGGCAGCAAAGCAGCCCCAAACCATGATGCTCCTTCCACCATGCTTTACAATTGGGCTGAGGTTTTGGTGTTGGTGTGCAGTGCCCTTTCTCCTCCAAGCACAATGGTGTGTATTTCTTCCAAAAAGTTCAATTTTTGTCTCACCTGTCCACAGAATATTGTCCCAGGTGGTCTTTTGCAAACTTGAGATGTGCAGCAATTATTTTTGGAGAGCGGTGGTTTCCTCAGTGGTGTCCTTCCATGAACACCATTCTTGTTCAGTGTTTTTCTAATGGTAGACACATGTGTTTGTCTATTCTTGTGACTTAGATGAAGATCAGACTACATTTTATGGGTTAATCACGCAGAGAACCAAACGATTGCAACTGTACCTATCCAAATTTCACTTAAGCATTGAAATCAGACTTGTTTCCACCACATCTGCTGGCACTCGTTCCACACTGTCACCAACCTCTGAGTGAAGACATTCCCCCTCATGTTCCCCTTAACTATTTCACCTTTCACCTTAACCCCTGACCTGAAGTTCTGGTCTCCCAACCTCAGTGGAAAAGGCCTGCTTGCATTCACTCTATCTAAACCCCTCATAATTTTGCACACCTTTATCAAATTTCCCCTCATTCTCCTACACTCCAGGGAAAAAAGTCATAACCTATTGAACCTTTCCCTGTAACTCAGTTCTTCAAGTTCTGGCAACATCCTCGTAAATTTTCTCTGCACTCTTTCAGGCTTATTGGTATCTATCTTGTAGCTAGATCAAACTGCACACAACACAACAAATTAGGCCTCACCAAAGTCTTCTACAACTTCAACATACAGTGTTCAAACAAAATAGTTTTCTCAATGGTTAATTTTTATTCGTAACGTGATATATGTGAAACACATTCCATGCATAATTACATTCCTTAAATACTTATTTCATTTGTATTTAACAATATTGTTTGATATTTGCAATTACTGTTATATATTCATAATTGTAGGTCGTCATTCATTATATTATCATACCAGGAAGTTACAAGAGATACTTTGGATGTAAAATGTTATTTTTATTTCTAATGTGATATCCATCTGTGCTTTTCGTTTCCTTCTGTTATAGTCTCAGTTACAATACAATGCTGGAAACAGTGATGGTCATCAGTGAAGCTGTTAAACATATCAAAGAGTGGCTTGTTATAATTTATCGTCTCTGATGAATGATAGGCCTGTGTAGCTGCTTCCCCACAGAGGTATTGCAGATATTGGAAGCTCACAGGGGATCATTCTTCATTGCTCTCTCTGTGACTTCAAGTTCTAAAACACCATAGATATTTAATTCAGAAAAAGATTTGTTGCAGGGTAAGAATAGCTGATTTCGCAGTGATTTTAATTCAAGGAGATGAGTATCTTCAATCTGAGGCATCTAATTTGAAGAAAACCGTGACTGCGCTGAAACGATGCCATTATTTTTCCTAAGCATCTGTGTAGAGAACAAATGAACCGTTTATGACTGAATAACTTTATAATGCAATGAAAAGCTTGAATGTAAAAATGATTACTGAATCCTGGTGATTAAATGAGAACAGCCTTATGCACTGAATTAACTTTATCCTGAATTATTTTGATATAAAATTTACAGTTCTGTCCTAGTGTAGCACACTGTAGTTGTGTCTGTTTGTCCCTGAAGTATTCCAGTTAAATTGTGTCATCTCTAGAGATAACTTTCTAATCACTAAATTTAAAACATATGTAAGAAAGCTGAAATAATTTTAAATCTCAATAATTAAGTTAAGAACTTACATTGCTTTTTCAAAATGAAGGTGTAGAAAAATAATTTTTTTCCCTAAGAATTTCATTTTCAGAGATTACGAAGATTTTTAAAGATTGTGAAACTATGGGAAACATTACTGGTTTCTTTCCCATTCAGAAAATAATAGCAGTACTTTGCACTTTAGGTAATTTTAGATAATTAATGGTCCTAAACATCTAAGTAAGTAGATTACACATGAAAGTGATGTGGTGACACAAAGCGTTTATGTAAAAATTGGATAGTAATGTATTCAGCAGACTGAAATTGTACTTTACAGTTTAATGGAGCTTAACATACCATATCTTGAAGGTAATATATTGACTGAGCGGTCAGTTCTATAGTCTAAATACTGTAGCATAGCATTTACAAAAGAGTAATATTACCTCTGATTATGACGTGTATTTCTTCTGAAACCGGATTGACTTCAGAAAATGAAGTGCATCACTTTGAACAATAGATCCCTTAGAGCTATCCAAACTGGTCAGCAACTTGAAGTCATTCTTTAAAGCCATCATGATGGCCTCAAACTTTAGGGTCTCCAGCGTGCAAACAAATGTGTTGTCTTCCTTGAGAACCAGACGTGCCCCACTTTCAGATTTGATGAAGAACTTAAACTGGATGACATGTGATGAGACCACAAATTCTTCAGGAAATCCATCTAGACGGCTTTTGGACACTTGAATTATGCGCGACTTAATCCTTGCAATGAAATCTGCAGAATTGCAGTAGATTTTGAGGCCATGAGAACGATCGTGGCTGTCGATTATTTCTAGGAATGTGACCTCTGGCGCCTGTTGCACATGAGCTGACTTGATTTTCAGAGCCTCTATTAGGGGTTTTATCTGATAGAATTCTGCCTCCTGTGTTAAAAGTTGAATCTCTTGAAATCCTTCCGGTAAGAGAAGCTCACCATTTCGTAGGAAATTAAGGACATGCCTGAACAGCAAGCCATCGCGGTCAATGAAGTAGTTCCCATCGCCGTCAAAACTGCTCTGAGTTTTGCCATTTATCAAAGCTTCCAGCAAGGAATCAACATGCTTAGTTAATGTATGTCTCTGCGTTGTGTAGAGAAACCCACCAACATTAATTGTGATCACAGGTGCTTTGCAATTCTTGCCCTTTTGTAAGTAGTTTTCTGCATAGTTGTATTTTCCTTCGAGGTGAGCTTCTTTCCTATTACCCTTCCCTTCCATTGCAGAACACTTGATGTTAATTCGGGTTATATCACGTATATTGGTTGTAAGGAAAATCACCTGAATGCGTACAGAAGGAATAATGAAATGGATGTATCGATAGGATTTCTTTAGATGTCAGCAGCATTTCATAACAGGTGGTATTTTATCATTGTATTCAGTAAATTTAAAGTAATATGATTAACATAGAACAGTACAGCAGAATTCAGACCTACAGCCTGCAATGTTTCACTGATCTTCTAACCTAATTTGGCTTTCCTGCAATCAAGTCTCACTAATGGCTACTATACAAAGTGCTGATCCAAGCTCTATGCTCATCTGCCTTACCTACAATACTCCTTGCATTGAAATAGATACAACATAGAACATTAGTGGGGCACCATGGTAGTGTAGCGGTTAGTTAATTACAGCTCGGAGCTTAGGAGTTGAATTCTGGTGTTTGTATTCAGAAGGTTTGTATGTTCTTCCCGTTTGTGTGTGGGTTTCTTCCAGGTGCTCCAGTTTCCTCCCACAGTCCAAGTGCCTACTGGTTAGTAGGTTAGTTGGTCATTATAAATTGCCCTGTGATTAGGCGAGAGTTAAAAAGATGGGTTGCTGGGTGGTGTGGTATGTTGGGCCGAAAGAGCCTGTTCCGTGTTGTATCTATAAACAAACAAAAATAAATTAGTTCCACCGTGCTGAGTTATACAGGCTAATATCTACCTTGCTCATAACCACTCCAGTATTTGCCATGGCAATCTGGTTCCCAGCCCCCTGCAACTTTGCTTTAAACTTGTCCAGAGAAGCACTAGCAAACCTTCCAACAAGGAGATTGCTCCTCTTCCCATTCATACAGGTCCCACCTTCCTGGACGAGAGCCCAATGATTCAAAAACCTGAAGGCCTCCCTCCTACCCCATCTCCTTAGGCACGTGTTAAGCTGAATGATATTCTTATTTCTGGCCTCACTAGCACATGGCATGGGTAGCAATCCTGAGATCACCACTTTAGAGGTCCCGTCCTTTACCTTAGCACCTAAATCTCTGAACTCACTTTGCAAGACCTCATCACCTCATCTTCCTGCCTATGTCATTGGTACCGATGTGGATCACAACCTCTGGCTGCTCAACCACCCCCTTAGGAATGTTATTGGCTCAATCCCAGCTGTCCCTGGCCCTGGTATTTGGGAGGCAATATACCAACAGAACCTCCTGGCCATTCAAGGATTCTGGCCCAAGGAGCTGCTGGAGTAAAGTCTTGTGACTGGATAACGGACTTCATATAACCACAACCATCTTCCTTTCTGCAACCATTGCAGTGTTTTCCCCTGGTGCTCAGGACCTTTGCCAGTCTTTTTAATGCCACACTTGGTCAAATGTTGCCTTGATGTCAATGGCAGGCACCCTCAATTTACGTCAGCTATTCAGCTCTGGTGAGGTCAGGAGCCAAGTGATCTCGGTAGAGCCTAAACTTAGCATCGATGAGCATGGTTATTGGTCGGTGGAATCATCCTAATGGCACTAATGAGAGATTATCCATCACTCTGCAGCTGGTTGAGAATAGATTGACTTGGGCAGTAACTAGTCAAATTGGACTTGTTCCCATTTTTGTGAAGTGGTGACAACAAATTTCAGTGTTGTAACTGTCTTAAAACATCTTGGCCAGAGACACAGTTAATTCTGGAGAGCAGGTTTCTGGTACTATAGCCCAAATATTGTCCGGTCCCAAATATTTTGCTGTATTTGATACTTTGAACCATTCTTTGATGCCATGTGGAGTGCATCAAATTGGCTGAAGACTGGCTCCTGTGCTGTTTAGGGATTACAAGGACAAAACAACAGAACCTGAATGTTTTACCCTTGTTGTTAGCAATATAGTGCTGGGCTCCAGAGTGGAAATGCTCTTGGAGCCCCCTCCCATCTTTCCCGTTTACTTGTCCAGCACTGTTCACAGATATAGGACCTTTGATCTCTTGTCTGATCTGCTGATTAGCAGCTCACTTAACCTTGTTTGTTGCATGTTGTTTTTTCAAACTTTGGCATTTACATTCAGTGACCACTTCATTAGGTTCCGGAGTGGAACCCTGTATGGTCTTCTGCTGCTGTAACCCATCCACTTCAAGGTTCACTGTGTTGTGTGTTCAGAGATGCTCTTCTTCACACCACTGTGGTAACACGTGGTTATTTGAGTTACTGTGGCCTTCCTGTCAGCTTGAATCTGACTGGCAATTCTCTGACCTCCCTCAATAACAAGGTGCTTTCTCCCACAGAACTTCTACTCCCTTGAAGTTATTTTTCATAATTCACACCATTTTCTCTTAACTCTAGTGACTGCTGTGTGTGGAAAATCCAGCAGTTTCTGAGATACTCCAACCACCCTGTCAGGCACCAGCAATCATTCCACAGTCAAAGTCACTTAGATCACATTTCTTACTCATCCTGATGCTTTAACTGAACCTCATGACCATGACTGCATGCTTTTGTGCACTGAGTTGCAGCCCCATGGCTGGCTGTTCATATTTGCATTATCGAGCAGGTCTGTCGGTGTACCTAATAAAGAGGTCACTGAGTGTATTTAGTGTATTGCACTGTTACCTGGTTAGCACTGAGTTTTTAGATATGCTTGTTACAGCTCTTGGCTCATCCTCATGCACTCCTCATGAAACAGGATTTACCTTTATAATAATAATGGAGAAAGGACGAGTCATTATAGGTCATGGGTGATGCACATTTAATGCTGTTGTCATATGCACATCAAAATTCTAATTATTAATGCACTATTTGTCACTGTCATTTAATTTCTTGTTCACATTGTAAAAAAAAGGGGAAACCTTGTATTTCTGCAAAGTAAATTTCATTTATTTAGCATTGATATCATGTTAGACTACTAATTTCAAATATCCCTGAAGCTATAGAGGAAATGAAACCCATTTCCTTCAAATTACAGTTGATATTGTCATTTCTAAAATGGTTGGATAGTTTTCCATTAATCTAGGAGACATGGGAAAGTGTATTGTTGTCCCATTGGTGAGAGGTAAATGGCAAGTTATCAGAATATCAGAGTGAATCAGGATGTCCTCACAGTACTCTCAGCTGACCGTGACAGTACTGGTGTGACCGAGCACAAGCTCCATCTTCAAATTCAGATCACCTTTTGGTGTATTGTCACCCATTTAAACAAGACAGATTCAAAGGAGAAAATCATAAACACAAGAGATTCTGATGTTGGAAATCCAGAGTAACACATACAAAGTGCTGGAGGAACTCAGCAGGTCAGTCAGCATCTGAGCAGTCAATGCTTTGGGCTGAGACCTTTCATCGGGATGCACAACCAAGGGTCTTGGCCCAAAACATTGCTTGTTTATTCCTCTCCATGGATGCTGCCTGTCCTACTGAGTTCCTCCAGGAATTTGTATGTGTTACTCAAGAGAGGAAAATTTTGTATGTGTTACTCAAGAGGGAAAAATTTTTGCCAGCAGTGTTATGAGTAGACCACCTCTCTAATGTGCAATTTGCATTCGAGATCTTGAATGTAACTACCTCATCTTCAGCACTATCACTCCAGGTCCCATCCCCCTGCCAAATTAGTTTAAACACACCTGTGGTCCAGACGTAGACAAGGAACATGAATTCAGGAGGTGCCCTGATGATGACTGTCGTTGAGATCAGGGCAGGGATTGAACAGGAGCAGTATTGGGACATGAAATGCAAATCAGCAGATATTAAGGAGATCTTACCAAGAGTGCCTCAAGGCAGTGTCTGATGCCCAATTAAGGAGGACCTGACTTATGTAAATATCCTGTAAAAAAAAATGTTCTTTTGCATGCCATTCGTACACATAATTTCATTAAAATAGAGCAATAAGGTAATACAGAAAAACACAATAACTGAATGCAGAACGAGAAAGTAGTTACAGTGGAAGTGCAGTGCATAGCTGTGATGAAGTTAAAGGTTCAGCAGCAGGCTAGAAGCTATCCCAGGGTCTGATGGTACATGCTTTCAGGCTTTTGTATGTGCTGTCCAGTGGGATTGCCGAGAAGAGAGAATGCCCTTGTACCTTGCTTCCACAAGAGGCTAAAGAAATTCACCATGTCCCCCTCAAGTCTCACTAATTTTTATAGTTGCACCACAGAAAGCATTCTATCTGGATGCATCACGGCTTGCGATGGCAACTGGTCTCCCTGAGAATTGAGGGAACTGCTGAGTTGTGGGCACAGCTCAGCATGTCTCGAAAACCAGTCTCCTCGCCAAGGACTTTGTTTACACTCCTTGCTGCTTCAGTAAAGCAATCAATGTAATCAAAGCCTCTGCCAACTCTGGATACACTCTCCTCCTAGGAAAACCTGACAGCACATACCAACAGGCTCAAGAACAGTTTCTACCCCAATGTTATAAGACTGTTGAACTGTCCCTGTGCGTGATATGTTCGAGTATTGATCTCTCAATCTATCCTGTCATGGCCTGGTACCTTCTTGTCTACCTGCGCTGCACTTTCTCTGTAACTGCAACACTTTATTCTGCATTCAGTTATTGCTTGTCCCTTGTACTACCGATGTGATGAAATGATCTGTATAACTGGCATACAAAACAAAGAAACCAATTTACCAATTTAAATTTGAGGGGGTGCAGGCTCATTCTGACAATATCTGTATCTCACCAATGTGGTGAATCGTCATCACACTCAGCCTTTTGCTAGTATATCCTTCCTTATAATTCAGGTAGTTCACATGACATGTTTGGAAAAAGTCCTTAACTTTACATTCAAGTATAGCTGTGAGTACTGTGTTAATTTGTGGGACACAGTAATTCAGTAGTTGGCTCAAAACTGGAAGGAAGCAAGGAGTACTTTGATTCAGTGATGCCTACAACATCATACATTCCAATCTGTAACTGTGCTACAAGTTCATCTACCTTATTCCATATACTGAGCGCATTCAAATATAACACCTTCAGCCCTGTATTCGATTTTTTCTGCCTTTTACATTGCTATTTTGCCAGATCATAAGCCTGTCCTTGCTAGAAGTCTCACTACACATTGCATGTGTTGATAATCCTCATCTTCAACACTACAGGACTATCACTCCGGTTCCCATTCCCCTGCTAAATTAGTTTAAACACACTCGAACAACTCTAGCCAACCTGCCCACAAGGATATTGGATGCCCTCAGGTTCAGGTGTAACCCATCCTTTTTGTACAAGTTGTACCTTCCCCAGAAAAGTTCCCAATAATCTATAAATCTGAACCTTTACCTCCTGCACCAGGTCCTCAGCCATGAATTCACATGAAAATCACCCTATTCGTACCCTCACGAGCCCATGGCACAGGCAGTAATCCAGAGATTACTACCCTGGAGGTCCTGTTTCTCAACTTTCTACCTACAGGGCATTAGGTAGGAACTAAGAAGAGTCGATTAAGAACACCTATTTTCTGGCAAGTCCACACTGGACATGTGAAGGATGCTTAAACGTCAATTGCACAGAGTACAGGAAGGTATGTTCTTGTTAGAAGGAGGGACAGGGTTGGAAAGGTAAGAGAACCTTGGATGTGCAGAGAGGTGATGAATTTAGTCAAGAAGGGAAAGGAAAAGTATGTATAGGCTCGGAAGTCAGAATTAAGCAGAGCACATGAGGATGATAAAGAAGGGAATTAGGAAGCCAGGAGCCTTGGTGAAATGGATAAAGGTGAATCTCTAAGTGTTCTATATGTACATCAAGAGCAAGAAGTAAGGATAAAGGGGCAAACATCTGCTTGGATGCAGGGAATGTGAGTGAGGTATTTAATGAGTACTTTAAGCACTTACCAAGGTAAAGGATATATAGGAGCAGGAGATCAGTGCTGGGTGTATAAATACTTTTGGATGTTTAGAGGTCAAGGAAGAGGAAGTGTTGGGCCTCCTAATGAGTATTAAAGTGGACAAGTCTCCAGGACCTGATGGGATTTACCCCAGGTTATTGAAGGAGACAAGAGATGAGATTGCTGGGGCCATTATCTTCACGTCCTCTCTAACCACAGTCGAGGTCCTGGAGGAATGGTGTGTGGCTAATGCTGTACCTCTGTTAAGGAGGGAACAAGGAAAAATCCTGGAAACTATAGACTAGTGAGTCTCACATCAGTTGTAGGAAATTGCTGGAGAAGTTTCTTAGGGATAGGATATATAAGTATTTGGAAACCCGTGGCCTAATTAGAGAAACCCAGCATGGGTGGCATGTCGTGTCTTACCAACTTGATTGTGTTTTTTGACAAGGTAAAAAGAGGCATTGATGAACTTAGGGCAGTGGATGTTGTCTACGTGAATTTTAGCAAGGCATTTGACAATAGTCCCTTGGGGGGACTATTCTAGAAAATTAAAATGCATGGTGTCTGTGGCAAATTAGCTGTTTAGATTCAGAACTGGTTTGTGCATAGAAGGTTGAAGGGACTTAAGTTAGAGGTCTGTAATTAGTGGTGTTCTGTGGGGATCTGTGCTGGGACCTCTGCTGTTTGTCATGTCTATAAATGACCTGGATGAAAATGTAGTTTGGTAGGTTAGCAAGTTTGCAGATGATACCAAGATTAGTGGAGTTGTGGATCGTGTGAAAGGCTGGCAAAGAATACTTCGCAATATAAATCAATTGCAGATACAGGCAGAGAAATGGCAGATGGAGTTTAACCCAAATAAATGTGAGGTGTTGCACCTTGGTAGGGTAAATGTAAGGCGACAATACACTGTTAAGGGCAAAATCCTTAAAAGTGTTGCTGAGCAGAGAGATCTTGGGATCCAGGTTCATAGCTCCTTGAAAGTGACTACACAAATTGATAAGGAGGTTAAAAAGGCTTATGGAATGCTTGCTTTTATCAGTCGAGATATTGAGTTCAAAAGTGAAGAGGTTATGTTGCAGCTTTATAAAACAATGGTGTGGCCACATTTGGAGTATTGCGTACAGTTCTGGTTGACTCACTATAAAAAAGATGTTGAGGCTCGGAGAGGGTGCAGAAGTGTTTTATCAGGATGCTGCCTGGTTAAGACGGCACGTTCTTTTACAAGAGGCTAGATAAATTTGGGTTGTTTTCACTGGAGGCTAAGGAGAGAGGTTTTTAAGATTATGAGGGGCATAGGTAGAATAGACAGGGAGTATCTGTTTCCAGGGTAGAAATGTCTCATACCAGAGAGGATAGAGGCATTGAAGATAAGAGAAGGTAGGTTCAAAGGGGATGTGAGGGGTGTTTTTTACTCAGAGAGTGGAATGCGCTGCCTGGTGTGGTGATGGAGGCAAATACATTAGAGGCTTTTAAGAGATGTTTAGATAGGTACATGGATGTAAGGAAGATGGAGGAATGTGGACATTGTGTAGGTAGGAGGGATTAGATTTTGTGTGTTTTTCTGATTTATATTTTAGCTGGTTTGGCACGACATTGTTGGCTGAAGGACCTGTTCCTGTGTTTGATGTTCTAAATAACCTGAATACTTTTAAAAGGCAACAACTATGTTAAAGAAAGTGGAATGGAACATTTTGTTGAAAGGTCAAGGTAGTTAGAGAAGTCAAATTTAGATTATTGTTACTTTAACTATATACATGTATATAGAAATGAGACAATCTATCTCTAAACCAGAGTGTAAACACACATAACACACAATAATTTATGAAGGTAAAGTTAAAATCTACAGATGAGTCACACATAACTAACAAAGTGAATTAATATTAAATATTGTAGGGTGCACAACAGATTAACCAGAGACACTTCAAATACAATGCAGCAGGGAGTTCAGAAGCCTAACGGCCTGGGGGAAGAAACTGTTTCCCATCCTGACTGTTCTTGTGTTTATGCATCAGAGTCTCCTGCCTGATGGCATAAAGTCAAAGAGGATGCTGGATGGATGGGTGGGATCCTTAATAATACTAAGAGCCCTGCAGATGCAACACTCCTGATAAATGTCCCGATGGATGTTAGGGCAACTCCTATGATTCTCTCAGCTGTTCTCACAGTCCTTTGTAGGGACTTGCGGTCTGATGCTCGACTGCCCCCATACCAGATGGAGACGCAGCTTTCTGGTCGTTCTCAATGGTGCTCCCATAAAATGCAGTTAAGATGGTGGGGGAGACATTGCTTGCCTCAATCTTTTTAAGAAGTGAAGGCGCTGCTGTGACTTCTTGTTCAGGGAGGTGACCAGGTGAGGTAATCCGTGATGTGAACTCCCAGGAATTTGCTGCACTTGACTCTCCACAGAAGAGTCATGTATCCGCAGAGGCGGAAGATTCATCTGCACCTTCCTGAAATCCACAATGATTTCCTTGATCTTCTCCATGTTAAGGTTTAGGTTGTTCTTCTCACACCAATCCACCAGCCACTCCATTTCCTCTCTATACTCTGACTCATCTTCGTTCCTGATAAGGCCAGCCACTGTTGTGTCATTCACAAACTTGATGACACAATTTGAGCTGGATCCTGCATCACAGTCATGCGTCGGTAGTGTGAACAGCAGCCAGCTGAGCTCACAGCCTTGGGGAGCACCAGTGCTCAGCGTAATGGGACAAGAGACATTGCCGCCCTTGCGGTCTTACTGCAGGGGGAGGTGTTGAGACCCAGCAAGGACAGTTTCCGCACAAGTTCCTGGGGTGTGATGGTGTTAAATGCCAAACTGAAGTCTATTCAAAGCAGCCTGGCATATGAATCCCCATTTTCCAAGTGGGACAGGACAGAGGCTATTGCATCAACAATGGATTGATTTGAGTGATAAGTAAACAGGAAAGGGTCCAATGTAGCCGGGAGAAAGGCTTTAATGTGCTCCATGACCAGCCACTCAAAGTATAGAATAGACTTTTGTAGACTATACCACCAGCACTAACTAAATGGGCCAGTTGCTTGTCTTTTTGCTGTGATGGGCTATTTCAAATTGAAATAGGGTCTGAGTAAAAGGGAATGTGGAGATAATGGTCTCCCTGCCTTGTGGAGATGCTTTGATCTGGAGTTGGCCATTATCTGAAATCTGAGTGGTGAAAATGTTACTTTCTCTGAGTAGATGCCTGCTATCTTTGCCAACAGTGACTTAATTTCAGAAGAACTCCCTCAGCAGTAAATCATTTTGTGATATCACTGGAGTGTGAAGAATGTATATATTTGTATTATTTCTTTGCCTTTCGTTGATTTGACCTGAACAGATGAAGCCATTTCCTCTCGGGTTATGTTAATGGCCAAGCTAGTTGGATTTATTTTTTGCATGCCTAGCACCAAATTTGTCATCAGAGATACTAAGAAATTAACAGGACTCTCAAATAATCCAGAAGCTTGATTTTCTTTTAAAAAGTTACTGTTTGTTTGCTTATTTCTGTGCTTGCTTTAATCCATGGTTTTTGGAAACCATAATCCTCTTGATTTGATCACAGAAAGCACTTCATTGAGTTTTGAATGATGACCAGATCTCCTCAATGTGTTGTCCTTTTTGAATCCCACTTAAATTAACCCTTAATATATGGACAAATTAATTATTTGGCGAAGAATGTATATTTCCCTGTTATAAGACACGGAATGGAATTTCCCTACAGTTTCCCTACAGTGACATGCAGAGTTTATTGTTGCCATTGTGGCATTATCTTGTCTTGTCCATACTGCACCAACTGCCGCCACTGGGTTATAAACATGCAGGAGCAGTGCGTGGTTAAGTGTCTTGCTCAAGGACACACAAGCTGCCTCAGCTGAGGCTCGAACTAACAACCTTCAGATCGCTAGCCCAACCCTTGACCACTTGGCCATTATCTTCCCCAAATCCGGTGAATTTCTGAGGAAAGTAACAGCACAGTTTGTTTTACACAGCTTATTGGGCCTGGGTAGTTTTGTTTGGGAAGTGGGTTATGTACTTACTTCAATAGAGCAGATCGTAGCTTTGTCTTTCTTTTCAAATCTTCTTATTATTACTATTATCCAAAATACAAGAGTACATCGAAATAAGTAACACTTACAATATCTCAAAAGAGAAAAAAATAATATTAAGGATTGAAAAATATGGTGACACAAAAAAAGAGAAGAAAAGAAAAAAACCTACTAAAGCAAGAAAAAAAGTGAGAGAGAAAAAGAACTCATTAGGTGTTCAACCCCAGGGCCATGCGTCATACAAAAAGCTTCTAAAGATAAACACCAAACCGCCAGCAAAAATAATTATACCAAAATTTACAATTAGATCGTGGAGGAAATCTATCAATTAACTCAAATGGTAATAACGAGCAAATGAACCCCACCTTTTCTCAAAATCAAACATAGGTTCAAAGGTTCAACTTCTAATTTTCTCCAAACTAAGACTTTCTCCAAACTAACATCGCTTGAGAGAACCATTGTGACAGAGTGGGAGCCAACGTCCTTCCACTTCAACAAAATGGCCCTGCTAGCTGTCAATGTAGCACACGCAATAACATGTTTTATTTGGAATGATAAAAGACCAAGAATTGGTAAACGTCACTTACAAAAATCGAAAAAGGATGGAGGTCTTGCTTTGCCTAATTTAAGAATGTATTACTGGGCTGTTAATGTACGACATATGTCCTTTTGGTTATACTGGGTTGATAAGAACGAGCGACCAATTTGGGTAGATTTGGAATTGAAAGCTGTGAAACAGTTTTATTTAACCTCGTAATTGGGAGCTGCTCTACCTATACAATTAGCAAAAGTTACTCATTTAAATTTATACCCTGTGATTAAGTATTCTTTACAAATTTGGCTCCAGTTCTGTAATTTTTTTAATCTTAAAAAATTTAAACTTTTTAGTTTAATTTATTGAAACTATTTTTTAAGCCTTCTTTGAGTGATCCAGTTTTTTTATTTTGGAAAAATAAAGGTATTAATTCTTTTTTTGGATCTATTTAAAGAAGATAGACTGATGTCTTTTGAACAATTTCTGTGTCGTAGCTTTGTCTTATCTGGAGGCTAAAAATGTTTTTTCTGGTTGTGACAGAGTGAGATTGCTAAAGGCAATGATTAATTAAACCTGGAACAGGGTAGGGTTTTGTTTGCCTCTTTCATTGGTTGATCAAGCTGCCTTCTACCAGTGGATGGAGGAGAGAACACGGAAGCCCCCTTCCTCTGCCGCGTGACCCCTGCTAGTGTGACTGTATTTATTTATTTAGAGATACAGCATAGAACAGGCCCTTGCGGCCGAACGAACTACACCACCCAGCGCCTACTGATTTACCCCTTGCCTAATCACAGGACGACTTACAGTGACCAATTAATTTACTAACCAGTAAGTCTTTAGATTGTGGGACAAAATCAGAGCACTTGTAGGAAATTCACCCACTCATGGAAGGACGTACAAACTCTTACAAATGATGTTGGAATGATCTCCGAACTCCGATGACCCGAGCTGTAACAGCACTGCACTAAGCCCCACGCTACCATGTCGCCCCTCTGTGCGTATGTCTGACGAGAATGAAAGGAGCATCCTTGCAGCACTCCCACAACTGGATAACCCTCTCACCTTGCCACTGCTGTTCAAGTAAATAATGGTTGTTGGTTTGAGAAGTAGAGAGAGGGCTGCATCCGAGGTAGACGGGTTGTGAAAATGATTACTAGAACACTTGTTAATGCATGTACTTTTCTGCAGTATGGGTTAAGCGTGCCATTGTTAAGGAGTAGTGTTTCTATCTTGCCACCTAATTACTGTTGAGCTTCTACTGAACCAGTGGAATTGGGCTTCAAGCTGACAGAGTTGCAGATCATTTACTTGTGAGTTTCTCTGAGGGAAGTGAAAAGACTGGTTAAGTTTTGTATAGTTAACTCTTCAGCCTAGAAAATTATGTATTCGTCACAAGTCACAAATAAAAACCATTTTTGTTGTTTTCATGCAATTGTGCTCATCACAAAGTTAGAAACCTGCCATTCCCACCATCGTAAAATTGGACCAGCTGTTCCCACTTTTCATAGATTTGGTATTTCATAATTTTCATAGATAATTTTAATTTGAATTTCAACAGTAAAACAAACACTGCGGCTGAATTTGTGTTGAATTTAACACATTCAAAACCACTGTATTTAAACAAGAATCGGATTTGTGACCTTACCAAGCTTATTGCAACCTCATGTAAAATTTGACTGGCCACTTTTGGAGCAGTTCACCTGAGCACAGCTGACATTTCTCTGGTGTGATGATGTCATTAACGCGTGATGCACCTTTCTCTGGTGTTTCACATACAACAATTGAGCTATAGTGTACAACCTGCTTTGGATTCCAAATACAGTAAGGAGAAAACCCCTGAAGCAAGACATGAAAGAAGTAAAGAGTCTTTATGGTGTCACTGTCTATTGCTGTGTGTGCCTACTTGAGTTTTAATGCACTGCATGGATTTATACATTATGTAAGTCTTAGAATATATATTGGTGCTCCAACTACCAGAGATCACAGCAATGGACTGATTAATATTGAACAAATGGGTGTCAACCCCTTCTCCCCATTTTCTTCCCCACCTGTATAGCAGCCTTTAACGTTGCTGTATTGTGGCTGCCGTGAAGAGAGGTCTTCAAGGCAGAGACATGTTTCCTGTACATTCTAGCAGTGTGGATGCCACTGTTCATTCTGAAAGAGCTGCCCTCAAGAAACATCTAGTTTACCGTTTAATCAGAAATGGAGAAAAACCAGTCCAACAAGTTTTTAAGTGTAAATTGTCCTCGGTGAAAGGGGTGGTCCTGCTGTTAGACACCAAGTCTAAAAGTACCACTGCTTTAATGCACCAAATAGTAGTTAAAAAAAATTAACATTTTATTTAGCTTCAGGGTGTTGCATTTTTAAAGGCTTTATGCTCTATGACCTGTTATGGGATGTGTTCAAGGGATCACTGGATCACAGCTGTTCTTTCTTTCTTTAGTGTTTATTCAGAATTAATCTGTGATGTTTAATGCCTGGATACAGTTTTTTTTTATTGCTGTATTGCATTTGAAATTCTTGATGCTCTTTGTAGTCTTTTACAAACAGTAACTATGTGATTTTTAATTGGAGAGCTTAAAAATGTTCTTCTGCCACAGTTCTCCAGCCGCCACTTTGTCTGTTAAGACCATAAGACATAGGAACAGAACTAGGCCATTCAGCCCATTGAATCTGTTCCGCCATTCCATCATGGCTGAATTATTATCCCTCTCAACCCCATTTTCTTGCCTTCTCCCCATGTCCCTTGACGCCCTGACTAATCAAGAACATATCAAACTCTGCTTTAAATATGCCCAATGACTTGGCCTGCATGGTGAGCTGTGGCAATGAAGTCCACAGATTCACTTCCCTCTGGCTAAAGAAATACCTTCTCATCTCCAAATGGACATCCTTCTATTCTGAGGCTGTGCCCTCTGGTCCAAGATGCCCCCACTATAGGAAACATCCTCTTCACATCCCCTCTATCTAAGCCTTTCAATATTCGATAGATTTCAATGAGATCCTCCTTATTCTGCTCAACTCCAGTGTGTACAGACCCAGAAGCATCAAATCGTCCTCGTGCGTTAACCCCATTCATTTCTGGAATCATTCTCATGAACCTCCTCTGGACCTGCTCCTATCCCAGCACATCATTCCTTAGACAAGGGGCCCAAAACTGCTCATAATCTGACCAAGATCTCATAAAACCTCAGCATTACATCCTTGCTCTTGTATTCTAGTCCTCTTGAAATGAAATTGTATTTGTCGTCCTTACCCCCAATTCAGCCTCCAGGCTTACTTTTAGGGAATCCTGCACAAAGACTCCCAAGTCTCTTTGAACCTCTAATTTTTGAATTTTCTCCCCAGTCTGAGCCTTTATTCTGTCTATCAAAGTGCATGACTATACACTTACCTACACTATATTCCATCTGCCACCACTTGGCCCATAAGCTCTTCTGCAGATATCCTGCTTCCTCTACCTTCCCCTTCACCTACCTTCGTATTGTCCACAACGTTGGCCACAAAGCCATCAATTCTGTCACCTAAATTATTGATATATAACATGAAAAGAAGAGGTCCCAACACAGAACCCCATGCAACACCTCTAGTCACGGGCAACCAACCAGAAGTGGCCCCCTTTATTCCCACTCTTTACTTCCTGCCAGTCAGCCAATCTTCAATCCATGCTAGTATCTTTCCTTTAATGCCATGGGCTCTTATCTTGTTTATCAACCTCATGTACAGCACCTTGTCAAAGGCCTTCTGAAAATCCAAATAAGTAACATCCACTGACTCTCCTTTTTCCATCCTGTCTGTTATTTCCTCAAAGGATTCCAACAGATTTTTCAGGCAAGATTTCCCATTAAGGAAATCATGCTGACTTTGACCTATTTTGTCATGTGCCCCCAAGTACACCCAAAATCTTAGCCTTAATGATGGGCTCCAACATCTTCCCAACTACTGACGTCAGCTGACATCTATAATTTCCTTTTTTTTGCCACCTTCTCTTCTGAAAGAGTGGAGTGGTACTTGCAATCTTCCAGTCTTCTGGAACTGTTCCAGAATCTAGTGTTTCTTGAAAAATCATTGCTAATGCCTCCACGATATATTCACCTTCATCTTTCAGAACCCTGGGGTGTAGTCCCTCAGGTCCAAGTGATTTATCCAGCTTCAGATCTTTCAGTTTCCCAAGCACCTTCTCCTTAGTAATATTAACTGCAGTCCCTTCAACTTGAGACTCTTGAATTCTTGGCATTTTGCTAATGTCTTCCACGGTGAATGATGCAAAGTACTTACTAAGTTTCTTTGTCTCTCATTTCTATCTCTCTGTATCATTTTCCAGCAGTTCAATATCCACTCTCACCTCTTTTATGCTTTATATATCTGAAAAAAAAATTGTGTCCTCTTTTATATTATTGGCTGGCTTATCTTCATATTTCATCATTTCTCTCCTTAAAGTTTTTCTTATTTCAGCTTTCTGTTTTTTTAATAGCTTCTCACTAAATTTTACTATACTATATGCCTGCTGTTTTGCTTATATGTTGTCTTTCAGTCACAGTTTTCTCATCCATTACTACTTCATCTTTGGGACGTATCTATCCTGCACCTTCTGAATTTCCCCCAGAAATCTAGCCATTGTTGTTCTACTACCATCCCTGAAACTGCCCCCTGCCAATCAGCTTTGGCCAGCTCCTCTCTTATGCCTCTGTGGTTCCCTTTACTGCACTGTCCTTATTTAATTGTGGAGTCAGCTTTTCCAGCCCTTCGAGCCGTGCCCAACAAACCCAATTTGACCCTCGGGCAATTTACAATGACCAATTAACCTACCAGTATGTTGGACTGTGGGAGGAAACTGGAGCACCCAGGGAAAACCCATGCATTCTACGAGGAGGACATGCTCCTTACAGAGGGCACCAGAATTCAACTCCAAATTCTGATGCCCTGAGTTGTAATAGTGTCTTGCCTACCACTACAGTACAATGGAGCAGATGGTATTGATACATCTGGGTTCAGTTTCTCCCTTCAATCTGTAGGGTAAATTCTGTTATATTATGGTCACTGCCTCATAAGGATTTCTTTACCTTAAATTTGGTACAAATTTGGTACATTATACAATGCCCCCGAAATTGCCTTTCCCTCAGTGGGTTCTAAAAAGCCATCTTGTAGACATTCAACAAATTCACTCTCTTGGCATCCAGCATCAACCTGATTTTCCCAAATCAACCTTCATATTGCAATCCCCTGTGACTACTATAACATTGCCCTTCTTACACAATTTTTCTGTCTCCCGTTGTAATTTGTACCCTACATCCGGGCTACTGTTTGGAGGGTTGTATGTAACTCCCATCACAGTTTTTTTACCCTTGTAGTTTCTTAACTCTACATCTTCCAATCCTATGTCACCTCTTTCTGAGTTAGCAACAGAGCAACCCCACCCCTTTTGCCTATTTGCCTGACCTTTAAGTAGGATATATATTCTCAGATGCTGAGCTCCCAACTACGACCTTCTAAGCCACAAATTTGTGATGTCCACAATTTTATACCTGCCCGTCTCCAAGCTGAGTACAATATTAACATTTACAAAACACTTGGATAGGAAAGGTTGAGAGGGATTTAGACCAATGTGAGAAAATGGAACTGGCTTAAGTAGGTGTTCTGGCCAGCGTGGACAAGTTGGGCCTAAGGCCCTGTTCCATGTTGTTTTACTCAGTAACTCTAACTGCGCTACGAGATCATCTACCTTACTCTGTAATGTAACTCCTTCGGTCCTGTATTCATCACCCTTTTCAATTGTGCTCCCACGTCACACTTCACCTCAACCCACTGACTACAATTTTGCCCTGTCATCGGCTCATCCTTCCTCACAGTCTCACTACACACTGATTTGACTTGTAAACCAACTGCCCCATCCTCAGCTTCATCACTCCAGTTCCCATCCCCCTGTCAGCTTAGTTAAACCCTCCCATGGTTGTTCCCCTTTTCAGTGTTCATAACAGGACTGTTTTGTTAAAGAGAATGGAACCATGCTGTTCTTCTGCTCACACTGAAATTGGTACCTCGGCCGTTTTCTAATTGGTCAGACAAAGTCTGTAGAGATCCAGTGCACTGGGGGAAGAGCACTGGTGGTCCTTTATATCAAGGCACAAAACTAGGTAAAAGTCATCAAACCATGGTCATACCATGTGGTAGAACATAATAAATGGTTGGTGATTGTTTTTCAGCTTCAGCTCACTGCATTTAAGATTGGTAGAGGCTACCTGGTTTACAGTAGTTTTTGATATTCTGAATTTTAGTCCTGCTCTTTAAGCTGTATTTAATTCTCAAACACTCATTTTATTTTTCTTTTCTCACCCTAAGAAAAACTAACCTTTGAAGGTGTTGTGGTTCAGCGTGCAGAATGTAGACCAGCTGTCAATGAATCTTACATGAGATTAAAAAGGTCAGTAGTAACTTTGGTAACAAAATAAGAGTTTTGTTTAAATTAAATGCAAATTTAGCTGCTGTATTTTTTGGTATTGAATTTCAGAATTAATTTACCTGTGCAGAGGCCTACAGGAGCTAGGAGTGCAAATATGAAAAGAGTAGACTCAGGTAACGCCAGTCTTTTATTGGCAGCTCAGGTGAGAGGAGAGGAGTGTGTGTCAGTGTCAGAGCCCTACAGAAGTTGGGAGAGAGTTAAGGAATAGATTCAGGCATTTGGGCTGTGCAGGCGCAGAAAGCATCAGTCTCACCGGAGATAGAGTGTGAAGGGTTTGGCTTATCAGGCGAAGGCAGTTAAGAAGAGGCAAGTCTTTTTCTTTTTTGGTATAGAGTAGTCAGGATGGAATGCTCCTGTCAGACCTGGGAATTCGGGATACCTGACCATTACCACGATGACCACATCTATGGGAGTGCACCCAACACAGAGCCTGACAGTCTGGGCCAAGGAGATGGAGCTGGAGCTGGATGTTCTCAGGATCGTTCGGGAGGCAGAAAATATTAAAGACAGGACTTTTGAAGAGGTGGTCACACCCAAAGTACAGGCTTCAGACACTAGATAGGTGACCACCAGGAGAGGGAAGGGGATTAAGACGTCATTTCAGGGTTCCCCTGTGGCCATTCCCCTCAGCAATAAGTATGCCCCTTTGGAGACTGCTGGGGGATCCTGGCGGTGGCACAGCGGCCGGCTCTGAGGCTCGACAAGGAAGGGTAAAGTCAGGAAGTGTGGGGGCCTCAGTGGTTTGTGGAACAGAAAGGAGATTCTGTGGCTGCAGAAGAGATACCAGGATGGTGTGTTGCCTCCTGGGTGCTAGGGTCCATGGGAGGGGGATCAGCCAAGGGTCATGGTAACATTGGCACTAATGACATAGGCAGAAAGGGGAAGAGGTCCTACCCATTGAGTATATAGAGATAGGAAAGAGGCTGAAGAGAAAGAACTCCCAAGGTTGTAATCTCTGGATGACTCCCAGTGCCTAAGGGCTCATGCAGATAAGAATGGGGTGGTAGCACGGATGAATGAGTAGCTGGGGAGATAGTGCGGGAGACAGAGTTTCAACTTCTTGAATCATTGGAATTTTTCTGGGGAAGGGGTGACCTGTACAAGAGGGACAGGTTGCACCTGAACTAGAGGGGAACCAATAACCTGGCCACGAGTTTCACATAGAACTCGGGAGAGTTTCAACTAGCTTTGCAAGGGGCTAGGAAACAGAGCCCCAGGCCAATAAGGGAAGGATCATTCCAGATGGTAGATATCAGGAAAGGAATTGAAAAGCAAAATAAAATAACAGGATGTGATGGATCAGATAATTTGAAGTGTGTATATTTTAACACTAGGAGTATTCTGAGTGAAGGTGATGAACTCAGATCATGGATCAGTACATGGAACAATGATGTTGTGGCCATTACTGAAACTTGATTGAGAGAGGGGCAGGAATGGGTGATTAATATACCAGGTTTTTGATGGAGGAGGAGGTAAAAGAGGATGTGGAGTTCTATGACTAATCGAGGACAATATCACAGCTACACTCGGAGACATGACGGAGGGGTCAGACACTCAGTCCGTCAGGAAAAGGACAGGTGCACTCACACTGATGGGATTGTGCTACAGGACCCCCCCCCCCCCCCCCCAATAGTCACTGATTCATTGAGGAACAGGTATGTAATCAGATTAAGGAAATGTTTTAAAAATAGAGTTGTTGACATAGGGGATTTCAACTTCCCTGATATAAGCTGGGACCTTTTTAGTGTAAGGAGTTTAGATGGGGCTGAATTCGTTAAGTGTATCTGGGAACTTGTTAAGTGTATATATGGATGGTACAAGTGGAGGGGTTGTGTGGGACCTGGTGTTGGGTAATGAGACTGGCCTTCCAGAGGGTGAGCAGTTAGGGTACAGTGGCCACAACTTCTTAACTTTCAGGATAGCCATAGATAAGGATAAGTATGGTCCTTAGGAGAACGGTATTAAATTTGAGTAGGGCAAATTTCGAGGGGATTAGGCAGGAACTAAAAAGAGTTAATTGGGAACACCTTTTTTCTGGCAAGTCCACATCAGACGTATGCAGGGTGTTTAAAGATTAATTGCACAGAGTACAGGAAAGGTATTTTCCTGTTACAAAGAAGGACAGGGATGGAAAGATAAAGAACCTTAGATGTCCAGAAAGGTGATGATTTTAGTCAGGAAGAAAAGGGAGAAGTATGTAAAGCCTCGGAAGTCAGGATCAAATGGAGCACATGAGGATGATAAAGGAGCCAGAAAAGAACTAAAGAAGCGAATTAGGAAAGCCCAGAGCCAAATCCTTGGCAAGTAGGATTAAGGTGAATCCCAGGGCATTCAAAGCATACGTCAAGAGCAAGAGGATAACCTGGGAGAGGGTGGACCATTTAAGGATTAAAGGGGGAGCATTTGCTTGGATGTGGAAAATGTGAGTGAGGTACTTAATGGGTACTGTGGTTCAGTATTTACCAAGGAAAAGGATATGAAAGACCAGGAGATCATTGCTGAGTGTATAAATATGTTTGGGGGTTTCGAGGTCAAGGAGGAGGAAGTGTTGTGCCTCTGTTGAGTATTAAGGTGGATTAGTATCCAGGGCTTGATGAGATTTACCCCAGGTTATTGAAGAATGCAAGAGATGAGATTGTTAGGCCCTTGACCAGTATTTTTGTGTCTTCTTTAGCCATAGGTGAGGTCCCAAATATCTTGGTTGATGTTTTACTTCTACTTAAGGAGGGAACAAGGGAAAATCCTGGGAACTATAGACTGGAGAGTCGTACATCAGTTGTAGGGGAATTGGTGGAGAAAATTCTGAGGGTTAGGATACAAAAGCATTTCGAAACCCGAAGCCTAATTAGGGAGAGCCAGCATGGCTTTGTATGGGGCAAGTCATGTCTTACTAACTTGATTGAGTTTTTTGAGAAGGTGATGAGAGAGATTGATGAAGGTGGGGCAGTGAATGTTGTCTACATGGATTTTAGTAAAGGCGTTTGACAAAGTCCCTCATGGGGGGCTCATCCCAAAGATTAAGATGCATGGGGTCCACATTGAATTGGCTGTTTGGATTCAGAACTCGCTTGCACATAGAAGACAGAGGGTGGTGGTTGAAGGGACTTATTCAAGCCACAGATGTGATTAGTGGTGTTCTGCAGGGATCTGTGCTGGGGCCACTACCGTTTGTAATATATACAAATGACCTGGATGAAAATGTGGATGAGGGGTGGATTAATAAGTTTGCAGATGATACCAAGATTGGATGAGTTGTGGATAGTGTAGAAGGCTGGCAAAGAATACAGCACAGTTGCAGATATGGGCTGAGAAATGGCAGATGTTTAACCCAGATAAATGTGAGGTGTTGCACCTCGATAGGGCAAATGCAAGGAGTCAATACACTGTTAAAGACAAAATCCTTAACAGTGTTGCTCAGCAGAGAGATCTTGGGATCCAAGTTCATAGCTCCTTCACAGTGGTTAATAATGTGGTTAGGACGGTTTATGGGATGTGTGTGCTTACTGGTCAAGACATTGAATTTAAAAGTCAAGAGGTTATGTTGTAACTTTATAAAACTCTGGTTCGGCCACATCTGGAATATTGCGTACAGTTCTGGTTGCCTCAGTACAGGAAGGATGTGGCTTTGGAGAGGGCGCAGAAGAGGTTTACCAGGATGCTGCCTGATTTAGAGGGTCTGAGCTATCAAGAGAGATGGATAAACTTGAGTTGTTTTCTCTGGAGCGTTGGAGGCTGAGGGGAGATCTGACAGAGGTTTACAAGATTATGAGGGGCATAGATAGAGTGGACAGAGAGTATCTGTTTCCAGGGTTGAAATGTCTAATACCAGAGACATGCATTAAAGGTGAGAAGGGATAGGTTCGACAGGGTGTGGGAGGAAGTTTTTTTTACTTAGAGAGTCGTGGATGCCTGGAAAGCACTGCCCGATATGGTAGCAGAGCCAAATTCATTAGAGACGTTGGGTTAGGCCCATGGCTGTGAGGAAGATGGAGGGATATAGACATGGTGTGGGTAGGAGCAATTAGTGTTTGGGTGTTTTTAATTTGCTTTTTAACTGGTTCAGCACAACATTGTGGGCCGAATGGCCTGTTCCTTGTTGTACTCTTCCAAGTTCTGTATTAGTCAATCACCTAAAAACTGTGAAATGCTACTCATGACTTCCTCCTTACATAGACAAAAGATTCATTGGAGAAGACATTGTGCGATTCTTACAGGTTTTCGTTCAGTATTAACCATATTCAAGCTGTTCGCGGGCACCTTTCCATTGTACTCTTCATTCAATACCAGAGAAACAAGGTCACATTTTATTAGTTAGCTGTTATATGGCAGAGAATTCAATTTTTGTTAGTTTTGACTGTTAAATAGGAGTTCCAGTTGCAAAATTTTGGTTGTAGTTGGTGAATACAAGTCCGAGATCTAGCAAGTGTGGTTGTAATTGGTGGATGTGCATTTTAATAACCCAATCCATCAACACAGAAACTGTTTTAGAGTAATTTTGTCTTCAACTCCAGAAGGTATTTACGATTGGTGGATGTGCACTTTAACACAAAATTCATACTATATAAAAATTGAAAATAGAGATATTTGACGGCAATCTGCATGTTTTGATCCTATTAAAGCTGCAGTTGATTGAGATTTGTTCTCTGGCTTTATTGTTGAAGATGAGGGATGGGTTTTAATTCCTGCAGGCGGTGAAAAGAGACAAGAATTACTGAGAATGGCTTGATCGATTAGTGTTATGAAGAAAGTAACAACTTTGTACAGGTATATCTGTGAGGATGGTGTTGCTTTCAAGCAGTGAATTTCATATACAATATTTTTGGCATTTTGGAAGTTATTTCATTTAGAAATCACTACAGCTACACAACCTTAGGACAGAGCTTAGGTTTTGTTAAATTGTTGGCATAGGAGAGTGGACAGGGTGCCGAGCAGTAGCCAGACACTTGGGATGAAATAGGAAATGCTAAACCCCATTGGCTGTTTTTTTTGTGACTTTTAGCTGTCATTCCAGCTTCATTGGGGAAACTTTCCTTTGCTTCCATGTTTCCTTGGTTCTGTACAAAGGGAATAAACAGAAAGCTCAGCCTGGCAATATCAATTGGATTACCATGCTCTCACAGTAACTGTTTGTGAGTCTGCTGAATAAAGTGCATTTCATATTAAAAGTACCACCCTTTTCTTCACTGAAGCTTTGCTTTTTCCTGCTATGCGAGTAAAGATTTCTGTGTGCTGCCTGAGCTCCCTCTATATCCATGACCAGCCATCGATGATTCTTACTAATCCCGCAGTCCTTTCTGCCAGGGCCATAGCAACACACTAATTGAAACAGCTCTTTAAGGACACCTTTGGTATGTTGGGTTAAAGCAGTTCATATTTATAAGTGAAAAGCAAGGCCGTTGGAAACTAAATTCCACACTCCACATTTCGTGCTGAAACAACAAAGAGGTAAAGCGTGACATACAGCATTCCACTAGTTGCCAAGCAACAAACACATCCAAAAAAACACCAACCATTATGTGTAACCAATTCTCGAATGGTAATCCTGCTCATCATTGATTCCAAGAGATGTCAATTTAACCACTGAACTTTGTTGAATTAGTTAACTTCAGTGAATGTTTTATTTGGACTGCTTTGACTGACATTGGAGCAGAGTTAAGAGTAAATATATTCAGCTTTAATTCCTGAAACTGACTGTTAATTTGATATCTGATAAAAAGTGTACATGTGTGATGCAGTGTCAGATTCATCTGTGAACTCTTCCTGACCAGGCTACTTGCCAAAAGAAAGAACAGTCATTCAAATGAGGCGCTGTTCACTGACAAAACTAATTAGCAAAGAATGGAAGAAAATAGAGTGAAATAATATTACTAAGGAAGAATATAGTGGTGTTTTAAGTCTCATCCATCTTTGAATAGAGGTTCTGTCTTTGCTTAGATAAGATGTATATCTATGTTCAGATTAAAAATTTTTTTAAATGTAAATGTCATAAAATATGACTGGTTGATAGATGAGTTTGATCTGATAAAGTGTTTAGGGACATGTGCTCTTTACAAGAGATAAACTTACCCATAATCAACAAACTCCCCACTGTGCTGACCTTTGCAAGAAAAGGTTCTTGAACGTTAATTATTAAATGTTATTAATGCTAATTATTCAGTTTTTAAATGCACTCTGACTACCAAATGTTCAATAAAATGAATTAAACCAATTGCATTCAGAATGATACGTAGCTTTAATAAACAGTTGGGTTCTTTCCAATTTAATAAGAACTGTGAATGCTTCTCAAAGCTCAGCTGAATCTGCAGAGTCTTTATACAACCTGAATGCAATTTAAACAACTTCTGACTGACACATTTGTATTTCTAAATTAGAAAGAAAGTAGTTGATGGTGGGAATAATCTTAGATTTAAAACCTCATAGAGTGACAGCAGTCAGAGGTAGTTAACAGTTTATTCCTTTTATTTCCTAATTTTAATAGAATTGTTCTGGAAGCTAAACTAAATGTTTTATTTTAAACATTGTAATTTGGTGAGTAACTTTTCTTCCTTGTGAACAGACACACATACTTCAATTTAGAATCTAACAGAAAATCATTTAACATTGTGAATCTGATGTTCACTGTTGAAATGAGGCAGAGATGCCAAAAGCTTAAAATGGCTGAAGTTGAAAGAGCTACTGGGTTTATCCGACCCCCTTCGGATTATTGCAAACAATTACTATTTAGTTCCAACAAACTCTTTTCCATTTTTATAGTCCAGTTATGTAGTAATATTTACATTATTTTGCTAGCTGAGAGAAGTTAGTAATTATGATTGTTAGTGAGCTGCATTAGCTGTTGATTAATAGATCTATTTTAATGAATTTAATTCCCTGCCTCATAATTGTTTTCAGTAATATTTTGTTAGTGAATATGTCCTGAACCATAGGGTGAGAAATAAGGAATGTCAACATTAGCAACTCATTTTTAAATGAATACTGGTGTGGGCAGTAACACTGCAAAGAGGCGATTGTGTATCTTAAGAGGCTACTCCTCAAGCAGAATCTGGCATTGCAAGCACAGAAACAAATAATCTGAAGGACTTTGTAAATACTTCAATATCACATAGGTAATGGATACTAAATAACGTCTGACAGTTAGTGCCCTAAAGCAGTCTGATACCTGTCCGCAAGTCCTCCAGTACCAAATAAGCAGCAAGTCCCTGTGAAATTCAGGGACAAAACTGAGTGAGCAATGCTTTGAGAAAATGACCTACCTTTATATCTATAGCTTTAGTTGACAAAGGCCATCATGGTTTTCCTGCCACACTTCTAATCTCAGCAAGGGTAGAAAAAATTATCAATTGCAACACACCCATGTGGGGGAAAAAATTGGTCATGAAAATTCTTGAATGATGAAAAATGTTATTGTGCCAATAAACTGCAAGTTGCCCAGTTTCTGAAATAGTTTCTGTAACAGACTTGCATATCCTTGAGAGAATTAAAAACGGCTGTCAACTCAGCCCAAATGCTTCCTTAACTGACTGGGCTGAATAAGTGTTAGATTTGCAGCTCAGTTTTCAAAATATTTGCACAATAGCATTTAAAAAAACAGTCTAACATTTTACTAAGACATGACATACGATAGCTTCAATTTTGAAAAGCATGGTAATATTCAGTTTTTTCAAATGCTTTAGCCATATTCCAAAGCTTACGGATTTGATCTCCACATCCCTGTCGGTGGTTGCTGTATGATTCCTGGTGTTAATGTGATAAAAGAGCCACAGAATGCTATGCTTCTGTTAATAATTGATAAAAGAAGAAGTGTACATTAAAAATATATTCTTACCTTTCGGAAGCAGAGGCCATTTCTTTAACAGCAGATAAAGGTTTGTAGTTGAAGTGACTATGACTTGCCAAGGCACGGCTGTACACTGAAGGAAAGGAAATGAACGCTGAGGAGCTGCTGATTATTGCAGAAGTGTGGTGGCAGTGTGACTCAGAGTATCCAGGAGTTGGGTAACTGTAAATTGCAATCTTGAATCCAAGCTACTGAATATGTGTCTAGCAGACATTAAATTCACCACATTGCACTTGTGCAAAAACAGAAAAAGAAGTATGAGACTGGTGTGAGCAAAGAGATCTGCTTTTAATTCTTTCCATTTAGCTATTAAGTGTTAAAACTGTAACCACATGATTCAGCAGATTAGATGTGAACAGGACTCTTGGCTATAATGATCACTATCATTGTAGCTTGTGAAAGTACAGCTGAATCTAGTAGTGACAAAGATCGTTCCTAGTTGTTGTATCGAAGGGCCTCTAAGCAACAGGCTACATCAATTTTCCTGCTTCGGACACAATTCAACTCAACTTTGTCACCGGCAACGATCAGTGCAAACCTGGCTGGTGTGAACAACAATCCAGCTTCTCGGTCCCTGACCTTACCTTCAGCCCAACCCACATTTTGTCACCCCGCTTTCTCCCCTCACCACTTTCACACCCTCCACCTTTACTCACCCCACCTTCTTTCCCCATCTTCCCTCCCCACCTTCTTTTCATCACTTTCAGATCCTCCAAATGCTCCCCACCCAAATACTCGGCCCCCAAAATCTCCCCCAAAAATTTCCCCCTCCAAAATCTCCTCTTCCAAATTCTCATCCCTCCAACTTATCCCCCCTCAAAAATTCTCCCACCTCCAAATATTCCTTCTCCAAATTCTCCCACCCACCAAATTCTCCTCTTCTCTAACTTCTCCCACTTCTACCCCTCTGCCTTCTCTTCCCAACTTGTCTTACCCACCTTCACTCATCCCTCCACCTTTCCTCTCCTTCTCTCCCTTCTGTTCCCACCTTCTCCCCTCCACTTTTTCACTCCTCCAACTTTGCCTCCCACAAATTCTCCCCTACACCTTCACCCCCTCCAAATTCAACCCCCTCCAAATACAACCCCACCACATTCTCCCTCCTATGCCTTGTTCCCCTCCACCTCCTGCTCATCACTTCCTTGCCCCACATTCTCCCCATGTTCTTGCCCTCCACCTTTTCTTCCCCAAACTACCCCACCTTCTCCCCTCCTTCTCTCCCCTTCTCTCCCCTCCTCCTTTCCCCATTTTCTCTCCTCAACTTCTCCCCACCTCCTCTCACTCAACTCTCCTCTGAACCTCCCCCAGCTTGTCTCCCCTGCCTTCTCTCCTCCTCCACTTTTCTCCCCCTCTTTGGCCCCATCACCTCCCCAACCTTCTGCCACTCCAGCATTAACCCCACTGCTCACCCCCTTCTTCAACCCCTCCACTTTCACCTCCTCCAACTACACCTCCCTCCAAATTAATCCCCATCATCTTCTCCTCCTCCACCTTTTACCCCTCCACCTACTCTCCTTCCAACTTCTCCCCTCCATCTTCTCCCCCCTCCAACTTCTATCCCCCACCTCTCCACTTTCTGCCCCCTCCTAGTTCTCTCCCCCAGGTTCTCCCCCCCACATTCTCTCCCCCACTTTATCCCTCCATGTTCTCTCTCTACATTCTCCCTCTACGTTCTCTCCCCCCACGTTCTCTCCTCCACATTCCCTCACCCACCAGATGTTCCTTCCCCCCACATTCCCTCCTGCCCATATTCACTCCCCCAAAAATTCTATCCTTCAACTTCTCTCCACCTACCTACTCTACCTACCACCTTTTCTCACCCCCTCCAGCTACTCCCTCCTCCACCTTGTTGGGCAGGTGATAGAGAAGGGACGCGCTCAGACCGATGGTTTGAAATGTGTCTATTTTAATGCAAGGAGTATTGTGAACAAAGTGGATGAGCTTATAGCGTGATCAGTACTTGGAGATATGATGTTGTGGCCATTACAGAGACTTGGATGGTGCAGGGGTAGGAATGGTTACTTTGAATGCCAGGCTTTAGATGTTTCAGAAAGGATGGGGGGGGGGGGCGCATGGCACTGCTGATCAGAGATAGTGTCACAGCTGCAGAAAAGGAGGAAATCTTGGAGGGATTGTCTACAGAGTCTCTGTGGGTGGAGGTTAGGAACAGGAAGGGGTTAATAACTACTGGGTGTTTTTTATAGATCACCCAATAGTAACAGGGACATTGAGGAGCAGATAGGGAGATAGATTCTGGAAAGGTGTAATAATAATGGGCTAGACCAGTGAGTCTTATTTCAGTGGTTGGTAAGTTGATGGAGAAGATCCCAAGAGGCAGGATTTATGAACATTTGGAGAGGCATAATATGATTAGGAATAGTCAGCATGGATTTGTCAAAGGCAGGTCGTGCCTTACGAGCCTGATGAATTTTTTTGAGGATGTGACTAAGCACATTGATGAAGGTAGAGCAGTAGATGTAGTGTATATGGATTTCAGCAAGACATTTGATAAGGTACCCCATGCAAGGCTTATTGAGAAAGTAAGGAGGCATGGGATCCAAGGGGACATTGCTTTGTGGATCCAGAACTGGCTTGCCCACAGAAGGCAAAGAGTGGTTGTAGACGGGTCATATTCTGAGTGGAGGTTGGTGTGCCTCAGGGATCTGTTCTGGGACCCCTACTCTTCGTGATCTTTATAAATGACCTGGATGTTGCAGCTATGTAGGACCCTGGTCAAACCCCACTTGGAGTACTGTGCTCAGTTCTGGTCGCCTCACTACAGAAAGGATGTGAAAGCCATAGAAAGGGTGCAGAGGAGATTTACAAGGATATTGCCTGGATTAGGGAGCATGCCTCATGAGAATAGGTTGAGTGAACTCAGCCTTTTATCCTTGGAGCGACAGAGGATGAGAGGTGACCTGATAAAGGTGTATAGGATGATGAGAGGCATTGGTCGTGTGGATAGTCAGAGGCTTCTCCCCAGGGCTGAAATGGCTAGCATGAGAGGGCACAGTTTTGAGGTGCTTGGAAGTAGATACTGAAGAGATGTCAGGGATAAGTTTTTTACACAGAGAGTGGTGAGTGCGTGGAATGGGCTGCTGGCGACAGTGTTGGAAGCAGATACAATAAGGTATTTTAAGAGACTCCTGGATACATGGAGCTCAGAAAAATAGAGGGCTATAGGTAACCCTAGATAATTTCTAAGGTTGATACATGTTCAGCACAGCTTTGTGGGACGAAGGGCCTGTATTGTGCTAAGGGTTTTCTATGTTTCTCTCCCCCCCACCTTTTCTCACCCATTCTCTTGCTCCTCCTCCTCTCCCTCCACATTCTCTCTCCCCATCTTTTCTCCCCCAGCTTCGCCCCGTGTCTCCCCATTCTACCTCCCCACCTTCTTCCCCCTCTTCCTACCCCTTCCAGTCTCTCCCAGTCACTAGCTTTTACCCCTCTGCACCCACTCCATTCCCTCCCTGTCCACTCTACCATCTTCTAGTCCCACCCACCTATTCTCTTCCCCACTCTTTCCCTCCTCTCATCCTTGCCTCCACCCACCCCTCCTTGTCTCTTACACACAACCTCTCACTACCATCCCTCTTCCACTCGCACCCTCTTACCCCCACCCCTTTTAAACCACATCCTCACATCCCTGCTCCTTCTGCCCCCTCCCTCACTCTTTCCCTCCCATCCCCTCTCCCCTGCCCCTTCTCTCTCTCCATCTCCTCTAGCCACCGATCCCTCAATCCCCAACTCCTCCCTCCCTCTGCCCTTTTAACTGCATCTGCCCTGTCCTGACCCCTCCCCGTCCTCCATCCTCTCACCTGATCTCTTCCCCCACCTCCCATCCTTCTCCCTCTTCTGTCAGCCCCTCCTTAGCCATCACCATTCCCCCCCCCAACCCACTGACATTCCCATCCTCCTAGCCCTCTCCTCCCGCCCCATTCCCCCAACTCTCCCTCCCATCCTCTCTTGCCCAGGCCCCGCCAACTCATTCTCTCTCTTACCCGAACTCTCTCACCCTTCTCACTCTCAATCTCCTGCTGTAAGTCTCTTGAAAGCCAGTTGTCCGTGCTGAAGCTTTTGGTCATCATGTTCATGTTTCCACCTTGGCACAGTGCAGCTTGTTTTTTGCTGAATACAGTAATATTGCTAACTTAGAATAATTTTACTTTTGTCCCCACACTCTAGACAACAAATTGAGGAATCATCAAGGCCGTTGCGTCTCTCTCTGCAACTGGAAAAGGCTGTAACAACAAACTATAAGCCTGTTGCAAACCATCAGTACAATGTAAGTGTGATTAGTTTTCTGTCACATTGACGTGTGACCAGACTAGCTGTGTATTACAGCCAAAGGTTTGTATTAGCAGAGGAGTGAGTCTTCAGCACGAGCATGGGAGCAAGATGGAGGTGTGCTTATAGTGGGGCAGGAACATGGGTTGAAAAATATTCAAGGGAGGTATTTAACAAGGGCCACTTCACTGTTGCTGTTTGACTATGTCTGTGTTTTACATGAACTGAAATAAAGGTCTGTAGCTGCTAAGATGTCAGTTATATTACCTTCCAGCAGAAAGGCAGGTAGAGATGCTCGACAATGCACTGGATTGGAGTGGAGGATATGTACGCAGATGCACATTTTCTTTGCTTTCTATATCTTGCTGAAAGAAGAAGTCTGTCTGCCTCAATGCATCTGGAGTCATCAAGCCTATCGGTACAGAAACAGGCCTTTCACCCAACTGGTTTGTGACAACCAAATGTGCCTACCCAGGCCAGTCCTGTTTGCTCGTGTTGGCCCATATACCTTTCCTGTCCATGGAAATATCCAAATGCACTTTAAATGTCATAATTGTGTGTGTCTCTACCACTTCCTCTAGCACCTCACCACCTTCTATGTGGACAAAGTTGTCCCTTGGGTCCCCTCTACCCTCTGGTTTTAGGCTCCCATGTCCTGGAAAAAAGACTGGCCATTCATGTTATGTATTCCCCTCATGATTGTATTACCCCGCAGCCTCTGCTCCTGGGGTAAAGGCCCCAGCCTGTCTGACCTCTCCATAGAACGAAGGCATTCAGTAACATTCTCAGAAATCATTTTCACTTCTCTTAATTGAATCAACTGCCTCTATCTCTTTCTCCCACTCACTTCACCTTATTATCAATATGGGTCCTTTACACATTTACACTGACATCATCGGTAGTTCAGTACAGCCACTTTTGCAATTTCTTCCAATTCAGTGTCATCTTAAAACCCAAAATTTATGCCCTGCCATCTGTTTCATGTCCCAGCTAGTACAAAACCTACTGGCCCCGCACTCTCCAGAGTTGCCACCTCCTTTCTGTGAAAATGAACATTCCTTTCACCTATAATATTGCTGCCTTTTGCTGATGCCTTTTCCTGTTTCCTACCAAGACCCTCAAACAGGGTCATCTAAATATCTATACCCCCTCCCCCGACTCCCATGTACCATTGGGCATGGCGGTGGTTTAAAGAGTCACGAGACCTTTGATCTCAGATTGTTTCCAGGTGAACTTCCTCAACACCCTCCATAAACTTATAATCAAGCAACGCCTGCTGTCTGCACGTCCTGCAATATCCGCCACACTGCCTTTCCCGGTGCTTTGGGTCCTATCAAATATCTATCAGCCCAACTTAACAATTCTGATCCTTGTTTTTACCACCCTTCACACCATTCCAATGGTCCACCACATCCTGCCCCTTTTGCCTCTTCCCTCTTCCTACTTCCTTGAACTTCCCCCATTATCTCTTTTGATTTACCTTCCGCATTTTTTCAGTGCCATTACTGTTCATCGGGGTTGTATGCTAAAAATGTCTGAAGTATTCTTGCAGGTACAGTACATGCCTTAGGGAGATGAAGAAGACATTTTGAAATAGGCAGGTTATTTAAATTTCATTGAGTATTGTTAAGGTACAGTTATATGCATACATGATTAAGATATCAGGGTTAGAAGGTGTAGTGTGCCCAGTAATCAGGAAGGGGGTGTTCAATGCTTAATCTAGAAATGAGGAACCCTTACAACGCAAAGGTGTTTTTTTTTTGCAACCTCCTCTTCTCCAACTGTTCCATTTGGGCTAAGGATAGAGGGGGTTTATAGTGAACCCCCTGCTGAACTGCTGAACAGAGAGCAGTTTGGAATGAGAACTTGGGAGGGTCGTCACTTGGACGTGATCTCTGAACTGAGATCAGTCAAATGGACTGGCCACTGGCAGTCAGGATGGTGAGAGGTAGAAATCATGGAGGAAAATGATTGTGATTACTGATTGAGAGAGGTTCCACATGTGATCGTGGGACCTGTTGGACAGCAGTCATGGGCCCCAAGAATGCAGCAATCTGCTAGGTGCCTTCCAACCATTCCAGTGAACAATTAGTCTGCCTTTATTGCCTCCCCATCCCTGGAATGATAGTTATAGGTCACTTAAACAGACCCCTTGGCCCATTGAATCCACTTCACTTGAAAATAGATTTACATCCATCTTATGTTCTTCTCACAGCATTCTTATAAATACACCCTAGATTCTACCACTCATCCAGTTAACCTATCAAACCACGTGTCTTGGCATGTGGGTGGAAACCAGAGGCCACAGGGAGAGCATGCAAACTCCACATAAGCAGCTCTGGAGCTGTGAGCTCTCTAACTGACACTGCACAGTGCAGTGGCTTAAATCAACAAGAACCCTTGGCATCTTCATGGAAGAATTTTGCACTCCGGCATGCTTAGAATGCTGTTTGAAACCACGTCTTATCAACAGTGCTCTTTGTGTGTTTCTGTCTCCATCTCCTACACATGGAGCACAAAATAACATTTCCAAAGTCTATCACCCACACACGAAAAACAATCGTGTTTTTGATCAAACTCAATAGTGAATCAGATACAAATGTGCCACCCAGTAGCATTTCAAGGGCAGTATATTTAGTTCCCAAATACTGTCTCTGCTTAGAAAGATGAGTTTGATCTACTGTTGCATATTACTGATAGTTGGTTGTGAAAGAAAGCGACCCTTGACGGAAGAGGTGGTGACAAGGTGTGCAGACTACAATAGAACCCAGGCTGCCCAAAGTTTTTCTGCTTCCTCCTGGGGTTCCTACATCTCTTGGTAGGAATAACACCAGAGGTTAATGGAATGATCAAAGATCCGTTGCCCCTTTTCCAGACTCCGGTCTACCTCAGATAGCGCTTACTGACTGTGATTGTCAAGAGCACGTAGATTGTCAACTGAACAGTGCGGAGGCACAGATGTTCAGACTGTCAACTATTTTGCTGGTTGCAGGTTTAATAGGCTGCCACTCTCAAAGATGTTTGAGATGAGATTCTAGATCCCTATTCCATTTTGTCCTCTGATCTGAATGGTTAGTTGCCACATCAGTTATAACAAGAATAATCAGCCCAAATTCAAATGCAGAGAGGCTATGACTGAGAACAATCCACACAACAAATAACTTATTGCATCTCCACTAGGGGTAAATTAATCTATGCCTCTATCACCTCAAGATTCAATTTCCTCAATCGTCCCTTTAGTTGGATGTCCCTCCATAAATTTCAAATTATATCATGTACCGGAGGCTGTTCACATCTTTGCTCATCTAACAGGTACTCTCCACTGGTCCATTACTGGCTGACCCTTAAGCATCTGTGTGCTCAACTTCTAGATCCTGCTTCCACACCAAGTGCCACAATTCATTGTTCTCTGCCCATTTTAATGCTTGTGAAACGCAGAGCAGCTGAGGCAGCATCTGTGGGGAGAGAAATAGTTAATGCTTCAGGTCAAGATGTGTGTCTTATAGGTTAAAATTGTTCATATGGTTGGCACAGTGTAAGCGTGCAGCAGGATTTGATCACTAGCTCTCCACCGGGGAAGATTGTGGAAACTGTCAATAGAGATCTTTAAAAGGGATCTGGCATATCAGATCAGATAAGTCTTAACCATGATCACATTGCATGTACAGTCCAGGTTTGAAGGGCTAAGTGGCCTAATTATGTTCCTATTTTCTCATGTGGTTGGACCAGAACAGCAGCAAAGGGTCAAGAGTCCTTGGTGCAGGGCAGGTTAAAAACACAAGCTGGTGGAGCAAGCTTGGCTAACTTCCCTGAACTTCTGATACTTTTGCCCATTTTCTATCAACTGTCTTGTGAATATTTAGATACCTCATGAGGGTGTCAGATTGGAAAACGGGCTGTTGTGAATGGATATGAACAGGAACTTGGTCTGTTTCACTGGTGCTTCCACAAACCACTTCCTTGACCGGTGCTTAGGTTGTCAGCAAGGCGCATAGCAGAAATATCCAATCGCTTTGTAAATCTCAGAGCGTAGTGGACACTGTTCCTGATGTCCCTGGCCACCGCTCTCCCTCTCCAGCCTGTTATTCAGCTATTGACACTGGTATTGAACATACTTGTAGACACTGACTGTGTGTCCTTCTCAGAGGCAGGAGCTACATGGTAAAATTGTGCCCTTGAGAAAGAGATATGTACATACACTCATATACAATTCAGGATGTAGCAATCAAAAGTCTAGAGGTAAAACTGATCGGACAGAGTGCAAGAGGGATGTCCTTTCTTTGGGAAACTGCGGGAGTAATCTCTCGGGTTGCTTGTTGAGGCTGCATCATTTTATTGAACTGTGGTCCTTCATCTGTGTGTGAAGAATGAATACTTGCACTTTGTAAATCATGTCTCTGTGCTTCATGAAGCTGATGCAGGCCAGAAAGCCAATAGGCTACTTCTGCCCTGCAGGAGAGACAGCGGAAGGCCCCTCTTGGATACAGGTATCCAGTTGTAATGTGGCATTTATGTATTTTATTTATTGAATTGAAGGGTGGGCCCTTCAATTACACCACCCTGATTTTACCCTAGCGCAATTTACAATAACCAGTTAACATATCAACCGGTAAGTCTTTGGACTGTGGGAGGAAACCCACACAGTGACCCTGGAGATCTGATGGTGGGTTCCTGGGCTTCTTGTCTATTCACGAATCTGATAAGGAAACTAGACGGTAAGCAACACAGGCACTGAGAATCTCTGTCAGTAACTGATGCAATGACTTAGAAAGAATTGGTTTCCTGGAAGAGAGCACTGCTGTGCATTTAATCTGAGTGCAATATCACTTTACTAATCTTGAGCTTTCTGTTAGATTGAATACGAGAGGAAAAAGAAGGAAGATGGAAAGCGTGCCCGGGCTGACAGGCACCAAGTTCTGGACATGTTGTTTTCAGCATTTGAGAAGCATCAGTACTACAACATTAAAGACTTGGTGGATATCACAAAGCAGCCAGTGGTAAGTAAAGAGAATGATGTACTGTTCTAATTCTACCAGTGCCATCTTCTGGATTTAAAGTGTATGGTTCACTTGGAGGTTAAGTTGTGGCCATAAATGATATAATTGCGTATGAGTTATCCTTTAATATTTGTTGCAGTATTATGCCAATTTGACTCTAGGAAAAGTGTTATAAATGCCACACGATTGTAATTTCAAGGATTATCCCTTAGTAATAATGATCGGTTGAGGACAGAGAGAACCTGTATTTACTGACAAGTACTTTATTATCTCAACTAACAAGCACATGAATTTACAAAGTGACGAACTGAGGACACACCTAAGAGGTTGTCTGTTCTTCCGTGAACAGTCAAAGAATAGAAAAGGTACTACTCATGCAAAAGAGTCTACGCTGGCCAGGTGTTCCCTGTGGTCCCAATGTAATCTCTCCACATCTCCAGCTTGGGGTCCACCACATCTGCCATGATTGGTCTTTGGAGTTGTCATTGCTTTGCATTCGAAGCTCGTTACTTTTAAACACACTTCTTACCAGTTCAGGTGTTGTGTTTCAGTCTTGCGGGCTCAACTGACCAGTCACCTTTGTATTGGCTGTGGTCCAAGCCAGCATCAGTCTATTGTCCTCTCTTCAGCAATTGGCAACTGGTACTTTGTGTCTCTTTGCTCTAGGTCAGAGTAGACCAACCAACCAGTTATGAGGCTCTGCATGTTCTGTCACACCTCACAAATAACTTATTTGGAAATTATCTCAAATCCAGCAGATTATCAGGAGCACATTGATACAGTGATTGGGTACAACTGCAGACAGAGCAAAGAGTTAAATTGTACCACAGAGGCAAAATTCAAAAGGGTGAAGAATGTAGGACTGAAGGTGCTGTATTTAAATGTGACTACCATTTGGAATAAGATGGACGAACTCGTGGCGCAGTTAGAGATTGGTCGGTATGACATTGTGGGCATCACTGAGTTGTAGCTGAAAGAAAGCCATAGTTGGGAGCTTAACATCAAAGGATATACTTTGTATCAAAAGGACAGGCAGGAAAGCATAGGCAGTGGTATGGCTCTGTTGGCAAGAGATGGAATTATATCTTTTGAAAGAGGGGACATAGGGTCAGAGAAGGGTAAAATAACCATTATAGAAACCATATATAGGCCTCCAAATAGTAGCCAAGATGTGGGGTTGAGATTGCAAAGGGAGCTGAAAAAGGCATGTAATAAGGGAAATGACATAATTGTAATGGGAGACAGTTTGGTGTCCAATCACAAGGGGATTTTTTGCAATGCCAATGAGATGGCTTTTTAGAGCAGCTTGTGCTTGAGCCTACTCAGGGAAAGGCTAGCTTAGATTGGGTGTTGTGTAATAACCCAAATCTTATGAGGGAGCTTAATGTAAAGGTACCCTTAGGAGGCAGTGATCATAATATGATGGAATTTGGGAGGGAGAAGCATAACGCACATGTATCAGTATCACAATGGAATAAAGGAAATTACAGAGGCATGGGAGGAGCTTGCCCAGCTAGACTGGAAGAGGACACTGGTAGGGATGACAGCAGAGCAAAGATGGCAAAAGTTTCTGGGAATAGTTCACAAAGCGCAGGATAGGTATGTCCCACAGAAGAAGTCCTCAAATGGCACGGGTCGGCAACAGTGACTGACAAAGGAAGTTAAGGACTGCAAAAGTGAGTGAGAAGCTGGGAGATTGGGAAGCTTTTAAAATCCAACAAAAGGCAACTGAAAAAGATATAAGAAGAGAAACGATTAAATGTGAGGGAAGATTAGCTAATAATATAAAGCAGAATACCAGATGTTTTTTTCAGTTATATAAGGAGTAAAAGGGAGGTGAGAGTTGATATTGGACCACTGGAAAATGATGCTGGTGAGGTAGTAATGGGGGACAGTGAAATGGCAGATGAACTTAATGGGTACTTTGCATCAGTCTTCACTATGGAAGACACTAGCAGTGTGCCAGAGGTCCATGAAAGTCTGGGAGAAGGAGTAAATACCATTGCTATTATAAAGGGAAAATGTTAAGCAAACTGAAAGGTCTTAAGGTAGATAAGTCCAGATAGACCTTAAGGTAGATAGACCAGATGGACTGCTTCCTGGAGTCCTGAGGGAGTTGCTGAAGAAACAACTGATACATTAGTCATAATCTTTCAAGAATCACTTGATTCTGACATGGTCCCAGAAGACTGGAATATTGCAAATGTCACTCCACTCTTTAATAAGGGAAGAAGGCAAAAGAAAGGAAATTGTAGGCCAGTTAGCCTAACCTTAGTGGTTGGGAAAATGTTGGAGTCCATTATTAAGGATGAGGTTTCAGGATACTTGAGACTAATGATAAAATAAGTCAAAATCAGCATTGTTTCTGTAAAGGGACATTTTATCTGACAAATCTGTTTTTCGAGGAAGTAGCAAGCAGGGTGGACAAAGGAGAGGTAGTGGATGAAATTTACTTGGATTTTCAGAAGGCATTGGATAAGGTGACACACATGAGGCTGCTTAACAAGGTACAGGAAAGAAACTGGCATGGATAGAGGAGTGGGTAACAGGTAGAATTCAGCGAGTGGGAATGAAGTGTCCCTTTTGTGGTTGGCTGCCAGTAACTAGTGATGTTCCTCAGGGGGTCAGTATTGGGACAGCTACTTTTCACATTGTCAGTGATTTAGATAATGAATTGATGGCTTTCTGGCAAAATTTGCAGATGATATGAAGATATGTGTAGGGGTAGGTAGTGCTGAGGAAGCAATGCAGCAGGGATTAGACAAATGGACAAAAAAAAAGAGTCAGGTGGAATACAGTGTTGGGAAGCGTATGATAATGCATTTGGTAAAAGGAGTGGTAGTGCAGACTCTTATCTAAATGGGGAGAAAATTCAAACATCAGGTGCAGCGGGACTTAGGAATCCTCGTGCAAGAGTCCTAGAAGGTTAATTTACATGTTGAGTCTGTGGTAAAGAAGGAAAAGGCAATGTTGGCATTTATTTCAAGCAGAACAAGATATAAAAAGCAAGGAGATAATGCTGAGACTTTATAAGACACTAGTCAGTACACACTTGGACCCAAAACAGTCAGTTTTGGGACCCATATCTCAGAAAGGATGTGTTGTCATTGGAGAGTCTCCAGAGGAAGTTCATGAGGATAATTCTGGGAATGAAGGAGTTAACACATGAGGCGTGTTTGGCAGCTTTAGGCCTGTACTCACTGGAATTCAGTAGAATGTGAGGGGATCTCATTGAAACCTACCAAATGTTGAAAAGACCAGTTAGGGTGGATGTGGAGAGGATGTTTCCTGTGCTGGGGGTATCCAGAGCTAGAGGGCACAGCCTCAAAATTGAGGTGCGACCCTTTAGAACAGAGGAAAGGATTTTTTTTAAGCCAGAGAGTAATGAATCTGTGGAATGCTGTGCCACAGACTGTGATGGAGGCCAAGTCCGTGAGTGTATTTAAAGCAGAATTTGATCATTTCCTGATTGGTCAGGGCATCAAAGGATATGGCAAGAAGCCAGGTGTATGTGGTTGAATGGGATCTGGGATCAGCAATGATGGAATGGCGGAGTAGACTTGATGGGCTGAATGGCCTAATTCTTCTCCTATGTCTTATGGTCTTATTACTGAGCAAAACTAGTTTACAAGAGAACTCACAAAATGGAGGCCACAGAGCAGCTTCACAAAATGGCAGCCTCCATTCTTCCAACTCATGTTTGTCTACTTTCACTGTCCATTACCTTATTTAAATTCACTGATTTGTAGGCTAGTTCTTTCTGGCCAACATAAACAACTGCAAAATTTTTCATTTATGAGTCATTTGGCCTTTGGAGTTTCAAAGACCCAGATTTACTCAAACTTAATGCTAAAATTCCTGGAAGCCCACAGAATAACATTCTTATCCTGCTTTTGTGAGGAGAATGGGAGTTACCATACAGTGCTTGCTCCCTGAGACAGAAATATCAAACTTTTTAACAGTACAAGTACAAACCAGCAGAAATCTGTTTTGTTTGACCAGCAAAATTGCCAAATTGTCAATTTTGGGAAAATCATCTCAGTCCTTTCACTATAGTTAAATAGTTTGCTGTCCTGCCCTGCTTTGCGATTGGCTTGCTGGCTACCTTTGGTCACTATGTTTTTCTAAAGATATGATTGTGTCATTTTTGCTTTCATTTTTTTCCAATTAATCTGTTGGAAGAAATTAATTCTGAAAGTGATTTCCATTTAGTGACAGAAAGTGTAGCTATTAAATTATTTAAGGAGTTGAATGAATTGTCCAGTACCACAGTTTGGAATTACTTTCTTCCGTGAAAATGAGCACTAACATTTCAGAATAAGTGTGTTTGAATGTTTAAAATCAATTTCAGCTTAACTGTATTTCCAGTATATGTTGTTCTTATATAAAGTTAACTTGATTGTCCTAAGTCTTTACTTAGCCTTATGCCTACTTTCCTCTTTATCCTCCTAGTGTTAATGCATGTTCAAGATATATCTTAGTTCCATAAGTAAAGATTATCCAAAGAAGAAATACTTTATATGGTGGATATTTCATTACACAATAACTGAGCTGTAATTCCACCTGATAGAATGGGAACTTTACACTCCTTGTAGCAGGTGATGAGTTCTACAGGAACTATTTGTTAGCTGTGTCCCTCTGGACAGAGACCCAGTAATAACCACTATGATGCCATGCTAATGTATCCAGATATACCAATAATACAAAGCAAGGTTGATGAATGAACTTGAAGGAGTCAGAGAGACAACATACAGGCAGTTGAAGCCTGGGGCAAGACGGTGGCATTTGGGAAAATTGAAGAAACGTGAGAGGAAACATTTTAAAAAGAAGAAAAATCAAAATAGGATTGAGAATTAGTGATGAGCAACTGGAAGCTCCAGGTTGCAGTGGCAGATTTCATTTAGGTCTTCTACAAAGCAGTCATCCAATCTGTATTTGGCCTCTACATTGGTGAAAACTTTAAATACTTCAAAATACTGAAAGTGGTCCAAGGAGACCTGGAAACTACAAAGATAAAAGATCATTTGCTCCATTCCCTGCACTTGCACTAGAATGTGCCTTGGGAAGTGGTTGTTAATGTTATCTATGGTCAGCCAAGGTCTTATGGAAGGGTAATGCACTTAGAATCAAGAAAGCGAAGGGGGAAAGTGAGAGGCAATAGAAGGCAACGTCACACTGGAGAGGTCTGAAGACACAAGGTGAAAATGGAACCTGATATGTGCTGTTGGAGTTGTAATGGGAAGGAGTGAGTGCAAGAAGCAGTCAGAAAATTGGTAAAAGGGCATGCTGGAAACACTGGTATGTGGTTAACATTGAAATGACACGACAGAGAAACACTGAATTAAATTCTCATAGAAAGTCAGTTGAGAAGAACCACATCCAAGACAACTGTGGAGTTGTATGTTGGTTTCCTGGTAAAATGGTGCTGGTGGTGCCTGGAAATAGCACTCTCGTTCCCCTGGCCTGGAATAAGTGCCATCTGTTCTGCTCACCGAGAGTTCTCTGTGATTCTGACTGCACCTTACATACCACCAAAGGCTGATGTTAAGCAACTACTGAATGTATTGAGTGTCACGATTAGCAAACATGAAACGGTCTACCTTGATGTCTTTCCTGTCATTGCTGGGAACTTCAATCAGACTTGATTGAAGAAATTTTTGCCCATTTGTACGTAGCCTATCAGTGGCATCAGCAGATCTTTACCAAGAGGGATTTCTCGCAGATCGGCAGTGGTTATTTAAAAAGGGAGCTTCAAGAGCATTTGTCCATTGTGCATGGCCTATCAGCGGTGTCAACAACTCTACCAACTAAATAAAAGTACAGAAGGGATAAGCGGGGCGGCCATTGTCGGAGTAGGCCAGTGGCAAGAGTAGAAGCAACAGACTTTGGCTCCAGAGGCGTCAGCTCTGTGTAAAGCACCTGTCAAGGTTTCCTTTTTGTTTTTTCTCCCCTCTCTTACTGTACCATTTAAATGGCTGTGGTGCACTCTTCGTGCCGGATGTTGGAGAACTGGGAGTCTTCCGGAGAGCTACATCTGCATGAAGTGCTTCCGACTACAGCTCCTTGAAGACCGTGCTAGGGATCTGGAGCAACAACTGGATGACCTTCAGCTTGTACGTGACAGCAAGGATAGAATTGATCAAAGTTACAGGGAGGTAGTCACCCTGAAGTTGCACGAGGTGACCGTCAGGAAAAATGGAAATACGCAGATAGAGCAGAGCACCCCTGTGGCCATTCCCCTCAAAAACAAGTATACTGCTTTGGATACTTTAGTGGGAATGACCTCCTGGGAGAATGCCATGGAGACCGGGTTACAGGCACTGACCATGGGCCCATGGTGCCGAAAGGAAAGAGGGAGAAGAGGAGAACAGTAATGATAGGGGACTTGACAGTGAGGGAAACAGGCAGGAAATTCTGTGGACATGAAGAGGACACCCAGACGATATGTTGCCTCCCAGGTGCCAGGGTTAGGGTTGTCGCGTCAACAACATTTTGGAGAGGAAGGGGGAGCAGCCAGACATCTTGATACATATTGGTACCAATAACATAAAAAGGAAAAGTAAAGAGGTCCTGAAAAGAGAATTTGGAGAGCTAGGTAGAAAGCTGAGAAGAACCTCCAGGGTAGTAATATCTGGATTGCTGCCTGTGCCATGTGCCAGTGAGGGTAGAAACAGGATGATTTGGCAAATAAATATGTGCTGAGAAGCTGGTGCAAAGGGCAGGGCTACAGGTCCTTGGATCACTGGGATCTCTTCTGGGGAGTTATGACCTGTTCAAAAGTGACAGGTTGCACCTGAATCCTGGGGGATCCAATATTCTAATGGGCAGGTTTGTTAGAGCTGTTGGGGAGGGTTTAAACTAACTTGGTGGGGTGGGGGACAGGAGTGAAGGAGTTCGGGATAGGACGGATGGTAAAATGTTAAGATAGCGTGCAGTCAGACTGTCAGGAAGGGCAGGCAGGTTCTGGGACTTAGTTGCAGTCAACAGGGTGAGTATCAAATCATTAGGGATGCAGAGTCAGAAAGGATAGCAAATACGGTACTCAAGGTGTTGTATCTAAATGTGTAGGATAAGAAATAAGGTGGATGATGTTGTTGCACTATTACAGATTGCCAAGTGTGATGTTGTGGCCATCACTGAATCATGGCTGAAGGATGGTTGTAGTTGGAGCTGAATGTCCAAGGTTACACGTTATATCCGAGGGATAGGAAGGTAGGCAGAGAGGTGTGGTGTGCCTCTACTGGTAAAGAATGGCATCAAATCAGTAGAAAGATGTGACATAGGATCAGGACATGTTGAATTCTTGTGGGTTGAGTTAAGAAACTGCAGGGATAAAAGGACATTGATGACAGTTATATACAAGCCTCCCGATAGTGGCTGGGAGATGGACCACAGGTTGCAACAGGAAATAGAAAAGGCAAGTTAAAAGGGAAATGTTATGGTAGTCATGGGAAATTTCAACATGCAGGCCAATTGGGAAAATCATGTTAGTAATGGATCTCAAGAGGGTGAGTTTGTTGAATGTCTAAGAGATAGCTTTTTAGAGCAGTTTGTCATTGAGCCCTCTAGGGGGTCATAAAAGTTTTTTCAAGTATATCAAAAATAAAAGAGAAATGAGAGTAGATATAGGACTGCTAGGAAATGAGGCAGGAAAAGTAATTACAGGGTTCAAGGAGATGGCTGATGATCTAAATGAGTATTTTGCATCAGTCTTCACTGTGCAGGACACTAACAGAATGCCTGATGTTGTAGTGTGTGAGGGAAGAGAAGTGAGTGCAGTTACTATTACAAGGGAGAAGGTGCTCAAAAAGCTGAAATTCCTAAGGGTACGTCACCCAGGCCAGATGAACTGCACCCTAGGGTACTGAAAGAGGTAGCGGCAGAGATTGTGGTAGCATTAGAAATAATCTTTCAAAAATCATTAGACTCTGGCATGGTGCCAGAGGACTGGAAAATTGCAAATGCCACTCCACTCTTTAAGAAAGGAAGAAGGCGGCCTAAAGGAAATTATAGACCAGTTAGCCTGACCTCAGTGGTTGGGGAGATGAAGAGCCACTGTGATGAACTGCTTTGTGAAGTTGGTGATGTAACATATCAATTCCTGCCTGAGAAGTGACTTGAATCCACTCCAATTTGTCTGCAGTCCCAACAGGTCAACAGCAGATGCCATTTCATTGGCTCTTCACTCAACCCTGGAACATCTAGACAATGAAGATGCGTACATCAGGATGCTCTTCATTGACTACAGCACAGTATTCAATATTATCATCTCCTCAAAACTAATCAATAACCTCTAAGACCCCTAGGTTTCAATACCTCCTTGTGCAACTGGATCCTTGGTTTCCTCAGTTGTTGACCCCAGTCATCTCCATCAGCACAGGAGCGCCACAATGCTGTGTGCTTAGCCCCCTGCCCTGCTCATCTTTGATCAGGGCACAACTGTGCAAGCACGTGGACGGCAGCCAGTGAGAACAGCGAGAAGTGTTTAAAGGGAGACAGATTTATAGAGTGGGTGAAGGAGTAGAAGGAGACAGAGTAGGAAGGCTTTGGCTGAATGGGGCTTCGGCGATAATGGGTCGAGGCAAGGTAGGTTAACTGTGTAGAATACAGATAGGAAGAATGTGAGTGAGGCCAGTGTTCTGTGCTCGGTGTCAGATGTGGGAAGTCCTGGAGACTCCCAGCCTCCTGGATGGCCACATCTGCACGAGGTGCATCGAGCTGCAGCTCCTGAGGAACCGAGTTAGGGAACTGGAGATGCAGCTCGATGACCTTCGCCTGGTCAGGGAAAGTGAGCTATAGCTATAGGCAGGTAGTCACACAGGGGTCTGAGGAGACAGGTAAGTGGGTAACAGTCAGGAGAGGGATGAGCAGGAGTCAGATACTGGAGAGTACCCCGGTGGCTATACACCTCAACAATAAGTACTCCTGTTGGAGTACTGTTAGGGGGGGGACAGCCTACCTGGGAGAAGAGACAATGGCGGTGCCTCTGGCACAGAGTCTGGCCCTGTGGTTCAGAAAGGTAGGGAAGGGAAGAGGAAGGCAGTAGTGATAGGGGACTCTATAGTTAGGGGGTCAGACAGGCGATTCTGTAGAAGCAGTGAAGAAACTCAGATGGCAGTTTGCCTCCCAGGTGCCAGGGTCTGGTTGTTTCTGATCGCATCCACGATAGTCTGAAGTGGGAAGGAGAACAGCCAGAGGTCATGGTACATATTGGTACCAACGACATAGGCAGGAAAAGGAGAGAGGTCCTGAAGACAGACTACAGGGAGTTAAGAAGGAAGTTGAGAAGCAGGACCACAAAAGGTAGTAATCTCGGGATTACTGCCTGTGCCAGGCAACAGTGAGAATAGGAATAGAATGAAGTGGAGAATAAATGCATGGCTGAGGGATTGGAGCAGAGGGCAAGGATTCAGATTTCTAGATCATTGGGGCCTCTTTTGGGGCAGGTGTGACCTGTACAAAAAGGACAGGTTGCTCTTGAACCAATATCCAGGAGGACCAATATCCTGGCAGGGAGGTTTGCTAAGGCTACTGGGGAGAGTTTAAACTAGAATTGTTGGGGGGTGGGAACCAAACTGAACGAATGGAGGATGAGGTGGTTGGCTCAAAAATTGAGAAAGCTTGTAGACAGTGCAAGCGGGAGGATAAGCAGGTGATAGAGAAGGAATGCACTCAGACTGATGGTTTGAGATGTGTCTATTTTAATGCAAGGAGTATTATGAACAAAGCGGATGAGCTTAGAACATAGATCAGTACTTGATGTTGTGGCCATTACTGAGACTTGGGTGGCTCAGGGGCAGGAGTGGTTACTTGGAGTGCCAGGCTTTAGATATTTTGGAAAGGACAAGGGGGGAGGCAAAAGAGGTGGGGGCGTGGCACTGTTGATCAGAGATAGTGTCACAGCTGCAGAAAAGGAGGAAGTCATGGAGGGATTGTCTACTGAGTCTCTGTGGGTGGAGGTTAGGAACAGGAAGGGGTTAATAACTGCTGGGTGTTTTTTATAGACCTCCCCAATAGCAACAGGGACATTGAGGAGCAGATAGGGAGACATTCTGGAAAGGTGTAATAACAACAGGGTTGTTGTGGTGGAAGATATTAATTTCCCAAATATTGATTGGCATGTCCCTAGAGCAAGGGGTTTAGATGGGGTGGAATTTGTTAGGTGTGTTCAAGAGCATTTCTTGACACAATATGTAGATAAACCTACAAGAGGAGAGGCTGTACTTGATCTGGTATTGGGTAATGAACCTGGTCAGGTGACATCTCTCAGTGGGAGAGCATTTTGGAGATAATGATCACAATTCTATCTCCTTTACTGTAGCATTGGAGAAGGATAGGAACAGACAGGTTAGGAAAGTATTTAATGTGAATAAGGGGAAATATGATGCTGTCAGGCAGGAGCTTGGAAGCATAAATTGGAACAGATGTTCTCAGGGAAATGTACGGAAGAAATTAAGGGAGCTAGGGCTTTACTCCCTGGAGAGAAGGAGGATGAGAGGAGACATGATAGAGGTAGACAAGATATTAAGAGGAATAGATAGAGTGGACAGCCAGCGCCTCTTCCCCAGGGCACCACTGCTCATTACAAGAGGACATGGCTTTAAGGTAAGGGGAGGGAAATTCAAGGGGGATATTAGAGGAAGGTTTTTTATTCAGAGAGTGGTTGGTGCATGGAATACACTGCATGAGTCAGTGGTGGAGGCAGATACACTAGTGAAATTTAAGAAACTACTAGACAGATATATGGAGGAATTTAAGGTGGAGGGTTATATGGGCGGCAGGGTTTAAGGGTCATCACAACATTGTCGGCCGAATGGCCTGTACTGTGCTATATTGTTCTTTGTTTAAATGTGGCAAATGTTCAGGGGGTATTTGCGTGGAGTTCTGCATAGGTACATTCCAGTGAGACAGGGAAAGGATAGTAGGATACAGGAACCGTGGTGTACAAAGGCTGTTGTAAATCTAGTCAAGAAGAAAAGAAGAGCTTAAGAAAGGTTCAGAAAAGCTAGGTTATGATAGAGATCTAGAAGATTATAAGGCTGGCAGGAAGGAGCTTAAGAAAGAGGGAGAGCCAGTCGGAGCTATGAGAAGGCCTTGGCGGACAGGATTAAGGAAAACCCCAAGGCACTCTACAAGTATGTGAGAGAATAGGACTAATCAAGTGTGGCAGTGGAGAAGTGTGTATGGAAGTGTGTAAGGAGATGGCAGAGGTACTTAATGAGTACATTGCTTCAGTGTTCACTATGGAAAAGGACCTTGGCAATTGTAGGGATGACATACAGTTCTGGTCGCCTCACTACAGGATTGATGTGGAAACCATGGAAAGGATGAAGAGAAGAGTTACTACAAGGATGTTGCCTGGATTGGGAGCACGCCTTATGAGAATAGGTTGAGTGAACTCAGTCCTTTTTCCTTGGAGCGACAGAGGATGAGAGGTGACCTGATAGAGGTATACAAGATGATGAGAGAGATTGATCGTGTTGATAGTCAGAGGCTTTTCCCCAGGGCTGAAATGGCTGGCACGAGAGGGCATAGTTTTAAGGTGCTTGGAAATAGGTACAGAGGAGATGTCAGGATTAGGTTTTTTATGCAGAGAGGTGAGTGTGTGGAATGGGCTGCCAGCGATGGTCGTGGAGGCGGATACAATAGGGTCTTCTAAGAGTCACCTGGACAGGTATATGGAGCTCAGAAAAGCAGAGGGCTGTGGGTAACCTTAGGTAGTTTCTCAGGCAAGGAAATGTTCAGCACAGCTTTGTGGGCTGAAGGGCCTGCATTGTGCTGTAGGTTTTCCATGTTTTTATCTCATACTCTTGACTGTGAGGCGAAGCACAACTCTAATGCCATATTTAACTTTGCGGACTGTTTGTCGTTGGCCTTATCAAAGGTAGTGATGAATCAGCATGGAGGAGATTGAAAATTTAGTGGAGTGGTGCCACAGCAACCTTCTCTCACGATGTCAGAGGTCTATGAGCCAGTCCTCAGCAGGGTATCAGAGGTGGTAAGGGTCAGCAACTTTAAATTCCTCAGCATTATTATTTCAGTAGAGACCACACCTGGAATATTGTGTAGTTTTGGTCTCCAGGTTTAAGGAAGGACATTCTGGCAATTGAGGAAGTGCAGCGTAGATTCATTAGGTTGATTCCTGGGATGGCAGGGCTGTCTTACGCAGAGAGATTGGAGAGATTGGGCTTGTACACACTGGAATTGAGGAGATTGAGAGGGGATCTGATTGAAACGTTTAAGATAATTAAAGGATTTGATAGGATTGAGGCAGGAAATATGTTCCAGATGTTAGGAGTGTCCAGTACCAGAGGGCATGGATTGAGAATAAGAGGTCAGTTATTTAAAACAGAATTCAGGAAAAACTTCTTCTCCCAGAGAGTTGTGGAGGTGTGGAATGCACTGCCTCGGAAGACGGTGGAGGGCAATTCTCTGGATGCTTTCAAGAAGGAGCTAGATAGATATCTGATGGATAGGGGAATCAAGGGATATGGGGACAAGGCAGGGACTGGGTATTGATAGTGAATGATCAGCCATGATCTCAGAATGGCGGTGCAGACTCGAGGGGCCGAATGATCTACTTCTGCACCTATTGTCTATTGTCTACCTGTCTTGGGTCTATCCAGCAGCATCTGTACTTTTTTGAGGTTTGTGAAGTTTCACAAACCTTTGATTAACTTATATAGATGTGTGGTGGGGAGTATACTGATTGGTTGCATCATGGGCTCATATTGAATACCGATGTCCTTGAGCAGAAAGCCTACAAAAAGTAGTGGATACAGCTCAGTCCATCATGGTTAAAGCTCCCACCATTGAGCTCATCTACAAGAACTGTTGCAGGAAAGCAGCATCCATCACTAAACACAACCACCAGCCAGGTCGTGCTCTCTTCTCACTGCAGCCATCAGGAAGGCAGTAAGGAGCCTCAGGACTCACCACCATTTTCATTTTTCAATCTTTTTATTGATTTTCCAGTAAAAAATATACAAATCAGAGAAGTTTAGCAAACAGATAATACAAAACACGTATGAACAGCAGTAAAAAAAAAGTATATGTTGTCAAAATCAGATAGGTATAATGTTATGCTGTTATATACACAATACACAACCTGCTTCCTCTGGAATAATCCCAAAAATTGCTGTAAGTGAATTGGGTTGAACATCCACATCTATAAATTTAGATAATATTCTAAACACATCCCTCCAAAAATTATTTAAGCTTACACAGGACTAAAACAGATGAGTTAGAGTAGCCACCTCTGCATTACATCTGTCACAAATATGGCTTATATTAGGAAAAATATGCACCAATTTATCTTTGGACATCTGGGCCCTGTGTACTATCTTAAACTGAATTAAGGAATGGCGTGCGCAGATAGATGAATTATTGACTAAATAATAAATTTTACTCCATTGATTATCTGACAGTGAATGTTGAAGTTCTATTTCCTAAGTGCGTTGAACCCTATCATAAGGCAACGTGCGAGCATTCATTAACTGTTTATAAATGATAGCTATTAATCGTTTTTGAAATGGTTTAAGCTGAAAAATAGCATAAGCCAAATTTGAAGAGTAGGCCAAGGGATAATTCGGTAGAAAATCACGTAAAAAATTCCTAACCTGTAATTATCTAAAAAATGTATATTAGAGATGTCATATTTATCCATTAACTGCAAAAAAGACATTAAACAATCCTGTAAGAACAAATCTAAAAAAGTTTTTATTCCCTTAGTTTTCCATGTTAAAAAAGCCTTATCCAGAGTTGGTTTAAAAAAAAAATTAGAATAAATATTACTAGAGAGTAGAAAATTATTTAATTCAAAAAATCTACGAAACTGAAACCAGATTTTTAAAGTATGTTTAACGATAGTGTTGTCTACCTATTCTGGAGAACGAAAAAGGAAGGGGAGCTCCTAATAAAGAAGCTAAAGAACACCCTGTTACCGAATTTTCCTCCAAATGTAACCATGATGGGCGATCCTGGTTATCTATGTCATAAATCCAAAAAGTAATATAATGAATATTAATTGTCCAATAATAAAATCTAAAGTTTGGTAAGACCAGTCCTCCCATCTTTTTTGATTTTTGCAATAAAAGTTTATTCACTCTAGAGCTTTTGTTATTCCAAGCATAAGACAAAATCATAGAATCTGTTTTATCAAAAAATGTTTTTGGAACAAAAGATGGATGCTTGAAATATATATAAAAATTTTGGTAAAATAACCATTTTTATAGCATTTTTTCAACCTATCAATGACATTGACATAAGCAACCATTTAGAAAGCACTTGTTGAGTATATTCAATTAGAGGGGAGAAATTATACTTATATAGGTCCTTAAAATTTTTATTAATTTTGATACCAAGGTAGGTGAAATGGATTTTAGCAATATTAAAAGGTATTTGATCATAATAATCAGAATAATTATTAATAGGAAATAATTCATTTTTAGGAAAATTAAGTTTATATCCAGAGAAAATACTAAATTCTGTAAATATAGATAGCATAAAAGGAATAGATTTCCTAGGGTCTGAAATATAAACTAATAAATCATTCACGTGTAATGAAACCTTATGTAATTTATCCCGTCTTAATACCCTGCACAGAATTAGAATCCCTAAGAGCAATAGCAAGTGGTTCTAAAACCAAATTAAGTAATAAAGGACTAAGAGGACAATCCTGATGGGTTCCTCTATATAATCTAAAATATAGACTTTTGATTATTAGTTATAATCGCAGCAACCGGGGCATGGTAAATCAATTTAATCCAGGAAATAAATCCCGGGCCAAAATTAAACCTCTTCAAAACCTGAAATAAATGAGGCTACTCCACCCTATCAAAGGCTTTCTCTGCATCCAGAGATACAATACATTCAGATTCTTTAACTGAGGGGGAATAAATTATATTTAACAGTCTTTGAATATTAAAATGTGAGTACCTATTTTTAATAAATCCTGTTTGATCATTTGAGGTAACATTAGGCCAAATATTCTCAAGTCTATTGCTAGAATCTTAGAGAGAATTTTAAAATCTACATTCAATAAAGAAATAGGTCTATAGGATACACATTCCAGTGGGTCTTTTCCTTTTTTAGGAATCAATTAAATTAATGCCTCATAAAAAGTTTTTGGAAGGTTCCCAGAGGATATAGATTCGGTAAATGTTTGATGAAGATGTGGTATAAGCATTTCATGAAAAGTCTTGTAAAATTCTACCGTATAACCATCAGGTCCCAGAGCTTTCCCTAATTGCATAGAGGATATAGCCTTGGCTACCTCCTCTTGTTTAATAGGTGCTTCTAATATATCAACATCTTGAGTCGAATTTTGAGGTATATTTAACCTTTGAAAAAATCTATTCATAATAATAGTATTATCAGAGAGTTCTGATTTATAAAGATTAGAATAGAAATCCATAAATAGCTTATTAATTTCATAAGGATTTAAAGTTTCAATTCTATCTGGTCTAAGAATTTTTAAAATCTGTCTTCTGACCATCCCAGCCTTTAACTGACCCGCCAAAAGCTTAGCAGATTTTCCCCGTGTATATAAAATAAACTTTTAGATTTAAAAATTTGCTGTTCAATGGGAAAGGTCAGAAGCAAATCATACTGTGATTGAAGTTTGACCCTTTCTTTATATAGGTCTTCAGTAGGTTTAACTGAATACGCTTTATCTATCTGTTTAATTTTATTAATAAGCACTGACAATTCCGCTTTAGTTTTCTTCCACAAAGCTGCTGAATATGAGATTACCTGTTCCCTAAGATTTTGACATGTCCCATATAAACAGGTTTGACATTCCTTCAGTTGTGTTAAATTCAAAAAATATAGAAATTTGCAAACTAACAAAAGTTGGATCATGTAACAATACAGGATTCAGTCACCACTGTGACATTTTCAAAAAGCTATCCGACACTTTATTTTGTTACTTTCAATTAAGGGCTTATTTAAGAGAAAAATTAGGTCAAACAATGTTATTGCCGAAATCTAATGAAATAGAAATTTTAATTCAAAAAGGAAATATCAAAAAATTTATATCTTGCATGTATAACGTGATTCAAAGACAGGTAATTAAACAAGGAGTCCATAAGTCAAGACAAAAATGGGAAAGTGATTTGAATATTAAAATTGAAGAAACAAATTGGTCAAGACTATGTCTTGATAGTATGACAAATACAATAAATGTTCGGTTAAGATTAGTGCAGTATAATTTTCTACATCAATTATATATTACACCACAAAAAATAAAAAAATTAAATCCAAATTTATCGGATCAGTGTTTCCGATGTAACCAGGAAACTGGTACTTTTTTACATTCGACATGGTCTTGCTCTAAAATTCAACCTTTTTGGACAAATTTAAGACTTTTACTGGAACAAATTACAGGAACACAATTTCCTCATAATCCAATATTATTTTTACTAGGTGATATTGAAGGGATAAAACCGAAACTCAAACTAAATAAGTATCAGAAAGAATTTATAAAAATTGCACTGGCAGTAGCCAAAAAAGCTATTGCAGTTACTTGGAAATCGGATACACATTTAAGTATAGATTCTTGGAAGAAAGAAATCTATGGTTGTATTCCATTAGAAAAAATTACTTATAATTTAAGAGATAAATATGAAACATTTCTGAAAATTTGGAGCCCTTATTTACAAAAGACAGGATTAAATATATAGATGCTCTGAAGATGAAAACAATTGGTTATTAGGGGAAAGAAATAAATATACATATTAAAGTTATTACGAATTCCATGGAGCATGTGGAGATCTTCCAACAACCAGGCATTCTTTCTTTCTTTCTTTCTTTCTTTCTTTCTTTCTTTTTTTTCTATAGGGCAGTTAGGGGGGAGGGGTTAAGGGGAGGGGGTAAGGGTTATATACATTGTTTTTTCATACTTTGTAACCATTTAAAAATGCAATAAAAAAAGTTTTAAAAAAAGCTATCCGAAAGCTTCAGGGTTAACTTTAAAGGCACGTGATCTGACAGTGCAATGATGTCATAATCACACTCATCAACAGAGTAGAGCAAACGTGTGTCTAAAAGAGAGTAATCAATTCAAGAGTACTTATGATGAAAGTGTAAGAAAAAAGAGAAATCTTTATCATTGGGGTGTTTATATCTCCACAGCAGGCCATATTCTAATAAAAAAGAATTAATACAGGCCGCCGCTTTATTAGGAAGCAACAGATTGGTTGATGACCTGCCAATTGCCGGATTTAAACAATTAAAGTCACCACCCATGATCAACTTATATTCATTCAAATTCAGTAACTCAGAAAAAAGTTTCTCAAAAAAAATCAGGATTATCTACTTTAGGTGCGTATACACACACCAGAGCTACCTTTTGCTCGCATAATAAACCAGTAACAATTAAGTATCTTCCAATCGAATCAGTAATAGTATTAAAGTGTACAAAAGGGATTGTGGGGCTAAGAAAGATAGATACGCCTCTTATTTTATTATTCGACAGCGAATGGTACAAAGGTCCTTTCCAAAATTGGAAAAATCTGTCCTCATCCTGTTTCCGTATATGATTTTCTTGCGCAAAAGTAATATCTGCGTTGTGTTTTTAATTTCTTAAAAATCTTTTTACGCTTAATGGGGTGATTCACACCATTCCAATTCCAAGATATTATATTAATTTTATTAACATCCATGTTTAAAATTGGATTTAATATTATATAAAAGAAATGTTACGCATGCACAGATTAAACCAAAAGGCACAGATACAACCAGAAGGAGTGACGTATTTTACGAGAAAAAAAATCCATCAGAAGAACTGCCCAATCAAGAAAAAAAACCTACTCTAATAGCCCCCTCCCCCCTCCCAAAAGGTGAGAAATCCAGTGACCAATAGGCTGGTGCCATGCTAAACTAATAACCCTTGACTCTATTCTCCATTTTGCAGCTATGTACATTAAGTTGAAGCAAAAATCCCATGCAAAATAGCCATAATAAAAGGCACAAGCAGAATTCAACTACTACAATGTTATGTCAAACAGTAATAAAAACATAATCGGCAACAGACATCTTAACATCAGCTAAAGCATCTTTGTGGTTGTTGTTCGTCCTTCAGAGTTGAAGACAACAACAACTTCAGTCAGGTGGAGGGTTTGTGACTGTGGGTCCGGAGGTGACTGGTGAGGCCAATCTGGGCCCTGAAAGCTCGCCCATATGTGGGACACATGAGGGTAAGATCTGCAGTGGAAGTGGAAGTAGCTCGAGCCTTGTGCACGGCGCGTTTCCTCTGAGCCTCTGCGGTGAGTCTGATTTCTGCTGCATATGATCCTTTAGTGGTCCTGCTCCACCAGGTTGAGCAGTCCAGAGCAAGCGATTCCCAGCTACTGGGATTGATGTTGAGGTCTTTGAGGGACACTTTGAGGCAATCTTTGAAACATTTCTTCTGCCCTCCAACTGAGCGCTTGCCCTGGCTCAGCTCTCCATACAGCAGCTGTTTTGGTAGTTGACTGTTAGACATCCTGACGACATGGCCAGCCCATCTGGCTTGGGCTTTCTGTAGGAGGGTGTAGACGCTGTGGGTGCTAGCCCGCTCCAGGACCTCCGTGTCTGGGACTTTGTCCTGCCATCGTACGTGGAGAAGTCTGCGGAGGCAGCTCAAGTGGAAGTGGTTGAGCTCTTTAGCATGTCTGCTGTAGACAGTCCAGGTCTCGCTGGCATAGAGGAGGGTTGCGAGAACCCTCACAACGCTCGGTAGACCTTCAGCTTGGTGGTAAGGCTGAGTCCTCTCCGCTCCCGTACATTCTCACGGAGTCTCCCAAAGGCAGCACTGGCTTTGACAATTCTGTTGTTGACCTCTGTATCTATGTTCACTGCTCGTGATAGAGTACTGCCCAGATAGGTAAAGCTGTTGACTGCCAGTAGCTTCTGCCCCTTTACTGTGATGCGTGGTTCCTGGTAGGGCTTTCCGAGTGCGGACTGGTACATAACTTAGGTCTTTTTGGTGCTGATTGTAAGTTCAAAATAGTCACAGGCTCTTGAGAGGCAGTCCATTTCTCGCTGCATCTTCTGCTCTGTGCTGGCGTTGAGGGCGCAATCATCAGCGAATAAGAGATCTCTGACGATGGTCTCCTTTACCATTGTAACAGCCTGTAGACGCCAGAGGTTGAATAGCCCACCACCAGTCCTGTATCTGACGTGTATACCATCCTGACAATCGCAGAAGGCATCATTCAGCTTAGCAGAGAAGACCATGCTAAAGAGTGTAGGGGCGAGAATGCATCCTTGCTTCAAATCGTTCGTCACTGGGAAGGCTTCTGACTCGTCCAAAACTTTCACCATCATGCCATCGTGGAACTGCTGAACAATCGTGATAAACCTGCTTCATCGTGATGAAAAGTATCTTAATCACATATTCAAAAAAGAATTAATCCGAGCAAATAATATTACAAAGTTCTTTCTCTTAAAAAAAATAAATGAGTATATATATAACAAACCTAAAACTATAAACTATATTAGTATTGAAACAAATAAAAGAAATAAAAAGATTAATACACGACAGGTCCTGTGTGGACCATTAGAGTATAATATTATAAAAGTTCCCTACAAAACTGTTATGTATATACTGATTATTAATAGGTTAAAAAAAAGTTTAATCAGCCATGTCCCATACCAGAGACTAAAAAAGTATAGAATAAACTTAACTCAGAAGGTCTATAAACATCTCATACAACAAACTTCTTCAGAATTACCTATTGAATAATTGGGTTAACTTTAAGATTTTATTCAGCAGGTTGAACTTTAAGATTTTTAATGTACTCCCATCCCTCCTGGGGAGAGTGGATTCTAAGTGACTGAGACTTTTCAGGGAAGATTATCAGCTTTGCTGGGTAGCAAAGGGAGGGGTCTAAATCTAATTTATACATTTCACTCATGACTTCTCGGTATTTCCTTCTTTCGGCAAAGATCTCAGGGATAATCTTCAACTATAAGAATTTCTGCCGATTTAAAGATTATCTTTCACTTTTTTCTGGCTTCTTGAAGTATGGCTTCTTTAGTTGTATAATAATGCAAAGTACAATTGGTCGAGGATGTAATTCAGATGAATGCTGAGAAAATGGAATTCTGTGGACTCTATCAAATAAAGGGCTAGCTTCTAGGGTCTCACTAAAAAGGGAGTACAGCATATCTGAGAAGAACTTTTAACAGATCGCCAGCTTCAGTATTTTCAGGCAGTCCCAGAATACGCAAATTCCTCCAACGCCCTCTGTTACCTAAATCAACCATTTTTTTCTTCGTTTTAGGTAGTTCCGAGGTAATTTCATTGATTTTCTTTTCCATCGAAGATATCTTCATTCCTTGATGTTTAATAGTTTGCTTGAATAGATCATGTTCATTCTCAATTTGGGTTATAGTCTGCTGAAGTGTTTGAAGCTGAAAGTCCGGATTTTTCAGAGAATCTTGAACCGTAGAGATAGCTTTTTCAAGCTTCCCGTTGGAGCCCATCAGCTTAACAATCTTAGTGTTAAGCAACCCGAATTCCAACTTCATGTCTTGTATTGAAGAAAATATTCCTGCTAAAGTAACAGGTTCCTCTGCATTCTTGGTTTGTTCTGTTTGCTCCGTTTCAGGAAAAGTCTTGCCGCTTCTCAGTTCAATACCAGAACAACTTTTTACGGCCATTGTAATTAAATCGTAAATCCTTCAGTCGAAGTAGCAAATCATCAAAGCTAAAAGGGATCTGTCAGTGGGATAAAAAGGGAGCCACTAAGAATGCGACTTACTCCATGCGCTGCAAAATGGCGAATCCCAACTCACCTCCAAGTTCAAGAATATTTATTACCCCTGAACCATCAGGCTCTTGAATCAAAAGGGATAACTACATTTATCTACACTTGCTCCCACACTTAACCATCCCCACAACCAATGAACTCACTTTCAAGGCCTTATTGTCATACTCAATTATTTTCTGCAATCTTCTACACGTTGGTTGCTTATCCATCTTGTGAATGGATTTTCATTGATTCTACAGTCTCCTTGTGTTCATTGCAAATGCCCGCAAAAAAAGTGAAAGTGAACGGTGATGTATACAGAATGTACTTTGGTCAAAGTTCAAAGTAAATTTATTATGAATCTCCAGGAGATTTAAGGTGGAGAGTAGAAGAGATTAAATGGTATCAATCTGTCACCATAGTCCCATTCATTTAAGTTACCATAAATATTACATTTGAGAGGACTTTTTAAAATTTAGAATAAAGCTGAAAGGTGCAAGGTTCCCTATCACTAAATAGCCTGGGGAGCTATCAATCTCAAAATCAGTATCTTCTGAAGAAAGCTTTCCATTTTAAGGATTATGATTAATGAGTTGGTAGTGAATATGTCTGGCAGCCAAATTCCTGCTTGTAGACTGCAGATTAGTTTCTGTGACAAAGAAATGATAATGAAGTTGAGATTAGTTTTTACTTGGAGTTTCTATGTGAGAAAACAGTTGAGGGAAGGTGTAGATAGGCATAGAGAACTGACTGCTGGGAACTGACAGTCACTGTGTGTTCATGCATTTCAGTAACCTGTTACTCACATTGCCACTGGCAAAGATCAAAGCCTGTCCCAGTTACTTGCACTGAGCCAGAAACAGGGAGTTGACTGCGTTCAGTTTGTTTCATCACAGGCTATAATTTATAATTGGTGACGTAAGTCTCCTAAGTCTGCATTGTTCTACAGTGCTTGGTGAAGTGCAAAGGTGTGACCAGTCACAGAGGGTTCTGAATCATGTCATTCAACTGCAAGCTGATGCTGTAACAGGAAATGTGGGACTTTCACTCCACATTAATATTCCTACACTACTTGAGTTTCTCTCAACTCAATACTCCCAAGCTTCTAAATGTAGATAAATGAGTATTGCTTCTCAAAACTAAACCTTGTTTTACCAGCTACCTAGATAGTTTAGAGGTATGTGACCATTAATTGTAGACATCAGGGAGCAGTTGAGGGAACCTATGCCAATCCTTATCAAGGGTTCAGCAGTGGAAAGAGTGTGCAGTTTCCAATTCCTGTATGTCAACACCTCTGAAAATTTATCCTGGGCCCAATATATTATGCAAACAGGCACATCAGTGGCTATAATTCATGAGATTTGGTATGTCACCAAAGACTAACAAATTTCTACAGCTGTACAGTGGTGAGAATTTAACTGGTTCCATCACCATTTGGTATGGAGGAACAACTGTGCGGGATTAGAAATATCCGCAGAAGGTTGTAAATTCAGTCTGTTTCATCATGGCCACGAGGTTCCCCCCACCCCCCATCGAAGACATCTTCAAATGTCAATGCCTCAAAAAAGATGGCATCTACTACCCAGGATATGCCGCCTTCTGATTACTACTTGCAGAAGACATGCTCAATATTTTAGGAACAGCTTCATCATGAGATGTCTACATGGACAAACAACTCATGAACCTCAGCTCTTTTTGCTCTTTGCATTACTTATTTACTTTTTAAAAATGTATTTATTGTAATGTATAGTACATATTATAGTGCACTGTACTGCTGCCAGGAAAAAACCTTTCATGACTTGCTGTTTGTCACTGATAATAAACCTGATTCTGATGTCAGATTAGTCATTAAAGCAATTAACTGATTAATGTTGGTGTAGAAGTTTATTTTTTGTTTCCTTCCTTCTCCACAGACCTACCTAAAGGAAATTTTGAGAGATATTGGTATTTACAATGTAAAAGGAACACACAAAAACACATGGGAACTAAAACCAGAGTATCGCCATTACCAGAATGAAGACAAAAGTGAATAGAGGGTACTTTGGCTAAGAAATATAACTCCAGCAAATGAGATGCAGTTTTAGCTTCAGTCATTAGAGCTGAACTGTAGAGATTTATTTACTTTTGCAAAGGACTTTTTTTTTTAAAGCTGAAGGCATCAATATGTTCTTATTTGAATTGAGAAAGCTTTGTATCTTTGTGGGGCTACATTTGTAAAGTCAATAAAGTACTGTGTTGAAGATGTTCCTGGAGGTTATAGTATCCTTGTTACAAATTATCAGCTGGTCATATACTTTACATGAAATGGTAAACATTACTATGAGTCCTTTTCCATTGCTCAAGCCAAACAGCCTACTTAAAGCATGAAATAATTCATGCTAGTTTTCAGTAACTGCAGTTGTAAAAATAGTTAACGGTGTAAGAATGCTTCTTGAAAAATAACATCTGTTCATGAAACTGGGCAAAACCATAATTTGCAGTGAGGGGATTCAGGACCTTCAAGAACATGTCAAAAGGCAGGACATGAAAGAATTTTGCAGTTATTTATATAGAAGTAAATTATTTACACATGAATAAAGCCCTCAGAAAAGACAATGGGTCAGAACTCTCCCCTGGGAAAAGGTCCAAATGCCTTTGGAGGCATTTAATAAATGACAATACAGTATATATTTAACTTAGATACCAAAATAAGGGCTACTGTGTGCTATTTAGATTTTGAACAGATATGATTTGCTATATTATTGGGTGTGAAGAATACTCTGTTGTGTATTATGACTAAATGCTCAAAAGGCAGAATATAAATGAAGATCTTAAATCAGTGGTTGAATCCAAACCTAATGGTTACACTCAAAACTGTAGGGAGATGGTGTCATTTCTGAACCAAGATTGAAATCTGCTAACTGATCAATTATCTTTAATGACTTAGTCAATAAGCAATAGGTGCAATTATTTTTCAGGCACCAATTTAAAACTAAAGATTTTCAACATCAGAGCAACTGTGTAATGAATCCTTCCATCTGAGACAATCTCAGTGAGCATTTGCTCTATCTCTGACTCCTACCAAGTCTACTAAGCTCCACATGTTCAATCAGCCACCAGTTACAGGACAATGACATAGGCTTTTACCTTTACTTTTTAAAATTTGAACGAGTAATGGGATTTTTGCATCTCAGATGGGCTCCTATTTTGCAAGTGACTGCAGCAATCTTCACCCATTTACTGATTAATTTTACTTGCACAATCCCTTTGGTTTAGGTACTTTCTTCTCTTCACCCAGTTGTGGAACTAGGATGCAGGCTTTGCACAGCTTGCCTTATCTTAAAACATTGCATTCTTGGATACCATTTTAGATCTTGGGAGATCCCTCCCAACAACAGAAGCACCAACACCAGAACAATCTCAGGATTGCTACCTGTGCCACGTGCAAGTGAGGCAAGGAACAGAAAGATTATACAGATTAATACGTGGCTGAGATGGTGCAGGATGGAGGGCTTCAGGTTTGTAGATAATTGGGCTTTGTTCCAGGGAAGGTGGGATCTGTTCCGAAGGGACAATTTACACCTGAACTGGAGCAGTACTAACATTCTTGCAGGGAAGTTTGCTAGTGCTTCTTGGGGGGGGGGGGGGGGGTTAAACTAAATTTGCAGGGGTCAGGGATCCAGAATGTGAGAGAGGATAGCGAGAGGAAGAATACAGGTGGGGACTACACGGTTCTGGAATATTAAGTGTGTAGTAGAGAAAGGTGAGGCGGAACAAGTGATAAGGAGGACACATACAGAGGGATGGTCTGACGGAACATGGAGTTAAATGTGTTGAAAAAATAAGTAAATTTAGGAAGGACAACAAAAATCTAGGGGCGTATAGCCCGATGGGAGTTCAGGGAGCTGGGTTAAGCACAATAGGCAGCAATTCAGAGAGAGGGGAGAAATGGGTTAAAAATTCTATATCTGAATGCACGGTGTCAGAAATAAGGTGGATGAGCTCGGAGCTCAGGTGCGAATAGGTAACTATGATGTTATTGGGATAACGGAGACATGGCTGCAGGGAGATCAGACCTGGGAAATGAATGTACAAGGGTATACGTGCTATTGTAGGTACAGAAATGTGGGCAGAGGGGGTGGGGTGGCCCTGTTGGTGAGGAATGAGATTCAGTCCTTTGCAAGGGGGGACATAGGGTCAGGAGAAATAGAGTCTGTGTGGATAGAACTGAGGAACAGTAAGGGCAAAAGGACCCAAATGGGTGTTGTCTACAGGGCACCAAACAGTAGCATGGATATTGGGTGCAAGTTGAATAGGGAGTTAACATTGGCACGTGGCAAAGGCAATGTCGCAGTAGTTATGGGGGATTTCAACATGCAGGTGAACTGGGAGAATCAGGTTGGTGCTGGACCCCAGGACAGGGAGTTTGTAGAGTGCCTACAGGATGCATTCTTGGAACAGCTTGTACGAGCGCCGACTAGGGACAAGGCTATTCTGGATTTAGTGTTATGTAATGAACAGGATTTGATAAGCAATCTTGCAGTAAAGGAGCCAGTGATCATAGTATAAGTTTTTAATCTGCAATTTGAGAAGGATAAGGGCAGCTCAGAGGTGTCAGTGTTGCAGTTGAACAGGGGAAACTATGGAGCCATGAGGGAGGAGCTGGCCAAAGTTGACCAGATATCCTAGCAGAAAAGACAGTGGAACAGCAATGGCAGGTATTCTTGGGAATAATGCACAAGGTGCAAAATCAGTTCATCCCCCGGAGAAGGAAGGATTCAAATGGGGGGGGGGAAGAGGGCCACAGTGGTTGACAAAGGAAGTCAGAGATTTCATAGCATTAAAAAAAAGGAAGTTTGACAGAGCTAAGGTGATTGGGAAGTTTTTAAGGAACACAGAACTTAACTAAAAAGGCAATACAGGGAGAAAAAACGAGGTACGAATGCAAGCTAGCCAGGAATATAAAGGAGGATAGCAAAAGCTTTTTTTTTGGTATGTGAAGAGAAAGAAGATAGTTGAGAGCAATGTTGGGCCCTTGAAGAATGAATTGGGTGAATTGTTATGGGAAACAGAAATGGCAGAAGAATTTAATAAGTACTTTAGATCTGTCTTCACTAAGGAAGACACAAGCAATCTCAGATGTATGGATGGGCCATGGACATAGGGCAAGAGGAGATGGAACAGATTGACATTAGGAAGGAAATAGTGATGAGTAGACTGATGGGACTGAAGGCTGACAAATCCCCAGGTCCAGATGGTCTGCATCCTAGGGTACTAAAAGAGGTGCCTCTGGAAATTGCAAATGCATTGGTAATCATTTTCCAATGTTCCTTAGATTCAGGATCAGTTCCTGAGGATTGGAGAATGGCTAATGTTATCCCACTTTTTAAAGAAAGGAGGGAGAAAACAACTATCGACCTGTCAGCCTGACATTGGTGGTAGGGAAGATGCTAGAGTCCATTATTAAGGATGAAATAGTGGCTGATCTGGATAGCAGTGATAGGATTGGGCCAAGCCAGCATGGATTTACCAAGGGTAAATCATGCTCGACTAATCTGTTGGGAGTTTTTTGAGGATGCAACCAGGAAGTTAGACGGGGAGATCCAGTGGATGTAGTGTACCTCGATTTTCAGAAGGCATTTGATAAGGTCCCACATAGGAGATTGGTGGGTAAAATCAAAGCTCATGGCATTGGGGGGGGGGGGGGGGAGAGAGACATTGACGTGGATAGAAAACTGGTTGGTGGATAGCAAGCAAAGGGTAGCGGTGAATGTGTGTTTCTCAGAATGGCAGGTGGTGACTAGTAGGGTGCCACAGGGCTCAGTATTGGGACCACAGCTGTTTACCATTTATGTTAACAATTTGGATGAAGGCATAAAAAATAACATCAGCAAATTTGCTGATGATACTAAGCTGGGTGGCAGTGTGACATGTGATGAGGATGTTAGAATTCAGGGTGACTTGGATAGGCTGGGTGAGTGGGCAGATACTTGGCAGATGACGTTTAATGTGAATAAGTGTGAGGTTATCCACATTGGGAGTAAGAACAGGAAGGTAGATTATTATCTGAATGGTGTAGTTAGGCAAGGGAGAAATACAAAGAGATCTAAGAGTCCTTGTTCATCAGTCACTGAAGGTGAATGAGCAAGTGCAGCAGGCAGTGAAGGTGGTCTACTTCTGCACCTACTGTCTACAACAGACTACACAGTTCAAGATCATTGCTCACCACCAACTCAAGGACAAGGAAGAAGAGCAATAAATGAGACCTGCATAGATTGAGCATAAAACCACATTGCCTATCTGAGAATCAGATCCAGGGGTGATTGATAAGTCTGTGGCCTAAGGTAGGTGTCAATTTTAGAAAACCTAGCACATTTATTTTTCTACAGTCTCCTACATTTACACTTAGTCCATCGGTCATTAAGCATATGGATCTTGGACCTCCAGAAAGTGTCCAGATGGGTGATTGTTAAGTCTGTGGCATAAGGTAGGAGATGAGTTTCACAGCTCCTGTTACATGTATATGCAGGTCAACTTTGATTATACATAAAGTTTGAAGTTAATAACTCATCCCCTTCTACCTCAGGCCATGAACTTATCAATCACCCCGATGAGTTTACTTCAAACTTTGTACATAATCCCTTTAGGATATGATCTGCACGTGCATGTAACAAGACCTGTATAACTCATCTCCTTCTACCATAAGTCACGAACCTATCAATCACCCCTGCTGTGGACACTTTATAGAGGTCCAAGATCCACATGCTCCACGACCACTGAACTAACTATGTAGGAGGGGATGATGTTTAAAAACAAATGTGCTAAGTTTTCTAAAATTGACTCCTAACCTTAGGCCACGAACTTATTGATCACCCCTCGTATAGTAGGCATCATCAGGGAAATGTTCTGGCCATATTCTTTTGATCTATCCTGTTTCAATTCACACCTTGGTTGCAAAAATGTAGGCAGCTAATCCACCATGCAACTGTACGAGTTTACAAGTGAAGATGTGTCGCCATTTTTTAAATATAAAGTTCTCAAAAATCAGAAGATATACAAGGATTAGAGAAGCACAGGCCCATTGGGTGTGGGGATGTTAACAAGCCTGGCAGAAAATCTTTATTTTTACAAGTTTAAAATGTCAAATTTGAAGTGGCCAACCAAGTCACTGAATGAAAATGAGACCGTGCAAGCACTCAGCTTTTCCAGATCATCACTCCTGGTGTAGAAAACCTGGCCCAATTGGAGCCATAACAAATCTGTCAAGTTGCAACAACACCAGACTACAGATGTTGGCTATCTGGAATAGCACATTATTCTGGAGGGGCTCAGCAGGACAATCAGCATCCATGGAGAGATGGTCTTTCAGGATTTTAGGACAGACTGGAAAGGGGGAGGGGATGGAATGAGAGCTGATCCCCCCCCCCCCACTTAAAGGTTTTGATCCAAATGGCTGCTGCTCATTTCCCTCCACAGGTGTTGCCCAACACAGAGCTCCTCCAGTATTGTGCTGCAAAAAGATAGGATCCTTCCTGTTGTAATAAGGAATTAATCCACACCCTAAGTAGCATCTGTCATACTAATCAAGTCTTCAGCAACCCCCTGATGAGCCAAAAATGATTATTTTAACATGTGCTTTGTTTTGCACGAAGTCTAAGAAAGGACAGGGTACAACAGTGTACAGGTAAGTCAGTAACACTTTACAGGCAGCTAACAAAACTAATAAATCACAAATAAGGAAATCTGCCGATACTGGAAATCCAACCAACACAAAAAGATGCTGTTTGCTGAGTTCCTCCAGCATTTGTGTTGCTACTATTCAATTACACCTTTTCTGGACTTCAATCACTGCAATTCAGAGTCAGCAACTGTGAATTGGGATTTGTGCTTCTGAACTGTCGGTACAGGTATCCTGGAAGACTCCAGCTGACTCAAGAATGCAGGTAGCTGTGAGGCAGATTTGGGGCCATGAGTTCAAAGCAGCAGGGCCTGGGAGCAAAGAAACAAGTGATGTTTGGGCAATTTAAGCACAAAGCCAGATTAAGAGAGTTAAGGACAAATTGTGCAGCTCATTATGGGAGGTTTACTTGCCTCAATCCTGAAGCACAGAGCTCGTGGACCGGTTTCAACATTGAACTTCGTGTGGGTTTTTAAAACCAGTTTTGTAGCTATCTGCAAGTCAGGTTGCATATAATATACATACTTTGAATTTTAAAAGCAAAGGTGCAGCAGCCTTTAAGGCAAATCTAAACTTTAATGATCATACCATATATACAGCAATAGAGATTGCATGCCCTATGGACATGTAGCTGAATGGCACTGAGCTGGTTTGACACTGCATTGAAATTTATTACATTACAATCCACCAAGATTAACACTGCCAAGTGCAAATCTGTTGCACCATGTTACAAATATCTGGCATTATTCATTCAAAAGATGCAGTTCTCAGAACTGGAGACAAAACACTGCACAAGTTAAAGCAAGCAAAACTTAATGGGTTGCCAAACATGTACAGTTTCCATTGTCATGGAAACCTGAATGATTCAAACAAGACATGCATTTCGAGGAGCTCAATCATCACAAATGTAGCCATTACGGGAACTGAGATGAATGCTTTCAATCAACTTGGAATAGGCATACAAGTTATACTGGTATTTCCCAAGACCACATTCAAGACTGGCCCATGGCAAAGTATCACTTTATTTTGTCCACAATGAAATAGAGTTGATGCATTTAGTGTGATAGCAAAAATAATCTAGATGCAATTTGGGGATTTAGTGAGGAAAATACCCAATACAAAGTGCAAGGTGATCACCAGAGCAAGAAATCCAGCTCTCCATTAATATAGGTCAATAGCAATAATTTTAAGCCAGAAATTACTGTTGGGAAAAGCTGACTGGTAGCCTGGCCTATTAATGGAAACCCTAAAGGGCAGAAAATCTGGCAGTTTTTCCAACTCTGAAACACTAATTTAACTGCACAAGTGCCTCCTGCTCAGTTACAACTAGCACATTTTAAAAGCCATACGTACCTTCAGTCATACAGGAGACCCGAACAGCTTAAATGTAAATTTAAAATATAGTTTGCCCAATCAATGTTGGGATCCAGAGACAAATTTACCAATGTAGAATCCATCATTGACAACATTTATTGAAAGACATTCACACTATTTACACAAGAGAATCTGAAGTACTGGAAATATTAAGCAACACTAATTGTTGGAGAAGTTCTAAAGAGTCTCGGCACGAAACTGAGGATTATACCCCTCCACAGATGCTGCCTGACTTGAATTCCTCCTGCATTTAGTGAGTGTCACTATTTACATCAATTTACCCACATTGCCATTTTAACTTCAAACCCTCCCCCAAATCCTGAATTGAGGATTTTATGGGCATCATGCAAAAGAGGCTGGGAATTACATCACCAGCCATTGCCCAAGGATCAGATATAAAAGATCCAATGTTTCCACATTAGGAACATATAACCAATCCCAGCCTGAACATCAGTGCAAATCAGACAAGCATTATGGGAATTAATGCACTTTAGTACAACTCAGTAAATCATTAATTACAAAACAAGAAATACTGTAGATGTTTAGCAACACACAAAATGATGGATCAGAACAAACAGTCAACAGTTCCCCTCCTTCATGGCCCACTGTCCTCTCCTGTTACCCATCACCTCCCAGCTTTCTTCATCCCCACATAGTCTGTCCCTCCTTATTCTGGCTTCTGCCCCCTTCCTTTCTAGAGCTTGATGAAGGATCTCAGCTCTAATGTCAACTGTTTATTCCCCTCCAGAGATGCTGTCATACTTTAGTTCCAATTGTGTGTTGCTCAGGAAAACAAAGTTAATCACCAATAATGAATCAGCTCAATGATACCAGTTCCAAGTTTATTGCAGGTAATATGAACATTAAGTCATTGTGACTGACAAATCCAACATGATGAGTTGCAGGCAGATTTACTGTAAAATAAAAAGAAACTCAATGTTAGAGACCAGCCATTCATGTCATTGACAAGATGTAGCTGAAACAATCCAAAATTACTCCCATGTCTACCTTTATTCAATCTGAACTGCCAGAAAGAAGCAGTCAGAAGATTAAGGAATTTTAATCTGGCATCTGAATGCAAACCAAAAAGTCACTAAATTTTACTTAAGGTCTATCAGTAGATGCACTTGTTTAACATTGAAATAAATTCATAAATAAACTTAAGGCCATGAGATATCACAAGCTAATTTAAATGGCAGAAAAGCATACTTCAACAGGGAATTACACTAATAATCTAAAAGTTACATTTTAAAAATCCAAGCCTTTCCCCACACTCCCCAATGACAGATTCAATATTGCTGTTGGAATGTTTTACATACAGGTAAATACTGGATATTTTCCAAATACTTACACATTTCTCAATTTCCAAACCATCCTTGAAGAAAACCATATATGGAGTACCATCTGGACGATAATTTAGCAATGCAACCATCCCTTCAGTATCCATATTTTCACCTACATAAAACTAAACAAGTTATTGAATTTAGTATCAATCCATCAATTCAAACTTTGATCAATTTGCCAGTTTCAGCTCCCAAATGCCAAATGTCACGCGACAGAAAGAACACTGGTGCCAAGTTTAGCTCAATACCATGAGTATACCATGACTAGTCTGTGCTGGAACCATCTTCTTATATGTCAATGATTTGGATTATGGAATTGATAACTGTTGCAGTTTGTAAACAATATGAACACAGGTGGAGGAGAGATAGTTTTGAGGAAGTAGAGGCACGACAGAGGGATTAGGAGAATGGTCAAAAAAAGGCAGGTAGAATAGTGTTGAAAAGTGTATAGTCATACACTTTGGTAGATGAAATTGACTTCTAATTGGACAGAAAATATAAAAACTGAGGTGCAAAGGGACTTGTGGGTCCTTGTGCAGGATTCCCCAAAGGTCAATTTGCAGGTAGAGTCTGGTGAGGAAGGCAAATGCAAAATTAGCATTGATTTTGAGAACTAGAATATAAAAGTGAGGCCTCACCTACAGTATTGTGAGCAGTTTTGGGTCCCATATCGTAGAAAGGATGTGCTGAAACTAGAGAGGGTTCAAAGAAGGTTCACAGAAACGACTGCAGGATTAAACACCTTGTCATGTAAAGACTGGTGCAATGGCTCTGGGCACAAATTCACTGGGATTTAGAAGAATGAGGGGTGACCTGATTGAAACTTATTGAATGGTGGTAAAAGTGGATGTGGAGAGGATGTTCCTATGGTGGGAGTCGGAGACCAGAGGACACAGCATCAGAGTAGAGGGGTGTTATTTTAGAACAGATGAGGAGGAATTTCTTTAACCAGAGTGGTGAACCTGTGGAATTCTTTGTCACAAACAACTGTGGAGGCCAAGTCTTTATGTATATTTAAGGAAAATCTTGACAGATCTTGATTGGTCAGGACATGAAGAGCTACGGGGAGAAGACATTTTAATTATTTAATTAAAAGTTTCAGTAAATAACAAAAAAAGTTGTTTACCTTATAGTCTGAAAAGTTACTTAGAATATCTCCAACAACAGCCTTAGCACTCAAAGTAAAATTTTCCAAAGCTTCTGGGTTTTCTTTTTGAATTTTTTCTCTCAGGCTGTGGTTAAGATAAAATTATGACTTTTTTTACATTGGCTTCTTCAATAACAATCCAAATACAATCTTAATCAAAATCAAGGGCTCAATGCTTCAAATGAGATCCTTTAGGTTCAAAATATCTCAATAGCTCTTTGACCACTACCTAATCAGTTTACAACACTCCCATGTCAAATCAAGACAAGAATGGAGGCAAGAGCACCCACTTGCAGAAATTTGAACATTGGGGAGCAGAGAGCCAAGCTCTGGGGCACATCCCAGAATTGACCTAGGCATTTTGATAGTACCAAATTTAAACAGATCAGTATCATACAAGATTTAAAGGTGAACAAAAGTAATCAGATCAGTGTATGAAACATTGATTGTTGCTCCACCAGTACTGTTTGTTTATATTAATCTGAAAAAGAACCAGCTATACCACCAGTTACAGTAAGTTTGACTACTTTGTAATTCCCCAGTTTTCTGCATTACTCAAAATGTGGTCTGATTTCAGTCACAATAACAGACTAACAATCTGCTTAAATTTAAAGTCAATGAACTATATACAGGTAGCCCCCGTTTTTTGAACACTCGCTTTACACCTCGCTGTTATAAAAGACCTACATTAGTTACCTGTTTTCGCTAACAGACGGTGTTTTCCGCTACGGAAAAAGGCAGTGCGTGCCGAGCAGCCAAACCCCTCCCCTGGAACTGCATTCTAGCCGCCATTGCTTAAACACGTGCCTGTGAGCATCTGTGCTTTATGTAGATCTATTTTGTGCCTCTGTTAGCAAGACGCGTTCTAAGGTATCGGAAAATCCTAAAAGAGCTTGTAAGGGTGTTACATTTAGCGTAAAACCAAGACATAATTAAGCATTTCCATCGTGGTGAATTAAGTAAGGACATTGTTGGTCAGAAATGGCGTTTGGAGGAAACGTCCCGAAGCAGTTAACAATTTTAAATGCTTCGAACCATCAACAATAAATACGGCAATATTGAGATTGGTTAAGGAGGCTGGGTTTGTGGAAGTTGACGAAGATGACGTTGAAGAGGTTTTGGCATCCCATGATCAAGGACCGACAGATTAAGAAATGATGCAATTTGCAAGAGGAAAGGATAACAATCGAAACCGAATGGCCCAAAAGTGAAGTCATCCAGGAACTGAACGTGAAGCAAATGCATGAGATTTTTGCAGTAATTGACAACACTGCAATGATTGCAGAAAAGTAATTTTGAAAGGGTACTTAGGTTTAGGGCATAATTGCAGGATGTTTTGAGTCCTTACAAAGAACTGTTACGATAGAAAAATGCGCGAGGCTAAGCAGTCAAGCATACTGGCATTTTTCAAGCCTTCCACATCAGCCACAGCAGACGACGAACCTTGACCTTCAACATCGAGGTAGGCAGACATGGAAGAAGGTGACCTGCCTGCCCTGATGGAAACAGACGACAATGAGATGATACCCCAGTCTCCTCTACCTCCCACCACCCCAACTTCCGACAACTCAACCTAACACACCATCAGTGTGTTTGCTGTCTTCCCGATTCCGGTAAGTGAAACTACACTGTGCATAATTTCTACTTTATATAGGCTGTGTATTTTTGTGTTATTTGTTATGATTTGGCAGCTTCATAACTTAAAAGTTACTGGAGAGAGTGCTTCTGCCGTGTGTTTTTGCCACGAGCGCTGCAATGATTGTAGAAAAGTATTTCTATTTTATATAGGCTGTATATTTATCATATCATTCCTGCTTTTACTGTATATTACTGTTATTTCAGGTTTTGTGTGTTATTTGGTATGATTTTTTTGGGTCTGGAAATGCTCAAAAATATTTCCCAAGTAAGTAAATGGTAATTACTTTACAACATTTTGGCTTATGAACCATTTCATAGGAACGCTCTACCTTCGGATAGTGGGGGATACACGTACATGTATATAATATATAAACATTACCCATAGACATTTCTACAGGTGTAAAACACAGCAGTACACAAGACAACTTATGGCAAGAATAAAATCTATAGATGAATTACAGTACGAACAATTATACTTTTAAGCTGCACACACAAAATGCTGGAGGAACTTAGTAGGCCAGCAGCATCTACGGAAAAGAGTACAGTTGATGTTTTGGGCCAAGACCCCTCTGCATGTTTACTGAACGCGCCGCTTTAATCATGCACAGTTCAGGCTGCAAAATCATGTCAAGCCGTACCTTTACACTTATGTTTTGGATAATTGTCTTGTTGCATCATCCAAGTTCCATTAAGCTGATGGATCACTACCCTGACAAGTCTCCTGCAAAATGTCTTGATAGATTTGAATTAATTGTTCCCTCAACAATTGCAAGCTGGCCAAGCCTGCACGGAGCAAAGTAACCCCAAACCATGATGCTCCTTCCACCATACTTCACAGTTGGGGTGAGGTTTTTGTGCGGGTGTGCAGTACCCTTTTCATCCAAACAGCAGTGTGCATTTCTGCCTGAAAGTTCAACTTCTGTGTCAACTGTCCACAGAATATTATCCCAGAAATGTTGTGGAGCATCCAGCTGGTCTTTTGCAAACTTGAGACATGTAACATTTTGTTTTGGAGAACAGTTACTTCCATTGTCTCCTTCCATGAACACCATTCTTGTTCTGTGTTGTTTTTATAGTGGACACAAATAGAGACTTAACAAGTTCTAGAGATTCCTGCAGGTCTTTTGCTGTTACCCTTGAGTTCTTTTTCTCCTCCTTCACCATTGCACATTGTGATCTTTGCTGGATAACCACTCCAGGGAGAGTAGCAACTGTACTGAATTTCCTCCATTTGTAGACAATTTCTCTTACTGCAGTGAACACTCAAGACTTTGTAATCTTCCAGCTTTGTGCACCCCTACCATTCTTCAAAGTCCTTTGAAAGTTGTTTTGATCAAGGCATGGTGCACATATGCAGATCTCTCAGCCAGCTTTGCCAGTAACATGGCTATCTTTTATAGGGCAGGGCACCTGTACAACCCATATCTCACTGACTGGAACACCAGACTCCAGCTTTTGTAGACGGCATTACCCCAGAGATTCACATACTTTTTGGATCCTAGATTATAATTATTTAAATAGCACACTCAGCATTGACCAGAAGCATAATTGTTTTGCGTTAACAGTTTAGGTAGATTGCGTTTGTCTATTATTGTGACTAACATTCTAAGTAATTTACACAGAATACCAGATAACCATAAGCAGTTCAAACTTTTTCTTGCAACTGTACTAAGATAGTCTAACTCAACAAAACCTGGCAAGGAAATCACGATATCCATTTGAATTCAGGCTTACTACTCACCGTTTCATGTACTCCTTTATGTAAATTTTGTAATCATTTTTGGCGAAATAAGTTTCTTTGAGATGGTGATTCAAGATAATGTCAACTCCACTGACCGTTAGCGTGTCAGACAGCTCAGGAGGACTTTCTTGGGAAGCATTGCCACCAATTAACGAGTCATCAATCCCTCCTTCCGTTCTGCAAACATACTTGGGGAAAAATAAGCTATCGGTTAAGTATCAGCATTTGACAGCTCTAACATCAGAATCTGTATCTAAATTGATTTAATGATTGATAAGTTGGTTTGGAAACAAATACTCTAGAGAATTCCCTACAGAACAGCCACAATAAGAGGCCAGTGTGGGAAAAAATGCGAACTTTTAACTCATCCTTATAAAGCTTGCTTACTAAACCAGCCTCTGGCCTAGATGCACTACCACATAAACAATGAAATCGCCCATTCTCTTACCTTCCCCTCCACCTCGTAAGTGAGACCCTTCGGGCCTTCCTTGATCTTGTAGATGTCGGAGAACATCTCATCTCCTGCCGGTCAAAAAGAAGAGAGGGACGGTCAGGAGCAGGAATACCACCTCCCTCCCCCGCGCCGGCGCACTGGCGGAGCACGGCCTACAGCTCCCAGGCCGTGCCTCCTCACACAAGCTGGGTAGGAACAATCGACGGTGGGGCTTTCACCGACAGACGAGCAGGCCCGCCTCGCTACCCCTCCCCGCCCCGCGCTCTCCGTGGCGGCGGTACTCACCCGAAACGATACACCTGAAGAGCCTCATGGCGATGGAAGGACGCAGCTTACGGTCCCGCAATCCCGACCGAAAAGGGCGAGCGGCTCCGCACCGACGCTTATATAGACGTCGTGACGTCAGCGCACGCAGCCTGTGCGCGAGATTTTGATGACGTCGGGGAGCCCCACCCCTTCCCCCGGGATCCCACCGCCAGGCGCGTCTTCCCCTTCCTCCCGCCCGCCTGCCCGCTGTCTGCCTTCTGCGGGGATCGTCCCTACGCGACTCGCCTGTCCATTAGGCCGCCCCACTTCCTCCCTCACCACCATTCAGGGCCCCAGGTGAGGCGACACTTCACCTGTGAGTCGGCTGGTGTGGTATACTGTGTCCGGTGCTCCCGGTGTGGCCTTTTATATATTGGTGAGACCCGACACAGACTAGGAGGCCGTTTCGCTGAACACCTACGTTCAGTCCGCCAGAGAAAGCAGGATCTCCCAGTGGCCACACATTTTAATTCCACATCCCATTCCCATTCTGATATGTCTATCCATGGCCTCCTCTACTGTCAAGATGAATCCAAACTCAGCTTGGAGGAACAACACCTTATATACATACTGAGTAGCCTCCAACCTGATGGCATGAACATTGACTTCTCTAACTTCTATTAATACCCCCCTCCCCTTCTTACCCCATCCCTTATTTTTAATTTTTTTTTCTCTCCCTCACACAATAACTCTTTGCCTGTTCTCCATCTTCCTCTGGTGCTTCCCTCCCCCTTTCTTCCAAGGCCTTCTCCCTTCTCCAGCTGTGTATCCCTTTTGCCAATCAACTTTCCAGTTCTTAGCTTCATCCCTCCCCCTTCTGTCTTCTCCTATCATTTTGGATCTCCCCTCCCCCTCCCACTTTCAAATCTCTTGCCATCTCTTTTCTTGGTTAGTCCGGGGGACGAATGGTCTCAGCCCAAAACGTCAACTACACTTCTTCCTATAGATGCTGCCTGGTCTGCTGCATTCCACCAGCATTTTGTGTGTGTTGCACAAATCTCCTGATCTGTTCACTTTTCAAGTAAAAGTTTCCTCTCTGAGATGCACTGGGGGTTTCCCAGGTGTTAGGTAATATTTCAGTAGTATTTGTGTAATGTTGTAATTTAACCATTCTTGTTCATTTCATTACTGGTTACATGTAAAGATACATGATTTATATGCTATGACACCACAACATGATAAGTGCCCATCTCACAAAGTCAAAACAAATTTGAGACCCGTCTCCTGGTCTTTTTCTTGCAATTAGTTCTCATCTTTTGGAGTTACAAACCGTAACAGCAGTGACTTAAATAACTATCCATCTGGTGGAGCACAGTGATACTTTCGAGTTTTCAAAACGCATCAAGAAATGGTCTGATTTTTTTTAAAAACCAGCATAGCAAAGCGTAGCAAGTGTTTCTCAAGAACAGACAGACTGTCCAATTTTTTTTAAAAAGTAGAATTCATGAGTTTATAAACAGTGAGTACCGGATGATGATAACAGTTTTTCAAAAAAGCAAAAAGCCTGTCTTGCATCGGAAAGATGGAGGTGTTTGATTGCACAACAGATAACTGGCTCACCTATACTGAGCAAACGGCAGTATTTTGAAGCAACTGTAATAGCCAATGAGAAGTGTATGCTAGTTTTGTTGAGTGCATTGAGTTTAAAGCCATACAGTTTGCTTAGCAGTTTAACTGCTCCAACCTAACTAGCCGAAATGAACTTTACTGATACCGTGAAAGTAATGCAGGAGCATTTAGAACCAAAACTGTAGTCGATTGCTGAATACTTTTAGGTATCAGTGAGGGAATCAAAAGGAATGGGAGTCCGTTACAGCTTATGTGGTTGTATTGAATTGAGCACTGTCAGTTCACGAATGGGTTTAACGATGCACTGAGAAATTGTTTAGTTTATGGAATCTCACAAGAAAGCATTCAAAAATAGCACAGCTCACATTATAAAAAAGCAGTTGAAATAGCTCTATCAATGAAAACAGACACAGATGCAAATGAGTTGTAGTCGGGACTGAAAATGAGGGTAAACAAAATTGTGACATCTAAACAGAAGAAAATCTGCAGATGCTGGAAGTCCAAAGCGACACACACAAAATGCTGGAGGAGCTTCACAGACCAGGCAGCAACTATGGAAAAGAGTACAGATGACATTTTGGGCCGAGACCAGTTCTGATGAAAGGCCTGTGCCTGTGCTGTTCTTTGTTCTAAGTCAAGATTTTTATTTAGTTACCCAAGTTCAAACTCCCCTTCTGCTGTGGTGGGATTCAGAGAACTTGAGTCTGGGGAGATTGAGGTCTCCCTGTCCTTCGGTCCTGCTGAATGCTCTCGGCCTAAAATGTCGACTGTACTCTTTTCTACAGGTGCTGCCTGGCCTGATGAGTTCCTCCAGCATTCTGTGTGTGTGCTGTCTAAACAGAAACCTGCCTGGCCAAACAAATTGTGTTACCATTGTGACGGAGGCTCACGTAAACCAGTCCAATAAAAAATTAAAGGCAGTATTTGTATAGGATGCAACAAAGGGCACATTCAAAGAGCATGTTGGGCAGACAAGAATAAAAGAAAAAGAAATATATAGTTCAGTTGTAGTTGCAGAAAGATCACTTTCTGTATACTATTGATGAAAAGTACAATAATGATGAGAGACAGAACACTGGGTAGCCTTGAGATTTATAAAGTGAAACAATATACAATCAATATGGATCACACAAGAAGTGAACGACAAATTGATTAAAATGTAATTGCTCACTGGCTCAGCTGTTTCAGTCATTCCACAAATACTAATACTGAACAGAAGCCTGCAAATAACCAACTAAGAACTTGTACAGGAGGCATGGCAACTCCTGTGGGACTGACATTTGTGACAGTGAAATACAATACCTCCAAGCTACACTGGTTGTGTATGTGGTAAAAATAGAAGGGCCAGCATTGGCGGGACGTAAGTGGCTGAGGGGACAAATACAACTTGATTGGAGATCCATCCACTGTTAGAATGCCACATCCCCTGCAATAGAGTCAATTGAAAGTGAATTAAGGAAGGCACTGGGTAGTACCACAACTGCCTCCATGCTGTGCACCACAAACCATTGCCCAATAGAGGGCAAACAGGTCTCTGCAGGGAAAGCATATTGGATCAAGGAAGGACTATGCCATTCAGAGGAAGGGCAAAAGTGACAAAAGCAGTGGTCTGACTACAGTAGTTTTTGTTGGTAACATGTGAGAAAGCCTCTGAAATGTTAATCAAGCAGTTCTTGTGAAATGTGGCTTGGTTTTAAGCTGGGAGAGTGTTCAAGGAGCTTCAGGAAAGTTGCAAGCGTTCGGCTTTTGTGAGTACAAAGAACCAGAACTTGTGTGCATTAAGTTTAGTTCTGACAGGCTCGTTAGTTCACTGCCTGGTATGGGGTAGAGGGGGCTACTGCACAGGACTGAAAGAAGCTGCAGAGGGTTGTAAATTTAGTCGGCTCCATCTTCAAGAGGCGGAGTCTCAGAAAGGCAGTGTCCAGTACCCAGGGCATGCCCTTTTCTCACTGTTACTATCAGGTAGGAGGTACAGAAGCCTGAAGACACACACCCAGCGATTCAGGAACAGCTTCTTCCCCTCTGCCATCCGATTCCTAAATGGACATTGAATCCGTGAACACTACCTCACTTTTTCTCTCTGCTAGATTATGTATGGCATTGAACTGCTGCTGCTAAGTTAACAAATTTCACGACACATGCCGGCAATAATAAATCTGATTCTGATTTGGATTCTAAACTTCAAGTGGGAGACAAAAAGCTGCTTGTAAAAGTAGATGCAAAGACAAAAACCCAGTTGGATGAATGGAAGGAGTCAATGGAGATATGGAAACAAGATTTGTCAGGATGTTGTAGATAAGGAAACGAAGATCAGTTCATAAAGGGAACATTAATAAGAGAATTATTAAAAGAATATTCTAGTCAATCCAAATGGGCCTTCCCAAGATCACGATGCACAAACTAGAAGAAAAATGAAGGAGAAAGGTGTGCAGAGCTGTCAGAACCACTTCCTACAGCCACCACAGAGGCCGTCCCAGAACCTGAGATTGTTTTCAGAGCCACAAGTCTCGCCTGCAAGTAGAGTGACCTCCCTTGTCAGGAAAGATGTCATCTCAGAAGAGTAAGAAATTCCCTACAGTGATTAAATCATTTTGCTGGAACGGAACAATTTAGAATTTACCGATCTGTAGATGTATGTATATCGTACTCCACATTTATATTTGCGATTCATTCCATATGGAATTGGTTTGCAGCTAAGCGGGGAGGAGTGTTCTATGTTTAATATTTGAGTAATGTTTGATTAAGCATTCTTGTTCATTTAAATGTTTCACGATGGGTTATATGTAAAACTGCGTGAATTGCAAACATCATTACACTACCACGTGATAACTCTTAAGTAAAAATTAAACTAAGACCTGTTCCCCTTGGGCTCCTGGCTTTTTCTTGCAATGATTTTTTTTAATGTTTTGGAGTTACAAAACCCAGCACCATGTTTCAGTGAGGACACTGCAATATTTCAGGGGGGCATTGGGAACATCAGGAGCCAAGGTCCCTCCCGTCCACATGGCCATGATCTTCTCCATGTGAGATCACAATGAGAAAAGTAATACAGTCCTGAATGTGGCACTCAGCCCTTTACTGCCTCGTGCAGCACTGAGCTCACATTCAAATGGAGAAAGTCATCACCACCACTTGTTTGTTTAATAATGGCACGCAAGTCAACATCCAAACCACTTGGTCCACAGCAGAATCAACCTCAATGGAGACGGGTGTCAGGCAAGACTCCTTCATTGCATGGACATTTGTTTCAGTGCTTGTTACCGCAAACTCCCCATGGAGTGCCATTCAAATCTACGGGCTGAACTATTCAACCTGCAATATCAACTATCCCTCTCCCTCCATAGAGGATGCTCACCTCTCTCAGTTCTGCCAGCTCTCCAGATTACAGCATTTGCAGCGTCTTGAGTTGCTATGTTGCCTCCACTCCAGAACCACTTTGGGAAGCACAATTTCAGAAACTAGTCATCCTTCACTGCTGAGTCGTAGGAGTATCACAGTTATGTGTTTATACCGACTGGAGAGAGAGAGGTTCAGAGAAACTGGTCGGTGTGGTGTGGCAAATATCCTCACTAAGGCGGGGGGGGGGGGGCGGGGTACTGCACAGCTGCACGCATCAGTCCTGAATTAACAAGGAGCAAATTTTATGTGTGCTGCATGCCTGAATTAAGAAGAAAGAGTCCTAAGTACTCAGAGGGAGGTACAGTACATCTGGAGAAAGAAACTCTTCTTTCAGACTCATCACCAGGGAGTGGCAGAGACCTCCAAACTCGCACGTTCCTCCTCCTCCAATTATTAGTTGACTATTTTCCACCTGTGTCTCGTATCAGTTACCAGTGCATCTGTGCCTGGTTTCATTTCTCCATTTAGGTTTCCTATTTTGTTGCTCATTCGTTCATTCTCTACTTCTCTACAGACCAATTCTTTGTTCAACTCCATCCCCTCTGCACTTGGGTTAAAGATACTGAACTTTGCCATAACTACCCTGGCTTGGCCCTTGTTACAGAAGCAACGTTTCAGGATCACGGCCTTGTTCTGTTCCTGGTGTTGCCTGCATTGATTCTAAGCAATGGAGAAATTCCAACAAGTTTCACTGCTGGGAACAATCACGTAGATTTGCACCCTCGAGATCAATTCAATAGATATCCATGCATTACCAAATAAATAAACCCCGACCCACAGCGTCAATTCATTGTGACCGAACAATAATTTCACATCTTCGCAATTTTATGCAGTGTGGTAATTGGGTAATAACAGGCCTGAGAGAAGCAGCCTTAATTGATATTTCTAAATTGCTTCACAGTGGAATGTTATTATTATTTGTAACATTGGTCTCGTGTGCATGTTTCTGAGGTCAGTGATCGGGACCCTGACTCCATCAGTAGGGCAATCCACAGCTGAACAGGGTTTTTCTTTAAGAGGTCTGACAATGATGAAGGACAAGTTGAATTATAGATTTGGGACATTAAACTATTCCCTTCTGCTGGATGGGCTCTTTGGTGGATATCAGGAGGGACGTCAGCAATTGGGCAGTGCTGGGCAGATGTATATGCTTTGTCTGGGGTCAGTGTTGAGGGTAACAAGGAGATCACTAAGTGCTTCATGGGCCAGGCGTATTTCGTTTATGACCCTTTCACTTACCACCAAGTGAAAGTTGCTGATTGAAGATTGTTTAATGTCATTTCCTGTACGCCAGTGCAAAGGAGAACAAGATCATTGTTACTCTGATCCAATGCAGCATCAAAAAAACCACAAGGGATAAAGAACACCATAATAATAAACAGTATCCATAAGGTAGCTCATATAGGTAGACAGATCTATAGAATGAGGAGAGTATGGATCTGCAAGGTCCACTTCTCATCAGCCTCCTCAGAAAGTAAAAGCATTGGTTTTGTAGGATGTGTTCTGGGACCGTTCAGAGGCTGTGTGAGATGTGCAAATCATCCATATACCAAAATAGACGGTACAGAATGCTTAGAGCATGCAATACAGCCACAGCCACAAAGGCTAAGTCCCTTACTAGCTGAGCACAACACTGTCTGTAACAGCAGCAGGCATGAGACAGGCTGCAGAGAGTCAACCCCCATAAGGCTGCTGGCCCAGACAACATCCCAAGTCAGGTACTCAGGCAGTGTGCTCACGGACATCTTCAACACTTCACTCATCCAGGCTGCAGTCCCCACAGGCTTCAAATCAGCCACCATCATCCCTGTCCCAAAGAACTCTGCACCTTCAGAACTGAATGACTACCACCCAGTGGCACTGGCACCAATCATCGTGAAGTACTTTGAATGGCTGGTAGTATCACATATCAACAACTCTATTCCTGCCACACTGGACACTTACCAGTCACGCCCGTCATGCACCTGGCCCTGACACACTCAGAAAACAAGGACAGTAAACTGGATTTCAGTTCTGCATTCAGACCTCGGTGAAGCAACTCCTAATCCGCAGTCTAAGTACACTAAGTACACTGGGTTGCAGATACTCAGCACACACAACCGCTCCTCGCTTCACGTCATCATCAACAGACGTGACCCCAGGACTGTGTGGTGAGCTGTACATTCTGCTAACACTCACCTGCGTGGCTAAGCCCCTGAGTATTCACGTTATCAAGTTCGCTGATGATACAGCAGTGGTGGGGCTCGTCACCAGCAACGATGAGGTGGCCTACAGAGAGGAGGTGGAAGAGCTCAATATCAGGCAAATAATCTCTTCCCTAAGCTCAACATGACACAGGAGATGATTATCGACTTCAGGAGAACTCGCACCCCTCTTTGCACAGCAGTGAAAACTGTGAGCCCTGGGAGCGCACGACTCATACCAACCTCTCCTGATCTCAGAACACGTCCTATACCCAGGAAAGCTCACCAATGCCTCTACTTTCTGAGGAGGCTGAAGAGAGATGGACTGTGCACAACCATACTCACAATAACTAAATGGCTCACAGACAGTTAAATGAAATTTATAGAGTTTTTGTGACTTTGTATTGGACAGAAGCCACAAATGCAAAATACTGAACCTTCTCCAAAGTGAAAAACAACAACACACACAAAATGCTGGTGGAACACAGCAGGCCAGGCAGCATCTATAAGGAGAAGCACTGTCGACGTTTCGGGCTGAGACCCTTTGTCAGGACAGTTTCAGGTCTCGGCCCGAAATGTCAACGGTGCTTCTCCTTATAGATGCTGCCTGGCCTGCTGTGTTCCACCAGCATTTTGTGTGTGTTGTTTTTTGAATTTCCAGCATCTGCAGATTTCCACGTGTTTGCTAAAGTGAAAAAAGCTGCTTATTGATAAGACTCCAGTGCTACCTGAGGTTGTGACTTCAAGGTCCTGCTTATGACTTTGTCTCTCTTTTTGATCAGCAGAAGAAAAACAGATTGACCTTTGTGCATAAATGTAATGATTCTGTGTTCACAACAAACATGAGTATCTTATATACACGGTAACACATAAAAAATGCCGGGGAATTCGACAAGACAGGCAGCTTCAATGGAAATGAATGGACATTTCGGGCCAAGACCCTTTGTCAGGAGTGGAGAGTGTCCTATCAAGCCCATCACTGTGTGGTACAGAAACAGCTCTGCAGCAGACAGGAGAATTCAACAGGGGTAATTAAAACTGCCAAACGCATCACTTGCACCAGCCTACCCGCCATTGAGGACAAATAGACAGATGGGTGGAGATGAGGAGCTGCTGCCTGCTTGTTCTTGCAGAAAGGTGGCTCCAGGACCACATCCCATACACCATCAGTCCACAGACGATACCTCTCAGGGACTTGGGTTGTATTATCTTTTTTGTGACTATGATTTTCTGCTATCAAACTGTGTGTGATTGTTAGTACTGTGTTTTGCACCTTGGCCCCAGCAGAACAATGCTTTGTTTGGCAATGTTCATGCGTGTGGTTGAATGACAATTAAATTTTAACTTGAGGTGCTGGAGAAAGGCTGGTAATATCACAAAGGATTCCAGCCACCCTGCTTATGGACTGTTTGGCCCACACCCATCAGGGAGGAGCCTACACAGCACCCACACCAGCACAACTAGACTGAAAACCAGTTACTTTCCTCCAAGTCAACAGGCTGATCTACACTTCCATTCACTTACCCACCCAACAACCAATACATGGAGGGTGAATAGGTTAGGACTTTATACCCTAGCATGTAGAAGATTGAGGGGAGATTTGATAGAAGTATACAAAACTATGAGGGATATAGATAACGAATAGAAAGCAAGCTTTTTCCACTGAGGTTGGCTAAGACTACAACTAGGGTCCATGGATTAAGGGTGAAAGGTGAAGTGTTTAAGGGCAACATGAGGGGAATTTTTTCACTCGGGGGGGGGGTGGCAGGAGTGTGGAAGGAGCTGCCAGCACAAGTGATGGATGCAGGTTTGATTTCAACGTTTAAGAGAAATTTGGATAGGTCGATGGAAGGGAGGAGTGTGATCTGGGTGTAATCAATGGGACTAGGCAGATTAATGATTTGGCATGTACTAGATGGGCTGAAGAGGCAGATTCTGCGTTGTAGTGTGTACACATCATCTAGTGGCACTTTATGTACATGCAATCAGCCCGTATATAACAGTCACCTGTGCATTGTGTACTACCGGAGTACTTTTATACTTACTGCTGTTTGTGTGTTATTTTCACTGACTGTTTTTGTGATCCATCAGATGCAGAGTAACAATTAATTTGTTCTCTTTTGCACAAAAAAATAACAATAAACAATCTTGAATTGTGTCTTTGTTTTGATACGTAGTTTGTGGCTGTTAAATTCAAGGAGAAACCTGTGAGTCACATGTAGGTCAGAGTGTGAATATACAATGTAGAGTGCCTAAATAGGGTGTTACTTTTTACTGTCATTATTTTTGAGGTTGACTGTAAAGCCCGCCCACTGAGAAAACTGATAGGTCTACTTAGCATGAAGAGAGACCAATCAGGATGCTCCCTCTTGCTCTTCTCCCTCTCCCTCTCAAAAAAATCAATTTTTGGGGTATTGTGTATAATTTGCGGGCATCAAGGAGCCGCTATCAATGTGCGGGAGACTCCTGGAACTTCCGGGAGAGGTGGGATGTCTGCGTTTCAACTTGAAACATTGACAGTTCCCTTCTTCACGCAGATGCTGCTCAACCCAGCAGCCTGTTTGTTGAGTTCTTCCAGCAGATTGTTTGTTGCTCCAGATTCTATCATCTTCAGTCCCTTGTGTCCTCTTACACCTTATATAGGGCTTCTTCTTAGATCAAAACTTTCAACGTCGTTGTTCCAGTGCAAAATCTGGCTGGGAGATCACAATCGGTATGGATTGGAAACCAGCGGTAGCCCTGAGGTGCGCCTGGTTGCAATGCTACTGATATCTGTACTAGTGGTTTTGCCACTGCTGCAGGTCTGGTTATCAAAGCTCTCATCGTGGCAACCGTTGCTTCTAGTTCTGGTGCCGATGTTAGTGTCAGCTCTCCTGGCGTCAAAGGTCCGGCGCTGTTCTTCAATGTTGCTTTGCTTTTCGCTCTTGGTGTCCATTTTCCTCGTGTACTTTGTGTCACGGTCCTTGGTTAGCTTTCTTGCTTTCTGGTAGCAACACTGAATTACAATCACCCCCGCCAAAGGTACACCATAAGGCAGTGTGCTTGATCTACTCACTTCATACTTACAACTGTGAGGCTAAGCACGTCTTTAAGTCTGAAGACAACACCACTGTCATTGGCCGAATCAAAAGTGGTGTATAAGTAGATATTCAACCCCCAACCCTTCGTTCACATAATTGAGTATTACAACCAGGGATTTTATCAATTTAACTGAGAATTTTCATTTCTGAATCACATGCTGTTTTTTCACAGTAGAGCCCAAAAAAAAAACCAGGGAGAATTGTAAAGCATGAAAAACTAAAAATTCAAACATTGAAATGTCAGCAGTGCAAAATTATTCATCCCCCTTTGCTGAGCATTTAGTTGAACCACCTCTCACGGCTACACAGCCAGAAGTCTTTTTGGCCACGTCTCTACAGTTGGCCCTCCTTATCCATGAGTTCCGCATGCACGAATTCAACTGACCGCGAATCAAGAAAACCTGGAAGTGCTCTTCCAGCATTTGTTTGATCCTTCGATGGAACGAAGCCTCCGTGTCACCCGAGGGATAACAACATGCCTACAGCCACTGCAAGATTTGTTTGATGATGCAAAGGAAGAGACAGCTTCCTATGACGTTTCTAACTAGTCTGTAATTCTGAAGTCTCAACGTACAATGCTTGAAGATTCTCAGCCCTCAACCTCCACAGTTCTTGACTTTAGTGCTATTGAGCCTCCTCCAAAGCATCCTTATTCCCTAAACAAGACAGTGTAACAACTATTGTACAGGTATTACAAGTTTTACTCATTGTTTGATCATTGTTCGCTTCACGTCTTGTTCCTTCGTTGCTTGTGTTGTGAGCGAGAGGAACACGTAGCTTTTTTTGTTGTCAATATTCCCTAAACATTACAGTAGAACAACTATTTACATAGCATTTACATTATATTAGGTATTACAAGTAATTCGGAGATGATTTAAAGTATATGGGAGGATGTGCGTAGGTTATATGCAAATTCTCTGCCATTTTATATAAGGGACTTGAGCATCCGCGTTTTTTGGTATCCGCGGGGGGTCCTGGAACCAATCCCTCGCGGATGAGGAGGGCCGATTGTATTAGCTTCACACAACAAGATGCATCAAGGTTTGCCCAATCTTCCTTACAAAATTGCTCAGGTTATTTGGGGAGCGGTAAAGGACTTGCCAGAGATGTTCGATTGGGTTGAGGTCAGGACTATGACTGGGCCACTCAAGGACATCAATTTTCTTCATCTGAAGCCATTCCATGGTTGCTGACAGTGTGCTTTGGGTTGTTGACCCAAGACGAACTTCCTCCCCAGTTTAAGCTGGGGGCGAGTAGCTTTTTAATCCAGGATCTCTCTGTATTTAGCAGCATCCATCTTCCCATCAATCCTGACCAGATTTTCAGTTCCTGCTGCTGAGAGCATCCGATAGCATGATGCTATCTTCACCAAACTTTACAGTAGGGATGGTGTCACCTGGCTCATGTGCACATGGCTCATGCCACACTTACCGCTTCGTGTTGAGGCCAAAAAGTTCCATTTTAGTCTCATCCAACCACAAGACCATCTTTTATATCTTTATAATATCTTCTAAGTGATACTTTGCAAAATCTTTATGGGCAAGGAAACACATTTTTTTAGTCCAGGCCTCTTCCTTAAGTACCTTTTTTGTGCAAGGCCATAGAGAGATTGTGGAGCCATGAACTTCATCTCTAGATGCAGCCACTGACTCCTGCTGCTCATTCAGAGTGACTGTTGTCGTCACAGTGGCCTCTCTTACAAGTGCCATTCTTCTCCAGTGATTAACTTTAAGGGGCGGCCTGACCTAGGCAGAGTGGCTGTGGTTTCATATTTTTCCACTTTTTCACGATGGACTGTACTGAGCTCCGGGGTATCTTTAATGCCTTTCTGTTGTCATTTGTGCTTCTCTATTATCATTTCCTTGACTTGCCTTGAATGCCCTTTGTCTTCATTTCGGTTTGGCTTGTTGAAAACCTCTCATACTGTTTCACCTTAGAGAAGGTATTTATTCAGATGACCCTACGTCAACAAATTGGGAGAGTTGGTGAGGTAGTACTGTACATTGCACCTGAGAATAGTTAACATAGTAATTACAAAGGGGGTGAATACTTTTTCCGTCTCACAAATTTGTTTTTTAATTTTTAGTAAATTGTTTGCACATTTTGGAATTTTTCTTTTGATTTGACATGTTTTGTAGATTAGCTCAAAATCCTACTTCAATATATTTAGATTTAGAAAATGAGAGAGTATGATGTGAAAGTAGTTTTGGGGGCTGAATACTTTTTCAAGACACTACAGGAGGGAGATTAAAAATCTGGCAGAATGGTGCCACAACCCCTCAGTGTCAGCAAAACCAAACAGCTGATTATTGACTACAGGAGGAGTAAGCCATGAGTCAGTCCTCATCAGGGGATCAGAGGGTCAGCAAGTTAAAATTCTTAACTGTTACAATTTCAGAGGATTTGTCCATGTAATTATAAAGAAGGCAGGCTGAACTTTTACTTTCTTATAAGTTTGAGAAGATTTGGCATGTTATCTGAATCTTTGACAAACTTCTATAGATATGCAGTGGCGCATTTACTGACTGGTTGCAACACAGCCTGGTAAGGAAACACCAGTGCCCTTTAACAGAAGCAGTGGATATGGCCCAGTCCATCACAGGAAAAAACCCTGCTAATCCAGCACATCTACAAGCAGCCCTGCCACAGGAAAGCAGCATCCATCATCAGGGACCCCCATCATCCAGGCTCTGCTGTCTTCTGGCTGCTGCTATCTGGAAGGTCTATAGGAGCCTTAGGTCCCACGCCCCCAGGTTCAGGAACATTTATTACCCCTCAATCATAAGGCTCTGGAGCCAGAGGGAAGAATTTCACTCAACTTCACTCACCCCAGCACTGAACTGATCCTATAACCTATGGATTCACTTTTCAAGGGACCCTCCAACTCGTTCTCAATATTTATTGATTATTTATTTATTGCTGATATTGTTTTGTTTTCTTCTCATACAGTATTTGCACACTTTGTTGCCTTGGCAGTTTGTCCATCTTTGTTTTGTAATGTCTTTCATTGATGCTATTCTGTTTCTTTGTACTTGTCCACAAGAAAACGAATCTCAGAGTGACATGCATGTCCTTTGCTAATGAATATACTTTGAAAATGGGAAATTAGATGTCAGTATTCCGAATCCTTGGACCACTGCTTCCAGTGACGATGTTGGGAGCCAATACAACCGGGTCTGCGTCCAAGTTCCTGCTTCCGCTAATGTAACCGGTGCTCCTCCCCATGGGGCCCCACGCTCCAGGCGCAGAGGGGTTGACGCTTCGCCCCGGAGCCGGAGCCCCCGGCTGGGCGCTGCTCTCGACCAGGGTCGGGGCAGCCTCCGTCGCCGTGGGCGGGGCCGGCCGTTGAAGGAGTGCTTCCGGGGTCAGCGCCGGGGATGGCGGGAGACCCGGAACAGAATGGCGGAGGTGGCGGATGTGAGTGAGGCTCGGAGCCGGGAGCAGTTGTCGTTGTGGGAGCGCGGCCCGGAGCCCAGCGCCCCGCTCACCGACGCCCAGCGGCGCAGCGTGGCCGAGCTCCGGGCTGCTGCCGACAACACGCCCTTACCGGCCGAGGTGAGTGCTGCTTTGCCGGAGCCGGGCGAGGCGAGGTGTCCGGGCCCCGGACCGCCGGCACCAAGAACGAGGGGGCTCCGCGACGGAGTCCAGGAGCCGGGGGGCGAGGGCGGAGGGCCGGTGCTCCGCCGGGGCCTGGGCTTCTCTCGCCTCTCGGTTGGCTGCCACGTAGCCGGAGGTGGGCCGGGGGAGGGGAGAACCGGAACCCGGGAACAGGCTGGTTGTGTACCTGGTTCCGCCTCCCCGTGTCATAGACAGGCGTGGCAAACGGACTCGGGGAACCTGGGAACACCAACCCCATCCTCTAACTATCTCCCTTCCACCAAACTGCCTCCAGCTTCCATCCTTACAGAGCACCAACCTCCTGACTGCCCTGCAAACACGATAACATAAGTGGGCTCTCCAACACTCTGCAACATCCCTTTCTCATTCCTTAGCTCTCCCGATACCCAGCTATCACGAAATCAATAACTGAGTATTCGCAGAACGAAGATTCACCACATCCTGAGAAGATATTCGGTACTGCAAGACCCAATGGAGACACACGATGCTGAGATCTCGAGCAGCACACAAGGGTCTGGATGAATTCAATGGGTCGGGAAGAGACTCCTCCATAAATGTTGCCTGACCTGTTGAGTTTATCCTGTGCTTTGTGTGTTCCCACCCTTATTGTAAGACAGATCTCTATTTCTAGCTAGCATGGCTAGCTGAAATGTCCCTGATTCCAACCAGCAGAGCACTGGAAGAATTTTGCTTTATTCTTCTAAACTCTGAAGATTACAGATCTAATTGGCTCAATTTCTCCTCTTATGGCAAGCCTATTCTTCTGGGAACTAGTGTGGTGAATTTCTGTTGCATGCCCACTTTGAAAAGTATCTCTCTCCTTTGCTAAGAAGACCAAAACTGTACACATTTCAGGTGTGGTTTCAGCAAGGTCTTGTATAATCGCAGGACATGTTTACTCTGCTGAAATTCTCTCATGTTAAATCCACCTACCTTCTTATTTGTTGCTATACCTGCATGTTAACATTCAGGGAATGTATTCAAGAAGACCTGGGTCATTTGGAACATCAAGGTCTCCAAGTCTGTCACCATTTTAATAAAATTGATTGCATTTCTGTTTTGTGCACCAAAGTGAATGATGTACATTGTGTTCCATGAGCTGTGTTCTCCCCGCCTGCCATGTTCCTCAGCCCTATCGGCAGCAAATTGGGGATCCAACACTGTAGCGTAGTGGTCAGCACAACACTTTACAGTGCAGGTGACCCAGTTCAGTTTCCTCCCGCAGTCCAAAGATTTTACCAGTTTTTGGGTTAATTGAGCTTTGTAAATTGTCCCGTGATTAGGCTAAGGTTAACTTGGGGGCTGATGGCTAGTGTGGCAGGAAGGGTCCTGTATTTCAATAAATAAAATAAAAACATTTAGATTCACACTAAAAGCAGATGTGGGTTTGGATTAGTTGACACGCAAGAGCACCATTCCTGTGTAACCCCAAAAGTCTGAGCTGGCCAACTTGAGAAAGCCTTGTTTATTCATGTTCTTTATCTTACGATTTTCTGTATGTGCAATTCATTACTGCTAATTCCATACGCTGTATCCTTGTCCCTCTACCACCTGCAGTAGTGGCTGTTGTGTATTCCATCTACAGAACGCTTATCTCAGTGCCCCAGCACCTCCTAAGTACCAAGAACAAGGGCACTATTCCATGCCCCATGATTTTTCCAGGTGGCACACCATCCTAGCTTGGAAACGTGTTGTCGTCTCTTCGTTATTACTGGGACCAAATCCCGAAGCTGTCCAGCAACACTGGGGTATGTTCACCAGAAGGACTGCGGCCATTCCAGAATGCAGCTCCTTACTAACTTCCCAAAAGCGTTTGGGGGAGAGGCATGAAGTGATGGTTCTGCCAGTGATGCCCTGACCCTGAAATTGTATAAATAAAAAATCTACAAGCAACCTGTATGGAGGCTTCTAGAAATCCAAATATACCGCCACGCCCACGGGTTGTCCCTTATTTGTTCTACTTGTCATATCCTCTAACAGATTTGCCAAAGATGATTTTTATTTCATAAATGGATGACTCTGATTAATCTGATTATTATTCTCTGGGTGTTACATAATGTCATTAATTATACTTTCCAGCATTTTCCCTACTAGCAACACTTCATTTCTCCTCAGACATTTGCCACATTTAAACATAGAACAGTATAGCACAGGCCCTTCGGCCCACAATGTTGTGCCAGCCCTTAAACCCTGCCTCCCATATATCCTCCCATCTTAAATTCCTCCTGTCTAGTAGTCTCTTAAACTTCACTAGTGTATCTGCCTCCACCACTGACTCAAGCAGTGCATTCCACACACCAACCACTGCTCTGAGTGAAAAACCTTCCTCTAATATCCCCCTTGAACTTCCCTCCCCTTACCTTAAAGCCATGTCCTCTTGTACTGAGCTGTGGTGCCCTGGGGAAGAGGTGCTGGCTGTCCACTCTGTCTATTCCTCTTAATATCTTGCATACCTAATGTTCCCTGACATTGGAGCCTTACTCCAGTGGAAGGTGCAGGCATGGCAAGTTACAGTAAACCTGTAATGCAAATTTTAACTTTCAGCTCAAATATGCTGATCAAACCAATGTTTTCTGTTTTGCATGTGAATGGGTTATAGTGATGATTGTGGAAAGAGAAGTTTACGTGTATGTAGCACCTTTCACCATTTCAGTGAGCACCACAGTAGTGTAGGGGTTAGTGAGACATTATTACAACTTGGGACATCGGAGTTCAATTCCGACGTTATCCGTGAGGAGTGTGTAGCTATGGAATGTGTGGGACTCCTCCGGTTACTCTGGTTTGTCCAGTTAGTAGGTTAATTGGTCATTGTAAATTGTCCAGTGATTAGGCTGGGGTTAAGTCGGGCATTGCTTGGCAGCACAGCTCGAAGGGCCTAATCTGCAGAGTATCATACAAATAAATAAATTACCAAGCAAACTCGTGAAAATGCTGTTGATTGTCTTGTATTTTGTTCTCATGTGAAATATGTGTGTTCTAGTTAGAGAATTACGGGAGAATCACAGAAATTCCATTGCAGAACCAAGTCAGTTGAACAGCTCCTTTAGGATTGCAGATCCAGGATCAGGAATTGAATGGGATGTGATTAGTTTCTTTCAGTGTTGTTAAGGGTTCCCTCTCCGTGCCCAGGACCCAAAATTACGCATCTGTTAAAAGTTGCTCATTCTTGTGGATTTTAACAGTTTGTTGGTTCTCAGACAACATTACCAACTTACCCTGGAGAAGGAAGGTCATAGAGTCAAATAATAAAAGGGATGGAGAGAAAGGTGAAGCAGAAGAGGGGAGGAAATTGTAACTGATGTCAGATTGAACACAAAAACGAGTACATAAAGATCAAAGGGGAGGAAACCGAAGGTGCAGAGATGAAAAGTAAGCACGTGTGAATGTGAGAGAATTAGAACATAACCAGTTGTCTAAACAATGAATGGGCAATGGGATGGAATGGGCTGATTGGGTATGAAATAGAGATGGAGTCAGCTTTGGAGAGGAATTTCCCAAATAATCAGTGCTCTTCCTTCCCCCATCTTCCCAAATTGGCCTAGATTTAACTTTTCTCTGGATCTGATAGATTGGTGGAGAGTTCAGTTGTTGTGATATACATTCATATAGAATGGATGGGTGGAGCACTGTGTCTTTTCCTTCATCTATGCTGTATCCATCCTGTTTTCCAGCATTTGGGCCTTAGGCATTAAAATGCCAAACTCTGCAATGGCATTTTTAAAAAGTTAGATGTACCTGCCTCCACCACCTCAAGCAGAGTGTTTCAATTTTAACCATGCTGTGAGGAAAATTGATTCTTCCTCAAACTCCCTCTGAATCTCTTGCCATAATGTGATATTGAGAAATAAAGTGGTAGGTTTAAATTTAGAAGCGACATTAAATTAATGCAGGAGATTATGATTTACAGTACTGAATTTACACAGGTCTTCCTATATATTTTAAAGCATTTTTTCAGGCCAGTAATAATAAACTGTTTTGCAAATGACTGGATTCAACCAGTTTAATTTTGGGCAGTGTTGGTGTGATTATTCAACGAAATGAAAGGATGGTAAGTGTATGTAGAGTGATTATGGTATGGTTAACAATATAACATGTTTCTCACTTGGGGAAAGATAGGCTTGCAGGGAGTTCTCAGGAACCAAACCCTTGAGTAATTTGACCACCTATACTTAGCATTTATGTTTACCTTTGCTGCAAAGTCATAACAAAAAGCAGATAGTTGAAATAGACAAATAATGAATAAATAGGATCTAAGGCATCAAGTTCAACCGGAAGGCATTCTCAGCTCTCAAGAAAATAATGAGTCAGCTCTTCCTTAGACTCAAGGGCTGTGCCAGAGGATTGCAAATATTACATCAAAATATGATTTAGAAATAAATTCAGCCACTATGGGCTGGTAAGTTTAACTTCAGTGAGGAGAGGCCATTGAAAATTATATAAGATCATAAAATATAAGAGTAGAATCCGTCCATTCGGCCCGTCGAGTCTGTTTAATCATTTAATCATGGCTGATCCATTTCTCCCCGGCCCCAATCTCCTGCCTTCTCCCCGTAATACTTCATGCCCTGACTAATCATGAATCTATCAGCCTCTGCCTTAAATATACCCAATGACCTGGCCTCCGTAGCCACCTGTGGCAATAAGTTCCACAGATTCACCACTCTCTAACTGAAGAAATTTCTCCCTAGCTCCATTCTTAAAGAAAACCCCTCTATGTCCTTGGGTCTTGGATTCCCCCAACGTAGGAAGCGTCCTCTCTACATCCACTCTGTTGAGGCCTTTCACCATTTGATAGGTTTCAATGAGGTCACCCCCTCATTCTTCTGAGTTACAGTGAGTAGAGGCCCAGAGCCATCAAACGCTCCTCATGCGACAAGCCTTTCAATTCTGGAATCACTTTCGTGAAACTCCTTTGAATCCTCTCCAATGCCAGCACATCATTTTTTAAATAAGAGGCCCAAAACTGTTCACAATACTCCCAAGTGAGGCCTCACCAGTGCCCTTTAAAGCTTCAACATTTCATCCTTGCTTTTGTATTCTAGTCTTCCTGAAATAAATGCTAACATTGCATTTGCCCTCCTCACCACCAACTCAACCTGCAAATTAACCTTTAGGGAATCCTGCACAAGGACTCCCAAATCCTTCTGCACCTCAGAATTTAGAATTTTCTCTCCATTTAGAAAATAGCCAACCCTTTCATTTTTTTCTACTGGTGCCTGACCGCATACTTTCCAACTTTGTATTCCATCTGCCACTTCTTTGCCTGTTCTAATCTACCTAAATCATACTGTAGCCTCTCTATTTCCTCAAAACTACCTGCCCCTCCATTTATCTTCATATTGTCTGCAAACTTGGTCACAAAGCCATCAATTCCATCATCCAAATCATTGACATATAACATAAAAAGAAGCTGTTCTAACACAGACCCCTGTGGAACACTCTGGCAGCCAACCGGAAAAGGCTGCCTTTATTCCCACTTTATTGCGTCCTGCAATTAGCCAATGCTCTGTCCATGCTAGTATCTCTCCTGTAATACCAGGGGCTCTTAATTTCTTAAGCAGCCTCATGTGTGGCACCTTGTCAAAGTCCATCTGAAAGCCCAAGTGCACAACAGGAAGTAAGTGAGTTGTCCTCTGGAGAAATATGGAAGAATAAAGAAGAAAGCTGTCACTGATTTACGAAGGGAAATCATGCATGTCTTACTCCCAACTGCAGATTTAATCCATGCAAATTGAAGTCATGTCAAGAGAACATTTTTGAACATTCACATAATAAATTAAGCAACATCCCATCTCTCCAAAGGATTGCAACCTGAAATGGTGGTATTGATTGATTGATTCCTATCTTGACCAGCTCTGGATATGATTTGGGAGCAGCAACAGTGAAAGCTATTTGTGTTTCTCCTCCCGCCAATGTTAGCAGTATCCTTCTTGTTCATGCTGCCTTCTAAAATGTTGCCCTAAATATTTCAAAAAGTTCTTTACCAATTATTTAAGACGTGATAAATTATGAAGATGAATGACAAATCTTGTAAGTTTTGTCTGTCTTATAACTGTCATTTGCTCATAGATATCAGATGGTTTTGATTCTTTAGACTGATTAGCTAATAGAAGTTTTCTACAAGGCTGAATAGAAATGACCACAAATGTATAAAACTGTATGGTCTTGATGATTGCCTATACTCTGTTACTCATTTGATTGGTAAAACATTTAATTCATCCAAGTGTGTGCATTGTAATGGAATTCTTTTGAGTGACGGATCTTAATCTGATTGTTGTTTAACAATGTTTTACATTAAAGCCACCCCATAATGTCTTGATGAGGTTTTAGCAGGATCAGAACAGAGTCTGGTGGTACTTTTGCACCTCGATAGGGTATGCCGAATTTTCCTTTTGGCAAATCCTAATGCCGGAACAGAAGGCTGATTTGACAAGACCCCGGCTTAATTTCAATTCTGCCAAAGCAAACATGGGTTTTGTTTGTCCACATTCAGATTGAAGAGAGCCACCTTCCCAGATAGGATGGGCTTCAACTGCTTTCTTTGTGTATCAGGATAGCATTTTTAAGTGAACATAAATGCATAGGCATAAATTTTGATCAGATTGGGAGTGCAATTGTGTCGCATCACAGTCTTGTGGAATATGCTTTATGGTGCAGTGGCTCTTGACCCATTTGTCCTTCATCAAAACAGCATCCACCCTGTTTTCCAGCACTTGGCTTGTAACTCACCATGTCATGATTTTTAAGTGTAGTGAGAGTGTCTGCTTTTGCCACTCAATTGGGTTTCAATTTTAACCACCCTTTCAAAAAGATTCTTCCTTTAATCCCACTAAATCTCATAGTCCCTTACTGTAAGGGTATATACTCTCATTATAGATCCCTCTGGTTAGGCAGCTGTTCTCTGGCCATTACTCAGCTTATGTATTTATGTTCACTTAAGAATGCTATCCTGTAGTTTAATGCCAACTTCATTTAACTGAAGCAGCTCTGCATCTCTTCCAAGCTGCAGAAATTTGATCTATTGGATTTGTAGTTTTTAGGTAATTTATTTTTTTTTAATTGAAGTTCATCATCAAACAAACATTTCCATAAGATGTATTTCAGTCATTGTACATATACCTCATATAATCATATATATCACAAATCTCCACAAAATATTTATCTGAGGCATACACTTATAGAAAAGAGTGGGAAGAAAAAACAAGCAAAAGGAAAGAACTATGTATAGGTAGGGAGTGATCTTTTTTTTAAACAACAGATTCATTGATTTGTGAGAATAAAATCAGGCCTATGAGGCATTATGTAGTTAAAAACATTTTTCCCAGTATGAATAAAATTGTTCCAGCTTATGATTAACAGATGCTGTTATCTTCTCCATTTTGTAAATGTCTATTGTAATTCCCATCTATGTATTTAAAGTTGGGCTCTCCTGTGATAACCATTTCCTAGCAATTGCAAAGAACTGTTATTCCTTTAGCTGTCCAGTCCGTAAATCTAGCATCCAGTTTATTCAGTGTAAGATCTGAGTTATATGCACACCATTTAAGAATTGCAATATCTCCCTCTAGGTTATATTCTTTTCTAGTAGTTTTCCATATTGGATTTGTAGTTTAATCCCTGCTTGTAAGAGTTGTTTTACTTGCTGCTCATAGGATCACGACTCCTAGTCATAAGATTGAGAAATGTTTCCCTGAATCATGTGCCGAGCTCCTTCCCCTGCAGCAGTGTTCTTCACAGTTACAGTGATAAATATAGAAGCAGCACTGATTAATGAAGTGAATCTTAAAGGTGCATCCTAGTTGGCGTGGAGATGTGTTATCTGCAGTAACCCTCTTGTCAGACCATATACTCCCACTAAGATTCTTTTTCCTGTGGGCATTCACAGGAATGCAATGGAATCAAGGACACACTGCACTCAAAGACACAACTAATGCAGTAGATATTGACTCCATGAGAGAGTCATCCATCTAGTACCTCTTCACCCATTCTCTCCTCATATCTCTGCAAATATTTTCTTTAGCTTCCTTTCAACACACAATATAATCTGCATCTATTTAGAGTATATTCCAGATAACTTGGTTCATTAAAATAACCTTGCGTTTCTCTTAATTTTTTTGCCAGCCACCTTTATGCTCTGTTTCCTGGGCCTTGACCTCTCTGCTCATGGAGACAGTTCCCCTCTCTCTGTCTGCTCTATGTATATCCTTCATTATTTTGTTTAATGCATTTTCTACATTGCTACAGATAGAAAAAAAACCCAAATCAAAATGAAGAAAATTAATACAGTGCAAAAATAAACACACAATAATAATATAATAAAAAGAAGATAATTTAGAAAGCACCCAAATTGAAGACATATAAAATTGGTATTCTCCCCAAGCCCCACAACACAATATAGAGAATATAAATCAGGACGTTCAAACCCCCAAAACTGTAAATACACTTTAAAAACAGAAGATAATAATGCCTACTACCAAAAAAAAAGAGCTGAAAGCAAGGGACTGAAAAAAAAAACCCTAGTTAAGAGGAAGGTTATGAAAGTACTCAATAAAAGGTCCCCAGACCTTATGGAACTTTATATCCGAATCAAGAACTGAATAACAAATTTTTTCAAGGTCTAAGCAGGACATAATATTGTTAAGCCATTGAGCATGCGTGGGCGGGGAAACATCTCTCCACCTAAGGAGGATTAAATGTCTAGCCAGAAGAGAAGCAAAAGATAATATTCGACACTTAGTCGAACTCAAACGTAAATCTGTCTCACCCAAAAAACCAAACAAAGCAATTAAAGGGTTAGGTTCTAAGTGGTGATTCAGAATATACGATAAAGTTATGAAGACATCTTTCCAAAATTTCTCCAAGCTAGGACAGAACCCCTTCGTTATTTTAAGTATCTCTATCATGTCCTCTCACAGCTTATCCATTTCCAGTGGCAAACAACCCAGCTTTCATGTAACTAAACTCCCTTACCCTTTAAATCATTTTGAGAAAGCTTATCAGCACTCTGTCCAGAGCTTCCATATCTTCCCTAGGTGGCATCCAGGATTAGACATTGCTAGAGTTGTTACTTAAACTATTTTAATGTTCTTCTTGACTTGCTTATTGTTCTAGCCATTTGCAAAGGTCAAAATACTTCAATTTTTAACAACTTTTAACAACCTATGCGTATGTTCTGATACTGCTTTTTAAAATTATGTCCGACTTTGTATTGGCTCCTGGTTTTCCTACTGATATGGAATGCTTCACATTTCTGAGCATTAAGATGAATTTTCCACCTTTCTGCCCATTCTACCAGCCTTATCTGGAACTTTCTGGAAGTCTGTTACCATTCTGTTCAGTTTACTACACCACTAAGTTCTGTCAGATACGAGTGTAATCATTCTGCAAGTTCATTCGCCTACATTAAGCAGTGGTTCTATTAGATTCCTGGTTATTCAGTCTCATTAACAGTCTCTCACAGTGTTTATTGAAGCTTAGCTAATTTTCTGTCCAGTCTCTCCAGTCTGGAGAAGAACGTGGTATGTTCTTCTATACCACAGCTTTCAATCTCAATGTGGCACCTCAGCAAAAACGTTTGGGCGTTAGTGAGAGAAAAGCCATCCTCGTGTCAATTACTTTTCCCTCAGATACCTTATCGAACAGTTTAGTTAGCCACAATTTGCCTTTTGAGGAATTGTTACTCAATCTACACTTAAAAGCTGCTCATCCTGCCCTTGATAATTTTTCCAATTTTTCCCACTACACAAGTTAACTGTCTGTGTTATAGTTGCAGATTGCCAATCCTTAGTCAGCACCTTTAAATCAATAAATGTTTGGGGATTCTGATTAAAACCTTTACAGCATCTGCTCTTATTTCCCTTAACAACCCAGGGTGAATGGGATTGCTTTTCTACTACCAGTTTTTTCCTATTTTAATCTCGGAGCACCCTACTGCTGTGAGACTTCAACATTATCCTCCTTGTTAAAGAGTGATCTCAAGTATTCACTTAGTACTTTAGTCACATCTTCTTCCCCATCAGTAGATTCCCTACTTGATCAGCCTCACTACTCTTACAGATCTTTCCTTTTTTATGTTTTTACTGAATATTTTTGGATTCTTATTTTTTTCCTCAGTTTTTCTTCTGCTCTGAACTATGATCAGTCTGCTCGTCTGTTAAAACCCTGCCTTCCTTTATATGAGACTAATTGATAGAAATAGTCAGCAGGTCTGACAGCATTTATAGAAAGAGAAACTGCAGTTCTGGTAATCAGAAAGAAGAATAGCCTGTTGTCATTTCTTGCTCTCCCTGCTCTGTTTTACTGTGTCTAGTTTTTGTTTCACCCAAAAATTGGAAGTATTTTTAGCACAGAGACGCTGAAGTTCAAAAAGGCAGCTCACCACCATCTTGGGGGTGAACTAGAACTATTAGATTCTAACCTTTGAACGTGGAACGGTACAGTACAGGAACAGGCCCTTCAGCCCAGCTTGAGAGCATAGCTCATTAAAATGATTAATTATCACTGAAGATTCAAATTGTATTTAAAGTAAAATCTTCTCTAACACCATGTGCACTGTGGAACATTTGAATATGCATGTTGAAGCAATATCAGATCAAAGAAATAATGAGCTAATTATGAAACATTATAAAATTATAAAACATGAAAAGAGCGGTTCCCAATTATGAACTGTGTAACGGTTAATACAATTGGGAATCAACACCATATGACAACATTTTATCAACTGAAGACAAACTTTTATTGTAATTTATTTACATGTTGAGATACAGTATGTAATAGGCCCTTCCAGCTGTGCCACCCATTTTATCCTAGCCTAATCACAGGACAATTTACAATGACTAATTTATCCACCAACTTGTCTTTGGACTGTGAGAGGAAACTGGAGCACCCGGTGGTTATGGGGAGAACGTACAAACTCTTTACAGAGAGCAACAGGAATTGAACGGAGGTCACTGGTACTGTAAAGCATCGTGCTAACCACTCTGCTACCTTGCTGTCCATATGTCTGTACTACAATGCAGCAGAGCCTGGTAAATGTTAAAGATCAGAGCTATTTATGTTTGGACAACATTCTGAATCCCTGCAGCTGTTCCGTGATCCCGACACACTCATTGGCTTGCTGCCTGAACAAGGAGGTTGGACAGATTGGTGGGATGAACATGACGCCATGTCCCTGTATGTGTCATCTCAGTAAAGAAATTTTATTTGTCTTTTGTCAGCTCAACATTAGACTCTGATAACCTGTGGCCTTCTGTTTGATTGGAGGGCTTAGCTGTCAAGTGTTAACTCAGCATGTTGGGTAACATTTTCTGCTCACTTTCAGATCAATTATTGTGAGAAATAGAAGTAAAGGGGTTTAATTTCAGCATCTGTCCCGGTGTCCTATCCTGAATTCCTGTTATATTTCACATCCTATGTACTTGAAATGCTTCCTTACTGACTGATGAATTCAGTGAAGTCCCACTGCTTTTCTCCAGGAATGTTGCCACCTTCTTAAATGGTTTAGGAAAGCAAAGTGGGAATATATACCCAGGAGAAATTATAATGTAACCTAATATGGTTAGAAGTTAAATCCATTGTTCTGGTGTGCTTTAACCTACTTGATTATAGACTACAGTTAGTAATGATTCTCTATTCATTTAAAAATGTAACAAGGTTACTGTTATGGTCTGCATTGAAGTATATTCAATCATAGAATTGTGAAGAGAATGGAATGCATACTTACTTTGAAAGGAAACATTTGGTGAGAGGTGGGGAATTCTGCACTGGACAGAGGTTGATAATGTGGCCTGCTCTGGGTTTTGTGTCGGTGGGCTCTGCAGCATTTGCTCATCTCTTTGCAGATGTGAGGATGTGACTGCTCCAGGCTTTGTGCCTGAGGGCTCACTTCTGTTCTCAATGCCAGTTTTATTGTTGGCACCATTTTGTTTTCTCTCTGGTCATTGGGTGATTGCCTCTTTTTTAATGGGCTCCTTTGGGTTTCTTTGTTTTGTGGCTGCCTGTAAAGAGACAAATCTCAAGGTTGTATAATGTATACTTAGCTTGATAATAAATATACTTTGAACTTCGAATTGCAAGCAAGTGAATCCAATTGGAGAGCTCTTTCAAATAATCATTGTTCATAGATTCATGGACCTTTCAGAAATCTGATCAAACTGTTTCTGAATCACTTCGTGTGGGTTGTGAGGCTCTGGTACCACTTCCCTGACAATAGTAACGAGAAGGGGACAGTCCTCGAGTGATGAGGCTCCCTAATGATGAATGCTGTCTTCTTGAGGCATGGCTTCTTGACAATGCCCTCCATGATGGGATCTAGGAATTGTCTGTTTTATTATGTGAAAGGGGATGATTAACATGTTTATTAATTAGAGTACTTATTCTTCATTCATAATTGCCTTTAGAGATAAGTGATGGATCCAAATTACTTGAGGGTCGTGAGTACATTCAGATTGGAGGGTTGTGACTAGTTATGTCCCACAAAGATCAGGTCTGGGACCTCTATTTTTCGTGATTTTTATTAATGACTGAATGTGGGGGTGGAAGGGTGGGTTGGCAAGTTTGCAGACAACACAAAGGTTGGTGGTGTTGAATAGTGTAGAGGATTGTCTAAGATTGCAGACAGACATTGATAGGATTCAGAAGTGGGCTGAGAAGTGGCAGATGGAGTTCAACCCGGGGAAGTGTGAGGTGGTACACTTTGGAAGGACAAACTCCAAGGCAGAGTACAAAGTAAATGGCAGGATACTTGGGAGTGTGGAGGAGCAGAGGGATCTGGGAGTACATATCCACAGATCCCTGAAAGTTGCCTCACAGGTAGACAGGGTAGTTAAAACTTATGGTGTGTTGGCTTTCAAAAGTCGAGGGATAGAGTTTAAGAGTTGTGGGGTAATGATGCAGCTCTATAAAACTCTGGTTAGGCCACACTTGGAGTATTGTGTCCAGTTCTGGTTGCCTCACTATAGGAAGGATGTGGAAGCATTAGAAAGGGTACAGAGGAGATTTACCAGGATGCTGCCTGGTTTAGAGAGTATGCATTATAATCAGAGATTAAGGGAGTTGGGGCTTTACTCTTTGGAGAGAAGGAGGATGAGAGGAGACGTGATAGAGGTATGCAAGATATTAAGAGGAATAGATAGAGTGGACAGCCAGCTCGTCTTCCCCAGGGCACCACTGCTCAATACAAGAGGACATGGCTTTAAGGTAAGGGGTGGAAAGTTCAAGGGGGATATTAGAGGAAGGTTTTTTACTCAGAGAGTGATTGGTGTGTGGAATGCACTGCCTGAGTCGGTGGTGGAGGCAGATAACACTAGTGAAATTTAAGAGACTACTAGACAGGTATATGGAGGAATTTAAGGTAGAGGGTTAAATGGGAGGCAGGGTTTAAGGGTCGGCACAGCATTGTGGGCCAAAGGGCCTGTACTGTGCTGTATTGTTCTATGTTTTATGTCCTAAAATAGTAGCAATCATTCCACCCAGAGTGATTTCCCCGAAGCTCTACTTACAGTGCACAAAGAAGCCATTTCTCTGAGGTGGAGATGTATGGTGACAAAATCCTCAATTGGAGAGAGATTTAAAACTGTAATCAGGGAGAACTTTAAATACAATTTGCAGTGGTCCATTTTCCTGAGAAGATGGTTGATTTGAAATAATCAGGACTGAGAATCATAAATTCTTAATAGATAAAAAGTATCAAGTTACATTGGACAAAATAGTTAAAAAAGTAGAATCAAGCTAACAAACAGCTATAATTGGATTGAGTGATGGAGCAGGCTTATAGAACTCTATTTTGTCATGTTCCTCTCATTCCATGGTAATATAAGCAGAATAATATGAGATGCCTGGAGCACAGCTTTATCACTTCCCAAACAATGAGGTTATGATTTTCAGTTAGATTGAAGTTGGAAAAACATTAAGGAAATGAGTAAGCTGCAGAAATAAAAATAAGCTGCAAATGGGATTGAAAAATGTTGATATCCAATCGAGTCAGTTGAACTTATTGTCATGTGCACAGTGTATGTAGGAATATACAGGCACGTCACGGCACATGGGATCCTCAAAGCACAATCACAAGAAAAAAAAATATAAACAAAAGTTATACACAATATTCACAAAAAAGGTCAAAATTAGATTTTAAAAAGTCAATTTTAGTGCAAAATGGTAATAGTGCTGCTGTATTGAGGTAGTGATTAGAGTCATGCTGGTTCATTGAAGACCGATTGGTTGAGGGAAAGTACTATAGCTCCTCTTGAACCTGGCGGTGTGGGACTTCAGGCTTCTGTAGCTCCTGCCTGACTGTAGCTGCAAGAAGAAGACATGTTGCAGATGGAAGGGATCTTGGATGATGAGTGTTGCCTGCAGATGCTATATCTGAATGCTTGCAGAATTTATAACAAGATGCAATAGAATTCCTTTAATCCATAATCTGACTGTTTAGGAATCCTAACATTTTGACATCTTGCTCACTCAATAAGACATTCAGTAGATTGGTCAGGCATTACCTGCCATTCATTATATCAGTCATGTTCAGTTATGTGACTAGCTTCAGGATCACACGCATCATAGGTCAGAAATGTGGGTAGGTTTGCAGTCAGAGACAGAATCCAGAATGTTTGACAAGTTGAAGCTGTCAAGTTCTGTTTCCTCTCCTCCCTTGAAACTCAAGGGCTTCACTGGAAATTTAAAACTCGCCAGGGCTCATTTTCCTGAACCCTTTAGACCAGGGGTTCCCTCAGTCAATGGTAGAGGCCCATAGCGTAAAAAAGGTCGGGGACCTCTGCTTTAAACTCACCAGATTTACTGTTAATCTTCTATGCCACTGCATGACAAGACCTGAAATCTAGTGGTATGGGCAGCAAGCATTGGTTCAGAAAATCTGCTGGTCCAACTCTCTCAACTTCCTGAAGTACTGTAAATAAATTAGTGGCATAAATAGAAATGGGTATGATTTATAGTTATATAAATGTTTCCAAGGTGACAAAATTTGGGTTCAAGGGTATTTAAAAAGTACAGGCAAAATGGAAAAGTTGGGGTAGCACTATTACTAAGGGATGAGATCAGTAATCTGATAATAAACAGATCATGTTATACAATTAGATCTCAAAAATGCAAAGGGTTGCAAATGTCGGTGGGAGTTATTTATTGGCCATCAAGTACTTGTTGTATTGAATGAAGTACAAATTGTGAAGTTGGGAACAGGTAGCAGTTAATCCTCTAGCTATGGGGGGACTTAAATCTGCATATACATAAGGCAAGTTAAATTGGAGCCGTACAAGGCAGTTTTTTGGATCAAAATGCTGAGGACCTAACTAGGGAAAAAACAATTTTTGATATTGTTCCTAAAGGGTTAATTGATAATCTTGTATAAAAAAGGCACATCTACAGATGTACCATGGAGAGGATTCTAACTGGCTGCATCACTGTCTGGTGTGGGGTGGGGGGCACTGCACACGGTTGAAATAAGTAAGTTGTGAAGTCAGTTAGCTCCATTATGGGCAGTAGTCTTCCCTGCGTCCTTGACATCTTCAAGGAACAACACCTCAAAAAGGCAGCATCCATCATTAAGGACCTCAGTTACCCAGGGCATGACCTCTTTTCATTGCTACCATCAGGAAGGAGGTACAGAAGCCGAAGGCACACACTCAGTGATTCAGGATATGCCACCCAATTTCCGAATGGACATTGAACCCGTGAACGCTACCTCACTACTTTTTTTTCTCTTTTTGCACTTACTTATTTAACTTAATAGTTTTTTTATTACTATGTACTGCTGCTGCATAACAACAAATTTCACAATTTCATGATATATACCAGTGATATTAAATCTGATTGTGATTCCCTTCAGGAAGAGTGATTATAACATTGAATTTGAAAGTCATGGAGAAGCTAAGTTCTTGAATCTAAACAAAGGAAGCTATAAGTAGGGAGAGATAGCTGCAGTCATTTTGGGGAATACATTGAAAGGTATGAAGATGAACATGTAACTGCTAGCACTTAAGGCAATATAATGTGATTCCTAGAGATAAAGGAAGAAGTTTATAAAATTCCCAGAAATGGCACAGATCAAGGACAGGAGGATCAAACTAGTCCAATTATTCACTTTACAAACACTTTTTTTCACATTTCTCAATGATAATAAACATGTTTTGACCAGTTTAAAATTATTTGAGTGCACAAGACTGCAGATGGTAGAGTCCGAAGCAGAAAAAGAGTTGCTGTTGACTCTGAAGTCTTCCGACCGGTTAGTGATTTGTTCACCGAGGCCCAGCAGTGTAGGCATTGAGTTAGAGGTTACTAGCACATTAACCACAGTGCTTGTTGTCCTAGTCGGGTACCACTTTAGTTCACTTACAGTGTCTGACATGTATCCTCTTTTGCTACTAAATTGGTAATTAACTGTACTTGATAAGGACCTTCCTATTGAGCTCCCAGTGCCTCCTTATGCCTCCTTATACCCACTCACCAGTAATCAGGGTGGGTCCTCAGGTTGCATCACTCCAAGCCACAGAAACCCATTGAGAAGCAGTTTGGGTTAATTTCACACAATAGTTATCTAAACTATCTGCCATAATGTGTACATCAGCCTCTCTGAGATTGAGAGCTCCTACTAGTGACATAGATGTCCTGATGCTACCTAGAATTGAGTTTTGCTGGGGTTGCTCTCACGCTCAAGACCATAGTAAGAGCTGCAAGTCATGGCACACCTTCTTCATGATACTTAGTCTATGTTTGGTAATGCCGTTCCTTTGTCCACTTGTCCTGATGATGCGGAGAATGAACGGACCATTCACTCGACGTTATTCCTGACAAACACTCCCAGTGAAATGTGTTCCTTGGTCAGAGTTGATGTGACATGGCAATCGCAATCTTGGAATATAGTCCACAATCAGAGTTTTTGCTGTTTGGCAGTGGCTTCCCTTGCTGGAATCACGTCTACCCATCTTGAAAATTTGTCCAGTATGCCTGAGTATCCTTGACACTTTGGTAAAGTAATGCAGTTCACTTGTAGATGCAATAAGATGGACCAGAGGAATCATCCCTGAAAAAGATAGCAGAGTTTGTCATCGAAGCATCGGTTAGGATCGATACCTGTACCCGGATGGAAGCCTAGGAAGAGTTTGTTCAGTATGTGCACTGGGGAAGCACTACATGCTTTTTAAACATTTTTGAACATTGGTTATGATTGATACCTGTACCCGGATGGAAGCCTAGGAAGAGTTTGTTCAGTATGTGCACCGGGGAAGCACTACATGCTTTTTAAACATTTTTGAACATTGGTTATGATTGATACCTGTACCCGGATGGAAGCCTAGGAAGAGTTTGTTCAGTATATGCACCGGGGAAGCACTAGATGCTTTTTAAAGTTTATTGTCTTTCAACCGTATGCAGTGATATAATCAATAAAAACAACATTCATCCAGACCAAGGTGCACAATGCAGAACATGTAACTCACACAGCACAAATTACCACAAATAAATCAACCAATAATAAAACTTATTCCCAAAGATTGACATTTAACATAGAGTACATTCATGACATGTTAAAAGGTAAACAATATATATGCTACTGGTGCTTCATAAGTGATGAGACCTGGGTGGTGGCAGGGAGTTCAGTAGACTCACAGCCCGGGGGAAGAATCCTAACAGCGTTGTCTCAATACTGGTGTACCTCCTGCCTGACAGTAGGGAGTCAAAGAGACTGTGGGACAGATAGAAGGGATTCTTGACAATCCTAAGGGCCCTGCATATGCAGTGTTCCTGATAAGTATCTCAGATGGGTGGAAGAGAGACCGCAGTGATTGCCTCATGGTCCTTTGTAGGGTCCTGTGGTCAGATGCTGTACAATTCCTGTACCAGACGGTGATGCAGCTGGTCGGATGCTCCTGTAAAAGTTGGTTAAAATGGGGGCGGTGGGGAGGGTCTCGCTCCCCTCAGCCTCCTCAGGAAGTGCAGATGCTGCTATGCTGAAGTACAAGCAACCAGTTGGAATCCAGCTTCAGAACTAACTACGATTGAAGGCAGTGTTAATAGTGAGTGTCTTCTCCGTGGATTGTCATCTTCTTGTGGTGAAGCTTGTGTGGTCCTGAGATCCCGAGAGCGATGCCGTCTGGAGCTATGCTCCTGGTAGGGTCACCCATGGCGGTAAGGTCGAGGATGAGGTCCCTGGTAAAGAACAACCCAACCAAAACTTCAACGGTGGAACAGGCGGACGAAGTTACTTTGAACTCAACGGTTATGAAGGCTGAAACAAATCCATCAGCTTCAATCGTCGTGGTTTCCATGCCATTGGAATCAGTTGGTTGATTTGTGAAGTATTGTGTACTTCTTGGAGTACCACATGTTAAACAAATACACGCACAGGCGTCTTCGCTCTGTGGAAATGGAATGAAGACCATCATCCTCGACCTTGAGGCATAACCATGACGATGAATAGTGAGTGTGCAGTTTTCAAAATATCTGAATATTGCAGGCCACCTTTGCACTTGTGATGTGCTAGATATTTCTCACAGTTAATTACCTGGGACATTAATTAACAACCATGTAGTATGGAACTAAATCTTAATCATTATTTTCCTCCCGTTACTTCATAAATTCCTGTTGAATAACTGGTCATAATGGGCTGTGGTCTGGGAGAAAATCCATTAAAATCCACTCCTCATAATTACTTTTGGTAACACCAAACCAACAGTAGTGTTTCTTCTTCTTTATCTTTTAGTTGCCAATTGAGGATATTTGCAGCCTGACATCCCGATCCATCACTGTCCCTCTTACTGCTGCAGTTCCTGAATCCACTGAGGATGTTCTTCTCAAAGGCTTTACCACCTTGAACATGGAAAATGAGAAGATTGAAACCGCCCAACAGGTAACAACAAAATTGGTTCTTTGAACTTTAATTAGACTTTGAACAATTTTAGTTTTAATCTTAACATAATATGAGGGGGAAAAATCTAAAATATGTCCATTACGTGTAATGCATAATTCTGTGATAAATTTAATTATACCAATGTCCTATACTGGTAAGTAGAAATTATTATCTGAGAGAACTTCATTCTTTTTTATATGAGCTCCTGAAATTCTCACTTTCTATGAGTCATTATTGTTGTTTAAATAATTATAATCTGAGAATTTGGTCTTATTATCGATCCCAATTTATTTAAACCAACAAATTGTTTTCATGAAGGTTGTTCCCTTTGTGTCTAGACCTTAACATTCTCAGTTTTACAAAACTTTAACAAAACCATTTCACAAAGCCATGTTGGTGTTGCTAAATTACTTCGAATTTTCTGTATATTAATAATAATTTGTGATGTATGGTAGGTGTTAAGCCAAGTTGTCTGTAGTTTCCTGTTTTGTATTCTACCTCACTCCTCTTTCAAATAAAGAAACTGGCGATTATATATTAGAACCATTGTAATTGGTTTGGTTCAAGCATGTCCTGCTCATTGCAGAACATGGAATCTGTTGCTTAAGAATGAGGTTTTGCCTGCCACCATCGTTCATCGGAGGAAATTTCTCCTTCCACTAACCACTTGAGGAGAAACTTTCTCCAGTGTTGAGGATGTGCGAGAGGTGAGCAGTGGAAGGATTGAGAGAGATGACTGTAAGGCTCCTGCACTGCCAAAGTATCTGTTGACATAATGTTGACTGAAAATGTTTCAACATTTTGTTTTGAGTTGTGGTATACAGAAGAAAAAACCAGGGTGTTTCTCCACGGACAAGAAAGAGCATTGTGGGTGTTTGCAATGAAACCATTGTAGAGGATTCTCTTTCCGTGTCTGGATGCATCAAGATGCAGACAGAATTAAAGATCAACCCAAGTCATACATTCCTCCTTTATGACTCAAAAAGAAATCATGGGAGCCATTGACATAGCACCAGCTCTGTGAAAGAGTTTGGTGACTCAGGACTACAGTTGCTGGAACCTAGAGCAGCAAATCAGCAGGTCAAGCAACAGCTGTGAAGTGAAAAATTTGTCAACAATTTGGGTCAAAACCCTGCATTGGAATTGATTTTTTCCCCCCAGCAGACTTGAGACACAAGAGACTGCACCAAATGAAGAGTTGACCTAAAACATCAACTGTCCATTTTCCTTCCTAGTTGCTGCCTGATCTGCTGAGTTCCTCCAGCATTTTGTGCGTTCCTCAGCAAATTGTTTATTGCTCTTGGTTCCTTCTTGCACACTTGTACATAATTTCTCACCAGAGCATTTGTGGAAGGCATCACAAATCACCGTGTTAGCTCATTAATGAACTCTCTCTCTCTTTGTCCCTGCAGTTCTTTTCCTGTTTCTCCAAAATTCAGACGCAAATGGATCAAGATGAGGAATTAAAATACAGGTAGTTATTCAATTTGGAAAATATCACATACCAGCAGTGAGATTTGGAGATTTAGAAGTGTTAAGCTTAGACCATTCCTTAATTTCTTTTTTCTAGAAATTAAATTCTCTTCACCATTTACTCCTCAAGGGGCATTTAACAAGTGAATGAGAAGCCAGCAGTTAGCTTTGTGAACCAGTGCTTGTAAAGCTGAGAAAGTGTCTTGCACCAAACTCTTGAAGGAAACAATTGGCTTCAGATTTGATTCACTTCTGTCTCAGTTGAAAAACGGATTGTCCCAATGTTCTTGGTCTCTACACTCTGTCTTAATATATATTGAATGCACAATCCATAATGCATTTTACTTAGTATTTCAAGTGGGATTTATTGGATAAAACAAGTTTTTGAATATTTTGAGTAAAAATTTGAATACCAGGCATTTTCTGAGAAATAACGTTGGTAGTTGATAATGTGTGCATGAACATTATGTATAGAGTAGGAATCAGAGCAGAAAAAAATTATTTGGCTGCAGTACAGCCTGAGAACCCCTATTATCTCTTTCCTGATTTGCATTGTTTCTATCTCTAATTACTGATCTAACTAATTGTAAGTTCACAGCTGTTCATTGCTCATTATAGCATTGTTAAACAATTAGTCTTCGACATTAGAACGTCCATTATAGATTTGTTCATGCATTTCATTTAGTAGTTAGTAACATTTGTTCGAAGTCAGGGGAGTTTTGATCAGTGTTTGACCCATTCCAGTCTATCAAATGCTTTTTCTGCATCTAAAGCAACTGTCACACTCATTTCCTCCCTCTTTTGTGCCAAATGAATTATGCTAACCAGGTTACATTATCTGCCGATTGTCTATTTTTGATAAATCCTGTTTGATCCATATGTATTAATTTTGGTAAGTATTTAGATAATACACTAGATAAAATTTTCGCTGTTATTTTATAATCGGTGTTAAATGAAGAAATAGGTCTATATGATGTTGGCTTTAAAAGTTCTCTATCTTTTTGGCAATACTACTCAAATAGCTGTCGAAAAAGATTCTGGAAGTTTATGCATTCTTTCCGCTTGGTGTATTAACTCCATAAAAGGAGGAATTAGTAAATGTTTAAACTTTTTTGTAAAATTTGGGCGGAAAACCATCTTCTCCTGGGGATTTATTACTCTGAAGTGATCCTAGAGCTTCTTCGACCTCTTTCAATGTAAAAGGCAAATCTAATCCCTTCTGTTCTTCCGAATCCAATTTTGGAAGAGTTATTTGTGATAAAAACCTTTCTATCTCGACATTATCATTTTGTGATTCTGATTGATACAGTTCAGAATAAAAATTCTTAAGTTTCATTAATTTCTAAAGTTTATAAGTAATTTTATTTACACTTGTTCTAATTGCATTTATCGTTTTGGAAGTCTGGTCTGTTTTTAACTGCCAAGCAAGAATCTTGTGTGATCTCTCACGTAGTTTGTAATATCTCTGTTTAGTTCTCATAATTGCTTTTTCTGTTTGATATGTCTGAAGTGTATTGTAACTTGTTTAAAAAGTTGTCTTCGTTTTTCTTCTGTCATATATCTTTGAGGTTCTTTTTCTAATTTTGTAATCTCTTTTTTCAATTGATCTATTTCTACCATATATTTCTTCTTAATTTTAGAAGTGTAACTTATTATCTGGCCTCTCAAATATGCCTTCATTGCTTCCCACAATATAAATTTATCATCAACTGAATGTGAATTTGTATCTAAAAAAAACTAAATCTGCTTTTTCATAAAATCACAAAAATCTTGATGTTTTAATAATATTGAATTAAATCTCCAACTGTAAATCGATTCCTCTTTATCCATTATTATCATTGTCATTATCAAGGGGGAATGATCTGACAATATTCTTGCTTTATCTTCCATATTTTTCACTCTGTCTTGAATACTCGTTGATAATAGGAAAAAATCTATCCTTGAATAAGTTTTGTGTCTATTGGAATAAAATGAATAATCTCTTTCTTTTGGATTAATTCTTCTCCATATATCAATCAAATTTAAATCTTTCATCAATGATAAATTTAATTTGCTACTTTTGAATTTGTAACAACCTTTGTTGATCTATCTAAAACTGGGTCTAGACAAAAGTTAAAATCTCCACCTATTAATATTTTGTCATGTGCATCAGCCAAATTCAAAAAGGCTTCTTGTATAAATTTTACATCATTTTCATTTGGTGCATAAGTATTCATAAGAGTCCCATAGTTCTGAAGAAATTTGACAATGTATAATTACATATCTCCCTGCCAAATCAATTAATACATTTTGTATTTTAATTGGTAAAGTTTTATTAACCAAAATTGCAACTCCCCTCGCCTTTGAATTAAATGAAGCTGCAGTAACATTTCCGACCCAATCTCTTTTTAATTTCTGATGTTCTTTCTCTGTTAAGTGTGTTTCTTGTAAAAAAGCTATATCTATTTTCATTTTCTTAATGTATGTTAAAATTCTTTTTCTTTTCACCAGTCCATTAAGCCCATTAACATTAAAACTTAAAAAATTCAGTAAATTAGTCATTATTTTTAATAGGGTTACTCCAATCTATAATAATACCTAATCTTTCAACTTTCGTAGTACCTTGGGGAATCTTTTTAAAATTCTCCATGTTGCTATGTGTGTCTCTCTTCCCCCCCCCCCCCCCCCCCCCGATCATCCAGGCAAAGAAAGAAAGATAGAAGAAAAATAGATTATAAAGAAAAAGTAACAAAATACCCCCCTACTAATGTTGTGGATAAAAAAAAACACAACATTACCCCTCTCCATTGTACGGGTCATGGCAATCGCCATGATTACACACGTGAATCCTGTAGCAATCGATCCGAAGCTCCCCCAGCTCCCCCGTAACATAAAAAAGTATATGTACAAGAAGGAAAAAAAATGACACTACTCTCAATTAATATTTCTCAAATTTTTACCTTTCTCCCCCTGTATCATATAATTAAGAATATATTTAAATATTCTTTTGTCCTTAAATGTCCATCAATTCCATTCTCTGTCCCAATCATAAACAGTATACATCCATGGTCAGTATGATTTGGAGTTCAGCCAGACAGGAACGTCGTGATGTTCCAATTAAAGAAACCTTGACTGGAGCGAATATTCTGTAAATACTGTCCTTACACAATTGTCAGTCAGCAAGAAATAACAGATCATACGCCTCATGAAATTATAAAGAAAGTATAGTAGGAAAGAGAAAAAATAAATAGAAGGGCCCATTACAGTTAAACCAGTCCAATGTGCGTAGAAAGTTAGAACTTGTCCTGGAGTTGTGTGTAACTCACACACTGGATCCACGGTCTGTGTGAAAGCACACAACACATTCTGAACTGTTTGAAATCCATCTCCAACAATCAGGCTGTCCCACAGGAGTATCAGCCCTTTCTCCTTGGAGCCATTCATCTGCACAAAGCACTTCGTGCAGCAGGGCCGGTCCTTCCCCTGGGCATTCTCAGGCATCTTCCTTCCTGTCCTGCCAAAAAGACCCCGCACCAGACTACTGTCCGTCACAAATCTCTCCGCCCCGCTCTCTCTAGAACTTTCTCCTGGTTCTGCCATCCTGATTGGCTGACACAACATTCCTGAGTTGAACAATGTGGCTTTTTATCCTAAACATTCTACCAGCAGGACACACTGCTTTTGCAGAAACTGCTGAAATAAAATACCTACAGCATAGCAATTACCTTCAATTTTCAGTGTGTCTTGGTAGATCTGCTCTTGTTTCATATTATTAAGCAACATGTTCACTCTGACACTGATGAATCTAATCTTTCAAAACGCGTGGAGATCTTTATTTTTCACTTGATGCAGTGTTTATCCGTTTTTCATCAACTCTTCATTACATACGTGAGGTCACTTCTCAGAACCGTGCATCACCTGGGACCTTCCTAGCGCATTGTGTGATTTTCCATGTGGTGTCATGTCAGCACCCAAAAAAAAAAATTGAATTTCAAAGGTTTCAGATTTTGGATATGGGATGCTCAACCTGTGTTTTAACTGCAAATGGTATGAAGGGTGTAGAAGTGAGCAGCCCTGTGAAAGAATCTCAGTTTTAAATAAACATTCTTGCATCGCAGATCGTTATATACCTACTATGTCTGGTATTCTGTTACCAAGAGCTCTTAGATGAACATAAATTAGTTATGAAAATCTGTCCCCATCTTAAGACTGCCAAGTATTAATTGATTCCTGATTCATGAATGCACAGTCTATAATTTATCGTAAACTGTTTATAATCTGTTGTTGACTAATAGCTTCAAAGTGGATACAGGATACTGGAATGTGTTAAATGATAATTAGATGAATTTTAGTAACGTACATTGGAACAAGGTAACTATGTTGATAACCAACACGTCTTCCTGCATTTTGATGGCATTACATTTTTTTTTGGCCAAGAATAACAGAGAAATGAAGCTGATCCTAATTACAAGCTAAAGATGTGTTGTGTTTGAACATTTTGTGCCTCTTCTCATGGAATAGATCCTCTATTTCACAGGTTCACTTTATCATTTTGTCATAGAAGAGTACAGCACAGGAACAGGCCATTCAGCCCACAATGTTGTGCCAAACCAGTTAACAAGTAAAAAAAAACCCAAAAACTAATCCCTCCCAATGTTCATATGTCTCCATCTTCTTCACATTCATATGTCTATATAAATGTCTCTTAAAAGCCTCTAATGTGTTTCCCTCTACCACTACACCGGGCATCCACCACTCTCGGAATAAAAACTTACTCCCCACATCCTCCTTGAACCTACCCAGTCTCACCTGCAATGCATGTCTCTGGTATTAGACATTTCAACCCTGGAAACAGATACTCTCTGTCCACTCTATCTACGTCTCTCATAATCTTGTAAACCTCTTAGCAGATCTCCCCTCAGCCTCCGATGCTCCAGAGAAAACAACCCAAGTTTGTCCAGCCTCTCATGATAGCACATGCTCTCTAAACCAGGCAGCATCCTGGTAAACCTCTTCTGCGCCCTCTCCAAAAGCCTCGATGTCCTTCCTATAGCAGTGCGATCAGAACTATGTCTATTGATTTTTATGTTTACTCATTCAGCATTTGTTGTCTCATAATCTCAAGTGTGTTCATCAAGCTCATTTTAGTGTATAACGTGCTTTTGTTCTTTGTCTTAGAGAATTGAGGGATTATCTCTATGGCTTTCAGGAGCAGTGTGATGCAATACTGAATGACGTAAACACAGCCTTGCTGCACTTGGAGTCTCTGCAGAAGCAGTACCTATTTGTATCAACTAAAACAGGCACGCTTCACGAAGCCTGTGAGCAGCTCCTGAGAGAACAGGTAGGAAGATTTTGTTGCGAAACAGTAATGTGTGTTTGTGTGGAGATATTAGTGTGTGGTGTGTATAATTCTCACATGTTGGTAGAGTAACTTAGTGTGATACTCTGGCTCATAAGAGGCTGAGAGTCTCAGAAGAATTGATATAAAGCAATTTAAGGAAATGATCTGATGTAGTAGACATTAAGGCAGTTCATGGTAAAGGGATTATCAAAGAGTGAAGATTGGAGGTCTGTGATTCGTTGTGTTTTCAGAATGATGTACAGTATTTTAAATCCATGTAAGTATCAGTACAATAACGAAGAGCTTTGAGCATTTGGTTATGGGTCACGTTAAATCCCATCTTCCTGCTGCATTGGATCCTTTCGAATTTGCATATCGCTCAAATCGATCCACTGACGATGCCATAGCCTCTGTGCTCCATTCCCCCCAGTCTGATCTGGAAAATGGTGCCTCATACACCAGGATGTTGTTATTGACTTTAGATTGGCGTTTAATACGATCACCCCTCAGAAGCTGGTGGGTAAACTGTCCTCATTTGGCCTCATCACTGGATCCTGGACGACTTGACAGAAAGGCCACAGTCTGCCTGAGTTGACAGAAACATCTCTAGCTCCATTGCTGAGCACTGGCTTTCCTCAGGGCTGCATGTTCAACCTGCGTCTGTTCACACAGCTGACGCATGGCTGCACTGCTATCCACTTCAAACCCAACCAGCAACTTTGTTGTTATCAACACGACGACAAGACGATGTCCAGAGAAGATGCAGAGTGACTGTTAGAATGGTGCGACACAGAAGCATGAGTCTCAATGTGGACGGGAGCAAAGAGATGATTGTAGAATGTGCAGGCTGACCACTGCACATTCACAGCTCCTCCGTGGACAGTTAGGAGTTTCAAGTTTCTGGGAGGAATGCACTAATAGATGATCTCACCTGTCCCTCTACACCAACTGTGACAAGAAAGCACAGCAGCGTCATAATTTCTTAAGGAGATTGAGGCAAGTGAGGCTCTCCTCCCCACGTTCTAACCGATTTTTACAGGAACACCATCGAGAGTGGCCTCACCAGCTGCAACACTGTCTGGTATAGGAAAGCAAATCAGGTTTATTTTCACCAGCATAGGTCGTGAAATTTGTTAACTTAGTAGCAGCAGTTCAAGACAATACATGATAATATAGAAAAAATAACTAAGTAAATCAATTACAGTAAATGTGTGTGTGTGTGTGTGTGTGTGTGTATGTATATATATATATATATATATAAAAATTAAAGAGTGCAAAAACAAATATTTTTTTAAAAATGAGATAGAGGTCACAGGTTCAGTGTCCATTTAGGAATCGTATGACAGAGGGGAAGAAGCTGTTCCTGAATCGCTGAGTGTGTGCCTTTAGGCTTCTGTACCTCCTTCCTGATGGTAACAATGAGAAGAGGGCATGTCCTGGGTGATGGGGGCCCTCAACAATAGATGCTGCCTTTCTGAGGCTCTGCTCCTTGGATATTATGGAGGCTACTACCCAAGATGGAGCTGACGAATTTTACAGCTTTCTGTAACTTTTAGTCCTGTGCAGTAGACCCCCACCCCCACCCCTTCCCATATGACAGTGATGCAGCCTGTCAGAATGCTCTCTTTGTTACATCTGAAGAAGTTTTCAAGTGTTTTAGGTGACAAACCAAATCTCCTCAAACTCCTAATGAAACACAGCTGCTGTCTTATAGCTGCATTGATATGCTGAGACCAGGTTAAATCCTCAGAGATATTAAAACCCAGGAACTTGAAATTGCTCACTCTCTTTCTGAGGATTGGTCATGTCCCTCATCTTACCCTCTCGGAAGTCCACAGTCAGCTCATTGGTCTTACTAATTGTTGCTGTGGCACCACTCCAGTAATTGGCATATCTCACTCCTGTACGCCCTCTTGTCTCCATCTGAGTTTCTTCTAACAATTGTTGTATCATCAGCAAATTTATAGATGGCATTTAAGCTATGCCTGGCCACACAGTCATGGGTATAGAGAGAGCAGAGATAAGCACATATCCCTGAGAATTACCAGTGTTAATCGTCAGAGAGGAGGAGGTGTTATCACCAATCTGTACAGGTGTTTGTATTGTCCAGGTGATCTAAGGCTGTGTGAAGAAGCATTGAGATTGCATCTGCCATAGACCTATTGGGGTGATAGGCAAGCTGCAGTGGGCCCAGGCCCTTGTGAGACCAGAGTTCATTCTAATGGTCAAACTCTCAAGGCCTTCCGTCACCACAGATATGAGTGCTTCTGGGCAATAGTCATTAAGGCATCTCACTCTTTTTGGACACTGGTTGCCTTTATGAAGCAGGTGAGAACTTCCAGCCATAGCAGTGAGAGGTTGAAAATGTCCTTGAATGCACCTGCCAGTTGGTTGACACAAGTTTTCAGAGCCTTACCAGGTACTTCATCAGGGCCTGCGGCCTTGCGAGGGTTCGCCCTCCTGGAAGTCTACCTGATATTGGCTTCTGAGACAGAGATCAGTGACAACAAGTTTATGAAGAATGGCAAGGACTGCTGAAGGGATCATTGGGTTTCCTTTTTCACCTATCAGAGATACTTAACAAGAGTGCTGCACACTCAGGGCCCTTTGCATTTTCAGCGATCCCTCCCAATTTCTGTATGACGTGCCAGTGGTGTTATACTGTTTACTTTTTAACTTGTGTCATAAGTGTACCTTATTATTAATTTACTAGTGGTAATATATTTTTGTTATGTGTATGAGTCATATGTAGTGTGTTGTGTGCCTTGGTTCGAAGGGACATTGTTTAGTTCAGCAGTCTAAACGTGTATGGTTGAATGACAATAAATTGAACTTGAATTTGAAGTATGCTTGCTGACTATTTGGCTTTTCCTTTGATCGTAGTCACTGTTGGGGATGTTTACTTCCTCTTTACTGACCCCCCTATCTGAATGTAACCACTAAAAACACACTGAGCAATTACACGTACATAGGTGATTATGTAAAAATTACAAGCAGGCATAAAGAGCTACAAGGAATGTAACGATTATACAGTCCAATCCAACAATTTCATACTCGCTCTTCAGTGTACTCTATTGAGGCTCCTGTATTCAGTAAATTGGACTAATCCAGATGTGTGTGGAGTTTTCTTTCACACTGACACCTAATGGCTCATCACCAAGAGAGAATCAACATTAACAATTTAACGTGAATGCATATTTACAGAAATATGAGTTTAAGTGTTGAAGTTTTAGGGTCACTCATCTCGTTTCCTGCTAACATGACCCATTAGTTTTGGGGTTCACCACAGGTTTTGAGGGTGGTGTCTTGGGGAAATTCCATCTTTTAAATGTGAAAGCATCAACATTATTGGAAATATTAAAATATCTTGGTATCATTAATTTCATTTCTGCTACAGGTTTCATATTTTTCTTCTTTTAACAGTCTGAGCTAGTTGACCTCGCTGAGAGTATTCAGCAGAAGCTTTCATATTTCAACGAGTTGGAAAACATAAATGCAGTAAGTATAACTATTATTATCCAAATATTTAAAATATATATTCATATCATTGTTGAAATTAAATGTGAATGTGCTACTTGATATAGAAAAACCGTTGTCTCCACTGGGAAAAATGATTGGTTAAATCATGGAGATACTGTTTCCACATTATCGCATATGAGAATGCTATTTTGACCCAATGAGTCTAGCTGGCTTGCAGACTCCACGATTAGTCTCATTTCCTACTAATGTTTTCCCGTAACCTGTTCTTCCATGTTGCATCATCTTCCCGCAACTCAGTGCCCAGAATCTGTCCTTCACTACACACTAGGAGCAATTTACAGTGGCCAGTTTGAGGGTGGGTATTAGTGAAATCTACGAAAGCATTTGCACCATTACGAAAGTCTCGTTGATTTACTCACGGATTAGTTGCTGAACAACTGCTTCCCCACTGTTTTGTAACTCCAGGAATTAATTGAAAGTAAAACACGGGAGCTGGGAAATAGGTCTACTTAGTCTTACTTCAGCGAGGTACACAAATGTGCACGTATGCCATTCACGTACTTCATACATATAACCCATAATGAATTATCTAAACAACAAAGAATGCTTAGTTAAATAGTGTATTTAGAATATTACTGAAATATTAAGTACATTACACCCACTCATTCCTCACACCGCAACTCAAGTGATATCATGAATATTTTACCCTTTGTTATCTATTTCTCAAAAACAAGTTAAAAAAATTATCCCTGATATCTGGTATCAATGTAATTTGTAGCGTTAGGCTTTATAGTACGAGTTTATTTCCCTTTTTGATCTTGGACACTTTGGATACCTATTCGGATACCTATTGTAGTGTTTGAGGAGGATATTTGAAAAGAGCTGGGCTTGGTTATGAGAGACCTGCTACAAGGAGTATCAGTGCTTTGCAGGTGTACTATTCAGACTTTTGACCCTTTTGCTTTATCCCAAAGAAACATAGAAACAGAAATAGGCCATTCAGCTTTTCTGACCTGTTCTAGCTTTCTGTATGTTGTTCCTACTTGCTCCCCATTGTCCCTTGAGCGCTGAAAATGACATCTATCTCCTGAATGTATTTAATGTTTGGAATTCAACTATCTTCTGTTGTAGAGAATTCTTAAGAACTTGCCTCCTTTTGAGTGAAGAAATGTCTCCTCAGATCAGCCTTAGTTTATCCCACATTTTTAGTCCCAACACTCCTGACCTTTGGTTACATTTACTCCTGTAATAAATGTTTTATTGTTTTTGAGACTGCCTTCATTTCTCTAAACATTATTCAATATAAACTTAGTCAACTCATTCCCTCTGTATGCATTAATCCTTTCTTCCAAAGAATCAGTCAAGTGACGCTACACTATACCCCCTTCATTACAAGCACGTCCTTCCTCAGATCAGCAAATCAAAACTGCACACAGTACTCATTGTGAGGTCTCCCCAAGGCCTTTACAACTTCAGCTTCTTGCTTCTCCAGCAATGAAGGCCAACATACCATCTGCTTCACCTGCATGCCACTTTTCACAGCATACAAACACACATCTTTGTTCCTCCCATTTCCCTATTAGTCATCATTCAGATAATTTTCCATCCTGGTTGTCACAAAATGGATACTGTACTTTACGTGATATATATTTGTTCATTCCTGCAACTTATCCAAATCTCTCTGCATCCTCCTCTCAGTTCACAGTTCTACCTAGCTGTGAATCTGGTAAATTACATTTGATTTCCTTGTCTAAATCATTGAAATATTGTGTCTGGTTGTGCTCCCAGACTAATCACTGCAGTGCTCACTAGTCACTGTAAGCCACTCAGCAAATCGCCCTTTTATTGCTACATTTTTTCTTGGCAGCCAGTTGTATCTGTAGAACCTTTTACAGTCAGTTTTTACATTGTCTGCAAGCTTCCTCTCACCCTATTTTTCCCTTTTAAATTCAATCCCTTTGTCCTCTGCTGAATTTTGAACTGCTCCCATTTCTCAACTCTGCTGCTTTTTCTGACCTATTTTGTGTTTTCCTTCCTTGAGCTAATACTATTCCTGATTTGTTTTGTAAGTCATAGTTGAGCCATGATTCCTGTTTTGTATTTGCTCAAGACATATGAATAATTTTTATAATTTGTCCATGCCCTTAAAATCTTAGCTATTTCCTGTCTACAATCAAACCTTTGAGTAACAGTTCCCTATCTACTATAGCCAACTTAAGCCGCATGCCTTCGTGGTTTCCTTTATTTGGATTCAGGGCCTTTGGATCTCAGAATCACCTCTCTCACTCTTCCGTCTTAGTAGAATAGTTACTGTTCCCTGAGGAGCCCCAGTGAACAAGATTGCTTAATTAATCCTTTCTCAATAACAAGACTAGAATGCCTTATTCTCTCATATTGCAGAAATGACATGTAGGTTAAAATCACCTATATTGTACACCTATGTTGTACTCTTATCCTATTTAATTCCATCCCCTACCTCCACAGGGAGTCTGTGCGCAAACCAACGTTTTCTATTTTCTTAGCTCCACCCAAAAAGATAGCATGTCAGAATTCTCTGAGCTACATTACATCGATTTCTTGTCTTACAAGCAGTTCTGCTCCACTTCCTTTACCTTTGTTCCAGTCTTAGCTAAATATTGAATACCTCAAAATGCTCTTTTCCCATTTTGTGTTTATCCTGCAGCCTTCATTCTACAATTGCAATTAAGTTGTATACGGTTAATTCATCTACCTTGCTGTGAATACTTTGCTCATTTGAGCACATGCATTTGGGATAATCCTTCTTGCATCCTTAATTAAAAAAATTTAATGAACAGCACTTCAAGAGAAATGTTACTGGATGAATCCCATTTATTTCCCATTGAAGTTGAATTTATTAATCATTTTGAGAAACATCAGAGACTTGCATAAATATTCACCACCAGCAATTTGTCAGAGAACACCTAGCTCAGTATCTGCCGTGCATCTGGCAAGTTGCATAGATGGAATTAAACCATTTCAGCTCTGTCAGTTGGAAATAAGTGGAATTTAGTTTAAAGTAGAATTAAACTGACAGTATTGTTGCTCTTATCCTAGAAACTGAACTCACCCACATTATCAGTGAACAGTGAAGGATTTATACCAACTCTTGCCAAGCTGGATGACTGCATCACCTATGTATCTTCACACGTAAGCCACTGTTGTTACCCAAGCTATGCTCCTATTTTGGTTATTACTCATGGCTTCATACATTGTTATTTCTGTTTTTATTTTAACACCATCACTTCACAAACATCTCAGTTATACTCTTGGTGCTGTGAGCTTCGAGTTAAGGGTGGGCTGTACTATCTGCATGATGGCTCAGGGTATTGTTAGTTTGGATGATAAACTGGAGTCTGTTCGGATCTAGGCTGTGTTGGTATCTACTGGCACCCGTGGTTGTGCTGGACCTATTGACATTGGCAGTGGTGTGTGAGACACTTTCCAGTCTGCTTTACCTTACACTGTTTGGGGGGGGGGGGGGGGGTGTGAGATTACCAGATTCCTGTTTGCCTGTGTAATGTAATGTGAAGGCCGTGTACAGTTTTGCTAAACAATCTATTTTTATGCATGATTGTTCGACGACATTAACAGACACTTTCTATTTACAGCCCAGTTTTAGAGATTATCCTGTTTATTTAGCAAAATTTAAGCAATGCCTATCCAAAGCCATGCATCTCATGAAGACTTATACTGTGAATACACTTCAGAACCTCTCCACTCAACTAACAAAAAAAGTAAGCTGTACTTTGACATTTCTATTTTAAAACACTATTGAGACAACTGTTGCAATATTATTTGCCTCAGCTTGCTTTTCAATTAGCTAGTTTGTTGAAACAAGCATTCAGCTTATCCTTAAAGAGAACTGTATCTCCTTTATCATGTAGAGATATAAAACCAGTGCAATTTGTCATCCCCTCTCCTCTTTTCCCTTGAGCAGGAGTGCTGTGCAAGAGACCACTAACTTCAGGAGTCTACCCTCTATAGCTCTCACCTATGCCAAAGTGTTTAATCCAGACTCCTGCTCCTGTCTTGTGATGTGGATTATTATTTTAATCAAAGTTCAGAACAAATTTATTACCAAAGTACATTAGTATATGTCACCATACACAACCCTGAGATTCATTTTGCTGTGGGCATACTCAGTAAATCCAGCAACCATAATAGAATGAAAGGTATTTTGTTTTCAACAAGATCATGCCAACAAGAAAATTGACCAGATATTCAGTTTGTAATGATGTTGGTTGAAGAATGAATGAAGAATATGATGCAAACTGGCAGGGCTGAGGCAATGAACAAACAAGTGTATTTTTATAATGTAAGTTAACATCGTTAGCAGAGCCACTATTTATTGACCATTCCTAATCATCCCTAATTAACATGGCACCATGTCAGTCACATTGTCGGCTGAACCGGCTAAGCATGGCAGATTTCCTTCTCTGAAGGACATAAGTGACCCAGGTTAGTTTTTAAGACAAGTCAGGTCTAGTTTCCAGTATAGATTTTTTATTTTTATAAATTCAGGTTTATTGATTTATGTGACTAAATTCTCTAGCTGCTGTGGTGGGATTTGAACCTGTCTCTTGGTCTGTGGTGTGGGACTCTGGATGCTAGTTCAGTAGCTTGATCCGAGCCATTGTGCCCACAGACTTGGAAAGGTAATCAGGGTAGCACGGAAAATATCCAGTCATGCAATACCACTTGATTACTTGGTAGCAAATTCACCGATATTTTTCATGATAGATGAATAAAGATTTTGGAATTGAAGTTTAAAAGTGAGCAGGATGCATGGCTTCAGAATCAGAATTTGGTGTGTTGCCTGGATCCAATTTCTCTCACCTCCTCAAAGGTCTGCGCTTGGCTTTGATTCCCTTGACTAATGGAAAAGCCAGAGCATACATCACATCTTGTTTAAGTGCCAGTATGCACAATGCTCTTATATTTTGAAAACAATATGTACATCAAACTACTGATACAAGTTCAAAAAGAGAAAATACTCATAAGGCTTACGTAGGTTCACATCTTCAGAAAATCTGTTATACCTAATGAAGTACTTTAGAAGTATTAATAACATATTTAATATGGAAAGTGTACTATATTACAGACAGTAAGCTCCTATAAACAGCATTGTGATAGTGAACAGAGAGTATGCATTATATTAATTGAGGGTGGCCTCTGTCCAGACACCAGGGGATTACTACTCATAATAATGGCAAATGGTACTTTATGTTCACTTGAAATGATGGTTGAAGGCATAGTGTGGTAGGTTTAGATAGGTTTAAATCTTGGGTGGGAAATTATGATTTTATGGATTTCCTACAGTGTTCTGGTTCCCCCCCACATTCCAAAGACATAAGGGTTAGAAAGGATTAGTAGTTTGTGGGCATGCTGTGTTGGCACCAGAAGCATAGCGACACTTGCGGGCTGCTCTCTTCATATCCTCTGACTGTGTTGGTCGTTGACGCAGGCGACACATGTACATGTGACATAAAATTATCTTTATATTTAAATCATAAGATATTTATCTTGAGCTTTATAAGTAGGTAATAGCTTATGTAATATATTTTAATGAAACTTTTAAAACATTTTTTTCTTCTGATAGGATCCCACAGTTATATCGAACACTGATAATGCCTTTACATTGTTTTATGTGAAATTCAGATCTGCAGCACCTAAAGTACGGGTAAGAATCATGTGCTGAGGGAAATACAATTCATAGTGACCGGGGAAAACTGAACATTGTAATTGTATGGTGTTGTTCATGGCCTGGTAAAACTTAACCAGCACATAACAAACTCATCAGAAGTATATTGGTAGTGAAAGATACCAGACAACAACCAGCAACTTAGTTACATATCAACGAGGGGCACAAGATAGCATTTTGTTTGAACTTGCTCTCAAGGCCCCGTAGTTTAGGCTCCTCTTCAAACCACAGTGATATTAGAGCTGCTTTTAGAGGTTGAGTTTTAGACACATTCAATAAGGAGAAGAATTTGAAGGAATTGAGAAAATTGTCAGCAATTGTAGTGAGTGATTTGTGAGGGCTACACACCAATAAGGGGAAAGAAGAACCAGAAATCGAAAACCAAGGATTGCAAAGCATAAAATGGAGCCATCACATGAGCAAACTGGGCACCCTCGTACATGATCCCCATCTCTGAACAAACGGGAATCCGAGAGTTGTTGGTTGGGCAACGTTACTCAGTTGGGAAAATCCAGGATGAGCTTGTGATAATGCAAGAGTTAGTGCATGTTCGGAGACTCTTCAGGTTACTTTTATTGCTGATACTTTTTGCTTTTTTTAAAAAGTCAATATGTTGTCTTTTTCCAGTCTCTGATTGAACAGATCGAGCAAAGAACTGATAAAAGCCCTGAGTAAGTATGTTTGATTAATGGTGAACCTTGTAATTCATTGTGTTCCTGTTATCATTTAATGTGGTCAAGTAAAACACTACTTGACCTTTAAATAAGGAGATTAAAATGTTGGCCATTCATGAAAATTGTACATTTACTTGATAGCAGTAATCTTAATGTAAGAACTTGTATTTTATTGGAACCTTGTTGAATCTTATAAATTGTCCCAGAATTTTGACTTTTAAGTGACTCAATTTTTATGTGTTGTTCTATTTACAAACCCCATTTCCAGAAAAGTTGGGATATTTTCCAAAATGCAATAAAAACAAAAATTTGTGATATGTTAATTCACGTGAACCTTTATTTAACTGACAAAAGTACAAAGAAAAGATTTTTAATAGTTTTACTGACCAACTTAATTGTATTTTGTAAATATACACAAACTTAGAATTTGATGGCTGCAACACACTCAACAAAAGTTGGGACAGAGTTAAAATAAGATTGAAAAGTGCACAGAATATTCAAGTAACACGGTTTGGAAGACTCCACATTAATCAGGCTAATTGGTAGCAGGTGAGGTATCATGACTGGGTATAAAAGTAGCGTCCATCAAAGGCTCAGTCTTTGCAAGCAAGGATGGGTCATAGCTCACCCCTTTGTGCCAAAATTCGTGAGAGAATTGTTAGTTAGTTCAAAAGGAACATTTCCCAACACAAGATTGCAGAGAATTCAGGTCTTTCAACATCTACAGTACATAATATTGTGAAAAGATTCAGAGAATTCAGAGACATCTCAGTGCATAAAGGGCAAGGTCAGAAAAGTGATGTAACACAATGGTAAACATGCCTCTGTCCCAACTTGTGTTGAGTGTGTTGCAGCCATCAAATTCTAAATTTGTGTATATTTACAAAATACAATTAAGTTGGTCAGTAAAACTATTGAAAATCTTTTTTTTGTACTTTTGTCAGTTAAATAAAGGTTCACGTGAATTAACATATCACAAATTTTTGTTTTTATTGCATTTTGGAAAATATCCCAACTTTTCTGGAAATGAGGTTTGTAGATGAAAGAGCAAAACATTAAGTAAGATTTCAAACTTATCCATAGATGACAGCTCATGGTTATTAATTAAGATGTTAAACTTAATAGGAAATTGTGGAGCATGAATTGTATTGTATAATAGCAATGAACTGAGATTCTTTGAAATGTTTTTTAATTACTGATCCATAATCTACCTGATTTGGAAATCAGGGCAGAAAGGTAAATAACTTGGCTAATTTAAATCAATAAATTGATTATTATTGTCACATATACTGCATTCCACCATCCATACAATTCATTATGCATTGAGGTAGCTGTGCTGAGCTGTTAGTTTTCCAGAATGTTTCCTTTCAAGCAAGTTTCTTAACTGTTAATGCTCCCACTGCCCCTCAGTTTTGAAGATGAGAATGTTCACACAAAAAATGTGAAGAACCGTCAAGTAGGCTGGGTGATGGAAAACCCAATTCAAGTGCAACTCCTCCTTACCTCCTTTGATGTCCTCTCCCTTCCCCTCACATTCATGTCCTCTTTTTTTTCATGGTGATTGCTTTCTCTTCCCCAGTCTTCCCCAGTTCTACAACGTGCTTGAATCTCTGTGCCACATTTCTGCTCTATTTTGTCTTTGATCAGGTGCAGAGCCACGGTTACTGCACCAATAATGGCTCCTTGGCCGGAGGCATGTTCATTTGGAGCTGACAGCTCCAGTAGGACATGCTTTCCAAGAGGTGGCGCCAAGGAGATCAAGGAGAAACATGCTTGATGTGCATCGATTTCCCGAAAAAGACTCTCCAATAATATTGAAAAGTAAAGGCACGATTGCACACATCTGCAAGCAAAACTTTTTTTGATGTGGATATTTGCAACTGGTAAATATAAAATTTAAATTTAAAAAATCTTTCATCAGGTATCAGCAACTATTGAGTGAGGTCCATCAGTGTTACCTGGATCAGAGGGGATTTCTGCTGGGTCCAAGCATTGCCACCACTATTGCTGACCTGACCAGCCAAAATAACAAGGATCACTGTGCTCTGGTATGAATCGCATCAATAACCTGGAAAGCTGGTTTTGTTGTTATGCTGATGAAAATCTATTAACCTGAAAAGTTAAGTCTTTTTCCTTCTCTGCAGATGCTGCCTGACTTGCCGATTATTTCCAGTGTTTTCTGTTTTTATTTCAGGTTTCCAACCTTCACAGTTTCTTTTGGTTGCCACCTGCAAGCTTTGAGTTCCAACTTTATGGATGTTTCCATCTGTTCTGGATTTCCTCATCAGAAACAATTCTTTCTTTCTGTATCACAATTGTTACTTGGCCTTTAATATTCTAAAGAGGTAGAAGTTTATACAGACTACCCACCAAATTTAGCTGCTCAAATACGGTTGTCATTCTAGTGAATTTAGATGACCAGTCAATCCTTATAGACCTGCTTCCCTGAAGCATTTCTCATGGTGGATCAGAATAATTCTTTTACAATTAAATCAATGCTCCCTTATATGTTTTTTTAAAAATTCCAAATCCTATCAAATTTGAAGATATTTTGTCTTTTGTGATTTTAGGAATTCCCAATAATTTTGTTCTTTTAGCCCACATTCCTTTACTGCTCTTCACCTTTGAATCTTTTGTCATTCATAAAATATTTGTCATTCTACACTTAAAGCAGAAGCTCTCTCTACTTCACATTGAATTCTTAATTCTAGTTCAGCGCTCACAATTGATCAACTTTCTGACAGACAGACAGACGTACTTTATTGATCCCGAGGGAAATTGGGTTTTGTTACAGTCACACCAACCAAGAATAGTGAAGAAATATAGCAATATAAAACCATAAATAATTAAATAATAAGTTAATCATGCCAAGTGGAAATAAGTCCAGGACCAGCCTATTGGCTCAGGGTGTCTGACACTCCGAGGGAGGAGTTGTAAAGTTTGATGGCCACAGGTAGGAATGACTTCCTGTGACGCTCAGTGTTATATCTGGGTGGAATGAGTCTCTGGCTGAATGTACTCCTATGCCTAACCAGTACATTATGGAGTGGATGGAAGTCATTGTCCAAGGTGGCATGCAGCTTGGACAGCATCCTCTTTTCAGACACCACCGTCAGAGAGTCCAGTTCCACCCCCACAACATCACTGGCCTTACGAATGAGTTTGTTGATTCTGTTGGTGTCTGCTACCCTCTGCCTGCTGCCCCAACACACAACAGCAAACATGATAGCACTGGCCACCACTCTTGTAGACAGTCTCAGTGTTCTTTGACCAGTCCAGTTTATTGTCAGTTCGTATCCCCAGGTATTTGTAATCCTCCACCATGTCCATACTGACCCCTTGGATGGAAACGGGTCACCAGTGCCTTAGCCCTCCTCAGGTCCACCACTAGCTCCTTAGTCTTTTTCACATTAAGCTGCAGATGATTCTGCTCGCACCATGTGACAAAGTTTCCCACCGTAGCCCTGTACTCAGCCTCATCACCCTTGCTGATGCATCCAACTATATTAACTTCTAGCTCCCATCAGTATAGCCCAGGCATGGGCAAACTACGGCCCGGGGGCCATATGCAGAACTTGATGAAATTATATTAATAAACCTTGTTAACGTTTTTTCCCCGCAATTCTGGCATTTTCCCAATAGATGACGCACTCTATATACATTGACCTTTGTTGAGGTGCAGCGTATTACTCCACATTTGCGCTTTACTCTTTGTTCGGCTCGACCTATTTGTGTGAACAGGCGTTCAGCGTCATGAACATCAACAAAGCCAGCTACAGATCCAAGTTAACTGACCAACACCTCAGATCCATCCTGAGAATCGCCACAACAAAACTAAATCCAGACTTTGATGCGCTGGCTAAAAAGGGAGACCAACAACACTGTTCCCACTGAAATTAAAAATAAGTTTCTTCGTTGTGTTATGTAAAAAATGCATTTAAAAATATTTTTTTCAATAAGCCTTACATGTTACATGTCATTTCTGTTAAGTGATGGACATGAGTAGTGCGCAGGTGCACGTACGTTCTCAAAATAAAAAATGCACTCCAGATCAAAACGCGCTCCGCATACTGGCGCGCTGTCACTGTTCTGTCCTTGTGCTGGTCGTTGTTGAGTTTTAGCACGGGACAATTGAATAAGAAGGAGCAGGACAAGTAGACCTGCATCTCCTACCGTTTTTGAAATAAAGACAGTCAGGAGAAGAGTGATGATGATAATATCTTGAAGGATAACAGAATTTTCAGTGCTTTAAAATAATAACTGTTACTATTAAAAAAAGCTGTATTTTATTCATTTAATTTTCAGTGTTTTAAAAGTCATTTCAATAAATAGCTAAATACCATGGGACTTCAAAGACAGATATTTTGTTGTAATGCATTTGTTCATTTTCAATTGAAATTAAAGCACATGTTTTCTACATATCCCATGATATTTTATTTTCTCTTATGAGGTGTATTACCAAAACACTCCGTCCATCTGCTCCTGGTCCGGCCCCCCTGTCAAATTTTAGAACCCTTTGTGGCCCACAAGTCAAAAAGTTTGCCCACCCCTGGTATAGCCTGTTGATCTTCCCAATTTAATATTGTGTTTTAACTTAGATATGCAATGCTGTCCTTTAATACATATATAGTGAAAGGCTTGAAGACAGAGGTCACATTCGTTGGAACACAACGTGTTACATTCTGCTGGTTAACTTTCAAACTTTGTGATCCTACCCTCTTACTAACCAGGCAATTACCAACTTGAGTCAAACTGCTGGAAATATACTACAGTCAGGCAAAATCTGTTGGACATTTGAGAAACTTTGTGTGGGAATTGGGAAAATTATCAACTCTTTTCATTTGTCAGTCTAGGTTATCAGACCCTAGGCCTGCTGAGTGCGTCCAACATTCCCTCTTCTTATTTCTTTCAGTTTTTAAGGTTGCTTGTAATCACATGCATGTTTGATGTTACTGATGTCCAGACAGTTTTGCTGACTTCTGTGATGCAATATTTGGTAGCAAGGTTTTGTTTACCTGCTGTGTTTTATTTTCATTTCTGAGTCATTTAAAAGAAATTCTGTGTCCAATCTAAAGCAGCCTGAAGTATTCATTCTGTTTCTCCCTCCAGTGATGTTCCATGACCTGCTGACTATGTCTAGCATGTCCTATTATTTAAAAAGGATCTATTGGTCTAACCTGGGGTCCACGGTATTGATCTATGGCATTAAAAAAAAGTTGGGAACCCCTGGTCTAAACCAATCACATTGATTGTTTTGTGGTTAAAGAGGAAAACTGGTTGAAATTAAAGACCAGCTAGATGAGTTTGCCATTTTAATATTTAGTATTTCCACTTATTTAACTCAATATATTAAATGTGGAAAAATAGCCCAAACATTTGAAAGAGTGATAATCAAAAGCAAAGCACTGGAATTGATATTATTTACAATGTTAAAACTAGTGATGTGTTAAATTTTCATTTTTTAATATTCTTAATAACATTGGTACTTCATACAAGTGATATTTTCTGTATTTCCTTCTAGGTTCGCAGTGGGTGTGCTTTTCTGGTTCATGTTTGTCAGGATGAACATCGGCTATATAATGAATTTTTTACAAAGCCAACATCCAAACTAGAGTAAGTTTTCAATGAGGTCTTAATCTCTCTTTGTTGCTTGCTTATTGACATTTAACATTTCACATTCTCGCTTATGAGCTGTACCAAGTAACTTTACAGAATCAATTGATGGAGGAATTGCTATCCAGGCTCTTAAATTTGCTTGAACAAACTGCTGTTTTATTTTGGTAGTTCTTCAGTGCTCTGGCGTATGGGTGGGGATACACACAGTATAAGTAACCAGAAAATAAGGAACTGCACATTCACAAATGTAAATAACATATCTTTGAAGGAGTCATACATCTTCAGGCTGTGATTTTGGTTGATTCTGGCCATGGATGCCTCAATTCCATCAAATAGCAAAGGGTGAGAGAGAGAGAAAAGGTTTTAAACACTGCCTTTAGATTCTTGATTGATCAGGGCATGAAGGGACTTGGGGAGAAGGCAGGAGATTGGGGCTGAGGGGAAAAATGGATTAGCTGTGGTGATGGGCCAAATGGGCTAATTCTGCTCCTATGTCTTATGGTCAGCTGGTTGAATGGTGTCGCAGCACCAACCAACCTCAGTAAGACCAGTGAGCTGATTGTGGACAAGAAAGGGGAGGTCGAGGGAACATGAACCAGTCCTCGTAGAGGGATCAGAAGTGTGCTTCTACAGATGTATCATGGAGGCTGCATCTCTGTCTGGGGTGGGGAGGGGTGGAGCTACTGCACAGGTTTGAAAGAAGCTACAGAAAGTTGTAAAATTAGTCAGCTCCATCTTGAGCACTAGCCTCCTTATCTTAAGACATCTTCAAGGGGCGATGCCTCAGAAAGGTAGTGTGAATCATTAAGGACCCCCATCATCCAGGACATGCCCTCTTCTCATCGTTACCATCGGGAAGGAGGTACAGAAGCCTGAAGGCACACACTCAGTGATTCAGGAACAGCTTCTTCGCTCTGCCATCCATTTCCTAAATGGACATTGAGCTCATTGATTTAAAAAAAAATTATTTCTGTTTCTGCACTATTTTTTATTTAACTATTTAATTTACATATATACTTACTGCAATTGATTTACTTATTTATTTTTCCCTATATTTTCATGTATTGCATTATACTGCTGCTTCTAAGTTACCAAATTTCACAACAGGACTTGCCGGCATGTTAAAGTGATTCTGAAGCGAGCCATTAAATAGTGGGAGAAAGCAAAAAGCCAACCTCTGAGGCTTTCGCAGAGTAAAACTGAATAAAAGATAGGTGAAAGGTGAATGGGCTGAACGGTCTTTCCTGCCCCTCTTTCTGTTCTGAACTTGAATTTTGACATCTGATTCTAGAATAGATCTGATCAATAAAGCAAATTAGTTATAACTTTTAATTGGAAACAGAAAATGCTGGAAGCACTCAGCAGATCAAACAGCACCTGTGGGGAGGGAAACATAAGGAACATTAAAGCTTGGGGACCTTTTGTTAACCTAAAACATGAACTCTCTATTTCTTTTCCATGATGCCTCCTGACCCGCTGAGTGCTTTGAACAACTCCTGTTTAATTTTATTTCAGATTTCCATCATCTGCAGATTTTTTTTTTGATTTTCGCAACTTTTAATTCCTGCCAAAGAAACATGCAGCAGAGATCCACCTCTGAACAATGAGTAAAGGAAAAGCTTCACAATGCAGCAAGGGAGATTCAAAGTGAATCAGAATCTGAAATGATGCTGTGATATTCAGAAAATATGTTTGGATGTGCAGCTGTTTGGATTACACCTGGAAATGTGAAATCAAATGCTGATCTGTCAGCAAGTGCAGGCACAGCAGTAGGAGGAAAGATTACAAATGGGTTGAAGGTGCAAAAAGGGGGTTGGGGAGAGCAAGAGGGAACCAAAAATAGAGTGAGAAGCATGAGAAATTAGTGAAGAATAGAGTTCCCGGGACATGATCTGATGGTAAAGTCCACCATTTACATTTTCAGCAGATATTATTCACAACCAATGTTAGTGTAATTCCCATTTACAAAAGCACTGCTCATTATATATTAAGTGCAAGTCAACTACTTTGAATTGCTAAGTAAACCCCTTGAACCTTGTTAACAGTGTAAAAATTACAACCTTTTTCAGGTAAAGTAACATCTTCACACAACATCAGTCTGCTGTTTACACCTTACCATATTAACTTGTTTGGCACAGCTGTTAGACAAGATGTAATTGACCAGTTTTTCAAGAAACTGCATAAAATTAGATTAAGCAACACAATATGCTGGTGGAAGATTAGATCAGATTATATTAGATTCAACTTTATTGTCATTGTGCCGAGTACAGATACAAAGCCAATGAAATGCAGTTCGCATCTAACCAGAAATGCAAAGAATAGTGTTATTTACAAAATAACTGCAAATAAAAAGTAAGGTCTACAGCACACAAATATAAATGTACTGAGACAGCACAATATGGGTACAATACTGCTTAGCGCTGTGATGTGAGGTTCAGCAGGGTCACAGCCTCAGGGAAGAAGCTCTTCCTGTGCCTGCTGGTGTGGGAGTGGAGGCTCCTGTAGTGCCTACCGGATGGGAGGAGAGTAAAAAGTCCGTGGTTAGGGTGAGATGCATCCTTGATAATGTTTTTCGCCCTGCCCAGGCAGTGTTTATGATAGATGTTCTCAATGGTGGGCAATTGGGTGCAGTTTTCATAACATGCCGGAATGCTTTGTGGTCCGATACAGGACAATTGCCAAACCACACTGAGATGCAGTTGGTGAACGTGCTCTCAGTGGTACAGCGGTAAAAGTCCATCCGTATCCTGGGACAGAGGTGAGCTTTCTTGATGCTCCTCAGGGAATAAAAGCGCTGTTGCACCTTTTTGATCAGGATGGAGGGGTTTCAGGGACCAGCTGAGATCATCGGAAATGTGAACACCAAGGAATTTGCAGCTTGATACATGCTCCACTACAGCTCCGTTGATGTAGATGGGGACATGAGTGTGGCTCCTAGCATGCCTGAAGTCCACAGTGATCTCCTTGTTCTTCTGGGTATTAAGGGCCAGGTTGTTGTCGACACACCATGCGGCCAGGTGCTGGACCTTGTCCCTGTAGGCCGTCTCGTCATCCCCTCTGATCACGTCAACCACTGTGGTGTGGTCTGTGAACTTGATTATGGAGTTAGAACCATGTACAGGAACACAGCCATAGGTGAAAAGGGAATGCAGAAGAGGGCTCAGCACACAGCCTTGAAGCATGCCAGTGTTCAGGGTGAGAGTGGAGGAGGAGAGTTTGTCTAACAGATTGGGGTCTGTTAGTCAGAAAGTCCAGGGTCCAATCGCAGAGGGATGAGCTGATACCGAGCTGGCTAAATTTGGCGATCAGCTTGGAGGGGATCACGGTATTGAATGCCAAACTAAAGTCAATGAATAGCATTCTGACGTAAGAGTTGGGGTTGTCCAGGTGGGTCAGGGAAGAGTGAAGTGCTGTGGAGATGGTGTCCTCTGTTGACCTGTTGGTGTGATAGGCAAATTGATGGGGGTCCAGGGTAGTGGGGAGACAAGATTTCAGATGTGATAGAACCAGTCTCTCAAAGCACTTTGCAGTGATGGGAGTGAGTGCAACTGGCATTCAGGCCCGTGGCAGTGGAATACTTTGGCACTGGCACAATGGTGGCAATCTTGAAGCTTGTGGGGACAACCGCCTGGGCCAGGGACAGATTGAAAATGTCCGTGAAGACCCCGGTCAACTGCCCTGCATAGACTCTGAGCACAAGGCCAGGTATTCCTTCCGTATATTCACCCAGATCAGGGTGGAGCAAACATCGGAGGTGGAAGGTGAGAGAGGGAGTTCACCCAGTGGGAGCTCTGCTTTGAGGGCAACCTCCTTGTTCTCTCGATCAAAGCGAGCGTAGAAGTAATTGAGCTCATCAGGGAGGGAAGCAGAGCTGGAAGGGGGCACAGTACTAGGTAGTCTGAAGTCTGTAATAATCTGTATACCATGCCACATGCGCCAGCGGTCCAAGGAGTTGAAATGCTCCTCGATTCTCTGTTTGTATATGTGTTTAGCCTGAGAGAGAACACAAGACAAAGATAAAATCTGCAGATGCTGGGAGTCCAAGCAACACACACAGGCCAGGCAACATCTCTGGAAAAGAGTACAGTCGATGTTTTGGGCTGAGACTCTTTGGCAGGACTCACTGAAAGGTCTCGGCTCAAAACATCGACTGTACTCTTTTTCACAGATGCTGCCTGGCCTGCTGAGTTCCTCCCACATTCTCTGTGTGTTTCTTGGATTTCCAGCATCTGCAGATTTTCTCTTGTTTGTGAATGGTTTACATTTCTTTCATTTGTTTGCTTCCCTTTTGAAAAATGTTTTGTAATCTGTTTTCAGCCAATGCTCTTTCAACTGGGATCATAACAAACTCACTGTATGGGGGACAAAAAAGAACTTAATTCCCTTTTTAACACAAGAGACTGTGCAGATGCTGGAAACCAGAGTAACACATACCAAATGCTGAAGGAACCCAGCACATCAGCCAGCATCTATGGAAAGGAATAAAGAGTCAATGTTTTGACCCTTCGTCATAACTTGTATATCTCTTATATTCTTTTTGTTTAAGATGTTAAGGTTTTTTTCTTCCTTCCAACGTCAAGTGAGTGCTTTGTTTTAACCAAGAATTTTTTGCCACTTGTTACCTGGGCTCCTCTTGGTTGGCAGGGCTCAGGTTGTTGTTGTGAGGGCCCAGCCTGCACTGGGGAGCTCCATCAGAAGCGACGGAGTTCATCACTGAGTAAGGCCCACCTTGCTGCTTCATGGGAGCAGCCGACCCCACTCACCTCAGCTTGGTCAACATCGTTATGTTTAAACTTGTGCACTTTTGATTTGGAAAGACTTGAGAATGTTTTAACATCATGGTTCGCTTGTCTTTCTGTCTTTGTAGTGAGTTGTTGGAGAGGCTGTGTGTCTCATGGTATGATGTGTTTCGACCACTCATTATCCATGTCAACCACCTGGAGACTTTGTCAGAGCTGTGTGGAATCTTAAAAAATGAAATGCTGGAGGACCACGTGCAGAACAACGGTATGTAGAGTTTGTGGAACTATTTGGAAATTCCCACATGTTTATCTGCTTGCTAAGCTCTTTCAACCAGAAACTGTGCAAGCAAAATAATTAACTCAAATTTACTTGCAGTGAGTAGTGCCAAATGTAAAAAGCAAGTGGGACTTTCTGAGGAGATTGAGATTGTTTAGGCTATTAGGTAAGAGCCAATAAAGAGAAGCAGAGTGACCATAGTGTGAGTGGACAGTTAGAGTGGGGAGCTGAGGCTTCAGTGAGGACAGGCAGAGGTTAGGTTGAGGGTCCTGTCAAGTTACTCTTCTTTATTAGTTCCTAGCTAGAGTAGTGAGAATGGGCCCCAGGAGGTAGTGTGTTCCTCTTGCAGATCTGGGAGACATACCTGCTATATCTGGGTGCTGCTCCTTTTTGATCTTATTAAGGAGCTGGATGACCTGTGGATCATTCGGGAGAATGAGAAGCCAGGAGCTACAAGGAGGCAGTCACATCTTAGTTGCAGGAGGCAGGTAGTTGGATGCCTGTCAGGAGAGGGAAAGGGAATAGGCAGATTGTGCAGAGTACCCCTGTGGATGTTCCCCTCAATAACAAGAGTACTGCTCTGGTTACTGGTGGGGGGAGGGGAGGGGGACCTACCGTGTAAAGCTGTGGCAACAAGGTTTCCAGCTATGAGTCTGGTTCTGTGGCTCAGAAGGGAAGGAGGCAGAAGAGGAAAGTGATGGTGATAGGGGAGCAGACAGACTCCCTGGACGTGAAAGAGACTCCCGGATGGCATGTTACCAGGGTCAGAGACATCTCAGATCAGGGGGAGGGTCAGCAGCCAGAAGTCATGGTACATATTGGTACTAATGCCGTATGTAGGAAAAGGGATGAGATCCTGAAGAGTGAATATAGGGAGCTAAAAAGCAGGACCTGTGGGTTGTTGTCTCTGCCAGACGCCAATGAAGGTGAGAATAGGATGATATGGCAGATAAGTGTGTGGCTGAGGAATTGATGCAGGGGGAAGGGTTTCAGACTTGTGGATCTCTTCCGGGGAAGGCATAACCTGTACAAACGGGAAAGGGGCAAGTTTGCCAGAGCTGTTGGGGAGGGTTTAAACTAGGTTGATAGAGGGAGTGGGAGTCAGATTAATAGATTAGAGCATCTATTACAGTTGGTGTAAAAGTAGATACAACATGCTGATAGACTGAGGAAGGATAGATAGTGGAAAGGGCATAATTGGATTCAGTTGAATGGGTTGAAATGTGTCTATTTTAATTAGATCAAAGGTGATGAACTTAGAGCATGGATCAATACATGGAACTATTATGTTTCATTACAGAGGTGTGGATGTCATGAAGGCAGGAATGGGTTTAGATATTTCAGAAGGGACAGGAAGGGAGGCAAAAAGTATGGGAGTGACATTGCTAATCAGGAATAGTGTAACAGCTCCAGAAAGGAAGGACATTGTGGAGAGATTATCAACTGTCATTGCGGGCGAAAGTCAAAATCAGCAAGAGAGCAATCACTCTATTGGGAGTATTCTACAGAGTCCCCAGTAGCAATAGTGATACTGAGGAACAAATTTAGGAAAGATGCAAAAATAGCAGGGTTGTTGTTATGAGTGACTTCAACTTCCCAGTATTGATTGACACCTAATTGCAAAAAGTTTAGATGGGGCAGAATTAGTTAGATACATCCAGGAAGGATTCCTGACATAATACGTAGGCAGGCTGACTTGAGGAGCGATGTAGTGGATCTAGGCAATAAACCTGATCTGGTGACGGATTTTTGGGTGGGTGAGATGGTGACCACAACTCTTTGATCTTTACCACACACAGCCTCGGACAGTGAGAGGGCATGTTATGGAAAGCTATTAAATGGATGAATTATGTTTGGAATAGGCAAGAACTTGGGAGTGTAAATTGTATTCAGGAAAATGCACAATGGAAATCTTTGGTGAGGTTGGTTTAGGGAGCATAGGGTTTGGGATAGGTTTGTCCCAATGAGACAGGAAAGGATGGTAGGGCGAGGGAACTATGGTTGACAAGTGATGTCGGATATCTATTCAAGAGGAAGAAAGAAGCGTATTTGTGGTTTAGGAAGCAAGGGTCAAAGGGCTCTGGAGAGTTATTAGGCAACAAGGAAAGAGCTTAAGAAAGGACTTAGGAGAGTTAGAAGGGGACATGAGAAGGCCTTGGTGAGCAGGATTAAGGAAAACCCCAAGGCATTCTGCACCTAAGTGAAGATTAAGTCTAGATTTTAGGGTAGAACCAATCAGGATAAAAGAGGAAACATGTCTGGAATTGGAGGAGATAGGAGGGGGCCTTAATGAAAATTTGCAACGGTCTTCACCAGTGAGAGGGACCCTGATGAATGTGAGGACAATATAAGACAGGCTGATGTGCTGAACCCTTTGGGAAAACATTAGGATGGATAAGTCTCTGGGGCCGGAAGTGATATACCCTAGGCTACTGTGGGAAGAAAGGGAGGAGATTGCTGTGCCTTTGGCGATGATCTTTCCATTCTCACTGGCCACAGAAGTACAGAAGATGAGAGGGTGGCAAAAGTTAAGTACTTGGGATTTAGTAAAGTTTTAGTTTTAGTAAAGTGTTGGACAAGGTTCCCTATGGTCAACTCATACAGAAGGTCAGGAGGCTTGAGAACCAGGGAAAGAGCTGTGTTGGTTTATAATTGGCTATCCCACAGAAGGTGGAACACTTTTGCCTGGAAGTTGGTAACCAGTGGTGTTCCACAGGAATCTGTCTGCGACCTCTGCTCTTGGTGATTTTTATAAATGACATGGATAATGAAGTGGAAGGGTGGGTTAGTAATTTTACAAATGATATGAAGGTTGGTGGTGTGGGTAATGTAGGAGGTTCTCATGGGTTACAACAGGTCACTGACAGCATGCAGGGTTGGGCCGCGAAGTGGCAGATGGAGTTCATTTCAGGAGAATGTGGAGTGATACACCAGGGAGCGTGGAGGCAAGCTACAGGCTTCATGGTAGAGTTCTTGGCAGTGTGGAGGAAAAGGGAGATCTTGAGGTCCACTACCATAAATCACTCAAAGTTGATACACATACAAAATGCTCGAGGAACTCAGCAGGTCAGGCAGCATCTATGGATATAAATAAACAGTTGACATTTCAGGAAGGGACCCTTCTTCAGGACTCTCAAGTTGGTAGGGAGTTGTCAGTTTTCATTAGTCAGGAGTTTGAGTTCAGGAGCCGTTAGGTAATGTAGCTCTGTGAAACTGGTTAGACTGTATTTGGAGTGTTGTGTTCAGTGATTGCCTCATTACAGGAAAGATGTGGAAGCTTCAGAAAGAGGGTGCAGGGGAGATTTCCCAGATAATGAGGAAAAGTTGAGTGAGCTAGGGCTTTTATCTTTCAAGCGAAGGATGGGAGGTGACTTGATAGAGGTGCAGGAGATGATAGTCAATTTCCCCACAGTAGAAATGGCTGAAACGAGAGGGCATAATTTTAAGGTGATTGGAAGAAAGTATGGAGGGATTGTCAGAGGTAGGAGGGGTTTCACACAGTGAGTGGCGACTGCAAGGAGCACCCTGTCAAGGATGGTGTAGAGTAGGGGCTTCCAACATATTTTATGCCATTGATCCCTACCACTAACCGAGGGGGACATGGACCCTCGGTTGGAAACCCCTGGTGTAGAGGTATTGCATTGGAGACATTTAAGAGACTCTGAGACAGGCACTTGGATTAAAGAAAAATGGAGGTCTATGTGGGATTATTTTTGTAGTACAAGGAGTCGGCACAGCTTTATGGGGCAGTACTGTTCTCTGAAAAATCTTTAGATTGATGTGAGTAAATCTAGTATTTGATTCCGACTGACTGAACTGTGCCTTTGATTCAAAGGTTCTTTCCTAAATATTCACCATCCTGCTTCCCGTTTCTTTCAGTGGAGCAGCTGGGTGCCTTTTCTACAGTGGCAAAGCAAATGCTGGAAGATGTACAGGAGCGACTGGTATACAGGACTCATATCTACATTCAGACTGACATTGTGGGTTATAAACCGGCACCCGGTGATCTGGCATACCCAGACAAACTTGAGATGATGGAGGTAGAAAAAAACATGCTTTCTTTTTCCCCATTTGCAAGAAATAATAGATTTCAGCATTTCCCTACCAATGAAGTCAGACTGACTGGTTAAGAGTTGTTTGTGGGGATTGGATTTACATTTGATACCTTCTAGTATGTGGGAGCCATTCTGGAAGCTGTGGGATTTCAGAAGATAACAACCTTTGCATTCACCATGTACAAGGCCATCTTTTTACAAAACCCTAGGAAGCAGTCATCTTTAATTGGCTTACAGTCTCATAATTTCTCCAGGGCTTTTCCTTTAAGTGCAATGCTACTCACTCTATTCCTGTGTCTTCCTCCATTTCAGGAAGGTTTTCTGAGTTCTATGAAATAGATGCTCCGGGTCTCTAAACCTACCAACTGTTGAAAAGCCTCAACAGAGTACATGTGGAGAGAATGTTTCCTATGGTGGGGGAGTCTAGGGCCAGAGGACACAGCCTCAGAATAGAGGAACATCCTTTTAGAACAGAGATGAGATGAGAAATTTCTTTAGCCAGACTGGTGAATCTGTGGAATTCGTTGCCACAGCTGGCTGTGGAAGCCAAGTTATTGGGTATATTTAAGATGGAGGTTGATAATAATTCTTGATTCATCAGGCATGAAAGGTTATGGGAAGAAGGCAGGAGATCGGGGCTGAGAGGGTAAATGGATCAGTGTTGCAGATTTGGTGGGCCAAATAGCCTAATTCTGTACCTATATCTTCTGATGAAATGTTTGTTTTATCTCCCCCAACACACTGCTCCTGTCATGATCTGTAAGGGACAACAATATCTTCTGTTGATCTTTGTTACATGTGGTCCCTGTTGAAGTTCTTGCAGTCGGTTTGTGAGGAATGAGCTGCCAGGGAGCTCAGTGGGTCAGGCAGCATCTGTAGTGGCAGAGGGATGGTTGACATTTACGCCAACAGGATTGACAGTGTGGAAGGACAATGGCCAGGATTCATATTTTTCTTTTTGTCCAATAACTCCTGAAATTTTCCCAATCACCAGTTGCAGTTTTTGACAATTTTATAAACTTCTACCTTTGATCCCATGGTATCATAAACTTCCCTGGATTGCTGCAGCTGGATCACTTTATATCATAGAGGGTTACTTGTGAACTATATATTAACATTAGCCATTGCTGATTTAATGTCATACTCTTTCAGGTAGTTTCCCAAACTAGCATTGCCAATTCATGTCTCCTGTCTTTGTATTTTGTTTTCACCAGATTTAAGATGCTGATTTAAGATTGCTCTAAATCACTTTTGATTTCCATGTAAAACACCATCATATTACAATCACTGTACAATGGAGGTCCCTTGTCTACCAGATCACAAACTAACCCTTTCTCATCACACAATACTAGATCAAAAGAAGCTTTTTCTCTTCTTGTTTCCTCAAAATACAGACCGAGAAAGTGATCTTCTTTGCAATATGAATTTCTACTGCTATCTTGGTTTGCTTAGCCAAGGTACAGATTATGGTGTTGCTTTTGCTAAATATGCACCTCCTGATTTATGTTATGAACTACATTACTCCTACCAGTTCTGTGTCCACTGGCAGCTTCCTCCAAGTTTCCTGGCCCTCACTGTTTCTCAGCTCCATCCAAGCTGATTCTGCCAGACTTTGTTTGAATTATGATTCTCCCAAATTGTTTTTTCTGACTTGCAACTATGCTTATTTAATTCTTCAAAATCAGAGCTACCCCAGATCTGTTTTACCTAAATCTTGCAAAAGTTGTACCCTGAAATATTTAATTCTCAACCTTGGGCAATATGTAACTTTGTTTCTGTAATAGTTGTTAGATTATACAACATGTGTTATTAATTCATCTATCGTATGGATGCTGTATATTCTGTAACACACACAACACTGGAGGAACTCAGCAGGTCAGACAGCATCTACAAAGGGACTCAATCTGATGAGTCCCTCCAGCAGTTTGTAGGTGTTGCTCTAGATTTCCAGCATCTGCAGTCTCTCTTATGTATGTAGATAAAATGTCTTTGTGCAACTTTTCGCTGAACTGGCTTTATCTGGAAGTCCCTCACTACGTTGGTTTGCACGAATCTCAACATCGCCATCTGTTTCATTTTCCTGGACTAGCGGCTTTCTGTCTTTCTTATTTTCTAAATTTATTCTCATCTTAGCCATAACTATTTAATTTAAAGTCTTCTTCAGACTTAATGACCTGCTTCGCTGGTCCAGCTGTACCAGCCTGAATAAAGTGAAGCCTGCCCCACTTGAACAGCTCCCTCTTTCATTGTGTTAAACTCTTGTTCTTCTTGCTGGAGCCCTCAAAATTATGTATGTAGTTATCAGTCCATTTGTGTCACTCATATTCGATTAACTGTTTATAAATTCAAAGGGTTGTACAGCACAGAAAGAGGCTCATTGGCCCACCACGTCCATCTTGATCTTTTTCCCATCTACACTGATCCTACTTCCCTGCATTGGGACTGCATCCTATGCCTAATTTTATGTGTGCGCCATGTGGCGTAGTGGTTATTGCGAAGCTATTACAGCTCGGTTTGTTAAGAGTTCATTCCTGAAATCCTCTGTAAGGGTCAGTACACCCTCCCCATGGAATGTGTGGGTTTTCTTCGTGTCCTCAGGTCTACTCCCACGGTCCAAAGGCATAGTTTAATTGGTTATTGTAATTGTGCCGTGATTAGGTTATGGTTAAATTGGGGCGGTCGGGAGTGGCTGGGGCAGTGCAGCTGGAAGGACCTATTCTGCACTGTATCTCTAAATAAAATGCCTTGCCTATTTAAGTGTCTGTACAAATATCTCTTAATGTGAGTCCATCATCTCTTCTGGCAACATGTAAGAAAAGCTTCTCTTTAAACTCTGTGCTTTAGTCTTAAACCCTTGCCCTCTTATGTTTGATACCTCTACCATGGGAAAAACTTTTGACTTTGAACCCGGACTCTGTCTCTCTAACTCTATATGCTTCTAGCAAGTTATACTTTCAGCTCCTTCATTTTAGGGTAACAAACCCAGCCCTATCCAGTCTTTCTCCACAACTAGTTTTCCAGTTCAGGCAACATCCTGGTGAATCCTCTCTGCACTGTCTCCAGCAGTCCCACAATTTTCCTAATTACTTGGGACACTAAGGGTCCTTTTACCTTGACTCTCATTTTGGGGTAATCCTTGTTCTGGACTCACCTACTAGGTTCACTCCAGTCCTTTGATCAATTTAAGCACCTCATCTAGCTAATCCTTTCATCTTTCTGCATTTAAGGGATTACAAAGTTTGCAAAGTGTCCTCGTAATTTAGTTCTCACCGGTGCATTTTTATCAACAGTAACTTGCATTTAAAGACCAATTTAAAAGAACCAGTCAGAGACAGAGGTTGATGAAAGGAATTCCAGAGAGCGGGGCACAGATAGTGAATCCAAGAGTGAAATGATTAAAATTGGAAAATCCAGAATTGGTTTAACCATCTCTTGAATTGTATTAGGGGTCAAATTATTGTTAAAACACGAGAATGGATGTCTCATCTTTTTTTCTAGTCCTGATGAAGGGCCTCAACCCGAAACATGGATTATTTTTTCCATAGATGCTGCCTGGCCTGTTGAGTTCCTTCAGCACTTCGTGTGTGTCTTGCCTTAATTATTGTAAATGCGGTTTTCACAAAGGCTGGATGCCCCTCAGCTGGACAGGTGCTAATTTTGGTTTTGCAATTTCTTTGTGTTCTGCAGCAAATTGCACAGAGTTTGAAGGATGAACAAAAGAAACTGCCTGCAGCTGCTACGTCTTTGACAGAAGTTCAGCTTGAAGATCCTGATTCAAAAAATGTTATTAAATCAGGTGCTGTGCTTTACTTGTGCAACAGAGTGGGTGGAAGAGGGAGGGAGTTGCACCCAAAAATTGCCTTTGCTCTTTGTTAGGATCTTTAGGCAGTGAAATCTAATGGAAGCTGATATAGTTGTAAATATTGTCTATTGAATATTGATATATCAAACCAGATTAAACAATACGTTTGTAACTAACTGATGCAGTAAACCCCCTGCAGATTGTTCTGGACTGAGCAAAGTATTTTTAGTCATTTTTTTCCAGTCTGTTTAGGTAATCTCCCACTTACCCCTCACTGAATCCCACCTGGCAGACTTCTGCTGATTCACCTTGTCTTTGTTTTTTATAACAGCCAGTACCCATCAACTCAACGTGTCACTCCGCTCTGTCCATCATCTCCCAGCTCGTCTCAGTAACTTGCTTCCAATTCCATGTAGTTTCTTTGTTCCTAGTAAAACTTTCTCAGACTCCACTCTCCACTACACTAATGGCCACCTCAAAGAATTCAAAGTTCAAAGTAAATTTATTATCAAAGTGCATACAGTACATGTCACCCTATACAATCTGAGAGTCATCTTCTCACAGGCACACTCAATAAATCCAATAATCATAATAGAAACAGTGGAAGTCCGCACCTGCAGGGCAGGCAACCAGTGTGCAAAAGACATCAAACTGAACAAACATAACAAGAAAAATGAAATAATGATAAATAAATCAGCAATAAATATTGAGAACATGAGATGAAGAGCCTGAAGGTTGTGGGAGCAGTTCAGTGATGGGGTGAGTGAAGTTACCTTCTTTGGTTCAAGAACCCGATGGTTGAGGGGTAGTAACTGTTCCTGAACCTGGTGGGGTGGGTCCTGAGGCTCCTGTACCTCCTTCCTGATGGCAGCAGCAAGAAGAGAGCATGTCCTGGGTGATGAAGGTCCCTGATGATGAGTGCTGCTTTCCTGCAACTATGCTGCCTGTAGGTTTGTTTAATGGTGGGGAGGGCTTTTCCCATGTTGGACTGGTCCATATCCACTATGTTTTGTAAGATTTTCAGTTCAAGGGCTTTGGTGTTTCCATACCAGGCTGGATGCAGCCAGTCAATGGCTTCATTACACATCTATAGAAGTTTATCAAAGTTTTGGATGTCATACTGAATCTTCACAAACTTCTAAGGAAGTAGAGGTGTTACCGTGCTTTTTTTCTGTAATTGCACTTGCCTGCTGGACCGCTGGACAAGTTGTCTGAAGTGATTACACAGAGGTACTCAAAGTTGCTGACCCTCACTGCCACTGATCTCTTGATGAGGACAGGCTCATGGACCTTCAGTTTTTTCCGGGATGTCAGTAATCAGCTCCTTAGAGCTGATTATTTACCAGTGGTTGGTGATTCAGTTAGTTAGATACCATGACATACCCTTCACCTTTCCCTGTTGACTCTTCGTTGCCACAGTCAGTAATAACAAAGGCCTTAAACCAGAGCTGTCTCTGTTGTATCTGCCTCTCCCACCTCTCTGCTACCAGGGTGGTGATAGATGTTTTGTTTTGTATCATGTGATGATGATGTTTGCTGTGGGTTATTAAACACATCTGTCTGTCTACAGGTAACTCAGAAGTTCTGAATCCCCGGCCTCAGTCGGTTATTTCCCCAGCCGATTTGCATGGCATGTGGTATCCTACAGTTCGCAGAACACTGGTTTGTCTTTCGAAACTTTACAGATGCATCGATGTAAGTTTCAGAAAAGGCTTGCTTTCTACTTGAACAATTACTCCTCTTTCCAATCTTTAACTTTCAATAAGAAAATCTTATGGATGATTATGATTTGAAAATGGAATATCGTGTAAGTTCTGCACTCAGTTTGAAGCTTGGTTCCTGGCAGTCAGCTGCTTTTGTTATTTGCCGAGTTGCCTGGCCCAGGGATTGCAGAAGGATGGACTGGTAGCACAAGGTGAAGCAAGATGTTCATGTGTAGGTTGAGCGACTGCATGGCCTGGTTGTAGGGAAGAGCTGGTCATATTCTATTGACTTTAATTAAATGCAGGCACTCCACAGGGTCTGGGAGACCTGGTTTATGGAAATTCCCATAATATGGATGAAAACCTTCCATTTGCATGCCATCAGTACAAGTTCCAACAGTGTGTTGAGGTATCCAATTTAGGTTTACTTATGACTTGTGCATTGAAACACACAGTGAAATGTGTCATTTGCATTAACTCCCACCACACACAAAGATGTATTGGAGGCAAGTGTTGGCATTCATTCCTGTGCCAATTTAGCATGCCCACAGTGTTCAGTAGCAACGCGACTGAGCAAGACAAGCCTCTTTCCCACCCTCCCATCCACCCAACGCTCCCCCAACCCCCAACACACACTTACACAAAGATGTAAAAACTCTTGTATTTTTACTCTTGTCTTTTCCTTTCTTCTTTAAAGTTGATTCAACAGGAGACTGTTCAAATTAAAATATTATTGTAACAGAATTACAGTACAAATTGTGCCCAAGAGTGACATCTATCACCAGTCAAGTCATTGTGCTCGCATGGAATGAGAATACTGATGATGCCTCTGTCTTACAAAGGAAAACAATACTGAATGCAGAATCCCTGGCTCCTGTGTTTTTCTTTCAATTAGCTTTATGTTATGGAATTACAAAACATTACAAGGATAACATGACATTACCAAAGTGTAAAGGCTAAATGAATGGGAGAAAGCCTGGAGAATAGATTATAACTGTCTAAGTTGTTCATTTTGTAAAGAGCATGTGCATTCTTCCTGTGACTGCGTGGGTTTCCTCCCACAATCCGAAGATGTACCTGTTTGCAGGTTAATTGATCATTATAAATTGTCCCACGATTAGGCTGGGGTTAAATCAGGATTGCTGGCTATTGTGCTCAAGGGGGCCTGAGGGGCCTATTCCGTGCTGTATCTCAATTTTTCAAATAAGTAAATAAATAAAAATAAAAGTTTTGGAGAAAGTACAGTGCAGGCAGACGATAAGGGGCATGGTCATAATGTGGTAGATTGTGAGGGCAAGAGTCTACCTGTTTCTACTAGGGGACCGTTCATTTAGCCTTCATTGAAATCATTCATTGCTGATTTATGGAAAAATCGTTTTGTGGACAATTCTCAGGAATGACCTTGGCATAACTCAGGGACTGCCTTTCTATAACCAGCACTGGCCTACAATATCAACTGAAAGCTTCCACCAAATGTCTTAACTTTTGGGTCTGCAGTTCCTTACTTTTAGCAGCAGTTCGTAAACAGCTTCCAGAATGAGAGAGGTCAACAAATGAAGCCGTGAGCATTCAATCTGGATGTCACCGGCTAGGTTGCCACTTAGTGCCCATCATTAATAATCCCTAAGAAGATGCAGTGTCATCTTCCTGAGCTGCTACAGATTTCTGGTGAAGATGCTCTCAAAGTGCTGTTGAGTAAGAAATTGGAGGCTTTGGACCAAGTGATAATGAAGGACCTGCAATATATTTCCAAATCTAGATGTTTTCGGACTTGAAGGGGAAGTTGCAGGTGGTGGTGGTTTTGTTCTGTGCCTGTGGCCTTTGTCCTCTTCGCTTGTTATGGAAGGTAGGTCTGAGCGATTACTGTAAGCATAGTGCATTTTGTAGATGGTTCAGACCAGGGGCTGTGAATGTCCAGCATGGTGGATGGGATGCCAGTCAAGTGGACTGCTTTGTCTTGAATAGCATTGAGCATCTGGAGAGTTATTGGAGTTGAACTCAGTCAGGCAAAGTGGAGAGTATTCCATTTTGCCTCCAGTACTTGTCCTAATCCCTACAATATATTTAAAGTGCCAGTCTGCACAGAAGTGGCACCTGTAAGTGCTAGAATGTTTAATATGCTTCACAGAAGTATTATCAAGCAAAGACTGGCACTTCATAACACTTAAACTAATGGCCTAAAGCTCAGTTAGAGATGTTAAAAATGAGCTGAAAGGAAGGTTGGAGAAGGTGTGGGAGCTTGGCAGTAGGAGGCACTCCCACCAGTGGTGGAGCAAAGGGATTGGGTAATTGCAGGTTGCATAGGTTTCCTGTTGAGGCATTCATTTATCTGCTGTATGAGGCAGCTGGTCTAGTGCCCTTCGACAATCTGGCAATGACCCTCCAGGCTCTGCCTAGTAACTTGTACAACCAGTTCCTGTAAATGAATGGTTCAGCTCTGGTGCTGAGAAGCAGTTGTTACAGAAGCAGAATACTGCAGAGTTAAAGACAGAGAATGCTGGAGACACTCAGCAAGCCATGTATCTGTGGAGGGAGTTTGGTTAACAGTGTATGTGTTAGCACTGAAGTTGAAGTTTGCATGGTGTAACTGTGGTGTGTTTCTTTCAGCGGACGGTGTTTCAGGGTCTGTCACAGGAAGCTCTGTCTGCCTGTATCCTCTCATTACTGAGTGCTGCTGATTCAATCACTAAAAACAAGGTCAGTCAAAATTGCTTGCTTCTGTCTGGCTGCTTTTATCTCACTCTATCCTCTCCCCCTCTCCTCTTCATCTTGTTGAATTTCTCCAGCTCTCCTGAACCTGACCAGAGGCAGGTTCCATGGCTCATGGCTCATTATTCACACGAGCCTTGATAGTTGTCGTGAAGCTGTTTGGCCACAGGCTCTAGCAGAACCAAGGCCAGTCCTGTCCTTGTCCACCAGCCAGACCAAGTGAGCACATTCAGAGACCCTTCCCTACCTAGTCACACCAAAACCATTTAGCATCATGCTTTCTATCATCCAAAGTAACTAATAATAAGTAACTAATAGACCCCTGATCTATGTGTCTGCCGCACATTGAATGCACCAGAAAAGGAAGTAGAATTACAACAGATTAATTTTGTTTTGTGAGCTAGATTACTGTTCTGTTTAATACAGAATAATTTTGGATAAATTCTGCATGAAAGACCTAAAGGGCTTATGAAATGTGCCTTTTTCCATGCCAAGGATCTCAAAGTTTATTGCAACCAATGAATTAAGCTTGAAGTGCAATGAATGTCATAATGTAGGAAACATGGTCACACAGCAAACTCACAGAAACAATTTTGTGGTGATGTTATAACAATTGTACCACTGTTAACTGAGAGAAGCATTGGCCAGGCCTCTTCAGATTCATGCGTAGGCCCGAGGCACAGTTCAGCTCACAGCTTTGTGACGTTTACTCAGCACTATGCTGAACCAAGAGTCTCGGACTCTCTAAAATGCTATTTGTTTGTGGTTATTGTTTGCATGATTTGTTTTTATTTTCCTTTTCTCTGCACGTTGGGGCATTTGACAGTCTTTTTTTGTTAGGTCTTTTGGGTTTCTTTGTTTCTTGGCTGCCTGTTAGGAGACAAATATCAAGATTGTATGATGTATACATGCTTTATAATAAATGTACTTTGAACTTTGAAATGCAAGGCTTAGTGTAACATTTCATCCAAAAGTTGCCCCGTTTTGTTACTGCACTGGCAGCAGAAGACTAGATTTAACACTTCACCTGCAATAAATGTACAATGTTGCTTGTCTTTTATTCAGAACCAGCCCAGTCACATCTGAGTGGAGAGCATCTATTAGTTTGGTATTCAGTTTCATTAATAGATATGCTGAAAGAGTCCTGTTAAGTTGGTCTCTGTGTTCTTCATGCTGATTCTGGAGACACTTCCTTCTTCATCCACTGCCTTCTGAGCACCTCTTCATCAGGTTGCAAACAGATCATTGTCAGTATGAACTAGCTAAGTTTAAAATAAATGTATGTTTGAAGTTTCTTTATTTTATACATCTTGTATTTTGCACATTTAAGGTCTGTAGAGTCGGCAATCTGTGCCAGCCTGGAGGATATCTTGGAGGGGGATTTTGGGGAATTTTCTTCTGTTGTAAAATCTGATTATGTTGCACAAGATGCAAAAATTAGAGTAAGTTGGTTAATCACATTATCCAAGAGCTTATTAAGTAAAGAATGTTGATCCTTTGAATTTTTGTTCCAGACTCTGATGGATGGACAGCTCTTCCTTATCAAGCATCTTCTGATCCTTCGGGAACAGATTGCTCCTTTCCACACTGACTTTGCCATTAAGGAAATTTCCCTGGACCTGAAAAAGACTAGAGGTACTGCATGGTGCTGGCTGGTAGAGCTGGGTGGCCCCATTCTGCCCATCCTTTACTGTTCAGCACAATTCCAGGTTTATTCTATGTTCATTTGCAATGACTTGCGTGTTTTCTTCCATGTCTTTTAACAACTAATTCTGCAACTCTGTATTACTCACTGTTACTTACAGCTATAGCACACTCTTAAATCATGTTGGCTAAGTACGTTGCTAGCTCTCGTTATCTGAGCAAGGGCCGAGATTTGTCTTCAACGATCAGGCATGAAGAGAAGTGTTGCCTCTGAACTGCACCTGCATGAAGAATGATGCTCTGAATAGATGCACAGAATCAAGATTTGTCCATTATTGATCAGGACATTACTGTAAATGAAGCAGGAGCTTACTGCCTTTGGAACAGGAACACATCCCTTGAGATGTTTCCCACATTGCAGTGCTATGGTTACACCAGCAGATGGTGACAGAACCATTACTTTCAAAGCTAATTGCACCACAGCCTTTCCGTGCTATAATATAGAGAGGGGATGTGTTCCTGGAAACTTGTTATGCAGCCTGCTAAATCTGGCATTTGAGGAATATTTCATACAATCCTCTGTTCTAATTGACTCTCCCATTTATTCCTGTGAGATGCCTTTCTCTTTCAAAGGGCAGTGTTTCTAATATCAACAAAATCTTACAAAGGCAAAGTGTTTTTTTTATACATTTAAATAATATAAGAATGTTTTTAAAAAAGTAAAACTAGAATGTTGGAACACTCAGCAGGCCAGGCTGCATTTTCAATACCTTCTAACTCCGGCTCCTCATCTTCTTTTCTCCAGCCCTGCTGAAGGGTCTTGGCCCAAAACATCATCTCTACTCTTTTCCACAGACACTGCCCGGCCTGCCGAGTTCCTTCAGCATTTTGGGTGGATTTTCAGCATCTCCAGAGTTTCGCTTGTTTGACGATTAAGTTCTATTTTGCTGGACAAGCTTTGTGCTTTTCAGAGCGCTAACATTAGCAAAGTGGTCATAAAGCCAATGCACTCTCAACAGATGTCTAAAATTCTGAATGACCCCATCAGTACATTTGGGGGTAGTGTTTCTCACCCCCCCCCCATGACGAAACTGGGCTCCAGTATAAATGAAATAATCTCACCACATCACCAAACTAATTATTACTCTCTTAGCTGCAGCCATGTAACATTCTAACTTGTAACTACATGTTGAACAAAACTATTGACTGTCACCTTGAATGACGTTAATCCATTTTTGTCTGTTTTTCTTTGCCTGCTCTTTGCTTTGTTGGCCTTTTCAGTGTTGAATGCGCTACTTCATTTCCGAACCAACTAACTCCATCACTGAATTGCACCTGAACATTAATAAGCTCCCCGTTTTACATGGTGTTTCTAGTTGAGATACAGGTGAAGGGTAAATATATCCTTGTGGTACTGTTAGCTGGCTGGCTCATGGCTTTGCTCCCTCATTACGTGTGCAGTTGCTGCATGGGGAAATCTATGTGCCAGCCCGTAAGTAAAGTGGTGAGCTGACGGTGGTAAGTAATCAAAGCTTTGCATTCTCCTCCTCCGTTCATTCAACCAATGTGGGTTCCACAGGCAGAGCCAGGATTAAATTGTCCCATCCTAATTGCCATGGAGAAGGTGGTGGTGAGTTGCCTTCTTGAGCCACTGTGTTCCTTGAGGTGTGGAGGTACCTATGATGCTTTTAGGGAGGGTGTTCCATGATCCTGACCCACGATGAAATGGAAGTGTATATCCATATCAGGTTGGTGTGTGGCTTGGAGAGGGTACCATGCTTATCAGAGTCAGGTTTACTTGGTGAAGTACAATGCAATACATAAAAATTACTATAACTTACAGTACGAAAGTACAAAAGAGATCAACAGAGTAAGGTAATGTTCATGGATTTGTGGAATATTCAGAAATCTGATGGCGGGGGAAAGAAGCTGTTCCTATAATGTTGAGTATGCATATTCAGACTGCTATACCACATAGATAATGGAAGCAATGAGAAGAGGGCATGTCCTGGATGGAGAGGGTCCTTCATGATAGATGCCACCCTTGTGAGGCATCACCTTTTGAAGATGTTCTCGATGGTGGGGAGGCCAGTGCCTGTGATACAACTGTCTGAGTTTACAATCCTCTGCAGCTTTTCCCGATCCTGTGCATTGGCCCCTCCATAGCAGGTGCTGGTGCAACCAGTCAGAATGTGCTGCACAGTACATCTGTAGAGATTTGCAAATCTTTTCAAGCTCCATTGAACTACAGCCACTGGTCTGCCTTCTTCATGATTGCATAAACATGTTGGGCCCAGGATAGATCTTCAGAGATGTAATTTGGAAGCTGCTCACCCTTTCCGAGAATCGCTGTGTGTTCTCTTAATTTCCTCTTCCTGAAGTCCACAATCAATTCTTCATCTTTCTGAAGTTGAGTGCAACATTGTTGTTGCATCACAGCTCAACCAGTGGAATTATCTCATCCCGTCTCCGCCCCTTGTGACCATATGAGATTCTGCCAGCAGTAGATGGTGGAATCGCAAGCTGTGCCAGGCCACACAATCGTGAGTTTAGGGAGAGTAGAGCAGCAGCCAAGCACACATCCTTGAGAAGCCGCCCAATTTTGAAGAACACACTAAATAAACTAGATGTCTCAAGGAATATTCTTAGCTTTTAAAGGAATGTTAGTTAAAAGTATTTGAAGGTCTTAGAGTGTCTTGAAAAAACATTCAGCCCCAACCCTTTATTCACATAAATATTACAATCAGGGATTTCGATCAATTTAACTGAGAATTTTTATTTGTGAACCACATGCTCCTTTTCTCACAGTGGAGCTAAAAAAAAAAACCCAGGGAAAATTGTAAAGCATGAGAAACTAAAACGTCACAAACTGAAATGTCAGCAGTTCAAAAGTATGCATCCACTTTTGCTCAGTTGGACCACATCTCTCAGTTATTACAGCCATAGTCTTTGGACAAGTCTCCATTAGCTTTACACAAGATTTGCCCATTCCTCCTTGCTAAATTGCTCAAGCTGTACCAGGTTAATTGGGGAGCTGCGGTGAACAGCAAACTTGCAGTCTTGCCAGAGATGTTTGGTCGGGTTAAGGTCAAGACTCTGACTGGGCCACTAAAGGACATCAATTTTCTTCACTGCATGGTTGCTCTGGGACTTTGGGACTTTGTCCTGCTGTTAAAATTCTAACTTCTCCCCTGGCTGAGTCTTGCAGGTATTTATCTAGGATCTCTTGTATTTAGCAACATTCATCTTCCCATCAATGCTGACCAGATTTTCAGCTCCTGCTGTTGAAAAACACCCTCATCGCGTGATGCTATTTCCACCATACTTTACAGTAGGGATGGTGTTACCTGGCTAATGCGCAGAATTAGATTTACACCACACTTACCGATTAGTGTTGAGGCCAGAATGTTCCACTTTAGTCTCATCCGACAGCAGGACCGCCTTCCACATCTTTACAGTATTTTCTAAGTGACACTTTGCAAACTCTTTACAGGCAAGGATATTTTTTTTCAAAGACAAGCCTTCTTACTTTCCACACTTCCGTAAGTACCTTCTCTGTGCAAAGCCTTCGAGATTGTGGAGCCATGAACTTCATCTCCAGTTGCAGCCACTGACTCCTGCAGCTTACTCAGAGTGACTGTTGGCGTCACAGTTGCCTCTCTGGCAAGTGCTATTCTTCTCTGATGACCAAGTTCGGAGGGGATGTGCGCGGGGGCTGCCTGAGCCTGGTGGTGTGATTGTTGTTTCGTATTTTTTCCCACTTTTTGATGATGGACTGGAGTGAGCTTCAAGGTCGTTCAGTGCCTTTGAGATGATCTTCCACCCTTCTTTATTACCATTTCCCTGACTTGTCTTGAATGCTCTTTTGTCTTCAGTTTGGTTTGGTCTGGTAAAAATCTACCATGCTGTTGTACCTTGCAGAGAGAGGGGGTATTTATTCTTATGAATTCATTGAAAAAAGGTGATCCACCAATTTTCTACGTCACCAAATTGGATGAGTTGGTAAGGAAATGCACAGTATTGCACCCAAGGAAAGTTAATTTAGTAGTTTCAAAGGGGATGAATACTTCACAATTTTGGTTTTTAATTTTTAGTTAAATGTTGACAGCTTTTTTTGAGTTTTTCTTTTGATTTGACATGACGCACAATGTTTTGTAGATAGGCTCAAAAATTCTACTTAAATAGATTTTAAATTTAGAAAACAAGACAGTAAAATGTGAAAGTAGTTTTGGGGGCTGAATACTTCTTCAGAACACTGCATCCCAGTGGTTCTTCCTCAAGGTATGAAATTTCAAATTATGTTTTGCAAACAAGAATAATTATGCAAAACATAATTTGAAATTTTGTAGGACCTGTCCTGCGCCCAACATTTAAGTGCAATTATGAAGAAAGCACGGCAGGGCCTCTATTTCCTTAAGATTTGGCATGACATCTAAAACTTTGACAAACTTGTATAGATGTGTAGTGGAGAGTATATTGACTGGTTGCATCACAGCCTGGTATGGAAACACCAGTGCCCTTGAATGGAAAATTCTACAAAAAGTAGTGGTATGGCCCAGCCCATCACAGGTAAAACCCTCCCTGTCAAGGAACACATCGATATGAAATGCTCTCACACGAAAGCAGCATCCATCATCAGGAGCCCCCGCCATCCAAGACATGCTCTCTTCTCCACCAGGTTCAGGAACAGTTATTACCCCTCAACCATCAGGCTCTTGAACCAAAGGGGATAACTTCACTCAACTTCAGTTGAATGTTCTCACAACCAATGGACTCATTTTCAAGCTCCCTTCATCTCATGTTCCCAATATTTATTGTTTGTTTATTTTTTCTTTTGTATTTGCAGTTTGTTATCTTTTGCACACTGGTTGAACATCCAAGTTGGTGCGGTCTTTCACTGACTCTAGTATGGTTATTATTCTGTGGATTTATGGGTTTCCCTTGCTATTCGAAGGTAGAGCGTTTCTATGAAATGGTTCGTAAGCCAGAATGTCGTGAAGTGAAGAAGCAATTACCATTTATTTATATGGGGAAAACTTGTGAGCATTCGCAGACCCAAAAAATAACCTACCAAATCATGCCAAAAACCACATGAAACCTAAAATAACAGTAACATATAGTAAAAGCAGGAATGATCTGATAAATACACAGCCTATATAATGTAGGAATACTTTTCTACAATTATTGCAGCACTGTCCACCGCAGCGAAAATTTCACGCAAGGGCTCTCAGCAGAAAGACTCCCGGCAGAAACACACAGCGCAAGCACTCCCGGCAGAAACACACAGCGCAAGCACTCCCGGCAGAAACACACAGCGCAAGCACTCCCGGCAGAAACACACAGCGCAAGCACTCCCGGCAGAAGCACTCTTTCCAGTAACCTTTAAGCTGTGAAGCTACCAAATAATACATAAAAATACACAGCTAGGATAGTCAGTGTTTTCTAACTTTCGTTAATGCCCCTCCTCCCCTTCTTACCCCATCCCTGACATATTTAGTTGTTTGCCTGTTCTCCATCTCCCTCTGGTGCTTCCCCCACCCTTTCTTTCTCCTGAGGCCTCCCATCCCATGATCCTTTCCCTTCTCCAGCTCTGTATCACTTTTGCCAATCACCTTTCCAGCGCTTAAGTTCATCCCACCCCCTCCGGTCTACTACTATCATTTCGCATTTCCCCCTCCCCACTCTACTTTCAAATCTCTTACTATCTTTCCTTTCGGTTTGTCCTGACTAAGGGTCTCAGCCCGAAACGTCGACAGCGCTTCTCCCTATAGATGCTGCCTGGCCTGCTGTGTTCCACCAGCTTTTTGTGTGTGTTGTTTGAATTTCCAGCATCTGCAGATTTCCTCGTGTTTGCACAATTGCTTCACGTTCAGTTCCTGGACAACTTCACTCTCGATCCGTTCGCTACTGCGTTCGGCTTCAATTGTTATCCTTTCCTCTTCATCAGCTCTTCATCTGTCAGTTCTTGATCATGGGATGCCAAAACCTCTTCAATATCATCTTCATCAACTTCCACAAACCCTTAGCCAAACTCACTATGTCCTCACTGTGTTCGCCACAATCAAAACGCTTCATTATGTCTAGTTTTATGCTAAATGTAACACCCTTACGTGCTCTTTTAGGATTTTCCAATACCTTAGAACTCATCTTGCTAACGGATGCACAAAATAAATCGACATAAAGCACAGATGCTCACAGGCACGTGTTTAAGCAATGCCGGCTAGAATGCAGTTCTGGGGAAGAGTTTGGCTACTCGGGGCGCACGCCACCTTTTTTCCTAACAGTGAAAACACCTGTTAGCGAAAACAGGTAATTAATGTAGGTCTTCTGTAACAGCAAGTTGACGTAAAGCGAACGTTCGAAAAACGGGGGACACCTGTATTTTATATTTGGTAACAATACATACTTTGATAATAAATTTATTTTGAATTTTCCCAGCTGGATCTTTAACTGACTCAGTATATTCATGCTTTTACTCTCAGAGCTGGAAAAAAAAGCCCTGTTTGCCAATGCAATCCTCTTAGTTTTCTAAACAATAAGTTTATTTTTCTCTTAAACTTTTCTAAGTCAATTATTCTAATTATTGCTGCACTTCTGAAGAAATGCATGCAATCCTACTCCTTGCACTCAACAGCTCCCAACTTTCCTTTCTACCTCCTAAATCCAATTTCCCTTTTTGGCTCACCCACTTAACCTGCCTACAGTCTCTTCCCACCTTTCCAACTGGTTTTCTTTTCTATTTTATAATGATTTACACTGTTGTAAACTTGGACATTTTGTTCCAACATTTTACAGAAATGCTGTGCAATAGTCTTCGAGAAGCTTTGGAGCTGTTTCCTTAGAAGTCTCAGACTGCAAGGATCTTAACATATAGCAGTACAGTACAGGTCCTTTGGCCCATGATGGTGTGCTAGTGCCTTAACCTGCTCCGAGACACTTCCTCCCACATAGCCCTCCACTTCTCGTGTGCCTGTCAAATGCCTCTTCAATGTCCCTAATGTGTCAGTCTCTACCACCACCAGAGGCACCCCATTGATTGCACCTACCACTCTGCATAAAAACATGCCCCTGACATCCCCCTTTATATTTCCCTCCAATCAACTCTCATTTCTGTGGGGGGGGGGGGGGGTGGAGGCCTCTGCCTGTCCATCTAATCTGTGCTTCTTTTTATCTTGTATACCTCTATCAAGTCACCTGTAATCCTCCTTTGCTCCAGAGAGAAAAGCCTTGGCTCGCTCAACATATCTTTGTAAGACATGCTTTCTAATCCGTGCAGCATGCTGGTAAATCTCCTCTGCATCTCCTCTAAAACTTCCACACCCTTCCTATAAGAAAGCAACCAGAACTGAACACAATACTGCAAGAGTGATCTAACCAGAGTTTTATAGAGTTGCAGCATTACCTCGCAGCTCTTGAACTCAATCCCCAACTATTGAAGACCAACGCGCATTACGTATTCTTAACCACCCTGTCAACCTGCACTGAAACTTTGTACAATCTATGGATGTAAACCCAAGATCTCTCTACTCATCTACAATTTTAAGAATGCTACCATTTAACCTTGAATTCCGCTCTCAAGTTTGACCTTCCAAAGTGAATCACATCACACTTATCCTGATTGAACTCCATCTGCCACATCTCAGCCCAGCTCTCTGTCCTAGCAATGCCCCATTGTAACTTATGACAATCTTCAGTGCTATCCCAGATCCGTCAGCCATTGTATCATCTGCAAACTTATTAACCCACTCTTCTACTTCCTCATTCAAGTCATTTATAAAAATCACAAAGAGTAGAGATCCCAGAATAGACCCCTCTGGAACACTAATCAGGCAGAATTCGCCCCATCTGCTTCAGCCCTCTACCTTCTGTGGCAAGCCAATTCTGAATGCACACAGCTGGTCTTTGTTCTGCCCTTTGAGCCTTTGCTTTTTACTGTGATTGGCTTCAGTTTGAAATACAAGCTTTTTCTGTGTCATTGACACAAGAGATTTCCTGGGCATTGGTGTTTCCATTGCAAGCGGCGTTGCAACCTGTCAGGACACTCCCCATTTCCAATCTGTGGAAGTTTGTCGAAGTTTTAGGTGAGATGTCAAATCTACAAAAAGTTTTAATATGACAGAGCATTGTCATGCCTCCCTTGTGATGGCATTTGCACACTGGTTGCAGGACAGATCCTCTGATATGGTATCACCAAGAAATTAAAGTTACTGACCATCCCCTCCTTCAGTCCCCCAATGAAGACAAGCTCATGGACCTCCATCTTCCTCCTGTAGTCAGTAATCAACTTTTTAGTTTTACCGATGTTGAATGAGAGGTTGTTATGGCGTTGTTCAGCCAGATTTTCATTCTCCCTCCTGTATGCTGATTCATCACCACCTTTGATTCAGCCAACAACAGTGATGTTGTCAGCAAACTTGGATATGGCATTGGAGTTGAACCTAGCCACACAGTTTTAAGTATAAAGTGAGTAGGGCAGGGGGCTAAGCACACAGCCTTGTGGTGCACCTGTGCTGATGGTGATTGTTGAGATGTTTCTGCCAGTCCATACAGATTGAAGTCTGCAAGTGAGGAAATCGAGGATCCAGTTGTGCAGGGAGGTACTGAGGCCCAGGTCTTGGAGCTTAGTGGTTAGTTTTGAGGGGATGATAGTGTTGGATGCTGAGCTGTAGTCAGTGAAGGGCATCCTGGTGTGACATCTTCACTGTCCAGATGTTGCAGAACTGAGTGAAGAGCTGTTGAAATGACATCTGCTGTTCAGTAGGAAAATTAGAGCAGATCCAAGTCACTCACAGGCATGAACTGATTTGCTTCATGACCAATCTCTCAAAGCACTTAATCACAGTGGATGTGATTTACTACTGGATGCTAATCATTGGGGCATGTTACTTGTTCTTCTTGGGCTCCTGCTTGAAGCAGGTACCTCAGACTGCTGAAGTGAAGGGTTCCAGGTGTCAGTAGACACTCCAGCCTGTTCAATCAGCACAGGCCAGGTGTACTTTCTAGGCCAGGTGCTTTTCATGGGTTCTCCCTTTTGAAGGATGCTGTCATATTAGCCTCAGACTGAAAGCACAGGGCCGATGACGGCTGTGGGCGTTCATGAAGGTGCCCCCATGCTCCATTGGCCAAAGCGAGTATAATAGGCATTGAGCACAACTGGGAGCGAAGCCTTGTTGTCATTTTCATTGCTTGGTTTTGCTTTGTGGGAGTTGATGATGTTCATGCCCTGTCACAGTGTCAGGCACTCTTCTGTGATTCCAGTTTGATCCCGAATTGCCACATCACATGTGAGATGGCTTTCCGGGGTCATACCTGGATTTCTTGAATTTTCCTGGAAAGTTAGTCCTAAATGCCGCTGTTCTATTCCTCAGCAGTTCGCAGATCTCTTGGGGAAGACTGAATGATTTTGTGGATTCACACTTGTCCACAAGTGTCTTTATAAAGTCTGTAACGATTGTGACATATTCACTCTGAGGAATCCTTGAACATGGTCCGGTCCACTGACTTGAACCAATCACATAGCCACTCCCATGAACACCTCTTGTTGTCTTTTCCTCTGCTGACTTGCCCTTTAGCCTCTGCCTTTATGCACATAAAGGGGGACAGTCAGATGATTATATTTCATAAACTGAGATTGAAGAATAGGACAGTAAGGAGGTGTAGTGAAAGATGTGTTTAGCTGCAGGATCCCATTGAAGATGGCAGAAGTTCAGAGAATGATGTGCTGGATGTGGAGGCTCATGGGTTGGTAGGTAAGGACAAGGGAAACTCTGTCCCAGTCATGGGGTGAGGATGGATGTGTGGGAAATGGAGGACATGGGGGTGAAGGAATGGTAGAGGAATTGAAACCCCATTCTTTGAATTCACTTTGAATTCTCAGATGTTCTGGGAAAAAATGTTGTGTCATTAGTCTTTCAGCTCAATAATACAGAAAATGAACAACGCCTTTTGCTTGTTTTCAGATGCTGACAAATCATCGCCAACAAATTTTCTAAAACAATATGAGCATTTAACAACAGGGCAATGAGCAGAAATCAACAAATTGTTTTTTGCTACTTGTTAACTTTTGGAGATTTGTTTTCAAATTCCATGTCTTGAAGGCATGAAGCTATAATGTAGCATCTGATTGTAAAGCCAGCTTAATGTCTTTTTAATTGGGGAAAGCCCCAAGGTGTTGTATGTGTACCGTGATGACCAGAGTGAGGTTAGGAATGGTTTGGGATAAAAGAAGAAACACATGCCCGGAGTTGAAGTTGAAGGGCAGGTCCTTAAGCAATAGTTTGCTTTAGTATTCACCAGTGACAGGGACCTTAAATGGGATGCCAGTGTAGAGCAGGCTAATATGCTGGAATGTGTTGATGCAAGAGCGAGGATGTTCCGGGTATTTTGAAAGTTATTAGGATAGGGGTAAGTCTCCACTGCTGGACAGGATATACCCTGTTTACAGTGGGAATTGAGTGAGGAGATTGTGAGCCTTTGGCAATGATTTTGTGTCCTCACTGGCTACAGGCGTAGTGCCAAAAGATTGGAGGGTAGCAAATGTTGTTCCTGTGTTTGAGCAATGTAATAGAGATAACCCTGGGACTTATAGACCAGTGAGTTTTCATCCGTGGTGGGAAAACTATTGGAGAGTATTCTTAGAGACAGGATTTGGACAAGCATGGATAGTCAGCAGAGATTTGTGAGGGCCAGGTCATACCTCACAAGCCTAATTGATCTTGGGGAAGTGACGCAACAAATTGTTGAAGGTAGAGTGGTGGATGTGGTGTATATGGATCATAATAAGGTGTTTGACATGGTTTCCCATGGTAGGCTAATTCAGAAAGTCAGCATGCGTGGGATCCAGGGAAACTTGATTGTGTAGATTCAGAACCGTTGTCTGCAGAAGGTAGAGGAGCATTCTGCCTGACAGTCAATGAACATCCGCAGGGATCTGTTCTGGGATTGCTTCTGTTTGTAGTTTTTAAAAACCACTTGGATGAGGAAGTGGAAAGATGGGTTAGTAAGTTTGCAGATGACGTGAAGGTTGGAGGTGTTGTGGATGGTGTAGAAGGTTGTCGTAGGTTACAATGGGACATTGACAGGATACAGGCTGGGCTGAGAAGTTGCAGATGGAGTTCAATCTGGAGAAGTGTGAGGTGATACAACTTGGAAGGTCAAATATGAAGGCAGAATACAGGGTTAATGGCAAGGTGTCGTAGTGAGAGTAACAGAGTAATCTTGGGGTTCGAGTTTATACATCCCTCAAAGTTGCCATACAGGTTGATGAGAGTTGCTCAGAAGGTGTATAGTCCTGACAAAGGGTCTCAGCCCGAAACATCAACTGTATTTCTTCCTATAGGTGCTGCCTGACCTCCTGTGTTCCACCAGCATTTTGTAGGTGTATATAGTGTGCTGGGCTTCATTAGTCATGGCATTGACTTCAAAAGCTAAAAGATAATGTTGCAGCTCTATAAAACTCCAAGAACTCAGGTTAAATCCTAATATTGGAATCTACCTATCTGGAATTTGCATGTTATCCCTGTTACCATGACTGTGCAGTGCTTGGGAGGTTAATTACTGCAGTTGTTGTAAATGACCACAGTGTAAATGGGTGAGGAGCTGACAGGAATAAGAGGGAGAAAGGATAGCAGGGGAGTATGTGAGTAAGTTTGGGCTGGTAAGGGCTGGGTATAGACAATAGGCCATACGATCATTTCCTAGTTATAAACAACTTCCCTTAATTTTTAATAAGCAGTCTTCAGTAAGGAACCTGGAAGAAACCTCTGCCCAGCATAGTAAGAATATGGAAGAGGGTACATTGAGTGACCCACACAATATGGTCATCAGTGCCCACCAGTCACCCTCAGGAAGCCAGTGAGACTAACCTTGCAAATTAAAAGGAAGCTGGATAAATCAGTGGAGAGAGAAAGAGTAAACAATGCTGGTAGCATTAAATCCAGAGAAACAGAAAACCCAGTGAAACATGAACACAAGTTGGGCTGAATAGTCTTCACGGACGTACCTACTTTATGTGCCTCTGTGCGTTTGGTTTGGTAGGTTAGCTAATCACTATTTGATTGATTTTCACTAAATGTGAACATTTATTTTATCTCAAAGCTTTATCTTGTCCTGCGGCATTTGACAACTACTTTGCCCTTCATAATGCTGAAAACTCCAACTCTGTCTTCTGCAGCTCAGCTTCCGTGGAGCCTGTTAAAACAGGATTCCAGATGCAACAGAAAATGCACAACTGGTTCCTTGCCAACAGTCATGAGAATGTTGCTTAGGTTGTAAAACACTGACTTTTATTGGAGCTGGTAGGTAGGCCAGCCCTTGTAGAGGCTGAGCAAGAGTTTTATGAGAAAAGACTATCTCCTGTTGGAGGAAGTTAATGGCTTGATGATGTGCTGTCTTTTGAATATAAATGCAGCAATCCATTAGGTTTCCTTCCACGCCGCTCTTCACTCCCACCTCTCCCTGTGTCGTCTTTTCTTATTCCAGTTGTCACTGTTCTGCAATGGACGTCGACAGTCTTGCTTCCACTGTCACGTATACTGTATGTAGTGCTTTTCCTTACTCCCCAGCTACCCTGAGCTTATGATTACCCAGTTTTGGCTGTGTTTTGGCCCTACCTATACTGCAGCCATACTGATATTTAACCCTTTCTGTTCATCCATGGGCATGATTAAACAGGTCTTGTGTCAGGAGTTCAGGAGTTCTTCATGAGGAACTGATGGGAAGGCCTTCTATCATTTTATCTCTGTTATAATTAATCAGTAGGAACAGGCAGGCTGTTTGTTAACAATTGATAGGAGTTCTTGTCAGTTTGGAATAATCAGATTACGTTGAAGATTTTTGTGAACAAGTTCAACCTAGAGAGCGAAACTGCTTAACTCTTGCCCTTTGGAAATCATACAGCCTTTTTTAGGCTGGATTCAGTGTATTTAACCTGTTCTATTTGCCACTGGGTTGCTTAAATAAACATTATGTCTCTGTTTAACATTTGAATGTTTTCTTCTTTAACAGAGGCAGCATTTAAAATGCTGAATCCCAGATCTGTCCCCAGACTATTCAGATTGAGCAGCAACAATTCCATTCTCGAATTCCTGCTTGAGGTGAGCTTCAAAGCATGTTGTGTGCTTGTGGCAGCCATTGGCGAGGGGGTAGCCTGAAATGTGTGTTGGGAAATGTGTGTTGCGAAATGTACTCGAGTCAGCGAATCACCAAGGAATTGCTCCTTTTCGTGCCTTGTGGTGCATCAGACGGCATTTTTTCCATTTCTGTAGCATTTGCCTGTTTTTTATGAGGGCGAGTTGCTAGCTCAATCCAGCACAGATGGAAAGCTGGCTAGATTCAAACCCGGGGCCATTCACCTTGAAGTCCACTGCTGATGCCACTACACTTCCCGCCAGTTAGTCACCAAGGAAAACCTCTGTGACAAAGCTCCCGTTAGATTCCTCATCATTAATTGTGAGAGTTGTGAATAATCCAAGTAGTTTAAAATTTGTTCTGAGCATCTTGGGTAGTTGTAAGGATAGAGTGTAAGTACTTGAATGAACACTGGATACATCATTTTCCACTGTCCTCAGGGATAAATAATCCCTCTGTCTCTCTTCAGGGCTCTCCAGAGATCAAGGAACATTACATTGACTCGAAAAAGGAAGTCGACCGTAATTTGAAGTCAGCCTGTGAGAAGTTCATTCAGCACCAAACCAAGATCTTTGTAGGACACCTGGAAGAATTTATGACCAAGGTAAGGCAACTGCAAAGTTGTATTTTAATCTGCTAGACTAATTGATGAAATCTATTAGACTGACTTCAGGTTGAATGAAGTTTTCATGCATTCAAAGTGCATTTATTATCAATAAATGTGTAGATTATACAACCTTGAGATTTGCTTGCTTAATGGGCAGCCACAAAGCAAGAAACCCAAAAGAACCCAATTAAATGAAGTTAGACAACCCCCAGTGCCCACAGAGAAAGAGGGGGAAGAAAACAAAATGAATTTTGCAAACAGTAGAAGCGAGCAACAGCATTCCGAACCAAACTGAGTCCTCAGATCCAAGTCCCCGGAGCTGGCCCAAAGCCTCGGTCTCAGTTCACTATATTGGCAGGACAAGTCACCACATAGTTCACAAACATGAAGAGCAGCAGCTGTACGTTATAGCAGAGGTAGCCAATCCAGCCCGGGTACTGGGAAAGGTACAGAGGACCTTGGGCATTGGAATAATTCATAGCTTGCTCCAAGCCCATTCTGGTCACGTAGCTAGAGTTATGTGGAGAGATTGGGCAGGCTGAGCAGTGACATGGCAAAGGTATGTAAATGAATGAGAGGAATTGTTAAGCAGACAGACAGCTGGTCTCTGGTGTCTGTAGCTCGGAAGGTGTCTTAACTGAGATGGCATAGGTTTAAGGTGATGGGGGTAAAGGGGGTAAATTTTTCAAACGTTTTGTTAGTATCTGGAATGAATTGTCAAAGGAGGTGATGGAGGCAGAAACAGTAACAACATCTGAGAGGCATCTGGACAGGTATTTGAGTGAACAGGGCATAGAGGGATATGGAATTAACAGAAGCAACTGAGATTAATTAAGATAGATGTGACGGTTGGGTTAGATGTGGTGAGCTGGAGGGCCTGTTTTTATGCTGTACAACTCTGCAAATTCCAAGGAGAGCATTCCTGCTATTTACCTTGTTATATTTGGTCAGAGGTCTTGGTTTTTGAAACAACTTGAGTGAAGATTTGATGCATTCTTTGCCAAACCGAAAGGAGCGATAAACAGATTGATTAGCATCCCTTTGCATTGGTTAAGCCTGTATTATACAGAAGCCTAAATCTTCCTGCTTCAAAGTGGGATATGTTAGTGCCTTATGTTTCTCATCTACCTGCTGCTGCTCGAGCACGAGCGATGAACAGCATCCATTTCTACATAGCTCAGCTGCCGCAGCACCATCTCCCTTGAACCCGCTGTGGTTCCTAAATCATCAGACTACTTATCCTATTTTCTGTACGAGATTATCAGAAACTTCCTCCTTGTAGCCCTCTCCTGTTTGTTCTAAATTAGACTGCTTATAAGCTAGCTGTCATACTTGGTATGTGTTACTCTGTCATACTAAGCTGCAAGATGAGCATCTGCCCTGTCACGAAGGATTCATTTCTAATGCAGCCAGGTCACCTCCTGCTGAAACCAGCTGCACACTGTTTCTACCTTTAGACTTGAGTCTTGTGGCGCACTGCCATTTAGCCTTACTGTTAGCTCAAGTTCTCATTCTGGTTGTATAATCTGATTACTGCACCGCACTAAATTGTCAAAGGTCTGGTCACCTGCAGTTGCATTGTTGGTGCTGCTAAAAAGATAAGAGCCCATGGTATTACAGGAAAAATACTGGCATTAATCGAAGATTAGTAGACTGGCAGGAGGCAAAGAATGGAAATAAAGGGACCCTCTTCTGATTGGCTGCCTGGTGATTTGTTAACGATCTGGAGGACGGATTTGATAGCTTTGTGGCCAGATTTATGGTTGATACAAAGATGAGCGGAGGAGTAGGTAGTGTTGAGAAAGCAGGGAGTTTGCAGAAGGACGTGGACAGATCAGGAGAAGTGACAGATGGAATACAGTTTGGGAAAGTGGATGGCCATGCACTCTGGTAGAAGGAATAAAGATGTAGACAGTTTTCTAAACGTGGAGAAAATTCAGAAATTGGGCCTGCAAAGATGAAAACATGAGCACTTGAAGGCCGTGCCCAGTGTCCTTCGCCTGTAGGAGACCTAATCAATTGACCACACTATCAAATAGCCTCGTGCGCCTGTCGCATTTTCACCATCTCTCTGATACAGTACAACTAGAATATAAAAGTAAGGAGTAATGCTGAGACTTCATTAGGCATTGGTCAGATAACATTTAGTGTTTTGTGAAGTTGTAGGCCCCATATCGAAGCAAGGATGTGCTGAATTTGGAGAGGGTCCAGAGGAGATTTACTAGAATGATGCCTGGAACGAAAGGATTATTTTATGAGGAGCGTTTGATGGTCTGGACCTGTACTCGCTGGAGTTGAGAAGGATGTGGGTAGAATCTCATTAAACCCTACTGAGTATTGAAAGGTCTAGGTAGAGATGTTTCCAATAATGGGGCAGTCTTGGACCAGACCACACAGCCTCAGAATAGAAGGGTGTTCCTTTTGAACAGAGATCAGGATAAATTTCTCTAGGCAGGGTGTGATGAAGTTGTGGAATTCATTACCGCAGAGCGTGGATCAGCACTTGGAGCTATGATGTTGTGGCCATTACAGAGGCTTGCATGGCTCAGGGACAGGATTGGTTACTTCATGTACCGGGTTGTAGATGTTTCAAAAAGGACAGTGAGGGAGGCAAAGGAGGTAGGTCGGCGTGGCACTGTCGATCAGAGATAGTGTCACGGCTGCAGAAAAGGTGGAAGCCAAGTCTCTGTGGGTGGAGGTTAGGAACAGGGAGGGGTCAATAACTCTACTGGGTGGTTTTTATAGGCCGCCCAATAGTAACAGGGATATCGAGGGGCAAATAGGGAAACAGATCCTGGAAAGTTGTAATAATAACAGAGTTGTTGTGATGGGAGATTTTAATTTCCCAAATATCAATTGGCATCTCCCTAGAGCAAGGGGTTTAGATGGGGTGGAGTTTGTTAGGTGTGTTCAGGAAGGTTTCTTGACACAATATGTAGATAAGCCTACAAGAGGAGAGGCTGTACTTGATCTGGTATTGGGAAATGAATCTGGTCAGGTGTCAGATCTCTCAGTGGAAGAGCATTTTGGTGATAGTGATCATAATTCTACAAACCCCATTTCCAGAAAAGTTGGGATATTTTCCAAAATGCAATAAAAAACAAAAATCTGTGATATGTTAATTCACGTGAACCTTTATTTAACTGACAAAAGTACAAAGAAAAGATTTTCAATAGTTTTACTGTCCAACTTAATTGTATTTTGTAAATATACATAAATTTAGAATTTGATGGCTGCAACACATTCAACAAAAGTTGGGACAGAGTTAAAATAAGATTGAAAAGTGCACAGAATATTCAAGTAACACAGGTTTGGAAGACTCCACATTAAGCAGGCAAATTGGTAGCGGGTGAGGTATCGTGACTGGGTATAAAAGTAGCATCCATCAAAGGCTCAGTCTTTGCAAGCAAGGATGGGTCGTGGCTCACCCCTTTGTGCCAAAATTCGTGAGAGAATTGTTACTCAGTTCAAAAGGAACATTTCTCAACGCAAGATTGCAGAGAATTTAGATCTTTCAACATCTATAGTACATAATATTGTGAAAAGATTCAAAGAATTCAGAAACATCTCCGTGTGTAAAGGGCAAGGTCAGAAACCACTGTTGAATGCGCGTGATCTTCGAGACCTCAGGTGGTACTGCCTAAGAAGCCGTCATGCTACTGTGACAATTATAGCCACCTGGGCTCGGGAGTACTTCAGAAAACCATTGTTACTTAACACAGTCCGTCGCTGCATCCAGAAATGCAACTTGAAACTGTATTACGCAAGGAGGAAGCCATCCATCAACTCTATGCAGAAATGCCAACGAGTTCTCTGGGCCCGAGCTCATTTCAGATGGACCGAAAGACTGTGGAAATGTGTGCTATGGTCAGATGAGTCCACATTTCAGCTAGTTTTCAGAAAAAACGGGCATCGAGTTCTCTGTGTCAAAGATGAAAACGACCATCCTGATTGTTATCAGCGAAAGGTGCAAAAGCCAGCATCTTTGATAGTATGGGGGTGCATCAGTGCCCACGGCATGGGTGAGTTGCATTTATGTGAAGGTACCATTGACTCTGAGGCGTATATTAGGATTTTAGAGAGACATATGTTGCCATCAAGGCGACGTCTCTTCCCGGGACGTCCATGCTTATTTCAGCAGGACACCAGACCACATTCTGCACGGGCTACAACAGTGTGGCTTTGTAGACACAGAGTGCATGTGCTTGACTGGCCTGCTGCCAGTCCAGGTCTATCTTCTATTGAAAATGTATGGCGTATCATGAAGAGGAGAATCAGACAACGGAGACCACAGACTGTTGAGCAGCTGAAGTCTTATATCAAGCAAGGATGGACAAAATTTCCAATTGCAAATTTACAATTAGTATCCTCAGTTCCAAAATGATTAAAAAGGGTTATTAAAAGGAAAGGCGATGTAACACAATGGTAAACATGCCTCTGTCCCAACTTTTGTTGAGTGTGTTGCAGCCATCAAATTCCAAATTTGTGTATTTTTACAAAATACAATTAAGTTGGTCAGTAAAACTATTGAAAATCTTTTTTTTGTACTTTTGTCAGTTAAGTAAAGGTTCATGTGAATTAACATATCACAGATTTTTTTATTGCATTTTGGAAAATATCCCAACTTTTCTGGAAATGGGGTTTGTATGTCCTTTACGATAGCATTGGAGAGAGATAGGAACAGACAAGTTAGAAAAGCGTTTAATTGGAGTAAGGGGAATTATGACGCTGTCAGTCAGGAAATTGGAGGCTTAAGTTGGAAACAGGTGTTCTCAGGGAAAAGTACGGAAGAAATGTGGCAAATATTCAGGGGATATTTGTGTAGAGTTCTGTATAGAAACGTTCCAATGAGACAGGGAAGTTATGGAAGGGTTCAGGAGCTGTGGTGTACAAAGGCTGTAATAAATCTAGTCAAGAATAAAAGAAAAGCTTACAAAAGGTTCAGAGAACTAGGTAATGTTAGAGATCTAGAAGATTATAAAGCTACTAGGAAGGAGCTTAAAAAGGAAATTAAGAGAGCCAGAAGGGGCCATGAGAAGGCCTTGGCGGGCAGAATTAAGGAAAACCCCAAGGTATTCTACAAGTATGTGAAGGGCAATAGGTTAAGACAAGAAAGAATAGGACCTATCAAGTGTGACAGTGGGAAAGTGTGTATGGAACTGCAGGAAATAGCAGAGGTACTTAATGAATACTTCAGTATTCACTATGGAAAAGGATCTTGGTGATTGTAATGATGACTTGCAGCAGACTGAAAAGCTTGAGAATGTAGATACTAAGAAAGAGGGTGTGCTGGAGCTTTTGGAAAGCACCAAGTTGGATAAGTCACTGGGACCGGATGAGATGTACCCCAGGCTACTGTGGGAGGCGAGGGAGGAGATTGCTGAGCCTCTGCCGATGATCTTTGCATCATCAATGAGGACAGGAGAGGTTCTGGAGGATTGGAGGGTTGAGGATGTTGTTCCGTCGTTATTCAAGAAAGGGAGTAGTGATAGCCCAGGAAATTATAGACCAGTGAGTCTTACTTCAGTGGTTGGTAAATTGATGGAGAAGATCCTGAGAGGCAGGATTTATGAACATTTGGAGAGGTATAATATGATTAGGAGTAGTCAGCATGGCTTTGTCAAGGGCAGGTCATGCCTTACGAGCCTGATTGAATTTTTTGAGGATGTGACTAAACACATTGATGAAGGAAGAGCAGTAGATGTAGTGTATATGGATTTCAGTAAGACATTTGCTAAGGTACCCCATGCAAGGCTTATTGAGAAAGTAAGGAGGCATGGGATCCAAGGGGACATTGCTTTGTGGATCCAGAACTGGCTTGTCCACAGAAGGCAAAGAATGGTTGTAGATGGGTCATATTCTGCATGGAGGCCGGTGACCTGTGGTGTGCCTCAGGGATCTGTTCTGGGACCCTTACTCTTCGTGACTTTTATAAATGACCTGGATGAGGAAGTGGAGGGATGGGTTAGTAAGTTTGCTGATGACACAAAGGTTGGTGATGTTGTGGATAGTGTGGAGAGTTGTCAGAGGTTACAGCATGACATTGATAGGATGCAAAACTGGGGTGAGAAGTGGCAAATGGAGTTCAACCCAGTTAAGTGTGAAGTGGTTCATTTTGGTCAGACAAATATGATGGCAGAATTTAATATTAATGGTAAAACTCTAGGCAGTGTGGAGGATCAGAGGGATCTTGGGGTCCGGCCATAGGACGCTCAAAGCAGATTGACTCTGTGTTTAAGAAGGCATACTGTGCATTGGTCTTCATCGATAGTGGGATTGGGGAGCATGCCTTATGAGAACAGGTTGAGTGAACTTACCTTTTCTCCTTGGAGTGAGGGAGGATGAGAGGTGACCTTATGGAGGTGTATAAGATGATGAGAGGCATTGATGGTGTGGATAGTCAGAGGCTTTTTCCCAGGGCTGAAATGGTTGCCACAAGAGGGCACAGGTTTAAGGTGCTGGGGAGTAAGTACAGCGGAGATGTCAGGGGTAAGTTTTGTTACTCAGAGAGTGGTGAGTGTGTGGAATAGGATGCCAGCAACGGTGGTGGAAGCGGATGCGATAGGGTCTTTTAAGAGACTAAGGTCCATGGAGCTTAGTGAAATAGAGGGCTACAGGTAAGCCTAGGAATTTCTAAGGTAAGGACATGTTTGGCACAACTTTATGGGCCGAAGGGCCTGTATTGTGCTGTTGGGTTTTCTATGTTTCTAGACGACTGTGGAGGCCAAGTTGTTGGGTATATTTAAAGTGGAGGTTGATTCATTCTTGATTAGTGAGAGTGTCATAGGTTACAGGGAGAAGGCAAGAAAATGGGGTTGAGAGGGAAAAGAAATCAGCCATGATCGAATGGCGGAGCTGACTTGATGGGTCAAATGGCCTAATTCTGCTCCCATGTCTCTGGTCTTGTTTAAAAAGGGGTAAGGTGCACAAAGAAATGGGCATGTGACCTGACAGAGCTGAATGCCATTAGGAAACACCCTATTGCACATACTCTGGGTAGAGTAACGAGCATAGGAGAGATGTGCAGGGGAAGTAAAGGAGTGCAAGCTGGTAATATCAGGGCCTTCACTTCCCCCGGTTTTGCTTGAGGGCCGAGAGGAAAAGGAATTTCAGTGTGCTTTCAGCTCACTGTAAGGTTTAGATTAATAATTTAGACGGACCAATCTGAAATAGAATTTCATGATTGGAGCTGAGCTAACCTCAGTGGGTGGGAAGGAATGTGTACAGTGTAAAGTGTTAGCAAACATTATTAAGTAAAACTGTACAGAGCAATCAGTAGCCTGAGTACATTCCCCCAGGGGACGTCATGGAATGACACAAGACATACTGGAATACTAAATGCTCTATTTGTCTTCGGCAAGAGAGAGGATATAGCCAAAATCTCATTGCAAAGCAAGGTTGCAGAGAAAACGTGAAGCTGGCTGAGTTTAAAATTTGTCATGCTCTGGATGGATTGTATCCAGGGTTACTCAGGGAAGAGGAGGTTAGCGTGTTGAAATCTACCCAAGGGTACTGGGAGCTGCCAGAGGAACGGGAGTGACAAGTGTGACACCAAAGGTGTAATACAGGCTGGCAATACCCAGTCAGTCAGTCAGACCTCGATGTAATCTGTTAGAAACGGTAGTAAAGAAACAATATTTGCAGATCAGAATTCAAAAAGGAGAGTCAGTGCAGATTGTTAAAGATAAATCTTATTTAAAGGAACTTATTGATTGAGGGAGTTACTTGTATCATTAGCTTATTTTTTTTATAAAACCTATATTGAAGCTGGTTGCAGAACTGAGGCTGACATTACAAAAGGATTCATGGCAGTATGGACAGGAGATCGGTCTCAGGACAGAGCAGAGAGAATAAGAACAAAGCCGTTTCTCAGACAGGAAGATGGTGCATGGAGATCCAGTGGGTTTTTGGATGCATGTTGTTCAGGACTCAGCCCATTGACCAGACCCACCTCTGCTGCCCACCGGGGGAGGAGGCTGAACAAACAGATCCTGTGAATCCATGTGGTGCCACACAAGGAAGAGTAGTCTCTGAGAAACAGGCTTCTGACAGGATTTCATCAGGGCCCCAAGGTCAGATAGCTGCTATCAAAGTCATTGGCAATGTCGTCTTATCTGATCCTTCATGGGATAAAAACAGAACTGACATGGTCAGTGCTAATTGACTGTCCTTACACACTTCTAAACCAAGAAGGTAATTAAGAGTCAACCATATTGCTGGGTCTGGATTTGTACAGTATTCAGTTTGGTTCATGAACTTCCTTCCCTGAGGGCCACATTAACAAGGGAGAGATTTAAAAGCCATTCAAATAACTTAAGGGATCGGTTTAAAATATTTTCAGTTGGAATTAATTTTAAATTAAAATGCTAACTGTGCTGCAAAAAGCCACCAGGAGCTCATTGGGCCGAGAAGCCAAGCACGCTTATGATTTCACTTCCTTACCTAATTCTTGCAACAGGTTTATCTTGTACGTGGTTATACTTCAACAACAGTTGTATTTTTTGAACAAAGTAGAGGTAATGATTGCAACATGACTGACTTTCTTTGTGGCAACCCCCTTCAGTGCTGACACTGAATTTCTGCTCTGTAGGTGTCAGCACTAAAAACCATGGGTCATCAGGGCGGGCCAAAGTACAGCCTCACTCAGCAGCCCTGGGCACAGCCAGGTATGTCTCGTTCCCTTCTGCTCACTCTGCATACAGCTGTTTCCTCTACTGTTAATTTTTAATTGTCGGTATTTTAAGTCATGTATTTTGCAGTATATTAATTAGATGATCTTTGGGTTGAGTTGTTCTCCAATGTTGGCAATTTACTTGCAGAAGTTTTGACACTATATGAGGAGACATCAACAGCTGATGAAATGTTTGCAAGTAAATTGCCAACATCAGAGAACAACTCAACCCAACCATCAGTCACCCAGCTGCACATTTTCCAAACTGTCTCTGAGATGATTTTAATTTTCCATTAGGAAATGATATTCAGTGAGGTACGTAGTCTCAATCACAAGAGAACATTCATATGTCCACTGGTGTCAGGATTCTGAAGTGATTCCACCTCTATGTTAGGTGAATCCATGAAACCTATTGACGATTTTCATTTATCAAGTCCTCAGGGCATTCCTGGAAGCATAGTGGCGCAGCTGGTGGAGCTGTTGTCTCACAGCACTGAGACCCGGTACTGTCTGTGTGGAGTTCACATGTTCTCCCTAGTACCATATTAGTTTACTTCGGGAGCTCTAATTTCCTTGTACACCCCAAAAACGTGTGGGCAAGTAGATTAATTGATCAGTGTAAGTTGCTCTTCACGTGTAGCCGGATGATCGAATCTGCAGGGAGCTGATGAGGGTAGAAGGATAGTGACTCCGTATTATAAACTGTGGGACCTGATTTCATGTTGTGTGACTGACTCTGAGCATAGGTGTTGTTACAGAGGTAAAATGACTCTTAAATTTCACTCATCCAGATGTTCCCAACAACAAGTAAATGATCACACTCTGAGGAGAGAGTGCACAGTGTGACAACAGAATCATTTCATTTAAGCAAGTGATTAGCAGAAAGTCAGCACATTGTGTTTCCTCACCACTGGGTCTTCCTGGTCCGCGTTCAAGAGAGGGGTCTGAACCCAGACTCCTGTGGTGTGGATTCCAGTGAGCCCAGGTGGACTGATCGAGCACGAATGGGGACCAGAATGTTGCTCAGTGAAACGTGGATGGACGTATTGGATCTCTGAACTGAGGAAGTATGTGCAAGCCAGTCCAAACAGAGCTTGTATCTAATCAAACTCATTCTCAGTTTGTATTTAGAATGGAGATTCTTAGTTTTCACATTGAAATATTAAAATCCTGTTTGTTTTCCATGAATTTTCAGCAAAAATCAATGATTTAGTGGCCTCCACATACAAAACAATTAAAGGCAAGCTCCCTGCGACTCTGAAAAGTCTGTCTTTGTATTTGTCCAATAAGGATACAGAGTTCATCCTATTTAAGCCCGTGCGGGTAAGTTATGACCTACTCTGAAAAGTTGTATGATGTACAGTTGTGCTGAATACATCTTTGACAGCTGAATGTTTAGCTTGTGCCACACCTGCAGCGATAGCCAGTTAACTCTATAGATCATTTATCAATAGGCACAGAGACAAACAAAGTAACAACCTTCAGTGAACTTTGCTCAGTCAGCTGAATCTCGATGGGCTGGGAAGAGCTGTTCATCCTTTGCCGATTGCCCGGCAGTTCCCCTCAATGAACACAATCCGCAAGCTCCTCCAACAACCTCACCACAAGTGCACCCTGCCCTGAACATTCCTTTCCAGGTCAGACATTTAACAACTTTAAAGTAGATCACTATTCGTTCATTTCTGGGTGTAAATCTTGGAACTCCTGCTCTGCAGCATGCCTTAAAAGAACGGGCAGGAAAACTTGTACCTACCCACAGACACACACGTCTCAAGTGTCTACCTACCCACTGACACACACGTCTCAAATGTCTACCTACCCACTGACACACATGTCTCAAATGTCTACCTACCCACTGACACACACGTCTCAAATGTCTACCTACCCACTGACACACACGTCTCAAGTGTTTACCTACCCACTGACACACACATCTGAAATGTCTACCTGGACACTGACACACACATCTCAAATGTCTACCTACCCACTGGCACACACATCTCAAATGTCTACCTACCCACTGACACACACGTCTCAAATGTCCACCTACCCACTGACACCCACATCTCAAATGTCTACCTACCCACTGACACCCACATCTGAAATGTCTACCTAGACACTGACACACACATCTCAAATGTCTACCTGGACACTGACACCCACGTCTCAAATGTCTACCTACCCACTGACATACACATCTCAAATGTCTACCTAGACACTGACATACACATCTCAAATGTCTACCTAGACACTGACACACACGTCTCAAATGTCTACCTAGATACTGACATACACATCTCAAATGTCTACCTACCCACTGACATACACATCTCAAATGAGTACATAGACACTGTCACACACATTTCATAAAGACCGGAGGAATAATGATAATTGCAATTTGAATTTTGTGCCATTTCTATGGCCAGTGTGGAGGAGAATGTCAAAATTGCAGTGCACATATCCACACAGACATTACAACTCTTTTGACTGCTGGTCTTCACAGTCTGCTTCTTGTAACGCTCCATCCCATTTTCATTACTGTTCTGATGTGACTTTACACACCAGTGCCTCAGATATTTTCTATTTTTCTTATCTGAAGACTAGAGTGAATCACAGTCAATTGTGAAACTTAATCAAGGTATCGTGTGAACACACTGTGATCTCTTTTCCTAATACTTATGATTTCCCTTTAGAGCAATATCCAACAGACATTCCAGAAACTGCAAGGGCTATTACAGGAAGATTTCAGTGGTGAAGATTTGCAGATCATAGCTTGTCCTTCCATGGACCAGGTAAGGTATAGCACTGAAACACAAGTTTGAGTCGTATTTCCTGGCTGAGGTCTATTCCATCCTTGGAAACGCAGCTTCAGTTATCCTCTTAAAGCCAGCTTCAGCATGTTTTGCTCCCCTTCCTCTCTACTAAGATGTATGGAATCAAAGGTTTGATTCACACATAGTTCAGTGTGCTTTATTAATTAAAAGAGTCTAGATTATTATGATTCCTATCCTGAACTTCTGAGCCTAAGTCAGGTTAAACCTTTTAAATGCTTGCTACCCCCCTGCACCATTGCTCATGGTTCATCTCTTTTGTGATAGTATTACCACGGGAAGTGCCGGGTGCTTTCTTGGTGTGTAAAGTTCTGGCCATTTAATTCTCCAGCAGCAATTGCACAGATGCAACTCCAAGAACTTAAATCTCTCAGAACCTCCTGAAATAACAATGTTTTCTGTGGAGCGGGCAAGATCTGAGAACCTGCGATGAAATATTTTATCACAAAATTAGCTATAAAAGCTACCCTTTAAACAATGTAGACCCTTTGTGCAAAGTGTATCCGTCTCCCTGTCCCCTGTAGCAAGGATGAATTGGCTTGAGCCGAAGTTTAGGGCTTTACATCTCATTTGTTTCTAAGAGCTTTGTTTTGAAGGACAGATACTCCTGCAATCTAACGTGTTTCCATGATCAAAATCCATTATAATGTGAGTAATGGATCGGGAAAACAATTTGCATTACGTGGGCCATATTTGTTGTCTAAGAAAACTGAAGGAGTGTATCAAATTGCACACGACTCTCAAGAGGTCAAGTCTTTGGGTGGTGTGACGATTTAAAGGTACATCTTTCCTTTGTTTATTCCCAGTTAAAGTGGATAGCCTAGCTTTTCAACTGGAATGTGGCATATTTTGAGAGCAAAGACGCTTAAGCTTCTCTCAGTCTGTACCCTCAGTTCCCCGGGGAATTGTCTCTTTACAGGTGGTGGGTCACCACTGCAGAGATAGGAAACGTGGAGCAGTGATGTTCACTTGCAGTTCAAGATGTATGGGTTGCTGAATATGCCAGAGACTTGTGGACAATTTGTAATTCATGTCTTTTCAGATTGGCCCCAACTTTTCACCCTCTTTTTCCAGGTAAACCTGTTGTTGTCGGCTTCTAATTAGAATCGTTATCACACAGTGGAGAGGAAATGGGGTTAGCTGAAACTGGGCATTAACTGAGCGATGGAAGGTCCTTAAAGTGAAACGGCTGGCTGAAAAGGATTTTGAGGATCACTGACTATAATCTGTAGCCACCACAGAACTGTGTGGAAAAGTTAAGGGTGTTTGGTGAAGAACTTGACATTACATCATTTACCTATTCAGCTCCTCAAAACCCAAGGTTTGCCGTGAACGGAAAATCACCCTATTTATAATTTCAGGTGAAGGATCACCTGACGTACAGTGAGTTCTTTAATGTCTGACCTGCCTACCAAAGACTGCTTCATCACTGAAACGCTGGGGTTTCTTAAACAGGCTTCTCATTTCTCAAAGTCTGAATGTTTTTTTTATTGATTGGTGTGTGTATTTATATGTTTTCTATATACAGTTGTACATTAAAGAAGAAACATTGGATTTGTTACTAACATAATACTGACTGTAAAAGTTACACAATGAATAATGTATTAAAAGGAAGATTGTAGTGTATTATAACAGAGGGAAGTTCAGATTGACTTTCTCTTTAGTCTTGTGTAATCCACAAAATCAGCTTGTTGCTTTTTTGTTGTAGTTCTCTTGTCAGGATGAGGGTTGTTTGTGGATTCACAAGAGTCTGCAGATGCTGGAGTCCAGAGCACACAGTCTGCTGGTGGAGCTCAGTGGGTCAGGCAGAATCATTGGAAGGAAATGTGGACCGTCAGTGTTTCAGATCGAGCCTGCAATGTTGACTGTTCATTTCCTTCCATAGATGCTGCCTGGCCCGATGAGCTCCTTTGCTGTGGCGTGTTAGTGTTAGGGAATGGGACTCTTCCCATCTCAGATATCCTGTACAATATCAAACAGTAGCACAGAGTTCCCGCTCCTCTGCCTCAAACCCAGTCTGGAACACTCAAATAGACCTTCACAAATGACCCTTCCCGTTGCCCAGCCTTTGGAATATCATTGGCAGAGACACTAAATTAACAACTGGATGGAAACTGCATGGACTGAGGTTAATCCAGGTTCCAAAAGTGAAGGTCAGTGTCCCAACCAACATGATGCATGTTCAGGGGCAACAGATCCAACTGGTGGTTCAGACAAGAGATTAGGCAGTGTATTCTTTAATGCATACTTAGTAGCTGACATAACTCCCTTTACTCAGTTACCAAGCCTCTGCTGATTGGTTGGTTTACTATTGTACGTGAAATTTAATTCCATTTTCGCTGTCCTGCATGAGTTTGATGCAAGTCTCTCAGCTGAAATCATGTACACTCAATAGGGGAGTATGGTTTTCTATGCACTATCTATTCACTGATTGCTGAAAGTATAGCTAACAGTATACTGTAAGTCACAGGAAAAGCTGTAGCATCGATTGGCATGAAGATCACTTACTGTGGAAGGCTTCCAGAGAAACAAAACACAATCGCAGATGCAAATACTTGTTCTATAAATATCCAAATGTGGCAAGTCTCACTCTCCTCTTAAACTGCAGTAATTTGAACTTTAAAGATCGTTTGTTAAGTATTTTAACACTAATCAATTGAGAATGTAGTGTTGGAGTAGATGATTAAATTGGAATTACAATGGTTGTAACACAAAATTGAACTTTTTAATCCTGTAGAGTTTACACCAGTTCTATCTAAGAATAAGACTTCAGTCCTACACCCCACCCCCAATCCCCCCTCCTCCTGGCCTGAAAATTCTTTCTTTTGGGCATTTTCATGGACAAGTCAGTTGCAGCCCCCTTATCACTGCTAAATGAAGAGTTGCCTTAAGGTATTAAGTTGGATGTAATTAACTGCTCTCTCAATCAAAGATTAATTTCATACATCAATCCTGAAATGAAAACAGCAAATTAGTTTACTATCTGATTACCAATGCTTGTGCAAGTTTCACTTGTCCCAGTTTGCTTCCAATTTTCGATCTAGACCTCCAATGTTAATAAGGGCAGTAATGTATAAATGATTTATGAAGAATCACTTGTCATTCTGTCATCTACACAGAAAAATAATTGTCTGAAATGCTCAACTGAAAAATGATAAAGCTGTGTGTGCAGTGGGGAAGTTGTCACATTTGGCAGCTGGTTTCAGTGGAAGGTTTTGGATTTGAGTATCCGCTTCCAATGAGTCCATTTCCTCTCTGCGACTTCTGTCCGATAGGCAGACACCAGGAAGAACATTGTTCACCCATGCCCAGTGATGGGTAACAATACCGAGGCTCCTTTTCCTCCCAAGGTGCTATGTTGACGTGAGTTACTCTGGGTATAAGATACCCTGACTTACTTCTAACACTGATGTGATTCATTCTCATCCACTTAGTTGCCGAGTTGAACATTCTATGGGATTAAAAATCCAAAAAGTTTTCAGGTTGTCTTATTTGAAACGCGCTCTGAAAACATGAATGTATATGTTGTTAAGTAACGATGATTTTCTCTATAAAATAATTAGGGGGAAATGCACAATGTACATAGTTGGGTTCCTTTTATGGAACAAAATGACATTTTATTGTTGTGTAAATAATTGTGGGCAAAAGTTAACAGTTATCATAAAGGGTATATCTGCATTTTATACTTTAGAAGCTTTTTTTTTTGTTTTGACTCCTAGTTGATGCTTAAATCTACTTCTGAGACAGATACAATGAGCAAGAACCCAGTTCACTGAATCTGATTACTTTTGGGTGTTTTAAAGGCTTTACATAATGTAAATTGTATGTACAGAGAGATTAATAATATAAACATGCCTGTCCCCATAGTTTCTCAATGCAATCTGATAGTTTTAATAAAATGTTTTTAATAACTTGCACTCTGAGTTTTGCATTATTTTAAATTGCACGAGTTGATTGGTGGAAAACAGGCCAGAACCTTTGAGAGATGACTTAACAGAGGTCGAAAGATGATAATAAGTATAGATAGAGTGAACAGCCAGGGCCTTTTTTTCTGGGGTGGAAATGGTGAATACAAGAGGGGGATAATTTTAAGGTGGTTGGAGGAAAGTTAGGGAGAAGGTCAGGGTAGATTGTGGTGGGTGCGTGGAACACACTGTCAGAGGTGTTGGTTGAGGCAGCTACATTAGAGACATTTAAGAGGCTCTTAGCGAGGCACATGGATGATAGAAAAATGGAGAGCTACGTGAGAGGGAAGGTTTAGATTGATCGGAGAGTAGATTAAAAGGCCAGTCCCATTGTGGGCCAAAGGGCTTGTACTGTGCTGTACTGTTCTATGCTCTAACTTCGACGTAATCACCAGTAGCTGCTGGAGTTGCAAAGGTTCTTTAGGAAGTTACTGAAACCCAGCACTGCTACTGTGGAATCTGCCCGTGAGTTCACTATCCCAGGATTAACTGTAAATCTGTGAATACAGTGAAACAGCAAATCTGTGGATAACACCTCACTAGTGGGTGCAGTGGACAGTGAGCAAGGCTATCAGGGATCTGCATCAACTGGAAAACTGGCAGATGGAAGTCGATGCAGACAAGAGCAAGGTTTTGCACTTTGGTAGCACCAACCAGGGTAGGTTTTGCACAGTGAGCGGTAGGGCACTGAGGAGTGCGGTAGAACAAAGGGATCTGCGAATACTGGTCCATAATTCATTGAAAGTGGCGTCACAGGTAGGTAGGATTGTAAAGAAAGCTTTTGGCTCATTGGCCTTCGTAAATCAAAGTATTGAGTACAGAAGATGGTTTGTTATGTTGAAGTTGTATAAAATTTTGTTGAAGCCTAGTTTGGAGTATTGTGTGCTGTTTTGGTCACCTACCTACAGGGAAGATGTAAATAAGGTTGAAAGAATATAGAGAAAATTTACAAGGATGTTGCCAGGTTTGGATAACCTGAGTTATAAGGAAAGAAAGAACAGTTTAGAACTGTAGAAGACTGAGAGGAGATTTGATAGAGGTATACAAAATTATGAGAAGTATAGGTAGGAAAAAAGTAAGCAGGCTTTTCTCACTGAGGTTGGGTGGGACTACAACCAGAGGTCATGGGTTAAGGGTGAAAGGTGAGAAGTTTGAGGGGAACATGAGAAACCCCTTCTTTCAGAGGGTTGTCGGAGTGTAGAATGAGCTGCCAGCACAAGTGGTGCATGCAAGAGCGATTTCAACATTTAAGAGATGTTTGGGTAGGTACATGGATTGTAGGGATATGGAGGGCTATGGTCCCAGTGCAGAACGATGGGAGTAGGCAGTTTAAATGGTTTCAGCACAGTGCCTGTTTCAGCACCGTGATTCTCTATGACTAACCAGAGGCATTGAAGCTTCATCATTCTTTAACTTCTGTCATCTCTAAAGGGATCCTACCTTTACCTCCTTTGCCTCTCTCCTTTCTGCAGTGATCACTCCGTCCATTCTTCCCTCCCCACTACTATCTCATGGTGGCCAAAGTGTCATACCTGCCCAGTCACCTCCCACATCTCCATTCAGGGCTCAAAACAGTCCTTCCAGGTGAGGCAGCACTTCACCTGTGAATCTGCCGGCTGATCTATTGTGCCTGGTGTTCAATGTGGCTTCCTCTACATTGGTGACACCCATTGTAAGTTGGGCAACCGCTTTGTTAATTGACCGCCTCCACACCATCTGCCACAAGAAACATTTTAATTCCCGTTCTAACATGTCGGTCCATGGCCTCCTCTTGTGCCACGATGAGGCCACCCTCAGGGTTGAGGAGCAACGCCTTATATTCTGTCTGGGTAGTCTCCAACCTGATGGCATGAATATTGATTTCTCCTTCCAGTAAAAAAAACCCTCCCCCCTCCTCTCTGGCCTCTCACCACCTCCTTCCCATTTTCCACTCTCCTGTCCTATCAGATTCCTTCCTCTCCAGCCCTGGACCTTTCCCACCCACCTGGCTTCACCTATCACCTTCCAGCTATCCTCTCCCTCCCCCCATCTTTTTATTCTGGCATCTTGCCCCATCCTTTCCAGTCCTGAAGAGAGCTCTCAGTCAGCTGTCTACTCTTTTCCACAAAAGCTGCCTGACCTGCTGAGTTCTTCCAGCACTTTGTGTGTGGTTACTTGGATTTCCGTTGGTGCGCCATTACTTGTGCCCGGGAGCACACTAGAACAAATGGTGCACCAACGGTGGGGGAGGGGTGTGTGTGTGTCTCCACTAGAATTGAAAATACATGTGGATTCAGATGTTAACTGTCCTGTGCTATCACTAGTGGAATCATCAGTTGATCTGCCACCTGTCTTCAGGAGTTTCGGCCCGCTTATGATCAAGACTCCCTCGAGATGGTGGGCCAGCAGTGCTAAAGCACCACCTCCCACTGGTGAGCTTAACAACTTGGCATCTGCCTCTATCAGAGTTGTTGGTCACTTCCATCCAACAGATAGTCTACTCTTCAGGTGTCTATGCAGCGACCGAAGAGTTTACAAAAGATGGATACACTGTCCGACTATCTGCCCCTCTGGACGTACTTGGTCCACACCCATGATGATCCTGTCTCTGCTGCCTCAGCTACAGCCCTGCTGGTTGACTTGATCTCTCTTCTAGTGAAGCCAAGGTCACGCAGCCACTTCTGGAAAGTGAACTACGGCACCCTACTTGCATGAGACCGTCCACCCTCTGTCTCTGCACTCTAATCTTAATTCTACATACTTGGTTAACTTGCGCTCATGGGCTTCATCGATGTTGTCTTCCCAGGGGACTGTGAGTTCACCAATAATCACTTCTCTACTGGTGTCAGACCAGACGATTATATCTGGATGCAATGTGGTGAAAGCTATTTGCTCCAGGAGACTGCCTCTCCCATCCAGGTTGGCCTTGACACATTAATCATTGGCTGAAGAAAGTATGCTTGATTGTGGGCTTGCGCTGTACACCCTTGACTTGGAGCCTTCTTTCACAAATAATAACCTAATCTGGGTGATTGTGCTCCCAAGTTCACCAGAAGTAATGGTTCGCCAACATGTGGGGGTGGGTGGGTGTGTATCAGTGCTAATTGTACTGAATAAGAGGGATGTAGTGGCAATGAAATAGTGGATATATTGTAGTTGAATCAGGGATTATTGTGGGCAATAAAGCACAAAGAACACTAACAGGTTACCAAAGTAAAACAATTAAACCTGTCTCTTTACAAATACTGGTTTATTTTGCCTGTAGATGGTCTCATTTTTGATCCAAGATGGCAGCGAGACGCAGCTGGCAGTGGCCACTCCGGAACTGATTATCTGTTATTTGTGAAGTGGGGTGCTGTGCGCAAATCATAATCAATTGAAAACGGTCGTGGGAGCAAGGAAGAACATCGGGAAATTCCAGGAAGACTTTCTTCATTGCTGCTGCTGCTGTGAGGTCCGGGACTCTGCTGGGAAGAACAGGCCTCCAGTCCTCGGGGTCACGTTGCTGATGGCTGTTGGTGGGGCCGTCTTAATACGCTCGGCAGAGGATGATGCTCGGAGAAGCTGTGCCGGAGGGGATGGTCGTCGGCTCGGAGGTTCGATGGACTCGGGTCGCTTTTGGTGTGTGCTGCGTCTGCAAGGCTGGTTTCGATGTAACTTCCATTGTGTGCTACGTCTACGAGGCTGAGTCGGGCGGCACCTTGGAAGTCCATAGCAGGGGTATTCCCTTCTGCTGCCAGCGTGGGATGGCGAGTCTGTTGGGACCCTGGGGACTTGTGGGAACCGTGGTGATCTCTTTTGAACTTACAGTCCTTTAACATCTTGGACTATCTTTGCCCATAGTCTGTTTTTTTTTATCTATTATGCTATTGTTTGCACTGTTGTAACTATATGTTGTAATTATGTGGTTTTGTGCAGGTCTTGTAGCTTTAGTTTTTGGTCTGGTGGATTTGGAGCTCCTTTCCGGGGAACACGCTAGACGGTAGCACAATATTAATACGCAGCAGCCTCTCCGGACTCTGGATTGGGGATTACCAAACGTTACGTGGATTTTCTGGTGTAGTCTGTTTTGTCATATGCTTTTGTGATATCATTCTGGGGGAACGTTGTCTCATTTTTTAACTGCATTGCATTTGTGGTTTCTAAATGACAATAATCTGAATCATTCAGTGTTCCATGCAAATGTGCCTGATTCATTCAGCAATTATCACAGTAAGCTCCCATTGTTTGAAATGTTTTTCTGTCCCTATGGGTAATTTGGCTTTAGTCTTTTTATTTATTGACATACAGAACAGAGTAGGCCTTCTGTCCCTCTGTGCCATGTTGGCCAATTTAATCCTGGCCTAACCACGGGACAATTTACAATGACCAATTAATCTACCAACTGGCTCCTCTTTGGACTGTGGGAGGAAAATTAGAGCACCCGGAGGAAACCCACATGGTCACAGAGAGAGTGCAAACTCCTTTCAGACAGCTGCAGGAACTTATGTGATTCTTCTGTGCACTTTTTGACTCCTTGAGTGGTCCATCTGATAGTACAAATGGATAATCCGTTTAGCAGTGAGCCCAGGATAACAAATGAAAACTCCAACAAGTAAACTACATTTAGAACTGCAGCAACACACACCAAATGTTGGAGGTCGGGCAGCATTTACGGTTATGAATTTAAAAAATCAACATTTTGGGCTGAGGCCCTTCTTCCTGACTGGGAAGGAAGGGAGAAGGTGATGCTGGAAATCCAGAGTAACACACACAACGTTCTTAGAAATACTTCATCTGAAATGGAAAATTCCTGAGATGTGAAAGGTTTTAACTATGGAGTCTGGGGAAAGCAGGAGAGAATAAAAGACAGGCATCCTTTACGAGACAGTTGGGCAAATTTTAGGGGGAGGTTAAACAGATTGAGGTCAAATAAAATTAGCAGCAGCTCTGCTTGAGGGGCTCTGATCATCGGAATGGGCCAAATATAATATGTATTCTTGTTTAGGTGGTTCACACAGAGGCTGATCTGCGCCTGGCTCCATTTCCATGGGCGAGGTAAAGCCAGGCAGATTCTGAGCAATATATTGCTGAGTTCTTGAAAACTTTATTGAAACTATGAGTTAAAATGCTACAAATAATGCAGTATAAGATAACACAATGTTCTACAAAAGTATTATGATATTGTATTATAAGGAAATAAGTTGCACATTGGAATAAATGCCAGCTTTTGTGTCTGAAAATCTTGCACCGCTTTTAACTCTTCAGTTCCTGTGTAATAACTCCACCACTGATTCCAGATGCATCTCACCCCATCTACAGGCTGATGGGACCTCTGAGTAGTTCCTTTGCAAAATTGCCCAAGTTTGTCCCCAAAGCCCCATTTGGTAATACAGAATGCCAATGTCAACCAATTGACACAACCTCCTTTTGTGATTGCCTGTCTATTGTCCAGTCTGTTCCTTACACCATTAGTCCTGTGCAGTCAGTTTTCACTGTGAGCTGTTGGGATGGGGGTGTGCCGTGACCCCCAGGGTATTGTTCCTACTCCAGTCAGAGATCCTCACAAAGATCCTGTCGGAGTACATTATCTTTGTGAAGAAAGCAGATGATGTAAATTGTGCACTTGAGTTGATACAGTCTGAAAATTAAAGGATTGCATTGTCAACCCATGATCTAGTTTAAAAGTTGCTTTAATGAGATTTTAATTTCCCCAATATTGTTGGCATCTCCCTAGAGTGAGAGGTTTAGATGAGCTGGAGTTTGTTAGGTATGTTCAGGAAGATTTCTTGACACAATATATAGATAAACCTACAAGAGGAGAGGCTGTACTTGATCTGGTATTGGGAAATGAATCTGGTCAGGTGTCAGATCTCTCAGTGGAAGAGCATTTTGGTGATAGTGATCATAATTCTACAAACCCCATTTCCAGAAAAGTTGGGATATTTTCCAAAATGCAATAAAAAACAAAAATCTGTGATATGTTAATTCACGTGAACCTTTATTTAACTGACAAAAGTACAAAGAAAAGATTTTTATGCTTCTCATGGTGGTAACGTCTAAGACCAGAGGACACAGAATGGAGGTTGATAAATTCTTGACTGGTCAGGGCATGAAGGGATAAGATGGGAAAGCAGGAGACTGATTCTGACAGGAAAAATGGATCAGCCATGATGAAATGGTGGATCACACTTGATGGGCCAAATGGCCTTTTTATTATGGTCTGATACAGTGCATTCTATCACTCACTATGAAAAAACAGTGCTTTGTGGGAGTTTGTGTTTAGACAGCGGCCAATCAGAGATCAGGAGTCATTAGCAAGGGCAAATCAAAACAAAGCAGGGGCAAGTGGAGTGGACAGTGTTATAGTGGGGATTTGAAGCTTTAGCTTTGAGGCTTCAGTGAGAGCGGGGAAAGCTCTAGCCAGATTTTTTTCAGATTGTTTCCTTCTTTATAATTGCACGGTTAGACCAGTAGGGGTCGTTGAATGCTTCTCTTGTGGGACGTGGAAAGGCAGGGAGACCTCCAGTGCATCCAGCTGCAGCTTCTAACACTCCGCATTCAGGAGTTGGGGCTGGAAACGGATGAATTCCAGATCATTTGGGAGGCTGAGGGGTTAATAGAGGACATATAGAGAGGTGGTAACACACTAAGTACAGGACACAGGAAACAAGATGAGTCAGGAGAATGAAATGGATATAACAGCCAGTGCAGAGTCCCCCTGTGACCCCCCTCAACAACAGGTATATCCCCTTGGATACTGTCAGGGGTGGGGTGACCCAGCAGAGGAAAGTCACAGTGGTAAGGTCTCTGGCACTGACTGAGAAGGGAAGCTCTGCTGATAGGGGATTCGTGAGTTAGAGGAACAGAAGGGGGGTTCTGTGGATGCTATTGAGATGTAAGTGGGAGGGTGAGCAGCCGGAAGATATGGTCCACATGGTTCTGATGACACAGTCCTGCAAAGTAACAGGGAGTTAGGTGCTCAGTTTGAGGACAGGATCTCAGGATTGCCAGCTGTGTCACAGATACCTTCAGAGTTTTGGATCCTTGGGACCTGTACAGGAGAGACTGTTTGCAGCTAAACTGCAAGAGGAACAATATGCTAGCGGGAAGGTTTGCTAATACTGTGGGGGAGGTTAAACTAGAGTTGCAAGGGGATGGGAAACGGAGTGCCAGAACAGAGAGTTGCATATATTTCAATGCAAGAAGTATCGTAGGAAAGGCAGATGAGCTTAGGGCATGGATCAACATCTGGAATTGTAATGTTGTAGTCATTAGTGAGACCTGGTTGCAGGAGGGGCAGGACTGGCAACTCGATATGCTGGGGTTCCTTGTTTTAGACCTGACAGAGTGGGAGGGGTGGCATAACTAGTCAGGGAAAATGTCACAGCAGTGCTCAGTCGGGATGGATTGGAGTGAGGCTTTATGGGTGGAACTGAGGAATAAGACAGGTATGACTATGTTAATGGGGCTATATTACAGACCACCCAACAGACTGCAGCATTTCGAGGAAAAGATTTGAGGAGCAATCGAAGACTGTTGCATGAAACATAAGGTTGTGAATGGTAGCTTTGTGATTTTAACTTTCCACAAGTTGACTGGGACTCCCATACTGTAAAAGGACCAGATGGGACAGAGTTTGTCAAACGTGTTATGGAAAGTTTGTTTAATCAATACGTAGAAGTCCCAACAAGAGAGTGTGCGATACTGGATCTGCCTTTCGAGACTGAGACAGGGCAGGTGACAGGAATACTCTGCATCCAGTGATCATAGTCCCATTAGTTTCAAAGTAGATACAGAGAAGAATGAAATTACATGGGAAAAAGGCCAAATTTGATGGTGTCACAAAGGATCTGGCAAGTGTGGACAGCACCGTCCTGGCAAAGATATACTTGGTAAGTGAGAGGAGTGAAAGTGAAATTTTGAGAGTACAAAGTTTGTGTATGCCTGCCAGAACAACAGACAAGGACAAAAGGTTTAGGGAACCTTGATTTTTGAGATATTGAGACCAAGGTTTAAAAAAAAGGAGGCGCAGAGCAGGTAAAGGGAGGTAGGAACAAATGAGGTACTTGAGGAGAATAAGAAATGCAAGAGAGCCCTTAAGAAATCTGGAGGGATAAGAGAAGGCATGAGGTTGTTCTAGCAGACAAGGTGAAGGAGAATCCTAAATAGGCTTCTACAGATGAGTTAAGAGCAAAAGGATTGCAAGGGACAAAATTGGCCCCTGGAAGACCAGATCGGTAATCTGTGTGTGGAACCAAAAGGGATGGAGGAGATCTTAAGTGGAGTCTTTGTATCTGTATTTACTTGGGAGATGGACACAGAGTCTATGGAAGTGAAGCAAAACAGCAGTGAGGTCATGGACTATGTAGATTACAGAGGAGGAGGGGTTTGGTGTCTAGAGGCAAATTAGAGTGGACCAATTCCCAAGGCCTGACAAGGTATTCCCTCTGCAACAGGTGAGGTACTGGAGGACAGCTAATGTTGTTTTGTTGTTCAAGAAAGGCTCTAAGAATAAACCAGGAACTTAGAAGCTGGTGAGACTGACATCAGTAATGGGAAAGTTATTCTAAGGGACCGAATATATGAGTATTTGAAAAGACAGGGACTGATTAGAGATAGTCAGCATGGCTTTGTGCATGGTAGGTCATGTCTAATCAATCTTGTAGAGTTGTTCAAGGAAGTTACATGGAAAGTTGATGAAGGCAAGGCAGTGGATGTTGTCTACATGGACCTTAGCAAGGAATTTGACAGGTCCCGCATGGGAGGGTGGTTAAGAAGGTTCAGTCAGTCAGCATTAAAGATGAGGTGGCAAAGTGGATTAGACAGTGACTTTGTGGGAGAAACCAGAGCAGTAGTAGGGGGTTGCCTCTCTCTGTCTGGAGGCCTGTGACTGGTGGACTGCCACAGGGGTCGGTCCTGGGTTTGTTAGATCTAAGTCAATGATCTGGATGATAATGTGGATAACTAGATCAGCAAATTTTCAGATCACACAGAGATTGGTGGTGTGGTGGACAGTGAGGAAGCTTTTCAAAGCTTGCAGTGGATCTGGACTAGTTGGAAAAATGGGCTGAAAATATGGGAGATCGAATTTAATACAGACAATTGTTGCATTTCAGTAGGATGAACCAGGGTAGGTCTTACACAGTGAATGATAGAGCACTGAGGAGTGTGGTAGAACAAAGCTATCTGGAATACAGGTCTATAAATAATTGGAAGTAGCATCACAGGTAGACAGGGTCGTAAGGAAAGATTTTGGCACATTGGCCTTCATAGATCAAAGTACTGAGTACAGGAGTTGGGATGTTATGTTGAAGTTGAAAAAGACATTGGTGGGGCCCAATTTGGAATATTGTGTGTAGTTTTGGTCATCTAGCTACAGGAAGGATTTAAGAAAGGTTGAAATAGGACAGAGAAAATTTACAAGGATGCTGCTGGATCTGGAGGACCTGAGTTACAGGGAATGGTTGAATAGGTTAGGACTTTATTCCCTAGAGTGTAGAAGACTGAGGGGAGAATTGATAGTTATACAAAATTATGAGGGGTATAGATAAGGCAAACGCAAGCAGGGTTTGGCCACCAAGGTTTGGTGGGACTACAACTAGAGGTCATGGATTAAGGGTGAAAGGTGAAATGTTTAAGGGGAACATGAGGGGAAACTTCTCTCAGAGGGTGGGAGAGTGTAGAACAAATTGCCAGCACAAGTTCCGGATGCAATTTTGATTTCAATGTTTAAGAGAAGTTTGAATAGGTATATGGATGGGGAGGGCTATGGGCTGGGCGCAGGTTGATGGGACTAGGCAGTTTAAATGGGTCAGCATGGACTAGATGGGTCAAAGAGCCTGTTTCTGTGCTGTAGTTTTTCATGACTCTATGACTGCCCTCTGGATATCTTCGAACGATCCACACTCTAGCCCTCACTGTACATTTTGCTTGCATCCATAATCATTTTCAAAGAACATTTTTAAAACCAAAATGAGTATCTGTAACACTCTTCATCTCTTTGGAGGCTAATTTCTGACTCGCACGGTTAAATTCCATCCAGCGACCCATTCTCTGACAGGATGCTCTTTGATTAATAAATTCATCGAGTTATAAAGCATGGAAATAGGTTCCTCAGCCCAACTCGTTCAACTAAGTTGTCTACTTGAGCTTGTCCCACTTCCCCCTCTTTGGTCCATAGCCGTCTACCTTTCCCTTCCCCTACTTTTTCAAATGACTTTTAAACACTGCAATCGTATCTTCTTCTCCCATTTTCTCTGGCAGCACAGACCACATATCCACCATCTTGTATATGGAAACTTGCCCCTCAGATCCCTTTTAAATCTTTCTTCTTTCCCCTGAAGTCTATGCCCTGAAGTTTTAGGCTCTGTTGTCATTCCCCTTATCTATGCCAAACAGACTTACAGTTCAGAAACAGGCCCTGAGGTCCAGCTGGATTCCCATCCAATCTAGCGCCATATTCCATCTTTCCTGTCCAAGTAAGTCAAGTATCTTTTAAATATTGTTAATGTTCCTTCCTCAACTTCCAGCAGACCACTGGAACTAGTGGGTGAAGATGATGTTACTGAGGTTCCTGTTAAATCTGTCCCCTTTCACCCTGCATATATCCTCCAGTTCTGGATTCCCTAACCCTGGCGGAAAGACTTTGCACAATGACTCCATCTATAACCATATAACAATTACAGCACGGAAACAGTCCCTCTCGGCCCTTCTAGTCTGTGCCGAACACTTACTCTCACTACGTCCATCATGATCTTATCCACCTCATTAAGTGCACCCAATGCTCATGAAAATTGTCCAACCTATTCAACAGCTGTCCATTAACCAGTCCCTAAAGTCTCAGAAACAACCTTATAAACTTTCTCTGTGCATTTTCCTATAGCAAATTGACTGAAACTGAGCACAATAGTCCAAATGTGGCCTCACCAATGTGCTGGATAGCTACACACCCCAGCTTCTAGATACTCAGTTCCCTGACCAATAAAGGCTAGGAGATCTTTCTACCTGTGGCCCCACCTTCAGAGAGCCGTGTTCTCCATTTTCCATCACTCACCCACTTATCCAGCTGATCAAGGCTCCTCTAAATCCCAATAACTATTTCCACTGTCAAGGACACCACCTTTTTTAAGTGTCTTCTGAAAGTTTGCCTTATTTTGTAAATTCCCATCCAAATTATTGACACAGATAACAAACAGTAATGGAGCTAGCACCAACCCCCCAGAGAGCACCACTTGTCACAGGCCTCCAAAAATCACCACCCTCTGCTCCCTACCGTCAAACTAATTGTTGTCCAGTTGGAAGCTCTCCCTGGATTTCATGCAATCTAACTTTGTCAGTCTGAACCAGTCTGGCCATTCTCCTCTGACCTCTCTCATTAACAAGGTATTCTCGCCCACTGCCACTCACTGGATGTTTATTTGTTTCCTGCACCGTTCTCTGTAAATTCTAGATCGTTGTGTGTGAAAAATCCCAGACCAGCAGTTTCTGAGATACTCAATCCACCCCATTTGGCACCAACAAACATTGCACAGTCAAAGTCATTTGCATCACATTTCTTCCCCATTCTGATGTTTGGTCTGAACAACAACTGAACCTCTTGACCACATCTGCATCCTTTTATGCACTGAGTTGCTGTCACATGATTAGCTGATCAGATATAATGAGCAGGTGTACAGGTGTACCTAATAAAGTGGCCACTGAGTGTACATCTTACCCAGCAGAATGCCCTCTCACCTACCACAGCCAGTAGGCTTACTATAGTACCCTGGGTTTTCATTGCAGCTCATTTTAAGTAAAGGCATAACATTATCTGCCATCCAGTCTTCTGGCCCTTCACCCATCATTAACAATGATCTCAACCAAGGCTTCCATTGATTTAACAGCACCACTAACCAAGCTATGCCTTATCTCCATTGGAATGGTCTGCACTACATGACTACCTAACTCTCTTCTTCACTCAACCTCTGTACGTTATCTATACTCTGTGTTTGTCCTACACTGTTCCAAACTGCCTTCATACAACATTTACCACACAATGAGGTAACATTTGTACCTGTCAGAAATGAGCTACCCAGTCTCAGATATGGAGCTCTCCGGCTCACACTCTTAACACTCTCTGAATAGATTGAAGGATTCTGTTTCTCTCTCTCCCTCTTAGGCAGTGTGTTGCAGATCCCCACAGCCTCTGAATGAAGTCGTATTTCCTCATCTTGATTCTACTCCTTCCACCAGTGACTCTAAACCAAGAGTTCCAATGGACCCCCTGCTCTAAATATAGTTTCAAACCCCTCTGCTCAGGGAAATGTCCTTACTCCCTCAAGTCTCCAATCAACCTCTGCTGTAGCACAGAAATCAGCTGCAGCCTATCTAAACCTAGCTTGCTAGCCAGGCAACATCTTCTGATCACCTCTTCACTGCAAGTGCATCTTCCCAGTAAAGCCGGGACAGGGATTTTTGCAGTACTTTAGCTGTGGTCTAACTATTGCAAAGTCTCCCTCCTTTATGCCTTGTTAGGAATGCAAAGCATCTCTTACTGAGCAGCCCTTGGTGTTTGGAACATGCTCTCTGAAGCCATTCAATCTTGGTAAGATTTATTCTCTTGTGTTGCCTCATCTGACCACATCACTTCACACCTGTGTGGATTAAATCATATTTTTATACTTCAAATTCTAGCCAGACTGAATAGAGTTTGTCAGCCTCTTATCCGATGCACTCGTGCATCTTAACATTTTCTGCACTAGATTACACTCTTAACCCATCGCACAATTTGAAAACCATTTGTAAGAAGTACCAAATCGAAAATATTTTCATCCCTTCACTTCAAATTGTAGTCAGCTCTTCTGTTGCATTCCAAAACCCCCTTGGTCAAAAGTCACAGTGAACAAATGCTTCAAACAGACTTGATGCAAGCAAACAGCATGAATCCATCAGTCAATTGCAAGGAAGGCTGAAGAGAACAATCTATCCACGAGTTTCTGTGCAAAACTCTTTTAGGAAGAGGTTTACTTGTTTAGTTTAACAGTAAGGGTGCTGGGATCTTGGCTCCCTCTTCCTGTCTCCACGGATGTGGTGTGAGATGGTGGTAAAGGGTGCAAGTCATTCAGAGCCGCTTCATCTGGTCGGTGAGCACATGGATTTTCTGTTTCGCTTCATCGACGTAGCTCTCCGGCTCCGTGCCGTCTGACTGCGCCTCGCCAGCCTGTTCCAGATCCCTCAGCTGCATTGAGAACAGGAGAGAAAAGCTGAGGTGTTTAACTCTGGTAGTGTGTGAAGATCAAAAGGCACCTGCAAAGGAACCAGCAGCATGAAAACTGGGACTCAGCCACCGGGGGGGGATCCTTCATGGGCTGCCAGATTCCGTCCAAAGCTAAACTTGCACCTTTAAACACTTAGGAAGCCGCAGAATTTATCGCAGCATCTTAAAATCACAATGTTTATAAACTCTGTGCATTCATCTATGAAACCCACTTATCTGATCAATGAGGCTCGTCTTGGACCCTAACAACCCTCTAGCTCAGATCTTACACCTAAAGGACTGGGTTCTCTGTCGAGCTGAGGATTGCACTGTGCCAGGATGACATTACATGTGCCAGCAGACACCAGACAGGCAAGAGAGAGCAATACTTTTGCTCTGCTATCTCACTCTGATACTTACCACCAGTTTTGCCCCCACGTTGAATCGTATGCTCCTTTTCCTCATTTTGAACGTGGCGTAAATCTTGTCTCGTGACACCACCTGGACGCCGATGTTCGAGTTTAATTCGAGGCTGATGGAGTTATAGGGAGGTGCATGAACATGGTGGTGGCAATCTCGCCACAGCCACTGCTTCCTGAGGAGCCCCTGCTCAGTGAAGTAAAATCCACATCGAGGGGTTATGCTGATCCTATGGAAAGAGAACACAGCACGGCTCAGGGTCAGCGTAACCGCAGTGTAAGGTCAACAAAGCATCCTGCTTCATCGGCACTCCAACCGAGCATTCACATCATCCACCATTAGTGCACATTTACAAAGGCACTGTGATTATTCACCCAGACCACTCCAACTCCCAAACCCATGACCCTGCCACTAACGTCAAGGCTGGCAGGTGCATGGGAACACAAGCACCAGCGGCTTCCCCTCCATGTCACTGCCCTGACCTGGGAATATGTCACTGAGCTGACCTGATGGAGCTCCCTCCCCATCAGCTCAGCAGTTGCACCTTCACCAGACTCTAGAAAATGGATCCCCCTCACCCTCTCAAGGGCAGTTACAGGTGGACAATGAAGGTCTTGTTGCATTTGCAGGATTGTCCTGGACTATGTGGTAACTGGACTTGCTTTGCAGAATTTCACTGGCAGCTGACTGCACCCCCCCCCTCAATCTCTGCATCACACCGAGGGGACAGCGGCAGTGCATCGAGCCCCCAGGTCCCCATGACCGAGCTCTGCCCCGGAATTTTCAGAGTCCAGAGGCACCAATGGTGGCCAACAGGGTCACAGGTTACAGAGCACAGAAACCGGAACTGTCAGCCCATCAGCTGACTATGAATCTATTCTAGTCCCATTTACCAGCACTTCAACCACAGCCTTCAACGTACTGGTAATACAGCACACATGTAAAAGATGCATTTTGTCCATCTCTACTGAAATGAAATTACATTCGTGAAACATTCCTTCTTTACATGCCAGAGACACTCAAAAGGTCACTACAGGCAGAAGTTATTTTCAAAAACAGAAAATGCTGGATGCAGGTCAGCAGGTCAGACACCATCTGTGAACACCTAAGAAGAGAAACAGTTAAATTATCAGATTTCCAGCAGCTGTAGATTTTTGGTTTGCAGATTGCTTTGAGGCAAATGTTCCTAGTGAATAGTTTCTGTTTATGGGAGTGACACACTCACCTTTTACACATCTCTCATTTACCTGCAGCACTTTGCAAAGCACCTGTCAGCATGAAGGGAAGCGACAGGAAGTAACACAGGAAGCAGGACAGGCAACGTGCACAGAAAGTTTCCATAGGCTAACAAGGCAGTGACCAGGCATTGTGTTGGTCCAGTGGATCTCTATCCCCTGGTCAGATTAAGGATAAATTTGGCTTTTGTGCAGCCTGATGTTATACTTAAACAATACTTACGTGTTAAGCTTTGCAATAAACATTATGAAACAATTTTTTTTAATGGAAGGATTTGTATTTCTTGATTGGATGCACTAAAGTTGCTAAATTTTTTTTTGAAGTTTAGATGTCAAGTAATTTTGGGACTAGAAAGCACCTATTATAATAACCATGGCTGAGATAAACATCAGCTCTATTGCCAGCTCTTTAAATTAGTGTCAACTTTAAATGGGATGGAGAGGGGAGTTTTAATGCTTCAACTACAAGAGAGTGCTCTGGTGACACAGCACTCGCTCAGTGGTCAGGCAATGGATGGCTGGACATTTCCAGCACTTGTTAACATATTTGTAATAGAACCTCAATGCCAAATTAGACAATAGACAGTAGGTGAAGAAGTAGACCATTCGGCCCTTTGAGCCTGCACCACCATTTTGAGATCATGGCTGATCATCTACTATCAATACCCGGTTCCTGCCTTGTCCCCATATCCCTTGATTCCCCTATCCATAAGATACCTATCTAGCTCCTTCTTGAAAGCATCCAGAGAATTGGCCTCCACTGCCTTCCGAGGCAGTGCATTCCAGACCCCCACAACTCTCTGGGAGAAGAAGTTTTTCCTTAACTCTGTCCTAAATGACCTACCCCTTATTCTCAAACCATGGCCTCTGGTACTGGACTCTCCCAGCATCTGGAACATATTTCCTGCCTCTATCTTGTCCAATCCCTTAATAATCTTATATGTTTCAATCAAATCCCCTCCTTAATTCCTAATCTCCTTAATTCCAGCATGTACAAGCCCAGTTTCTCTAACCTCTCTGTGTAAGACAGTCCGGACATCCCAGGAATTAACCTTGTGACTCTACGCTGCACTTCCTCTACAGCCAGGATGTCCTTCCCTAACCCTGGAGACCAAAACTGTACACAATACTCCAGGTGTGGTCTCACCAGGGCCCTGTACAAATGCAAAAGGATTTCCTTGCTCTTGTACTCAATTCCCTTTGTAATAAAGGCCAACATTCCATTAGCCTTCTTCACTGCCTGCTGCACTTGCTCATTCACCTTCAGTGACTGATGAACAAGGACTCCTAGATCTCTTTGTATTTCTCCCTTACCTAACTCTACACCGTTCAGATAATAATCTGCCTTCCTGTTCTTACTCCCAAAGTGGATAACCTCACACTTATTCACATTAAACGTCATCTGCCAAGTATCTGCCCACTCACCCAGCCTATCCAAGTCACCCTGAATTCTCCTAACATCCTCATCACATGTCACACTGCCACCCAGCTTAGTATGATCAGCAAATTTGCTGATGTTATTCTTAATGCCTTTGATGCAATTGATTTAAGATTTTCTCAGGGTGTTAATGCACACAGAAGGCAGTTCCTGGAGTTCTCACACCTACAAACTGTGAGTCTCTGTTCAGGAGCCTACTGTTCAAGCTCCCCTCCCCGGGTATCTCATGACATACTGTTCAGACGTTAAAAATAACAGCCAGAATGCTGTGGCTCACTGGTCCATGCCCATCAAAATTCCCATCTCAACCTGCATTGTGTGCCCATATCTCTCGAAACCAGGGATGGCAAATTGTTTTTTGAGAGTGCGTGCCAAAACTGGCAAAAAAATCTTCTAAAAAAAATTCTGTCATGTGCCATGATAATCCTGTTTATCATTGAATGGTGGATCAGTACGAATATCACGGATCAAATGGACCAGTCCTATCGCTAATTTACAGATATTCATTGTTTTAATATTAATAAAAGACAGGTTGAAACATATCAGGAAATCTGTTCAAAAAGATTGGCATGGATGATGTCTCTTCATATGGCGATGAAGATTTGTGGAACATGTTGCGACCGGCAGTCGTGGAGGCCAAGTCTTTATGTATATTTAAGGCAGAGGTTGTTGGATTGTTGACTGGACAGGGCATGGAGGGATACAGTGGGGGAAGGCAGGAGATTGGGGCTGAGAGGAAAAATGGATCAGACAAGATGAAATAGTGGAGCAGACTCGATGGGCCAAATGGCCTAATTCTGCTCCTATATCTTAAGGTCTTTCGGAAACATTTGCAAGTAAATTGCCAGGATCAGAGAACAACTCAAACCACTATCAACCACTACAGCTACATATTTTCTAAATCACCATTAATGTTTATTTTTTTAAAAAGACAACAGAAAAGTAATATGATTTCTAAATGGTCTTGTTACTGTATCTCATACCTGATTATTTTCACATGAAGGTGTGAATGTCAAATTTGGTGCAAATTCTTAAAAGATTAAGGAAAGGAAAATAATCAGAGTTTACTCTGAGGGAGACTTGTTGCACTAATGATGACAATATTTTACATCTGGTTTGTATCTGGTTGTTTTGAGGATGATGCACAAAACATAATTTCATCAGGAAGTCTATTTCTGTAATTAGACTTCACCACTGAGAATTATGATTCACATGAAATTCAGAGGCGCCAAACTACAACAAGCCATCTATCACTGAATATCAGTATTCTGACAAACAACAGTAGAAAAATGTAAGCAGAGTGAAGCCAATGCCTACCGGTCCAACCGTCCAACTCTGATACATGTAATCCAGGGCTCTGAGAAACTGGAAACCCATCATCCACTGTCCTGTGTTCTTGCTGGCGTCAGGCCGCATGAACCTTTTCCTGTGATTGCATTGTAAACAATCATTCGCTGCTTCATTTGGCAATAAAGATAATCATTATGCATCTTTCAAATATGATGGGCGGGGTTTAAAGAATTGAGGGGCAGCACTGCATGCCGTGTGTAACAACATTTTTATAAATGCCACCCCTGCTTCCTATCCACACACCTGTCCAAGTTCCTTTCAAATATTGTACTTGCTTCAACCACTTCAGGTGGCTCATTCCAGACACTGACCATCCTCTGGGTGAAAAAGCCGTCCTTCGGGTCCCTTTTAAATGTCGGCCCTCTCACCCTAAACCTGTGCCCTCTAGATCTTGATTTGCTAACCCTGGGGAAAAAGACTGTGTGTAGTCACCATATCTATGCCCCCAATGATTCTGTACTCCTCCGTATTATCCCTCATTCTCCTCGGCTCCAATGAATTAAAGCCTAACCTGCTCAGTCCCTCGAGTCCCAGCAACATCCTCATTAATCTCCCCAGCACTCTTTCCAGCTTAACAACATTCTCCCAATAGCTGATGACCACATTATTCCAAATATGGCCTCACCAATGTCTGGTGCAACTCCAACACACATCCCAACTTCTATCTTCAGAGCTCTTGACTGATGAAGACAACCTTATTCAAAGTTTTCTCCACCCATTATCTGTGACTTGCATGAAACCATATTCAGTGGATTCTGGTTAATTGTGACACATCAGAACCAATACATTTTGGCCCAATTAAGTGGCTGCCCCAATTAGCCAAAGTTGCATGGAAATAGTTAAAAAGGTACAAAAAAGGGAAACTACCATTTGAATAACAAATTGTGTATTTAAATGAAACACAGAACAGATTAGAACACTACCAAAACTACTACAATACTATAAAACAGTCTATTTGTTCCTAATAGTTATCGACGGAGGAATTCTTCCAGTGTACACTGCCATGTTCTTTTGATTGACTGTAAATGAATGAAATCAGTGCAGACACCTGGTGCAGATAATGGACTGCCTTAGTCAATGCATTCGATATTTGCATCCTCCAAATCTTCATTTTCATTGTAACATTCCATAATGTTGTCGATACCTTCAAGTTCTTCATAGTTCCTAACCTGTTGAGGTAGTGAAGTCATTTCATTTTCACTCATTGTTGTTTCTGGCATCTCTAAGCCAGAATGCTTGAAACCACAGTGAGCAAATCAGTTCCAAATGCTTATTTCTCGCTAACTATCAGAGACAAAAATTACTGCTTTTTGAACACAAACAAGCGACACTATTTAAAAACTATTCACAAGGGCACGCAACTGACTCTAGTTAGAAACTGTTCAGCAACATTTCCTGTCCCAATTAAGCAGCATAGTGTTCCAAATAAACAAAGGGAATCCCGGCTATTTTCTCAATTAGTTTTTGTACTTTAAGAGTTGTCCCAAATAAGCGGCTGCTTTGATGAACCAATGGTCCAATGTGCTTTGTACTCCCTGATCCCTCTGTTCCACAACTCTCCCCAAAGACAGACTATTCACTGTGAATGTCCTACTCTGATTTGTCATCACAAAACTTCACACATATCCAAATTAAATTCCATTCGCTATTCCTCAGCCCACTTATCCAGCCAATCAAGATCTCTCTGTAGCTCCTGATAACTACCTTCACTGACAATGGCACCACCTATTTAATCTGCAGACTTACTAACCATACCTTGTATATTCCCATCCAAATCAATGATACATAACAAGTAGCAATCGGCCTAGCAATGACCCGAGGAACACCACTAGTCACCGGCCTCCAATCCAAATAAATAACCTTCTAATATTACCTTTTTCCTACCATCGAGCCAATTGTTTATGCCGAGCAACATAAATTTCCATTGCGGCCTGCCACGCGGATCATTGGCAAAGGCCACGCTAAATTCCGTGTAGATCACATTTAGTGTTCTACTCTCATCGATCACCTTAAAAACATCTCAGTCAAATTTGGGAAGGTTTTGAGGGGCCAAGCCGCCTACTTGAGCTCCTGTTTTCCTGAGTTTAGTCCAGAGGTGCTGGGGTGTTGAGGGAGTGGGCCGGAGCCAACAGCTGCCTTTATCCTACCCCACAACTTCGTGCGTTAAGTTTTTGGCCTTACCAGTTCCTGAAGAGGGAGTGGGGAGAGTAAATATGGAAGCTGACACAACAAACTGCACAAACCTACATGCAGGTCAAACAGCCAGGACCAAGCGTCAAATGCGGCAACTCCCAATTCATACCCGCAACTCTAGCACCCAAAGCCAACTCACCAAATCTGCCCACTGGGGAGGTAACAAGTGCCATAACCAGTTGACCAGAATACCCCCAGCATCTTTGCATTCCACTCCAGGTCTTCAAAGATGGCGTAGACCAGCTGCTTGTAGCGGAGAGCAGAGATCACCATGGCGATGTTACCTGAGGGATAGCTGAGCCAGGGTTAAGAAGAATCGCAGCAGGTGGACAGGAAGCAATGTTCAGACATTGAGCACCTCTGCACCCAGAAAACACCTGGCGAGGCAGGGTTCCCTGGGGCTACTTTGCTGATAACAATACACTGCAGTTGGTAACCTTGGTCCGCAAGTCATGGTAATTATTGCAAAAAAATGCCTCTGAATACATTTTCATTCACCCACTGTTAGGGTCACCAAGCAGGTGAATGCTCAGGAATCTCTAGAAATGAATCTTCCCAGCACTGCTGAGAACAGCACTTACAGAGCAACAATTATGATTTCAAATGATGTATTTCTGTTCCTTTTCACACTGCTTATACATTGTGAAAACGTCAGAGCTGAAGGCAAAGGTCTTTGATTGGGTGGGGCTGCTGGAGGTTGAGCAAACTAACGACAGAAAGCAAGTTTCATTCCACTATCCATGGGGAGAACACACGAGGGGTGATAAGTTCATGGCCTAAGGTAGAAGGAGTCAATTTTAGAAAACCTAGCACATTTATATTTCAGCATAGTCCCCTCCAACACTTACACATAGTCCAGCAGTCGTGGAGCATACGGATCTTGGACCCCGAGGAAGAGTTCACAGCAGGGGTGTTTGATAAGTTTGTGGCCTAAGGTAGGATGTGAGTTATTAACTTCAAACTTTCTGCATAATCACTCAAAGAGTTAACCTGCATGTGCATTTACCGAGAGCTGTATAACTCACTTCCTTCTAGCTTAGGCCACAAACATATCAATCACCCCTTGCATCTCTGAAATCCACTAAGTGCGAGTGAGATTTCCAGCTCCAGTGATGCATTCTAGATGGTGATAACATTGTAGGGATTTCTCCATTCCCATGCTTGTCTCGTTTGCCAGCTACCCTAAATCTGAGCCCTGACATCTTCTGGTTACCACTCCTCAACAGAATTACAGAAACTAAGACGCAACACGGAGGGTAATCACCCCATGTGAGTGGAGGTTAAAAGGAGAGCACCGGAAGAACTCACTGAGCCGAGCAGCATCTGAGGAGGCAAAATGTGCTTATTGACGTTTCGGGCCTAAACCCCACATCAGGGCCAAGAAGGGTGGGGATTACAGACCTGAGTGTACACTTCCTGATTTTGAACACCATTATCAAATCGCCCCTTCACTTTACATGCTTGAAGGACAACAATCACATTTTAGTTTCAACACACAACTGCAGAAAGATCTTGTTTTCATTTTGATTAGTCCCCTTCCCTTCCTGATGTACACGCTGCCCACAGCTACCCTGAGGACCTGGGCAGTGACGCCAGAGAGGGTGTGGAATAGGATGTGGCTGAGACTGGGAAAGTGCAGCTTTGAGGGAAGATGACAGCTTTTCCCAACTAGCACAAACACAATGGGCTGAATGGCCCCTTCTGCAGTGTCAGGTCTCTATGATTTAATTACATCTATTGTTTCGTTATCTGGAAGCAAGAGTACAAGCAGGGAGGGCTGTTGAAGTCCTGTGCCCTGTTCCGGACATGCCCAACATTGGAACCAAAAGAGTCCAGGGAGGGGGTCAGGAACAAGTGAATTTAATTCAAATGGAAGGTTTTCAAAATCAGGTGTTAATATTTTCACCTGTCAGTACAATCAGGTGTAAATGAATTGAATCCCAAGAATTAAAAGTACGTTTCAAAAAGAGTGGATCTACAGTAAGTTCCCATGTGTGCCTTGGCAAACTTCAGTGTGTCTGACAGTTTCTGGAGGAGGTGATAATCCAGAATTCTTCTCGATTACTGCAATGGCAAGCATCAGAGTGAGATCTGTCCTGGAGACTTCACACGGGGCTAATTCTGATAGAGTATTAAACCCTTCAGCTGAGTGAGCCTGAATGGCAGTGCTGTGATTTCCAACGGATGTCAGCATACTGAGGGAATGATTTCTCTAAATACACAGACATCAAGAAACACAGCCAGGCCTCGCCACTTAACAACCACATAGTGAAGCTAACTGTGGGATCTGCCCAAACTAACACCTTTGGAGGGGTGATCTGCTCTACTGGCTCAGAGTGACCCCACAGAACACCAAGCCCCAGTCAGCAGCTGCCTCCAAAATCCTCAGAGACACTGCACGCCACTGCCGGTTAACAGCTCAGAGGATACAAAACGGTGCCGGTTCCGTCTGGGAACATGGTGACAAATTTGGAGCCATCTGGATAGTATCTCTCCATGATTCCCCGGGGTCTCTGAGACAGAAAAAGACAAGTTATCTTAGAACAGTACAGCCCAGGAACAAAACTGTCAGCCCTTTATGTTATACACAAATAATTACACTAATGACATCTAATTCCTTCTGTCTGACCATTCCCCACATTCTTATGTCCTAACTCAGAGCTTTTGAAATGCCTCTATCATATCTGCCTCCACTATTACTCCTGTCCCAGACACCCACCATTCCCTCTGAGAAAACTTTTGCTCCACACATCCCCCTTGAACTTGCCTCCTCTCACCTAAATCCTCTAGAATTAGACATACAGTCTTGTTTTCAGTTGGTCACGTTATGCTAGGGTGAAGCCAGGAATGATTTGACTAAGAAAGTAACAGTATATACCGAGGCTCTCGTACAAAACAGACAAACGGTAAGTTCAAAGCTTGCAGTGGCAGCTGGGAAAATGAGCAACTACCTACAGGGAAGCTATCAACACGATTGAGAGTACAGAGAATATTGACAAAGACATTGCCAGAACTGAAGGGCCTGAGTTAAAGGGGAAGTCGAGGCTTTATTCCTGGAGCGCAGGGGAACGAGGGGAATTTTGATAGAGGTACACAAAACTCTGAGGGGTATGGATAGGATGAAAGTAAGCAGGCTTTCTCCACTGTTATGGATGTGACGCAACTCTGAGGGGCCGAAGGGTACAAAGTCCCGTCCCCCCCCCCCGCCTTTTTGAGAATCGCAAGATCGCTATTAATTCGGGTCTGGGACCCAGGAAATGAGAGAGAGACATCCAGAATACACAGGGTTTGGAATGTGTCCTGACCTCAGCGAAACGGAACCACTGATAACGGCCATTGTCTCATGGAGACAGAATTGTGTATTGAGTACTGTACTATTCATTGAAGCCCCTCAGGGGATGACCAGAGTGGGCTGGTTGAGGGATTGCATCATCCCAACCTGATTGACATCTGAGACCCCGTGAGTAAGGATAAAAGAGGGTCTGGGGAATAACACCTTCAGATGCACCAGGAGAAACGCTAGAAACCAGTGACAGCATTTAATAGCGACAGCCGGTGGGGGCTCGTGTGCGTCCTTCTCTTGCCTGGGTTGACGGGCTCAACACGGAAGAACGGTTTAGCTAAAGGAGAGGCCGCAAGTGAAAGGCCACGACAGCGAGACTCAGGACGGATCGAAATCATAAAAGGAAAATCAGCAAGTTTTTCTCCCAAATCCCTCTCTCCCTCCAACCATTGCAACACAGCGTTCCCCAAAGGCAGCAGCCTGCATGAACTGTGTGAACTTTATATTTCCATCGGACAATACATTATCCCCTAGACAACGATAGAGCTTATTTCTTATTGATTATTATTATACCTGCACTTTTAGATTTAGTATTGACGACATATATTATCTATATATTTGCATTGATATTATTTTTGTGTATTTTTACTAATAAATACTGTTAAAAATAGTATCATCAGACTCCAACGGATGTTTCCATCTTTGCTGGTAAGTGACCCAGTTACGGGGTTCGTAACACCACGGATGGTGGGGGGGAGCTAGAATTAGAGTTCATAGGATAAGGGTGACAATCGAAGTATTTAGGGGGATCCTGAGGGGGACGTCTTTACCCGGGGGGTGGTGAGAGGGTGGAACGAGTTGCCAGAGGAAGTGTTGGATGCAAGTTTGATTACAATATTTATTAAGTTTGGTTAAGTACAGGGAGAGCTATGTAACAGGCTGATGGGACTTAGCAGAATAACAGTTTGGAATGGACTAGATGGGCCAAAGGGCCTGTAGCAGTCTATGACTCTATCAAACATCTGACTCCCCCCCCCCCCCCCCCGCTGATCACCTCCTCCTCCTACATTTGGCTGCTTACTGTCCATGGGAGTCTAGTCTTAAAGGGGACAGCAGAAAAGGCAGAATAAAACGAGTTTGGAGTTAAGGCTGATTTATACCTGTGCATCGCATCTATGCCATAAGTACCGCATACCCTACACCGTACCTACGCCGTAGGGTGACATGCACCTCCCCAAAAAAGTAACTCGCGCATCGCGGTGACGCAGACCGCAACAACTGTGATTGGTCTACTTGGCAGCATCGTACTTCCTCCTACGCATTTCCGGTTGCTTCTTCACTGCCATGTTTGTAGGCTGTGCATACACCGACGTGAAATAGATGAACCAAATTGTCAAATCTACCTGCCAACATGAGAAAATGTTTGACATGTTCCTCGTCCATGTCTTTCACAAAGAAACTCAACACAGTGGCACAGAAACCCCACCGCCAACTAGCGTTTTGGCGCACACCAACGCATGCTCGCTACGGCGTAGAGCGATGCAGATGTGAAAATCAGGCTCACTGTGTAGCCCGTACATACAAGTATAAATCAGCCTTTACATGTAAGTCGAGACATTGAGGCCTGACATTGAAAACCCCCTGACTGGTAAGTCCTGGGGCAATACCCAGAGGTTGGCAACGTCTGGAGGGCAAAGCTGAAGATCAAAGTCTAGTAGTCAGCAAGGCCAGAGGTAGAGGCCCACAGGTTGAAGCCCCTGGGTTTGCTTGTGCAGAGGTCAGAGGCCCAATGCCTGCGAGTCCAGGCATCAGAGGGCTGGAGATGTGTGTGTGTGTGTGTGTGTGTGTGTGTGTGTGTGTGCGTGTGAGTGTGTGTGTGTGTGTGTGTGTGTGTGTGTGTGTGTGTGTGTGTGTGTGTGTGTGTGTGTGTGTTTGTCTGTGTGTGTGTGTGTGTGTGTGTGTGTTTGTCTGTGTGTGTGTGTGTGTGTGTGAGTGTGTGTGTGTCTATCTGTGTGTGTGTGATGTGTGTGTGTGTGTGTGTGCGTGTGAGTGTGTGTGCGTGCGTGTGAGTGTGTGTGTGCATGTGTGTGCGTGTGAGTGTGTGTGTGTGAGTGTGTGTGTGCGTGTGTGTGAGAGTGTGTGTGTGTGTGTGTTTGTGCGTGTGTGTGTGTGTTTGTCTATCTGTGTGTGTGTGATGTGTGTGTGTGTGCATGTGAGTGTGTGTGCATGCGTGTGAGTGTGTGTGTGCATGTGTGTGCGTGTGAGTGTGTGTGAGTGTGTGTGTGCGTGTGTGTGAGAGAGTGTGTGTGTGTGAGTGTGTTTGTGCGTGTGTGTGAGTGTGTGTGTGTGAGTGAGTGTGTGTGTGTGAGTGAGTGTGTGTGAGCGTGTGTGTGTGAGCGTGTGTGTGTGAGTGTGAGTGTGTGTGTGTGAGCGTGTGTGTGAGTGAATGTGTGTGTGTTTGTGTGTGTTTGTCTATCTGTGTGTGGGGGTGTGTGTGTGAGTGTGAGGGTGGGAAAGGGGCTTCTTTTGTTGTTACTGTTGCAGTGTTGTTCTGCTGTACCTGGTGGGTGGGTGACTGTGTGGTGACACTTGTGGGCTGCCCCTGCCCCCAGCACATCGGTGGGTGTGTTGGTTGTTCACACATTTCACAGTAAGCTTCGATTACACAGGGTAAATAAATATGATTTATTACACTGTGTAATTCCTGGGGCAATGGGTCCATTAAGCTGAGCACATTTTCAATGCCACCGATGGGAATGAGGATCGAGGCAGTCACTGCCAAGGTGCCAGGCCCCAATGGAGTACCTGGTAGGGCTCTGAAAACCTGTGCCAACCAACTGGCGAGAGCGTTCAAGGACAGCTTCAATCTCTCACCGTAGTGGGAGGTTCCAACCTGCTTCAAAAAGGTGTCAATCATACCAGTGCCCAAGAAGAGCTGGGTGAGTTGCCTCAATTGCCCAGTAGCACCCACACCTACTGTGATGAAGTGTTTTGAGAGGCTGGTCATGGCCAGAATCAACTGCTGCCTAAGCAAGGGGCTTGGACCCACTGTGATTTGCCGATCGCTACAATAGGTCTATGGTGGATGCAATCTCACTGGCTCTCCACTTGGCTTTAGATCACCTGGACGATAGGAATACCTACATCAGTCTGCTGTTTACTGTTACAATTCAGCTGTCAACATTATCATATCCTCAGTACTAATCGATAAGCTTCAAAACTTGGGCCTCTGTACCTCCCTCTGGAACTGGATCCTTGACTCACTAGGAAAGTAGTCTGTGCGGATCAGAAGTAACATCTCCTCCTCACTGGCGAACCTCAGCGACGTGTGCTTAGCCCACTGCTCCACTCTCTCTACACCCACGGCTCTGGCTAAGCACAGCTCAGACATTTGTTGCTGGCAGAATCTCAGATGGTGACGAGGAGGCGTACAGGAGTGAGAGAAATCAGCTGGTTGAGTGGTGTTGCAACAGCAACCTCACAGTAAGAACAAGGAATTGATTGTGGACTTCAGGATAGGGAAGTCGAGGGAACACACTCCAGGCCTCAATAAGTGGAAAAGACGATCATTTTAGGGCAGGGGTGTCAAACTCATTTTAGGTCACGGGCCGGATTGGGCAAAATGCAGCTTCATGCGGGCCGGATCAGTCAGACGCGTGCGAACGCAACTTTCATTGCCTCCGTTTTTTCAGCCTGTTCTCGTGTCTCAGTCTCTGCTATAACTACAAAGTGTTTCACTTCACAAATTCCGTTTCTTATGAAGAAGACTGCTGAGCAAGCATTATTTTTATGATTGGTATTAACTTACAATCATAGGCTTCATATCGCCGGGCCATTAATAATTAAAATAATAGATCTATCTAAAATGATCTCGCGGGCCGGATATAATTGTACGCCGGGCCGGATATGGCCCGCGGGCCTTCAGTTTGACACCTATGTTTTAGGGTCAAGTTGCAGTGGTTGTGTCTCTGGCACCGAGACTGGACCCTCAGCTCAGAAGGGGAGGGAAAAGAGGAGAGCAGTAGTGATAGGGAATTTGATAGGGGGACAGATAGGAGGTTCCGTAGAAGAGATCGAGAATCCCGGATGCTCTGTTGCGTCCCTGGTGCCAGGGTCCGCGATATCTCGGATTGAGTTCTCAGTATTCTCAAGAGGGAGGGTGAGCAGCCAGATGTCGTGGTCCATGTAGGGACCAATGACGTGGATAGGAAGGAGGAGGAGGTCCTGCAAAGAAAGTTTAGTGAGTTAGGTGCAAAGTTGAAGGACAGGACCTCCAGGTAAATGTACCTGGAGGTATAATTTAAGTTAAATGTAATTTAATGGTATAATTTAACTATTAAGTTAAATGTACTCCTACATTTACAATCCTGCTACATTACCCACCCTTTCTGTAGCTGTAATAGTATCCCTGACCAGTAATGCCACCCCTCCTCCCCTTCCCCCCTCTCTATCCCTTTTAATGCACTGAAATCAATTTAAGTTAAGTTAAATGTACCATTAAATTAACTTATAATTTAAGTTAAGAAAGCTTATGGGGTGTTAGCTTTCATAAGTCGAGGGATAGAGTTTAAGAGTTGCGAGGTAATGATGCAGCTCTATAAAACTCTGGTTAGGCCATACTTGGAGTACTGTGTCCAGTTCTGGTCACCTCACTATCGGAAGGATGTGAAAGCATTAGAAAGGGTACAGAGGAGATTTACCAGGATGCTGCCTGGTTTAGAGAGTGTGCATTATGATCAGAGATTAAGGGAGTTAGAGCTTTACTCTCTGGAGAGAAGGAGGACGAGAGGAGACATGATAGAGGTAGACAAGATATTAAGAGGAATAGATAGAGTAGACAGCCAGCGCCTCTTCCCCAGGGCACCACTGCTCATTACAAGAGGACATGGCTTTAAGGTAAGGGGAGGGAAGTTCAAGGGGGATATTAGAGGAAGGTTTTTTTACTCAGAGAGTGGTTGGTGCGTGGAATGCACTGCCTGAGTCAGTAGTGGAGGCAGATACGCTAGTGAAGTTTAAGAGACTACTAGACAGGTATATGGAGGAATTTAAGGGGGAGGGTTATATGGGAGGCAGGGTTTAAGGGTCAGCACAACATTGTGGGCTGAAGGGCCTGTACTGTGCTGTATTGTTCTTTGTTATCATTTTCAAGTTCCCGGGTGTCAACATCTTGACGATCTATTAATATAATTACAAAGAAGGCCGGACAGTGGCTATATTTCATTAGTTTGAGATTTGTTATGTCACCACAGACTCTACCAAATTACTACAGAAAGACCTTGGAGAGCATTCTAACTGATTGCACCTCTGTCTGGTGTAGAGAGGCCATTGTACCGGATCTGAAAGAGCTGTACAGGTTTACAGTCTCAGCCCGCTCCATCTTGGGCACTCGCCCCCTCAGCCTCGAGGGTTTCTTCAAAAGGCGACGCTTCAAAAAGACAGCATCCACCGTTAAGGGCCCCCCGTTGCCCAGGACATGCCCTCTTCTCATTGCTACCATCAGGGAGGAGGTCCAGGAGCCTGAATGTTTTGCGACCAGCTTCTTCCCCTCAGCCATCAGATTTCTTAATGCACAATGATCAAATCCATGACACTAACTCACTACTCTTGCTCTTTTTTTGCACAACTTATTATATTTTTAATATATACTTGTACATGTGTTCCTGGTTGTCATTTATAGTTTTCAAAATATATTACAATGTACTGCTGTCACAAAACAACAGGTTTCATCACTTATGCCCGATACATTAAAGCTGGCTGGTTCCGATTCTAACTTTGGACCCCTCAAAGGGTAGATTAGTGACCAAGCCCACAGACTCTCACGGCTACCTAACAACCTCTTCCGCATTGGTTGTTCCCAGATGAAACGCCCTTTTCCTCAGCTGCGATTAAGGAGAATGTCATTGCTGACTCGACTCACCTCAGCCTCCTTGAAGGATGATGCACTGGGAACATACTGTGAGAGATCTTCGAATGTTACAGTCTCGGCCTGGGGAGGTTTCAACGTCCATCCTTGCTTCATGCAATGCTCTGATGATAGCCTGAACGAGATGGTCCTTATGCTAGCTGTAATCGCCACAGCAAAGAGGAAAACATTAGCCAGTGCTGGGAGCTGAACTGATTAAAGTCTACAACACCCTTCAGTCAAACGCCTAAAATACAGTGTTTACTAATTTATCATGCTCAATTCACAGTGAAACTTGAGTTTTACAACAAAGATGGATAGATAAATACTGTACAGATACTGTAGTTAGACAGAATGATACTGTAGGTAGACTGATAGATACTGTAGGCAGATAGATACTATAGAGAGATAGATAGATGCTGTAGATGGACAATGTAGATAGATAGATATTGTAGGTAGACTGTATTGTAGACTACAGGCTGACTGTAGGTCTGGCTGACTGGCAGAAGGCAGAGAGAGAATAGAAGGGGCTGAAGACTAGTGGTGTTCCTGTGGGAGTCAGCGTTGGGTCCCCTGTGGGAGTTAGTCCTGACTGGATCCAATACTTTTCGCATAACTGCTTTTTTCACATTGCACGTCAATGATTTGGATGACGGAATTGACAGCTTTGTGGCCAAGTTTGCAGATGCCAGAGAGATAGGTGGAGGGTCTGCAAGAGGACTTGGACGGGTTGGGAGAACGGGCAAATGAAGAGTCAGATGCAATACAGTGTAGAAAAGCATATGGTCATGCAGTTTGACTGAAGGAATAAAGGCGTATACTATTTTCTAAACCAGAAGCGAATTCAGAAGTCGGAGGTGCAAAGGCCTGTGCAGGATTCCCTGAAGGTTAATTTGCTGGTTTTGTCGGAGGTGAGGAAGGCAAATGCAATGTTAGTTTGCATTTCCAGAGGACTAGAATATAAAAGATGTAACACTGAGGCTGGATAAGGCATTGGTCAATCATTTTTTGCAATATCGTGAGCAGATTGGGGTCCATATCTCAGCAAGGATGTATCAGCATTGCCAATGGAGGTTCATGAGAATGGTCCCTGGAATGAAAGAGTTAATTTATCAGGAGTGTTTAATGGCTCTGGGCCCGACTGCTGGAGTTTTGAAGAATGAGGGGGAATCTTCTTGAATCTGACTGAAAATTGAAAGGTCTGGATAGAGTGAACATTGGTAGCAGGTTTCCATAGTAGAGGAGCCCAGCAACAGAGAGCAAAGCCTCAGGATAGAAGGAGATTCAATCGAGAAGGTGGTGAATCTGGGAAATTTGGTATACTTGGTATTGGGTATACATATAAAGCAGAGGCTGATAGGTTCTTGTTTAGTAAAGATGTCAAAGGTTTTGGGGAGAGGGCAGGAGAATGGGGTTACAGGGAAAAATAAATCAGCCATGATCAAATACAGGAGCAGACTCGATGGGCCGAAAGTCTCATTCTGCTCATGTGTCCTACGTTGTCTATTCCTTTTGTTTCTTCAATCTCCAACTGTAGGTAAACAACTGTGCGTTTACCCTACAAGTCAAAGTTCAAGTTTATTGTCATTCAAACGTACACATGTACACCACCAAATGAAATAGTGCTCCTCTGGACCAAAGTGCACAACACAGTACGTATAACTCACACACAATACATAATGTTACAGTACCACTAATAAATTAACAAGTAATCAGGTGCATTTGCAACACAAGTTAAAAAGTAAACAGTATAACACTACTGGCGCTTCATGCGTGATGAAGCGCCTCTATTTCCTGAGGAGACTGAGGTCCTTTAACATTTGCCGGACGATGCTGAGGATGTTTATGAGGCTGGGGTGGCCAGTGCTATCATGTTTGCTATTGTGTGCTGGGGCAGCAGGCTGAGGGTAGCAGACACCAACAGAATCAACAAACTCATTCGTAAGGCCAGTGATGTTGTGGGGTTGGAATTGGACTCTCTGACAGTGGTGTCTGAAAAGAGGATGCTGTCCAAGTTGCATGCCATCTTGGACAATGTCTCCCATCCACTCCATAATGTACTGGTTAGACACAGGAGTACATTCAGCCAGAGACTCATTCCACCGAGATGTAACACTGAGCGTCATAGGAAGTCATTCCTGCCTGTGGCCATCAAACTTTACAACTCCCCCCTTGGAGTGTCAGACACCCTGAGCCAATAGGCTGGTCCTGGACTTATTTCCACTTGGCATGATTAACTTATTATTTAATTGTTTATGGTTTTATATTGCTATATTTCTACACTATACTCGGTTGGTGCAACTGTAACGAAACCCAATTTCCCTCGGGATCAATGAAGTGCATCTGTCTGTCTATCTGTTATGAGACCTGGGTGGTGCAGGGTGTTCAAGTAGTCTTACAGCCGGGGTGGGGGTGGGGGGGGGAAAGACACTGTTTCTCATCCTAACAGTTCTTGCCCTGATGCTACGGTACCTCCCGCCTGATGGTAGGGGGTCGAAGAGATCGTTGGATGCATGGGAGTGGTCACTGACAACCGTTGCCCTCATGGTTTTATATACCTCAAAAAGATCACTCCACATTCCCCCTTGCTCTAATGATTAAAACCCTTGTTCAACCTCTCTCCATAACTTAGTTCCTCATGACACCCTCAGCACTCTTTCCAGCTTAACAGCATCTTTCCTACAACAGGGTGACCAACACCCAACACCATGTTCCAAATGCAGATCTTTAGTCTGCCCTTGTTGCCCACTCCAACCAAAATAAACTTCATCATCTCTGCACTTTATAATGGTCAGCTCTCCCCATCAAGTTTTAATTGGATGACGAGAAGTTAGCCTTACAGTCCCCATCTTGTTTTAAAGCATTCCCCCTAAACCTTGAAGTTAGGGTAGGAAATCTTCCCGTTTCCTACCCTCATTTATCTTTCTGTGGTTAAGAAGCAGACTTTTTTAAACTTATTAACAACATGCAGGCCACAGGAAATGGTCATCTGAACGGGATTAATTGTTAAGGCTTTTGAAAGAGCTGGTCAAAGCTCTATCCAGGTGCCCTGGGAAGACCAAGATTCGAAAATATATCCTTTGAAGGACCCAGCTGAAATAGTAGTACTGACAAGAAAGCAGTTGTACTGGTGTGATGGAGTCACCACCTTCCTTCTCCCCTCACACTTTAGCTGCTGTTAACAAGTCACAGACACAGCTACAAGATTACTCATTACGTACTGAAAATAACTTTATCTCTGTGAATCACAGGGGTCATGTACATCCTCACTTCTGGATTTTTTATTCTGCAAACAACAGACAGATGCATAAAATTACTGACTGTTTTACAAAGAACTCCTCTTGTGCATCTCCTGCAAGTAGAATGAAGACCATTTAAAATCAATTAGGAGAAATCAGGCTGGATAGTGAATCAGTCAGCTTGTCACGGATTAAGACTGAAGGCAAAATTGCTAACTTATCAAAGGTATGACTTCATCAAGGTTTGAAAGTCACTTTCTGGGAGCAATCAACATATTTTACATTTTCCCCTCTGGTGCTGTATTCAACTATCAAATCTTTATAAGCAGCTTCTTCAACAACCAGTACCCGGTGCCTTTACTCATATAATGTTAACGACTACCCCATATCCAAATCAGTACCCCATCTCCATCTCCAAACCACTGCCCCATCTCCATTTCCAAACCGCCCCATCTCCATACCACCGCCCCATCTCCATACCGCCCCATCTCCATACCACCACCCCATCACCATCTCCAAACCACTGCCCCATCTCCATTTCCAAACCGCCCCATCTCCATACCACCGCCCCATCTCCAAACCGCCCCATCTCCATACCACCACCCCATCTCCATCTCCAAACCACCGCCCCATCTCCATCTCCAAACCACCGCCTCATCTCCATCTCCAAACCACCACCTCATCTCCACCTCCAAACCACCACCTCATCTCCACCTCCAAACCACCACCTCATCTCCAAACCACTGCCCCATCTCCATTTCCAAACCGCCCCATCTCCATACCACCGCCCCATCTCCATTTCCAAACCGCCCCATCTCCAAACCACCGCCCCATCTCCATCTCCAAACCACCGCCTCATCTCCATCTCCAAACCACCACCTCATCTCCAAACCACTGCCCCATCTCCATTTTCAAACCGCCCCATCTCCATACCACCGCCCCATCTCCATACCACCGCCCCATCTCCATTTCCAAACCGCCCCATCTCCATACCACCGCCCCATCTCCAAACCACCACCCCATCTCCATCTCCAAACCACCGCCTCATCTCCACCTCCAAACCACCACCTCATCTCCACCTCCAAACCACACCTCATCTCCATCTCCAAACCACCGCCTCATCTCCATCTCCAAACCAACACCCCATCTCCATCTCCAAACCACCACCTCATCTCCACCTCCAAACCACCGCCCCATCTCCATCTCCATACCACCGCCCCATCTCCATCTCCATACCACCACCCCATCTCCAAACCACCGCCCCATCTCCAAACCACCGCCCCATCTCCAAACCACCGCCCCAGCTCCATCTCCAAACCACCGCCCCAGCTCCATCTCCAAACCACCGCCCCATCTCCATCTCCATACCACCGCCCCATCTCCATCTCCATACCACCGCCCCATCTCCATCTCCAAACCACCACCTCATCTCCATACCGCCCCATCTCCATACCGCCCCACCTCCATACCACCACCCCATCTCCATCTCCAAACCACCGCCCCATCTCCATACCACCGCCCCATCTCCATACCACCACCCCATCTCCATCTCCAAACCACCGCCCCATCTCCATCTCGATACCACCGCCCCATCTCCATCTCCATACCACCACCCCATCTCCATACCACCACCCCATCTCCAAACCACCGCCCCATCTCCAAACCACCGCCCCATCTCCAAACCACCGCCCCAGCTCCATCTCCGAACCACCGCCCCAGCTCCATCTCCGAACCACCGCCCCAGCTCCATCTCCGAACCACCGCCCCATCTCCATCTCCAAACCACCACCTCATCTCCATCTCCAAACCACCACCTCATCTCCACCTCCAAACCACCGCCTCATCTCCACCTCCACCGCCCCATCTCCATCTCCAAGCCACCACCCCATCTCCATCTCCAAGCCACCACCCCATCTCCATCTCCAAACCACCACCCCATCTCCAAACCACCACCTCATCTCCATCTCCAAACCACCACCCCATCTCCATCTCCATACCACCACCCCATCTCCATCTCCATACCACCACCCCATCTCCATCTCCAAACCGCCCCATCTCCATACCACCACCCCATCTCCATCTCCAAACCACCGCCCCATCTCCATCTCCAAACCACCGCCCCATCTCCATCTCCAAACCACCGCCCCATCTCCATCTCCAAACCACCGCCCCATCTCCATCTCCAAACCGCCCCATCTCCATACCACCACCCCATCTCCATCTCCAAACCACCACCCCATCTCCAAACCACCACCCCCTCTCCATCTCCAAACCACCACCTCATCTCCATCTCCAAACCACCGCCCCATCTCCATCTCCATACCACCACCCCATCTCCATACCACCACCTCATCTCCATCTCCAAACCACCCCATCTCCAAACCACCACCCCCTCTCCATCTCCAAACCACCACCTCATCTCCATCTCCAAACCACCGCCCCATCTCCATCTCCATACCACCACCCCATCTCCATACCACCACCTCATCTCCATCTCCAAACCACCCCATCTCCATACCACCACCCCATCTCCATCTCCATACCACTGCCCCATCTCCATTTCCAAACCGCCCCATCTCCATACCACCAATCCATCTCCATACCACCGCCCCATCTCCATCTCCAAACCACCACCTCATCTCCATCTCCAAACCACCGCCCCATCTCCATCTCCAAACCACCGCCCCATCTCCATCTCCAAACCACCGCCCCATCTCCAAACCACCGCCCCATCTCCAAACCACCGCCCCATCTCCATCTCCATACCACCACCCCATCTCCATCTCCAAACCACCGCCCCATCTCCATCTCCAAACCACCGCCCCATCTCCATACCACCACCCCATCTCCATACCACCACCCCTCCAAACCACCGCCCCATCTCCATACCACCGTCCCATCTCCATCTCCAAACCACCGCCCCATCTCCATCTCCAAACCACCACCCCATCTCCATCTCCAAACCACTGCCCCATCTCCATCTCCAAACCACCGCCCCATCTCCATCTCCATACCACCGCCCCATCTCCATCTCCATACCACCACCCCATCTCCATACCACCACCCCATCTCCAAACCACCGCCCCATCTCCAAACCACCACCCCATCTCCATCTCCATACCACCACCCCATCTCCATACCACCACCCCATCTCCAAACCACCGCCCCATCTCCATACCACCACCCCATCTCCATACCACCACCCCATCTCCATACCACCACCCCTCCAAACCACCGCCCCATCTCCATACCACCACCCCATCTCCATACCACCACCCCTCCAAACCACCGCCCCATCTCCATACCACCACCCCATCTCCATACCACCACCCCTCCAAACCACCGCCCCATCTCCATCTCCAAACCACCGCCCCATCTCCATCTCCAAACCACCACCCCATCTCCATCTCCAAACCACCGCCCCATCTCCATCTCCAAACCACCGCCCCATCTCCATCTCCATACCACCGCCCCATCTCCATCTCCATACCACCACCCCATCTCCATACCACCACCCCATCTCCAAACCACCGCCCCATCTCCATACCACCGCCCCATCTCCATCTCCAAACCACCACCCCATCTCCATACCACCACCCCATCTCCATACCACCACCCCATCTCCATACCACCACCTCATCTCCAAACCACCGCCCCATCTCCAAACCACCGCCCCATCTCCATACCACCGCCCCATCTCCAAACCACCGCCCCATCTCCATACCACCGCCCCATCTCCATACCACCGCCCCATCTCCATACCACCGCCCCATCTCCATACCACCGCCCCATCTCCATCTCTAAACCACCACCCCATCTCCATCTCTAAACCACCGCCCCATCTCCATCTCGATACCACCGCCCCATCTCCATCTCCATACCACCACCCCATTTCCATACCACCACCCCATCTCCAAACCATCGCCCCATCTCCAAACCACCGCCCCATCTCCAAACCACCGCCCCATCTCCATCTCCGAACCACCGCCCCAGCTCCATCTCCGAACCACCGCCCCATCTCCATCTCCGAACCACCGCCCCATCTCCATCTCCAAACCACCACCTCATCTCCACCTCCAAACCACCACCTCATCTCCACCTCCAAACCACCGCCTCATCTCCACCTCCAAGCCACCGCCCCATCTCCATCTCCAAGCCACCACCCCATCTCCATCTCCAAACCACCACCTCATCTCCATCTCCAAACCACCACCCCATCTCCAAACCACGACCTCATCTCCATCTCCAAACCACCACCCCATCTCCATCTCCATACCACCACCCCATCTCCATCTCCATACCACCACCCCATCTCCATCTCCAAACCGCCCCATCTCCATACCACCACCCCATCTCCATCTCCAAACCACCGCCCCATCTCCATCTCCAAACCACCGCCCCATCTCCATACCACCGCCCCATCTCCATCTCCAAACCACCGCCCCTTCTCCATCTCCAAACCGCCCCATCTCCATCTCCAAACCACCACCCCATCTCCAAACCACCACCCCCTCTCCATCTCCAAACCACCACCTCATCTCCATCTCCAAACCACCGCCCCATCTCCATCTCCATACCACCACCCCATCTCCATACCACCACCTCATCTCCATCTCCAAACCACCCCATCTCCATACCACCACCCCATCTCCATCTCCATACCACTGCCCCATCTCCATTTCCAAACCGCCCCATCTCCATACCACCAATCCATCTCCAAACCACCACCTCATCTCCATCTCCAAACCACCGCCCCATCTCCATCTCCAAACCACCGCCCCATCTCCATACCACCGCCCCATCTCCAAACCACCGCCCCATCTCCAAACCACCGCCCCATCTCCATCTCCATACCACCACCCCATCTCCATCTCCAAACCACCGCCCCATCTCCATCTCCAAACCACCGCCCCATCTCCATACCACCACCCCTCCAAACCACCGCCCCATCTCCATACCACCACCCCATCTCCATACCACCACCCCTCCAAACCACCGCCCCATCTCCATCTCCAAACCACCGCCCCATCTCCATCTCCAAACCACCACCCCATCTCCATCTCCAAACCACCGCCCCATCTCCATCTCCAAACCACCGCCCCATCTCCATCTCCATACCACCGCCCCATCTCCATCTCCATACCACCGCCCCATCTCCATCTCCATACCACCGCCCCATCTCCATCTCGATACCACCGCCCCATCTCCATCTCCATACCACCACCCCATCTCCAAACCACCGCCCCATCTCCAAACCACCGCCCCATCTCCATCTCCATACCACCGCCCCATCTCCATCTCCATACCACCACCCCATCTCCATACCACCACCCCATCTCCAAACCAACGCCCCATCTCCATACCACCACCCCATCTCCATACCACCACCCCTCCAAACCACCGCCCCATCTCCATACCACCACCCCATCTCCATACCACCACCCCTCCAAACCACCGCCCCATCTCCATACCACCACCCCATCTCCATACCACCACCCCTCCAAACCACCGCCCCATCTCCATCTCCAAATCACCGCCCCATCTCCATCTCCAAACCACCACCCCATCTCCATCTCCATCTCCAAACCACCGCCCCATCTCCATACCACCACCCCATCTCCATCTCCATACCACCACCCCATTTCCATCTCCATACCACCCCACCCCATCTCCATACCACCACCCCATCTCCAAACCACCGCCCCATCTCCAAACCACCGCCCCATCTCCATACCACCGCCCCATCTCCAAACCACCGCCCCATCTCCATACCACCGCCCCATCTCCATACCACCGCCCCATCTCCATACCACCGCCCCATCTCCATACCACCGCCCCATCTCCAAACCACCGCCCCATCTCCATACCACCACCCCATCTCCATCTCCATACCACCACCCCATCTCCATCTCCATACCACCACCCCATCTCCATACCACCACCCCATCTCCAAACCACCGCCCCATCTCGATACCACCGCCCCATCTCGATACCACCGCCCCATCTCCATCTCCATACCACCACCCCATCTCCATACCACCACCCCATCTCCAAACCACCACCCCATCTCCATACCACCACCCCATCTCCAAACCACCACCCCATCTCCAAACCACCGCCCCATCTCCATACCACCGCCCCATCTCCAAACCACCGCCCCATCTCCATACCACCACCCCATCTCCAAACCACCGCCCCATCTCCATACCACCGCCCCATCTCCAAACCACCGCCCCATCTCCATACCACCGCCCCATCTCCAAACCACCGCCCCATCTCCATACCACCGCCCCATCTCCATACCACCGCCCCATCTCCATACCACCGCCCCATCTCCATACCACCGCCCCATCTCCATACCACCGCCCCATCTCCATACCACCACCTCATCTCTAAAGCCCTGAGAGTCATTCTTGCATTCTATTATTGCCTTCTGCAATGAAGACTGATGCAAAATACTTAGTAAGTTCCTCTGCTATTTCTTTGTCCTCCAATACTAACTCTCCAGCATCATTTTCCAGCTGTCTGATATCACCCTCATCTCTCTTTTACTCTGTATATATATATATGAAAAAACATTTTGTTTCCTCTTTGGTATTCCAGAAAAATGATTTTTGTGTGTTGCTCGGTTTTCTGGCATCTGCAGATTTCTCTTGTTCATATGTTGAATGCTCATTTTGTTATACAGATCAGCCAGGTATGCCACATCTCCACGTAGAAGTTCAGTCTTGTTTCCCAAGCTCTTGTCGACTTTGAGCAAAAATTCAACAACAGTGTCAAAAAGATCAACGAAACATTTTAAGCAGCAGCTTTTTAACAACCAACACATTTCAGTGTTGTCAAAATGAATCCAAACTCAGGTTGGAGGAGGAACAACACCTTATATACCGGCTGGGTAGCCTCCAACCTGATGGCATGAACATTGACCTCTCTAACTTCCGTTAATGCCCCTCCTCCCCTTCTTACCCCATCCCTGACATGTTTAGTCGTTTGCCTGTTCTCCATCTTCCTCTGGTGCTCCCCTCCCCCTTTCTTTCTCCTGAGGCCTCCCGTCCCATGATCCTTTCCCTTCTCCAGCTCTGTATCACTTTCGCCAATCACCTTTCCATCTCTTAGCTTCATCCCACCCCCTCCGGTCTTCTCCTATCATTTCGCATTTCCCCCTCCCCCCACTACTTTCAAATCTCTTAATATCTTTCGTTTCGGTTAGTCCTGACGAAGGGTCTCAGCCCGAAACATCAACAGCGCTTCTCCCTATAGATGCTGCCTGGCCTGCTGTGTTCCACCAGCATTTTGTGTGTGTGATTGTTCCTTAAGGTTCTTACAGCTGGGGGTGGTGATGGGGACGGGCTCCCACTACCGATTAAATTCTTCCAATGACGTGGGCCTCAAATAGCCTCTGACAAGTCCTGGCCTTCACAGGTGGTTTAGCTAACAAGCCTGGTGGAACTGCCTCTTCTGCGAGGAGAAGGGGCAGTGGTGGGTAACTGCCGCCTTAAAACCCGTTGCTTCAGGCAGATGGGACTCGTCAGCCGTGGTTGGCAGCTCATCTAGGAGAAGGAAAACTCTGATCTCAAACCTCCGCTGCCTTGTGGCTCCACCCACTCACGGGGAAGGCTTTGGGAGTGAACCCTGAGGGGTGGAGTCCCTGCATTGAGTCTGATGTTCCTGTGATGTTGCTGGTGCCAAACTGTACCAGTCTCTGCTGCTCCATTAGGTTCATCAGATGCATGGAGAGGGGGAGCTTGCTACACGAGAGACAGCTCGCTCTCCATATCACACTGCCCTGGCTTGCATATTGCACAGAGAGCTAGGACTAGGATGCATATCAATGGTCAACCCTGACCATCGGGGTGCCTCACCCAATACAACTCGTCACAGGATGGGTATGAGGAGCTGCAGGGGAATACAGACAGAGGGATGAGACGGCCAATGTACAGAGAAAGCTGAAGACTCTGCCAAAGATGGACAGAAAAGCAGCAAGAGTGTATTACAGGGGCTCCAGTCAGGAGAACGGTCTGAGCGTAAAAGAGGAGGAGAACTCAGGGACAAACTGGGACAGAAGAGCAGGCGGGATTTAGTGATAGTAACTTGGGACGATGGGATCAAGTAACTGAAGTGAGAACAAGAATGAAATACATTTCAAACACCAATGAAGGGCGTTTGTTGCCCTATGGAACGTACAGAAAGGACATAAATTTTCATCACAGAGGCCAGCCATTCAGTCGTTAGTGTTTAGCATCACGTGAACCACTCTCACCTAACCCTACCCACACATCCTCACACAGGTTCATGTCAGAAGGTTCTGGGTTCGACCTGCACAAGAGACAACAGGAGAGTAGTGGCGACTGCTACGCGGTTGGACGTACTGTTCTGGGGACGAGACGTAAATCCAATTGAACGTGAAGGATTCTTTGGCAGCACCTGAAGAGCGCAGCCATTCCACTGTCTTCTCAACGAACGGAGAAATAATTCAGTGCATGGCACGGTAGTGTAGTGGTTAGCACAACACTTTACAGTGCAGGTGACCTGGGTTCCATTCCCACTGCTGCCTGTATGGAGACTGTACGTTCTCCCCATGGCCCAGTGGGTTTCCTCCCACTGTCCAAAGGTCCCAGTTTGTAGGTTCATTGGTCATTGTAAATTGTCCTGTGATTAGGCTGGGGATAAACTGGGTGATTGCTGGGGGGGTGGGGGGGCGCAGCTCAACGAGGGGGAAGGGCTTGTTCCGCTCTGTATCTCAATAAATAAATAAATTTCCCACACGAAGGTTTGCAAACCTTTTTGCTGCTGCATTTCTTAGTCTGCGGAAAGGTTATCTGGAACCTTACAAAACATCCAATATGAACGCAATATCTGTTTTTCCTCAATATTGAATAACGTTAGAGCAACTTCTAGAAAATCATTTTGATGCTTGAAGAATTGCAGGAATTTCTTCGGTTTGCATCGGGATCTACAGTCAAAGCCTTCAAGGGGTAACTGTACATCTAGCGATGCAAACCAAAAAAATCAACAGAAATTCTTCCAACAACTACGATCTAGCTCCCTTACCTCGCTGCTAGCTTCATCATTGCTTCCTCTACCTCCAGCTCGGTCGGATAGAATCCATCCTGATCAGAATCTGACTCCTCGTAATCCAGATTCTCCTTCTGGTTCAAGATTTCCTGGTACAGCTCCCAGCTCATGTTGCAACAGAAGAACTGTGCGCAAAATCATTACAAAAAAGACAGTTTTAGTCTTCCCAGACCAAAAAAATGAGGGTGCAAATCCTCCGAACAAAAAAGTAGGAGATCCGTGTCAGGTTGGAAGTGCATTCGTCGTCACAGTTCTCTTACCTTTGCTGGACTGCTCATCTCCAGCTGACGGGGGTTTGGGAACGACATTCGGATTTGCTTGCAGAACTCACAAGTAGCAAAGCTGGATGACTTGACAATTGCTACCTGAAAATCCTAAGGAAAGAATAACAAGAAACAGCATTTACATCAACACCAACATGATAAAGAAATGCAGGGCATGCTTAAGTTGAGAGGGTTTACAGAGAACAAGCGCTGGGTGCCTGTGTCAGTGGTGTGGAACCACTTATCACAGGAATGTGCAAGTGGCTCGAAGACAGGAACATGAAGAAAATGGACGTTGTGTAGGCGGAAGGGATTCATTTTGGTTGGGCACTTAATTACTAGTTTAATTGGTTCAGCACATGGTGAACCATAGGGCTTGTTCCAATGTGTGGAAGGAGGGAAATCAGATGGTTTAAGGAAGGCGGAGACAAGGTTTTCCAGTGGAAGTGAGGAACAGACACAAGGCCTCAGTCCAATTACAGGGATTCCATGTTATCACCATAAACTGCCCCCAGACCCCACCACTCACCCACACAATCAATCAACTGCCCCCAGACCCCACCACTCACCCCCACAATCAATCAACCGCCCCCAGACCCCACCACTCACCCCCACAATCAATCAACTGCCCCCAGACCCCACCACTCACCCCCACAATCAATCAACCGCCCCCAGACCCCACCACTCACCCCCACAATCAATCAACTGCCCCCAGACCCCACCACTCACCCCCACAATCAATCAACTGCCCCCAGACCCCACCACTCACCCACACAATCAATCAACTGCCCCCAGACCCCACCACTCACCCCCACAATAAATCAACCGCCCCCAGACCCCACCACTCACCCCCACAATCAATCAACTGCCCCCAGACCCCACCACTCACCCACACAATTAAGCAACATCTTCAGGATGTAGAAGGAAATTAGAACAGCTGGGAGAAACACACACAGTCACAGGGAAAATGTGCAAACTCCAAAGGGGACAGAAGAGGTTTTCAAGGTGATACCTTGAGGGTACGAGCTGCAAGTAGAGGACAAACTTAGGTGCAGCGGCTGAGGGTTGGTCTGATAGGAATTGGTAAGATCATGAGAAGCAATAGACATTCAAAATCTTTTTTTCCCCAACGTGGAAATGTCAAAGTACTACACACACTGAAAGTAAGGTGGAGTAAGTTGAAAGGAGATATGCGGGACAAGTTTTTTCCTTGTTCCCTGGCCTTATTGACATTGAGTGAGAGGTTGTTGTTATTACACCACTCAGCCAAGATTTCATTCTCAGTCCTGAATGCTGATCCAGCACCCCTTTGATACGGCCCACAACAGTGGTGTCATCAGCAAACTCGTACATGGTGTTGGAGCTGTGCTTAGCCACACAGTCACAGGTGTGGAGAGAGTAGAGCAGAGGGCTAAGCACACATCCCTGTGGCGATACTGTGGAGGAGATGTTTTTGCCAATCCGAGCAGACTGGGGTCTACGAGTGAGGAAATCCAGGATCCAATTGCTCACGGGGTATTGAGGCCCAGGTCTTGGAGTTTCCTGACTAGTTTAGAGGGGACGATGGTGTTAAATGCCAAGCTGTAATCGTTAAAGAGCATCCTGATGTATGTATCTTTGCTATCTGGATGTTCCAGGGTGCGTGAAGGGCCAACAATAGCATCTGCTGTAGACCTGCTGTTTTGGTAGGTGAACTGGAGCAGATCCAAGTCATCACTCAGACAGGAGCTGATATGCTTCAACACCAGCCTCTCAAAACATTTCATCACCGTGGATGTAAGTGCCACTGGGTGACAGTCATTGAGACAGGTCACCACACTCTTCTTGGGCACCGGTATGTTTGAAGCAGGTGGGTGCTGGAGTGAGAGGATGAAGATATCGGTGAACGCACCAGCCAGCTGGTCAGCACAGGTCTTCAGTACTTGGCCAGGTACTCCGTCCAGACCGGATGCTTTCCTTGGATTCACCCTCTTGAAGGCAGCCTGCATGTCATCTTCAGATTCTGAGACCAAAGGTTCATTGTGAGACATGGGGGTGCGCAATGGCTCTCTGCTGAGAAACGGCTGAGCATTTTACAAGTAGATAGAGGATCTGATTGAAGCATTAATATTGTATAGCACATATGACCCATCAGTTCTGGTAAAAGCCAGCAACCTGAAACACAGTCCTATTTCTTCCTCCACACCTGCCAGCTCACCACAGTGATTCCCAAAGTTTTCTAATGTACTATGATATAAATCCAAGTAAAAACTGGATTTCTTTGTTCAGAAGCATGTTTTACAAGTCTGTCAATAGAAACATCGACTTTTGAACAAAATGGAAGACAGCAACTGGTATAAAATATCTAACGACTAAATGCAAAGTAGAAAGGAGTCTAAAAGAAAACAGTCAAACGACATTGAATGGAGAGCACAAACACGTGGTGTAACAACGAAATCTACTCACCCTGAGATGTCCAACGGACACATCTCCACTCACTGTCCCCTATGGTTCAGCAAAGAAACAGAAGGTGAGCGCGTCATGTTCTTTGTTGTAAGATTCTGATCACTAGTTTAAACTTCAAAGTAAATTTATTATCAAAGTACATATATGTCAGCATATCCAACCCTGCCACTCATTTTCCTGAGGTCATACTCAGCAAATCTATAGAATAATAACTATTACAGGATCAATGAAATTCAACAAGAGTGCAGAAGACAACAAACTATGCAAATGCAAATATAAATAAATACAGTCGGCCTTCCTTATCCGCAGATTCCATATGTGCGGATTCAACCAACCGCGGTTCAGGAAAACCCCGAAGTTCTCTCTACAGCACTCGTTGTTTGTGCATATACAAACTATTTTTTCTTGTCATTATTCCCTAAACAATACAGTATAACAACTATTTACATAGCATTTACATTGTATTAGGTATTATAAGTAATCTAGAAATGACTTAAAGGTACAGGCAGTCCCCGGGTTATGAACTAGTTCCATTCCTGAGTCCGTCTTTAAGTCGGATTTGAAGTCAGAACAGTACATCTGGTATTATTTAGCAATAGTTAGTCAAATGTTTTTCTTAGTATATAGTACATATTTTACCTTTCTATGCATATAAAACACTTAAACATATGTATTTCAATAATTAAACCACTGTGTTGCTTAGTAATAATTGCAGCTTTCATCGGGGAAGGGCCTTTCACATGCTCCATTAAAATAGTTCCGATCATTGACCGACTGCAGCCCAACGCTTTTCCAATCACCTCTTTCCGATCGCTTTATTAGTTCCACCTTATTTTCAATTGCAATCGCGATTATTTTCGTGAACAGATTCAGAGCTGCACCGCCAGGTCCTAATATCCACCGCACAGAGACAGGTTAAATAAAGTCCAGGGTTCCACTGGGTCCTAAAGACCACCGCAATGAGACAGGTTAAATAAGGGACTTGAGCATCTGCGTATTTTGGTATCGGGGGGGAGGGGGTCCCGGAACCAATCCCCTGCGGATAAGGAGGGCCGACTGTAGCAATAAATAAGGATGATGTGAGATAATGAGGTAAAGAGTCCTTAAACTGAGATCATTGGTTGTAGAAACATTTCAATGAGAGAGCAAGTGAGAACTGTTCAACAGACTTACCTGCTTCTGTTTGCTAGCTCATAACCCAGGCTCATGATCATTACCTCATGATTTCAGGGCCTCAATAACTGCCCCCCTAGCTCACACTTTCAAATGCAGTCCAAAGGGAAACCATTCCCACAATTTCAAACACATATTGCAAAGACAAATCTTTAACATTTGGTAAATTCCACATTAACTTAACTGAAAAAATTACTAACTGTTCTGTTCCCTTTAAGGTGGAGAATTAAACATTTTTCACCCCCTCTGAAATAGATGGCTGGTATCACCAATACACAAATCTTCTCTTCCATTTTGGTCTCTGAATGCCAAAATGTCTCTGCATTTTGGCACTGTAGGCAGCGCAGAATTTGCTTGTCTAACAATGTAGTTTGTATGAGGTACTCAGTGTCCAGAGATATTCATAGCTGATACAGATCTTAACTCCAGCAAGGTTTTTCCAGATCCTAACCCTATGAAAAGCACATTTCAGCATCTGGTTCAATTCTTTGATGCATGTTTTACAACCAGACAGATTTCCGGTCGATTAATTAAAATGACTGAAAAAGCCAGGAAGCACTGAAGGAAGAACTTAGAAAATAGACCAGAACAGTCAGTGTAGATCACAGGTTAGAAAGAACAAAAATTTCAACCAAAATGTAGCAACACATGAGATTCTGCAGATGCTGGGACACACACAAGCTGCTGAAGAAGTTCAGCTGGTCTTGAAGTCCCAATGAAGTCTCGGCCCGAAACAGCGACTCTTCATTCATCTCCATTGAAGCTGCCTGAACTGCTGAGTTCCTCCAGCACATCATGGTGCACTGAAACGTCAGAAAAGGCTGGCAGAGCAGGAAAAAGTTTGCCTACCTCACTGGATTCAGATGGATTAACTTCAAAATCCGAGTCTTCACTTCTTGCCTTTTACCATGGTTTGAAGATCCACACAGGAGGAAGTGATTGTGAGAATGAAAAATAATTTTGCATATTTACATAATTCATGCAACACTTAAATACAACAGTAATTGCGCTTGCAATTTATTTTTCTATTTAATTATTTGGACTTGCTAATTGAATAGCAACAGCCAATCCCTTAAAGTGCTAAAATCCAATCCCTCAACAAAATACCCACACTCCATACCTGCATGGTAAAGCTTGTATGTTTGGTGAATCCCACATAAATTCACCTGAAAAATTATTCCAATTATTCTGGTTCAGACTTTAACCATCCTTCTTTGCAGAAGCCCCTCCCTCCTGTCTTTGGCTGTAAGGAGTTTGTATGTTCTCCCTGTGACCACATGGGTTTCCTCCTGGTGCTCCAGTTTCCTCCCACAGTCCAAAGACATACCGGTTGGTAGGTTAATTGGTCATTGTAAACTGTCCTGTGATTGGGCCAGGGTTAAATCAGGGGACTGCTGGGAGGTGCGGTTCGAAGGGCCGGGAGCGCCTATTCCGCCCGTAGCTCAATGAAATTAAAGACTATTCCAGGATGCGATGCCTCTGCTGACAAATGTTGATCAAAACCCTGATCTGCTGTCTCCTCCAGTCCCACATTTAACAACCGGCCCAAGGACTCAGAGTCTGACACTCAGAACATTTGCTGAACGAACCTACTAGTCAAAGTTTCCCTCAAATCTGCCCACATGGACATACATTTTTATCAGTAACACACACGAAACGCTGGAGGAATTCAGCAGGCCAGGCAGCATCTATGGAAATGAAGGATCTCGGCCTGATCCACCATCTATTCTTTTCCATAGATGCTGCCTGACCTGCTGAGTTCCTCCAGCATTTTCTGTGCATGTGGCTTTAATAATTATTTGTTTTAAAAGAAATGGTTGCTCAACCTGTGAACTTACAGCATATATTCAACCACCCTGCAGCATTGAACCATTTAGTCTGTCATCACAGTTCTATTTTATAGAGGGATACTGCTTTGAAACAGGCCTTGTGGCCCAAAGTCTGTGCCAATCATCACATTTGCAATAATCGTACCAATTCCCGTTTCATTCCCTCCCACATTCTCACTAACCCTCCCCCTTGTCGATTCTACCCCCACCTACACACTGTGGGCAAGGTAACGTAACAATCAGCAAGCAGGAGTGTGAGGAACACCAGATCAGCTCAGCTGGAGAGAATACATCTGGCCACAGGGAAACTCCACAGAGGTCAGGGTTGAACCAAGGTTTCCAGCACCGTCAGACACTGGAACTACCAGCTGCACCACCGCGCCACCTAAATCTAAGTGTTCCTCCTGTCACTACCAAGTCAGGTCACTGAAACCACTCCAAACCTTTCCAAAAACAATCGACTGAAACCATCCCAAACCTTCCCAGAAACAATCGATTTAAACCATCCCAAACCTTCCCAGAAACAATCGACAGAAACCACCCCAAACCTTCCCAGAAACAATCGACAGAAATCATCCCAAACCTTCCCAGAAACAATCCATTGAAACCATCCCAAACCTTCCCAGAAACAATCGACTGAAACCACCCCAAACCTTCCCAGAAACAATCGATTTAAACCACCCCAAACCTTCCCAGAAACAATCGATTTAAACCATCCCAAACCTTCCCGGAAACAATCGATTTCAACCATCCCAAACCTTCCCAGAAACAATCGATTTAAACCATCCCAAACCTTCCCAGAAACAATCGATTTAAATCATCCCAAACCTTCCCAGAAACAATCGACAGAAACCATCCCAAACCTTCCCAGAAACAATTGACAGAAACCACCCCAAACCTTCCCAGAAACAATTGACAGAAACCACCCCAAACCTTCCCAGAAACAATCGACAGAAACCACCCCAAACCTTCCCAGAAACAATCAACAGAAACCATCCCAAACCTTCCCAGAAACAATCGATTTAAACCACCCCAAACCTTCCCAGAAACAATCGACAGAAACCATCCCAAACCTTCTCAGAAACAATTGACAGAAACCACCCCAAACCTTCCCAGAAACAATCGACAGAAACCACCCCAAACCTTCCCAGAAACAATCGACAGAAACCATCCCAAACCTTCCCAGAAACAATCAACAGAAACCATCCCAAACCTTCCCAGAAACAATTGACAGAAACCACCCCAAACCTTCCCAGAAACAATCGACAGAAACCACCCCAAACCTTCCCAGAAAAAATCGACAGAAACCACCCCAAACCTTCCCAGAAACAATCGATTTAAACCACCCCAAACCTTCCCAGAAACAATCGATTGAAACCATCCCAAACCTTCCCAGAAATAATCGATTTAAACCACCCCAAACAATCCCAGAAACAATTGATTTAAATCATCCCAAACCTTCCCGGAAACAATTGACAGGAATCATCCCAAACCTTCCCAGAAACAATCGATTTAAACCACCCCAAACCTTCCCAGAAACAATCGACAGAAACCACCCCAAACCTTCCCAGAAACAATCGATTTAAACCACCCCAAACCTTCCCAGAAACAATCGACAGAAACCACCCCAAACCTTCCCAGAAACAATTGATTTAAACCACCCCAAACCTTCCCGGAAACAATTGACAGAAATCATGCCAAACCTTCCCAGAAACAATCGATTGAAACCACCCCAAACCTTCCCAGAAACAATTGATTTAAACCACCCCAAACCTTCCCAGAAACAATTGACAGAAAACATCCCAAACCTTCCCAGAAACAATCGACAGAAATCATCCCAAACCTTCCCAGAAACAATCGATTTAAACCACCCCAAACCTTCCCAGAAACAATCGACAGAAAACATCCCAAACCTTCCCGGAAACAATCGATTTAAACCACCCCAAACCTTGCCAAAAACAATCAACAGAAACCACCCCAAACCTTCCCAGAAACAATCGATTGAAACCACCCCAAACCTTCCCAGAAACAATCGACAGAAATCATCCCAAACCTTCCCAGAAAAAATCGACAGAAACCATCCCAAACCTTCCCAGAAACAATCGATTAAAACCATCCCAAACCTTCCCAGAAACAATTGACAGAAACCACCCCAAACCTTCACAGAAACAATTGACAGAAATCATCCCAAACCTTCCCAGAAACAATTGACAGAAACCACCCCAAACCATCCCAGAAACAATCGATTTAAACCACCCCAAACCTTCCCAGAAACAATCGACAGAAACCGTCCCAAACCTTCCCAGAAACAATCGATTAAAACCATCCCAAACCTTCCCAGAAACAATCGATTTAAACCATCCCAAACCTTCCCAGAAACAATCGATTTAAACCATCCGAAACCTTCCCGGAAACAATCGACAGAAACCATCCCAAACCTTCCCAGAAACAATCGATTTAAACCATCCCAAACCTTCCCAGAAACAATTGACAGAAACCATCCCAAACCTTCCCGGAAACAATCGACAGAAACCATCCCAAACCTTCCCAGAAACAATCGATTTCAACCATGCCAAACCTTCCCAGAAACAATCGACAGAAATCATCCCAAACCTTCCCAGAAACAATTGACAGAAACCACCCCAAAGCTTCCCGGAAACAATCGACAGAAATCATCCCAAACCTTCCCAGAAACAATCGATTTAAACCACCCCAAACCTTCCCAGAAACAATCGATTTAAACCACCCCAAACCTTCCCAGAAACAATCGATTTAAACCATCCCAAACATTCCCAGAAACAATCGACAGAAACCATCCCAAACCTTCCCAGAAACAATCGATTTAAACCATCCCAAACCTTCCCAGAAACAATCGACAGAAACCATCCCAAACCTTCCCGGAAACAATTGACAGAAACCATCCCAAACCTTCCCAGAAACAATCGATTTAAACCATCCCAAACCTTCCCAGAAACAATCGACAGAAACCATCCCAAACCTTCCCGGAAACAATCGACAGAAACCATCCCAAACCTTCCCAGAAACAATCGATTTAAACCATCCCAAACCTTCCCAGAAACAATCGATTTAAACCATCCCAAACCTTCCCAGAAACAATCGACAGAAACCACCCCAAACCTTCCCAGAAACAATCGACAGAAATCATCCCAAACCTTCCCAGAAACAATCCATTGAAACCATCCCAAACCTTCCCAGAAACAATCGACTGAAACCACCCCAAACCTTCCCAGAAACAATCGATTTAAACCACCCCAAACCTTCCCAGAAACAATCGATTTAAACCATCCCAAACCTTCCCGGAAACAATCGATTTAAACCATCCCAAACCTTCCCAGAAACAATCGACAGAAACCACCACAAACCTTCCCAGAAACAATCGATTTAAACCATCCCAAACCTTCCCGGAAACAATCGATTTAAACCATCCCAAACCTTCCCAGAAACAATCGACAGAAACCACCCCAAACCTTCCCAGAAACAATCGACAGAAACCACCCCAAACCTTCCCAGAAACAATCGATTGAAACCACCCCAAACCTTCCCAGAAACAATCGACAGAAACCATCCCAAACCTTCCCAGAAACAATCGATTTAAACCACCCCAAACCTTCCCAGAAACAATCGATTTAAACCATCCCAAACCTTCCCGGAAACAATCGACAGAAACCATCCCAAACCTTCCCAGAAACAATCGATTTAAACCATTCCAAACCTTCCCAGAAACAATTGACAGAAACCATCCCAAACCTTCCCGGAAACAATCGACAGAAATCATCCCAAACCTTCCCAGAAACAATTGACAGAAACCACCCCAAACCTTCCCGGAAACAATCGACAGAAATCATCCCAAACCTTCCCAGAAACAATCGATTTAAACCACCCCAAACCTTCCCAGAAACAATCGATTTAAACCATCCCAAACATTCCCAGAAACAATCGACAGAAACCATCCCAAACCTTCCCAGAAACAATTGATTTAAACCATCCCAAACCTTCCCAGAAACAATCGACAGAAACCATCCCAAACCTTCCCGGAAACAATCGACAGAAACCATCCCAAACCTTCCCAGAAACAATCGATTTAAACCATCCCAAACCTTCCCAGAAACAATCGACAGAAACCATACCTAACCTTCCCGGAAACAATCGACAGAAACCATCCCAAACCTTCCCAGAAACAATCGATTTAAACCATCCCAAACCTTCCCAGAAACAATCGATTTAAACCATCCCAAACCTTCCCAGAAACAATCGACAGAAACCACCCCAAACCTTCCCAGAAACAATCGACAGAAATCATCCCAAAACTTCCCAGAAACAATCCATTGAAACCATCCCAAACCTTCCCAGAAACAATCGACTGAAACCACCCCAAACCTTCCCAGAAACAATCGACTGAAACCACCCCAAACCTTCCCAGAAACAATCGATTTAAACCACCCCAAACCTTCCCGGAAACAATCGATTTAAACCATCCCAAACCTTCCCGGAAACAATCGATTTAAACCATCGCAAACCTTCCCAGAAACAATCGACAGAAACCACCCCAAACCTTCCCAGAAACAATCGACAGAAATGATCCCAAACCTTCCCAGAAACAATCAACAGAAACCATCCCAAACCTTCCCAGAAACAACTGATTGAAACCATCCCAAACCTTCCCAGAAACAATCGATTTAAACCACCCCAAACCTTCCCAGAAACAATCGACAGAAACCACCCCAAACCTTCCCAGAAACAATCGACAGAAACCACCCCAAACCTTCCCAGAAACAATCGATTGAAACCACCCCAAACCTTCCCAGAAACAATCGACAGAAACCATCCCAAACCTTCCCAGAAACAATCGATTTAAACCACCCCAAACCTTCCCAGAAACAATCGATTTAAACCATCCCAAACCTTCCCGGAAACAATCGACAGAAACCATCCCAAACCTTCCCAGAAACAATCGATTTAAACCATTCCAAACCTTCCCAGAAACAATTGACAGAAACCATCCCAAACCTTCCCGGAAACAATCGACAGAAATCATCCCAAACCTTCCCAGAAACAATTGACAGAAACCACCCCAAACCTTCCCGGAAACAATCGACAGAAATCATCCCAAACCTTCCCAGAAACAATCGATTTAAACCACCCCAAACCTTCCCAGAAACAATCGATTTAAACCATCCCAAACATTCCCAGAAACAATCGACAGAAACCATCCCAAACCTTCCCAGAAACAATTGATTTAAACCATCCCAAACCTTCCCAGAAACAATCGATTTAAACCACCCCAAACCTTCCCAGAAACAATCGATTTAAACCATCCCAAACCTTCCCGGAAACAATCGACAGAAACCATCCCAAACCTTCCCAGAAACAATCGATTTAAACCATTCCAAACCTTCCCAGAAACAATTGACAGAAACCATCCCAAACCTTCCCGGAAACAATCGACAGAAATCATCCCAAACCTTCCCAGAAACAATTGACAGAAACCACCCCAAACCTTCCCGGAAACAATCGACAGAAATCATCCCAAACCTTCCCAGAAACAATCGATTTAAACCACCCCAAACCTTCCCAGAAACAATCGATTTAAACCATCCCAAACATTCCCAGAAACAATCGACAGAAACCATCCCAAACCTTCCCAGACACAATTGACTTAAACCATCCCAAACCTTCCCAGAAACAATCGACAGAAACCATCCCAAACCTTCCCGGAAACAATCGACAGAAACCATCCCAAACCTTCCCAGAAACAATCGATTTAAACCATCCCAAACCTTCCCAGAAACAATCGACAGAAACCATCCCTAACCTTCCCGGAAACAATCGACAGAAACCATCCCAAACCTTCCCAGAAACAATCGATTTAAACCATCCCAAACCTTCCCAGAAACAATCGATTTAAACGATCCCAAACCTTCCCAGAAACAATCGACAGAAACCACCCCAAACCTTCCCAGAAACAATCGACAGAAATCATCCCAAAACTTCCCAGAAACAATCCATTGAAACCATCCCAAACCTTCCCAGAAACAATCGATTTAAACCACCCCAAATCTTCCCAGAAACAATCGATTTAAACCATCCCAAACCTTCCCGGAAACAATCGATTTAAACCATCCCAAACCTTCCCAGAAACAATCGACAGAAACCACCCCAAACCTTCCCAGAAACAATCGACAGAAATGATCCCAAACCTTCCCAGAAACAATCAACAGAAACCATCCCAAACCTTCCCAGAAACAACTGATTGAAACCATCGCAAACCTTCCCAGAAACAATCGATTTAAACCACCCCAAACCTTCCCAGAAACAATCGACAGAAACCACCCCAAACCTTCCCAGAAACAATCGACAGAAACCACCCCAAACCTTCCCAGAAACAATCGATTGAAACCACCCCAAACCTTCCCAGAAACAATCGACAGAAACCATCCCAAACCTTCCCAGAAACAATCGATTTAAACCACCCCAAACCTTCCCAGAAACAATCGATTTAAACCATCCCAAACCTTCCCGGAAACAATCGACAGAAACCATCCCAAACCTTCCCAGAAACAATCGATTTAAACCATTCCAAACCTTCCCAGAAACAATTGACAGAAACCATCCCAAACCTTCCCGGAAACAATCGACAGAAATCATCCCAAACCTTCCCAGAAACAATTGACAGAAACCACCCCAAACCTTCCCGGAAACAATCGACAGAAATCATCCCAAACCTTCCCAGAAACAATCGATTTAAACCACCCCAAACCTTCCCAGAAACAATCGATTTAAACCATCCCAAACATTCCCAGAAACAATCGACAGAAACCATCCCAAACCTTCCCAGAAACAATTGATTTAAACCATCCCAAACCTTCCCAGAAACAATCGACAGAAACCATCCCAAACCTTCCCGGAAACAATCGACAGAAATCATCCCAAACCTTCCCAGAAACAATTGACAGAAACCACCCCAAACCTTCCCGGAAACAATCGACAGAAATCATCCCAAACCTTCCCAGAAACAATCGATTTAAACCACCCCAAACCTTCCCAGAAACAATCGATTTAAACCATCCCAAACATTCCCAGAAACAATCGACAGAAACCATCCCAAACCTTCCCAGAAACAATTGATTTAAACCATCCCAAACCTTCCCAGAAACAATCGATTTAAACCACCCCAAACCTTCCCAGAAACAATCGATTTAAACCATCCCAAACCTTCCCGGAAACAATCGACAGAAACCATCCCAAACCTTCCCAGAAACAATCGATTTAAACCATTCCAAACCTTCCCAGAAACAATTGACAGAAACCATCCCAAACCTTCCCGGAAACAATAGACAGAAATCATCCCAAACCTTCCCAGAAACAATTGACAGAAACCACCCCAAACCTTCCCGGAAACAATCGACAGAAATCATCCCAAACCTTCCCAGAAACAATCGATTTAAACCACCCCAAACCTTCCCAGAAACAATCGATTTAAACCATCCCAAACATTCCCAGAAACAATCGACAGAAACCATCCCAAACCTTCCCAGACACAATTGACTTAAACCATCCCAAACCTTCCCAGAAACAATCGACAGAAACCATCCCAAACCTTCCCGGAAACAATCGACAGAAACCATCCCAAACCTTTCCAGAAACAATCGATTTAAACCATCCCAAACCTTCCCAGAAACAATCGACAGAAACCATCCCTAACCTTCCCGGAAACAATCGACAGAAACCATCCCAAACCTTCCCAGAAACAATCGATTTAAACCATCCCAAACCTTCCCAGAAACAATCGATTTAAACGATCCCAAACCTTCCCAGAAACAATCGACAGAAACCACCCCAAACCTTCCCAGAAACAATCGACAGAAATCATCCCAAAACTTCCCAGAAACAATCCATTGAAACCATCCCAAACCTTCCCAGAAACAATCGATTTAAACCACCCCAAACCTTCCCAGAAACAATCGATTTAAACCATCCCAAACCTTCCCGGAAACAATCGATTTAAACCATCCCAAACCTTCCCGGAAACAATCGACAGAAATCATCCCAAACCTTCCCAGAAACAATTGACAGAAACCACCCCAAACCTTCCCGGAAACAATCGACAGAAATCATCCCAAACCTTCCCAGAAACAATCGATTTAAACCACCCCAAACCTTCCCAGAAACAATCGATTTAAACCATCCCAAACATTCCCAGAAACAATCGACAGAAACCATCCCAAACCTTCCCAGAAACAATTGATTTAAACCATCCCAAACCTTCCCAGAAACAATCGATTTAAACCACCCCAAACCTTCCCAGAAACAATCGATTTAAACCATCCCAAACCTTCCCGGAAACAATCGACAGAAACCATCCCAAACCTTCCCAGAAACAATCGATTTAAACCATTCCAAACCTTCCCAGAAACAATTGACAGAAACCATCCCAAACCTTCCCGGAAACAATCGACAGAAATCATCCCAAACCTTCCCAGAAACAATTGACAGAAACCACCCCAAACCTTCCCGGAAACAATCGACAGAAATCATCCCAAACCTTCCCAGAAACAATCGATTTAAACCACCCCAAACCTTCCCAGAAACAATCGATTTAAACCATCCCAAACCTTCCCGGAAACAATCGACAGAAACCATCCCAAACCTTTCCAGAAACAATCGATTTAAACCATCCCAAACCTTCCCAGAAACAATCGACAGAAACCATCCCTAACCTTCCCGGAAACAATCGACAGAAACCATCCCAAACCTTCCCAGAAACAATCGATTTAAACCATCCCAAACCTTCCCAGAAACAATCGATTTAAACGATCCCAAACCTTCCCAGAAACAATCGACAGAAACCACCCCAAACCTTCCCAGAAACAATCGACAGAAATCATCCCAAAACTTCCCAGAAACAATCCATTGAAACCATCCCAAACCTTCCCAGAAACAATCGATTTAAACCACCCCAAACCTTCCCAGAAACAATCGATTTAAACCATCCCAAACCTTCCCGGAAACAATCGATTTAAACCATCCCAAACCTTCCCGGAAACAATCGACAGAAATCATCCCAAACCTTCCCAGAAACAATTGACAGAAACCACCCCAAACCTTCCCGGAAACAATCGACAGAAATCATCCCAAACCTTCCCAGAAACAATCGATTTAAACCACCCCAAACCTTCCCAGAAACAATCGATTTAAACCATCCCAAACATTCCCAGAAACAATCGACAGAAACCATCCCAAACCTTCCCAGAAACAATTGATTTAAACCATCCCAAACCTTCCCAGAAACAATCGATTTAAACCACCCCAAACCTTCCCAGAAACAATCGATTTAAACCATCCCAAACCTTCCCGGAAACAATCGACAGAAACCATCCCAAACCTTCCCAGAAACAATCGATTTAAACCATTCCAAACCTTCCCAGAAACAATTGACAGAAACCATCCCAAACCTTCCCGGAAACAATCGACAGAAATCATCCCAAACCTTCCCAGAAACAATTGACAGAAACCACCCCAAACCTTCCCGGAAACAATCGACAGAAATCATCCCAAACCTTCCCAGAAACAATCGATTTAAACCACCCCAAACCTTCCCAGAAACAATCGATTTAAACCATCCCAAACATTCCCAGAAACAATCGACAGAAACCATCCCAAACCTTCCCAGACACAATTGACTTAAACCATCCCAAACCTTCCCAGAAACAATCGACAGAAACCATCCCAAACCTTCCCGGAAACAATCGACAGAAACCATCCCAAACCTTCCCAGAAACAATCGATTTAAACCATCCCAAACCTTCCCAGAAACAATCGACAGAAACCATCCCTAACCTTCCCGGAAACAATCGACAGAAACCATCCCAAACCTTCCCAGAAACAATCGATTTAAACCATCCCAAACCTTCCCAGAAACAATCGATTTAAACGATCCCAAACCTTCCCAGAAACAATCGACAGAAACCACCCCAAACCTTCCCAGAAACAATCGACAGAAATCATCCCAAAACTTCCCAGAAACAATCCATTGAAACCATCCCAAACCTTCCCAGAAACAATCGATTTAAACCACCCCAAACCTTCCCAGAAACAATCGATTTAAACCATCCCAAACCTTCCCGGAAACAATCGATTTAAACCATCCCAAACCTTCCCAGAAACAATCGACAGAAACCACCCCAAACCTTCCCAGAAACAATCGACAGAAATGATCCCAAACCTTCCCAGAAACAATCAACAGAAACCATCCCAAACCTTCCCAGAAACAACTGATTGAAACCATCGCAAACCTTCCCAGAAACAATCGATTTAAACCACCCCAAACCTTCCCAGAAACAATCGACAGAAACCACCCCAAACCTTCCCAGAAACAATCGACAGAAACCACCCCAAACCTTCCCAGAAACAATCGATTGAAACCACCCCAAACCTTCCCAGAAACAATCGACAGAAACCATCCCAAACCTTCCCAGAAACAATCGATTTAAACCACCCCAAACCTTCCCAGAAACAATCGATTTAAACCATCCCAAACCTTCCCGGAAACAATCGACAGAAACCATCCCAAACCTTCCCAGAAACAATCGATTTAAACCATTCCAAACCTTCCCAGAAACAATTGACAGAAACCATCCCAAACCTTCCCGGAAACAATCGACAGAAATCATCCCAAACCTTCCCAGAAACAATTGACAGAAACCACCCCAAACCTTCCCGGAAACAATCGACAGAAATCATCCCAAACCTTCCCAGAAACAATCGATTTAAACCACCCCAAACCTTCCCAGAAACAATCGATTTAAACCATCCCAAACATTCCCAGAAACAATCGACAGAAACCATCCCAAACCTTCCCAGAAACAATTGATTTAAACCATCCCAAACCTTCCCAGAAACAATCGACAGAAACCATCCCAAACCTTCCCGGAAACAATCGACAGAAATCATCCCAAACCTTCCCAGAAACAATTGACAGAAACCACCCCAAACCTTCCCGGAAACAATCGACAGAAATCATCCCAAACCTTCCCAGAAACAATCGATTTAAACCACCCCAAACCTTCCCAGAAACAATCGATTTAAACCATCCCAAACATTCCCAGAAACAATCGACAGAAACCATCCCAAACCTTCCCAGAAACAATTGATTTAAACCATCCCAAACCTTCCCAGAAACAATCGATTTAAACCACCCCAAACCTTCCCAGAAACAATCGATTTAAACCATCCCAAACCTTCCCGGAAACAATCGACAGAAACCATCCCAAACCTTCCCAGAAACAATCGATTTAAACCATTCCAAACCTTCCCAGAAACAATTGACAGAAACCATCCCAAACCTTCCCGGAAACAATCGACAGAAATCATCCCAAACCTTCCCAGAAACAATTGACAGAAACCACCCCAAACCTTCCCGGAAACAATCGACAGAAATCATCCCAAACCTTCCCAGAAACAATCGATTTAAACCACCCCAAACCTTCCCAGAAACAATCGATTTAAACCATCCCAAACATTCCCAGAAACAATCGACAGAAACCATCCCAAACCTTCCCAGACACAATTGACTTAAACCATCCCAAACCTTCCCAGAAACAATCGACAGAAACCATCCCAAACCTTCCCGGAAACAATCGACAGAAACCATCCCAAACCTTCCCAGAAACAATCGATTTAAACCATCCCAAACCTTCCCAGAAACAATCGACAGAAACCATCCCTAACCTTCCCGGAAACAATCGACAGAAACCATCCCAAACCTTCCCAGAAACAATCGATTTAAACCATCCCAAACCTTCCCAGAAACAATCGATTTAAACGATCCCAAACCTTCCCAGAAACAATCGACAGAAACCACCCCAAACCTTCCCAGAAACAATCGACAGAAATCATCCCAAAACTTCCCAGAAACAATCCATTGAAACCATCCCAAACCTTCCCAGAAACAATCGATTTAAACCACCCCAAACCTTCCCAGAAACAATCGATTTAAACCATCCCAAACCTTCCCGGAAACAATCGATTTAAACCATCCCAAACCTTCCCAGAAACAATCGACAGAAACCACCCCAAACCTTCCCAGAAACAATCGACAGAAATGATCCCAAACCTTCCCAGAAACAATCAACAGAAACCATCCCAAACCTTCCCAGAAACAACTGATTGAAACCATCGCAAACCTTCCCAGAAACAATCGATTTAAACCACCCCAAACCTTCCCAGAAACAATCGACAGAAACCACCCCAAACCTTCCCAGAAACAATCGACAGAAACCACCCCAAACCTTCCCAGAAACAATCGATTGAAACCACCCCAAACCTTCCCAGAAACAATCGACAGAAACCATCCCAAACCTTCCCAGAAACAATCGATTTAAACCACCCCAAACCTTCCCAGAAACAATCGATTTAAACCATCCCAAACCTTCCCGGAAACAATCGACAGAAACCATCCCAAACCTTCCCAGAAACAATCGATTTAAACCATTCCAAACCTTCCCAGAAACAATTGACAGAAACCATCCCAAACCTTCCCGGAAACAATCGACAGAAATCATCCCAAACCTTCCCAGAAACAATTGACAGAAACCACCCCAAACCTTCCCGGAAACAATCGACAGAAATCATCCCAAACCTTCCCAGAAACAATCGATTTAAACCACCCCAAACCTTCCCAGAAACAATCGATTTAAACCATCCCAAACATTCCCAGAAACAATCGACAGAAACCATCCCAAACCTTCCCAGAAACAATTGATTTAAACCATCCCAAACCTTCCCAGAAACAATCGACAGAAACCATCCCAAACCTTCCCGGAAACAATCGACAGAAACCATCCCAAACCTTCCCAGAAACAATCGATTTAAACCATCCCAAACCTTCCCAGAAACAATCGACAGAAACCATCCCTAACCTTCCCGGAAACAATCGACAGAAACCATCCCAAACCTTCCCAGAAACAATCGATTTAAACCATCCCAAACCTTCCCAGAAACAATCGATTTAAACCATCCCAAACCTTCCCAGAAACAATCGACAGAAACCACCCCAAACCTTCCCGGAAACAATCGACAGAAACCACCCCAAACCTTCCCAGAAACAATCGACAGAAATCATCCCAAAACTTCCCAGAAACAATCCATTGAAACCATCCCAAACCTTCCCAGAAACAATCGACTGAAACCACCCCAAACCTTCCCAGAAACAATCGATTTAAACCACCCCAAACCTTCCCAGAAACAATCGATTTAAACCATCCCAAACCTTCCCAGAAACAATCGACTGAAACCATCCCAAACCTTCCCAGAAACAATCGACAGAAATCATCCCAAACCTTCCCAAAAACAATTGACAGAAACCACCCCAAACCTTCCCGGAAACAATCGACAGAAATCATCCCAAACCTTCCCAGAAACAATCGATTTAAACCACCCCAAACCTTCCCAGAAACAATCGATTTAAACCATCCCAAACATTCCCAGAAACAATCGACAGAAACCATCCCAAACCTTCCCAGAAACAATTGACTTAAACCATCCCAAACCTTCCCAGAAACAATCGACAGAAACCATCCCAAACCTTCCCGGAAACAATCGACAGAAACCATCCCAAACCTTCCCAGAAACAATCGACAGAAACCATCCCTAACCTTCCCGGAAACAATCGACAGAAACCATCCCAAACCTTCCCAGAAACAATCGATTTAAACCATCACAAACCTTCCCAGAAACAATCGATTTAAACCATCCCAAACCTTCCCAGAAACAATCGACAGAAACCACCCCAAACCTTCCCAGAAACAATCGACAGAAATCATCCCAAAACTTCCCAGAAACAATCCATTGAAACCATCCCAAACCTTCCCAGAAACAATCGACTGAAACCACCCCAAACCTTCCCAGAAACAATCGATTTAAACCACCCCAAACCTTCCCAGAAACAATCGATTTAAACCATCCCAAACCTTCCCAGAAACAATCGACTGAAACCATCCCAAACCTTCCCAGAAACAATCGACAGAAATCATCCCAAACCTTCCCAAAAACAATCGATTGAAACCACCCCAAACCTTCCCAGAAACAATCGACAGAAACCATCCCAAACCTTCCCAGAAACAATCGATTTAAACCACCCCAAACCTTCCCAGAAACAATCGATTTAAACCATCCCAAACCTTCCCGGAAACAATCGACAGAAATCATCCCAAACCTTCCCAGAAACAATCGACTGAAACCATCCCAAACCTTCCCAGAAACAATCGACAGAAATCATCCCAAACCTTCCCAAAAACAATCGATTTAAACCATCCCAAACCTTCCCAGAAACAATCGACAGAAACCACCCCAAACCTTCCCAGAAACAATCGACAGAAATGATCCCAAACCTTCCCAGAAACAATCAACAGAAACCATCCCAAACCTTCCCAGAAACAACTGATTGAAACCATCGCAAACCTTCCCAGAAACAATCGATTTAAACCACCCCAAACCTTCCCAGAAACAATCGACAGAAACCACCCCAAACCTTCCCAGAAACAATCGACAGAAACCACCCCAAACCTTCCCAGAAACAATCGATTGAAACCACCCCAAACCTTCCCAGAAACAATCGACAGAAACCATCCCAAACCTTCCCAGAAACAATCGATTTAAACCACCCCAAACCTTCCCAGAAACAATCGATTTAAACCATCCCAAACCTTCCCAGAAACAATCGACAGAAACCACCCCAAACCTTCCCAGAAACAATCGACAGAAATCATCCCAAAACTTCCCAGAAACAATCCATTGAAACCATCCCAAACCTTCCCAGAAACAATCGATTTAAACCACCCCAAACCTTCCCAGAAACAATCGATTTAAACCATCCCAAACCTTCCCGGAAACAATCGATTTAAACCATCCCAAACCTTCCCGGAAACAATCGACAGAAATCATCCCAAACCTTCCCAGAAACAATTGACAGAAACCACCCCAAACCTTCCCGGAAACAATCGACAGAAATCATCCCAAACCTTCCCAGAAACAATCGATTTAAACCACCCCAAACCTTCCCAGAAACAATCGATTTAAACCATCCCAAACATTCCCAGAAACAATCGACAGAAACCATCCCAAACCTTCCCAGAAACAATTGATTTAAACCATCCCAAACCTTCCCAGAAACAATCGATTTAAACCACCCCAAACCTTCCCAGAAACAATCGATTTAAACCATCCCAAACCTTCCCGGAAACAATCGACAGAAACCATCCCAAACCTTCCCGGAAACAATCGATTTAAACCATTCCAAACCTTCCCAGAAACAATTGACAGAAACCATCCCAAACCTTCCCGGAAACAATCGACAGAAATCATCCCAAACCTTCCCAGAAACAATTGACAGAAACCACCACAAACCTTCCCAGAAACAATTGACAGAAACCACCACAAACCTTCCCGGAAACAATCGATTTAAACCACCCCAAACCTTCCCAGAAACAATCGATTTAAACCATCCCAAACATTCCCAGAAACAATCGACAGAAACCATCCCAAACCTTCCCAGACACAATTGACTTAAACCATCCCAAACCTTCCCAGAAACAATCGACAGAAACCATCCCAAACCTTCCCGGAAACAATCGACAGAAACCATCCCAAACCTTCCCAGAAACAATCGATTTAAACCATCCCAAACCTTCCCAGAAACAATCGACAGAAACCATCCCTAACCTTCCCGGAAACAATCGACAGAAACCATCCCAAACCTTCCCAGAAACAATCGATTTAAACCATCCCAAACCTTCCCAGAAACAATCGATTTAAACGATCCCAAACCTTCCCAGAAACAATCGACAGAAACCACCCCAAACCTTCCCAGAAACAATCGACAGAAATCATCCCAAAACTTCCCAGAAACAATCCATTGAAACCATCCCAAACCTTCCCAGAAACAATCGATTTAAACCACCCCAAACCTTCCCAGAAACAATCGATTTAAACCATCCCAAACCTTCCCGGAAACAATCGATTTAAACCATCCCAAACCTTCCCAGAAACAATCGACAGAAACCACCCCAAACCTTCCCAGAAACAATCGACAGAAATGATCCCAAACCTTCCCAGAAACAATCAACAGAAACCATCCCAAACCTTCCCAGAAACAACTGATTGAAACCATCGCAAACCTTCCCAGAAACAATCGATTTAAACCACCCCAAACCTTCCCAGAAACAATCGACAGAAACCACCCCAAACCTTCCCAGAAACAATCGACAGAAACCACCCCAAACCTTCCCAGAAACAATCGATTGAAACCACCCCAAACCTTCCCAGAAACAATCGACAGAAACCATCCCAAACCTTCCCAGAAACAATCAATTTAAACCACCCCAAACCTTCCCAGAAACAATCGATTTAAACCATCCCAAACCTTCCCGGAAACAATCGACAGAAACCATCCCAAACCTTCCCAGAAACAATCGATTTAAACCATTCCAAACCTTCCCAGAAACAATTGACAGAAACCATCCCAAACCTTCCCGGAAACAATCGACAGAAATCATCCCAAACCTTCCCAGAAACAATTGACAGAAACCACCCCAAACCTTCCCGGAAACAATCGACAGAAATCATCCCAAACCTTCCCAGAAACAATCGATTTAAACCACCCCAAACCTTCCCAGAAACAATCGATTTAAACCATCCCAAACATTCCCAGAAACAATCGACAGAAACCATCCCAAACCTTCCCAGAAACAATTGATTTAAACCATCCCAAACCTTCCCAGAAACAATCGACAGAAACCATCCCAAACCTTCCCGGAAACAATCGACAGAAATCATCCCAAACCTTCCCAGAAACAATTGACAGAAACCACCCCAAACCTTCCCGGAAACAATCGACAGAAATCATCCCAAACCTTCCCAGAAACAATCGATTTAAACCACCCCAAACCTTCCCAGAAACAATCGATTTAAACCATCCCAAACATTCCCAGAAACAATCGACAGAAACCATCCCAAACCTTCCCAGAAACAATTGATTTAAACCATCCCAAACCTTCCCAGAAACAATCGATTTAAACCACCCCAAACCTTCCCAGAAACAATCGATTTAAACCATCCCAAACCTTCCCGGAAACAATCGACAGAAACCATCCCAAACCTTCCCAGAAACAATCGATTTAAACCATTCCAAACCTTCCCAGAAACAATTGACAGAAACCATCCCAAACCTTCCCGGAAACAATCGACAGAAATCATCCCAAACCTTCCCAGAAACAATTGACAGAAACCACCCCAAACCTTCCCGGAAACAATCGACAGAAATCATCCCAAACCTTCCCAGAAACAATCGATTTAAACCACCCCAAACCTTCCCAGAAACAATCGATTTAAACCATCCCAAACATTCCCAGAAACAATCGACAGAAACCATCCCAAACCTTCCCAGACACAATTGACTTAAACCATCCCAAACCTTCCCAGAAACAATCGACAGAAACCATCCCAAACCTTCCCGGAAACAATCGACAGAAACCATCCCAAACCTTCCCAGAAACAATCGATTTAAACCATCCCAAACCTTCCCAGAAACAATCGACAGAAACCATCCCTAACCTTCCCGGAAACAATCGACAGAAACCATCCCAAACCTTCCCAGAAACAATCGATTTAAACGATCCCAAACCTTCCCAGAAACAATCGACAGAAACCACCCCAAACCTTCCCAGAAACAATCGACAGAAATCATCCCAAAACTTCCCAGAAACAATCCATTGAAACCATCCCAAACCTTCCCAGAAACAATCGATTTAAACCACCCCAAACCTTCCCAGAAACAATCGATTTAAACCATCCCAAACCTTCCCGGAAACAATCGATTTAAACCATCCCAAACCTTCCCAGAAACAATCGACAGAAACCACCCCAAACCTTCCCAGAAACAATCGACAGAAATGATCCCAAACCTTCCCAGAAACAATCAACAGAAACCATCCCAAACCTTCCCAGAAACAACTGATTGAAACCATCGCAAACCTTCCCAGAAACAATCGATTTAAACCACCCCAAACCTTCCCAGAAACAATCGACAGAAACCACCCCAAACCTTCCCAGAAACAATCGACAGAAACCACCCCAAACCTTCCCAGAAACAATCGATTGAAACCACCCCAAACCTTCCCAGAAACAATCGACAGAAACCATCCCAAACCTTCCCAGAAACAATCGATTTAAACCACCCCAAACCTTCCCAGAAACAATCGATTTAAACCATCCCAAACCTTCCCGGAAACAATCGACAGAAACCATCCCAAACCTTCCCAGAAACAATCGATTTAAACCATTCCAAACCTTCCCAGAAACAATTGACAGAAACCATCCCAAACCTTCCCGGAAACAATCGACAGAAATCATCCCAAACCTTCCCAGAAACAATTGACAGAAACCACCCCAAACCTTCCCGGAAACAATCGACAGAAATCATCCCAAACCTTCCCAGAAACAATCGATTTAAACCACCCCAAACCTTCCCAGAAACAATCGATTTAAACCATCCCAAACATTCCCAGAAACAATCGACAGAAACCATCCCAAACCTTCCCAGAAACAATTGATTTAAACCATCCCAAACCTTCCCAGAAACAATCGACAGAAACCATCCCAAACCTTCCCGGAAACAATCGACAGAAACCATCCCAAACCTTCCCAGAAACAATCGATTTAAACCATCCCAAACCTTCCCAGAAACAATCGACAGAAACCATCCCTAACCTTCCCGGAAACAATCGACAGAAACCATCCCAAACCTTCCCAGAAACAATCGATTTAAACCATCCCAAACCTTCCCAGAAACAATCGATTTAAACCATCCCAAACCTTCCCAGAAACAATCGACAGAAACCACCACAAACCTTCCCGGAAACAATCGACAGAAACCACCCCAAACCTTCCCAGAAACAATCGACAGAAATCATCCCAAAACTTCCCAGAAACAATCCATTGAAACCATCCCAAACCTTCACAGAAACAATCGACTGAAACCACCCCAAACCTTCCCAGAAACAATCGATTTAAACCACCCCAAACCTTCCCAGAAACAATCGATTTAAACCATCCCAAACCTTCCCAGAAACAATCGACTGAAACCATCCCAAACCTTCCCAGAAACAATCGACAGAAATCATCCCAAACCTTCCCAAAAACAATTGACAGAAACCACCCCAAACCTTCCCGGAAACAATCGACAGAAATCATCCCAAACCTTCCCAGAAACAATCGATTTAAACCACCCCAAACCTTCCCAGAAACAATCGATTTAAACCATCCCAAACATTCCCAGAAACAATCGACAGAAACCATCCCAAACCTTCCCAGAAACAATTGACTTAAACCATCCCAAACCTTCCCAGAAACAATCGACAGAAACCATCCCAAACCTTCCCGGAAACAATCGACAGAAACCATCCCAAACCTTCCCAGAAACAATCGACAGAAACCATCCCTAACCTTCCCGGAAACAATCGACAGAAACCATCCCAAACCTTCCCAGAAACAATCGATTTAAACCATCACAAACCTTCCCAGAAACAATCGATTTAAACCATCCCAAACCTTCCCAGAAACAATCGACAGAAACCACCCCAAACCTTCCCAGAAACAATCGACAGAAATCATCCCAAAACTTCCCAGAAACAATCCATTGAAACCATCCCAAACCTTCCCAGAAACAATCGACTGAAACCACCCCAAACCTTCCCAGAAACAATCGATTTAAACCACCCCAAACCTTCCCAGAAACAATCGATTTAAACCATCCCAAACCTTCCCAGAAACAATCGACTGAAACCATCCCAAACCTTCCCAGAAACAATCGACAGAAATCATCCCAAACCTTCCCAAAAACAATCGATTGAAACCACCCCAAACCTTCCCAGAAACAATCGACAGAAACCATCCCAAACCTTCCCAGAAACAATCGATTTAAACCACCCCAAACCTTCCCAGAAACAATCGATTTAAACCATCCCAAACCTTCCCGGAAACAATCGACAGAAATCATCCCAAACCTTCCCAGAAACAATCGACTGAAACCATCCCAAACCTTCCCAGAAACAATCGACAGAAATCATCCCAAACCTTCCCAAAAACAATCGATTTAAACCATCCCAAACCTTCCCAGAAACAATCGACAGAAACCACCCCAAACCTTCCCAGAAACAATCGACAGAAATGATCCCAAACCTTCCCAGAAACAATCAACAGAAACCATCCCAAACCTTCCCAGAAACAACTGATTGAAACCATCGCAAACCTTCCCAGAAACAATCGATTTAAACCACCCCAAACCTTCCCAGAAACAATCGACAGAAACCACCCCAAACCTTCCCAGAAACAATCGACAGAAACCACCCCAAACCTTCCCAGAAACAATCGATTGAAACCACCCCAAACCTTCCCAGAAACAATCGACAGAAACCATCCCAAACCTTCCCAGAAACAATCGATTTAAACCACCCCAAACCTTCCCAGAAACAATCGATTTAAACCATCCCAAACCTTCCCGGAAACAATCGACAGAAACCATCCCAAACCTTCCCAGAAACAATCGATTTAAACCATTCCAAACCTTCCCAGAAACAATTGACAGAAACCATCCCAAACCTTCCCGGAAACAATCGACAGAAATCATCCCAAACCTTCCCAGAAACAATTGACAGAAACCACCCCAAACCTTCCCGGAAACAATCGACAGAAATCATCCCAAACCTTCCCAGAAACAATCGATTTAAACCACCCCAAACCTTCCCAGAAACAATCGATTTAAACCATCCCAAACATTCCCAGAAACAATCGACAGAAACCATCCCAAACCTTCCCAGAAACAATTGATTTAAACCATCCCAAACCTTCCCAGAAACAATCGACAGAAACCACCCCAAACCTTCCCGGAAACAATCGACAGAAATCATCCCAAACCTTCCCAGAAACAATCGATTTAAACCACCCCAAACCTTCCCAGAAACAATCGATTTAAACCATCCCAAACATTCCCAGAAACAATCGACAGAAACCATCCCAAACCTTCCCAGAAACAATTGATTTAAACCATCCCAAACCTTCCCAGAAACAATCGATTTAAACCACCCCAAACCTTCCCAGAAACAATCGATTTAAACCATCCCAAACCTTCCCGGAAACAATCGACAGAAACCATCCCAAACCTTCCCAGAAACAATCGATTTAAACCATTCCAAACCTTCCCAGAAACAATTGACAGAAACCATCCCAAACCTTCCCGGAAACAATCGACAGAAATCATCCCAAACGTTCCCAGAAACAATTGACAGAAACCACCCCAAACCTTCCCGGAAACAATCGACAGAAATCATCCCAAACCTTCCCAGAAACAATCGATTTAAACCACCCCAAACCTTCCCAGAAACAATCGATTTAAACCATCCCAAACATTCCCAGAAACAATCGACAGAAACCATCCCAAACCTTCCCAGAAACAATTGACTTAAACCATCCCAAACCTTCCCAGAAACAATCGACAGAAACCATCCCAAACCTTCCCGGAAACAATCGACAGAAACCATCCCAAACCTTCCCAGAAACAATCGATTTAAACCATCCCAAACCTTCCAAGAAACAATCGACAGAAACCATCCCTAACCTTCCCGGAAACAATCGACAGAAACCATCCCAAACCTTCCCAGAAACAATCGATTTAAACCATCCCAAACCTTCCCAGAAACAATCGATTTAAACGATCCCAAACCTTCCCAGAAACAATCGACAGAAACCACCCCAAACCTTCCCAGAAACAATCGACAGAAATCATCCCAAAACTTCCCAGAAACAATCCATTGAAACCATCCCAAACCTTCCCAGAAACAATCGACTGAAACCACCCCAAACCTTCCCAGAAACAATCGATTTAAACCACCCCAAACCTTCCCAGAAACAATCGATTTAAACCATCCCAAACCTTCCCGGAAACAATCGATTTAAACCATCCCAAACCTTCCCAGAAACAATCGACAGAAACCACCCCAAACCTTCCCAGAAACAATCGACAGAAATGATCCCAAACCTTCCCAGAAACAATCAACAGAAACCATCCCAAACCTTCCCAGAAACAACTGATTGAAACCATCGCAAACCTTCCCAGAAACAATCGATTTAAACCACCCCAAACCTTCCCAGAAACAATCGACAGAAACCACCCCAAACCTTCCCAGAAACAATCGACAGAAACCACCCCAAACCTTCCCAGAAACAATCGATTGAAACCACCCCAAACCTTCCCAGAAACAATCGACAGAAACCATCCCAAACCTTCCCAGAAACAATCGATTTAAACCACCCCAAACCTTCCCAGAAACAATCGATTTAAACCATCCCAAACCTTCCCGGAAACAATCGACAGAAACCATCCCAAACCTTCCCAGAAACAATCGATTTAAACCATTCCAAACCTTCCCAGAAACAATTGACAGAAACCATCCCAAACCTTCCCGGAAACAATCGACAGAAATCAACCCAAACCTTCCCAGAAACAATTGACAGAAACCACCCCAAACCTTCCCGGAAACAATCGACAGAAATCATCCCAAACCTTCCCAGAAACAATCGATTTAAACCACCCCAAACCTTCCCAGAAACAATCGATTTAAACCATCCCAAACATTCCCAGAAACAATTGACAGAAACCATCCCAAACCTTCCCAGAAACAATTGATTTAAACCATCCCAAACCTTCCTAGAAACAATCGACAGAAACCATCCCAAACCTTCCCGGAAACAATCGACAGAAACCATCCCAAACCTTCCCGGAAACAATCGACAGAAACCATCCCAAACCGTCCCAGAAACAATCGATTTAAACCATCCCAAACCTTCCCAGAAACAATCGACAGAAACCATCCCTAACCTTCCCGGAAACAATCGACAGAAACCATCCCAAACCTTCCCAGAAACAATCGATTTAAACCATCCCAAACCTTCCCAGAAACAATCGATTTAAACCATCCCAAACCTTCCCAGAAACAATCGACAGAAACGACCCCAAACCTTCCCAGAAACAATCGACAGAAATCATCCCAAAACTTCCCAGAAACAATCCATTGAAACCATCCCAAACCTTCCCAGAAACAATCGACTGAAACCACCCCAAACCTTCCCAGAAACAATCGATTTAAACCACCCCAAACCTTCCCAGAAACAATCGATTTAAACCATCCCAAACCTTCCCGGAAACAATCGATTTAAACCATCCCAAACCTTCCCAGAAACAATCGACAGAAACCACCCCAAACCTTCCCAGAAACAATCGACAGAAATGATCCCAAACCTTCCCAGAAACAATCAACAGAAACCATCCCAAACCTTCCCAGAAACAACTGATTGAAACCATCCCAAACCTTCCCAGAAACAATCGATTTAAACCACCCCAAACCTTCCCAGAAACAATCGACAGAAACCACCCCAAACCTTCCCAGAAACAATTGATTTAAACCACCCCAAACCTTCCCGGAAAAAATTGACAGAAATCATGCCAAACCTTCCCAGAAACAATCGATTTAAACCACCCCAAACCTTCCCAGAAACAATCGACAGAAACCACCCCAAACATTCCCGGAAACAATCGATTTAAACCATCCCACACCTTCCCAGAAACAATCGACAGAAATCATCCCAAACCTTCCCAAAAACAATCAACAGAAACCACCCCAAACCTTCCCAGAAACAATCGATTTAAACCACCCCAAACCTTCCCAAAAACAATCAACAGAAACCACCCCAAACCTTCACAAAAACAATCAACAGAAACCACCCCAAACCTTCCCAGAAACAATCAACAGAAACCACCCCAAACCTTCCCAAAAACAATCAACAGAAACCACCCCAAACCTTCCCAAAAACAATCAACAGAAACCACCCCAAACCTTCCCAGAAACAATCGATTTAAACCACCCCAAACCTTCCCAAAAACAATCAACAGAAACCACCTCAAATCTTCCCAAAAACAATCAACAGAAACCACCCCAAACCTTCCCAGAAACAATCGATTGAAACCACCCCAAACCTTCCCAGAAACAATCGACAGAAATCATCCCAAACCTTCCCAGAAACAATCGATTTAAACCATCCCAAACCTTCCCAGAAACAATCGACAGAAACCATCCCAAACCTTCCCAGAAACAATCGATTTAAACCATTCCAAACCTTCCCAGAAACAATTGACAGAAACCATCCCAAACCTTCCCGGAAACAATCGACAGAAATCATCCCAAACCTTCCCAGAAACAATTGACAGAAACCACCCCAAACCTTCCCGGAAACAATCGACAGAAATCATCCCAAACCTTCCCAGAAACAATCGATTTAAACCACCCCAAACCTTCCCAGAAACAATCGATTTAAACCATCCCAAACATTCCCAGAAACAATCGACAGAAACCATCCCAAACCTTCCCAGAAACAATTGACTTAAACCATCCCAAACCTTCCCAGAAACAATCGACAGAAACCATCCCAAACCTTCCCGGAAACAATCGACAGAAACCATCCCAAACCTTCCCAGAAACAATCGATTTAAACCATCCCAAACCTTCCCAGAAACAATCGACAGAAACCATCCCTAACCTTCCCGGAAACAATCGACAGAAACCATCCCAAACCTTCCCAGAAACAATCGACAGAAACCACCCCAAACCTTCCCAGAAACAATCGACAGAAATGATCCCAAACCTTCCCAGAAACAATCAACAGAAACCATCCCAAACCTTCCCAGAAACAACTGATTGAAACCATCGCAAACCTTCCCAGAAACAATCGATTTAAACCACCCCAAACCTTCCCAGAAACAATCGACAGAAACCACCCCAAACCTTCCCAGAAACAATCGACAGAAACCACCCCAAACCTTCCCAGAAACAATCGATTGAAACCACCCCAAACCTTCCCAGAAACAATCGACAGAAACCATCCCAAACCTTCCCAGAAACAATCGATTTAAACCACCCCAAACCTTCCCAGAAACAATCGATTTAAACCATCCCAAACCTTCCCGGAAACAATCGACAGAAACCATCCCAAACCTTCCCAGAAACAATCGATTTAAACCATTCCAAACCTTCCCAGAAACAATTGACAGAAACCATCCCAAACCTTCCCGGAAACAATCGACAGAAATCAACCCAAACCTTCCCAGAAACAATTGACAGAAACCACCCCAAACCTTCCCGGAAACAATCGACAGAAATCATCCCAAACCTTCCCAGAAACAATCGATTTAAACCACCCCAAACCTTCCCAGAAACAATCGATTTAAACCATCCCAAACATTCCCAGAAACAATTGACAGAAACCATCCCAAACCTTCCCAGAAACAATTGATTTAAACCATCCCAAACCTTCCTAGAAACAATCGACAGAAACCATCCCAAACCTTCCCGGAAACAATCGACAGAAACCATCCCAAACCGTCCCAGAAACAATCGATTTAAACCATCCCAAACCTTCCCAGAAACAATCGACAGAAACCATCCCTAACCTTCCCGGAAACAATCGACAGAAACCATCCCAAACCTTCCCAGAAACAATCGATTTAAACCATCCCAAACCTTCCCAGAAACAATCGATTTAAACCATCCCAAACCTTCCCAGAAACAATCGACAGAAACGACCCCAAACCTTCCCAGAAACAAATCGACAGAAATCATCCCAAAACTTCCCAGAAACAATCCATTGAAACCATCCCAAACCTTCCCAGAAACAATCGACTGAAACCACCCCAAACCTTCCCAGAAACAATCGATTTAAACCACCCCAAACCTTCCCAGAAACAATCGATTTAAACCATCCCAAACCTTCCCGGAAACAATCGATTTAAACCATCCCAAACCTTCCCAGAAACAATCGACAGAAACCACCCCAAACCTTCCCAGAAACAATCGACAGAAATGATCCCAAACCTTCCCAGAAACAATCAACAGAAACCATCCCAAACCTTCCCAGAAACAACTGATTGAAACCATCCCAAACCTTCCCAGAAACAATCGATTTAAACCACCCCAAACCTTCCCAGAAACAATCGACAGAAACCACCCCAAACCTTCCCAGAAACAATTGATTTAAACCACCCCAAACCTTCCCGGAAAAAATTGACAGAAATCATGCCAAACCTTCCCAGAAACAATCGATTTAAACCACCCCAAACCTTCCCAGAAACAATCGACAGAAACCACCCCAAACATTCCCGGAAACAATCGATTTAAACCATCCCACACCTTCCCAGAAACAATCGACAGAAATCATCCCAAACCTTCCCAAAAACAATCAACAGAAACCACCCCAAACCTTCCCAGAAACAATCGATTTAAACCACCCCAAACCTTCCCAAAAACAATCAACAGAAACCACCCCAAACCTTCACAAAAACAATCAACAGAAACCACCCCAAACCTTCCCAGAAACAATCAACAGAAACCACCCCAAACCTTCCCAAAAACAATCAACAGAAACCACCCCAAACCTTCCCAAAAACAATCAACAGAAACCACCCCAAACCTTCCCAGAAACAATCGATTTAAACCACCCCAAACCTTCCCAAAAACAATCAACAGAAACCACCTCAAATCTTCCCAAAAACAATCAACAGAAACCACCCCAAACCTTCCCAGAAACAATCGATTGAAACCACCCCAAACCTTCCCAGAAACAATCGACAGAAATCATCCCAAACCTTCCCAGAAACAATCGATTTAAACCATCCCAAACCTTCCCAGAAACAATCGACAGAAACCATCCCAAACCTTCCCAGAAACAATCGATTTAAACCATTCCAAACCTTCCCAGAAACAATTGACAGAAACCATCCCAAACCTTCCCGGAAACAATCGACAGAAATCATCCCAAACCTTCCCAGAAACAATTGACAGAAACCACCCCAAACCTTCCCGGAAACAATCGACAGAAATCATCCCAAACCTTCCCAGAAACAATCGATTTAAACCACCCCAAACCTTCCCAGAAACAATCGATTTAAACCATCCCAAACATTCCCAGAAACAATCGACAGAAACCATCCCAAACCTTCCCAGAAACAATTGACTTAAACCATCCCAAACCTTCCCAGAAACAATCGACAGAAACCATCCCAAACCTTCCCGGAAACAATCGACAGAAACCATCCCAAACCTTCCCAGAAACAATCGATTTAAACCATCCCAAACCTTCCCAGAAACAATCGACAGAAACCATCCCTAACCTTCCCGGAAACAATCGACAGAAACCATCCCAAACCTTCCCAGAAACAATCGATTTAAACCATCCCAAACCTTCCCAGAAACAATCGATTTAAACCATCCCAAACCTTCCCAGAAACAATCGACAGAAACCACCCCAAACCTTCCCAGAAACAATCGACAGAAATCATCCCAAAACTTCCCAGAAACAATCCATTGAAACCATCCCAAACCTTCCCAGAAACAATCGACTGAAACCACCCCAAACCTTCCCAGAAACAATCGATTTAAACCACCCCAAACCTTCCCAGAAACAATCGATTTAAACCATCCCAAACCTTCCCGGAAACAATCGATTTAAACCATCCCAAACCTTCCCAGAAACAATCGACAGAAACCACCCCAAACCTTCCCAGAAACAATCGACAGAAATGATCCCAAACCTTCCCAGAAACAATCAACAGAAACCATCCCAAACCTTCCCAGAAACAACTGATTGAAACCATCGCAAACCTTCCCAGAAACAATCGATTTAAACCACCCCAAACCTTCCCAGAAACAATCGACAGAAACCACCCCAAACCTTCCCAGAAACAATCGACAGAAACCACCCCAAACCTTCCCAGAAACAATCGATTGAAACCACCCCAAACCTTCCCAGAAACAATCGACAGAAACCATCCCAAACCTTCCCAGAAACAATCGATTTAAACCACCCCAAACCTTCCCAGAAACAATCGATTTAAACCATCCCAAACCTTCCCGGAAACAATCGACAGAAACCATCCCAAACCTTCCCAGAAACAATCGATTTAAACCATTCCAAACCTTCCCAGAAACAATTGACAGAAACCATCCCAAACCTTCCCGGAAACAATCGACAGAAATCATCCCAAACCTTCCCAGAAACAATTGACAGAAACCACCCCAAACCTTCCCGGAAACAATCGACAGAAATCATCCCAAACCTTCCCAGAAACAATCGATTTAAACCACCCCAAACCTTCCCAGAAACAATCGATTTAAACCATCCCAAACATTCCCAGAAACAATCGACAGAAACCATCCCAAACCTTCCCAGAAACAATTGATTTAAACCATCCCAAACCTTCCCAGAAACAATCGACAGAAACCATCCCAAACCTTCCCGGAAACAATCGACAGAAACCATCCCAAACCTTCCCAGAAACAATCGATTTAAACCATCCCAAACCTTCCCAGAAACAATCGACAGAAACCATCCCTAACCTTCCCGGAAACAATCGACAGAAACCATCCCAAACCTTCCCAGAAACAATCGATTTAAACCATCCCAAACCTTCCCAGAAACAATCGATTTAAACCATCCCAAACCTTCCCAGAAACAATCGACAGAAACCACCCCAAACCTTCCCAGAAACAATCGACAGAAATCATCCCAAAACTTCCCAGAAACAATCCATTGAAACCATCCCAAACCTTCCCAGAAACAATCGACTGAAACCACCCCAAACCTTCCCAGAAACAATCGATTTAAACCACCCCAAACCTTCCCAGAAACAATCGATTTAAACCATCCCAAACCTTCCCGGAAACAATCGATTTAAACCATCCCAAACCTTCCCAGAAACAATCGACAGAAACCACCCCAAACCTTCCCAGAAACAATCGACAGAAATGATCCCAAACCTTCCCAGAAACAATCAACAGAAACCATCCCAAACCTTCCCAGAAACAACTGATTGAAACCATCCCAAACCTTCCCAGAAACAATCGATTTAAACCACCCCAAACCTTCCCAGAAACAATCGACAGAAACCACCCCAAACCTTCCCAGAAACAATTGATTTAAACCACCACAAACCTTCCCGGAAAAAATTGACAGAAATCATGCCAAACCTTCCCAGAAACAATCGATTTAAACCACCCCAAACCTTCCCAGAAACAATCGACAGAAACCACCCCAAACATTCCCGGAAACAATCGATTTAAACCATTCCACACCTTCCCAGAAACAATCGACAGAAATCATCCCAAACCTTCCCAAAAACAATCAACAGAAACCACCCCAAACCTTCCCAGAAACAATCGATTTAAACCACCCCAAACCTTCCCAAAAACAATCAACAGAAACCACCCCAAACCTTCCCAAAAACAATCAACAGAAACCACCCCAAACCTTCCCAGAAACAATCAACAGAAACCACCCCAAACCTTCCCAAAAACAATCAACAGAAACCACCCCAAACCTTCCCAAAAACAATCAACAGAAACCACCCCAAACCTTCCCAGAAACAATCGATTTAAACCACCCCAAACCTTCCCAAAAACAATCAACAGAAACCACCTCAAATCTTCCCAAAAACAATCAACAGAAACCACCCCAAACCTTCCCAGAAACAATCGATTGAAACCACCCCAAACCTTCCCAGAAACAATCGACAGAAATCATCCCAAACCTTCCCAGAAACAATCGATTTAAACCATCCCAAACCTTCCCAGAAACAATCGACAGAAATCATCCCAAACCTTCCCAGAAACAATCGAATTAAACCATCCCAAACCTTCCCAGAAACAATCGACAGAAATCATCACAAACCTTCCCAGAAACAATTGACAGAAAAAACCCCAAACCTTCCCAGAAACAATCGATTTAAACCACCCCAAACCTTCCCAGAAACAATCGACAGAAACCATCCCAAACCTTCCCAGAAACAATCGATTAAAACCATCCCAAACCTTCCCAGAAACAATCGATTTAAACCATCCCAAACCTTCCCAGAAACAATCGATTTAAACCATCCCAAACCTTCCCGGAAACAATCGACAGAAACCATCCCAAACCTTCCCAGAAACAATCGATTTAAACCATCCCAAACCTTCCCAGAAACAATTGACAGAAACCATCCCAAACCTTCCCGGAAACAATCGACAGAAACCATCCCAAACCTTCCCAGAAACAATCGATTTCAACCATCCCAAACCTTCCCAGAAACAATTGACAGAAACCACCCCAAACCTTCCCGGAAACAATCGACAGAAATCATCCCAAACCTTCCCAGAAACAATCGATTTAAACCACCCCAAACCTTCCCAGAAACAATCGATTTAAACCATCCCAAACATTCCCAGAAACAATCGACTGAAACCATCCCAAACCTTCCCAGAAACAATCGATTTAAACCATCCCAAACCTTCCCAGAAACAATCGATAGAAACCATCCCAAACCTTCCCGGAAACAATCGACAGAAACCATCGCAAACCTTCCCAGAAACAATCGATTTAAACCATCCAAAACCTTCCCGGAAACAATTGACAGAAACCATCCCAAACCTTCCCAGAAACAATCGACAGAAACCACCCCAAACCTTCCCAGAAAAAATCGACAGAAACCATCCCAAACCTTCCCAGAAACAATCGACAGAAACCATCCCAAACCTTCCCAGAAACAATTGACAGAAACCACCCCAAACCTTCCCAGAAACAATCGACAGAAACCACCCCAAACCTTCCCAGAAAAAATCGACAGAAACCACCCCAAACCTTCCCAGAAACAATCGATTTAAACCACCCCAAAACTTCCCAGAAACAATCGATTGAAACCACCCCAAACCTTCCCAGAAACAATCGATTGAAACCATCCCAAACCTTCCCAGAAACAATTGACAGAAATCATCCCAAACCTTCCCAGAAACAATCGATTTAAACCATCCCAAACCTTCCCAGAAACAATCCTTTGAAACCACCCCAAACCTTCCCAGAAACAATCGATTTAAACCACCCCAAACCTTCCCAGAAACAATCCTTTGAAACCACCCCAAACCTTCCCAGAAACAATTGACAGAAATCATCCCAAATCTTCCCAGAAACAATCCATTGAAACCATCCCAAACCTTCCCAGAAACAATTGACAGAAACCATCCCAAACCTTCCCAGGAACAATCGACAGAAACCATCCCAAACCTTCCCAGAAACAATTGACAGAAATCATCTCAAACCTTCCCAGAAACAATTGACAGAAATCATCCCAAATCTTCCCAGAAACAATCCATTGAAACCATCCCAAACCTTCCCAGAAACAATTGACAGAAACCATCCCAAACCTTCCCAGGAACAATCGACAGAAACCATCCCAAACCTTCCCAGAAACAATTGACAGAAATCATCCCAAACCTTCCCAGATACAATCAACAGAAACCATCCCAAACCTTCCCAGAAACAATCGACAGAAACCATCCCAAACCTTCCCAGAAACAATTGACAGAAATCATCCCAAACCTTCCCAGAAACAATCGACTGAAACCATCCCAAACCTTCCCAGAAACAATCGACAGAAATCATCCCAAACCTTCCCAAAAACAATTGATTTAAACCATCCAAAACCTTCCCAGAAACAATCGACAGAAATCATCCCAAACCTTCCCAGAAACAATCAACAGAAACCACCCCAAACCTTCCCAGAAACAATCGATTTAAACCACCCCAAACCTTCCCAAAAACAATCAACAGAAACCACCTCAAATCTTCCCAAAAACAATCAACAGAAACCACCCCAAACCTTCCCAGAAACAATCGATTGAAACCACCCCAAACCTTCCCAGAAACAATCGACAGAAATCATCCCAAACCTTCCCAGAAACAATCGATTTAAACCATCCCAAACCTTCCCAGAAACAATCGACAGAAATCATCCCAAACCTTCCCAGAAACAATCGATTTAAACCATCCCAAACCTTCCCAGAAACAATCGACAGAAATCATCACAAACCTTCCCAGAAACAATTGACAGAAAAAACCCCAAACCTTCCCAGAAGCAATCGATTTAAACCACCCCAAACCTTCCCAGAAACAATCGACAGAAACCATCCCAAACCTTCCCAGAAACAATCGATTTAAACCATCCCAAACCTTCCCAGAAACAATCGATTTAAACCATCCCAAACCTTCCCGGAAACAATCGACAGAAACCATCCCAAACCTTCCCAGAAACAATCGATTTAAACCATCCCAAACCTTCCCAGAAACAATTGACAGAAACCATCCCAAACCTTCCCGGAAACAATCGACAGAAACCATCCCAAACCTTCCCAGAAACAATCGATTTCAACCATCCCAAACCTTCCCAGAAACAATTGACAGAAACCACCCCAAACCTTCCCGGAAACAATCGACAGAAATCATCCCAAACCTTCCCAGAAACAATCGATTTAAACCACCCCAAACCTTCCCAGAAACAATCGATTTAAACCATCCCAAACATTCCCAGAAACAATCGACTGAAACCATCCCAAACCTTCCCAGAAACAATCGATTTAAACCATCCCAAACCTTCCCAGAAACAATCGACAGAAACCATCCCAAACCTTCCCGGAAACAATCGACAGAAACCATCCCAAACCTTCCCAGAAACAATCGATTTAAACCATCCCAAAACTTCCCGGAAACAATCGACAGAAACCATCCCAAACCTTCCCAGAAACAATCGATTTAAACCATCCCAAACCTTCCCAGAAACAATCGATTTAAACCATCCCAAACCTTCCCAGAAACAATCGACAGAAACCACCCCAAACCTTCCCAGAAACAATCGACAGAAATCATCCCAAACCTTCCCAGAAACAATCCATTGAAACCATCCCAAACCTTCCCAGAAACAATCGACAGAAACCACCCCAAACCTTCCCAGAAAAAATCGACAGAAACCATCCCAAACCTTCCCAGAAACAATCGACAGAAACCATCCCAAACCTTCCCAGAAACAATTGACAGAAACCACCCCAAACCTTCCCAGAAACAATCGACAGAAACCACCCCAAACCTTCCCAGAAAAAATCGACAGAAACCACCCCAAACCTTCCCAGAAACAATCGATTTAAACCACCCCAAACCTTCCCAGAAACAATCGATTGAAACCACCCCAAACCTTCCCAGAAACAATCGATTGAAACCATCCCAAACCTTCCCAGAAACAATTGACAGAAATCATCCCAAACCTTCCCAGAAACAATCGATTTAAACCATCCCAAACCTTCCCAGAAACAATCCTTTGAAACCACCCCAAACCTTCCCAGAAACAATCGATTTAAACCACCCCAAACCTTCCCAGAAACAATCCTTTGAAACCACCCCAAACCTTCCCAGAAACAATCGACAGAAATCATCTCAAACCTTCCCAGAAACAATTGACAGAAATCATCCCAAATCTTCCCAGAAACAATCCATTGAAACCATCCCAAACCTTCCCAGAAACAATTGACAGAAACCATCCCAAACCTTCCCAGGAACAATCGACAGAAACCATCCCAAACCTTCCCAGAAACAATTGACAGAAATCATCCCAAACCTTCCCAGAAAAAATCGACAGAAACCATCCCAAACCTTCCCAGAAACAATCGACAGAAACCATCCCAAACCTTCCCAGAAACAATTGACAGAAACCACCCCAAACCTTCCCAGAAACAATCGACAGAAACCACCCCAAACCTTCCCAGAAAAAATCGACAGAAACCACCCCAAACCTTCCCAGAAACAATCGATTTAAACCACCCCAAACCTTCCCAGAAACAATCGATTGAAACCACCCCAAACCTTCCCAGAAACAATCGATTGAAACCATCCCAAACCTTCCCAGAAACAATTGACAGAAATCATCCCAAACCTTCCCAGAAACAATCGATTTAAACCATCCCAAACCTTCCCAGAAACAATCCTTTGAAACCACCCCAAACCTTCCCAGAAACAATCGATTTAAACCACCCCAAACCTTCCCAGAAACAATCCTTTGAAACCACCCCAAACCTTCCCAGAAACAATCGACAGAAATCATCTCAAACCTTCCCAGAAACAATTGACAGAAATCATCCCAAATCTTCCCAGAAACAATCCATTGAAACCATCCCAAACCTTCCCAGAAACAATTGACAGAAACCATCCCAAACCTTCCCAGGAACAATCGACAGAAACCATCCCAAACCTTCCCAGAAACAATTGACAGAAATCATCTCAAACCTTCCCAGATACAATCAACAGAAACCATCCCAAACCTTCCCAGAAACAATCGACAGAAACCATCCCAAACCTTCCCAGAAACAATTGACAGAAATCATCCCAAACCTTCCCAGAAACAATCGACTGAAACCATCCCAAACCTTCCCAGAAACAATCGACAGAAATCATCCCAAACCTTCCCAGAAACAATCGATTTAAACCATCCCAAACCTTCCCAGAAACAATCGATTTAAACCATCCCAAACCTTCCCGGAAACAATCGACAGAAACCATCCCAAACCTTCCCAGAAACAATCGATTTAAACCATCCCAAACCTTCCCAGAAACAATTGACAGAAACCATCCCAAACCTTCCCGGAAACAATCGACAGAAACCATCCCAAACCTTCCCAGAAACAATCGATTTCAACCATCCCAAACATTCCCAGAAACAATTGACAGAAACCACCCCAAACCTTATCGGAAACAATCGACAGAAATCATCCCAAACCTTCCCAGAAACAATCGATTTAAACCACCCCAAACCTTCCCAGAAACAATCGATTTAAACCATCCCAAACATTCCCAGAAACAATCGACTGAAACCATCCCAAACCTTCCCAGAAACAATCGATTTAAACCATCCCAAACCTTCCCAGAAACAATCGACAGAAACCATCCCAAACCTTCCCGGAAACAATCGACAGAAACCATCCCAAACCTTCCCAGAAACAATCGATTTAAACCATCCCAAACCTTCCCGGAAACAATCGACAGAAACCATCCCAAACCTTCCCAGAAACAATCGATTTAAACCATCCCAAACCTTCCCAGAAACAATCGATTTAAACCATCCCAAACCTTCCCAGAAACAATCGACAGAAACCACCCCAAACCTTCCCAGAAACAATCGACAGAAATCATCGCAAACCTTCCCAGAAACAATCCATTGAAACCATCCCAAACCTTCCCAGAAACAATCGACTGAAACCACCCCAAACCTTCCCAGAAACAATCGATTTAAACCACCCCAAACCTTCCCAGAAACAATCGATTTAAACCATCCCAAACCTTCCCGGAAACAATCGATTTAAACCATCCCAAACCTTCCCAGAAACAATCGATTTAAACCATCCCAAACCTTCCCAGAAACAATCGATTTAAATCATCCCAAACCTTCCCAGAAACAATCGACAGAAACCATCCCAAACCTTCCCAGAAACAATTGACAGAAACCACCCCAAACCTTCCCAGAAACAATTGACAGAAACCACCCCAAACCTTCCCAGAAACAATCGACAGAAACCACCCCAAACCTTCCCAGAAACAATCAACAGAAACCATCCCAAACCTTCCCAGAAACAATCGATTTAAACCACCCCAAACCTTCCCAGAAACAATCGACAGAAACCATCCCAAACCTTCTCAGAAACAATTGACAGAAACCACCCCAAACCTTCCCAGAAACAATCGACAGAAACCACCCCAAACCTTCCCAGAAACAATCGACAGAAACCATCCCAAACCTTCCCAGAAACAATCGACAGAAACCATCCCAAACCTTCCCAGAAACAATTGACAGAAACCACCCCAAACCTTCCCAGAAAAAATCGACAGAAACCACCCCAAACCTTCCCAGAAACAATCGATTTAAACCACCCCAAACCTTCCCAGAAACAATCGATTGAAACCACCCCAAACCTTCCCAGAAACAATCGATTGAAACCATCCCAAACCTTCCCAGAAACAATTGACAGAAATCATCCCAAACCTTCCCAGAAACAATCGATATAAACCATCCCAAACCTTCCCAGAAACAATCCTTTGAAACCACCCCAAACCTTCCCAGAAACAATCGATTTAAAACACCCCAAACCTTCCCAGAAACAATCCTTTGAAACCACCCCAAACCTTCCCAGAAACAATCGACAGAAATCATCTCAAACCTTCCCAGAAACAATTGACAGAAATCATCCCAAATCTTCCCAGAAACAATCCATTGAAACCATCCCAAACCTTCCCAGAAACAATTGACAGAAACCATCCCAAACCTTCCCAGGAACAATCGACAGAAACCATCCCAAACCTTCCCGGAAACAATCGACAGAAACCATCCCAAACCTTCCCAGAAACAATCGATTTAAACCATCCCAAACCTTCCCAGAAACAATTGACAGAAACCATCCCAAACCTTCCCGGAAACAATCGACAGAAACCATCCCAAACCTTCCCAGAAACAATCGATTTCAACCATCCCAAACCTTCCCAGAAACAATTGACAGAAACCACCCCAAACCTTCCCGGAAACAATCGACAGAAATCATCCCAAACCTTCCCAGAAACAATCGACAGAAATCATCCCAAACCTTCCCAGAAACAACTGATTGAAACCATCCCAAACCTTCCCAGAAACAATCAACAGAAACCATCCCAAACCTTCCCAGAAACAATCGACAGAAACCACCCCAAACCTTCCCAGAAACAATTGACAGAAACCATCCCAAACCTTCCCAGAAACAATCGACAGAAACCATCCCAAACCTTCCCAGAAACAATTGACAGAAACCATCCCAAACCTTCCCAGAAACAATTGACAGAACCCATCCCAAACCTTCCCAGAAACAATCGACAGAAACCACCCCAAACCTTTCCAGAAATAATCGATTTAAACCATCCCAAACCTTCCCAGAAACAATCAACAGAAACCATCCCAAACCTTCCCAGAAACAATCGACAGAAACCATCCCAAACCTTCCCAGAAACAATCGATTTAAACCATCCCAAACCTTCCCAGAAACAATCAACAGAAACCATCCCAAACCTTCCCAGAAACAATCGACAGAAAACATCCCAAACCTTCCCAGATACAATCCATTGAAACCATCCCAAACCTTCCTGGAAACAATCGATTTAAACCATCCCAAACCTTCCCAGAAACAATCGACAGAAACCATCCCAAACCTTCCCAGAAACAATCGATTGAAAACATCCCAAACCTTCCCAGAAACAATTGACAGAAATCATCCCAAACCTTCCCAGAAACAATCGATTTAAACCATCCCAAACCTTCCCAGAAACAATCAATTTAAACCACCCCAAACCTTCCCAGAAACAATCGATTTAAACCATCCCAAACCTTCCCAGAAACAATCGACAGAAACCACCCCAAACCTTCCCAGAAACAATCGACAGAAACCACCCCAAACCTTCCCAGAAACAATTGACAGAAATCATCCCAAACCTTCCCAGAAACAATCGATTTAAATCATCCCAAACCTTCCCAGAAACAATCGATTTAAATCATCCCAAACCTTCCCAGAAACAATCGATTTAAACCATCCCAAACCTTCCCAGAAACAATCGATTTAAACCATCCCAAACCTTCCCAGAAACAATCGATTTAAACCATCCCAAACCTTCCCAGAAACAATCGATTTAAACCATCCCAAACCTTCCCAGAAACAATCGATTTAAATCATCCCAAACCTTCCCAGAAACAATCGACAGAAACCACCCCAAACCTTCCCAGAAACAATTGACAGAAACCATCCCAAACCTTCCCAGAAACAATCGACAGAAACCACCCCAAACCTTCCCAGAAACAATCAACAGAAACCATCCCAAACCTTCCCAGAAACAATCGATTGAAACCACCCCAAACCTTCCCAGAAACAATCGATTGAAACCATCCCAAACCTTCCCAGAAACAATTGACAGAAATCATCCCAAACCTTCCCAGAAACAATCGATTTAAACCATCCCAAACCTTCCCAGAAACAATCCTTTGAAACCACCCCAAACCTTCCCAGAAACAATCGACAGAAATCATCTCAAACCTTCCCAGAAACAATTGACAGAAATCATCCCAAATCTTCCCAGAAACAATCCATTGAAACCATCCCAAACCTTCCCAGAAACAATTGACAGAAACCATCCCAAACCTTCCCAGGAACAATCGACAGAAACCATCCCAAACCTTCCCAGAAACAATTGACAGAAATCATCCCAAACCTTCCCAGATACAATCAACAGAAACCATCCCAAACCTTCCCAGAAACAATCGACAGAAACCATCCCAAACCTTCCCAGAAACAATTGACAGAAATCATCCCAAACCTTCCCAGAAACAATCGACTGAAACCATCCCAAACCTTCCCAGAAACAATCGACAGAAATCATCCCAAACCTTCCCAAAAACAATTGATTTAAACCATCCAAAACCTTCCCAGAAACAATCGACAGAAATCATCCCAAACCTTCCCAGAAACAATCAACAGAAACCATCCCAAACCTTCCCAGAAACAACTGATTGAAACCATCCCAAACCTTCCCAGAAACAATCAACAGAACCATCCCAAACCTTCCCAGAAACAATCGACAGAAACCATCCCAAACCTTCCCAGAAACAATTGACAGAAACCATCCCAAACCTTCCCAGAAACAATTGACAGAACCCATCCCAAATCTTCCCAGAAACAATCGACAGAAACCACCCCAAACCTTTCCAGAAATAATCGATTTAAACCATCCCAAACCTTCCCAGAAACAATCAACAGAAACCATCCCAAACCTTCCCAGAAACAATCGACAGAAACCATCCCAAACCTTCCCAGAAACAATCGATTTAAACCATCCCAAACCTTCCCAGAAACAATCAACAGAAACCATCCCAAACCTTCCCAGAAACAATCGACAGAAAACATCCCAAACCTTCCCAGATACAATCCATTGAAACCATCCCAAACCTTCCCGGAAACAATCGATTGAAACCATCCCAAACCTTCCCAGAAATAATCGATTGAAACCATCCCAAACCTTCCCAGAAACAATTGACAGAAATCATCCCAAACCTTCCCAGAATCAATCGATTTAAACCATCCCAAACCTTCCCAGAAACAATTGACAGAAATCATCCCAAACCTTCCCAGAAACAATCGATTTAAACCACCCCAAACCTTCCCAGAAACAATCGATTTAAACCATCCCAAACCTTCCCAGAAACAATCGACAGAAACCACCCCAAACCTTCCCAGAAACAATCGACAGAAACCACCCCAAACCTTCCCAGAAACAATTGACAGAAATCATCCCAAACCTTCCCAGAAACAATCGATTTAAACCATCCCAAACCTTCCCAGAAACAATTGACAGAAATCATCCCAAACCTTCCCAGAAACAATTGACAGAAACCACCCCAAACCTTCCCAAAAACAATCGACGGGAACCATCCGAAACCCATTTTTGCCTCCAGACCCCACATCTCCAAACTCCTAGCCTATGGCCTACCTCACAACCAAATACAAGACGCTAACCTACCCATCAACTCCTTGTCATATTCCCTCCACTGGCTCAATACAGGCCATTCTGTCACACAGGCCACTTTCAGCCTCACTCCCAGTGAAATACTGTTGCCAGGGAGGAAGAAACGTGCAAACACTGGCACTGGATTCCCTGCACATCCACTGCATAACCATTCTGATCACAGACTGGAAACTTAATACAGGGAACTGTGAATCACTCACCTCAGTATTCTCAATACCAGACTCCTCACTTCTGAACTGCTTTTGAAACGCTTCATTCTGCAAATGAAACAGAACATGAGGCCCAGGTATTCAGTCATTTTTATGCATTCATGATGAAAAGCAATTGATCTGAAACATTAACCATTTCTCTCTCCACAGATGCTGCCTGCCTTGCTGAGTGCTTCCAGCATCTGTAGTTCTGTTGATTTTTGATGACCCTTGGTTCCGTAGTCCTGCCTATGGTTTATTTTTCTATTTCAGTACATAGGCTCAAGAAGAGGGTAACCTTAGCACAAGATCTCTTCAAAGTAACTGCCAGCATCACTGCACAATCTCTCAAACCCACCTTGCCACCAGGGTTCCAGATCTTGGAGGGTGAAGCTTCCCCCGCTTTGGCGACGAAGGTGAATACTAATCAGGCAAAGTTTCTTCCTCTTGGTAGGAGATACTGGACGTACAGGATATGGAGCTCCACCTGAAGGCTGTGTGAATTCACAAACATTTCCGACGCTCCAGATGGAAAGCTGTGTCCAACTGCAGCTCCTGTCCGACCAGACAGAGCAAACGGAGCTGGGCTTGGACTCACGGTCAGGCACCCGTGAGGCGGAAGGTGTTCTAGACAGATAGCAGGTTTAGCCAGTTTAGTCACACCGCAGGTACTGAGAGAAAGGAGACGAGAGACCACCAGCCTCCATCAAACTTTCAAGCGCCTGAGACTCGGCAGGTATTCGTAGGAGAAATGGTGACTACCTCAAACCTCCACGTCAGGAGATTCCCTCGAACAACACTAATGGTCTAACACAAAGCTTTTATCTAATTACAGGTTTCTCCTGCTATTTGAAGGTAGAGCGTTCCTATGAAACCATTTGTAAGCTGAAATGTCGTAAAGCAAAGAAGCAATTACCATTAATTTATCTGGGAAAAATTTTTGAGCGTTCCCAGACCCAAAAAATAACCTATCAAATCAAACCAAATAACACATAAAACCTAAAATAACAGTAACATATAGTAAAAGCAGGAATGATATGATAAATATACAGCCTATATAAAGTAGAAATATTGTATGTATGGTGTAGTTTCACTTATCAAAATCGGGAAGACAGTGAGCCAAAATCAATTTGGAGAAAAAAAAAATCGGCACATACACACATATGCACGTACATGCATGTGCACACAACTGCCCGCACAAGGCTTCACGGTCATGATAGTCTTTCTCGGGGTATAAAGCGGGCGCTTTTTTTTTCGTAAAAGCGAAAATCCTGTTTGGTTAGCGAAAACAGGTACTAATATAGGTCTTTCATAACAGTGAGCTGTCGTAAAGCGAACATTCAAAAACCAGGGGCCACCTGTATCTGGATTGTCTTTCTGTCTTCTGTCTTCTTCCATTAAATAACCTTTAATGTACCCTCACTGGAAGGAGGTGGGAATGTGGAGAACCGAATTCCAAACCTAGAACTTCAAACACAAGCGGCAAAATTTCAACCTTCTCCCGTTTCGGCCCATGTGTTCTAGGCCAACAGTTCACCAGGAGCCTTGACTCTCTCTAACGTTATCAAAAACGTGCTCAGCTAAGGCCACGGGCTTTGTGAGGCAAATTACTTTATCTCAACTGGGATGCTGGAACTGCGGCTGGTTCACTCTTCCTGGCTCCACGTTGACCACAGGAAGCGATCTGGCATCATCACGGAAAAATAGGGCTGGGCTTGGCTGCACATCCCTGAGGGTAAACTGGTGTTGATTTCACTGTGTCAGGAGTGGAGATAGGAGATCAGTGAGCCCCTTAAGAAATGTAGGAATGGAAAGGAGGACAAATGGAAAAATTGCCTGAATGGACAGCAAAATTTATTGAGCCAAGGCTGCACCTAAAACCAAATCTGAGATGTATGTGTGGAATCTTACTTATGATGTCCCATCTCCTAGTTTCATTTTAGAGTGCAGTCCGAGTAAAGAGCAACTTGAACAGGATAAATCCATTAAACAGGATAAAGTGCATGAAATTGTGGACTTCAGGCATGCTAGGAGCCACACTCACGTCCCCATCTATGTTAACGGAGCTGTAGTGGAGCATGTATCAAGCTGCAAATTCCTTGGTGTCCACATTTCCGATGATCTCAGCTGGTCCCTGAAACCCCTCCATCCTGATCAAAAAGGCGCAACAGCGCTTTTATTCCCTGAGGAGCATCAAGAAAGCTCACCTCTGTCCCAGGATACGGATGGACTTTTACCGCTGTACCACTGAGAGCACGTTCACCAACTGCATCTCAGTGTGGTTTGGCAATTGTCCTGTATCGGACCACAAAGCATTCCGGCATGTTATGAAAACTGCACCCAATTGCCCACCATTGAGAACATCTATCATAAACGCTGCTTGGGCAGGGCGAAAAGCATTATCAAGGATGCATCTCACCCTAACCATGGACTTTTTACTCTCCTCCCATCCGGTAGGTGCTACATGAGCCTCCACTCCCACACCAGCAGGCACAGGAAGAGCTTCTTCCCTGAGGCTGTGACCCTGCTGAACCTCACATCACAGCACTAAGCAGTATTGTACCCATATTGTGCTGTCTCAGTACATTTATATTTGTGTGCTGTAGACCTTACTTTTTATTTGCAGTTATTTTGTAAATAACACTACTCATTGCATTTCTGGTTAGATGCGAACTGCATTTCATTGGCCTTGTATCTGTACTCGGCACAATGACAATAAAGTTGAATCTAATCTAATCAAATGAAATGCAATGAAACAGGATAAGGCAATAATGCAGCTTAGTGGTGCAGGACGTTGAGCACTGCAAGATCCTACTGCCCCTCTCTCAGTTTCTACCACCTCTCTATGGGGAGCTTCTGGACATTATGATAACAAACTGAAATCATCCTGCACTTCACAGTTGAGAATGCGCGGTAGCTAATTTGCATGCTAACGAGAGGAAAGTCGCCCCCTCCAGTCTCCAGCCAAGGTAATAACCTTTCAGCTCATAGCACTAACAATAAAACAAAGTTACGATCTTGGAGCCTGCGGCCCTCGCTGGGTCAGCTGACAAAAGAAGGCAGATTATATCTTTTTAAAAATTGGATAATTATCTTTAACTGCTGGTAGCTGTGGATGACCGCATCTCTGAGAAGCAACATTGTAGCTCTTACTGCCTTGCACCACCCACACCTTTTGGGTACAGACCTCTGCCAAAGATCATGGTCACTCTTTGAGGCTGGGAGACTGACTGGGGCACCACCATTCACCTGCTCCCGCCTGAACCGGCTGTGGCACTGGACAGCTGCTGGAACCCTGGGCCAAAGAGCTGAACTGTGCAGGACAGCGTCTGCCAAAACCTTCAGCTTCCTTTCCTCCTTCAATTCATTGTCCGATCATGGCCACTACCAGCAAGGCCCTTGTCTGCTGCCCAGTTTCTGTTTGCTCTTCACAAAACAACTCTGTTGTTGACCGAAGTCCTTAGCAAAATAATCACAAGCTCTCCGGTGGAAGCCTGTTTCATTTCCCCTCGGAAATAACGTAAGAGAGATCAACATTCAAATTCCCTTCTTTGCCTGAGTGAGGATCTGGCAGAGCCTCTGGCTGTCCACTCTGTCTGAACTTTATAGAATCATAGAATTAGCCAGGAGGGAGACAGGCTCTTCAGCCCAACTCATCTATACTGACCAACTTACTTCCCTGAAATAGCCCCATTAGCTTGAGTTTGGCCTCTATCTCTCCAAACCGTTTACACCCATGTGGCAGTTCCATTCAAATACTTCCAACCCTCAGTGTGAAAATCTTTCCCCTTTAAATCTTCCCCTCTCGCCATAAACCGATGCCTTTAAGGTTTAGTTTCCCTACCCTGGGAAAAAGTCTTGTGGCCATCCACCTTATCTATGCCCCTCATTATTTTCTAAAACTCTAGAACAAGGGTTCACAGACTTTTTTATTTAATGCCATGGACCCCTACCATTAACCAAGGGATCCGTAGACCCCAGATTGGGAACCCCCTGGTCTAGAAGATCACCCCTCTGCCTCCCACACTGTTAATTTTAATGGTAGGACAATCAGACTGATTCTGCCAACCACCAGATATTCCTGCCCATTCTGTCACTAAGGGAACCTCTCACAGCTCAGCCAGCGAAGGAACATCCACTATTACAGCTGAAGTACGTGGTTCATCAGGGCCAGACTTACAGCCACTGACATTAAATTTATTGCTCGGTAGCAGCAGTACAGGGCAAGGCATAAACATTTCCGTAACTTACTGAAACAAACGTACAGCACAAAAGACAAATCTTTCCGGGTTCATGGAACGCTCAGAAATCTGACTGGCGGAGGAGAAGAAACTGTTCCTAAAACACTGAGTGTGAGCCTTCAGGCTCCTGTACCTCCTTCCCGATGGCAGTAACACCGACAGCATGCCTCGGACGGTGAAGGTTCTTAATGATGGGGGCTGCTTTCCTCTTGAAGGTGTCCTCGATGGTGGGGAGGGCTGTGCCCAGGATAGAGCTGGCCGAATCTACAACCCTCTGCAGCCTCTTGCAATTCTGTGCAATGATGCCACACCTGAATACTCTTCACCACTCATCGGTACACACTGAAGAATCTTCGTGACATGCCAAAACCTCTCAAAATCCTAATGACACAGGGCCGGTATCACACCTTCCTCGAGATTGCATCAGTCTATTGGTCCCAGGATAGATCCTCTGAGATGCAGTGTTGACATGCAGAGGGATTTCGGGGGGGGGGGGGGGCGGGGGAGAGAAAGAGAGAGAGAGAGTGTGTGAGAGACAGACTGAGAGAGAGTGAGTGTGAGAGACAGAGAGAGAGTGAGTGTGAGAGACAGAGAGAGAGTGAGTGTGAGAGACAGAGAGCGAGTGAGTGTGAGAGACAGAGAGAGAGTGAGTGAGTGTGAGAGACAGAGAGAGAGTGAGTGAGTGTGAGAGACAGAGAGAGAGTGTGTGAGAGACAGACTGAGAGTGAGTGTGAGAGACAGAGAGAGAGTGAGTGTGAGAGACAGAGAGAGAGTGAGTGTGAGAGACAGAGAGCGAGTGAGTGTGAGAGACAGAGAGAGAGTGAGTGTGAGAGACAGAGAGAGAGTGAGTGAGTGTGAGAGACAGAGAGAGAGTGAGTGAGTGTGAGAGACAGAGAGAGAGTGTGTGAGAGACAGAGAGCGAGTGAGTGTGAGAGACAGAGAGCGAGTGAGTGTGAGAGACAGAGAGAGAGTGAGTGTGAGAGACAGAGAGAGAGTGAGTGTGAGAGACAGAGAGACAGTGAGTGAGTGTGAGAGACAGTGTGAGAGAGTGAGAGTGTGAGACAGTGAGAGTGAGAGAGAGTGAGAGAGAGAGTGTGAGTGAGTTTGTGTCTGTGGGTATATATGTTTTTGTGTGTGTGTGTCTTTGTGCATTTGTATGACTGTGACTGTATGTGTGTGCATGTGTGTTTATGTCTGTGTGTGTGTGTGTGGGGGGGGGGGCGTTCGGTAAAGAAGGAGAATAGGCAAATGGCCTGCATGATTTTATCAAAGCATTGAGTTGAAGAGTGATGAAAATCTGTTACAGATTTACAGAACTCCGATTAGGCCGCATTGAGAGTGTTGAATTCAATCCTGGTTGCCCATTTGTCGGAGTTTACTGGGATGCTGCCTGGATTAGAGGCCATGTGCTATACAGAGAGATTAAACAAAGTAGGTGTGTTTTCTCCGGAGCAGCAGAGGCTGAAGGGAGAAAGGAAGACCTGATAGAGATTTACAGAGGCACAGATAGGGTACCAACTTAATTCACACAAAATGCCGGAGGAGCACGGCTGGCCAGGCAGCATCTATGGAAAAGGGTGAGCAGTCAACATTTTGGGTTGAGACCCCTCATCAGGACTTCCGTTAGTTTAATTAGATCAACAGAAAATTGAAGGCCAAAGGGGCTACTCCTGTACTGTACTGTCCTGTGCAAAATGCTTTATCTTGAGGAGTCTTGCGGGTGTAATAATGAAGGCGATACATTAGCACAGAGTTAACTCCACACAAGGCAGCATGAAAAAGAGCAGACAGATTATTTGAATTGTCAACACCAGGGGAAAGGCCCTTGCTTTTCTTTGAACTGATGGTATAGGATCTTCAATGTTCATTTCAAGAAGCCAGTGAGGTGTCAGTTTAAGAACTCATCTCAAAGAAAACACCTATAATGGTACAGCTCTCCATCCCTTGTGATGGCATAGCTTTTGTATTCAAGTCCTAGAGCAGAAATCTCATACTCACTGTACAAATCCTACCATCTCTCCCATTGTCTTCAGCAGGGAAAACATTTAGAGTATAATTAATAAAAGCAAAAAGAGGCCATTCAGCCCCTATCCTGCCATTCAGTATGACTATGGACATCTTTTTCCCCAGCACCATCTCTCCACGGTGAGTTCATTGGTCTGAATATCAAAACAAAATCTATCCATCTCCTTTTCAAAGACTAAGCCTCCTCAAGCTTCCAGGAGAAAGAATTCCATTCTTCTGCTGAACAGATTCCTCCCATCTGCATCCTGAACGCCTAACCTCCACTTCAGGCCAACAGCCTTTTGCTTTGGCACTATCGCATCCCAGGCAGGAGGCCCATCAAACCCGCATCCTTTCTCCCTTCTGTCTTATCCAGTCCTTTACTAATAGGGATGCCTTTCCTTTTCCATTTTGCTATTTAATTTAAAATATAAGTACAGAAAATATTCAGACACCAGCCCTGGTCACTTTTCAGCCATGTGTCTATCAGATTGTTTCTATTTACTGCTCTTCGTCCAACTAATTCATCTATCTTGTTATGAAAGCTGCCTAAAACCTTCAGTTTTATTTTTCAACTACTTGTTTGCCCACTCTCGAGGTAATTAATCATGTTTGTATGCTCCAAAGCTTACAGAACTGCCCCATCATTGAACTGTTCCCTCTAACAATGGACTCACTTTCAAGGACTCTTAATCTCATGTTCTGGATGTTTATTGTTGTTACTTATTTCTTTTTGCGTTTGCACAGTTTGTTGTCTGCTGCATACTGGCTAAACACCCTCGCTGGCCAGTCTTTCATCAATGGTTATTATTCTATAGATTTATTGAATATGCTCACAAGAAAATGAACCTCAGGGTTGTAATGGTATAAATTTACTTTAAACTTTTGAGCTAGCTATCATTAACACAATTTCACTAGCCTGTAAAAATCTCAACGTGCTACATTTCCTATCCCTGCTCCCCACTACGTACAGCAATCTTGGCTGAATGATATATCAAGCCACCAGCTCAAGTGAAGCCCAACCCACTGGAACACCTCCCTTTCACCAGGACTGAGACCACTCACACCCAAATATTCACCTTTTTCACTGCGCTAATGCCTGTTGTGGACCTGCTCCCTAAACTGCAGCCCAGCCACACTCAATCCTTCCGCAAAACCTCCCTCTTATTCTTACCGTTGACACAATTCTCTCATGGGCCAAGGGTGTGGGAGAGCTGGGGGACAGAAGACTGACAGATCCATGACCTGATGTAGATGCTGACTGACCTGTTGAGTATTTCCTGCACTTTTTGCTTTCACCTCCATTCTAATGTAGTTCACTCATCTGCCTATTGGTGAAGGTCTGAAACGTGGTGTTGGGCAACTTAGAGCCAACGTGAGGCTCATCCCCATCAGGAAAAGCAGCAACAAGTGCATCTGCAGCAAAGTCACATTTCCTACCTCAGAATCCATTGTGACGTCCAGTGACAGAGGCTTCAAGCCCAGTGATCGGAACTTCAACTCTTCGGGAACTTCCATTTGAAGGTCTACAAGAAGAAAAATGAATAATTAGATCACAGCACAGGAACAGGCACTGCAGCCCACAACGTTGTGCCAAATCAAACCACCTGAAAAACGAATCCCTCCTACCTACACAATGTCCATCTCCCTCCATCTTCCTCATATCCATGTGCCTATCCACACGTCTCTTAAAAGTCTCTGATGTACCACCACACCTGGCAGTGCATTCCAGGCATCGATCACTCTAGTGAAAAACTTACTCCTTTTGAACCTACCCCTCTCACCCTCAATGGTACAGACATTTCAACTCTGGGAAAAAGATACTCCCCGTCTACTTCATCTGGGCCTCTCAATCTCTGTCTGATCTCCCGAGCCCCTGCCACTCCAAAAAAATAGACCCCAAGTTTATTGAGCCTCTCATGATAGCACATCCCTTCTAAACCAGGCAGCAGCCTGGTCAACCTCTTCTGCTCCCTCTCCGAAGCCTCAACTCCCTCCTATAGTGGGGAGACAGAACTGTACGCAATACTCCAGATGTGGCCTAATCAGAGTTTTACTGTATAAAGTTGCAACGTAACCTCTTGGCTTTTGAACTAGGTGCTGGAAATGGTTGACTGGTCTGTCAGCCTCATGGTTCAGACATCTTTTTTTAACCGGATAGGACGGATGGTAAAAAAGTAAAGATAGCATGCAGTCAGACAGTCAGGAAGGACAGGCAGATGATGGGACATAGTTGCAGCCAACAGGCTGAGTATCAATGCATTAAGGATGCAAAATCAAAAAGGGTAGCAAATACAGTACTTAAAGTGTTATATCTCAATGCGTGGAGTATAAGAAATAAGGTGGATGATGTTGTTGCACTATTACAGATTGCCAAGTGTGATGTTGTGGCCATCACTAAATCGTGGCTGAAGGATGGTTGTAATTGGGAGCTGAATGTCCAAGGTTACACATTGTATCAGGGGATAGGAAGGTAGGTAAAGAGGGTGGCATTGTTCTGCTGGTGAAGAGTGGCATCAAATCAGTAGAAAGATGTGAGATAGGATTGGAAGATGTTGAATCCTCGTGGGTTGAGTTAAGAAACTGCAAGGGTAAAAGGACCCTGGTGGCAATTACATACAGGCCTCCCAACAGTGGCTGGGATGTGGACCACAGATTACAACAGGAAATAGAAAAGGCGTGTCAAAAGGGCAATGTTATGGTAGTCATGGGAGATTTTAACATGGGAAAATCGGGATGGTAATGGATCTCAAGACAGTGAGTTTGTTGAATGCCTAAGAGATGGCTTTTTAGAGCAGTTTGTCTTTGAGCCTACTAGGGGATCAGCTATATTGGATTGCGTGTTATGTAATGAACCGGAGGTAATTAGGGAACTTAAAGTAAAAGAACCCTTAGGAACCAGTGATCACAATCTGAATGAGTTCAACTTGAAATCTGATAGGAGGTAAAGCAGTATTTCAGTGGAGTAAGGGAAATCACAGTGTTATGAAAGAGCAGTTGGCCAAAGTAAACTGGAAGGAGCTGCTGGCAGGGATGTCAGCAGAGAAGCAATGGTGTGAGTTTCAGGCAGAAGTGAGAGAGGTGCAGGACATGCGTATTCCAAAAATGAAGAAATACTCAAATGGCAAAATAGTACAACAGTGGCTGACAAGGGAAGTCAAAGCTGCTGTAAAAACAAAATAAGAGGAAGAAGAGGGCAAACAACAAAGCAAAAATGAGTGTGAAGATACAGGATTGGGAAGATTTTTAAAAATTTATACAGAACTAAAAAAAATTAAGAGGGAAAAGATGAAATATGAAAGCAAGCTAGCAAATAATATCAAAGTGGATAGTAAAAGCTTTTTCAAGTATATAAACAATAAAAGAGAGAGGAGAGTGGATAGAGGACCACTAGAAAATGAGGCTGGAGAAATAATAACAGGGGACAAAGAAATGACAGATGAACTAAATGAGTATTTTGCATCAGTCTTCACTATGGAGGACACTAGCAGAATGCCTGATGTTGAAGGGTGTGAAGGAAGAGAAGTGAGCAGTTACTATTACAAGGGAGAAGATGCTCAAAAAGCTGAAAGACCTAAAGGTACATAAGTCACCCAGACCAGATAAACTGCACCCTAGGGTTCTGAAAGAGGCAGCAGAGATTGTAGTGGCATTAGAAATAATCTTTAAATAATCATTGGACACTGGCACAGTGCCAGAGGACTGGAAAATTGCAAATGTTACTCCAGTCTTTAAGAAAGGAGGAAGGCAGCAGAAAGGAAATTATAGACCAGTTATCCTGACCTTAGTAGTTGGGAAGATGTTGGAGTCAATTGCTAAAGATGAGGTGATGGAGTACTTGGTGACACAAGGACAAGATAGGTCAAAGTCAAGGACAAGATAGGTCAAAGTCAGCATGGTTTCCTTCAGGGAAAATCCTGCCTGACAAAGCCATTGGAATTCTTTGAGGAGATTACAAGTAGGATGGATAAAGAGGATGCAGAGGATGTTGTATATTTGGACTTTCAGAAGGCCTTTGACAAGGTGCCACACATGAGGCTGCTTAACAGGTTAAGAGGCGATGGTATCACAGGAAAGTTACTGACATGGTTAGAGCATTGGCTGATTGGTAGGAGGCAGCAAATGGGAATAAAAGGATCCTTGTCTGGTTGGCTGCCAGTGACTAGCGGTGTTCCATAGAGGTCGGTTTTGGAACCACTTCTTTTAATGTTGTATATCAATGATTTAGAATTTGGAATATTTGGCTTTGTTGCCAAGTGTGCAGATGATACGAAGATTGGTGGAAGGACAGGTAGCGTTGAGAAAACAGGCAGGATGCAGAAGGGCTTAGACAGATTAGGAGAATGGGCAAGAAAGTGGCAAATGAAATACAATGCTTGGAAAATGCACAGTCATGCACTTTGGTAGTAGGAATAAATGTGCAGATTATTTCCTAAACAGGGAGAAAACCCAAAAATCTGATATGCAAAAGGACTTGGGAGCAATACGCACAGATGTAATCCATCTGGATTAGGGATTTCTTCCTCTTTGGATTTAGTTAATTTATTTAATATACTTCCCACTCTTACAGCCCGTCTCTGGGTTAAGAACATTTGACGAGAGCACCCTTGCATGTGAATTATATTCCTTTCACCCCTCCTCTCCCCCTTATTCCCCCCCCCAACCCCCTCTCAATTTCTGCTTCTGGTTTTAAAAATCCTTTGCCCCTGCCCTCTTTTATTCCTGGCCTCTTATCTCTCTCCTCACCCACCTATCACCTCCCCCTGGGTCCCCTCCTCCTTCCCTTTCTCCTATGGTCCACTCTCCACTCCTATCTGATTCCTTCCCATCCAGCCCTTTATCTTTCCCATCCACCTGGTTTTACCGATCACCTCCTAGCTAGCCTCCTTCCCCTCCCCACTTTTATTCTGGCATCTTCCCCCTTTCTTTCCAGTCCTGAGGAAAGGATTCAAACCAAAACATTGATTGTTTGTTCATTTCCATCGATGCTGCCTGATCCGCTGAGATCCTCCAGCACTGTGTGCGTGTGTTCTGCATCTGCAGAATTTCTCGTGTTTAGATTTATGATTATGAAGGACTTAGACAGGGTAAAAAGACAGAGCCTTTTTCCTAGGGAGGGGTTGCTAATAATGCGAGGGCATAGGTTAAAGATCAGAGGTAAGAGATTTAAAAGGCACATCGGGGCAGCTTCTTCATACAATGGCCATGCGTATTTGGAACAAACTGCCAGAAAGTTAGGTGGACAAAATAGCAACATTTAAAAGCCATCTTGACAAGTCCCTGGACGGGGGTTTAGGGAACTGAAATGGGTAGCCACCAGGAGATCAAGCCTTTTGCATCGGACAGAGTGAAGCTGCCTGACAGATCAGTCCCCCAGTCTGCATTGGGTCTCACCGGTGTAGAGGTAGCCAGACCAGCAACAGCCGACACGATGGATGATCCTGAAAGGCCTGCAGGTGAGTTTCACCTCACCTGGAAGGACTGTTTAGGGTGTTGGGGCAGGTGTAGTTCTTGTCCTGCTCCTAGGAGGAAGGTCAATGGCGGTGTGGGACGAGTGGGGGGGGGGGAGAGAGAGAGAGAGCTGTGGGGATCCCATTGGAGATGGCAAAAGTTTTGGAGAATGATGTGCTGGATATGGAGGCTAGTAGGGTGGTAGGTAAGGACAAGGGGAACCCTATCTCTGTTACAATGGTAAGAGGATTGGTGAGGGCAGAGTGTGGGAAATACAGGAGATAAGGGGGAGGGCAGCACCGATAGTAGTGGAAGGAAAGCCCTGCTCTTTTTTTTAAGAAAGGGCATTTCAGCTGTTCTGGAATGGAAAGCCTCATCCTGAGAGCAGATGGAGCAACTGGGAGAAGGAACATCATCTTTACAAGTGACAGGTTGAGATAGAGTCAAGGTGACTGTAGGAGTTAGTGGGTTTGTAAAATATGTCAGTGGATCATCTGTCTCCAAAGATGGAAATACAGAGATCGAGAAAGGAGAGGGAGGTGCCAGAGATGGACCAGGTAAATAAAGGGGCAAGGTGGAAGTTGATGGAATTGCATGCAGTTATCAGTGCAGCAGGGGGAAGAGTTGGGGAGCACTGCCGGTGTAGGCTTGGAATGCACAGCTGCCAAAACAGCAGGCATACCTGGGACCCATGTGAGTCCCTATGTCTACACCTTGGGTTTGGAGGAAGTGGGGGGGGGAGCCAAAAGAGAGGGAGAGGACTAGTTCATAGAGTGAGGAGGGTGGTGGTGGAGGGGCAGTGGTTGGGTTTGTTGAGTGGAAATAACTGGAGAACCTTGAGACCTTCCTGATGAGGGACGGAAACATATCGGGTCTGGTTGTATATAGTGAAAATAAAGTGATCATGGCCAAGGAACTGGCAGTGATTGAAGTGACGGAGAGCATGTGAAGTGTCAGGTGGGGTTGAAAATCACACTGAAGATGGATTTTGGGTGTCATTATACTGTCGATGTCATTTGGAGAGCAAGGGGTACATGAGGAACGAGGAACAAGGTAATAGGACAGACAGAAGTTCTGATCAATCAAATTTTCCACACCAACAATGCAATGTCGATCCACCCTGGGTTGAGAAGTGTATCAAATGCAGAATGCTTTCGTCCGAGTTTACACAGAGGACCTTCCCTCTCGTGCCAGATCCAGGTGAGATCCCAAAACCCAGAGCATGGGAAGCTGAATGCAGACTCACCAGTTAATAGGAGATGGCAGAGATCAGGAGTGGATGAGCCCAGATACAGAATCAGATCAGAGAGAGATCAGCTCAGAAATATGACCATTTGGCCAGCCATGTCATGCTGGCCTTCAGCCACCCATATCCTACAGTCCTATATTTATTCGTTCTTACATTCTCATCAACTCCTCTTCCTCCCTGTTGGAAACCACTGTTTTTTTATTATAGGTAAGTATAAAATTATTTTTGTATTAAAATTATATATATTTATATTTTAAACATTTACATATACATTAAATGAATCAATGGAAGACTAAAGTTGTAGATTAATCAGTTGTACTTTTAAACAAACTCATGTATTTTTCACAGTATGTGGTGGTTCATTCCCACTCACTGGCAGAAAGTGATACAGCAACGGTTTATCGGCTTTCTCGTTTTTCATTGGCTAAGTATTAGCACATTTCTCATGTGATATAATTGTGCAACCAGTAAATGGTGTTTATTTTACTGAAGGAATTTCTCTTATCTCGATTATGAAGATGACGGATTTTTCAGAGGCACTCTGCTGGAACGTCTGTGCGGCATTCTTCAGGCCGAACGGCATGCGGAGGAACTCGAAAAGGCCAAACGGGGTGATGAGAGCCGTTTTGGGGACGTCGTCAGGATGCATCGGGATTTGATGGTACCCTCGGACGAGATCTACCTTGGAGAAGATCCGTGCGCCGTGCAGGTTTGCTGCAAAGTCCTGAATGTGCGGCACAGGGTAGCGGTCCGGTGTGGTAGCCTCGTTCAACCTGCGGTAGTCGCCGCACGGTCTCCAGCCTCCTGTCGCTTTGGCACCATGTGCAGGGGGGAGGCCCATGGGCTGTCGGACCGCCGGATGATCCCCAATTCCTCCATCCTCTGGAACTCCTCCTTCGCCAGTCGGAGCTTGTCCGGGGGAAGCCGCCGAGCGTGGGCGTGGAGGGATGGTCCCTGGGTCGGGATGTGGTGCTGTACGCCGTGTCGGGGCATGGCTGCTGTGAACTGCGGTGCCAGAACCGATGGGAAATCCGCCAGGACCCTGGTAAAGTCATTGTCGGACAGCGTGATGGAGCCGAGGTGAGGGGCTAACAACTGGGCTGCACCCAGGGAGAACGTCTGAAAGGTCTCGGCGTGTACCAGTCTCTTCCTGGGCAGGTCGACCAGTAGGCTGTGAGCCCGCAAAAATTCCGCACCCAGAAGCGGTTGGGCTACGGTGGCCAGTGTAAAGTCCCACGTGAACTGGCTGGAGCCGAACTGTAGCTGCACCTGACGGGTGCCATAGGTCCTTACTGTGCTGCCGTTCACGGCCCTCGGGGGGGACCTGGTGCCCTGCTGCGGGTGTCGTAATTCATCGGAGGTAAAACGCTGATCTTGGCACCAGTATCGACCAAAAACCGGCGTCCCGACCTTCTATCCCACACATACAGGAGGCTATCCCGATGGCCAGCCGCCGTAGCCATCAGCGGCGGCTGGCCCTGGCGTTTCCCGGGAACTTGCAGGGCGGGCGACAACGGCGGGCTTCTGCATCCCACCGCTGGTGGTAGAAGCACCAGTGTTCATTGGGCCGGGGGTTGGCGGGCTCTGCGGCCGGGCCTGGACTGGTTTGCTGCTGGGAGCGTGGCTGGGAGATCCGTGCGATGGACGCCCCGCTCACCTTTTTGGCGTTCCACAGCAAGTCCACCCGGGCTGCCACCTTCCGGGGGTCACTGAAATCCGCGTCGGACAGCAGCAGGCGTATGAAATCCGCGTCGGACAGCAGCAGGCGTATGAAATCCGCGTCGGACAGCAGCAGGCGTATGTCCTCGGGTAGCTGCTCCAGGAATGCCTGCTCAAACATGAGGCAGGGTGTGTGTCTGTTGGCCAGAGACAACATCTCATTCATTAAAGCCGAAGGAGGTCTGTCGCCCAAGCCATCCAGGTGCAGTAAACGGGCAGCCCGCTCGCGCCATGACAGTCCGAAAGTCCTGAGGAGCAGGGCTTTGAATTCCGTGTACTTGCTGTCTACCAGGGGCGACTGTACGAACTCCGCGACCTGGGCCACTGTGTCCTGGTCGAGGGAGCTCACCACGTAGTAGTAGCGGGTGTCTTCTGAGGTGATCCGGCGAACGTGGAATTGGGCTTCGGCTTGCTGGAACCATAGGTCCGGGCGCTGTGTCCAGAAACCCGGCAGTTTCAACGAAACTGCATGAACAGAGGCGGCGTCGGTCATTTCTGGTCCAAAAATCGTTTGGACCGTCGGGGTCACCAATTGTAGCGGTGTGCTACATGCAGCGCTAAAATTACGACACGGAGTCGGTAACTGCAGTCGAAGGAAAAACTTTATTCGAAATCTTCAGCCTCACTTTTAAGCCTCCCTCAACCTGCCCCCCGTGGCGCAGAGGCTCCAAAGCTCTGTGCTCGCAAACCCCCGTAGGCTATCTAATTGTCAGCCGGTTCGGATGTGCCAGGAAATGGGTCACCACAGCACCATCTTTTTCTTCACCACCCCCAGTGCTGTTCATTCATCTCCGTGTCATTTCTCAGCTCTCTTCTTGGACTTGCTTAGTATTTGTGTGTTTGCTTAAACTTTAAAATCAATGATCATTAAGAATTAAGACCGCTCACTATCCTTATCCTTGACTCTCAGAAGAAACCCAAGGATCAGAAAATAACAGATCCAACAGCCCCCACCCTACCAGAGACAACTCACTCACACACTGGCGACAATTTACTGTTACAGTTACAGAGCTGCACGTCTCTGGGACGTGGGAGGAAAACTAGAGGGCTTGGAGGTAATCAACATAATGACAGACTCCACGTAGACAGTGCCAGTGCTCAGATCTCCAGCGCTGAGAGGCAATGGCTCCTGCGTCACTGTGTTGTTCTCAAAGGATGACTGGCCCAGAGCAGATAGAGACAGAAAAGCACAAGGCCCTCAAGGGACCGAACCAGAAAATGAGATAAAACCATAATGCTTCCAGATGTGGAGTGCACAAACTACTGAGCAGGTACTCAGGACACTTCAGGCTGATGCAGTATTGATTAGCTCCAGTTTACAAGTACATGGACAGCTTCGGAATAATCAGGTCTGGATTCTTTGGGAATGGGAAGAAGCTGCAGATTACACTCCGTAGATACTCATTTTGAACACTGAGTGACAATGAGAACATTTTGTGCCGTTTTCCACTGCTCAGGAAACAAACAAATTTGTGCTTGGCCAGTGGTGCTAACCAAACACCCCTTAAAGCAAAAACTGGCTGAGCCCAGAACATCAGAGGCAGCAAAACTGCAGTTACCTGTCAATGAAGAACCTGGTGTGTCCAAAGAAACCCAGACAGTCTGCGTGTCCATTGTGGTCATTTTGCTTTGATCTTTTTTCTTGCCTTCTGGGTGCGTGGATGGAGAAATATTGTCACCGATGAATCCCTTTGCATCGGATAACTTATCTTTCCTGTTTGACAATTCAAATTCAAGTTTATCATTATTCAACTGCATACGAGTATACCGCCAAATGAAACAACATTCCTCTGGACCAAGATGCACAACACAGTGCCTATAAAAAGTATTAGTCACCCTCCCCATAAGTTTTCAAGTTTTATTGTTTTACAACATTGAATCACAGTGGGTTTTATTTGGCTTTTTTTGACACTGGTCAACAGAAAAAGACTCTTCCGTGTCAAAGTGAAAACCGGTCTCCACAAAGCGTTCTGAATTAATAACAAATATAAAACACAAAATAATTGATTGCATAATTAATCCCCCCCCCTTTAATAATGACACACCAAATCATCACTGGTGCAGCCATTTTTCTTCATGAACATTCAGAATTCTTCTGATGTGTATTGTGGTCTGTTGCCAGTCACAATTTCCTCAGGAAAACTGTTTCTGGCGAAGATAGTCCTCCAAGCAGAGACTGTCTTTGCTGAAGTGGTTGACTTCATTGGTATAACCTCCAGCCACTTCAAATGAGTGTCCACTGTAATCAGAAACATGGAGTCCATGAAAGGCCCAGCAAAGTCAAAAGGTACTCTTTTCCATGGTGACGGCGGCCACTGCCAAGGGTGGAACCTTCTGTGGGGGCGCAGTTCAATCTTTTTGGCATCCCGAACAGCTTTTGGCTAGGTCTGCAATCTGTTTATCTGTTTCCGGCCGCCACTCATAGCTCCAGGAGAAACTCTTCATCTTGATTGTACCCAGGAAATCTTTATGCTGATTTTCTAACACTCTGATGTGCAGTTTAGAGGGAACCACAACATGATATCCACACATCAGGATTGTTTGACATACCGACAGTTGGTCTCATCTCACTGAAAACTCTGAAAACTCACCTCCACCTGCCTGCCTTTTCCCCACAACCCTTAATTCCCCTTCTATGCAAACATCTATCCAAACTTGTCTTCAATATATTTACTGAGGTAGCCTCCACTGCTTCACTGGGCAGAGAATTCCACAGATTCACCACCCTCTGGGAAAAGCAGTCCCTCCTCATCTCCGTCCTAAATCAACTCCTCTGAATCTTGAGACTATGTCCCCTATTTCTAGTCTCATCTACCAGTGGAAACAACTTTCCTGCCTCTATCTTATTTATCTCTTTCATAATCTTATGTTTCTACAAGATCTCCTCTTATTCTTCTGAATTCCAGTGAGTAGAGTCTCAGGCAAGTGAATCTCTCTGAAATCAACCTGGTGAACCTCCTCCACACCACCTCCAAAGACAGTATATCCTTCCTCAAGTAAGGAGACCAGAACTTCACACAGTACTCCAGATGCAGCCTCACCAGAACCCTGTACAGTTGCAGCATAACCTCCCTGCTCTTAAATTCAACCCCTCTAGCAGTGAAGGCAAACATTCCATTTGCCTTCTTGATAGCCTGCTACCCCTGCAAACCAACATTTTGCAATTCATGCACAAGCACTCCCAAGTCCTTCTGCACAGCAGCATTTTTTTACCATTTAAATAATAATCTGATCTTCCATTTTTCCCTAAGGTGGATGACCTCACATTTACCAACATTGTACTCCATCTGCCAGACCCTTGCTGTCGACATTTCGGGCCAAGACCCTTCATCAGGATCCTTAGTCCTGATGAAGGGTCTCGGCCCAAAACGTCAACAGTGCTCCTCCCTATAGATGCTGCCTGGTCTGCTGTGTTCTACTGGCATTTTGTGTGTATTGTTTGAATATCCAGCATCTGCAGATTTCCTCATGTTTGCTTGGGAAAGGATACAGATCAGTTTGGGAGGAAAAGTGGCAGAAGGCCTTTAATCCAGACAAGAGGATGGGGTGTGGCACCTTGGGCGGCAAATAAAATATACCGTAAAATGGCAAGATCCTCTGGAGAATTTGTATACAGGACCAAGACCACAGCTCCCTGAAGGTGGCAACACAAGCGGATGAGATGATAAAGAAGACATACAGCACATTTGCCTTCATCAGTCAGGGGCATGGAGTGCAAAAAAGTTAGCAAGTTGCAGTTAGAAGTAACTTCGGTTAAGCTACATGAGGTTTTAATTTGGTCACCACATTACAGGAAGGATGTGGATGCTTTGCAGAGGGTACAGAGGAGGTCCACCTGGACATTGTGTGCATTAGTTCATTAACTATGAGGAAAGTGTGAACAAATGTGGATGGCTTTCTCTGGAGCACCAGAGGCTGAGTGGTGCTCTGATTGAAGTATACTAAATTATGAGCTGCATATACAAGATAAAGTCAGTCTTTTCTCTCAAGTGGCGACGTCAGTCACAAGATAGATAGATACTTTATTCATCCCCAAGGGGAAGTTCAACATTTTTCCCGAGTCACATACACTTATTGTAGCAAAACTAATTACATACAGTATTTAACAGTATAAATATGATATGCATCTAAAATCACCCTCCCAAAAAGCATTAATAAATAGCTTTTAAAAAGTTTAAAAAGCTTTTAAAAAGAGGACATAGATTTAAGATGGGGGGGGGAGGGGAGCTTTGAGACCGGTTTTATTTTCACACTGGGAATGGTAGATTCTTGAAATGTTCAGCCAGCAGAGGCGATGGAAATGGATACAATAGCAATGTATAAGAGGTCTTTAGACAGACACATCAACATGCAGGCAGATGAACAAGAGGCAAACTGGGGAGGAAAGACAGATTGGGGCTGATTGGGGAAATGGTAATGCTCGTTTAACTTAATTAAGTTCACTTTTCAAAAAGTACTTAAAACTATTTAAAGAAATATTTTCTTCCAAGAAAAAATATGGCAGGGCGGGGTGAATGAGCAGGCTGAAAATATGTTTCTTATTCATGAACCCATGACTGCCACATTACATACAAAACAGTGCACTTACCAGTGAGTTTCAGAGGCCTGTGCTGAACTTGGGGGAAACACATCTCTGCTGCTCGATTCTGCTTCTGTTGCAGGTTTGGAGTCTGCGACTTTACTCAGTTCATCAACAACTTTAAAAAGTTAAAAATAATCAGAATGAATCCTTCTCTGCTTATTCAGAATAACATTTTCCCAGAAGCTCTGATCACTTTCAAAATTACCTTTATCAATTCTATTCACCCTTTCTTCCAAAGAACTTTGTGCCTTTGAGACGTCACTTAAAGCTTCATCCACACCGGACCCAGTCATGACATTCCCATCAAGACCACGGCTTCCTGAGCTACGGAAGTCCTCCGCCATGCTACCTTGATTATGATTCTCCAAGGATAATGCTTCAATTACTCCAGACTGTCCTTGGAGATCGTCAGTGTTTTCCAGAGCCACTTCCAAGACATTGTCTCCAGACTTCAGGTCTGATGCTGTTGAGACATGATCCTCACTGGTGCCATTGTCATTGGACGGGCTGCGTCCCTCACTCATCTTCTTGCCCCTCAGAATCTTCTGAGGAACTTCAGTATCATTGAAAGGAACTGTGATTTATCCTTCAAAAGAAATTTAACAATAAGCAAACAACCGTCGGCTGACTGTGTCACTGGTCCTTACGGAAGGTGGTCTTTCTGTTCACTCTACCAGGCCAGCTCTTCGAAGAGGTCAATGACTTTGCTACCAGAACACCTCCCTCCTACTCTTTCCAAGTGAGTAACAGACGTCTCTTGCTCCCAGGACCACCAGATGTTAGATCACAACCCTGAGCACAAAGAGGTCTCCTCCCACTCCACCCAACCCATCCCTCATTGCCGGATGTGTCAGAGGCAGCAAGCACCAATTCCCCAGGTCACCATGCAAAGCCCCCAAATCCCATCCCCCCACCTTTCCAAACCCAGCCAGCGCCTGGTAGGATTTATTTATTTATTTTAACTTACTTAGGTACAGCACAGAATCAGCTCTCCGAGCTGTGCACCAGCAAACCTCTGATTCAGAAACAAGAGAAGATGCTGGAAGTCAAAGCAACACACACAAAATGCTGGAGGAACTCAGCATCGACGGAAGTGAAAAAACAGTCGATGTCTTGAGCCGAGGCCCTTCGTCAGGTCTGAGATAAAAGAGGTGAAAAGTCAGGGTAAGAAGCTGGGGAGAGGAGAGGAAGAAATACAAGGTAGTAGTGATAGGTGAGACCAGGAGAGAGGGAGGGGTGAATTGCTGGGCAGTTGACTGGTGAAGGAGATACAGGAGGAGGGGGGGTCTCACAGGAGAGGACAGAAGGCCGTGGAGGAAAGGGAAGGGGGAGGAGCATCAGAGGGAGGTGATGGGCAGGTAGGGAGATGAGGCGAGAGAAGGAAACAGGAATGGGGGGGGGGGGAATTACCATGTTTGAGAAATCGATGCTCATGCCATCAGGTTGGAGGGTACCCTATCATGGCAGTAGAGGAGGCCGTGGACTGACGTGTAATGGGAAGTAGAATTGAAACGTGTGGCCTCTGGCAGATCCCGCATTTTCCAGTGGATGGAGTGCGGGTGTTCTGCGAAGCAGTCTACCAATGTACCATGGGTCTCACCAATATACAGTGGGACACTGGACACAGTATACGACCACAACAGACTCCCCTGGAAGGACTGTTTGGGGCTCTGAATGGCAGTGAGGCAGGGGGTGCGGGGCATGTGTGGCCCTAGCCTCACCAATGAACCTACGAACCGGTAGTTGTTCCGACTGTAGGAGGAAACCGGCGCACCCGGAGGACACCCACACGTACAAACTCCCTGCAGGGCATCGAGCCGGGGTAGCTGGCACTGCAAAGCGCAGTGTTAACCACTCCACGACCGCGCCACCCTCCACCGCGTCGCAAAAGCTGAAAGGAATTATTCCACCAATCTTCCATGCAGCCGCGTCGCTCGCAACACCCACCCAAACTCAAGGACCGCTTCGACTCTCCGTGGAAACTCTCCGGCCGGGCAGTGGGCAGTTTGGCGCCTCCCGCCGCATTGTTACACCGTCTCCATGGCAACCACGCTGTTTGAGTGACAGGCCGGTGCGCCCAAATCCACTTCGGGTAACTTCAACCGGAAATATCTGCTTTAATAGAATGCAGAAAACATCAGTTTACAAATTGTAATTGTGAAATACTTTCAACAAATCAGATGTATTTAGAAAGAACTGGACAGAAATCGAGTGTGCCCAGAATGGCCAGGTGCTAGGGAGCCAGACAACCCCGGTGATACATGCCTGCATCTCCGTCTCCCGCAATCGGCGGGTAACTGTGCAGAGTGCTTCAGGGCATGATTAAATTTCTGAAGAGTTTTGATAGTGAAGTCGAGGGGAATGCGTCTCCACTGGACAGCGAAAACTCCGCGGGCATCGTTATGTTCGTTACACTCTAGAAGTTACTGTGGGACTTGAGTGGAATGGAATTGCAAGGGCTCAGGATGTTAGGATGGCTGAGGAACAGATGGAGCCTTTGCAATTCGATTCCACTGAAGTCGCACAGTGACTTCCCGTGAGTAACAAACAAAACGATGCCCGCGGAGTTTTAGAAAGCTGAGGAACACAGATTTCTTTACAACATATAAATAGTCCATTCATCCCCTTCCTCTCCCTCTCCCTCTCCCTCTCCCTCTCCCTCTCCCTCTCCCTCTCCCACTCTCTCTCTCTCTCTCCTCCTCCTCCTCCTCCTCCTCCTCTTCCCCCCCCCCCCCAGCTAAAGGAATTTCTACGCAACTCTGTTTTAAATGGACGCCCCTCTATCGTGAGGCTGTGCCCTCTTGTCCTAGACTCTCCCACCCTGAGAAACATCCTTTTCACATCTATTCTGTCTAGGCCTTTCAACATTTAAAAGGTTTCAATGAGATCCATCCTCATCCTTCTGAATTCCAGTGAGTACAGACCCAGAGAGATCAAATGTTCCTCATTTGATAACCCTTTCATTCCTGGAATCATCCTTGTGAACCTCCTCACGACCCTCTCCAATGCCAGCACATCTTTTCGAAGATGAGGAGCCCAAAACTGTTCACAATACTCAAGGTGAGGCCTCACCAGTGCCTTATAAACCCTCAGCATCATAGCCTTGCTCTTGTATTCGAGACCTTCTGAAATGAATGCTAACATTGTATTTGCCTTCCTCATCACTGCCTCTACCTGCAAGTTAACCTTCAGGGTGTTCTGCATAAGGATTCCCAACTCCCTTTGCATATCAGATTCCTGGATTTCCTCCCCATTTAGTAAATAGTCTGCACATTTATTTCTACTACCAAAATGTATGGCCATGTATTTACAAATATTGTATTTCATTTGCCACTTTCTTGTCCATTCTCCTAATCTGTCTGTCCTTCTGCATCCTACCTGTTTCCTCAACACTACCTGCCCCTCCACCAATCTTCATATCATCTGCAAACTTGGCAACAAAGCCATCTATTCCATCATCCAAATCCTTTATATACAGCATAAAAAGCGGTCCCAACACCGACCCCTGTGGAACACCGCTAGTCACTGGCAGCCAACCAGACAAGGATCCTTTTATTCCCATTCACTGCCTTCTTCCAATCAGCCAATGCTCTAACCATGTTAGTAACTTTCCTGTGATACCATCGCCTCTTAACCTGTTAAGCAGCCTCATGTGTGGCACCTTGTCAAAGGCCTTCTGAAAGTCCAAATATACTATATCCTCTGCATCCTCTTTATCCATCCTACTTGTAATCTCCTCAAAGAATTCCAATGGCTTTGTCAGGCAGGATTTTCCCTGAAGGAAACCATGCTGACTTTGTCCTATCTTGTCCTGTGTCACCAAGTACTTCATCACCTCATCCTTACTAATTGACTCCAACATCTTCCCAACCACTGAGGTCAGGCTAACTGGTCTATAATTTCCTTTCTGCTGCCTTCCCCCTTTCTTAAAGAGTGGAGTGACATTTGCAATTTTCCAGTCCTCTAGCACCATGCCAGCATCCAATATTTCTGAAAGATTATTTCTAATGCTACCACAGTCTCTGCCGTTACCTCTTTCAGTACCCTAGGGTGCAGCTCATTTGGCCTGGGTGACTTGTGTACCCTTAGGTCTTTCGGCTTTTTGAGCACCTTCTCCCTTGTAATAGTAACTACACTCACCTCTCTTCCTTCACACACTACAGCATCAGGCATTCTGCTAGTGTCCTCCATAGTGAAGACTCATTTAGTTCATCAGCCATCTCCTTGTCCCCTGTTATTATTTTTCCTGCCTCATTTCCTAGTGGTCCTATATCCACTCTCATTTCTCTTTTATTTTTAACATACTTGGAAAAAACTTCTATGATCCCCTAGTAGGCTCAATGACAAACTGCTCTAAAAACCTATTTCTTAGACATTCAACAAACTCACTCTCTTGAGATCCATTACTAACGTGATTTTCCCAATTGGCCTGCATGTTGAAATTTCCCATGACTACCATAACATTTCCCTTTTAACTTGCCTTTTCTATTTCCTGTTGCAACCTGTGGTCCACCTCCCAGCCACCGTTGAGAGGCCTGTGTATAACTGTCATCAATGTCCTTTTACCCCTGCAGTTTCTTAACTCAACCCACAAGAATTCAACATGTCCTGATCCTATGTCAAACCTGGCAATCTGTAATAGTGCGACAAGATCATCCACCTTATTTCTTATCCTACACATTTAGATACAACACCTTGAGTACCATATTTGCTGTCCTTTCTGACTCTGCATCCCTAATGATTTGATACTCACACGGCAACTAAGTTCCAGAACCTGCCTGCCCTTCCTCATGGTCTGACTGCACGCTTTCTTCACTTTCTTACCATCCGTTCTATCCATAATCCCTTCACTCCTGTCCCCCCTGCCTCCACCAAGTTAGTTTAAACCCTCCCCAACAGCTCTAACAAACCTGCCCATCAGAATATTGGTTCCCCCAGGATTCAGGTGCAACCCATCACTTTTGAACAGGTCATAACTCCCCAGAAGAGATCCCAATGATCCAAGGACCTGAAGCCCTGCCCCCTGCACCAACTTCTCAGCCACGTATGTATCTGCCAAGTCATCCTGTTTCTACCCTCAGTAGTGCATGGCACAGGCAGCAATCCAGAAATTACTACCTGGGAGGTCCTTCTCAGCTTTCTACCTAGCTCTCCAAATTCTCTTTTCAAGACCTCTCTGCTTTTCCTTCCTATTTCATTGGTACCAATATGTACCAAGACATCTGCCTACTCTCTCTTCCTCTCCAAAATGTTGTGGACGTGATCTGAGACGTCCCTTAACTTGCATAACTTAAATTAATAAGATCGCACATAACATAAACAACAAGTAAGTTCTGAAATCAGCTGGTATTGTTCCTTTGTTCACGGCCGTGCACCGTGCACTGCTCATAATATTCCAAACATGACTGGATACAACATCCACGTCTGATTTAGGAGGCAGTTAGATCTTGCAACAAGAACAGAAAGTAGCAGAGGTCCATGGAGAAAGAAACAGTCAAAGTTTCAGGCCAAAGACTCTTCAACAGCACGGATGAAAGCTCATCGAATCAACACCTTGAATCCAGGGGATTGGGAGCTGGAGCCACTCAGCACTTCGGGATTGCTCTGCAATCTCCGCCTCCCACCCCTGCTCTTCCCTCACAGCCCGGGAACGCTCCCCCCTTCAAGCGTCCGTCCAAACCCCTTCATGGAGACCGCTATTGGATTGGTCCCAGCTACCTCTCAGGAAAAAGTGGAACCCACATCACAGCAACACACTGAATGAAAATGGTCTGTTTTCATTCGTTTTGTTTCTATTGTCAATCACACGTGTCCCATGGTTATTCCTACAAATTGTTCTTCCTGCCCACTTGATCAGAACAATATATACTTCATCTATTAACCAGCCCTGCTTCAAGAATAACCACCCAAATATTCTAATTTCACACCATAAGAAACCTCTCATCTTTGATAGTGATCCAGTTATCTTCCTTCATCATCTTCCGATCAGTTTGCCGAAATGAACTTAAGGCTATCTGATATTTACTGTAAGGTCTCTTGCTTTGGTTGATAAAGCGTCTTGTAGCAGGCTTCACGCTGTCCTGTCACCGGCACAGCTCCGTTGTCTTGTCGGCCTGCTTACCTCCTTTGAAAGCGAACCTGCTATTCTGTTTGCCAAGCGTATAACAGCAGCTTCGGCGACGCAGATTAAACCTGACCCCTGGTGCTATCTGTGCGGAGTTGACACCCTTCTAAACAGATAAATCTCTAATTTCTCTCAATTCTGTCGAAAACCCTCCGCTCAACCCTCTGAATATGTCATGCCATTCAATTTAAGAGTTCCAGCACCTGCTGAATTTTGTATTTAATCTAAGTAATCTACTGTAGCAGGTTGGCCCTTTGCCTAGGAATTGCTATGGGAGACTATTTCAGTGGCTGTGTGTGTTAGCATTTTCCAGGTACTTGGTTTACAGAGGGCCGGTTCCTTCGGCGATGTACTGCTGTTGTTGGATGAGCTCTTCCTGCTTCTGATCCGAACAACCACCGTACCCTGTTTCCAGAAAATGTAACACTGCCTCTTCTCAGCGTGCCGTAATCACTCAAGAGCTTTTACCCCCCAAGGGTTTCTTCCTTCTCATCGGCAAAGAGACCTGACCTCTCGGAAAACTTACCATTGGAAGCAGCCATTTGACTCATCATGTCTGTGCCTGTTGAAAAGGAGTCAACGACCCTAATCCCACCTGCATGCTTGAAGTCTGCACAGGACCGAAAGAAGCTGCAGAGGTTTGTAAGTCGTCAGCTTTGTCTTGGCTACTAGCCTACAAGTACCCAGGACATCTTCAGGGAGTGGTGTCTCAGAAAGGCAGCGTCCATTATTAAGGACCTCCGGCACCCAGGGTATGCCCTTTTCTCACTGTTACCATCAGGTAAGAGGTACAGAAGCCTGAAGGCACACACTCAGTGATTCAGGAACAGCTTCTTCCCCTCTGCCATCCGATTCCTAAACGGACATTGAACCCTTGGACACTAACTCACTTTATTAATATATATTATTTCCGTTTTTGCACGATTTTTAATCTGTTCAATATACATATACTGTAATTGATTTACTTATTTATTATTATTATTTTATTTTTTTCTTCTAGATTATGTATTGCGTTGTACTGCTGCTGCTAAGTTAATAAATTTCATAACACACGCCGGTGATAATAAACCTGATTCTGATTCAGAAATCTGCAACCCCGCCTGTCACACAATGTTCCCTTTCATTTGTAATGCCCAGTGTGTGCAAAAAAACCTTGGGCTGTTCAATTTGTTGTCCAGTGACAACATGTGCACATTGAATAACTTCACCAAAAACAGTGTAAGTGAAACAGTTCCAAAACCTGCAGACAAATCATTGCAAACTCCACCTTGTTAACACGGTCTGCATCAGAAACCAGGAAAGGAAACGCGATTGTGTATGATTGTGAAATATATTTAACATACCAACGAGGTAGAGGGTGACAACCTTTTCTGCGCAGTTTAACTTCCTTTGTGCACGAGCAGCAAAGGGATGTGTGTGCGCGCGCACCTTGGAGGGAATGTTGCGGTCACAGTTCAAGTACACCTCCAAATAGTGAACAGAGGAGAGGGCTTCTGCCACAATCCTCCTCTCAGAGCCCCAATGTGTTCTGCATCAGAAGGATTTTTCCCTATGCCTCCTCAAATCCTTCGACAAATTCCATGCCCCACCGATAAAGGAAGGAGGTCCTTCTTATTAACTCTCTCCAAGCTCCTGATAATTTTATACACCTCAGTTATGTGTCCACTCAGCCCCCTTTTGTTAATAAGAACGATGGTTCAGTCCTGGCAGCATCTTCATATCGCATCTCTGCACTTTCTCCACTGCAATCACATCTTCCCTTAATACAAGTAAGAACCCAGCACAGGATTAGCCCCTGCAGGTCACCACGTCTGTGCCAAACACGATGCCGAATTAAACTAATCCATTTTGCCTGGACATTCCCTGCATTCCCTATCCCTCCATTCCCTGCACATTCACGTGCCGATCCGAAACCTTCTCAAATGCCATTTGAATGTCACATGGTGACCAGAACCGGATGCAGGGCTGGGATCTGAGCTGTGGTCTAACTAGTGCTGCTACAGTTCTAGCATAAACTAGAGTCAATAGAGGGAACAGTTACATATATTTTTCTTTAACTATCTTATCTACCTTTGCATTCAGCTCTGAGAATGTGTAGGTGCAGGCTCCAAGGTGCCGCTATTTTTCTATATGCTCCCATTGATTGAGGATTTGGGTATAGAGTCGATGCAGTCTCAGCGTCCGTAAAGGGACTTGATGATGCTGAACTGTACGTATTGTGTATACCTTTGGCCTCCTTTCATAGAGGGAGTGAACTGAAGATTTGCCAGGCTGTTTCAGGCTTGGTGGGTTTGCTGTACAGGTGATGTTGGGCAGAGTTCTCCAGAACTGAGAGACGACCACAATGGCAGTGTAGTGGTTAGTGTGACAACTCGGGTGTTCTGGAATTTGGAGTTTAAATCTGGTGCAGTCTGCAGGGAGTTTCTACATTCTCTCTGTGGTTTCCTCCGGCAGTCCAAAGACATTCCGGTAATCAGAATCAGGTTTATTATCACCGGCATGTGACGTGAAATTTGTTAACTTAGCAGCAGCAGTTCAATGCAATACATAATCTAGAAGGAAGGAAGGAAGGAAGGAAGGAAGGAAGGAATAAATAAATAAATAAATAAATAAATAAATAAATAAATAAATAAATAAATAAATAAATAGATGGATAGATAGATAAATAACTAAATAACAATATATGTATATTGAATAGATTAAAAATCATGGAAAAACAGAAACAAGATATATATATTTTAAAAAGTGAGGTAATGTTCATGGGGAATCGGATGGCAGAGGGGAAGAAACTGTTCCTGGATCAGTGTGACTGAGTGTGTGACTTCAGTGTGTGGTTGGTAAGGTTACTTGGTCGGGGTAAATTGTCCTGTAATTATGCTAGTGTTAAATAGATTGATTTCTGGGCAGCGAGGTTCGTGAGGCCAGAAGGGTATGGTCCGCGCAGTATCTCTAAATAAATAGATTTACAACATTTTTACAGGACTCGGCAGGTTGGATGCAGTGAGGGGGATCCCAAGCTTGAGGAGTCTTTCATCAGGGTCACAAGGTTAAGCGTAGGCCATTTAGATTTAAATGATGAGAAGTTTTTCCATGAAAATAGTATGAATCTTTGGATTTGTCTACCCAAGAGGCTTCAACATTGAGTCAATTTAAAACAGAGATGCCGACATTTCTTGTCTGAAGGTAATAAATGGGTAGCGGGAGAGAGAAGGACGCTGGCGTTGAAGTGCAGTAAAATGATCTCTCATGATGTTAGTGAATGGCAAAGCAAACTCTTGGTGTCCATTCTCGGTTGTGGGCTGGCCTCTCCCGTCGGCGCTGCCCTTCGATCAACGGAATGACAAACTGGATTGCGGGCATCTTTTTGTCTGCAGGGCATGTCTCTCCCCTCCCCGCACCTTTTACATCTACTCCTCAGCTGTTTTAGCATGACTGTGTGTGTGCTTCTTATCTTGAATACACCGTGTGCTGCTGTGAAATCGCTCCCAGAGGAACGTTGTTTCGTCTGGCTGTATTCATATATGGTTGATAATTAAATGAATTGATTTTGATTTGAAGGGACGAAAGGCCAATTACTGCTTCTCATTCTGACGTTCTTATTGCACATTTTCCTGCCTTGTTGCACCTCTCCAAATGCCTCAACTCATACTTGTCTGGATTAAATTCTACTTGTCACTGTTCTGTCTACAGATCAGTCCGACCACCTCCTTCCACAACCCAAGAAGTCACTGCATACCAAGTGACGGAAATGATCTGGGTGCAGTCCTTTCCTATCCACTTAACCTCCTGCAGCCTATAGCCCTGCATCACTGTCACTTCCAACCCCTTTCCCTTCTCCCTTCTGTCACAGCCCCCACCTGAACATCGTATTCATTGTGAGTGGGAACTCCGTCTACAGAAACACATTCCATATAACATCCTGGAAACTTCTCCATTTTCTTAATCTTACGTCACCCGCCCTCTCCCCTCAGCCTGCTCTTAGCTCAGTAATAATGAATGGCATTGCAGCAGTGTTCTCTGTAATCCATCTCTTAGCTATGTTTTCCAGAGTCTTGTCAGTTCCTGGCTACTATCTCCAGCATTAGTAGTGAGCAGACACATTTGAAATTAATGAATAGTTTTGAATGTTCTGGCACTTTAATAGTCTGCATAGATTCTCCATTATCTAAAGTCTGAATTTGAATATAATGAATATAATGAATCTATTTCCAAGATATTTCAACTGTTTATTTCAATTTGTAATGAAGATTGCACCATTGATGATCTGATAAACAAGGATTTGCAGGACTAAATCTGCACTCGTTCCGAGCAGCCCTCAGTCACGATTTACATCAGTGTACACCCCGCCGCCGTCTGGTCCACAAATTGTGAAAGATTCCAAAATAAGAAATGAAGCGTCATTAATAAATCCAGCAAGAAATTGTTTACCTCAAGAGTTGAGAGGGGGGAGTGGATCTCATTCCCAGAACAAGGAGCAAGGATGCATTTCGGGAGAAACTAACTGAACAGACGGGAGGGAGAAATGAAAGGTGAGATCAGGGTGGAGCGCAAACTCGTCCAGGTGGCCTGTTCCCAAGCAATGTTTGCTCCGACGGGGGACGAATCTCTCCACAGCGAAGCACCCTCACTTTCTCCTCTAGTTTCCCCAGTGAGGGGACTGGGCACTCGCTGAAAATTGCAAAACTCGGGTACGTGTAACAAATATTCTTGTCGTAAGATGAAAGTGGACAGCCCTTTTACATTCTGGAAACAAAAGATGGTAAAACTCATCACCCATCAATTGGTGGCAGGGACAGATGGCAGCCCCAAGACATAACCAAAACGGGCAGAACTCATAAACACAAGAGCCTGCAGATGTCGGAATTTGGAGCAATGCTCTTGGTGCACGGTGAACTCAGCGAGTCAGAAGGATGAGGGGTGGGGGGCGTGTGGCGTGTGGCAATCTCACTGAAATCTACCTGATACTGAAAGGCCAGGATAGAGTGGATGTGGAGAAGATTTCCCATTAGTACGAGAGTCTAGGGTCCAAGGGCACAGACTCAGAGTAAAGGGTCGTCGCCTTAAAATAGAAAGGAGGAGGGATTTCTTCAGCCGGATGGTGGTGAATCTGTGAAATTTGTTGCGGAGGCCAAATTACTGTGTGTATTTAAGGCAGAGATTGATAGGTTCCTGATTGCTAAGGGGGTTAAAGGTTGTTGGGGAGCAGGAAAGAGGACATGTTTTAAAAATCAGCTGCAATTGAATGGCAGAACAGACTTGATGGGCTGAATGGCCTCATTTTGCTCCTATGTGTTATCGTCTGGCAGCATCAGTGGAAGGAAAAGGACAGTCGATGTTTCAGGTTGAATCCCTTTGCCTGGGTGAGTTTAGATATCCAGACAGTTCCTTGTGCTGGCTGTGTACTACTCCTGGTCCCAAGGGAGAGCCAGTGGATGTGGTCTTCCAGAAAGCTTTTGATAAAGTCCCACATAGGAGATTAGTGGGCAAAATTAGGGCACATGGTATTGGGGGCAGAGTACTGACATGGATTGAAAATTGGCTGGCTGACAGGAAACAGAGTAGCGATTAATGGGTCCCTTTCGGAATGGTCAGGCTGTGACCGCAAGGTTCGGTGCTGGGACCACAGCTGTTTACAATATACATTAATGATTTAGATGAAGGAATTAAAAGTAACATTAGCAAATTTGCTGATGACACAAAGCTGGGTGGCAGTGTAAAATGTCAGGAGGATGTTATGAGAATGCAGGGTGACTTGGACAGGTTGGGTGAGTGGGCAAATGTATGGCAGATGCAGTTCAATGTGGATAAATGTGAGATTATCCACTTTGGTGGCAAGAACAGGAAAGCAGATCACTATCTAAATGGAGTCAAGTTAGGAAAAGGGGAAGTACAACGAGATCTAGGTGTTCTTGTACATCAGTCAATGAAAGTAAGCATGCAGGTACAGCAGGCAGTGAAGAAAGTTAATGGCATGTTGGCCTTCATAACAAGAGGAATTGAGTATAGGAGTAAAGAGGTCCTTCTGCAGCTGTACAGGGCCCTGGTGAGACCCCACCTGGAGTATTGTGTGCAGTTTTGGTCTCCAAATTTGAGGAAGGACATTCTTACTATTGAGGGAGTGCAGCGTAGGTTCACAAGTTTAATTCCCGGAATGGCGGGACTGTCGTATGTTGAAAGATTGGAGTGACTGGGCTTGTATACACTGGAATTTAGAAGGATGAGAGGGGATCTGATTGAAACATATAAGATTATTAAGGGATTGGACACGCTGGAGGCAGGAAGCATATTCCCACTGATGGGTGAGTCCAGAACTAGAGGCCACAGTTTAAGAATAAGGGGTAAGCCATTTAGAACAGAGATGCGGAAAAACTTTTTCATCCAGAGAGTGGAGGATATGTGGAATGTTCTGCCCCAGAAGGCAGTGGAGGCCAAGTCTCTGGATGCATTCAAGAGAGAGTTAGATAGAGCTCTTATAGATAGTGGGGTCAAAGGATATGGGGAGTGGGCAGGAACAGGGTACTGATTGTGTATGATCAGCCATAATCACATTGAATGGCGGTGCTGGCTAGAAGGGCCGAATGGCCTACTCCTGCACCTACTGTCTATTGTCTATTGTCAAAGTACCAAGGGAATGAAATAATGCACCTCAGTGTTTCACTGAAAGGATTTACTTCCTGTCCAATCCTCCCACAAACAGCAATGTTTGAAATCAATTGTGTGTAACTCAGCTACCGACTGAGTTAATGCTGGAATTCCAAAATGTACTTTTTGTAACTCGGGGATGGTTTGCAGACAGAAGAAAGCGTGGAAGATAATGAAGAAATGATGGGATGAGTTTTGGGATGAAGTGAGAGGGACAGTGGCTGAATGACAGGAAGGGAAGAGGCAGGAGAAGCCCAGAAGTGGGAAAGGATAGGAAGAGATAATGGAGTTGGCCGAATTGCAGACTGAAACTTCTTTTCAGAGCTCCAGACCTGCTTGTCAGGGATTTACACTGTCAGCCACCATCCAGTTCACAATGGAGCTAATTACAAAATGCACACAGATTTGAAGCTGGGATGCTAAACTCCTTCTAAAATCCCTCACCACAGCAACAAGGATAATCTCAGCCACATTGACAGTCTCAGCTGGCACTGTGTTCATCATTTAAAGGGGCAAAGTCCAAGACAAAGCGAGGCACATCCAACGAATCTTGGCAGCATTGATGTGTTGGCCTTTTCACCAAGCCCTGTTCCAGTCACAAGGTGAAGCACTGTTCACGTTTCTTTTTCCTGCTTCATATAAACAAAAAGAAGCATAACTATTGATATTAGGGGGTTGCTATCTCTGCCACTTCTGCTGAGAAACCAGGACAACTGGGTCTTAGTTAGCTCAGGTTCTAATTGCAAAATGCAAGTGATCAGTGAGCAGTGATCTAAGCAGCATTGTCTCCCACTTCATGAAGCTTGATTCTGTTTAAAGCACATTCACAAACTACGTTTGCATTTCATGCACAATACACACTCAGAATACACTTCTGCATTGCAAATCATGTTCGTATATGCAGTACATATTCACTCTAGTTATAGAATGCCAGAGCACATATTTGCAATTCATTGTATATCTACAATATCGACACATAGTGTATATTTAATATGTATTACATGTTTATGATGTATCTTCACAGTTGCTTGCGTCAACTAATGGGACTGCTTCTGGTACGCATCCATAAAATGTCACTGCAACGCCAAATATTGTCTGTGTATCTTGTAGTATTAAGCCGGCAAGTGGTGTAGTGGCAACCGCACCGGACTTCCAGGCGAGTGGTCGCAGGTTCGAACCCGGCCAGCCCCTTACACACTCTCCATCGGTGCCGGGTTGCGCGTCCAGCTAGCAACTCGGCCTCGTACGGCAAGGAAATGGCAAGGTTGCGGGCTGATACGCCACAAGGAACAACAACATATTGTAGTATTGACTCACAGTAACTGCTAATCACATTGCAGCATGTGATCACCAATTATCACACTAACTCACATATATTATTGACACGCATTCTGAGCCTATGCCTGTATGTAGGTTCATATTATTTTGCAATATATATTCACTGCACTCACGGTATAGATTTATGGTATGCACTCGGAATATATGTTTGCAATATACATTGCAGCTTTGTATTCACTGTGCATGTTCCAGGTCTGATGAGTTGCCAACACACCGAACCTTTTACAATATTCTGCTGTCAGGTTCATTGTTTTTTTTACCGTTGCTGACAGTTTTGGGAGCTACTCACGAAAGGATCCAATTTCCAGCCTGATGCGAAAGCTTCCCTGGTCTGAGTCTTTCTCTCATCTCAATGCGGACTCGATGCCGTCTCTCAGACTGTAACAACACTTTAATTTCTGCAGTCTGGAGACATCTCACACCATTGTATTTCTAGCTGTCAATGTTAAACTATTCTGACAGGCATGAACGCATAAAAATTCCTTTCCTCAGAAAAATATTTACAGGACAAAAGCCTCTGTGCGCACATTTAAATTGGCTTTGTAGTTGAACTATCTTCTGTTGGGGACTAACATGAATATGGCCAATATGAAGCATCTGCCTGACTCAATATTGTTGAAGATTGAAGGAGTCGCTGTTTCCTCTTTTATTTCCCCTTAATCAGGGTCTCTCGAGATGTACAAACTAGGTAATATCAGTAAAGTGCCCAACGTACACCTTCTCTCACCCAGTCCCGTTACTCCAAGCAATGCGCCCTCTGATTTACGCTGGTTCTTTGTCCAGTAATAACTGAATTATAATATTCCCATCCTTGCATAACCTCAGCTCTCAGTCTCTGGAACAACCTCCAGCCCAAACAGGAGTCATGAAATCATAGAGGTACTGGGGAGAAATGGGTCCTGCAGTTTGCCTCGTCCATCTCGACACCAACAACCACCCACTTCACTAACTGCTGCAAACCGCTGTTTTTTCAATAAGTGTTGTACTTTCTAACAAACTGACGTATTTTTCACACTTACTAGCAGAAAGCGGTATAGCAGCTGAACTAAAAGTTTATCACCTTTCTCATTTTTTGTTGGCTAGGTGTGTTTTGTTGGCTAGCCATGTGGTGTAATTGTTTTAATTATGCAGCCTATTAACCAGCTTATCCCTATATAAGGAATAAAATAGGAATTTCTAAACTTAACTACAAACGAGATGGATTTTTCAGAAGCACTATTGCCCCAATAGTGGCATCTTCTTTCGTTGTCTTACACCCCTTAGCATCGTTTCTCAGCTCTTTCTTTAGTTTGCTAAGTACTAGTATGTTTGCTTGTACTCTAAAATAAACTGAAATCTTGGAATTAAGACCCTCTCGTCAGTCCTGACTCCCGGAAGAATCCCAAGGATCAGAAAATAAATAGAGATCCAACAAAATTAATCTTTTAATTCACCGCATATTCTCATCAGCTCCCCCCAGATTCTACCTCTGACCTACAGCCTAGAAATAATTTGCAGTGACTAATTAACCTACCGGCTGCTCACAGCGGCCTGGATAGTGGAAGTCCTTGATAATGGACGCTGCTTCCCTGTAGCAGGGCTTGTTGTTGATGTACTCAATGGTGGGTGACAGACCTGTCCCTGTCATGGACTGGGCTGAATCCACCACTTCTACAGGCTTTTCTATCCCTGGGCATTGGTGTTTCCATACCAGGCTGTTATGCAGCCAGTCAGGATGCTTGTCAGGGTTTTGGATAGCATGCCGAACCTGCGCAAATTTCTCAGAAGGTACAGACACTGCCATGCCTTCTTTGAATTGTCACATACGTGCTTATCCCAGGACAAATCCTGTGAGATGATAATGCCAAGGAACTTAAAGTTATTGACCCTCTCCACCTTCAATCCCCCAATAATATCTGGCTCATGAACCCCCGATTTCTTCCTCTGTCGTGGTTACTTGAAATGACCTGGAGACACAGACAATTCTTCAAGAAGTTTAAACCTTTATTTGCAAACAAAGGCTGAGACAATCAATGAACTTGTCACCGAAAGCCCACCGAGCTCCGGTGTACAGCATCCTTTATAGTAATTTATTATCTCAGTTACATTCCGGTTTCATCAGCACACCCAATCAGTTTATAATTGCATATCATCTATTCATTAACTAATCAATCGCTCTTGCCTAGCTCTCGGTGCGTCACCATTATTTTTCACCCATTCGCGTTGGGACCTTATTCGTGGCCAAGATTATGTTTTCCAGACAACCTCCCTCACATGGTTATATGGTTATTACATTCCTGCTCGCAGCATCCTGTCCGCCACCGTTATCTCGTACTAAACAAAGGCTGAGTGTAATACATGGGATACATCTCAGCTAATAGTGCTGCTAAACAAACAGGTGTTCTGTAAGTGCCATAATATGCAGCTAAGAGAGTACAAAGTATCTAGTGAAAACAACACATAACAAAATGTGTCTAGTAAAATAATACATACTAATATTCAGTACCTAGAAGTGATTACATAGTGTAGTAAATAGCTAATACATAGTGATTATATTTCAGGTATATATAGTGGTTATGTCAGGTATATTTCTCAATACCTCCTGCAGTCAAAGAAACATCCCTTTGATTGTGCTGACATTGAGTGAGCAGTTGTATTGTGGCACCATTCATCTAGTTTCTCAGTCTCCCTCCTTTATGCTGATTTGTCACCAGCTTTGATTCAGCTGGTAGCGGCAGTGTTACCAGCATTGGAGTTGTCCTTAGCTCCACAGGCACATGTGTAAAGTGAGTAGAGCAGGGGATTGAATACAGAGTCTCGTGGTGCACCGGTGTTGATGGTGGAAGAGATGTTGTTGCCAGTCTGAACTGACTGACGTCTACAAGTGAGGAAATTGACCCATTCACACAAGAAGGTATTGATGCCTCGGTTTTGCAGTTTATTGATTACTTTTGATGTGAAAGTAGTGTTGAATACTGAGCTGTTGTCAGTGTAGTCCTGCTGTGTATAGTGTATCTTCTCTGTTCCAGGGCTGAGTGAGGAGTCAATGAAAAAGCATCAGCTGTGACCTGTTGTGATGTTTGGCAGATTGGAGTGGATGAAAATCAGTCCTCAGACAGGAGTCGATATGTTTCAACACCAGTGGATGTGAGTGCTACTGGATGATAATCACCGAGGCAGGTCACCTCCTTCTTCTTGGGCACCAGTATGACTGATGCCTGCTTGAAGCAGGTGGGTACCTCAGACTGCCAAAGTGAAAGGTTAACGATAACAGTAAATACCCCAGCACAGGTCTATAGTATTCAGCCAGATACACTGTCTGGGCCGGATGCTTTCCGTGAGTTCACCCTCCTGAAGGATGTTCTCATGTCAGCCTCAGAGACTGAAATCACAAGGTCGTAAGGGGCTGTGGGAATTCATGAAGGTGCCTCCATGTTCTATCAGTCACATTAAAGACATTATGTTGATCTGGGAGTGAAATTTTGTTGTCACATATATCGCTTGATATTTGAGTAGGTTAAAAGTTCAGCACAGCATTGTGGGCCTGTACTGCGCTTTTGTGCTCTATTTATCTTGGCTCAAACTGGAGCACCCCGAAGAAACCCAGTTGTTTGGAGGGAGAATGGGAAAACCCCACGGAGAGAACCCAACATCGGGATTGCGCCCGGATATCTGGTGCTGCGAGGCTGTGCCAATGCACCACCCGTTAAACCCCCAATCTCTATCTTCCCTCCACCAAGAAAGGAACTGGCATATAGAGTTTGATCCAGACAATTGTGAAATGATGTATTTTCGGACTACTATTGAGGCTACATCATTCACCATGGATGGTAGGGACCTGTGTTGGGACACTGATTACAAGAACAAAGAGTTAATCCTCCAACATTATCAAACTTTGGTCAGGTCTCAGCTGAAGTACTGCATGCAGTTCTGGTCATAGGAAAGATATGATAGCCATGGAGAGGGTTCAGAGGAGATTCTCCCTGGATGTTGCTTGGGACAGAGTGTTTCAGTTACGAGAATAGACTGGAGAAGCTGGAAATTAAGAGAGGCCATGATCGAGGTATAAAAAATCACGAGGGATATAGAAAGCACACATTCAACGCGTTCAATGATTCAAGAACAGCTTCTTCCCCTCTGCCATCCGATTTCTGAATGGACATTGAACCCATGAACACTACCTCACTACTTATTTAACTATTATATGTGTGTGTGTGTGTATATATATACTACAATAGATACATATATAATATCAGGTGAAGCTGATTCAACGTTGAAGTGTAATGTGTTTGAGGTGGGTTTGCTGTCAGAGATGGAGCTGGAGTGATTGATTCAGTAAGGAGGAGTTGAGGTGGAGGAGCTTCACCTAACCTGTCCACCTGACCGGGTTGCAAAGTTGGATTGCTCTAAATGCTGAGCCGATTTGGAGAGGTTGAGAACAGCTTTGGGCTGGGCAGCAAAGTCTAGGCCCAGAGCGTATCACTGCGCCTGGGCCCAGGTCCTAGTGTGAGGCATGATCCGCTGTCTGGACGATGTAACTGCCGGTCCAGATGGAGTGGAAAGGCAGTGTCAGGTTGATTTCTCTTACTCTCCCGCAATGTTCACCGCTCTCTCTGCAGCGCTGAGGCTGTGAGGCAGTTCCAGCTGCTGTGCTTCGTGTCTGTGAGCTTCTCGGCAATCTGCCCTGAACTGAGACTGAGGCTTTGGGCCTACTCCAGGCTGCTCCATGTGTTCGAATCTAAGGACTCAATATAGTTCAGAATGCTGTTGCTCTGTTCTCTTGTTTGTATGACTCGTGTACTTTTCTCTCTCTTTGTGCATTGGGTGTTGGTCTTTTTTAAACTGGATTCTTTCTGGTTTCTTGCTCTGTGTCTGCCTGTAAGCAGACAAATCTCAAGGTTGTGTAATTTATGCATTCTTTGACTATAAGCATACTTTGAATCTTTGAATATTTATTCAGTTAGGTATTGCAGTGTACTGCTGCCACAAAACGACAAATTTCACAACATATGGAAGTGATATTAAGCCTGATTCTGAGATAGGGTAGACAGCAGGGTACTATTTCCTTTATCACTGCTATAGAATACTGGAGGGTATTGATTTAGGGTAAGGAGTAAGAGATTTACCGAGGATCTGTGGGAGGTCTTTGTCACCCAGTGATTGGTGAGTACCTGGAATACAATGCCTGAGAGAGTGGTGGAAACAGGGTTACAGACGGTATTTAAGAAGCGTTCACACAGACACTTGAATTGCCTGGGCACTGGAGGCTATGGGCCAAGTGCTGGAGGATGGTGGTGCCCACTGGTCAGCCGAACACTGCAGGCCAAATGGCCTGTTGCCGTGCTCTCTGACTCTTAACAGCTCGAAGTTCAACCTGCACAAGCAGTGGGCAGGCCAGGTCTGGGAGAAGTGCAGCTACTGTGAAACGTCAAAGATAAACTTTGCTACCTCCAGCCTTACATTGCAACAATGCCAATCTAATGAGAAATAAAAATTAACACTTTCACAAAGCAATTAAAGCCATTCAGCCTCAGTTCAGAATTTCGAAATGTCACTTTGCGGGAATTGCAAATGAGTCATATTTAAAATGCAGATCGAGGAGCCTTTCCTTTTGATCTTGGGCTGTGTAAGTAGCATTCAAAAAGCTGCTTTGATCCCGAATGAATGTCTGGTGAAATTATGAGGGCTAATGTGGTTATAGATCTCAGCGATGATCATAGCTTCAGGACATTGGCTTAATCTGCGCTCATTGTGGCTAGGAGCCTGTTGCAGCTGCAAGCCAACCCCCAGTGTATCTGGATGTGCCACTGGCTCCAAACCAAGCCGATTAAGAAGATTGCATGCGGAGAGGTTTAATTCTGCTCTGTAAATAAATGCACCATTGGAGCCCCATCTGCCTCTCGAGCGAGGCTCTTTAATGAGAGCATGATTAGTGGGGATAGTGAAGAGGTGAAAGAGAGGGAGGCGAGGTGGATGGAAGAGAGGGTGGGGGTTATGGGGTTATATTAATTAAGGAATAAAGGAAATAACACTGAAATCTTTAACAAGAATAGCAGCAGAGAGAAAAGGATCAAAACGGAAGGAATGCAACATCTCCAAACAATACCATCATAGCTAGATTTAAAAAGCAGTTAGTGTGTTTACATGTAGTCTCAGAACATGCTGAGGAAACGTAGCATTGGTCAAATTGTGGCTTCAAACACGGTTGATGTTAAGTTGCAGTATAATTGGGACATAGCAGGACTCGATACCAGAGATATCCAAGGGCAGTTGCTTCACTCCACATTCCTGGCCAGTGGATTTGATAGTGAAAAGCATCTGGTTGTTGCTAAATGCACAAATGATCCTCCTTGTTCTCAGCTTCGGGCTGGGGTAGGAATCTGTTCCCGACGTGTAAGGAATGAAGTACACACCACTGCTCTTCCAAAGTTGTTCATTGGTTCTTGTGTAGGCAAGACTACAAGACTGTAAGACGTAGGAGCAGAATTAGGCCATTCAGCCCTTTGAGTCTGCTTCACCCTTTCATCATGGCTGATCCATTTTCCTCTCAACTCCATTCTTTTACCTTCTCCCTGTAACCTTCCATGCCCTGAACCTTTGAACCTCAGCCTTAAATACAACCAATGACCTGGCCTCCACTGCTGTCTGTCCACTGATTCACCATCCTCTGGCTAAAGAAATTCCTCCCCATCTCTCTTCTAAATGGATGCCCCTCTATTCTGAGGCAGTGCCTCCTGGTCCTAGACTCCCCCACCATAGGAAACATTCACTCCACCTTCGAAAGGTTTCAAAGGGATCCCCCTCATTCTTCTAAATTCCAATGCGTAAAGGCCCAGAGCCATCAAACATTCCTCATACAATAAATAAACCTATCATTCCTGGAATTATTCTCATGTACCTCCTCTGAACCCTCCCCAATGTCAGCACATCCTTTCTTAAATAAGGGGCCCAAAACTGTTCACAGTACTCCAAGTGAGGCCTCACCATCGCTTTAAAAAGTCTCAACGTTACATCTTTGCTTTTATACTCTAGTCCTCTCAAAATGAATGCTAACATTGCATTTTCCTTCCTCACCACCAACTCAACCTGCAAGTTAATCCTGCACGAAGACCCCCGAGTTCTCTTGCACCTCAGATTTTTGAATTTTCTCCCATTTGGAAAGCAGTCTATGCTTTTATTCCTTCTACCAAAGTGCATGACCATGCACCTCCTGGCGCTGTATTCCATTTGCCACATCTTTGCCCATTCTCCCGATCTGTCCAAGCCCTCCTGCAGACTCCCTGCTTCTTCAATGCTACCTGTGCCTCCACCTATCTCTGGAACTGAACAAAGCCATCAATTCCGTCATCCAAATCACTGACATACAACATGAAAAGTATCAGTTCCAACACAGAGCCCAGCAGAACACCACTAGTCACCGACAGCCCGTCAGAAAAGGCTCCCTTTATTCTCTCTCTTTGCCACTGCTTTATCCATCTTTTCTGGAATACCATGGGCTCTTACCTTGTTACGCAGCCTCAGGTGTGGCACATTGTCAAAGGCCTTCTGAAAATCCAAATACACAACATCCACCAACTCTCCTTTGTCTATCCTGCTTGTTATTTAGCCAAAGAATTCCAACAGATTTGTTAGGCATGATTTTCCCATGTTGATTTTGGACTATTTTATCATGTGTCTTCAAGTGCCCTGAAACTACATCCTTAACAATCAGCTCCAACATCTTCCCAACCACTGGGGTTAGACTAACAGGTGTATAAATACCTTTCTTCTGCTTTGGTCCCTTCCTGCAGAGTAGAATGACATTTGAAATTTTCCAGTCCTCCAGAACAATTCCAGAATTTAGTAGTTCTTGAGTATGTCTCCACAATCTCTCTCAGAACCCTGTGATGTAGTCCATCAGGTCTGAGTGACTTACCTATCTTCAGACCTTCCAGTTTCCCAAGAACCTTCACCCTAGTAGTAGCAACTGCGCTCACTTCTGCCCCGACACTCTCAAACTTCCAGCATACTGCTAGTGTCTTCCACAGTGAAGACTGATGCAAAATACTTATTCAGTTCATCTGCCATTCACTTGTCCCCCATTACTACCTCTCCAGCTTCATTTTCCTGTGGTCCAATATCTACTCTTGCCTCTCTTTTATATATCTGAAAAAAAAACTTTGCCTTCTGTCGTTTTTTAAAAGCTTCCCAATCCTCTAAAATCACCAATTTTTGCTCTATTATATGCCCTCTCTTTTGCTTTTGTGTTGTCTTTGACTTCCCTTGTCAGCCATGATTGTATTATCCTCCCTTTAGAATACTTCTTTTTTGGGAACTATCTATCCTGCACCTTCTGAATTGCTCCCAGAAACTCCAACCATTGCAGTTCTGCCATCATCCCTGTCCTCTTCCAGTCAACTTCACCCAGCTTCTCTCTCATACCTCTGTAAATCCCTTTACTCCACTGTAATACTGATACATCTGACTTTAGCTTCTCCTCCCAGGGTGAATTTGATCACATTATGATCACTCTCTCCTAACGGTTCTTTTACTTCAAGCTCCCTAATCAAATCCAATTCATTACACGACACCCAATCCAGAATAGCCGATCCCCTAGTGGCTTCCACCATGAGCTGCTCTAAAAAGTCATCTTATTTGCATTCTACAAATTCTCCCTCTTGGGATCCAACACCAACCTGATTTTCCCAATCTACCTGCATATTGAAATCCCTCACGACTGTCGTAATATTGCCCTTTTGACAAACCTTTTCTAGCTCCCGAGCAACATGCACAAAATGCTGAGGAACTTAGTAGGTCAGGCAGCATCTACGGAAAAGAGTCAACAGTTGACATTTTGGGCTGAGACCAAAATGAGAATGGAAACTGGAATTGAAATATTTGGCCACCAAGAAGTCTCAGTTGTGGCAGATGGTGCAGATTTACAACAGGTCTCACTGATGTAGCAGAGGCCGCATCGGGAGAACCAGACACAATAGACGACCCCAGCAGGTTCACAGATGAAATGTTTCCTCACCTGGAAGGACTGTTTGGGGCCCTAAATGGAGGTGAGGGAGGAGGTGTATGGGCAGGTGCAGCACTTTGGCCACTTGCAGGGGTAAGTTCCGGAAGAGAGATTAGTGGGGAAGAATGAATGGACAAGGGAATTGTGGAGGGAGCGATCCTTGTGGGAAGTGGGGAAGGGTATTAAAGATACATTTAGCAGTAGGATCTCTTTGGAGAGGGTGGAGATTGTGGAGGATAATGTGTTGGATGCAGAGGCTCATGCAGTGGTAGGTAGGGACAAGAGGAACTCTATCATTGTTAAACTAGCAGGATGATGGGGTGAGAGCGAATGTTGGGGAAATGGAAGAGATGTGGGTGAGGGCAGCATCAATGGTGGAGGAAGGGAATCCCTATTCTTTGAAGAAGGAGGACATCGTTGATGTCCTGGAATGGAAAGTTGAGTTCTGGGAACAGATGTGACAGAGATGAAGAAACTGAGAAAAGGGAATAGCATTGTAATTTGTTGCCCACATCCTGGTTACTTTTCGGATGCCTCAATATAATTCCCATCAGGGTCTTTTTCACCCTTGCAGTTTCTTAACTCCACTCCTGTCACCTCTTTCTGAGGATTTGATTTCATTTGTTACTAAGAGAGCCATCCCATCCCTGCTGCCTTCTTGTCTATCTTTATGTGTATCCTTGGATGTTAAACTTCCAAATCTGATCTTCTTTCAGCCAGGACTCAGAGATGCCCACAAAGCCATACCTGTCAATCTCTAATTGCGCTAGAAGACCACCTAATCTATTATGTATACTGCGTGCATTCAAATATAAAACTTTCAGCCCTGTATCCAAGACTCTTTTCAATATTGTCCCCCTTTCACACGGCATTTCATCTCACTGACTGCAATTTTGCCCTAACATCTGCCTGTCCTTCTTGACAGTCTCATTATACACTGCCTCTGCTTGTAAACCAACAGCCCTGTCATTCAGTTCCCATCCCCCGGCCAAATGAGTTTAAACCCTCCCCAACAGCTCCAGTAAACCTGCCCACAAGGATTTTACACCCCACCCCCCAGGTTCGCGTGTAATCAGTCCATTTTCTACAGGTCATACGTTCCACAGAAGATATCCCAATGATTCAGAAGTTACTGAGCATTGGCCAGTAACCAATCCAGACATCAGAAGTCTGAGAGGAGGGGATTTCACTCAGGGCCACTGCCCCAGTAGAAATAGGCAGCAGCAAGTGGTTTGCAACTGTGTAATAGAGCTTTGACCAGCGACCGATCCGCACTGGAGATTGATTAACAAGAGCAAATGAAAGGAAGGCAGGGACAAGCACAGCGGCCAGCATCTGAGTGGACAGAGTGAGAGTGGACAGAGTGAGAGTGGACGGAGTGAACGTGGACAGTCTGAGTGGACAGAGTGAGAGTGGACAGAGTGAGTGGACAGTGAGAGTGGACAGTCTGAGTGGACAGAGTGAGAGTGGACAGTCTGAGTGGACAGTCTGAGTGGACAGAGTGAGTGGACAGAGTGAGAGTGGACAGAGTGAGAGTGGACAGAGTGAGTGGACAGAGTGAGAGTGGACAGAGTGAGAGTGGACAGAGTGAGTGGACAGAGTGAGAGTGGACAGTCTGAGTGGACAGAGTGAGAGTGGACAGAGTGAGAGTGGACAGAGTGAGTGGACAGAGTGAGAGTGGACAGAGTGAGAGTGGACAGAGTGAGTGGACAGAGTGAGAGTGGACAGAGTGAGAGTGGACAAAGCCTGAGTGGACAGAGTGAGAGTGGACAGAGTGAGAGTGGACAGAGTGAGTGGACAGAGTGAGAGTTGACAGTCTGAGTGGACAGAGTGAGAGTGGACAGAGTGAGAGTGGACAGTCTGAGTGGACAGAGTGAGTGGACAGAGTGAGAGTGGACAGTCTGAGTGAACAGAGTGAGAGTGGACAGTGAGAGTGGACAGAGTGAGAGTGGACGGAGTCTGAGTGGACAGAGTGAGAGTGGACAGAGTGAGAGTGGACAGTCTGAGTGAACAGAGTGAGTGGACAGAGTGAGAGTGGACAGTCTGAGTGGACAGAGTGAGAGTGGACAAAGTCTGAGTGGACTGAGTCTGAGTGGACAGAGTGAGAGTGGACAGAGTGAGAGTGGACAGTCTGAGTGAACAGAGTGAGAGTGGACAGTCTGAGTGGACAGAGTGAGTGGACAGAGTGAGTGGACAGAGTGAGAGTGGACAGTGAGAGTGGACAGAGTGAGAGTGGACAGAGTGAGAGTGGACAGAGTGAGTGGACAGTGAGAGTGGACAGTCTGAGTGGACAGAGTGAGAGTGGACGGAGTCTGAGTGGACAGAGTGAGTGGACAGTGAGAGTGGACAGTCTGAGTGGACAGAGTGAGTGGACAGAGTGAGAGTGGACAGAGTGAGAGTGGACAGAGTGAGAGTGGACAGAGTCTGAGTGGACAGTGAGAGTGGACAGTGAGAGTGGACAGTGAGAGTGGACAGAGTGAGAGTGGACAGTCTGAGTGGACAGTCTGAGTGGACAGAGTGAGAGTGGACAGTGAGAGTGGACAGTGAGAGTGGATGGAGTGAGAGTGGACAGTCTGAGTGGACAGAGTAAGAGTGGACAGAGTGAGAGTGGACAGTGAGAGTGGATGGAGTGAGAGTGGACAGAGTGAGAGTGGACAGTCTGAGTGGACAGTGAGAGTGGACAGTGAGAGTGGACAGTGAGAGTGGACAGAGTGAGAGTGGACAGTCTGAGTGAACAGAGTGAGAGTGGACAGTGAGAGTGGACAGAGTGAGAGTGGACGGAGTGAGAGTGGACAGAGTGAGAGTGAACAGTCTGAGTGAACAGAGTGAGAGTGGACAGTCTGAGTGGACAGAGTGAGAGTGGACAGTGAGAGTGGATGGAGTGAGAGTGGACAGAGTGAGAGTGGACAGTCTGAGTGGACAGTGAGAGTGGACAGTGAGAGTGGACAGAGTGAGAGTGGACAGTCTGAGTGAACAGAGTGAGAGTGGACAGTGAGAGTGGACAGAGTGAGAGTGGACAGTCTGAGTGGACAGAGTGAGAGTGGACAGTCTGAGTGGACAGTGAGAGTGGACAGTGAGAGTGGACAGAGTGAGAGTGGACAGTCTGAGTGAACAGAGTGAGAGTGGACAGTGAGAGAGGACAGAGTGAGAGTGGACAGTCTGAGTGGACAGAGTGAGAGTGGACAGAGTGAGAGTGGACAGTGAGAGTGGATGGAGTGAGAGTGGACAGAGTGAGAGTGGACAGTGAGAGTGGATGGAGTGAGAGTGGACAGAGTGAGAGTGGACAGTCTGAGTGGACAGTGAGAGTGGACATTGAGAGTGGACAGTCTGAGTGGACAGTCTGAGTGGACAGTGAGAGTGGACAGAGTAAGAGTGGACAGAGTGAGAGTGGACAGTCTGAGTGGACAGAGTGAGAGTGGACGGAGTGAGAGTGGACAGTGAGAGTGGACAGAGTCTGAGTGGACAGAGTGAGAGTGGACAGAGTGAGAGTGGACAGAGTGAGAGTGGACAGTCTGAGTGGACAGTCTGAGTGGACAGAGTGAGAGTGGACAGAGTGAGAGTGGACAGTGAGAGTGGACAGAGTGAGAGTGGACAGAGTGAGTGGACAGAGTGAGAGTGGACAGTCTGAGTGAACAGAGTGAGAGTGGACAGTGAGAGTGGACAGAGTGAGAGTGGACGGAGTCTGAGTGGACAGAGTGAGAGTGGACAGTCTGAGTGAACAGAGTGAGTGGACAGAGTGAGAGTGGACAGTCTGAGTGGACAGAGTGAGAGTGGACAAAGTCTGAGTGGACTGAGTCTGAGTGGACAGAGTGAGAGTGGACAGAGTGAGAGTGGACAGTCTGAGTGAACAGAGTGAGAGTGGACAGTCTGAGTGGACAGAGTGAGTGGACAGAGTGAGTGGACAGAGTGAGAGTGGACAGTGAGAGTGGACAGAGTGAGAGTGGACAGAGTGAGAGTGGACAGAGTGAGTGGACAGTGAGAGTGGACAGTCTGAGTGGACAGAGTGAGAGTGGACGGAGTCTGAGTGGACAGAGTGAGTGGACAGTGAGAGTGGACAGTCTGAGTGGACAGAGTGAGTGGACAGAGTGAGAGTGGACAGAGTGAGAGTGGACAGAGTGAGAGTGGACAGAGTCTGAGTGGACAGTGAGAGTGGACAGTGAGAGTGGACAGTGAGAGTGGACAGAGTGAGAGTGGACAGTCTGAGTGGACAGTCTGAGTGGACAGAGTGAGAGTGGACAGAGTGAGAGTGGACAGTGAGAGTGGATGGAGTGAGAGTGGACAGTCTGAGTGGACAGAGTAAGAGTGGACAGAGTGAGAGTGGACAGTGAGAGTGGATGGAGTGAGAGTGGACAGAGTGAGAGTGGACAGTCTGAGTGGACAGTGAGAGTGGACAGTGAGAGTGGACAGTGATAGTGGACAGAGTGAGAGTGGACAGTCTGAGTGAACAGAGTGAGAGTGGACAGTGAGAGTGGACAGAGTGAGAGTGGACAGTGAGAGTGGATGGAGTGAGAGTGGACAGTCTGAGTGAACAGAGTGAGAGTGGACAGTGAGAGTGGACAGAGTGAGAGTGGACGGAGTGAGAGTGGACAGAGTGAGAGTGGACAGTCTGAGTGAACAGAGTGAGAGTGGACAGTGAGAGTGGACAGTCTGAGTGGACAGAGTGAGAGTGGACAGTGAGAGTGGATGGAGTGAGAGTGGACAGAGTGAGAGTGGACAGTGAGAGTGGACAGTGAGAGTGGACAGAGTGAGAGTGGACAGTCTGAGTGAACAGAGTGAGAGTGGACAGTGAGAGTGGACAGAGTGAGAGTGGACAGTCTGAGTGGACAGAGTGAGAGTGGACAGAGTGAGAGTGGACAGTGAGAGTGGATGGAGTGAGAGTGGACAGAGTGAGAGTGGACAGTCTGAGTGGACAGAGTGAGTGGACAGAGTGAGAGTGGACAGAGTGAGAGTGGACAGAGTCTGAGTGGACAGTGAGAGTGGACAGTGAGAGTGGACAGAGTGAGAGTGGACAGTCTGAGTGGACAGAGTGAGAGTGGACAGTGAGAGTGGATGGAGTGAGAGTGGACAGAGTGAGAGTGGACAGTGAGAGTGGATGGAGTGAGAGTGGACAGAGTGAGAGTGGACAGTCTGAGTGGACAGTGAGAGTGGACAGTGAGAGTGGACAGTCTGAGTGGACAGTCTGAGTGGACAGTGAGAGTGGACAGAGTGAGAGTGGACAGTCTGAGTGGACAGAGTGAGAGTGGACGGAGTGAGAGTGGACAGTGAGAGTGGACAGAGTCTGAGTGGACAGAGTGAGAGTGGACAGAGTGAGAGTGGACAGTCTGAGTGGACAGTCTGAGTGGACAGAGTGAGAGTGGACAGAGTGAGAGTGGACAGTGAGAGTGGACAGAGTGAGAGTGGACAGAGTGAGTGGACAGAGTGAGAGTGGACAGTCTGAGTGGACAGAGTGAGAGTGGACAGAGTCCGAGTGGACAGAGTGAGAGTGGACAGAGTGAGAGTGGACAGAGTGAGAGTGGACAGAGTCTGAGTGGACAGAGTGAGTGGACAGAGTGAGTGGACAGAGTGAGAGTGGACAGTGAGAGTGGACAGAGTGAGAGTGGACAGTGAGAGTGGACAGAGTCTGAGTGGACAGAGTGAGAGTGGACAGTGAGAGTGGACAGAGTGAGTGGACAGAGTCTGAGTGGACAGAGTGAGAGTGGACAGAGTGAGAGTGGACTGAGTGAGAGTGGACAGTGAGAGTGGACAGAGTGAGTGGACAGAGTCTGAGTGGACAGAGTGAGAGTGGACAGAGTGAGAGTGGACAGAGTGAGAGTGGACAGTGAGAGTGGACAGAGTGAGAGTGGACCGAGTGAGAGTGGACAGAGTGAGAGTGGACAGAGTGAGAGTGGACAGTGAGAGTGGACGGAGTGATAGTGGACGGAGTGAGAGTGGACAGAGTGAGTGGACAGAGAGAGTGGACAGTGAGAGTGGACAGAGTGAGAGTGGACAGAGTCTGAGTGGACAGAGTGAGAGTGGACAGAGTGAGAGTGGACAGTGAGAGTGGACAGTGAGAGTGGACAGAGTGAGAGTGGACAGAGTGAGTGGACAGAGTGAGAGTGGACAGAGTGAGAGTGGACAGAGTGAGAGTGGACAGAGTCTGAGTGGACAGAGTGAGAGTGGACAGAGTGAGAGTGGATAGAGTGAGAGAGGACAGTGAGAGTGGACAGAGTGAGAGTGGACAGAGTGAGTGGACAGAGTGAGAGTGGACCGAGTGAGAGTGGACAGAGTGTGAGTGGACAGAGTGTGAGTGGACAGAGTGAGAGTGGACAGTGAGAGTGGACAGAGTGAGAGTGGACAGAGTCTGAGTGGACAGAGTGAGAGTGGACAGAGTGAGAGTGGATAGAGTGAGAGTGGACAGTGAGAGTGGACAGAGTGAGAGTGGACAGAGTGAGTGGACAGAGTGAGAGTGGACCGAGTGAGAGTGGACAGAGTGAGAGTGGACAGAGTGAGAGTGGACAGTGAGAGTGGACGGAGTGAGAGTGGACAGAGTGAGAGTGGACAGAGTGAGTGGACAGAGTGAGAGTGGACAGTGAGAGTGGACAGTGAGAGTGGACAGTGAGAGTGGACAGAGTCTGAGTGGACAGAGTGAGTGGACAGAGTGAGTGGACAGAGTGAGAGTGGACAGAGTGAGAGTGGACAGAGTCTGAGTGGACAGAGTGAGAGTGGACAGTGAGAGTGGACAGTGAGAGTGGACAGTCTGAGTGGACAGAGTGAGTGGACAGAGTGAGTGGACAGAGTGAGAGTGGACAGTGAGAGTGGACAGAGTGAGAGTGGACAGAGTGAGAGTGGACAGAGTGAGTGGACAGTGAGAGTGGACGGAGTCTGAGTGGACAGAGTGAGTGGACAGTGAGAGTGGACAGTCTGAGTGGACAGAGTGAGTGGACAGAGTGAGAGTGGACAGAGTCTGAGTGGACAGTGAGAGTGGACAGAGTCCGAGTGGACAGTCCGAGTGGACATAGTCCGAGTGGACAGAGTGAGAGTGGACAGAGTGAGAGTGGACAGAGTCTGAGTGGACAGTGAGAGTGGACAGTGAGAGTGGACAGAGTGAGAGTGGACAGTCTGAGTGAACAGAGTGAGAGTGGACAGTGAGAGTGGACAGAGTGAGAGTGGACAGTCTGAGTGGACAGTCTGAGTGGACAGAGTGAGAGTGGACAGAGTGAGAGTGGACAGTGAGAGTGGATGGAGTGAGAGTGGACAGAGTGAGAGTGGACAGTCTGAGTGGACAGTGAGAGTGGACAGAGTCTGAGTGGACAGTGAGAGTGGACAGTGAGAGTGGACAGTGAGAGTGGACAGTGAGAGTGGACAGAGTCTGAGTGGACAGAGTGAGTGGACAGAGTGAGTGGACAGAGTGAGAGTGGACAGAGTGAGAGTGGACAGAGTCTGAGTGGACAGAGTGAGAGTGGACAGTGAGAGTGGACAGTGAGAGTGGACAGTCTGAGTGGACAGAGTGAGTGGACAGAGTGAGTGGACAGAGTGAGAGTGGACAGTGAGAGTGGACAGAGTGAGAGTGGACAGAGTGAGAGTGGACAGAGTGAGTGGACAGTGAGAGTGGACGGAGTCTGAGTGGACAGAGTGAGTGGACAGTGAGAGTGGACAGTCTGAGTGGACAGAGTGAGTGGACAGAGTGAGAGTGGACAGAGTCTGAGTGGACAGTGAGAGTGGACAGTGAGAGTGGATGGAGTGAGAGTGGACAGAGTGAGAGTGGACAGTCTGAGTGGACAGTGAGAGTGGACAGAGTGAGAGTGGACAGAGTCTGAGTGGACAGTGAGAGTGCACAGTGAGAGTGGACAGTCTGAGTGAACAGAGTGAGAGTGGACAGTGAGAGTGGACAGAGTGAGAGTGGACAGTCTGAGTGGACAGTCTGAGTGGACAGAGTGAGAGTGGACAGAGTGAGAGTGGACAGTGAGAGTGGATGGAGTGAGAGTGGACAGAGTGAGAGTGGACAGTCTGAGTGGACAGTGAGAGTGGACAGAGTCTGAGTGGACAGTGAGAGTGGACAGTGAGAGTGGACAGTGAGAGTGGACAGAGTGAGAGTGGACAGTCTGAGTGGACAGAGTGAGTGGACAGAGTGAGAGTGGACAGAGTGAGAGTGGACAGAGTGAGAGTGGACAGTGAGAGTGGACAGTGAGGGTGGACAGTGAGAGTGGACAGAGTGAGAGTGGACAGTCTGAGTGGACAGAGTGAGAGTGGACAGTGAGAGTGGATGGAGTGAGAGTGGACAGACTGAGAGTGGACAGTCTGAGTGGACAGAGTAAGAGTGGACAGAGTGAGAGTGGACAGAGTGAGAGTGGACAGAGTGAGAGTGGACAGAGTGAGAGTGGACAGTGAGAGTGGATGGAGTGAGAGTGGACAGAGTGAGAGTGGACAGTCTGAGTGGACAGAGTGAGAGTGGACAGAGTGAGAGTGGACAGAGTGAGAGTGGACAGAGTGAGAGTGGACAGTGAGAGTGGACAGAGTGAGAGTGGACAGAGTGAGTGGACAGAGTCTGAGTGGACAGAGTGAGAGTGGATGGAGTGAATGTGGACAGTCTGAGTGGACAGAGTGAGAGTGGACAGAGTGAGAGTGGACAGTGAGAGTGGACAGAGGGCTCTGTGGCCGTCCCCCTCAACAGCAGGTTTGTCACATATGGATACAGTGACCTAACAGAGTAAAGTCACAGTGGTCAGGTTCTCTGGCACTGAGATCAACTCTGTGACTCAGAAAGGAAGGGGGTTGAAGAGGCACGTTGCGGTGATAGGGGACTAGTTAATTAGAGGAACAGATAGGAGGTTCAGTAGGCGAGAATGAGATTCCCAGATGGTACGTTACCTCCTGGGTGATGGGGCTAAGGACATTTTGGATTGAGTCCTTTGCATTCTAAAGTGGGAGGGTGAAGAGCCAGAGGTTGTGGTCCTTGTAGGTACGAATGACACCGGTAAGATGAGTGATGAAGTTTGGCATAGGGAGTTCAGCGAATTAGGTGCTATGTGCAAGTGCAAGACCTCCAGGGTTGTGATCTCAGGATTGCTACCCATGCTATATGCTAGTGAGGCCAGGACTAGGAAGATTATACAGTTTAATACGTATCTAAGGAGTTAGTGTAGGAGGGAGAGCACAATATATTTGGATCATTGCACCATTGTGCTCTCTTCCAGGGAAGGTGGGGCCTGTACAGGAGGAATGGTTTGCACCTGAACTGGAGGAGGTCCAATATCCTTGTGGGAAGGTTTATTAATGCTGCATGGTCGGGTTTAAACTAGAGTTTCCAGGGGATGGGAACCAGAGTGCCAGAAAAGTTATTGGAGAGGTTGTGGAGGCAGATATTGGTAAGAGTTCAGACAGTTAGGAATCAAAAGCGGAGTCCGTGGAAGCAGAGTCCTGGGCTTTGGCTAAGTGGGCTTCGGCGTAAGGGGACTTCGGTAAGCCTGTGTGATTGCTCGCTGAGGGGAAGAAGGTAAGGTTGCTAGGAGCTTTTTAGACTTATTCTATTAATCCAGTTCAGGTATGGGGGAGACAGTCAGAGCAGTGGTGTGCTCCGTATGCAGTATGTGGGAGGTCAGGGTCAACACAGTTGTCCCTGATGACCACACCTGCAAAAGGTGCATCCAGCTGCAGCTCCTATCAGCCCGAGTTAGGGAGCTGGAGCTGGAGCTGGATGAACTACGGATCATTCGGGAGGTGGAGGCAGAGATAGATAGGAGTTAGCAGGAGGTAGTCACACCAAAAAACCATGAAGTAGGCAGATGGGTGACGGTCCAGAGAGGCAGGGGGAGCAGGCAGAGAGAGCAGAGCACCCCTGCGGCCATTCCCATTAACAATAAGTATACCGTACTGGATACTTTTGATGGGGATGACCTACCAGGAATGAGTTGTAGTGGTCCTGCCTCTGGCACAGAGGTTGAACCCTCAACTAGAAAGGGGAGGAGGGAAGAGAAGAGAGCGATAGTTTTAGGGGACTCTATAGTCAGGGGGGCAGATAGGAGATTTTATGGGGCAGATCGGGAGTCTCGGATGGTATGTTGCCTCCCTGGTGCCAGGGTCCGGGACATCTCAGATCGGGTGCAGGCTATTCTTGAGAGTGAGGGCATGAACCCAGATGTAGTGGTCCATGTAGGGACCAATGATGTAGGTAAGGTGAGTGAGGGGGTCCTGCTTAGAGAGTTCAGGGAGTTAGGAGTGAAGCTGAAAGGCAGGACCTCCAGGGTGACAATCTCGGGATTGCTACCTGTGCCACGTGCGAGTGAGGCGAAGAATAGAATGATTATGCACATTAATACGAGGCTGAGAGCATGGTGCAGGAAGGAAGGGTTCAGGTTTTTGGATAATTGGTCTTTGTTCCAGGGACATTGGGATCTGTTTCGAAGGGACGGTCTACATCTGAACCGGAGGGGTACTAACATTCTTGCAGGAGTATTTGCCAGTGCTGCTCGGGGGGGTTTAAACTAGATGTGCAGGGGGCAGGGATCCAGATCCAGAGGGTTGGTCAGAAGGTGCATGGGGTTAAATGTGTACAAGGTTTGGGTGATCTTGAGAAGGTCATCAAAATTCAGGGTGCAATTTGCCCGATGGAAGTTCAAGGAGCTGGGTTAGGTACAGTAGACAGTGTTTTAAGCAAAGAGAGGAGGAATGGGCTAAGAATTCTATACTTGAATGCGCGTAGTAGTGTCAGAAATAAGACAGATGAGCTTGAAGCTCAGATGAAAATGGGGAACTACAATATTGTTGGGATAACGGAGACATGGCTGCAAGGGGATCAGGCCTGGGAATTGAGTGTACCAGGGTATACGTGCTATCGTAGAGATAGAAATATGGGAAGAGGGGGTGGGGTGGCCCTGTTGGTGAGGAATGAGATTCAGTCCTTAGCAAGAGGTGACTTGGGAACAGGGGAAGTAGAGTCTGTGTGGATTGAGCTGAGGAACAGTAAGGGTAAAAAGACCCTAATGGGTGTTGTGTACAGGCCCCCAAACAGTAGCGTGGATATTGGGTACAAGTTGATTAGGGAGTTAACATTGGCATGTGCTAAAGGTAATGCAGTCGTTATGGGAGATTTCAACATGCAGGTGGACTGGGAAAATCAGGTAGGTGCTGGACCCCAGGATAGGGAGTTTGTGGAGTGTCTAAGGGATGTATTTTTGGAACAGCTTGTGCTTGAGCCAACCAGGAACGAGGCTATTTTGGACTTGGTGATGTGTAATGCACAGGAATTGATAAGTGATCTTGAAGTAAAGGAGCCATTAGGAAGTAGTGATCATAACATGATAAGTTTTTATCTACAATTTGAGAGGGATAAGGGCAGATCAGAGGTGGCAGTGTTGCAATTAAATAAAGGAGACTACGGAGCCATGAGGGAAGAGCTGGCCAAAGTTAAATGGGCGGATGCCCTGGCAGGAAAGACAGTGGATCAGCAGTGGCAGATATTCTTGGGCATAATACAAAAGATGCAAATGCAGTTCATTCCAATGAGAAGGAAGGATTCAAAGAGGGGGAAGGGGCCACAGTGGTTGACAAAGGAAGTCAGAGATTGTATAGCATTAAAGAAAAAGAAGTATGACAGGGCTAAGATGAGTGGGAATACAGATGATTGGGAAAGTTTTAAGGAACAGCAGATCTTAACTAAAAAAGCAATACAGAGAGAAAAAATCAGGTATGAGCTCAGTCTAGCCAGGAATATAAAAGGGGATAGCAAAAGCTTTTTTAGCTATGTGAAGAGAAAGAAGATAGTTAAGAACAATGTTGGCCCCTTGAAGAATGAATTGGGAGAAATTGTTATGGGAAACAGGGAAATGGCAACAGAATTTAATGCGTACTTTAGATCTGTCTTCACCAGGGAGGACACAAGCAATCTCCCAGATGTAATGGATGGGCCAGGGTCATAAGATATCAGAGGAATTGAGACAGATTGACATTAGGAAAGAAACTGTGATGACTAGACTGGTAGGACTGAAGGCTAATAAATCCCCGGGTCCAGATGGTCTGCATCTGAGGGTTCTAAAAGAGGTGGCTCAGGAAATTGCGGATGCATTGGTAATCATTTTCCAATGTTCCTTAGGTTCAGGATCAGTTCCTGAAGATTGGAGAGTGGCTAATGTTGTCCCACTTTTCAAGAAGGGAGGGAAGGAGAAAACGGAGAACTATCGCCCTGTTAGCCTAACGTCAGTCGTGGGGAAGATGCTTGTCCATTATTAAGGACGAAATAGTGGCACATCTAGATGGCAGAAATAGGATTAGGCCGAGCCAGCATGGATTTACCAAGGGCAAATCATGCTTGACTAATCTGTTGGAGTTTTTTGAGGGTGTAACAAGGATGTTAGACGAGGGTAAGCCAGTAGATGTTGTGTACCTAGATTTTCAGAAGGCATTCGATAAGGTGCCACATAGGAGATTGGTGAGTAAAATCAGAGCTCATGGCATTGGGGGCAGGGTTTCAACATGGATAGAAAACTGGTTGGCAGATAGAAAGCAAAGGGTAGCAGTGAATGGGTGTTTCTCAGACTGGCTGGAGGTGACTAGTGGGGTACCACAGGGCTCTGTATTGGGAGCACAGCTCTTTACGATTTATGTCAATGATTTAGATGAGGGCATTGAAAACTATATCAGCAAGTTTGCTGACGATACTAAACTGGGTGGCAGTGTGACATGCGAAGAGGACGTTAGGAGAATACAGGGAGACTTGGATAGGCTGAGTGAGTGGGCAGATACTTGGCAGATGTCATTCAATGTGAATAAATGTGAAGTTATCCACTTTGGAAGCTGGAACAAGAGGGCAGAGTATTGTCTGAACGGTGTAGAGTTAGGTAAGGGAGAAATGCAAAGAGACCTAGGAGTCCTAGTTCACCAGTCAATGAAGGTGAATGAGCAAGTGCAACAGGCAGTGAAGAGGGCAAATGGAATGTTGGCCTTTGTTACAAGGGGAATTGAATACAAGAGCAAGGATGTTCTTTTGCATTTGTACAGGGCCCTGGTGAGACCACACCTGGAATATTGTGTACAGTTTTGGTCTCCAGGTTTAAGGAAGGACATTCTGGCAATTGAGGAAGTGCAGCATAGATTCACTAGGTTGATTCCTGGGATGGCAGGGCTGTCTTACGCAGAGAGATTGGAGAGATTGGGCTTGAACACGCTGGAATTGAGGAGATTGAGAGGGGATCTGATTGAAACGTTTAAGATAATTAAAGGATTTGATAGGATTGAGGCAGGAAATATGTTCCAGATGTTGGGAGAGTCCAGTACCAGAGGGCATGGATTGAGAATAAGAGGTCAGTTATTTAAAACAGAGTTGAGGAAGAGCTTCTTCTCCCAGAGAGTTGTGGAGGTGTGGAATGCACTGCCTCGGAAGACGGTGGAGGCCAATTCTCTGGATGCTTTCAAGAAGGAGCTGGATAGATATCTGATGGATAGGGGAATCAAGGGATATGGGGACAAGGCAGGGACTGGGTATTGATAGTGAATGATCAGCCATGATCTCAGAATGGCGGTGCAGACTCGAGGGGCCGAATGGTCTACTTCTGCACCTATTGTCTATTGTCTATTGTCTAAAAGGTTAAGCAATTAATGACTGAGCTGCTTATATTTCAATGCAAGAAGTATTGGAGGAAGGGCAGATGATAGCGCTGAAGATGAGGTAGCTAGTTTACAGTGGCAATGTGCAGTGAGGAGAGGCAAAATTCCAGTCAACAGAATGAGTTGTAATGTAGAAGGTGCACAAAATCAAAAGGGCAAAAACAGGACTGAAGGGTATTGTATTTGAATGCGTGCAGTACACGGAATAAGGTAGGCAAATTTGCAGCACAGTTGCAGATTGGCATGTATGATGTTGTAGATATCACTGAATCATGGCTGAAAGAAAATTATAGCTGGGAGCTTAATGTCCAAGGATACACATTGTATCACAAAAACAGGCAGAGGGGTGGCGTTGCTCTGTTGGTAAAAATTGAAATCAAATTGTTAGAGGTGACATAGGGTTGGAAGGTGTTGAATCATTGCGGATAGAGCAAAGGAACTGCCAGGATAATATACAGATCCCCCAAACAGTAGTAAGGATGTGGTCTACAAATTACAATGGGAGGTAGAAAATGCATGCCAAAAGGGCAGGAGGAATTCTGATATGCAGCTAGATTGGGAAAATCAGGTTGGTGCTGGACTCCAAGAGGGTAAACCTCTAGAGTGCCTACGAAATAGCTTTTTAGAGCAGCTCATGGTTGAGCCCACTAGAGGATTAGCTATTGTGGATTTGGTGTTGAGCAATGAACTGGAATTGATTGGAGAGCTTAAGGTAAAATAACCCTTATGGGCAAGTGATCATGATATGATCGAATTCACCCTGAAATTTGAGAAGGAGAAACTGAAGTCAGAAGTATCAGTAGTACTGTGGTGTATAGAGAATTACAGTGATATGAGAGGAGTTGGCCAGAATTGATTGGAAAAGGACACTGGCAGGGATGATGGCAAAGCAGCAATGGCTGGAATTTCTGGAAGCAATTCAGAAGGTGTAGGAAATATACATTCCAAAGAAGTATTCTAAAGGCAAGATGACACAACCGTGGCTGACAAGAGAAGTCAAAGCCAACATAAAAGCCAAAGAGAGGGTATATAAAAGAGCAAAAATAAGTGGGAAGTTAGAGGATTAGGAAGCTTTTAAAAACTCACAGGAAGCATCTAAAAAAGTCATTAAGAAGGCAAAGATGGATTATGAAAGTAAGCTAGCCAATAATATTAAAAAGGATACCAGAAGTTGCTTCAGATATATAAAAGAGAGGCAAAAGTGGACATCAGACCACTGGAAAACGATTCTGGAGAGGTAGTAATGGGAGACAAGGAAATGGCGGAGAACTGAATAAGTATCTTGTATCAATCTTCACTGTGGAAGACACTAGCAATATGGTGGAAGTTACAGGTGTCAGGGGTCACCATTACTAGGGAGAAGATCTTGGTAGACTGGAAGGTCTGAAGATAGACAGGTCACCTGATCCAGTGGGTTCTGAAAGAGGAGGCTGAAGAGATCGTGAAGGCATTAGTAATGATCTTTCAAGAATCACAAGATTCTGGAATGGTTCCTGAAGACCGGAAAATTGCAAATGTCACTCCACTCTTCAAGATGGCAGAGAGACAGAAGAAAGGAAACTATAGGCCAGTTAGTTTGACCTCAGTGGTTGGGAAGGTGTTAGGGTTTATTATTAAGGATGAGGTCTCAGGGTACTTGGAGGCACATGATCAAATAGGCCATAGTCAGCATGGTTTCCTCAAGGGAAGATCTCGCCTAACAACTCTGTTGGAATTCCTTAAAGAAATAACAAGCAGGACAGACAAAGGAGATTTGGTTGATGTTGTGTACTTGGATTTTCAGAAGGCCTTTGATAAGGTGCCACATATGAGGTTGTTTAATAAACTGAGCCAATGGTATTACAGGAAATATTCTAGCATTAATAAAGCAGTGGCTGATTGGCAGGTGACATAGAGTGGGAATATAGGGAGCTTTTTCTAGCTGGCTGCCAGTGACTAGTGGTATTCCACTGGGGTCTGTGTTGGGACCAATTCTTTTTATGTTATGTCAATGATTTGGATGATGGAACTGATGACTGTGTTGCAAAGTTTGCAGATGATATGAAGATAAGTGGAGGGGCAGGTAGTTTGGAGGAAGTGGAGAGGCCACAGAAGGACTTAGACAGATTGGGAGAATGGGCAAAGAAGTGGCAGATGGAATACAGTGTTCGGAAGTGTATGGTCATGCATTTTGGTAGAAGAAATGAAAGGGTTGACTATTTTCTAAATGGAGATAAAATACAAAAAACTGAGGCACAAAAGGACTTGGGAGTCCTTGTGCAGGATTCCCTAAAGGTTAATTTACAGGTTGAGTCTGTGGTGAGGAAGACAAATGCAACGTTAGCATTCATTTCGAGAGGGTTAGAATATAAAAGCAAAGATGTAATGTTGAAATTTTATAAGACACTGGTGAGTCCTCACTTGGAGTACTGAGAACAGTTTTGGGCTCCTTATCTTAGAAAGGATTTGCTGAAACTGGAGAGGGTTCAGAGGAGGTTCACGAAAATGACTCCAGGATTGAATGGCTTGTCAATGAAGAGAGTTTGATGGCTCTGGGCTTGTATTCACTGGATTTCAGAAGGGAGGGGTGACCTCATTGAAACATACTGGATGTTGAAAGGCCGTGATAGAGTGGATGTGGAGAGGATGTTTCCAATGGTGGGAGAGTCTAAGATCAGAGGACACAGCCTCAGAATGGAGGGCATCCTTTTAGAATGGAGATAAGGAATAATTTCTTTCAGCAGACTGGTGAATCTGTGGAATTCTTTGCCACAGGTAGCTGTGGAGGCCAAGTCTTTATGTATACTTAATGCAAAGGTTGATAGATTCTTGATTTGTCTGGGCACGAAGGGACACGAGGCTGAGGCAGGAGAGTGGGGCTAAGAAGAAAATTGAATCAGCCATGATAAAATGGCAGAACAGACTCGATGGGCCAAATGGCCCAATTGTGCTCCTATAGCTTATGGTTTTGTGCTCTAAAACTGGAACCGTACCCCCTGCACCAGTTTCTCAGCCAGCATTCATTTGCCAAATCATCCTATTCTTACCCTCACTGGCGCATGGTACAGACAGCAATCCAGAGATTGCTACCCTGGAGGTCCTGCCTTTTAGCTTTCTAAATTCTGTCCTATGCCATTGGTGCCGATATGTACCAAGACTTTTGGCTGCTCTCCCTCCCCTTTAGAATGTTATGGACCCAATCTGACATGTCCCTGACCCCAGCACCTGAGAGGGAACATACCATCTGGGTGTCTCTATTACTTCCACAGCAGCTTGTGCCTACTCCTTTAACTATGGAATCCCCTATCACTATTGCAGACCTCTTCCCCCCCACCTTCCCTTCTGAGCCAAAGAGCCAGTGACCCGGTTGTTGTGGCTCCACCCTGACAGATCATTCCCCTCAATAGTATCCAAAACTGTATTCATATTTGTGGTGAACTACATATACCTGTCTGGACACGGCCCTGCTGACTGCTCCTGTGGCTCCTCCCACAGACCCCGGTATAAAGGCGATTGAGGCCTGAGCCCGGCCTCTCAGTCTCCAGGATGTAGTATGGTGGTCACTCACTGCTTGTTCCTTCTTTCAGTCAATAAAAGCCGATATCTCGCCTTACGTCTCAGAGTGAGTTATTGATGGTGCATCAATATTATTGTGGGGAAGGGCCACAGGGGTACTCTGCATTGACTACCCATTTCCCTTCTCTCTCCTGACAGTCACCCATTTTCCTGCCTCCTGCAATGTAGGGGTGACTTTCTCCCAGTAGCTCCTATCTATCATCTCCTTAGTTTCCTGGATGAACCGAAGGTTGTTGAGCTGCATCTCCAGTTCCTTAACACAGTCTCCAAGGAGCTGCAGCTCGGGGCACCTGGTGCAGACGCAGTTATCCGGGAGGCTGGGGGTCTCCCAGAATTCCCACATCTCACACAACGAGCACAACCCAACCCCTGGAGCCATCCTCACTGCACTAGCTATGCACTGACAGGCAAAGAATGAAGAAGAAGAAACTTACCAGATACTTAGATCACTCAAGTCTGATGAGTCAAAGCCTCCTCACTCCCACAAAGACACAAAAAGAATGTTCTTTCTTGAAGATGGAAGTTTGGTCATTATTTCGAGTCACTGATTTGACTGACCACCAATAGCTGATGTCGATCTGAGATAATTCTCTTTGCCTAGCCCTTAACCCACATCTTTAGCTTTAAACTCAGCCTGTGATGCAGACTTTAGCCACATCTTCTCCAATCTCATCACAGACAGGAAAGGTGAACCTCAAAACCATACACACTGGCGTACCTTGTAGAGGAACTGCTGAGCAGCTCCAGCAACTCCGATTCGATCCTGACCTTGGGTGTTTTCTGTTTGGAGTTTGCATGCTGTCACTGGGTCTTCCCCAGATGCTCTGGCTTTGTCGCGCACCCCAAAGATATGTAGGCAGATCGGTTAATTAGCACTGTAAAAGGCTCCGAGTGTGTAAGTGAAGGGTAAAGCCTGAGGCCGTTGATGTGTACAGTATTTAAGGGAATAAATGGGCTAGGATTGGTTTTTATGAATGTATGATTGTAACATTCAATAAACTATGTTATTCTCAGGTAAGAAGGGAAGTGAGGAGAGGACTAGAAATGGGCTACACATTCGTCCCTGTTGAAGAGCTGCTCTTTGTGTCAGCAGAGGGGTATCTACCATTTCTGATCTCCAGCATTCATCTGGGCAGAAGACACAAGGTATTAGAGTGTGGTGATGAAGACACAAGTGCCCACAAAATCCCTCCCTCTGTTACCTCCACCGTTGCAGGTGGCCATGCTGGTGTGGTGGGGGCAGGAAGAGAGTTATTGGTGGGCAGTGCTCTGGTGGTGAGGTGGGAAGCAGATTGTGGGGAATGGGAAGGAGAGGATATCTGGGGGGGGTCATGATTTGGAAGAAGTTATTGACAGAGTGCTGAGGAGATAAATGGGGATCGCAGTGGCAATAATTGGTCTGGCGAAGAAAGGAGGAATTCAGCCTTTGACTGTCACAGAAATAAACCTTGAACTTCCAGACATGGACCCGTTTCAGTATCTGAGCCCAAAGGGGAGGTCAAAGGCCAAGTCAGCATTGGAAGGGTGTAACGCAGAATACGCAGGTTAAACACTGATGTCACTACATCTGCCTGATAACATGTTTGTGCACGTGCACATGAAAACATGTTACACCCTGTGAAGAAATTTCTTGGCCACTTCATTCAAACAGCATGCCTGGTAGAAAGCAAAGAATACTCCACGGTTCACATTTTCCACACGTTCATGGTTCCTTACAGCACAGAAAGAGGCCATTCGGCCCATTGAATCATTGCTGGCTCACGGAGCAATGTAATCGTCCACTAACTTTCCCTGTAATCCTTGCCACCCACTTTCCCTTCAGTTCCTCCAGATTGCAGCCCTCACCTGCACACGGGGAGAAGTTACAGTGGCCAATTACTGACTGACCCGCCGGTGTGTCAGAGGAAACCCACATCAACATCTGCCGGGGGGGGGGGCATTCATAAATTCATAAATGTCATGGCTGCAAGAGCGGGCCGAGGCTGACTCACCTCCTGACCCCAGACCATCTTCCAGGCACCAGTAAGGGGTCTGTACTTGCCTGGATCACTAGCCAGCACAGTGCTTGTCGGCGCTCTGGCCACTGGCCTGGGTCCTCACGGCCTCTGCTACCGGTGTACGGTGACTGCAATGTGTACACCAGTACACTGCTACTCCCAGCTCCTCTACAAGCAGGGCAAGGGCAGCGGGTGCAGAGGGACATCCCCTCCTGACTGGGTAAACTGTTACCTGGAGCACCTGCCCCAGCAGGAGAGTGGGAGAGCCCTCCCCGGAGCGAGTGTAATGGCCGCCGTCGAGGGCCATTTAGGACGGGCGGAAAACGCCGGCTTTGTCCCGGTGAAGTGCACTGCGCAAGCTCGCTCTGTTCACCCATCGATCACTCCAGAGCCGCCACAAATATCAAAGGTCCAGTCATGCTTGTAGCTCCTGTGATCTGCTCAGAAAGCATTGAGTGCTGGCGGATCCCCTCATGAAACAAAACCCTGTATTTCTTAGGATGTCACGTCATGTTTGAATTCAAAGAGGGCAGCTTTGGAGCTGCATCCCGTGCACCAGACATCTCCATCTCATTCCGGGATTTTCTTCACGCGTCTCCGTGAAGGATGTTAGCCTGTCATCCTGTCTCGGGCGGTGAATGTTTCACCGAGAGCCCAGGCAACGCTCACGTCCAGCAGGGGCATCAATCACCCCCCTCCCCCCTGCTGTTTATGGGCAGCATCGCCCCCCCGTGAGACTCCCCGCGGCGCCTCAGAGCGGCCGGTTCCTGCTTCACAGTGTTCGTGACTGGGGGGGGATAGACCACAAAGTGGGAAAAGTCCTTCTGTCCTGCTAAAGAAAGACAAGAACACACAGTTCAGCTGGCCTCTGACAGAATTGCAGATTGGTCATAGTTAGCAAGTGATAAAGCAACAATAAAGGCCCTTTGGCCCATCGAGTCTATGCAGGCCTTCAACCATTCATTTACATTTATCCTAAATGTACCTCATTTTTACTGTCTCCACATAGTCCAAATTTCTGCCATTCTCCCAGACACTCTACGGCAGTCAAATAACCTGCTAGTTCAAACGCCCGTAGGGTGTGAGTGGACAGCAGAGCAGCCCCGGGGGTATCAATGGGGTGCAGCCTCCACAGAGACAGCAGCGAGGGTCGGGACCGAACGAGGGCCGTGGCGCCGCCAGCCACTATGCGACATCACTGAACTCAGCTACAAATTCACTCCACACAACCCTGAACTGATTCCACAACTCATTTCTCAACCTTTATTACTTACTTATTCATCCGGTGTTAGACGATTGTTTGTTTAGACTGCTGTATTTGTTTTCGGGCCCGCACAACCGGTTGGTGTGTTGTCTTTTCCCCGTTGGTTGTTTGTCCATTTTTGTTTGTGTGATGTTTTTCATTAATTCCATTGTATTTCTTTTGTAGTTACTGAGAATGCCCACAAGTAAATGAATGCGTTCTGGCCCACACCCAAACGCATCAGGTTCCGTTCTGACTCTCCGGAATATGGCGAGGGACCGTTCCGCTAATTGGCAATCATGTTTTGGGTGCCAAGAACTGAGAATTTAAAGAGCATCTGAGCGGAGGTACGGCGCTCCATCGTAAGCCTAACTAGAGGCATTGTCTAGCGTTTTCTTTTTTGGTCAGTTCCCGGTGCAGCTTCATGCTCTGTCTCGATTGCAGCCTCGGATACTCCGGCACCTCAGTCCGAGCCATTTGCGTCAGGGTCTCTCGCCACAATACGATTGAGCCGACGGACCCCGAGGGATATCAGAGCCTCTCGGCCGCTGTCGAGAGGATTTCCAGACTGAGCCTGGAGATTCATGAACTCCAGACCGCCGTGTACCACCTATGGCAAGGATAGTGGAGTGGAGCTTGTACAAATTCCGATCCCGGAGAAATTCGATGGCGACCCATGTTTCTTGCCGCGGCGTCCTCACTCGGTGCTCACCGGCGCCCCAACTCCAGCCGTCCCTTCGGAGTGTGGAAAAGTGGCCTCCGAGCCGGGAGAGCCCGCGCCTGGACTACCGCGCACTGCGAACGAAGGTCGGAGATCGGTGGAACTCGTGGCCACCCTGAGAACGGTGATTTATCACCCGGCCGGCGCAAACAGAGCCTCGGGCGTCTGATGAAGCTGCCCCAGAAAGGCGGTCAGCGGCCAAGTACGCTACTGAGTTCCGGACTTGGCCGCGGGAGAGTGGCTGGAGCGGAGGAGACGTGACCACTCCGTACCGTCACGGACTCCAGGACGAATTAAAAGATGCCCTCACCTTGGGAGAGCGAAAAGGGGACTTGGAGGTCGTCATCGACCAGTCTATTCACCTTGACAACTGTCTGGCAGAGCGTGAGAGGGCTAGCCCGTGGCTGGCTTCAATCCACTGCGGTTCCACCTGTCCCGATCAGGACTCAGTCAGACGCCAGCTGAGCTGAGAGGGATCTGCAGAGAAGCAGGTCACCTGCGGGCCGAACGTCCGAAGTTGCAGCCGCCTGGAGAGGTTGGACAATACGTGTAGGCATGCAAGGTGTGCGCCGGGTCCAGCATCCTCCACCTTTTCCAGACAGACCATGGACGCACATCCCTCTGGACGTTGTCAAGGGTCTTCCACCGTGCTAAGTGTCGATTTTCAAAGGCCTTGGCCCAGGGCAATTTCAGCCATCTCCACTGCAGGCGGTAACTTGTCCAAGTCTTCGGATTCCATGGTTTTCCGGTAGACAATTCACTTCACATTTCTCCAGGAGCAATAGTGAGACTTCCTTTGGGTTTCACCCACAGTCCAATGGCCAGATCAGAATCGGGTTTATTGTCACCGGCACGTGACGTGAAATTTGTTAACTTAGCAGCAGCAGTTCAATGCAATACATAATCTAGCAGAGAAAAATAAATTAATGAATTAAAAAGTAAATTACAGTATACATATATTGAATAGATTAAAAATTGTGCAAAAAACAAATACTGTATATTAATAAGTGAGGTAGTGTCCAAGGGTTCAATGTCCGTTTAGGAATCGGATGACAGAGGGGAAGAAGTTGTTCCTGAATCACTGTGTGTGTGCCTTCAGGCTTCTGTATCTCCTCCCTGATGGTAACAGTGAGAAAAGGCCATGCCCTGGGTGCTGGAGGTCAATATTGGACACTGCCTTTCTGAGACACCACTCCCTGAAGATGTCCTGGGTACTCTGTAGGCTAGTACCCAACATGGAGCTGACTAGATTTACAGCCTTCTGCAGCTTCTTTCGGTCCTGTGCAGTAGTCGTCCCCTCCCCTCCCCATACCAGACAGAGATGCAGTGTCAGATACATTTACAGAAGCTCTTGTGTGTAATTTTTTTGACATACCAGATCTCTTCAAACTCCTAATAAGTATAGCCACTGTCTTGCCTTCTTCATAACTACATCAATATGTTGGGACCAGGTCAGATCCTCAGAGATCTTGACACCCAGGACTTGAAGCTGCTCACTCTCTCCACTTGTGATCCCTCTATGAGGACTGGTATGTGTTCCTTTGTCTTACCCTTCCTGAAGTCCACAATCAGCTCTTTCGTCTTTCTGACATTAAGTACCGGGTTGTTGCTGCGACATCACTCCACTAGTTGGCATATCTCACTCCTGTATGCCCTCTCGTCTCCATCTGAGATTCCACCAACAATGGTTGCATCATCAGTAAATTTATAGATGGTATTTGAGCTATGCCTAGCCACACAGTCATATGTATATGGAGAGTAGAGCAGTGGGCTAAACACACACCCCTGAGGTGCACCAGTGTTGATCATCAGTGAGGAGGAGATGTTATCACCAATCCACACAGACTGTGGTCTTCTGGTTGGGAAGTCAAGGATCCAATTGCAGAGGGAGGTACAGAGGCCCAGGTTCTGCAACTTGAGAATGATGGTATTAAATGCTGAGCTATAGTCAATGAACAGCATCCTGACACAGGTGTTCGTGTTGTCCAGGTGGTCTTAAGCCGTGTGGAGAGCCATTGAGATTAAGCCAACGGCAGACGCATTGTGGCGATAGGCAAATAGCAATGGGTCCAGGTCCTTGTGAGGCAGGAGTTCAGTCTAGTCAACCAGCCTCTCAAAGCATTACATCACTGTAGATGTAAGTGATAGGCATTAAGGCAGCTCACATGGAGGGGGTGAACCAAGATATGAAAGGTACCCTGAGATGCCTGGCCTCTAAAAGACTGGATATGTGGAGTGACCATCTGATATAGGCAGAGGTTGCCCATATCACTTCACAGCATTTGGTGCACGGGATGTACCCTTTTGACTGCCAGTTCAGGTACCCTCCGCACTCTTTCCTGAGCGGGAGGCTGAGGATCTCATCAGAAGCTGCAAGGAAAAATGGATTAGGGCACAGGAGATTGTGTTGACTGCTACGTGGAACGCTGAAATAAAAGCTAAGTGCAAGAGAAGACCTGTATGGGTCCCAGTTATGCCTGCCTTTTTGTTGGCTTTGTGGAACAGTCCATGTTCCAACTCTATATGGGTATCCGTCCCCCTCTTTTCCTTTGCTACATCGACGACTGCATTGGTGCTGCCTCCTGCACACACGCTGAGCTCGTTGACTTCATTAACTTTGCCTCCAACTTTCACCCTGCCCTCAAATTTACCTGGTCCATTTCCGACACCTCCCTCCCCTTTCTTGATCTTTCTGTCTCCATCTCTGGAGACGGCCTATCTACTGAGCCTACAGACTCTCACAGCTACCTGGACTATTCCTCTTCCCACCCTGTCTCTTGCAAAAATGCCATCCCCTTCTCGCAATTCCTCCGTCTCCGCCACATCTGCTCTCAGGATGAGGCTTTTCATTCCAGGACGAAGGAGATGTCTTCCTTTTTTAAACAAAGGGGCTTCCCTTCTTCCACCATCAACTCTGCTCTCAAATGCATCTCTCCTATTTCCCGCACATCTGCCCTCACCCCATCTGCCCACCACCCCACTCGGGATAGGGTTCCCCTTGTCCTCACCTACCACCCCACCAGCCTCCAGGTCCAGCGTATAATTCTTCGTAACTTCTGCCACCTCCAACGGGATCCCACTACCAAGCACATCTTTCCCTTCTCCACCCCCCCCCCCACGTTCTGCTTTCTGCAGGGATCGCTCCCTACGTGACTCCCTTGTCCACTCGTCCCCCCCATCCCTTCCCACTGATCTCCCTCCTGGCACTTATCCTTGTAAGCGGAACAAGTGCTACACCTGCCCTTACACTTCCTCCCTCACCACCATTCAGGGCCCCAGACAGTCCTTCCAGGTGAGGTGACACTTCACCTGTGAGTCGGCTGGTGTGGTATACTGTGTCCGGTGCTCCTGGTGCGGCCTTTTTTATATTGGTGAGACCCGACGCAGACTGGGAGACCGTTTCGCTGAACACCTACACTTGGTTCACCAGAGAAAGCCGGATCTCCCAGTGGCCACACATTTTAATTCCACATCCCATTCCCATTCTGATATGTCTATCCATGGCCTCCTCTATAGTCAAAATGAATCCAAACTCAGGTTGGAGGAGGAACAACACCTTATATACCGGCTGGGTAGCCAACCTGATGGCATGAACATTGACTTCTCTAACTTCTGTTAATGCCCCTCCTCGCTTTCTTACCCCATCCCTGACATTATTAGTTGTTTGTTTTTTTTCTCTCTGCCCATCACTCTGCCTGTTCTCCATCTCCCTCTGGTGCTCCCCTCCCCCTTCTTTCTCCCTAGGCCTCCCGTCCCATGATCCTTTCCCTTCTCCAGCTCTGTATCCCTTTCGCCAATCACCTTTCCAGCTCTTAGCTTCATCCCACCCCCTCCGGTCTTCTCCTATCATTTCGCATTTCCCCCTCCCCCTCCTACTTTCAAATCTCTTAGTGTCTCTCCTGACAGTTAGCCCTGACGAAGGGTCTTGGCCCAAAACGTCAACAGTGCTTCTCGCTATAGATGCTGCCTGGCCTGCTGTGTTCCACCAGTACTTTGTGTGTGTTGCAAGAGAAGACAGACCAGTTTTGCAGCCTGGGCAATTGGTCTGGTGTTGACTCAGGATTTGCCTCTCCAGGTGGTGTTTAGAAAATTGGCACCCAAGTTCATTGGACCCTCCAGGGTTCCCAGGAAAGTCAACATGATGGCCTCCACCTTGCAGCTCCCCAACAGCCTCAAGGTTAATCCCACTTTCCACATTTCCAAACTGAGTACCAGTCCTTCAGCTGCACCCCCATCAGTCCCACGGTCATCCAGGTTTGTTGAGGGGAAACAGGTTTTCACTGCAAAAAGAATTCTGGATTCACAAATTGTTCAGGGTGTTCGGCAATTCCCCATGGCCTGGGAGGGATTCGGACCTGGGGAACAGTGAAATGGACATCTTAGATCTGGGTCTTGTTCATGACTACTATCGTCATCTCTCCGAGCTTCCAGGGCTGTCAGGAGCCGGCTGTAGGGGAGGGGGTCCTATTACAACACACAGTCAACTGTGCCAGCTTCCGGTGTTTAGATGCCCTAACACTTCGGATTACGGAATGCGGGTAGCCCTCTTAAGGGTTCAGGACTGTCCCACTAATTGGCAATCATGTTTTGCGCACCAAACTTTAAGTATTTAAAGAGCATCTGTACTGGGATTTGGTGCTCATTCGTAAGTCTAATTAGAAATATCATTCAGCGTTTTTTCAGTTCTCATTCCAGTTTACAGCGTCTCGATTCTAGCCTCGGACACTCCAGCACTCGAATCCAAACCATCCCCATCAAGGTCTCCCGTCACAATATGGTGGCACACATATATTTTGATAATAAATTTACTTTGAACTTGATAGGAAAAAGAACTTGTTCTTCCTCTCTGGATATTGGTGTTCTGGGACCTGCCATGGTCAGTGAAGCCCCAGATGTCTTGGCTTGAGCAGCTGGCTGTGCTGGTGGCAATGAATGGCAGGCCAAGCCAGAGGAGTCCTTTATGCCAGTCTGTGTGTGTCAGCCATAGGGACTGGACTGAGCTGGAGCTGGTGGGAAGATCTACAGACCTGGCTGAGCTGTTGAGGTTATCCAGCACTTTGTGTTTCAGATCGTTTCTCATTGATGTGCTGTGTTGGAGTGCTCACTCGTGCAGATTCCCATGAAGGAGGCCACGTCTTGCAGGTTGTACCTGCTGCTGGAGCGGGCACTTCACAGGAAAGCCCATGACCCCAATTATTTTGTCAGTCGTTGGCGCTGCAGTCTGTGCCTGCTCGAAGCTCGGAGCAGATTTCAGCTCTACCTCGCTTCCCGCCTGCACTCACAGGATAGGGAAGTTGCTCTCGGGACAGATCTGGCTCATGCTGAGAGCCGTCTGCATCTTATAGGCCGTTCACCTGTCCTGCTTTGCTTGCAATCCGTTTGCCTTCAATGCTGCAATGCAAGGGTGGTATTTACTACCGCTAACAGACCCAGACATCTGGCAACAGCTAGTTCGTGTAGAAGTCTTGAAGCCAGTGCAAATTTATTACGGTATCTGCACACTCTAGAAGGTTTAGAGAATGCAAAAGATAAGCATCAAAATCTAATGTGCATTGAGAGCCCATGAAACGCTGCAAGCAACTGATAATCCCTCTCGTATGTGGAGGGAGCCCATGGGTTCCTCCTTCTGGGGAGCATGTCTGTCCAACACAGCTGAGTTAAAGCATTGAACTCGCAGAGAGCAGCTGTGCTATCTCAACCACCGTCTTCTCCTGATTTCTGAAGATCGAGGGAATTGAGAGCGATGGGGAGAACGCAGGGAACTCTGGCTGAGGTAGATCAGCCATGATCTTGATGAATGGTGTAGAGCAACACACATAAAATGCTGGAGGAACATCTATGGAGGGGAATAAACAGTTAATATTTATTTCAGGGCAAGACCCTTCATCAGGACTGGAAAGGGAAGCCAGAATAAGAATGTTTGGGGGGCAGGGGATGTGGACAAACTAGCAGGTGAAAACAGTTGAAGGGGAAGGTGAGTGGGTAGATGGGGGAGGGGGTTGATGTGATCGGTGGAAGAGGTAAAGAGCTGATTGGAGAAGCCAGTGGACCAGGGGGAAAGTGAAGGAGGAGAGGCATCAGAGGATGTGAGAAGAGAAGGATACATTGTCCCCTCCTATCAGATTCATTCTTCTTCAGCCCTTGCATCTTCCAGGCGATCTACATCTCCCCTCTCACAACCACCTACGTTCCTCCTCTCCCTTGTACTCCTTCCCTTTCCCCTATTTTCTTATTCTACCTTTCCCCTTTTTCTTTCCCAGTCCTGATGAAGAGCCTCAGCCCAAACTGTGGACTGTTTATTTCTCTCCATAACTGCTGCCTGGCCTGCTGAGATCCTCCTGCAATTTGTTCAAGATCTCCAGCATTTGCAGCGTCCCTTGTATAAATGCATTGCTTGGATGGGTGTATGGTCTACTGCTCCTGTTATCTTGAGCTCTTATGTAAATGATGTAAGATAAGGAAATCATACTTTTATACTACCAATACCAGAAATAAGCGGTGTTTCTAGAGAAAGATCCATAAGACCATTTGAACAAGTAGAAGTCAGAATCTTTTTGTGGTATAGAGAACACACTGAAGAGTCTCGACGACTCATTAGCTTTGACTGGAAAGACTGCTCACCATGGCAGCTGATTGCAGCTTCAACTACCAACCAACCCCATTACAACTGGATCATAGTTTTCAACTATCATCTGGCACTGTAATAAGGACAGTCAGTCAAGTTTATTATCATTAACCTTTTGTGGGCCAAAATCAGCACGGACCAATTAAAAAGAATTGAGGTGTAAGCAGAGTGGCCACTATTGGAGTGGGCCGGTGTTAGAGTGGTTCGGCTTTGGCTCAGCGGGCTTGGACGAGCACAGGTGAAGATTCTAAATAAGTTTTTTCTACATTCAGATACTACATGGCTAGTGTGCTGAGAATGGATTCAGAGGTAGTGGTATGTTCCAAATATGAATTTGGGTGACTTCCAGTCTCCCTGAAGTGCACCTGAGGGAACAAGTTCAGGAACTGGAGCTGCAGCTGGATGACCTTCAGCTCATACGGGAGAGGGAGAAGGTGATAGACAGGTGCTCTGAGTAGGTAGTTACTTCTAAGCTGCAGGAGGCAGGTACCTGGGTGACTGTCAGGAGAGGAAAAGGAAAGAGGCTAGTGCAGAGAACCCTGTGGTCATTTCCCACATAATAAGCATACCACTTTGGATACTGTATGACCTACTGGGTGTCTGGCTCAGATAGGAAGGGGGGAGAAGAGGAGTGCCGTGGTTATATGGTTTTTAAAGGTGCAGAAAGCAGGTTCTGTGGCTGTGAAAGAGAAGTCCAAACAGTCTGGCTGTTGCCTCCCATGTGCCAGTGTCAGGGAGGTCTCAGATTGGATCCACGGCATTCTAAATGGGGAGGGCGAACAGACGGAAGTCATGGTACAAATTGGTACCAACGACATAAGTAGGAAAAAGGAGGAGGTTCTGAAGAGAGAATAAAAGGTTAGGCCAAAAGTTGAAATGTAGGACCTTCTGTGTAGTAATCTCTGGATTGTCTTCTGTGCCGTGTGTCAGCTGAGGGCAAGAATAGGATGATTTGGCAGATGAATTGGTGCAGGGGGCAGGGTTTCAGATTTCTGGATCATTGGGATTTCTTCTGGGGAAGGAGTGACAAAAGGGACAGGTAACACCTGAACCCAGGGGGACCAATATCCTTGTGAGCAGTTTTGCTGGCGCTGTTGGGGGAGGGGGGTTAAACTAATTTGGCAGGGGTAGGGAGACCGGAGTGATTGGGCTTTGGATGGGGTAATTGGTATTAAATAAATGCAGTATGTAGTGAAACTGTGAGGAAGGACAGGCCCATGACAGAGCAAAATTGCAGTCAGTGAGATGTTAAAGTGTAACAGGGCCAAAGTCAAAAAGGCGATGAATATGGGACTGAAGGTGTTGTATTTGAACACCTGGAGTATATGGAATAAGGTACAATAGATGATCCATTGACACAGTTAGAGATTGGCAGGTATGATGTTGTGGGCATTTCTCAGTCATGGCTAAAGGAAGATCATAGTTGGCAGCTTATAATCCATGGGTACGCATAGTACTGAAAGGATGGGCAGGGAGGCAGTGGGGGTGGGGTGGCACTGTTAGTTTTTTAAAAAAAAACAAAATCGAAACCTGTAAAGGGGTGACTTAGGGTAAGAAGATACAGAATCTTTGTGGGTAGAGTTAATAAACTACAAGGGTAAAAAGACCCTGATGAGAGTTACATACAGATCTCTGAACAGTAGCCAGGATGTGGACCACAAATTACAACGGAAGATAGAAAAGGCATATAAGAAGGGCAATGTTGTGATATTCATAGGGAATTTCAATATGCACGTAGATTGGGGAAAATTCTGTCGGGGCTGGATCCCAAGAAAGGGGATTTGTAGAATACCCCTCGGATGGCTTTTTAGAGCAGCTCCTGGTAAAGCCCACTAGGAGAATGGCAAATCTGGATTGTCATTACATAATACCCACAGATTTGATTAGAGCTTAAGTAAAGAAACTCTTAAGAGGCAGTGATCATAATATGATGGAATTCACCTGTAGTTTGAGAAGATAAAATTGAACGCAGCGGTATTACAGAGGTGGGAAGGGAGTAAGTGGAGTAAGAAGCAGGAGAAAAGAGCTGGTCAAAATTGATTGGAAGGGGAACTTAGCAGGGATGACAGCAGAACAGCAATGGCTGGTGTTTGAGGGAAACTGGGAAGGCACAGGGAAGATGCATCCCAAATGAAGAAGCAGAAAGTCAAAGACAGCATAAAAGCATGAAAAGGGCATATAATACAGCAAAAATTAGTGGGATGGTAGAGGATCAGGAAGCTTTTTTAAACTAATAGTAAGTCCATAAGGGTAAAGATGAAATATGAAGGTAAGCTAGCTAACACTATCAAAGAGGATACAAAGTTTTTTCAGATAAATAAAGAGTAAAAGGGAGACGAGAGTGGATATCAGACTGCTGGAAAATGATGGAGAGGAACTTCAAATACTCTGCATTAATCTTCACTGCGGAAGACACTAGCAGAATGCCTGAATTCTGAGACTGTCAGGGGCAGAAGTCAGTGTTATTACTATTACTAAGGACAAGGAGCTTGGGAAGCTGAAAGGTGCGAAGGTAGATAAGTCACCTGGACCAGATGGTGTACACCCCAGTGTTCTGAAAGAGGTGGCTGAAGAGATTGCAGAGGCATTAGTAATGATCTTTCAAGAATCACTGGATTCTGGAATGGTTCTGGAGGACTGGAAAATTGCAAATGTCACTCCACTCTTTTAAGAGGCAGAAGAAAGGAAATTATAAGACAGTTAGCCTGACTTCTGTGGTCTGAAAGATGTTGGAATCTATTATTAAGGATGAGTTTTCGGGATACTTGGAAGCGCATGATAAAATAGGCAAAATTCAGCACAAAAACCTTGCCTGTCAAATCTCTTGGAATTCTTTGACAAAGTTTGGGGATGTTGTGGATAGTGTGGAGGGCTGTCAGAGGTTAAGGAAGGTCATTGATAGGATGCAAAACTGGGCTGAGAAGTGGCAGATGGAGTTCAACCCAGATAAGTGTGAGATGGTTCATTTTGGTAGGTCAAATACGATGGCAGAATATAGTATTAATGGTAAGACGCTTGGCAGTGTGGAGGATCAGAGGGATCTTGGGGTCTGAGTCCATGGGACACTCAAAGCAGCTGCGCAGGTTGACTCTGTGGTTAAGAAGGCATACGGTGCATTGGCCTCCATCAGTCATTGGATTGAGTTTAGGATCTGGAAGGTAATGTCGCAGCTCTCTAGGACCCTGGTCAGACCCCACTTGGAGTACTGTGCTCAATTCTGGTCACCTCCCTACAGGAAGGATGTGGAAACTATAGAAAGGGTGCAGAGGAGATTTACAAGGATGTTGCCTGGATTGGGGAGCATGCCTTATGAGAATAGGTTGAGTAAACTTGACCTTTTCTCCTTGGACTGATGGAGGATGAGGGGTGACCTGGTAGAAGTGTACAAGATGATGAGAGGCATTGATCGTGTGGATTGTCAAAGACTTTTTCCCAGGGCTGAAATGGCTAGCAGGAGAGGGCACAGTTCTAAGGTGCTTGGAAGTAGATACAGAGGAATTGTCAGGGGTAAGGTTTATTACACAGAGTGGTGGTGGAGGCAGTTATGATAGGGTCTTTTATGAGGCTCCAGGATAGGTAAATGGAGCTTAGAAAAATAGAGGGCTATGGGTAACCCTTGGTCATTTCTGAAGTAAGGACACGTTCAGCACAGCTTTGTGGGCCAAAGGGCCTGTATTGTGTTATAGGTTTCCTATGTTTCCAAATCTCTTGGAATTCTTTGAAGAAATAACAGGCAGGAGAGTCAGTGGATGTTGTTTATTTGGATTTTCAGAAGGTCTTAGACAAGATCCCTCACAAGATCTGCTAAACAAGAAAAGAGCCCATGGCATTACAGGAAAGATACTAGCACGGATAGAAATTCGGCTGACTGGAAGAAGGAAGAAGTTGGTGTTGATGAAGGAATTGATGACTTTGTGGCCAAGTTTGCGGATGATTATGGATGGGTAGAGAGGCAAGAGGTGTTGAGGAAGCAGGGTGTTTGCAGGACTTGGACAGATTGGGGGAATGGGCAAGAAAGTGGCAGATGAAGTATAATGTAGGGAAGTGTATGGTCATGCACTTTAGCAGAAATAATAAAAGCGTAGATTATCTTCAAAATGGGGAAGAAATTCAAAAATCAAAGGTGGAAAGGGACTGGATAGCAATGTGTCAGACCACTGATGTAATCAAGACCCACTCAAGTTTGGTCAGTGAAGGAATGAAATCTAGAACGGCCACAAAGTATTGAACTGCTGAGCAAATTGCTCTGAGGCCGACCTGCTCCGCAAGTTCTACTGAAATATTAAAGAAAGAGAGTGCTTTTACTGGCAGTCAGGCGTGTTCTTTGACCGACAACAGTTTTAATGAAGTTCCTGTATTAGGTGTTGACCGCAACCAGCAGTGATGTGTGAGTGAGGTGGCAGGGAAGATATTGAGTAATCCCTATGTTATAAGGGTGTCATAGATCCATTGGGACACCCAGCATGGAGAAAGACTTCAACTCAACTGGGTCATTCCAACCAGTTGCCCATCTAAGTCAGTCCCATTGGACTACATTTACCCCACATCCTTCCAAACCTATCCTATCCAAATGCATTTTAAATGTTGTTATTGATCCTGTCTCAACCAATTCCTCTGGCTGCTCATTCTATACACCTACTGCCCTCGGTGTGATGAAGTTGTCCCTTGGGTTCCCATTAAATCTCTCTCTTCTCATCTTAAACCTTTGCCCTCTTGTTCTTGATTCCTCAACCCTGGGGGAGAAAGATCCTGTACAATCATCTGTTAGTCTCTGTTCCAAGGATGACTCATTCTGGTAACATTGTTGTAAAGCTTTTCTGCACACTTTCCAGTTCAACAATATCTGCTTTTTAATCTTGAGGCAAACCAGTCAGTGGGTTTGTGGATGGTATTCACCCGGTACTTCAGGATCCTGACAATCCTTCCCGAAACCATGGAAATATAGGGAAGGCAGGTGGAAGGAAGCTCAAATCACAGCTTATGTGAGTCAGAGGTGACCTGGGACTCAGGACAGATGGTGTTTACGGGATTCCCTGAGAATGTAGAACAGCGTATATCGGCCAAATGGAATGCACGGTGGAATCCCGCATCAAGGAGCGCAGGAGGTGTATCCGTTTGGGTTACCCGGAGAAATTGATGATGGCAGAACATTGTATTCACAATGGCCATAGGATTGACTTCGACACAGAACTACTGTGCTGTGCCTGTGGCTTTTGGGACCACCTGGTGAAGGAAGCCATTGAAATAAAACCAGAGGAAAAGAATGGTAACAAAGTCAGAGGTCTTACTCGAAGTAGAACTGGAATTTGATTGGAAACAAAGTGGAACAGCAGAAACCTGATTGGATGAGGACTAACCAATCAGGAGGGATGGATGACAAAGATATAAGTACCACCGGACTAGACACGCCTAGGCATCATCGCTGATAAAGATAGCAGAGTGTGTCATCAAAACGTCGGTTAAAATCAATACCTGTACCCACCTAGAAGCCAGATACGAGTTTATACGTCATATATGCTGGGAAAGCACTCAATCCTTTTGCCCTCAGTATATAGGTAAATGGTAGACCCTATCCCAGGCAGGACACGTTGGAGCCAGAGAAATCTTGTCCCCTTTCACAACTTGTGATACTGGACATTATATCCCATGGATTAACACAGCCCTCTAAGACACGCAGTACCTCTTCATTTATGATGTTAATATCTCTTGACTTTCACCATTCGAAAACTTCAGCTATAATGTTGATATCCTTGGTAACTGCTGATGAGAAGTGTTCATATAAACACTCTGGCTCCCGACCAGGACTGTCATTTTAGATTACCACTCCTTTATCACCTTACCAACATAGCCCTGATATACATAAACCGCTTAGGAATCTTCCTTAATCACACCTAATATAGTAATGTTTCATATCCCTCTTCACCTCCTGATTTCTTTTCCAAGTACTCGTACATTTCACATACTCCCAAAGTTCTTCCCCTGTTTTCAGTTCTCTCTACCGGTCACGTTCTTGTTTTTTTTTGTTTTAACCAGTTCTCATTTTCTCTTGACATCTGGAGTTTGTAGGGTTTGCTGTCATTTCCACTTGTATTTACCAGAAGAACGCTCACAATTTTACACTTGGATACCTCCTTCTTGTCAGTTGTGGACCTACCCACAATTAGCTACTCCCAGTACCACTTATCTGCTTGTGACCCATTCTCTCTCACCTCCCCACCGATCACCCACCTACAGTATAAAGGATCATATACAGTCAGCAATTAACCAAAGACCATCTTTGAGGAACTGGAGACCTCAGGCGGAATCCATGGTGCCGCAGGAAGGATATGTCATCTTCACACCTGAGGTCCCAGGTCCCAGAATGCCACCCTGACCTTCTCCCTCCATCCCACGACACCTATTCTGTTAAGCAGTAACTCTGATCAGTTGGAGGAGGGCACCAGAAGCCCAGCAACTGGAGACATCCAGCACCAAAGCAGAACTTTCATCCCACGCTGTCCGTGCTAGTTTACACTAATCCCGTTAACCTCACTGGGTCCATAGTTTTCTCTTCCTTGGAGATTCAAGTGTTCCTCCAGATGCTTCTGAAATAGAGTGAGCTTCACCTGCACCACACTTCCAGGCAGGGTACTCGAGATACCGACCATCCTCTGTGTGAAAAAATTCTTCTTCATATCCCCTCTAAATCTCTTAACCTTTACCAAGGATTCATGCCCCCTCTTTATAAGTACCTCGCAAAGGGACTCATTAATTCACAACATACAAGCAGTTACCTTTCATCATCAGTGTGCTTTGTCTGTGCTCTTTGATGGGCCAGAAAGCAGATGTACCAGGTCTACTAATAAAACATAGATTGCCTGTACTTGTGCATGTGTAGGGGAGCTTGAGTGCTGAGATTGCTCCCTTTGCCTGCTGTACCTGTCTTGGAATAATGGAAGTGCTGCTTCAGAAGCACTGTTCAAAGGCACAATCTGTGGCAGAGTCTCTCTCAGTCTAAGACTGAAGGTCATAGCTTTCAGTCTCTGCAGGAGACAGCACACACTCCAGTGTTGAAATACGCACTGTCTTTTGGATGAGATATTATGCAGAGGCATTGAAGAATTGACAAAGATCATCAGGGACTACTTCAAAGAAGGGTAAGATTATCCCTCAACCAACATTACTGTGAAAAACAACTTTAAAGTGAATGCAAAGCAAGAAAGGGAGGAGAAAAATTTCCAATTGCAGTATACAGCACCATGAGCCAATGAAGTGTCTTTGAAATATTTCTGCGTAGAGACATAATTAACTCGCACATAGTGGATCCTTCTGATAACAGCTACATTACCTGTTCCAGTGATAAAACTTACCAGTAAGGGATAAATCTTAGTAAAGATTAATGCATCAGGATGCTCTTTATTAACCACAGCTCGGCATTCAGTGCTATCATCCCCTCAAAACTAATCAATAGGCTTCAAGGCCTCAATACCTCCTTGTGCAATTATGTCTTTGATTTCCTCACTTGCAGAACCCAGTCAGCTTGGATTGGCAACAACATCTCCCCCACAGCACAGGGTTGTGTGTTTAGTCCCCTGCTCTACTCACTTTACACTGGGAGACTAAGCCCAGCTCCAATGCCATACAAAGTTCGCTGATTACACTGCTGTCTTTGGCCAAATCAAAGGTGGTGATGAATCTGCATATAGGAGGGAGATTGAAAACCTGGCAGAGTGGTGTCATAACAACAACCTCTCACCCATTGTTAGCAAGGCCAAGAAAGTTATTATTGGTTACATGAGGAGGAAGCTGAAGGTCTATGGGTCAGTCCTCTTTGAGGGATCGGGGGTGGAGAGGGTCAGCAACTTTTAATTCCTTGGTGTTATCATTTCGGAGGATCTGTCCTGGGCCCAGCATGTACAGTAAGTGCAATTATGAAGAAACCACAGCAGCACCTCTACTTCCTCAGAACTTTGCTTAGATTTGGCATGACATCTAAAACTTTGACAAACTTCTATAGATGTGTGGTGGAGAGTATATTGACTGGCTGCATTATGGCCTGCTATGGAAACACCAATGCCCTTAAATGGAAAATCCTACAAAAAGCAGTCCATCACGGGTAAAGCCCTCCCCACCATTGAGCACATCAACACAGAGCACTGTCACAGGAAAACAGCATCATCGGCAGGGACCCTCCCCACCCAGGTCATGCTGCCATCAGGTAGAAGGTAGAGGAGCCTCTGGACTCTCACCACCTGGTTCAGGAACAGCTCAAACATCAGACTCTTGAACTAGTGGGGATAACTTCACTTGACCTCACGTGTCCATCATGGAACTGTTCCCAAAACCTATGGACTCACTTTCAAGGATTTTTCATATCATGTTCTCGATATTGATTGCTTATTTATTCATAACTATTATTTTTTCTTTTGTATTTTCTTTTGTCTTTTGTGCATTGATTGGTTGTCCACCCTGTTGGGTGCAATCTTCCAATGATTCTGTTATATTTCTGGGATTTACTGTGTTTTCCCGCAACAAAACAAATCTCAGGGTTATATATGGTGGCATATATCTACTTTGATACGTTGAACTTTGAAACCTTTGGCCAAGACCTGGGGATAACCTCACTGCTTATCTACGGAATCGTGCTACTGGCATCAGTAATGAATTTTTCACCTCTAGATGCAAATTTGAATGAGTTTTATGATGAAATGATTGATGAGGGTAGGGCAATTGATGTTTTCCACACACACTTTGGTGCAGGGGTTCCCAACTTTTTTTTTAATGCTGTGGATCCCTGAGGAGTCCGTGGACCCCAGGGTGGGAATCCCCACTCTAATGAAACATTTGACAAGGGCTTACAATAGATAGGTCCAGAAGACACACGAGATCCACAGTGAATTAGTAAATTGGATCCAGAATTATCTTGGTCACGGAAGACTGGTAGAGGGGTGTGTTTCTGACTGGATTCCTATGAGTATTCCTGTTCTGCAGGAATCAGTGCTGGGACTGTGTTGTCTGTAATACACTGTCAAGATTGAGATGAAAATGTAGGTGGTTTGCTAATTAAGTTTGCAGATTGCAAATTGGTGGTGTCAGCAATAGCAAGGAAGGTTGTCAAAGGCTTCAAAGGTGCCGAATGGAAAGACGGAAAAGAGGGGAGCGATAGTGATAGGGGACACTATAGTGAGGGGAACAGATAGGAGATTCTGTGGACATGAACAGGACACCCGAATGGTATGTTGCCTTCCTAGTGCCAGGGTTTGGGATGTCTCGGATCCTGTCCGCACCATTTTGGAGAGGGAGAGACAGCAGCTGGATATCTCGGTACATATTGGTACCAATGACATAGGAAGGAAAAGCAACGAGTTCCTGAAAAGAGAATTTAGAGAGCTAGGTGGAAATCTGAGAAGCAGGGATCTCCAGAATAGTAATTTCTGGATTGCTACTTGTGCCACGCACCAGTGAGGGTAGAAACAGGGCGATTTGGTAGATAAATGTATGGCTGAGAAGCTGGTGCAGGGGGCAGGACTTCACGTTCTTGGATCATTGGGATCTCTTCTGGGGGAGGTATGACCTGTACAAAAGGGATGGGTTGCACCTGAACCTGAGGGGGATCAATATTCTCATGAGCAGGTTTGTTAGAGCTATTGGGGAGGGTTTAAACTAATCTGGCAGTGGGGTGGGAACTGGAGTGAAGGGACTCAGGACAGGATGGATGGTAAAAAATCAAAGATAGTGTGCAGTCAGACTGTCAAGAAGGACAGGCAGGCAACAGAACAAAACTGCATCCAGCAGGGTGAGTATCAGTGCATTAGGGATGCAGAATCAAAAAGGGTAGCAAATACAGTATTCAAAGTGTTGTATCTCAATGCGTGGAGTTTAAGAAATAAGGTGGATGATCATGTTGCACTATTACAGATTGTCAGGTATGATGTTGTGGCCATCACTGAATTGTGGCTGAAGGATGATTGTACTTGGGTGCCAAATGTCCAAAGTTACATATTGCATCGAAGGGATAAAAAGGTAGGAAAAGGGCTCTGCTGCTAAAGAATGGCATCAAATCAGTAGATAGATGTGAAATAAGATTGAAGGTGTTAAATCTTTGTGGGTTGAGTTAAGAAATTGCAAGGGTAAAAGGACACTGATGGCAGTTATATACAGATCTCCAAACAGTAGCTGGGATGTGGACCACAGATTACAACAGGGCAACACTAGGCGATTTCAACATGCATGTCGATTGGGAAAATCAAGTTGGTAATGGATTTCAAGAGGGTGAGCTTGTTGAATGCCTATGAGATAGCTTTTTAGAGCAGTTTGTTGTTGAACCCTACCTGGGGATCAGCTGTACTGGATTGGGTGTTATGTAATGAACCAGAGGTGATTAGGGAGCTTAAGGTAATAGACAATAGACTATAGACAATAGGTGCAGAAGTAGACCATTCGGCCCCTCGAGTCTGCACCGCCATTCTGAGATCATGGCTGATCATTCACTATCAATACCCAGTCCCTGCCTTGTCCTCATATCCCTTGATAGAAACCTTAGGAGACAGCGATCACAATATGACAGTTCATTCTGAAATTTGATAGGGAGGACATGAAGTCTGATGCAGCAGTATTTCAGTGGAGTAAGGGAAATTACAGTGGGATGAGAGAGGAGTTGGCCAAAGTAAATTGGAAGGAACTGCTGGCAGGGATGTCAGCAGAGCAGCAATGGTGAGAGTTTCTGGGAAAAATGAGAAAGGTGCAGGACATGTGTAATCCAAAAGCAAATAAATATTCAAATGGCAAAATAGTACAACTGTGGCTGACAAGGGAAGTCAAAGCTAATGTAAAAACAAAAGAAGAGGGTAAACAACAAAGAAAAAATTAGTGGAAAGACAGAGGATTGGGAAGCTTTTAAAAACCTACAGAGAGCAATTAAAATAGGCATTAGGAGGGAAAAGATGAAACATGAAAGCTAGCTAACAAACAATATCAAAGTGGATAGTAAAATCTTTTTCAAGTATATAAAAAAATAAAAGAGATGAGAGTGGATATAGGACCGCTAGAAAATGAGGCTGGAGAAACAACGATGGGGACAAGGAGATGGCAGATGAACTAAATGAGTATTTTGCATCAGTCTTCACTGTGGAAGACACAAGCAGTGTGCCTGACGTTGGAGGGTGTGAGGGAAGAGAAGTGAGCAGTTACTATTACAAGGGAGGATGTGCTCAAAAAGACCTAAAGATACATTAGACACCCAGACCAGATGAACTGAACTCTAGGGTTGTGAAAGAGATATTGGTAGAGATTATGGAGGCATTAGCAATGATCCTTCAAAAATCATTAGACTTTGGCATGGTGCCAGAGGACTGGAAAATTGCAAATGTCACTTCACTCTTTAAGAAAGGAGGAAGGCAGCAGAAAGGAAATTATAGACCAGTTATCCTGACCTCAGTGGTTGGGAAGATGTTGGAGTCAATTGTTAAGGATGAGGTTACCGATTACTTGGTTTCATAGGACAAGATAGGACAAAGTCAGTGTGGTTTCCTTAAGGGGAAATCTTGCCTAACAACTGTTGGAATTTTTTGAGAAGATTACACATAGGATAGATAAAGGGGATGTACTGGATGTTGTATATTTGGATTTTCAGAAGGCCTTTGATAAGTTGCCACACATGAGGCTGCTTACCAAGTTAAGAGCCCATGGTATTACAGGAAAGTTACTGGCATGGTTAGAGCATTGGCTGATTGGTGGGAGGCAGAAGTGGGAATAAAAGGATCCTTTTCTGGTTGGCTGCCAGTGAATGGTGAATGGTGGTTTTCCTCAGGAGTCGGTGTTGGGACCATTTCTTTTTATGCCGTGTATCAATGATTTAGATGATGGAATAGATGTCTTTATTGCCAAGTTTGCAGATGATACGAAGATTGGTGGAGGGGCAGGTAGAGTTGAGGAAATAGGTAGGCTGCAGAAGGACTTCACAGATTAGGAGAATGGGCAAGAAAGTGGCAAATGAAATACAATGTTGGAAAATGCACAGTCATGCACTTTGGTAGTAGAAATAAATGTGCAGACTATTTTCTAAACGGAGAGAAAATCCAGGAATCTGAGATGGGAATCCTTGTGCAGAACACCCTAAAGGTTAACTTGCAGGTTGAGTCAGTGGTGAGGAAGGCAAATGCCATGTTAGCATTCATTTCAAGAGGTCTTGAATATAAGAGCATGATGTGATGCTGAGGTTTTATAAGGCACTGGTGAGGCCTCACCTTGAATATTGTGAATAGTTTTGGGCTCTTAATCCAAGAAAAGATGTGCTAGCATTGGAGAGGGTTCAGAGGAGGCTCACAAGGACAATTCCAGGAATGAAAGGGTTATCATACAAGGAAAGTTTGACAGCTCTAGGTCTGTACTCATTAGAGCTTAGAAGGATGAGGGGAATCTCTTTGAAACCTTTTGAATGGTGAAAAGCCTAGTAGATGTGGAAAGGATGTTTCCCATGGTGGGAAAGAGGACAAGAGGACACATCCTCGGGATAGAGGGGCGTCCTTTTAAAACAGAGATGCAGAGAAATGCCTTTAGCCAGAGGGTGCAGAACTTGTGGAATTTATTAACACAGGCAGCTGTGGAGGCCAGGTCATTGGGAATATTTAAGGCAGAGATTGAGGGGTTCTTGATTGGACATGGCATCAAAGGTTTTGGGGATGAGGTTGAGGAGTCAAGCTGTGGAGAGAAAAAATAAAGGATTAGCCATGATTGAATGGTGGAGCAGACTCGATGGGCCAAATGGCCTAAATCTGCTCCTATGTCTTATGATACAGCAAGATATAGACCAGTTGGAATTTAATCCAAGCAAGGATGAGGTGATGCATTTTGGGAGAGGAGATCTGGTCACCTCCCTATACGAAAGATGTCAGTAAGACTGAAAGAGCATGGAGGAAATTTACAACGATTCTGGCAGGACTTGACCTGAAATATTGGGAGAAGTTAAACAGGTTAGGACTTTATTCCCTAGAGTGTAGAAGAATGAGAGGGGATTTGATAGAGGCATACTAAGGTTGAATGTGATTTGAACTGGAGGTTAAAGGTGAAAGGCAAAATGGTTAAGGGGAAACTAGAATTGCTGGGGGTTGGGAACTGATGGAGGAAGAGACGGTTGGCTCTCAGTACTTGGAGCTATGATGGTGTGGCCTTTACAGAGACTTGGATGGCTCAGGGGCAGGAATGGTTACTTCGAGTGCCAGGCTTCAAATGTTTCAGAAAGGGAGGGAGGCAAAAGAGGTGGGGGCGAGGCACTGTTGATCAGAGATAGTGTCACGGCTGCAGAAAAGGAGGAAGATATGGAGGGATTGTCTACGGAGTCTCTGGGTGGAGGTTAGAAACAGGAAGGGGGTCAATAACTCTACTGCGTGTTTTTTATAGACCACCCAATAGTAACAGGAACACCAAGGAGCAGATAGAGGGACAGATTCTGGAAAGGTGTAGTAATAACAGGGTTGTTGTGGTGGGAGATTTTAATTTCCCAAACAACAATTGGCATCTCCCTAGAACGAGAGGTTTAGATGGGGTAAATTTTGTTAGGTGTGTTCAGAAAGGTTCCTTGACACAATATGTAGATAAGCCTACAAGAGGAGAGGCTGTACTTGATTTGGTATTGGGAAATGAACCTGGTCAGGTGTCAGATCTCTCAGTGGGAGAGCATTTTGGAGATAGTAATTACAATTCTATCTCCTTTTCCATAGTATTGCAGAGGGATAGGAACAGACAAGTTAGGAAAATGTTGAATTGGAACATTTAAGGGGAAATATCAGGCAGGAACCTGGAAGCATAATTTGGAAACAATTGTTCTCAGGCAAACATACGGAAGAAATGTGGCAAATGTTCAGGGGATATTTGTGTGGGGTTCTGTATAGGTACATTCCAATGAGACAGGGAAGTTATGGGAGGGTACAGGAACCGTGGTGTACAAAGGCTGTAATAGACCTAGTCAAGAAGAAAAGAAAAGCTTACAAAAGGTTCAGAGAGCTAGGTAATGTTAGAGATCTAGAAGATTATAAGGCTAACAGGAAGGAGCTTAAGAATGCAATAAGGAGAACTTGAAGGAGCCATGAGAAGGCCTTGGGGGACAGGATTAAAGAAAACACCAAGGCATTCTACAAGTATGTGAAGAACAAGAGGGTAAGATGTGAGAAAATAGGACCAATCAAGTGTGACAGTGGAAAAGTGTGTCTGGAACCGGAGGAGATAGCAGAGGTACTTAATGAATGCTTTGCTTCAGTATTCAATACAGAAAGGGATCTTGGCAATTGCAGGGATGACTTACAGTGGACTGAAAAGCTTGAGCAAGTAGATATTAAGAAAGAGGATGTGCTAGAGCTTTTGGAAAGCATCAAGTTGGATACGTCACCAGGACTGGATAAGGTGTACCTCAGGCTACTATGGGAGGTGAGGGAAGAGATTGCTGAGCCTCTGGCGATGATCTTTGCATCATCTTTGGGAACAGGAGAGATTCCAGAGGATTGGAGGGTTGCGGATGTTGTTCCCTTATTCAAGAAAGGGAGTAGAGATAGCCCAGGAAACTATAGACCAGTGAGTCTTACTTCAGTGGTTGGTAAGTTGATGGAAAAGATCCTGAGAGGCAGGATTTATGAACATTTGGAGAGGCATAATATGATTAGGAATAGTCAGCATGGCTTTGTCAAAGACAGGCTGTGCTTTACGAGCCTGATTGAATTTTGTAAACACAAAGTGCACTGCAGATGCTGTGGTCAAATCAAGACATACAAAAAAGCTGGATGAACTCAGCAGGTTGGGGAGCATCCGTTGAAAGGAGCAGTCAACATTTCAGGTCGAGACCCTTCGTCAGGACTCAATGTCAGTCCTGACAAAGGGTTTCAACCTGAAACATTGACTGCTTCTTTCAACGGATGCTGCCCGACCTGCTGAGTTCATCCAGCTTTTTTGTACGTCTAAAAGAGTGGTTGTAGATGGGTCTTATTCTGCATGGAGGTCGGTTACCAGTGGTGTGCCTCAGGGATCTGTTCTGGGACCCCTACTCTTTGTGATTTTTGTAAATGACTTGGATGAAGAAGTGGAGGGATGGATTAGTAAATTTGCTGATGACACAAAGGTTGGGGGTGTTGTGGATAGTGTGGAGGGCTGTCAGAGGTTACAATGGGACATTGATAGGATGCAAAACTGGGCTGAGAAGTGGCAGATGGCGTTCAAACCAGATAAGTGTGAGGTGGTTCATTTTGGTAGGTCAAATATGATGGCAGAATATAGTATTAATGGTAAGACTCTTGGCTGTGTGGAGGATCAGAGGGATCTTGGGGTCTGAGTCCATAGGACACTCAAAGCTGCTGCGCAAGTTGACTCTGTGGTTAAGAAGGCATACGATGAATTGGCCTTCATCAGTCGTGGCATTGAGTTTAAGAGCTGAGAAGAAATGTTGCAGCTCTATAGGACCCTGGTCAGACCCCACTTGGAGTACTGTGCTCAGTTCTGGTCACCTCACTACAGGAAGGACGTGGAAACCATAGAAAGGGTACAGAGGAGATTTACAAGGATGTTGCCTGGATTGGGGAGCATGCCTTATGAGAATAGGTTGAGTGAACTCGGCCTTTTCTCCTTGGAGCGACGAAGGATAAGAGGTGACCTGATAGAGGTATATAAGATGCTGAGAGGCATTGATTGTGTGGATAATCAGAGGCTTTTTCCCAGGGCTGAAATGGCTAGCAGGAGAGGGCACAGTTCTAAGGTGCTTGGAAGTAGGTACAGAGGAGATGTCATGAGTAAGTTTTTTACGCAGAGAGTGGTGAGTACGTGGAATGGGCTGCTGGCGACGGTGGTGGAGGTGGAAACGATAGGGTCTTTTAAGAGACTCCCAGATTGATACATAGAGCTTAGAAAAATAGAGGGCTAAGTTCTACGGTAGTTAGTTCTAAGGTAAGGACATGTTCGGCATAGCTTTGTGGGCTGAAGGGCCTGTATTGTGCTGTAGGTTTTCTAAGTTTCTAAAAGGGGTAATTTCTTCACTCAGAGGGTAGTAAGAGAGTAGAATAAGCAACCAGTGGAAGTGCTGGATGCAGATCCAATTTCCACATTTAAGGAGAATTTGATAAGTACATGGATGGGAGACATATCGAGGGCTATGGTCTCGGTGCAGGTCAATGGGCCTAGACAGATTAATAGTTCAGCATGGACTGGCTGGGACAAAAAGCCTGTTTATATGCTGTAGCATGACTCTAAGACTCTAAATACAGAGAAAATGGCAGAACCCTTAGGAGCACTGATGTATAGACCGATCTTGAGATGAAAGTGGATCGAGTGGTAAAGAGGGCGTCCAGCATTGAGGATAAAAGTTGGCTAGTTATTGTATATGCCAGCTGTATTAAACTTTTGCTTAGGCCGCACCCGGAGTATTGTGTGCTGTTCTGGTCACCACACTATATAGGAAGGATGTGATAGCTTTGGCTTGGGTCTGAAGAAGTCACGAGGTTAGGGTTAGTAACTTGCGGGCACCCTAATACTAGGAAGCTTGGTGACTCTTGTGGGCTGCCCAGTACAATCCTCGCTGATTTGATTTGACACAGAAGGAAGCATTTTACTGTACGTTTTGATGTACACATACAGCTAATCTTTCTCTCTATGTAACTTGCTCTCGTTGCCTGTATTGCCATTGGTCATTTCTGTTGTAAATCAACCATCCGTGATATTGGTACAGACATTTCCCCCCTCCTGATCTGCTATATGACACAGATCCGACCTTTTCATCACTTTTTAATTTCCCCATTAACACAGCAACCTTGGCCTCTCCCTATCATAGATGTTTCTTTTGTTTTATCCTTTCCTCTTTCTACACACTCTGCAATTTCTAATGTTCTTCTCTCTTTCCCAGATCAGACAAGGGGTCTCAGACCCAGAATACTGTCTGTTTCCCTTTCCCCAGATGCTGTTTGACCTGCTGAATGTTTCCAGCAGTGTCTCTTTTCATTTCAGATTTCCAATACCTGCCGATTATTTCTTTCACCCACAGGATTTTCTCCATCCACACGAAAGACCGAACTTTGATTTAATATGTCATTGGAACAGATGTTAAGCCAATACAGGTTGATACATAGGCTTTGAAATAAACAGAGAAAGCGGTAGAATACAGAGTTTGGGAATTAGATGAGTAAAGAGACACAGGAGACTGCAGGTGCTGGAAGTTGGAGCAACAATCAATCTGCTGGAGGAAAGGAACTGTAAACTTTTCGGGTCTGATGTCTAATTCAGGGTTTCAACCGAAAATGTCGATAGTTCTTTCCTGCTTGACCCACTGAGTTCCTCTAGGAGACTTTTTTTGTTGTTGCCACAATTACCTAACTTGCCCCAGAAATAGGATACTGAACCATTCCAGGACCATGATATATCCATTATTATAGTCAGGGTATTTAAACACAGCCTTTACTGTCCTCCAAGTGCTAAATATGTCTTGTTGACACTACGAGCTCATTTGAATCTGGAAAACGAGAAAATACTTTGTCTCAAACTACCAATGATACACGGGCAGTTACTTCCACACTGTTGCCAATTGTGGTTTACTTGAGAAATAAAAATGTTCCTGTGTTGCAAATTGAAAAGCTGAACCAGCGTTTGAAAATGAACAATTAAAATTTAATTAGACATACAAAACTGTTGGTTTAAAGCAGCCTCAGGGGTGCTATCTTATTAGTTAATTCCAGCACTTTAAATTTTGTCACAGATTTACTAAAATTGCTTTTTGGATGCTAATGAAGTGCTAATCTAAAATGGATCTCCAGGGTTTGCTGAAAAAGAAGCCACCTAAACATAATGAGGGAGAGGCGTCATAAAATCAGCGTCTGGACAGACTAAAATGACTTTGTCATAATCATTGTCATTATTCCCTGCCTCCCAATCCTCATCGTCTTTAAACCCTAAAGGATGGTGCTTTATTTCAGATTAGCCTTTGGCTCATACTCCAATTATTGCACTATTATTTGCAGATTAGGCTAATTTTTCTAATCTACAAATATTATTCCACCCTGACGTATCCCCACAGGAACCTTATCTGCTCCATTCCCAGCTTCAGTGTTCTAAGCTTTCGTGGCTTGTTACAGTAATTTTTTTTAAATAAATAAAATACATTATATCCATAATAAAAATTATTTACAAGAATAAACTTTTCACTCTTTACATTCATAGTTACTGCTTTCCAAGCGCTCCTATTACATTACAAGTACTGCCGCCTCTCCAGTGACTCGCCGGGTCGATGAACTGCAGTAATTGCCACAGTAAATTAACAGAACTTCACAAACCCCAGATTGCACACATGAACGATCAAGGGATGGCAGTCCCTCTTTTCTGTACCGTGGCTTGTTTTAAGGCGGTTTTCCCAAGTGGGTCTCACTTCTGTGACTAGTTATCATGTACTGACTATCAAGCTGGAGCACAAGGACATGATGTTTTAAAACTCAAAGTTACGAGAGCCAGCGGGGACAAAGCGATCTGAGAGGCTCGTGTGTCACTGTGCCAAGACTGCGCTGAAACAGGATACAGTCCATCCCCCCACGATTATCTCTGCAGCTGGGCCATTACGGAAAGTCTGAGTTCGATTCCACAGGGTTGTTGCGAATGTGAGAGCTTGAAGTGCTGGGGTTGGATGAGGGTCGGAGCAGCTGGCTGGGATCGTGGGGAGGGGTGTAACTGACCTACAAACGTCAGGGGGGCTCCGACAGAGAAGAGGGAAAGAGGATTGCCCTTAGCTTTAGGTGAGAGAATGTGAGATTTTAAGGTTACAGTGTGACCAATTGACCCGCTGCCTCACAGCCCAGCGACCCCAATTCAATGCTGGCTGCATGAAGCCGCACAAAGTGCTCCAGTTCCCGCATCCCAAAGAGGTGCAGGTCGGGAGGTTAACTGGCTCCAGCGTGAAAGCGAGTGGTAGGTAGGGTCTGAGGTGGGGACTGTCGATAAGAATAAAAGAGGATTGGTGTAAATCAATACTTGAGGGCCAGCATAGATTTGGAGTGTTGAAAGGCCTGTTTTTGTGCTATACAACTCTGTGACAAAGGACAGGTTCTCCAAAGAAATAGTGAAGACTCAAACATCCAGGCAATATATCAAGTGATAGGGTTTCATTGACCTTCACGCAACGCCAAGCTGTCACTGGCCGCTGGAAGCTCACTTTGGCAACAAACCCTGTGAATCGTAAAATAAGAATTAAACAGAAACACTTGGTAGAATTGAATGAAATGTCCAGCAAAGAGAGGGGACTAACAGATAAGCCTGGTCCTCTCTTTTCTCTGGATTACAGGTCCTCCCAACATACACATGTCACTGGCCAGTATATCATTTGGCATTCTGTTGCATGCTGCTATCATATGAAAAGAAGATAGTGCTCATGTGGGAGTCAGTGCGTATTGGACGATGTTGAATTGACAGCTCCTTTTTCTTTCGCGCTGAGCTCACGACCAAAATAATGCACTCTTTCATACCGCTGCCTCCTGTCATTGAGTTCAACTTTTACAGTAACTTGTCCCACAAGCCTCCTGCATTTGAGTAACTTTGCCTCTAGTTCTCTCGTCTTTGGGCCCACCGATTCACAGCCAATGGAAGTATTCCCGTGGTGACCTGGCAGCTGTTTTGTCGGAAACACGACAGCTTGGCGAGGACCCCAAATGAGTCTGATCACCTGTTTCTGGGTTGTTAATTGGAGAATATCTATTTGCCAGGAGACCTGGGAGAGTTCCCTCCTCATCTTCCACCTTTCACCCAAGAGGCCCCAGCTCACTTGAAAGACTGTGAAATGCGATATACCAGATGGTCAGGGTAGACTTTGGCCTGGAGGGAGAGTGTATAATTCTGACCCAGGCAAGAATGTTACCATGATGGCAAATTTTCTTTTCTCTGTATATTACCTCTTAGCAGGTTGAACCTTAGTGAACTGGTCCTATAGTAGTTCCGTTCACAGGAATTGGCCCTTTGGCCCAATATGTGTACACTGACCAAGACACCTCATCCAAGCTGATCTCATTTGCCAGTGTTTGGCCCATAATCCTCTAAACCAGGGGGTTCCCAACCTTTTTTATGCCATGGACTAATACCGCTAACTGAGGGGTCTATGGACCCCTGGTTGGGAACCCCTACTCTAAACCTTTTCTGCCCACATACCTGTCCAATCTTCTTTAAAATGTTGGGATTGTACCTGCCTCAACTGTTTCCTCTGTTAACTCATTCCACATCCATACCATCCTTTGTGTCAAGGACTTTGCCCCTCATGTTCCTACAGCCTCAACAACATGCTGCAATTGCTCAAACATTGATACCTTGCTCATTAGTTTTACACTAATTCTCTTCTTAAATGTACTCAGTGGCCACTTTATTAAGCGCCGCCTGTACCTAATAAAGTGGCCACTGAGTGTATGTTTGTGGTCTTTTGCTGCTGTAGCCCGCCCACTGCAAGGTTCAATGAGTTGTGCATTCAGAGATGCTCTTCTGCACACCACTGTTGTAACACATGGTTATTGGGGTTACTGTGTCTTCCTGTCAGCTTGAACCAGTTCTGGGCATTCTCCTCTGGCCTCCCTCATTAGCAAGGTCATTTTCGTCCACAGAACTGCCACTCATTGGATGTTTTTCCCCCCATTTATTGCTCCATTCTCTGTAAACCTTTGAGACTGTTGTGCATGAAAATTCCAGATTAGAAGTTTCTGAGATACTCAAACTACCCCATCTGGCACCGACAATGGCTCACTGTTTCGTTGGCTCCGAGTCAGGGGACTTTGAATAAGTAGCACTGTAGACTGTAACACTGGGACAGTGAGCTGTTAGCCTCCCCGCTTGCTGTGGCAGGAATGATATCTCTCTTTCCCTCGTTAGTTAGAGAGAGACGTCAAAGTGTTGGGATGGACTCTTTTTATCAACTTAAATATTGGGATGGAGAGTAGCTTTTTATGAACTCCAGATCGTGGTCTCTGGGGGCTTGCTATTGTTTGCGTGGTGGGTGGGAGAGCTGATGCTTTTGATGAAGCAAGAGGAGGAGGGGAGGGCTGATGCTTTTGCTGATGCTTGTGCGTGGAAAGGGGTGGGGACTTTGGGGTTCAATGTTTTTCTGTCATTCGTTCTTTGGGGGTTTTTCTCCCTGTTTCGTGGATGTCTGTGAAGAGTAAGGATTTCAGGTGGTATAATGTATACATTCTCTGATATCACTTAAACAATCATCCCATGGTCAGAGTCACATAGATCACATTTCTTCCCCACTATGATGCTTGGTCTGAAAAACATTTAAATCTCTTGACCATGTCGGTATGTTTTTATGTATTGAATTGCTGCCACACAATTGGCTGAGTAGATATTTGCATTAACAAGCAGGTGTTTCGGTGTACCTAATAAAGTGGCCACTGAGTGTACATTCCACAGCCATTCATACAGCCTGTTTCTGGCTGCATTTCAGAACTTACCAATGGCCCATTTCCTCCAGCCACTGGCATTTTTGTAGTGATGCAGCTTGGAACTGACGACGTTCCTGGATATTGGCCCAGTGGAAATGAAAGGATGGGCTACATTTCCAGTTAGGATGGTGTGTGACATGAGTGGTAATGTGGAGTCGAAGGCACCATCATGTGCCTGCATCCCTTGCACTTTAAACAAGCATTCGAGACCTCTCTTGTATCATAGCTGTCAAAGTGTGGAGAACCTACCTACCTGAATAAAACCCAAAACCCCATTAGCGATAAAAAAGCTGATTATTGACTACAGGAGAAGGAAATGGTAAGTCCATGAGCCAGTCCTATCAGGGGACAGAGGAGGAGAGGGAAAACTTTTAACTCTTTGGTGTTACTGTTTCAGAGGATCTGTGCTAGGCCCAGCACGTAAGAAAGCACAGCAACATCTCAACGTCCTTAGAAGTTTGTGCAGATTTGGTATGTCATCTAAAACTTTGACAAACTTCTATAGATGTTCAGTGGAGTGGTTGCATCTCGGCCCAGTATGGGAACACCAATGCCCTTGAACAGAAGATCCTACAAAAAGTAGTGGACGCAGCCCAGTCCATCACAGGTAAAGTCCTCCCCACCACTGAACACACCTACAAGCACTGTTGACAGAGGAAAGCAGTGTCCATCGTCAAGGACTCCAGGTCATGCTCCCTTCTCACTGCAGTCATCAGAGAAAAGTTCAGGAGCCTCAGGACCAAACTACCAGGTTCAGGATCAGTTATTATCCCTCAAAAGTTCAAAGTAAAACATTATCAGAGTACATATACATAATCACATACAACCCTGAGATCCTTTTTCTGCAAGCATACTTAGCAAAATATATAGAACAGTAACTGTAAACTGTAAACAAACTGTGCAAATGCAGATATGATAGCAATAAATAATTAGCATGAAATAACAAAATAACGGAGTCCTTAAATGAGCATAGTTATCCCTTTTTGTTCAAGAGCCTGATGGTTGAGGGGTAGTAACTGTTCCTGAACCTGGTGGTGCGAGTCCTGAGGCTCCTGTACCTTCTACCTGATGGCAGCAGTGAGAAAAGAGCCTGGCCTGGGTGGTGAGGATCTTTGATGATGGATGATGCTTTTCTGCAGCAATGCTTCATGTAGATGTGCTCAATAGTCAGGAGGGTTTTACCATGATGTACTGACGTGAATCCATTAGGATTTTCCACTCAAAGGCATTGGTGTTCCCACACCACGCCTGTGGTGCTCCTTTGCTGATGGAGATTGTGGAGGAGATGTTTCTGCCAATCACCACAACTGAGGAAATCCAGGATCCTATTGCACAAGGGGATATTGACACCCAAATTTTGGAGTTTACTGATTCATTTTGAGGGAATAATGGTGTTAAATGCTGGGCTGTAATCGATGAAGAGCATCCTGATGTATGCATCTTTGCTGCCCAGATGTTCCAGGGTTGTGTGAAGAGCCAACAAGATAACAGCTGCTGTAGACCAGTTGCTACGGTAGATGAACTGGAGTGGATCCAAGTCACCATTCAGACAGGAGCTGATCAGGCTCTTGAACCAGTGGGAACAACATCACTCAATCTCACACAGCAGAACACTGAACACAACCTACGGACTCACTTTCAAGGATTCCTCATCTAATGTTCTCGATATTTATTGCTTATTTATTTATCATTTTGCTTTTTTATTTGCACAGTTTGTTGTCTTGTATGCAGCTTTCATTGATTCTATTGTGTTTCTTCATGCTTGCGCTGAATTCCCACAAGAAAATGAATCTTGGCATTGGACGCAGTGACGCGTATGTATCTTGATAATACACTTACTTTCAACTTTTTGTAATGTCCTTGTCTGTTTGAGTATTGCTTTCTGTATCGTGCCAACTTCAACCCCAAAATCCTTCTAATGGCTCAACCATCTCCTCCATAGCAATAGAAATACTCAGAAGGTCAAAGAGCAGCTGGGGAAGAGGAACAGAGCTAGCATTTCAGATTGAATACACTTCATCAGTTAACTCTGTTCCTCTTTCCTCAGAGGCTGCCTGTGTTTCTAGCATTTGCCATTTTCAGTTCAGGTTTTGAGTATCTTCTGCTTTGTGGATTCTCACTTCTCTCAATAGTACTGTTTGAAATTCTTTTTATCCCTTTTCCTAGATGAGCTGCCAACCACGGCTGATGAACCCCTTCTGCCCAAAATAATAAATCCATTAAAAAATTATTTTAAACTTTTGAGAGATGGAATAACAAGTTTATATTTCTCTTAAGGGAATTTTTTCTCTTCGTCATTACAAAGTTAAATTTATTTTTATTTATTTAGAAATATAGCACAGTTACAGACCCTTCTGGTCCAACAGGCTCACATCCCCCAATTACACCCATCTGACCAATTAAACTACAAGGTAACCATTTTTCTTTAAAAATTCTGAAGGTTCTAGAAGGGCTGCTACACATTCAAGGGTATTAAATGTGACTCCATTTAATACTGAACATTTGAAATATGTTTGAAATTGTTGTTAAAGATACTATAGTCAGCAAATCAGAATATTCAAAGTATTCAGAAAAAGCTGATGTGTTTTGACAAAAACCAATGTATTGTAGTCCTTTGAGGAAGTTGCAAGTGCTGTTGCAAGTGACCGTACATAAATTTCCAGAAGAGGTTTAATAAAATTGCCACATCAAAGATCACTGGCAAAAACTAAAAGGTCATGGTGTAGAAGGTAATATTTGGCATTGATTGACTGTATAGAGTAGACGAACAGTTCCTTGAAAAAGTATTCAGCCCCCAGAACTATTTTCACATTTTACTGTCTGATCTAAATTTAAAATACTATATATTAAAGTAGGATTTTGAGTCAAATCAAAAGAAAAATTCAAAACCTGTTAACAATATACTAGAAATTAAGAACCAAAGTAGTGAGGCTGACAAAATATTAAATCCCTTTGTAATTACTACACTAACTTTCCTTAGGTTCAATATTGTATATTACCTTACCAACTCACCCAATTTGTTGATATAGAAAATTGGAGGGTCACCTGTATAAATATTCTTTCTCTCTAAGGTCCAACAGTATGGTAGATGTTTAACAGACCAAACCAAAATGAAGACAAAAGAGCATTCAAGGTGAGTCAGGGAAATGATAGAGAAGCACAAATCTGAGGAAGGGTACAAGATCATCTCAAAGGCACTGAACATACCTCAGAGCTCTCTTTGTGGAAAAAGTGGAAAAAATATGAAACCACTGCCATGCTGTATAGCTCAGGCCACCACTCTAAACTTACTCACCGGCGAAGAATGGTGTTTGTAAGAGAGACTACTGTGATGTCAACAGTCTCTCTGAGTGAGCAGCAGAAGATAGTGGCTGCAATGAAGATGAAGTTCATGGCTCCACAATCTCTAGGCCTTAACCTTGTCTGAAAAAAAGGCATATCCTTGCCTGTAAAGACTTTGCAGAGCGTCACTTAGGAGGTGCTGTAAAGATATGGGAGAGGGTCTTGTCAGATGAGACTGAGTTGAACTCGATACTAAGCAATATGTGTGGCGTAAATGTAATGCTGCAAATCAGCCAGCTAACGCTCTCCTTACTGTAAAATATGGTAGAGGAAGCATCATGCTATGGGGAAGCTTTTCAGCAGCAGGGACTGGAAATCTGGTCAGGAATGATGGAAAGATGATTGCTGCTAAATACAGAAAAGCCAGATCCTGGATAAAACTGTTTGAACTTTTTATTCTGAGTGCAAATATGGCACTTGACAACAACAGACTTTACAGCAAATGCTGTTAACAAGATTGAGTTTATCAGCGAGGGTCACCTTTAATGTGTAGGAGGCACAGGAAGACCATTTATCCAGACATGAGTCTTTGTTTCATAAATTGCATCCTATTGTCTTTTAAATCTGAATGTATACCTTAACAAGGTGCTGCCTGTGGTATTCCTGGCATCTTCCCTGAATGCATTCAAGGGTAAATTATTCCTTCCACACTTACCACAGGATATCGGATGACAGTCTCCTCTGATGTCTGTTCCACAGATGAAGGACATTCGGTGCCCTCCAGTAACTTTAACTCATCGTATCTTTGCACAGCTATTTAAATTGTTCCTTATTTTTTTAAAAAGGGCAAAATCAAAAAATCTACAAATTGTTTTGTCATTAAAAATGCAGTTATAAAGATGTCCCTTCACTTTTAATAAAATCTGCACCAAAAAATTTATGTGATTCCTTGCTTGAAGCAATGGGCTTTACTGAATAGTTAAAGCTTCCTAATATCCCCAAGGATGCTCCAAACAATCCTGTATGTGGGCCACTTAACAGCAAGTGTTTATACAGTGTGTAAGTGCGAACTGATTCCTGAGCTGAATGTGGAATTGCATTTCAAAGCTGGCATGTGTGACATTGAGAGAAACTCTCTGGGTTCCACTCAGCAGGACCAACTCAAAAATCTACACCTTTCACTGTCCACGGCTCCAATATACTTCCTGGGCATTTCTGAAGGCAAGTTATAACATTTTTTTTCAAGCAGAGTCAATAAAATTTGGAATCATAGGAATGAAAGGAGAGAAAGCCATTCAGCCCCACTGAACAGAAATATAGAAGCACAGAATGGTACAGAAAGGCCACTGAAGGTGCAATGCTTTCTTCATAGATCAATCCACAAAGTCCCATCATTGTCTTCTCTATATTCCTGCAAATACTTTCTCTCTTCAGGCTTTCTCCAGTTCCTCTTTGAAGTGGTTACACTATTAAGTTTGATTTGGGCCGATCTGCAGCTCAACTCTTTGTTAAATAAAAACAAACTCACTTTCAAAGTGCAATTGTGGGTGTAACTGTGCTTTTGGGAAAGAGAGTTCCGATTGTCCTTTGCTCTTTGGGTGGAAGTACTGTCAGTTTTTAAGAGAGGATCGTGTTTACTTTCTACACAGCATGGAGACAGGCTTTTTGGCCCTACACACTCTATGCTGCCTTTCCCCATCTAAACCTATCACTGTGACCCACTGCTTTCCTCTTCACATTTTCTTGTACAGCCTCCTATTAAATTGAGTATTAGTCACTTTAAGCACTCGGGAGAGAGTTCCACATGCTGCTCAATTGCCTACTGGTTTTCTTGCTCTTTTATATTGACAACCTTGACTTATGGTTTTCCCCACAATTAGTAATGCTCAAAATGGTTGTTGTGATGTGTCTGGTGTGGTGGGTGGTGCTTGTCGCTCTCACTTTCAGCTTCCACCACTGGGTAGCAGGCTTGTGGAAAGGAGAGCTGAATGTATAAGCCTCTCCAACAGCAACCTTCATGTAGTGGCTCCTCGCTGGCGACACCCGGAAACTGAACTCCTTTCGGACTCAGGCTGAACTACAGAGGACGGGGAGGAGGTCTGGCCCCTGCACACATGGCGCGTAGGCCCATTGGTGTGTGGACACGCCCTGGTGCTCGTGAACCAGATCCCCAGCTATGGGTGAATAGCCCCACTGCTTTGTGGGTGGCCTCAGGAGAGACGAAGGCTACGGGAGTGAACCCAGACAGCAAATCCAGAGTGGAGCCCCTAAGGCGGCTGGTTGTCATTGAACACCCTTCCAGCAGCTCCTGCAGCCAAGCTAGTGTCAAACATATTGTTTCATAAGCTTTCCTTTGGACTACCCTGGCGAGGCTGAGAGGGGGAGTCTTGATGACTAAGGCTCCTGTGTCTCCTTCCTGAGGGTAGTACGGCCTGGATGGTGCGGGTCCTTCTGTGTCTCTGCACTATCAAGACCTTTCAAGTTCCATGAATGCAGCGTTTCTCCGGAGCCAAGGTGCAAAACACAAAACCAGCAGTCACACACAGCGCAAGGCACATATACAATAGCAAGCATACAGTTGTTATGTTTGTGGTCCTGGGAGGCAGAGTGGCCGTGAGTAAAACACACGAGAGATGGAGAGCTGAGCTGTTTATCAGCCACTCAGAATGTCCTCTCACATCACACTCCATGCGTAACACAGTGAAGCTTGACAGCAACCCATAAGGGTCAAAAGCAGCTTCCATCATCAAGCACCCCAGCACCCAGGATATGTCCGCCTCTCATTATTACCATCAGGTAGGAGGTACAGAAGCCTGAAGACACACACTCAGCAATTCAGGAACAGCTTCTTGCCCTCTGCCGTCCAATTCCTAAATGGACATTGAACTCTTGGACACTACCTCACTATATATATATAAATAAACACGTGACTTCTCACCTTACCAATGAGTCTATTTGTTAGTGATTCATTCCTCTTTCCACTATTTTAACCAATCTGGACAGTAAGTTTGTTAAATTCGTCATGTGAAAGAACATTTCCCTCCGTTCTAAGGAATTCAGCGAGTGTCATTCTTGGGAATCCTCACAGGAAGTATCTAAATTGCTGAAGACGTCTGTGTGTCAGCACAAAGTACTGCAATATTCAAACACTCTCACCAGAGAGAGGACTTCAACCCACAATCGGTTCCAGCTGGGAGGTAAACCCTACATTGAAATGCTAATCCTCTTTCCAAGCACTATTTCTTTTTTTAGACAAAGAGTTTGATTTTGTAATGGAACAAAACTCTTGGCAACTTTCATTGCAGCATTGGAGTTACCTCTGCCAGGTAGGTTTGCTGAAAGGGAATTTATTCACACAAACTAATTCTTGACAATGCTCAACTCTTACACGAAAGAGGCTGCGATACCTTATTGCAGTGAGCAACTTTAGGAAGACAGGAGCTAGAAAATTAAACAGCAGTAAACAGCTGACCCTGTAAAAACAAGACACAAAGATAAGGCACAAAATGGAGAAGATAAACTCATTTATTTACCTGTCAAGTTGCACAGAAATCCCCAATACAACTATTACTTTACTGCAGCCATTCAGCTAACACACTAAGTAAAAACATCCAGACTTCTACAAATCAAAGACCCCAGTAAATACAAACACACACATACACACTCGTTGTTTTCTTGGTATAAAAAGATCCACAGATTTGAGCAACAATTCCATTAACAAATTACAATTCCATCAATGTGTCACAAGATTAAAAAGGAGAGCACAAGATTTTAATATATTTTCCAAGTTGTGGGAGTATAAAAATAATTATCAGCAAAGATTAATTGGGAGTGCTGAAAGAACAATTTCTCCAACAGTACACTTCATGAGTACATGAAATTTAAAAAATATTTCAAATTTCAAAAGTGAGGTTAATAAACCTAAAGAAAGCTGGGTTGGCATTGCTACAGCAGTTGTTATATTGTGAGCCTGCTGTCAGTGAAGCACCTCTGAAGAATGGTCAGTGTGGCAGCCAAATTGTGCACAACAGGATCCCATGCACATTCACACAATGAGAAACAAACAGGTGATCTTTTTAGGTCTTGGCTGGGTGAAGTGCTTTAACCAGGAAGAGTTTCCACATTCTTTGAAATAGCACCCCCCCCCCCCAAGGGTCGGCAGGTCCTCGATTGAAGGTCTCATCTGAATGACATCCTCTCCAACAGTGCCGCACCACCAGGGTCACGTGTTCATTTCTGGAAATGCCCGACTCAAAGGGAAACCGCTGGGACACAAACTGATTGGCGGGGCCTGATTTTGCAATGAACTTCAGGATGAACTATACTTGCCACTAAAAGCAAGACATGGCAAATACAGGGCACAGAACTACTCAGCCCATGGGAGCCTGGTTAATAGAGGGGAATGTGACAAGTGTGGTGAACGAACCTGGAAATTGGACATAGTCAGAAGACACTTTTATCTAGAGAATGAATTACCCTTTTAGTCTCCTAGTCGGCCATTCAGTCCTCTCTCTCCATGCCCAATCCTTTTCTATCTTGACACCACACTCACCTCCCCTATTTGATGTTGGAGTCTGGCCCACTGTTTAATCACTTCAGTCACCTCTTACCCCCTCAAACCTCTGCATTTATCACTTGCTCTTATAGAACCTCATCTGAATTCACATCCCCAACAAAACCTCTGGTGGTTTAATCAGTTCTTCTCTGTCTCCATTGCCAAGCATCTATGGCACTTTTCAATGCTAATGGAAGATTAGAGTGGGGCTAACGTGAAGTTCAATCATAATGCTCAGGTTATACGACCATAACAATGGAGCCAGTAATTGCATACAACTATGGCAAGGCCACTGTTTGCCAGAATAGAAAGCTCGGCCTGATGGTTCCATCTTTGAAGGTTCTGTAAATGAAAGCAACACAAAATAGAGGACACAAGGGACTACAGACGCTGGTATCTGGAGCAACACACAAAGGGCCAGAGGAACCCAGTGGGTCAGGCAGCATCCATGGAGGGAAACGGTGTACCACCAGAAAAGGGAGCCATTGTTAACTAAGGCAACTGACAATGATGGGACTGACCTGCCCCAAAACTGGAAGGTAATACAGACCAGACTGATCATTGCACCTCGAGGGGGGAATTGTACACTAGAATCAGCAGGCCGTGACCACACCCCTTTTATAATGGCCTCTTATATTTAAGCCAAACTTATGTTCCTGATCATTATTTCTCTAAAACTCTTTAGTACGTGTCAAAGTTCAAAATCTTGTTACTATTCATAAACGGCTGACACCAAGAGAGAGTTGAGATTCCCCTTCCCCCCACCCATCGTCCCTCATCAAACGGCCTCACTCCCCCGGTTACAACCCTCCCCTCCTCCTCGCTCCCCCGGTTACAACCCTCCCCTCCTCCTCGCTCCCCCGGTTACAACCCTCCCCTTCTCCTCGCTCCCCCGGTTACAACCCTCCCCTTCTCCTCGCTCCCCCGGTTACAACCCTCCCCTGCTCCTTGCTCCCCCGATTACAACCACCCCTTCTCCTCGCTCCCCCGGTTACAACCTCCCCTCCTCCTCGCTCCCCCGGTTACAACCCTCCCCTCCTCCTCGCTCCCCCGGTTACAACCCTCCCCTTCTCCTCGCTCCCCCCGGTTACAACCCTCCCCTTCTCCTCGCTCCCCCCGGTTACAACCCTCCCCTTCTCCTCGCTCCACCCGGTTACAACCCTCCCCTCCTCCTCGCTCCCCCGGTTACAACCCTCCCCTCCTCCTCGCTCCCCCGGTTACAACCCTCCCCTGCTCCTCGCTCCCCCGATTACAACCTCCCCTTCTCCTCGCTCCCCCGGTTACAACCCTCCCCTCCTCCTCGCTCCCCCGGTTACAACCCTCCCCTTCTCCTCGCTCCCCCCGGTTACAACCTCCCCTCCTCCTCGCTCCCCCGGTTACAACCCTCCCCTCCTCCTCGCTCCCCCGGTTACAACCCTCCCCTTCTCCTCGCTCCCCCCGGTTACAACCCTCCCCTTCTCCTCGCTCCCCCCGGTTACAACCCTCCCCTTCTCCTCGCTCCACCCGGTTACAACCCTCCCCTCCTCCTCGCTCCCCCGGTTACAACCCTCCCCTCCTCCTCGCTCCCCCGGTTACAACCCTCCCCTTCTCCTCGCTCCCCCGGTTACAACCCTCCCCTCCTCCTCGCTCCCCCCCCCCCCCCGGTTACAACCCTCCCCTTCTCCTCGCTCCCCCGGTTACAACCCTCCCCTGCTCCTCGCTCCCCCGATTACAACCTCCCCTTCTCCTCGCTCCCCCGGTTACAACCCTCCCCTCCTCCTCGCTCCCCCGGTTACAACCCTCCCCTTCTCCTCGCTCCCCCCGGTTACAACCCTCCCCTTCTCCTCGCTCCACCCGGTTACAACCCTCCCCTCCTCCTCGCTCCCCCGGTTACAACCCTCCCCTCCTCCTCGCTCCCCCGGTTACAACCCTCCCCTCCTCCTCGCTCCCCCGGTTACAACCCTCCCCTCCTCCTCGCTCCCCCGGTTACAACCCTCCCCTTCTCCTCGCTCCCCCCGGTTACAACCCTCCCCTTCTCCTCGCTCCCCCCGGTTACAACCCTCCCCTTCTCCTCGCTCCACCCGGTTACAACCCTCCCCTCCTCCTCGCTCCCCCGGTTACAACCCTCCCCTCCTCCTCGCTCCCCCGGTTACAACCCTCCCCTTCTCCTCGCTCCCCCGGTTCCCCGGTTACAACCCTCCCCTTCTCCTCGCTCCCCCCGGTTACAACCCTCCCCTTCTCCTCGCTCCCCCGGTTACAACCCTCCCCTTCTCCTCGCTCCCCCCCGGTTACAACCCTCCCCTCCTCCTCACTCCCCCGGTTACAACCCTCCCCTTCTCCTCGCTCCCCCGGTTACAACCCTCCCCTTCTCCTCGCTCCCCCGGTTACAACCTCCCCTTCTCCTCGCTCCCCCGATTACAACCTCCCCTCCTCCTCGCTCCCCCGGTTACAACCCTCCCCTCCTCCTCGCTCCCCCGGTTACAACCCTCCCCTTCTCCTCGCTCCCCCGGTTACAACCCTCCCCTTCTCCTCGCTCCCCCGGTTACAACCCTCCCCTTCTCCTCGCTCCCCCGGTTACAACCCTCCCCTCCTCCTCGCTCCCCCGGTTACAACCCTCCCCTTCTCCTCGCTCCCCCGGTTACAACCCTCCCCTCCTCCTCGCTCCCCCCGGTTACAACCCTCCCCTTCTCCTCGCTCCCCCGGTTACAACCCTCCCCTTCTCCTCGCTTCCCCCCCCCCCCCCGGTTACAACCCTCCCCTTCTCCTCGCTCCCCCGGTTACAACCCTCCCCTTCTCCTCGCTCCCCCGGTTACAACCCTCCCCTTCTCCTCGCTCCCCCGGTTACAACCCTCCCCTTCTCCTCGCTTCCCCCCCCCCCCCCCGGTTACAACCCTCCCCTTCTCCTCGCTCCCCCCGGTTACAACCCTCCCCTCCTCCTCGCTCCCCCGGTTCCCCGGTTACAACCCTCCCCTTCTCCTCGCTCCCCCGGTTCCCCGGTTACAACCCTCCCCTCCTCCTCGCTCCCCCCGGTTACAACCCTCCCCTCCTCCTCGCTCCCCCGCGCCATCGCTCCCACCACCCAAGGTTACCCCCCAGGCCGTCTTGCGACGACGATCCCGGTCGCGTTTGGCGCCGTACGTCCCCCTGCAACGCCTACCGTAACGTCATCACGCTTGCAATAGCCTAAGACGCTCGACCAATTCTCAGCTGAGGGGAGGAGCGTTCATGCAAACAAGGTCCGCCTCTCTCATTTGGTTGGTGGAATATCAGCTATTTTACATTATTAGCTATATTCCAAAAGAAGTTTCGCTACAAGACAACATATACAAAAGATTGAGAGAAATCACACCAAACCCACTTCAAAAGTTGAAGAGAGGTAGGAGAAATAGGTGTTCTGTAGTCAGTCACTGCCACTTAATAGAGGGAAGACTAGCAGGATCCGCAAGGGTTCGAGCAGTTGTAGGCATCGCTTCTCGGCCTTTTGGCTAAGATCAAGTGTAGTATCTGTTCTTATCAGTTTAATATCTGATACGTCCCCTATCTGGGGACCATATATTAAATTGATTTTTGGAACAGGGAGATGGAATAGGGGCTTGCTCCGTCCACTCCGCGCATCGACCCGGTATTGCAGTGCCTCCGGGAACGGTGCACCTCCCCTCGGGGAGAAAACACAACAAAAAATAGAATCATTCACTTTGTGCCAGCGTTTGAGCACTTCCTAAGCGGAAAGACGCGCCTGCATTGTGTCAACAAGCTTGCTACGAATCTGTTACTCACACCGCTCTGGGTTAAGAAACTTTCCCCTTTATCCTCTGTTTTTTTCTCCCCTAACCTCAGTGGATTCACTTAGTGTAATTAGGTGACCAAAACACCACACAATACTCTAAATTCGGCCTTATACAACCTCACCATGACATTCCAACTCTTATACTCAATACTTTAATTTATAAAGGCCAAAGTACCAAAATCTCTCTTTACTACCCTATCTAACTGTGATGCCACTTTTAGGGTATTTTGTACCTGTATTCCCAGATCCCTCTGTTCTATGGCACTCCTTAGTGCCCTACCACTACCATTTACCTTGTATGTTCTACCTTGGTTTGTCCTTCCAAAGTGCAATACCTCACACTTGTCTGTATTAAACTCTATCTGCCATTTTTCAGCCCATTTCCCCAGCTGGTCCAAATCCCTCTGCAAACTTGGAAAACCTTCCTCACTGTCCTCTACACACATCCAATCTTTGTATGATCAGCAAATTTGCTGATCCAATTTACCACATTATCATCCAGATCATTGATATAAATGACAAGTAACAATGGACCCAGCACTGATCCCTATGGCACACGACTAGTCACAGGCCTCCACTCAGAGAAGCAATCCTCCACTACCACTCTCTGGCTTCTCCCATTGAGCCAATTTCTAATATAATTTACTACCTCTCCATGTATACCTAGTGACTGAATCTTCCTAACTAACCTCCCATACGGGACCTTGTCAAAGGCCTTACTGAAATCCATGTAGACAACATCCTCTGCCTTCCCTTCATCCACTTTCCTGGTAACCTCCTCAGAAAAACTACCATGCTCAAAGCCATGTTGACTCTCCCTAATAAGTCCCTGTCTATCCCAATACTTGTAGATCCTGTCTCTTAGTACTCCTTCCAATAATTTACCTACTACAGACATCAAATTTACTGGCCTATAATTTCCCAGATTACTTCTTGAGCCTTTTTTAAACAATGGAACAACATGAGCTATCCTCCAATCCTCCAGCACCTCACCCGTAGATACTGACATTTTAAATATATCTGGCAGGGCCCCTGCAATTTCAACACTAGTCTCTTTCAAGATTTTCAAGCTCTTTGGATTATCCTTCACCTCAACTGCCAAAGCAACCTCATGTCTTCTTTTAGCCCTCCTGATTTCTTTCTTAAGTATTTTTTTGCACTTTTTATACTCCTCAAGCATCTTATTTGCTCCCTGTTGCCTATACATGTCATACATCTCTCTCTTCTTATTTACCAGGTTCCAATATCCCTGGAGAACTAAGGTTCCTTATTCTTATTCACTTTGCCTTTAATCCTAACAGGAACATACAAACTCTGCACTCTCAAAATTTCTCCTTTGAAGGCCTCCCACTTACCAACAACATCCTTGCCAGAGAACAACCTGTCTCAATCCATGCTTTTTAGATCCTTTCTTGTATCTTCAAATTTGGCCTTTTGCCAGTTTAGAACCTCAACCCGAGGACCAGATCTATCTTTATCCATGATCAAGTTGAAACTAATGGTGTTCTGATCACTGGAACCAAAGTGTCCACTACACACACTTCCGTCATCTGTCCTAACTCGTTTCCTAATAGGAGATCCAATATTGCACCCTCTCTAGTCGGTACCTCTATATATTGATTTAGAAAACTTTCCTGAACACATTTTACAAACTCTAACCCGTCTAGACCTTTAACAGTGTGGGAGTCTCAATCAATATGTGGAAAATTAAAATCCCCTACTATCACAACTTCATGTTAACGTTAATCTCTTGTGCTCACTCCTTTTCTTTCTTGCTCGAGACAACACTTCAGGAAAACATATTTTCCTGGTGGGTGTGGGGTAGGTCATCTTCACATATTCCTGCAGCCTATCCTCATGGGAGAGTCATTCAGTGATTTGAGACCAGTGCTTTATTATACCCACTGATTTAGGGTTAGGGTTAGGGTCTACTTCAAAAGATATACTAATCGAACCTCTTGCATGCATATGTGCTGGCGAAAAACTCTTCCTCAATCTGTTCCCTTGCACACTTGTTAAAGCCCTTGACACATGGGCCACAGGTTGCCAACGTGTACAAGTACACTAACAACACTTAAAAGGCATTTGGGCAGGTACATGGATAGGAAATGTTTTGAAGGAGATGCACAGAATGTGGGCAAATTACATGAGTTTAGATGGGAACCTGAGGCCCATTTCTGTGCTGTATGACTTTACAGTCAGGGCAGCGTTTGACACGCAGACGTTGGGGTGAAGTTACTTTTATCCGACACTTCGACGAACGAGCCAGTGACTGGTGGGAATGCTGCCTCCAGTGGGACAGAGAAGCAAACATCTGCAGGCTGTGGACTGAATGTTCTAACCGGCGCCAGGCAACAGGATCACCACCGGCAGGAAATCAGTGCCAACACTATCACCGAGTCACACAGATACATCTGCTGCAGCCTGTTGACCAGCAGCAAACAGGTGTGACAGGATATCCAGAGTCAGTATGAGGTAGCCCACGGTTTCACTACCAGCAAGAAGCGGTACTGTTCAATGACAAGGATCAGGAGGCTGAGGGACTTAGTAAAGTTCATCAAAGTTCAGAAGTAAAACTACGCATATGTTCATTTTCTGTTTGGCAGGAACAGGGGAATAGGTAATGTAGCAGGAGGGGTGGGAATGGGAGACAAGATTTAAGTTTATTTGTCATGTGTACTTTGAAACAGGTAGTGAAATGTGTCATTTGTGTTAATAACCAACACAGCCAATTTTAAGAATAGGACATAGGTTTGAAGTTACGGTGCTGAGCCAGCATTTAGAACACGCTGCTGAGGCACTGTTTGCACAGACATACAGTGGCTAATTAGGACTGTAGTCCGTACATGGGGTGTCTTTCCTCTCTAGCATCACTTCCTTGTCAAGTTCCTGTCCATCAGTTGTCAAAGTCTAGTACACAGGTACTGCAGTAAATCAGAAAATCAAGAGTGTTATTGTGTATTGTTAGGAAAAGTCAAGGCAGAAATAGTCAGGTTGTGCTTCAGTTATATAGGGCACCAGTGAGAGACCACATCTGCAGAACTGGGAAGAACGTTAGGGAATGTTCAGGGATTTTTTACTAGACTAATGCTTGGAATGAGTGATTGCCTAATGAAGCAAGGCTGGACAGGGTAGGGTTATACAGGCTGGAGTTTAAAATAGTGAGAGAGGATTTGACGCTAAGGAATTTTGCTAAGGTAGAGATAGAAAAGGTGTTTATTCCTGTGGGATCACTGCTCAAATTCAAACATTGTCCATTTAAACTAAGTGACACATTCAGTGGTCACTTTATAAGGTGCCTCCTGTACCAAATAAAGGAGCCACTGAATGTATGTCCATGATCCTCTGCTGCTGCAGCTCATCCACTTTGAGGTTTGACATGTTATGTGTTCAGAGATGCTCTTCTGCACACCACTGTTGTAACGAGTGGTTATTTGAGTTACTGTTGCCTTTTTGCCAACTTGAACCAGTCTGGCCATTCTCCTCCAATCTCTTTCATTAACAAGGTATTTCAACCCTCAGAAATGCAACTCACTGGATGCTGTTTTGGTTTTGCACCATTCTGTGTAAACTCCTAGAGACTGTGTGAAAATCCCAGGAGATCAGCAGTTTCTGAGATACTCAAACCACCCTGTCCGACAACACCAATAATCATTCCACGGTCAAAGTCACCTAGATCACCATTTCTTCTACATGTTAATCTTTGGTCTGAACCAACAATTGAACCTCTTAACTATGTCTGCATGCTTTTATGCATTGAGTTGCTGCCACATGATTGGCTGATTAGATATGCATTAACGAGCAGGTGCACAGGTATCTATAAAGTGAGCACTGAGTGTATATATCCTGGAAGGCTGTATGTCTCCTTGACTCTCTCCCGTAAATGTCAACGGAAGTAGACGGTCATTGAATATTTTTAAGGCTGAGGTTAGAGTCAGGTCTGCTGTGTTGTATTAAATGGTGAAGCAAGTACAAAGGACTGAGTGGCCTTTGCCTGCTCCTAATTTGTATGCTCCTGTCATGTTCTTGATGAACCTTTGCTCCCTCCTGTTGGCAGGAGAGTAGAGACAATGGTTTCTGTTCAGACCCTCTCGCCACTGACCACACTCTCCTCAATCCAACTCTCACCGGGTACTCTGACATCCTGAGCCCAGTCCTAACTTCCACATCACAAAGACCATGTTACTGCAGCTGCCTGTCTTCTCTCAGTCCCTCCATAAACATCACCATCCAATTTCCAGTTAGCATCTGTTACTCTACTAGATTTCTGTACCTGCCCTGTCCATTCCTCACCGCTACAGAACGGCTTCCTGTTCCGCACCATCCTCGGGATCTTTCCTCACCTTCACCTCCCCCTCCCACAACTGAACTTCTCTATCCCCATTCACCAGTGGCAGTAGAGCCTTTAACTCTACTGTAACATGTGGATCTATTTCTTTAGAGCAATGAAAACTTAGCTAAATTCTCATTTAGTGCTAAGTTCTAACAGTAGAACTTAAGTACTAATTAGTGCTAAATTCCCTCAGCACTACTCATGGGACTGATAACTTACCCATGCGCATTGATCATTTGTCTACACAAGTGCAGCACTCTCTCTCTCACCCCATGTGCGTACTTTTATTTTAATCGGTGCGTAGTTGCACAGACACAACAAATTGGCAACGAGTACGAACCCAAATACCAGCGAGTATCAGCAATGATACCAATAGTTACGGGATGGCAGACTTTGCAGAGAGACAGCAAGAGGAAAGAGTTAGACAGTTTAGAGAAGACTGTCATGGAAGCTATCAAATGGGACGTGTGAGTAACTGTATAGTACACAGCGAAAGACGCACAACTACAAAGTTAAGTGAAAGTAACATGCCTTAGTCGGGAAAATTGATGAACTTGGTAGTGTGGATGAGGACATCGAGAGCGTTAAAGTGTGTTGTAAGATTAACCAAGTGGATGAGTAAACAAAAGTCAACACACTTCTTAGCTTAATGGCTTTTTCACAACTTGGTAACTCTGAAAAGCCAGCAATTGAGACAATTTTACAAACCCACTTGAGCCCTGAACTGCTGGTAATAACTGAGACGATTTTGATTTAACAGAAGGAACCAGTCAAAGGATGAAAGGATTTCTAAGTACTTTGCAGAACTGCACAAACTTTCCCAATGCTGTGACTCTAGAGATGGACTTTCTGATGCATTAGGGGCAGGGTTGTATGTGGCATGCATAGACAAAACACTGAAAAGAGGCTGCTGTCAGAAAGAGACCAAACCTTAGAATGGGCATTGGCCATTGCAATATTGTTAGAGACTGCAGTGAAGAACTACAGAAAAGGAGTTTAGAATGTGAAAAGCACAAAGTGTCCCTGAATGGTGCAAAAAGCCAAAAATGCTAACGATATGGCAAATCCTCCCATGTTGCAAATGACTGTTGGTTGAAAGAAAACATTTACAGAAGGTGTTATGGACAAGACAGAGTGTGCAAGTCAGTCAAAAATCTCAACCAAAGAGAATAATGATACAGAGTGAAAAGTTTCAAATGCAAAATGAAGCAAATGCATGAAGGGACTGAATGTGAAACAGAACCAGACAACACAGAGTCTGACAAAGGTGAGCTGTCAGGCCTAGAACTGCATTGTGTTACTGAAGCAGTTCACAAAGTTATATGGGTCACAATAGAAGTGTCTGGTATAAAACTGAAAATGGAACTTTGTCTATAATTTCAGAGACTGACTGCAAAATACTGTATTCCAAGCTGCCATTAGAAAAGATATCATCGGTGCTGAAGAACTACAGCAGTGAAAAGGTGTTTCCCACAGGCAAACTGAAGGGGAACGTGATGTACGGAAGCCAAACACAGCAGTTAGAACTGTTTGTATTGAAAAGCAGAGGCCAGCACTTTTTGGACATGAATGGTTGAGAAAAGTCCAACTAGACTGGCACTCAGTCAAAGCTCTCAATGTGTATTCAACAGGCAACAGCCGCCCCAATATTAGCACTAACCAGAGACTGGCACAGTTGCTTAATGCTAATGAGATGTTTGAGAAGGAGACTGGTAAACTCAAAGGCATGAAAACCAGAACTGATCTGGATGAAGCAACAACATCAAGACTCCACAATGTGCTTCCAGTGCCTTACACTCTGCATCCTAAAGTGGATGCTGATCTTCAAAGCTTGGAGGCACCTGGCATTCTCTCCTCGAGGTTGAGTGGAGCAATTTAACTGTGGCCATTGTCCTGGTGATCAAGAAAGGTAAGGCCAGAACTGTTGACATCAGTGGGGATGTCAAAGTGAGTATCAACCCTGTGCAGCATCCCTGCCATGAATAGAAGACATTTTTGCACCTTTGGCAGGCAGGGAGAGGTTTTCAAAGGTCGTGACCAGCCTGTCAGCAAACGGAGATGGAGCAGTCAAGCAGGAAGTTCCTGACAATAACACTCACAGGGAACTGCTCCAGTATAACTGTCTCGTCTTTGGTGTTGCATTGACTCCAGCAACTTGGCAAAGAGCAATGGACTAAGTGCTCCTAGATACCCCAGGAAGACACCATGATGTATTCATGACATCATCATGACTGGCAAGAATGATGAGGAGCACCTCCAGAGCTTACCAGGCTGAGTGAGAATGGTCTGCATGCAAAGAGAGGGAAATGATTGTGGATACCTCATTGACAAGCATGGCTTGCATAAGTCACAAGAGAAGATTGAAACAGTGCTACAGGCACCCAAACCAGAAAATGTGTCACAACTCGGGTCATACTTGGGCCTTGTAAACTACTACCACCGTTTTCTACAATGTTTCTCCCAAACATTGTTACAGAGCTACACCCATTGAATACGTTGTTGCAGAGCTACACCCATTGAACACACTGTTGCAGAGCTACACCCATTGAACACACTGTTGCAGAGCTACACCCATTGAACACACTGTTGCAGAGCTACACCCATTGAACGCACTGTTGCAGAGCTACACCCATTGAACGCACTGTTGCAGAGCTACACCCATTGAACGCACTGTTGCAGAGCTACACCCATTGAACACACTGTTAGAGCTACACCCATTGAACACACTGTTAGAGCTACACCCATTGAACACACTGTTACAGAGCTACACCCATTGAACGCACTGTTAGAGCTACACCCATTGAATACACTGTTGCAGAGCTACACCCATTGAACACACTGTTAGAGCTACACCCATTGAATACACTGTTACAGACAGGAGCAAAGTGGAAGTGGTCAGAAAGATGTGAAAGAGCATTCGAGGAAACAACTGATGAACTGCTCACCCGTTATGACCCATCAGACTGGCGTGTGATGCGGCACTGGAGCCATTTTGTCACACACTATGAAAGACGGATCAGTTTCAAGGTCAGACAAGTAGTCCTAGCGTGTGATTACTGAGAAGACAAGTGGACACCCGGTAGGACAGCTGCAAGAACTGGACCCCTGATGTACACAGTGGACGTTGGAGATCAGACATGGAGAGATCATATGGACCAGATACTGGATGCTCAGCCGAAGAACACACCCGAGTCGATCGCATCCACCGGACTTACTGCTCAGTGATGAACATGTCACTAATGACACCTGCAGCAGACAGAGTTGTCTTTGACAAGATACCGGACAAACTTGGTGTCACTCCACTGCTCCAAAGGCAGTATCCTGAAAGAAACTGAGTACCAGCCACAAGACTGAATCTTTAGTATAGTGAAGTTAGTTACGGACTGTTATTGTGAAAGCATTTCTATTTGAATATGGTTTGAAGGGAAATTGGAGGTTTTGTTACATATACAGTTTAAAAAAATTTTTTTTTATTAGTTTTTCAAAACATTTTACAAATTAAAAACCCCAAATCCCAATGAGGAACATTAAAACAGTGCAAAATTAAGCATACAATAACAATATGCTACAAAGGAAGAGAATTTAGCAAAGAAAAAGCACCTAGATTAAAGACAAGTAAGCTTAGTTTCCTCCCCAAGCCCCACAACACAAGAAAAAAACAACAGCAACTCCAGACCAACCACAACACAATATAGAGAGAATAAGTCAGGACAGCTAAGCTCCCAGACTGTGAATACACTCAGCAACAGAGGATAATAATGCCTTCTACCAGAAAAAAAAAGGAGCTGAAAGCAAGGGACCGAAAATAAAAAAAACCCCTAGTCAAGAGGAAGGTTATGAAAGTAACATATACAGTTTTATGTTAAGGGGAGGAAGTATAATGTATGGATCTAAACCTTTTAGGGTAATGATTCCCATTCGCACTACACATGGACTGATTACACCAGTGAATACACTAGTTAAAACCTCCCTCTCCAAGTGTGTGCTTTTATTTTAATTAATATGCAGTTGCACAGGTCCAAAACTAACCTTCTTCCAAACCACAGGTACTCACCATGAACAACATCCTTTTATAATCTATTCTTTTTTTAAGCCGATACCATCAGTTTAAGTTCCTCATATTCAAAGTTTCAGTGCAAAAGAACCCCTCCTTTTCTTTGTGTTGAAAGTTTCTGTCTTTGCGAATCTCCCCAAAACTGATTACCAGTTCCAGCAAGCATCAAGCTGTCTCTCCTGGGCTCATTGACCAACTTCCCTCTGTGCCCCACATGAAAGAAAGCCGACAAGTGCTACAATTAGTAGCGAGGAAGATTTCTCATGAACAACAAAATCATAAATGCATCTCTAAGGAGCCGTGAAGCTGTTGCCCTGAACGTACAACCAGCCTTTAGTCACTGATTACTCAGGGACTCGCTTGGTTTATAATGCAGGTGATAGTGAACAGCAGCTTTCTTTATAACTCTTCCCTGACAGGCCTTGAACCTCAATATTAACTGTTTCTTGCTCCAAATATGCTGCCTGATCTGCTGATCACTTTCTGTTTTAATTTCAGATTCGCAGCATCTGCATTTTTAGTCCCTCCACAACTTCTGCCGTCTCCAAATGGATCCTGTAACGAAACACATCTTTACTACCATTCTCCCCCCTCTGCTTTCCGCAGGGATTGCTCCCTCCACCATTCCCTTGATAATTCGTCCCTCCCCACTAATCTCCTTCCAGGTACTTATCCCCAAGAGTGCTACACCTGCCCATACACCTCCTGTCTCACCTCCATTAAGGGCTGCAAACAGTTCACAATTCACCTGTGGATCTGCTGGGGTTGTCTATTGCGTGCAGTGCTTCCAAGGCAGCCTCCTACATTGGTGAGAACCATCATAAATGGGGGGGGGGCACCTCTACTCCATCCGCCACATGCAGGGAGTTCCCTGTGGCCAAATGTTTAACTCCCATTTCCATGTGTCAGTGCACAGCCAAGGTGAAGCCATCCCTCAGGGTGGAGAATTAACACCTTGTATTCCATCTGGGTGGCCTTCAACCTGATGGCATGAACATCGATTTCTCTTTCCAGTAAACAGCTTCCTCTATTCCCCACTCTGACCTTTTACCTCTTCTCACCTGCCTATTACTCTCCCTATGTCCCCTCCTCTTCCTCCTTCTCTTTCAGTCCACTCTCCTGTCCTATCAGATTCCTTATTCTCCAGCCCTTGACCTTTCCCACCCACCTGGCTTCACCTGTCACCTTCCAGCTATCCTCCTTCCCCTCCCTCCACCCTTTTATTCTGATATCTTCCCCCTTCCTTCTCAGTCCTGAGGGATGACCTCGGCCTGAAACGTTGACTGTTTAGTCGTTTCCATGGATGCTGCCTGGCCTGCTGAATTCCTCCGGCATTTTGTATGTGTTGCTTAGGTTCTCAGCATCTACATTTTTAGTTTTCTTTTTTCAAACCTCCTGCCTCTTGGTGGATTTGTGGGTCAGGAAGGCTGTGAGACAGATAGAAGTGAAATAATGCACCGTTGGTCAGTCAAGGTTCAGTCCTCTGTCCCATTCACAAACAAGAGCCTCTTTAACAAATCTGAGGGAGCGATGTGCCTGCTACTCTCCCTCGGGTTAGGTGGTATCTAAGAATCTGTTCGGGCTCTGGTGTTGAAGTGGCTTGGACCACTGAGTCAGGGAGATGGGAGTTCCAACTCCACCCAAACTGTTGAGGAATTTAAATGCAGCTAATTAAATAAAACAAAAGACTGTAAAGTTCTGTACTATCACAAAAACCCACCTACTTCACCAGGATCCTGCAGAGGAGGTGGCCTGCCCTCCTCATCCTGTTGTCCCATTGAGAAGCTCTGTCCTTAACCACAGGGAGGAAGTGCTGGAGAGGATGCAGAGAAGATGTTGCCTGGATTGTGCTACTTTGGTAATAAGGAGAGATTGGACAGGTTGGTCTTATTTCCTGTGGAGTCGAGGAGCCTGAGGGATAGCCTAAGAGGGGTGTACAAAATTACGAGGGTGGTAGATAGTCAGATCCTTTCCCCATGGTGTGGTTGTCTAAGGCAAGGGGGTGTAGGTTTAAGGTAAGAATTGGGAGGGCTAGAGGAGATAATGGAGGATTTCCCCCCTCCACGCGGAGTGGTAGGACTGTGGGACATGCTGGAGGTGGCGGCAGCTACTATCACACATTGAGGAAACATGCAGAGGAGCACTTCAGTCAGCAAGGACTGCAGGTTACGGCACTAATGCATCGAGATGGAGTTAGAATAGGGTTAGGGTTCAACAGTCATGGTTGGCTGAAGGGCCCATTTCTGTGCTGTACAACCCTATACTCAGCCAGCTTCTCGCATTGGGATCAACAGCAAATGGCTCCCCGAGTCAGTCTTACCCACGTCCAAATGACCAGTTACGAAGTGCTGGTACTTGCAATGACTTTTGTAAGAGAACCACATCTTCCTACCAGGACACAATTCTCAGCTTGAGCTCGTTCTGTGGACATCGCTGCTTCAGACTGCCACCTTGCAGGAGAAGCTAAAGAAACGTTCACAGTGGACCCGAAACACATTTGTTCCAGGGATGGTGGGACAAAAATCGGTCCATAAAAAACTTCAGCAAGCTCACGGGCTTGGTACAAAACATCTGAAATGGGAGCGGAGGAGGCTCCTGCCTGCTGTCAGCAGCAGGATATGGTCACGTTGATGGCAAGACTTCCATTAGTGGCGAACGTTCGGGCCATCACTGTGTCGAAGACCAGACTGTCGGTGCTGGTGCTGACCGAGGCGGGCCCCTCAGCCACCCCTCGCGGAGTGGCCTCCCACGTGAGTCTCCGGCGGTGGCCGTTCAGCAGGAGCCGATAGGAGAAGCCCTCCGCTTGCCTGGATGTGCCGAGCAGCAGCACGAAGGCCAGGAACCGCTGGCGCCCCTCCTCCTTCTCCAGAACCAGCACGAAGTGGTGTCCGAGGCAGGACTGCACAGTCACCCAGCTGGCTGAGCCGGGCAGGTGGACGCCGCAGGCCAGGAAGACCACGCTCTCTCCCTGCAGCCTGGCCACGCTGTGGTGGCTGCTGGTCAGGTGCAGCAGGAGCGCACTGAGGGGGCCCTCCCATTCACAGTGCGCTCTGCTGCACGGGCAGGTCAGCAGGCGTCTCTCGGAGAAGTCCTCAGCGCTGGGCACCACCTCACGATGCAGGGAAAGCGGGTTTCGAGTTGGCAGGTGCTGGGCAGGGCGGCAAAATGAAGGGGAAAGAAAATACAGGAGAGCCCCAGTTAACGTTCAGACGGTCATTGTCATAGACAGTAATAAACAGCAAGACTGCGTCACCCCAGAGCAGATGCTGGAACTGGGTTCACAAAGCATGGAATCAGGCTCGTTGGTCCAGCGTATCCTTGTAAGGGACCAGGTCCTGTCCACGTGGTGGAGGAACTCAGCAGGTCGAGGAGAAAAGGAGCTGTCGACATTTCGGGAAGGAGACCCCACAACGACGAACCCTTTCCTCCCACACAAGCTGCTCGATCTGCTGAGTTCCTGCAGCAGATTGCCTGTCGCTCCAGACTCCAGCATCTGCAGTTTCTCATGTCTTCAAGGTACCCGTCCGTACCAATCCCGCTTCCCCCCCCCCACTTCTAAACACCAACCTTGCCTCATAAGGCAATCGTTCATTCCAAGTACTAGATCCCTGAACCTCCTGTAACCTCCTTCAAACAACGACAAAGGGGAAGAGCAAAGGTACAAATCCATGGGATTAACATTGAGGGTTAGCTCAGGTTGTGCAATTATGCAGCATGCGAGGATGCCATTAAATTATATATAATAAAAACATTCACATCTGTCAAGAATATGCCTTTGAAAACCCGAGCATATGTTTGAGAATTTCAGGTTCATTGCTATCAAAGGCTGCAATTTACAATGAATATCAATTTCCACAGTTGGGAAGTGATTTTATTCGTGTTCTCATTATGTCTTCGACTACAGAATCACAATGTAACCTGTCATGTCTGAAATGCAGCAGATGGATAACCAGTAGCAGGGATTTATCACTCACTCACAGTTGCATACATTGCTATAAAGCCACTTTAAGATGCAGACTTCGTTTCAAATTCAGCCACTTCAGATTTGCATTTAATTTTGGGAAGCAAGCGGGAATGGCGAGAGTACACGTGGCAGAGCAGGAAGAAAACGGGAGACGGAGAATGTGGCAAGTGAGCTGATTAAAGGAGGTGAAACGACTTCTTTTGTTGGACCAGATCAAAACCAAACCTGTAGCTGAAGGCACAGCTGCTTTTGGTAAAAAGAGACTGAAGAGCCTGCTGAATAAAAACAATGGTCAGAGCTAAAAATGAGATGGGCGGAAGATCAAAGTACCGATTTCCTTTAAGGAAGATCAAAACAGACATGTATCTCAGAGGACTTTCAGCACACCATGTTGAAGAGCAACCTCTCACCTACACTAAACCGACTCTAATAACATTGTCTTCTCCCCACGGCCTCCCAGATTCATTCACTCACCTACTCGATAGGATTAACCCAACTCCTTTGGGACGTGTTAGGAAACCCACAGTCACAGAGAGAACGTACTTTGGACAGTGTGTCTTGTAGAGCTGCTGCCTCAGAATGCCATTCCAGTACAGCGACTGATTTGCTCCATCTGTTCTTTTGTCTCTGCACACTGGCTGTTTTGACATTTTTCTTTTAAATAGGTTCCGTTAGGTTTCTTTGCTTTGCGACTGCCGGTAAGGAGAGTTTATGTTTCAGGGCTCTGATTAAGAGAGCTGTCCCGCAGTCTGGACGAGCCAAAACTCGACATAGTTACCCTATGGAACCTTACATGCACTATCCAGACTCCACCTTTACAATCCCCAGGGACGTTCTGCCTCAGGAGCAGCAAGTGTTCAGGACCTTCGCATAAGTCATTGTGTCAGGTCAAACTTGGGAAATGCCTATACTCACTCACCCTCCCTCAGCTAATGAATCAGGGCTCCTCCACGCTGAGCCGTACTCTGTGCAGGGCACAGAGAGTCGTGCGGGTGCCCATCGCCAAGGGGGGCTTGCTGCCATTACCAGAGACTGAGCCCTGGGCCCGGACAGCTGACAGACTGGGTCTGGGGCTGCCAGTGAACAAATGAGCGATAGATCTACTCAGACCAGGCCTCACCAACCTACCTGTGGTGAATGCATTTGTCCAAGAGTGGATTGGTAGGAAAACTGCCACGTGGTCCTCATAGATACAAAGTCCTGTCTCTACAGCGCGGCACCCCCATCGCTCTGTGCCACACACAGCTGGGAGAGCTCCTGTCTCACACTAGACCCAGATCTTGGATACTGTTTGAATTCACACTGAGCACACCGGACTCCTCCCGCCAACATACCAGTCTAATTGCTTCCAGTGTGTAGAGGAGTGGTGAATCTGGGAACGAGCAGGAAGTAACCTGGTATGGATGTGGATGCAGGATAGACAGCGAGGTTTCACTGTCCGGGGGGGCCTCTGACACTGTGATAAACGAGAGGGAAATGGAAACGAGTTGGCAGCTTGGAAAATGGGTGGTGTGTAGCCTGAGGGGAGTAACGAGAAAAAGAGTTAAATGTACTTGTGCCTCTAAAATCCCAGGGGCTTGTTTATGACAGAATTTGGCATTAAGATTTTAAATGTTCTCATACCAGTGTAGGTGATCAAATATTGCTTTCTCTAATATTTACTTTTTAAGGAAGAAAGGGATATGGAAAATTCAGGAGGAAATTCTAGAGTTTAGGGCCTCAGCAACACAAATGTGAACTTCTGGAGTAAAGGTCAGGGGTCACTAGAGGTCAAAATTCAAAAAGCACAGAGAACTCAGAGGGTCATTGCAATAGGAAGGGGTGGGACCTGATTTTGAGGAAGAGAGTACAGATGATGTTTGATACATACATGGAAAATATAATGAACAGGAAGAGTGTGAGGACTTGTTAAAAGGAATCAATGGAGACCTGAACTAGCACATTGTTACGAGTCGTGAGCATAGTCTGGGAGCCAGTGGATGGACAATCCCTTTGGGAACGATATCTCTGTTGAAGACACAATGATAGACAGGAAAGTAAGCTGTAAGTAGGACACAGGAGGCTGCAGAGGGTTTTATATAAGTTGAGTGCTCAAAGGTTTAGCAAATGGAGTATGATGTGGGAATGCATGAAAATGTACATCTTGGTAGGGAAAATATTAAACAAAATCACATGATCTGAAAGGTGAGAGATTATAGAGTCTGAGATGGAGGAATCTCTATATGTCCTAGTGCACAATTTGCAAACCCGGGTTAACTGAACAGTTCCTACAGACAGAAACCCAATGAACCAGACAACCTCTGCCTTTACCGTACACACATTCTGGATTACTCTGATACATTTAATTCGATAAGCTGATATTTATTCCCTCGTTGTTTTGGTAAAAGGTGTGTAGGCAGAACTTTATTGCAATTCAGAGCTTGTTATCACCCTTTGTACCCCAGGCTCTTGTTTTCATATTTTTCTTATTAGGCAAATTAAAATATATTTTCAAAAAGCAACAAAACAGTAAAGGAAATGCAATTTTCAAAGCAAAGGCCACTGAGCTAATTTGAAAAGAGGCTCATGAATAAACTGGAGCCAAAGTAGGACAATTAGATGGTTAGATGGACCACATCCTTTTCCACACTCACAAAGACATCCCTCTCCACTCATCTGTTCAATTAATAGTAGTTTAAAATTTAAGCCAGCAACTCAAAAGCTTAAATTGAAATTCTAGTGATAATGTCAAACAGAGAGACACTCTGAACTCTTATGGTGACTCAGTATTCTGGGAGTGTGCACTTGGGTCATGGTAGAATGGATGTAATTCACTCCATCACCGTCCAGGTGTTTACAGTCCAGCCCATTAATAACTTCCGTATGCAGTATCTGATGGGCATCTGTATTTTATTTAACATAGTTACACTGCGTGGCCAAGTGGTTAAGGCGTTTGTCTAGTTATCTGAAGGTCGCCAGTTCGAGCCTTGGCTGAGGCTGCGTGCGTCCTTGAGCAAGGCACTTAACCACACATTGCTCTGCGACGACACCGGGGCCAAGCCGTATGGGTCCTAATGCCCTTCCCCTGGACAACAACGGTGGTGTGGAGAGGGGAGACTTGCAGCTTGGGCAACTGCCGGTCTTCCATAAAAAACCTTGCCCAGGCTTGCACCCTGGAAACTTTCCAAGGTGCAAATCCATGGTCTATCGAGACTAACGGAGGCCTACACTACACACAGAAATAGCCCCTTCACCCGGTGCCTACTTACACTGATCATACACTTAATCTAGTCTTATTGTTGGGTTGAGTTGTTCTCTGATCTTGGCAATTTACTTGCAAACTTTTCATCACCATACGAGGAGACATTAACTGTTAACTGTGGTGTGTTCTCTGAAGGCTTGGCCTTCATATACTTACCTATCAGCTGATTGGTTGTCATTATGGAAATTCAGTTGTGATGTAGGGAGGAAGTCTCATCGCAGATTGGTTGTGTGACGAACTTTGTCCACAATAGGATCGAGGTCTAGTTTTATTCTCTCCACATTCTTGTAAACTCCCCAAAGGATTTTACTGCCCGGCTACAGACTGTTGTGTTCATTATTGAGGGAAAGTGCAGAGCACACCAAGACGCCAGCGTGCAGGGTACTGGACTGAACTTGATGATTAACCTGCTTGTACAGTATGTGTGAGTGGCATAGCAATACCCTCATTGACAACCAACACGCTGACAAGGAGCAACCACAATTTCTTGGAGCATAGAAGGAAACCCTGTCATAGAGAGAACGTACAAACACCACTCGGGCAGCACCATGCTTGGCAATCCCAGCTAAACAATCCCCAAGACCACTGCACGAGAGTGAGATACAGGGAAATGATAAACTTATCTTTGCTCCCGGACTACTGCAATAATTCTGAGTGTCCTATAACCATATAACAATTACAGCACGGAAACAGGCCATCTCAGCCCTTCTAGTCCATGCTGAACACTTACTCTCACCTAGTCCCACTGACCCACACTCAGCCCATAACCCTCCATTCCTTTCCTGTCCATATACCTATCCAATTTTACTTTAAATGACAATACCTAACCTGCCTCTACCACTTCTACTGGAACAGTTTGTGTTGCCCAGTGCAAAGTGGAGCCTCCCACTGAACATTAGTTAGTTAGTCCGTTCCTCTCCGCACCCTGCCATTTCTTTAGAATTTGTATTTTTTAATTTTTAATGAGGCTGAGTTGCTAGCATGCAAGGAGCTGGTCAGATTAGAAAGTGAGACCAATTCCCTTGAAATCTGATGCAGATGTCAATACACCACTGGCTAGTTACTCTACATCAACAAGCTACGTAAGGTGCTTCAACAGGACGGTTAACAAAAGTATTGGAGCATTGTAAAGGTGCAAAAAAAAAGCTTCACACAAATACTGTGTGTCAGGTGGATGGAGTGGTAGTTCTTACAGAAACGTCTGCATGATGCTAAGCAACATACTGAGGTCAGAATTACTCAATGATGCTCATCCCTCACCCTGCAACTGTGCCAGTGCCCGTCTCCAGAGCTCTCAAGAGCTCCACAATCAGTAATGGAACAAAAACCTCTTCTTCTGGAGTGACCTGGGGCATCAACAACTCATTCCTTCCGACTGGCAACAGACATCATCTACGTACATGCTGCCACCGTGATGAAACCCCAGAGAAGACACAGGGGATTGGGCTGAATGAGTTCACGTGGGGTGGAGGGAGGACAAATATGGAATGAGAAGGGAATGACGAAGTGAATGTGGAGAGAAATTATCATGTTGACATAATGATTATCAGGTGGTCTGATGAGAGGTGGCAAACTAGCATGTTGATAAAAAGGAAAGAGGATCTGATGAAGTGTGTATGGAGGGATTTATTGAGAGACAGTGCCTATCTGGCCCTATCCTCTCCACCCAGCATCCCCCCGTTTAACTCTAGCCTAACTGCAGGACAACTTACAAAGACCAATTAACCTACTAAGTGGTACGTCCTTGGACTGTGGGAGGAAACCGGAGCACCCGGAGAAAACCCAAGTATTCCACGGGGAGAACATACAGACTCCTTACGGATGACATTGGATTTGAACTCTGAACTCCGTCACCCTGTTCCGCGCCATAATAGTTGTCGCTCGAACCACTACGCTACCGTGGCACCTACATTATAGAGGGCTATGAGGAGATGGCATTGAAGGATGGGGAATATAAAGAGGAACGATGAATTAGATGAGACAGGTATGGAGTATAGGGGATCCAATGTGGGACAGGAATACGATAAGGTAGATATGGAGGAGTGGAGATGCAATGCGCAGATGTGTAGAGGGAAGATCTCCTGAGGTAGGGATGTCAAATAGATGGATCTGATAGAATTGTATAAATGTAGCCGCATTTACCTGCGGGAAGAATACTTTGTAAGTGAAGTCTACAGCACAATCTGTGACACTTAGTGAAATAAATATCCTTAAAAACCGCTCAGTCTGTGTGCCATTAGTAATATCAGCAGATCATACGCAAATTAATAAATATAATTATTTTTCCACCCAGAGCAGAACTGTAACAGGCTGATTAAACACTAATAAACCCAAGGCTACAAGTAACTGCTATACTGTAAATGCTTTGCTAAGTGCTGTTCTTGAAAAGTACATTTATTTCCCCAATAATATAATTTCATTATAAGAGACAGTTCTGTTTAAATGTCGAATAAAAGAGATTTTTAAAAAAACTCTATTCCCTAAAGGGATTTCTTTGCTCGCTCTGAGTCAGATTTAAGGGGGAGGGAACACTGATGAAAATAAATGCCATCACCAATACAAAAGGTTTTTAAAATATGCAAAGCTGCCAGTGTCACAATTCATTTATTGATCCACCTTCTATATTATGTAGGATGAAGCCCCAGAGGGGTTGCATGACTTTCCTAAGGCTCAATTTGCATCTGAATATACTCTCAAAACTGCACTTTCTCAATATAGTTTCGAGAAATGGTTGAAGAAGAAAAATAAAACCCTCTTTTCCACTCGGATTTGCTAATTAAACCAGCCTAGCTAACAAGTTGGGTTCTCAGCCAGTTTACCTGATGGTTGAAGGTGGAGGTTGCTAGGACATTAATGGGCAAGATGAGATTTGCTTCATTTGATTACATCATCGTGATGCTCAGACTCAGATACTTTGAGCCAAGGGTTCAGGATCTTATCTTCTCCCCTGGGGTGAGCAGCTGTCAATCTTCAACTCCTCGACCCAAATGGAAATGAAACACTAGAGTTTATGTAACTATCAACTTGCAACACCGGTTGCACATCCCGGCAGCGATCTGAAAACCAATCCCGCATTTGCACAGCTTCCACTTGAAACTGGCTTTTGTATATCCCTAATGCTTCAACGAGAAGGAAGAAAAGAGCTGTTTGCAGCTGGCCACTCGGATGAAAAATCTGCACTTCCGTCTCTTTCTAGCTCACTCTCTGCTGTGACTTTTGTTATTTTGCTGCCCCGATCCCCCCCTGAGCCGGGTCCAGGCCTGACCTCCAGTCCTCCCGTCCAGATTTTGTGCCTCCTTTTCCTGACTGTGCAGTATTCCCACATCCCAAAAATTATCCTGGTAGGCTACTGGCTTCTGTAAATTACCCCTTACTGTTGCTAAATAGAAACCAAATCAATGTCCACATGTGAGACAGAGGATGTCATAGGAGGACATGGAAATGGGGGGAGGGGAACAGATGGATTGGTGCCCAACCCCACCCACCCGGGAGTCAGCATGGACTTAATGGGCCAAATGGTCTCCTTTCCTATTGCAATCTTAAAGGACGATAAGGAAATTATCTTTCTGATGGAACATTAAACTAAGACATTGGCTGTGCTAACAATCTGTTCACGGGATTTTGTAGAGAGGGATCAGGCCAGGTGGGGAGGGGTGGATCATATGTACCCATGAATGGTGGGATTCAGTGATATTACTGCAACAGATCATTGTCGTCATAAACCGGTGCCACACTTTGTTCACTGCAACGCCGATGCGTTTGCCAGGCTCGGGTTGGTCTGCTTGGAACCAGGACTGACTTTGATCAAAAAGCCGTCCTAAATGCAGGGGTCCAATCTCCCTGAGACCCCGAGGTCAGGAGGGCGTGTGTACAGCAACCCTTCCTGTAACAGGGAACGGAAACGGGCTCTCTGCAGTCACTCCACCACACTCCCTCAATGCAATGTACCGTGTTAACCCTCCACCCCTCATCTTTACGGAACTAGCTGCCTTCTCCTTAAATATATTCCATGACCCAGCTGTGGTAGAAAATTCCACATGCTCACTACCCCTTAAATCTCTCGGCCTGATGTTTTGCTGTGCATTCTGGTGGACGCCGCCCGCAATTGGAAATGTTTTTCCTGCGTTCAGCCCGTTGAACCCTGTCAGGATTTGAGGCGGGGGTGGGGGCACGACCTGAGCTCAGCTGCTGTCCATGTGGAGTTTGCGTGCTCTCCCTGGGAGCGCTGGTCTCCTCCCTCAAGAACGCGTAGAGCAGTGGAGTCGGCTGACCGGTTGCTGTAAACTGCGCCCAGAGGGTACGGCGAAGTATGGAGAATGCCGAAGGAAGAGTGAACTTAGTGTAGAATGACAGCGAGCTTGAACGTTGGTACTAAAGGCCCAGTTTGCTGGCAGGACACTAAGTTCCCTAACACTTCGGTGAGATTTATCTCATCCTTCCGAGCGCAGGAGAATACAATCCCACCTCTCCTCATACAACAGTCCCTCCTTCATTCAGTGCACAAACAAATCTTAGGCCAGGAGCACAAAACCGCAGAGAGTCCTGTACCCGGTCCCCATCACCTCGTTACTCCCCGCACCTCCCACACAATTCAACATCTTTAGAAAAGGGATAGCTGATGTTCACCGACTGGTTGCCAGGGGCAGCGGCCGAGATAAAATCAGAAAGGACCGGCGAAAACGCGAGTGGGGACCTGGGCGAGAGCGCATCGCAGTTTCCAGCTGCGAACTCAGGACCCCGAGAGGCGGCTGTGGATCTGAGTTTGCCGACGGCTTTAGCAGGACGGGCCGACCGACGGCTTACAGGCGCCTAACGCGAAGCGCGGAGCCGCGGCGAGCGACCTCGTTCCCTCGGGTTCACTCCACCTGTCACCGGCCGGCTCAGGGGGGGGGGGGCGAGCTCTCCTCGGAGACGTGTTAAAGGCAGAACCCCTTGACTGAGGATCAGGGTCACCCCGGAGAGAGAAGGCCCGCCCAGGGTTACAAGCAGACACCGGGGCAGCGGGTACTACGGGCAAAAAAACGGGTTACAGGAAGCGCAGCCCGAGTTTGTGGAGACAGTTGAGGCAGGAGGGTTAGAGAAGACCCTCCGGGTGAGGGCGGGGAGTGGGTAGTTTTACAGGCAGGCTGTCCGGGCCGGGTTAAAAGTAGACCCTCTCAGGTCAGAAGGGTAAAGGGCAGATTCCTCCCTCCCCAAGTCAAGTGGGTGCTACAGGCAGCCCCCACACCCCCGAAGGGAAGTTACAGGCGCCAGCGACAATCCTCATGCCCAGGACTGGCCGCCCGCGGACCGGCAGACTTACCGTCAGGCTGGGTGTCGGTCGCACGACACACACAAGTTGGACAGCGGCCGAGAAGGCGGCTCTCGCCTTGCAGTACTGATATCGGAAGTGCACGGCGTCCAGCACAAAACCGAAGCAGTGCGTGAAGAAGAGCATCCCAGCCAGCACCCGGAGCGGAGCGGGGAAGAGCAGAGTCCCAGCCAGCACCCGGAGCGGAGCGGGGAAGAGCAGAGTCCCAGCCAGCACCCGGAGCGGAGCGGGGAAGAGCAGAGTCCCAGCCAGCACCCGGAGCGGAGCGGGGAAGAGCAGAGTCCCAGCCAGCACCCGGAGCGGAGCGGTGAAGAGCAGAGTCCCAGCCAGCACCCGGAGCGGAGCGGGGAAGAGCAGAGTCCCAGCCAGCACCCGGAGCGGAGCGGTGAAGAGCAGAGTCCCAGCCAGCACCCGGAGCGGAGCGGGGAAGAGCAGAGTCCCAGCCGGCACCCGGAGCGGAGCGGTGAAGAGCAGAGTCCCAGCCGGCACCCGGAGCGGAGCGGGGAAGAGCAGAGTCCCAGCCGGCACCCGGAGCGGAGCGGGGAAGAGCAGAGTCCCAGCCGGCACCCGGAGCGGAGCGGGGAAGAGCAGAGTCCCAGCCGGCACCCGGAGCGGAGCGGGGAAGAGCAGAGTCCCAGCCGGCACCCGGAGCGGAGCGGGGAAGAGCAGAGTCCCAGCCGGCACCCGGAGCGGAGCGGGGAAGAGCAGAGTCCCAGCCAGCACCCGGAGCGGAGCGGTGAAGAGCAGAGTCCCAGCCGGCACCCGGAGCGGAGCGGGGAAGAGCAGAGTCCCAGCCGGCACCCGGAGCGGAGCGGTGAAGAGCAGAGTCCCAGCCGGCACCCGGAGCGGAGCGGGGAAGAGCAGAGTCCCAGCCGGCACCCGGAGCGGAGCGGGGAAGAGCAGAGTCCCAGCCAGCACCCGGAGTTAGCAAGTTCCGATCTTTCCCCTTGTCGGAAGCGCTCGGAGAAACCCAGCAGCCAATCAGGAACTCGGCAATGTTGTCCTCACGATCCCGGCCTCCAATAAAAAAGAGCCCCGCCCACACCCCTCGGCACGGAGTGGACTGAAACACGGCGGTGAGTGTCCGCCGGAGAGACTTGTGTTACAGCAGCACGGGAACCGGCGGTGAGTGTCCGCCCGAGAGCCCGGGTGGTCTTCCCGGAGAGACTTGGGTTACAGCAGCACGGGAACCGGCGGTGAGTGTCCGCCCGAGAGCCCGGGTGGTCTTCCCGGAGAGACTTGTGTTACAGCAGCACGGGAACCGGCGGTGAGTGTCCGCCCGAGAGCCCGGGTGGTCTTCCCGGAGAGACTTGTGTTACAGCAGCACGGGAACCGGCGGTGAGTGTCCGCCCGAGAGCCCGGGTGGTCTTCCCGGAGAGACTTGTGTTACAGCAGCACGGGAACCGGCGGTGAGTGTCCGCCCGAGAGACTTGTGTTACAGCAGCACGGGAACCGGCGGTGAGTGTCCGCCCGAGAGCCCGGGTGGTCTTCCCGGAGAGACTTGGGTTACAGCAGCACGGGAACCGGCGGTGAGTGTCCGCCCGAGAGCCCGGGTGGTCTTCCCGGAGAGACTTGGGTTACAGCAGCACGGGAACCGGCGGTTTGCTTTTGAGTTCATAGTCTTTGCTGAGCGAACACACCAAGTTAGCGTGGCTGCTGATTCAAGCGAGCAAAATAAACATCTGCAGGACCCGTGAACACTACCTCGTTACTCCTCTTTCTCGCCGTTTGTTTTTGTAACAGGTATTTGTTGTGTTGCTTTGTAAAAAAGCCTCAACACAAATTTCACAACATACAGAGACATAGTGGCCGCTTTATTCGGCACAGGAGTGGAACCCGGTGCGGTCCTCTCATTCACTTCAGGGGACTCTCCCCCTCCCCCACCCCCACCCCCACCCCCACCCCACCAGGTTGGGGGCTGCACAGATGGAGTACAACGTGCTGCTCCTCCAACCTGACAGTCGCCTCATCGAGACAGTTGGCAAGATCATCAACTCAATGTCAGAATGGGACCGGGCAGATGAATTAAAATGAATGGCCACTGGGAGATTCCACATTCCTGACGGATGGAGTGTAGGTGAACAAGTGCTACACCTGCCCCTACACCACCTCCCCTACTACCGTTCAGGACCCCAAATAGTCCTTCCAGGTGAGGCGACACTTCACCTGCGAGTCTGCTGGGGACTGGTATATGGTACTCCTGGTGTGGCCTCTGGTCAGACATGACATAGACTGGGAGACCACTTCGCTGAGCACCTATGCTCCATCCACCAGAAAAAAGCGGCGTCTCCCAGTGGCCACCCATTTTAATTCCACTTCCCATTCCCGTTCCGACATGTCCATCCATGGCCTCCTCTGCTGTTGTAATGAGGCCACACTCAGGTTGGTGGAGCGACACCTTGTATTTCATCTGGGTAATTTTCCTCGGGATCTATAAAGTATGTCTGTAGCCTCCAACCTGATGGCATGAACATCAACTTCTCAAACTTCCGGTAATTACCCCCTCCCCTTCACCATTCCCCATTCCGATTTCACTCTCTCATCTTCTCTCCTTACCTCCCTCTGGTGCTCCTCCCACTTCCCTTTCTTCCATGGCTTTCCGTCCTCCTACCAGACTCCCCCTTCGCCAGCCCTGTATCTTTCACCAATCGACTTCCCATCTCCTTACTTCACCCCTCCCCCCTCCTAGTTTCACCTACCACTTTGTATTTCTTCCTCCTCTCCCCTCACCTTCTTACTCTCACCTCTTGTCTCACTTTTCCAGACCTGATGAAGGGTCTCGGCCTGAAACATCGACTCTTTCCTCTTTTCCATAGATGCTGCCTGGCCTGCTGAGTTTCTCCAGCACTTTGTGTGTGTCACTTCGTGGGTCAAACATGTCGTGACACTCTTTGCGGCACACCACTGTTGTAACATGTGGTTATTTGAATCAGTCTGACCATTATCCTCTGATCTCTCTCATTAACAGGGCATTTTCACCCACAGATCTGCCACTCACCACAGATCTGTTCCTTTTCTCTCTTTTTTCACACCATTTTCTTTAAATTAGAGACTGTTGTGTGTGAAAAGTCTGGAGCAGCTCTTTGACCAATGAGAAAAGGTAGTGGAGGAGAACTTGAGTGTTGACTGTAGACCATAGGAGTTACCATAATGTTGCAGTTAGCCTAACCAGATTTGCCTTCTCTTTATTTTTGAAGTTGGTCAGGATTCAGGATTCAGGATCCCTTTCAGGATGTGGGGTATTTATGACTGCAGTTCTAACCAACAGATTTTAGAACTTCAGTCAAGATACTTACAATGTGTGTCGTCTTCTTCCTTTCAGTTGTATCTCAAGGATCCTGACACCATCCAGAAGAAAACAGCCCACTTCACTGGCAGCCATCAAGTGTCTAAACAGTCTTCCCCTCCGCTACTGGTGCACTGTGGCTAAAGTCTGTGTAATCCACAAACGGTTACTTGTCCAGGCTTCTCCAACAGCACCTCTCAAACCCATGACCTCTTAACAAAAGAAATAAAAACATTTAAAAGAAGATACTTATTACTAGAATTAGCCTTTGAACTTCAAATAATATCAGCAACTTGAAAAATCCCTGTGCTTCAATCCTTAATGACTTAACCGGATGCTGACAGATCTGGAAAATTGTGAATATTAACTTGATTGGATAACATCTGTATTTGAGTAACACCCGTACTTGACGTGCAGAGAAACAGTGATTTTTTTTGATCCAGTTGTAATGCACCCCACACCTTTGTCTTGCCAGGGTTGGAGTAAATTAGTTCCCCTTTATCCGTGATGAGTCATATTTAAAACCCTGCAGTTATAATTTCCTCAGCCACATGTCATGTATATTCATGCTTACTGACCCCTATGGAACCTCTGTTTCACTGACCGTTCTGGTTCAGCTTTCTATGTTGCATCACTGTGGGTTCTGCACCAATCAGTTGGGATACAGGAGATCAGCAGTTTCTAAGATTCTCAAACCACCTGTCTGATACCAACAATCATTCCATGGTCAGGGTCATGTAGATGACATTTCTTCCCCATTCTGATGTTTGGTCCAAACAACAACTGAACCTCTTGACCATGTCTGCATGCTTTAATGCATTGAGTTGCCGCCACATGATTGGCTGATTAGATATTTGTATTAATGAGCAGGTGTACCTAATAAAGTGGCCACTGAATGTATGTCTGTGATAGGACACCTGATTCTGAGGGCAGGGATATTACATGGATGGGCGAAGGTTCATAAGGCCAATAGGTCTAGTTTGCATTGGCATCTTGGTTGGCATGGGCTAGATAGGCCAAAGGGCCTGTTTCTGTGCTGAATGACCTGACGACACTCAGAAATGTAGGCTTCTTTTCATTGTCACTTGCAATTTTTGCTGACACATCAGTGCTGGCTGCAGAAGCTTAATAAACATTCCCATAACTCCAAAGCATAAACGAGCACAGATACTCTGCAGGTCTGAAACAATAAGAATCAACACTGCAGTCTAATGCATTGACCCCTGTTTCTCTCTCCACTGATGCCACCTGGTCTAATGAGAATTCCCAATATCCCCTGTCCTGAGAACTTGAGTAATGAAAGGGTTACTGTGAAGTAGTCAGGGTTAGTGAAGCTGGACTCTCACCAGTGACATTCCAGTCACTCTGATGGGGGTTGGAGATGCTGAAAGCATTCAAGAAAACACTACGTAATTAGTACTCACTCCCACTAACTCATCCCTTCCGCAGCCCTTTGTGTAGGCTCCCTGGTTGTCAGTTTTAGACCATAATTCTACAAGACGTACTGTACGAGCTGAATTAGGCCTTTTGGTCCATCAGTTCTGCTTCAAAATTCAAATATGGCTGATTTATTTTCTCTCTCAATCCCACTCTTCTACCTTTTCCCATTATCCCTTACTAACCAATAACCCTTTAAATATACTCAAGGACTTGGCTGTCTGTAGCAATGAATTCCACAGATTTACTACCCACTGGCTACTAATGACTACACAACCTCCTCAGCTACCTTGGGCGACAGTCTCCCCGATCCAGGTGTTGTTCTGAAAAGCTTCCCAATCCTCTGGCTTCATGCTACTTTTTGCTTTATTGTGTGCCTTTTCTGCTTTAATGTGATATCTGACTTTCCTTGTCAGCCATAGTTGTCTCGTCCTTCCTTTGAAATGCTTCTTCTTCTTTGGGGTGAACTGATCCTGCACCTTCCAAATTACTCCCAGAGACTCCAACCATTGCTTCACTACCATCATCCCTTCCAAACAACCTCGGCCAGCTCCTCTCTCACGCCTCTGTAGTTCTCTTTACTCCACTGCAATGCCAATACATCCAGTCTTTACCTTCTGTTCCGTACCCACAACCCTGTCAAAGTATCAGCAGCAAAAGGACACACCTGGAGTCTGGTTCTGCTGTTAACAAAACACTATTTTGTTAGTAACTACATCACATAGTGACTTAAATTAGGTAAATCAAAAGTTAACGGTGTTATGCATATATAGGTGTAAATATATAGATCCCCAAACTTCTTCAAGCTCAGGTGGTAGGTGATACAGTCTTACAATGGTATGTAAGAAAATTCAGTTCAGATGCACAGGTTAATTAATGCAAGGTGTTTGTAACCCAAAGGCGAATATTGTGAGAAGGCAATTATGTCGATATTCCACAGATTCCACGACAGCAATACGAAATAACAATAGCAATAGGTTTTATCTTCAAAGTTGTTCCACTCCGCACATGAAATATCACCAACAGTGATCTTCAATGAATAACCTTTCAACACAAGTGGTACCGCACCCGAATTCAGCTACGGGACATTTCAAAGCGTTGGCCGCAGGATACTCAAACAGAATCCACATTTGGATTATCACCAACAGTAGCTGATCACAAAGGGGACCTTCTTCAAGGGAACTACCACCCAGGCAAGGGTAAACACACCGGTAGATTCCACAAGTTTACCCCAATCACACACAATGTGATAGCCACTTACCCAGTTCCAAGACGTACGAAATAACACCAACAATGATTTGCCACAGGGGTGCCTTTCTTCAGTGAACTACCACACCCAGACAAAGGGTAAGCACACACGTGGCATTCACAAAGGTTTCCCCTCACCAGGAAACCCACTCCTGTGGATTAACTAAGTGACAATCACACTTTCGTATTCGAATGGAAACAAACTCACCCTCACGGGCTACCGAGGAGAGAGTCCAAACAGTGATCTCTTCGTCACCAGGTTTCTTCTGTTTCAAACCTTCCTCTCCTCTCCTCTCCTCTCTGCAAACTTCTTCTAGTTGCAGAAACTTGTGGAAGTCATTTATCAATACTCTGGATTGATCTCAACTCACCCCTTTGAGCTACTGAAAGTTTAAACCAGTGACCGACTCCCTGGTGTCTTCCATTGACTGAAACCATCTTGACTCTGTGTGTCTGTGACTGTCCTTGTAAAAAGTAAACAAGCTGCAGAGAAGCCACAGCACCGATTGTCCATCCAATAACTCCACCTCTCTCCACCACCGTAACCAAGCAACTCTGCAGTCAGCGGAAAATCCAATAGTATCTAAAAGTCACAGAATAAAACTTAAGATTGCATCACACTTCTCCCTCTCAAGCGTACTTTTGCTCTAAATATCTCCAGATTTTTCATTTATGCTTTGCTTGTTTTGCCCTTTTTAAACTCTTCCCTTTGGAAGCAAAGATCATGCCTTGGCCTGATTGACATAGTGCCCTTCTGTCTGAGATTTACCCTGTAGGTAGCATTTATTTAAGCACGATACACTGCCTTTCATTTCAACAGTGTGGGTTGGAGACATGACGGTTCTCAGAAATTGGGAAACGGTAGATGTGGTTTAGATTAAATGAAGTTGAGAGAATGAATGATTGGGATATCTTAGGGCATGGATTTATTGATAGGTCTTAGTATTGATGACTGATTGATTAATGATTATTAACAATTAGTGATTAGTGATTATTGTTTAATTATACAATTTCATTTCCTCTCTCTATCTTTTGCCCTCTGGACAATCTCAACATAATCCTTAATTTTTCTGTTACTCTCTCAATGAATTCTCTCTTACACCATAGGTCTTCCTCCCTCCATTCCTTTGGCCCCACCTAGTAAACCATTCACCCACAATCCTTTCCTCCAAATATTATGCCACCCCTCTGTCCCTCCATTACACCTCTCTCTTCCTCTCCGCATCCTCCCCAATGATAGGACTAATTTCCCACAAAATCATACTCTCCCTCTGTGAATCTCAGTCTCCCTGATAACTGTTTGTTCTCTTTCTCTCCTGACTCTCTGTACCATCCACCACCAAAGCCAATCAACAGCTGGCTCAAGCAAACATGTAAACTAGCTGTGGTGTAAATGCAAAGATGGACAACTTACCCTCCTGTATGCTGTCTGACAATTCAACCCACACATTGGTATCACTTTATGTTTTCAGATGTTACAGTCTGACATCTCAGTGGCCCAGAATCAATGAGTGCAGCTTTAATCACACAGGTCAAAGAAGTGAAAAAGTGAGACAAAAACTCCTTCCTGTTTTCATGGCTGAAAAGATGAATAGATGAAATACCGTACACTGTATAAAGTTTGTAAATGCCATAAAGCAAACAAAATCACTGCAGCTTTGCTGGCTGGAACTTTGGAAAGAAGAGGCCAACTACATTTGGCTGAATAGCAACAAAACCATTCAAGTGTTACACGAGCGTGGCAGTGGAGAACACAGGCGCGGAGGCAGAGTCGGGAGGCATTATTGACGTAGCGAGCGTGGAGTCGGTGTCCAGGAGAGTCGTTACCCAGAGTCCTGGGTTGGGACAGAATCCAGGAGAATGCTAGACTTAGAACTAACAGTCCTAAGAACCATGAAACGAGGTTACTCACACCGGAGTCGACCAACGAACTGGCAGCTCCTTGTTGTGATCACAGGGTCTCTATCCTGCATTTTCTGATGGAAAGCAAGTGTGTGTAGTTAGTGGAACCTGAGAATGATTGGAAACTAAATGAGGGGATTAAGGCCTAATCCCTGAGGTAAATAGCAAGGTGGGGGTTTGCCAGAAGGGACCATGACATGAAGGTAGTTAACACTCGTGGAGCACCGTGTCCTTCTGCTTACAGTAAATGGAAGCTTCACTTTTAGTTCAGTGACTTCCTTGTTATTTATAAGAACATAATTGTTTTCTCTGCTAACAATTTTTGTTAGGGCAGTCAGTAGAGAGACTGAGATCAACAAAGTACACAAAAGCATAAGGTTTAGAGGGGGAAAGGACCAAATACAGGCAGACGGGGGTAGACACCTAAGTTGGCATGGACGAGTTTGTGCTGCATAACTCTGACCCTAGGAAGCAGGTGCAAGAGCTGGAGTATTCAAACCAGCTCCATCATACAACAGGTCAGTGACACATTCCTCCCTCAATAACTTTATTATCTAGTAATCTGCCGGCATGTTTTGAATGAAATTGAAGATTGAGCTTCCACAGCCCTCTGGGCTACCCAATGGTTCACCATCCTTTGAGTCAAGATGTTTCTTTTTGTCTTGGTTTGAAATGGTTATCTCTTATTCTGAGATGGTGAACCCTGGTTCTAGTTTACTCATCAGGGGAAACATCCTCCCCTCCATCCAGCCTTAAAGAATTTTGTAATCTCCAATGCAATCTTCTCTCATCTTCTAGACTCAGGGGTGGCAAACCTATGGCACATGTGCCTAAAGTGGCACGAACAAAAATGTTGTTGCCACATGGCATGCAGTGCCCTTCCTCAATTCTTTAAACCCCTCCCATAATAAAAAAGAGAAAATCTTGCAATAAGAATATTAACAGCATTTTCAGTGACATACACACGCAAGTCGGTTTTCAGTGATGGACTTGGTCAAGTCTATTTAATTATAAGAGTAGACTTACAGATGAAAGTATGCTTTGTGTTTAGCTCTCAAAACAACCAAATACAAGCCAAATATAAAATATTTGTCATTGGTAGTGCAGCAACGAATGTCTCATTGAGAGTGAAGTGCATTTATTTTCCTTCCCTTGAACTTTTATGAAAATATACCGAAGCTTATAATTCCAAGCTCACATTTCTTACATTATATATGAGGTACAACAACAATACTATTTAGAACTAATGTTATTTTTCAATTGTCTTTCAAAATATTAATATTAATGATTTTGAACAAATTTTCTAAAATGCTTCATTTATCCTAATCTGTATGTTATACCATTATGAATAGTAAAACAATAAATACACATAAATAAGCAACAGGACTCATTCTTTTTCAGAATCAGAATCAGGTTTATTATCACCGGCATGTGACATGAAATTTGTTAACTTAGCAGCAGTTCATAACATGGAAAAAAAGTCAAAATAAAATAATAATAATAATAAATAAATATATTACAGCATACGTATATTGAATAGATAAATAATCATGCAAAAACAGAAATAATATATACTAAAAAGTGAGGTAGTATCCAAGGGTTCAATGTCCACATAGGAACCAGATGGCAGAGGGGAAGAAGCTGTTCCTGAATCGCTGAGTGTGCCTCCTACCTGATGGTAACAGCGAGAAAAGGCCATGCCCTGGGTGCCGGAGGTCCTTAATAATGGACGCTGGCTTTCTGAGACACCGCTCCTTGAAGATGTCCTGGGTACTTTGTAGGCTAGTAGCCAAGATGGAAATGACTAAATTTATAACCCTCAGCAGCTTCTTTCAGTCCTATGCAGTAGCCCTTCCATTCCAAACAGTGATGCAGTGTGGTGAACTACATATACCTGTCTGGACACGCTCCTCTGCTGACTGCTCCTGTGGCTCCTCCCACAGACCCCGGTATAAAGGCGATTGGAGGCACAGACCCTTCCTCAGTCTCCAGGATGTTGTGTGGTGGTCACTTGCTGCTTGTGCTTTCTTCCAGCCAATAAAAGCCTACCTTAACCCACGTCTCCGAGAGTTATTGATGGTGCATCATGCAGCCTGTCAGAATGCTCTCCCGGTACAACTATAGAAGTTTTTGAGTGTATTTGTTGGCATGCCAAATCTCTGCAAACTCCTAATGAAGTATAGTCATTATCATGCCTTCTTTATAACCACATCGATGTGTTGGGACCAGGTTAGATCCTCAGAGATCTTGACACCCAGGAACCTGAAACTGCTCACTCTCTCCACTTCTGATCCCTCTATGAAGATTGGTATGTGTTCCTTCCTGAAGTCGACAGTCAGTTCTTTCGTCTTACTGACGTGGAGTGCCAGGTTGTTGCTGTGGCACTGTTCCACTAGTTGGCATATCTCACTCCTGTACGCCCTCTCGTCACCACCTGAGATTCTACCAGCAATGGTTGTATCATTCACAAATTTATAGATGGTATGTGAGCTATGCCTAGCCACACAGTCACGAGTATAGAGAGAGCAGAGCTCTGGATCTCTGTACCTGGTGATCACCAATCTGTACAGATTGTGGTCTTCTGGTTAGGAAGTCAAGGATCCAATTGCAGAAGGAGGTACAGAGGCCCAGGTTCTCCATCTTCTCAATCAGGATTGTGGGAATGATGGTATTAAATGCTGAGCTATAGTCGATGAACAGCATCTTGACGTAGGTGTTTGTATTGTCCAGGTTGTCTAAAGCCATGTGGAGAGCCACTGAGGTTGCATCTGCCATTGACCTATTGTGACGATAGGCAAATTGCAATGGGTCCAGGTTCTTGCTGAGGCAGGAGTTCAGTCTAGTCATGATCAACCCCTCAAAGCATTTCGTCACTGTCGATGTGAGTGCTACTGGGCAATAGTCATTAAGGCAGTTTACATTATTCTTCCTAGGCACTGGTATTATTGTTGCCTTTTTGAAGCAAGTGGGAACTTCTGCCCTTAGCAGTGAGAGGTTGAAAATGAAAAATCCATAATTATTGTTACTAATTCATTACTCATTGATAATCTGCTCAAAATTACCATGGCATGCAAGAGACATGTTGTTAATTTGTTGTTAATTTGGGCATATGGTCTCAAAAGGTTCATCACCCTGCAGAGAACACAGGTCTGGTTTACATGATCTCTGCCCACATTGCAAACCCACCATTTCTGGAACCCATCTAGTGAATCTTCAGTGCACTCCCTCTCTGGCAAGCACATCCAGAATGATGCTCAGTGCTCCAGGCGTCGTGTCGCTGTGGTCTTCTATATTGGCAGTACGGCAGCTTTCCTTGTGTACTGAAAACCTCAAGCAATAAGGGCCAACATACCACTAGCCTTACCAACAGCTTCCTAGCGACTGCATCTTGGCTTCAAGCAACTCATAAAGTAGGAAGCTCAGGTCTGTTTGAACATTTCCCAATCATTTATAAAAATATTTTTAAAAATCATTAAGATTTTATCTTCTGGAAGAAATCCTCACCTTATCATCTCTGACTGAAGGGGAGAGTCAGGTAAGAAATGAATTTACCTGAATTCCTTTTTGAACTAAAATGGTTGGTTTCTCATCAGTGGCCAAACACAATGCCACTGTCACGAAGTGGGAAGTGCTGTATCCATGGGATATCCAGCGGTAAGGGGTAGAGGTGGAACAAACCATACAGATTGGAATTATTGGTCTCCGATTTAAAAAAGAATTAACTGCTTGCAACATTTGAGAAATTAGTTACCCATGACTATTTTCTATTTTCAGAGAACTGACCACTGTAGACTTATGGTGTCAGTAAATGTGCTTGTGAATTCACAGCTGCATGGAAAGGGACTCTCGTAGTCCAGCTTCCCAGCAAGGAGAGCGACTCTCGGAATACTGTACTGTTTGACAGATGATGGTAATAAACAGTAATTAGACACAATAAACTTGAGGGTTGGTCCCTGATTTAGTGTTGCACAATGGATTCAAGTGGTAATGACACATTCTTTCAATGTCGGCATTTCCTGTTTTCGAATCAAATTACCACATAAATAAGGTCGCTTTAGTATGTACAGTGGTTCCTTGAGGTTGTTATAGCTGGGGGTGGTGCTGGGGACGAGCTCCCACTGCCTGTTGAATGCTCCCAATGACGTGCGCCTCAGACAGCCCTCTGACAATCAAGTCCAGACCCTGGCCTTCATGTGTGGCTTAGCTACTAAATGTGGCAGAACCATTCTACTGAAAAGGGATAAAGGTGGGCTACTGGCACCTTAAAACCAGGGCAGATGGGGCTCAACAGCTGGGATTGGCAGCTCATTTGGAGAAGGGGAACTCTCATCTCAAACCTCCGCTGCATTTCGGCTGTACCCACTCGTGGGGAAGGTTTCAGGAGTGAACCCCGAGGGAAAAATCTGGAGCTGGTGTCCCCCAGGCAGTCCTACATTGAGTTCAGTGCTGACTGGCAACTCCTGCGACGCTGCTGGTGTCAAACTGTGTTGGTCTCTGCCGTTCCTTTGGGTTCATCAGGTGCGTGGAGAGGGGAAGCAGCTTTCTCTCCATTACATACTGCCCAGGCTTGTGTATCTAGACAGCTAGGAGGGAACATCCATGGTCAATACTGACCGACAGAGTCCCTCACCTCACTTCTGTGTGCAAAACCTTTATTAAAATTAAGCTATCTCATGATTTGAAGTAAAAACCATCACAAGAGAGGTCAGCCAGAGTGAAGGCGCTGGTTTAGATTGTGGGCTAAGAGTTTTAGAGGGGGTCCAACCATGAATATTTTCAGCCAGAGTGAATTTGGAACGCTCTGTGTGAGGATGCTGGAGGCAGGGACTCCCACAACGTTCTAAGAAATAGACTGGACAGGCTCTCAAATAGCCAAGGCACAGTTGGCCATGGACCAAGTGCCTGAAAATGGGATTACTGTGGTTGGGCTAGCAGGATCACCATGTGCCGAAGGGCCTGTTTCTGTTGCCTGCCTGTAGGATGATCAGAGTGGGGCTTCTCTCTGCCCCAGGTACCAGGACCAGAGTAAGGGACGGGATTGTGGAGTTTCTTGCCAGTATTGCTAACACTCAATTGAATTTCCCATTTGCTTACTGGTGCACCTCACTATCAGCTTTCCATCGTCCCTGAAGAAGCTGAGTCTCACGGACGTGTATCTGGTGGTCCAGACTCAACCTGCGCCAGCAACGGAAGAACTAGAAATTTCCGTTATCCCGAATGTTTCATCGCCAGATCACCACAACTGATTAACTCATGAGGGGCCAGGCTGCCACAACATGGTACCACTCAGCACTAATGCAGACTTCAGCCGCGACACTGGGCAGCAACACCTACCCGATCCATTTAACTTTCCTTCAGAAACCTTAAATGTTCTGTCACTTTAAAAATCATCTGTCTCTGTCAATGTGATCCTTCAGCTGAGTTTCCATTCACTTGGAGACTGTGAAAAGGATGGGCTGTTTAGGAGTGAAATTCAAATCAGGTGACTCTGGAATTCTTTAACCTGGAGGGCTCCGATGGCCAAGACATGGGATCACACTGAAAAGCAGAGATCGGTAGACTTCTGGAAATGAAATACCTGTATAGCAAATGATGTGTACGTAGAGCAGGAGAGCACTGTACTAATAGGGGTAGAGTAGACCACTTGGTCTCTCGAACCGCTTAATAAGACCCCCTGCAGCTTCTTTCAGTTACTGGGGGGGGGGGGGGCTACTGCACAGGACTGAAAGAAGCTGCAGAGGGTCATAAATTTAGTCAGCTCCATCTTGGGCACTGGCTCACAAAGTACCCAGGACATCTATAGGGAGCGGTGTCTCAGAAAGGCAGCGTCCATTATTAAAGACCTCCATCACCCAGGGCATGCCCTTTTCTCACTGTTACCATCAGGTAGGAGGTACAGAAGCCTGAAGGCACACACTCAGTGATTCAGGAACAGCTTCTTCCCCTCTGCCATCCGATTCCTAAATGGACATGATTATTACCTCACTTTTTAAAATATATATTATTTTTTGCATGATTTTTAATCTATTCATTATACATATACTGCAATTTATTTATTTATTTGTTATTTTTCTTCTATATTACGTATTGCATTGAACCACTGCAGCTGTTAACAAATTTCATGACACACGCTGGTGATAATAAACCCAATTCTGATTGTGAGCTCAACCCCACTTCTTCATCTGTGACACTAGAATGTCCCCCCTTTGTTTACCTCTGTAGTTCTGCCATAAAATAATCAAAGACTAATTCTACCGAGGGAGACAATCCCAAATGCTCTCCGTCATATGTAGGAAAAAAAATTCACCTACTGGAGTGTGTTCTGTAAATTTATGGCCTTACCTAATCGTTCATCCTCCAAGGGGACCACAGCCTTGTCGCAGGGTTTGGAGGCTTGTGTGCCTCAGTGACCCGGAGAGCTGGAGTCAGGGCTTTATACTTTGGCTCTTGGCAGGGTCACCCATGCCAAACAGGTTAACTAAGAGTTGTCCACCGGTCCTCCAGGTTCTGGGGTTCAGCTCAGAGGTAACAAACCTGACTGGTAAAACAAAATTGTTACAGACACAGCAATGAAGGATCTGAATGTGACAGTATTCCTGGGTCTCCACCCGGGACTTGCACGGCTGACAGTAGTGAAAACCGAGAGGAAGCTGCTGACATGTTGAAGGAAGCCCGGAACACCGCCAGGCCTTCGTTTCTGCCCTGAATGGTCACTCAGTTTATAGTTCATCTGAATCCTGCTGTGTACCTCAGTGCTCCACTTCACTGTCCATGCAGACTTCATGCTCAAATTTAGATGTCAGGGGTTCGCATCTACGATCAGATGACTTGGAGAATTGTGTATATCAGATGAATTACAGGACGCTAAATGATGTAGTACGTGCATTGTGAACATTGGCCCTCCTCAGGCTCTGTCTCCATGTTAGGGTCCGGTCCGAAGCCCGCCTTCCGGGTCATGCTCCGGTCCGCAGACTCCAGACTCCGGGCCTTGCAGCCAGCCCTCCTGTCACCCGGAGCCATTGGATCATCTTGGCTTCAGGAGGTACACCTGTTGTCTATTAGGGGGCAGGTGTTTATAAGGGGCTTGGGGACTGAGCCTAGTTGGGGGTTGTCCTGCTCTGAAGCCGGTTTAACCTGCTCTGTACCCTGTCCACTGGCTCTGAATCCCGCTCTGTACCCTGTCCACTGGCTCTGAATCCCGCTCTGTACCCTGTCCGCTGGCTCTGAATCCCGCTCTGTACCCTGTCCACTGGCTCTGAATCCTGCTCTGTACCTGGTCCGCTGGCTCTGAATCCCGCTCTGTACCCTGTCCGCCGGCTCTGAATCCCGCTCTGTACCCTGTCCACTGGCTCTGAATCCCGCTCTGTACCCTGTCCGCCGGCTCTGAATCCCGCTCTGTACCCTGTCCACTGGCTCTGAATCCCGCTCTGTACCCTGTCCACCGGCTCTGAATCCCGCTCTGTACCCTGTCCGCCGGCTCTGAATCCCGCTCTGTACCCTGTCCGCCGGCTCTGAATCCCGCTCTGTACCCTGTCCACGGGCTCTGAATCCCGCTCTGTACCCTGTCCACTGGCTCTGAATCCCGCTCTGTACCCTGTCCGCCGGCTCTGAATCCCGCTCTGTACCCTGTCCACTGGCTCTGAATCCCGCTCTGTACCCTGTCCATTGGCTCTGAATCCCGCTCTGTACCCTGTCCACTGGCTCTGAATCCCGCTCTGTACCCTGTCCGCCGGCTCTGAATCCCGCTCTGTACCCTGTCCACTGGCTCTGAATCCCGCTCTGTACCCTGTCCACTGGCTCTGAATCCCGCTCTGTACCCTGTCCACTGGCTCTGAATCCCGCTCTGTACCTGGTCCGCTGGCTCTGCCCTGGTTGCCGGCCTGCTTGAAATCCTGTTCTACCCAGTTGGTCTTGTTCCCCCGCTTCTCTTTTGTGTGCTGGTCCCGCTGTTCCGCCTTACTCGTCTTGCCTGTGCTGTCGCGCTGTCTGCTTGCCTTTCCCTACTTCCCGGTGTATCCCGGTTGTCCTGCTGCTCACCCTGGACCCAGCTCCCTTCCTGTCCCTTGCCCCCGTCGGGTAAGCCAGGCTTTTGCCTTTACCCTATGGGTGGCTCTGTCCCTTCCTATCCCTCGCCTCTGATAAGTTGTGCCCGCACCTGCCCAGGTGTCCGCGCCTTGCCCAGGCCTCCGTGTTTCCGTTTGGGAGGCGGCCCTGCCCAGGATCCATGTGGCCTGCCCCGAGGACTCCGACCCTTCCCACCCCTTGCTCCCTACGGGTTGTGCCCGCACCTGCCCAGGTGTTCTGCATCTTGCCTGGGCCGTGTTCCTGCCTGGGAGGCGGCCCTGCCCAGGAGTTATGTGCCCGCCCCAGGGGGCTCTTCTGCCCACCTGAACTCTGTGATCCTCCTGCCTCACCTGAACTCTGGGATTCAGCCCCACCTGCATTACCCCTCACATGCCATGGCATCCCCATCCTGTCCTACCCCCAGTACTTCAGTGCCTGCGTCCTGCATTTGGGTCCATTCCATGTCCACTCGTGACCCTCCATTCCAAATCCCAGTGATGATAGAGGGAATCGATACAGAGATCCTCCTTTGTGGAATACAAAGGAGCTGGTGCATCTGATTCCTGGAGCCTGTGGCACAGTGGTCACCAGCAGAGCTGCTGTCTCACCATGCCAGAAATCTGAGTACAGTCCTGACCTTGGGAGCTGTCTGTGTGCAGTTACAATTATCATTAGCTGCTCCTTAAGGCATGCGTTTCAGCCTCTTGCAAGTATCCAGTCTTAAGGCTTTTTCCCCCGTTTGAACAATGTGACATACAGAGTTTAAATTAAATTTGTATAATTTTACAATGTATTATAAAAAACATCTTCATTGGTTTATAGTTGACAGATTTGACTTTTGTGCATAGCACTGCGTAGGAGGGAGCTCAGAAGACCCTCTAGTGCATACCGAGCTGAAAAGAGATGGGATTAAAGACTGTGAAAGATTTTATAAAAGGATATTTGAAGGTAACAGTGGGAGTAATCTCCATGTGGAGGAACGAGCTCCCCCTAGTGGTGGCACGGAAAATAACACCCACAATCGAACTCCAATTCTGAAATCTGAATGCTTCAGCCAACGCACGCTGGAGTGCCAGTTCCTGCAAACGCTTTGAACTTGGTGGCTCATTGAAAATGTTTTCTTCTGTGTAACATCTAGAAATGAAAGTGAATGAATGTTGTGCTGGAGTAGTAATAATATTCAGTAGTCTGGAAAACCTGAGCCTGTAAATTAAAGGAGTAGTGGTCATGATGGACTGGGGGAGAATGAGGGGCAGGTGACAAAAGGGGATCGTGAACTGAGCAGGGCCTGGGAGGGATGGAAGATGAAAGATGAAAAGGTGATGGCCCATCCCTGGGCCACAGCAGGCTTCAGGTTACTGGACTATTGTATGGTATAGGATAGGTAGGCAATTTCTGATTAGATTGACGTTTATGAAGCAGGGAAAGGACAGCTCCAATGATGAAGGTGGTGAAGATCATAACCGATGCTGGAGAACTTGAGGCTGATATTTCAACAATAAGGTTTTAAATGGGTTGCAAACTACAGGTGGAAGAAAGTGGTGTGGCGCAGTAGCAGGTCTGTTGGCCGAGTATCAGACTGCTTTGAGGGTTCAACTAGCAACCAGTGGAATGGAATCTGTGGGCCAGGTGCACGGTGATAATTATTTGTAACAAAGTGGTTGCCTTATACAGAAAACCCCACGTCACAGCCACTTGGGTTACAGAAATTCACAGATGTCTTCACACAAAGATCAGATATGGAATAAATTTGGCTCCCAAGAAATTGATGTGAATGCAAAGGTAAATAAATAATTTTTTATCAACTTGGCCTTTTCTCCTCGGAGTGACGGAGGATGAGAGGTGACCTGATAGAGGTGTACAAGATGATGAGAGGCACTGATTGTGTGGGTAGTCAGAAGCTTTTTCCCAGGGCTGAAATGGTTGCCACAAGAGGACTCAGGTTTAAGGTGCTGGGGAGTAGGTACAGAGGAGATGTCAGGGGTAAGTTTTTTATGCAGAGTGGTGAGCGCGTGGAATGGGCTGTCGGCAACTGTGGTGGAGGCGGATATGATAGGGACTTTTAAGAGACTTTTGGATAGGTACATGGAGCTTAGAAAAATAGAGGGCTATAGGTAAAGCCTAGTAATTTCTGAGGTAGGGACATGTTCAGCACAACTTTGTGGGCTGAAGGGCCTGTATTGTGCTGTAGGTTTTCTATGTTTCCATGTATAGACACAGCTTCATGATATGGAAAGATGCAATACTGACTGCTTTCCTGGAATACTCACCATCCCACCCATAATGTGGACATCACCCTGGTAGGTTTCCATTCAGCCTATCTGGCAGGCAGATCCATCCCTGAGTTCTATTGAAAGATAGTCAACTGCTTTTCAGCAACTTCAACAGTTACATAAGATCTTCAGAGAAAGGGGAAGACTTTGGGTGCATACCGAAGAGCCTGAAGACACAATTGGAAGTAATACTGACTCCTTGCTGCCTAATGGGGAAATTCACCCAGAGTGTGTGGGCTGTAAATCAGCACGGCCAACTCTCCCTTGTCTCTACCCCTGAAGATCGAGAGAGGCACAAATTCGACTGAGCATCAGTGGAAGCCATGGCACAAGCAAATGTGTGGCATGCAGGAGAATTCCTATAACCGTGGTTTTCCGCAGACAATCCTGTAAATGGATACGTGGCCAACGGTCCTATTAATGAGTCGATGCCGGCAAAATTCCAGACCTCAATGCACAAAGTTTAGCACACGATGAGATTTCCTCCCTACACCACAATCAGATTTCCGTAAAGAGGACCAATCAGCAGATTGATAAGATTATAAAGGCCAAGCATTCGGGAGACACACCACAAGCAACAGCACACTGGTGGTGTCTCCTTGAACGGTGACAAAACGTTTGCAAGTAAATTGTAAAGATCGGAGAACTCAACCCAGCTTGTGCAAGTGCTGCCTAGGGCAGGGGTCAGCAACCTTTACCACTGAAAGAGCCACTTGGACCCGTTTCCCACAGAAAAGAAAACACTGGGAGCCGCAAAACCCGTTTGACATTTAAAATGAAATAACACTGCATACAACGTTTTGTTTTGCCTTTATGCTATGTATAAACAAACTATAATGTGTTGCATTTATGAAATTGATGAACTCCTGCAGAGAAAACGAAATTACATTTCTGCATGCAACAAAAACATTTTGAACTCCGAAAAAAAGACGTTGGGTTGAAGGTTACTTTTAAGTAAAATACTCAACGTCTATTTGAGTCCTTCTTGTATTTATGAAAAACGCCAAACTTAAATTTGCCGCCAGCAGCAAACCAAAAATAACGTCAGCCAGCTGTCAACCTGAAAAATAAAAGGACTATTTCACTGAACAATGAAAACATATGAATATACGTAAAATAATAGGCAATTAAAATATTTATCATACTTGTTCAGGTTGACTCACACCTGACAATGCAGTCGTATTCAGTAGGGATGGATCGATGCTTAGGGGAGTGACCGGGAAGGATAATGTGTTTTTTTCCTCTCTGAACTCACAGAAGCGTTTCCCAAACGATGTTTGCATTGCAATGATTGCAGAATGTAAATACTCCGAATTTATCATGTCGTGACCTTGTTTGAACTCTCTCAAATTGGGGAAGTGAGACAATGTGCCTTTCTGTAAATCTCTGGCAAGCAACGTCAACTTGCGCTCGAATGCCAAAACATCCTCCAACATGTGCAGGGCTGTACGTCCTTACCCCGTTGAAGAGCTGTGTTCAGCGTGTTCAGGTGCGCTGTCATGTCTACCATGAAGTGTAGCTTTTCCAGCCACTCTGGCTGTTCCAGCTCAGGAAAGGTGAGCCCTTTGCTGCCCAGGAAAGTTTTCTCTTCTTCCAGACACGCGACAAAGCGTTTCAGCACCTCCCCTCTGGACAGCCAGCGATAAAAACACGTTGTAGCGGTTGCTACACGCAGTCAGTAAACTGCAGTCAAAGATAGCTTTATTCGAACTAAACAGCCTGCTTTTAAGCCTCCTTCAACCCGCCCCCCATGGGCGCGGATGCTGCAAAAGGCACGTACTCACAAACCCCCGTAGGCTATCTCCCTTAGCCTGAGCGCTGGCTAATTGTGAGCCGGTTCGGATGTGTCAGGAAATGGGTCGCCACAACGTCTTATTTAGATTGTACAAGATCACCATAATCTTCAAATTTAGAATTACATTTCAAAAACTAACAAACTAACATAAAATACATTTTAATTAAATACTGACCATGTAGCGGTGTACTACACGCAGCACTAAAATTACGACACGGAGTCGGTAACTGCAGTCGAAGGAAAAAACTTTATTCGAAATCTTCAGCCTCACTTTTAAGCCTCCCTCAACCTGCCCCCCATGGCGCAGAGGCTCCAAAGCTCTGTGCTCGCAAACCCCCGTAGGCTATCTAATAGTGAGTCGGTTCGGATGTGCCAGGAAAAGGGTCGCCACAACCAATTATTTCCCAAAGCAACAGGGAGCCGCAGCACAGACGTAAAAGAGCCACATGTGGCTCCGGAGCCGCGGGTTGCCGACCCCCGGCCTAGGGTGTCACGCCTTTGCTATCATTATCATTAGCTGCCGGGACGTGGACAGGAGAGAAGGGGGCTGTGCTAGCAGCTCACTACTATAGTTTGTTGAAGTAATGTCACACAGAAAGAATGGCATTTGGCTTGAGGCAAAACCCATGTTGAATAAATAACTAGATCTAGAATCTAAATGGAGTTAAAGGTCTGCATGTGCTGAGAAAAATCTGGTTTGCTTCAATAATGTTTGAAAGAATTGATTGTACTTTTGAAACTTCATCTTTAAAAACTTGCACCATCTGATGATCTCCCTCCAGGAAAATTAATAAACCTTGATCCTTATTTATTTCATCTGAGGCTCATCAGTCATTCAATAGAACACAAGGCACTCATTCTTCCAAACGACGCGGATAAATCTTGAATACGAGTCTTCCTCTGGCAGATCCCCAGTCAGTCCCTGTGGTCACCTTTAGTCAGGTGGCAATATGGCCTGCAGTTTTATCTTGGATCCCATCAATTCCGATTTTAGCCGCGAAGTCAGTAAAATGAACACTTATCTCTACTTTCATGTGAGCTGAAGTATTTCCATCACATTATTCTCCCATCGACTACCTAATAAATTGATACAGAATGAACTGACTTTGATAAATCCATCCCTGATTTAATTAATTGTTTTTTTCCCTTGCTGAATAGTTCTGAATTGTCAGTGATTCTGCAAAGTGACTTACTGTTTCCAAGATCGAGTAGCTGACCTTACCTTAGGATTGGAGTTATGTCAGCTGCTTTCTAGTCTCTTGAGAACAGTAATGCTGAACCATTACTCTCCTCATTTCTAGACTCATTTATTTTAGTCCTCTTGGATGTGTTCCACATGAACGGACTGTCTTTTTCACCTTCAGATACTCCCGGTTTTGAATCATTCTCACACATGTAGAACACTGTGGACAGATCTGTCCTCTATATTTCAGAAAGGTAGATGGGGAGGGAACAACAAAATAATTACCAAGGTAATGCTGTATTCACCAGGGAACAAACACTTCTTATAGGGCAAAAGGAGATGTGACCTACCGACATAATGAAACAGCTTAACAGCATAAACAGAGTTGGGACGTAAGTGCAGGCTTGTCAATATGCTTCCAGAAGATAATTCAGGAACACACTCTTCACCCAGACAACAGCGAGATGCTTGAGGCAGCTGCTCAGTGAAATGATTGAGGGGGACACTCTGGGCAAGTAGAGGAACTTGAGATGCCAATCACATGGCTCTCAAATTCCATATATAATTGAATGTATTTCCTCATATGAGCCCGTTTGCCTGGACAGTTAGTGAAAGCTGGTTTATAAAATGCCATTATCTGTCCTGATTGTTACCTGGTTGTAAGTGGGATCTTAGAGTGTGAATTGGATACTCAATTTCCAAACTTCATTGGCTGAAAGCTTTGCCCAGGATGGACTCTATATGAATATAAACTCACACAGTTTATTATTTTTATTAAGGAAATTATATGCTCATAGCTTCCTCAAGAAAAGCGGCAGGTAGAAACTCATTTCAGTTTGTTTGACTTAAGGCCATAAGGTATAGGAGCAGAATTAGGCCATTCAGCCCATCGAGTCTGCTTGCCATTCCATTGTGGCTGATGTATAATCCCTCTCAAACCCATTCTCCTGTCTTCTCTCCATAACCTTTGATGCCCTGACTAACCAAGAATCTATCAACCTCAGTTTTACATATACCCAATGATTTGCCCTCCATAACTGCCTGTGGCAATGAATTCCACAGATTCACCACTCGCTGGCTGAAGAAATTGCTCCTCATCTCTGTTCCAAAGGGACATCTTTCTATCTTAGAGTTGTGCCCTCTGGTCCTAGACTCTCCCACTACAGGAAACATCCTTTCCATATCCATTTGATATAGACCTTCCAATATTCAATGTTTCAATGAGACCCCCCTTTCATTCTTCTAAATTCTAGTGAGTACAGACACAGAGCCATCAAACACTCCTCATAGCTTAACTCTTACATTCCTGGAATTGTTCTCGTGAATCTCCTCTGGGTCCTCCCCAATGGCAGCACAGCTTTTCATAGAAACGGGGCCCAAACTGCGCACAAGGCTCCAAGTCTGGTCTGACCAATGACTTATAAAGCCTCAGCATTATACCCTTTTAAATTCTAGTCACCTTGAAATGAATGCTAACATTGCCTTCCTTACCTCGACTCAACCTGCAACTTAAACTTTAGGGAATCATGCATGAGGACTCCAAACTATTTGCATCTCCAAGTTTTGAATTTTCTCTCAGTTGGAAAATACAGTGGTCTACTCTACGCCTTTATTTCTTCTACCAAAGTGCATGGCCCTACGCTTCCACGCACAGCATCCCATCCGACACTGCTTTGCCCATTCTCTTAATTTGTCTACGTCCTTCTGTAAGCTCCCCACTTCCTCAACACTACCTGCCCCCTAATCTATATATGTATCATCCACAAACTTGGCCACAAGCCCATCAATTCCATCATTGACACATGACGTGAAAAGACTCGGTTCCCACACCAAGACTCGCTATGGAACATGACTGGTCACTGGCAGCCAACAGGAACCTTTATTCCAACCCTGCCTCCTGCCAATCAGGCAACCCTCTATCCGTGCTAGTATCTTTCCTGTAATATCATGGGCTCTTATCTTCGTGAATGGCACCTGGTTAAAGGACTTCTGAAAATCCAAGTAAACAACCTCCACTGACTCTCCTTTGTCTATCACTTGGAGTTGTTTCCTGAAAGAATTCCAACAGATTTGTCAGGCAAGATTTCCTCTTAAGGAAACCACACTATTGACTTCAGCCTATTTTATTATGGGTCTCCAATTACACCCAAACCTCATCATTAATAATGGACTCCAACTTCTTAACAACCACTAAAATCAGGCTAATTGGCCTATAATTCCTGCCTTTTGCCTCTCTCCCCTCTTAGAGTGGAGTGACATTTGTAATTTGCCAGTCCTCCAGACGCATTTTATAATCTAGTGATTTTTGAAATATCACTACTAATGCCTCCACAATCTCTTCAGCTACCTTTTTCAGAATGTACTTAATTATTATTAAATAAATGCACCATGTATAACCAGTTCTTTCTTTTTACAACTTGAAATCATGTCAACAGGAAAAGCTGTTATTCTCAGTTCTGTTATTGGCATAATTCCCTTTCTTCTTAAAGAAACAAGCAAGTTCATTTCTTTCCTTGATGTTCATTAGTACTTGACATGTTTGTGAGAAGATGCTGTTTAAAAATGATCTTGTGAAGATAATTACTACAATGTGCAAACAACTTTTTAAAAATGTCCCCAATAATCAGAGTGATTTGCAATCATGGTTGTTATTAAGAAGAGTGATATGCTGTATGTACACTAATCCTACACTGATTCAATTTTCCTGTTCACTCTTCCCCTTCCTCATACCCTACCAATCCTACACGGGGAATGGAACAACTAGAGTTGAATTTAGAGTTTATGGAGGACAGAAGATGGGAAACAAACAGGAGTTTTTGAGCAGCTAAGTCTAGAGGTGAAGACAGGCGCATGTGAAGGGTTTAGTGACAGAGGGCAAGACAAGAATAGAAGATTGTTATGATGGAAAGAACCAAGTTTTGTGGTAGAATGGACAGAGGATTCTGCATCATACCCTTCCTTTCTGACTTCACAAGATCAGAGGATACAAACGCAGGAGGCCATTTGATTCACCATTCAATGAAACCTCACGACCATTTCCCTGCACTAACTCCCTATCCCTTGATATATCCAAAAAAAAATCAACATCTTCTGTCAGGAATACACTCAGTGATTGATGCTTCACACTTCCCTTGCATAGAGATCTCCACGTTGACTGGCCACGGTCCAGGAATTCCCAGGTTCCTGAAGTTATGCAGTGGAAAAGGGTCATTAATGCTAAACCTATTTTTCTTTTTGTGTGCTCATCATTTCCCACTAGTAGACGCACTGACTCACAACACTATGCAGGTTCAATCCCGAACTCAGCTGCAGCCTGTGTGGAGTTTACTTGTTCTATTGATGACCAAGTATGTTTCCCTGAGTGCTCCAGTTTCCTCCTACATCTCAAAGATCATAAGATGCAGGAGCAGAGCTGGGCTATTCCAGCCAACTGAGTCTGCTTCACCGTCCAAATATGGTTACTTGTTTTTTACCCTCAAATCTATTCCTCCACCTTCTCCCTGTAGGCTTTAGCACCCCTCTGACCAAGCAAGAACCTTTCAAATTCTGTCTTAGATACACCCAATGACTTGGCCTTTGCAGGTCTCTGTGGAAACAATTCCACAGGTTCGCCTCTGGCTGAAGAAATTCCTCCTCCTCTCGGTGCTAAAAGAACATCCATTTACTTTGAAGCTGACGAGCGGGTTGGCTGCTGTAGGTTGACCCCAGGGTGGAGAGCCTGGAGAGAGTTCATGGGAATGTAGGAAGAATAAAACGGGATAAGTGTAGGAATCACGCAAACGAGTGGTTGATGGTCAGCACAGATTCAGTGGGCTGAATGGCCTGTTTTCACGCTGAATAGCTCTCTCTGTATAACTTTCAATAAATCAGCACACAGCTTCTTGTTAATGTTATTACAAATTATTCCCAGAAGACCCACCATGGTTAAATTCAATAACAATATGATTAATGACACTCAACTTCTAAGTTCTCATGCTTACTAATTAATATCAAGTCAGTATATCCTCAACACTGGCATCATTCCCAACACCATCTTTGTAAGCTTATAGGGTAGCTTTTCAGCCATGAATTGGAAGGAAGGAGCCAGCCATTTGTTTCCTGCAAAAACAGAGGTCTTTGTAACTTTGGGGTCAGCTCGGACATCAGTGGTGACGGAACAAGACCTTGGAGAGGAGAATAGATGAACTTGGAGGGTTGAGGCTTGGCTTGTTAAAGCCTTTGCAAACACTGCTTCACCTGTGGGATCTCCTTCAGAGAGACCTAGGCATAAGTTGCCCACTGTCCCTTGTTGCAGTGCAGACTAATCTCAAAATAAAACCCTCATTTTGTTGTGAAGAAAATCTTGGTATTTTGAATAATGCCATATAAATGCATATTCTTTTTCCCTCTTTGATCCCGACACCACACCCCCACTCACTGGCACTGAACATACACACTAACTGGTGCTCCCAAGTCCAGTGCACAAGGTCAGCACGTTCATTCTAACAGATAATTAGACTGTGTCAGCCAAAGCACAGGAGAGAATTGTTCTGGCTCTGTCCTATGCAGTGTCAGAAAAGAAGTGTTGCATATTTACACTGTTTTCTGAGTGCTCCTTACTGCTTTCGAACAAATAAGAGTTTACTCAGAAGAATCATTACTTTATTCAATTTTTAGGTAGTTAAAATCATCTCTTATTCTGGGTTTTCCAGCCCCTTTTTGTAACAGAACAGAAGCAACATGAGGCTCACTCTTTCAGAGTGTCTGGGGGAGCCGCTGAATGATTTTCCTTGAGAGCACCTTGCCACTGCAGTTCTCCGATCCCTGTTTCTTCAGCTGCCACTCACTCCCAGACAGGCTGAGTCCCCTGAGCTGACATTGTCAGCACTCCCACAAAATGTGGGCTCATGTTATGCATGAGAGAAAAAAAGACATGAATTTTCAAGCTTACAATCTCAGGACACCCAAATACCTTCATAAAGTGTCACCACTGATGTAATGCAGGAAGCACAGAATGTACACAGTGAGCTCCCACGCACAAATGCAAAAATGTTTTGAACAGTTGTTCTAGTTGTTCATGGATTAAAGGGGAATTTCCTTCCTATTTTATGGCTTTGTTGTAGTGGATGTTGTTTGTCTCCAGCAAAGTCCGGTGGTTAGATAACCTCACCCAAAAGTAGCAGGTCCAGTTGTGTAGCTCTCCCTCGGTTCTTTTCTGGACTGTCAGCCCCGATAGCATGCAACAAAATCTCTGGAGAGGGCCTCTGCCCTTGGATCGCAGCAGAAGAAATGCAGTTAATCAGAATCAAAATCAAGTTTAATATCATCGGCATATGTCGTGAAATGTGTTGTCTTTACGGCAGCAGTACAATGCAATACATAATAATAGAAAAAATTGTAGTGAGCTGGTGTTCACAGGTTCAATGTTCATTCTGAAATTGGATGGCTGGAGGGAAGAAGCTGTTCCTGAATTGTTGAATGTGTTCCTTCAGTTTTCTGTACCTCCTTCTTGATGGTAGCAGTGAGAACAAGGCACAACATGGGTGATGGGAGTCCTTAATGCCTTTTTGCGGGATCGCTCCTTCAACATGTCCTGGATACGACAGAGACTCGTGCCCATGATGGAGCTGACTACGTTTACAGCTCTCTTCAGCTTATTTCGATCCTGTGCAGTAGCCCCCACCCCCCCATACCAGACGGTGATGCAGCCAGTTAGAATGCTCTCCACTGTACAGCTGTAGAAATTTGCGAGTGTTTTTGGTGACATACCAGATTTCCTCAGACTCCTAATAAAATATAGCTGCTGCCATGCCTTTTTGTAGCAGTATAGAACAATTAAGCCATATGTACCGTCATTGCATTTGTAAGGGTAGAAGGAGAAGCACTCAGAAACAATACAAATGAGCTACAGCAGTAGCAGCACACCCACAAGCTTTGAACGTAGCCAGTTTCCATGCTGTAGCAATCTCAGATAGAAAATCAAAAATAATCTGCAGGTGATGGAAACCTGAGACAAAAAGCAAAAAATTACCGAAACACTCTCAGCATGTCGGGCAGCATCTGCAGAATAAGAAATCGTTAAAGGCCCACACCATCTAAAATATTAACTGCTTCTTTCTCCACAGATGCTGCCTGACCTGTTGATTATTTCTGGCATTTTCTGCTTTTGCTTTAGCACTTGCTCTCAGTTCTCTATCTTTTAGTCTCCCAATTTCCCCCTTAAAGTTCAAAGTAAATTTATTAACAAAGTATGTTACCATATACAATCTTGAGATACATTTTCATGCAGGGAAAAAAAAGAAATACAATAGAATTTTTTGAAGAACTAGACAAACAAAGACTGACAAAACAGCAATGTGCAGAAGAGGACAAACTGTGCAAATAAAAATAATATTGAGAACGTGAACTGAAAAGAATCCTTGAAAGTGAGTCTGTAGATCATAGAATCAGTTCAGAGTGGTGGTGAATGAAGTTATCTATACTGGTTCAGGGACCTGAAGGTTGTAGGGTGACAACTATTCCTGAACTTGGTGGTGTGGGACCTAAGACTTCCGTACTTTCTGTCCGCTGGTAGTTATGAGAAGAGGGGATGGCCTGCTTGGTGGGGTCTTTGATGAAGGATACTGCTTTCTTGAGACAATGCTCTATGTGATTGTGGGAAGGGTTTCGTCTGTGATGGACAGGGCTGTATCTTCCACTGTTTGTAGTCTTTTTGCTTCCTGGGCATTGGTGTTTCCATAGCAGGCTGTGATGTTGGAATACTCTCCCCTGTGGTTCTATAGAAGTTTGTCAAAGTTTTTGGTGATGTGCCAAATCTGCACAAACTTCTAAGAAAGTAGAGGCACTGTCGTGTGATGACACTTAAGTACTGGTCCCAGGACTGATCCTCTGAAATGATAATACCAAGGAGTTTAAAGCTACTGACCCTCTCCACTTCTGTTCCCCGAATGATGACTGTCTCCTGGGCCTACGGTTTCTTCCTCTTACAGTCGATAATCAGCTTATGGCTTTTGCGAGCTTTGAATGAGAGGTTGTAGCTGTGGCACCATTCAACCAGATTTTCTATTATACTGATTCAGCACCACCTTTGATTTAGCCAACAACAATGGTGTCATTAGCAAACTTAAATATTTCATTGGAGCTGAACTTAGCCTCACAGTCATAAGTGTAAAGTTTCACAACTGCGGACACTGCCGTGGATCCGGGCAGGCAGCTGGAAGAAGTCAACAATCAGAGACATGTCAGTGCACATTCCAGCCAGTTTTGGTTATTTGATAACTGTATTTATCTCCCTTCCTTTTGTTTCAGTCTTGTCAGCACTCCCTGCTTTCCTTAGTCCTCATTCCAGAAAAGAAGATTACAAGTTAGATTGACACTGTGAAGGAATGGTACCAATTTACTGAGCAGCAGTATCATTGTTAGATTTTATTTTGAGAGTTTTAGCTAGCAGCCCTGTTGGCCAAGAATTTATTTTTTTCCCTTTGTTCTGTTTGTTGTTGTTCAGTCATTAAATCGAAGGGTCCATAGGGTTTTCGGATCCCTATATGGAAGTAGATGGCCTTTCTTCTGCGCAGATACTTCTGCTGCCCAGGATGACACCCAGTTGGGTTTGAACTCAGGATCATCTTCCTTGAGGTCCAGTGCTCATGTCACTACACCACCAGCCAGTCCTGTATGTCTCTCCCTCTGCACTTGGGCCATTACTGAACTTCTATCAGCTAAACTTGACCATCAACATGGACCCAGTAGAGAGAGAACAGCTGACATTGGCCCTGGATTTCATTGGCCAGCTGGGAGAGATGTCAAAGTCAGTGGAGGCTGGGTTGGCAGAAGTGGCTCATGCAAAACGACATCTACTCTCAGAGTGGCAAGCCCAGTCCAAGCAGGAAGAGCAGGTGTCAGCACTCTCAGCAGCTCTCCACAGATTTAAACTTCCTCTATTTACAGCAGTAGGTGCATAAAGAAGGGCTGGAAGATCATTGGGGACACCAGACACCCCAAACATAAGCTGTCTCAGCTGCTTCCGTCTGGCAAACGGTACAACAGCATTAAAGCCGGGACCGACAGGCTACGGGACAGCTCCTTTCTACAAGCCATTAGACTTACAAATTCACATTGTAACGGAGTCATAACGCAAAGATTTTTACTCCCTCATGTTGTGGAATGGATCTAAGATTTTTAAATAAATTCTAATTCTAACTCTATCTCAACGCAACCCACAGATTGGTTGGTCCCTGAAGGCATCCCAAGGGTGGGGTCCCCATTGGTGTATCTCCTCCTTACTAAACTGCTCATGTGGACTTTGTCTGGCGTTCCAACTGAATATACTGACTTTGGTGAGGTCTTCAGTCAGAAGAAGCCACCTCTTTGCCTCCACACTGGCTATACGACCTCTTACCCAAGTTCTAGAGAGTGAATCAGGAGCTGGGCACAAATGTACACTGAATTGTCTCTTCCAACCTGACTCTCCCAACTGTTTTGGGCAGAGATTGCCCAGAATAACCTCTGGTCATCCTCTACTGGTTTGTCCCCCTTTGAATGCTGAAAGGGATTCCAGCCACCACTCTTCCCTGTCCAAGAGTTTGATGTGGGAGTCCCTGCTGCTGAATAGTTGGTCCAATGCTACAAACAAATGTCGAGACAGGGCTTTTCTGCTTAGTATTCAGAAAAAATATGCCCGGCACGATGATGAGCTCTGGTGACAGGTGAGGCCTCTGTAGCCAAGGGAAAAGTTTTGGCTGGCGTCTAGAGATCTTCCTTTGAGAGTAGAGAGCCGCAAATTTGCTTACGCTACATGGGACCTTTTGTAGCGAAAAAGCCTCCTATAGGCAGCACTTGCTTATGAAGATCTACCCAGTGTTCCATGTTTCCCAGCTCAAGCCAGTGATTCCTCCCCCTTGCTCCATTCACCCCTGCTCCCCATTCACCACTTACTTTAGTCCACAGTCTGGAAGATTACAATTTAATTTGACATTGTAAAGGAATCATCAACTTAGTATTAAGCCACTGGTTCTAAGCCGCGATGATGGCATTAGATTTTAGCTTGGGTTTTAGCTAGTGGTCCTGTCGGCCTACTGTTATTATTTTGCTCTTGTTCCATACACTCTTACTAAAACTCTGTGAACTGTTTATTTCACTCCTGCATCTCTCCCTCTCCTCTCGGCAGGGGGCTAAGCACACAGCTTGCTGGTGCTGCAAATCCAAAGGTCTGCCAATGAGGAGGGTGTTATCAAAGCCCAGGTCTCAGACCTTAGTGATGAGTTTCAAGAGGATGATAGGTTTGAATGCTGAATTATAGTCAATGAAAAGCATCCTGTACCTTCATTGCTCAGGGGTTCCAGAGCTGACGAAATGGTATCTACTGTTGACCTGTGTGATGGTAGGCAAATTGGAGTGGATTCAGGTCACGGATCCCTTCTCTCACAATAAATATCCCGATGGCCTTTGAAATAAAGAAGGGGCCATTTTAACCGGCCTGACACAATGAAAGGACGTGCGGGCTTTGGAGATGGTGCAAAAGAGGCAGATAGACAGACACATGAGGGGACCTAGACTATGGCCAGGCAGATGGGATAAGTTTAAATGGCACCACTGTTGGCACAGGCTTTATGGGCCGAGTGGTCTGTTTCAAGCGCTGTGTCTGGCTGCAGTGCTGAGGGAAGCTACCTGTACAGGATCTGTGCAACAGCACCCCAGCTAATCTCCGCATCCCACCTTCATGACAGAAATAAGACAAAGTGCAGAGTCTTATCAAAAATAATTCCGATAAAACAGCAATTTGTTAAAATGAATATTTGTCTTTCATTTTGGTTAGAAATCTCTGCTTCTGTAGGTAAAGGTGAATTCTCAAATGCCCCCAATTACAGTCTGAATAGAATAAAGAAAACAGTTCTACAATAATGGTGACGCTTTAAGAGTACTTTGAAACATCCCAAAGCCAAGAAGAGTATTACATTTCTCAAATCTTTTATTTAATACAATTATTTTTAATTATATTGAAGCAATCATGAAATCTGTGGATTTAGAGGTAGAATGTCTCAGCAGGTAATGAGCTGGGTTTGATCATGACCTCCAGTACTGACTACGTGCTGTTTCCACATCCTCTCTGTGACCAGCCTCTTCCTCTGTCCCAAATCGGCATTGGATGGCCATTTGGTCTTTTGGCCTCTGTAAAGACCCCCAGCAGTAGGTGACCAGCCTCCTCTGCTGCCCCAAATTGCTGTCGGATAGCCTCTGTAGAACACTCCGGCAATAGGTGGGTGGGCAAGAGAATCAGCAGAGCGGTGATGGGCATGGAGAGAGACTGACCAAGAAGGGAATGAGTGGCAGAGTGGGGCTGATGGGAATGGTCTGAGTGCCAAAACAGAATTAATGACTTCATTCTCTGTCCCAAGTTAAAACTCACTTTGTGTACTTCAATACATACCACCTTGACGTTATATGGATTCATACAGCAGAACGGTGTTCTATGTATCTGCCCTCCTGATAAACATGTGAGGTACTTAGTAATCAAGTGTAGCACACCATGTATACTACATGCAGATGCAAAGATCTTTCTTTTGGCACACTGTGTGAATATCCTTATCAAAGGCATCCTATCTATCGTTCTTTGCTCTGCTTACTTCACTGCCAGGATCTCAAAACTGTTTGTGATCATCACATTGTGATTGTCTGTAACCTCTCCTGCCTTGGACGGGCTGCTACTGAAACTTCCACTTGAAATGAAGCCACAGCGGCCAGATAAAGCGACTGATTTGGGAAATGTGCAGGATAATTTAAAACAGATTTTGAGAACAATGCAGAAGCAGCAGCAAATTTTAAAAGCAGTATTTGAATGTTAATTTGAGTATTGTGATACTCCAAGTCAAAGACCAGCTGTAGCGAGAGTGGAATAACTACACATTATAATGAACACACTCAAACTTGGAGCAATTTCCGTGAAGATAACAGCCCGAGTGGAAGCAGAAAGTGAGTGGTGTGTATTTATCTGGATTCAAGCTCATCCTTGGGCTCAGTTATCCGAGAGAGAGAGATACAATCAATAGCATTAACTCTGAAAATAGCAAATGATTCAACAAGCAGAGTTTTGATCAGTATTTTACGAGCACTGTTATTGAGCAGGCCGAGGAAGTGGTAAATCAAACTTTATCAATAAAGGCATGGAGTATAAAAGGAAGAAATGCTGAACTTTTATAAAAACTGATAGTTTTATACAATTGTTCACTACTTCAGTGAAACCTGATAAAAAGAAAGTTTAAACAAACATATAAATTTGGAGCAGGAGTAGGTCTCTCAGCCCTCAAGCCTGCTCTACTACTTAATCAGATCAGAGCTGCTCTGATTGTATCCGTATTCAGTGTCCCCATCTTCTGCGATGGATTTTCACCTCCTTGGTTAACATATATTTACCCAACTCTGTAATAAAAAATACTGAGAGACTCCTTCCATCACTCTCCTAAAGGCTTGTGATCCTGTGAGAGAGAAGAAGAAAACATCATCTCATCTGCTGAGGTCGAGAAGTTTGAGAACCTCAAGTCCCTAAGAGTAAATGTCACCAATAGGTACTGGTCCAACCACGTAAACGCCACAGCTAAGAATGCTCACCAGCACCTCAATTTCTTCAAGAGGCTCAAGAAATTTGGCATGTCTGCTTTGATAAACAAAAGAAAAAGTGCTAGGCAGACTTGAAGGTCTTAAGGTGGCTAAGTCACTTGGACCAGATGGACTACATCCCAGACTCCTGAGAGAGGTTGCTGAAGAGATAACAGATGCATTGGTCATGATCTTTCAAGGGTCACTCGATTCTGGCATGGTCCCAGAGGACTAGAGGTTGCAAATGTCACTCCCCATTCTGTAAGAAGGGAGGGAGGCAAAGGAAAGGAAATTATAGGCCAGTTAGCCTAACCTCAGTGGTTGGGAAAGTGTTGGAATCTATTACTAATAAGACCATAAGGCATAGGAGCAGAATTAGGCTATTTGGCCTATGGAGTCTGCTCCACCATTCAATCATGGCTAATGTTTTTTCCCCCTCCTCAGCCTTCTGTGGAGAGAGTGAGCAGTTTCAAGTTCCTGGGTGACAAGATCTCTGAGGATCTAACCTGGTGGGTCTCAACATATCGATGTAGAAGGCAAGGCAGCAGCTATACTTTATTAGGAGTTTGAAGAGATTTGGCATGTCAACAAATACACTCAAAAACTTCTATAGTTGTACCGTGGAGAGCATTCTGACAGGCTGCATCACTGTCTGGCATGGAGGGGCTACTGCACAGGATCGAAAGAAGCTGCAGAAGGTTGTAAATCTAGTCAGCTCCATCTTGGCTACCAGGCGACAAAGTACCCAGGACATCTTCAGGGAGTGGTGTCTCAGAAAGGCAGCGTCTATTATTAAAGACCTCCATCACCCAGGGCATGCCCTTTTCTCACTGTTACCATCAGGTAGGAGGTACAGAAGCCTGAAGGCACACACTCAGTGATTCAGGAACAGTTTCTTCCCTTCTGCCATCCGATTCCCAAATGGACATTTAATCTTTGGAAACTACCTCACTTCTTTCATATACAGTATTTCTGTTTTGCATGTTTTAAAAAATCTATTCAATATATGTAATTGATTTACTTGTTTATTATTATTTTCTCTCTACTAGATTGTGTATGGCATTGAACTGCTGCTGCTAAGTTAACAAAATTCACGTCACATGCCGGTGATAATAAACCTGATTCTGAAAAAAACCCCTGATATTTATGAATGGGTCATCTGATCTTAAAGATATTCCTGAGTCATTGCTATTGGGGGTGAGGGTAGAATTGAATGTCACCACTGGAAACAAGAATCTCAACTTCAGCAACCAGAGAATGGAACACTGGCAGGAGACAGCAGAAGTCATTTGATTCCCAAGACCAACTAACTTATCTGAAATTGATGGATAGCCACAGATGGAACAATGTTTTGAGTGTTGGTTACAAATTGGTCACGTTTGTGATGATGGACACAATCCTGGTGTGAACCTCATTGCTGTCATGTCCAAGCTACAAGTAGAGTATACATCAGTGGTTGAACAACAGAAAATCAGAACTGTGGCCCATGTGAGAGCCTACACAATAAGTGTAGCCAGAAGTAAAATGTAAAAGGCACCAAACAGCTCAGTACTTCAAGCACAAAATAAGAAAAATAACAGTAAATCTAAAATAGAAATGTAGTGGTGCTTAAGGCATTATTTAATGGACTGCAACTTGAGAACAGGGTGGTGAACTAATGGGTTCAGGCTCCTTCTCTGACATCTCAACCTCATCATCAGTTTCATCAGATTAGTTTTAGTAATAGTAACCTAGCAACCGCTCTCCAGGGTGGTGTGTTTCTATGTGAGTGGCAGAACCTGTGTCAAAATTATCTTGGCTTTCAAGACAAGATAAAAATTGAGTTTTTTCTTTCTTGTCTAAAAAGAGTTGGTGCTATTCAGAGACTGAACTGATATTTAAGGCACAATCTTTACCAGTGACATTCCTAGAAAGAAACTTAGGTATTTCATTGCATTTCTAATTTTGTTCTGGTCTAATTTTGTTATTAAGATATGGTGAACTCAATACTCTGCTGTTTCTCTCAGGAAGAAGATGGGGGTTTGGAAGTGCTCTTTTATGTTAAAAAATAACACTTTTGATTTGAAATTGTAAATCTTTTAATCTAATTACATTTTCCAGAGCTCCATGTTCCAAAGCCGAAAGCAGCAGGGGGAATTTGGCAGGTCAGCTTCCCCGAGAAGTTTGCTCATCACTCCAGCTTCCTGCAGCTGCTGTGTCTTGTGGCTCTATTTCAAAGGCAATTCAGATATAGTTTTCAGACAAAAACAGGCACAGCTATATCTTGGCTTTACCTGTTGCCCCCCCCCCCCCCCACCACCCTCAACCCTTCACCCATCACATAATCACTGTGACAGCTTATGAACAGAACCAGTCTAATCTGTCATTCACTTAGATCAGATCCCATCTGAACCTCAGCAGGATTACCTGCCTCCAATCTGCAGGACTTGATATCTTTCCCACCAAGGTACCGCGTATTGATCTCAATAATGATTTCAATCGGTAACACAGAATCAGGGATTTCCATTATACTTTGCAAGAACAATGACTGCCTTATTCTAGATATCCTACCAAGTGATGGGCAGCCTTTTAAACACCTGGGAATTCAAGCTATGTTAAAACTTTTTATTAATTACGTTGCTTGGGATCTGGGCAAGGCCAGGATTAATGGGCCATTTCTAATTTCATTGCCCTGAAAACCATAACACATAGGAATTGAGTTAGGCCATTCTGCCCACTGAGTCTCCTCTGCTATTTTTCAACGTAATTCTCCCGCTTTCTCCCTGTCATTCTTAACCCAAATTCTGCCTTAAATACACCCAATTACTTGCCCTCATGCCCCCCTGTGTCAATGAAATCCAGAAACTCACCACCCTCCAGCCGAAAGAATTCTTCTTTGTCTCAAACACGAGGAAATCTGCAGATGCTGGAAATTCCAAGCAACACACACAAAATGGTGGTGGAACGCAGCAGGCCAGGCAGCATCTATAGGAGAAGCACTGTTGACGTTTCGGGCCGAGACCCTTCGTCAGGACTAAACTGAAAGGAAAGATACTAAGAGATTTGAAAGTAGAAGGGGGAAGGAGAAATGCAAAATGATAGGAGAAGACCAGAGGGGATGGGATGAAGCTAAGAGCTGGAAAGGTGATTGGCTAAAGGGATACAGAGCTGGAGAAGGGAAAGGATTATGGGACGGGAGGCTAGGGAGAAAGAAAGGGGGAGAGGAGCACCAGAGGGAGATGGAGAACAGGCAGAGTGATGGGCAGAGAGAGAGAGAGAGAAAAAAAACAACTAAATAGGTCAGGGATGGGGTAAGAAGGGGAAGAGGGGCATTAACGGAAGTTAGAGAAGTCAATGTTCATGCCATCAGGTTGGAGGCTACCCAGCCGGTATATAAGGTGTTGTTCCTCCAACCTGAGTGTGGCTTCATCTTGACAGTAGAGGAGGCCATGGATAGACATATCAGAATGGGAATGGGACGTGGAATTAAAATGTGTGGCCACTGGGAGATCCTGCTTTCTCTGGCGGACCGAGCATAGGTGTTCAGCGAAACGATCTCCCAGTATGCGTCAGGCCTCACCAATATATAAAAGGACACACCGGGAGCACTGGACACATCTGATGCAGACTGGGAGACCGTTTCGCTGAACACCTACACTCGGTCCACCAGAGAAAGCAGGATCTCCCAGTGGCCACACATTTTAATTCCACGTCCCATTCCCATTCTGATTTTTTTTTATTAAACAAAATATACTTTATTCAAAAATAAATTATATACAATAAACCATTCAATGACTTTCAATCCTTTACAACTGTTTCCATTACAGTCTTTACATTTTCACACTTTTCACCACTCAACTGGCACTCTGTTATTCCATATTTACATACACTTGTTGAGGGGTATACACCCCACCTCCCCACCCCTCAACTCCCGCGGGAGAAGAACCCTAGACTGTGGTCCTTCCCCACCGGGCCCTTGCTGTGGCTGCACCGAGTTTGAGTGCGTCCCTCAGCACGTACTCCTGCAGCCGAGAATGTGCCAGTCTGCAGCATTCCCCCACGGACATCTCCGTGTGCTGGTAGACCATCAAGTTTCGGGCTGACCAAAGAGCGTCTTTGATCAAGTTGATGATCTGCCAGCAGCACCAGATGCTGGTCTCCGTGTGCATCCCCGGGAACAGCTCATAGATCAGAGAGTCCTCTGTCACGCAGCTGCTGGGGTCGAATCTATCCATGGCCTCCTCTACTGTCAAGATGAAGCCACACTCAGGTTGGAGGAACAACACCTTATATACCCGCTGGGTAGCCTCCAACCTGATGGCATGAACATTGACTTCTCTAACTTCCGTTAATGCCCCTCCTCCCCTTCTTACCCCATCCCTGACATATTTAGTTTTTTCTCTCTCTCTCTGCCCATCACTCTACCTGTTCTCCATCTCGCTCTGGTGCTCCCCTCCCCCTTTCTTTCTCCCTAGAACTCCCGTCCCATGATCCTTTCCCTTCTCCAGCTCTGTATCCCTTTCGCCAATCACCTTTCCAGCTCTTAGCTTCATCCCACCCCTTCTGGTCTTCTCCTGTCAATTTGCATTTCCCCCTCCCACTCCTACTTTCAAATCTCTTACTATCTTTCCTTTCAGTTAGTCCTGACGAAGGGTCTCGGCCCGAAACGTCGACAGTGCTTCTCCCTATAGATGCTGCCTGGCCTGCTGTGTTCCACCAGCATTTTGTGTGTGTTGTTTCCTTGTCTCAGTTTTAGGTAGAGGAGCCATCAAATGCTCCTCATACATCAAACCTTTCCTTCACAGGATCAATCCTAGGAAGAAGGTGGTACTTTGTTGAACTGCTATGGTCCTTCTGGTGAAGGGTGAAGTGTCACAGTGCTGTTGGGGATTGAGCCAAAGGATATGGACCTAGTGATGATGAAGAAACAGCAACGTTTTTCCAAGTCAGGATTCGGAGGGAATGTAGACACTTCACGGGATTATAAATTGCAATGGCTCTAATGGTGGCTATTCAAAGAACACATCAGGAAATTGAAAATTGGAAATTTAAAGAACCGCGTATTTCAAGTTTTCTTTCTTTCCAGATGCTGTCCGAGCTGCTGAGTGTTTCCAAGTATTTTCTGTTCTTATATTGGTGTTGTCCAAAAATGACCGAGAGAAAATGGACAAAATTTCTTTGAGCTTCACGTTTTACTCAGGTGTAGAACACTGATCCCCAGTATGGAGAACCAAGCTGCTGGTTTCTCCTCCTCCTTTCAAAGTATTTTTAACTTCACTGATACTATCAATAAAATGAAGATGAATTAGGAGTAGGAACATTCTCTTCAAACCTGCTCTGCAATTCAATCTGATCTGAATGCATATCTACATTTTCACCTGTCACCGTAGTTTTGCTTATTGTGAAAGCGCCTCTGCCTTAAAGCCTACTGCCCTGAGGGGGAGAGTAGACTCATGGCCTTCTGAGAGAAAATATTTATGTCATCTCTGTCTTAAAAGAATGGCCCCATATGTTCACAGAGTGATTGCTTTGTTCAAGCTATCTGCCTTGTTTAGTCATGATGAACCACAAAACTTTGGAAAGGCATGGCTTTCAAAGATTGTATTGCCTTTAGCTTTAGATCCAAGGGTAAAATCAAAGATATTTATTTTCACTGTGAAGCACGAGGGAACTATCCTAAGTGATCCCTCAGCAAAATCAATAGAAACTGGATCTGTCTGTGAAAATATACAATAGCTTTGAGGATCGTCAGTCTAAAAAATACACTGAATTCAACCATTCATCAATAAAAGCAGTTTATGAATAAAACATCCTATTAACAAGATGAGATATTAGAGCCACTAAATCATCTTGATAAATTGCCATTAATTTTGATATTGATAGTCAGGCAGAGATGAAGCTGCATAAAATCTTCCACAACTGTCTGTCTAATAAGCCTGAATACTCAGTTTTGTGAACAGCGTGCTTCATGCACTTTCATTCATTGCCGCTTTATTCCTAAATTTTATATTATTAATGTTAATTTGGGTCACCTTCATGCTCAAGGTGTCTGCAATATCCAGGTGGTGTCTATATAATGCAAGTATTTCTAAATAAAGCTAAAGTAGGCCTTGAAGCAACAAGACAAAAACCTTAGGAGGATTAAACAATACAGAATGCAAATTTAAAGGCAGAAGTGTGAGACCGTCTGGAATGACTGCCAATGCTCGAGGTGTTCAGGATGCTGTACAAGTGAAGGCGGGTTGCACAGAAATGCAACCACTCTAAGTCATGCAACATGCTATGCATCAGATTGATCACTGTAGAAATGTATTACCAGGTTTTTTGGGAATCCGCTTGTTTACTGAATGAATACTGGACTATTCCTATAATAATATAACATTCGTAAACAAGTTCTGTTGGTGCTGAAATTCTCAGTGGTAATGTTCCCCTTGCCTTCTTGGTGCCAGAGATCACAGGCTTGTGTGATCCTGTTTGAGTAGCCTGAACAAGTAACAGTAGTGCGTCTTCTACACGGCATGTGAGGCACGATTGTGCTCCTGAAGAGGAGGGAATGGCTGCTGAAGAAGCCCTCCCAGCCACGGAGCACATCTACATGAAATGCTGTCTTGGGCAAGTGGCATCCTTCATCACCCAGGCTGTGCTCTCTCAGGCTGAACTGGAAGCCCCATTAGAGGCACTGCAGCATGAAAAGTAGGCGGAGGCGGCTGAGGTCTTTGAGGTAGGCGTGGAGCAGCTAGCTGACAATGATGATGTTAGATTAAACTCACCTTGACGTTCAGCTGAGAGGACGATGATCATCCCAGTGAGCTTATGCTCATACCCCCCCCCCCCACCACCAAACAGCAGACCAGATCTCGGCCAGCCAATCAAGGCTGAAAGCAGGGCTCCTCTTTCTCAGGATAACACCCCGCAACTCGACACATGGGACAGAACAGAGACAGCCTCCTTCCGATGCTTACCCGGACAGGCAGATGTCTCCAATGACTGGCCACTCACTCGCCCATTGATATGAAGGAGACATGCAGCTATGTAGTAGTAGACTCCGGCCTCCTACACACCATGGCATAACCCAGGTGGTGATGCTGCTCACACCCCCAGTGAACCCCGAGCTAATCACGATGTGTCAGTCCTTGTGAGATTTCTAGCCTGTCATGACCCGCTGACGGACGGACTCAACAAATTTGATGATAAGCCAGACAATAACTGGGCTTGGAAGTCCACATTCTCCGGTGCCACTGAAGACCTCAAGTTCAAGCCCAGTGAAGAACTCGTTCTGCTGGTGAAGTGACATGGACTGAAGTCTGCTGAGCGTGCAAGAAGATTAAGGTCAGTTCACATCAAACACCCCAGTGCTGCCCTCAGTTTAGTCTGAAAAAGACTGGAAGAGTGTCACAGATCCGCAGAGGCAATAGAAACCAATCTCTTCAGCAAACTCCAGTCCTTCCCCAACGTCTACGAGAGCCAGAAGAGCTGCTATTGGAGTTGGAGACATCCAAAGCCAAAGGCTTGTCTTACCTCGACTCTGCACGAGAAGTTTGTCTCATGTTGGAGAAACTCCACTTTAGTCTGTAGGGGAAGTGGATGTCAGAGGGGACTAGACACAAACTAGAAAATGGAGTCGGCTTTCTTCTTTTCTAGTTTCATCAGATTGAAGCAAAAATGAGGAATGACCCCAGCATGATCACAAACACCTGTAGCTCAGCACCCTCTAAATCAGAGAAACCTGTTAGCGGTCCTGAAAAGACTTGTTTAGCTCTGCCAAAGCTCACTGTGCATGACAACTTCAGACAATAGGAAGGAAATCCCCACTTCAGAAACAGCGACTCAACACCTTCACCTCAAGTCTCCAGCCAGCAAGATACTGCCAGTCAGCTGAGACCTTGCTCCTGCTAGGAAGGGACAAAGTAATGGGCCTCCAAATACTCCCTTTGCACAAAGGTCAGCACTGGCGTAGGTCATGGTAGGAGATGTCTGCCTAGGGAGTGCACATTGACCCTCGCTCGTGAACATCTTCAGAACTAGCATTCTAGAAAACGGGCACCCCAGTCTCATGATCTTAGCATCATCCACATCAAGGAGAGCTTCGGCCAGTCTGCCAGCCTCCTGCCTCAACCTTGTACCAAAGACGACTGACAAGCAACCCAAGAAGTATGGATGAATCTGTCTTTGTCTATACAAAGGATGACAACAAACCAGCTCCTTCAATGGACGATCTTACTTTTCTGAGGTTGAGGGTTCCAGCAAGACAGTTCAAAATGCCGGTGGCACTGCCGGGTTCCATCATGGCCCGACAACACCTCTCAAACAACCGTGAGCAAGCTTTCCTTCGTTTGCATGCATGGTGAAGGAACATCCTGAAATTACTTGGGAAGAAAACAAACAGTATAAATTCAAAAATAGACTGTCAGAAAATTATTAAAGCTTTAACTCTGGTTACAAATGTATAGAAGCTGCGATAATATCTTAAGTTTATACAGATTCTAGATTTGCTTTGGATTCTCTATTGTATATTTGATACTATCTAATTAGCTTATTTCTAAGTGATCCCTCTTGAAAGGCAGAATTTTACTCCTGTATGTTGAATCCATTTCATGGTCTTATTATTCTTTAGTATTTAACTGTGCTATTCATTTGATCAGGAGCTTGGACTCTAACATGTTTAATTTTTTTAATGAAAGCTATGAATTCAGTTGTTGGCGTCTTTTACAGGTATCAGCCGAGGAATTTTATGTTCCTCCTGATTTGGTTTGTTATTTATTTCTAATTACGAGATCTCATTGCTTAATTGTAAGTTCATAGCTGTTGTTGATTACTCATTATCTCACTGTAGCTTTCGACATTAAGTTGGCTATTATATAATCCTTTGTACGTTTCATTTAGTAGTTTTAGAAGTCGAAGGAATTTCAATCAATATTTGAAGGAATGCCAAGAAGGAATCTTTCTAGACTGGCTCCTTGCATACCGTGAAACACTGGTGAATAATAAAGCCACTTACAACTATGCTGGGACTGGAGTTATCTATCTGTCTGGCTTAAGAAAATTGGGAAAACTCTTGAGCAAAGGCACAATACAACCTATAATCTCACTTTAAGGACTATCTCATTATCACACATTCTTGTTATTTATTGCTATTTATTTACATTTGCATTTGCACAGTTTGTTGTCTTCTACACTCTGGTTGATCTTTCATTAATCCCGTTATAGCTACTATTCTATAGATTTGCTGGGTATGCCTGCAGGAAAATAAATCTCAGGGTTGTGTATAGTGACATACATATACTTTAATAATAATTTTACTTTGAAATAGGGTACCAATCAAGCAGGCTACTTTGTTCTGGATGGTTTTCAGCTGCTTTAACATTATATACCTGCACTCATCCAGTTACGTGAACAGTATTGCACCATGTTGCAATGGGTGCTCTGTAGACAATGGAAACGTTCTGTGGTGTCAGGAGGTGAGTCACTTGCCTCAGGTCACCCAGTTTAATCTGCTCCTGTAACCACAATATTTACATCTCTGGTCTGGTTATGTTAGTGATCGATGGTCGATGGACTCAGCAATAATAATGCCTTTGAATGCCAAGGGTAGGAAGTTAGTTTCTTGCTGCAAGTTGACACCTCAGCATTTCTGAGGAATGAATGACACCTGCCACTCAGCAGCTCAACCCTGAATGTTGTCTCAGACTTGCTGCACGCAGGTGCGGACTGCTAAGGAATAACATTCTGCAATAACCAGAGAACATGACCTAATAATGAAAGGTCATCAGAAAGCATCAAAAGGTGAACGGGCCCGATGTCCTGGGGCTGGTGTGATTGTCCTGAACTCACCCATCTACCTCAGCTTGAGATGGAACTCCAACTACAGAAGCACTTTTCCCTTGATGCTTATTGACCAGTTTTATCTTGTTAGCACACACATGTCAAATGTTGCCTTGGTGTCAAGAGTAGCTAGCCTCACCTAACTTCTGGCCCATGTTGTGATGAGGTCTACAGCTAAGTGGTTCCAGTACAAGGCAAATTAAGTATGTGGCATGATAGTGTAGCATTCATCCTGCGCACCATAGCAACCTTGGTCACCACCACCAAAACTGACCCCTGAAACAAAATGTCACTATTGTGGTAAAGGAGGGCATTGGGCCACGGACATAACAGATAACAGAGACAAACTCAATAAGCTCAGCCTCACAAATGTTGAGAAGCTGTGACATGAAACAGTTTCAACATGCAATTTTGGATGCAATGGACGTATTGTTGAATTCAAAACAGTGATTAAGCCTTCCCCAGCAGCTCTTATTTGCCTTGATAGAGCAAAAACCAGATGACTTACATGTTAATTTACTAATTGGGAGAATGAACGTGCTAAATTCTTATTGGATATGGAGAACCATTTATGACCAAGAGTGTGCAAGGGATATTAACATGGTATGAAAATGCAAGTTATTACAAGGAAATGTGTATTGAACCAGGCTCCTCAATGATAAAGGGAGGGTTTTGAATGGCTTGATGGGCCATTGTTTCTGAAACTGAAGGAGGGGCATCAGAAAGCACGACTCCTGGTTCCTCTGCACAACAGGCAGAACTGAAAGCCCCAACTGAAGCCTGTAAGATGACAGAAGGAAGATCTACACAGATTCTTGACATATTTTCAGAGTTGCTCACAATGCTTATGACTGGAAACTTATAGAAACAAAGGAGAATTTTTATGACTGTAGAAACTTCAATTAAGAATGGCCAGTTAGTACAAAAACTAATGGATACTATGCAACTGCAGTCAGAAGTGGCCATATTAAAATGTAAAAGCCACTCCAAAATGAATACACTGGAAAGCCATAGAAATGCATTCACAGATGGGATTGCAAAAAGGCAGCATGGGAAGGGGTAAAGTAAATAATAGGAGTAAAAGAAGATCATTTCCAGCAAGGAAAACCACTGCCACAAATACAGCAAAAAGACTATATTCCTAGATGGGGATTTTCATTCATATTGATTCTGACCAAGGGACACATTTCACTGGGAGTGCGTGTCAGGAATGGCAGCTTATGGACATTGAATGATCGTTCCATTGTCCGATTCACCCAGAGTCAGTGGTTGGTAACTTGATGGAGAAGATCCTGAGAGGCAGGATTTATGAACATTTGGAGAGGCATAACATGATTAGGAATAGCTTTGTCAGAGGCAGATCGTGCCTTACAAGCCTGACTGAATTTTTTTTGAGGATGCGATAAACACATTGATGAAGGTAGAGCCATAGAAGTAGTGTAAATGGATTTCAGCAAGGCATTTGACAAGGTACCCCATGCAAGGCTTATTGAGAAAGTAAGGAGGCATGGCATGACATTGCTTTGTGGACCCAGAACTGGCTTGCCCACAGAAGGCAAAGAGTGGTTGTAGACGGGTCATTTTCTGCACAGAGGTCAGTGACCAGTAGTGTGCCTCAGGGATCTGTTCCGGAACCCCTATTCTTTGTGATTTTTATAAATGACCTGAATGAGTAAGTGGAGGAATGGGTTAGTAAATTTGCTGATGACACAAAGGTTGGGGGTGTTGTGGATAGTGTGGAGAGCTGTCAGAGGTTACAGCGGGATGTCAATTGGATGCAAAACTGGGCTGAGAAGTGGCAGATGGAGTTCAACATAGTTATGTGTGAGGTGGTTCATTTTGGTAGGTCAAATATGATGGCAGAATATAATATTAATGGTAAGACTCTTGGCAGTGTGGAGGATCAGAGGGATCTTGGGGTCCAGGTCCATAGGACACTCAAAGCTGCTGTGCAAGTTGACTATGTGGTTAAGAAGGCATACGATGCATTGGCCTTCATCAATCATGGGATTGAGTTTAAGAGCCGAGAGGTAATGTTGCAGCTATATAGGACCCTGGTCAGACCCCACTTGGAGTACTGTGCTCAGTTCTGGTCACCTCACTATAGGAAGGATGTGGAAACCATAAAAAGGGTGCAAAGGATATTTACCAGAATGTTGCCTAGATTGGGGAGCATGCCTTAGGAGAATAGGTTGAGTGAACTCAGCCTTTTCTCCTTGGAGCGACAGAGGATGAGAGGTGACCCGATAGAGGTGTACAAGATGATAAGAGGCATTAATTGTGTGGATTGTCAGAGGCTTTTACCCAGGGCTGAAATGGTGAGCAAGAGAGCACAGTTTTAAGGTGCTTGGAAATAGGTACAGAGGAGATGTCAGGGGTAAGTTTTTTTTTCACGCAGAGATTGGCAAGTTTGTGGAATGGGTTGCCAGTGGCAGCGGTGGAGGTGGAAACGATAGGGTCTTTTAAGAGACTACTGGATAGGTACATGGAGCTTAGAAAAATAGAGGGCTATGGGTAACCCTCGGAAGTTCTAAGGTAGGGACACATTCGGCACAGCTTTGTGCGCCGAAGGGCCTGTATTGTGCTGTAGGTTTTCTATGTTTCATCAGGACAAATGAATGGAACCATCAAAAAAACTAAGTATCACAAAGAAGTACACTCAGCAGTGCTCCTGTAACAACTGGTTAGAATGGGGGTGAGCGGGGAGCCGCTCCCATTCTAACCAATTGACCCGCTGCTCTTCCTATGGTCTTATGTAGCATCAGGACAACTCCAAATACGAAAACTAAATTAAGTCCATTTGAGGTAATAACTGGGTGACCCATGTCACCACCAGGAGTTCTTGATCTCAGAGAGGCTGATATACATATTATGGCAGACAGCTTAACTACTTGTGTGAAATTAACCCAAGCTGTACAGTCTGCTTCTCAACAGATTCCTGCCGCTTGGAGTGATCCAAAAAAGATTCTTAGTGAGTGGGTCCTGATTAAAAACCACATAAGGCAGCACTGGGAGCTCAATGGGAAGGTCCTTACTAACTGGACAGTGAAAGCAAAAGTAATAAGGTAAAAGTAAATGAACACACCCTAGCCATTGCAAGTGAGCTGAGGTAATAACTGAAAAAGGCAACAAGCACTAAGATTACATACAGACAATGCTGAAGGAACTTGGCAGGTCAGCCAGGCTATGAAAATGAATAGGCGACATTTCAGGCTGAGACCCTTCTTTAGGGCACTAAGGTTAACGTGCTAGTAACCTCCCTCAGTGCCTATCTTGCTGGGCTATAGTGAACAAATCAATAATCAGCCAGAGGACGTTGAACAGAGTTGATAACTACTGTACATTAAATTTATTCTGATATTGTAACATTACCAATTTTATATTTTAACATAGGTAGCACAAGTTGTTCTTCCTCTTAAGTTTCAGATGTGATGATTCTAAATATGATTTAGAATCATGGGGGGGTGGGGAGATATTGGATTGGGCTGTAGAACTGCTATTTTTCTTGTAGTTTAACTTTCTCATTCTTACCTATATACATATAATTGATGAATTTTTGAGTGTGTTACATACCCCATGGGTATTTTGCGACTGCCTTATGAGCATGATGTAATTGTCTTGTGATGGTGGGGTGAATTAGTTTCCCCTCTGCTGAGGTCATGTGATAGCCTGTTCCAACAGGTATAAAACAGGAAAGACCTGCCTGCTGTGACGCAGGAGTTATGTGTTGGTTGGTTTGTCAGTTTTTAGTTTTGCAGTGTATTCGTCTCATGACGCAGTTTTGTTTAAAAGTGGAGTTTTACTTTCTATTGTAAGGTAAAATCATTGTGCCGGCAGTTTTGCCAATCGCTACCAGTTTTGTTTGGGGTATCTTTGATTTACCTCTACAGTTCAGATTGGAGAGTGAAGAAAGAAGTGGGGAAAGATGGTGTTGTTCGGTGGTTTTATAAAGGATCGACCCTATTGAATCTTCGTTCAAGAATAGTGGCCTGCATCTGAGATAACCTCTGCAAGAGCAGGAAGGTTTGATGCAGTGTCTATCCTCCAGAATAAAAAGGTCAGTTCCTTTAAACTGTTTTATTTCTTTCGTCGTGAGTCCTTCGGACAAGGCATATTTTGGCCAGGATCTGCAGTAACGTCACATCGTCGAGGAATTCTTTACTTCAGGAAAGTCTCTCCTAATTGACTGTATAAATCACTTGGACTTTCGAATTTACCCCTTTAAAACAGTGTTCACATTTACCACTTTAGTTCTGTGTTCGAATTTACCACTTTAAGAACTGTTCCATAGTTGCTGTATAGCAGTTAGTTGTTTAATAAATGTTTATGTTTGCTTATAAAACTTGAGTCAATTATATATTCATTGTTGCTGGACATGTGATAAGTGCTACAGTTGCCTCTATTTTTCTGGAAACTCTTTAGTTTTGGCAGAAGGTGTCACATTACTTGAATCTGACTATTGAGTCGCAATGTGGACAAGACTAAAGAGATGATTGTAAACTTTAGGAAAGAACAAGCTGATCACTCCTCTCTGCACATAAGGACTTGTCCGTGGAGAGTTAGGAACACTATGTTTCTGGGTGTGAACATGAACGACGATCTCACCTGGTCTCTGAACACACCTCATTAGTCAAGAAAGCACAGCAGCATCTCAGTCTCCTGGGGAAGTGGAGGTGAATGAGGCTCCCCACTTGCCCCCATTCTAACCAATTTTTACAGGAGCACCACTGACTAACTGCATCACCATCTGGTATGAGAACTGCAAGGCATCTGATCGCAAAACCTGATTGTGAGGCTGCTGAGAGGATCATGTGATCTCCCACCCATCCAAGATACTTACCAGGAGCACTACATACACAGGGCCCTTAGCATTGTCAATGACACCTTATGTCATCAACAACCCCTTTAAACCCTTACCAACAAGATGTACCATACCATTCGGACTATTAGGATGGGAAGCAGCTTCTTCCCGCAGGTGTTGAGACCACTGAACTCCCTGCCACCACCCAGATCCCGCCACGTATGAAGCTTTTAATGTTAATGCTCTTTATTTGTTAATTTATTTGTGTTAATATTACTTTATGTTGTGTGTGAATTTTACGTACCGTGTTGTACACCTTGGTCCAGAGAAACATTGTTTCATGTGGCAGTAGACATATATATGTTTGAAATGACGAAAAACTTGAACTTGTAATTGGTTAACTAATATCTGCTGGAGTTTCAGTAGAATCAGTGGCCTGTTATAAGAAGACCAGACACTTTTGTCTGTCTTTTCTTTCCTCTTTATCTCTCTCATATTGTTCTCCCTTTGTCTTCTTTATTCTTGTAACTCTTAATAAAACAAACATAAAAAACAAGTTTTATGTCTCATTCTTAAACTCTGAAGAACCTTTGGATCGCAAAAGCATCAGGATCCAACATTATGATGCTGAAAAACAACAATTTTACTGGCTTGGAATTTAAGATTGTAATGATGGAAAACTTTGCCATTCCTATGATGTGAAAATGACATTAACTTCCAGCATCTGTACATATGCAACTAAATGAGGAAGTTTCTGTCAATGACACCCTGCTCCTCCACAAGAGCCAATGTTAGTATCTAAGCTGGGGCACCCAACACAATCATTACATTCTCATCATCTTCATTTTAGAAACTGTTCCGTCTTTAAAACAAAATAATGAAAATGCAGTGTTTTATTGAATGAAGTGCAAAAATGTATTTTTTAGTAATATAACAGGTTACAATTACAGGATTAGCTGGATGCCTGGGAGAAACTAATTTTGTGTGTGGAATGCCATTCCTCTAGTTCATAGAGTTATTAAATAAAATAAAACATTTTAACAGTTTGGTGATCATAATTCAGAATAATTCTGCATGCCCCATTCACTATTTCACCTTTTATAAAATTAATAACTAAACACAAGCAATTCTGCAGATGCTGGAAATCCACAGCAACACACACAAAATGCTGAAGGAACAAGCAGGTCAGGCAGAATCTATGGAAGGGAATAAGCGGTCGAGGTTTCCAGTCAAGACCTTTCCTCAGGACTGGATAGGAAGATGTCAATCTTCAGAACAGCTGGTAAGTGCTTCCTACTTCCTGCTTTTCAGTCTGAATGTCTGATCAGCACACTTGATAGCTTCAGTTTCTGGATGCCAAATCCCAGTTGGTATCGGACTAAAAGTGATTTTGCAGAGTATGACAACAGCAATCATTAAACTGTAATCACCTACAAGTCCTATTAAATATTTCCTTTTACATATAATAAAAAGACACTTTAAAACAAAGCTGAGACTTTTATTAAAGATTTCAAATCTGTACTTCAAAAAATGATATATTCACTTATCCAGTACATAGAACAGTATTTAAATTCCTAAAACGAATAGTCTTGAAAGCTGAAAAATTAAGTTTGACCATTCCAGGTCCAATATTAGGTTTGTCAATAAACAAGTGACATTCTTCCAAATATTCAGGTGTGGGATCCAGTTCCTTAGATACAGATTCTCCAATATCAAAGTCAAAATTAATCCATGATGCTGCAAAAGTTATGAAACACAAACTTCCTGTTTAACTTTAGGTCGCAAAATCTTACTGTCATCACTTTTTTCCTGTATGGGACCATGACATAGTGCTTTGCGTTTGAATAACCGAAGACTTGATCTTAGAAGATCGTTGTCCACAACTGGTTGATTTGTATACATATGCTTGGTTGCACCCTGATAAAAAAAAACAAAATGTACATTCCACCATTAATAGCCAGATTTGTCATCAATATTAAAAAAAGTTCTCTTGTAAATCTCACAAATGGTCAATTTATAACACAGATTTGTTGGTGAACACTACTGTAAAGCTTCAGAACGTATTGACACAGTGCAGAGTGCTTCAGAGATGTAGTTGGTTGAATATAGATGTATCCTGGAGTTAAACAAATGACAGATGTGCCTACCAGTATTGTATCACATAGAAATACAGTGACAGAATTATACTCAAAGCACAGAACACCACGTTTATGAAATGACACAGACATTAGTGCTGTGCAGATAGGAAGACAGACTTAGTTTACAGAATGTTATTTACAGGCTGATAAATTGGGGGAGGCAATGGAAGATATAGTCCCTACAATATAGGAAAAACAGGGATGTACTTGAGAGGGTGCAGAGGAGATTAACCAGGGTGTTAGCTTGGATGGAACATTTCAGTTAAGATAAGAGACAGGATAAGTTGATGTTGTTTTCTTTGAAACAGAGGAGAGTGAGAAAATAACTAACCATGGGATCATAAAATTATGATGGAGGTTTTAGAGATGCTTAAAACTAAAGGGAAATGGTTCAAGGTGAGGAATAACAAGGTTAGAGGAGATGTGGCGACAGTTTTTTTTACTCAGGTGGTTGCAACTAGGATGCAGTGTCTGAGAAAATGAGAGACATACATATTTGGATTATAAAGCATAGAAGGCAAGAAACTAAGTGCTGGTAAACAAGATGAATATAAATGGACATCTGATTGTCAACACAGGCTGAAGGGCCTGCTTCTGTGCAGTTTAACTCCATGAGTCTAAAGTGACAGACTAATACTTAGCTGTACTAGATCCTAGTTTTGTGGGCGTACTATGTTAGCACTGGAATGTGTGGTGACATTTGCAGGCTATTCCCGGCACATCCTTGGGTGTTGTTTGTTCATGCAAGTGACACATTTCACTGTATGTTTCAATGTACATACAATAATTAAGTCTGAATCTGAACAGAAACAGACCCACACACTCAAATTCCCAAATGTTTAAAAATTGGCAACAGTTGCCCACTGGCAATGTTGGAAGATGACAGACCTGTACTCAACCGTGCTATATGGTGAGATTTTTTTTTTCTCCCAATACAACACACAAATGTTAGACAGTGACAGATACATGCCCACCTGTATTTTAATCCACTGACAGACTTACATCCAGCTTTCCAACAGTCAATGGAGACTCACCTCCACTGAGGACATTTATAGCAGTGGGTGCAGAAAGGAGGCCTGGAAGATCATCAGGAACACCAATAACCCCAATCATAAACTGTTTCAGCTGCTTTCATTTGGCAAATGGTACCAAAGCATTAAGGCCAGGACCAACAGGCTATGGGGACAACTCATTTCTACAAGCCATTAGTTTTAAATCCACATGTCTGTACATTGCAACGGAGTCATAACACTAAAATTTTTACTTCCTCATGTTGTGGGGTGGTTGCAAGATTTAAATAAATTCTATGCTATAATTCTAGTATACCAATGTTACACTGTGACAGAACATTACTTATATTAAAGATATCTATGTCCACCGGTTATAGTGAAGAGCTGTATCAAGTGTTGTACAATGGACAGCCACATGACCACCAGTACAGTGATTGGCCTTTGCCTATGATCACAGTACCCATCTTATACTATGACACACGTTCACTAGTATTGTATCTCAGTGTTATGGCAAAGAAATTATAGTCAACGGAACTGAAATATAATGTTCTACTGACCAGTTCTCATCAGTACTGTACCTGTGATGTGCAGTAACAAACCTGTTCCTACCAAAATGGTATGAAAAGCTTTATAGGGACAGATTTGTCCTCATCAGCACTATGTTTGAGTGTTAATCTTTGACAGCTATGTACGTGTCAGTGCTGTGCCCCAGGGTTGTACAACAGCACTTGTGCCACCATTATAGTGCAATCAAACTATGATGAGCCTGTGCCACCAGTGTTCTAGCTCAAAGGTATACACACATACCTATACATGCCAGTACTGAATGCCTTTGCTATACAGTGACAGACTCCCTAGGGACAGCCTCCACAGTTACGGTCCTGATCACACCTCTATTTGATATTACTGGCAGCTCTTTTTAAGTAGTTGGAAGTAGCCTGGTCTTTCAAAGCAAAAAGTCCCATCTTTGTTGGCTTCACAGCAAAATTGGCACTTTTATGTAAATCATATACGATAGCAGATTTTCATTTCATTTATTGGAAGGGTAATATCATTTAGCAATCCTACTGGTTCCACAGAGCAATCAAAAGCTTGATCATTGAGAAGACGAGGAAACAGAGGTATTATGAATAATCAATTGCAAACAAGGGGTGGTCAAGGCTTCTACTTTGATATAATTTTTGTACTGGAATTTAGGAATTTAGGACTTGGAACGCAACACATCGATATTGTACGTCCCAAGGCAAACATATGCCTAGGAATAAAACAGTGAAGAAATGTGTCAGATGCTTGCTATCAAATTTAATGTCTTTAGACACAGGAGCAGCCGTTGAGTCTACTCCACCATTTGACCATGGTTTATTTATTCTCCCTCTCAATGCCATTCAGCCGCCTTTGCCTGAAATCTCTGTTGCCCTTACTAATCAAGAATCTACCAACTTATGCTTTAAATGTATCCAATTGCTTTGCCTCCAGAGTTAACTGTTCTAAAGAGACATCCTTCTATTCTGAGGCTGTACCACTGGCCCTAGATACTCCCCATTATTGTCATCATCCTCTCAATGTCCTCCCTATCTAGGCCTTTCAATATTGGACAGGTTTCAATGAGATACCCCTCATTCCTGGGACAATTCTCGCAAACCTTCTTTGGACCCTCTCCAATGCCAGTACATCCTTCCTTAGATACTGGGCCCAAAACTGCTCACAAATTTTCAAATGGTGGTCTGCCCAGTGTCTTATAAAGCTTCAGCATTACATCCTGTCTTTTATATATTCAAGTCCTCTCAAAATGAATGCTAATATTGCATTTGCCTTCCTTACTACCAACTCAAACCTGCAAATTAACCTTTAGGGAATCCTGTACTAGAAGTCCCAAGTCCTTTACACTTCCAATTTCTGAATTCACTCTCCATTTAAAAAGTAGTCTACAACTTGATTCCTTCTGCTGCAGTGTATGACCATACACTTCCCCACATTGTATTCCATCTGCCACTTCTTTGACCATTCCCCTAATCTGTCCAAGTTATTCTGAAGACTTCCTGCTTCCTCAACTGTCTCTGTATTATCCACAAACTTGGTCACAAAGCCATTAATTTAATCATCCAGATCATTAATATATAACATAAAACGTAGCAGTCCCAACACTGACCCCTGCAGAATTCCACTAATCACAGGCAGCCAGCCACCCTTTACTCCCACTGCCTTCTGCCAGTTAGCCATGCATGTATACTTGTACCTTTCCTGTAACTCTGTGGGCTCTTGTTTCTTGAAAGATGACTAGTGATGCCTCCACAATCTCTTCAGTTACTTCTTTCAGAACCCTGGGGTGTTGCCCATCTGGTCCAGGTACCTATCTTCCTTCAGACCTTTCAGGTTCCCAAGCACTTTCTCCTCAGTAATAGTGAATACACTCACTTCTGCCTCCTGATTCTCTCAAATTTCTGGCTTTAGGTTTTTAAAAGACTCCGAATTTTTTAGCTCCCCACTAATTTTTGCTTTATTGTTTGCTATCTCATTTGCTTTAATGCTGTCAGCCACTGTTGCCTCATCCTCTGTTTAGAAAATTTCTTCTTCTTTGGAATGAATCCCTAATGGGCTCGACCACAAGCTCCTCTAAAAAACCATCTCATAAGCATTCTGCAAATTTCTTCTCTTGGGATTGAGCACCAACAAGGTTTTACCAATTTGCGTGCATCTTGAAATCTCCCATGACCATTATAACTTTGCCCATATTACATGCCTTTTCCACCTCTCTTTGTAATTTGTACCCCATATCTGGCTACTGTCGAAGGGCTGCATATTACTCTCATTAGAGTCTTTTTATCCTTGCAGTTTAACTTTACCCTCAAGGATTCTACATCTTCTGATCCTACAGTCATTTCTTTGTAAGGATTTGATTTCACTTTTTAGCAACAAAGCCACCCAATCCCCTCTGTCCACTTGCCTGTCCTTTTGATAAGATGTGCATTTTTGGATGTGAGGTGTCCAGCTGTGATCTTTTAACCATGACTCTGTCATGCCCATAGTGTCATACCTGCTAATTTCTAACTGAGCTACAAGATCATTTACTTTTTTGCGTATACTGCATGCATTCAAGTATAACATCTTTGAATGACACTATACATTCAACAGCACATTTTACATTGCTCAGGAGATGAAATAGTGTTTTAAATAGGTAAATGAAGGCTTGGGAGATAGGACAGATTTGAAATTTGAATGAATTGAGAATAACAGACTGGAAAAAGTAGCTAGGTCTAAAAAGGCAGATACAAGGGAGTTAAAATGGAGTCACAGAAACGTGGGAAAGGGAAGAGAGAACGTGATAATTAAAAGATATGGAGAAGCAATGTTATATGAAGATTCAATATTGTAAATACTTAATAACAGAATGACAAATGGCTGTACTCTGTGTTAGGTAAAGATCTAGAAGAAAATAAACATTTGTACTCAAGAAATAAAATAAGTGCTTGCCTTTTCATTTCTTACTAACTGTTTGCGGATAACAAGATCCCTCCGAGAACAAAGTGCTTTACAACAGGGTCCCAAACTACTCAGCAGATGGGCTCGCTCTTCCTTTCTCTGAATAGCAGCCATGTTGAGGGCTCCAAGTTCATCTTCAAAAACGTTGTCTCCATCTACACGGAAAGAAGTGTAGAACGCATGATAATTGTATTTACATTATGAATACAAAAGCAGAAACATTCATAGAAATACCAGCTAACAAACAAGCTAAAACTATTAACAATGCACACAAAATGCTGGAGGAACTCAACAGGTCAGGCAGCATCTATAGAAGGAAATATAAGTCAAAGTTTTGGGCTGAGACCTTTCATCAGGAGTCCTGATATTGTTATTTTCAACCTAAAAATGACCAGTTTATTTTTGGTCTCCATGTCATCCTTTAAACAAACCTTAAATCATGTTAACATATCTAACCCCATGGCTTCTATTTATAAATGAAAAAAACATATTTTTGCAGTATTGCATCAAGTGCCTTCTGAAAGCCCAGATACATCACATCCACTGACTGCTCCTGATCTATCCTGCTAGTACATCCGCAAAAACACAGCTAGCAGGTCCATTTGTACCCTCAACTCTACAGAACCTTGTGAAATGACACATAACCTCAAGCTCAACTTCCTTTGCTCATCACAATAATAACACTTGGATCTTTTCATCCTACTTTTGTTAAAATGCTGATCTCCATATTATTGTTGCAAATAAAAGTCCATACCTTCAGAATGTTAAAAATATACAGCATAGAACACTCTGATTTGGCTTAGTATATCTGTGTCATTTGTTTGAAGTTCTCCTATTAGCTCCACACCCTTGCTTTTTGGCTTCTTTTCAGTTATCCAATTTTTCTTTGGAAGTTACAACTGAATTTGTTTCAGCAAAAATTTCCAATTAGTGATGATAACATAAGTGGTCTAATAATGAAGAATTCATTCTCCAATGCATCATTTCTTAAGTGTTCAAAAATAATTGCAGTGCTCATGCTAGGATTACAGGAACTTGGTACAAGTGGAAACTCCCTCTTCTTTATGGACCTGATCAAATATTTATCTCTATTTCCTCTTCATAACTGAAGTTAATAGAGGAGCAGGGGAAAATATACTCATCTGATTAGAATATTTTTATTAACTTATGTGTACAATATGCATGAATGAATCAACAACATTGAAAGAATACCGAATTGATTTCAAAGTTTTATCCAACCTACACAATGTTTATGGGTTTCCAATATTATATTATAAAATGTTCCCAATACTTAGGCAAACTAACCAGGCATTTGTCAGTTGTTTACTGCATTGTAATGGTTTCAACCTCCCTCTCACACATACACAAAATCAATGCATTTGGAGAAAAGTACTACAAAAATGGGAAGTGTATTATTATGGCACAATTCAGATCTTTTCTTCAAATCTACTGGGCCAAAAGAAAGGCTATTTGATTTAAAGGACTGCAAGATTACAGACCTGTGCAGATATAGTCCATGCCTTCTATGAAAGTCAGACTCAGATCCATTTATCAACAAAACATACAATGTATCATATTGACTTTGTTAATACTAATAATTTATCTGCATCATTTCTATGAACTAAGAGTGTGAATTTTTTATTTGGTCCTTCTAACTTCATAGTCCTTTACATCATTCTATTGTTGCAATTGATCATTTTTGATAATGGAACTTATTTTATTTGATTGTTTATTTTTATTTTGAATATTTTCTTATCTTCACGTGAATATCATTTAGCATTACTGGACTCATAACACCAATTCTCAGGGCAAATCTTTTCGAGATGAGTCTAGATAGTAATGATTGCTTAGATTTGGCTTCCCACATGAAGTTGATTCACTTGCACAGTAACTCAAAATTCACAGATTCCTTTAGCTTTCTATCCTGTAAGAAGAAAGGTAGCAATGCTTTGGGTACAACTACAGGTGTCCCCCTCCTTTACAAAGGTAGAACGTCCCTATCTCAGGTATAGTGTTCTCAGTCAGTCTGGATAGGGAGCAGCATCTCCAACACCATCAAACTGAGCACGGGGGTCCCCAGGGCTGTCTCATCAGCAAGAACGGTGCGTCAGCATATAGAGAGGAGGTGCAGCAGCTAACAGACTGGTGCAGAGCCAACAACCTGTCTCTGAATATGAACAAAGGAGATGGTTGCTGACTTCAGGAGAGCACGGAGCGACCACTCTCCACTGAATATTGATGGCTCCTCAGTTGAGATCGTTAAGAGCACCAAATTTCTTGGTGTTCACCTGGCAGAGAATCTCACCTGGTCCCTCAACACCAGCTCCATAGCCAAGAAAGCCCAGCAGCATCTCTACTTTCTGCAAAGGCTGAGAAAAGTCCATCTCCCACCTCCCATCCTCACCACATTCTACAGAGGATGTATCGAGAGCATCCTGAGCAGTTGCATCACTGCCTGGTTTGGGAATTGCACCGTCTCGGATCGCAAGACCCTGCAGCAGATAGTGAGGTCAGCTGAGAAGATCATCAGGGTCTCCCTTCCCGCTATTACAGACATTTACACCACATGCTGCTCCCACAAAGCAAACAGCATTGTGAAGGACCCCATGTACCCCTCACACAAACTCTTCTCCCTCCTGCCATCTGGCAAAAGGTACCGAAGCATTCGGGCTCTCACGACCAGACTGGGCAACAGTTTCTTCCTCTAAGCCATCAGATTCCTCAATACTCAAAGTCTAGACTGACATCTACATCATTTATTATTATATTGTAATTTGTCCTCTACTGTGCCTATTATTAATTATTGTACTGCCCTGCACTGTTTTGTGCACTTTATGTAATCCTGTGCAGGTCTGTAGTCTAGTGCAGTTTTGTGTTGTTTCATGTAGCACCAGGGTCCTGGAGGAACGTTATTTCATTTTTACTGTGTACTGTACCAGCAGTCTATGGTCGAAATGACAATAAACTTGACTTGACTATGAAACCTTTCTTAAGTCGACTATTAACTTATATGGGAAAAATCTTCGTAAAAGCAGAAATCCCCTTTGTAACGCGAAAACAGGTTACTAATGTAGGTCTTTTGTAAAAGCGAAGCGGCGTAAAGCGAACATTCATAAAGCGGGGGACACCATTATTCATTTACAGTTAATTGACTTCAATTTGTGCATTCAGACAGTCTAAATGTCTTTACTGGAAGAGGCATCATGTGCTCTTAAATGTTTTCTTAAAAATCTGGCACTTTCAAGTAGCATCCTACCTTTACAAGAGAAAAATACTTTTTTAGTCCTACCACAAGATCTATTTCTCTTCATAAAATGCCATGCCTTCCAACTTATCGCTGGTCTCAGACGCCCGCACTTCTTGCAAACTTGATATTATTGTCTTTTTTCACCTCTGAAGCAATGCTGACTGCAGCCTTTCCAACTGCTGAAACATTTAATTATACTGCCAGCCACCTCCAGATATAAATGTGCCAATGTTTTCAGATGGGTAACTTAATCATATATCCTTTGGGCTTTTACAAAAATCTACTGTAAATTCCAAAACCTACTTGGATATCACCCAAGCCTTCCGAACCTGGACAGACTCCTAGTCCCTAGAAACTTCAAATGAAATAACATAATTTCTTCATGCCTTTGTTACCCTTGACTTCTGTAACCTACTCGAAATCTAAAAATGCGCCTCCTTTTGCCCTCCATTTCCCCTATGCTGAACATGCACACACTACCTCTCTTTATCCGCACTTCTTGACCATACACTCTGTTACTAGGGCATAATCCTCTTGCCTAATTCATACTATGTCTGCATCAACACTAGGTCTAAATCCTAAAACTCCTCACTCAAGAACACCAAAGATGTAATAGTTCAAGGTAGCAGCTCAACATTACTTCAAGAGCAATAAATGGTGACCTTGGCAGCAATGCCCAGAAGATTAATAAATAAAAAAGATGCAACCCACTATCCCTCTTATCATTGCTCTGTTCTCCTCACTACATTCCCCAATTATACCTTTAAAATTCTTCTCTGTCAAAGATGTCATTCATCAACATTATTCACTGTTGTTCTCCGAGCATTCTATACCACCAACTGCCTATAATTCTAGTTTGGTGTCCTTTTGATTTATTGATTCTATCTCCGAGGAACATTATTAATGCTAAACATGCTACATTAAGGCAGGCATAGTCATTATTGTAGTAATTACCATTCTAAAACAAACAAAACAAATTCACATACAGATGACCCGTGTCAGGGTTACAGAAATTCACCCTTATAGAACTCACAGAACACACCTAAAAATCTTAGATATGGAATAAAATTAGCTTTTATAGAACTAGTGGGAAAATTAAATAAACAAACAAGATGTGAAAGAAACAACAGATTCTATCTTTGTTTCAGCTTGCACTTGTTGAAACTTGTTGCATGGTAGGCCTATCTTTCCTTTCTCTTAATCTGTCACACCATTAGTTTCTAGTACTATCAGGACTTTTGAGAGAAAAACATTTCATAGGAATTCATCTCTACTGCAAACATGGAATTCAATGGGAAACGGGGCTTCTTTTTACAGAAAACTGCAGTTTTCGAGGAACATAACCTCCCTGTAATACAGGGGTCACTGGTATATTTTCGGTCCTCTGCTATTAACATTCAAAACAGTAGTGAGTACACCAAGACATAACTGTACCATTCACATGCAAAGAATTAATTGCTTATTCTGAACAAAAGGATTCTTAGAAGGTGGCAAAAGTAGTTTGCTGTGGACAAGCAATGGTTTATTCTCTTAAATTCTGCTGTAAGGTAATCTTAGAGAAGGAGGCAGTATCAGTATTAACAGCAGCAATCTACAGCTATGTCAGAAGCTAAATATAGATAGTGTGAGGAAAACAGATTTATGACTGTAAAACCTCACACTATCAAATCCTTCTCATGATAGATATCCACAGAGATCAATATTTTGTCAATCATTTTGCACTGGTATTAATATTTTTAAGGAAACTGTGACAACCAAAACAGTACAGATGACTTTTGTATCCTAATGTCTTGAAAATGCATAAACTCACGTCAATGATCATTTTAATCCTTTTACCCCTAGAAATTATTTTTTTTAAAATGGAAAATAATTTTTCCATTTTCACCCAATGGGTAACTAGTAACTAGTCAAAATATGCAAATCTACAAAAGACTATTAATTTACTCAATCTAACTTTGAATGACATAGCCAAATGATGAAAAAAATTCTAAAGCCAACTAAATTTGATTTGGGAGCTTAAGGTAAAGGAACCCTTAGGAAGAGGTGATCGTAATATGTTAGAATTCACCCTGCAGTTTAAGAGGAAGCAGCTAAAATTTATTTACTTAGCAATACAGCACAGATGAGGCCCTTCAGGCTCTTTGAGCTACACCACTCCAGCAATTCCACCACCCCAATTAACTCTAACCTAATCATGAGACAACTTACAATAATTAATTATCCTACCTGGTATGTCTTTGGACTGTGGGAGGAAACTGAAGCTCCCAGGGAAAACCCACACATTCCACAGGGAGGACGTACAGAGACCCCTCACAGAATGATGCTGGAATTGAACTCAAAACTCCTGAACACCCCAAGCTGTGTCATGCTAACTGTTATGCTATTGTGGTAGTATGTAAACATTGGATGTAACACAGTTGAGTAAAGGTGACTATCGAGGAGCTGGCCAATGTTGATTGGAAGGGGACGTTACCAGTGATGACAGTAGAACAGCAATGGCTGGAGCTTCTGTGAGTAATTCAGAAATTGAGGATCAGTTCATTCCAAAGAAGAAACCAAAGACAGCATAAAAGCAAAAAGGAGAGGAAAAGATGAAATATGAAGGCAAACTAGCTAATAATATGAAAAAGAATACCAAAGCTATTAATTTCAGAAATATAAAGAGTAAAAGAGAGGCAAGAGTGGATATCAATCCTCTGGAAAATGATGCTGGAGAGGTAGTGATGAGGAACAAAGAAACAGCAGATGAACCAAATCAGTATTTTGCGCTGATCTTCACTGCGGAAGACACCAACAACATGCCAGAAATTTGAGAGTCAAGGCAGAGAGTGACTGTAGTTACTATTACTAAGGAGAAACTGCCTGGGTAGCTGAAAGTTCTGAAGGTAGACAAGTCATTTGGACAGATGTACTACACTCCAGAGTTCTGAAAGAGATAGATGAAGAGACTGTGGAGACATTAGTAGTAAGAATAATTTGATCAACACACACAAAATGCTGATGGAACACAGCAGGCCAGGCAGCATCTATAGGAAGAAACACTGCCGACGTTTTGGGCCGAGACCTTTCGTCAGGACTTCCTCATGTTTGCAAGAATAATTTGATTCTGGAATGGTTTCATAGGACTGGGGAGAATTGCTCCAATCCACTCTGAGAAGGGACTGAGGCAAAAGACAAGAAATTATAGGCCAGATAGCCTGACTACAGCGATTGGCAAGGAATTAAGAGTTTATTATTAAGGATGAGGTTTCAGGGTACATAGAGACACACAATAAAATAGGCTGAAGGTTTCCTTAAGGGGAAATTTTGCCTGACAAATCTGCTGAAATTCTTTGAGGATGTAACAGACAGGATAGACAAAGAAGAGTCAGTGGATGTTGTTTACTTAGACTTTTAGAAGGCTTTGACAAGGTGCCATACGTGAGCCTGCTAAACAAGATAAAAGCCGATAGTATTAAAGGAAAGATATTAACATGGATAGAAGATTGGCTAATTGGCAAAAGGCCAATGGGAGTAAAGCGGGCCTTTTCTGAGACTAATGGTGTTCTGCAGAGGTCAAGGCTGGGTCTGCTACTTACCATGTTATACGTTAATGATCTGGATGATGAAACTGATGGCTTTGTGGCCAAGTTTGTGGACGATACAAAGATAGGTGAAACGGACAAGTAGTATTGAGGAAGCAGGGAGTCTGCGGAATAAAATGGACAGATTAGGAAAACAGTCAAAGAACTGGCAGATGGAATAGAGAGTAGGGAAGTATGTGGTCATGAACTTTGGTAGAAGAAATAAGGGTGTAGAATAAATTCAGAAGTCGGAGGTGCAAAGGGTCTCGGGAGTCTTCGTGCAGGATTCCCTAAAGGTTAACTTGCAGGCTGAGTCAGTAATAAAGAAAGCAAGTGCAATGCTGGCACTCATTTAGAAAGGAATAGAATATAAAAGCAAGGATGTAATACTGAGGCTTTATAAGGCAAATGTATTATTGTCAGCAGTTTTGGACCCCATATCTAAGGAAGAATGCACTAGCATTCATGGGGATCCAGAGGAGGCTTACAAGAGTGATCCCAGGAATTAAAGGGTTAATGTTTAAGAAGCATTTGATAGCTCGAGGTCTGCTTTAGGAGCTTAGAAGAACAAAGGAGGATCTCTTTGAAACCTACTGAATATTAAACGGCCTAGATAGAGTGGACATTGAGAGGGTACTTCTAATAGCAGGAGAGTCTAGGACTTGAGGGTACAGCCTCAGAATACGTCTCTTCACAACAGAGATAAAGAGGTATTTCTTTAGGTGAATCTGTAGAATTCATTGCACGGACAGCTGGGAAGTCCAAGTCACAGGGTATTTAAAGCTGATGTTGATAGGTTCTTCATTAGTAAGAGCTACAAAGGTCATGGGGAGAAGACTGAAGAATGGGGTTGAGAGGGAAAATGTCAGCCATGTTTGAATGGTGGAGTGGATTTGATGGGCCAATAGCCTAATTCTGTTCCTATATCTTATAGTCTAAACCCATTAGACACTAACATGTTTAATTCTGTGCTGTAGAAACTTCAGTTTCTTCCAATTTGAAGAAATATACTGTATACATGGCCAAGGCATTCTGTTATCATAAATCTCTATATGAAACAGGTACACATGCCTGTTAAGAATATGCAGCAGGAAGAAAATTGCAGAGGATACATACTACAAACAAGGGCAAAATTACACGAAGTTCTGCATGATGCAAAATTTTAGTTTACTGAACCTATTTAATGAAATATTTCTGAAATATATAATCTTAGTGCTGAGGAGGCCATTCATCCCTTCCAGTATAAGTCAACTCTTCATCAATTTATTCTCCCCATTATTTGTCTGTCATTTATTCTGCTTACATGCAGATCATCTCCATACTAATTCCAATACTGATTTTCCCACCGGCCAAGCACATTAGAAATAATTTACAGAGGTTGATTAAACTACCAACCAACATAACTTTAGGATATCAGAGGACACAAGGAAAACATACAAACTCCACACAGATATCACACAAGATAAAGACTGCACTCTCATGCTTTGTACATTTATTTAAAATGAGTTGATGGGATTTCATGGTCAAAGTGGAAATGAAGTGTTTGAAGACATACTGTAAGAAGATAAGAGCTGAACTACGCCACTTTGTCCTCTGTCTCCCTGTCATTTATTATGAGCATGGCAGATCTACCCTGGGATTCATCTGTTTTGGGTCAGTTTTCCATAGCCCTCAATTACCTGACCTTTTAAAAAAATTATTCACCTCTTCCATAAATATCTTCAATAATCCAGCCTCCAGTGGTGGGAATTCCAATGATTCACAAACCTAAGGTCTTTGCTATCTTTGGACACAGAGCTTGAAAAAAGCAACAAAATGGACTCTTAACATTGTAAACCAGCGGGTTGTTGTTATATCTCCCACTCGCTGTGAAAATGGCAGTCACCTCCCTCCCTGTTGCCAGAGAGAGAGAGAGAGAGAGAGAACCTGTGGTTTGCCGAATTTCAGATGAAATGCAAAGCCTTTGGGGGTAACATTGGTCTGTCTTTGTTATTGCTTAGCACACGCTTGGGCTCGGTGATGGTACCGATGCGCGTTTTTTTTTGCTGGTAGGGGGAAGGGAGATTGTTGCTTGCTGCTGCTTACAGGCGGGAGGGGGGATCTGGGGGGTACTTTGGGATTCTAACATTTAACTGTCGTTCATTCTTTGGGGCACTTCTCTGTTTTCGTGGATGTTTGTGAAGAAAAAGCATTTCAGGATGTATATTGTATACATTTCTCTGACATTAAATTTGACCTTTGTCAGAAAGGGTTTCTATGAACCTTCAGTTTCAGATCAACATGCCCCCATGACTGGAAAATCTCAAGATCTACCCTTTTATGCTCTTTTAGCATTTTATACATTAGAAAAAAACTCCTCATTCTTCTATACTTCCAAGAATAAAGATGGAATTTCTTTAGCTGGTTTGGATAACTCTTATTCACCTAGCCAATCTCTTTTGGACTGCTTTCATTGCTAATATATCCTTTCCAACAAAAAGGGCAAAACTGTGAACAGCAGTTTAGGTGAGGCATAATTAGTAACTGCCCTGTCAAACTGTAACAGCACTTCCACATTTCCAAATTCCAACCCTTTTGCAATAAAGGTCAACTTGCCATGTGCCTTTGTATTTCCTGCACCTGCCTACTAACATTTTACAATTTATGCACAAAAATCTCTGTATCTCACTTTTTCCATTAGGTAGTAAGCCATCTTAGAATAATCTTATCAAAATGCATTTGTCAATTTTTTGTCCACCTACTCAACCCTTCTGCATCCTGTTGCAGACTGCAGAAATCATCATCACAGTAAGCCTTATCATCTACTTTCACGTCATTGTCAAACTTGGATATCTTAACTTTACTTCCTTCTCCAGATGATTAACATAAATAGGAAATGATTGAGGGTGCAGAACCAATCCTTGGGGCACTCCATCAGTTATATCCAGCAAATTTCAAGTGTACATGGTGACCATGTTCTAAATACTGCTTAAGACACTTCCTCTGAGAACACAAGCTATTATTTTGTGCATTGTACAGCTTGTTGAGTACCCGCTGGAAACCCAAATGCACTATATCCACAGGCTTTCCCCTGTTGACTTTTGCTTGTTACGTCCTTGATTTCTAGGAAATTTGCCTTTCAAGAGAGACTAAATCGGTTGGGTCTGTATTCTTTGGGGTTTACAAACATGAGGAATGACCTAATTATGGCAATTGAGATTCTGAAAGATCTTCCAATCTACCACTAGTTTCCATTGTAGCTTATTGTTGTTTAGTGTTGGCGCATGGCCAAGTGGTTAAGGTGTTTGTCTAGTGATCTAAAGGTCGCTAGTTCGAGCTTTGGCTGAGGCTGTGTGTGTCCTTGAGCAAGGCACTTAACCACACATTGCTCTGCAACGACACCAGGGCCAAGCCGTATGGGTCCTAATGCCCTTCCCTTGGACAACATCAGTGGCATGGAGAGGGGAGACTTGCAGCTTGGTCAACTTTCCAAGGCACAATTCCATGGTCTATCGAGACTAACGGAGGCCTACACTACCTATCTATTGTTGTTTAATTGCAAATGCTTTTAAATTATGAAGGCTAAAGGTAATTTCATGAATGGACTTAACTGAGAGAACATAAATAGAAAACTCTGGGAAAAGTTGGTGTATCAGGCAGCATTTCTGGAAAGAGAGTTAACATTTCAAGTTGAAAACCCTTCACATGAACTGGGAAAGTGAGAAAATTTTGAGTTGTCGAGAGGGTAGGGCAGGAAAACAGGACAAAATAGGTATCGTTGATAGCGTGGGTTCATGATAAACTGATTGTTGAAGCCATATGGATGGCAGGTTAATGAGAGAAGGTAGAAAATAAAAATGACATGTAAAAACTGAATTTCAGGTAATATGTGAAACATACAGCACATCAGGCTATGTGTGCTGAAAGAGAAAGAGAGTAAAGATTACAACCTGAAAATCTATAGCAGAATAGCCCAATTCTGTTTCATACAGAGAAAGCCAATTACCTGAAAACTCTTGAGTTACCTGAGGTTTGCTCCTCAAATTTACACTGGGCCTCTCCGTAACAGTGGAGTTAGAGATAGGTCAGAGAGTGCAACGCAGAATTTAAGTGTCAGTGAACTGGAAGTTCAGGACTGCTCTTTCAAGCCGAGCACAGCTGCTCATGAAATGGTCACCCAATGTGTGTTTGGTTTTTCCAGTACATAGGAGGCCAAATCAAGAGCACCAAAGTGAGATTCTAAATTTAAGAAGTGCAAGTGAATAGCTATTATTTGGGTTCTGGATGGTGAAAAGGGGTGAAGTAAAAGATAGGATGTTTGTAGCTGAATGGGAAAGTGTTGCGAGGAGTGGTTGATGGAATTGTGAAGAGAATGGTCCTTCAGAATATAGAAAGGGAAGGGAAAAGAATGACATTTCTGGGGATGCAATCATGTTCACTGATATTACATTGGATGATCAGGAATGTGGAGATTTGTAGGGTGGAAGAGAAGGATCAAGAGAATATCCTTGCTCAGGAAGTGGGAGGGGAATAAGAGCAGAAGCATAGAAGACAGATGATATTCTAACTCAGAGACACAAGAGATTCAGCAGATGCTGGAAATCTTGAGCATCACACAGAAAATCAGATATGCCAGTGATATCAGATTTAATATCACTGGCATATATTGTGAAATTTGTTAACTTCATGGCAGCAGTACAATTAAATACATGATAAATATAGAGAAAACTGAGTTACATTAAATATATATGTCTATTAAATATTTAAGTTAAAGTAAGTAGCGCAAGATAACCAAAATAAAAAACGTAGTGAGGTAGTGTTCGTGGGTTCAATGTCCATTTAGAAATCGGATGGCAGAGGGGAAGAAGCTGTTCCTGAATTGCTGAGTGTGTGCCTTCAGGCTTCTGCACCTCCTTCCTGACAGTAACAGAGTGAAGAGGGCATGCCCTGGGTGGTGGGAATCCTTAATGATAGGCACTGCCTTCCTAAGGCACTGCTCCTTGAAGATGTCTTAGATACTATGGAGGCTGGTACCCATGATGGAGCTGACTAACTTTATGTGTTTTTGCAGCTTATTTTGATCTTGTGCAGTAGCCCCTCAAACCAGATGGTGATGCAGCCTGTCAGAATTCTCTCCACAGTATATTTGTGGGGAAAATGCTGGACAACTGACTTGCTGAATTCCTCAGTCCTGATGAAGGTTCTTAATCTGAAAAATCAACTGTTTACTTCTCTTCTTAGCTGCTACCTCACCTGCTGAGATCCTCCAGAATATCTTATCTCTGTTTCCCTTTACACTGATGATTTTTCACTTGATGAATATTTCTGACATATTCCTGGGTTTTTCCTCAGATTTCCAGTTTATTGCTAATTGAACAAGGCACTTCCTGGTGGCATACATTAGGAATAATAAACAGAACCAATTTTTCATCCTGCTGTTTGCAGAACTGCATAGCTCACTGCTGGGACAGCAGGACACTGAATTAAGTGTTATTTTGAGGGTTCGATAAGATACACAGAATGGCCAAATCACATTAAGTAATACAGACCATGATTCTATAATTCCCCATCAGATAAAATGTGTCTATTTATTCATTTGTAATATCCTAGAAGTAGTATAATATGACCTTACCCTACTGTTTGAATTTGTTATCTGGAGCTTTACTGTTAAAGGCTCTTTACATTGATAATGGAGTTAAATACAGTAACTATTTTTCAATAAGTTTTTTTCTTTGTAAACTTTAGTTATTTGGTTATGAAACCTTTTACCACTGTTTTCTTACTGAAGCTTATATTCAATGAGTGTGCGGTGGCTTATGATTTGTATGAAAGCTTTTTGGTCACTCCATTACATGACAAGCCAAACTTAAAGATTGTTCTACAAAACTTAAAATATGTATGTATGTAGTTCATGAACTTTAGTAGAACATTAAGGGAATTGTCAAATTAAACAAAAATACCTAAATAAATAAATGCATCTTTCTTTCCAATAGCCCAAAACTACCCAAGTATTAAAAGTAGTTCATTACAGTAGTTTATGATATAAACTATATCATAAGTGTTTCTGACTTTATAAATACAGAAAATCAGGGTTGTTAGGTTGCAAAGGATAACACTTCCAGTTGACCTTACAGACATTTTCCCCTTGTGAATAAGTGTTAAGAGGTGTTATAGTTTGAGTAGGTTCTGTGTGAATTTTCAGTGATTTGTTTAACTGCACATCTTGAGTGTTCCTTTGGAACATTTCATGTATGGCTTTAATTCTTCTTGTCGTCGGATGACTACTGCAATTGTCTGTGGCACCTGCAGTGTTACCATGAAGCAAAAAATGATGGTCTCAATTTGAAACACTGACCATTGCTTTGTCTTCACATCTGCTGTCTGACAGCCCAAGTGCTTCCAGTAGTTTCTGCTTAGCGCCAGGTTCTAGCATCTGCAGTCATTTGTGTCTCCAGTGTTATTATTAAGCTGGTTGAACACAGACTGAAGAACTGAGAGGGACTTTAAAACCTACTTCAATCAAAGGACATCTAATCTATAAATTTCCACCATTTATCCTTGTGGAGAGAGTATCCAGATCCTCTCTCAGTCTTCTAGATTACAGGTTAGAACATAGGTAAATTCTGCTCAATCTTTCCTAATTAACACCCTTGCTTCAGAACTCAATCCAGGGAACCTCTTCCAAAGCAATTACCTTCTTTGTTGGGTATGAAAACTAAATCTGCACATAGTATTTCAGGTGTGGTTTCATCAAAGTCTACTTCGTTGGCATAAAATGTCCACACAATTGGACAGTAACCAGCAACTTCCATTTATACAATTTATTCACTGAAGAAAAGTATTCCCAAGGATGCTCCATAGGCAGTTAGCAAGCAAAGAGAAATCAATGCCATGATACACAAGGAAATAAAAGATGGACAAATACTTGGTTTAAGCAATGTCTTAAAGAGTATAGAAAGGTAAGGAGGTGGAGAGATTGGGGTCTAGAATTTTATTTTGTAGTTTATATACACTTATTATACATGTAATTTTCCAGTTGCTTCTGTATTTTTCTTGAAACATTGCTTTCAGGGGTGGGCATTTCATTACTTGAATCTGGCCATCTTACTGGTTAATTATTATCAATGGAATTCCTGTTATCAGAAGGCTGGTATGAGAAGCCCACACTACTTTTAGTCTTTCTTTTCTTTGTCTCGCAATGCTTCTTCTTCATTCTCCTTCTTAGCTCTTGTAACATTTAATGATTGTAAGCAACAAGATTTATGCTTCATTCTTGACTTCTGAAGAATCTTTGGATCTCAAAACCATCAGGATTCAACAAAGTGTTGGGGAGAGTGCAGATAAACATACACTTATAGTAATATTGGAAAAGGATACACATTTGTAACTTCATTATGACCATTCATTTTCAGTAGGTGTCTTAATGAAACACCATGGCCTCAAAGTATTTTACTGTTTTTAAATGGTATTTGAGCAAAGTTGTGTGTCGGACTAATGCTGTTCTTAGAATTTCCATGAACATTATGTTCAATTGAATTTTTCCCAGAACAGGTTTGTTAGGTTTGTCTGTCTAACACTGCACTGCATCCATTTCATTGATATTGTAATGGCCTATTGCAAATTCTCAGAGCTGTCAGCACTTAGCTTTGCACTTCAACCTACCACATGTAAGAGCTACGTTCTCTCTGTGAGGGGCTGATGGAAAAATAATATTGTATGAGTGATGAATACCTGCAGTTTGTGTAAGACTGCAAAGCTAGTAAATCTCCTATCTGCTTTGGCAGAAGGAAAAGTAAACACATATTTCCTCTCTTAACTATAAGTGATCTACATAATGAAGCAAAAAGTAACAACTGTGAGATGTGGCAGAGGTCAGCAGCAGCCTGGAATGACCACGACCTTCATAGGTGAGAGCAGTCTAGCAGCTGGTATTGCAGGATCTGAATGAGGGCAATAAATGCAGTTTGAGTGTTGACCCATTAAACAGCAGTGTTTCAGGGGAAGAAAGGGTAGTAAAGCCTGGGTATTGTGAGTTAGTAAGAATTGTCATATTTTCAAATCAATGCAGTTAAAAATTAGATTGTAAAAAAAATGTTGGGAGCTGAATTTTGGTGTTACTTGAGGAAGTTTTACAATGGTAAAAGGTGCTAGCTCATATGAAAAGCCACCAAAAATTCAAGGGTAGAATTTCCCAAATAGCATTCTGAAATACATCTTATGGAAATGTTTGTTTGATGATGAACTTCAATAAAAAAATAAATTACAAAAAAAAAGAAATCCAAAAATCTGCACAATGAAGATCCACTTTGGATTGTGAATTTTCAACACTACAGTACCATGTTTTTCCATAGAGATCTCCAAAAAAATACATCTCAAGTTAAATCTTCCACTACGCAGATCATTTCTTCTATCAGGACTACATTACAGCACCAGCAAAGCACTAGCAATGGGGTAACGTACCTTTAGAGTTGTTGATAGCTGCCCGACAAGTTTCATTGACCTTGGCAAACAATTCTGCACCAGCCAAACGCTTGGATATTCCAGCTCGTAACAGGATTGCACCAGGAGTGAATTTTAACAAAGCAGCTCCTGGCTCCTTTGGCTCTTTGGGTTGCTTGGGTAACAGACTTGACCAATCGACATCAATCACATCCATGGGATCTGCAGGATAAGATTTTTCATTAGTTTATTACCCAAATTTCCATTTTGAACTGGATGATAAAATCTTCCTAAATGAACATGTTCTTAAAGTGGAGATTGAAGAGCCTCACTCAACTGACTTTCTCATGTCTCAGAAATCATTTTACACTATAACTTTGTTTTATAAAACTAAAGAAAAATTCTGAGTCATCTGTTCTAAAACACACCATTCAAATAGAATCAGAATCAGGTTTATTAACACCGGCATGTCATGAAATTTGTTAACTTAGCAGCAGCGGTTCAATGTATTACACAATATAAAAGAAAATAATAAATAAGTAAATCAATTACATTATACATATATTGAATAGATTAAAAATTGTGCAAAAAATACAAACAATAGATATATTAAAAAAGTCTGGTAGTGTTCAAGGGTTCATTTAGGAATCAGATGGCAGATGGGAAGAAGCTGTTCCTGAATCGCTGAGTGTGTGCCTTCAGGCTTCTGTACCTCCTCCCTGATGGTAACAGTGAGAAAAGGGCATGCCCTGGGTGCTGGAGGCCCTTAATAATGGACGCTGCCTCTCTGAGACACCACTCCTTGAAGATGTCCTGGGTACTTTGTAGGCTAGTACTCAAGATGGAGCCGACTAAATTTATAACCCTCAGCAGCTTCTTTTGGACTCGTGCAGTAGCCTCTCCCCTCCCCCCCCACCCCCAATACCAGACAGTGATACAGCCTGTCAGAATGCTCTCCACGGTACATCTATAGAAGTTTATGAGTGTATTTTTTGACCTACCAAATCTCTTCAAACTCCTAATGAAGTACAGTTGCCGTCTTGCCTTCTTTAAAACTGCATTGATATGTTGGGACCAGGTTAGGTCCTCAGAGATCTTGCCACCCAGGACTTGAATCTGCTCACTCTCTCCACTTCTGATTCCTCTGTGAGGATTGGTATGTGTTCCTTCGTCTTACCCTTCTGAGGCCCAGGTTCTATAACTTCTCAATCTGGATTGCGGAAATGACGGCATTAAATGCTGAGCTATAGTCAATGAACAGCTTCCTGACATAGGTGTTTGTGTTGTCCAGGTGGTCTAAAGCCATGTGAAGAGCTATTGAGATTGCATTGGCCATTGACCTATTGTGGCAACAGGCAAATTGCAATGGGTCCAGGTCCTTGCTAAGGCAGGAGTTCAGTCTAGTCATGACCAACCCCTCAAAAGCATTTCATCACTGTAGATGTGAGTGCTACTGGGCAATAGTCATTAAGGCAGTTTACATTATTCTTCTTAGGCACTGGTATTATTGTTGCCTTTTTGAAGCAAGTGGGAACTTCTGCCCATAGCAGTGAGAGGTTGAAAATGTCCTTAAATACTCCCACCAGTTGGTTGGTACAGGTTTTCCCCTGCTATCCGAAGGTAGAGAGTTCCTATGAAACAGATTGTAAACCAAAATGCTGTAAAGCGAAGAAGCAATTAATTTATATAGGAAAATTTTTGAGCGTTCCCAGACCCAAAAAATAACCTATCAAACCAAACCAAATAACACATAAAACCTAAACTAACACGAACATACGGTAAAAGCAGGAATGATATGATAAATATACAGCCTATATAAAGTAGAAATATTGTATGTACGGTGTAGTTTCACTTATCAAAATTGGGAAGATAGCGAGCCAAAATTGATCTGGAGAAAAAAAAATCACGCATACGCACGCAACTGCCCGCACAAGGCTTCATGGTAGTCTTTCTTGGGATAAACACACGTATAAAGCGGGCGTCTTTTTTTCGTAAAAGCAAAAATCCTCTTTGGTTAGTGAAAATAGGTACTAATGTAAGTCTTTCGTAACAGCGAGCTGTCATAAGGTGAACGTTCGAAAAATGGGGGCCATCTGTAATCAGACCTTCCGCCTTGCGAGGGTTCATCTTTAAAGACAGCCTAACATCAGCCTCTGAGTCAGAGATCTTCACAGCTGTAGTTATATTCTCCCCTTTCAAAGCAGGCATAGAAGGCACTGAGTTAATCTGGTAGTGAAGCATCGCTTCCATTCACACTATTGGGTTTTGCTCTGTAGTAAGTACTGTAATGTCTTGCAAACCCTGCCAGAGTTGTCGTACATCTGATATCACCTCCAACTTCATTCAAAATTGTCTCTTCGCCCTAGAAATAGCCTTCTGCAAATCATACCTGGTTTTTGGTACAGGCCTGGGTCACCAGACATGAATGCCACAGATCTAGCCTTCAGCAGACAATGTACCTCCTGGTTCATCCACGGCTATATATAATAAATATATAGCAAACCCTGTTCATGAATATAAGCTTGAATCTACAACTTAATTAGATTTTCCTATTAATATTGCTGGTAATATTGCTAATTCTTAGTTAAAATACTACCTTCAACTGAAGAATGATTACAAATTTGCAAGATAGTTATTTCCTAAAATCCTTTTCAATGTCATGGAAGCTCCTGTTTACATTAATTTTACAGCTGGCAATAAAGAAGATAACCCAAAAATAAAGCTGTGTTTGCATAAGATATACAAGGACCACGAAACCAGTAGTTAAATAGGGATATTCAATGTCAGAGTTTTGTCGTACACCTGGCTGATTTTCACTGCCATCGATGGACTCCTTCTCTAGACCTGTTGTAAATGGTAAACTCACAATGTGAGTGTGGGTTTAGAGGGCAATCTGACCCTAACCCATTGGACTTAGAGTCATGAATAGCTGACCCTACCTTCATCTATTTACCACAGTATATCAGGCCCACAGATAAACTCAAAATTCTGCCTTTGTTGAGGCTAGCTAATCATTAGAGACATGTATAATTTAATAGATGAATGACTATTGCAAAGAGTACATGTAGAAACTGCAGACACACACTGGCTTAGAATATTTTAGCAAATTGATCAAAAAGAGATGAATATATAATACCGTTTTAATATGTGTATCATGGAAGTTTATTATTTGAGAGCAATGGCAATATTGTAAAAGATTAGATTGTTCGGATTCTTTAAAGCTTGTTGGATAGAAAATGATCAGTCAGAATTTAGGGCAAATTAAGCAAAAAACTCTAATTTAGCTATTATCTGTTCATGATCTAAGCTCAGAGACAGAACGTCTGATTGCGATTATGAGTACTCTGAGAAGGAATGGATGGAAATAATAGTGTATGGTTTCCTTAGATTCTTAGCCATACGTACAACACTGCCACCTGTCAGTAAAACTGTACATGCCATCTACGTAAGAATTAAAGATGGGTAGGAACAAGTCATCTAATGTTGCTTGGGAACCATCTTTCCAAGTGCAGAAATCTGAACCTTTTTAAAATTTAACTTAGAGATACAGAATGGTAACAGGCCCAAAGAGCCTGCACCTACTAACCCATATGTCTATGGACTGTGGGAGAAAACTAGAGCTCAAGGAGAAAAGCCACACAGTCATGGAGAGAATGTACAAACTACTGATAATGGTGGTGAAATTGAAACTGGACTGCTGGTGATGTTACAGCATTACTCTCAAGGCTACATTTACACAAGCTTTTTGACTTTTATAAATCATAGAGAAGTGCAGCTTAGAAACAGGCCCTTCGGCCCAACTGTTTGAACAGCCAATTCCCATCGATCTGCAACAGGACCATAGCCCTCCGTACCCCTATCTTCCAAACTTTTTTTAAACATTGAAATCAAGCTCGCATGCACCACTTGTGCTGGCAGCTCATTTCACACTCCCATGACCCTCTGAATGAAGAAGTTTCCCCTCATGTTCCCCTTAAACTTTTCACCTTTCACCCTTAATCCATGACCTCTGGTTGTAGTCCTACACAAACTCATTGGAGAAGTCTGTTTTCATTAACCCGATCTATACCCCTCATAATTTTGTATACTTCTATCAAACCTCCTTTCAATCTTCTTCACTCTAAGGAATACAGTCCTAATCTATTCAATCTTTCCTTATAACTCAGGTCTCCAGACCTGGCAACATCCTTGTAAATTATCCTTGTTCTCTTTCAATCTCACACTTGTCTGCATTATATACCATCTGCCATTTTTCCAGCTCACGCTGATCCCCCTGTATGCCATGGTACCCTTCCTTGCTATTCACTACACCCCCAAGCCTGGTGTCATCCACAAATTTGCTGATCCAGTTGACCACATTATCATCCAGATCATTGATAAAGATGACAACCAACAAAGCATGCATCACCGATTCCTGCAGCACACCTCTAATCACAGACCTCCAGTCAGTAAGGCAACCATCTACTACCACTCACTGGCCTCTCCCACAAAGTCGATGTCTAATCCAATTTACTACCTTATCCTGAAAGAGGAAAGCAGTATATGCAGAGTGTAATCAATGTTTATTCTGCTTATGAGTATGTAGATTTGTACCTAGATAAACATAAAAATATGGAGGTAGTCTGTTTCATCATTCAACAAGATCACAGCCGAACATTTTCCTATACTTGCCTCATATCTTTGCCTTTGATTCACCTAATATCTAGAAATTTATTAGTGTTGCCTTTGAATGCAGTCAGAGACCAAGACTCCACAGACCTCTGGAATACATGATTAACCTTCTTTTGAAATAAAGGTGAGCCTTCAATTTACCGGCTTGTGTGGACCAGCACACTATATTGCATGCATCAGAAAAGGCTATATTCAATTTAAATATAACAGATAGCATGCATCAAACAAAATAATTGACATGAAAGCCTTTCTGGCTCTGGGGTATGACTGAATTGGAGCCAAGTATGAAAAAAGGCAACCTCATAAAGGTCCAAATCTATTTATCCATGTAGTACTTGCAATCAACGTTGGATAAGCTATTTCATACTGGCTCACAGGTGATTTTACTTCCCTCACTACAATTGAATAAATTATTTAGCAAGGAAATTAGGCAAACATAAATTTATAATATTCTGCTAAAAAAGCAAAAGGAAATTCAGTAGGTCCAAGCCCTCTGTCAAGGAATGATCAATTAAAAATTATGCTCCTCTGAATATCACAGTTCTGACATCTTGGTAAATTAAAAAATTAAATGGGCTAATTATTGTCACATATACTGAAGTAGTGAAAAATTTGTCTTGCAACAGATCATAAGAATCAATTCATTCCAACTGTGCACTGAGGTAGTACAAGATAAACTATAACAGAGTGCAGAATAAAGTGTTACAGTTACAGAGAAAGTACAGTGCAGCCAGACAATGCAGCGCAAGGTCATAATGATGTAGATTGTGAGGACATGAGTCCATCTTATTATACCAGGAAACAGTTTAATAAGTGGGATAGTAGCTGACCTTGAGCCAAGTGGTATTTGTATTCAGGCTTTTTGAATCTTCTGCCCAGTGGGAGGGGAGGGGTGGAGAAGAGAGACTGTCTGGTTGGGTGGTTATGATTATGCAGGCTGCTCTACTGAGAAGTGTAGACAGAGGTCCATGGAGGGAAACTAGATTCCAGGATGTGTTCCTGTAGTTTCTTAAGCTCAAGGGCAGAGCAGCTCCCATACCAAGACATGAAGCATCTAGATAAGATGCTTTCTACAGTTCAGCAACAATAAAAATTGGTGAGGGTTAAAAAGGTCATGCTAAATTTCTTTAGCCTCTTGAAGATCTACCAGTATTGGTGAGCTTTCTTGGCTGTGGCGTCAATGAGATTGGACAAGGACAGACTATTGGTGACATTCACTTCAAGGAGCCTGAAGCTCTCAACCTTCTCAACCTCAGTAGCACTGATGTAAACAGGAGTATGTACACCACTCACTTTCTGAAGTTAGTGACCGGCTCGTTTGTTTTGCTAACATTGAGGGAAAGATTTTGTCATGATACCACGTCACTATGTCTGCATTTCCTTCCTGTAGTGACTCATCATCATTTGAGAAATGGTGCACTACAGTGGCATCATTTGCAAACTTGTAGATGGAGTTTGAGCAAAATCTGACCATGCATTCATGTGTGTTTAGGGAGTAGAGTAAGGGCTGATGATGCATACTTGTGGGGTTTCAGTGAAGTGGATAATTGTGGCAGAGATATTGCTGTCTATCTTACCAGTTACAGTCTGTTGGTCAGATGTAGAGGAATGAGTTGAGTCCCAGGTCTAGGAGTCAGATCAAAATTATAGTATTGAAGGTGTTCTGGTCAATAAACAAGATAAGCTTCTTTACTGTTCAGAAGCTTCATACATGAGTGTAGGGCCAAGAGAGATAGTGTCTGCTGTAGATCTGTTTTGGCAGTAGACATATTGCAGTAGGTCGTGGCTATAATGCATGTCATGACCAACTTCTCGAAGCACTTCATGATGGTGGATGTCAGAGCCACTGGGCTGTAGTCCTAAAGGCACGCAACCTTTTTTCTGGTACATAAATATTAGTTTTAAAGCAGGTGGGAGCCTGAGATTGAAGTAGGGAGAAGTTAAAAATGTCAGTAAATACCCCTGCCAAATGATCTGCACAGGATTTAAAGACACAGCCGCAGTCACACAGAAGCTCATCTATTTCCTCAGACTAGCAATGAACAACCTTTTGTATTGGATCCTCACAATTCAACTTCTGTTGCATGCAGGAAGGAGCACAGCCTGGAGTTCTGATCTGCCAGGGTGTGGGTGGGGTGGTTCAGACAACATCTTTGATGGTCGTGCATCAAGGGTGTTTGGGCCCTAGTGGGACAGGAAATGCTGGTAGTACTTTGCTAAAACGCTCTTGAAGTTAGCCTGGTGGAAATTACTAGAAATGATAGGGCCCCAGGATATCCTGTTTCAAGGCTATTGACGACAGAATTCATTAAGTGCACACTTCTTGTCTGCCTGGGTGGAATGTAGACTGCTGTCAGGATAGCTGAAGTGAATTCTCGTGGCTGTTAGTAGGGCAACATTTCACTGATACGTATTCCAAGTTGGGTGACTAGAAACTTGCCTGGACCATGTCTGAGCACCACATGTATTGATTAGGAAGCAGACCCCTCCACCTCTAACTTTGCCTGAGGATGTCACATGGTCCATCCGGTGAACTGATAAGCCCTCAGGTTTTATGGCATTGTCAGGTGAATCAGGAATAAGCTACATTTTACTGAGACATAGCAGACAGCAATCTCTCAGTTCTCTGTGGTAGGCCAGTCTCGCTCTTAGTTCATCAGCTTTGTTCTCAATGGCCCTGTCATTAGCTAGTAGTGTGCTGATGAGGGGGGAGGCATTAACTCATACTATTTCTGTCTCATTTGCAGCCCACCCTTCTGACCATGCTTCCAAGGTCAGTCCTCGGAGTCCTGGAGTGGATTCAGTTGGCCTATAAGATAAGTTGCTTGACATTTCCTGAGATTTTAAAATGCAAATATTTACAATTTAAATCTGCCTTTGGTCCAGTAATTGCATGATTGATGTCTTCTATCAGTTCAAACCTTCAGATGGATTTGAATTCAAAAAGTGATGGACTTTCATTGAATAACTGTAAGATCATTGACTAACTGCAATCACAGATTGGGAAATTAAGGCACTTATGCTGTACAACACATTCTCCAAATAAAAGCCCCATAAACAAGGATAAGGTAGCCAGAGAAACACAGAAGCACTTAAAAGAAAGGTGAGAGAGCTTACACAAAAAAGAAGTCCAATAAACATCAGAGAATGGTGCACAGATCAGGACATGATTTTACCAAGATCTTGAATTCTGCTCCCCAGCTGAAGATGTATAATTCATATGGTGTGCACAATTATCTGTTAACAGTTAATGAATTGCAAAAATACTTAAACAATATTTATTTTCTGGTTGCTCACTAACCAAAAAGTTAAATCTAACAATTCAAAATCTTACAAAAATATTGTAAATATTGAGAAATATTTTCTCATTCCTCAAATAGATTTCTTTCAAAATGCACTTAAAGGAATTTCATATGCAAGAGTATGAAGATATTTTCACATACCCATACCATGAAAGTTGGTCTGCATTTCCACCATGCTTGACTCCAGTTATTTAGCCAATGCCAGGAGCCTTAAAGTGGAGCATTTGTGCAAAGGCCAACTAATTACGAAAATGACAATTAAATGTGAATAGAGTCACTGCTAATTGAAGAATTTTTCTTGACATAATCCAGTATTGATGAAGCACAAGTTAAAAATGAAGGGAAACTACAGAGAGTTCCTGAGAACTGTATGGATTTATGGTATTAAGCCTGTGGTGATGAGAGCTCTACTCAGTGGCCACTTTATTAGATACCCTCAAGAGGCCAATGAGTGTAGATTGGTGGTCTTTTGCTGCTGTAACCCATCCACAAGGTTCAATGAGTTGTGCATTCAGAGATGCTCTTCTGTATGCCACTGTTTAACACCTGGTTATCTGAGTTACTGTGCCTTCCTGCTAGCTTGAACCAGTCTGGCCATTCTCTGGCCTCCCTCATTGACAAGGCATTTTCACCACAGAACTGCCACTCACTGTAGGCTTTGGGTTTTTCTCACCATTCTCTGTAAACTCTAGAGACTTGTGTGTGAAACTTGTGGGAGCAGTTTCTGTGATTCTCAAACCACCTCATTTGACACCAACAATCATTTCACGGTTAAAGTAACTTAGATTACATTTCTTCCCCATTCTGATGTTTGGTCTGAACAAATGAACCTCTTGATCATTTCATCGTGCTTTTAAGCACTGAGTGGCTATCACTGATTAGATACTCCCATTAACAAGGTGTATCTAATAAAGTGGCCAATTTAAAAGGGACAGTGCCTAAGGCAGTTTAATTTCATGTGGTAAATGGTAAGATTCTTTAACAACTAAATAATTTATAAAACGGGACTTCCGGTAAGATGGCGATTGCTTAGCTGCTCCGAACTTTTGTTCTGTTATTTTTGCTATCTTTGCACTAAATGCCTCCATTTTTTAAACCTTAATTAGGAACTTTATTTGGTTTCTTTTACTTGCCTGTGAACATATCTACCTTACAATGTCTAGCAAGAGTTCTAAAACCGGGAGAAAGGAAGTTGCTGCCCTGACTTCTGAGACCTTCGCTGCGCTGGAACAGCACCGCGACGATATTTTAAAGGAATTTAGAACCGCTTTCAAACAGCTGGAAGCCAAACTGGATTGAATCAACGATAGAGTGGACGAACATGCTGAACACTTATCTCGCATCGATTCGACTTCTGTAAATTTAGAAAGTTGTGTTCGATACTTGGACTCTCTGTTCCAGCCTAGAAGAAAAATTAATAAACTCCTTTTTAAAATGGTCGATCTCGAAAATCGGAGCAGACGCTGTAACCTTCAAATTCTTGGGTTGCCAAAGGCCACTGAACAGGGATCAACCGTGAAGTTTTTCGCCGAGTTTCTCTGTGAGATATTCGGGAAAGATTTGCTTCCGAATCTGCCCGAGCTCGAGAGGGCACACAGGGTCTACGTTCCCCCCGGAATTCTGGGCTCCCGCCCGCGACCAGTAATCTTATGCTTCCATCAATACCAGGTAAAACACCGACTGATTATGGAGGCACGTCGCAGAGGTACTTTTACTTTCCAAAATACAATCATTCGCTTTGTGGAAGATTTTGCACCCCAGACCTTAAAGATGCGCACAGAATTTAAAGGCATAATGAAAGTGCTTTTTGATCGTGGTTTTAAACCCTCTCTTCGCACTCCTGCCGATTTACGAATCACGCTTAATACTGGAAAATATAAGTGGTTTAAGTCAGTGAAGGAGGCTGAGGCATTTGTTGCAAGTCTTCCGGCTATCCAGCCATCTTTGGAACCCGATCGGACCTCCTAAAATGGTGGATAAGTACTTCTCATAGTAAAATTACTTTTCCCGGACTCAGACTTTACTTGAATCACTCAGACACTATTTATTGAAACTCCAAGGGCTGTTGACAATCTCTCCCTGGATTTGGAGCGTCTTTTTTAAATAGACATTCTGTGCTTAATGTTTCCCTATGGACGTTTAAATAGTACTTGTGTAATCTAATTTATTCTTGTATAACTTTATCTATAGAGTTTTACAATTGACTCTAACTTGTTTTGGAGTTTTGAAGTCTTTATTGAAGGCCTCCCTGTTTGTTGGTTCACAGTTTAACTGCTGATTATTTTTTATTTTTTTTATTTATTATTTTTTTTTCACCTTTTCTTTTAATCTTTGAATTTTTTTCCCTCTCTGTAAATGGTTGATAAGTACTCTTCTTGAATCTATAATTTTCCCCTTCCTCCCTTTTTTTTTTCTTTTCCTCTTTCTCTTACTTTATTCTTCCATAATTTTTCGCGGGTAGGTTAGGTTTGGTTTTCTTCCGATTTTCCCTGTATTAAGTTTTATATTTCTGCAGAAGATGTTCCAATTTGTAGTTATGTTTTCTAGTGCATAAACTAGTTACTATTTGCTAGAGTATTTATACGGAACTGCTGTTAATGACACAGATCTGGAAGTTATATTTGGGTTAATTTTTTTGGTAGAGCTAGCTGCTTTTTTTGGTAGCCGTCTAGTTTTGGGTTGTGTGGGTGGGGTGGATTTTCCAGTTCCAACATCACTCACTGTATTTATTGTTTGTCTTTATTGCTCAGGACATGTTTATGTTTTGATTTCATGAATCTATGCTTACATTTCTGCTCCCAGACTGCTATCGTATTGCTTGACTTATTATATGCCCGCTGTCTTTTATGTATTAGTAATTGATAATGGCTAGTGCACTCAAATTTGTGAGCTGGAATGTAAAGGGATTGAATCACCCTGTTAAAAGGAGGAAGGTATTCTCACATATTAAACAACTCAAAGCTGACATTGCTTTCCTTCAAGAAACCCATATTCGTTGTTTTGATAACTCCCGGCTTCTGTCAAAGTGGGCAGGTCAGCATTTTCATTCATCCTTTGCCGCTAAAGCTAGGGGAGTCTCCATTCTTTTTAACTCAAATATTCCTTTTGAACTCCATAATAAAATATCTGATACAAATGGCCGTTTTATTATTGTTTCTGGTAAACTATACAACACTAAAGTTGTACTAGCAAACCTGTATGCCCCCAACTTTGATGATGTTAACTTTTTTGAACGTTTTTTTTCTTCACTACCAGACTTAAACTCATACTCTCTTATACTGGGTGGTGATTTCAACTGTTGGTTAGATCCTAATCTGGATCTATCGTCCTCTGTTACCAGATCACCTACTAAATCTGCCTTAGCTATCCAATCGTTTCTCTCTAATTTTGGTATCTCTGATATATGGCGTTTCCTTCATCCTACTGAGAGAGATTATTCTTTTTTTTCACATGTTCACCATACCTTCACTAGAATTGACTATTTCTTACTCGATAACCAACTTATCCCATTGGCCTACTCTTGTGACTATCAGAGTATACTGATTTCTGACCATGCCCCAATTACTCTCTCACTGAACTTTCCTGGTCTCCCTCAGAGGAATAAACACTGGCGGTTTGATTCAACTTTATTATCGGATGATGATTTTTAAAATTTTATTAAGGATCAGATAACCTTTTATTTTAACACTAATACATCACCTGAAGTGTCATCCCAGATTGTCTGGGATGCCATGAAAGCGTATCTGAGGGGTCAAATAATCTCTTACACAGCAAATCTCAACAGAAGATCCTGTGCAGATCAATTAGACCTCATTAACCAGATTAAAGAATTGGATCAACTATATGCTCAAACTAAGAACCCTGAACTATACAAGAAGCGTGTTGAACTCCAAACTAAATTTAATCTTCTGTTTACTCAACCTGTTGAACGCCAACTTCTCGAAAGTAAGAGTCTCTTTTACATTCATGGGGATAAGTCTGGTAAATTTCTAGCCAATCAGCTGAGGCATTCCAAAGCCAAACAACATATTACAAAGATCCGGAAGGAGAACGGAGACTTTACATCGGATCATTTAGAAATTAATGACGCATTTAAAAATTTTTATTCTCGGCTTTATTCCTCTGAATCTTCGAATGACAATATCTCTGCTGATCAATTTTTAAAGAATCTGAATATTCCTTCACTTTCATCTGATTCTAAAGCCAAACTTAATGCGTCTATATCATCAGAAGAAATATCTTTTGCAATTTCTGCACTGTTCTCAGGGAAATCTCCTGGACCCGATGGGTTCCCTGTAGAATTTTATAAGTCATTCTCTTCACTTCTTTCTCCTCAGTTACTTTCAGTATTATCTGATTCATTTAATTACGGCAAATTGCCACCCTCTTTCAATGAGGCATCTATTATTCTTCTATTAAAAAAGGGCAAAGACCCAACAGAGTGTTCCTCGTATAGACCGATTTCTTTGCTCAATGTTGATGTAAAGATCTTAGCTAAAGTTTTGGCTCATAAATTAGAAACCGTTATTCCCTCCATTATCTCTGATGACCAATCAGGTTTTGTTAAAAACAGTCTCCCTTTTTTTAAACATTCGGCGTTTATTTAATATCTTATACTCACCTCCAACTGGGATTCCTGAATGTGTTATTTCCCTCGATGCGGAGAAAGCATTTGATCGTATAGAGTGGAACTACCTTTTTGCAGTCTTAGAAAAATTTGACCTCGATCAAGGTTTCATCTCTTGGATCAAATTGCTGTACCTGTGTCCTACTGCTTCTGTTTTAACTAATTTTCAGAAATCCCAGGTATTTAATCTCAAACGTGGCACCTGTCAGGGATGCCCCTTAAGTCCCTTTCTCTTTGATTTGGCTATAGAACCTTTGGCGATAGCATTTCGAAATTGTCCTGATTTGACCGGGATTTGGAGAGGGGGTGTTGAGCATAAAGTTTCTCTTTATGCTGATGACTTATTACTCTTTCTCTCAAATCCGTCTACATCCTTACCTCTAATGTTTTCACTTCTTGACCAGTTTAGCCAGATCTCTGGCTATAAACTTAATTTACATAAGAGTGAACTTTTCCCAATTAATAAAGAAGCACAAGAATTAACATTTCGTGATCTCCCTTTTAAAGTAGTCCATAATCAATTTACTTATCTTGGAATTACAGTCACAAGGAAGTTTAAAGATCTCTTTCATGAAAACTTTGCCAATCTTTCATATACTATAAAACAGAGTCTGGTACAATGGTCACCTCTATCTATGTCTTTGGTAGGTTGTATTAATGTTGTTAAAATGTATGTTCTCCCCAAATTTTTATACTTATTTCAATCTATCCCAATTTTTATTCCTAAATCTTTTTTTGATTCCTTAGACTCTATTATTTTGTCATATCTGTGGAAGAATAAGCGCTCTAGAATTAATAAAATCCATCTCCAAAAATCTAAAAAAGAGGGTGGCATGGCTTTACCTAACTTTCGTCTATATTATTGGGCAGCTAATATACGTTGTGCTACCTTTTTGTCTTTCTTCCATGGCCAACCCAAGTGCCCTAATTGGGTGGCAATGGAGTTGAGCTCCACTAAAGAATTATCTGCAGTTCTTGGCTCTGCACTCCCTAGCAGTCTGTCCAGATTAATAGCTAATCCTCTTGTTAGACACACTTTGCTTATATGGGCTCAGTTTAGGAAATGCTATGGTTTCCATGGTTTTTCCGTTTCCAGCCCTGTCGTACATAATCACCTTTTTTTACCTACCACGTATGATTCAGCATTCCAGGTTTGGTATAGGAAGGGCATTAAACGTTTTGAAGATCTCTTCGTTGATAATCGCTTCGCTTCTTTTCAGCAGCTCTCTGTTAAGTTCAATCTGCTCAGTGCTCATTTTTTTAGATATCTCCAAATCCGACACTTTATTGCTCCTTTAATTCCTAACTTCCCTGAAATGCCTGCTAAAGATGCTATGGACCTATTCCTTTCCATTAATCCACTAGGTAAAGGTTTAATATCAATTATTCGAGATAAATTAGCAGCCTTACGATGGGCCCCTGTGGATAAAATTAAAATGGCATGGGAGCATGATTTAAATACCTCCTTATCTGTTGAGAGCTGGAACTCGATTCTCAAATCGGTTAACTCAATCTCTCTTTGTGCTCGCCATTGTCTTTTACAGTTTAAGATTGTTCATAGAGCCCATATGTCTAAATCTAAACTATCTCGATTCTACCCTGACATTAGTCCGCTCTGTGATAAATGCAAGAGGGGCGAGGCCTCTCTCATTCATATGTACTGGTTCTGTCCTAGCTTGGAGAAATTTTGGAAAGATGTCTTCACTACGTTATCGTCTATTCTGAATCAGCACCTAGAACCAAACCCCTTAATTGCTTTGTTCGGTTTCTGGGGTGAGACAGATTTACGTCTGAGTCCGACCAAATGCCGAATATTATCCTTTGCCTCTCTCCTGGCTAAACGCTTGATCCTCCTCAAATGGAGAGATGCTGCCCCGCCCACTCATGCTCAATGGCTTAACGACATTATGGCCTGCTTGGACCTCGAAAAAATTCATTATTCAGTTCCTAAGTCGGACCTAAAGTTCCATAAGGTCTGGGGACCTTTTATCGAGTACTTTCATAACCTTCCTCTTGATTAGGGTTTTTTTTTCTTCTTGGTCCCTTGCTTTCAGCTCCCTTTTTTTTCTGGTATTTGGCATTACTATCCTCTGTTGCTAAGTGTATTCACAGTCTGGGAGTTTGATTGTCCTGATATTCTCTATATTGTGTTGTGGTTGGTCTGGAGTTTTTTTTTTGTGTTGTGGGGCTTGGGGAGGACAATAAGTTTACTTGTCATCAATTTAGGTGCTTTTTTAAAAAATTCTCTTTCTCTGTATCATATTGTCATTGTATGCTTAATTTTGCACTGTATTAGTGTTCCTCATTGTGATTTGGGGTTTTTTAATCTGTAAAATGTATAAAAAAACTAATAAAAAAATAATTTATAAAACAGCTAAGAATGAAAAATTTAGTTTTGCATTTTAGGCAGCTTTTGTCGGTTGCAATTTAGACATTGTGAATATTCTCATTTCTTAACCAGGCAATGTTATAAATAATTGAAAATCACTAAAGATACAATATAAAACATATTTTATAGAAAATATGTAGGTGTTTTAGTTAGGTTACCTGATATTTTCTCTTCATCCTGGTTCTCCTCTCTTTTTCCTGCATCATCAGCTAGAATTTCATCCAGCTCATCATCACTAATTGGTTCATATTCTTCACAAGCTCCTGACAATGATGACTGTGCATCATCTACTTTTCCATCTTGCTCACCTGCTGACGCAAAAATATAGGATTCTGGATGAATTTATGAAAAAATTAATTGGACTTTTGACATTCATTCATCACTCTGATGCCATGTACATACACAAAATAAAATCAATCGTTTTGTTTGAGTGTGTTGCTTCTTAAAGCACAGTACAGTACTATTAGTGATAATCCTTGACTGATAGCTGCAGAGTTCATTGGCAGCCAGTGGCACATTCATGATGATTCCTAGCTTTAACTGCAAATTCCCTCCCATCTCTCTCTCAAATGCCCATCAATTCCACTTTGATCATTTTACCAGCCACCTCCTGTTTGGTATGTTCACCACTAGGGGTAACGTACAACAGCACACATTTGGCATGTGGGAGGAAAAGTGAAAAGCCCTGTAGAATCCCACAAGCAAACTCCACACAGATGCATCTGGGTCATTGAAGCTGTGATACAGCTGAAGTCTTTCAGTTTGCGCCCCTGAAAAGAAAAATAGGATATAACTCTGGAATTACACCTCAAACTTTGGTACTACTTTGAAGAAAAGGAAAGAAAATTGACACACTCTCTCATGTGAACAAACAACACTGGGAACAAGCCTCCTTGTTAACCAGTTCATGGGTCTCACTAGTTCCATTCAAAGCTATTGCAAAACATGTTATTAATACTCTATCATCCCTTATTACTACATTGTCAGAATCAGAATTAAGTTCAATATCATTAGCATATGTTGTGAAAAATGTTGTTTTGCGGCAGCAGTACATTGCAACAATAAAAAAGCTAAATTACTATAAGAGATATACTTGAATATATTAAATTAAATAAGTAGGGAAAATTAAAAAAGAGGGAAAAAAAGAAAAAAAAATGAGGTGGTATAAATTGTCCATTCAGAAATCAGATAGCAGTAGGGAAGAAGCTGTTCCTAAACATGCTGCCTTTACGAGGCATCGCTGTATGATGCTCGATGATAGAAAGGCTAGTGTGCATGATGGACTGGCTGAGCCTGCAACTTTCTTGATCCTGTGAAATGGCAGACAGTGATGCACTCAAATACTCTCCACAGTAAGTGTATAGAAATTTGAGACAGTCTTTTGGTGACACACCAAGTCTCCTCATACTCCTAATAAAATATAGTCAATTGTCACACCTTCTTAGCAATTTCATGAATATGTTGGGCACAGGATAGATCTTCAGAGATGTTGTTGCACAGGAACTTGAAAATGTTCACCTTTTCCACTGCTGATCCTTCACTGAGGACTGATGTGCGTTCCCTCAACTTCCCCTTTCTGAATTCCACAATCAATTCCTTCATCTTACTGACATTGAATGCAAGATTGTTGTTTCGATACCACCCAATCAGCTAAATTAGCTCACTCCCGTACACCGCCTTGTTACCATCTAATTCTGCCAACAATTGTTGTTTTGTCGGCAAATTTATTGATGCCGTTTAAGCTGTGCCTAGCCACAGTCGGGGGGTGTAGAGAGAGTAGAGCAATGCGCTAAGCATGCATCCTTGAGCTATGTCAGTGTTAAAGGAGGAGATAGTATTTCTGAACTGCACTGGGTGAGAAGGTCAAGAATCCAGTTGCAGAGGGAGGTACAGAGGCCCAGGTTTTGGTGTTTGTTGATTAGTACTGACAGTATGACGGTGCTGAATGTTGAACTGTAATCAATAAACAGCAGCCTGACATAAGTATTGCTATTGTCCAGGTGATCCATGGTTGAGTGGAGAACCACTGAGATTGCATCCGCTGAAGAACTATTGTAGTGATTGGCAAATCACAGTGGGTCCAAGCCCTTGCTTAGGCAGGAGTTGATTCTGGCCATGACCAACCTCTCAAAGTACTTCATCACAGTAGACATGAGTGCAACTGGGCAACAGTCACTGAAGTAACTCACCTTGTTCTTCTTGGGCACTGGTATATTGTCACCCTTTTGAAGCTGGTAAGAATCTCTAGTAAGAGATTGAAGAATGTTATACCAGCCATATCCCTTGTCCCAAATGAGATTTACGAGGTCAATAATGATAATGTTTCAAATATTTGTAAAGTTTGCAGTATATCCTGAGAACGCACAAAGTCTAATGTCAATTGAAGTTTTTTTGGGGGACTTTTATTTAGAGAAAGTGTCGTAGTTTGCTTCTCTGCTTTTTAAAATAGGCTTTTCAAAGTAAATTTATTTTTTTTTTGTCTAAAAAACTGCTTACATTGGGAATGTGACACACGTCTTGCTGGCATTAGCAATTCAACTTGTCAAGGGGCACTTCTATTTTAAAATATGGTACTCCCCCACTTTCAGGGCCAGGGACCGCTGCAACTACTAAATCACCATGCTCAACATTAATACTCTAGAACCCAAAGGTCATGTATAGAGTACTCCTGTCAATTTTTAAAATAAGAATCCATATCCTACATTTATAGCAAAAGCATGTATTTGTTGCATTATAATTACACTTCCAATCAGTGATGGCACATAAGTTTTATATATCCTAACTCCTTTACTACTGAAAAATTACCATAAGACAATAAGATGTAGGAACAGAACCAGGCTATTTGGCCCATCGAGTCTGTTCCGCTATTTAATCATAGCTGATCCAATTTTCCTCTCAGTCCCAGTCTCCTACCTTCTCCCTGTATCCCATCAAGAATCCTTCAACTTCTGCTTTAAATATACATAAAGACTTGGCCTCCACAACTGCCTGTGGCAAAGAATTCCACAGAATCACCACTATTTGGCTAAAGAAATTCTTCATCTTGTTCTAAAAGGTCACCCGTCTATTCTGAGGCTGTGTTCTCTGGTGTTAGACTCTTCTCAACCTCTCCACATCCACTCGTATCAAGGCTTTTCACCATTCAATAGTTATGAATGAGGTCACGCCTCATTCTTCTGAATTCTAGTGGATACAGGCCCAGAGCCATCAATCACTCTTTGTATGACAAGCCATTCAATCCTGGAATCATTTTTGTGAACCTCCTTTGAACCTTCTCCAGCTTCAGCGCATCCTTCTTGAGATAAGGGACATAAAACCGTTCACAATACTCCAAGTGAGGCCTCACTAGTGCTTTATAAAGTCTCAACATTACATCCTATTTCTCTTGAAATGAATACTGACATTGCATTTGCCCTCCTCACCATCGACTCAACTTGCAAATTAATCTTTAGGGAATCCTGCACATGGACTCCTAAGTCCCTTCCCACCTCAGTTTTAATATTTTCTCTCCTTTTAGAAAAGAGTCAATCCTTCCACTTCTTCTACTGAAGTGCATGACCATACACCTTCTGACACTGTATTCCATCTGCCATTTCTTTGTCCATTCTCCTCATCCAAGTCCTTCTTATTCCTCAAAACTCCAGCCCCTCCTTTCGATCATCTGCAGGCCATTTGCAACAAAGCTATCAATTCCATAATCCAAATCACTGACATACAATGTAAAAAGAAACATTCCCAACATAGACCCCTGTGGAACACTACTAGCCACCAGCAACCAACCAGAAAAGGCTCCCTTTATTCCCACTCTTTGTCACCTGCCAACTAGCCACAGCTTTATCCATGCTAGAATCTTTCCTGTAATGTCATGGGCCCATAGCCTGTTAAGCAGCCTCATGTGTGGCACCTCTCCGGCATCGTTTTCCAGTGGTCCGATATTTACTCTCACCTCTCTTTTAAATTTATGTAAATGAAGAAACTTTTGGTGTCATCTTTAATATTATTGGCTAGCTTACTTGCATATTCCATCTTTACCTCCTTAATGATTGTTTTTTGTTTCCTTCTGTTGGTTTTTAAAAGCTTCAAAATCCTCTAACTTCCCACTAGTTTTTGCTCTAATGCCCTCCCTTTTACTTTTTTGTTGGCTTTGACTTCTCTTGTTAGCTACTGCTGTGTTATCTTTCCTTTAGAATACTTCTTCCCCTTTGGGATATATATCCCTGTGCCTTCCAGATTGCTTTCAGAAATTCCAGACATAGCTGCTCTGCCATCATCCCTGTCAGTGTTCTTCTCCAATCAATTCTGGCCAACTCCTCTCTCATGCCTCTATAATTTAGACATTTTTAATCTCTCCCTCTCTCAGTGTAGAGTGCCCTCCTGTTTCAAAACATCCACCATTGTTCCTGTACCTAAAAAAACCAAGGTAACATGTTTGAATGACTGGCATCCTATTGCGCTCACTTCAAAAATAAGCAAATGCTTTGACAGGCTGGTCAAGGACTACATCTGCAGAATGCTACCACCCACACTGGACTCCCTACAATTCACCTACCAACACAATCGACTGACAGATCACACATTAGCCACTGCTCTACATTCTGTCCTTACACATCTGGAGAAGGAGGATGCTTCTGTGAGAATGCTGTCCTTCAACAACAGTTCAGCATTCAATACCGTAACTCCCTTCAGGCTCAACAAGAAGCTCAGAGACCTCGGCCTTCACCCTGCCTTATGTAGCTGGATCCTGGACTTCCTGTAAGATCGCTGGCAGGTGGTAAGAGTGGGCTCCCTCACCTCTGTCCCTCTGACCCTCAACACAGATACCCCTCAGGGCTGTGTCCTAAGCCCCTCCTTTACTCTCTGTATACCCATGATTGTGTCGCCACCCACAACTCCAATCTGCTAATTAAATTTGCTGACGATACTACACATCTCAGCTAATAATGAGGCAGACTACAGAGAAGTCATCACCCTGACACAGTGGTATCAAGAAAACAACCTCTCCCTCAATGTCACAAAAACAAAGGAGCTGGTTGTGGACTACAGGAGGAATGGAGACAGGCTAACCCCAATTGACATCAATGGATCTGGGGTTGAGAAGGTGAACAGCTTTAAGTTCCTTGCCATACACATCAGAGGATCTCACGTGGTCTGTACATACTGGTTTGTACAGTGTCTTTCACCTCAGATGGTTGAAGAAGTTTGATATGGGCCACCAAATCCTAAGAACTTTCTACAGGGGCACAACTGAGAGCATCCTGACTGACTGCATCACTGCCGGGTATGGGAACTGTAATTCCCTCAATCGCAGGACACTGCAGAGAGTGGTACAGACAACCCAGCACATCTGTAGATGTGAACTTCCCACTATTCAGGACATTTACAAAGATAGGTATGTAAAAAGGGCCCAAAGGATCATTGGGGACCCAAGTCACCCCAACCACAAACTGTTCCAGCTGCTATCATCTGGGAAACGGTATTGCAGCATAAAAGCTAGGACCAACAAGCTCCGGGACAGCTTCTTCCACCAGGCCACCAGACTGATTAATTTATGCTGATAGAATTGTATTTCTATTGACTGACCTGTTGTACATACTATTTATTATAAATAATTATAAATTGCACATTACACATTTAGACGGAGACGTAACGTAAAGATTTTTACTCATGTATATGAAAGATTTAAGTAATGAAGTCAATTCAATTCAATTCCCTTTACTCCACTGTAATACCGATATTTCTGACTTTAGTTTCACTTTTCCCTAAGGGATCTTTTACCTCAAGCTCTCTAATCAATTCTGGTTCATTGCACAACACCCAATTGAGAATAGCTGATCCCCTAGTGGGCTCAATCACAAACTGCTCTACAAAGCCATCTCATTGGCACTCTAGGAAATCTCCTTCCTGGAACCCAGCACCAACCTGATTTTCCAATCTACCAGCGTACTGAAGTCCCTATGATTATTGTAATATTGCCTTTTGGAATGCATTTTCTATCTCTTGCTGTAATTTGTAGGCCACATCCTTTCTACTTTTTTGGGGTCTGCATACAACTCTCATCAGAATCTTTTTACCCCTGCAGTTCTTAGCTCTATCCACAATGATTCAACACCTTTTGACCCTATGTCACCTCTTTCTAATGAGTTAATTTGATTTTTTTTAATAACAGAGCAACGCCGCCGCATCTGCCTGTTCTTTCTATACAATGTGTATCCTTGGACATTAAGCTCTTTTTAAATCTTCTTTAGGCCATGATTCAGTGATGCTTACAAAATACCTGCCAATCTGCAACTGTGCTGCAAGTTAATCTATCTTATTCCGTATACTGTGTGCATTCAAATATAACACCTTCAGTCCTGTATTCACTCTTTTCGATTTTGTCCACCTTTTATGTTGCAATTCATCCTGTTGATTACAATTTTGCCCTATCAACAGCTCTACTCACTGCACATTGCCTCTGCTTGTAAACCAGATACCTCATCTTCAGCATTATTATCCACCTTTCCTTTGATCTTGCATTGAAATAAATACAGTTCAGGACAGTAGTCACACCTTGCTCAACCTTTTGATTCCTAACTCTTAAGACTTATCAACATCTGCCTCCACAATCTCTCCACTAACTGTTCTGGCACTCTTGTTCCTATCGCCCGGAAACTCTAGCTTAAACTCACCGTGCAGCATTAACAGACCTTCCCACTCAGATATTAGTCCCCCTCTAGTTCAGGTGCAAACCATCCCTTCTGTATAAGTCGCACCTTCCCTGAAATGGAGTCCGATGATCCAAAAATCTTATGCCCTCCCTCCTACACCAACTCCTTAGCCACATATTAAACCATATGGTCTTTCTATTTCTGGCCTCACCAGCACGTGGCCCAGGCAGCAATCCTGAGATGACAACCCTGGAGGCCCTGCCCTTTAACTTAGCACCTAACTCCCTATGCAGAACCTTGTCACTCATCCTACCCATGTCATTGGACTATGACCTCTGACTGTTCATCCTCCCACTTAAGAAGGATGAGGACTCAATCTGAGATATCCCGGACCCTGGCATCCGGGAGGCAACATACCATCTGTGAATCCCGTTCCTACCCACTGAACTCCTGTCCATTCCCCTAACTAATGAACCCCCTATCACCACAGCGTGCATCTTTTCCCCCCTTCCCTTCTGAGTCACAGAGGTTGACTCAGTGCCAGAGACTGAGTCCACTATGAGTTTTCTATGTTAGGTCACCACCCCACCTCCACCGATAGTATCCACAGTGATGTACCTGTTGTTGCAGGAGATGGCCACAGGGGTACACTGCCACTGGCTCCTTAGCCCCTTTGTCCTTCCTATCACCCAGTTTCCTGTGTCCTGCACCACAGGTGTAACTGTCTCTCTATATGTTCTATCTACCACCCCCTCAGCCTCCTGAAGAATCCAGAGTTCATCCAGTTCCAGCTCCAACTCCTTAACTTGTATTGTTAGAAGCTGCAGCCAGATGCACTTCTCACAGTTGTAGCTATCACTGGATACTGGAGGTCTCCCTGCCTTCCCACATCCTGCAGAAGGAGCATTCACTATCTTGCCTGGCACCTCTACTATCTTAGTTGAGCAGATATAAAGAAGGGAAGAGGAGAAAAAAAAACACCTTGTTTCATCATTGCTGCAAATATTGCTAACTAGAAACAATATTAAATTCCAAATATAAAGAGTTAAAATTACAATTCTGTGTCAAACCGTCTAACCATATTTACATAAAGATGTCACATTTCTCATAATGCAATTAAATATAATGGGAGACTGAGAAACATTACAGGTGGAGAAGGATGTAGTGCTTTCCCAGCATATACTGTGTGTCAAGAAAACTCTTCTCAGGCTTCAAGCTGGATAGAGGTATCGATTATAACCGATGTTTCAATGACAAACTTGACAAAACGATGGTGAATGCGGAGCAGTGTATATCGACCAGACAGGACACACAGTGGAAATGCGCATCAAAGAGCACAGGAGGAGCATCCATTTAGGTTACCCAGAGAAATCGGCGGTAGCAGAACTCCACATTCACAATGGCCAGAGGATTGACTTTGATGGCACTAAACTACTGTGTCATACCAATGGCTTTTGGGACCGCCTGGTAAAGGAAGCCACTGAAATATAACTAGAGGAAAATAATTTTAACAAAGACAAAGGCCTTGCCCGAAGTAATGACTGGAATTCAATTGTAAACAAGGTGCCAGAATGGAAACCTGATTGGATGAGGACTAACCAATCAGGAGGAATGGAATACATGAGTATAAACACCAACTGACTAGACATGCTCAGGCATCGTCCCTGAATAATATGGCAGAGTTCATCATTGAAACATCAATTATAATTAATACTTGTACCTGGCTTGAAGCTCGAGAAAAAATTATTCACAACAAATGGAGAATTATATAGAAAGAGGCAAGACAAAGGATCTAGGATATTTTTATATTAAAATAAGATGGATTTCACTTAAATGCCAACTGTAGCACATTTGTTATCAAGAAGGCTGCATATTTGCTCTATACCTGAGACACCTATTGCAAGATAAAGTTTGTGAACTCTTTGCAGTTACCTGGTTTTCTACATAAATTACTCATAAAATGTGGTCTGAACTTCATTTAGGTCACAATAATAGACAAACACAATCTGCCTAAGCTAATAATACAAAAAACCACTGTACTTCTTATTGTCAATACTGAGTACACCAATTAAACAATCACAGCCTAGGTTCAAAAAGGTATATGAACCTCTGGGGTAATGCCTTCTACAAAAGTTATTTGGGATTAGGTGTTCCAATCAATAAGATGAAATTGGAGATGCGGGTTATAGAGGTGCCCTGACCTATCAAAAAGACACACAAAGTCAGGTTACTGACAGAGCTTGCTCTTCTCAAGATCTGTTCATGTGCACCATGCCTTGATCAAAATAACTTTCAGATGACCTTAGAAGAATTCTAGAGATTCATGGAGCTGGAAAAGGCTACAAAAGCATTTCTAAAAACCTGAGTGTTCATCAGTCCACAGTAAGAGAAAATGTCTACAAATGGAGGAAATTCAGTACTGTTGCTACTCTCCCTAGGAGTGGGGTCCTGCAAAGATCACATCAAGAGCACAATGTGCAATGCTGAAGGAGCTGAAGGAACTCAAGGGTAACAGTAAAAGACCTGAAGAAATCGCTAGATCTTACTAAAGTCTCTGTTCATGTGTCAACTTTAAGAAAAACACAGAACAAGGATAGTGTTCATGGAAGGACACCTTGGAGGAAACTACTGCTCTCAAAACAAAAATGCTACACGTCTCAAATTTGCAAAAGACTACCTGGATGATCCCAATGCTTCTGGGACAACGTTCTGTGGACAGATGAGACAAAAGTTGAACCTCTTGGCAGAAATGCACATTGCTACGTTTGGGGGCAAAAGGGCACTGCACACCAACATCAAAAGGTCATCCCAATTACGAAGCATGATGGAAGAAGCATCATGGTTTGGGGCTGCTTTGCTGCCTCAGGGCCTGAACAGCCTGCAACTGTTGATGGAACAATGAATTCAAAATTATATCAAGACATTTTACAAGAGAATGTCAGGGTAGCCATCAGTTACCTGAAGTTTAATAGAAGTTGGATAATGCAACAAGACAATGATCTGAAACCCAACAGTAAATTAACACCAGATGGTTTAAAAAGAACAAAATTTATGTTTTGGAATGGCCAAGTCAGAGTGCACACCTTAACCAAACTGAGATGCTATGGAATGACCCGAAGAGGGCTGTTCATGCAAGGTATCCCAGAAATACTGACCAACTGAAACAGTCTTGTATGGAGGAACGGTCCAAAATTCCTCCTCACCATTGTGCAATTCTGATCAGCATCTACAGGAAACGTTTGGTGGAGGTTATTGCTGCTAAAGGTGGTTCTACCAGTTACTAACTACAAGGGTTCACATACTTTTTCCAGCCTGACCTGTGAACAGTTAAACAATGTGTTCAATAAAGATATGAAAAGTACAATTGTGTATTATTAGTTTAGGTAGGTTGCATCGGTCTACTATTGTGACTTTGATGAAGATCAGACCACATTTTACAAGTAATTAATGCAGAAAACCAGGTAATTGCAAATGGTTCACAGATGACTTATGTAACCTTAGGTCTTTCAGCTTTAAGAGCACTTTCTCCCTTGTAATAGTAACTGCACTCACTTCTTTTCCTTCACACGCTTCAACATTTGGCACACTGCCAGTGTCTTCTACAGTGAAGACTGATGCAAAATACTAAGTTAATTCATCTGCCATTTCCTCATCCCGTTATTTCTCCAGCTTCATTTTCTAGCAGTCCTACATCCACTCTCATCTTTCTTTTAATTTTTACATACTTGAAAAAGCTTTTACTATCTACTTTGATATTGTTTGCTTTCATATTTCATCTTTGCCCTTCTAATGATTCTTTTAGTTGCTCTCTGTAGGTTTTTAAAAGCTTCCCAATCCTTCATTTTCCTGCTATTTTTTTGCTTTGCAGTATGCCCTCTCTTTTCTTTTTACATTAGCTTTGACTTCCCTTATCAGCCACGGTTGTACTATTTTGCCATTTGAGTATTTCTTTGTTTTTGGAATACTTCTATACTGCATCTTCCTCATTTTTCCCAGAAACTCACGCCAGTGCTGCTCTGCTGACATTCCTGCCAGCAGCTTCTTTCAATGTATTTTGGCCAACTCCTCTCTCAAGCCACTGTAATTTCCTTTACTCTACTGAAATACTGCTATATCAGACTTTACTTTCTCCCTTCAAATTTTAGGTTGAACTTAATCATATTGTGATCACTGGCTCCTAAGGGCTCTTTTACCTTAAGCTCCCTAACCGCCCTCAGTTCATAACATAACACCCAATCCAGTATAGCTGATGCCCTAGTAGGCTCAACAACAAACTGCTCTAAAAAGTCATCCAGTAGGCAATCACCAAACTCACTCTCGTGATTTATTACCAACCTGATTTTCCCAATCAACCTGGATGTTAAAATCTCCCATTCCAGCAAAGCCTTTGACAAAGTTCCCACATGGAAGGTTAGTTAAGAAGGTTCAGTCGTTAGGTATTGATGCTGGAGTAATAAAATGGATTCAACAGTGGCTAGATGGGAGATGCCAGAGAGTAGTGGTGGATAATTGTTTATCGGGATGGAGGCCGGTGACTAGCGGGGTGCCTCAGGGATCTGTTTTGGGCCCAATGTTGTTTGTAATATACATAAATGATCTGGATGATGGGGTGGTAAATTGGATTAGTAAGTATGCCGATGATACTAAGGTAGGAGGTCATATTGATCACAATATGATTGTGGATAATGAGGTGGGTTTTCAAAGCTTGTAGGGAGATTTATGCTGGTTAGAAGAATGGGCTGAACGTTGGCAGATGGAGTTTAATGCTGAGAAGTGTGAGGTTCTACATTTTGGCAGGAATAATCCAAATAGAACATACAGGGTAAATGGTAGGGCATTGAGGAATGCAGAGGAACAGAGAGATCTGGGAATAACAGTGCATAGTTCCCTGAAGGTGGAGTCTCATGTAGATAGGGTGGTGAAGAAGGCTTTTGGAACACTGGCCTTTATAAATCAAAGCATTGAGTACAGAAGTTGAAATGTAATGTTAAAATTGTACAAGGCATTGGTAAGGCCAAACTTAGAATATTGTGAGCAGTTCTGGTCACCGAATTATAGGAAAGATATCAATAAATTAGAGAGAGTGCAGAGACAATTTACTAGGATGTTACCTGGGTTTCAGCACTTAAGTTACAGAGAAAGGTTGAACAAGTTAGATCTCTATTCATTGGAGTGTAGAAGGTTGAGGGGGGATTTGATCGAGGTATTTAAAATTTTGAGAGGGATAGATAGAGTTGACGTGAATAGGCTGTTTCCATTGAGAGTAGGGGAGAATCAAACGAGAGGGCATGATTTGAGAGTTAGGGGGCAGAAGCTTAAGGGAAATTCGAGGGGGTATTTCTTTACTCAGAGAGTGATAGCTGTGTGGAATGAGCTTCCTGTAGAAGTAGTAGAGGCCAGTTCAGTTGTGTCATTTAAGGTAAAATTGGATAGGTATATGGACAGGAAAGGAGTGGAGGGTTATGGGCTGAGTGTGGGTAGGTGGGACTAGGTGAGATTAAGAGTTTGGCATGGACTAGGAGGGCCGAGATGGCCTGTTTCCCTGCTGTGATTGTTATATAGTTATATGACTATCATAACATTGCCCTTTTGACATGCCCTTTCTATTTCCTGTTGTAATCTGTGGTCCACCTCCCAGCCACTGTTGGGAGGCCTGTATGTAATTGCTACCTGGGTCCTTTTACCCTTGCAGTTTCTTAACTCAACCCACAAGGATTTAACATCTTTCTATTGATTTGATGCTATTCTTTACCATTAGAACCACACCTGCTCCTCTGCCTACCTTCCTATCCCTCCAATATAACGTGTAACTTTGGACATTCAGCTCCCAACTACAACCATCCTTTCAGCCATGATTTAGTGATGGCCATAACATCACACCTGACAATCTGTAATATTGCAACAAGATCATCCACCTTATTTCTTATATTATGTGCATTGAGATATAACACTGAGTACTGCAGTATGCTACCCTTTTTGATTCTGCATCTCTAATGCACTGATACTCACCTTGCTGGCTGCAATTTTGTCCCATCATCTGCCTGCCCTTCCTGATGGCCTAACTGCACGCTATCCATGCTTTTTTTTTTAACCATCCGTCCTATCCTGAGTCCCTTCATTCTGGTTCCTGCCCTCCCCCCTAAATTAGCTTAAACCCTCCCCAACAGCTCTAACAAACCTGCTCATGAGAATATTGGCTCCTCGGGTTCAGGAGCAACCCCTCCCATTTGTACAGGCCATACCTCCACCAGAAGAGTTCCCAATGATCCAAGAAGCCAAAGCCCTGCTCCCTGCACCAGCTTCTCAGCCATGCATTTATCTGCCAAGTTGCACAGGTAGCAATCCAGAAATTACTATTCTGGAGGCCCTGCTCCTCAGCTTTCTGCCTAGCTCTCTAAATTCTCTCCAGGACCTCATTTCATTTCTTTCTTATGTCATTGGTACCAATATGTACCAAGACATCTGGCTGCTCTCCCTCCCCTTCTAAAATGCTGTGGATGTGATCTGAGATGTCCCTAACCCTGGCAGCTGGTAGGCAACTTACCATTCTAGTATCCCATTCATATCCACAGAATCTCCTGTCTGTTCCTCTGACTATTGAGTTCCCTAATCACTAACACTCCCCTCTTCACCTTCTGCACCATGGATCCATGCTCAGTGCCAGTAACCTGGTCTCCGTGGCATTCCCCTGGGAGATCACCTCCCCCCACAGCAATATCCCAAACTGTATTCTTATTAATGAGAGGAATGGTCACAGAGGTGCTCTGCGCTAACTGCCTATTCACTTTTCCATTTTTCCTGACAGTGACCCAGCTACTCGGGGTGACTACTTCCCTGTGACTCTGATCGATTACCTCCTCACTCTCCTATACAAGCTGAAGGTCATCCAGCTGCTGCTCTAGATCCCTAACACCGTCTGGATGCAGCACACAGATGAGGTTCCCTGGGAGACTCTGGGTCTCCCACATCCAACTCCAACTCCAACATCTGGCATGAAGAATACACAACAGCAAAAGAGAGAGAGAAAAAAAAGGAAATCTTAACAGAAGTTTACCCAGAGCCAAAGCCTCTTCCGAGCTGAAGCCTCCTTTAGCTGAAGCCTGGTACTCCTACTCTCACCGCGAGCCTACTCCCAACAATGGCCGCTCCGCTCGTCCCTTCTGTACTTTAATTTGCTGTGATCTGCTCTCGCCGCTGATTGGGCGAGAATGCCTGAATGTCTGAATGCCCATGAAGCTCTCCTTTTAAACAAGTGTCAACAACCTTCGTGAAACCTCATTGCTATGTTGTAAGACGCTAGTCAGGCTGCACTTGGAGTACTATCAACAGTTCTGGGCCTCATTATCTTAGAACGGATATGTTGTCATTGGAGAGAGTTCAGAGGAGGTTCATGAGGATTATTCTAGGAATGAAGGGGTTAACATATGAGGAGAATTTGGTAGCTTTGGCCTGTACTCACCGGAATTTAGAAGGTTCTCATTGAAACCTACTGAATGTTGAAAGGACTCGATTGGATGGATATGGAGAGGATGTTTCCTATGGTGGGGCTAACTGGAACTAGAGGACACAGCCTCAAAACTGAGGGGCAGGAATTTTTTTAGCCAGAGAGTAGTATATCTGTGGAATATTCTGCCACAGACTGTAGTGGAGGCCAAGTGTGTGTGTGCATTTAAAGCAGAAGTTGATTATTTCCTGATCGGTCAGGGCATCACAGGATATGGTGAGAAGGCAGGTGTCTCGGGTTGAGTGGGATCTGGGATCAGCCGTGATGGAATGGTGGAGCAGACTTGATGGGCTGAACAGCCTCATTTTGCTCCTATGTCTTATGGTTTCTTACTTTGCAATACTAGAGTGAAAAATAATCAGGACCCACAAAAGTATCAGCCTGTGACTCCATTATAGTCACCCTGCATCACTGCCCTGGTGACTATAATGCTTTTGAACCTTTCCCTTTCTTTCAATTTTAAAATTAACTGCTTCTTTAACCCATTTACATAAAAGAATAATTCCCACCCATTTCTGGTCAATTGCCTTAAATCTGTGTCCTCTGATTAACTAAACTTCTGCCAGAGAAAATGGTTTAGCTTACATTCTCAGAACCTTTGAGTGCATATCTAGGCACGAGCAAGTGCATGGAACAATAATGGAATATTGCACCCAATAATGTCTTTCATGCAGGCACCTCAAACTAATGAGGCCTTGGATTGATTTTAAAACATTTTATATTCTGTGATTAATCTTTACATTTTAAACAGTACCTTCAATGCTATCAATAGGTTCATCAGCATGAAGCTCTTCATTCTCTGATTCCTTCACTGGCTCCTTTACATCTCTTTCACACGTGACTGCAGCTGTAGTTTCAGTTTGGTCGAGTTGCTTCTCAGTTTCCCTTCCCAGTCTTAGTTCCACTCGGGTTTGTTCCAGCATGGAAGCAGGTTCCTGAGTTCGTTCTTTATCTTTATCAAACATTTCTGCTGACGGCTTTTCTTTCTCCTTCGTGACCTCTCTTCGTCGGTCTCTATTTCTGTGCCTGCTTTTAGCCCAGTCCCGATGTTCTCCATCCCGCTCCCATTCTCTTCTCTCCCGTCTTTCTCGATCACGGTCCCGTTCACTATCCTGAAGCTTTTCCCTGCTCTCAAAAGAACCAGTCCTGGAACGCTCTTGTCGATCTAAATCAGGGGAGCTTCTTCTAGAACTGTGACTCCTTGAATCTTGACGATCTATAAAATATAGCAAGATTACACTGTTCAGGAAAACAAAAATGACTACAAGTTTATTTTTCCATAAATGTATTCTATAACAAAGGTGTGATGCCTGCTACCATGAGCAGGGACATTATGATACCATCTCATGTCTTCCTATTTGATAGCCCCAGTTACTGATGCGGTATAAATCAATGCCAAATAAAATTACAGATTATAACAGAGAAAGTAGTTCCTTAAACATAAAAATTAATCAGAGTAAGTTTGACCAGAACAAGGCTTTCTAAATGTTTCTGTATGATCGTTCTCAGATTCAGTGGGTGGGATCTGTTATACCTTGTTCTGATAATTTGAAATATTTTGTAACTTCCAGATAACACACTGGGATCTCATTTAGTGTTCGGGATTTCTCCCAGTAGGTTAACTTGTCATTGTAAACTGGCCAGAGATTAGGCTAAGGTTAAACTGGGGGTTGCTGGGCAGTGTGCCTCGAAGGGCCAGAGGGACCTAGTCCACACGATCTCTACTACGTAGAAACAAGAATAAGGGCCCAGTATAATACTAATAGAGCTGTTGCATGAACCTCTGCCTTTTTTTGGTGGTCTCCTATTGGTGAAGTATCCATGGCTCAGTGTGTAGAGGGTGCTTGTGAAGACTAATGTAAGCTGGGCTGGGCAAGTAGTGCAGCAACTCAGAGCTAAGGGTTGAGCTCAGGATTGTACCCCGTCTGGTAGAGTGGCTGCAGATAATTGTTGTGGACAGGCAGCAGTGCTCAGATTATTGACAGACCACTTACATCTAATGGTCCCTCTCATTAGCACATGCTGAGAGACACCCATAGGGTCCAGGTGGCCTATCAACATGTGGAACAACTACTGCTAGTCTTCAGCAATGGCCTTCACTCAGCATGCCAGTCATGGCATAACTCTTATACCCTTCCCAATGGCACTGACATGTTTTCATACCTTTAAGTTATACTGTTATTATCACTTGAGAATTTCTTTATGCATTCTTTCAGGTTGCACTATTCTGCTACTTTTCACTCATTCTGGTGTGTTTAATATTACACTTGTATTTATTATTACCATACATACTGTTTACTATTGTGAGTTTCATACAAACAAGGACTTCCACTGCACCCTGGTGTAAGTGACAATAAAACTAATGTAATCTCAGGTCTCACGCTTAACACCCTTCCTCACAGATAGCACCTCTACAACAAATCATGGGTGATTCTCTGCTGCAAGAGACAGCAGAGGGCAGGTTCCCAATAGAATAGCTCACATTATGAGTGGACATTTTTAAGGTACTGGCAGGTATGTTCTTACAAGCCTTGGAACTAGAGGATCAAGAGCGCCAATGTATCAGTGCTCTGTGGAGAAGCACAATGTATCAGTGCTCTGTGGAGAAGCACAATGCATCAGTGCATTATCAGTTATCAGTGCATAAATAAACAATCAGCTTTCTATATTAACAGTGACAAAGGAAGTCTGATACTGGATTGCAAAGGCTTCCTTGAAAATAGTCCAGAAGCACTAATTAAGTAATCACTTACATGTCCTAACTATGTAACAAGCTGGATTGTTTAAACTGAAATTATGGTTCTATGTCAAACCTCAATGAACAGGTAATGCTGGTGGCCACTGGTACATATCTACTAATTAAAATCTGATGGTACCTCTCATAAACAGTATTCAACACCTTGGAAGCTTTTATATTTTATTGTTTTACAATGTTGAATCGCAGCCAATTTGTTTTTTTTTTACACTGATCAACAGAAAAGACTCTTGTGTGAGAGTGAAAACAAATTTCTACAAATTGGTCTAAATTTATTACAATAATTAAACACAAAATAATTAATTGCATAATTACTAACCCCCTTCAAGTCAGTATTTAGTAAATGCACCTTTGACAGCAATTACAGCATTGAGTCTGTGTGGATAGGTCTCTATCAGCTTTTCACATCTGGGCACTGCAATTTTTCCCCATTCTTCTTTACAAAACTGCTCAAACTCTGTCATTCTGCTTAAGGATCGTGAGTGAGCCCTTTTCAAGTCCGGCCACAAATTCTCAATTGGATTGAGGTCTGGATTCTGTCTTGGCTACCCCAGGACATTAACTTTGTTGTTTTCAAGCCCTTCATGTGTAGCCTTGGCTTTTTGAAGAGTTGCTTGGAGTGTGCTTTTGTCTTCATGATGTAGTTTTTGCCAGGATACTGACTCACCAGCAGTTGGACCTTCCAGATAGATATATTTTTACTACAATCAATTGAAACACCTTGACTGCACACAGATCTCCATTTAACTAATTATGTGACTTCTGAAACCAATTGGCTGCCCCAGTGATGATTTGGTGTGTCACATTACAGGGGGTGAACATTTATACAATCAATTATTTTATGTTTTACATTTGTAATTAATTTAGATCACTTTGTAGAGATCTGTTTTCACTTTGATATTAAAGAATCTTTTTTTCTGTAAAAGCCATATTAAATCCACCGTGATTCAATGTTGTAAAGCAATAAAACGTGAAAACTTCCAGGGGGATGGGGATGAATCTTTGTAGGCACTGTACGTAAATCCCTAAGCCATGGGTCTCTCTTTCATTCTCCTTCATCTCTGGACTTCTATTTGTTATGTGTTCAGATTGTAAGAATGAAATCTTCACTACAGAAAAGATTAAGCACAACATTTACAAATTTCTTAGTAGCTTGGCTGAGAAAATCTTAAACCCAATGACATATATCTATCTATACCAGCTTCCAGCTAGAATAAGACTGATTATTTTCAGCTGGGGTATTGAAGTCAAGTTTAACCTTCTTATAGAGTTTAGCTATCAGTACTAGATATGAAACCTGATCATCTTTCTGGTCTGTGTGGCTCATCAGCCTATAAGTTTAAATTCTATGCATCATATTCCATGTAGGAACGTAAAATATCCATTACAATGAAAAATCTAACAACCCAAAACATCTGGTTCCTCTTTTTTGGTGTAAATGTCAGATTGGATTTACATGAACCAGAAGGAAATTGGAATGCACCTTCAATGAAGCTTTACAAAATATATTGGCAAAATATCAAGAACAACTGAAATGCAAGGAAGGGAAATTTTGCTGTATAACAGTATTATTGATAGCTTGAAAAAAATACTAACATCACTATCACAATAATATAATCACTTCTAATATCTTCATGCATTATTAATCATACAGGTTTACTTTGGATCCTGGCAATAATGACAAACTATCTCTGTGTTTGTATAGGTTTCTTCTTTCAATAGATTCAGTAGTTATAAGATCAGGGGAAGTCATTTAAAATTGAAATGCATTGGAACGTATCTCAATAAAACTCAGGAATTTTTGAGCCTTGAAGGGCTGAGTAAGTTAGATCATTGGGGATATTTAAAGAGGAAGAAGATAATTTTTAAAAGGTCAGGAAATTAAGGAGTGTGGTGAACTGGCACAGATTGAGGAATTAAGGCTTGAGGCAAATCAATCATGATCATATTAAACAGTTTCAGAAATTAAGTAGCCAACTCCTACTCCTATATTCTTACGTAATTTCCCACCACTCTTTGTTGTGATACTGGGCATAAAACGATAATGTTTTAGTTGGTATGTTTTTCTGTTTACACTTAGCACATCAAGTCAAAGTGATAATCGTACAACCTGAGGAAGTGCTGCGGCTAGGCTCTCCACGCTTGAGTTGATCTATTCGGGATTTACGTTCACAAGACTCAATATTTCTGTACTTCTGCCCATCTCTTGAAGTTCCATGCTGTCGTCTCCTTCCACCACTCTGATCATCTCCGCTGCGATGAGTAGATTCATTTGAAGGTGATCGTAAACGGCTTGAAGTCTGACTGCGATTGCTACCAAGGCTGCTGCTCCGTTTGTGCTCATCAGTTTTACATGAGCGATTATCTGCCACGGTAGGGGCTTCTAACTTTTCAACTTCAGTTCTCTGACTTTTCCTTCGAGAATCTTCAAGGCTCTTGTCAGAAATTATACTTTCTTCACGTTCTGGCACATCTCCATCTGACCAGTCACTGAAAACTACATCTCCTCCTCCTTGTGTATTTCCTTCAGCACTTTTCTCAGATACTTCTTCAATAGATTCTTCCTTTACGGTTACAGGTGGAGTCCTGGGACCCTTCCACCTTTTAGCTTGCGGGACCACTTCCTCATCAGAAGCATCTGAATCTCCTTTAGAGCGTTTACGTTTTTTATCAACATTTTTCTTCTTTGAAGCTTTCCTGGGTGACAAAACTGCTTCCTCTACTAAGGGCTCTGAAATGTATTTTTTGGATCCACAATCATCATCTCTTTTGTTCTTCTTTTGAGACTTCCGCAGAGCTTTGTTTTTTTTCTTGCTATGTTCATGTAGTCCAACAAGTCCTTCTCTATCATCACCAGTATGGTGTGCAGTGCTATCAGATTCCCTGCTTCGTGAACTCTCGACGCTCCCCGCTATATGCTCTCTTTGTTTGTCCCCTGAAGCTATTCTTTCTCTCATGGTATGGTCATCGCGCCTCCTTGTACTTTCCTTTTTGTCCAACTTCCTGTCATCATCTTTCCAGCTACTTGTTCGATCTTCAATAACACGCGGCGGACTGAGTGTCCGACAATCTTGTGGACGTACGACCTGACTTAACAAGCGGTGCTTTTCACCTGAAAGAAATATACATCTCAGTCAGAAGCAGACAGGATGTTAAAAAAATCTACAGTGATACAACCAATTCCCACTGGACTTCATACTGTTCCTATAGAATCTTGGACCAGCATTTGTTCAACTTAGTTATTTTTGCTGTACAAATTTGAAAGAACACAACGGCAATAGAACCAATAGAAAGAGATAAGTACTTTACTAAATTACATATTTTATATAATTTTAGTGCTTTGAATGGGGTTGCAGCACTCTAAAGCCCTGGTAGATGGCTTACAATAACCTTTAGAAAAAATTAACAATACTATTCCAATCAGACACTGACAGCTAAGAGGAACATTCGTACAGATTTATCCAGAGGATATCACAAACACAGTTTAATTCACTCAATTTCCTAGCCAACATATCCAATGACTATTACTTAGTTCCAGAATCACTATTTATTTACTCTGCTTCATCATTAATAAAGCCAATAGCAAATTCTGGAGAAACATCTTTATTGGGGAACAGTTAGAAAACAAATGTAGTTGAAGCAAATAGCACAGAATTCCTGAAGGAGATGTTAGCTGACAGGGAAAAAAGAGAAGAAAATTCAGGAAGAGTAAAGCACAGCAGATAGGGAAGAGAATCATATGAAGCATAGTCTTAGACTATAGAAAGAAGTTTAGGAGCAATACAGTAGCACAACTCCAGTGACCAAGGTTCGAAACTGACCTCAAGAGCTGCCTGCATGGAGTTTGTACATTCTCCATATACCTGTGTGTTTTTCCCTTCACATCTCAAAGATATGTAGATTGGTAGGTTAATTGGCCAACCTACATTGCCCCAACATGTAGACATTCTGTACAATCTGGCAGGATTTAATGGGAAAATGGGAAGAATACAACTGGATGTCCATGTGCTTAATGGTCAGTGTGGACCTATTGGGCCAAAGTGCCCATTTCCATGATGTATGACTCCATTTGCAATTTTTTCAAGCCTTTACCTGTCTCAAAGGCTTGTTTATTTTGAAGGAATAAAATCAATACTAAGTTTCAAATTTCACTTAATTTGAAACTCCAGCACATTCTGATCACGTATGTAATTTGCAGTGATTTATCATAGATAATAAATGCTTCAGGAAGAGCAACTTTCTGTTCTCTTGTGATTCATCACAAAACATTCTAAAACATATCAAGTACTGAAAGGTAGTACTGATAAAGATCTTTTGGAGACTATAATTTGTGGAATAAGAAAGCCAATTAGGCAACTAACACTTGTTAAAACTCCTTTTATTAAAAGGATATTCGCTATGACCTACTTTTCTCTTCACTACTGTTGTAGGTATCACTATCAGGAGATTCATCACGAGCTCGCTTTGCCAATGGGCTCAGGCTGCATTCTGTCCAAGGCCGTTTTCTAGCAAATAGAAAATCAGAAACATTCACCCTGTGGGTATACAGTAATATGTAAAATCCAATTGCTTAAGCAGAATGAAAACACTGAAGCACTTAGTAGCCTAAATGTAAATTAGTTAAGATTGACCAAATCGATCCAAACTTTGTCAATCTCTCATCCATTTTAGCTAAGTGGACTATTTTTGCTTTGGTTGCACAATGTTAAAATACTTAGTTTAAAAACAGATCCATTATTTGAGTTGCACTTTTGTTAAATTACACTTGAATAAATGTACACATTGAGCATCAATGAATTATCCATTTATATTATTCAAACTGTATTCAAAACTCATCTTGAACAACCTTTCTTGCAAATAAAAAATTTGTTGTCATAAATCACTGTAGTTCATGATAAATTTAAAGACAATTCTCAATTCTCTCATCAGATTTCATTATCCAACCCATGAATATAATTGTACTTTTACACAATAAATTTTAAAGGTAACGATTCTGGTTTATTTATACAAGTTATATGTTTGAAACAGCTTTTACCAAATCGTAAGCATATGCTTACGCCTTCATTATGTCTGCACAAAGATCTATTTTAATCTTGCTATGATGTATCAACAGTGGTCAATAAAAATTATTTATGACAGGGCAAAACCAGTTTCTCCAAGAATGAGAACAAATTGGAGAAGAGCTCAGATTGGCCTTTTTGGCTAGGTAACATTTTGAGTAAACAAAATATCTTTAAAAAGGATGCTGAGCCTCAGGCACATACTGTATATGCACCCTAACAATTTAATAGGCTGGAAAAAATCACATGCTCTTTGAATATTTGTTATCTACACCATAAAGAAAATATGCTGTCTAATATTCTAATTGTATCATTGATATATGGATGTGACATTGTTTAATATAAATTAATAGAGAAAAAATCTATAGAAATTAAAAGCAACTTAACCTCTTGGCCTCCATTGAGCTACCAAGTAAAAAAAAACAGGACAACAGGAGAGGATTCTTAGGGCCATTACTTATGTACTTGGAGAATTAGGAATAATCACCTTGGCTTTGTGATTGGCAGATTATGCCTCAGAAGCCTAATTAAGTTTCTCGAGGAGGTGACAAAACAAATTTATGAAGGCAGAGCAGTGGATGTGGTGTATGTGGATTTCAGTAAGGTGCTTGACAAGGGTCCCCATGGTAGGTCACCCAGAAAGTCATCAGATCCATGGAAACTTGGCTGTCTGGCTGTGCAGCTTGCCAGTAGATTGAGTGTATTCTACCTGGAGGTCAATGACTAGCAGTGCTAGGACCTCTGTTCTTTGTGATTTTTATAAACAACTAGGAATTGGGGTTTGGGTTCATAAGTTTGCAGATGACACAAAGGTTAGAGGTATTGTGGATGGCGTAGAAGGTTATCATAGATCATTACTGTTATAGACAGGAGGCAGATCCCTTGGGTGGAGAAGTTGGATATGGAGTTCAACCCAGAAAAGTGTGAAGTGATACACTTTGGAAGATGGAAAATGAAGGGAGAGCACAAGGTTAATAGCAATGTTCTTAGCAGTGTGGAGGAACAGAGGGATCTTGGGATCCAAGTCCACAAATCCTTCAAAGCTGCTGCACAAGTTGATAAAGAGGTTAAGGCAGTGTCAGATCTACGGACCTTCATTAGTAGGGGGACTGACCTAAAGAGCCTCAAGGTAATTTTGCAGCTCTATAAAACTCTGGTTAAACCGCACAGAGTATTGTGTTGCCTTATTAAAAAAAATGATGTGAAAGCTTTAGAGAGGATGCAGAGGAGATTTACCAGAATGTTGCCTGGACTTGAGAACATGTCTTATGACGAAAGGTTGCACGAGCTAGGGCTTTTCTTTTTGCAGTAATGGGGGATTGAGGTGCCTAAAATTAAGAAAGACATACAGATAGAGTGGACAGCCGGCACCTCTTTTCACAGGGCAGCAGTGACCAATACCAGAAGTCTTCTGCATAAGGCGAGTGGAGGAAGGTTCAAGGGAGATGCCAGAGATAACTGCATTTTTAACAGAACACACTGCCAGTTGTGATAAAGGCTGATACAATAGAAACATTTAAAAGACTTTCAGATAGGCACATGGATGCAAACAGTTACAGACTACGTAGGAGGGAAAGGTTAAAATGATTGAGTAGTATGTTTATATAGATTCAGATTCCATTTCATTTATCACATGAACATCAAGCCACACAGTGAAATGTTTTGTTTGCATTAACAATCCACATACCCTAAGGGTGAGTTGGAGGCCGTACACAAGTATCACCACATATTTCAGTGCCAGCACAGCGTGCCCGCAATGTTCAGAACAACTCAAGCAACATCAACAACAGAATGATAGCCACAAAACAACAGTAAAATAAGCCCCTTTCCTCCCTCCCATTCACAACACAGACAGGCTGCCTCCAAGCTGCCAGCTTCCAGTGGACACGCAGGTATCAGACCTCCGATTTCCCCCATAGACTTGCAGATTCACAGATCCAGGGCTTCAGCCATCAAGCCTCAACATCTGGACTTGCTGACTTCAGGCTTTAATCTCTAGTATCAACTCCTGGGCTTGCTGATGACAGGACCTGAACTCCAGACCTCAAAAACTGGAATCGGCAATTCACCATTATACGGGATCACCAGTCTTGTGCCACCGGCCTGCACCAATGGACAACCAATCCTAGAACCCGCTAACATGGGGTCCACCAGCCCTTATCCTTTTTGGTCTTCGTCCACAGCTCTTGGGTGCCCTTTGGCACACATTCATGTCACTGGACTTCAAACGTGAAGCATGGAGTGGAGGCCTGGACTCCGGCCTGTCCTCTAACTCCCCAATATCACTGTCTCTAAAACATATCCTAACTCCCCCTCTCTGTCCCCAAAACCATCCCTATGAACTTAAAAGCAACTAAACCTGATACTCGACCTTCATGGAGATCATCCTGGGCCAAAGGATCAACACTTATTGCAGTATTGCATAACCAGAGGTATGATAACTTCTGGATTTATTTTTGTCTTATTAATAAACATTGATGCTGTTAATTAATTAGTAGTAAATAGGGTGGAAGAGAAATTTCTTCACTTCGAAGATGGGAAATTTTTGAAATATTCTATCGTGGAGGATCATGAACTGAGTTGACTCATATCAGATATTAACTGATTTGTGGGCATTAATGGAATTAAGTGATATGTGGAAAGTGGAGCTGTGTTAGAAAATCAGCCATGATTTTACAGAACGACAGAGTAAGCTTTAAGTGCCAGATGGCCTATTCCTAATTCTTATGTTCAGAAAATTGACCATTATATCATTTCCAGATTATCATTCCCTCTTAATTTGTTTTTAAACAGGTTTGAGAATGACAAGAATATTCAGTTACAGCTTACAAATTAAATTTGAAAAATACTTTGATATCAACGTACCTTGTTTTCCTTTGACTGTGACTTGCCCTCAAATCCCGCTCTTCTCGTTGATCGTCCTTTTTATCTTTGCGTTCATCTCTCAATTTCTCCTTCTCATCCCAGTCTTTTTGCTTCTCTCTCTCTCTGTCCCTCTCTCTAACCCTCTCCCTTTCCTTTTCCCTTTCCCGTTCTCTCTCCCTCTCTCTCTCCCTCTCCCTTTCTCGTTCTCTCTCCTTGCCCCTCTCTCGCTCTCGTTCCTTTTCCCTATCCCGTTCACGGATTCTTTCACGCTCCCTCTCTCGATCCAATTCTCTTTCCCTTTCTCGCTCTCTATCTCTATCACGATCTTTGTCACGATCTCTTTCACGGTCTCTTTCCCTGAGTCTATCATCACGCCTGTCCTCGCGATCTGATCGCCGCTCTTCTTTTCTTTCTTCATGGTCATGATCATCTGTCCTCCCTGGGTGCCGTGTAGCAGTACCAGCTGTGTGATCTTTAAAATAAAAATATAGAATGATGTAGAGCTATCATGCTTAAACTTAACTTCTGAAAAGTCTATCACATTAGTTGTACTCTTTCCATCATAGCCTGAAAATTCAATGGTATGCAAATAGACACATTTCATTTTAAAACTACTGCTGTAAAATTTTACATATACTATTACTTAACTTAAACACAAGTCATCTTATGGAATATGCACAATATTTGATTGTTTTCTTGGTAAGGGAAAACTCATTATCTTCGGGACAGAATCTTCGTAGACCATGGTTTCTCTTTGGGAACTTTGCAGTTGCTGGCATATTGGGTGGTGGGAAAGCTGATGTTTTACGCTAGAATAAGTGCACGGGGGGTGGGTTTGATGCTGCTTGTGAGTGGGAGGGAGACAGCGGGCTTTGAGGTTCCTACATTATTTCTGTCATTCATTCTTTGGGTGTTTCTTCTGTTTGAAAGATGTCTGCAGAGAGTAAGAATTTCAGGTTGTATATTGTATACATTCTTTGACATAAAATGGAACCATTGAACTTTTGAACTATTGAATTGAATGCTCAATTTTGAAGAGATGGAAATTTTTGTAGGCTAGAACCCATTTCCCTAACTCAAACATTCATTTTTGTATGTTACAGTTCAGATTATCACTTACAATATTGTTTGACTATGACCTTAGTAATTCTTCCCTGTGTCGTTCAGGCAGCTTATCATTTATATAAATGGGAGGGAGAGTTAGGAAGAGAGAGAAGAAAAAAATAATAAATCAATTTCAATACAGGTTTCACTCTCCTGCAATCAACAATTATTAGTGGCTGAATGTAGTAAACTGGTGGTAAACATTAATTGTCTGCACCAGCTACATTAGACTAAATGAATCACTAATGAGGTAAAGAGACAACTGATTTTCAACTTTAAATGCTTGGTGAAGTCAACTAAGAACATCCTCAAATTCTATATTAGTAATAACACTCTGATTCTACCACCACTTCCCTAAATGCATCTACCGTTTCTTATCTGTTGCTTCGTTTGAATGATATTCAGCACTAGGTAAGGTGGAAATACCTCTAATTAAATTCTGAAATGATGCTGCCATCAAAAACTGTTTACTTGGTCACCAATTTGTCTTTTGCTATCACTATCTCAGACTGCACCAGAATTTACACATCGCTAATATAAAAAACCCTCTAATGATCTACTTTACAAATTCTGAAGGAAGCCTCCAATACCTCCTATCTTTACCCTTATGAAATTTAATTACATCCAGAGTAGACAAAACATTCAAATTTTGTTTCAGCATTCAAGTGTCTTCCTTATTCAAATGATCAAACAATAAGTTTATACAAAAGAAAACATTTTTAGTTCTGAACCCAGATAACATGAAACCTGAATTGCTTTCAACAAAACACTGCTACCATTAATTGCTACCCATACCTCTTTCACGGTCTCTGTTTTCACGCCTTTCCCTCTCTGCATGGCCATGCCTGTCAAAGGATGCATCTCTGCTTTGGTCTCGATCATAGCGATCTCTTTCTGCATATCCACTTCTTGTATCCCAGTTTTCATGGTAATTACTGCTTGTGCTGTGTGTGTCAAATTGGCTACTTCGAGTTGTTCCATGGCTCCCTGGAGTGAACAGCATGTGTGTATTTTATGGTACAAAATGCGGACTACAAAAACACAGCAGATTCACTTAACAAAACCATAAAAGATCACTATAAGAGTACAACTATTTTATACAGAATCTTCATGAATGACAAGAAATATTTTTCAGAATACAATACTCTGAGGTAGTCAAAATATATTTTTGCTTCTTCAGATTCTTTCAGATCTGAAACATCTTTAAATCCGGAACTGAAGCTTCATCGATGATAATATATTTTAGTATGACAATCACATACACATTTCTTCTATCTAGGTATACACCTGTCATTGTAATTACCCGTTCCACTTTCACTCTGACCTGTCTGCAATCTCTGTTCCATCAAGGCACAACATAAACTTGAGGAACAGCACCTCCACCTGGGTCTCAATATCAATTTCAGCAATTTCAGATAACTTGCTTTCTGTGTGTATCTGAAATGATCTGTTGTACTTTAAGGTTATCCAATTTTCCCCCTCTCCTTTCAATCTTTAGCAAGTTCTGACCTGTATTTCACAGCTCTAACATGTCTCTTGATTAGTTTTTCTTTCCTCAGTTTTCCTCATAAATTCTTAAACTAGATAGCTCCTTAAATGTTGGAATCAGATTGGAAATCCTGACCTCACCATGTCATTGGATTCCCACCTACAGCTTAAAACTAACTTACTGCTCACTTTCCTGGTTGTGATGAAGGGTTTTTGACCAGAAACATTACTTCAACTTCTCTTTTTATAGATGCTGCATGACATACTGAATGTTTCCAACATTTTCGCTTTTCACTTCAGATTTCAAGCATCAGAATTGCTTTTAAATTTCAGCTCCCCTGTCAGCCGGTACTAGGAAAAAATGAAATTTGTTCTGTTGTAACAGCCCATACAGAAAGGACTACGTATTGTTTTGGTAGCTGGAGGGCAAATGTTAGCTTCTTATCAATGTACTAGCCCAGATTACTTGCCCAAAGTCCTGATGCAGGGTTTGAACCCCAGATTTCCTACACCAGTAAGTTAGTTTTTAGATTTTCTGTTGTAAATATATCTTTCAGAAAGCTGGCATCATCCACCTTCTTTTGCTATGTGTAGGCAATCTCATATAGAGCAACAATCAGGATGAGGACAAGCAATGCATTGTGTTCCACTTGTTTTGGATTTTGTGAATGTGTTGAATGCTTCAATGGAGTCCTTTTAAAATTCTTGCCTTGTTCATGGAATTACTCAAAATTACTGGATAAAGCAGCCACCAAGTTGCAGTTCTAATCCCAATTCCAAGCCTGGGTCATTCACTCTCCTGATAGTCAACCTTTGAAAATGTATGTCAAACTTTATACACATAAGTACATCTGTCCAAACTTACACAGATCCACTGTTAAATCCAATTCCTTAGTGGAGTATCAAGAGATATAAACAAGGGAAGGAAAGGCCTCTAGACTGGTGTGCTGTCAGCTCAGAAATATAACAAGAGGTACACTTCAGCAAGTCATTTATGGTCAGATACCTGATAGAAGAAATTCTCAAATGATACCATCACAGAAGTCTAGTATATAAAGGCTAAGCACATACTACATAAAGGAATGAGAGAGATTCAGGTCAAGCAGAACAAGTTAGCCAAGCAAGTTGGGACTCAAACATCAAAGCACAAATTATTAGGATGGTGAATTAACCCATAAATTATGCTTTGGAGAAATGGCAAAACAATGATTAAATAAAATGTTGTGTTCAACCTTATAAGGAGGGAACAAACCTCTACGGCATCTCATTTGGCTACAATTTCTTTGTCAATCATTATTCTTTCAAAAATGATATGACCCAAGGCAAAATGCAACTCATGCATGTGAAACTTGCAAATAAAAGTTTGCTCACAGAGCCTTCATTTGAATTATGCCAATAATCTTCACCTTATAACCTCCAAATTAAGGCAAAAGAAAAATCAGGGAAAACACCAAAATAAATTCATTGATGTTAAGGGTATGCACAAAGACATAAATGAAAGATAATTTTTTTCCCCCCCCCACCGCCACCAGCACAACTGTAAAAGCAGAAATGTACCCAGATGATTTAGAACACAAACTTAGAACATTACAGCATAGTATAGGTCCTGATGCCCATTATATTATGCTGGTCATTTAATCTACTCTAAAAAAATCAAACTAACTCTTCCCTCCTCTATATCCTTCCATTTCTCTCTCATTTATTTCACTGACAGAAATCTTCCACCAATCCACCTCATCTCATATTATTTCAGGTTTTAACATACTCTCAAGACACTACCAGAAAGAATTCTGCAAGATTCCACCAGAAATAGTGTGCTGGAGTCATTAAATTTGAATATTGGGCATGAATAATTAAAATGAAAGCATTTATATCTCACCTTTTTCGGTTAATTCTGGTCCTCTCCCTCTTCCTCTGGCCACTCTTTCACCCCTGGTTTCGCCACGTCCATCTCCCCTGATCTCGCCACGGCCATCACTCCTGGTCTCAATGCGGCCATCTCCCCGGCTATCAGTCCTGGTCTCACTCCGGCTGTCAGCTCTAGCCTCGCCACGGCCATCTCCCCTGGACTCGCCACGGCCATCTCCTCTGACCTCACCCCGGCCGTCTCTACTGGTCTCACAACGGCTGTCAGCTCTAGCCTCGCCACGGCTGTCTCCCCTGGACTCTCCCCGGCCATCTCCCCTTGAGTCACCCCGGCCATCACCCCTTACCTCACTTCGGCTATCTCCCCTCATCTCGCCCCGGATATCCCCTCTGGTCTCACCCCGGCCACCTCCCCTGGCTTCGCCCCGGCCGTCTCCCCTGATCTCGCCCCGGCCGTCTCCCCTGGTCTCGCCCCGGCAGTCTCCCCTGGTCTCCCCCCGGCTGTCCCTCCTGGACTCGCTCCGGCCATCTCCCCTGGACTCGCCGCGGCCGTCTCCCCTGGATTCGCCCCGGCCATCTCCCCTGGATTCATTCCTGCTATCAATCCTGGCTTCATTTTGACGATCATTCTTGATGTCAGTCCGGGAATTTTCATCCCTGCCATGGCCCCGACTGTAACTGCGGTCCTCATAATGCTGTTCGTCTTTTCGATGGAAATCTCTGCTATCTCGATAATCGTGTGTATCGCGGCTAGATCGTGATTCTCTCCCATCTCGAGAATCTTTGCTCTCTTTGTAATCTCGTGTGTCTCTTGTATCACGAACTTCACGAGATTCCCTGATCTCTCTGCGCTCGGTGTTATCTTTCACTTCTTTGTAATCCCGATTGTTTCTGTTATCACGGGTTTCCCTGCTTGTCCGCTCGTCCCTTTCATGGAGTAAATTCTGATCCAGATCGTAATCTCGCCGGTCTCGACTATCCTTGCTTTCCTTGTCTCGTTTTCCTCTGTTCCCTTAGAGGAAAATATCTACATTAATATCTAAATAAATTATGCCATATTAATGAGTTGAAAAAAAAGCCAAAGTAGATTATTAATGGAAATGATACCAAGTAATGAAGCAGTGAAAACCTAATACGCTCAATGGCTGTGTATTAAGACAGCTGTAGCAAGAAAGCCTTTAGATAAAGCAACACTGATTTAATTGACAGCCTGCCCTGAAGCAGTTCACCCCTTAGTAAATTGATACAATTAATGTTTATAAAATACAAAGTCCAGAGACAAAAATGTGAATTTTACTTATTAATTACAAACAAATTGACACCATACGATTCTATGAATTTAATGTTGAATGATTTAATGTTATAGCTTCAAGGTATTAAAATCTGCTAATTTTATGTTTACTTAGAATATTAGGGTACAATTAATCCACAGCAAGCCAGAACTGGAAATCTACTTTCAAGTACTTCACTCAACAAAAAGGCGAGGGAAGTATATCAACTAGCAATGAAGTACAAACTTGAAGGATTTTAAACAAGAAAATGTCTTTCACTAAAGGGCCTACTGTCAATCGATAGTTTGCTGCAATCTATAAATAAATGTTTTGATGAACTTTTCAACATTCAAGGTTCACCTAAAACTATGAGAAACCCTAATACAAGACCAAAGTAAAGGATGAGTTTCATGGAATACACATGCTTTTTAAATAAAGCATTCAACCTTCCACTTCATGGTACCTCCTGAAGAATTAAGGATGTAGGCAAGTTATTTTATAGCTGATTATTATTTTTCTATCAGTTTTAAAAATATTTGTTGTTGTTGAGTTGTCGTCGACTCATGGTGACCCTATGGATAGTGTAGTTGTTCATAGGGTTTTCATGACAAGTAGATTGCCAGGCCTTTCTTCCACACAGATACTGCTGTTACGCAGGTTTGTACCCGGCCAGATTCGAACTCAGAACCATCCACCTCTGGTCCAGAGCTGATGCCACTACTCCACCAGCCGGGGTAATACATACAAGGGTGTAATGTATTGGATAAAATATTCATTTACTACCACATTTATGAGAAGCAACCTTCATCCTATTGAAGGATCATTTTCCTCTTTGTCCATTTCGCCTACCTCAACAAGAAAGGAGTTCATTATGTAGACAACTGCAAGTTTGAACTTGTCTCACTTTGCATATTAGCAAGTTACTAAACTTACAAACAGAAATTTTCAATGTCGTATTATTTAAATGTCACAAGTAATCAAAAGTCAAGGATCACTAGGAATTGGAACATTTAAAAAAGCAAACTCACACTCAGTTAAATCTTCCACAAAAATGAATGTTTTTTACCTTCCTTCTTCTCATGATATAGCTCTTGTAATGGTGATTTTTCTTGTTCGTGTTTGCCTTTTTCCTTAACAGAGGACCTATGCCTAACAGGACTTTGCTTTCTCTGTGGAGATGAAGAACGTTGAGTATATGGTGAAGGGGATCGCTTTCGAGTGAGAGACGCTGAGCGCTGGTAGGACAGTGAAGTGGAACATTTGTGTCGGGGAGACGATGATCTTCTTGTTACAGGTGAACCTGACTGAGACGATGGAGAGTGTTGTCTGGATACAGTGGGAGTTTGGTGTCGTCGCTGAGAAGAGGGTGATCTGCTAGAAAGGTAACATTTGAAAGAGTCATCTATACAAAGCATTTTTAAAAACAGTTGCCAAGTACAACTGTTATGTAAGTTCCTAACAACTGTCAGTAAGCCAATTTCTCCCAAGTCAGAAACATCCACTTCCTATAATAACCAATCTTGTATCACTCTATGTAGACTTGCTATAATTCTTTCTTTTCATTAAATTTTTACCCTAACACTACCCATAATGAAACTACGGGAAAATACACTGTATCCAGTAAGCCATAACATGAAACATTATTAGTACTGTAGCTTGAAAAATGTTTTAAAAATGTACGGAAGAATCATGTTGAGGTCAGATCATTCATATTTGGGGAGTTCCTGTAGTATAGTAATTTTAGCAGATACAAACCTAGCCTATTTGACACACACTTTCAAGCTATTACTCGAGTAAACATGTTCAAGACATACTTCCACCACATTAACATGTTTCCTTAAGCAAGGCGATCAGAATTGTGCATAGCACTTCAGATGCGGTTTCACCAGTGTCCTATAATTGAAGCATAATCTTGATAGTCGTGTATTGAATTCTTCTGAAATAATAATATTGTTAGATTTTCAATTACTTACTGCATTTTTAAGGGCCTCGGCTCGATGCGATAACTGTTTATTCCCTCTCAGAGATGCGCCTGACCTGTTGAGTTCCTTCAGCATTTTGTATTTTCTTAAAAATGTTTTCCAAAGAGACACGTTCTCAATTTCACACACCTTAATCCACTCAATCTAACTATCTATACCCTTTCCTTTTCTCCTTGTATCTCTCTCTCTATATCTTTATGTTATTAGCAAATTTTGCAAACATGCTGATCATTCAAGATGTTTATAAAACTTGACGAGTTGACAGCATGATTTCTTACCAACCAAGTAGAGACTGATTTACAGTGCCTTGTAAAAGTATTCAGCTCCCAACCATTTGCTGACATAAATGAATATTACATCCACAATCTGCGAATCACATGCTCTTCCCCCCCCCCCATAGTAGATTCCAAAAAAAAACAGGGAAAATTGTAAAGCATGAAAATTCAAAAGCTGAAATTACAGCCTCTTGCAGCCTTTACAGCCAGGAGTCTTTTCAATAAGACTCTATTAGCACGATGATGCAAGATTTGCCCATTCCTCCTTGCAAAATTGCTTAAGGTGCGCCAGGTTAGTTGGGGTGCAGTGGTGGACAGCAGTCAGGACTTTGACTGGGCCACTCAAGGACATCAATTTTCTACAATTGAATCTACTCAGCGGTTGCTCTAGTAGTGTGCTTTGGGTCATGGTGAATGAAATGCTGAATGAAATGGTCAAGGTGGCGAGGAGCGAGATGGTTCAGATCGTTGCTTGAAATGGCAGAAGCAGATACTCAGATGGAGAGTTAAGCACCAGGCAAGATTGAAAGGGTCACGGTGAGGGGGTCTGAGGTGAGGTATGGGCCAAGTAAGATCACTGCTCCACAAGGTTTACCTGGCTCTGCGATGAACTATGGGTCTTGGACTCTCTTTGAGGACTTCTGTTCAGAAACACTAATTGTCTGCGGTTACTGTTACATGATACTTTCTTTTCATTGCACATTGGGTGCTCCATGGTTTTTTTTATTCTCTGCATATTGGGTGTTAGACAGTCTTTTTTCATATATATGGGGCTTGTTTTTGGGTTTCTTTTTTCTGTGGCTGCCTGTTAGGAGACAAATCTCAAGCTTGTATAATATATACACACTTCGATAATAAATGTGGCTTGAACTTTGAAAGACAAACTTCCTCCCCAGTTTAAGATTTCTGGCAGAGGATAGCAGGTTTTATCCAGGATCTGGCTTTTCTGTATTTAGCAGCAATCATCTTTCCATCATTCCTGACCAGATTTCCAGTCCCTGCTGCTGAAAAGCTTCCCCATAGCATGATGCTTCCTCTACCATATTTTACAGTAAGGAGAGCGTTAGCTGGCTGATTTGCAGCATTACATTTACGCCACACATATTGCTTAGTATCGAGTTCAACTCAGTCTCATCTGACAAGACCTTCTCCCATATCTTTACAGCACCTCCTAAGTGACGCTCTGCAAAGTCTTTACAGGCAAGGATATGCCTTTTTTTCAGACAAGGTTAAGGCCTAGAGATTGTGGAGCCATGAACTTCATCTTCATTGCAGCCACTATCTTCTGCTGCTCACTCAGAGAGACTGTTGACATCACAGTAGTCTCTCTTACAAACACCATTCTTCGCCGGTGAGTAAGTTTAGAGTGGTGGCCTGAGCTATACAGCATGGCAGTGGTTTCATATTTTTTCCACTTTTTCCACAAAGAGAGCTCTGAGGTATGTTCAGTGCCTTTGAGATGATCTTGTACCCTTCCTCAGATTTGTGCTTCTCTATCATTTCCCTGACTCACCTTGAATGCTCTTTTGTCTTCATTTTGGTTTGGTCTGTTAAAAATCTACCATACTGTTGGACCTTAGAGAGAAAGAATATTTATACAGGTGACCCTCCAATTTTCTATATCAACAAATTGGGTGAGTTGGTAAGGTAATATACAATATTGAACCTAAGGAAAGTTAGTGTAGTAATTACAAAGGGATTTAATATTTTGTCAGCCTCACTATTTTGTTTCTTAATTTCTAGTATATTGTTAACAGGTTTTGAATTTTTCTTTTGATTTGACTCAAAAAATCCTACTTTAATATACAGCATTTTAAATTTAGAAGATCAGACAGTAAAACGTGAAAATAGTTCTGGGGGCTGAATACTTTTTCAAGGAACTGTTCGTCTACTCTATACAGTCAATCAATGCCAAATGTTACCTTCTACACCAGGGGTCAGCAACCTTTACCACTGAAAGAGCCACTTGGACCCGTTTCCCACAGAAAAGAAAACACTGGGAGCCGCAAAACCCGTTTGACATTTAAAATGAAATAACACTGCATACAACGTTTTTTTTGCCTTTATGCTATGTATAAACAAACTATAATGTGTTGCATTTATGAAATTGATGAACTCCTGCAGAGAAAACGAAATTACATTTCTGCATGCAACAAAAACATTTTGAACTCCGAAAAAAAGACGTTGGGTTGAAAGTTACTTTTAAGTAAAATATTCAATGTCTATTTGAGTCCTTCTTGTATTTATGAAAAACGCCGAACTTAAATTTTCCGCCAGCAGCAAACCAAAAATAACGTCAGCCAGCTGTCATCCTGAAAAATGAAAGGACTATTTCACTGAACAATGAAAAAATATGAATATAAGTAAAATAATAGGCAATTAAAATATTTATCATACTTGGTTAATGGGATTTCTGCTCCTGGACCTCAGCGCACAGCGTCTGCACATCAGGGCTGTATGATGTCACCTTCATCTTTACACAGGATCGCAAGCTGTCATCTGTGAGGTTTTCAATATCACTCCATTTGTGTTTCTGAGCAAGAACGGCCTTCTGACGGGCAACATCTTCAAGGTCTGCTGTCAAGCGTCTAAACTTGGACACCCATATGTCTTTGTCGGCTATGTCGGCCAGTTCCATCTCAAGATCAGGTTGACTCACACCTGCCAATGCAGTCGTATTCAGTAGGGAAGGATCGATGCTTAAGGGAGTGACCGGGAAGGATAATGTGTTTTTTTCCTCTCTGAACTCACAGAAGCGTTTCCCAAACGATGTTTGCATTGCGATGATTGCAGAATGTAAATACTCCGAAATTATCATGTCGTGACCTTGTTTGAACTCTCTCAAATTGGGGAAGTGAGACAAAGTGCCTTTCTGTAAATCTCTGGCAAGCACTGTCAACTTGCGCTCGAATGCCAAAACATCCTCCAACATGTGCAGGGCTGTACGTCCTTTCCCCTGAAGAGCTGTGTTCAGCGTGTTCAGGTGCGCTGTCATGTCTACCATGAAGTGTAGCTTTTCCAGCCACTCTGGCTGTTCCAGCTCAGGAAAGGTGAGCCCTTTGCTGCCCAGGAAAGTTTTCACTTCTTCCAGACACGCGACAAAGCGTTTCAGCACCTTCCGTCTGGACAGCCAGCGATAAAAACACGTTGTAGCGGTGTCAGTAAACTGCAGTCAAAGATAGCTTTATTCGAACTAAACAGCCTTGCTTTTAAGCCTCCCTCAACCCAGCCCCCATGGACGCAGATGCTGCAAAAGACGCGTACTCACAAACCCCCGTAGGCTATCTCCCTTAGCCGGAATGCTGGCTAATTGTGAGCCGTTTCGGATGTGGCAGGAAATGTGTCGCTACACTTAGGTTGTACAAGATCACCATAATTACATTTCAAAAGCTAACAAACTAACATAAAATACATTTTAATTAAATACTGACCAATTATTTCCCAAAGCCACAGGGAGCCGCAGCACAGAGGTGAAAGAGCCACAAATGGCTCGGGAGCCGCAGGTTGCCGACCCCCGTTCTACACCATGACCTTTTAGTTTTTGCCAATGATCTTTGATGTGGCAATTTTATTAAAACTCTTCTGGAAATTTATGTACGGTCACTTGCAACAGCACTTGCAACTTCCTCAAAGGACTACAATACATTGGTTTTTGTCAAAACACATCAGCTTTTTCTGAATACTTTGAATATTCTGATTTGCTGACTATAGTATCTTTAACAACAATTTCAAACATTTTTCAAATGTTCAGTATTAAATGGAGTCACATTTAATACCCTTGAATGTGTAGCAGCCCTTCTAGAACCTTCAGAATTTTTAAAGAAAAATGGTTACCTTGTAGTTTAATTGGTCAGATGGGTGTAATTGGGGGATGTGAGCCTGTTGGACCAGAAGGGTCTGTAACTGTGCTATATTTCTAAATAAATAAAAATAAATTTAACTCTGTAATGACGAAGAGAAAAAATTCCCTTAAGAGAAATATAAACTTGTTATTCCATCTCTCAAAAGTTTAAAATAATTTTTTAATGGATTTATTATTTTGGGCAGATGTGGTTCATCAGCCGTGGTTGGCAGCTCATCCAGGAAAAGGAAAACTCTGATCTCAAATCTCCACTGACTTGCTGCTATGCCCACTCATGGGGAAAGCTTTGGGAGTGAACCACAAGGAAAAAGCTGGAGCTGGAGTCCCAAAGGCAGTCTATGTTGAGTTTGAAGTTTACTGGCAATTCCTGATGGTGCCGAACTGTATTGGTCTTTGCAGTTCCTTTAGATTCACCAGCTGCATGAAGAAAGGAGCCTGCTGCATGGGCAACAGTTTGTTCTCCATATCGTACTGCCCTTGCTTGCATACTGGCTTGCCAATCAATAATGTAGTCAGCTAGGACTCAAAATTATTGTCGATCCCAGCCAACGGAGGCCTACTATAAGATTCATTATCAGTATTTCTTAATCAGAACACAGAAACCAAAATTTCAGATGCAAAAAGTTTTTATTGAATTTTATTGAACTACCTTATCATTGATTAAAAACTATATTGTTACGAATGTACCACAGCTCTGAGGGGCCAAAGGAGCGGAAGCAGCCCCCTCCTTCCGGAGAATCGCAAGATCGCTATTAATTCGGGTCTCGGAAATGAGAGACAATGCAACGGTTCTGACCATTGTTCTTAGGGGCACCTGTGTGACGTGCATGTCCCTGCTACGTGACAGCTACCATGGATATGGACACCCTCGGGCGATGTGGGGGTGGGGATTGCATCACCCTACTTTGATGGACATCTACAACTCTGCAAGTCAAGATAAAAGGGGACTGCAGGAGGCAGTACCCCAGCGACGCACCAGAAGGACACCCTCGCTCAGTGCTCCCGTAATAGCTGGAAGCCATTCAACGCCACGTGCGCTCCTAACTCCTTTGCCTGGGGAGTGGGTGGCTGATAATACCGAGAAGGACTTCGAACTAACAATGGGGAAACAACGCTCCCCTGATTTAACGGAGTGGCTTCATAAAGACCCGGGCAAGTTTTTCTGTTTTTCACCGATCCCTCTAAAACACGTGAAACACAGCGATTCCCCGAAAGGCTAAAGTCTGCAGACTTCTGAGTGACTTTTATATTTCCAACGGACAATATATTATCCCCCAGACAACAGTCGAGATTACTTTTTAATGATGAACATTACTATACCCGTGCTTTAGATTGAGTATTGACGACGTGCATTATCTGAATGTTTGTATTAACCTTACTTTTGTGCCCCTTTATAAATAAAAACTTTTGAAAATAGTGACATCAGACTTCAACGGACCTCTCCATCTTTGCTGGTAAGTTATCCAGTTACGGGATACGTAACAACTTGGGATTCTCGTCTCGGGATTTGACACCAAATTGGGAGGCCAGTGAATCGGGCTTGTAAGTCCAAAACTTTAATCTGGTTACGTGGGTAGCCAGACGGGAAACCAGCAAAGATGGACATGGATGATCTGTCCGGTTTGGCAGAATTGTTTGAAGAACTTGAGAGTTCTAAAGGTGTCCCCGATAATGAGGTGAGGCAGTCCTAGATGGAAAGGGTACCCTTGCCTCGAAGGAGTCTGCTGAAAAGGCCGAGGAGGTTGTTTCAGCTCACAGGGTTGCGCCTTCCCCGGGTGGGAGCTGCCCAGAGAGTAACTGGGAGGATCGGGGGAAGTTAGAATTTAAAAAAGGTACGGGTACGGGTGTTGAAAGCCTGGAAGAGGCAAATGTCCCGTTTGAGTGTGTCCGAGATGGGGATGCACGTGGTGCTGAACACAGAGCAACAGAGCTCAGAAGTCTGAGGTATCTGATTCAGCCGTCCTTGTGGGTCAGATAGACTTGGTTCAGTGGGAAAAGGGTTAACCTTGGTAACCGGGGGAAGTGTGAGTTCCCCGGTGTTTGTACTCGAAGGTGGGTTCAAAGTTAACGCAGAATTTAAGAATGGGGGAATGAGGATTGTTATTGAAGGAAACGGAAAGGCTGTAGTTTCCAAATCGAAGGAAGAAATCTTAAACCTGGCAGATTGCTCACAGAGTGAGCCGGGGGATAGTGGGGCCCCCCACTCTATTGTTATGCCAGGATGGGGTGTGAAGAGGCCGCCTTCGAACTGCTACTTGAGCGAAGAGTTCGAATCAAACACCAATAGCCTGAAGGGGACTGTTAGAAGGGCCAGCCACCTGGGTAAAATCAAAGAATTGGGTGGAAATGGTCTAAGTTTGGGGCATGGTGTTGCTAAAATAACCCCGATGAACGAGGCTGGCGGGAGTTCACCACGAAAAATTACTCAAGTTCCCCGCGGGGGGGGGGGGGGGGGCACGCCGAAAAAGAGGCGACGGTTAATGGAGATGCCATTGTTAAACAGCCAAGCAGGTTGAACGGGTTTGCGCCAAAGCCTGGGAATAATGAAGACAGCCCCTTTGGAGACCTGCCAGTTACGTAAAACGACTGAAATGATCGGTATTCGCATAAACTTTTGTAAATGCACCCAAGCTAAGGTCACACCTCCTTAGTTTTGTTGCGAAAAAAATAATAAATAGGTGGTTATTGAATTGAAGTCTGATGCTACAAGACTTTAGTACGGTACGCGATGTTAAGATATTAAAGAAAGGGACACTGTAATCGTTAACTATTTAGATACTGACTTCAATGTATAACGGTAGTATTCTGTGAAGAGAAAAAGCTTGGGTATTGTGTTAGATTAAAAATCCTGTAAGACACTGTACAACTCCGTTTTTAACCGCTGGTAAAAAACGCTGTTTTTAGAGGGGAGGTGTTATAAATGTACCACAGCTCTGAGGGGCCGAAGGAGCGGGAGCAGCCCCCTCCTTCAGGAGAATCGCAAGATTGCTATTAATTCGGGTCTCGGAAGTGAGAGACAATGCAACGGTTTTGGCCATTGTTCTTAGAGGCACCTGTGTGACGTGCATGTCCCTGCTACGTGACAGCTACCATGGATATGGACACCCTCGGGCAATGTGGGGGTGGGGATTGCATCATCCTACTTTGATGGACATCTACAACTCTGCAAGTCAAGATAAAAGGGGACTGCAGGAGGCAGTACCTCAGCGACGCACCAGAAGGACACCCTCGCTCAGTGCTCCCATAATAGCTGGAAGCCATTCAACGCCACGTGCACTCCTAACTCCTTTGCCTGGGGAGTGGGTGGCTGATAATACCGAGAAGGACTTCGAACTAACAACGGGGAAACAATGCTCCCCTGATTTAACGGAGTGGCTTCATAAAGACCCGGGCAAGTTTTTCACCGATCCCTCTAAAACACGTGAAACCCAGCGATTCCCCGAAAGGCTAAAGTCTGCAGACTTCTGAGTGACTTTTATATTTCCAACGGACAATATATTATCCCCCAGACAACAGTCGAGATTACTTCTTAATGATGAACATTACTATATCCGCGCTTTAGATTGAGTATTGACGACGTGCATTATCTGAATGTTTGTATTAATCTTACTTTTGTGCCCCTTTATAAATAAAAACGTTTGTAAATAGTGACATCAGACTTCAACGGACCTCTCCATCTTTGCTGGTAAGTTATCCAGTTACGGGATACGTAACAATATGTATTGCACTTAATTCATATACCTAAATTTAATGATCTACAGAATTAATCAACTATTGAAACCAAATTAATGAAAACCCTTGTTTAACCACCAAAGGAAATTTATACATCATAAATCTGTTATTTTCCTTCTGAAGCACTAACTTGGAAATGTTACAGGAAGATAGTAAGAAAGGATAAGCTGGCAACAGTATCTCAGCAACTCTCAAATATTTTGGGTTAGGTTGTCAATTTGTGGGCAAGAACGCAATGTCCCTGTTGTTCTTCTCATTGTCTGAGATTATTAGCCTCACTGTTAACTTCTATTTTGATCCAATTCATGTCTCTATTCCCCAATACAATCCCACATGACTTCATACACCCTTTTGGGTTTATACTACAGTGTTCTGGCAAAATATTCTATTGTTTAAAGGATATTGCTGAAGCATCAGTCAGAGGGTTAGGGCTAATTAAAACATAAGGCCTCAGTCACTCAGACTGAATTTGCTTTGATGCACGAAGACTTTTGAGTTCATTGTCTGAATAAAGTGGCCGAATCTTGTGACTCCTCAGCGTCACACTGGAGAATTATTACCTGACATCAGTGGAGTCAGTAAAGCATAGATGATAAATGGTAAAAAAGGATATTTTTAAAAAATTACTTAAGTTTAGAACTATCCAAATCATTAAGTGTTTCATACATTTTGTTTAGTTTATTTTAAGTTTTGAAGTTTTTAAGCTTCTGAATGTCAAGGATATTTAAGTTTGTTAAAATTAATTACAGCATTGAGAGAAACTCCACCCATGACTTTGCCTTCCTCAACGAAATGTGTCAATTGCCGTCCAGTTCTTTTTGTTAAGATTCAGGAAGCTGTGGGTATTCACACATAGTGGGCGGTGATTCCAGACAGCGAGCTCAGTGTAGCATGACTCAGCCTCCCATTTTCAGTTGTCAGCACTGGAGGGGACTAATATGTGGATGAGTGTAGATGGAGACCCGACTCCCATTTCTACCATGTGACATCGTATTGATTCTACTGTCATTTATCCTGTTAGTTTCTTGGATCTGTGACTCAGGAAAAGTCTTTCTTAAAGAAAAGCCATGTACAATGAAACAATTACAACAAGTTTAAAAAATATATTAATTTTGTTTTTTTTTGGAGTAGCACTATGATTTAATTTTTTTTATTATTATAGAACACTTTGATGCCTTATCACACAAATGAGGGGGAAAAAACTGTTCCTCACTGCTTCCTCTACATTCTATCTTCCAGTCAAAACCTATGCCTTATACAATCAGCCTGATTAGGATTAGTTTCTTTGTTGTACACAGATATGCCTAATCACTAATTTGAGTAAACACCAACCTAGATTTGGATCCAAACCTATTTAATAATGCTATTGTGCATACATAAAAAATTCTGCCAATAAATAATATGCACACATTATAAGCTTTTTCTATATTTCAAAATAATTTGTTAGAACCATCATTTCTACTTGCTTGTGGATACTATTTTGAGCATTCTGTACCTGTGACGTGGAGAGAAGGAATGCTTTCGAGAAGAGGAAGAAGAAGTTGACTTAGGTGGAGCTGGAGAGGCTGATTTTCTCCTTGCTGCTGGTGGGGAATATTCTCTGGAACGAGAAGAGGTGCTGCCAGATTGTTCTTCCGGACTTATAGACCTCTTCTGCCTACGAACAGAAGAGTGATCCCTGAAAGTAAAACAAGACAGATACCTAACCTGCAGTGGTATACTGTATCAGTTCTTCATTCTATCTACAATGGTTGACATTATCCATCCATTAACTAAACTATTTATAATTTTCTACTTTCTTTCATCTGTGCAAAATAATATTAGATTTTAAATGCCTACTTCAGTGACAACTTGTATAACAACAAGATTAGAAGTGACGAAAATCAAACAAAATACATTCAACATTTTTGCTTTATCATTCAATCAAGAGAAACAGAAATAAGTATAAAGCACTCTTTGGAAGGTCATTCTGATACAATGCAAGGAAAAGGTACCCAATCTGCATTGAGAGATTAAGTGGTCTCTAATACTTTGATCTTTTTTTCATTTTGACAATATTTTTTGTGGTGTAGGCATCTCACTCAGTTCTGCAAATTTTATGGGTATTTAATATATAACTGTATCCAGTGATACGAAGCACACATTGCAATAACTTGTGTTTGGGCACCTGTTCTTTGTTACATAATTATTTAATTTTAATATAATTCTGGTTATTTTTCAAATTTCTAAGGCCTGACACTTCCCCATTTTTAATTTCCTTCAGCTTTATAATCCTCAATAATCTCTGTACTCCTTCAATTTTATCCTCAGTCATTTCATTACCAGCAGCATGGCTTTAGCTGCCAATTTACTTTGGAATTCCCTGTGTTAACTTTTTAAAAAATCTTTTAATCCCTCTCCCTCTTACCCCACCCCCCCACCAAACCACCCTTTAAGACGCTCCTGAAAACAACTCCTTGATAGTTTTTGGGCAAGAGTCCTAACATCTTGTGGATCAACTCAAATTATGCTTGAAAGTTTTGCCATGTAAAAGATGCCTACTGGAAAGCAGACCAATGATACAAAGTAAAAGATTCAAATGTATAATAAATTTCTAAAGAATTGTTTAATGAAATAGAAAATTAATCACTTGATTCCAAGGTTCGTAATTTAACAAACTATCTGCATTTTGATCTGATCAGGGGTCATAACAGACTCTTAAGTAGAAGCCAATATTTCCAGAATCAATCGGGACGGACACCTCTTCTAAATTGTTGCAAATTAGTTGTAAAAACATGAGAATATTCATCTTAAACATACAAAGTTAAATTTATAAACATTTTCTTAATTTTGAGCAACATTCAGTTCAAATACATCATTATTTTGAACTGGAAAGCTCAGGAAGAAGTTACTTAGTTGAAGTTCTCAGTCTTCAGTACAGCACTGGGAGACTGAGCTTCTGCTTACATATGAGCAGACAAAGCACACTGAACTCAAATCAGGAGTCAAATGCAATTAGAAATCAAAAGGAAGATATGGCTAGAAATATGGAAGAAAACAGAAAATGCTGTTGGGCAATAACTGTGAAGGGAGAAAATAAGTGAAAGTTTCAGATCAGTGACATCCCTTAAAAATACAAACAAAAGGTCTTGGATTCTAAATCCACACATCTGCCCATCTCATTGACTGCTTCTATGTTTATTTTTTTCTGTTTCTGTAATTTGGAAGTGAGTTGATTTCAAAACTATTTTTTTGGAAAAACGTGTAGCTTTACAAAAATTTGCTAAACATAAAGTGATTTTTTTCTGGTAAAATTGTCTTCATGTGCAAAGGGTTCCAATACTTTGATATTTTATGGTATCTAAGTAAAAACAATATAAATAATGTACTGGAATTAAGTTTAGATAGAGCAGTACCTCTATGTACAACAAAAAAATCCCTAATTTAACCAGTGCTGAGTTATGCACAATAACCATGACAGATTAACTAAATATTGTAAAGGGTAAGGAAAATTTTAACAAAAAACGGTATTAAGCACAGTATCACTCACCTGTGTTTTTCTTTTTTCTCTTTATGCCTTTCCATATCCCTTCCTCTTTCTTTACTCTCTCGGGCTTTTTCTTCAATTCTGTCTTTTGTTCTTGACTTTTCTTTATGCTTTTTTGTTGCTAGTATCTCTTCATGAATAGGGGGTGGTGGACTTGGAGTACGAGGTCCTTTCTTTTTACCCTGCTGTACTTTTAAAGATTTTCTGGAAAGAAAAGTCATACATTACTTATAACAAAGGTACCCACATAATTTAAGTAAAATGTGCCTGTCTTAGCTTCAAAGGTAAACACTTCAGTAGGAAAAGTGCCCTTTCAAGAAACAATCTATGTATTTTTTTTAAATGTCACTGTGGTGAAAAGCTTATTTTGTACACTGTTCATAAAAATCATTATTTCACAGTGCACTGAAGTTGAACAAGGTCAAATAATAACAATGCAGAATAAAGTGTAACAGCTTTAGAGAAAAGTGCAAGAAAACAAAAAGATGCGAGATTATAATGAATTAGATTGTGAGGTCATGAGTTCAATTTATCTTACTAGAGTATGATAAAGTTAAATAGTCTTATAATAATGGGATATAAACTATCCTTGAGCACAGTGGTACATGCTTTCAGAAATAGCCATTTAGTGAAGGAATAAAATCTATGCATGCTTAAAACATCACGTACAAAACAATGGCTAAAGCAGTGGTTCCCAACCTTTTCTATGCCCCATACCCCTAGGAAATGTTTGATTAATGTTTGCACCCCCTACAAAAGTAATATCACATTTGAAGATGAAAAAGTCTAATTTCTAATTTTTGAACCACAAATTGAACCACATACAATACTGCGGGTGAACAAATTGAACTTAAAAAAATAAGCTTTCAACTCAGTGCATAAAATGCAAATATAAATTGAGCAATTCGGTTCTAATTTATTCAGAAAAAATTGTAAACAGTTAAATCAGTCCCAATTGTGAACATAAAATTCAATGACTTCTTTGCTCCTGCTTCTCATTCATGATTTTGTCAAAACGTGGAACTTTCTTGCTGACTGCGATCCACAGGTCTGCCTGTAGATTCAGGTGATTCCTAGATTTTGTCTTGATTGACAAAAGAGAACTGAATCCAGATTCACACAAGTATGTTGTTGCAAATGGAATGAGGACACTGAGTGCTTTTCCACCAAGTCTTGGGAACATATCCAGTGCTGCACACCAAAACTCCTCCAAAGTCTTGCTTTCAAATTGCATTTCAAGAGCTCGATTTGTCCGCAGATCAATAAGATCTTCCTTCAGCTCTTCATCATCTGACATTTTCTCCAAGTTGTAGGAATATGGATTCATGGTCCATTTTTCTGAAATCTTCAGGTTTCCAGCAGCAAAATATCCATCAAATGATTCTGACAGCATTTCCAAATGAGCCACAATTTCTTCACGCACAGTAAGAGTTATGGATCCAGCATCATCAACCATCTCTTCTAGTGAAGGAAAATTTGAGAGACTGCCTCTTTTCATCCTTTGACGCCAAAGACGTAACTTTTCTTTGAAGGCATTCAACTTTTCACAAGCCTTCAATATGTTAATCCCTTTTCCTTGAAGAGAAACACTCAGGTCATTCATATGAGTGAAAATGTGATTCCATTGCCTCAACCAGATCACATTCACACTCCTCCAGAAAAACTTTGATTTCTTCCCGCAGTTCAAAGAAGCAGGTTAAAGCTTGTCCTTGAGACAACCAACGGACTTCTGTGTGGAAAAGCAAAACTGAACGCTCACTTCCCAGATCCTCACAAAATGATTTGAATATGCAATGGTTCAAAGCACGCCCCCTGATCCAGTTGATGATCTTCACACAAGTATCAAGGGCTTTCTTCAAATTTAGAGGCAATGTTTTTGATGCCAAAGCATGCCAATGAAGAAAACAATGGGTAACTTGCAAGTCTGAAATCAATGCAGAAAAGCCAGATTTATTTCCAAGCATTGTAGGTGCCCTGTCAGTGCACACAGACCCAATGACTTTGATATCTAAATCATGTTTGGCAAAGAAGTCTTTCACCAGCTGCATCACATCCTTTGCAGTTGTGTTTGTTTTCAGATCATTACAAAACAGGAAATCTTCCTTCACAGCACCATCATTGACATACCTCACTAATGTGATAAGTTGACCACAACTGGAGACATCAGTTGACTCATCCAATTGAATAGAGATTTTAAGAGGACTAGCTCTGACATCTGAGATGACATGGTCCAAAATATCTTCACTCAAATCACTGATTCAGTTGTGAATGACATTATTTGATAGGGACACCTGTTCAAATTTTTTCCTTGCTTCTTTGCCCAGGATAATTGTTGCCATTTCCAGTGCACATGGCTTGATGAGATCTTCCGCAATTGTATGGGGCTTCTTGGATTAGGCCACTTGGTATGAAGCAAGAAGTAGTGGTTTTTCAACAGAAACAAAACCTAATTTTGGAAGAGTTCCTTGTGAATCAAAATGAGCTCTTTTGATTTTCAATTACCCAAAATCATGTCCCTCAACATCAGCTCTGCCATGCTTGTTCTTGAAGTGCTCTTGAAGCTTGAATGGCTTCAGAAAACACAACGCTACAAAGAATGCACTGGGGTTTTTGCAAGCCATCATTTTCTGTTGTGCAAGTGAAACCAAAGCACACATAGTCCATTCCATTTCCTTCTTTTTGACATGATGAAGGGTTAAGGGTAAAGAGAAAAATATGGGCTAATATGAGTAAAACTACCTGACCAAGTCCGGGATGACCGCTTTACTCAACCAGACATGTCTATAGCAAAGTATTGTGAGAAATATGCTTTCAAATATTATATTACGATTTTATCTGCGGTTACGCCAAGATAAATCATCAGGTGGAAATGCTACGGGAACGCGACACGATTTATTAGGCTACTCTGTACTGAATTTACACACCTATTTCCGATGATTACCAGAGATATTAACTCCCATCACACGATTCAAAGTCCTCGCTGCTAACCATGATACCTCCTCAACTAACACAATTCAAAATTATCAACGATTCAAGAAAAAAAACTTTATAAGAGAAAAAAAACCTTTGAAATTCAAAAACTTCTTTAATGACTTCAGCTGCTTTTAAAATTTTATAATTGAATAATTTACCTACTGTCTGCGGGTTTGGTTTTAACGCAAAGTCATTATTCGATGGTTGATTCGGGATGTATAAAGACTTTGGCATTATGAGATTATTTTTAACTCTGAGATTTAACCTTCTAGCTAACACTGATGAGACTCCTCAACTCTGAGGTGTAACTCCCAGGTAACACTGATAAGAATCCTCAATGCTGACTTGGGTGGCAGGAGACTGGATTGAGTTTACGCCTCTCTTGACTCGGGCAGCGGGAGACTGGAGAGTGCTTGGGACAAACGTTACTACCACTCCTCAAGGCACACTGGCAGCTGGCTGAGTGATAACTTGTGACTTGTCACTCGAGGACACAAGCCACTCTTTGTCGCACCCCCTGAAATTCCATCTCGCAACCCCTGGGGGTGTGGACACCCCAGGTTGGGACCCCCTGGGCTAAAGCAATGATTACAAAATTAAACTAATGTTGAAAAGAATAAATCATTTTCTTATTTCTGGATTTCTCTTAGCCAACTATACAACATGATACTAAGGCTTATTTGAATTTCAATTTGTAGAAGTAAATTATTTAGTTCTTAGTATTTGGCCATTTTTAATATTTTCTTGTTATATTTGCCTTTGCAAAAGAATTACCAAAATGTTTTCCGGATTAAATTCCATTTGTCATGTTTATGCCCATCAAATCATTCCATTGATATCTTTCTGAGCATAAATCATTCTGCTAGTCTTGAGGCGGCATGGCACGGCAGCAGCGGCCTTTCAGACCTGGTGTTACTTTAATTTAATTTTCTATTTTAAGTCTGATACACAATTTTCGATTAGGGCACATGGATAACAGAGTGGCTATCTACCATTGCCAGATACCACTACAGTACAGAGATCGTCCAAAAACAAACCTTCACAAAGATCTGCTGGCTGAATTACTCGACGTCAGCTTGCTGAGGGGAACGGGCCTACAATCCTCGGACTTGCCTGATGCTGGGAGCTGAAGATGGAGACGCTGAAAGCAATGTGCGAGGAAGCAGAAATGAGGCAAACGGGCAGGGGTCCGTGCAAAGCTAAAAGCAAACCCTAGCCGGCCGGCTCTCCTGTCCATTCTGCTCTCCAATGTCCGCTCCCTGGACAATAAAAAGGACTACATCCGACTCCAATGTAATACATGGCCGGAGTACAGAGTTTGCTCCACGTTTTTCTTCACAGAGACATGGCTCACTGATGGGATTTCCGATGCTGCCATTCAGCTAGACGGGCTAGCTTTGTTTTGTGCGGACAGAGATGCAGCTCTCTCTGGTAAGACTCGCGGTGGTGGCTTGTGTGTTTACATCAACACGGAATGGTGTAAGAACTCTGTGCTGGTTTCCAGATACCACTCATCGCTAGTGGAGTTTGTGGCAGTTCGATGCAGACCATTTTATTTGCCACGGGAATTCACCTCTGTTCTTATATTCGGTGTCTACATTCCTCCCAGCGCTCATGCTAAGGAGGCGTTCTGTGAACTGTACGGGGCTATTAGCGAACTGCAGAACGCACACCCTAATGGTCTGTTTATTGTCACCAGTGATTTTAACCACGCCAACCTTAAATCAGTGCTCCGCAAAATCTATCAGTATGTGGACTTTGCAATGAGGGGGGAGAACGCATTGGACCTGGTTTACACAAACATCCCTGACGCGTACCGGGCAGAGCCCTGCCCCCACCACGGATACTCAGACCCCATCTCTGTTATGCTAATCGCAGCAAACAGACCGCTGGTCAGGTGCTTCAGACCGGTTCAGAAGCAGGTGAAAACCTGACCAGCAGGAGCCATCTCTGCTCTTCAAGACTGCTTTGAGAACACTGACTGGCACATGTTCAGGGAGGCTGCAACCGATGGCGACTCTACCAACTTAGAGGAGTACACAGAATCAGTGACCAGCTACATCAGCAAGTGCATTGATGATGTTACTCTGTCCAAGACCATCACGATACGTGCCAACCGGAAGCCATGGATGACTGCATAGGTGCGTGCACTGCTGCGGTCCCGCGACTGTGCCCTCAGAGCAGGTGACAAGGGAGCTTTAACAACAGCCATCAGAAGGGCAAAGCGTGCACACGCCTAGCTAATCCACAGTCACTTCCAGGACATCACCAATTACAAGACTACATCTCCTGACTGTGCAGGTGATGCCTCCCTCCCAAATGCGCTGAGTAACTTCTACACCCGGTTTGAGGCGAAAAATGACGAGGCGGCGTGGCAGTCCACCCCTCCTACGAATGACCAGGTGCTGTGTCTCTCCGTGGCCGACGTGAGAAGAACCCTGTGCAGGGTCAACCCACGGAAGGCTGCTGGACCAGACAACATTCCTGGTAGAGTGCTCAGAGGATGTGCAGACCAGCTAGCAGATGTTCTCAGACATCTTTAACATCTCCCCGAGCAGTGCCACCATTCCAATGTGCTTCAAAGCCGTCACCATCATCCCTGTGCTGAAGAAGTCTTCAGTGTTCTGCCTAAATGACTACCATCCCATTGCACTTACATCCATCATCATGAAGTGTTTCGAGAGGCTCATCCTGTTGCCCCCCTCACTGCCCCTGCAGTTTGCGTACCGTCCCAACCGCTCAACAAATGATGCCATTGCCACCACCCTCCACCTGGCCCTAACCCACCTGGACAAAAAAGACACATACGCTTGGATGCTGTTCATAGACTTCAGTTTAGCATTCAACACAATCATCCCTCAGAAATTGATTGGAAAGCTGAGCTTACTGGGCCCAACACCTCCCTCTGCAACTGGATCCTAGACTTCCTGACTGGGAGACCGCAGTCAGTCCGGATCAGGAGCAGCATCTCCAACACCATCACACTGAACATGGGGACCCCCAGGGCTGCATGCTCAGTCCACTGCTGTTCACTCTGCTGACCCATGACTGTGCTGCAACACACAGCTCGAACCATATCATCAAGTTCGCTGATGACACGACCGTAGTGGGTCACATCAGCAAGAACGATGAGTCAGCTTACAGAGAGGAGGTTCAGCGGCTAACAACCAACAACCTGTTGGTCTGCAACAGGTTGTTGCAGAGCCAACAACTTGTCTCTCAATGTGAACAAAAGGGATGGTTGTTGACTTTAGGAGGGCACAGAGCGACCACTCCCCGCTGAACATCGATGTCTCTTCGGTAGAGATCGTTAAGGGCACCAAATTTCTTGGTGTTCACCTGACAGAGAATCTCACCTGGTCCCTCAACACCAGCTCCATAGCAAAGAAAGCCCAGCAGCCTCTCTACTTTTTGCGAAGGCTGAGGAAAGTCCATCTCCCACCCCCTATCCTCATCACATTCTACAGGGGTTTATTGAGAGCATCCTGAGCAATTGCCTCACTGCCTGGTTCGGAAATTGCACCATCTTGGATTGCAAGACCCTGCAGCAGATAGTGAGGTCAGCTGAGATCATTATTGGGGTCTCTCTTCCTGCCATCACGGACATTTACACTACACGCTGTATTCGCAAAGGAAACAGCATTATGAAGGAACCCACGCACCCCTCATACAATCTCTTCTCCCTCCTGCCGTCTGGGAAAAGGATCCGAAGCATCCGGGCTCTCATGCCCAGACTATGTAACAGTTTCTTCCCCCAAGCTATCAGACTCCTCAATACCCAAAGCCTGGACTGACACCTTGCCCTACTGTCCTGTTTATTATTTATTGTAATGCCTGCACTGTTTTTGTGCACTTTATGCAGTCCAGTGTAGGTCTGTAGTCTAGTGTAGCTTTCTCTGTGTTATTTTTAGTTACGTAGTTCAGTCCAGCTTTTTGTACTGTGTCATGGAACATCGTGGTCCTGAAAAACATTGTCTCATTTTTATTATGCACTGTACCAGCAGTTATGGTCGAAATGACAATAAAAGTTGACTTGACTTGACTTTTGTTATCATCAATAAACCTTTTAATCTTGCCATGATCCTTAATACACAAAGTGAAAAGAGGTTCATTTCTGAACCCTGCACAATTCCATTGCACATCAAATCATTAACACTGTTGTTTTCACTCAGTTATTTTCTGACATGTCATTTGTCAATCCTATATGATTTTACTTTACTGATTAATTAGACATGCAGGACTTATACTGAAGTCCATGTTTACCCTCATTGATTCTCCTTGCTACTCAACAAACTCAAGTTAGATGTGACTTAACAAATGCATGCTGACTCTACCTGATTAACTTGACCTTTCTAAATAATGATTTTTGTTATCCAATAGAATATTTCCACTAACTTGAAGAACCACCAATATCAGGATCACAGGCCTGTAATTACTAGGTCTATCTCTTTCCTTTTAAACAGCAGCACTATATTAGCCTCATGTAATACACACAAATTGCTGGCGAGATTAAACAGGTTAGGGAGTATCTATGGAGGGGAATAAATAGTCGTAGTTTCACAATGAGACCCTTGATCAGGACTGAAAAGGACAAGAGGTGGAAAAGGGAAGGAGAAATAAGCAGGTAATTGATGGAACAAGTCAGGGGGAAGGGTGGAAGTAAAGACTGCAGAAGGAATCTAATAGGAAAAAAAGTGTGACCATAGAAGAAAGGGAAGGAGGAAGGAACCAGAGGGAGATGATGGGCAGGTGAGAAGAGAAGGGGTGAGAGAGAAACCAGACCGTGGTTGGAAAAAGACAGAAAGAGGGAGGGAGAGAAATTACCAAAGTCAATTAGCCTTCTTGCACTCTTCAATGTTGTAGTCAAAGAGAATTGGAAAATAATGGCCTCTTCTTACCTTGTATCCACTGAATGTCTGAAATTTAAATCTGACTCTGGATTTATCTAGTTTTAAGACTGTGCATCTCTTCCAAAACTTTGTGTTCTTAATGGCAATCTTCCTCTTCCACAAAGGCAGATGCAAATACTAGCTTAACAGTATGCATACCTTCGGGCTCCATAAACAGTTACCATTATTTGTCCATCTTGAATGAGCGAACAGGCTTGAAGAGCCAAATGGCCAATCCCAGTCCTATTTCCTATACTTTTACAGATTCTTTATTGTTTCAGACTTGTTAATTTGCACTTTTCTGAAAGCAGTCTAAATAATCGCTCTCCTTGTGGGGTTGATAGGAATGGGGTGAGGTGGTGGTGGTGTGCTCAAAGGCTACTGATTGATTGTATTTTAAAATAATAGTGTTTCAACTTCAACATTATAATAACCTCTGAAATGAAATGCCTATGAAGAAATGACTCCTATAAAAGTCAACCATGCGTTCCTCAACTGCCCTACCTTACAACAATTATAATTCTTTCCTTTTGTTGCAACAATATGCAAGAGTATTCACAAGGGTTTGTTGAGCACTAAAAAGGCAAGATTTCCCGATGGCCACCAATTTCAATTTGACTTCCCATTCATCAGGCCATGGCCTCCTCTACTGTCATGATGAGGCCACTCTCAGGTAGGAGGAGTGTTAGGAATGTGACGCAACTCTGAGGGGCCGAAGGGTACAAAGTCGCCCCCTCCTTTTTGAGAATCACAAGATTGCTATTAATTTGGGTCTGGGACACAGGAAATGAGAGAGAGACATGCAGAATCCACAAGGTTTGGAATGTGTCCTGGCCTCAGCGAAACAAAACCACCGATAACGGCTATTGTCTCTTGGAGACGGAATTGTGTATTGAGTACTGTACTATTCATTGAAACCCCTCAGGGGATGACCAGAGTGGGCTGGTTGAGGGATTGCATCATCCCAACCTGATTGACATCTGAGACCCCGTGAGTAAGGATAAAAGAGGGTCTGGGGAACAACCCCTTCAGATGCACCAGGAGAAACGCTAGAAATCCTGTGACAGCGTTTACTAGCGACAGCCGGTGGGGGGCTCGTGTGCGTCCTCCCTTGCCAGGGTGGCGGGCTCATCACGGAAGAAAGGCTTAGCTAAAGGAGAGGCCACAAGTGAACAGCCACACCAACGAGACTCCGACGGATCGAAATCATAAAAGGAAAATCGGCAAGTTTTTTTCCCAAATCCCTCTCTCTCTCCAACCATTGCAACCCAGCGGTCCCCAAAGGCTGCAGTCAGCACGAACTGAGTGAACTTTATATTTCCATCAGACAATACATTATCCCCTAGACTGGGGGTCGGCAACCCGCGGCTCCGGAGCCACATGCGGCTCTTTTACCTCTGTGCTGCGGCTCCCTGTTGCTTTGGGAAATAATTGGTCTTTTGCAGCATCTGCGCCCATGGGGGACAGGTTGAGGGAGGCTTAAAAGCAAGGCTGTTTAGTTCGAATAAAGTTATTCGACTGCAGTTTACTGACTGCGTGAGCACACCGCTACAACGTGTTTTTATCGCTATTAATATACGTCACCACTGCCAATACCTGACACCCGTCAGTGAGCGATTTCTTTAATTTTTCGATCCAAGGTAGGCCAACTATGGAGAATTCTAAAAAAAGAAAAGTGACTGAAGAAAACAGAACGTTTAATGATACGTGGACAGATTCATTTGCTTTCACTGTTGACGAGACTGGTTTACCGGTATGCTTAATATGCAATGAGAAACTAGCAAACAACAAAAAGTCAAATGTTGCAAAGCATTTCTAGAATAAACACGCAGCCTTTGCTCAAAAATATCCGGATGAAGATGAGAGAAAAAAAGCCGTTTCGGAACTGATGCGGAAGGTTGATCTGAGCAAAAATCATTTCAAGCAATGGATGAAGTCCGGAAAACCAACGACATACGCTAGTTATATTGCCGCTCAGGAAATAGTCAGGCACGGGAAGCAGTTTACAGATGGTGAATATATAAAAGAATCTTTCATTAAGATTTCAGAACGTCTATTCACGGACTTTAAAAACAAGAGTGAAATTGTGCAGAAAATCAGGGATATGCCCCTCTCTGCAAAGACTGTCAAAGACAGAACCATAAAAATGGCAGAAGACATCACAAGACAGCAAATTAAAGACATCAATTCAGCTGTGGCCTACTCGATTGCCTGTGACGAGTCTAAAGACAAAGGTGATATTGAACAAATAGCGTTGTTCTGCCGGTATGTAAACTCTGCCGGGCCACAGGAAGAACTGATTGAGTTGATACCTCTAAAAGACCAAACACGGGGGGAGGACATCTGTGAGGCTGTCTTGAATTGTTTAAGAGCCAAAGGAATAAAGACTACCCACCTGGTGTCAGTAGCTACTGATGGGGGCACCGAATATGACGGGAACGCACAAGGGAATTGTGGCTTTACTGCAGAAGTCGCTGGACAGAAAGCTGCTGATTTTTCACTGCATCTTGCACCAAGAGGCACTGTGCGCTCAAACATTTCCTCCGGAATGCACAGAAGTAATGGATGTTGTCATTCAGATTGTCAATAAAATAATGGCAAAAAGTTTAAATCATCATCAATTCCGTTTGTTACTGGACGAGCTGGAAAGCGCATATTCTGATCTCCTGCTGCACAACAAAGTCCGGTGGCTGTCCAGAGGGGAGGTGCTGAAACGCTTTGTTGCGTGTCTGGAAGAAGTGAAAACTTTCCTGGGCAGCAAAGGGCTGGAAAAGCTACACTTCATGGTAGACATGACAGCGCACCTGAACACGCTGAACACAGCTCTTCAGGGGAAAGGACGTACAGCCCTACACATGTTGGAGGAGTTTTGGCATTTGAGCGCAAGTTGACAGTGCTTGCCAGAGATTGACAGAAAGGCACTTTGTCTCACTTCCCCAATTTGAGAGAGTTCAAACAAGGTCACGACATGATAATTTCGGAGTATTTACATTCTGCAATCATCGCAATGCAAACATCGTTTGGGAAACGCTTCTGTGAGTTCAGAGAGGAAAAAAACACATTATCCTTCCCGGTCACTCCCTTAAGCATCGATCCTTCCCTACTGAATACGACTGCATTGGCAGGTGTGAGTCAACCTGATCTTGAGATGGAACTGGCCGACATAGCCGACAAAGACATATGGGTGTCCAAGTTTAGACGCTTGACAGCAGACCTTGAAGATGTTGCCCGTCAGAAGGCCGTTCTTGCTCAGAATCACAAATGGAGTGATATTGAAAACCTCCCTAAACCGGACAAACTTGTGTTCGAAACATGGAATGCTATCCCCGACATTTATGTAAACATTAAAAAGTATGCGCTTGGAGTCCTGTCGATCTTTGGATCCACATATGTATGTGAGCAGGTGTTCTCCAACATGAACTTTATTAAAAACAAACATCGTGCACGCCTCACAGATGACAGCTTGCGATCCTGTGTAAAGATGAAGGTGACGTCATACAGCCCTGATGTGCAGATGCTGTGCGCTGAGGTCCAGGACCAGAAATCCCATTAACCAAGTATGATACATAGTTTAATTGCCTATTATTTTAGGAATATTCATATTTTTTCATTGTTCAGTGAAATAGTCCTTTTATTTTTCAGGTTGACAGCTGGCTGACGTTATTTTTGGTTTGCTGCTGGCGGAAAATTTAAGTTCAGCGTTTTTCATAAATACAAGAAGAACTCAAATAGACATTGAGTATTTTACTTAAAAGTAACTTTCAACCCAACGTCTTTTTTTCGGAGTTCAAAATGTTTTTGTTGCATGCAGAAATGTAATTTCGTTTTCTCTGCAGGAGTTCATCAATTTCATAAATGCAACACATTATAGTTTGTTTATACATAGCATAAAGGCAAAAAAAACGTTGTATGCAGTGTTATTTCATTTTAAATGTCAAACGGGTTTTGTGGCTCCCAGTGTTTTCTTTTCTGTGGGAAACGGGTCCAAGTGGCTCTTTCAGTGGTAAAGGTTGCTGACCCCTGCCCTAGACAACGATAGAGCTTATTTCTTATTATTATTATACCCGCACTTTTAGATTTAGTATTGACGACGTATCTTATCTGTATATTTGCATTGATATTATTTTTGTGTATTTTTACTAATAAATACTGTTAAAATCTTCTCATCAGACTTAAATGGACGTCTCCATCTTTGCTGGTAAGTGACCCAGTTACAGGATTCGTAACAGGAGCAACACCTCATACTCTGTCTGTGTAACCTCCAACCTGATGGCATGAACGTTGATTTCTCTAACTTCCAGTAATTTCTCTCCCTTCCACCTCTTCTCTTTATCCATTCCCATTCTGGCTCTCCTCTCATCCCTTTTCCACATCTGCCCATCATGTCCTCCTGGTCCCATGGCCCACTGTACTTTCCTATCAGACTCCCTCTTCTTCAGACCTTTACTTCTATCACCTGCCAGGTTCTTACTTTATCCCCCCACCCACTTACTTATCACCCCCCCACCTGATTTCACCTATTACCTGCCCCAACCACTTTACTGTGGCTTCTTCCCCTTTTCTCAGCCCAAAACGTTTACTATTTATTCCCCTAGGACCTGCTGAGTTCCTCCAGCATTTTTCAAGTGTTGCTCAAAAGGTTAATTTTACGAGTCTGCTTTGAATGCTGACCATTTTTTGGTTGGGAGAGCACACCAAATACTCGCTGGCTCTTACCGTTCATACCTTCTAAACATTAAAAAGAACAACCAAAAATGTTATGAGGATCACATCTCTAAATTCCAACTTCCTTTTTCCAGAGTAAAATTACCCTCCAGTTTTGCAGAGTCAAAGCCTGACAACTGCAAAATTAGTGAAAGTCCCATTATAAGAACATTAACTTTAAACAACTTAAACAAAAAGCTATTGCCATTAGGTTATTCAAAAGTATTATATTTTATTATTGTTCAACAATATGATTAAAACAGCAATTACTCAAGGTTAATTTTAACTAATGATATTTATGAAAATCGATTAATATTAATGTAATCAACATTTTAAATCCATCATACAAACCTTTGTTGCTCACTCACAGGAGATGACAATCTTGATCCTTTTTTCTCCTTCTTACCAGAAGGTAACTTCGGGCTAGTTTTATGCTTAGACGATTTGCTTGCATTTCTTGGAGATGGGGAGTGTTTATTTCTCACTGGTTCTGGAGATATCTGAGAAGAGAACCATCGTATGTAGTCTGAGACAATAAAGTTTATGGCAAAATGAAGTTGTTTGGTGTAGTTCTTGTTCAATAGCAGTCCCTTTACAAGGAGGTACAACTGATGATGATACCAGGACCACACTAACATACAGTAGGTGACTCATAGTGCGAATTTAGTTTGCCATAAGCATCTCATTGAAACAAATTTCACAGGAAGTCAAACACACAGTTCTCTACGTAAACAATATGATTTTTGGACCAGTTATACATATGAATGGCTTTCTCAATTAAGTATATTAAGTGCCAAAAACAGGATTTATATTAAAAAACATTGTTTTGAATAGAAATGATAACTTTACTCCATGTGCAGTTTATATTGTTACAGATTTTTTTAGCTATTATCAAATTTCCTTAATAGTTTAGAACTAGAGCAACTTGTGAGTGATGTTCTGTTCTTATTAACAATTATAAGTACAAAAACAAAAGGTCTAAAGCTTGAAAATATAGCATTTATAGCACATACCAGTTTCCTGTGTACTTGGCCAATATCCAATAATCACTCAGATTATCGGTGAAAATACTGATTTGTGGACTGGCATCAAAATTAGAAAATTATATAAGGAATGAAAACAAAGTGAAAAGAAGGATCTCAGAAAACAGACCACAAAGCAATATCTAACTATTTCAATTTAGTGGCATACACTGTAGGCATCAGTATTTTATAATAGAATTTGCAACAATATAAAATACATATTAATTTAATAAGCTATACAGTAGTCTAACTGAATGATAGATCACTATACCTCAATTAACCCGTAATCACATCTTGCTCAAAGTTGAAAGGTCTATCTCATCACTACAAATATCAACTATAAAACTTCTATACTTCTATTTTATTCTAATGCTTAATTTATATAATTAGTTCAGAGTTGTTCAGTAGAGTTGTTGAGTATAAATATCATTAAACATGTCAAGGATCAAATGTAATGACTTTATTCACTACAATTTCTGGATTTTTGTCAAACCAATTTTACAAACATTAACTCCCTTGCACACTAACCTCCTTCTTGATGACTATTTCCTCTCTTTTTTCCATATTCTCTTGCTCAAGTTTCATCAGCTCTCGTTGTATTTTCTGCCGTTTCATTTCGAGGGACAACTCATGATCATAATCATAGTTAACATCCCCATTATCAGAATCTGTAACACAAATCACCATGAAACCACAGCAGCTATACCTCAAAAAAATCCTTTGTAATTTTCCGTAAATACTAAAGTTCTCTCCATCTCTCCAAATACGCAGGATTACCAAAATTACGAAGTCATAAATAATTACTTAAAATAGCCAGGGAAATTTTGGAGCTTCATATTTATCACAGGCAAGCTAAGTTTAGTTTATCCGCAAAAAAAATTGCCCTTAACTCTGGTTAAGTGAGTTCTGAGGTTTAGTATGTTTCAAAAGGAATAAGGAGATAAAAAGGGGAGGTAGTGGCATTGTTACTCAAGAGACATAATGACCACAACTCCCTGACCTTCAGCACAGTATCGGATAAGGATAAGAAAAGACAGCATGGGAAAGTAATTAATTGAGGGAGGGACTAATTACAATGGTATTAGGCAGGAACTCAGCTGCAAAAAGGCATTGTGGTGGGATTGTCTACTAAGTCAGTGTGAGTGGAAGTCAGAAATAGGAATAGAGCAATTATTCCAATGGGAATATTCAATAGGCCCCCTTAATAGCCTCTGGGACACAGAGGAGCAGGTGGGAGGCAGATTTGGAAAGGTCCAAAAATAACAAACAAGGTTGTTGTCATGTGTGTTGTCAACTTCCCTAATATCGATTAGCATCTCCTTAGTACAAAAGGTTTAGGGAGGACAGAATTTGTTAGGTGTGCCCTGGAAGGTCATACTGCATCTAGTACTAGGCAATGAACCTGGTCAGATGACAGACCTCTTGGGCAAGCATTTTCAGACACAGTGATCATAACTCCCTGACCTTTAGCATAGTCATGGACAAGGATAAGTAATTAATTGAGGGAGGGGCTAATTACAATGGCATTAGGCAGGAACTTGGGAGTGCAAATAGGAACAGCTGTTCTCAGAGAAATGCACAGCTCAAATATGGAGGTTGTTTAGGGATCACTTGCATGGGGTACTGGAAAGGTTTGTCCCACTGAGAAAGGGAAAGAATGGTAGAAATGATGGTTAACAAGAGAGTTGGAAAATTTAGGATGCATAATTAAGGCTTAGGAAGCAAAAATCATGTAGAGTTCTTGAGAATCATAAGGTAGTCAAGAGGAAACTTTGGAGAGCTAGATGGAATACGAGAAGGCCTTGGTAAGTAGGATTAAGGAAAAACCCCAAGGTATTTTACACGTACTTGAAGAACGGGAATGTAGGGTTGCTCAGGGATAGAGGGGAAAATGTGCTTGGAGGCAGAGGAGGTCCTTAATGAATATTTCACTTTAAAGGCAGATTTATACTTCTGCATAGGCTCTGCGCTGTAGCCTACGCAAGTGGCCTAAGCTGTAGTGAGCATTTATACTTGTGTGTTGGTGTGTCTGCGTCGCTCTGGAATTCACTGCCAAAACGCTAATTGGCGGTGGGGTTTCTATGCCACTGTGTTGAGTTTCTTTGTGTACTTCACACAATGGCAACTGAAACTGAGCGCATCATGTAGGAGTTGGAGAACGAGCCAACAAATGTTGAATAAGAGTTACATTTATTGAAATTACTGCAACGCAGAAAAGAGAGAAGACGTCGGAGGAGATGGTGTGTACGACCATTGAACGGACTGAGGCAGAAGGAGGGTGAATTTTCTGCTTGTTTGGCCACTGAGAGACATGGACGAGGAAACACATTTCAAATAGTTTCGGATGCTACCAAGCGGACCAATGACAGTTACTGTGGTCTGCAATGCGTAGTTACATTTTTGTGGAGGTACGCATCAGGCTACGGCGTAGGGTACACGGCTACACCATACCTACTGTGTAGATTCGACGCAGAAGTATAAATTTGCCTTTAGTGTTCACCAGGGAGAGGAACTTTGATGAATGTAAACAACAGGTTCATGTGCTACAGCATATTGAGGTTAACAAAGAGATAGTGTTGCAGCTTCTGAAAAACATTAGGATAGATAAATCCCCAGGGCCAGGTGGGATATATTCCAGGTTACTATGAGAAGTGAGGGAAGAGATTACTGCTACGTAACACAATAAATTCCACAATATACGCCAGTGACATTAAACCTGATTCTGATTCCCTGGGCACAGGAGTAGTACCGGAGGATTAGAGGATGGCAAATGTTGTTCCATTTTTCAAGAAAGCAAATATGGAAAATCCTGGGAATTATAGACCATACATCTCTTACATTAGTGTGGGCAAATATTGCAGAATATTCTTCGAGACATCATTTAAGAGCATTTAGAGAAGCACAGACTTATCAGGGATAGTCAGCATGACTTTATGAGGGGCAGGTCGCGCCTCACAAGCTTGACTGCCTTTTTTGAGGAAGTGACAAAACAAGTTGATGAAGGTAGATTGATAGATGTGTTGTATGTGGATTTTATAAAGCAGTTTGACAAGGTTCCCCATAGTAGGCTCATTCTGAAAATCAGATGGCTTGGGAGCCATGGAAACTTGGCTATGGGAATTCAAAATTGGCTTGCACACAAAAGGGAAAGGCTGGTGGCAGATGGAGTCTATTTTGCCTAAGAGGTCAGTGACTGATGGAATTCTGCACGGATCTGTTCTGGGACCCTTGCTGTTTGTAATTTTTATATATAACTTGGCTGAGAAAGTGGAGAGATGGGTTCGCAAATGACGTGAAGTTTGAAAGTGTTGTTGATAGTGTATAAGATTGTAGGTAACAATGGGAGAGATGGTGCAGTTGGACTGAGAAGTAGCAGATGGTATTCAATCTGAAAAAGTGTTAAGTAATACTGGAAGATTGAACTTGAAAACCAAGTGTGAGGTTAAGGAAGGAGTCTTAGCAGTGTGAATGAACAAAGGGATCTTGGGGTCCAAGTCCATGGATCCTTCAACAAAGTTGCCATGTAAGTTGATACGAGTGGTTAACGTGTGATGTGCTGGCTTTCATTAGTAGAGGGATTGAGTCCAAGAGCTGCGAGGGGTAATGTTGTAATTTAATAAAAGAGGTTAGATCATCTTGAAGTACTGTGCTCAGTTCTGGTTGCCTCAGGAAGGATGTGTAATCTTTAAAGAGAGGTGCAGGGCAGCTTTACCAAGAAGCCGGTAATACTAACTGGTAATTCTTTGACTGTGGGAGGAAACTGGAACACCCGGAGGAAACCCACACAATCACAAGAGAAAATACAAATTCCTTACAGATGGCGCTGGAATTTGAATTCGAAGCTCTGACGCCTTGAGTTGTAATAATGAGTCTTGTAGGGAAAGCTTGAGCAAGCTAGTGCTCTTTTCTTTGGAGTAATAGAAGATAAAAGGTGGTGTGATAGAGATGTATAAGATTATGAGAGACATACAGCAGACAGAGTAGACAACTAGCATCTTTTTCCCTGGGTGACAATGGCCAATACCAGAGGACATCCTTTGATGGCAAGTGATGGAAAGCTTAGGGAAGATGTCAGAGGTACAGTTTTTTTTTTACACAGAGAATGGTGATTGGCTGGAACACACTGCTGGGGTTGGTGGTATAGGCTGACACAATATGGACATTTAATAGACTCTTAGGTGCACAGATGTAAGAAAAATGCAAAGTATGTGCTGTTTAGGAGGAAAGGGATGGACTGATCATGGAGAAAGTTTATATTGGTCAGCGCCACATCATGGACCGAAAGGCCTGTACAAATATTGTTATGTATGTATACCTATGTTCAAATACCATTAGTTTTGGCCTCCTGTAAAAAAGCTAAATATTAAGTGCAACTTGTATTTCTAGATCTCTGATAACTTTCTTCACTTTCAAGAATAATCAGGTTTACTTCCTGATGACACTCAAGTTGCTTATGTTAGCACAACAGTCAGTGGACAGATGGCTTGTATCTGCTAATATCCTAAGGCATTAATTATTTTTCTACTTATTCTTGTTCCTCTATAATTTTGGCCCTGTTGAGAATTTAGGTGTTCTCACTAAAGGTGCACAGTGAATTCTGGTTAATTGGGACACCTTGGGACCAGTATATTTTGGCTCAATTAAGCGCTGCCCCAATTAGCTGAAATTTCATGGAAGTAGTTAAAAAGGTATGAAAAAAGATAAGCTACCACTTAATTGAATTGCAAATTATATATTTAAATGAAATACAGAACAAATGAGAACACTATTAATACTACTATAGTATTTTAAAACTGTATGTTAGTTCCTAATAGTTCTCAAAGGACTACCTACATTGTCTTCCTAAATGAAGTCAAAATTTAAAAAAACACTAAATGACTAAAAATCACTGCTTTTGGAATCTGTGTCCATTGGCACAAATGGATAGCAAAACACAAGCACATGCAACTGCGACTATTTAAATTGACTGTTTCTGGCATCTCCAAGCCTGAATACTTAAAAACGCAGTGAGCAAAAATGTTCTGAATTGTCTTACTGCTTATTTTTCGCCAAATGTCAGTGACAAAAGTCGTTGCTTTTTGAACACAAACACACACACAACTGACTTTATTTAAAAACTGCTCAAAGCAAGGGGTAGCGTCTGTGGAAGAAAAATGTGACGAACATTAAGGGGTTAATGACCACCTTTTAGTATGTGAATTCAAAGTCTGTAATCACTTATCTGCGACTAATGTACACTGTGTGCTTGAAATGTGCTTTGTAGATGGGATGGGAAAATAACTATGTCTGTGCTTGAGAAAGCCTGATATACTGTCCTGAAAACTAACACTTAAGAAAATGTATAACCGCTCAAGGACATATAGTGCAACTTTGCTATTGTAATGAGTTGTAGTTTGAAGTTCCCTCCTTTTTCAGATTTAAGTGCTTCTTGTCACATACACCTGGAGTATAAATAAAAGTGTAATCCATTGTTGAGCAGAGTCTCAGAACTCCGCTTTAGGTGTCTGGGCTCTCCATGATATCATGTAATAAAACCCTTTAGTCTGAAACAATTCTCTGAGTCGGCCTCATCTATTCTGTCTGCTGCTCCTGAGATTTTTTTCCACAACAGCATCTAATGGCCACACAAGTGTGCACGACTGACACAAGTTAGAAACTGTTCAGCAACAATTAAACAGCATATTTCAAATTCCAAAAGGAATCTCAGCTATTTTCTCTTTTAGTTTTTGTTCTTTAAGAGGTGTCCCAAATAAGCTGCTGCTCCCATTAACCGAGGGCCCAAATAACTGGAATGCACTGTATTAGGAAAATTCTTAAGAATGCTCTGCACTAGATTCACTCAGAGTCCCCATCACAATCTATCTGAAGTGTCTTATTCAGCCCGGTGAGTCCTACTTCCTCTCTAACGAGCTAACACAAAATTCTTACCTGCCTCACTGTGCAGAGGCATTCTATACTCTACTGGAGAAAGACAAGTAACAAACGTTTAGGGGGAAATACAGAGAAAAAAAATCTTTTGTGCTTTTTTAAACAATCTCTTTTAAGACTCTTTTGTAAGACTCTTGCAAATTTCTATAAATGTATTATGGAGAACATTCTGACTGGTTGTGTCACAGGGTGAAGGCTCCAATACACAGGAATGCAAAAGGCTACAGAGGGTTACAGACTCAACCAGGCACTCCATCATGGCACAACCTCCCCCCACCCCCCAAGCATCAAGGACATCTTCAAGATGTGGTGCTTCAAGAAGGTGGCAGTCATCACTACGGACCCTCACCATTCTACAGGCCGTGTCCTCTTCTTGTTACTACCTTCATTCAATGAGGAGATACAGGAGCCTGAAGATCCACACCCGATGATTCAAAAACAGCTTCTTCCCATCTGCTATCAGATTTCTGAACTTTCCATGAACACTACCTTGTTATTGTTTTTTTCTGCAATATTCAGTTATTTTGTAATTTATATTAAGTTTATATTTTTACACTATTCTGCTGCCACAAAATAAATTTCACATTATATAACAACGATAATATATATGATTCTGACTCAGTACAGCCCTGGAACATGCTCTTCTACCCATGATGTCTGTCATACTATATTTGTTAAACCTACCCACAGTTAGCTTTGTGACAGTCACACATTCTTTTACAAACTTACAACTGCAATGTTCACAATTAAGTATTATCTGATTATAGGAATAAAGCACAATTTACCATCCCTGCCTGTTTCCCACTCAGCTGATTCTTCCTCACTTTCTGGAGTGCGCTCCTTTGTAATTTTAAGATTAGCGTCATCTTTTTTCCGGCGTCTGCTTCTTGAAGCATCCCTCTAAATAAAATAATTTGTTTTAATGTACTGCAGAAAACAAGCATCACATTTATTACGGATTTTTCCTCATATAAATTTGCTACAAATGTAGCTCTTGTATTTAAGTTGGCGAGTTGTGATGAGTACTAAGAGATTTCTGATGCTCAGTACGGACATGCTGCATGAAAGCCTGCTTATTCCTTTATGACTTTATACCTCTATACTGATAGAAAGAGGTCTTAACAAATTTACAAACACTGAATTCTCTCTATCTCCTTCCTCTGCATGTAACTCTCATCTGAAACACAATTTTTTTTGGTCTAATAATACCAAATACCATTTCAACTATTTTTGGTTCTATAGACAAATAACTGTGGAATGTTTTGTTTTTATTGCAAAGAGTAATGAGAATAAAAGCACAAAGTTTTGATGTATCTTCATAGGACACTGGTGAGACCTACCTACATAATTTAGGTTCTCCATGTTTAATATACATGCACCAAGGCAGTACAAAGATTGGCTAGGTTGTCTTCTGGTTTGAAAGCAACGATGTATAAAGGAGGATTTAAAAGGTTGGAGCTATACTCTCTGAAGCTTAGAATGACAGATGATCTTATGTGGCATAAGATTCTGGGAGGGAATGACAGGATGGACAGTAAGAATGATTGGAGTTATCTCGAATTTGGAAACATAATTTAAGAATAAAGGTTCGGCATTTATGATGGAGATTGAGAAGAGTTTCTTCCCTTGAAGGGGTGTGACTCTTGGGACTTCTCTCCCCCTGAGAGCTATGAAGTGGAGTCATTAAATAAAATCAAAGCAGACATTTACAGATATTTAAACTACAAGAGAGTTGAGAAATATAGGGAGAGGAAAGTATAGCTGAGAGCAAGACTGGATCAGCCACACTTAGGAGAATCCAACTGGCCTACTCCTATTCTCATTTCCTAGGCACTTAAATGAGGCTACTCATCCATAGATTCTGTATGGAAGTAGTAAATCAGTTTATTCTACTTGAAATCCTTTTGAAACAATTACATATCCTTTCACACTACAATTTCTAACTTCAGCAATAATAAACACTAACTAAAATATCTTCAACTACAGCCCAAACTGTTACAACAACCCAATTCTTATTAACTAAAATAAAATTCAGCAAGTTGAAGCTAATTTTCATTTTGTGACATAAACTAATTCCCAGACTTAAGATCATAGTTTAATTTAACTGGAACATTGCTTTTCACTATAAATTTGAAAATGCAATCATTTGTACCCTTGTTGGAGATGAGGATTCATCCTGGGATCTCTTCTGTGGCTCAGATTCTACATCTTGCCTTTTATTCTTCATTCTCTCTCGCAAATCACCAGTTGGTCTTTCTGGAGATCTTCATTTTGACAAAAAAAAGTAACATATTCACAAAAAATAGGAATTCCTTTAAGGGTTTTTTTTGCTTCTATTCTTCCACAAAATATCATAAAGGATTGTATGCAACAAACATAATAGACAGTCATAGAGAGATAGTTACAGATGTATGATTCACCCATACACATCCCAGACTTTTAGTTCAATTCTGCAAGTTGGATAACTGATTTAGATTGAACATTAACTCTGTACCAAAATGTCATGAACAACCAAATATACAGACTTGATGCTAAAACTTTTTCCAATTCATTCTGGGCCATCACAAAATATTGAACATCATTATACTCTACAAAATTTAAATTGCAATATGAAAATTAAAGAGTACCATAAATTCAAGCATATTTATAACTAAACTAACTAACTAATTGTACTTTTCTCTACTTAACTGTGATTTAAGTCCATTAAGATATGGACACACAGAAGTGCGAATGCTTTGTGGAAGTTTTAATTCATATAAAAATAAAAGCTGGATAATTAAAGCTGGAACATCACAACCAAGTTAATTAATGCATATGCAGTGATAGTTTTGTATGTTTGCTTGATATCAATTAAGTGTCTTGCTAATGATTCTATTGCAGCTCAAGCAATATTTTGTTTCAACCATGTATTTAAATAAACAGCAATGCCGAGTATTTATCCAAACATTTCATTCATAACATACATGATCTTAACGTGAAAAAACTTCAATATTATGTTTAAGAATATAGAACATAAGAAATAGGAGCAGGAAGAGACCATCTGGTCTGTCCAGCCTGATCTCCCATTCAGTAAGGTCACAGCTGATCTGGCCCTGAACTCAGCTCCACCTACTTGTCTTTTCCTTAAAACCCTCAATTCCCCTGCTATGCAGAAACATCTATCTAACTGTGCCTTAAGTATATTTAGTGAGGTACCCTATACTGCTTCCCTGGGCAGAGAATTTTAGATTCACCACTCTCTAAGGAAAGCAGTTCCCCCTCATCTCCATCCTAAATTTATTCCCACGAGATTAGAACCACTAGTTCTAATCTCACTTACCAGTGGAAACAACTTTCCTGTCTCTATCTTATTTAACCCTTTCATAGTTTTATGTTTCTGTTAGATCCCCTCTCATTCTTCTGAATTCAAGCAAGTACAGTCTCAGGCAACACCATCCCTCCTTATAGACTAACCCATCATCTCTGGAATCAACCTGATAAACCTCTTCTGCATCACCTCCAAAGCCAGTATACCTTTCCTTATGTAAGGTGATCAGAACTGCATGCAGTACTCTAGGTGCGGTCTCACCAGTACCCTGTGCGTTAGTAGCAAAATCTCCCTACTCATAAATTCAACTCTCTAGAACAATGAAGGCCAACATTCCATTTGCCTTCTTGACAATCTGTTGAGCTTGCAAACCAGTCTTGATGACCTCACATTTATCAATGTTAACCTCCATCTGCCACACCCTTGCCTAACTATCTATATCTCTGCAGACTCCCCACCTCCTCGGCACAATCTGCTTTTCCATTCAATTTAATGTCATCAGCAAAGTTAGATATGCTACAATCAGTTTTTTCTTCCAAATTGTTAATGTATATTCTGACAGTTGCAGGCCTAAATACCAACTTCTGTGTCACTCTGCTCACCACTGACTTTAAGGTTTAGATAAAAAATGTATAAAGGCAATTTTGTATTTAAAAAGCCTTCTAACATATCCCAGACCAAAATAAATCACAACTCATCATAAATTCACCTGACATTATGGTCTATTTTAATGAGTTTCTGTTTTGCTTTATATTGGGTAGCCTTCATCTAAATGACAATATTTTATGATCTGCCAGATTTTATCATTAGTGAGATAACGGACTATAAAGTAGAACATCACATATCTCACAAATGAGCTTTTAAAATTCTAATGCATGGAAGTTGAATTGTTCCTTATATAACAGATATCATAGCTCTAACAAAGTTTAAAAGCTCCAACATGAAAATACATATATTGCACATACTACATACACATTGGATACTGATAACAAAAAAAATTCAAAATTGCAAGCCTACAACTCATTTGGACCAGCGGCACAAGCAAGGTATTCAGCCACCCTCATGGATTGTTTAAAAAAACTAGTTCCTTTCACATGAGAGGCAAGGACTGCATTCAAGGACTTGTCATAAATTTCACTGTACACAGGGACGATAAGACTCTATGTGATCATAAAATCTATTTTTAAATCACAGCAACATCACCTTGACATCATAAAATACATTGCAACATACTTCCAAGAACATTAATTCTTACATCTGTCTATAAGAGTTAAGTATTAAAATGCAACGAGTTGATGCTAACAAAGAACCTATAACACTGGATTGCCTTCACCTAAGTTACGTCCCAGAAATCTCCCAAAGCACATTCTGAATTGTCAGATAATGCTGGTAATCTGTACTCAATTAGTTTCAAAACGTTAGATCCGCGATTTCCCGATCACTCAATGACACTAGTAGATTGGGGAAGTTTGTCTTTTCTCCACTGCAATGTGGAATTTTTATTTAATGTTAAAGCTGCATTGTCATACAAGATGTAGAGCAACCATACCAAACTGGAAGCACTAAGAAATAGAAGCGGGGTAGATTGCAGTCCCCTCATGTATGACTTACATAAGATTTTCCCTCAATGCCACTTTCCTGTAAACACCTTATATCCATTGACTCTCTTAAGATGTATAAAATCTATTGATCATGGCCTTGGTCAGTCACCCAGTGTATTCAAGCACCCACAGATCTCCTGAATAGAGAATTCCAAAGATTTACTATCTGTGGGGTGATGGATTTCTTATCTCTATCTATGATTAGTGGTTCTGGTCCCACTAGGGCAGGGGTCGGCAATGTTTACCACTGAAAGAGCCATATGGACCCATTTCCCACAGAAAAGAAAACACTGGGAGCCACAAAACCCGTTTGACATTTAAAATGAAATAACACTGCATACAACGGTTTTTTTTTTGCCTTTATGCTATGTATAAACAACTATAATGTGTTGCATTTATGAAATTGATGAACTCCTGCAGAGAAAACGAAATTACATTTCTGCATGCAACAAAAACATTTTGAACTCCGAAAAAAAGACGTTGGGTTGAAGGTTACTCCATAGTTAGCCTACCTTGGATTGAAGAATTAAAAGAAAGTGTGCACTGGCGGGTGTCAGGCATTGGCAGTGGTGATGTATATTAATAGCAATAAAAAAACATGTTATAGCGGTGTGCTACACACAGCGCTAAAATAACGACACTGCAGTCAAAGATAACTTTATTCGAACTAAACAGCCTTGCTTTAAAGCCTCCCTCAACCCGCCCCCCTGTGGGCGCGGATGCTCCAAAAGACACGTACTCACAAACCCCCGTAGGCTATCTCCCTTAGCCGGAACGGTGGCTAATTGTGAGCCAGTTCGGATGTGCCAGGAAATGGGGTCTCCACAACGTTTTACTTAGATTGTACAAGATCACCATAATCTTCAAATTTCGAATTACATTTCAAAAACTAACAAACCACGGGGAGCCGCAGCACAGAGATGAAAGAGTCGCATGCGGCTCCGGAGCCGCGGGTTGCCGACCCCTGCACTAGGGAAAACTGTTAACTCATTTAAGAATCTTGTTCATTTGGATAAGGACAACCCTATTCTTCTAAGTTCAAGGGTATAGATTCATTCTGCTTAATCTCTTCTCATACAATAAACTCACCAATTTAATAATCAATATTTCTGATGCAGTGTCAGCTGGGTCTTAGATAATTAGAAAATGCAGTCTCTGTTCTTATACGCAAAATGCTCCTTTAATAGTCTTTAAAAATTGGTTATTAATACATAATTCAAAAGTCAAGGTCCCATCTATCAATAGATTTTCAGGTAGTAGTATTGGAAATGGCGCAAGAAAGTGGCGCTGAAGTAAAAGATTTTACTGAATAGCAAAGCAAACACATGGTGGTTCCTGTTTTTATTAATTATGTTTCTAATTCTTTCTTATTGCACAGTTATAAAGTGGTAATGACATTCAAGACTGTGAAAAGCTCTTTTTGCGGAATGTGGTAAGACATGAAGACCTCCAGTATACCCTGACAACAACACCTGCAAAAAGTGCAGCCAGTTGCAACTTATTACAGACTGCATTAGGGAAATGGAGCTGGAGCAACTCCAGATCATTCGGGAGGCTGAGGATTTGATTGACAGGAGATATAGGGATGTAATTAGACTGAAGGTACAGGAGACAGGTGACATCAGAAGAGAGGAATGAGATAGGCAGCCAGTGCATGATACCCCTATAGCCATTGCCCTCAATAAAACATATATTGGTTTGGATACTGTTTGGTGCCATAACCTAGCAGAGTGGTATTCTCAGGATTGCTATCTGGCCCACAGGCTAGAAATAGGAAGATAATACAGTTTCACACGTGGCTAAGGATATAGTGCAGGAGGGAGGGTTCAGATTCACAGATCATTGAACTCCCTTCCAGGGGAAGGTGGGACTTGTACAGATAGAATAGTTTGCACCTTAATTCGAGAGGGATCAATATACTTGCAAGAAGTTTGTTCTGGGGGAGTTGGGGGGGGGGGGGGAGGTTTAAGCTCGAGCTGCAAGGGGCTGGGAACCAGAGTGCCAGGGAAGCTAGTGGTGGTTGTGGAGAAAGATGATGTTAAGCCTAAATACAAAGATAGGAACTGTAAGGTTCAACATGGTGGAACTAATGTTCTGACTTGCATCTATTTCGATGTAAGGAGCACTGTAAGTAAGGTAGGTAAGAGAGCATGGATACTCACATGGAATTATGATACTGTAGCCATTAGTGAGACTTGGTTGCAGGAATGGCAGCTCAATATTCTGGGGTTCCATTGTTTTAGACATGATAGAGGGGGAGGAGTGGCATTACAAGTCAGAAAAAATGTCACGGCAATGCTTAGACAGGACAAACTAGGTACTGTCTACTGAATCTATATGGTGGGAACTGAGAAATAAGAAGTTTCAAGATAATTATGGAGAAGGATAGGACTAGTCCTCAGGTTGAGAAAGGCCAATTTTCTTGGCATCATAAAGGATCTGGCAGGTATGGATGAGGTTAGGTTGTTTTCTGGGAAAGGTATGCTTGGTATGTGGAAGGCCTTCAAAAGTAAAGGGTCAATCAGCATGATCATCTATGCTTGGAGCCAAAGGACAGGGGCAGATCAATTCTTTGCATCTGTATTTACTTGGGCAACAGACACGGTATCTATAAAGCTGTGGCAAAACTATAGTGAGGTAATGAACCATATCCAAATTGGTTGCTGCTTTGAGGTAAATTAGGGTGGATAAGTCTCCACGGCCTGACAAAATGTCTGACTTGAACCTTGTGGGAGGCTAGTGCAAAAATTACAAGGGCCCTGGCAGAGGTATTTGAAACGTCCTTAACCACAGGTGAGGTATTCCAAGAAAGACTTCAAGAATAAGCCATGAAATTACAGGCCAGTGAGCCTAATATCATTATTGGGTAAGTTATTGGAAAGTATTCTTAGGGATGGAATATATAAATATTTGGATAGGTAGGGCGTGATAAAGAATAGTTAACATGGCTTTGTGTGTGGTAAATCAAGTTTAACCAAGCTTATAGAGTTCTTTGAGGAGCTTACCAGGAAAATTGATGAGTGAAAGGGAATGAATGTTGTCTACATGGTATTTAGCAAAGCCTCTGACAAAGCCCTACATGAGAGGTTGGTCAAGAAAGTTTACTCTCTTGGCATTCAGGATGAGGTAGCAAACTGGATTTAACACTGGCTTCTCAGAGCGGTGCATGGAAAAGTGCTAGGTCCATTGTTGTTTGTTATTTACATTACTGATTTTGATGACGATGTGGTAAAAATGAATCAGTACATCTGTGGATGACACCAAGATTGAGGGCACAGTGGACAGTGGATATCTAGCAGCTGGCAATATAGCGATAGAATTTAATGCAGACAAGTGTGACATGTTACACTTTGGGAGGACAAACCAGGGTAGGACATATATAGTGAATTCCAGGGCACCAAGGACTGCAGAGGAACAAAGGGATTTGGGAATATAGATCCATCATTACTTGAAAGTGATGTCTCGGGTAGATAGAATCATACAGAGAGCTTTAGGCACATTAGCTTTCATAAATCAGAATACTGAGTATAGGAGTTGGGATAGATATTTAAGTTGCATTAGACTTTGGCGAGCCAAATTTGGAGTATTGTGTGTAATTCTGGTCCCCACCTACAGGAAAATAGTAATAATATTAAAAGAGTACAGAGAAAATTTACAAGGATGTTGCCAAAAAGAGTTGAATTGGTTAAGACTTTTACCCCTGGAGTGTAGATTGTAGGGAGATTTGATAGAGGAGTACCAATAGATAGGATAAATACAAGCAGGCTTTTTCCATTGAGACTAGGAAGACTAGAACCAGAAATCATAAAGGTGAAATATTTAATGGAAACCTGAGAGGGAATTTCTTCACTCAGAGGGTGGTAGGAGTGTGTAACGAGATGCTAGTGAAAGTGGTGTTTGCAAGTTTGATTGTAACATTTAAGAGAAGTTTGGATAAGTACATGAATGGGGGGGGTACAGAGGGTTGATGCAAGTAGGCAGAATAACAGTTTGGCACGGACTTAATGAACTGAAAGGCTGCAGTGCTCTCTGACTCTATGTTCTTGAGACAAACCTACTGTTCATTCCTCCTTTAAGATGCTCTCAAAACTTATCTGCTGCTTAAAATTCTGGCTAAGTTCTTCTAGTATTATCCTCAGGTTCCAGGTTCTTTGGTTTTATTTGTTTCTTAAAACTTATCTCTTTGTCTAAGGTTTTGATCGTCTTTTACCCCTTTATGACGGCTTGGTATGTAATAACACTTCTTTGAAGAAACCTGGGTCATTTTATTGTATTAAGGGAGCTACAGTGGTGCCAGAGAGTTTGTGAATTAAATAAATAACACAAGAAATTATACTTGTTCAATTATTTATTGAAAAAAATGATCCAATGTTACATGTATATGTTGGAAAAAATGTGAACCTCTGGGTTAATGCCTTCTACAAAAGCTATTTGGAGTCAAGTGTTCCAATCAATGAGATGAGATTGGAAATGTGGGTTGTAGAGGTGCCCTGACCTAAAAAAAGACAAACAAAGTCAGGTTACTGACAGAACCTGCTCTTCTCAAGAAAGATCTCTTGTATACCATGCCTTGATCAAAACAACTTTCAGAGGACCTTAGAAGAATTGTAGAGATGCATGAAGCTGGAAAAGGCTACAAAAGCATTTCTGAAGACCTAAGAAAAGTCAGTCCACAGTAAGAGAAATTGTGTACAAATGGAGGAAACTCAGTACTGCTGCTGCTCTCCCTAGGAGTGGGAATCCTGCAAAGATCACACCGAGCACAACGTGCAATGCTGAAGTAGGTGAAAAAGAACCCAAGGATAACAACTAAAGACCTGCAGAAATCTCTAGAACTTGCTAAAGTCTCTGTTCATGTGCCCACTATAAAGAAAACACTGAATAAGAATGGTGTTCATGGAAGGACACCATGGAGGAAGCCACTGCTCTCCAAAAAAAAACATTGCTGCACAACTCAAGTTTGCAAAGGACCACCTGGATGTTCTACAACACTTCTGTGACAATATTGTGTGGACATATGAGACAAAAGTTGAACTTTTTTGCAGAAATGCACATTGCTGTTTGCTGGAAAAAGGGCACTGCACACCAACACCAAAACCTCATCCCAATTGTGAAGCATGGTGGAAGGAGCATCATGGTTTGGGGCTGCTTTGCTGCCTCAGGGCCTGGACTGCTTGCAATTGTTGAGGGAACAACAAATTCAAAATTGTATCAAGACATTTTAAAGGGGAATGCCAGGGTAGCAGTCCATCACATGAAGCTTAATAGAAGTTGGACCACAAAACAATGATCTGAAACACAGGAGTAAATCAACAACAGAATGGTTTAAAAAGAAGAAAATTTGTGTTTTTTTGGAATAGCCGAATCAAAGTCCTAAACTTAATCCTATAGAAATATTGTGGAAGGACCTGAAGCAAGCAGTTCATGAACGGGAACCCACCAAATTCGCAGAACTGCGGCAGTTTTGTAAGGAGGAATAGCCTAAAGCTCCTCTAAGCCGATGTGTAGGACTGATCAACAGTTACCAGAAATGCTTGGTTGAAGTTATTGCTGTACAAGGGAGTCACACCAGTTACTGAAAGCAATGGTTCACATACATTTTCCAACAATTACATGTAATATTGGATCATTTTTCACAATAAATAAATGTAACGAGTTTAACTTTTTTGTGTTACTTATTTAATTGTGTTCTCGTCATCTAGTTTTATGATTTACATGAAGATCTGATCACATTTTAGGTCATATTTACACAGAAATAGAGAAAATTCTACAGGGTTCACAAATTTTCTAGCATCACTGTATATAAAGACCCTTTGAGACTGTTTCATCAATTGACAATGTTATAATCAATCAATCCCAGGTCCATCCTCATATACTATCTCCAAATCCATCAGCTTAACTTTTTTAAGGTGCCTGTCAGTTGTAATGCCATTAAACTTATTCCTCATAGCTCAGAAAGCAAATTAAGATTAACATTTTAAAAATTATATAAAGTGCTAAATGAAAATTAGAAAGAACAAGGAAAGGAAATGTATATAGCTTTACAACAGAATTACTAAAATCACTAAAGCTCTTAAAAAATCAGTTATGTTTTACCTTCTATATGAAGTACTGTATCCTTTACCTCTAGGGGAGGATCCATGAGTAAACCTACAAGTGTTCCCATATGGACAATGACCAGTTTTCATCCAATTACGACATTGCGTCTAGGTTAAAACACAGGGAATTTTTAATCATACAATTGTTGACAATTTTTAAAAACATGTTTACCCAATACAGTACACAGAGCTTGCACTTTCTATAATTTAAACACAAAATCCTCTGTCTCATGAACATGGTAAGATAATTTTGTGCATAGGTGTTAAAGTTCATTACAGATATTCAGATGTCTCTCTCCTTCAGTGCACAATTCTTGAGACAAATATTTAACAGGTTACTTACTGAGTGTGTTGATACAATAGAACATTCACAGAGCAAACAACTAATGAAAGCATTAGTCAAAAAGATAAAGTAACATATCTGAACTAAATTGCTAAATTTGAGTTTATATAAATATTTCTAAATTAATGTAAAACTACAATGCAAACTGTGATAAAGTTATAAAATTGCCAATTAAAATTCTGTTGAAGGCACAGCTAAAGAGAATTCAAAGTCAGTACAGCACCCATCAACTTTCTCAATCTCCCCATCCCAGGTATTGATTTTCTAGTTTTAACAGAATTCATAGTAAAATTTAAAGCTGTCAAATATTCCATTAACCACAAAGTACTGTAAAATGAAAAAAATACCACCTAATTAATTACTATATCCCAAGGTAAATAAAGTAATATTTTTAGAAATCATCTGCAGCTATTTTGGAACTTATATTATCCAAGGAATGACTTTTAACTTCCAGCTCTAATTAAGCCTGACATTATCAACTGTTATAAATAGAATTAAACAAATTTTAATAGTCATCAGGCCAATTTTACCTTTGATCTGGCTCATCAACTAACATTAGAAACTAGATACTGCTCACATAGGATTCTGAAAACTAAATAGACATGTGCTTCCCTCTTGCTCCTGGATCATGCTTCATATTTAATAGCTGTCAAACAATAAAAGCATTTTTCAAATTATTAACTTTAATTAAAATGTATTGCAGAAACTGGCTACTATTACTGCGAACAAGCTGTTTTGCTTCCATACAATTTCATTTGAAATAAAAACACAGCTTTAACAAAATACTTGCTCTAAAGAAATGAGAATGGCCCAGAATTGGCTCACTCTCTTAGAATAAATATATTCTGAAAATAGTTTCTTGAACTTCATTACATTATGTCATTTTTTGACATTAAGTTAAAGTAGCAAATACAGAATCATTTACAGTCACCCATTAGATATTCCAGTACTAAAAGTTTTGCGGGGAGGAGTGATGAGTAACTATGTGTGTTATACAAAACCCTAGTTTTAGAGGAATATATCCACCAACCCTCACAGCATCTTAATTTAATTAAAGCAACTCACGCATTTTCTCTGTTTTGAATATAAAATTAATCTGATTCAGAGTGCTGCCTTATCTAGGAAAATTAAAACTTCTGGCATGTTTAGAAACTAAGGAGGTAAGATCTGATTTATAATCATTAGTGCAGGTAAGAATTACAAAACTTCAAATCATTGATGAAAGCCATATTTTGTTAAAATTATTACGATGGTACAATTTAAAATTCCTAACTATTTAACATAGCTATGAAAAGAGTATATATGCGGATCTGAAAACAAATTAAGAAATCCTTAGCGACTACAATAAAAATGTACCTTACAATGGTTTAAAGTTAACAAAAGCAAAACTTTCATATATCAAAGAATGGAATTTGGATGACTTTGCTGTATAACAGTATGTCATGTACAGATTATTCGAATGTTAATAAAAAGACAAAGATCTGTAATATAATATTGAATGCCAATTTTCTGAATTAATCTACAGTACTTCATAAAATTATTTCTCCGCAATAATCTTGTATTGATTAAAGAGTACACTTATATTAAGCATATGTTTGTTTTCATTGCTAATGAATGGGAATAAATCAGTTATAGATATATAACACCTGTTTTATTTTATTTAATTAAATGTTACTTGGAAATCAGCAGGATGAGTTTTTTTTAAAAAAGTGAATTAAGTTAATTAAATGATCATGCATCCACCAACAGTGTTTACCCAAACGACACCAGAGCAAGTTGAGAGATCAGTTGTCAAATAATCACAAAATCCAATGTGCCTAACCAGGGCTGAGCCAGCTACAGATACCTACAGCAATGGTAGCAGTCTAGGTGAGCTGGTAAAATCACAGATTCTGTTACCTCACTTTATAACTAGTTCAGTTCTTTCTCTACTCCACTTAGCAATCTAATTAAAAATATACTAAACCATGGCATCAGCCAAGATTCAAGCGTATTACTACTAGTCTATCAATAACAATGACAGATTATAGTCGTTTTCCAAGCAGTATGTTTGAAACCCATGAACACACAACTCCACTGCTAAATTTTGAGATAGCCTGGTTGCATCTCTATAACACTGGAAATCATTACACAATAAATGTGTACCAATGTTAATACAAATTTTACGGGAACATTTTTGATCTCATTATAAAGGTATGGCTAAAGGTCTATATGCTCTTGGGCCAGAAGGTATAATTCAAGTACTCACAAAATAAGCAGTCAAATAAAATTAGTGCTGAAAAGGTGACTTCGAAAATCATAATAAATATAAGAGATGAACCGCCAGGCACTATACAATATTGTACAGTACTCGACATATTGTATTTTTGGAAAATATATAAAGCACATATGCAACAGAATATTCAAGTATAATAATGAAAATAGTGACTTCTGACACTAAATTTTGTGGACACTTGACACAGCTTTAGTATATGAATTTGAAAACTTTCTCCTTTCCATTAAGTCAGTAGTGCCTCACAACCATCACCCAAACCTAGCCTTTAGTTTTAAATTTTTCTAAGGAAACATTTTTCAAAAATAACAGAATGGGAAGAAATTTTATGTTGATCATTCAATAAGGTAGTGATAGGATTTAAGAAAAAAGAATTGGTATTAGGTAGAATAAAAAATATACAACATACACAAAAAGTAATGATTCACTACTATCAGTAATGAATCATTAATTCACTATAATTTTTGATGTTGCAATTCACGCTTCATTTCAATGCGTCACATCTGAACCTACTCATAAAGTGCAAAGTAAAAACACAATATTTTCAAAATAATTCAAAGCATAAGATGTTTAACACATATTTTCCATTTTACCTTAAAATCTGAACTCCAGGGAACTGAGAAACATAAGTATAACTCAATGTACTTTTGTGAATTTGGTCATCAAGGTGATATACTATTGGAACCATTTCCCAATTTTGGTATTGGTTTCAAGTACTTCAAGATTTCACATACCTTAGAAGGGGAGTATGGCCTGTTCAAAAAAAGTGTATTGCCATTTCAGAGAATAATCCTCTGGGATAAAAATGGAATTTTGTGTACTTCCTTCACCACCAACTATCTTGTTTTCTCAGTGAAGACAGCTGCCAATTGATCTGAAGTTATTTTATTTAAATCCGCAGCCATGATAAAATGGGAGTTACAGTGGAGTTCATGATATCTCAAACATCGCAGAACCTAACTCCTAGATCATTCTTTAATTCTCAACTGCTAACCACAATTACATGGCAAAAGATATTCTCTAAATAACGAAGGTAATGCCGTTATTTACTTCAAGTTGCCAGGTTTCCATACAGGAGTTCTCATATAGAAAGCTATGGTTTTCAATCTGTTGAAGAATAGTGGTGTAAAGCCCTAACCTATTGACAATATCTGCAAATAATCAAGATGGTGCACACCAAACTAGTTACAGAGATACAGTAGGTGTCAGAACATAAAGTACAGTAAGAGGACTGATAGACATGAAATAATTAATATTCTAAAACACATTTGATAGTTAAAACCTGATGTTCAAATACAACTGACTTCAGGATTTGATTATGCATCATAAAAGTATTCAGATATTTGAGAATTTCCCACTGGGCCTACTTATTGTCTGGGTTAATGTTTTGGCTCCATGGAAATTTCTCTAGTACTCATGCATTTGTTTTAAGATTCAGAAGGGATTAATTACAGATTAAAACTCACTCAACCTTTTCCAGAAGCTCAAGCTTGCAATTCATTTTAACATTATCCTACCCTGGCACTCAACACTTCCTTAAAAACTTCATACCCTTAAATCATAAATTTCTGAACAACTATTTGTTGAATATAAAGTTCAACAGTCCTGTAGCAGTGATAAATGTTTTATAGCGTTTAGGGCAAGCAAAGATGTACAAACTTCTTAAAAAATGGTAGGAGCTACTGCTCTGGAATATTATGCAGCTAAAATGCATAAAGTGCTACTAGTAATTATCTTTAATGATATACAATACAGTGTGCACACAAATATTAGAATGTGGATTTCAGCATGCTCATTTTCAGCTTAAGAATGGTATATATGAAAGTGGAGAAATAAATTTCTAAATGGGACAAACTAATTTAAAGTTTGCATCTGAAAATAGTAATTCAAGATCGTTAGATTAACTGATGCAGCAATTAAATGTAATTGTATCAAATGATATATTAAGTTATTTGTTCCTGTTTATCTTGAGCATCCTTTTAAGAAAATATTTAGTAGAAATACTGAAAAATAGAAGCTGTCTCAGTCATGAAATACTGACCTCAGCACTTGTCCCTGTGCTAGGCCCAAGCCTTTCAAACACACTGGGTCTACGAGACGTGCTCTCAGAAATGGTCTTTGAATTTTCAACTGTAACCTTCCGTCTCACTTTTGACATTCTGATTCATTGGAAGCTAAAAATAAAAAGACAACCATATGAAAGTGTAAAGGACAAAATTTAGCTTCTTTATTTGAACGTTTCGCTATAACTATGATAAATTGAAAACTAAAGCAGCAGATGTAGAATCAAGTAGATTATACAGCCAAAGATTGTTTCTTTAGGAACATAAAGTTGCAATTTGAAACACAAAGATTTATAAAAATAGGTTTCTTCTTAGCTTTAAAATTGTTCCGCTGTTTGGTTGATTACACTTACTGGGATTGTCTGCATTATATTTCAAAGTTTATTCTACAATCTTCACAGCCATAATATTCAAAAGGCTACAAAATCAACACAAATGCTGAAAAGTTCAACACATCTTAGATTGTCCATTCAGGGGGGCCTGACCATTATAATAAACAGCTACCCATTCAGATAACAGTTCCTCTTTAAAAATAACTTCATCAGATCAGTACCAAATTTACCCAATTTTACAAGCTTTCATTGGTCATTGTGGGGGAGATTTCTTGTCAGGCTTACATAAAAATGTTAATGGTTATATTTTAGAAACAACTTGCAAGCGTCAGTACTGGGACTGGATGTTACGTTCAGCAAATGCATGCCGCCATTGTGTCTGTGATGGCAGTAAATGCATGTGATATTGTCAATCTTGCCGATGCAGAAAATGCCTGAAAGTGAACAATGCCATTAACACCCTAGCAGTGAGGCCTTAATCACTTGGCTGCATTAGATAGGCTACACTGTACTCTTCCACTATATCAGATTCCTGAGACAGGTTATTTATTTTGTGTTCTGTCATGGGAAGAAAACTTGAAGTGCAACATCCAAAGATCCCCGGAAACCTCTAACAGCTCAAAGCGAAAAAGGAGCAATTGTGAAGGCGTGGAGAACCGCAGGGCCTTGCTTCAGAAGCTCGCAGTATCTCTATATAAGCAACAGAAGCACATCATTTCACAACCACTTATGTAGAGATATGGCGCCTCCTGAAGCAAGACCCTGAGGTTCTCCACCCACCCTATTAGCCACCTCCTGTCCTATCTGTAGAAGAGACTGTGGTTCACATATTGGCCTCATCCACAAAGCTGGAGTGGAAGCAAGTCATCTTCAATCTCAAAGGACTGCCAAAGGACTACCTATTAACAAAAAGGCAAAACAACAGGTCCACAGATATGGATACACAGTTGCATGAAAAAGTTTGTGAACCCTTTGTAATTACCCAGTTTTCTGCATTAATTACTCATAAAATGTGGTCTAATATTCATCTAAGTCACAACAATAGACAATAACAATCTGCCTAAACTAATAACACATAAACAATTGTATTTCTTCTTGTCATTACTGACTACACCATTTGAACAATCACAGTCTAGGTTCAAAATAAGTATGTGAACTTCCAGGGTAATGCTTTCTAAAAAGCTGTTTGGTGTCTGGTGTTCCAATTAGTCACGTGAGATTGGAGGTGTGGGTTGTAGAGGCGCCCTGCCTTATAAAAAAAGTCAGGTTACTGACAGAGCCTGCTCTTCTCAAGAAAGATCTCTTTATGTGCACCATGCCTCGATTAAAACAACTCTCAGAGGACCTTAGAGGAATTGTAGAGATGCATGGAGCTGGAAAAGGCTACAAAAGCATATCTAAAGACCAGATTGTTCATCAGTCCACAGTAAATCATCTGCAGATAATGGAGGAAATTCAATACTGTTGCTACTGTCCACAGGAGTGGGTGTCCTGCAAAGATAACACCAAGAGCATGACGTGCAATGCTGAAGGAGATGAAAAAGAACCCAAGGGTAACAGCAAAATACTTGCAGAAATCTCTAAAAATTTGCTAGTCTTTGTTCATGTGTCCACTATAAGAAAAACACTAAACAAGAATGGTGCTCATGGAAACCACTGTTCTCCAAAAAAAAACATTGCTGCACGTCTCAAATTTTCAAAAGACTACATAGATGTTCCAAAACACATTCCTGGGGCAATGTTCTATGGACAGATGAGACAAAAGTTGAACTTTCTGGCACAAATGCATACTGCTATGTTTGAAAGAAAAAGGGCATTGCACACCAACATCAAAACGTCATCCCAACTGTGAAGCATGGTGGAAGGAGCTAGCTTTGGGAGCTGCTTTGCTGCTTCAGGGCCTGGACAGCTTGAATTCAAAATTTTACCAAGACATTTTGCAGGAGATCACGCCACGAAAACCGGGATAAGCACCGGCCTGATGAGCCTATAAGGCTCAGGACAGACTTTAACTTAATTTTACAGAATGTCAGGGTAGCCATCCATTACCTGAAGATTAATAGAAGATGGATGATGCAACAAGACAATGACCCAAAACACAGGAGTAAATCAACAACAGAATGGCATAAAAAGAAGAAAATTTGTCCAGACCTTAACCAAATTGAGATGCTGTGGCAAGGTATCCCAGAAATATTGATGAACTGAAAAGTTAATATGGAGTAATGGTCTAAAATTCCTACAAGCTGATATGCAGGACTGGTCAACAGTTACCAGAAACGTCTGACTGAAATTATTGCTATACAAGGGAGGGTCACACCAGTTACCAAAAGCAAAGGTTCACATACTTTTTCCAACAAATACATGTAATGTTGGATCATTTTTCTCAGTAAATAAAGGAACAAGTATAATGTTTTGTATTATATATTTAATTGGGTTCTCTTTCTGCAGAAATAGGGAAAATTCTACAGGGCTCACAAACTTTCTAGCACCACTGTAACACTGCTTGTAAAGGAAGGTCAATAAAGGTATGCCTGTTTTGTTGGAGTGCAGGATATGAAACTAAACTTAACACTTCTACATAACAAAAATCTATTAGGATTTGTCTTGAAATTATTTATTGATCACAGATTATAAATGATTTATATTGGCCTCAGCTCCACTTCAGTGCCATTCCCGTAACTCTCAGTTCCTCTAATATTCAAATATTTAATCTTCAACTTAAAAAGTTATTTTATTATATGACCTCCACCACCCTTTGGGGGCAGACATTTCCAGATATTCTATACACCTCAGTTTTACAGAAATGGATCCTGATATTCACCTCCCCCAGCCCCCCACCTTCCACCAACTCCCCAGTCATCACAGACTCACCTTCAGGTGAGAAGGGCTCTGGGAAACTCAGACATGGCAAAGCATTGGGACCGAATGGTGTGAACCCCAAGGTCCTGAAGGAGTGTGCTGAGCAGCTGTGTGGAGTTCTCCTCACCCTGGAAAGGGTCCCGACTGTGTGGAAAACATCATGTGTGGTTCCAATACCCAAGGAGGGTCTTGAATGACTACCATCCAGTGGTCCTGACGTCACACAACATGAAGACCCTAGAGAGGCTGGTCCTGACTCACCTCCGAGCCCTGGTCAGGTCAGCTCACCAGTTTGCCTACCAGGAGCACACTGGAGTTGGCGATACTGTCATTTACCTGCTGAACAGAGCCTACTCCCATTTGGATAAACAAGGCAGCACTGTGAGGATCATGTTTTTTTTAATTTCTCAAGTGCCTTCAATTCCATGCAGCCCTCATTGCTGGGGGAAAAAGCTCCATTCAATGCAAGTTGGCACTTCCATTGTATCCTGGATAATGAACTACCTGACTGGCAGACCACAGTTTGTGTGACTTCAGGGCTGTGTGTCAGACATGGTTATAAGCAGCACCAGGGCCCCACAGGGGACTGTATTGGCTCCCTTCCTGTTTACCCTGTATACCTCGAACTTTTGATACAACACTGAGTCATGTCATCTGCAGAAATTCTCTGATGACTCAGCAATAGTTGGGTGTATAAAGGGCAGATGGAAGGATGAATACAGGACCCAGGTGGAGGACTGCCAAACGGTGCAAGTTGAATCATCTGCAGTTCAACATCAGTAAGACAAAGGAGATGATGATGAACTTCAGGAAGATCAAGCCTGTACTGCTCCTTGTTACTACTGATGGTGAGGATGTGAATGTAGTGAAGACCTACAAGTACCTGGGGGTACACCTAGATGACAGACTTGAGTGCAGCACCAACATAGAGGCTATGTACAAGAAGAGCCAGAGTCACCTCTACTTCTTCAGGAGACTGAGGTCCTTTGGAATATGCAGGCCTCTCCTTCATACGTTCTACCAGTCTGTTGTCACCACTACAATCTTCTATGCAGTAGCGTGCTGCAGCACTGGCATCAACATGGGTGATGCCAACAGACTCAATAAACTGATTAGAAAGGCTGGCTTTGTTATAGGAGCCAAACTGGGCACACTGGAGGCTGGTGTAGAACAAAGAATCCTACCGAAAATCCTGGCAATTCTGGACAAACTTTTTCATCCTTTGTCTGCCACCTTGGCTGAACGGAGGAGCACTTTTAGTAATAGACTCAGACAACCACACTGCTCCAAAGAGTGCTATGCCATTAAGCTCCATAATGAGCCAACCTGCTGAGGAAGGTTGATGACCCCCCTCTCCTGTTACGACAATTTGAGGTAACTTATTCTTTATTCTTTCTCACTTCTCTTCTAATATTTGTATATCTATGCATTTGTAAGTCACTTTCCTTCTTCTAAGTGTCAAGGAATATAGACTAAAACTGACTCCAGGGGTTGAGTCTGTCTCCATGTATGTATTTTATCATTTGAGCATTGTATATTCAGTACTTCTTGCAAATTAAGTTTCATTCTGTAAACAAAGAACTGTAACATCATTTGAGTGTAGATGACAGTTGACCTCTGGGGGTCAGATATGCTTCCAGATTCTAATGTTGGTTCAATTTGAGAAGGGCCTATGTGGTGTGGAGGATTGAGGAGGATGGGTGAGGGTGTGGGAGAAGAAAGCTAAACATCAATGCAAAGCCTCTAGTTCAGCAGCTTGTGCACTCATATCGCATTCAAGAGATGCTGGCACAAAACTGATAATCCAACATGGTATTAAAGGACCATTGAAATCCTGTAACATTAAACCAAGGGCTTATTTGCTCTTTCAAGAAAATGTAAAAGATTTCATGGTTCAATTTCAAAGAGGAATAGGGTTCTGGGCAACATAGCACATGGAACCTTACAAAACAGCACAGTACAGTACCGACTCTTTGGCTCTTGATGATGTGCTCACCTTTTAACCTACTCTATGATTAATCTAACGCTTCACTCCTATATAGCCTTCCATTTTCTCTCTAAATGTTTCTTAAATGTCTCTAATGTATTTGACTTTACCACCACTGCAGCAGCAGCATGTTCCATGCACCCACCACTCTGTGTGAAAAGTTATCTCTGACATCTCCCCCATCCTTTTTTCAAATCACCTTAACTTTATGCCATATATAAGCCATATATGTTAATATATGTTTCACTCTGGGAAAAAGCCTCTGGCTGTCCACTCGATCTCTGCCTCTTATCACCTTGTACACCTCTATCAAGTCACTTTTAATCTTCCCTTTGCTCCAAAGAGAAAAGCCCCAGTTTGTTCAACCTATCCTCACTAATCCTGGCAGCATCTGGAAACCTCTCTAAGGCTTCCTATAATGAAGCAACCAGAACTGAACTCAATATTCCAAGTGTGGTCTAACCAGGGCTTTATAGAGCGGCAACAGTACCTACGGCTCTTGAACTAAACTGGTCAACTAATGAAGGCCAACACGCCATCTGCATTTTTAACAACTCTTTCAACTTGTGTGACAACTTTGAGGAGTTAATGGACATAGATCCCAAGAAATCTCTGTTCTTTCATGCTGCTAAGAATCTTGTCATTAACCTTGTATTCTGGCTTCCAATTCAACCTTCCAAAGTGAATCACTTCACACTTTTCTGGGTTGAATTCCATTTGTCACCTCTTAGCCCAGTTCTGTATCCTGCCAATGTCCTATTGTAACTTATGACAACTTTCTACAATATCCACATCACAAAACTTCTGTGTCTTTTCCAAACTATCTAACACTCCCTTCCACTTCCTCATCTATGGGATTTATAAAATTCGCAAAGAGCAAGGGACCAAGACAGATCCCTGCAGAACAGCACACAGTTCACAGGCCTCCAGGCAGAATATACTCCATCTACAACCCACCCCCTCCCCGCCACCTTTTATAGGTAAGTCAATTCAGAATCCATGCAGCCAGTTTTCCCTGGATCCCATGCATGCTGACTTTCTGAATGAACCGACCATGGGGAACCTGTCAAGCACCTTACTGAAATCCATATACACCACATTCATTGCTCTACCTTCATCAATGTGCTTTGTTACATCTTTGAAGAATTCAATCAGGCTCATTAGTGACTCCTCACAAAGCTATGTTCACTATCCCTGATCAGACTACGCTTCTACAAATGATCATAGATCCTGTCTTTAACAAAATTCTCCAGTAATTTGCCCATCACTGAAGTAAGACTCATTCATATATAATTCCCAGGGTTATCACTACAGCCTTGCATGAACAAGGGAATAACATTTGCCACTCTCTAATCATCTGTGGCCAGTAAGGATGCAAAGGTTAATGCCAAAGATGCAGCAACCTCTTCCCTCACTTCCCGTGGTAACCTGGGGTTTATCTCATCTGGCCCCAGGGGCTTATCTATCCTAATGTTTTTTAAAGGTTCCTGTACATCCTCTTTTTAATTTCAACATGGTCTAGCATTTCAGTCTGCCTTAAGTTGGCCTCACCAACATCAAGGTCCCTTTTAATGGTGAATCCTGAAGCCAACTATTCATTAAGGACTTTCTCTAGTTTCTCCGACTCCAGGTACATTTTCCTTTTCTATCCCTGATTGGTTCTCTCCTCATTCTTGTTTTCCTTCTGTTCTTTATATATGTGTAGAATGCCTTAGTATTTTCCTTAATCCCACTCACCAAGGCCTTCTCATGCCCCCTTCTAGCTCTCTTAAGTCCTGGCTACTTTGTAACTCTCAGGAGCCCTCTCTGATCTTTGCTTCCTGAAATCTTTCACCCAACATCATTGTAATAGTTTATCTGTTGATAACTGTGCTGTTTTTAGAAACTAGCTCACATATTTTCTACAATAGTGATGACAAGTACAAGAAATATTGACTGACCTCTTGGCCCTTCAAGTGTGTTCTGCTATCCTTCATTCATTTTTTTCCACCTTAACTCCAATTTACCACCGATTGATCTCAGCCTTAAATATAACTAAACTGGAATTCCTAAGATTCCCAAACCTCTAAGTGAAGAAATTTCTAGTGCTCAACTCGCCAGCTAAAGGGAACAATTTTTAAAACTGCCTGTCAAGGCTCTTTAGAATCTTACACAGGTTTCAATTAGTTCTAATCTCCAGTGATTGTCAGTTCATTCTTCACACTTTCATCACAAATCAATCCTGTCATCAAAGATATCAATTTAGTAAATCTTTGCAGAGTGCTATAAAGAGATTTTGTCTCTTTTTTAAGATATAGATACTGCACACGAAGGGCAAAAAATTGTATGTTCATCTCTAATTGCCTCATGAACTGATGAACAATTTTAAGTTAAGACTTGAGCATACTGATGCACTAGTCACACTCAGGTTTGATCAGTAAGGGCAGAGAAATCTTTCAAAAGTGATCAGTGAATCATAGTAAGTTTATGATAATACCATTGCCAAAATTACATTTTCACAATAAGTTGTTTATTTACAGTGCTATGCAAAAGTCTTAGGCACCCTAGATTCTAAATGATTTTAGATGATAGAGCCCTGATCTCAACATCATCGAAACTGTCTGGGATTACTTGGAGAGACAGAAACTAGCAAAAAAGCCAAAGTCTGTAGAAGAACTGTGGCAAGTTCTCTAAGATGTTTGGAACAACCTACCAGTCGACTTTCGTATAAAACTGCACAACAGTGTACATAAGAGAATTGATGCAGTTTTAAAGGCAAAGGATGGTCACACCAAATATTGATTTGATTTCATTTTTTTTTACTGTTTACTGCTCTTCATAGTAATTGTTTTGATATTTAGAAACTTTTCATTTGATTATTTTGAAAGCATCTTTGCTTTACAGATTTTTAAGACTTCTGCACAGTGTTATACTTTAATTCAAATTCTTATCCACAACTGTGGTAGTGTGATTTGTATTCATAGCTCTAGGTTTCCAACCACAAATCTAGTAATTTAACCACAACACTATATACCACCAAGTATATCTTTACTGAAATAATAAACCCTGAACTATTGTAACGAGACTCCATTATTATTTTATTGATGCAATTTGCACTCCAACTGGCTTGCATACTAACTTTCTGTAAGTCAGGAAACAGCTGAAGGAGCTCAGTAGATCAGGAGGCATATTTGGAGGCAAAGGGATGGTCAACATTTGGATCAAGACCTTGCCTCAATCCAAATTTGTTTCTCTTTCACTTGTCTACACAGTATTCCACATGCCACCTTCTTATCTGTATCTCTTTGCACACCAGATGGTTTACTTTCCCTTCCACAGTTATTCACAAATTTGGTTGCAATACACTCAATGCTTGATAACTCCAAGGTCATTAATATAAACTAAAAACAAGCAAGGATCACTTAGGCATTCCACTAACCCCTCAACTGGAACATGACTATTTCTACTCTGTTGGCTAGCCAAACCTTGTCAGTGCTAATGTATCATCCCAAATCCCAGAACATCTTAGTTTGTGTCACCTCAAGAAGCAGACCCTGAAAATCAAAATACTTTATCCTCCGGTTCCCCGTTAACAATGCTCCTAGTTACATCCTGATAAAATTCCAAGTGGCCAAACATAATTTGTCTTGTAAATAATCACAATGTACAAGGCAAGTAATGTCTAATCATGTTATTCCATTCTAAATGTCCTGCTAAGGCTTTCTTAATAATAGACTTCGCACTTTCAAACAACTCAGACTAAGCATTCTCCCGTATTCTTAAGTAGCCCTGCATCATTTGCTGTTTTGCAACTGTGGAGACTTTAATTGATTTTCAATTCTAGAGCATTGTAGCCATCTCTTTGAGAAATTAGAATACAAATCAGTAAGAATACAGGTTTTTTAGGAGAGTAATGGAGAGAAAGATCAGTCCTTTCTTTGGTTCTTCACTATATCTGGGATGGTCCTTTGTGAAGCCAGGCACGGAGTATTTGATTAATGTATCAGGTTTCAATCTTTGAAATACTTCAACCGTTTAGCCTTACACTTTCACTTTGTAATGATAGGATGAAACAATTTCCGATTGAACTTTTATTTCCCCTCCCCATGGAATATCACTTTGTTCAGTGTTTTAATTTAAATTTGTATCACTGCTTATCTCTGATATACTGTTCAATCTAATTATCCAATCTATTCTAACTGTTTCATCTTTTAAACCGATGTAATTAGTACATTCTTTGTCACAAGGCCTATGCCAGTTTCTAAATGGTGCATTACACCATAATTACGATTACCAAATTCCTTGTCCATTAAAAAGGCACACATTTTTATTGCTTTCCCTCATTAATATTTCATGCTTTAATGGATTAAAAATCAAATTTACTATATTTCAAGTTATATCTTGAATCTGGCATATTTGCCAATCTTCATCTCATGGTTTTAATCATATGAATACAGCTAATTACCTTTATTGTTGAAAAGTTAATCATGCTGAAAAGTTAATCATGCACTTTGCCACTTGATTTACAAGAGAATTTTAAAAATGTGATTGGTTACTTTGTCAACTTGATGAGAGCTTGAAACAGTTACGTTACGTTCACAAACTGAACTGCTTACATCAGTACAAATGCCTAGTTGAGAAAGTAAAACAAAGTGGTCTCGACAATTGTATTAAAAGCAAGAGGATAGTGAGGGATAAAACTGGCCCCTTAGAAAATCAGAGTGGTCAGCTATGTGTGGAGCCGAGGGAGATGGGAGAGATTTTGAACAAGTTCTTCTCTTCAGTATTCACTAAGGAGAAAGATATTGAATTGTGTAAGGTGTGGGAAACAAGTAAGGAAGTCATGGAACCTATGATGATTAAAGAGGTGGAAGTACTGGCGCTTTTAAGAAATTTAAAAGTGGATAAATCTCCGGGTCCTGACAGGATATTCCCCAGGATCTTGAGGGAAGTTTGTGTAGAAATAGCAGGAGCTCTGACGGAGATCTTTAAGATGTCATTAGAAACGGGGATTGTGCCGGAGGATTGGCGTATTGCTCATATGGTTCCATTGTTTAAAAAGGGTTCTAGAAGTAAGCCTAGCAATTATAGACCTGTCAGTTTGACATCAGTGGTGGGTAAATTAATGGAAAGTATTCTTAGAGATAGTATTAATAATTATCTGGATAGACAGGATCTGATTAGGAGTAGCCAGCATGGATTTGTGCGTGGAAGGTCATGTTTGACAAACCTTATTGAATTTTTTGAAGAAGTTCCGAGGAATGTTGACGAGGGTAAGGCAGTGGATGTAGTCTGTATGGACTTCAGCAAAGCCTTTGACAAAGTTCCACATGAAAGGTTAGTTAAGAAGGTTCAGTCGTTAGGTATTAATGCTGGAGTAATAAAATGGATTCAACAGTGGCTAGATGGGAGATGCCAGAGAGTAGTGGTGGATAATTGTTTATCGGGATGGAGGCCAGTGACTAGCGGGGTGCCTCAGGGATCTATTTTGGGTCCAATGTTGTTTGTAATATACATAAATGATCTGGATGATGGGGTGGTAAATTGGATTAGTCAGTATGCCGATGATACTAAGGTAGGAGGTGTTGTGGATAATGAGGTGGGTTTTCAAAGCTTGCAGGGAGATTTATGCCGGTTAGAAGAATGGGCTGAACGTTGACAGATGGAGTTTAATGCTGAGAAGTGTGAGGTTCTACATTTTGGCAGGAATAATCCAAATAGAACATGCAGGGTAAATGGTTGGGCATTGAGGAATGTAGAGGAACAGAGAGATCTAGGAATAACAGTGCATAGTTCCCTGAAGGTGGAGTCTCATGTAGATAGGGTGGTGAAGAAGGCTTTTGGAATGCTGGCCTTTATAAATCAAAGCATTGAGTACAGAAGTTGGAATGTAATGTTAAAATTGTACAAGGCATTGGTAAGGCCAAATTTAGAATATTGTGAGCAGTTCTGGTCACCGAATTATGGGAAAGATATCAATAAATTAGAGAGAGTGCAGAGACGATTTACTAGTATGTTACCTGGATTTCAGCACTTAAGTTACAGAGAAAGGTTGAACAAGTTAGATCTCTATTCATTGGAGTGTAGAAGGTTGAGGGGGGATTTGATCGAGGTATTTAAAATTTTGAGAGGGATAGATAGAGTTGACGTGAATAGGCTGTTTCCATTGAGAGTAGGGGAGATTCAAACGAGAGGGCATGATTTGAGAGTTAGGGGGCAGAAGCTTAAGGGAAATACGAGGGGGTATTTCTTTACTCAGAGAGTGATAGCTGTGTGGAATGAGCTTCCTGTAGAAGTAGTAGAGGCCAGTTCAGTTGTGTCATTTAAGGTAAAATTGGATAGGTATATGGACAGGAAAGGAGTGGAGGGTTATGGGCTGAGTGCGGGTTGGTGGGACTAGGTGAGATTAAGAGTTCGGCATGGACTAGGAGGGCCGAGATGGCCTGTTTCCATGCTGTGATTGTTATATGGTTATATGGTTTGACATTGTGCACTTAGAGCAACAAAGGCAAAGCTCTGGTAATGAGTTTTGTCAGTAGTGGTAATAATCATAAAGCCAGATTTAAGAGCCTCATACATGACTTATGCTACCACTTTATTAATGTGCACTGGTTCAATTTTTCCAAAAGTAAAATTTAACTCAGCTATTCAGGCTAGACAGTCCCAGGCCTAGTTTTTGATCTGCACTGATCTAATAGACCTTAGCATTCTTGAAGCAGAAAGGTATGGGAGTCAGTTTGAAAGTTGTCTCGATTAATATCCAGTGATCTCTGCAGCAAAGTGAACACTAAGTCACCGAGTGCAGCATTACATTTTACTGTAATCAGCTTTCTACCATTAGTCATAATCCAGGCTTGTACCTGAAAAATAGATATTTCAGCAATCACAGCACTAGAAACAAAAGTGAAGAAAATGAGATTCAAGGGCAAGGGGGAAGAATCTGGGTTGAAGTTCAATTTCCTGATAATATATCAGCAGCAATGTCATAAAATCTGCACTTGGAGAATGGCAGCATCATGTTTTTTGCACTTTGTTACAAAAATTGTAGTATTCTACTTCTTTTTCCAAGACAACTGAACGTTCCCATACCTCACTGAAATATTGTGATATGAACATGCATGCATTTCAATCAGTACTTAATGAATGAACAAAGTATTTGTCATTCTGAGTCTGTATGGGACTACATTTCTACTGATGGAATGTAGCCCTATACATTACTTAGCTTTGTTTTGTGCCATTCATCCTACACAAAAATATTATCGATTGCAGTCAGAGCTAAGGTTAGGGCTAAGGTCAAGTAGGTCTTGCAACCTACTTGAACTTGGAAGCACCCAGTTAAATTTTACCACTGAATTGCCATCATTTGTACCCAAAGAAATCAAAATTCTGTGATGTTCTAAACTGGGATCATGCGTGATTAATTTGAACTTTACCCACTCATGGTACTTTTCAATATTGTGTCAGTATTGAAGATATGTTGAGAAAAATCAATTTCTTCTCATGCAACATTCCTTACTTAGTATTCACCATGTGCTGATTGAAAACTGCTTTGACTAATTTGATGGCTTCAGTGGATACCATGACAGAATTAAAACATATTTATTTCAATAAATGCTTTCAAGAAGTATTTAAGAATGATGTCTTATTATCATGAACACTATCCACAACTACTCAACCAGCCTTTCACATAAGTAGTTTGTGTGCAGAGTTTGGATGGCATTATTCAAATTTACAATCAACAAGAGATTAAAATTTTCTTTCTTTATCAAACTGAAAAGCAAGCTCTCCAACTCAAAAGGTAAAAGAGTACACAAGATTGTTATCAAGGTTACATTTGTCAAAACTATGAATCAAGTTCTATTCTTTATTTGCATAAAAGTCTGGAACATGATAGATTCCTTTTGTTCTCTCAGAAAAATAGTTCCAAAATATTAATTACAAACCTCTGCAACAGAACAAAACAAAGGATATAATTATTTTGTAGATCAGTATGTGAAGAAACTCATTCACTTACAAAATACAGCATATTAAAGAGAGCTGAACCTTTCAATGACTGGCAAACCACACAAGTTCACCATTCACCTGTCTACAATCTTTTCCCTTCATGCAGATGGCCACAACTTCCTATAGGAAAGCTGGCTCTCAGTTGCCTGGTGAGACCAGAAGCAGAGATACCTTGTGTTGTATTCAGCTCACCTGTCAGTTGACAGCCAGCATTTCAGTGGGAGACATTGCTCCAAAATGGTCTTAACAGCTGGTAAAAGCACATTTCAGACTAAAATTTACGCTGTTATTGAGTTTAGATGTTTGAGACAAACTTTGAGATTAATAAGCATGCAACAACTCAAAAACTATAATTCATTTAAATAATTTTGAAAAAAATAAACAACATAATAGTAGAACAACTAAAACATTTAAGTCTACTTAAGTCAACTCAATAATACCAAATAAGAAGGAAGTCAACTTGTATTTGCAGCCATTTCTTCCCATTGAAACCTATGGGCCTGTTGGACTTAGGAATAGGTGTCTAGAATTGTTGAACAGCAGAGCAGAAAGGCAGGATTTCAGTCTAAATTCAGAGTTCAGTTTTTCTAACCAGCTTCAAGTAGAAATGCCAGATTTTAAATGAAATATTCACCCCCATTATCTTATTTTTTCATCATGCTACAGGCATATCACCATGAAGGTGCTCTCAGAACCAAGGAACAACAAAACATTTACTTTTAGTATGGTGAATTGTAATATTTTACCAAAATCTTTCAAAATAGTCTGTTTTGCCTCAAACACCTCATGAGAAAAATTTGTTCACAGCGGATTCCCACATCTCCCCCTTTCATTTAATTTCAACAATTCAAACAATACATAACTTCATTATGGTCCATGTAATCCACCAGTTGTGATTGGAAAGAAAAGTTTTGGAAAATTATAAATAACAAGAGTTGTGGAAAGGTATTAGAGAAAGGAAGATATTGCAACTGTCATCAAAATGACAAATTATAGATCAATTAAATCAACTTTTTTCATGTAGAGGTAAATCAACAATTCAAATTAATTTTATAGACCACTCAAATGGTCTGTTTACATTAAATCTCAGAAACTATGCATTACAAATGATACCAGAAAGATGAATGACAAATATAAAACCAGAACACAGCCTCAAATTAAAATACATCTGCAAGATAAAAGTTACTTGTAAATCATTAAAAACTCAAGTTTTTCACACAAAGCTTGTAAAATAAAGTTACAAGACAAAAGCCTGAGAATTAATAAATAGTTAGGATGCTGGAGAGGTTTTTTTTGAAGAATGTACTGTGTGGGTCATGAATCACCATCTGCATTTGCATTTCTTTTATAACATTTACACACTACAAGAAGCATAAGTAAAATTACCAATTTTTCAACAGTTTATTTTAATCCTGCTTTTCTTAAAAGTTTTCTTCCTTATAACAGGATGAAACTTTCTTGAGGTGCAGCTCCACAACACCTGTTGCCCTCTGATGGCTTATCCTTATTTGTATTCTACTTGTGATCGTAAGATTGTCAGTCGGCTATTTAAACACAACAGAAACCTAACCTGTTCCTACCTCCACATCATGTGCATACACACGTATATTAACTGAAAATTGATTTATTTATCATATAACCTAGCCAATTTCCCTTTCAATCCAGGATATCAAAAGCAATTGTTTCTTCATTAACACCACACTAAATAAAATCAGATAGAATATAACCTAATCATTTTTTATGCAGACACGAGTAACTCTTTAATGATTCCCAAATGAGCAGTATCTTTTATGCACTCTTTGAAAGGAATAATAAAGCTACACCAATGCCAGTCCATACAATATCTATGACCCTGTTATATCTGCCTCAGAGGCCAACGTCAGGACACCTTTCAAGAGGGCACTGAAAACCTGTGCTAAGCAAAGGATGAGAGTATCAAAGGACATCTTCAATCTCTCACTGCTGCAGTCAGGGGTCCTTCTTTTTCAAAAAAGCTTCAATTATACCAGTGCCAAGAAGAGCTGAGTGAGCTGCCTCAATGTCTATTACCCAGTTGCATTTACATCTACTGTGTTGAAGTGCTTTGAGATGTTGGTCATGGTTAGAATTAACTCCTGCCAAAGCAAGGACCTGGACCCACTACAATCTGCCTACTACCACAATAGGTCTACGGTAGGTGTAATTTCACTGGGTCTACACTCGGACTTGGATGACTCTATATCAGGTTGCAGTGATGGGGGTCCATCATCAAGGACGCCCACCACACAGGCCTTGCTCTCTACTCACTGCTGCCATCAGGAAGAAGGTACAGGAGCCTCAAGATGCATACCACCAGGTTATGGAATATTTATTACCCCTCAACCATCAGGCTCTTGAAACAGAGGGAATAATTTCACTTGTCCTATCACTAAACGGTTTCCACTCAGTTTCAAGGACTCTTCATCTCATGAAGAGTTTATTTTTTTTTGTTTATCATACTTTCCCCTTTTGTACTTGCACAGTTTGTTGTCTTTTGCACATTGGTTGTTTTTCTGTCCTACTGGGTCCAGTCTTTCATTGTGTTTCTTGAATTTTCTGTGTATACACACAAGAAAATGAATCTCAGGGTTCTAAATGGTGACATATATGTTCTTTGATAATAAATTTATTTGTACTTTGCTATTGATTACAACTCAGCATTCAACACAATCATCTCCTCAGCACTAATAAATAAGCTTCAACTCCTAGGCCTCTGTGCCTCCCTCTGCAACTGGATCCTTGACTTCCTAACTGGTAGTCCACAGTCAATGCAGATTGGAATAACATCTCCTCCTCACTGGCACACCTCAAGGATGTGAGCTTAGCCCACTGCTCTAATCTCTCTACACCCATGACTGTGTGGCTAGGCACAGCGTAAACACCATCTGTAAATTTGCTGACATCACAACTGTTGTCGGCAGAATCTCAGATGGTGATGAGGAGGTGCCCAGGATTGAGACAAATCAGCTGGTTGAGTTGTGCTGCAACAATAACTTTGCACTCCATGTCAGGAAGACCAAGAAACTGATTGTGAACTCCAGGAGGGGGAGTTGAAGGAACACACACCAGTCCTCATCGAGGGATCGGCGGAGGAAAGGGTGAGCAGTTTCAAGATCCTTGATGTCAACACCTCTGAAGATCTATTCTGGGCCCAACATATTAATGCAATTATGAAGACAGCACGTCAGTGGCCATATATCATTAGGTGCTTGAGATTTTGATGTCTCTATCAAATATATCATGGAGAGCAGTCTAACTGCCTGGTATGGCTGAGCCACTGCACAATATCAGAAAAAGCTGAAAAAAGTTGAACACTCAGCCAGTTTCACCATGGGCACCAGCCTCCCTACTAACGAGGACAGCTTCAAAAGGCAGCATTCATCAGTCAGAACACCCACCACCCAGGTGCCCTCTTCTCACCATCACCATCAGAGAGGAGGTACAGAAGCCTCAATGCTTCAGATTTCTGAATGAACAATGAACCCATGAAGACTACCTCACTACTTTTGCTCTTTTTTTTGCACTACACGTAATTTTTATATATACTTTTTAATAAGTTATAGTATATTTTGTGTTGCTCCATACTTCCGTCACAAAACCAATTTGAAAACATACACATCAGTGATAATAAACCTGATTCTGATCCTTGTCTAAATGAAGTGTCTCAACCCCAAAATGTCAACTGCCCATTTCCTTCAACAGCTACTGCCTGTTTCTCCAGCAACTTATTTACTTTTCAATTCACTCTTATCATCAGCTAATCCACTTGGGAGCTTTCTTTATGTGCCTTCTCTTTGTAAAGAATTATGGAGCAAATCTGGAAAGATTTATTAAATGTAGAAAAGATTGAAAGAAAGAAAAATTCAGATAGCTATGTAGAATAAAATGCTTAAAAACAAGCACTATGGCAACATTTTTCTTTAACAAAGAGCTTGAATTATATTTGAATCAGTAAGAAAACCATAATAAATCTAACATTCTCATAAAACAGGCACAATGGACCAAATGGTTGTTTTACACTGTAGAACATGTTACTGAAAAGATCAATAGCTACTTTCTATTTTTAAACTCTGTAAGCTATACAAACCAAAAGAAAGCACAAGATACAGTATAAGAAAATACCGTCTTGTTTTTCCATTTTAAACAACATAGGTTTGCCTTTTGCCAATCATTTTCATGAAAAAAATTACTGAACCAGTATTGTCCATCTTCAACTGAGCTGCGATGATGCTGCCTCTTTAAACTGGTAAAAGCTGTCTCCAAAACGGTCTCTTTTTGTGCTGTCAGTGGAAGTACTCTCAATATTACAGTAGTTCTTAGTGGTAGCAGTTGTGGGTAGCTCTACTGAGTAGTTGAAATGCATTTTGTAGATGCTACGATGTTTTCATGGAAGCAATTAATATTTAGGCTGGAACACAGAGTGTCAGTTAAACAGGCTGGTGCTTCTTGAGTATTGTCACAATTGCACTATGTAATATAGTCTATTAAAATTCTGACAAGCTTTGTGAATGATAAAGAGGGGGCAGGGGTGGAATTGGAACTGGATGACTCCTCAGGATCTCCAAAATTTGCTATGCACTTATAGCAACGGTATTAGTATGGTTGGTCAAGTTAAATCTTGTCCAATGGCGATCCCCAGAACTGGAATGCATGATTGTTAAGAGTAGGTGGCTGGACTCCCTCTGGTTGGTAGTGGCTGCTACCTAATTCATACATAATGAAAATATTGCTAAATCAGATCATGCCTTAATGACCGAATTCCGATGAAGGGTATCGGCCCGCAATGTTGACTCTTCATTCCTCTCAGTAGATGCTGTCTAACTTGCTGAGTTCCTCTAGCATCTTGTGTGTGTTACCCTGGATTTCAGGCATCTGCTGAACGTTGTGTGTTTATGCCTTAATGTTGTAAGATCATGTTGCATGCAGACATGGGCTGTTTCATTTTTTTTGAGGATATATGAATGGAATTGTACTTACTGCACTCATCAGTAATCAATCTGACTTCCAACTCCATGACTGATAGAAGGTCAATGATGAAGCAGCTGAAGATGGTTAGGACATGGGCCAAGCCTTGAGGAAATTCAGCAAAAAGATTTCCCATTGACTTTAATTTTAACAGTGCCTTTCGATGCCAGAGTCAAATTCTGCACTAATACGAAGAACAACAGTTCACATTTCACCTCAGAAATTCAGCTCTCTTACCCTTGTTACGATTAAGAGCGCAATGAGGTTAGGAGCCAAGAAGACTTGCAAGATTCAAATGAGCACTGAAGAATCTGTTACTGGTAAGTTCATGACAACAGTACTGTGAAACCAATAACACATTCTACCACTTTGCTGATCACAGTGAGAAAATGAACAGAAATGCATTTGGATGTATTGAATTTGTTCTGTTTTGTGGACAGGGCATACCAAGGTAATTTTTTACACTGTTGAGTAACAGTGATAACTGAATTGGACAAGGTTGTCTAGTTCTAAAGTGGAAGCAAAGAGCAAAATATGCTAGAAATACTCACTCCATACAGTGTGTGACCTGTTCAGCAATCCCAGAATTCTATTTGTATTTCAGAATCCCAGTATTTGCTAATTTTCCCTCTAGAACTTTGGCAAACTTCTCTATATGTGTCATGGAGAGTGTACTGACTGCTGAATCATGGCCAGTATGGAAGCACAAATGCCTTTGAATGGAAAATCCCACAAAAGATAGTGGATTCGGCCCCGTACATCAAGAGTAAAACCCTCCCAACCACTAAGCACATCTACATGAAATGCTGCTGTAGGAAAGCAGCATCCATCATCAGAGATCCCCACCACCCAGATCTTGCTCTCTTCTTGCTGCTGCCATCAGGTAGAAAGTACAAGAGCCTCAGGACTTGCATCACCAGGTTCAAGAACAGTTACTACCCTTCAACCATCCGGCTATTGAATAAAAGGGGTTAACTACACTCACTTGCCCATTATTGAAATGTTCCCACAACCAATGACCACACTTCAAGGACTCTTTATCTCACGTTCTCATTATTTATTGCTTTTGATTTATATTTGCATTTGCACTTGTTGTCTTCTGTACTCTGGTTGATCTTTCATTGATCTTGTTATAGTTACTATTCTATACATTTACTGAGTATGCCCACAGGAAAATGAATCTCAGTGTTGTATATGGTGACATATACAGTGACATACAAAAGTTTGGGCACCCCTGGTCAAAATTTGTGTTGCTGTGAATAGTTAAGTGAGTAGAAGATGAACTGATCTCTAAAAGTCATAAAGTTAAAGATGAAACATTCTTTTCAACATTTTAAGCAAGATTGGTGTATTATTTTTGTTTTGTACAATTTTAGAGTGAAAAAAAGGAAAGGAGCACCATGCAAAAGTTTGGGCATCCCAAGAGATTTGAGCTCTCAGATAACTTTTACCAAGGTCTCAGACCTTAATTAGCTTGTTAGGGTTATGGCTTGTTCACAGTCATCATTAGGAAAGGCCAGGTGATGCAAATTTCAGAGCTTTATCAATACCATGACTCTTCAAACCTTGTCCAACAATCAGCAGCTGCCTAGTGCTCTGAATATTAAAATAAATGATGCCCACAAAGCAGGAGAAGGCTATAAGAAGATAGCAAAGTGTTTTAAGGTTGCTGTTTACTCAGTTTGTAATGTACAGTCGGCCCTTCTTATCTGCAAGGGATTGGTTCTGGGACCTCTTGCGGATACCAAAATTAGCGGATGCTCAAGTCCCTTAATCAACCTGTATCAATACAGTGGACCCTAGGACCCAGCAGAACCCAAGACCTTATTTAACCTGGTTCAGTGCGGTGGACATTAGGACCCAGCGGCAGACATCTGAATCCCCAGTGTTTCTGTTCACGAAAATAATCACGATAACAATTGAAAATAAAGTGGAAACAATAAAGCGATCGGAAAGAGGTGAAACGCCATCAGTCATTGGAAAAGCGTTAGGCTACAGTCGGTCAAAGATCGGAACAATTTTAAAGGATAAAGTGATAAAGATAAAGTGAAAAAGATAAAGGATAAAGGAAAAGGATAAAGGGGCTGTGCCCCGATGAAAGCTACAATTATTACAAAGAAACGCAGTGGTTTAATTATTGGGTTTTGGGTTTTTGATCCTCCATATCAACCCGGCATGGTGGAGAGCGCACTCCATAGCAATCTGTCACTAGATCGAACTCAGGAACTTCCCGAGCCGGGCACTGAAACATACTTTAAGTGTTTTATATGCATAGAAAGGTGAAATATATACTATATATGAATGCAAATGTTTGACTAACTGATGCTAAATAATACTGGATGTACCTATTCTGACTTACTTAGTAAGAGAACTTCCAATATTTTTCGATCCCGATCCATGATAACCTACGCACATCGTCCTGTATACTGTTCTTTAAATCATCTCTAGATTACTTATAATACCTAATACAATGTAAATGCTATGTAAAATAGTTGTTATACTGCATTGTTTAGGGAATAATGATAAGAGAAAAGGTCTATACATACTCGAACAACAAGTGCTGGAAGAGCACTTCCGGGTTTTCGTGATTCGTGGTTGGTTGAATACGTGGATGCGGAATTTGCGGATAAGGAGGGCCGACTGTAATTAAGAAATGGCAGTTAACAGAAACGGTGGAGGTCAAGTTAAGGTTTGGAAGACCAAGAAAACTTTCCCAGAGAACTGCCTTAGGATTGCTAGAAAGGCAAATCAAAACCCCCGTTTGACTGCAAAAGACCTTCAGGAAGACTTAGCAGACTCTGGAGTGGTGGTGCACTGCACAAATACGACCTTCATGGAAGAGTCATCAGAAGAAAACATCTCCTGCATCCTCACCACAAAATTCAGCATGAGAAGTTTGCAAAGGAAAATCTAAACAAGCCTAATACATTTTGGAAACAAGTCCTGTAGACTGATGAAGTTAAAATAGAACTTTTCGGCCGCAATGAGCAAAGGTATGTTTGGAGGAAAAAGGGTGCAAAATTTCATGAAAGGAACACCTCTCCAACTGTTAAGCACAGGGGTGGATCGATCATGCTTTGGGCTTGTGTTGCAGCCAGTGGCATGGGGAACATTTCACTGGTAGAGGGAAGACTGAATCAATGAAATACCAACAAATTCTGGTAGCAAACATCACACTGTCTGTAAAAAAGCTGAAAATGAAAAAAGGGTGGCTTCTACAACAGGATAAGGATCCTAAACACACCTCAAAATCCACAATGGATTATCTCAAGAGGCGCAAGCTGAAAGTTTTGCCATGGCCTTCACAGTCCCCCGACCTAAACATCATCGAAAATTTGTGGATGGATCTCAAAAGAGCAGTGCATGCAAGACGGCCCAAGAATCTCACAGAACTAGAAGCCTTTTGCAAGGAAGAATGGGCAAAAATCCCCCAAACAAGAATTCTGTAGCTGGCTACAGAAAGCGTTTGCTAAAGGGGATGTTACTAAGTACTGACCATGCAGGGTGCCCAAACTTTTGCTTCGGGCCCTTTTCCTTTTTTGTTATTTTGAAACTGTAAAGGATGGAAATAAAAAAGTAATCTTGCTTAAAATATTAAAGAAATGTGTCATCTTTAACTTTATTCCTTTTGGAAATCAGGTCATCTTTTGCTCACTTAGCTATTCACAGTAACAGAAATTTTGACCAGGAGTGCCCAAACTTTTGCATGCCACTGTATGTAATTTGATAATGAAATTTATTTTGAACTTTTGAAATATTTAATATCATGTAGTCTAGTCTCATTACCTTGGCTGAATACTGTGTTCTCAGCCATTTCTTGAGTGAAGCAAATTGGCTGAGAAATGGCTTCTATAACAAGTATCACAGAAGGAAGCACAGGTTCATCACTACAACACATCCATCAAATGCCACTGGCTAATGAAGGGTGCCTGTTTTCCTTTAGGAAACAAAAGTTCACAGATTCAAAATCTGGGGAAATGATCCAAATTCATCCAGTTGGGTATTCATCATTGCATGATTTCAATAATGGAAAACCAAACTGAGTTCATTCAGCACACTGATACTCAAAGAGAGTACTCCACTCCCCCAATTGCTACTGCGATTTTTAGACAAAACATCACAGCATTCTGTACTAGTTCAAATATGTGCCTCTCAAATTTTTCAACTAATTCAAAACTCACAGAAACTCAATAAGCTGTCGATCTGCCTCCACAGACACAGTCTGTCCTGCTTGGTAATTCCAACATTTTATATTCTTATTTCAGGAAGACAAGAGGTAGCTCTTCAGCTGTAGCATAAAAATGACAGTGATTATGCAGCAGTGCGATTTAAACACTCGGAAAGCAGTTCTGTGTCCTTAGAGACGTATTTCGAGCGGATCTTATAGAACTGCCCAACAATAAATATGGACAAATTATACGATTCTTGGAATCTTGTTCTCTTGAGCATGAATGGAAGGAGGGTTTAGTAGCTGGCATTAAAACGTACACACAAGCAGAGTCTGGATTCCCTTTAACACACACACACTCGGTCGATTCCCGTTAACATGCACTGTTGGCTGGCCAAAGAGAATCTAAACAATCGAGGCCTGCCCTTTTGTCCTGAGGGGGCCATCCGACCACGTCAATCCCGAGAGAGACGCAGCTGGCGACCCGGAACCGAGGGCCGAGGTTCTTTGGTCGGCCAGGCCTCGCAGATGCTGCAATGAGGCATCCCTCCTGTCCGTGCCGCCATCGGCCTGGGCACACAGCTGCGAAACGGGTAACCGTAATACCTTGAGCGTTGAGATCGCCTCTTGGCTGAGGGAAATCCGCCGCCCCGCCGCCCCGCCGCCTCAGGCTCGCGCGGCCCAACGCGACGCCATCCAGCTCCCGGTTCGGTCACGACGTCATCTCCGCGCGACGGCTTTCCCAGGGACGCGCATGCGCTGGCCGGTGAATGGCGCTCCGTCCACGGCGGGAAAGCCAAGCTGCGAGGAGCGTCAATCAGAAACGTTTTTTATTTAGATACCAGCTCAGACAGAGAATCTGAGTCAAAAGTTTGGTTGACGAGTTTTCATTGGGACCAGTTGAAAAGAACTTAGAAAAAACGGGAATTAAAACGGAAACGGCCTGCGGAGAGAAGTTAAATATTTCAGGTCGAAGGTTCAGAAATGGGAGGGAGAGGATATAACTTAGTATTAAGTTAGTGGTAGTTGGGGGATAAAGGGAATAGCACTGTTTGGGTAAAGCTATGGGAACCCAGGGGAAGAAATTGTAGAGGTCATTGAGTTGATGAGTTAACAGAGATAGGACTTATATACCAGGTCATTTTCTGTTACTGAAGGGGAAAGAAAAATGAATATCACAGATGATTTGATCTTTATAGTAAAATTTGATACTGAGTCTGGAGAGTTACATTGCACTTCATTGTAATAGTGTAGATGTGGCATGTCTTGTGGTTGCATGGGAAAGTGGAGTGGTTGGTGAGGATGGAATCTCATTGCAGATCCCAAAAATAGCACACATTATCCATTGAATGTGTAGGTAGATGAGGACCAGTCAAAGACGATCCTTTGTCTAACAGGAGAGAGTCTGTAGCTTGTTCTGGATGTTCATTGTCAGCCTAAGCCCTGAGACCGATACAGAGACACAGATGCAGAAAAGGAAGAGTCAGGGATGGCCTGTGTAAAAGTGAGAAGACAGCGGATTGGCCTCAGTTGCTGAAGTGTATAACTTGACATTTATGCACAATATTCTGAATCTGATGTATTTGCCCATTCAATCAATTTATCTAAATTGCCTTGAAACTTCTAGCTCAGATCAAACAGTGAACTTTGTTATACCTAACTGCTCAATGTCTGACATCTGTTGATATTGATTCTTACTGTCTGTTTATCGTCTGTCAACCAGTTTTCAATGTATGACAGTATATTGTGCTAATTTCCTTCAGTTCTACATCTTACATGGGGCCAAGTGAAACATCACATCCATTAGTTCTCTTGTACCTATTCAACCAGTTCCATAATTTAAAAGAAAACTTGCAGTTATGTTAAAAAATGGTTTCCTTTTCTAAATGCTGACTTTGTCTAAAAGCAAAGGAAATAAGTTACGTTGTTATGCATTGTTCATTACAGTTTGTAGTAGCTGGGGGCCGGCAGATCTTTTGCTGACCATTCACTATTGCTCAGTTACGCTTAGCTTACCTGTAGATACGCTGAAGTTTCATCACTTGAAGATTGCATGTTTGCTGATTGCTAATAAAGGATTGAATACATATCTTTGACTTTTGGAGCAAAGTTTATTACAGTAACGGTCCGCCAGCAGCTTTGAAGAGACGAAGAACAGGCAGAGCAACTTCAAAGAAACCAGGAACAGATAGAAGAGCAATTTCAGAGAAAGGTGGAGCAGTTTAAGTCAGGAAGAAATTACAACCAAGATGGTAGAGTTAAAGAGCTAAGCTTCAAATTCTATGGATGCTAAACATGCCCCAGCAAAGCAGTTGTGTGGTGAGATTTCCTATGTTGACATGGAACAGAGAAATTCCAGCATACTCAAAAGTTTAAAGTACAAGGTTCAAAATAAAATTTATTAAGAGAGCACATAATTGTAACCACAAACAACACTGAGATTCTTTTCCCTGTGGGCATACTCAGCAAATCTATAGAACAGGATTAATGAACAACAAACTCTGCAAATGCAAAGAAAAATAAATATATATTTGATGTCAATGTGGATACATTTGAGGAACAAATGTCTCTGAGCCACCAGTTTGAACCCCAAGGGATAGTTCAGGGTGTTCACTCTCACCCTGCACCAAGGAGGTACTCTGAACCTATGCCATATCCAATAGCACAAAGTACTTATGAGAACACTGATTTAGAGTATGATGACACTTGTGTTTCAGGACTAAATGCTGTGCTGGAGCACATGGCCAGCTGGATCACTGGCCAAGCTCAACCTGACAGGAAAAGAAACTAGCATTCTCTTGCGCAAGGTCGGTCACGAGAAGGTCGTGTGTAGCTACATCATTTCAGGATGGGAAGTGGCTGGCCTAGTGAAAACTACTGTGAACAGCCTAACATCTATATGCAGGAATATATGCCCACCTACAAAGTGAACATACCTCGTCAGAGAGATCTTCAGGAATGGTCTCACCTGAAGCATATTCTTTTGCCAGAATTGAGTTAGAGATTGAGCTGGTGATAGGGTGAATGCACCTAAGGTATTGACTATAAGACCACAAGATACAGGAGCAGTTTAGGCCATTTGGCCCATCAAGTCCGCTTGCCATTTCATCATGGCTAATCCAATCTTCCTCTCTGCTCCATTCCCCGATCTGCTTCTATATCTCTTCATGCCCTGACCAATCAAGAATCTATCAATTTCTGCCTTAAATATAGATAAAGAAGTGGCCTCCGCAGTTGCCTGTGGCAAAGAATTCCAAAGATTCACCACTCTCTGGCTAAAGAAATTCCTCCTCATCTCTTCTAAAAGGATGCTCTTCTATTCTGGGGAAGTGTCCTCTGGTCTTAGACTCTCCCATCATAGGAAACATCCTCTCCACATCCACTCTATCAAAGCCTTTCACAATTCGATAGGTTCCAATGAGGTGTCCTCTCATTCTTCTGAATTCTAGTGAATGGAGGCACAGAGCCATCAAACGCTCTTCATATGACAAGCTCTTCGATCCTGGAATCATTTTAATGAACCTCCTTTGAACCCTGTCCAGTTTCAGCACATCCTTTCTAAGATGCTAAGGGGCCCAAAACTGCTCACAATACTCCAAGTGGGGCCTCACTGGTGCTTTATAAAGTTTCCACATTACATCCTTGCTTTTATATTCTAGTCCTTTGGAAATGAATGCTAACATTGCATTTGCCTTCCTCACCACAGACTCAACCTGCAAATTAGTCTTTAGGGAATCTTGAACAAGGACTCCCAAGTCCCTTTGCAACTCAGTTTTTTTGTATTTTCGCTCCATTTTGAAAACAGTCAATTCTTTCTTCTTCCAAAGTGTGACCATACACTTCCTAAAACTGTATTCCACCTGCCCCTCCACCTATCTTCATATTGTCTGCAAACTTTGCAACAAAGCCATTAATTCCATCATCCAAATCATTCACATATAACATAAAAAGAACTAACGCAGACCCATGTGGAACACCACTAGTCACCGGCAGCCAACCAGAAAAGCCTCCCTTCATTCCCACTTTTTGCCTCCTGCCAATAGCCACTGCTTTATCCATGCTAGAATCTTTCCTGTTGTACCACAGGCTCATAGCTTGTTAAGCAGCCTCATGTGGCACCTTGTTAAAATCCAAGTTCAGAACATCAAACGATTCTCCTTTGTCTATCCTGCTTGTTCTACAAAGAATCCAACAGATTTGTCAGGCAGGATTTTCCCTTGAGGAAACAATGCTGACCACAGCCCATTTTATCATATGCCTCCAAGTACCCTAAGACCTCATTCTTAATAATTGATTCCAACATCAACTGATGTCAGACTAACTGGCCTGTAGCATCCTTTCTTCTGCCTCTCTCCCTTCTTGAAGAATGGAATGATATTTGCAATTTTCCAGTCTTCCAGAACTATTCTGGAAGCTATGGGCACTCGCATGGGCCCTAGCTATGCCTGCCTCTTCGTGGGTTATGTGGAATAGTCTATGCTCCAAATCTATACTGGTACTGCTCCCCAACTTTTCCTTTGATACATTGACGACTACATTGGTGCTGCTTCCTGCACCCATGCTGAGCTCGTCAATTTCATTGACTTTGCCTCTAACTTTCATCCAGCCCTCAAATTCACTTGGTCCATCTCGGACACTTCTCTTCCCTTTCTTGATCTCTCGGTCTCCATCCCTGGAGATAGACTGTCCACTGACATCTTCTATAAACCCACTGACTCCCATAACTACCTTGATTATACCTCTTCCCACCCGGCCAAATGCAAAAATTCTTTTCCCTATTCCCAGTTCCTCTGTCTCCGCCACATCTGCTCCAAGGATGAGGCTTTCCGTTCCAGGACATCCCAAATGTCCTCTTTAAGAATCGTGGTTTCCCTTCTGCCATCATCAATGATGCCCTCACCCGTATCTCCTCCATTTCCAGCACTTCGGCCCTCACCCCATCCTCCCGTCACCACAACAGGGACTGTGTCCCCCTTGACCTCAACTATCACCCCGCCAGCCTCCAGATCTAGCATATTATCCTCCACAACTTCTGCCACCTTCAACAGAACCCCACCACTAAGGACATCTTTCCGTCTCTACCCCTCTCTGCTTTTCGCGGGGATCGTTCCCTCCACGACTGCCAGGTCCACACGTCCCTCCCCACAGATCTCCCACCTGGCACTTATCCCTGCAAGCGTAAGTGCTACACCTGTCCCTACACCTGATCTCTTACCACCATTCAGGGCCCCAAACAGTCCTTCCAGGTGAGACAACACTTCACTTGTGAGTCTGTTGGGGTAATCTATTGCATCCGGTGCTCCTGGTGCGACCTCCTCTACATCGGTGAGACCCGACGCAGATTGGGGGACTGCTTCGTCAAGCACCTCCACTCCGTCCGCCTCAACAGACAGGATCTCCTGATTACCACTCACTTGAACTCTCCTTCACATTCCCATTTGGATATGTGCATACATGGCCTCCTCTACTGCCATGATGAGGCCAAACTTCGGTTGGAGCAACAACATCTCATATACTGTCTGGGTAGTCTCCAGCCCCTTGGTATGAACATCGAATTCTCCAACTTGCGGTAATTCCCTCCCTCACCCTTCCCCCATCCCACCTTCACTCTGTCTCCTCTTCTAGCTGCCTATCTCCTCTCATGACTCTGCCTTCTTCTACTATCCATAGTACTTTCCCCTGACATCCCTTCTTCACCTCTCCTGCCTATCTCCTCCCCCACCCCTTGATCTTTCCTCTGATTGGTTTTCCACCCTCCCCCCACCTTCTTTATAGGGCCCCTGCCCCCTCCTTCTTTAGTCCTGACGAAAGGTCTTGACCCGAAACATTGACTGCTTCTTTCAACGGATGCTGCCTGACCTGCTGAGTTCATCCAGCTTTTTTGTACGTCTTGATTTGACCACAGCATCTGCAGTGTACTTGGTGTTTACTATTCTGGAATCTAGTACTTCTTGAAAGATCATTTCTAATGCCTTAACAATCTCTTCAGCCTCCTCTTTCAGAACCCTGGAGTGTACACCATCTGGTCCAGGTGACTTATCTATTCATTTTCCCAAGAACCTGTTTCCTAGTAATGGTAACCTCACACATTTCACCCCTGACACCTGGAACTTCCACCACACTGCTAGTGTCTTCCAATGTGAAGACTGATGCAAAATACTTATTCAGTTCATCTGCCATTTACTTGTCCCCTGTTATGACCTCCCCAGCATTGTTTTCAACCAGTCCGATATCCACTCTTGCCTCCTTTTACACTTTATGTATCTGAAGGAACTTAATATTATTGGCTAGCTTACTTTCGTATTCCATCTTTGCCTTCGTAATTACTTTTTTTTAGATGTTTTCTGTGGGTTTTTAAAAGCTTCCCAATCCTCAAACTTCCAACTAATTTTTGCTCTATTATATGCCCTCTCTTTGGCTTTTATGTTGGCTTTGTCTTCTCTTGTTAGCCATGGTTGTACCATCTTGCCTTTAGAATACTTCTTACTCTTTGTGATGCCTTCCCTATTGCTTCCAGAAACTCTAGCCATTGCTGCTCTGCTGTCATCCTTGCCAGAGGTCTTTTCCAATCAATTCTGGCCAACTCCTCTCATGCCTCTGTAATTACCTTTACTCCAAATTTGTTCCTCAAATTTCAGGGTAAATTCGATCATAGCATATCATGATCACGAGGATTATTTTATCTTAAGCTCTCTAATCAATTCCAGTTTATTGCACAACACCCATTCCAAGATGGCTGATCCCCTAGTGGGCTCAGCCACAAGCTGTTGTATAAAGCCGTCTCATAGGCAATCTAAAAATTTCCTCTCCTGGAATCTAGCACCAATCTGATTTTCCCAATCTGCCTGCATATTGAAATCCACCATGACAATTTGAAAGTATTGGAGCCGTTGCAAGTGATTTGCAGTGTTAATGATGGACCCCATACAATCAGAACAAAGTTGGGCTGGACTGTTAATGTGACTGCAGAAAGGAGACTGAGATGGTAGAGAAGACTACACTTGGCCAGAGTGGGCAATTAATGGGACTTCAGTTTTGCGCTTGGATGAGCTTTGGCAGCAGGGATTCAAGATTTTCCTGAATTCAGTCAGGAGGAACAACCTGGTTTGGCAGGCGAAGAGAATCCCGGATACACTTCTTACTAAAAGAGGACACTTGTGTGAATGTGGAGATTTACTGTCTCCTGGGTCTTGGTAGCATGTAGTTGCAATTATTCTAGTATACTAATTAAGGGGCTGGAATGTAGGAGCCATGTATCTGTTCTCTATTGCTTTGTATTCTGTGTTGCGTGTTAATTAATAATAACCAGTCACATGAGTGGGGGTGCGATAAAAGGGAAGGGGATCATGCTTTGTTCATTACAATTTGTTGTGGCTGGGGGCCAGCAGATGTCATATCTTTTGACCACTTAATATCAGTCAATTACGCTTAGCTCATGTTTGGGTATGCTTAAGTTTCATCACTTCAAGATTGTATGTTTGCTAATTGCTAATAGAAGGATTGAATATACATCCTTGACTTTTGGATCAAACATTACTTGGAATGAGGATGCATCACGCAAGTATAGCAAATCTGTAGGGTCACCAGCAGCAGCGATTGTTTTGGTTTCGGTTTGGTTTGGCTGCTACACCTTTTGTTAAAGTCTAGTGGGATTCCATTTGCCACTTCCTAATATAAAGGCGCAGATCCATAATCTGTAGAACTTTGGAAAATGACAATCAATACATCCACTATTTCCATGGGTAGCTCCTTTAATACACTGAATGAGTGAAGATCTTTCCACATAGATACATAGAATGAGGGTACAAGGTCTCTGTATGGTAAAGTTAAAACACATCTTATCCAAAGCAGGTTTGGAGTTTTCAATTTGGAGTGTTCAAGTCCGTGGATAAGTGTTCAAGTAAAGAGGAACCATTCTTGATGCTGATAAATTTAGATTTTTTTCTTGTCAAAATACCTTTTCAATTGAAACTGATGACAACTAATTAAATCAAGCAATTTATGGACCCCAAGAATAGATTGGCTGTACGTTAAAATCAGAAGTGTGGGGTTCACAAACAAGAGAAAACCTGTAGATGCTGGAAATCTGAGCAACACACACAAAATGCTGGAGGAACTCAGTGGGTCAGGCAGCATCTATGAAAAAAATACAGTCGACAGTTTGGGCCGAGACTCTTCAGCAGGACAGCTAGTGTGGGGTTCACATCAATCAAATTGTCACAGATGTGGTTTTGTATTTTAGCAAGTATATTTGAGAGGCAAACTTGCAAACACATTGTGGACAGAATTGATCACCTGTAGATATGGGTCATACTCCTTTGAGTGATTTCTGGAGAGGGTTATATTTAGATTCAACTAGAGTTTACATGACCCTGTTTAAAGTTAAAAGTGCTAATGGTTTAAGGAGGGGCAGTAGTATGTACTTTGCAGCTTTTGCTCTTTATTTTTCTATTTTTGGTCAAATTGCAAAAAAATAAAAGGAGCATAAACACAGAATATAAAACACCAACCCACAAAGTCATCGAAAGAGCCCAGGCATATTCAATTCAGCTCAGTTCAATTCAATATCGGTCGTGCTAGTTTTGTAGTGTTTTTAAACACTGCTCCTCTGAGAGACTTGACAATTTTTACCCCCAGTTAAAGAAGTTCAGGTCACATTCACAACTGGTAAGAGAGGGCAGATGTGAGGGCTCCTTGCCTACAGCCTCTTGAGTCTATGCTAGTTCTATGTAAGAACAACTGAGCTAGTCCTACTCCTTGCTCTCTCCCCATTGCTCTATAAATCCTTTCCTTTCACGTACTCATTTGCTTCAAGTGACTTGGCTTCCACTACTACTCTTGGCAGTATTACTTTGCTGTTCTGAAAAATATTGTATCTCTGTTCTAGTATTTACCAATCACCTTCTTTCTCTTTTAACCCCTCAGAAACGGAAAGGCATCATTTAGCCCATGGATTCTACATCAGCACCTACACAATCACACCAGTACCATTCCCTCTCTCCTTATTTCCCTGTAACCCTGATAGTGTTTTCCTTGATACACTGATTGGAATATGTAATTTCTGAGACGCCGGGTCGTTCCCTTACTGGGCTCCTCCAAAGTTTCCAGATTTCCTTTATTGCTTAAGCAACCATTGAGTTACTTTCTGAAGGTTTCCCTGACCTTCACACTCCGACTTGAAAAGTCCATCCTCACCACAGTTGTAATAGAAAATACCGGCTGCTTCCTTTGTCAAGAGACCCCAGTCAGCAGCAGCCCTCTGCTTGGTATGCCCTACTGGTGGGTCCGTTTTCTTATCGGACATCACACTTGGTGGTAGCACTAGCCAACATCAGGCAAGATAGCTTGGCTTGGAATTTTTTTTACTGCATCCTGCAAAATCCCCACGTGTGGCATCAGGGGTTGCTTCAGCAACAGCGGCTACGACTGAGGACTGTACCCTGTTGACGGAGGCCTCCCGCTCCTCCCATCGTGTTTTCCTCCTCTCTTACTTCTCTGATCAGCTCAACAAATGAGGGAGGGGGACATGTGAGTCATTCGAATGCTTAAACCAATCACATCGCATGACAGTGTGTCCTTCACAACTTGCTCCAACCTTAATTGATTTATTTCAGCCATTTGAATGGCCCCTTTATGGCAGAAGCAAGTCAGCTGTCTTCCAAGCCTGACAATGTAGGCAGGAAGTTCCTCCCCTTTCTTCTGGAACGTGTGCCTGAACCTCTTCATAAGCTCCACTGAGCTGTCTGTCATGCCACAAACATTCTTCGAAAGGGTTCCATGATTTTCCTTGTTTTGTGACTATCTGGGAAGATGAATTTCAGGGTTGTACACTGCAAACAATATATACTTTCCAATTTGTGGAGAGTTTTTATTCTAGGCATTTTTCAAAAACCATAATGCTTCTTTTCACATAATAATGTGCTTATGATAGATTTGTCTGAGAATCTGGTGTGCTTCAAGTATAATCTTGAGTAACAAACAGCCTAAATAAGAGCCTGGGGTATTACAGGAGAGATAGAGCAAATTGGCTGACTGGCAGGAAGCAAAGAGTGGGAATGCAGGGGACCTTTTCCGTTTGGCTTCCAGTGACTAGTGATGTTCTACAGGGGATGGTGTTGAGACCGCTTCTTTACACGTTATATGTCAACAGTTTGGATGTTGGCTTTGTGGCCAAGTTTGCAGACGGTACCAAGATAGAAGGAAGGGGTAGGTAGTGTTGAGGAAGCAGAGAGTCTGTAGAAAGACATTAGGGGAGTGGGCAAAGAAGTGGCAGGTGGAATACAATGTTGGATCATGCACATTGGTAGGAGTAAAGCTGTAGGCTATTTTCTAAACAGGGAGCAAAGGGACTTGGGAGTCCTTGTGCAGAATTCTCTGAAGGTTAATTTGCAGGTTGAATTGGTGGTGAGGAAGACAAATGTGATGTTAGCATTTATTTTGCGAGGAATAGAATATAAAAGCAAAGATGAGATGCTGGGTCTTTATTAGCCATTGATCAGATCGTACCTGGAGTATTGTGAGCAGTTTTGGGCACCTTACTTAAGAAGAAATGTGCTGGCATTGGAGAGGATCCAGAAGAGATTCAGAAGAATGATCCTGGGAATGAAAGGGTTAGTTTATGAGGAGTTTTTGATTACTCTGGGCTGTTACACTCTGGAGTTTAGAAGGAGGAGGGGAAAAATCAGACTTGAGAGCAGACCTGATAAGTTGAACGGCCTTATTCTGCTCCTGTGTCTTATGAATATAGAAGGCCTATATTTTTCCGTATGTTTGATGAGGTCTTTCAGGATATCTGACAATTATTCAATAATTGACCGATAGCCATCGCTATTTTTGTTTTATGAGGAAGGGAAACAAAGTCTCTGTGATCAAGTTTAATTCTGGATAAATAACCATCAATTGAAATCGTTATGTAACCCAGGTTAATTAAACCCAAAGATGTAAATTTCCACCTGCAGAACTAGGAAAGCGAGGTGTACCGATTAAAAAAAAAGAATTTGGAAAAAAGAGCGCTATGCGAGAACGGGGCGCGGCGGACTCAGGCGCGGACACGGAGAGAAACACAGCATCGATTAGAAGCTGAAGACGTGAACTGTTGAGAGTGGAATTAGTAGTGTGCATCTTTACCCTACTAACTTGAAACCCTCAGGGTGAAACCCCTGGAGGAGAGACATTAGCGATAAAAGATTTATCGTAGTTACATGCAGCGCTTTAACAAGACAATATCGGGGGAGACAGGTGTCCCAAATCCGTACCGTGTAGTCGGGAATTACAGTAGTTCTGCAAAATCTTATCAAGGGATTTGGTCAAGTTTTTTTGTACCAGGTTGTGAATTGACTTGCCGTGGATGATGAACTACTGTATTTCATTCCAATGAACCAAGAAAGAAAATTTCGAGCCACCCAAGATTTGGCGAACCAGCGCGGGAACGAAATGCGTAATGACGCAGTGGATTTGATATGGTGTTTACTTTCATTCGAAGACTACGAATTTGATTTTCTGCAAGAGCTGATTATTTTTGCGAAGACTTTGACAAGTTACTGAATGAGATTTACTTTGTTTAAAAGTTGTGATGTTGGAGAATTGTGAAAGAAGTTAAACTAAGTATATATACTTTTTGAATTAGAATTTAAACTTTCAGATATACTGCCTGGAACAGAAAATGAAGTTAACTATAATACTTAAGAATGGGAATTATATTTAGTTAACTAGGGATAAGTAAAAAGGAAAGTTTAGTCTGTAAAATTTTAAGTAGGGAATAACACTAGTTTTAATTAGAGAGATGAGGGTAATAAAGGAGTCTCACTGATTCTAATTAAAAAGGAGTTTGTTTTGGTTTGATATCTAAGATTTGGAACCTAAACAATGTTGGAATTTTGAATTATTTTTGCACATTTAAATATTTGGTACATTTTTTTCTCTTATAGACAAACCTTATCCCCTGAATTGTGTGGTTTCTATTCACTGCCTCCTTACAATACCTAGAACCTTCTGATGGCCTACTAGCACCAAGTGTAATTTGATTTTCTCAGAGTGTGGTGACTAGCCACAGGGTGATAAGCCCAGTGCTACACAGGTGTTACAGTTAATTCCCTATGATAAACTGAACAATATTTTGACTTTGAGAAGAATATGGAATCCTGAGACCATGTTTGGTGAGTAATCAACCACTCTGACCACTTTGAATCTGGAAGAAAAGTTAGTCCTAAGCGTGAAATGTCAACTGCACTCTTTTCCATAGATGTTACCCTGGCCTGCAGAGTTCCTTCAGCATTTTGTGTGTGTTGCTTGGATTTCCAGCATCTGCAGATTTTCTCTTGTTTGTAAAGTTTATTGTGAGTTTGGGAAGAGAAGGTCGCAAAGGGTTGGTGGAAGACTTCTCACTCTGCTCTGTATAACTCTGTAAGCAGTGTCTTTAACAGGGAGAGTGCTTCCAACTAGATAAGCAACAATAACCAGAACCATACTGAAAGAAGATACAGGGTGTATGATGGCTTATGTATACAAAATGCATCCCAGTCATGTATGGCAGCAAGAATTACAATGAAATTGTAGCATTGTATCCTGATGTACAGTCTTCTCATGTGGATTCAAGTAAATGGGGCATATCCAAATGGTAAAACTGTCTATGTGGATTTTGAAATTACTGGGTTTGGAGAACTATAAATGTGGATCAACTGAGTTACACTTGTAGTTCCACCTCCCCTCCCCACCAATCTGCAAGAATCTTTCACTAACTCCAGTTTTTCCCATTTCTGTTATCTTGGAGTATACGTTATTTGACACATTTTGAAATGTGTCAAGGTTTTAGGTGATTTCTTATATCCCCACAGTCTAAAAACATTACTTGATACCAAAAATGTGATTTGATGCAGGCTGATGTTATTGAAGGGAATAAGTGTAATTCACTCAATACACTTCCAAGTATCATAGTGTTATAAGTTATAACAGGTGGGAATTATTTGAAACTAGCTGCTTTATCTGACCTTGCTTAGCTTATTATGATGACTGTAATGCTTGCATTTTTTTTCCATGCAATAGAGTTTTAAAGCATTCCTCAAACGAAATGAAATCTAATGTATAACTATTTCAGGAATGATATACATACATTGTTAGAACCATCTAGTTTAACTAAAGTTATCAATAAAAACATACACTGAAAATATGGTTATAAAAATTACAATTAATATAACTTAAGTTGTGTACTTATTTGCAATGTGTAAGTTTATTTGATTTCAGCGTTAAAGTACTTCAGAATAAAATGTATTTTTTCCTTTTCAGTCTGCTCTTGAAATGTTTAGATTAGCTTTATCTCCAGCTCTGCAGCAGCCTGCAACGTATGTCTGACCAAGGGAATAGGTTGAGTTTCTGGATGAGTTTAATCACTTCCAGTCATTGTTCTCTTGCCTTTGTTATGAACCCTGTAACTGGGTCACATACCAGCAAAAATAGAGAGGCCTGTTGAAGTCTGATGGTACTATTTTTAAAAGTATTTATTGAAAAGGGGGCACAAAAGTAAGATTAATGCAAACATACAGATAATATATGTCGTCAATACTAAATCTAAAAGCGCGGGTATAATAATAATCAATAAGAAATAGCTCTATTGTTGTCTAGGGGATTATGTATTGTCCGGTGGAAATATAAAAGTCACTGTTAGTTCGTTCAAGCTGCAGCGTTTTGGGTTTAAGAGAGAGACGGTTTAAACTTGCCCAGGTCTTTTATGATGCCAATCCTTTGAGTCGTGGGGAGTTGGTTTCCCGTTGTTAGCTAAAAGCCGTTTTCCGTGGTACCAGCCACCAGTCCCAGGCAACGGAACTGAACGCACGTGGCCTCCTTCAAATGGCTTCCCGCTATTACGGGAGCGCTCGCATTTCTTCTGGTGTGTCTGAGGGGCTGTTCCCACAGACCCTCTTTTATCCTGACTCGCAGGGTCGCAGATGTTAATCAGGTTGGGGGTGATGCAATCCCTCCCTCAACCAGCCCACTTTGCCTGAGGGCTTCCACGTAGTACAGTCTTCAATCCATAAATTCGCCTTCCGGAGACAATGGCCATGTCCCGTAGCTTTATATCACTGGGGGAGCGAGACATTCCGCACGTCTCTCTCTCATTTCCTGGGTCCCCTGACCCAACCCAATTGTGATCTTGCGATTCTCACAAAGGAGGGGGCTGCAGGCATAGCACCTTGTTATAACAAAACTTGTTTGAACAAGGAACTGGAGTCACTTGAATTGAAAAGATAGATCAGATGTGATATTGGAATCTGAGTAAGGAAATTTTTTTTTTTGCCTCAATTGCATGTGGCTGTAATTCCTGAACTGATAACCTTGTGCCATTGCATCCATTGTCAAATTCATAGTCATACAAAACTACAGCTCACACAGGGCCCCTTGGCCATCTCATCCATGCTGAGCCATTTAAACTTATAGTCACTTTGACTTGCACCAGGCCCCCAGGCCTCCAACCCCTCCCATCCATCTATCTATCCAAACCTAAATCTTGAAATCGAGTTCGCATGCATTACTTGCACTGGCAGCTCGTTCCACACTCTCACCACCCTCTGAGTGAAGAAGTTTCCCTTCATATTCTCCTTAATTTCACTTTGCACTCGTGACCCATGATCACTGGTTGTAGTCCCAACCAACCTCAGATTAAAAAGTCTGCTTACATTTACCTTGTCTATAGCCCTCATAATTTTGTACACCTCTATCAAATCTCCTCTCAGTCTTCTACGTTCTAAGGAATAAAGTTCTAATCTATTCAACCATTCCTTTAACTCCTCCAGTTCCGGAAATATCTTAGTAAATTTTCTCTACTCTTTCCTGTAGGTAGGTGACCAAAACTGCACACGATACTCAATTAGGCCTCACCAATGTCTCATGGAGCTTCAACATAACATCCCATCTCCTGTACTCAATACTTTGGCATATTGGTCTTCATAAATCAAAAACTTTCTTCATGACCCTATCAACCTATAATGCCCTTTTAATGAATTATAGACCTGTATTCCCAGATCCCTTTGTTCTACCACTCTCCTCAGTTCCCTACCGCTCACCTCCCCTGGTTGATCCTCCCAAAGTGCAACCCCACACATTTGTCTACATTAAATTCCATCTGCCCTTTTTTCGGCCCGTTTGTCCAGCTAGTCCAGATTCTGCCGCAGGCTATGATAATCTTGTGGTCCATGTAGATAACATCCACTGTTTTGTCTTCATCAGCTTTCCTGGATACAAACATCAGGATAGAAGCTGTGCAACTTTTCTTTGGAATAATAGAGTCTATGTATTGTTTTAAACTGTAGAAGTCTGTGTCTGACGTTGACTGAACAATCATCTATACTCTTTAAACACTCATCCCAGACCTCCTCTGTCAGTTCTATACCCAATTCATCCACCCTTGCCTGTTTAAGACCCGAGCTCCATTATGTAGGATCTGATAAAAACAGGATAAGGCCCTACGAGTAACCGGATCAAATTTATTTATTGCCTTCAGGGACTCATGTTTGTCTAAAATTTCAAAATTAGGTATATATTTCCTAACATAATCTCAAATTTATAAATACCAAAAAAAACTAGATGCAGGGATATTGTAAACTGCTAGTAACTGTGCAAATGAGGCAAAGTTTCCATTAATATATAGGTCACCTACACTACAGATGCCACTCTGTTTTCAGGACGAAAAAACAGAATCATTCAGGCCAGGCAAAAAGGAATGATTTTGTCACATTCATTCTGGTCATGTTGTAAGCTTTATGCATACTGGAAAAGTATTTTTCACTGTTTCTCTGAGGCTTGTGGGAACCGGACCTGCTCATAGCCCTCCTTGGAGCAACAAGCTCCCTCTCTTCAGCCAATAAATATGAAAAAATGGCGGTATTGTTTGGAATGGTGATTGCTAAGAAGTTAATCCTGCAAATGTAGAAAATGGACTGTGCCTATGTACGATCTGTGGCTGAGAGAACTGGCAAATACTTTTGGAGAGTCTGAGACTTGTAATGGGGATACAGGGGACATCTTTGAAAGGATATGGGGCCCTGTATTGGACTTTATTACAGGGTGAGGACTGAGATGTTTTGGTGCGGTGCACCTCTGCTGTGTATGTTTACTTTTGCCTTTATATTTTTCTCCCTTTTGCTGCTCAATATTTAATTTGATTTTGTTATGGTCGTAGTTTTTGTGGATGTGCTGTATTTTTTTTGTTTGTAGGAAAAAAATATATATTTTAAAAAGAACTTCGCTGGACACATCCTCGGAAAAGCTATAAGATTGGTTAGACATGACCGTGTCTGAAAAACATGCTGAATATCCCAAAGAAGTCCATATCTATCTAAATACTTGTACATCTTGTCTGCTAGATTAATGTGATTGGACCATCTTTTACTTTGGGATTATATGTTGGTACTCCAGGTGGTGACATACTTTAAAAGTTCAACAGGAATATGTACAGTATTATTTATGCTGTACATATTCAATAGAAACACTGTCAATAGATTTATGTTGTATAAATTGTCCAGAAAGTTTATAAAGAAAGTCTCTATTTATTCACTGTGTCATTATTTTGTGCTAAAGTTGCTCAGTCAGGCTTCCAGTCATGCCCTAAGTATTAAATCATAAATCCAAGAAATTCTGAGATGCTGGAAATCTAAAGCAACACACAAAACATTGAGGGAACTCAGCAGGTCATGCAGCATCTATGGAAATGAATTGACAGCTGACATTTCGGGCCGAGATCCAGCTTCAGGACTGAGAAAGAAGGGGGAAGATGCCAGAATCAAAAGATGGGGGGGGGGGGGAGGGAAGGCTAGCCTGAAGTTGAGAGGTGAAGCCAGGTGGGTGGGTAAGGTCAAGGGCTGGAGAAGAAGGAATCTGATAGGAGAGGAAAGTGGACCAAAGGAGAAAGGAAAGGAGGAGGGGACCCTGGGGAAGTCATAGGCAGGTGAGAAGAGGTAGAGTGGGGTATGGAGGAACAGGGAGGAGAGATTTGTTTCTCAGAAGGAGAAATCAATTCATGCCATCAGGTTGGAGGCTACCCAGACATAATATAAAGGTATTGCTCCTGCACCCTGAGGGTGGCCTCATTGAGGCACAAGAGGAGGCCATGGACCCACATGTTGGAACGGGAATCAGAATTTAAATGGTTGGCCTCCGGTAAGTCCCACTTGCGGTGGATGGGGCAGAGGTGTTCAATGAAACAGTCCCTCAATTTGCGACAGGCCTCACCAATGTAGAGGTGGCTGTGTTGGGCGCACTGGGCACAATAGGTGACTCCAGCAGAGTCGCAGGTAAAATGTTGCCTCTCCTGAAAGACTGCCTGGGGCCCTGAATGGAGGTGAAGGAGGAGATGAATGGGCAAGTGTAGCACTTTGGCCGCTTGCAAAGCTAAATACTACGAAGGAGGTTGGTGGGGAGCGAGGAATGGACAAGGGAATCAGATCCCTGTGGAAAGTGGGGGGGGGGAGGAGTGGGGGAGGTAAATATATGTTTAGTGGTGGGATCCCTTTGGAGATGGCAGAAGTTGCGGAGGATGATGTGTTGGATGCGGAGGCTGATGGGGTGGCAGGTAAGGACAAAACAAACTATCACTGTTAAGGTGGTGGGAAGATGTAGTGAGCGCAGTTATTCAGGAAATGGAGGAGATGTGGGTGAGGGCAGTATCAACATTGGAGGGAGAAAAACCACGTTCTTTAAAGAAGGAGGAAATCTCTGATGTCCTGGAATGGAAAGCTGTGTCATGGGAACAGATTTGGTAGAGATGAAGGAACAGAGAAGAGAATAGCATTTTTACAGGATGGGGTGAGAAGAGGTATGATTGAGATAACTGTGGGAATCAGATGGTTTAAAAGATTGGTTGACAGTTTTTCTCCAGAGATGGAGACAGAGTTTGAGAAAGGGGAGGGAAGTGTCAGAGATGGAGCAAGTGAATTTAAGGGCAGGGTTAAAGGCAAAGTTGATGAAATTGACGAGCTCAGGTGGGTGCATGAAGCAATGCCAATGCAGTCATCAATGTATTGGAGGAAGAGTTGGGGAGTATTACTGGGTAATGCATCAAACATGGACAGCAAAGAGACAAGCATACCTAAGGCCCATGAAGGTGCCAATGGCTACCCCATGAGTTTGGAGAAAGTGGGATGAGCTGAAGAGAAAATTGTTTAGGGTGAGAACCAGTTCTGCCTGATGGTGGAGGAGGGGAATTGGTTGGTTCTTTGTCAGGGAAGGAGCAGCAGCAAGCCTTAAGGTGATGGGATAAAAGTGTATAGGGACTGGGCATCCAAGGTGAAAATGAAGACGTTATGGTCAGGCAGTTGAAAGTTACTGAGGAGATCAAGGGCATGAGAAGTGTCACAGATGTAGGTGGGAAGGGACTGAACCAAGGGGGATAGAGCGCTATTGAGATATGAGGACATGGGCTCAGTGAGACAGGAGCAGGCAAAGACAATGGGCCTACCTGGACAATCCAGTTTGTGGATCTTGGGTAGGAGGTAGAAGTGGGCAGTGTCAGATGAGGGAAGTATGAGTTTGGTGGCAGTGAATGGGAGTTCTCCAGAGTGGATGAGGTCAGTGATGGTGTTGGAGGCAATTTTCTGATGGTCTGGAGTGGGGTCCTCTTTGAGGGATAGGTAGGAGGAAATAGGAGGGTTGCTGCCTGGCTTTAGTAAGGTAGAGGTCAGTGCTCCACCTCACAACAGCACCCTCTTTATCAGAGGGTTTGAAGGTAAGGTTGGGACTAGTGCAGAGAGAGTGAGTTCAGAGGAGGTAAGGTTGGAAGAGGAGAGAGGAGTGGAGTAATATTAGTGTTAACTGGTGAAATTGCAACAATGTAGTGTAATATACCCAGTCTGTAATTAGTGCTGAGTGGCAGTTGAGAAAACAGCTTGCATTAGATTACGAAATGATAGAACAATTCAGTTCAAAATTTTCTTTGAAGTCATTACGTTGAGTCTTTGTGTTTAATTTCCTTATGTGAGCAAATTCAAAGCCAACTCTTTCGCAGATGGATCATTTGTAAAATGTGCTTCCATTTGGTTTTCAGTGGTAATTGTTCAACATTTCCCAAAGATATAATGCCTTAATGCAGCCTTTCAATTCATCTGCTTTATTGCTTCATGGAATTACTGGTAGCATTTAGCAAAAATCTCCAATTACCAATAAAATAACATCCCCCATTAATTTATTGTTTTTAAGATCTTGCAGCATTTGTTCTAAATCTTTAATAGTTGTCTTCTGAGCCATTTTATATTCATTCCAGTTAATGAGTTTACCATCTTTAAATTTTTCTTACAGTTCCTGAACCATGTTGGATCTCCTCATTTGTCAAATTAGTCCTGGTCAAGGGTCTTGGCCTGAAACTCCTTATTCCTTTCTATAGAAGCTGACTGACCTGATTTCCTCCAGCATTTTGTGCATGTTACTCTGGATCTTTAGCATCTGCAGAATCTCTTGTGTCAAATTTAAAAGCAGCTTAAATCCCAAAATATGGAGTATTTTTCTTTTGACAAGAGTGTTGAAGACCTCTGATGATGCCATGACCAGGTCAAAAATGTTTTGTCTTTGAAAATTAGCCAGAAATAGATATATAATAAATTATTTTCCTATTTTACCAGGAGCATCCAAAAATAAGATTCCTTGGTTATTGCAATAGCCTCCAAATAGTATCCATGGAATTCCTGTGGTATCTCACTAAACTTGATTCTCACAGATAGATGCATCTGGCAAGTTTAAATCGTAGCTGATCCCCTGCAGAAACTTGCTGCACAAACTTTCATTTTCCTTTTGTGGTTTGGGTACACCAGAATTAATTGGGTCAAGTCTATCCAAATATTTAGCATCTCAAATAGATCTGAAGCAATTAATCAGTTTTGGAGGCAGAGTTAAGGTGGCGCTAAATGGCAACTCCTTTGCTTGCATCTTTGGAAACAGCTCTATTTCCATCTTTAATGTCTTTATCTTTCCCTCTCAGGGTTCTTTTGAAGACCCTGACCTGGTGTTACACACAGAATTTGGTTCTTTGCGGGAATGGGACCTGTTCTCAGGGTTTCAGGACTGGCTGTTGTTGTTCAGCATGCCAAGGGTTTGGCCTGAGAGTCTTGCTCTTATTTGGAAACCTGAGATCTTGGGCAACTGGAGATGGGCGGATCGAGGGTCAGTGTCTCGTCTGAGACTCGTGTGTCATCAGGAAGGCCGGAAAATCTTTTGGTGTGGGCTCGAAGACCTGAGATATTTGCGATCTGCAGGCACAGAGCTTGGAGAAAGCAATGAAATGGACTTTATAAACATTGTAAACCAGTGGGTTGTTATTATGTCTCCTGCTCGCTGTGAAAATGGGGGACACCTCCCTCTCCCTTATTAGGGAGAGAGAGAGCCTCTGGTTTGTCAAATGCTGGATGAAATGCGATAGTCTTTGGGGTAACTGCAGGGTCTGTTTCTGCTATCGCCTAGCTCACGCTTGTGCTCGGTAGTGAGTGCGTTTTTTTTTACTGGGGGGGGGGATCATTGCTTGCTTTTGCGCAGGAGGGGGGAGCTGGGCGGGAGGACTTTGGGGTTCTCACATTTAACTGTGGTTCACTCTTTGGGGCACTTCTCTGTTTTTGTGAATGTTTGTGAAGAAAAAGCATTTCAACATGTATATTGTATACATTTCTCTGACAATAAATTGGACTTTTGAACTTTCAATGGGGAAATTGAAAATTAATTCCACTCTGGGCTAATGAGCATCTCCTATGAGACCAGAGAAAACCATCAGATGCTGGAAATTCGAGAAACACTCAAAATGCAGGAGGAACTCAGCAGGCCAGGCAGCATCTACGGGGGGGGGGGGAGAAAAAGTACTGTCAATGTTTTGGGCTGAACCCTTCGGCAGGGTTTATGAGAGTATCTCATATGAGAGTTTTAGAACAGCCGCAAGTGCAGTGCACACCCTTATGTTGAACCTAATTTTACATGCAAAATTTCAGATTTCTAAGTTGTTCCATTGTTGAACTATGCACAGGACATTGTATTTCCATAAGACTATTAAGACATAGGAGCAGAATTAGGCCATTTGGCCCAATGAGTCTGTTCCACCATTCAATCATGGCTGATCCTTTTTTCTTCTCCTCCTCATCCCCAGTTCCCAACGTTCTCCCTGTAGCCTTTGATGTCATGTCCAATCAAGAACCTATAATGAAGATTTCTTATTTTATTTCATTATAAATCTTAAGGTTTTTCATCAGTTCTAGATACTCTTGATTTCAGATTCACCTTTTTCACTCATAACCAATATGCTTCAACTTGACCCATTGTTAAAGAAGAAAATAATGGAAGTATGCAAAGTTGTCTCAGTTGCATATCCATGTAAAGCTTACTTTTGGCTGAACATGTTACAGGATAAGACTAAGCCTTAACCTGAGCAAATCTACTACTGCTAATTGACCATAAATATGTGCTTTCCTTTGAGAGTGATTGTTTCTTAGTAAAGGAAGCTGAAGTTAGTTCCTTTACCATTTTCTCTCTTCAGGAGTTTACAATGGAAGGCAACTAGATAAAATGGCTCTTGCTTCGTTCAATGAACATATAATCAAAACCAAATCTGCTCTGAATGGACAAAGTCAAAATTCCAAAAAATAAAAAATATACAGTCCTTCATGGTTATCCTTTGATGGAGTTGGCAGTGTTTCACTTTTTCATGCCAATGTGTACATGCAGTGGAATCCAGTCACTTGGGCTATCGGTTAATTGGGGCAGCCACTTATTTGGGACAACTCTTAAAGAACAGAAACAAGTCGAGAAAATAGCCGGGATTCCCTTTGTTTATTTGGGCACTAAGCCCCTTAATTGGAACAGTGAACTGCTGAATAATTTCTAACTAGAGTTAGTTGCGTGCATGTCATGTAACTGTTAGCCACTACACTGTGCTCAGAATGAAGTTTTAAAATAGCACTAGTTGTGCATGTTTGTGTTCAAAACACAGTGATTTTTTTCAATGATAGTTGGCAAGAAATAGGCAGTAAGATAATTCAGAACTATTTTTCTCAGTATGGAGATGGCCAGGAGTGAAATGAAATGTCTTTTTCAGATTCAGATTCAGTTTATTGTCATTTAGAAACCACAAATGCAATGCAGATAAAAAATGAGACAATGTTCCCCCAGAATGATATCACAAAAGCATATGACAAAACAGTCTACACCAGAAAATCCACATAATGTTTGGCAATCCCCAATCCGGAGAGGCTGGTGCGTATTAATATCACGCTACCGTCTAGCACGTTCCTGGAAAGGAGCTCCAAATCCACCAGACAAAAACTAAAAACAAGACCAAAAACTAATGCTACAAGACCTGCACAAAACCACATAGTTACACCATATAGTTACAACAGTGCAAACAATAGCATAATTGATTAAAAAAAAAACAGACTATGGGCACAGTAAAAATAGTCCAAGATGGACTGTAAGTTCAAAAGAAATCACCACAGTTTCCACAAGTCCCCATGGTCCCGACAAACTCGCCATCCCACGCCGACGGCAGAAGGGAGTACCCCCGCTATGGACTTCCAAGGCGCCGCCCGACTCAGCCTCGCAGTTGCATCACACAATGGAAGCTCTGTCAAAATTAGCCTCGCAGACGCAGCACACACTGAAAGCGACCTGAATCCGTCGAAAGGACTTTTACTTTTACCTCTTCAAGTTATGAACTATGAAGAATTTGAAGGTATCAACAATCATTTTGAGCGTTACAATGAAACTGAAGACTTGGAGGATGCAGTCATCAAAAGCATTGTACGAGTGCAGTCCATTATCTGATCTAAGTGTTTCTGTTGATTTTGTTCCTTTGCAGTCAGTCAAAAGAACACGGGAGCATACTCTGGATTAATTCCTCCATCAACAACTATCAGGAACTAATAGACACTTTTATGATAATATAGTAGTTTTGGTAGTGTTCTAATTTGTTTGGTATTTCATTCAAATATATAATTTGTTACTCAGTCAAATAGTCATTTGTCTTTTTTGTATCTTTTCAACTATTTCCATGAAACTTTGGCTAATTAGACCAGCTTGAAAAAGTTTACATATACAGTCGGTCCTCCTTGTCCATGGATTCCGCATGCGCGGATTCTACCAACTGCGGATCGGGAAACCCGGAAGTTCTCTTCAGCACTCGTTGTTTGAGCATGTACAGACTACATTTTTCTTGTCATTATTCCCCAAGCAATACAGTATGACAACTATTTACATTGCGTTAGGTATTATAAGTAATCTAGAAATGACTTAAAAGTACAGGCAGTCCCCGGGTTATGAATGAGTTCCATTCCTGAGTCCCTCTTTAAGTCGGATTTGAAGACGGAACAGGTACATTCGGTGTTATTTAGCACCAGTTAGTCAAATGTTTTTCTTAGTATATAGTATATATTTTACCTTCTTATGCATATAAAACACTTAAGAAACATACGTATTTCAATAATTGGACCACTGCGTTGCTTAGTAATAATTGTAGCTTTCACTGGGGCAGGGCCTTTCACATGCTCCATTAAAATTGTTCTGATTGTTGACCGATTGTAGTCTAACGCTTTTTCAATGACCGATGGCATTTCAGCTCTTTCCAATCGCTTTATTACTTCCACCTTATTTTCAATCATGTTCATGATTATTTTCATGAACAGAAACACTGCGGATTCAGAGCTACGCCAGGTCCTAATGTCCACTGCACTGAACATGTTAAATTAAGTCTGGGGTTCCGCTGGGTCCTAAAGACCACCACACGGATTCAGGTTAAATAAGGGACTTGAGCATCCGCGATTTTTGGTATCCGCGGGGGGTCTCGTTGCCAATCCCTCGCGGATAAGGAGGGCCGACTGTAATGATAGGACTTTCCAAAATGTGGGCACGGAATGGCACAGTAAGCACTCTCGATGGTAGTATAACAGTGGTCCAGTGTGCTGGCTTGTCTGGTTCCACAGTGATATGTGAACCCTCGCAAAGTGTCAGGTCTGGATGGAATACCTGGTAGGGCTTTGAAAACCTGTGTAACCAACTGGCAGCGATGGTTAAAGACATTTTCGATCTCTTATTGCTACAGTCAGAAGTTCCCACCTGTTTCAAAAGGACAACAATAATACCAGTGCCCAAGAAGAGCAGGGTGACCTGCCTTAATGACTTTCATCCAGTAGCACTCACATCTACAGTGATGAAATGCTTTGAGAGGCTGGTCATGGCTAAAAACAACTCCTGCTTCAGCAAGGACCTGAAGTCACTGCAATTTGCCTATCACCACAATAGGTTCTGCAATAGATGCAATCCCATTGGCTCTTCACTGGGCCATTAGTCACATCAGGCTGCTGTTCATTGGCTACAGCTCAGCTTTTGACACAATCAATCCTCCAGTTCTGATCAAAATGTTCCAAAACTTGGGTCATTGCACCTCCTCTGCAACTAGTGACTTCCTTACCAGAAAAGCAGTCTGTAGGGATTGGAAATAACATCTCCACCTCACTGATAATCAATACTGGTGCACCTTAAGGGTGTGTGCTTAGCCTAATGCTGTACTTTCTCTACAACCATGACTAGCTGGGCACAGCTCAAATGCCATCTGCACATTTGCTGATAATACAACTATTGTTGGCAGCATCAGTCGTTATTGATGGATCAGAACTGGAAAGGGTGAATAATTTCAAATTCCTGGGTTCAGCCAGGAATCTGAGGATCTATCCTGGGTCCAAAATATCAATGCAGTACCAAGGAAGGCAGCCATATTTCATTTAGGAGTTTGAGGAGATATGGTATTTCATCAAGGACACTCTCAAGTTTCTACAGATGTATCTTGAAGAGCATCCTAACTGGCTGCATCACCGTTGGGCATGGGTTGGGGTGGGGGGGGGGGTGCATTGCACAGGATCAAAATAAGCTGCAGAAAGTTATGAACTCAGTCAGCTCCATTATGGGCGGCAGTTTTCTCAGAATCTAGGACATCTTCAAGGAGCGATGCCTCAATAATGCCACTTCCATCAATAAGGACCCCCATCACCCAGGACATTGTCACCATCAGGAGGGAGGTACAGGAGCCTGAAGGCACAAACTTAGCAATTCAGGAACCGCTTCTTCCCCTCTGCCATCTGATTTCTGAACAAACATTGAACCCTGAATACTATCTCACTTTTTGCACTACTTATTTCATTTAATTATATATATGTTTACTGTGATTTAGTTTTTATTATTATGTGGTACTGCCACATAATAAATTTTATGACACATGCTGGTGATATTAAACCTGATTCTGATTTGGGGCAGCTGCTTAATTGGGCCAAAATGGGCTGGTCCTGATGTGTCCCAGTTAACCGGGACCCACTGTATATATTGTTGCGTGAATGAAATCATCAGAGAGAGTTACTGATAGATACAAAGCAGCTTCTTTATTCGACCAAATAAGGTACATCAGGCATCATAAGGAGATGTTTTTGGTGGAAAGGTCTGCTGGCCCAAAGTGAGGCTCAATATTTTAGGTGCCAAACTTCAAAGGACAATTCCATATTTACAAAGTATAGACAATGCTTTCTTTTGAAACTACATACAAATTTCACACCACCTGATTTGCATCCATACCACAGACGCCAGCATCGTCTGGACTGGGATTCACGGCTTTTAGGAATGCAAACTAAATCCACGATACATTGTCGAGGAACAGAAGACTGGTAGCCAAAGCCATTGGCTAAATGTAAATGACCTAAACCCAAAAATCACTCTAACATATATTCCTTAGTGTACACTTTTAATTCAAAGTTAACTAATTCAGATTTTAAACTCTTAAGTTTACATATTTGTTAAATTCAAATATTGTAGAATTAAAATACTTTAATTGAAGATTGGCAAAATTGTCTGGTATAGACTGGAGTTAACTAGTAAAATTACAGTGGTTGTACATATAAAAGCCAGTCAACCAGACATTTCTGTTGATGCTCATGAGCAAATAGTTAATGTTGTTCAAACATTTCAAGCAAGATACTGGAGGATTACTTTCAAAGCAACTATGGTCTCTTCACAAGTTGGTTTTATTAGATGAGGGGGGAGGAAGAAACCATATTTTCCAGTATCAGGAAGTTCAAAAGTAAACGAATATTTAATGCCCAAGTCGTAAGCCCAGTCATCCGAAGATCCACTGGTTAAATCTGTAATGATGATGAGAAAGAGGTTTAGAGATCTAGTTTGGATTTTTTCATTTGCATGCCATTTCTTGTTAACTAGCCCTAGTAGAGGATCATCTTACAGATCAATAAATTCATGCAGTATTTAGTAAGTCACATAAGACCCAGGTTCACTTCACAGTTCGTGTTACGTTAATAAACTTGGCTGCAGGAACTATGGAGGTATGATAAGTGACCTCTGCTGTAATGTTAGGATTATAGAAATTGACTCTTAATGTAGATTGAGTGTGATAAGATGGACTCTAGTACAAAAAGATGGACTTTTGACCATCACAATCTACCTTGTTATGATTTTGCACGTTACTGTTTACCTGCATTTTCTCTGTAGCTGCTATACTTTATCCTGCATTCTGTTACTGTTTTACCTTGTTCTACCTCAATACAGTATGAATGAACTGAATGCATGGGGAGCTTCATAGCTCAATACATGTGATGATAAGCCAGTTCCACTGCATTCCAGTTCTTGTGAGCCAGGAGCCAGAAAGTATGGTCAAAGGATTACAGGACAGGTTATTATTTAGTCTGCCCATGAGTCTTACTGTAAGTCAGCTTTAATTTATAAAGAGTAAATCATTTCAAATGTGCTTAGTTTTTTTTGAGTAAGTAACTTAAGTTGTGTCTCTATTCATTGGAATGGCTGACAGGCATTCTGCAAGGTTGCACAGAAGGGATGTAGCTGAAATTAAAGGTCTTGGAATTGAAGACAGCTAGAGATTATTTAGGTGGTAGGGATAATAGGTGTGTTCTCAGATTGTGATATCCCAAAAGGATTTGTTCTGGTGCTTCAATTCAATGTTTACGGTGATGTGGAAAAAATAGATTTCGTGAGTGCTGTAGGATGAATCATTTAATCACAAAGAGTCATTGATAAAGTGTGGATAGAGTAAAAAAAGATTCAGTTACTTTTTTAAAAAAAAGGAAAACAGATTTTTAAAATATGTACAAATATCATTATAATCACAAGATGTCAAATGGTTTCCTCCAATTTATCTTATCAATACCTTTTCAAAAAAAGATTTTCAAGCAAGTAATCCCTTAATCTTCTAAAGTTAATTGTATATGAACTAATAATTGTAAGATTGCCTTGTGCTTTAATTCTTGAGATCCGGATGATAGTTACACAGATTGACCTCTTAACAGCACTACTAATAATAGTAACAATAATAATACTAATAATAGATTTGAAACTATCAGGCAACACACACAAAATGCTGGTGGAACACAGCAGGCCAGGCAGCATCTATAAGGAGAAGCACTGTCGCCGAAGGACAGTCCTGACGAAGGGTCTCAGCCCGAAACGTCGACAGTGCTTCTCCTTATAGATGCTGCCTGGCCTGCTGTGTTCCACCAGCATTTTGTGTGTGTTGCTTGAATTTGCAGCATCTGCAGATTTCCTTGTGTTTGCTTTTGAAACTATCAGATTGCTTTGTCAATAGAAACCCTGCTGGCACCTCCCAAACTAGCTCCTGAAGCTACATAGCAATAATGCATCCCTGTAGAAACAAAGGATGGTTTTTCAGACAATATTACTTATTATATTGAAATTTTCATTTCATTGGGAACTTGGCTTAAATCTATCTGGCTTCCTATAACAGATCTGAAGCACCAGAAGAAAATTATGATATAATTTGAATACACGCCAATGATACCCAAACTGTTTCCTGCAACCTAAATGATCTATAATTGTCATCAATACCATGAGAGGTTTAATTTTATTTCTAAATAGCAAAGTTTAGAAATCAGCATTGTCAGTTATCATTCATTTTCTCTGTGATAAAGTCATGCTGCACACAAGACGTTAATGAACTGTCCAGAACATTATTTTTTAATTAAGAAAATGAGAGATTTACCATAAGAAGATGTGTTTCATTAGAAGTGTATATATACATGAACTTAATCATTATCAATTTAAGCATGGGTACTAAAGAATGAAATTAAAATACTACATGCTGATAAAAGAATCTCAGGGTTGGATGTTGTGACATATTTGTACTCCGATAATAAATTTACTTTTAACTTTGATCTTGAAGTTTTGAAAATTGATCTGACCTCCTGTCTGGGTGCATTAACGTGTCTGAATATGCTTTATTTTCTTTGTTGTGCATTATGATAAATTATCATGAGTAAAATTGCTGTGATTTAAAAAAAATAGGTTTAGTATGATTGACATTAAATTGTTCTAATCTGCAATGCCATCTTGTAAAGATACTGGATGCAAATTCAATGGATAGTTTCATTGGGACTGGAAAGGAAGAGGGAAGATACCAGAATAAGAAGGTGGAGGGAGAGGAAAGACAGTCTAGAAGGTGGTAGGTCATGGAGGGGGAATAAAGTAAAAAGCTGGGAGATGAGAAGTGGAAAAGATAAAGGAGTGGAGAAGAAGGAATCAGATGAGAGAGAAGAGTGAACCATGGGAGAAAGGGAAGGAGGAGGAGCACTGGGGGAAGATGAAGGCAGAGTGGGGAATTGAAGAAGAGGGCAGGGGGAGGGGAAAATTTACCAGAAATAGGAGAAATCGAGTTCACGTCTCTACCCAGATGGAATATGAGGTGTTGCTCCTCTAACCAGAGAGTGGCAGAAGAATAGGCCATGGACCACCAATGATTAGAGATAGGAATTAAAATGGTTGGCCATCAAGAAATCCTGCATTTTTCCGGATGGAGCAGAGCAGGTCCCCAAACCACGTTGGGTTTCACCAATATGGATGATGCTGCATCGGGAGGACCGGATATAGTAGACGGCCCTAACAGTCTGGCAGGTGAAGTGTTGCCTCACCTGGAAGGACTGTATGCAGGTGAGGGAGGAGGTGAATGGCCACTTCTGCCACTTGCAGAGATCAGTGCCAGGAGGGAGATTAATGGGGAGAGATGGATGGAAAAGAGGATCTTGGAGTGAGAGGTGCCTGTGGAAAGCAGAGTGAGCAGGAGGTGGAGTTGTGTTTGATGCAGAAAGTGGGGTGGGGGGAGGCACCACGACTCTGCGGGGATCACTCCTTATGTGCCTTCCTCTTCTGCCACATTGAGGCCACTCTGTTTATCACCGCCCCAGTGCCCTCCCATGGTTCACTGTCCTCTCGTATCTAATGCCTCCTTCTCCAGCCTTTTACCTTTCCCACCTATCACTTCCCAGCTTCTTACTTCACCTCCTTCCCTACCCACCTGGCTTCACCTATCACCTTCAAGCGTCCTCCTTCCTCTCCCCCACCACCTTATTCTGGCATCTTTTCCCTTCCTTTCCAGACCTGATGAAGGGTCTCGGCCCGAAACATCAACTCTCTATTCATCTCTAGAGATGCTCCTGACCTGCTGAGTTCCTCCAGCATTTTGTGTGTGTTGCTCTGGATTTCCAGCGTCTGCAGAATCTCTTGTGTTTATGTAGCTGGTAACAGGAATTATTTGTTCCTCATCCCTGAGTCATAGGGGACCACACCACAGCACAGAAACAGGTCTTCCAGCCCATCTAGTCCATTCCAAACTCTTATTCAGCCTAGTCCCATCAGACCATAGCCCTCCATACATGTACCTACCCAAGCTTCTCTTAACTGCTGCTGTCGAACCCGCATCTGCCACCTCTGCTGGCAGCTCATTCCACACTCACACTGCCCTCCGAGTGCAGAAGAAACCCTCAGTTTCCTCTAAAATACTTAAGTTATGACCTCCCGTTCTAGACCCGCCCATCTTCCATGGAAATAGTCTGCTTGCATTTACCCTACCTATATCCTTTATAAGCTTGGATATGTCTATCAAATCTCCCCTCGTTCTCCTACACTCCAGGGAATAAAGAGAGAAATGTACAGGGCAGTAGGAAGGTTGCATGTGAGCATAACTAACTGGATGTCCATAGGCTGCAACTGTGAGCAGAAAGGTCCTCAGTCTATAATGGGAATCCAACAATGTATTGTGTATTGATTCTGAAATCATTACTGTCAATTGTTCTATGTGATTTAGCTAACTTTGGAAATATAACAGCCATACTCACAGATCAATTCAGCTGACTGTCCATGTGTGTATCTAGTCCCATGCAGTTTCATTAGAGCACTGGCAGCCTTCCCTGTTAAGTAATACTAAAGAAGAGAGATTATGAGCACCAATTGACAACAAATCAATGTCTATCCCTTCATATAAGTACTTAAGCAATTTTACAAACATGAGAAAATCTGCAGATGCTGTAAATCCAGAGCAACACACACAAAACACTGGAGGAACTCAGCAGGCCAGGCAGCATCCATGGAAAAGTGTAGAACCATAGAAACATAGAAAACCTCCAGGCCCTTTGGCCCACAAAGTTGTGCCGAACATGTCCCTACCTCAGAAATTACTCAGCTTACCTACAGCCCTCTATTTTACTAAGCTCCATGTACCTATCTAAAAGCCTCTTAAAAGACCCTGTCGTATCCGCCTCCACTACTGTTGCTGGCAGCCCATTCCATGCACTCACCACTCTCTGAGTAAAAAACTTACCCCTGACATCTCCTCTGTAACTACTCCTCAGCACCTTAAACCTGTGTCCTCTTGTGGCAACCATTTCAGCCCTGGGAAAAAGCCTCTGACTATTCACACAATCAATGCCTCTCATCATCTTGTACACCTCTATCAAGTCACCTCTCATCTTTCGTCGCTCCAAGGAGAAAAGGCTGAGTTCACTCAACCTATCCTCATTAGGCATGCTCCCCAATCCAGGCAACATCCTTGTAAATCTTTTCTGAACCCTTTCTATGGCTTCCACATACCTCCTGTAGTGAGGTGACCAGAACTGAGCACAGTACTCCAAGTGGGGTCTGACCAGGGTCCTGCTTAGCTGCGACATTACCTCTCGGCTCCTAAATTCAATTCCACAATTGATGAAGGTCAATACACCATACGCTTTCTTAACCACAGTCAATCTGCGCAGCTGCTTTGAGGGTCCTATGGACTTGGACCCCAAGATCCCTCTGTTCCTCCACACTGCCAAGAGAATATTATATTCTGCCATCATATTTGACCTACCAAAATGAACCACTTCACACTTATCTGGGTTGAACTCCATCTGCCACTTCTCAGCCCAGTTTTACATCCTATCAATGTCCCACTGTAACCTCTGACAGCCCTCCACACTATCTGTAACACTCCCAACCTTTGTGTCGTCGGCAAATTTACTAACCCATCCCCCATCCCTCCACTTCCTCATCCAGGTCCTTTATAAAAATCACAAAGAGTAAGGATCCCAGAACAGATCCCTGAGGCACACCACTGGTCACCGACCTCCATGCAGAATATGACCCATTTACAACCATTCTTTGCCTTCTGTGGGCAAGCCAGTTCTGGATCCACAAAGTGATGTCCCCTTGGATCCCATGTCTCCTTACTTTCTCAATAAGCCTTGCGTGGGGTACCTTATCAAATGTCTTGCTGAAATCCATATACACTACATCTACTGCTCTACCTTCTTCAATGTGTTTAGTCACATCCTCAAAAAATCCAATCAGGTTCGTAAGGCACAACTTGTCCTTGACAAAGCCATGCTGACTACTCCTAATCATATTATGCCTCTCCAAATGTTCATAATTCCTGCCTCTCAGGATTTTCTCCATCAATTTACCAATCACTAAGGTAAGACTCACTGGTCTATAATTTCCTGGGCTATCTCCACTCCCTTTCTTGAATAGAAGAACAACATCCGTACCCTCCAATTCTCCGGAACCTCTCCCATCACCATTGATGATGCAAAGATCCTTGCCACAGAGGCTCAGCAATCTCCTCCCTCGCTTCCCACAGTAGCCTGGGGTACATCTCATCCGGTCCCAATGACTTATCCAACTTGATGCTTCGCAAAAGCTCCAGCGCATCCTCTTTCTTAATATCTACATGCTCAAGCTTTTCAGTCTGCTGCAAGTCATCACTACAATCACCAAGATCCTTTTCCATAGTGAATACTGAAGTAAAGTATTCATTAAGTACCTCTGTTATTTCCTCTGGTTCCATACACACTTTCCCACTGTCACACTTGATAGGTCCTATTCTTTCACGTCTTATCCTCTTTCTCTTCACATACTTGTAGAATGCCTTGGGGTTTTCCTTAATTCTGCCCACCAAGGCCTTCTCATGGCCCCTTCTTGCTCTCCTAATTTCCTTCTTAAGCTCCTTCCTGCTAGCCTTATAATCTTCTAGATCTCTAACATTACCCAGCTCTCTGAACCTTTTGTAAGCTTTTCTTCTTGACTAGATTTATTACAGCCTTTGTACACCACGGTTCCTGTGCCCTACCATAACTTCCCTGTCTCATTGGAACGTACCTATACAGAACTCTACACAAATATCCCCTGAACATTTGCCACATTTCTTTCGTACTTTTCCCTGAGAACATCTTGTTTCCAATTTACGCCTCTAATTTCCTGCCTGATAGCCTCATAATTCCCCTTACTCCAATTAAATGCTTTTCTAGCTTGTCTGTTCATATCTCTCTCCAATGCTATTGAAAGGAAGATAGAATTATGAGCACTATCTCTAAAATGCTCTCCCACTGTGAGATCTGACACCTGACCAGGTTCATTTCCTGATACCAAATCAAGTACAGCCTCTCCTCTTGTAGGCTTATCTACATATTGTGTCAAGAAACCTTCCTGAACTCACCTAACAAGCTTCACCCCATTTAAACCTCTTGCTCTAGGGAGATGCCAATCGATATTTGGGAAATTAAAATCTCCCATCACGACAACTCTGTTATGATTACACCTTTCCAGGATCTGTTTCCCTATCTGCTCCTCGATATCCCTGTTACTATTGGGCGACCTATAAAGAACGGCCAGTAAAGTTATTGACCCATTCCTGTTCCTAACCTGCACCCACAGAGACTCCGTATACAATCCTTCCATGGCATCCACCTTTTCTGCAGCCGTGACACTGTCTCTGATCAACAGTGCCACGCCCCCACCTCTTTTGCCTCCCTCCCTGTCCTTTCTGAAACATCTAAAACCTGGCACTTGAAGTAACCAATCCTGTCCCTGAGCCATCCAAGTTTCTGTAATGGCCACAACATCATAGCTCCAAGTACTGATCCATGCTCTAAGCTCATCTGCTTTGTTCACAACACTCCTCGCATTAAGATAGACACATCTCAAGCCTTCAGTCTGATCGCGTCCCTTCTCTATCACCTGCCTATCCTCCTTCTTGCACTGTCTACAAGCTTTCTCTATTTGTGAGCTAACCGCCTCTTCCCCAGTCTCTTCAGTTCGGTTCCCACCCCCCAACAATTCTAGTTTAAACTCTTCCCCAATAGCCTTAGCAAATCTCCCCACCAGGATATTGGTCTCCCAGGATTCAAATGCAACCTGTCCTTTTTGTACATGTCACACCTACCCCAAAAGAGGTCCCAATGATCCAGAAATCTGAATCCCTGCCCCCTGCTCCAATCCCTCAGCCATGCATTTATCCTCCACATCATTCTATTCCTATTCTCACTGTTGTGTGGCACAGGCAGTAATCCTGAGATTACTACCTTTGCGGTCCTGCTTCTCAACTTCCTTCCTAACTCCCTGTAGTCTGTTTTCAGGACCTCTTCCCTTTTCCTACCTATGTCATTGGAACCAATATGCACCACAACCTCTGGCTGTCCTCCCTCCCGCTGCAGGATATCTTGGACGTGATCTGAAACATCCCGGACCCTGGCACCTGGGAGACAAACTACCATCTGAGTTTCTTTCCTGTGTACACAGAATCGCCTGTCTGACTCCCTACCTAAAGAGCCCCCTATCACTACTGCCTTCCTCTTCCCTTCCCTACCCTTCTGAGCCACAGGGCCATACTCTGTGCCAGAGGCACGGCCACTGTTGCTTCCACCAGGTAGGTTGTCACCCCCCAACAGTACTCAAACAGGAGTACTTATTGTCAAGGGGTATAGCCACAAGGGTACTCTCTAGTACCTGACTCTTCCCCTTCCCTCTCCTGACTGTGACCCACTTGTCTGTCTCCCGTGGCCCCGGTGTGACCACCTGCCTGTAACTCCCTTCTATCACCTCCTCACTCTCCCTGACTCGGCAAAGGTCATTGAGCTGCATCTCCAGTTCCCTAACGCGGTCCCTTAGGAGCTGCAACTTGACACACTGGGTGAAGATACGGCCATCCGGGAGGCTGGGAGACTCCAGGACCCCCCCCCCCCCCCCCCACATCTGACACTGAGCGCAGTAAACTGGCCTCACACACATACTTCCTACCTCACCTTGTCCTGTTACCGCCTAAGCCCGTTGAGCCAAAGCCCTACCACTCTGCTGCCTCTCACTCCGCCGCCCGCTCCGATGCTGCCCGCTGGATATGGTGGTCCTCTTTTCAAACGTTTCACGCTCTACTGGCTAACGTCACGTGCCTGCACAGTCTCACCTCTCTTCAACCCGAGTAGTAAAAAACTCCCTTCGCTTTGAAAAATCAGCAGTTCACTCACAGCCTTCCTGCTCCGAATTAAAAACCGTTGAAGTAACAGTTGGCGTTTTGGGCTGAGACCCTTCATCAGGACTGGAAAGGGACAGGAGGCATCTGGAGGGAGGGAAGGAAGAAGCAGAAGGTGGTAGGTGACAGGTGAAACTGGGAAGGGTGAAGTAAAGAGTTGGGAAGTCGATTGGTTAAAGAGATACTGGGCTGGGGAAGGAGAATCTGATGGGAGAACAGAGACCATGGAAGAAAGGGAAGGAGGAGGAGCTCCAGAGGGAGGTGATGGGTAGGTAAGGTGAGAGGAAACCAGGAATGGGGAATGGTGAAGGAGAGGGGGGCAATTACCTCAAGCTCAGGGAATCGATGTTCTTGCCATCAGGTTGGAGGCTATCCCGGACGGAATACAAGGTGTTGCTCCTCCAACCTGAGTGTGGCCTCATCGTGGTAGTAGAGGAGGCCATGGACTGACATGCCGGAATGGGAAATAGAATTGAAATGGGTGGCTACTGGGAGATGTGCTTTTTCTGGTAGGTGCTTAGTGAAGTGTCCCCTCAGTCTACGTGGGGTCTCACTGATATACAGGAAGCCTCGCTAGATACAGTAGATGACCTCAACAGACTCGCAGGTGAAATATTGCCTCACCTGGAAGGACTGTTTGGAGCTATGAGTGGTAGTGAGGGAGGTGGTGTAGGAACTTGTTCTGCTTCCAAGGGTAAATACCAGGGGGGAGATCAGTAGGGAGGGACAAGTGGACAAGGGAGTCATGTAGGGAGATGAAAGAAGTTACAGAGAATTATGTGCTGGTCACGAAAGTTAGTGGGGTGGTAGGTGAGGTTAAGAGGAACCCTATCCTTGGTTCGGAGGCAGGAGGATGGGCTAAGGGAAGACGTGCGTGAAATGGAAGAGATGCGGTTGAGGGCAGCATTGATCATGGAAGAAGGGAAGCCCCTTTCTTTGAAGAAGGAGGACACTTCAGTAGTTCTGGAATGAAAAGCCTCATCCTGGGAGCAGATGTGGTGGAATCAGACGAACTTAGAGAAAGTCCTGACGAAGGGTCTCAGCCCAAAACGTCAACAGCGCTTTTCCTTATAGATGCTGCCTGGCCTGCTGTGTTCCACCAGTATTTTGTGTGTGTTGTTGTTTGAATTTCCAGCATCTGCAGATTTTCTTGTGTTTGCTTAGAGAAAGGGATGGTGTTTTTATAAGTGGCATGGTGGGAAGAGGTATAGTGCAAGTAGCTGTGAGATCAGTAGGTGTATAAAAGGTATCAGTGGATAAACTCTCTCCAGAGATAGACAGAGAGATCGAGAAAGTGGAGGGAAGTTTCGGAAATGGACCAAATAAATTTGAGGCCAGGTTGGAAGTTGAAGGCAAGGCTGATGAAGTTGACTAGTTCAGCATAGGTGCAGGAAGCAGCACTAATGGAGTCATTGAATGAATGTAGGAAGAGTTGGGGAGCGATAATGAAGGCTTGGAACATAGACTATTCCATGTAGCCCACAAAAAGGCAGGCATAATTGAGACCCGTGCAAGTGCCCATGGTTACACCTTTGGTTTGGAGGAGCCAAATGAGAAATTATTGAGAGTGAGGACCAGTTCCGCCTGATGGAGGAAAGTGGTGGTGGAGGGGAACAGGTTGGGTCTGGTATTGGGAAAGAAGTGGAGGGCTTTAAGACCCTTCTAATGAGGGATGGAGGTGTACAGGGACTGGACGTCTGTGTTGAAAATGAGATGCTCTTGGCCAGGGAGCTTAAAGTCATTGAAAAGTCAGGAGCATGTGAAGTGTCGTGAATGTAGGAAGGAAGGGACTGACTTGGGGTATAAAACAGAGTCCAGGTATGCAGATACAAGTTTGGTGGGGCAGGAACAAGCAGAAACAATGGGTCTTTATGTATTCTTACAAGATTTGAGAAATTCCTTACCAATTCAGTATGATCCTTTGATCTGGACCTTTTATAGGAATATGGAAACAAAATCATTTGAGAGTACGAATGTATTGAGATATAGCTCTTGATGTGATCAGATCTCTGTCTAATGAAGGCAGCTACAGCTTTCACCTCTGGTTCTGACTCTGGGTATTGCCCACTGTATATTTCACTGCATGGGTTTTTTGATGAACCCTGTCCTGTAAAGGGAGAATAACCAAAGTCAGCTGAAATCTGATAGCCCATCTTCCCAACAAACATGGAGGGTAGCAAATAATTGTCACGGTGAAGCTGAATTTATTTAAGCATTCTTTCCTCAGAGGAGTTACACAGACCCTGCCTGGTTGTATTATTGTAAATTAGAAGTACATATTTATCACTTTTATCATAGCTCTGTTTCAATAGGATAACCTGGTGTGAAATTATTTGTTGTCATGAAAACTGTATTTACTGGTGCAAGTTTTATTATATTTAGTGGTGTTTTAGATAAAAGGACCTTGCAAATACGAACTTCTCAGTGTGCTACAGATCTAGTTTTTGAACCTCCTACAAAGCAGCATTGACTGCGTTTCAGAGTTGCTTTATTGGGTTTAAACCTTCAGATAAAATGTACTGTATAAATACAAGTTCATGTGAATTCAGTTTTGTAGCTTGTGTCACCAGTTTGCAGAATAATATTTTGCTGAGGAAACACTGGTAAAAAAAAGTTACATCAATATTTTTGCAGCAGCAATGGTCTTGTGGCTTTTGTCAGCAGGTACGTTTTTCTTTGATTTTTCACCCAAGCTGCAATCTAACTTGCTGACTTTGAACTTAATGCCTCTACGAATAAAGGCAAGCATGTCATGTGCCTTCTTAACCACCCTTTCACCCACTTTCAGGGAGCTGTGAACTTAGACCCCAAGACCCCTCTGCTCATCAACACTGTTAAGGATTTTGCCCTAACGGTGTCTCTTTGCATTTGACCTACCAAAGCACCACATTTCATACAGGTTAAATGCTGTCTGCCATTTCTCCACCCATATCTGAACTGATCCATAACCTGTAGTGTTCTTTGCCAGTCCTCTGTGCTATCCACACCACCACCAATCTTTGTATCATCTCTGAATTTACTAATCCACCCACCTACAGTACATTCTCATCCAGGTCATTTATATACATTATAAACAGCAGAGGCCTCAGTACAGAGCACCAGTAATCACAGACCTCCAGCTAGAATAAGTCTTTGTATCTCCTTTGCGATTGCAGCAGCAAGAAGAGAGCATGGCTTGGATAGTGGGGGTCCTTGATGATGGACGGTGCTGTCTTCTAAACTGATTCCTAAGCTCCAGAACCTGGGTCTTAGCACTCAGATCTGCAGCTGGATCTTCAACTTCCTCACAGACAGGACCCAGGCTGTAAAAATAGGGGACAAGCTCTCCTCTACAATCACTCTGAGCACCGGTGCCCCACAAGACTGTGTACTCAGCCCCCTGCTGTACTCACTGTACACCCATGATTGTGTAGCCAAGTTTCCATCGAACTCAATATATAAGTTTGCTGATGACACCACAATTGTAGGCCGTATCTTGGGTAATGATGAGTCTGAGTACAGTGAGGAAATTAAGAACCTGGTGGCATGGTGCGAAGACAATAACCTATCCCTCAACGTCAGCAAGATGAAGGTATTGGTTATTGACTTCAGAAGGAGTAGCGGACTGCACAATCCCATCTACATCGGTGGTGCGCAGCTGGAACAGGTCAAAAGCTTTAAGTTCCTCAGGGTGAATATCACAAATGAGCTGACTTGGTCTAACCAAGCAGAGTCCACTGCCATGAAGGCCCACCAGTGCCTTTACTTCCTGAGAAAGCTGAAGAAATTTGGCCTGTCCCCTAAACCCCTCACTAATTTTTATAGGTGCAGCGTAGAAAGCATTCTTCCAGGGTGCATCACAACCTGGTATGGAAGTTGTCCTGTCCAAGACCGGAAGAAGCTGCAGAAGATTGTGAACCTAGCCCAGCACATCACACAGACCAACCTTCCATCCTCGGACTCACTTTACACCGCACGCTGTCGGAGCAGTGCTGCCAGGATAATCAAGGATAAGTCCCACCCAGCCAACACACTTTTTGTCCCACTTCCCTCTGGGAGAAGGTTCAAGAGCTTGAAGATATGAACGGCCAGATTTGGGAACAGCTTCTCTCCAACTGTGATAAGACTGCTGAACGGATCCTGACCCGGATCTGGGCCGTACCTTCCAAATATCCGGACCTGACTTGCACTACCTTACTTTCCCTTTTCTATTTTCTAATTATGATTTATAATTTAAATTTTTATTATATTTTGATTTGTACTTCAGGGAGCGCGAAGCGCAGAAACAAATATCACTGTGATGATTGTATGCTCTAGTATCAATGGTTTGGTGACAATAAAGTATTTGTATTTGTGGCAGTGCTCTCTGTGGAGTAGATCTGCTCAATGGTGAGAAGGGCTTTGCCTGTGATGGATATTTTTGGGTGTTTTGCAAATTAGTGAATTGCTTTTCATGCAGAGAAGGACAGCTATCTATTCAAATGGTAAGGTCAATCTCCAATGTAATGAATTGAGGTTTCTTTGATTTGTCATTTTTTCCTGTTCATTCATGAAATCCACTTCTGTGGTGTGCTTTAAGTGAAGAGCTTCACTTGCTATTGATGATGAATGCCTCCAGCAAATAGACTGCTTACAATGCTGAAAGTTACAAATCTTCTGGCATAGAGGTTCCTTGAAGCTATTAAGGTAGTCATGAAATTGAACAATAATTGTTATCAGTATGGAGACTGTTCAAAGGGAAAGCTGGAATAAACATGGTTTAAGCTTTGTGCTTTGAAATGTTTAGACAACTCACCACCCCAGTTTGCGTCCCAGTTGCGGTTTAGGTCAGTACCTATACATCCCTTCACATTATTCTTGGAGCGGTTCTTCCTCCAGAAACGATCCTGAAATATTCAAGTTCGAACATTTTGGCTTAAGTATTTAATGCTTATGATATAATTAAGTATCAAAATGAAAAATTCTAAGTTGTGGGATTTTGTTTTGAACACGAGATTCTGCAGATGTTGGAAATCCAGAGAAACACTCACAAAATGCTGAAGGAACTCAGTAGGTCAGGCAGCATCTATAGAGAGAAATAAAGAATTGATATTTTCAGCTGAGACCCTTCAACAGGAAGGTGGAAGGAGCCCCCTTATGGATTTTTAAATTTCTCTTTTAAAAGATGATTTTGAGGAGGCATTTAGGGGCTTAGGAAGCATCTTTTGAAAGTAGCAAAATTCTACCACAGCTGATACATAGATACATCTCTTGGAGATACTAGATTTGGTATATTTTACTAGTTTTTGACTCAGAAACACAATACCCCTGAATCAAAGCTAGCACACCGTAGGTAAAGTACAGAGTTTTTTTGTATCTTGTTTTTAAGTATTCTAGCGATTCTACTGAAATTGGTACATTTTCATAATTTGAAATGGAATTGAAGCACAGATCAATTGTAACAATACCTGCACAGCATCACCTCTTGGGCTGTGGATCAGCTTGCACTATCAACAAATCATAAAATTGTCTGAAGTGGAAGTTATATTTTATCCATGAGTAAATTAAACTTATAAGTATTACCGTTGTCCACGTGTAATCGTAGCCATCAACGTTCCATACAGGGAGGATGTATATCTCATATGATTTTAGAATGCCATTGATCACAACGTCCTGTGTATCTATAAGCTGAAATATGACAGATTCAAGGATACTATTTAGAGCTACATCAACAAAACTAAGGATAGATAACTGTCAAAGTATGATCCATATCTTCATGCAATTACATTTGGACAATATAGAAGTACAGGTTGATATGTGATACAAGAGGTATTCGTATTCCACAAGTGGCAGCAATGAATATTTCTGACAAAAATATCTAACTGACTACCTTTGATAGACTCACCAAGAAACTCTTCCTCTAAGGATGGTACACATTCCCATTATCCCTTATCTTCAACAATAACCCAAACAGGCTGAAAGCAGAACAGCGGCTCTTACAGAGCTGCTAAATGAAAAACCTACAGCATAGCGGTAAAGAGGTGAATCGGGGGCGTTGCACCATCAATTCCTCCACCAAAAGTACATTCTGTGTGTGGTATTCCTTTCCTCATCAACCTCGCTATTTCTTTAACGTTTTTTGTCTTTTTTTACGAGGCCAAGTTGCTAGCTTGATGTTCAACCCAGTACAACTGGAAAGCGTGCAAACAGCCAGCCAGATTCGAACCCAGGACCACTGGCCTCAAAGTTGGCTGCCAATGCCACCACACCACTGGCCACACCCTATGGGTACTCATCACATAATGTATTGAAGAAGTTTGTAAAACTTTCTTCAAAAAGCACCACTCAAGCCCATGGCCTTCAACATAGACGTGATAAGTACAAGGGAGTGTTACCACCTGCAGGTTTACTCCAAGAGTCATCGTTGTGTGTCATGAAAAGTCCTATTTCTGCAAAATGACGAAACCTAAAAGGGACTTATGCAATTAGTGCTGATGTTAGAGGATATGTGAGATGCAAAGGAAGTGTAGTGTGTTTAACTAATAATAGTCAGTGCCAGTTAGTCTATCATTTCTGCAGAATGTAAGGTTGGTCAACTCATGCCAACTTGCTTTCTGCTGCATTCACTGCCAGGACTGCTCTGCCCATCATGACTTTGCTTGAACTCTCGACGAGTAGGCCGGTGAGCTCCTCCAGTCTGCCCTACTGTCCAGTACAACCATGGCTGACCTCAGCTGCTCTTCTGCACCAATTCCCTACGCAACACCCTCAACTCCAGCAGATTCTTGCACTAATAGGAGATTGAGCCAGTTCTTAATTGTGCAATTGGATTTCTCATGGCAGTCAAAACTTTTTACTGCCTTTTCAGTATTTTTCTGTAATAGTCAAATTGTTCAAAGAAAAATTAAGCACTAATGCCTTTTAAAGTTTTTGTTTCTGATATTTGCTCTTGCATCACCTGCAACAATACCCTGGGCACTCGGGGACAGTCTCAGAGGAATGCATGTCATATATTTGGGTGGAATGTAGGAGAGTACAACAGTTAAATGTGTGCATTCCGTCCATCTTTTTAACTTACTTACATATTGCGCAAACCACTGACAGAAAGCGGGTGATATCCATTCCCGGGCATGGATACCGCAGTCAATCCAAAAGGCGCCTTTTGACGCGTTAACACCTTTATAAATCTGGAGAAATATGGTGCATGGCGTGAAGATATAGAAATTCTTGAAAAAGGACTATATCCACAATGAAATGCAATTTTACCTTTAAGACATAGATCAGTCGTTTCTCAGCCGATGGCCCAATAAGAATTCTTTGAATGAGGGGTGGATATGCTCTTACAATTTGTGACATCCATAAATAGATCTGTAAATAATCAAGTAATAAAATTCACATTACAACATTTTTCATAAGTGATCAGTTTGGATTACTGTACAGTAAAATGATTGCATCCAGGAGTGCCCTTTGTGTTTTGTATGTGTCCGCAGCCTTCTTCATTTCCACTGATAAGTCAGTCATTATTATGTTTGGATCTGATGGTCATTGAATAAATTACTTGTTCTAAAGTTGCTAATAATGTCCAGTTGTTTCAGTTGTGGTATTTTGTTGGAGCCAGCAGGTTGTGGGCTGAAGTCTCAGTCAAGGACTTGAACATTTCCTTGACTAGAGAAAAGTGGTGATCAAACATAAGCGAGAGACAATCAAGCATTGAGGGAAGCGCAGAAAAGAACCTGTTAGCCCTCGGCAGTGACGAGGACCTGGCCCATTCACCTCACAAACTCTTTTGATCTCTTACTGCCAGGTAGTAGGTGCCGCAGTGGTGCCGTGGTAGTCTGGCGGACGGACCTCTACCTCAGTGAGGCCAAACGGCAGCTCTCCGACACCTCCTCGTACTTACCCCTGCCACAGGACCCCACCAAAAAACATCAAACCATTGTCTCCCATATCATCACTGCCCTTATCAACTCCGGAGACCTTCCATCCTCAGCCAAAAAACTCAAAATTCCCACACCCCACACTGCTCGGTTTTACCTCCTCCCCAAGATCCACAAGCTTGACTGTCCTGGTAGGCCCATAGTTTCGGCCTGCTCCTGTACCACCGAACTTGTATCTGCCTACCTGGGCTCCATTTTGTCACCCATAGTTCAGTCCCTCCCTACCTACATCCAGGATACATCCCATGCCCTCCACCTCTTCAAAAACTTCCAGTTCCTCAGTCCCGACCGCTTCATTTTCACCATGGATGTCCAATCCTTATACACTTCAATTCCCCATCAAGAAGGCCTCAAAGCCCTCCGCTACTTTATTGACAATAGATCTCACCAGTTCCTCAACGCCACCACACTCCTTCGGTTGGCGGAACTCATACTCACACCATCAACTCTGTTCTCAAATGCATCTGCCCTCACCCCATCCGCCCACCACCCCACGTGGGATAGGGTTCCCCTTGACCTCACCTACCACCCCACCAGCCTCTGGGTCCAACGTATAATTCTCCGTAACTTCCGCCACCTCCAACGGGATCCCACTACCAAACACATCTTTCCCTCCCCCACCTTTCTGCTTTCCGCAGGGATCACTCCCTACGTGACTCCCTTGTCTAGTCGTCCCCCCCATCCCTTCCCACCGATCTCCCTCCTGGCACTTATCCTTGTAAGCGCAACAAGTGCTACACCTGCCCTTACACTTCCTCCCTCACCACCATTCAGGGCCCCAGACAGTTCCTCCCAGGTGAGGCGACACTTTACCTGTGAGTCGGCTGGTGTGGTATACTGTGTCCAATGCCCCCAGTGTGGCTTTTTATATATTGGTGAGACCCAACGCAGACTGGGAGACCGTTTCGCTGAACACCTACGCTCGGTCCGCCAGAGAAAGCAGGATCTCCTAGTGGTCACAAATTTTAATTCCACATCCCATTCCCATTCTGATATGTCTATCCATGGCCTCCTCTACTGTCAAGATGAAGCCACACTCAGGTTGGAGGAACAACACCTTATATACCGGCTGGGTAGCCTCCAACCTGATGGCATGAACATTGACTTCTCTAACTTCCATGAATGCCCCTCCTCCTCTTCTTACCCCATCCCTGATATATTTAGTTTTCTCCCCCCTCATTTTTCTCTCTCTCTCTCTCTCTCTCTGCCCATCACTCTACCTGTTCTCCATCTCTCTCTGGTGCTCCCCTCCCCCTTTCTTTCTCCCTAGGCCTCCCGTCCCATGATCCTTTCCCTTCTCCAGCTCTGTATCCCTTTTGCCAATCACCTGACTGGCTTTCAGCTTCACCCCACCCCCTCCGGTCTTCTATCATTTCGCATTTTCCCCTCTCCCTCCTACTTTCAAATCTCTTACTATCGTTCCTTTCAGTTAGTCCTGACGAAGAGTCTCGGCCCGAAACGTCGACAGTGCTTCTCCCTATAGATGATGCCTGGCCTGCTGTGTTCCACCAGCATTTTATGTGTGTTACTCACACTTAATAACTTCTCTTTTGGCTCTTCCCACTTTTTTCAGACCAAGGGTGTAGCTATGGGTATTCGCATGGGCCCTAGCTATGCCTGCCTCTTCGTGGGTTATGTGGAACAGTCTATGCTCCAAATCTATACTGGTACTGCTCCCCAACTTTTCCTTTGCTACATTGACGACTACATTGGTGCTGCTTCCTGCACCCATGCTGAGGTTGTCAATTTCATCGACTTTGCCTCTAACTTTCATCCAGCCCTCAAATTCACTTGGTCCATCTCGGACACTTCTCTCCCCTTTCTCGATCTCTCGGTCTCCATCTCTGGAGATAGACTGTCCACTGACATCATCTATAAACCCACTGACTCCCATAACTACCTTGATTATACCTCTTCCCACCCTGCCAAATGTAAAAATGCTATTCCCTATTCCCAGTTCTTCTCTCTCTGCTGTATCTGCTCCCAGGATGAGGCTTTCCGTTGCAGGACATCTCAAATGTCCTCTTTCTTTAAGAATCATGGTTTCCCTTCCGCCATCATCAATGATGTCCTCACCCGTATCTCCTCCATTTCCCACACTTCGGCCCTCACCCCATCCTCCCGTCACCACAACAGGGACCGTGTTCCCTTTGTCCTCACCTACTACCCCACCAGCCTCCGGATCCAGCATATTATCCTCTGCAACTTCCGCCACCTTCAACAGGACCCCACCACTAAGCACATCTTTCCCTCTCTACCCCTCTCTGCTTTTCACAGGGATCGTTCCTTCCGCGATTGCCTGGTTCACACTTCCCTCCCCACAGATCTCCCACCTGGTACATATACCTGTAAGCGCAAGTGCTACACCTGTCCCTAAACCTCCTCTCTTACCACCATTCAGGGCCCCAAACAGTCCTTCCAGGTGAGGCAACACTTCACTTGTGAGTCTGGTGGGGTAATCTATTGCATCCGGTGCTCCCGGTGCGGCCTCCTCTACATCGGCAAGACCTGACAGATTGGGGGACCACTTCGTCAAGCACCTCTGCTCTGTCCACAACAACAGACAGGATCTCCCGGTTGCCACCCACTTCAACTCTGCTTCACATTCCCATTCAGATATGTCCATACATGGCTTCCTCATGCATCACCGTGGTGAGGCCAAACTCAGGTTGGAGGAGCAACACTGATGCACCGTCAGTAACCCACTCTGAGACGTAAGGCAAGATATCGGCTTTTATTGACTGGAAGAAGGAACAAGCAGTGGTTGACCACCATACTACATCCTGGAGACTGAGAGGCCGGGCTCAGGCCTCAATCGCCTTTATACAGGGGTCTGTGGGAGGAGCCACAGGAGCAGTCAGCAGGGGGCGTGTCCAGACAGGTATATGTAGTTCACCACAAACACCTTATACACCGTCTGGGTAGTCTCCAGCCCCTTGGTCTGAACATCGAATTCTCCAACTTCTGGTAATTCCCTCCCTCTCCCTTCCCCATCTCACTTTCACTCTGTCTCCTCTTCCAGCTGCCTATCACCTCTCTCATGATTCTGTCTTCTTCTATTACCCATAGTACTTTCCCCTTACATTCCTTCTTCACCTTTCCAGCCTATCCCCTCCCTGCTTCCCCTCTCCCACCCCTTGGTCTTTTCTCTGATTGGTTTTTCACCTGGCACCTTCTTTATAGGGCCCCTGTCTCCTCCTTCTTCAGTCCTGATGAAGGGTCTCGGCCCGAAATGTTGACTCTTCATTTCAGCAGATGCTGCCCGACCTGCTGAGTTCATCCAGCTTGTTTGTTCGTGTTGATTTGACCACAGCATCTGCAGTGTACTTTGTGTTTACTAAGAGCAAGGACTGTTAGGCTGGGCAACAGCTGCTTCCCCCAGGCTGTGAGACTTCCCAACACCCTGCCACCAGGGGCGTATCTACGGAAAATAGCGCCTATAGCAAGGCTGAAATTTCGCCCCTGTCCAAACATCTGACACCTATCTTTTGGATAACTTTACTATAATATCATCTCAAAAATACCAGTCAAGCTTGTTAATCTTTTAATTAACAAATTATGGCACTACATGAAAATTATAACTGCACCTTCCTTGCTTTCACTGATGCAAATTGGTCTATGATATGATCAAAGTCTTTCTACACTCAGCAGAGCAAGATCACAGAGTCTGCCTTGACCCACGGAGGCTCTCAAATATGAAAGTATGAGTTTTAACTTCCTGAATGATCTCTCACAGCTGGCGGTGGAAACTGATGGTTAGCATTGTCTGAATAGCTATGTGAAGATTGGGGAAGATGCTCTCATGTCCATACTGAACAATAAATTCAAGAAGCTCTTCAGGTCTTGATATTTTCATGTTGACTGGCCTTGATAGCAACATTCTGCAACCCAAAATTTCTTCATATAGCTGCTGTCCATCAACATCAGAGCTGTACAATTCGCCCAAATTTTCACACTTCTTCTTTAGGTCGTTACTGTCGGCACCGTGACACAGTCCCTTGACGTTGAGAAGGAACCCAAACTTGGCCTCAGTGTTGTGCAAACGAGCGAACCTTTCATCCATTTCTCTGTGAAGACGGTCAAATGTTCCCTTCATGACTCTCTATTTCCTCCTTTGCTGTTAACCCAGCATCTCTTGTTCTCATCAGCCATTCGTTTCGTTCGTCTCTGACGTCTTTCAACTTCAATATTCCATTCTTGACAGAGACCGACTCCTCCTTCAAGTGACTCACTGACCAACACTTCTCTTTCATAATAAAAATGATCTTGGAGGACTTGCAAATCCAGGGCAGCATCGTGGAAGTTCATGCTAGGATCCTGCAGCCACTTTTGAATACGGTCAATATGAATGAGTACTTTGTTCCAAAATCTTAGCAAAATCAGAAAATCAATGGTTCCAAATAACGTGACCATCATTGTATCCTGCTTGGTTGCATGTACACCCACCAAGTTGAGTGAATGATTGTCGCAATTCACAAACACTACTAGGTTGTTTTTCTCACTTATTCTTTGATGAACACCACTTCTGCATCCAGCCATCACAGCAGCCTTGCCATAGCACTGTGACCGATAATCTTGTAGCTCCATTTTGTCCTTCTCTAGCTGTTTCAAGATGTCTTCAACCAAGCTCTCAGCATCCTTCTGGCTTATCTGGATAAAACCCCAAGGCAGGACTCTCCAACACGGACTGATTTCCTCTCAAAGTCAACTTCCACATATCTCACTACTTTTGACAACTGCTCATGGTGTGCCTGATCAGGAATCGAGTCGAACATGAGACCATAGTACTTGGCTTTACGAATGCTTCTCAGTAAACTCTGGTGAACAGTGGATGCCATCATGTAGATGAATTCATTCTGGACACTCAGTGAAAGTTAAGACATGGATCCAGGATGACTTTCCAAATGAGTGAGGTTTTCTTTCATGACAGGGTCGAAGATGGCCAGTAGTTTCAGTAAGCCAAGGAAATTTCCCATATTGGAGTCATTGTCTAGCTGAAATGACTCCCTGTGTCCTCGCAAAGCCAAATTCTGAGTCGCAAGGACTTTATGCAGTGAAGGATTCTCGTCAAGATAGCACGCCACTTCTGCTTTTCCTTCTCAATCTGTGACTGAAATACTACGTCAATAACTCCTCTGTTTCCAGCTAAATTTCTTTCCATTTCTTTCCACTGTGTGAAGCATTCCCGATGATTCTTGGCATTTTCATGAACACTAATCCTTTCAGGCGCTTTCCACTGGTTGAATCCACTTTCCTGCTCCAATGAGGATTGATGGTCTGACCGGGAATAGAGAAGACAACAGATACAAAACACAGATTTTTTAGAAGGGGAATAGACCAGCCATGAGCGAGTCACTTCCTCACCATGACCATTTCACAATTTCCTCATGAACCAAGTTTTGTTCATTGAGCGGTTATTTGTTGGTAGGAAAGGCCCCTCACTGTTCTGGAAATACTTCAAACCCAGCTTTGTTATTTCTGTTTTCAATGCGGCAGGCAGAATTGCTTTTCCAGTATCCTTGTCGAACTTCAGAAGTCCAGTGTCATACTGTTCAATCACTTCTGGTATGACAGTTTGAGCCTCTTTCACACCATCCAGTTCACTAGGTTCAGTGTCGTCAGGTTCAAACTTGTCAATAAACTCCACTTCACCACTACCACCACCACCATCGTCTTCCCCTCCTGTCATGTCCACGTTCTCTGTGACAGCCTCACTCTTCATACTTGTCATACTCGGATTTATCTGACTTGACTTCCTCCTCGGCTTGTGACGCATTTGTACTTGATTCACCTTAGGATTCTAACAGACTTGCAGCAGGTGCAGGCGACTCCATGGAACATGTCAAACTACTTGTTCTGTGCTTTTCAAAGAAGGGCATGAAGAACTTGCTTGACTTCTTGGTTTCCTCCGCCTCCAACTTTCGTCTCTTATGCCCTTCAGCTCCACTTTCCTCCTTCTTCGTGAAGAAACGTTTCATGGTCCTACAAAATGCTCTGAAATAAGGCCATCCTAGTGCTTCTCAGCCATGATAATCAAAGACAGATCATACATCTGAAGAAAATTCTTTTCTCACTATCCGAAGATGGCTTGTCTGACTTTAGTAGAAACTGCTCAGTTTCCCCTGCCCCCTTCAAGTGGTGCCCAGGGCATGTGCCATTCCTGCCATACCTTAGATATGCCACTGCCTGCCACCACCCAGTACACACTATTTGTGACAGCACCAGTTGCGTTATACTGTTATATATTTAACTATGTGTCAAAAGTGCACTGTTTGTCAACTTGTGCATCTACCCACAATACTTTTTTGTTTGTTAATATTATTGTGCTCATATAATTTTACATCCTGTATGTGATATATATCTTTGCATCTTAGTCCCTGAGACACATCGTTTTGTTTAGCTGTGTACATGTGTACAGTTGAATGACAATGAACTTGAACAAGTGATGTCTAAGTAAGGACTGGAGAAGGAGTGCCTTTCTATCCTTAAAGATCCATTTTTAAAGACATTCTAGTCAATTAAGAACATTGAAACCTCAATAGACAAAATGTACATGTATGAATCGGTAAAATCAGAATACATCTCATCATAACAAAAAAAGAATAATTTAGTTCCCAGATTAAAGGTGAAAATATTTGAAGAATTAGCAATCACAGGAGATGTAAGATTGTTCTGGATAATTTGAAAAAGTGTCCAGTAATTTCTGCAAAGGATGACTATAAGTTCACAAAGGAAATATCAAGGCTACCTGGAAATTGCTTTAAAACGAAAGTTTATCTTGAAAGATACCATTCAAAATAGAGTTCAGCATTAATCTGCTTGATTGGGACTTAATTTTCTGATAGTCAGGTGAAAGCCATTAAGGTTTTTGAGCTGATCAAGCTATAAAGCTGTTAAATTTGTATATGGACAGCTGCCTGTATCAGGGACATGGTTTAGACAGATAAATCCATGAGTACTGCTTAAGTTCTATTAAGTGGACAGGTATTTTTAGGGAGCCTATTTGTTTGATAGTATGCACTGTCATTTGCCTAGCCACACTTTTGATCTGTGTTAAGAAGGAATAACTAAAAGGGAGTCAGAGGATGTGGTATTCCACATGGAAGTGGACGAGGTCCAGGATCACCCTTGGTTTTAGTGAATGAAACAAACAGGCTCATGGGGTGTTATGACCTACTCTTATTTTCTTTTGGGGAATCCAGCCAAATCTTCTCTGAAGAAAATTAGATATTCAGACTAGCTCCACTCAGCAGATACATCTTTTTCCTTTGAATTGCTTTCCAACTGTTAAATTTAAAACTAATTTACAGCATCGGTTGGAGCCCAAATGCTCTATTTATCAAGATGAGGCCTCCGGCGGATTTTGCTGTTCAGACTGTTCGCTGGCAGAAGGCACTTAGAGCGCTGGGACAGTCTGTATGAGAAAGCTGTCAGTGTGGCAGTGTCCATTCCCATCAGACAATGGAGCAATGGCATAATCCAAACACTGGCTGAAGGATAATCCACTATCCTTCAGCATTTCCACCACTAATTTGATGCTATTTTTATGGACAGGACGTTAACCAGGATGAATATATACTTCTTTCTGTGGTTATGTTGAAAGCAGTACAGTTTAATTAAATGCATTAATCCCTAATGTACCTGCAATTGCTAGAGAGCTGTTGAATGCAAACTTATTAATAAAGAATGAAACATAAAGTGGTTAAACTCTCACTTTTCAAGATAATAAATGGATATGATTATTTACTGTTATTAAATATTTTATGATAACTTTTCTGATGATGCCTGCTCAATTTCATAGCCTGTACTCTGACTGTTTTCCCTCTGTTGGGAGTTATCTTTAGTGAATTTACTCATGCAGATATTTCATGTCCGATGACTGACAATCATTAATTTTGTTTATTTATTTACCTGTGCATAGTTGACACTACCTTGTGCTGAGTGTGACTGTTGGTACTGTGTTTTGCATCTTGGCCTGGGAGGAATGATGTTTTGTTTGGCTGCATTCATGGGTACTCATGTGTGGTTGAATGACAATTAAACTTGAACTTAGACTACCTGCTATGATTAAATTACTAAACTAAAGAACAGAATTAATAGGCAGTTTTCCAGTGACAAGCAGATTTTTTTTTTACAAATGTCCATTAGACAGGGGGTCTAATTGGGGCATTAATATCAAAGATCGTAGTCTGTAAGTCAAAGCCCGATGGCTGGAGACTGGAGGTTGGAGGACTGTCCGTGTGTGGCGCTGGGATGGAATGAGGAAAACAGTTTGTTTTGCTGCTGTTGTTTCGTTGCTTGTTGCGTTCTGTTGTTCTGCTGAGCATTGTGAGCAGGCTTTCCAGTGCCAAAATGTGCGGCGACGTTTGTGGACTGCTCCCAACACACCCTCAGCTAGTGTTGGTTGTTAATGCAAATGGCACGTTTCATGGTATGCTCTGATGCACCTGTCATAAATAGTTTAATCTGAATTAGGCGATTTGTTCATAAATCAGAAAATAGACAAAATTATTCTGTGCCTAACAACAGTATTAGAATGAATGGCATCAAAAGCAATAAGACTGACAAGAAAGAAAAATGACCTAGATGGGAAGTTAGTCCTGCCATTCGTAGGAATAAAGTATGTTGGTCTATCTGACTTTTGAAGTTAATAATTTTCTTGGAGCTCATTTATATATAGGGAGCGTCCATAAGTCATGTTGCAGTATACAGAGTAACATCTAAATGGTTTCACCTGAAAGCACTTTCCTATCAATGGCTGATTGCCCATCCATGTCCTTCCTCCATCTGCTCTTTAATTTGTTTCAATATGAGCATTTGTACAAGTCAAAAATAGAGAGATTTTTAAAAAAATTCATTTTCTGTGTTTGGGCATTACTGATAAGTGCAATGTCTCTGAAATTGCCTTTGAAAAAGTAGTGCGGAGTTCCCTTTGCTGATGTTCATCTGATGGAGGCATTTCCCCAGAGCTACTGAAGGAGTTCCAGGGTTCTGTCCCGGTGATGATGGAGGATCTGGAAGATAATTCGATGACATTTGACTTGGAGGGCAGCCTGAAGGTAGAGGCCTTTCTATCTGCTTGCTGCTTCTTGAGGTTGTGGTTTTGGCCGGTGCTGTTGGAATAGCTGGGCAAGTCACTGCAATTCATTTTACCTACCACTGGTAAAAGGATTGAATATTTTAAAGTGGTTGACGGGGTTTTGATTAAACTAGCTGCTTTGTCCTGGATGGCATTGGCCTTTTGGAGAGTTTTTGGTGCTACGTTCATCCATGCCAGTGGAGCCTATTCCATCACATTCCCGACTTGCGCCTTGTAGGTAGTGGGGAAACTTTAGGATGTTAGGACTCACTTACTGTAGTACATCCAGCCTCTGATCTTTCTGTTGGCACAGTATTTCTGTGGCTGATTCAGCTGTTTATGGTCAATGATGTGTTTCTGAAGCCATCTAAAGTTGGTAGATCTGAGGACAGTCAGTAGCAATTGACTGCATAAAAGTTAATTCTCAGCTGTCTTTTATCATTTTGAAATTGTGTTTATTACTTCAATTTTTGACCTCCTAAGTTCAAGGGAATATAATTTTAGTTGAATCCTTCTTGCCATTACTGTATAGGGAGTTTGTTCTATATTATTGCAACCCCCAACTCCCCTGCATTGGGGATGTCAGAACCAAAAGTTGGACATAGTAACTCATTTGCATTAAAAAAAAATCAGAATCAGGTTTAATATAACCAGCTTAACTTGTGAAATTTGTTGACTTTGCGACAGCAGTACATGATAATAGAGAAAAAAAACTGGGAATTACAATAAATATATATTTTAATAGTTCAACTAAATAAGTAGAGCAAAAATTGAAATAAAAAGTAGTGAGGTAGTATTCATGGATTTAATGTCCATTTAGAAATCAATGGCAGAGGGGAAAAAGCTGCTCTTGAATGATTGAGTGTGTGCCTTCAGGCTTCTGTACCTCCTCCCTGATGGTAGCAATGAGAAAATTGCTACCAGGACCTGGGTGATGGGGGTTCTTCAGGATGGCCACTGCCTTTTAGAGGCATGTGTAGCCAAGGTATCGTCTCCTCCATTTTATATTCAAACCTCCTGAGATGTAGGCCAAATTTTTCTCAGCCTTACTTTCAGTTTGTTTTTAATAGTTTTCCCAGGTTTTAACGATCTGCATGCACAAACAACAATATTCCTTACTCCTGCTTCTTGGTCTTTTACTGCTGGCCTGTCTCAGATTCATACACTGGATTTGTATCTTTGCCTAGTTGTGTAGGCTGTGAGCACTTTGTAAATTCATGTTCCTATCCACCTAGCTTATTATGGTTCTGTTACGTCCGTAGCCCCCTCCTTTGTGAGAATCGCCAGTTCACTGTTGGGTTGAGTCAAAAGGGGGCCCAAGACATGAGGGGGACATGTGCAGGATGCCACGTTTCTCCCCCCCCCCATAGCGATGTAAATCTACGGGACATGGCCATTGTCTCTTGGAGACAGATTTGTGGATTGAGATGCTCTGCTACGTGAATGCCCTCGGGCAAAGTGGGCTGGTTGAGGGAGGGATTGCATCACCCCCAACCTGATTGACATCTATGACCCTGCGAGTCAGAATAAAAGAGGGGCTGTAGGAACAACCCCTCAGACACACCAGAAGAAACGTTAAGCGACCACGTAACAGCAGATGGTCATCGGAAACCAAGCCACGTGCGTTCAATTCCGTGGCTGAAACCACGGAAAATGGCTTTTTAGCTAACAGCGGGGAAACCCGCTCCCCTGACTCAACGGATTGGCATCATAAAAGACCTGGGCAAGTTTAAACGCCTCACTCTCTTAAACGCAAAACGCTGCAGCCTGAATGAGCTAATGACTTTTATATTTCCATCGGACAATACATTATCCCCTAGACAACGATAGTTACATTTTATTGGTTATGATCATACCTGCGCTTTAGATTTAGTATTGATGACGTATATTATCTGTATATTTGCATTAATCTTATTTTTGTGCCCCTTTATCAATAAATACTTTTAAATATAGTATCATCAGACTTCAACGGACCTCTCTATCTTTGCTGGTAAGTGATCCAGTTACGGGAATTTGTAACAGTTCTTAATTTGGCACAAATTTAAAAACATAATTTAAATGTTTTTCATTTATTCTTGTGGTTAAAAAGTTGAGATTCCTTACTCTTGCAAAACAAAATCTATTTGTTACATCTAATCAGTCATCAGTATTTCTAAACTTGTCTCCTCCTCCTCCTCAATTATAAATTTAGCTCTTATGGTTCCCTATAATTTTCTGCATTTTTATAAAGTGCCTTCTTAAAGTATACAGAGATGGATTATCTGTGGACAATTCTCTACTCTTTAAACTGGTGGCCTCAGACATCACCCTACCTTCACAGCCCTATGCTGATTCTTTGATCAGCTTATCCCTGGTGGTATGTGTGATCTGATGATGGATATCAGTAATATCCTGGTGACTGCCCTTACAATGACATGTTTGTAATTAATCACAAGCCCGGAGAAAGATGCAGAAATCCAGAGTGACACACACAAAAATGCTGGAGGAACTCAGCAGGTCAGTTAGCGTCTATGGAAATGAAGAAGCAGCTGATGTTTTGGGGCCAAGACCCTTCTTGTTTATGTTTGTAGTTACTTTCTTTTATCCCCCTCCCTTCCTTTCTAAAAGGCGGAGGTATTTTTTTAATTTCACACTTCAATGCAAAATTCCTAATTCCAATGATTTGGTGGCACAAATATGTACAATAGTGTAGCAATTAGCACAGTGCCTTACAGTACTAGTTCAGTTCCTGCCACTGTCTGTGAGGAGTTCTCACCAAGACTGTGTGGGCTTCCTCTGGGTGCTCTGCTTTCCACCCACAGTCCAATGGCTCACCGGTTGGTAGGTTAATTGTCCTGTGATTAGACTAGGGTTAAATCAACGACTGCTGGACAGTGAGGCTCGAAGGGCTGGAAGGGCTGACTCCATTCTGTATCTCAATAAATAAATAAATGTGGTCCTCCCATTTCCTCCCGCGTCCTGGGATGCAGGCCAATAGGAAATGAAAATTAACTGCTCTAAATCCCCACGGTTTAAATAAAAGTTAATACTTGTTATGTCCACATCTCCCATAACCAATTTCTTATTCAACAGTTTGAAATAAGAGATGTAAAAAAAAGTTCTTACCTCTTGCAATGGATGATACTTTTCATAGTAAGAATTGAAGGCACGGGGATGACTTGAGGGTTTTTGACTTTTTATGAGCTGTTCAACATCCTCGATTATTACACTGAAAATGATACACATTTGAGGGTTGTGTGTCGTCACTGATTAACTGCACTCTAACACCGCACACTCATTCTTAATATGTCATATTATATTATATTATATATAATACTACGTTTATAGCCATCCATTAGTCTCGTGAGACCATGGATTTGCGCCCTGGTTTCCAGGGTGCAGGCCTGGGCAGGGTTGTATGGGAGACCGGCAGTTGCCCAAGCTGCAAGTCTCCCCTCTCCACACCACCGATGTTGTCCAAGGGAAGGGCACTAGGACCCATACAGCTTGGCACCGGTGTTGTTGCAGAGCAATGTGTGGTTAAGTGCCTTGCTCAAGGACACAACACGCTGCCTCAGCTGAGGCTCGAACCAGTGACCTTCAGATCACTAGTCCGATGCCTTATCCACTAGGCTGCATGCCAACACATACTACTACATTATATTACACACAATACTTACATATGATAAATATGGCACAATACATATTTCAGGTGTAGATAGCCAGTTAACTCTCCATGTTAAAGGCAATTAGTATGTCAGCATTCATAAAATAACTGTCCAATTGCCATGGAATCCTTTGTTTGCATCTTTATCTTGTCTTGGTTGGCTTGGTGACTGGTTCCCAGTCTTGGACAGAAAAGGTTCTCAAAGGTTCTCAAAGGTTTTGTTCAGCTTGAGACTGTATTGTGTCTGCACTCTGTCCTTCCAGCACCCCATTTTAACCCTTGCCTTGCTGCAACTCCCACAGTGGACAAGTGGACTAGCTGGACAGTAAGTAATTAGTCAAATGAAATTAGTTTGGAAACAAGCAGGAGGAAAGTATCAAGCTTCAGCGATCAGCATTGCTGTTAAAGCTCCCCCCATTGACTAGTTAGTAAGGGCAGTGTCAGTAGGGGTGCTACAATGGGAACTCATCCCACTTTGAGTTGGGGAGAGGAGAACACCCAGGTTTCCCAATCAGCCCTGCTGAAAGCTATGCATGTGTTGATAGTTGGTGAGCGAGGAAAGCACACTTGCTTGCTAGCTCCCACTAGAATGCTCACATAAGGGGAGTTGCACCAGATTCTTATCCGTGACGCCTGCATTATTAGCTTATGAAATGTTTGCAATACCTGTACGTGATGTTTCCTGCAGCCAGATGAGATCTCACCTCTTCAATATCAGTGGCATTGATGTAAAGGTGAATTTCTTGGTTGATCCCAATAGCATCCATTGAGATTGGTTGAAACAAAGCTGTCTGCAGAGAACATCCTTGTTCAAACATATCAAAACTCAAGACATTGTTTATTGCTGTGCAAATTAACATAAATCTCCATCTGTCAAAACAGAAATCCAGCTAACGTCTGATTAACAACCGGGTTTTGTTTTGATCAGAGGGGTAATATAGTACAGTTGATGTTGCTATGGATATTTGCCAAATACCTTTGGAAGTGTCCCAAATTATGCTTATTAGAAAACATGAAACCCACTGAATAAAAGCCCAGTAACACAGTTGAGTTGGGACAAGAGACATGGTTGAGGTGAATGAATGTCAGTTGTTTCCATTGGAATGATTTTTACTTCAGTATATTATGATTGTTTCTGAAGTATATTAATGACTTGCACTTGTAGAGATCTGCAGATGACAGCTCTACATTAGGAAGGTCTTTATAAACTCTGGAGATATGCACAGGCTTGTGGAATGGGCAAACACTTCACATTTTAAGTTCAAAGTAATTCAATTATCACAGTACATATAGGTCACTACATACAACCCTGAGGTTCATTTTCTTGTGAGCATACAACGCAAATCCATAGAATAGTAATTATAATAGGGTCAGTGAAAGATCAACCAGAGTGCAGAAGACAACAAAGTGTGCAAATGTAAATAAACAGCAATAAATAACGAGAACGTGAGGTGATGAGTCCTTAAAATGATATCTTTGGTTGTAGGAACATCTCAATAATGGGACAAGTGAGTATAGCCATCTCCTGTTATTCAAAAGCCTGATGGTTGAGGGATAGTAACTGTTCTGTGCAAGTCCTGAGGCTCTTTTGTCTTCTATCTGATGACAGCAGCGAGAAGAGAGCACTGCAGAAAAGAGTGACATGATGGCCTTATGGCTGTAGAGAGCCACATTCAATCCTGAACACTTATACTATCTGAGTGGCATTTGGACATTTTCTCTGTGCCTCGGTTTCTTCCACAATAGAAAGGTACGTGTCTTGTGAGCCAAATTTCCCAGTGTGAAATTGGGTGTCAGGGTGGAGATATGTCTTTACCAAAGGAGGTGTAAGGCACTCCTTCCCTCTGCCTGCCTGCAGGTTGCCCTTGGACAAGGTGTAGCACCTGCTTAGTTCCCCGATCATGGTCACGTGAAGCCCTTGGAACAGGAGGTGGATGGTTGTATTAGCTGCTGCTTATGTTATCACTGACGCCAGGCAGACAATCTCTGAAGAACATTGATAATGGCTGGTGTCACCTGTTTTGTAAAGATACTGTCCAGAAGATGGCAACGGCAAACAATTCTATAGAATTTGCCGAGAGCAAACATGGTCACAGACCATGCAAAACACAGAAAATGCTGGAGGAACTCAGCAGGCCATTCAGCAAAGAGTACAGTCAACGCTTTGGGCTGAGACTCTTCATCAGGACTGGAGAGAAAGTGATGAGGAGTCAGAGCTAGAAGGTGGGGGAGGGGAGAAAGAAACCCAAGGCGATGAGTAAAACTGAGAGGAGAGGGGTGAAGTAAAGAGCTGGGAAGTTGGTTGGTGAAAGAGATACAGGGCTGGAGAAGGGGGAATCCGATAGGAGAGGACAAAATGCCAAAGGGAGAAAGAACAGGAGAGGAGCACCAGACGGAGGCAATCGCAGGCAGGGAGATAAGGTGAGAGAGGGAAATATGAATGGTGAGGGGGGCATTACTGGCAGCTCAAGAAAGTGATTTTCATGCCATCAGGTTGGAGGCTACCCAGATGGAATGAGGTGTTGCTCCTCCAACCTGAGTGTGACCTCATCACGACAGTAGAGGAGGCCATGGATGGACATGTCGGAATAGGAATGGGAAGTAGAATTAAAATGGTTGAGCTCTGGGAGATCCCACTTTTTCGGGCAGACAGAGTGCTTGGCGAAGTGGTCTCCCAATCAGCGTCGGGACTCTATTATATAAGAGGCCAAACCGGGAGCCCCAGATACAGCAGATGACCCCAACAGACTCTCAGGTGAAGTGTCACCTCACCTGGAAGGACTGTTTTGGCCTTGAATGGTGTAGGGGCAGCTGTAGCACATGTTCTGCTTGCAAGGATAAGTGCCAGGAGGGCGATCAGTGGAGAGGGCAAGTGGATAAGGGAGTGGCATAGGGAGCGATCCTCGTGAAAAGCAGAAAGTTGGGGGGAAGGGAAAGATGTGTTTGTGGTGGGATCCTGTTGGAGTAGTGGAGGTACAGTATGTGTTTGGTGGGATCCTGTCGGGGATGGCTGGAGGTACAGTATGTGTTTGGTGGGATCCTGTCGGAGATGCTGGAGGTACAGTATGTGTTTGGTGGGATCCTATCGGAGATGGCGGAGGTACAGTATGTGTTTGGTGGGATCCTATCGGAGATGGCGGAGGTACAGTATGTGTTTGGTGGGATCCTGTCGGAGATGGCGGAGGTACAGTATGTGTTTGGTGGGATCCTATCGGGGATGGTGGAGGTACAGTATGTGTTTGGTGGGATCCTATCGGAGATGGCGGAGGTACAGTTTGTGATTGATGGTGGGATCCTATTGGAGATGGCGGAGGTACAGTATGTGTTTGGTGGGATCCTGTCGGAGAAGCTGGAGTTATAGTTCAGGTCACTCCCCCACTTTTCCTATGCTACATCGATGATTGCATTGGTGCTGCTTCCTGCACACATGCTGAACTCATCGACTTCATCCACTTTGCCTCCAACTTCCACCCTGCCCTCAAATTTACCTGGTCCATTTCCGACACCTCCCTCCCCTTTCTCGATCCCTGTCTCTATTTCTGGAGACAGTTTATCCATCAATGTCTGTTACAAACCCACAGACTCTCACAGCTACCTCGACTCCACCTCGTCCCACCCTGCTACTTGTAAAGACATCATCCCCTTTTCTCAATTCCTCCATCTCCACCACATCTGCTCTCAGGATGAGGCTTTTCATTCTAGAATGAAGGAGATGTCCTTCTTTTTGAATGAAAGCGGCTTGCCTTCCTCCCCCATCAATGCTGCCCTCAGCCGCATCTCATCCGTTTCACACACGTCTACTTTCACCCCATCCTCCCAGCGCTCCATCAGGAATGGGGTTCCTCTTATCCTCGCCTCCCGCCTCACCAGCCTCCGCATCCCAGCATGTAATTCTCTGGAACTTCGGCCACCTCCAACGGGATCCCACCACCAAGCACAACTTTCCATTCACCCCACTTTCTGCTTTCCGCAGGAATCGCTCCCTATGCGACTGCCTTGTCCACTCGTCCCTCCCCACTGGTCTCCCTCCTGGTATTTATCCTTTCAAGCGGAACAACTGCTACATCTGCCCTGACACCTCCTCCCTCACTACCATCCAGGGCCCTAAACAGTTCTTCCAGGTGAGGCGACACTTCACCTGTGAGTCTGTTGGGGTCATCTACTGTATCCGGTGTTCCCAGTGTGGCCTCCCGTCTATTGGTGAGACCTGACGTAGATTGGGAGCCCGATTCACCGAGTGCCTGTCCTACTGAAGGGTCTTGGCATCGACTGTACTCTTTTCCGTAGATGCTGCCTGGCCTGCTGAGTTCCTCCAGCATTTTGTGTGTGATGCTTGGATTTCCAGCATCTGCAGATTTTCTCCTGTTTGTGAATAATGAGAGATGAAAGGAAAACTAGCTTCAGTTGTTATGACTGCAGAACTTAATGTCATGGCTGGTTGGCCATGATTTAAATACTGTTACCTAATTGCTCCTTATATTTGACACAGGAGGATGAGAGCTTGTGGTTTGCTTCATGGTGGCTCCTGGTGTTGTGTGCTTTCAATAAGGGAGCAATATCACAGCAGTTCTGAGTCCCAAATGAATGAGATTTTCCATTCAGATTGGAGTTTGTTCAAGGTTACAATGAGCAAGTTGGTTTCTAGATTTTGTCAATACTGGTGGCACAGAAATTAAATTACAGGACCAATAGTCCAGAGGCATAAAATGACGATCCAGAGATCCTAGATCAACCACCACTGTAGTAGATGTGAAATTTAAGTTCAGGTTAATAATGTGCGATAGAAAAAGCAGCAATTAAAGGTGGAAGGTTGTTATCTGGCTGGAGTATGTTGTCATTGGTGTTCCATAGGGATCAGGTGCTTGGGCCTCTGTTGTTTGTGATGTATATAAATGACTTGGATGAAAATGTTCTAAGATCATGAGAGGTCGTGTGTAATGTGCTCTCCCAGAAGTCTGAAACTGTTCAGTTTTCACCACTGGCTACCAATGTAAAGAAGGTTGTGGGAGTGAGTGCGAAGTCAATAATAATCTCCTTTGTCTTGTTGGCATTGAGGAAGAGATTATTTGCCTGGAACCAGGCTTCAAACTCTTCCACCTCTTCTCTGTAGGCCATCTCATTGTTGTTGGTGATCAGCCCCACCACTGTTGAGTCATCAGCAAACTTGACAATGTGATTACTCAGTTATTTGGCCATGTAGCCAAGTGGGAGAAGAGTGTACAATGATTGGCTCAGCACATAGCCGGGGTGGGGGGGAGGTTTGCTCCTGTGAGGAAGATGCAGAGGGAGGAGCAGTTGTGCATCCTGATGGAGGTCTGTCCAACACCCATTTGCAGTGTGGTGTACTTAGGCAGAGGAGTAGGAGTTTGCTCACCAAGGTCTGTTGGGCAAGATTGTTGAATGCTGAGTGGAAATCAAGAAACAACATTCTGACACAAGTGTCCTTGCTTTCTAGGTGTGTCTGGGCCAGATCCATGACAGATGTGGAGATATTTGTCATAGAGCAGCTCTGTCGGTAGGCATCTTGGTGAGTGTCTCAATGTGGCGGAAATGGAGTTTTTAATAGTAACTCTCAAGCGTTGAGGAAAACGTTGCAAAGTTGTTGTTTAGTTCTGCAGAGTTCTTTGGGACAGGGATGATGGTGGCTGATCTGAAGCCTGTGGGGACTGCAGCCTGGATGAGTGAAGTGTTGAAGATGTCCGTGAAGACGTCAGTGAACACACTCCCCGAGTACTCAGCCTGGGACATTTTCTGGCCTGGCCACCTTACAGGGAGGGGCACTATGTATAGCATTTTATGGTGGTGTGGGTTCTGCATTGCCAGTGAGGCAGATAGTGAGTGACCTAATATGATGGGTGAATCTACTTGACTCTTAAAGCAGTTGGATCTATCTATAACAGCATTGGTAAAGGTGACCATTGCACAGCTCTTTCAGAGGCAGCATCCCACTTTCACACTGAGGACATCCTCTGTGATATTGTGTGGTATTGCAGTGATGGTAAATGGGATAGGCCTGGCAAGACTGGGCAATCATGGGGTGGCATGAACACCACTACAGTCTGTATGCTTATAGCCTGGCACATCAATCTCTCTGCCCAGGCTCTGTGAGGAATGCAGAAGAGTGGGGGGGACGTCATGTGATGACGTAGGATCGAAACGTGGAAATCCAGCTCTCCCGTAAAAAACCAGTAAAATAATGTTTAAGTGAAGAAAAGTTAGTAAATACTTTTAAAAAATTGTCTTAAGATATGCCTCCTAAACAGAAGCAGAAGAAAACTACTGCTTTGAAGACAACATAAGTTGGAAAAGAATCAAGGCCGGATGCCATGAAAGAGCCTCGGGCTCAAGTGCATTTTACCTCTGGCGATACAGAACAGGAAACTGCGGCAACATCAACCGTTTCCAAAAAAAAGAGCAACAGGAATTGCGCATGCGTGAAGGAAGGGGCATGCGCAAACACGAGCAACCCAAACTACAAATCCCAGCTATGATCGGAATTGAAAGTGAATGTGAATATGAGGTGGAATCAGATTCTCTGGATAAATCAGACGAAGATGAAGAGACAAACAAAGAAGAGCAACAGGAAGAGGTTGGAGGTGATATTGGAGACATTAAAAAATCTTTGGTGCAAATAATGCATGAATTAAAAGCATTAAAAGTAAAAAAAAAGATAATAACAATATTAAGATTATGTTTGATAAAATGATGAAAAGACAGGACAAAATGGACAAGAAAATTAAAAACTTGTAAGAAACAATGGGAGACACCATTGATAGAGTGAATAAAATGGAAGATAATATTTCTGCCCGGGCATCAGAAAGAAAATGGTTATTGGAAAAAGTGGATGTGCTTGAAAATTTTAGCAGACAAAATACTATTAAGATTGTTGGACTGAAAGAAGGTATATAGGGAGAGGATCCAATAAATTTTTTTCAAAAATGGATTCCCGAAATTTTGGAAATGGAAGAAGGAACCCAGTTAATTGAAATTGAAAGGGCTCACAGAGCCTTAAGATCAATATCTCAAGTTGATCAAAACCCACGATCAATCTTGATAAAATGCTTAAGATATCAAGATAAAGAAAAGATCCTGAAGGCGGCTGCCGAACGCACCAGAAAGAGAAATGGGCCATTGATGATGGAAGGGAGAACAGTTCTTTTCTATCCTGATATAAGTTATGACCTTTTGAGGAGAAAGAAGGAGTTTAACCCAACGAAAAAAGTTTTATGGGAAAAGAGTTATAAATTTATATTGCGCCACCCAGCAATCTTGATAATTTTTTTGGATGATGGAAAAAGAAGATTTTTTACTGATTATCGGAATGCTGAAGAATTTGCACAAGAACTCCCAATATTCGCTACCACAGCCAAAGATTTAAAAGTGAAACGGATTAACGATGAAGACAGGGACAGTGAATGGAGTTGATGGATGTTTAAGGACAGAAGAATATTTAAATATATTCTTAATTATATGATACAGGGGGAGAAAGGTAAAAATTTGAGAAATATTAATCGAGAGTAGTGTCATTTTTTTTCCTTCTTGTACATATACTTTTTTATGTTACGGGGAAGCTGGGGAAGCTTCGGATCGATTGCTACGGGATTCACGTGTGTAATCATGGCGATTGCCATTGACCCGCACAACGGTGGGGGGTAATGTTGTGTTTTTTTTTATTCACAACATTAGTAGGGGGGTATTTTGTTACTTTTTTCTTTATAATCTATTTTTCTTCTATCTTTCTTTCTTTGCCTGGACAATCGGGGGGCGGGGGGGAGACACATAGCAACATGGAGAATTTTAAAAAGATTCCCCAAGGTACTACAACAGTTGAAAGGTTAGGTATTATTATAGACTGGAGTAACCCTATTAAAAATAATGACTAATTTATTGAATTTTTAAAGTTTTAATGTTAATGGGCTTAATGGACCGGTGAAAAGAAAAAGAATTTTAACATTAAGAAAATGAAAATAGATATAGCTTTTTTACAAGAAACACACTTAACAGAGATAGAATATCAGAAATTAAAGAGATTGGGTCGGAAATGTTACTGCAGCTTCATTTAATTCAAAGGCGAGGGGAGTTGCAATTTTAGTTAATAAAACTTTACCAATTAAAATACAAAATGTATTAATTGATTTGGCGGGGAGATATGCAATTATACATTGTCAATTTTTTTCAGAACTATGGACTCTTATGAATATTTATGCACCAAATGAAAATGATGTACAATTTATACAAGAGGCCTTTTTGAATTTGGCTGATGCACATGACAAAATATTAATAGGTGGAGATTTTAATTTTTGTCTAGACCCAGTTTTAGATAGATCAACAAAGGTTGTTACAAAATCAAAAGTAGCAAAATTAATTTATCATTGATGAAAGATTTAAATTTGATTGATATATGGAGAAGGATTAATCCAAAAGAAAGATTACTCATTTTATTCAAATAGACATAAAACTTATTCAAGGATAGATTTTTTTCCTATTATCAACGAATATTCATGACAGTGAAAAATATGAAATATAAAGCAGGAATATTGTCAGATCATTCCCCCTTGACAATGATAATGATGGATAAAGAGGAATCGATTTACAGATGGAGATTTAATTCAATATTATTAAAACATCAAGATTTTTGTGATTTCATGAAAAAGCAGATTCAGTTTTTTTTTAAATACAAATTTACATTCAGTTGATGATAAATTTATATTGTGGGAAGCAATGAAGGCATATTTGAGAGGCCAGATAATAAGTTATACTTCTAAAATTAAGAAGGATTATATGGTAGAAATAGATCAATTGGGAAAAGAGATTACAAAATTAGAAAAAGAATCTCAAAGATATATGACAGAAGAAAAACGAAGACAACTTGTTAACAAGAAGTTACAATATAATACACTTCAGACATACCAAACAGAAAAAGCAATTATGAGAACTAAACAGAGATATTACGAACTAGGTGAAAGATCACACAAGATTCTTGCTTGGCAGTTAAAAACAGACCAGATTTCTAAAACGATAAATGCAATTAGAACAATTGTAAATAAAATTACTTATAAACCTTTAGAAATTAATGAAACTTTTAAGAATTTTTATTCTGAACTGTATCAATCAGAATCACAAAATGATAATTTTGAGATAGAAAGGTTTTCATCACAAATAACTCTACTAAAATTGAATACGGAAGAACAGAAGGGATTAGATATGCCTTTTATATATCTTCAGAGTAATAAATCCCCAGGAGAAGATGGTTTTCCACCCGAATTTTATAAAAAGTTTAAAGATTTACTAATTCCTCCTTTTATGGAGTTAATATATCAAGCGGAAAGAACGCATAAACTTCCAGAATCTTTTTCGACAGCTATTTTAATAGTATTGCCAAAAAAAGATAGAGAGCTTTTAAAGACAACATCATATAGACCTATTTCTTTGTTGAATACCGACTATAAAATAATAGCAAAAATTTTATCTAATAGATTATCTAAATACTTATCAAAATTAATACATATGGATCAAACAGGATTTATCAAAAATAGACAATCAGCAGATAATGTAACTCAGTTACAACATAATTCACTTGGCACAAAAAAGGGAGGAAATGAGTGTGGCAGTTGCCTTAGATGCAGAAAAAGCATTTGATAGATTGGAATGGGATTTTTTATTTAAGGTATTGGAAAAATATGGATTAGGAGTATCTTTTATAAAATGGATTAAAACCTTAAATACTAATCCCAAAGCTAAATTAGTCATAAATGGTCAAATTTCAACATCATTTCAGTTAACAAGGTCAACTAGACAAGGTTGTCCATTATCACCTGCTTTATTTGTGTTGGCGATAGAATCATTAGCTGAATTAGTTAGAATGGACCCAGATACTGAGGGTTTCAGAGTTAACCAGGAGGAATACAAGATTAATTTAGTTGCTGGTGATGTTTTGCTTTATTTAACAAACCCATTGTATTCGCTGCGTAAATTATCTTCTAGATTGGAAGAATATGGGAAAATATCAGGCTACAAAATAAATTGGGATAAAAGTGAAATTCTATCCCTTACTAAAGGAGATTATAGTCAATGTCGACCAGAACTCAATTTAGATGGCCGATAAATGGTATAAAATATTTAGGTACAAGAGTTGATAATGATATAAAGAATTTATACAAATTAAATTATTTACCATTATTGAAAAAAATTCAAGAAGATCTTGATAAATGGATGACGTTATCAATAACATTAGTAGGCAGAGTAAATGCTGTAAAAATGAATGTATTCCCTAGATAACAATATTTATTCCAAACACTACCAATACAATTTCTGCAGAGGTTTTTTCAAGAGTTAAATAAATGTGTGAGGAAGTTCCTTTGGAAAGGTAAGATGTCGAGAATATCGTTGGAAAAATTGACATGGAAATTTGACCGAGGAGGGTTACAACTTACAAACTTTAAGAATTATTATAAAGCAAATCAACTTGGATTTGTTGCATCTTTTTTTATGAAGATAAATCGGCATGGATTAGAATAGAACTAGATAAAATAGGAGAAAATATGCCAGAAGATTTTATATGTAAGTGGGAATCTAAATGGATATGGGAAAAGAAAGAATCTCCTATATTAAAACATTTGATTGATTTATGGAATAAGATAAATGTTGATGATGAGATAAGGAAATCTTTATTAGCAAAGAGACCTTTAATTCAAATTAAACTTATTCCTTTTACAATGGATAACCAACTTTTATATAACTGGTTTCAAAAAGGGATTAGATGTACAGGAGATTGTTTTGAAGGAAGTATATTAATGTCGTTTGATCAATTAAAGAATAAATACAAAATATCAAACAACACTCTTTTTTGTTATTTCCAATTAAGGGCTTATTTAAGAGATAAATTAGGCGCCGTTTTTTACAAAAGACAGGATTAAATATATGGGTGCTCTGAAGATGAAATAATTGGTTATATGGGGAAAGAAATAAATATATATACTAAAGTTATTACGAACTCCATGGAGCATGTGGGGATCTTTCGATATCCAGGCACTCTTTCTTTCTTTTTTCTTCTCTCTTTTTTTTCTCTTCTACAGGGATATGTTAGGGGGGAGGGGGGGAAGGGTTGATAGGTTACAGAAAGAAAGAGAAAAAACTATTTGAAACTTCAATTAAAACAAATTGTAAAAAAAGGAATGCAGAAGAGTGTGTTGGTAGCTGCAGACAGCTTAGCTGGCACTGTGCTTGAATATGGCCCAAGTGCAGAGTGAGAGACACTGTAGTGGGTTGGTAGTTCACAGACTTTTAATGCGACCGGTTAGAGGGGGAAAGAAAACAATAAACTCTAGGCCAAACAGGGCCGTTAACTAAAACTCCCAAATGGAAAATGAAGCCAGCACTGCGGCTGAAAGGAATAACTAAATTTAAAACAAATACCACTAGTCTTCAGAGTCAGTTGACTCAATAGTCCAATTTCTCAGGCAAAACATTGCTGTGCTTTGCTCAAGTCTTGACAAGCACTACGATGAAAAGAATGGAGTTAAATACCATCACAATGAAACAATATTTAGCTGACATCTGCATATTCACAAGCGCAATTGGTGTATCTGCGGCATTGCTGAATCCGTGGCTGTGACATTAGCTGTAACGCGGGACTTCATCTATGCTAAATAGCCACGATTAAGCAATTTCACAACCAGTGTGTCAGATCAGTCTCAAATTAAATTCCAGAAGAAGCCTCATCCCAGTGTGGTTCAGCATGTACACTATATCTGAGAGCTCAGGGTGAAGTGGTAGCAGTCACTTTCGGCAGGACGTGCCAAGTAAGTGATCAGCCACAGCTTCCTCCTGTGTTTGCTCACCATCAAAGAAGACAGCTTTCAGCCTACTTACTTCACCCTCACGAGATCAAGAAAAGGCTTAAGAGTATTGAATACATTTAGGCAAGCTGCTTCAGTGCCATCTGCTCAACAATATGTAAAATTGCCTATGTTTGTCCTGCTTACAAACAGCTGGACGGATAAAATTCAGGGAATTACCATCAAGTGTGTACTCTCAATTGTAAGTGATGGAAGGCATTGCTGTCACACAGCTCTGCTCACCAACAGTGTGCACACAGAAGCTCAGTCCTTTCCAAAAACATGCTGGAGTTGTTTTACAGAGGTTAGGTGAGAAATACTACCCTTGATATCAAGACAGCATTTGAATAAATGTGAATGAACATTCTCAATGGGCACCAAGGGGGAAACACTTCTAGAACAAAGATCTAGCGCTTTGCTGGTATATGTGACGAACAAACACTTCTCAGTCTTCCAGCTGGGTGCAGGAAACCTGTATCTGTCTGGAAGCCTGAGAAGAGGTTATTCACTTCTAGAACATTACACAATGAAGTCGTCGTTTTGTTGAAGGTGAATCATCCCCAGTCCAGGACATCAATAAACAAACTCCTCAGGGCAGCATTCTGGGGACAAAATCTTCAGCTGCCTCACCTTGCATAGTAAAGTTCTTTAATTATGTCAGAAATGGGGATATTAACAGATAGTAGCAGATCCTTTTGCAGCCTGCCGGCAAATGAAGCAGCCTTGTTTTTCAAATAGTAAGACCTAGTCAGCACTGGGGCAAGAGGTAAGTATCATGGGGATGACCGATGTACTGATTAATATCTATCACCAAGCGAGAATCTAGCCTCTTGCCCCTAGCATTCAATGGCAATCTCATTGGTTAGTCACTCATCTTGAGCTTGCCATTGACAAAAGCCAGGGTAGATCAAATGTATGGCTGTGGGTCCAGGAGCATTTCAGCTGTTGGATATCTTGCACGAGTGATTGAGCTCCTCAGTCCACAAAGTCTTTCCATCAGTTCTTTAATATTTTCATTAATTTGGTTTCTTGATGATGCTCAAAAAGATCAATGCCACCCACAAGGGGTGGGTAACTTTAAATTTCTTGGTGTTAATCTCTCAGAGGACCAGCAGGTAACTGCCATCACAAAGAGGGCATAACGATGCTTCTGTTGTCTTTGGCATTTGTGCAGGTTTGCAATGCCATATAAAACTTTTACAAACTTCTACAGATGTACAGTCAAGAGTATGCTGGATGCTGCATCACAGCCTAATATGGTGACACCAATGCCCATGAACAGAAAATGGCAAAGACCTCCCTGCCACTGAGTGCTGCTGCAAGAAAGCATCATCAAAGATCCCCACCATCCAGCCCATGCTCTGTTCACGCTGCTGCCATTGGAGGTTGGGTGGGGGAGGTTCAGGAACCTAAGGTCTCACACCACCGAGCTCAGGAATAGGTACTACCCTACAACGATCAGGCTCCTGAACCAGTGTGGATATCTTCATTCATCTCAACTCTGAACAGATTCCACAACCTATGGACTCACTTTCAAGGACTCTACAACTCAGGTTCTCGGCATTATTTATTTATTTATTATTTGCCCAGTTTGTCTTTTGCACATTGGTTGTCTGTCAGTCTTTGAGTGGAGTTTTTCAGCGATGCCATAGTAGTTCTCTGTTGTACTGCAAATGCTTGAAAGAAAATGAATCTGAGGGTTGTATATGGTGATATATATGTAGTTTGATAATAAATTTACTTTGAATTTTGAACTTCGAACCAGATTGGGAGTTTGCTGTTACTCTAATGGTTCAGAGAAAGAAAACAAAAAATTGTTAGGAGGGAATGTGTAAAGGAAGGAATTATTTAGTGATTTTCATGCCATTGGTATGTCTCAAAATACTTTACAGCAAATTATATACCTTTTGCCGAGGTACTGTACTTTTGAAGTTGGCTCTTTGTTGGAAAAATCATTTCCAGTTTGTACACAAGACTCCATAAAAAACAACGGGATGACGACCAGCTAAGTTGTACTTAGTCATCATATTTAAGTATACGTATATTGAACAGTTCTTGAAAGCAGAATACACCAGGCCAAAGAGCAGTCCTGCTATTCTGCTCTGGTTATAGATAAATGCAGAACCAAAACAGAGGCAATTCTGCTGAGCTAGACAGTGGAGAAAAGCATTGAACTTAGTTTAAATGGTCTGAGTGATTTTGATTATATGTCCCTAAAGTACATCATAGAATTCTAAAGTAAATTGTGGAATAATTCAAAGTGTTTAATGAAAGGGAAAATTAAAGCACTAACAAACTATTGGAATCATAGAAAAGTACAGCACAGAAACAGGCCCTTCAGCCCATCTAGTTGATGCTAAAACATTTAAATTACCTGGTCCCATCGACCTGCATCCAGACCATAGCCCTCTGTACCCCTCCCATCCATGTACTTATCCAAGCTTCACTTAAACATTGAAATTGAGCTCACGTGCTTGTTGCAAACTCTTATGGCCCTCTGAGTGAAGACATTTACCCTCATGTTCCCCTTAAACATTTCACCTTTCACCCTTAACCCAAATCCTCTAGTTGTAGTCCCACCAACCTCTGTGGAAAAAACCTGCTTGCATTAACCTGATCTTACTGTATCCAGAGAGCTGCGCCTGTCACGTGACAGCACTGCCCTCACCTGGTTGGAAGGCACACCACATGCCAGTCAACATTTCACCCCTCCCAACTAATCAACGCACTTAACCATTGATCACCTTAAATGGATTAACCCATCTAGCACCAAGCCATTGGTCCCCTGGTGAATCACCTGGGCCGGACCCTCCTGCCCCCTGACCTATAAAGGGTGCTACATGCGCTTGGCTCGCTCTCTTTTTTGCCATCCTCAAGGGACCACCCTGCTTCACTCCGGGCTGAAGATTGCAGAACAGCACTGGAGACACGTGGTAAGGTGTGCATTGAATAGGGTTGTGGGAGCGTTTATTGTCGTCCCTGTAGCAGAGACCGTGCCTGCCCATAGTCAAGGGGTGGCAGGTATCATCGTTACTTTTCCCTTGTACGTGTACCTGTACTCTGTCCCCACACCGTTTTCCTGTGTATTGTACTGCCGACTCGACTTTTCCCATGCTCATCTATTCTAAGCGCGTTTGTGCGAATATTGTAGCCGCTTGTGTTGTTCCCAAGTTCTTCTCCCCTTGTAAATAAACTCCTTATTATTAAAACTGTGTGTCCAGAGCCCTTGCCTTTGAGACTCAAAGAATCTTTCTCATTTCCATCACAACAGTTACCCCTCAAAATTTTGTATACCTCTATCAAATCTCCCCTCTGTCTCCTGTGTTCCAAGGAATAAAGTCCCAACCTATTCAAACTTATAATTCAGGTCCTCCAAACCTGGCAACATTCTTGTAAGTTTTCTCTATGCTCTTTCAACCATATTTATATCTTTTCTGTAGGTAGATGACCAAAATTGCACACAATTCTCCAAATTAGGCCTCACCAATGTCTTATACAACTTCAACGTAATATCCCATCTCTTGTACTCAATACCTTGATTTATGAAGGCCAATGAGCCAAAAGCTTTCTTTATGACTCTATCAACCTGTGCCGTCATTTGCAATGAATTATGGACCTGTACTCTCAGATCCCTTTGTTCTACCGCACTCCTCAGTGCGAGAACTACCCTGGTTCGTTCTAATGAAGTTCAAAACCTTGCATTTGTCTGCATTAAATTCCATCTTTCATTTTTCAGCTGATTTTTCCAGCAGGTGCAGATCCCACTGCAAGTCACGATAGTCTTCCTCACTGTCCACTACACCCTCAATCTTGGTGTCATCTGCAAATTTGCTGATCCAGTTAACCACATTATCATCCAGATTATTGATACAGATGACGAACAACAACAGACCCAGCACCGATCCCTGTGGCACCCCACTAGTCACAGATCTCCAGTCAAAGAGGCAACCATCTACTACCACTCTCTGTCTTCTCCCACAGAGCCAATGTCTAATCCAATTTACTACCTCATCCTGAATGCTGAGTGACTGAACCTTGCTGACCAACCTCCCATATGGGACTTTGTCAAATGCTTTGCCAAAATCCATGTAGACAGCAACCACTACCTTGCCTTCATCCAATTTCCTGGTATCCTCCTCGAAAACTCTATAAAACTGGGTAGACACGACCTAGCATACATAACCCATATTGACTATCTTTAATCAGTCCACGTCTATCCAAATACTTATGTACCCAGTCCCTTCAAATACCTCCCAATATCTTCACCACTACTGATGTCAGCCTATAATTTCCTGGTTTATTTTTGGAACCTTTCTTAAACAGTGGAACAACATTGGCTGTCCTCCAATCCTCCGGTACCTCACCTGTCACTAAGGATGATTTAAGTATCTCTGCTAGGGCTCCTGCAATTTCTGAACTTGCCTCCCAAAGGGTCTGAGTGAACATCTTGTCAGGCCCTGGGGATTTATCCACCCTATTCTGCCTCAGGACAGCAAATACCCTCCTTTGACATATGGATAGGGTCCATGGCCTTGTTGCTGCTTTACCTCAGTCCTACAGACTCTGTTTCTGTCTCCCTAGTGAATACAGATGCAGAGGATCCATTTAAGATTTCCCCTATCTCTTTTGGCTCCATATGTAGGTTACCATTCTGATCTTCCAGACGACCAATTTTGTCCCTTGTAACCCTTTTCTCTTAAAATATCTGAAGAATCCCTTAGGATTCTCCTTCACCTTCTCTGCTCAGGCAACCTCACGCCTTCCTTTAGCCCTCCTGATTCATGCTGATATGTGTCTTAAACCAGTAGACTTCACTTTTACCTGATATTGGTTGGATATTTGTTTGATAACTTGAATCTCTTCATCTGATTTAGGCTTGATATACAAAACCTGGTCTCTAAAAGAAAAAAAATCAAAGAATTTAAATATTTCCTGATGATACTTTATGACTTATTTACAAATTAACAGTTTCACATGCTGATTTAGTGGTATTACATTACTGTAAAGATATATTTGATTCCCATTATCAACCTGTGATAATGTTTGATGGAACCTTTTGTGAAAGAACAATATATAAAATTGAGCCCCGGCTTTGTAACCACCACTCCAGTTTGATTAACTGGGTACTGAATTGATGTCAGATATAATCAATAAAGGCAAGTTACACCAACACAGTTTGAAATTGAGATTCCTAGTTACCTTATTGGGGAAGATGCAACTGTTCCATCAGTAAAGATACACAACAAACATATAAAAACTGAAGTATAATATGCCATCTTGGGTTACGCTGGAAATACACAATGCAGAAAGATTTTGTGTCCTGTCACTTAGCCTGGACTATTGACTTGTGGGACTCACAGTATTTGCTCTCTAGTTAAAGTTTATACTGACTGGAATCCTGCTGACCATAACATTGTGTCATTTATTTTGTCATTTTCAGTGTCGGCTGTCACAGACAGGTTAATTTAATTGCTCCCCGCTGCATTGTTTTGTTACCCTTCCCACTCTCATTGTATTTTCCCTTGTTATGCTCACCCCTCCTGTCCAAATAATTAGCGTACTTCTTTTCTTACTTCCAATTTTTCACATGCCTTTGTCTTTCCATACCACCTCAACTTTTATATATAAGTGTCCTTTTTTCTCTTGGTCTTGTTTGACCATTTTGGATGTTTCCCGCTGTTTAAAATTATGGCCATTATTATCGTCACTTTATTTTCCCAAGTACTTTTCTCAGCCCCCCAGCGTTGGTTTCTCTTCAGTGATTGTTGCAGGCTTTGCTCTTATCAGTTATCCTAAACCTTATCATGTAATGATAGCTATTGCCCAGATAGTCCTCTAGTTTTATTTCTCCAGCTATCAAGGCAAGTAAGTCTGCAGATGCTGGAAATCCAAAGCATGACACACAAGATGCTTGGGGAGTTCAGCAGGTCAGGCAGCATCTGTGGAAATGAGTAGACAGTTGACATTTCAGTCTGAGACCCTTCTTCAGGACTAAGAATGTAGGCAACATGAAATCCCTGGAAAATTATGAAGTCACTGCTAAAGGAAAGTTGAGCAAGAATATAGGGTAACTAATTTCACCCTGCAGTATCCCCTCCTCCCACCACCAAATTCATTAACATTCCCCAGTTGAGTGCTGGAGTATTACATTATGGAAACATGCTGACCAGCCACTGACGTGTCCACGCCGACCTTCGTACCTGCCAAGCTAGTCCCAGTTTTAACACCTATCACTCTAAAACTCTTCTATTTATGTAATTAACCAAATGTCTTTTAAATCTTATATTACCTGCTTCAATCACTTTCTTTGGCAGATAATTTCATTTATACACAACCCTCTTTGTGAAGAAGTGGCCCCTCACATCCCTTTTATATCTTTCACCTCTCATGTTAAATCAATGCTCTCGATTTTAGTTCATATGCATTCTCTCATGATTTATACACCTCTATAAGATCACGCCTGAATCTCCCACATTCTAAGGAGTAAAGTCCCAGCCTGCCAAAGCCCTTTCTCAAGTCCTGGCAGCCTCCTGTAGAGTCTCTCAAAAGCAGGTGGAGGAGAATGCCTCATGATCAACTCCTCTTGGTGCACAAATGTATCAGTGTTGTCCCAATTCTGCTCACCAGACCTGGAATATCACGCAATTAGGTGCCGTCCATTTTACCTGCTATGGGAGATTTCAGTGACCTTTTGGTAGTGGTGTACATTCCACCTCAGGCCAATGTCAAACAGGCTCTAGATGATCTGAGTGACGTGATCAACATGCACAAAACAGCACACCCTGATGTCTTCACCATCATTTTGGGGGATTTTAACCAGACCAGGCTGAAAAAAAATCACTATAAACAATTACCATCAACAAATCACTTGCAGTACCAGAGGAAACAACGCACTGGACCACTGTCACACCACCATCAAGAGTGCCCACTGAGCTATTTCACACCCTCACTTCGGGAAGTCTGATCACCTGGCTGTACTTCCACTCCCTGAGTGCAGGCAGAGACTGAAGACTGCAGCACCAGCAGTGATGACCAAAAAGGTATGGACAAGGGAAGCACAGGAGTGTCTACAAGACTATTCAGGGATTCATCTTCAAATCTGGATGAGTATGTTGCAGTTGTTACAGACTTCATTAAAACCCTTGTGGATGAGTGTGTACTTGCGAAAACTTGCTGTACATTCCCAAACCAAAAGCCTTGGATGAGCCAGGAGGTTCATCGCCTGCTGAGGTCTAGATCTGTGGCATTTAAGTCCAGTGACCCAGGTCTGTACAGGAAAACCTGTTATGACTTGTGAAGGGCTATTTAGAGAATGAAGAAAGAATTCTGAGTAAGGTTAGAGGTGACATTGGATGCACGGCAACTCTGGCGGGGTTTGCAGGACATTACTTCCTACGAAGTGAAACCCAATAGCATGAATGGCAGGGATGCTTCACTACCAGATGAGCTCAATGACTTCTACGCCCACTTTGAAAGGGAGAATCTAACTACAGCCGTGAGGATCCCTGCTGCACCCGGTGACCCTGTGATCTCTGTTTCAGAGGCCAATATTAGGCTGTCTTTGAGGAAGGTGAACCCTTGCAAGGTGGCAGGTCCTGATGGAGAACCTGGTCAGGCTCTGAAAACTTGTGCCATCCAACTGGCGGGTGTATTCAAGGACATTTTCAACCTCTCACTGCTATGGTCAGAAGTTCCCACTTGCTTCAAAAGGGCAACAATCATACCAGTGCCCAAGAAGAATAGTTTGAGCTGCTTCAGTGTCTATCGCCCAGTAGCGCTCACATCTACAGTGATGAAATGCTTTGAGAGGTTGATCATGGCTAGAATCAACTCCTGCTCAACAAGGAGCTGGACCCACTGCAATTTGCCTATTGCCATAATAGGTCTATGGCAGACACGTTCCCCATGGCTTTCACATAGCCTTGGATCACCTAGAGTCCTAGACAATAGACACCTGTGCCAGTATGTTGTTCATTGACTATAGCTCAGTGTTTAACACCATTATTCCCACAATCCTGATAGATAAGTTATAGACCTGGGCCTCTGTACCTCCCTCTGCAATTGGATCATTGACTTCCTAACCAGAAGACCACAATCTGTGTGAATTGGTGATAACATCTCCTCGCTGACGATCAACACTGGTGCACCTCAGGAATGTGTGCTTAGCCCACTGCTCTACTCTCTCTACACCCATGACTGTGTGGTTAGGCATAGCTCAAATACCATCTACAAATTTGCTGATGATAAAACTGTTGTTTGTAGAATCTCAGATTGAGATGAGAGGGCGTACAGGAGCGAGATATACCAACTAGTGGAGTGGTGTCTTAGCAACAGTGTTGCATTCAACGTCAGTCGGATCAAAGAGTTGATTGTGGGCTTCAGGAAAAGTAAGATGAAGAAACATGAACCAATTCTCGTAGAGGGATCAGAGGTGGAGAGAGTGAGCAAATTCCAGTTCCTTGGTGTCAATATTTCTGAGGATCTTAGCTGGTCCCAACATATTAATGCAACTATAAAGAAGGCAAGATGGTGGCTATATTTCATTAGGAGTTTGAAGAGATTTGGTTTGTCACCTAAAACACTGAAACTTCTACCAATGTACTGTGGAGAGCATGCTGACAGGCTGTATCACTGTCTGGTATGTGGGGTGGGGGGGGGGGGTTGCTACTGCACTGGGCTGAAAGTATCTACAGAAAGTCGTAAAATTAGTCAGCACCATCTTGGTTACTTGCCTCCATAGTATCCAAGACATCTTTAAGGAGCAGTGCCTCAGAAAGGTGATGTCCATTATTAAGAACCCCATCATGCAGGGCATTCCCTCTCTTCATTGTTACAATCAGGCAGGGGATACAGAAACCTGAAGACACACACTCAGCGATTCAGGAACAGTTTCTTCCCCTCTGTCATCCGATTCCTAAATGGATATTGAACCCATGAACACTACCTTTAAAACAAATATTATTTCTGTTTTTGCACTATTTTAATCTATTCAATGTACATATATATTTACTATAATTGATGGATTTATTGATTAATTGATTTATCTAGATTATGTTTTGCATTGAACTGCTGCTGCTAAGTTAACAAATTTCACGACACATGCTGGTGATAATAAACCTGATTCTGATTAAATTTTCTCTGCTGTCTTTCCAGTTTAATGATGTCTTTCCTATAAAAATCTGTACATCATACTTCATGTTCCATCTCACCAGCTACAGCATGAAGTCTCCACTCCTGTACACAGTGCCCTGACTGATGAAGGGCGGTGTGCAATATGCCACTTCACCACCACGACCCTTTCAGTGAACTGTACAACTGGGTCCCTCTGTTCCCCAACACTGCACAGCAGCTCCCATTATCTGTACACTTGCTACCCTGGTTTGACTTCCCAAACTGCAGTGCTTTGCACTTCACTGTTTTCCAATCTTTGGCCCATTTACAAATTCCTTAGTAATTTTGATAACCACCTTCATTGTCTATAATACTACCAATTTTATTATCATCTGTAAAAACTTCATAACCATGTCTTGTACGTTGTTTATATAAGTAATGAACAACAGTTGCCAGCACTGACACTTGTGGCACATTGGCCTGTTGTGCAGGACCTTACTAAAGTCTATTTAGACAACGTCCACTGCCTTACCCTCACCTGTCCCCTTGCTTTTTATACCTCGCACATATTTGCCCCTAATCTAGGCTTCTGTGAGAAGAGAATGAGTCATAGAATCATACTTGTAGAGTTAAACAGTGGAGAAACAGGTCTTCCATCTCACCATAGCCAGGCCAATCACTGATGACACATTGCCTCCCCTCCATCACCTCCTCAGGCAATGTGTTCCAGATTCCCACTACCTTCTGGGTGAAAAAGAAATCTTCCTCAGATTCAGTGTAGGCCTCAGAGCTCTTTGCCCTATGTCCATACCCCAGAGTTTTGGACACCTCTGCTATGGGGAAATGTTTCCTAATCTCTTTCTCTGCCCATCATAGTTTTGTATACCTTTGTCTCTTCTAAAAGAAAAACATCCTAACCAGTCTCTTTGCATAATTAAAGTGCTGCCTCCCAGGAAAAGTCATGTGATATGAACAGCAGAATCTTGCATCAGCTGAAATCTAGGGACAGTGATAGGATAATTGAATAGGAAGACGACAGTTTCAGCAAGAGATGTTACAGAGCAGGATCTGCTTGGTCTTTCTGGTGAAGGATACAGGTGGTCATAATCTCAGTTTAGCTCAAGAAAGTAAGATTACAAATTTGAAGGCTACAAAATCTAAGTCTGAATTCCTACTGTTTTCAGAAGAAATTTGATCATTCAAAAACAAATATTGGGCAATGGTCTAAAAGCAAAAAGGAGTTATTTTGAGAGAGGGTCTAAAATGAAGCTGGATGTCAGAACATAGAAGAGCATACCACAGAAACAAGCACTTTGGCCCATTATGTTGTGCCAAAGTAATTAAGCTAATGATGGCAATTAATTTTGCCTCTATATAGAGCTGGCATTATAGGAGGCAGCATGTAGATGAAAAAGAGGAATAGGGCAAGAATAGAAGATGGAAGTTAGAGGGATCATAATGATTGACAACCTGAAATAGTAGCCTGAAATGACAAAATACCAAGATGAACCAAACAAGATGTCCTGCAGTAGGGTCTCAGTCCAGAATGTCGAATGTTTATTTGCTTCTATTGACGTTGCCTAAGTTGCTGTTTGTGTGCACATTGCTCAAGATTTCCAGCATCCACAGAACCTCTTGTGTTTTGGGTAATTCTGTAAGTTGAACAATAGAGGACAGGCATTCTAGGACAAATGTTGTTGACAAATGACAAAAGGATGTCCTTTTGCATTTGTACAAATATTTCTACAGGGCCCTGGTGAAACCACACCTGGAATATTGTGTACAGTTTTGGTCTCCAGGTTTAAGGAAGGACATTCTGGCAATTGAGGAAGTGCGGCGTAGATTCACTAGGTTGATTCCTGGGATGGCAGGGCTGTCTTACGCAGAGAGATTGGAGAGATTGGGCTTGTACACACTGGAATTGAGGAGATTGAGAGGGGATCTGATTGAAACGTTTAAGATAATTAAAGGATTTGATAGGATTGAGGCAGGAAATATGTTCCAGATGTTGGGAGAGTCCAGTACCAGAGAGCATGGATTGAGAATGAGAGGTCAGTTATTTAAAACAGAGTTGAGGAAAAACTTCTTCTCCCAGAGAGTTGTGGAGGTGTGGAATGCACTGCCTCGGAAGACGGTGGAGGCCAATTCTCTGGATGCTTTCAAGAAGGAGCTAGATAGATATCTGATGGATAGGGGAATCAAGGGATATGGGGACAAGGCAGGGACTGGGTATTGATAGTGAATGATCAGCCATGATCTCAGAATGGCGGTGCAGACTCGAGGGGCCGAATGGTCTACTTCTGCACCTATTGTCTATTGTCTAAAACTGTGGAGACAAAAATGCATTTTGCAGCAATATTAAAAAGCTTAAAGTTCAAAATAAATTTATTAGCGGTGTATGTACTGCGTATGTCACCAGATACTACCCTAAGATTTATTTTCTTGTGGACATTCACAGTAGAACAAAGAAATACAATAGAAACACTGAAAAATTACACTCAAAGACTGACAAGCATCCAATGTGCAAAAGAAGACAAACCGTATAAATACAAAAAAAACAATAATAAGTAAAATAAGTATAGTAAACAAATGATACCGAGAACCTGAATTGTAGAGTCATGGAAAGTGAGTCCATAGGTTGTGTTGAGTGATTAGTTCAGTGTTGTGGTGAGTAAAGTTGTCTATGCAGGTTCAGGAGCCTATTGGCTGAAAAGTAATAACTGTTCCTAAAACAGTTGAGATGGAACCTAAGGGTCCGGTACCTCCTTCCTGATGGCAGCAGCCAGAATAAGACGTTGTTTGGATGTTAGGCACCCTTGATGATGGATGCTGCTTTCTCTGTAGATGCTTAATGGTGGGCAGACCTTTATCTGTGATGAACTAGGCTGTATCCATAACTTCTTGTAGGCTTTTCCGTCCTTGGACAGTGGTCTTTCTGTATTTGGCCATGATGCAACCAGTCAGGATATTCTCCACTGTGCATCTGTATAAGTTTGTCAAAGCTTTAGATGATGTGCAGAATCTCTGCCAACTTCTAAGAAAGTAGAGTCACTGTCACACCTTCTTTGAAATGCCACTTGCAAAGGACAGATGCAATGATGTAATAACCCCCAGAAACTGACCCACTCCACCTCAGATCCCCCTAATGAGCACTGGCTTATGGACCCCTCGATTTCTTTGTCCTGTAGTCAATAATGAGCTCTTTGGTTTTTCTGACGTTGGGTGAGAATTTGTTGTCTGGCACCACTCAGCCAGAGTTTCTGTCTCTCTCTCTCTCCAATATGTTTTCGTTCCCTACTCGCCTTCTTGCACGTGCTGCCCTTAGGAAACATCATTAGAGACATAAACTTGATTTCCACTGTTATGCAGATGACGCACAGTTGTATATCTCAGTTGAGCCTGGTGGTAATAACACCATACCTTCTCTGACTTTTGGTCTGGCTGTAATAAGCAAATGGATGAGCAATAATTTCCTAAACTAAATGAAGATAAAACTGAAATACATCTAGTCGGTCCCAAAGCCAAAAGAGTTAAACTTGGAAACATGGCTTCCCTTATAAAATCAGAAGTAACTGTCCTTGATTCAGATTTGAATTTTTAATCCCACATTAAGGAACTGACCAGAGCAGCATTTCTACACTTAAGAAAAATGCAAAGGAATGTCGTTTCTGTCACGTAATGACACTGATAAACTAATTCATGCCTTTATATTGAGTAGACTAGATTACTTTGATGCACTTTTTACTGACCTTCCAAAACAATCTATTGACAACCAACTCATTCAGAGGATTGGAAAAATTAATTAAGGGGAAGGCACTTATTTTCTGGTCACCCTCTGGTTAAAAAGGTCTCAGACTGTTACTCTTTAAATCATGGAGATATGGTAAAATTAGCAAGACTTAGGTTGGGGTATTGTGGGCTAAACTATTACTTAAAGATAATAGGAAAACATCCTACTGGATTATGTGACTGTGGTAGTCCAGAGACAGTTCAGCATGGTTTGCTGAGATGTAATCAATATAAAATTGAAGGAAGAATATTGTTCAAGAGGCTGTCTGACTTAAATGTATTTTGTTTTTCTATTAAATCTTTGTTTGGCCACCCAGAGAACCACCATCTGATTGAAAAGTTTATTATTCAGTTTCTACGTGTGACTAGTTTATATCTGAGAATTTGAGTTTCTTGAAATTCTGTAGTTAATTGTACATCCTGCGGTGGGCAGTATACGCCGAGATGCGTCTAAACTGCTGGAAATAGAAGAAGGAGAAGAAGAACTCATTTAGAATTCCACTGCTAGACTTTTAACTAAAACTAGGATGAAGGAACATATCACTCCTGTCCTAACTACTCTGTATTGTCTTCCTGTATCTTTTAGAATTGATTTTGAAGTTCTTTTACTAAAGCTCTCAATGGTTTAAGACAGGTGTACGTCGTAGAATTGCTTTTGTTGTATAATCCTGTTCAAGCTCTCAGATGTTTTTCTGCCAGTCTCTTAAACAATCTCCCTCAAAAGATTATTGTCAGCTTTTTAGAACTACGTTCCTAAACTGGAACTCAATATCTAAAACTACAAGAGACACAGACTTAGAACAAAGTAAACCTACAGCACAGTACAGGCCCTTCAGCCCACAAAGTTTGATCGAACAAGTCCCTACCTTAGAAATTACTAGGGTTACCCATATCCCTCTATTTTTCTAAGCTCCATGTACCTATCCAAAAGTCTCTTAAAAGACCCTTTCAGATCAGCAACATTATGACTTTACTGTCCATTAACATAATCCCTCCTCTGATGACGCTCCTACGCTTCACCACGTTATGTTGCTTCTTACTGCAGAACACCAGGAGGTGACACTCCCACCACTGAGGAGAGAGACCGTCTTAAGAGGAGGGCACCATACTGCTGTACTTGACACCTTCACGCACCAGCCTGGATCATGGCCCTTCCCAAAATAGCACTGGTCGGGCTGGGTGGCACATTTCATGTTGTGAAGCAACTGACTGAAGCCCAGCCAAGAGGTAGCTGATGTGTCAACCTTCAGGAGAGAAAGCTCACATGGAAGTTTGCAGTGGAACAATCATTAGGATAGCTGACAGGAGGCTGACTTGGCATGTAGTATAGACTGCTATAATGAATGTTATGGCTGTCAAGGAGCGTAGATGTGTCTGTCATTTAATGTTTCACAAGATTTGGACTTTGAATAAAATTGCTATAGCTGGTCTGTAAGTAGTGGGCACCTTCTTAGCAGTCACAGTGCAGTGCTTGATGGCAAGTCACAGCAGATTTCCCCCACTGTCTGTACATCCTCCCTGTGGAATGTGTGGTTTTCCTTCAAGTGCTCCAGTTCCCTCCCACAGTTCAAAGACGTGCCAGTTGGTAGGTTAATTGGTTATTGTAAATTGTCCCATGATGAGGCTAGGGTTAAATCAGGGGTTGCTTTGCAGAGGAGCTCGAAGGGCCAGAAGGGCACATTCTTCGCAGTATCCTAATCAATATATATCCTACCGAAGTCTGCCTGGAGCAATAGCTGCTCAAACCACTACCAGTGAAGCTCTGTGAACCACCAGCTAGGCACACCTTGCTGCCATCACAACACAGAGAATGGAGGCATTTTAGGCCAAACTAGTATTTAGTGCTTATCTTAGTTAGCATTGAGCCATTGTTATCCTTTTAACAAAGATATGCCCAGTATTGTATGCATTTTGTTAATAAGTTTCAAAACTAAGACTTAGCCATGATGGAGACATGCCAAGACATTCTCAGACAGAAGATGCTGGAAACACTCAGTAGCCCAGGCAGCATCAATGGGAAATGATCAGACAAATTTCTCCCTTCATGCATGCTGCCCGACCTGTTAAATATTTCCAGTGTATTTAAGTTTTATTTTCGATTTACAATATCTGCGGTATTCTGTTTTTATAATTCTAAGTCAGGATATTGTGTGACTGAAAAGAGTACTTGCAGGTGGTAGCGTTCTGACTTACCTTCTGTCCTGTCATCCTTGGTGACAGACGTCATTGATTATGGAAGTACCATCAGGATAGCTTTAGTGAGGAACTACAAAAGAGCTCCAGTTTAATGAGCCTTTCCTAATCATTATAGCTTCAGTACTGTAATTTTAGTAAGTCTTACACCATAAGACGTAAGAATAGGATTAGGCCATTCATCACATCGAGTCTGTTCTGCCATTTGATCATGACTGAATTCCCTCTCAACCCCATTCTCCTACCTATCAAGAACCTATCAACCTCCACTTTAAATATACTCAGTTCCACAACTGTCTGCGATAATGAATTCCACAGATTCAGCACCCTCTGACTAAATAAAATCCTCCTCAACTCTGTTGTAAAGTGACGTCCTTGCATTCTGAGACTGTGTACTCTGGTCCTAGACATGCCCACCATTGGAACCATCCTCTCCACATCCAATCTATCCAGGCTTTTGAAAATTTGGTGAGTTAAATCTTTTCTAACATTGTTAGATTCACTTTGTAAAGTAAGGGACAGGACTATACTTGTCTAAATAAGTTTTCTTGGTGGAATGAACAATGTAATGAAACTTTATTACTTTATTATGACTAACTACTTAATGGAAAAGGAGAAGAAATCACTAGCCATTTTAATCATTGCTGTGGGCACATATCTTATGCATGTGCACAGCAGGTTAGTTGATGCTGCAGTTCTTAGTGAACTGAAGCTGGGAGCAGGAAAATGACCCTTGCTGCTCCTGCTATCCCAATGCTATCGTGTTTGCTAGTTTGAAACAGATGGTACAGAACTGCAATTGGTAATTTGCCAAGCCATGGGCCACCAAGATGATCTTTTCTCGTTGGACTGCAAGTTAAACCATGGACAATCTGCTGCTGCCTCCTGATTTCTTGGCACATCCTTCTATCTTGTATTATTCAACCATGAAATATCCAGTGGGGCTGCATCAAAGTAAACCATCATTCACCTCTCTCATTGCCTACTGTGCAACTCTTGCCTCTCAACAAAATTTTATAGTAAGTGTATCTTTCAGGCACTTTTCTTCCAGTTGCTCCTGTTCTATTGCAGTTTTTGAATTATATTAATTACAACCAGCTTTCAGTGCATTTTTGTTCTATATATTATCATCTCTGTTCTAACAAAAAGGGGATTATATATTAAAAATAATAATGGCAAGGTTTTTACCAAAATGTTCTATAAATCTAACCGTTAAAATATATTTAAAAATATCTGAACATAACGTTTCTTAATCTCATTTTAAGTACCCTAAATATATGCTTAATAGGATTCTATTATTTTAATATTAAAGTGCCACCGCCTCTAGAGCCTTTTGCCACCAAAAAATATTACTTACTGTGGGTGGAGTTTGAGCCTTCAAGGTACTACTTTGATACACTGAACTGAAATTATCTTCGACAACAGTCTGAGGATTCAAGAAATGTAGCTATGCATCATTATAGAAGACAAAACTCATAGCAAGATTTGTAAAATCTTTCACACAATGACTCTGCAGACAGAAATTGTGGCAAATGATGTGTATCTACTTCTGCTTTCATTAATTCAGGAAGAGCAGCTCAGTGCACCATTGCACCTTACGTCCTCTGCTGGATGGGTAAATGGGGCTCAATTTAATCTTTCCACTGAACAGCAGGACCTCCAACAGTTTCCTCAATTTGGCACTGAAGTGTGAACCTAGAAGTATTCCAGGGATACAGAGTGGTTGCAAAATCTTTAGCAACTGACTACGAAAGTGCTACCAGGGAGCCACGGAATGACAGGTTCTGTACTTAACAGGTGGGACATTAGTTCATAGGATGAGATGTGAAACAAAACTTGGCTGGAGCAGATAGGCAAGGTTAAAGGAAAACTGGGATTATGGAAGCAGCAATCCTTCTCAATAAGCTGGTAATTAGGTGCAAGATGCTCTTGTCATTGCTGAAGTTCTGCTTATCCCCAGTGCTGTGAAGGATGGGCTTGGTCTCTGCCATGCAATGTTCTATTCAGTTGCACATTACTGCACTGAACAGAACATTGTGTCCTTTATTAAAAGGTTTCTTCAGAAAAACACCTTTGACCATGAGCAGCAAATGAAAAGCAGGCAGCATCTAGGAGGGAAATGGACAGTCAACATTTTGGGTCAAGACTGTCCAGATGAAGGGTCTTGAACCAAAAAGTCAGCTATCTTCCATAGATGCTGCCTAACCTACTCCATTTCTCCAGTGTTCTGTTGTTGCTCAGATTCCAGCATCTGCATCTCTTGTGTATCCACCTTTGAGCACAAGTTCATCAACGAGTTGTCAGCATGGAATGTTCTACAGGCACTACAGGGAAAGATCATGTGGAATGGTACTCCGAGCAGACTGTCAAAATAATTTGGTAGAACTCTCCAAAAAGCATCACCACCTTGCAAGAATGGCAGTGAGGTGCCATTCCCTTCAGGTTCTTCCTGAGCAGTTAGAGTCTCACTTCTAATGCACACCTCCCTCAAGATGGCTATGATAAAGTTGAAACAATCACCCTGCTCTTTGTGGGCTGTGCTTTTGCAAAAAAAAAGGTGTGAATAAGGATGTAAGGTTTCTTGTCAATGTTCCTCCCGAGTATGCGGTGCAGCAGAGGACTTTCTGATCTACAAGTTGTTTCCAGAGATACATACCTAGACAGACATAGTGAAAGCTGCACTTTGGTCTCTCCAAAGCATGTTACAGTACAATGAGATTCGTGAGGGAATGGTGCTGGCTGACACGTTTCAGGTTGCAGGAGTATGTGTAAAAGGATGCATTGAAGCTTGATGGAGTCAATACAAAGGCTTTGTGGGAAAAGACTGCAGTCTACGGTTCTGCCATTATACATAGAAGAACTCTACACAGAAGCATCTCAAACACTTGAGGTTTGCACTATCCCAGGAAGCCACATGAGTGCCAATGTGCTAAAACCAATAACATGATGAATGTACAGGCTGCACAACACTATGAACGACTCTGAGAAAGCCAAGCACACTTCTTTAAAATTTCTTGTATTTATTTTTATGAATAAATTTTATTTTTTAAACTATAAAAAGATTGCAAATGCCCCTAGCACAGGGACTGGAATTATTGAAGAAATGGTCAACTAGGATTGCCATTGTAAGTGAAAGGAATACAAGAAGAAAAGCTGTATGATGTAAGTATGCATTGTTTTCTTAAAATGTCAAATAATTTTATCAGCATATTTATATGAAGCACAAACTTTAAATTTGTAAATACTTTAATAGCACTTTATGCTTAAAGCTAGTATTTCAATATGAATTTTATAAAACCAAAATATAAAAACAGATTTGGGTTGAAGAGTTGGTTAAAAACATAAAATTTGGTAATTTTGATATCCATCATTATATCCTTCAGATATTGAAATATCCACTAGATAATCTACCTTCCAGATGATCAATCCTTTTAAGAACTCTAATTAAGAGTGACTAAGGAAACATCTTGTAAGTATACATGCAAGTTTATTTTGCAAGACTGTTACCAGTAATTATCCAGAGAGCATTATTCAGGATGTATAACAATGGACATGCACTCAGCATATTTGCAGATCACCTGACAGCTATGGACAAATGAGCATAACAATAATCTTGTTTCATTTTTAATTCTTTTTATTGCTATCTGTGAATTCAGAGAAAATTGTATGTAGACAACACAATGTACTGGTAAATTTCAGTGGTGGGAGTATACACATGGCATAAAAAATTAGCTCTAGCCTTAGGGTTAAATCTAGATGTAGCAGAAATCTTCTGTGTCAACCTGCAATTTCACATTTCATTGACTTGAAGATTCAGTTGGGAAAAAAAGTCTGAATAACAAAACAATGCTATTTTCAGCAGCTTGAGGAAGTGAGAGCCCAGAGTTTATAAATAACCTGAATTTAGAGGGCTGATTTGCACTCTTCTGCCATTAGACTCGGGTAAACAGCATCCTGTGCTGAACAACCTGGCAATTGACATGAAGTTGCTGCATTTGCACTTTTAACTGTTCATTTAATAGGTAGAAAAAGTTGTGTGGGAATAAACAGAATTAACAATGTGATTCAATGTACTTTATCATTGTCTCTTGCCAGTAGTGGAAACATTCACTATTTGTGAATTACTTAAGAGAACATTTATGAAAACAAAATTCTACATTTTATTTTGTTGTTCTTTCTGCCTACCATCTCTCCCTTAATCCAACTTTTTGTTTTTAATGTACTTCAATTTTTTCACAAAGTTATCAACAATTTTTAGGGCAATAGATTTTAAAGCTAAATGATGTGAGTAAGCTTAAAGCATGGTACTTGATGCCTTGTTCCAGCAAAACTTAGGTAATTGTAAAGAGCTATCAAATGTCCTCAGACTCTTCATTATCCTGTGCATGTAAAGAAAATATCCAAAGCTGTTCTAGGTCTCATAATTCATTTTCCAAATAAAAGGCTTCTGCGCTGGGAAGTGCTCTCATGTTAACTAATATCTTTGGTTTAGATGAATGCATAGCAGTTTTCCCATAGTTCAGCTTGTGTTCTAGAATGTGCTCAGATTTTTATATAATGTTTAGGGAAATGAAAAATTTTGATCTATTATTTTAGTCTGCAATTGCAAAGCCAGGTAAAGTAAGACAGGAGTATTTCTGATCAAAGGTCCAGCATTTGAATGTTGCCTCCAATGCCAGAAGAAAACAGTTTAACTTGGTTCAAATCCTTTAGACTCTCTTCATTCCTTTTCCCATCAGGCATGCAAAGACAGTCATTACCATTTTTGGTTTTACTTCAACTAGATCTTCTGGAAGAGCGTAGACTCGAGCTCCAATTTTTCTTGCCATTGAAATGGCATACCTTTGATTAAAGCAATATAAAATGTATTTAGGTCAGACTGATCTTTTTAATAAGGCCAGCCATTAGTTTAGTTTAAATTAGTAAATAATTGCTGTAATAATATAATTGATAGACAGGAAACATTGTTGTATCTAAAGAGTGTGGAATAAAAAGATAAGTTGTACTATATAGGAACATTAGTAATGATACTGAGCATTGTAAAATATCAGAGTAAATCCATTTATTACATTACTGCAGCAAAAATAAATGAATTGTTGATTTCAGGTGACAAACAAAAATGTTCATTTGTATAGTGTCTTTAATGTCATTAAAGTAGCTTTGAAGAGTTCAATAAGGCTGAAATTGCTCCAAGCTAGCAAGAAACTAGACTGATAACAAGACTGGTTTTCAAGAAAAAGAAGGGGAGAGAGCCAGTGAGATGAAGTACCTTCGTGGAATTAGAAAAGCATGTGAATTAAAACTGGGATCAGCATATGTAGGATTGAAGGATAAACAGGATTTATTGCTGTAAGGATATTGACAGCTCAGATTAAGTTTAAGAAGTCTATTCTACCTGATTTGCTAGAGTTAGTTGGTCAGTTGATTTATTAATTTAAGAAAATAGGAATGGGATCAAGTCCGTCATAATTCAAACCTGTCTGATCATATACCCTGACCATATTTAGTTGCATGAGGTGTGTAGCTGTCAGGAGAAATGGAAATGTGAATAGGCAGTTAGTGCAGAGCATCCCTGTGGCCATTCCTCTCAATAATAAGTACACTGCTTTGGATACTGTTGTGGGGGTGACCTCCTGGGGGAATGCCTTGGAGAGCGGGTTACAGGCACTGAGCATGGGTCCATGGTGCAGAAGGGAAAGAGGGACAAGAGGGGAGCGGTAGTGATAGGGGATTCAATAGTCAGGGAATCAGATAGGGATTCTGTGGACATGAACCAGACACCCGAATGGAATATTGCCTTCCAGATGGGTCAGGGACGCCTTGGATCATGTCCACAGTATTTTGGTGAGGAAGGGAGAGTAGGCAGATGCCTTGCTACATATTGGTACCAATGACATAGGAAGGAAAAACAAAGAGTTGCTGAAAAGAGAATTTAGAGAGGTGGTAGAAAGCTGAGAAGCAGGATCTCCAGGGTAGTAATATCTGGATTGCTGTCTGTGCCATGTGCCAGTGAGGGTAGAAACAGGATGATTTGGGAAATAAGTATGTGGCTGAGAAGCTGGTGCAGGGTGCAGGGCTTCAGGTTCTTGGATCATTGGGATCTCTTCTGGGGAAGGTATGACCTGTTTAAAAGAGACAGGTTTCAGGGGGATCAATATGCTCACGGGTAGGTTTGTTAGAGCTGTTGGGGAGGGTTTAAACTAATTTGGCAGGGGCTGGGAACCAGAATGAAAGGTTGCAGGATAGAATGGATGGTAAAAATCAAAGACAATGTGCAGTCAGACTGTCAGGAAGGGCAGGACAAAACTGCAGTCAGCAAGGTGAGTATCAGTGCATTAGGGATGAAGGATCAAAAAGGGTAGCAAATACAGTACTCAAAGTGTTGTATCTCAATGCGTGGAGTTTAAGAAATAAGGTGGATGATCATGTTGCACTATTACAGATTGCCAGGTATGATGTTGTGGCCATCACTGAATTGTGGCTGAAGGATGGTTGTCACTGGGAGCTGAATGTCCAGCTCTGATAGATGTTGTATTGGAGGGATAGGCAGGGGGGGAGGGGTGGCATGGCTCTGCTGCTAAAGAACAACATCATATCAGTAGAAAGGTGTGACATAGGATAGGAAGATATTGAATCCCTGTGGGTTGAGTTAAGGAACTGCAAGAGTAAAAGGATCCTGATGGCTGTTATATACGGGCCTCCCAACAGTAGCTGGAATGTGGACCACAGATTACAATGGGAAATAGAAAAGATGGATAAAAAGGGCAATGTTATGACAGTCATGGGAGATTTCAACATGCAGGTCAATTAGGAAAATTAGGTTGGCAGTGAATCTCAAGAAAGTGAGTTTGTTGAATGTCTACGAGATGGCTTTTTAGATAAATTTGTCGTTGAACCTGCTAGGGGATCAGCTATACTGGATTGGGTGTTACGTGATGAACGGGGGGGGGGGGGGTGGTGTGGTGATTAGGGAGTTTAAAGTAAAAGAACCCTTAGGAGGCCGTGATAACAGTATTATTGAGCTTAACTTGAAATTTGGTACGGAGAAAGTGAAGTCTGACACAGCAGTATTTCAGTGCAGTAAAGGAAATTACAGTGGTATGAGAGAGGAGTTGGCCAAAGTAAATTGGAAGGAACTGCTGGCAGGGATGACAGCAGAATAGAAATGGTATGAGTTTCTGGAAAAATGAGGAAGGTACAGGATCGATGTATTCCAAAAACAATGAAATACTCAAATGGCAAAACAGTACAACTGTGGCTGAAAGGAAAGTCAAAGGTGATGTAAAAACAAAAGAGAGGGCATGCAACAAAGCAAAAATTAATGATAAGACAAAAGATTGAGAAGCTTTTAAAAATTTACAGAGAGCAACTAAAAGAATCATTAGCAGATTTTCATGTATCTAACAAATAAAAGAGAGATGAGAGTGGATATAGGATCGCTAGAAAATGAGACAGGAGAAATAATAATGAGGGACAAAGAGGTAGCAGATGAACTAAATGAGTATTTTGCATCAGTCTTCACTGTGGGAGACACTAGCACTGTGTCAGATGTTGAAGGGTGTGAGGGAGGAGAAGTGAATGCAGTTACAATTTCAAGGGAGCAGGTGCTCAAAAAGCTGAAAGACCTAAGGTATATAAGTCACCTGGATCAGATGACCTTGGGATTGTGAAAGAGGTAGCAGTAGAGATTGTGGAGGCATTAGTATGATCTTTCAGAAATCTTTGGACTCTGGCATAGTGCCAGAGGATTAGAAAACTGCAAATGCCACTCCACTCTTTAAGAAAAGAGGAAGGTAGCAGAAAGGAAATTATAGACCAGTTAGCTTGTCCTCAGTGGTTGGGAAAGTGTTGGAGTCAATTGTTAAGGATGAGGTTATCAGTACTTGGTGACACGGGACAAGATAGGACAGAGTCAGCATGGTTGCTTTAAGGGTTGCCTGTTGGAATTCTTTGATGAGATTAGAAGTAGGATAGATAAAGGAGATGCAGTCGATGTTGTATATTTGGACTTTCAGAAAGCCCTTGATAAGCTTCCACATGAGGTTGCTTACCAAGTTAAGAGCCCATGGTATTACTTTTGAGTTACCGGCATGGTTAGAGCATTAGTTAATTGGTAGGAGGCAGTGAGTGGGAATAAAAGGAGCCTTTTCTGGTTGGCTGCCAGTGACTGGTGGTGTTCTGTAGATGTTGAGACTGTTGAGACTACAATCCAGTATAGCTGATCCCCTAGCAGGTTCAACGACAAATTTATCTAAAAAGCCATCTCGTAGACATTCAACAAACTCACTTTCTTGAGATTCACTGCCAACCTAATTTTCCTAATTGACCTGCATGTTGAAATCTTTTTAATGCTGTATATTAATGATTTAGATGATTAACAAATGGCTGTGTTGTCAAGTTTGCAGATGATATAAAGATTGGTGGAGTGGCTGGTAGTGTTGAGGAAACAGCTAGACTTCAGAAGGATGTAGACAGATTAGTAGAATGGGCAAGAAAGTGGCAAATAAAATACAATGTTGGAAAATACATGGTCATGAACTTTGGTAGAAGAAATAAATGTGCAGACTATTTTCTAAATGGGGAGAAAATTCAAGAATCTGAGATGCAAAAGTGTTTGGAAGTCCTTATGCAGAACACCCTAGAAGTTAACTTGTAGGTAGAGTTGGTGGTGAAGAAGGCAAATGCAATGTTAGCATTCATTTCAAGAGGTCAAGAATACAAGAGCAGGGATGTGATGCTGAGGGTTTATAAGGCACTGGTGAGGCCTCACCTTGAGTACTGTGAACAGTGTTGGGCTCCTCATCTGAGAAAAGATGTGTGGCATTGGAGAGGAGGTTCACAAGGATGATTCTGGGAATGAAAGGGTTATCATACGAGGAATGTTTGATAGCTCTGGGTCTGTACTTGTTGGAATTTAGAAGAATGAGAGGATATTTCAATGAAACATTTCAAATGTTGAAAGGCCTAGACAGAGTAGATGTGGAAAGGAAGTTTCCACTGGTGGGAAGTCTAGAACAAGAGGGCACAGTCTCAGGATAGAGAGGCTTCCATTTAAAACAGAAATGCAGAGAAATTTCTTTAGCCAGAGAGTGGTGAATTTGTGGAATTTATTACCACAGGCAGCTGTGGAGGCCAGGTCATCGGGTGTATTTAAGACAGAGCTTGATAGGTTCTTGATTGGATATGGCATCAAAGGTTACAGGGAGAAGGCTGGGGAGTGGGGCTGAGGAGGGAAAAAAAGGATCAGCCGTGATTGAATGGCAGAGCACTCGATGGGCCAAATGGTCCAATTCTATTCCTATGTCTTATGTAATTCATTGAAGCAAATATCAGCTAAGCTCTATATCCCCTGATACTCTTACCTCATCCGTTGTTCTCCCAGAGAGGCTGCAAAGAATGTTTTATTTCTAAATATCCCTTTGTTACAAAACTTAATGGCTATGTTCTGGTACAGTAATACCCTGAAGTTCTTAGATGAAAATGCTTTTCTAATTCTAGTCCAGTGAGCATTACTAAATGTAATTCATCCCACCTTAAGTAAGCATGCCATTACTTAACATGGCTCTGTACTCTGAAATTTCCTCCCTAATCTTTCCTCCTCTAAATTTACACCTTTGGACAAACTTTTAATTTTGTGTCAGTATCAAATTTTGTCTTGTAACCAAGGTGAAGGAAAGAGAAACTCTGAGTTTAAAAATGGAGCAGGAAATGGAGCTTTCGAGTTTTTTTTAAAACAAGCAGGTTGAGAAAGGCTAATGCCAGTAGCTGAAGGACTTTCTCTAGCATGGGAGCAGACAGACACCTCTATGATTATGGAAGTGATCCCAGATAGTGTCCTGCTTCCATAATGCTAGAATCACGTTTATCATTCAAGGATATTACTGAGATTGCATAACATTTCTCAGGAGAAGGAAAATAACCTGAGATTGGTACTAATAACGGAAGTTAAGAATAGGGTGAGTGGTGAGATCCTGCAAGCCATGCACCAACAAGTACAGAAGTTAGAGGACAACACACATAAACATGTAGCTGGTGAGATGGTGCATTAGATTACTGGGGAATTGGGAGTGGTTGTGGGGAGGTGGGACCTGAATGACCAGGTAAATTGCAGCTTGGTACAGGGGGAACAATACCCTTGCAAGGAGATTCTTAGATTGAACATCAGATGCTACTTTGAAAAAGACAAAAAAGAATTGAGAGAGATGAATAGCAATCAAGAGAAAACCTTTAGGTTGGACCAGAATAAAAAGTACAAAAGAGTGTAAGATATGGTTTACACTGCATGTACACAAACACACGCTGTATTATGCAAGGCTGGGAAACTTTCAGTGATGTGGTCTGATGAATAAGAAACCCTGCTGTAGGGCTGGGAATTGGTTCTAAATATTCATGGATACAAAGTTCAGTAAAAGTAAGGAGTGGAAGAATGGTGGTGGGGCAGTGAGGAGTGGAAGGATGAGAAGAGTACTGCTCTGCTGTTTAAGAAAAATATTACCATAAGATATAGGAATAGAATTAGGCCATTTGGTCCATTGAGTCTGCTCTGCCATTTCATCATGCCTGATCCATTTTCCCTCTCAGATTCAATCTCCTGCCTCTCCCCCCACCCCCATATCCCTTCGTCTCCTGACCAATCAAAAATCTATCAACCTCTGCTTTAAATATGTATAAAGACTTGGTCTCCACTCTTTGGCTAAAGAAATTCCTCCTCATCTCCATTCTAAAAGGATGCCCTCTATTCTGTGGGGTCCTCTGGTCTGAGGCACCCCACTATAGGAAAAATCCTCTCCACATCCACCCTATCAAGGCCTATCACTATTCGATAGGTTTCAATTAGGTCATTCTTCATTTTTCTGAATTCCAGTGAATACAGGTCCAGAGCCATCAAATGCTTTTCATATGACAAGCTGTTCAATCCTGGAATTGTTTTCCTGAACCTTCTTTGAACCCTCTCCAGTTTCAGCACATCCTTTCTAAGATAAGAGGCCCAAAACTGCTGCCAGTACTCCAAGTGAGGCCTCACCAATGCTTTATAAAGTCTTCACACTATATTATTGCTTTTATATTCCAGTCCTCTTGAAATGAATGCTAACATTGCATTTACCTTCCTTGCTGCAGACTCAACCTGCAAATTAACTTTCAGGGAGTCCTGCACAAGGATTCCCAAGTCTCTTTGCACCTCAGTTTTTTGTATTTTCTCTCCACTTAGAAAATAGTCAACCCTTTCATTTCTTCTACCAAAATGCATGACCTTACACTTCCGCACACTATATTCCATCTGCCACTTCTTTGCCCATTCTCTTAATCTTCTGTTGTCTCTCTACTTCTTCAAAACTATCTGTCCCTCCACCTGTTGTCTGCAAACTTTGCAACAAAGCTATCTATTCCATCATTACCGGAGAGAGGTGGGATGATGTCCTGAAAAAAATGATGTCTAATGAAATAATTTATTTGAATAAAAATCAGCATTATATAAAATAACGTATTGTGTTTGCCTCCAGTAAAGGGAAAGGATAGTGAGGAGCAAATTCAGGAAAACTACAAAGATTTGAAAAAAATTATAAATGTGATGCTGGGGGACCTGAATAATCCACATATAAACTGGGATGATAATGGTAAAAAGGACATGGGGAGGAGCAAGGAAGATGGTGCTGGAGCAAGAACAATCCAATTAGTATTTTGGGTGGATTATAAATTGATAAAAGGAATACATCAGAATAGGCAGCTTCACTAAAGTGGATAAAGCAGCTGGCTGAAATGTGATGCATGCTGTTGCTGATGAAAGCAGGGGAGAAAATGCAGAAGACCCACTTTAAATTTGCAAACTTCCATAGATTTAGGGGTAGTGCCTAAGATCTGTAAATGCTACACTTTATTCTGAAAAAGGTGCTGGGGTAAACTCGGTAACTGCAGACCAGTCAGTTTAATCTATCGAGTGGGGAAAGTTCCTGATAATCAGGGACACAATTAGTAGACACTTGAACAACTGTGGATTGACTAGGGAAAACTGGCATAGATTTGCACATTGGGTTTAATTGATCAGCTGACCCTTGGTCAGTGTGGGATGAATGGGCTTGTTTCCATGCTGCATCTCCTCTGACTCCATATCAACAGAGTTCTCCCATAACAGAGGGAGATGTACTTGATAAGATATAAATGTAATTTGGAAATAGTTTTGATATAGTTGATCCAGATTGGAGACCACACAGCACAGGGAATAGAACATTGACTAAATGGCAGCAAATGGATGAGAAATGAAAGTTAGTTTTGGACCCAGAGGGTCTCAACTTTTTTCTCACCATTGACTCTTACCATTAAACGAGGGGTCCATGGTCTTGAAGTGGAGAACCCCTAGACTACAGTGGAATTTTCCACGAGTCAGTACTAAAGATCACTGATATTCTTAAAATGGGCTGCTGGGAATGGGTAAATACAGTAGGCAGCAGATGAAATTTAACACAGTGAAAAGTGAGTACTTACACTTTGGTAGAAATAAATGTGGCAATATAAAATTAGAGGGCACAATTGTGACAGTGATACAGAAACAGTGATCTGAAGGTACATGTACCTAATTCAGTGAAAGGGTCAGGGCAGATTAACCACCACCTTGAAAAAATCAGACAGGATAGACAGAGCAAAAGGGTACAAGAGCAAGTAAGTCACATTGAACCTTTATTTGCTACTAGTAAAACCACAATTGTGACTAGTCTTGTGACCATTTCTGGGTGCTAGACTTTTAAGGATATGAATGCCTTGAAGAAGGTGTAGGAAATAATTCCTAAATTGAGGAATTTTGACTGTGCAGATAGATTGCAGAACCTGTGATAGTTTTTGATGGAAAAGAGGAGATTATGAGGAGAACAAATTGAGGTATATAAAATCTTGAAGATTATAAACTATAGAATAGATTGAGAGCAGAAGTGGCTGTCGGGTCAAGAACTAGAGGGCACAGAAAGAAGATGATTGCTGAAAGAAGCAAATGTGCTTCGAAAGAAAACATAGTGACTGGCTGGAAGTTGGAATACAGATTCAGTTGTTCAAAAGGAAGCTGGAATAGTTTGTGACAGGAAATAATTTTAAGGGAAAAGTATGAGAGAGTTAAATAAGTATTCTTCACTCCCTTCGAAACTGCAAAATGTCCTCCTATTCCTATCTTCCATAATTGTATGAAAGCTACATAGTTCTGTGGGAGTCCTTTTAGCTTAACAGTTAAAGAAGGCAGTTCATCATCATCTTATCAAAGACAATTAGTAACAGGAAATAAATGCTGGCTTTGCCAGTGACACCCACAAGCCATGAATTAATAATAAATATGCTTTCCTGATTTCTTCTTAAATATTATAGTATTTAGATATGACTCACTTAGCATTTTCAAGCTTCTCTTCATCAGTCAAGTCTCCTGTCTTCACAAGGTCATATCGGATGGATGCGGTCTGAATGGCATCAATCAAATCCAGTATTGGCATACTTGTGCTAATTTCTTTGTCCTGTGGATTAGGGAACATATTGGAATGGCAAATGTCAGAAAACTCAGCATAAATTTGATGCTTTTATAGGTTAGTGGCTTTGTGAGTTAATCTGCAAAGGTCATCTACTGGATCTCCATTTATTCTAAGCCTCACAGTTGTGAGGCTTAGAATCTGATAGCCAAGTGAGGGGTTAGTGTGGAAAGGATTCATTCAATTCAGGCTTAGAACCACCCTGGCAATATGCACGCAGAGCCATAGCTTCAAATGTTCTGCAGATACCCATCAAATACAGTCGGCCCTCCTTATCCGCGGATTCCACATGCACGGATTCAACCAACCACGGATTGGGAAAACCCGGAAGTTCTCACTCCAGCACTCATTGTTTGTGCATGTACAGACTATTTTTTCTTGTCATTATTCCCTAAACAATACAGTATAACAACTACTTACATACATTTACATTGTATTAGGTATTATAAGTAATCTAGAGATGATTTAAAAGTACAGGCAGTCCCCGGGTTATGAATGAGTTCCATTCCTGAGTCCGTCTTTAATTCGGTTTTGACGTCAGAACAGGTACATCTGGTATTATTTAATGTCAGTTAGTCAGAAGTTTCTCTTAGTATATTGTATATATTTTACCTTTCTATGCATATAAAATACTTAAGAAACATACATATTTCAATAATTAAACCACTGCGTTGCTTAGTAATAATTGAAGCTTTCATCGGGGCAGGGCCTTTCACATGCTCCATTAAAATTGTTCCGATCATTGAACGACTGTAGCCCAACGCTTTTCCAGTGACCGATGGCATTTCATCTCTTTCCGATCACTTTATTGCTTCCACCTTATCTTCAATCGTGATCACGATTATTTTCGTGAACAGAAACACTGTGGATTCAGAGCTGCGCCCGCCGAGTCCTAATGTCCACCGCAATGAGACAGGTTAAATAAGGGACTTGAGCATCTGCGTATTTTGGTATCCGCAGGGAGTCCTGGAACCAATTCCCCGTGGATAAGGAGGGCCAAATGTACATGCATTTTGTTGCAATTGATTTTATTCAAATATATTCAGAAAAAAAGAAACTATACCTGAGGCTGCACAAAGTACCACCCTGAGTTTGTGCCAGAATGCAAATGATTACATAATTCCCTTGCTAATCAAAGACCATGCTGCTGGCAATGATTTTCACTCATGAAACAATGTAGACATCCTCCACTCACTGCATTTTTCTGAAGAAATAACCCTACTATTGGAAGACTTGGCTGTAGTTTCATTGTAGGCTCTGATTAATTCATGGGACTGCAAGTACATACTGTCCATTAAATGAATAGACTGTTCATTGCAGAGTACTGGACTATGTTTAAGTAGACTCTGCTTGTTTGGATTATCCCTCCCCATTAGCCTCAAGTAACTGATAATTGAATCACTGAAAAATTATGACACACCAGTAAACTGTTCTTATACATGCTAGTCTGATAAAGAACCACCAACATAGTCTTAGCACCTAATATATGGGTGTGGCAGTACTTCTTAAGATAAAAACCATTTGAATAAGTTGATGTGGTGACTGACTGAAAAATTGAATGGTATTTCTGTGTGTGTCTGAAGGACAACTAGAAGAGATACATGTCAATAGATATAGGGATATATCGAACATACAAATATTCAACGTACACTCAGTAGCACTTTATTAGGTACACCTGCTCATCATTGCAAATAACTAATCAGTCAATCATGTGACAGCAATTCAGTGCTTAAAAGCATGCAGACATGGTCAAGAGGTCCAGTTGTTGATCAGACCAAACTTCAGAACGGGGAAGAAATATGATCTAAGTAACTTCGATGTGAAATGATTTTTGGTGCCAGACGGGATGGTTTGAGTACCTCAGAAACTGCTGATTTTCACACACAACAGTCTTTAGAGTTTAAAGAAAATGGTGTGAAAAGAAAAAAGAAACATCCAATGAGCAGCAGCTCTGAAGGCAAAAATGCCTTGTTAATGAGAAAGGTTAGAGAAAAATGGCCAGACTGGTTCAAGCTGACAGGAAGGCAACTGTAACTCAGATAACTGCTTGTTACAACAATGCTGTGCAGAAGAGCATCCCTGACATAACCTATCAAAATTTGAAAAGGATAGGTTACAGCAGCAGAAGACCACAGACATACACTCAAAGGCCATTTTATTAGATACAGGAAATACCTAATAAAGAGGGCATTTAGGGTATTGCATATTGATTTATATAATTATTTATTATAATTTCTTAATTACTCTATTTGTTTATTTACTATTTTAAATTTCAGTGTTGAGCTCGGCCCAGGGAGGTCTATGTGTAAAACACTTGGAATGTAAATTACCTTAAAGCTAGAAATAGTGGAGCTTTTTGCTGCTTCAGATAATGTCTGATTCACCCAGTTCACAATGATGTCATCATTAACCTTTTCACCTTCACCAATCTCCTCCAGCATGTTCAAGGTATACCTACAGCAAAGAAAACAGCATTGCTTTGAGGTGAACTGCGAAAAGAGATGTCAATACCCCAATTGTTCATCAGAAGTGTAGTTGCTGTAATGCAACTTATAGTAATAAATATATTAAATGAACGTTACTTCAAGGTGTGAGAAAATAATATTCCTATGGTTTGGAATGCATTATTCGAATGAGAGGTGGAATCAGATTCAAAATTTAATTGGAAATACACTTGATGGATATAAATGTAGAGCTTAAAAGGCAGGGGTAATGAAACTAATTGGCTTGTTCTTTCAAAGAATTAGCACAAATTCAGAGGGATGAACATTTCTATAATGTATGATTCGAAGAATGATTGTCAAAGAGACATGGATTCAAAGAGCTGAAAAGAAAATTTAAGCCTGGATTCAGGAAATTATTCAAGGAATACGTATAATGGACTCTCATACAGGGTAGGAAATCCTCAATGTGCTGTGGAACTGGAGTTAATATAGGCTGAATGTCCTGATCACATTGTCTAATCAAAATGCCTCACTCATAGTGCTCATATCACTTTTCTACCCATTACAGAAAATTACAGAACAACTCTTAGATGGCAATAGTGTTTTGGATGGTCAATAAAGTTTTGGGAATGGGTGCCAAATGAAAAAAATACATAGAAATCCAGGATCTTTGTGCCTCATATTCAGTTACTCAGATGGGTTAGGGATTTCCAGGAATAACAGCCCTAATAGTAAGCAGCATACATGCTGTCTACCAACAATTTTGGTATAAACCCCAAGCCATATGGAAAATCTAGACACGTTAAATCTACAAAATGCAACAAATTAGCAAATTTGTACCAAACTATCCAATACTTCCATGATTTATCAGTTAGCACTTGTCACCATCTTTGTCTCACTTATCTACATAAGTTAAAATATACTCACCTCCTCATTAATTGCCACAACAAAGCTAAGGTTGGCATGTGTTTGCCTTCATTCAGGTCCTGACCCGCGATGCCAACAAGTGAGAATTTGGCTTTGTTCCTTCCCAGATCAACTGCATAATTACAGTTTTCCAGCTGTTGAATAATATAACCTACATGTTAGCAAGATTGGTTTAATTCATTATCTATATAATGAATTCTTCTCGATTGCAGTCAAAGGGCTTGAGTTCCTGCCTTTTCCATCATTGGTGCTCAATTCAAATCAATGAGCAGGTCCCCCTTGTTATGGTTTGGGACCAAGTTACAATGCACCAGATTAAAGCTATGGATATTAATGAACTCATTCAACTGTTCCACTTACTGCTCACATAAAGATACTCTGCTTTAAGTTCCAGCATACGGGACCATACTCCTCTGGTTGCAGCTGTGTGCCGAAGAGCTGAATGTGTTAAATAGATTCCAAGGTGGTGCTCAAAGTTGCAGGTAGAGTAGGGAGTGATCATAAAGTTGCCTACCAGTCTGTTCACCATTTACACGGTAGCACTGGTGTGCAATCTTGAAGACCAGCCCACAGATTTGTTGGTCTTTGCACTTTTTACTTTTACCTGTTTTCTATCTGCTTTTTACTATTTGTAAAACACTTATCTTTTTTCCCCACTTCAAATTTGATTATCTTACCTTGTCTCAATTTCCGTATTCCCCCACATATAATCTATTCATGTCTAATTTTTATGCTTTTAGCTATGTTGCCAACCTTTGTGTCACCAGCAAACTTTAGTAATTGGCTTTTAAATCCGTTTCAGATATTGAACCATGTCTTACAATATTTAAAAATCAGTATTGTTTTGTAAGGAATTAAAAGTCAAGCTAAAATGGATTAATGGTAGCAGCAGTTTCATTTACATGTAGATCCAAACCAAAGTTGCAGATAGAGTATCAGAGTAGAAATCATTTAATGGCTCTTTCAATAAAATTGGCTCAGGAAAATGATCAAACACATGGAATTCATGAGTGCAAACCATTTCATTTCATCAGTTTTTGTCTGTTTAGGAATTAAATAGTTGCATGAACAACAAATGTAAAACATGGAGAGTGAACATCGGTGTGGAAATTAGACTAAGTGATTCTAAACTAAATGGACCAAATGTCCTGTTTCTGTGCAATGACGTTTAATAGTGGGTCAGAGACATTCACAAAATATCCACAAGTCGTGTGACTTTGACCGTCATTGATCATGAGTTGCCTTTGGTATTTGCTTGAGATAGTGTGGGTGGCTTACCACTGAGACAGGTAGGGTGGAAACACTCCATGATCACATGATCCAAAGTAGGAACACAAGTTCTCTCAATCTTGAAGACCAGCCCACAGATTTGTTGCCACGTGTTCAGCATACCAAATCAGCTTTGGCTATGAAAATGGAAACTATGGAAACCAAGGAATGCTTTCAATACAGTGATAATTAGCCTTTCCATTGTGATATATAAAACGTATAGGTAGGAGGATTTTGATCTTCCTATAGATAAATCTATATTTGCTACAGATGGGTACTTGATGGTCAGTATGGGCAGAGTTGGCTAAAGGACATGTTTCTGTGCTATTTGATTATATAGCCATCAGCTTCAGGGATGTCAGGTGATCAGCAAAGAGTGAAACTGCAAAAATCTCATTGATATGATTGTTCTGATATATACCAATGAAAGTTTTAATTGAACACTTACTTTCTTCATGTTAGCACCCAGCTTAGGATAAGGGGGCTTGTTCACCCGACTCCAGTCCACAGGGACCTTAATCTTTTCATAGAGCTGCAGAATCACCAAGGCATCATCTAGGTCACTGAAACAAAATGATATGTAATAATATGTATTTAGATCATTAACAAAGTAATGAATGAGATGCTGCAATTGAAACATGACATGTGGTAAGAGTTAGGCTTATTCGTGTTTTAGTCTTTTGTTAAAATAAGGATTTAACATTGAAACTGACTCAGAACAGATTAGAGTGAAGACATGTTTTCGGACCAAAGTACACAACTACACCCAGTACAAGCTGTAATATTCTGATTCGGAATCTGTTATTATTATATTCAGAACCAGTGCAGAAAACATTTGAAATTTTCCAGCAGGCTGATCAATGTCAGAAAGGGAACGTGGAGCAGGAATTTGGTAACAGATATTCTTCCTATGAACTGCTGATGATTGAACATGGTTTTATTAACTGCTGAATTTACGAGCAAAAAAATCTCCCAAAATACTCCAATCTATCCAAATATATACAAATCTAGAAATGTGCAGATTGACACTAGCTTTCATTTTGAATGGATTTAGAACATAGAACTGTAAGCACAGGAACAGGCCCTTCAGCTCACCATGTTATGGCAAACTAATAAAATTAGTAATCAAATATCCACTACATTAATTCTTTTTGCCCAGACAATGTCCATATCCTTCCATTTCATACATTCATATGCCTATCCAAGAGCCCCTTGAATGCTCCTGTCTACCACCACTCCCAGAAGGTGTATTTCAGGCACCCGCCATTCTGTGTTTAAAACAGATTGCCCCACGCATCTCTTCTGAATTTACCGCCACTGGCGTTAAATGGCAATGCCAATAGAAGTCCATTTTTAATTACTAGGTTAGTGTTTGTGTTATAGTTTGTGTTCAATATAGTTTTTGTAAGTAGTTGCATATGATTTAGCTTGTTCTGCGTAACGTGATTCCTACCCTCACAATATCTACACTCTAATATACACTGTCCCTTAATATAAACTGGGACCTTCTTAGTGCAAGAGCTTTAGATGGGCAGAATTTGTAATGTGCATTCTGGAGGGTTTCTTAAATCAACATGCAGATAGTCCAACAAGAGGAGATGCTGTACTGGACCTGGTGTTGGGTAATAAGCCTGGCCTGGTGACTGACCTTTCAGTGGATGAGCAGTTACGGAACAGCGACCACAAATCCTTAAGTTTTAAGATAGCTATAGTTAAGGATAAATATAGACATTGCAGGAAAAGTACTAAATTAGAGCAGGGCAAATTACGAGAGCATTAGGCAGGAATTAGGGAGAGTTAATTGGGAACAACTGTTTTTGGGCAAGTCCACATCCGTGTGGATGGTGTTTAAAGACCAACTGCACAGAGTACAGGACAGGTAAGTTCCAGTCAGGAGGAAGGATGAGGATGGCAAGGTAAGAGATTCGTGTACGCTGTGGCAGGGGTTGGGGGGGGGGGGGTGTAGAATTTAATCAAGATGAAAAAGTTAAGTATGTAAAGCTTAGGCTAGAGTCAAACATAGCCCTTGAAGATGATAAAGAAGCCAGAAAAAAACTCAAGAGTTTAGGGGGAACATTCGGGCTCACTCTGAAGTTTTAAGAATAAATTGGATAGATACATGGATGGGAGAGGTCTGGAGGGTTATGGATATTAGCAGGTCAATAGGACTAGCAGAATAAAGCAGAATGGCCTATTTCTGTGCTGTAGTGTTCTATGGTTCTAAGGGAATTAGGAAAGCTAGAAGGGCCATGAAAACCCAACACTGTCTTCCTCTTTACCTCGAAATGCCCTAGCATATTAATACACACAGTACTGGCAAGTAGGATTGAAGAGAAACCTGAGGCAATCATTACATACATCAAGAGCAAGAGGATAACTAGGGAGAGGGTAGGACCACTGAAAGATAAAGAGGGGAACATTTGCTTGGATATGAAGGATGTGGGTGAGGTCATAAATGAGTACTATATATTGGTATTTACCAAGAAGAAGGACATGGAGGATAGGGGGATCAGTGCTGTGCATATCAACATGCTATGGCATTTTGAGGTAACGGGGGAGATAGAGTTGGGTTCCTCAAGAACCTTTAATGTGGCTAAATCTGCAGGGCCTGATGGAATATTCTCCAGGTTATTGAGAGAGGCGAGAGAAATGATTGCTGGGGCCTTGACCAATATCTTCATGTACTTTCTAGCCATGGGCAAGGTCCTGGAGGATAGGTAAGTAGCTAATATTGTTTCATTATTCACAAAGGGAACCAGGGATAATCCTAGAAACTATAGAGCAATGGGTCTTACATCAGCGGTAGTGAAGTTACTAGGTAGAATACTTAAGGATAGGATTTATGAACATTTGGAAAATGGTGGCCTAATTAGGGAGAGCCAACATTGCTTTGTACAGAGAAAGACATGTCTTACTAACCTGACTGAGTTTTTTGATGAGGTAACGAGGGTGATCAATGAAGGTAGAACTGTGGAGGTTGTCTACATGGATTTTAGTAAGAGTTTTGATTAGGAGACTGATTTAGAAGGTTAAGATGTATGGGATTCATGGTGAATTGGCCACTTGGATTCAGAACTGGCTTGCAGTGGTCAAAGGGACTTATTTTAGTTGGAGGTCTGTGATTAATGGTGTTCCACATGGACCTGTACTGGGACCTCTGCTGTCTGTAATGTATATAAATGACAAAGAGGAAAATATAGATGGGTGGGTTAATAAGTCTGTAGATGATACAAAGAATGGTTGCATTGTGGATAGCATAGAGGACTGGCAAAGAATACAGTGGGATATAGATCAGTTGCAGAAATCGACAGAGAAACGGCAGAGCTTAACCTGGCCAAATGTGAAGTGTTGCACCTTGGTAGGTCAAGTGTAAGGAGACAGTAAGGGCAAGGCTCTTAACAGTGTTGATGAACAGAGAAATCTAGGGGTCCTAGTTAACAGCTCCCTGACAGTAGCTACACAAGTTGATGGGGTGGTTAAGAAGGCATGTGCAGGCTTGCCTTTATTAGTCAAGGCATTGAGTTCAAAGGTTGTGAAGTTAGGTTGTCACTTTATAAAAGCCTAGTTAGGATGCATTTGGAGTATTGCTCACAGTTCTGGTCACCCCACTATAGGAAGGAGATCGAGGTCTTGGAGAGGGTGCAGAAGAATGCTGTCTAAATTAGAGGATATGTGCTACAATGAGGGGTTGGGCAAACTTTGGTTATTTCTCTGGAGCAGTGGAGGCTGAAGGGAAATCTGATAGGTCAAATGTAAAGAGGGGAGATTAAGAAGATTATGAAAGGAATAGGCAGAGTAGACAGTCAGTATCTTTTCCTCAGGGTTGAAATGCCTAATACCAGAGGGCATGCATGTTTAAATGTCTAATTCCATTGGTGTGGATTATGCAGCTGACTGCATCAGAGTGCAAAGGACACAGGCAGTCTGACAGTGAGGGATCGTTTTAGCTGCTTTTTTTGTGATAGAAAGAGCCCCTTAGATATTGTTAATGTGGAGTGCTGTAAGTCCATTTCACTGATTTATCAGCAGATGGTAGGGTGGACAGTGGAGGAACTATGTGCCTTTGGCTAGTGTGAGGACTAGGCCTCAAGCTGGGGTGTCGCCTATTTACAACTGCCCAGAAGAGAGGTGTCAGAATCACTGCACTTCACCGGAGGCGGTGTGACACGGTGTTTAAGCTGCAGGGTCTTGGGCTATATTTTTTTGCGTGATGTTACGAACCCATAGGTTTTGTATGCTGTGGACTGTACTCTTTAAGAGAGTGCCTGAGTGAAACGGGACTAACAATGACGTCAGGCACCAACTTTCTCAGTTCACTTCTGATTTTTAGAGAGAGAGAGAGAGAGAGACGGTCAGTTGGAACAAGAGAGACAGAACAGCTGCTCTCAGTTAGACTTGGATTTAAGAACTGCCGGGGCAAGGTTTGCTCCAGAATGTGTGTCTGTCACTTTGTATAATCCAAAGGAGAGGATTTAGGAATGTCCTGTGGGACCACCTGAAGTTAGCCCTTGCCTGGGTATGTTATGTGGTAATCACTTGAAGACGACATTCCTGTGACGACATTCCTTAGATATTCCTATATCTGTGGACTTTGGATCGATTCAGTGGACAAGATCTTCAATGACAGTTTTTGTTTACTTGCGGAATTCAACATAATTGCCATCTCTGTACATTTACCCTGGATTACAAAAAAATCTCTCTCCCATCATTTATTCCTTGGATTACTGAACTTTCCTACTTTACCATCTTAAGACTCTAAACCTTGTTCCTCCAGGCTCGATAGTTTGTGAGTTATATTTACACACACTTCTACACATAACATTGTTAACTTTTGTTTATCTTGGTCAAGTTACTATATTATAAGTAGATACTAATAAGGATAGTGGTTTTAACATCAAAACCAGACTCCAGTGTGAAATCTATTACTGCTGGTTTGTCTCTAAATCTTTACAGTTCGTAACAGTGACTGTATTTTACTGATATCTTCTTTGTGCTGGGTGTGGCTGTTGGTACTGCATTTTGCACCTTGGCCCTGAAGTAATGCTGTCTTGTATGGCTGTATTCTGGATTTTCATGTATGGTTGAATGACAATTAAACTTGGAATAATGAACTATGCACTTAAAGTGAGAGGGGTAAGTTCAAAGAAGAGGGGAGTGGCAAGTTTTTTTTACACAGAGAGAGGTATTTCCCTGGAATGTGCTGCCTCGGGTGGTAGCAGATGCAGATATATTAGGAATTTTTAGGAGACATTTAGATATGTGCATGAATGTAAGGGAAATGAATATGAATATTGTGTAGGCAGAAAGGATTAATTTAGTTAGCCATTTGATTACTGGGCTGAAGGCTCTGTTGCTGTGCTGTCCTGCTCTGTGGTATGTGTATGCAATTGTGGAGAAAGAATTTGATTCAAAATGGAATGGTGGCACCATCTAATGGTAGCAGTGAAAAATAGTTCAATTTCTGTGTCATACCACAAAATGTCCATTATTAATTATACATCCAGGTTAATTTCAATTCTTAACGTTAATGCTTTAGGAAGTTCCAAACCGTACTAGCATTAAATTTAATTTGCTTTTGGTTGTAATTGATACAGATCAGCCCATAGCCTATAAGCAGGTTAAAACCAGTGTAAAAGTACAAGGTGAATATGGAGTGCAAGCCAGGAAGACCATTTGTATCTCAATTTCGTTCAAAAACTTATCACTGTGCTCTATCTAAGTATCCCTTGACTTAGTAGCAGAAAGCTGTGGGCTCATGTATTATTTCAACTCATTCATTGATGTGAATGGGGCTTTCAAAACCACATGAAAATGCAGTGCTGATCTTCTGTTATATTCTATAACCATTGCAGATGGTGTGAAGATATTTCACGGTACTCCTTCACTGTTGAGGTTGGTTCCAGCGATGATTAAACTGAATCGAAGGATGCCCAAACTAGGATAATATGCACTTGGGGAACAAGTAAGTGTAAGTTTAAAAAGCAAGCAGGACCTGTTGGGACTTTCAGAGGAGCCTGAGATCATGCAAGCTGATGCTTGTTTGAGTATGCATGAGATGTAAGAAATGAGCAAGGCCTTTCGGGATTTTTAGCAGAGCTTGAAATTATTTGTGTTATTAGGCACTTGTTAAGGACCAATAAAAAGAAGTTAGGTTTACATGGAGTGGCCATAGTGTGAGTGGGCCAGGTTTAGAGTGGGGAGCTGAGGCTTTGAATCAATAGGCTTCAGAAGGAGGAGGTGAAAAGTAGGTTGAGGTTTTTGTCAAGTTTCTCTCCTTTCTTTATTGGTGCCTAGTTAGAGTACTGAGAATGGATCCCAGGTCAATGGTTCATTTGCAAGAAGTACATCTAGGTGCAGCTCCTTACGAATGTGTTAGGGAATTGGAGCTGCAGTTGAATGACCCTTGGTTCATTTGGGAGAATGAGAAGGCAATAAAAAAGAGCTACATTAGTCAGTGGATATTGAATCCACGGACTTTAGCAAGCCGTTGACAACGTTCTGTACAGGAGGCAGGCTGACATTCTGGATGAAGTAGTAAATTGGATTCAACATTGGCTTAGTAGGAGAAGTCAGAGGCTGGTAGTAGATAGTTGCTTCTCTAATTGGAAGCCTGTGACTAGTGGTGTGCAGCTGAGATCAGTACTGGGTTAGGAGCCTTGTCTTCCTGATCAACAGTCCGCAATCAGTAAGGATAGGCAGCAATATCCCTGCCACAATTATCCTCAACACTCATACTCCACAAAGCTGTATCCTCAGCCCTCTACTCCCTATACACTCACTCTGTGGCTGGATTCTGTTAGTACTCTATCCATAAGTTGCAGATGATACCACTGTAGGTGGACATATCTCAAGCTATAGTGAGTTGGAATCTAAGAAGGAGATAGAGAACCTAGTGGCATGGTGTTGTGGCAACAAATTTTCCCTCAAAGCAGCTGTTCATTGACTTAAGGGACAGGGTAGGTGTACACACTCCTGTTTAAATCAATGGTGCTCATGTTGAGAGGGCTGTGAAATTCAAGTTCCTATGAGTGAACAGCACAAATAGCCTGCCTGATCCAACCACATACATGCTATGGTGTGAAAGATTCACCTGTACCCCTACTTCCTCAGGAGGTAAAAAAATTTGGCATGTCCTTGAAGTCTTACCAATTTTTAGCGATGCACCGTAAAAAACATCCTGTCTGAATATATCACAGGTTGGTATGGCAACTGCTTTGCCTGTGACCACATGAAACTGCAGAGATTTGTGGACACAGCTCGGCATATCATGGAAACCAGCTTCCCCTTTCATGGGCTCTGTCTCAGTAAAGCAGCCAGCATAATCAAAAACCCACCCGCCTCAGGCATTCTCCCTTCTCCCCTTTTCCTTCAGGCAGAAAATACAAAAGTCTGAAGGCATATATCACCAGATTCAAGGACAGCTTCTATTCTGCTGTTATAATACTATTGAATGGTTCCCTAGTATGATATGATGGACTCTTGACCTCACAATCTACTGCATCCTAACCTCGCAATTTATTGTCTACCTGTGCTGCATTTACTCTGTAACACTTCATTCTGAATTCTATTATTGTTCTACCTTGTATTACCACAATGCACTGTTATAATGAACAATATGAGACAATTTTTTTCATTGTATCTTGGTACATATATGTTCCAATAATTTACCAAATTACCTTCCACAAGATATATAGTCACTAACCTGTTGCTGTAGCCACAATATTTATGTGGCTAGTCCATTTGTGTTTCCAGTAAATGATAACTTGCAATTGGGTGAAAAAAATCAGTGATAACAAAATAGTTCTTTGTCTAGCGGTAGTGGTTTGATTCTCTTGTGCATTGCCTCATACGCATGGTATGAATTTCACATCACTGCTCTGCCCCAAGCATGAACGTTGTGCTGGCCTTGTTGCATGCAGGCATGGACCACTTCCTTATCTGAGTTGTTGTTTACAGGATGTTGGACATTCATTCCAATTAACAATGGCAGCAAGATTATTGATTAAAAGTTCATGAAGGTTATTGACAAGGACCTTTTTTATTCTTCATATGGATAGTAAAGATCCCGCAGCATTTTTTTTTTAAAAGAAACAGATTTTTTTCCCTCTTGCCACAAACAAGAGAAAATCTGCAGATGCTAGAAATCCAAGCAACACACACAAAACGCTGGAAGAACTCAGTAGGCCAGGCAGCATCTATGGAAAAGAGTAGAGGACCTGATGAAGGGTCTCAGCCCAAGTGGTTGACTGTTACTCTTTTCCATAGATGCTGCCTGGCCTGCTGAGTTCCTCCAGCGTTTAGTGTGTGTTGCTTATTTACCCCTGTCTGGTGATCAGTTTTTTCCCCCTTAACTATTATCACTAAAGTAGATTACCTTTTCACTATAACCCATAACACAGCTATTTATGAGGGATTTCTTTGGCCAGATTGGCTACACTATTTTATACATTACCCTTAAAAAGAAATTTATGAATATAAAACACTTTTGGATTCTCTAAAATAGAGCTATAATAATTTATACTTAAGATTTGTCATGGGCAGAATAGCAATTGATTGTATGTGAAATTTACAAAGCACTTAACTGTGCAAAGCATTTTAAGTGCGGATGATTTAGACTTTCATAACAACTTGTTGTGGATGGTGCACTTGGTTAACGTTCTGTGACGTCGGCCCCACAACCTGTGTCTTGCCCTGAGAGTTATCCTTTGCAGTCTTCCTTACCTGTACAAATGATTCACATGTGGAGTCACACCAAGTGAATTCATCCAGTTTCTGAAAGTCCTTTCTTCTCTTGTCTCACCTACAAAATTATTGAAGCAGGTAGAAAATGTGTTTAGTTGCTAACAAAAAGGCAGCAAAATCTATGATTTAGGGAGCATCCATAAATTGCCCATATGAAGACGTAGTTGAAGAATGCACAAGAGATAATTGCACAGCTGATAAGTGTTGGACATCGAGATAAGTAACCTTACTTAAAAAATGTGATTATTTCCTCAGAAACTGCCCTCATGCCTCAGACCACAAACAACCACCCATGCTCCACCCCGAGCAGGAACTTGCTGTATGAAATTAAATGAAAATATATCAGATAGAGTCAAGATACCTTTATCTATCTGAATTTTAGTGATTGAATGAAGTAAATCCAATTACTCAAGTCTGTCTTTGCATCCATTACTCATACCTTTGATAATGTACTCTTCAAAATTTCCAGTATATATATTCTCCCTACTAAGAAACTATGCACAATATTCTTCACCAATTACAACCTTGCTTTATTTTCTTATTAACATTATTTATGCTGATCTAATAGAAAAAAACAAAATCCATTTTGAACAACTGCATCCCTCTGTGCCAGGAAAGAATAAATGTACTGTTGCAGTGTGGAGCTCAACCTGAAGAGTTTGTACCCAAGTTTCAGTTTGTAGCACCCAGTGGAGCTCATTGCTGGGAAGGCAACATCAATTGCATTTGATTAGAGTAAAGGCACTAACTTGTACCAAAAGATTAGCAGGTTTAGATTGACATCTTACACCAGACTGACAAAGTTCTTCACAAATGAAACATTTTAAGCACTTTAATTTTCTCAGGTACTTACCCTCCAGGAGACTCCAGTCAATGTCTTGATTCTCAGGCTTCTGAAGAGCTGGATATTTGTTGAAGAGATTGGCAACAAACGCCAGGTTTAACTTGGGGTTTCCACGTACGACATCTGCTGCTGTGACAAACTGTCTGCAGCCAAGCTTATCAGCTTGCTGAAGCATGGACTCTGCACGTTTCAAGTCATCTTTTTCCTGAATAAGTAATGAAGTATTTGTGATATTCAGTCTGATTTGTTTTTGAAACCTCAAACTGCAATCGTAACATACAATCACAAAAACTCACTGCTCTTCACTCAGCTCTGGAACCTTGGGCATTGAAGGTACATACATCCGGATGCTCTTTGTTGACCACAGCTCAGCATTGAACACTATAATCTCTTCAAAACACATCACCAAGCTTCAAGACCTGGGCCTCAGTACCTCCCTGTGCAACTGGATTCTTGATTTCCTCACTGGCAATCCCCAGTTAGTATGGATTGGTAACAGCATCTCCTCCACACTCACCATCAGCACAGGGATGTGTGCTCAGTCCCCTGGTCTACTCACTATATACTTATGACTGTGAGACTAAGTTCACTTTCAATGCCACATTTAAGTTTGCTGACGATTACAGTGCTGTAAACTGAATCAAAGGTGGTGATGAATCAGCACATAGGATAGAGATACAAAATCTGGTTGAGTGGTGCAGCAATAACAGCCTCTCACTCAGTGTTAGCCAAACAAAAGTGATGATTATCAACTACGGGTGGAAGAAGATGCAGGTCCAGGTAGAGGGGGTTAGTAGTTTTAAATTCCTTCCTATCAACATAGCAGAGGATCTGCCCTTGTACCAAGACATAGTGTCATAACAAAGAAGGCAAGACAGAGCCTGTACTTTCTTAGAAGTTTGCATAGATTTGGCACATCACCAAAAGCTTTGACAAACTTCTATAGATGCACAGTGGAGAATATTTTAACTGGCTGCATCATGGACCGGTATGGAAACACCAACAGCCAGGAACGAAAAAGGCTACAAGGTGGATACAGACAAGTCCACCATAGGCAAAGCCCTCCCCACCATTAAGTACATTTACATGGAGCACTGCCTCAAGAATGCAGATCCATCATCAAAGACCCTCACCATCCAGGCCATGTCCTCTTCTTACTACTGCCATCAAGTAGGAGGTATGGATGCCTTAGGTCCCACACCATCATGTTCAGGAACAGCAACTACACCACCACCATGAGGATCCTGAACTGTTCACACTACTCTGAACTGATCCTATGATCTACAGACTCACTTTCAAACATTCTTTACAACTCACGTTCTCAATATTGTTTTTATTTGCACATTTCATTTGTATATTGGTATTTATAAGTTTATGCATAGTTTAAAAAAATTCTATTGTCTTTTTTTTCTGTAAATGCCTGCAAGAAAATTAATCTCAAGGTAGTATATGGTAACATATATGTACCTTGATAATAAATTTACTTTGAAATTGAACTATAACTGACATCCAACTAACAGTTGGCAAGTATCCTGAATTATAAGCATGGTGATGTTACTCTTAATACAGTTGAGTTCAATTTCTCATGATCCGTTAACAGCCATCAATTTACCATTTACCTGAGTGTTCCACAGAAATTATACCAACATTTGAACAATAGGAAAACAGTTCGCTCACCCCAAACGATTACCTGCCTGGCCTTACATATCTTCTAACCTCCTGTCCACACCTGAATTCAGTTCAGTTCACAGGCTGATACTACATCGCTAATCATACGGTAGCCACTTCATTTACATTTTTAATGAAATGAAAGCCAAGAATTCTAAACGAATGTTTACCAGCATACCGTGTATGCAAAGAAGTTAACATTTTAAAAGGGGATTAGTGAAAGTCACTCAAAACCACAATAGGAATTGTGTTTAATATCACTGGTATACATCAAGAAATTTGTTTTGCAGTAGCAGTACATGGCAATATATGAATAAAAACTATAAATTACAATAAGAAGTATATACGGTACAGAGGAAAATTAAATTAAATAAGTAGTGTGTAATGCCTGGTTAAGAACATGTTTTATTGTATTGCTAATGTTGTGCTATTAAGCGTTTTATTTTCTGCAGCTTTTCTTTAAAACACATTGTGTTCTGTTAGTTAAGTTTCAGAATTCAGTATTTTGGTTTCTGCAAATATTAGGATCTGTTTGCTCAGTTTAGGAATGTGATATCAGCTAACTGGGTTTGTCCTGGTAACTTTCTGTACAGTGGGATGCTATGGAACATTCGAGAGAGTTGCAGATTTCTGAGAGTCAGTGGGATGGTTTTGGGTCTTCGTTGGCAAGAGGTGTGAAGAAAAGCACAAGGGAAGATGCTTGCGGAATCATGCTCAAAGGAGAGACCCCGTTGTAAGAAGTGCTTTGTGCAGACGAGTGGTTCCAAGGAGGAAGTGCCAATTCTCCTGAGTTAGCCAGTTCATTTGAACTGGTCTTCAAGTGAAGTTCGAACTGTGGCTGGTGCCTTTCACACAGAACGTGGGTTCAGCAGGGGAGTAATCAAGGCAAAGCACCCCACTGCTCCAGAAATGACATCCAATGTTTTTGTGCACATTTAGGCTGGTTTAGTTGTACCCAGCCCTTTTTCTTTTTCTCTATTAACTATTTGTTGAAGTTGAAATAGCTGTAAATATCCTTCCACTTTAATTTTATGCTGGTGTAAGGTTTGTTATTTCCGGGCAAACGGTAACTTTACATGGGGTAGTATTTACACAGCATTCACCATAATTTCTGCAACCTCATCAGAACATTTCAACTTCCCTATTTGGTTGAATCCAAGTCATTCCAATCCTAGGCATGTGCTGTTTATTGAAGGTACCCTTCTCACTGTTACCCATGCAATGCTAAGTTACTTGACTGTTAGCCAGAGTTAGCGAATGAGCCTGATTTATTTCAAGCCACGGTGGGAGGGTTACTAGTGCAAAAAGAGAGGGAAAAATACCGAGGTAGTGTTCATGGGTTCATTGCCCATTCAGAAATTTGATGGCGGAGGGAAAGAAGCAGTTCCTGAAACATTCAGTGTGTGTCTTCAGGGTACTGTACCTCCTCCTTGATGGTAGCAATAGAAGAGGGCATGTTCTGGGTGATGGAAGTCCTTACTGATGGATGGTGCATTTTTGAGTGTCGGTTCCTGGATGCTGGGGAGGCTAGTGCCCATGATGGAGTTAGCAAAATTTACAACTTCCTGCAGCTTTTTCTGATCCTGTGCAGTGGCCCCTGCATGCCAATCAGTGATGTAACCAGTTAGAGTCCTCTCCATGGTACATTTGTAGAAATTTGTGAGTGTCTTTGGTGATATACCAATTCTCAAATTCCTAATGAAATACAGCCTTTGTCATGCCTTCTTTGTAATTTGATCAATATATTAGGCCCAGGATAGATCCATGAGATGTTGACACCCAAGGAACTTGAAATTGCTCACCCTTTCCACTTATGATAACTTGGTAGGACTGGTCTTTGTCCCCTTGACTCCCCCTTCCTGAAGTACACAATCAGTTCCTTGGTCTTGCTGATGTTGAGTGCAAGGTTGTTGCTGCTACACCACTCACCCAGCAGCTGATCTATTTTTCCCATGTACATCATCTTGTCACCATCTGAAATCTGCTGTGTCATCGACAAATTTGAAGGTGTAGTTTGATCTGTGCCTAGCCATACAATCGTGGGAGCAGAGAGAGTAAAGCAGTGGGCTAATCATGCGTCCTTGAGGTGTGCCAGTGTTAATTGTCAACTGGGAGGAGATACTATTTCCAATCCGCACAGTGTGTTCTCCCAGTGAAGAAGTTAAGGAACCAGTTGCATAGGGAGGTACAATGGCTCAGGTTTTGGAGCTTGTTAAATAGATTTTGTTGAACACTGAGCTGTAGTCAATAAACAGCGGCCTGACATAGGTAGCTGTATTATCCAGGTGACCCAAGGCCGAAAGGAGAGCCAGTGAGGTTGCATCCACTATTAACCTATTGTGGCAATAGGCAAATTTCAGCGGATCCAGGTCCTTGCTTTGGCAGGAGTTGATTCTAGCTATGACCATCCTCTCAAAGAACTTCATCACAATAGATGTGAACACCAATTGGCAGAAGTTGTTGAAGCAGCTCACCCTGCTCTTCTTGCGCACTGATATGATTGATGCCCATTTGAAGCACGTGGGAACCTCCAACTGCAGCAGTGAGAGACTGAACACTCCCGCCAGTTGGTTGGCACAGGTTTTTAGAACCCCACCAGGTACACAATTAGAGCCTGATGCCTTGCGAGGATTCACCCTTTGACTTCAGCCACTGAGACGGAGATTACAGGATCAGCAGATGCTGCAGAGATTCACACAGGTGTGGTTTTATTCTCCCTTTCAAAGCATGCATAAATGGCATTGAGCTCAGAAGCTAGGAGCTAACAGAAGGCAAAAGGATATACATGTTCACAGGAAGAGGAGAACCATGGGGGAATTGGGAGCGAAAGAGGGAGAAAGAAATAAAAGGATGAGTGGACAGAACAGGGAATAAGGAAAGTAAGCAATTGGGAAGTAGAGAAATAGCATGGGTAAGAAATAACTAGGAATTAAAGCATGGTACTAGGAAACAAAAAATCAGTAGGAGAGGATAGCAAGCAGGTGGGTGAATTAGTGGGGGCACAAGGAAAGGGGGATTTTTAGAGAGCCCTGGGAAAAAGGATATTATCAGAGAGTAAGGGAAAACATGTGGAATTAGTGAAGGCCATGTTATCAAAGTATTGTGTGGGGAGTTAAACTAAGTATGTGATAAAGGAATGTCAAACCCTTTAACTAGTTTGTAACAAAAGGGAAATTAAATTTCTGTTCTTCCTTCAATGGGTTGCAGCCAACATTTGATCAACCTGTACACTATTTTATGAAAATGAGAAAATAATAAGACTACACATTAATACATACATTAATACCAGACATATCAACCGAAATTGGAGCCTGTCCCTCTTCATCTCCTTTTGGTGCGATTTGATTGAGAAGATGGTAGTAGGCTTTTGAATCCTGTGGAAATCAGAAGACTTAAAAAGTGGAACATATAATGCAAGAACAGATTTAGCACATGCAATCAATTTTACTTGTACTACATAATTATATTTTGTAAAAATCTAATTCTGTCACCAAATAGACAGGAATAATCAACAGCTAAATCAGTTGAATAGTCTCATTAAAACCACGTTAATCCGATGTGTTAAGAATGATTTGAACAAATACCTTTGTTAGGTTACAGAAGTCAGTCAGCTTTTCAATTCACCCACATGACAATCCAAAAAAATCGAGACATCCAGGGGCAGCATTAAGAGTTCAAACAAAGAGCAAAGTAAAAGCTGTGGAGGATTTAGCATTAGGGTCGACATATATAGATAAAAGACGGGGGATACTTAAAACTACGGCAGCACAATAATAAAAGCATGATGTGTACCAGGAAACAACAACACAAACAAAATGCTGGTGGAACACAGCAGGCCAGGCAGCATCCAGAGGGAGAAGCACTGTCGACATTTTGGGCCGTGACCCTTCATCAGGACATATGTATACCAGGTGTTCCCAAACTCAGAAAACTGTGACTCCAAACTCCATCCTGGCACCTGAACAGGTCATCCAGACTAACCTCCCAGTGGACCAGAAGAGTCTAGTTAATCTGGCCTTGGTACTTAATTACAGCAACACAGCCAAAGAAAATTAATTCCCCATTCAGCTCAGTGGTTGCTCTTGTAATCTTGATGTGCACAGGAAAACTGCACTCACTCACAAAAATAATTTTATTTCAGGAAACAACTATCTGATGTCCCCATGGACTTTAAAGCCACTTTGTGAGTACATTCCCATTCCTACCTATTCCTCTTCTTCCACATGTATTGAAATAAAAATTTACTGATTGAGTACTATATACTGTTAAATAAAAATTATAGTTTTCTCTTTATGAAACTATAAAGCATGGATTCCAGAAGTCCAGCTGACTCACTGATCCAAGTTTCAGGCCCGAAACGTCAACAGTGCTTCTCCCTATAGATGCTGCCTGGCCTGCTGCGTTACACCAGAATTTTGTGTGTGTTGCTTGAATTTCCAGCATCTGCAGATTTCCTCGTGTTTGCTTTTCAAATTCACTGACCCAAGATCAGCTTTTGGTACCCTTTTGGAATGGAGCTGACGAATGATTTGGAATAGGTCTGGGCACAGTAAAAGGCCTTTACCCAGTCCTGCCTCTGCTTATACACCAGGTAAAATGATAAGAAGAACCATAGTTGTGAAGAGGGTAAAATTCTGCCTATAAATGCTTAGTGCTCAAGTTCAAATGTTCTATCTTTGAATACAATTACCTTCTATAAATTATTATTTCTTTATTGTTATCTATCCTAGCAGTTTATTCTTGACATTCATTGAATGAAAAGGTGATTGTTTCTGTTTTTAAAATGACTTTTCACTAGTTTACATGCCTATAATCACAAAGTTGTTAGGGATTCTTGGTTGAAATCAAGAAGACAAATGTATCTAAGAAGAGGATGTGATCTAATATTTGGAACATTTTATTTCTATCGCTGCAGATAGCCAGTTATGGATGACAGATAATGTGGATGTAAGCCCACATAGAGATATAGAGGCAAGTAATTAGGGAAGGGAATCCTACATGAAGGGCATTTTCACTATCCTACTTAATTAGATCCCTCTTTAACAGAAATTGTCCCCCGGGACAGAATTCAGTCTGGGGCCAAGAGGAGGGTAAGTTAAGGATTATTCAGGATTTATAGAATTATGTGAATATAGTAAATATTAATTCAAATGAGAACCAGCACCCTGAAATAAAACCTGGACACAATTGAACTTCCAACTGATACTTTGTGGCTAGTAAAACCAATCATTGGATTTGGGACATTCTGATTCTGTAGGGCAAGATGGTAGATAAATGTTTATGTCAATTGATGATCATTGAAAACTTCAGAATGAGATCAATGAAAGTATTCAGTGACCATCTCCTATACTGACACATTGTTAAAGGCACTGCTATTTAATGAGCAGTTTAGGACAGGTCTGTTCCGTCACTTGATTTTCTGGCTAGTTGTATGTTCAAGGAGCAATCCCTTAACATGTAACAAAAGGGGTATATTTTGGGTGTCTGGAGCTTTTGCTCAGAGGCTGTTGGAACAGACACCAGTATTGAATATTTAGAGGTTTCGGATGTACCACCATAGTAAATACGTAATTCTATAAAGTTACCTTACTATATTCAGGATGTTAAAGTTAAGTGGGTGAATATAGCATTGAAACTGTAGTTAATTGTTCAATGTTAGTAATACACAAAACGCTGGAGGAACTCAGCAAGTCTGGCAGCATCTATAAAAGGGAATAAATAGTTGACATTTCAAGACAAGAGCCTTCATCGGGACTGGAAGAGAAGAGGGCAGAAGCCAGAATAAGAAGGTGAGGTAGGGGGTAGGGGAAGGAGTACAAGCTGGCAGGTGATAGGTGGAAGAGGTAAAGGTCTGAAGGAGATGGACAGGTAAGAAGAAAAAGGGCTGAGAGGGTAACTAGATTCGAGAATGGAAAAAGAAAGAAGGGTGAGTAAGAGTAATTACCAGAAGTTGGGGAGATCAATGTTCATGCCATCAGGTTGAAGGCTACCCAACTTGAGTTTGGCCTCATTATGGCACAGAGCAAGCCAAGAACAGACATGCCAATATGAGAATAGGAAGTCAAATTGAAATGGGTAACCACTGGGAGGTCCTGTCTTCTGAGGTGAACAGAGCAAAGGTGCATGATGAGGTGGTCTCCGATATAGAGGAGGCCACACCAGGAGCACTGGTTAAAATAGATGACCCCCACAGCCTCGTAGGTGAAGTATCATCTCACCTGGAAGGACTTTTTGGGGCCCTGAATTGTATGAGGGAAGATGTGTAGGGGTAGGTGTCATGCTTGCAGGGAATAGGGAGATCAATGGAGAGGGATGAGTGGACAACAGAGAGACAGTGATCTCTGCAGAGAGAGGAAAGGGAGGTGGGGTGGGAAAGATACACTTGTTGGTGGAATCCTGTTGGAGATAGCAGAAGTTACAGAGAATGATAATGAGACTCATGGGGTGGTAGATAGGGGCAAGAGGAATTCTATCTCTGCTAAGATGGCGGGAGGATGGGATAAGGGCAGATAAGCGGAAAATGGAGGAATGTGAACGAGGGTAGCATCAATGGTGGTAGAAAGAAAACCCTATTTTTTGAATAAAGAGGGCATCTCCAAGGTCTTGGAATGTTAAACTCTTCCTGAGAAGACATGCAGTAGAGACAGAGGAAATGAGAGAACGGAACAGCATTTTAACATGTGACAGGTTGGGAAGAGATATAATGAGGATAACTGTGAGAGTCGGTAAGTTTGTAAAATATGTCAATGGATAGTCTTTCTTCAAAGATGGCGACAGAGAAATCAAGAAAGGGGAGAGAGATATCAGAGATGGTGCCACAATGTGACTAAACTCAAGTTGGAAAAGCAACACCTCATATTCCATCTGGGTAGCCTCCAACCTGAAGGCATGAACATCGATGATGTAACTTCCAGTAACTACTTGCCCCATTTCACCTTCTCTCTTTTTCCACTCGCCATTTTGGTTACCCTCTCATCTTTTCTCTTCTTTCCACCTACCCATCACCTCCCCTCTTCCTTCCCTTCCTTCCATGCTCCACTATCCTCACCCATTAAATTCTTCTTTAGCACTTTACCTCTTCCACCTATCAGCTTACAGTTTCTTACTTACTTGCCCCGCTCCCACCTTAACCCTGCCAGCTTGCATGCCCCATCCTCCCCCACCTTCTTATTCCGGCTTCTGTCCAGTCCAGATGAAACATTGATCGTTTATTCCCCTCCAAAAGTGCTGCCACACATGCTGAGCTCCTTCAGCATTTTTGAAAGATATTGCTCAAAATTTCCAGCATCTGCAGATTCTCATTGTATTTAACAGGTATAAAACATTGTGCCAGGAGAATGAAATTCTCTTGGATTCTCTTTCCTGAGGGTTTGTTGTATGAATAAGGACTTTTATACTTCCTCGTTAGAGTTTCTGTATGGCTCAGTTTTAGTCAGTCACAACACTCATGGAATGGATTCACATTAAACAGAGTAGGAGGCTGCAGACTGGACCAAGTACAGAGGCTAATACTCATTCCATTATGATTAAAATTAAGAGAGAGAAAGACATTTGGAAGTCTGTGAATCAGAGCTTGCTAGCTGGTGGATACTCTATGAATTCTAACATGTTTATTCCACATTGTTACTGTATATTTGAGCAATCATTTTAGCATTAATGCTAAATTAGTCAACTAAATATACAACTATAACAATTCTATACACACTACGAAGATGCAGATATAGAAGGAGCAAGATATACAGTGACTAGACTTACTTGAATTTCTTCTACTGATGACTCATGTTTTTAAGAAGAAAGGAAAGATATTAATTTAATAGACAAGAGCTTTTGATCTTACAGTTAGTGGTGAAATAACCAGGTTCAATGTAAAGGAAGGAGGTCACTGTCAGACAAAACAATGTCGAGCAGCTGTGATATTGCCAAGTCACCAGGTAACAATCACACAAAAGGAATGACACAAGCAACAAACTAGGAAGTACAACCCAATATTCAAGATTAAACTTATTGAAAAATCAAACCCTTTTGAAATATAACATTTAAATTTCCAATATATTGAAATGATTACCTTAGGTAATTATAATTAATAGACACAAGATTTATTTTTCTAGTGTCAGAATGTTTGCTAGTATTGGAGAATAAAACAAATTGTTTGCTGTGTAACCAAAACTATGTAAATTTAGGGGAATGAAATCTCTGTATTGTCTCTGTACTATTGAACACATCAATGCCTTGAGAATGTAGCTAACAGTGAAAGTAAGCAATGTAGAGATAACGGTGGTAGATGGGATTGTGAAGTGGTGTGATGGTATGGGGACCAGTCAAAGTCGGGAAGGGGAACACGTGTTCCAGGGAGTAGACTAGAGCAAGTATGGGCTACTGAGCAGAAATTTTGGTGGCGAACGGAGAAGCTAATGTGCTGGTGATAAGCGTTGCAAGCGGATAGGGTATGCTAATGTAACTGAGATAGAAGATGGGGTGTGCTAATGTAACTGAGATAGGAGACGGGGTACGCTAATGCGACTAAGATAAGAAATTACTATAAAGAATACTGTGAACTAGGGTTCGGCGGACAATTAGTGACACGCTCATTAATTGTCTCAGCTTTTGTTTGCAAATAATGGCTTAAACTTCTCAAAGAATCTTCTGCGTCTCCTGGTTATTTCAAGGAACCACGACACTAGCCAGTAATTATTAGCTTAATATATTGAAAACACATTTTGCTCTCATAGACAAAATAATTATCGTTTTAGGTACATTAACCTGGAATTATCATCAAATCACAGATTTCTCTTGACCTTGCTGGAGAAGGCTACAGAATAACACGTCCCATGAAAAGAGGATCAATTATTGACAGCAATTTTGAATTTTTCCCCTTAAGCGGTAATTTCAGTTTCTATCAGTCTTGTATTGTCTTACTATCATACCAATCTGACTTCAGAAAAATTTCCTCATAAATCAGCATTGACCCAGTGTTGAAATGCACCATTGTAGTGCACCAGAGAAAGTATGGGGAAGAGAGCAGTAAACAATTTTCAATGGATCACATCTGAGCAATTTTAAGTAACATGATTAGTTTTTTTTTTGAATGAAAGCTGTTAAAATTTCAAAGTCACCAACACTGGTTATCTGGTTATCACTTTCATGGGTGTTTGTGGGTCCACGTTACATCAGATAACCAGCCTGCTTGCCCAGTTCTAAAGTGCTTCTGGTGATCTGGTGAATGCTATAAGTTTTATTTTTTTCCAAATGAATACTGTACATGGTATCAGTGACCCACGTTCAATTCCTGCCACTATCTGTAAGAAGTTTGTACATTCTCCCCATGACCGCTTGGGTTTCCTCTGGGTACTCTGGTTTCCTCCCACAGCACAAAGATGTACTGATTGGCAGGTTAACTGGTCATTGTAAAATTTTCCTGTGATTAGGCTGGGGTTAAATCTGGAGTTGCTGGGCAATGCAGCTCAAAGGGCCAGAAAGGTCTAGTCCATACTGTTTCTCAGTAAAATAAAGTAAAAATAATTTTAAAGTTTGAGAAAAATCAAACTTTAAAGACTGCTAAATTACTATTAAAACGCAAGAAAAGAATCAGAATGATTGCTGAAGCTTTACTCCAGAAACTCAGAAGTTCTCATCTCAGGATATCTGAGAAGACTGTCCAGGTAATGAATTCCCCATCCAATTTCAGCAAGTGGTCACTACCACCACTGGCACTGCAGAGTTCCAACAAAGGTCAACAATCACCTCAAAGAAGGGGATAGCACCAATTTTTTAAATATTCTGGAAAGTTCAGCTGTGACATCTACAGAGAAAAACAAACCCTTGCACTAAAAGTACAAACACTAACCTTATAAAAATCATACATCACAATTTCATCAGCCTCAGCAAATCTTTTGGGTGTATTGTACCAGTCAATTTAGAAAAGCGCAAACTTCACGTTGCCATTCCATCAGGCTCCCCCATTAACATGATATACTGCACGAGGGGAAAAAGGGCAAACGTCCTTTTGAACTTATTGTTCATACCTTAATATCACTGCTGAAGTTGTTAACTTTTTGGCATCCTGCACCTTCCAGGTGATAATTAGCCCATCTTAGTAGCAGCTCCTCGGGTGACAGTTTCATCAGGTCTTCCAGACTTTCACCCTCTCGGAGCAGGGCAATTAGTGCTGGAAAAAAATACTTCTCTGTAAGTAACTGCAGCTTCACTCTTATCATAATAATTAAGGATGATCAGTCTACGATAGTGGGAGTTTGATACAAAAAGTGAAGAAATGCATTTTGTGGTAGTAAATTATGACTAATTGTTTCTAGGAAGGGAAGGGGTACTGAAAGGTAATAATTTGCACTTAGGTTTTAAAAAAAGTTTTCAATATCATATCAGTACCTCAGGCAGTAAATCAGAACATAAGGCAGTAAATTCAGAGCATTTTTCTCCCCAAACTCATTGGATGCTAAATAATAATTATAACAACTTTCTTTGGACAATGGTTTCCAAAACAAAAATCATGTCAAGGTGATAATGCTCAAGGTGCATGAGCAATATTAAATAAAAATTCATGCCAAGCCCTAAGGAGATATTAGAGCAAACATGGTCAATGCTGATGCACCATCAATAACTCTCGGAGATGGGAGGTGAACGATAGGCTTTTATTAGCTGCAAAAGTGACCACAACATCTTGGAGACTGAGGGAGGAGCATTGCCTCCAATCACCTTTATACAGGGGTCTGTGGGAGGAGCCACAGGAGCAGTCAGCAGAGGGGCATGTCCAGACAGGTATACACATAGTTTACCACATTCACCCCCCCCCCCTTGTTTTAAAAGAGAGTCCCCGTGGGGTGAAGTTTCTCACAAGTATATTTACAGATTAAGTCTATCAGGTGGTCGAGTCTGCTGCTGCGATCTACGTAGCACCGGTGACAGTGGTTGTGCTGGCTCCGGTCTGACTTGAGGTGCCAGCTCGTTACGTGTCAGTAATCCCTCATGCATGTGCGTGGTGCCCGGTATGGGAGTGTCGTGAGGAGCCTGCGTAGGGCTTGGTGTGTGTGCGGGCCTCGGCTGAGAGGGGAGTGTGCGCGGGGTCTCATGGGTATATATATATACTCATCAGTGGGTACGGGGTTCATAGTCACCGTGGAGTGTTCAGGGTAGGGGTCTGGTTCTCCTGCGGGCACCAGGTCGCGGACGGAGACCATGTCCTCCTGCCCATCAGGTAAGACCACATAGGCATACTGGGGGTTCGCATGAAGTAGGTGAACCCTCTTGACCATCGGGGAGTATTTATTGCTCCGCGCATGTTTCCGGAGCAGCACTGGCCCTGGGGATGTCAGCCAAGCTGGTCGGGTGGTCCCAGTGGCAGACTTCCTGGGAAAAGAAAAGAGTCGCTCATGAGGGGTGGCATTGGTGGACGTGCGTAACAGGGAGCGGATGGAGTGGGTGCCTCGGGGAGGACCTCCTGCCAGTGGGAGACCGGCAGTCCCTTTGACCTAAGGGCTAAGAGTGTGGCCTTCTCCCTCTCCACCTGTCCATTCCCCCGGGGATTATAGTTTGTGGTCCTACTAGTAGCAATACCCCTAGCCAGCAGGTATTGGCACAGCTCGTCACTCATAAACGAGGACCCTCTGTCACTGTGGATATAGCTGGGATATCCGAAGAGTGAAGAGCTGGCGCAGGGCTTTTATGATGGACGTGGCAGTGGTATTGGGGCAGGGGATTGCAAAGGGGAACCATGAGTACTCGTCGATTACGTTGAGAAAGTAGACATTGCAGTTGGTGGAGGGAAGGGGCCCTTAAAGTCGACACTCAGTTGCTCAAAGGGGCGGGTGGCCTTGATAAGTTGTGCCTTTTCAGGACGGTAGAAGTGTGGTTTGCACTCGGCGCAGACTTGACAGTCCCTGGTCGTCGTCCTGATTTCCTCAAGGGAGTGAGGCAGGTTCCAGGCTTTCACGAAATGGTAGAGTTGGGTGACCCCCGGGTGGCAAAGATCTGCATGGAGGGCGTATAGCCGGTCGAGCTGCACGCTGGCACACGCTCCCCATGATGGGGCCTCAGGGGGCTCATTGAGCCTTCCAGGCCAGTACAGGATGTCATAGCTGTAGGTGGAGAGTTCTATTCTCCACCTCAAAATTTTATCATTTTTGATTTTGCCCTGCTGTTGATTGCTGAACATGAACGCAACTGAGCGCTGGTCGGTCAGCAAGGTGAACCTTCTGCCGGCGAGATAGTGCCTCCAGTGCCTAATAGCTTCCACTAAGGCCTGGGCTTCTTTCTCCACTGCGGAGTGCTGAATTTCAGGGCCCTGAAGGGTACGAAAGAAGAATGCTACTGGCCTTCCTGCCTGATTGAGGGTAGCAGCCAGTGCAAAGTCGGAGGCATCACTCTCTACTTGGAAGGGAATGGTCTCGTCCACCGCATGCATCGTTGCTTTGGCAATGTCCCCTTTAATGTGGCTGAAGGCCGCGTGGGCCTCGGCTGAGAGGGGAAACGTGGTGGACTTGACCAGGCCTTGGCTGCGTAGTGAGGGACCCATTGGGCGTAATAGGAAAAGAAGCCCAGGCACTGTTTGAGGGCTCTGAGGGTGGTGGGAAGAGGGAGTTCCAATAGGGGGCGCATGTGGTTGGGGTCAGGGCCAATGACCCCATTCTCCACGACATACCCAAGGATAGCAAGTCGGGTGGTTCTGAACACACACTTGTCCCTGTTATAGGTGAGGTTAAGAGCTTTGGCCGCTTGGAAAAATCATTGGAGGTTGGTGTCGTGATCCTGCCAGTCGTGACCGCAGATGGTGATGTTATCCAGGTATGGGAACGTGGCCTTCAGTTGGCACTGGTCCACCATCCGGTCCATTTCCCTCTGGAAGACAGAGACACCATTCGTAACACCGAAGGAAACGCGCAGGAAGTGATAGAGCCTGCCGCCCGCCTTGAAGGCAGTGTAGGGGCGGTCCTCCGGGTGGATGGGGAGCTGATGGTAAGCGGATTTCAGGTCTATGGTCGAGTACACCTTGAACCGAGCTATCTGATTGACCATATCCGTGATGCAGGGTAGGGGTTACACGTCAAGCTGCGTGAATCTATCGATGGTCTGGCTATAGTCCACGACCATCCTATTTTTCTGCCCGTTCCAAACAATGACCACCTGGGCCCTCCAAGGACTTGAGCTTGGCTCAATGATCCCCTCCCTGAGCAGCCGCTGCACCTCCGACTGAATGAAGGCCCTGTCCCCCGCGCTGTACCTCCTGCTTTTAGTTGCCACCGGTTTATAGTCGGGGGTCAGGTTGGCGAACAGTGGTGGGGGAGAGATCTTGAGGGTGGAGAGGCTGCAAGTGGTGTCAGTAGTGTGGCCGTTGGTGTGGTGTTGGGTGGGATGTGCGGGTCGGCGTGTGTGTGGTCAGTAGCAGGGTATACGATGAAGTCCCACAAAGCTGAGGATTTCTGACAGTGATTTCTGACAGAGGGGCCCGTCACACTTTTCAGGTGGCTCTGGAAGTCGAGCCCCAATAGCACAGGGGCACACAGTTGAGGCATGACCAGTAACGCAAAGTTCCAATATTCTGTGCCCTGCACCACCAATGTTGCTACACAACCCCCCCGGATGTCTGTGGAATGCGATCCAGAAGCCATGGTGACCCTCTGGCTTACTGGCTATGTCACGAGTCTGCAGTGTTGCACAGTGTCCGGGTGAATAAGACTCTCAGTGCTGCCCGTGTCAAACAGGCAGCTCGTCCTGTGCCCGTCCATCATTGACCTTGCAAGCTGGTGTGGAGTGCTTTGGTCGAGGGTTACGGAGGCCAGAGTTGAATCGCCGTCTTGGTGCCCGGTAAGCACCCATGGGTCAGAGGCGGGGCGAGGTGGCGCCAACAAAGATGGCTGCCCCCATGCCTCGCACGAGGCAGGCAGGCAAGATGGCGGCGACCAAGATGGCGACCCCCATGCCTCGAACGCGGCGCCGCTTGACCCCGCTCGCGGTTTAGACTTACAGGCCTTGGCGAAGTGGCCCTTCTTTCCACAGCTGGAGCAGGTAGCCTCTCGGGCCAGGCAGCATTTTCGGGGGTGCTTTTCGAGTCCGCAGAAGTAACACCGCATGGACTTGCGACTGGCAGCAGCCATGGACGATTTGCCAGCGGGTTGCGGGGACTTCACGGACTCGTGACTGGCAGCAGCCAAGGTCGATTCGCCAGTGGGTTGCGGGGTCTGCAGCGTCCATGGGGCCAGCGGGAGATTGCGTGGCTGGACAGCGTCAGATTTGTGCAGAGCAGCCTCCAGTGTGTCGGCCAGCTCGATTGCCGAATGTAAGGTAAGATCGGCGTTTTCCAGCAGTCGCTGGCGCACGTACACTGATCTGATTCCCATAACGAAGGCGTCTCGTACTAGCAGCTCCGCATGCTGTTCCGCCGTTAGTCCCCTGCAGGCCTGCACGAGTGTCTGTAGGGCCCGGACAAACTCAGCGCTCGACTCTCCGGCCTGCTGCCGCCGTGTCGCTAAGCGATGTCTTGCGTAGACAGTGTTCACCGGCCGCAGGTATTGTCTTTTGAGGGCATCCAGTGCCCCTTGGTAGGTCGGCAGGTCTCTGATAAGGGAGTACACCCGCGGACTGACCCTAGTGAGGAGAATTTTGTGCATCATTGCCGGCTCAGTCGCATGAATCTCCTCTAGGTACAATTGGAAGCATGAAAGCCAGAGTTCAAAAGCGATTCTAGCTTCTGGAGATTGAGGGTCAATATCAAATCTGTCCGGTTGTAAAATGCTCTCCATGGTTTAAAATTGCAGCTAATAAAATTGATGCACCATCAATAACTCTCGGAGACGGGAGGCAAACGACAAGCTTTTATTAGCTGCAAAAGTGACCACAACATCTTGGAGACTGAGGGACGAACAGTGCCTCCAATCGCCTCTATTCAGGGGTCTGTGGGAGGAGCCACAGGAGCAGTCAGCAGGGGGGCGTGTCCAGACCGGTATACACATAGTTTACCACAAATGCAACAGCTTAAAAGGAGCATTTCCAAAGAGAATGGAAGGCAGTTTCATTTTGACAGTTTAGGGAAGAATTCCAGAGCTAGGTTCTTGGCAATTGATAATGTTGCGGTTAAATTCAGAAACTAATATTGGTATTGGCTTATTAATGTTTCAGGTACTATGATACAGCGAAAAGCTTATCCTGCATACTGTTTAGACAGATCAAATCATTACACAGTACAATAAGGTAAAATAAATGCAGAATAAAGTGTAAAATACTGAAACAGGTCAGTGTATGTAAATGATTAAGTGCAACATCATAACAAGGTAGATTATGAGGTCAAGAGTCCAGCTTATTGTATAAGAGGTCCATTCAAGAGTCTTATAACATGGAAATAGAAGTTGTCTGAACCTGGTGATACATGCTTTCAGGCTTTTGTACCTTCAGCTTGATGGTCGAGGAGAGGAAAGAGGATGTTCATGATGGGTGGGGTCTTTGTTTATGCTGACTGCTTTACTGAGGCAGTGAGTTATAGATGGAGTACACAGAGAGGAGGCTGTTTCCTGTGATGTACTGAGCTGTGTCCACAACACTTTGCAGTTTCTTGTGATCATGTGCAGAGCAGTTGCTACACAAAGCCGTTATGCATCTGGCAGAATGTGTGGACTAAGGTGCCTGACTATACTCAAACCACGGAAGAAGATAAAGTCAATAATCAGCTCCTTGATCTTGTTGACATTGTGTAAGAGCTGCTGCTGTGTGGACTGAGATGCCTGACTATACCCAAACCATGGAAGAGGATAAAGTTTTTTTTCCATCTATTAGCAATGCATCTAGGCAATGAAGTAATTATGGCATTTCAATGTGTTTTAATATTCACTTTCATAGTGATATCCAGACATATTGAAGAGATTACTAGAATTGTCATTGGAGACAGAAAGAGGGCATGCAGAGCTAATTTAGTGGAATGAAAACAGGGATAGAATTATTAAATTATAAGAGCAAGGTTATGTCCACTTTGACTGGAATATTAAGTGGTGATATAACAAAGGAGTTTAGGAAAGAAATGGAATTGATGGCACAACAAGAAAATGCTTACTTTGGTGAGAGAGTATAAGTGGATTACCTTATAATTAAGGGAGAGGGAGGCATGGCAGCGTAGTGGTCAGCACAATGCTTTCCAGTACAGTGACCCAGGTTCAATTCCTGCCGCTGCCTGTAGGGATTTTGTACGTTCTCCCAGTGACTCTGCTGGTTTCCTCTGGGTGCTCTGGTTTCCTCCCACAATCCAAAGACCTACTGATTGGTAGGTTAATAGTTCATTGTAAATTGTCCTGTGATTAGGCTAGGATTAAATTGGGGGATTACTGGGCAGTGCGGCTTATTATTTATCTTTAAATAAGTATGTTAAAATCAGAGCCAGCAAAACCTGGAATGAAAATCTAGAACCCTTTGTCAAACCACTGGCAAGTCATGTTAAATCAAGTTTCAAAAATAAGATGGATAGATTATAATAGTCTATGGATCTAAGGAGGATAGTTAGACATAAGATGCAAATCAGCCTTCAATTACTCTTCCAGTGCAGAGACCCTTGTAAAAAAAATATGAAGGATGGAGGCTACATCCTTTATATCCTAAGCCTTGATCAATTCTAATACCCTGAATTGGGGTAATTGTAGACAAATCCCATTACTACACACCAGTACCTACCTTCATTTCGGCTCAACTCAATGTCTGCAAACAGACCGATTTTGATGACCTGCCACAGAAGGCCCAACACAAGGTAAGGCTTCCCCTCTTTTAGATCTTCAGCACCAATATTAACCACGTGACACCCAATCGCGGAAGCAGAATTCAATGCCAGATTCAAGTTTTCCTGGGGAAAAATAGGAAGTTGTGGAAGAATGAGTGAACAGTAAAATATATGGAATGGGGACAGACAAAGAAAATAGGCTTGATAATACCCACTGCTGTGTTGCTAAGTGATTTTTGAACAAGCTGGTATCTGCAGCACATAGGAATCATTTTAGTAGGGACATTTCTATATAGACGTTCCTTAACTGTTATGAGAGTCTCTGCCTCCACCACTGTCACAGTACATTCCAGATTCCAAGCATCCTCTGGATGAAAACGTTCTTTTTTAAATTCCCTCTAAACCTTACCTTACCTTACCTTAAACCCATGCCCTCACTTTTAGATACATTTGAAAGGTTTACTATCTATGCCCCTCAACATTTTATAGACCTCTGTCAGGTCCCCCTCAGCCTATCCAGTCTCTCCTCATAACTAAAATACTGTATTCCAGGCAACAACTTGGTGAATATGCTCCGCACCCTCCTCTGTGTAATCATGTCTTTCCTATACTGTGGCCTAACCAATTGTTTTATAAATTAAATACCATAGCCTCCTTGCTGTTATATTCTGTGCCTGGGCTTATATATACAGTCACCTTCAAAGATTCTTTAATTGTATACCAAGGTGCCTCTATTCTTTAATATTTCTTAAGGCTCTTTCATTCACTGTGTATGTCCTACCTTTAGTAGACTTCACAAAATTCATTATCTTGCACTTATTCCAACCAACATTACACTGCTCATCTCTTCAACTGATCAATATTTTCCTGCAGCACAAGTCTATCCTTCTCAATACAAGTAACACTACTGACTTTTGTGGTATCTGCTAACCCATCATACCTCTAACTTATTCAATATATAACCAATTGGTCATGGGCTTCCAATCACAAAACCAATTCTCCACCATAACCCTTTCTTCTGATATAATCCTGTTTGCCAACTTGCCCTGGATCTCATGAGCTCTAACCTTTTTAACCAATCTGCTCTGTAGGACTTTGTCAAAGGCCTAACTGGTTCACTTTCCCACTTTTTTCACTATTAGAAGAGTCTCAAATAAAAGGACCCTCAAATAAGAGGGCTAGTCATTTAACAATAAGGCATGTAAAAGTTTCTCGCTGATGGTAGCGAATCTCTGGAATTTTCTGCTCTGGCAATGGTCAAAGTGTGATTTTCTGCAAGCCTTTAAAGTGGAAGTGGATAAATATTTGATGGATAAGGAATAAAATGGTACGGACAAATGACACGGAAGAAGAGTTGAAACCAGCATAGGTCAGCTATGATCATATTGAATGGTGGGCAGGCTTGAAAGGCTTGATGACCTATTCCTGTTCCTATTTTCTTGTGTTCTCACTGAAGCATGTATAGACTACATTAACTACACTGCTCTCATTAAATACTTTTATTTAAATCTCTTCAAAAATGTACTCAAATTTGCCAGACAGGATCTTCCCTAGTAAAACTACATGATTAATTTCCTCTTTTCCAAATTTAGATTGATCCAATCTCTCAGAAACTTTTTTTGAATTACTTCCCTACCAGCCTTTAATTACTTGGTTTATGCCTTCTACTCTGCTTGAAAGAAAGGACAACATTGCTGCCTTTAGTGGGCACCAATTGTCAGGGCTTCCCTTGCCCCTTATAGCAGCCTGGGATACATCTCATCAGGCCTTGGGAATTTATCCAGATTTATTCTCAAAAAGACATGCAATTCTTCCTTTTTAGAATTTCACTGCCTTTGTGAATTTTCCAACTAATTCCTTACTGCGTTCACTTCTGCTTGCTGCACAACTTCGTCAACAGGGAAGATATGCTCTTAACACTGAGCTGAAGAGTCTGCAATGATTTGTCTGCAGATTTTAGAACTGGCATATTTAGACTTTTCTTTGAAGAAATGATTGATTCACTATGTTGATTTCCAAAGAAGTAAAGCCTGTGGCACGCAAAAGAACTGCTAGTTCATTTAAAGCAGAATGGCTTAATGAAACAGTAGAAACTGCTACAGTGAAAGCTCGTGAGGTCAGGAACTTACAGCTGCGAGAACTATTTATGTACAATACAGAAACCAGTGTTACCTGCGTGTATTGTCGCGATGCAAAAGTTGCTGGAGAATTTGCAAGTGGGGACAAGTGCAGTAATATTTAAAAACTTGACTTTTTAAAGTGCCATTTAGCAAGCAAATCACATATGGACAGCTCCGGTGAGAAAATGCTTCATTTCCCACTGCAGGCCTGCTATATATGTTTTGTGAAAGTGCAGATGAATAAGAGCGAAAACAATCAAACCGAGAGGAGATCAAAGTTCTTGTTGATAGTGTTTTGCTAGCTGTTAAAATGAATACCTCCATATATAAAATTCAGTGCATGATGTTGTCACTGGGCAAAAAATTGCACAGCACAAGATTTTTGTGCACACTGGTCATTATAAATTAGAGGGAACATTGCTCACAAATCAAATTCATTTGTTAAATTGTGCCAAATTTGTGCATTCTTGCAATGCCTGGCCCAGTGCTGCTTCACAGAGATTCCTCAGCAGCTGCATCATGGCTGGTGAAAAGCTGCTAACTGACAGCAGAGCAGACTGCAGATAGCTCCTGCTTTGCGCCTCCCATTCCAATGTATGAACACTGAAGCCTACACTGTCCCACATTGCATCAGTCTGCAATGTCCCAAGTCATAGTCACTTATCAAATGCCTAGAAGGATCACACCTAGCATAATTTAACTCCCCTTCAAAGGGATCAGACTAACTTTCAGTAGACAGCTTTAATTGATACCTATCTCTTAGAACCTTGGCCTGGAGTCAACTTCAGCCAATCAACCCTGCAGGAAATTTTCCTCCTCCCTTGCTGTTGTCTTGTACTCCAAGCAATTTTTTTTAACTGAAACAAATTAGATTGCCTTTATATATCAGAAATATTACAAGACATTCAATACATCTGGTGTCAGTGACAGCCATCCTAATGTTAAAAAGATGCAAATATTTTCATTAATTCAGTCCATGTAGTTAATCTTAATACCTGGATAGTGAAAGGGGTGAGCTTCTTTTTGTTGATTGTCCTCTCGTCAATGGTATCGGGCACCGACAGATTGATCATTTTACTAGATTAAAATAGAAGTTAATCAGAACAGCAGAGTGGTTAGTTTCTATTATTTCAAAGGCCAAATAACCTTCAAACAAAAAATAAAATGAAATGACTATATCCCCATGTTAGAACTCCAGCTTTTACCAGGATTAGCCAGCAGGGGCAAACATAGTTCCCTAAGATAGTCCAATCAGTTCTGAAAAAAATCCCTTAGTATTGATCAGTGACTGCTCATATTCCCAATTAACATCTGTGCTTTTAAACCCTGCTTCCTGTACCTTACTTTGTTTGGTCTTAAAGTGTAACAAGGGCCTCTGGTATTTTTTTCAGTCTTTTCTGAGCTTTTTAATGTCCGTGTACTGACTGCTATTTTTGGATCTTATTTGTGCATCAAGATTTTGGGTTGCTTAGCTTGTGTTTAGATCACTGCATTTTTGAGTTCGACTGATGGCCTATATTTGCCCACACCTATATTTTTTTGCACATCTTGGCTAAAAGAAAGTGAAACTTGCTTTTGACTCTGCACATCAACTCCTGTCTACAGCATGGTTTCTACAATCCTCAGTGGTACAGCGGTAATGTGTGGACTTTCAACCCAGTGACTCGAATTTGATTCCCAATCGTGCCGTTTCCTTTACACCCCATAACTGATGACCTTTATGAAGCCAGCTAAGATTAAAGAACAATTCAATAAACATGTAAAATACTGAACAGGCCAGATGTTAACTTTAATGAAAATTTTTTTGACCTTGAACACTAATTTGATCCATCCCCCCCCCCCCCCCACTGCTGCCTGACCTGCTTAAATGTTCAAACATCCTCTGTTTTTATTTCAGTTTCCAGCATCTGCAGGATTTTGCATTTGTATTCCATCCTAGCTTTATCTTTTAAGCTTGGATATTCCCCTTCCCCTCTGCTGAAAAAAATCAAGTTCTGCTGTTACCCATGAAACTGCCACAAAGTGAACATGTAAAGGAAGTGGCAGAAGGGAAGATGTGGACACCAGTTTCTTACAACAGACATTTCCTATTGCCATCAGAACCAACACAAAACAACACTTGAAGGAAACAAAATATCTGCAAGACGGAATTAAGAGGCAAGAAAGGGGAGGTAATATGAACATTCAGTCATTCTCGCTTTGTGCCTAAAGTGGCACAAATGAGTTGATAATCCCTTTATATCTACCAAGTGACACGATTGTTCAAAAAACCCTTCCACTGTACCAAGACAACATTAATATAATATCCCTTATCAGAGCTTTAGGTAAACCCATCAATTCGCTTTTTTTTTATAATGCTAAGAACATCAGCGCAGGTAGTAAGGTGATTCTAGGAGAAAGCTTTGCTACTTTACTAAGCTCACATAGTTCACATTAAAAACAGAAGGTACTAGAAATACCCACATCAGGCTGTATTCATGGAGAGATTAACTAATGTGTTGGATCTTCCTGATAAATCCAGGCAGAAATGCTGCAATAATTGTACTTTCTTGGGAAGATGCCTTCATTTATTTCCAGTATAAGTAAGTATGGACTCCCACACAGTTTTCCAAGCCTCAAACTTGTTAACTGTTTCCCAGTCTGTTCCAACATTGGACTCTGCATGGATTGAACTGGTGAAGAATGGACTGTTGAATTTCCTTATGTTGACTATAAAAGCTGCTATCTGAATCTGATTCTGTGAAGGGACATCAGGCCTATTCATCTAAATAGAGAAGGATAGTTGCATGGAAGAAGGGCAAGGTGTAGGATTTAAAAAAAATTAAAGATTAATTATGTAGACACAAGGGATGCTGGTGTTGGAACAATGCACAAGATGCAGATGAAGTATCCTAACCCAAAATGCCAACTGCCCATTTCTCTCCACAGATGCTGCCTGACCCATTGTATTCCTTCAGAAACTTGTGTGTTACTATTAATTATGTGTTCTAATATTTGGAGATGCTGGGAAAGGATGAAGGGGGTGTTGACGTTGACAATGTATTCCTTTGTTCTGGATTCCTCCACCAGAAGAAATCATTTAAGTGTATATTTTCCCTTATTCATTTGAAACACACAATTAAACCAAAGTTCAACCTCCTAAATTTAAGGGGATGCACTTATTATCTTTGGAGTCCAAATGTAGTTTAGCCCCAGATGCCCGAATCTAATTTTAGTGAAACTGTCCTGCAGCCTCTCCAGTTCTAACATTAACTTGCTGTTCAGACACAAATATCACTCTCTATCTCTACAAATATTTCACTTAATACTCAAACATTCCACTGTGAAGAGCACATACCCAGATACTTCTCATTTGTTCTGAAAATCATTGGGGAATGTATTATGGAGAATGTTTTAATTTCTCATCTAAATTGTTTGATCTTCTATAAAGCATAGCCAGGTAACATAGTGGTGGGCAAAGCTGGTGGTTTGCTGGCACTGACTCATTGGCAATGAAAGGAACAATACAAGGTAAAGTCAGGTTTGATAAATGGGTCATGGTATTGGAAGGTCAATTGATTTTAATTGCAGACAGCCAAATTAGGGTAGTAATTATGTGTCAATCAATTCATAGGCCCCATTCTACTTGATGCATTTGGCAATAAACGCCGATGGGTTGTTAGAGACCATTGTAAGCCAGTGAAGAAAATGTACAACACTTACCAAAGGATGATGCCATTCCCAACAGCTGCAAAAAGTTCAGTGTCACTGTTGGCATCCATAGGAATGAGTTGCTGACAATCTGGATCCTTTTCCAAAGCCTTGTTGATCCAATTAACAAAAGCAAATCGTTCTTCCTCTACAAGGAAGAAGATGAGAACTCAGTTGATGATTTATTGAGAGTCAGAAGAAGGAAAGCAGGGTAAGATGCTGATCTTCCTGGCTCATCAATGTACTGAACATTTTTACAGAAATACCACTATGCTTTTCCCTCCCTTCCCCATCTCCATCCTCTTCCATATACATTACACATGGTGCATCACAGTAACACTGGAAATGACATTAATCAGAACACATTAGTTTGTGCTTAATAGTTGTTAAAGAAACAAAAGTAATATAAACCAATAACAATGTGTTGGCAGTAAATGTCTTTCACTTTGCAGACAATGAGCTATAACTGGAAAGCACAGTTCTACTAATGCACTGGGAAAGATTGGGGAAAATCCTTCGCCCACAGGATTAGGATGTTGATCACTGCAATCATCATTCCTGTAGAGTGAGAAAAAAAACACCTTCTTCACTGTTGCCTGCTCTTAGTATTTTGGTAACTCTAGCTGGCAAGACCAGTTTGCATATTTTCTTATGACTTTTATCTGGTTATTGAATATCTTCAACAGAAGCAGTGCATTGTTTTAAATTATGTTAACTTGCTAGTTATAACTGAAATTTATCCAATGTACACAAATCTTTATGAAAATATTGTGACTATACAATACTCATTAATGTGTATTTTTCTACCAGAAATAACAGTGAGTCATATTTCAAAAAGGTTAGCATGAGATTATTTTAATATGCCACATGAAAGTATTAGATTTATGGGCACCACAGTAGTGGAGTGATTAGCGCGACACTATTACAGCTTGGGGCTTCGGAGTTCGGAGTTCAATCCCAGCATCCTCTGTAGGAAGTCTCTACGTCCTCCCTGTGGAATGCGTGAGTTTTCTCTGGGACTTCCAGTTTCCTCCAACAGTCCAAAGACGCACCAGTTAGGTTACTGGTCATTGTAAATTGTCCCATGATTAAGGTAGGATTATATCGATTTGTTGGAGGTTGCTGGGACATGTGGTTCAAAGGGCTGAAAGTGCCTATTCTGAACGGCATCTCTTAAAATAAATAAATATTACAGATAGAGAAGATCCTTCAGTCCAGAGGTTGAATAAGGTCCACATCTTACCTGGCTGGCCTGTTTATGAAGACCATTCTAAATGTTAAACACCAAAATGTGAAGATGTTCCTATTGGCACTTGTTCTTATTCTTCTAACCATTTTAGCTGATAGTAGTGCTTCACTTTATTATCCAGCGTCAAATACTGTCACATACTATACACAGGAGATCTTTAAAAAATACTGATGTTATTTTCATTACTGGGCATATCTTTGAATAATGTCCTTATTCACTTTTATCCAGAGCCTAGTTCAATTTTATGGGAATTAGCTGAACAATAGTTAATGAGCTTGTAGCACTCAATGAAATAATGCTCCTCCACTGTCCATCACTTATGCTTCCAGGACCAAAGATCAGTATTCTGCTATGCATTTCTCTGAGGTTATGATTAAACTACCTTACTGTACTAAGAGAATCAGTGGGGTCTCTCTTCCAATCATCAAAGATATTTATCAGGACTGCTGTGTCTGCAGGCCCTTAGCACTGTCAATGATCTCTTCCATCTTCCAGTAATCTCTTTGACCCTCTACCATCAGGTAGGAGGTACCATAGCATTAGGACAAGGACTGTTAGGATAAGGAGCAGCTTCTTCCCTCAGACATCGAGACTACTTGAACTCCCTACCACCACCCAGTTCTCATCACATACGAAGAGCCAGTAGCGTTATACTGTTTACTCTTTAACATGCATCATAAATGCATCTTATTATTTGTTAGTTTATTGCTGGTAATATTACTTTATGTTGGGGTTGATCAGGTTTGTAGAAAGTTGTTGGGGCAGAGTGGCTCAAAGGGCCTACTCCAAGCTGTATCACTAAATAAGTTCATAAATGTTGTGTGTTTCTGAGTTATATGTACTGTGTTGTGCACCTTGGTCTGGAGAAATGTTTCATTTGGCGGTATACACGTGTATGGTTGAATAACAATAAACTGAACTTGAACTTGAATCAGCCTCTGCCCAGTTTTGTATCAATCTGTCTGTATGCCTTTCTGTTTCTCTCTCCTGTGCACATCTAAAGCCCCTTAAAGGCAAGAATCAAATTCACTCAAATCAAATCTATAACACCAGATAGAGTCAGGTTTCCTTTGGACCACACAAAATGAACGAGTCACCCATGGTACCTGAGTATGAATGCTGAGTTCCTTCACTAGACTTCTCAGTTCCTTGAACAGCACATATTCCCTCCTTCTTTAAGAGTTGTTTTCGGAAAGTTTTAGCGACATCGTCACTCTTCAAACCATAGTAAAGCTGTGAAAATGCAAGACATATTTCAATGGTGGAGTTAAAACAATCAGTATCAAGCAGTTTGGAAGTAAGGTTTATAAAGTTCAACAAGGCAGGAACGGGTGACAAACCAATCTGTCTGAGGACCAGATATAATGAGGTGCTGCTGTAAGTAGCCTTGCATTTATGCTTTATCCCAGTGAGAAACATTTACCAAGCACACGGAACTACATAAACAACAGGGCACCTAGAGCGTAGGCAGGAACTAACTTACAGTACCAGAACTACAAGTCATCATAATGCATTAGAAAAGTATTGCATTTCTATAGTGTCTTCCATGACCAGTGAGGTACTGTTGAAGTTCAGGTATGAAGGAAATTGGGTGACTAATTAATGCACGGCAAGATCCCATACTAGCAATGTAGTAATTAACAGATAAATTGGTTAAATAGTAAGTATTGACAAGGAGTTTTTATAACTCCATCATTGCTATGGGATCCTTGTATTCACATCAGAGGGCAGATAATGCTTCAATTTAATGTGACTGTCAGCAGTACCCTGACTGTATTATATACCCACAGTATTGCATTGAAGTGTTGACATAGTTATGTACTCAGGTCTCTGGAGCAAAACACAAACCCACAAGCTGTTGCCGAGAGGTAAATGTGCTCTCGCTGAGTGTGATGCTCACTATAATGGGAAATCAAACAACTGCAGATACTGGAAATTGGAATAAAGGGTCTTCAGTTAAAATGTTAACTGTTTTTCCCTTTCCCAGATGCTACCTAACTTGCTGAGTGTTTCCAGCATTTTCAGTCTTTGGGTGATATAGCTAACAAAAAGAAGGGTAGACCAATCACAATATTTACCACAGTAATACATTAATATAGCTTATCTCCATGAATCCTGGGTTAATTCTGTTCTCTGTACCCTTCAATATTTTTTCATGAAGCTAACTCAGGCTTTCTGACGGATGTCTTGTCTAAACTGCTGATCAAACTCCTTACTAGCCTCACTATCGCTCTGCACAGTTCTGGCTGCAAATCTAGTGTCTCTAAGGGAATTATTATGCTTCCTCATTTCAAACTTGTTTACTCAAATCCTTTCTCTTATCTTCTGCCAGGGATGATCCTTACTTGTAATATGCCCATTAAACACTCCTGATAATGTACATCAACCATTCATGGTGCAAGATTTTGCAAAAATAATGAGAGCAGTAATAATAAAATTATCCAATTAAAAGGTCCAGCCAAACCCTTATTAATTTCAGGAGGCCATTAGGATGGGACTGGGGTGGCAGGATGCTGGTTTCTGTATTGAAGCTGTAAATCCTCTAGGATATCCAACTCAAGACATAGGATGATCAATCTCCACTAAACCTGAAGCCAGATTGCCTAACAAACTCTGGGTAACTCAAAGCTTCAGCATGTTTGTGTATTCCGGAAGTATACAACACGGTAGGTCAATTTTGTACACAGAAGCTTGCTCATGTATACTATTTGTGCGCCATGCCTTTAAATCACAGTACATCCCTGAGTCTTCTCTTAAAGTGAAATCATGCAGTTGAATTGCACCATATATTGGCTACATTTTCAGGGGCCACTATATGCTGTAATTCAACTGCAGGGTGTTTGTTCATTCCATATCCCCCAGGAATATGATGGCTTAAATATTCTATGGGAAGCTTAATTCATATCTATACACAGAGATAGCAATTCTAGCCTGTACTGTATTATGTATTCCATTGGGAAGGCGGACAACCAGATGTTATTTTTGTGAGGCTTGTGGCAAAGGCCACAAATTGGAAGGCAAATTTTGAATTTTCACTTTTAAATCCTTCAGTTACCACCCCCTTGTAAAATTGCTGTACTTTCTTTCTTAAGTTCATTTTTAGAATCTGCATGATGCAGGCAAGACCAACATTTATTGCCCACTTGTCCATAAGAAATTTCATTTAGATTCCTTGGTCTTTTAATTTGCCTAATAAATACCTACAGCAAAAAAACTTAATAATTGCGACACAATGCAATTTTCACCCATTTAATTTTTTACAATAAATTTTCTAGATTGGAAATAATAAACTAATTTGTCTTCAATGGTCTTCATTTCATCCTTGATTTCAGTGTGAAGTAAATCTTAAATTATGAAAATTTAAGACAAGCAAATAGTTTCCAGTTATTGACTTATGTAAATAAAACAAAATGCTAAAAATTTCAGGATAAATGTAAAATATTTGAAAGATAAATCAAGGAAAAACTTTTTGCTAAATTACACTTCAAAAAGTACTGGATTGGTGAAGAGAATTACAGAAGATTTGACTCAAGTTACTTGCAGAAGGCAGCACAGTAGTATAGCTAGTAGAACTACTGCCTCATAGCTCCAGCAAGCCAGGTTCAATCCTGGAGCTGCCTGTGTGGAGACAACATGCTCTCCTGTGACCTCTTAGATTTCCCCCAGGTCCTCTAGATTCCTCCCACATTCCAATAACATTCAGATTGTAAATTGTTCTACTGTGTATGATCATCATTATGTCTGTGTCATATGACGAGGGCAATCATGGACTATCTATGACCATGATTATTTTTGACAAAATTTTCTACAGAAGTGGTTTGCCATTGCCTTCTTCAGGGCAGTGTCTTTACAAGATGGATGACCCCAGCCATTATCAATACTCTCCAGAGATTGTCTACCTGGTGTCAGTGGTTGTATAACCAAGGACTTGTGATGTGCACTGCTGCTCATACGACCAACCACCACCATGGATTCACATGACCTTGATTGGGGGGGGGAGCTAAGAATGTGCTACAACTTGTCCTAGGTTGACCTGCAGGAGGGAAGGAATGCCTTATACCTCCTCATATCTCCTAGAAACGTATCTACTATGTAGGCGAGTGGTAGAATTTGGGAGGAGTTCATGGTCTTGGAAGCTGAAGGGATATTGGAAAATGATCAGGTAATTAAAATAGGGAAACATGAGAAGGGAAAATGGAGGAAGATAATCTGCAAAACTGTGGCCATGGGGGTCTATAGTTATTGGAAGGAGGAATATAAAAGCATGAAAGAGAATTTCAAAATCAACTTTCTAAGTGTCAATACAACTGATAATTTGAAAGTTAATTTCTACATTTAATGGTATTATTTTACTCAGGGAGGTTGGTGCTTGCTGTGTGGATTAGAGGTTAGACAAACTTGGGTTTTGCTCTGAAACAGGGATGGTCAGTAAAACTGCTTCTGGCAGCAACATGCACATGTGTGAAAATACTCAGTGTTGAGTACTTTGAAGAGATGCTATTTTGAGCTCAGACATCATTTACACTAAGGCAGGGGTTACACTAAGAATTACATGTGTTTTAAATCAAAATGACACTGTCTTTTGGGTCAGGGTTTAAACAAGGAATCTGTCTGACCTCTCCAATAGACATTGAAAAGTTTTGTAGTACTGAATTATACACTCATTTAAATTTGAACTAAATTAGTCAGTTACTCTATTACTGTTTGCAAGACTTTGTTATGTCCTAAACTGGTGGTATATTGTTCATCTGAAGTATCTCAATGAAAGGGACCCACACATTTTTCCTATCTTTCTCAATGTTCCTTCAGCAACGATTAGTAAAACAATAATGTTTGTATGTTGACCTTCTCAGCAGAAGTAAACCAAAAGGGCACAAAAGAAACCCACCTCAATAAATTCTTCAAAACTAATTCGGTCTTTCTGATTTCCAGATTCTGCTAACTTTTCTTTTAGTTCACGGACTTTGAAGCCTGGGATTGGTTGGTTGGCTTCTTTAAAAAGATTTTGGAGTTCACTGCTATCAATGTATCCAGAGCTATCAATATCTGAAAAACAAAATGAGGTTTAATTAAAACCTTTAAAATCATAATGTTACAAGTGATTCAATCAACGAGGGATGTGGCCAGTTTAAGGGTGCGATGGATTCGAGCACTGTTTACAGATAAGTATTGTTCTGTCTGTAGATAGTTCTGGGTAAATAGATGGCTAGCTGCAACTTGACCACCCTGACACCCCACTACTGGCCTCCAGAAACACTGTGGTACAATGAAGTTCCCTGGGAAAATCCACTTCATCATTCTGGAAGTAGGAGGAGCATACAGTCAGCATCACAAGAGATCACCATAGTGACGAAATTTAGTGTATACAGGGGGAAATAAAACAATAACAGTAGCAACAAATTCTATTACCTTTCCACTGATTTCCCTCTGGATCTTACTACATTCATTTAAACTAACTGCATTGAGTAGAAGTAATGAAATTTCCACTACTTTTAGAAGCATTTATCCAGAAACAGTTAAGTGTTGCTGGACTAAAACTATGATTGAATAACTAACTGATGCAAGGTAAGTTATTTGTCCCATGCTTGAGGAAAAAGATATCCTTTTTGCCTGTGATCTGGAATTTATTCATCTGGAAGTGACTTCCAGCTGTTCCCTCCACAGCATTTTTAAAACCACCAATGCAAAATTATTTACTGAGCATGCAGCAGGTATTTTAGCAAGGTCAGAAATTGCTGATTCCATCGTCAAATGAGACACACATTTATGTTCCTCCATCGTAGTCAGGCAGGATCAATGGTCCTTTCCGGTTTACCTCTGTGGAAATCATGTATCTGAGACACTCACCGATTTTTGAAAATGCATCTTTAAGTTCTTCCAGTTCTTCATTGGAGATCTGTGGTGTTTCTGCCATGGTCTTCAAATATCTCTATGAAGGCAAGTTAACCTGAAACCAGATTTATAATATTTTGATTATTATCTGCATATTACTTCAAAAAGAGTAATTTCTCTCAACAGCATTCATTACTACTCAAGAAAGGAAATATGTTTTACTTAATGTTTCAGGCTCAGACCCTCTGAAAGCCTGAAATATCATCTGTACATTTCCCTCCATAGCTGCTGCCTGACCTGCTGAGTTCCTCCAGCATCTTTTGTGTTTAAGACTTCCAGCATTTGTAAGATCTCTTATGCCCTCACTTCAGATGAATTTGGCATCAGTATATAGCACCTCTCCACACATACATTGCAAAGGGTTCTGATAAGGTATTTATGTGTTCACCCGCACTAGAATTTGGCTCTAAGTGTACTTTTACATCTAAATCAGTGGTACTTCTGATGGCAGTTTGAGCCTTAATTTGTCAAATTATTGATATATTCTGTATAAAACATGAAACCTGCATAACCACAATAACTTGCCAAATCTCCAAAAGAACACAGAAACCCCACAATCTACCAGCTAGAACAAGGACATGGGTCAACCTTTAAGTTCTCCAAATCAAGCATCAGTTTGTCTTGGATATCAATTACCATCTGGTCATCATTGTTGGTTAAAATTGTGTACACATTTGTGAGAGAACCTTCAATCATCTTGAAGCAATACGTCCATCACTACCTTTGAAGGTAATGCTGACCTTGCTGCTGGAGCTTATAGGCCGAGAATAAATTCAAAAGAGAATATATTGCAGTAAAACCATTACTTCTCATGAATTTAATAAATGATCCCTGAAATATTACCAACAATTGTAAAGAAAAAAATAATTAGTCTATAGGTGTTAGAATAAAATATTATTTTATTAAATAAAAATAATAATGTTCAAATACAATATTAGAATTCCAATGACACCAGATATGAACCTACATTTTAGTGAACTGAGGTGCAAGTGAAATTGTATGCCCTAAATCAAGTTACTGGAAAGGTTTGAACTTAGTGAAATGTCATCATGTTTTTGATTGGTAATGTGTGTTTAGTACATGAGGAAAGCGTGGCACGTTTTTCAGATTAACAGGAACAACTCTATTAATTACAAAGTACCTTTTTTCCTATTAGATAGAGACATTCAATCAGGGAAGGTAGATATCAAATTCACTCTATTACAGACGCAGAGGTATATAATTTGATGCTACCTTTCTCTCAGATTCTATACGAAGACTCTCCACAAACTGATTTAAAGTAGCTTGTGTCTTTTTTAAACTTTATTATGAGAATTCCTAAAGCATTTTCAAAAATCAAGTTCAATTAACTATTGCAGCATATAATTGAAATGTATGTTCATGACTTGCTCCAAGTTGAGAAACAGGCTTCAATTTTGGAAGCAAAGAGGAAGTTATTTCACGCTCTGGTTTTTAGTGACATTTTCTGAAGCTGATTGATATTGATGCTTGAATGTTTCAACTTCTATGTCACTATGTCAACTTCTAATGGAAAAATATTGCCTATAGTTTAGATCATGCCGAACAATATAGTCACATAGTAACAATAATTTGCAGCCACAACCTAATTTCAAAATGCAAACCACAATCTATAATTTGTTACTCTAATTGTTGTAACTTTTTCCATTTAAATTTCGTCCCCAGTGGAAACTGTAGTCACCATAGGCAAGAAGGTTTAATTACAATATTATGAGCTCATATGGGCTATTCCCATTATAAACCCAGACACAGCTGTTTGGAGTGAAAAATATATATTATAAATTAACTCAAAGAATGCTTTGTTTTTAAAATGGGAATTGAAGTAAATTTGCACAATTTGGAACATCCCACCACTGAAGCACCACACAATCTTGATTCACTACTTTTTGCTGGACTTTTGCGCTCTGTCCTTACTGGACATCCTGAGTTTCCAGTTGCTTATCATTTCAATTCCCTTTCCCACACCCACACAAACCTCTCTGATCTTGGCCTTCTCCATTGCCAATGCAATATTAACTGCTAACTTAAAGAACAGCAACCACTCATTTAACCTCCACCCCAACTGCATGAACAATGAATGACCAATTTTGGATAATCCACTCCCCCTATGTTCCCCTCCCATTCCCACCAGTCCACTCAGGGTGTCTCTTCCCTTGCTTACCTTCCTCCCAGATTTATCACCCTCCCCATCCCATTCTCACCTTCCCTCCCTCATCTGCTTCCAGTGATCCCCTACCAACCTCTGCTCAACACTGCCCCTCTCCCACCCAGATCCTTCTGCCCATACTTTATTTATTTATTTTATATTTAAGAGATACGTACAGCATGGTAACAGGCTTTCCTGGCCCTGACCCAAATGACCAACTGACCGACTAACCCGTACACTTTGGAAAGTGGGAGGAAACCAAAGCACCAGCAGGCAACCTACACAGTCTCAGGGAGAATATTCCAACTCCTTATAGACAGCAACAGGAATCCTTCACCACCCCCCGACTCAGCCACTCAATCTGGCCCATCCTATTGCCTCTGTCTCATCTCTTCCCTCTTCTACTGTTGAGGTTGTCTTCCCTCCATACACTCAATCCTGATGAAGGGTCTTGACCTGAAACACTGACCAATCCTTTGCCTCCACAAACGCTGTTTGAGCCATTAAGTTCTTTCATAGTCAATTTTTGCTTTATATTTCAGTAACTGCAGTCATGTCTCCAGGAAGACCATAATCTTGTTGTGGTTGAAGGCTTGCCTGCCTCAATGACCTGGAGAGCTATGGTATGTTGGCTGGAGTCAGGGTTTATGATTTGGTTCTTGGTAGGGTCAAAGGGTAAAGGCCAGACTAAGAGTGGTCCACCGGTCCTCCAGGTTTGGGGTTTAGCTCAGCTCTAACATCCCTGACAAGTAAAACAAAACTGTTACAGGACAGCAATGAAGAATCCTTCTACATCTGAGTGTGATGGTATTTCTGAGTCTCCACCCGGGACTTGCATGGCTGACAGTCATGAAAACCAAGAGGAAACTACCAGTATGATAAAGGAAACCATGAGCACCATCAGAGATAGAGGACCTTCACTGCTACTCTAAATGCCAACGGCATAAGGGGCAGCTAGGAACTGCAGGCGCTGGTGTTCCCTGTCTCGATTCACTTTGTACATGTCACACAGCTGATCAGTGAAAGTGAATTGACTTCCTCTTTGCTTCCAAAAAAAAGACACTTCCACAGCTTTCAACAAGTCCTAAAAACTGAACTCTGAAAATATTTCACAGAACATGTACTGTTCTGCAAATAAGATTTGAGATCCAGTAGGAAAGTGAACTTGAAACAGATTACACACTAGTGCTATATAAAGAATGCAATGCAGTTTGATTTGGACCCACATTTGAAATATTGATACAGCTGACTTTATACTTACATTAGGCTGCAATTTATTAAGGTTAGCAACTTTGGTGATGGACCTAACAAAGAGTAAATATTATTTTCCATCATTTATTGATAAAAGAGCTAAGAAGTGTAACAGCTTTATTTCCTGGGATTTTGAAACCAAAAAAAATTAGCAACAGCAAAGTCAATTTTCACTATAAATCATTTTTCAAGAATGTTCCTTTGTAATCCTTAAGCAGAATTCCCATTGAATGACAAATGACATTTTTGAAAATATTTCATGAGCTCCCTTTGGGAATGTAGTCGTGGCTCCACCCACATTATGCAAGGATTTAAGCTTCACTCCCAAACTGTAGTAGATGAGTTGGAGTGAGAATACTTTAGATTCCAGATTAGCAAATTATATTTGATGATAAATCATTAAGGAAGAAATAGTGAGACATCTGGATATAAGTGTTACAATCAGGAAGACGCAGCATGGATCCAGAAAATGCAGGTCCTGTCTGACAAACTTGCTGAAGTTCTTTGAGGATATAATGAGCATAATGCATAGGTGGAACAGGTAGATGTTGTAAAGTTGGATTTCCAGGAGGCATTTGATATGGTGCTGCATGAAATACTTATCCATAAGATAATGATGCATGGAGTTGAGGGTAATTATTGACATGGATAGAGGATTGATTAACCAATAAAGATTTGCTTTATTTATCCAAGTACATCAAACACAGAAACATACAGTGAAACATATCATTTGTGTCAAATGTAAACATTTGTAACCAGGCCAGCTTGATAAAGTCACAAAATTATTATTATCAACAAATCACCTGTAATACCAGAGGAAATAACACACTGGGCCACTGTTACACTAAGATCAAGAGTGCCTTTTGTGCTGTCCCAGGCCCACACTTTGCTAAGTCTGATCACTTGGCTGTACTTCCTCTCCCTGAGTGTAGGCAGAGACTGAAGACCGCAACACCAGTAATGAGGACCAAGAGGTATGGACAAGGAAAACACAGGAGCACTTACAGGACTGCTTTGAATCAGTGGACTGGAAAGTCCTCAGGGAGTCAGTTATCTTCAAGTCTGGATGAGTATGCTGCAGTTGTTACTAACTTCATTAAAACCCATGTGGATGAGCGTGGCCTACGAAAACATACTGTACGTTCCCAAATTAAAAGCTGTGGATGAACCAGGAGGTTCGTCATCTCCTGAGGGGTAAATCTGTGGCATTTTAGTCTGTGATCCAGGTCTGTTAAAGAAATAAGGTATGACTTGAGAAGGTCTACTTCAACAACCAAATAGGAATTCCAGGAGAGGTTAGAGGCAACATCAGATGCATGTCAATTCTGGCAGGATTTGCAGGCTATTTACCAACATCAAGCAAAACCCAACATGTTGAATGGCAGTAACGGTCACTACCGGACAAGCTCAACGCCTTTTAAGCTCGCTTTGAAAGGGAAAATAAAACCACAGCTATGAGGATCCCTGCAGCATCCAATGACCCTGTGATCTCTGTCTTGGAAGTCAAAGTTAGGCTGTCTATCAAGAGGATGAACCTTCGCAAGGCAGATGGGGTACCTGGTAAGGCTCTGAAAACCTGTGCCAATCAACTGGTGGGGATATTCAAAGACATTTTCAATCTCTCACTGCTACAGACGGAACTTCTAACTTGCTTCAAAAGGGCAACAATTATACCAATGCTCAAGAAGAGCAGCATGAGCTGCCTCAAAAACTACTGTTCAGTAGCACTCACATCTAAGGTGATTAAGTGTTTTGAGAGGTCGGTCATGGCTAGAATCAACTCCTACCTCAGCAAGGACCTGGACCCGCTGTAATTTGCCTATCGCCACAATAGGTCTAGAGCAGACACAATCTCAATAGCTCTCCAGGCAGCCTTGGATCACCTGGACAATGCAAATACCAATGTCAGGATGCTTTTTATTGACTATAGCTCAAAATTTAACACCATCATTCCCACAGTCCCTCTGCAACTAGATCCTTGAATTCCTAACCAGAAGACAACAATCTATGTGGATTGGAAATAACACCTTCACCTCACTGACAATCAACACTGGCACACCTCAGGGATCTGTGCTTAGCCCACTGCTCTACTCTCTCTACACTCATGACTGTGTGGCTAGACACAGCTCAAATGCCATCTATAAGTTTGCTGATGATACAACCATTGTTGCCAGAAGTTCAGATGGTGACAAGAGGGCATACAGGAGTGAGAGAGCTCAGCTGGTTGAGTGGTGTTTCAGCAACAACCTTGCACTCAGCATACATAAGACCAACAAGCTGACTGTGGACTTCAGGTAGGGTAAGACAAGGAACACAAACCAATCACCAAAGATGGATCAGAAGTGGAGGAAATTTCAAGTTCCTGGGTGTCAATATCTCTGACAACCTAAACTGGACACAACATATTGATGCAGCTATAAAGAAGGAAAGACAGCAGCTATATTTCATCAGGAGTCTGAGGAGATTTGGTTTGTCGAGGAAAACACTCAAGAATTTCTACAAATGTACCATGGAGAACATTCTGGATTGCCTACATCACCATCTGGTATCAGGGTGGGGGCTACTGCACAAGATCAAAGTAAGTTGCATAAATATAAAATTAGTCAGCTTCATCGTGGGTACTAGCCTCTGTAGTATCCAAGACATCTTCAAGGAGCGGTGCCTCAGAAAGGTGGTGTCCATCATTAAGAATTCCCACCACCCAGGACATGCCCTCTTCACACTGTTACCATTGGGTAGGAGGTACAGAAGCCTGAAGGCACACACCCATTGATTCAGGAACAGCTTCTTCCTCTCTGCCATAAAGTTTACAAATTTCACAACGTATGTCATAGATATTAAACCCAGTTCTGATTCTGATTCTGAAATCAAATCAGCGAGGATTGTGCTGTATCGATATGCTTCTGTGCCAATAGCAGGCAGAAAGTTGGGATGAGATAGTTCTCTGATTGGCAGAGTACTGTAGGAGTCAGAGCTGGGCCTGCAACTGTTCATAATGTACATTAATGATTTGGAAGAGGGGGTTGAGTGTCAGCATAGCTAAGTTTACTGATGACACTAAACTGAGCAGAAAAGCAAATTGTGCAGAGGATGCAACGAACCTGCAAAGGGTTGGAGTTAAATGAATGGGCAAGGGCCTGAAAGATAGGGTAAAAAAAGATAGATCAAAGTAATTCACTTTGGAAGGAAAATAGAAGAGTAGGTTATTCTTTAAATGGTGAAAATTTGCAGCATGCTGCTGTGCAGAGGGACTTGTAAGTGCTTGTGGATGAATCACAAAAGGTTGGATTCTAGGTACAACAGATTATCCGGAAGGCAAACAGAATGTTGGCTTTTATTGTTAGAGAGATTGAATTTATGAGCAGGGAGGTTATGCTGCAACTGTACAGGGACTAATGAGGCTGCACCTGAAAAGCTACATGTAGTTCCTGTTTCCCTTTTTTGTTAAATAAATGATATAACATATAACAATTACAGCACAGAAACAGGCCATCTCGGCCCTTCTAGTCCGTGCCAAACAGGCATATTGGCTTTGGAGAAAGTGCAGAGGATATTCACCAAGTTGATTGCAGATATGAGGTGTTAGCCTATGAGGAGAGACTGAGTTACCAGGGACAACACAGACTGGAATTCAGAAGAATGAGAGGAGATCTTATAGAGATATATAAAATCATGAAAGGGATCGATAAGGCAGAGCTTGTAATATTGTTTCCACTGGTAGGTGAGAATAGAACAAGCAGACAGCCTCAACATTCAGGGCAGTAGATTTAGGATTGAGATGAGGAGGAACTGCTTTTCCTAGAGAGTGGTGCATCTGTGGGATTCTCTACCCAGGGAAGCAGTAGAAGCTACCTCATTAAATATATTTTAAACATAGTTAGATATATTTTTGCATTGTAGGGGAATTAAGGCTTATAGGGAAAAGGCAGGCAGGTGGAGTGGAGTCCATGGCCAGTTCAGCCATGATCTTATTGAATGTTGGAGCAGGCTCAACAGGCCTGATGACCTATTCCTATTTCTTATGTCCTTATAAATATACTTGGGGTAAAATCTAAAAATTAAACATTAAAAATTAAGAATTGAAAAGTTTACTATAATAACTATTGAAAGGTCATGAGAAGTGGTATATTAATGCAAGTCCTCATATTCCATAGACATGGACAGAAACCAATGCAGGAATACCAGGTTGAGTTCCTGAACAACAGTGTTATATCCATGAAATCTTTTTTTAATTCTAAGTTTGACTTTTATTCCACTACTACCCCCTTTGTTTACTTGTTTAAGACATAGGGTCAGAAATGCAGCAGCTTCTGGTAAAAGGCATTAGGATAATGCTCTGCAGGATGTTGTGCTGCATCTGTGTGAAGCCACACCCCATGGAAATTCCATCTCCTATCAGACAAGGGATTGAGCATATTACTGGGAAAGCAGACCAACCAGCTTCATCAAGATCCATGCCAAACTTTTCCCTAAGCAAATACATAATTAATATTTTCTTCATATTTTATTGAAATTCTGAGCAGCACTGATCCCAAGTGGAGGATTAACTTGACAGCTCTTGTGCTGTTCTCTGCTCTAGTAGTGAGGCTGATGCCAACAGCTAAACAAGCACCTGTTCCCTGAGATATTCTCTGGATTACTAAACCTAAAATGGATAATTTTGCAAAGTATATTAGACTGCAAAAATACTAATATTTTATCAGATCTTAAAATTCAATTATATTTACTAAGGTGTTAAACTATCCAACAGTCTTTTGAATGAAAAAATTTTTAAAAGATAACACTAATTAACAAGCAGAGACCATTAAAGTTCTATATCACTTGCAGAATGAATGGTCTCTGTCTGCATGTTTCATACAGTGTTCTGCTGTCTATTCTAAGCAATTTAATTAAAGTCACTCATTAAATTAAGTTTTCCTTATATAAACCATACTACTGGAGTGTTAGGGCAGAGGATGGGGCAGGTGGTGTAAAAGAAGATGCACAGCAGACAATCTAACAGGGAACTCAGTCCTGATGTAGGATTTTGACTTTTGACTATTTATTTTCTCCCTCAGATTTCTAAAGACTAACAAGACCAGTGAACAATAAACCAGGACTGATTTTTCGGCTTGATCACATTGGCTTGTGTTCCATGAGATGATGTCAGGGACAGGCCTGTGGTTTTCCTCATTTAGAAGAAGCAAGGAAATTGCTTGAAAAAGAGCTCAGCACCAGAGAGCACAGGAAATACACAGGGGGCCCTTGTACAGCAACACTTTAAGGAGATCTAAAAAAGATTAGGACTTTTGGGAGGGGGCATGGTCAGCATAGCAGCAGATATGAAAGTACAGGACATCTCCGAGGTAGCAGGTGCAGTATGACACAGTGGTGCAGTTGGTAGTACTATTGCCTCAAGGCGCCATAGACTCAGGTTCATTCCTGATCTCCAGTGCTGACAGTGTGGAGCTCCCTCTCTGAATGTATGGGTTTCCTCCAAGTTCTCTGGTTTCCTCCCATATCCCAACAATATGCAGACCTGGTGGATTAAAAGGCCATTGTAAATTGTCCCCATTGTGTAGGTAAGTGATAGAATATGAATCGGAACTTGAAGGGCATGTGGAGGAAATTTTTTAAAAACTTATTTAATTTAGGATTGGTATAAATGCTTGCCTGGTAGTCAGCTCAGACCTGGTGGGCTGAAGGGTCAGTTTCCTTGCTATATGTTACTCTGAATCGATGTCTCTATGACTCTCCACAACACCAAAGAAGTGGCCTAAAGAGAGCCTTCCTGTTCAAAACTCACAATGCCAAAGATGCACCCTACAGATTTGGTATCAGGTTTCAGAATTGGGGTGACAGCATGGCCAACAGCTCGTCTCAATTCCTCTTTAAAACAGTGCTGAGCTTATAAAATCACTATACAGATGCAAGTTTTTCTCAATGAAGATTTCATTACCCATTTTGAATTGGACAAATAGTAAAATAAAATGTTCTGCCACGTTGGCAGTCTTCTAGTGGTATTTGTCCCACTACAAACCCAGGTATGACTAGGGTTTAAAAATAAATCTGCCCCACTGTTGAATATTAAATGGATTGTTTTACCTTCAACATCATGCAGTTAGTTTCCAGTGTACTTCTTTCCCTAAGCCTACTTAGGGAGCAGATCTGAAACTCCACTTAACTTGAGCTAAATGTCATTTACTATATGAAATTCTGATACGATGAGTAACAATTGTGTGCCTTCAATTCAGTATTCAAGGCAAACCAACAACAGGAAATAACAAAAAGAGCAGGTCCCATTTTGAGTTTCATCATGCCATTTACAGCATATCACAGTATGAATTTCAGAATGTGTACTCATATTTGAAATCTTCCAGAGTATTTCATCCTGATATAAAGTCACACATTTTCTGAAGTCAGATCTAACAGGCTAGAAGCAAGTTTTAAATGAAAGCAAATCAGATGCAAGTAGTCTGGGACACAGAGAATAAACTACTCTTGCAGATGCTATCAGACCCACTGAGCTTCTCAAGCACTTTTTTTCAAGTTTTTTTTTATTGGATTTAGATCATCTGCAGTTTTGTTCCTGATTTTCTATGTTGGCATATTAACTATTCCACCTTACAAAGTAATTGAGGCAAGGTTAGTCTGAGTAGGTAGACAATTTGAAATGAAGGAAGATGCATAGTTGCAATGACATGTCTGTGGAGCCAGAATAAGAGCTAATGACCATCAGAACCTTTCTAGTCATCAACTTCAGACATTGACTTTGTTCCCACTGTACACAGATTCTGCCTGATCTGCTGATATTAACCAGGACTTTCTGGTTTTGCGTATGCTCTAATATTTCTTCTGTTTAAAAAAAAAGGTTTATCTTACCCTCTCCTTTCATTACTGGTGATGATTATAAATTCAGCAATCGTCATTACCACATACCTAACTAGAGGAAATAGTTTCTTCCTCTTCACCCATCAAAACCTTACATTAATTTATCATCCTCTGTTAGCTTCGGTTGCTCTATTTAAATAGTTCTGTCATTCATTATTGATTCTTAATTTAACATGTTATTAGTCTAAACTAGTAAAACTGAGATCCTTCTGTGTTTCTATCTTTCAAATTTAGCTACCTAGACATTGCTACTATTCTGATAATACTTGGAAATAAATAATAGCAATGTAGACACATATTTATTTATTTAGAGATACAGCCTGGAATAGGCCTTTCTGGCCTTTCAAACCATGCCATCAGCAACCCCTGATTTAACAAGATTTAACAACCCCTGTGCAAGATCAGAATAACAAGCTCCAAAAGCCCATTCTTTCATCTTTTTGAAATCTGCACGTCATTGGCAAGTCCAGCATTTATTGCCCCTGAAGAGAATGTCTTGTTAAATCTCTTCATAGTCAACTACATGGGTGGGCCTAAGTTCACACATATTCTAGAACAGGTAAGATGGCAGTTTTCCTACCTTGAAAGACATTAGGACAATCTTATGGTTTTGTCGTCATCATTATTACTTAATAGTCTTGATTATTAACTGAATTTAAATTTTACAGCTGCCTGATGGGATTTGAATTCATGGTTTCATTATTCATCCAGCCTTCTATATTACTAGCACAACAAACAATTTGTTGGAGGAACTCAGCAGGTTGAGCAGCATCTGTGGTGGGGGGTGGTGGGGGAAGAAATTGTTTCAAGTCAAAATCCTACCTCGGCACTGAGTCCTCCAGCAGATTTTTGTTGCTTCAGATTCCAGCATCTACAGTCTCTTGTGTCCTCTCTGACTTACCGGTTCAATAATTTGATCACTACAGCACTGCTTAATCAAGGTTGCAGCCCTCATTCATGAATCTACTTGTGTACAATCCATGTGAATCCAAACAATAAAACTGCAGATGCTGGAAATCAAAAATAAAACAGAAAATGCTGGAAATGCTCAGCAGGTCAGGCCCACCTGCTGTTCTGACGAAAGGTCTACAACTGAAATGTTAACTCCGATGGGCCTGCCTACTGAATATTTCTAGCATCTTCTGTTTTAATCTAAACGAATCATTGGATTGGAAGGACCATGTTGATCTTCACCGCAAGCCGCATCACCCACCCTACTGTGATTCATTCCTTCAAGAAACATTAAGTACACTTGCTCATGAACTACGTCTCCGACATCATACATCCCTATCTGCCGATGCTCCTTCTGAATATTCCTCAACTTCCTCCTTAATTCTGAGCCACCCATCCACTGAGCTTTCATTCTTCAACTGATATCCGCAATCATCCTCCACTGGACATGCATTTTAAAGCTTTGCAAATGACAGACGCTGAAGATATAAAGGCATTAGTGGCACAGTTTATTGTTTTACGATGCCACCGGAGGATGGAGGATGCAAGTTTGAGCCAAGTGATGAAGGAACCACTCCATTTATCACTGTAGGTATCAGATGCTAGCCATGTTGGGTCAGCATCTATTCATCCATACATCATTGGGTTAGAAGGTAAAATTTTCTGCAAAGGTTTCCTCAGAAGCTGAAGACATTGACAGAATGTGCCACACTTTTGCAACATGTAATTTTTAGTTCCTTAATAGTCACTTTCACCATTTCCCCTCATACATCACTTCCGCATGTTCGAACAGTTAGACTTCTGCTCAGTTAGACTGCAGTTTATTCTAATGAACAGTGCATTCAGTAAAAAGTACCTTGTTAGAATTGAACTGTGTAGGAAGCAAAGTTTATAGTTTCTGTGTTATTTCAAGTTACTAATTAAAATAGGGTAATTCCTTGAAAAAATTCTGAACTGCATCAAACTGAGATATCTAAGTAAATCTTAATAAGTTGGTGTTCAAATACTCCAATATATAGACATGTCTAAGAATAAGTTATGCATACTGTGTATTAAAAGTAATTTCTTGGCATATATTTGATGCTGTATTAACACATTAAAGATGATATTTGTATGTTTTCTTATATCCTCCTTTCAAAGAAGGACAAAAAACTTAAACAGCTGGAGGCAATCAGCTTTTCTGCCGTTACATGAAATCTTGGTTGATCTGATCATACCCTTGGCTTCATTTTCCCACATATTAGTGTAGAATCTTTAATTCCACTTATAAACCAAAAATCTATCACAGCTTTTAATGTATTCAATGATCCAGTCTCCACAACTTTGGAATAGAAAATTCCAAACACTCACAGCTCTCTGAGAGAAGAAATACACTTCACCCCCCACCTTAAATTAGCAACCTCTTTTATTGAGAAACTATATCTTCTTTATTTAAAACAGTAGGGGATATAAGTATGGTAAAACATCCTCTCCATTTCCACCATAAGAACCTTTCTCAGAATCTTGCGTTTCACTGACTTTCTTTTATTCTTCTGACCTCCAGTGAGGAGAAGCCCAATCTACTTCATTTTTCCTTATAAAACAGCCCCGTCTTTCTGGGAATCAACCTAATGTACCTCCTCTAAACAGTCTCCAATGCAAGTACTTCCCTCTGTGCATTGTACAATATGCTGGTGAGACCACACCTAGAGGACTCCATATTTACAAAGCCCGCTCTTATACTGTCCTTCCATTTGTTCTCTTAATTACTTGCTGCACCTACATGTTGAATGATTAAAATTACCTATTTTAAGAAGAATCGTTGGCCTCCACATTCTGCAACTGAATTGCTTAGGATTCTGTACAGCACAGGAGTTCCACTGACAAGCAAGTCAACACATTAATATCCCTATCCATTAGGCAGACTGGGCCTCAAACAAACATGAGAAAGTATAAAATATAAATCCTAATCTGGATCAGAAATGCCAAATACTAAATGCAATAAGAGTTGCGAGAACAAAAAGCTGTCGTAAAAACAGAACAGCACTTCGAATCGTGTGTCATGCAATCAGATATTAGCAAATGGTGTCTTGTTTATGTGACTGTGCCAAACCCAATAGCACAAAAGAGGAACCTGACCAACAAATAAAGCATTTTGTAATTCTCACTGATTCCTCTCCAACCATACCATAAAGTGGCATTAGAAGATAGACCAATTAAGTACTCACAATCAAAACGGCTGCCTGGTACATAGCCTAACCACAAGCTTCCGGTAATTTTGATTAAAACAATCATCACATGTTTATAGCACTGACTCTGTTAAACAAGTCTAAAGATTAATTTCAGCATAGCAAGCCAAAATGTGACTTTCATTCCTTTGCATTGAAAAAAAATCCCACGGCAAAATTCTTAAGATCGCTTCCATCTTTACCTTGGTGAAACAGGCTTTGCTTTTACTCTGCAACTGTCTGAAAGGAGTCCGCAGTGTCTCCTGGAAGAAGAGAACACATATGTCAAGCAGTTGCCTTAAGAGGAAGGAAGTGAGTTTGTGGTGGTAAGTGACATGTGATCCAAAAGAGTGTAAGATTTGTCTTTATAAGGCAATACACAGCAGAAACTGTTAACGCATGATCCGGCTCACTGCCCGTGTTCACTCTTTGATTGTCCCACCTGATCACCATTCTCCAGAAAGACTTCATGATGTGCAATCTAACCAGATTATTTATTATCAAGTTATCCTGAATAAGGTCCTTCTTTTGGTGAACTTACAAGGGAAATAGGTAATCTTCTGCTCCAATGATTAGGAGCCAGCACATTGCCAAACCCACATAGATAACAGACCTAAAAGAAAAAAGTGATTGCTACATTAATCCTTGATACATTTATTATTTACTGGTTAAGGCCTACATTCATTTCCTGCTTAAAATTTACTGCAATTTTTAATGATAATTAAACGTACAAATTTATACCAAGTCTATACAATAAAATATGAAGATGATGAGATTACTTACAGCTAGTGCCTTAATTATTAAAAAATGTGACTTTTTCTTATTAGTTGTTCCATCTGTCCATATTTATATTGTAAACAAGATGCTTTGTATGAATCCACTATACACTTACGTCTGCGTGACTAAGCATAGCTCCGATGCCATATTAAAGTTTGCTGATGACACCACTATTGTAGGCTGCATCAAAGCTGGTGATGCATCAGCATATAGGAGGGAGATTGAAATCTGGCTGACTGATGCCATAATATCTACCTCTTACTCAATGTCAGCAAGACCAAGGAGATGATCACTGACTTCAGGAGGAAGAAACCAGAGGTCCATGAGCCTGTCCTCATTGGAGGATCAGAGGTGGAACGAGTCAGCAATTTTAAGTTCCTTGGTGATATCATTCTAGAGGACCTGTCCTGGGCCCAGACTGTGAGAGCAATTACAAAGAAAGCACGGCAGTGCCTCTACTTCATTAGGAGTTTGTGAAGATTCAGCCTGACATCTAAAACTTTGACAAACTTCTATAGGTGTGTTGTAGACAGTATATTGACTGGCTAACATCACAGCCTGGTATGGAAACACCGATGCCCTTGAACTGAAGATCCATTAAAAACTAATAGATATGGCTCAGTCCATCATGGGTAAAGCTCTCCCATCATTGAGTACAACTACATGAAACATTGTCGCAGGAAAGCATCATCATGGATCCCATGACACAGGCCACGCTCCCTTCTTGATATGGCCATCAGGAAGAAGGTACAGGAACCTCAGAACTCACACCACCTGGTTCAGGATTAGTTATCACCCCTCAACCATTAGCCTCTTGAACTAAAGGGGATAACTTCACTTGCTCCATCATTGAAATATTCCCATAATCTATGGATTCATTTTCAAAGACTCTTCATCTTATGTTATTGATATTTATTGCTTATTTATTTATTATTATTATTTCTTCCTTTCTGTATTTGCAGTTTGTTGTTTGCTTGCACACTGATTAAACGTCTAAGTTGGTACAGTCTTTCATTGATTCTATTATGGTTATTATTTTATTATGGATTCATTGAGTATGCCCACAAGAAAATTAATCTCAGGGTTATATATGGTGACATATGTACTTTGATAATAAATTTACTTTGAAGTTTAATTTTGAGCTAGAACAGTGGAAGCAAGAATTTATAACAATGATATAAAAATGGCAGGATGTATGAATTTTAAATGGAGACTGAAATACACTTGCATGACTGATCCTTATCCAGAGCAGCTCCTCATCCAAACACTATACTTTGATTCACTTGAAGATCTATATCAAAAAAGATCTAAGAATCCTATTGTATCAAGTATCAACCTCCATCTATCTTCAACAGTATATTTACAGTGGCTTGTTTGCAAATAAAAGAATTAGAAACAAGGTTAAGCAACGACTTTTTGAATCTGCTCTGCATTTAATACAATCAAGGCTCTCAGCTTCTTATTGTCAACCATCAGCTTGCTTGTCACTCTGACAATGAAAATGTCAGACAAGATAGGTGTCAATGACATCTCAACCCAGCAACCCACACACACAATCACAATTACTTGATCAACTGCAATGACAGAAACAGTGAAAAAATTCAAAATGATCAAAGGGTCAAAGATTAATTTTGTTAACCGTATAACCATATAACAATTACAGCATGGAAACAGGCCATCCCAGCCCTTCTAGTCCGTGCCGAATGCTTACTCTCACCTAGTCCCACCTACCTGCACTCAGCTCATAACCCCCCATTCCTTTCCGGTCCATATACCTATCCAATTTTTTTTTAATGACAAAATCGAACCTGCCTCTACCACTTCTACTGGAAGCTTGTTCCACAATAATAAATTTATTATAAATAAATAAATTTATTAATAAAGTTATTATCAAAGTATGTATGCAGAATACAACTCTGAGATTTGACTTCTCCAGATAGTCATAAAATAAGAAAAGCCTTCATTATGATCAGGTAATAGTGACAGGAACCGATGCTTAAAATTCCTTGGTGCCCACTGTTCTGTCTGAAGATGCCTATAGCAGGATGGCTATGAAGTAACAATCCCTGACATTCAGGCCAGAGACAACTGTTCTGCTCAGAAAGCCAGAAGTGGCTGTAGTAAGGTGACACAAAGTGCTGGTGTAATCCCACCAGGAATACTTTAAAGTGGGCTTTATGAACTATGAACATGTTCCTCAGCAAAAACACATAAGCTAATAAATTTTATACTGTATTCTTTACCTCAGACTGTTACCTTTCTAAGTGGATAAAGTTTCAGCTATCTAAAAATAAAATTCAGTGGCTGATTCCAGTGATTTTCCCAGCAGGCTCTTCAGGCTTAGAAACATAGAAACAGAGAAAACCTACAGCATAATACAGGCCCTGCGGCCCACAAAGCTGTGCCGAACATGTCCTTACCTGAGAAATTACCCAAGGTTACCCATAGCCCTCTGTTTTTCTGAGCTCTATATATCTGTCCAGGAGTCTCTTAAAAGACCCTATTGTATCTGCCTCCACCACCGTCGCTGGCAACCAATTCCACGCGCTCACCACTCTGCATAAAAAAATTATCCCTGACATCTCCTCTGTACCTACTTCCAAGCACCTTAAAACTGTGCCCTCTCGTGCTAGCCACTTCAGCCCTGGGAAAAAGCCTCTGACTATCTACACAATCAATGCCTCTCACCATCTTACACACCTCTATCAGGTCACCTCTCATCCTCCATTGCTCCAAGGAAAACAGACTGAGTTCACTCAACCTATTCTCATAAGGCGTGCTCCCCCATCCAGGCAACGTCCTTGTAAATCTCCTCTGCACCTTTCCTATGGTTTCCACATCCTACCTGTAGTGAGACAACCAGAACTGAGCACAGTACTCCAAGTGGGGTCTGACCAGGGTCTTACATAGCTGCAACATTACCTCTCGGCTTCTAAGCTCAGCCCATGATTGATAAAGGCTAATGAATGCTTTCTTAACCACAGAATCAAACTGCACAGCAGCTTTGAGTGTCCTGTGGACTCAGACCCCAAGATCCCTCTGAACTTCCACACTGCCAAGAGTCTTACCATTAATGCTATATTCTGTCATCATATTTGATCTACCCAAATGAACCACCTCACACTTATCTGGGTTGAACTCTATCTGCCACTTCTCAGCCCAGTTTTGCATCCTATCAATGTTCTACTGTATCCTTTCACAGCCCTCCACACTATCCACAACACCTCCAACCTTTGTGTCATCAACAAATTTACTAGCCCATCCCTCCACTTCTTCATCCAGGTCATTTAAAAAAATCATGATGAGTAGGGGTCCCAAAACAGGTCCCTGAGGCACACCACAGGTGACCGACCTCCATGCAGAATATGACACATCTACAACCACTGTTTGCCTTCTGTGGGCAATGTCCCCTTGGATCCCATGCCTCCTTACTTTCTCATAAGCTTTGCATGGGGTACCTTGTCAAATGCCTTGCTGAAATCCATATACACTACATCTACTGCTCTTTCTTCATCAATGTGTTTAGTCACATCCTCAAAAAATTCAATCAGGCTCGTAAGGTACGACCTGCCTTTGACAAAGCCATGCTAACTATTCCAAATCATATTATGCTCTCCAAATGTTTATAAATCCTGCCTCTCAGGATCTTCTCCATTAACTTAACAACCACAGAAGCAAGACTCACTGGTCTATAATTCCCTGGGCTATCTCTACTCCCTTTTTTGAATAATGGAACAACATTATTCCATATTGACCCTCCAATCATCCGGAACCTCTTCCGTCCCACTGATGATACAAAGATCATTGCCAGAGGCTCAGCAATCTCCTCCCTTGCCTCCCATAGCAGCCTGGTTCTGGTGCCCTATCCAACTTGATGCTTTCCAAAAGCTCCTGCACGTCCTCTTTCTTAATATCTATGTTCTCAGACTTTTCAGTCCGCTGTAAGCCATCCCTACAATCGCCAAGATCCTTTTCTGTAGTGAATACTGAAACAAAGTACTCATTAAGTACCTCTGCTATCTCCGCTGGTTCCACACACACTTTTCTAGTGTCACACTTGATTGGTCCTATTCTCTCATGTCTTTTCCTCTTGCTCTTCACATACTCGTAGAATGCCTTGAGGTTTTCCTTAATCCTGATCGCCAAGGATTTCTCATGGTCCCTTCTGTCTCTCCTAATTTCTTTCTTAAGCTCCTTCCTGCTAGCCTTATAATCTTCTAGATCTCTAACATTACCTAGCTTTTTGAACCTTTTGTAAGCTTTTCTTTTCTTCTTGACTAAATTTACAACAGCCTTTGTGCACCACAGTTCCTGTACCCTACCATCCTTTCACTGTCTCATTGGAACGTATCTTTCAGAACTCCATGCAAATATCCCCTGAACATTTGCCACATTTCTTCCGTATGTTTCCCTGAGAACATCTGTTCCCAACTTATGCTTCCAAGCTCCTGTCTGATAGCCTCATATTTTCCCTTACTCCAATTAAACACTTTCCTAACTTGTCTGTTCCTATCCCTCTCCAATGCTATTATAAAGGAGATAGATTTGTGATCATTATCTCCAAAATGCTCTCCCACTGAGAGATCTGACACCTAACCAGGTTCATTTCCCAATGCCAGATAAAGTACAGCCTTCCTCTTGTAGGCTTATCTACATATTGTGTCAAGAAACTTTCTTGAACACACCTAACAAACTCCACCCCGTCTAAACCCTTCACTCTAGGGACATGCCAATCGATGTTTGGGAAATTAAAATCTCCCACTTCAACAACTCTGTTATTATTACACCTGTCTAGAATCTGTCTCCCTTTCTGCTCCTTGATGTCCCTGTTACACCCAGTAGAGTTATTGACCTCTTTCTGTTCCTAACTTCCACCCACACTCTGTAGACAATTCCTCCATGTCTTCCTCCTTTTCTGCAGCTGTGACACTATCTCTGATCAACAGTGCCACACCCCCACCTCTTTTACCTGTCTTTTCTGAAACATCTAAAGCCTGGCACTTGAAGTAACCATTCCTGCCCCTGAACTATCCAAGTCTCTGTAATGGCCACAATATCATAGCTCCAAGTACTGATCCACGCTCTAAGCTCATCTATTTTATTCATAATACTCCTTGCATTAAAATAAACACATCTCAAACCATCGGTCTGAGCATGTCTCTTCTCTGTCACCTGTCTATCTTCCTTCTTGCATTGTCTCTAAGCTTTCTCCATTTGTGAGTCAACCACCTCTTCCTCCATCTCTTCAGTTTGGTTCCCACCCCCCAGCAATCCTAGGCCTTAGCCTTAGCAAACCTCCCTGCCAGGATAATGGTTCCCCTGGGATTCAAGTACAGGACACTCCTGCCCCAAAAGAGGTCCCAATGATCCAGAAATCTGAATCCCTGCCCCCTGCTCCAATCCCTCAGCCACACATTTATCCTCTACTTCACTCTATTCCTATACTCACTGTCACATGGCACAGGCAGTAATCCCAAGATGACTACCTTTGTGATACTGCTTTTCAACTTCCTTGCTAACTCCCTGTAGTCTGCTTTCAGTACCTCCTCCCTTCTCCTGCCTTTGTTGTTGGTAGCAATATGTACCCGACCTCTAGCTGTTCTCTTTCGCACTTCAGAATATAGTGGATGTGATCAGAAACATCCTGAACCCTGGCATCTGGGAGGCAAACTACCATCCATGCTTCTTTCTTGCGTCCACAGAATCGTCTGTCTGACCCCCTAACTATGGAGTCCCCTATCACTGCTGCCATCCTCTTCCTTTCCCTACCTTTCTGAGCCACAGGGCCAGACTCTGTGCTAGAGGCGCAGCCATTGTTGCTTCCCCCAGGTAGGCCATCCACCCCCAACAGTACTCAAACTGGAGTACTTATTCTCAAGGGTTACAGCCGCAGGGGTACTCTCTAGTACATGATTCCTGCCCTGCCCTTCCCTCTCCTTACTGTTATTCATTTATCTGTCTCCCCAGGCTTCACTGAGCTTAAAAGATGAGAATGTGGCCTTCACTGGTGGTAGTTATGGATGGTGCCAGTGGTCAGTTGTACCAAATTGGCCTTCCAAAAAGGCTGGCATTCTTGGGCCAGTGCATCATTCCATGTAAGTTGATGGAAATAAGTGACTTGCTAGGAATTTCCACGAGTCCAAATGGCAACCATGAGACTGGGTCATGTATAATGCCGACTGAGTACAATCGCGCGTTTAGACAGCTCTGTTCATACTAAGTGCTTGTTTAAACTCTCCAGACCTCTGGACAGAACAACAGGCTTTCATCCTTGAAAAAGCAGGTGAGTAGCTACTGGGTTTTATAGATCAATGCCTTTAAGGTTACTTGCATTGAATTAAAATCAAATTGTCATGAAGGGATTTGAACCCACACACTCTGTTTATCAGTGTCATGATCCCAATCATTTATTACCTATCTTGCTCCTAATTTCCATTGATTGTGCCACAGTTCCATTTATTTCCCAACTACTTCCAATTCGCATTGATGACAGCACACCTTGTTTCCATCTAGAACGATAATATAAGAACCCCGGCGTCACAACCACTAAGTCGCCAGTTCACTGGTCTTCTTCCTATGAGATAACTACATTTCCCAGCTGCTTAGAACTTGTTCAAAGTTTAGCTCCAGTTTCAAGGTTTACCTATGAGACTCTGCCTCTCTGAGTCAAGGCTCCATATCAGGGCTCTGTGTTAAGATCCCTCCTGCCTGCTGTTCGGCGTTTAAGCCCATGTAAGCATCCAAACTCAATCTCCGTGCCGGTGTCCTGCACTTGGGTTCATTTCCTTCGCTCCTTGCAACAGAACGAACTGGCCAAAAATGGACCCAGTGGACATGAAGACCCTGCAAGAGGTCAGGACTCTTGCAGGGTCCTGACTGCCAGCCAGGACTCCCTACTGGGTCTGCACAATCAACTTCTCCAGGATGTGGTGGAGAACCTCCATTCCCTGTCCGCTAACCTAACAGAGATTGGTAACCAGTGGACCGTGTATCACTAATCTTACCCCATCCTCTCCTGGAACTCTGTCAAACCAGTCCAGACAGCCCCCTATGTGTCAGCACCACCCCCGCCAAGAGAGCCGCACATACCTGAACTAGAACACTACACTGAGGATTTGCGGGAGAGCCGGGCCTTCCTTCTGCAATACTCCTTGGTGTTTGATCACCAGTCATCCACGTACTCCACGGACAAGTCAAAGGTTGCTTATATCATGGGGTTGTTGCGGGGACATGCCTTAGCATGGGCTACGGCTGTTTGGGACTATCAGCTGGTTATCTGCTCCATTCCCCACATTTATCACAGAGATGAGAAAGATCTTTGACTACCCCGTCTGTGGTAAAGATGCTGCTAAGTGTCTATTCACCCTCTGTCAGGGCTCCAGCAGTGTCACCGAGTATTCTGTGGAGTTCTGGACGTTATTGGCTGACTCAGGGTGGAATGACGAGGCACTCCAAGGGGTATTCCAGAAAGGCCTCAGTGACGTGGCGAAGGATGAGTTGGCGGCAAGGGATGACACTGACAGCCTGGATTCATTGATCTCCCTAGCCACCAGGCTGGACAACCGTCTTCGAGAACGCTATAGGGAGAGAACTGGTCGTCCACCCACTTTAGCTACTCCACGGCACCCTGTACCATCTCCCACTAGTACAATCCTCTCTTCTCCTCCTGTTCCTGGAATAGCTCTCAGCCCGGCAGTTTCCACCACCCCAGGAGAGGAACCCATGCAGCTGGGACAGAACTGTCTTTCTCCCACAGAGCGGCTCCAGAGATTGAGATCGGGGGAATGACTCTATTGCGGTCAGTCCGGCCACTTCCGTGCAACCTGTTCCCTTTGGCCTAAAGGGAGGGCTAAACAGTAGAAAAGGGGACCCTGGTGAGCCAGACAACATTCCCTTCTGTTCCCCCAAACCCAGATGCAGATCCAAGCTGTGTTAAATTACAACCAACAGTCCCTGCCTCTGTCAGCTCTAGAGGACTCCGGCACTGAGGGAAATCTGTTAGATAAAGACATAGCTTCCCGGGCTGGAATTCCTTGGGAGCCATTGAGTACCCCTCTGGAAGCACAGGCACTGGACGGTAGACTTCTGGTCCGAGTCACTCACTGCATACCACCCCTGTCTCTTATTCTCTCTGGGAACCATCAGGAACAGGTACAATTTAACCTGATTTCCTCTCCACAAGCTCCTATTGTCCTTGGATACCCCTGGTTAAGCTGCCATAATCCCCACATTGATTGGTCCACTGTGAAGATAGCCAGCTGGAGTCCATTCTGTCACCCCACTTGTCTTCAATCAGCCCCTTCCCCTGTGAAAATCACCGCGACCTCATCGGCCGCTGAAACCCTCGACTTATCCAAGGTTCCAGCAGAGTACCACAATCTGGGGAGTTGTTCAGCAAACAATGGGCTCTATCCCTGCCTCCACTCCGCCCTTATGATTGTGCTATCAACGTTCTTCCTGGATCTTCTCTACCCACCAGTCGACTACCTAACTTGTCCCGGCCAGAAAGGGAAACAATGGAGGCTTACTTAAATGAATCTCTTGCGGCGGGCATTATCCGACCCTCATCCTCCCCTGCTGGCACAGGTTTCTTCTTTATGGGGAAGAAAGACAGTTCTCTGCGTCCCTGCATTGACTACCGAGGTGTAAATAGCATAACTGTAAAGAACAAATATCCACTACCCCTTCTCAACTCTGCTTTCAAACCACTTCACAGAGCCACCATCTTCTCCAAGTTGGACCTACGAGGTGCCTATCATCTGGACAGGATAAGGGAAGATGAGTGGAAAACAACATTCAACACCCCTCTTGGTCACTTCGAATACCTGGTCATGCCATTCGGCCTTGCCAATACCCTCGCAGTTTTCCAAACTCTGATAAACGATCTCCTTAGAGATTTTATTAACCGTTTCGTTTTTGTCTATTTGGATAACGTCTTAATCTTCTCCAGCAGTCTTCAGGAACACACCCACCAGAGGCTTTGGGAGAACAAACTATTCGTAAAAGCTGGTAAGTGTGAATTTCACGTTCCTTCTGTCAGTTTCTTAGGATACATAATTGAGAGCGGGAAAGTGAGGGCAGATCCCAAAAATATCCGGGCGGTGGCAGAGTGGCCTACACTTACGACACTCAAGCAACTCCAGCGATTTCTGCGGTTTGCAAACTTTTATCATCGTTTCATCAGGGATTATAGCTAGGTGGCAGCATCTCTTACTTGACTCACCTCTCCAAAGATCCCTTTTCACTGGGACCCCGAAGCAGACACTGCCTTCTCAGAGCTGAAGAGGCGTTTCACCTCCGCTCCCGTCCTGGTCCAACCAGACCCCTCTTGTCAATTAATTGTGGAGGTCGATGCCTCCGACTCCGGGGTGGGAACGGTTCTCTCCCAACTTTCAGGCCCTGACTAAAAACTTCATCCCTGTGCCTTCTTTTCTTACTGGCTGTTTGCTACAGAACAAAATTACAACGTAAGAAACCGGGAGTTACTGGTAGTCAAACTTGCTTTGGAGGAGTGGAGGCACTGGCTGGAGGGAGCGGAACATCTGTTTATCATCTGGCCCGATCACAAGAACCTCGCACATATTCAAACCGCCAAATGCCTGAATTCCCACCAAGCCCATTGGGTATTTTTTTTGGCCGTTTCAGAGTTACGCTCACCTATCATCCGGGGTCCAAGAACAGGAAGCCCAATGCTCTCTCCTGTCAATACATTTCTCAGGAGGGCCTTCCCAACCTTGAGACCGTCCTGTGTAGTGGCTGCCCTCACGTGGGAGATCGAGGCAATAGTTAGAGAGGCTCAATGGACAACCTGACCCAGGCAACAGACCCTCCAATCGCCTCTTTGTGCCTGACTCCGATTGATCTCAGGTTCTCCAGTGGGGGCACAGGTCTCGTTTCGCCTGCCATCCCGGGATCGATCGGACTCTGTCCTTCCTGAAGAGACATTTCTGGTGACCCTCCATGGATGCTGACACTAGTTCCTTTGTCTCTGCCTGTTCTATTTGTGCCCATGGAAAAGCCTCCCACTGACCACCTGCTGGATTGCTTCGTCCCCTACCTGTTCCTAGCCACCCTTGGTCTCACATTGCTCTGGATTTTGTTAGGGGACCACCCCCTTCCCATGGGAACACTGCCGTCCTCACTGTGGTGGACCACTTCTCCAAAGCTGTGCACTTCGTAGCCCTTCCCAAACGCCCTACAGCTCGTGAAACAGCCAACCTTCTCGTTCATCACATCTTCCGCCTTCACAGAATTCCCTCGGACATTATTTCTGACTGGGGCCCCCAATTCGTCTCTCAAGTCTGGAGATCTTTTTGTCAAGCCCTTGGAGCCTCAGTAAATCTGTTGTCCGGCTTTCATCCACAGACTAATTGTCAAACAGAACGGGCTAACCGGGATTTGGAAGCAGCACTGTGCTGCATAACCGCCAACAACCCGTCATCCTGGAGCGCCCATCTCACTTGGGTAGAGTACGCTCACAACTCCCTGGTCAACACCGCCACCAGAACATCTCCCTTTGAATGCTCCCTCGGTTACCAACCCCCTCTGTTCTCCACTCATGAAGACGACATTACTGTGCCTTCTGTTCAGGCCCATCTCCGCCGGTGCCGCAAGATCTGGAAAAACACACGTGCTGCCCTGCTCCGTTCGGCTGACCGCAACCAGAAGATTGCCGATCGCTATCGGATTCCTGCATCTGATTATCGGCCTGGACAGAAGGTTTGGCTCTCTTCTAAAGATATCCCCCTCAAGAATGAAGCCAAGAAACTCATCCCCTGTTTCCTGGGACCTTTCGCGATTGAGGGTATTATCAACCCCTCGGCAGTCCGACACAAACTGCCAAAATCTATGCACATCCATCCTACATTCCACGTTTCCCAATTGAAGCCGGTATCTGTCAGCCCTTTGTGCCCTCCTGCTGAACCCCATCCACCTGCCTGGATCATTGACAACCACCCAGCATACACCATCCGGCGAATACTGGGTTTGTGCTGCCGAGGCAGGGGCCTCCAATACCTGGTTGATTGGAAGGGATATGGCCTGGAGGAATGTTCCTGAATTCCATGCTCCTTCATCTTGGACCCTTCCCTCATCCAGGATTTCCATCAGGACAATCCGGACAAGCCTGGTGGATCGCCAGGAGGCTCCCATTGAGAATGGGGTATTGTCATGATCCCGACCATTTATTCCCTACCTTGCTCCTAATTTCCGTTGATTATGTCATGGTTTCAACCATTTATTTCCCAATTACTTCTAATTCGCTTTGATGACAGCACACCTGGTTTCCATCTAGAACTATAGTATAAGAACCCCAGCATCACAACCACTATTCACCAGTTCGTTGGTCTTCTTCCTGTGAGATAACTACGTTTCCCGACTGCTTAGAACCATTTATTCTAAGTTTAGCTCCAGTTTCAAGGTTTACCTATGAGACTCCGTCTCTCTGAGTCAAGGCTCCATATCAGGGCTCTCTGTTAAGATCCCTCCTGTTTGCTGTTCAGTGTTTACACCCATGTAGGCATCCAAACTCAATCTCCGTGCTTATGTCCTGCATTTGGGTTCGTTTTCTTCACTCCTTGCAACAATCAGACCAGAAGCATAACAGTGCACCTGCAGGTTTTCAGGATGCAAGTGCCGTAGTTGTCAGTGGGTCAGTGTCTGAAGTGTTATTCCTTCGTCATGTTTAAAAATCTGAACTTCCTGAACCAGAAGATGGACTGTCAGTGCCCTCTGTTCACCACTATAAAATACTTACCACTAAAGTTTATGATACACAGATTCTCATACAACAAATTTTACACTGATTAATTCATGATTTGCTTTGGAAATTCCACAGAAATATTCATTTTCATTGAAGTTGCTGAGTTTAGATCTGACAGAATTGTTACAGGTCCCACCAATAACTGTATCAATTGTTGTAATTTGGGAGGTCAAATTCACTTATATGTTACTTCCAGTGCAACACCTCACAATTGCTTCGATTAAACTCCATCTATCATTTCTCTGCTCATGTCTAGAACTAATTATATTCTGCTGCATCCCTTGACAGCCCTCTCCACTGACCATAGCTCTATCAGTCTTTGTGTCATCTCCAAACTTACTAACTTACCCATCTACAATTCCCTTAAAGTTATTTATATGTATCAGAAACAACAGCGGTCCCAAAACTGATCTCTCTGGATCAGAACACCATTCCAGCACTACTCTCTGTTTTCTATGGGCAAACCATTTGTGAATTCAAACTATTATGTGTCACCATGGACCCCATACATTTGAATCTTCTGGATCAGCCTACCATGAAGGACTTTGTCAAATACCTTACTATAACATTCAATGCCATCATTTTAGGAAGTAGAGCTAAGAATGGAAGCCAGTGGATTTAAAGAGGTAAGTTTAAAAGTTGCACTAGTAACAGCTTATGGCAAGTTTGAGGCAAAGGAAATAGAGTCTCAGTGAGTAAAAGGGATGCAAGAAATAGGGACCAGAGACTAAACAAGACTTTGGTTTAAACAAAGTCCAGGGAATTAAAAGTTCATGATGAGTAAGTTAATTAATATGCTGATGGCGATAAGATTTTTAGTGTTAATTGAAGTAATTTTACTTGTAGGGTTATGACAGGTACTCATGGAATGCACTGTCCATATGATGTGGGAACTCCAGGATGCTTCCAGTGACCAGGACAAACACAGCTGTAGGAACACAGCTAAGAGTTTGATCAACAGAGGTCATCACTGCAGTCCATGGGCAAGACTGAGGGTTTGTGAACAGCACATTCCAGGATGTGGTTAGCTTGAGAGTGCAAGCAGAGATGAAATGGGTAACTGCCATATAGAGAAAAATAAGTGCAGGGACATAATTCAGAAAACTTCTGAAGACTTCTTACTCTTCAGTATTCATTTCTTGATACAGAAGGCGGAGAGATCTCCTCTGGAGAGTGCAGTCAGACCCAGGTCTTAATGAGTAAACAGGGAGTAAGGGAAAAGATAAAGAAAGCAGTATTATGGGAAATTTTATGCTTAGGGGAGCAGATGGACATTTCTGCAGTTACAGAAGAGATTACAGAACCATATGCTGCCTCTCTGGTGGCTGAATGAAGTGTGTCAGTGAAGAGCTACAGAACATACTGAGGGGGAGGGAGGGAAGCAACAGGAGAATGGAATTACAAAAAGGGATCTTGGGAGTTAAGAATGAGATTAAGAAACAGGATCTCATAAAGTGGCAGTTGCTGGATTAGACTTGGTATAGGATACCCACAGGTGCAGGCCGATGCAGGTTACCACCACCTGACTTATGTATGAGTCCTTGATGGATCTAAACATTTCTATCCATCACTTTCCTACCTTCCCAGATCTTGAGCAGTCCCATTTTCTCCAGCCTGTCCACAGAACTTAAACCATTTATTTCTTTTGAAGATTCTTTTCTGCTTCCTCTCATTCCTCTAACAAAGAGACCGAAGTTAGACACAATACTGTTGGGGATAGTCCAGTGGTTTTCTTAGAGGTACAGTACAACATCCTTGCTTTTGTACTCTTCGCCTCCCTGCTCAGGATATCATTCTAAACTTGAATCACTTTCTCCAATTTGTGCACAGTAATCAACCTTCAACATTGTCTTATTAAAAGAAACTCAATTAATGACAGCCTGCCTTTCATACACTCATGTGACCTTCTTTTATCCATATTTTTCCAAATGGCTATTAACTTTGCTGATTATCAAGTGGTCTTCATAATAATGGAGTTAAACTCTAAGTGTGGGATTTACCGCTATATACATACTTAATCAATTGTGTAAACATTCTCTGTGCCTATTCTTGAGTCTAAGGAGGATTCAGTTTGTATTTCCCTCAGCAAAATAGAACTCTTTCTACTCAGCCATAGTGACTTTAATTACTGCCAGCCTTTCTAATGTTTCCCCTTTATCAGTTCATAGCCTATATTGTTACCTGTTTAAATACTTGTCTCACTTTCAGGGACTCTGCAGCTCACGTTCTATGTATCATTTGTTTTTATCATTTGCACTATTTGTCCTCTTCTGCACACTAAATGTTTGTTGTTCTTAGTTATGTGTTTTTTTTGTCAATTCTATTGTATATCTTCTTTATCCTGTGGATATCTGCAAGAAAATGAATCTCAAGGCTGTATATGGTACACATACTTTAATAATAAATGTATTTTAAGCTTTGAACTTTATTGATCTGACAGTGGACGTGCTCTGGAGCAGATGATCCTAGGAACTTTCCATACTCTTCGATGTGTTCTGTAGCCTGACCCTCTCCTTTAGGCTCTACGTCAGATCAAAACCTGGAAAATCAAAACTTACAGCAGTGTGGTGACATCTCATTAATCTCACAGAGTGAAAATATTCATGCACTGAATTCCTTTTGTTTTGCAGTTCTGGATCCTTAAATCCCAGGAATAGACAGAGGAGGCAGATATTGTTCCCCTATTCAGACAGACAGACACACTTTATTGATCCCAAGGGAAATTGGGTTTGGTTACAGCTGCACCAAACAAGAATAATGAAGAAATATAGCAATATAAAACCATAAATAATTAAATAATAAGTTAATCATGCCAAGTGGAAATAAGCCCAGGACCAGCCTATTGGCTCAGGGTGTCTGACACTCTGAGGGAGGAGTTGTAAAGTTTGATGGCCACAGGTAGGAATGACTTCCTATGACGCTCAGTGTTATATCTCGGTGGAATGAGTCTCTGGCTGAATGTACTGCTGTGCCTAACCAGTACATTATGGAGTGGATGGGAGACATTGTCCAAGATGGCATGCAACTTGGACAGCATCCTCTTTTCAGACACCACCGTCAGAGAGTCCAGTTCCACCCCCACAACATCACTGGCCTTATGAATGAGTTTGTTGATTCTGTTGGTGTCTGCTACCCTCAGCCTGCTGCCCCAGCACACAACAGCAAACATGATAGCACTGGCCACCACAGCCTCGTAAACATCCTCAGCATCGTCCGGCAAATGTTAAAGGACCTCAGTCTCCACAGGAAATTGAGACGGCTCTGACCCTTCTTGTAGACGGCCTCAGTGTTCTTTGACCAGCCCAGATTATTGTCCATTCGTATCCCCAGGTATTCGTAATCTTCCACTATGTCCACACTGACCCCTTGGATGGAAACAGGGGTCACCGGTGCCTTAGACCTCCTCAGGTTCACCCCCAGCTCCTTAGTCTTTTTCACATTAAGCTGCAGATGATTCTGTTCGCACCATGTGACAAAGTTTCCCACTGTAGCCCTGTACTCAGCCTCATCTCCCTTGCTGATGCATCCAACTATGGCAGAGTCATCAGAAAACTTCTGAAGATGGCAAGACTCTGTGTTGTAGTTGGTCCAAGGTGTAGATGGTGAAGAGAAAGGGAGACAGGACAGTCCCCTGTGGAGCCCCAGTGCTGCTGACCACTCTGTCTGACACACAGTGTTGCAAGCGCACGTACTGTGGTCTGCCAGTCAGTTAATCAATAATCCATGACACCAGGGAAGCATCCACCTGCATCACTGTCAGCTTCTCACCCACCAGAGCAGGGCGGATGGTGTTGAACTCACTGGAGAAGTCAAAAAACATGATCCTCACAGTGCTCGCCGGCTTGTCCAAGTGGGCGTAGACACGGGAGGCATAGAAAGGTGGGGATAGAAAGGGAGTAGGGATAGCCCAGGAAATTATAGACCAGTGAGTCTTACTTCAGTGATTGATGAGTTGATGGAGAAGATCCTAAGAGGCTGGATTTATGAACATTTGGAGAGTTGTAGTATAATTAGGAATAGTCAGCATGACTTTGTCAAAGGCAGGTCGTGCCTTACGAACCTGATTGAATTTTTTGAGGATGTGACTAAACACATTGATGAAGGTAGAGCAGTAGATGTAGTGTATATGGATTTCAGCAAGGCATTTGATAAGGTACCCCATGCAAGGCTTATTGCAAAAATAAGGAGGTATAGGATCCAAGGGGACCTTGCTTTGTGGCTTCAGAATTGGCTTCCCTGAGAGCAAAGAGTGGCTGTAGACAGGTCATATTCTGCATGGAGGTTGGTGACAAGCAGTGTGCCTCAGGGATCTATTCTGGGACCCCTTCTCTTCATGATTTTTATAAATGATCTGAATGAGGAAGTGGAGGGATGGGCTAGTAAATTTGCTGATGACACAAAGGTTGGAGGTGTTGTGGATAGTGTGGAGGGCTGTGAAAGGTTACAGTAGAACATTGATAGGATGAAAAACTGGGCTGAGAAGTGGCAGATAGAGTTCAACCCAGATAAGTGTGAGGTGGCTCATTTGGGTAGATCAAATATGATGACAGAATATAGTATTAATGGTAAGACCCTTGGCAGTATGGAGATATGAGGATCTTGGGGTTCGAGTCCATAGGACACTCAAAGCTGCTGCTCAGGTTGATTGTGTGGTTAAGAAGGCATATGGCATAAGAAGGCATACAGTGTATTGGCCCTCATCAATCATGGGATTGAGTTCAAGAGCCAAGAGGTAATTGGTCAGACCCCACTTGGAGTACTGTGCTCAGTTCTGGTCAACTCACTACAGGAAGGATGTGCAGAGGGATTTACAAGGATGTTGCCTGGATTGGGGAGCATGCCTTATGAGAACAAGTTGAATGAAATTGGCACCATATCCTACCAGTTAACAAGGATCACAATATTTTGTATAAAGTTGTTGCCAATTGACTCTTGCCTGTTCTGGGGCTGGTGTTCCATACAGACCAAACCTGAACTAGACGTATCAGGAATATCTCTGACAAACATGCACAACTTAAGGATACCATTGTCAACTTGCCAGGCAGGTGTTAGGGGGATGGTGGGGATGTGACTAGTCAGGTTGGACTAGGGGAAGCCCTTTGACAAGACATGATGAACATGTTTTCCAAAATGGAGATTGTAGAGGGAACCTGCAATCAGCTACAATGGTTTTACATAGAATCAGAAGGGTAGCCTAAATTAACTGAAGGAAAACTTCCCAATCAAAACTGCCCCCTCTGCTTTGTGTTTTGTAATTAAACTGTGGCCAAGTCCATCAGGATGGGCACAGGCATTCAAGGGGTAACGATTCAGACAGTGGAGGCAGCTAGGTCAAAGTCTGGAAAAACAATAGACTACAGAAGCTGTAAATCTGAAGTAAAACCAGAAAATGTTAGAAATATTTAGTTCATCAATATTCCTTTGCAGAGCCTTTTTCTCATCTCAGAACTACCAATCTACCAGAACACTTCCTTTCAGCCTCTTATCCATTCTAAATGTATCAGTGCTGACTATTTCACTTCTCTTATTGCTTTTACGCCAGTTTCAATGAATTTGCAGTGCTTTGCTCATACAGGACCAACCCACCATCACCAAATCAAGTCAAGGTTGAGATCACTGTCAAGTGTATGTATGCACAAGTGCAATGAAAAACTATTTGCAGCAGCAACACAGGAACATAGGATCAAATACGTAAGTAGTACTCAAAGAAAACTTAAATAATTTATACAATATTTTTACAAGAAAGAACATATATAAAACAATAAAAAACAAAGTCTATGACAGAACAAAGTCTTAGTGTTGCTTTACTGAAGTAGTGTTGCTTCACTGTTGTGCAGGTTAGTTCAAGAACCAAATAGTTGAAGAGAAGTAGCTGTTTTTCGACCTGGTGGTACGGGACTTTACACTCCTGTACCTCCTACCTGATGGTAGCTGTGAGAAGAGAGCATGGCCTGGATAGTGGGGCCTGATTCCTGAGGCAGTGGTTCATATCAATACTACTGATGATGGGGATGGATGTGCCTAAAACATACTAGGCTGAATCCTCTTCTCTCTGCAGCTTTTTACATTCCTTTGCATTTGAATTGCCATACCAAATCATGATACAGCCAGTCAGGATGCTTTCAACAGTACATCTGTAGATTTTTTCTCTTGTTTGTAGTTAAATGGAGATCTGGTTTTGGAGATCTATGTGTGGTTTCAATTGATCGTAGAAAAAATACACATGCATCTGGAAGGCCCAACTGCTAGTGAGTCAGTATCATGGCAAAAACTACACCATGAAGACAAAAGACAAGCAACTCTGCAAAAAGGTTATGGAAAAGCACAAGTCGAGGGATGGCAGTAGCAAATGAGCTGAGATAGAAGCAGAGTTGAGCACTGTTAGATAAGTAATTGTCTTAGTGATGGTATGGTTGGAGGCTCTTCTCAGAATGCAGAATCAGACAGTCCAGCTGAAAGTCATTCAACACCACGAAGTGCTATCCAATTAGTCTCCCAAATCTGCTTCTTCCATGTAGCCTTACATTCTCTACAGTGAGCAAAAATGTGCTTAATTTTGATGCAAGGAATAAAAATCCATAGGTTGCATCCTGCTGATGCATGTCTGGTGAAGTAGAACTGATTCTAAATCGCTAACATGAATCTGTATCAAACACCACGGAGAAGAATGATGCTGTTGGATGGGCAGTTTGATCTTATGGCTGTACATGTTATATTAAAACTAGTCATTGCTTACCTTTAAAGGTGCTTGGATAGGTACATGGATAGGAATAATTTAGAAAAAAACATGGAAAACCTACAGCACAATACAGGCCCTTCAGCCCACAATGCTGTGCCGAACATGTCACGTACTTTAGAAATTGCTTAGGGTTACCCATAACCCTCTATTTTTCTAAGCTCCATGTACCTATCCAGGAGTCTCCTGAAAGATCCTATTGTATCCGCCTTCACCACTATTGCCGGCAGCCCATTCCACGCACTCACTACTCTCTGCGTAAAAAACTTACCCCGACATCTTCTCTGTACCTACTTCCAAGCACCTTAAAACTGTGCTCTCTCATGTTAGCCATTTCAGCCCTGGGAAAAAGCCTCTGACTATCCACACGATGGATGCCTCTCATCATCTTATACACCTCTATCAGTTTAGAGGAAGTTGCGGAAACACACCAGTGGGACTAGGCTATATGGAGATCTTGATTAATATAGGAGAGTTGGTCTGAAGGGCCAGTTTCCATATTGTATGATTCTAGAGCTTCCAATGTCTCCACATCTCCATTCTACACCAAGGTCTGGGGCCCTCTGCACTCAACCTGTCATCCACCATCATCACCCTGGCTGAACTCATTCTCACACACTTCTCCAACTCTACTCACTTTCACCAGATCAAATGTGTAGCTCTGAGAACCCACATTGGCCCAAACTATGCCTGTTTCTGTAATAGAAATGTGGAACAGTCCTCATTTCAGTCCTAGTCAGGGCACGTTATACATCTCCTTTTCCAATACATTGATGACTATACAGAGAGTGCTTCCTGTTCTCAGGCAGAACTTGAAAATGTCACCACTTTTATAGCCAATTTACATTTAAGCCTCTCCTTCCTTGACTTCTTACTTCCATTTCAATGGATGAGTTAATGGCTAATACCCACAGCAAGCCCACAGACTCTGCAGCCACTTTGGCGACATCACCTCCCACCTTTCTCCATTTCATTCTCCTGGTTCCTCCAATTCCATCATATCTTTTTAAATCATGGTGTCTGCAGCACCACTACTTCTGATATGTTTCCTTAACAGAGGCCTACAACTGTACCTGTTGCATTTCCTCTACTTCTACATTTCCTCTCTACTCCCTGCTGAGCAAGGATAGAGCTTCTCTTATCTTCACCTTGCACAACACTTGCTTCTACATTTAATGGATCTTCCTCCTTAATTAAAGCTACATGACACCACCATGGATTCACCTTTTTGTCTCAACTCTGCTTTCAGCATTCCAAAGAGACTTTCTGATTCACTCTTTCATCTTCAGAACACCCACTTCCCTGCTCATGTCCTCTTCCTGTGCAACTACAGGAGATTTAGAAGAGAAGAGGAAGGTTTAAAAGAGAAGTCAGAGGTACAATAGGTTTATTATACAGAGTGAGAGGTGCCTGGAATGCATTGCCAGGATTGGTGGTCGAGGCTGACGCAATAGGGACACTTATGAGATCCTTAGATCGTGGAGTAGGCCTATATTGGTCAACACAACATTGTGGGGCCTTTAGCCCCATACTGTGCTGTATTGTTCTATGTTCTAGATTCTGCATTTGTCCTTTTGCCTCTTTCCACTGTGCAGAGACCCAACCAGTCCTATTAGATAAAGCAGTAATTTATTTGTATTTTTATCATTTAGACTACTGCATCCAATGCTCAGAATGTGGTTTCCCCTACATTCGAAAAAACAAATTCAAATTGGGTAACCATTTTCTAAAACATCTCTACTCACAAATAAACTCTTCTCAGGCATCCAGCTGGGTACAGGTTTTGATTTTAACAAAAGTTTTGATGACAAATTCTGCCATCTTCATCAGGGTTGATGCCTAGGTATTTCTAGTCCGGTGGTATACATACCCCCAGTCCTCCGTGCTCCTGACTGATTAGTCCACATCTAATCAGGTTTCTGCTCTCCCACCTTGTTTACATTTGAATTCTAGTTCTTACTTAGAGCAATGCCTTCATCTTTGTTAAAATTCTTTTCCTCTAATTTTATTTCAATGGCTTCCTTTACCAGGCGGTCCCGAAAGCCATTGGCATGGCACAGTAGTTTTCTGCCACCAACATCCATCCTAAGGCCATTTCAAATGCGAAGTTCTGCTATTGGCAATTTCTTCGGGTAACCCAAATGGATACACCTCCTATGCTCCTTGATGCGGGTTTCCACTGCCTTCTGGCCAATATACGCTGCTCTGCATTCACAGGGAACTCTGTGAACACCAGCTGTTCTGAGTCCCAGGTCATCTTTGACTCGCATAAGCTGCAATTTGAGCTTTCTTATGGGTTCCTTAGCAGCAAAAACACCTGTGGTGCACCAATGGGTTTTGGACCACCTGGTGAAGGAAGCTATTGAAAATAAAACTAGAGGAAACTAATTTTAACGAAAACGAAGGTCTTGCTCTAAGTAAGAACTGGAATTCGATTGTAAGCATCGTGGGAAAGCAAAAACTGGATTGGATGAGGACTAACTAGTCTGGAGGGATGGACAACAGGGGTATATATACTACTGGACTAGACATGCCTAGACATCATCCCTGATGAAGGTGGTAGAGTTTGCTATTGAAACGTCAGTTAAAATCGATACCTGTACCTAGCTGGAAGCCCAAGAAGAGTTTATTTGTCATATATGCTGGGAAAGCACTAGGTCCTTTTTCACCTCTACTCAGTTCAAAAGGTGACCTTAGAGTCCAGTTTCCTGTCATTTCCCTTCTATATTCCATTCTCAACCTGGCTTCTCCATTACTCACACTAACTCAAAGCCTAATGTAAGCTTATGGACAGCTTTTCTTCTTCCACCAAGCTACATTACAGTCCTCATGGTTCAAAACTGAATTCAACAATTTCAGGTAAGCAGCCTTTCCATTCTGCTTCTGTAATGACCATTCCATTTTCTTCTCTCTGCAGATGCCACCCATCTGCCTAATATTTCTGCAGTTTCTTTACATCTCACAGATCCAGCATGTCTTCTTTCTCCCCTGAAAGATCAATTGCACCTAACCTGCCTCATCCTCATCTCCCAGTCAGTATCACCAACACTTATATCATTCAGCCTCTCTTGGTCTCCATCCCATTGCAGACATCCCCATTATTCCCTACACCCCATCCTCTTCTCTGTTCTGATGAAAGGCTAAAATATTAACTCAATTTCTCTCTTACAGATGCTGCCTCACTTGCTGATACTTCCAACATTTTCTGTTTTTTATGTCAGATTATTGGTAAAAAATTTCTCATTTAACATTACTTTGAAAGTATCCCATGCTATTGTGTGGTTGGTGTTGAAGTGGTTTTTCCCTGTCTAATCCTTCGTGCACAGCCCGTGTCTCAATCTCCTCTGCATATTGCCCATGAGAAGGCCACCATCTGTCTTCTTCTGGAATGTGTGTTTGCCAAGTATTCGGGAAAAGTTCGAAATGACCTTGATCGCTATTTACTATATTCTGTGCAGCCGTGTAACATAGGACCCATGCTCTACAGGTTGTCCCCAAGGGCATACTGGAAAATAACTATTTAGGTGAAATATGCCTTTTGGTCTGTTTGAAACTTAGGTGTTCCTGTGCAAGGAGCTGTCCATATCCAAGTTTGTGGATTGGCAGACACCAATACGCAGGGCTCTGCTTCAGGATACAATCAGCTTATCTTAATTACTGCAAAGATTTTAAAGAGAAACATCACCGACTTACACTGACAGGCTAGAACCATACAGAAAGAAAATATTGATACAACGATGAATGATATGTAGCTTGAATGATCTCTTTTACTATGAATGCTGATACCTGTATGTATTACATATTTGCAAATTTTATGAAGTGGCTGATCCTGTCACACATTATATTTCATTCTTCAGTAAAAAAAAATTACATTTCCTGTCTTCCCATCGTTTCTCAGTCCTATTCTCCCCTAAAAGATGTAGTTACCTCTGTTCACTCCTTGGCACAAGGCAGAAAAGAATCTAATAACAATTAGTAAATAACTGACTCCTTGCCTCCCTCCTAATCAATGTTACGTGGATGGCCTCTTCTCATTCCTCTGTACCCGGCATATTCATATACAGAACAGCGTAGCAATGCAGCAATCGGATAACCCTAGCATTTTAGTAAATGGTGCAGGAACTTGCAGCAAAGAAGCCGGAGCCTGACATTATGAATCCTATTAAGTTAATCAAATCTTTGCAGCTTCAGCAAAATATTCATGTGGGCTAAATACCAACTAAAATTCGACTTACTGTTACTCGATCAGAACCACATAGTAATAAATGCTCCTAGAACTCCTTTTCATCTAAGAGCATAGTCGATGAATAGGAAATCAATTCAGCCTGTGACATGTTTGTGATAACCCTGCTTTTATTTTACTGCAGAGAATGGAGAGTAACAGCATACTGTACATCTTTGTCCGCAGTCTGCCTTTTAAAATGCAACTTATATAAACCTCTACCAGCTTTCTTCCACCTTGGGTATTTTTATAAAAGGGACCAAGGATTCATGCTAATGCAGTCCATAACATTCAATAACATCTCCAATTTGTTTTTCTTTACCTTTTTCGTTGTCGTGTCAGAGCATTCACATCACATCCTACATTTAAAGCATTAAGTAATCTAAAAACTAGTCAGTACCTGCGTTGTTCTTCCCTGCACCTGATGAAGTGTTCTGAGCTCTAGCTCCCTACGCTACCCCTTGCCGACCCTTCTGGATGCAACTTTTCCGCCAGTCCATTGCGACAGCCGGTACCAAACAGCCCTTCTACCCTCAGAAATCACGTACGCGATCGATCGGATCGGAGTGACGTCCGGGCTGCCACAGACCCACCCCTCCTGGGTTAATAAATCGTTACTAGCCATCGTGCTGCCGCTGTTTCAGGCGATCTTTCACACACACAGGCTCTTTTTTTCTTTAGTAAAAGTGTCACGATACGAGAGAGCGCAGAGAGACCCCCACAGCAGCCGAGGCGCCCGGCTCCTGCCGCGCCTCAGAGCGAGGCTGGGTGGTTGCCAGGGCCGTTGTCAGGCTGGGCCCGGTGTAGTGCGCGGAGCTTGGCGACGCTTGCAGCTGTGAGAAAGAGTAGCGGCGGTCTGATTTTAAACGAGCCGGTCGAAGGTGGGAGGTAGGCGTGCACGGCTAGATGTGGGGAAGTGGGCTAAGTTGAGGCGGGTCGTACCGAGGTGGATGGAGCCGAGCCGTAGTGGTGGACTGGGTCGGGTCAGGTTGAATTGGCAGGGGAAAGGTAAAATGGGATAAGGTGAGCGCAACTGCAGTGAGACGGGGGTGGGGGAACAGGACTGGGATCAGGTCGATGGGTTAGGCAGGTCAGGTAAGATGAAGTTGTCAAGGGTGAGGCGGGACGGAGGTGTGGTTTGAGATGCACGGGGCCCTGGTGGGGTTGACAGGGCAAAGTGAGTTGGGTGGGCTGGGTTGTAGTAAGGTGAGTTTAAATAGAGTGGGATGAGGTAGGCAGAAAATCATAAACACCAGGAATTCTGCAGAAGTTGGAAATCCAAAGCAACACACACAAAATACTGGAGGCACTCTGCAGGTCAGGCAGCATTGATGGAAATACCAGAAATTCTCAGGAGCAGTGTGAAAGGACTGGAGTACGGTGAAAAGGCAAAACAATTGTGGGATAAAGTGAGCAAGGTCACAGTGGGATAACCAGACCAGGCTGGGCAAGACAGGAGATGAGGTGAGATGGGCATAGAATTCCAGAATTTAGATCCAGCGATGGACCTAGGATTTGGTAGGCAATATATGATTTTAACTTACAAGTTGGAATGTCTGTCTCTTGAGGCAAACTGTCAACCAGCATCTTTTATCAACCTACCAATTCCCACTGTTGTCTTGACTATGCCTCTTCCCACCCTTATAAAAATGCTATTCCCTTTTCTCAGTTCTTGCATATGTTCCCAGGATGTGGCTTTCCCTTCCAGGACATCAGAAGTGTCCTCCTTCTAAGAATGGAGTTTCTTGTCCTTGTGTACCACCCCATGAGCCTCTGCATCCAACATACCATCCTCTGCAACTTCTGCCATCTCCAAAAGGATTTTACCACAAACATATCTGGCATGCCTAGCTGAAGCCACCTCTAGGTGGAGGAGCAACACCTTATATTCCATCTGAGTAGCCTTCAACCTGACAGCATGAATACTGACCTCTCCTTCCCCTCCCCTCCTCTTTTCCCCATTTTGGCCTGCTACCTCTCTCACCTGCCTATCACCTTCCCCTGGGTCCCCTCCTCCTTCCGTTTCTCCTATGGTTCACTCTCCACTCCTACCAGATTCCTTCTTCTCAACCCTTTACCTTTCCCACCCACCTGGTTTCACCTATCACCTAGCTATCCGCCTTCCCCTCACTTTTTTATTCTGGTGTCTTCCCCCTTTCTTTTCAGTCCCGAAGAAGAGTCTCTGGCCCAAAATATCGACTGTTTATTTATTTCCTTAGATGCTACCTGACTTGCTAAGTTGCTCCAGTATTTTGTGTGCGTGTTGCTTAGGATGCTTCATTTTTTTGCCCTAGCTATTTTGATACCAGGTTTGGGCAATGCCATTGAAGAACCCTGGACCTTTTACGTTAGAACGATCAAGAAGCCCAGGTGATGATGCAATAACAGCCTTTGTGTGTCCACATTTGTTGACTCCTTTCTGATGTGGATTACCACACTTTTCCGTCATTTGGTGTTCTTCATTTTATGGACAGCAGCATTGAATGTATTTGGGTTAGATTTCAGACTGTTTCTTTTTCTATTTATCAATTTGTATTTTCTTTGTCAAAGTTCAAAATAAATTTATTATTAAAGCTCTTTGTAGATATACACAGTGATGGAGAGGACTTTACCTGTGATGAACTGGCTGCTTCATAACTTTTTGTAGGTTTTCCCATTCTTGGGTATGGGTATTCCCTTACCAGGTAAAGATGCAACCAACTAGGATACTCTCCACTGTGCATCTATAGAAGTCTGTCAAAGTTTTAGATGACATGCCAAACCTGCTCAAACTTCTAAGAAAAGTAAAGGTGCTGTCTTGCCTTCTTTGTAAGGGCACTTATTAAGTACTGGTCCCAGGGCCAGGGAACTGATATAATGCCAGGGGACTTAAAGTTACTGATTTTTTGCACAAATTCACAACTGCTGACAATTGGCTGAATCATTTTTAGCCCCTGGTTATTCTCCTACTCCCTCTGTATAAAATATTGCCGATGGTTTATGTTCAAATGGACATTTTGTAAATGGCTTTTCTAATCCATGATTATTGATTAAAAGCTACTTACCAACATTTGACCACGTAATCCAGAATGGCACTTAAGTTCAGTTATTAATTTTTCTGTTGAAGGATGTCAGGTTTCCCTATTAAACCTCTTAAAACTTCTCTTAAATTTATTTCTCTTAATTACATGTCCCTCAACCCTAGCTCAGACAATTTTTCTTCATAATCATACGACTATCTATGGTAGCATCCTCATGAATCCCTTCCACATCTTTTGAGTGCTGTTACATACTCAAGTTGTAGCGTGTGTGTATCCTCCCTAGCACATCCTCTCTGTTCTTAATTTCTTTGGGATCATTTGTAGAATATAGTACATTTTAGGACAGTACAGGCCCTTCAGCTCACAATGTTGTGCAAACCTTTTAACCTACTCTAAGATCAGTTGAACCCTTCCCTCCTACAAAGCCCTCCATTTTTCATGTGCCTATCATCATCCATGTGCCCATCTAAGAAATTCTTAAATATCCTGAATGTATCTGCCTCTACCACCACCCCAGCAGAGCATTACACACACCCACCTCTCGCTATGTAGGAAAATAACTACCTCTGATATCCCTCTGTATTTTCCTCCAATCTCCTTCAAATTATGTCCCCTCATATTAGCCATTTCTGCCCCGGCTCTGGCTGTCCAATTGATCTATGCCTCTTAATATAGAAAATACTACCTTTCTGTGGTAACATTGACCTTTTAATTTCTCAGCAATCTGGTCTCCTGTACTTAGTCAAATGTTTTAATGAAAATTTTTGAATGTACAATCCTCTTTGGCCTCAGACTATTCAGTGGCCAGTCATAGAACTGCTGCCTTGTGGCTATACCCACTCATGGGGAAGGCTTCGGGATTGGACCCCGAGGGAGAATCCAGAGCTGGAGTTCCTAAGGCTGTCCTACAATGAATTTAACACTGACTAACAACGCCTATGACGCTGCTGGTGCCAAACTGTATTGGTCTCTGCCGTTCCTCGGCTGCATGAAATGGGGGAGCCTGCTGGATGGGCAACAGTTTGCTCTCTATGTCATACTGCCCTGGCTTGCGTACTGGCTTGCTTATTGACAGCTAGGACGTCACATCCATGGTCAACCCCAATCAACGAAGGGCTTCATTTCTCATTGCCATATTACTCCAAGTGCATTAACACACATAACATGCCATTAGCAAAGTGACATTCTATTTGCTGTTTAACTAATGCATTGCCCTCTGGCAGCCCACAATTTTCTTCCCCACTAACAACCACATGGGCGAATTTTATATATTTGTAAACTCCCTAATTGCACTCCCTGTTACAAGTGCATTTTGATTTACCTTAATTAATCCCAAATACTAATTTAAACATAAATTTTCCACTATTTTTCCACAAAAAAGTCCAACAGTTATAACTCCTCTTAAATATTAGTAAATTCCATCTTCCTGCTCATTCATGAGGAATTAGAAACTGATCGATAAGACCTGTGCTGTTTTCTGTTTTGCCTCCATTAAAAATCTGTTTAGTCATTTAAGAACGCTAAAGAAGCCAAATCTTTTAATATTTTCTTTTTCTTGCATTGATATCATATCCAATATTTCTTGATTTTTCTTTGTTAACATAGTTTAATTAACACCAAGCAACATAGTTCAAGAATAGGAACATCATAATAAGAACAGAGAAACCACCTGGTTTCTGTAGCCTAGCCCATTCATTGAAAGCATGACACTCCCCATGTCCCATAATTTTTTTAATGCCCAGAGTGAACAGAACATTGAGCTTCACCTGCCATCCAGGTAGAGACTTCCAAGGGCTCACCACCTTCTGAGTGAAGAACTTTCTCTTCATCTCGGTCTGGAACTGCATATCCCTTATTCTCAGTTTCCTTGACTCTACCCTCCTCAGTCAAGGAAAACATCCTCCCTGTATCCATAAACATGATGCTGGAGATCTTGAGCAACACACACAAAATATTGGAGGGAGTCAGCAAATCAGGCAATGTCTATGGAGGAGAATAAAGGCTGAAACCCTTCATCAGGACTGGAAAGGAAGGGGGCAGAAGTCAGAATAAGAAGTTAGTGGGAGCGGAGGAGTGCAAGCTGGCAGGTTATAAGTGAGACAGAGGAAGATGGGTGGGTGAGGGAGGGTGTATGAAGTAAGAAGCTGGATGGTGATAGATGGAAGAGGTAAAGGGCTGAAGAAGAAGGAATCTAATAGAAGATGGTATGGAAGAAAGGGGAAGGGAACCAAAGGGAAGTGATAGATCTGTGAGAAGATAATGGGTGAGAAGGTAACCAAAATGGGAAATGAGAAAAAAGAGGTGGGGAGGGGAGTAATTATCCAAAGTTAGAAATATCCATGTTCATGCCATCTGGGAGGCTACCCAGGGGTGTTGCTATTAATCAAACGATACATGTATGTATTACATGTGTATATAAATACATTGTATATTGCATGTATATATTACATGTATGCAGCCTGTCAAGTCTTCTTAGAATTTTGTAAGTTTATTCTCATTTATCTATTTATTTACTTTAACATTTTATAAAAGCTTGAATGTGCAAAATTCTTTGAGGTATGAAAAGAGGTAAATAAAGGTAAAAGGAGTTACTGTTGGAAAGATGTAGAAAACTTTGCCATTTCTTGCTCTCAGTAACTTTTTTGTGTTACTAATATAAAAGTTTTCATTTGATTTCAATCAACTCATTGCTTGTGGATAAACCCAGGATATTAAACCTGAAATAAACCCAGGATATCCGATTCAGGAGCAGCATGTCCAAATATCCACCACTACTTCGTAGACCACTGCCACCAAAAGATGCTCTTCCTTTTGGTAAGTGCATTATTTTCACTGAAATTAACATTATTTGTACAATACTAGTAATTACAGGATATTTAATTGATTGCAAGTGTACTTTAAAAAATTTGCCTTATATGGTGCGATGTCTTTTTCTAATACCTGTACATTAGACAGTTTATTTGCATGACCACAATTAGGGCTGTCATAGGGCTATTTCAACAATACACTTTCATTGTGAGATATTTGAAACAAGTGTTGTTTCTACTTCATTTAAATTTAGCTGTGGATTTTAATGAGACCAGTTGTATTTTCTACATTGATGCTTCTGTAGAACTTTGTTCTTTGGGCACCTATTAATGATGAAAATTTGACCAGCACTTAAAAAGGAACTGATGAAATACCCAAGAGAGTCCACAGACTTTCAGATTGCTGCTTTCTCTGGATTCTTGTTATAAAGCAAAACCTGACAGCATAATTGCCAGTTATCTGTACTTCCGATAAAATCAATGTTTTTATGAATGCTTTGGAAAGGAAAATAACATTACATCTGTGCTAATCCCCACAGCATCTGATAACACTGTGATCACTGTCTCAGAAGTGTTAGAATGTCTTTCAAGCGGGGATTCCTGACCAGGCATCAGGCCCTGGTGGTGTACCCAGCCGGATACTGAATATCTGTGCTGGCCAACTGGCTGTAGTGTTCAAGGACATTTTCAATCTCTCACTGCTGCAGTCAGAGGTTCTCACCCGGCAATCATACCAGCGCCTTAGAAGAGCAGGGTAAGCTGCCTAATGACTGTTGCCCAGTAGTCCTCACACCTACTGCATTGAAGTGCTTTAAGAGGTTGGTCAGGGCTAGAATTAATTTCTGTCTGAACAATGACCTGAACTCGCTGCAATTTGTCTGCCGGCACTCTACTTGGCTTTGGAGCACCTAGATTATAGCAAAACATCTGTCAGGCTGCTGTTTACAGCTCAGTGTTCAACACCATCATCCCTCAATATTAATCATCAACCTCAAAACCTAAGCCTCTGTACCTCTGCAGCTGGATCCTCAGAGTCCTCATTGGAAGACATGGTCACTACGGATTGGTAATAATATCTTCTTTTTACTGACAGTGACCACAGGCGCACCTCAAGGATGCATGTTTAGCCCACTGCTGTACTGTCTATACATCTGTTACTGTATGGCTTGGCACAGCTCAAACACTGTCTAGAAATTCACCAGTGACAACACAGTTGTTGGCAGAATCTCAGATGGCAATGAGAAAGCCTACGGGAGTGAGATAGATTGGCTGGTTGAGTGGTTTTACAACAACAACTTCACATTCAGTGTAAGCTGGACCAAGGAATTGCTTGTGGACTTCAGAAAGGGCAAGTCAGGAGAAGCACACCTTTCCTCGTGGTGGAAAAGGTAAGCAGCTTCAACACCTTGGAAGATCTATTTTGGGCCTGAGATATTCATGCAATCATGAAGAAAGCACATGAGCAGCTCTGCTTCATTAGGAGTTTGAGGAAATTTAGTATGTTTCCAACAACTCTTGCAAATGCTTACGGATAACAAAAGCACAAGAAGTTCTGCAGATGCTAGAAATCTTGAGCAACACACACAAAATGGTGGAGGAACTCAGCAAGTCTAGGGAGCATGTATGGAGGGAAATAAACAATCAACGCTTCTGGCTATGACTGTTCATCAGGACTGGAAAGGAAGGAGGCAGAATTCAGAATAAGGTGCAGGGAGGGGAAGGAGTACAAGCTGGTAAGTGAAAGGTGAGTCAGTTGAGTGGATGGTAGGTCACTGAGGTAGGGGGCTGAAGTAAGAAGCTGGGAGGGATAGATGTAAAAGATAAAGGGCTGAAGAAGCAGGAACCTAATGGAAGAGGGCACTGGACCATGGAAGAAAGGGAAAGAGAAGGGGAACCTGAGGGGGGTGATGGGCAGGTAAGGAACAGCGAAGAGTTGAGAGGGTAACCAGAAAGGAGAACAGAAAAAAGAGAAGGGATGGGGAGAGTAATTACCAGGAGTTAAAATAATCAATATTCATGCCGTCGGGTTGAAGGTTACCTAGATAGACTATGAGTTGTTGCTCCTTGAACCTGAGTTTGGCCACATTGCAGTAGTAGAGGAGGTCATAGACAGACATGTCAGAATGGGAACGGGAAGTTGAATTGAAAGGGTAGTCACTGGGAGATCCTGGCTTTTGTGACAGACAGGGCAAAGGTGCTCAACAAAGCAGTCCCTTCCAAACTACGTTGGATCTCGCTGAAATAGAGGAGGCTAGACATGGAGCACCAGATACAATAGATTACCCTTACAGACTCATAGGTGAAGTCCTGCCTCAACTGGAAGGACTGTTTAGGACCCTGAATGGTAATGAGGGTGGTGATGTTGGGGCTGGTGTAGCATTTGCAGGGTAAAGGGCCTTGAGGAAGATCATTGTGGAGGGACAAGTGGACAAGAGAGTCATGTAAGGAACAATCCTGTGGAAAACTGAAGGCGGAGGGAAAGATGCTCTTAGTCGTAACATCCCATTGGAGATGGCGGAAGTTACAAAGAATGATGCGCTGGATACAGAGGCTCGTGGGGTGGTAGGGACAAGGGAAATTATTATCTCTGTTATGATGGCAGGACGATGGAGTGAGGACAGATGTGTGAGAAATGGAGGAGATGTGGGTCAGGGCAACTTTTATGGTGGTAGAAGGGAAAACCCATTGTTTGAAAAAGAAGAAGACATCTTAGATGTCCTAGAATGAAAAGCCTCATCCTGTGAAAAGATGTAGTGGAGATGGATGAACTGAGTGAAGGGAATAGTGTTTTCACAAGTCACAGGGTGAGAGGGTTGTCAAGGTAACTGTGACAGTCAGTGGGTTGTAAAAGATGTCAGTAGATTTTCAGTCTCCAGAAATGGACACAGAGCGATCGAGAATGATGAGAGGGCTCTCAAGAAGCAGCACCAATGCAATCATCAATGTGGTGGAAAAAAAATTCGGGATTGTTACCAATGAAGGCTTGGAACATGGACTGTTCCACGTAGCCAACAAAAGGCAGGCATAGCTGGGCCTACGCAAGTGTCCCTGGCTACAACTTTGTTTGGAGAAAGTGGAGGAACTAAAAAAGTTGTCCAGAAGAAAGCAGAAAGTTTTAACAACTTCCTGATGAAAAATGAAAGTGTATGGGGACTAGACGTCCATAATGAAAATAAGGCAAGCAGGGCCAGGGAACTGTAAGTGATTGAAGTGATGGAGACCATGTGAAATGTCATGGATGTAGGTCAGAAGGGACTGAACCAAGGGGACAAAATATTGGGGAATGCAGACATGAGTTTATTGGACAAGAGCAAGCAGAAAAATACCATGACATTGGAACATAGGAAATTGAAGAGTACTGCACAGTAAAGGCCCTTTGGCTCACATTTGAAGATGCTGGAAATACAAGCAACACACACAAAATACTGGAGAACTCAACAGGCCAGGTAGCATCTATGGAAAAGAGTACAGTCGACATTTTGGGCCATGACTCTTCAGCAGTTCCTTCATGCTGCCTGGACTGATGAGTTCCTCCAGCATTTTGTGTGTGTTGCTCTAGTATCCCTCTATACTTTCCTCCAATCACCTTAAAGGTATGTCCTCTCAAATTAGCCATTACCACCTTGGAAAAGGGTGCTGGCTATCAACTCCACCTATACCTTTTGTGGGAGCCGTGTATCTATTTTCTATCTGTATTGGATTTTGTGTTGCGTGTTTATTATGTTTATTACGGGTAGTGTCGTGGTTTCTCGTGCCCCACAAATGATTAGGAGACACAGAAGATTCTTCAAGAAGGGTTAAACTTTAATTTGCAAATCAAAGCTGAGACAGTCATTGAGCTAGTCGCTGATTGCCCACCGATCCGTGGACATAGCATGTTTTATAGCAATCTTGTGGTTTTGTTGCATTAGCATATGCAATCGTTCTATAGTTGTGTACCACACGTACATCCGCCACTATTGTTTCTACCCATTGACGTAATCATGTTCTAATCTACATTTCTTATCTACCTCTTAGTAACACAACATTGTCTTCTACATTCTTAGGATTTCATTCTCTAGCAAATAGCAAGTTGCAACTTTTATACTCCAGTAGTAGTTAGTCACGTGTTGGAGGCATGGTAGAAACGAAGTGTTTAGGTATGTATTCATACTCTGTCTTGAGTTCAGCCTAATTTGGGTAGAGCTAAAGAGTAGGCCAAGGCTGATATCTTTTTGTTAACCACTTAAGTATTCTTGAATACTTAGAAATACATTTAAAACTGCTTGGCTTAAGTAATTTAATATGCTAAGACTGTTTATTTTGTTATATCACTAGTTTTAGATTCATTAGTTTTCATCATTTCAAGATGGTTCATTTTGCTGTTTTCTTAATAAAGGATTGAACATATTCTCCAACTTTGGAACTTCGTTATTGGATGGATAGTGCCCCATACAGTATCAGTCCCACCTGTCCTTAGTCTCTAAGCAGTTTTGGTTTGTTTTGAAGTAACTGCTACATTTTGTCAACAATAGGATAGTTATACCAAATGAACATCAGTCTATGGCAAGAGATTGCATTGGACAGTTGGCGAGATTAGAATTGTAACATTGAGAATCCAGGAGCAATTTACAGCAAGTAGTGACCTTTTGTTGATCCATGCTGTGTGTTTGTGGTTTGAACACAGTTTGGAATGGTCAGCTGTATCCTCGACCAAGTGGTGTTCGCCTAAGGGTTGGCTGCTTTGTTTTATTGAAGTGCTGAAATATTCTGGTTGCCACCATTTGAAATGAGCGCTGCTTGTTTGGTGTGATTGCATCTAGAAAAAGTAACATGAGCGGAATTGATGTCAGTGACCTTGAAGTCAGATCTAAAAGAGAAATTAAACTTAATGAGAAATTTTTAGTGAATAGAATCAACAGTTGTCAAAAGGAATATAAGAAAGACTGAGAAAAATTTTAAATTTAATACCATCAATTAAAAGTTCTATGTGAGAACATAAAATGTCTCACATGTGTAGTCTCATCTTAAAGACACAAATAGTCTACACGAAGCTGTTGCTAAGCGAAATTTTGTGTTGTTGTCTTTAATTCCTAACCCAGAGCGAGACAAACAAATCAAAAAGTTTGATAATATTGAAACTCTTATTCGTCGTGGCTATCCCTCGAGGTCGAGGATAATGGTCTTCGTATTTGTTGATCTATTTATATCATAGTATGATCTCGGGACCAGCAAGATGTACTGATAACAAGAGCTGTTACTGCTGCCGATGAGTGCTGGACAGACCATCAGCTCATCTTGTCCACCATGAGAATGAAGTTTCGGCCCAAAAGGAAACACCAAAATCAGAACACTAATCAAGAAATTCAATGTTGACATCCTTCAAGACATCAACCATGTACAGAAATTCCAACAAAATCTTCAAGAACAACTGCCTCAATAAATCCCACCATCTGTAGAAGAACACTGGAATCAACTGAAGAACGCTATCATCACCTCCTGCAAAGAAATAATTGGGTTCAAGACGAAAAAACATCAGGATTGGTTCAATGATAACAACAAATTACTCCAACAACTCATTGACGAAAAGTAAAAAGCTTTCATCACCTTACAAAATGACCAACAATCGGCAACCAAAATGAAACGCTATCAGGAATACAAGGTTGCAGTCCAGAACAGCACCCGGAAACTGAAAAACCACTGGTGGAGGAAGGAAGTTCATGAAATCCAACAACTAGCAGATGCTAACGACACTCGAGGCTTTTTCAATGCAACTAAAGCTATTTTTGGCCCATCCACTCATGGTCAATCCCCTCTCAAAAGCAAAGATGGTTCAACCATCCCGAAGAGCAATGCTGACATCAATTCTAGATGGAGGGAGCACTTTGAAGATCTTCTAAATCAGACCATCTCATTTGACAGGAATGTGATTAACAACATTCCAAAACAGCCCATTGACGACTCCCTAAGCAAAATACCAACACTTGAAGAAGTCAAGGAAGTCATCAAAACCTTGAAAAACAATAAGGCTGCTGGACACAATGGAATACCAGCAGAGGTCTACAACATTGGAGGTAACCCACTTTTTTATCAACTGCATCAACTTCTCATCAAGATCTGGATAAATGAAGATGTACCAGCAGACTTTAGAGACTTAGCATACTCTTATTAATACAGTCATAGTCGATGCTGAACAATGGATGAAACAAACATGCGATGTTGAAGGTCATGTTGTCGAACCAAGTGAAAATATTTCTCGAATTTCGAGGCATGTTTTAACTATGCATAAAGCTGAGGATCCACAGGATGACATATACCGAAGCGACAGTACGTAAAATATGCATTCTCCATGTTCTGTTGCAAGCAGAGCGGCTTATGCATCTTATACCTGCTCTGCAGGCATTAAAATGGAGGCTAATTTAGCAGCATTATTTGCACAACAACCAACATTGAAGGATAAACATGAGTTGGGAGGGTAAGAGGAGCAGATGGAAGAACAGCTTTGGAAAGGAAAGGAGCAGCTACGAAGAAGGGTTGAGCAGCTTAAGTTACAAGAAGAAATTGCAGCACAGATGGCCAAAGCTGAAGTGCAGTGGGTGCTAAAAGTGCTCCAGTAGGACTATTCTATTGTGTGAGTTCCTATATTGATATGACACAGAAGAAACCCAACACACTTAATGAGTGCAATTCATTTGTTTCTCAAATGTCTATGAAACAAGATTTAGGGCCTCAAGGAGTAGTTCAGGGTGTTCATTCTCCACCCACATTAAGAGGCACTCTGAATCTATGTCATATCCAACAGCTCCAGGTGCTCATGGGGACATTAACTTACAGTATGGAAGCTGTCGTGTTTTAGATGATAGAGGTCTAAATTGTATTATGGAGGCCAACAGGATGTAAAATGAAATAACAACTTTATTGGTACAACAACAACGCATTGCATATCTGCCTAAATGAGATTCAAATCTTCGATGAGCATCCATTGCAATATCATGCATTCATGAGGGCTTTTAAGAATAATGTTGAAGGGAAGACTAACAATTATGGTGACTACCTCTGTTTCCTTGAACAGTAAGCTGGAGGTCGCCCTAGAGAGCTTGTCAGAAATTGCCATTGTGTTAACTCTGAGGAAGGATATCTAAAGGCCAAGGCTTTACTACAGAAACATTATGGCAATGAACAGAAAATTGCATCAGCCTACATGCGAAAGGCTCTCTCTTGGCCACCTATCAAATCTGAAGACATGAAGGCTCTTCTAGACTACAATCTTTTTGTTAGAGGCTGTTATACTGCAATAGGAGATGTTCAGTACATGCGAGAGCTGGCAGACCCACCAATATATTGATTGGGAGGCCTGAACACCTCCCTCTGCAACTGGATGCTAGACTTCCTGACTGGGAGACCTCAGTCAGTCCAGATCGGAGGCATCATCTCCAACACCATCACAATGAGCATTAAGAGCTCCAAATTTCTTGGTGTTTACCTGGCAGAGAATCTCACCTGGTCCTTCAACACCAGCTCCATAGCAAAGAAAGCCCAGCAGTGTCTCTACTTTCTGCGAAGACTGAAAGTCCATTTCCCACCCCCCATTCTCAACACATTCTACAGGGGTTGTATTGAGAGCATCCTGAGCAGCTGCATCACTGCCTGGTTCGGAAATTGCACCATCTTGTATCGCAAGACCCTGCAGCGGATAGTGAGGTCAGCTGAGAAGATCATCGGGGTCTCTCTTCCCGCCTTATAGACATTTACACTACATGCTGCATCTGCAAAGCAAACAACATTATGAAGGACCCCATGCACCCCCTCATCCAAACTCTTCTCCCTCCTGCCATCTGGGAAAAGGCACCAAAGCATTTGGGCTCTCACGACCAGACTATGTAACAGTTTCCTCTCCCAAGTTATCAGACTCCACAATACCCAGAGTCTGGACTGACACCAACTTATTGCCCTCTGCTGTGCCTATTGTCTTGTTTATTATTTATTGTAATGCCTGCACTGTTTTCTGCACTTTATGCAGTCCTGGGTAGGTCTGTAGTCTAGTGTTTTTTTCTCTGTGTTGTTTTTTACGTAGTTCGGTGTAGTTTTTGTCCTGTTTCTTGTAGCACCATGGTCCTGAAAAACGTCGTCTCGTTTTTACTGTGCACTGTACCAGCAGTTATGGTCGAAATGACAATAAAAAGTGACTTGACTTGATTGTTGTAAAGAAGTTGGCTTATATGTTTAGGGATCTATGTAGAAGGATGGTTTGTGAGCTATTAGCTAAGCATAACTGTGAGGCTACTTTTGCTGACATTGTTGATTTTATTGAACAACAAATTAGGATTTCTACACACAGGGAAGATACTGTATACTACATCACCTGCAGTAGGCAAAGGTATAAACAAAACTAAGTCACAAATTTGTTCTAAGCTAAAGGAAGTGATTTTGCCTTTCCTGTGGCCACTGTGAGAACTAAAGCTAAAAGTGAGCCTGGAACTTATGAAATGGAAATGGTCTCATAAGCCAAAAGAGTTTGTCTGTTCTGCCAGGGTGAACATACATTGGATTCATGCAGTCAGCTGGAGAAAAGGGCTCATGCTGAGAAGATTACCTTCCTAAAGGAAAATGGTTTGATTGTGTATGGGACACATCAGCAAAGATTGCAGGAAACGTCTTTCATGCAAGCTGTGTACTGGCAAGTATCCCAGCATACTTCATATTCACCATGACAAAAAGGGTGCAGAATTGAAACAAGCTGTGGAAGAATCAGACACATTAGTGAGTAGTGCCCAGGTATCTAATGCCTTACAGGGGCTGGCAACTATGATTGTAAACTTCTCATAATTCTAGTACAGGTGAAGTCTAAGAAGGGTAATAAGACAGTGATTACTTAGATCAAGGAAGTACAGCAGTGTTCAGCAGAGTGAGCCTCATGAACAAGCTCAAGCTAGCAGGAAGAAGGACATACATTTTCTTACGCACCATGGGTCAAGAAAAGGTTGTGAGCAGCCATGTTGTTTCAGGAAGCGGCTGACTCAGATGATGAAAACTGTTGTGAACTACCTAACGTCCAGACGCAGGGAAGTATGCCAGTACACAAAGGGAACATTCCACGTCAGAGGGATCTCCAGGGATGGTCTCACCTGAAACACGTCCATTTGCCAGAGATTGATTCAGTAATTGAGCTGCTGATAGGGACAAATGTGCCTTAAGCATTGAAGCCATTGCAAGTGATTCACAGTGTTAATGACGGACCCTATACAATCAGAATCATGTTGGGTTCGACTATAAATGCACCACTGAAAGGGGACCATGGTGATGACATTGACTGTACTCAGCCAGAGCAGACAGTTAACAGCATTTTAGATTTGGACTTGGATGAGCTTTAACAGCAGCAATTCAGGGCAGATTTTCCTGAATATTGTCAGGATGAACAACCTGGTTTGTGAAGAAAAGGTCACAAGTTCATGGAGCTGGTGGCAAATTAAACTGGTGACTGGTCACTACCAGATTACCTTTAAGAAAACAGGATGTTAAAATACCTAATAATAGGAACAGCATGCTTTGAATTTAAGGAAGAGGTTTAAGAAGGATTTGTTATTTCATACTACGACACAGCTTTCATACAAGATCATCTCCAAAGTTTATGTCAAAAGAGTGCCAGCAAGAGAACCTGAAATGCAGTGATGGGTAGGTCGAGTTTCAAAGATTTCAAAAGTTTCAAAGGTACATTTAATGTCAGAGAAATGAATACAATATACATCCTGAAAAGCTTTTTCTTCACAACCATCCATGAAAAACGGAGGAGTACCCTCAGAGAATGAGTGACAGTTAAATGTCAGAACCCCAGTCCCCCCTCCCTCCCCTCCCTCCTGCACATAAGCGGCAGCAAGCAACGATCCCCCCTCCCCCCACCGGCAAAAAAAAGCATCAGCATCCGCCACCAAGCACTTGAGTGAGCATAGCAACAGCAAAGACACAGACTTGTAGTTCTCCAAAGACTGTTTGTTCACCTAGTATTCAACATACCACAGGCTCACTCTCTCCCAAATAAGGGAGAAAAAGGTGTCTGCATTTCACAGTGAGAGGGGAGACATAACAAACGACTCACTGGATTACGATGTTAAAAGTCTGTTGCATCGCTTTTTCCAAGCTCTATGCCCAAATGTCTCGGGTCTCTGGGCCCACAGCCTTAGATCTTCCATCTCCCATGACACACCAATCTCCTGCCCAGACACCGACCTCCGATTCCCGCCCCCCCGCCCCCATCTCCAGAGCCACGTAATTTCGGTCCTCTGAAAGTGAGTGAAGCCCTTAAGCTGTGCCCTTGGCGTGCTGAATAATGGCCAGTTGTGAAACCCCGAGAGCGTGTCCCATTCCCGCAAAGAACCGTAGTCAGCATATAACTGCATGTCAGGGTCTTTAAAAGAACCCTGAAAGGAAAAAATAAAGATATTAAAGATAGAAACAGAGCTGCTTCCAAAGATGCAAACAAAGGAGCTGCTGTTAGGAGCCTTTGATTCTCCTAAGCTTCCATAGATATGGGTTTATTTCATATCATGCTGTTTATCATCCCAGAAAAGGAAACTTTGTGTTGTGTTTGACTGTAGAACAACTTTTCAGAGAATATCACTTAATGCTCAGCTTTTACAAAGTTACTAGTTCACTGATTCGAGTCCTAACCAGATTCAGAAAAAAACCCAGTGGTAATTGTGACAGCTATTGAATCAAGGTTTCTTCAGGTTAAACTACCAGCAAAAGATGCAGATCTGCTGAGGTTTCTCTGGTGACCTGATGATGACCTTAGCCAAGATATGGTGGACTTCAGAATGGTGGTACGTCCCTTTGGAGCAACTTCGTCACAGAGTTCTGCCTATTTCACTCTTAGGAAATGCGCAGAAAACAAGCAAGAACAGTTCAACCACAAGACATTGGACATTGAATAGGACTTGCAATGCTTCTGTGTTGATGACTGCCTTGTGTCAGTGTCCTCTGAGGAAGAAATGGTGTCTCCCTAGCATGACCTTGTATCCACGTGCTTTCAACTCACAAAGTAGATAAGCAACAGATGTAGTGTGATATCTATAATACCAGAAGAGCAAAAAGTAAAAAACATGAAGGATTTGGATTAAGATATTTCTTCAGTGGAGATAACACTGGGTGTGCGATAGTGCACTCAGTCTGATACTTTCAAGTTTAAGATCACAATCCAAAATAGACCACTTACCAGACCGGGCATCCTCTCACAGTTACTTCCATCTATGATACTTTAGGAATCTTGAGTCCGGTAGTGTTACCTGCTAAGTTCCTACAAGATCTATGTAAGAAAGGACGTAGCTGGGATGACACTATACCAACATCAGTTGCTCTTGAGTGGAGAAGCTGGCTGGAAGAATTCTGTCAGTTGGAAGACGACAAGATTACTATATGTTTGAAACCCTTGGATTTTGGAGAAGTTACACTTTACAGATGTAAGCAAAAATGGCTATAAAACAGACACCCACCTATAGTTGCACGGCACATTTTCTCAGGTGCACAGTACTTTTATCATGGGAAAATCTAGGGTAGCTCCAGTGAAGTTTCCATTCCTCATATGGAGCTTATTGCTGCTATGATGGCAAGCTGTATGGATACATTGAGTTGCACATACAGTTTCAGGACTCAGATTTTTGGACTTATAATGTTTCTGTGCTGAAGTATATCAAGAATGAAACTTACAGGTTCCAAACCTTTGCTGCAGACAGAATTTCAGAAATTATTAAGGTCTCACAAGCATTTCGATGCAGGTATGTAAACACTCCAAGCAACCCTGCAAATGTGGCCTTTGGAGGGCTGATGGTGAAGACTTCTTCTGAAGAATAATAATAGGTGTCAAGGTCTCGATATCTTCTTCAGCCTGAAAGTGAAGGCCTGTGAATCCAGATTGTTCTGGAGAAATTCTGCTAGATGAAACAGAAGTCAAGGGGATTGCTACAATGAACGTCATACAGATTGAAGAGGAGGTGGATGTGGCAGCACGTATAAACACGTAGTGGTTATGGGTGATTTCAACTTCCCTCATATTGACTGGTACCTCCTGAGTGCAAGGGGGATAGATGGGGCTGAATTTGTCGGGTGTGTTCAAGAAGGATTCCTGACACAGTATATGGACCGGCCAACGAGAGGAGAGGCTATACTAGATCTAGTTCTGGGTAATGAACCTGGTCAGGTGACATACCTCTTGGTGGGGGAGCATTTTGGTGAGAGTGACCACAACTCCCTTAGCTTCAGCATAGCTATGGAAAGGGATATAATCAGACAAAATGGTAAAGTGCTTAACTAGGGAAGGGCTAACTTTGAAGGGATGAGGCAGGAACTAGCAAGAGTAAATTGGAAACAGTTGTTCAAAGGGGAAAGCACAGAAGTGATGTGGGAGAAGTTTAGGGACCACTTGAGTTGGGTTCAGGATAGGTTTGTCCCACTGAGGCAAGGCAAAAAATAGTAGGAAAAGGGAACCATGGCTGATGAAACATGTGAGGCAACTTGTCAAGAAGAAAAAGGAAGCATATGTTAGATATAAGAAGCAGGAAGTAGGAGGGGCTCATGAGAAGTATAGGGTAGCCAGGAAGGAACTAAAGAAAGGACTTAGGAGAGCTCGAAGGGGGCATGAGAAGGCCTTGGCATGTAGAATTAAGGAGAACCCCAAGGCGTTCTGTGAGTATGTAAAGAACAGGAGGATGATGAGAACGAAAGTGGGACCGCTAAAGGATAAAGAGGGCAACATGTGCCTGGAGGTGGAGGAGGTTGGGGAGGTCCTAAATGAATACTTTGCTTCAGTATTCATAAGTGAAAAGGATCTTGATCAAGGTGAGGTCGAAATAGAGCAGGCCTGTGTGCTGGACAATGTGGAGATTAAGGAAGAAGTGCTGGATCTTCTTAAAAACATCAAGATTGATAAATCCCCAGGGCCGAATATGATACACCCCAGGTTGTTGTGGGAATTGAGAGAAGAGATTGCTGGAGCATTAGCTATGATCTTTGAATCCTCTTTGGCTACAGGAGAAGTGCCAGAGGACTGGAGAATGTTAAATATAGTTCTCTTGTTTAAAAAAGGTAATAGGGAGAAACTTGGGAACTATAGACTGGTAAGTCTTACGTTGGTCGTCTGCAAACTACAGGAAATGATTCTTAAGGAAAGGATCTACAAGTATTTGGAGAAGTACAGTCTACTCATGGATAGTCAACATGACTTTGTGAAGGGAAGATCATGCCTCACAAGCCTGATTGAGTTTTTTGAAGAGATTACAAAAGAAATTGTTGAGGGTAGGGCAGTGGATGTGGTCTACATGGACTTTAGCAAAGCATTTGACAAGGTCGCCATGAGAGACTCATCCGGAAAGTCATGAAGCATGGTGTCAGTGGAACCTTGGCTGTTTGGATAAAAATTTGGCTTAAAGGAAGAAGGCAGAGGGTAGTTGTGGAAGGAAAGTATTCTGCCTGGAGGTCGGTGACTAGTGGAGTGCTGCAGGGATCTGTCCTGGGACGCCTGCTATTTGTGATTTTTATAAATGACCTGGATGTAGAGGCAGAAGGATGGGTGAGTAAGTTTGCAGATGACACGAAGATTGGAGGAGTTGTGGATGGAGCTGCAGGTTGTCAAAGGTTACAAGAGGATGTAGACAGGCTGCAGAGTTGGGCAGGAAAATGGCAGATGGAGTCCAATCTGGATAAGTGTGAGGTGATGCATTTTGGAAGGACAAACCAGAAGGCTGAATAGAGGATTCATGGTCAGTTGTAGATAAGAGTGTGGATAAACAAAGGGACCTTGGGGTTCAAATCCATACATCCCTTAAGGTTGTTGCGCAGGTTGATAGGGTAGTTAAGAAGGCCTATGGGATGCTAGGCTTCATTAACAGGGGGATTGAGTTCAAGAGTAGAGAGGTCATGTTGCAACTCTACAAATCTCTGGTGAGACCGCTCTTAGAGTATTGTGTTCAATTCTGGTCACCTCACTATAGGAAGGATGTGGAAGCTATGGAGAGGGTGCAGAGGAGACTTATCAGGATGTTGCCTGGTTTGGAGAACAAGTCATATGAAGTAAGGTTAGTAGAGCTGGGACTTTTCTCTTTGGAGCGTAGAAGAATGGGAGGGGATTTGATAGAGGTCTACAAGATTGTGAGAGGCATAGATAGGGTGGATAGTCAGTACCTGTTTCCCAGGGCACTAGAGGGCATATGTACAAAATTAAGGGAGGGAAGTTTAGGGGAGACATCAGGAGTAAGTTTTTTATCTTACAGAGACAGGCTGAACACAAGGGGTTACAGAGACACGGAGACTGAACACGAGTGGTTACAGAGACAGGGAGACTGAACACGAGGGGTTACAGAGACACGGAGACAGAACACGAGGTAAATGCCTGGAATGACTTGCCAGGGATGGTGGTGGAGTCTAAAACATTAGGGGTATTTAGGAGCCTCTTGGACAGACACATGGATGAAAGAAAAATAGAGGTTTATGGGGTAGTGGGGGGTTAGTACCTTTTTGTAAGGATTATATGGGTTGGCACAACATGGAGGGCTGAAGGGCTTGTACTGTGCTGTAGTATTCTATGGTTCTATGGTTCTCATTTTAGACCAGTTTGAGGAAGACAGTGGTCTGGATTCTTAGATTTAAGATTGTACTTTTATTTCTTAGTTGAAAGAGGAAGCTCTTGAATATTGTTCTTGCTCAGACTGACTTGGATGAAGAACAATAAGGATATTTTTTGGGGAAGGAGATTAAGAAGGCCAAAGGTTGGATTGGCTAAGATTGTCCCTTGGTGGAGGAGCTCAAAAAGGCTTAAATGGAGATTGTTGGATTTTTGTCAAGGAAAGAGATTTCCAGATGAATTCTCAAGTTTGCAAAGGGGAGAAAGTGTGAAATGGAACAGTCATATTTTCAAGCTCAATTCAGTACAGAAGATAGTGTCTTAAGAGTTGGTGGATGGCTTAGTAAATCAGCTTTGCCTGAAGTATTTGACCATTCTGTTATACTGGCAAAGGATCTATGTATCTCAGATCAATGTACATCACGAAGTGCCCAGGAACTTGAAATTACTCACTCTTTCTACTTCTGATCCCTCTTCTTACCCTTTTCTAAAGTCCACAATCAGTTCTTTGGTCTTACTGACATTTAGTGCAAGGTTGTTTCTGTGACACCACTCAACTGGCTGATATATCTCGCATCTGTCAACAATAGTTGTATCATCAGCAAATTTATAGATGGCATTAGGGCTGTGCCTAACCACACAGTCATGGGTGTAGAGAGAGTCGAGCAGTGGGCTTCACTGAGGTGTACCAGTGTTGATTGTCATTGAGGTGGAGGTGTTATTTCTAATCTGCACAGATTGTGGTCTTCCAGTTAGGAAGTCTAAGATCCAGTTGCAGAGGAAGGTACAAAGACCCAGGTTTGGGAGCTTTTAGATCAGATCAGTAGAAATGATGGTGTTAAGCACCGAGCTATAGTCAATAAACAGCATCCTGACATAGGCATTTGTATTATCCAGGTGATCAAGGCTGCATGAATAGTCAAATGAAATCGCAACCACCATAGACCTATAGTGGTGGTAGACAAATTGTAGAGGGTTCCAGTCCTTGCTGAGACAGGAGTTACTTCTAGTTGTAACCAATCTCTCAAAGCACTTCATCACCGTAGATGTGAGTGCAACTGTAGCAATAAGAAATTGAAAATGTCTTTTAACACTCCCACCAGTTGGCACAGATTTTTAGAGCCCTGCCAGGCACTCTATCGGAACCTTGCAAGGGTTCACCCTCTTGAAAGACAGCCTGACGTTGGCCTCCAAGACAGAGATCACAGGGTCACCTGGTGCTGCAGGGATCCTCGTAGCTTTAGCATAAAAGGCATTCAGCTCATCAGGGATTGAAGCATCAGTGCCGTTCATGATGTTAGGTTTCACTTTGTAGAATGTAATGGCCTACAAACCCTGCCAGAGTTAATGTGCATCCGCTTCCACCTCCAACTCATTTGGAATTGTTCCTTTGTTCTTGAGATAGCCCTCTGCAAATCTTACCTGGTTTTCTTGTACTGACTTGGGTCACCAGACTTGAATCCTATAAATCTAGCCTCGGAAGACTCTGAACCTCCTGGTTCATCTTCGGCTTCTGATTTGGTACCTACAGTATGTTCTTGTAGGCACACACTTATCCATTCAGGTTTTAATGAAGTCAGCGACAGTGGTGGTGTATTTATTCAGACTCAAAGATGAATCCCTGAATACAATCCAGTCCACTTATTCAAAGCAGTCCTGTATTGCTCCTGCACTTCCCGTGTCCATACATTCTTGGTCATCACTACTGATATAGCCATAGGAACATCAGAAATGGTCAGGTATAAGACACAATTTTCTCCCAGGAGATAGTGTGCTTATAATTGACAACACAGTGCCTGAAACTCATGGATCATGGGAAAAATCATTAAAGTCTTTCCAGACAGAAGAGTATTTGTGCGACAGTAACATGTCAAGACCAAGACCAGATGTCAGGATCGGCCTATAACCAAGATCTGTCTTCTTCAGAAGGCAGAGGTTTGAGGAGTTACAGATCTAAAAGCTGCATGATTTTGACTTGACAGAGAGTGGTGGTAAAGATCACTCTGTACTGGGTTAAGTGCTGGTAACCTCTGGCCTAGATGACTGTTGCATTGGAAGAAGAAAGGAAAAAGAAGACATTTGTAATAATGTTAAGATTTCATATCTCCTTTTTTTAGTAGTATGTAGTTGTAATTATAATAGTGTAATAATTAGAGGCTGGGATGTAGGAGTCATGTATTTATTTTCTATCTGTATTGTATTTTGTGTTGTGTATATATTATGTTTATTATGTCTCTAAGCAGCTTTGATTTGTTTTCAAGTAACCACTACACAAAGTGTATCACTCTACACTTCACCAGATTGAACTGCATCTGCCACTTCTCTGTCCAGCTCTGCATCTTATCAATGTCTCATTGTAACCTACAACAATCATAAAGAACAGGAGTCTCAGAAGGGATCCCTGTGGACTTCCAGGCAGAATCCGCTTCATCTACTATCATCTTCTCCCTTCTGTGGACAAACCAATTCTGAATCTACATAGTCAAGTTGCCTTGGTTCCCATGCCTGCTGACTTTTTGAATGAGTCGACCATGGGGAACATTGTCAAACACCTAACTAAAATTGATATACACCACATCTACAGTTCTGCCTTCATCAATTTGTTTTGTTTCGCAAATAAGTCAGTCAAGCTTGTGAGGCACAACCTGGTCCTCACAAACCCATGCTGACTATTACTAAGGAGACTATAGTTCTCCAAATGCTCATAGATAGTGTCCCTAAGAACCCTCTCCATTAGTGTAAGAATGGTGATCTGTAATTCCCAGGATTGTCCCTATTAATGTTAATCACCATCTCAGCACAGGTGCACCAAAAGGCTGTTTACTTAACCACCTTTTCTACTAGCTTCATACTTATGACTGAGGCTAAGTACAGCTCCAATGCCATATTTATGTTTGTTGACAAATCACTGTTGTTGGCCGAATCAAAGGTGGTGAGGAATCAGAAGGAGATTGAAAATCTGGTTGAATAGTGCCATAGCAACAACCTCTCACTGAATGTCACAAAACCAAAGAGCTGATTATTGACTACAAGAGGAGGAAATTGGAGATCCAGGAGCTGATCCTCATTAGGGGATTGGAGGTGGAGAAGGCAAGAATCTTTAAATTCCTTGGCATTACCTTTTCAGAGGATCTGTCCTGAGACCAGCACATAAATGCCATTATGAAGAAGGCACAGCAGCACCTCTACTTTCTTAGAAGTTTGCTCAAATTCAACATGTGACCTAAAACTTTGACAAACTTCTATAAATGCACAATGAAGAATATCCTGACTGGTTGTATCACTTTCAATGACTCTTTTATCTCATGTTCACAGTAGCACTTACTTACTTACTGATGTATTATTATTTGTTTTTACTTGTATTTGCACAGCTTGTCTTCTTTTGCACATTGGTTGTTAGTTTTTGTTGTTTGTGCAGTTTTTTACTGATTCCATTATATTTCTTCATTCTACTGTAAATGCCCACAAGAAAATAAATCTCAGGATAGTATATGGTGACATATAAATACTTTGATAATAAATTTGCTTTGAATTTTGAACTCTTACTTGAAAAAGGAATAACATTTGCCACCCTCCAATCATGTTGGGTTTGTGGATCTTGGGTAAGAATTTGAAATGAGCAGTGCCTCAAACAGAAACAATGATATCTATGATCCAAGGTTACACTGGTAATGCTCCTCAGCTTTGTTTCCACAACTTAGATGACTGCTTCCTGCACCCATGCTGAACTCGTCAGTTGCATCAACTTGGCCTCCAACTTCCACACTGCTGTCAAATTTACTCAATGACTTCTCTCTCCCCTTTCTTAATCTCTGGAGGCAGAAGATATAATGACTATATAATATAATTTTATAAACCCACTGTCTCTCATTGTTATCTTGACTAAACCTCTCCCCAACTTGTCACATGTAAAAGTGCTATTCCCTTCTCTCAGTTCCTCCATCCCCACCGCAGCTGTTCACGGGATGAGGCTTTTCATTCTAGAACATCTAAGATGTCCTTTTTTTCAAAGAACAGGGTTCTCCTTCCACCACCATTGAAGCAGCACTCGCCTTATACGTCTGTCTTCATAATAGGGATAATGTCCCAATTTGTCCTTATCTATAACCCCAGGGGTTTCTGTATCCAGCACATTATTCTCTGTAAACACATCTTTTTCTCTCTTCACCACTCCATTTTCCATAGGGGTCACTCCCTATGTTATTCCCTCGTCCTCTCATCCTTTCCCACTGATCTTCTTCTGGGTACTTAACCCTGCAAGCATGACAAATGTTATACCTGCCCTATATCTGCTCCCTCACCACTATTTAGGGTCCAAACAGACCTTCCTGGTGTGGTGATAACTTCACCTTTGAGTCTGTCATGATTATCAAACGTATCAGTTGCTCCTGATGTGGTCTTCTGTGCATCAGTGAGACCCAGGACAGATTGGTTAACCACTTTGTCGAGCACCTTCACCCTGTCCGCTACAAAAGGCTTCCAATGGCTACCCTGTTCAATTCAATTTCCCTTTCCAATTCTGACATATCTGAATAGAGTCTCCTCTAACTACCATGATGAAGCCAAACTCAGGACGGAGGATCAACACTTCATACTCCATCTGGGTCACCTCCAACCTGAAGGCATTAGCATTAATTTCTCTAACCTATGTTAATTACTCACTCCTCTCCTTTCTCAGTTTTCCATTCCCCATTCTGATGACCTTTTTACCATTTCTCTTCTTACTTGCCTATCACTGCCCTCTGGTTCCTCTTCTCTTCCACTTTCTTCCTTCTCCTTCACTGATCTCTCTTTCTTCTTCAACTCTTTTCCTCTTTCACCTATCAGATCTTAGCTTCTTACTTCGTTTCCCCTTCCTCATCTTATCTCACTTATCGCCTGCCAGCTTGTGCTCCTTTCTCTCTCCACACATTCTTATTTCCAATCCTGATTGAGGGTTTCAGCACAAAACATTAACTGTTTATTCTCCTCCATAGTTGCTGCCTGACTTGCTGAGTATTTCTAGAATTTTGTGTGTGTGCTCAGATTTAAACATATGTACAGTTGAGAGAACTCTGATGGTTGTATCCCTGCCTGATATGGAAGTTCCAAAATGTAGGATCAAAAAAGGGTGTAGAGGGTTGTAGACACAGCCAGGTCCATCACCATCCTCCCCACCACCAACGGCATCTTCAAGAGGCAGTGCTTCAAGAAGGTAGCATCCATCATTAAAGGACCTTCATCATCTGAACATGCCTTCTTCTTGGTACTGCTATCAGGAACAAGGTACAGGTCTCTGAAGTCCTACACTCAATGCTTCTTTGTTTCCACCATTAGCTTCTGAATGGGTCATGAACGTTACTTCATTATTCCTCGTTTGTACTATTATTTATTTTTGTAACTTGTAATAACTTTTATGTCCTGCCATAAAACAACAAATTTCATGACCTATGTCAATGTAATAAATGTGGTTTTGAATTTGATTCTGAGTATGGGTGAGGTCTGAAGGGTGAGGTGGTGGTGATAGAATTCAAAAAGCAAATCAAAAACTGTGGACAAGGGAAACCAGAAACCCAAAATAAAAACAGACACTACTGAAAACGCTAAACAGGAGATTCTGTAGATGTTGGAAATACAGAGTGACATACACAAAATGCTTGAGGAATTTAGCAGGTCAGGCAGCATCAATGGAAATGAAAACAGTTTATGTTTTAGGCTGAGACCTTTCTTCAGGACTGGTACTGTGCTTAGGAAGTCTCATGACAGGGCATGTGAGCAATAAAATGACTTAGTATGATATCATAGCTATTAATAAAAGTTTGAAGTCCAGAATAGAAGATCAGTTGATGAGGTAGAAGCATAAAAAGTTTTGATATTAATCATAGAAGTCGGGTATATGCTGACTATTTTGCACCTATCAGCAAGATCATAGTTCTGTATGTCTGTTTTCTTGACCAATTCCTACATTTAAAAACATATCAAGCACATTCTTGAATATTCTCAGCAAAGAAGCATTAACTTCCCTCTTAGAAAATTCCAAAGTCACTAATAATATATAAATTTCTTCTCGTGGTTTTAAATTACTGGCCTCTTATCTTGAAACAGTGTTCAACATTCTCTGACAACATTCTTTGACAAGGACTCTCCTACCCCCACCGATGACCCCTTCTCCCGTCTTCAACCCTCCTCCTCTTCATGGACACCCCACTCTGGTCTTCTGCCTGCTCTGGATCTCTTTATTGCTAATTGCCGACGGGACATCAACCTTCTCAACTTCACTGCACCCTGTTCCAATTCCAACCTAACTCCTTTGGAATGCTTTGCTCTCTGCTCCCTCCGCACCAACCCCAACCTCACTATAAACCTGCTGATAAGGGGGGAGCTGTTGTTGTCTGACGTACTGACCTCTACCTGGCTGAGGCACAACAACAAATCTCTGATACCTCCTCTTATTTACCCCTTGATCATGACCCCACTAAGGAGCACCAGGCCATTGTCTCCTATACCATCACCAACCTTATCAGCGCTGGGGATCTCCTATCCACTGTCACCAACCTCATAGTTCCCACACCCCGCACTTCCTGTTTCTATCTCCTACCCAAGATCCACAAACCTGCCTGTCCAGGTAGACCTATTGTTTCAGCTTGCTCCTGCCCCACCAAACTCATTTCTGCATACCTTGACACTGTCTTATCCCCCTTTGTTCAATCTCTTCCACTTCTCACACTTTGAATTTTTTCAATGATTTTAAGTTCCCTGGCCCCCACCGCCTTATTTTCACCATGGACATCCAGTCCCTATATACCTCCATCCCCCACCTGGACGGTCTTGAAGTTCTTTGCTTCTTTTTGGATTCCAGACCTAACCAATTCCCCTCTACCACCACTCTCCTCCGTCCAGTGGAATTAGTTCTTACTCCCAATAATTTCTCCTTTGGCTCCTCCCACTTCCTCCAACCCAAGGGTGTAGCCATGGGCACCCATATGGGTCCCAGTTATGCCTGCCTTATTGTTGGCTTTGTGGAACAGTTCATGTTCCAAGTCTATACGGGTATCTGTCCCCCTCTTTTCCTTTGCTACATCGACGACTGCATTGGCGCTGCCTCCTGCACGCATGCTGAGCTCGTTGACTTCATTAGCTTTGCCTCTAACTTTCACCCTGCCCTCAGATTTACCTGGTCCATTTCCGACTGATCTTTCTGTCTCCATCTCTGGAGACGGCTTACCTACTGATATCTACTATAAGCCTACAGACCCTCACAGCTACCTGGACTATTCCTCTTCCCACCCTGTCTCTTGCAAAAATTCTATCCCCCTTCTCACAATTCCTCCGTCTCCGCCGCACCTGCTCTCAGGATGAGGCTTTTCATTCCAGGACGAAGGAGATGTCTTCCTTTTTTAAACAAAGGGGCTTCCCTTCTTCCACCATCAATTCTGCTCTCAAACGCATCTCTCCCATTTCCCGCACATCTGCCCTCACCCCATCCACCTGCCACCCCACTCGGGTTAGGGTTCCCCTTGTCCTCACCTACCACCCCACCGGCCTCCAGGTCCAACGTATAATTCTCCGTAACTTCCGCCATCTCCAACGGGATCCCACTACCAAGCACATCTTTCCCTCCCCCCCCCCTTTTTCCGCTTTCCGCAGGGATCGCTCCCTATGCGACTCCCTTGTCCACTCGTCCACCCCGAACCCTTCCCACTGATCTCCCTCCTGGCAGTTATCCTTGTAAGCGGAACAAGTGCTACACTTGCCCGTACACTTCCTCCCTCACCGCCATTCAGGGCCCCAGACAGTCCTTCCAGGTGAGGCAACATATCACCTGTGAGTCAGCTGGTGTGGTATACTGTGTCCGGTGCTCCCGGTGTGGTCTTTTATATATTGGTGAGACCCGACGCAGACTGGGAGACCGTTTCGCTGAACACCTACGCTCGGTCCACCAGCGAAAGCAGGATCTCCCAGTGGCCACACATTTTAATTCCACATCCCATTCCCATTCTGATATGTCTATCCATGGCCTCCTCTACTGTCAAAATGAATCCAAACTCAGGTTGGAGAAACAACACCTTATATACCAGCTGGGTAGCCTTTAACTTGATGGCATGAACATTGACTTCTCTAACTTCCATTAAAGCCCCTCCTCCCCTTCTTACCCCATCCCTGACATATTTAGTTGTTTGCCTGTTCTCCATCTCCCTCTGGTGCTTCCTCCCCCCTTTCTTTCTCCCAAGGCCTCCCGTCCCATGATCCTTTCCCTTCTCCAGCTCTGTATCACTTTCGCCAATCAACTTTCCAGCTCTTAGCTTCATCCCACCCCCTCCGGTCTTCTCTTATCATTTCGCATTTCCCCCTCCCACCCACTACTTTCAAATCTCTTACTATCTTTCCTTTCAGTTAGTCTTGACGAAGGGTCTCGGCCCAAAATGTTGACAGTGCTTCTCCTTATAGATGCTGCCTGGCCTGCTGTGTTCCACCAGCATTTTGTGTGTGTTGTTTCAACATTCTCCAGCTGGTGAAACAGATTTTCAGCATCTACTCTTATTATTTCCTTTCAGAACAAACATAGCAGAAGGTATTAACTGGTTAGAATCAGGTTAAGAGGTAGATAACTTAAAACTTGAACATCAAGTGGAAAGTTGAGACTATAGTCAAAGTTCATGTAAAACCATCATTAATCTTCAGAGGACCATATTTTCTATGATTTTATTATGGACCATTATTGTCAGAGGGTGGTGTTGTATAATTGGAGCAATTTGATAGAGTGAACAAGCAAATGTGCATTTTGAGCTAAAGAATGATAGAGGCAGAAATTGTCATTGAAATTCAAAGGTACTGGTAAATAAACTGCTTTTGTAACATGTATTAGAGCTGGTCATGACCTAGCAGGCTTTGACAAGAGGCAAGGCCAACCCTGGAGCCTTACTTTCTATCAAAGTTCATGAGATATTTAGAGACTCTTCCAAATAGTCAGAGATATTTAAACTACTGAAATTGTTTTAAATGGTCAAATATCAAAGTTTTTTTTAATCAAGTTTCTTAACTCATGAAAACAATAAAGGAACTATATAACTGAATTAATACTTTTGTTCATATTCTTCAGTTTAGGAACCTCCATTCAAGAAAAAGGGGAATTTGAGCCTGTACTAGGCTGATGAAGGGGCAAGTTTTTTTAATGTTATGCTGAGAATCTTGACTAGTTTGTGTTCTGCAATCTCCATGGAGTCTGGCACCAGACCTGGGTAGCAAATGCACTTGCATCTGTTACTCAGCTTGTTTCAGTATAATATGAAATGATTAAAAAAACACACTGGAGCATGGGGAGCTGCCAGACACAACCAGCACAATTCATCCTGTTGTACCTAAATATAAATTGAAGCAAGATAGTTTTTGAGTACAGTAGAGAAGGAAGTCTTGTTAGATTTGTCGTGATGCTTTTTGACTGAAGTTTGTTATTCGGACGACAGAATTGATGGCTTTGTAGTCAAGGACGTAGATGATACAAAGATAGGCGGAGGGGCAGGACTTAGATTAGGAGAATGGGCAAAGAAATGGCAGATGGAATACAGTGTCGGGAAGTGTATAGTTGTGCACTCTAGTAGAAGAAATAAAAGCATGGAATATTTGCTAGATGGAGAAAAACAATCAAAAATCTGAGGTGCAAAGGGACTTGGAAGTCCTTGTGCAGGATTGCCTAAAGATTAATTCGCAGGTTGAGTCGGTGATGAGGAAGGCAAATGTAATGTTAGCATTCATTTCGAGAAGACTAGAATATAAAAGAAAGGATGTAATGTTGAGGCTTTATAAGTCACTGGTGAGGCCTCACTTGGAGTTTTGTGAGCCGTTTTTGGCTCCTTATCTAAGAAAGAGTGTGCTGAGAGGGTTCAAAGAAGGTTCATAAAAGTGAATCCAGGAATAAAAGGGTTATCATATGAGGACCAATTGATGGCTGTGGGTCTGTACTCACTAGAGTTCAGAAGAGTGAGGGGGGATGTCATTGAAACCTTTTGAATGTTGAAAGTCCTTGTTGGACTGGATGTGGCGATTATGTTTCTTATCACAAACAAAAGAAAATCTGCAGATGCTGGAAATCAAAGCAACACACACTAAATGCTGGAGAAACTCAGCAGGCCAGGCAACATCTATGGAAAACAGTACAGTCGATGTTTCGGCCCTGCCTAAGAGTCTTGGCCTGAAATGTTGACTGTACTCTTTTCCATTGTTGCTGACTGACCTGCTGAGTTCCTCCAGCATTTTGTGTGCGTTGCTATGATGTTTCCTGTTGTGGGGGAGTCAAGAATCAGAGGACACAGCCTCAGAAAGAGGGATGTCCAGTTAGAATGGAGATAAAGAGAGATTTCTTCAGCCAGAGAGCAGTGAATCTGTGGAATTCATAATTCTTCTGAATTCCAATGAGTACAGGCCCAGAGCATCAAATGTTCCTCATATGGTAATCTTTTCAATCCTGGAATAATTTTTGCGAATTCCTTTGAATCCTCTCCAATGTCAGCACATACTTTCTTAGAAAGGGGCCCAAAACTGCACACAATACTCCAAGTGATGTCTCACAATTGTCATATGATGCCTCAATGTTACATTCTTGCTTTTATATTCTGAAAGGTATGAAGGTAGATGTTACCTGGTCCAGATCTACCCCCAGGGTTCCAAAAGAGGTGGCTGAATGTTGAATCCTGTTTCTCTTTGCACAAAATGCTTTCCAGCACTGCCAAGAGCGGTAGACATATACTCCTCAGTTGCTTGAAAAGACCACATTCTGTCTTCCTTCACCCACCAGCCCCCTTTCGTAGTAGATCATATTCCCCAACTACCCCACTTCCTTACCTCGTCATAGTGTTTGATGTTCCCCTTCCTCCACTTCAACTCATGATTTCAACCGCTTCACCAACTTTAGGCTTTCCCTTCAACCTAAAATGTCTTGGAGTTCTTGACGCTACCTTCAGAGACTGAGCACAAAACTGACTAGGAGCCATTCAGATTTCAGTCTGCTAAATGATAAAAATTTGCTTTAAACCTATGCTTTTTAGCAATACTAAGTTTTTCATTTACTAATAAATATAATTTTCAACTGCCTCTAAATATAATATAGGGAGAGAAAATGTTTCAGAAGGGGGAACTAGGAGGGTTTATAATATATGTGCTACGACTGATTGTAAAAATCTGAACTATATTATTTTACATCAGAAATGCATCTTTAACTTCATAACAATATTAAGCAAACCCATAGGCTGTGTTTTCCATGTGTATAATTTACATTTCAGGTTGCTGCAGAAACCAATAGTAACTATTCCGATGGGGTTTATCCAAATGTACATATATTTTTGATTTTACTGTTATAAGGCATACAGGTCATCGCCGGTTTAAGAATATCTGACTTATGGACACCTTGAAATGATTGAGTTCCCATATTGTTATTACATTTAGAAGTTTGATGTTCGTACATACAGTATGTTCCTTCCTATGATCATCAAAACTAGTTTCCTCCCTTTATCCATCTTTAGAAATTGTTCTTACTTATCAGTCTTATGTGCTTTTGGTGCCATTCATACATTACCGTAATTACCATATCAAGTGATTTTTGAGTGTTTTCCAAACATAGGGACAAAATTGATTTGTGAATGTCTGTAAAATCAGAACCCGTTTGTAATGCAGTGACAGCCTATAATAAATATTCTGCTAAAGCCATGTAATAACTTGGAAAAGGGACAGAATTTTTAAACTATTTTACAGTGATTTCTACTTTGTATGTTACAGATAAAACATCAACAGAAAATGTATCAGGCCTTGCTGCTCTGCCCAAGAAAGAAGGTGACTTGATCAATGAACCCAAGATAGAGGATTTATCAATGACTTATACACCTTCTAGTCTAAATGGATTTCCTTCTTGTGGTGTTATTGTACAGAGATACGATGATCCATATTTTGCAGAGGATGATGTTCGATACCATATTCCAACTGCTTTCACTCTAGACAATTTTCTTCAAAAACCTTGTGTGAATCCTTCACCTTCAGATGAGAAAAAGATTATTTTATCATGTCATAACTTTAACAAGATTTTGAAGCTCCTTGAACACAAGTTATTGAAGCATAACCAGGAAAAATTGCACATAATAGAATTATCCATTGATGACATTCCACCTGTATTGAAACGAATCCCTTGGAGACAACAGATTCTTGGTATGATATTTCTACAACTATTACTAAGAAAACCGCAGCTAAAATTCTAAAAACTTTCATTGGAAACAAATCCAGGGGATAGCTTTAGCAACCATGACTCTGGCACTGAGTCTGGCTCTGTGGCTCAAAAGGGAAAGGGGGATAGAGGAGAGCAATGGTGATAGGGAAGTCAATAGTTAGGGGAACAGACAGAAGATTCTGTGGATGAAGAAAACTCATGGATGGTATGTTTTTTCCCAAGCACCAGGGTCAGAGATTTCTCAGATCAAGTCCACAGCATTCTTATGGGGGAGGGTGAGCAGCCAGAAGTCATGGTACATATTGGTACCAAAGATATACTGTAGCTAGGAAAACGGTTGAGGTACTGAAGAGGGCATATAGGAACCTAGGTAGAAAGCATTAAAACAGGGTAGTTATTTTGGGATTGCTGCCTGTGTCATGTGCCAATGAGGATAAGAATAGGATGATATGGCAGATGAATGTGTAGTTGAAGAATTCGTATAGGGGGCAGGGTTTCTGATATGTGAATTATTGGGATCTCTTCTGGGGAAGATACAACTTGTACAAAAAGCATGGATTACACCTGAACTCGAAATGGAATAATGTACTTGCAGACTGGTTTGCTAGAGACATCGGGGAAGGTTTAAACTAATTTCGCACGGGGATGGGAACCAGAGTGATGGGTCAGATGATGGAACACTTGGTGTAAAGGTAGATGAAATGTGTAGAAGATTGTGACGAAGGAAGTGGATAGGCCATAAATACAGTCAATTGGATGAGTTGAATTGTGTTTATTTCATTGTGAATCAGGAACAAGGGTGATGAACCTAGAACATAGATCAATACCTGGAGTTACAGTGTTGTGGGAATTACAGAGACTTGGTTGTCACAAGTGCAGGATTGGATGCTGAATGTTCAGGGGTTTAAATATTTCAAATTGGACAGGAAGGGAGAGGGGACTGCTATTGTTAATCAGGGATAGTGTCACAGCTGCAGAAAGGGAGGATGTCTTGAAGGGAGCATCTACTAAGTTGGCATGGATCGTAGTCAGAAACAGGAAGGGAGCAATCGTTCTATTGGAAGTATACCCCCCCCCCCCAATAGTAACAGGGACACTGAGGAGCAGATCAAACAGGAAGATTTTGGAAAGGGCAAAAATAACAGGTTGTTGTCATACATGACTTCAACTTTCCTAATATTGATTGTGGCCTCCTCAGTGCAAGAAGTTTAGATAGGGCAGAATTTGTTAGGTGTGTCCAGGAAGGATTCCTGACACAATATGTGGACAAGCCGACTCAAAGAAAGGCTATGCTAGATCTAGTGCCAGGCAAAGGACCTGGTCAGATGACAGATTGCTCAGTGGGTGAGCATTTTGGAGACAGTCATCAAATCTTCAGGAGCTTTAGCATAGCCTTGGACAAGGATAGACATAGACCGTATGAAACAGTATTTAATTGGGGGAGGTCTAATCATTATGCCATTTGATAGGAATTTGGGAGCAGATGTGCTCAGGGAAATTTACAATGGAAATGAGGGTTGTTTAGGGAGCTGATGAAGGTTGCATGGGGTTGTGAATAGGTTTGTCCCATTGAGGCAGAGAAAGGATGGAAGGGTGAAGGAATCATGGTTGACAAGAAAGGTAGAACATGTCAAGAGGAAGAAAGAAGCTTACTTAAAGTTTAGGAAGCAAGGATCAGACAGGACTGTACAGAATTACATGGTAGCCAGGAAGAAGCTGAAGAATGTACTTAGTAGAGCTAGAAGGGGACATGGTGAGTAGGATTAAGGAAAACCCTAAGGCCTTCTACATATATTTGAAGAACAGGAGCATGACTAGAGTGAGGGTAGGAATGATCAGGGATAAAAGAAGAAATATGTGCCTGGAGTCAGAAGAGATAGGGAAGGTCCTTAATGAATACTTTGCTTCAGTATTCACTAGTGAGAGGAAACCTGATGAATGTGAGGTCAGAATACTGGAACATGTCAAAGTTAAGGAAAAAGCAGTGTTGGAACCTTTGAAAAACATTTGGATAGATAAGTCCCTGGGACTGGACAGGATATACCCCAGATTACCACGGGAAGTGAGAGAAGAGATTGTTGCAACGTAGCAATGATCTTTGTGTCATTACTGGTCACAGGAGTAGTTAACAGGAGATTGAAGAATGGCAAATGTTACCCCTTTGTTCATGAAAGGTAATAGGCATAATCCTGGGAATTATAATCCAGTGAGTTTGTGAGCAAACAATTGGAGGGGATCCTTAGAGACAGGATTTACAAGCATTTGGAGAAACATAGACCAATTTAGGATAGTCAGAGTGGGTATGTGAGGGGCAGGTCATGCCTCAAGAACCTGATTAACTTCTTTGAGGAAGTGATAAAACAAATTGATGAACGTAGAGCAGTGGATGTGGGTATATGGATTTTAGTAAGGCATTTGACATGGTTGCTCATGGTAGGCTCACCCAGAAAGTCAGCATGCATGGGATCCAGGGACACCCAGGTGTATAGATTCAGAATTGGCTTGTGTGCAGAAGGCAAAGGGTGGTAATGGATGGAGTGTACTCTGCCTGGAGGAGCATGATAGTGTTTTCCACAGGGATCTGTTCTAGGACACTTGCTGTTTGATTTTTTTTTAATAAATGACCTAGATGAGGAAGTGGAAGGATAGGTTAGTAAGTTTGCAGATATTACAAAAGTTTGTGATATTGTTGATTGTGTAGATGGTTGCTGTAAGTTACAGTAGGACATTGACAGTTCAGAGCTGGGCTGAGAGCTGGCAGATGAAGTTCAATCTCGAATAGTGAGAAGTGATATACCTTGGAAGGTACAACATTGAGGGAGGGTTTTAATGTGTGGAAGAACAGAGAGGGATTTTGGGGTCTAAGTCCATAGATTCTCAAAGTTGGCATGCAAGTTGATAGGGTGGTTAAGAAGGCGTATGGTATGTTGGTCTTCAGTAGTCAGGGGATTGAGTTCAAGAACTGCAAAGTAACATTGCAGCTCTATAAAACCCAGGTTAGACCACATCTGGAATATTGTGTTCTGTTCTGGTTGCCTCATTATAGGAAGGATGTGGAAGCTTTGGAGAGGGTGCAAAAGAGATTTACCAGGATGCTGCTTAGGTTAGAGGACATGTCTTATCAGGAAAAGTTGAGCAAGCTAAGGCTTTTCTCTTTGGAATGAAGAGGATGACAGAAGACTTGATAGAGGTATAAAAGATGAGAAGAGGCATTTATAGAGTTGACAGCCAGTGCTCTTTGCCCCAGGATAGCAATAGCTAATATAAGAGGATATACTTGTAAGGTGATTGGAGGAAAGTACAGAGGGATGTCAGTGGTAGGTTTTTCACACAGAGAGTGGCAAGTGAATGGAATGCACTGCTGAAGGTTGTAGAAGCAAATACATTAGGGGCCTTTAAGAGACTCGGGGAGGCACATGGATAAAAGGAAAATGGAGGGCTATGTGAGAGGGAAGGGTTAGATAGATTTTGAAGTTGGTTGAGAGTTTGGCATAACATTATGGGACTAAGGGCCAGTACTGTGCTGTATTATTCTATGTTCTATATCTAAAATCAAGAAGTCCGTGTTTTCAGAGATTTTGAAGATAACTCTTCTCAATGAATTTCATATAAGTGAAAGTTAGAAGATAGAGATATGGTGTAAAAGACAAGCTGACATTCCCATTCCTCACTGCTTTCTATTAATCACTGGTACAAGTGTGTGGATAAAGGTTGGGAACTTTGTGGTGTCACCTGCAATACACTATTTCAATAATGCTTTTTTTCTAAAGAGATATGCTAGTCACACTGATATCCAATTGAAAAGTTTCTCTCTACTGAATGGGAATAGGAGGGACAACCTTAGCTTATTGAGTTTTCTGTTCATTAACCAATTATCAGTCTACTTCAGAATTCTACCCTCAATTCTGTATTGTAATTTTGTTTTCTTTTTGTCATTTTATCACAGGTTTTCAGAAAGTCCAAATATACTTCATGCACAAATTTGCTCTTATCTGTCAGAATTGCCAGTAAATAATACCCATATTAATTTTGGCTATCCCACACTTCTGAGTGCTTCTAGCACTAAACTTTCAAACACCCACATCTACATTTTGCCTGTCAGTCACATTAACATAGAACAATATAGGATTAATCAGAATTACTTTATTCCTGTGTTGTGTTTATTTCTTTCACTCTATGCTGTAAAAAGCAGCACAATTCTAACTGTGAGGTGAACATGGAAAATGGATTGAACTTAGCCTGGCATCAAACTAATCCTATAAAATAAACAAAATACCTCTCACCATGAAAACTGTTAACCTTCTCCTCAAAGTAGAAGATGCCATTTTTCAGTCCATTTTAGGCATAGACTAAGCTGTTTGTTATTAAAATCCAAAATTAGCTAGCCTACATTTATTGTTTTCAACCATTTTTGCCTTTGCTGGAATGAGGGAGGAAGTAAGCATAATCACTAATTTCGTCCACCTTGACCTAGGTATCTAGGTGAAGATGAAAGTGCTTTTACAGAAAATCAACTCAATCAATGTGATAGAGAGGGAGATAAAAGATGGCGAAGTTGCATTACTAATCAAGGAGAATGTCATTCAGAGTGGACCTACTGGAGAGCACATCCATTGAGTCTATATGAGTAAAGCTCAAAAATAAGGAGGTTGCAATCATTCCAATAGGATTAAACTACACACCTTCCAATAGCTACCGTAGATAATTGGAACAGATATGTAGACCAATCACAAAGAGATATAAAAGGTCACAAACAGGAGAAAATCTGCAGATGCTGGAAATCCAAGCAACGTACACAAAATGCTGGAGGTACTAGTATAATTGAAGCCTGCTTGAAGCAGATGCGTACCTCAGACTGTGAAATGAGGGTTAAAGGTATCAGAGAATACACTAGCCAGTTGATCAGCACAGGTCTTCAGTATTCAGCCAGGTACCTCATCTGGGCCAGATGCTTTCTGTAGGTTCACCCTCCTGAAGGATGCTCTCACATCAGCTTCAAAGACTGAATTCACAGGGTCATCAGGAGCTGTGGGAATTTGTGAAGTTGCCTCTATGTTTTGTGAGTCAAAGTGAGCATAAAAGGCATTGAGCTCATCTGGGAGCAAAATCTTGTTGTTGCATATATCGTCTGGCTTTACTTTGTAGGAGGTGATAGCATTCAATCCCTGCCACAGCTGTTGAACAACCTTCTGTTACTCCATTTTGGTCCAGAATTTTCACTTCGCATGTAAGATGGATTTCCGGCGGCTGTACCTAGATCTCTTGTATTTTACTTGGTCATCAGACCTGAATACCACTGATCTGGCCCTCAGCATATTGTGGATGTCTTGGTTCATCCAGGGTTTCTGGTTGGGGAAGACTCTAAATGATTTTGTGGAACACAGTCATCCACGACTGCCTTTATAGGTTGTGAATTTAGTTGAAAAACAGAAAGAAGCAGATATAAGTTTTTGCAAGTTAAAATCAGATAAGGTACTGAGGAATATAAGGAAAGCAGTGAAAAACTCAATTAGGGCATTAGGAAGATGAAAAGGAGTAATGAAATGTCCATAGTAGATGGAATTAAAGATAATTCTAGAGCATTTTATACCTGCATTAAAAACAAGAAGATAACTCGGATAGAAATGCTCAAAGATAAAAGAGAGATTTTATACTTGGAATCGGAGGACGTGGGCAAGGTGCAAAATGAGAAATTTGTATCAGTATTTATCAAGGAGAAGGTCATGGAGGATAGTGAAAGCAGTGTGGTCCTGCATTTTTACATCTCGAAAGATGTGGTGTTTGAAGAGAATTAAGGTGGTTAAGTCCCCAGGCCCTGATAGGATATCCTAAGTTATTGAAAGAGGCAAGAGAAGAGAATGCTGGGGCCTTGATAAAGATCTTTATAAACTCACTAATAACAGATGAGGTCCCAGAGGACTGGGGAATAGCTAATGCTGTCCAATGTTGTTCCCTTTGTTCAAGAAAGAAAATAGGGATGATGCAGGAAGTTTTAAACTATAAGACACAGGAGCAGAATTAGGTCATTTGGCCCATTGAGTAGGCTTCACTGATATAGGCTGATGAGTCTCCCATCAGTACAGTAATGGGGAAATTATTGGAAAGAATTCTTATGGATAGCACTTACACACATTAGGAAAAGCATGGACTGATTAGGGCTAGGCAGTACTGCTTTGTGCAGGGCAAGTCATGTCTTAATTGAGATTTTTTAGGAGTTGGCGAAGGTGATTGATGAGGCTAGGACAGTTGGTATTGTCTACATGGGCATTTGGCAAGGTTCCTCATGGTAAACTAACCCTGAAGATTAACTGCATGTGTTCCATATTTCATTGGTTTGGATTCAAAATTGGAATGCCTCTCGAAGACAGAGAGTAGTAATAGAAGTGTGTTTTTCCAGCAGGAAGTCCACAACCAGTAATGTTCCACAGGGATCAGTGCTGGGACCAGAAATGACTTGGATGAAAGTGGGTAGATTAGTATGTTGCAGATGACTCAAAGAATGGTGGAGTTGTAGACAGGAAGAATGGTTGTCAAGGGATACTGTAGGATATAGATCAGTTACAGATGTGGATGGAAAAATGGCAGATGGAGTTTAATCCAGGGAAGCGTGAGCTGCTGCATTTTGCGATGACAAATGTAAGGCAAATGCACAGTCAATGTCATGTCCTTGTACAGCAATAATGTGCAGAGGAACCTTGGCATCCAAGTCCATCGCTCCCTGAAAGTGGCTACACAAAAAGATAGGTTGTAAAGAAAGTGTATGGCATGCTTGACTTCATTTGCTTGAGTATAAAAGAAGGAAGTCTTGATATAGCAGTGGAAAACTTTGGTTTGGTCTTTATTATGTCCACTTCTGGTCACACTGTCATGAGGAAGATATGGAGGTATTGGAAAGAATACAGAAGAAGTTTACCAGGATAAGATGCTAAGATATAGGATCAGAATTTGACAATTTGGCCCATTGAATCTGCTCTGCTATTCCATCATTGCTGACTTATTATCCCTCTCAAACCTATTCTGCTTTCACCCCACAACTTTTGACGACCTTACTAATTAAGAACTTACCAACCTTTGCTTTGAATATACTTAATGACTTGGCCTCCACAGCCATCTGTGGCAATGAATTCCACAGATTCACCACCCTCTGGCTAAAGAAATTCCTCTTCATCTCTGTTCTAAAGCGGTGGCCTTGTATTCTGAGGCTGTGCCCTCTGGTCCTAAACTTACCAACGATAAGAACGTCCTCTCCATGTCCACTGTATCTAGTCCATTCAATATTTGATAGTTTTTAAGTAGAAGCCGCCCCACCCCTAAATTCTAACTTGAGTGCATTCAGGCCTAGAGCTATCAAACACTCCTCCTACGTTAACCCTTTCCTCCCTGGAATAATTCTCATGAGCCTCCTCTGGACCCTCTCCAATGCCAACACATCATTTCTTTTATAAAGGGCCTAAAACTGCACACAATACTCCAATCATAAACAAGATTTGCAGATGTTGGAAATCCAAGAAACACACAAAATGCTGGAAGAGCTCAGCAAGCGAGGCAGCATCTTTGGAAAAGTGGAAAAGACTGAGTCCAAAACGTCAACTGTACTCTTTTCCATGAATACTGCCTGGCCTGCTGAGTTCCTCCCGTATTTTTGTGTGTTGTCACAATACTCCAAGGCGAAATTTGATCAATGCCCTTTAAAGCCTCAGAATTACATCCTTGCTTTTATATTCATTAAATTTGCCTTCCTTCCTACTGACTCAGCCCAGTAAGTTAATCTTTACGGAATCCTACACGGGGACTCCCAAGTTACTTTCACCTCTGATTTCTGAACTTCCACCCTGTTCAAAAATAGGCTATTTCCTTCTACCAAAGTGCATACACTTCCTTAAACTGTATTTCATCTGTTACTCCTTTGCCCATTTTCTTAATCTAAGTCTTTCTACAGACTCCCTGCTTCCTTGACACTATGTGCCCCTTCATCCACTGTCTGCCATCTTGGCCACAAAACCATTAATTCCATCATCCAATTTGCTTACCGTCACAACAGTTCAATAGCAGATGCCATTTCATTGGGTCTCCACTCAACCTTGGAACATCTAGACAGTGAAGATGTGTACATCAGATGCTCTTCAGAATCAGAGTCAGCGCAAATGCCATATTTAAGTTTGCTGACAACACACCTGTTGCTGGTTGAATCAAATGTGGTGACGAATAGGCATATAAGAGGGAGATTGAAAATCTGGTTGAGTGGTGCCACAACAACAACCTCTCACGCAATATCAGCAAAACCAAAAAGTTGATTATTGACTATAGGAGGAAGAAACTGGGGTCAATGAACCAGTGCTCATTAGAGGACTGGGGATAACAAGGGTCAGTGACGATAAATGCATGAACATTATCATATCAGAGACTCTATCCTGAGACGAGCACATAATTGGCATTTCAAAGAAAGTAATACAGCACCTCTACTTTCTCAGAGTTTTGTTCAGAATTGGCATATCATTTAAAACTTTAGCAAACTTCTATAGAAGCACAGTGGAGAATATCCTGACTCGTTGCATCATGGTCTGGTATGGAAACACCAGTGCCCAAGAATAGGAAGGCCTACAAAAAGTGGTCAATGCAGCCCGGTTTAGCACACCATTGAGCGCATCTACAAAGAGCGCTGCCACAAGAAAGCAACATCCATCATCAAGGACCACTCTCCCCCACCCCCGCCACCATCCAGGTCATGCTCTCTTCTCAGTGCTACCATGAGGAAGAAGGTGCAAGAGCCTTAGGTCCCAAAGCACCAGGTTCAGGAACAATTATTACCCTTTAACCATCAGGCTCCTGAACCAGCATGGACATCTTCACTCACCACAACACTCATTGAACACAGACTATGGGCTCACTTTCAAGGACTGTACAAACCCTGTTCTCGGTATTATTTACACAAGAAATTCTGCATATGCTGGGAATCCAAAGCAACATACACAAAATGCTGGAGGAAATCAGCAGGTGAGACAGCATCTATGGAAATGAGTAAATAATCGACATTTCAGGCCGAGACCAGCATTTTGTGTATGTTGCTCAGTACTATTTACTTATTCATTATTATTATTATTACTTATTTTTGGATTTGCTAGATTTGTCAATCTTTGTAGTTTTCATTGATTCTATTGTACTTCTTTGTTTTACTATGTATACTTGCAAGAAAAAGAATCTCAGGGTAATATTTGGTGACATATAGGTACTTCGATTATAAATTTACTTTGAACTTTAAACTTTGTAATATAATGTGAAAGGAAGAGGTCCCAACACTGATCCCTATGGAACACCACTAGTCAATGGCAGCCAGGCTAATTGGCTTATAATTTTCTGTTTTTTGCCTCCTTTCCTCCTTAAAGAGTGGAATGATATTTGCAATTTTCTAGTCCTCTGGAACCATTCCTGAATCTAACGATACTTGAAAGATCACTACTAATGTCTCCACAATCTCTTTGCTACCTCTTTCAGAACCTTGAAGTATAATCCATCTAGTTCTGGTGATTTATCTACCTTCAGGCCATTTAATTTCCCAAGCATCTTCTCCCTAGTAATAGCAACTTCATTCACTCCAAGACACTGGACACCTTCAGACTGCAAATTGTGCTGATTCGAGTTCCAGCTTCAGCCTGTACCTTGACTGCCAGCACCTCCAGGCCGTGATTTTACTCGCTGCAGCTGATTTCCCATTCTCGCCTTCTCCCACTACCACTCTCTGACCCCAGGTCCCATTTTCACCTCTTGGGTCCTTGGAACCTCTATCTTCCTCCCACACCACCTTCTCTGAACACGTCAAGCCTCCTGTCTCCACTGGCACCACCAACTCTCTAACCATCCTCTGATCCCAGCTCCAATCCTTGCCATGTATCCACCATTCTCTCTAACCTTCCCTCTCTGGAGCGGAATTTTCTGTCCTCAGCAAGCGACTCATCTCTATCCCTCTTTGCCTACATCTCTGTGAGTCCCACGCCTACCGCAGCATTGAGATCTCCTTCTGATGTCTCCATATCCAAGCCTACTTCTTTAGCAAGAATTCCACACCCTGGTTGGATGTCCCCTTCTCCTGTCTTCAACTCTCCTCCTCTTTTTGGACATCCTGCTCTGGTTCTCTACGTGCACTGGATCTTTTCATCTTGAATTGCCAGCGAGACATCAACCGGCTCAACTTCAGCACTCCTCTCTCCTCCACAAACCTTACACCATCTGAACACACTGTCCTCTACTCTCTCCACACTAATCCCAACCTTACCTTCAAACCCACTGACAAAGGGGGTGCTGTTATAATGTGACGCACTGACCTCTACCTTTCTGAGGCCAGGCAGCTACACTCTGACACCTCCTCGTACCTACCCCTTGAAGAGAACCCCACTCTGGACCATCAGAAAACTGTCTTTGACACTATCACTGATCTTATCAATCCTGGAGAACTCCCATCCACTGCCACCAAACTCTTTGTTCCTTTACCCCACACTGCTCACTTCTACCTCCTACTCAAGATCCACAAACAGGACTGTCCAGATAAACCTATTGTTTCTGCCTGCTCCTGCCCCACTGAACTCATGTCACATACTTCGATTCCATTCTATCCCCTTTGGTTCAGTCCCTTCCCACCTACCTCCACAACACTCCTCATGCCCTTGGTCTTCTCATTAACTTTCAACTCTTTGGTCATAATGACCTCATTTTCACCATGGATGCCCAGTCCCCATAGACTTTTATCCCCCATCTCTTAAGGTTCGTCACTTCTTCCTTGACAAAGAATCAACCAATTCCCCTCCTGCACCATCAGACAGAACTGGTTCTCACCCTCAAAATTTTTCCTGCATCTCATCCCACTTTCTATAAACTCAAGGGGTTGCCATTGGCACCTGCATGGGCCTCAGGTAGGCCTGCCAATTTGTTGGCTACGTAGAGCTGTCCATTTTCAAAGCCTTCCTGGTAATATTGCCCAACTATTCCTCGAGTATATTGATTACTGCATTGGCATTGCTTCATGCACCCACACTGAACTCATCAATCCCATCAACTTTGCCTTTAACCCTGCCCTTAAATTCACTTGGTCCATTTCTGACACTTCCCTCCACTTTCTCAATTCTGTCTCCATCTCTGGAGACAAACTGTCAACCAACATCTTTTATAAACTTACTGATTCTCATGGTTATCTTGACTATACTTCTTCCAACCCTATCTCCTGTAAAAATGCTATTCTCTTCTCAGTTCCTTCATCTGCACTACATCTGTTCCCATGACACAGCTTTCCATTCCAGGACATCAGAGATTTCCTCCTTCTTTAAAGAACGTGGTTTTTCTCCCTCCAATGTTGATACTGCCCTCACCCGCATCTCTTCCATTTCTTGAATAACTGCGCTCACTACATCTTCCCACCACCTTAACAGTGATAGAGTTTGTTTTGTCCTTACCTAGCACCCCATCGGACTCTCATCAGCACATCATCCTCCGCAACTTCTGCCATCTCCAAAGGGATCCCACCACTAAACATATATTTACCTCCCCCACTCCTCCCCCTAACTTTCCACAGGGATTGCTCCCTCCACGATTCCCTTGTCAATTCATCCCCCCACTCTAATCTCTCTCCAAGCACTTACCCCTGTAAGTGGCCTAATTGCTACACCTGCCCATATACTTCTTCTTTCACCCGCATTCAGGGCCCCAAACAGGCCTTCCGGGGTGGGAGAGGCAACACTTCACCTGTGGATCTGCTGGGGTCACCTGTTGTGTCTGGTGTTTCCAGTGTGGCCTCCTCTACATTGGTGAGACCTTTTGTAAATTGGGGTGCTACTTCGCCAAGCTCCTCTGCTCCATCCACCACAAGCAGAACTTTCTGGTGGCCAAATATTTTAATTCTGATTCTCTTTCCCGTTCCAACATGTTGGTTCATGGCCTTCTGTTGTGCTAAGATGAGGCCACCCTCATGGTGGAGGAGCAACACCTTATGTTCCATCTAGGTAGCCTCCAACGTGATGGCATGAATATTGATTTCTCCTTCGAGTAAAATTTCCCCCCACTTCCTCTATTCCCCACACTGGCCTTTTACCTCTTCCCCTGAGTCCCCTCCTTCCCTTTCTCCTATGGTCCACTCTCCTATCAGATTCCTCTTCTCCAGCCCATCATTTTCCCAAGCACCTGGCTTCACCTATCACTTTCCAGATAGCCTTCATCCCCTCCCCCCACCTTTTTATTCTGGCATCTTCCACATTACTTCTCAGTCCTGAAGAAGGGTCTTAGCCCAAAATGTCAATTGCTTATTCATTTCCATAGATACTCTATGACCTACTGACCTCCTCCGGCATTTTCTGTGTGTTTTGGATTTCCAGCATCTGGTGACTTTCCTGTGTTTATGATTCACTCTTCTCTGTCCTGACACTCTCAAATTTCTGACTCATTGCTAGTGTCTTCCACAGTGAAAACTGATGCAAAATACTTATTAAGTTCATCTGCCATTTCTTTGTTGCCCACTAATACTACGTCTCCAGTTTCACTCCACTGGAAAAGTGGTCCAATATCCACTTTCACTTCTCTTTTACTCTTTATATATCTAATTAAAAAAACTTTTGCTGTCCACTTTTATATTAATAGCTGATTTACCTTCATATTTTATCTTTGATATATTTCATCTTTCATGTTTCAGTTATAGAAACATAGAAAACCTACAGCACAATACAGGCCTTTTGGCCCACAATGCTGTGCCAAACATGTACTTTAGAAATTCCCTAGGGTGACCCATAGACCTCTGTTTTTCTAAGCTCCATGTACCTAACCAAGAGTCTTTTAAAAGACCCTATTGTATCCGCCTCCACCACTGTCGCCGGCAGCCCATTCCACACACTCACCATGTTCTACGTAAAACAACTTACCCCTGACATCTCTGTACCTACTTCCAAACACCTTAAAACTGTGCCCTTCTCATGTTAGCCAATTCAGCCCTGGGAAAAAGCCTCTGACTAGCCAAATGATCAATGCATATCATCATCTTATACACCTCCATCAGGTCATCTCTCATCCTCTGTCACTCCAAGGTGAAAATGCCAAGTTCACTCAACCTATCCTCATTAGGCATGCTCCCCAATCCAGGCAACATCCTTGTAAATCTCCTCTCTGCCCTTTCTATGGTTTCCACATCCTTCCTACAGTGAGAACTGAGCACAGTACTCCAAGTGGGGTCTGACCAGGGTCCGATATAGGTGTAACATTACCTCTCAGCTCTTGAACTCAGTCCTATGGTTGATGAAGACCAATACACCATATGCCTTCTTAACCACACAGTCAACCTGTGCAGCAGCTTTGAGTGCCCTATGGACTCTGACCTCAAGATCCCTCTGATCCTCCACATTGCCAAAAGTCTTACCATTAGAATCGGAATCAGGTTTATTATCACTGGCAAGTTACGTAAAATGTGTTAACTTAGCAGCACCAGTTCAATGCCATACATAATATAGCAGAGTAAAAAAAAAGTAAACAAGTAAATCAATTACATATGTTGAATAGATTTTAAAAACATGCAAAAACAGAAATACCGTATATTTTAAAAAGAAGTTTGGTTGTATTCAAATATTCAATGTCTATTTAGGAATCGGATGGCAGAGGTGAAGAAGCTGTTTCTGAATCGCTGAGTGTGTGCCTTCAGGCTTCTGTACCTCCTACCTGATGGTAACAGTGAGAAAAGGCCATGCCCTGGGTGCTGGAAGTTCTTAATAATGGACGCTGCCTTTCTGACACACCACTCCCTAAAGATGTCCTGGGTGCTTTGTAGGCTAGTACCCAAGATGGAGCTGACTAAATTTACAACCTTCTGCAGCTTCTTTTGGTCCTGTGCAGTGGTCCAGACAGGGATGTAGCCTGTCAGAATGCTATCCATGGTACAACTATAGAGGTTTTGGAGTGTATTTGTTGACATGTCAAAACTCTTCAAACTCCTAATAAAGTATAGCCGCTGTCTTAACTTCTTTATAACAACATCGATATATTGGGGCCAGGTTAGATCCTCGGAGATTTTGACACCCAAGAAACTACTCACTCTCTCCACATCTGAGCCCTCTATGAGGATTGGTATGTGTTCCTTTGTCTTACCCTTCCTGAAGTCCACAATCAGCTCTTTCGTCTTACTGACATGGAGTGCCAGGTTCTTGCTGCGGCACCACTCCACTAGTTGGCATATCTCACTCCTGTACGCCCTCTCGTCACCACCTGAGATTCTATCAACAATGGCTGTATTGTCAGCAAGTTTATTGATGGTATTTGAGTTATGCCTAGCCACACAGTCATGTGTATATAGAGAGTAGAGCAATGGGCTAAGCACACACCCCTGAGGTGTGCCAGTATTGATTGTCAGTGAGGAGGATATGTTATCACCAATCTGCACAGATTGAGATCTTCCGGTTAGGAAGTCGAGGATCCAATTGCAGTGGGAGATACAGAGGTCCAGGTTCTACAACTTCTCAATAGGGTTGTGGGAATGATGGTATTAAATGCTGAGCTACAGTCGATGAACAGCATCCTGACGTAGGTGTTTGTGTTGTCCAGGTGATCTAAAGCCATGTGGAGAGCCATTGAGATTGCATCTGCCATTGACCTATTGTGGTGATAGGCAAAATGCAGGAATTCAGTCTAGTCATGACCAACCTCTCAAAGCATTTCATCACCATTACTATATTCTGCGATCATATCTGACCTACCAAAATCAACCACCTCACACTTATCTGGGTTGAACTCCATCAGCCACTTCTCAGCCCAGTTTTGCATCCTATTGATGTCCTGCTGTAACCTCTGACAGCCCTCCACACTATCCACAACACCCCCAACCTTTGTGTCATCAGCAAATTTACTAACCCAACCCTCCACTTCCTCATCCAGGTCATTTAGAAAAATCACTAAGAGAAGGGGTCCCATAACAGATCTCTGAGGCACACCACTGGTCACCGACCTTCATGCAGAATATGATCTGTCTACAACCACTCTTTGAGTTCTGTAGGCAAGCCAATTCTGGATCCAAAAAGCAATGTCCCCTTGGATTCCATGCCTCCTTACTTTCTCAATAAGCCTTGCATGGGGTACCTTGTCAAATGCCTTGCAAAAATCCATATACACTACAGCTACCTTCATCAACGTTTTTAGTCACATCCTCAAAAAGTTCAATCAGACTCGTAAAGCACAACCTGACTTTGACAAGCCCATGCTGACTATTTTCAATCATATTATGCCTCTCGAAATGTTCATAAATCCTGCCTCTCAGGATCTTCTCCATCAACTTACCAACCACTGAAGTAAGACTCACTGGTCTACAATTTCTTGGGCTATCCCTACTCCCCTTCTTGAATAAGGGGACAACATCTGCAACCCTCTAATCCTCCGGAACTTCTCCTGTTCCCATTGACAATGCAAAGATCACTGCCAGAGGCTCAGCAGTCTCCTTCCTCACCTCCCACTGGGGTGTATCTCGTCTGACTTATTCAACTTGATGCTTTCCAAAAGCTTCAGCACATCCTTTTTCTTAATATCTATATGCTCAAGCTTTTCAGTCTGTTATAATTCATCCCTACAATTGCCAAGGTCCTTTTCCATAGTGAATACTAAATCAAAATATTCATTAAGTACCTCCGCTACCTTCTCTGGTTCCATACACACTTTTCTACTGTCACACTTGATTGGTCCTATTCTTTCATGTCTTATCCTCTTGCTGTTCACATGCTTGTAGAATGCTCTGAGGTTTTCCTTAATCCTGCTCACCAAGGCCTTCTCATGGCCCCTTCTGGCTCTCCTAATTTCATTCTTAAGCTCCTTCCTGCTAGCCCTATAATTTTCTAGATCTCTATCATTAACTAGCTTTTTGAACCTTTCGTAAGCTTTTTTTTCCTTCTTGACTAGATTTTCTACAGCCTTCATACACCATAGTTCCTGTATCCTACCATCCTTTCATTCTCATTGGAATGTACCTATACAGAATGCCATGCAATTATCCCCTGAACATTTGCCACATTTCTGCCATACATTTCCCTGAGAGCATCTGTTCCCAATTTATACTTCCAAGTTCCTGCCTGATACCTTACTCCAATTAAGTGTTTTCCTGACTTGTCTGCTACTATCCCTTTCCAATGGTATGGTAAAGGAGACAGAATTGTGATTGCTGTCTCCAAAATGCTCTCCCATTGAGAGACTTGACACTTGACCAGGTTCATTTCCCAATATCAGATCAAGTACAGCCTCTTCTCTTGTAGGCGTATCTACATACTGTGTCAGAAAACTTGGAGATCGGATACATACTTAAGTATAGATCATTAGAAGAAGGAAATTTATGGCTGTATTCCACTTGAAAAAGTTACTTACAATTTAAGAGATAAATATGAAACATTTTTGAAAATTTGGCGCCCTTATTTACAAAAGACAGGATTAAATATATAGGTGCTCCGAAGATGAAATAATTGGTTATTTGGGGAAAGAAATAAATATATATACTAAAGTTATTACGAACTCCATGGAGCATGTGGGGATCTTCCGATATCCAGGCACTCTTTTTTTCTTTTTTTTCCCTTTCTTTCTTTCTTTTTTATATAGGGATGTTAGGGGGGAGGGGTGGTAGGGTGTATATATACTTTTTTTCATATATTTTCTTTTATTTCTGTAATTATTTGAAAACTCAATAAAAAAAGTTTAATTAAAAAAAAGAAAACCTTCCTGAACACACCTAACAACCTCCATCACATCTAAACCCCTTACCCTAGAGAGATGCCAATCAATATTGGGGCAATTAAAATCTCCTATCACGACAACCCTGTTATTATTGTTCCATTGCAGAATCTGTCTATCTGTTCTTTGATGTCCTTGTTACTATTGCGCGGTCTATAAAAAAAACACCAGTAGAGTTATTGACCCCTTCCTGTTTCTAACTTCCACCCACAGAGACTCAGTAGACAATCCCTGCATGATTTCCTCCTTTTCTGCAGCCATGATACTATCTCTAATCAGCAGTACCATGCCCCCACCTCTTTTGACTCCCTTCCTATCCTTTCTGAAACATCTAAAGCCTGGAACTCTAAGTAGCCATTCCTGCCCTGAGCCATCCAAGTCTCTGTAATAGCCACAAAATCATAGCTCCAAGTACTGATCCACTCTCTATGTTCATCTGCTTTATTCATAATACTCCTTGCATTAAAATAGACCCAACTCAAACCATCAGTCTGAGCGCATCCCTTATCTATTACCTGCCTATTCTCCCTCTCACACTGCCTATAAGCTTTCTCTATTTGTGAGTCAACCTCCCCTTCCTCCATCTCTTCAGTTCAGTTCCCACCCCCCCCATCAATTCTAGTTTAAATTCACCCCATTTGCCTTAGCAAACTTCCCTGCCAGGATATTGGTCCCCCTCAGATTCTAGTGCAACCCATCCTTATTGTACAGGTCATGCCTGCCCCAAAAGAGGTCCCAATACCTTATAGAGTATTAGTTATAGCTAATATCCTCTGAGGTGCTGCCTGCTTTAGAGGGTAATAGCTGTAAATGGTACCAGCTGAAAGAGGATGGAAAATGTCTTGACGGTGCAGCTGATCAGTCAGGGGGAGATATCAACAGGAGATAAATTATGTTGGAAGTGAAAAAAAGCAGCTCTGATACTAATTTGAAAGGTGATTATCTGAAGTTGCTGTATTTATGTTTGGGATCTGTAACATACATAGTTTGCCTTCATATTATTGTGCACCAATCATTAATTACTTTATTCTTCCAGAAATGATTGCTGCTGCCAAAAGTTATCATGTCACCTCAGAACTGCCCATATACCCAGGTAACATAAGCTTTATGCAATGCTGATTCATAACATTTACTATAAAAACTCAGCTGTATGTGATTAGACATGATTAGAAGTTGTCTTTTGTAAATTAAATCGGTAAATTGGTTTGTTACTGACAGATGTACTGACGAGCAGTGAAAAACATGTCTTGCATATGTTCCATATAGATCAATACAACAGTGCATTCAACTAGTACAAGGTAAAGCAATAACAGAGAGCAGAATAATATGTTACAGTACAGAGAAAGTACAGTACAGGTAGATAGTGAGGATCATAACTAAGAAAATTGTGAGGTTAACGATACTATCTTTACTTTTTATATCTTTTTATTAATTTTAAACAAACATAAGAGAAACATACAGAGAGTTTGAAAATACATAATTAATAGGTTAAAGTATAGATACAAATAGATGATAATCCATATATAATAACCTCTCAAATTCACAGTGATTATGAAAAAAGGAGTAAATAAGAAAAAAAAACCCTCCAAAAAAAACCATGGGCAGCATTATGTCAAAAATGCACAGCAGTGTCAATAACTCCGTACCTCCATCCGAATAATTAAGGATAATAAAAGTAAGGCTTAGGAAAAGTCAGTTTAGCTCATATGAAAATGTTGAATAAATGGTCTGATAATAGCAGAATCGAAAATGTCCTTGAGATTGGTGGTATGTGTTTTCAGGCTTCTGTATCTTCTCCCCGATGGGAGGGGGGAGACGAGAGAATGACTGGGGTATGTATAATCTCTGAATATGTTGGCTGTTTTACTGAGGCTGTAAGAACTATAGGCAAAGTCCATGGAGGGATAGCTAGTTTCCATGATGTGCTGAGTTGTGTCCACAACTCCCTGTAGTTTCTTGTGTTTATGGGCAGAGCAGTTCTAACATGCATATTTTTCTAACTCGAGGAACTGAACTGAATTTTGAAGAAAGCGCCCAGTGTTTTGAATCCCCAGACTCTGAATCCACAATGGAGGAGGAAGAAGAGGAGCAAGTAAAGCCATTTGAACTTGTTATTGTAAGATCAATAATAGCAGGAGGGGAGTCTATAAATTTGAGGGTAACTGGTGTAAAAATCTATTTTCACGAAGTATTGCAATTATCAGCAAATGTTCATTCTGCACTGTAATAAACTGAGGTGAGTACTGCAGAATTACCGGTTCCACTTAATTGCAGGCAATTCATGGAACTGATGAAAGAACGGAAATTTCAGAGTATGTTGCAAGCAGAGTCTAGAAAACCTGTAGTTGACTGGAGAAAAATGCAGCACAATCAGCTACACTGTTATGATGGTGATTGATTGATTGGTTGTCTGTCATATCCGATAACAGCACAAGGAAATCTGTGCAGGAAAGTTTATAAAGTGAAAAAGCAGTTGCACTGGGGCTAATCCACTCTATCAGCCTTGGAAATCCAAGTCCAGTGGTCGCAGTGGTCGTCACAGCTGGGGTCTTCTTGGTTGTAGTGGATAACCATGACTTCTTCCGTGCTTTGGTATGCCCTTCACTCCCTATGAAGCTTTGTAGAACTACCTTCCATTGGGTCTCACTGTTGATCTCATTTGTCCAGCTCACCAGAACTGACTTTGCATGCTGGGGTAGGCATAGTTCTATATCATCAGGTATGAGGCCCGCTGGCTTTCCTCACCTGGCTTGATCTGCCTATTGAAATGGTGTTCTAGGTTCTGGTTGCTGGTACATGAGAACATGAGAGCTGTGTGTCTGGTGGATACCAAGAGTGAGCGAGCTGCCCTAGAATGGACATGACAAGTCCCTTCACCACAGGTGCTACCCCCCCAAGACACTCCCTACACCCCATGCAAAAGCAATGAACTTGAAAATAGCTTTAAGAAATATTGTGACTGTGAACTAAGATACTAGAAAGACAGTGAAGCTGGTGATTATAAAAGCCTTTTTTATCCTAATAATTCCTGTTTAAGATGGTGCAGGTGAAGCACAGCAACAATTTGCTAGTAGCAAACAAAACAAAGAAGACTATAAATTACTGTATTAATCACACTTTCTCCCGCACATGGTTACTACCATCAAAAACCTGTAACATCCCTTTCGGAGCTGAGCTTTTGAATTGCCTGTACAACCTGGCATTTTTGTGGTGGGAACTAAAATCGCGGAGTTGCAGGACGGTTGTGGCATGGAGTATATGGGCTGAATCAAGGCAGTAGGGCCTGGGCCGGTGAGCAGGGAATGAGCCAATGTTTGGCCATTGCTGGAGCGGACTTGGGATGATTCAGAGGCAAGACAAGCAGAGGTGAGGCAGAGTTGAGGTAGTAGGGCTCGGTCTGAGAGTGAGGACTGACCTGCTGTTCAGCCAGTTTAAGCACTGGGCTGTTGTGACTATGAACAAAGTCACCTGAGAAACCCTGAAGCTAGTGGATATAGAAGCCTTTATTCAGCAAAATGCACAGCAGGTATCTCATTCAAGACACTCTTAGAAGAAGACCTAAAAGTACCCGACCCATTATTATACGATATTGTCATATGCTAAAGTTCAAAGGTAACAGCAGGACAATTCTATACTTACAATGTATTACATATAATTGTCAAACACGTCCTTTTTCACACCCACACTCCAGACACCCAAAATGAATGTTAATCAGCATTTACATACAAAATGCTGGAGGAACTCAGCAGGTCAGGCAATATCTATGGAAAAGAGTAAACAGTCGACATTTCGGGTTAAGACCCTCCTTCAGAATTCAGCATTGTCTCTATCATACATATGCAGACATCAAGGAAGTGGCGTTTACTGGTCTGTAATCAACCCCAATCTGCAGCTTCAAGAAGACCATTGTTCAGAGCTGTATTTAAAATTCAGTCTACATCCACGTTCAGGTCTAAAGACTGGCTGCTGTTGAAATTAGCTATACCATAACTCCAGAATATGTCCTAACAGAGGCCAGATTGAAAAGGTCAGGGTGTCGGGGCCAGAGGCGAAGGATGGGGTGGCTCAGCTTGCTGCTGATTGTAGTTTACTTGTCTCTGCAGAGAACTGAGGCTGTGGCCTGCAACTAATGGACTCCTGAATCAGCTGCAGTGATGATTGGCTGTGTGACTGTGTACTCAGTTTTGTAAACTTCAGTTCTGAATATTATTTGCTTACTTTTATTGTTTGCATAATTTGTTTTTTTTTCTGTACATTGGGTATTTGGCATACTTCTTTTTTAATGGGTTCTCTTGCACAAAATGCTGGAAGAACTTAACAGGTCACAGTTTAAGGATAAAGGGGAAGTCTTTTAGGACCGAAATGAGGAAAAACTTCTTCACACAGAGTGGTGAATCTGTGGAATTCTCTGCCACAGGAAACAGTTGAGGCCAGTTTATTGGCTTTATTTAAGAGGGAGTTAGATATGGCCCTTGTGGCTAAAGGGATTAGGGGGTATGGAGAGAAAACGGGTACAGGGTTCTGAGTTGGATGATCAGCCATGATCATACTGAATGGAGGTGCAGGCTCAAAGGGCCGAATGGCCTACTCCTGCACCTATTTTCTACGTTTCTATGTCTGGCAGCATCTATGGAAAGAAATGGAGAATTGTTGCTTTGGGCTGAGATCTTTCACCCTGCCTGATCTGCTGGGTTCCTCCAGCATTTTTGTGTGTTAATCTGGATTTTCAGCTTCTGCAGAATCTCTTGTGTTTATGATTTGCTGCCAGGAATACTAATGACAGCACAGAATGGCAGAATTCCAGCAGAGCAGTCTGTTTTCAATTCTTAAGATCATGAATATCTACAAAATTAGCACTTTTTGAAAAATAACAGCTTATCTTTCTGTGGAAGAAAACATCACAGTTGTCATTGTAGTAAATCACCACAACTAGTTGTTCCAACCTTGTATGTAATTCCCTGAGTTGGCTTCTGATTTCAAAATCATTTTGTCTTGATATACAGATTAGGTAGTGTGACTATTTTTTCTGCTGTTTGATTTTGTCCATCATTGATATACCTTTGACTCACAGTTACTTTTGTTCCATGAGTCTAAACATATTGACATACCATTCCCATTCTTGCACACTTTCAAATGTCCTCTCATATACAGAGTTCCTTATTAAAAGAATATATATAATGTTTATTACCTACTCTTTCTCATAGAAATTACAGCTTTCCAAAGTGATGAACACATGTACTTCTAAATTAACTTGAATATGCCTTGTAAACTCATTCTATTGTCAGCTTCCATTTGACATTTTGAGGATGATCATTAAAGAGTAAACAAAATAAAGGAAGTTTTATTGCAATTGTATAGGACCTTATGAGACCATACCTGCATTATTAAGTACAGTTTTGGTCTCAGGTTGCTAAAGAATGATGTACTTGCTATTGGGAAAGTGCAGTAAGTATTCGCCATACTGGTTTTGTAATGACATAAGTATGAAACTGTCTTGCTATAGGGAACCTGCAGAAATATACCATCGTTAAAAAGTAGTTTGTTGCCTTTAATTCTGTTCCTGTTATCTGGCTTTCTTGTACCAAACTTCAAAAAGTTGTGTTTCTCAAACTATTGGATTTGAAAACATTTCACCATCTTTAGTTAGAAATCTACGATGTCACAGACCTGCAATATTGTACATCTCAAATTTAATATTTTTAACTGAATCTGGAATTCAATTTCTGTTGGCCATTTCCAAGAGTATCTACAATTTTTAGACGTATTAAATATTCAAACCTTATTGTGAGTTCAACTATCTTTGTTGTGAATTCAAGGCTATTACTAATGTAGAAACTCAAAGAAAATACAAATATGTGAAGTAATACAATTATGAGCATCTCGTCTCATGTGTTTGTGCTTCTTGAAGCAAGGTTATTGTTAACTGAAGTCCCCTGGGAGTTAAAGTTGAAGGTGATGACATTTGATTTTAATTACAATTAGATTTGAAACTTGTCAAAATAAAATTTTCTTGTAAGTGATTTTTTATTGCCAGATAAATCATAATCATACACTTTGTCCTTTAATACCTGATGTTGCTCCATCATCAATAATGATAAATAAGTTCACTATAAGTAGAGTTATCAAAGGAAAAGGGAGAAGTGGATCAGCTTTGATGTAATGGCAGAGCAGTCTTAATGGGCCAAATGGTCTAATTCTGCTCTCATATCTTATGGTCTTATGATCTAAAATTTAAAAAAAACTGAAAATGCTGGTAATCTGAAATAGAAAAAGAAAATTCAGGAAACACTCAAGCAACATGTGTGGAAAGTGAAACGATTAACATTCCAGGTCAAAGACCCTTCTTCTGAATTAGGAAATAGAGAACAACAAATTAGTTTTTAATAGGAGAGAAGCTGGGGCAAGGATGGGTAGAACAAAGGAAATATCTTTGATCAAGTGTATTCAGATGGGTTAATATGAACAGTTACAAGTACATTAAACTTTTCTCTCTATATATTGTGTTGTAAGCAGCAAGGCTCTAGGACATTGTAAGTAGATTGCAATACCAGCTTGCTGATGAATCGTCATAGTATAGTTGCCAGTTGTTGGCAAACAGTCAGAACAATCCATATTTTAATACTTTAGTGGCAGTTTCAAAGATACGTTAAGGTGGTTGAATATTAACAATTTATCTTAGCATATGGCGAAGCAACTAAGCCACTTGGGTGGTTGATTGTCCATATCCTATCTCCATTTATCGAAGACAGGTGTGAGTTGTAACATTTGTAATATGTAATATGTAATATCCTGCATGATTTGGACCTCTGTGCTTTTGGTAAGTAAACTCACATATTTATATTGCCGCTTTTATAGCCACATGCAAATATTTTTTTTAACTTGGCATAATCAAAGTCTTGAACAGGCTTAAAGTTTTATAATGGGTGAATGGAAATATTTCTGATAAAACTGCATAAAATAAATCCACTGTTGTATTATAATCATTCTAACTGAAATGCGATTCAGTCCTTGGTGTTGAGGCTCATGTCATAAGTTCACTGCATTTTCCTATCCAACCCTATTCTCACATTTCATTTTGTTACTAGAAAAATAATTCACAGATAGAATGGTTGATGTGAATGACGTGTGCATCAATTCACAACAGTTTCATATTTTAGTTATAATATACAATAAAAAAACTTCTTTTCCAGCAGCTTTTGTACCAAGCTTCAGAATGTTTCTACATATCTAAAATGTTGGCGTGTGGCCTAGTGGTTAAGGCATTCATCTGGTGATCTGAAGGTCGCTAGTTCGAGCCTTGGCTGAGGCTGTGTGTGTGTCCTTGAGCAAGGCACTTAACCACACATTGCTCTGCAACAACACCGGTGCCAAGCTGTATGGGTCCTAATGGCCTTCCCTTGGACAACAACGGTGGTGTGGAGAGGGGAGACTTGCAGCTTGGGCAACTGCCGGTCTTCCATAAAAAAAAAACCTTGCCCAGGCTTGCGCCCTGGAAACTTTCCAAGGCACAAATCCGTGGTCTATTACTTTATTAAGTTGTTGAAAGTAATTTTTTCATCTGTTTTAGGGATTTTTTATTCATCAGCTTCCTGACCTGACAAGGCTCGCTTTCACCTTAAAGTATCTGAACCTCTCATTCAATAACTTCCGGGTCATTCCAAATGAGGTGAGAAGAATTTACTAAGTAATCTGTACATTGAATTTTTCAGGTCTGAGTGTTATGAGTTTTGTAGTAAAGTTCTTCTTGGCCAATTGCTATGCCTAGATTAATAATCAAAATATCATCATTAAAGATGTTGTAAACATGAATGAAGTAAAACAAATAGTATCTTATTACACCATAGGTACTGTACTTTCAAATTTGGTAGGAGTTTACAGTGTAGTCAGTCTTTGGCATTGTTATGTTAGTTGATATACCAACTCTCTTTCAAAGAATGAAAATGAAAACAAAAATAAAGCTACATAAAACTCTTGGCCCAAAGAAATGTAAAAAATCTTTAGAAACAACTAGCTGGAACTTGTCAAGGACAGTAGATGAATAGAAAAAACGAATGTCTTAAATCTTGCCATGACACGGAGGAAGTGGAGACTATCATTTTCTGAACTAACTCTTACTGGACTGAAGTAATTGAAAGCAGACATAATAAAGGCCTCACTGATAATCTGGTATTCAGAGATTATTTCCAAATAAGAAGTTATTTGTAGAGTGCTCTTTGATAAGGCAGAAGAATCAACAAAGGATTATAAGAATAGTCTGTGTCCAAGAAATGGAGTTTCCCAAAAGCTCAATGTCTGACTTGAACCGGCTGTAATTGGTGTGAAGTAACTTGCTGTGGCAACAAAAGCAAAGGAATGATATCAGAGGCATGTCTTCATTTGGGAGAAAATGGCTGAGGCAATGCCACCTGTAGCCTTGAGCCAGAGTGAAGGGTGGACTTAGGAAGGCCTGATGAACCAAAGCCAACAGGATTGAAATATAATGGTGCAGAACTGCTAAAGGGAAAGAATAAAAATGAAGGTTTTCAGAGGTTGAACAGTGATAACTTAGGAGACTAACAAGTAGGAACTCCGGGGAAAACAACATTGCAAGGAAGACCCCCATGCCGGGGAAAAGGAGAAGAGGATCAATCATTCGGCCAATGGGAGATCCCCTATTTTGATGTTGTGAGAGGGGTAGTTTAGGTGAGTACTGGTCCAAAGGAAAAACAGCATTCTGAAATTGTTGATCCATAGTCACTATAATTTATGTGGAGATTTGCATTTCATGTAAAAAAGTTGATAAAGTTGCTAGTTTGAATTATTTAGGATTTGTGCTGTTATTTACTTAAAAACTTAAGTTTGCTGACCAGGGTAAGTGTTAACAAGACGTAAGGTAACCTGTTTTTGCTTTTCTTTGCTAATAATTCAAATCTGAAGTAGCTTTTCAACTATTTTGCTTGAAAAATATTATAAGAAATATTTCTGATACATTAGAAATTACATGATAGAACATAGAACAGTACAGCACAGTACAGACCCCATAGCCCACCATGCTGTGCCGACCCTTTAGCCTAGGATCATTTTAATCCTTCCCTCCTTCATTACTGTGCATTCTTCTTTCATCCATATGCCTGAGTCTCTTAAATGTCTCCAGTATATCTGCCTCTACCACTATCCCTAGTGCCTATCACCTATATGTAGCACTTATTGGATTTGAAGCACCTAAGACTCTCTGTGTAAAATATCTACCTCTGACATCCCCCTTATACTTTCCTCCAAACACCTCAAAGTTATGCCCCCTCACACTAGCCATTTCCGCCTTGGGAAAAAGCCTCTGGCTATCCATTCTATCCATGTCTCTTATCATCTTACACATCTCCATCAAGTCACATTTCATCCTAATTCACTCCAAAGAGAAAAGCCCTACCATGCTCAATGTATCCTCAAAAGACCTGCTCACTAATCCAGGCATCATCCTGGTAAATCTCCTCTGCATCGTCTCTAAAGCTTCCACATTCTTAGTATAATGAGGCGAACAGAACTGAACCCAATACTCCAAGTGTAGTTTGACCAAAATTTTACAGAGCTGCAACATCATCTCATGGCCCTTGAACTCAGTGCCCCGACTAATGAAGACCAATACACTATACATTTCCTAACCCTTTATAAACTTGTGCTACAACATTGAAGAATCTGTAGACTTAGACCATAGGGATCCCAGAATAGATCCCTGCAGAACACCACTGGCCACTGATTTCCAGGAAGAATATGTTCCAACTACTTCCAGCCTCTGCTTCAATGAGCAAGGCAATTCTGAATCCCTGGATCCCATGCAACCTGACTTTCTGAATGAGCCTACCATGGGGAACATGTCAAATGCCTTACTAAAATTAATATACATGTCATCCACTGCTCTACCTTCATAAAATTGTTTTGTCACATCAGTTAAGTTCATGAGGCATGAACTTTTCTATTGTACATTTCTCTGAGTGCATCCATTCCAAATTTACACTCCCGAGTTCCTACTGAATAGCATCAAAGTTCATCCTTCCCCATACTGTCTGCTTTGATTCCTGTCCAAGGCTATGGAAAAGATTAGGGAGTTGTGGTCACTGTCTCCGAAATGCTCACCCAGCTGGTTACGCAAGATATTTAAGCAGTTAAAATATCAGTAAAAATTGTAGTTGAATGGAACATTTTAGGCTTCACTGAATTTGTTTTCTCATGCTATAAACTAGCTTTAAATTATTTGGTTTTCCAAGAGAACATTTTGTCAGAAGAAGTGGAAGGTTTCTGTTTGTAAATGATTATTTTGTTATTTTTATCATGATGAGGTCACTCTTTCATTGCTTTGCTTTGGTAGGATAAGAAAAATAAAGCAGAATGCACAACATAAAGTGAAATTTATCGTGCCTGGAAAGAGAAAATGTTTGGCCATAATGATTTTATGTCTGTTCTCTTGTGGCTTTTCCTTTCTTTATATTGAGTTTTGTAGACTATTATATCTAATTCTAATAATCCATCTTCTACAGACATGTTCCCAGCATTTATTGTATTTCTCTTTATTGGCTTATTTCATAGATTGATTATTACCAAGTGTTACCATTTTGACAGAAATTGTTGTTGAATTTCAAAACATTTTAAAAATGTGCAATATGTTTTCATATTGTCTGTTTTTTCCTTAAGATTTATCAATTCTCCTGCCTTGAAATGTTGAATTTAAGAGACAATCCAATTACAGAAATTTCTTCTGATATTGAGAAATTGACCAACCTGAGAATTTTTAACATTTCTTTCTGCATCATTTCAATTCTGCCTGTTGGGTAAGGAGGTCCAAGTTTCTTACAGAATCTAATATCAAAGTGCACTAGTCATGATAGAAAAATAAGTTTTGAGTGTGTGATTGAATTTAAGTATTTGGGTGGCATTAGACTTCCAACGTTCACTTTCCCAAATATCAGGCCAAAGGCATTTCTCACTGCAAAGATACGATTTGCATTTGCATTTAAAATAGATTTATGAACTTGAGATACAAAGATTAATATTCTGAAAGCATATGGAAACACTGTAGGTCTTCCAGGAATTCCAGTCCTTGGGGCAGCATTTAGCTTTTTATCTGTAAACTGTTATCTGTTGACTGATAAAGTTTGAGGCACAGGAAATTAGACTTGCAATAATCTCGGGGCGGGGGTGATATATGAATATTCTTAATCCAATTTACTCATAATCTTGTGTTAAAGATATATTGAGGTGACTGTTGGAGGTGGGGTGGGTATTCGTGTTGTTCCCCACTTTGCAAAAACCTTAATGGTGATCTCATTTTCCATTATGTGGTAGATTTTCTTCCTTCAATCTTTCCAGGGCATTCCTTTTTCTGTTATTTCACGCAATTACAACAATAGATTAATTTTCAACTGTATTACTGACAATGTTTGATTCATAAACTTTGCCCATGCTATCATTAGGCTGGTACTGTGTGAGCACATCTGTTAGCCATTGAACCTGTTGAGCAGATGCTAATTGTAATCTGACTGGCTTTGAGTACACTGCATGGACTCATTAGCACTATAACTTAGAGGCATTGCACTTCAGCACAAAAACAAGGAGCATCTTAATGAGCTTCATTACCTGGTGTATATTGTTGTATCATGGACCCAAGTCAGGAGCAAAAGATATAGCTGAAGGCAATTTCCACAAACTGTTAAGGATTTTGTTGTTCAGCTGTGCATCTTATTCATCAATTGATAGTTCAACTGAATTTGCAGTTATTTAGTAATGTATTTGAACCAAGGATATATTTAACATAATAAGATTTTTGTCATCAATCAGGATTCTTTGATATCTTCCCCCCACCCCTGAGAAAGCATCCAAATATGAAATGCTTGCTTTAAAACAATCGAAGTGTCAGCATAGATAGAGGGCTATCTAAAATTGGTATGCTGAAGATGGCGATAGAAAATTCCAGCAAATGCTTACAATATCTGAACTGGTTTTCTGCAGTTAGTTATTTACAAGGGATTTGAGCTGAGGGTATAGTTAACATAAGTAAGATTTTTACCATGAATCAAGATGCATTTTTTTCTTTCTAAGTCTATGCAAGTCTCTAGGGATATGTAGCATAATAACAAGACATTTTTTCACCTTTGCACAATGGCCTAATTTTCTAGTGCTTAGCTGGTTACGTTTAAAAAAAAGATGTGGCCAAGTCTCAAAAAATTATAAAGGTTAATTGATTAATTATTAGTCAAATCTTGGCCTATAATTATTTTATTTATTTAGTTATTTAGAGATACAGCATGTTATTTTATTTATTTAGTTATTTAGAGATACAGCATGCTGTATGTCTACCAACCCATACGTCTTTGGAATGTGAAAGGATTTTAATTTTATGACTAGAATAATTTACATTTTCCTTGGAACTATTCAATATAAGTTTTTATTTCTGATGTTATTGAAAAAAATTCATGGATATGTTGAACCTCTACAAATGAAGTGGATAGCTGAAAATGAATACGGTCCTGGAGTGGATCATGGAAAAGGATCTGGGTAGTTGTAGGGATGACTTGCAGTGGACTGAAAAGCTTGAGCATGTAGATAATAAGGAAGAGGATAGGCTGAAGCTTTTGGAAAGCATCAGGTTGGATAAATCACTGGGACCAGATAAGATGTACCCCAGGTTACTGTGGGAAGCGAGGGAGGAGATTGCTGAGCCTCTGGCGATGATCTTTGCATCATCAAAGGAGATGGGAGAGGTTCCAGAGGATTGGAGGGCTGCAGATGTTGTCCCCTTATTCAAGAAAGGGATTAGAGATGGTCCAGGAAATTATAGACCAGTGACTCTTACTTCAGTGGTTAGTAAGTTGATGGAGAAGATCCTGAGAGGCAGGATTTATGAACATTTGGAGAGGCATAATATGATTAGGAATAGTCAGCATGGCTTGTCAAAGGCAGGTCATGCCTTACTAGCCTTATTGAATTTTTTGAGGATGTGACTAAACGCATTGATGAGAGTTGAGCCATACATGTAGTGTATATGGATTTTAGCAAGGCATTTGATAAGGTACCCCATGCAAGGCTTACTGAGAAAGTAAGGAGGCATGTGATCCAAGGGGACATTGCTTTGTGGATCCTGAACTGGCTTGCTCACAGAAGGCAAAGAGTGGTTGTAGGTGGGTCATATTCTGCATGGAGGTTGGTGACCAGTGGTGTGCCTCAGAGATCTGTTCTGGGACCCCTACTCTTTGTGATTTTTATAAATGACCTGGATGAGGAAGTGGAGGGATGGGGGAAGGGTTAGTAAATTTGCTGATGACACAAAGGTTGGAGGTATTTTGGATAGTGTGGAGGGCTATTAGAGGTTTCAGCAGGACATCGATAGGATGCAAAACTGGGCTGAGAAGCGGCAGATGGAGTTCAACCCAGATAAGTGTGAGGTGGTTCATTTTGGTAGGTCAAATATGATGGCAGAATATGATATTATTGGTGAGACTCTTGGCAGTGTGGAGGATCAGAGGGATCTTGGGGTCCGAGTCCATAGGATGCTCAAAGCAGCTGCGCAGGTTGACTCTGTGGTTAAGGAGGCATACGGAGCATTGGCCTTCATCAATCGTGGGATTGAGTTTAAGAGCCAAGAGGTAATGTTACAGCTATATAGGACCTTGGTCTGACCCCATTTCGAGTACTGTGCTCAGTTCTGGTTGCCTCACTACAGGAAGCACATGGAAACCATAGAAAGGGTGCAGAGGAGATTTACAAGGATGTTGCCTGGATTGGGAGCACACCTTATAAAAATAGGTTGAGTGAACTTGGCCTTTTCTCCTTGGAGCGACAGAGAATGAAAGGTGACCTGATAGAGGTGTACAAGATAATGAAAGGCATTGATCGTGTTTGTAGTCAGAGGCCTTTTCCCAGGGCTGAAATGGCTAGTAAGGGAGGGCATAGTTTTGAGGTGCTTGGAAGCAGGTACAGAGGAGATGTCAGGAGTAAATTTTTTACGCAGAGAGTGGTGAGTGCATAGAATGGGCTGCCAGCGATGGTGGTGGAGGCAGAAACGATAGGGTCTTTTAAGAGACAGTTGGATGGATACATGGAGCTTAGAAAAATAGAGGGCTATGGGTAAGCCTAGGGAGTTCTAAGGTAAGGACATGTTCAGCACAGCTTTGTAGGATGATGGGCCTGTATTGTGCTGTAGCTTTTCTGTGTTTTTATGGGCCTTATCTAACTTTATTCAAGATATCCTGCAACCATAGATATCCAGCCTTTTCAGTCTGATTCTTCCTCCTTCATATTTTACCTAAGTGTTGGTTCTGAATGTTACTCTTCCCAAGGGATTAAATGTTTTCTAAATGTATTTCCCACTACAAATTCTACATTGGACGTACATTGGTGGATGTTTTTTCAGAGGGATTTGTTGATTAAGTTACTCCTAAGGACTTACAATTTATATTATTCTAGTTATATAATTGGACAGAATTGATGTACAAGCCTGTTGAAAGTTGGAAAATAAGCTGTTGGGATCTAAAACGTGGTGCTGATATCAACAGCAGTGTGCCAAGACCATGACTGTGTTCTTGAACATACCCTGTGTGTCATAGGTTAAGCTTGCTGAACTTAGTCAGTTCTATTGGCTCGTTAGTTGTTGGAAATGGCATAAATAATGGTTGCAAATAGAAGCTGAGTGACAACCAGCTGTGGTGCAATTAATATTTCAGTAATACTGTAAATAGTTGTTTAATTAAGCATTCTTTGTTTAGATAATTTATTACAGGTAATAAGTAAAAGTACGGGAATGGCATATGTCATTATGACACCACATCATAACTGCATGTCTCACTAAAGTAAAAACAAAGTCAACACATATTTATCCCTGGGCTCCCAGTTCTTCTTTCAATTAGTTAGTTTTGAAGTTACAAAACATAAGTAGTGACGAGTTAGTTTTAAAATGAACCTGAGATGTCTATTTACTGGTTGAAGTGCAGCACAACACTTTCCTTCTTCGCAAGGGGAGAGAGAGAGAGAAATAATCAAGTGAAAAAAAAGGCCAGCTTGTGTTTTTTGGAAAAGGAGAGAGATAGTCAAGCTAAAAAAAAGGCAGAACCCGTACAAAATTCATGGGTTCATAAACAATGCATACCGGATGATAATAATAATAAATAAAAGAAAAAAGCAGAAATAGCTGGGTACATTGGAAGGATGACAAGTCTGATAACAATGAGAGCGACATAGGACTGGGTAGCCTTGAGGCTTACAATATTAAAACTAACAGGAGACAAGCAAAATGGCTTACACCAGAAGTGAATGGCAAATTAATTAAAATGGAATTGGACACTGGCTCTGCTCTTTCAGTCATTACACAAAATTAATTTGAATGGCATTTCAAAGGTACTGAACTGAAGCCTGCAGATATACAGCTAAAAACTTACATTGGAAAAAAGATAGCTCCTCTGGGAATGACATTCCTAACAGTGAAATACAACATCCAACAAGCTGTATTGGGTATATGTTAAATACACTGTGGGGCCATGATTGACTGAGACAGCTACGGCTTGATTGGAGATTCATCTATCCTTTGCACACTGAATCCCCGCAACAGTCAACTGAAAGCAAATTAAGAAAGGTACTGGATGATTCCACAGCAGTCAGTGTTCGTGGATGGGATTGGAAAAGTCGAGAGTAAAATAGTGCTAAATGAAAATGCCATACCCAAGTTACAAAGCCTCATCCTTTTCCTCATACTATCTCTAATAAAGTAACCAGTGAACTTGATCACATTGAGGTTGGAGAAATTCTTTCCGAGGTTGAGTGGAGCCCGTGGACAATGGCACTGGTCCCAGTAGCCAAGAAGAATGGATCTTTTGGAATCTGTCATGATTTTAAGGTCACCATTAACCCAGTACTGAAAGTAGATCAATACTCTCTGCCCAGAATAGAGGATATCTTTGCAAACCTTTATGGAGGAAAACACTTCAGCAATGTTGACTGAGCTAAGGCCTACCTACAGATGGAGATGGAAGAAGAGTCCAAAGTGCTTCTCATCATAAACACTCACATAGGGTTTTATCACTTTTATAGGCTGATTTTCAGCATAGGATCTGCACCTGTACTCTGGCAGAAAGCTATGAATCAGGTGCTGCAAAATTGCCCAGGCCCTCAGTGTTATCTGGATTGTTACACCATTGTTACTAGTAAGGCTGACAAGGAACGTCTCCAAAATCTCAAGATTGTTAAAAAGATGAGAAGATTATGGGCTCAGAGCTCAGACCATGATGCAACAAATGTGAATTCTTCAAACCAAGCATCACTTCCTGTGGTCACACCATTGACGCACAAACATTACACAAGTATGTTGAGAAAATTTAAGCAATGATGGATGCCCCAAGACTAAAGGACATGTCACAATTGTGGTCCTTTTAAGGATTTGTCAATTACTATAACAGACTACTGTCAAACTTGGCTACTGTGTTCCACCCTTGAACTCATTTCTGCAAATCTGGAAGAAATGGCAAAGGACAAAGCAATCTAAGGTGGCTTTCAAAAAGGTGAACAAAATGGTGATGGCAGACTCTGTACTCACTCATTATGATCCACATCGTCCTGTGAAGCTTGCCTGTGATGCTTCATCATATGGTATAGGTGCAGTCATGTCACGTAATGAGGGATGGAAGTGAACTCCCCATAGCCTTTGCATCATGTTCCCTTACCTCCACAGATTAACAGAGACCTTTGGTCTGGTTTGGGGTATAAAACATTTCAACCAGTACCTGAATGGGAGAGAGTTTACCCTTGTTACTGATCATCAACCACTAGTGTCAATTTTCCATCCCAGAAGGGTGTTCCACTAACAGCAGCAGCATGAATGGAGAGGTGGGCTCTGTTTCTTGGAAGACATAATTACAAGATTGAATTCAAGAGGACAACTAATTGTGGAATTGCTGATGGGTTGTCTTACTTACCCTTGGAAAAGGAAATACCTGAAAACTTTATAAAAGAGGAGATTCCCCTTGACCTATTTTCCCTTATGCAAATCAAAAGTCTTCCTATTACGGCAGATATAATCCAAAGACAAATCAGAAAATACTCTTCAGTATCTCAGGTCTACATGGCCACCCAAAATAGAATATGCAGCAGAAAGCCCAGTTCCCCGTTTTACACCAGCAGAGGCCCTTGACAGGTGTTGCCTTACGTGGGGATTGAGAGTTGCACCATCCAAGTTGAGAGCTAAAGTGTTGGAGAAGCTACATGCCAGTCATCTAGGTGTGGTAACAGTGAAAGCTTTGTCTTGAAACTTTACTGGCCATAACATCTACCTTCCTCTCCATCCCTCCACTTTCTGACTTCATTAAATGGCTTGAAATAGATCAGCAGATCAAGCAGCTTGCCATGGATTGTTTGAAACACCAACATGTCCAGAAGATGCCACGAGCATCTTGGAGAAGAAAGGAATCCAGAGCTGTCAGAGTATCTTCCTGCAGTCCCAGAGTCAGTTCCTACAGCCATCATGGAGGAGGCCCCAGAATCTGCTTCACAGCAATATGTCTCTCCTGTCAAGCAGAGTGACTTGGTGTTTCCATACCAGGCTGTAATGCAATCTGTTTGGATACTCTCCACTGTCCATCTATAGAAGTGTGTCACAGTTTTTGGTGACATTTCAAATCTTCGCAAACTTCCAAGAAAGTAGAGGCACTATTATGCTTTCTTTATGATAATACTTATGTGTAGGGCAGCACAGTAGCATAGTAGTCAGCACAACATTTTAGAGTGCCAGCTCTATAAGATCAGTTCCCACCACTCTCTGTAAGGATTTTGTATGTTCTCCCCATGAGCACATGGGTTTCTTCCTGATGCTCCAGTTTTCTCCAAATTTTAAAAAACTAGTTAGAGTAAGTGAGTTGTGGGAATGCTGGTGTTGGTGCCAGAAGCGTGGTGACACTTGCAGGTTGCCCAACACAATCCTCGCTGATTTGATTCAATGCAAACAGCACATTTGACTTTGATGTGCATGTAACAAATAAAACTGATCTTTTATCTTGCTTGTCCATGATTAAAATCCTCTGATTTGTTAACACCAAAGAATTTAAAGCTATTGGCCCTCTCACCTCCATTCCATTAACAAGGACCATGGGCATTAGAGCTGTACTTAGCTTCTGTAAATTCCAGTGTATAAGCCGAGAATTTGGCCCTAAATCTTGGTCCTAAAATTAGGGGGTCAGCTTCTACAGAGGGTGCCAACTTTGGAAAAATGAATACACGGAAGGCAGGTCGTATTTATTGGCTGTTTTTGAGTCAAATTCATTCCACTGTCGACACATGAATTCTTTGAATGATTTGTTTAAACTCACATCTAGTGGCTGGAGCACGGACATCAAACCACCAGGGATGACAGCAATGTCCGTATTTTCAGCTTTCAATGCTGTTTTTGTCTCACCTGACAAGTGCACTTTGAACACATCCCAGACAAGTAGCAACTTTTCCTTCCTGAAACCTTCGGGATGTCGACGCCACACCTCTTTAACCCACTTCAAGCAACCTGCTTCATCCATCCAGCAGCGTTCTTGAACGTAAACAACAACACTCTGCAGGAATTTTCTGAGCAATCTTTGTTTTTTGTCTCAACACAAGATCACGTCTATTCATAAATCGGGTGCACCAACTTCACGTAGCTTTGAAATTTTCACTGACCTCATGATGTTTTTCGGCCCGTTTCAACACTTGAACTCGAATCATTTCTCTGGTAACGATGTATCCAGACGATTGCTGGTGATTCACGCACTCTAAAACTTTTTCTTCCAGTTCTGGCCACTGGCGTGTTTTCCTGCGGTTTGCACATTTCATCTTTGGCATTTCCCTCAACGTGTCCTCTGCCTTTCTCCACTCCCACTTGTTTCTCGTTTACACTAAACTTATTAGCAGCTGCAGAATTATTTGTTCCTTTAGCAAAATCAACAACCTTCAGCTTGAAGCTATCATCATATCATATTCGTTTTAATCTTTTGTACGTGGTGGTGGCAAACTCAATACTGAGTAGATGTATTGATCCCACCACTCCATGTTATGTTTTAACGAGATTGTGATGGGCACTAACTGGTTTCACAGGGGTTACATTTCAGAGGATTCTTTACCATTGGGAACCCAATCCAAAACTTCCCTCCTTGATTTATTTATTAAGAATTTGCTTATAACACTCTACAATGTGTAGGCCTGTTTTGTTAGCAGGTACTGTTTCACAAAATTTCCAGGGTCCAGATCCAGCAAAGCTGAGTAACGGCATGTGAGATCTTGTGATCTTTTCTGGTTAAATCAAAAACCTCTACAAAAGGGGTCAGCTTATCCAAAGGTAACATGAAAAAGTCACTTTTTTAACCTTGAAAATGGAGGCGGTGGGGGGGGGGGGGGGGGTTGGCTTATACTCCGGAATATACAGTACACAATCGTAAGTATGTTGAGCAGGCAGCTAAGCATACAGCCATGAAAGAGATAGTGTTGCTAATCTGTACTAATTGGGGTTTGTCTCTGAGGAAGTGGAGGAGCCAATTGCAGAATAACATTCTACTGTTCTTTCTGTAATCCTCAGTCAGAGTGATGTGGAGCCTTCACAGAGACATGAGGGATAGCTGTGCCAATAGGATTTGTTGTCAAATTTACTTGGCAGCCCTCCCTGTCCATTATCATTAGGTTTTGCCACAGTTGTACAGCTAAGGCTAGAAAGCCTAAACAATCTATGCCTCTTCAAATTTGAAGATTGCTGTTAAAATCAATCTTAATGAGCAATTATCATGTTTAAATTTATCAGATGGGGTCAGGTTCCTAGCACAGTGATGATTTTACGCAGTAAACCCTCCTGCGAAATCTCAAACCTCTCTACTCACAGGAGTTGAAATTGCCTGCACAATAATATTTCTGAATCCCAGACTTATTTGGCAATAAGTGACTGTTCAGCGACTGACCAGATAGTGTTAAACATAGGAGACAGAATTTCTCAAAACAACTTTTTAACTTATATTGGCAGAGAACTTCTCAAACATTGCAAAGGCAATCTGCAAGAGAACATTTTCATTTCTGTCTTATTTTGAAATAACTACTTCATTTTACTCTGATGACTATTCTATGGCTGTGAGTCTTGTTTAGGTTAATATTATAGTTGGGTTCTTCAGTCTCCTGCTATTGATCCGTTGGAGGTGCTGTCCTTGAAATGCATCTTTAAAGTGAACTCCATTCTGATTTGTCTTGGATACTATGTGCATTTCGGGTCTTTGGGGGATAAATGGGGATGTTGGTAATGCAACTGTCTCATAGCTTCAGAGGCCCAAGTCAAGTTACAGCTAGCACTACACATGTTAGTTCTGTGTAAATGACTGCAGATTTTTATATCCCCACTCCTAGAATTTTCAAAAAGGTGTGAATGCTTCAACCATTGAAGCTTCCAGAATTTAGGTTGATACAGTTATCAAGAAAAATGTTTTTCATGCCGCTAAATAGTTGGATGGAGTAATTCTGTATTTTTTGTTTGAGAATTTGAATTTAATTTTTTTGCAAATAAAAAGTTCATAATAAATGTGAGCCTCAGGGTTTGGGATGACTGTAAATATCCCGCTGATTACTCAAGTTCTTTTGAGAAAAGGATGTGATATCCTTGTCTGAGTAGAGTCTGCATGTGAGTCTCAGTGCCTTTTAACTTCCCTCTAAGTGGCCCAGTAGGAACTTGGTTGTATTATATTCACACGGGCTATTGCCAGTAGTTGAAGGAGAAGATACACCACCATCTGATCAAGGCAAAAATATGCTAATAAATGCTAGCTTTGGGCTGCAATGGCAATAAAAAATGACTTCTAAAAATGCTGAGTTGCAGAACAACCACAATTTACATGAATAGTCTGGTGGAACTGAATTTCCTACTTCTGTTCCTGTGTTCACAAACAAAAGCCTTTTAAAGAGGAAACCAAATGTTTGTGCATAATACATTTGAAATGAAGTGAAACCAAGCATGTCATTCTGCAAGTTTAATTTGGAAAGAGCATAGCCTAATGCAAACGTGCATTTTAGCTGCTGTGGTTTCTAATGCAATTGTAATAGATGTTCTTGGTCCTGAAGAAGGGTCTCAGCCCAAAGCATCAACTGCTTACTCTTTTCCATAAATGCTGCCTGACTTACTGAGTTCCTCCAATGTTCTGTGTGTGCTGCTTTGTAATAGATATTCAGTCAGGTTCCGGTGACGTCATCATCGAGAATGGCAGCTTAAGTCACTAGCTCCTCTGGAAAAACGCATATTAAGCCCCGTTAACCCATCAAATGTAATATTTTTCAAAAAATATTTGAACTGAAAAGAGGGGCAAGAATGGGGAAAAGGAATGGGAAAAAAAGCGACACTGTGGAGCCTGCGGCCCAGAGGAGTGCAGCGAGCAGCTCTCCTACCCGACCATGTGCTAGCGAGGCGGACACTGGGCCTTGTTCAGGCGAAGCGGCGACTATCTTAGAAATCCTGAAAGAGATAAGGGAGTTCCGGAAAGAAATAGAGCAGCAGCTCCGTGATATTAAATCAGAGCTTGCCGGCATCAATCAAAAAATAGAGGTGGCAGAGACTCGAATTGAGAAGGTGGAAGATCGCGTTCAAAATGTGGAACGGATACTGAGTAAGATGATAAAAATATTACATCATCAAGAAGGTAAACTGCTTGACCTGGAGGGGAGATCACAGCGGAAAAATATCAGAATCTACAACGTTCCCGAAGGAGCGGAGGGCTCGTCTATGACGGAGTTTGTCAGAAAGTTACTGCGGGATGTGCTGGATCTTCCCTCGGCTATGGAGCTGGAAGTCGAAAGAGCCCATCGTGTGTTCGTCCCAAAACCTATCCAGGATAGAAAGCCACGCTCACTAATAATTAAATTCCTTCGGTGCAGCACCAAGGCGGAGATTCCACGAAGGGCCTGGGATAAGAAGAGAGTGTTTTTCGACGATACATTAATATATTTCGACCAAGATTACCCCCCCCCCCCCCCGCGGTCCAGCAGAAACGGCAAGAATACTCTGAAGTAAATCAAGTACTAAAGCAAAAAAGATTAGATTTCAAACTCCGTACCCTGCTAAACTTCAAGTGTTTTATGACAATGGGACGCGGTTGTACCAGACAGTGGAAGAGGCGACTACAGACATGAAGGCCAGAGGGTTGCCCGTCAGCGTGACCAAAATGATGGAAAACCTGGCTGAGGAATTATCCTGCTCTGCTTGGGAAATAGTGCGAGAATCGAGAAGGCAGGAGACGGGAGGAGGCCGAGAGAAATATATCAGGAAGAGACCGGGAGTTTACCAAAGACAGTCCTCACGCCCTTCAGAAGAGCCATGAGGTTTGGCTATCTTTAAAAGTGTTGAGAAATTAAACGGAAGCAAAAGTAGACGGTGATAAACCTATCTCAAGAAATACTTATTATAATGTGGATTTTATATTACTTAGTTGTTATTCTTTATTCGCTCACTTACTCCATTTTCCCCACCAAAATGAGAATATATATGTATGTATGTAATATATATGTGTGTGTGTGTGTGTGTGTGTGTGTGTGTGTGTGTGTGTGTGTGTGTATATATATATATATATATATAGGAGGAATACACTGGGAAATCTTTTCTGTGTAATGGATTTGTTCACTGACTTTTGTGAACACTGCAATGGGGGCCCTCAACTCACAAGTAGGAGGGATTATCCCCCACAGCTAGACATTTCCTCTAGCTCAATGCAGGATCATCTACTAGAGACCTCAGCCTTGGAATCACACGTTCGTTGCCATTTTTGTTATCATTTGCGTTTCTTGGTTTTTATTTGTTCAGGGAGTAGATCGATTAAGTTTTATTCTAATTTCAATGATACATTGACAGATAAATACAGATGGCTAAGGACAAGGTAAAATTCATTTCTTTTAATGTCAATGGGCTATTAAATCCAATCAAACGTAAGAGAATTTTATCCAATTTGGAACAATTTGATTCATACTGGGAAAAATGGTTTAACTACATAATGCCTCATAGGCCTGATTTTATTCTCACAAATCAATGAATCTGTTGTAAAAAAAGATCACTCCCTACTTGTACTTAGTTCTTTCCTTTTGCTTGTTTTTTCTTTCCACTCTTTTCTATAAGTGTGTACCTCAGATAAATACTTTGTGGAGATTTGTGATATATATGATTATATGATATATATGTACAATGTCTGAAATACATCTTATGGAAATGTATGGAAAAGGACTCACAAGTAGGAGGGGTTATCCCCCACAGCTAGACATTTCCTCTAGCTCAACGCAGGGTCATCTACTAGAGACCTCAGCCTTGGAATCACATGTTCGTTGCCATTTTTGTTATTATTTGCCGCCACTAAGGACATCTTTCCCTCTCTACCCCTCTCTGCTTTTCACAGGGATCGTTCCCTCCACGACTGCCTGGTCCACATGTTCCTCCCCACAGATCTCCCACCTGGAACTTATCCCTGCAAACGTAAGTGCTACACCTGTCCCTACACCTCATCCCTTACTACCATTCAGAGCCCCAAACAGTCCTTCCAGGTGAGGCAACACTTCATGTGTGAGTCTGTTGGGGTAATCTATTGCATCCGGTGCTCCTGGTGTGGCCTCCTCTACATTGGCGAGACCCGACACTGATTGGGGGACTGCTTCGTTGAGCACCTACGCTCCGTCTGCCACAACAGACAGGATTTCCCGGTTGCCACTGACTTCAACTCTCTTTCACATTCCCATTTGGATATGACAATACATGGACTCCTCTACTGCCATGATGAGGCCAAACTTCGGTTGGAGGAACAACATCTCATCTGGGTAGTCTCCAGCCCCTTGGTATGAACATAGAATTCTCCAACGTCCGGCAATTCCCTCCCTCACCCTTCCCTCATCCCAGCTTCACTCAGTCTCCTCTTCTAACTGCCTATTACGTCTCATGACTCTGCCTTCTTCTACTACCCATAGTGCTTTCCCCTTAGATTCCTTCTTCACCTCTCCTGCCTTTCCTCTTCCCCACCCCTTGATCTTTCCTCTGATTGGTTTTCCACCCTCCCCCCACCTTCTTTATAGGGCTCCTGCCCCGTCCTTCTTTAGTCCTGATGAAGGGTTTTGACCCGAAACGTTGACTGCTTCTTTCAACGGATGCTGCCCAACCTGCTGAGTTCATCCACCGTTTTTGTACGTCTTTATGGAAATGTTTGTTTGATGATGAACTTCAATAAAAAAATAAATTACAAAAAAAGTAATAGATATTTACTGTGAAATGGTTTCTAAGTGGTTAAAATACTCCATTCTTTATCCTGCATATCTATTGTATATATAAGTTAAAGAAGCATCATTCAGTAAAACTTGTGGTGTTCTTATTGAGGTTTTCTATAGAGAGCAATACAGGTTTATTAAGTTGCTGCCTGGTATGATGAAGTGCAAAGAACAAATGCAGCAGGATTTTGAAGAGGCACGATAATTGCTTCGGGATGGATAGATATACTGTAAGTAAAATGGTGATCAATAAGGAATCTAGAATAAGTTGCTGTGGATACAAAAATAAATGTAAGGAATATAAAAGAGAAATTGGAATCCTCTGCACTGTATAAAGCATGGAATTTCCAAGATTAGTGGCTAAAGCAAAAAAATAAACAACTCCCATGATTAGAGAGGTGGCTATAGGACAGTGGAGACATAATATGGTTTAAATTATTTTCTTACTTGTGATATTTCAGATGCAGTTTTCTTACATCTACAAATATTTCATTAAAACTTCCTTCCAGCTGTATAAGAACAAAGCTTACTGGAACAATTCAACATGTGGGGCAGCATTTGTGAAAGTAGAAATGGATTAATGTTTCAGGTCACTGATCTTTCATCTAAACAACCTGGTGATCCATTTGCAACACGAGTGAATCTGCAGATGCTGGAAATAAATAAAAACACAAAATGCTGGCAGAACTCAGCAGGCCAGACAGCATCTATGGGAGAAGTTAGTGACGACGTTTTGGGCCACTCCATCAGGAGTGAAGGGTTTCGGCCCAAAACGTCGTCACTACCTCCTCCCATAGATGCTGTCTGGCCTGCTGAGTTCTGACAGCATTTTGTGTTTTTATTGGTGATCCATTTGACCATTCTGCCTACTCTGGCTTTTGGGGAAAAAATCAACAAAATTAATCCCCTACTCTATACATTTGCTCCCTTACAGTATTTATTCAATTCTCATTTGAAATAGACTACCGAATCTATTTCCTACACAGATTTGGGTTGTAATTTCCAGATTGTAACAATTCTCAAAGTAAATTTTTATGTCACCTCCATTTCTTCCATCTGTTGCATTAAATCTGCTTCCTCCAGTGCCACTGGAAATATTTTGAAGATATCTTTGTTTTGAAGATATTTTCAAATCTCTCTTAACTTTTTAGTCTGCAGTAAACACTCAGTTTCTCTAGTCCCTGTGTAACAGAATCCCATCCACATTCCATTTTAATAAATCTCTAATGTATCATCAGTTAAAGATGTGGTGCCTGAATTTGGCCACAATAATACTGCTGGAATGTTTTATAAAAGTTTAGTGCAACTTCATTGCTGCTATGTTAATAAATCTAGGGATCCCTTTCAAATAGCCTTCTCAACTTTCCTTCCCCATGAATTCTCTCTGTTTCCTCCACAAAATTGAACTACTTAGTTCATTACCTCATCAAACTTAATTGTTTCAGCCTTCCTGGCATTAAGTTTAACTTGCCATGTTTCCACTTGTTTCATCAATCTCTCCTGAAATTTGCTTCTGTCTTCCTCATTAATTACTATATTGTCATGTGCTATCTAAGAGAAATTATGCATTATTTACACAACCCCTTTTCATTAATGCCAGTCAGAAATGGGAGAATGAGGAACAAAGAAGTGGCAGAGCAATAAAAAAAACTTCAGTTCTCACTTCACAGAAAAGAGCACTAACAACTTCCCAGAAATGTTAGAGAACTAAGAGCCGAATGAAAAGGAGGAATTAAAGTAAATGAGTATAAAAGTGAAAAGTAGTGCTGGAGAAATGGGTGCCACTGAGAGTTGATTAATGATCTGCATCTCAGAGTAATAAAAGAGGCAGCCATGGAAAAGGTGGATGCATTGGTTGTCATCTTCAAAAATTCTATAGATAATGGGACTGTGGCAAATGTACTTCCACTATTTATAAAAGAGGGAAAATAAAATGAAATTATAAACTGATTATTTTCACATCAGTAGTTGGTAAGATTTAGTCTCTATTATATATAAGAAAATGTTAACAGATCAAACAAAGTCAACAGAGACTTATGAAAGGAATTTCTATTTGACAACCCCTTGGAGAGTTTTGAGGATGTAAGTGTGTGTAGTGTATTTAGATTTTCAGAAGGCCTTTGATAAAGTCACACATAGGAGATAGGTTTGCACAATTAGAGCATGTGGTATTGGAGGTGGTATACTTCCATGGTTTGGAAATTGGTTGATAGACAGGAAACTCAGCATAGGAATAAATGGGGCTTTCTTGGGGTGGCAGGTGGTGACTATTAAGGTACTGCAGGGACCAGAGCTGAGCCCCAGATATTTGCAGTATTCATCAATAATTAATGTGGTCACTAAATGCAATATTTCTAAGTTTCCCAATGACATGGAACTGGATCAGAGAGGAAGTTGTGAGGAGATCATAAAGAGCCTTCAAGACATTTTGGGTAAGTTTAATAAATACAGTAGATTCTGGTTAGTTGGGACACATTGGTACCAGTACATTTTGGCCCAATTAAGTGGCTGCCCCAATTAGTCGAAGTTTCATGGAAATAGTCAAAAAGGTATAAAAAGACAAACTGACTAACAAATTATGTATTTAAGTGATATACAGAACAAATTTGAACACTACCAATACTACTTCAGTACTATAAAGCTGTGTATTAGTTCCTAATACTAAATGATGGAGGAATTCTTCCACATCAGGTTCTTTTGACTAAATTGACAAAATCAGCACAGACATCGACTGGACATAATGGATTGCTTTCATACAATGCTGATGATGATTGCGTCTTTCAAATCTTCATTTTCATTGTACCATTCAAGATGATTGTCGATACCTTCAAGTTCTCTATAGTTTCTGACTTGTTGAAATAGTAAAATCATTTTTTTAACTGATTGGGGAAAAGAGGCTAGACTGCGCAGATGCGTGATGTAGCGTGCCAAAGGTTTAAAAAAGAGAGGGATTTTTCAACGGTCTTTTAAATTGAAGCAAGAGGTGGAGAGTGAAGAAGTAAAGGCATCTCAGAGAGAAGCTGTTTTTTTTCACTGATCGGGGAAAAGAGGCTTGACTGCGCAGGCACATGATATAGTGCGCCAAAGGTTTAAAAAAAGACCACCATATATGGCGGCCGTCGTCGGAGTGGACTGAGTCAGAGTGGGATGGCTTTGGCTCAACAGGCTTTGGCATGAACATGCAGAGGCGAGGGTAGGTTCCGGTAAGTTTTGTCTTGTTTGTTTAGAGTAGAGAGAATGCCAAGCAGGATGTTGGAATGCTCCTCTTGCAGGGTGTGGGAAGTCAGGGAGACCCCCAGTGTCCCTGACAATGACACCTGCAAGAAGTGCATCCAGCTGCAGCTCCTAACAAACTGGATTAGGGAACTGGAGCAGGAGCTGGATGACCTCGAGATCATCTGGGAGAATGAGAAGTTTATAGATAGTAGCTACAGGGAAGCAGTTACGCTAAAGGAGCAGGGCACAGGTAATTGGGTTACCGTCAGGCAAGGGAAGGGGAAAGGGCAGGCAGAGCAGGGCTCCCCTGTGGCCATTCCCCTCAACAACAAGTATACTGATTTGGATACTGATGCAGGGGGGGATGACTTACCTGGGACAAGCTGCGGCAGCCGGATCTCTGGCACTGAGTCTGGTTCTGCAGTGCAGAAGGGAGGGGGAAGAAGAGGAGAGTGGTAGTGATAGGGGACTTGATAGAGGTACAGACAGGAGGTTCTGTGGTCGTGACAGAGACTCCCGGATGATTTGTTGCTTCCCGGATGCCAGGGTCAGGGATGTCTCTGATCGCATGCACAGCATTCTGAAATGGGAGGGTGAGCAGCCAGATGCCATGGTACACATCGGTACCAATGACCTAGGAAGAAAGAGTGAGAAGGTCCTGAAGAGTGAGTGTAGAGAGCTTGGTAGGAAGTTAAAAAGCAGGACCTTGAGGGTGGTAATCTCAGGATTTCTACCTGTGCAACATGCCAGTGAGGGCAAGTGTAGGATGCTCTGGAGGATGAACAAGTGGCTGAGGAACTGGTGTAGGGGGCAGATTTCAGATTTCTGGATCATTGGGACCTCTTCTGGGGCAGGTGGGACCTGTACAAGAGAGACGGGTTACACCTGAACTACAGGGGGACCGATATCATTGCAGGGAGGTTTGTTAGTGTTATTGGTGGGGGGGGGGGGGGGGGGTGAGGTTTAAAACTAGATTTGCAGGGGGATGGGAACCAGAGTGCCAGGGTAGATAGTGGAGCGGGGATGAAAATAAATGATGTTAAAGTTTCATACAAAATCACAAATAGAAGGGTTGTGTGTGGTGGTAATAATCTGAGGTGCGTCTATTTCAATGCAAGGAGTATGTGGGGAAGGCTGATGAGCTGAGGGCGTGGATTGACACGTGGAATTATGACATTGTAGCCATAAGTGAAACTTGGCTACAGGAGGGGCAGGACTGGCAGCTTAATGTTCTGGGGTTCCGATGTTTCAGACGTGAGAGAGGCAGAGGGATGGGGGGTTGGTATTGCTAGTCAGGGAAAATGTTACAGCATTGCTCAAGCAGGACAGATTAGGGGGTTTGTCTACTGAGGCCATATGGGTGGAGCTGAGAAACAGGAAAGGTATGACTACATTAATGGGGTTGTATTATAGACCACCCAATAGTGCGAATTGGGGGTGTAAATCTGCAGCACAAGGGGCTCCACAAGGGACTGTCCTGTCTCCCTTTCTCTTCACCATCTACACCTCGGACTTCAACTACTGCCCAGAGTCTTGCCATCTTCAGAAGTTTTCTGATGACTCTGCCATAGTTGGATGCATCAGCAAGGGAGATGACGCTGACTACAGGGCTATGGTGGGAAACTTTGTCACATGGTGTGAGCAGAATCATCAGCAGCTTAATGTGAAAAAGACTAAGGAGCTGGTGGTGGACCTGAGGAGGGCTGAGGCACTGGTGACCCCTGTTTCCATTCAGGGGGTCAGTGTGGACATGGTGAAGGATTACAGATACCTGGGGATATGAATTGACAATAAACTGGACTGGTCAAAGAACATTGAGGCTGTCTACAAGAAGGGTCAAAGCTGTCTCTATTTCCTGAGGAGACTGAGGTCCTTTAACATCTGTCGGACGATGCTGAGGATGTTCTACGAGTGTGTGGTGGCCAGTGCTATCATGTTTGCTGTTATGTGCTGGAGCAGCAGGCTGAGGGTAGCAGACACCAACAGAATCAAGAAACTCATTCATAAGGCCATTGATGTTGTGGGGGTGGAACTGGAGTCTCTGACGGTGGTGTCTGAAAAGAGGATACTGTCCAAGTTGCATACCATCTTGGACAATGTCTCCCATCCACTCCATAATGTACTGGTTAGGCACAGGAGTACATTCAGTCAGAAACTCATTCCACCGAGATGCAACACTGAGCATCATTGGAAGTCATTCCTGCCTGTGGCCATCAAACTTTACAACTCCTCCCTCGGAGTGTCAGACACCCTGAGCCAATAGGCTGGTCCTGAACTAATTTCCACTTGGCATTATTTACTTATTATTATTTAATTGTTTATGGTTTTATACTGCTATATTTCTACACTATTCTTGGTTGGTGCAACTGTAACAAAACCCAATTTCCCTCGGGATCAATAAAGAATGTCTGTCTGTCTGTCAAAGAGATAGCAGATAACTGCAGGAAGCATACAGTGGTGATAGTAGGGGATTTTAATTTTCCACACATTGATTAGGACTCCCATACCGTTAAAGGTCTGGATGGGTTAGAGTTGGTAAAATGTGTTCAGGAAAGTTTTCTAAATCAATATATTGATGTACCAACTAGGGAGGATGTAATATTAGATATCCTGTTAGGAAACAAGTTAGGACAGGTGACAGAAGTGTGTGTAGGGGAACACTTTGGTTCCAGTGATCACAACACCATTAGTTTCAACTTGACCATGGATAAAGATAGATCTGGTCCTCGGGTTGAGGTTCTAAACTGGCAAAAGGCCAAATTTGAAGAAACGAGAAAGGATCTAAAAAGCGTGGATTGGGACAGGTTGTTCTCTGGCAAGGATGTCGTTGGTAAGTGGGAGGACTTCAAAGGAGAATTTTGAGAGTGCAGAGTTTGTATGTTCCTGTCAGGATTAAAGACAAAGTGAATAAGAATAAGGAACCTTGGTTCTCTAGGGATATTGGAACTCTGATAAAGAAGAAGAGAGAGATGTATAACATGTATAGAAAATGGGGAGCAAATAAGGTACTTGAAGAGAATAAAAAGAGTAAGAAAATACTTAAGAAAGAAATCAGGAGGGCTAAAAGAAGACATGAGGTAGCTTTAGCAGTCAAGGTAAAGAATAATCCAAAGAGCTTCTACAGTTATATTAAGAGCAAAAGGATAGTAAGGGATAAAATTGGTCCTCTTGAAGATCGGAGTGGTCGGCTATATATGGAACCAAAAGAAATGGGGGAGATCTTAAATGGGTTTTTTGCGTCTGTTTTTACTAAGGAAACAGGCATGGAGTCAATGGAAGTAAGACAAATAAGTAGTGAGGTCATGGAACCTATCCAGATTGAAGAGGAGGAGGTGATTGCTATCTTGAGGCAAATCAGAGTAGATAAATCCCCAGGACCTGACTGGGTATTCCCTCGGACCTTGAAGGAGACTAGTGTTGAAATTGCAGTGACCCTGGCAGATACATTTAAAATGTCGGTATCTACAGGTGAGGTGCCAGAAGTTTGGAGGATAGCTCATGTTGTTCCATTGTTTAAAAAAGGCTCTAAAAGTAATCTGGGAAATTATAGGCTGGTAAATTTGACGTTGCTATTAGGTAAATTATTGGTAGGAGTACTAAGAGACAGGATCTACAAGTATTTAGATAGAAAGGGACTTATTAGGGAGAGTCAACATGGCTTTGTGCATAGTAGGTCATGTTTAACAAATCTATTAGAGTTTTTCCCAGGAGGTTACAAGGAAAGTGGATGAAGGGAAGGCAGTGGATGTTGTCTACATGGACTCCAGTAAGGCCTTTGACAAGGTCCTGCATGGGAGGTTAGTTAGGAAGATTCAGTCACTAGGTATACATGGTGAGGTAGTAAATTGGATTAGACATTGGCTCAATGGAAGAAGCCAGAGAGTGGTAGTGGAGGATTGCTTCTCTGAGTGGAGGCCTGTGACTGGTGGTATTTGTCATCTATATCAATGATCTGGATGATAATGTGGTGAATTGGATCAGCAAATTTGCTGATGATACTAAGTTTGGAGGTGAAGTGGACAGTGAGGAAGGTTTTCAAAGCTTGCTGTGGGATCTGGACCAGCTGGAAAAATGGGTTGAATAATGGCAGATGGAGTTTAATACAGACAAGTGTGAGGTATTGCACTTTGGAAGGAAAAACAAAGGTAGAACATACAAGGCACTGAGGAGTGCAGTAGAACGGAGGGATCTGGGAATACAGATACAAAATTCCCTAAAAATGGCATCACAGGTAGATAGGGTAGTAAAGAGAGCTTTTGGTACATCGGCCTTTATAAATCAAAGTATTGAGTATAAGAGTTGGAATGTTATGGTGAGGTTGTACAAGGCATTGGGTGAGGCTGCATTTGGAGTATTGTGTTCAGTTTTGGTCACCAAATTACAGGAAGGATATTAATAAGGTTGAAATAGTGCAGAAAAGGTTTACAAGGATGTTGCCGGGACTAGAGAAACTGAGTTACCGAGAAAGGTTGAATAGGTTCGGACTTTATTCCCTGGAGCGTAGAAAAATGAGGGGAGACTTGATAGAGATGTATAAAATTATGATGGGTATAGATAGAGTGAATGCAAGTAGGCTTTTTCCACTGAGGCTCGGGGAGGAAAAAAACCAGAGGACATGGGTTAAGGGTGAAGGGGGAAAAGTTTAAAGGGAACATTAGTGCGGGCTTCTTCACATAGAGAGTGGTGGGAGTGTGGAATGAGCTGTCAGATGAAGTGGTGAATGTGGGCTCACTTTCAACATTTAAGAAAAACTTGGACAGGTACATGGATGAGAGGTGTATGCAGGGATATGGTCCAGGTGCAGGTCAGTGGGACTAGGCAGAAAAATGGTTCGGCACAGCCAAGAAGGGCCAGAAAGCCTGTTTCTGTGCTGTAATGTTCTGTAGTTCTATTTCATTTTCATTCCCAGCTGTTTCTGGCATCTCCAACCTTGAATACTTGAAACCACAGTAAGCAAAACTTTTCTGAATTGACTTATTTCTTGCCAAATATCAGTGACTAAAATTGTTGCTTTTTGAACAGATGTGCGCAACTGATGTTATTTAAAACACAAAACTAAAGCACAACGTTGTGTCTTAACAGCCACGCAAGTGCACATGACTGAAGCTAGTTAGAAACTGTTGAGCAACAATTTCCTATCCCAATGAAGAGGCATAATGTCCCAAATAAACAAGGGGAATCCTAGCTATTTGCTCAATTTATTTTTGTTCTTTAAGAGTTGTCCCAAATAAGCGGCAGCCCCGATAAACTAATGGCCCAATTAACCAGAATCCACAGTACATGGCCTGATTAAATGTGAGTTTGTCTACTAAAGCAGAAAATGCACAAATATGGTGTTATTTCAATGGTGAAAGATAGGGAACTGTTGGTGTAAAAAGGGACCTGGGTGTCCTTGTGCACGAGTCACTGAAAGCAAGCAGATAGTTAACCAGGCAAATGGCTTTCACTGCAAAATATTTTGAATATAGCAATAAGTTTGTCTTGTTGCAAGCATACAAGAACTTGATCAAACTAAACCTGGAGTATTGTGTAAAGTTTTTTTCTCCTTATCTAAGAAAGAACATACCTGCTACTGAGTGAGTGCAGAGAAGGGTCACCAGACTGATAGCTGGCATTTTACGACAGTCATATGGGGAAAGCTTGGGTTGACTAGGCCTAGATTCACTATATTGCAGAAGAATGAGAGGTGGCCTGAATGAAAGTACACATTTCTGACAGGCCTGGACAAAAAAGATGCCAAGAGAATGGGTGGTCTAAAACGAGAAGTCTCTGAATATGGAACAAGACATCTAAGACTGGGATGAGAAGAAGTGAGGGAGTGACCCTGTGTAGCAAAATGGTATTTATCCATGATCATTTTGAACAGCAGAGCAGGCTCAAAGGGTTGCTCACCCTACTCCTACTCCTACCTTTCTAGTTTTCCATCGGAATGAAGAGTGATTTCAAAACATCATCTCTTGAGGACATAACTGCAAATTTATTCCAGTCTGAAAAACAGCCTATTATCAGTGTCTTCTATGCTTTAACTAATGTTGTTTTACACTACCACCATCAACTTTAATTTCATTACTTAATTTCACTTTAGTTAATAACAATTGTTAATAATTAATATGTGATACATAAGTATAATACCATAGATGTAAGAAATTTGAAATAAATCCAAAATGCTGGAAATAGCAGACCAGGGGAGTGAAATAGGTCTGTAAATTTTTATCTGATGTGATCTGATAAGACAGTTTAATGGATGGTCACAAAATGGCAGAAATGTAAAGATGACAGAATTTCTTACATCAAGGAGTTTAGTGAACTGGATGGATTTATTTTACAACAATCCAGTAATTTTTTTCAGCTAATTTAATTGCAGTTAAGATTTTACTTCCAGATTTATTTAATTGAATTTAAAATCCGTAGGGGAGGTGTCACTGGATCAAAGATTAATGGCACTATATACTGTACTTAATACTATGTTCTTTATCAGATCTTGTAACAGATACCTAAGCAGACTTGTTGTATTCCCACCTGGTCTAAACCTTGGGATTGTTGTAAGTTTCTTTTCCTGCACCTGCTTTTATTCCTTATTTATCTCTACCCTTGTATGTGTAAAGTGCATCCACATGCGGTTGGTCTGTGGATAGACGTATGTGTGGTACATGCATTTTATGTAAGTTAAGTCCATGGATCAGAGTCTGGTCTCCAATCATTGTGGACCTCATTAACATCGTATTAATGTGCAATGACCACCCATATTTTTTTAAGTCACACATAGACAAATTGCCCTTTTCATTCTAGTAAGACATCCTCAACCTTAAGAGGTTGCCAAGAAAGAAGGTTGCGATGAAAATAATTATTAATATTCATCTCAGGAACTCTAACATAGGAAAAGGTCTATCTTTCTCTTTGTTGAATATGTCTAACCTGTATCCAAACCTTTTTGAAAGCCTCCTGTTCTGCATTTACAACTTAACATATTAACAAAGTTATACCAACATGTCTCCTGCTCCACTAGAGGCCCGAATATACTTGACCACTGCTACACAGCAGTCAAGGATGCCTACCGTTCCGTCCAACAACCTTACTTTGGAAAATCGGACCATCAGGCCGTACTCCTCCTCCCGGCTTACAAACAGAAACTGAAGCAGGAGGTCACTGTGTCAAAAGTGGTGTCGTGTTGGACAGAGGAAACGGATGAGGTTCTCCATGACTGCTTTGAATTGGTGGATTGGTTAGTATTCAAGGACTGGGCAGTTAACCTTGATGAGTATGCCTCGGCTGTCATGGACTTTATCTGGAAATGCACAGAGGACTGTGTGTCTCGCAAGACGATCCAGGTATTCCCTAACCAGAAATCTTGGATGAATTATGAGGTCCAGTCCCTTTTGAAGGCTAGAGCTGCGGCTTTTAGGTCCGGAGGTACCAGTCGCTACATGGAATCCAGGCGTGAACTCCGGAAAGCCATTAAGGGAGCCAAGAAGCAATATCAAACCAAGTTGGAAGCCCAGGCTAACCAGAGGGATGCCAGTAGGCTATGGCAGGGTCTAAATGAGATCACTGGGTGCAAAGAAAAGGCTGGGAATATCAATAACTGTAGGATTTCTCTTCCTGACGAACTTAACGTATTCTATGCAAGATTTGAACAGAAGAGGAATGTCCCGCCCCTTCTGGATGAACCGGACCTGGTGGCATCAAGATTCATCATCACCAAGGAAGACGTTAGAAGAGCCTTCCTGAAGATAAATCCAAGGAACGTGACGGGCCCAGATGGCGTCCCGGGACGGGTTCTCCGGGCCTGTGCAAGCGAGCTAGCTGGAGTGTTTGCTGACATCTTCAACTGCTCCCTGCTTCAGTCTAAGATCCCCTCGTGTTTTAAGAAGGCAACGATAAACCGGGTGCCAAAGAAAAGTAAGGTGGCATGCCTGAAAGACTACTGACCTGTGGTTCTAGTATCAATTGCTATGAAGTGCTTCAAGCAATTTGTTATGGCACACATCAACCATAACCTACCGGTCAACCTTGACGCTTTGCAATTGGCCTACCGGAGCAACAAGTCAACAGCAGATGCCATCTCACTGGCACTACATTCCTCCTTAGAACACCTGGAGAATAAAGATGCATATGTAAGGCTCCTTTTCGTCGACTACAGCTCTGCCTTTAATACCATCATTCCAAATAAACTGATTCCTAAGCTCCAGAACCTGGGTCTTAGCACTCAGATCTGCAGCTGGATCTTCAGCTTCCTCACAGACAGGACCCAGGCTGTAAAGATAGGGGACAAGCTCTCCTCTACAATCACTCTGAGCACCGGTGCCCCACAAGACTGTGTACTCAGCCCCCTGCTGTACTCACTGTACACCCATGATTGTGTAGCCAAGTTTCCATTGAACTCAATATATAAGTTTGCTGATGACACCACAATGGGGACAGAAATGTGGGCAGAGGTGGTGGGGTAGCCCTGTTGGTGAGGAATGAGATTCAGTCCTTTGCAAGGGGGGGGGGACATGGGATCAGGAGAAATAGAGTCTGTGTGGATAGAACTGAGAAACAGTAAGGGCAAAAAGACCCTAATGGGTGTTGTCTACAGGCCCCCAAACAGTAGCATGGATATTTGGTGCAAGTTGAATAGGGAGTTAACATTGGCATGTGGCAAAGGTAATGTCGCAGTAGTTAGGGGGGATTTCAACATGCAGGTGAACTGGGAGAATCAGGTTGGTGCTGGACCCCAGGATAGGGAATTTGTAGAGTGCCTACGGGATGCATTCTTGGAACAGCTTGTACGAGAGCCAACCAGGGACAAAGCTATTCTGGATTTAGTGTTGTGCAATGAATAGGATTTGATAAGCAATCTTGAAGCAAAGGAGCCATTAGGAGGTAGTGACCATAATATGATAAGTTTTTATCTGCAATTTGAGAAGGATAAGGGCAGATCGGAGGTGTCAGTGTTGCAGTTGAACAAAGGACACTATGGAGCCATGAGGGAGGAGCTGGCCAACGTTTAATGGACGGATATCCTAGCAGAAAAGACAGTGGAACAGCAATGTCAGGTATTCTTGGGAATAATGCACAAGGTGCAAAATCATTTCATCCCCCGGAGAAGGAAGGATTCAAAGGGGGGAAAGGGGCCACAGTGGTTGACAAAGGATGTCAGAGATTGCATAGCATTTAAAAAAAAAGAAGTATGACAGAGCTAAGGTGAGTGGGAAGACAGATGATTGGGAAATTTTTAAGGAACAACAGAACTTAACTAAAAAGGCAATACGGGGAGAAAAAATGAGGTACGAACACAAGCTAGCCAGGAATATAAAGGAGGATAGCAAAAGCTTTTTTAGGTATGTGAAGAGAAAGAAGATAGTTAAGAACAATGTTGGGCCCTTGAAGAATGAATTGGGTGAAATTGTTATGGGAAACAGAAATGGCAGAAGAATTTAATAAGTAGTTTAGATCTGTCTTCACTAGGGAAGACACAAGCAATCTCCCAGAAGTATGGATGGGCCAAGGACATAGGGTAACAGAGGAAATGAAACATTGACATTAGGAAGGAAACAGTGATGAGTAGACTGATGGGACTGAAGGCTAACAAATCCCCAGGTCCAGGTGGTCTGCATCTTAGGATACTAAAGGAGGTGGCTCTGGAAATTGCGGATGCATTGGTAATCATTTTCCAATGTTCCTTAGATTCAGGATCAGTTCCTGAGGATTGGAGAATGGCTAATGTTATCCCACTTTTTAAGAAAGGAGGGAGGGAGAAAACAGAGAACTATCGTCCTGTCAGCCTAACATCAGTAGTGGGGAAGAAGCTGGAGTCCATTATTAAAGATGAAATAGTGGCATATCTAGATAGCAGTGATAGGATTGGGCCGAGCCAGCATGGATTTACCAAGAGCAAATCATGCTTGACGAATCTATTGGAGTTTTTCGAGGATGTAACCAGGAAGTTAGACAAGGGAGATCCAGTGGATGTAGTGTACCTCGATTTTCAGAAGGCATTTGATAAGGTCCCACATAGGAGATTGGTGGGTAAAATCAGAGCTCATGGCATTGGGGGGAAGATATTGACATGGATAGAAATCTGGTTGGCAGATAGAAAGCAAAGGGTAGCAGTGAATGGGAGTTTCTCGGAATGGCAGGTGGTGACTAGTGGAGTGCCACAGGGCTCAGTATTGGGACCACAGCTGTTTACAATTTACATCAACGATTTAGATGAAGGCATTGAGAATAACATCAGCAAGGTTGCTGATGATACTAAGCTGGGTGGCAGTGTGACATGTGATGAGGATGTTAGGAGAATTCAGGGTGACTTGGATAGGCTGGGTGAGTGGGCAGATACTTGGCAGATGACGTTTAATGTGAATAAGTGTGAGGTTATCCACTTTGGGAGTAAGAACAGGAAGGCAGATTATTATCTGAACGGTGTAGATTTAGGTAAGGGAGAAAAACAAAGAGATCTAGGAGTCCCTGTTCATCAGTCACTGAAGGTGAATGAGCAAGAACAGCAGGCAGTAAAGAAGGCTAATGAAATGTTGGCCTTTATTACAAAGGGAATTGAGTACAAGAGCAAGGAAATCCTTTTGCATTTGTGCAGGGCCCTGGTGAGACCACACCTGGAGTATTGTGTACAGTTTTGGTCTCCAGGGTTAAGGAAGGACATCCTGGCTGTAGAGGAAGTGCAGCGTAGATTCACAAGGTTAATTCCTGGGATGTCTGGACTGTCTTACGCAGAGAGGTTAGAGAGACTGGGCTTGTACATGCTGGAATTAAGGAGATTGAGAGGGGATCTGATTGCAACATATAAGATTATTAAGGGATTAGACAAGATAGAGGCAGGAAATATGTTCCAGATGCTGGGAGAGTCCAGTACCAGAGGGCATGGTTTGAGAATAAGGGGTAGATCATTTAGGTCAGAGTTAAGAAAAAACTTCTTCTCCCAGAGAGTTGTGGGGGTGTGGAATGCACTGCCTCAGAAAGCAGTGGAGGCCAATTCTCTGGATGCTTTCAAGAAGGAACTAGATAGGTATCTTATGGATAGGGGAATCAAGGGATATGGGGACAAGGCAGGAACCGGGTATTGATAGTAGATGATCAGCCATGATCTCAGAATGGCGGTGCAGGCTTGAAGGGCCAAATGGTCTACTTCTGCACCTATTGTCTATTGTCTATAATTGTAGGCCATATCTTGGGTAATGATGAGTCTGAGTGCAGAGAGGAAATTAAGAAGCTGGTGGCATGGTGCAAAGACAATAACCTATCCCTCAATGTCAGCAAGGAATTGGTTGTTGACTTCAGAAGGAGTAGCGGACCGCACAACCCCATCTACATTGGTGGTGCACAGGTGGAACAGGTCAAAAGCTTTAAGTTCCTCGGGGTTAATATCACAAATGACCCGACTTGGTCTAACCAAGCAGAGTCCACTGCCAAGAAGGCCCACCAGCACCTTTGCTTCCTGAGAAAGCTGAAAAAATTTGGCCTATTCCCTAAAACCCTCACTAATTTTTATAGATGCACCGTAGAAAGCATTCTTCTAGGGTGCATCACAACCTGGAATGAAAGTTGTCCTGTCCAAGACCGGAAGAAGCTGCAGAAGATTGTGAACCTAGCCCAGCGCATCACAGAAAAACCAATCTTTCATCCTTGGACTCACTTTACACCACACGCTGTCGGAGCAGTGCTGCCAGGATAATCAAGGACAAGACCCACCCAGCCAACACACTTTTTGTCCTTCTTCCCTTCGGGAGAAGGTTCAAGAGCATGAAGATTCATACGGCCAGATTTGGGAACAGCTTCTTTCCAACTGTGATAAGACTGCTGAACGGATCCTGACCCGGATCTGGGCCGTACCTTCCAAATATCTGGACCTGACTTGCACTACCTTACTTTCCCTTTTCTATTTTCTAATTATGATTTATAATTTAAATTTTTATTATATTTACTTTGATTTGTACTTCCGGGAGCACGAAGCGCAGAAACAAATATCACTGTGATGATTGTACGCTCTAGTATCGATTGTTTGGTGACAGTAAAGTAAAGTAAGTAAAGTAATTGTTGATTACAGTTTACCTGGTCTAGACCTCCTTTAAGCTCATTGAAATAGAACTCTATGTGCACTTTTAATTCTCTGTCATCTTCTTCCATTCCTATTGATATAAGCCACATGAAGATTTTAGAGGAAGTAGCAAAAAGCTTGGTCAAAGCTTTAAATTATCTCTCTAAGGAGAGTCGTAAAGCTAAATCTGGAGTTTCTGGAGTTAAATCTGGAGAATCTGGACCTCAGTCTTTGAAGTCTCAATTGCTCAATTGTCTCAATTGTTTTTATTAAAAACTGAGAATGCATAAAAGGCAGTTAGTGTAATAGTAAAGAGATCATTACCAAGAATTAGCAACAGCATTTTCATTATTATATCCTGGACTCTAATGTGAAAACTTAAATGCAATATACTGCATCACTCTATGTAGCAGTTTGCAATTGGGATTGTACTCTCTTTAAATAGTACTTAACCTTGCTCTAGCTCCAGTCTAGCAATCTTATATTGTTTTTAGAATGATTCATTCTCAAAAAAAGTGTGGATCTTTTTCTTCACAGACTATTCCTCTTACCACATCTTCAGTCACTCAATGTTGCCTACAACAAGATTTCTTTCATTCCCAATGATATTAGAAATCTCAGGTTAGTGATCAGTAATTTTGTACTTAACGGCACCACTTTTCCTTTCTTAGGGTTTTAATTATGTTAATAAACATTAGTTTTCATTAAGGAATCTGATTTTCAGTTACTTTAAATGCCATGGAAATTTAATTTACAATTGAGAAAAGGAATTGGACTTGAGAAATTGATAAAATTAATTTTGAAAATTTGTACCAAATGCTGGAAGGCAGTAGTAAATATGTACTAAAGAAAATCATTTTCTTCATATCTGTGAGGTAGCATTTTGGTAAGAAGAATGGTGCCACACAATGCTTACAAAAATATCGGGTAGGTGAGTTAACATTGATGATAAGAGAGAAATGCAAACAGAGTACTTGGATTTAACTTTTAGTGAAATAGAACTGAACAGAAAATAAATACTGTACATCCTGAACAGAACTGTGGTTAGACCACACTTGGAGGATTGTCCTCAGTCCTGGTCCTTATGTTAAAAAACAATGTAGAAATGTTGATTATAGTTCAAACAAAACAATTTTTAAAAGTGGAATCAACACTGAAATGTTATGCCTGTTGGGAAAGGGAGAGAAACTGCAGCTTTATGCTAGAAACTATCAAAATTATATTAAGAAAATATTGAAGATCACAACATATTACTATGCAGTGAGGTCTGGGTGTACTGGTTCTTGTAATTGACATTTCATTTTCATTTTTAGAATCTTTTTATTGGTATATAATCTTCTACAGCTATAAGATGATACAAAACTTCAACAAATTGATATATATACAATTAATAAAGCTGAAGAAAATAAAAACTGATCGTAATATATAAAAATGAAAAAACATTTATATGTAAAGAAAAAAAAGGAAAAAAAAGAAACCCATCTAACTAAGAAAAAAACCCACTGACTACAAAAGAAAGGAAAAAAACCCATTAGGAATCAACCCCTGGAGCAATACATCTTACCATCATCTGTGTATATATATATAAAGAAAAAGAATCATGAACTCCCAGTTCATATATATATATGTATATAAAATAAGATTGGAAGGAAACCATACAAAATAATTCAAATTAAATGATAATATTTGGCAAAAGAGCACTATCTTCTCTCAAAATCGAATCGGGGATCAAAAGTTCTACTAATTTTTTCCAAACTGAGACATAACATTATTTGAGAAAACCATTCAATTAATGTAGAGACAGAGGTACCTTTCCATTTTAATAAAATAGCCCTTCTTGCCAATAGTGTAACAAATGCAATTACATGTTGATCTGAAGATGAAATACCCTGAATATGATGCGGAACTATTCCAAATAGAACAGTCAATCTGTTAGGTTGTAAATTAATTTTCAGAGCTTTAGAAATAGTAGAAAATAAAGATCTCCAAAACAGTTTTAATAAAGAACAAGACCAGAACATATGTGACAAAGTAGCTACTTCAGTTTTACACCTATCACAGTGGTTATCTATACTAGGAAATATTTTAGATAGTCTCTCCTTTGTTAAATAATAATGGTGAACAATTTTAAACTGAATTAAACAGTGATTGGCACATATAGAAGAAGAATTTACGTTTTTCAAAACTCACAACCAATCTTCATTAACAAAGGTCATATTAAGTTCTCTCTCCCAATCTTGTTTAATTTTTAGTGAGAGGTTCTCTTTTCGTAGCAAAAGTAAATTATAAATTCTGCTAATAGAACCTCTCACTAAGGGATTTAACTTCAAAATGGTATCCAACAAATCAGATTCTTGCAAATATGGAAACTTAGATAAATATTGTTGTAAAAAGTGTCTAACCTGGAGATATTGCAGAAACTGTGTATGAGCAAGAGAATATTTGTTAACTCTTCAAAAGGCATCAATCGACCATCACAGAAAAAATCTGTAAAAGAACAGATCCCTTTATTTCTCATTAGGAGAAAAATGGGATCGGTTATTGAAGGTTTAAATAAAAAGTTTTGATATAAAAAACTAGACAATTTAAATTGTTTAAAATTAAAAATATTGTGAAACTGAAACCAAATTCATAAGGACTGTTTAATAACAGGGTAAAGATTTAAATTTGGAATTTTAGAGAGTTGTAGAGGTAATGGAGCTCCTAATACTGAAGTTAAATGAAATTGTTTAACAGCTTTTAGTTCCAAATTAACCCATAGTGGTTTTTGGCTCTTGTTGAGCCAATATAGTCAAAAACATAATTGTCTGGTATTAACAGCCCAATAATACAGTCTTAAATTAGGAAGTGCAAGTCCACCATCTTTTTTAAATTTTTGTAAATGATACTTATTAATTCTTGGTCTTTTATTGTTCCAAATAAAGGAAGAAATAAGAGTCAGTTTGATCAAAAAAAAAATTTAGTTTAAAAAGATAGGTATATTTTGGAAAATATATAAAAATCTAGTAAAATCATCAATTTCGCAGCATGGATACGGCCTATTAAAGAGAGAGTGTGGATTCCATCTAGAAAATAATTGTTCCATGGAGTCTATTAAAGGAACTATATTAGCTTTATAAAGATCTTTATATTTTTTAGTAATTATAATACCTAAATATTTAAAAGAGAGAGTACAGAGAAGATTTACTAGAATGTTACCTGGATTTCAGCACCTAAGTTACAGGGAAAGGTTGAACAAGTTAGGTCTTTATTTTTTGGAGTGTAGAAGGTTGAGGGCGGACCTGATAGAGGTATTTAAAATTATGAGGGGGATAGATAGAGTTGACATGGGTAGGCTTTTTCCATTGAGAGTAGGGGAGATTCAAACAAGAGGACATGAGTTGAGAGTTAGGAGGCAAAAGTTTAAGGGTAACACAAGGGGGAATTTCTTTACTCAGAGAGTGGTAGCTGTGTGGAATGAGCTTCCAGTAGAAGCGGTAGAGGCAGGTTTGATATTGTCATTTAAAGTAAAATTGGATAGGTATATGGACAAGTTATGTGCTGAGTGCGGGCCAGTGGGACTAGGTGAGAGTAAGCTTTTGGCACGGACTAGAAGAGCTTATTTCCATCCTGTAATTGTTATATGGTTATAAAAATATTAACAATTCTAAAAGGATTATCATTATATATAAAAACAGGGGCATTTAATGAGAACAATTCACTTTTATTCAAGTTATGTTTATATCCTGAAAATTTACCAAAGTTTTTTAGTGTTTCCAAAAGCTTAGGAATTGATTCCTCAGGATTTGAAATAAACACCAAAAGGTCATCTGCATAAAGAGAAATCTTATGCATGGTTCCATTCATAGAGATACCATGAATATTTTTGGCGTCATGTAGTGTTATAGCCAAAGGCTCCAATACAAGATTAAATAATAAAGGGCTTAATGGACATCCCTGTCTAGTACCACGAGAAAGTGAAAAAAAGAGGACCTGAAATTATTAGTAACAACTGTGGCAATAGGATTCTTATAAATAATTTGAATCCATCTATTAAAATTATCACCAAAAACCAAATTTTTCTAATACTTTTAACAAATATGGCCACTCAACTCTATCAAATGCCTTTTCTGCGTGGAGAGAGATAACACATTGAGGTTGCTTAGATATTGGTGAATATATAATATTCATCAATCTCCGAACATTAGAGAAAGCATAACAGCCTTTAATAAAGCCTGTTTGATCCATAGAGATGATTTTAGTTAAAATATTTTCCAAGCGGTTAGCCATTATCTTAGAGAGAATTTTTGCATCCACATTTAATAGTGAAATAGGTCTATATGATAAACATTCAGTAGGATCTTTATCTTTCTTAAGGATTAAAGAAATAGATGCTTCATAAAAGGAAGAAGGTAAACTACCCTTCTCAAAGGATTCATGAAATATTTCCAAAAGATAAGGAGAAAGTAATCTTTCAAATTTTTTGTAAAATCCTACTGAATAACCATCAAGTCCAGGAGCTTTACCCGATTGCATTAATAAAATAGCTTTCTGAATTTCTTGCTCAGTAATTGGAGCATCAAGCATCTGTTGATCTTCAGCAGAAATTTGAGGAAATTTAATCTTATGAAAAAAAAGCCTTCATTTTGGAGGAATCTGCAGGAAATTGAGATCTGTAAAGATCAGAACAAAAATCTTGAAAAATATTATTAATGTCTTCATGGTTACTTGCTATATCTCCATTATTCTTACGAATCTTTAAAATTTGCCTTTTAGTTCTAGCTGCTCTTAATTGGGAAACTAAGAGCTTATTATTTTTATCCCCGAAAATATAAAATTGACTTTTCAATTTAAGCAAATATCCTTCAATAGGATACGTTAATAATAAATTATATTGTGATTGTAATTCTACTCTTCTTTTAAATGAAACAACATTTGGAGAGATTTCATTAATGTTATCTAATTCTTTAATTTGTTTAGAGATTTTATCTCGTTCTATTCTTGCCTGTTTCTTCATTTTAGCTATATACGAAATAATCTGACCATGTAAGTAGGCTTTTAATGTATCCCAAATTACTAACTTTGAGATGTTTCCTGTATTATTAAAGAGAGAAAACTCTTTTATCTGAGTTTCATTAAACTCAACAAATTCTGAACTTTGTAACAAGTGTTCTGGAAAACGCTAAAATGTAGAAGCGACATCTTTCAGTTCAAATATTAGATTTAAAGGAGCATGATCAGAGATAGCAATTGAATCATACTCACATTTCTGAACATTAAATAGAAGTCGAAGGTCAACTATAAAATAGTCGATTCTCAAATATATGTTATGAACATGTGAGAAAAAAGAGTATTCTCTAAGAGTATGGAGGATTCATATGCCTCCATACTTCAATTAGACTATAATCAATTAAAAAGGAATTAACAAGTGATGCAGAACGATTAGGGAGTTGATATTTGGGTGATGACTTATCCATTAAAGGATTTAAACAAGTATTAAAATCACCACCCATTAATAACATATATTCATTTAAATCAGGTAACAGAGCAAAAACAGCTTTAAAAAATAGGGATCATCTACATTTGGTCCATAAATATTAATCAAAACCATTTTCCTATTATAAATTAATCTTTTAACAATCAATAATCTGCCATTAATATCGGCTATAATGTCCTCCTGATTAAAAGGGATATCGGAATCACTAAAAATTAAACACCTCTAATTTTACTCTGAGAGTTTACATGAAACTGAGGACCCTTCCAAGATTCAAAAAACTGCTTCTTATCACATAACCTGATATGCGTCTCTTGAGTAAAGATTATATCAGGTTGGAATCGGTTAATAATTTTAAATGTTTTCTTATGCTTAATAGGATGATTCCAAGTAATTGACATTTCAAGAATTGGGAATGGAGAGAGAGATAGAGATAGAGAGAATAGTACATTATATTGTATATCTAATATTAATTGAAATTGAGGTTATATGTTACATTATTATTAAATATATAGAGCATTTATTGTTTTAATTTTGACATTATCCAGAGAACTTCAATTTCTAAACATTGAAGGAAATGAACTAAGATCACTGCCATGTGGCCTTCTTGAACTCCCACTGAAGCATATACGCGTGTATAATAATTACATGCATCCTTTATTTTGGGAAGAAAATATACAGAACCAGCCACAGCACCTGACTGATATAGCTGCTCTCTCTTTAACCAAGAACAACTTGCATCAGCACTACTTTAATATACCCGAGGAGGTACAACATATACTGAACAAGTAAGTGTTTCACTGTTCAATAGACTAAGATAATGAGCTGGGTTCTCTTGCCAATTACACTTCAGGCTAAATTTTCTACAAAAATGTTTAATGTTTTTATGGGGCAATGATATCTGTTAGAATTCTGGCTTCTCCAGTTATTTTTACGTGCCCATTATGTAAATAGGTCAATTTCCATAGCCAATTCTACATCCAGTTCACAAACAAAAGTTGAAGATAGAGTAGCCTGGGTCTGCATTTTCTTGATAAAATGTGTAACCAGAAAGGACAGTGACATTAATAGTGTGTGAATCAGTCAGGATTCAGATTCAGTTTATTGTCATTTATAAACCACAAATACAATGCAGTTAAAAAATGAGACAACGTTCTCCAGAATGATATCACGAAAAAGCACAAAACAGACCACACAAGAAAAACCACGTAATGTTTGGTAATCCCCAATCCAGAGTCTGGAGAGGCTGCTGAGTATCGATATCGCGCTGTTCTTTCCACATTCCAGACTAAACACCTCCAATACAAAAAGAATATGATCACTTGTCCTGCCTGTGTCCTCCATCGCCTTATTCTGGAACTTGTCGTTGACCAAAAATTCAACTTAATAAGTTCTTACGGACCAGAGGGGTAGATCAGAAGCAAATAATTCACCCCCTGAGTCCTGATACTCCGAAATTTTCCACTGTCTGAGAGGTGCAAAGGAGGAATGTGATGGAAACATCACCACATTCTTGGATGTCTTTAGCTCTAACAACATTCAAGAAACATGAGCAGGTATATAAGGACATCATCAAGTCAGATATTTACCTTGCATGGAAACATTCACTGCTCCTTCATCATCACCTGGTTTATCAATGCTGTTGAGAAGAGAGAGCATTCGCTTCAAGGATTGCAGTTAAGTTCAAGCACCACCTTCTTGAGGACAGTTAGGGATGATTAATAAATGTTGACCTTGACAGCAACTTCCAATCTCAAAGATTTGGGAAAAGTATTGGAATTTATTATTAAAGAAGTGACAATAGGGTGCTTTAAAATCATAAGGTTACGCTCAGTGAAAATGATTTTGAATAGCTGGCTCATTAAGGGAAACTGTTGCCAAATAAGCCTAAAACAAGAGTAGGTTAGAAGGTTAAGTTTACAGGAGCGGCAAAACGTTCAATGCTGGTTACCCCTATCTATGTAAAATCTATTATTAATGTACAGTATATACTAATAGCAAATCCTTTATCCTTTCCCTTCATCGGCCATTTAGACAAAGGTGGGTGGGAGAATAAACTTTGAGGAGGATGTAAGCAGTCCATTGAGGGATATAAAGAGGTGGGCAAGAAGGTGGAAGGTAAGCAGAATGTGGAGAAATTTGAATGTTTTAATAGTAAAAGCTGAAAACATTTTTTTAACTGTGAGAAACAATTAGTTGTTAATTTTCAAGGAATTTTGCTTTTTTCATTTAAAGTTCAAAGATAAAAATGATTAGTATGGCAATTACAACATGTAACGACAGCAAGGACTTACAAAAGCAAGGATGTTATGCTGCATATGAGCACAGGTTTAGGGAAGGCACATATGTAGTGCTTCGGTGCATTCACTTAAAAAAGGAAGCAATAGATGCTGACAAAATTGATTTTTAGGATGAGAGAATTGTCCTAACAACAGCAAGGTTGGAAATATTTGCCAGTCTTTTATGTGTATCTTTGGGTAATTTTCAATGTATAATGCAAGAGAATTTCTCTATGTGCAAGCCCTGTGACTGATTCATTGAGGTAGCAATTGCCTTGACCAGGAATTGTACTCTTTCGATTTAACTGCACATCATCCCTATGTGAGAGTTCCAGTGCACAAATCAACAATGATGGAGGAATGGTTTGCAGTATTCCTGGCTTCCCATTGTCCTATCCTGGTAACATGAGTCAGGTTATCTCTAGTTTGAATTGTTAAGTTTTGAGGAAGTCTCAGCATTTTAAGCTATTGATCATCCTTATTTTAAGTTCGTTCCAGTTCAAGTTGCTTTTATTGTCATTTCAACCATAAACTGCTAGTACAGTACACAGTAAAAACGAAACAATGTTCCTCCAGGACCCTGGTGCTACATGAAACAACACAAAACTACACTTGACTATGTGAGACAGCAGAAGGCTACACTAGACTATGTAAAACAACATAAAAACTGCACTAGACTACAGACGTGCACAGGACCACATAAAGTGCACAAAACAGTGCAGGGCAGTACAATAATAAACAAGACAATAGGCACAGTAGCGGACAAATTACAATGTCAGTCTAGACTCTGAGTATTGAGGAGTCTGATGGCTTGGGGGGAAGAAACTGTTGCACAGTCTGGTCGTGAGAGCCTGAATGCTTCAGTTCCTTTGGCAGGAGGGAGAAGAGTTTGTGTGAGGGGTGCATGGGGTCCTTCACAATGCTGTTAGCTTTGCTAGATTGTAGATTTCTAGTTTGTAGTGTCCCTACCCCTTTCTGAAGTTTTTCATTCAACAACTTCTCTCCACAGTATGCAGTTGTTTCCCACATTGTTTCCTTTATCAAGGGTTCTTAAAGCAGTCTCTGGATCTAAACGATTGTGGTATTTAGTAAAATATTGTTTACTTTGATGCACTATTTGAAGTATTGTGTACAGTTCTGGTCACCGAATTATGGGAAAGATGTTAGCAAAATAGAGAGAGTACAGAGGAGATTTACTGGAATGTTACCTGTGTTTCAGCACCTTTATTCTTTATTCTTTGAAGCGTAGAAGGTTGAGGGGGGACTTGATAGAAGTATTTAAAATTATGAGGGGGATAGATAGAGTTGACATAGATAAGCTTTTTCCATTGAGAGTAGGGGAGATTCAAACAAGAGGACATGAGTTGAGAGTTAGGGGGCAAAAGTTTAAGGGTAACACAAGGGGGAATTTCTTTACTCAGAGAGTGGTAGCTGTGTGGAACGAGCTTCTGGTAGAAGTGGTAGAGGTAGGTTCAATTTTGTCATTAAAAAAAAATTGGATAGGTATATGGGCAGGAAAGGAATGGAGGGTTATGGGCTGAGTGCAGGTAGGTGGGACTAGGTGAGATTAAGCGTTCGGCACAGACTAGAAGGGCTGAGATGGCCTGTTTCTGTGCTGTAATTGTTATATGGTTATACATCACATTCTTAAAGAACACAAAATAATATTTTGCTGTCCGAACTGTACATTGCACTTTCATAATTCTTGAAATTTTTGAAGCTTTAATTAATAATTATAATTTACAAGTAAAGTATTTGTCTAATTTCTGTTCAAAATTGCTCCAGTATTCTGTCCATCTTTTCAATTCTTTAGCTGACTAATAAAAATGTGAAAAAAAGAAATAATAATCAGTGGAATAAATATAAATTTAATATATTACACCTATTGCATGCTTTGTTCAGCTCCAGAGTTATTTACCCAGTTCTTAGGCATAAATAATGGCTGTATTTTAAAAGTGTTTTGAAACATTTTGCCAATTGAGAGGAAGGGAGACAACTGAAAAAAGATCTATTGTTCATGACAGTCACATACAAAGTGAAAGTAGATCTCACCCCTTTGTAGAAATATTGAAATCTAATTTTATTTTTCATTTTAATGTGTGAAATAGTGCTTCAGTTTGCGACTGCTGCAAAGGACCTCTGTTTGGTTCAGGACTTCGTCTGATCCGACCATATAAGATGACTTTTAATACTGAAAACCTTCCATATCAATTTTGTGCCTGCTCACCATCTTGTTATAAATTATTCAAGTCTAAGACTCACTGAACATATCTATGGTCTTGTAACTTCAAGTTAGAAAAGCAAAGTTATTGAGTACCACGTGTTTGTTCTACATCATGTTTCATATAATGTGTCTGACTTTATGGAAAAATAATTCTGGTGAGCACATATTTAAATTAATGAAAATATTGTTTAGTGCTGTGCTTTTTAAATAATTTCTTGTGCAGATTTGTTGCTAAATTCAATACATTAATTAACAGTGGCATGCCCTTTCATTGTTGAGCTTAAGTGATTACAATGATGTGAATTGACAACTTCTTACATAGGTTTTTAAGGAAGGGTAGATTTTAAGTGTGACAATAAATAATCTTGACCATAGATACAAAAATACTTAACTTGCTCCTTTAACCTGATGGTCTTCAAAACATTTGCATGGCTGTTTAAATCAACTGCCCATTTAGCTATTTCTCTTTAAGACGATAAAGAGAAGCTCCTTCTATAAAAACTAATTTAGTCTAATCCTTAGCACGTAATCCCATGGATTGAATATTGGTTTAGCGATAGAAAACAAATGATTAGTTACTAAGACAAGGTAAAATTCTGGTTCTGAGGTTTTGACTGGTGGAATTGTGTAAAAGTTGGTTTTCACTCCCCAGTTACTCATAATTATTATAAATGTAACCTTATCTTTCCCTATAACGCCATTATGAGAACAGAATTTGGAAGTGAGTTAATCTTAGAACAACAGCCTTTCCCACCTCAATGGAGGAGCTTTCCCAGTGACCCTTCTCCCTTTCTCTTTCTTTATTGCTTTTTCAATTTTTCCCTTCAAATATTTATACTATTCTGCTTTGAAAGTAGTTATCAAATGTTCTTCCTATTCCCTCACCACTCATTTGCTGTTTAAACCTCAATATTTACATCAGTTCTGGTTCTCTTGCCCAGCATCTTGAATGTGCCTTAAGCTATTGGAAAGTGTCTGTTATTTACTTTATCAACCATCTTCTAAACTTTTTCTTTAATGTGAAAAACCCCAGTTTCTTAATTGTCTCCATAACTGGCCCTTCATTCTTGCTTCTCTTCCACCTTCCTCTATATCCACTCCAAGAATATGACATCTTTCCTTGAGAGCACAGTGAAAACAAGAGTAGAAATAAGCCTCCAGTCCCCTTAACCCTGTCTTTCCATTCAATACGATCATAGCTGAACTACTCTGGCTTCAACTCCACCCTGATCTTCTAAGGAATTACCTACCTCCACAACTGCAGTGATTCATCACTGTCTCCAAAGGTGTGGCCTACATAATGAAACAATGAAGAGCCAGACAGAATTTTGGTAATATTTTCTATAATTTGTTTCTATCTTTCATCTATTGGTGTACCTTTATAACCTGTTGCTCATTTCCACACAATTTGTTGTGTCCCCTAACAATGTAATTTGTGCACTTCCTTATAGAACTCTCAGTTCCTTGATTCAAATCATTAATTAATGTCAGTGATACAATTCTGAAGCCCCAGAACAGATTCTGTGTCATCACCATGTATCTCATCCTAACAGTTAATATCCTTATCCTACCATGTTTCCTGTTAAATTAAGCCATGTCATAGAGTTCACTCCATTTCAATAAAAGCAGTTCTGTTAATGATTTCTTCTGTTGAGCTTCATTAGGTGCCTCCTAAAGATCCAAGGAGATGATATTATCTCTAATCTATAGACACTTAGTGAGTAATCTCTCCAATAAAAGTTCAGTCTGAATGGTTGAACATGACCCATAAGTCCCTGATGATTTTCGTCTATCTATTGCTCAAATGAAAAGTTGTCCTGTTGCTGAATCTGCTAATTCCCCACAAATGATGTTCAGGCATATACTTTCCTTCTTCCACTCTCCCATTCCATTGCAAATAGAAGTTACAATCCAGCAATACTAGACAGGCAGTTGGCATCCGTCTGTCTTGAAGGACAATGGGTGGTGATTATCATCATCACATGCCTGGGCAGAAGGTATAGAGATCCTGAGATGCCCAGTCCTCAAGATCCCCCTCTTGGCCTCACCAGTGGACATATGTTTGGCACCAACTCGGCTGCAGGAGCTGTTGGAAGGACGTTCAGTGATGTCCAGCTGCCTTAAGGGCTCCACTGCGAATTTGCTGTCTGGGTTTATTCCCATAACCTTCGTCTTTCCTGAAGCTGCCCACAAGGCAGTGGTGCTATATGCCCATAAACTGGGCAGATAATCTCTTCAAAAACACAGAGTCTAGTCACAAAACTTTGACATTCAGTTGCAGTTCCATCACTGTATCCCCCATCACCATTGACTAGAAACTCAACTGTACCACCTGCATAGATACTGGAATTAGTGTGTTATTATATTGGTTGGTTCAAACTTTATAACTGCAAAACAGTCACAACTCCAAGCTTTGAGATTAAAAATAATGAAGAAAGGGTTTGAATAATAAAAAAGAAACTAAACTACAGGTGCATTAGGTGTAGACATCATAAATTATACATTCTGCCATCTAATGGCAGTTAATAACATTTCTGCATATTCTTAGCAGTAAGTGTACAATTTTGCAAATTATTTCAAAATAAATCAGTTCTAGAAGTCCTTTGCAGTACACTATGAGTGCTTAATTTTGTTTCTAAAATGATGAACCAAAGTGTGAGGAGTTGCAGTTTGGGAGAACTAGTGTAGGACTTACACTAGTGGGGAGTGTGGTAGAACAGAGAGATCTGGAATTCAGATCCATAACTCATTGAAAGTGGTGTCGTAGGTAGGTAGGGCCATAAACATTGCTTTGGGCACATTGGCCTTCATTAATCAATGTACTGAGTAAAGGAGTTGGGATTTTATGTTGAAGTTGTATAAGAAATCTGAGGTGTGTATGTTTCAATGTGAGGAGTATTGTGGGGAAGACAGACAAGCTGAAGGCCTGGATTGACATGGAATTATGACATCATAACCATTACTGAAACTTGGCTACAGGAGGGGCAGGACTGGCAGCTCAATGTTCCAGGGTTCCGATGTTTCAGACGTGATAGAGGCATAGGGATGGGGAGGAGGTGGCTTTGCTAGTCAGGGAAAATATTACCGCAGTGCTTCGGCAGGACAGATTAGAGGGCTTGTCTACTGAGGCCATATGGGTGGAACTGAGAAATAGGAAAGGTATGACCACGTTAATAGGATTGTATTATAGATCAACCAATAGTCAGCGAGAATTGGAGGAGCAAATCTGCAGAGAGATAACAGACAACTGCAGGAGACAGAAAGTTGTGATTGTAGGGGATTTTAATTTTCCACACATTGATTGGGATTCCCATACCGTTAAAGGTCTAGGTGGGTTAGAGTTGGTAAAATGTGTTCAGGAAAGTTTTCTAAATCAATATATTGATGTACCAACAAGGGAGGATGCAATATTAGATCTCCTGTTAGGAAATGAGTTAGTGCGGGTGACGGAAGTGTGTGTAGGGAAACAGTTTGGTTCCAGTGATCATAACGCCATTAGTTTCAACTTGATCATGGATAAAGATAGATCTGGTCCTCAGGTTGAAGTTCTAAACTGGAAAAAGGACAAATTTGAAGAAATGAGAAAGGATCTAAAAAGTGTACAGGTTGTTCTCTGGCAAGGATGTGATTGGTAAGTGGGAGGCCTTCAAAGGAGAAATTTTGAGAGTGCAGAGTTTGTAAGTTCCTGTCAGGGTTAAAGGCAAAATGAATAAGAATAAGGAACCTTGGTTCTTGAGGGATATTAGAACTCTGATAAAGAAGAAGCGAGAGATGTATAACATGTATAGGCAACAGGGAGGAAATAAGATGCTTGAGGAGTATAAAAAGAGTAAGAAAATACTTAAGAAAGAAATCAGGAGGGCTAAAAGAAGACATGAGGTTGCTTTGGCAGTCAGGGTGAAGGATAATCCTAAGAGCTTCTACAGGTATGTTAAGAGCAAAAGGATACTAAGGGATAAAATTGGTCCTCTTGAAGATCAGAGTGGTCAGCTATGTATGGAACCAAAAGAAATGGGAGAGATATTAAATGGGTTTTTTGCATCTGTATTTACTAAGGAAACTGGAATGGAGTCTATGGAAACAAGGTAAACAAGTAGGGAGGTCATGGAACTGATACAGATTAAAGAGGAGAAGGTGCTTGCTGTCTTGAGGCAAATCAGAGTAGATAAATCCCCAGGACCCGACAGGGTATTCCCTCAGACCTTGAAGGAGACTAGTGTTGAAATTGCAGAAATATTTAAAATGTCGATATCCACGGGTCAGGTGCCGGAGGATTGGAGGATAGCTCATGTAGTTCCGTTGTTTAAAAAAGGCTCAATGGAAGATGCCAGAGAGTGGTAGTGGAGGATTGCTACTCTGAGTGGAGGCCTGTGACTAGTGGTGTGCCACAGGGATCAGTGCTGGGTCCATTGTTATTTGTCACCTATATCAATGATCTGGATGATAATGTGGCAAATTGGATCAGCAAATTTGCTGATGATACAAAGATTGGAGGTGTAGTGGACAGTGAGGAAGGTTTTCAAAGCTTGCAGACAGATTTGGACCAGTTGGAGGAATGGGCTGAAAAATGGCAGATGGAGTTTATTGCAGTCAAGTGTGAGGTATTGTACTTCAAAAGGTCAAACCAAGGTAGAACATACAAGGTAAATGGTAGGACACTGAGGAGTGCAGTAGAACAGAGGGATCTGGGAGTACAGATACATAATTCCCTAAAAGTGACGTCACAAGTAGATAGGGTTGTAAAGTGAGCTTTTGGTACATTGGCCTTTATAAATCTAAGTATTGAGTGTAAGAGTTGGAATGTAATGGTGAGGTTGTATAAGACATTGGTGAGACCAAATTTGGAGTATTATGTGCAGTTTTGGTCACCTAATTACAGGAAGGATATTAATAAGGTTGAAAGAGTGCAGAGAAGGTTTACAAGGATGCTGGGACTTGAGAAACTGAGTTACAGAGAAAGGTTGAATAGGTTAGGACTTTATTCCCTGAAGCGTAGGAGAATGAGGGGTGATTTGATACAGGGGTATAAAATTATGATGGGTATAGATAAAGTGAATGCAAGCAGGCATTTTCCACTGAGGCTAGGGGAGGAAAAAAACCAGAGGTCATGGGTTAAGGGTGAAGGGGGAAAGGTATAAAGGAAACATTGGGGGGGCTTCTTCACCCAGAGTGTGGTGGGAGTGTGGAATGAGCTGTCAGATGAAGTGGTGAATGTGGGCTCACTTTTAACATTTAAGAAAAACGTGGACAGGTATATGGATGAGAGGTGTATGGAGGGATATGGTCCAGGTGTAGGTCATGGGTCTAGACAGAAAAATGGTTCGGCACAGTCAAGAAGGGCCAAAAGGCCTGTTTCTGTGCTGCATTGTTCTGTGGTTCTAAGAAATTAGAGAGGCCTAATTTATAGAGTGTTATGTGGAGTTCTGGTCACCTACCTTCAGGAAAGTGTGCTGTAGTTCTCTATGACTCTCAAGCAAAATTAAATAAATGGAAGTGGTAGATAGCCTGCTGGTCATATTATTAAGATCCATGTTTTTGTTGATATAAAAACTAAAAACAAATATTGATCATGTTCCTTGGTGCCAAATAAAGAATTTTTATTATATAGTAGTATAATTGAAAAGAAGACTGAAAATAATTTTGAAGCATTTTTCAGATTTGTTCCATAAAACTTAAATGTGAAGTTTGCTCAGAGAGATATAGGAATCATTAAAAGAAGAGTTTGAAAATAAAGGACTGTTTTCCAGAAAGAATTACGCAGCTGTGCTAACTATCCGGTTATATTAGACATGAGAAATACATTTTCCAAGTATAAGTCAAAAAATACTTGATTTAGTCTTTGGTCCCTGATTATTATTGGAGTGAGATATGATAATTCTACATTGATATGTTACACCCAGTGAGTCTGAGATTTGCACTTCCAGCATTATATTCTGTTCCTTTGCAGAACAGTTGTAAAAATGTTGCACTGTAATGCAGAGGAGAAACAAAAGATTCTGCACATGCTGGAAATCTTGAGCAAGACCTGCAAAATGCTGGAGGAGCTCAGCAGGTCAGGCAGTATCTATGGAAGGAAATGAACAGTTAACTTTTCAGCTTGAGATCTTGCATCAGGACAGGAAAGCAAAGACACCTGAAAAAGAAGGGAAGGATTACAAACTTACAGGTGATAGGTGAGGGGGAAGGTCAGTGGGTAGGTGATGGGGGATAATAAGGAATGATGTGAGAAGCTATGTTATGAAAAGTGGAGGAATTAAGTGGTTGAAGAAGGTGGAATCTTATTGAGAGGACAGTGGACTCTGGAATAAAGGGAAGGAAGGGGAGAACCAGAGGGTGATAGGCAGCTCATGAGAGTGGAAGAGGAGAAGAAAAGGGGTGAGAGGGCCACCAAAATGAGAGAATACTGTCAGCTTGGAGACTGCCAAGATGAAATATGAGATATTGGCCCTCCAACCTGCATCGGAACTCATCGGGGCAATAGAGGAGGCCATAGACAGACATTTCTGAGAGGAAAAGGAAAGTGAAATTGAAATGGATGGCCACTGGGAGATCCTGGCTGTTGTGGTGGATAGACTGAGGGTGCTAAACAATGTGCTGCCACCCCCCAATCTGTGTAGGCTCCCACTGATGCAGGGGAGGCCACATTGTGAGCACCAGATACAATAAGTGACACTGACAGATTCACTGGTGAAGTGCCATCTCACCTGGAGGGACTGTCTGGAGCTATGAATGGTGATGAGGGAGGTGGTGTAGAGGCAGGTATAACAGTGATAAGTTCCAGGAGAAAGATCTGTGCAGAAAGACAAGTGGACAAGGAAGTTGCAGAGAGAGTGAGCCCTGACAAAGACTGGGGGAAAAGGTGGAAGGAAAGATGTGTCTGTTGGTGGGACCCTATTGGAGATGGTGGAAGTTGCAGAGAATGATGTGCTGGACCTCCAGTGTAGTAATCTCTGGATTGCTGCTTGTGCCATGTGCCAGTATGGGTTCAAATAGAAGTCATCCAACAATGCTGGGCAGAATAGACACAGAGTCAGAAGGTGTGTCAGATATGTAGTAAATGGACACAATGAGATTGACAAAGGGGAAATAGGTGTCAGAGATGGACCGAGTAAATTTGAGTATGGGTTGGAAATTGGATGCAAAGTTGATGAATTCATTGAGCAGCAATGCAGTCATTAATTTAGTGGAGAAAGAATTGGGAAGTGTTACCAGACTATGCTTGGAACAGAGTTACATGTAGCCAATGAAAAGACAGGCAGAGATGGGATCCATACGAGTCCCCATCTTTGATTTGGAGAATGTGGGAGGAACTGAGAGAGAAAGTGTTGAGGGTAAGTACTTCTCTTATCAGATTCCTTCTTCTTCAGCCCTTTACCTCTTCTACCTGTCATCTAAATCTTCACATCATTCCTTTTCATCTCCCCGCACCCACCCACCTACCTTCTCCCTCACATTGTCTCACCTATAACCTGCCAGCTTGTATTCCCTTCCCTCCCTCCATCTTTTTATTCTGGCCTCTGCCCTCTTTATTTCATGTCCTAATGAAGGGTCCATGCCCAGAGTGTTGACTGTTTATTCATTTCCGTAGATGTTGCCTGATCTGCTAAGTTCCTCCATCATTTTGTAATGCAGGGGGTAGCACTGTGGCACTATGGCTGGTTTGGACCCTTTCCTTGTCTGATATTGATGTGGAGTTTATGTGCTCTTCCTCTGACTCTGTGGGTTTCATCCCACACCCCAAAGATGCAAAGTGCTTAGGTGGATAAGTAAGTGGGAGAACAGTAAGGGACTGTTGGGAACGCCCTGGGAGCCAGTGAAGACTTGATGGGTCGAATAGTCTTTTATATTTGTAAGAGAATGTGAGAAAATATTATTATACTGCTGATTGATGCACATTTTTCACTCTGTATCACTGACAAGACAACTGCATAGCAGTTGTTGAGAAATTGGTTTTAAAGGATCATGGTTTTGATGTCATGTATTGTAATAATGAATTGAATAAATTTTTGCAGATTTGCAACACGTTGATTTTTATTTTCTTGCATTTTTCTGGTTCTGTCCAATATCATTTCAAAAAGTTCAAAGTACATTTATTATTAAAGTATGTATAAAATATGCCACCTTGAGATTTATCTCCTTACAGGCAAGGGCTGATTGAAATATTTCACATTTTTGTGCTTGAATTCAATGAATTGAATAATAATTTTGGAATCAAAGAATCTACAACAAATTTTACCTTCTACCCTCACTATCCCTGTCATTCCCTATTTATCACTTGTGTATGTAATTTCACCTCACTGCTGCCTCATCTATTCTCTTGATTCCAGAGCTTTCTTACCTGTCAATCAGTTGATCCATGGTACTAATCTGACATGGTTTTAAGATTTCATTACCATATGTTTTACTTTGATATTGAACTGGGAATATAAAGTTAAAACACAGCTTTCTTGGTGTTTCAATATCCCAGTGCCAAGTCCTCAAATTCTCAAATAAATTGTTCATATTGATGCAGCAATTAGTTCTGAGGCCCTAAATCTGATCCTGACCTCCCTGCACCTGTGTAGGTTTCCTCCCACATTCCATAGATGTGCTGGTAAGTTAATTGGCTATTGTATAGGCAATTAGTGTAGGTAAATGGCAAAAAAAAAAGTCGAAAGGGAAGCTGTTGGCTTGTGAGTGTTACAGGTGACATGGAATTAAGACAAGAGGAGATGAGACTGATGGAATTGCTGGTACCAGCATGGTCTGGACAGTTCAATTACTTCCTTCCATGCATCATAATAGGTATGTAAAAACCAGGAGAGAAAAGTCTTTAGTATAAATTTCTGAATAATGATTAGATATATTGGTGGTAAATGTTAACAGTTCCACAGCAAATTGCTGGTGTCTACCCATCTAAGTTCCAACAAGCTCAGAATGAAAGGTGGTGGGTGCATATCTGGACATAGAAATCACTAGTGGTATCTGGGATCTAGCAAAGGACCACAGATATCCAGGAATGTTTGCAGATCTACTATGGGATCTAATTCCACTGCATTTCACTAGAGATTTTATTGGCTAAGAATAAAGTAAGTTATGAATAAGCTAAGTTGTATTAAAATTATTTGTGTTTTTTGATTAAAGTTCTAAAACCATTGACTTCATTTTTAATAGATTTTATGCTTCCTAATCTGAGAGCTTTTCTGAAGTATTCTTGCATGGTGCACTGAGCTGCAGCTCCTTGGAGACCGTTAGGAAACTAGAGTTGCAGCTGGATAATCTTCAGTTCATATGGGAAAATAAGGAGGTGATAGATAGGAGCTACAGGGGGGGTAGTTGCCCCCAAGTTGCAGGAGGCAGGTACCTAGACTGTCAGGAGAAGGAAAGGGAATTGGCAGCCAATGCAGAGTACCCCTGTTACCATTCCCCTCAAAGAAACCACAGTGACCAGACTCTGGCTCTGTGATCAGGAGGGAAGGGGTGGACAAGAGGAATGTAGAAGGGGACTCCATTATTAGAGAAGCAGAAAGCAGATTCCGTGGACATGAAAGCCACCCAGATAGTGTGTTGCCTCCCAGATGATAGGGTCAGGGATGTCTCAAATCAGGTCCACGACATTCTAAAGGGGGACGACAAACAGTCAGAAGTTGTGGTGCATATCTGTACCAACGACATAGGTAGGAAAAGGAAGGAGGTCTTGAAGGGAGAATATAGGAAGTTGAGCAGAAAGCTGAAAAGCAGGACCTTCAGGTTAGTAATGTCTGGATTGTTGCCTGTGCCACTTGCCAGTGCAGGTAAGAATAGGATGATTTGGTAGATGAATGTGTGGCTGAAAAATTGGAGCAGGGAGGCATGGTTTCAGAGTTTTGGATCATTGGGATTTTTTCTGAGGAAGGTATGACCTTTACAAAAAGGATGTACAAAAAAGAAACACTTAAACCCAGTGGGGACCAATTTCCTTGCAGGTAGGTATGCTAGAATTAGAATTAGAATTAATTTTATTTCATATTTATCTCTTAAATTATAAGTAATTTTTTCTAATGGAATACAACCATAGATTTCTTTCTTCCAAGAATCTATACTTAAATGTGTATCCGATTTCCAAGTAACTGCAATAGCTTTTTTGGCTACTGCCAGTGCAATTTTTATAAATTCTTTCTGATACTTATTTAGTTTGAGTTTCGGTTTTATCCCTTCAATATCACCTAGTAAAAATAATATTGGATTATGAGGAAGTTGTGTTCCTGTAATTTGTTCCAGTAAAAGTCTTAAATTTGTCCAAAAAGGTTGAATTTTAGAGCAAGACCATGTGTAATCATTTAAAAATGCAATAAAAAAAAGATTTAAAAAAAAGAATTAATTTTATTTCTTACACCCATCTCAGAACATGAGGGAGTAAAAGTCTTTATGTTGCATCTGCATCGCAATGTACAGCAGTAAGGAAGAGAACTGTGGCGGGATATTGCCCAAACACTAAGATTGTATACATGATTGTTTTGTATATGTATGTACAGTCAGATATGCAATCAGATCAATGTGTATCAATCAATCTGATGGTCTGGTGAAAGAAGCTGTCCCAAAGCCTGTTGGTCCTGACCTTAATGCTGCAGTACTGTTTGCCAGACAGCAGCAGCTGAGACAGTTGATGGTTGGGGTAGCTGGAGTCCCCAGTGATCCTCTGGGTCCTTTTTACACACCTGCTGCTATAAATGTCCAGAATAGAGGAATGTTCACATCCACAGGTTCGTTGGACTGTCTGCACCACTCTCTGCAGTACCCTGCGATTGAAGGCAGTACAATTCCCGCACCAGGCGGGGAGACAGCCAGTCAGGATGCCCTTGATGTTGCCCCTGTAGAAAGCTCTGAGGATCTTGGGACTCATGCCAAACTTCTTCAGCTGTCTGAGATGAAAGAATGCTGTTGTGCATTTTTCATCACACAGCCTGTATATACAGTCCAGGTGAGATCCTTGGTGATGTGCATACTGAGGAACTTGAACCTACTCACCCTCTCAACTACAGTCCCATTGATGTCAATAGGGGCTAGCTTGTCTTTTAGAACTATGGGGGAGGGTTTAAACTAATTTGGCAGGGGAATGGAAACCGGAGTGATAGGTCTGAGAATGGGGCAGTTTGTTTACAATTAGATGCAGTGCGATTGTGAGGAAGGATAGGCAGGTGATAGGGCAAAATTGCAGTCAGTGGGATGAGTTCAAGGGGACCAAAATCAAAACTGATGCTGAATACAGCAAGGAAAGAGTTATATTTGAATGCACGCAGTATACAGAATAAGGTAGGTGATCTTGTAGCACAGTTAGAGATTGGCAAGTACAGTGTGGGCATATTTGAGTTGTGGCTGAAAGAAGATCATAGTTGGAAGCTTAATATCAAAGGATACTCATTGTATCAAAGGGCCAGGTAGGTATCCAAAAGGGTTAGGGTGGCTCTGTTGGGGGAAAAAATGAAATCAAATCTTTAGAGAGAGGTGACATAGGATCAGAAGATGCAGAATCCTTGTGAGTAAAGTTCAGAAACTGCAAGGGTAAGACTCTGATGGGAGTTATTTACAGGTCTCCAAACAGCCGCCAGGATGTGGTCAAGTAATTACAGTGGGGGATTGAAAAAGCATGTCCAAAAGGCAATGTTACATTAATTATGGGGGATTTCAATATGCAGATAGATTGGGAAGATCAGGTTGGTACAGGATCCCGAGAGAGTTGAATTTGTAGAATGTCTATGAGATGGCTTTTTAGAGTAGCTTGTGTTTGAGCCCACTAGGGGGACTGCAGTTCTGGATTGTGTTATGTAATAAATTAGATTTGAATGGGGAGTTTAAGATAAAGGAACACTAAGGGGAAAGTCATCATAATATGATAGAATTCACCCTGCAATTTGAGAAGGAGAAGCTAAAATAGATGTATCAGTATCACCATGTAGTAAAGGGAATTACAAAGGCATGGAAGAAGAGCTGACCAAGGTTGATTGGAAGTGGACACCAGCAGGGATGGCAGCAGAACAGCAATAGCTGGTATTTGCACAGGAGTTTCAGAAGGCATGGGAAAGATACATTCAGAAGATGGAGAGGTATTCTAAAGTGAGGATGAGGCAACCATAGCTGACAAGGGAAGTCAAGGACAACATTAAAGCAAAAGAGAGGTCATAAAATATTGTAAAAATTAATATGAAGTTAGAGGATGGGGAAATTTTTAAAAAACAACAGAAGGCAACTAAAAAGCCAAAAAAGACAGATAAGATGAAATATGAAGGTAAGCTTGCCAGTAATATAAAAGAGGATACACAAGTTTTTTCTGATATGAGGTGAGGTGAGAGTGATAGCCCTTGACATCAAAGCAGCATTTGACTGAGTATGGCATCAAGGTGCCCTGGTTAAAATAGAGTCAATGGGAACTAAGGGAAAAACCTCCACTGGTTGGAATCATACCTGACACAAAGGAAAATGGTTGTGGTGGTTGGAGGTCAATCATCTCATCCTCAGGACATCACTGCAGGAGTTCCTCAGGGAAGCGTCCTAGGACCAACCATCTTCAGCTGCTTCATCAATGATCTTCCTTCCATCATAAGGTCAGAAATGGGAATGTTTGCACCATTTGTGACTCCTCAGATCGTGAAGCAGTTCATACCCAAATGCAGCAGGACCTGGATAATATCTAGGCTTGGGCTGGGAAGTGGCAAGTAACATTTGAGCCACGCAAGTGCCAGGCAATGACCATCTCCAACAAGAGAAGCTCTAACCATTGTCTCTAGACATTCAGTGGCATCACCATCACCGAATCCCCTACTATCAACATCCTGGGGGTTACCATTGACAGGAAACTGAACTGGTCTAGCCATATAGGACCGTGGCTACCAAAGCAGATCAAAGGCTGGAATCCTGCGGCATGGAACTCACCTCCTGACTACCCAAAGCCTATTCACAATCTACAAAGCTCGGGTCAGGAATGTAATAGAATACTCACCATTCACCTGAATGAGTGCAGCTCTATCAACAATCAAGAAGCTTGACACCATCCAGTACAAGGCAGCCCACTTGATTGGTAACCCTTACACAAGCATTCAATTCTTCCACCATCGATGAACAGTTGCATCTACAAGATGCACTGCAGCATCACACCAAAGTTCATAAGGCAGCACCTTCCAGTCCCATGACCACTACCATCCAGAATGACGAGAACAGCAGATACCTGGGAACGCCACCACTTGGAAATTCCCCTTAAATCACTCACTATCCTGACATGGAAACATATCACCAATTCCTTCATTGTCGCTGGGTCAACATCATGGAATTCCCTGCCTAATAGCACTGTGGGTGTACCCACACTTCAGGGACCGCAGCAGTTCAAGAAGGCAGTTGTGGAGAGGAACATGAATTGCAGTGAATGCTGTGTAAGTACTGCTGCATGGAAAGTTAATATTTGCCAGAAAATTAACAGATTGTACACCAGCATAAAATTGAAAAAAAAAATGTAATTACCAAATTTTCAACTTCAAAATTTACAGAAAAAGAAGAAAATTAGATGGGCCCATTACAATTAAGCTGGTCTAAATGTATACACTAACATTGGAGCTATTTTCTGGAGTAGTCAGGTGTATTGCTTTACTCATGTGCTGAACCCACAGTCTGCATGAAGGTGCATGCCACAGTCCAAGTTTCCTTCAAAGGCCATCTCAAACGTACTGTCTCTCATGAGTACTGGCCCTTCCTCCTTGGAGCCACTCATCTGCACAAAACAATTCTTACAACAGGAACTCTCTTTTGAACAGCCTTCTGTGGTATCTTCCCCTGTGCCCCGCTCTATAGCTCCTGCCAAAAAAAAACTCCAAACCAGACGACAGTCCTTCAGAAATCTGCTCCCACTCTTGGATGTTCCACTGGGCACAAAGTAATGATATGTACCAAGACAATCCCAAATGGCTGACTCCACATTCCGAAGTTGGAAAACATAGCTCCTTTAATTTAGCCAAAGCCGAAACACTCATACTAGCAGGACACACTGATTTTACAGAAAACTGCTAATAAAAACACCTCACAACATAGCAGTAGAAATCTTACTTTACACATACACTAAATTGATGTGCAAAATGAAAAAGAATGTATGAGTCATAGATTTGTCAGTCTATTTGACTTTAATTAGAATTAATTGCAGTGACCTGTAAACTCTGTGAAACATACTGAATAGATCAGGAAGATGGCAGATGGTATGAGATAATATAATGCAAACAGGAAGCATGCATGTCAGTCAGGAAGTCTATCATACATTGCAATTTCTATTTCTGTGAGGATAAGAAAAAAATGAACTGTGCGGTCTTGTAAAAGATAATCTGTTCAAATATTTCATTTAAACATTGATTTTGACAATGCCACTGATTATATTATTATTTTTATTTGACATATTTTCAGGAAATACATAGAAAGGTTGGTTCTGAAAATGAAGCTTAATCACATATGCTAATCTTTGGTGCATTAACAAGTGGAATTTGGAGTTCTGCTTAATAGTAATGTGTACCTCAATTACAAGTGTGAATCATTATCACATTGATAACTATCTATTGGTTGTATAAATTTTACAGAAATAAAAAATCACAAGGCCTGTAAAAGCTTTGTATTTTTAAAATTCATCTTCCCATGAGTAAAACCCAGTTGAGGTTTCAAATGTCTTCCTTTTGTATGCGAGATCAACGGGTGATGGAATAACTGAAATAAAGACAGTAAGTAACGCAGTAGGTCAGGTAACAACTTTGATGGAGACATTGAAGTTAATGTCTCAGGTTGATGCTCTTTTAAATGGAGAGCTTATTCTAACACAAATCGCTTTTGTCCTAGTTATGAAAGTACTCATTCAATGTTTCCAAAGAGGGAATACCAGAATATTGAACAACAGTAGGGTGGTGGTGGTGATGATGATGATAGATGCTCAGGCCAGTCAGTGATCTGTGACTTGGAGAGCAACTTGGCAATGATTATGACCTTTCTATGCACCTGCTGCCTTTTACCTTTGATTGCTTTACAGACTTGTTAATTTGCTGCAATACATGCTGTGGGTAGAACACAACACAGCTAATAGAGGAGGAAGTGAATGCTTAGCTTAAATATAGCTGTAGCAAATGGAGATTATTCAGTCTCATTCCTGAATACACCTTGTAGGTTGGAATCATTGTTAGGAGGTAAGCAACTGGTTGCAAATTACCCAGCCTTTAGCGGTGGACACAATGTGCATGTGCCTTTCTCAGGTTGATTTCTGGTGATAGGTAACCACCATAAGATAAAATATAAGTAGACCATTTGGCCCATCAAGTCTGCTCTGCCATTTCATTATGACTAATCCATTTTCCCCCTCAGCCCCAATCTCCTGCCTTCTCCCTGTATCCTTTTATGCCCTGATTAATCAATAATCTATCAACCTCTGCCTTAAATATACATAAAGTTTTGGCCTCTATAGCCGAATGTCACAACAAATTCCACAAATTAATCAATCTCTGGCTAAAGAAATTCCTCATCTCCATTCTAAATATACATCCCTCTATTCTGGGTCTGTGTCCTCTAGTTTTATACTCTCCCACCATAGTAAACATCATCTCCACATCCACTCTATCAAGGCCTTTTGGCATTTGATAGGTTTCAATGAGGTCACCCCTCATTCTCCTGAATTCCAGTGAGTAGAGGCCCAGAGCCAACAAATACTCCTGATATGATGTCCTTCAATCCCAGAATCATTTTCATGAACTTCCTTTGAACCCTCTCCAATGTCAGCACATCCTTTGTAAGATAAGGGGCACAAAACTGCTCACAAGTGAGACCTCACCAGTGCTCTAAGCCTCAACATTACATTTTTGCTTCTATATTCTAATCCTCTCAAAATGAATACTAACATTATGCCTTCCTCACCACAAACTCAACCTGCAATTTAATCTTTAGGGAATCCTGCAATAGGACTCCTAAGTCCCTTTGCATCTCAAATTTTTGAATTTTCTCTCCATTTAGAAAGTTTACCTTTTATTTATTTTACCAAAGTGCATGACATTGTATTCCACCTGCCACTTCTTTGCCCATTCTTCTAAGTCCTATAGCCACTCTACTTCCTCAAAACTACCTGCCCCTCCATCTATCCTTGTACTGTCTGCAAACTTGGTCTCAAATCCATCAATTCCGTCATCCAAGTCATTGACATACAATGTAAAAAGAAGCAATCCCAACACAGACCCCTGTGGAACACCACTAGTCACCGGTAGTCAACAAGAAAAGGCTCCCTTTATTCCCAATCTTTGCCTCCTGCCAATTAGCCGATGTTCTATCCATGCTGGTATCTTTACTGTAACACCAAGGGCTCTTAACTTGCTAAGCAGCCTCACCTCAGAGGCCTTCTGAAAATCCAAGTACACAACATCCACTGATCCTCCTTTGCCAATCTTGCTAATAATTTCTTCGAAGAACTCCAGCAGATGTGTTCTTTAAAGGAAACCACGTGGATATTACTATTTGTGTATTTATTTATGGTAATACCATTCATTCTGTGTCAGGGAGAGATAGTTAGATGCCTGCCTACTGTGGATGGACCTTGTCCAATGCTTACGTGGTGCAAATTTAAGTTGCTGTTTTTCAGCCTCAATGTGATGGCTGTTCAGGCCCTGACATACACAGGTAAGTACTGCCTAATTATAGGGAATTAAGTAGAGCTGAATACTATAGAATCACCAGCAAAGCAACCCACAGCTGACCTTAAATGGAGGAAAGATCATTCATAAATCAGCTGAATTATTTCAGAAACCACAGCACTAAAGCCATTTGGCTCTTCTTGTGTGTGAAGCATACAAGTAGTAATAAGGACATCTGTTGGAATGTTATCCTTTATTTCAAGGAGGTTGCTGTATTATCTAGTCTTGTGAGGCAGCTAAATATTCTACTCATGGCTCAGAACTCTGATTCATTCCTGACTTTGTGTGATGCCTGTGTGGTGTTTGCATTTTCCCTGTCATCACGACTTCCTCCCAGATTAGAAAAATATAGAAAGCCCTTTGGCACAATACAGGCCCTTTAGCCCACAAAGTGGTGCCGAACATGTCCCTACCTTGGAAATTACTAGGCTTACCTATAGCTCTATCTTTCTAAGCTCCATCTACCTATCCAAAAGTCTCTTAAAAGACCCTATCGTATTCTCCTCCACCACCATTGCCGGCACCCCATTCCACACAATCTCCACTCTGAGTAAAAAGCTTACCCCTGACACCTCCTCTCTACCTACACCCCATCACCTTAAACCTGTGTCCTCTTGTAGCAACCATTTCAGCCCTGGGAAAAAGCCTCCGACTATCCACATGATCAATGCCTCCTCATCTGACACACCTCTATCAGGTCACCTCATCCTCCGTCGCTCTAAGGAGAAAAGGCCAAGTTCACTCAACCTGTTTTCATAAGGCATACTCACAATCCAGCCAACATCCTTTTAAATCTCCTCTGCACCCTTTCTATGGCTTCCACATCCTTCTTGTAGTGAGGTGGCCAGAACTGAGCACAGTACTCCAAGTGGGGTCTGATCAGGGTCCTATATAGCTGCAACATTACTTCTCAGCTCTTAAACTCAATCCCACTATTGATGAAGGCCAATGCACCGTATGCCTTCTTAACTGCAGTCAAACTGTGCAACTGCTTTGAGCATCCTATGGACTCGGACCAAGATCCCTCTGATCCTCCACACTGCCAAGAGTCTTACCATTAATACTATATTCTACCATCATATTTGACCTATCAAAATGAACCACTTCACACTCATCTGTGTTGAATTCCATCTGCCACTTCTCAGCCCAATTTTGCATCCTATTAATGTCCCGCTGTAACCTCTGACAGCCCTCCACACTATCCACAACACCCCGAACCTTTGTATCATCAGCAAACTTACTAACCCACCCCTCCAGTTCCTCATCCTGGTCATTTATAAAAATCATGAAGAGTAAGGGTCCCAGAACAGATTCCTGAGGTACACCACTGGTCACCAACCTCCATGCAGAATATGACCCGTCTACAACCACTCTTTTCCTTCTGTGAGCAAGCCAGTTCTGGGTCCACAAAGCAATGTCATGCCATGCCTCCTTACTTTCTCAATAAGCCTTGCATGGGGTACTTTATCAAATGCCTCGCTGAAATCCATATACACAACATCTACTGCTCTTTCTTCATAAATGTGTTTAATCACATCCTCAAAAAATTCAGTCAGGCTCATAAGGTACAACCTGCCCTTGCCAAACCCATGCTGACTATTCCTAATCATACTATGCCTCTCCAAATGTTCATAAATCCTGCCTCTCAGGATCTTCTCCATCTACTTACCAACCACTGAAGTAGACTCACTGGTCTATAATTTCCTGGGCTATCTCTGATCCCTTTCTTGAATAAAGGAACAACATTCGCAACCCTCCAATCCTCCAGAACCTCTCACGTCCCCATTGATGATTCAAAGATCATTGCCACAGAGACTCAGCAATCTCCTCCATCGCCTCCCACAGTAGCCTGGGGCACATTCCATCCAGTCCCAGCAACTTATACAACTCAATGCTTTACAAAACTCCAGCATATCCTATTTCTTAATATCTACATGCTCAAGCTTTTCAGTCTGCTGCAAGTCATCAGTACAATCACCAAGATCCTTTTCCATAGTGAATACTGAAGTATTCATTAAGTACCTCTGCTATTTCCTCCAGTTCCATAAATACTTTCCCACTGTCACACTTGATTGATTCTATTCGTTCACATCTTATCTTCTTGCTCTTCCCATACTTGTAGAATGCCTTGGGGTTTTCCTTAATCCTGCCTGCCAAGGCCTTCTCATGGCTCCTTCTGGCCCTTGAAGTAACCATTCCTGTCCTGAAAACATCACCGACCCTGGCACCTGGGAGGTAAAGTACCATCGGAGTCTCTTACCTGCCTCCACAGAATCGCCTGTCTGACCCCTTAACTATAGAGACCCTATCACTGCTGCCTTCCTCTTCCCTTCAGAGCCACAGGGCCAGACTCTGTGCCAGAGGCACAGCCACCATCTCTTCCCCAGGTAGGCTGCCCCCCCCCCAACAGTACTCAAACAGGAGTACTTATTGTCAAGGGGTACAGCCACAGGGGTACTCTGTAGTACCTGGCTCTACCCCTTCCCTCTCTTGACTGTGACCCACTTGTCTATCTCCTGTGGCCCCGGTGTGACCACCTGCCTATAACTGCTCTCTATCAACTCCTCACTCTCCCTGACCAGACTAATGTCATTGAACTGCATCTTCAGTTCTGTAATGTGGTCCCTCAGGAGCTGCGGCTGGACACACCGGGTGCAGATATGGCCGTCCAGGAGGCTGGGAGACTCCAGGACCTCCCATATCTGGTACCGAGCACAGAAAACCGGCCTCACACAGATACATATTTTCTTTCCGCAATTAACACAGGTAAACCTACCTTGCTACTGCTCAAGCCCATTGAACCAAAGCCCTATCACTCTGCTACCCCTCACTCCACTGCCCGCTGGATATGGATTCTACAGACACACAGGCCAGTAGTTTAACTGGCAACTAAATTGCCCCTGATGTATAGGCATATGGTAGAATCTAGGGAGAATCAAAATCACATTAGCATAGGATTGGAAAAATGGCTGGTTAAAAGTCCACATGGATTTAGTGGGCTGATGGGCCTGTTTCCATGCTGTAGCTCTCAAAGTGTTACTCCAACTGTGCAAGGTACTATGGAGACCACATTTACACTGCTGTGAACAATTCTGGTCTTCCTATGCAAGGAAACAGTTGATTGCATAATACAAATACAAAGGGATGGATCTCCAAGGAAAAGCTAAACCAGATAAATACCAAGGGGGCATTTCCTTTCATGGAAAAAATCAGAAAGAGGTGAGAAATATCCATTTAAGGCGATGATAAGCTTAACAAATAAATTCTTCTCATACTTCAAGCTGGGTACAGGTACTTCACAGTTTATCCTTGCCACAAAGAGTCATGGGCACAAAATCTTTGGATATATTTAAGAGTTTCTAATCTTTATCAGAATCAAGGGTTGCAAAGGAAGGAAAGTGGATGAGGAATGGCAGGACACAATCAAATGTAGTCTTTTTTAGTTCCTCCTTTATGGTCTTAATTTAGAGAAAGCAAGAGAAAGCTGTGATTGACTCAACTGCATTTGTACTTAGAATTTTGAATTTGTTGACCTGGCCTGGTTAATTCAAAGGTTTCAGGGAAGTGATTCTAATCCCACAGCAATTCCATGGAAATGATATCAGCAGCCTTGAAAGAGTGAAGGAAGAGCCATCCCAATCTCTCTCCAATTCCACTCCCTCAAAAAGCAAATATTTTCCTTATTTACTCCTCCAAACTTTCATTTGTCATAAGTTAAAGCCTCAATTGTCAAAATTTACAAACCTTGAGCTGTTCAACACATTCTCCCCGTATTTGTATTGTAACCAAGCTATTCACAGGGACAGAAAAAAAAATTCTCAGCATCTTTATACACATTTGAAAAAGGGATTCCCATGATATTGAAGCTCCCATCTGTTCTTGGCACAAGTTATTTCTTCCCTATCATATCCCATTGAGTAAGAATTCAGGATTTTTCCACCTTTTTGGTTCTTTTCATGAAGATTTGTTTGGGCAGAAAACAAAATTCAAAATTAGGTAGTCCCTTCCAATAACTGACTTAATTTAAGACATTTATGAAAACCAGAAAAGGACTTTGCTTCAAATTGAAATGCTTGATAGAGATTGATGCCTGAATAGCCTCAAGTTTGAAGTATGAAATTGCAGCCAAAAGAACTATGTAAAGAATGTATTTCAGCCCACAAAAGCTGGATGCTCTTTGTATGAGATGGTTTGAGCTTGGCTTTGGCAACAGAAGTCAATGCAAGTTGGCCTATAACTTAAACTTATTCCACGCTGAAGGATGTCTTAACAATGGGTTAGTATTAAACAACTGTTGTTGTAATCCAACATTCAGTAGAAAAACTTGATGTACACAAGATTTTGGGATTTGAAGAATTTTTTTATGCCACTATGACATAGATGTGATGCACACCCACACTGCATGTGGGAAAATAGATTTTTGAAGATAGAGGTTGTACATGTTGTACACTTGAGCACTGGTGCCCAGTAAGTTACTTTGGCAAAAACCTAGTTGTTTACAACATACTAAATGAGCTATGCTTAAAAACAGAAAATGGGAATTTTGGCAAGGGAAAGGTATTCAATGCATTTTTTGCTGCCACCTCTAAATATCACCAAGGTTCAAAATACCTGTCGGGATCTAGAAGTACTAAGAACATGCTCTAGTAATCGCTCCCCAACAAGAAGGGATTTAAATGCGTGGTGTGCATGTAGCAGTACAAGCAAATATAGAAAGCTAATGAATCACAGTGCAAAAAAGTATTTAGCTTATCCCAAATCTATCCTCATCTTGTCTGAGAAAGACATTCCCAGGAAAGGTAATCTGAAAATGACGACTGATCTGAGCACTTGTAGTGATGCCAAGTGTACAAGCAGAGACCAACAACAAACACAAACTGGTTTTGAACATTGTATCCACAGTTCCTCCACTTCCACACCGAGGTTTGGAATTTAGTTCATACATGCCAATTTCCATTCTAGTAGGAATTTTTTTCTCTATTAGTTGCCATGTAATGGCTTGCTCCTAGAAAATTTGGTGTCCAACTTCATAGAATTACTATTCCTTGTCCCCACGTGCATGAAAGTCAAATAAAATGTGAAAATAACTTAATTCTCAATTGTGTCATAGCAGGTTTCCCCCTCAGCCCACACTATGGAATTGATAAATATTCATCCAGCTAGAGCTGTCCAGTCTGAATGCTGGTCACAATACAGGAAGGCCATGATAGGGGAGAAATAACTTATGAACTTCATTTTGCATTGTAATCAGCTTCCAGGACAGTAGGTACTAAACCTTACTCAACTGCCTGCCATTTTAGAGTGGTCTTCTGGCAATCTCTGGACTACTGAAATTTAAAAATAAACAATTCCTACCTAAATAGTACCTGGAGTGTTGTTACTTCAGAAATTGCTTTGTAAATCATGATTGAATTAACAACTCTCACAAGACAACACAAACAATTAGACTCCTAACTCCCGAAAAAGCCAGATTAAGAAAACACATTAAAGCAGTTCTTTGCCCTGCTGGTGATAAAATCTACAGCCACACATTTACTTGATTTGTCCCCAATTTGTTTGAAACATTCATTCTATAGTAGTGCACCAAACTATGGATTGAACTATACAAGATTAGTTTCTAGAGCTCTGTGCACATTAAATGCCAGCTCGTGTTGAAGTGGCATCTGACCCGGACTTCAAGGCTAGTAGTCCCGAGTTAGATTACAACTGAATCCTTACATACTTTCCATCCGTGCTGGGTTGAGCATTGGGCTAGCAATTCAGCCTCAAACAACAGACAAAAGTACTAAAGCAACAGCAAGGTTGCCACCTGATGTATCACAAGGCGTGGAAAGGAACAAGATTAAAAATTACAAAGTTAGGCCATATTTTGAAGCACAGGTCCAGAAAATATGGTCAACATTAGAAAGGTTTCAGTTCTGCACAAATGTATGAGACTGTAGTAACTGCATGATTCTTTAAGGTTGTCATAGCCGGTGGGGGTGGGTGCAAGATCCTACCATCTATCAAATGCTGCCAATGGTGCGTCTCAAATAGCCTTTGACAAAAAAGTCCAGCTCCTGCCCTTCACACGACTTGGATGCCAAGCCAGCAGATCTGTTTATACTGACAGAAGGGACAAAGTGTGTTACAGGGGACCAAAAACCAGTCTGGTGGGGCTTATCAGCCATGTTTGGTAACATGTCAAGAAGGAACACAGTGATGTCAAACCTCTGCTGCCTTCTGGCTGTATCTGCTCATGGGGAAGGTGTTGCAAGTAGACCCAGAGGGAAAAAAAAATCCAGAGCTGGAATCCATGGAATCCATGTTGAGTTCAACACTGACTGGTGACTCCTGCAATGCCACCATGCCAAACTGTATCTGTCTGCTGTTTCCTTGCATTCATCAGCTGCACAGAGAGAAAACCTGCTACATAGGCATCAGCTTCCTTTCCATGTCACACTGCCCTGGCTTGCAGGACACAGTCAACCCCCAACCAAAGGAGGGCCTCAATAACTCTACATTTTCTCTGGACAAACATTTTTCAAACTGTTTGATGGATAAAGAAGGACAACAATTTGTAGAATGCATTAGGAAGATTTAATATTCATGGAAAAAGTAACCATAATATAGATTTCTCACTTATTTGGGCCATCATAACAGACACAAACCAGGGTGAAATTATGGCATGGCACAGTCAAACTATACCAAAAACTCAGTTATAAAATAGATCCTTGAAATTATGCTGTGAGAATATTAATTTACAAACATTTAACATGGTTAAATAAAATTTCTCTATTCTGCCATTTTAAATTGGTTTAAGTATTTTAAATTCTTTTTCCTCATTAAAATGGAGGACAAAGCGATTTCATAAATGTTTGTAGTTAAAGTTTACAAAGCAGAACATCAAGGTTGCTTTAAAAAGGATGGAAGGGATATTGTTTTCACAAGAGGCCCTCAGAATTACATGTCTTTAAACAAAGAAGCATTCAAATAAGTAGTTGGCAAAACACATTCTTTACAACAATGCTATTAAATAAGGCTGATCCTATACAACTTTCTCCAAAATTTAAGTGTACCAAACAACTTCGCAAACTGACAAGCTTTTAAGAAAAATTAAAAGCCTTGGTCAGGCCCATGAAAGTGTCAAATCCATTAGCACTATTTTTTTTTAAACATTACCTGCTTTAAAAATACTTGTAGACAATTACACAAGCTCTTAGAATTATAAAATGCAATTGCATTTTATAGCATTCATGTAGGTGCTTCCTTAAAATTGTTTAAAAGGTTTAGTACATTATTGAAGTTTTTTAAATTTAAACAAGAATACAGAATACACATTTGGAAATGTAAGAGGCTGAACTTGTAGCTCTTTCACTAAATCTTTCTATAGTCCAAACAGAAAAAGAATATATCTAATTGGAATTGAGTCCCATTCTGTTGAATGGAATAGAAAAAGCTTTGTGTTTTAACGATAGTTAGATGGCCCCATCTTTTCAGAATAGGGCCAGATTTTGTTTGGCAGAAATACTGGGGAGAAAAAGAGCATGTCTAAATATCACATTTTTAAATCAATATGCCTAAAGACAAGTTATGCAACAGAAATCATGCCTAACACAATTTGGATAATTAACAAAATTGTGAAGATCTAACCAATTTCTTTTCACATTAATGTGGGAGAATTTAAGAACTACTTATGTCTTTGGTACTGCTGGTGCCAAAGTAACACCTACAATATTTCAAATTCTGATGCCCAAGATATGGACCAGACAAGTAAATTATACAAAAAGGTGAAGAGCCCAGCAATGTTGACAAAATGGCAACATTAGCATCCAGCAAAATCAAGGACATACAAGTGTGAGAAATTGGTTTGTGATATTTAACTTCTTCCCCCTCCCAACCAAATATAAATGTTTTGTACATGACTGCTTTACTTTGCTGCAAACTGAAATAGTTTTAATGTTCCATCCTGTTGTTACGTCCAAATTATAAGTACTCCTATTCATAATTTGCATAAAAATGTGCTACATATGTCCCAAAGCTTCAGCACAAAGTAAAGATAAAAGATTGAGTCCTAATATTTGTAAGTTAGAAGGGCAAATTCTTCAAATTGGTGGGAGGGGTGGGGGAGAAAAATTTGAAGTTAATTCACATGGCAAAGTAACCTCTCTCATACTGATGAATAGCATGTATAGGAAAGTAAGCACAGTGAAAATGCATCTGTTGAACAATTCAAAAATTTGCGGCGTACCAGACGTCGTCACTTCGTTCATTTTTTTCTTTTAAAAATCATGGAAGTAGCACCATATGTTGAGTTTTTCCTTATAAACTGAAGTCCACACACTCCCTCAGGATTTCACTTCAATGCTCAGTCTGTCATCTGTTGCAAAGCAAGGAGTTCTTTCCGTGCATTGATCCTTGTGCACTTGGGACACTGTTCTATTTTGAAGCACTCTTTATGAAAGCAGGCTTTGCATACTGGTGTTTGGGAAAAAAACAAAGGAGTGTCTATAATTTTAAAAAGGACACTATTTACATGAGATCCAAATTTAATATTACAAGCGTCTTGGAAGAGGGAATTCAAATCGCTTCAAACCATAAGTACATTAAAGCATTGTAATGCAGATTTTTGCAGGTCTTTCAAGTGATGGGAAGAGACTAAAAAAATTACAGTTTAGTAAGGAAAAGGAGAGTCAAAGTTGGAAGACTTTGTTTTTAAACTATTTGTATTCCTCAATGCTGTAATAAGCCAGCTAAAAAGTGAATGGAAGAGATAGTGCAGTAAAGGGAATTAGAGACACAAGAGGAGCTAGCCAAAACTTGGTGAAAAGAAAACACGGGCAGGGATGACAGCAGAGCAGCAATGGCTGGAATTTCTGGAAGAAATTTGAAAGGTGCAGGATATATACCGTACATCTCACAGCAGAAGTATTCTAAAGGCAAGATGACAACTGTGACTGATAAGAAAAGTCTGAGCCAACACAAAAGCCAAACAGAGGGCATATAATAGAGAAAAAAAAACATGTTGCTTTAAAAACCAACAGAAAGCAACTAAAAAAATTAAGGAAAAGATGGAATACAAAGGTAAGCTAGCCAATAATATTAAAGAGGATCCCAAAAGTTTCTTCAGATACAGAAGGTGTAAAAGAGGTGAGTGCAGATATCAAACTGCTGGAAAATGATGCTGGAGAGGTAGTAACTTGGGACAAGGAAAAGGCAGAGGAACTGAATAAGTATTTTCCATCGGTCTTCAATGTGGAAGATACCATCAGTATGGTGGAAGTGTTGAGTGCAGGGTGTGAAATTACCATTACTAGATAGAAAGCTCTTCAGAACTGAAAGGTCTGAAGATAGACAAGTCACCAGGACCAGATGGTATACACACCAAGGTTCCAAAAGAGGTGGCTGAAGAGATTGTGAAGGTATTAAGTAATGATCTTTCAAGAATCAGTTGATTCTGGGATAGTTCTGGAGGAATGGAAAATGCAAATGTCACTCCACTTTTCAAGGAGGGAGAGAAGCAGAAGAAAGGAAACTATAGGCCAGTTAGTCTGACCTCCGTGGTTGGGAAGATGGTAGAATTCATTGTTAAGGATGTGGTTTCAGGGTACTTGAGGCACATGAAAAAATACCTGTTACACTACTTACAAGGAATTATGGATCTGCATTCCCAGATACTACACTCCTCAGTGCCCTATTACTCACACACTGCCACACCTCATGCTTGTCTGCATCACGAGGGGTGATTGATAAGTTCGTGGCCCAATGTAGAAGGAGTTGTACAGCTCTCATTACATGCACGTGCAGGTCAACTCTGAGTGATTATGCAGTAAGTTTGAAGTTAATAACTCATCTCCTACCTTAGGCCATGAACTTATCAATCACTCCTGATGAGTTATTCAAACTTTTTGCATAATCACTCAAAGCATTGACCTACATGTGCATGTTACAGGAGCTGTATAACTCATCTCCTTCTACCCTAGGCCACAAACTTATCAATCTCCCATTTGTGGACATTTTCTGGCAGTCCAAGATCTGTATGCTCCATGACCACTGGAGCAAGTGTGTAAATGTAGGAGGGGACTATGTTGAAAAATAAATGTGCTAGGTTTTCTAAAATTGGCTCCTTCTTCCTTAGGCCACAAACTTATCAATCATCCCCGTACATTCCATCTGCCATTTTTCTGCAGGTCCAGATCCCACTACAAGCTTCGAGTCTTACCACAATAAAATCCAGATGATTGATATAGATGACAGACAATGGACACAGAGCTGATCCCTGCAGCGTACTACTAGTCATAGGCCTCCAGTCAGAGGCAACCATCCACTACCACTCAGTGCCTTCTCCAACAAGCCAATGTCTAATCCAGTTTACTACCTCATCTTGAATGCCAATTGGCTGAACCTTCTTGAACAACCTGCCATGTGGGACCTTGTCAAAGATCTTAAAGTCCATGTAGGCAAAATTCCAATACCTTCATCAGCTTCCTTGAAAATCTCCAAGACTGGTTTGTATGCAGAAGGTTATGTCTAACCAATGTTGACCATCCCTAATCAGTCCTTGTCTATCCAAACAGTTATTCTAATGGACCAAATATACATCTTCCAATAACTTGCCCAATACTGATAGACTCACTGGCCTATTCTTGGAGCCCTTCTTAAACAAGAAAACAACATTAACTATTTTCCAATCCAACGGCTCCTCACCCTTGGCCAAGGACATTTTAAATATCTCTGCAAGGAATTTAAATAACTCCTTGCAATTTCTGCACTGGCCCCCACAGGGTCCATGGGAACACCTTGTCAAGCCCTGGAGATTTAACCATCCCACATTGCCTCAAGCCTGTAAGCACCTCCTCTGTAGTCTGTATAGGGTTGATGACTTCACTGCCACTTCCTCACTTCTATGAACTGTGTCCATGTCCCAAGTAAACACAAATGCAAAGAAGAAAAATCCATTTAAGATCTCCCTCATCTCTTTTGGCTCCATGCATGGATGATACTGATCTTCCAGAGGAAGAGTTTTGTCCCTTGTTATTCTTTTGCTCCTAATATTTATCTTCAGAAGTCCTCAAAATTCTCCTATCCCTATCTGCCAGAGCAACATCATACCTTCTTTTAGCCCTCCTGATTTAAGTGTTCTCTTGCATTTCTTGTACTCGGGCAACTCATTTGCTCCTTCCTGCCTATCCCTCCTATGCACCTCAATATCTTGCAAAAATCAAGTTCCCTAGAACTATCATTTTTGCCTTTTATTCTGACAGGAACAAACTCTATGCTCTCAAAGATTGAAGGCCTCCCACTTACCAAGCTCACCTTTGCCAGCGAACCTGTCCCAATCCACACTTGCCAGTTCCTTTCTGAAATCATCAAAATTGGCCTATCCCCAATTTAGAATCTCAACCTGAGAATCACTAGATGCAAGGTGTTGCCCTTCACAACTGTCTGTGTCCCCAATAGGGGATCTCATATCACACTCTTTAGTTGGGGCCTCTATGTATCAAGGAAACATTCTTGAACATTTAACAAACTCTTCCCCATATGGCCCTTTTACAGTGAGAGTGTCCCAGTCAGTATGTGGAAAGTTAAAATCATTTATCCCAACCTTGTTTCTTGCCACAGTCTGGTCTCTCTACAAATTTACTCCAAATCCCAGAGGGTTGGTGGTCTATAATATAATCCCATGTGGTCATCCCTTTCTTATTCCTCATTTCCACCCATATAGTCTCAGACAAGCTCTCCAGTCTGTCCTAGTCTGAACACGAGTGTGACATGGTCCCTGACTAGTAATGCCAGTCCTCCCCTTTAATTCCTCCTGCCTTATCATGTCTAAAACAGGACTCTGAACATTAAGCTGCCAGTCCTACCCCTCCTGCAACCAAGAAACTCTAAAGTCTACATTGTCATAGTTCCATGTGTTGGAACTATGACAATGCCTCAAGCTCATTCATCTTTTCTACAATGATGCTTGCATTGAAATACACAATTCAGAACATCAGTCTCAACCTTTTGATCCCATGGCTTTGTATGTGGGCTTAACATCTTCCCCCAAAAACCACTCCACTACCTGTTCTTGCTCTCTGGTTCCCATCCCACTGCAACATTAGTTTACTCCACCCCCTTCCACCATGCAGCACAGGCTAACCTTCCCAGAAGGATATTGGTACCATCCAGTTAAGATGCAAACCATCTCATGTGTACAGGTCCCACCTTCCCTGGAAGGAAGCCCAATGATCCAAAACTCTGAAGCCCTCTCTCCTGTGACTCAGGTTAAACCATATGATCTCCCCATTTCTGGCCCCACTAGCATGAGGCACAGGTAGCAGTCCTAAAATTACAATCCTGGAGGTCCTGACCTTCAACTTAGCACCCAAATCCCTGAACTCACTTTGCAGGTCCTCATCATCCTTCTTACCACGAGGACCACGACCTCTGGTGGCTCACTCCCACCTAGGAATGCTGTGGGCTTGATCTGAGATGTCCCTGACTTTGGCACCAGGGAGGCAACATACCATTTGGGTATTGCTGGAAAGACAACATGGATCAAATGTTGATCCATATTATTCTTCCAGCAAATGCAACTCCACAAGTTTTCATCTACTAGGAATCCACCATCAATACCAGTTACTTCACTTTTTTATTTAAAACTCTCATAATCACATTACTATCAGTAAGCAGAATAAAATATCAAAACAAAAACAATCTCAACATCAATTACTGGAGAGGAATAATCAGTCTTTCAGCATTCCAGTGAGGAAAGCAATTTATTAAAACTTTGATTGCAAGCCAAGATCACATGAAAGTTTACTTATGATATGTTGTACATTAAAGCCAATGGCCCAATAAATCAAAGACACTGATAGAACAGCACTCACCACAACATTGTTTGCATCGCTTTACTTGAAAAGGGAAAAGAATTTCACTACTCTTGCAAAACTCACAGATGAAGCCTTTGGCCATACATATCTGGAGCAAAACAAAGATGTCAAAGAAAGCAAACAGGTCATTAATTAAGTCCATGTTGAATTTACTTCATCTATTGATGAACAGCAGTAAGATGAGGAGGCAAATGACACATTTACAATTTAGGAATGCTTACAATTCATTCTATAAATGGGTTGGCAAGTTCAATAACAATTCCACCAATGGACAATTCTACTCTTTGCATTTAGCACTAGCATTATACATCTCAAACTTCAGATCCAAAACACCTCACAAAAGATAGAGTGATGTCATTCAAGTACTCAAGAATAGCATTGGAATAATTCACTTGAGTCAATTCAAAATTATATTCGTTTAAAAAGCTTACATTTGTGAAGTAGCAATAATACACCACATCTTATGTTTAAGATCAAATGCTCACTGATTTGCCTTTGCACATTTTGAATGTTCAAGGTTGATGCATAAACACTTTCAAAACAATTGAACAGAAATGCTTTCCAATTCTTCTGCTAAAGTTTGGTGTTCCTCTTTGTGCTTGTGGTGCATCAGGCAGCAACCTTGCCATTTCTTTGGCATTTGTATTTATTTATTTGAAAAACAAGGCCAAGATGCTAGCTCAATGCTCAACCCAACATGGATGGAGAGCCAACCAGATTCGAACCCTGGACCACTCGCCAAAGCCCACTGCGGATCCCTCTACACCAGTGGCCAGCTTTCCGCAGAAGTATCCAAGCCGAATTATGGGGCATTTCCCTTATTTGAATTACTCCAAATGGCTTTCATTTACACAAACACCTCTGTTAATCTGAGGAAAAAATCCAGTACTCATCATTCATGTGGCTGTTCTTCCAGTAGATAAAGTAAATTTGGTATGAACTTCCAAACAAGCAGAGCAAGCAAATGACAGAATACAGATTTTTGAATAAGTGCAAGGGATCTTTACCATTTATTTAATCACCATACCTACCATTTTGATTCTGTAGAGCAGTTTTGACACCAATTTGATTACTTCTCCGGAGTAGAGTTGGCAATAAGTAAACTAGACTCAGTGATACCAACAAATAAGAGCTGGACAAGAGTCAAACTTAAACTTAAAAAAATCAAACTGATGAGATGACAGACCAGATAGCTTACCTCACAACTTTCTACGTGGGAAAGGACCATTCTCAGTACATCTTTTAGGCCTGGAACCAGCAGGCCCCGTTTCACCATTACCAGATCATTCAATGAGTACAAATGCAGCTCCTCAGATAAATGGGCCTGTAATCGCCAGAATTCAACCATCGCACTGTCAAAAAGGTCAAGGCCAGGTGTAATCAGAATGGTGATAAAATGCAGAACACTGATAGATTATAGATAGGAAGCTAATCTGGAAATCAATGCATTTACACAAGCTGTAGGACCACTGGAAAGTTAACTTCACAGATTGTCCTCGACATCCTTGGTATTGTAGGTAAACTATTTTTAAAGCCATTGATTTAGAAACAGCTTTATCCTCTTGGACTTTTAGTGATTTACTGTGATGAGATGGAGACAAAAGACCTTCTGACCTTTTACATTAGGCAGTCACGCAGATCTACCTGCCTTAGTTCCTTAACACATCCTTAAAATCAGGGAAACAGGTCTGAGAGAGAAAGAGGGAGATCCACATTAAGATCACAATACACAGCTTGATAGTAGCAAATATACTTAAGAAAGAGATTAAACAATAAGGTTTTCAGCAAGATGGACTGGCTAATGTGAAATAGACCACAAGGCCATAAAATATAGAAGCAGAATTTCGCCCATCATGTCTGCTCTGCCATTTCATCATGGCTGATCCAATTTTCCTCTCAACCCCCATCTCCTGCCTTCTCCCTGTATCCCATCATGCCCTGACCAATCAAGAATTTATCAACCTCCTCCTTAAATACACAAAGACTTGGCCTCCATGGCTGCCTGTGGCAATACATTCCACAGTTTCACCACTGCTGAAAGAAATTCCTCCTCAACTCTGTTCTAAAGGACACCCCTCTATCCTGAGAGTCCTCTGGTCTTAAGACCCTCTCATCACAGGAAACATCTTCTCCACATCCACTCCATCAAGGCCTTTCACCTTTTGATAGTTTCAATGAGGTCACTCCTCATTCTTCTGAAGTCTAGTGAATACAGGCCCAGAGCCAAACACTTTTTAATATGACAAGGTATTCAATCATGGAATTATTTTTGTGAATCTCTTTTGAATGCTCTCCAATGTTAGTACATCTTATCCAAGATGTGGAGCCCCAAACTTGCACTAAGTGAGGCCTCACCAGTGCTTTATAAAGTCTCAACATTAGTCTTGCTTTCATAGTCTAGTCCTTTTGAAATGAATACTAACATTGTATTTGCCTTCCTCATCACAGACTCAACTGCAAATTAACCTTTAGGGAATCCTGCTCAAGGACTCCCAAGTCCCTTTGCACCCCAGGTTTTTTTTTGTATGTTTTCTCCATTTGGAGAATAGTCAACCCTGTCATTTCTTCTACCAGAGTGCATGACCATACCCTTCCCAACACTGTATTCCATCTACCATTTCATTGGCCATGCTCCTAATCTGTCCAAGTCCTCTGTAGCCTCTCTACTTCAACATTACCCACCCCTCCACCCATCTTCATATCATCTGCATATCATTTACAAAAAAGCCATCAATTCCAGCATCCAAATCATTGATTTATAATGCAAAAGAATTGGTCCCAACACAGACCCCTGTGAATCAACACTAGTCACTGGCAGCCAGCCAGAAAAGGCTCCTTCATTCCCACTTTTTGCCTCCTGCCAACAGCCACTGCTTTATCCCTGTAAGAATCTTTCCTGTAATACCATGGCTCATAGCTTGTTAAGCAGCCTCATGTGTGGCACCTCATCAAAGGCCTTCTGAAAATCCCAAGTACACGATTCTCCTTTGTCTCTCCTGCTTGTTATTTCTTCAAAGAATTCCAACAGATTTGTCAGGCAAGATTTTCCCTTGAGGAAACCATGCTAACTACAGCCTAATTTAACACATGCCTCTGAGTACTCTGACACCTCATCCTTGATAATCCACTCCAATATCTTCCCAACCACTGAGGTCAGACTAACTGGCTTACAGTTTCCTTTCTTCTGCCTCTCTCCCTTCTTGAAGGGTGGAGTGATATTTGAAAACAAAATTTCAAAACTCATCAACATTATTCAGATTCTTTTATGAGAAGTCCCTGAAGTTGCAATTCATGAGAAGGCATTCAGTAGCATGCCTTCATGCTTGAAATTTCATTTTGTCAATAGCTTTGCATGGCAATAACACAACAAAATTTGTCAAAGTGCATAGGGGTTGAAGGATTGTAGGGTAATGTAATGCAACCACTGACATTGATTTCTGGGGTTCTGATGTAATGACATGAAGTTTTTAAAACTGCACGTGGTTCTGTTTTTGAAAGACAATAAAGGTGTTGTTACAGTTTCCCTTAAACTTAAAACACCTCTGCCATTTTATTTGTAAAAACCTACAGAGTCCTTTAGAAATGTAGAAAATTGGCTTCTTACAGAAACAAAAACTTGTTTTAAGATCTACTGAATTTTGTCGCTTGCCAATTTGCTGATCACTTAAAATTAATACATGCCCAAAATGAGCACACAAATCTCCCATAAACAAATAGGTCACGATAACTGTTTCTGACCACATCCAGTACTTTGTATGCTGGGTTTCAGTGGTTAACTAAAGCAAAATTTAATGCAGATTACCACTTCAGAGTTTAACTTAATCCAATATTTTGCTTTTAGATTTAACAGGACAGGAGTCAGGATAGCATCTGATGGTGCTATTTTACATGGGGGAGTCCTGTTTAAAACATTGAAGATAAACAGGTACCTTCTGGCCAGTCTGCAGTTTCTTAGTAGAGTCTTGATACGAATCAACTGCTCTCGAAGTTCCTGATTAAAAGAAGTGGTTTGTTTTACTGCATTGCCACCTAGTGATACAAATCATTTTCTGCATTTGAATCATTTCAATGAGATTCGACCCAGTTTCATCTCCCCAGTTCAATTCTTTCCTACCTACATCCATGACGTCATATGCTCTTGATCTCTTCAATGGTTTCCCTGACCCGGCATTTTTATTTTCGTATGGATGTCCAGTCCCTATCCCCCACCAGGAAGGCCTCGAAGTTCTTCTTTCTGAGTACCAGACCCAACCAGTTCCCCTCTTGTCCATCTGGTGGAACTTGTCCTCTCTGAATAATTTCTCTTTTGGCTCCTCTCACTTCCTCCTAAACAAAAAAGGTGAAGCCATGGGCACTTGCACGTGTCCAAGCTGTGCCTACATGTTGGCTACATGGAACAGTCTATATTCCAAGCCTACACTGGTATCGCTTCCCAACTTTTCCTGCATGACACCGGTTGCATTGGTGCTGCTTTCTGCACCCACATTGAGCTTCTCGACTTCATCAACTTTACTTCCAACTTCCACCCTGCCCTCCCCTTTCTCAATCTCTGTCTCCATCTCTAGATGGAGTTTATTTACTGATCTGTAATAAACCCACTGACTCTCACAGCAACCTGGGATATGCCTCTTCCCACCCTGTTACTTGTATTAAAAAACATGCCACCTCCTTCTCTCAATTCCTCCATCTCCACCACATCTGCTCCCAGGATGAGGTTTTACATTCCAGAACTAATGGGAAAGGGGCTTCCCTTCCTCCATCATCAATGCTGCTCTCATCCTCATCTCTTCCATTTTGCGCACATCTGCCACCACCCCACCATGGATAGGGCTCCTCTTGTCCTCACCAACACCCCACCAGCCTCCACATCCAGCACACAATTCTCCATAACTTCCACCATCTCCAGCTGGATCCCAGCACCAAGCACATTTTTCACTCCCTCCCAGCACTTACCCTTGCAAGCAGAGCAAGTGCTACCCCCGACCCAACACCACCTCCCTCACTATCATTCAGGGCCCCAAACAGTCCCTCCAGCTGAGTAACACATCATCTAAGAGTCTGCTGGGGTCACCTACCATGTCCAATGCTCCTAGTATGGCCTTCTGTATAATCGGTGAGACCCAACACAGATTGGGAGACCATTTCACCATGCACCTACGCTCCATCTGCCAGAAAAAGCGGAATCTTCCAGTGGCCACCCATTTTATTTCCACTTCCCGTTCCCATTCTTCCATGTCAGTCCATGGCTTCCTCTACTGTCATAATGAGGCCACACTCAGATTGGAGGAGCAACACCTCATTCCATCTGGGTAGCCTCCAACCTGATGGCATGAACATCGATTTCTTGAACTTCTGGCAAGGCCCCTGGACCCCCCCCCCCAATCTCCTTCACCATTTGCATTTCCCTTTCTCACCTTATCTCCTTACCTGCCCATCACCTCCCTCTGATACCCCTCCCCACCTTTACTTTCTTACATGGCCTTCTGAACTCTCCTATCAAATTCCCCCTTCTCCAGCCCTGTATCTCTTTCAACTTCCCAGCTCTTTACTTCACCCCCCCCTTAGCTTCACCTGTCACCTTGCATTTCTTCCCCCCTTCCTCACCCCCTCCAACCAAATCTTCTTACTCTGACTCATCCTTTTTCTCCAGTCCCGATGAAGGGTCTCGGCCCGAAATGCCGACTGTACTCTTTTCTGTAGAAGCTGTCTGGCCTGCTGAGTTTCTCCGAAACTGTGTGTGTTACAAAAGCAACTTTCTTGTTGGAGATGCACAAACAAAACGTTTGGCTTACTTAAAGGTGCACAATTACAAATTTTGTGAACCGTTTATATTAGTAATGGTGCAGTGTATACTAATGTGGTACCAGTACCCTAGTCTGCAAGATGACAAATCAGTGGACTTCGGAAGAGCACTCTTTCCTGAACACCCAAACACACTGCGGAGGGTCCATCACACAGACTGAAGCAATGCAAACTATTTTCAACTGCAGTAAGAAATGGGCATTTATGCTGGCCTTGCTGATGATGTCCACATTGCAAGAATGAAAATGAAATGACAAACAGCAAATTAATCCAATCACTCCACTTCCTACCTTCACTTTACTCAGCTCCTTGACTTTGCTGTAAAGGGGGTTGTTGATATAAAATACATTGAACAGCGGATCGTGCCATATGCTTTCCAGCAGCTGCTTGGAGAAGTGGCTGACAGGATGTTTGCTGAAATCCCACTTCATTAGGATTCGGCCAGGGATCATAGATTCTTCACTGTGGTGGCAGCATTCACAGAAATATTTCCCCAAGTACTCACAGTAACGCAGCTTTCTGATGTACTCTGGAGAGAAATTAAACATTTAAAAGAATTGTTCTATTCCAATCTCCGAAATCTTCCTTTTTGCAATGTTATGATTGTTTAATGTCAAGCTGCAGTGAGAGACTGTGTCCCCGACTGCTGCTCATCACTCCCCTGCATGGAATGCTTTGGATGGAGTCACCGGTTTAACACAGGAGTTCGTTGTACACGAGATGCAAAGCAGAGATAATATCCCCACAAATATCATCTAGAACAGAACGGTCACCAAGAGCAGCAGCTTTTGGCTCTGCAAAGATGTGCCAACAGACACTTTAATTCAAAATATTGTACTGCCACTTTGTGGGGGGGGGGGGGAGGAGAAAGAGAACATTGCAAATTATTAACAATGTTTTAGCTACTATCTTTTTAATACCCACTAAATTACAGCAGCTCTCCTTCTCTTTCCTATGTTTTCAATCAAGATCAACAAGATTAATAATCAATTCAGCAAGTGGTTAATATCCAAGTAACTCATGGAAGTTTGATAAAAATGAGTAATAATACACGTGATATTGTAAATAAGGTGAATAATGATTCCACCACTTACTTTGATTAGCCTAGCTTTGGAACTTGCTGTTACCCAAGGCAGTGACTCTTTAATCTGTCGGATCTAAATTTTTGTTTCCATGCCATTTCATTATTCCCTACCCCCCACAACATTTCCATTTGATACTGCATTTCCAAACTACACAGCCACGTGACATCTTTTCCAAAGTGACACAAGCTGGCAAGATATTTCCTCAAGGAAAATTGTAGCTCTCTCTCATACAAAATAGGAACACAAGAGGGAAGGGGGGGGGGGAAAGGGGAGGGGAGGAAATAAACTGGAAGCCACTTTGGCCAGTCCTGAAAAGTTCATCTCTAGATTCTGCCACCTGAAGCAATTTCAGCCCACTCCCTTGCACTTCTTGTAGAAATGGTCAAACCCTTCGTGTCAGAAGCTAGAAGGAATACGCCAATCAATTTCCCTTCCTCAAATGAATGAAGAACTTGGCATAATTGCTATAAACCATATGAGAAAGCAAGTTTGCAGCAGTCCTCTTTCCTGCTGACAGAAAGAGTGCATCACCACTTCACTCCTGAATACAGTGAAACAATTATTCTTTAACCCTTCCTGCAGACTAGGCCAACAGAATGCTGGCCCTCATCTGAGGATTAAAATAAAAGAGGATGCTGTGTGGAGCCTTGATCTGCCCCCAGGTGGGGAATTTTGCTCAGTTCTGGACAGGGTAGTGATCAGCAGCAAGTACACAAATTCAGGAAGTAGTTAAAGGCTTAAAACGAGTTAATACAAATATACATTGCAACAGGAATTGGTTCCTTAAGTTTAAAAAGGGGGGGGTAGTTTAAATGAGGGGAACTATCAGACAGCTTTAAAACAAGTTAACATAAGTAAAAACTGCCTTTTGCAATTATGTAAAAAGTTGATGTTTGTAGCTCAAATTTGAGAATGTGGAAGCACAATATGAACAATGGGTTACAAATCTTAATTTCGTAGAAGGATCGCAGATGCCTCGTCATTAAGCATTTTCAAGTGGAGTGACAGTGAGGAAGGGAAAGGAAAGGATGCTGGGACACAGACCCATGACCTGAACAAATTTGTTTTCACAGAATCAGGCTCAGATCTTGCCAACCCTAAAGTTATTAATGCTCTACCACCTGCATAGTGTTGCACCATACACCAAATCTAACAAATTTAGCAAATCGTTAGAAGAATACAAGCGACATATCCCTGTGATGAAATGATCATTCAGGAAGGCAGGCACGACAAAGCTGAGCTGCAAGGAGTCAGGTGCACGGTTTGCTACGTACTGGATTCGATTCGCGTCCCACAGCCAGCACACATAGAATTCTGAGCAGCTACGACAACTTCTCTCCTGCAGGTGAGGAACAAGAATTGAAGGCACAACTCGCTTTAATAGAATTAAAGATCGATTTGACTTGGAAACATATTAAATGTCATCTTCTAGCTGTTCTTCGCTTACTAGTCTCAGGCTTCCATGCACACTCCAAGAATGAGCAAAGCAACCATCTGGCACATCAGCCTCCTGAGGGGAAAGACACCATCACCTGAAGCTTGTCCGGGGACACAAAGGCTGCTGGGAGATGGGACGGAGGTGACCAAGGTTGTGTGTCAGAAGGCAAACTGAAAGTTGAAAGGAGAGCCCGAGAACTCTCTAGGCAAGAGCAAACGTTATCAGCCTGGTGAGCCAGGAAACAAGGTCAGTTAATAAAACAGAAAAGCTAGAGGTTCTGTAAAAAACAACAGCTTTGTTAGAGGAGCTGGCATTTCCAAATGTGACAGCCAAGACACCTTGCAGCATCTTTTGACCTCAGGATCGAGGGAGTGAAAGAGACCTGTGCTGGTTGTGGTGGTGGGGTGGGGGGGAAGGTAGTGTTGGGATAGGAAGAGATTTTTGCCTCAGGGATGAATAAAAATTGATCTTGTGCTAAATGAGAGGTTAATAAAGGGGATGGAGGATGAGCACTCTCTCTACTCAAGCATAAGTAAGCACCTTTGGATCAGAAAGAAAGCGCGGAAAAGATTCTTACTGTCATATGGCTTGAAGTGGCAGGAACAATACAAGTTAATCATTCTGAATGTTAGATATCAAATAAATTTACAAACCAATGAAGAAAAACTAAATATCAGCAAACTTCAACAAGTACAACATTTCAGAAAACTTAAATTCATTTGATACTTTCTCCACTACTTAGTGACAATTACCGTGTTCAGAATATTTCAATGAAAAAGCAACTTGAGCTGATCACTTAAAGTGGAATTCAGAAGGTTTAAAAAAAAACAAGTATATAATAATATTATTCTTCCCACACCCTTCCGCCCCCCCCCCACACACAATAATTACTAGCAAATCTAAGTTGACAAAACTTAAGAATGATGCTTTATTTTAAAGTGTGCACACAATGCTGAGTTACTTCTGCTGGAAAGTGACTGCACACACATACTTCTGGGGCGGGTGGATGAAGAACAAAATCTGGAATCGAGGAGGAGCCCAATCAGCTGTGCCCCTCAGTCGGGAGTTTACTTTGAAGTCTGTAGTCAGATCCACAGATTCTTCAGCACCAGGAAGAGTGTCCTTCAGAGGGAGAAACTGGATGGAAAGGGAAACATTAGGTCAGTGAATAAACAGAAAGATGGAACCTGGTAGGTCAGCGCAAAACACAGACCAGAGAGGACACTGCCCGCAATATCAAACCACTTCCCAACCATTCAGCGTCTATTCCAGATGCACTGCACACCACCAACATTTCATCTACTCAGTAGCTGCAACCTGTTGACATCAGCAATGACAAACAGCTGTTCATATATTAAAAAACAGCTACACAATCATGGTTTTAGTGCTATAGATGGCTGATCAATCTGGAGCATGTTCGCAGAGTGGCCTGTTCCCATGCTGTACCTTTTATGTTCCATTTCAAAGACGTGGCCCCTGCTGGAAAGACACTGCCACCAGCCATTCTTCCGGAGGTAGATTTGGTGAACCACATAGCAGATCAGCAGTGCTGGGAGAACTTATGAACATCCCAACAGAAGCAATACAAAATTTATTCCAACCAGTTACATGCTTATATAGTTTATACATTTCCTCCCAAGACTGGACATTGAAAGGATCAATTTGGAGGAAGACCAAAGCTAGAGAAGAGGCATTATCCCTCATTCGTTTCTATCCAGCCAGTCTGGTGTTTATGTAACTGGTGATCCACTAGACGTACATGTACTGCACTGACTTGAGAACATCTCCACAAACTCTCTGATTACACTTACAACAATGGTTTAATTAATAAAGTCAGATCCCGCTCCCACATTGCCACTCGGGGTTTACCCAGAAGAAATATTTACAGGCAGGAAAGGAACTTTGAGGCTTCTGATTCTTTAGGGAAGCAATTTCAGTGCCTGTAGGACCAAGGCAGGCAATTACTGTACCTAGTAGAGGGGAACAGACTGAGGGTTCGTATTAGAGACCAAAGGTTCTTCTGATATTTATCTACAGAGCTGTTCATATAAATGTAGGACAGAACCGATAAATGGACAAGGTGTTAGGAGGAAAAGGTGTTGACTATGGTTACAACTTGAGTAAAAAAAGTGCTCATATCTGGTGTCAATTAGCTAAAAGAGAATTTAACCAAGTATTCAGTGCGATACCATACATCAGAAGAACCACATTTCAAAAGAAACAAAAATTATGAACCATTCTTTAGCCCATCACTCCTAAAGAGCTGCACATCTGTTCTGTCCTGTAGGCACTGAAATCACTGCAACTTTTCCAATGCATCAGAAGCCTCCAAATTCCTTTCCTGCCTGTAAATATTTCCTCTAAGTAGACCCTCAAGCATTGAACTAGCTCTCCCCTCAGATCAACATCATATAGATCATTGGATGGAATTGCTTTCAGGAACCTTATTTTTGCATAAACCAACGTCTACATTTCCTCCTTCACAGCAGCTATTACAGAATCGTTCATGGCAGGGAAGTTAATTGAGTTTTTTCCAAATAGATGTTTCAAGTTAAGATTTTGTATTTTCACTCACAAAAAAAGATGCCAAGCAGATGTTGTTCAGGCAATGCAACTTAACCAAACCCAAATAGGATGTTGAATTCCCCCCCCCCCCCCCACGCACTTTTTCCAGCACCGTTTCCACTGTCTCAAATTGATGTTCGTCAGTTTCCCGAGGTAACCACATAGTGCGAAAGGATTTAAATAGCCGCCGAGCCAAGTATTCAGCAGATAGACACTGCCTGAAAAATAAAAGTTCAAGCAGATTATTCAGTCACTGCAAAAAAGTTAGAGGGGGGGGAAATAAAGAAACATTTTTACAAGCTATCTGCTTGGCTCACTTACTAAACAAATATAGATTGCAGGGCATTTTTGAAATATTTTCAGAAAAACACAGACGGAGGACCTCAGCAAACCCGGCAACAAGAGAGAGTTCCTTTGGGCGGGGGGGCAGATGCAAGATGAGCAGAAAAGTTAAGATGGCTGATTTGCATCACTATTTGGAAGTAAGAGTTGCAAGAGGGCAAAATGCTGGAGGATCTCCAAGAGGCAGACATGTTGGAGCCTGCACTGAATGTACTGGTGGAGGAGCACACCAAGTCTGGTGAGATTTGTGGAGGGAAATGATCAGCTGACACTCCAGTTCAAGACCCCCTTCATCTGGACTATTTATTTAAAAAAAAATTGTGGACAGAGGGAGTAGAGAAGTCTGAAGAAAGGGTCAACCCAATGTGCAAAATTAAATGGAGAATGAAGCCCCATTTGGAACAGGCACATTGCAAGATTTCCTCCTCTTCCACCAACAGCAGCCCTTCCCCCTCCAAACATAGTCTATAAATCATTCATCCACCCCACTAACAGCTTTTGGACTCATTCCATTTGCACGTTGGGTTTAAAATACAAGATAACTTTTTGATTTCTCTTTTGTAAGTGACATTTTTGTTTTGCTCCTGGGAGAAAATGCCACAACTGAACTTCACAAGACATATACAATTTATAAAACTGTACAAGTGTGAGGTTTTGCTCACACATTAGCAATTTTTCCCCCTTGTTCAACAAACTGGCACAAATTAAATATCGCTCATTCATGAAATCAAAAGTCTGCAGTCTTCCATTCCTCTGCAGCCTGGACTCATCCTGTAGGGAAAAAGATGGTGGAAGCCACTTTTTTTTATTAAAATAAACATTCACTCTCCCAGTCATTTCTTTATCCAGCATTTAAAGATGCTGTGTCCCAAGGGAAAGCAAAATAAAACTAGACCACAAGACAATAAGATACAGGAGCAGAATTAGTCTATTTGGCCCAGAGTCTCTGCCATTTCAACATGGCTGATCCATTTTTCCTCTCAGTCCCAATCTCCTGCTTTCTACCCATATCCCTTCATGCCCTGACTAATCAAGAATCTACCAACCTCTGCCTTAAATATACCCAATGATGGCCTCCACAGCCACCTATGATGATGAATTCCACAGAACCACCACTCCCTAGCTAAAAAAAGTTACTCATCTCAATTCTAAAAGTCCCTCTATTCTGAGAATGTGTCCTCTGGTCTTAGACTCTCCCACCACAGGAAACACCCTCTCCACATCCACTCCATCGTTCGATAGGTTTCAATGAGGTCACCTCTCATTCTTCTGAATTCCAATGTACAGGTCACCGCCTCCTCAAACTCTACCCACCACCCCCTACCTGCACCACTACTGATGATTGGTGGAGGTGGGCAGGATTTGTTTTATTGGTCAAGACTGTCAATCAGGGCCAGCATCAGCAGGCCTGTGTGGGTTTGCTGAGCAGGGCACAAAGTGACTACCTACAGACTGCAGCCTGAAGGACAGTGCAAGTCTTTGGGGGTTCTATTTTGCAAGTCGAATGTGTGCATTTACTTGGTTTTGGCCCTGAAGTTGTGGCCCTGTTCACCCAAAAGGAAAAGGTGGGTTCTAATAACCGCAAACTGGATCTGGCTGCACAGCTTTGGTTTGTCTGTCATGGGTTAGGGAAACTTGGAACAAATTCAGTGCTGGAGTCATTCAAATCAAGATCGTTCTGTGTTCCAGACAACCATCCTCAAATCTGAAGGGATTGTTATCCAGCAACAAATTTCAGTAATTTCCAAGAAGCTAAAGAGGAAAAACCTGTCCCGCTCATACCCCTTATGGAATAGTGTAATGTCATAGATGACTCAAAGATACACAAACAACAACCCATTCTTCAGCACCTCAAGCCCAGTCACAGGTCATTAACTTCCCACCTTTCAATGATCGTATCCATTCAGTTTTCTGTTAACTACTTTCTGAAATGGTCCAAGTTTCTTTTGTTGAAAATCGGCCAAATCATTACTGCCTCGGTAGCTGCTCATTTACCCCATTATGGTCAGAGTAGAATGGGATAAAGACAGCAAAAATATGAATGTTTTAACTCCATCTAAAGAACTGCTGAAGATGCCAAGATAATTACATCAACAGTTAGAATTTTGGGCGACTAATCATCCAAACCAGTACTTTTTCAACCAGCAATAAAAAACAGAAAAAGGTCAAATTAGATTAAAAAGAAATGATGCAGGGAACCAGGAAGACAAAGCAGGGAGAATAAAATAACTCTTTGCAAAGTGTTTTTCTTCCCCTTTCAGGTTAGTGAATTGTTAATACAAGTTTATAGTCATTGCACAGCCAGTCAAATTCAAACCCCACTAGACAACTGTGGGATTTAATTCTAATAATAATCCATGTTTAACGCCTAATCAAACTACTAGGCTATTATAAAACCTCATTAGCTCATGAAAACCCAATAACTCAAGTAACGCTTTGCAATCCTCATCGCTGCACTAGTGTAGATCCAAAAATAAACAGATAGGAGGCAGGCTTGTGAATGAGATGGGAATGAATCAAGAAATCCTTACCTTTCTGACTTTAAGGGACCATCAGAACGAAAAACAAGGTCATCAAATTCTGAAAGTGTAAAGAAAGTCCGAGGAATGAGAATGTCAAAACAAAACAGCACTGATTTCTCTCCATCTCCAAGTAGAAGAGCAAATATCCTGTGGGAGCCTTCATGGAGTCTGTACACGGAGAGAAGTTGTCCCACTGACAGACAGATCAGGGGGCCGGAGGAAACTAATATAGTTTGGGAAGAAGACCAAAAAAGGAGGAAAGCTCCAGTGTAATTCACGTTGAAACCTTCTCCACCAACCTGGTACAAAAGTAAAAAATGTAACACAAAATGTTGGAGGAACTCAACAGGCCCGGCAGCATCTATGGAAAAGAGTAAATGGTCAATGTTTTGGATGAAGATCCTTCATTGGGACCTGCAGAAGGGTCTTGACCCAAAGCGTCCACCGTTTATTCTTTTCCATCGACGCTGCCAGGCCTGCTGAGTTCCTCCGGCATTTTGTGTGCGTTACTTTCATTTCCAGCATCTGCAGATTTTCCCTTGTTTGTGATTCATAAAGGGAAAAAGGAGATAAGTACTTTGGAGGCTGTCCTGCAGGATTATGAGACTGACCATCTGGGAGCTGGTACTGATTTAAGGGGTCAAATTTCTTCCTCTTCCATAGGTATAAATTACAAAACATGGCCTGTACTGTTAACACCCAGATTAGTATAAAAATCCAAGTAAAAAGGGGGAAAAGTGAATTCCTCTGGGAACTTGACAAGTCTGCTTACATTTTATTCTATGGGTTTTGATGCTGTATTTGACAGAGTTAGCAGTTTTCCACAAAAAACTGCAATCCTCTGAAAACATTAACTGCATTCCGGCAGAAAGTCTCATCTGTGCATGTGACTGAAGTCGAGATTTTCGAAACAAGTCTCATGATGTGGCAATCAAAACCAAAAAGCCTAAAGGAACCAAAAGCAGGGCTAGTAATTCCTCGACAAAACTGCCTATGGTCATTTAAAAGAGATATTGGGTGAAGTTAACTGAAAACTGCCCTCAAACAACCAATCCCAGAAACTAGAATAATATAATTGTAGCTTCGTCATTATTTCAGCCTGATGTTACTGGTTATACAAATGGCAGCCGAGTTTGCTGATTACAGAAGATAGGCAAGTTGTAAAAGATCTTGGGGCAGCTACAAAAGGGATAGCAGATAATTAGGACAGATAACAGTGTTATTGTCTATTACTGGGAGATTTGAATACAAGAGTACAAAGGTTATGCAGGACATTGATAAGACCACCTGATGTACTGCAAATTATATCAATTCCTTTTTGAAGTTGTTAATACATGGGATGCAGTTTAGCTAAGGTTTACTAGATTAACGCCTGGAATGGATTTACTGCCTTAAAGTTGGACGGTGTGAAGGGGTGATCTCAGTAAATGGAAATCTGAAGACCTGCAGATGCTGAAAGTGGGAAATAAACGCAGTCAGTGAGCCAGTATTTATGAAAAGAGATGCAGTCAGCTTTCTGGTTTGAATATTCTTGACTAGAAGTTGACCATGCAGCAGCGGTTGATCACCCAAGCTGATGACAGCTTCATAGACAAAGTGCACCACCCACAAAACCCTGGATATTTTACAGGGATAAAAATCCACCCTCCCCCCCCCCAGAGAAATGGGGACCATCAGTAAAGATTTTTTTTAAAACTCAATTCTATTGACACCTGTACCTATTATCACAAAATCATCACAACCATCGTCATCAGCAGCAACAGCATCATCACCATTTTGATTGTCCGTGGAGACAACTTCAGACGAATCATCCAACTGTGTAGCAGAACCACCTGTAAAAGAAAGGCAGGCTAACAGAACCCATGTAACAAAAGCAGCTATCAGGAAGCTAATCAAAATAAGGTTACTTCAGGCATAAGCATCTAACATAACGAGAAGAGCTCAGTAATACACTTGTCAACAAATACTTCTATAATAGTGTTGTCATTTAAAAATATTCCAAGAATTCAAGATGCAGAAGCAGCTGACGATATAACGGGCTTCAAAGTAACTGGGAATCAGGAGGTCGATGTGAACAAGCCAACCCGATAAGAAACAACACTGCAATAGAGAATTACTGCAGCTTTATTGAAGTTTTTAAAAATCATAATGTTAGGGGAAAATATATAGAAAAGAGAACAATCAGGATTTTAGTTGATTTGTTCCAACTGAAGTGCAAGACAGAATTTATAAAGGAGACAGGAGCAAACTGAAGTGCTAGAACCATAGAACATCACAGCACGGAAACAGACTTTCTGGCCCTTCTTGGCTGTGCCGAACCATTTTTCTGCCTAGTCCCACTGACCTGCACCCGGACCGTATCCCTGCATACACCTCACATGCTAGGAACCAATGCTGCAAATGGAGTTTGTGCCAAGAGGGAAAAGCAAACTTTTAGCGTAACAGGAGCACTGTTAAGTCACAAAGAAGGAATTAAAGTCTCTGAGTAGAGTTCAAGTTGGGCACAATTACAGAAGACCTGAAAAAAATAATCAAGAAACACTGGCTGCCCCATAAATTGGCTCAATAGAAAGTTACAAGAATGGGCTGTTTGTGCCAAGTGTTCCGGTTTTCTCCACGTCCACGAGGTCTACCTGGTAGGTAAATAATCTACTGCAAAGCTTCCTTTAGCACAGCAAGCACCAAAAGGAGAGGTGACAGGCACGGGAGAGAAATAATGCAGCAGGCCTGCAGGGAAACAGTGCGATTAGAATTGGACACATTTATGAATCCTGAATCCTTATTTGCAGGGAGATCCTTTCATAATCCCACGAAAGTAATAGTCAAATGTTTCATGGCTCTGTGAACTTCAATTGCGAATGCTATTTGCTTGCTTCTATTGTTTGGACAATTTGTTTTCCCCCTCCTCTACACACAGTCTTTTGTTTCAATGGGTTCTATTGGTTTCTGTGTATGGTCTTCCTGCAGGCAGCCACAAATCTCACAGCTGTATAAAGTATATACACTTTGATAATAAATGTACTTTATTTTGCTCAGCCCAAGTTCCAAATTTATTCTGCAAGTTCCTAATCTTGAAATATTGCAATAATGCCTTCCAAAAAGTACAATTTTCTGACTTTATATCAAGTCAAAAAAATTGCATTTGATTTATTTATCCTGATCATTTAAGATGCTATGCACATTTGACATTAGTTTTTAATCAAGTTATAACCAAAATGTTTTGATATTTAATAAAGATAATCAAAACAGTTCAAATACTTACATTCAAACCCACTGTCTACAGAGTCAGAGTGTGATTCTTTCTTAATACAAGTTCTCAAATCTGATGTCTTAATAAGATTACTGTTATCCTCTTCTCCCGGTTCGGCTTGCTCACACAAGATGTTGCATTTCAGATTCTCTAATGTCGCAATAACCAAGTCAGCAACAATAAAGTGTGTATTCTCCTACAAAACAGAAGCATTGACCTATCGAATTCATGCAAGCCCAAGGTGCAATGATAATAAATAAACAGATGCTTTGAAGTGAAGAGTGCTGGAGAACAGAAGGCACTTCTGTTGCAGGGTGTAGGCTTGAACAACGTGCATTTGCTTTGCCACACTCCCAGCATGCCCAAACTTCAAACAAGTCAAAAGAGCTCCTTTAAACTCATGGGCTCATTATGGGAAGGCTTATTCTACAGGAAGATGATTCAGGAGTTATACAAGACCCCATCTGCTACTCTATGGTGCAAGATTTTGTTCTAATGCAATTGGAAGTCTTAGTCAAAACCCTTATTCCAAAGGCCAAAAGGAAACTTACACTTGTAATAGATCTGAACCACGTTAGTACGGGACAAGAAGGTTGAGGTTTAGAACTCTTGCCAACAGTATTGTGGTATACCTACACCAAAGGTCTATGTCATTCAAAGCAGCAACTCACTGGGTATTTAAATGCTAGTAGAGCCTGCAAAACTCATTTCATATTCCTTGAACAAAAAAAACTGCTATTAAAAAATTAATAGGATTAATCGCTGCACAGTATTAGATTCCAATTCACCAATTCTCAGTAAGTGGAATAGCCCTGCTTGCAGTAAAAGCAGACAGCATTCAGGCACAGAGCTGACAGATGGCAAGTAACCTTTGTGCCTCTAAAGTGCTGGACAATGATGACTTCCAACAAAGGAACCTAACCCTCCCAATGACATCACTGTCCATCGGTTTCCCTACCATCAGTGTCACTGTTGACCAGAGTCTCAACTGGACAAACCACACGCTCTATAAATTGAGGCTACAAATACATTTCAGAGTTTGGGTGTCCTACGGCAGAGATTTGTCACCTAACACCAAGGTCTTTCTACCATGCACAAGTCAGAAGCAACACGGAGTTTATCTCCTACTGGTGTACAATGGCTGCAGTGTGCATCATCTACAAAGTTTATATGGTTATTTATCCTCGCTGTTCCAATAGAATCCACCAAACCTGCCACCTGTCGGAGGATATGACATCACCTGCGGTGAATGTTGCCTTCTGCAGGTGGTAGTTTTCCCACAAGCTGCATGTCATCCTGACTTGGAATGGATCAGCCCATGATAAAATGGCAGAACAGACTCAATGGGCCGAATGGTCTAATTGTGCCCCTGTATCTTATGGTATGTATCTCTAGCTCTTCATTTAAACCCTGAAATTCCCTCCCCAATGGCATTTCTGGGAAGTCCACCAATGACTTATTGTTAAAGTATGAAATGCCTTCAACTAACTGGAAGTTGCCTGGTCCTGTAAAATAATGGAAGCCCCGATGAACTACAAAACTTGTGATTCTATTTGCTTTATGAGCTTTACAATCCACTTCCAAAAATCTACATATCCATACACATAAATTTTCAAGTTTAAAATCTGTTTTAAGGTAGAGTTACGCTATGTGCAATCAAGTTATGGAACTAACCAAGTCCCCACTTTCCCTCCCCAGATAATAATCGATTCTATTCAGATTATACCACTCATCTACACACTGTATCAAAAAGGAATGCAGAGCACCCAGAGGAGAATTTACAAATTCCAGAGAGCACCAGAGGTTAGAATAGGGGCCATGGACATCATGAGGCAGCAGTTCAGCCAGCTGCAACACTAGTTGGAGTAATGCTTATGCTCATTTTCAGCTTCAAGTAATTCTCCACCCCCCACAAAAAAAAACACCCCTTAAACACTAAAATACCGCTGATGGTTTACCACAGTTAAACTTACTCAGCAGAAGATGGCCGCATTTACAAATGGATCAAAATTAACATAATATTGAATCCACACATTCTATAGTCAGCTTTAAAAACATTTCATATTTTGGCAAATAAAAACATGTTACCAATAACACTTTTCAAGATTTTTATAAATCTTTATATCAATCAGAATTTGACGGTGACCGGTTTACGATGGATAATTTTTTTAATAATTTGAATATTTCTAAACTGATAGATGAAGATTGTAGCTTGCTTGATGCTCCTATTTCTATGGATGAAATAAGAGAGACTATCTCATCAATGAATTCAGGGAAAGCTCCTGGTCCTGATGGTTTTATTGTAGAATTTTTTAAAACTTTTTCTTTATTGCTTTCTCCTTGGCTATGTGAAATCTTTAATGATGCGTTTGTTAAGAAGAGATTACCTCAATCGTTTTATGAAGCTACTATCTCTTTAATTCTTAAAAAAGATAAAGATCCTACCTTATGTGCATCTTATCGCCCTATATCATTATTAAATGTAGACTCTAAGATTCTTACAAAAATTTTAGCCATTAGATTAGAAAAGGTATTACCACAGATTATTTCAGAAGATCAAACTGGTTTTATTAGGAATCGATATTCCTTTTTTAATATTAGAAAATTGATTAACATAATTTATACTTCATCACCTACAACCCCAGAATGTGTTATCTCATTAGATGCTGAAAAAGCCTTTGATAGAGTTGAATGGACATATTTATTTAATGCATTGAGAAACTTTAATTTTAGTCCTAATTTTATATCATGGATTAAATTAATATATTATAAACCTGTTGCTTCTGTTCTTACAAATAATTATAGATCCTCTTTTTTTCAATTATCTCGTGGTACGAGACAAGGTTGTCCTTTAAGTCCTTTATTATTTAATATTGCATTAGAACCTTTAGCTATTGCTATTCGTGAGTCTCCTAATATTTTTGGTATTACCCGTAATGAGAAGTTATACAAATTATCGCTTTATGCTGATGATTTGTTGTTATATATTTCTAATCCTAGTAGGTCTATTCCTGCTATTTTATCCTTGTTGGCTCAATTTGGTAGTTTTTCTGGTTATAAGTTAAACTTAGATAAGAGTGAGTTATTCCCTTTAAACGCGCAAACTTTATTGAGTGATAGGATGCCATTTAAAGTTGTTACTGATAACTTTATCTATTTAGGTATAAAAATCACCAAGAAATATAAAGATTTATTTGGACTGAATTTTTTACCTATGCTTCATCAAATTCAGCAACTTACTACTAGATGGTCTCCCTTATTTTTATCATTAGTTGGTCGGATTAATGCTATTAAAATGATGATTTTACCGAAATTTTTATATTTATTCCAAGCTTTACCAATTTTTATTCCTAAATCTTTTTTTGATAATATTGATTCAAAGATTTCCTCATTTGTTTGGCAAAATAAAAATCCTAGGTTAAGCAAAAGGCAATTACAAAAGTCTAAAAAAGATGGTGGTCTAGCTTTACCTAACTTTAGATTTTATTATTGGGCGAATAATATTCGTAACCTAATGTACTGGAAACTAGATTTGGATTCACCTGTGTGCCCACAGTGGGTAAATTTGGAATGTAGTGAGGTTAAGGGATATTCTATATTTTCCGTTCTTGGTTCTTTTCTTCCTATTGATTTAGCCAAATTCAATAAACAGATATCTAACCCTGTTGTTAAACATACACTACGAATTTGGTTTCAATTTCGCAAATTCTTTAATCTGAAAAACTTTGCTCTGGACAGCCCTATTTTATGTAATTTTTTTTTCAAACCTTCATTGACAGATCAAGCTTTTAGTATATGGAAAAGGAAAGGTATAAAATGTTTTCGTGATCTTTTTTTTGAAGGTACTTTGATGTCTTTTGATCAACTATCCAACAAATTTGAATTACCTAAATCTAATTTTTTTTTAGATACTTACAAATTAGAAATTTCTTACATAAAATTCTTCCATCTTTTCCTAATTCAACTCCATCGGATTTTTCAGATTTGATTTTTACTTTTAATCCTTGTCAGAAGGGATTAGTAGCTTTTATTTATAACATGATTATGAAGATACAGCCAGAAATATCGGATAGAATTAGACAAGAATGGGAAAAAGAACTTCGATGTAATATATCAACAGATAAATGGGAAAAAATTTTACAAATGGTTAATTCCTCCTCTATTTGTGCTAAACATGCTTTAATACAATTTAAAATTGTACATAGAGCTTATATGTCTAAAGATAAACTTGCCCGATTTTATTCGCATATTAATCCTCAATGTGACAGATGTCACTTAGAAGTGGCTTCATTGACTCACATGTTTTGGACATGTCCCACTTTACATAACTATTGGAAGGACATTTTTGATGTCATTTCCTCAGTATGGAATATCGATTTACAACCCCATTTTATTACTGCAATTTTCGGTATACCAAATGAAGATGGCAATCAGCTTTCCCCTTCAATCAGACGAATGATTGCTTTTGTAACATTAATTGCCAGAAGGTCTATATTACAAAACTGGAAAGAAGTAAATCCTCCTACTACATTTCAGTGGTTCTCCCAAACTATTTCTTATCTGAGTTTGGAAAAAATCAGAAGCACTATCTTTGATTCTTCAATTAAATTTGAAGAAACCTGGGGACCATTTATTCGACACTTTCATATGAATTAATTTGGCTTATTTCAGATCCTTTTCTCTACTTATACTTGTTCAGGTATGGAGTTCTGGAGTTCTTTTCTTGACACCTTTATATATTTATAAAGTGCTATTATTGCCCATGTTAGTTTTAGTTTAGTATTTTTTTTCATTATATATTTTTTCTCATATATAATTTCAATTTTTTTTTCTTTTTTCAACGATTATTTTTGTTTTTCATATATATTTATATAGACTTGATTGATTTATGTACCTTTTGTTGATGGATGTTTTAATAGGATATTATTATCCTATTACTAATGTAATCTCAAGTTTATTGAATCTGTAATCTATTCATTATTTTGTGTTGTTTTTTTTTATATATGAAATTTAATAAAAAGATTGAAAAAGAAAGAAAGAAAACATGTTAGGGATAGCTGGGGATCAAACTGACATTTTTCTTGCAGTAATCCCAAATGTAACCAACCAAATTTCATCAAAAAGTAAAGGGCAATTAGTAAGTGAGATCTTCATGAAGATGAAACTGAAGTAAGAGAAAAATCTTACCTTTTCCTGAGCTTTGCTGGCACTGAAGCTTGGATTAGAGAGATAACTTGTGTATATAATAGTTTCTGGTCTGTTTCTCTGACAATTCTGTGCTTTGTCTATGGAGGGAAAGGCTTCATATTAGACTACAAAGTAGGAATTAGGAAAATTTGAGGAATTAAGCTGTTTGCTCCAAACATTGAGTACAGATTTTTATCAATAGTACAATTTTAATCATTTGATTCCAGCTAAATAAAAGTGAAATGCAGGAAGAACCCTCAGGTCAGGCCATATCTGTAAAATGAGAAACTGTTAGCATTTCTAATAAATGATCTGTAATAACCTTAACTCTGTTTCTCTTCTTGCTGATACTGCTAGACCTGATGAACATCCCTGAAATCTTCAATTTTTATTTCAGACCTCCTGCATTTGCAACTTCTTCTCTTTGCTTTCCAGCACATCAATTGACATTTTACAGATGGCCTCTCAACTGCTAGGACCACAAGACTCATGCCGCTAATAGCAAATTCATTGCCCATTCATAAACTGCCAGCTTCTTGGTCTCTCCTGCCCTGTGCAAACTCTGAAAAGCATCAATGACTATCCTCCCATTGTTGCTTGCAACCACAGGGATTTCACACCTGGAGCTCAGATAGCAGTTGGTAACGATTCTCTCATTTCCTACCATAAACCTTTCCTAAAAGTTAGAGCTGCCTCAGGTTGCCTGCAAATTCAAGGAAGTGGCTTTGTCTAGCATCCCTGGAGTAACTAACTTCTGGGAATAAAAGAGGGTACTCAGCTGACAAGGAAACACAAGGCTTAAATGCATTAACTTGTTCAACCTTGGCAAGCCAGGATATTATTGCAACTGGTGCTCGAAAGAATTAACATTTTGCAGTTTGAATAGTGACACAGCCAGGACAACTGAAGACCTGACTTTCATAAATAGGCCCAGAATGTCAGGAACATCTTCAACTGATTTATGAAATCTGTGCTTATATTGACGACTACAAATGGGATACACAATGATCAATAATCTATAGTCAGACAGTATCAAGTCACAATCTCCTGTGCAAAGCTATTTTGGAACAAAATAACAATAGTTATTGGAAAATATACCACATAAATTATATTAAATCTACAGCACAGAAACATAACTACTCTATGCCAGTCCTCACCATCCAACCTTACAAATCCAACCACCATCCATCCCTGACTTCCTTCCAAACCACTTCTCCCCCCAATACATCAAAGAACAACCTAGTATGTGTGATGGAACTCCATTTGCTATTCAGCCAGCCAATCTAGGGGCCCTTCAGATCGTCCAGGTTTTAGTATCATCCTCATCAGTTCTAACCATCAACCTGATATCATTGATACTCATTACTTTACCCGGACAGTTGCTCCCGTGAGGAGGTCGATTTGCAAGAGCAACCATCGATGGACTGCCATCAGTGAAGACTGTGCACTTGGTAGCTGTTGACTGTACAGAAAGGAGGAATTTATTGAAGGCGTTGGAAATTACATGACTTGAGGACAGCTCAGGTGATGCCGACAATGAATTGTTACTACACGAGTAATCTTTGGATGTTGTCATTGGAATCCCAACACTCTGCTGCTGTTCACCATCTCTGCTCCAACTGTGCCAAAACTTTTTTGCACTTGTATCCTGCAGTAAAGTCTGTGAAGAAAGCCTTGTATCAGGAGTACATTCTTCTGTGGATGGTTTGAAGCCATCGTACGATTCCAACATAGACACCAGGATCTCTTTGATTGATGCTGCTTTGTTTGAGTATTGTCCTGAACTCAGTGCAGTCTGGCCCATGACCACTGGTCTGGAGTATTCATCTGAAACGAGAGACACAAGGGCAAGCTGAAATACTGGTAGCACTTTAAATTAATAAAGTGTCTCAAAAAGGATAGATAAGTGCCAAGATCATCTCAAATTTATTCATTTGCCAAGTGTTTCCCCAATATGAAAACAATTTACAGATGTACAGTGGAGAGCTTTCTAAATGGCTGCATCACTGTCTAGTACAGGGGAGGGGGATTACTGCACAGGATTGTAGTTACAGAGAGGTGTAAAGTTAGTCAGCTCCATCATGAGTACTAGCCTCTGTAGTATCCAAGACTTCAAAAAGTGGTGGCTTCCATCAAAGACACCCACCACACGGGACATTCCCTCTTCTCATTGTTACCATCAGGAAGGCACACACTCAGCTATTCAGGAACAGCTTCTTCCCCTCTGCCATCCGGTTTCTAAACGGACATTGAACTACTTTTTTTTGCACGACTTATTTTAACTTATATACACACATGTATACTTACTGTAATTCAGTTTTCTCTATATTTATCATGTATTGCATCGTACTGCTGCCAAAAAGTTAACAAATTTCATGACATGTCCCGGTAATATTAAACCCAATTCTGATTTATAGAGGAAAATCAGCTCTCTTGGATTCAAACCTACTCGTTCGTGCCTGGAAGCTTAAAATTAGCATCTGCTACAGGCAGGATGCTGATGTTGGAATTAACACTGCCTTCTCACCTTCCTACTCAGACCCCTGCTCCCCATTAAAAAGGAGGAACTGAAATTCTATATGGGCCCCTCATGTTGGAGTGGAGTGATGGATCAATAGGGAAAATTAACATTCCTTTTAAAAAAAAATCAGGTAGAACTATATGCAAATTCATCAATCTCTATTGGGCATTTCCAGACTTGCCATCTCCACCACCTCACTATCATCGGACTACCTCATCAAAATCAACCTGTTAAACTGATTGCCAAGATTTCAGTAGCACTGGGACACATCAATTCTATAGCCACAGATTACCTCCAGAATCCAATCCCATACTTGGTAAAATTAGACTAAATGTCAAGTCAAGGAAAATGCAGTCTAGTGGGTATAATGCAACTCACATTAATTTACCAGCTCAAGCAATATAGGTTCACACAATCCAGGGTCATACCAGAAATCAATGGTAATCAGAAGCCCCTTTGCTCTATTAGCAACCTCCTTACCCGTTACTGATTCTGGGTAGACATCTATGTTTCAGCAATAAATCAGCCCATTTGCCTTCCCCAGTGCCCACTGCTTCAGATGGCTCAAAAATCACCTTTTGAAGCTGGTCTTGAAGTACTTCACCTCCTGTAGCAATGTCACTTCATCCTTTTTAATTACCAACTGAACAATTTGCACTCTTCCCTACAACTGTAGCCCTCTCTTCCAGGATTTGAATCTCCTGTGCTTTCTCAAAGCCCACTTCACACCAAGCTCATAATAATTTCCAACACCTAAACATTGAAAATTTCTTCACCAGCAGCACCTCCCAACATTGGAAACCACATAGTGAGCACCAAACACAGTAACTGAGACTAGAAGAGTCAGGTCAACATCACTGACGCATGTTGTGAAATTTGTCTTTGCAACTGCTGTACAATGCAATAGATTACATAAACAACAAACTGAATTAAAGTATATATTAGTTAAGTAGTGCAAAAATAAAGTAGTGCGGTAGTGTTCATGGGTTCAATGTCCATTCAGAAATCGGATAGCAGAGGGGAAGAAGTTGTCCCTGAATCATTAAGTGTGCGCGTTCAGGCTCCTGTACCTCTTTTCTGATGGAAGCAATGAGACCAGAGCGTGCCCTGGGTAATGATGGATGCTGCCACGTCAATTACCACTTCATCTGAAAGGAGTGGTTGGGTCTGGGATGGGGTAAAAGTAGTCATTGCACTCCCTGCATTTGCAAGGCATGTGGCTGATGAAGATGGAAGTGGAGATCATGGAGGAGCTGCTGAGGAAAGAATCAATTTAAAATACTGACAAGACAAAGACATCTTTGGTAGCAGCAAGTTGAAGGCAGGAGATTCTGGAATATTGTGCATTAAAACATGGATACTGGTGGAACAGAATGATTCTTGTTTAGCAGGCTGCATTTAACACTCAATATGGTTAACACCATGGTTACACGGGTGAATGCATTACAGATTGGATAATAGCTTTGCAAAGCTTTTCCATTCACACCACCTCTAGCTTCCTGCCACTGTCATGTTAATCATGCATCCAATTCCAATTTTCTGCGGCTCCAGAACACAAGCTTGGGGAAATGCAACTCAAAAGTTCCAAGTAAATGCATTATCAAAGTATGACTATGTCACCATATACCTCCTTGAGATTCATTTTCTTGCAGGTATTCATTGTGGAACAAACTGACAATGACAGCTTAGCAGTTAGCATGACTATTACAGCTCAGGGTGTCAGAGTCTGGAGTTAATTCCAACATCATCCGCAAGGCGGCTGAACGTCTTCCCTATGGAATGTGTGGGATTCCTCCAGGTGCTCCAGTATCCTTCCACAGTCCAAGGACACACTGGTTAGGAGGTCTCAAACAAAAGAGACACACACACACACCCCCCTCACCCTCCCCAGAGGAATTCAGCAGGCCAGGCAGCATCTATGGAAAAGTGAATCGACATTTCAGGCCGAGACCCTTTGGCAGAACTGGGGGAAAAAGATGAGCAGATGTTAAAGGTTTGGGACTGGAGAGAGAAATACAAGGTGATAGGTGAAACCTCATCTTACAATTTTCTCTCTCTCCCTCTCCTCTGCCACCTTTTTTCATTCTACTCATCTTTTATCTCCAGTCCTGCCAAAAGGTCTCAGCCCGAAATATTGACCGTACTTGCCCCATCCTGGCTGCCGAGTTCCTCCGGCATTTTGTGTGTGTTGCTTAGATCAGTAGGTTAATCCACACGGGTTTGTAGGCAAATTCTCCTGTGATTAGACTAGGGTTATAATCGGGGTGGGGGGGGGGGGATTGACGAGCAGCACAACTCAGAGTCAAAGGGGCCCGTTCTGCATGGTGTCTCAATAAATGAGCAAAGAAAACACCACAGAATCAATGAAAAGCTACACACAAAGTCTGATGAGCACTGTGATAAACACAAAAAAAATAATAAATAATATTGAGAACAGGTTGTAGAGTCCATAGATTGTAGATAGTTCAGTGTGAGGGAGTGAAGTTATTCACATTGTTTCAGGAGCCTGATGGGGTGAACATTAGTAATCTGGTGTTGTGAGACCCAAGGCTCTTGTACCCCTTTCCCCATTTTCATTTTCTCTCAGCATACACACAAGATTCAACCATTTCAAATGAGGAACCTTACCAGTGTGACCAGGGCTGGCTAGTTCTGATGAAGAAAAAAATCAGCAGTTTGCAACATAGCTGTTTATTTCCCAACCCTCCCTACCCCCCCCCCCCCCCAACCTTATGGGTATCGCCAACATTCTCTCACTTCATACTTATAATGGCCATGTTCTCCATTTGGTGTTTCTAACCGACACGGTGCTTTTCAGCAACCTTGTTCAGGTTCAGCACACATTTGACACCATAGTAACAGAATATATTAACTGGCTCACTAAAACAACATCTAGACAGATTAGATAGGAAGCAGTCTCTACAAAATACAAACAAGAGAAAATCTGCAGATACTGGAAATCTGAGCAAGACACAGAAAATGCTGGAGGAACTCAGCAGGCCAGGCAGCATCTAGGGAAAGAAAAGGATTTTACCTGGAAACATTCCTTTTTTGACTGTACTCTTTTCCTAGATGCTGCCTGGCCTTCTGTGTTCCTACAGCATTTTGTGTGTGTTTGTACAAAATACACTTCAGTTTGTCATTCCACTAGATTGCTAAAAAGATTAAAACAATTACCTGCAAATACTGATGAGCCTGGAAACTGGGGCAAAGGACACAAGGTGTTCAGATGGAAACCTGAAGTAGAGATACTCTCTGCCTCAGCTGCAGGAAATAGATTATTCTCTCTTCCCAGCTGTTAAGAGTGCAGAGAACAAGTTCAGATTTACACAAAGTGCCAATTATCCAGTAGTAGTTAAATCAATGAAGCTATAACAAGGCCTGGATTGGGGAAAGGAGAACTTCAACCAAGCAATTTGATTGGTGTAAAACTGGGTGGAAAGAGGCTTTAATCAATCATATGATCATGACCAAACCTCCTTTAAAGAAACACCATTAACAGTCAACAATGATTTGATAAGTATTTTGTTCATTTAGTTCAGATTGCCAAAATGTGCTTCTCCTGTTTGCTTGGCTGAAATAACTTTACAACTCTAATGGTTCTTTCCATTTCCAGATTTTCCAAACCCCATTTCAATGAAGACATTGCCCCTTTAAGATTGTTTAGGTTAGACATTTTAAACCAATTATCCTCTCCAATTTACTATTCCAATCAGCATTCTTCACTGAAAATTAAAGAGGTGTGTTTAACTTCACTTCTCTGCACAGATTATACTGTGTGAACTCTGTATCTTTCTTTAAAGTTGTGAATAAACCATTTATGTTAAATTCTAATTTTATGATGGATATACTGCTATGGCAGTAAAACATATCTGTTAACAATAACCAACTTTCAACTGAGGAAAAGTTGATGCATTATAATATTAGTTTCAGTATTTCATTATCCATCCAAATGTGTCTGCCCTGTAGGATTTTCTGTTTTAATTTCAATGTAATCTTTTGAGTTATTATAATATGATCACTAAGACTGTTGCTTGTTTATATTTTCTTTCAGGCTTTTCACCCAGCATGTCCCCAAAGCTGAGCCATTTCTGTTCAAAAGGCTGGACAATGGAACAGCTACCTACCCACTCCTCATTAGAACAAATGGATTTTTATTATTTGTCAAATCCACAGATAATCTCAACCAGAAACACCCCAACCTAGTCGATTCCGTGCTCAGTCTCAATCATGCATTTGAGACCAGTTACTAACGTCCAACAGGCTCTCACCACCAACGGAATGCCTCTGGTAAAATCTGTAACCTTTCCGAAATATCAACTTTGCCCGTAAAATCACAAGGAACTGGCATCTAATATGGCTATCCTCATCTTCAAATCAGAAATGCACAACATCAAAACAGGCCTTTCCATCCATCCAGTCCACCTTGATCATTAATGACCCATTTGCACTATTTCCTACTTAAATCCCATCATTTTATTCTCCCTGCATTTACATCAATTGCCCCCAGAGGGCAATTGTCTACACACGCGAGGCAATTAAACTACCACCCTGCAAGTCTTTGGGGGGAAGGTGGAGCACCCAGAGGACACCCATGTGTTCAGAGGGAGGATGTGTAAAACACAAACAGGGTTGAACCTGGCTCTCTGGTGCTATGAGGCAGCAGCTGTGTTGCCGTGCAGTAACAGGGAGCAGAAGTGGTAGCAGAACAACAACTGATTTTCCAGAGTGGATGCTCAACACCTGATGACTTGGATGATTTTTAACCAAGAGATTGCCAATGTAGAAATGAAAGTGGAAATGGAAAAAAAAATTCAGTCAACGTTCGGGCTGCGACTCTTCAGAAGGACTGGAAAAAAGGAGGTGAGTAGAGTTAAAAGGTGGGGGGGGGGAGGGGAGGGAGAAACACAGGGTGAGAGGTGAAGAGTTGGGAAGTTGATTGGTGAAAGAGGTACAGGGCTGGAGAAGGGAGAATCTAATAGGAGAGTGTAGAAGGCCATGGAAGAAAGAAAAGGGGGAGGCAATGGGCAGGCAAGGAGATAAGGTGAGAGAGGGAAAAGGGGATGGGGAAATGGAGGGGCGGCATTACTGGAAGTTTGAGAAATCGATGTTCATGCCATCAGGTTGGAGACTACCCAGACAGAATATCAGTTGTCGCTCCTCCAGCCTGAGTGTGGCCCATCACGTCGGTGGAGGAGGCCATGGATAGACATATCAGAATGGGAAGTGGAATTAAAATGGGTGTCCACTGGGAGGTCTCACTTTTTCTGGCAGACGGAGTGTAGGTGCTCAGAGAAGTGGTCTCCCAATCTACATTGTGTCTCACCGATATACAGGAGGCCACATTGGGAGCACCGGACACAGTATATGACCTCTAACAGACTCACAGATGATGTGTCGTCTCACCTGGAAGGACTGTTTGGGGCCCCGAATGGCAGTGAAGGAGGAGGTGTAGGGGCAGGAGTGCCACTTGTTCTGCTTGCAAGAACCCGTCACCAATCTTGACCTCTCCATAGAGCATTGTGTGCAGTTCCGATTGCCACACTCTAGAAAGCTTGTGATTACGCTACTGAATGTGCAAAGGAGATTCACTAGGATGTTGGTTGGATTGGGAGGACTTTAGCTATGAGGAGAAGTTGGATGGGTTGGGCTTGTTTTACCTGAAGCAAAAGAGCTGAGGGATGATATGATAGAAGCACAGTTAGGATAGACATCATTCCCAAATGTAATCATTCATTTGTCAAAGCCTCAGGTTCTGATATCTCAAAACCAAAAATGCTCTTCGGTCCTCTCTCCGCCTGTAAGGTACTTGTTAAAAGCTAACTCGTCATTCCAGTTTTTGTGCATTTCTCCATAATCACCTGAAGTTGCTTGATCCCTCGTGTGAAGCTCTGGATAAACGTTGCTATGCTACAGGTGGCTTAAACTTGTTGTTGTTTATCATTCACAACACTTATCAGTTAGAGAGCTGGGTGAGAAAAGATTTGTTAAAGGAATAAAACTGATCTCTAATTTTCTTTAAAAAGGTGAATATATCCACCTGACACTATACTGAAGCTTCAGTACTGATTACATTCTCAACGTGGGGCTTGGCCCTTAGCCCAGAGCACAAATACCACCAACTCAACAAGGCCAACACTTGTACCAATAAATTGTTTTATTTACATCTGGAGTTTGATGACAAGAGAGTATCCCAGATTTCATATTGGTGACATCCCTATTGGCAACAACATGTCTTTGTTAATTCTTGGATGAAATGGACATAATCCCAGATGGTCAAGTCCAACTAAGAATGACATCTGACATCTTACATCACCATAGACTTATAGGTCTAATTTCTCAACAGTTACAAATGTGCAACAGCATCTGCAAAAGGAAGGAACCGTCCTTTGCAATGAAAATGGAATGTGATGTCTTCAAAAACCAGACCCAAAACTCATGTTCTCACATCACAACATCAAAATGCTTTGTATGCTCCTGAGTTCTGTTAAAGGATTCATGTCCTTTTTAATGCAAAGTCCTTAGTCCCAAAAATAAAGAAATCCTAAGTATTTGTAAGAAAATTACATAAGTGAAATGTGCAATTGTAGATTATAATATACTGTACAGTTCACTGTACAATACACTTTACATGGTACTCGAAAAGGAAGAATATGCTGGAAGATATGCAGGCTGGTGTAAATACTTCACCCACCTTATTGATAAATCCTTCAGTTCCACACTTTCTTATAAGATTATCTATAAAAGCCATCATTCCTTGGAAAATGTCTCAACATTTTCACTATTCATTACATTAAGTTTCTCCAAACTTTGTTGCTGAGTTCATAGCTCAGTTTCTAGGCTCGTTTATAGATGAAGCCATTTCAACGCTCTCCAAGTTCAGGAGGGAATTTGGGAGAACATATACCAGTCCTCACGGAAGGGTCAGCAGAGGAAAGAAATGAGCAGTGTCAAGTTCCTGGGTATTAACATCTCAGAAGATTTACTCTGAGCCCAACATGTCAAAGAATTACAGAGAAGACACCAGTAGCTCTACTTCATTAAGAGCTTGAGGAGATTTGGTCTGTTAATAAACACTCTTACAAATTTCTATAGATACTGTACTGTGAGGAGTATTTGGACTGGTCACCTCACAGTCTGGTATGAAGCCTCCAGTGCACAGGATCACAAGAGACTGCTAAGGTTTGTAGACTTAGTCAGCTCCATTGCAAGCACAAGCCTCACCACCATCGATGACATCTTCAAAAGGTGATGCCTCAGAGAAGGCAGCATCCACCATTAAGGACCCTCACCACCTGGGACACGCCCTCCCTTTTCGTTACTACCATCAAGGAGTTACACGAGCCTGAATGCCCACGCTCAGTGATTCAGGTACAGCATTTTCCCCCTCTGTCATCAGATTTCTGAACAGACTATGAACCCTACCTTGTTATTCCTTTTTTCACTTTTTCTTTCTTTGTAACTTTTGTATTTTTATGTCTGCACACTGTACTGCTGCCACAAAACAACATTACATATCAGTGATAAAAATCTGATTTTGATCCCAGAGTCGGTTTAAGTGAGTTTAGCTAATACCTTTTCTAGATGGAAACATCCCAGGCAAATGACATTCTGTTGTTAAACAGGGCAGAACTCTTAAAATGTTACCTTCATTGATAGTCAAGGCATCTCCTCATCTTCATGCACATTTTCTGTGGAAGTGCAGTATAATTAATTCATTTTTAGAAATTTGGTTGTTCATTAAATGATACACAATTTATCATGACAATTTATTAAATAGGACTCTACCAGTATTAGCAACAGCTGTCAGCATAGCTGGCAAACACAAATTGTAAATTCACAAAGTGTCATGTGGTTATGGTGGTAAGACAAGGAGAGTTTGCCTATTACATCAGAACATTAAAATAAGACCAAGAGGCTCCTCGGGTCTACTCCACTAGTCGATAAGATCATAGCTGATCTGATCTTAGCCTCAGATCCAATTTCCCACCTGGAATCCCTTACAACCAAAACAATATCTTTCTTGAAACATAGTCAACCTTATCAAGGGTGGAGAATTTCAAATATTCAGAGTCAAGTTTATTATCACTCACCTAGATGACGAAACGTTTGTTGTTTTGTGGTGGCAGTTCAGGGCAAAGGAATACAAATAGAGGGCAAACTATGTTAATATCAAGGTCATGGACCAGAAATCTGAGAGCAGAGGACAAGCAGCTGTTTCTGAATCTTTGAGTGTGCCTCTTTGGACTCCTATACCTTTTTTCTGATGGTAACTCGTCCTGGATGGTGACAATCAGTAGTGATGATGCCACCTTCTTGAGTTACCAACTCCCTCTGAGAGAATTTCCTCCTCATTGTTGCCTTAAATAGGCCACTTCATATTCTAAAGCTACGCCCCCATTCTGGAATTCCCCATCAGGGGAAGCCTCCCCTCAAATTTCACGAGAAACCAACTTTAGAAGAAGGAATTGTGAGACTGTATGATCAGACATGGATGAGTAAAAAGAAGTTTTGGTGGATGATACTGGCTGGGCACTGTAAACCTGTGTCAACTAACTGGCTGGAATATTCAAAGACATCTTCAATCTCCCACTGCTGCAGTCGGAGTTTCCCACTTGGTTCAAAGGGGCATCAATTATCCTGGTGCCCAAGAAGAGCAGAGTGAGTTGCCGCAATGACTAGTGCCCAAAAGCACTTATGTGCTCTGTGAATGGGTGTTTTGAGAGGTTGGTGATGGCTAGGTTTAACTCCTGCCTGAGCAAGGACCTGGAGCTGGTGCAATTGACCTACCCCCAAGACAGGTCTAAGATGAATGCAATCTCATTGGCTCTCCACTTGGCTTTGGACCATTTGGACAACAGTGATACCTACATCAGGGTGCTGTTTATTGATTTCAGCTCACCTTCATCCCCTCAGTATTAACCAGCAAGCTTCAAAACCTGGCCTCTGTACTCCCTATGTAACTTCCTCGTCCTCACTGACACAACCCCGTTTCATTGCTACAATCAGCAAGGAGGTACGGGAACTTGAGGGACCATACTCAATGATTTCTGACCAGTCCATGAACACTACCCCTTTATCCCTTCTACTGTCCACTATTTGTTATTTTATAATTTTTTGTAATTTTTATGTCATCATGCTGTACTGCTGCCACAAAACAACACTTTCCATGTCAAATAGGTCAGTGATAGTAAACAAACACCAGAAAGTCTGTAGATTCTGGAAATCAAAGCAACACACACACACGCACGCACCCCCCCCCCCCCAACCCGGAGGAACTCGACAGGCAGCATCTATGGAAAACAAAATAAACAGTCGATGCTTTGGGCCGAGACCCTTCATCAGTGCCCCTAATCATCAGGTCCTGAAGAAGGGTCTCGGCCGAAACATCGACTGTTTACTCTTTTTCATAGACATTACCTGGCCTGCTGAGTTCCTCCAGCATTTTATGTGTGTGCTGTTCAGTGATTTTTAAAATAGGGTACAATTTATGTAAGTATGAATAGCTGTAAAAATAATCAAAACTCGTTTTGATTCATCTGTGGCTCAGTGGAAAGATTTGCATCAGACAAAATGAAGCTGGCTCATCTTTTTTTTTGAGATTCAGTTCACAGGTAGAGTCATAGAGCATGACAGCACAGAAATAGGCCCTTTGGGCCATCTAGTCTGTGCTGAACTGTTATCCTGATAGTTCCCATCAACCCACACCACGCCCCTCCCATCCATATACTTCTCCAAATTTCTCTTAACTGTTGAAATCAAGCCTGCATCCACCACCTCCTCTGGCAGCTTGTTCCACCCCCTCACCGTGTGGAATGATTGTGGGTGCTAGGCTGGCTGGTTTGAGAAACTGCTGATCTCGCCACAACAGTCTTTAGAGTTTACAGAGAATGGTGTGAAAAATAAAAAGCATCCAGTGGGTGGCAGTTCTTTGGGTGAAAACACCTTGTAAGTGTGAGGGAGAGGTCAGAGGAGAATGGCCAGACTGAATGACTGACAGGAAGGCGATTGTAACGAGTAATTGTTTGAGTTACTACAGTGATGTGCAGAAGAGCATCTCTGAAAGCACAATATGTCAAAACCTGAAGTGGATGGGCTACAGCAGCAGAAGACCATGAGCAGTCACTCAGCGGCCACTTTATTGGGTACAGGAGACACAGTGAAGTGGCCTTCGTGTGTATCTGTAGAACCCTTGAAATTCGCTTTCACCTTGTCTGCAGGTGCAATATCATGCATTCTTTTAGCCTTTCTGATTTGTCTCTTGGGTGTTCTTTTGCATTTCTTATGCTCCTCAAGTGCTTCATTTGTTCCTTGCTGCCTACACCTTATTCTTCTACTCAACTAGGACCTCAATATCCCTCAAAAACCAAAATTCCCTAAACTTTTTAGCCTTGCCTTTTATTTGAATAGGAATATAAGACCATAAGACATAGAAGCAAAATAGGGCCATTCAGCCCATCAAGTTTTCTCTGCTAAGCCATCGTTGCTAATTTATTATCCCTCTCAACCCCATTCACCTTATCTTTTCCCCATAACCTTTGATACACTTACTAATCAAGAACCTATCAATCTCTACTTTAAATATACCCAATGACTTGGCCTCCACTGCTGTCTATGAGAATGAATTCCACAGATTCAACATCCTCTGACTAAAGAAATATCTGCTCAACTCTTTCTATCCACAGCCTGAGAATAGAAAGATGTTCTTCTATCCACAGGCTGTGCCGTCTCCACTATAGGAAACATCCTCTTCACATCCACTCTATCTAGGCCTTTCAACATTCGATAGGCCTCAATATGATCCCTCCTCATCCTTCTAAACTTCAGTGAGAATAGACCCAGAGCCATCAAACAAACCTCATATGTTAACCCTTTCATTCCCAGGATCATTCTTGTGAACCTCCTCTGGATCCACTCCAGTGCCAGCACATCCTTTCTAAGATAAGCGGCCCAAATCAGCACACAACATTGCCCGTGCAGTCTGACCAATGTCTTATGAAGCCCCAGCATCACATCCTTGTTCTGACATTCTTGTCCTCTCAAAATTACTGCTAACATTGCATTGGCCTTCCTCACCGCTGACTCAACCTGCAAATTGCCCTTTATGGATCTTGCACAAGGATCCCCAAGTCCCTTGGCATTTCTGATTTTTGAATTTTCTCCCCGTTTAGAAAATAGTCTGCACCTTTGTCCCTTCTGCCAAAGTGCATGACTGTGCACCTCCTTACGCTATATTCTATCTGCCTCATCTTTGCTTATTCTCAGAATCTGTACAAATCCTTCTGCAGAATTCCCTGCTTCCACCACGCTGCCTGCCCATAAACCTATCTTTGTGTTGCACACAACCGTGGCCACAAAGTCAGCAAATTGTTCAGATGTAATACCCTGATTTAGATCATGCTTTGTTGCATTAATACAGTTATGCTGCTGGGTATTTTATTTTCTGCAGGTCATCTCAAGATGCAAAGTGTTCCTTGAATTAGATTGTACAATTGTGTATATTTTTACTGTTTAAAATAATAATTCAGTTGATTAAGTTAGGCTTGTTGTAATAGCCAATAGGACTTGTCTTGTTAACGTTTTGTCCAATAAGATGCCCCGGAACATTCTAGCGGGATCGAGGGTAGCCATTTTCTGGAGCGAGTGCAGGTTTTGGAAGAAGAGAGAAGGAAAATGGAATCAGACAACAAACATAGCAGAAGAGCACAAACTCATTTGGAAGGACAGATACTGCTCAGAAAATCCTCGTGCAGACAATGGTCTCGCGAATAACGTGCAGATAACTTTTGATTAGCTGGTTATCACACGGCATTGCAGAAAATTCAAGATGCCTTGTCCTTGGACATTACTTGGATATTTATTCAGAAAACTCTTTAGTCACATCAGCCAACTCTATGCAGGCTCGAGAAAACGCTTTTGGCACTACTGAAAAATCAGCTGATCTTATGGTGGTTCAGACACACATTCTAAGAGGATGGAGAAAAGCTCTCTGCCTACCTTTTCGGGTTAGATAAATCACTGCATTGTTTGTACCGTAAAGGGGGCATCAAGCTGTCCGAGATAAATCACTTAAGAGTGGAGCAAGTTGTGAAGGGCTCACTGTCACAAGACAGTTGCTCTACATATTCGAATGAGCCACAAGATGCATGATCCTCCATCTTTTACTGAGTTACTTTGAGAAGTTAGAGAGGAGGAAAGTATGATTGAGGAACGAAATGTTTCCAAACGCTGAGGGAAGGTCTTCAGTTCACAAACAAGAGAAAATTTGCAGATGCTGGATATCAAAGCAATGCGCACAAAATGCTGGAGGAACTCAGCAGGCCAGGTACCATCTATGGAAAAGAGCACAGTCGATGTTTTGGGCTGAGACCCTTCATCTGGACTGTCTTCATTTGTAGTCTCTGTTGCTAAAGTGACCTCTGATTCCACACAGGTAGAGTTTTAGAGATATGAGGTGAAGAGGCTTTAGACTGAGATGACTCGGTTGATGCCAGCTAAGCATGACACGTCCACTCAGAAACCCGACCCTCCTGCGAAGATCACGAAGCAAGGAGATGCTGTCGCCAAGGGTTTCTTGTTTGAGGATAAGCCTGGTATTTCCTGTTAAAATTGTGGAGAAGATGGACGTTTCAACTGAGATTGTGGGCAGGAAAATCTTCTAAAAGTAAACCAGTGGTTAATTAAACAGAAAAAGAAAATGGGAAACTACAGAGAACAGCCTGACATCTTGGAGAAACTACGTTCCAATCAGGGTATCAAGAGAAATACTAATGTGCAAAACATTATTCCTGAGAATTCTCAAGTTACTTTGTTCTACAGATCCTTTTACAACAGGTATTTAACACGTTTACCATTGACGCCTCTCAGTGCCCTTGCGATTCAGAGGCTTCATGCTGAAGATTAGCTGAATGATTGTTATTTGTTGTTTGGAACTGACATTTTTGGAAGCAGATGCTGGAGTAGCTGAGACCATTGATAAACTAGTGCTGTTTGCCCGGATCCAGTCACGAAAATGTGAAGCGTCCATTCTTGTGGGAACAAATACTTCCATTGTGAGAAGGCTCAATGGAACATGCAAGGAGAGAAATGGAGAGAACTTTCTGGGTGTCTATTCACCCTGTATTCAGAGATGTTTTGAGAATGTGCAAGTTTCTCCTACATAGGAAGATGAGCATAAAAGAGGAACTGTGTGGTATCCTCATTCTTAACAGACAGACAGACATACTTTATTGATCCCGAGGGAAATTGGGTTTCATTACAGCCACACCAACCAAGAATAGTGAAGTATAAAACCATAAAAAGTAGCAATATAAAACCATAAATAATTAAATAATAATGTTAATCATGCCAAGTGGAAATAAGTCCAGGACCAGCCTATTGGCTCAGGGTGTCTGACACTCCGAGGGAGGAGTTGTAAAGTTTGATGGCCACAGGCAGGAATGACTTCCTATGATGCTCAGTGTTACATCTCGGTGGAATGAGTCTCTGGCTGAATGTACTGCTGTGCCTAACCAGTACATTATGGAGTGGATGGGAGTCATTGTCCAAGATGGCATGCAACTTGGACAGCATCCTCTTTTCAGACACCACTGTCAGAGAGTCCAGTTCCACCCCCACAACATCACTGGCCTTACGAATGAGTTTGTTGATTCTGTTGGTGTCTGCTACCCTCAGCCTGCTGCCCCAGCACACAACAGCAAACATGATAGCATTGGCCACCACAGACTCGTAGAACATCCTCAGCATCGTCCGGCAGATGTTAAAGGACCTCAGTCTCCTCAGGAAATAGAGACGGCTCTGACCCTTCTTGTAGACGGCCTCAGTGTTCTTTGACCAGTCCAGTTTATTGTCAATTCATATCCCCAGGTATTTGTAATCCTCCACCATGTCCACACTGACCCCTTGGATGGAAACAGGGGTCACCGGTGCCTTGGCCCACCTCAGGTCCACCACCAGCCCCTTAGTCTTTTTCACATTAAGCTGCAGATAATTCTGCTTGCACCATGTGACAAAGTTTCCCACCGTAGCCCTATACTCAGCCTCATCTCCCCTGCTGATGCATCCAACTGTGGCCGAGTCATCAGAAAACCTCTGAAGATGGCAAGACTCTGGGCAGTAGTTGAAGTCCGAGGTGTAGATGGTGAAGAGAAAGGGAGACAGGACAGTCCCCTGTGGAGCCCCAGTGCTGCTGACCCCTCTGTCTGACACACAGTGTTGCAAGCGCACATACTGTGGTCTGCCAGTCAGGTAATCAATAATCCATGTCACCAGGGAAGCATCCACCTGCATCACTGTCAGCTTCTCACCCAGCAGAGAAGGGCAGATGGTGTTGAACGCACTGGAGAAGTCACAAAATATGACCCTCGCAGTGCCCACCAGCTTGTCCAGGTGGGCGTAGACATTGTTCTGCAGGTAGATGATGGTAGACAAAGTAACCAGTCACTTGGCATCCTGGCAGAGTCATCAGGGTGTCTGGAACACCCCAATTTTCAGGAGTGCCCAGCACCCTGGCCATTCTTGTGGATGCCCCTGGCAATCAGGTAGAAGAGTCACTCTTACCTGCAGGAATGTTGGTGAAACCTGAACTGCAAACATCTTCAAACAAGAGAAAAACTGTGGATGCTGGAAATCCAAGCAACACACACAAAATGCTGGAGGAACTCAGCAAGCCTGGCAGCATTTGCGGAAAAGAATACAGTCAACGTTTCAGACCGAGACCCTTCATTAGGAATGTTGGTGAGACCTGAACTGCAGAAATCTTCGGCTGTCTACTCTAACCAGATTTCAGGAACACTTCAGGAAGAGATGTTATCCTCATACTTGGCACGCAGATTGCAATCTCTTTCTTGTGGCAGTAGTTTCTAGCTTTCTGGTGAAGAAAAAGGAAGAGAAAGAGTCTTCTTATCGGAAAAGTTGACATTGAAATTATTCAACTTTGATGACTCACTGATAACAGAGGAATGGAAAAAGAGACCAAATGATAAGATGTTGAAATGCAAAGACACCTCTTCTACTGTTGAGTTTGACTGTAGTTGCTCCAAGAGAACCACCACTCTATCAGGGTAACAGAGGACACCCCTGCCCGAGAGAGCTCTCACCAGTTAGCACCAGTGATGGATGAAGATGTTCAGTAGCACCTGCTGAAGCTGAAGGAAGCTGAAATTATCACTGAGCCGAGAAGTTCCTGTGCATCTCCTGTAGCTGCTGTGAGGAAGAAGAATGGGAAAATACAATTGTATGTTGATTATAGAACACTGAGCAGATGTACAATCCCAGCTCCCCGGATTGGGGATGCCCTGGCCTGCTCAAGTGGAAGCAAAAGGTTCGGTGTGTTGGATCTTAAAGAGTGGGTATTATCAAATACCAGTGAGTGAATCTGATAAAGAGAAGGCAGCATTCATATTTTTTTCAGTTTGAAAGGATACCTCAGGGTATAGCTGGACACTGGCTACCTTCCAACGTGTCATAGAGCAGACGGTTGGAGACATGACTCTGCTTGAGGTACTGGTGAACTTGGATGATCTCATAGTGTTTGATTCAACACCAGAGGAGCACGAGACAAGACGACTGAAATTGTTAGACTGCCTGAAAGCTGAAGGTTTAAAACTGTCATTGGACCAGTGCCCATTCTGTAAAATGTCAGTCAGCTGTGAAGGACATATAGTCTCACAGGATGGAGAGGCTACAGATGTGTCTAAGATAGAGGCAGTAATCACATGGCCAAGACCCGGAACTCTGAGTGCTCTGCATTCAGTCCTTAGATTCTATGGGTACTTCTGGAGATTTGTGAAAAACTCCTCCAGAATGAGTCACCCTTTGAATCAACTTTTTTCCTTTTCAAAGTTCTTTTGAAGATCCTGATCTGGAGCTACACTCTGACTTCGGTTCTTTGTGGGAATGGGACCCGCTCTCAGGGCTTCACGACTGACTGCTTTTTAATATCCCTAGGATGTGACCTGGAAGACTAGCCTGCCTTCAGGGTGCTGGATTTCAATGGTTCTGGAGATGTGCTGATTCTAGGCCGGTGCCCCTGACTGAAACGCCGTGGGAGAACACGGAACATCAGGAGCAGTGGGTTAGCTGCCGTGGGTTGTGTATCCAGGGGGCTGTGCCTTTCTGGGGCCGACTGTCCAGACACGGAGCTCAGAAAAAGCAATGTAATGGACTCTTAACATCATAAATCAGCAAGTTGTTTGTTATGTCTCCCCTCTCACTGTGAAATGGGGCCACCTCTTTTTCACTTTTAGGGAGAGAGAGCCTGTGGTATGTCAAATACTGGGTGAATGAGTGGTCTTTGGGGTACTGCAAGGCTGCGTCTTTATTGTTGTACATGTTCGGCACAGCACTGTGGGCTGTATTGTGCTGTAGGTTTTCTATGTTTCTATGATGCTTTACTGCACGCAAGTGCTTGGTGGAGGGCACTGATGATTTTTTGCTGTGGGGGTGGGGTGGGGGTATCATTGCTTTGCTGCTGTTTGTGCGAGGGAGGGGGTAGCCGGGGGGATTTTGGGGTTCTAACATTTAACTGTCGTTCATTCTTTGGGGCACTCCTCTGTTTTCGGAGATGTTTGTGAAGAAAAAGAATTTCAGGATGTATATTGTATACATTCTCTAACATTAAATGTACCTTTGAACCTATTGAATTCCTGTGTGGTTATCTCCCCTCAGCAAAGAAAGGTAGAAAGCCAAAGAAAGAAAAAGCCAAGACTTACCTTAACCTTTCAGAGCCTTTCGGGAAAAGATAGTATGTAAAATGTAAAGAGGCATTTCAAATGCTTAAAGGGTTACTGACTAAAGCAACCGTGTCTACCTTTACAAACCTTTGGTTGGATGTGTATTGCACACAGACGCTAGCTGTGAAGGGTTAGGTGGTGTTTGAAGGTGAACAGCTGAGACCTGTTGCTTTCATTAGCTGGAGTTTGTTGTCATCTGAACGAAACTAACCAGCTTACAAATTGGAGTTTCTGGCATCAAAATAGGCAGTAATAGACGAACTCAATGACTATCAATGTGGTGAGAACTGACAACAATCTCCCAATTTATATTCTGATGTCTGCAAAACTGGATACCACAGGTTATTGCTGGCCGGCGATGTTGTCTGCCCATGATTTCAACCTTAAATATTGGCCAGAAAGTCAGAACATTGAAGCCAATGCCTTATCACAACACTCTTATGAGATGCTGGTGGGAGGATACTCCTGCCTCAGTGGTTAAAATAATGTGTCAGTTTACCATAGTTGGCAAATCGGAGCAAAGACTATGGTCTGATAGAGCTGTCAATCATTTGGAGCTTCTAGCCATGCAGTTCCACAAGCATAATGCAATCTGACCATGCTGAATACAAAGCAGTTGCCTGCCTCGAGCCCTCTTGAATTGTCAATAGCACAGCAAGATGACCCTTGTATAGGTGAAATCTATTCAGCCAGCCAAGAAAGAAATTTCAGAAGTTGTGAAGACAAAACTCTCTATTATACTCCTACTGATGAGGGAATGGGACAAACTAGAGTTGAGGAACAAAGTTTTATACACGGATACATCTTCTCCAAACGGAACTCAATGTCCCATTTGATTTAGCCTGAGAAGTACAGGATGATTGTACTGAGGTCAGTTCATGATGATTCAGGTCATTTGGGATTTTGGCAAGAGTTATTGATTAGACAGAGATCATTTCTACTGGCTATGAATGAAGTCTGAAGTTGAAGATTACTGTAAGTCTTGCATTCGTTGTATTCAGAGGACGGCGCAACTGAAAAGAGTTGCTCCCTTGTCTCATCTACAAAGCATGGGACCACTTGATTTAGAGTGTATGGATTTCCTCTCTAGAGAGCCTGATTCAAGTAACACTGCAAATGCCTCAGTCATCACTGATCAGACACCAGACAGATATGCTCAAGCCTTTCCCATAAAGAATCAGAAAGCATCCACAGCTGCCGAAGTGTTGTGGGAAAAATACTTTACTCATCATGGCCTCCCGAGAAGGATGCACAGTGATCAGGGAGGGGATTTTGAGAACAGTCTCGTACATGAATTACTGAGTATGCTTGGAGTTGAGAAGTCGAAAACTGTGCCATATCATTGTCAAGGCAATCCTCAGCCTGAGGGATTTAACACAACGTTGTTGGACATGCTAGGTGTCAGGGAAAAGAGTGAGTGGAGTCAGCGTATTCGACATTTGGCACATTGATATGACTGTATTCAGAAGGAAGCCACTGGCTACACCATTTACTATTCAGACCACTGGATTTCTCCACCTTATGTCGTGGAGGGTCAGATGTCAAGCTTGCCATTTCTTTCATTTGAAAGTAGAAAATTCTCCAAATCCTGTAAAAATTCTCCATCGGAAATATCTTTTAGCCCTAGGGCAGGGAGTATATATTGACTCGGAGTCTGACGCAGAACCTACACCCAGTTAAAAAAAACTCTGCAAATGAGAATTTAAAAATAAACAAGCTGAGGGTAAGCCAGACAATAGTGTGGTTTTGGTGGAACCAGACAAATTCACTGAATACGGTACTGACTCAGAAGACGAGGAAACTGGAATGTGGTATGACTTGCCTTAAGCAAACCTTCCAGGAGGAGTTGATGACAAGATGTCAGAACGTTTCAGTCTACACCTGGGTATAATGGGGAAGACAGCCAGAAGTGATATTAGATACTGAAAGGGAAATGGACTCAAATATAGTTGAAGGTGAAGCAGAGTTTAGTCAGAGGGCAGGAGGAACTGAGTTGCAGGAAGGAATGAATGGTGGAAAGGATGAGAGATTTCAAAGTAAACACGAAAAGTCACAAGGAAAGACTGAAACTGAAGGAACTGAAACTGAGATAAGATCTCAGAGTCAGGAAACCTCCCGATAGGCTGGCATATGATGCATCTGCAAATTGGAGTGTTGTTTCAATTCCAATGGTGAGATATGTTACTTCCATTTACAAATGGATTGGAGGTCCTGAACTCACGCAATTCATTTGAATGCTGTAAGACTGAGTATTAGTATTGTATTATTAATAATGGATTTGGTAAGTTCCAAAAGTTTGCAAAGTCATGAGGACTTGCCTATTTTGACAGGGGGAGGATGTAATACATTGACTTAGACCATGCTTTATTGTATTAATACAGTTATGAAGCTGGGCATTTTATTTTCAAGATTTTCCTCAAAATGCAATTTTTTCCTTTAACTACATTGTACAATCAAGTATTTCTGTTTTTCGCTGTTTAAAATAATAATTCGGTTGATTAAGTTTGGCTTGTTGTAATAGCCTATAGGATTAGTCTTGTTAACATTTTGTCCAATAGGATGTCCCGGAACATTCTAGAGGAATCGGGGGGGGGGGAGCATGGGGAGAAGGGTTGCCATTTTCTGGAGAGAGTGCAGGAGTTTTTGGGAGAAGACTCCTTATTCAAGAAAAGATATACTGACATTGGAGAGGGTTCAGAAAAGATTCACGAGAATGATTCCAGGAATGACAGGGTTACCGTATGAGGAACGTCTGGCAGCTCTTGGGCCGTATTTCCTGGAGTTCAGGAGAATGAGGGGCATCTGATAGAAACATTCCGAATGTTAAAAGGCCTGAACAGATTAGATATGGCAAAGTTATTTCCCATGGTGGGGGAGTCTAGGCCAAGAGGGGACAGCTTCAGGATTGAAGGATGTCCTTTTAGAACTGAGATGTGGAGAAATTACTGTAGTCAGAAGGTAGTAGATCTGTGGAATTTGTTGCCACAAGTACCTGAGGAGGCCAAGTCATTGGGTGCATTTAAGGCAGAGGTAGATAGGTTCTCGATTAGCCAGGGCATCAAAGGGTATGGGGTGAGGGCAGGGGAGTGGGGATATTTGGAAGAATTGGATCAACCATAACTGAATGGTGGAGCAGACTCGATGGGCCGAATGGCCTACTTCTGCTCCTATATCTTGTGGTCTTGAGAAGAAGTGAAAAGGAAATGGACAATGAACATATCAGAAGAACATGAACTCATTTAGAAGGACCTATACTGCAGTGGGAAAATTCTCACGCAGACTATGGCCTCACAGAGAATGTACAGATAACTTTTAATCAGTTAGTTATTACACAACCTTGGAGAAAGTACAAGATGTCTTGTCCTTGGACATTTATTTGTGCTTTGCTTGGACTGTGTTTCAGACAGAATTGTTCAGTACCATGAGTAAACGGAATGAAGCAAACCCGGATTGGCCATGCTCCAATGACTATGTGCACACATTAGGCTAATACGTGTGCAGTGGGCCCTTTTCTTTATTTTGTTTGTTGTAGTTTAAAATATTTTGGCAATACAACTATAATCTAAGCTTATACTGGTGTGAGTTAAATTATTGCTTCCAAGGTAAATTTGCATGGGTGTGTCAGTATTCACACAAGGAACAAACCTACTTCCCCTTAAAGGAACATTCAAATGTTTCTGATTTGTATTGACCTGAATTTTATTTACCCTAAACATGTTTATTTATTGGAAATGTCCTTCTCACCGTTACTCCCCATACATTGTTGCTGTTAGCTTGTACCCAAGGTAGTAGTTAACTCATTACGAGCGTTCAGTGAAAGGGTTACACACGTTTAACGTGGAAAGAATCAGCCCTAACACCAGCTCCCGCAGAACACCACTAGTCATCAGCAACCAACCGGAAGAGGCTTCTTATATTCCCACTCCTTGCCTCCTGCCAGTCAGCCAGTCTTCCATCCATCCTGTAATACCATGGTCTCTTATCTTGTACAGCAGCCTCCTGCATGGCCCCTTGTCAAAGGCCTTCTGAAAATCCAACAACATCCAAGTAAACAACATCCACTCCTTTCTCTGTTGTGCCTGTTATTTCCTCAAAGAATTCCAACAGTTCTGTATGGCAAAATTCTCCCTTAAGGAAGCTAAGCTGACTTCAGTCTATTTTATCATGAGCTCCAAGTACCCCAAAATCTCATCTTTTCCAACATTTTCCCAACTACTGAAGTCAGGCTAACTGGCTTATAATTTCTTGTCTTTTCCCTCCTTCCCTTCTTAAAGAGTGGAATGACATTTACAGTTTTCCAGACCTCTGGAAGCATTCCAGATTCTAATGATTCTTGAAAGATCATTACTAATGCCTCCTGCACAATCTCTTCAGCTGCCTCTTTCAGACCCTGGGGTGTAGTCCACCTGGGTCAGGTGACTTACCTACCTTCACACCTTTCAGCTTCCCAAGCACCTTCTCCTTAGTAATAGCAACTTCACTCACTCCTGCCCCCGGGCACTCTTGAATTTCTGGCATATTACTGGTGTCTTCCACAGTGAAGACTGACGCAAAGTACTTATCAGGTTTGTCCACCATTTCTTAGTCCCCACCCCCCCCATACAAACTCTATACTCTCAAAATTTCACTTCTGAAGCTCTCCTAGTTAGCAAACAACCTATTCCACTCCACACTTACCACATCCTTTTTAATGCCATCAAAATTGGCCTTTCTCCAATCTACAATCTTAACTCAAGACCAGTTCTATCCTGCTCCATAATTATCTTGAAACTAATGGAATTTGATTATTAGGTCCAAAGTCTTCATCGATGCTCGCTTCTGTCACCTGTGTGCCTAACAGGACATCTAGCATCACACTCTCTGTAGTTGGAACCTCTATTTATTGATTAAGAAAACTTCACTGAACACATATGAGAAACTCTAACTCATCCAGTCCCAGTCAATATGCGGAAAGATAATTTCAACTACTATCACAAACTTATTATTCCACCCATATAGGCGCAATAGATGAGTCCTCCAATCTATACTGTTTGAGAACTGCTGTGACATTTGCCCTGATAAGTAATGCCACCAGAACTCCTTTAACACTACCCCTCTATCTGTCTAAAACAACAGAACCCTGGAACACTGAGTTGCCCCTCCTGCAATTGAGTCTCACTGTGGCTACAGTATCATAATCCTACATGCTGATCTGTGGCTCTAAGCTCATCTGCCTTACCTACGATACTCCTTACATTGAAATAGACTCAACTCAAACCCTTCTTGTCATCATGGTCAACCTTTCAGTCCCTGTCTTTGTGTGTGGGCTTAACATCAACTTCCCCACAAACACTCCCTTCCCTTCCCTGGCACTCTGGTCCCCATCCCCCTCCAGCTCGAGCATAACCCCCACCCACCCCTGAAGCAGACTAGTAAACCTTCCCGTAAGTATATTGGCCACTCCCCACTCTAGTTCAGATGCAAACCGTCCCGTCTGCACAGGTATCTCCTTCCTCGGTCTAGAGCCCAATGCTACAGAAATCTGAAACACTCCCTCCCGCACCATCTCCTTAACCGGATTATTATATTTCTAGTTCTTTCCTCACTAGCACATGGAACGTGTATCAATCCTGAGATCACATCCCTGGAGGTCCTGTCACTTAAGTTAGCAGGTAACTCCCTGAACTTGCTTTGCAGAATTTCACCACACTTCCTGCTTACATCATCAATACTGACGTGTATCATAACCGCCAGCTCTCACCCTCCTCTCTTAAGAATGCTATAGTCTTGATTCAAAATGTTCCTGACCATGGCACCAAGGAGGCAACACACCATGCAGGAATCTTATTCTCATCAACAGAACCTTCTGTCTGTTTGCCTAACCAATGAATCTCCTAATACTGCTGCTCACCTCTTACCCCTTCCTTTCGAGAGCCACAGAGCCAGACCTGACCACTGTGGTATTCCTCTGCTAGGTCATTCCATCAACAGTATCCAAAGCTTTTACTTGTTATTGAGGGACCAGCCATGGGGGTACACTGTACTGGCTGCCTGTCTGCTTTCTCTCTCCTGGTGGTTTCCTGTGTCCATCAGACCATAAAAGATAGGAGCAGAAGTAGGCCACTTGGCCCATCAAGTCTGCTCCACCATTACTTCACGACTGATTTATTATCCTTCGTGACTCCATTCTCCCTATAACCTTTGACACCCTTACTAATCAAGAACCGATCACCTTCTGCTTTAAGTATACTCAGTGACTTGGCCTCCACAACCATCTATAGCAGTGAATGACACAGACTCACCACCCTCTGGCTAAAGAGACTCTTTCTTCTCTGTTCTGAATGGATGTCCCTCTATTCTGAGACCATGCCCTCTGATCCAAGACTTACCCACTAAAAGAAACATCCTCTCCATATTCACATTGTCTAGACCTTCCAATATTCAATCGGTTTCAATGAGATCCCCCCTCATTCTTCTAAATTCCAGCAAGTTCAGGCACAAAACCATCAAATGCTCCTCGTACATTAACCTTTTCAATCCCAGAATCATTCTCGTGAACCTCCTCTGAACCGTCTCCAATGCCAGCTCATCTTTTCTTAGATAAGAGGCCCAAAACTGCTCACTAAACTCCGCGTGGTCAGTCCAATGCTTCATAAATTCTCAACATCACATCCTTGCTCTTATATTCCTGTCACTTTCTGTACATTCTCCCCACGACTGCATGGGCTTCCTGCAGGTGCTATGGTTTCCATTGTTATGAGTGATGGACATACTTGATGGACAATGGGGCGCAGAGTTAACCATCCCTCCCCCCCGAGAACTATGAACTATTGCTGTTGTTATGCTGCTATTGAGAGAGAGGGAGATAAAGCCCAGGCAAGAACATTTGCTACAGATAAGAGGGAGAGAGAGGGACTGTTGATTTACTGTATTTTGACTCTTCCTGGATTGTTTACCTTCCACTACAAGGACTGTACTTTGCTCGTTAACATTCCTCAGGAGATAGCAGGAGTGGCCTGATTTGATGGATAGCTGAGACCCCGTGAGTGGGGATAAAAGACAGGACTGGACAGACACCCTTCAGACACACCAGTGGACACTGACTGACTGTTGGGAACCCACAAAAAGGTGGGGGCTTTGGAGACCGAACCAGGAGATCAGTCAGTAAAGCACACAGTGTTACAGCAGGGCCGGTGGGGACTTGTGTGTGTGTCCACTCATGCCAGAGTGACGAGTCCACCACAGAAGAACGGTCTAGCTGAAGACCAGAGGGGTCATAACTGAATGGCCACAACAATACGACGGATTAAGAAAGCCACAAAAGGTTTGCCTGCCTGCTGTAGCTGTTACCTCTCACTCGCTCTCTCTCTCTCTCTCTCTCTCTCTCTCTCTCTCCAATGATTACAACACAACAACCATAACTACCTTAGCGAGTATGAACTGAACTGAACTTTATACTTTTCTATGAAAATTCATTTACCCCTAGACATCAATAGAGCTCGTTTATTATTGCTTCTTATAATTCCTACACTTTTAGGTTAATTACTGCAAATTTGTTTTATATGTATATTTGCATTTTTGATACTGTATTGTGTAGTTTACTAATAAACACCTTTAGTTTGGTACCACCAGACTCCAACGGATTCTTCTTTCTCTGCTGGTCAGACACCCAGTTATGGGGTATGTAACACCATCCACGGTCCAACCACGTACCGGTTGGAACATTAACTGGTCATTGTAAATTCTCCTGAATCAGGCTAGGGTTAAATCAGGGGTTGCTGGGCGGCACGGTTGGGAAAGCCCGAAGGGGCTATTCTGCACTGTATCTGAATAAATAAATAAATACCATTTACTAGTCCTCCAAAATGATTACATTTGCCTGCTTTACCACCGACTCACCCTGTGAGTTAGCCTTTCGGAGATCCTGCCGAAGTTCCTTTGCACTTCTAATTTTCAAATTGTCTCTCCATTTAGAAAATGGTCTACACCTTTATTCCTCTACCAAAGTGCATGACCGTACACTTCCCTACACTATATTTCATCTGCCAATTATTTGCCCATTCTCCTAATCCAACACTACCTGCCTCTCTGCCTGTCTTCGTGCCGTCTGCAAAGTTGGCCACAAAGCCATCAATTCTGTCATACAAATCATTGACGCATAACATGAAAAGAAGCAATCCCAACACAGACCCTGTGGAGCACCATTTGTCACCAGCAGCTGACCAGAAAAGGCCACCTTTATGCAGACTCTTTGCCTCCTGCCAATCAGCTAATCTTCTATCCATGCCTGTAACACCATGGGTTCTTATCTTGTTGAGCAGTCTCATCTATGGCACCTTGTCAGAGGCCTGAAAATCCAAGTACACAACATCAAACGATTCTCCTTTGTCCATCCTGCTCGTTATTTCCTCAAAGAATTCCAACAGATTTGTCAGGCAAGATTTTCCCTTCAGGAAACGATGCTGATGTTGGTGTACTTTATCATGTTCCTCCGAGTACTCCGAAACCTCATCCTTAATAATGGACTTCGACATCTTCCTAACCAGAGAAGTCAGACTAACCGGCCTTTCATTTATTTTCTTCTGCCTCCCTCACGTTAAGAGTGGAGAGATATTTGCATTTTTCAGTTCTCCAGAACCATTCCAGAATCTAGTGATTTGTGAAAGATCATTACTAATTGATGCACCATCAATAACTCTCGGAGACGGGAGGCAAACGATGGGCTTTTATTAGCAGCAAAACGGAGCACAGCATCTCAGAGACTGAGGGGGGAGCAGTGCCTCAATCGCCTTTATACAGGGGTCTGTGGGAGGAGCCACAGGAGCAGTCAGCAGAGGGGCATGTCCAGACAGGTATACACAGTTTACCACATTCACCCCCCCCCCTTTGTTTTAAAAGAGAGTCCCCATGGGGCGAAATTTCTGACAAGTATATTTACAGGTCAAGTCTATCAGGCAGTCGAGTCTGTCACTGCGATCTACGTAGCACCGGTGGTGATTGCACCGGTGACAGTGGTTGTGCTGGCTCCGGCCTGACTTGAGGTGTCTGCCCATTAGGCGTCAGTAATCCCTCATGTGTGTGCGTGGTGCCCGGTATGGGAGTGTCGTGAGGAGTCTGTGTGGGGCTTGGTGTGTGCGGTGTCTCGTGGGTATATACATCGGTGGGTACGGGGTTCGTAGTCACCGTGGAGTGTTCGGGGTAGGGGTCTGGTGCTCCTGCGGGTGCCAGATCGTGGACGGAGACCATGTCCTCCCGCCCATCAGGTAAGACCACGTAGGCATACTGGGGGTTCGCATGAAGTAGGTGAACCCTCTCAACCATCGGGGAGTATTTATTGCTCCGCGCATGTTTCCAGAGCAGCACTGGCCCTGGGGACGTCAGCCAAGCCGGTAGGGTGGTCCCGGTGGCAGACTTCCTGGGAAAAGAAAAGAGTCGCTCATGAGGGGTGGCATTGGTGGACGTGCATAACAGGGAGCGGATGGAGTGGGTGCCTCGGGGAGGACCTCCTGCCAGCGGGAGACCGGCAATCCCTTGGACCTAAGGGCTAAGAGTGTGGCCTTCCACACTGTGGCATTCTCCCTCTCCACCTGTCCATTCCCCCGGGGATTATAGCTCGTGGTCCTACTAGTAGCAATACCCCTAGCCAGCAGGTACTGGTGCAGCTCGTCACTCATAAATGAGGACCCTCTGTCACTGTGGAAATAGCAGGGATATCCGAACAGAGTGAAGAGCTGGCGCAGGGCCTTTATGATGGACGTGGCAGTGGTATCGGGGCAGGGGATGGCAAAGGGGAACCGCGAGTACTCGTCGATTACATTGAGAAAGTAGGTATTGCGGTCGGTGGAGGGAAGGGGGCCCTTAAAGTTGACACTCAGTTGCTCAAAGGGGTGGATGGCCTTGATAAGTTGTGCCTTTTCAGGACGGTAGAAGTGCGGTTTGCACTCAGCACAGACTTGACAGTCCCTGGTCATCGTCCTGATTTCCTCAAGGGAGTAAGGCAGATTCCGGGCTTTCACGAAATGGTAAAATCGGGTGACCCCCGGGTGGCAAAGATCTGCATGGAGGGCGTATAGCTGGTCGAGCTGCGCGCTGGCACACGCTCCCCAGGATAGGGCATCAGGGGGCTCATTGAGCCTTCCAGGCTGGTACAGGATGTCATAGCTGTAGGTGGAGAGTTCTATTCTCCACCGCAAAATTTTATCATTTTTGATTTTGCCCCACTGTTGGTTGCTGAACATATACGCAACTGAGCGCTGGTCGGTCAGCAAGGTGAACCTTTTGCCGGTGAGATAGTGCCTCCAGTGCCTAATAGCTTCCACTATGGACTGGGCTTCTTTCTCCACCGCGGAGTGCCGAATTTCAGGGCCTTGAAGGGTATGAGAAAAGAATGCTACCGGCCTTCCTGCCTGATTGAGGGTAGCAGCCAGCACAAAGTCGGAGGCATCACTCTCTACTTGGAAGGGAATGGTCTCGTCCCCCACATGCATCGTTGCTTTGGCAATGTCCCCTTTAATGTGGCTGAAGGCCACGTGGGCCTCGGCAGAGAGTGGAAACGTGCTAGACTTGACCGGGGGCAGGTCTTGTCTGCGTAGTGAGGGACCCATTGGGCGTAATAGGAAAAGAAGCCCAGGCACCGTTTGAGGGCTCTGAGGGTGGTGGGGAGAGGGAGTTCCAATAGGGGGTGCATACGGTCAGGGTCAGGGCCAATGACGCCGTTCTCCACGACATACCCAAGGATAGCAAGTCGGGTGGTTCTGAACACACACTTGTCCCTGTTATAGGTGAGGTTAAGAGCTTTGGCCGCTTGGAGAAATCGTTGGAGGTTGGTGTCGTGATCCTGCCAGTCGTGACTGCAGATGGTGATGTTATCCAGATATGGGAACGTGGCCTTCAGTTGGCACTGGTCCACCATCCGGTCCATTTCCCTCTGGAAGACAGAGACACCATTCGTGACACCGAAGGGGATGCGCAGGAAGTGATAGAGCCTGCCGCCCGCCTCGAAGGCGGTGTAGGGGCGGTCCTCCGGGTGGATGGGGAGCTGATGGTAAGCGGATTTCAGGTCTATGGTCGAGTACACCTTGTACTGAGCTATCTGATTGACTATATCCACGATGCAGGGTAGGGGGTACGCGTCAAGCTGCGTGAACCTATTGATGGTCTGGCTATAGTCCACAACCATCTTATTTTTCTGCCCAGTCCGTACAATGACCACCTGGGCCCTCCAAGGACTTGTGCTTGGCTCAATGATCCCCTCCCTGAGCAGACGCTGCACCTCCAACTGAATGAAGGCCCTGTCCTCCACGCTGTACCTCCTGCTTTTAGTTGCCACAGGTTTATAGTCGGGGGTCAGGTTGGCGAACAGCGGTGGGGGAGGGATCTTGAGGGTGGAGAGGCTGCAAGTGGTGTCTGTATTGCGGCTGTAGGCATGGTGTTGGGTGGGATGTGCGGGTCGGGGTGTGTGTGTGGTCAGTAGCGGGGTATGTGACGAAGTGCCACAGAACTGAGAATTTCTGACAGTGATTGGTGGGAGGGGCCCGTCATACTCCATTGTCACACTTTTCAGGTGGCTCTGGAAGTTGAGCCCCAATAGCACAGGTGCGCACAGTTGAGGCATGACCAGTAACGCAAAGTCCCGATATTCTGTGCCCTGCACCACCAATGTCGCTACACAACCCCCCCCCCCCGGATGTCTGTGGAATGCGATCCAGAAGCCATGGTGACCCTTTGGCTTACCGGCTGTGTCACGAGTCCGCAGTGTTGCACTGTGTCCGGGTGAATAAAACTCTCAGTGCTGCCCATGTCAAACGGGCAACTCGTCCTGTGCCCCTCCACCAGGATGTCTATCATTGACCTTGCGAGCTGGCGTGGAGCGCTTTGGTCGAGGGTCACAGAGGCCAGAGTTGCATCGCCGTCTAGGTGCCTGGTAAGCACCCGTGGGTTAGAGGAGGGGCAAAGTGGCGCCAACAAAGATGGCCGCCACTATGCCTCGCACGCGGCGGGCAGACAAGATGGCAGTGACCAAGATGGCCGCCCCCATTCCTCGCACGAGGTGGGCAGACAAGATGGCGGTGACCAAGATGGTCGCCCCCATGCCTCGCACGAGGCGGGCAGGCAAGATGGCAGTGACCAAGATGGCCATCCCCATTCCTCGCATGAGGCGGGCAGACAAGATGGTGGTGACCAAAATGGTTGCCCCCATGCCTCGCACGAGGCGGACAGGCAAGAAGGCGGCGACCAAGATGGTGACCCCCATGCCTCGAACGCGGCGCTGCTCGACCCCACTCATGGTTTAGACTTACAGGCCTTGGTGAAGTGGCCCTTCTTTCCGCAGCTGGGGCAGGTAGCCTCTCGGGCCAGGCAACGTTTTCGGGGGTGCTTTTCAAGTCCACAGAAGTAACACTGCAGGGACTTGCGACTGGCAGCAGCCATTGTTGATTCGCCGGTGGGTTGCGGGGACTTCATGGACTCGCGACTGGCAGCAGCCGAGGTCGATTCGCCAAAGGGTGGCGGGGTCTACAGCGTCCATGGGGTCGGTGAGAGATTGCGCGGCTGGACAGCATCAGCGTTGTGCAGAGCAGTCTCCAGCATGTCGGCCAGCTCGATTGCCAACTGTAAGGTAAGATCCAGCAGCTGCTGGCGCACGTACACTGACCTGATCCCCGTAACGAAGGCGTCTCTTACCAGCAGCTCCGCATGCTGTTCCGCCATCAGTCCCCTGCAGTCGCAGGCCCGCACAAGTGTCTGTAGGGCCCGGACAAACTCAGCGCTCGACTCTCCGGCCTGCTGCCGCCGCGTCGCTAAGCAATGTCTTGCATAGACGGTGCTCACCGGTCGCAGGTACTGTCTTTTGAGGGCGTCCAGTGCCCCTTGGTAGGTCGGCAGGTCTCTGATAAGGGAGTACACCCGTGGACTGACCCTAGTGAGGAGAATTTTGTGCATCGTTGCTGGCTCAGTCTCATGAATCTCCTCTAGGTACAATTGGAAGCACGCAAGCCAGAGTTCAAAAGCGATGTCGGCTTCCGGAGATTGAGGGTCAATATCCAATGTGTCGGGTCGTAAAATGCTCTCCATGTTTTAAAATTGCTGCTAATAGAATTGATGCACCATCAATAACTCTCGGAGACGGGAGGCAAATGATAGGCTTTTATTAGCAGCAATACGGAGCACAGCATCTCGGAGACTGAGGGAGGAGCAGTGCCTCAATCGCCTTTATCCAGGGGTCTGTGGGAGGAGCCACAGGAGCAGTCAGCAGAGGGGCGTGTCCAGACCGGTATACACATAGTTTACCACACTAATGTCCCCCACAATCTCTTCAGGAACCTCTTTCAGAACCCTGGGGTGTAGTCCATTTGGTCCAGGTGATTTATTTTCCTCAGTCCCTTTGGCGTCCCAAGTACCTTTTCCTTAGGGCAAGAACACTCACATCTGCCCCCTAACACTCTCAAACTTCTAGCATACTGTTGGTGTCTTCCACAGTGAAGACTGATGCAAAATATTTCTTCCATTTATCATCCATTTCTTTGTCACTCATTATTATCTCTCCAGCATCATTTTCGAGTGGTCAATATCCACTCTTGCCTCTCTTACTCTTTATATGTCAGGAAAAAACTTCTGTTGGTTTTTAAAAGCTTCCCGATCCTCTAACTTCCTACTAATTCGCTTTTATGCTGTCTTTGACTTCCCTTTTCAGCCACGGTTGCGTCATCCTCCCTTTAGAATACTAAATCTTTGGGATGCCTCTTCCCTGCATCTTCCAAATGCTCCCAGAAACACTAGCCATTGCTGCACTGCCATCATCCCTGCTAGTGTCTCCTTCCAGTCAACTTTGGCCAGCTCCTCTCTCATGCCTCTGTAAATCCCCTTACACCATTGTAATACTGATACATCTGACTTTATCTTCTCCCTCTCAAACTATAGGTGAATTCTATCACATAATGATCACTGCCTCCCAAGGGCACTTTAACTTAAGCTTCCTAATCAAATCGGGTTCATTGCACAACACCATTTGAGGCAAATTAGGGTGGTTAAACCCCAGGGCCCCTGAAAGTGCAGGATTTGCTGGGGCTCTAGCAGAGATATTTAAATTATCCTTAGCGGCTGGTGAGGTGCCAGGGAATTGGGGGACAGGTAAAGTTGATCCACTGTTTAAGGAAGGCTGTAAATATAAACCAGGAAATCATAGGTCGGTGAGTCTGATATCAGTTGTGGGGAAGGTGTTGGACCAGATATGCAGTATGAGTATCTGGATAGAGATGGACTGGGTAGGGATAGTCAGCATGGCTTTGTGTATGGTAGGTCGTGTCTAATCAATCTTGTAGAGTTGTTCAAGGAAGTTAGTAGAAAAGTGGATGAAGGCAAGGCAGTTACATGGACCTTAGCAAGAGATTTCACAAGGTCCCACATGGGAGGTTGGTCAGCAAGGTTCAGTCGCTCAGCGTTCAGGATGAGGTAGTAAATTGGACCAGACATTGGTCTTGTGGGAGAAACCAGAGGGTGGTAGTAGATGGTTGTCTCTCTGACTGGAGACCTGTGACTAGTGGAGTTCCACAGGGATCAGTGCTGGGTCCATTGTTGTTTATCATCCAGATCGTTGATAGAGATGACAATGTGATTAACTGGATCAGCAAATTTGCAGATGACACCAAGATTGAGGGTGTAGTGGACAGTGAGGAAGATATTGTGACTTGCAGTGGGATCTGGACCTGCTGGAAAAATCAGCTGAAAAATGGCAGATGGAATTTAATGCAGACAAGTGAGAGGTATAACACTTCAGTAGGACCAACCAGAGTAGGTCTTACACTGTGGGTGGTAGGGTACTGAGGAGTAAGGTAGAACAAAGGGATCTGGGAATACAGGTCTATAATTCATTGAAGGTGACGTCACAGGTTGATAGGATTTTAAAGAAAGCTTTTGGCACATTGGCCTTCATAAATCACTGTATTGAGTACAGGAAATCCGATGTTCTGTTAAAATTCTATAAGACATTTGCAATGCCTAATTTGGAGTTTTGTGAGCATTTTTGGTCACCTACCTACAGGAAGATGTAAATAAAGTTGAAGGAGTACAGAGAAAATTTACAATGATGCTGCTGGGTCTGGAGGACCAGTGGTATAAGGAAAGATTGAATAGGTTTGGACTTCATTGCCTGGAATGTAGGAAGTGATGTTTGATGGAAGTACTGTATACAAAATTATGAGGGGTATAGATAGGGTAAACGCAAGCAGGCTTTTTCCGCTGAGGTAGGGTGGAACTACAACTAGAGGTCATGGGTTAAGGGTGAAAGGTGAAACATTTAAGGAAAACATGAAGGGAAACTTCTTCACTCTGAGGGTCATGGGAGTGTGGAATGAGCTGCCAGCACAGGTGGTGCCTGCAAGCTGGATTTCAACATTTGAGAAAAGTTTGGACAGATAAATGGATGGTAGGGGTATGGAGAGTTTGGTTCCGGTCGATGGGAGTTGGCAGTTTAAAAGATTTGTCACAGACTAGAAGGTGCTGAAAGGCTTGTTTCAGTGCTGTACTTCTCTATGACTCTAACATCCAATCAATGGAGGTGTTTGACTTCATAACTGGTGTGCGGGCATAGTTCCTGTTCACAAACCAGGTGGCACAGTGAGGATCTGTGTTGATCTAACAAAATTGAATAATGCAGTGAGGCAGGGGAGCAAAGTTCTTCAGCAAACTAGATGCAAACTCAATGTTCTGGCAGATCCATTTAGCTCCGGAGTCACAGAAGCTCACAACCTTTATCACACCATATGGACACTCTGCCTTCAAGAGACTCCCTTTTGCCGTCTCATCACCCCCGAACTCATTCAGATGTGTGTGTGTGTGTGTGTGTGTGTGTGTGTGTGTGTGTGTGTGTGTGTGTGTGTGTGTTTGGTGTTTGTGTGTGGAGTCATCAGGGCGCCATCATGACAAGCTTTTTGCACCGATCTTTTTGGTGATTGCTCATCGTACAGCGTCTTTTAGATGAGGATGAATCAAATTTTGGAGGGACTGGAAGGAGAACTCTGCCACATAGATGATATACTCATCTTCGGAGGCTCAAGTGAGGACCATGACAGCAGAGTGGAAGCTGCCTTGCAAAAACTGAAACAGGCTGGAATCTCCCTGAACAAAAAGAAATGTGAATTTGCAAAGTTGGAGGTGAAGTTCTTAGACCACCAACTGTCTTCAGAGAAAGTGCAACCAGACTCAGACAGACTGGCAGGAGCTCGAAACATGGAACAACCTACAAATGTATCAGAGGTCAGCAGTTTCCTCGTTGTGGTAAACCAGCTGGAATGTTTATCCCAGATTTGGCAGAGAAAGTCACTGCATGACATCCTCTCTCAGTAAAACATTTGGACCTGGGATGCACCACAGGAGAAGTTATTCTTATCACTTAAAACAGAGCTTGTCTCCCTACCAGCATTGGCATTCTTTCATCCAAACAAAGCAACCAAGATCTCAGCAGGCATCTCTTCCTTTGGCCTAGGGGGAGTGTTCATGCAATATCACAGTGGTGTTGAAAACCAGTGGCATGTGCATCAAGAACACTGACTCCTACTGAACAGCTTTAAGCCCAAATCAAAAAGGAGATGCTGGCTTGTGAACGTTTCAGCTACTACTTGATAGTCACTAAATTCCTACTTGAAACTGACACCAAGCCACATGTCAGTCTCCTCAGCTCAAAACACTTGGATGACTTAACTCCGCATCTGCGAAGATTCAGGATGAGGCTAATGTGATACTGTTACGATATGGAACCTGTCCTTGAGAAACACCTGACACTCTTTCGAGGATGCCATGCGAAAGTGAGTGGACGGAAGCTGACTCATGGAAGATACCAACATTTACTTAGCTCAGGAACATGAAAGCTTTCCTGCATCACAGAATTAACTTGACAAAATTCACTCTGATTTGAGAAAGGACCAAACCTCCAGCAATACTGTGAGCATGGATGGCCGTCTGTTCCAAAAGGAGCTCATGAACTAAGACTTTACTGGCTAGAAAGAGACACACTCACCATCCCTGATGGTTTGCTGCTAAAGGGCCATGGGCTCGTCATTCCTGCTTCTGTGCACACCTAAATCATCAGACAAATCCACCAAGGCCTCGAAAATGCCACCTCAGAGCAAGGCAATCAGTGTGGTGGCCTGATCTGAGCACACAGCTGAGAGATTGTGTAAAGCAATGTGAAACATGCAGAAAACTGCACAAAAATCATGCAGAACCTTTCTATCTCACAGAATTCCCAGATTTTCCATAGCAGGTGGCAGGCACAGACATTGCCCAGCTGAAAACAGGCAAATACCTTCTCACTGTGAATTACTGCTCATGGAGTGTTTAGATGTCCAAGCTGTCCTCTACATCCTCAGCATCAGTTCTACTGCACCTGAAAGCTGTATTCACTTACCATGGAATGCCAGAGAGACTTGTGTCAATCAATAGTCCACAAATGAGCTGCTCAGAATTCTAAGCCTTTGCCAGGGTCTATGAGTTCAAACACCAGGCAAGCAGTCCACAGTACCCACGGGCACATGGAGAAGCAGAAAGAGCAGTGAGAACTGTTGAGAGTCGCTACTGAAGGCAAAAGACCCTTACAATGCACTGCTAGCTTATCACTCCACACCTCTTGCAAATGATGACTGTCCATCAGAGCAGTCAATGGGCCGGAGACTGAGAACAAGCCTACCCATTCTTCCTTCCCTTCTCCAACTTCACTCACTGAACTTAGAAAAAATGAGAAATTTTGAGACAACACAGCATGAGAAAATGTAGAGCGTGCATGATCTCAGAGACAGAGCAAAATCTTTGTCAGGAGCAGTGAAACTATTTGGGTTTCAGACCATTTCACTGAAGGAACAATAGTCTGGCAGTGTGCACTATGATTGTTTGTGATCAGAACATCACCAGGAGAAACCAGGTGGAAAAAGCATGCACTCGTGTGCCTTCAAAGTCCAAGAAATGTAGAGAGAGAAATAGAGTGGCCTGATCTTTACGATGAGGACCACTTACCTGAGGCGGACACACCTGCCCAAGAATCTCCATCTGCTCCACCTTTTCCAGGAACCTATACCAGAACGGATCATTTATCTGTCCCACCACAGAGATACACTTCATAACTTAGGGCAAGAAACTGAAGAGGCAGAATAATCTTCTCACCTTGCCAGAGTGCTCAGGTAGTCTACTCTGACCTCCATTAGGTTTAGTATTTTAAACAGAAAGGTCTAAAGTTGAAAATATTCCACAAAGTGAGAATGTTCTTTACAAAAAAAAAGGAATTGGTGAAAAAAGGGAGGAAAACAAGAGAGTGAGAGATGATTAAAAACAGAGAGAAAGACAGTTATAATGTTGGCATTTCTTTTTTATGTTTATTTAAGGAGCATAAGTTACATGCTATGGGTAAAGTGAACTGAATCATGCTATTTCAGTGACTATAATTTCAATGCAGTTCTATGGACAAGTGCATACTTAGTTTTTCTTTTATTTTCAAGAAGGGAAGATGCTGTGGTTGTTAAGAGGTTATTACTATGCCACTCGGTTAGCCACTCCCACGTGGGAGGGGTTCACATACTGTACTAGCAGTTATCAATAAAGTTCAGTTGGGTATCCTGCAAAGCTGGTGTCCTGGTGTGCTCTTGGCATACTGAACACAACAGGCAGTAGGTGCTTAGTTCTAGAGGTACAGGGTGATGGTGGCTGATTTGAAGCATGTGGAGACAGCAGCCTGGATGAGTGAAGTGTTGAAGATGACTGTGCATAAGTCAATGAGTTTGAGCGCACACTCCAGAGGACACAGCCTGGGATATTGTCTGGGCTGGCTGCCTTACAGGGATTGACTCTGAAGAATCCTTCTCACGTCTGCTGCTGTTACAGGCTATGTTCACACTAGACCAGATAATTTTGAAAACGCCTGTTTCGCGTAAAAATGATAGGCACCCACACCAACCATTTTTGAAAATACCTCCGTCCGTCCACGTTAAAATGGGTATTTGGGCGAATCTCCCCCTACTGGGCGTGCGCAGGACACATCTACCAAAAACAAGCGACATGTTTGGTGTCGAATCTCGTTGTGAAAGTGTGCGTTTGTGCAGTTACAGACTAGAAGAACTTAAAAGGAAATTTGCCAAACGATGGACAGCTGTTGGCTCTCACACAGGAGGACTTAAAACTAAAAAAAATCAAATACTGGAGTGTATGGAGGCAACCGACAGGGAGTTCACGGACAGTATGACCTGTCTGACGACGAACATTGAAATACTGAGTAACTCTGTTGCACTAATAAAGCACCTTGTTAAATATGAAAAACATGTCTGCAACAGTGTTATCTTGTATTTCCATACAATGTTACATTAGGCTGTTACACATCTATTGTCAGAGAAGTACTTGCAAAAATACCAAAGAACTTTGTACCTCTAGAACTAAGCACTTACTGCCTGTTGTGTTCAGTATGCCAAGAGCACACCAGGACACCAGCTTTGCAGGATACCCAACTGAACTTTATTGATAAAGTGAGTATACTTATTTAATCAGTAAGGTATGGGTCAAAGTATTTGGTGAGTACATTTCTAACTCTTCTGGCTTCAGTCTCGTTGCCGTCTGTTCTGAAATTGCTAGGTTGTGTGGGGGGTCGCGTTAAAGAAAACAATGAAATGCCGTGCTGCCGCCACCATCTGTTCTGGCACGTCACAACAGCGTTTTTAGAAATCTCCGGTTACCCCGTCCACACTAATCTGCCCAATCAGCGTTTTCAAATTTACACACTCTGGAGGGTGTTTTAGAAAAGCTCCATTTTTGGGGGAGGAAAACACTGTTTCAGCATGGAGGGAGGGTGAAAACGAAGAGGAAAAGCTTCGGTTACGGATTTATCCAGTTTAGTGTGGACATAGCCACAGACAGTGGTTGCTCACTTGGGAGGGGCGTAGCTTGCATGTCCAGCATTGTGGTGCATGCCTCAATACGTGCATTACAATTGGTTAAAACATCAGGGAGTGAGGTGTCAATGGTACAATCAACACCGTTTTTCCTTGCCTAGTCAGTATTGCCCTTGATGCCCAGACACATTCACCAATGTTGAGGATAACCATAGTGAAGATGTTGCAAAGAGTGGCGTTGGATCTGAGGACTAGGAAATCCAGGATGGGTATGGTCCTTGGCAGTCAATACTGAATTCAACAATTTCAGATGACTGTAGTTCCTATTTGTATCAGTACCACCCAGTTCTGATGAAAATTTATTCACCTGTAAAAAAACTCAGATTTTCTCCCTCCATAGATGCTTCCTGATCTTCTAGGTATTTCTTTGGGTTCACATTTCCAACAGCTGATGTTCTCTGTCTCCTACAGTTCAAACATTGCTTTTATTTTTTCCTCTATTCTCATTCACCTCCTCCAATATGGCCAGCTGTGATTAACCAGCTCTAACCTTCGTCCAGCTGCCATCACCACTGCTTGTGGTGTTCAATCTTTTTTTGTTCCACACTATCACAGATATTCCCTTTCACAGACAGACACGAGCTATTACAGAGTCGGGACATCTAGAGCAACACACACAATGTACTGGAGGTGCTCAGCAGGTCACGCAGCATCTACGGATGGGAATAAGCAGCTGACGTTTTGTGCCGAAACCCTGTTCATTCTCATCCATAGATGCTGCCTGACCTGCTGAGCACTTCCAGCACATGGTGTATATTGCCCTTTCATAGATATTCCTGATCTCAGATATTTCTCTCCCCTTCTTTGCAACTTAAAACACATCCCATTTCTCAGTTCTGATGAATGGTCTGTTTCACCTTCTGCAGATTCTGCTAGACCTGCTGACTAGAGTCATAAGAGTCACAGAAAAGTACTGCACAGAAACAGGCCATTTGGCCCATCTATTCCATGCCAACCATTTAAACTGTCTATTCCTATTAACCTGAACAAGGACCATAGCACCCCCACCCCTTTCCTTACCATCCATAAATTTATTCAAAACTTCTCTTAAACACTGAAGTCCAGCTTGCAGGCACTACTTGTGCTGGCAGCTTATTCCACACTCTCATGACCCTCTGAGTGAAGTAGTTACCCCTCAGCTTCCCCTTAAACTTTTCACCTTTCACCCTTAACAAATGACCTCCAGTTGTAATTCCACCCAATGTCAATGGAAAAAACCTGCTTGCATTTACCCTATCTATACCCCTCATACTTTTGTATACCTCTATCAAATCTCCCCTCATTCTTCTACAACCCAAGGAATCCTAAATTATTCAAGCTTTCCTTCTAACTCAGGTCCTCCACTCCTGGTAACGTCCTTGTAAGTTTTCTCTGTACTCTTTCAACCTAATTTACATCTTTCCAGTAACTAGGAGACCTAAACTGTGCATAATACTCCAAATCAGGCCTCACCAATGTCTGATATATCTGCAACATAACATCCTATCTCCTGTACTCTATACATTATGAAGGCCAATATGCTAAAAGCTTTCTTTATGACCCTATCTACCTGTGACATCACTTTCAACGAATTATGGACCGGTATTCCCAGATCCCTTTGTTCTTTCTCACTCCTCAGTGCCCTGCTGTTCACTGTGTAAGACCTACCCTGGTTGATCCGACTGAAGTGCAAAACCTCACACTTGTATGCATTAAATTCCATCTGCCATTTTTCACCCATTTTTCCAGCTGGTCCAGATCCTACTATAAGCTCTGATGGCCTTCCTCACTGTCCACTACACCCCCCAATCTTGATGTCATCTACAAATTTGCTGATCCAGTTAATCATATTATCTACCAGATCATTGATACAGATGATAAACAACAATGGACCCAGCACTGATCGCTGTGGCACACCACTAGTCACAGGCCTCCACTCAGAGAAGCAATCCTCCACTACCACTCTCTGGCTTCTCCCACAAAGCCAATGTCTAATCCGGTTTACTACCTCATCTTGAATGCTGAGCAGCTGAACCTTCTTAACCAGGCTCCCATGTGAAACTTTGTCAGATGCCTTTTGCTAAAGTCCATGTAGTCAACATCCACAGCCTTGCCTCTTGAAAAACTATATGACTGGTTAGACATGATCTACCATGAACAAAACCATGCTGACTATCCTTAATCAGTCCACGTCTATCCAAATACTCATATATCTGGTCTCTCAGAATACCTTCCAGTAACTTTCCCATAATAGGTATCAGACTAACTGACCTATAACTTCCTGGTTTCTGTTTAGAGCCTGTTTTAAATAGCGAAACAACATTGGCTATCATCCAATCCTCTGTTACTTCACCTGGCATTAAGGATGATTTAAATATCTCTGCTAAGGTCCCTGCAATTTCTTCTGCAGGGTCTGAGTGAACACCTTGTCAAGCCCTGGGGATTTATCCACCCTGATTTGCCTCAGGGGAGCAAACACCTCCTTGTCTGTAGCCTGTACAGGGCCCATGAAGTTGATGCCACTTTGCTGTAGACTCTGTGTCCACCTCCTGAGTAAATACAGAAGCAAAACTCATTTAAGATCTCCCCCATCTCTTTTGGTTCCACACATGGCTCCATTCTGATCTTCCAGAGGACCAACTTTGTCCCTTGCCATCTTTTTACTCTTAACATATCCGTAGAATCCCTTAGGATTCTCCTTCACCTTGACTGCTAGGACAACCGCAAGCCTTGTTTTAGCTCTCCTGATTTCTTTCTTAATTGTTCTCTTACATCTCTTATACTCAATAAGCACTTTATTTGTTCCTTCCTGCTTATACCTACTATGCACATCCTTTTTTACTTGGTCAGGGCCTCAATATCTCTTGAAAACCGAGGTTCCCTAAACCTGCTATCTTTAGAACCATAGAACATCACAGCATAGAAACAGGCCTTTTGGTGCTTCGTGGCTGTGCCAAACCATTTTTCTGCCTAGTCCCACTGACCTGCACCTGGCCCATATCCCTCCATACACCTCTCATCCATGTACCTGTCCAAGTTTTTCTTAAATGTTACTTTTTATTCTGACAGGAACATGTACTTTCAAAATTTTAATTTTGAAGGCCTCCCACTTACCAATCACACCTTTTCCAGAAAACAGCCTGTCCCAATCAACACTTGCCAGATCCTTTCAGATACCATCAAAACTGGCTTTTCTCCAATTTAGAATCCCAACCCGTGAACCAGACCTATCTTTTTCCATATTTACTTTGAAACTAATCGCATTGTGATCACTAGGTGTAAAGCGTTCTCCTAAACAAATTTCTGTCACCTTCCTTGTCTCATTCCTTAATAGCGGATTAGTTTTGCACACTCTCTCATTGGGACTTCTATGTACTATTTAAGAAAACTTTCCTGAACACATTTGACAGACTCTATCCCATCTAGTCCTTTTACAGTATGGAAGTTCCAGTCAATAAATGGAATGTTAAAATCACCTACTATAACAGCCAACAAAACACACAAAATGCTGGAAGAACACAGCAGACCAGGCAGCATCTATAGGGAGAAGTGCTGATGAAGGGTTTCGGCCCGAAACGTCGACAGCGCTTCTCCCTATAGATGCTGCCTGGCCTGCTGTGTTCCACCAGCATTTTGTGTGTGTTGTTGTTTGAATTTCCAGCATCTGCAGATTTCCTCGTGTTTGTACTATAACAACCATATGTTTCTTGCAACAGTCTGCATTATCTCTATAAATATGTTCCTCTATATCCCACAGACTGTTGGGAGGTCTATAATACAGCCCCATTAACATGGTCATACCTTTCTTATTCCTCAGTTTCACCCATAAAGCCTCACTCGATGAGCTCTTGGACTGTCCCGACATTTTCCCTGACTAGTAATGTCACACCTCCTCCTTTAATCTGTCACATCTAAAACAGAATCCCTGAATATTGAGCTGCTAGTCCTGCCCCTCTCACAACCAGATCTCACTAATGACTACAACATCATAATTCCAGGTATTGATCCACTCCCTGAGCTCATCCGCCTTTCCTACAATATTTCTTGGACTGAGGTATACACAGCTCAGGACACTGGTCACACCACGCTCAACCTTTTGAATCCTCACTTTGTCTGAGGTCTTTCCAACATCCGCCTCCACAACCTCTCCACTACCTGTTCTGGCACTCTGATTCCCACCCCTATCAACTCTAGTTTAAACCCCACAGTACAGCATTAACAATCCTTCCCACTGGGGTATTGAACCCCCTCCAGCTCAGGTGCAAATGTCTTTTCTGTATAGTTCCCACCTTTCTTGGAAAAGAACCCAATGATCCAAAAATCTGACACCTTCCCTTCTACACCATATCCTCAGCCACTTGTTAAACTGTATGACCTTCTTATTTCTGGCCTCACTAGTACGTGGGATGCGTAGCAATCCTGAGATTGCAACCCAAGAGGTCCTGCTCTTCAACTAGGCACCCAACTCGCTGGACTCACTTTGCAGAACCTTGTCATTCTTCCTACCTATGTCTTTGGTACCTACATGGACCATGACTTCTGGCAGCTCACCCTCCCACTTAAGAATGCTGATCACTCAATCCAAGATGTCCCAGACTCTGTCCCAGGAGGCAACATACCATCTGGGAATCTTGTTCTCGCCCACAGAACCTCCTTACGGTACCTCCAATGAATAAATTCCCTATCACCACAGTGTGCCTTTTCACCCCCTTCCCTTCTAAGTCACAGAGCCAGAGATCTGACTGCTGTGACTTTCCTCTGCTAGGTCATCCCCTCAAGAGTATCCAAAGTGATATACCTGTTGTTGGGGGGATGGCCACAGGGGTACTCTACCCTGGCTGTTTAACCCCTTTCCCCTTCCTGACTGTCACCCACTCTCCTGTGCCCTGCACCTTGAGTGTAACTACCTCTCTATATGTCCTGTCTGCCACCCCGTCAGCCTCCGGAACGATCCAGAGTTCATCCAGTTCCAGCTCCAGTTCCGGTGTTAGAAGCTGCAGCTGGATGCGCATCTCAGAAGAAAAGTCATCAGGGATACCAGAGGTCTCCCTGCCTTCCCAGGTGGTGCAAGAGGAGTATTCCACTATCCTGCCTGCCATTCCACTAGGCAAATATAAGGAAGGAAAGCAATAAATAAATTGGGGGGAAAATCTACCCACAGCCTTTTCAGCTTCTCCCACTCAAGCCTCAAAGAGCTAAAACCTCAAAATCTCTACTCTAACACTGTTCACTCCAGCCACGGCCACTCCACTTGCCCCTGCCTTATTTTAATTTGTTCTTGCCAATCAAACCCGATTGCTGATAGGCCACAGCTCAAAACCCCAAACCACCCCGAATCGATGGCTTACATACTCACTGGATGAGGAAGAAAGCTTTTCATTTGAGGATGTTACAGGAATAGTAAAGTGCAATTTAAAATGCAGAAGTATAAGGTAATGCAACAAGGCAGGGGAAGAAACAAGAGGTTATTGAGTAATGTGGAGGAACAGAGAGAACTTGGGCCTCTACTTACTTCCACAGATCATTAAAGATAAAGGATAACAAGGTGGTTAAAAAGGCATAGGGGATACTTTCCTTCATTATCCAAGACAAACTATAAGAGCAGGGAGCTTATGCTATAATTGTGACAATGATAATTGGACCACAGCTTGAGTATCTCATTAAAATTATGATTGCACTGATGATGGTGCAATGAAGGTTTATGATATTGCTGAGAACAGAAAATTGCAGCTATGAAGAAAGGTTGGAAATATTTTTTGAAAAAAAGGAGCTGCTTCAAAAGAGCAGGGTGCGTTGCTTTATAGACTATTGTCCAGCAGCTCTCACATCTACTGTGATGAAGTGTTTTGAGAGGCTGGTCATGGCCAGAATCAACTCCTACCTCAGCAAAGACTTAGACCCACTGCAATTTGCCTATTGCCACAATAGGTCTATGATGGACACAAACTCATTGGTTCTTCATACAGCCTTGGATCACCTGAACAATACAAATACCCATGTGAAAGCTGTTTATTGACTACATTTACTCAGTGTTTAACACCATCATTCCTGCAGTTTTGAACAAAAAGCTTGAAAAACTGGGCCTCTGTTCCTCCCTCTGTAACTGGGTTGTTGACCTCCTCACTGGAAGATCACAATCTTTGCGGATCAGAAATAACACCTCCACCTCACTGACAATCAACACTGGTACACCTCAGTGAAGTGTGCTTAGCCCACTGCTCGACTCTCTCTACATCCATGACTGTGTGGCCAGGCACAACCCTAATGCCATCTATAAATTTGCTGACGACTTTGTTCTGGGTATCTGGGTTTATTATCGTTGGCAGAATTTCAGATGATGACGACTTTGTTCTGGGTATCTGGGTTTATTATCGTTGGCAGAATTTCAGATGATGACGACTTTGTTCTGGGTATCTGGGTTTATTATCGTTGGCAGAATTTCAGATGATGATAGGAAGGCATACATGAGCGAGGGAGGTCAGCTGGTTGAGTAGAGTTGCAGCAATAACTTTGCACTCAACATTAGTAAGACCAAAGAATTAATTGGGGACTTCAGAAAGGGTAAGGTGAAGCAACACACACCAGTCCTCATTGAGGGATCAGAAGTAGAAAGACTGAGCAATTTCAAGTTCCTTGGTGTTAACATCTCCAAGGATCTATCCTGGGCCCAACATATTGATGCAGTTACAAAGAAGGCACGATAGCAGTTATATTTCATTAGGACTTTGAGGTGATTTGGTATGTCAGTAAAGATACTTGTAAATTTCTACACATGTACCGTGGGAAGAATTCTAACCAGTTGCATCACCATCTGGTGTGGGCAGGACATGGGGAACTGCACGGGATCAAAATAAGCTGCAGCAAGTTGTAAAATTATAGGTACTAATCTCCATAGTATCCAGGACATCTTCAAGGTGCAACGCCTCAGAAAGGAATGAATGGGAAGGAATGGTAGGGTGATGAGGAAAGATCTTTTAACCCAAATTTCTGACATTCTATAATTTTAATCAATGATTTAATTTAAAAATTGGGTAATCCAGAACACTTGGGACTCAGAGAACTGGCTGATTTTCCGGACTATTGGATGTTATTTATTTATTTGTGTAGAGAAACAACATGGAAATGGACCTTCCAGCTGGTCAAGCTATGCCACTTTTTCCATTCCCCATTGTGGTTTCCCCCTCACCCCTTTTCTTCTCTTCTCCTGCCCCTCCTCCTTCCTTTTCTTCCATGGTCCATTGTCCTCTCCTATTAAATTCCTTCTTCTTTAGACCTTTACTTCTACCTACCTAGCTTCTTAGTTTATTCCCCCTCCATTGCCTATCACCTGCCAGCTTGGTACTCCTTCCCTCTCCCCCCATCTTTTTACTCTGGCGTCTTCCCCCTTCCTTTCCGGTCCTGACGAAGGGTCTCAGCCCAAAACATCCTCCCTCGATGCAGCCTAACTTGCTGAGCTCCTCCAGCATTTTGTACGTGTTGCTCAAGAGGTTTGAAGAAACCGCAAAGGGCAGCAGATACCCAGAACAAGCAGCTTTGGTGGTTTCTGGTCCAGGAGTCTTACAGAGCTTATCTCAGGGTGCCAAATACCTCAAGTTCCCTTTTCACTTCTCACTCTTACTGATCCTATATTAATTTGTTAAGTCTGCCAGCTGTGAAGAGATTGGTCTTATTTTTGCTGCCATCTTGAGGAATAAACACTAAAATCAGGACATCAAGCTCTGCTCATAATCAGAACCCACAAGCAAGGAAACTAATGAAGAAACTATCAATCCCACCACACTCTGGCCCTCCTGTACCCCTCTCACCTCATCAATGCTGAAACATGCCTAGAAAGAGATTGAGAGCAGAGGAAAAGCTCAGCATTATCCTGGAAATTTCCTTCTCTCCAAGAAGTAATCAGTTGTTGCCTTTCCGAAGAGCCATGCCTGGAGGTAGCAGATCTCTCACAGGCCTTAGGAGGTGGCCTTCAATTCCCACCCACTTCCCTCCATTCCTCAGCCCTACATTTCCATCAACTGTGCTTTAGCCTCTATGGCTTCAGTTTCAAAACCTCTTATCTTTCACAACTGCTATGGCACACGTCCCAACCCTACTGGAAATGTCTTCCATCAGTGACTTCTCTCATTTGCCAGGAGACGTCTTATAGATGAAACCAGCTGCAGTATCTCTCAGCTCCTGACATCCCTATCTCCCTCTCAAGCAACCTTATCCGATTCCTGCAGCATTTAACAGACCACAGCCCCCTCTATACATTATGTTCCTCTGAAGACAAATTGCCCTCGACACTCTTTGGAGCACAGTTAAACTATTCTACATGGATGAAGAGATCAGATATTCCCCTACCACTAATTCCAATTCAAGTCAATATTGCAACTTTCTAGACATTCTATGCAGCCCATGTACAATGATCTGACCATATTCCGAGAGTCCATGTTCAACTAAGTGTATTGCTTCTGGAAAGAGCTATTGATCTAAAATAATTTGTAGGCTACAACCAAAGGAAAAATCATTAAACTATTATCCATCATTTAAACAATTCTGTTTATTAATTATTGCATAGGTTAAATGTCTGTTTAACTAGATTACGCTATTGGGCAAAAGTCACATGATGGAAGTTCTAGAAATAACTGGGGTTGAGATGCCAAGGTCATAGCCAAAGGAAGCCCAATTGAGGCATGACCTGGGCATTGTTCAAGATTGGCCTTGATAGGTGCCAGGTAACATTGACAGCACAGAATTGCCAGACAATGACCATCTCCAATAGTCTAATCCCCCAAGCTTCACATTCAATGACAGTGACCTTGCCAAATTCCACCTCATCAACAGCCTGAGGCAATCAACGATCAGCAACTCAACTCGACCAGACAAATAAATACCATGGCGACAAGAGGCTGAGTATTCTGCAGGGAGTAAAGGCATGACACTCTGAGGCCTTTCGACAATAGGGCACAATTTAGAATTGTGATGGGAGTATTTTTATTTGCCTGGAGTGCAGTTCCACAAATACCCAAGATGCTTAATATCAAACTGGACAAAACAGCCTGTTTATTCGGGACTCCACATTCCACATTAAACGTTACCTCCACTATCAGCTCACCGTGCTGAGGTGGGTTCCATCTACAACTCATGTTCTAAGTATTATTTATTTACTTGTCTTCATATATTATTGGCATGATTTGTCCTCTTTTGCACATTGTTGTTCTTTTTTTACATATGGTTTTTCATAAACTCTATTGTATTTATTTATTTTCTTGTAAATACCTGCAAAAAATTAATCTTGAACTGATATGGTGACATATACATACTTTGATAATAAATTTATTTTCAACTTTGAAAAACCGATCTCATTAATCACCCAGGCTACTTGAAGTGCACCTCCTATCCTGAGCCGTCCTCCACCAAAAGGACTAGGTCACCACCACCTTCAAGTTCCCCATCAAGTCACTCACTTGGAATTCTATTGCAAGTTCCTTTGTAGTCACCAGGTCAAAATTATGGAATCCCTTACCTCACAGCACTTGTAAGCATCCCATTACCAGAAGAATGACAGTGGTTCAAGAGTATTCGAGACAATGAGAGATGACCATCAGAAATTCTGATGAGAATCAGCAATTCACTTGCACACCTTTCAGTCTGATGTACTGCATTTGATCCTCATGATGTGGCCTTCTCTACACTGGAGAAGCAGATGTAGATTAGATGATGCCTCCATCTACACAAAGCCCAACGTAAGCAAAGGAAACAGCATCTTATCTTCCACTAGACTACTGTGTTTGAGACTCAACATTGAATCCAGAGATTTCAGGTAACCAGCCTTTCCTATGTACTTCAGAAGTGGAAGCTATCCAGATAAGGAAGTCCAGACAATGATTCGTGAACAAAGGAAAAGAAAGCTCTGGCTTCTTTGGCTACTGCAGTCTAATCACAATGAGAGTCAGGAGATAGCATTCAGAGTAACTTAAGTGAAAAATAGTGCATAGAATGTATGGCTGCAATTACTACGGCAGCTGCATAACTTTGCAGGGGAAGAGGGTTTCGACTGATGTTGAGGAAAGTGTGTGAAATAAGATATTTATGCTCAGATATAGTTAAAGTCTACGCCTGTGACTTCTCTCTCAAGATGCTTGTACTTCGTTTTCCTTCTTCAAGATACTCCTCATGGGCTAAAGTCTGATTTTCTAATCCAGTATCTCCTTATATGACTCAATGTTGATTAAGCTCCTGTAAAGCTTTTTATTATGCATGCTAAACAATGCTTTCCACTGTAGCTCAGTGTGATTGACAGTAAAACCAAATACTGTGCACCCAGCAAAACTTTAGTATAAATTGTCACTGTTGATGCTGGCAAACAGTACTTAGCTTTTTATGAATGACCACTACCCAAGAATCATGTCTTAAAAATTTTGAGCAAAGGTCTGTTAACAAGAGATATCAGTCCATCATACGTTTATTTTCCAAATCCCCTAAAAAAATACAAACATCTGCTGAGTGTACTTCAGCTAGTTTGTGTACTGCTTGTAACGAAAGCAGGCTGCTTAATGAAGGGAGGTACCAGGCATAAAACTAGTCAGTAAGTAACTGGCACGTACCAAATGCATATTACTTAAGACTTACTGTCAACGTAACAGTAAGTTTAAAGGCATTCAGATGATCTAAATCAGAGGTTCCCAACCCAGGGTCCACAGTCCCCTTGCCCTGGTCCATGGCATAAAAAGGCTGGGAAACCCTGATCTAAAAGCACCAGCAGCTGTGGTGAAGAGCAAGACATGAGAGTTGTCAATCTCTGGCTTTATTCATATTGGGAGACATACTGATGAAATGTTACATTTTGTTATATTGTCATTGAGAGGGTTAGAAAATCAGTAATTTCATGTTTAGCTAACTTTATAATTCATCGCTCTATGTAGGCATGCTTTGTAAATAGTTATTTGTATAATTTTATATCTTATTTAAATAGCTAATTGTTAGGCTAGTTTACTGTATAACCAACATCCATGTTAATATGTTTGTTGTATTTTAAGGAAGATATTGAGAGTCTAAATCCCTTTAAGATCTATGTTTCTGGTGTATGTAACATTTAATATCCTGTTACATTAATCTCAAAATCAGAATCAGAAACAGGTTTATTATCACCAGCCTGTGACATGAAATTTGTTAACTTAGCAGCAGCAAGTCAATACAATATATAATAAAGAAGAGGAAAATATAAAGAAATAAATAAATCACAGTATACATATATTGAATAGAAACATAGAAAACATACAGCACAATACAGGCCCTTCAGTCCACAAAGTTGTGCCGAACATGTCCTTACCACAGAACTACCTAGGCTTACCCATAGCCCTCTATTTTTCTACACTCCATGTAACCATCTAGGAGTCTCTTAAAATAACCTACCATTTCCACTGCCACCACTGCTGCTGGCAGCCCATTCCACACACTCTCTGCATAAAAATACTTACCCCAGACACCTCCTCTGTACTTAATTCCAAGCACCTTAAAACTGTGCTCTCTCGTGCTAGCCCTGGGAAAAAGCCTCTGACAATCCACACAATCAATGCCTCTCATTATCTTGTACACCTCTATCAGGTCACCTCTCATCCTCCGTCGCTCCAAAGAAAAAAGGCCAGTTTCACTCAACCTATTCTCATAAGGCATGCTCCCCAATCCAGGCAACATCCTTGTAAATCTCCTCTGCACCCTTTCTATGGTTTCCACATCCTTCCTGTAGGGAGGCTAACTGAATTGAGCACAGTACTCCAAGTGGGGTCTGACCAGGGTCCTATATGGCTGTAACATTACCTCTTAGCTCTTGAACTCAATCCCAAGATTGATGAAGGCTAATGCACTGTTTGCCTTCTTAACCACAGAGTCAACCTGCATAGCAGCTTTGAGTGTCCTATGGACTCGGACCCCAAGATCCCTCTGATCCTCCACTGCCAAGTGTCTTACCATTAATACTATATTCTGCCACCATATTTGACCTACCAAAATGAACCACCTCACACTTATCTGGGTTGAACTGCATCTGCCATTTCTCAGCCCAGTTTTGCATCCTATCAATGTCCCGCTGAAATCTCTGACAGCCCTCCACACTATCCACAACATCACCAACCTTTGTGTCATCAGCAGATTTACTAACCCAACCCTCCACTTCCTCATCCAGGTCATTTATAAAAATCATGAAGAGTAGGGATCTCAGAACAGATCTCTGAGGCACACCACTGGTGACCGACCTCCATGCAGAATATGACCCGTCTACAACCACTCTTTGCCTTCTGTGGGCAAGCCAGATCTGGATCCACAAAGCAATGTCCCCTTGGATCTCCTGCCTCCTTACTTTCTCAATAAGCCTTGCATGAGCAACCTTATCAAATGCCTTGCTAAAATCCATATACACTACATCTACAGCTCCACCTTCATCAATGTGTTTAGTCACATCCTCAAAAAATTTAATCAGGCTTGTAAGTTCTATGTTCTATGTAAGGCATGACCTGCCTTTGACAAAGCCATGCTGACTATTCCTAATCATACTATGACTCTCTGTAGTGTTCTTGCACAGGTGTAAAAACTCTGAACTAAACACCAATTATAAACTGGAGTCAATGAGGCATGATCCCAGTAAGATTAACCGTTTACTGTTCACTCTTCCACATTAACGTATGGTGAAAAGGCGTTGCTTCTATGATGTTTCTAGTGCGTAGAAAGAAAACTTTTCTCGTGCTGATCCTGCACACACAAACCCCCTCCTTCCCATTTCTCCAAACTGGTATTTTCCCACAAGATGCGGTGAAACTGGGTGTGACGTCATCGCATGCCGCGATATATCATAGATAACGAATTTACTTTAAACAATCTTAACTTTAACTAGAAAACCATTACAAATGAATTACTAAAGTGAAAATATAATAAACTAAACAAATACCATAAGGGCAACACACTCCCCGCCTGACCTTGGTAAGGTCACTATGAACATAATACAAACTTCAGTCTCTAAATCAGTCCTTAGGTAGAAGTAGAATGACTTCTGTAACTGGTCTTTGGTAAGTTTTCACATCACCTTGGTCAAAAGTTTTCAACTCAACCTTCCTGACATATCCATCCCTACCAGGGAATGTAGCAGTGATTCTGGTCATTGGCCAGCAGTTGCAGGCGATCTGCTTGTCCCTGAGCAGGACTAAATCTCCAACTTGAAGATTCCTGTCCACTTTTGTCTGTGTTGCAACAAAGGTAGGTATTCATATCTCCAACAAGACCAGAACTGATTTGCCAGAGCCTGGACCTGTCTCCATTGCTTTGTGTACAAATCCTTATCGGAGAAGTCCCCAGGTGGAGGGGGAGCTCCTACCTTCTGCGTAAGGAGCATTAATGGCGAGAGTATGAAGGGGCTTTCCGGGTCAGAAGAGACAGGTAGGAGTGGTTGTGCATTTATAATGGCTGTGACATCTGCCATTAGTGTGCACAGTACCTCGTGGGTCAGTCGGGTGCGTTGCTGCAGAAACATTGAATCAAGAATTCTTCTGGCGATACCAATCATCCGCTCCCATGCGCCTCCCATGTGAGAGGTGTGTGGTGTATTAAACTCCCAGTTGCATCCCTGCTGACTGAGGTACCTTTGCACCGTTTTGTCCATCCCCAGCTCCTTTAATGGTCCAACAAAGTTCGTGCCGCAATCAGACCTTAATTGTTTTGCAGGGCCTCTTAGTGCAAAGAAACACCTGAGAGCATTAATGCAGCTGGATGTATCCAAAGATTTGATGACCTCAATGTGTACCGCTCTTGAACTCATGCAGCTGAACATGATGGCCCACCATTTGCTCTCTGCTTGTCCTCCTCTGGTACGTCTAGCAATGAAAGTCCAGGGACCAAATACATCGAGCCCCACATATGTAAAAGAAGGGCAGGCATTGAGGCGTTCTGGTGGGAGGTCCGCCATATGTTGAGCTTCCATCTTCCCTCGCAGTTTCCTGCAGGTTACACATCTGTGAAGTACTGAATTGATCAGTGTTTTGCCTCCCAAGATCCACAGTCCCGCTGCCCTGATTGCTCCTTCTGTCAGGTGACGTCCCTGATGCCTTACCTGTTCATGGTGATGGCAAGTGAGCAGTAAGGACACATGGCTGTCTTTGGGCAGGATTACTGGGCTCTTTTCTGCAGCTGAAAGGCGAGAGTGTATTAACCAGCCTCCAAAGCTGATGAGATCGTTCTTCAGGATCGGGTTGAGTTTCCTCAAAGGGCTGTTCTTTGATATTGGTTTATTAGCTTGGAGGGCCGAAAACTCCCCTGCAAAGGCTGCTCTTTGAGTTGCTTTAAGGATGACATCCTTTGCCTGGGCCAATTCGTCCGCAGTGTACCTACGTGGGATATGAAGCTGTTTTGGATCTTGAAGTGAATCTCTCCAAGCCTCCCATCTGTTTAGCTTGTCTTCTGGTAGAGGAGTATTCCAGTCGGAGAGCTCAGAGGCAAGTTCCCTGAGAAGGACTCTTCCCTGGATCGTAACTGGTGCCAGTAGACCCAAGGGATCAAAGACACTGTTGACACTGGAGAGAATTCCACGGCGGGTAAATGGCTTGATCACGGTCAGCACGGAGAACGTGAATGTGTCAGTCATAATCTCCCAAAGGAGACCCAAGCTCCTTTGTGTGGGTATGGTTTCTCCATCTAGATCTAGGTCTTTGATTGCCGGAGCACAGTCATCGTGTGGAAAGGTCTCCATTACTGCCTGACGGTTTGATGCGAACTTATGCAAGCGGAGGTTTGACTCAGCGAGTGAGGCTTGTGTTCGTCGGAACAGATCGATTGCTTCGTCTTCTTTCTGTAGCGATATCAAGCCATCATCGACATAGAAGTGCCTTTCTACAAACTTAACGGTGTCATCGCCGTGCTCCTGTGGCTTTTTGATGGCTTTTTGCAGCCCATAGATGGCCACGGCCGGTGATGGACTATTGCTGAAAACGTGGAGTTTCATCCGGTACTCAATGACTTCCTTGTTGATGTCATTGTCCTTGTGCCATAAGAAATGGAGGAAATCGCGATGGTCCTCCTGTACTAAGAAGCAATGGAACATCTGCTGGATGTCCGCTAAGATTGCGACCTTCTCCTTCCGGAAGCGCAGCAGGACCCCGAGTAGGGTATTGTTGAGGTCGGGGCCTGTAAGGAGCACGTCATTAAGGGAGACACCAGCACACTGAGCACTGGAGTCAAAGACCACCCTGATCTGATTGGACTTTTGTGGGTGGTAAACCCCAAACGTTGGGAGGTACCAGCACTCCTCGCCTTCTCTCAGTGGCGGGGATACTTCAGCATGTACATTAGCAAAGATCTTCTCCATGAATGCTACGTTTTGTTGCTGCATCTCAGGTTTCCATTTCAGGGTTTTTTGCAAAGACATGAACCGCTTGACTGCCTGCTCTTTGTTGTTTGGCAAGCGCTGGCATGGTTCTCTGAAAGGTAGTGGGGTGACCCAGTTATTTGCTTCATCTCTGAAGACCTTGGTGTCCATTATTTTTAAGAAGAAGGCGTCTTGTGCTGATGGAGCAAGTTTATTATCATGCTCAGTTTGAGCGAAGACTGCCTATCTTGTCAGTTACTTTACTACATTTGTTAAAGCCCTGTCGTGCTTCATCAATACACATGAAGCTTGTGCAGGGTTGAAAAATTGAATGGCGGCCATTCTCTAGCACATTGGTCTTGAGTGTGTTAACTGTCGGTTTGTGTATATTGCCAAGGCACACCTCTCCTATCACCACCCAGCCCAGATCCAGGTGTTGGGCAAAGGGGGCGTCATGTGGTCCATTGACCTGCTGCCTGACCTTGTGCACCTGGAAAACATCTCTTCCTAGTAGCAGGAGTATTTCTGCTTTTGGGTCCAGTTCTGGGATGTGTTTGGCGATGTGGTGGAGATGCAGCTGGTTTCGCACAGCGCTTGGCGTCGGGATCTCAGTGCGGTTATTCAAAGTTTCATTGCACTCTAAGAGTGGAGGGAGACAGATGACAACTTCACCATCCAGGGACTCGGGCTGGAAGCCTTCTGCCTTCCTGCCATATGTTTCTACGCTGCCTGAGCAAGTTCTAAGGTAGTATGGGAACTGATTACTCTCTACGTTGAACAAATCAAAGAACTCTGGTCTGACTAGTGAGCGATTGCTTTGGTCATCCAGAATTATATAGGCTTTGATGGCCTTGTCTTTGGCTCCCTTAGGGTACACCTTAGTGAGGCAGATCTTTGAACAAGAATGGCTTGACTGACCTTGACCGCAAACTTCTGTGCAGCTCGTGCTGACAACAGTTGTCTTGGAGTGATCCTGTCCCTCCCCGCCCTCCTCTTGTGAGGGTGAAGGAGCTTTGTCAGTTTGCGGTAATGGGCCAGAGTGCATGGCCCCATCGTGATTAGTGCTGTTACATTCTGAGCACCTCACGGGGATCGTACACTCTCTAGTGAGATGAGAGGTAGAGGAACAGTATTTAAAACATATTTTTTTTCTCCTTGAGAAGGGCCATTCTCTTGTCAAAGGGTTTTTTCCTAAACGTTCTGCATTTTTTGAGGGGGTGGGGTTTGTTGTGCAATGGACGTTTCTTGCTCGGGTCATTGTTAGTTGTAGAGACTTCAGTTTTACGCACTGAGACAGGTTTATTAATGTTAAAATTATTCGAAGTGGATTTAACTGGCTTGGTGTGAATTGTACTGCTACCTTGACTCATGAAGCTAAGGTCATTTTGCTTCTTCGCCTCCTTGCACACAAACCCGGTGAAATACTCAAAGGGAGAAAATCGACCATCGTTCTCTTCCTTGTACTCTGAGCCAACAGACACACACCTTTCCTGCAGCCCAAATGGAAGTTTGTCCACAATTGGTCTAATTCCATTTGAAGTGTCTAAATATGACAGGCCAGTTAAATAGCCATCTCCTTTAGCGCCTTCAATCTCCATGAGTAGATCTCTGAGCTCTCTTAACTTAGTGTAGTCCTTGGCTGAAACCTTAGGAAAATTTTCCAGACGTCGAAATAGTGCCGATTCAATAATTTCAGGGGCCGTGTAGCACTCCGGAAGTCTCTCCCATGCTTTGCGTAAGGCTAGCTTGGGTTTGTTGATGTACACTGAACGTATGCGTCTCACCTGCTCGCATGATTCTTTTCCCAGCCATTTCGCCATAAGATCCAACTCTTGGGTTGCTCCGAGCTGGACTCCGTGGATAGCGTTGGCGAATGAGGAGTACCATGCACGGTAATTTTCAGGCTTATCGTCAAACTGGTATAGTCCTGAAGTGACGAGATCTCGTCGTGCTAAATACTGTGCCATGGGTTCAACTGCAAATGGCACACTGGCTGGGGGAATATGTCGGCGGGTATATGACTGAGGGTGTATATTTGTTATGGGATTTGCTGTTCTGAATTCAGCCTTTGCCTCTCCTCTCGCCAAATCTGGTAAGTTTGGTGTCGAGAAGCATTTGTCATCAGCCCTTTCATTCTTGAATTCGTCGCGAAGTTGCAAGGGTGAATTGACTTCCTCAGATGGATGTGATGCAATTGGGCCTCTCTTTGACTTCTCATGAAATGGGACGTTAGCATATAAGTATGGAGAGAAAGAATGAATCTTCAAGTCCATTTGAGATCAGACGTAGTCGCTTGTGCGTTCCAATCTGGTCCTTTCGGAAGTAGATTTTACTTCTTCCAGAACATGCATTTCTTCAGCATTTTCTAATATCTCTGTTTCCACCCTGGCAGCTTCGGCTTCTCGGTGTAGCGTCAGCACTTCTAACTCTGCTTCTATCTTTACCTTTTCCAACTGGTTTTCGGCTTCTCTGGCAGCCACTTCCTTTTGGTTTTTGGCTTCTCTGGCAGCCTTTTCCATTTTCAGTTTTGCTACCTGTTCAGCGTCTAACGCTCACACCTTACCTTTTTCTGCTTTAGCTCTTGCGTGGGCAGTCTAATTTGTTGATGCCCTACTGCTCCTGGCACTGGATGGCAGCGACTTGATGCTGGATCACGATGCCATTGTGGCACTTGAAACATCTGGTAATGCCGCCTTTTCACTGTAGTGTTCTTGCACAGGTGTAAAAACTCTGAACTAAACACCAAGTATAAACCGGAGTCAATGAGGCACGATTCCAGTAAGATTAACCGTTTACTGTTCACTCTTCCACATTAACGTATGGTGAAAAGGCGTTGCTTCTATGATGTTTCTAGTGCGTAGAAAGAAAACTTCTCTCACGCTGATCCTGCACACACAAGCCCCCTCCTTTCCGTTTCTCCAAACCGGTATTTTCCCACAAGACGCGGTGAAACTGGGTGTGACGTCATCGCATGCCGCGATATATCACAGACAACAAATTTACTTTCAACAACCTTAACTTTAACTAGAAGATGATTACAAATGAATTACTAAAGCAAAAATATAATAAACTAAACAAATGCCTTAAGGGCAACACACTCTCCAAATATTCATAAATCCTGTCTCTCAGAATCTTCTCCATCAAATTACCAACCACTGAAATAAGACTGGCCTATTATTTCCTGGGCTATCTCTACTCTCTTTCTTGAATAAGGGAACAATATCCGCAACCCTCCAATCCTCTGGAACCTCTCCCGTCCTCATTGATGATGCAAAGATCATCGCCAGAGGCTCAGCAATCTCCTCCCTCACCTCCCACAGTAGGCTGGGGTACATCTTGTCCGGTTCCAGCAACTTATCCAACTTGATGTTTTACAAAAGCTCCAGCACATGCTCTTCCTTAATATCTACATGCTCAAGCTTTTCAGTCCACTGCAAGTCATCCCTACAATCGCCAAGATCCTTTCCGTAGTGAATACTGAAGCAAAATATTCATTAAGTACCTCCACTGTTTCCTCTGGTTCCATACACACTTTCTCTCTGTTACACTTAATTGGTCCTATTCCCTCATGTCTTATCCTTTTGCTCCTCACATACTTGTAGAATGCTGTGGGTTTTCCTTAATCCTGTCTGCTAATGCCTTCTCATGGCCTCTTCTGACTCTCCTAATTTCATTCTTAAGCACCTTCCTGCTAGCCTTATAATCTTCTAGATTCCTATCATTACCTATCATTGCATCCACAGGATTAAAAAATGTGCAAAAAAAATACTGTAAACTTTTAAAAAGTGAGGAAGTGGGGTAGTGTCCAAGGGTTCGATGTCCATTTAGGAATCTGATGGCAGAGGGGAAGAAGCTGTTCCTGAATCACTGAGTGTGTGCCTTCAGGCTTCTGTACCTCCTCCCTGATGGTAACAGTGAGAAACGGGCATGCCCTGGGTGCTGGAGGTCTTTAATATTGGACGCAGCCTTTCTGAGACACTACTCCCTGAAGATGTCCTGGGTACTTTGTAGGCCGGTGCCCAAGATGGAGCTGACTAAATTTATAACCCTCAGCAGCTTCTTTCAGTCCTGTGCAGTAGCCTACCAGCAACTACCCCCCCCCCCCCCGCCCCGCCAAACCAGATAGTGGTGTAGCCTGTCAGAATGCTCTCCATGGTACATCTATAGAAATTTTTGAGTGTATTTGTTTACATACCAAAACTCTTCAAACTCCTAATAAAGTATAGCCACCGTTTTGCCTTCTTTATAACTATATCGTTATGTTGGGACCAGGTTAGATCCTCAGAGATCTTGACACCTAGGAACTTGAAACTGCTCACTCTCTCCACTTTTGATCCCTTTATGAGCATTGGTATGTGTTCCTTTGTCTTACCCTTCTGGAAGTCCACAATCAGCTCTTTCATCTTACTGACGTTGAATGCCAGGTTGTTGCTGCAGCACCACTCCACTAGTTGGCATATCTCACTCCTGTATGCCCTCTTGTCACCACCTGAGATTCTACCAATAATGGCTGTATCATCAGCAAATTTATAGATGGTATTTGAGCTATGCCTAGCCACACAGTCATGGGTACACAGAGAGTGGAGCACACAACCCTGATGTGGACCAGTGTTGATCGTCAGCGAGGAGGAGATGTTATCACCAATCTGCACAGATTGTGGTCTTACGATTAGGAAGTTGAGGATCCAATGGCAGAAGGAGGTACAGAGGCCCTGGTTCTGCAACTTCACAATCAGGATTGTGGGAATGACAGTATTAAATGCTGAGCTATAGTCGATGAACAGCATCCTGATGTACGTGTTTATGTAGTCCGGGTGGTCTAAAGCCGTGTGGAGAACCATTGAGATTGCATCTGCCGTTGGCCTATTGTGGCGATAGGCAAATTGCAATGGGTCCAGGTTCTTGCTGAGGCAGGAGTTCAGTCTAGTCATGACCAACCCCTCAAAGCATTTCATCACTGTCGATGTGAGTGCTACTGGGTGATAGTCATTGAGGCAGCTCACATTATTCTTCTTAGGCACTGGTGTAATTGTTGCCTTTTTGAAGCAAATGGGAACTTCTGCCCATTGCAATGAGAGGTTGAAGATGTCCTTAAATACTCTTGCTAGTTGGTTGGCACAGGTTTTCAGAGCCTCGCCAGGTACTCCATCGGGACCATCCACCTTGCGAGAATTTACTCTCTTTAAAGACAGCCTAACATCGGCCTCTGAGACAGAGATCACAGGGTCATCAGGAACAGCAGGGATCTTCACAGCTGTAGTTGTGTTCTCTCTTTAAAAGCATGCATAGAAGGCGTTGCACTCATCTGGTAGGGAAGCATCCCTGCCATTCATGTTATTGGGTTTCACTTTATAGGAAGTAATGTCCTGCAAACCCCGCCAGAGTTGCCGCGCATCCGATGTCGCCTCCAACCTCATTTGGAATTGTCTCTTCACCTTTGAAATAGCCCTCTGCAAATCATACCTGGTTTTCTGGTACAGGCCAGGGTTACCAGACTCGAATGCCACAGATCTAGCCTCCAGCAGCTGACGTACCTCCTGGTTCATCCATGGCACAGTAGGCATTCTTGATGGTGAGGTAGCAATAGTCCAGTGTGTTGTTTCCTCTGGCATTGTAAGTGATCTGTTGGTGATAATTGCTTAGTGATATTTTTCAGACTGCCCTGGTTAAAATCTCCCAAAACAATAGTGAAGACGTTAGTGTGCGCTGTTTCATGCATGTTGATCCCATTGCTCAGATTATCTAAAACCTGATTGACATTGGCCTGAGGTGGAATGTATACTCCTACCAAAATGATCCCGGAGAATTCCCGTGGTAGGTAAAAAGGGCGGCACAACTGCTAGATATTCCAGGTCTGGTGAGCAGAATTGCGACAGCACTGATTTATTTGTGCACCGAGAAGAGTTGATCATGAGGCATACTCCTCCACCTCTGCTTTTGAGAGACTCTATAGATCTATCCTGACAGTGTATAGTAAACCCGTGCATCTGGTATGGAAGGGGTTAACCAAGATACCGTGAAACAAAGGACACACGGGGTCCTAATGTCCCTCTGATTCAGCACCCTCGCTCTGAAATCATCGATTTTATTCACCAGAGACTGCACGTTTGCCAGCAAGGTAGTCGTATAGGGAGTTAAAAACCTCTATATTAATCTATATTATATATAATCTGTATTAATCGTTAGTTGGGTACCAATAAAAGATATTTGGTTTGAGCCTCTATTCTTTTACTTGTATTTTGAAGAGAAACACACTAAATATTCCCATAATCCAGTACCCCTGGTTTTACAGATGATCAGACATTATTCCTGCTAATACCAAACATACCTTCACTTCACTTTTCTTACTTGTTACATGTTAATGTAATAAAATATCTAGTGAACCTGGTCAGGAAATGCACCAAACTCCAGCTTTAGCTGCAATATTATCCACATCCCTGAGCCCTGCTGGTTCTGGATCGCAGCCTCAGTTCTGAACCATGGTCTGGGCTTTAGGCCCCACCCTACTCCTGAGCCCTGCTGGTTCCGGATCGCAGCCTCAGTTCTGAACCATGGTCTGGGCTTTAGGCCCCACCCTACTCCTGAGCCCTGCTGGTTCCGGATCGCAGCCTCAGTTCCGAACCATGGTCTGGGCTTTAGGCCCCACCCTACTCCTGAGCCCTGCTGGTTCCGGATCGCAGCCTCAGTTCCGAACCATGGTCTGGGCTTTAGGCCCCACCCTACTCCTGAGCCCTGCTGGTTCCGGATCGCAGCCTCAGTTCCGAACCATGGTCTGGGCTTTAGGCCCCACCCTACTCCTGAGCCCTGCTGGTTCCGGATCGCAGCCTCAGTTCTGAACCATGGTCTGGGCTTTAGGCCCCACCCTACTCCTGAGCCCTGCTGGTTCCGGATCGCAGCCTCAGTTCCGAACCATGGTCTGGGCTTTAGGCCCCACCCTACTCCTGAGCCCTGCTGGTTCCGGATCGCAGCCTCAGTTCCGAACCATGGTCTGGGCTTTAGGCCCCACCCTACTCCTGAGCCCTGCTGGTTCCGGATCGCAGCCTCAGTTCTGAACCATGGTCTGGGCTTTAGGCCCCACCCTACTCCTGAGCCCTGCTGGTTCCGGATCGCAGCCTCAGTTCTGAACCATGGTCTGGGCTTTAGGCCCCACCCTACTCCTGAGCCCTGCTGGTTCCGGATCGCAGCCTCAGTTCCGAACCATGGTCTGGGCTTTAGGCCCCACCCTACTCCTGAGCCCTGCTGGTTCCGGATCGCAGCCTCAGTTCCGAACCATGGTCTGGGCTTTAGGCCCCACCCTACTCCTGAGCCCTGCTGGTTCCGGATCGCAGCCTCAGTTCTGAACCATGGTCTGGGCTTTAGGCCCCACCCTACTCCTGAGCCCTGCTGGTTCCGGATCGCAGCCTCAGTTCTGAACCATGGTCTGGGCTTTAGGCCCCACCCTACTCCTGAGCCCTGCTGGTTCCGGATCGCAGCCTCAGTTCTGAACCATGGTCTGGGCTTTAGGCCCCACCCTACTCCTGAACCCTGCTGGTTCCGGATCGCAGCCTCAGTTCTGAACCATGGTCTGGGCTTTAGGCCCCACCCTACTCCTGAGCCCTGCCTCTGTCTGTACTCCTGTTTTAAAATTCACACTCTGGACTGACAGCCAGACAAGCTGCCAAGCCATCAAGATTTTTGAACAATCATATGCCAGATGATCAACATTTTGCTATAATAAAATAAATGACATATATAAGGTTTAAATGTGCTTCTTTAAACAACTTTTATGAATAGGAAATGTGTTTTGCACACGAAAAGAAATATCAGTGAAGAAACATCCCTTGCTTTGTGACCCTGGTTGTAAAGAGCACTGTCTGTACAAAGCAAATTAAGGAAATGTGACTCCTACAAAGGAAGTGTGACCTTTACAGGCAACACACACACACACACACACACACACACACACACACAATGCTGGAGGAGCGTAGCAGGCCAGGCATCATCTATGGAAAACAGACATTTCCGGCCCGAGATCTTTCATCAGGACCGGATGGATTTACAGCAAGCTTTTGTAGGCTATGGTTTGCACTGTCAAGCTGTCCTAACAGTAAGCTAATGTAGAAAGCTTCCATGAACAGCAATAATTTTATTTTCAGGGAATTTGGTGGAGGGATAAAAAAAAATCACCAGAAATCCTTCAAAATAAAGAGATACAATTGTTAAAAAATATTACTTTGACAGGCAAGAAAATGAACAAAAAGGAAAGCATTTGAAAAAGAAATGACCAAAGGAAGAAAAGTAGCTTCAAGCAGCAGGCTAAATTTACAAAATTTAACAACATTTTTCTTGACTCTTCTGCCGTAAAATGAAAGAAGAGCAAGCAATGTAGTTTATTTCCCCAATAATTCCTGTACGCTTGCTTACCAGTCAGATTTCCTCATTTGTAATTGTCTTTCTACCCATTAAACAATCAAGCTTTCTTTCAGGAGATGTTACCAATTGTGTATCCTCCTAAATTGAAGCTTTCCTGAGATTAAATATGTCAGTTATGAACTATCCATTTGTATCCAGCAATGTATTAAATGATCAAGAAAGTAATAATGAATTGCTTTTAAGTAGACTTGAAGGACTCCAGTACGGCAATGCAGACACAAAGTAGTTAAAGGCTCTTTTAACTAAAGAATCTCAGGAATAAGAGGGCATGGATAGCAAATCTGCTGCAAGGAGAAGCTGTGTGGTTCCTTGTTTGTGGAATCACCAGTATTAGATGAAAAGGGGTGACTGTGTGGATAATACCTTGAAAAGTAGAAGAGTTGGAGTAAACAATGATGAGTTGAGAGGACAAAACTGTTGTGTATTTAATATTTCAATAATATTTGAGTAATCTTGTAAATATATTGATTAAGCATTCTTGTTTGTTTAAATAATTCATTACTGGTTATATGTATAAATACGTGAATTGCAAATGTCATTACGCTACCACGTGATACATGTGCGCCTCGCTTAAAGTAAACACGAAGGTAGACACACATTTCCGACTCCCGTGGCCACCTTTGAATTAGTTTAATGTTATGAAGTTACAAAAGATAACAGTGGTGATGAGGTATTTTTAAAACGAACCCAAGACTGATACCGACTTGTTTAAGTCACAAAACATAAAGCGCAGCAAAATGTCCGAGTAAAAGAACAGCACACTGGAGCAAATGCAGAGACAGTTGAGTTTTAAAAAAGGCAGCAATTGGAAGAATTAACAGGTACATAAAGAGTGAATATCAGTTGATATTAATCATAAAAATACAGAAGTGACTGGTAACATTGGAAAGATTGACACATTTGATTACACAACAGATAACTGAATTTTATATACTGAGAAAATTGAACAATATTTTGCATCAAATAAAATAGCCAATGACAAACCAATAGCAATTTTGCTGAGTGCATTGGGTTTAAAGGATTACAGTTGGCTTGGAAGTTTAACTGCTCCAACCAAACTAGCAAAATTGATCTTTGCTGATATTGAAAAAAGTAATGCAGGAACATTTAGAACTAAAGCCATTGTGGATTGCAGAATGCTTTAGGTTTCATAAGCAGAATCAAAAGGAAAGGGCATCCATTTCAGTGTACATGGCCTGAATTGAAGAGATTGAGCATTGTAGTTCGATAATGCAGTGAATGATACACTGAGAAATTATTTGGTTTGTGGAATCTTACGAGAAAACATAGCTTACATTTAGAAGAGCACCTACACTTCATACACCAGAAAAAGTGGGATCTCCCAATGGCCACCCATCTTAATTCCCCTTCCCATTCCCATTCTGACATGTCCATCAATGGCCTCCTCTGCTGTTATAATGAAGCCACACTCGGGTTGGAGGAGCAACACCTTATATTCTATCTGGGTAGCCTCCAACCTGATGGCCTGAACATTAATTTCTCATACCTCTAGAAATGGCCCCCCTTCACTATTCCCCATCCCCTTCTCCCTCTCTCAGCGGTCTCCCAATGTTCCATCTGGGTAGCCTCCAACCTGATGGCATGAACTTCAATTTCCCAAACTTCTGGCAATGGCCTCACCCTTTCTCAATTCCCCATCCCCTATTCCCTCTCTCACCTTATCTCCTCCCCTCTTCACTGCCTCCCTCTGGTACTCCTCCCTTTTTTGTCATCCATTGCCTCTGTCCTCTCCTATCAGATTCCCCCTTCTCCAGCCCTGTAGCTCTTTCACCAATCAACTTCCCGACCCCTTCTTCACCCCTCCCCCACTCCGATCACCTTGTGTTTCTTCCTCCACTTTCTTAATGACTTCTCTTTTTTCCCTCTCCATTCCTGTTGAAGGTTTTCACCCCAAAACGTCATCTGTACTGTTATCCATAGACGCTGCCTGGCCTGCTGAGTTCCTGCATCTGCAGATTTTCTCTTGTTTGTGACAGGACTGCATAGAATTGCATAGAACATAGAACAAAATGTACATCACATCACAGGCCCTTCAGCCCACGATGTCGTGCCGACCATGTAACCTACTCTAGAAACTGCCTAGAATTTCCCTAACACATAGTCTTCTATTTTTCTACGCTCCATGTACCTACCTAAGAGGCTCTTAAAAAACTCCATTGTAAGCTTCCATCACCTCCGCCAGCAGTACATTCCACAGTCTCACCACTCTCCGTGTGGAAAAACTTACTCCTGACACCCCCTTGGTACCTGTTTCCAAGCACCTCAAAATTATGCCCCCTCGTGTTAGCCATTTCAGCCCTGGGAAAAAGCCTCTGGCTATCCACACGATCAATGCCTCTCATCATCTTATACACCTCTATAAGGTCACCTCTCATCCTCTGTCACTCCAAGAAGATAAGGTGAAGTTCACTCAACCTATTCTCATAAGGTACACCCTCCAATCCAGGCAACATCCTTGTAAATCTCCTCTGCACTCTCTCGATAGTATCCATTGAGATTTACAGTGTGAAAACTAACAACAGAAAGCACTATGGCTTAGACCAGAAGTGCATGTTAAATTAATTAAAATGGAATTGGGCATTTGCTCATCTGTTTCAATCATTCCACAAAGTGAGTTTGAATGGCATTTAAAAGATACTAAACTGAAGCCTGCAGATATCTGACTCAGAACTTCTACTGGTGAAAAGATAACTCCCGTGGGAATAATATTAATAACAGTGAAATACAACAAACAATATGACATATTGGGCTTGTATGTGGTAAAAACAGGAGGGCCAACATTGTAGGTCCATCGTTGGCTGAGACAACTACAACTTGATTGGAGATTCATCCTCCGTTTGCAAGCCACATCGCCTGCAATAGAGTCAACCGAAAGCAAAATAAGAAAGGTTCTGAATGACGCCACAGTAGTGTTCAAGGATGGCATTGGAAAATCGAACATGTCAAAGGTAAAATAGTGTTAAATGAAAATGCCACACCTAAATTTTACAAAGCCCGTCTGGTTCCTCATACCATCCATGATAAAGTAGCCAGTAATCTAGATCACATGAGGCTGAAAGAATCCTTTCCAAGGTTGAGTGAAGCCCATGGGCAATGCCAGTGGTCCCAGTAGCCAAGAAGAGTGGATCTGTTAGGATCTGTGGTGATTTTCAGGTCACCATTGACCTAATACTGAAAGTAGGTCAATACCCTCTGCCCAGGATAGAGGATATATTTGCAAACCTTTCTGGAGGGAAACACTTCAGCAAAGTGGGCAGCTGAGGTCTTTCCACAGATGGAGATGGAAGAGGGGCCCAGCGTGTTTCTCACCATAAACACCTACAAAGGGCTTTATCAGATAATAAGCTTACTTTTGGAGTAGCATCTGTACCTGCACTCTGGCAGAAAGTTATGGACCAGGTACTGCAAAGCTGCCCAGGCCTCAGTGTTACCTGGGTGACATCACTGTTACCAGTAAGGATGACGAGGAGCATCACCAGAGCCTTAGGAAACTGTTAAAAAGATGAGAAGATTATGTGCTCAGAACACAAATCAACAAGTGTGAATCCTTTAAACCAAGCATCACTTACTGTGGTCACAGTATTGATGCACAAGGATTACACAAGAGTGCTGAGAAAATTCAAGCAGTGGTGAATTCCCCAAGGCCAAGGGATATATTACAATTGTGGTCCTTTTTAGGATTTGTCAATTACTATAGCAGGTTCTTGCCAAACTTGGCTATTGTGCTCCACCCCTTGAACTCATTACTACAGATCGGGAAGAAATGAAAATGGGCAAAGCAGTGTGAGATGCCTTTCAAGAAGGCGACATCAGACATTGCGCTCACATATTATAATCTACATCATCCAGTGAAACATGCCTTGCGGTATAGATGCAGACGTGTTACGTGTTATGAGTGATGGAAGTGAAAACCCCATAGTACTTGCATCACGTTTACTCAGTGCTGCAGAGAAGAGATATGGACAGATTGACAGAGAGGCTCGTGCCCAGTTTGGGGTGTAAAACATTTCAACCAATACTTGTATGGGAGAGGGTTTACCCTCATGACTGATCATCAACCACTAGTATCCATTATCAATCCAGAACAGTTGCAGTATGATTGCAGAGATGGGCTCCGTTCCTTGGAGGAGACAGTTACAAGATTGAATTCAAGAGGACGACTAATCCTGGAATTGCTGATGGATTGTTCCATTTACTTTTGGAAAAGGAATTACTAGAAAAAATTACAAAATAAAGACACCTCTTGACGTATTCTCCCTAATCCAAATCAAAAGTCTCCATGTTACGGCAGAGATGATCCAAAGGGAAACCAGAAAAGACCCCGCACTGTCTCAGATGCACACGGCTGCCCAAAGTGGCTGGAACGGGCAGCAGGAACTCCAGCTGAACTTGTCTTTTACCAGGGGTTGCCTTATGTGGGATCGACAGCTGTTGTCACCATTCAAGCTAAGAGATAAAATATTGGAGAGCTGGGCATGGTCAAAATGAAAGCAATTGTCTCAAAGTTTTGTCTGGTGGCCTGAGACAGATCAGCAGATCGAGCAGCTTTCCATACACTGTTCAGGATGCCAACACACCAAGAAGGCGCCAAGAGCAGTGCCTCTCCGTCCCTGGGAATGGCCTGCACTACCTTGGCAGAGTGATCCCCTGCACTGCCCTGGTAGCGGATTCACGTAGATTTTGCTGGATATTCATGGCACAGATTTCTTGGTAGCAGTGGATGCAGCTACAAAGTGGCCAGACACGTTCCCAATTGCCTCCGCTACAGCCTCACACACTGCTGATGTGTTGAGAAGCCTCTTCACAATGACTGATATTTTCAAACACTTAGTCAGTGACAATGGACCACAGGTTGTTGGAGAACAGTTTCAATCATTCCTGAAAATGAATAGAATAAGACATACTACATCTGCACCGTACCAGCCAGCTACAAATGGCTTGGTGGAAAGGTTTGGCCAGAGTCTAAAGAACGCACTACAAGTAATGTCAGCAGAATACACAACACTGACACTGAATCAGAAGTTCGCCAGTTTCCTCCTTGCGTATCGCAATGCAGCGCCCTCCACACCCAACAACTCAACAGCTACACTCTTCCTGGTTTATAGCTGAGCAGGGTGGACTGTTGTGCATTTAGTACGTTGGTAATACTTGAGTAATACTGTAAGTATGTTGATGAAGCATTCTTTTTCATTGAAGTAATTCATTACGGGTTATATGTCTAAATATGAGAATTGCAAACATCATCACACTGCCACATGATACGTGTGCACCTGGCGCAAAGTTAGACTCACATTTAGGTCTCTCGTGTCTTCCCTTGAATTAGTTTAATGTTTTAAAGTAAAAAAAAACAACAAAAACTGAAAGGAATGGGCAAAAAAAAAGTCAACAGCCTGCAGGAGAGAGGAGGGAGACAGCTAGGGTGGTCAGAACGGGAGAAAAAGATGTTGTTAAGCTTTGTTGTATTGAAAAATTCTGAATTGTTTCAGAGAGGCAAAAACAACTTTCATTTATCTTTTGCAAAATAAATGATGGTTTATTCTGGACATATTTGAAGATACAGTCTTAAGCAAAGCTGGGAGAAACACTTGCGGATGTCAAAACAGAGTTGAACTGAAGTTGAACTGTCAACATGATTCTCAGAGGAAGAGCCTGCTGGTCGGAATCTTTTAAGACTTAACAATAAATGATGTTAAGAGTCATTCAGAAGAAGGGTAATAAGGTAAACTTATAATGTAAGAAGTGCTGGAGAAGCCTTGATGAAAGAGAATTGCGAATGTTCTGACCAAGCTTGGCGATGCAATGCTGGTACAGTCTCGGTTCCAGCAGGAATGTGCTGGTTGACAGGCAGACTTCACACTGTGCCGGCATCCAGGCTTGCAGTCAGCTTGCAATTCCTGCTCTGGAGGGTTGCATTGCTTATAGGACAACAATCAATGGCAGCTTCAAATGACTCTGATGGGTAAACTGGGCTTCCATGCAGATGTTTCGATTGGTATTAAGGAAAAGTGGGAACTAATTTTGTCATTGCATTCTGTGCATACACCACCCAATCTGTCTTCCTTCAGAGTTAGGCGGAGGAATGGCAGAGGGAGTTTGGTCCAGACACTTTGAGAGGTCAAATGTAAATGGAAAGTACACAGTTAATGGCACGGCACTTAATGCTGTTGATGTGCAAAGGGTTCTTGGGTGACGTGCAAATGGCTCCCCTGCCACTAGCTGCGTGGATCTATAGGGTAGTGGGGAAGGGATATGGCACACTTGCCTTTGTTGCTCAAGGGTCCGAGTTCTGGAGTCAGGAGGTCATGTTGCAACTGCATTCAGTCTGGTCACCCCGCTGTATGGGGTGGAGGGTGGGGGCTCAGTTCTCAGTGTCAGCCAAGATCCCTCACCTCAGCGCATCCCGTCTGCCTGGATTTGACCGGTCTTCCACTCTCCTCACTGAGCGGGCACTGCAGGGGTCTCGGGTCCCTGCCTCCAGGTTTGGGAGTAGTTATTGCCTGGTTTCACCCGACTCGGCACTGGACTGGCTCTGTGGCTGTGGACTTACCTTCAGGGACTCTGTGCTTCATCTGTTTGCTTTTTATTATTGTTTGTGTGATTTCTTCTTCCTTCGCACATTGGATGTTTGTCATTCTTCGTTGTGTGGGGTTTTCTCGTGGATACCAATGTGTTTTTTTTTGGCTTTGTGGCTGCTAGCAAGAAGTTAAATCTCAAGGCTGTATGTAGTACATATACTTTGATAATGAGTTTGCTTTGAACTTGAACGTGGAGTCTTTGTAGAGGGTGCTGGGGAGGGTTACCAGGAGGCTCCCTAAATGCAGAATGAGGAGAGGAAGTTTCCTTGGAGCACTGGAGGCTGAGGCAAAACCAAGAGTGGGTTTGTGGAATTATGTCAGGGATACTGTAGCTAAGAGTAGACAGCCAGTATCCTTTCACCAGAGTCAAAAAGTCTAATATTAGAAGCATGCATTTAAGGTGAGAGGGGGTAAAGGTCAAAGGAGAGGTGAAGGGTCAGTGTTCTATGCAAGGTGCCTGGGGAGGTGGTGATGCAGATATGACAAAAATGTTTAAGAGGATCTGAGATAGGACATGATTATGGAGAGAATGGATGGACATGGACTATGTGCAGACAGAAGGTATGGGGTATTAACCAGCATTGTGGGCTGAAGGGCTTGTTCCTGTTGTGTACAGTTCTATGCTCTTTACCACTCCCCGGCAGTCAGTGACAGCACCTATAGTTTGCCTCATTTGAATTATGCCTTAAAAGCAGAGCAGCAAATGGTTAACAGGGAGGGGCACGCCTACAACTCTTTCAACCTGCTTAAGCTGAGGTGAAAACTTGGAATAAGCTGTTCTTGGAGGAGATACTGTTATCTTTGCAAAGTGCTTGGGCAAGTACTTGGATTTGAAAGGAAACTTGAGGATGAATACAGGCAGAGAAGATTAACATTGACAGACATCAGTCAGCATGAAGAAGGCCCTGTTTCTGTGCTGGACATTTCTATGATACGTAACCAATCACAATCATAGACAGAGAACCAGGACCAACCACACGCATAAAGGGTGTTTATCAAGTCCCCTGCCTGGCATAGAATGGGCTATAAATCTGACCGGTTCACCCTGGTGTTTATATTCCATTTGAACCTCTTCCCATCCTTCCTCATCTAAATCTTGTCCGTGGTTTTCTCCCACAGGCTCTCTCTTTTAAAGACGCCTGAAAGACCTGTGAGCTAAGTGTAAGACTTTCTGATCGTGCCAAGAGAATTCATTTGCTATCATGAATGGGAGTTTTAAAAAAAAGTATTTTCTATACTCACCTACAGGCTCCTGCGTATCACCAGTACTCTAGTGTGCTGCCCCCACGTGCAAACTGGTCACGGCACCACATCAAGGAGCACTGCCTGGATGAGAGAAAGTAAAGTATGCTGCAATGGTTCAGCAGAACTTTTAGAGTAAATATATCAACTAAATTCAGATTGAATGTGTTCAGAGTTATCACACCAGGTGTGTTCACAAGCCGTCCTGGTATGATTGGCAAGTTTTACATGACTATCGACCAGTAGCACTCATATCTATAGTGATGAAATGCTTTGAGAGGTTGGTCATGACTAGACTGAACTCCTGCCTCAGCAAGGACCTGAACCCATTGCAATTTGCCTATCGCTACAATAGGTCTCTAGCAGATACAATCTCAACGGCTCTTCACACAGCCTTAGATCACCTGGGCAATACAACCACCTATGTCAGGATGCTGTTCGTTGACTATAGTTCAGTATTTAACACCATCACTCCCACAGGTCTGATCGATAGTCTACAGAACCTGGGCCTCTATACCTCCCTCTGCAATTGGATCCTCATCTGCCTAACCGGAAGACCACAATCTGTGCGGATTGGTGATAATGTTTCTTCCTCGCCGATGATCAACACTGGCACACTTCAGGGGTGTGTGCTTAGCCCACTGCTCTACTCTCTCTAGACTTATTACTTTGTGGCTAGGCATAGCTCAAATACCATCTATAAATTTGCTGATGATGCAACCATTGTTGACAGAATCTCAGACAGAGACGAGAGGACATACAGGAGCAAGATATACCAGCTAATTGAGAGGTGTCGCTGCAACGTCAGTAAGACCAAAAAGCTGATTGTGGACTTCAGGAAGGGTAAGACGAAGGAACATGAAACAATCCTCATAGAGGGATCAGAAGTGGAGAGGGTGAGCAGTTTCAAGTTCTTGGGTGTCAAGATCTCTGAGGATTGAACCTGGTCCCAACATATTAATGCAGCTTTTAAAGAAGGCAAGACAGCAGCTATATTTCATTAGGAGTTTGAGGATATTTGATTTGTCACCTAAAACTCTCAAGAACATCTACAGATATACCGTGGAGAGCATTCTGATAGGCTGCATCACTGACAGAGAGCATTCTGATAGGCCGCATCACTGACAGAGAGCATTCTGACAGGCCGCATCACTGACAGAGCATTCTGATAGGCTGCATCACTGACAGAGAGCATTCTGATAGGCTGCATCACTGACAGAGAGCATTCTGACAGGCCGCATCACTGACAGGGCACTCTGATAGGCTGCATCACTGACAGGGCACTGATAGGCTGCATCACTGACAGAGCACTCTGATAGGCTGCATCACTGACAGAGCACTCTGATAGGCTGCATCACTGACAGGGCACTGATAGGCTGCATCACTGACAGAGCACTCTGATAGGCTGCATCACTGACAGGGCACTCTGATAGGCTGCATCACTGACAGAGAGCATTCTGACAGGCCGCATCACTGTCTGGTATGGAGGGTGGGGGCAAGGGACATGCCCATGCACAGGATTGAAAGAAGCTACAGAAAGTTGTAAAATTAGTCAGCTCCATCATGGGTACTAGCCTCTGTAGTATCCAAGATCTTCAAGGAGCGGTGTCTCAGAAAGGCACGTCCATTATTAAGGTCCCCAATCACCCAAGACATGCCCTCTTCTCACTGTTATCATCAGGAAGGAGGCACACACCCAGCGATTCAGGAACAGCTTCTTCCCCTCTGTCATCCGATTCCTAAATGGACATTGAACCTGTGTACGTCACCTCATTATTTTTTTATTTCTGTTTTTGCGCTATTTTTAATCTAACTATTTAATATACATATGTACTTAGAATCAGAATCTGTAATGATTTACTGATTTCCTTATTTTGTTCCATATTACGTATTGCATTGAACTGCTGCCACTAAGTTAACAAATTTCACAACAGGTGATAATAAACCTGATTCTGATTCTGGTTCTGTCTAGGAACCTGTCTGGTTCTTAATTGACACAATGGGAACTCCACTGACAATGTCATCACGTACAGTCTATCCAAAACTAAGGAGGTGCATCTGGAGTCACATTTAGACCCAGAATAGAATAAGACTTCTTAGCAGAAAGGCCACAGTCAGTCTGTGTGGACAGTAAGGTCTCCTGTCCCATTACGCTGAGCACTGGCGCTCCCCAAGGCTGTTCACACCACTGACACATGACTATCACAGGATTCAGCTCAAACCGCATCATCAAGTTTGTGGATAACACAGCAGTGGTTGGCCTTATCAAGAATGATGACAAGACAGAGTACACAGAGGAAGTGTTGCGGCTGGTGGGTTGGTGTGAGAAAAACAACCTAAGCCTGAACGTGGAAATCATTGTAGATTCCAGGAAGGTGCAGATGAAAAATCCCCCCCCCCCCAGTGAATACATGGCTCCTCCAGAGAGAGTTAAGTGCACCAATTTCCTGGGAGTTAATATCACAGATGACCTCACCTAGTCCCTTAATATCAGCTCTCTGAACATGAAAGCACAGCAGTGCTTTCATATGGAAAGTACCATACACTTTCCACTTCCTAAAGCAGATTGGAGCAAGCAAGGTCTCCCCACCCATCCACCATCTTAACTGCGTTTTACAGGAGCACCATTGAGAACATCTTGACAAGTTGTGTCTCCATCTGGTACAGGAGCAGCCGAGCACTGGTCCAGAATGATGCACCATCAATAACTCTGAGACGTGGGTTAAGGTAGGCTTTTATCGGCTGGATGAAAGTACAAGCAGCAAGTGACCATCACTGAGCATCACATGACCTGGAGACTGAGGAAGGGTCTGTGCCTCCAATCGCCTTTATACCGGAGTCGTGGGAGGAGCCACAGGAACACCTCCACCTGGCCCTCACCCACCTGGACAAAAAAGACACATACGTTCGGATGCTGTTCATAGACTTTAGTTCAGCATTCAACACAATCATCCCCCAGAAACTGATTGGAAAGCTGAGCCTACTGGGCCTGAACACCTCCCTCTGCAACTGGATCCTAGACTTCCTGACTGGGAGACCTCAGTCAGTCCGGATCGGAAGCAGCATCTCCAACACCATCACACTGAGCATGGGGGCTCCCCATGGCTGTGTGCTCAGTCCACTGCTGTTCACTCTGCTGACCCATGACTGTGCTGCAACACACAGCTCGAACCATATCATCAAGTTCGCTGATGACACGACCGTGGTGGGTCTCATCAGCAAGAATGACGAGTCAGCTTACAGAGAGGAGGTGCAGCGGCTAACGGACTGCTGCAGAGCCAACAACCTGTCTCTGAATGTGAACAAAACAAAAGAGATGGTTGTTGACTTCAGGAGGGCACGGAGCAACCACTCCCCGTTGAACATCGACGGCTCCTCGGTAGAGATCATAAAGAGCACCAAATTTCTTGGTGTTCACCTGATGGAGAATCTCACCTGGTCCCTCAACACCAGCTCCATAGCAAAGAAAGCCGAGCAGCATCTCTACTTTCTCTGAAGGCTGAGGAAAGTCCATCTCCCACCCCCCATCCTCATCACATTCTACAGGGGTTGTATTGAGAGCATCCTGAGCAGCTGCATCACTGCCTGGTTTGGAAATTGCACCATCTCAGATCACAAGACCCTGCAGCGGATAGTGAGGTCAGCTGAGAAGATCATCGGGGTCTCTCTTCCCACCATTACAGACGTTTACACTACACGCTGCATCTGCAAAGCAAACAGCATTATGAAGGACCCCACGCACCCCTCATACAATCTCTTCTCCCTCCTGCCATCTGGGAAAAGGCTCCGAAGCATTCGGGCTCTCACGACCAGATTATGTAACAGTTTCTTCCCCAAGCTATCAGACTCCTCAATACCCAGAGCCTGGACTGACACCAACCTACTGCCCTCTACTGTGCCTATTGTCTTGTTTATTATTTACTATAATGCCTGCACTGTTTTGTGCTCTTTATGCAGTCCTGGGCGGGTCTGTAGTCTAGTGTAGTTTTTGTGTTGTTTTACGTAGTTCAGTTTAGTTTTTGTACTGTGTCATGTAGCACCATGGTCCTGAAAAACATTGTCTCGTTTTTACTGTGTACTGTACCAGCAGTTATGGTTGAAATGACAATAAAAAGTGACTTGACTTGACTTTGATCAGGCAGGAGACTCTGATGCATTAAAAACAAGAACGGTCAGGATGGGAAATGGTTTCTTCCCCCAGACTGTTAGGCTTCTGAAGTCCCTGCCACATCGTATTCGAGGTGTCACTGGCTAATATGTTCCGTACCTTACAATATTTAATATTAATGCACTTTAGTTTGTTATTTGTGTGTGATGCATCTATAGATTTTATCCTTGCCTTCATAAGTCATCAAGCATTATGTGTACTACTGTGCTTTACACCCTGGCTTGGAGAAACATTGTCTTGTTCCTGTATACATTATATGGTTTTATATATATATATATGCATTAACTTGACGACTTGAGAGACTGGACATTATGAAGCCAAAAGAGATAAAGGAGATCTTAAATGTATTTTTGCATCTGTATGTACTCAGAGACAGACACTGAGTCTGTAGAAGTGAGGTGAAGCAGCAGTGAGGTCCTGGACTATATATGGGTTACAGTAGGGCACTGGAGAGTACAGTAGAAGAGAGGTTTCTGGGAATATGGATCCATAAGTCCTTGAAAGTAGCGTCACAGGTAAATAGAGTCCTAAAGAGAGCTGGAAAAATGGGCTGAAAAATAGCATATGGAATTTAATGCAGACAAGGTCACTGAGAAGAGTGGTAGAACAAAGGAATCTGGGAATAATTTGATGAAAGTGGCATCACAAGTAGATGCGGTTGTATGACACATTGGACTTCATAAATCTAAGTATTGAGTACATGAGTTAGGATGTTATGTTGAAGTTGTGTAGGAAGTTATTGAGGCTCAATTTGGAGTGTTGTGTGCATTTCTGGTTACCTACCTACAGGAAAGAAATCAAGAAGGTTGAAAAGTGCGGAGAAGATTTACAAGGATGTTACTGGGACTTAAAGACCTGAATTATAGGGAAAGATTGAATAGGTTAGGACTTCATACACCGGACTGCAGGAGAATGAGGGGAAATTTGATAGAGATATACAAATTATGGGGGGTATAGATATGGTAGATACAAGCAGGCTTTTTCCACTGAGGTTGGGTGAGACTAAAACTAGAGGTCATGGGTTTAAGGAATGTTTAAGGAAAACTCGAGGAGGAACTTCTTCACTCAGAGGGTGGTGAGAGGGTGGAACAAGCTGCCAGTGGGAATGGTGGATGCAGGTTTGATTTCAACATGCAAGAGAAGTTTGGATAGGTACATGGAAGGGAGGGGTATGAGGTCTCTGGTCCCAGCGCAGGTCAATAGGATTGGGCAGATTAATAGCTGGGACAAAGAGCTGTAGTACTCTATGATTGTATTAATAAACCAGATAGATTTTATAACAGTTTGATCATTTTGAGGTCATTATTACAGATACTTTTACAGATATAAACCTCTTTAAATTTCAGATTTAATTAATTATAGTGTGGTGCTCCGGGGTTGAGGGGTTGGTGGTTGGCGTGTTTGACAGCTTGCCCTGACATTCCTGGCGGCCAGCACTACTTATTGTTCTTGTTTTAAATTTGTTCGAGGGATTATGGTGGGATGTTCCAGTTCATTTTTTGTTGCATTTTAGTTTGGGTTTTACTGTTATTCGCTTGTGTGGGTGGGGGCCACCCTGACTGTAAGCGGGGTGTGTGATAATCACCTCCCCCGTCTGTATGTGACTGTGGGTTCACTCCCCGGGTCATAGTGCCGGTCTGTTTTTGTGCTTATCGCAATAATATCGGCACTTGAGTTAAACGAGCTTTTCTCGTCTGTCATCATGAACCGAATGCTTGCCACGTTGGTGTCAGGAGTGGGATTAGAAATTGACAGTGAGGTTGAAGCGCTACAACATCGGACGAAGCACCATAAAGCCCAGGGAGTAAGTCGGGGACCGAGGAGTATAACTCCCCCGCACACCCAGGCCAGGTTCCCGGAGACAGGACGCCCACCTGGGGGAGAGCCTGGGAAGCAAGCACTGTGTCTTCCCAGGGAACCCCGATGGGACGAGTGCACCCAGGCTCCCCAACCCGGGGGACACTGTACAGTGCATCACCGGCCTCCCCCGGGGAACCCCGATGGGACGAGTGTACCCAGGGGACACTGTACAGTGCATCACTGGCCTCCCCCGGGGAACCCCGATGGGACGAGTGTACCCAGGCTCCCCAACCCGGGGGACACTGTACAGTGCATCACCGGCCTCCCCCGGGGAACCCCGATGGGACGAGTGTACCCAGGGGACACTGTACAGTGCATCACTGGCCTCCCCCGGGGAACCCTGATGGGACGAGTGTACCCAGGCTCCCCAACCCGGGGGACACTGTACAGTGCATCACCGGCCTCCCCCGGGGCCCACACAGGGGAACCCCGATGTGACGAGTGTACCCAGGCTCCCCAACCCGGGGGACACTGTACAGTGCATCACCGGCCTCCCCCGGGGCCCACACCGGGGAACCCCGATGTGACGAGTGTACCCAGGCTCCCCAACCCGGGGGACACTGTACAGTGCATCACCGGCCTCCCCCGGGGAACCCCGATGGGACGAGTGTACCCAGGGGACACTGTACAGTGCATCACTGGCCTCCCCCGGGGAACCCCGATGGGACGAGTGTACCCAGGCTCCCCAACCCGGGGGACACTGTACAGCGCATCACCGGCCTCCCCCGGGGCCCACACAGGGGAACCCCAATGGGACGAGTGTACCCAGGCTCCCCAACCCGGGGGACACTGTACAGTGCATCACCGGCCTCCCCCGGGGAACCCCGAAGGGACGAGTGTACCCAGGCTCCCCAACCCGGGGACACTGTACAGTGCATCACCGGCCTCCCCCGGGGAACCCCGATGGGACGAGTGTACCCAGGCTCCCCAACCCAGGGGACACTGTACAGTGCATCACCGGCCTCCCCCATGGCCTCCCCTGGGGAACCCCGATGGGACGAGTGTACCCAGGCTCCCCAACCCGGGGGACACTGTACAGTGCATCACCGGCCTCCCCCATGGCACACATCGGGGAACCCCGATGGGACGAGTGTACCCAGGCTCCCCAACCCAGGGGACACTGTACAGTGCATCACCGGCCTCCCCCGGGGAACCCCGATGGGGCGAGTGTACCCAGGCTCCCCAACCCGGGGGACACTGTACAGTGCATCACCGGCCTCCCCCGGGGAACCCCGATGGGACGAGTGTACCCAGGCTCCCCAACCCAGGGGACACTGTACAGTGCATCACCGGCCTCCCCCATGGCCTCCCCTGGGGAACCCCGATGGGACGAGTGTACCCAGGCTCCCCAACCCGGGGGACACTGTACAGTGCATCACCGGCCTCCCCCATGGCCCACATCGGGGAACCCCGATGGGACGAGTGTACCCAGGCTCCCCAACCCGGGGGACACTGTACAGTGCATCACCGGCCTCCCCCGGGGCCCACACCGGGGAACCCCGATGGGACGAGTGTACCCAGGCTCCCCAACCCGGGGGACACTGTACAGTGCATCACCAGCCTCCCCCGGGGAACCCCGATGGGACGAGTGTACCCAGGCTCCCCAACCCGGGGGACACTGTACAGTGCATCACCGGCCTCCCCCGGGGAACCCCGATGGGACGAGTGTACCCAGGGGACACTGTACAGTGCATCACCGGCCTCCGCCGGGGAACCCCGATGGGACGAGTGTACCCAGGGAACACTGTACAGTGCATCACCGGCCTCCCCCGGGGAACCCCGATGGGACGAGTGTACCCAGGGAACACTGTACAGTGCATCACCGGCCTCCCCCGGGGAACCCCGAAGGGACGAGTGTACCCAGGCTCCCCAACCCGGGGGACACTGTACAGTGCATCACCGGCCTCCCCCGGGGAACCCCGATGGGACGAGTGTACCCAGGGGACACTGTACAGTGCATCACCGGCCTCCGCCGGGGAACCCACACCGCGTCACACAAGATGCTGCAGCCACGGGAGGACGGGTAACGTGGGAGGTACCGTCACTGCCACCACAGCAAGATGCAGCTCAACGGCCTCAGGAATTCACAGCACACGGTCCACCCTGAAGATCCCCAGGTACAATGGTACTAGCCTCCTGGAGCTTCCCTGGTGCAGCAGACGGTGCCACATGGCACGACGGGGGGAGCCCCACCGAGACAGCGGCACAACTTCCTCACCTCGGCCTACTGTCGGCGGAGCAGCGTGACCACAGGGCCCTCGCGGGGGTGCTGGAGCAGAGGGAGGCAATGTGCAGCAGACGGTGCCACACGGGAGGAGGTTTGAGGGTGTTTGCAGCAGATCTCTGCCACTGTGCTTGGCATGGCTACCCCCCGGTTCCCTCCCGCGGCCCAGGAAGAGCACGCCCTCCATGCCCTCCAGAGCGTCTCCAGCAGCACGTTCACCTGACGTTGCCACCCTTCTGGTGGAGGTGGAGAGGGCAGAATCAATTATAGCCCCCCAAGGTGTTGCACACCACGAGCTGGGCTTGTGTCACCGAGGCAGAGGAGGGGCCCATGAGACAGGTACGACCAGCTCCGCACTGGCCCCGCCGTGCAGCCTGGAACTGTCCCTCACCAGAACCACGCCACAGGTCAGAGCAGCCATCAGGAAGCATCAAGCAGACAGTGCCGTGAGGGAAGCGCCTCTCGAGTCCTCCGGCAGAATCCCTCCATTGTTGCCCCTCCGGGTGGGCCGTTTGGGCGAAGGGCAGGGCTTATACGTGGACCGCGTGGCGGGGGGCATCAGATACCGTGCATTGGTGGACACGGGGATCAACCATCAGTATCGTCCGTCCGTGTGTTCTCCCCAACACGGACCAGCATCCCCGCCCGGGTGGACAACGACGTCGTCCAGCTGACGACGGTCACCGGTGACTGTGCAGCGATGAGAGGGATGAGGAGGCTGCGCATCGCAGTGGAGACGAGGTGTGGCTCACCTCCATCCGGGAGTCCTGCATCATTGGCCTGGGCCTGCTGTCCCGCTGGGGCGGGGGGGTGGGCGGTGTGGATGTGCCGGGGGCAACACTCTACCTCGGTGCTGAGGCCGTGGCTCTCCTAGGGCAGTTCTGGTGAGTGGACCAGGCGGGGGCAGAAACAACCACCACTGGTCACCCCAACGCAGCTCACAGTGCCCGTTATCAGCAACCACATCGATGGAGCATGACGACATGGGCAACAGCACTGCGCCATCCTCCAGCGAGACCGTGCCCATTATCAGCAACCGCATCGATGGAGCACGACGACATCGGGAACAGCACTGCGCCATCCTCCAGCGAGCCTGTGCCCGTTATGAGCAACCACATCTACACAGCACGACAACATCAGCAGCAGCACTGCGCCATCCTCCAGCGAGACCGTGCCCATTATCAGCAACCGCATCGATGGAGCACGACGACATCGGGAACAGCACTGCGCTATTTTCCAGCGAGACCGTGCCCGTTATCAGCAACCACATCTACACAGCATGACGACATCAGCAGCAGCACTGCGCCATCCTCCAGCGAGACCGTGCCCGTTATCAGCAACCGCATCGATGGAGCATGACGACATCAGCAGCAGCACTGCGCCATCCTCCAGCGAGACCGTGCCCGTTATCAGCAACCACATCTACACAGCATGACGACATCAGCAGCAGCACTGCGCCATCCTCCAGCGAGACCGTGCCCGTTATCAGCAACCGCATCGATGGAGCACGACAACATCAGCAGCAGCACTGCGCCATCTTCCAGCGAGACCGTGCCCGTTATCAGCAACCACATCGATGGAGCACGACGACATCGGGAACAGCACTGCGCCATCTTCCAGCGAGACCGTGCCCGTTATCAGCAACCACATCGATGGAGCACGACGACATCGGGAACAGCACTGCGCCATCTTCCAGCGAGACCGTGCCCGTTATCAGCAACCACATCTACACAGCATGACGACATCAGCAGCAGCACTGCGCCATCCTCCAGCGAGACCGTGGAGGCAGTACGAGGGCTGTGGTGGTATGGGAGGAGCAGTGAGGGCCTGGATTCCGACCAGCGGCCACAGCTGAAGGACCTGCTGGACCAGCACCTCGATACCCTCACAGTCAGGGATGAGGACTGCAGAGGCACAGGGCTGGTCTGAACCTACATCAACACCCTCACCCTCGCCAGGCAGTTGAGCAGCGGATCAAAGAGATGGCAGCGGCTGGCATCGTCGAGCTCTCCGCCAACCCACAGGCAGCCCCCGCGGTGCTGGTCCAGAAGAAAGTCAGGTCATGGCGGTTCTGTGTGGACAACTGCCATCTCAATGGCGTGACCCACTTCTAGTCCTTCTAGTCCTACCCACTGTCCGGATCGATGATGCCCTGGACTGTATCGAGGATTCACCCTGGTTCAGCTCTCTCGATCTCTGCAGTGACCACTGGCCCCAGAGGCCGGTCCAGGACTGCCTTCACCTTTGGACAAGGGCTGTGGCACTTCCGGGTAATGCCTTTTGGCTATGTAATAGTCCAGCCACCTTCGAGAAACTGACCGAGAGGGTTCCGGCCCACACATCACAGAGTAACTCGGCCACCTATTTGGACGACCTCCTGGTGCACGCAGTAAGTGTTGATGACGCCCTGTGGAACTCGGAAGAGGTCTTTCTCACCATCCGCCAGGCAAACCCGCGTCTCAGCCCTGTGAAATGCTGCCCGCTGTGCTTCAGACAAGGTTCCTGGGGCATCGGTGAGTGCGGAGGGAGCGTTGACGGCCCTGCAGAAGGTGGTGGCAGTCAGGGAACGGCTTATCGCCCCGCGATGTCTCCGAGCTTCTCAGCTTTCTGGAGCCGGCATCACACTACTGTCGGCACCATCGCCGGGCCCCTGCACCGGCTCACCAGGAATGGGAAACCCTTCGCCCAGGCCGGCAATTCCACTGCCGCCTCAGATCAGCTCCGAGCTGCACTCACCCCAGGTCCGAGAGCAGGCCTACCCCGATCCAACGCACCCCTTCCTTGTCGACAGCAATGGGGGTCTCGGTGCAGTGCTGTCACAGAGGGGGACCAAGGGGAACTTCAGCCGCACCCTGAGCCACCCCGAACGGAACTATTGTGTCACCCGTGGTCCAGGCTCTCCGACACTTCCGCCCACATCTTCCTGCTTCGCACGGCCCATGCGTCGCTGACCTGGCCGTTGAGTTTCCATGGCCCCTGGCGGTTGGAGGATCTCCAGGTCTATGATTTCGAGATAGAGTGCCGTGCTGACGGGCACCATGGCAACGCCGACGACCTCTCTCGCCGTCCCTGTGAGGTCACCGAGTGTCACTGCTGTCGCCGCCTCGAGGCACGGAGACAAGAGCAAGTGGTGGTGGTGACACTTCAGGTGGCAGCCAGAGGCGAGGCTGACCTCCCCGCCATGGACCAGCAACAGCCGCCGCGTGGCGAGTAGATGAGTGATCCCGTGGTGAGCGGGCAGCTGAGTGTGGGACAATGGCAGGAGTGGGCAGAGGCCTCCGTCCTGGATCGGGAGACCAAAGCCCCACACTCTCAGTGGGCCACTCCGAAGGTGTGCGATGGGTTGCTGTTCCATCATTAGCAGGCACCCCACAGTGACAGCTGGTAACCCCCCGGGGGCTCTGTGCCACAGTGCTGCGGTCGGTGCATGGGCTGGTGGTGTCGGCCATCTCTGGGTGGCAAAGGCATCGGTCAAGCTGTGTGAACGTTTCTGTTGGCCTGGGGACAGGACGTGGAGGTGTTGGTGCACAGCTGAAACGCTCGCATGGCCCAGAAGGGCCGTGTCACCAGTCTAGGGCACCAGTTCAGCAGTACCTGGTGGGGCCCCAATGGAGCACGTAGGGGTGGACGTCCTGGGCCCCTATCCTTGCACTGATGCCAGGACCCGCGTGGCCATGGATTATTTCACATAGTGGCCAGCGGCAAAGGCAGTCCCAGACCAGAGTGCCACCACCAGCGCTCAGAGACTCCCAGAGGAGTTCTTCAGCCACTTTGGCACCCCTGAGAAAACCCACAATGACCAGGGTGCAACTCCGAGGCGTAGGTGTTAGGTGAGGTCTGCAGGTGTCTGGGAATCACTGAAACACAGACCGCTCCCTTCATCCGCCAAGTGGTGGGCTGGTGGAGCCCTTCAACCACACCCTGTCTACGCAGCTTGCCACCCTCCCCAGCCAGCACCAGTGTGACTGGGGTCGCCACCTCCCCCTAGTATTGTGGGCACACCGGGCAGCAGTTCAGGAGAGGCCAGGTTGGGGCACCTGGGCGCCCGTGGGCTGTTCATGATGTAGCTTGGCAGAAACAAAGTGCAGCCAGTGGCCGCCAACAACGCGTTTACGATGCCCACAGCCAGGGACAGGACTTTACTGGGAGGAGCGAGTATGGGTCAACTGCCCCTCCTGGAAGTTCCAAACCGGGAAGCCATTGGAAGGGGCCGGGAGAGGTGCTTGACCGTATGCAGCCATGTTGCATCAGGACCGGCTGGCACTCTATTGGCCTTTGACCACCACCGGCCCAGTCAGGCTGAAGAACACTTCGGAAGCCTTGCCTCTTGCCTCTCCTGGGGGGTGGGGGCTCCAGGCACACCCCAGTGCTCCAGGTGGCAGTGTTGACCTCCAGCAGGGCTCTTGGACTTTGTTGTGGAACCTGGGGTTGGCCAGGATGGTTGATACCTCAGGTGGGGGCATGGTCGACAGCTCACCCCAGCATTGCTGGCAGCCAGCGCCACTTATTGTTATTGTTTTAAAATGTGTTTCTGGGATTATGGCGGGTTGTTCAAGTTCATTTATAATTACATTTTAGCTCGGGTTATACAGTTTGTGTGTTTGTGGGCCACCCTGACTGTAACTGGGGTGTGTGATGATCACCTCCCCCGTTTGTATGGACAGTTCTCCCCCCGGGTCATGGCACCCGGTCTGTTTTCATGCTTATTGCAATAAAAACGGCATTTGAGCTAAACCAGCTTTTCTCACCTGTCATCATGAACTGAATCCTCGCCACAGTATGGATGTAAATTCCCCAAAAGCCCTGCTAGGATATGAACTCATGTTGCCAAATCAGTGTTTTGTTGCCAGTCTATTGGCGCAAGTTGCTGGAGATAACTTTTTTGAGGATCTGCAGTAGGTGCCTCTGACAATTACAGTACCTGTACTGTCGAGACGCGGTCACACATATCTGCTTCTAATCACCCCCTCAGGGGTTGCCTCTTTCCTCTGGATTACTGACAAAGATGCCCTGCATCCAGGGGTAGGCCTGGGATCTCCCCATTCCCAAGCAGCACTACAGGATGGGTTGGGGAGTCCCATCCAGGGAGATTCCTTTGTGCTGTGGTACAATCAGAACAAGTGAACAAAAGTGGCAGAGCAGGGGTTTATGCCATGGATCAATACATGGGGTCCATTGACCTGAGTTTGGGAACCCCTGGTGGTAGCAGCAGGTTAAAAATCCTAGAAGCCATATCCTTGCTGAACGTAGTGTCCTGGGATCTTTTACATCTAACTGAGAAAGCCAACAGTGATTTGGAGTATCATCTCAGCTGAGAGATAGCATAATTGACAGCACTGCGTTCCTTCGTTGCTAACAGTACCACAATCCCATGACCAAAAAGAAGCATTCCAGCACCTTTACTTCCTCAGGAGGACAAATAAAATCAGTGTGACCCTGTTGTGGTATACCATTCTCTTGATGCTACCTGTGCTGGGTCAGATTACAGCCTGGTGTGCCAACTGCCCTACCAAAGACCACAAGTACCTGCAGAGAGTTGTGGACACAGCTCTGCGCATCATGACAACCAGCTCTCTCTCATGGACTTTGTCTACACTTCTTGGTCCCTCAGTAAAGCAGCCAATATAATCAAAGACCACCCCCACTCCAGGTATACTCTCTTCCTCTCCACCCCACAACCAGAAGATACAAAAGCGTGAAAGCGCGTACCGATGTACCGACAGGCTCAAGGACAGCTTCTGTCCACTATTAAACAGGCCTCTAGTATGATAAGACGGACTCTTGGCTTCACAATCCACCCATCAATGAGATTTCTCCCTATAGTCTGTACTCACTCCACTTCCTCTGTAACCATAACACTCCATACTGCATTCCATTCTTGTTTTTCCCTCGTACTACCTCCATTCACTTACCTCCGAGCACCGTCCATATTCTCTCCTTTAGTGTCGACAGAGTGAAGCAGAGTGAATTGGGAAACAATGGGTTAGGTTTATGCATCGGTGGGTGGAGTTTTCAGTTAAACCTGTATTTCCCCGAAGCTCAGTTCCCCATTATGCGCAGTGGATAATTTGAATGTGCGTGTTTGCTTCTGCAACAGAAGCTCCCTCACAGTTTTACAGTTGGAACTTTTGATCTCAAGACACTATTGCATAGCAAGCAGAATTTTAAAGAAAAGTCAATGCAGTTCAGTTAGTGAAGTGTCACCAACTCAGTTCCTCTGATCATTTCTTCTGCGTCAGAAGATTATGGATTCAAATTTCATTTAAAACACACAAAATGTTGGGAAAACTCAGCAGGCCAGGCAGCATCTACGGAAAAGAGAACAGGGCTGAAACCTCGAATATACTCTTTTCCATAGATGCTGTTGGCCTGCTGAGTTCCTCCAGTACTTTGTGTGTGTTGCTCAGATTTACAGTATCTGCAGATCTTCTCTTCTTTCAGAAACATGTGCATATTATTTTAGGAAACACGAGAAATTCTGCAGATGCTGGAAAATTAGAGCAATACACACAAAATGTTGGCGGTCAGGCAGCATCTATGGAAATGAAAAAACAGTCGATGTTTTGGACTGAGACCTTTCTTCAGTCCTGACCGGCTGAGTTTCTCCAGCATTTTGTACAGTTCCAGTGTAGTTTTGAAGAAATAGTGCACTATCATTTATTTCAGATCAAAGTTCAAATTAAGTTTATTATCAAACTACAAATATGTCACTATATACAACTTTGAGATGTATTTTTTGCAGTCATACTCAATAAATTCATAGAATAATAACTATATTATTGACAATTGTGGGAATGACTTGCAGCAGACTGAAAAGCTTGAGCATGTAGGTGTTAAGGAAGAGGATGTGGTGGAACTTTTGGAAAACATCAATTTGGATAATTCACCAGGACCAGACAGGATGTACCCTAGGGATGCACCCTAGAAGTAAGGGAGGAGATTGCTGAGCCTCTGGCGAAGATCTTTGCATCCTCAATGAGGACGGGAGAGGTTTCAGAGGACTGGATGGTTGTGGATGTTGTTCCTTTATTCAAGAAAGGGATCAGAGATAGCCCAGAAATTATAGGCCAGTGAGTCTTACTTCAGCGGTTGGTAAGTAGATGGAGAAGATCCCGAGAAGCAGGATTTATGAACATTTGGAGAGGTATAATATGATTCGGAATAGTCAGCATGGTTTGGTCAAAGGCAGGTCATGCCTTATGAGCCTGATTGAATTTTTTGAGGATGTGACTAAACACATGATGAAGGTAGATCTGTAGAAGTAGTGTATATGGATTTCAGCAAGGCATTTGATAAGGTACCCCATTCAAGGCTTATTGAGAAAGTAAAGAGGCATGGCATCCAAGGGGACATGATGGACTGGGCTGTATCCATTACATTTGTAGGACTTTCCATTCAAGGGCATTGGTGATTCCATACAAGGCTGTGTCGCAGCCAGTCATTATACTCTCCACTACACATCAATAAAAGTTTTTCAAAGTTTTGGCTGTCATTCCGAATCTCCATAAACTCCTGAGGAAGTGGAGGTACTGCCGTGCTTTCTTCATAATTGCACTTACATGCTGGGCCTAAGACAGGTCGTCTGAGGAATTTAGAACTGCTGACCCTCTCCACCCCTGACCCCTGATGAGAACTTGCTCATGGTCCTTTGGTCTTGCTGACATTGAGTAAGAGGTTAGAGGAGGGAGCTAAAACACACAGCCTTGTGGTGCATCTGTGCTGATGGAGATCGTGGAGGAGATGTTGTTGCCAATCTGACCTGACTGGGGACTGCAAGTGAGGAAGTTAAGGATCCAGTTGCACAAGGAGGTATTGAGGCCAAGGTCTTGAAGCTTAATGACTAGTTTTGAGGGGATGATGGTATTGAATGCTGAACTGCAGTCAATAAAGTAGTACTGTAGTCTTTGCTGTCCAGAAGTTCCACAGTTGATTGGAGAGCCAATGAGATGGCATCTGCTGTGAACCTGTTACTCCAGTAGGCAAATTGGAGCGAATCTAAGTCACTTCTCAGGCAAGTGAAATGTTTCATCACCAACCTTTCAAAACACTTCTTCACAGCAGATCTAAGTGCTACTGGGCAATAGTCCACATTCTTCTCAGAGATTAAACCTGACCTCTCTCTGCTTCTTCCAGTGTATCCCATGGTACTCCCTCAAAGAAGGTGGGGGAGGGCAGAATGATATCCTTGGTGTCCCAGCCAATATTTATCCTTCATGTTGGTATTATGATTTGGTAGCCCATGTTGAAACCAAGATGCTGATAACTCTGCTGTCATTACAACTGTAAATTCTGGGCCATTTTTTAAAAAAGTTGGTTTGTTCTTGTGTCATTTTTTTCCCATTTCTATCAATGTGAACTTAATGTGATCCTTTACGGAAAATCAGAAACAAATTCTGAAAAGTTTTGATAAATCATGAAAAATGGTTCCACTGTTAGGAGAGTTGGTAATCAAGGATAATTCGAGACCATAAGACCATAAGATATAGGCCATTGGGCCCATCGAGTCTGCTCCACCATTCAATCATGGGCTGATCTAATTCTTCCAGTCATCACCACTCCCCTGCCTTCTCCCCATACCTATCGATGCCCAGGCTAATCGAGAACTTATCTATCTCTGCCTTAAATACACCCAGACTTGGCCTCCGCAGCCATTTGGGGCAATAAATTCCAGTGATCTACCACCCTCTGACTAAAGTAATTTCCTCATATCTCTGTTCTAAATGGACGTACTTCAGTCCTGAAGTCATGCCCTCTTGTCCTAGACTCCCCTACCACAGGAAATAACTTTGCCATATCTAATCTGTTCAGGTCTTTTAACATTTGGAACGTTTCAATCAGATCCCTCCCCCCATTCTCCTAAATTCCAGGGAATACAGCCAAAGAGCTGCCAGACATTCCTCATACAGTAACCTTTTCATTTCTTGAATCATTCTCATGAATCTTCTCTGAACCCTCTCCAATGTCAGTATATCCTTTCTAAAACAAGGAGCCCAAGACTGCACACAATACTTCAAATGTGGTCTCACGAGTGCCTTATAGAGCTTCAACATCACATCCCTGCTCTTATATTCCATACCTCTAGAAATGAATGCCAACGTTGCATTCATCTTCTTCACAACCAAATCAACCTGGAGGTTAATCTTTAGGGTATCCTGCACAAAGACGCCAAGTCCCTTTGCATCTCTGCATTTTGAATTCTCTCCCCATCTAGATAATATTCTGACCATTTTTTCTTCCACAAAAGCGCATTACCATACACTTTCCAACATTGTATTTCATTTGCCACTTCTTTGCCCATTCCCCTAAAGTCTCTCTTTGGGCTCTCTGTTTCCTCAACACAACCCACACCTCCACCTATCTTTGTATCATTGGCAGATTTAGCCACAAATCCATTAATATCGTAGTCCAAATCATTAACATACATTGTAAAAAGCAACAGTCCCAACACCCACCCTGTGGAACTCCACTGGTAACCAGCAGCCAGTCGGAATAGGATCCCTTTACTCCCACAGAATAGGATCTCTTTATTCTCACTCTCTATTTTCTGCCAACCAGCCAATGCTCCACCCATGCTAGTAACTTCCCTGTAATTCCATGGGCTCTTATCTTGCTGAGCAGCCTCATGTGCGGCATCTTGTCAAAGGCTTTCTGAAAATCCAGGTACACCATGTCTACTGCATCTCCTTTGTCTACTCTGCTTGTAATTCCCTCAAAAGATTGCATTAGGTTTGTCAGGCAGGATTGTCCTTTCAGGAAACCATCCTGGCTTTGGCCTATCTTGTCATGTCCCTCCAAGTATTCCGTAACCTCATGCCTAACAATTGATTCAACAGCTTCCCAACCACTGATCTCAGACTAACAGGTCTATAGATTCCTTTCTGCTGCCTCCCACCCTTCTTAAATAGCAGAGTAACATTTGTAATATTCTTGTCATTCAGTACCATGCCAGAATCTATAGATTCTTGAAAGATCATTGTTAATCCTCCACACTCTCTCCAGCTACTTCCTTCAGAACCCAAGGGTGCTTTCCATCAGGTCCAGGAGATTTATCCACCCTCAGACCATTAAGCTTCCTGAACACCTTCTCAGTCATAATTTTCACTGCGCAAACTTCACTTCCCTGACGCTCTTGAATGCCCGGTATACTGCAGATGTCTTCCACTGTGAAGACTGATGCAAAATACGCATTCAGTTCCTCTGCCATCTCTGCATCTTTCATTACAATACTTCCAGCATCATTTTCTATTGGTCCTATATCTACCCTCAAATCTCTTTTACCTTTTATATACTTAAAAAGTCTTTTAGTATCTTCTTTGATATTAATTACCTGCTTCCTTTCATAATTCATCTTTTCCTTCCTAATAACCTTCTTAGTTTCCTTCTGAAAGTTTTTAAAAGATTACTAATCCTCTATCTTCCCACTAGCTTTGGCTTCCTTGTATGCCCTCTCATTCGCTTTTACTTTGGCTCTGACTTCTCTTGTCAACCAAGGCAGTGTACTTCTTTGATTTGAAAATTTATTTCTATTTGGAATGTGTCTGTCTTGCATTTCCCTCATTTTTCGCAGAAACTCCAGCTATTGCTGCTCTGCTGTCCTTCCTGCTAGTTTCCCTTTCCAGTCAACCTTGGTCAGTTCCCCGCTCATGCCTTTGTGATTTCCTTTATTCCACTGAAATACAGACACAATGGAATTTAGTTTTTTCTTCTCAAATTTCAAAGTGAACTTGATCATATTGTGATCACTGTTCTCTAAGGGTTTCTTAACCTGAAGTGCTCTTATCACCTCCGGATCATTACACAACACCCAATCCAGCACAGCCAATCCTCTAATGGGCTCAACAACAAGCTGGTCTAAAAAGCCATCCCTTAGACATTCTACAAATTCTCTCTCGAGGTCCAGAACTGGCCTGGTTTTCCCAATCCAGTTTCATGTTAAAATCCCCGATTATCATGACATTACCCTTCTGACATGCCTTTTCTATCTCCTGCTGTAATTTGTAATCCACATCCTGACTGCTGTGTGTACAACTGCCATTAGGGTTCTCTTACCCTTGCCGTTTCTTAACTGAACCATAGAGACTCAACATCTTCCAATCCTATGTCATCCCTTTCTAATGATTTAATATTGTTTCTTATACACAGGGCCACACCACCCCCTCTGCCTACTAACCTATCTTTCCGAAACACTGTAAATCCTTGGACTTTCAGCTCCCAATGGCAGACACCCTTTAACCAAGTTTTAGAGATGGCCACAATGTCATTCTTGCCAAACTGTAGCTGAATTTCAAAATCATCCATTTTATTCCTTATGCTGCGTGCATTCAGATACAACACTCTCAGTCCATTATTTGTTGCTTTCTGTTTTAACTGCACCAGGCCTCTATTACCCTGTAACTCATCCCACTGGCTGTGGTTAAGCCTCACATCCTACCTGTCCTTCCTATCATCTCTGTTGCACACTATCTCTGATTCATTTCTGTTTTCACTTTCCTCAGCCCTATCACTCCGGTTCCCATCCCCCTGCCAAATCAGTTTAAACCCTCCTGAACAGCTCTACTAAACATGCCTGCTAGGATATTGGACCCCTTTGGATTCAGGTGTAACCCATCCTTTTTGTACAGGTTGTACCTCCCCCCAGAAGAGGCCCCAATGATCCAGGAACCCGAAGCCCTGCCCCCTACACCAGTCTCTCAGCCACACATTAATATGCCTGATCATGCTATTCTTACACTCATTAGCACATGGCACAGACAGCAATCCTGAGATTACTACCCTGGAGGTCTTGCTTTTTAGCTTCCTACCTAACTCCCTGAATTCTCTCTTCAGGACCTCCTCCCTTTTTCTACCTATGTCATTGGTACCAACCTGAACCAAACCTCTGGCTGTTCACCCTCTCCCTTCAGAATACTCTGCACCCGATCCGAGACATCTCGTACCCTGGCACCTGGGAGGTAACGCACCATGTGGGTATCTCTATCAGGCTGACAGAACCTGCTGTATATTCCCCTCACTATGGAATCCCCTATGGGTACCGCATTCCTCATCTTCTCTCCCTTTTGCACCACGGAACCAGGTTCAGTGCCAGAGACCTGATGGCCATGGTATTCCTCTATCAGGTCACCCCCTCAATGGCATCCAAAATGAGATAATGATCACTGAGGGGGATGGCCACAGGGGTGCTCTCTACTCTCTGAGCTCTTCCCTTTCCTTCCCTGACCGTCACCCACTTATCTAACTCCTGCAGCCTCGGGGTGACTAACTCCCTGTGGCTCCTATCTATCTCCTGTTCACTCTCCCTAATAAGCTGTAGGTCATCAAGCTGCAGCTTCAGATCCCTAACATGGTCTCTCAGGAGCTGCATCTCGGTGCACCTGGCACAGATGTGGCCATCTGGGAGACCGGAAGATTCCCAGGATTCCCACATCCGACACCCAGAGCAAAGTACTAACCCTACAGACATGCTCTCTATTCCTCAAAAAAAAATGCAAGGAAAACAAAAATGAAGTCCACTTACCCACGTACCTCGCCAAAGCCCTACCACTCTGACTCAGACCACTCACTGATGACTGCTTTGCTAGGCAGTGTCTCCCTTTTACGCCCAAATCTTTCCTGTTCTCCAACTCATGATTGGTGTGCCACAATTGAGATAAAATTGATTTTGAGAGCTTTTGGTTAAAATGGCACTACCAAACATATGTGACAACTTCCTGGTAGTCAAAAAAACTAAGAAACCCTACCAAAAACATCACTAAAAATACCTTTCTCTGAGGTAAATTGTGTCAAATTATCGCTGCAAACAGTGAAAGGGTGAGCGATGGTGAGGCGAGTTCGGGGGGATCAACCTATGGAGCTCCGATGTCCATATGGCTGGTCCGGGAGCAAGATTGCATTGCTTTGAACACTGAGCTGATTTGAAAGTGGCTTCTGGCTAGGTGATGAAATCTGGGCCCAGAGCGGGTCACTGGGCAACCTAGTTTAGGCCTGGGGCCTTTTCACAGCAGTGATGCCCAAGTCCTAGTGCAAGAGAAAATGTACTGTTTTTAAAACACTGACTCAGATCAGAGGTAAGCACAGATTTTACTCACTCTCTGTGATGTTCACTCCTCTTTCCAGGATGCAGAGCCATTTGCTGTTCCGTTGTTGGGTCAATTTGAACACCAGACCAGGTAGACTAAAAAGCAGGGTGTTGGTGGGGATGAGAGCTGATTTCACTCATTCTCTGTGATGGTCATCTCCATGGTGTTGAGGCTATGACGACTGCCCCAGGTGCTGTGCACCGTGCCTGCTAATATGATGAACTGATAAGCAGGGTTTTGGGCCTAGTCCAGGCTGCACTGGGGTTTGGATCTGAAAGCCCAATTCTGATTCAGAATGCTGTTGTTTGCTTCAATTGTTTGCATGACTTGCATTTTTTTTTCTTTCTCTTGCGCATTGAGTGTTGGTCTTTTATTTTCAATTTTATTCTCTTTTTTCTTTAAATTGGGTTCTTTCAGGTTTCTTGCTTCATGGCCACCTGTGGACAAGCAAACCTCAAGGTTGCGTAATTTATACATTCCTTGATAATAAATGTTCTTGAAACTTGAAAATATAAACACTCTTGATACTTTATATGCCCTTTGCAAAGATGTGCTTTGAATAAAGAAATGTTAACTTAAGTATTTGTTAATTTTCAAGATTTAGTAGACAAGACAGAATCAGCCTACTTCTCTTTTATTCTCATTCTGAGCTGGCTTCCTCTCCTTGGAGTTAAAAATAAATGCACAAACAATTACAATGGATTCTGGTGAATTGGACCATCAGTTAATTGAAGCAGCTGCTTATTTGGGACAACTCTTAACAAACAAAAACTAATCAAGAAAACAGCTGGGATTCCTTTCATTTATTTGGAACACTATGCCGCTTAATTGGTAAAGGAAGCTGTTGCCAAACAGATTATAACTAGCGCCTGTCACCATTAGACACTATGCCGTGCATGCAGCAAAGTCTTAAAAAGCATCAGGTGCATGTGTTTGTGTTCAAAAGCTGCGATTTTTGTTCCGGATAGTTTCCAAGAAATAGGCAGGAAGACAATTAAGATCTTTTTTCTCACTGTGGTTTCAAATATTCAGTCTTGGAGGTGACAGGAACAGCCAGGAGGGAAAATTAGAAGATTTCAGTACTTCTGTAGGTTAGGAACCATGAAGAATTTGAAGGTATCCGCAATCATCTTGAATGTTACTATTAAATTGAAGATTTGGAGGATGCAATCATTGACAGCCTTGCTTGAAGCCAGTCCATTACCTGCACTAGGTGTCTGCACTGATTTTCAGTTACAGTCAATCGAAAGAACACAAATTCCTCCGTTGATAACTATTGTGAACTCATACACAGTTTTATAGTACTGTAATAGTATTGATAGTTATCTAATTTATTCTGCATTTCATTTAAATACGTAATTTGTTCCTCAGCTAAACAGTGGCTTGTCTTTTTTATACCTTCTTAACTATTTCCATGAAACTTTGGCTAATTGGTCCAAAAGGTGTTGGTCCCGATGTGTCCCAATTAACCAGAATCCACTTTACTTCAGAACAAGTTCCTGATCAACAACTGGATTTTAATCCATCAGTAAGAGGCACATATACAGTATAATTACTGAGAGAAAGCCAGGTTCTTCATGGGAATCAATGCAAGTGCTCAGTCATCTATTTGGGGACCGCTGGGATTATTCTAATCACTTTCAACCATGGGGTTTGCAGTGTTGATTTAAAAAAAAGTTCATTAGTCACTATTCTAACCAGGAATGAGAAAACCACAGTGGATTAAACCCGACATTGCACGTTCAGTTTGACTGAGATCAGGGACCCAAATGTCAGGAGGCATGCGAGTGACAGCCAAGCCACCCATTCGGTGTAAGCAACCAAATGCCAACTTCTCCCCCCAAGGACTTCTCATTCAAATTATTGTGAACTATGTATTTTCATGCTTTGAACTCTGTTTTAGAACCATAGAACATTATTTTCCAGTTGGCATAATTTACCTATTATTATTTAATTTTTTTATGGTTTTATATTGCTTATTTCTAGACTGGACTGGAATTCCTTCTCTATTTGATTCAACAGTCTTTGTTTGTTTATATAATTCATTATGTAAGAAATAGGTGAATGGCATACATTATCATATGTGTGCACCTCACCAAAGTAAAACTAAGTGTACGACTATCCCAGGCTCCTGTGTTTCTCTTTCGCTTAGCTTATGGAGTTACAAAACATAACAGTGGTGACAAAGATGTTTTAAAACAAAACCAAAACAATTACCTACCTGTTGAAGCACAGCACATTTTTTCTTCACAAGAGGAAAGAGATGATTGAGTTTTTAAAAAAGCACATCACATGTCACTTTGTAAGGTACAGCTGAGTTAAAAACAGGGCAGAAAATGGACAAAATTCAAGGGTTCAAAACAGTGATATCCGATGATAATACTATATGTAAAAAAAGCAAAAAGGGGTGACTACATCAGATGTATTCAATTGCACAACAGATAACTGGGTGATGTATACAGAATGAATTGAACAGTATTTTGAAGTGATTGAAATAACCAATGAGAAATGAGTGCCAGTTTTGTTGAATGGTATAAGTGGAAAAGCATACAGTTTGCTTAGGAGTTTAACTACTCCAACGAAACCAGCTGAAATGAGCTTTGCTGATACTGTGAATGTAATGCAGGAACATTTAGAACCAAAGCTATTGTTGATTGCAGAATGCTGTAGGTTTCATAAGTGGAATCAAAAGGATGGGGTGTCCATTTCAGTTTTCATGGTTGAACTGAAGAAATTGTCTGAACATTGTCAGATGCACTGAGAGATCACATAGTTTGTGGAACATTACAAGAAAGCATTCAAAAACGGCTTCTAACTGAAGCACAGCTCACATTTAAAAGAGCAGTTGCAATTGCTGTATCAAAGGAAACAGCGGCCAAAGATGCAAATGAATTGCAATCAGGAATGAAAGTGAGTGTTAACAAGATTGCAACATCTAAATAGAAACCTACCTGGCTGAACAAATTGTGTTTCTATTGTGGCAGGGGATCACGTACACCAGACCAAGGCAGATTTAAAGTCAAAACCTGCAGAAAATTCAACAGAGAAGGACTCATACAAAGAGCACGTCGGGCAGACAAAAGTAAACGGAGTGCACAAGGAAAAGGAAAAGATAAAAAGTCAGTTTTAGTTTCAAAAAGAGAACTAATTTGTCAGGATCTGTGGTGACCTTAAGCTGACCACCAACCAGTGCTGGAAGTAGATCAATACTCTCTGCCCAGGATAAAGGATATCTTTGCAAACCTTTCTGGAGGGAAACATTTCCACAAAGTGGATTTAGCTGAGGCCTGCCTACAGATGGAGATGGAAGAAGAGACCAAAGCGTTTCTCACCATAAATGCTCATGAACAACTTCATTGGGATAACAGGCATCTTTGGAGCAGTATCTGCACCTGCACTCTGGTAGGTAGATACGGACCAGATGTTACAGCTGCCTAGGCACCCAGTGTTACCTGTATAACATTATTTTTACTGTTGATAATGACAAAGAATATCTCCAAAATCTCAAGACAGTGTTCCTGCCAAACCTGGCTACTCTGCTCCACTCTTTGAAACTCATTACCGAGTACATAGATGTACTCTGATAATAAATTATACTTTAAATTTTGAACTTTACAGATCAGAAATAACTTGCAATGGACAAAGCAGTGTGGGGTGGCTTTCCAAAAGGTAAAGGAAGTGGTGATGTCAGACACTATTCACAGATTATAATCCGCATCATCCAGTGAAGCTTGCCTGTGATACCTCACATCACATATAGGTGTAGTCATGTCACATGTTATGAGGGATAGACGTGAACGCCCCATAGCCTTTGCATAATATTTCCTCACCACTGCCGAGAAAAATTGCACATAGATTGACAGGTTGTTTGGTTTAGGATGTAAAACGTTTTAGCCAGTAATTGTACTGGAGGGAGTTTACTCTCATTACAGATCATCAGCTCCTTGTGTCTATTTTTAATTCGCAAAAGGGTGTTCCACTAACAACAGCAACACAAATGCAGAAATGGGCTCTATTTCTTGGAGGACACATTTACAAGACAACTGATCATGGAAATGCTGATGGATTGTCCCTGAAAAGGAAATACTTGAAAAATTTGCAAAAGAGGACACTTCTCAATGTATTCTCCCAAATGCAAATGGGAAGTCTCCCTATTATAAGACCATAAGATCATAAGGTATAGGAGCAGAAGGAGGCCATTCAGCCCATTGAATCTGCTCTGCCATTCAATCATGGGCTGCTCCCATTCTTCCAGTCATCCCCACTCTCCTGCCTTCTCCGCATAACTTTTGATGTCCTGGCTAATCAAGAACCTATCTATCTCTGCCTTAAATACATCCAATGACTTGGTCTCCACAGCCACACGTGGCAACAAATTCCACAAATTTACCACCCTCTGAATGTCTTGCTCTCTTGTCCTAGAATCCCCTAGCACAGGAAATAACTTTGCCATATCTAATCTGTTCGGGCCTTTTAACATTTGGAATGTTTCTATGAAAACCCCTCATTCTCCTGAACTTCAGGGAATACAGCCCAAGAGCTGCCAGACGTTTCTCATATGGTAACCCTTTCATTCCTGGAATCATTCTCATGAATCTTCTCTGAACCCTCTCCAATGTCAGTATATCCTTTCTAAAATAAGGAGCCCAAAACTGCACACAGTACTTCAAATGTGGTCTCATGAGTGCCTTATAGAGTCTCAACATCACATCCCTGCTCTTATATTCTATACCTCTTGAAATGAATGCCAACATTGTATTCACCTGGAGGTTAATCTTTAGGGTATCTTGCACAAGGACTCTCAAATCCCTATGCATCTCTGCATTCTGAATTCTCTCTCCATCTAAATAATAGTCTGCCAGTTTATTTCTTCCACCAAAGTGCATGACCATACACTTTCCAACATTGTATTTCATTTGCCACTTCTTTGCCCATTCACTTAAACTACCTAAGTCTCCCTGTAGGCTCTCTGTTTCCTCAACACTACCCACTCCTTCACCTATCTTCGTATCATCAGCAAATTTAGCCACAAATCTATTAATATCATAGTCCAAATCATTGACATACATCGTAAAAAGCAGTGGTCCCAACACTGATCCCTGTGGAACTCCCCTGGTAACCGGCAGAATAGGATCCCATTATTCCCGCTCTTTGTTTTCTGCAGACTAGCCAATGCTCCACCCATGCTAGTAAATTCCATGAGCTCTTATCTTGCTAAGCAGCCTCATGTGTGGCACCTTGTCAAAGGCCTTCTGAAAATCCAGGTACACCACATCTACTACATCTCCTTTGACTACCCTGCTTGTAAATTCCTCAAAGAATTTCAGTACGGTTCTCAGGTAGGATTTTTTTTTTGGAATCCATGCTGGCTTTGGTTTATCTTGTCATGTGCCTCCAGGTCCTCTGTAATTTCATCCCGAACATCTATAGTTTCCTTTCCACTGCCTCTCACCCTTCTTAAATAGCGGAGTAACATTTGCAATTTTTCAGTCATTCAGTACAATGCCAGAATCTTTTGATTCTTGAAAGATCATTGTTAATGCCTTCACAATCTCTCCAGCTGCTTCCTTCAGAATCCGAGGATACACTCCATCAGGTCCAGGAGATTTATTCATCCTCAGACCATTAAGCTTCCGGAGCACCTTCTCAGTCATAATTTTCACTGCACAAACTTCACTTCCCTGACACTCTTGAATGTCCGGTATACTCCAGGCATCTTCCATTGTGAAGACTGATGCAAAATACGTATTCAGTTCCTCTGCCATCTCTGCATCTCTCATTAGAATATCTCCAGCATCATTTTGTATTGGTCCTACATCTACCCTCGACTCTCTTTTACCTCTTATATACTTTAAAAAGTTTTCAGAATCTTCTTTGATATTAGTCACCAGCTTCCTTTCATAATTCATCTTTTCCTTCTGAATGACCTACTTAGTTTGCTTCTGTAACTTTTTAAAAGCTTCCTAATCCTCTATCTTCCCACTAGCTCTGGCTTTCTTGTATGCCCTCTCTTTTGCTTTTACTTTGGCTCTGATTTCACTTGTCAGCCATGGTTGTGTCCTTCATCCCTTTGAAAATTTCTTCTTATTTGGAATATATCTGTCTTGCACTTCCCTCATTTTTTGCAGAAACTCAGCCATTGCTGCTCTACTGTCCTTCCTGCAAATGTCCCTTTCCAGTCAACTTTGGCCAGTTCTCCTCTCAAGCCATTGTAATTTCCTTTATTCCACTGAAATACCTTCACATTGGATTTTATTTTTTCCCTCTCAAATTTCAAAGTGAACTCGATCATATTGTGATCACTCTTCCCTAAGGGTTCCTTAACCTAAAGCTCTCTTACCACTTGCAGATCATTGCACAACACCCAATCCAGCACAGCCGATCCCCTAATGGGCTCAACAAGCTTTTCTAAAAAGCCATCTCTTAGACATTCTACAAATTCTCTCTCTTGACCTGGCTTTCCCAATCCACATTCATGTTAAAATCCCCAATGAATATCATGACATCGCCTTTCTGGCATGCCTTGTCTATCTCCTGCTGTAATTTGTAATCCACATGCTGTATGGAGGCCTGTAGACAATTGCTGTTGGTGTTGTTCTACCCTTGCCATTTCTTAACTCAACCCATAAAGACTCTGTACCTTCCAATGGTAGAGATTTTCCAAAGGGAAACCAGAAAAGATTCCACACAGTCTCAGGTCAACCCAAAATGCTTGGATTGTGCAGCAGAAATTCCAGTTCCCCATTTTCACCAGCAATGGGATGAATTTCCCGTGATGGAGTTTGTCTTATGTGGGGATTAAGAGTTGTTGTACCATCCAAGCTGAGAGCTCAAGTGTTGGAGGAGCTACATGCCTGTCATCTAGGCGTGGTCAAAATGAAAGCATTGGCTCAAAGCATTGTCTCTGGCGTTGGATAGCTCAGCAGATCGAGCAGCTTGCCATTCACTGTTTGGGATGCCAGCAGGTTCAGAAGATACCAAGAGCACTGTCTCTCCATCCTTGGGAATAGCCTGCATTGCCCTGGCAGAGGATTCATGTGGATTTTGCCGGACGATTCGTGGGCACAGATTTCTTGGTAGTAGTGGAAGCGGCTACAAAGTGGCCGGAAGTGTTCCCAACAACCTCCACACCGTCAATGAGCTGAGAAGCCTATTCACACAGACTGGTGTTCCAGAACTCTCAGTCAGTGACAATGGACCACAGTCTGTTGCTGAACATCATTAGTCCTTCCTAAAAATGAATGCAATAAGACATTACATCTGCTGCACCCTACCACCCAGCTGCAAATGTCTTCATGGAAAGGCTTGTCGAGGGTCTTAAGAACGCATTGCAAGCCATGTCAGCAGAACACACTGCACAAACACTGAATCAGAAGCTCGCCAATTCCCTCCTTGCATATCACAATGCAGCGCCCTCCACACCCAACAACTCACCAGCTCTGCTCTTCCTGGATCGTCCCTTGTACTTATGCTTTGATCTCCTGAAACCCAAACCCAGCAGAGCATTCAGGACAAACAGCTGAGGCAAATTGAGGACTTCTCAAACAACAAAGTTCAATATTTCACTCCTTGACAAGCAGTCCTGGTGAGGGACTACAGAGGTGGTCAAAAGTGGGTATTTGGAAAGATTGACAGAAATGGCCCATTCTCCTACACAGTGGAGGTTGCATCTGATGTCTGGAAACAACGTATCGATCAGAGTCAATTGTTAGAGAAGAAAGGTGTCCAGAGCTGTCAGAAGCACTTCTTGCCGTCCCAGAGTCAACTCCTACTACTCTCATGGAGGAGGTCCCAGAACCAGAACCTGAGATCGTTTCACAGCCACCAGTCTAACCTGCCAAGCAGAGTGACCCCCCTCCCAACCATTGTCAGGAAAGATGTCACCTCACAAGAGTAAGAAATCCTCCAGAGCAGTTACATCCTTATCAACACACACAAAATGCTGCAGTAACTCAGAAGGTCAGGCAGTGGGCATGGAAATGAATGAACGGTCAATGTTTTGGGCCGAGACCCTTCTTCAGGACTGAAGAGGAAGGGGAAGACTCCAGGTAAGGTGATGGGAAGGGGGCTAGCTGGAAGGTGATAGGTGAAGCCAGGTGGATGGGAAAGGGAAAGAGCTGGAGAAGAAGAAATCTGATCAGAGAGGAGAATGGACAATAGGAGAAAGGGAAACTATCCTTCCAGATGAGGCATCACTTCACTTGTGAATCTGCTGGGGTTGTCTATTGAATCCAGTGCTCCTGATGAGACATTGGTGAGACCCATCATAAATTGGGGGCACCTTTTCGTCAAGACCTCTGCTCCACCCACCAAAAGCTGAACTTACCACTGGCCAAACAGTTTAGTTCCCATTTCAACATGCCAGTCCATGGCCTCCTCTTGTCCCAAGATGAGGCCACCCTCAAGGTGGAGGAGCAACAGCTTATATTCTGTCTGGGTAGCCTTAAACCTGATGGCATGTACATCGATTTCTCCTCCCAGTCAAATTTTTTTTGTCTCTTCCTGTCCCCTCAAGTTCTATTACCTCTTCTCACCTGCCTATCACTTTCCACTGGGTCCCCTTCTCCCATGGTCCACTCTCCTCTCCTATTAGATTCCTTTATCTCTAGCCCTAGACCTTTCCTGTTTCACATAGTCCGAGTATGTTTATCTTCAGAAAACAGAAGATAGAAAATCTTCAAAAGAGTGATGATGATTAAAATCTTAGCTAAACCATCTGACATTAACGTCATACAGGTCTATACGCCAACCACAGACTATGACGATGATGAAGTCGATATGGTCTTTTCCGAGAATGGATTTCTCGGGAATGCAACCATCAGGAGACAGATATTCCAATCAGAGGCCGGAAGGTGGATAACATCAGGAATGAGGATGACACCGTGTTGTTAGCTGACAGCGAATGCGAGCTGCAAATTGTGCTGAGTAAAGTGAATGAGAAAAGCCTTGATTACGGACTTAAAATCAACCCTAAGAAAACATAATCGATGGTGGTAAGAAAAACAAACACTGAAGACTCATTGTCTTCATTCCCGATGAAGGGTTTCAGCCCGAAACGTCGTCACTACCTCCTCCCATAGATGCTATCTGACCTGCTGAGTTCTGCCAGCATTTTATGTTTTTACTGAAGACTCATTCATGGTGGTATCGTTACAAGTGAATGGACAAGACATTGAACAGGTGCAAAAGTTTAAATATCTTGGCAGATGTCTGACAGATGCTGGGAGATGTGAAGTTGAGATCAGAAGGAGACTAGGTATGGCTAAGACCCAGTACATGAAGCTAAAAGATCTACTATACAATCGGAGGGTAGACGTCCAAAGTAGAATCCGTTTCCTCAAGTGTTACATATGGTCGGTGCTGAGGTATGGATCAGAAACATGAATCCTGAAGAAGGATGACATGAAACGAATTAATGCTTTGAAATGTGGTGCTATCGACGAATGTTGAAAATCAGCTGGGTAGAGAAAGTTTCAAATGAGAGTGTTTTGTCTGAAGTTGATAGACCACAGATATTGCTGGAGAAGATCATGAAGTTAAGATTTGCTTATTGTGAACATGTTATGTGGAGAGATAACATCTTGTCGGACTTGCTACATGGAAAGGTGGAGAGAAAGAAAGGAGGAGGAAGGCAAAGAACAACGTGGCTGGATAACATCATGGATTGGACCAAGCTGGACAAGACCAGGGATGTTGTGGACAAGTGTTGGGACAGAGCAGCGTGGAGGGAAATTGTCCGCTAACTGGAAATTCCAGATGAGACTTAACGACAACGGATAGACCTTTCCCGCCCACCTGCCTTCACCTCCTAGTTATCCTCCTTCCCCTCCCCTCATCTTTTTATTCTAGTATCTTCTTCCTTCCTTTCCAGTCCTGAAGAAGGGTCACAACATAAAACTTCGACTGTTTAATCATTTCCATAGATGCTGCCTGACCTGCTGAGTTCCTCTAGCATTTTGTGTGTGTTGCTCTGGATTTCCAGCATCTGCATACTTTCTCATGTTTATGATTAAATCTTTAGGCCTGAATGGGGCAATTTTTCATAAACTATACTGTAGATGTCTCTATAGTAGTTGGATTATATCGTATACCGAGTATATATATATTACCCGCAGCACTCTAACTGAGGGCTTCACCTTACCCCGAATGAACCGGACAGCATCGCCGGTAAAGGCAGAGGAGGCTTCATGATTAACTCATCATGGTGGACCGATGTGGCAGTTCTATCTCAGTCCTATTCCCTGGCCTCGAACATCTGGCAGTCAAGTGTTGTGCATTCTGTCTGCTAAGGGAGTTCTTTGCTGTCACCCTGCCAGTGTCAAGATGGAACTGGCAGCAGTCAGAATGACAGAATGCAGAATGACCAGCATTCAGGAGAAGGCATAGCCTGATGCCTTCCCGATCATTGCGGAGGACTTCAACCAGGCCAGCTTGAGCAAGTCTCGGGCACATCATTTGTGGAGCCTGTGGAAATAACACACCAGATCTCTGTTACGCTGCCATCAACAACTCCTACCAGTGCCATGCCACATCTGCACGTCTGATCTTCTGGCCCTGCTTGTACTCCCAGGTACATAGGCAAAGACTGAGGACTGCTACACTTGTGGTGAGGACGACAAAGGTATGGTCAAGGGAGGTGGAGGAGTGCAAACCGGACTGCTTCAAAATGGTGGAATGGATCATCGTCAGGGATTCACCTTTGGATTTGAATGAATATGCCATAATCATCACCGAGTTCATCAATATCTGTATGGATGAGTGTTTGCCTTTGAAAACAAACCAAACATACCTGAAATAGAAGCCGGATGGACCAGGATACTTGCAGGCTGCCAAGGGCTAGATCAGAGGCATTCAAGAGCAGCGATCCAGAACCCTCCCAGAATTCCATGTATGACCTACAGAAAGTCATCGTGAGAGCAAAAAGGCAGTTCTGTGTGAGGTTAGAGACACAGTTAGGTGCACAACAGCTATGACAGGGTTTGCATGCCATGAGGAGTAAAATAACAGCACGCAGCAGCAATGCTTGACTTCTCGGTGAGCTCAATACCTTTTAAGCATGCGTTGAAGTGGAGAATAGCACTATGCCTGTGTGAATCCCCACAGCATCTGGTGACCCAGTGATTTCTGTCTCAGGGGCCGATATTAGATCATCCTTTAAGAGGGTGAACCCTTGAAAGGTGTCAAGCCCTGCTGGCGTACCTGGCAGGGTACTTAAAAGCCTGTGCCAACTAACTGGCCAGAGCGTTCAAAGACAACTTCAAGCTCTCAATGCTGCAGTTGGATGTTCCCTTCTGCTTCCAAAGGGCATTGGTGCCCAGGATGAGCAGTGTAAGTTGCCTCAGTGACTACTGGCTGGTAGCACTCGTCTACTGTGATGAAGAGCTTTGAGAAGTTGGTTATACCTAAAATTAACCCGTGCCTACTGCCACAACAGGTCTACAGTGGATGCAATCGCACTGGCTCTTCACTCAGCTCTAGAGCACCTGGAGGGATCTCAGCCTGGAATGGCAATTGTGTATTCTCCCCCATAGATGCTGCCTGACCTGCTGAGTTCCTCCAGCATTTTGTGTGCATTGCATATGTTAGACTGCTGTTTATTGTTTACAGCTCAGCAATTAATACCAAAATCCCAACATTACAAATCAACAACCTTCAGAACCTGGGCCTCTGTACCCCACTCTGCAACTGGTCCTTGGCTTTCTTATTGGGAGACCACAGTCAATGCAGATCAGAAATAACATCTCCTCCTCGCTGTCAACCAACACTGGCACACTGCAAGGATGCAAGCTTAGCCCACTGCTCTATTCCCTCTACCAGTAACTGCATGTTCAAATGTCATCTATAAATTCACCGATGACACCACTATTGTTGGCAGAATCTCAGATCGTCATGAGGGATGAGATAGGCTGGTTAGTGAGTGGTGTCACAACAGTAAACTGGCACTCAACATCAGCAAGACCAAGGAGCTGACTGTGGACTTCAGGAAGAGGAAGTCAGGAGAGCACACACCAATCAGCAGTGGGAGGAGAGAGCAGCTTCATGCTCCTGGTTATCAACGACTCTGAGGATCTTACCAGAGCTCAACATATTGATGCAATGACGAAGAAGGCACTGCAGCGACTACACTTAGTTCAGAGTTTGAGGAGTTTAGACATGCGAGCAAATTTCCACAGATGTACGGTGGAGAGCATCTGGCTGTTTGTATCAGTGCCTGGCATGGAGGCTCCATCCACAAGATCACACAGGGTTGTAAACTCAGCCAACTTCATCATGGGAGCAAGCCCCTCCACCATTGAGGACATCTTCAAGAAGTGATACACGAAGGCAGCATCCATCATAAAGGACCCTCAACATTTGGAAAACACCGTCACCACCCTGAAGACCCGCACTCAATGTTTAAGGAACAGCTTCTTCCCCTCAGCCACCAGAATTTCTGAACAATCCACGAACTCATGAACACTACCTTGTTATTCCTCTTCCACACTGGATATCTTGCACTGCACTGCTGCCACAAGGGTTGGATGTGAGAATCATCAACATGAGTTAGGATTATAAATGGTTATATGGAGAAAAAAAATGGTGTTGTTAATTGTGACTGGCGCAGGTTTCCTATATCCTACGATTATTTAATGTGGAGTCTTGCTTAGCACTGCGTTGGATGCCTTTCTGTTTGCAGAGGATGATTTGTCTTGATGTGTTGCTCAGTTGTGCCTCCAAAGCTCTGCTGGTATTCCTATGCATATCCTCGTGTTTCTGTCTCTTCATGGGGAGACTGCTGTTCCTCCGCACCTGGGTCGAGTCATTGCCAGCGCTCACCGTGATAGAGTCTACCATCCCTCCGCACCTGTGTCGAGTCCCCACGCTCACCTTGACAGAGTCTACCATCCCTCCGCACCTGGGTCAACTCCCCACGCTCACCGTGATAGAGTCTACCATCCCTCCGCACCTGGGTCGACTCCCCACGCTCACCGTGACAGAGTCTACCGTCCCTCCGCACCTGGGTCGAGTCCCCACGCTCACCGTGATAGAGTCTACCATTCCTCCGCACCTGGGTCGAATCCCCACGCTCACCATGATAGAGTCTACCATCCCTCCGCACCTGGGTCGAGTCCCCACGCTCACGGTGATAGAGTCTACCATCCCTCCGCACCTGGGTCGAGTCCCCACGCTCATGGTGATAGAGTCTACCATCCCTCCGCACCTGGGTCGAGTCCCCACGCTCACTGTGAGAGAGTCTACCATCCCTCCGCACCTGGGGCTTATGGTTTTTCTCATATAGGAATAGGATCAGGAGTAAATGGATCAGTCCCTTGATCCTACTCCAGCATTCACTAAGATCTTGGCAGATCAACGTTGGGCTTCAGCACTACTTCTCCACTCTCTCTTCCTATGCTCCTTGATTTCCTTGTCATTCAAATATTTGTCAGTTTCTGCCTTTAATATATTCAATGGCTTCACGGCTTCAGCTGTCTCCAATAGAGTGAATTCAAAGAGTCGCAACTCTCTGAGCAGAAATCCCTCCTCATTGCCATATTAAGTGGGTGACACCTTACTCTGAAATAATGCCCCCTAATTCTGGGTCGCCCCAGTTGGGGAAACATGTAACATACTTATCTCAACATATTACAGACTAACTTGGTTCACTGAGTCCATGCTGGCTCCTGACAAGAAATCTCAGTCTTATTCCCTCTCATCTGATTTCCCTGTAGTCCTGAAAGTTATTCTCTCTCACATGCCAAAAAACTGATCCTTTCCACATCCACCCTGCCAATGTCCTTTCAAAACCTAATATGCTTCAATAAGAATAATCTCTTATTTCTCTTAATTCCAATGGGCATAGATCCAAGCAAATTAACCTTTGTTCATTTGTAAACCTTCATCCCAGGAAAACCTTCTCTGCATTATACCATAAGACATATGAGCAGAATTAGGCTTTTCAGCCTATTGAGTCTGTCCAACATTCATCCATGCTGATTTATTTTCCCTCTCAACCCCATTTTCCTGTGTTTTCCCCCTCACCTTTGATGCCCTTACTAATCAAGAACCTATTAACTTTCACTTTAAATATATCCAATGTCTTGCCCTACACAGCTGTCTGTGGCAATGAATTCCACAGATTCACCACCCTCTGGCTACAGAAATTCCTCCTCATCTCTGTTCTGAAGGGACATCCTTCTGTATTGAGACTGTGCCCTCTGGTCCTAGACTCTCGCACTATTGGAAACTTACGGTCCATGTCCATTCAGTCTAGGGCTTTCAATTTGTGGTAGATTTCAATGAGACAGACCCTCATTTTTCAAGATTCCAGTAAGTACAGCCCCAGTGCTATCAAATGCTCTTCATATTAAACTTTTCATTCCCAGGATCATTCTCATAAACTTCCTCTGGACCTTCTCCAGTTCCAGTGCATCCTTTCTTAGATATGGGGCCCATAGCTTGCCATAGCTACCTAGCTTTGTGTCAACTGGCAAATCAGTTTGCATTACACTCAGTGTCCTCATCCAAGTCATTAATATATTGTCTTTAGCTGACACCATAGCACAGAACAGTGTGACATCCAATCCAATCAGCATTAGATCAGAAATGGCCATTTATCTTCAATCCATGTCATTACCACTGACCAGAACTGGAGGCATTTGCGGAGAAGTGTATAAAAAGACTCACAAGGCAACTTATACTGATATCCACTGACCTCTACATAATTCCTGGTGATTGAAAATGGAGGACACATTCAAATTGCCATCCTAGGTAGTGTCTACATATAACTGAATCCTGATGTTAGGTGAATGAGATGAGCTCTAACATGGTTGTCTGAGTTCTGACAAACAAATGCAAGCGGGCCCCTCAAGCCTGCTCCATTATCTGATGAGATCATGGCTGATCTGACTATAACTTAAGCTGTCGTGAGCCCTGGGGCTTGCCATGGAGTGTTGGGCTTCTGGTTATCTCGAGCAACTGTATTTACTAACTGTCGTCTTAACAAGAGCTGTTAAGCCCTTCCTGCTTAATCTCGTCAAGGTAACTGTGACTGGCAAGGGTTTTCCACCTTCTCTGATTATATAATACGGACTCTTGGTTAGCGCTCAACGTGGGGTCGTTGTGTTTGAATGATTTGTCTCACGGTGTCGCTTGGTCGTGCCGCCGAAGCGCAGTTGGTATTCCTATGAATAACCTCGTGTTTCCATCTCCTCATGGAGTCTGCTGTTCCCCCTCACCAGCACTGAGTCATTGCCAGTGCTCACCGTGATGGAGTCTACTGTTCCTCCATATCTGGGTTCATTCGTTGCAGAACTGTGACATAAGCTCTACATTCCCAATTACCGATGATAATATTTCCCTCTCTTACTTTTTGAGAATCAACTTTTTTCTGCCTTAAAAATATTCAAGAACTCTGCGTCCCCTGCCCTTTGCCTAAGAGTTCCCCTGAGAGAAAAATGTCACCTCATCTGCGTTGCGTGGACTTCCCATTATTTTTAAACGGTGATCCCCAAGTTCCGCATTCTTCCACAAAGGGCAACAGTCCTTCTCCTTTAAAGGACCGTGTTGACAGAGGAGATGAACCAATGGTTCAACAGAGAAGCATGTGAGACACTTGAATAAATCTTTTTTTTTGTTTGATAGTAGGCAAAATCCAGATAGGTTTATAGTCTTCACCTCTCCATCATCACAATTAACTTTGGATTTCTGATCAACAGAACTGGTTACACACTAGCCACTCATGCCCAGAACTCACATATTTTACTTCCTTTCACCTGTGTCTCGTTTATTCAATTGCACATTCTCTCTTTGATTCTCTTTCTCTCACTCTTAGCTTCAGTGCATGCAATGTTATGTAACAGGAAAAGGGGATATGAGGAAGTACTGTGAACTTGTCTACTTTCAATAGTGTAGATCATCGTCTTCTGTTCCTCTTTGCACATAACAAAACTATTAGAAGTTGGCTATCTGGTGATGTGTTGCATTCAACATTTCTGTGCTGGTGTCCTCTAAAGACTTTCCCTTTCTGACCATAAGAATCTAAATGACTGAATAGTTCTTCAAAATCTTACAAGAGCACATTATGGAGGCTGACAGTCTGAAACAAAAACACAAAAGGCTGGAGATCGTATTTTGTTGAGACCAAACAGATTTAATATATCAGATCCATGAACTTCCCTAGAATCGTAGAATTCTTATCTCACAGAAAAGGAACCTTTTCTCCACTGAAATCTGCCAATTTTTCTTCTTAAGCAGTCCTTCAGTATGAATGATGACCTTATCTCCATTCCATTTTTCTGTGTTCTGAGGTAGCTGATGAAACCAATCTGGAACCAACACCTCTTGCACAGATGGGGCAGTTAAAGAGATTGCCATGCAGGTAGTTTGTGGGATGATCTACACTTATGTATGTTCTTACCATTGCAACTGGTCCTCATCCACTTTCATCAGTCATGGTTTGGACTTCCCAGTGTATTCCCAGTATTTCTTCCGGAAGACTTTGAACATATCCCTGAGACATTTCTTTAGTCCGATTAGTATTCCCATCACTGAAAGAGTTTGGAATAGAGTGACTGGTGACGGGCATGTGACTGACTGAATATACCTAGTCCCTCAACATTGAGGATGCTGACATTGGTTCACTTGTCCTTCCAGTGAATTTAGAGAATATTGTGGCGGTGTTCTTCCATTGCTCTGAGAAACCTGGAGTTGGTAATTCAGATCTCAGAAGCAGGTGGGAGGGCAGCCATCACTGCCTCCTGTAAGGTTGTTATCCTTTCTCTCAACTTTTCCATCTCTGCTGCGTTTGATTTCATGATGAGACCTTCTGCTGTAGCTTCTGCAATGTCCTCCTTCTTCTGCAGTGGTGCATTGATGGAGCCCTTAAATATATTTCCTTCATTTCCTGGACATCTGTTCTGATCCCCACAATCTCTCCAGATCCCTGGTTGGAATTAAAGCAATCGTCACCTTTCATCCAACTAGCCTCTGCATCCAAAAAATCATCCTCCACCTTTTCTGATAGTTCCAATGCAATCTAACCATCAGTTACATCTTCTCCTCCTTACCCCCACCCCTTTCTGCTTACTACAGGGATCACTCTCTTTGGGACTTCCTGGTCAGTTCATCCCTCCCCATCCATTCTGCCCTATTTGTTGCAATTCCTCAGAAATGAAGATTGTGCAACACTTATCCATTCACTTCCTCCTTCATTAGCATCGGGCAACCCATCGTTTCTTTCAGATGAGGCAGAAGTTCACCTGCAACTCTTCCAATCTGGTCTACTACATTCAGTGTTCATGATTTGACCTTCTCTTCGCTGGTGAAACCAAGCCTGGACAAGGCATTCATTTTGTGAAGCACTCGCTTTCTGTCTGCAATGGAAATCTGAAGCTTCTGGATGCATGTCATGTTAATCCTCCTTCCCATGTCCACACTGACATGTCTGTCAGCCTTCTCTAACACCATGCAAACCAAAAGTAATTGGAGAACATATATTCCTTTTGAGTCACTTATAACCCAATGGTATGAAGATCAAGTTTTCCAATTTCAGGTAACCCACACCCCCTGGTGCTCTCCTTCCCCAAATACTCACCTGTCCTTCAGGTCTTCTCCATTTGTTCATCTCTCTTGTCCCTTCCCCTCCCCCCCCCACCTGGTTCCATCTGCCAATCATTCCTCCTCCATTTGGTTCCATTCAGAATTAAAGATTAAAGTTTAGTTTTATTTGTCACGTGTACATTGAAGCACACAGTGAAATACATTGTTTGTGCCAAATGAAATCAGTGAGGACTGTGTTGGGCAGCCTGCAAGTATCACTGCACTTCTGTGCCAGCATATCAAACTCACAACTCACTAGCACTAACCATGTCTTTGGAATGTGGGAGGAAACTGGAGCACCCAGAGGAAACCCACACAATCTGCCAGACACAGGATAAGGAATCTTAAGATTTTAGATAAAGATCTGCCAGTATGCCAATGCATGTTTCATGTTCAAACTATCCAGCATTTCTTGAGGCACTATTCTTATTGCATCCCAAGATTTGCACTTGAGACTCTGCATTGGCACGTGCATGCTTTCCATCTCCCTCTGCAACACAAACTCTATCTCTGATGTCTCGAAATGGAAAAAAAAAATCTTGAATCCCAGCACAAAGTGTGGCAAAAGATGAGGTGGAACAGTGGACGAGGATAAGTTCAATGACCCTAGAAGTTCAACACTCCTCTGGAACTCTCTCCCCCTTCACTTCCATCTCTCTCTCTTTCTACAGTAGTTCCATCCTAGTGTGTTTTCACTACCCCTTCTGATGTTCTCTGAATGATCAATAGACATCTCCCAATCCCCCATCTTAATGGATTTGACTGGTATGTGGATGAGCTCATTTTCCACTTCCCTGTCCATTACTTTGATGAAGATTCTCCATCCCAGACAGTGGATCCAATTTCCCATTTCCAGAATTCTTCATCTATTTGGGTTCCTCCCCCAGCCTGTTACTCCGTTCATCATTAACTGCCAATGTTCTCAGTTTTTCTACTTTCCTTACTCACTCTAAACTATCCACTTCCGATCTTCCAGCACTCCAATCCCTAAGGTCTGTCTCAAATATTGCCATCAAATCCTCTGATAAGAATAGAGTTTTATGGTTTGCTGAACCTGCCTCTATCTTGCGGAGGCCAAATGTTAACTCTCAGATAACCCCTCATATGTCTCTCCAGTCTCTACCCACCACTGAAGATCAGGCCATTGTTCCCCAAAGAGTCACTGAGCATCCTTTCTTGGCAGATCTTTACTCCACACCTTCCAGTCTTATAGTTTGCCTCCTCAAGACCTATGAGCATGACTGTCTATGTTTCAGCCTGCTCTTGCTGCTACATTTCTTCTTGCTTTGATTCTATCCTTTCGCCCTTGGTCTAGTCACTTTCCACTTACATCTGCAACAAACTGGATTTCCTCCAATTTAGCAGTTTCTCATTCAGTTTGTCTTCACTATGAATATACAATGCTTCTATAGTACATTTGCAGCTCACATGAGGATGGTCTGAAAATTCTACACTTCTTCCCAACACACTCATTCACCCAATTTCTCCATCAATGCAATTTACTTTCTCCTTCAATCCAACTTACCTTCTCAAGACCAAAGACATAGCAACGGATACTCACATGGGCCCAAGCTACTCTGTCTCTTTGTGGGACAAGAAGAGCAATTCTTATATCTCTGTGATCCTCAGACCCATTCCTCACTCTTTTACCAGTACAATGGATTCATGTATTCATACACACCTCAAAAATATAATTACTTTTACTGCCAGTTTCTACCTACCCTTACTTTCACATAGTCTATATTTTGCTCATCCTTTTCAAAGTTTGCCCATCTGCTTCTCAGGAGAAAGATTAGCAACATTACAAGCCCACAGATTCCCATTGCTATCTGCATGACGTTTCCTCCCAACCAGTCTCCTATAAAGTAACTACACTACTTCCTGCATGTCTAATAATAGACTTCCAACAAAGTTGTCTCTTGAAATGTCTTCCCTTTTCCATAAACATGCCTTCCTGTTGAGAGGAGGCGTCACAGCTAGAGAAAAGATGAGCTCACATTCCACCCCACCAACTTGCATATTCAAAAATCATTCTTCAAATTTTTTCCACCAGCAGACATACATTCCCCTCTCCATTTTGCAATCAGAAAAGACATCCCTTTAGAGCTCTTTGGTCTAGTCTTCTATCCACCAAATGCTCCCTTCTCAATGAATGTTCCACTGCAATTACAGTGATGCATTAGCTGCTCCTGCACCTCATTCCTACCAATGTGGGACTCAGTAAGTCCTCTCAGGTGAAGCAGCAGTTCATTTTCACTTCTTCCAATCTAATCTATTGCTCTTGGTCTCTTCTGGAAAAACTAACTGCAGACTGGGTGACATCTTTGTTCTATGTTCAGGAGTAAACCTACATTCCCAGTTGCTTGTTACCTTAATTCTCTCACTCCATTTCTGATTTATCTGTCTATGGTCTCTTATACTGTTCCAATAAAACCCAATGCAAGCTTGAGAAATAGAACATCATCTTCTGTCTCGGCATTTGTAGATATCAGGACTCAATATCAACTTCAAAACTTTCAGATAACTTGCTTTCCCAATCTGTTTCAGAATTGGTCAGTTTTGTTGTAAGATTAACTCAGGTTTCCTCTCTTTGTGTTAAGCTTTCAGACTGAGTTAAAAACAAAGTCTTTACCAGAGAATTTTTAAGCAATGTTAAGGAATTTTGAGTAGGATCTTGACCTCTCTTCAAAAACAAAGATAAGAAAATGTAACGTCAGCAGCAGAGATCAAATCTAGCATGGCTGGTCAAGAACATTCAGATGCTCAGCATTCAAGATGAGGTAGTAAATTGGTTTCGCTGGAAAAGGCAGAGTGTGGTAGTATTGGTTTTCTCTCTGACTGGAAGACTGTGACTAGTTGTGTGCCACAGGGATTGCTGCTGGGTCTGCTGTTGTTTGTCATCCATTTCAGCCATCTGGATGATAAAGAGGTAAACTAGATCAGCAAATTTGCAGATGACACCAAGATTGGAGGAATAGTGAACTATGAGGGAAGCTATCAAAGCTTGCAGTGGGATCTGGACCAGCTGGATAAATGGACTGACAAATGGCAGATGCTTTTTTAATGCCGACAAGCGTAAGGTGTTGTAGTTTGGGAGGACAAGCTAGAGTTGTTCTTACACAGTGAGTGGTAGGGCACTGAAGAACAGAGGAATCTGGGAATACAGGTCCATAATTCCTTGAAAGTAGCATTGCAGGTAGATAGATTCATAAAGCTTTTGGCATATTGGCCTTCATAAATCAAAGTCTTTAGTTCACGAGTTAGGACGTCATTTTGAAGTTTTAAAAGATGCTGATGAGGCCTATTTGGAATATTGTGTGCAGTTTTGATAACCTACCTACAGGAAAGATATCAAAAACTTTGAAAGAGTGCCGATAAAATTTACAAGAATATTGCCAGGACTTGAGGACCTAAGCTACAGGAAAAGGTTGAATAGGCTAAGACTTTATTCCCTGGAGCGTAGGAGAATGAAGGGAGATTTGATAGAGGTGTATAAAATTATGAGTGGTAAATGTAAGCGGGCCTTTTCCACTGATTTAGGTGAGATTAGAACTGGAAGTCATGGGTTAAGGATGAAAGGTGAAATATTTAAGGGGAACATGGAGAACTTCTTCACTCAGAGAGTGGTAAAAGTGCGGAAAGAGCTGCCAGCAGAAGTGGTGCATGCAAGCTTGATTTCAACATTTACGAGAAATTTGAATAGGTACATGGATGGAAGGGGTATGGAAGGCAATGATCAGGTGCAGGTTGATGTGACTAGACAGATTAAATACAGACTAAAGGGTCTGTATTTGTTCGTAGTGCTCTATGACTCTATGAAGGCCATGTTTTGGCAGAATCTTCCTTCGAAGCATTTTTTTTTATTCCCTCACAGGATGCAAATATTTTTGGCCATTATTATCCATCCCTAATTGCTCTGAACTGTTAGAGAGAAGGCAGGAGGCAGTTCTTGATGTTAGGTGTCCATCTTTGGGCTGCTTTATCTGTCATCTGCAAGAATTCTCTGATGACTTGGAAATAGTTGGGTGTATAAGGGGAGGACGTGAGGATGAACACAGGGTCCTGGAGGAGGACTTCATCAAATGGTCCAGGCTGAATCATCTGGAGCTCAGCATCAGTAAGACAAAGGAGATGGTGATGGACTTTAGGAAGACCAAGCCTGCATTGCTCCTTGTTACTACTGATGGTGAGGACGTGGGTGTGGTGAGGACCCACAAGTACCCGGGGTGCACCTGGATGACAGACTTGTCAGAGGCTGTGCACCAGAAAGGCCAAAGTTGCTTCTACTTCCTGAGGAGACTGAGGTCCTTTGTCATACGCAGGCCTCTCCCTCACATGTTCTACCAGTATGTTGTTGCCAGTACAATCTTCTATGCGGTGGTGTGCTGGGGCAATGGCATCAACATGAGTGATGCCAAGAGGCTCAATAAACTGATTAGAAAGGCCGGCTCTGTTATAGGAGTCAAACTGCACACACTGGAGGCTGGTGTAGAACAAAGGACCCTACTGAAAATCCTGGCAATTCTGGGCGATGTTTCTCACCCTCTGCATGCCATCTTGGCTGAACAGAGGAGCACTTTTAGTAATAGACTAAGACAACCACATTGCTCCAAAGAGCGTTATATGAGGTCATTCTTACCCTTGGCCATTAGGCTCTACAATGAGTCAACCTAAAGCTGGGGATGACCCCCCTCCTGATAGACTGTTTGTGGTAACTTATTTTTTATTCTTTCCACTTCTCTTCTAATATTAATACTTGTGTGCTTGTAATGTTACAGTGATCAATTAAGTATCTATCATCATCATAATTCTCTGATGGTAGTAATGAGAAGAAGGCACGTCCCAGATGGTGAGGTTCCTTAATAATGGACACCACTTTCTGCAGACCTGCCTGTTTAGGATGTCCTCAAGAGTTTGAAGGTTGTGCATGTGATGGCGCTAGCTGAGTCTAAAGCATTCTGTAGCCTGTTAAGACGCTATGTTTTGGAGCCTCCATACCTGGCTGCAATTGAACAAGTCAGAATGCTCTCAACATACATTTATAGAAGTTTGCAAGAGTATTTGGCAACATACGTAATCCCCTCTAGCTGCTAACAAAGTTGAGAAGCTGCCATGCCTTCTTTGTGATTGAGTCAATGATTTGGGCTCGGGATAGACCTTTTCAGATGCTGATGCCCAGGAACTTGAAGATACTCATCCTCTCCACTGCTAACCCCTCAATGAGGACTGATGTGTGTTCTCTGGATTTCCCTTCCTGAATTCTACAATCAATTCTTTGGTCTTGCTCACATTGAGTACAAGGTGTTGCAATTCCACTCGGCCAGGTGACCTACGTCACTCCTCCAAGCCTCCTCATCAACATTTTGGCTTCATGTATGATTGCATGACAAGGGAGTAGAGGTCAGTGATGTATTTTGGAAAGAAGAGGTAGATGCTGGAGAAAACGTGAACCTATTGTAATGCTCAGATTAAGATTTCTACTGCTATGCTGTGAGGTATTTTATTTTTGCAGTTTTCTGTAAAAGCACTGTGTCCTGTGATAAGAGTGTTTTGGCTTCAGCTAAAGATAAGGAGCCATGTTATCCAACTTAGGAATGTTTTGAAAGCCATTGTAACTTCCTGCCCAGCGGAAGATGCGGGAGAGCTGGGTGGGATCAGATTTTTGATGGACAGTAGTCTGGTTTGGGGTCTTTCAGCAGGAGCTGGGGCCACAGAAGACCATCGGAAGAAGGGTCCCTGTTGCAAGAAGTGTTTTCTGCAGATGAATGGCTCCAAGGAGGAAGGACCAATACTCCCAAGAGAGAGCCAGTTCATTCAAGATGGTCTTTGAGGGAAGTTCAGAATATGGTGGGTGCTTTCACGCTGACCGTGGGTCCAGCATGCGAGTAAAGAGATACAACCCCCCCCCCCCACCACCGACTACTCCAGAACGAGCTCCAACGTTTGTGTGCACATTGGACTAGTTTAACTGTTGTTGTTGAGTGCCACTGAGTCGTCAACTCATGGCGACCCTGTGGACAGTGTAGTTGTCCATAGGGCTCTTGTAACAAGATACGGAAGTAGATGGCCTGGCCTTTCTTATGCACAGATACTGCTGCTGCCCAGATTGGTACCTGGCCAGATTCGAACTCAGGACCGTTCACCTCCATGTCCAGTGCTGATCCCACTACACCACCAGCCGACCCAAACTTTAACCGTAAAGGGCCCTTTTATTTTACTTCCCTTTTTCTTAACTGTTTGTTCAAGTTGAAAATCTGGTAAATATACTTTTAAAATATATTCATATTGGTGTATGATCTGTCATTTCTGGGCTACTGATAAGTGTATGGGCAGTATTTACACAAGCAGTCACACCAACTGAGGCGTCTTTAATTGGAACATCCAAACGTTCCTGTTTGGTTGAAGACCAAGTCATATCTATCCGAGCCACATGTTGTTTAGGAAAGATGACCTCTCACCGCTGAGTCACGTGGCTGTTAGCCTAGGAGCCGAGTTCGTTTGCGGGTCCCAGTGTGAGGGTTGCACAAGGAAAAACAAGATAAATCTTCCGGGATTCGGAAAATGTTATGAGATGCAGCTCACGTTTGTGCACGGAGAAATGTGGCCAGAAGGTCAATATCTTAAAAGAGGAAAAAACATTTTTAAGGTGCTGCTCATTAATTTAGGCGAAGGAACTGTGGGCGAGAATGTCATGTGGACAGTCAAATCTGCAAGAAATGCGAGCTGGCGAAAAGTTACAGTGTGAGAATCGCGGCCAGAGGCCGAAGGGACGCGGAACGGGAGCTGAAAAGTTTAAATCAGCACTAGGAAACCCAAGTCTAGCGCTTCCCGGAGTGTAAACTGAGAGTCTCCCGTTTAAATCAGCACTAGGAAACCCAAGTCTAGCGCTTCCCGGAGTGTAAACTGAGAGAGTCTGCCGTTTAAATCAGCACTAGGAAACCCAAGTCTAGCGCTTCCCGGAGTGTAAACTGAGAGAGTCTGCCGTTTAAATCAGCACTAGGAAACCCAAGTCTAGCGCTTCCCGGAGTGTAAACTGAGAGTCTCCGTTACAGCCTCCTGTTCACGCACTGTGGGCGCTCCGGTCTGAGCCTGCGTGAGGGAGGTCCGGTGATCCGCGTCGGCCTCTTCGTTTCCGCTTCTTGCCGGATCTGTCTGAGCGCTTTGTGATGGCCCATGCAGGTTGTCCTCCGGTGCGGCGGCCGGGGGTAGGAGTGGCAGCTTTGGTCACCAGCTCGGGCTGGCCTGGCTGCGTACTGCTCGGTAAAAGGAAAAGCTCGTTCGGTGCGGGCACTTACCAACTCCCCGGCGGCCACCTGGAGTTCGGGTACCGTCTCTCCGCAATATGTCAGCCTCGGTGCACCGCGGGCACTGCAGATATAGTGGCGTGCATCGTTAAGCTCACGTCTCAACTGCCTTCCTTTATATTGTAATTAATTACTCACGGGCTGAAAGTGTGAGGCAAACTTTCTTTGGACCGGAAGGGAAAATCACTGTTAGAGATATAGAGCAGACTTTTATGAGTAGATTTGTTCATAAAGTTTAAAATTCCAATAACAGCCCCTTCATTCATTGTAGCCTGAGCACATTTCATTAGCTGGGCTGCAGGTTCCTTGAGGCCCCTTACAGATGAGCTTACAGCTGTTTACATCACTGTCAGAAAATGCTGTTTAATTTCAGTTTTTTAACGATTAATCATAATTATCCTTCTGATCACCTCCATTCCTTCTCTGAAACAAAACTAGAAAATGCTAGGGGAAAAAATTAGCATCTGTGGAATAAGAAATTGTCAACACACATCAGATCAGGCAGAGTCTATAAAGTCAACATTTCAGGCTGAGACCATCAGGACTGAAAATGAAGGGGGCAGAAGCCAGATTAAGGGGGTGTGGGAGGGGTAGGAGTACAAGTGAGAGGTAGGGGAGAGGAGATGGAGTAAGAAGCTGGGAGGGGATAGATGGAAGGGGATGAAGGGAGAAGGAGTCTGATAAGAGAGGACAGTGGACCATGAAAGGAAGGGGAGGAGGAGGGGTGAGGGGGTGGCTAGAATGTAGAATGGGAAAAGAAAGGAGATTTGTGTGTGGGGGGGGGGTCCCGAAATTATCAGAAGTGGAGACATTGATGTGCTATCCAGACAGAACATGAGGTGCTGCTCCTTCAGCCTGATCGTGGCAGTGGAGGAGGCCGTGGACAGATGTGGCACAGTTGGAACGGGGAGTTGAATTCAAGTGGATACCTGCTGGGCGGCCCTGTAATTTGGGGTGGACAGAGCAAAGCTGCGACAATCCGCATCGTGTCTCACTGATGTAGGGGAGACCGCGCCGGGAGCAACGGATACGGTAGATGACCCCAGCCGACTCACAGGTGAAGTGTCGCCTCACATAGAAGGTCTGTTTAGGACCATGAGCGGGGGTGAGCCACGAGGTGCAGGGGCAGGTATAGCACCTTATGAAAGGTCTGGGCTCAATATGCTCGGAGTAGAGAGACGAATAGACAGAGTGGACAGCCAGCGCCTCTTCCCCAGGGCACCACTGCTCAGTACAAGAGGACATGGCTTTAAGGTAAGGGGAGGGAAATTCAAGGGGGATATTAGAGGAAGGTTTTTTTACTCAGAGAGTGGTTGGTGCATGGAATGCACTGCCTGAGTCAGTAGTGGAGGCAGATACGCTAGTGAAGTTTAAGAGACTACTAGACAGGTATATGGAGGAATTTAAGGATTTAAGGTGGGGGGTTATATGGGAGGCAGGGTTTGAGGGTCGGCACAACATTGTGGGCCGAAGGGCCTGTAATGTGCTGTACTATTCTATGTTCTATGAAATGTTGACTGTTTACACCCCTCCATAGACGCTGCCTGACTTGCTGAGTGTTTCCAGAATTTCGTGTGTGTGTGTGTTTGCTCAAGATTTTCAGCATCGGCAGGATTTCTTGTGTTTATAAAAGGAAAGAGTCATCATTTTTGGGCCTGAGTGATGCTCCTGAGCTGCTGAGTTTTTTGTATAGGACTTTCAGATTTTCAGCATTGGCAGCTTTTCTTTTGATTCACACTCCTCCGTTATTGCTCCTCTCGGGGTTCAAACGCAGTATCAGGTGTCAAGGAGGGTCAAGGTAAGTAGGGTTGCTTTGAAAAATAGATGGCCATATCAAACGAAGGTGGGTAACGTTGGTTAAATGTGCAAAGGCTAAAATTATAAAAAGTCAGCTGTTTGCCAAATGTAAGCAAAACTGAAGCCATCCATTGTCATTTTGACTTGTCTAACAACAGAGAAGAAAAATGGGAAAGCTGCTTTGTGGGAGTGTGCATGGAGGTCGTCAAATCCACTGTCCACTAGCCAATTCCTAGACGACCCGTGGAATAGCATATGGTTTCTCCAAATTGTGGAGCAACCTTTTTGGAAGTAGTTGAGGGGTTGCGACCTTTGTTATTTTAACAATAGACGATACATTACTTCAAACTCAGCACGAGGATAGTGTTATGTCATCTTTAAAATGACAGACAAATGATCAATTCAAGCACATTATGCACCAATCTATGCCTTGAACCCTTGATTGTTGAGGTGCTCCAGGGTATAGCGAACTTGTGATTGAGGCAATGTATGCTATCCAAAGGGAAAATAATTCTTGCTGCAAACCTGAAAATGATATAAAATGCTGAAAAGACTGAGAAATATTTGCATGTAGATAGCCTGTAGGGATAGCCTCTAGAATAACCTCTTTGTAAAGGATGATAGGGAAGCACATGTAAATTTAAAGTTGTTGGGAACTCTACCTAACAGATCAAAAAACGTTAGTGCATTAACTCAGCACAAGTAAGTGCTCTGAAAAAATGGTAAAACTTGCCAGTTGGTTCAAACAGTATTACTTGGTTAATGATAAAATAACAATATTCTCCAGCCCTTGACCTCTCCCATCCACCTGGCTTCACCTATCACCTTCCAGTTAGCTTTTTTCCCCTCCCTCCACCGTTTTTTCAGGCATCTTCCTCCCTTCCTCCTCAGTCCAGAAGAAGGGTCCCGGCCCAAAATGTTGACTGTACTCTTTTCCATTGATGCTGCCTGACCTGCTGAGTTCCTCCAGTGTTGTGTGTGTGTTGCTTGGATCTGTTTTCTGAGTTCCCTGTCTTTTCATCAAAACTTGTAATCTGAAGTTTCATCAACTTGAAACAGACCTAACGGTTTCTGCCTCTGAAGATACTGGATGATCACTGGTGTATTTCTAATGATCCCTGCCTTTATGTTTCCGATAGTCATTGTATTTTGCTTTGATATCTTAATTTTGTGCCCTGTAGTTGTTGACCCTTCTGCCATTTGGAAATACATTCGTTTTACTTATTCTTCACAGCTTTAAACGATTTTCAATTTATCGATCAAATTTCCAATTAACTTTCACAGCTGCCATGAAATTCAGTTTCCGAATTTGTTCCATGTATTAAGTCAAGGCCTTCAGCCTTCGTAACATCCTGACCCTGAGTTCTTAATAAAAATGTTGTGCCCAGTAGTGAACACGTTAGGTTTCAGCTTGCTGGTCAGAGTCAACAATCTTGATTGGCACTCTTGGCTGTCAATTAGTTAAACATGCAAGTGGGCCAGAGGAATTTTGTGGCCTGTATGAATCTGTAGTACTACATAATATCTGATATCAAAGATAACACTGGCATATAGATGAGATATGGCAACTGATTTCTTAAGGAGGAAAAAACTTAGTGGAAAGATCTAATTGGTGGAAATATGTGAGGCATCTTTTGTAAGTAGGTTTACATCTTTTAAAGTTCCATTGATGTGACTAATTTTTAAACTGATTGTTTTTAATAGAGAAAGTTGGGAAGATTGTGCCAAACGGGAGGTTCTTGAAGAGACTGGGCTTCACTTAAAGAATGTGTTCTTTGCCACGGTTGTAAATGGTATCAAGTTAGAAGAAGATTATCACTACATCACAATTTTCATGCAGGGAGAAGTAAATACGGATTATGACTCAGAACCAAAGAATTTGGAACCACAGAAGAATGAAGGTAAATTATTGCATAAAACATTGAGAACATGATAGGAAATCCCTTCAGTTGCTTTCCGGTCTGTAATCTACCCAGGTCTGCCTTCAAAACCTATCGAGTTCTCTGCCTTTATTCTCCCTTCCCTTTATATTACCTCTGGTACCAGTACATTTAGTCACCCACACTGCACAGTTGGAATGTACCCTGAACTTCTCCACTACATTTCTGAGCATTTAGCTATCCTCAAAACTATCAGTCTTATCACCTCGGTGTTGCTTTATTAGCAATCAAGATGGTAGTTTATCTGTGATACCTCAGGTTCTTAATGAGCCTTGGCAGTTGTCATCATAAACAGGAGGGGTGATACCATTGTAGTAGTTAAAGGAAGATAATATCCTCCGTAATAGAATGAGCATAAGGAGTTATTAAGCAATGTGCCATCATTGAAAGTGGTGAAATTTCCAGGTACAGAAATGCTGTTACAAGAAACATGCAAACAATTTGCAGAGGCTCAGAGACTCTTCCAGTCTTCTCCAGCTCCATTAATCATCGTTGGACTGCTAAATATACAACTGAAAAGTGATGACCAGTAATTACAAGCTGGTCAGATTTACTCTGGTGGTGGGGAGTTATAAGAATCAATTCTAAGAGATAGTTTTAATCTTCATTTAGAATTGTATAGATCAGGTCCAACATGGGCGAGGAAACCACTCCCATCTTATAATGCTGAGCAACATTTGAAGGAACATAGAATAGGCCCATAGGAAAGAACATAGGCAAGTACAGGCCGTTTGGCACACGATGTTATGCTGACTTCTTAACGTACTTCAAGATCAATCTAACTCCTCCCTTCATTTTTCTTTGTCTATCAAAGAGACCCTAATGTATCTGCCTCTACCACCATCCTAGTGTGTTCCTTGACCTTACCATTCTCTGTGTAAAAAAAAACTTGCCTTTGAAATTACCCCCGCAATACTTTCTTCACAACGCATTAAAATGATGTTTCCTTTTATTAGGCATTTCAGTCTCTAGCTATCCACTCGATCTGTGCTTCATCATCTTATACACTCTATCAAGCCACCTCTCATCTTCTTCCTCTCCAAAGAGAAAAGCCCTTTCCTTCTCAACTTGTCCTCAAATCCAGACATCATGCCGGTAAATTTCCTCTGCACTGTCTCTAGATATTATTTAAATATTTAAAGAAACATTTTAATTCTAATTAAGGCTTGTATTATCTCAGACATAGTGTCTGGTCTACCTCTGGATGTAAATCTTTTAGACTCCTGATTTTTGTGCTTGATTCAGACAGTATTACATCTCCCATTGGTCTCACCCACTACAAAGCTAAGAACACGGCTGTCATTTCTCCTGTTCACACTGAGAAATTATCATGCATCCTCACCTGCTTTTTCATGTTAAAATCAGGCACTTCCAATCCTGCCCCTAAGCTACTATTACCATTGTTTGAAGCATCTGTGTATATTTGTAAATATCCATAATTACTATTTACATGAGATTCAACTACATCTAGATTTTACATCACCTATTTTTCTGTCTCCTTTCCAATAAATAAGCTGCATATCTGGTGCTTCACAGAGCCATGGAGGCAGCCCAGGAAAAAGCACGATATCACTTGCTGCCTTGTTATTAATTCTTGTCCTTCCTGTTTTTCTTTCAATCGTCCATGCAAAACTTCTGATTTCCTTCCTTTCCTTTTCCCAGCATGGATCTAAACGCTGTCTAGTTTGGATCATTTTCTCCAGGCCCTTGTAGGTTTACCCAATAAGTTAATGCAAGCTGTAACCTTCTCAGTTCCAGACGTGTCTCTCCCAACTAAACCTGCATTGCCACCACTGGTGTTGTCCTTATTGCTCCACCGACTAACCATTTCCTTGGTATACTTTACTGTTACCGGAATCATTCTCCCTTCTGCAATCTTGCCACATAAAGGATTCATTTCCTGAATGATTTCAATATTCTGTCATTCCTGATCTCTTATTCTTTAAATTTTCCTCAACCACCTTTTCGAAATAGCCAGTATTCCAGCATACTTTCCTGATCTATCACTATTTCTATTCCTGTTCTACTTAATACAGGGTAATGATCTCTGCCTATGTTGTTCCTTTCCAAACCGCCCATCAACACTTTCCTGCTAAATGTGCCGTAACTAATGTTAAATCAATTGCTGATTCAGAACCTGCATCAAAGTTTACTCATCCCACTTCCATCATTTATACAGACCAGATTTTCTTTTTCCATAAGCTCTTCTATCACTGCTCCATTAATCTCATTGTGTTCCACCCACATTGTGCTGTGTGCATTAAAATCCTCACACCATACTGAATTTCCCTGTACCAATTTGCTCCAGTAAATCTACTTCTAATTTTTTTACAAGGTTTATAGATATTAATAATTTTATTTGTACCTCCTTTGTCCATTGGTTGCTATGTACTCTGGGTCTTCTCCTTTCTTTAGTTCTCTAGATTGTAAGCCCCTTTTTATCAAAAGTTACACCCTCCCTCTCTTCCATTAACCCTATCATTTCTTGCACGATCATAGCCATTAATCACAATCTAGTATTGGGTTGAGCTATGATTCTTACACTCATCACATCTGGTTTCTCAGCAAAATCTTAAGCTCCTGTCCATTAGCTATTAAACTAGCATTCCACTGAAGAATTAATAGGACTAGTATTAGTTACCCTGTAAATAAACCCTGTCTTGGATCATTTTGACCCAGTTCTACTTACACTAGCTTCTCTCATATTGAAAAACCTCACTGCTGCTTTCGCTATAATTTTTATCTTTTCAGTTTTGGTTTTTCCTGCTCAGAACAATTACTAACATCTGCCACTAATAAACTAGTTTATCTGTACTGATCGCAAATGTTGGATTATTTGACTGATCTTGTCCTGCACTTGCAGCTGAGTCAATTCCTTCTTTAACTCTTCTCTCAAACACCAGAAAATACGCAGATGCTGGAAATGCAAGTGACACACACAAAATGGTGGAGGAACTCAGCAGGTCAGGCAGCATCAATGGAAGAGAGTGAACAGTTGGGCTTCTCCCCTTCCTTTTCAGTCGTGATGAAGGGTCTCGGCCCAAAATGTCAGCTCTTTATTTATTTCCATATTGCTGGCTGGCCTGCTGAGTTCCTCCAGAATTTTGTGTGTATTGCTTAACTCTTCTTTCTTTCTTTACTATCCTAACCACTTCCACATCTGACACATTATGCTGTTCCCTCGTTTGTTGAACTTCCATTACTTTTTATTTTGCATTTTCACATCCCCCATAGGTTACTGTATGAGCCCCATCGCAATTGCAGCATTTTACCGATTCAACGTTTGCATCGCTCAGGTAGACGTTATCATACACATGGGCACATCTCTGTCTTCCTTTGCACACCACTACATGCCCATATTTCTGACATTAATCACACTTGGATGGTGGTGAAATATGGGCCCTGAATCCAGTTGTTACATTTTCTGGTAAGACTGGACCCTAAGATACTAACTTAACAGATGTGCTATCAGTCTCAGTGCTTTCAATCTTTTCATCTCAGTCACTAATCCTCCTTTAATACTTTTAGTTCCTCTTAAGTTTTCTCTAATAGGTATTCCAGTCATCACCCCTTAACCACTATTTTTTCCTTAACACTCTCTTTTCTATAATCTCTTTTGCCAATACTTACCATCGCTTTGTCCCTCTGCTCCAAATTTTAACGAACAACCATCATTCTCCATCATGCAGAATCTTATTATCTCTTATCAAACTTATATCTCTGTCACATTCTTTAGAGTGTTCATCAGTGTTATTGGTCTCAATGTATTTACTTCACTCCCTTCCTTAAGCTTAAACATTACTTTAAACTCCTCGTCTATCACCTTTCTTCAAGTTGATCTTTGTTTTCTATCATCATTAGCATTTTCTCATTTTCTTCCACTTTGCCTACCTATCTGCACTTCCTTCCACTCATTGTTCATTTTATTATGGGCATTCACAGTCCAAATACAGAAACACAGTAATATCAAAACTGCACACTGCAAAGACTGGTCAAACAAACCATGTGGAAACTGTGAGAATACAAAAAAGAGAGGGAAAAACATAAATAAGTAATAAATATTGGGAACATGAGTTGTAGAGTCCTTGAAAGTGAGTCTAAAGGTTATGGAATCAGTTTAGTGTTGGGGTGAGGAAAGTTAACCACTCTGGTCCAAGAATCTGATGATTGAGGGGTAATAACTGTTCCTGAACCTGGTGGTGTGGGATCTAAGGTTCCTTTACCTCCTTCCTGATGGCAGTAGCCAGAAAAGAACATGAATAAGGGATTACCCAAATTGACTTTGCTCAGTTCCCTATTTAAATGACTTCAATTAGTTTTGCTGTTAACATGTGCTCAGTGAAAATGGAAGTCAGAACATGAACCCCAGGATCAATATATCCCCACTCAGAAATAGTATAGAAGTGAAACAATATACATTCTTTAGCCTGCCACAAGTAGCTGGTCAGACATTCCAACCAATTGATTTCCAGTTAATCCTACTGCCTGCAGCCTGAGTAGGCATGGTATTCCAAACTGTACAACCACAGGGAAGGCAGCCATTGTTCTCTTGGTAACCTGCAATGTTTAAATTAGCTGTAACTGATACACTTGAGTAGATGGGACATGTCGTGATGTGCTGTTGACGTTGGATAAATAGAGATTCTACAAGTGGATGCATGATTTACAGTAGCTTGAGTCTAACACAAGCTTTATTTAAACTTTCTATGCTCAGTTTTTGATTTGTTTGAAAAGTTATTCCAATAACCATTGAACCTTGGATTGACTTGGTACTTTTGAAGTCATATCAAAGTACTTCATATTCAGTTATTATACATTAAGTTACACATCTCTTGTAATAATTGTAGGATGGGAATGGATCAGATGGGAAGACTTTCCACCGGAAGACCAGCTATTCTGTCCTTTGGCTTGTGCAAGACACGTTTATCATCCATTTCAAGAAAGACTTTAACATTTTTCTAGAAATTCACAATATGGCAATGGTAATCAGTCATCTTTTTTGTTTATTATTGAACAAAGTGTTGGCAAGGACTGTGAAATCCTGACTGAAGTGATAAATTAGATTGGAAGCAGTAAATTAGGTTATCAATAACACTGAAGCTATTTTTGGATGCGTGCTCTCACATTAAATATTGTGAAACATTTAAATGTTAAAACATGCATTAAAGAAGTAAGTAAAGTTTCAAAATGGTAAGATAGTTTTTATGTGGTTCACAACAAATTTATGCCTTGGGAAAAGCAAATTACTTTTAAAATCCCTTTTTACAGGGAAGCTGTACCAGTTGTATTTTGGTTCAGTCTCGGGCATGCAAATATTTTTTGCTAAAAATGTACTGTTTTGATATTCTGTGACCTTCTGAGACTTTTACAAAATAATGAGGCTTAAAGAAAACAACTTCCATGACGGAACAAGCAAATCACTGGGAGCAAACTAAAGTGGGGAGTTCCAACTTCAGTGGCTCATTCAGCTCTAACACAGTTTGAGTGAGGGCAATATCATGCCTTTTTCCATAAAGATCAGAGAAGTCTTTCTTCAAAGAATGGGGTTTTCCTTAATTCACCATGGTAACTGCCCTCACCTGCATCTTCTCCATTTCCCAAACATGTGTCCCCTATCTTCCTGCCGCCTTAACAGGGATATACTATCTCTTGTCCTTACCTACCACCTCATGAACCTCCACATCCAACACATCATACTCCAGAACTTTCACTATCTTCAATGAGACCCTACCACCAAACACATCTTTACCACCCACCACTCTGCTTTCTGCAGGGAACGCTCTCACCATGATTTTCTTGTCCATTTGTCCCTCCCCACTGATCTTCCTTTTGGCGCTTACTGTGTCCCCTGCAAATGACAGAAATACCCATTCACCTCCTCACTCACCTCCATCCAGGGCCCCAAACAGTCCTACCAGATAAAGCAACACTTCACCTGCAAGTCTGTTGGGGTCATCTACTGTATCCAATGTTCCCAATGTGGCCTCCTCTACATCGGTGTGACCCAGCATAGATTGGAGGACTGCTTTGTTGAGGAACAAGCAGAATTTCACAGTGGCCATCCATTTTAATTCCAGTCGCCATTCCCATTCCAACATGCCGGTCCGTGGCTGTTACAATGAGTCCACTCTCAGGAAAGGAGGAGCAACACCTCACATTCCGTCTGGGTAGCCTCAGCCTGGTGGCGTGAAAATAGATTTCTCTAACTTCCAGTAATTTTCCCCTTCATCATCTCTCTTCTTCCATTCGCCACACTGGCTCCCCTCTAGCCTCTTCTCTTCTCCTCCCCTGACATCCTTCCTCCTTCCCTTTCTCCCATGGTCCTCTCCCCAATCTTATCAGATCCCTTCTTCTTCAGCCCTTTACCTTTTCTACCTATCACCCCCCCCCCAGCTTCTCACTTCATCCCCCTCCTGCACCCACCTTCCTTTCCTCTCAGTGATGGCTTCACCTATCTCCTAGTTTGAACTCCTTCCCCTCCCCCACCTTCTTATCCTGGCTTCTTCTCCCCTCCTTTCCAGTTCTGATGAAGGGTGGTCTTGGCTTGAAATGGGGAATGGTGGGGGGGGGGGGGGTGGCATTTACCAGATGTTCGAGAAATCAATATTCATGCCATCATGTGGCAGCTACCCTGGTGGAACATAAGGTGTTGTTCCTCCAACATGATTGTGGCCTCTTCACAGCAGAAGATGAGGCCCTCTCCTTCACCATTCCCCATTCCTGTTTCCCTCTCTCACTTCATCTCCTTACCTGCCTGTTTGTGCTCCTCCTTCTGTTTCTTCCATGGTCTTCTTTCCTATCAGATTCCCTTTCCTCCAGCCCTTCATCTCTTTCCCCGATCGACTTCGCATCTCTTTACTTCACCCCTCTCCCTCCCCCAGTTTCACCCATCACCTGCCACCTTGTACTTCTTCCTCCCTGCCTCCCACCTTCTCACTCAGATTGCTCACCTTTCTTTCCAGTCCTGATGAAGAGTCTCAGCCAGAAACGTCAACTGTTTACTCTTCCCAATTGATGCTGCCTGGCCTGCTGAGTTTTTCCAGCATCTTGCGTCTGTTGCTTTGGAGTATTGTGAGTAATTTTGGGCCCTGTATCCAAGAAAGGATTTACTGGCAATAGAGAGGGTCCGGAGGTGGTTTACGAGATTGATCCTGGGAATGGAAAGGTTAACATATGATGACTGTTTGATGGCTCTGGGCCTGTAATCACTGAAGTTTAGAATAATGAGGTGGGATCTCATTGAAACCTACCGAATATTGAAAGTTCTTATTAGAATGGACATGGAGAGGATGTTTCTTGTAGTGTGGAAGTCTAGGAGCAGAAGGCACAGCCTCAGAATAGAAACATGGCCGTTTAGAGCAGGGGTTCCCAACCTTTTCTATGCCGTGGACCCCTACCATTAACTGAGGAGTCCCCCCAGGGTGGGAACTCCCACCATAGAACATAGAAGAAGAGGTATTTCTTTAGCCAGAGGCTAGTAGATATTGGGATTTTTTTTTGCCACAGATGGCTGTGGAGTCCAAGGCATTGGGTATACATAAAGCAGAGATTGATAGGTTCTTGATTAGTCAGGGTATCAAAGGTTATGGGGAGAATTCAGGAAAATTGGTTGAGAGGGGTAATATGTCAGCCATGATTGAATAGCAGAGCAGATTCAATGGGCCAAATGGCCTAATTCTATTGTAATGCCTCATGGTCTTCCAAGCATTTAATACAAGATACCTGACAACACAGCTATGTGTTGATCGCAGAAGCACGGCAGTCCCTGGAGGCATACTGACCTTGGCAGCCAGATAATGTAACATATACACCCAGTGGTGACCTGTCAGGTATAGCTGTACAGCTGCTCCTTAATGCAAGTATCTATTCAAGCAATCACAATGCAGTAACTTAATGCATAAAAGGATGCAGACATGGTCAAGAGATTCAGTTGCTGTTTGGACCAAACATCGAGATGGGGAAGTAATGTGATTTAAATGACTTAGACTGTGGAATAATTGTTGGTGCTAGGCAGGGTGGTTTGAGTATCTCAGAAACTGCTGATCTCCTGCAGTTTTCATGCACAACAGCTTTTAGAGTTTACAGAGAATGGTGCAAAAAGCAAAAGGTATCCAGTGAGCGGCAATTCTTTGGGCAAAAACACCTTGTTAATGTGAGAGGTCAGAGGAGAACGGCCAGACTGGTACAAACTGACAAGAAGGTGACAGTAACTCAAGTAACCACACTATATAACAGTGGTGTGCAGAAGAGCATCTCTGATGCACAACACATTGAAAGTTGAAGTGGATGGGCTACAGCAGACGCAGAAGACCACATCGGGTTCTCAGGTGTATCTAATAAGGTGGCCATTGATGTAAATGGATTCAGTGGAGAGATTTTCCATTCTCTTCAATGAAACACTTACTAGCAGAAACAACCTACGGTTGCAAGAAAAAAGTTTATGAACCCTTTGCAATCACCTTGTTTTCTGCATGAATTACAGTTGTCTGATCTCCATCTAGGTCACAATAATAGACAAGCATGATCTGCCTAAACTAATAACACACAAACAATTGTACTTTTCTTGCCTTTATTGAATACATTGTTTCATCATTCACAGTCCGGGCTGGAAAAAGTATGCGAACCCTTATATTTAATCACTGGTAGAACCTTTGGCAGCAATTATCTCCGCTAAACATTTCCTAAACAACGGTGAGGAGAAATTTTAGACCATTCCTGTGTACAAAACTGTTTCAGTTCATCAATATTTCTAGGATACCTTAAATGAACAACCCTCTTCAGGTCATGCCACAGCATCTCAATTGGGTTAAGCTCTGGATTCTGACTCGGCCATTCCAAAACATGAATTTCCTCCTTTTTAAAACATTCTGTTGTTGATTTACTCCTGTGTTTCAGATCATTATTTTGTTGCATCATCCAACTTTTATTGAGCTTCATGTGATGGACTGCTACCCTGACATTCTCCTGTAAAATGTCTTGAAACAGTTTTGAATTCATTGTTCCATCAACGATTACAAGCCGTTCAGGCCCTGCGGCAGCAAAGCAGCCCAAACCATGATGCTCCTTCCACCGTGCTTCACAAATGGGATGAGGTTTTTGTGTTGGGGTGCAGTATCCTTTGCCCTCCAAACATAGCGGTGTGCATTTCTGCCAGAGTTAAACTTTTGTCTCATCTGTCCACAGAACATTGTCGCACAAGTGTTGTGGAACATCCAGGTAGTCTTATGCAAACTTGACATATGCAAGTTTTTGTAGAGCAGTGGTTTCCTCTGTGGTGTCCTTCCATGAACACCATTCTTGTTCAGTGTTTTTCTTATGGTGGACACATGAACAGAGACTTTAGCAAGTTTCAGAGATTTCTACAGATCTTTACTTGTTACCTTTGGGTTCTTTTTCATCTCCTTCAGCATTGCACGTTGTGCTCTTGATGTGATCTTTGCAGGACACCCACTCCTAGCGAGAGTAGCAACAGTACTGAGTTTACTCCTTTTGTAGACAATTTCTTTTACTGTGGACTGATGAACACTCAGGTCTTTAGAAATACTTTTGTAGCCTTTTTCAGCTCCATGCATCTCTACAATTCTTCCCTTAAAGTCCTCTGAAAGTTGTTTTGATTGAGGCATAGTGCACATAAACAGATCTTTCTTGAGCAGGTTGTCAGTAACCTGACTTTGTGTGTCTTTTTTATAGAGCAGGGCACCTCTACAACTCACACCTCCAATCTCATTGATTGGAGCACCTGACTCCAAATAGTTTTTGTAGAAGGCATTACCCCAGAGGTTCATGTACTTTTTTGAACCTGGACTGTGTACTCAGTATTGATGAGAAGTACAATTGTTGGTGTGTTATTAGTTTAGGCAGATTGTTTGTCTATTAAATAAAGATCAGACCACATTTTATAACTAATTAACGCAGAAAAATTGCAAAGGGTTCACAATTTTGTTTGAACCGTATGTGCCAAGAGATACACACCTGAACCAGCTTTAGATGAGCCTGAAAGATGACCCAAATTGTCTTTTCCAAGAGTGAGAACTCCCCACACTATAGAACAATTTGAAAAAGATTGCTTCACATAATGTTCTGTGAAGGCTTGAAAGTACAGTTCTCATATACATTTTTAACTTTTTCAAACCTCCCATCCACACCCCACCAATGGATTTTCAATCCCCTGTATTCCCCACATACAGGTCAACCCTACAAAAGTAGCATAATATAATATCCACCAAAATAATGGGAACAGAAGGGTGGCCTCTGAAGTGCAACACATTTAACAGGCTGGAGGAGACAATCATCATTTGTAATGGCAGATGCTGCCAGAAATGATAGATACTGATTGCATTTCATTAAGATTACGACAGTCCCTTTGAACTGATCAACAGAAGACAATGTTTACTGCTGCTCTGCCATAAATATATGTAGCTTGAGTGTAACTATTTCCTGCTTTCTCTTTGGCAGTTTGGGAGCAGCCACTTTTCTCCCCCTAGGAATTCTAGGATTACAGAGAGTCGGGAGGCAGAAATGGGATTGAAGGTGGCAATGACCAAAATGCATCATTGCGTTTTGACATCCCACAGCACCACTATAGAGTGGCATTGTGAAGAATGAGCAACATACATTGGAGCGGTCTATTTTATTGTAGGATTTATCAGGGATCAAGAGATAGCTTTATTGCTCCAGGAAAATAGACAATGGCAGAGCAGGCATATGGGACAGAATAGTTCCGTTATTTTTTATGTTCAAGGCAACCATGACATTCAACTCCTTAGCACAAATCCAGTAATACCTCTCAAGTGACGGTTCTGTGTAGAGAATGATACTGTATGAAGTTTTTCTGTTTCTGTGCAGTCTCAGCCTGATCCCGTTGGAGATGTGCTCTGTAGTTTTATTTTATTATTTTATTTAGAGATACAGTGTGGAATCGGCCATTTTGACACTTCAATCTGGACTGCCCTGCAACCCTTGATTTAACCCTAGCCCACAGGACAGCTTACAATGATCAGTTAACCTTCTGATACCTCTGTAGACTGTGGGAGGAAACCAGAGCACAAGGTGGAAACCCACACATTCAATGAGGAGGATGTGCAGACTCCTTGCAGATGACCTCAGAATTGAACTCCAGCACCCCAAACTATAATAGTGTTGCACTAGCCACAATGTGGCTCTCGAAGGTCCCAGAATAGAGAGAGATGCTAAGGAAAAGCTTGATGTTTCCATTGAGCAGAGAACTTCCTCTCATGAGCAGATTTATGGTCTCTTTGAGTAACAAGATCACCCACACTTGAAAGCAGCTCACAATTCTGAGTGAAGAGCTTCTCTGTGTGAGCTGCCAGCTGTTTCTCATGGATAGGAAGGGTTTTCTCTCCTGTACAAGCATCAGGAAGGCCTTCTTTGTTGCTACTGCTGAGGGGTCCGGGTCTCTGCTGAGAAGAACAGGCCTCCAGTCCTCGGGGTCGCGTTGCTGGTGGCCGTTGGCGGGGCGTCATAGTGCGCTCGGCAGAGGACTGTGCTCGGAGAAGCTGTGCCGGAGGGAATGGTCGGAGCTTCGACGGACTCTGAATCCGCTGCGGTCGGGGCGCTTTCACTCTGTGCTGCATATGCAAGGCTGGGTCTGACGGAGCTTTCATTGTGTGCTGCGTCTGTGAGGCTGAGTCCGGCAGCACCTTGTAAGTCCATAGCGGGGGTATTCCCTTTTGCCACCTGCGTGAGATGACGAATCTATCGGGACCCTGAGGACTTGAAACTGGCGGTTTCTTTCGAAATCATAGTCTTTTAACATTTTTGGATTATTTTTTACTGTGCCCATGGTCTGTTTTTTTTTAATCAATTATGATATTGTCTGCACTGTTGTAATTGTATGTTAACTACAATTATATGTAACTATGTAGTTTTGTGTAGGTCTTATAGCTTTAGTTGTTGGTTTGTTGGGTGGTAGAGTTGGTCTTCTGACTTGGTGTGTCTGGGTAGTCTTGTTTTGTCTGGTGGGTTTGGAGCTCCTTTCCGGGGAATGCGCTAAGATGGTAGTGTGATATTAATACACAGCAGCCTCTCTGGACTCTGGATTTGGGGATTACCAAACATTATGTGGATTTTCTAGTGTAGTCTGTTTTGTCATGTGCTTTTGTGATATCATTCTGGAGGAACATTCTCATTTTTTAACTGCATTGCATTTGTGGTTCCTAAATGACAATAAACTGAAACTGAACTGAATTGAAAATACCACACAAACCAACAATAGCATGTGTGAACAGTTATCAGTGGAGCAGGGATGACTATCTGATTGTGGTGGTAATCATTTAAGTGTGGAGAGTATCATTTGGTTCCCATCAGGAGTTCACAACCTTATTCATGCCATGGTCCAATTCCTTGGACCCTTGGTTCCCATTGAGGCGTATGATTTTGCAGGCTCCTTAGAAGTTTGGGAAGGCTCTCAAGTATGGAAGATCAGTTAAAAATATCTCCATAAGTAAAACCATGAATATTATCTGTGTGTAAAAGACAGTATTTATTTACAATATAGAAAACATACTTAATCACAAAATATACATTTCAAACAATATTTTGTACAAACAACTTTTTTATTGTGGAAAATGTACTGTAATATCACAGTGAACTAATCAGTCTAATTGTCCATATAAAAAGAGTCTGGACTAAGAGACGAGATGTCAAACATTTGAGAGGGAGAAGGGAAAATGAAATTGTCAACATTTTGGGAAACCAGTTCTAACATAGTTGCTAAGTTATTCCTGTAATAGCGTAATTTTTAGACTAGGGTTGTGGCTTCCTTTCTTGTCACAGTTTAAATGGTTTATGAAATGTATTTAATTCTCACTAATTCTCATTTAATTCTCGCGGCAGTTAAAAGTTGCAATAAGTTGCTATTTTTGGTTTCTTTTTCAGTTCTCTTTTCTGCATTATGTTGCATTATAAACTTCTGCTGAAGTTTCGAATTTTTAGAATTTTATTGTAGGAGAAACCACTTATTTCCACCTTTTCTAGAGAAAATGCTGTAATTAACATATAGCAGAGCAATTTAGCTCTATATTTCAGGGTTTGGAAGTCTACAGAATAAATTGATCCAGGATATTTTACTTTATAGTGTTATTACTATCTTCTACAATCAAAAATAACTGGATAACAAGTTAAATTCTGCAGAAGACATGTCTTTAAGCATCACTTCACACGTGTACAGAATTTTATCCATCTCACAACAAAGATTATCAAAATATAAATATGTTCATATCAATTCTGCATCAACAATATCAAATAGGAACAGCAAAAATTTTGTTTTGAACAATGGGGCATACTGCCTTCAGTCAGAGTCACTACTGCTGCTTGAAGAATCTGTTGACATAACTTCCACATCATCTTCGTTCTCTTTGTTATGACCAGGAGGTTCCAACATAAAATCATTGTTGTGGTTTGGAGGCAATAGATTGAGGGGCATGTCATTTGATTGCCATGGGTATTGAGGTGCAAGTACATCTGAAATACATAATATTTTAAACATTTTTATCCAAAATTGGTGCCAAAGACAGACTTTGAAACAGATGAAAGTATCAAAAGCTTTGTTTACCAAACATTTGCTCCATCTGGAACAAAGACAAGAGCTGCATAAAGGTTCATTTACTACACTGTTTTTTACTGCATAAATTATCCCATTCTCAGAATCAGATTTAACATCACCTGCATATGTTGTGAGATTTGTTGTTTGCAGCAGCAGTACAGTACATATAGAAAACTTCGAATTATAATAAGTATATATTAAATTGTAATATCACTATATATATATATATATTGATATAAAATTTAATTAAATTAGTGCAAAAATAGAAATGAAGGGGTATTGAGATAGTGTTAGCGGATTCAATGTCCATCAGAAATCAGATTTCAGAGGGGAAGAAGCTGTTCCTGAATTGTTGAGTGTGTACCTTCAGGCTTCTGTACCTCCTTCCTGATGGTAGCAATGAGAACTAGGCATGAACTGGGGGATGGAATGTAGCGGTGTGCTACATGCAGCGCTAAAATTACGACACGGAGTCGGTAACTGCAGTCGAAGGAAAAACTTTATTCGAAATCTTCAGCCTCACTTTTAAGCCTCCCTCAACCTGCCCCCCATGGCGCAGAGGCTCCAAAGCTCTGTGCTCGCAAACCCCCGTAGGCTATCTAATTGTCAGCCGGTTCGGATGTGCCAGGAAATGGGTCGCCACATAACCCCCCCCCCCCCAGAACCGGCGATACACCCCCCAATGTCCACAGTCTAGGCCGGAACCTGCTTGGGAGGTTGGCCTCTGCGCCGAGGTGCTGGAAACTCGGCCGGTCGCGCCAGGTCCACATGGGCCGGTTTGAGGCGGTCCACCGTGAAAACCTCCTCTTTTCCCCCCACGTCCAGCACGAACATGGACCCGTTGTTCCGGAGCACCATAAACGGCCCCTCGTATGGCCGCTGCAGCGGTGGCCGATGCCCACCCCTTCCGCCCGTGCTGTGAAGTGGGTATGGGGGCCAGGTTACCGAGTTTCTCGCGTAGTCTGCCCAGGACTGCTGCGGGATCTTCCTCTTGCCCCCGTGGGGCTGGTAGGAACTCCCCGGAGACGACCAGGGGCGCGCCGTATACCAACTCGGCCAACAAGGCGTGCAGGTCGTCCTTGGGCGCTGTGCGGATGTCGAGTAGGACCCAGGGAAGCTCGTCCGCCCAGTTGGCTCCTCGCAGGCGGGCCATGAGGGCCGACTTCAGGTGACGGTGGAAACGCTCCACTAGCCTGTTCGACTGTGGGTGGTAGGCAGTTGTGAGGTGCAGCTGAGTCCCCAAAAGGCTGGCCATAGCTGACCACAGGCTGGAGGTGAACTGGGCGCCTCTGTCGGAGGTAATGTGGGCCAGTACACCAAAGTGAGATATCCAGGTGGTGATCAGGGCTCGGGCGCAAGATTCGGAGGTGGTGTCGGTGAGCGGGACTGCCTCTGGCCATCTTGTGAACCGGTCCACGATAGTCAGGAGGTGCCGCGCTCCGCGCGACACTGGCAGGGGGCCCACGATATCCACATGAATGTGGTCGAAACGCCGGTGGGCGGGATGGAACTGCTGCGATGGGGCTTTGGTGTGCCGCTGCACCCTGGTCGTCTGGCAGTGCATGCACGTTTTGGCCCATTCACTGACCTGTTTGCGGAGTCCGTGCCAAACGAACCTGCTGGAAATGAGGGATGCGCCAAGTTATGAATGGAGTTGAAAACACGGCGCCGCCAGGCTGTCGGGACGACGGGATGGGGCTGGCCGGTGGCGACGTCACAGAGTAGGGTCCTCTCACCAGGGCCCACGGGCAGGTCCTGGAGCTGCAAACCGGAGACCGCGGTTCTGTAACTTGGAATCTCCTCATCTGCCTGCTGTGCCTCTGCCAGTGCCTCAAAGTCTACCCCTTGGGAAAGGGCATGAACGGTAGGGCGAGAGAGCGCATCAGCCACAACATTGTCCTTACCCGAGACGTGCTGGACATCCGTCGTGTATTCAGAGATGTAGGACAGGTGGCGTTGCTGGCGGGACGACCAGGGGTCGGGCGCTTTTGTAAATGCAAAGGTAAGCGGTTTGTGGTCCGTGAACGCGGTGAAGTGCCGACCTTCTAGGAAGGACCTGAAATGCTGGATAGCCAGGTAGAGCGCCAACAGTTCCCGGTCGAAAGCACTGTACTTGAGCTCGGGTGGCCGCAGGTGTTTGCTGAAAAACGCCAGGGGTTGCCAGCGACCTGCGATGAGTTGCTCCAGCACCCCACCGACTGCCGTGTTAGATGCGTCCACTGTGAGGGCGGTAGGGGCGTCCATTCTGGGATGTACTAGCATTGCGGCGTTCGCCAAAGCTTCCTTCGTTTGAACGAAAGCGGCGGCGGACTCCTCGTTCCAGGTAATGTCCTTGCTCGGACCCGACATCAGGGCGAACAGGGAGCGCATGATCCGGGCAGCTGAAGGGAGGAAGCAGTGGTAGAAATTGACCATACCTACGAATTCCTGAAGGCCTTTGATTGTGGTGGGTCGGGGGAAGTGGCGGACCGCATCTACCTTAGCGGGCAGAGGGGTTGCTCCGTCTTTAGTAATCCTGTGGCCCAGGAAGTCAATGGTATCGAGTCCGAACTGGCATTTGGCAGGGTTGATTGTAAGACCGTACTCACTCAGTCAGGCACAGAGTTGACGGAGGTGGGACAGATGCTCCTGACCACTGCTGTTGGCTATGAGGATGTCGTCCAAATAGATGAACGCGAAGTCCAGGTCCCGTCCCACCGTGTCCATTGGCCGCTGGAACGTCTGTGCGGCATTCTTCAGGCCGAACGGCATGCGGAGGAACTCGAAAAGGCCACATGGGGTGATGAGAGCCGTTTTGGGGACGTCGTCAGGATGCATCGGGATTTGATGGTACCCTCGGACGAGGTCTACCTTGGAGAAGATCCGTGCGCCGTGCAGGTTTGCTGCAAAGTCCTGAATGTGCGGCACAGGGTAGCGGTCCGGTGTGGTAGCCTCGTTCAGCCTGCGGTAGTCGCCGCACGGTCTCCAGCCTCCCGTCGCTTTGGGCACCATGTGCAGGGGGGAGGCCCATGGGCTGTTGGACCGCCGGATGATCCCCAATTCCTCCATCCTCTGGAACTCCTCCTTCGCCAGTTGGAGCTTGTCCGGGGGAAGCCACCGAGTGCGGGCATGGAGGGGTGGTCCCTGGGTTGGGATGTGGTGCTGTACGCCGTGTCGGGGCATGGCCGCTGTGAACTGCAGTGCCAGAACCGATGGGAAATCCGCCAGGACCCTGGTGAAGTCGTTGTCGGACAGCGTGATGGAGCCGAGGTGAGGGGCTGGCAACTGGGCTGCACCCAGGGAGAACATCTGAAAGGTCTCGGCGTGTACCAGTCTCTTCCTGGGCAGGTCGACCAGTAGGCTGTGAGCCCGCAAAAAATCCGCACCCAGAAGCGGTTGGGCTATGGCGGCCAGTGTAAAGTCCCACGTGAACTGGCTGGAGCCGAACTGTAGCTGCACCTGACGGGTGCCATAGGTCCTTACTGTGCTGCCGTTCACGGCCCTCGGGGGGGACCCGGTGCCCTGTTGCAGGTGTCGTAACTCGTCGGAGGTAAAACGCTGATCTCGGCACCAGTATCGACCAAAAACCGGCGTCCCGACCTTCTATCCCACACATACAGGAGGCTATCCCGATGGCCAGCCGCCGTAGCCATCAGCGGCGGCTGGCCCTGGCGTTTCCCGGGAACTTGTAGGGTGGGCGACAACGGCGGGCTTCTGCGCCCCACCGCTTGTGGTAGAAGCACCAGTGTTCATTGGGCCAGGGGTTGGCGGGCTCTGCAGCCGGGCCTGGACTGGTTTGCTGCTGGGAGCGTGGCTGGGAGATCCGTGCGATGGACGCCCCACTCACCTTTTTGGCGTTCCACAGCAAGTCTGCCCGGGCTGCCACCTTCCGTGGGTCACTGAAATCCGCGTCGGACAGCAGCAGGCGTATGTCCTCGGGCAGCTGCTCCAGGAATGCCTGCTCAAACATGAGGCAGGGTGTGTGTCCGTCGGCGAGAGACAACATCTCATTCATTAAAGCCGATGGAGGTCTGTCGCCCAAGCCATCCAGGTGCAGTAAACGGGCAGCCCGCTCGCGCCGTGAGAGTCCGAAAGTCCTGAGGAGCAGGGCTTTGAATTCTGTGTACTTGCCGTCTACCAGGGGCGACTGTACGAACTCCACGACCTGGGCCGCTGTGTCCTGGTCGAGGGAGCTCACCACGTAGTAGTAGCGGGTGTCTTCTGAGGTGATCTGGCGAACGTGGAATTGGGCTTCGGCTTGCTGGAACCATAGGTTCGGTCGCTGTGTCCAGAAACCCGGCAGTTTCAACGAAACCGCATGAACAGAGACGGCGTCGGTCATTTCTGGTCCAAAAATCGTTTGGACCGTCGGGGTCACCAATTGTAGCGGTGTGCTACATGCAGCGCTAAAATTACGACACGGAGTCGGTAACTGCAGTCGAAGGAAAAACTTTATTCGAAATCTTCAGCCTCACTTTTAAGCCTCCCTCAACCTGCCCCCCCCCCCCCCCCCCCCCGTGGCGCAGAGGCTCCAAAGCTCTGTGCTCGCAAACCCCCGTAGGCTATCTAATTGTCAGCCGGTTCGGATGTGTCAGGAAATGGGTCGCCACAGGAAGTCCTTAGTGATGGATACTGCCCTTTTGAGGCCTTTTGGCTGTGTAAGCATGGTAAGTGCTAGCGTTAGAGCCTAAATTCAGCTGCAAATAAAAGGGACAAGGGGGTCAAGTGGAGCGGCCATTGTTGGGAGTGTGCCAGTGAAAGAGTGGGAAGACTTGGGTTTGAACAGGCGGAGGCACTGATAAAAAGAGGCAAGCCTTTGTTTCAGTACAGAGTATTCAGGATGGAATGCTCCTCCTGTCAGATGTGGGAATTCAGGATACCTGATGGTTTTCCTGAAGACTACACCCACAGGATGTGTACTCAACTTCAGCGCCTGACTGACCAGGTCAAGGAGCTGGAGTTGGATATACTGAGGATCATTTGGGAGGCTGAAGATATTGTAGATGGGACTTTTGAAGAGGTGATCACAACCAGATTAGAGGTTTCGGACAGTAGATGGGCGAACACCAGGAGAGAGAAGCCATTTCAGGGTGCTCCTGTGGCCATTCCCCTCAGCAACAAGTAGAACTCTTTGGATACTGCTGGAGGGGGGAATGACCCTTCAGGGCGTAACAACATCAGCTAGCAGACTTGTGGCACTGTGGCCGGCTCTGAGGCTCAATAGGGAAGGATACAGTTAGGCAGTGTGGTAGTTATAGGGGACAAAAAGGAGATTCTATAGCCACAAAAGAGTCAGAATGGTACGTTGTCTCCTGGCTGCTAGGGTCCAGAATGTATCGGAGCAGCTGCAGGATATTCTCAAGGGACAGGGTGAATTGTCAAGAGGTGGTGGTGCATACCGACACCAATAACATGGGCAGAAAAGAGGAAGAGGTCCTACACAGTGAATATAGAGATAGGAAAGAGTTTGAAGAGGAAGACCTTCAAGATAGTAATCTTCGGCTTACTTCCAGTGCCACAGGTTAGTACAGGTAGGAATGTGGGTGAAAACACGGATCAATGAGTGGTACAGGGGACAGGCTTTCAAGTTCTTGGATCATTGGTACCTTTCCTGGAAAAGGGGTGACCTATTCAAGAGGGATGGGATGCACCTGAACTAGAGTGAAACCAATATCCTGACTGGGAGGTTTGCTGATGCTACTCACAAGAATTTAAACTAGTTTTCCAGGGGGCTAGGAACCAGAGCACCAGATCAGTAAGGGAAGGATCAGACCAGAAGGGAGATGTCAGGTAAAATATTGAATGGCAAAATCAAAATAACAGGTAAGATGGATTGGATAGTTTGAAATGTGTATATTTTAATGCTAGGAGTATTACAAGACCATAAGATATAGAAGTAGGCCAATGGGCCCATTGAGTCTGTTCCATCATTCGATCATGGGCTGATGCAATTCTTCCAGTCATCCCCATTCTTGCTTCTCCCTGTACCCTTTGATGCCCTGGCTAATCGAGAACTTATCTATCTCTGACTTAAATACACCCAATGACTTGGCCTTCACAGCTGCTCGTGGCAACAAATTGCGCAGATTTACCACCCTCTGACTAAAGTAATTTCTCCACATCTCAGTTCTAAATGGACATCCTTCAATCCTGAAGTCATGCTTTCTTGTCCTAGAATCCCCTACCATGGTAAATAACTTTGCCAGATCTAATCTGTTTAACATTTGGAATGTATCTATGAGATCCCCCCTCATTCTGCTGAACTCCAAGCAATGTCTGAGCTCCCAGACATTCCTCATATAGTAATCCTTACATTCCAGGAATCATTCTTGTGAATCTTCCCTGAACCCTCTCCAACGTCAGTAAAACCTTTCTAAAATAAGGAGCGCAAAACGGCTCAGAATACTCCCAAGTGTGGTCTCATGAGTGCATTATAGAGCCACATCACATCCCTGCCTTTATATTCTATGCCAACATTGCATTCGCCTTCTTCACAACCGGCTCAACCTGCAGGTTAATCTTTAGGGTATCTTGCACAAGGAGTCCTAAGTCCCTTTGAATCTCTGCATTTTGAATTCTCTCCCCATCTAATAGTCTGCCCATTTATTTCTTTCACCAAAGTGCATGACCGTACACTTTCCAACATTGTATTTCATTTGCCACTTCTTTGCACAGTCTCTCTGCAGACTCTCTGTTTCCTCAACACTACCCGCTCCTCCACCTACCTTTGTATCATTGGTAAATTTAGCCACAAATCCATAAATTCTATAGTCCAAATCATTGACATACATCGTAAAAAGCAGCAGTCCCAACAATGAAACCTGTGGAACTCCACTGGTAACCGGCAGCCAGCCAGAATAGGATCCCTTTATTTCCACTCTCTGTTTTCTGCCAACCAGCCAATGCTCCACCCATGCTAGTAATTTCCCTGTAATTCCATGGGCTCTTATCTTGCTATCATGTGCAGCATCCTGTAAAAGGCCTTCTGAAAATCCAAGTACACCATGTCTATTGTATCTCCTTTGTCTACCCTGCTTGTAATTTCCTCAAAGAATTGCAGTAGGATTGTCAGGCAGGATTTTCCTTTCAGGAAACTATGCCGGCTTTTGCCTATCTTGTCATGAGCCTACAGATACACTGTAATCTCATCCCTAACAACTGATTCCAACAACTTAACAATCACTGGAGTCAGGCTAACAGGTCTATAGTTTCCTTTCTACTGCCTCCCACCCTTCTTAAATAGTGGAGTAACATTTTCAATTTTCTTGTCATCCAGTACAATGCCAGAATCTATCGATTCTTGAAAGCTCATTGTTAATGCCTCCGCAATCTCTCCATCTACTTCTTTCAGAACCCAAGGGTGCATCCACCAGTTCCAGGAGATTTACCACCCTTAGACCATTAAGCTTCCTGAGCACTTTCTCAGTCGTAATTTTCACTGCACAAACTTCACTTCTCTGACACTCTTGAATGTCTAGCATACTCCAGGCATCTTCCACTGTGAAGACTGATGAAAAATACGTACTCAGTTCCTCTGTCATCTTTGCATCTCTCATTACAATATCTCCAGCATCATTTTGTATTGGTCCTACATCTACCCTCGACTCTCTTTTACCCTTTATATATTTAAAAAAGCTTTTAGTATCTTCTTTGATATTAGTCACCAGATTCCTTTCATAATTCATCTTTTCTTTCCTAATGACCTTCTTAGTTTCCTTCTGTAAGTTTTTAAAAGCTTCCCAATCCTCTATCTTCCCACTAGCTTTGGCTTCTTTGTATGCCCTTTCTTTTGCTTTTACCTTGGCTCTGACTTCACTTGTCAGCCACAGTAGTGTCCTTCTTCCCTTTGAAAACTTCTTATTTGGAATATATCTGTCTTGCACTTCCCTCATTTTTCACAGAAACTCAGCCATTGCTGCTCTGCTGTCCTTCCTGCAAATGTCCCTTTCCAGTCAACTTCGGCCAGTTCGCTCTCATACCATTGTAATTTCCTTTATTCCATTGAAATACCGACACATTGGGTTTTATTTTTTCCCTCTCAAATTTCAATGTGAACTTGATCATATTGTGATCACTGTTCTCTAAGTGTTCCTTAACCTTAAGCTCTCTTATCACCTCCGGATCATTGCACAACACCCAATCCAGCACAGCCGATCCTCTAATGGGCTCAACAACCAGCTGTTCTAAAAAGCCATCTCTTAGACATTCTACAAATTCTCTCTTGAGGTCCAGTACTGACCTGGTTTTCCCAATCCACTTTCATGTTAAAATCTTCAGTGTGACTAACGTGACATTGCCTTTCTGATACGCCTTTTCTATATCCTGCTGTAATTTGTAATCCACATCCCAGCTGCTGTTTGGAGGCCAGTGTACAACTGCCATTAGGGTCATTTTACACTTGCCAATTCTTAACTCAACCCACAGAGACTACACCTTCCAATCCTATGTCATCTCTTTCTAATTATTTAATATTTCTTATACAGGTGGCTGCCGTCTTTCGAACGTTCACTTTACAACACCTTGCTGTTACGAAAGACCTACGTTAGTTACCTGTTTTCACTAACAGAAGGTGTTTTCACTGTTAAGAAAAAAGGCAGCGCGCACCCTGAGCAGCCAAGCTCCTCCCCCGGAACTGCATTCTAGCCGGCATTGCTTAAACACATTGCTGTGAGCATCTGTGCTTTATGTCGATTTATTTTGTGCATCCGTTAGCAAGATGAGTTCTAAGGTATCAGAAAAACCTAAGAGCTTGTAAGGATGTTACACTTAGCATAAAACTACAAGTAATTAAGCATTTTGATTGTGGTGAATGAAGAAAGGACACTGTCCGCACGCTGAACTTGCCTGCGTCCACCATTTGCACTACAGTATTTATAAACAGAGGGAAAGAATCCTGAAAGCTGCCGATGTTACTGTTGGTTCTGCTCGTAGCAAAGTGGTCTCTCTTAGTCGGCATCCAGTAATGGATAAAATGGAAAGTCTATTGCTTGAGTGGATTGATGGGTGTACAAAGCGTGGTGTTCCGTTAAGTTTTATACTTAAGGAGAAATCAGTCTTTTTAATAAGCTGAAACAGAAAGCACTGGACGATGGTGATGAAAGTGTTGCGGAAGTGGGATTTAAAGGCAGTCATGGGTGGTTTGATCAGTTTCTGAGGCGAGGGCAGCTTCATAGTTTAAAGTTTATTGGAGAGAGTGCTTTGGCTGATACTGAAGCTACCGAAAAGTTCCCAGCAGAACTGAAGAAAATAATTACAGAAGACGGTTATTCGTATAAGCAAGTGTTTAACTGTGATGAAACTGCAATTTATTGGAAAAAATTGCCGAGCACCCCAAGAAGATTAAGATGCATGGGGCATGCGACAAATTAACTGTTTGGATTCGGAACTAGCTTGCACATAGAAGACAGGGTAGTGGCTGAAGGAACTTGGAGCTGGAGGTCTGTTATTAGTGGTGTTCCACAGGGAACTATGCTAGGACCTCTGCTGTTTGTGACATATATAAATGGATGCAAATGTAGATGGGTGGGTTAGTAAACTTGTAGACAATACCTAGATTGGTGGAGTTGTGGATAATGTAGAAGACTGGCAAAGAATACTTTGCGATATAGATTGGTTGCAAATATGGGCAGAGAAATGGTAAAGGGAGTTTAACCCAGAAAAATGTGAGGTGTTACACCTTGGTAAGGGCAAATGCAAGAAGAGAGTACACCGTTATGGGCAAGATCCTTAACAGTGTTGCTGAGCAGAGAGATCTTGGGATCCAAGTTCATCGCTCCTTGAAAGTGGCTACACAGGTCAGTAAGGTGGTTAAGGCGGCTTATGGAATGCTTACTTTTATTAGTCGAGGTACTGAGTTCAAATGTCACAAGTTTATGTTGCAACTTTATAAAACACTGGTTAGGCCACATCTGGAGTATTGCATACAGTTCTGGTTGCCTCATTATAGAAAGGATGGAGAGGCTTGGAGAGGTCAGAAGAGGTTCACCAGGATGCTGTCCGGTTTAGAGAGCATGTACTATCATGAAAGACTGGATAAGCTTGCGTCGTTTTCTCTGGAGCTGCAGAGGCTGAGGGGAGATCTGATAGAGGTTTAAGAGGATGAGAAGCATAGATAGAGTAGACAGGGAGCATCTGTTTCTCAGGGTTGAAATGTCAAATACCAGAGGGCATGCTTTGAAGGTGATGGGGGTAAGTTCACCAGGAGTGTGAGGGTTAAGTTTTTTACTCAGAGTAGTGGATGTCTGGAATGTGCTGCCTGGTTTGATGGTAGAGGCAAATACATCAGGGATGTTTAGATAGACACGTGGATGTAAGAAAGATGGAGGGATATGGACATTGTGTAGGAGGGGTTAATGTTTGGGTGTTTCTGGTGTGCTTTTTAGCTTGTTCAGCACATATAGTGGACCAAAGAGCTTTTTCCTGTACTATACTGTTCTACACTCCTTGAAGATGTCCTGGATACAATGGAGGCTAGTGTCTATGGTGAAGCTGAGCAATCACACCCCCCACCCCATTCTGAATGGTGATGCATCAGTTAGAATGTTCTACAGTGTACATCTGTAGAAATTTGCGAGTGTCTTTGGTGACATACCAAATCTCCTCAGACTCCAAATGAAATACAGCCACTGTCATTGTCTTTGTAGCTGTGTCAATATGTTGGGTCCAGGTTAGATCCTCAGAGATATTGACACCCTGGAACTTGAAATTGTTCACTCTCTCCACTTCTGATCCCTCCATGATGACTGGTGTGTGATCCCTCATTTTACCCTTTCAGAAGTCCACAATCAGTTATTTGGTCTTGCTGATGTCAAGTGCAAGGCTGTTGATGTGACACCGCTCAAATGGCTGATATATCTCACTTCTGATATATTCTTACCGTTATAATACGAAAAACAAATTCTTAATGGACAGTTTATTTGTCCACCAATACAGCACACAGGCAGTATGCTAGCATTGAGGTTGTTAGTTACTGGACTATTGAAACATGAATTTGAATCACATCACAGCATTTAGGTGATGGGATTTAAAAACATGGAAGTAAACATTTGGAATTTAAAAATATTGAAGTTCGAGTTTATTGTCATTCAACAGTACACATGTAAATGAGGCAGTATTCCTCTGGACCAAGATGCGCAACACAGTACATATATATAACTCACACACACACACAACTAATATTACCACAAATAAATTAACAAATAATAAGGTGCATTTATGATACAAGTTAAAAGTAAACAGTATACCACTATTGACCCTTCAAATATGATGAGACCTGGGTGGTGGCAGGGAGTTGAGCAGTTTTAGGGCCTGGGAGAGGAAGCTGTTTCTCATCCTAACTGTTCTTGTCCTAAAGCTATGGTCCCTCCTGCTTGATGGTAGGGGGTCAAAAAGATTGTTGGACGGATAGGAGGGATCACCGACAATACTAAGGGGCCCTGCGTAACTAGCGCTCCTGATAAATATCTCAACTGGGTGAAAGAGAGACCCTGATGCTCCTCTCAACAGTCCTCGCAATTCTTTGTTCAGTCGTGTCCAGGTGCCTTGCAATTCCCATACCAGATAGAGATGCAGCTGGTGAGGACACTCTTGTAAAAATTGCTTAAAAGGTGGGGGGAGAGAGAGACTCACACACTTCAATCTCCTCAGGAAGTGGAGACACTGCTGTGCTTTGTTGACCAAAGAAGTGGTAATGAGGGACCAGGTGAGATCATCCATTACATGCACTCCCAACAACTTGGTGATCCTAACTCTCTCCACCGAGGAGCCGTGTATGTGCAGTGAGGAGTGATGTGTTTAATAACAGTGATATTCTTGATGCATTTTTCTGTGTAGCCAGTCACAGATCTCACATATTCATCAATATTAATGTGATGGTCATAGGTAGCTGCCTCCCTGAACATGTTCAAAACTACTCTGTAATGTGGAGGTTGCTCCTTCTGGCCAGATCGTTATCTGCCTTTGAACTAGTTTGAGACATTTAATTAGTCCGGTATGCAGGCATTAGTATAACAGATAAGATTAGTTTAACAGATCCACAGGTTTACCCATGACAGTGACTAGGTTCAGATGCACTGGAGACTGTCAGGGTGGGTACTGACATACTTGTTCCCTTCTGTTCAAATTTGTATTTGCATTTGCATGTTTTGCTGGGGCTGCATTATTTTCCCCTGGATACTTTGGTCTCCAACATGTAGAAAAGACATTCTGATTCGTAGCTTAATTCACTACTGCAAATTACTCCAAGGTAGACAGTAGGAGAACTGGAGGAATGGTTGATCTTGTGAGTGAACTCATTGAGAAACAGGATTGACAGGATGAACTGTCACTAATTGTTGTAGAACTCAGTGGCTTGCGAAGTTATTGAATGGTTAAGACTAAAGCAGATTGCTGTGGGCTTGGAACTACATATATACTAGACAGGGTAAGGACAACAGATTCCACTCTCGGGATAACAGTGGAACAGGTTGGATTTATTTGACAGTTTGATCGCAAAATGATGGATTCTCTCTTCCACCCATTAGGGATATTTACCAGGAACACTACATATACAGGACTCTCAGCGTTGTCGTAATTCCCCTCTCCACCCATCCAGCAATCTCTTTGACTCCCCTACCATCATGCTGGAGGCCCACTGCATTAGGGCAAGAACTGTTAGGATGGTAGACACCTCCCCACCCCCCACAGGCTGTAAGATTACTGAACTCCCTGCTACCACCCAGGTCTCATCATCTATAAAGTGCCAGTAGCGTTATACTGTTGACTTTTTAAACTCATATCGTATATGCACCTTATTATTTGTTAATTTATTTGTAGTAGTTGTACTTCGTGTATGTGAGTTATATGTACTGTGTTATGCACCTTGGTCCAGAGGAGTGTTGTTTCATTTGGTTGTATACATGTATACAGTTGAATGACAGTAAACCGAACTTAAACTTGAACTTGGGAAGCATTAGGCTCAGATAGTATACCTGGTAGTGACCTTAGATCCTGTATGGATCAGCTGGCAGGGGTACTTACAGCCACTTTTAACCTCTCTCTGCTTCAGACTGCAGTTCCTCCTGCTTAAAAAGGCCATTATCACCCCTGCACCCAAGAAAAAAAATGACACACCTTAATGACTACAGCCCAGTTCCTCTAACATCTACCATTATAATGTGCTTCGAGATGCTGTCATGGTACACATCAATTCCAGCTTTCCAAACAACTTCGACATTGCATTTTGCTTATTGCCGATACATGTCCACAGTGAGTGCATTCCCTGGCCTAGCACTCATCTCTGAAACATTTCGACAGTAAAGGCACCTATGTTAGCCTATTGTTTATTGACCACAACTCTGCTTCAATATTACTATTCCAAGCAACCTCATCACCAGACTCCAGACTGTGGGAGTTAATGCCTTCCACTACAACTGGATCCTGGACTTTCTGATCAACAGTAAGGAAAGGCAGCAACTCCTCTGCCACAATTCGTCTATACACTGGTGCTCTACAAAGTTGTTTCCTCAGCATCCTTCTGTACTTCCTGTACTCTCATAACTCCATGACCAGATTCTGCTCTAACCCCATCTACAGGTTTGCAGATACCACTGTAACAGGCTGTATCTCAAATTGTGATGAGTCAGAGTACAGGAAGGAGATAGGGAGCTCAGTAGCATGGTGTCATGACAACAATCTTTCCCTTCACGTCAACAAAACATTGACTTCAGAAAGGGGGTGGTGCACATGCTCCTATCTACATCAACAGCATTTTAGAGGAGCTTAGCATGGATGAAAGAAAGATAGAGGACTCTGTGGGAGGGAAAGGTTAGATTGATAGTAGAGTAGGTTAGAATGTTGCACAACATTGTGGCCCCAAGGGTCTGTACTGTTTCATATTCTATGTGAATATGTAACAATAATAATACCAGTATCAAGTTCCACATACAGAATTATAAAAGGTATTCAGCAACCCCCCCCCATAAGTTTTCATGTTTTATTATTTTACAATATTCAATCACAGTGGATTTCATTTGACTTTTTTGACACTGATCAACAGAAAGAGATTCTTCCATATCAAAGTGAAAACATATCTCTACAAAGTGATCTGAATTAATTACAAATATACAGCGTAAGTATTCACCCCCTCCCCCCCCCCCCCACACCAACAGCACACCAAGTCATCACTGGTGTTAGAAATCACATTAATTAGTTAAATGGAGATCTGTGTGCAGTCAAGGTGTTTCAATTGATTGTAGTAAAAATACACCTGGAAGCTGAATATTTTTTAATAGGCACTGTAGATAGCACCTAAGGCCAGGGTCAAACCTAGATTGCTGCAGCTGTGAAGCAACAGCACTATGTTCTGTTACTATGCTACCCTTAAATCATAACCTATGTATTGTTAGATTTTACCTGGTAATCTGCCTGCAGCCAGTGCATCGCCAGGTAAATGCCCATTCATTCCGTTGGTTGAAAGGTTACTTTGTTGTCCCAGAAGACCACTCCTCATTTCCAGATCAGTAGGATATGGTCTCCGTGGATCACCTAAATCAAAGCATGTATCATAATCACAATTCACAATACAAAGCTTTTTGTTTAATTGTTTAATAATATTCAACGTGTAACTAAAGAAATTGCCAACACTTGTTCATTAAAAAATAATCAGAACACAGCTGATTAAAAGTCCCATTTACTAATATTAGAATTGTGTTAGCTGCACAACGTCACACGTTAATTCTCCAATTTCTGGTCTTGCAGAGGGATCTAGCTCACATTAACTGAACATAAAGAGGATGACCCAACACGTTAGATTTGACTGAATGGTGCCAAACAGAGCCAAATAGTTTTATAACAAAGTTTTTTTGTTGTAAAATATCTCATTTGAATGATAGATTTTATAACAAAATCTGTTTCCAGCAATGATTTAATCAGTAAATGCACGGCAGGAGGACAAAGATTTAAGGCCATCACAAAAAGGATTAATGCAAACGCTTGGTGGATTATATAATGAAATATACTATTATAGTGATGAAAAAAAAAATCCACTAGAGCTTTAAAAATAAGTAGATATATAATTGAACATTAAAGAACTGTATGCTTCAGGGCAGGGGGGAGAAAGCAGCAGAATATGATTGAACAGATAACACCTCAGGGAAGGGGTGCATGTGTAATATCTATGTCTTGCACTTTATATGAAACCCATATATTCAAAGCTGTTTTTGGGAAAATACAACATTTGCATTAAACATAGAACAATACAGCACAGAAGCCCCAAATGAGCATGATGTCAAATTAAACTAACCCTTTCTGTGTGTACTTGATTCATACCTCTGTGTTACCTGCTTGTTCATGTGCCTTTCCAAAAGGCCCCTGAACTATTGTACCTGCTTCCACTACCATCCCTGGCAGTGTGTTCCAGGCACAGTTAAAAAAAACAACTTGCCTCACACATTCTCGTTAAACTTCCCCCTCTCACCTTAAAGCAATGCTCTGTAGTATTCAGTATTTCTATCCTGGGGGAAAAAAAAATTCTGCCAGTCCATCCTACCTATGCCTCTCAATTTTATAAACTTCCATCAGATCTCTCCTCAGAGAACAATTCATGTTTCTCCAACATTTGCTTATAGCTAAAACATTCTAAATCCAGACAGCATCCTGAACCATCTCCAAAGCCTCTACATCCTTCCTACAACCAGAATTGCATGCAATAGTCCAAGGTGATTAAGAATATTTAATATGAAATTAGTATTAATATTTTAAAATCATAGTATCTTATTGGCATAATTATGCCAATTATGTTTTCGTTCTTACCTGGGACCCATGTTAGTGGTGCTGCTACTGCGTTGCTAGCACTTATCCTATGAGCATATTTGATAAGCTCTTCGGATGAGATTGCACCTGCAAAGAAAGTAGAACCATTATTCATTTATGATCAGATATTAAAAAAATATGAAAATACTCAGCACAAATTCTGATAATATTTAGATTTTTCCTTTTGTGCTTTCTCACATAAAATTTCAAAACAAAATGGAGTGAATGTCTATTTACGTTAATACAATATCAAGTACTTTATCAAGCAATTTTCATAATTGCAAAACTTTGTGTCATGCATTTTAATTGTTAAGCACAACAGTAAGCATGCAAAAGAGCATTAGAATTCCTCCTACAAGAGGTCTGGAATTTGCTGTGTGAAATATTAGAAGACCAATGTAATGTCACTGTATTGATGTCAAAAATCAGTATTGTTATGCCATAGTTACAAGCATACAATAGTTTAATTATCATTCACAATCTTCCTCTGTAAAGCAAGTCTATTGTAGAACTATGCTTAATTGTCTCTGCAGTGTAGTAGCAATATACAATGAAACAATTTTCTGGGCTTTTTTTCCTACCTTTTCTTGCTTTCTCTATAGATTTTAATTTCTCTTTGGCTTGATACACAGCAGCGGCCTTGGGTGAGGAGACGGGGAAGAAAGGATAAATTTTATATTTCATATAAAAGGCACAAATGTCTTCCAAGTACTGCTAAAAGATATAGATTTAAATGCATCTTTTCTAGAATTACATTAAGTTACTATGAAGTTAGTTTTGAAGTCTTAGGAAAGACTGACATCTAATCATGATCAAATTAAGCTTTAATAATTTCTTGGAATTCATACATATTTCTGAGAAACAGAAATGAAAGTATACACAGTGGTTTACGGTTAATTGGGCCATCAGTTAATCTGGATAGCTGCTTATTTGGGACAACTCTAAAAGAACAAAATCAAATCGAGAATAGCTAGGACTGCCTTCATTTATTTGGGATACAATGCCACTTAAGTGGCACAGAAGACTGTTGTTGAACAGTTTCTAATTAGTGTCAGTCACGTGCACTTGCGTGGCCTTTAAAACACTACACTGTGTTTAGTTTTTAAATAGCATCAGCTGCATGCGTGTACAAAAGCAATGACCTTTGTCACTGACAGTTGGTGAGTCATATCCAGCAAGACAATTCAGAACTTTTTTGCTCAGAGTGTTTTCAAGAACTGAAGCTTGGAGAAGGTGCCAGAAAAGGCGGAAGTGAAAATGAAAAGATTTCACTATTTCAACAAGTTAGCAACTACGAAGAATTTTAAGTATTGATAGTCATCTTAAATGTTATAATGAAAATGAAGATTTGGAAGATATAATCATCAAAAGATTTATTTGAAGGCAGTCCATTATCTGCACTAGGTGCACTGATTTTGTTCATTTACAGTCAATCAAAAGAACACGATGCCATACACTGGATTAATACCTCTGTCGATAACTATTAGGAACCAACACAGTTTTACAGTACTGTAGTAGTTTGGTAGTGTTCTAATTTGTTCTGTATTTCATTTAAATACATAATTTGTTACTCAGTTAAGTGGTAGTCTTTTTTATACCTTTTTAACTATTTCCATGAAACTTCAGCTAATTGGGCCAAATTGTACTGGTCTAGATATGTCCTAATTAACCAGAATCCACTGTACTTGTGAAAGGCTTAGAATAATACAGATCCACTTTGGTAAAAGGAAGTTAAAAAGAACCACAATAATTAGTCAGATGCTGATGTCTTCATTTTTTTTGAGCATTTAACCACCAAGTGAAACTATTATATGATGCTATATACTAACAGCTTAAAAGACAATGATTCAAATTGGAAAGCACCTATTAGACAACCTAATCGCCATTGCAGGCTCAACAACTAAATGTCCCTTCTAACATAAGATTACCAGAATTATTTCAACTGGCCACACCTAAAATAGGTGGCAGGATGGAGATCCATCTCTACCAAAGGAGGTGTAGGGCACTCCTTCCCTTCACTAGCCTGTAGCCCTCCCAATCAGGGTCACATGAAGCCATGCAAACAGGTGGTGGGTAGTTGTACGAGCAGCTGGTGACATCACAAGTCCTGGTCATGCGACCGTTGACACAAGGCAGATGCTCTCTGAACAGTACTGATGATAATGGCTGGGGTCACCCATCTTGTAAAGACACTGCCCAGACAACAGCATTGGGAAACCACATCTGCAGAAAAATTTGCCAAGAACCATGATCACCAACATCGTACAACGTACAATGATGATGGTAAAATCGGAAAACTTGTAACATACAAAAACTAACTTCCACTTGGAAAAGGAACAGCCATGATGCCTATATCTGCTTAGTTCTGCAGAAAAATGGCCTTAAAAACTGCTATCCAATTCAGTCCTGGATCCAGTTTATCACATTTTGTACACACGTATAATGTGCAGCAAACCAATCTGGAACAACACTGGATCTGCAATGTCCTCAAAATTCTATTCAAGCTTGCAATGACAACATATTGTTCTGACAATTGATAGTTCATGTGCAAAGTAACTAGATTTATGACATCAGGATGCTGACAATATTTTATTACTGCATAAACTATATTCACATACTTTTCTCAACAGATGTTGGCAAAGGGCTGCATGATCTACAAAACTGTATGAAATCATTTATTTGATGTTACTCGGAAAGAGAAGACATAGGTTCAGGTGTTGTAAAAATTGAAGTATATACCATAAAGCAGAAGTTTTCATTTTCTATTCAGGGATGTAAGATGCTTCTTTGCTTAATATTGCACTCTGAAATAAACAAAGCCTAGGATCCTCTTTAAAAATGAATGGCTGTTCTAAGGATTCATTCAGTACATTGTAACCAAAAAATGAAGTTATACTTACCTACAAGATCATTTGCCAAATCAAGTGAAGATTAAATGTGCCAGAGCTTACAGTTGCAAGAAAAATGTTTTGTAATTACCTGACTTTCTGCATTAATTACCCATAAAATGTGGTCTTGTAGCGGTGTGCTACACACAGTGCTGCAATAACGACAGAGTCGGTGAGCTGCAGTTACAAAAGAGGTTTATTCAAACTTCACGGCCTCGCTTTAAAGCCTTCCTGATCCCGCCCTCCCCGGGCGGGAATGCTGTAGGAGGCGTGTATTCACAGTCCGTCCCGCATGTGGGCTTTTCCCCTTGCTGGTGAAGCAGGCTTGGCACCCTCTTTGGGACCTGCCTCAGTGCCAGTGTGCGCCACTTTGTGAGCCGGTTCGAGTGCGCTGGGAAGTGGGTCGCCACATAACCCCCCCCCCCCACCAGAACCGGCGATACACCCCCCCAATGTCCACAGTCTGGGTCGGACTCTGTTTGGGAGGTCTGCCTCTGTGCCTGAATCTCGACCAGCTGCACCAAGTCCACATGGGCCGGTTTGAGTCAGTCCACCGTGAAAACCTCCTCTTTCCCCCCAATGTCCAGCACGAATGTGGACCCGTTGTTCCTGATCACCTTAAACGGCCCCTCGTAGGGCCGCTGTAGCGGTGCCCGATGTCTGCCCCATTGTACAAAAACAAACTTACAGTTTTGTAGGTCTTTGAGTACGCAGGTCAGGTTCTGCCCATGCTGCGAAGTGGGTAAGGGGGCCAGATTACCGAGCCTCTTGAGTAGTCTGCCCAGGACTGCTGCGGGTTCTTCCTCTTGCTCCCTTGGGGCTGGTATGAACTCTCCTGGGACGACCAGGGGTGCGCGGTATATCAACTCAGTCAACGAGGTGTGCAGATCCTCTTTGGGCGCTGTGCGGATTCCGAGCAGGACCCAGTTAGATCCTCTCAGGCGGGCCATGAGAGCCGACTTCAGGTGACGGTGGAAGCGTCCCACCAGTCCGTTTGACTGTGGGTGGTAGGCAGTTGTGTGGTGCAGCTGTGTCCCCAAAAGGCTGACCATAGCTGACCACAGGCAGGAGGTGAACTGGGCGCCTCTGTCGGAGGTAATGTGGGCCGGTACACCAAAGCGAGATATCCAGGTGGCAATCAGTGCCCGGGCGCAAGATTCGGAGGTGGTGTCGGTGAGCGGGACTGCCTCTGGCCATCTTGTGAACCGGTCCACAATAGGAGGTGCCGTGCTCCTCGCGACACTGACAGGGGGCCCACGATATCTACATGAATGTGGTTGAAATACCGGCAGGTGGGGTGGAACTGCTGCGGCGAGCTTTGGTGTGCCGCTGCACCTTAGCTGTTTGGCAGTGCGTGCACATTCTGGCCCATTCACTGACCTGCTTGTGGAGTCCATGCCAAACTAACCTGTTGGCTACCATCCAGATGGTTGTCCTGATGGAGGGGTGTGCTAAGTTGTGAATGGAGTCGAAAACGCGCCACCGCCAGGCTGCTGGGACGACAGGACAGGGTTGGCCGGTGGTGACGTCACAGAGTAGGGTCCTCTCACCTGGCCCTACGGGGAGGTCCTGGAGCTGCAAACTGGAGACTGCAGTCCTGTAACTAGGGATCTCCTCGTCTGCCTGCTGCGCCTCCGTCAGTGCTTCATAGTCTACCTCCTGGGACAGGGCTTGGATGTTAGGGCAGGAGAGGGCGTCCGCCAGGACACTGTCCTTTCCCGAGACATACCGGACATCCATCGTGTATGCGGAGATGTAGGACAGATGTCACTGCTGACGGGACGACCAGGGGTCGGATGCTTTCGTGAACGCAAAGGTAAGTGGCTTGTGGTCCGTGAATGCAGTGAAGGGCCTACCTTCTAAGAAGTACCTGAAATGCCTGATTGCCAGGTATAGCGCCAACAGTTCCCGTTCAAAAGCACTGTATTTGAGCTCGGGTGGTTGTAGGTGTTTGCTGAAAAATGGCAGGGGTTGCCAACGACCCTCAATGAGTTGTTCCAGCACTCCACCAACTGCCGTGTTGGATGTGTCCACTGTGAGGACGGTAGGGTTGTCTGTTCTGGGGTGCACTAGCATCGCGGCATTTGCTAAGGCTTCTTTGGTTTTAATGAAAGCGGCGGCGGACTCCTCGTCCCAGGTAATGACCTTGCCTTTACCCGACATCAGGGCGAATAGGGGGCGCATGATTCGGGCAGCTGAAGGGAGGAAGCGGTGGTAGAAACCATACCCATGAATTCCTGAAGGCCTTTGATTGTGTTGGGTCGGGGGAAATGGCGGACTGCGTCTACCTTGGCGGGCAGAGGTGTTGCCCCGTCTTTAGTAATCCTGTGGCCCAGGAAGTTGATGGTGTCGAGCCCGAACTGGCATTTGGCCGGGTTGATTGTCAGGCCATATTATCTCAGTCGGGCGTAGAGTTGACGGAGGTGGGACAGATGCTCCTGACGACTGCTGCTGGCTATGAGGATGTCGTCCAAATAGATGAAAGCGAAGTCCAGGTCGCGTCCCACCACGTCCATTAACCACTGGAATGTCTGTGCAACATTCTTTAGGCTGAACGGCATGCGAGGAACTCATAAAGGCCGAAGTGGGTGATGAGTGCCGCTTTGGGGACGTCGTCCGGATGCATCGGGATTTGTTGGTATCCCCGGACGAGGTCTACCTTGGAGAAGATCCGTGCAGGCCCTGCAGGTTTGCTGCAAAGTCCTGAATGTGCGGCACAGGGTAGCGGTCCAGTGTCGTAGCCTCGTTCAGCCTGCGATAGTCGCCGCATGATCTCCAGCCCCCTGTTGCTTTGGGCACCATGTGCAAGGGGGGAGGCCCATGGGCTGTCGGACCGCCGTATGATCCCCAATTCCTCCATCCTCTTGAACTCCTCCTTCGCCAGCCAGAGCTTGTCCGGGAGAAGCTTTCGAGCATGGGCGTGGAGGGGTGGTCCCTGGGTCGGGATGTGGTGCTGTACGCTGTGTCTGGGCATGGCTGCCGTGAACTGCAGTGCCAGAACCGATGGGAAATCAGCCAGGACTCTGGTGAAGTTGTTGTCGGACAGCGTGATGGAGTCTAAGTGTGGGGCTGGCAACTGGGCTTCACCCAGGGAGAACGTCTGAAAGGTCTCGGCGTGGACCAGTCTCTTCCTGGGCAGGTCGACCAGCAGGCTGTGAGCTCGCAAAAAATCCGCACCCAGAAATGGTTGGGCTACGGCGGCCAGTGTGAAGTCCCACGTGAACCAGCTGGAGCCGAACTGTAGCCGCACCATACGGGTGCCGTAGTTTCTTACTGTGCAGCCGTTCACAGCCCTCAGGGTGGGACCTTTGCGAATGCTATTTGGAGTCAGGTGTTCCAATCAATGGGATGAGATTGGAGGCATGGGTTGTAGAGGTGCCTTACTCTATGAAAAAGACACACAGTCACATTACTGACATGGCCTGCTCTTCTCAAGAAAGATCTGTTTATGTGCACCATGCCTCGATCAAAACAACTTTCAGAGGTCCTTAGAAGAATTGTAGAGGTGCACGAAGCTGCCAAATGCTACAAAAGCATTCCTAGAGACTTGAGTGTTCATCAGTCTACAGTAAGAGAAACTGTCTACAAATGGAGGAATTTCAGTACTGTTGCTTCTCTCCCTAGGAGTGAGCATCTTGCAAAGATCACACCAAGAGCACAGCATGCAATGTTGAAGGAAGTGATAAAGAACCCAAGGGTAACAATGCTTCTGGGACAATGTTCTGCGAACAGATGAAACTAAAGTTGAATTGTTTGACAGAAATTCACACTGCTATGTTTGGAGGAAAAGGGAACATCAAAACCTCATCCCCGCTGTGAAGCACGGTGGAGGGAGCATCATGGTTTGGGGCTGCTTTGTTACCTCAGGGCCTGGACAGCTTGCAATCATTGAGGGAACAATGAATTCAAAATTGTTTCAAGACATTTTACAGGAGAATATCAGTGTAGCAGTCTGTCACTTGAAGTTTAATAGAAATTGGATGATGCAACAAGACAATGATCCAAAACAAGAGTAAATCAACCACAGAATGGTTTAAAAAGAAGAAAATTTGTGTTTTGGAATGGCCAAGTCAGAGCCCAAACATTAACCCAATTGAGTTGCTGTGGCATAACCTGAGGAGGACTTTTCATACAAGGTATCCCAGAAATATTGATGAACTGGAACAGTTTTGCATGGAGGAATGGTCTAAAATTCCACCTCACTGTTGTGCAAGTCTGATCAGCTGCTACAGGAAATGTCCGGTGGAGGTTATTGCTGCAAAAGGAGGTTCTACCAGTTATTAAATACAAGGGTTCACATACTTTTTCCAGCCTGAACTGTAAATGATTGAATGATGTGTTCAATAAAGACATGATAAGTACACTTGTTTGTGCATTATTAGTTTAGGCAGATTGTGTCTGTTATTGTGACTTAGATGAAGAACAGACATTTTATGAATAATTAATGCAGAAAAGTAGGTAAATGCAAAGGGTTCACAAACCTTTTCTTGCAACTGTACCTACATCTCTTCAAATGAGAAATGTAAGAATGGCCAAATAATGACAAGTGAAATCAGGGCATATGTGAGAGTAGTTTATAGAAAGAGTGAATGTGGACTTCAGGAAGTCCTCATCGAGTGATCAGCTGTGGAAGGAGGGAGCAGTTTCAAGTTCCTGGGTGTCAACATCTCTGAAGATTTATCCTGGGCCCAACATATTGTTGCAATTAGAAAGAAGGCACAGCAGAGGCTATATTTCATTAGGAGTTTGAGGAGGTTTGGTATGTCAGCAAAGACACTCATCAGCTTCTACAGATATACTGTGGACAGCATTCTAACTGGTTGCATCACCATCTGGGCCACTGCACAGAATCAGAAAAAGCTGCAGAAAATTGCAAACTCAGCCAGTTCCATCATGGGCACCATCCTCCCCAGCACTGACGATTTCCTCAAAAGGCAATGCCTCAAAAAGGTGGCATCTGGCAATTAAGGACCCCCAATACCCAGGACACATCCTCCTCTCAGAGCTACCACCAAGGTGGTGGTATAGGAATCTGAAGACATATTCTCAATCTCTTAGGCACAGTTCTTCCCCACTACCTTCAGATTTCTGAATGGACAGTGAGCCCACGTACACCACCTCACCGCATAGAGAAGACATACAGATGACATGATACAACAATGTAAAAGCACAAGGATTGATCAGTAAGTTTATTTATGACACAAAATTGGGAGATGTAGTTGATAGTGAAGAAGGTTATCATAGATTACAGGAGAAACGATCAGTTAGGGAAGCAGGCTGAAGTGTGATGAATGGATTTCAGAATAGCTAAGTATGAGGTGATGCATTTGGAAGGTCAAACCAGCTCAGGACTTACATTATGAAGAATAATGGAAGAGAGGAACCTGTGACAGTTCATTGAAAGTGGTATCACACAGGGTGGTGAAAAAGGGATTTAACACACTGGCCTTCATTAGTCTGCACATTTAGTTTCAAAGTTACAGCATTATGTTGCAGTTGCATCAATCACTGGTGAGTCCACTCTCAGATTACTGTGTACTGTTTTGATCATACTGTTATACTACAGATGTGATTGAAAAGAGTGCAGAAATAATTTATTTCTTGCAACATGGAAGAATGAGAGTCGAATTTATAGAAGTGTTTAAACTTAGATGGGTGGTAACGGTCTACTCAAGGACTAGCAAGTCCAAAACTTGAGGGCATAGGTTTAAGGTGAGATTTAAAAGGGACGTTTGGGGCAACTTTTCACCTCAAAGGATGGTGAGTATATGGGATGAGCTGCCAGAGAAAAAGTGTTCGAGGCAGGTACAATAATATGGGGTGAATGCAAGATATGGGAATAGCTGTTTGGTCAGCATAGAGTGACTGGGTAGAAGAACCTGTATCCACACTGTATTGCTCTATGACTCAAACTAATAATTCCTGGGTCTGTGCTGAATTAGCTATCCCAGTGGTGCTGCATAGATAATGCAATATGAGTGATAAATTAACATAGTTTTTCTTATCAATGACCTCTAAAACTTACACATTTGTAGATAAAATACGAAATGCAACACAGTTAGAAGTTCAACAAAATCAATGCAGGAAATGTGGCAGCACAGATGACCTATCTTATGACTTTCACTCAGTGTATTTTGGAATAATGTCCTTGCTCCTCTTTGAGAACCTTAAAGAAGCTTTTATAAACAGCTGAAAATGTAAAATCAAACATTTTGCTATCTTAACTGAACATGCAATGCTTCTTTAGCAAATTGTCAGCTTAGAATTTGGTACAAGTCTCTGGCCTGTGTCTCTTACAAAGCAGAATAGACCAATGTACCTAATTTGATAATAGTGACAAAATGAGTAAGAAATATGAATTTGGGTAGTCTGGTGCATGTTTCCCAGGTAAAGTGCAATTCTCAATATTATAGGTAGAATCCCAAAACAGCAAGAGCAGAACAATATATGAAATTTACAATAAACATTAACAGAATTGGTAAAGTGTGAGCATCAAGATTAATAAAGTTTATAAATACAGGTGGTCCCCGTTTTTTGAATGTTCGCTTTACGACCAGCTTGCTGTTACGAAAGACCTACATTAGTACCTGTTTTCACTAACCAAAGAGGATTTCCACTTTTATGAAAAAAAAGACGCCGGCTTTATACGTGTTTTTACCCTGAGAAAGACTACCATGACCGTGAAGCCTTGTGCGGGCAGTTGTGTACACATGCGTATATGTACTGATTTTTTTCCCCCCAAATTGATTTTGGCTTGCTGTCTTCCCGATTTTGATAAGTGAAACTACACCATACATACAATATTTCTACTTTATATAGGCTGTATATTTATCATATCATTCCTGCTTTTACTATATGTTAGTGTTATTTTAGGTTTTATGTGTTATTTTGTATGATTTGGTAGGTTATTTTTTGGGTCTGGGAACACTCAAAAATTTTTCCCATATAAATTAATGGTAATTGCTTCTTCACTTTATGATATTTCGACTTACAAACGGTTTCATAGGAACGCTCTACCTTCGGATAACGGGGGAACCTGTAGTTTTATTACATCTTTTATGAAGTATATCAGGTAATTTAAATAATGTGATCAGAGGTTTTAAAAGCCGATATATTAGTCTGAAGATATAGGATTCTTAATCATCTATCAATTAATAAAACAAAAAAATCTTTAAATGACTGCTTTCAAAAAACTGCAGCTATAACTCACCAATATGTGTTCAGCCTCTTTGAGCTGTTTTTGTAACAGCTGGATGTCACCATCTCTTTTTTCCACCTCTTTCTCCAGAAGGTGCATTTCCTCCTGGATTTTACCTTGCTCCAATGCAACTTTTACTATTTCTTGGAATTCTCCATCCTTCTGAATCAACAGATTCAAGATCTGGAAAGGTAACAAATTTTTTGATGGGTAAACAAGCATTTTTCATTAACTTGAATGTTATTTCTGTGGTAACCATATTCATATCTAAGATCTTTAAAACATAATTTGGATATATAGATTTTAATACATGTAGCAATATAAAACATTACAGATATTCACAACTGTAATAAATGTTATAAATAAACAAATGCTTCTGAGCAAAGCTCTCCACTTAATACTGATTATTTCCACATTTTAAGCTGATGTGAATTAGGTTTTCTTTTATTGTGTTAGATTAAGTACAACAGCACAATTTAAATAACACCCTAATAGAAGTCAATCCAGATAATACAAATATATTTTCATTACTTACCTGATTTTCTTCACCTGGCTGTGCAATTTTTTGGTTTCTGGATAATGCAAGTAGCTCAATTAATTCCCTGAAGATGAAAAAATAAAACACTTAAAATGAAATTAATTTTGACTCCTAATCTTTAAGAACAAAATTTTACCTGAAATATTCAAGTGAAGTTATTTATCCATTCATAACGTGAAAGATATCTCTCTTTACCATTATGTTGACACGAAACATTTCTACATCAAGGACAGCACAGTCAGTCCCTCAGCAATTTAACATTTCCAAGGCCAGACAAGGTTACTTCAATTTTTTTTTTTAAGCAAATCATGAGCACTCAGGAATGCTATATTCTGACATTGAGGGATAACCGAACTGAGATTCTTATATGTACTTAAAAGTTATTGAGAGACAGGAAACTTGCAACATCCAATGCTACTGGAATTGGAACCCAAATGCCACACTGTGCTAATCAGCTGCATTGCCCAGTTCATTTGTTAGGTTTAATAACATCATAGCATAGCATCAATAATACAACTTCTATTTCTAAGTGTCTAACATCAACCTTCATTCAAGCTTCAATTATAACCATTGAATCATATGGAACTGTATTAATCTTATATTCATCTGTTATACACTTTCCAGAGAGCAATATGCAAGAAGTGGAAGAATTATCCTCTGATGCAATCAAGTATATCCTTTCCACGGAGAACATGAGGCAACAAAAACATCATACCTTTGCTCTAGTTAAATTTTATACACTTGGATAACTAACCAAGCATCAAACCTAACAATCTGCTGGAGAAACTCAGCAAGTCAAGCAGTATCTGTGGGAGAAAGGAACTGTCAACACTAAAGACAAATGATCTATCCTGATGCAGGTTTTACAACTCAAACATTGACACTTCCTTGTTGAACTCCTCCATCAGATTATTTATTGCTTCAAATTTCAGCATCAGCAGCTTGTTGTATCTCTACAGCCTTTCTAGTCTGTATGACTCATTAAAACAATGCAACAAAGATTCAGGAGGCCACACGAATGTATAATTTTTACCAGCTGGTTTCTGTACAATGGTAAACAGAGTAATGTATAAATACATTAGGTCAAGGAGGAAATGTGGACCTCCTGATGAGTATTAAGGTGGATGTCCCCAGGCCCTGATGAGATCTACCCCAGATTTTTGAAGGAGGCAGAGATGAGATTGTTGGGGCCTTGACCAGTATCTTTGTGTCTTCTCTAGCCACAAGCGAGGTTCTGGAGGACTGATGAGTGGCTGATGTTGTAACCTCTATTTAAGAAAGGAACATGGGATAATCCTGGGAAATACTCACTGGAGACACTCACGTCAGTTGTAGGGAAACTACTGAGGAAAATTCTTAGGGATAGGATATATGAGCACTTGGCCTAATTAGGGAGCACCAGCATGGTTCTGTGCAGGGCAGGTCATGCCTCACCAACTTGATTGAGTTATTTTAAAAAGGTGACATGAGAGACGTGATGAAGATAGGGCACTGAATGTTGTCTACATGGATTTTAGCAAAGCATTTGGCAAAGTCCCCATGGGAGGCCAATCCAGAATACTAAAACACATGGGGCCTGTGGCAAATTGGTTGTTTGGATTCAGAATGGGCTTGTGCATAGAAGAGAAAGGGCAGTGGTCGAAGGGACTTAAATTTGAGCCAGAGGTCTGTAATTAGTGGTGTTCTGTAGGGATCTGTCCTGGGACCTCTGCTGCTTGTGATACATGTAAATGACCTGGATGAATGGGCTAGTAAGTTTGTGGATGATACCAAGATTGATGGAATTGTGGATTATAGAAGACTGGCAAAGGATATAGTGCAGATATGGGCAGAGAAATAGCAGATGGAGTTTAACCCAGATAAAAGCGAGGTGTTACACCTTGATAGGGCAAATACAAGGAGACAGTACACTGTTAAGGGCAAGATCCTTATCAGTGTTGCTGAGCAGAGAGATCTTGGGATCCAAGTTCATAGCTCCTTGAAAGTGGCTACGCAGGGTGATAAGATGGTTAAGAAGGCTGATGGAATGCTTACTTTTATTAGTCAAGGCATTGAGTTCAAATGTCACAAGTTTATGTTGCAACTTTATAAAACAATGGTTAGGCCACATCTGGAGTATTGCGTACAGTTCTGTCTCCCAACTATAGGAAGGATGTTGAGGCTTCGGAGAGAGTGCAAAAGAGGTTTACCAGGATGCTGCCTGATTTAGAGGGGATGTGCTATCACGAGAGACTGGATAAACGTAGGTAGTTTTCTCTGGCGCGTCGGAGGCTGAGGGGGGATCTGATTGAGGTTTACAAGATTATGAGGGGCATAGGTAAAGAAGAAAAGGAGTATCTGTTTCCCAGGGTAGGAAAGTCTAATACCAGGGGGCATGTATTGAAGGTGAGAGGGGGTAGGTTCAAGAGGGATATGAGCGGTAAATTTTTTACTCAGAGAGTAATGGACACCCACCCAGATTGCACTGTCTAGAACAGTGGTAGAGGCAAATACATTAGAGGCTTTTGAGAGACGTTTGGATAGGCAGATGGATGTAAGGAAGATGGTGGGAGATGAACATTGTGAAGGTGGGAGAAATTAGTGTTCGGGTGTTTTGGATTGCTTTTTATCTGGTTCGGCACAACACTGTCGGCCAAATTGCCTGCTCCTGTTCTGTATTGTTCTCTGTTCACAATTTGAAAATATAGTTCAAGAAACTTGAGAGTGTACTCCTTTGCAAATTTAAATAAATAATCAAGAATAACTACTCACTGAAACATTGTAAATGTTTATGTGCTGGAACATTGTTTTTGCTTAAATTGTTAAAACCAACACAGCTTGCATATGTAAGTGGACAAAAATACCACAACAGTTCTTGTCCTGTCTAAATGACTACCATCCCGTTGCACTCACATCCATCATCATGAAGTGTTTCGAGAGGCTTGAAATGAGGCATATCAAGACTCTACTGGACCCCCTGCAGTTTGTGTACCATCCCAACCGCTCAACAGACGACGCCATTGCCACCACCCTCCACTTGGCCCTAACCCACCTGGACAAAAAAGACACATACGTTCGGATGCTGTTCATAGACTTCAGTTCAGCATTCAACACAATCATCCCTCAGAAACTGATTGGAAAGCTGAGCCTACTGGGCCTGAACACCTCCCTCTGCAACTGGATCCTAGACTTCCTGACTGGGAGACTTCAGTCAGTCTGGATTGGGAGCAGCATCTCCAACACCATCGCACTGAGCACAGGGCCCCGCAGGGCTGCGTGCTCAGTCCACTGCCATTCACTCTGCTGACCCATGACTGTGCTGCAACACACAGCTCGAACCACATCATCAAGTTCGCCAATGACATGACTGTGGTAGGTCTCATCAGCAAGAACGAGTCAGCTTACAGGGAGGAGATGCAGCGGCTATCGGACTGGTGCAGAGCCAACGACCTGTCTCTGAATGTGAACAAAACAAACGAGATGGTTGTTGACTTCTGGAGGACACAGAGCGACCACTCCCCACTGAACATTGACGGCTCCTTGGTAGGGATCGTTAAAGAGCACCAAATATCTTGGTGTTCATCTGGTGGAGAATCTCACCTGGTCCCTCAACACCAACTCCATAGCAAAGAAAGCCCAGCAGCGTCTCTAGTTTCTGCGAAGGCTGAGGAAAGTCCATCTCCCACCCCCAATCCTCATGACATTCTACAGGGGTTGTATTGAGAGCATCTTGAGCAGCTGCATCACTGCCTGGTTCGGAAATTGCACCATCTCAGATCACAAAACCCTGCAGCGGATATTAAGGTCAGCTGAGATCATCGGGGTCTCTCTTCCCACCATTACAGACATTTACACTACACGCTGCATCCGCAAAGCAAACAGCATTATGAAAGATCCCACGCACCTCTCATACAAACTCTTCTCCCTCCTGCTGTCTGGGAAAAGGCACCGAACCATTCAGGCTCTCATGACCAGACTATGTAACAGTTTCTTCCCTCAAGCTATCAGACTCCTCAATACCCAGAGCCTGGACTGACACCTGCCCTATTGTCCTGTTTATTATTTACTATAATGCCTGCACTGTTTTGTGCACTTTATGCAGTCCTGGGTAGGTCTGTAGTCTAGTGTAGTTTTTTTCCTGTGTTTTTTTACGTAGTTCAGTCTAGTTTTTGTACTGTGTCATGTAACACCATGCTCCTGAAAAACGTAGTCTTGTTTTTACTATGTACTGTACCAGCAGTTATGGTCGAAATGACAATAAAAGTGACTTGACTTGAAGAGCAGTTACTCATTAAATTAACAAAAATTCTCCCTTCAAATCAACATCACCTGAAAAATAATGATCACAAGTATTTAACATATTCAATGTTCATGGGACTAGCCTATAAACTACCTTCCTTACAGATGCATTCACCAGATAGTATTCAGAATATTTGTCCTCCAGTAAAATGTTTTAATATCTCTGATCTCAGTAGTGAATAATATAGTTAACAAATGAGGTATGACTAATACAAACAAAAGAAAATCTGCAAATGCTGGAAATCCAAACAACACACACACACAAAATGCTGGAAGAACTAACTCAGCAGGCCAGGCAGCATCAATGGAAAAAACAGTCGGCATTTCGGGCCAAGACCCTTCGACAGGACTGGTTTTTTCTCCAGTCCTACTGAAGGGTCCTGGCTCGAAATGTCGACTATATTTTTTTCCACAGATACTGCCTGGCTTTCTGAGTTCCTCCAGCATTTTGTGTGTGTTGCTCAGCAATGACTATTACATTTTTTCTTTTTAAAGGCACCTTAAAATGAAAATTAGCTTTTCCTTGTTACATTCTTTGACGGTTTTGCCCTTTCTCATCTCATCTTTTCCAGCTACATAACAGTGCAAGAATTCAATTTTCCTCCACCTCTTACCTCCAGTGCAATTATAACTTTCTTTTTAACCCAACTATTTGTGAAATTAGCAGTTCAGGCCACAAACTCTGGATTTCTCTTACTATACCACATCCCTTTCAATCTACCCCTTCAGGTTTCCTAAACACCATGCATTCAACACCAGCAAGATCAAGGAATTGATTTGGAACTTCAGGAATGGGAAGCCGGGAGAATGCAAACCAGTCCTCAACCCAGCAATGGAAAGGGTGAGCAGCTTCAAGTTTCAGAGGATCTATCCTGGGCCCAACACATTGTTGCAGTCATAAATAAGGCATACCAGTGTCTCTACTTTATTATGAGTTTGAGGAGGCTCTTACAAATTTCTGTAGATGTATGGACAGCATTCTGACTGGTTGCATCACAATCTAGTATGGAGATTCCAATACAGAGGATTGTAGACGCCGTCATTGACACAACCCTCCCCACCATTGAGGATATGTTCAAGCGGTGGTGTCTCAGCAAGGCAGTATCCATCAGCACAGACTCATACCATCTGGAACATGCCCTCTTTACATCACTACCATTGGAAAAGTAGCACAGGAGCTTAAAGACCCACACTCAATGATTCAGAGGCAGCTTCTTTCCCTCCACCATCCGATTTCTGAACAGTCCATGAACACTAACATTTTAGAAGATAGAAGATCATGCATATAAACTGGAGTACGACATAGAAGCAAGACCTTTGGCCATAATGCTTGTGCTGACCACGATGTCAATTAAACTGCCCATCTGCCTGCAAATGGTATACATATCTTTGTTTTATTTTTGTTCATGTGTCTTATCTAAATGCTTCTTGAATGTTGTTCAGAATCAGAATCGGATTTAACATCACTGGCATATGCCAGGAAATTTGTTGTCTTTGCAGCAGCAGAACAAAGCAATAGAAGAAAAAAACATGAATTACAGTATATATACTAAATAGTTAAATTAAATAAGTAGTGCAAAAATACAAATAAAAAAGTAGTGAGGTAGTGTTCATGGGTTCTATGTTATTTCCCCATTTCCAAAATCTAATATTCTTCACAATTTTGAACAGATTGAAAATCATAAGGGCTTTTATTGTTATACTTTCATTATCCCTGTCATTCTATCCACTGAAATTGAAAGCAGCCTGTAAACAACTGGTTTTATTTGATAAGTCTGCCTCGATAAGAGATTCTCAGTATATATTAAAAAAACATGCATTTTCAGTGAATTATAACTAGTACTGAATGTGTACTTATCAGATAGCAGAATGCCACACACGTTATTTCTTCTTTTCCACTATTTAATTATTTTTGTAATTTATGGTAACTTCAGGTACTTTTACTGTACTGCTGCAGCAAAACAAATTTCATGTCATTAAAGTTAGTGATAATCTGATTCTGACTCTGAAATTCATCTCATTGACAAAATCCATTAATCACAGATCCTAATAAATTTTTCTTGGCCGTGTCCATTTTTCGCCCTACCAAAGTCCTGTGAAGCAATCAGCCATTTCCTATTAATTAAAGACAATATAAAGGCAATTTATTGTCAGAATACATCAAAGATAAATAGTGGACATATATCTCAGAATCAATTTAACATGCTGAACTTGGAGTCAAAAGTGCTTAGAAAACAGCAGTAATGTCCAAAAATTATAACTAAATGTGTTAGTTTAAAAGAATGCTTTTCATGGATAAAACTTAATTATACCATAGGACTGTCTTCAGCTGTCCATTGATTTTCGATGATGACTGAGGCCTAGGCAAAGTTGTATGGGAGTTGCCCATGCTGAAAGTCTCCCCTCTCCACACCACAGATGTTGTCCAAGGGAAGGGCATTAGGACCCATACTGCTTGGCACCGGCATCGTCACAAATGTGTGGTTAAGTGCCTTGCTCAAGGACACAACACACTGCCTCAGCTGAAGCTCGAACCAGTGACCTTCAGATGACTAGACCGACGCCATAACCATCTGGCCACGCGCCACACTACCATAGGGCTATACAATTCATCAAACCCCTGCTCTTTTTCAAACATTCAGGGTTTCTGAATGAAGTCTACATCTGTTCTTTTGCTGAATTAGAAAATAATGTTTGAATAGAGAATGATCCATAAATTAAGGTACTATATTTTACCGCTTTCTTCCAAGGTTTTAGTGCAAAGATGGAAACATTGACTTGAGTGTTATGCCACCCATTTCAAATCTCAGTGACTCTGTGGGGAGACTGGTACAGCACAGGAGGATACCATTTGACCAAGTGTTGAGCACAGTGGCACAACTAATACAGCTCACCGCTCTTGTGCCTTGCATTCAATCCTGACTCCTGGCATTATTTCTATGGAGTTTGCATGTTCTCCCTGTTAGCATGTGGCTTTCCTTTGGGTACTCCGGTTTCACCCACCGCCACTTCCTTAGGAGTACGCATTGACTGTAAATTGCACCTTGGGTGTAGATGAATGGTAGAGTTGAGAGTGGGTTGTGGAATGGACATTTAGAGATTATAAATAGGGATCGGTGCAGGATCACTGTGGGTGGGCGCATGCTTGCTTGATGGTTGCCATAGACTCCATAGACTTGAGGACTTGTTTCTGTATTGTATGATTCTAAAATGATCCATTTGTCAGTGTTATCTCAACAATAATACTTTGTTGTATTTGGCAACAAGCAGAGACAACCTCAGCCTAAAAGCAGCAGCTTGCATTCGCACCAAAAACATCAAATCAAATTAGTCCCTTAAAAATAAAGGATTGGAGGGGAGAAATTAGAACAACAAAAGCAAGTAAGAGTGACCCCTGGATCTGATCACTCAGGACTTTAAAATTCAATTTCCCCATGCAATGCCAAAAGTTGAACATACAGGACTGAAAGAAAGAACAGTGAGTTAGGGTGGGTGAAAATGCCAATACGTAGAATGAGGTATTTTCCTGTCCATTTTTTGCAGACTATGCTCTTGTAAAGTACACAGAATTGTAACTGTTTCTGTTTTGGAGACACTACAGCATTGTAAATTGTTATTGGAAAGTAACAAACACAAGCTTCCAAATGAGAGATTTTCTGCTACATGAAGATTTAACATGGGGTGGATATTCCATACAAACTACCATCTGATCACAATGGCAAGGGGTAACCAGATGACTGAAGACCAGGCTCTGCTGCGTGAACATTAATGTACACGCCAGTATCCATCACCAGACTCACCTAACTTCACTTGAGCTCTGTTAGTTTGCATATCCTCCCCCTCAACCCACATCCTCCTTGTCTTTGAATGATCTTTGCTTCAGTCAACCACCCTCCCAAACCTCTCACCTCTCATCATCTCTCAGCCCTGTCACTCCAACCCTTACTCATTTGTTCTTCTGTTTACCTACCCCTTACTTCTTGCTTGCTCATTGAGTATCCCAATGTCTCTTTACTGTTCTACAGAAAAAATTAGTTTGAAGATCAAGACCTAAAACCTAACACAAAATTCACAGTAGATGGTAGCAATCCCTGGCCTATAATGCTGCCAACACACCTCAAAGTACTGGAGATAGCATGAATACTTTCACCCCAAAACCTTTCGTATGCACTATCAGAGTAAAAAGGAAATCAACATTTACAACTTACTGAGAACAACCCCAGCACTGAGATTCAAATTACACTATGATAAACAGGCCACACAGTCCATATACCCTATACAAAACTCTTAAAACAGACTCTCTCATGGTGACAGGCTATCTGAAGACAGAGGATAATATTCAGTTGCAGACCCAAAAATTTTGCTCCTTAAAAATTCAAAACTGGGAAGACAAAATCGTTGTGCCTTCAAGAAGTGACAAGGACCCAATACATGTCTTCACAGCTTGGTGGTGTTGGGAAACACAGCAATATCATGTGCCCAACTTATTTAACTTGATTGTCCTCTTTAGAAAATGAAGATATACTGCTCAGCAGGCTTTTTGACTTTTTTTTAAATTAAAAGAAAGATCTGGAAATCATTTAATTCCCTAACCATACTTGCTCTGTGCTGGGTTGAGCATCAAGGTAGCAACTTGGCCTCATAAAAAACAGACAAAAATGCTAAAGAAATTTTAGCTTTTCTTTGCTTCAGTAATCACAAGTGAAAAGGATCTTGATCAGGATGAGATCGAGGTAGAGCGGGCCTGTGTGCTGGACAATGTGGAGATTAAGGAAGAAGTAGTGCTGGATCTTCTTAAAAACATTAAGATTGATAAATCCCCAGGGCTAGATATGATACACCCAGGTTGTTGTGGGAATCGAGAGAAGAGATCGCAGGAGCATGAGCTCCTTACGTCCTTCTTACGTCGGTGGTCTGAAAACTGTTGGAAAGGATTCTTAAGGATAGGATCTATAAGTATTTGGAGAAGTATAGTCTACTCATGGATAGTCAACATGGCTTTGTGAAGGGAAGGTCATGCCTCACGAGCCTGATTGAGTTTTTTGAAGAGGTAACAAAAGAAATTGACGAGGGTAGGGTCTACATGGACTTTAGCAAAGCATTTGACAAGGTCCCTCATGAGAGACTCATCCAGAAAGTCATGAGGCATGGGATAAGTGGCTGTTCGGATAAAAAATTGGCTTAAAGGAAGAAAGCAGAGGGTAGTTGTGGAAGGAAAGTATTCTTCCTGGAGGTCAGTGACTAGTGGAGTGCCGCAGGGACCTGTCTTGGGACCCCTGCTATTTGTGATTTTTATAAATGACTTGGATGTAGAGGTGGAAGGATGGGTAAGTTTGCGGATGACACGAAGATTGAAGGAGTTGTGGATGGAGCTGTAGGTTGTCGAAGGTTACAAGAGGATATAGACAGGCTGCAGAATTGGGCAGAAAAATGGCAGATGAGTTCAATCCAGACACGTGTGAGGTGATGCATTTTGGAAGGACAAACCAGAAGACTGAGTACAGGATTAATGGTCAGTTACTTAAGAGTGTGGATGAACAAAGGGACCTTGGGGTTCAAATCCATAAATCCCTCAAGGTTGCTGCACAGGTTGATAGGGTAGTTAAGAAAGCCTATGGGATGCTAGGCTTCATTAATAGGGGGATTGAGTTCAAGAGTAGAGAGGTCATGTTGCAACTCTACAAATCTCTGGTGAGACCGCACTTAGAGTATTGTGTTCAATTCTGGTCACCTCATTATAGGAAGGATGTGGAAGCTACGGAGAGGGTGCAGAGGAGACTTACCAGGATGTTGCCTGGTTTGGAGAACAAGTCATATGAAGCAAGGTTAGCAGAGCTGGGACTTTTCTCTTTGGAGCATAGAAGAATGAGAGGGGACTTAATGGAGGTCTACAAGATTATGAGAGGCATAGATAGGGTGGACAGTCAGTACTTGTTTCCCAGGTCACCAATAGCAAACACAAGAGGGCATATGTACAAAATTAAGGGAGGGAAGTTTAGGGGAGACATCAGGTAAGTTTTTTACACAAAGGGTTGTGAGTGCCAGGAATGACTTGCCAGGGATAGTGGTGGAGGCTAAAACATTAGGGGTACTTAACAGCCTCTTGGACGAGCACATGGATGAAAGAAAAATGGAGGGTTATGGGGTAGTGTGGGTTTAGTACTTTTTTTTAAGGATTATATGGGTCGGCACAACATGGAGGGCTGAAGGGCCTGTACTGTGCTGTAGTGTTCTATGTTTCTAAATGGCAAGGTTGCCACCCAATGCATAAGATGCAGAAAGGAACAACAATATTTGCTCTTGAGCTGCTGTGGTACTTTCCTGTGAAGGGCCACCAGAACTGAGTTCCAGGATTTAGGCACACCAATGAAAAAAGAGTAACATATTTCCAAGTCACAATGTTGTACAGCTTAGGGGATGGGTTTCCCAAACACTTTACTGCTGTTGTGGGATCGTGGGTTTGAGAAGCCTTGTGAAAGTTGCCAAAGCAGTTAACTTTATTCTGCAGGCAAACACCAGGAAATCTGCAGATGCTGGAAATTCAAGCAACACACACAAAATGCTGGTGGAACGCAGCAGGCCAGGCAGCATTCTACAGATGTTCTGAGCTTATATAACTTATGTACAGTACAGTCCATACATACAAACAAGCATCTGGAGATGAGCAGGATGGATTTGTTGGCTGCTGCAGGTATTTTCTGCTATCTGGCTGCATTTCTGAATCATGAGCTGTTCAAATTACGTACAGTTCATAAGAACAGAACTGTGCGTAATCTGGGAAGGGTCTGTACTTCATAGCTAGTAAATACTGGAGTTGCTGTTGCTGGGAGCTGCACTCATCCAAACAAATGGAGAGTATGCCATCATTCTTCTACCCTGAATGAAAACAGAAAATGCTGAAACAGCTCAGGCAGTATCTGCTGGAAGAGAAACAAGTTAATGTTCCAGATCCAAGACCCAAAACCTTAGAAAGAATGATTAGTATATAATTACTGGCAGAGCCCACTACTCTCTGCAGTGTCTTATGTTCCCCCACATTTGAACTGCTGTCTCAGACCATGATGCAACCAGTCAGAATACTAACAAGCCAAGGTAGACTGTTGTACACTCACCCTCCTTCCCCTTCCTTAAGTCAGCACTCAGCTCCTTGGTTTTGTTGGTATTAAACAAGTTTGTTTTTTGTGGCATCATTCAATGAGGTGACTTATTTCACTCCAATGAGACTCATCCAACAACAGTGTTGTCAGCGAATTTGATGGTGGCATTAGAGCTGTGCTTAGCCAGACAGTCAAGTCTATACAGAGTACAGCATTGTCTGGTTTATCCAGGGCTTCTGGTTGGATAATATTTCCAACAAATGTAGTTCTATTACATTTATATTAATGACCTGAATATGGAAATTATATTTATAGGAATTGTCAATGTTTTCAATCAAAACCCTACATCAGGACTGAGATGGAGAGGGGAAAATAGCCAGTATAAAGGGGAAGGCAGAAATGATCAGATGTGAAATGTCAACAGTTGCTCCCCCTCCTCCATTGATGCTGCTCAATTTTGTTGCCCTATTTCTGAATCTGTAGTCTCTTGTGTTTCCTCCTTTTCTTACTTAACGATGGAAGAGAAGCTATAAATAAATCAGCTGAAGTTGCCTGATCCTCAGGGCATGGCCCTGTAATAATGTAATAATCCTTTTAGCTGGATCAACTGACCTTCAAACATCACAATCACATTAGGGTTAGGGTTAGGGTTAGGGTTAGGGTTAGGGTTAGGGTTAGGGTTTGATGCCTGCTGTGTTATGTTTTACCAGTATTTCAAAGTACAAGGTAAAATTTATTATCAGAGTACATACATGTTAGCACAGACAACCCTGAGATTCTTCTTCAGTGGGCACACTTAGCACATCTACATAATAGTAACTATAACAGGTTCAATGAAAGAGGAGGTAGAGCACAGAAGACAACAAACTCTGCAAATACAAATATAAATAATAGCAATAAATAATGAGAGCATGAACTAACAAGATAAAGAACCCTTAAATTGAAATCATCCCAATAGATGAGTGTAGTTATCCTAATTTGTTCAAGAGTCTGCTGGTTGAGGAGTAGTAACTATTCTTGAACCCGGTGATGCGAGTTCTGAAGCAGTTGTATCTTCTACCTGACAGTAGCAGCAAGAAAAGAGCACGGCCGTGAAGATCTTTGATGATGGATGCTGTCTTCCAGTGACACTGTTTCTTGTAGATGTACTGAATAGGTGGGAGGGCTCTGCCTGGATACCACAAACAACTAAATGCTACCTTAATGGAGAGTCAACCACTCTCAAGTCATCTTTGAAACTGCTTCCTCTCTTTAACTGTTCAACTAGAAATCACCAGTTGTAGGGCACAGAACCTCAATCTAATCTGTCCGTTGTGACAGTGTTTGTTTCTTAGATGCTGCTTAGCACACAGTCTTACACCACCATTTCAACAGGTTAGCTCTGGTGTGACTGAAGCAGCATTCATCTCCTGGCTTCGTAGTAACAATAAAATTCGGGACATGCTGGGCTACATGGTTTACAAATTGCACTCTTGCACTAATGTACTTCTCCTGCCTTGGGGCCCTACAGATGCCCAATTTGAACTGCCATTTTGTCCACACAGATAAAGAGAAGCTGTCAGCTCAGTTCTACTTACCAGCTGTCAGTCTAGAGCGTTCTAGATTATGGGACATCAAACTTTTTTTTAAATGAAGGCTTCTGATTTTGGCTTTTTAAGGTAAGCGCTATCGCTATCCCCATCTCCATCCCCACCCCCACTCCCTTGAGTTTATGGGATGTCAGTCTCACAACCAAGTGCAGTATTAATTGCAATTAACTTCCAAATCGCTGTGCCGTCCTCGGTACTTTTACCTCAAACACTTCCAGTAACCCTTAAGCTTTCCCTCCGTGCCTTCTCCCCGACCTTCGCCCCTCCATCATTGACCATCAACTCCAGGAACTTTTCGAAAATCCCTTTAACACATACAAACATCGGGCCCGAAAACTAGCTTTTCTCGAAGTACATCAGTTTCTTCGGGACGACAAGTCATACCTTACCTACATAACACTTCCAAATCATCTAACACTCCCAACAGCTTATCCCTCGTACTCCTCTCCGAGGCCGCCATTACGCCGAGACACGCTTCCGGTGTGCGCAGGCGCGGAACAGCGCCTCCCTGACGTACTGGTGGCAATTGGATTTGCAGCGGCAGTTGCCAGTCCGCAGTACAGGACTGACACATCAGATCTGAGTAGGAAGTAAGTGTGCATTAGAAAATGTTAACAAAATACCATAGTATTCTTCTTTGCAAATAGCGGTGACAGAAACCTCTATTTGATTTCAAGTTTCTCGCTGTATTATGCCGCCACTCGAATTCCGCTGTGATTCTTCAGGATCGAGTGGGGCTGGGGGAATTATTTCGTTGTTTGCATTTCCGAAGTTGAACTCCATCCTAGCTTCCATCACTGGGAAGGGCGGCCGCATCTTGACCAAATATGAAAATGCTAGAAACGCTCAGAAAGACTGCGCAAAGAAAACAACAGAATTAACGTTTCAGTTCGAAGACCTTTGGCTAGATCTCGAAACGGAAACAGTGAACAATTGTTTATTTACGTTGATTGGTTTTGGGTTGGGAAGGAATGAATGGAAATAACCTCCAATGGGGTGAAGCTAAGAGGTCTTGGAGATGTGCTCTGTAGGAGTTATCCGGTTAATGAATTAACGATGATTGTTAGAAGTGTGTAAAAGTTGTGAAATGTAGGTCGCAAAATTGCAGGGCACCAAGTCGAAAGGAGAACGTTGGAACTCCCCACCGGAGCACTATGGCAGGAAAGCAGCCTATCATTAAGGACCCCCACTATCCAGGCTATGCTCTCTTCTCGCTGCTGCCGTCAGGAAGGAGGTATAGGACTGTTTACTCCTCTCCATAGATGCTGCCTGACCTGATGAGTTCTTCCAGCATTTTGTGTGTGTTGCTCTGGATTTTCAGTTTCTGCAAAAACTCTTGTGTTTAGGAGGTACAGGAGCCACAGGACCAACACCACCAGGTCACGGAACAGGTCTTGAACCAGAGGGGATAATTTTACTCACCCTAACGCTGACCTGATTCCACAACCAATGAACTCACTTTTAAGGAATGTACAACTTCTGTTCTTTATATTTGTTGGTTATTTATTATTAGTTTCTTTCTGTATTTGCACAGGTTAGATTTTTTACACATTGGTTGTTTGCGTGTCTGTTGTATGAGGTTTTTTTTCCATCGATTCGATTGTGTTTCTTTCTGTTCACCATGAATGCCCACAAGAAAATGAATCATGGTGACATCTGTACTTGGATAACAAACTTACTTTGAAATTTGAAATAATGCATGGAAACAGAGAAAAAATAAGTAATATTACACCTTGCAGTAGAACTGGAAAGGTTCGGAATACAAAAAGAAAACGTGAGTTATCTGACAATGTTGAATTGGATATTGAATCTGAATCAGAATCAGGTTTAATATCATCAGATGTGTCGTGAAATTTGTTAACTTACCAGCAGCAGTTCAACGCAAAGAAAAAAATAATAATAATAAATAAATAAATCAATTACAATATATGTATATTGAATAGATTAAAAATTATGCAAAAACAGAAATAATATATATTAAAAAAGTGGGGTGGTGTTCATGGGGTCAATGTCCATTTAGGAATTGGATGGCAGAGGGGAAGAAGCTGTTCCTGAATCATTGAGTGTGTGCCTTCAGGCTTCTGTACCTCCTTACCTGATGGTAACAGTGAGAAAAGGCCATGCCCTGGGTGCTGGAGGCCCTTAATAATGGACACTGCCTTTCTGAGACACCACTCCCTAATGATGTGTTGTGTACTTCGTAGGTTAGTGCCCAAGATGGAGCTGACTACATTTACAACCCTCTGCAGCTTCTTTCAATCTGCAATGAAAGGCTGCAATGTGACCAAACTGAAGATGAAGCCATACATTAGGCCTTATTGAGACAGTGCAGGAAGCCACAAGCAGATGAAACTCAAGGAACAAGCAAGTCAGAGTCATTCCTGTGGACTAAAAGAAGGTGCTGTATCAAACAATCACCTAATCTGTGCTTGGTTTCTCTAACGTAGAGGAAATAGCTTCATGAGCATTAATTGTAATACCCTGAAGTGGAAGGGGATAATTGCTCAACTTAAAAGGACTCTGGATAATAGGAAGAGACAAAATACCACATTGCATTTTCTGTAGTCACATGGGAAAGGGAGAAGTTAATAGACATTGAATGGTAACTTAAAAGGTGCATATTGTCAGAGGCTCAGTTTGAGTCATCTTGCAGCAGAACAGGTAAGACAAGTTCACAAAGCTACAAGTGAAAAAATTATGAAGGCTATTGTTTTACAGTAACACATAAACAGAATATTAGTATCCATCATAATGGGTCAAATTCAAGACATAAGAAATAGGAGCAACAATGGCCCCCTGGCCCTTTGTCTGCTGTGCACTTTCCTGCACTTTCCCTATCCTTTAAAGTGACAAGTGTCACTATTTAATCCAGAGATACTGTACCCAAAAATCTACTTTGACAGCAAACACTGAATGGAAATATAAAAGTACTCTATAGGCACAAGAAATGGAGAAGGGTTGTAAAAGGAGAGATCAGAAATTAAAAGCGAAATGTGCTCAAAGATGCAGACGGTATCTTTGATGTACAAAATAAGTAGAAACATAGAAAACCTAAAGCACGATACAGGCCCTTCGGCCCACAAAGCTATGCTGAACATGCCCTTACCTTAGATATTACCTAGGGTTACCCATAGACCTCTATTTTTCTGAGCTCCATGTACCTGTCCAGGAGTCTCTTAAAAGACCATATCATATCTGCCTCCACCACCATCACTGGCAGCCCATTCTATGCGCTCACCACTCTCTGCGTAAAAAAACTTACCCGACACCTCCTCAGTCCCTACTTTCAAGCACTTAAAACTGTGTCTACCCATTTCAGTCCTGGGAAAAGCCTCTGACTATCCACACGATCAATACCTCTCATCATCTTGTACACCTCTATCAGGTCACCTCTCATCCTCCGTCGCTCCAAGGAAAAAGGCTGAGTTCACTCAAACTTTTCTCATAAGGCATGCTCCCCAATCCAGGCAACATCCTTGTAAATCTCCTGTGCACCCTTTCTATGGTTTCCACATCCTTCCTATAGTGAGGCAACCAGAACTGAGCACAGTACTCCAAGTGGGGTCTGACCAGGGTCCTACAAAGCTGCAACATTACTTCTCAGCTCTTAAACTCCATCCCACAATTGATGAAGGCCAATGCACCGTATGCCTTCTTAACCACAGAGTCAACCTGTGCAGCAGCTTTGCATGTCCTATGGACTTGGACTCCCAAGATCTCTCTGATCCTCTGCACTTCCAAGAGTCTTACCATTAATACTATATTCTACCATCATATTTGACCTACCAAAATGAACCACCTCACACTTATCTGGGTTGAACTCCATCTTCCACTTCTCAGCCCAGTTTTACATCCTATCAATGTCCTGCTGTAACCTCTGACAGCCCTCCACATTATCCACAACACCTCCAACCTTTCTGTCATCAGCAAATTTACTAACCCATCCCTCCACTTCCTCATCCAGGTCACTTATAAAACTCATGAAGAGTAGGGATCCCAGAACAGATGGCTGAGGCACACCACTGGTGACCGACCTCCATGCAGAATATGACCCATTGTTGCAGAAAAGGTATTACTCGGTCACAAAGGGAGATTGCCTTAGAAAGTCTTTATTGTAGCATGATATCGTGGAGAGCTAATCCTCTTATAAGCGGAGTTCCGAGACTCTGTCTGACAATGGGTCATGCTCTTATTTATATCCCAAACATACGAGAGAAAAACACATGAATCAGAAGGAGGAGCTTCAATGGCAATTCTGCTGAGTAGCAAAGTTGCAGGATATGTCCTTGAGCAGTTACACATTTACTTCAGTGTTAATTTCTCAAAGGAGTATATCAGATAGGCTAAAAGAGTATATCAGACATGATGATACAAACATAGTTATTTAAATCAACCTGACTGAAAGGCACATTGTCAGCAGCACAGAGTACATTAGTCACAGTAGACTTTGATTTTACATCTGAAGATCATTAACCCTTCCTTGCTCAATACAGTGTCAGCTCTGGGTATTTTTTTCCATAGTTCAAGTACAGAACACTGCTGTGAATTAAAAACTCTATAACCCAGGTATCTAGCAGGTAACAAAATTTCTTCCACGCCCGTCTACAACCACTCCTTGCCTTCTTGTGGGCAAACCATTTCTGGATCCACAAAGCAACGTCCCCTTGGATCCCATGCCTCCTTACTTTCTCAATAAGCCTTCCATGGGGTACCTGTCAAATGTCTTACTGAAATCCATGTACACTACATCTACTGCTCTACCTTCAATGATGTGTTTAGTCACATTCTCAAAAAATTCAATCAGGCTCGTAAGGCATGACCCGCTTTTGACAAAGCCATGCTGGCTATTCCTAATCATATTTTGCTTATCCAAATGTTCATAAATCCTGCCTCTCAGGATCTTCTCCATCAACTTACCAACCATTGAGGTAAGACTCACTGGTCTATAATTTCCTGGGCTATCTCTACTCCCTTTCTTTAATAATGGAACAACATCCACAACCCTCCAATCCTCTGGAATCTCTCCTGTCCCCATTGATGATCCAAAGATCATCGCTAGAGGCTCAGCAATCTCCTCCCTCACTTCTCACAGCAGCCTGGGGTACATCTCATCCAGTCTCGGTGACTTATCCAAGTTGATGCTTTCCAAATGCTCCAGCACATTCTCTTTAATATCTACATGCTCAAGCTTTTCAGTCTGCTGCAAGTCATCCCCACAATCACCAAGATCCTTTTTCGTAGTGAATACTGAAGCAAAGTACTCACTAAGTACCTCCTCTATCTCCTCCGGTTCCATACACACTTTTCCACTGTCACACCTTATCGGTCCTATTCTCTTGTCTTATCCTCTTGCTCTGCACATACATGTAGAATGCCTTCCGGTTTTCCTTAATCCTGTCCGCCAAGGCCTTCTTGTGGCCCCTTCTGGCTCTCCTAATTTCTTTCCTAAGCTCTTTCATGCTAGCCTTATAATCTTCCAGATCTCTATCATTACCTAGCTTTTTGAACCTTTCGTGAGCTCTTCTTTTCTTCTTGACTAGATTTACAACAGCCTTTGTACCCCACGGTTCCTCCTAATATCCTCTCCCTGTCTCATTGGAACAAACCTATGTAGAACTCCATGCAAATATCCCCTGAACATTTGCCACATTTCTGCCGTACATTTCCTGGAAACATCTGTTCCCAATTTATGCTTCCAAGTTCCTGTCTGATAGTCTCATATTTCCCTTACTCCAATTAAATGCATTCCTAACTTGTCTATTCTTATTTCTTTCCAATGCTATGGTAAAGGAGGTAGAATTGTGATTACTATCTCCAAAATTCTTTCCTACTGAGAGACCTGACACCTGACCACGTTCATTTCCCAATATCAGATCAAGTACAGCCTCTCCTCTTGTAGGCTTATCTACATATTGTGTCAAGAAACCTTCTTGAACACACCTAACAAACTTCACCCCATCTAAGCCCCTCACTTGAGGGACATGCCAATCGATATTTGGGAAATTAAAGTCTCCCACCACAACAACCCTATTATTATGACTCCTTTCCAGAATCTATCTCCTCCTTTTCTGCAGCCGTGACACTATCTCTGATCAACAGTGCCACGCCCTCACTTTTTTTGCCTCCCTCCCTGTCCTTTCTGAAACATCTAAGGCCTGGTACTCAAAGTAACTATTCCTGCCCCTGAGCCATCCAAGTCTCTGTAATGGCAACAACATCATAGCTCCAAGTACTGATCCACACTCTAAGCTCATCTGCTTTGTTCATAATACTCCTTGCATTAAAATAGACACATCTCAAACGATCGGTCTGAGCATATCCCTTCTCTATCATCTGCCTATCCTCCCTTTCACACTGTCTCCAAGCTTTCTCTATTTGTGAGCCAGCCGCCTCTTCCTCCATCTCTCCAGTTTGATTCCCAGCATTTCTAGTTTAAACTCTCCCTAATAGCCTTAGCAAACCTCCCCGCCAGGATATTGGCCCCCCGAGATACAAGTGCAACCCATCCTTTTTATACAGGTCACTCCTCCCCGAAAAGAGGTTCCAATGATGCAGAAGTCTGGATCTCTGCCCCCTGCTCCAATCCCTCAGCCATGTATTTATCCTTCACCTCACTCTATTCCTATTCTCACTGTCATGTGGCACAGGCAGCAATCCCAAGATTACTACCTTTGTGGTCCTGCTTCTCAGCTTCCTTCCTAACTCCTTTAAGTCTGCTTTCAGGACCTCCTCCCTTTTTCTGCCTATGTTGTTGGTACCAATACGTACCACGACCTCTGGCTGTTCTTCTTCCCATTTCAGGATATCATGGACGTGATCAGAAACCTCCTGGATCTTGGTACCTGGGAAGTGAACTACCATCTGTGCTTCTTTCCTGAGTCCACAGAATCGCCTATCTGACCCCCTAACTAGAGTTCCCTATCAGAATCAGAATCAGACTTTAATTGCCAAGTACCTGTGCACATACAAGGAATTTACTTCTGGCAGATGTTGTCTCTCTGCTCATAACAATAATAATGATAAATATAAATGAAAATATAGATTATACATACAGGTAGTGCAATCCAAGTAATAGTTAGCCGACAGTTAACTGGCAGTTAATTGTTCAGCAAAGTGACCGCAGTAGGGAAAAAACTTCTCCAGTGCCTATTAGTCTTAGTCTGGAGGGATCTGAAGTGCCTACCAGATGGAAGCAGTTCAAACAGTTCGTGTGCAGGATGGAAGGAGTCCTTTATGATGTTCCCCGCCCTCTTCTTCAACCTGGAAGAGTACAGGTCCACAATAGAGGGCAGGGAGGCTCCAATGATGCGCTCGGCAGTCCTCACTGTGCGCTGTAGTCTGGTTCTATCACTGCTGCCAACCTCTTCCTTTCCCTCCTCTTCTGAGCCACAGGGCCAGACTCTGTGCCAGAGGCGTGGCCACTGTTGCTTCCCCCAGGTAGGCCATCTCCCCCTCCTCCCCAAACAGTCCTCAAGCAGGAGTACCTTTATCATTCTTAACTAAGGAAGTTGCTGGCAGAATCCCAACAATGTAAGTAGCAGTTGAAATTCTGGGTGGGCTAAAAATTGAAAAAACAACATGAACTAGGTGGTTTAGCTGCACTTAAATTGGGTAAGCCGCATGCCCTAGATCGGAGGCTCCTGGAAGTAAGGAACTTTCTATTGTGCTTGTTCTTATTGGAAGTCACAAATTTGGATCCTAGGAGAGCCAATAAAGTGCATTTTATACACGGTAATGCACTGCAGCCATTGTGTCCCAGTGATGGAAGTGTTGCCTGTTTAGTGAGGAGGATGGGGTGGGGTACATGTCAAGCAAATTGTTTTATCTGCTTGGCACTGTACTTCTCAGTTCAGTTCAGTTTTCAGTTTATTGTCATTTAGAAACCACAAATGCAGTTAAAAAATGAGGCAATGTTCCTCCAGAATGCTATCACAAAAGCACACGACAAAACAGACTACACCAGAAACATTTGGTAATCCCCAAATCCAGAGTCCAGAGAGGCTGCTGTGTATTTGGTGTTCCAGCAGTTCTTTAGGTGCCATTCATTGAAGGTCAGTTTTGGTTCTCAGAATGAACATGAGAATCAGAATCAGGATATTACAGACATCATTCATCCCTGCCGTGTCCTGTGATGTTGGTGATCACGGTCCTTCCATGACTATGAATTTTCTAGGCAACTTTTTCTTTCAAAGTGATTTGCCATTGCCTTCTTCTTGGCAGTGGACACAGACAGGTGACCCCAGCATTAATAATAAACTTCAGAAATGATCCCCCACAATCAAGAGAAAATCTGCAGATGCTGTAAATCCCAGCAACACACAAAATGCTAGAGGAGCTCAGCAGGCCAGGCAGCCTCTAGGAAAAGAGTACAGTCCACATTTTGGGCCGGAGTGTTGCCTGGCCTGCTGAGTTCCTCCAGCATTTTGTGTGTGTTGTTCCCATTCCACCCTCCCACCCACTCCTCTAGCCAGTCTTCCAATTTTAGGACAGGCCTGCGACATTCAGTGGACTTGTGGACTAATGGGCTTCCAACATCCCTGGCGGACTATCAGCCCCGTAGACCAAGGCTTCGGCTTCTAGACTTCCTACTGGCGTTTGGACATCTTTGGCATACCCTAGGTATTGCCTGTGCCAGGTTCCCGAACACCAGACTCGCGGAGGCTCTTGTGCCTCTCGCTCCCACGGGCACCCAGTCCCCGGGACCCCCTGACGTGGGGGGCGCCAACCCCTGTTCTAGTTCTTTAAACTTGAAATTCAGAGTCCATAGCTCTGAATGGCACAGGAAATGGGGTGATCTCTTAAAAGTACCCTCAGTTTAGTTACCCTAGAATAAGGGCTGCATCTTATTTCTAACAACCATCAATTCTAATTTTTTTCTCTCTCTTTCAAGGTCGAGACGAGCTTCTGCCTCCATACTTAATCTGATCTGATGCAGCATCTCTGGACAGGCGTGCAAGTTAGCACTTGTCTGAAGTGTTGTGGAATGTGTTTTTTATTCCGCCGCGTTGAAGGGTTGGGAGGCCGGCGAGGGCAGGGCCGGGGCGGGGCGGGGCGACGCCGACTCCGGCAGCCGAGCCGAGCGCCCTCGGAAGCGGGTTTTATTTGGGAACTGCGTCACGCGCGGTCCAGGAGCGAGCGAGGCGGTCTCGGCTGAGCTGAACTTAAAGCGGTCGTGGTTCCATCATGGTGAAAGTGGCCTTCAACTCTGCGCTCGGCCAGAAGGCGCCCAAGAAGGATGAGAACAACGAGACGCTGATCATCCCCGAGAAGGTGGGTGAGCTCGCCGTTTTCAGGCGGTCTCCTTTGTGAGACGGGCCGCCGGAGTCGTCGCCACCCGCCCGGTGCTTGCGGAGGGTGCCCCCGGTGCAGATCAGCCATCCCCGGCCGGGTGGCTCTGCGGGTCGTGAGCGGTGTTCGGGCCCGCGGAAGGCAGGGGTGGAGGAGTACGGATTTTCCACCGCGACGGTAGCGGCGCCTGTAAAATGGCTGCCGGTCTGAGAGGCCGCCCTCCTTGTCGGAACGGACTGCCTCCCTGCCCCCTCCTGCAAGAAGCAGCATCGTCACTGGGGAAACTCCACAGTTCACTCCCGGCTCCCCTGTTGGCTCCCAAACAGCTGGACTTTGCAGTGGGCGTTTTGTTTTCCTTTTACCAGAAACGATGTTCAAGGTCCTTGCGGTAATTGTTCTGCTCTGCGATTCCTTATCTAATACACAAGTCCCCACTATTCCTCACAGCACCGTGAAGGGAAGTGCAGCTAGGGAGAGGAAACATTAACGGCGGTCAAACGTTCGGATTTTAAGTAACCTCCAATTTGTTGGAGGATCTGTGGTCAGTCATCATTTCTGGGGGAGGGAAGAGAAGAAGAAAATTTGATAAAGGTTTCGAATCGAAACTTCCTATGCCGACTGCGTGAATTGTGAACATTCTTCCCCTGAAGGTGTAGAATTCCCAAGTGGTCATTACCTTCCATATATACTAAATAGGTATATGGAGCATCTCCAGTTAATTGCCACTAACATTTAGATAGGAGAATGTGTAGGGTTAATAGCCACATACAAGTAGGTCAATAGGATTGTTCCAAGAGCCAGCATACAACTTGATGGGCCAAATGGACTCTACAGCATTAGGAAATCCATGTGTTACATTTTTTATTGCCCCTCTACCCCATAAGGCTGCCAACAACAGACTTGATCAACTCAAGATCACACCAAAGTTGACAAAGGCATGGAAAATTGAAAAAAGAGCTTATTTTGGCATTAATGTTGCAGGATATGAATTAAACAGGGACATTAATACAGACTGGCAGAAAACACCAGTTACAAACCACACATTACACTTGTCATTCAAACATGACAACCACAGTCTCTAAATATTTAATGAAATTCCCACCCTGATATTTTAAATTTATTTTGCACAATTTTTAACCTCCAATTGCACCATGTACAAATCATGAAATCCTGCCTTATCTGCCTCCTTGTACTACACAATTCTTCACTGTAATCTGTGTATTACAAGACTAAAAATCCAACTGGAGACACACAAGGGACAGTAGATGCTGGAATCTGGAGCAACGATCTGCTGGATCGAGCAGTGGGGCGAGCAGCATCTGTGGGAAGTGGGGGGGGGGGTGGGAAAGGATGGCTTTGTCAACCGTTCAGTTGGGCCAAACAGTCTCCTTTCAGTTAGCATATATTTATCCTTGTGCACATCTTTCCCTTTGATAACTTTGGCAATCTAACCTGTTTTAAATAGATCTTTTCCCCAATTCTAACAATTGAGCGTTTGTAATTTTTTTCCACAGACCTTTGAGTTATTTTCCAAAAAAAAATCTCAGCCCATTTAATTTGTAGACTTGGTCTTGAACATCATAATTTGTTTCAACCACTTTTGCCGTATTCTACTTAATTCTCCTGAAGGCTAATCCAGTGAGATGTAGCTTGTTTCTTCCAAATATTATAAGTTTGTGGGTGATTTTCAGCTTTTTTTAATTAGGCATGCCAGTAAATAATGACTTAAGTGGGGGGGGGGGGGCACAAGGAATTATAAAGCAATTTTCCAATCTGTACTTTTTTCTCTACTACATGCTTCCAGAAGTGTATCTTGCAAAATGTTGCTTTGCATTTGTCTGTATGGTATGATTTGTCAAAGGTCAAAATTCATTACTTGTTTAAGATTGTTTTAAGAGATTAATCTTTAAAAGCTGCAGTCCCACACCGCTTTTGGATGTGGAACTTCCTTCCAGAAGTTTGCCCCAGTGACTTTATAATGTGATATTTGGAGAGCTTTCAAAATGGTCATGTTCCTAATACTGTTCTTCTAGGAAATGGAGGTTGTAAGTTTGCAAGAGGCAATCTGAGTATGGATAAGTTGTAAGAGTACAGACTGCAGGCACTGTGCACTGATAGTCAGAGGACTGAACGGATGGATAGATTTTAAGTTTGCATCTTTCGCCCCAAAAGAAAAATTTGTTAAGTTCTTGTTGACAGTGTGCTAAGATGTTAGCTCCATTTTCTGAAACCTCTTCCAGTAGAAATATTGAACTGCACTGGTTCTATCTACATGTAGGGTAATGTTTCACTACTGTAAAGAAGGTCGACTGACTGGGTATAAACTGTGGTTTATATTTAGGAGTTTGTGGTTAATGATGTGGTTACATAACACCAGCTTCCCATTGTATCATAAGTCTACCTGTACTGTAAAAGTACAGTTTATTAACTGTGACTCATTTTCACAATGAATATTTTGAAAAATGCATTATTATCTAAATAGATAATGAAAAGTTCATAGTTTAAGGACAATACAGTTTTGAGTTGTTTAAAGAAACATTGTATTTTTTTAAATTTAGTTGTACTAGGATTGTAAAGGGAAAATTTAGAAAACTGGGTATGTCTGAAGGGTACAGGAGACATCAGGGTAAATGATAAGCCCGTTGTGTTTTGGAATGAAGGGAATATTCTTTATGATGCAGGTAAAGGTGAGGTAGGAGCCACTAGCATCCTTATTTACTTCCACTTTTTCTCTCTGAGATCAGAAAACTTTTGAGTATGCTTTTTCGTGTCCAGGCCTTTTCCTCTGTTCCTCCCTTCTATTTGCATGATTTCCTTTCTTGAATCCTCCCCATTCCTTCATCTTCCAATTTGTTTTTCCAAGCTGCATAAACTGCAAACATATTTAATCTTTCCTGACCAAACAATAAGATTCTCATATCCTTCAAATTTATCTTTTAATTTGATCTGTGGCTGTAGCCCTCTCTAAGCTAATCTAGCTATACAAGTTTATTCCTGTCCCTTCAATACTCTCTAATCTTAGTTTACTACTATCATTACAATTACATTATTTTCCTAAACCTTTATTCTTTATCTGTATTGTTAAGCAGGATGTTAACTGAAGATTTACATGTGAAATATCGGCATGTTTTCCAAAAGAAAATTTCAAAGTGCAAACGGCTGTCCTGTGGAATAGCACCTTTACTACTCAATGTGACACAGATGTAATGTCTGCTCGAGTTGAAAAGACCAACATGCTACTTACTTAAGAACATTATATCACCTAAGGAGGCTATTTGTATGCCATATATCTTAAAGTCAAGGATGTTGATGTTTTGAAAATTGTCCCACTCCCCTCCCTCCATCCTCATTTCTTTGCACAATTAAAGGATTGCACAATAGAATTTATCATTTGAGGATTAAGACCTTCTGAAGTGGAAACTCCTTAGCTTCTACTAAAGGGTGGTGCTCTGGAATCTTCCAGTTTATTGAGGCTGATAACATTAGAGCTTAACTATTGAAAGTTTGGCTATTGTGATAATTTAGTTGTGAGAATCATATTTACTGTGGGAAAACTATATCGCTATGCTAGTTCTTGGTTCATCACTCTTGCATTACAAAATGGGGTTTTCCCCATGAGCATCATGGGTTAGCTGGGTAATGCATATTAATAAAGACTACACTGAAATTGTGTAAAAAGAAAAGACATTCTTTAGTTGTAAACACCTTTGCATTAGTACTGTTGGATCAAGGCAACTGATATTTGGTTTATTAGACTTAAGTCAATTTTTGTTTGGTGATCTTTGGCATTAAGATAACTTCTTCTTTTATACAGGAGCCAGAGGAGGAGGTTGTGCCATTTAGACACCAATCACGTGTCTGGTGTTGGTGTATGTGCCTGGGACTAGCTCTTATGCTGTCGGGTGTGGTGGTTGGTGGTGCATATCTCTACCGATATTTTATTGTACAGGTATGAAAATAACATCATTTGGTTATTGATCTGTATGACTTTTTAATCATTACTATTTTTGCTGGATGCTCGATTATTTTTGTGTGGTAATGACAGCAGAGTTTTTTTTCTAGTTGGATAAACTAAGACAAACAAGCTATACTGCCCAAACAACTTTCTTGTTGTGTAAATTATAGAATATTTTGTAAACTGGAGCAGGTTAGCTCAATGTTAAGCAGTTCAGCTCTATTTAAAAAAAATTAATACGTTTAGAGGATGTGGCAGACTAGTGGTATGAGTGATGTGTAGTAGATAGCTAACCCTGAGAAATGTGTGATACGAGTTTGGTGGGCAACATGAGGAAGCTGCAAATAATTTAAGAAAAAGCATATTGCGATGTTAAAAGCAGATTATGCAGGAAATAATTTGCATAATTATCCAGGCGGTCAGGCTGCATCAATGGAGGAGAATCAAAGGGACATTAGGTGACAGCTTTGCAGAAGTCCTGCACTCAGCTTTGTATTGCCTGCTGCTTTAATTCTTATTGTTGTCGCAGGCCCAATGCAGCTTGAGCAACACCACCCTACTACCCATCTGAGCATCTTGTGCAGATTTCTGGTCTCAATATTCAGTTCTGCCACTTAGGATAACTTGATTTTTTTTTTATCAGCTTTTGGTAACTTTGAGATCAGTCATCTATGTGTAATATTAACTCGGTGTGTTTTTCATTTCTCTGACATTGGAAGACATGCCAGGTTTGGATTTCAAAGCTCCCACATTCTTTTTCTTTCTTTGGTTCCTTTGGCTGTTTTTGTCTTTCAACTGCCTTTATTCAATTCATTGCTCAGATAATTTTGATTACAGTTTATCTCCATGGTCAACCTGGTTTCATCGTATCAGAACATGGCCCTCTCCCCATCCTTGCTGCAGTTTTGCAAACTTCTTTTATTATCTCTTCAGTTCTGATGAAGAGACCTGAAAAAACACCTCTATTTCTATTCCCACAGCTGTGGTCTGACTTGAGTATTTACAGTACTTTCTATTGTTTTAGATTATACAGAAAATTTTACATGGGATAATCAACAACCAGAGGTCATAGACCTGCCCATTCACCTCTTCCCTCCCCTCCCCTCCCCTCCCCTCCATTCAGGATCCCAAACAGTTCCTTCCAGGTGAGGCAGCACTTCACCTGCAAATCTGCTGGGGTTGGCTTTTGTATCTGGTGCTCCCAATGTGGCCTCCTCTACATTGTTGAGACCCGTCATAAATTGGGAGACTGTTTTGTTGAGCACCTCAACACAATCCGCCACGAGCTGGACTTTCCAGTGGGCAGACATTTTAATTCCAATTCCCAGTTCAAAGGTGTCAATCTATGGCCTCCTCTTCTGCCAAGTTGAAGGTGCCCTCAGGGTGGAGAAGCAACACTTTATATTCTGTCTGGGTACCTTCCAAGCTGATGGCATGAATATTGCTATTTTTTTCCCATAAACTATTTCCTACTCCCCTTCCCCCTTGTATTTCTCCACTCTGACTTTTTAACTTCTTCTCACCTGCCTGTTACTTCTCTCTGGCTCTCCTCCTCCTCCACTCTCCTCTCCTATCAGATTCTTTCTTCACCAGCCCTTGACCTTTCCCACTCACCTGGCTTCACCTATCATCTTCCAGCTAGCTTTTTTCCTTTCCTCACCTTTTTATTCTGGCATCTTCTCCCTTCCTCTTCAGTCATGAAGAAGGGTCTCAGCCCGAAACATCAACTGTTTATTCTTTTCTGTAGATGCAGGCTGACCTGCTGAATTCCTCCAGTGTTTTGTGTGTGTTGTCATGGACTTGATTCATTTTGCAAATAATCAAAGTACTTTGTGGAATGAATGGCAAGATCTGGACTGTGTTGCTTCATAGAGAATCACTGATAACTTTAAAAAGAAAATTATTTAAGTGCTAAGAAGGATAAAGAAAAAAGGGATATGAAATTGCAGAAGTGAGATTCTGGTTCTGCATAGACTATGATTCTACATTTATGGGTATTTGGAAGGAACAAAACTGGATCTTTTAAAAATATTAAATTGCAAGGAAAGTTGCATTGTTTCAGTGGATAACTGAAGCACTGGAGCACCATGTTTCTCAAATGCTTCTTTGTATCTTGCCTAACTACAATTGACTCTCTTCTCTCCCCCCCCCCGCCCCTTTAAGCAGTCAGTATAACTTTGTAAAATAGAAATTTCAATGCATATATCAATTTTGAGGAAGTCTTGGACACAGTAGATAGAGGATATCTAGTAATTGCATCAAAAAATTGTCATAAGAGCCTATGGTGTTGAGGATACCATTGTTATCAGAATCACGTTTAATACCGCTGGTGTATGTCGTGAAATTTGTTAACTTTACAGCAGCAGTACAATTAAATACACGATAAATATAGTAAGTGTGTGTATATATGTGTATGTGTCTGTTAAGTCAAAATAAGTCATGCAAAAAAAAAGTGACGTAGTGTTAGTGGGTTCAGTGTCCATTTAGAAATCGGATGGCAAAGGGGAAGAAGCTGTTCCTGAGTAGCTGAGTGAATGCCTTCAGGTTTCTGTACCTCTTTCCTGACAGTCTTTTAGACATTCTCGAGTGAACTAGTCTTTGTTTTTTAAAAAAAAGCTAACCAAATTTGTAGCAGCATCCAGAACTTTTAAAAAAATTTCTTCTCCGAGTTTTTGACATCAGCACTTCTCTGTGAAGAAAGCAGTGTTGTGACCAAATCAGGATTTTCTTTTTACATGAGAAATGAAACCTCTCATGGATCCAACCATTGAAAGGCACCATCAGTACAGCTGCCAACACAGCTCATACAAGACATACCTTTCATTAGGAAACGTAGAAAACCTACAGCACAATACAGGCCCTTTGGCCCACAAAGTTATGCTGAACATGTCATGCTCATGTACCTGTCCAGGTGTCTTAAAGACCCTATCGTGTCTGCCTCCACCAGTGTTCCACCACTGTCGCCGGCAGCTCATTCCACGCACTCACCACTCTGCATTTAAACAAAAACAACAATAACGACACCACTTACCCCTGACATCTTCTGTGTAACTATTTCCAAGTACCTTAAAACTGCCCTCTCGTGTTAGCCATTTCTGCCCTGAGAAAAAGCCTCTGACTAGCCACATGATCAATGCCATTCATCATCTAGTACACCTATATCAGGTCACCTCTCATCCTCCATTGCTCCAAGGAGAAAGGCTGAGTTCACTCAACCTAGAGATATAGACAGATATGAAGATAGAGCATTAAACATATCCTGCCTTTGTTTTGGATGGCTCTTTGCAACAGAAAAATTTTTTTTTTGAATTTCATCATCATTTACAAATCTTATAAATGCTACAACATGATATTTATTGGAGAAATCTGTTGACTCATTAACTTTGATAGGGAAGCTGTTTTTCAGTTTATCACACAAAACCTCTTCAGCATCATGTGACATGCCATCAATATGTCGACTTATGGTACTGTTTGAGAGTGGCTGCCTTCTCGCCTGAACAAAAGCCATGCAAGAACCTATTCTTGAGCTACTATATGTGGACGACTGTGCTCTCCTCATGCACACAGAGGATGCACTACAGCTACAGTCACAGTCTGCCAAGGCTGCAAGGGCTTACAGGTTAACGGTCAGTCTGAAGAAAACAATGATTCTCCTTCAGAAGCCCTCTCATGGCGTTTACATCCTGGCTCAGATCACCATTGACGACCACCCTCTCACCACGGTTGAGCAGTTCACCTACCTGGGCAGCGTCATCTCTAATGCTGCTATGGTAGTAAGTGACATTGACCATCGACTCTTCAGAGCTAGCAGTGCCTTCAGGCACCTTCAGAAATGTGTGGAAGATCCACCAGCTGCATCTGTCCACAGAAATCCAGGTGTACAGGGCTGCCTTCATCATAACTGCTATGTCTCTTCTATATCTGTGTACTTGTAATGTTACTGTGACACTGTAATTTCCTTTGGGATTAATAAAGTATCTACCTATCTGTACGGCTTCGAAATCCAGGTCTTGTATCGTAAGCAAATCCGGTTGCTCAAGCACTTCCATCAGCACTGCCTCCACTCCATCATGGGTATCAGTTGGCAGGATCATGTCTCCAACAACGAGATCCTGGAGAAGGCTCAACTTTCAAGCATTGAAGCCACTAGCAGCTCCAAATGGACAGCTCCAGGTAACCGAAAGCAGTGTTCTATGGAGAACTCTCATGGCAAGAGAGATTGTGGTGCCCTGTGCAAGAGATACAAAGACCAACTTAAGTAGCAGCTCTCTCAGGCAAATAATAGAGGTCAACGAGTGGCAGCACCTGGCTTGTGACAGAGACTGCTGGTGAATATTGATCCACAAGGCAGCCAAAAATTTTGAGGAATCCAGAAGAGCGATTGTTGAAGAGAAGTGGAGATGCAGGAAGGATCTTGCTACCCAAGCGCCCTAATGCTATGCTGTCGCTCCTGAGGTCTCTTCTTCCCTCCTGATCTTCACAAGCAAAGAACCAGCTATCATCATTGAGTGTGAAACTTTACTGCATCTTTTTTTAAAACTTTTTTTGAGTTTTCAGATAATTACAGAAAGAAGAAATAAAATACCCTTCCCCCCACTCCCCTTAGCCCCTCCCCCCCTAACATCCCTATAGAAAAAGAAAGAATGCCTGGATATCGGAAGATCCCCACATGCTCCACGGAGTTCGTAATAACTTCAGTATATATATTTATTTCTTTTCCCAAATAACCAATTATTTTATCTTCAAAGTACCTATATATTTAATCCTGTTTTTTGTAAATAAGGGCGCCAAATTTTCAAAAATGTTTCATATTTATCTCTTAAATTATAAGTAATTTTTTCAAGTGGAATACAGCTGGAAATTTCATTCTTCCAACGATCTATACTTATGTATGTATCCGATTTCCAAGTAACTGCAATAGCCTTTTTGGCTACTGCCAGTGCAATTTTTATAAATTCTTTCTGATATTTAATCAATTTGGGTTTCGATTTTATCCCTTCAATATCGCCTAATAAAAATAATATTGGATTATGTGGAAGTTGTATTCCAATAAAACTCTTAAATTTGTCCAAAAAGGTTGAATTTTAGAACAAGACCAAGTAGAATGTAAAAAAGTACCAATTTCTTGGTTACATCGGAAGCACTGATCAGATAAATTTGGATTTAATTTATTTATTTTTTGTGGTGTAATATATAATTGATGTAAAAAATTATATTGCACTAATCTGAACCAGACATTTATTGTATTTGTCGTACTATCAAAACATAGTCTTGACCAATTTGTTTCTTCAATTTTAATATTCAAGTCACTTTCCCATTTTTGTCTTGACTTATGGACTCCTTGTTTAATTGCTTGTTTTTGAATCAAGCTATACATACAAGAAATAAATTTTTTAGTTTTTCCTTTTTGAATTAAAGTTTCTATTTCATTAGATTTCAGTAATAACATCGTTTGACCTAATTTTTCTCTTAAATAAGCCCTTAATTGGAAGTAACAAAAAAGAGTGTTGTTTGATACTTTACAGTTATTCTTTAATTGATCAAATGCCATTAATATACCTCCTTCAAAACAATCTCCTATATACCTAATCCCTTTTTGAAACCAATTATATAGAAGTTGATTATCGATTGTAAAAGGAATAAGTCTATTTTGAATTAAAGATCTCTTTGCTAATAAAGATTTCTTTGTCTCATCATCAACATTTATCTTATTCCATAAGTCAATCAAATGTTTTAATATAGGAGATTCTTTCTTTTCCTGTATCCATTTAGATTCCCATTTATATATGAAATCTTCTGGTGTATTTTCTCCCATTTTATCTAGTTCTATTCTAATCCATGCAGGTTTATCTTTCTCAAAAAAAGATGCAATAAATCTAAGTTGATTTGCTTTATAATAATTAAAATTTGGAAGTTGTAACCCTCCTAGATCAAATTTCCATATCAATTTTTCCAATGATATTCTTGACATCTTACCTTGCCAAAGAAACTTCCTCACATATTTATTTAACTCTTGAAAAAACTTCTGGGGTAATTGTATTGGTAGTGATTGAAATAAGTATTGTAGTCTATTGAATATATTCATTTTTACGGTATTTACTCTACCTACTAATGTTATTGGTAATATCATCCATTTATCAAGATCTTCTTGAATTTTTTTCAATAATGGTAAGTAATTTAACGTATAAATTCTTTATATCATTATCAACTCTTATACCTAAATATTTTATACCATTTGCCAGCCATCTAAATTGAGTTATTAATCGACATTGACTATAATCTCCTTTAGTAAGAGGTAAAATTTCACTTTTATCTCAATTTATTTTGTAACCTGATATTTTCCCATATTCTTCTAATCTATAGGATAATTTACACAACGAGTGCAATGGGTCTTTTAAATAAAGCAGAACATCATCAACAAATAAGTTAATCTTGTATTCTTCTTGATTAACTCTAAAACCCTTAATATCTGGGTCCATTCTAATTAATTCAGCTAATGGTTCTATCGCCAACACAAATAAAGCAGATGATAATGGACAACCTTGCCTAGTTGACCTTGTTAACTGAAATGGTGTTGAAATTTGACCATTTGTCACTACTTTAGCTTTGGGATTAGTATTTAAGGTTTTAATCCTTTTTATAAAAGATACCCCTAATCCATATTTTTCCAATACCTTAAATAAAAACCCCATTCCAATCTATCAAATGCTTTTTCTGCATCTAAAGCAACTGCCACACTCATTTCCTCCCTCTTTTGAGCCAAATGAATTATACTAAATAACCGAGTTACATTACCTGCCGATTGTCTATTTTTAATAAATCCTGTTTGATCGAAATGTATTAATTTTGGTAAGTATTTAGATAGTTTGTTAAGATTTTTGCTATTATTTTATAATCAGTGTTTAACAAAGAAATAGGTCTATATGATGTTGGCTTTAAAAGATCTCTATCTTTTTTTGGCAATACTATTAAAATAGCTGTCGAAAAAGATTCTGGAAGTTTATGCGTTCTTTCTGTTTGATGTATTAACTCCATAAAAGGAGGAATTAATAAATTACTTAAGATTCGTCACTTGAGATTCTGTTTCACGCGACCCTGCCACTTTGATCTGGTCCACGCCTTCATTAACCAGGTCCAACACTTGCCTTTGTTGAATCTTGCCCCTCTTGACATAGGATATCTGGTTTGTGGGGGTTTAGCAAGGGTTAATTGGGGTTTGTGGGGCTGAAGCCAGGGCTAATCGGGAAGTTGCCTAGGGTTTGTGGGGGTGTGTGCCCCTTTTGGACTTTAGGATTAGGTTTGAGTGTAGGGCTGGTGGATGTATATGTTTGGCTGGGAGAGGTTAGGCTGCAGAGTTTTGAGTATGAGCTGCTATGGCGGCTAGGCTTGTATAGGGAAGTCAGGTTAATCTGGTCCATGCCTTTCATTATCGTGGTCCGACCCCACTTGGTTCAACGACACATTGTCAGTAATGCACTTTTTATAAAACTTTTTATAAAATTCAGGCGGAAAACCATCTTCTCTTGGAGATTTATTATTTTAAATGATCCTAAAGCTTCTTCAACCTCTTTTAATGTAAAAGGCATATCTAATCCCTTCTGTTCTTCCATATTTAATTTTGTAAGAGTTATTTGTGATGAAAACCTTTCTATCTTGACATTATCATTTTGTGATTCTGATTTATACAATTCAGAATAAAAATTTTTAAAAGTTTCATTAATTTCTAAAGGTTTATAAGTAATTTTATTTACTCTTGTTTGAATTGCATTTATCGTTTTAGAAGTCTGGTCTGTTTTTAACTGCCATGCAAGGACCTTATGTGATCTTTCACCTAGTTCATAATATCTGTTTAGTTCTCATAATTGCTTTTTCTGTTCGATATGTCTGAAGTGTATTATATTGTAACTTCTTATTAATAAGTTGTCTTCGTTTTTCTTCTGTCATATATCCTTGAGATTCTTTTTCTAATTTTGTAATATTTTTCCAATTGATCTATTTCTATCATATATTCCTTTTTAATTTTAGAAGTATAACATTATTTAACCTCTCAAATATGTCTTCATTGCTTCCCACAATATAAATTTATCATGAACTGAATGTGAATTTGTATCTGAAAAAAACTGAATCTGCTTTTTCATAAAATCACAAAAATCTTGACGTTTTAGTAATATTGAATTAAATCTCCATCTATAAATTGATTCCTCTTTATCTATCATTATCATTGTCATTATCAAAGGAGAATGATCTGACAATATTCTCACTTTATATTCCATATTTTTCACTCTATCTTGCATATTCGTTGATAATAAGAAAAAATCTATCCTTGAATATGTTTTATGCCTATTTGAATAAAATGAATAATCTTTCTTTTGGGTTAATTCTCCATATATCAATCAAATTTAAGTCTTTCATCAATGATAGTTAATTTTGCTACTTTTGATTTTGTGACAACCTTTGTTGATCTATCTAAAACTGGATCTAGACAAAAGTTAAAATCTCCACCTATTAATATTTTGTCATGTGTGTTAGCCAAATTCAAAAAGACTTCTTGTATAAATTTTACATCATTTTCATTTGGTGCATAAACATTCATAAGAGTCCATAGTTCTGAAAAAATTTGACAATGTATAATTGCATATCTCCCTGCCGAATCAATTAATATGTTTTGTATTTTAATTGGTAAATTTTTATTAACCAAAATTGCAACTCCTCTCGCCTTTGAATTAAATGAAGCTGCAATAACATTTCCAACCCAGTCTCTTTTTAATTTCTGATGTTCTATCTCCTTTAAATGTGTTTCTTATAAAAAAGCTATATCTATTTTCATTTTTTTTTGTGTATGTTAAGATTCTTTTTCTTTTCACCGGTCCATTAAGATTAAAACTTTAAAAATTCAGTAAATTAGTCATTATTTTCAATTATGTTACTCCAATCTATAATAATACCTAATCTTTCAACTTTTGTGGTATCTTGGGAAATCTTTCTAAAATTCTCCATGTTGCTATGTGTGTCCCCACTGATCATCCAGGCAAAAAGATAGAAGAAAAATAGAGTATAAAGAAAAAAACAAAATACCCCCTACTAATGTTGTGAAAAAAAAACACAACATTACCCCCCTCTGTTGTACGGGTCATGGCGATCGCCATGATTACACACGTGAATCCCGTAGTAATCAATCCAAAGCTCCCCAGCCCCCCCCCCGCAACATAAAAAAGTGTGTGTGTAAATATATATATATGAAGAAAAAAACTATTCTCAATTAGTATTTCTGAAATTTTGCTTTTCTCCCCTATGTCATCCTTAAATGTCCATTACTTCCATTCACTGTCTCTATCTTCATCTTTAATCCATTACACTTGGAAATCTCTATGTGTAATTAGTGAGTAGTTGGAAGTTTTTATGTGAACTCCTCCGCCTCGATAATCGGTAAAAAATCTTCTTTTTCCCTCCTCCAAAAAAGTTATCAGTGTTGCTGGGTGACGCATTATAAATTTATAACCCTTTTCCCATGAAACTTTTTTTGCTGGGTTAAATTACTTCTTTCTTTTCAAAAAGTTATAACTTATATCAGGATAGAAAAGAACTGCCTTCCCTGCTATCATCAATGGCCCGTTTCTCTTTTTGGCACATTGGGCAGCCGCCTTCAGGATCTTTTCTTTATCTTGGTATCTTAAGCATTTTGTCAAAATTGATCGTGGATTTTAGACAGCTTGAGGTCTTGACCTGAAGGCTCTATGAGCCCTTTCAATTTCAATTAGAGTTTCTCCTTCCATTTCCAATTTTTCAGGAATCCATTTTTGAAAAAATTTATTGGATCTTCTCCTTCTATATCTTCTTTAAGTCCAACAATTTTAATATTGTTTCGTCTACTAAAATTTTCAAGCTTGTCAATTTTTTCCAACATTTGTTTTCTTCCTGATGTCCAGGCAGTAATATCATCTTCCATTTTATTCATTCTTTCAACCATGTCTTCCATTGTAGTTTCCAAATCTATAATTCTCGTTTCCATTTTTTCCTGTCTTGTCGTTTTCTCAAACATAATCTCCATATTTATAAATTTACTGGGGATTACTTTTAATGCGTCTAATTTACGCATTATTTGCATCAAAGTCTTTTCTATATTTCCAGAAGAACTTTTACCTCCATCTTCGTCTAATTTTTCCAGAGAATCTGAATCTACCTCAGATTCACTTTCACTTTTGGTTTCAATCGTAACTGGGATTTGTAGTTCAGGTTGCTCTCGTTTGCGCATGCTCCTTCCTTCACGCTTGCGCATGCTCCTTCCTTCACGCTTGCGCAGTTCTCGTTGGTCTTTTTCTTTAGAAGTGGTCGATGTTGCTGCAGTTTCCTGTTCTGTATCGCCGGTGGTAAAATGTACCTGAGCCCGCGGTTCTTTGGCAGAGGTGGGCCTTGATTCTGTTCCAACTTGCATTGTCTTCACGGTAGTAGTTTTCTTCATCTTCTGTTTGTGAGACATAACTTAAAACAATCCGGAGTAGTTTATAAGTAACTTTTAGCAGGACTTCTGGTAAGATGGCAACTGCTTAGCTGCTCCGAAATTTTGTTCCGTTATTTTCGCTATCTTTGCATTAAATGTCTCCATTTTTTAAACCTTAGTTAGGAATTTTATTTGGTTTCTTTCACTTGCCTGTGAACACATCTACCTTACAATATCTAACAAGAGTTCTGAAACCGGGAGAAAGGAAGTTGCCGCTCTGTCTTCTGAGACCCTCGCTGCGCTGGAACAGCACCGAGATGATATTTTAAAGGAATTTAGAACCGCTTTCAAACAGCTGGAAGCCAAATTGGATCGGATCAATGATAGAATGGACGAACATGCTGAACACTTATCTCATATCGATTCGACTTCTGAAGATTTAGAAAGTCGTGTTCGATACTTGGAGACTCTCTGTTCCAGCCTAGAAGAAAAAAAAATAAACTCCTTTCCAAAATGGTGGATTTCGAAAATCGGAGCAGACGCTGTAACCTTCGAATTCTTGGGTTGCCAGAGGCCACCGTACAGGGTTCAACTGTGAAGTTTTTCGCCGAGTTTCTCTGTGAGATATTCGGGAAAGATTTGCTTCCGAACCCACCTGAGCTCGAAAGGGCACACAGGGTCCACGTTCCCCCCAGAATTCTGGGCTCCCGCCCGCAACCGGTAATTTTGTGCTTTCATCAATACCAGGTAAAACACCGTCTGATTATGGAGGCACGTCACAGAGGTACTTTTACTTTCCAAAACACAGCCATTCACTTTGTGGAGGATTTTGCACCTCAGATCTTAAAGATGTGCGCTGAGTTTAAAGGTGTAATGAAAGTGCTTTTTGATCGTGATTTTAGACCCTCGCTTCGCAATCCTGCCGATTTACGAATCACACGTAGTACTGGAAAATATAAGTGGTTTAAGTCAGTGAAGGAGAATGAGGCATTTGTTGCAAATCTTCCGGCTATCCAGCCATCTTCGGAACCCGATAGGACCTCCTAAAATGGTGGATAAGTACTTCTCGTAGTCAAATTACTTTTTCCGGACTCAGACTTCACTTGAATCACTCAGTCACTATTTACTGAATAAGGGCTGTTGACAATCTCTCCCTGGATTTGGTGTGTCTTTTTTTAAATAGACATTCTGTGCTTAATGTTTCCCTATGGACGTTAAATAGTACTTGTGTAATCTATCTTATTCTTGTATAACTTTATCTATAGAGTTCTACAATTGACTCCAACTTGTTTTGGAGGTTTGAAGTCTTTATTGAAGGCCTCCCTGTTTGTTGGTTCACAGTTTAACTGCTGATTATTTTTTTTCCACTTAATTTTTGATTTTTTTTTTCCTCTCTGTAAATGGTTGATAAGTACTCTTCCTGAATCTATAATTTTCCCCTTCCTCCCTTTTTTCTTCTTTTTTTTCTTCCTTTTTTTTCCCTTTTTCTTCCTTTATTCTTCCATAATTTTTCGCGGGTAGGTTAGTTTTGGTTTTCTTCCGATTTTCTCTATATTAAGTTTTATATTTCTGCAGAAGATGTTCCAATTTGTAGTTATGTTTTCTAGTGTATAAACTAGTTACTATTTGCTATAATATTTATACGGAACTGCTGTTAATGACATAGATCTGGAAGTTATATTTGGGTTAATTCTTTTGGTAGAGCTAGCTGCTTTTTTTGGTAGCCGTCTAGTTTTGGGTTGTGTGGGTGGGGTGGATTTTCCAGTTCCAACATCATTCACTGTATTTATTGTTTTTCTTTATTGCTCAGGACATGTTTATGTTTTGATTTTACGAATCTATGTTTATATTTCTGCTCCCAGACTGCTATTGTATTGCTTGACTTTTTATATGCCTGCTGCCTTTTATGCATTAGTAATTGATAATGGCTAGTGCACTTAAATCCGTGAGCTGGAATGTAAAGGGATTGAATCACCCTGTTAAAAGGAGGAAGGTATTCTCACATATTAAACAACTCAAAGCTGACATTGCTTTCCTTCAAGAAACTCATATTCGTTGTTTTGATAACTCCCGGCTTCTGTCAAAGTGGGCGGGTCAGCATTTTCATTCATCCTTTGCCGCTAAAGCTAGGGGAGTCTTCATTCTTATTAACTCAAATATTCCGTTTGAACTCCATAATAAAATATCTGATACAAATGGCCGTTTTATTATTGTTTCTGGTAAACTATACAACACTAAAGTTGTACTAGCAAACCTGTATGTCCCCAACTTTGATGATGTTAACTTTTTTGAATTTTTTTTCCCTCACTACCAGACTTAAACTCATACTCTTATACTGGGTGGTGACTTCAACTGTTGGTTAGATCCTAATCTGGATTGATTGTCCTCTGTTACTAGACCACCTACTAAATCTGCCTTAGCTATCCAATCGTTTCTCTCTAATTTTGGTATCTCTGATATATGGCGTTTCCTTCATCCTACTGAGAGAGATTATTCTTTTTTTTTCACATGTTCACCATACCTTCACTAGAATTGATTTATTTCTTACTCGATAACCAACTTATTCCATTTGCCTACTCTTGTGAGTATCAGAGTATACTGATTTCTGACCATGCCCCAATTACTCTCTCTTTAAACTTTCCTGGTCTCCCTCAGAGGAATAAACACTGGTGGTTTGATTCAACTTTATTATCGGATGATGATTTTCTAAAATTTACTAAGGATCAGATAACCTTTTATTTTAACACTAATACATCACCTGAAGTGCCATTCCAGATTGACTGGGATGCCATGAAAGCATATCTGAGGGGTCAAATAATTTCTTACACAGCAAATCTCAACAGAAGATCCTGTGCAGACCGATTAGACCTCATTAACCAGATTAAAGAATTGGATCAACTGTATGCTCAAACTAAGAACCCTGAACTATACAAGAAGCGTGTTGAACTCCAAACTAAATTTAATATTCTGTCTACTCAACCTGTTGAACGCCAACTTCTGGAAAGCAAGAGTCGCTTTTACATCCATGGGGATAAGTCTGGTAAATTTCTAGCCAATCAGCTGAGGCATTCCAAAGCCAAACAACATATTACAAAGATCCGGAAGGAGAACGGAAACTTTACATCGGATCATTTAGAAATTAATGATGCATTTAAAAATTTTTATTCTCGGCTTTATTCCTCTGAATCTTTGAATGACAATATCTCTGTTGATCAATTTTTAAATAATCTGAATATTCCTTCACTTTCATCTGATTTTAAAGCCAAACTTAATGCGCCTATATCATCAGAAGAAATATCTTTTGCAATTTCTGCACTGTCCTCAGGGAAATCTCCTGGACCTGATGGGTTCCCTGTAGAATTTTATAAATCATTCTCTTCACTTCTTTCTCTTCAGTTACTTTAAGTATTATCTGACCCGTTTAATTACGGCAAATTGCCACCCTCTTTTAATGAGGCATCTATTATTCTCCTATTAAAAAAGGGTAAAGACCCAACAGAGTGTTCCTCGTATAGGCCAATTTCTTTGCTCAATGTTGATGCAAAGATCTTAGCTAAAGTTTTGGCTTATAGATTAGAAACTGTTATTCCCCCTATTATCTCTGATGACCAATCAGGTTTCATTACAAACCGTCTCCCTTTTTTTAACATTCGGCATTTATTTAATATTTTATATTCACCCCCAACTGGGATTCCTGAATGTGTTATTTCCCTCGATGCGGAGAAAGCATTTGGTCGTATAGAGTGGAACTACCTTTTTGCAGTCTTAGAAAAATTTGACCTCGGTCAAAGTTTCATCTCTTGGATCAAATTGCTGTACCTGTGTCCTACTGCTTCTGTTTTAACTAATTTTCAGAAATCCCAGGTTTTTAATCTCAAACATGGCACCCTTCAGGGATGCCCCTTAAGTCCCTTCCTCTTTGATTTGGCTATAGAACCTTTGGCGATAGCATTTTGAAATTGTCCTGAATTGACCGGAATCTGGAGAGGGGGTGTTGAGCATAAAGTTTCTCTTTATGCTGGTGACTTATTACTCTTTCTCTCAAATCCGTCTACATCCTTACCTCCAATGTTTTCACTTCTTGACCAGTTTAGCCAGATCTCTGGCTATAAACTTAATTTACATAAGAGTGAACTTTTCCCAATTAATAAAGAAGCACAAGAATTAACATTTCGTGATCTCCCTTTTAAAGTAGTCCATAATCAATTTACTTATCTTGGAATTACAGTCACAAAAAAGTTTAAAGATCTCTTTCGTGAAAACTTTGCCAATCTTTCATATACTATAAAACAGAGTCTGGTACAATGGTCACCTCTATCTATGTCTTTGGTACATCGTATTAATGTTATTAAAATGTATGTTCTCCCCAAATTTTTATACTTATTTCAATCTATCCCAATTTTTATTCCTAAATCTTTTTTTGACTCCTTAGACTCTATTATTTTGTCATATCTGTGGAAGAATAAGCGCTTTAGAATTAGTAAAATACATCTCCAAAAACCTAAAAAAGAGGGTGGCATGGCTTTACCTAACCTTCGTTTATATTATTGGGCAGCTAATGTACATTGTGCTACCTTTTGGTCTTTTTTCCATGGCCAACCCGAGTGCCCTAATTGGGTGGCAATGGAGTTGAGCTCCACTAAAGAACTATCTATCTCTGCACTTCTGGGCTCTGCACTCCCTAGTAGTCTGTCCAGATTAATAGCTTATCCTCTTGTTAGACACACTTTCAGTATATGGGCTCAGTTTAGGAAATGCTATGCTTTTCATGGTTTTTCCGTTTCCAGCCCTGTCGTACTTAAGCACCTTTTTCTACCTACTACGTACGATTCAGCATTCCATGTTTGGTATAGAAAGGGCATTAGGCATTTTGAAGATCTTTTCATAACCCACCCTTTTCAGCAGCTCTCTGTTAAGTTCAATCTGCCCAATGCTCATTTTTTTTAGATATCTCCAAATTAGACACTTTATTGCTCCTTTAATTCCTAACTTTCCTGAAATGCCTGCGAAAAATGCTATGGACTTATTTCTTTCCATTAATCCACTAGGTAAAGGTTTAATATCAATTATTCGAGATAAGTTAGCAGCCTTACGACGGGCCCCTGTGGATAAAATTAAAATGGCATGGGAGCAGGATTTAAATATCTCCTTATCTGATGAGAGTTGGGACTCGATTCTCAAATCGGTTAACTCAACCTCTCTTTGTGTACGCCATTGCCTTTTACAGTTTAAGATTGTTCATAGAGCCCATATGTCTAAATCTAAACTATCTCCATTCTACCCTAACATTAGTCCGCTTTGTGATAAATGCAAGAGGGGCGAAGCCTCTCTCATTCATATGTACTGGTTCTGTCCTACCTTGGAGAAATTTTGGAAAGATGTCTTCACTACGTTATCGTATATTCTGAATCAGCACCTAGAACCTAACCCTTTAATTGCTTTGTTCGGTTTCTGGGGTGAGACAGATTTACGTCTGAGTCCGACCAAATGCCGAATATTATCCTTTGCCTCTCTCCTGGCTAGAGGCTTGATCCTCCTTAGATGGAGAGATGTTGCCCCGCCCACTCATGCTCAATGGCTTAACGGCATTATGGCCTGCTTGGACCTCGAAAAAATTCATTATTCAGTTCTTAATTTGGATTTAAAGTTCCATAAGGTCTGGGGACCTTTTATCGAGTACTTTCATAACCTTCCTCTTGACTAGGGTTTTTTTTTCTTTTTTTCGGTCCCTTGCTTTCAGCTCCCTTTTTTTTCTGGTAGTAGGCAATATTATCCTCTGTTGCTAAGTGTATTCACAGTCTGGGAGTTTGATTGTCCTGATTTATATTCTCTATATTGTGTTGTGGTTGGTCTGGAGTTTTTTTTTATTGTGTTGAGGGGTTGGGGGAGGATACTAAGGTTACTTGTCTTCAATTTAGGTGCTTTTTTTAAAAAAATCTCTTTCTTTGTATCATATCGTCATTGTATGCTTAATTTTGCACTGTATTAATATTCCTCATTCTGATTTGGGGTTTTTTAAATTTATAAAATGTATAAAAAAACTAATAAAAAAAAAGTAACTTTTAGAAAGTATTGACTAACTTTTCTTCACTTAAACATTAATTTACTGATTTTTTTTATGGAGAGCTACTCCAGCGTCTCGATCCTACGTCATCATGTGACGTCCCCCATCATACTGCATCTTGTCCTAGCATTTTACCCACTGTAATTTTACGTGCTGGCCTTATTAAGTTCTCACCAACTGTGTGACTTCATTTTTCTGGGCAATAAGTTCTGCTACGTAAATAACTTGCTTCCTGGATCTTTTTACTGACTGTGACTTTATTAACAAAAGCTTTACTGTTTGTTTTGAGATTCCAATAGCCATTTAAAATAATCAGCATTTTTATGTGTCATGTGGCTGTGATTTATGATTCAGTGTCTCTTCAGTTTTGCTGGAGCCATTGATACATTTGTACATTGTTTGCCACAGACTGGGCACAATGGAACAGGACAACTTGTATCCCCAGTCCATGTAAAACCCATCGTTAAGTAGCTTTCATTGTAAAGACAGACTTATTTGTGTCTGTTATTGCATTAGTGTAGTGAAATGATTCAGAAGATTGTTATTCCAATATCACCACATTGGACTGACAGACATGTCTGTAAAATATGAGGGTTAATAAAATTTAAAAAGTGGGTGAGTCTATTCAATGCTTGGAAAACGCACTTCGCGCTCCTCATCAGCATACTGTCCTCCCTTATCTCGCGTCAAAAGCTGAGAATGGATTCAACCAAATAAACGGTAGTCGTACTGTGCGCTGCCATACTGGGCTGAGAGACCTCTAGCAAGATTGCTAACGGGGTTGCTTGGTCACTGTCCACTATTGCGAGCGATAGCATTGTGCAAAGTTCAAAAAATGTTTTTTTTAAATCACAATCTCTCTCAGAACCTTGGTTGAGAAGCCCTGGACTTACAGCATTAAAGATATCTACATTTGAGCTATAACACCTTTTGGACGTGAGGTTAAATCAAGACCACTCTGGTCCCTCAAGTGGACTTAAATTCCCAAGATAGTATTTATGACAAAAACAGTTGTTTTGAGGAGTCATTTGAATATTCTTGCTCATAATATCACAGAGAAAACATTTGTATACTTATTTTCGGAAGCATGCTATTTTTGATATGCTAGTGCATTTCCTTCAAAAGGTAGTTCCTTACTTATAAAATATTTTGGATTATAGTGAAAATAGTTGTGAAAGATTGGTTTTATTTTTCAAATTAGAGATACAGTGAGAATTACGTCCTTTTGGCCCTTCGAGCTGTACCACCGAGCAACCCCTGACAACCTTAATTTAACTCTAAACTATTCATGGGATAATCTACCATGAACAATTAATCTACCCAAGATGTCTTTGTAAAGTGGGAGGAAACTGGAGGACCCAGATCAAACCTACACATTCCACGGGGTAGGACGTACAGAGACTCGTAGTAGAAGAAAAGTCGCTGGGATTAAACTCTGCCCCAAGTTGTAATAGTATTGAGCTAACCACTACACCACCATACTAAGTTAGTGGAAATCTCAGCGGCACAGGGATTATTTATCCTCCTCTTCCAAACCAGCTTGGTCTAGTTTTAATGGGAAATCTTTGGCTTAGTTATCAGATTAGCTGTAATTTAATGGAATTTGTATCAATCTCAGATTTAAAAATCTATTAGGAATTGGGCTCAGGGTGAAGTTTAGAACTTCTGGAGAAAATGTTTAATTTGGTCTTGCATATCTCTGGTACTACAATTAATTTGTCTTTTTTGTTTTGCACAGTAGAGGACTTGGTAATGAGAACAATATCCAATACTGAAATTTTCTTGCTGGTTTACTTAGCTGAAACATTGCTTCAGACTCATAGATTGAATTGGGATTCTATCAATTATTTTTAATGTTCTTTTTGAATAGTTAAACTTTGCTGAAATTAGTCCCACAGTTTTAATAGACATATCATTGATGTTTTACATTTTCTTTTGTTCCAGGAAGGTGAAGTTTTCTTTTGTGGTCTCAAGTACAGTGATCCTAAAGACTACTTTGTCCCTGAAATTGGTGCTGATTCACAAGTAGCTCCATACCAATCAATTGAAGAAAATATTCGAATTTTGGAAAATGATGGAGTTGAACTGATCAATGTTCTTGTCCCAGAGTTTGCTGATGGTGATCCTGCAGATATTGTTCATGATTTCCATAGGGTATGCTTTAATTGCTACATGTACATTTAATTACATTTTGATTTTATTTTTAAAGTGGCTTTTGTCATTCTTGAGTGTTTTAAATCAAATATTTTAAATCTGTATTCCAAGGTGAAACTTTTTGGTGCAATTTGAGCCTTTTTATTTTTATTGAAAGTGTAATTGTGACAGACAGGATATTATTACTTCGGGCTCAACCAATTAATTGCTTTTCAAGAAAGGGTGGGTTATTGCAGTATTTGAATATTAGGAAATATTTGAAATTGGGCTGAGTATTAAATGTATATCTATTTTCATTCCTAGGGTTTGACAGCATATCTGGATTTGGGTTTGAATAAATGCTATGTCATTCCACTAAATTCATCCATTGTTATGCCACCGCGTAGTTTGTCTGAATTGCTAATCAACATCAAGGTATGTACAATTTAATGTTAGTGCAATTAACTTTCTGGTTCTGACCTTTTTATGGCACAATTGAACTTAAAGATTGTTTAGTTAATTGTTTCAGATGGAATATGAAAATGTTTGTTTAGAAAGCATAATCTAACATCCTGATTTCTTGAATTTGGCATGGTAGGGGAGTTAGATTTTTGAGCTTGCTCTCAGTTTTTTTTCTAAGTCACATTAAACAGAATTTCATTGTATTTAAGCTAGTGTTGGAGTGTCTAGCCCTTAAACTGGCATAGACATTGAGCAACAATGTCATAAGAAAATGAGTTATGAGTTCCTGTCATAAGAAAATGTGAACCAATTTTTAATTTTTTTCTACTTCCTTTGCCCCCACAATATTTATTGGACTTATCTTTTTACTCAACTCAATTGCAATTTGGTTAATTTGTTTTAAAGCATTTTGATAAACAAGTAAAGTTTTGAAGAAAAACCAGACTATGGAAGTAAAGAACCAGAGAAGATTAGGATGGGTTAGTAGTGGTCAGATGAAGCAAAGGGGATTTGATATCTTAGTTAAGCTTGGGTCATGCTGGATTTGAGTAGAATAGGAAAAATGTACTACAGATAGTTTATGTCTCAGTTTGACAGGAGGAAAGAAAGGAGGAACATTGTGTTGTTTGAAGACATTAGTTTAATTTCCACTGGACAAGGAAAACAAGTTTTTAGAGAGTTGACAGTAATTAAACTGTACTTTGAAATTGAATTTGAAATGTACTTCTCCAATGTAACCTTGAGTTTCTCGAGTATTAGTTTTCTCTTGTGTCCCAAAGAAGTGCAGATTAGTCAATTAACCATCATAAATTGTCCCTAGAATAGGTGGATGATAATCTTTTGAGGTGGATTGATGGGAATTACTCCCTTCCTTGTGTCCTCAATTACTTTTAGGAAAATCAGTTTTTTTTTCATTCTCACCTCAGTTCCAATTAGATTATATTTTAATGAGTCTGATGAACAAGAGAGGAGGTTTGAAGATTAAAAAGTAGTAAAGTACAAGGGAGACTAGGTAAATAGAGTAGTGATCAGATGATGCAAAGAGATTTTCAGGAGGTAGTGGGATGGAACCGGTACATTGTAGTAGGAGTAAATTTGTTGTTTTGCAGAAACTGGCAACATTTTTTTTGTGTCTGTGCTTTTTATTTGGATATTATTTTGCATGGCTACAGATAACAAAAAGTCACATTTGTGATGTGCATATAATGATTGGCCAGGAGGAATGGCACTTGGAGAAAATGTACAACTTCAAAGGCAGGCATCCTGTGGGCCTGAATAGCTGTTTTGAAGTTCTTAAGGTGGTTGCATTGGTTGTGATCTTTCAGTTTCCTAGATTCTGGAATGGCCCCAGCGGAATGCAAAATGGAATTGCAACATAGCTATTGAATAAAGAAAGAAGACTGGAAAGTAGACTAGTTTACCTTAGCTGAATGGAAAATTGTGGATTTCAATTTTGAACTACAACAAGGTACAAATAATGGTTAGGTTGAGTTGGTGGTTTTGAGAAATGGGAACTGATGACAAATTTTAGCAGGATAGATGTTGACAGCCACTGTTATGTATTTGTGCTTCCTGAAGCTTTTGATAACACTTTCCCAATAGGGTTGCTAGCAGGAATGGCAAAATACCAAATCTAGAGTTGATAATTCCATGTTAAGGATGAATGAAATATTGGACTGGAGAAGAATCAAAATTTATTATCTATTGAAGGAGGATAAAATATTGGGTATAGATTCAGAGGGAAGTGTGTAGAAGGCCCTTTTCAATCCTCAGCTTCATATTTTGGTGAAAGATTGGAAATCTGCTTATGTTTTGCCATTGTTCAGAAGAAGGGGTAAACATGGTATTTGCAGACTAATGATCAAATTATTGACATCCATTCTATGGAATGCTGTAATCCATTTAGAAAGGCACAGATTTAAGAGAAGTAGGGAAAGTGCAAGTCTGACACACTGATCTTTTTTGCCTTAGGGAATTTGGGGTTGTGTTTGTAGTTTTGGGATTATAATAAAGCTGTTGATTACATTCAACATGGTAAAAATGTGAAAGTTCATGTGGCAATTGAATTTCAACAACATTATGGCAGCAGTGCAGGGTTTTTGAAACTGTTGTGTGATAATGGTGTTATGAAAAGAATGTCCTTGGCAATGTTAAATTATCAGTATGTTTCGGCAAAACTTTTAGGGAATGCAAATACAAAATATTAGCTGTATGGTTGTCAATAGGTAGGAAGACAGTAGACTGCAGGAAGATATAGATGGTCTGCAATGTGGCAAATGGAATGTAATCCAGGCAAGTGTGAGGTAATAGATTTGGGAAGCTGCCACCAGTGATACCCATTGAATATCAGAAAAAGGGGCATGAAGGATTTATATCTATAATACTTGGAGAATTACAAGCTATCATTAAAACTAAAACTTTACCTCATCAAGAATCTCATATCAGAACAGGGAGTTAAAACTAATATACCGCACACATTACATAGCATTGGAGTACTGCATACTGTTCTAGTTGAAGCATTAAAAGAAAAGAAAGCTGTTTCAATTTTTGTCTCAAATTTTTATTGTTTCAGATAGCTAACATCTGTAGTTTTTGTTTTATTAATTTGCTACAGACCTTTAGAATTAGTGGTGAAAGGTAGAATTAGCCTTTTAATTGACTGGCAGAAATGGCCATACTCTGACAATTTTTTTTTGTGATTTCAGATTTGGATCAAATAGTGGGATTGGGGAACCTTATTAAATCCAAGTAAAGTTCCTACTAAGTTGATTAATTGTGTCAACTCTTGCATAATCAATATCAAAATGTGAATCAAATTGACAGAAGAAGTCTGTTAGGAAGTGAATGATTCATATTTACTTTCTATTTTGGGCAAAGTTGCCATGTAATTCAAACAAATTAAAACATTGAAAAAGAAATGCATAGAAATTAGAAGAGTCTACATTTGAAGAGCAGAAATAAAGTACAGTGGGCTGAAGATATCATACTGTTCTCTTAACGAAACTTGTTTTCCTTCGTCCTCCTGTTTTGCTGCAAGAGAATTTGAATGCAGTGATCTGATTTACGTAAAATGTAATTTTTAAAAATCCAGACACTTCCTCAAAATTCCATTTCTAGAGTACCTACGTAAAGAATGCTGGTACTTTTCAGTCTGCCTGCCTTAGCACCCCAGAAAGACTGGCTCAGGTAAATCCCATGAGCTAAATACTGACTTTTTTTTACCCTGACATATGCCTTGCAGGTCAAGGGAACTGCTTTTTGTATGATTTTTGAGTGACCTATAGACAATACTGTTAGATCGTCTTTTCAAGAATGTGCCAAGATGGTGTGATGAATTTGCCAAGCTATGTGCAGTTGCAAACATTTATTTTCCTTCGCCTTCTTGAAGATACCTTTTTAGGTATGGTTCCTTGAGTTCTAGTTTCCCATTTATTTCAATTGCATGTTATTAATTTGGTATTCTTATTGAGCCCTGTTCTGTTATGCATGTAGCTAAGGTTACTGGATACTCAAGGAGTATAGTTTTTCTTTATATGCAAGGCACTTGATTGAAAGTATCCTTAATTTATTTGAACAGGCTGGCACTTATTTGCCTCAGTCTTACTTGATCCATGAAGAGATGGTGGTCACTGATTACATTGAAAACGTGGATGAGCTTGGATACTTTATCTCACGCCTTTGCCGTGGGAAGGAGAGCTTCAGGCTTCAACGCAGAGATCCTGTGAGAGGTAAATTAAAAAATTATGTGCAATTTTAATGTGACAAAGCTTTCTTTAACTGTAACCAATTCAAAAATTTCAGGCTAAAGATTTAACGTTTCCATGCATGAGGCATCTTTAAAGATTCATTTGTTCTAACTTGTCTATTTTGAGAATTTCAGGCTCAAGAAAGCATTTTTGCTTAACTACTGGTGTTTCATTATGCAGTGTAATAGGTCCATTCCTGATTTGCGGTACATGTTCCACATACAGAGGCAGCACACATGAATTCTCTTTACAAGCTGCAGCATTAAATTACCCCACATGAATTCAGCTCATTAACCTTGCTATATCAAAAGCAGTTCCATTTGTCTCAATTTTCCCCCTAGATGCCAGCTTTATCTCTCCAAGGCTTGCTGTTAATTGATTGTCTACAGCATTCAATATCACCTTGGGTTCTTCACAGTCACTAAATTATTGTCCTACTGCATTTTGCCACTTTAATAGTCTCCTATAGCTTCTCTTTTGTTCAATCCAAACACTTTCTTCATTTTAAAGATGTTTCCTCTTGGACAGATCATCTGATAGGGTAACAGTCCCATATTTGACCAGTCACTCATTACTGAACGGCTGTTTTTCTCTGCAGAATCTTTGGTGTCCTTTGGTTGCCCTTAATGGGACAAATTACACTGGGCAATAAATTTTTTTCAGAAGTGTTGCTTCCTGAGAAATGTTTTTGTTTATGATAGACCAATTGAAGGTAAAAGCAAATATAATTTCAGATTACTTATATCACGTAGGAATTTGGAGAATCAAGAAATTAACTTCTTTTGAATGTAATGCGGTTAATTGCCTAACAGTGCCGACGCTTTACAATAGTTCAACTAGGCTTAAAAATGTTTTGTTGATGGTTTTCATTTGTACTCGGTGTCTAAGGCTTCTTGCTCAAGCGTCCAGCAATAATCAGTCCTCACTGATGGATTCTAGTTGCCCTGATACCATTTCTCCACAACCCCAGTGTCCTAGTGAAACCTTTCACCATGCTCGTCACTGACAGCATCAAGATTTGCAGGCAAGAAGACTAAATGGGAATACAGAAAATGAATATTTAGTGACCTGTTGCACTTCATGGTTTTGTATGCTTGAAGTGTGTTGTGTTGAGAGTTTAGTGCTCTGTAGTTAAGAAAACTTCCAAAAATATCCTTGAGTATCTTCCATGCAATTTTCCCCGGTCCTACTAGAAGTTCTTCGAATTGCCTGTCATTGAAGACCTATGTCTTGGACCTACAAGAATGCCTGCCTTAATCTTGGCACAAGTTATTCTGGGAGAAGTGTCTCAAATATTGAAAACCTTCACAGAAATTTATAGCCTTTCTAAAACATGGTCTGCCTAAACATGTCCAGGCAGACCTAGACAAGATAGAATACTTTTTACAGCTTACATTACTGGCAACATTTTAATTGTCCTGAATTATGAATTAAAATAACAAATCTAGGATATCTTAAAAAATCCTATTTTAAGATAGGATTAGTGGTAGTGGAATTACATGATGATTTATTTTTTTCATGATTTTTATTTTAAATGATCAGCAGCCCAAAATCAGAAAGATACACCCAAAAGTATTTAGGAAGCAAAATCTTTATTGTCCAGTAATATTGCAATTCAGTCAAAAGAATGAGTTTAACATAATTCCCGACTGCTTGTATTAATAAAACCTAGATGGCAATTCATCCTACCTTTTGCAAGTTCCTAGTCCGCTCTTTTTTTGTGTTATTTTACAACAATTTGTTTTGATTTCCCAACTCATTCTTCCTAATAATATACTTGCATTGAGTTATCACCCATCCCACAAGAAGTCTGCAATTAATTTATCTCTATTACCATTATTATATATAAGTTTTATTTTCATTCGTCCATGCTAATTAACTGGCTGGAGTTTTCACCGATGTCTTTAACCTCTTACTTTTGCATTCTAAGGTACCCACCTGCTTCCAGCAGACTTTAATTATAACAGTGCCTAAAAAGAATGTGGTAACCTGCCTTAATGACTTTCATCCAGTTACATCCATTGTGATGAAATATTTGAGAAATTGGTGATGAAGCATGTCAACTCCTGCCTGAGAAGTGACTTAAAGCTGTGCCAGTTTGCCTAGAGACACAACAGGTCAGCCTCAGATGACATTTCATTGGCTCTTTAGTCAACCCTAGAACATCTGGACATTGAAGATGCATACTTCAGAATGTTCTTCATTGCCTACAGCTCAGCATTCAATACTATCATCCCCTCAAAAATGATCAATAAGCTTCAGGACTTTGGTTTCAACACCTTCTTGTGCAGCTGGATCCTTGATTTAATCACTTGTGGACCCCAGTCAGTTTGGATCGGCGATAACATCTCCACAGTCTCCACCAGCACAGATGCACCACAAGGCTATGTGCTTAGCATCTTGCTGTACTTTCTTTATTCTTATGACTGTGAGGCACAGCACAGCTCCAATGCCATATTTAAGTTTGCTGATGACACCACTGTCATTGTCCAATCAAAGGTGGTAATGATCTTCATATAGGAGGGAGATTGGAAATCTGACTAAGTGGTGCCACAACAACCTCTTGCTCAATGTCAGCAACACCAAGGATCTGATTCTGACTTCATGAGGAGGAAACCAGAGGTACACAAGCCAGTTCTCATCGGGTGATCAGAAGTAGAGGAGGTCAGGTCAACAACTTCAAATTCTTTGGTTTTGTCTCGGAGGATCTGTCCTGGGTCCAGCACACAAGTGCCATTACAAAGAAAGCACAACACTGCCTCTACTTTCTTAGAAGCTTGCGAAGATTCAACATATCATTTAAAGTGTTGACAAAATTGCGTGTGGTGAAAAGTATATTGACTGGTTGCATCATGGTCTGGTATGGAAACATCAATATTATTGAACCTACCAATGTTGTGGATATGGCCCAGTCCATTATGGGTAAAGCCCTCCCCACCATTGAGCATGTTTACAAGGAGTGCTGTTGCAGGAAAGCAACATCCATTAACAAACCCCACCATCCAGATCATGCTGTCTTCCCTCTGCTTCCATCAGGACCAACATCACTCAGTTCTGGAACAGTTAATACTCCTCAGCCATCAGGATCTTGAAACAGTGGGGATTAGTCATCTCATCACTGAACTGTTCCCCCAAGTCTCACTTTCAGGGACTCTTCATCTCATGTTCTCAATATTTATTGCTTATCTATTTATTATTATTTCCCCTTCTGTATTTGCACATTTTGTTGTCTTTTGCTTGTTGATTGTTTGTCAGTCATGTCCTATTGTTTCTTGTATTTACTGTGAATGCCTGCAAGAAAATTAATCTCAGAGCCGTACGTGGTGACATATATGTTCTTTGGTAGTATACTTCAACTTTTGAATAGATATTCACTAGGGAATTAAGTGCATTCTTATAAGTGAAATAAGGACCATAAGATATAAGAGCAGAAGTAAGCCATTGGTATGGAGCCTACTTCACAATAAGTTAGCAGCTTATCTTTTTACTTAGTATACAGTTCCTATAAACCTCCTTGGAAGTTCTTCATGTTTTATTGTTTTACAACATTGAATCACAGAGGATTTAATTTGGCTTCTTTGACACTGGTCAACAGAAAGGACTCTTGTGTCAAAATGAAAACAAGTTGGTCTAAATTTATTACAATTAGGAAACACAAAATGATTGCATTAATTACTCATCCCCTTCAAGTCAGTATTTTGTAGATGCACCTTTGGCAGCAGTTACAGCCTTGAGTCTGTGTGGATAGGTCTATCAGCTTTGCACATCTGTTCACTACAATTTTTCCCTATTGCTCTTTACAAAACTGCTCAATCTCTGTCAGATTGCATGTGGATTGTGAATGAGAAGCCCTTTTCAAGTCTGGCGTCAAATTCTCAATTGGATTGAGGTCTGGACTCTGACTTGGCCACTCCAGGGCATTAACTTTGTTGCTTTTAAGCCATTCCTGTGTAGCTTTGGCTTTATGCTTGGGGTCATTGCCTTGCTGGAAAACAAATCTTCTCCCAAGTTGCAGTTCTCTTGCAGACTGCGTCAGGTTTTCCTACAGGAATTCCCTGTATTTTGCTGCATTCATTTTTACCTTCTACCTTCACAAGCCTTCCTGGGCTTGCTTTACTGAAGCATACCCACAGCATGATGCAGCCACCACCATGCTTTACAGTAGGGATGGTGTATTTTTGATGATGTACAGTGTTTTGGCTTATGCCAAACATAGGGTTTAGACTGATGGCCAAAAAAGCTCAATTTTGGTTTCATAGAACCACCTTCCAGCTAACTTCAGAGTCTCCCACATGCCTTCTGGCAAACCCTAGCCGAGATTTTATGTGAGTTTTTTCTCCCAACAGTGGCTTTCTCTTTGCCACTCTCCCATAAAGCTGCGATTAATGAAGCACCTAGGTAACAGTTGAATGTGCAGTCTTTCCCATCTCAGCCACTGAAACTTGTAACTCCTCCAGAGTTGTTGTAGGTCTATTAGTGGCCTCCCTCACTAGTCCCCTTCTTGCACAGTCACTCAGTTTTTGAGGAGAGCTGCTCTAGGCAGATTTACAGCAATGCCATATTGGTAATGTTTTTTGATTGGCTTAACTATTCCAAGGGATATTCCGTGTCTTGGAATTTTTCTTGTATCTATCTCTGACTTGTGCTTTTCAATAACCTTTTCACGGAGTTGCTTGGAGTGTTCTTTGGTCTTCATGGTGTAGTTTTCACCAGGATTGGCACACCAGCAGTCAGACCTTCCAGATCCAGGTACATTTTTAACTCTAATCAGTTGAACTACCTTGACTGCACACGGTGATCTCCATTTAACTAATTATGTGACTTAACCAATTGGCTGCTCCAGTGATGATTTGGTATGTCATATTAAAGGAGATCAATACTTATGCAATCTATTAATTTGTGTTTTATATTTGTAATTAATTTGGATCACTGACATGAAAGAGTCTTTTACTGTTGATCATTGTCAAAAAAGCCAAATTATGATTCAGTGTTGTAAAACAATAAAACATGAAACTTCCAAGGGAGTGAATATTTTTTATAGGCACTGTTTGTTCTTTCTGAATTGAGGCACCATTTTTGTTGGATGCACAGACGTGGTGAGTACAAGCACAATGAAAAGTTTGCAGCAGCATCACAGGCATGTAGTACCGACAACAACATTGAATTTACTTATCACGTGGTTCAAGATGCCACTGTTCTCTTACTGCTTTTCCTGATGCATAAACAGATAACACAGCGTTACATTACAGAAAATAGTAATACAGATTGCTTTCTAGGTATGCAGCAGCCCCTCAGTATGGGGGTTATCTGTACTGAGAGAGTTTCTGCAGGTAGATTTTGAGAAATCTTTTGAACATGGAGTGGCAACGAGCTTAAAGGGTTGTTGGAGTAAATATGTTCAAATTGAAGACTGAAGAAAATTCTCACCACTATCATCCCTCATTTGGGGGGGGGGGGGGGTGGGGAGATGACAAAGTTGATCATAATGGGGGAAATGTAGATGATATACTTAATGGCTAGATGGTGTGGTTTTAGATATTGGTTGCTGTTCAGCATTAAGGCAAATGTGGCTAGCAGTTTCAAGCAAGCCAAAACTGGCAGTCAAGCAAAACTATTGAAATGTATTGAATTGTTCATCACTTATCTGGTATTCAGCTGCTGGTTAATCAATAATTTCATGCTTTAAGGTAATTCTGTGGCATGTTAAATTGAAATCTGCCTTGCCATCTGAAGAATTTGGGTGAGTTTATTTCAGTTTGCCTCCATATGTAGGCAGTGTTCTCCATTTAACAATTGTTTTTTCTTTCCTCCAGGAATCCAAAAGCGGAATGCATTGAAGTGCTTCAAGATTCTTCATTTTGAAAGTAAAGTTGCAGTTGAAACTCGTGTCTGTGAACAATAACTGCAGAAGACAATCTGGTGCAGCTCCATATTGAGCCCACAAATCACTTTTTCTTGGTGTGCAATGCGTTTTTCATTATTTTTTTTTAGTGCTGTAAACAGGGTTTACTTTTAAATTTTTCATCTCTGCTTAAATACTATCAAAAGTGTAAGATGCAGGTAGATGTTTAAAGATATAGTAGTTTGTGAGAAGGATAATGCCAATATTTCTATTTGTTTCAATAGTGGGCTATATTAATAGACTGGAATTAATACTTTTTTGACTTGTGTGGGAATGAACTGGAGAATTTCCCACTTTTTCCTCAAATATCTACAATCTATATTCTAGGCACAGTGGATAAGGTGAAAGAGAACATAATATGGTAAATGCATTTGACTAATTGCTGATTTTTGTGTATATAATCTAAGTACAATAAAAAAATAAAATGGTTTTGTATGTACTGTATATTTTGTTCAACAGAAGTATCCCAATTTTGTGTAATCAAACAAATAATGGCGAGTATTGGGGGTGGTGGAGGTGGCATTGGATCTAACTAATAGTTTGGTCAGAAGAACCTAATTAAAACCAGACTGAGACTTGGATGGGTGAAGGTAAGGTTAATGACAGTATAAAGTGAGAAGGAAGTCAAATTTTGAGGAAGTTAAGGATGTTTCTCAACCTGGAAAAGTTTGCTGAAAGTATTTGAACAGGAGAGGAAGTCAGGGATTGGTATCTAATTTAGCTGGGTAAGTACAGAGATGACCGTGCAGGATTTAAGAGACCTATCTGTCATACCTGAGTTCGAGGGTTGGCTGGCCAGGTATGCTTAATCTTGCTGGTAGTAATGGATGGATAAGTTTAAGCATTTGTTTTTTTTAAGATTGAGAGAGTACTTAGAAAAATGGGGAAAACCAAACAAAGCTGTGACTATGACCAAAAGGCAAAAGAAGAATGTTGGAACTGTGCAGCATATCAGGAATATCCATGTGAAGAAAAAAAGGTTACAATTCAGTTACAAACAGTGAAGGTATCTGAAGATAGAAGATGGTGCTGTTCCTTAAGCTTGCATTTGGCTTCATTGGAATGTTTGAGATATTTTGTGTGCAATCCGTACGTCAAAAACCAAGTATATTTCCCAGCTTCCATTCACCTTGAATGACAGATGAGCCGTCACTTTGAACTGCTACAGTCCTGCTGGAGGTACTCAGACAGCCCTGTTGAAGAAAGTTCCAGGATTTTGACTAGCAACGATGATGGAAAAAAGTATTTCCATTTCAGGATAGTATGTGTAACTTGGTGATATTCCCATTCACCTGAAGCCCTTGTTATTTTTGAAGATTCTGCGTTTGAATGATGATGGAGTAATTGTGTATTTTGTGCAAAGTGCACAGTGCAGCTACTATAAGCCTGTAGTAAAGGGAAGAAACATTATGGCTAGGGGATAGAGTACAGATCCAGCAGAATACTTTGTACTAGACAGTATCAAGCTTCTTGTTGCAGTTGCACACCTCAGGACTTGGTGGGCAGTATTCCATACGACCCCAAGGACTACATTTTAAAATCTATGCTGATGTTCCAGATTTGGAGGGGGATTTCAGTTGTTTTATTCCTATAACTTGGGAAGATAATGGCAAACCCTTTTAGTATTTCCAACTTGATTTGGCAATCCCTGGTATTAAGTCAGCCTGATTGGATGTTTTCCCATCTTTCCTGTATTACTTCATCAATTTTCACTGCACCAATTATTCCAATCAACTAATTAAGAGGATACTGACTAAGTACTAATTAAGCATTATAGCCCAGCCCTTTGTCTCAAGTACATACACTGCTTTTGTTCCTGAAGTCCCAAATGTCTCTTGTTACCCACGTGGTACAAAATTTCAAGTTTCCTTTCATGTTTACTTGCATTCTGTACCCCAACTATATGGAAATCTTGCCTTTTTCTTCATTTCTCAGTTTTAGGCTGGTTCTTGCTTTAAGAATTTGCCTTTACATCTGTTTTTGTTTCATCATGTTTTCCATCCAAGGAGTCCTGGCTTTGTTTCTTTCTCTTCTGTGGAAATTACTCCAATTTCTACCAGAGACAGCATCTTGTCGAAGATGTCCTGCTACTTCATTAGTTTTTCCCTGCAGATTCTTTGAAGTTAATGCAATTCCATTCTAAAAGTTTGGCTTTCAATATTTCTTGCCCTTCCCCCTGATCGATGGGATGTGATATTTTGAACCTAACTGGGTTTCGGTCCAGCTGCCTGCTGTGGTAGGGCTTGCATACAGGTATTAGAACAGATTATAAAACAAAGTTGGGCAGCACTGGCAATCCCTTACCGATGAGTTTACCACATTCTATGCACGTTTTGAACAAAAGGTAATTGGCATATTACCACCCACCCTGAAGGTCTCCAGAGCACCTGAATCTTCAGTTGTTGTGGATGTAAGATCAGTCTTCCAGAGGACATATCCATGGAAGGTATCTTGCCCAGATGGTGTCCCTGGCATGGTCCTTAGATTCTGTGCTGATAAGCTGATAGAAGTAGTTACAGACATTTTCCTCTCTCCCTGCTTTGTGCGGTAGTTCCCTTCTGCTTTAAGAAGCCTATTGTATTGGTACTCAGGAAAAACTATCTTAATGACTATTGCCCAGTGGTTCTAACATCTACCATCATGAATGGTTTGAGACGCTGGTCATGGCACACAACTCCAGCTTTCAAGACTATCTCAACCCACTGTAATTTACATACTGTTGAAACACATCTACGGTGGATGGTGTCTCCCTTGCCCTCCATTTGTACCTGGAGTTTCTGGACAGTAAAGTCACCTTTGTTAGTCTATTGGCTACAGTTCTACCTTCAATACTGTTATTCCAAGCAAACTCATCGTCAAACTCCAGATCCAACTCCTCCTGCAACTGGATCCTTGACTTTCTGACCAACACTTCTGATTACTCTAAACACTGTACTCCACAAGGTTGTGTCCTTAATCCCCCTGCTCTACTCCTGGTACACTTCTGCCTGTGTTGCCAGCTTCTGCTCTAAGTCAGTCTCTTAAGTGTGCAGATGATACCACTGTAGTAGGCTGTATTTCAAATAATGTTATTTGAGTAGAGGAAGGAGATAGTTTAATGAGGACGTATTGTGACAACAACCTTTCTCTCAATGTCAACAAAAGAGCTGGCCATTGACTTCAGAAAGGCAGAGTGGTGTTTATTCTTCTTTATACATCAATGGTACTGAGGTTGCGAGCTTCAGGTTCCTACTGTGAACATCACCAATAATGTGTCCTGATCCAATTATGTGAAGTCACAGCCAAGAAAGCTCACCAGCACCACTACTTCCTCAGGAGGCTAAAGATCAGCATATAGGAGGGAGATTGAAAATCTAGTTGAGTGGTGGAACAACAACCACCTCTTACTCGATGTCAGCAAGACCAAGGAACTGATTATTGACCAGGAGGAAACCAGAGGTCCATGAACCAGTATTCATCAGGAGATCCGAGGTGGAGAGAGCCAGTATCCAAATTCCTCAGTGTTATTTCAGAGGACCTTTGGCATGACATCTAAAGCTGACAAACTCCTATAGATGCTTGGTGGAGAGTATATTGATTGTCTGCATCACGGCCTGGTATAGAAACACCAACGTACAGAAGAGCCTTACAAAAGTGACTAAGCCCAGTACATCACAGGTAAAGCCATCCCCACGATTGAGCACATCTACACAAAGCACTGATGCAGGAAAGCAGCATCCATTCTTTTAGGAGTTCAAGAATGAGTGAAATTGTATGCTTAATTTTGCACTGTTTTAATGTTCCTCATTGGGATTTTAGGTTTTTAATTTGTAAAATGTTTTGGAAAAACTAATAAAAAAAATTTTAAAAAAAAGAGTGGAAAACTTAGATTCTTTACAATCATTTATTTAAAATTTTAACAAAGATACAGATACTGAGCAGACAAAGTAACAGTTTTACAAGCAGATGAAAGACAAATTCAATATGGCACTTTTGGAAAAATATATCACCTTTACATTCCAGATAAACATAAATTCCTTAGATAAAGTTAAACCAATTAAAAGGATATACAATTATAACAAATGAAAAGGAGTCAAATCATTATGTATGTGCTATACTGTCTTTTGCCAGTAAGTGGAGACAAACCATACTGAAAAATACATGAGTTTTTTAAAAAGGTATGAGTGATTAAAACTACAATCTTAGTCTTGCATTAATTCAACTACTATAATAGGAAGCATTCTGTGTAGATGCAAACCGGCTTGGTATGGCAACTGCTCTGCATGTGAACAAAAGAAACTGCTGAAAGCTGTGTAAGTGGCTGGGAACATTTCAGGAACCAGCCTCTCCTCTCTGGACTCTGTCTATTCTTACTGCCTCCCTAAAGCAGCCAGCATAATCAAAGGCCCCCACCCACCCTGTACATTCTCCTCTCTCCCCATTGGGTAGAAGATACAAACAAATGCCTGGAAACATGTACCACCACGCTCGAGGACAGCTATCTCACTATTAGCATACTCATGGCTTCACAATCTTCATTGTTAAGACCTTGCACTTTGTCACTCAAAGGACATCCACATAATTAATGACAATGTTCCTATCTTATTTTGCCAAGCCCTCGAAACAAAAGTGCGGCTGTTACAAACTTGGATTGTTGGAAGCAATTTTGCAGATCTTACTATCCATGAGAAGAGTATTCTTTAGGTCAAGGATCCCTCATTGCAACTGGAAAAGTAAGAAAACATGGGTTAAGCTATGTTGAGAGCAATTAAAAAAAAAGGGAATATGTATTATAAGGTACATCCAAAGTTGCCAGGATACTAATTGGTTGAAAACCAAAGTAGGTGGAAGCAATGGAAAAAAAATAATGTACACAAATGTTTATAGAAAGCAGAATGCGTAGTTACCTGTAATTAAAGTCAATATTAAGATCCTAAGATGCAACATACACAGAAGCTGAGGTTCTGTTTCTTGATCCTAAGTTGGACATAATTGGAATAACACTGAAAGCTGAGGTTGGAGTAGCAATAAAGAATTACTGATAGATTGCTGATATCTCATAGTCACCTTGTGCACTGAATTGAAATGTTTCACAAAGCCGTCTGCAAAACTTGTTTGAGTTTTATTTCCAATATGGAGGAGACCAATTGCAATATAATAAACTGGAAGGAGTGCCAATGAATTGCTGCTTTCCCTTCCTTCTTTTCCTCTCTTTTATGAACAGGCACTAGGGAGTGTCATGGAACAGAGGGACTTACAAGGACAAGTATGTAGAGCATTGCAAGCAATGTCAGAGATAGACAGGGAGATGAAAAAGGCATTTAGCATGCTTGCCTTCATCAGTCAGGGCATTGAAACATTATGTGCAGTTCTGTAAGTCATCAGTGAGGCAGCGCTTGGAGTACTGTGTGGTTTTTGTCATAATGTATGCAAGATGTGGTTAAAGTTCAGTAAAGATTTATGAGGATGTTGTTAGGACTAGAGGGCATGAGTTATGAAGAGAAGCTGTCGAGGCTAAGTCCTTTTTTATATAATGCTGGAGATTTAGTGGTAATGATATTGAAATGTTTAAAATTACAAGATGCATAGATAAGGTGGATGATAACTGTCTTCCCGGGGTAGGAAAGTCCAAAACTAGGGGATATAGATTTGGGGGGAGAGGGGAAATATTTAAAATGGTCCAGAGGGGAATTTTTCTTCAAATGTTGGGTGGTGAGTATATGAAATGTACCTGCCTCCACCACTTCTCCTGGTAGCTCAAAGATGTAATTTAAGAAGCACTTTGATAAACTTATGGGGCAGGACCTTGATGGATATGAACAAAACACAAGAATTTGGGACTAGTTGACTGGGCACTGTGTCGTTTGTATCATAGTTAACCCTACCCTACCTCTCTGCACTATTATTGAAACTATTATCTTCATTCCTTTGCTATCTTGAAACTTTATTTTCTCTGCTCTCCTTTAAATGCATAGTTTACATCTGTGGTACAGAGGGTGCAGAATGCATTAATAGAATGTACACACAGTGGCAACTTTATTAGATATATATGTATACCTGCTCATTAATGCAAATATCTAATCAGCCAGTCATGGTAGCAAGTCTATGCATAAAAGGATGCAGATAAGGTCAAGAGGTTCAGTTGTTCTGACCAACATCAGAATGGGAAAGAAATGTGATCTAAGTGACATTGATTGTGAAATAATTGTTGATGTCAGACGGAGTGGTTTGAGGATCTCGGAAACTGCTCATCTCCTGGGATTTTCACATACAAAGGTCTAGAGTTCACAGAGAATGGTACAAAAAAAAACCTGATGAGTGTAGGCAAAAACACCTTGAAAGATGTCAGAGGAGAATGGCCAGACTGGTTCAAATTGACAGGAAATAACCATGTGTTAAAACAGTGATGTGCAGAGGAGCGTCAATCCTTGAAATGGATGGACCACAGCAGCAGAAAACCACGAACATACATTCAAGTGGCCAGTGAGTGTACTGTATATGCTGTTCAAAATAAGTATGTCAAGGAATCAACTGGTGGGGGGGGGGGGCTAAATTAGATATTTTGTGCAATCAAGTAGTTATATAATAGTTTTAAATATAAATGGGCTTTCGGGGATGAGTGATCATATTTATGTGATACGTTTGAAGTGCCAGTGATCAATCTGAAACAGTCATGGGGTGGCTTGGGGTGGGAGAGGCCAAATGTGATTGGCAGGTTTGAAAAAACATTGAGAATGGACAGTCATTTAAAGAAAATGCATATCTTGCTGGAAAAATATATACTTCTTTGAAACACAAAGACCAAGGTGGGAGGAAAACAACTGCAGATGCTGGAAATCTAGAATAAAAGACACAATACAGTACTGTGCAAAAGTTGTGGGTACATATATAGTCTACGTCCACACTACACTGGATAAATCCGTAACCAAAGGTTTTTCTCTTCGTTTTTATCCTCTGTCCACACTAAAACGGCATTTTTGTCCCCGAAACCAGAGCTTTTCAGAAACACTTTCCAAGGTGTGTATTTTTGAAAACGCTGCTCGGGCAGATCAGTGTGGACGGGGTAACCGGAGAAATCTGAAAACACTGTCAGACGGCAGCGCGCCATTTCATTGTTTTCTTGAATGCAACCTAACAATTTCAGAACAGACGGCAACGAAACTGAAGCCAGAAGAGTTAGAAATGTACTCACCAAATACTTTAACCTGTAACTTACTGAATAAGTATACTCACTTTGCCCTGTTTTCTGCCTTTGCTCGTATGAGGGTGGTTTACCTATTTATGCAAGTACTTCTCTGACAATAGATGTGTAACAGCCTAATGTAACATTGTATGGAAATACAACACTGATGCAGACATGTTTTACACATATAACAAGGTGCTTTATTAATGCAACAGAGTTAGTCAGTTTTTCAATGTTCATCGTCAGCCAGGTCATACTGTCTGTGAACTCCCTGACAGTTGCCTCCATACGCTTCAGTATTTGTTTTTTTTAAACTTTTAAGTCCTCCTGCGCAAGAGCCAACAGCTGTTTAAGTTTTTCTAGTCTGTAACTGGACAAACACACAGCAAGTCTTTCATGGCAAGATTCGACACCAAACATGTCGCTTGTTTTCGGTAGGTGTGTCCTGCGCAGTAGGAGGAGCTTTGCTGAAATATCCATTTCAATGTGGACAGAGGTATTTTTTAAAAACGCATAGTATGAACGCTTGTCATTTTTATGCGAAACCGGCATTTTCAAAATTATCCAGTCCAGTGTGGATGTAGCCATAGTGGCCATAAAAAGTATTCACCCCAACCATGTTCTATTGTTTTACAACATTGAATCATAATGGAGTTAATTTGAGTTCTTTTGACACTGAGCAACAGAAGACTTTAGTGTCAAAGTGAAAACAGATCTCTATAAAGTGATCTAAATTAATTACAAATATAAAACACAATAATTAATTGCACAAGTAGTCACCTTTCAGGTCAGTATTTAGAAGATAGACCTTTGGCAGCAATTACAGCCTTGAATCTGTGTGGCTGGGTTTCTATCAGCTTTGAACATCTGGACACTGCAATTTCTCCCCATTCTTCTTTACAAAAGTGCTCAAGCTCTGTCAGATTACATGGCAATCATGAGTGAACAGCCCTTTTCAAGTCCAGCCACAAATTCTCAATTGAATTGAGGTCTGGACTCTGACTTGACTGACTGCTCCAGGACGTTAACTTCATTGCTTTTAAGCCATTCCTGGGCAGCTTTGGCTTTATACTTGGGGTTATTTTCATGCTGGAAAAAAGCCTTCCAGGACCTGCTGCAGTGAAGCATCTCCAGAGCATAATGCAGCCACCTCTATGCTTCCCAGTAGGGAAGGTGCGATTTTGATGATGTGTGGTATTTGGCTTACACCAAACAGCCTTTAGTCTGATGGACAAAACCTTCTTACAGCTGACTTCAGAGTCTCCCACATGCCTTCTGGCAAACTTTAGCCAAAACTTCATGACAATTTTTTTTCCACAGTGGCATTTTCTTTGCCACTCTCCCATAAAGCTGTGACTGGTGAAGCACCCAGGTAACAGTTGTATATGCAATCTCACCCATCTCAGCCACTGAAGCTTGTAACTCCTCCAGACTTGTCATAAGTCTCTTAGTGGCCTCCCCCACAAGTACCCTTCTTGCATGGTCGCTCAGTTTTTGAGGATAACCCGCTCTAGTCAGATTGACAGCAACACCATATCCTTTTCATTTCTTGATGATTGACTTAAACTGTACTCCAAAGGCCATTCAGTGACTTGGAAAGTTTTTTTGCATTCATCTCTTGACACGTACTTTACAATAACTTTTGTGCAGAGTTGCTTGAAGTGTTCCTTTGTCTTCATAGTGTAGTTTTTCCCAGGATACTGACTCACAAACAGTTGGACCTTCCAGATTCAGCTGTATTTATATGACAATTAATTGAAACACTTTGATTACACACATGTGATCTCCATTTAACTGATTATGTGACCTTCTGAAACTAATTGGCTGCCCCAGTTATGACTTGATGTGTCATATTACGGGGGGGGGGGGGGAACACTTATGCCATCAACTATTTTGTGTTTTATATTTGTAATTAATTTAGATCACTTTGTAGAGATCTGTTTTCACTTTGACAGAAAGAGTCTCTTTCTGTTGATCAGCACCAAAAAACAAACAAATTAAATCCACTGTGATTCAATGTTGTAAAACAATAAAACATGAAAACTTCCACTGGGGGGGGGGGTGAATACTTTTTATAGGCACTGTATATAGTTCAGGTGCTACAGACATTTGCACAGTACTGTATTTGTCAACGTAGAGCAGAAAGAGAGTTTGTAAATCTGGCGCACGCAAAGAATGGATTTGAGAAAGCTGGCAGAGGAGTGCCAGGGACAGGTTGATGGTGCAGACACATCCAGCTCTGGGCCACCATGCAAAGTAATTTCATTCCAAACAATTGGTTTATTGATCATTACAGAAGGTCTCTCTGATGTTTCCTGCTCCCCCCCCCCCTCTCCCTGCCTCCCTCTCACTCTCAGTCCACAACAGAGACCCATATCAGAATCAGGTTTATCATCACTCAGATATGTCATGAAATTTGTTTTTTTCTTGTGGCAGTAGAATAGTACAATGTATAAAATGACTACAGTACTGTGCACCCCAGCTATATATACTGTATACGTGCCTAAGTACTATTTGCAGAGTACTATATGCCTTCAGCAACTAGAAACAGAGTTAACAATTTAGGTTGAATACACTTCATCAGAATTGGAAAGGAAAGGTGAAGTAGAAGTATTTAATCCATAACTCTCAGATAAAATTAAAGATAGTATTAAATCTAGGGAAAAGGCTTTTAAAGTTGCCAGTAACAACAATGGGCCTGAGGATTCTGAGCATTTTAAAAATTCAGCAAAGGAAGATCAAAAAAATTGATACAGTAATGCAAGATGGAATATAAGAGTAAACAAGCAAGAAACAAAGAATTTAAATACCTCAATGAGTACATAAAAAGGAAAATAATAGTGAGGGTAAATCTGCGTAGGTGGACTTAGAAACATTTATAAAAGGGAAATAAGAAACTAAGAGAAGAATTAAACAACCATTCAAAACAAGATACAATCTGCCATGGGTGGCATGGTAGTGTAGCGGTTAACATAACACTTCACAGTACATACACAGAGTTCAATTCCCATCGTACCTGTAAGGAGTTTGTACGTTCTCCATGTGACCACGTGGGTTTCCTTGGGGTGCTCTGGTTTCCTCCCACAGTTCAAGGACATACCAGTTGGTAGGCTAATTAGTCATTATAAATTGTCACGTGATTAGGCAAGGATGAATTTGGGGGATTGTGCAGTGGCATGGCTTAAAGGGCTAGAAGGGTCTGTTCCACACTGTATCTCAATCAATCAATAAGTAGAGAATCAAGAGTTTAGCATTAGCAAGAATGAGCTACTGAAGAAATATGTAGTGTTAGTTTTAAAGCAAGTACTCAAGAGATTGGTGAAACTAAAAAAACGATAAATCTTAAGAATTAATGAATGATTTATATCCCTGAGTTAGAAAGAGGTGGCTATTAAGTTAGTGACTGATTATTAGCATCCAAAACTGGTAAACATTATCCAAAAATTCTATAGATTCTAGGTATACCTCTGTAAATTAAATACAAATGTGTGTGTGTAGGCCTCCGTCAGTCTCGATAGTCTATGGATTTGCACCTTGGAAGGTTTCCAGGGTGCAGGCCTGGGCAGGGTTGTATGGGAGACCGGCAGTTGCCCAAGCTGCAAGTTTGCCCTCTCCACGCCACCAATGTTGTCCAAGGGAAGGGCATTAGATACAAATGTACCTCCCTATTAAAGAAAAGAACAAGAGAGGAAAAAAAAACTAGGAAATTGCTGACCTATTAGCTGAACAGCACTCCATCACTCACTATCAGGGTAAGTGCTGGAATCCATAATGATGAAAACGTAAGATTCACCAAGATGGTGACATTTTGCAGGTTTCACACAAAACCTCTGAGCTACTATCATTGCAATCTTCTGCCTGTAATTTCCCTTTAAGTATCACAACCTTAAACCATCTTCTGAAGGACTCATTGGACTGAACTCTCCGGAATGCAGGTACAGCATCTTTAAACAGATGAAGGTACATCACCATAGCTGGAAGAGAGGAAGGAGGAGATGACTTCAAGCCAGACTAAAAGGGGAGGGGAAGAATGAAACTTCCTCTACCCAGTATCATGTTAGCAAATATACAGTCATTTGGGAACAAAACAGAAGACCTAAGAAGATTGCTATAGCTGTATCAGAGGGAAATGAGGATTGCTGCAAACTCTGTCTAACGAAAACATAGCTCACCTCAGAAACTCAGGATATGGTGGATAAACCCAAGGGCTTCTCAAGCCACCAGATGGACCGGATTGCTGATTTGAAGAGGGCAAAGGGTGGGGATCTGTGTTTCATGAGAAGCTCTCTGTGGTGTTCAGTCTTTGTGGTCTTGCTACATTCTTGTTCTCCTGACCTGGAATATCTAGTGATTTAAGTGCCATCTGCTCAACTTACCGACAGTTCTCTTCCGTGACCCTGACTACAGTTTATATACTGTTAAATGCCAATGTTAAGCAAGCACTTTAAAATCATTGCCAGGAGCTTCAATCAAGCTTTCCTGAAGAAATCTCTGCCTATTTATCAACAAAGTATCACCTGGAGCAACAGGAGTCTCAACACACTTGACCACTTCTACACTACCATAAGGAAAGCCTATCGCTCTAGACCTCATTTCAGGAAATCTGATCATCTGTATGTTTTTCTCATACTTGCAAACAGGCAGAGGGTAAAGAACAAGGCTCCAGAAGTAATGAGAACGAAGAGGAGGCAGAGGAGTGGTTATGGGATTGCTTCAAGTCAGTGGACTAGGCCATGTTCACGGACCCATCAGAGGATCTATCAAGCCATAGTTGTCATCGACTTCATAAAATCAGTCATGGATGAGTGTGACCCCACAAAATCATTTAGTCTTCCCCAGTCAGAAACCCTAGATGAATCAAGATATCCGCAATCTGCTGAGGGCCAGATCAGTGGCGTTGAGATCGGGTGACCAAGTAAAATAAAATACAAAAGGTCCAGGTATGACCTCTGGAAAGCCACCTCACGTGTGAAGTGGCAACTGGCAATTATGGACCAAATTGGAATCACAGAAGGTCGCTTGACAGCAGTGGCAGAGCTTGAATGCTATCACCTCCTAAAAAGTAAAACCAAGTGACTTTTGACAAGTTTTTTCTCCAAGATGAGCTAAATGCCTTTTATGCTTGCTTTGATCTATAAAGCATGGAAGCACCTTACCGAACTCTCATAGTACCTGACGACTCTGTGATTTCAGTCTCTGGGGCTAAAGTGAGAGCATTTTTTAGGAGTGGCAACCCACTAGAAGCATTTGGGTCAGATACCTGACCAAGTAAAGACCTGTGCTGATCAACTGACTGGAATGTTCACTGAGATCTTTAACATCTCACTTTGTCTGAGGTATCAACTTGCTTCAAGTGGGCTTCAATAATTCCGGTAAAGAAGAAGAACGTGGTAACCTGCCTCAATGACTACTGGCTAGTAGCACTTACATCCACTTGATGAACTGCTTTGAAAGGATGGATATTAAATATATCAACATCTACCTGAGGAATGACTTGGATCTACAGTCACAACAGGTCTACAGCAGTTAACATTTTACAGGCTCTTCACTCAATCCTGGAATCCAGTGAAGAATGGTACATCAGGATGCTCTTCGTTGATCACAGAACCACATTCAATACTACCATTCTCTCAAAAATAATCAATAAGCTCCAAGACCTAGGCCTCAATGCCTCCTTGTGCAACTGTATTTTCAATTTCCTCACTTGCAGACCCCAGTCTGTTTGGAATGGCGAGGCCATCTCCTCCACAATCATCATCAGCAAAGGTGCACCGCAGAGCTGTGTGCTTACCCTGCTGCTCTGGGCACAGCTAAACACAGTGAGGCTAAACACAGTTCCAAAGCCATATTTAAGTTTGCTAATGACATCACAGTCATTGGCTAAATCAAAGGTTGTGATGAATCAGCGTATAGGAGGGAGATTGGGAATCTGGCTGAGTGGTGCCACAAGAACAACCTCTCACTCAATGTCAGCAAGACCAGGGAGCTGATTATTGACCTCAGGAGGAAACTGGAAATCCACAAGTCGGTCTTCATCAGGGATCAGAGGTGGAGAAGGTCAGCAACTTTAAATTCCTTGGCATTATCATTTCAGTAGATCAGTCCTGCAAAAAGGTGGCATGACAACACTTCTACTTCCTTGGAAGTTTGCAAAGATTTGGAATGTCATCTAAAACTCTGATAATCTTCTATAGATGTGTACTGGAGAGTATACTGACTGGTTGCATCATGGCTTGGTATGGAAACAACAATGTCCTTTAATGGAAAGGCCTTCAGAAAGTAGTGGATACAGTCCATTCTATCATGGGTAAAGCCTTTCCCACCAATAAGCACACCTACTAAGAGCGTTGTCAGAAAAAAGCAGCATCCATCATCAGAGACTCCCCTGCCAAACAAGCCATGCTTTCTTCTCACTGCCGTCATCAAGAAGGAGGTACAAGAGCCTCAAGACCCATATTACCAGGTTCAGGAACAGTTATTACTGCTCATCCATCAGGCTCTTGAACCAGAGAAATTAACTTCATTCAATTTCACCTTCCCAATATTGAAACTGTTCCTGCAACTATGGACTCATTTTCAAGAAGTCTTCATCTAATTTTTTGATAATTTATTGCTTATTTATTTATTATTATGTTTTATTTTCTTTTTGTATTTGTCTTTTGCAGATTGGTTGTCCATCTTGTGTGTGGTTTTTCACTGATTCTATTGTTTTCCTTTGTATTTACTCTGAATGCCCACAATAAGCTGAATTTCAAGGTGACATATATGTGCTGTGATAGTAGGGATGAAAGGGTAGTGTACAGTAGTTAGCACAATGCTTCACAGGACAGGTGACCTCTGTTCAATTGCCAGTGGTGCCTGTAAGGAGTTTGTACTTTCTCCCTGTGACCACATGGGTTTCCACTGAGTGCTCTGGTTTCCTTCCACAGTCCAAAAACATACTGATTCATCAGTTGTAAATTGTCCTGTGATTAGGCTAGGATTGAATTGGGGATTGCTGGGTGGTGGGCCTCGAGGGCTGGAGGGACCTATTCCGTGCTGTATCTAAATAAAAAAGACTTCTAATTTTGTACTTTTCTATAAGACCTAGGAGCAGAATTAGGCTATTTGGCCCATTGAGTGCTCCATCGTGGCTCTTTTATTATGCCTTTCAACCCCATTTTCCTGTCTTCATCCTGCAATCTTTTTTAATTAGTTTTTTAATGCATTTTCTACATCGCTACAGATAGAAAAAAAAACCCCAAACCAAAATGAAGAAAATTAATACAGTGCAAAAATAAACATACAATAATAATATAATACAAAAAAGATAATTGAGAAAGCACCCAAGTTGAAGACATGTAAAATTAGTATCCTCCCCAAGCCACGCAACAAAAAAAACTCCAGACCAACCACAACACAATATAGAGAATATAAATCAGGACATTCAAACCCCCAAAACTGTAAATACACTTAAAAACAAAAGATAATAATGCCTACTACCAAAATAAAGAGCTGAAAGCAAGGGACCGAAAAAAAAAACCTTAGTTAAGAGGAAGGTTATGAAAGTACTCAATAAAAGGTCCCCAGACCTTATGGAACTTTATATCCGAATTAAGAACTGAATAATGAATTTTTTCAAGGTCTAAGCAGGACATAATATCATTAAGCCATTGAGCATGCGTGGGCGGGACAACATCTCTCCATCTAAGGAGGATTAAATGTCTAGCCAGGGGAGAAGCAAAAGATAATATTCGACACTTTGTCGAACTCAGACGTAAATCTGTCTCACCCAAAAAACCAAACAAAGCAATTAAAGGGTTTCTAAATGGTGATTCAGAATATAAGATAAAGTTATGAAGACATCTTTCCAAAATTTCTCCAAGCTAGGACAGGACCAGTACATATGAATAAGAGAGGCCTCGCCCCTTTTGCATTTATCACAAAGAGGACTAATATTAGGGTAAAATCGAGATAATTTAGATTTAGACATATGGGCTCTATGAACAATCTTAAACTGTAAAAGGCAATGGCGAGTACAAAGAGAGGTTGAATTAACCGATTTGAGAATAGAGTCCCAAGTCTCATCAGATAAAGAGATATTTAAATCATGATCCCAAGCCATTCTAATTTTATCCACAGGGGCACGCCGTAAGAATGCTAATTTATCACGAATAAATGGTATTAAACCTTTACCCAGTGGATTAATAGAAAGAAATAAATCCATAACATTTTTCTCAGGCATTTCAGGGAAGTTAGGAATTAAAGGATTAATAAAGTGTCTAATTTGGAGATATCTAAAAAAAAATGAGCATTAGGCAGATTGAACTTAGCAGAGAGCTGTTGAAAAGATGCGAAGCGATTATTAATAAAAAGATCTTCAAAATGTCTAATGCCCTTCCTATACCAATCATGGAATGTTGAATCATACATAGTAGGTAAAAAAAATTGATTATGTAAGATAGGACTAGAAAAGGAAAAACCATAGAAACCATAAAATTTCCTAAACTGAGCCCATATTCACAAAGTGTGTCTAATAAGAGGATTAACAATGAATCTGGACAAACTACTAGGGAGTACAGAGCCAAGAAGTGCAGAATAGATAAATCTTTAGTGGAACTCAACTCCATTGCCACCCAAATAGGGCACTCGGGTTGTCTATGGAAGAAAGACCAAAAGGTAGCACAACGTATATTAGCTGCCCAATAATATAAATGAAAGTTAGGTGAGGCCATGCCACCCTCTTTTTTAGATTTTTGGAGATAAACTTTATTAATTCTAGAATGCTTATTCTTCCACAGATATGACAAAATAATAGTCTAAGGAATCAAAAAAGGTTTTAGGAATAAAAATTGGGATTGATTGAAATAAATATAAAAATTTAGGGAGAACATACATTTTAACAACATGAATACGATCTACCAAAGACATAGATAGAGGTGACCATTGTGACAGACTCTGTTTTGTAGTATATAAAAGATTGGCAAAATTTTCACGAAAAATATCTTTAAACGTGTTCCTCATATAGGCCGATCTCTCTGCTCAATGTTGATGTAAAGATCTTAGCTAAAGTTTTGGCTCATAGATTAGAAACCATCATTCCCTCCATTATCTCTGATGACCAAACAGGCTTTATTAAAAACCGTTTCCCTTTTTTTAACATTCGGCATTTATTTAATATCTTACACTCATCTCCAACTGGGATTCCTGAATGTGTTATTTCCCTTGATGCGGAGAAAGCATTTGATCGTATAGAGTGGAACTACCTTCTTGCAGTTTTAGAAAAATTTGACCTTGGCCAAAGTTTCATCTCTTGGATCCAATTGCTGTACCTGTGTCCTACTGCCTCTGTTTTAACCAATTTTCAGAAATCCCAAGTATTTAATCTCAAACGTGGCACCCGCCAGGGATGCCCCTTAAGTCCCTTTCTCTTTGATTTGGCTATGGAACCTCTGGCGATAGCATTTCGAAACTGCCCTGAATTGACTGGGATTTGGAGAGGGGGTGTTGAGCATAAAGTTTCTCTATATGCTGATGACTTATTACTCTTTCTCTCAAATCCGTCTACATCCTTACCTCTAATGTTTTCACTTCTTGACCAGTTTAGCCAGATCTCTGGCTATAAACTTAACTTACATAAGAGTGAACTTCTCCCAATTAATAAAGAAGCACAAGAACTAACATTTCATGATCTCCCTTTTAAAGTAGTCCATAATCAATTTACTTATCTTGGAATTACAGTTACAAGGAAGTTTAAAGATCTCTTTCGTGAAAACTTTGCCAATCTTTCATATGCTATAAAACAGAGTCTGGTACAATGGTCACCTCTATCTATGTCTTTGGTAGGTCGTATTAATGTTGTTAAAATGTATGTTCTCCCCAAATTTTTATACCTATTTCAATCTATCCCAATTTTTATTCCTAAATCTTTTTTTGATTCCTTAGACTCTATTATTTTGTCATATCTGTGGCAGAATAAGCGCTCTAGAATTAATAAAATCCATCTCCAAAAATCTAAAAAAGAGGGTGGCATGGCTTTACCTAACTTTCGTTTATATTATTGGGCAGCTAATATACGTTGTGCTACCTTCTGGTCTTTCTTCCATGGCCAACCCGAGTGCTCTAACTGGGTGGCGATGGAGCTGAGCTCCACTAAAGAATTATCTATCTCTGCACTTCTTGGCTCTGCACTCCCTAGTAATCTGCCCAGATCAATAGCTAATCCTCTTGTTAGACACACTTTGAGTATATGGGCTCAGGTCAGGAAATGTTATGGTTTCCAGGGGTTTTCCGTTTCCAGCCCTATTGCTCATAATCACCTTTTTTTACCTACTACATACGATTCAGCATTCCAGGTTTGGTATAGGAAGGGCATTAGACATTTTGAAGATCTTTTCATTGATAATCGCTTCGCTTCTTTTCAGCAGCTCTCTGTTAAGTTCAATCTGCCCAATGCTCATTTTTTCAGATATCTCCAAATCCGACACTTTATTGCTCCTTTAATTCCTAACTTTCCTGAAATGCCTGCGAAAAATGCTATGGACCTATTTCTTTCCATGAATCCACTAGGTAAAGGCTTAATATCAATCATCCAAGATAAACTAGCAGCCTTTCAATGGGCCCCCATGGATAAAATCAAAATGGCCTGGCAGCAGGATTTAAATATCTCCTTATCTGAGGAGAGCTGGGATTCAGTTCTCAAATCGGTTAACTCAACCTCTCTTTGTGCTCGCCACTGCCTTTTACAGTTTAAGATTGTTCATAGAGCCCATTTGTCTAAATCTAAACTATCTCGATTCTACCCTAGTGTTAGTCCGCTCTGTGATAAATGCAAGAGGGGCGTGGCCTCTCTCATCCATATGTACTGGTTCTGTCCTAGCTTGGAGAAATTCTGGAAAGATGTCTTCACTACGTTATCATGTATTCTGAATCAGCACCTAGAACCAAACCCTTTAATTGCTCTGTTCGGTTTTTGGGGCGGGACAGATTTATGTCTGGGTCCGACCAAATGCCGAATATTATCCTTTGCCTCTCTCCTGGCTAGACGCTTGATCCTCCTTAGATGGAGAGATGTTGCCCCGCCCACTCATGCTCAATGACTTAACGACATCATGGCCTGTTTGGACCTCGAAAAAATTCATTATTCAGTTCTCAATTCGGATCTAAAGTTCCATAAGGTCTGGGGACCTTTTATTGAGTACTTTCATAATCTTCCTCTTGACTAGGGTTTTTTTTTCTTTTCGGTCCCTTGCTTTCAGCTCCTTTTTTTTTCTGGTAGAAGGCATTATTACCCTCTGTTGCTGAGTGTATTCACAGTCTGGGAGTTTGGCTGTCCTGACTTATACTCTGTGTTGTGGTTGGTCTGGAGTTGCTGTTGTTTTTTTCTTGTATTGTGGGGCTTGGGGAGGACACTAAGCTTACTTGTCTTTAATTCAGGTGCTTTTTTTTGCTAAACTCTCTTCCTTTGTAGTATATTGTTATTGTATGCTTAATTTTGCACTGCTTTAATGTTCCTCATTGGGATTTGGGGTTTTTAATTTGTAAAATGTTTTGAAAAACTAATTAAAAAAAATATCTTTAAACTTCCTTGTGACTGTAATCCCAAGATAAGTAAATTGATTATGAACTACTTTAAAAGGGAGGTCACGAAATGTTAATTCTTGTGCTTCTTTATTAATTGGGAAAAGTTCACTCTTATGTAAATTAAGTTCATAGCCAGAAAACTGGCTAAGCTGATCAAGAAGTGAGAACATTGCAGGTAAGGATGTAGATGGATTTGAAAGAAAAAGTAATAAGTCATCAGCATAAAGAGAAACTTTATGATCAATACCCCCCCTCCAAATCCCGGTCAATTCAGGACAGCTTTGAAATGCTATTGCCAAAGGTTCAATAGCCAAATCAAAGAGAAAGGGACTTAAAGGGCATCCCTGACGGGTGCCACGTTTGAGGTTAAATAACTGGGATTTCCGAAAATTAGTCAAAACAGAGGCAGTAGGACACAGATACAGCAATTTGATCCAAGAGATAAAACTTTGACCGAAGTCAAATTTTTCTAAAACTGCAAAAAGGTAGTTCCACTCTATACAATCAAATGCTTTCTCCGCATCGAGGGAAATAACACATTCAGGAATCCCAGTTGAAGGTGAATATAAAATGTTAAATAAACGCCGAATATTAAAAAAAGGAAGACGGTTTTTAATAAAACCAGTTTGATCATCAGAAATAATAGAGGGAATAAGTTTCTAATCTATAAGCCAAAACTTTGGCCAAGATTTTAACATCAACATTAAGCAAAGATATCGGCCTATATGAGGAACACTCTGTTGGGTCTTTACCCTTTTTTAATAAAAGAATAATAGTTGCCTCATTAAAAGAGGGTGGCAATTTACCGTAATTAAACGAGTCAGATAGTACTGAGAGTAACTGAGGAGAAAGAACTGAAGAGAATGATTTATAAAATTCTACGGGGAACCCATCAGGTCCAGGAGATTTCCCTGAAGACAATGCAGAAATTGCAAAAGATATTTCTTCTGATGATATAGGCGCATTAAGTTTGGCTTTAAAATCAGATGAAAGCGAAGGAATATTCAGGTTATTTATAAAATGATCAACGGAAATATTCTCATTCAGAGATTCAGAGGAATAAAGTCGAGAGTAAAAATTTTTAAATACGTCATTGATTTCTAAGTGATCCGATGTAAAGTCTCCATTCTCCTTCCGGATCTTTGTAATATGTTGTTTAGCTTTGGAATGCCTCAGCTGATTGACTAGAAATTTACCAGATTTGTCACCATGAATATAGAAGTGACTCTTACTTTCAAGAAGTTGGCGTTCAACAGGTTTAGACAGAAGATTAAATTTAGTTTGAAGTTCTACACGCCTCTTGTATAATTCAGGATTCTTAGTTTGAGCATACAGTTGATCTAATTCTTTAATCTGATTAATGAGGTCTAATTGATCTGTACAGGACTTCCTATTAAGATTTGCTGTAATCCTGTAATCTTTGATGTCCTGGCTAATCAAGAACTGATCAATCTCTGTTTTAAATATAACCAATAACTTGGCCAGCTGTGGCAATGATTTCCACAGATTCAACACCCTCTGGCTAAAGAAATTCCTGCTCACCTTTATTCTAAATGGACATCCCTCTAGTCTTAGACTCACCCACTATTGGAAACACTCCTCTTCCACTCTATCTGCCTTTTGATAGGTTTCATTGAGATCTCCCCTCATTTCTCTAAGTTCCAGTGAATACAGACACAGAACCATCAAACACTCCTCAAATGTTAACTCTTTCATTCCCAGAATCATTGTCATGAAGCTCCTCTGGACCCTCACCAATGCCAGTAAAGTAATAACAAATTAATAGCAGCATTTTGATAACAATACAGCTTGGATTTATGAAAGAAGAAATCAACTTGACTAATCTACTTGGGTTCTTTGATGATATTACTTGTTGAATAGGTAAGGGGGGGGGGGGTTTCAGAGGGATTTTGATCCCTGGTCAACTAAATTAGAGTTGGAAGTAATGTACTAATGTGAGCTGAAAATTAAATGTTGGAATAAACTGATCTTACTCAGGTTGGCAGGCTGTGACTAGAGCATAAATGTCATATTTCAAAGTTTGCTGACGATACAAACTCTAGTAATATTAATTGCCCTGCTAGGTGCCTGGGTAAGAACATAATAGGTGTATCCACCTGAGAGCCCAAAACAGTAAAGTGGAGGTTTTTTTTAAAATGCTGAGAGGTAGCGAACTGTTTATGTTCAAAGGGAACTGGATGAAGTTGTACACTGAAAGCCAATGTGTGCAGCAAGTGATTAAAAAGCAAACGGTACACAGGCCTTTATTACTAGTAAATTCCAGGGGTAAAGAGGTCTTACTGCACTTATTCAGTGTCATGGTGAGATTGCACCTGGAGACTTAAATGTAGTTTTACCCTCCTTACCCCCCAAAAAGGCACTTCTTGCCAATACACAGTTCAGGGAATGTTCATCAGGCTGAGGGTAGCAGACACCAACAGAATCAACAAACTCATTCATAAGGCCAGTGATGTTGTCGGGGGTGGAACTGGACTCTCTGACGGTGGTGTCTGAAAAGAGGATGCTGTCCAAGTTGCATGCCATCTTGGACAATGACTCCCATCCACTCCATAATGTACTGGTTAGGCACAGGAGTACATTCAGCCAAAGGCTCATTCCACCAAGATATAACACTGAGCAACATAGGAAGTCATTCCTGCCTGTGGCCATCAAACTTTACAACTCATCCCTCGGAGTGTCAGACACCCTGAGCCAATAGGCTGGTCTTGGACTTATTTCCACTTGGCATGATTAACTTATTATTTATGGTTTTATATTGCTATATTTCTACACTATTCTTGGTTGGTGGGGCTGTAACAAAACCCAATTTCCCTTGGGATCAATGAAGTATCTCTGTCTGAGATTGGTTCCTGGAGTGGCAGGCTTGTCATATACAGCGACTAGATCAGGCCTGTAGTCAAGAGTTTAGAAGCACAAGAAACCTCAACCGGAATCGTTAAAAAGTTTTACGTTTGGGATGCACGAAAGTCGTTCCCACCAAAGCAAGCATCTCGAACCAAAGTTCTGCGTCACCGAATAATGGGTAGAACACTTGGTCGGACTGTGATGGGCTTCGCTTAGAGATTGGCGAACCTTTGGAATTATCTACCTAGAAGGCCGTGGAAGCGCAGGCATTGACTTCATTCAAAACAGAAATCGATGGGATTCAAAGTGTATGATGTAATACTGTGTACATGGCAAGTCAACCACGATCTTGATGATCAATGGTGCATTTGCGAGGCCAACTGGCCTTCTTATTGCTTACATTCTTCACCGACAACCATGTAATTTGCGCCACTGTGAACAGCTCCTTTTAAATCCAAGCCTCCCTTTTCTCCCCCATTACAGCCAAGGTTAATAACGACAGGAATTAAAAACCTCACTGACGCCAGATACCGGGATTCCTCCCTCCAGGTAAACCGGTGCTTCCGCGGCCGCTGGTGGCCAAGGAAGTGACGTAGGGAAACGCCGCCTGCGGCGGCGATGCGCAAACCGGAAGCGGTGGGCGTTTGGCGCGGTTTGGAGGCGCCGTCGGTTGGGAGCGCGGAGCAGCGGTTTAAACGCCCGTGAGCGCCGGTCCCGAGTTCGCGACATGCCTCCCAAGCACTCGAAGAAAGTTGCCGTGTCCGGCTCTGAGGAAGGCGGCTCTCCGGCCAGGTGAGAGCGGGGGCGAACCGATCCAGCCGCTGATGTCAGTGGCTAAGCATCGGAGCAGGAAGCCCGGGCTCAGTCCCTGCCAACGAGCCGCTTTTAAATGAGGACCGGCCCGTGTCGCAACGGCTGTTGCTGTCCAGTGTTTGGACGCCCTGTGGACTGTTCTTGATTTGGTCCAAGCTTGCTTTGGTGCTGTCACAAAACACACGATCCTTTGCTGTCCCTCCTCTTTTTGTGTGGAGCGTTGTCTTCACTTCCAGTCCAGCTTTTGTTACCACGGCTGTATTACAGCACTTTTTAAACACACTATCCCCTCGGAATACAAACACTTAGTCAAATTTATGCAAACTCAATCGGTCTAAGCCGCAACGTTTTGCATCTTTACATACAACTTTACACGGTCCCTTTCCCCCCAATTAGTTAGACTCCTTTATGTGCCATGGACCTTTGCCATTAATCGAGGGGTCCCCTAGGTTGGGAACCCTTGCTCGTGATGAAGCGACTCAGACGGAATCGTCAACTGCCCTCCCACAGATGATGTTCGACCCGCTGAGTTCTTAAGCGTATTCTTGCACCAGACCCCGCATTTATCATCTTTTGTGTCCATTTTCATTTTTTTTTACAACGATCGCATGCTCAAAGCCCGTTTCTTCTCCGAATTGTGCGAAATATGCACGAACGGGGTGACCCTGCACAGTCTCCCTTGCCAATGCTCAGATCGCACCTTCGTGTGTTGGCATTGCGCGGTCTGTCTGCTGCTGACTATTAAAAGTACTAACGATTGTGTAATCACCTGCTGTTAGTCCGATGCATGCACTGAGTTTAATCATGTTAAATGAAGGGTAATCAGACATGTAAAATTCGTGAAGTAATGTGGTGCTGGTCCGTAATGATATGTTAGGCTTTTAGTAGGAAAGATTTGTACAGTGCCAATCAGGTTGTCTTAAAAAGTGCTGCAGCTGCTGAGGTAGAGGAGCTGCTAGTTGTCTCTTGCACACCTGCAAACAGCAATGTGAAAATAAGCAGATAACTCGGTTCGTTATATTGGGTGAATAGTGTACACTGAGGAATACTGGGCAACAGGCACAAAATGCTGGAGGAACTCAGCAGGCCAGGCAGCATCTGTGGAAAAGAGTACTATGGACCTTTCCGGCTGAGACCCTTTATCAGGATTCTCAGCATCTGCAGATTTTCTCTTGTTTGTGCCAGAGGAATTCTTACCCGGTTTTCAAAATGTTGACTTAAGATCTTTAGTATTTTCTGAACAGGCAGCCCCACACAAGCTTAATATCTCACTGTAAAGATTGCAGAATTCCCATGACACTGCACTGCAGTTGAGGCCTACACCTACATTCTAGTTCATTGAGCAGTTTGTACTTGGGAATCGACAAAGGCTTAGTCATTGATCAACAAAGTTTTCTTCCTTGCTTATTTCTTTATTTTTTTAGCAATAGTTAAAGTAATCATAGAATTATGGAGAAACATTGGATTAAATTATTTGCATGATAAGGTAGAGATGGGTAGGGTAATAATTTTCCCAGCCAACCATGTGCAAAGATTTAAAAAGCCCTCAGATTCAGTAATAATTCGATTTCTCTCTTGATTCAACATAATTTTAGATTCAAGGTTGTTCAATGTCATTTCCGGTATACAAGTGTAAAGGAGAATGAAATACCTGTTTCTCTGGTTCCAACAGAGCACAAAAAACCCCACAATAAATATACTGAAATGCACAAAGTTGATTTTCAATTTGATCCGATTGGAAACTTAAAATCTAACACTACTCCCTCCAAGAACTTCATCGACAGCCATTTCTCCTTCCCTTCATCATTCTTATCACAATTGCTGGTTACACAATCATAAAAAAGGGGTATGTCACCAAGACCATCTTGACTGCTATACATTATGGCCAAAGGTTGATCTGCCTGAGATGTAATTCTTCCTCTGTGACAGCAGTGCAAAACCCATAGGTTCCTGGATCTTGTAAAAATGCATCTCTAATCATTCTCTGGGTTAGAGAAATTCCTGATTCGTCATCTTCTGGAAGAAGAGTTTCCTACAGCATCGTTTTAAATTCACCACATCCTTATCCTGTAAATATGTCCCCTAGTTTGAGGCTTTTTGATTTGTGTAAATATTTCAATAGCTATCCTTTCATGATGTTGTATGTTTAAATAAGGTAATCACACGTTCTTTAGCTCACATATTTGTAAACATGGCAAGAATTTGAATGCTGATTTAAATAACTGGGGCCCAAAGAAATTAAAGCTATGCTGTCAAAGGTGGAAGCAGATACAACAATCATGAGGATTGCAAAGCCAAGAGATATTGTTAGAAAAAGCTAGAATGTAGAATTGAATGTGGTGATTTGTGAGTGAGTGATAGTTGGTCAATTGGATTTAATCAAAAGGTTCTGTATCAGTGAAAGGTACAATCTAATGAAAGTTGAATGTGATAAAGTTACTGAGTAGACCAGGGAGGTAATTAATAAATGCATGGTTAAGTTGCCTGCAATACACTGCCTTTATATAAAAAAAAATTTCTGGTTGCTATCATTGTGTGCTGTTTTTAGTTAATAAGTATTGAAGGGTGTTTTAGTGAATTAATGTATTTGCATTGATTAATGTGCCAAGGCGCCTGCATGAGCTTCAGCTATGCCTACATTTTCGTTGGTTCCAAGCCGCCACTGGTTATGCTTCCCAACTCTTTCTATGTTGAAAATGTCGCTTCTAGCACCTATGCTGAGCTTTGCCTTCATTTTCCACCTTGTCCTCAAATTTACTTGGTTCATCTCGGACACCTCTTTTCTTGATCTGTCTGTCTGATTCTCTGGAGACAGACGGTCTTCTGATATCTTTTATAAGCCTATTGACTCTCACACTATTTCTTCCCATCATGTCATTTGTATAAATGCTATTCCCTTTTCTCATTTCCTCCAACTTTGCCTCACAGAGAAGTACAGCACAGAAACAGGTTATTTAGTCCATGCGAAAACCATTTAAACTACCTACTCCCATCGACCTGCACCAGGACCATAGACCTCCACACTCCTACCATCCATGTACCTATACACACTTCACTTAAATGTTGAAATCAAGCTTGCATGCACCACTTGTGTTGTCAGCTTATTCCACACTCTCATGACCCTCTGAGTGAAGACGTTTCCCCTCATGTTTCCCTTAAACTTTTCACCTTTCATCCCTAACTCACGACCTCTGAATGTAGTTCCAACCAACCTCAGTGGAAAAAAACCTGTTTGCATCTACTCTATCTATACAACTCAATTTAGTATTCCTCCATCAAATCTTCCTTTGATCTTCTATGTTTCAAGGAATAAAGTACTAACCTATTTGATCTTTTCTTAAAACTCAGGTCCTCCAGACCTGGCTGTACCCTTGTATATTTTCTCTGTACTCTTTCAACCTTATTTACACCTTTCCTCTAGGTAGGTGACCAAAACTGCATACAAAACTCCAAATTAGGTCTCACCAATGTCTTGTGCAACTTCAACATAACATCCAATCTCCTGTACTCAGTACTTTGATTTAAGAAGTCCAAGCTGCCAAAAGCTTTCTTTAGGATGCTATCTGTCTGTGATGCCATTTTCAATGAATTATGGACTTGTATTCCCAGATCCCTTTGTTCTCCTATAGCATTGACTGTGTAAGACCTATCCTGGTTGGTCCTACTGAAGTGCAACACCTTGCACTTGGCAGATAGAATTTAATACAGCCATTTTCCCAGCTGATGCAGATCCCCCTGCAAGAAATGATAATCTTCCTCGCTGTCCACTACAACCCCAGTCTTGGTGTCATCCATGGATTTGCTGATCAAGTTCACCACATTAGTATCCAGATTGTTGATGTAGATGATAAACAACAACAGCACCGGTCCCTGCAGCACACCACCAGTCACAGTCCTCCAGAGAGGCAACCTTCTACTACCATTCTCTGGTTTCTCCCACAAAGCCAATCTCTAATCCAATTTACTACCTCATCTTGAATGATGAATGACTGAACCTGCTTCACCAGCCTCCCATGTGGAATGCTTTCCTAAGTTTCAAATGCCTTCCTAAACTCCATGTAGACAACATCTTGCCTTTATGCACTTTCCTGGTAACTTACTCGAAAAACTCTTAAGATTGGTCAGACATGACCTACCATGCACATCTGTTTTCAGATTGAGGCTCTCCATTCTGATGTCCTCCTCCTTCGAAGAACAGGGTTTCCTTTCCTCTACCTTCGGTGCTGCCCTCAGCCACACCTCTTCCATTTCCTAGATATCTGCCTTCACCCCATCTTGCTGCCGGCATAACAGGGATAGTTTGTGTTTGTCCTTACCTACCACCACATGAGCCTTGGCACCCAGCACATAATTGTGTAACTTCTGCTGCCTTCAATGGGATCCTATAATGAAACATCTCTTTTCCTCAACTCCCCCCCCCCCACCCCAGACTCTGCTTTCTGCAGGGATCACTCCATTTGACTCCCTTGTCCACTCAACCTGCCCCACTGATCTCCCCCCAGCACTTATCCCTATGAATGGGACAAGTTCTATTCTTGTCTCATTCCTCACCATTGTTCAGGCCCCAAACTGTACTAACAGGTGAGGTGACACTTCACCTGCATCTTCATCAGGGTCATCTGCTTATCAAGAGTGCTGGTGAAAAGGAGGTGTAGGATTTTGATCTTTTGTTGGTTGTTCTCTTTGCTAGAAGTTGGTGTTTGGAGTACCCTGCACAAGTAAGTGCGTTGCTTTTTGTAAATAAACACTTTGCCACTATTGTGTGCTGATGTTGGAGGAAATCCAGTCTCTTTGATTTCTACATCTGCATGAGGTGCATCCAGCTGCAGCTCCTTACAAATCATGTTAGGGAACTGGAACTACAACTGGATGCCTTTTGGCTCATACAGGAGAGTGAGGAATGTATAGATGGGAGCTACAGGGAGGTAGTCACACCTAAGTTCAGGATGACTGTTACGAAGGAAAGGGAATAGGCCAACAGCGCAGAGCACCCGTGTTGCCAGTCCCTTCGATAATAAGTATACTGCTTTGGATACTGGTGGGGGAGAACAACTTACTAGGAGATAGCTGCAGTGACCAGGTCCCTAACACTGAGTCTAGCTCTGTGGCTTAGAAGGGAAGGGGGAGAAGAGGAGTGCAGTAGTGATAGTGGATTCCATAGTTACAGAAAAGGAGTTTCTCTGGATGTGAAAGAGACACCCAGATGTTCTGTTGTCTCCCAGGTGCCAGGGTCAGGGATATTTCAGATTGGGTTTACAGCATTCTGAAGGGGATGGATGAAGAGCCAGAAGTTGCAGTACATATTGGTACCAACACCATACGTAGGAAAAAGGAGGAGGTCCTGAAGAGACGATGAGACAGGTAGAAAGCTGAAAAGTAGGACCTCAGGGGTAGTAATCTCTGGATTGCTGCCTCTGCCTTGCATCAGTCGTAAGATTAGGATGATTTGGCAGATGAATGTGTAGCTGAGACGTTGGTGCAGGGAAATTCTGCAGAAGATAGAAATTGGCAGGTGTGATGTGGGTATCACTGAGGCGTGGCTGGAAGAAGATCACAGTTGGAAGCTTAATATCCAAGGATACACAATGTATCAGAAGTATAGGCTGGTGGGCAGAATGAGTGGGCTGACTCTTGTGGTAAAAATTAAATCAAATCCTTAAAGGTGACATATGATTGGAAGATGTAGAATCCTTGTGGGTAAAGACCCTGATGGGAGTTAGATACAGGCCTCTGAACAGTAGCCAGGATGTGGAATGTGAATTACACTAGGAGAAAAGGCAATGTTATGATAGTCATTAGGGATTTCAATATGCAGGTAGATTGGGAAAACAAGGTTGGTGCTGGATCCCAAGGGAATGAATTTGTCGAATGCCTACAGGATGGCCTTTTAGAGCAGTTTGTGGTTGAGGGAAAAGGTAATTCTGGACTGGGTGTTGTGTGATGAACCAGATTTGATTAGGAAGCTTAAGGTAAATGAACCCTTAAGAGACAGTGATCGTAATATGATAGAATTCACCCTGCACTTTGAAAGTGAGAAGCTAAAATTAGATCTGTCAGTACTACAGTAGTGTAAAGGGAACTGGAGAGGCCTGAGAGAGGAGCTGATCGAAGTTGATTGGAAGGGGACATCAGTGGAACAGTAGTGGCTGGAGTTTCTGGGAGCAAATTGGAGCACACAAAATAGATTAATCCCAAAGAAAATTGTATTCTGTAGAGCAAGGATGAGGCAACCAGGGCTGACAAAGGAAGTCAAAGACAGTTTAAAAGTGAGAGAGAGCATAGAATATAGCAAAAACTAATGGGAACCTTTTAAAAATCAACTGAAGACAACTAAAAAAGGCAATAAGGAGAGCAAAGATTAAATATGATGGTAATCTAGCCAATAATATAAAAGAGGATAACAAAAGTTTTTTTTAGTGATGAATTGGCAGCAACTCAATGCATAAAAAGATGCAGATGTGGTCAAGAGGTTCAGTTGTTGTTCAGACCGGGTCAGAATGGGTTAGAAGTATGATCTAAGTGACTTTGACTGTGGAATGATTGTGGGTGCCAGGTGGGCAGTTTGAGTATCTCAGAAACTGCTGACCTCCTGGAATCTTCACACTCGGCAGTCTCTAGAGTTTACAGAGAATGGTATGAGAAACAAGGTAACATCCAGTGAGCTGCAGTTCTGTGGGTGAAAAGCTTTGTTAATGAGAGAGGTCAGATGGTAATGACGAGACTGGTTCACGCTGATAGGAAGGCAGCGGTAACTTAAATAACCATGCTTTGCAACAGTAGGATTGTAAATTGTTTAATAAGGCAGGTGGTTGCGGGGGGTGTGGGGGGGGGGGAAGACGGTATATTATAGGCCGCTTAGCTTGGTGTCAGTGGTTGGTAAGATGTTGGAGTCCATGATTAAGGATGAGGTTTTGTGTACCTGGAGGCACATGATAAAATAGGCTGAAGTCAGCATAGTTTCATTAAGGCAGGGGTTCCCAAACTGGAGTCCAAGGGCCTCTTGCTTAACGGTTTTTGGTCCATGGCATTAAAAAAAGGTTGGGAGTTCCTGCCTTAAGGGGAATATCTTGCCTGACAAATTATTGGAATTCTTAGAGGAAATAACAGGCAGGATAGACAAAGGATGTTGTTTATTGCATTCTCAGAATGTCTTTGACAAGGTGATGCACATGAGGCTGCTAAATAAGGTTATTTGGTGATGGTGTGGGAGACAATGGCCTGGTGCTCCTTAGTGGGGTCATTGTATTACTGGAAAGATACTGGCAGGAGGCAAAGAGTTTAAAATAAAAGAGGCCTTTTCCAGTTTAGCTGTCACTGACTACTGGTTTTCCTCAGAGGTTGGTGTTGGGACTGCTTTTCATGTTATATGCCAATGGTTTGGATGATGGCTTTGTGGCCAAGTTTGCAGACAATACATTGACAAGTTGAGTGTGGTGAATCTGTGGAATTAATTGCTGTAGGTGGTTGTGGAGGTCAAGTCATTGGGTATATTTTAAGCAGGTTGAATAGTAAGGGTGTCAAAGGTAATCAGGAGAAGGCAGGAGAATGAGGTTGAGAGGGAAAATAAATCAGCCATGATGAAATGGCAGAGCGGACCCAATGGGGGTGAATGGCTTAATTCTGCCCCTACGTCTTGTGGTCTTATGGAATGAATAGTTAGGATAGTGGATGGCACGCCGATTATATAGACTGCTTTGTTCTAGATGTTGAACTTAATGACTGTTGAAACTAGAAACAGTTGTGGGGAATATTTCATCATGCTGCTGACTTGTCTTTTACAGTGTCAGGAAGTAGGTCACTCACAGCAGGCTATCCAACCTCTAACTTGTTCTTGTAGTCCCAGTATTTATGTATTGGCGCAGTTGAGTTTCTAGCCAACAGTTACTCCCAGGATGATAATGACACAAAACCGCTTGATTCAATGATTACTACTCTTATGATGGAAGAAAGGCAATTGATAAAGCAACAGAAGATGGCTGGGTATCAAATTCAGCCCTGATGAACTTGGTGATGTCCAATTCCTGGGTTAATTGATAATCAATGATCACCAGTACTCCTTTTGTATCAGGCATGTCTCCAACCATTGGAGTGTTTTTCTTTTAAAGTCAATTGATCTAATTTTTTTCTCAAGGGCTCCTTGAGGCTATATTCCGTCAAATGATTTATTGGAATTCAGCTCTTTGGTCCTTACTTGGACCAAGGCCATGATATGGTCTGGAGCTAAGTGCTCCTGGCAGAAGCCAAACCAAGCTTCAATAAACAGTCAGTGCCATTTCACAACATTGTACCTTATAACAATTTGTTGATAGTAGGCTGATTAAATGGTCAGTAAGGTATGTTTTTGAGTCTAATTATGTCAGGCTGTTACTTGACATCTCTGTGAGAGCTCTCAGTTTAGATACTGTCCACAAGTATTTATGGGGACTTTAAGGTAGACTGGCTGGGAGCAGCTTTGTCATTTCTGAATTTGATGCTGGTTTCTCTCTGGTTTTATTCTTTCTTTGTTTGAACATAGTAGAATGATGCAACTTGCTTGCTCAGCCATTTGGGCCTGCAGAGTGGAGTCTGGAGTCATGCATTGTCCAGACTGACTAAGGATCGAGGGCTCCAAGATGGGAAGGACATTAGTGAGTCAGATGGGATTTTCAACAAACATACATTTTAGTGGACTTTATTACTAATAGCCAGTGATTTCTTAGATAAACTGTTTTCTTATTAAATTCCATTGGTGCATGAGTATATCAAATATCCTAAGTCTTCATTGAGTTAGTGAAGAACTTTAGGATAAGTTTTCTGCTAAAGATTTAATTAGATATACTTCCCATTCAAATGTTCAGAAGGGCATATAATGGAGCTTGTTGATACTTTGATCCCCAATAAAATAATCAAAACGAGTGATGTAGAGAGGACTGACATTAATGGCGCTTCAGTAGCTGTTATTGTAAATTGTACCTTATAGCATTACCTAGATCCAATTCAACTATTGATATCATACTGGCACTAGCAGTTTCTAATCCTAATAGCAGCACCTTATTAGGAACCCGAGGTCTCGCAATCATGTTGTGTGATATGCAAGGCCAACTGTGGAGAGAGCAGTAGATGAGGTCATTATGATGCGTTGTCATTTGTCACTTTGCAGAATTAATTAACGTGGATGCTGATTGTGGTCCTTGATGTTTTAGTCAAATGATAGTATGTTTTTTTTAGTTTAATTGAGCGAATGGGGAATTGGGAAAGCATTGAATTTCTTTATAATATACTAAAAATCTTTTTAATATGGAATTGATATTGATTTTGTGTATATGTTATGCTTCCTATATTATGTTCCTTGCCACATTATATTGTGGGATTCTGTCTTTAAAAGGATGATTCATTGTGATTTGAGTTTGGTTGCAATATCACCATTGTGTTAAAGCTGAGGTCACAAGTCTGTCAAACTTTTAAGGAACAGTTTACTGTGCAAGATTTATTTGCATAATATACCTTAATGCTGGGTTGAAAGACTTGATGATTTGGGTGATCCTTCCACGTAATTTGTCATACCATAGAGTCATAAGTACTACAGCACTGAAACAGGCCCTTTGGCCCATCTAGTCCATGCAAAACTATTTTTCTGCCTGCCCATTGACCCCTGCCATCCAGATATTTATCCAAGTTTCTCTTAAAAGCTGAAGTTGAACCAGCATCCACCACTTCTGCTGGTAGCTCATTCCACACTCACATCTCCCTCAGTGAAGAAGTTCCTCCTCATGTTTCCTTTGAATCTTTCACCTTTAACCCATGACCAAGTTCTAGCCTCACCCAACCTCAATGGGGGTAAAAAGTCTGTCTATACCCCTCATAATTTTGTATGCCTCTGTCAAATCTCCCTTCATTCTCCTGCATGCTAGGGAATAATGTCTGGCTTTTTCAGCTTTCCCCATAACTCAGGTCATCAAGTCTCAGCAAAATCTTTGTAAATTTTCTCTGACCTTTCAGTTCTTCTCTTTTCTGTACTTATGGTTAATCAGTTTTCTACTATATATAATTTTACCATCAGCCCTTTGCTTTTCTGCCGGTGTACATGTATTCCTCCCACGATTGCTTTTATTGTGGTGTAGCCATTTACCTGTGGCAGCATGACCGGAAACTCAACTTTCATAAACTTCCAAGAACATTATATCATGTCAACTAGTTATCTGATAAACACTAGACAGTTCTTCCAACTATATTCAGTGTCTATCTTGCACATTCAATAGCTATCTTAATTCCAGAATTCAGCTCATTTATAATCCCAAGTATGCTGATGGACAGATCACCCAGTATAGATTTAGGTTCTGAATTTATCTGAGTTGACTTAGCAAAGCCTTCCTGACAAATATTTGGGCAGTGGTATTTAAATAGGGCAAGCTTTTCACTGACAATCAAGCAACAATCTGACATAGTGGTATTCAGATTTGTACCTTAGAGACAACATGGCAGATGACTTCATAACAGTCCACTGGTAGGGTAGACCCAACTGAGATAGCGGTAATACAGAGATGGGAAAGAATCTCTGGAAATCCTCAGTACTGATTCCAAGTTCCATGAACTCACATGGCATCCATCAGGTATGGCAAGGGAATGATTTCATTGCCACATACTGTCCTCCCTTAATTGGTGAGCATTTAGTCTTGTATATGAATAACATTTAGAAGAGGTACTGAAACTAACAGGGCATCAGGATGTATGCTAACTATTGGACTTCATTAAGAAAATGGTAGAGGAATTAAACAACCACTCCAAACAAGAGACAATCTACCATGAGCAGCACGGTAGCTAACGGGTTAGCACAGTGCTTTACAGTACCAGCAACCGAGTTTGTAGGTTCTTCCTGTGATCCCATGGGTTTCTTCCCACAGTCCAGGTAGGCGAATTGGTCATTGTAAATTGCCCTGTGATTAGGCTAGGATTAAATCGGGGGATTGCTGGGCAGTGTGGCTCAAAGTGCTGTATGTCAATAACTAAATAATAGAATAATGCTATAGCTATCACAGTCAAGTTACCTGCCTTGCCCTTGGTGGGTCAAGCTTCAAGTGGTGTTGAAGTTACACTCATCAGGCAGGTAGAAAGTACACCATGCTCTTGATTGTGCCTTGCCTGTGATGGAAAAGCTGATATATCTGAAGGCAACACACTCACCATAGGAAACACAGCCTTTGAACTTTTCTTGTAACAATAAGTGGCTTGCCCAACTGAGTTTTTGGCGAATGGTGGTATTTTTGGTGCAGTGCTCCCAGATGGGAATATCATTAAATGTAAAGGATAGGTAGTTTTACTGAGTCCTTGTCTGATACTTGTGGGGTCAACGCTATATGCCAAATCTATTTATGTCTCAGTTTTTTAGGTTTTGCTGTACACTTTGTTGATTAGTTGCAATTGTAATTGATTACTATGCGATCATCAGCACATACCTAACTTCTGACAAGATGGAAAAAAGATGAAGAAACTAAAGGTGGTTCAGCCTAAGACCTGGCATTAGATTGTTCTGTAGCAATAATCTGTTTAGACAATCTCTAAAGACAGCAATCATTTTCAATGGTGCAAACTGTGACTCCAATGGAGTGATTTTTGCCTTGTTGCCAGTGGACTCCAGTTCAATCAGTGCCAAGGGCAGACCAAATTTGGATCATGCTTGTGATGAGATCTGAAGATGAATGGTTTTGTTGAAACCTAATCTAGGAATCCAAAGGCAAATTATTGCAGGCTGTGCCACTTGGTGGCACTGTAAAGCACACATTCAATCACTTTGCAAAACGGTTGAGAAATTGGATTGGACTTGCCCTACTTTTTGTAAGCACAGTTGAGATATGAGGGAGTAGTTTTGTCTAAACAAGTTCATATATCTTAAAAAAAATGTCTAGTGCTACTCACTGTATGCACTTTCTGAACCAGGGTTGATTCTCTGATCTGATTATCATGGATCACAAGATTATAGAGAGGTAGGTATTGAAAGTGTTTGAATGCTGCACTTAGCAGTCAAGAAACAGCCTACTCTGATGCCTCACAAATAATTGTAAGGGACTTCAATCAGGCTTGTTTGAATAAAACTCTGTTATCAACCTGCAGCACCAGGAATCCCAACACATTCAACCACCATGCCTATCATTCCATGCCAAGACCACATTTTGGGAAATCTGATCTTTTAACTGTCCTCTTACCTATATACAGGCAGAGACTAAAGAGCAAGGCTTCATAAGTAAGGACAACAAAGAGGTGGAATGAGATGGTGGGTGATATGAGAGAGGGAGGATTGGCAGGAGGAGGAGTGGGAATGAGGTAAAAAGCCGAACGATGTAAGGAGACACAAAGGGGAACTAGAGAGAAGAATGTGTGGATGATGGGTAGATTGAGATGGCAGGGGAAGAAGAAAGAGAAGGGTTATGAGGGCTGATAGTACAAGCAAAACAAATGAGGAATTGCAGTTAGCATTCTTGGTATCTTTTCAGCTGAATTGAATAAAGTGATCCATTTCTTTTTAGAAGATTTCATAGTTGGATACTTTCTGTAGCATTTGTGTATCTTAAATGTGGTATCACTATTCAATAAAAGTAAAGGCATTAGAATTAAGTTGGCAAAGCTGCATTGCTTTTGTAAAAAACTCTTAATGTGAGAAGTAATTGAATGATGTTATTATGCAGTGATTAAGTGCCAAGACCAAATCTAGCAAGACTGAGGCTACATCCACACTATACCGGATAATTTAGAGAACACCGACTTCGCGTAAAAATGATAGGCGTCCACACTATGCGTTTTTGAAAATATCTCTATCTACATTGAAATGGAGATTTCAGCGAATCTCCTCCTCCTGCGCATGCGCAGGACACATCTACCAAAACCAAGCGACACGTTTGGTGTTGAATCTCACCGTAAAAGTGTGCATTTGTGTAGTTACAGACTAGAAAAACTTAAAACCACGGATAGCTGTTGGCTTTCGCACAGGAGAACTTGAAAGTAAAAAAGAACAAATACTGGAGCGTATGGCGGCAAGCGATGGAGTTCACGGAAAGATTGACCCGGCTGATGATGAACATTGAAAAACTGACTAACTCTGTTGCATTAATAAAGCACCTTGTTAAATGTATAAAACATGTCTGCATCAGTGTTATCTTGTATATCCATACAATGTTACATTAGGCTGTTACACATCTATTGTCAGCGAAGTACTTGCAGAAATAGGTAAACCACCTTCATACGAGCAAGGACAGAAAAGAGGGCAAAGTGAGTACAGTATACTTATTTATTCAGTAAGTTATGGGTCAAAGTATTTGGTGAGTACACTTCTAACTCTTCTGGCTTCAGTCTCGTTGCCGTCTGTTCTGAAATTGTTAGGTTGCTTTCAAGAAAACAATGAAATAGCGCGCTGCCGTCTGACAGTGTTTTCAGATTTCTCCAGTTACCCCGTCCACACTGATCTGCCCGAGCAGCGTTTTCAAAAATACCCACCCTGGAAAGCATTTCTGAAAGGCTCTGGTTTCGGGGACAAAAATGCCGTTTTAGTGTGGACAGAGGATAAAAACGAAGAGAAAAAGCTTTGGTTACAGATTTAATCGGCGTAGTGTGGATGTAGCCTGATAGAATGAAATAATTCATACAAAATAAGCGGGTCCTCAGTGGTAATATCCTGATCGAAACTAATAATTTGGAGCTGAAATGTCCAAGGTTTTGTATTTATTTATTTCAATGATCTGGTGAGTGGAGAGAACTTAATTTTGTAGCTTTGTGATACCTGGCTAAGGAATGCTTACCTCTTGTCAAATTTGAAGTGTTCTTTTTATCAGCTTCTTGCTTCTGCCGGATTTGCACAGTAAGAAAAGGGAACTTCAGCCTGTGTATAGATACGCTGTAACCTGTAAGTGTTCATGTCTTGATCAAAATATCCACTCTTATCGGAGACAAACAGAATTTTATTTCAAGTATTTACAGCAGCAACTTCTAGTGATTGTTTGGCATGCATGGCTGACACAGAAAATACATAAGATGATTTGTTTTGAATGTAGGCTTATGGGCTAAGCAAAAATGGTCTTGTGTCTACTGCTAAGACATAGGAGCGTAATTAGGCCAATCAGCCCATTGAGTCTACTCCATAATTCAATTATGGTTGATTTATTTTCTCCTGCCTTTTCTCCATAACCTTTGCCCTTAGTAATTAAGAAATTATTAATCTCTGCTTTAAATATACCCAATGATTTAGGATTTCACAGCCATTTGCGGTAAGAAATTTCATAGATTCACCACACTTTGCTTAAAGAAATTCCTCCTCATCTCTGTTTTAAAGAGGTGGCCTCTGGTCTTAGGCATTCCCACTGTTGGAAACATCCTCTCCATGCCCTCTCGATCTAATTCTTTCAATATTCGGTAACTTTCAATGAGATGTCCCCGCTTTCTTCTAAACTGCAGTGATTACAGGCCAGCACCATCAAATTCTCCTTGTATGTTGACTCTTCCATTCCCTTGAGGTAAACCTAGAGGTAAACCACCTCTAGAGCCTTTTCAAAAACAGCACCTCCTTTATTAGATACAGGGCCAAAAACAGGAGTCAGTACTGGTGTTTGGTGTATTGAGAGTAATATAAATCCTCAGCGTTACATACTTGCTTTTATATATTCTAGTTCTCTTGAAAGGTATGCTAACATTCTATTTGCCCTTCTTACTATGGACTTCAACCTACAAATTAACCTTTAGGGAATCCTGCACTCTCCATTTAGAAAATACAATACACCTTTCTTCCTTCTGCAAAAGTGCATGACCATACACTTCTCTACACTGTATTCCATCTACACTTCTTAGCCCATTCTCCTAAGCTGTCCAGATCCTTCTGCAGATCCTTCCCTTCTCCCTGAACACTACTGTCCTTCATCAGTCCCTTAATCTAAGATCAAACCTTTGTTCTAAACCTGCCAGCCAAGGAATATATCCTTTCAGTAATTGACAAGCTCTTTTCTGTTTAAATTAAATGGACTGAAGGTAGTATAGATAAATGCTCACATGAAGTGTGAAACTGACATTGTCATCAGTGCAAAAAAAACAAGGCCAGCAGCATGCTATTTGCATTCCTAGTTTCTAGTTGCACTTCTCCACAAGTTTCTTCTCATTATTTTATAGTTCCAATTTTTATATATTTATACCATTTTGAGTAACCTCACTTAATAAATCAGTCAACTTTTTATTGTGTATTTTCAGACAGAAAAGTGCAGAATTTCTGTTATTATGTCAAAGTCTTAAGATTGATGGCAGTGTGAACGAGAGAGCTTGGACAATTTGGGAGTCATTGCCAGCACTTTTGGTTGATGGCATCGCATTAGTAAGTATTTTAATTTGTTTGATATCTTTCTTTAGATTTCAGTTTTGAAAACACTGGATATCTGTAACCATTTTTAACTTTATTGCAATTTAAGTTCTTGAAACCTAAATTTTGGTAAAAAAGAAACTTCTCATATTTTCTGAAGATGAAATACCATTTTGAAGAAACTGGTGAGATTTCATTTAAAAAATTAGTACCTCCCACTTGCCATGCACCTCATTTCCTTACTTGAATTCTGCTAATCTGCTGTGTATAACCTGCTGAAGTGATGCAATTTTCAAAAAAACCAAGAAAATGATATTGACAAATAATATTTTCAAAAATATTAATCATTTAGTTAAATATAGAGCAGTACATGCATTTTCCATTTCTAGAAACTTGTATGTGAAGATCATTCTGACAATTAGAAATGACATTCATCCATTCTTGTTCATGAAACCTTCACTTGCCAGTGGCTGAAGCTGATTGGTTCAGCTTCAGATGAAGCCAATTCCATTCAATTGGTTCAGCTGCCTTTTTGCATTGGTTTTTTCTAAAAGCAAGGAATCAATGGGATGCACCTTACTGGGAAGTTCTGTGCCAAACTGCCAATTTTTCTTTGTTGCCAAGTGCTGCCAAGTTTGAGATTCCCATGTAAGCAAAAGAAAATCCAAATCCACTGACTACTTCATGAAGTCCAACACTGGAGCTCAGCAGATAAAACCCTTTTACTATTAATTAATTTCACTAGCAGTAGTTAATTTATATTTTGCTTGAATTAAGTTCTTCTTAGTTTATTAACTTTTTGTAGTAATATTTCGGTGTTGAAAATTTTCATTGTAGTTTAATATATTTTGAGCATACTTTAATATCTTGGATTGTCAGGGATATTCAGAAATATTTGGTCTTTAATAATTTTGAAAAATAGCTAAGTGTGAAGACATGGCTGGTTTTCAAGTTTTTCCCAACTGTTTCATTATATGCTCTCCTTCAGGATGCCTGACCCCACACATCATGGCAGTGTCCCACAGGTCCCACCTCTGAGCAGAGTGTCTCCATCTTTTTGCCTAGGATTAACAACTTGTTAATAATGATGGATCTGCAACTGGCCCATTTTCATTTCTCACAGTGGTTATCTGTGATTGTTCAGTTACTGATTGTATGTTTGCAAAGTCTAGGGCAAATAGTTGACATCAAGTTACCTGAAGCTGTAAAGGATGATATTGAGTCCGGAGGGCTGCAATGTGCTCAGGCAGGAAATCTGGTTCTTTTCCTCAAGGTTGCATGGGCTTCACTGTGACAGCAGAGGGGACCACAGACCAAAAAGTTAGAACTGGAGTGGGATAGGAAATTAAAATGGTAGACAACAGGAAGCTCAGTGTCACCGGGATCGTTGGAGGTTTTGTTTGTCTCTTTTTCCAGTTCTAACAATGAGTCTGTGACTGGAAATGTTAACTTTTTTTACTTCCCACATGCAGTTTGACCTGCTGAGTATTTCCAGTACTTCCTGTTTCATTTAACCATTGTAATTTACAATCAGTTATTCTGATAATTCTACAGTCATTGCTTGGAATTTTTTTTGTAACTTTAAGCCCTGACTCAGAATTTGAACATAATTTACAACTTATTGTTTATTGCCTTCAAATGGATCATTGTATTATATTTTCAGAGAGGGAGTTAATTGAGGATAGGATCTGCTGATGTATTCTATTGTTTGATCTGATTACTGCATGCACAAGGAAAGGTGGGTTTGATTTGCACATAGTGTTTGTTTTCTGATTATGAAAAGATTATGTCTGATTATATCCTTCGCGATGGGTGAAATTCTGGGATCTTTGCTGTGAATCTTGAATGAGTTATTTTTCCCAAGCAGCATTTTTAGATCAGGCTTTATTCCATTGGTATTGGCAAGGCAAGAATTGAGGGATCAGACAGGATTCTTTGTATCCATGAGGCAAGTTCAGCGAGACAAAGAGTTCCTAAATGATGTGGGTGTTGCTACCGTGAGTTGTGGGTTTTGTGGTTGTGAGTGCTTGTAAGGTGAGACAATTTTTTTTATTGTACCCAAGCCATTTCATTGACATTTACATTAAGGTTTTGATAGCTGCCCACGTAGCCAAGTTGTACTACACGCCAGTGAGTTTAGTATGGTACTTATACCTGAGCATCTTACTTGGCAGTAGAAAAAGCATATGTGAGAGCACTCCTTTTGTGTGGTTATTCAGTTTCCTTATCTGGCTAAGTTTATCACTCACTTCTTTAAAATGCTTCAAAGCCATCAAGCATGTGCATTGATTGGGTGCATAGCAGGGACTGGTTCTTCTGGAAGAATGCTTTCACCTCCATCACCTAACTTACCTTCCTCTCTCTTGCTGTCACAAATTATTTGTATCAGTTTTATTTACCCACTGATTAATATAGTCCTCAGTTGTCCTGTTCTTCCTTAGCTATTTTTACTGGTCATTTTTACTTCCTGAAACCACACTATTTGAAAATATAGTAGAAATTTATTTTTCATAGATATCGGTAACAAACTAGTTAATGTTGTTAATCTTTTTGCTCCCTCCTAATGTCCACAGCCTTTTAAATTTAAATTTATCCTGTTATCATTTTGTCTGTTCTTTTAGTAAGTTACTTTTAATATAACTGCTGTTTTGAATTGTGGATCTTGGTAGCTTACTTTCTTTTCTGTAACAGTTAAGGTTAATTGTGGAAACAAATGTAATTTTTATTTTAAATTCCTAAGGCTTAGCAATTTGAAGTAAAAATTAAAAAAAAACTGATTAGGCTGTGCAACATCTGTGGAGAGAGAAACAGTTCAGTAATCTTTCATCAGAAGTGTAATGGAGAGAAAATTAGGGACTTTTGTCTTGCAAAGAAAGGATAGGGTGAAGAGAAGAATAGGAATGAATGCCTGAGATTGGGTGATGACCAGGTGACACAGTTGTTTTTGGTGCTTGTAAGGAAGGGGAATGAATGCTAGGAAATCATAGCTGCCCCATTATATGCAGAGTAAAAGTGAAACAAAAATGTCAGAGCATGCTGAAATTGGGCAATGCAAAATAGAGGAGATGATGGAATTCTGAAATAAAAGAGAATATTTGTGACAATCTGATCAGATATCATTTTGTAGAGAGGAGAACTGAGTTAATTTTACAAATGTACTGGCTGGAAAGCAGGAAAGGCTGGTTATTTGTTACAGTTGAATTCAGTAAATAGTCTGAAGGCTTGTAAAGTGTTGTTTTCATGATGTTCTCTTGAGCTATTTTGGAACAAAATCACAGAGATCAGATGAGAGTGGGATGGGAAATTCAAGTGACAGGAAATAAAGTGCAGGATCACCCAATGAATATTGGGCTGCTTCGTGTAGCAGAGATTGTAAATGCAATAAGCTGAATTGGACAAAGTGCAAGCTGTTTCACCTGGAAGGATAGTGCGGGTCTTTGAATGAGGAGAAGAGATGATGTAAATTGACAGGTTCTGCATTTCCTGTGAGTTCATTGCTGAAGTGCAGTTTGAAAGGGAGTGGTTGTTATAAATGAAGGTGTAGTTCCGGGAGTCACAACATGAATTGTTCCTTTGGGATGCTGAAAGCTGAGGAAAAGAGAAAACATTCTGTAGGATAGTGGTCACCAACCTTTTTAAGCCCAAGATCCCCTACCTTGGCCTTAGTGAAAGGCAAGATCGACCTACTAAATCATTTAGAAAAAAAACAGCTCAGATTGTACTTCCAACTTGAGACCCTTTATTTGGGCTAATTGTACTTTGATTACATAAAATGCTTTTGTCAAACTTTCAAGTTAATTCAACCAAGAAAACACTGTAACTAGCATATCAAACAGGCCATAGTGGTATCAAGCTCATCCAATAACACCTTGAATAAGTGGTGCTGAAGTGCTTTTGCTCGAATCAAGTTTATCAGTTTGACCACCAGTGTCATTACATGAGAAAAGTCCACAACCTTCCCAGCCAAGGCCTGCTGATGAATCACACAGTGATAATCTAGGAAGGCGGGAAAATCAGGGTCATTACGGCACAGTGCTATAAAACTAACACACACACCGGGCATTGCTGGGGCCCCATCAGTAGTACTTGCCACCAGTTTATGAATGGGGATGTCATTTTCATGGACATTTTTTTTAAAAACTCATTGTAAATATTCTCACCTCTTGTTCTCTCCTTTAAGTGCAAAAGAGTGAGGAAGTCCTCCTTTGTTGTAAAATCCTGGAAAGCCATTCTGACAAATACAGCAAGCTGAGTTGTTTGCATTCATCGAAATGTCGTGAAAGATATTCACAGACTGAAAAGTCCTTTAACACTGTCGATCCATGTCTTCTGAGCAGCATGTTTGCTGGGCCGTCAACCCCGATTTTAGCTCCTCAACTTTCCTGGTATTGGTAAACTGTTACTAGACACTAGTATAAGTTTCAGGGGTACGAAAGCTAATGACACCACTGTTTTTGTTTCCTATTTCTTTTACATTTGGGGAATGTTGGAATTTAAAGGAGGAGAAGTGTTGTAATGTGAGCATTATAAAAATAAGTTAATACTAATTAGGATCATGGCAATACAGCAATACTCCCTCTACAGAAAGCTGTTTGTAAAGAGAGATTGTTTCCGGGGTTGCGGGGTTTTCCTTCCAGTCTTTTCTGCCCAGTGCGCATTAGTGAAAACCTCTGTATGTGAATACCATTTTACTGTTGTAGATAAAGTTGTTCCTTTTGGCATGAAGTTGTCGAGTGGTCCTTTTTCAAAGTAGAAGTTGCTACACATTTGCATCAAAAGGTTTATCAGGCATAATGTATTTGTGTATTTATTTTTCATTTTTTTCTTGGATCTTCTGGAAAAGTCTCAAAGATCGACCAGTCGATCGCGATCGACTGGTTGGCAACCACTACTGTAGGGAAATCTTGTAGTCCCCATATTTTTGCCTCCTTTGATGAAATTCCACTTACACTTTGACCTTTGTCTTTGGCTCCTACTCTATTCCATTGAAAACCATCTGTGTAACTGCCCCCATTCACCTTAGTCCATTTACACTTTCTACAGCCCAATAATGATTACCTTGCCATAAGTCCAGTCTTATTGATAGCACCAAATATAATTTTGTCAAGCAGTGTTGGTCTCTGACCTATTCCATCCTTTACTCTTTCCTCGTCCCTACAACTCCAAATTTGCTTCTTTTCTCACTTTCCCAGTTCTGATGAAAGATTATCAAACTGAAATGCTTACTATTTCTTTGTCAAAGTTAAAGTCAAAAGTAAGTCTATTATCAAAGTATGTAAGTACAGTAGATTCCATTAATTGTGACACAGCAGTACATTTCAGCCCAATTAATTGGCTTCCCTAATTAGCTGATTCATGGAATCTATATATATAATTTAAAACAGTTCAAAAACAGAAGTAATAGTTATTTTTAAAAAAGTGAGGTAGTGTTCATGGGTTCAATGTCCATTTAGGAATCGTATAGCAGAGGGGAAGAAGTTGTTCCTGAATCACTGAATGTGTGTCTTCAGGCTTCTGTACCTCCTACCTGATGGTAACAGTGAGAAGAGGACATGCCCTGGGTGATGGGTTCCTTAATATTGGATGTCGCCTTTCTGAGGCACTGCTCCTTGAAACAGTCAGGAACTTGAAATTGCTCACTCTCTCCACTTCTGATCCACAATGAGGATTGGTTTGTGTTCCTTTGTTTTACTCTTCCTGAAGTCCACAATCAGCTCTTCATCTTACTGACATTTGTAGCATCAGCAAATTTGTAGATGGCATTTGAGCTGTACCTAGCTGCACAGTCATGGGTATAGAGGGAGTAGTGCAGTGGGCTGAGCCCACACCCCGAGAGGTGATTGTCAGCGAGGAGGAGATATTGTCACCAATCCGCACAGATTGTGGTCTTCCGGTTAGGCAGATGAGGATCCAATTGCAGAGGGAGATATAGAGGCCCAGGTTTTGTAGCTTATCGATCAGACCTGTGGGAGTGATGGTGTTAAATACTGAACTACAGTCAACGAACAGCATCCTGACATAGGTGTTTGTATTGTCCAGGTGATCTAACGCTGTGTGAAGAGCCGTTGAGATAGTGTCTGCCGCAGACCTATTGTGGCGATAGGCAAATTGCAGTGGGTCCAGATCCTTGCTGAGACAGGAGTTGATTCTAGCCATGACCGACCTCTCAAAACACCTAATCACCTTAGATGTGAGTGTTACAGGATTATAGTCATTAAGGCAGCTCACACTACTTTTCTTGGGCACTGGTATAATTGTCTTTTTGAAGCAGGTGGGAACTTCTGACCATACTACTGATGGTTGCAACTGTCCTTGAACACTCCCACCAGTTGGTTGGCACAGGTTTTCAGAGCCTTACCAGGTACTCCCAGCATGCAAGGGTTCACCCTCAAAGACAACCTAACATTAGTCTCCATGACAGAGATCAAAGGGTCACCGGGTGCAGCAGGGATCTTCACAGCTGTAGTTACATTCTCCTTTCAAAGTGGGCATAGAAGGCATTGAGCTCATCTGGTAGTGAAGTATTGTTGCCATTCATGCTTTTGGTTTCATGTTGTAGGAAGTAATGTCCTGCAAACCCTGCCAGAGTTGGCATGCATTGGATGTCACCTCCAACCTTGCTTGTAATTATTTCTTCACTCTCCCTGAGTCGTACCTGGTTTTCTTCTAAAGATCTGGATCACCAGATCTAGCCCTCAGCAGATGAAGAATCTCCTGTTCATCCACGGCTTTTGGTTCAGGAATGTACAGCAAGTGCTCATAGGCACACACTCATCCACACTGGTTTTAATGAAGTCAGTAACAACGGTGGCATGCTCATCCAGGTTTGAAGATTAATCCCTGTTTTGTCTGCTGATTCAAAGCAGTCCTGTGCTTCCCTTGCCATACCTTCTTGGTCCTCACTACTGGTGCTGCTGACTCAGTCTCTGTCTATACTTGGGGAGTAGAAGTACAGCCAGGTGATCAGACTCTCCAAAGTGTGGGTGTGGAATAGCGGGGTAGGCATTCCACATAGCTCAAAGAGACTGAGGGTCTATTCTGTGCTGTGTTGAGATGGATAGATAGACAGACAGACATACTCTTGATGGTTGTGTTAAATAGTTAGAGAGATATTAAAGAAAAGACAAACTACTGTTTAACTGAGTAAAAAAAACTGTGTACTTAAATGAAATATAGAACAATTTAGAGCTCTACCAATGCTACCAAAGCATTATAAAACAGTGTATTAGTTCCTATTAGTTATCGATGGAGGAATTCAACCAGCGTATGCTGCCATGTTTGGGGCATCATGGAGTGGTAGCTCCTCTACCACTGAAGGAGTTTGTCATGTTCATTCTGGGGCAGCTCACTCACTTTTGGTCTTCATCGGACACTCGGTTCTCACCTATGGCTCCGAGTAGCTGTTTTTATGCAACAGTGGCCACACTGCTTCGACAAGCGGGCTAAATCAGGTGAGAGTAGCTGGTGGGCGTTATACCCAGTGAAACAGAGACATGCCTGTCCTAGCATGTGAAGTCAGATCTGGCAGACTGGCTGGATGAAATCAGCTGTGCGATCATACAGCCAAGAAGGTGGTTCTGTAACACTTTGAGGAGAGCGAAGACATGATGAGGCACAGAAGAAATTATGGCTAACCACTGTGATCAATGTAGACCCCAGTTTGTGACTCTTATTTGTATCACTCTCTCTGAAACTGAGAGAGTGGAACTGTCCTAGGGCAATAGCTTGTCCACATTTAAAAGCTCTTCCCGCACAGATTTCACTTCATCGTCGGACAACCAACACATTACTGTGTTCTTTTGATTGACTGTAAATGAGCAAAATCAGTGCTGACACCCAGTGCAGATAATAGACAGTCTATATACAATGCTTTCTACAATTACATCCTCCGAATTTTCATTTTCATTGTAATATTAATGCCTTCACATTCTTCATAGTACCTAACGTGTTGACCTAGAAAAATTGTTTTATTTTCACTCAAATCTGTTTCTGGCATCTCCAAGGCGGAATGCTTGAAACCGCAGTGAGTAAAACAGTTCTAAATGGTCTTACTGCTTATTCCTCACCAACTATCAGTGACAAAAATCACTGCTTTTTGAGCACAAGCGCACACAAATGGTGTTATTTAAAAACTTCACACTCAGTACAGCGTAGTGTCTAATAATCACAAAAGTTTATGTGACTTTTGCTAGTTAAAAACTGTTCAGCAACAATCTCATGTTCCAATTAACTGACATAGTGTCTCCATAAATGAAGGGAATCTCAGCAATTTTCTCAATTAGTTTTTGTTCTTTAAACATTGTCCCAATTAAGTGGCTGTCTTGATTATCTGATGGACCAGTTAACCAGAATCTGTCTGTCTGTCTATCAAGATATGGTGCAGACTAGGCCTTCTGTCTTTTTGAGCCATGTAGCCCAGTAACTTCCGTTTAACTCTAGCCTAATCACGGAACAATTTATAATGACCAATTAATCTACTACCTGGTATGTCTTTGGAATGTGGGAGTAAACTGGAGCACCCTGTGAAACACACTCTTTCCATAGAGAGAACAGTAGAGCAGAGCTAATAGGACTTGATGTTTCAATCCCCATGATAAATTGGCACTCTCAATGTTGGCAGTAGGCTTGGAGTGGTGATGAGGAGGGTAGCTATGTCATTAGGGTCATCAGGTGGGCACCCTCCTTCTTTGACATTTCGTTGATAAGCCCACAACGTCTCCAGAGGGCTCAATGGTGCTACCTGGCATCCCAGATACACACCCTTCAGTCCTGTACCCTCCTGTCTTCATCTTGCTGCCCAGTTGTTGTCTTTCCTTTTAAACCAAATCCAATTGCTGCTTTCTTCTGCTGCATTTGACAAGGACTTGATTGCTTGTTGGAGGGAGACACCTCTCACCCCCATCTTCAATAGACTGGTCGTAGATTTAGCAACGAATCCCCTGCATCCTACTTCTACAGGGAAAATCTTGGTCTTCCAGCCGTTCTGAGCAGCTTCAGTTGCCAATTCAGAGTACTTGGTCTTTTTCCTCTCATAACTCTTTTCAACACCATCTTCCTATGGTACTGTTAATTCCACAACATATGCCAGCTTGGCTGTTGTGGACCACAGGACTATGTCTGGCCGGAGTGTTGTAGTCGCAATGTCTGGGGGAAACACAAGCTTTTCCTCCAAGTCCACGTCCATTTTCCAATCACAAGCAACCTGCAGAATGCTTATATCATTTGATATTACTTGGTGCTCTGGGGGTTGGCCTGCTGGTACAAATCGTGTAATGTGGATCTTTCCTGCTGATGTTTGTGGGAGAGCATTTACAGTGGTTTGCCTCTGTGCCAAGATTGATGCCAGCTGTCTGAGAAGTAGGTTATGCTGCCAAGTGTACTGCCCCTGGCTGAGGCTGGTGGTGCATCCTGTTAAAATGTGCCTTAGTTTTCCAGGTGCTTGACAAAGAGAGCAAGTGGGGTCTTCTTCCCACCACTGGTTCAGGTTTTGAATTGTTGGTAGGAGGTCATAAATGGCTCTGATGACAAAACTTAGCCGAGATCCCTCCATCTCCCAGATGTCACGCCAACTGAGTTTCCTCTTTTCTAGGCTCTCCCAGTTAGTCCATTGGCCCTGCTTGGCCATTGAGATGGCTCTGGCGTGTCGCTCTGCCTCCTCCTGTCTCCTCACCTCCTCCACCATGAACAGTCTCTTCCATACTGATGTTGCCTTGTGCCATTGAGGAGCCTTTGGGATGAGCCCGAGACTGGCTGTCCCATGTTGGACTTGGCCAACCACATCCCTGAAGTGAAGAGCAAACCTAGCACTCTGAATGGCTTCAGATGTTGCCACGCAGGGGGGACCGCTGTTCAAATAACAGTATCTTAAGATTCAGTGAGGGTAATGACCAACCTTGCTTTGGTGCATTTAAATTCTTCCACAAGACTTGTAATTGGTAATTCCAATTTGCTGTTCCCGTACAGTCCAACAGGGCTTAAGCATCGTGGAAGTCCAAGCCACTGTTTCACATGTGTGCTGATCACTCTTTCGAGCTTTTCCACCTTGTTGATGGGGATTTCATACACTGTTAAAGGCCACGTGAGTCTTGGGAGCATGCCGAACTGGAAGTACCACAGCTTGAGTTTTCCTGGCAGCAAGGTCTTGTTGATGCAAGCTATATACGTGATGGTATCCTTTTTGAGTTGTTTAAACTGCTCGGGGTCCTTGAGATTAGTGTCATACCATTGACCCAAGCTCTTCACTGGCATTTCTGACACAGTTGGGACAGATGTTCCATCAATATGAAATCTTTGATCTGTGACTTGACCTTTGACAATGGAGGTGCTTCTGCATTTGCTGGGCTTGATCTTCACCCTCACCCATGTGATGTTTTGATGAAGCTTTTGCAGAAGTCTCTTGGTGCAGGGGACAGTTGTCATCAGTATTGTTATATCGTCTATATAGGCTCATATTGGTGGTAACCTTTGACCAAACTGTAGCCGTTTTCCTCCCGCAACCCATTTTCAGGCTCTGATAATGAGCTCCATTGCCACAGTGAAGGCCAATGGGAAGATGGTGCACCCCGCCATGATGTCTACTTCCAGTGGTTGCCAAGCTGTGGTGAAGTCTGATGTTGTGAGATGAACTTGCAGATCCTGAAAGTAGTGTTTTACCAGATTTGCTATTGTTGCAGGCACCTGAAAGAATTCAAAAGCAGTCCACAGCAGGGAATGAGGAACTGATCCATAGGCATTGGCCAGGTCAAGGAACAAGACATGCAGATCCTTTCCTTAGCTGTCTAGATTTGATGCCATATGACGCTGGTATGTTCAAGGCATCCCGAGAAGCCTGCTACACCAGCCTTTAGGACTGACGTGTCAATGAAATGGTTTTGTTTCAGATATTTTGTCTTTGCGCCAACATGCTGAAAAAGATCTTGCCTTCTATGTTCAGAAGGTTTATTTGGTGAAACTGTTCAATGGTGGACGAATTCTTTTCTTTTGGGATCAGAACTCCCCCTGCTCTTCTCCAGGCTTTGGGGATAACTTGCTTTTGCCACGCAACCCTCCTGTTTCTCTAGTGGAATTTCAGAACATCTGGGGTGTTCTTGTAGACACTACATAACACCGTTAGGGCCTGGTGCTGATGCCAATCATGCCTTCCTCACTACCTTTTTCTCCTCACTCAGCTTGGGAGGGTTGACGTTAAATAGATGTGGGGGTGAGATTGGTGGGATATCAGCTGGGACATTTCATTTTCATTTTTAGAATCTTTTTATTGGTACATAATCTTCTACAGCTATAAAATGATACAAAACTTCAACAGATTAATATGTATACAATTAATAAAGCTGAAGAAAAAAGGCTGATCGTAATATATAAAAATGGAAAAAAATTATATATATATAGGAAAAAGAAGGAAAAAAAACCCCATCTAACTAGGAAAAAACCCCACTAACTACAAACAAAAGGGAAAAAAAAACTCATTAGGAATCAACCCCCCGGAGCAATACGTTTGACCATCATCTAAATATATAAAAAAAGAGTAATCAACCACCAATTCATATTTATAAAAAAAAATTGGAAGGAAACCATGTAGAATAATTCAAATTAAATGATAATATTTGGCAAAAGAACCCCACCTTCTCTCAAAATCGAATCGAGGATCAGAAGTTCTACTTCTAATTTTTTCCAAACTGAGACATAACGTTACTTGAGAGAACCATTCAATTAATGTAGAGGAAGAGATGTCTTTCCATTTTAATAAAATAGCCCTTCTTGCCAGTGGTATAACAAATGCAATTACATGTTGATCTGAAGATGAGATACCCTGAATATGATGCGGAACTATTCCAAATAAAACAGTCAATCTATTAGGTTGTAAATTAATTTTCATAGCTTTAGAAATTGTAGAAAGTAAAGATTTCCAAAACGATTTTAATGAAGAACATGACCAGAACATATGTGACAAAGTAGCTACTTCAGTTTTACATCTATCGCAGTAGTTGTCTATACTAGGAAATATTTTTGATAGTCTCTCCTTTGTTAAATAATAATGGTGAACAGTTTTAAATTGAATGAAACAGCGGTTGGCACATATAGAAGAAGAATTTACGTTTTTCAAAACTCGAAGCCAATCTTCATTAACAAAGGTCATATTAAATTCTCTCTCCCAATCTTGTTTAATCTTTAGTGGTAGGTTCTCTTTTTGTGACAAAAATAAATTATAAATTCTGCTAATGGAACCTCTCACTAAAGGTTTCAACTTCAAAATGGTATCCAACAAATCAGATTCTTCTAAATATGGAAACTTAGGTAAATATTGTTGTAAAAAATGTCTAACCTGAAAATATTGCAAAATATGTGTATGAGCGAGAGAATATTTGTTAATTAACTCTTCAAAAGTCATCAATTGACCATCACAAAATAAATCTATAAAAGAACAGATCACTTTATTTCTCCATAGGAGAAAAATGGGGTCAGTTATTGAAAGTTTAAATGAAAAGTTTCGATATAAAAAACTAGACAACTTGAATTGTTTAAAATTTAAAAAATTATGAAACTGAACCCAAATCCGTAAGGATTGTTTAATAACCGGGTAAAGATTTAAATTTGGAATTTTAGAGAGCTGTAAAGGTAATGGAGTTTCTAATATTGAAGTTAAATGAAATTGTTTAACAGCTTTTAATTTCAAATCAACCCATAATGGTTTTTGGTTCTTATTGAGCCAGTATAACCAAAAACATAATTGTCTGATATTCACAGCCCAATAATACAGTCTTAAATTAGGAAGTGCAAGTCCACCATCTTTTTTAGATTTTTGTAAATGATACTTGTTAATTCTTGTTCTCCCACTGTTCCAAATAAAGGAAGAAATAAGAGAGTCAATTTGATCGAAAAATATTTTAGTTAAAAAGATAAGTATATTTTGGAAGATACAAAAAAATCTAGGTAAAATTATCATTTTCACAGCATGGATATGATCTATTAAAGAAAGAGTAAGTGAATTTCATCTAGAAAATAATTGTTTCATGGAGTCCATTAAAGGAACTATATTAGCTTTGTAAAGATCTTTATATTTTTTAGTAATTATAATACTTAAGTATCTAAATGTATTAACAATTCTAAAAGGAATATCATTATATATACTAACAGGGACATTTAATGGAAACAATTCACTTTTATTCAAGTTAAGTTTATATCCTGAAAATTTACCAAAATCTTTAAGTGTTTCCAAAAGATTAGGAATTGATTCCTCAAGATTCGAAATAAAAACCAAAAGATCATCTGCATAAAGAGAAATCTTATGTATGGTTCCATTCATAGAGATACCATGAATATTTTTAGCTTCACGTAATGTTATAGAAAGACTCCAATACAAGATTAAATAATAAAGGGCTTAATGGACCTCCCTGTCTAGTACCACGAGAAAGTGAGAAAAAAGAACTGCAGTTATTAGTAATGACAGTGGCAATAGGATTCTTATAAATCATTTGAATCCACCTATTGAAATTATTACCAAAACCAAATTTTTCTAATACTTTAAACAAATTTGGCCAGCTAACTCAAAAGCCTTTTCTGCATCGAGAGAGATAACACATTGAGGTTGCTTAGATAATGATGAATATATAATGTTCATCAATCTCCGAACTTTAGAGAAGTAATGGCCTTTAATAAAGCCCATTTGATCCATAGAGATGATTTTAGTTAAAATATTTTCCAAGTGATTAGCCATTATTTTAGAGAGAATTTTTGCATCCACATTTAATAGCGAAATAGGTCTATATGATGAACATTCAACAGGATCTTTATCTTTTTTAAGAATTAAGGAAATAGATGCTTCATAAAAAGAAGGTAAATTACCCTTCTCAAAGGATTCATGAAATATTTCCAAAAGATATGGAGAAAGTAATCTTTCTAATTTTTATGAGATCCCGCCGAATAACCATCAAGTCCAGGAGCTTTACCAGATTGCATTGATAAAATAGCTTTCTGAATTTCATGCTCGATATTTGGAGCATCAAGCATCTGTTGATCTTCAACAGAAATTTGTGGAAATTTAATCTTATTTAAAAAAGCCTTCATTTTGGAGGAATCTGCAGGAAATTGAGATCTATAAAAATCAGAGTAAAAATCTTAAAAAAATATTATTAATGTCCTCATGGTTACTTGCTATATCTCCATTATTTTTACGAATCTTTAAAATTTGCCTTTTAGCTCTAGCTGCTTTTAATTGGAATGCTAAGAGCTTATTATTTTTATCCCCAAAAATATAAAATTGACTTTTCAATTTAAACAAATATCCTTCAATAGGATATGTTAATAATAAATTATATTGTGATTGTAATTCTACTCTTCTTTTAAATGAAGCAACATTTGCATTGATGTTATCTAATTCTTTAATTTGTTTAGATATTTTATTTAATTCCATTCTTGTTTGTTTCTTCAGTTTAGCTATATAGGAAATAATTTGACCACGTAAATAAGCTTTTAATGTATCTCAAATTACTAACTTTGAGACATTTCCTATATTATTGAAGAGCAAAAACTCTTTTATCTGAACATCAATAAACTCAACAAATTCTGAACTTTGTAATGAATGTTCTGGAAAATGCCAAAATGGTCTGGTGGAAACAACATCTTTCAGTTCAAATATTAAGTTTAAAGGAGCATGATCAGAGATAGCAATCGCATCATACTCACACTGCTGAACATTAAATAAAAGTTAAGGATCGACTATAAAATAGTTGATTCTTGAATATTTATTATGAGCATGTGAGAGAAAAGAGTATTCTCTATCACTAGAGTGCATATATCTCCAGACCTCAATTAAACCATAATCAATTAAAAAAGAATTAATAAGTGATGCAGAACGATTAGGGAGTTGATGTTTGGATGATGACTTACCCATTAAAGGATTTAAACAAATATTAAAATCACCACCTATTAATAACATATATTCATTTAAATCAGGTTATAGAGCAAAGACAGCTTTAAAAAATGAGGTATCATCAACATTTGGTCCATAACTATTAATCAAAACCACTTTCCTATTACAAATTATTCCTTTAACAATCAAAAATCTGCCATTAATATCGGCTATAATATCCTCCTGATTAAAAGGAATATTGGAATCAATAAAAATAGAGACACCTCTAGTTTTACTCTGGGAGTTTGTATGAAACTGAGGACGCTTCCAAAATTTAAAAAATCGATTTTTATCACATAAACCTGATATGCATCTCTTAAGCAAAGATTATATCAGGCTGGAATCGGTTAATAACTTTAAATGTTTTCTTACGCTTAATAGGATAATTCCAATCGCGAACATTCCAAGTTAAAACATTTAACTGTTTAGATATCATCATGGAACATTGTATCTAAAAAGAATAGACACATGTCAGGATAAGGTAGTCAAAAATGGTGGAGATGAACAGCAATATTGGCGTATGCTCCGGGATTCCATAATGAGGATTTAAAAACACCCAAATTACAAAGCACAGAAACAAGTCTATATCAATTGACGCAAGCCCCAAGAAACGCATAGATGCAAATACAAACTCCGCCTAGCTAAGTAAAAAAAAGTGAAAAAAGTAATCTTTGTCTCCCTCTACTGCACATAAAATTCATTACAGTCAACATATATCTCAATATAATTAACTTGGAAGGAAAGTGTTTTTCTTGTAAAACAAAACGACCTTCAATTTGAAAGTAACCTTCATAAAATTAGATAAGGGAAGAAAAACACATCCAAAACAATTCTTGAAATATTTGCACAAAAGAAAAACAATCACCATCTTTAAATTGTCCAACCTATCTTTAAAACATAAGGAAATCCAAATAATTACTTAAAAGATCTTTACAAAAGCATACGAAACAAAAAAAAACAATTAATTCATTTAAAGGCTGCAGAGAAAAAATTCTAAATGGTTCAAACTTATCTACAGTCTTTTAACAGTTCTCCCGCTATGTCTTCTGAGGTTAAAGCCATCCAAACCAGTCTTTTTCAGAGGTAAAAATGCATTTTAAGTTAAAGACTTTCTGTAACCATAAAATCTTCTAATCTCATCACTCTTTACACTGTAAGACAATCAAGCCATTATAAATTATTCAAGCTTCAGGCTTCAAACTCATCATCAGATCCATCAGGTAAAAAGTCAATAAAACGCAATTCTTTGGCTGGATCATCAAAAATATGAGTGCCAGACTTTTTGAAAAAAACCTTAATTTAGCTGGGTACTGGAGCAGTGGAGAAAGCTTTTTTTGATGTGCTAATTTCATAACCAATGCGAATCCAGCACGCTTCTTAACAATTTCGCTTGGAAAATCAAAAAAAGCGAACTCTGAATCTTGATACTGAAATAGACTTTTTTTCCTTGCAAGCTTAATAATATGGTCTTTGTCTCTGAAATGGAGAAAACTCACAACAATGTGTCTGTTTTTACCTTGATCCAAGAATTTTAAAGTGCTGATTCTATGAGCCATTTCGATATCTGAAGGCTGTAAACAAACCTCCGGAAATAAAGACTGAAACATTTTTACAAAATGATCCAGTGTGCCGGCCAATTCTGATTCCTCTTTTAATCCAACAATTCGAATATTATTCCAACGTGATCGAGCTTTGAGATCGACAATCCATTGTTGGGCTTTTTCCAAACGAGAAGAAAGGTCAGCAGTATTTTGACTAACTTCTTTAAGATCAAGGCTCAGAGAGTCAACTTTTCCTTCAAATTTCTCTTTTAATTGAGTTATTTAAATGCCGAAATTGTCGATTTGAGACTCCAGTCTCTTCACCCAGGGGGATTCCTCCGAGAATTCGTCAGCTTTTTTGGGCTTCCCATCGCCCGGGTCTGGATTTCTTTTGGTGCTTCTGAGAATAGCCATAATTATAAGTGTTAATCTACAGATCCGACTGAGTAAAGTTGAAATTTCAAAGTTTAAGTTGGAAAAGAGAGAGATTAAAGGCAGGCATAAAGAGACTATGTCTTACTTGTCCGGATGCGGAGGGTGGAGTCCAGCTGGGACAAGTATCAGTTCGTCTTTTAGCTCATCAGTGTGGGTAGTTCTGAGATATCTTTCAACCTCCTCTTTCGATGCTTTCAGTGATCCGCTTTCCTCTTTTGTGAAAATGCCTTTCACATATTTAAAGGGGTCTTTGTAGAAGTCTGTTCTAGCTTTTTCCTTCTTTTTGCGTTGTTTCCTTAAATTCTCTGCTCTGCACAACTTTGAGAGCCTCTGATTTAGGTCCTCTTGAAGGAGGTTGATGCCCTCCCTTTCTTCTGCTGTTGCTTTTTTCCACAGTTTCCTCAGGCCTCTCTTTAATAAGTCGTTGGATTTCCTGGAGATGACGGGATTTGGGGGATTCTTGCTGACTTGTTCCTTCACTTCAAATTTCTCCTTTCCGTAGCTGTAAATCAGGTCGCCCATCTTCTCCAACTTCTTTTCTGCTGATCCCTTGATGCCACTTAAGATCAGGCTCACATCTGCATTGATGGTTTCCCACTCCTTGCTGTTAGACTTTGGCCATTTCACCAATGGCTTACGTTCTTGCATCTTCTCCACTTTACGATGTGCTTGGCTGTGTCTTGGACTGCTGCTTGTGCCCGAAACTTCCACATCCCATAGGGTGCTGATACTCTGTGGACTGTGGTTTTCTTCCTGCCGCTGAGTTTCATCCGACTGATTTGACCTTCCTGTTAACAGAATCTTGTCAATGCGGGGCCCTAGGTTGGAGATTTTCAAGCACTTCTTCCGACCTTGATGAATTTTAAGACCATGAATTGATGTTACTTTAGTCCAGCCACATGCACAGGTCTGAAGAACATGTCCAGCTGCTGGCTTCTCAAGAGTATTGCCACTTCCTTGATTCATTGTTGTGTCCATGCCAATGTTCGTTACCGGGAGGTCAGTCAGAGAGTCTTCTTGCGCCCCCGCTTTCGCAGACTCTGGGGGTATAGATGATGCCAGAATTGACCGTCAACTCTGACAGACCAAGCTGTAATAGCATTGCACTAACTGCTACACTACCATGGTACATATAGTATATTTTACAATATACTACCTTGAAATTTATTTTCTCTTAGACATTTACAGGAAAGTAAAGAACTACAATATAATTCATGAAAAGCTTTACATAATCAAAGACTAACAAGCAGCCAATGTGCAAAAGAAGAAAAACTGTGCAAATAAAAAATAATATGACAACTTAAGTTGTAGGACCCTTGTAAGTGGGTTTTGTAGGTTATGAAATCAGTTCAACGCTGAGGTAAATAAGATTATACACGTGGGTTCAGGAACCTGATGGTTGTAGGGTAATAACTTTCTGAACCTGGTGGTGGTCTGGAATCCAATGTTCCTGTACCTCCTGTTCAATGGAAGTAGCAAAAAGAGACTATGGCCTCTGGTGGAGGTCCTTGATGATGGATGCTTTTTCTTGTGGCAGTGCTCCATGTAAGTATGCTCCGTGTAGGAAGGCTTTTCCTTTGATGGACTGGGCTGTATCCACCACTCTCCATTTTTGAGCATTGGTGTTTCTATATCAGGTTGTGATGCAGCTAGTCATGATACTCTCTTAACTGCAAATGGTGACATGATGATGCAGCAGTTAGTGCTGCAGCCTCACAGGCTCCTGGACTGAGTTTGATCCTAACCACGATTTTTGTGTGGAGTTTGAATGATATTTCCATGAGCAAGTGGATTTCTTCTCACATCCTGAAGATGTGCTGGTAGGTTAATTGGCTACTTTAAATTGCCGTTTCTTATAAATTAATGGCAAAAAGAATCAGAGTAGTGTTGATGGATGTGTGAGAGAAAGTAAGTTACAGGTGCAGGGAAAGTAGGGGAATTGGACAAATAAGGTTACTACTGTCTTGGGAGCCAGCATGCACCAAATCACCAGATCGCCTTCAATGGTATTATGAGCATAATAGATGCTGCCCATCATTTCCTGGTTTTATTTCGATTTCCAACAGTTGTTTTCACAAGCAATTTGAAGCCTAAATGGTGGTGCTTGTTTGCTTTAACTATGATTTATATATTCATAATGATTAATGCTCTCTCCTCCTAGGAAAATAGGAGAAAATATTGGGGAATTTGCATTTTCATCGCAGCAGTTGATTTGAATGTTGTTTCCTTCACTCTGACGGAGTTGCAGAAAACTTTGGATATGAAGTAGGTTCATGTACTCTAATTTTATTATTTTCCCTTGAAAACCTTTATTCTGCTGTTTGTGTTGAGTATTGCTAATCAGGCTAAACTATGTATTAACTCCAGTTTTTTTTTAAATTGCTGATTTGATTAGTCTGATTAGATGGTTGCATCTAGCTCTGCTGCATTGAATTAATTTTAAAAATGTTAAGAAATATAGAGTAGTTGCATCTTAGTGTGTAATGCTACAGCTTAAGCACGTGAGATTAATGAAGCTCAATGTATTACTGCCTACAGAAGGTCTTGTAAAAAGTTATAAACCTAATGTAATCATAAAAAGATGAATAATGAATAACATGACAATTGAGCTCTCTGGAAAGAATTAGTAATGAGCAGAAGAATTTGAAAGAAAAATCAGAAGATTGTGAGTCAATTTTTAAAAAATTCAGTAGGTTATGAGACACAAGGTGTGCAACTATAGGCTGGTTAGTGAGATATTATTTGAAAAAATGTTAGAATCACTTAGTAAGGAGGTAATTACATGATATCAGGAAAATAATAATATGATAAAACAGTCATGAATGAGAAATAATATCTTATAAACTTATTAAGGTCTTTCAGGATGTATCAACAAACTGAATAGGGGAGACCAGTTGATGTAATTAATATACCTGAATTTTGAAAAGAACAGGGTGCAAGTTACATGGACAAGATAAGAGCTCATGGTGTTGTATGGATAGAGGATTGGTTAGCTACCAGGAAGCAGTAAATTTGGAATTGGCAACTTGCAACAGGGATCATTGCCGGAACCATCTACGTATACAATGTATATTGATTATTTAGAGGAAGGAAACAATGTACTGTAACTGTTGAAAATGATACAAACATAGACAGGAAGGGAAGCAGTGAGAGGATGCAGACAGAGATTTTAATGTTAACTGAGTGGCCAGAAAGCGGGCAACTGAAATATAAGCAACGCACACAAAATGCTGGTGGAACGCAGCAGGCCAGGCAGCATTTTGTGCGTTGCTTGAATTTCCAGCATCCGCAGATTTCCTTGTGTGAACTGAAATATAATGTGAGAAACACAGTATACTGTGGAAGAATGAATGATAAAACATTAGTTAAATGGGGAAATCTGCAACATGCAGGACTTAGGGGTACTCATAAATAGTCAGAAAACCTGCAGAAAACTTCATCAGGTAAGTAGATAATGTAATTTACTGTGGGAGTTTAAATGTAGGTATGTTTTACTACAACTGTGCAAGACACTGGAGAACCACATCTGCAGTACTATACACAGTTTTGGTGTTTTTATTTTAAGGAAAAGTATTGTTGTAGTTCAGCAAAGGTTCACTAGGGTGATTGTGGGTATGGAGGGACTTTCTTATAAGGAAAGTTTGTACAGGTCTGAAATGTACTCATGAAAGAAAATCTTAATGAAACATACAATGCTTGTGGCTCTAGACAAGCTAAATTCTGGGAGCATGTTTCACCTTATGGGAAGGTCTTGTACCTGAGGTCATAGTTTCTTAATAAGGTGATAACAGTTTAGGATTGAGACAAGGAAGATTTTATTTTTCTTTCATGTTCTGTGTGTAACCCTTACCCAACAGGCTGGTATATGTCTAGGGGAAAAAGGAGATCCAGCCACTCTCCAACCCACCTCCCGTACACGCAGGTGCTGTGAGAATCGAGTTAATGCCTTGCGCCCGCCAACAGTATCAAACCCACAACAAATACCGTTATGAAATACACTTTAAAGAGTTTACTAAAATTAAAAAAGTAGTAGGCAATACAATATATATATATACACAAGGAAAAAAACAAAAGGCGCCAACTTATCAAAGTTCAGTCTGTTTAGTGCACTCGTTGGAGCTCAATCAACGAACCAATCGACCCATCCGGCCGTCGCACCTGGGACCACCCCGGTGGTCTTACGAGCAGTCCAGCACACGTCCACCTTCCTCAGCATCTTCCTCGGCCTCCCCCTTCCACCAAAAAAAAACCCGCGAGAAAAACCCCTCCCCCAAATTCCCAGCATCACAAGACACAATAACATTCCCCATTGATTAACAAATGAATACAATTACCATATCAGCCATTCTAAAGTGAAACAACGGTGAGAGAAACACTTATCCGACAAAGAAGCATTCCTACTTGTAACAAACCAAAGAGGCCATTCTGAGTAACATACACAGGACATTGTACATTCTCTCCCCACCAGCAAATGTCATGCCCTCATGGCATTACTAGAGTTCCCCAAAGCTTCTTGCAATACACAAAACCCAACCCAGGTGCAGAACGCAGTGACATAACTACCCAGAGCAGTAGAAATCACACTCGGTTCTCCTGGCATCACATATGTCAACCTCTCCGGGGGGTGCCTAATCCTCTGAGATCTCCATACCCCTCCTGCCCCACTGGGCTCCCTAGTCACCTGCGAACCCACTGTCTCGGACACCCCAGGTCTACCTGACAGACCCGCACCCCCTTCCTCACAGGGGTCCTCCCTCACCTGAGATCTCTCCGGCTCACGCTCGGGTTCCACCCTCTCTCCCACCAATGTAGGCTGCCTCTCCATCTGACCCTCAAGACTTTCCCTCCTCTCACCCAATTCAGTATGGGAAGGGCCAGGAGCCTCCTCTCCTGGTACTGGCCCACTCATCTGAGTCGTCCTCCTCTGAATCGGTAGCCATTTCCGGGTGAGGGACCCGTCCCCGCTCTTCAGCAGCGGGTTCTTCCCGTTCTCCGCGCCCTCGCAGAGTCTTTGTACTAGGCGTAACCTCCCACTCGGGCTCCTTATCCACCTGCACCGCTTGACCCAGTGGCAGCAGGTGATTCCTATGGAGTACCTTGATAGGCCCCTTTCCATCCTCAGGTTTCACCCGGTAAACTGGCAGGTTCGGCATCTGGCTCTCTATTACATAGGGGCTGGCCGCCCATCGATCTGCCAACTTGTGCTTACCAGGGAGTCCCAAATTCCGTAAAAGGACCCGGTCGCCCGGTAATAATTGTACAAACTTCACCTTTCGATCATACCGCATCTTAATCCTCTGATTTTGTTTGGTAGCCGCCGCCTCGGCCAACTCGTACGCCCGCTGTAACTCCCTCTTCATGTCGGACACGTACTTTAGATGGGACTTCCCGGGAAATTCACCCACTCCACCTCCAAAACACACGTCAATGGGCAACCCCGCTTCCCGCCCGAACATCAGATAATAGGGCGAATACCCTGTAGCATCATTGCGAGTACAATTGTAACAGTGAACCAATTGTCCAATATGACGACTCCACCTGCTTTTCTGCCCAATCTCCAGCGTCCCGAGCATATCCAACAGGGTCCTGTTGAATCTCTCTGGCTGAGGATCTCCCTGTGGGTGGTAAGGGGTAGTCCTGGATTTCTCAACCCCAAGCATAGTCAGTAATTCCTGGATAAGGCGGCTCTCAAAGTCCCGCCCCTGATCACTATGGATTCGCCTGGGAAGGCCGTAATGCACAAAATACTTCTCCCATAACACCTTCGCCACTGTCGTCGCCTTCTGATCCTTGCTGGGAAATGCCTGAGCATAGCGAGTGTAATGATCGGTGATGACTAATACATTCGCAGTGTTGCTGGTGTCAGGCTCAATCGACAGGAAATCCATACGTACCAGGTCCAGAGGTCCCGCACTCTGCAAGTGCGACAGTGGAGCCGCCAACGCTGGCAGGGTCTTCCTCTGGATGCAACGACGGCATCCCCTACTGTATTCTTCGACGTCCCCCCTCATCCGGGGCCAGTAGAACCGGTCTTTGAGTAATCCATATGTCTTTTCCACCCCCAAGTGTCCAGAATCATCATGTAAGGCCTGGAGTACAGTCTGGTGATACTCCTCCGGCAGGACCAGTTGCCAACAGCGGGGTTGGTCCGGAGGCGTCATTACCCGGTACAAGATTTTGTTCTTTAACTTCAACCGAGACCACTCCTTCAACAACAGAGGCACGCATGGGTGTTTCGCCTGCTCAGCCAACGCCGCATCCCCCTTCTCGACTGCTCTCCACACTGTGCCAATGCCTGGGTCATTTTGCTGAGCAGTTGCCACTTCCCCCGGACTCAGTTCCGGCAACTGTTTAGTCCCCAGAGCGGTCAGGTCACAGTAAACTAGGGGTATGGCATCGTCAAAACCCCCAAATGGTCCACGGCTCGTTCCAGCCTCCCTCTTCCCTCGGCCTTCACAGTGATAGCAAACTGACACATCGCCTTCACTCAAGGGGCAGGGACATTTTCCCACTCCTCGTCCCTCTCCTCCTCCCCTGGCTCCCGACGAGACAATGCATCCGCATCGACATTCTTGCTTCCGGGGCGGTACCTCAGGCTGAAATTATATACCGACAAGGCCGCCAGCCACCGATGTCCGGTGGCATCCAGCTTCGCCGAAGTCAAAATATAAGTGAGAGGATTGTTATCCGTTCTCACCTCAAACTTGGCTCTGTACAGGTAATCGCCTAGCTTGTCCACCACCGCCCACTTCAGCGCCAGGAACTCCAACTTGTGAGTGGGATAGTTTCTCTATGTGGCTGACAAAGGCTACCGGTCTCAATGCTTTGCCATGCTCCTGGTACAGAACAGCCCCGAGACCCTCTCGGCTGGCATCCGTGTGCAGCACATATGGCTTCTGGGGATCGGCAAAAGCCAACACCGGGGCCTGGGTCAGTGCCCTTTTCAAAGATCGGAACGCCTCTTCACATTGATCATCCCATCTCGAGCCAAAAGGTTCCGCCGGGTTCCAGTATCCTCCAGCATCCTGCCTCTGGTTCCCCGTCCTCTTCTTCCCCACCGGGGGATAGCCACACAACAGTTGAGTCAACGGGTGACACATTTTGGCGTATCGCTTCACAAATCGCCGGTAATACCCACAGAACCCCAAAAATGAGCGCAGAGCACCCACTTTCTGGGGTCTCGGCCAGGTGGTCACGGCCTCTATCTTGGTTGGATCAGTAGCCACTCCCTCTCGCGAAATGATATGGCCAATGTAGTTAACCGACGACTTGCAGAACTGGCATTTGTCCAGGGAAAGCTTCAACCCTTCTTCATTAAGCCGGCCCAACACCTTCAACAGCCTCTCCTCATGTTCCTCCAAAGTCGATCCAAACACTATCAAATTGTCCAGGTACACCAGCACCTCCAACAGATTCATATCCCCCACAGTTCTCTCCATGAGTCTCTGGAAGGTGGCTGGGGCTCCGGATATGCCTTGGGGCATTCGTTCGAACTGAAAGAACCCCAGCGGGCAGATAAAAGCGGTCTTCTCTTTATCGGCCGCACTCATCGGGATCTGGTAATACCCACTTCTTAAATCCAGCACACTGAACCACTTCGCACCGCTCAGGCAGGCCAACGCATCCTCGACTCTTGGGACAGTATATTGATCAGGGACAGTTCGCCGATTCAACGTCCTGTAGTCAACACACATGCGCACTCGCCCAATCTTCTTCCGTGCCACCACTATCGGGGACGCATAAGGACTTCGAGACTCAGCTATGATTCCGGCCTCCTTCAACTTGCACAAGTGCTGTTGCACGTCCTCAACATCTGCCGGAGCCAGCCGCTGGGATCTCTCTCGGAACGGGGTGTCCTCCGTCACCCGGATGGTGTGGTGAGTGCTTTTGGAGCAGCCAACATCAAACCCGCCCCGAGAAAAAACAGCTTCCATCTTCAGCATCTTCTCCACTAGCCTGCATTTCCACTCCGGCGACACAGGGGAATCCCCGAAGGGGAATCCCTTCGATGCTCCGATCCCTCCCCATTAGGGGTCCGCACTGGTGCGCTGGACATTACAGTCACCGGGAACAGATGTGCCAGCGGCATTCCCCTCTTAAAGGTGATTTCTCTTGCTGTGGTGTTCCTGACACTTATAGCTATACGCCTCGCATGTACCACCTCTGGTCTCTGCACTTCGGGCCTCACCAGCGCCCCCGCCGGAAGTCGCGTCTCCCCTTCAAGATCGTCTGGGGCGTCTACTAACAGGGCTTCTCCCGTCGGCACTCCTGGGAATCTGGGGGTCCCCATCACTAGGGCTACCTCCCCGGGTCGGATCACCTTGGGCCTCGCCTGCGTACACCACACCGTCCCTCGTTTACACTCCGGGTCCAGCCCTTGGGAGGCAACCCCTTCTGCGAACACTGCTCGAAACACTGGATGCACCGAGAGGGTCTCCAGAAAGTCTTCCCCCCCTTTCTCCTTACAAGCTCCCAGGAGCCGTCGCACAACTGGGGAGTTAGTCCCCACCAGGAGGGCAGCACCACCGGTTTCCACTGGGTCAGGACACACCAACACCAACGTCTCAATAGCTTCCGACACTCCCACATCGCCCTCCGAGTACTCCAATCTCACCGATAGGTACCCATCATACGGGTAGTCACCCTCGCTCACACCCCAAATCTGCAGGGCGTCAAATGGGGTTACGGGCAAATGCTTTAGATATTGATTGTAGAAAGACCGGTACAATAAGGTCACCTGCGATCCCGTATCAAGAACGGCCTTTGCGTAAATCCCCTCTATCCGTAGACCCACACTGGCATGGGGTCCTAACAGCCCATCCGGAATAGAGGCGTGGGCACCCGGTGGTCTTCCGGCTGATCTCTGGGAACGTGTTCCTCCAGAGGCTCCAGTCCGTTCCCTCACTGAGCCTCTCCTAAGTTTCCCGACACCTCTCCCTTTTTAGTCATAGGGGGGCTTGTCCTCCGCGGGACTCCTTGTCTCTCACAATCCCACCTAAAGTGCCCCTCCTCTCCACAGCTACTGCACACCCTCAGCCTTCCACAGTCCCGCCTGAAATGCCCCTCTTTCTCACAGTTAAAGCACACACTGCCGGCCGCCCCTCCTCTCCCAGGACGGCTCCTGCTCCCAATCCACTGCACTGATCGCCCCTGAGAGTAGGTACCTCCCCTGTCCCTCCCCTCCAAAGGGGGTTCCCTACTCCCCGGGGGATTGTCATTCCTCCACCCAGCCACCACTTCCTGTATCGCTGAGGATCGCTCCCGTAAGTCCATGCCCCTTTTCCGCCCCAACGCTCTCTCTTCCTCTCGCACCTCTCTAATCAGTTGCCCGAAGGATGGAGGGGGACCTTTCCTATAAGCCTGCGGGATAGTTCACGCCACCTTGTCCTCCTCCAGAGAGCCACTGAATAGCTGACTCATCCTCATGCTAGCCACGTCAGTCGCCTTCACTACCCCCCGGCGCCGCAGCCCCGAGAGCATCCCCTCCATCCTAAATATGTACTCGGAGAGCTTTTCCCCTCTCCATTGTTCCAGGTGTTGGAACTCTGCTAAAAGCAGTCAGGGTTCCCCTGACAACCCAAACGCTCCCTCCAAAACTTCTAGGCATTCCTCCACTGAGGCTCCAGGCTTCTCAGCTTTCAACTCCCGGACGGTTTTGGCTGCTAAACCCCTCAAACTTCCCACCAATCGCTGCCTCTTCTCCTCCTCTGAGCCTGTCCACTCCTCTAACATCAAAGACGTATGCTCGATCCAGGTCTCATAGTCCATCTCCCCATCCGGAGTAGGCTTGGCTCCGGAGAACACCCCCAGCTTCAGCCGTGGCCTCTCGGCCACCCCCACCAGGGAATTAAGTGCGGCTGCCAGCTCCGAGGCTTCCACCCTACCTGGGGAGCGGGGCTTAGTCACGACTCCCTCCTCCCACCTCCCTTTACTAGTGCCGGGCACCTCTCTGGGGTCCACCTCTAGCTCTAACTCCTCCTCCGATGTCTCCTCAGCCTCATCCTTGTAGAAGTGGGGCCCCCACGGCCCCTCCTCCCCCGGTACACTGACCGTCGCCGGCAGTTCCACCGTCCTGACTTCAGCACTCGTACGAACCAACACCCAGCTAGACTCCACCTCTTTACCACACCGTCTAGCTACCAATTCTACCTGCCCAATACCCTTCACCGAACTTAAACCCTGCACTATCGCGTCTCCCGAAACTCGAAAATCCACTCCGCTCACTACGCATGCTTACTGTACTGGTACATCTTCAAACTGGCACCAACAAAAAATCTTATCTCTGCCCATCTCCGCTCTGCTGCCTGCGCGATTCCACAGCCCCTGACAATCCAATCCCGGACGAGCCCCCACAAATGTAACCCTTACCCAACAGGCTGGTATATGTCTAGGGGAAAAAGGAGATCCAGCCACTCTCCAACCCACCTCCCGTACATGCAGGTGCTGTGAGAATCAAGTTAATGCCTCGAGCCCGCCAACAGTATCAAACCCACAACAAATACCGTTATGAAATACACTTTAAAGAGTTTACTAAAATTAAAAAATACAATATATATATATATATACAAGGAAAAAAACAAAAGGCGCCAACTTATCAAAGTTCAGTCTGTTTAGTGCACTCGTTGGAGCTCAATCAACGAACCAATCGACCCATCCGGCCGTCGCACCTGGGACCACCCCGGTGGTCTTACGAGCAGTCCAGCACACGTCCACCTTCCTCAGCGTCTTCCTCGGCCTCCCCCTTCCACCAAATAAAAACCCGCGAAAAAAACCCCTCCCCCAAATTCCCAGCATCACAAGACACAATAACATTCCCCATTGATTAACAAATGAATACAATTACCATATCAGCCATTCTAAAGTGAAACAACGGTGAGAGAAACACTTATCCGACTAAGAAGCATTCCTACTTGTAACAAACCAAAGAGGCCATTCTGAGTAACATACACAGGACATTGTACATGTGTCTTCAGAATTTTTTACCCCAGAAAACTGGAAACAAACTGAATTTTTAAATGTGTTCAAAGCTGAGATAAATAGGTTTTTAAACAGTTATGGAAGTAGGGCAGAGGGAGGATCAGAAAAGTTCAGCAAAGAGGTCAACAACCGTGACCTTGTTGAATGGTCGAGCAAGTTTAAGGAGCCAAATGGCTGCCTACTGACCCTATTTCTTAATCTATCATTACAATAAAAAAAAATGAAGTGCTAGGTGGTGCACCAGCATTTCCCAATGTCTAAAGTATATCATATTGATCTGGAATTTGAATATTCTAATTTAACCTTAGGACATAATCTTCAAGATTGCTAATTTATAATCTACAAATGAAAAATACTTTACAGAAGAGCAGGAGGAAAAATTGTGTTTTGACATCATGATGTGCTTTCAGCTTTTTGATCTTTTCAAGTTTATGGATTAACAAATTAAGGCCAAAGTAGTATCTCAGTGGATGTTTTATTGCATTACTAATTCGAATCATGAAAAAGCACATCAACTGCAATGAGCTAATCAAATTTAATAAAAGAATGGAGTAATTTTGTTTGTGTGCACTGTGGAGCAATCTGAACTAGAAACTGAGAATTATAAATTTATTCACCATTACCTAATCTGAGTTGCTGGAAAATCAAAAGATGACATTGAGTAGATTGTTTCAAAATAGCAGTCTGAATGGTAAATCAATGATATATAATAAATCTTGTTTGATTTTCTTTCCTCAAGTATAACAGAGTTTTTGGAGTTACTGAAACAAATGGATGTGAACTTGGACACCGTAAGCACTAAAGTAAATTTATTGGTGTCACGACTAGTAAAGAAGTTCCATGTCTTCACTGCACTCTTTGAAAAATTTAAGAGGTAACTTTTTAAACAATATTGGTTTTGATTTGAAACTCCAAGCTTTCAATACAAAATGTGGAAACTTTTGGAAAATAGTTTTATTGCTACCTTTTTAATAAAATGCAACTGAAGTATTTCACCTAAAGTATTATAGGACTTGGAACAGTACAGCACAATACAGGACCATTGACCCAAAATACTTTGCTAACTTTATAGCCTATTCCAAGATCAATCTAACCTTTCCCTCCGATATGGCCCTACATTTTCCTTTCCTCCATGTGCCTATCTAGTCTTAGATGCCCTAATGTATCTGCCTCTACCACTAACCTTGGCAGTGTGTTTCACACACTTATCACTCTTTGTGAAAAAAAAGCTCTGACATCCTCTCTATACTTTCCTCCAATCACCTTAAAATGATCCTATCTGGGAAGGGGTGGTGGGGAGGCACAGATTCACTCTATCACGAGTCTCCACTTGTCTACAGTATCCTGGTAAATAACACTCCCATTTGGATTTGTCCATACATGGCCTCCTGTACTGCCATGATGAGGCCAAGCTCAGGTTGGAGGAGCAACACCTCATATACCATCTAGGTAGCCTCCAGCCCCTTGGTATGAACATCAAATTCTCCAGCTTCCAGTTATTCCCTCCCTCTCCCTTCCCCCATCCTACTTTCACTCTACCTCCTCTTCCAGCTGCCTATCACCTCTCTCATGATTCTGCGTTCTTCTACTACAAATAGTGCTTTCCCCTTACATTTCTTCACCTTTCCTGCCTATCCCCTCCCTGCTTACCCCCCCCCCCCAACCCCATGATCTTTCCTCTTGACTGGTTTTTCACCTGGCATCTTCTTTATAGGGCCCCTGCCTCTTCCTCTTCAGTCCTGACGAAGGGTCTCGGCCTGAAACATTGACTGCTCGTTTCAACAGATGCTGCCCGACCTGCTGAGTTCATCCAGCTTGTTTGTATGTGTTGATTTGACCACAGCATCTGCAGTGTACTTTGTGTATACTGGTAAATCTCCACTGCACCCTCTCTAAAGCTTCAACATCCTTCCTATAATGAGGTGACCAGAACTGAACACAATACTATGTATCAATTCACACTTTTTCAGATTGAACTCCATCTGCCACTTATCAGCCCAGCTTTGCATCCTTTCAATGCACCATGACCTACGACAACTTCTACACAATTCAAAACACCACCAGCCATCATGTCATCGGCAAACTCACTAACCCGCCATTCCACTTCCTTATCCGTCAGTTATGAAAAACAAAGCACAGGAGTCCCAGAACATATCCCTGCGAAACACCACTGGTCATGAACCTCCAGGCAGGATACCTTCAATCTGCCTTGTGAGGACAAGCCAGCTCTGAATCTACACAACCAAGTTTCCCTGGATCCCATGCTTCCTGACTTTCTGAATGAGCTTACCATGGGAGACTTGTCAGACACTTCACTGTAATCCATTTACACCACATCCACCACTCTTCCTTCAGCAATTTGTTTTCTTACTTCCTGGAAGAAGTCAATTAGTTTTGTGAGGCACAGACTGTCCTCACAAAGCCATGCCAACAATCCCTAATTAGAATATGTTTCTCCAAATGCTTGTAAATTTCAATAGTTTGCCCACCAGTGATCTATAATTCCCAGGATTATCCCTATTACCTTTGGAATAATATTTACCACTCTCCAATCTTCTGGTCAGTGAGGGCACAAAAATATCCTTCCTCCCTTGCTTCCCGTAATTACTTGGGGTATATTCCATCTGGCCTTGGGAACTTACTATCCTAATGTTTTCAAAAGTTCCAGCACATCCTCTCTTTTTAACATTGACATTTCCTAATATATTAGTCTGTTCCACACTGTCCTTGCATTTGTTAAAAGTCCTTCTCCCTGGTGAATACTGAAACATAGCACTTTAATTACATTAACTTTATTGTACAACAGCATTAAAATTAGAATTACTGATATAGATAAGTTGAATAATTAGAATTCTGTGCTAATTATACAAAATGGTGGAAATTTGAAATACAAATACACATTTGGAAATACGTAGGTGAAGCAGTATTTTTTGATTGAGTTAATATTTCAGGTTGATCACATTTATCAGAACTGAAGTAATTGAGAGATAAAATAAGCTTAAGGCATGGTATAGAATTTCAAAGTTCAAGGTAATTTATTATCAAAGTCACCATATACAACCCTGAAATTCATTTTCTTATGGGCATTCACAGTAAATACAAGAAGCACAATAGAGTCAATGAAAGACTGCACCCAACTGGATGGACAAACAACCAGTGTGCAATTGACGTAAAACTGCAAATACAAACAGAAAGAAAAATGAGAATAATAATAAGTAAATGAACAATAAATGTTGAGAATATGAAATGAAGAGTCCTTGAAAGTGAGTCCATAGGTTGTGGGAACAGGTCAGTTTTGGGGCAAGTGAAGCTAGGTAAAGTTAACCTCTCTTGTTCGAGAGCATGGGAGGGCTTTACCCATGATGTACTGGGCTGTATCCACTACTTTTTGTAGGCTTTTCTGTTCCAAGGGCATTGGTGTTTCCATACCAAGTCATGATGCCACCAGTTATACTCTTCACCACCCATCTATAGAAGTTTACTTGCTTAGAATTTTGCGACATTTCAGCATATCATCTAAAACTGGCAGAGGTATGGGTGTGCTTTCGTCGTAATGGCACTTGAGTGATGGACCCAGGACAGGTCCTCTAAATTCCTCGGTGTTATCATTTCAAAGTTACTGACCCTCTCCACCTTTGATTCCCCTGATAAGGACTTAGCTCAAAGACCTCTGGTTTCTTCCTTCTGGAATTAATAATCTCCTTTGTCTTGTTGAGATCGAGTGAGAGGTTGTTGTGGCACCACTCAGCCAGATTTTCAATCTTCCTCCTATATGCTGATTCGGCCAATGACAGTGGTATTGTATGCAAACTTAAATATGTCATTTGAGCCGTACCTCAAGGTCATAAGTATAAAATGAGAAGAGCAGGGGCTAAACACACACACTCCTGTTACATCTGTGCTGATGGAGATTGTGGAGGAGATGTCAATCTGAACTGACTGGGGTTTGCAACTGAGGAAATTGAGGATCCAGTTGCACAAGGAGGTATTGGATCCTACCTCTTGAAGCTTATTGATTAGTTTTGAGGGGATGATAGTATTGAATGCCAAGCTGTCGTTAATGAAGAGCATCTTGATGTATGCAGATGTTCTAGGGTTGACTGACTAGCCAATGAAATGGCACCTGCTGTGGACCTGTGTCCCTAGGCAAATTGCACAGCTCCAAGTTGCTTCTCAGGCTGGAGTTGATATGTTTCATCACCAACTTCTCAAAGCACTTTATCACAGTAAATGTAACTGGACAAAAGTCATTGAGGCAAGTTACTACATTCTTCTTGGGCACTGGTATAATTGAAGCCTGCTTGAGGAAGGCGGGTACCTCAGACAGCCAAGTTGAGAGATATTGGTGAACACTCCAGCAAGTTGATCAGCACTTCTTTAGCACTTGGCTAGGTACCCTGTCTGGGCTAGATGGTTTTAGTAGGTTCACCTTCCTGTTTCATTAGACTGGGAATTGTGAGGGTTAAAAGATCAATGACATGCAACTATATCTTTCTCCATAAATGTTGCCTGACCTGGTTATTTCTAGGAAAAGTGCCATTCAAGAATTCACAATAATGTTTGCACTTGAGGAAGTTTTATGTAACTGTTGGGAGTAGGGAATTTTAACGAATTTAGCTCAGACATGTACAAACGTACTAAGTTGATAGCTTGAAAAAGGCTAGCTTACCTGTCAAGTCTGTCTCAGGTCTTGATATATGACTAGATGCCTTCTACCTTGTTACAGCCCATGTATTCTTTTGAAAACAATAAAAGAACAGAGGAAGCTCAAGGCCATTAAAGGATGCTTATGATTCTAGTTCCCTTTCAATTAACTAAGTAGTTCAAAACAAGTACAGGGGTTCACATTGAACATATAAATATTTATTATGGAAAATCAGATGTAGTTTTATTTTGCTCCAACCAAGAATTAGTCTTGATGTAGCTCAGTATTAACACACACTACATGGTGTATGTAGTAACATGTTCCAGAGTCTACTTGTACTTGCTGTGGTGGGGTGGGGGAAGTGGGAGAAGAATAATATTCTTAAATTTATCTTTCCCAATCTAGAGTACTTTAATGGACATTTCTTTTAGAGAAAAGAAACTTACTTGTTCATTGCTAAACTAAGTAACCAAGGTATTTTGGACAAGAAATCATTCTTGTTGCTTCTGGAACATATTTCAAGTTCACTATGTGAGGTGACCAACATTGGATGTAGTACTTCAAATGAGAGCTAAGCAATGATTTAGTTAAGAAAAAGTATCTAGTGTTTTCCCGGCGTGTATATGAATAAACTCTTCTCAGGCTTCCAGTTGGGTGCAGGTATCAATTATAACTGACGATTCAATGGCAAACTCCGCCATCTTCATCAGGGATGATGCATGGGCATGTCTTGTCTGGTGGTATTTATACCTCCGTAGTCTGTCCCTTCTGATTGGTTAGTCCTCATCCAATCAGGTTTTGCTCTGCCTCCTGATTTACATTTGAGTTCCAGTTATTACTTAAAGCGAGGCATTGCTCTTTGTTAAAATTCTTTTCCTCTAGTTCTATTTCAACGGCTTCCTTTACCAGGTGGTTCCAAAAGCCATTGGTGCGGCATAGTAGTTTTGTGCTGTCGAAGTCAATCCTGTGGCCATTGCAAATGCAATGTTCTGCGCTCCTGCCGATTTCCCCAGATAACCCAAACAGATCCACCTTCTGTGCTCCTTAATGTGGCAATTTGTAAGATACAAGATAGTTACATCCCAAAGAAGAAGTGTTCTTAAGGCAGGATGATGCAACTGTGGCAGACAGGGGAAGTCAAAGACAACATAAAAACATAAGAGAGGGCATATAATAGAGCAAAATAGTGGGAAGTTAGAGGATTGGGAAACTTTCAAAAACCAACAGAAAGCAACTAAAGGAGATACATAAGAAGGAAAAAGATGAACTATGATAGTAAGCTAGCCAATTATATCACAGAGGATACCAACTGTTTTTTAGATATATAGAGAGTAAAAGTGAGGTGAGAATAGATATCACCCGCTGGAAAATGATCCTGGAGAGTGATAGTAATAGGGGACAAGGAAATGGCGAATGAGTTTGGTGCCTCAGCCTTCACTGTGGAAGACACTTGCAGTATGCCACAATATCGAGAGTGTCAGTGCGTTGGAGGCACTTGGTAAAATAGACTGTAGTCAGCATGGTTTCTTTAAGGGGGAATTTTGCCTGACATACCTGTTGGAATTCTTTAAAGAAGTAACAGGTAGGATAAACAAAGGAGAATCGCGTATTGTGCACTTGGATTTTCAGAATGCCTTTGACAAAGTGCTGCACATAAAGCATATTAACAAGAGCAGATCCCAGGATATTACAGGATAGAGGCCTGGTGAAATGGCAGGAGGCAAAGAGCAAGAATAAAGGGACCTTTTACTGGTTGGCTGCTGGTGACTAGTGGTGTTCTGCAGAGGTCCGTATTGGGACCGTTTCTTTTTACATTATATGTCAACAACTTGGATGACAGAAGTGATGGCTTTGTGGCCAAGTTTGCAGATGATATGAAGTTAGGTGCAGGGGCAGGTAGTGTTGACAAAGCAGAGAGGCTGCAGAAGGATGAACAGATTAGGAGAATGGGCAAGGGAGTGGCAGATGGAATGCAGTGTTGGGAAGTGTATGGTCATGCACTTTCATAGAAGGAAAAAAATTATAGACGATTTCTAAACGGAGAGAAGATTCAATAATCAGAGGGACTTGGGAGTCATCGTGCAGGATTCCCTGAAGGCTAACTTGCAGGTTAAGTTGGTGGCGAATGAAATGTTAGCATTCATTTCAAATGGACTAGAATATAAAAACAAGAATGTAATGATGATGCTGGCATCCATTTTGTTGATATAGATGCACTGATCCCTCTGGCACACTATTATTCCCAACCCTCCAGCCAGGGAACAGCCATCTACTACCACTCTTTGGCTTCTCACTCTAAGCCAATGTTGAATCCAGTTTACTGCCTTATCCTGACTGCCAAGCAACTGAACTGTCTGGACCAGCCTCCCAAGCTATCCTCCAGTCCTTAGGCACCTAACCCAGGTGTAAGGACATTTTAAATACCTCTGTTGGGGCCCTTGCAATTTCTGCACCAGGCTGTCATGAGGTCCAAGGGGATATTTCTGTTCATACAATCCAAATATCTTGTTTGTTTTGATATGACTTTTCTGTATTGCTATTGATTCAGTGATCTGTGCGCATTAATGCTGAGATCCTTTAGATCACTATCTTGTGAAATATGCAGATTTTGTGTGAGAATTATCCACATGGATAGCATGGTATTTACCCAGGTTAAATGCCTGTTCCTTTTTTTGAACTCTTCCTCCTGCCAGGGATATGTATACCGCAGTTTGAGAACTACTGCTCTAGGGAGTCTAAATCTTGTCAACGATTGATCTACAAGCTTGATTTGTCATATTTTTGTGTCATATGTACGGATACTAACCAACTACCATTAGCTCTGCAGGTTACACATAAATTATTGGACCAAAATCTCTGGAGTCTGTCATTAGTAGCCTGTCTCCAGCTTGATCCACAACTATTGACTACAGTGAGAAAGAAAGATTAGCTTTATTTGTCAGATATACATTGAAACTTCAAAATTTACAGTGAAATGTACCATTTGTGTCAAATCAAATCGCTGAGGGTTGTGCTGGAGGCATCCCACGTGTGTCGCCATGCTTCCAACGCCAATATACCTACCCACAACTCATTAACTCTAACCGTGTGTCTTTGGAACGTGGGAGGAAACCCATGGGGTGAATACACAGACTCCTTACAGACGGCGGTGAGAATTGAACCCCCAATCAGTGATCGCTTGTGCTGTAAAGCAATTGCTACACTACCATGCTGTCCTCTTTAACTGTGGAGTTGGAGCCTTTTATTGTACAGTATGTAATTTGGATTATTTTAATTTTGTCAAGTGACATCACAAGCATTAGAAAGTAGGTAAAAAAAATTACTGCAAACTACTACCTTCACCACTTGTATGACTTGGTTAGACCATTTAAAAATAGTCAGAAATGAACAATTCAGTTATTCATTAGAAGGTCACTCTAAAGGGCCCTTAAGCCACTGCTGTGGCAACTTAACTTCAGAAAAGAGGAAATAACCTGTTAGCTTATTTGCACCTGTGTCACTTATTTGAAATGAGTGACTGTTATATTTAAATCACAATTTGCTCATTCATAGTTCTATTAGCATTCTGTTATTCAATACAAAGTATTGTAAATCATGTGTTTTGAAAAGTGATTGAAACTGTTTAATGTCACTTACAAAGTTCATTTCTAAATTCACAGGATATGTGAAAAGATATTTGAAGAAACACCATGTAACCAGTAAGTTTTCAATGAATATATTAAAAGTATTTAGTAATGTTTTTATTTAAAAACTTGAGTAATGTTATTACGTTTAATTTGTCAACCAGGGCACCATCAGAAGCAAATAAACCAGTGGTGAAAATCTGTTGGATCACATTTCTTCTAGCAAAAGGTCAGTTAAAATAAATGTGTGTACTTCAATCTACATATAGATTGGGTGAACCAAATTGGTAAGGGTGCTGAGGAAGAGGATTTCTTGGAATGCATGCAGGATGGTTTTCTGAACCAACATGTCGAGGAACCAACTAGAGAGCAGGCCATTCTAGATTGGGTATTGAGCAATGAGGAAGGGTTAGTTAGCAAACTTGTCGTGCGAGGCCCCTTGGGTAAGAGTGACCATAATATGGTGGAATTCTTCATTAAGATGGAGGGTGACATAGTTAATTCAGAAACAAAAGTTCTGAACTTAAGGGTAACTTTGAAGGTATGAGACGTGAATTAGCTAAGATAGATTGGCAAGTGATACTTAAAGGGTTGACAGTGGATATGCAATGGCAAGCATTTAAAGATCGCATGGATGAACTACAACAATTGTTCATCCCCGTTTGACAAAAGAATAAATCAGGGAAGGTAGTGCACCCGTGGCTGACAAGGGAAATTAGGGATAGTATCAAGTCCAAAGAAGAAACATATAAATTAGCAAAAAAAAGTGGCACACCTGAGGACAGTGAGAAATTCAGAGACCAGCAGAGGAGGACAAAGGGCTTAATTAGGAAAGGGAAAAAAGGTTATGAGAGAAAGCTGGCAGGGAGCATAAAAACTGACTGTCAAAGCTTTTATAGATACGTGAAAAGAAAAAGATTGGTCAATACAAATGTAGGTCCTTTACAGTCAGAAACAGGTGAATTGATCATAGAGAACAAAGACATGGCAGACCAATTGAATAACTACTTTGGTTCTGTCTTCACTAAGGAAATAGTAAGGGACCGAGGGTCCAGTGAGATGGAGGAACTGAGGGAAATACATGTTAGTAGGGAAGTGGTTAGGTAAATTGAAGGGATTAAAGACAGATAAATCCCCAGGGCCAGATGGTCTGCATCCCAGAGTGCTTAAGGAAGTAGCCCAAGAAATAGTGGATGCATTAGTGATAATTTTTCAAATCTCCTTAGATTCTGGATTAGTTCCTGAGGATTGGAGGGTGGCTAATGTAACCCCACTTTTTAAAAAAGGAGGGAGAAAAAAACCGGGGAATTATAGACTGGTTAGTCTGACATCGGTGGTGGGGAAAATGCTCGAGTCGGTTATCAAAGATGTGATAACAGCACATTTGGAAAGAGATGAAATCATCGGACAAAGTCAGCATGGATTTGTGAAAGGAAAATCATGTCTGACGAATCTTATAGAATTCTTTGAAGATGTAACTAGTAGAGTGGATAGGGGAGAGCCAGTGGATGTGGTATACTTAGATTCTCAAAAGGCTTTTGACAAGGTCCCACACAGGAGATTAGTGTGCAAACTTAAAGCACACGGTATTGTGGGTATGGTATTGATGTGGATAGAGAATTGGTTGGCAGACAGGAAGCAAAGAGTGGGAGTAAATGGGACCTTTTCAGAATGGCAGGCAGTGACTAGTGGGGTACCGCAAGGCTCAGTGCTGGGACCCCAGTTGTTTACAATATAAATGATTTAGAGGAGGGAATTAAATGCAGCATCTCCAAGTTTGTGGATGACACGAAGCTGGGTGGCGGTGTTAACTGTGAGGAGGATGCTAAGAGGATGCAGGGTGACTTGGATAGGTTAGGTGAGTGGGCAAATTCATGGCAGATGCAATTTAATATGGGTAAATGTGAGGTTATCCACTTAGGTTGCAAGAACAGGAAAACAGATTATTATCTGAACGGTGGCCGATTAGGAAAAGGGGAGATGCAATGAGACCTGGGTGTCATTGTACACCAGTCATTGAAGGTGCGCATGCAGGTACAGCAGGCGGTGAAAAAGGCAAATGGTATGTTGGCATTCATGGCAAAAGGATTTGAGTACAGGAGCAGGGAGGTTCTACTGCAGTTGTACAAGGCCTTGGTGAGACCGCACCTAGAATATTGCGTGCAGTTTTGGTCCCCTAATCTGAGGAAAGACATTCTTGCCATAGAGGGAGTACAGAGAAGGTTCACCAGATTGATTCCTGGGATGGTAGGACTTTCATATGAAGAAAGACTGGATTGACTAGGCTTATACTCACTGGAATTTATAAGATTGAGGGGTGATCTTATTGAAACGTATAAAATTCTAAAGGGATTGGACAGGCTAGATGCAGGAAGATTGTTTCCAATGTTGGGGAAGTCCAGAACGAGGGGTCACAGTTTAAGGATAAAGGGGAAGCCTTTTAGGACCGAGATGAGGAAAAACTTCTTCACACAGAGAGTGGTGAATCTGTGGAATTCTCTGCCACAGGAAACAGTTGAGGCCGGTTCATTGGCTATATTTAAGAGGAAGTTAGATATGGCCCTTGTGGCTAAAGGGATCGGGGGTATGGAGAGAAAGCAGGTACAGGGTTCTGAGTTGGATGATCAGCCATGATCTACTGAATGGCGGTACAGGCTCGAAGGGCTGAGTAGCCTACTCCTGCACCTATTTTCTATGTTTCTATGTTACTGTATTAAGAACTGGCTATACATTTTATTTATGAAGTATTCAAGTCTTTCTTGAGAACCTCTTGTAGTTGTTATTACAGGGCTTCTATTTTGCATTGCCTTGTGTCTTGGCATTGGATTTTTTTTCTATTGCCAGTAATGTGTAAGAATAAAAGACCCTTTAGTTCATTACTGCTCAATTTTCTGTTAAACAGTAACTTATTTGTAAATTGGTTTATTATTATCATGTGTGCCAAGGTTTTGCATTGGATCTATACAGCTCATTTATTCACATCAGTACATTAAGGGGCAAGTAATAACAATGCAGAATATAGAGTTGCAGTTATAGAGAAAGCGCTGGCAGACAATAAGGTGCTAGGCTATAATCAGGTAGATTGTGAGGTCAAGTGTTCATTTTCTGATACCAGGCTACAGTTCATGAGTCTTACAACAATGGGATTAAAGCTGTCATTGAGTTTGGTGGCACCTGCTCTCAATCTTTTGTATCTTCTGCCCAATGGGAGGGGAATGTCCATGGTGGATGGGGTCTTTGATTAAATTGGCTGTATTACCGAGGCAGCGAGAGGTATAAATTGAGTCCATAAAGGGGAGGCTGGTGACTGGTTGAAGCACTGGTCTATGTCCACAACTTTCTGTAGTTCCTTGCATCCCCGGGCAGGCCAATTGCCATACTCAGCTCTGATGAATCCAGACAGTTTATTTCTTCCTGTGATGCATTGGTAAAAATTGATGGTCAAAGGGGACATGCCACATTTAGTTAGCCTCCTGAGGAAGTATAGGTGCTTCTGTGCTTTCTTTGCTGTGGTGTCAATGTGTTTGGATCAGGACAGTCTACTTGTGTTGTTTATTCTTAGTTCTTAACCTTCTCGATCTCAGCTTGCACCAATCTCTTAAGTGCAAATAAAATCAATATTCTGTTCAAGGTGAAAATAGTCGAATCATTAATTATCAAATCTACGTGTCCATTCCACTGGGTTCAAAATATTTTTTTTTAAAGTTCAGTGATTTATATTTGTATCAAGTATTAAAAATGACTGCTTTGGGCAGAGCAAAACAGATCAGACTAAGAGTTCATGGCTGTAAATGTAGAATGAAAAAGATGTTTTCATAAAGTGTGGAAACAATCTGCTTTTAACTGTTTTTGAGTGATGCTGTATAAAAAGATGACAATGAATTGAATTATTATTGGAAGGAAAATAGTATTTGGAAAAGCATTTGAAATTACCTTCCCTAATTGCTTAAATGTTAACAGCCTCATTAAATAGTAGAATGTAGTCTTATTCTTTAATTATTACTAAATATCAAAAATGAAAGCTAGCTCAGGTAAAAGTCAACACGAGTGAACCTGCAGATGCTGGAAATAAATAAAAAACACAAAATGCTGGCAGAACTCAGCAGGCCAGACAGCATCTATGGGAGGAGGTAGTGATGACGTTTCGGGCCGAAACCCAGGTAAAAGTATTTTTATTCATGAGTGTTGATTTGAATGAAAGCATTTAATGGGTTTTCTGTCAAAATGAAAATGAACATCAAAGAAAATCTTGTTTAATGTGACTATGCCAGAGAGTATGTTACTTTCTCAGTGTTGAACTGAACTGTTGCTGGTTCACGATGTAGGCATCACTATAACCATCTTATTCCAAGCTTCCATGACACTGACTCTGCTAATTTACATGATTTTTTTTCTTAAAAGAAAACACAAAAGCACATGGAAAAGAAGGAAAAATGCATGAATTTTAAGATGTTGTACGAAATTATAAATATTTTCAAATAAAACCTGAATAAGAACTGTCTGGCTTATCAAAACAAATGGTATGGCCACCAGATGAACCAAAATTGTTCATTTACCTGAAATGGTTCTGAACACACTGAAACCAGAATCCAGGAGATTCACAGCGTGCTTAGGTCTAGACCAGGCATGGGCAAACTACGGCCCGCGGGCCATATGCGGCCCGTTAAGCTTTTTAATCTGGCCCGCAGAACTTGATGAAATTATATTAATAAACCTTGTTAATGTTTTTTTGCCGCAATTCTGGCGTTTTCCCAACAGATGACGCACTCTATATACATTGACCTTTGTTGAGGTGCAGCGTATTACTCCACATTTGCGCTTTACTCTTTGTTCGGCTCGACCTATTTGTGTGAACAGGCGTTCAGCGTCATGAACATCAACAAAGCCAGCCACAGATCCAAGTTAACTGACCAACACCTCAGATCCATCCTGAGAATCGCCACAACAAAACTAAATCCAGACTTTGATGCGCTAGCTAAAAAGGGAGACCAACAACACTGTTCCCACTGGAATTAAAAATAAGTTTCTTCATTGTGTTAAGTAAAAAATGCATTTGAAAATATTTTTTTCAATAAGCCTTACATGTTACATGTCATTTCTGTTAAGTGATGGACATGAGTAGTGCGCAGGTGCACGCACGTTCTCAAAATAAAAAATGCGCTCAGATCAAATAACGTGCTCCACATACTGGCGCGCTGTCACTGTTCTGTCTTTGTGCTGGTCATTGTTGATTTTTGGCACAGGCGACAATTGAATAAGAAGGAGCAGGACAAGTAGTCCTGCATCTCCTACCGCTTTTGAAATAAAGACAGTCAGGAGGAGAGTGATGATGATAATATCTTGAAGGATAGCAGAATTTTCAGTGCTTTAAAATAACTGTTACTATTTAAAAAAGCTGTATTTTATTCATTTAATTTTCAGTGTTTTAAAAGTCATTTCAATAAATAGCTAAATACCAGGGACTTCAAAGACAGATATTTTGTTGTAATGCATTTGTTCATTTTCAATTGAAATTAAAGCACATGTTTTCTACATATCCCATGATATTTTATTTTCTCTTATGAGGTGTATTACCAAAACACTCCGTCCTTCTGCTCCTGGTCCGGCCCCCCTGTCAAATTTTAGAACCCTTTGTGGCCCACAAGTAAAAAAGTTTGCCCACCCTGGTCTAGACCATAGTGTTCAAGACCTGTGATCTGGAACCCTACAAGAAGTTCAGATATGACTTACAGAAAGCCAGCGTAAGAGTGAATAGGCCATTCTGTGTGAAGTTAGAGACAATAGATGCAGAACAGTTGTGGCAGAGTTTGCATGTCATTACTTATAAAGCAAAACATAATGGCATAATTGGCAGTGATCTTCACTCCCTGTTGAGCTGAATGCTTTTTAAAGGAGAGAATTAAAACTAGCTGTGTGAACCTCCACAGCTTTTGGTGATCCTGTGATCTGTGTGTCAGAGGCAGATGTCAGAACATCCTTCAAGAGGGTGAACCCTCACAAGGCATTGGGCTCCAAAGGTCTACCTGACAGGCTACTGAAAACCTGTGCCAACCATCTGACTGGTGTGTTTAAGGGCATCTTCGAACTCTCACGAAGGTCAGAGGTTCCCACGTCCTTCAAGAGGGCATCAATCATACCAGTGTCAAAGACGAGCAGGGTGAGGTGCCTCAATGACTATTGCCTGGTAGAACTTGGGTTTATTGTGGTGAAGTACTTTGAGAGGTTGGTCATGGCTAGAATTAACTCCTGCCTGAGCAGTGACCTGTACCCATTGCAATTTGCCTGTCATCATAACAGGTCTACAATGTACTCCATCTCCCTGGCTCTCCATTTAGCTTTGGAGCACCTGGACAACAGCAATGCATACAATATATCATGCTGCTATTTATCAGTTAAAGCTTGGTGTTAAACTCCATCACCCCCCAGAGCTAAAAAACCTCTGTCTTTGTACCTCTCCCTGCAACTGGATCCTTGACTTTTTCATCGGCAGGCTGTAGGCAGGCTGATCAGTAATAACATCTCCACGCTGACAGTCTACACAGGCGTACCTCAAGGATGAGTGCTCAGCCTACTGTTCTACTCCCTCTGCACTTGAACCTGTGTGGCTGGTCACAGCTCAAAAGCCATTTAAAAATGTGCCAATAACATTGTTGTTGGCAGACTCTGAGATATTAAGGAGATTTACATGAGCAACAGCAATTTGTAGTCAATGTCAGCAAGACCAAGGAATTGGTTGTGCACTTCAGGAAGGGGAAATTGGGAAGACACACCACTCCAGTTGAGGGGTCACGGATGGAAAGGGTAAACATCTTGAAGTTCCTGGGGATCTCAGAGGATTTGTCCTTGGCTAAACATATTAATGCAATTGTGAAGAAAGCATGCCAGCATTTCAAATTCTTTATGAGTTTGATGAGATTTGGAATGTCACCGACGGCTGTATAGTGGAGAGCATTTTGATAGCATTTTGATAGATTTTGTAAATCTAGCCAGCTCCATCATTGTTACAGCCTGTCCCACCAGTGAAGATTTCAAAATGTCGACTGTATTTTTTTCCATAAATGCTGCTTGGCCTGCTGAGTTCCTCCAGCATTTTGTGTATGTTACTTGGATTTCCAGCACTTGCAGATTTTGTCTTGCTTCAAAAGGTGGTGCCTCAGAAAGATGGTATTTATCAATAAGGACCCTCACCATCTAGGACATTCCCTCTCCTTTCTACTACCATGAGGGAAGTACAGGAGCCTGAAGACCCATACTTAATATTTTAGGGACAGCTTCTTCTCCTCTGCCATCAGATTTCAGAATGGTCGACGAACACATGAATACTAATTTGCTCTTTCTTCCCCTTTTGCACTATTTATTTACAGTAGCTTTTAATGATTTTTACAGCTTATATTGTACTGCTGCCGGGAAACAACCAGTTCCATATCAGTGATACAAGATTATCATTCTTTGGTGCAGAAAACTTTAATGTAAAATACTATTTCCTGCCACCAAGGGGCATCATACCACCCAGTTAGTTCACTTTATTTGGAGTAGGGCTTGTAGCCAATTTGTTTCATGTAAATGCTGGAAAACTTGAATTCCGTCTACTGTCGTGGCTTTCTTCCCAAAATCATAGGTTGTTCAAATGAATGCTGGGTTAAAGAATGACTACTGGGTGTGTCTTTGAGCTAGTAAGGTTACCAACAACCTGCCTATGCATTTCATTCTTTATGATAAAATAACGTTTGAAGCCCACAGACTATTGTCCATACATTTTAATATTTCTGTTGAGATATCCATTTAACTTGCAAAATGAATGTTTTATTAAAATAATTTGAAATAGGTTTTGAGTGTACAAGAAATAAAATAGGTTTCTGGATTCCTGTAAAGCAAAGCAATATGATTATTTTAGCTATAAGCATGTTCATCTATCGCTCAAATGTAACAAAATAGGACTGAGCACACTTTAATATTTTGCTGGGTATTTGTTTTCTGATTTCAGGAAAACTGCTACAGATGGAAGATGACCTTGTGCTCTCTTTCCAGTTGTTACTGTGTGTCTTGGAGTACTTTATTAAGATCTCACCTGCTGAATCAATTAAGGAACCTTATAGTAAGTTTTCAAAGTTAGCAATGGGAGTCATATTAAATTGCTTTTTAAAATAAATTACTCTTAGTAACTCAAAAAGCATTCATTTGTTTCTAAAATATCATTGCTACATATTTTCTGTGGTGTTGTATATTGATTCTGTATTTTTACAAAAAGTAATAAATTAAATTTGAATCTTTTTGACTGCAAATAACTGAGCCACATCCGTGTTTATCATCAGTTGATTGATTTTGAGTTGGGTGAGTCATGAAAATTTTACTTAGATTTATCTTAAAAATCTTTCCTTTTTTTTGGTTACACATTTTAAAAAAGGATCCTAGATTTTAATACCACTGCAATGAGAATCATAGATTCTGGCAGAACTGCAGTCACTTGTAAAGTTTTGGCAGCATGTAACGATTCTGTTGCCCAGTATCTCTGGGGAGGGAAAGCACATTGCCTAACAGTACTGAGTATGAATAGTCTCTGACTAATTAGTAGTCATACCTCAGTACCAGAGAGATGGTTGCCATTATAGATTATTGTCTATCAACTGCTGGTGAAAATGCTTGAATCATGAGAAGGTCTGGTTAGGCTCTCACATCTCTGAAATAAACAGGTGAGAGCGTTCTCTATCCAGATTTACTAGAGGGTATCCGATGCTTGTAGAAATGTATGCTGTCAAGAACTATCATCTTTGGAGATGTGGGAGGAAACACAGGTGGTGCTGGAAGAAAAAGGACAAGGAACAAAGTTTATGTGAACTCTGGTAACTTATAACCAAACATTATAAAAAGCTATCATTGATCTTTAAGATGTAATGGGATTTGTTAAAGCTGGTGATTTCATTGAAAACAGAATTAAATGAGGTTCACACAAATTGTTGGAGGAACTCAGCAGGCCAGGCAGTATCTAAGGAAAAAAGTGCAGTTGACGTTTTGGGCCAAAACCCTTTGGCAGGACTGGAGAGAAAATGCCGAGGAGTTGCTTTGAAAGGCGGGGGAGGAGAGAGAGAACCACCAGATGATAGGTGAAACCTGGAGGGGGAGGGATGAAGTAAAGAGCTGGGAAGTTGATTGGTGAAAGGGACAGAAGGCCATGGAAGAAAGGGGAAAGGGAAAGGAGCACCAGAGGGAGGTGATGGGCAGGCAAGGATATAAGGTGAGAGAAGGAAATGGAGAAGGAATGAAAGTTTGAGAAATCAATGTTCATGTCATCAGGTTGGAAGCTACCCAAATAAGGTGTTGTTCTTCCAATCTAAGTGTGGTCTCATCACAACAGTGGAAGAGGCCATGAATGGACATATTGGAATGGGAAGTGGAATTAAAATGGGTGGCCACTGGGAGATACTGCTTGTTCTGGCCGACAAAGCGTAGATACTCGTTGAAGCAGTCTCCCAATCTGCGTCGGGTCAGACTGGGAGCTCTGAACATAGTAAATGCCCCCAGCAGACTCACAGTTGGTGTCGTGATATCTGAAAGGACTGCTTAGGGCCCTGGATAGTAGTGAGGGAGGAGGTGTACGGGCAGTTCAGCACTTGTTCTGCTTGCAAGGATAAGTGCCAGGAGGGGGATCAGTGGGGAGGGACGAGTGGACAAGGGGGTCGCATAGGGAGCGATCCCTGTGGAAAGCAGTAAGTGGGGGGGGGGGGGCAGGGAAGATTTACTTGGTGGTGGGATCCCATTGAAGGTGGTGGAAGTTTCGAAGAGTTATGTGCTGGATGCGGAGGCTGGTGGGGTGGTAGGTGAGGACCAGAGGAACCCTATCCCTGGTAGGGTGGCAGGACGAGGTAAGAACAGATGTGCATGAAATGAAAGAGATGCAGTTGAGGGCAGCATTGATAGCTGAGGAGGGGAATCCCCTTTCTTTGATAAAGGAGGAAATCTCCTTCATTCTGAGAGCAGATGTAGTGGAGACAGTGGACTTGAGAAAGGGGGATGGAGTTTTTACAAGTAGTAATGTGGGAGGTGGTGCAGTCCAGGTAGCTGTAAGAGTCTGTGGATTTGTAATAGACATCAGTGGATAAGCTGTCTCTGGAGATAGAGTGAGATCGAGAAAGGGAAGGGAAGTGTCGGAAATGGACCAGTTGAGTTTGAGGGCAAGGTGGAAGTTGGAGGCAAAGAGGATGAAGTCGAGTTCAGCACAGGTGTAGTAAGCAGCACCAATGTAGTCATTGAAGTAGTGTAGGAAAAGTGCGGGACAGTCACCATTGTGGGCGTGGACCATAGACTGTTCTACATAGCCGACAAACAGACAGGCAAAACTGGGACCCAAACGAGTGCCCATGGCCACCCCTTTTGTTTGAAGGAAGTGGGAGAAGCCAAAGGAGAAGTTATTGAGAGTGAGGACAAGTTCTGCTAAGCAGAGGAGAGTGGTGATGGAGGGGAACTGGTTGGGTCTGATGTCCAGAAACAAAATGGAGAGCTTTGAGGCCTTCCTGGTGGGGGTGGAGGTAGAGGTGTATAGGGACTGGACATCCATAGTGAAAACAAGATGATGGGGGCCAGGGGACTTGAAATCCTTGAAAAGATCAAGAGCATGTGAGGTGTCATGACTGTAGGTAGTCAGAGACTGGACTAGGGGATAAAACAGAGTGGAGAGATGCAGATAGGAGTTCAGTGGGGCAGGAACAAGCTGACATAATGGGTCTAACTGGACAAGCCGGTTTGTGGATCACTTCCAATTTAAAAAATGTGGAGGCACAAGTAAAGGATCTTTCTAGTGAGTGATTTGTTTTTCTTTGCACTTTTTTCGGGCTGTACATTACTAAGTTTCAAAATTACCATTTTCTGCATATGCTGATTATAGCAGTGTTAGGCATTTTATATGTTGTCTTATGATCGTGATTCAGTGTGGTACTTGGATTGACCATCTCCATCTAAGATTTTTAATTTGGAGTCATAAAGTATAGGGTCAGGCCTTTCCGCTGAACTGGTTCACACTGACTGAGATTCCCATCCAAACTAGTCCTATTTGCCCATGTTTGGCCCATATACCTCTAAATCAGTAGTTCCCTAACTTTTTTGGGTTACCACCTCCTTGGCTGCTAGACCAACTCACCTGTCCCTCCTCACTTTCCACCCATTACATAAAAACTATAAAGATTTTGATTGACAATGCACAGTGAAAGAAAATAGAAACTGCAAATTCAAAACAATAACAAATAGCTGCAAATATTATTCAAATTTACTTAAAGCTACAATTAAAATTATTTCTTTATTTAGTTAGAGTAAAAATAATTTCAGTCAACAATTTTAGACCATACATTAACAGTCTAACTATTCACTACTTCATTGCTTTTTCACCTCTCAATGAGATGGACGGGCTTGTTGCAGTGAGATCAGCTTCTCAACGTTAGGCTGAATGTCACTCAGAAGGAGCCTCAGATCCCCACGTTCAGTAATTTTCAGTCTGTTTCATTGTTTTGAAACTAAGTTGGGTGACTGTGCTGAAACTACGCTCTGCTAAATATGATGTTGCAAAGGCAAATGTTGTTTGAAGATCACAAACCATCACTGTTGTGAAGTGCTGGCAAACATGTTTTCTGTTTCTGAAAGTTTTCACTAAGTGACTGAAAATAAGCCAAGTTCTTTGCTTTCTCAGAATACATTATCATCAAATGTTCAAGGCTTCATTTCCACAGTTGAAAAATCTGTTTCACACAACAGACAGTATTGGTTGCTTGGTGCTGGTATAAATCCAGATAACAGATACTCCACACTATATTGTTTCCACATCCATTTTGTTTGGTATGGTTTGCTTCTGCCATTTTCATTATGGATTAATGACCAGAGTTAGTTGCTTATTTTTAAAGTCCAACCTCAAGTGCCTGCGATTAATAAAGGAGTAAGTTATGATGTCATCATAGCTCAGGCAAAAGGGCTGAAGGTACATAAAGTGGGGCAGCATTATCTTGGTTGGTCTGTGGGCTAAGTGAGTGCAGTCATGACCTTCCGAAAGGACAGATTCTGAACTTTACCCCTTTGATTGCTACAGGAATCTTGCCGCTGTGTGGTTAGAATATGGGAATATAATGCTAACACTGTACTACAATAATGAATGGAAAAATATGATCTTTACAGTCTACCAAATACAGAAGTGTCACATTTCTTTTCAACATCTGTAATACACTCTTAGTAAAGTCTAAGAGAATGGTAGGTTAGCAAGAGATGAGGCGATGATTGTAATCAATTATAAGGCATGACAATCAGATGCTTATAATAAGCAATTCATTTATTAATTTAAACCTGTAATTCCTCAATTGCCTTCCTTGTTACCGAGCACCCAACCCTGCTTCCCGAGCACCCAACCCTGCTTCCTTTATCAGTATTGCCCCCTTAGAAATTTCCACCACCCCCACAGGGGAGATATCATCCACTTTGGGAACCATTGCTTTAAACTTTTCCTATCCATATAGCTGTCCTTTTTTAAATGTATCTGCTTCCACCATTTCCTGAGGCAGCTCATTCTATATACTGACCATCTTTGCGTGACAAAATTGCTCTTCAGGTTCCTATTAAGTCTCTCTCCTCTCATCCTAAACTTACAGTATATCCTCTACTTCTTGGTTCCCCAACCCTGGGAAAAGGACTATGCATACTCACCCTCTCTATGCCCCTCTAGATTTCATACACTTTCATTAGATCACCAATTAATCACTCACATACAGTGAATAAAGTCTTCACATGTTTAATCTCTTTCCATTACTCAGTCTCTTGTGTCCCAGTAACATCTTTGTGAATCTCCTCTGCACTCTTTCCAGATTAATGGCATCTTTCCTATAGCAGGGTCACTAAAACTGAGCATAATTTTCCAAATGCAACTTCACCAATGTCTTGTACAATTACAATATAACCTCCCACCTTTATACTCAATGCCCTGCCTGACAAAGGCCTGTGTGTGAGAGCCTTCTTTGCATCCTGTCTCTTCTCTTTCTATATTTTTATTAGTTTCTGCATAGAATACAGAGTATGAAGATATATAAGTCAAAAGGAAAAAATAAAATAGTACCAAATACATTGAATTAAAAATACAGTTACAATCTCAAAACCCTGTATTCATAAAAATTAAATTAAATTGTAATATTGAAATATTTTGTTATACAGAAAAAAATCTAAATCCACTACCAAAGTCAGAGCTGTTAGGAAAAGCAAGAAAAATGAGGGGGAAAACCTTTATCATATAATAAAATTTATTATTGGTCACGATCTGTACTTAAAATCTGTACAATAAATCAAAGGTTTTGAAAATAACTCAAAAACGGTCCCCACAATGTATAAAAGTCTTCACTAGATTCAAAAACTGAACAACGGATCTTCTCTAAATTTAAGCATGACATAACATCCCGTAGCCATTGAGCATGAGTAGGCTGAACAGCATCCTTCCATTTAAGCAAGAATGCCCTCCTAGCTATAAGAGAAGTAAAAGACAAAATATGCAAATCAGGTGTCTCCAGAATAAAGTCTTTTTCTTCAACAGTACTAAATAATGTGGTCAAAGGGTTAGGCTTAAAATTTACCTTGAAAAGTACTGAGAAAGTTTGGAATACTTCCTTCCAGTATCTTTCAAGGCTTGGACATGTCCAAAACATGTGATTGAATGAAGCTTCTCCAATGTTACATCTATCACAGAAAGGAAATATCTGAATAAAAATGAGATAGCTTATCTTTAGACATGTGAGCCCTATGAACCACTTTTAATTGTAAGAGGGAATGGTAGGCACATAACGATGAAGTGTTAACCAATTTAAAAATTTCATTCCAAGTTTCCTCAGAAATTGAAGTCTGTAAATCTTGTTCCCAAAGGTTTTTAATTTTGCCTATAGGAGTGTTTGTCATTCCTAGCAACATACCATGAATATTGGATATTGAACCATTATAAAAAGGTTTCAAATTAAAAATTACATCTAATAAGTCCTTATCGGAACTTATAGGAAATGTATGTAGTTGAGAATGCAGAAAGTCTCTAATTTGTAAATAAAGAAAAAAAGAGTTTTGGGTAAACTATATTTAGCTGACATTTGCTCAAACAAAAGAAGACTTCCTCGCATCCTTTCTAACTGTGGCATCTTTTTCATGGTACTCTGTTCTACCACACTCCCCATTCCCCTGGGCCCAACTGTTCACTGTTTGTTTTCTTTCAACTTAAAGAATTTTGGAAGATTTCTCACAGGGTTTCATTGTGTTCCAGGTATGATGCCTTCATGCATTCTTATTTGGTCCAAGATATAAGGGAATAAAAACGTGTGTTGGTAGTTCATAGCTTGTTAGAACTGATAAGTGAGAATTGCAAAAAGGTAATTTCATAGATATCATTGACCAAAAGCTTATGATCAATTCAATTTACTGTAGAAAACTTGAATGCAGTCCCCAATAGCTTACTATAGGTTACCTTAATTATATTCAGAGTTAAACAAGTTTCTCGTTCTAGCATTAGAGTGTTCAGTAGTAGTTGATTTCACTTTCACAATGCTATTATTCTCAGTACCCAGGACAAAAAGTTATAAATTGGTGACAATTTTGTTGTACTATACCTCTCCAGTGTCCCTTTTATTTCTTGAAATCGAGAAAGCTATTACTTGCTGTCTCTATACTTACATTGCAAAGTTCATGGCTGCCTTCTTGAAAATCACATGTGTTTTCAAGTATTGTGATGCATAATTTTTTTTTGGTGTTGCACTGACCTAGAAATGTACTATTGTTTTCTTTTAGCTTTGCTCTGTTTAGATCATAGAATTCCCTGTTCCACGCACTGTGATTGCAGCTTCAGCAGAAAGATTGTAGCTGTTTCGAAAAGTAGCACTTGGAGATGGATGAAAAATGTTGCCCTTGTCATTGGTGTGAATACTGCCTAATCAAATAAAGGAAATCTTTTTTTAAATATTACTTGAAGAAAAGCTAAAATAGATTACAGAAGGTTTTTATCGATTGAAAACATTTTGAGAGGCTGAGGGGGAAAAGGGCTTCATTATGTAGCTGTTGCAGCTTTGGATAATATTTGTATTGTAATCTTGAGAGTGCACTGAGTCTGAGAAATTGGAAGAAAACAGTCATTGGTTATTACTTAATATATATTTTGTTCATAATAGGGACTTTTAAAATTTTCTAAACCCTTTGAGATAGAAACCCAATGCGTTTAATAACAATGGTTACATCAAATTTACTGTTTCTTGAGATCTACTAGTAAGTGAAACACCACTGCTGTCTCGTCGATGACGCCTGTGACTCTCCTTGCAGCTGATAGACGGTATGACTACTAATTAGACAGACTCATATTCTGTTCTATTAGACAATATGCTTCCCCTTCCCAGAGATAGATGTTGGACAACAGAATTGTTTCATGCTGCCAAACCTCCACAAGGGATTGCAGTTCTGCCAGACTTCCTGACTCTCATGCAGCTGTATTAAAATTATTCCAGTCATCTAGGATTGTTCCAAGATTTGTTAGGTTGCTATAAGCAATTTATCAAAAGTTAAGAGAAAAAGCACAATTGAAGAAGGTGATTAATATAGCAGTTCTCCCGTATGTTGTTTGTTGATTTGCCTAAATATTGAGGAATGTCTCATTTCCAGTCCTAAACTTTTTGATCCTTATCTAATGAACGGAGATACAAGATAGTTGGTTGCATAGAGGATTACTTTTAAGAAGCTATGATAGAAATGCTGGAAGATCAATTGCAAGTTAATTTTTCTAGTTAGCATAAAGGAGCATTTCAAAACCAAAAAAAGTTGTGCGAACCTCATATTATTGGTTCTCTTAATATCTAAAAATCTAAGGAATATATTTGTGACTGGGCATGCACAGCGCTCTTGGGTACAAAATTCAAAAGATTCATTAGCTCTTTGGGTATTTTTTCATATTTATGACCTGAATGGTTGCCCCCTTATTTTGAAACTGTAGGTCCAGTCTGCAAAAGCGATTCTCAAGTAAGAAGCCTATAATCCTAGAAAAGGTGACCTTTAATGGCATATGGGATAAGACTATCTATTTATTTTACAGGAGCTGGGATGAATAGTATAATTTCCAGTAGTTCATCACAAGCTTCAAGACGAAGTCACAACAGATCAATACAGGCAAACAATTCCACTGAGGTAGACTCCAAAGTCCTGGAGATACTTTGCCGTGAAAATGAATGCAATGCGGATGAAGTAAGTTGAGGTTTCATTTATCATTGTGGGTGAAATGGAAAACAGAGTACGAGCAGAAGTGTCTTAAATTTAGCTTATACCTGAAAAATGATTTGTAACCTATACGTTGAATACATCTACTGAGAAGCCCACTTTTAACTGAAGTACTAATTAAATGCAATTGCAACTATACATTTTAATGGAAGTATGCATAAGGTCACATACTTTAACATGCTCAGCAACATGTTTAATAATGTATACAGAGTGATAAGTACATGAAGCCAAAATGCTCAAGCAATGTCAGATTGATCCTGAGGAGATGACAGATCGCAAAACATACCACCACTCTCCAACCCTGGGTCTGTAAGGTCATCCAATCAACTCTTGGGTCCTCTTCCTCCTACCCTCCTTGAATATCCTAACCCTCTCTCCTCCTCTAACACCAACAGCTCTCCTTCCCCTTTCAATCCCAGCTCTAATCGATGCCTTGTCTTCACCATTCCTTCTGACCTTCTCATCTCTGAGGTGGAGTGTTCTGTCCTCAGCAAGGGCCTTATCTTTGTCCCCCTTCGCCCACACGCCAGTGTGTTTCGTACCCACCAAGCTCTTCTTCCGTTATCGCCATCTCCAAGCCCACTTCTTTGGCAAGAATTCTCCACCGCATACCAATGAGCCCTTCTCTTATCTCCAACCCTCCATCTCTTCTTGGATACCCCCTCTAGTTCTCTGCCTTTTCATTTCTAATTGACAATGAAACATCAACTGGCTCAACATCAGCACTCCTCACTCCTCCTCAAACCTTACCGCCTCTGAACACGCTGTCCTCCACTCTCCCCACACCAAAACCAACTTTACTATCAAACCCATAAATAAAGGTGGACTGACTACCTTGCTGAGGCCTGGTGGCAACTCTCAGACACTTCCTTGAAAAGAACCTCACTCTGGACAATCAGGGAATTGTCTCTGACACCATCACTAACCTCATCAACACTGGAGAATTCCCATCCACTGCCATCAAACTCATACCCTGCATTGCTCATTTTCACTTCCTACCCAAGATCAACAAACCTGACTGTCTGGGTAGACCCATTGTCTCTGCCTGCTTCTTCCCACTGAACTTGAGTCTGCATACCTCAACTCCATTCCATCCCCCTTCGTCTGTCCCTTCCCAGCTACAGTTGTGACACTTCACATACTCTTATCTCCTCAACAACTTTCAATTCCGTGGGCCTGACTGCCTCATTTTCACCATGGATATCCAGTCCCTATACACTTCTATTCTCCATTAAGAAGCCCTTAAACCTCTGCTTCTTTCTCAATAAAAGATCCAACCAGTTCCCTTCCATCACCTGTCTGGCAGTACTGGTTATTGCCCTCAGCAATTCCTACTTTGGTTCCTCCTACTTTCTCCAGATTTGAGGGGTAGCCTTGAGCACCTGCATGGGCCCTGGCTTTGCCTGCCTGCCTTTTTGGCTCTGTTCATGCTCCCCAACACTTCCTGTGCTACATGGATGGGGCTTCATGCACCCATGCTGAGCTCATCAATTTAATCAACTTTGCATCTATTTTCCACTCTGCCCTTAAATTCACCTGGTCCATTTCTGACATCTCCCTCCCTTTCTTGATTTCTCTGTTTCCATCTCTGGAGTCAAACTTTTATAAATCTATCAATTACCATGACTACCTTGACTATATCTCTTAACAAAGTGTCTCCTGTAAAAATGCTATTTCCTTTTCTCAGTTCCTTAGTTTCCACTGCATCTTTTCCCAGGATGAGATTTTCCTTTTCAGAACATCAGCGATGTTCTCTTTCTTCAAAGAATGGGGTTTCCCTTCGTCCACCATTGACGCTGCTCTTACCTGCATCTCCTTCATTTCCCAAACATCTGTACTTACCTGTCTTCTCAGCACTTTAACAGGGATAAGAGTTCCTCTTTCCTCACCTACCACACCATGAGCTTCTACTTTCAACACATCATTCTCTGCAACTTCCAACATCTTCAACAGGATCCAGGCACCAAACACTTCTTTACCTCTCCCCAACTCTTTCACTTTCCACAGGGATCACTCCATCCATGAATTCCTTGTCCTTTCATAGAAACATAGAAAATAGGTGCAGGAGTAGGCCATTTGGCCCTTCGAGCCTGCACCACCATTCAGTATGATCATGGCTGATCATCCAACTTAGAACCCTGTACCTACTTTCTCTCCATAACCCCTGATCCCTTTAGCCACAAGGGCCATATCTAACTCCCTCTTAAATATAGCCAATGAACTGGCCTCAACTGTTTCCTGTGGCAGAGAATTCCACAGACTCACCACTCTCTGTGTGAAGAAGTGTCTTCCTCATCTCGGTCCTAAAAGGCTTCCCCTTTATCCTTAAACTGTGACGCCTCGTTCTGGACTTCTCCAACATCGGAAACAATCTTCCTGCATCTAGCCTGTCCAATCCCTTTAGAATTTTATACGTTTCAATAAGATCCCCCCTCAATCTTATAAATTCCAGTGAGTATAAGCCTAGTCAATCCAGTCTTTCTTCATATGAAAGTCCTGCCATCCCAGGAATCAATCTGGTGAACCTTCTTTGTACTCACTCTATGGCAAGAATGTCTTTCCTCAGATTAGGGGACCAAAACTGCACACAATACTCTAGGTGTGGTCTCACCAAGGCCTTGTACAACTGCAGTAGAACCTCCCTGCTCCTGTACTCGAATCCTCTTGCTATGAATGCCAACATACCATTTGATTTTTCACCGTCTGCTGTACTTGCATGCCCACTTTCAATGACTGGTGTTCAATGACACTCAGGTCTCATTGCACCTCCCCTTTTCCTAATTGGCCACCATTCAGATAATAATCTGTTTTCCTGTTCTTGCAACCAAAGTGGATGAACCAAAGTTCATCCCTCCATACTAATCTCCCTTCTAGGACGTACCCTTGCAAATGCCCAAAATGCTAACGTGGCTGTTTAACTCTTCCCTTGCCTCCATTCAGGGCCTCAAACAGTCCTTCCAAGTGAGGCAACATTTCACCTGTAAATCTTTTCGTGCCATCTACTGTATCTTGTGCTCCTGGTGTGGCCTCTACATTGGTGAAACTGCTGGGGACTGCTTCGTCAACCTCCTTTGCTCCAACTGCCAAGAGTGGAATGACCCGGTGACCAACCATTTAATTCCTATCCCCATTCCCATTCTGACATGTCAGTCCATGGCTTCCTCTTTTGCCAATAATAGGCCACTCTCAGGCTGGAGAAGAATACCTCATACTCTGTCTTGGTAGCCTCCAACCTGATGGCGTGAACATCAATTTCTTCTTCCAGTAATCTGTTTTCCCTTCCCCTTCCTTCTTCTATTCCCCACGCTGGCCTCTTCCATCTTCTCCTCAACAGCCTCTGGTGCCCCTTCTTCTTCCCTTTCTCCCATAGTCTACTTTCCTCTCTTATCAGATTCCTCCTTCTCCAGCTCTTTACCTTCCCCACCTACCTGGCTTCACCTATCTTCTAGTTTGTCTTCTTTCCCCTCCCACTTTTCTAGCCCTGATTAAAGGTCTCAGCCCAGAATAGTGACTGTTTTATTTCCATAGCTGCTGCCTGACGTGCTGGGTCCCTCCGGCATTTTGCGTAAGTGCTGTGGACTTCCAGCATCACTAGAATCTCTTGTGTTTAAAATTAACAGTGTACGTGTGAACGTCAGTGCATCTTGGATTTATCATCCACTTGCTCTCACTGTATTCACTTGTCTTGAAAGAACCAGCTCAAATTTGGATTTTGTGTTTCCCAGTGAGCACATTGGACAAAATAATGAAAATTTTAATGTATTTTTAATTTCTATTTTATTCTGAGATAAAGTTCAGAACTGGCCCTTCTGGCCCAACAAGCCTCACTGCCTAGTAACCACCTATTTAACAATAGACAATAGGTGCAGAAGTAGACCACTCGGCCCTTCGAGCCTGCACCGCCATTCTGAGATCATGGCTGATCATCTACTATCAATACCCGGTTCTTGCCTTGTCCCCATATCCCTTGATTCCCCTATCCATAAGATACCTATCTAGCTCCTTCTTGAAAGCATCCAGAGAATTGGCCTCTACTGCCTTCCGAGGCAGTGCATTCCAGACCCCCACAACTCTCTGGGAGAAGAAGTTTTTCCTTAACTCTGTCCTAAATGACCTACCCCTTATTCTCAAACCATGCCCTCTGGTACTGGACTCTCCCAGCATCTGGAACATATTTCCTGCCTCTATCTTGTCCAATCCCTTAATAATCTTATATGTTGCAATCAGATCCCCTCTCAATCTCCTTAATTCCAGCGTGTACAAGCCCAGTCTCTCTAACCTCTCTGCGTAAGACAGTCTGGACATCCCAGGAATTAACCTCGTGAATCTATGCTGCACTTCCTCTACAGCCAGGATGTCCTTCCTTAACCCTGGAGACCAAAACTGTACACAATACTCCAGGTGTGGTCTCACCAGGGTCCTGTACAAATGCAAAAGGATTTCCTTGTACTCAATTCTCTTTGTAATAAAGGCCAACATTCCATTAGCCTTCTTCACTGCCTGCTGCACTTGCTCATTCACCTTAAGTGACTGATGAACAAGGACTCCTAGATCTCTTTGTATTACTCCCTTACCTAACTCTACACCATTCAGATAATAATCTGCCTTCCTGTTCTTACTCCCAAAGTGGATAACCTCACACTTATTCACATTGAACGTCATCTGCCAAGTATCTGCCCACTCACCCAGCCTATCCAACTCACCCTGAATTCTCCTAACATCCTCATCACATGTCACACTGCCATCCAGTTTAGTATCATCAGCAAACTTGCTGATGTTATTCTCAATGCCTTCATCTAAATCGTTGATGTAAATTGTAAACAGCTGTGGTCCCAATACCGAGCCCTGTAGCACTCCACTAGTCACCACCTGCCATTCTGAGAAACACCCATACACCGTTACCCTTTGCTTTCTATCTGCCAACCAGTTTTCTATCCATGTCAATGTCTTCCCCCCAATGCCATGTGCTTTGATTTTACCCACCGATCTCCTACGCAGGACCTTATCAAATGCCTTCTGAAAATCGAGGTACACTACTGTCCACTGGATCTCCCTTGTCTAACTTCCTGGTTACATCCTTGAAAAACTCCAATAGATTAGTCAAGCATCCATGCTGGCTCGGCCCAATCCTATCACTGCTATCTAGATATGCCACTATTTCATCTTTATTAATGGACTCTAGCATCTTCCCCACTACTGATGTTAGGCTGACAGGTCGATAGTTCTCTGTTTTCTCCCTCCCTCCTTTCTTAAAAAATGGGATAACATTAGCCATTCTCCAATCCTCAGGAACTGATCCTGAATCTAAGGAACATTGGAAAATGATTACCAATGCATCCGCAATTTCCAGGGCCACCTCCTTTAGTACCCTAGGATGCAAACCATCTGGACCTGGGGATTTGTCAGCCTTCAGTCCCATCAGTCTACTCATCACCGTTTCCTTCCTAATGTCAATCTGTTTCATTTCCTCTGTTACCCTATGTCCTTGGCCCATCTATACATCTGGGAGATTGCTTGTGTCTTCCTTAGTGAAGACAGATCTAAAGTACTTATTAAATTCTTCTGCCAATTCTCTGTTTCCCATAACAATTTCACCCAATTCATTCTTCAAGGGTCCAAAATTGTTCTTAACTATCTTCTTTCTCTTCACATACCTAAAAAAGCTTTTGCTATCCTCCTTTATATTCCTGGCTAGCTTGCGTTCGTACCTCATTTTTTTCTCCACGTATTGCCTTTTTAGTTAAGTTCTGTTGTTCCTTAAAAATTTCCCAATCATCTGTCTTCCCACTAACCTTAGCTCTGTCATACTTTTTTTTTTAATGCTATGCAATCTCTGACTTCCTTTGTCAACCACTGTGGCCCTTTCCCCCCTTTGAATCCTTCCTTCTCCAGGGGATGAACTGATTTTGCACTTTGCGCATTAGTCCCAAGAATACCTGCCATTGCTGTTCCACTGCCTTTTCTGCTAGGATATCTGTCCATTTAACTTTGGCCAGCACCTCCCTCATGGCTCCATAGTCTCCTTTGTTCAACTGCAACAGTGACACCTCCGATCTGCCCTTATCCTTCTTAAATTGCAGATAAAAACTTATCATATTATGGTCACTACCTCCGAATGGCTCCTTTACTTCAAGATCGCTTATCAAATCCTGTTCATTACACAACACTAAATCCAGAATAGCCTTGTCCCTGGTTGGCTCTCGTACAAGCTGTTCCAAGAATGCATCCCGTAGGCACTCTACAAACTCCCTATCCTGGGGTCCAGCACCAACCTGATTCTCCCAGTTCATCTGCATGTTGAAATCCCCTATAACTACTGCGACATTACCTTTGCCACATGCCAATGTTAACTCCCTATTCAACTTGCATCCAATATCCATGCTACTGTTTGGTGGCCTGTAGACAACACCCATTAGGGTCCTTTTGCCCTTACTGTTCCTCAGTTCTATCCACACAGACTCTACTTCTCCTGATCCTTTGTCCCCCTTTGCAAAGGACTGAATCTCATTCCTCACCAACAGGGCCACCCCACCCCTTCTCCCCACATTTCTATCCCTACGATAGCACGTATACCCTTGTACATTCATTTCCCAGGTCTGATCTCCCTGCAGCCATGTCTCCATGTCTCCGTTATCCCAGCAACATCATAGTTACCCATTCACACCTGAGCATCAAGCTCATCTGCCTTATTTTTGACACTTTGTGCATTCAGATATAGAATTTTTAGCCCATTTCTCCTCTCTCTGTTTAAATCGCTGCCTATTGTGCTTAACCCAGCTCCCCGAACTCCCATCGGGCTATACGCCCCTTGAATTTTGTTGTCCTTCCTAAATTTACTTATTCTTTCTGCACATTTAACTCCATGTTCCGTCAGACCATCCCCCTGTACATGTGTCCTCCTTATCACTTGATCCGCCTTACCTTTCTCTACCACACACTTAATATTCCAGAACCGTGTAGTCCCCACCTGTCCTTTATTCTTCATCTTGCTATCCTCTCTCGCATTCTGGATCCCTGCTCCCTGCAAATTTAGTTTAAACCCCCCCGAGAAGCACTAGCAAATTTTAGTACCGCTCCAGTTCAAGTGTAAACCGTCCCGTCGGAACAGATCCCACCTTCTCTGGAACAAAGCCCAATTATCTAAAAACCTGAAGCCCTCCCTCCTGCACCATCCTCTCAGCCACGTATTAATCTGTGTAATCCTTCTGTTCCTTGCCTCACTCGCACGTGGCACAGGTAGCAATCCTGAGATTGTTACCCTGGAGGTCCTACCCTTCAGCTTTGCACCTAACTCCCTGAACTCACTACGCAGGACCCCCTCACTCATCCTACCCACGTTGTTGGTCCCTACATGGACCACAACATCTGGGTTCTTGCCCTCCCTCTTGAGAATAACCTGCACCCAATCTGAGATGTCCCAGACCCCAGCACCAGGGAGGCAACATACCATCCGAGACGCCTGATCTTCCCCACAAAATCTCCTATCCGGCCCCCGACTATAGAATCCCCTATCACTACTGCTGTCTTCTCTTCCCTCCTCCCCTTCTTAGTCGAGGGTCCAACCTCAGTGCCAGAGACAGGACCACTGCAACTTGTTCCTGGTAGGTCATCCCCACCAACAGTATCCAAAACGGTATACTTATTGTTGATGGGAATGGCCACAGGGGTGCTCTGCTCTCTCTGCCTGCTCCCCCTGCCTCTCTTGACTGTCATCCATTTGCCTACCTCCTGTCTTTTCGGTGTGACTACCTCCCGATAACTCTCATCTATCTTTGCCTCTGACTCCCGAATGATCCGTAGTTCATCCAGCTCCTGCTCCAGTTCCCTAACTCGGTCTGATAGGAGCTGCAGCTGGATGCACCTTTTGCAGGTGTGGTCATCAGGGACAACTGTGTTGTCCCTGACCTCCCACATACTGCTCTAACTGTCTCCCCCATTACCTGATCCCAGATTAGTCAGAATAAATGAAAAAAGTACCTACTGACCTTACCTTTTTTACCTCAGCAAGCATGTACTCAGGCTCACTGATTTCCTCTCACCGAATTCCCCTTGCGCCAAAGCCTGCTGAGCCAAAGCCCAGCACTCTGCTCCCACACACTCTGCTGCCTGCACCGATGCTGCCCGCTCCTAACAGTGGGCCTCTTTTTAAACCCCGCGCTTGCCGCTGACGTCACTCGCACCTGCGCAGTTTTACCTTCCTCCTCAGGTACTGTCCAGGTAGGTCCGACGGTCTCGGACTTTAATAGGCTTTAATAGCCTAATTAAAGCCAATTTACAAGACCAATTAACCAATAACTGGTATGTCTTTGGACTGGGGAAAGAAACTAGAGCACCTGGAGGAAACCCATGTGTTCTCAGGGAGAACGTGCAAACTCCTCACAGATGGCACTGGAACTGAACTCTGTACTCTGGAACTTCTGAGCTGTAATAGCATTGCGTTAACTACTACACCACCGTAGTGCCCCAAATCTAGAATGGAAAATCCAAGTTATTTTCCATGCTAAACCTTGCAAAGGAAAGCAAATTCTGTGGTCTGTCAAGGGAGTGGGCAAAATGTTTGTATTAGGATTCAAACATCACATAAGCTAAGTATGCAGTTGAAGTCAAGTGTTCTCTATTCAATTCACCCAGAATGCAAACCTGCAAATGGAGAAATGTGGCCATCAAGTGACTTCTAATTTTATGAATTTCAAATACAATAGATGAATCCATTACCACTCTGCATTTACATTTACATTTTTGTGTGTTGATATAGAGCTAATAAGCTTAGTGTTCACTGAAATAAAGACTCCTCCGTGCTTTGTCTGTTTGGAGTCTTGTTACTGAAATCTTTCATTTCAAAATGTATATCTTTGCATTCGCTCCCAAGAATGGAAATCCAAATCTGCATTTTGAGAGGGAGAACAGGAATTCTTTGCTTCAGTCTGTAAATTTTCTTCATTCCAAATTTTCAATAATTTTTCTTTTCAATAGTGAAATAAAATATATTAATTTGTCAAGGTTAAAATGCTGAACAAATTATTTTTGTTTTCAAAGTAATTAATGATAACATTTCAAATTTATTATTATCTTTCTGCTTAGAGTTTCAAGTTTGCAAAACATTCCCATCTTAATCTGCTCAAAGACATTTTGTATATGCATTAAAAGCTATAGGGTAGTTAGGGAGAGAGTAAGACAATGAAGGAAAGAATATGAGCTGCATCTTAGTACGGGAGCAGCAGAGTGTCGGACCAGAAGTCCATATAAAGGAGTGTGAGAACAGCTGAGAGGGGTCTCCCTACCATCCATTGGGGACATTTATCAGCAGCATGGCATACTCCGGGCCTTTAGTATTATAAGGGACCCATTAATCCATTCAGCATCCTTTTTGATATTCAACCATCAGGCAGGAGACTCCGATGCATAAAGACAAGAACAGTCAGGATGGGAAACAGCTTCTGCCCTCACATCATTAGGCTTCTGAACTCCCTACCGCATCGCAGGATGAGGCAGGATTTGGAGTATTGTGTACAGTTGTGATTACCCATTTACAGGAATGATGTGGATACTTCAGTGCAGCAGAGGTTCATTAGGATGCTGGCTGAATTAAAGAGTATTTAGCAATAAGAACAGGTTTGGCAAATTTGGATTGTTTTCTGTAACATCAGAGGATGCAGAGAAACTTGATGGAGGTTTATAAGATTATGAGGGGCATATATAGGGTAGATTGTCTTTTTCCTAGGGTAGAGCTGTTGCATAATAAAGGATGCAGCTTTATCGTGAGGGTGGAATGTTTCAAGGAGATGAATGGGGCAAGTTTTTCTTTTACGCTATCAGAATCAGAGTTAATATCACGCGTATGTCGTGAAACTTGTTTTGTGGCAGCAGTACATTGCGATACATAATAAAAGCTGTAAATTACAATAAGTATACAGTATATAAAAAATTAATTGGAAAAGTAGAGCAATAAGAGAACTGAAGTACTGAGGTTCTTGGGTTTATTGTCCATTCAGAAATCTGATGACGGAGAGAAAGAAGCTGTGCCTGAAACATTGAGTGTGTCTTCTGGGTCTTGTACCTCTTTCTTGATTGTAGTATTGAGAAGTGGGCATGTCCTAGTTCATGGGAGTCCTTAATGATGGATGCCAACTTTTGAGGTATAACCTTTCGAAGGTGTCCTGGATGCTGTGGAGGCTAGTGCCCATGATGGAGCTGGCTGAGTTTATAACTTTCTGCAGCTTTATCCAATCCTGTGCAGTGTCCCCTCCATACCAGACAATGATGCAACCAGTTAGAATGCTGTGCATGGTACACCTTTAAAAAAAATTGTAAGTGTTTTTGGTGACATACTAAATCTCCTCAAGCTCCTAGTGAAATTTAGCTGCTATTGTACTTTGTAATAAATCCTCGGAGATATTGACACCCAAGTACTTAAAACTCCTCACTCTCTCCACTTCTGATCCCTCAATGAGGATTGGTGAGTGTTTACTCGACTTCCCCTTCCTGAAGTCCACAATCAATTCCTCAGTCTTGCTGGTGTTCAGTGCAAGGTTGTTGCTGTGACACCACTCAATCAGCTGATGTATCTCACTCCTGTGCACCACCTTGTCAATATCTGAGATTCTGCCAACAATGGTTGTTCCATCAGCAAATTTATAGATGGTGTTTGAACTGTGCCTAGCCACACAATTATGGTTGGAAAGTGAATAGAGCAGTACACTAAGCATGCCTCCTCGAGGTGTACCAGGGTTGATAGTCGTGATAAGATGTTTTTCCTGATCTGTACAGATTGTAGTCTCCCAGTGAAGAAGTGAAGGATTCAGTTGCAGAGAGAGGTACAGAAGCTCAGTTTTGCAGCTTGTTGGTTAGAAATGAAGGTATGATTGTGTTAAACACAGAGTGGGAGGTGCCTGAATGTACTGGTGGGGGTGGTGGTGGAAGTGGACATCATGCTTGGTGTTTGAGGCATTCAGATAGGTATGAGAACATACAAGGAATGGAGGGATGTGGATTATTTGCAGGCTGGCAGGTGTAGTGTAATTTGCCATTATGGTTGGCAAAGACTTATGGGCCAAATATTGGCTTTATTGTTCCTCTGTGTTCTGTGTCTGTTCAGGTTCTTGTGTTGTTGCTCCAGAACTGTTACTTCTTTAAATTTTTGGTGTAATTTTGTCTCTGTATAAATGAATCAGAGTGGGATTTAATATCATCGCCATATGTTGTGAAATTTGTTAATTTTGCAGCTGCAATACAATGCGATACATGATAAATGTAGAAAAAACCTGAATTACAGTTATTACTTATATGTATATTAAATAGTTAAAATAAGTAGTGCAAAAACAAATTAAAAAAAAAGTAGTGAGGAGGTGTTCATGAGTTCGATGTCTGTTCAGAAATTGGATGGCAGAGGAGGTGAAGCTGTTTCTGAATTGCTTAGTGTGTGCCTTCAGGTTTCTGTATCTCCTTCCTGATGGTAGCAATGAGAAGAGGGCATGGCCTAGGTGTTGGGAGTCCAGGATAATGGAATCCAGTGTTCTGAGGCACCGCTCCTTGAAGATGTCTTCGATGCTGCAGAGGCTGGTACCCATGATGGAACTGACTAATTTTATGACAAAAGAATATTGTCCTCCAACTATATGCTATGTTGAATTTGCATAACAAAAATAATTTTTGACTCTCACATCTATGGTTATAGCTCCAACATCTCTTACAAATTAAAAAGTAAAGATCATCAACCTCAAAAAATTAATGTCTCTGTCAATAGATCTGGTGGTGTAGTCATATCAGCATTGGACTTTGAGACAAATGGTCCCGAGTTCGAATCTGGCTGGCTCCTTACATACTTTCCATCTATGCTGGGTAGAGCATCGAGCTAGTATCTTGGCCTTATTAAAAATAAACACAGTCAAATGCTACAGAAATAGAAAAATAAATAACAATAGTTGTTGCCTGATGTACCAGCATTGTCTTTTTATTCTTATAAAATAATTATTTTCATACTTGAGTGCCCTTTTCAGTTTCTGTGAAAGAATTGGGAGTGGGGCACATTTGTTTCCTCTTTATGCTCTTGTTTTATTTTGAGAGCATTTGTATTATTTATGTACCTCAAAGACAGACAATCGAATACTGGAATGATAGTCAATAATAATTTAAACTAACTTTTTTTTTCCTGATTTGCATCAGCTCATTGTAGGTTGGTTGAAAATTGAATGTAATAAATAGATATGTGATATGTTTTCCTGATATCATTACCCTTTTGTAATGTTGATGACTGGTGCATTGTCATTTCAGGTTTTACGTATTGGATGTTGCATTTAAATGACCAAGTACATAACATAAAATTTTATTAAAAACTTATTTAAAGCTGGTAATAGAATCAAAGTTCAAAACATCCATCTGCTCAAAGTAAACTCCATTTATCCCTCTAACACTGACAGAATCAATCAACTTTGATGTTATGGCAGTATATCATACAGGATCAGGTTTACATTGGATGTGATTACTTGACAAAGGGAGCAGGCATGAGTTTCATCCTATGATAGGAAAAGTGAAATAATTGTCCTTGGCCAAACTATGGAGCCTACTGTTAATATCCTGTTTGTCATGAATTTAATGATTTGAATTTTTTCTTGTTTCTATCTTCTAGGTGAAGAATATTTATTTGAAGAGCTTTCTTCCTTTTTTGAATAACATTAAAATATCTTCTTGTACTGAATTCCCTGAGGTAAGCATGAATGTATAAACATGAGAAGTTCTGCAGGTGCTGGAAATCCAAAGCATTACATACAAAATGCTTGAGGAACTCAGCTGGTCAGATAGGGTCTATGGAAATGAACAAACAGTCGATATCTTGGGCTGAGACCCATCTCCAGGGGAAGAGACCAGAATCAAAAGGTGGGGAAGAAGGTTAGCTAGAAAGTGATAGGTGAAGTAAAGGGATGGAGAGGAAGGAATCTGATAGGAGGGGAAGGTGGACCATAGGAGAAGGGTAGGAGGAAGAGGAGGGGACCCACGGGGAGGTGATAGACAGGTGAGAAGAGGTATGAGGCCAGAGAGGAGAATAGAAGAGGGAGGGTGAGGGGAAAAATGTCAGAAGGAGAAATTAATACTCATGCCATCAGGTTGGAGGCTATCCAGACAGAATATAAGGTGTTGCTTCTCCACCCTGAGAGTGACCTCATTGTGGCAGTAGAGGAGGGAATAGACTGACATGTTGGAATGGCATTGGGAATTGGAATTAAAATTCTACCAGCAAGTTCTGCTTTTGGCGAATGGAGTGGTCCCCCAATTTCACCATTATAAAGGAGACCGCATCAGGTTCACCAGACACAATAGATGACCCCAGCAGATTCACAGGTGAAGTGTTGCCTCACCTGGAACAACTGTTTAGGGCCCAGAATGGAGATGAGCGTGATGGTGTATGGGCAGGTGTAGCACTTAGGCCACATGCAGGGATAAGATAGATAGATAGATAATTTATTGATCCCGAAGAAAATTACAGTCTCACAGTTGCATTACAAGTACACAGATATACAAATATTAAGAAGAGAAGAAAGAATAAAAAATAAGTTGCCTCAAACAGTTGAATGGGGGGTGGGGGGGGGGGGGTCATCACTTCCCTGGCCATGGGCTGACTCATTATAGGCTCAAAGGTCCAATTTACTGTCAGAGAAATGTATACAATATACATCCTGAAATGCTTTTAGAGGGTAATTTTTACCCTCTCATATTGTTTGATAATTATTTTGGTGTTCAATTACATTTGTAATTCCTGTAATTGAAATGAACTGTCGGTTTCTAGTGAGATCTGAATAACGTCCAGATTTAGGCTGCGTGTAGCATTGATCCATCTGGTCATTTAAGTGTCAGGTGCTGGATGTTTCAAGTAAGGCAAGCACAGACATCTGACTTTAATGTGCAGTGACCAAGCACCATAAATGTCTTGAATACAGGATGTGTGTATCAAAGGTCAGGCACTCAACTGGACCAGTCATGTTACAAGGGCAGTATAGAGACTAAATATTTTGCAGTGGTTTGCTGATCTTGGAACTCTTCAAAACTGTGCCATATAGTAAATAGCTCAAAATATGAAAATATGACTGCATGTTTGTAGTGCTTTAAAATTATGTACATGTACTTGGCAACATGTACTTGCCAAGTTATTAGAACAATTTGATTGGCGCCACTGCCACCAAGTTAAACATCTACCTGCTTTGTCAGTTCCCTGCTGTGATAGCTGTGCATTTGTTCTACATTAGGTATTGCTGTAATGATGTTGTACACCAAGTTTTCAAATTGGATTCCTAACATTTTGGTGGATTTTTTTGTATTATATTACTATGCTTGTTTAGCTTGATCCACTTTCAAGACAATATGAAGAGCTGTACTTGCAGAATAAAGATTTTGATGGAAGATTATTTCTTGAGTATGACAGAACTCTGCAGATGGACCCAGAAGAAAGGTAATAATGTTAAGTATGTAATTATGCATGTTAGAATGTTTAACATTCTTTGTCCTACCCTCCCACAATATCTTCTTAAATCCCACCCCAAATATTATTGCATAATCTGATTAAATTGCTTGTTCTCATTTCTATTTACTGAGCTGAAGATGTAAAAATATGACAAGCCACAAGATAAACTAATTAAGTTTCTGTTTAGCAAATGGAATTGTAAAACAAGCCTTGGTGCCTGTTTAGTATCTACTTTGAGTTACTGCTGTTAGAGGAGTTGGTGACTGTTGATCCGTGCAAATTGCATAATCAGTGGCAGTATCCAGTGTTACGTCAGGGTAGTCCCAACTTATTAGTTTGAGAGTATGTCCTTTTTCTGATCTAATTGGCTTTTGATGTACAATGTAAATTTGTAACATTTAACTTTTGGACATTTTATTGTATGGTGAATTAAACACTTCTGAGAAGGAAAAGAGAATACTTCTCTGTATTAAAACTAAAAATAATTATATTTTACTTTGACCATGCAAACAAATTCTCTGATAGAAGTATTTTGCTTTTGGCTCTGCAACAAAAAAAACCTGAAAACAATTGTCCTGAATAATTTGGCTTTATTTGATCATTGGAGTAGATAGATAATTCTGCAGAGCACTCTGTTTTACTGCATAAAAGTTAATTAAAAGCTTCTTGATTGGACTATCTCTCTGTAGATGCAATTGTGAAAGAACTCCAAGGAAGCCTCATACTGAAGATGGTCATCCAGTTCTTCCTCCACAGACACCTGTTAGGTACAAATGGTTTCTATTGTTTTCTTTACTTGTTGAGTATCATATAGTAGTTCTTTTTCCTTGACAAACAGCTTGATTTTCCAATGTGCCATGATTTACAGTATGGTTAGAAATTGTTTTATGCATTTACTTACATGTGATCAGGCATAACTTACCAAAACCACTGTTGAATTTAATCATTCACAATCTGTATCCTGGTTTGACTGCAGTGCTATTGGAATCTAGATTTTTTAAAAAGCATTGCCCAACCCAGAATGTTAAGAAGCAATTTCAAATGATGTGACAAGTTAAATTCAGGCAGGCAGGGAAAAACTTGTGGTAAAGCACTGGTTAGTTCTTGATGTCAGATCCCATAAGGTTTTTCTTCTGTCCTAAACAACAAAGAGGACCATGATGCAGAATATGCAGCTGATGACTCAGAAAGGTTGCTGATCAGAGGCAAGCTAGAACTGCTTGGTAATATGTTGAGGAATTTGATTGTTACAAACTTCTTAATATGATGGAAGCTAATTGGCTCAGAAGAGGAAGCCTTTGAAGATGAATTATGAGTTGGCATTAATTAAACAGTATATTTGTAAATCTGATGCATGCAGAGTGACTCTGCAATTGCATAACTCCACAGAACATTTAAATGAAAATGTCTTATTAGGTAATGTTAATATAACTATTAATCTCCTAGAATTGGTGTGAAAAAGCAGTAACTGTAACAATTTGTCCTTCCATGTCAGATGGAAATATAGACACCACTTGTCTCATCAAGTCTATGTGAGCTCATAGTGCAATGCCAATTCCCCTTTAATTTTCTTTGTAACATTTTGTTAAGACAATTCCCCCACTGATCTGTTGAAACGTTGTTTCATTTTTTAACTGCATTGCAGTTGTGGTTTTTAAATTACAATAAACCAAAATTCATTCATTCATTCATTCATTCATAAAGGCAATTCACAGTTGCCAATTGACATACCAACCTGTTTGCGTTTGGCACATAGTAGAAAACCAGGCCACACTAAGTAAACCCATGCTAGCACAAGGTGAATATGTAAACTTGACCAAAAAAATGGCAGAATTCACAATGGACTACAAATCACAGGAGTTGTGAGGCATCGGCTCCACCGACTTTGCCACTGCCAATTGCTAATAGAACTTGGTTTGAGATTTGAGACAATTATTGAAGTCACATGCTTGCTCTCAGAATGACAGATTTATGATTTTAGTTTGTGGTTTATTCATGTCAGTCGTAATGGTGCTTAAGTAGAGGAATTAGCTTTATGTTCATTGCATTTCAATATCAAGTACATTTCAAGTACTTTGATTTCAGTTGAAGAAAGCAAGGAAATTGAAAATTGTGTTGGGAGTTGATGTATTAGCATTATATAATGGCTAACTATCAAGAGTATATTGCTAGAATATTTGGATGACAAATTGTTTATATGACCAGTTTTAGATAATTTAAGTTATCAAATTAGAAGGGAGTGCAGCAGTTGCAATGTGGTTAGTGGTAGTCACTTCCTGTAGAGCACATTCTCTGTTTAAACTGACATCAAATTATAGATTGGTGCAACCTTTTAGGGTCGTTTTATTTTAGCCTCAAGGTTTTTTATTTCACTTTGTTGTACTTCCTCTGAAAGACACAAACTTCACAATGTGGCTTGATTCTCATTGTTGCTTTTTCTAAGTTTAATAATCTCCCACTATGACCAGTAAAATACAATGAATTAGAGAATTGAAGATAGGAAATAATTTATAAATAATTTTAAATACATAACTATATAAGTTAGTTATATAAAGACTCCCTTATCTCCTTCTGTGTTTTAATAGAGTGAGTCCCGGGGTTCCTCGATCTGCAGTGTATTAGTGTTTACCAGGGTCAATTTTGATTTAACTTCAGTGACTTTTTGATTGAGGGAGAAGTATTTGAATACTATAAATTGGTACTTTAGTTAAGATGCTGCCTGTTAGAGTCTATTAAGTTACTATAGCATTACACCTTAAGACGGACTTAGTCCATAATACCACCCTGTTGGTGACAGCTTTATATTTTGCTGCTACCCATCATTTTAAATCCAAATCTTCAGAATCAAAGTCGTTTATTGTCATATGCATAATTACATGAATGCAGAGTCAGAATCAGGTTTAATATCACCAGCATATGTCATGAAATTTGTTGTAATGCGACAGCAGTAAATTGCAATACATAATTTAAAAAACTGTAAATTATAGTAAGTATATATAAATCGAATTTTACAGTTTTTAAGATTATTATGTATTTCAATTTATAGTATTCAAATGCTTCTCCACAGCTAATTTTACACCACTTTCCATCCCCATAAAACCAAGTTTGACTGAAAATACTTCCTGGGTAGGGTCTTCCTGAAATTCTTCCTGTTTAATAGAGCATGTGACATTATACACAGATCCCTCAATCAAAAAAAATCACTGAAGTTAAATCAAAATTGACTCTGAACAACACTGAATAGTAGATAGAAGAATACGTACATAACGCTGGAAGAACTCAGCAGGTCAGTCAGCATCCGTGAGAGAAGAGTAGCCAACGTTTTGGGCCGAGACCCTTCATCAGGAATGGGCCCCCATTCCTGATGAAGGGTCTTGGCCCTAAACGTTGGCCCCCCATTCCTGATGAAGGGTCTCGGCCCGAAACGTTGGCCCCCCATTCCTGATGAAGGATCTCGGCCCGAAACGTTGGCCCCCCCATTCCTGATGAAGGGTCTCGGCCCGAAACGTTGGCCCCCCCATTCCTGATGAAGGGTCTCGGCCCGAAACGTTGGACCCCCCTTCCTGATGAAGGGTCTCGGCCTGAAACGTTGGACCCCCATTCCTGATGAAGAGTCTCGGCCCGAAACGTTGGCCCCCCCATTCCTGATGAAGGGTCTCGGCCCGAAACGTTGGCCCCCCATTCCTGATGAAGGGTCTCGGCCCGAAACGTTGGCCCCCCCATTCCTGATGAAGGGTCTCGGCCCGAAACATTGGCCCCCCATTCCTGATGAAGGGTCTCAGCCCGAAACATTGTTCCCCCCATTCCTGATGATGGGTCTCGGCCCGAAATGTTGGTTACTCTTTTCTCACGGATGCTGCCTGAGTAAAGTTTTACTGAGCATAGTTATTAAAATTTAGCAAGGTTGAGCAGAATTTTTTAATGGACTACAAAATCACCCTCATCTCCAAAATGGCACAAAACTCTAAAAAGGGAGATGATGAAACACAAATCATATTAGACTTTTTCCAGTGGACACTTCCTCTGCATGCCAAGGTTCAATTCAAATCAGACCCATTGTGTGTAGTAGCTTAAGAAAATACCATTTTATATCATAATGTAGTTGTGTATCTGTAAAGGAGGAACTGCAAGGATGGTTAGAGCCATGATGTTGATCTCAAGATGCTGAGTGAAAATCATCTTTTTGGTAACTATTATTTTCGTATTAACAGGAGAGGGTGCTAAATTTAAATATTAAAAGTATCTTTCAGTAAATATTATTTGCAATAGTAGAAGTGATGTATGTTTAAGATGCAGAATGGAATGATAATCAAATGGGCTGTTCTGATCTGGACAGCATCTAGCTTCTTGACTGCTATTTGAGCTATACACATCCAAGCAAACTATTATATTTAGGTTTAAAATGATAGCCTACTGGTCAGTAATTAATCAATTTATTTTAAATACAATGGATTCCTGTTAATTAGGGCACATCAGGCCCATACATTTTGGCCCAATTAAGCAACTGCCCCTATTAGCCAAAGTTTCATGGAAATAGTTAAAAAGATATATAAAAAATAAGCAACAGCTTAACTGAGTAACAAATTATGCATTTAAATAAAATACAGAACAAATTGGAGCACTACTAATACTTCTAGTGGTTGTCTGTCCTATCTGGTGTTGATGGGATACCTGTGTGGTAGAGTTTGTAAGTGGAAAAGCCATTGTACTGGAGCAGTTAAACTCTCTTGACCTCAGAAGTCCAGGTCCAGAGTTACAAATAAGCATCTTCCTTGGTTGCAGTGGATGATGTTGATTTTTTTTTCTGTGCCTCGTCATGCCTTTTGCTCTCCACGGAGTGTAACAGAACCACCTTCCTGGCTGTTGGATCTCACTGTAAATTTCATCCACCCAGTCTGCTGGAGCTGACTTCTCATGCTAGGAAAGACATGTCCCTGTCTCACTGGGGTATGAGATCTGCTGACTGTCCTCACCTGGTTTAGTCCACTCATTGAAGCTGGGGTGTGGCTGTTCTTGCATGCAAACAGCTTCTTGGAGCCACGGGTGTGAGCTAAGTGACCAGTGGGGACAAAACGGTAACATTCAAGATGATTGTCAATACCTTCAAATTTTTTGTAGGTCCTAGCTTGTTGAAGTAGTGTAATTGTTTCAGTTTCGCTCCTGGCCATTTCTGGAATTTCTAAGCCCGAATACTTGAAACTGCAGTGAGCAAAACAGTTCTGAATTGTCTTACTGCTTATTTCCCACCAACTATTGGTGACAAAAATCACTGCTTTTTGAATTCAAGCACGCACAGCTAATGCACATAAAATGCAGGAGGAACTCAGCAGACCAGGTAGCACCTATGGAAAAAAAAACAGTTGACGTTTCGACGTTTCGGGCCGAGACCCTACATCAGGAAGCTGATGAAGGGTCCTGACCTGCAATGTTGAAAGTTTACTCTTTTCCATAGATGCTCCCTGGCCTGCAGAGTTCCTCCAGCATTTTATGTGTGTTGCTTTGGATTTCCATTATAAGACCAGAAGACCATTATGCTATTTGGCCTATTGAGTCTGCTCTACCATTTCATCAAGGCTGATCCATTTTTCCTTTCAGCCCCAATTTCCTGCCTTCCCTTCAGGCCCTGACCAATCAAGGATCTATCACTCTCTGCCTTAAGTATACCTAAAGACTTGGCCTCCACAGCTAGCTGTGGCAAACAGTTCACCACTCTTTGGCTGAAGCAATTCCCTCTCATCTCCGTTCCAAAAGGAGGCCCTCTATTTTGAGGCTGTGTCCTCTAGTCTTAGACACTCCTACCATAGGAAACATTCTCTCCACATCCACTTTCTCCATTTCTCCATTTGATAGGTTTCAATTAGGTCTCCTCTCGTTCTTCTAAATTCCAGTGAATACAGGTCCAGAGCCTTCATATGTTCTTCATATGACAGGTCGTTTTAATCTTGGAATCATTTTCATGAACCTCCTTTGAACCCTCTCCAATTTCAGCACATCCTTCCTAAGATCAGGGGCCCAAAACTGCTCACAATACTCCCAAGTGAAACCTCGCCAGTGCTGTATAAAATCTCAGCACTACATCCTTACTTTTATATTCCAGTCCTCTTGAAGTGAATGCTAACATTGCATTTGCCTTCTTCATCACAGATTCAACCTGCAAGCTAACCTTTAGGGAATCCTGCACAAGGACTCCCAAGTCCTTGTGCACATCGCACTTTTGTGTTTTCTCTCCATTTAGAAAATAGTCAACCCTTTCATTTCTTCTACCAAAGTGCATGACCGTACACTTCCCAACACAGTACTCTATCTGTCACTTCTTTGCCCATACTCCTAATCTAAGTCCTTCTGTGGCTTCTCTACTTCCTCAAAACTACTTGCCCCTCCACCTATCTTCATGCTATCTGCAAACTTTACAATAAAGCTATCAATTGTATCATTCAATTTACTGACATATAATGTAAAAAAAATGCCTGTGGAACACAACTAGCCAACCAGAAAAGGCTTCCTCCTTTATTCCCACTCTGCCTCCTGCCAGTCAGCCACTGCTCTATGCATGCTGGAATCTTTCCTGTAATACCATGGACTCTTAGCTTGTTAAGCAGCCTTATGTGTGGCACCTTGTTAAAGACCACCTGAAAATCCAAATACACAACATCAATCAATTCTCCTTTGTCTATCTTGCTTGTTATTTCTTCAAAGAATTACAACATGTTTGTTAGGCAAGATTTTCCCTTGTGGAATCCATGCTGACTACAGCCTATTTTAATCATGTGCTTCCAAGTACCGCAAAATCACATCCCTAACAATTGACTCCAGCATCTTCCCAACCACAGGTCAGTCTAACTGGCCTATAATTTCCTTGCTTCTGAATCTCTTCCTTCTTGAAGAGTGGAACAACATTTGCAATTTTACGGTCTTCCAGAACCATACCAGAACCTAGTGATTCTTGAAAGATCATTAATAGTACCTCCACAATCTCTTCAGCCAGCTCTTTCAGAACCCTGGAGTATACACCATTTGGTTCAGGTGACTTATCTATCTTCAGACTTTTCAGTTTCCCAAGAGCCACCTCTTTAGTAATGGCAACTTCACACACTTCATGATCTCTGACACTTGGAACTTCAACCATACTGCTAATATCTTCTACTGTGAAGACTGATGCAAAATACTTATCTGTTCATCAGCCATTTCCTTGTCCCCTATTACTACCTCTTCAGCATCTTCTCCAGTGGTCTGATGTTCACCCGCGCTTCTCTTTTATATTTTGTGTATCCGAGGAAGCTTTTTGTATCCTCTTTAATACTATTGGCTAGTTTACTTTTGTATTCCATCTTTACCTTCATAACTTTTTTAGTTGCTTTCTGTTGATATTTAAAAGCTTCCCAATCCCCTAACTTCCTGTTAATTTTTGCTCTATTATATGCCCTCTCTTTGGCTTTTACATTGACTTTGATTTCTCTCATTAGCCATGGCTGTGTCATCTTGCCATTAGAATACTTCCAGAAATTTCAGCCATTGCTGCTCTGTTGTCATCCCTGCCAGTGTCCTTTTCCAATTAATTCTGGCCAACTCCTCTCTCATGCCTCTGTAATTTCCTTAACTTCACTGTAATGCTGATACATCTGACTTTAGCTTATCCTTATCAAATTTCAGGGTGAATTCAATCATATAATGATCACTTGTTCCCTCAGGGTTCTTTAACCTTAAGCTCTCTAATGAATTTTGGTTCATTGCACAACACTGAGTCCAGAGTAGCTGATCCTCTAGTGGGCTCAACCTCGAGATGTTCTAAAAAACCATCTTGAAGGCATTCTAGAAATTCCCCATCTTGGAATCCCTCATCAACCTGATTTTCTCAATCTTTTCTACTGTGTAGGGGTCTATATATATCTCCCAACAGGGTCTTTTTACCCTAGCTCTATTCAACCCCTTCTGACCCTATGTCATCTCTTTCTGATGATTTGATTTCATATTTTACCAGTAGAGCCACACTTCCCCCTCTGCCTTCCTGCCTATCCTTTTGAGACAATGTCTGTCCTCGGACATTCAGCTCCTGGCTATAATCTTCTTTCAGGGATGCCTACAGCATCAAACTTGCCTGTCTGTAACTGTGTTACAAGTTCATCAACCTTATTCCTTGTACTGCATGCATTTAGATATAATACCTTTATTCCTGTAATCACAGTTTCTGATTTTGTCTACCTTTTGCATTGCAACTCATCCTTTTGACAGCAATTTTGCCCTAACATCAGCCTCTCCTTGCTGGGAGTCTCAGCACACATTGCCTCTGTTTGTAAACCAACTACCTCATCTTCAGCACTATCACCATGGTTCCCATCCTCTTGCCAAATTAGTTTAAACCCACCCAAACAACTCTAGCCAACTTGCCCACAAGGATATTGGACCCCCTCGGGTTCAAGTGTAATCTGTCCCTTTTGTACAGGTCATACCTCTGAGGAATGATCATATTTAACTGTTGAACCTGGCATATGAAGCATCATTTTCTAGGTGGAACAGGACAGCATGGATGTCTGAGGCTATGGAATCATCAGTGGACTGGTTTGAGTGTAAGGCATACTGGGAAGGACCCATGTATCTGGAACGTGGGAATCAATAGGATCTGTTACCAGCCACTCAGAGCAGTTCATGATAGTTGAAGTCAGTGCCACTGGGCAATGATCATTTAGGCCAGTTATTGCTGCAGTCTTGGGCACTGGAATGATGGTGTTTGCCTTGAAGCCTGCATGGACAATGTACTGTTTCAAAGAGACATTAAAGATGTCAGGACGCAGAAGTGGGCTGAGAAGTGGTAGATGGAGTTCAACCCAGAGAAGTGTGAGGTGGTACATTTTGGAAGGACAAACTCCAAGGCAGAGTACAAAGTAAATGGCAGGATACTTGGGAGTGTGGAGGAGCAGAGGGATCTGGGAGTACATGTCCATAGATCCCTGAAAGTTGCTTCACAGGTAGATAGGGTAGTTAAGAAAGCTTATGGAGTGTTAGCTTTCGTAGGTCGAGGGATGGAGTTTAAGAGTCGTGGGATAATGATGCAGCTCTATAAAACTCTGGTTAGGCCACACTTGGAGTACTGTGTCCAGTTCTGGTCACCTCACTATAGGAAGGATGTGGAAGCATTGGAAAGGGTATAGAGGAGATTTACCAGGATGCTGCCTGGTTTAGCGAGTATGCATTATGTTCAGAGATTAAGGGATCTAGGGCTTTACTCTTTGGAGAGAAGGAGGATGAGAGAGGACATGATAGAGGTGTGCAAGATATTAAGAGGAATAGATAGAGTGGACGGCCAGCACCTCTTCCCCAGGGCATCAGTGCTCAATACAAGAGGACATGGCTTTAGGGTGAGGGATGGAAAGTTCAAGGGGGATATTAGAGGAAGGTTTTTTACTCAGAGAGTCGTTGGTGTGTGGAAAGCGCTGCCTGAGTCAGTGGTGGAGGCAGATAGACTAGTGAAATTTAAGAGACTACTAGACAGGTATATGGAGGAATTTAAGGTGGGAGGCTATATGGGAGGTAGGGTTTAAGGTTTGACACAACATTGTGGGCCGAAGGGCTTGTAGTGTGCTGTATTGTTCTATGTTCTATGTCCATTGAGACCTCTGTTACTTGGGCCACACACTCCCTCAGCACTTGAGCAGGCATATTGTCCAGCTCACACAAGGAAATCTGCAGATGCTGGAAATTTAAGCAACACACACAAAATGCTGGTGGAACACAGCAGGCCAGGCAGCATCTATAGGAAGAAGCACTGTTGACGTTTCGCGCTGACACCCTTCGTCAGGACTAACTGAAAGGAAAGATAGTAAGAGATTTGAAAGTAGTGGGAGGAGGGGAAAATGCGAAATGATGAGAGAAGACCGGAGGGGGTGGGATGAAGCTAAGAGCTGGAAAGGTGATTGGCGAAAGTGATACAGAGCTGGAGAAGGGAGAGGATAATGGGACGGGAGGCCTTGGGAGAAAGAAAGTGGGGGGGGGGGAGCACCAGAGGGAGATGGAGAACAGGCAGAATGATGGGCAGAGAGAGAGAAAAAATAACAAACAACTAATTATGTCAGGGATGGGGTAAGAAGGGGAGGAGGGGCATTAACGGAAGTTAGAGAAGTCAATGTTCATGCCATCAGGTTGGAGGCTACCCAGCCGGTATATAAGGTGTTGTTCCTCCAACCTGAGTTTGGATTCATTTTGACAGTAGAGGAGGCCATATCCATGCATTGGATACATTCAGCTTGTCAGGAAGGGAGGCATTGGTCTCAGTGACACACAGGGTCGACTTGTAATCAGTTATGGTTTGTACACCTTGCCGCATGCTCACGCTTTGCCTTGTTGATGGCACTGCAGAGCATGGTTCTTGCTGACTTTAGAGTCGTCCTGTGCCCTGATCTGAAGGCAGTGTCCGATCCCTGGCAGTGCACAGACCTCTGCAGTCAGCTGTGGTTCTGGTTTGCCCTGGCAGTGTAGTGTTTAACCACAGTAACACCTCAATGTACTTTCCTATGTAGCCAGTCATCAATCCCACATATTCATCAATGTTGACATGATGATCGTAGATAGCCACCTCCCTGAAGGTGCTCCTGGCCATGCTTTTGAAACAGTCCTGCATCACTGAGGTGGCACCTTCTGATCAACCGGTGAACTGGTTTGACTTGTTTAACCAGTGGACTGTATGCAGGAGTTAGCATAATGGGTATATGGTCTAAGTATCTGAGGTGAGTTTGGGGGTTAGCCTTGTAGGTCCCATGAACATTGGTATACATGTTGAAGGCAGCTGACTGCTACCTTTAGGGCAAGGGTTAATGCACATTAAGCTTTGGCCTATGTTGGGGGGAGGGGCTAAGGGGAGGGGGGGAAGGGTTTTTTTTCTTTTTGTAATCATCTGAAAACTTAATAAAAAAATAAAAAATAAATAAAAAATAAGCTTTGGCCTTCTCAGCAATACCCTCACCTTGAAAACAACTACAGAATGAAAAAAATAATCTATCTGTTCTCTGTTGCAGGGCTGCTATGAACACCATACAGCAGTTACAAATGATACTAAATACAGCTGACGACAAACCTTCAGATACTCTTAAAGGATATTTTAATGTAAGTAGATGTTAGATGAGAACAAGAGTATATATGTAGTAGTTTTCTTAAATTGCAAATAAGCACTTAGAAATGCAAAGCTATCAAGCACAAATAACTTAAAAGTTGATGGTTTTTGTGATCAGTGGAAACACTGACATTGAATGCTAAACTTTCATTTCTCAGGTCTACATATTGTTATTGAAACATATTGAAAAATATGTTGAATTACTTTATAACTAATAAATTAGAAGAAATGGGAGTAGGTAGGATGAAGTCCAATTTGACAGAAGTATCCTAGGGAAGAGATTCAAAATGCTGGTGGAACAGCAGGCCAGGCAGCATCTGTAGGAAGAAGCGCTGTCGAAGTTTCGGGCCAAGACTCTCGGCCCGAAACGTCGACAGTGCTTATTCCTATAGATGTTGCCTGGCCTGCTGCGTTCCACCAGCATTTTGTGTGTGTTGCTTGAATTTTCAGCATCTGCAGATTTTCTCATGCTAGGGAAGAAATTGCAAGTTTGGTTAATTTGGAAATTGGGTGAACTAGGGAAAAGATGCGTTATCCTGGCACCATTGCTGTTTGGTAAATTCATCAAATTAATTGAGGTTGCAGTATACTTCTGGCCCACCAACTTCAAGTCCTATACAATGCGGGAACATTCCCTCAAGTTCCAGACATCTACAAGTGTAAGGAATATTACTAGTGGAAAAAGCTTGATTTTGGAGCTTGAACGTTTGACATCTATAAGGTTGAGTGTTTTGTGGATTGTCCATTCCTTCAGGTTGGTTCAATGTACTTTGCCTGGTTTAAGGGTGGGCACTTTGTAGCTCAAGAGACTTGTCAGAGAGATAATGAGTTATTGTCACTCTGCATCAGCAAAACCAAAACAGTTGCATATGTGGTATTCAGGTTATTAACAATAAAATAAATAAGCTTTTTTCACTTTAAAGCCATTAACTCTTCTGGATATATGCCTTTAATTTAATGATCTATTTTTGCTATAATAACAGAACACCATTTTCTGCCCTTGCGCAGCATTTTTGATATATGAAATTAACCTACTATATCATTTTCAAGAAGATATCCATTTTGTAAATCTGGAATGGCTATATGTGATCTCAGCTTCAGGTGATGGCAATTACCAGTTAATCAGATTTCGGTAGAAGGGGAAGAGTCAGGTACTAGAGAGTACTCCTGTGGCTGTGCCCCTTGACAATAAGTACTATGGTTTGAGTACTGTTGTGGGGGGACAGCCTAACTAGGGGAAGTGGCAGTGGCCATGCCTCTGGCACAGAGTCTGGCCCTGTGGCTCAGAAGGGTAGGGAAGGGAAGAGGAAGGCAGTAGTGATAGGGGTCTCTATAGTTAGGGGGTCAGACAGGTGATTCTGTGGAAGTAGTGAAAAAACTCGGATGGTAATTTGCCTCCCAGGTGCCAGGGTCTGGGATGTTTTGGATCACATCCAAGATATCCTGTGGTGGCAGGGAGAACAGCCAGAGGTCATGATACATATTGGTACTAATGACATAGTGGGAAAAGGGAAGAGGTCCTGAAAAAAGACTACAGGGAGTTAGGAAGGAAGTTGAGAAACAGGACTGCAAAGTTAGTAATCCTGTGATTACTGCCTGTGCCATGCGACAGTGAGAATAGGAATAGAATGAGGTGGAGGATAAATGCGTGACTGAGGGATTGGAGCAGGAGGCAGTGATTCAGATTTCTGGATCATTGTGACCTCTTTTGGGGCAGGAGTGATCTGTGCAAAAAGGACGAGTTGCACTTGAATCTCAGGGGGACCAATATCCTGGCAGGGAAGTTTGCTAAGGCTACTGGGGAAAGTTTAAACTAGAATTGTTGGGAGGTGGGAACCGAACTGAAGAGACTGGGGAAGAGGGGGTTAGCTCACAAATAGAGAAAGCTTGTCAACAGTGCGAGAGGGAGGATAGGCAAGTGATAGAGAAGGGACGCGATCAGACTGAAGGCTTGAGATGTGTTTACTTTAATGCAAGGAGTATTGTGAACAAAGCGGGTGAGCTTAGAGCGTGAATCAGCACTTGGAGATATAATGTGGTGGCCATTATAGAGACTTGAATGGCTCAGGGACAGGATTGGTTACTTCAAGTGCCGGGTTTTAGATGTTACAGGAAAGACAGGGAGGGAGGCAAAAGAGGTTGGGGCATGGCACTCTTAATCAGAGATAGTGTCAAAGCTGCAGAAAAGGTGGACGCCATGGAGGGATTGTCTACGGAGTCCTTGTGGGTGGAGGTTAGGAACAAGAAGGGGTCAATAACTTTACTGGGTGGTTTTTATAGGCCGCTTAATAGTAACAGGGATATCGAGGAGCAGATAGGGAAACAGATACTGGTAAGGTATAATAATTACAGAGTTGTTGTGACGGGAGATTTTAATTTCCCAAATATCGATTGGCATCTCCCTAGAGCAAAGGGTTTAGATGGGGTGGAGTTTGTTAGGTGTGTTCAGGAAGGTTTCTTGATGCAGTATGTAGATAAGCCTACAAGAGGAGAGGCTGTACTTGATTTGGTATTGGGAAATGAACCTGGTGAGGTGTCAGATCTCTCAGTGGGAGAGCATTTTGGAGATAGTGATCATAATTCTATCTCCTTTACAATAGCATTGAAGAGAGATAGGAACAGACAAGTTAGAAAAGCGTTTAATTGGAGTAAGGGGAATTATGAGGCTATCAGGCAGGAAATTGGAGGTTTAAATTAGAAACAGATGTTCTTAGGGAAACATACGGAAAAAAATGTGGCAAATATTCAAGGGATATTTATGTAGAGTTCTGTATAGAAACATTCCAATGAGACAGGGAAGTTTTGGAAGGGTACAGGAACTGTGGTGTACAAAGGCTGTGTAATAAATCTAGCATAGAAGAAACGAAAAGCTTACAAAAGGTACAGAGAGCTAGGTAAGTTAGAGATCTAGAAGATTATAAGGCTAGCAGGAAGGAGCTTAAGAAGGAAATTAGGAGATCTAGAAGGGGCCATGAGAAAGCCTTCGAGGGCAGAATTAAGGAAAACCCCAAGGCATTCTACAAGTATGTGAAGAGAAAGAGGATAAGACGTGAAAGAATAGGACCTGTCAAGTGTGACAGTGGGGAAGTGTGTATGGAACCGGAGGAAATAGCAGAGGTACTTAATGAATACTTTACTTTAGCATTCACTATGGAAAAGGATCTTGGTGATTGTAAGGATGACTTGCAGCAGACTGAACAGCTTGAGCATGTAGATGTTAAGAAAGAGGATGCGCTGGAGCTTTTGGAAAGCATCAAGTTCCCTAAGTCGCCAGGACCGGATGAGATGTACAGCAGGCTACTGTGGGTGGCGAGGGAGGAGATTGTTGAGCCTTTGGCGATGATCTTTGCATCATAAATGAGGTTGGGAGAGGTTCCAGAGGACTGGATGGTTGTGGATGTTGTTCCTTTATTCAAGAAAGGGAGTAGAGATAGCCCAGGAAATTATAGACCAGTGAGTCTTACCTCAGTGGTTGGTAGGTTGATGGACAAGATCCTGAGAGGTAGGAGTTATGAACATTTGGAGAGACATAATATGATTAGGAATAGCCAGCATGGCTTTGTCAAGGGCAAGTCGTGCCTTACGAGCCTGATTGAATTTTTTGAGGATGTGACTAAACACATTGCTGAAGGTAGAGCAGTAGACGTAGTGTATATGGATTTCAGCAAGGCATTTGATAATGTACTCCATGCAAGGCTTATTGAGAAAGTAATGAGGCATGGGATCCAAGGGGACATTGCTTTGTTGATCCAGAACTGGCTTGCCCACAGAAGGCAAAGAGTGGTTGTAGGCGGGTTATATTCTGCTTGGAGTTCGGTCACCAGTGGCGTGCCTCAGGGATCTGTTCTGGGACCCTTACTCTTTGTGATTTTTATAAATGACCTGGATGAGGAAGTGGAGGGATGGGTTAGTCAGTTTGCTGATGACACAAAGGTTGGAGGCATTGTGGATAGTTGGAGGGATGTCAGAGATTACAGCAGGACATTGATAGGATGCAAAACTGGGCTGAGAAGTGGCAGATGGAGTTCAACTCAGATAAGTGTGAAGTGGTTCATTTTGGTAGGTCAAATATGATGGCAGAATATAGTATTAATGGTAAGACTCTTGGCAGTGTGGAGGATCAGAGGGATCTTGGGGTCCAAGTGCATAGGACACTCAAAGCAGCTGCGCAGATTGACTCTGTGGTTAAGAAGGTGTATGGTGTATTGACCTTCATCAATTGTGGAATTGAATGTAGGAGCCAAGAGGTAATGTTGCAGCTATATAGGACCCTGGTCAGACCCCACTTGGAGTACTGTGCTCAGTTCAGGTTGCCTCACTATAGGAAGGATGTGGAAGCCATATAAAGGGTGCAGAGGAGATTTACAAAGGATGTTGCCTGGATTGGGGAGCATGCCTTATGAGAATAGGTTGAGTGAACTTGGCCTTTTCTCCTTGGAGCAAAGAAGGATGAAAGGTGACCTGATAAAAGTGTACAAGAGGATGAGAGGCATTGATTGTGTGGATAATCAGAGGCTTTTTCCCAGGGCTGAAATGGTTGCCACAAGAGGACACAGGTTTAAGGTGCTGGGGAGTAGGTACAGAGGAGATGTCAGGGGTAAGTTTTTTACTCAGACAATGGTGAGTGTGTGGAATGGGCTGTCGGCAACTGTGGTGAAGGAGGATATGACAGGGTCTTTTAAGAGGCTTTTAGATAGGTACATGGAGCTTAGTAAAATAGAGGGCTATAGGTAAGCCTAGTAATTTCTAAGGTGGGGACATGTTCATCACAACTTAGTGGGCCGAAGGGCCTGTATTATGCTGTAGGTTTTCTGTGCTTCTATGTTTCTAACATAATTAACATTGGGAAGTGATTTGTTCACAACAGACTAGCAACGTAAAGGAAAGAAAGCTAAAGCTCTAAATGCAGAACTTAAATAAAGTGAAAAAAAAATTAGTTGCATCTCTCATGTTTTGCCAAATTCTAACCTTGAAAATTCACTGCCTTCAATGAAATTCATCCACAAACACAAATATGTTTGGAAATAAAAATTGCTTCAGATCTGAAATTAAAATAGAAAATGCTGGAAGCAATCAGCTTTTGGAAAAGAAGCACAGTTAATGTTCCAGTTCAAAACCCTTCAAAAGAATTCTCTCTCTCTCCACCCCCCTCCCCCATTTATGATGAAGGGTGTTTGACTTGAAACATTAACTGGGTTTCACTTCTCATAGTTGTTGCCTGTCCTGCTGAGTGCTGCCAGCATTTTCTATTTGAATTCTATGTATCTGGACTGGCTGGATTATGTCATGTTTTGGTTGCAGTGTTGAAATGAAAATTACCACACAATTGGCAAATTTTGCTGCTGTGCCATTGTAAAATATTTTGGAACAAATCTGGATATGCAGTTGTATATATTAATGTTTTAAAAATCAAACATCTGGAAAATAGATAGTTTTTAGCCAGTTTGTATTTATAACTCCCAAGTTATAACTTGTAGAATTCACATGCCAAACAATAAAGCAAGACCACTGCTTCACAAGCGATGGTGCTGAGAAGCAGAGGGATTTTCTAAAGTTCCATTCCTTAATATTGGTCTGATATCTTAAACATGTAAAATCCGATGTTTTTAAGACAATGCATAAGTTTGTGTTTTGTATTATAGGAATATTAGCCTCAGATTTTTATACTTTTTTCAGAATTGTACGATAAATCCCACCATCAACATTACTAAAAGAGTGGAGAATTTCGGTCAGAGGTTTCAGGAGAATTTTGCTCGGACTGTGGGAGAAGGATGGGCAGAGATTGGATCACAGGTATTAATTCAATTTTTGATTTTGCTGTTCCATGGCTTATATGCAGTTGTATTTCAAATTAATTAACTTCATCAACTTGTGCATTGTTTCCTTCAGAGATATAAACTTGGTGTACGGTTGTACTACAGGGTTATGGAATCCATGTTGAAATCGGTAAGTTTTTTATTGCAGCATAGACAGGAATATTTAACAATGGACCTTGAAAAAATATGTTTTTATATTTGAAATGTGAAAAAAAATTCAGGTATACTGTATGTATAAACTTTGGCAACTCTGTTTTATTTCATTTTAACTGCCTCGTTTGGGAAACGTTTGAAAGAAATCGGGTTGCATAATTTCAGTGTGACTTCTGGTGTGATGCCGTATGATTAACTGGTTAAGAAGTTAATGAAGTTAAGCATAACGTAAATCAAAGGCTGGATGTCTGACATTTGAATCTATTATAATGTGCCTTCATTATTAAGGAACTGGCTGTTGAAGAGGCAACATTAAATTGATTAAATTTAGGTAGAATGCCCACATGTTTCACGAATATAGCTTGGGTAGCTAGACGTAAACAGATAATTTATACACAGGTTTCTTTAACATAGTGAATATGTAATTAGGCTAATAATCTGAACTATCAATCTAGAGACATTGATCAAGTTCAACAATTGCTCCATAATGTAAAAAAATGGACTTGAAACCCAGCATTAATAAAGCTAACCTTGGAGTACACATTTGATATTGAAACATACAACTCTTACCACCTGATTCATTTAATTTTGTCAAAATTTCATTCATTTCTTGAGACCTTTGAAATGATCTGGTGATAAAATCAGACGGAATGCTTTCCGTGGCACATCTAGAAATTTGCTGGAGTTCTCAAACAAAATATAGTTGCTGGTATGCCGCCTTCATCATTGCATCAATATGTCGGGCCTGGGAGAGATCCTCTGAGAGATTGACACACAGGAACTTGAAACTGCTCACCCTTTCCACAGCTGACCCCTCAATGAGGACTGGTGCATTTTCTCCTGACTTCCACTTCCTGAAGTCTCCAATCAAGTCTTTGGTTTTGCATTATGTGGTGTGGTAATGCCACTGGAGTTAAAAGAAACAAATTCAGAACAAATCTTTCAGCTCAAAACTGGATATCTTTGGCACATTGTGGCCTATCAGAGTTGTATTCTCCACTAACTTGTGATTGATAGATATTTCATTCTAATTTTATTAATAGACTAGGATCCAGTTCTTAAAGCATTAAAATGTAGCAGGAGCTGACAAGTAAAACTAGTGAAAACACAATATAAAGCAGCATGAACATTGGTACAGTGTGATTTTAAATAGACCCAAGTACCCTTATTTCTACTGGATCAGATCAAAGCTCTGTAGTCATTCTATGTGGACAGTTAAGATAAAATAAACTGGTGAAGAAACTTCAAGCATTTTCGTTCTTGGTGACTGGAATTTGCATAAAAGCTGCAGCCATACAGTGTCAGTGGTAGACTGAGTCAAGAAATAGGGAAGGATGGTTTTGCAAGCAGACTGATTTTTCCAATATATTTTTGAGCTTGTTGAATATTGCTGGGGTTTTACACGTTCAGGTAAATGATCTAGTTATTCCTTTGGACATCCCTTGAAGTTAATAGAATACTGTAGATTCTGATGTATGAGCTGAGAATTTGGCCCTAAATTTTGTCCTAAAATTAGGGGGTCAGCTTATACAGAGGGTGCCAACTTTGGAAAAATGAATACACGGAAGACAGGTTGTATTTATTGGTTGTTTTTGAGTCAAATTCGTTCCACTGTCGACGCATTAATTCTTTGAAAGATTTGTTTAAACTCACATCTAGTGGCTGGAGCACGGACATCAAACCACCGGGGATGACTGCAATGTCCATATTTTCAGCTTTCAATGTTGCTTTTGTCTCACCTGACGAGTACACTTTGAACATGTCCTAGACAAGTAGTAACTTTTCCTTCCTGAAACCTTCGGGACATCGACGCCATACCTCTTTAACCCACTTCAAGCAACCCGCTTCGTCCATCCAGCAGCGTTCTTGAATGTAAACAACAACACCCTGCAGGAATTTTCTGTGCAATCTTTGTTTTTTTGTCTCAACACAAGATCACGTCTATTCATAAATCAGGTGCACCAACTTCGTGTAGCTTTGAAATTTTTGCTGACCTCACAGTGTTTTTCGGCCCATTTCAACGCTTGAACTCAAATAATTTCTCTGGTAGCAATGCATCCAGACGATCGCTGGTGATTCACCCACTCTAAAACTTATTCTTCCAGTTCTGGCCACTGGCATGTTTTCCCACAGTTTGTACATTTCGTCTTTGGCATTTCCCTCAGTGTGTCCTCTACCTTTCTCCCCTCTCTCACCTGTTTCTTGTTTACACTAAACTTCTTAGCAGCTGCAGAATTGTTTGTTCCTTTAGCAAAATCAACAACCTTCAGCTTGAAGCCAGCATCATATCACATTCGTTTTAATCTTTTGTACATGGTGGTCGCAAACTCAATACTGAGTGCATGTACTGATCCCACCACCCCAGGTTATGTTTTAACGAGGTTACAATGGGTGCTAGATGGTTTCACAGGGATTACATTTCAGAGGATTCTTTACCATTGGGAACCCAATCCAAAACTTCCCTCCTTGATTTATTTATTAAGAATTTGCTTATAACACTCTACAATGTGTAGGCCTGTTTTGTTAGCAGGTACTGTTTCACAAAATTTCCAGGGTCCAGATCCAGCAAAGCTGAGTAACGGCATGTGAGATCTTGTGATCTTTTCTGGTTAAATCAAAAACCTCTACAAAAGGGGTCGGCTTATACAAAGGTAACATGAAAAAGACACTTTTTTAACCTTGAAAATGGGAGTCGGCTTATACACAGGAATTTACGGTAGTTTTGAGAATTGCAAGAGTCATTCCTTGCAGGATACCAAAATTTTGACCTGTGCTTAGCTGTATTGCTTGTGTACTGGTCCAGTTAGCTTTCAGAGGCAATTCCTTGGGAGATTTGTGTTTGATTCAGCACTGATGATGCCGCTAAGTGTATGAGGAGTTATTGGTTTCCGCTTGTTTTCTTCTGTCAGCCCAAATCTGTACATTTTCATTTGCATTCTGTATGCATTTGCAAAGTGGATATAAATGGACACTCTCCAATTGTGAAAAAAGTGCTGCAAGTCTAATCTTTGTGAAAGAGGAAAGAACATTAAGAAGCAGTGAATGTAACATACTCCACTGGGGAACTTCTGAATTGATATGCTGGCGTGGAGATGATTGCAAACAAATTGTTAAGTATGTTTCCACCAATGGGCTGTTTTATACTGTACTTGAGATATATATATATATATATATATATATGTGTGTGTGTGTGTGTGTGTGTATATCTCTGTTAGCCTCAAGAGACCATGGATTTGTGCCTTGGAAAGTTTCTGGGCCCGGGCAGGATTGTATGGGAGACTGGCAGTTACCCATGCTGCAAGTCTCCCCTCTTCATGCCTCCGATGTTGTTCAAGGGAAAGGCACTAGGACCTATACAGCTTGGCACCGGTGTCGTCGCAGAGCAATGTGTGGTTAAGTGCCTTGCTCATGGACACAACACACTACCTTAGCTGAGGCTCGAACTAGTGACTTTCAGATCATTAGGTCAACACCACTTGACCATGTGCCAATACACAACTTGATACTATTAGGACCCTTTACTTCATACTTGGTTAAATAGTGCTATGTTGTCAAGGCAGCCAACCTTGCTTCTAGAATCTTTGCTCTTTTGCCCTTGTTTGAGATTAGCTGGAGTGGACTTAGTGAAATTAAATCTTAAATGATAGTGAGCAGTTTATTAATATGTGCTATTTGACAGCACTGGGACAACCTCTTCCATCATTTTGCTAATTGAGGGTAAACTGTTGGAGTAATTAGCCATTCTTGAACAGAAAAATACTACCTGACCTGCTGAGTGTTCAGTATTCCTTGAGGTTCAGTAAATTTTAAAATATCCTTTCTCGTTCCTTATTCTTCCTTCTAAAATCCGTCAGCACATACTTGACTGTGTTGAATTTCACTTGCTATGTGTTTGCGCACTGCATTAGTCCATCTCTGTCATCTTTATTCTTCTTCTTCCTGATGCTTACTTCTCTTCTGAATTGTGTATCATCAGCAAATTCTTGTATCATGCTTTGTTCCCCCCACATTCAGGTCAGTAGTGTGTATTTCCTTACTTTTGTTTCTTGGATGTTATTATTCAATGTGGACATACGTTGGCCTGATACAATTTCATAAATATAATAATTATATTCAAGCAGTGTAGTAGGACCTTCAACATCCATCAGGAGTAAACAAGGCCTCTGTAGTGCATCATATGACAGTGATGTCAGTTATGATTTAAGTATGGTGAAGTACAGATAAGGCTATCTGTAATGATTGCAAAGGTTCAAAGTACATTTATTATCGAAGTACGTATGCAGTATATGGCCCTCTCCCTGACATTTGTCTTCCCACGTAGACAGCCATGAAACAAAAAAACACCATGGAATCTATTCAAAGATCCAATGCACAAAAAAAGAAAAAGAAAAAAGAAACTGAGGCTAGGGGAGGAAAAAAACAGAAGTCATGTGTTAAGGGTGAAGGGGGAGAAGTTTAAAGGGAACATGGGGGGGGGGGCTTCTTCATGCAGAGTGGTGGGAGTGTGGAATGAGCTGCCAGATGAAGTGGTGAATGCAGGCTCACTTTTGACATTTAAGAAAAAGTTGGTCAGGTATATGGATGAAAGGAGTATGGAGGGATATGGTCCAGGTCCAGGTCAGTGGAACTAGGCAGAAAAATGGTTCGGCACAGCCAAGAAAGGCCAAAAGGCCTGTTTCTGTGCTGTAATGTTCTATGGTTCTAAATAAATCACACAAACCGCAAAACTGCAAACTGAAAAATGGAGAATATAAAACCACAAAGTAATTGAAACAATCTAGGAATGTTCAGTTTAGTTCAGATTTATCATCTGATTCAAGAAAACTTGTAAGGTCTTCCAAAAATTTTGCAACTAATTACGCATATTTTGAGTAAACGCATATTCCTTGGAGTAATTGCTTTATTAGTATTTCCGATCAGCTATATCCTCTGCATTATGTAGTTTACTCTCTCTGTTTGATTCTTGCAGGAAGAAAAGCGACTTTCTGTTCAAAATTTTAGGTAAATTTATAAATTTTTTTTCAAAAGTCTTAATGCAGTTTTGTTTTAAATGAACGCTTTTAAAGTAATTGCTTCCATTTTCTTTGTAGCAAGTTGTTAAATGATGCTACTTTTCATGGATCCCTTCTTGCCTGTGCTGTAGAAGTTGTTATGACCACGTATGGAGCTACCTGTAAGTATATGAATGAGATTTCAATTTTAAATGTTTTGTCGTATAAGCCTTTTAGTTCTGCCTTAATACACTTTCATTTACCTTTCTTGGTTGTCGAACAGCATAACTGATATTCTCAGATATTCTCTAGGCTCTATGGGTCTCTATTTCTTTCTTTTCCTATTTTGTTCCTCAGTCTGGCATTTGCAGCTATCAATCCTATGCCATTGGAATAAACTGGTTCAACCTTAAAATGGTCAACTGAAAATCTAACATAGGATTTATTTCCCCATGTGTTATCAATGGGCAAAGCTGCTGCAAAAATAAACAGGATTCTAAAAGAATAGCCTTATTAATCAAATATAATTAATGCTATTGTGTCAAAACTGATATTGATTTCATTAAATCATATCTTGAATGTGGCCCAATTACTAAAGCACTGGGGAAATGAAAGCCCTGGGAAAAGTGCAGAGCAAGATGACACTAATTGCATTTAATCTTTGTGTTGAGGGTATACCTGTGTTGATTTTTGACAAGTGCTCCATGGTATTGACGCAGTGATGATGGAGCATTAATCTGTTTTCAAATTAAGATTTGCATAATCTAGAAGAAAACTGGCAGAGGTATTCTTCCTGTCATTCTGTTGCACTTGTCTTTAAGATATTAGAAATTACAAGTTACTGCTATCTGTAAATATTAACTCGTCCTTGCATTAAGCTTCATGTGATCATCCCAGTTCTATATTTTTCTACATAGAGACTTGCATAAAATCCAGGTAATGCATCTCTTGCTGGTTTCATAAGCACACGTCCGATCTGTGGCTGATAAATTAAGGAATTTCATGAAATTAACTTTTGTAATTACTGTGTTGATATTGTTCAAGTTTCAGAGTAGTATTATTGCATCATTGAGTGAAACACTATTGACAAAAAAGAAATTCCTGCAAAATGTCAAACTCATTTAAACTTTTTCCTATGACATTGGAATCAAACCTTTTTTTTGTTGACTGTTTTTCTTCAGTTGCATGTTTCAGCTGTTTGCCACTCTATAAAAGAAGTTGTTCAGGATAACCTTTAATCTTTGATATAATATTTTTTGAATCTTTATTTTACTTGCAAACCATCATAACTACTACAGTTTCAAAGCCTGCCAGTTAATGAGCATTCTATCCATGTCTATAAACATTTTTATACCATCTGTTTGTATGTGTAGTTCCTTGTGGCTCAAGATATACTGTAGGCTGCCATGTTGATAGAGACCCTTGGATGTAGCATCCTAGTTGTCAAGTCAGTACACAGGCCAGGGCAGTACGATATGGAGAGCAAGCTGTTGTCCATTTAGCAAACTCCTCCCTGCTCCACCCCTCAGGATTTATTCCTGAAGCTTTCCCTATGAGTGGGTATAACCACAAGGGAGCAGAAGTTTGAGATCAGTTTTCCTTCTCTTAGGTAAGCTGCCAACCACGGCTGATGATCTCCATCTGCCTGAAGCAACTGGATTCAAGTTGCCAGTAACCTACATTTTCCCCTTCTCCTGTGAATAGATACTGTTCCACTGAGCTTGGTTGCTAAGAAGCTGGAGTTAGTTGTCAGAGGCTTTTGAGGTTGTCATAGCCCGGGGTTGGCGGGGGGGGGGGGGGGGGGGAGGGTTGTAGTGGGACTAAGCTTCCACTGCTTATTAAATGGCGTGCATGTTGATAGATGGAAATGATAAAGTGAATATTTTGTGGTTTCCTTGTTATTCCACATTTGATATTCAGCAGGTAACAGCTGGACATTCCAAATGTCTACTTCCTATGTAACATGAAGCATGTCCACAATACAATAGCAAAAAGAGTGCATAAAGTAAAATGTGGAGTGAAGTAAGCTTTTAAGTTTGAGATGCACAAGGTATTCTAACCAATTGCTTGGTCATTGCTTATGAAAAAAACTTAACTTGAAGCTTAATTATGCCATCCCCTAAATTTAAAAAAAGCTATCCTTGTGTTTGTTTCATGATGTCATAAGACAAGTTGAAAATAAAACAATAAAGCATGATGTAGCATTTGAAATTCAGTCTTATAATTCAAAATAAATTTTATTCCTTTAGTGTACAGAGGATTTGTTAAATACAGTATTGTGCAGAAGTCTTAGGCACAAGTAAAAAAAATTCTGTAAAGTGAAAATGTATCTCCCATCTGCTACACTCAGTTTCTGTAGCCAATCACTGCGTGTTAGATCCTCATCCTTTCCAGTTTCTTTGTGTTTCATTGGAAGAGCTTGGACAAACTCTTGTCTACTGCAAAATGTTTTATTGAGAGAGTGCTTGCTGTTGCAAGATGACGGCCTTAAGTCTTGTTGCTGAGCTCACTCTTGATGATTTGAAGGTTAAACTGTCACATCTGCCACGCCCTGACTTTTTAGTATGGTTGTCCTTTGCCCAGTTTGATTCCTTCTACACCCATTTCTGTTTCAGTTAATGATTTTAGTTTATTGAACTCATTCTGTTATTGATCATTACCATCCATTTGTTAACTTTGTTTCATCATGCACTGGGTTATATATCTACAAAGAAATCACGTTTTTATTGAAAAGTGATCAATTACTTAATATATTACTTTCTTTAATGAAATACAAAAAAATCTCTACAACATTTAATATTTTTGAAATGTGAATGCTTGGAAATCTAAAATTTGCTCTTTGTTACTGACACATTTATGCAGAGACAAAAATAAACATTTGAAACAAAATCTATATTAAGAGAAATCTAGGGTGTCTGTATTTCTAATATATCACAACATTTTTGGAAATAATTTGGTATGGAAGTGATCCTAATAATAAGAGTGTATTTGATGCCTTTATGTAGGAAGCGTAGAAGAACATCTAAAGTGTTAAACTTTTATTGAATGCCAAAGTAGGCAGATGGGAACCACAACGGAGCAACAGGTGGTAGGGCTGAGGGCAAGAAAAATGGTATGACAAGACTGAAAGAAAATTACAGCAAGGAACAGACTAATAAACGTTGTTAGATTGATAGGGTGAAACGTGTTTATTTCAATACTAAGAGTATTATGGGTAAGGAGGATGAGTTTAGAGCCTGGATCAGTATGTGGAATCACACTGTTGTTACTACCACAGAAAGCTGGTTGCGTGAGGGAGAGGACTGGCAGATCAATGTATCAGGATTTAGTTGATTTAGGTGTGATAGAGAAAGGGGTGAAAGAGGTGGAGGGGTTGCACTGCTAATAAGGGAGAATAGTACAGCAGTACTCAGAGAGGACACACTGGTGGGCTCATCCGTAGGCCATTTGAATGGAGCTCAGAAATAGGATTTGTACAATTAAGTCCATGGGATTATACTATAGGCTCTTCAGTAGCCACCAAGAAAACTGATATATAGACAGATTATGGAATAATATTGCTGAAATAACAGCGTTGTCATAGTAGGTGATGTTAACTTCCCCAGTACTGACTGGAACCTCTTTGATACTGGACCTAGTTTTGGGAAATAAGCCTGGCCAGGTGACAGACCTGATAGTGGGTGAATGTTTTGATGGTAATGACCATGACTCATTATGTTTCAAGATAGTTATGGATAAAGATAAAATTGAATCTTGCGGAAGACTACTAAATTGTGGAGAAGGCAAATTATGAAAGGACGAGACAGGAGTGAAGGGCTGTTGACTGAGAGTAGTTGCTGTTGGAGGAGTCCACATATAACTTGCGAGTTATTCAAAGGTTGTCTGATCCCGAGTTCTGGATCGGTATGTTCTTGTACGGGGTAAGGACAAGAATGCTAAGGTAGGGGAGCCTTGGATGACTTAAAATATCCTAAATTTGGTCAGAAAGATAAAGGAAGCATATGTAAGGTTTAGGAAGCTAAAATCAAATTGAATCTTGTGGAATATTAAGATGGTAAGGAAGTGGTCAGACAGGCAACTAGGAAGGCTAAAATGTGCCGTAAAATGTCCTAGGGAGCGGGGTCTTGGCTAATTCCATACCATTTTGTATGATGACAAAGAAAAGGGTAGCTCCATTCAAGGATTAAGGAGGGAATCTGTGCAAGGAGTCAGAGCAAATGTCTAAGGTACTAAATAGGTACTTTAGTGAGGATAGTCAAAACATGCCAATGTCCTGCGATATTTTGAGATTAACGTGGAGGTAGTGCTTAGTCTTCTGAGAGGCATTAAGGTGTATCAGAGCCCAAAACCTGATGGCAATATCCCAGAATATTGAAAGAAGCAAGTGAGGAGATTGCTGGGGCTTTGACGACAACACAGGGAGTGTTATTCAAGAAGGGAACCATAGAACACTACAGCACAGTACAGGCCCTTCAGCCCTCCATGTTGTGCTGACCCATATAATCCTTAAAAAAAAGTACTAAACCCACACTACCCCATAACCCTCCATTTTTCTTTCATCCATGTGCCTGTCCAAGAGGCTGTTAAGTACCCCTAATGTTTTAGCCTCCACCACCATCCCTGGCAAGTCATTCCAGGCACTCACAACCCTCTGTGTAAAAAAAAAAAAAAATTACCCCTGATTTCTCCCCTAAACTTCCTTCCCTTAATTTTGTACATATGCCCTCTGGTGTTTGCTATTCGTGCCCTGGGAAACAGGTACTGACTGTCCACCCTATCTATGCCTCTCATGATCTTGTAGACCTCTATCAAGTCCCCTCTCATTCTTCTACGCTCCAAAGAGAAAAGTCCCAGCTCTGCTAACCTTGCTTCAAATGACTTGTTCTCCAATCCAGGCAACATCCTGGTAAATCTTCTCTGCACCCTCTCCATAGCTTCCACATCCTTCCTATAATGAGGTGACCAGAATTGAACACAATACTCTAAGTCTCACCAGAGATTTGTAGAGTTGCAACATGACCTCTCTACTCTTGAACTCAATCCCCCTGTTAATGAAGCCTAGCATTCCATAGGCCTTCTTAACTACCCTATCAACCTGTGCAGCGACCTTGAGGGATGTATGGATTTGAACCCCAAGGTCCCTTTGTTCATCCACACTCTTAAGTAACTGACCGTTAATCCTGTACTCAGTCTTCTGGTTTGTCCTTCCAAAATGCATCACCTCACACTTATCCGGATTGAACTCCATCTGCCATTTTTCTGCCCAACTCTGCAGCCTGTCTATATCCTCTTGCAACCTTCGACCACTTACAGCTCCATCCACAACTCCTCCAATCTTCGTGTCATCCGCAAGCTTACTCACCCATCTTTCTGCCTCTACATATTTGTCATTTATAAAAACCACAAATAGCAGGGGTTCCAGGACAGATCCTTGCGGCACTCCACTAATCACTGACCTCCAGGCAGAATACTTTCCTTCCACAAATACCCTCTGGTTTCTTCCTTTAAACCAATTTTTTATCCAAACAGTCAAGGTTCCACTGATCCCATGCCTCATGACTTTCTGGATGAGTCTCTCATGAGGGATCTTGTCAAATGCTTTGCTAAAGTCCATGTAGACCACATCCACTGCCCTACCCTCATCAATTTCTTTTGTTACCTCTTCAAAAAACTCAATCAGGCTCGTGAGGCATGATCTTCCCTTCACAAAGCCATGTTGACTATCCCTGAGTAGACTGTACTTCTTCAAATGCTCGTAGATCCTATCTTTAAGAATCTTTTCCAGTAGTTTGCATACAACCAACGTAAGATTCACCAGTCTATAGTTCCCAGGTTTCTCCCTGTTACCTTTTTTATACAAGGGAACTACATTTGCCATTCTCCAGTCCTCTGGCGCTTTCCCTGCAGCCAACGAGGATTCAAAGATCATAGCTAATGCTCCTACGATCTCTTCTCTCAATTCCCACAACAACCTGGGTGTATCATATCCGGCCCTGGGGATTTATCAATCTTAATGTTTTTAAGAAGATCCAGCACTTCTTCCTTAATCTCCACATTGTCTAGTACACAGTCCCGCTCAACTTCGACCTCATCCTGATCAAGATCCTTTTCACTTGTGAATACTGAAGCAAAGTATTCATTTAGGACCTCCCCAACCTCCTCTGCCTCCAGGCACATGTTGCCCTCTTTATCCTTTAGCAGTCCCACCTTCGTTCTCGTCATCCTACTATTCTTCACATACGCATAGAACGCCTTGGGGGTCTCCTTAATCCTATATGCCAAAGCCTTCTCATGCCCCCTTCGAGCTAAAGTCCTTTCTTTAGCTCCTTCCTGGCTACCCTATATTCCTCATAAGCCCCTCCTACTTCCTGCTTCTTCTATCTAACATATGCTTCCTTTTCCTTCTTGATGAGTTGCCTTACATGTTTCATCAGCCATGGTTCCCTTTTCCTACCATTTTTTCCTTGTCTCAGTGGGACAAACCTATCCTGAACCCAGCACAAGTGGTCCCTAAACTTCCTCCACATTACTTCTGTGCTTTCACCCTTGAACATCTGTTTCCAATTTACTCTCACTAGTTCCTGCCTCATCCCTTCATAGTTAGCCCTTCCCCAGTTAAGCACTTCCCCATTTTGTCTGATTTTATCCCTTTCCATAGCTATGCTGAAGCTAAGGGAGTTGTGGTCACTCTCACCAAAATGCTCCCCCACCAAGAGGTCTGTCACCTGACCAGGTTCATTACCCAGAACTAGATCCAGTATGGCCGCTCCTCTCATCTGCCGGTCCGGAATCCTTCTTGAACACACCTGACAAATTCAGCCCCATCTATCCCCCTTGCCCTCAGGGGGTGCCAGTCAATATGAGGAAAGTTGAAATCACCCATAACTACTACCCTGTATTTCCTGCACCATTTTAAAATCTGCCTGCTTATCTGCTCCGCAGTGTCCCGAGGGCTATTTGGGGGCCTATAGACTACTCTCAGCACAATGGTTGTTCCCTTCCTATTTCTGACTTCCACCCACACCAACTCAGTGGACACTCCCTCTGCAGCATCCTCCCTTTCTATAGCCGTGATACTATCCTTGACCAGCAATGCAACTCTCTCCCCCCCCCCCACCTTTTCTACCTCCCATTCTGTTCCTTTTAAAACACCTGAACCCGGGGACCTGCCCTTCCTCCAACCAAGTTTCAGTAACTGCCACAACATTGTAGTTCCACGTACTAATCCCTGTTCTTAATACTCCTAGCATTGAAATAGACACATTTTAACCCCTTTAACTGGCTACCATTATGTTCTGTCCCCTGCCTGTCCTTCCTCATCAACTCAGAACTCTTAGCATCATGCCCTTGTTCTTCTAGCTTAATCTCTGCACTCACATTCTGATTCCCACCCCCCTGCCAAACTAGTTTAAACCCTCCCAACAGCTCTATCAAACCTGCCTGCCAGGATATTGGTCCCCCTGGGATTCAAGTGCAACCCATCCTTTTTGTACAGGTCACACCTGCCCCAAAAAAGGTCCCAATGATCCAGAAATCTGAATCCCTGCCCCCTGCTCCAATCCTCCACCTCATTCTATTCCTATTCTCACTGTCGCGTGGCACAGGCAGTAATCTCGAGATTACTACCTTTGAGGCCCTGCTTTTCAACTTTCTTCCTAACTCCCTGTAGTATTCTTCCAGGACCTCTTCCCTTTTCCTACTTCTGTCATTGGTACCAATATGTACCACGACCTCTGGCTGTTCTCCCTCCCATTGCAGGATGTCTTGGGCGCGATCAGAAACGTACTGGACCCTGGCACCTGGGAGGCAAACTACCATCTGAGTTTCTTCCCTGCATCCACATAATCGCCTGTCTGAACCCCTGACTATAGAGTCCCCTATCACTACTGCCTTCCTCTTCCCTTCCCTACCCTTCTGAGCCACAGGGCCATACTCTGTGCCAGAGGCACGGCCACTGTTGCTTCCCCCAGGTAGGCTGTCCCCCCCCAATAGTACTCAAACAGGAGTACTGATTGTCAAGGGATACAGCCACAGGGGTACTCTCTGGTACCTGACTCTTGCCCTTCCCTCTCCTTACTGTGACCCATTCCTCTGTCCTGCACGGCCCCGGAGTGATCACCTGCCAGTCACTCCTCTCTATCACCTCCTCACTCTCCCTGACCAGACGAAGGTCATCGAGCTGCAGCTCCAGTTCCCTAACACGGCCCCTTAGGAGTTGCATCTCGATGCATCGGGTGCAGATGTGGCCGTCTGGGACGCCGGGAGACCCCAGGACCTCCCACATCTGACACCGACCACAGAAAACTGGCCTCACACACATACTACCTCCTTTTGCAATCAACAACTGCCTCACCTTGTCCTGTTACCACCGAAGCCCTTTCACTCTGCTGCCTCTCACTCCGCTGCCTGCTCCCAATGCTGCCCGCTGGATATGGCTGCCGTCTTTTTAAACTGTTCACGCTCAACTGGCTGATGTCACGCTCCTGCGCAGTCTGGCCTCTCTCTTCACCGAGAACTCAAAATGTCTTCCCGCTGGAAATCCTCAGGTGCTCTCACACTGCCTTCTTGTTCCGAATCCGAAATAAGGATAATCTAGGTAACTGTAGGCTATTGAGTCAATGGTTGGGAAGCTATTGAAGAGGATACTGAGAAATAGAATTTATGCACATTTGAAAAAGCATGGCCTGCTTAGGGACAGGTGGCATGGATTTGTACGGGGTAGGTCACGACAGACTTCAGTTAGGTATTTTATGAGGTCCCTCATGGTAAAAGGTGCATGGGATTCAGGGTGAATTGGAACTGGCTTGTCCATAGAAGGCAGAGAGTAGAGGTGGAAGGAAGGCCGTTATTTCAGTTGGAGGTCCATGACAAGTGGTTTTCTCAAGTTTTAGTGCTGGGACCTCTGTTTGTGATAAATATCATTGATTTGGATGAGCAAGTGTGTGGATGACACTGAGATTGATGGAGTTGTAGCAAGTGGAAATGATTATCAAAGAATACAGCAAGATGTACAGTAGATCAGGTACAGATCTAGGCAGAGAAGTGACAGATAGAATTTAATCCAGGCAAGTTTGTGGTTTTGCACTTTGAGAGATCAAATGAAAGGAGAAAGTATACAGTTAATGCTAATCGAAATCCCAAGAACTTTCTACAGGGGCACTATTGAGAGCATCCTGACCAGCTGCATCACTGCCTGGTATGGGAACTGTACCTCCCTTAATCCCAGGAACCTGCAGAGAGTGGTGCGGACAGCCCATGATTCATGACATTTACAAAGACAGGTGTGTAAAAAGGGCCCAAAGGATCATTAGGGACTCAAGTCGCCCCAGTCACAATCTATTCCAGCTGCTACCATCCGGGAAATGATACTGCAGCATAAAAGTCAGGACCAACAGGCTTTAGGGCAGCTTCTTCCATAGGGCCATCAGACTGATTAACCTGTGCTAATATGAGTGTGTTTCTATGTTACTTTGAGTGTTCTATTTATTACAAATGATTATAAATTACTGTGATTGCACATTGCACATCTAGACAAAGACATAACATAAAGATTTTTACTCCTCAAGTATGTGTAGGATGTAAGAAATAAAGTCAATTCAATTAAGAAATGGTAACAATTAATGCATTGAGGCACAGAGTGATCTTGGAGTCCAGGTCCATAGCTCATTGGAAGTGGCTGCACAGGTGGACAAGGTGGTAAAGAAGGTTTACCCTCCTTTATTGGCAGGAGTGTTGAGTCCTGTTGCAACTACAGTATATAAAACTTCAGTCAAACTGCACTTGAAGAATTGTGCGCTGTTCTGTTTATCCCATTATAGGAATGATATGAAGACTGGAAAGGGTGCAGTAAAGGTTTAGGAGTGTCAAGTACCAGAAGACATAATTTTAATGTTAGAAGAGGGAAGTTTAAAGGCAATGTGAGGGGCAAGTTTTTACGTCGAGTGGCAGATGCCTGGAATGGGTTACCAGGTGTAGCAGGAAGTTTTATGGAATTTAAAAGGCTTTTAGGTAGATTCATAAATATGAGGGGAATGGACAGATATGGATGATACACAGGAGGAGTACATTTAGCTTAAATTGGCATCATGTTCAGCACAATATCATGAGTCGAATAGCCTGTCCAGTGCTGTACTATTGTTACTTTCAGTTGGGCTTATTTATAAGCATTGGAATAATAGTACATATTTAATAAATATGCTTCAACATTAGTTGAAGGACTGTAGTTTTTTGTGTAAGTAGTATAATTTGCCGATTCATTTTTCCACAGGGATTTAATTTATCAACAAATGATGCAATTTCAATCCTGTATTATAAGAAACAATTTAAACAATTGCTTTATGGGCCAGTGAGTGTAAAATGTCATTAATATAGAACCTGAAAATGGAAATCTTGACCTTGCATTCCTATTCAAATGACATTAATGGATTTATGTTTCTTGGATGGGTAGTTTCTCATTTTGCACAACTTAGACGGGTTAAATCAGTGTTACAGTATACAGAGGAGACCCAGCACTGAGAAAATTAATATTTGCTGGGAATGTTATTGAGATGTAAACCAAAGCCATAACTCCAAATGTCCATTGACCATCACATTAATTTCCTGGAAGTTGTTTTATCTTAGTACCATAAAGCAATAAATTGCTTGAGTGAGGATTGGTATTTTAAAATGCAATGGAGTATTTTATCATGAAGGGTTTGGAAAAGTACCTGTTTCTGCTAAAGTAGATCCCAGAACGTTAACTAGAACTTAAAATTGTAAACAACTGTTCCTCTCCAGTGTAAATGATTTGGAATTCCCACAAAATTATGCTCCACTGCTGGATTCCTGTGGTGGAAAGTCGACTTTGAATAACTGATGATGACTTATCAGCAGGTTTGAGACATTTGTGTTTTAACATAGGTGGAAATCTCAAACTTGCCAGTATTCACCTAGAGAAATGCTCACTTTTTTCTGCAGAACTACCAGGATTTCTTCACATTGACTTGTTTGAGTCTCCAAAAAGCTAGATTAACAAATCTACTCATGTTTCCTTATTCACTTAATGTGATTTTCTACATCATACTTAGTCCTGGAAACATGGATGTGTTATGATGCCTCAAAATGGGAAGCTGTTCCATTTTGACTTAATCCAAGTTGCTGGTAGAGTTTCTTATCATGATTTCACATTGAAGTTAAATAAATGAAGAATTCAGATAATTTTGTTTGTTCTTTAGTTTTTGTTCAATGGCAGTTTGTCCTCTCAATCCTGTTTTTTTTTAAACATTTCAAGCAGCAGTATCAAAGCTGTCAAGTTCTATATGGATGATAACTTATTGTTTAAAGGGGAGTTAAAGCACATTTGAAGAATACCAATAATATAGAAAGTAAATAACGTAGCTTGCATATTCATGGAATTACTGGATGTAGAATGTTTTAAAATTTGTTTTTAGGGAACATGTCATTGAAGAGCAACATTCAAGCAGAGACTGATCTCTCTTTTCCCTGGATCCTTCGAGTATTTGATATAAAGGCTTATGAATTTTACAAGGTTATTGAGAGCTTCATTAAAGCAGAACCCAATCTAACGCGAGAAATGATCAAGCATGTGGAAAGGTGTGAACACAGGATCATGGAATCTATTGCTTGGCAGTCAGTAAGTATTTTTTTCCCCATTTGCAGATGATGATATTTGCTCATGAGGTTACATGAAAGTGTTACTTGATGTTCTTTTTGGATCTGTTGTTGTTTGAAAATTGTGAGCACTGTTTGCTGTTAAATATATAGCAGTCTGAAAGTCATATATACAATTGTTTATCTATAGAACAGAGGGTTTAAAAATGAGATTCACAAGCTGGATGTTAACTGCAATTAGGAGCTAAGTACTAGTAAACGGGATAAAATGCCAAAAAAAAAGGCAAATGCTGAAGATTGAAATTAAAACAGAAATTGTTAAAAATACTCAACAGATCTGATGGAGCATAACAGTTAATGTTCCATATCTGTGTCCTTTCTTCAGAACATGAGGAGTTAAGTGCTAAAATTATAAACTGTGGAATGCAAAACTTACCTTTAACTTGGATTCATTCAGTTGGTAAAATGAAGAAAAATATTGACTTTTGCTCTCTGACATACAGAAGTTCATTGCCTTGTTTGAGTCTGCAATAAGTTAGATTGAGATAGCCACCTGTTGCTTTATTTATTTGCTTGATGTGTCTATGCTCTTTCCTCATGCTCATAGATACAGGTTAGTGGCAGTTGCCCTTGCGTACAAGTGTGTGTATATAGGGCTCTCTTAGTAGAAGCAGCAGCTTTGTACATTACAAATAAACCAAGTACTGGTAGCCAAATTTTGAGGGCGAGTGTATTTGAAGTTTGTAACTGAATTCACATTGCGCTAAATAACAAAATAGCTAATTTCAAAAGAATGCAGTTTGTTCATCCTATTCTGATAGGATATATATTTAAGCAGTATACTGTCTGGAAAAAGAAATCAAAACTTTTAATGGCTATCAGTTTTATTTTAAACTGCTGTTGTGATTGACTACTTAATTTTTGATGCCACTGCTTCCATTATTTTGATATGTGTCTTGAGCACATTCAGCCCAGTTTTGATCATTATTCTGTCCTATTCTAAACTATAGTGCTGCCTACTACAATATTTTCATCTTTGTAATAACATTTTGTGTACAAGACAAAAATATTTGCTGGTTGAAAATAGACCATGTTTTGTTTGGTTTGCCTTTATTACCTTAATTGCATGTTTTCCTACCTGAGTAACTGTAAGCAAACTGTTAAGTTAGTTTGTCCATGACAAAGCAAACTACCATATGTACAAAGTATCTTACAACATGTTCACGAGCTCTCATTGCATCTCAATGCCATGGTGATCAATGGCAAATTAATTACTGAGTCTTAGGCTGGTCAATAATATATTAATGGAAAGAAGTCAGCAGTAGGAAGACAGGCTAGTTCTTTCTTCTGCAGCCAAGGAACATATTCCATGAAATGACATTACTTATTAGCAATTCAACATTTGTTCAAACTTTTAAGTCATTTTTATCAACTGCACCAAAGGGCTAAATTTCCAGGGAATGTCTAATGTAACTTATACCATTGCTTTGATTAGTTCAAAGTGAACCTAATAGGTGTTATTATTAGGTTTTTTTTTGAAATAAGTATGTTTATGGTTACCTATTTAACAAACTTGATTACTTTGCATAAAAGAAGATTTTTATAATGTTTTAAAAAATCCACAATATTTCGAGAAACATTAGCACATACTACTGGCATTCTACTGAACAGATCATTGATTGTATCTAAGCTTCCTGTTTCACCAGTAACTCCATTAATAAAACTTTCCTTTCCTTTATTTACTATTTAGTTTTCATTTAAATACACTCATTCTAGAAAATTATAGGAAAGATGTCAACAAGTTAGAGAAAATACAGAGGAGATTTGCTAGAATGTTACCTGGGTTTCAGCACCTAAGTTACAGAGAGGTTGAACAAATTAGGTCTTTATTCTTTGGAGCATAGAAAGTTGAGGGGGGACTTGATTGAGGTATTTAAAATTATGAGGGGGATAGATAGAGTTGACGTGGATAGGCTTTTTCCATTGCGAGTAGGGGAGATTCAAACAAGAGGACATGAGAGTTAAGTGGCAAAAGTTTAGGGGGTAACACGAGGGGGAACTTATTTACTCGGAGAGTGGTAGCTGTGTGGAACGAGCTTCCAGTAGAGGTGCTAGAGGCAGGTTTGATTTTGACATTTAAAAAAAAATTGGATCGGTAGATGGACAGGAAAGGAATGGAGGGTTATGGGCTGAGTGCAGGTCAGTGGGACTAGGTGAGAGTAAGCGTTCGGCCCAGACTGTTTCTGATAGCCTGTTTCTGTGCTGTCATTGTTATATGTTTATATGGTTATATTCTTTTTATCTCAACCATTCCATTGGTAATAAGTTTCACATTCTCTTCACTACTGGGTAAGGAAGTTTCTTCTGAATTTTCTAATTTTATTGCGTGCTGATACGGTGGATAGAGCTGCTGCAAAGCCTCATTGACCTTGGTTCACATAAGTGGAGAACGGGATTCACATGAACATTCCTAGAGCCAGTAGACTGAACAGCTTCCTCTGTCAAAGTTCTTTTTACGCAGACTGTGGTAGGTGCATGGAACTGCTGCCAGGTGGTTGTAGAGGAAGATGGATTAGGGACATTTAAGACACTCTTCGGGACATGACTGAAAGAAAATGGAGGGTTATGTGGGAGGGAAGGGTTCAATCAATCTTGGACTTGGTTAAAGGGCTGGCACAACGTCGTGGGCTGAAGAGCCTGTACTGCTGTATGCTCTATAACCTGCCTGTATTTTTAGTTTTATCTTTAACTGCCCTTTTGTTGTTCATATAGTTAGTCAATAAATGTTCACAGTGCAGATCAAGTACTTGACAGATGGAGATTGTATAGAGTTACCATATTTATATTATAGATTCTGAATGACCCTAATTTAATAGTAACCTTATGAGCCTTTGAAATTTGATACAATCTATTAGTTAGTCACTTTTATGCACAAATTTACTGTTGTCTCTATTTATTAAACTCCAAAACATTATTTCTCATTTTTTTAAAGATGTGTTTATCTTCTTGCACCATTTCTCCATCTGCCACTACCCCCAAGCATCAGTCTGCTCCCACCCTTTGTTGATTAATAGATTTTAGGTTATTGATTGTGTCCTCAGATCATGTTTACTTTTAAGAATGCTCTACTGTAGAACCTTACAAATGCTAAGTACAAAATGGTAACCGTTGACACCTGCCTTTTAAGGATGGACCAACAAAGATAAGGGATCGGGACATTTTAAATGATGAAGAGATTTAAACATGTTCAAGGAAATTTTAAACTGTTTCTTTTGACTTTTTTGTGAAGGTTTAGCTAAAATAAATCTTCATAGCTCCATCATGAGCACTGGCCTTCCCAGCATCAAGAACATCTTCAAAAATACACCTTCGATTATTAAGGACTCCTATCACCCAGGATATGCTTTCTTCTCATTGCTCCCATCAAGGAGCCTGAAGACGCTCTTAACATTTCAGGAATAGTATCTTCCCATCCGCCATCACACTTCTGAATGGACAACGGATCCATGAACATTACCTTACTATCTATTTCCTCGCTTTTTGCACTACCTACTTATTTCAAATTTTTAATATATACTTATTGTAATATATATAGTTTTAAAAATTATTAGTATTGCATTGTACTGTTGCAGCAAACAATAACTTTCATGACATACGCCAGTGATATTAAATGTGTTTCTGATTCTGGAAAAAAAACAGTTCTACACAATCAAACCCACATTAGGTTCAAAGATGAGGGCAGTTTCCTTCACCTTGTCTCCAACCACAGTGAAAAGCAGATGACTAAGTCAGATTCAGTAGACCATTAATGGCTTTGTAAGTCAACAATTCCAGAACGAACCAAGGCCAATAAATATGGAAGTGGACTGTGGTGTAGTGTCTGACTCCATGTTTATTCTTTTGCACAGAATTATTTCTGAATCCTGTTGTGTTGGTTTGACACCAAGGGCATTCAAAGACATTTAAACAACACACACAAAATGCTGGAGAAACTCAGCAAGCCAGGCAGCGTCTATGGAAAAAAAGTAAATAGTCGATGTTTCTGACTGAGACCCTTCATCAGTCTGAAATGTCGACTGTTAACTCTTTTCCATAAATGCTGCCTGGCCTGCTGGGTTCCTCCAGCACTTTGTGTGGGTTGCTTGGATTCCAACATCTGCGAACTTTTTCATCTAAGGGCATTAAAAAGTCATTTGCACGTTCTCACATTTTGTACTTATTTTTACCATTGTATTCTGCTTACTCTGTGAGCTTCATGCTAACAAGGAATTTCATTGCACTCTGCTGTATATGACAGACATATAATCTATCTCATCAGAACCCGGTTCATTATCACTCCCATAAGTTACAAAAATAAACGAATAGTGTAAAGGATGAATACTGAGGTAGAGTTCATGAGTTTAAACTGATGGCAGAGGGGAAGGTGCTGCTTCTAAGATGATGACTGTGGGTCTTCGTGCTTCTGTATTACCACCTTGATGACAGTAGTACAAAGAGTGTATGTTCAGGATGGTGAGAGTAAAAAATTAGAAGACATACAGCACCAATTGGAATTAAAATACTTAAGCAACCTGTATAAGTCTCCTTCATTGCGGGTTTGTGCACCAGAAATATAGGTCTGTTTTGATATGATTCTCAACATTTTATGCAATTTATAATTTGCTTCTTGAGTACCTTTGTTTAAGCAGAAGTTTAAATATTATACACTGTTATATTCTAGCAGAAACTTGTTCTATTGTCAAAAATGAATGCATTTAATCTGTAACCTTTGATTATTAACTCAGTTTTTCTGCACAATTCATTTATTCCTTTAGACTTCAAAGCAGATGAAGTGCTTGTTATTTTGATTACAGAGAACACAAAACAAGTAGCAGACATCTTATTTTTAAATCTAATCAGTCATTCCCCCAATTGTACAGAGTTCCTGACATTGTTATAATTTGTATTCAAACGTGGATAATTTTGTATTTCTACTTGACCTTCCCTGTCCTCTATTTTTATTTCTTTTGGTTCTTTTGTTGCTATTTTAATAATTCATTTATGATTTTCAGATGTTGTTGCAGTATTTTGTTGCCAGGATATTTGTGAAATTCAAAAAGACATTTAACTTAAAAAAAACAACTGTGCTTTAGGTGTCTGGCAGAACAACAGGATGACATGCTATATTGTGGGCTACAACATCTGTGTTTGAATCCTGCTGTGAGCTACATTTACCCTCTGTTTCCTGTTGAGGAGCCGTTAATGTCAAAAAGGTCAGCAAGCACAATGGTGAATTGAGGAGTAGGGGTTGGGAAGCCATTGTTCCCATCCAGCATTTTTTTAGTGTTATGACTTGCAATACCTGTAATGACTCATCAGAGAGTAAAAAGAAATTTTGTGGTTTTACATATTTTAGAAATGGGGGAAGACAGAAGCTGTACAAAGCTATTTCCATTCACTTCATACAAAATGCTGGTGGAACGCAGCAGGCCAGGCAGCATCTATAGGAAGAAGCACTGTCGATGTTTTGGGCCGAAACCCTTCATCAGGACTAACTGAAATAAAAGATAGTAAGAGATTTGAAAATAGGAGGAGGAGGGGGAAATCCAAAATGATAGAAGATCGGAGGGGGTGGGGTGAAGCCAAGAGCTGGAAAGGTGATTGGCGAAAGTGATACAGAGCTGGAGAAGGGAAAGGCCTAGGCTCCGGGTCCAACGTATAATTCTCCATAACTTCCGCCATCTCCAACAGGATCCCACCACCAAGCACATCTTTCCTCCCCCCCCCTCTTCTGCTTTCCGCAGGGATCGCTCCCTATGCAACTCCCTTGTCCAATCGTACCCCCATCCCTTCCCACCGATCTCCCTCCTGGCACATCCTTATAGGAGGAACAAGTGCTACACCTGCCCTTACACTTCCTCCCTCACCACCATTCAGGGCCCCAGACAGTCCTTCCAGGTGAGGCGACACTTCACCTGTGTGTCCGGTGCTCCCGGTGTGGCCTTTTATATGTTGGCGAGACCCGACGCAGACTGGGAGACCGTTTCGCTTAATACCTACACTCTGTCCACTAGAGAAAGCAGGATCTCCCAGTGGCCACACATTTTAATTCTACGTCCCATTCCCATTCTGTTTTGTCTATCCATGGCCTCCTCTACTGTCAAGATGAAGCCACACTCAGGTTGGAGGACTAACTCCTTATATACCGTTTGGGTAGCCTCCGACCTGATGGCACGAACATTGACTTCTCTAACTTCTGTTAATGCCCCTCCTATTTATTCCCCCCCCTTTTTTTTCTCTCTCTCTCTGCCCATCACTCTTTGCCTGTTCTCCATCTCCCTCTGGTGCTCCCCTCCCCCGTTCTTTCTCCCATGGCCTCCTGTCCCATGATCCTTTCCCTTCTCCAGCTCTGTATCCCTTTTGCCAATCACCTTTCCAGCTCTTAGCTTCACCCCACCCCCTCCCATCTTCTCCAATCATTTTGGATTTCCCCCTCCCTCTCCCAAATCTCTTACTACCTTTCCTTTCAGTTAGTCCTGACGAAGGGTCTCGGCCTGAAACGTTGACAGTGCTTCTCCCTATAGATGCTGCCTGGCCTGCTGCATTCCACCAGCATTTTGTGTGTGCGTTGCTTGAATTTCCAGCATCTGCAGATTTCCTCATGTTTCCATTCACTTCATATTGTGTTCAGTCCACATTTCTCCACTACTAAATCAATATTTATTCATTCAAAGTGACGAAAGATATAATGTAGCTTTAAGTGGATTAATGGTTAAACCTATTTCATTTGTGGTTTTGTTCTCTCAAATGACAAAAAAGAGTCCAAATATATATTTTTGTATCATTAGCTTTTTCATACATAATGTTGTGTAGTAGTTTGCATGAATAAAGTTCTTAATAAATGATATTGAGTTACCCAGACTGTTCCTGCGCATTAATCTGAATTTCTTCATCGAGGATAGATTTTTGCAAAATTGCTTTGAATTAAGGCCACTTTAATGTTTTAATTTGGATTCTAGAAACTTGCCATCTTACAGTCTAACGTAATGTGGTTGGTACTCAGTTTTCTAAGACCTATGATCGACTCTTAGAAGCAAATAAAATTGGGTTACCTGAGCTCTACAGCAGTGAAAAAAGTAGCATTGACAAAGTTGTATGTAGGCATTGGCTTACTGATACTAACCAAAGGCAAATTTGAAGTTAGGATAACAGCAGCCTATCTACCAGCTGCTGAAGATATTTGTGAATTCAGTACAGCTAAACCCAGCTGCAGTTGACAACTGACGTTTGAATTACTGGCTCATTTTCCACAGGTTACATTCGTGAAGCTCTTTTGTTTTCACTCATTGGCCACCTTATTAGATACAACTATAAACCTGTGCATTTTTTTAACTATCTAATCAGCCAATCGTGTGACAGCAGCTTAATATATAAAAGCATGCAGACATGATCAAGAGTTTCAATTGTTCAGTTCAAATATCAGAAGGGGGAGAAATGTGATCGGTGTGACTTTGATCATGGAGTAATTGTTGGTGCTAGACCCGGTGGTTTGGGTATCTCAGAAAATTGCTGATCTCCTGGGATTTTGCGTGTAACTGTCTCTAAAGTTTACAGAGAATATCCTGAGAAACAAAAAAAGCTTCCAGTGAGCGGCAGTTCTGTGGGTGAAAAGGCCTTGCTAATAACAGAGACCAGAGGAGAACGGCCAGACTGGTTCAATCTGACAAGAAGGCGACAGTAACTCAAGCAACCACACATTACAACAGTGATGTGCAGGAGAGCATTTCTGAACATATTGAACCTTGAAGTGGATGGGATACAGCAGCAGAAGACCATGAGTCACTCAGTGGCCACTTATTTGGTACTGAAGTTACATAATAAAGTGGCCATTGGGTGTATATTGAACATGGGTGGACATCACTGAATCCTATCTGCTTCTCTGCCTGTGCTCACATGCACATTGCAGTTAGAGAGCATATGGATCTTCAGTTTATCCTGCAAGTCCATGCAGAATTTCATGATAAGCTAATGAGGTCATTGTTAAAGGTTGAGATTTTTTTGAATAACTTGCATGCTGAGCAGAATGCTACTGATTTTACAACGTACACCTAAGTAACCACTTACCAGATTCATGACAAAGAGCTGCATTTGAAATTGTTATTGCTATTTCCACATCAACAAACTATGTACCACATGATTTGACCAGATAAGCTTGCAAACTAACAGGGAAAAGTGAATTTTCTGAGATAATGTGCAACCTCTTATGTCAGGATTTTTCTAAAAATAGATGAAAGTCTGATGTTTTTAGATAAGAATATGCATCATTATACACCTTGTTCTCAGCGTAACACTGTCGTTATTTTTTATTAATGTTTCCAATATCAAACTATGTATAAGTGTATTGCATTGAATATTGCATTCATTCGTAAGATAGAGTGAACAGTGCCAAATAAACATATCAAGTATAAGACATGGTGAATACTGGAGTGATTCATGTATATAATTTTTTGAAAAAGGTAGTCAAAGTTGAGTTTATTGCCGTATGCATAAGTACATGCCTTGGCAGATGGAATGAAAAACTTTGTTGCAACAGCATCATAGGCACATAGCAACAGATAAGCAACATTGATTAATCATAAATTATACACAAATTTTTTTACAAGAGAACAATTAGAACATAAAAACCAAAGTCTACTTTTGTGCAAAGTGATCAAATTGATCAGTAGTGTTGCTAAACTGTTGTGATGAGAGTCTTGAGTTTGGCTTGTAAACCAAATAGTTGAAGGGATGTAGCTGTTATTGAACACAGTGGTTTGGGACTTGAGGCTTTTGTACCTCCTGACTAATGGTAGATGTGAGCTGATGGCATGGCCTGGATGGTGGGGATCTTTGATTTCTTGAGGTAATTCTCTTGTAGATGCTGCCAAAGGTGGGGATGGATGTGCCCATGATGTATTGGACAGAGTCCATTACTTTGCAGCTTGTGTTCCTGTACATTTGAATTCCCTTACCCGAGCATGATGCGACCAGTCAGGATACTTTCCTAGTATGGTTAGCATAAAGCTTGTTAGAATGTGTAGTGACAAGCCAAACCTCCCTAAAAAGAAGGGAATTGCACTTAGACCATGACTAGGGACGTCTCTGACTGACTCGTGTCTAATTTCTCTGGCCTTGCCTGATAAACTGTTTCTCAGCTGTTGTTGCCACTTACAATGCAAATGTACTGTTTGGCTTAAATATTCTAAATCATAAACTGTAATTTGTTTATTTTAAACTTTGTAAGATTATTTTCATGGCACTTTCTTCAGCCCATCATGGTCTTGTTGGGGTTTTGGTGTCCAAGTGACTATAATTGGTGCAAGTGTCTCAGAGGTGATGATTGAGTGAGTGATTTTAAGCTTTTGTGGTAGCTCTTGCATCCTTGACCCTTCCTAATGGTACATCAGTGTCATTGCCATTGCATTGTTTATGAAAAGAAATCATTCTTTGGGCAAAAGGAGCAACCAATTTAAACAAAGCAACTGAGTGTTTTGTGTCAACACAAGACATTCAACCCACTTAGTTTCAGTTTCCTGGTATTTGAACTCTCTCCCATGGTGAGCAACTAACTGGTTTCCAAAGTCCTTTACAAATATAATCATAGAAACTTAATTGGCCGCCTTGGCTTAGATTCCTTGTGGTGGTTCTCATCTTGATGTTGTATAGTCTTGAAATGGTAATGGTATTTTCTTAGATTATATGATTGGAACTGAACAAAGTACAAATTGATATTAAGTGGAGTGGAATGCCGGATACAGCAGTGAATCATTTGTTATAAAGGTGAATAATATCAGATAGAAGAATCAGATTCTGATGCATATCTACATGCCAGAGCTATTAATTGTTTTCAGAATTTAAAGTTTCACTTTCTTGAGGTAAACCAATAATAATTTCAGTTCTTGCTCCCAATAATATTCATTATCTTACAATTAAATTTGTTTTTAGGTTTTAGACATGCTAATAAAAGTTCGATATTTGATGTTCAATAAATAAGGATGGAATGTTCCAGTTTAATTGAAGCTCTCAATAGAACATTGTGGCCTTTCCCTCGTAGTTATATTGCAAAGCTGTGGCTTGTCCACAACTTTAATGTTGTCATTGCAAACTTCATTCCTGATGTTCTGAATTAGAAGGAAAAGGTGTTTTCAGTGTAGAAATAAATTATGTAGAGATGATATTTATAAGAGGCAGTGTCTGGAATGCACTGTTTGAAAAGCTGGTGAGACCAGATTCAGTTGTGGCATTTACAAGCTATTTGAATACATATGTGAATGGAGGGGAAATGTTACTGTGCTAAGAAAAAAGCAAAAACATGATGGGGAGAATGGCCACTTTGTTTCATGATTTTGCAGTACAGGTAGTCCCTGAGTTACAAACATCTGACTTAAAGACAACTCATACTTACGAACCAAGGAAGGAGAACGCCGCCTGCCATTTTAAGTCAGATCACGACGCCGTCCGCCATTTTAAGTCATTGCCGTTGACACTATGTTGAGTGTTTAACTTTGTATGTGGCTTAAAATATTCTTAGTTAGATTCACCCTGACCCTGACCACCCCCCCCCCCCCCCCCCGAGTTCCTGTCGGCTGGTGGCGTAGTGAGATCAGCGCCAGGCTAGAGAACTGAGGTTCTCAAGTTCGATTTAGTGATAGACTGCTCCCGTGCCGGGTTGATGTCGATCCAGTGACTCCTGTACCATCCGTGCCGGGTTGATGTCCAGCGCACAACTCGACCTTGCAAAAAAAAACACTGCCACCTCCAGTTTAAATTCCCACACGGAATATTGTGGAGGATCAAATACCCAAACCCAGCACAGCTCCCACTTTTCCCATTTAACCTGTCTCATTGCGGTGAACTTTCGGACCCGGGGAATTCAGTGCGGTGGTCCTTAGGACCCAGTGGACCTTGGGAGCCGGCGCATTGAAAATAAAGTGGAAATAATAAAGCGTTTGGAAAGAGGTGAAACGCCGTCGGTCATTGGAAAAGCATTAGGCTACAGTCGGTCAACGATCAGAACAACTTTAAAGGATAACAGATAAAGTGAGAATAAGGGAGCATGTGAAAGGCCCTGCCCCGATGAAAGCTACAGTTATTACTAAGCAACACAGTAGTTTAATTATTGGAATATATACATTTCTTAAGTGTTTTATATGCATAGAAAGGTAAAATATATACTATATACTAAGATAAATGTTTGACTAACTGATGCTAAATAATACCGGATGTACTTGTTCCAACTTCCATAGAAATCTGACTTAAAGACGGACTCAGGAATGGAACACGTACGTAACCTGGGGTCTGCCTGTATATTTATCTTGAAGTGCAGTGCCCAGATTGTAGTGCAGTATGTAAGATAGCCACAATTATGGGTCTGTATATATGATTTCTGCCACTTAATTTGTTCTACTCTTTGGACTTGATCATTATCTTTATTGATTAATAGAATTTACGATCAGTGCACATTGAACTCTAGACTTTAAAAAGATCAATAGCTGTTGGTTCCTTTATATTTTAAAAATAAGCAATAGTTTATTTTTATTCCTGTACCTATTGCAAAAGTATGTGTAGCTGTACCTATTTTTTAAATATTAGTATGTATTTTCATTACATCAGACTTGTCAATACTTTAAAGTACTGATGACCATTATTGGGGGTGGGTCAGTGGTGAGAGTGGGAATATCAGGATTTGGCCCAAAGGAGGCTTCAGCTCGGAATAGGTGTTGACTCTGGGTAAATTTCTATGAAGTTTCCCTTTTTTTTTAATCTTGCTGTGTCGGGGGTACTTAGTGTAGTTTACATGGCCGTTGTGGATTCTTCATGCTAAATGTTGGGGTCCAGGAGGCGAGTAGCTGGGCGACTGTCAGGAGGAGGAATAGGAAGTTGGTGCAGAGCACCTCTGCCTATTTCCCTCAATAATAAGTACACTATTTTGGATACTGTTGTGGGGGGTGACCTCCAAGGGGAATTTCATGGAGATCAGGTTACTGGCACTAAGCAAGGGTCTGTGGCGCAGAAGGGAAAGAGGGAGAAGAGGGGAGTGGTACTGATAGGGAACTAAATAGTCAGAGGAACAAACAAGAGAATCTGTGGACATAAGCGGGATACCCAAATGATATTTTGCCTCCCAGGTGCCAGGGTCAGGGATGTCTTGGATCGAGTCCACAGCATTTTGGAGAGGGAGGGAGAGCAGCCAGATGACTTGATACATATTGGTACCAGTGACATAGGAAGGATAAGCAAAGGTGTCTTGAAGAGAGAATTTAGAGAACTAGGCAAAAAGCGGAAGAGCAGGACCCAAGGATAGTAATTTCTGGATTGCTACTTGTACCACACACCATTGAGGGTAGAAACAGGATGATTTGGCAGATAAGTGTGTGGCTGAGAAGCTGGTGGAGGGGGCATGGCTTCAGGTTCTTAGATCACTGGGATCTCTTCTGGGGGAGGTATGACCCATGCAAGAGGGATGGATTACACCTGAACCTGAGGGGCAAACGTTCTCATTGTCAGGTTTGTTAGCGCTGTTGGAGGGGGTTTAAACTAATTTAGCAGGGTGATGGTAACCAGAGTGAAGGAACTCATGATAGGAAAGATGAGTTTTAAAAAAAAGCAAAGATAGGGGGCAGCCAGTGATAGGATAAAATTGCAGCCAGCAAAGTGAGTATCAGTACATTAGGGATGCAGAATCAAAAAGAGTAGCAAATGCAGTACTCAGTGTTATATCTGAGTGCATGGAGTAAAAGAAATAAGGTGGGTGATCTTGTTGCAGTATTACAGATTGTCGGGTATGATGTTGTGGCCATCACTGATTTGTGGCTGAGTTGTATTTGAGAGCTGGATATCCAAGATTACACATTGTATAAGAGGGATAGGAAGGTAGGCAGAGGGGGTGCCATGGCTCTGCTGGTAAAGAATGGCATCAGATCATTATTAAGTGTGACATAAGATCGGAAAATGTTGAATCCTTGTGGGTTGAGTTGAGAAACTGCAAGGGTAAAAGGACCCTGATGGCAGTTACATACAGGTCTCCAAATATTTAACTGGGATATGGACTACAGATTACAACGGGAAATAGAAAAGGCATCTTTTAAGAGACTGAATTACATGGAGCTTAGAAAAATAAAAGGCTATGTGGAAGGGTAATTTTAGGCAGTTTCTAGAGTTGGTTACATGGTCAGCACAACATTGTGGGCTGAAGGGCCTGTAAGATATTGTAGATTTCCATGTTTCTAAAAGGTCAATAGTCATGGGAGATAGTCATGGGAGATTTTAACCTGCAGGTAGGTTGAAGAAAATCATGTTGGTAACGGATCTCAAGAGAGTGAATTTATTGATGGCATGTCCTTGATCCCCATTATTATTTCTCCAGCTTCATTTTCTAGCTGTCTTATATCTACGCTCATGTCTTTTTTATTTTTATTTTTAAATCTTTTTATTGATTTTAAACAAACATAAATGAAACATTGGAGTACAAATAGCTTGAGAGTACATAATTAATAGGTTAAGGTATAAATACAAATAATTAATAATCCATATATAATAACCTCCCAAACTCATAGTGGTTACAGAAAATGGAAAAAATAAGGGAACCCCCCCCCCCCCCCAAAAAAAAGAAAACTAACCTAACCAACACGGGCCATTGCATGATATCAAATATACACAGTAGCGTCAATAACTCCGCACCTCTATCCAGATAATTAAAGACGATAAGAATAAGGTTTAGGAAAAGTCAGTTTAGCTCATATGAAAATGTTGAATAAATGGTCTCTAAGTTTCTTCAAATTTAACTGAAGGGTCAAAGACAACACTTCTAATTTTTTCTAAACTCAAACAAGAAATAGTTTGAGAAAACCAGTGAAATGTAGTTGGAGGATTAATTTCTTTCCAGTTCAATAGGATAGATCTTCTAGACATTACTGTGACAAATGCAATCATCCACCGGGCTGAGGGGGATAAACAAATATTATCCACCATTGGTAAACCAAAAATTGCAGTAATAGGATGCGGTTGCAATTTGCTGTTCAGAACTGTTGAAATAATACCAAAAATATCTTTCCAATAATTTTGCAAACAGGGGCAAGACCAAAACATGTGGGTCAATGAAGCAACTTCAGAATGACATCTGTCACAGGTTGGACTAACATGAGAATAAAATCGAGCAAGTTTGTCCTTGGACATATGAGCCCTATGTACAACTTTAAATTGTATTAGGGCATGTTTAGCACAAATGGAAGAAGAATGTCTTTTTTATTTTTATATACTTGAAAAATGCTTATTTTGTGCCTTTCACAACTTAGACTCCTAATTCCTTTCACATTGTGGATAGAGGGATTGTGACTGACTTCTGGGATGGCTATTTTGTCAAATGACAAGGTTAAACCATCAGGTTTATATTGTCATAGGTTTAGAAGAATGAGAAGTCATCTCATCGAAATGTTCTAAATTCTTAGCTGGATTGGGTGGATGAATTGTTGAAACTTCTAGCTAGGTTGTCTAGGACCAGGGGTCACACAATAAAATGTTTGCCACTTAGGACAGAGGTGAGATGAAATTTATTTATCCAGAGGCAATGACTTGAAAGTTCAGTCATGATCTTAGTGAATTGTAGTACAGGCTTAAAGAGCCAAATAGTTTGCTGCTATTTCTTGTATTCTGTTGTATGATAATTGTATAACTTTTAGTGACATTTAACAGTCATGCAATCACACAGCATCAAAGCAAAGCTAATCAACACCCCCCCCCCCCCGCTCCACAGCCTGCCATCCATCATATGCTTATAGAAGGAGAAGCTGAAATCACACGTATCAGTGCTACAGGGGAATGAGAGAGGAGCTGTCCAAAGTTGATTAGAAGGGGCATTGGCAGAACAACAATGGCTGGAGTTTCAATTACCTTCATCTGGTCAGAGAACAGGAGGAGGTGATAGAGTAAGCAAGTAGTCACACCGGGGCCTCAAGAAACAGATAAGTGGGCAACAGTCAGGAGAGGGAAGGGCAAGGGTCAGATACTAGAGAGTACCCCTCTGGCTGTCCCCCTTAACAATAAGTACTTCTGTTTGAGTACTGTTGGTGGGGAACAGCCTACCTGGGGGAAGCAGCAGTGGCTGTGCCTCTGACAAAGAGTCTGGCCTTGTGGCTCAGAAGGGTAGGGAAAGGAAGAAGGCAGCAGTAACAGGGGACTCTATAGTTAGGGGGTCCAACAGGCAATTCTGTGGATGCAGGAAAGAAACCTGGATGGTAATTTGCCTTCCGGGTGCCGGGGTCCAGGATGTTTCTATATCCTGAAGTGAGAAGGTGAACAGCCAGAGGTTGTGGTACATTTTGGTACCGACCATGTAGGTAGGAAAAGAGAGGAAGTCCTGAAAACAGACTACAGAGAGTTAGGAAGTTCAGAAACAGGACCTCGAAGGTAGTCATCTTGGGATTACTGCCTGTGCCACATGACAGTGAGTATAGAAATACAGTGAAATGGAGGATAAATGCGCGGCTGAGGGATTGGAGCAGGGGACAGGAATTCAGATTTCTGGATCATTGGGACCTCTTTTGGGGTAGGTGTAACCTGTACAAAAAGAATGGGTTGCACTTGTATCCCAGGGGGACCAATATCCTGGCAGGGAGATTTGCTAAGGTTATTGGGAAGAGTTTAAACTAGAATTGCTGTGGGGGGGAGGGTGGGCGGTGGGAACCGAACTGAAGAGACAGAGAAAGGGGAAGTTGGCTCACAAGTAGAGAAAGCTTGTAGGCAGTGTGATAGGGGGGGGGGGGGGATAGGCAGGTGATAGAGAAGGGATGTGCTCAGACTGATAGTTTGAGATGTATCTATTTTAATGCAAGAATCATCATGAACAAAGCAGATGAGCTTAGAGCATGGATCAGTACTTGGAGCTATGATGTGGCCATTACAGAGACTTGATGGCTCAGGGACAGGAATTTTTACTTCAAGTGCCAGGCTTTAGATGTTTCAGAAAGGACAGGGAGGGAGGCAAAAGAGGTGGGGGCATGGCACTGCTGATCAGAGATAGTGTCGCGGCTGCAGAAAAGGAGGAAATTAAGGAGGGATTGTCCACTGAGTCTCTGTGAGTGGAAGTTAGAAACAGGAAGGGATCAATAACTATACCTGATAGTAACAGGGACCTCAAGGAGCAGATAGGGAGACAGATTCTGGAAAAATGTAATAATAACAGGGTTGTTGTGGTGGGAGATTTTAATTTCCGAAATATTGATTAGCATCTCGCTAGAGCAAAGGGTTTAGATGGGGTGGTGTTTGTTAGGTGCGTTCAGGAAGGTTTCTTGACACACTATGTAGATAAGCCTACAAGAGGAGAGACTGTACTTGATTTGGTATTGGGTAATGAACCTAGTCAGGTGTCAGGTCTCTCAGTGAGAGAGTATTTTGGAGATAGTGATCACAATTCTATCTCCTTCACCATAGCATTGGAGAGGGATAGGAACAGACAAGTTTGGGAAATGTTTAATTGGAGTAAGAGGAAATACGAGGGTATCTGGCAGGAACTTGGAAGCATAGATTGGAAACAGGTGTTCTCATGGAAATGTACAGCAGAAATGTGCCAAATGTTCAGGGAATATTTGGGTGGTGTTCTGCGATGAGACTGGGAAAGGATAGTAGGATACAGGAACTGTAGTGTACAAAGGCTGTTGAAAATCTAGTCAAGAAGAAAGGAAAAGCTTACAAAAGGTTCAAATAACAAGGTAATGATAGAGATCTAGAAGATTATAAGGCTAGCTGGAGGGAGTTTAAGAATGAAATTAGGAGAGTCAGAAAGGGCCATGAGAAGGCCTTGGTGAGCAGGATTAAGGAAAACCCCAAGGCATTTTACAAATATATGAAGAGCTAGAGGAGAAGATGTGAGAGAATAGGACCAATCAAGTGTGACAGTGGGAAAGTGTGTATGGAACCAGAGGAGATGGCAGAGATACTTAATGAGTACTTTGCTTCAGTATTCACTATGGAAAAGGATCTTGGCGATTGTAGGGATGATGCATAGCAGACTGAAAAACTTGAGTGTGTAGATATTAAGAAAAAAGATGTGCTGGAGCTTTTGTAAAGCATCTAGTTGGTTAAGTCTCCAGGACTGGATGAGATGTACCCCAGGCTACTATGGGAGGCAAAGGAGGAGATTGCTGAGCCTCTGGCAATGATCTTTGCAACATAAATGGGGACAGGTGAGGTTCCGGAGGATCGGAGGATTACGGATGTTTTTTTCCTTATTCAAGAAAGGAAGTAGAGATAGCCCAGGAAATTATGGACCAGTGAGTCTTACTTCAGTGGTTGGTAAGTTGATGGAGAAGATCCTGAGAGGCAGGATTGGTGAACATTTGGAGAGGCATAATATGATTAGGAATAGTCAGCATGGCTTTGTCAAATGCAGGTCATGCCTTATGAGCCTGATTAAATTTTTTGAGGATTTGACTAAACATGTTGATGAAGGTAGAGCAGTAGATGTAGTGTATATGGATTTCAGCAAGACATTTGATAAGGTTGCTCATGCAAGGCTTATTGAGAAAGTAAGGAGGCATGAGATCCAAGGGGCCATTGCTTTGTGGATCCAGAAATGGCTTGCTCACAGAAGGCAAAGAGTGGTAGTAGACGGGTCATATTCTGCATGGAGGTTGGTGACCAGTGCCTCAGGGATCTGTCTGGGACCCCTGCTCTTCATGGTTTTTATAAGTGACTTGGATGAAGAAGTGGAGGAATGGGTTAGTAAATTTGCTGATGACACAAAGGTTGGGGGTGTTGTGGATAGTATGGAGGGGTGTCAGAGGTTACAATGGGACATTGATAGGATGCAAAACTGGGCTAAGTGGCAGATGGAGTTCAACCCAGATAAGTGTGAGGTGGTTCATTTTGGTAGGTCAAACATGATGACAGAATATAGTATTCATGGTAAGACTCTTGGCTGTGTGGAGGATCAGAGGGATCTTGGGGTCCGAGTCCATAGGCCACTCAAAGCTGCTGCGCAGGTTGACTGTCTGCTTAAGAAGGCATACAGTGATTTGGCCTTCATCAGTCGTGGGATTGAGTTCAAGAGTCAAGAGGTAATGTTACAGCTATATAGGACCCTGGTTAGAACCCACTTGGAGTACCGTGCTCCGTTCTGGTCACCTCACTACAGGAAGGATGTGGAAACCATGGAAAAGATTCAGAGGAGATTCACAAGGATGTTACCTGGATTTGGAGTATTTTACAGGGAGGATAGGCAACCATGGCTGACAAAGGAAGTCAAAGACAGCATAAAAGGAAAAGGCAAAATTTAGTGGTAAGCTAGAGGATTGTGAAGCTTTGAAAATCCAACAGAAGGCAACTAGAAAAGCCAAGGGGGATTTAAAAATAACTGAAATCAGAAAGTAAGCAGGCCAATAATATAAAAGAGAGTACCAAATTTTTTTTTCAGATATATAAAAAGACAGGGGAGAGTGGATATTGGACCACTAGCAAATGACACTGCGGAAGTAGTAATGAGGGAGAGGCTAAGAAGTGGCAGACAAACTTCAGTATTTTGCATTAGTCTTCACAGTGGAAGACACCAGCAGTATGCCTGAAATTTGAGTGTTAGGAGGTAGAAGTGAGACAAGTTGTCATTACCAAGGAGAAGGTCCTTGGGAAACTAAAAGGTCCGAAGGTAGGTAAGTCACTTGGACCTGAAGGATGTCTCTTTAGAACAGAGATGAGGAATTTCTTTATCCAGAGGGTGATGGATCTGTGGAATTTATTGCCATGGACAGACGTGGAGGACAAATCATTGGGTATATTGGATATGGAGGTTGATAGGCTCTTGTTTAGTAAGGGCATCAAAGATTATGGGGAGAAGGCAGGAGAATGGGATTGAGAGGAATAATAAATCAGCTGTGATAGAATGGCGGAACAGACCAATAGGCCAAATGGTCTGAATCTACTCGTACTGTATGTCTTGCAGTCTTCTACCAGTCCAATTTTATAGCACTTGGTCTATCATTTCTGTGATGTACTGGTTTTACTTTTCTGATTTATCTTCACCCTGACTATGTATCGCTTGTATCTAGCTTGCCATCCTACAGCAGAATTGCCTGATGACCCTTCACTTCTTCCTTTAATAAAACCCTGATCAGAGCCTTTTTGCTTTCACTTTCTTGGTTGCATTTGCTCTCAAATTGAACAATTTCTTCTTCACCTTCACTACATTCTCCGGATCAAAGTGGTAGCTATGAGAACTTGTATGAGCCCAAGCTTTGACCATCTCTTTCTGTGATTCATGAAACAATCTTTATATGTCCTAATCAGGTCTCTGTCCTCAACTCTTTGTCCATTGTGTTCATCACTTTTTTTTGCTGCTTCCTATGTTCACGTGGAGCTTGCAAACCTTATTGATTTGCTACAGCAGATAACCTGCTGGAGGACCTTAGCAAGAACTCAGCATCTATGAGAGGAAAACAATTGTTGATAGGTCAGGCTGAAATCCAGGGTTTCTACATGAAACACTGACAATTCCGTTCCTTCACAGATGCTGATTGACTGGCTGGGTTCGTCCGGCAGATTTTAATTGCCACTATTCGAGCACCTACAGTTTCTTGTTTCATTATTGCTTTGCTGCCTATTTCTACCCTGCTCTCACTTTAATGTGCTTCATATTTGATTCTTGACATCTCTTGTCATCTCCTCAGGTGAGCTGCTGGGTTGTATTATATGCCTCACATATTTTAGTACTCTCCTCCCTTTCTCCCTTTCTTATTTAAACTTAATCCTCTTCTCCATCAGCATTGTTTTTGTGCTGATTGCAGAACTTCTATGCTAATATTCTTATGGTATCTTACTTTTCCTTCTCTGTGGCTTCCCCTCTGCTGAAACCATTTCATATGCATCTGCTCTCTCTTTTCCTCAATCACTGAATAAAATTGCTGACCATTTAGGGTAGCCCAGTTAATAGGCTTTACAATCTAGTTTGAATGCCAAGTATTGGTCAAGTTTTTGCTTCAAGTTATATTTTTTGCATTCCTTTTTAATTTTTCAGAACTGCAATGAAATCATTATTTGTGAAAGACAAAGGGAGTGATCTGTTGGTTTATTAATATTTATTCAATCTGCTGGGTTACTGTCAAAGCTGACTCAGAAGCCCTACCCATTTTAAAAGTGCTAAGGTAAAGTGAAAGGGTTGCCTTCCAACCACAAGCATGAACATGCCAGATCAGTTATCTGCTGGTTGGAGTGTTGAGTAAGAATGTGGTTAATCTTATTCCAGCTGACCCCTGAAACACTGAGCAATTTAATACAGTTGAAAATTAAACATGTAAGAAGATCACTTTATTTTCAATTATGCTTTTTAATTTCATTTGAATTTTGGCCGGCTGCTGTTTGTTAACACTGCTAAATTGGTAAATTGGTGTGTTTTCAAAGTTATGCAATTGAACCTTTTATTGACTGTTTAAATGTTCATGATTGAGCTCTTAGTAATTTACAGTAAGATTGATGCTGTTAAAACTGGGAATGCAGAGAAAGCAATTAATTTGATTGGTTATGTATGTATTCAATGTTTGCACTATATCAGATCAAGTGAACGTCCATGATTTCAGCCATACTTGTGGTACTGTGGTGTAGCTAATTAAGTTAGTAGGTTAATTGTTTATTGAAATACTCGCACCCCCCCCCCCCCCCGTGTGTGTGTGTGTGTGTGAGAGAGAGAGATAGAGTCAAGAAGTCATAATGGAAATGTGGGGAGATCAGGTTATAGAGAAAATTATTGGGGCTATGGTAGACTTGATAGTCTGAAATGACCTACTTCATGTTATATAGAATATACATGTAGTCAAAAGAAACAGATCATGTAATGAAGCACAGATAACAGACTTTCCTTTTTATTTGTTCATTCTTGTGATCTGGCTGTTGCTGTTAAGGGCAGGATGCATCTCACTCAGCAGCAGTGATCAGAACAGTGATCACATATTCAAGTCAGGATGGTGCGTGGCTAAGAGCACTAGAAGTGGAGCTGTTGCCATTTACCTAAAGTTCTTGTGCTACTCATCGTGGACGTTGCAATTTGAGGGATGGTGTCAGAGTAGCCCAACTAAGAAACTGGTGGAGGGAACAAATGTGGATAGAACTGGTGGATAGAACACCAGTTGGGTCTCAGTGTTATTGGTAAATGGAGAACATTCCATCATATTATCAATCTATGTCTGTAAATGACAGAAGGACTTTTGGGTATCGGCAGGTGAGTCACTGATTACAGTATCTCTAGCCTTTGATTTGCACTTACTGCCACAATACTTGTCAGTGGTGATTCTAGGATGAAGGTGGGGGTGGCATTGGTAATGGTAATGTCATTGAACTTCAAGGGTAATAGTTTGGTCTTTGCTTTGGAGATGGTTGTATTCCAGTACGTTTGTAGCATGAATGGGGGCATTGTAATGTTGCTTAGGTCTAATTCATACACAAGTGGAATTCTTCCATTACTGAGGAGTTGCAAATAGAATTGAACCTTGTGCAGACATCAGCAAAACATCCCTGATTCTGAGATTTTGTTGGAAAAGGAAGGGCCATAGGAGAATCAGTTGAAAATGGTTGAGCACGGACTTCCGGTTAAGATGGCAGTAGCTTAAGTCTCTAAAACTATTGCTCCGCTCCATTTCATATACCTGCATTTATTTCTTAATCTTCCTCCCACTATTGAAATTGCTGGCTGCAAAATGAGTGTATCTGAGCCTATTAAATCGGCAAAAAAAGACACTCCTTCGGGAGCAACCTTGAGTGAAGTTGTGTCGCTGTTAGAACAAACCCGACAAGATATGTTTTCTCAATTTAGTTCGTTGGAACTGAAACTGGATAAAGTCAACTCTACACTGGAGAATCATGCTCAACGTTTATCACATGTTGAAGAAGTCACGGAAAAACTAGACCGTTGTTGTAAAGACCTGGAAAGAGTTTGCTCTACCCTAAAGGAGCATAATAGCAAGTTAACTTATGGACCTTGAAAGCAGGAGTAGACGCCAAAATCTTCGAATTCTCGGCTTGCCTGAGATTGTTGAAGGGGGATCTCCTGTCGAATTTTTCTCAAACTTTCTATGTGAGATTTTTGGAAGCAAAATACTTTCCAGTCCTCCAGAGACTGATCGAGCACACCATATCTTTACACCTCGCTCAGCGGATGACCAGAGACCATGTCCAGTGATAATTTGCCTCTATTGCTACCAAATCAAGGATTTACTAATTAAAGAAGCTCGCCAACGTAAAATGCTTCAATATAAAGGTCATGCTATCCGTTTAGTAGAGGACTATGCACCTCAAGTTATGAGTCAACGTGCTGAATACAGAGGAGTAATGAAAGTTCTCTACGATTGCGGACTTCATCCGTCTCTCGCCTATCCAGCCCAGCTCCGAAACAAGCTTAGGAACGGCGATTTTAAACGTTTCGATTCGGTTGCAGAGGCGCAGACCTTCATTGATAGCCTATCTGCTGCTTCGAGTTCCTCAGATACGATATGATATGACTTTTTTTTCTTCTCAGCTTTTTTTGTTTGTTTAGATAAGTAATTTTTTTTCTAATATTCTAATCTTTATTTCTATCTTTTTCATTATCCATTTAACTCAATGTATTTTGATACGATGGATTTCTATTTTTTCAGTATGGGCAACTTCATTTTCCTTAAATAGAGCTGATTGTGAAACTATGTAATTAGACAGCTCTTAAAGGTCTTTGGAGACTTTATTTCAAAATGGGGTCAGTGTCACATTTAAAAATTGATATCGATTTGTGAAGTGACGACGTCTTTGAATGGTTTTTTGTTTTTCTTTTCAGACGTCAGTCTCCAATTTCTACAAATCTTGATATTTTCTTTTTTAAATTTAAAATGTAGCTGTTGTCGCATCTATTTAATTATTAGCTTAATTATGTTGCATTGTCCTGTTGAAGTGTTTTTTTTCCATTTTCTCAATTTTAGTTTCTATCTTACATAATTTTAGTTCTTCAAAGGTGATGATTTTTTTTCTCTCTGGTTAGATTATTTTAACCTTAAGCAGCAGTTGATGCTGTACCTTTAACCTCAGTTTTGGGTTTGGATCAAATTCCTCTCAAATGTATTTTTCTTTGGTGGTTTTTTTTTTCCTGTGTTTCAAGATGCTATTTGTGTTTTTTTTCTTATTTTTATGAATCGGTTGGATTACTTACTTTGACGTTAACGTTTTCTGTATAACTGAGTTTATAGATTATCTTTTTTTCGGTTTATCAACTCTAGCGGGAAGGTTGGGGTAAGTTTTTTTGGACCATTATTTACAAACTTTGGATGTATTGTTTTTTTCTTGTTAAGGTAAATCTTTGTTTGTAACTCTTAAAGCTTTTTGGTGTTTATTTCCATTACTGTATCAACAGTTGGAGTGGAGATAATTAAGATGTTACCTAATTGGAAGTCCAGTAGGGGATTAGTTTTTCTCAGGGTGAGCTTGCTGCTTTATATTTGCAGCTTTCTTGTTGTAGGTTTAGAGGGTGTGGGTGGGAACTCCAATGCTAATATTATATATGGAAATTTGACATATCTGTACTATACAGGATGTAATTTCATCCTGTTTTTTTTCTTCTTTTTTTTAAACATATATCCATTTTAATTGGTTGCCCATTTGTACCTAAAAACACTCAAAAACTTCTGCAATACATGAAAACATCAATCATGTTTTTAGAAACAAATATAAATGCTCCCTTTTCACATAAAAATAAGTTTGAGGCATGAAAATAAGCCAAGGCAAGGTAATTTTTTTGTCTAATAGTTGCAGCTGAATAAATGGTATTCAGATAATTATTCTGAGAAGTTAGACTGCCAACTCTGTTCTGAGTTTTTTTTAAAACTTTTTTTTAATTGTATTTCAAGTAGTTACAAAATAAAAGTGTTAAAAAAAATGTATATTACCCATCTCCCCTCCCCTTAACCACTCCCCCCTAGCATCCCTATAGAAAAAAAAGAAGAAAGAAAGAAAGAATGCCTGGATATTGAAAGATCCCCACATGCTCCATGGAGTTCGTAATAACTTTAGTATATATATTTATTTCTTTCCCCAAATAACCAATTATTTCATCTTCAGAGCACCCATATATTTAATCCTGTCTTTTGTAAAAAAGGGCGCCAAATTTTCAAAAATGTTTCATATTTATCTCTTAAATTATAAGTAATTTTTTCAAGTGGAATACAGCTATAATTTCTTTCTTCCAACGATCTATACTTAAATATGTATCCGATTTCCAAGTAACTGCAATAGCCTTTTTGGCTACTGCCAATGCAATTTTTATAAATTCTTTCTGATATTTATTCAATTTGGGTTTCGGTTTTATCCCTTCAATATCACCTAGTAAAAATAATATTGGATTATGTGGAAGTTGTATTCCAATAATTTGTTCCAATAAAACTCTTAAATTTGTCCAAAAAGGTTGAATTTTAGAACAAGACCAAGTAGAGTGTAAAAAAGTACCGATTTCTTGGTTACATCGGAAACATTGATCGGATAAATTTGGGTTTAATTTATTTATTTTTTGTGGTGTAATATATAATTGATGTAAAAAGTTATATTGCACTAATCTTAACTGGACATTTGTTGTATTTGTCATACTCTCAAGACAGTCTTGACCAATTTGTTTCTTCAATTTTAATATTCAAGTCACTTTCCCATTTTTGTCTTGACTTATAGACTCCTTGTTTAATTGCTTGTTTTTGAATCAAATTATACATACAAGAAATGAATTTTTTAATCTTTCCTTTTCGAATTAAAGTTTCTATTTCATTAGATTTCGGCAATAACATTGTTTGACCTAGTTTTTCTCTTAAATAAGCCCTTAGTTGAAAGTAACAAAAAAGAGTGTTGTTTGATACTTTATATTTATTCTTTAATTGATCAAATGACATTAATATACCTCCTTCAAAACAATCACCTATATATCTAATCCCTTTTTGAAATCAATTATATAAAAGTTGATTATCCATTGTAAAAGGAATAAGTCTATTTTGAATTAAAGATCTCTTTGCTAATAAGGATTTCTTTATCTCATCATCAACATTTATCTTATTCCATAAGTCAATCAAATGTTTTAATATAGGAGATTCTTTCTTTTCCCGTATCCAATTAGATTCCCATTTATATATAAAATCTTCTGGTGTATTTTCTTCTATTTTATCTAGTTCTATTCTAATCCATGCTGGTTTATCGTTCTCAAAAAACGATGCAATAAATCTAAGTTGATTTGCTTTATAATAATTCTTAAAATTTGGAAGTTGTAACCCTCCTGGATCAACTTTCCATGTCAATTTTTCCAACGATATTCTTGACATCTTACCTTTCCAAAGAAACTTCCTCACATATTTATTTAACTCTTGAAAAAACTTCTGGGGTATTTGTATTGGTAGTGATGGAAATAAGTATTGTAATCTAGGGAATATATTCATTTTTATGGTATTTACTCTACCTACTAATGTTATTGGTAATAGCATCCATTTATCAAGATCTTCTTGAATTTTTTTCAATAGTGGTAAATAATTTAATTTATATAAATTCTTTATATCATTATCAACTCTTATACCTAAATATTTTATACCATTTGCCGGCCATCTAAATTGAGTTATTAATCGACATTGACTATAATCTCCTTTAGTAAGAGGTAAAATTTCACTTTTATCCCAATTTATTTTATAACATGATATTTTCCCATATTCTTCTAATCTATAGGATAATTTATGCAACGAGTGCAATGGGTTTTTTAAATAAAGCAGAACATCATCAGCAAATAAGTTAATCTTGTATTCTTCCTGATTAACTCTAAAACCCTTAATATCTGGGTCCATTCTAATTAATTCAGCTAATGGCTCTATCGCCAACACAAATAAAGCAGGTGATAATGGACAACCTTGCCTAGTTGACCTTGTTAACTGAAATGGTGTTGAAATTTGACCCTTTGTCACTACTTTAGCTTTGGGATTAGTATTTAAGGTTTTAATCCATTTTATAAAAGGTACTCCTAATCCATATTTTTCCAATACCTTAAATAAAAAATCCCATTCCAATCTATCAAATGCTTTTTCTGCATCCAAGGCAACTGCCACACTCATTTCCTCCCTCTTTTGCGCTAAATGAATTATACTAAATAACCGAGTTACATTATCTGCCGATTGTCTATTTTTAATAAATCCTGTTTGATCCATATGTACTAATTTTGGTAAACATTTAGATAATCTGTTGGATAAAATTTTTGCTATTATTTTATAATTGGTGTTTAATAAAGAAATAGGTCTATATGATGCTGGTTTTAAAAGATCTCTATCTTTTTTTGGCAATACTATTAAAACAGCTGTCGAATAGGATTCTGGAAGTTTATGTGTTCTTTCTGCTTGGTGCATTAACTCCATAAAAGGAGGAATTAATAAATCTTTAAACTTTTTATAAAATTCAGGCGGAAAACCATCTCCTCCTGGAGATTTATTACTTTGAAGTGATCCTAAGGCTTCTTCGACCTCTTTCAATGTAAAAGGCATATCTAATCCCTTCTGTTCTTCCGTATTTAATTTTGGAAGAGTTATTTGTGATAAAAACCTTTCTATCTTGACATTATCATTTTGTGATTCTGATTTATACAACGCAGAATAAAAATTCTTAAAAGCTTCATTAATTTCTAAAGGTTTATAAGTAATTTTATTTACTCTTGTTCAAATTGCATTTATCGTTTTAGAAGTCTGGTCTGTTTTTAACTGCCTTGCAAGGACCTTATGTGATCTTTCACCTAGTTCATAATATCTCTGTTTAGTTCTCATAATTGCTTTTTCTGTTCGATATGTTTGGAGTGTATTATATTGTAACTTATTAATAAGTTGTCTTCTTTTTTCTTCTGTCATATTTCTTTGAGATTCTTTTTCTAATTTTATAATCTCTTTTTCCAATTGATCTATTTCTATCATATATTCCTTCTTAATTTTAGAAGTATAACTTATTATCTGACCTCTCAAATATGCCTTCATTGCTTCCCACAATATAAATTTATCATCAACTGAATGTAAATTTGTATCTAAAAAGAACTGAATCTGCTTTTTCATAAAATCACAAAAATCTTGATGTTTTAATAATACTGAATTAAATCTCCACCTATAAATTGATTCCTCTTTATCTATCATTATCATTGTCATTATTAAAGGAGAATGATCTGATAATATTCTTGCTTTATATTCCACATTTTTCACTCTATCTTGAATGTTCGTTGATAATAGGAAAAAATCTATCCTTGAATATGTTTTATGTCTATTTGAATAAAATGAATAATCTCTTTCTTTTGGATTAGTTCTTCTCCATATATCAATCAAATTTAAGTCTTTCATCAATGATAGAGTTAATTTTGCCACTTTTGACTTTGTGACAACCTTTGTTGATCTATTTAAAACTGGATCTAGACAAAAGTTAAAATCTTCACCTATTAATATTTTATCATGTGCATTAGCCAAATTCAAAAAGACCTCCTGTAATAATTTTACATCATTTTAATTTGGTGCATAAGTATTCATAGTTCTGAAAAAATTTGACAATGTATAATTAGATATCTCCCCACCGAATCAATTAATACGTTTTGTATTTTAATTGGTAAATTTTTATTAACCAAAATTGCAACTCCTCTTGTCTTTGAGTTAAGTGAAGCTGCAATAACATTTCCTACCCAGTCTCTTTTTAATTTCTGATGTTCTATTTCTGTTAAATGAGTTTATTGTAAAAAAAAAGCTATATCTGTTCTCATTTTTTTAATGTATGTTAAAATTCTTTTTCTTTTTACCGGCCCATTAAGCCCATTAACATTAAAACTTAAAAAATTCAGTAAATTAGTTATTATTTTTTTTAATTATATTACTCCAATCTATAATAATACCTAATCTTTCAACTTTCGTGGTATCCTAGGAAATCTTTCTAAAAGTCTCCATGTTGCCACCAATCATGTTGCCACCAATCATCCAGGCAAAAAGATAGGGGAAAAATAGAGTATAAAGAAAAAAACAAAATACCCCCCTACTAATGTTGTGAAAAAAAAACACAACATTACCCCCCCCTCTGTTGTACGGGTCATGGCAATCGCCATGATTACACACGTGAATCCCGCAGAAACCGGTCCAAAGCTCCCCAGCCCCCCCGCAACATAAAAAAGTATATACATAGGAAGAAAAAAAATACTATTCTCAATTAGTGTTTCTAAAATTTTGCTTTTCTCCCCTATATTATCCTTAAATATCCATCACTTCTGTTCACTGTCTCTATCTTCATCTTTAATCCATTACGTTTGGAAGTCTTTATGTATAATTAGCCACTAGATGGAAGTTCTTGTGCGAACACCTCCGCTTCTCGATAATCAGAAAAAAATCTTCTTTTTCCCTCCTTCAAAAAAATTATCAATGTTGCTGGGTGATGCATTATAAATTTATAACCTTTTTCCCATAAGACTGTTTTCGCTGGGTTAAATTCCTTCTTTCTCTTCAAAAGATTATAACTTATATCAGGATAAAAAAGAACTGGTTTCCCTGGATCAATGGTCTGTTTCTATTTTTGGCACATTGGGCAGCCACCTTCAGGATCTTTTCTTTGTCTTGGTATCTTAAGCATTTTATCAGAATTGATCGCGGATTTTGATCAGGTTGAGGTCTTGACCTTAAGGTTCTGTGAGCCCTTTCTATCTCAATTGGAGTTACTCCTACCATTTCCAATTTTTCAGGGATCCATTTTTGAAAAAAACTTATTGGATCATCACCTTCTTCATCTTCTTTAAGTCCAACAATTTTAATATTGTTTCGTCTACTAAAATTTTCAAGCTTATCAATTTTTTCCATAAATTGTTTTCTTTCTGATGTCCAAACAGTATTCTCATCTTCCATTTTGTTCATTCTTTCAACCATGTCTTCCGTTGTAGTTTCCAAGTCTATAATTCTCTTTTCCATTTTTTCCTGTCTCTGTCATTTTATCAAACATAATCTCCATATTTATCATTTTTCTTTGATTTCTTTTTGATTACTTTTAATTACTTTGAATGTGCCTAATTTACGCATTATTTGCCTCAAAGTCTTTTCTATATTTCCCGAAGAACTTTTATCTCCATCTCCGTCTGATCTTTCCAGAGAATCTGACTCTCCCTCAGATTCACTTTCACTTTCGGTTGCAGTCGTAACTGGGCTTTGTAGTTTTGGTTGCTCCCGTTTGCGCATGCTCCTTCCTTCACGCTTGCGTAGTCCTCGTTGGTCTTTTCCTTTAGGAATGTCCGATGTTGCCGCAGTTTCCTGTTCCGTATCGCTGGTGGTATAATGTACCTGAGACCGCGGTTCTTTGGTTCTGCTCCAAGTTGCGTTGTCTTCCCGGTAGTGGTTTTCTTCATCTTCTGTTTTTGAGGCATAGCTTGAAACAATCCGGAGTAGTTTATAAGTAACTTTTAGAAAGTATTGACTAACTTTTCTTCACTTAAACATTAATTTATTGATTTTTTACGAGAGAGCTGGGTTCCAGCGTCTCGATCCTACGTCATCACGTGATGTCCCCGTTTTTTTTCTTCTGTACTTTTGCCCCAGAATTACATATAAATTTCAGATATGGTTTAATGCCTGCTATCCTTTTTTTCCTTATGTTCAATGGTTAGTCCATTGAACTTTGTCAGCTAGAATGTTAAGGGTTTGAATCATCCGGTTAAAAGGGGGAGAGTGAAACTGTTATTCCTTCTATTATTTCTGATGATAAAACTGGTTTTATTAAAAACCGTCTTCCTTTTTTTATCATTCAGCCTTTATTTAACATTTTATACTCACCTCCAACTGGGATTCCTGAATGTGTTATTTCCCTCGATGCGGAGAAAGCATTTGATTGTATAGAGTGGAACTACCTTTTTGCAGTTTTAGAAAAATTTGACTTCGGTCAAAGTTTTATCTCTTGGATCAAATTGCTGTATTTGTGTCCTACTGCCTCTGTTTTAACTAATTTTCAGAAATCCCAGTTATTTAACCTCAAATGTGGCACCTGTCAGGGATGCCCTTTAAGTCCCTTTCTCTTTGATTTGGCTATAGAACCTTTGGCGATAGCATTTCGAAATTGTCCTGAGTTGACCGGGATTTGGAGAGGGGGTGTTGAGCATAAAGTTTCTCTTTATGCTGATGACTTATTACTCTTTCTCTCAAATCCGTCAACATCCTTACCTCCAATGTTTTCACTTCTTGACAAGTTTAGCCAGCTCTCTGGATATAAACTTAATTTGCATAAGAGCGAACTTTTCCCAATTAATAAAGAAGCACAAGAATTAACATTTCATGACCTCCCTTTTAAAGTAGTTCATAATCAATTTACTTATCTTGGGATTACAGTCACAAGGAAGTTTAAAGATCTCTTTCGTGAAAATTTTGCCAATCTTTCATATACTATAGAGTCTGTTACAATGGTCACCTCTATCTATGTCTTTGGTAGGTCATATTAATGTTGTTAAAATGTATGTTCTCCCTAAACTTTTATATTTATTTCAATCAATCCCAATTTTTATTCCTAAATCTTTTTTTGATTCCTTAGACTCTATTATTTTGTCATATCTGTGGAAGAATAAGCGCTCTAGAATTAATAAAGTTTATCTCCAAAAATCTAAAAAAGAGGGTGGCATGGCTTTACCTAACTTTCGTTTATATTATTGGGCAGCCAATATACGTTGTGCTACCTTTTGGTCTTTTTTCCATGGCCAACCCGAGTGCCCTAATTGGGTGGCAATGGAGTTGAGCTCCACTAAAGAATTATCTATCTCTGCACTTCTTGGCTCTGTACTCCCTAGTAGTTTGTCCAGATTAATAGTTAATCCTCTTGTTAGACACACTTTGCGTATATGGGCTCAGTTTAGGAAATTTTATGGTTTCCATGGTTTTTCCTTTTCTAGCCCTATCTTACATAATCACCTTTTTTTACCTACTACATATGACTCAGCATTCCGGGATTGGTACAGGAAGGGCATTAGACATTTTGAAGATCTTTTTATTGATAATCACTTCGCATCTTTTCAACAGCTCTCTGCTAAGTTCAATCTGCCCAATGCTCATTTTTTAGATATCTCCAAATTAGACACTTTATTGCTCCTTTAATTCCTAACTTCCCTGAAATACCTGAGAAAAATGTTATGGACCTATTTCTTTCCATTAATCCACTAAGTAAAGGTTTAATATAATTTATTTGTGATAAATTAGCAGCCTTACGACGTGCCCCTGCGGATAAAATTAAAATGGCATGGGAGCATGATTTAAATACCTCCTTATCTGATGAGACTTGGGACTCGATTCTCAAATCAGTTAATTCAACCTCTCTTTGTGCTCGCCACTGCCTTTTACAGTTTAAGATTGTTCATAGAGCCCATATGTCTAAATCTAAATTATCTCGATTTTACCCTAACATTAGTCCGCTTTGTGATAAATGCAAAAGGGGCGAGGCCTCTCTCATTCATATGTACTGGTTTTGTCCTAGCTTGGAGAAATTTTGGAAAGATGTCTTCATAACGTTATCGTATATTCTGAATCACCACCTAGAACCTAACCCTTTAATTGCTTTGTTCGGTTTCTGGGGTGAGACAGATTTACGTCTGAGTTCGACTGTGTGTCGAATATTATCTTTTGCCTCTCTCCTGGCTAGACGTTTAATCCTCCTTAGATGGAGAGATGTTGCCCCGCCCACGCATGCTCAATGGCTTAACGATATTATGGCTTGCTTAGACTTTGAAAAAATTCATTATTCAGTTCTTAATTCAGATTTAAAGTTCCATAAGGTCTGGGGACCTTTTATTGAGTACTTTCATAACCTTCCTCTTAACTAAGGTTTTTGTTTTCGGTCCCTTGCTTTCAGCTCCTTTTTTTTGGTAGTAGGCATTATTATCTTCTGTTGCTAAGCGTATTTACAGTTTTGGGGGTTTGATTGTCCTGATTTATATTCTCTATATTGTGTTGTGGTTGGTCTGGAGTTTTTTTTGTTGCGGGGCTTGGGGAGGATACTAATTTTACATGTCTTCAATTCGGGTGCTTTTTCAATTATCTTTCTTTGTATCATATTATTATTGTATTTTTATTTTTGCACTGTATCAATGTTCTTCATTTTGATCTGGGTTTTTTTTATCTGTAGTTATGTAGAAAATGTATTAAAAAAAACTAATTTAAAAAAAGGGGGGAGAGTGTTCGCACATTTTAAACAGCTTAGAGCAAGAAACACATATTCGTCACTCAGATAATTCTCGTCTTATGGCACAATGGGCAGGACAACACTTTCATTCAACTTTTCAAGCCAAGGCGAGGGGCGTTTCAATTCTTATAAACAAAAATGTTTCTTTTGAGCTTCATAATAAGATAACTAATCCTAATGGTCGTTTTATTATTGTTTCGGGAAAACTTTATAATACGCAGGTGGTCTTAGCCAACCTTTACGCTCCTAACTCAGATGATGTAGGGTTTTTTGACCGCTTCTTTTTTCTTCATTGCCAGAACTAAGTTCATACTCTCTTATATTGGGTGGTGACTTTAACTGTTGGCTGGATCCAGTTTTGGACAGATCTTCTTCTATCCCTAGACAATTAGGTAAATCTGCTTTATTTATTCAATCTTTTCTTTCTAATTATGGAATATCTAATATTTGGTGTTTCTTTCATCCACATGAAAGAGATTACTCCTTTTTCTCACAAGTTCACCATATATTTACTAGAATCGACTATTTTTTAATTGATAATCAATTGATCCCATTCGTCCGTTCTTGTGACTATAAGAGTATATTGATTTCAGATCATGCCCCACTTACATTGTCCATAGTTCTCCCTGGCTTCCCTCAAGTAAATAAACACTGGCATTTTAATCCGACCTTGTTGTCGGATAATGACTTTGTAAAATTTATGGAGGATCAGATAACTTTCTTTTTAAATACCAATACCAATACCTCTAGTCAGGTGGTTTGGGATGCAATGAAAGCATATCTAAGAGGTCAAGTGATTTCCTACACAGCAATTTTGAAAAGAAAGACTCAATCAGATTAAAGCTATAGACCAATTATACACCCAGGTCAAGGATCCGGAGTTATATAAGAAAAGAATGGAACTTCAAACTAAATTTAATCTTATTTCTACTTATCCGATTGAACGCCAACTTTTGGGCAGTCGGAGTAAGTTCTATATTTACGGGGATAAATCTGGTAAGTCCTTAGTTAACCAACTTAGATGCTCTAAAGCAAAACAACACATCACTAAAATTCGAATGAGTAATGGGAATATTAGTGTGGACCAGTCTGAAATTAATGATACATTCAGGAATTTTTACTGTCAATTTTACGCCTCTGAATCCTTTAATGGTAATACTAATGTTATGCAATTTTTAGATAGTTTAAATATTCCTAAACTTTCTTCTGATCTTAAACATAAATTGAATAAGCCATTATCCTTAAAGGAAATATCCTGTGCTGTTTCTGCTTTGCAGCCTGGTAAATCTCCTGGTCCTGATGGGTTCTCTACAGAATTTTATAAATCATTTTCCTCATTGCTCTTATCCCAACTTAGTTTAGTTTTTCCTGATTCTTTTAAACAAAATAAATTGCCTGCATCATTTGATGAGGATTGTATCATTCTTTTAGCGAAAAAGTCAGGGATCCATTAGAATGTGCTTCATACAGGCTGATTTCTCTATTAAATGTAGATGCTAAAATTTTAACTAAAGTTTTGGCCTGTAGGCTGGAGACTATTTTACCCTTAATTATCTCTGAGGATCAATCTGGCTTTATTAAAAATCGCCTTCCCTTTTTCAATATTAGACGTCTTTTTAATATTCTATATTCATCTTCATTAGGGACCCCTGAATGTGTTATCTCTCTTGATGCTGAAAAGGCATTTGATCGGGTGGAGTGGCACTATTTATTTGCGGTTTTAGAAAAATTTGATTTTGGATGTAATCTTATTAAGTGGATTAAGTTACTATATTCCCATCCATTTGCATCAGTTTTGACTAATTCCCTGCAATCCCAACCATTTGATCTTAAACGTGGCACCCGACAGGGATGCCCTTTAAGCCCTCTGTTATTTGATCTGTCTATCGAGCCACTGGCAATTGCGTTTTGTAGTTGTACTGAACTGACTGGGATCTGGAGGGGCGGTTTTGAGCACAAAGTCTCTCTATATGCCGATGATTTGTTACTTTTTATATCAAACCCAATCACCTCCTTACCTTTGTTGTTTTCACTTCTCAATAAATTTAGTCAGCTATCCGGATACAAACTTAATCGACATAAGAATGAACTTCTTACGATAAATAAGGAAGCACAAGAATTAGAATTTAACAATCTCCCTTTTAAGGTAGTAAACAGTTGTTTTACTTATCTTGGTATTATCATAACAAGGAACTATAATCGACTGTTCAATGAGAATTTCAATAATCTTTTAAATGTTACAAAACAGAGATTAGCACAGTGGTCACCTCTGTCTTTAATTGGGTGATTTAATGTAATTAAAATGTATATTCTCCCTAAATTTTTATACTTATTTCAATCTTTACCTATATTTATTCCTAAAGTTTTTTTTGATACTTTAGATTCTATTATCTTGTCAGACCTATGGAAGACTCAATAAAGCTCATCTCCAAAAGCCTAAAGAGAAGGTGGCTTGGCGTTGCCTAATTTTCGTTCATATTATTGGGCAGCCAATATTCGTAATGTTATCTTTTGGTCCTACTTTTATAACCAGTCTGTTTGTCCAACATGGGTGGCAATGGAATTAAACACTTATAAGAAATTATCTATTCCAGCTTTACTTGGATTTGTTCTTCCTTGCTAATTGCCCAAATCTTTTATTAATCCTGTAATCAGGCATACTCTAAGAATATGGACTCAATTTAGAAAATACCATGGTCTTTATAGTTTTTCCCTCTCTAGTCCTATTCTATACAATCATATTTTTCAACCATCTATGCAGGATTCCACATTCCAAGACTGGTGCAGGAGAGGTATCAGGCGTTTTGAAGATCTTTTTGCAGACAATCGGTTTGCGTCTTTTGAACAGTTGCCTGTAAAGTTTAATTTACCGAATACTCATTTTTTTAGATACCTTCAAATTAGACATTTTATTAGCCCTTTAATACCACATTTTCCTGAACAACCTGATAAGAATGTTGTAGACTTGTTTCTTCAAATGAACCCCTTGGGCAAAGGCGTAATTTCTACTATTTGTGTTAAATTTATGATTCTCAGACAAGGCCCTTGTGATAAAATTAAAACTGCTTGGGAGCATGACTTAGGTTTTTCTTTGTCCGACAAGGTTTGGGATTCAATTCTTAAATCCATCAATTCAATCTCTTTATGTGCTCATCATTATCTCCTGTAGTTTAAAGTCGTCCACAAGGCTGATATGTCCAAAATCAAATTGGTGAAGTTCTATCCTGGTATTAGTGACAAATGCAAAGGAGGTGAGGCCTCCCTTTTCCATTTGTATTGGGCCTGTCCTACTCTGGAAAAAATTTGGAAAGATGTTTTTTTAACTTTATCTTCTATATTAAATTGTCATTTGGAACCTGATCCTTTGATCGCTCTTTTTGGTATTCTTCGAGACTCTGACAAGCATTTGACCCCGGCTAAACAACAAACATTATCTTTTGCCTCTCTTCTAGCCAGACACGCAGTATTCCTTAAATGGAGAAATGTAGTTCCCCCTACTCATGCTCAGTGGCTTAGGGATATTATGTCTTGTTTAGATCTCAAAAAGATTCACTACTCACTTTCTAATTCGGACATAAAGTTCCATAGATAAAGGGGATCTTTTCTCGAATATTTTCATAACTCACCTAGATTGACCGGTGTTTGTTCTTTTTTCTCTTGATAATCAGACCCTACATTTCCAGCTTTTTTAAAATTTTTGTTTTTTTCTGATCAGGTAGCAGGCTGCCCCCCCCCCTTTTTTTAATTACAATATATAGTTCTGGGGTAATAAAAGTGTATCTCATATAATGGTTGGCTTGGAGTTGGATAGGTGATGGATTGGGTGCTTTTCTTTCTTTTTCTCTTTTTTTTTCCTTTTTTACTATGGGTGACTTGCTCATTTGTTAAGACGTGTTATTGTTATTTTTGTTTACATGGCAATGATCCTTCTATATATTATTGATTTTCTTTTTTTTGTAGTTTGTAGAAAATTATAAATAAAATATAAAAAAAAAGAAAATGGTTGAGCCCAGGTTACTGCCCTGAGGAACTCCTACATTTTTATTCTTGGGTTGGTTGATTGATATCACTGTAGCTGCTGCACTGATTTCCATTTGATACTCACTGGAGTTTTACCTTTGTCAGATGACTTGATGTCAACAACAGCCACTGTCACCTCACTCTTTGGTCCATGTGTGGACAAAGTCTGTGAACCAAGCGGTCCCGGCAAACCATAACATACAGTATCTGGCATTGTGTCCTGTTCCTATCTGTGCCTTGTGATGCATCAAATGGCAACTTTGCCATTTGTTTACCATTGCTTTTCACGAGGTTAGCTGAATGCTCAACCCAACATGGATGGAGAGTTTTCAAGGAGCCAGCCAGATTCGAACCCGGGACCACTCGCCTCAAAGTCCACTGCGGAAGCCTCTACACCACTGGCCATCTATAACTGGCATTGGTGAATAGGATATTCACCTGGGATGTCCGGACTGTCTTATGCAGAGAGGTTAGAGAGTCTGGGCTTGTACACACTGGAATTAAGGAGATTGAGAGGGGATCTGATTGAAACATATAAGATTATTAAGGGATTAGACAAGATAGAGGGCAGGAAATATGTTCCAGATGCTGGGAGAGTCCAGTACCAGAGGGCATGGTTTGAGAATAAGGGGTAGGTCATTTAGGACAGAGTTAAGGAAAAACTTCTTCTCCCAGAGAGTTGTGGGGGTCTGGAATGCACTGCCTCGGAAGGCAGTGGAGGTCAATTCTCTGGATGCTTTCAAGAAGGAGCTAGATAGGTATCTTATGGATAGGGGAATCAAGGGATATGGGGGCAAGGCAGGAACTGGGTATTGATAGTAGATGATCAGCCATGATCTCAGAATGGCGGTGCATGCTCGAAGGGCTGAATGGTCTACTTCTGCACCTATTGTCTGTTGATATTGAAGAGTATGTGGCATTTGATAGTGCTGTTGATCTTCTATCACTTTAATTGTGAGAGCAATATTAGATTGTTTTTTGTGAACAGTCATTTCTGCCCTATTTCCTGTATTGCTAGGCAAATACTATTGCAACAGTTCTGAGGAAATGACTTTGTTACTGCAGCCAGAATGTTCTCTCAGCCTTTTTGTCAGTTTCCTTGTTACATACAAATTTAATCAAATGGACTGAATACTGTGTTCCTTGGTGGTAGCAGATGTGAATAACTTGTTCAGCTCTTCTGATACATTATGGTTGCTTATGCTTGATTTTAGCAGCTTGCTGAGCCCAGCATCACTGAGGATTGTGAAGTTTGTGGAGCCACCTTCACTGCCAGTCGTTTTCTTTACCAACACCATTCATGATTAGATGGTGTAGAGCTTTGATCAGATCTGTTGTAAGAAATGTCAGTGGCATGCTTTGGCTTTGTTGTTTGCGCACATGCATTCCTCACTTTTAGGTAGATCTGGAACTCAGCAGGTCATGCAGCATTTGTGGAGAGCAATAAACAGTTGATCTTTCAGGCCTTCATCTAGACTGGAAATGAAGAAGGAAAAAAGGTGGGTAGGGGAAGCTGGCAGGTGATCCGTGAGAGAGGAGGGTGGGTGGAGGAGGGGATGAAGTAAGAAACTGGGATGTGACAGGTGGAACCAGGTAAACAGTTGAAGAAGAGGGAATCTGATAGGAGAGGGAAGTGGACCATGGGAGAAAGGGAAGGAGGAGGGGCACCAGAGGGAGGTGAGGAGAAGAGAAGGGATGGGAGAGGAGCCAGGATGGGGAATGGAAACAGAGAGAAGGAGAAGTGGGGATAGAAATTACTGGAAGTTAGAGAGTTCGATGTTAATGCTATCAAGTTGGAGACTACCCAACAGAAAATGAGGTGTTGCTCTTCCAACTTGACATTGGAGTGGAGGAGGCCACAGACCAAAATGTTGGAAAGGGAAGTTGAATTGAAATGGGTGATGACCAGGAAAGTTTGCATTTTGGGGTGGACAAAGTAAAAATGGTTGACTTTGGGTCTCACCGATTATAGAGGAGGGAGCACTGGAAATAGTAGAAGTCCCAACAGAGAAGTGTCGCCTTACCCAGAAGGACTGTTTGGGGCTTTGAATGGTGGTGGAGGCAGAAGTGTAGGAGCAGGTGTAGCAGGGATTAGTGCTACTCTCAGCACTTGGGAGTTGTGTCAGACTAGAAGGTTGCAGGTTGAGATGTACATTCTTACTGCTGCTGATGGTCCATTTTGAGCTTTCAAACTCTCCTATTTAATGCAAATTTAGAGCCACAGGGAATATTGTAAACATCACGGTGACAGGACAAGAACTGTGTAGTGGATACATGGGAGAATAATTAGATTAAGGCACTTTTACTCAAATTACTTCCAATTTTGAAATACTATAAGCTGTCTTTTCAAATTCTGCAACTAGTTCTATGGTTCAAATTTATTTTAATGTTCCTTTAAAGCTATACGTACCTTGTAGACCCAGCAGGAATTGTGAATTAATTGGCACTTAATTATGTAGAAAAAGCTCTGCTGCTTTTGATTATGGTGAACTTGGGCGATGAAAGGAGGAGAGATCGGAAAAAGAAGTCTGAGAAATGTATGAAGTAAACATTTGTTTTTGCACTGGGAATGTAATACTATTTTGGTTAACCACTAATAATAAAAAAATTAAATGCTATTCAAATCAGTAAATCTTTTGATACCAAGATCCTGAAAAGGGAAGCATTAAATTACTTTAAGTATAGAGTCAAAGATGTTGTAAATGACAGTTCTTAATCCTTGAAGTTATTACACAAGTCGCTGAAGAGTTTGAGTTTGAGGGAAGCATCTGAGGAGGAACAATAAAAGATGTGCCTACTTTGTTAAATTGGGTACAGTTTTTTTGATAATAAGGGAAAATTTTGAAGTATCAGGATTTAGTTATTTTTAAGCAGAAAGGGAGATCAGTTCTCCTGAAGCTTAAGTGTTTGCAATTGACTTATGGATGAAATTGTCCAACAACTACACTATTTCTAAACTAAGGGCCATCTGAAACTAAGTAGTGATGGGAAGAGTCTTTTGTAATCATTTACTATTCTTATTCATTCATGAAATCATATTGATGGTATCACTTGAATTATTGAGTGGCCTTGCATTGCAGCTGGCAGTGGAGAGTGCTTAAAATTTAGGCATTAGATGTTGTATTTGGCTGTTCAATTTATCATAATGGCTGTATCATCAATAAAATCATAGATATTCTTTTACTCTGCACCATTTTGCATATCTCTTGGTCCCCTTAATATCAGAAAAACTTTTGATTTGTTTAAAATCATGTGGATGCTATATCCAAAAGGTACACAAATGCTTCTACCTTATCAGAAGGCTTAAGGAAATTTGGCACATCCCAGATGACTCTTGGTAAATTTTATAGATGCACCACAGAACACATCCTATTCATCCGGATGCATCATATCTTGATATGACAAATGGTCTACACAAGACTATAAGAAAGTACAGAACAGACTCTCATGTGATAAAGGATGATTTCTTCAACATGATCTTTATGGATAGCATGCTAAATGGAAGCTTTTCCCTGTATTTCAGTGTTTGTGACAATGATAGTCCAGAAAGAAAATATTCTCATCATCTGAGCCCTTCGTGTGCAACACATCTGGTAAATGTCACAAATAGGGGGAAGGAGACCTCGCTGATTCTCTTGGTGGTTTTTAGTGACCTTGCAGGGTCTTATGGTTTGTCGCCTTGCAGCTTCTGTACCACACAATGATGCAGCCAGACAGGGAACTCTCAATAGTACTCCTGCAGGAAGTTGTTAGGAAGGGAGTGGGGAGCCTTGCATGCCTCAATTTCCTCAGAAAGTGTAGACACTGCCTTCTTCACCTGTGAGGAGGAGGCACTGTGGGTCCAGGTTAGATCCTGAAGTTCACAATCATCTTTTTTGTCTTGTTCACTTTGAGACTCAGGTTGTTGTTCTTGCACCATCTGACAAGCCTCTTTCCCTCTCTCTGTATGCCAACTCATCATTGCTGCTGATGAGACCAACCTCTGTAGTATCATTAGTGAACTTGATGACGCGGTTTCAGCTGAATCTGGCCGTGCAGTCATGAGTCAGCAGTGGACTGAGCACCAGTGCTAAGATGCTGCTGTCAGCTTTGACTTACTTGGCTCTTTCCATCAAGAAGTCCAAGATCCAGTTCCAGAGGGGTGTTGAGTCCCAACAAGAGCAGGTTATCCACCACCCTCGGAGGGATAATCGTGTTAGATGCCTTGCTGAAGTTGACGAATAATATCCTGGGAAACAAGGCATCATTTTCTAGGTAGGACAGGCCAGAGTGAAGGGCCAAGGCTAAGACATCATCAGTGTACTGGTTTGAACAGTAGGCAAGTTGGAAAGAGTCTAATGTAGCTGGAACATGGGATTTAATAGGATGCATTACCAGTCACTCTGAGCAGTTCATAACAGTGCCATGGGGTGGTAATCATTCAGGCCAGCTACCTTTGATCTCTTGAGCAACAAAATGATGCTGGCTGCCATGGACAGTGAACTGTTTTAGTAAGATATTAAAGATGTTGGTTAAAACTTCTGTTAGCTGGGCCACATATTCCCTTTGCACCTGAGCAGGCATATTGTCCAGTCATGCAGCTTTGTGTGGGTTTACCCTGGCGAGGGTCCTCCTCTCCTTGGCTGCAGCCAGACAGGGTGCCTGTTCCTCTGGAAGAGAGGGGGTTTTCCTTGATATCATATCACTTAATTTGTAAAGTTGTACATGGGATACATTCAACCTATCGGAAAGGGAGGTGTTGCTATTGTTGATGTGCAGGGTGGATGTAATCAGTTATGGTTTAGGTACCTTGCCACATGCACTGTATGTCTCTGGTGTCACATAGGTGTCTATGGATTTTCTGTGTGTACTCACGCTTTGCCTTCCTGAAGGTATGGGAGAGAACAGCTTTTTCTGACTTTGGAGTCGTCCTGTCCCCAGGTCTGAAGGCAGTGCCCAATCCCTAGCATTGCATTAGCCTCTGCAGTCAGCTGTGGTTCTGGTTTGCCCTGGCAGTGTAGTGTTTAACCACAGTAACACCTCAATGTACTTTCCTATGTAGCCAGTCATCAATCCCACATATTCATCAATGTTGACGTAATGATCGTAGATAGCCACCTCCCTGAAGGTGCTCCTGGCCATGCTTTTGAAACAGTCCTGCAGTGAACTTCTGGCCAGATTCTGCTCCTTGTGAACTGGTTTGACTAATTTAACCAGTGGCCTATATACAGGGATTATCAAAATGAATATGTGGTTTTACTATCCGAGGTAAGGGCAGGGAATAGCTTTACAATCTCCACAAATGTTGGTATAAACCAGGTCTAAAATATTTTCTCCTGGTTATGAAGTTCACATGTTGGCAGGACTGTTAAGTTGGAATGATTGAAGTCACCAGCAGCAATGAAGACGCAGTCAGAGTGGGGGCTTCGAGTTTGCAGATCGCACTGTAGAGCTCTTGCAGCACTTCCCCAGCAGGCCTTCGGGTAACCAGTATCCAGGCTTCGAGTTCAACGCTTCTGAACTACCTTCAAGCTTTGATCGTCGGAACCAACCCCCAGATAACTGATAGTGGAACCCCAAATTCCAAGGTTGCTAGGTTAGAGATGCGACATAAGCTTGTCCAGTTGAGATCATTACAGCGATGAAGAGAGCTGGGAACCTGAGGATTCATTGAAGTATTACCACAAAAACCTTGAGTCACAGTTTCAATACCAGATTGATACTTGCTTCAGCAAGTTCATTTAATTATGATGAAGCATGCTTTCTGAGTCATCTGCAATCATTTTCATGAATTGTACTAAATATTGGTTCTCATCCTCTCTTCCCAACCCTACATTTTTCCCCCCATATGTGGAAATAGCTATTTTCAATTTACTTACAAGAAGTAACATGTGCTGCAGATAATGGAGAACTGATACATCATACTTAAATTTCCAATAGGCATTTGATAAGTTGCCACATTAAAGATTATTGGAGAAATACAAACTCTTGTTGTCATGGATATAGGCTAACAAGAAGCAGTAGGCACAGATGTGTCTTTTCCAGTGTAGTAAAATGTAATAATTGGTGTGCTACAAGAACAGTGCAGGGTTGTTTTTAAAACTTGTATAAATGATTTGTGTGAAGGCACTGAATGTTTGGCTTTTGAATGTGCCCATGACACACACAGGAAGGAAGGCAAGTTATGAAGAGAACAAAAGGTTTTATAAAGGGATGGAGACTGTGGCTATATCTCTCTTAATTCTATTCTTCTCAATTAATCTCCTCTCAGCCTGTTTGAAAGAAACCAGCCCAACAGCCAATTTCTTTTGGCAGCACTTGCTAAGTTGTAATGTTTCTTTTGACATTAGACACTGCATCATTGCCAAATCAATATTGCAGTCGTCAGTCAGATCATTTTAATCTGTTTAAAGCTTTCGTGCTTTTAGGATATGTATATAAAATTGGAGTAGAGGTTTTATTGACTAAAAGGAGAGATCCCCAGTCGCATCTACATCCACATCTTCTGTATGTTATGTGGCAGGAGTTCCTGATCCTATCTCTTATAGATAATGAGAGATGTACGTTCAAAGAGACTAGGCCCGTAAAATCAAAACTTTGCCTATCAGCCAGGCAACTAATTGAGAATCCACATGCAGAATTTCTGATAAATAATAACTGCCAAAAATCTGTGGCAAAAGCATCATCATGTAACCCTTTCCTAATATGTAAGGATATACTAGGAAGAGATGTCATTTGAACAAAGCAGTAAGGTTTAAGGAGTTGCTTCAAGAAAAGTGAGATAGAGTGGCTTCAAGAACTTTGGGGTCATGGAAATGAGCGGTGAAGCAACTAAATATGGCAATAACAAAAAATTGGCCTATGGCGCCTTAAGAGCTTGCTCTGTTACTGATTGTTACTCATAATTTTACTTACTTGTTTCATATCCATAACACTTGATTTCTCCAATGTCTAAAAATCTACTTAACACACTCTTCAATATATTTAATGGCTTGACATCCACAGCTGTCTGGAGTAGAATTCCAAAGATTTTTAAAGATTTACTTGTTCTTCAGATGAAAACGCTGCTGGAAATGTCAAGGTTTATTGACCCTATCTTTGACCTGAGAAGGCAATTAACTACATCACTGTGTATGCAGCCATGCACAGATGATATCCACGTTTGCAAAGTAAGATGCTTACATAATTATTTTAGCAACCATCTTATATCAAATATTCCAAAGCATACATATGTCAGCTGGGCAGTATAATCTTTTAAAATAACTCACACAACTTGGTAATGATCTCATCCCGGGATTTATTTTGAAATACGAAAGACTTTTGCATGTTATCAACCATTGACATGTTGTCTCTTTCCTCTTGCAGCTCCCCTTGTTTCCTGTGTTTTCCCCTTTTCAGAATTTTCACATCATCTTGTTATCTTTCTCCAATCTTGGTGACTGTGTATTCTCTGCTGAGTGACATGTTTGCATGAATGTCTGTTTAAAAAATGAAAATGCTATAATTTTTTTTTGGAATTTTGATATTGTTTCACAGTTTGTGCGGTGAAGATAAAACAGGATGAATAAGCTTGCTCTACGCCCAACATTTAATCTCCAGCTCTGCACTTTGAGTTCGGGAGAAAATGTTGATTGGATTGAATTGTTAAAGGCTCCAGTTTCTAATTCTCATTTTTTTGTCCCTTATTTCAGTAATATGAAGTTTTCAAGCACTTTTTGTCCTTGTATTTTAGGCATTCCTTTATGAGTTCTATTTTTCTGCATGAAGAACTTATGACAGTTGTCAAAATGGATAAAGTTTAACATTTAGTTAATACTTCTAAAGCAAAACCTATGGAAGCTCCTTTACTGTGCTCAAAAACAATGGATTATAGCAAGCACAGCAATAGCCAGCCACTTTTTGAAGCATATTTTTTCGTACTTAAATGCATCTCTACTTTTAATGAGATACCAATATTTTCAATAATGTTATGTAGAGCTAATTACGTGTTTTTTAAATCTTATGGGTATAATTATACTGAACACTTTAGTTTGCTTTATAATTTATTGAGAGCAATTTAAAATTTTATGTTGAATAATGCTCCAAAGGAATGTAATTACTTTACATCAATTTTGTGGAAGATCAGTAATTCCAACTTGAATAAATATCAAGTGTAATAGTTCCTCCTTAGCTTAAAATCAAAATGTCCATGTATCTTTATTAATGTGGATGTCAGCTTAATCATTTATGTGAAGTTCATTTGTCATTATTTATATGAATTCTATGTTTATTGATATGAAGGCATTGTAGATATTTATTCAAGCATGCTTGTATTTAATTTCTATTTCAAAGCAGTTATTGATTAGTCCTTTAAATGTGTCGAAAGTAATGTATAAATCAGATGAGTTCAGTTGTGTGCTGTCATATTCACTTTTCCTTTCATGTAGGTGTTAATTTCTTAAGTAACTTCTGGAAAAGTGGAATAATTTCTTTTAAGTATTGTCTATCCTATCAACGCACATCTGCCCTGCCCTATATTAAATTTCTACCCTCAAAAGCCTCATTTAAACTTGTGGTCATTAATCTGTCTCTTCCAGCCAGGCCTGATATGAATGGTGAAGTATTAGGGATTTTTCCCACTCTGAACTCAGAAGTTTTTTTCTTTAATCTGTTGATAGACAGGTCTGATTCTTTTTTCTTCCTACCTTCCCACCTCACTGCTGTTCTACTCCCAACCGGGACACAACTCCCTCCACGCCATCTTTATATAGATAAGCTTGAAATTCCATTGCTCAGATCTGAGACTTAAGGCAAGATGGGTCAAGTTGAAGGAAACTCAGGCATTTTGAACAAAATCACTCTCTAAATCATGCAATTTTTTGACATAATTATATCTAGTCAAACTAAATGTGGAACAGAAATGACACATTAATGATATATTCAAGGTGTGCTAGAGAACCTGTTAGTTGCCATATTTTTGTATAATGATGTTGTTCTGCTGTGACAATGTCTTACAAGTAGGTGTACACTGAACTGTAGGAATACCTAAAACAATATCTAAACAATAATTTGAATAAACTATATAAAATGTTTTGGGCAATATTAAAATTCTTTGGATTTAGCAGTAAATTGTTTTAATTGGCAAGCAGTCATTGAGTATGACAACACAGAAACAGGTTCCTTTGGCCCATCCAGTCTATGCTGAGCTGTTATTCTGCCTAGTCCCATGGATCCTCACTTTTACCATAGTCCTCCATACCCCTCCCTGCCATGTACTTATCCAAACTTCTCTTAAATGATTTACAAAGGCCAGTATGCCAAAGGCTCTCTTTATGGCCCTATCTACCTGTGATGCCAATTAGGAATTATGGATCTTTATACCCAGATCCCTTTGTTCTACTATAATCCTCAGTAGCCTACCATTCACTGATTTGTCCTCCCAAAATGCAACACCTCACACTAGTCCGCATTAAATTTCATCTAACATTTTTTGGCCTATTTTTCCAACAGGTCCATATACCACTGCAAGCTTTGATAACCATCTTCACTGTCCACTGTGCCCCCAATCTTAGTGGTATATGTAAATTTGCTGATCCAGTTTGCCACAATTTTATCATCCAAGTCACTAATATAAATGACCAGCAACAACAGACCCAGCAACATTCCCTGCAGCACACCACTAGTCACAGGCCTCCAGTCAGACATGCAGCCATCTACTATTGCACTGGCTTCTCCTGCTAAGCCATTGTTGAATCCAGTTCACTACTTCGTACTGAATGCCAAATGACTGAAACTTCTGGATCAGCCTCCATGTGAGACTTTGTCAGAGGCTTTGCTAAGGTTCATGTAGACACTGTCCACTGCCTTTCCTTCATCAAATTTCCTGGTAACCTTTAAAAATGTAAGATTAGTTAGATGCAACCTATCACACACTAAGCCATGTTGATTATCCCTAACCAGGCCCTTTCAATCCAAGTGCTTAAAAACCCTGCCCCTTCAGTACCTTCCAGTAATTTACCCACTAATAATATAAATACAGTTGATGTATATATGAACTTCCAAAAGATGTTTAGTAGTATCACAAATAGGGCTCCTGATAAGACTAAAGTACTTGGAATAAAAGGAGGTGTGGCAGTATGGATAAAATAGAATGGGCACTATGGTAGCGTAGCAGTTAGTGCACCAGTATTACAGCCCAGGCGATGGAGTTCGGAGTTCAGTTCCTGTGCTGACTGTAAGGAGTTGTATCTTCTTCCTGTGACCATGTGGATTTCCTCCAGGTGCTCTGGTTTCCTCCCACAGCCCAAAGATGTACCAGTTAATAGGCTAATTGGTCACTGTAAATTGTCCTGTGATTAAGCTACTGTTAAATAGATGAGTTACTGGTCAGCAAGGCTTGTTGGGCTGGGCAGGCCTGTTCCACACAATCACACTAAAATAAAAAAAAACTGAATGAGTAACAGGAAACCATGTACAGTTGATAAGTTACTTTTTAGATGGGAGAGTAATGTGCAGTGGCATTGTCAAGAGGCAGTCTTGGGAGTACAAGGCACAATTCCCATATGTGCAGATGATGCAAAACTTGGTGTTGTAGTGAGCTGGGTGAAGGGTAGTAATAGGCATAAAGGACAATAGATAGATTGGTGTAAGATATTGATTTAATGTGAAAAATAAAAGATGTTACATTTTTGTCAGAACAATGAGAAGAAGCAATATAAACTAGAGGCACAATTCTAAAAGATAGAAGAATATGGCAATCTGGGATTGTGTGCATAATTCATGGTAGGTTGTAGGTTGCTGGGCTTTCTAAATTATACAGTGATCCTTTATAAAATGAAATCATGATGAGCTTCCATAAAATGTAATTCAAAAAACAATGAATGCTGAATATCTGAATTAAAATAGAAAAGGCTAGAAACACTCATCTGTAAGAAACCATTTATATACAGGTTGAAGATCCTTCATTGGAAATGGGAGAGAATGCAAAATAATTGCAAAGAAGGTATGGGAGGATGCTAAGGGCAAAGAGAACAATGGATAAGATATGGTTGGATTGGGCATAAATGCTGATGAAATCATCTGGTCGATAGATTATTAAGTATGGTTAAAGAGAGTTGATGCAGATATAAAAGATGTAAAATGCTGAGCAGAGGTGGGCTGTGTTGGTGGTTAGAAGAAACAGTGGAACTGGCCAGTTTTGATGCAATAGAGAAAACACGTTACCTAAAGTTGCAGAGTTAAATGTTAAGTTGAGACTATTGCAAGATGAGCAAAAAGAAAATGAGGTATTAGAACACAAGAGCACAGCAAGGTACAGGGCATTTGGCCCACAATATTGTGCCAAATCAGCTAAAAACAAATTAACAACATCTAAATCCCTCCTACCCACACTACGTCCATTGTTCCTCAGTTTTATGTTGTGTGCTTGTTATAATGATGCAGAAAGCCATAGGTAGGCCAGAGTGGGATTTGGATGGGTATTAAAGTGGCAAACAATGAGAAACTAAGGGTTACCTCAGCAAGTGTACAACAAAGTGGTTAGCTATTCTGAATTTGGTTTCTCCATTGCTGAGGAAAGCACATTGTGTACACTGAGTATGGTACACTAGATTTGGAGAAGTGTAAGTGAATTTCTGGTTCACTTGGCATTTTGAGTATTTTGGTTCAGCCAGAACTTTGAGTATTGTGCCTGACTCTAAGCAACATACAAGAAAGGAGTATGTAGAGGCTTTGTAATAGATGATATAATAGAGATTAATTAAGATGAGCCTAGAGCGTGGATCAGTACTTGGAGTTATGATGTTATGACCATTACAGAGACCTGGATGGCACAGAAGCAGGAATGGTTACTTCGAGTGCCAGGGTTTAGATGTTTCAGAAAGGGAGGGAGGCAAAAGAGATGGGGGCGTGGCACTGTTGATCAGAGATAGTGTCACGGCTGCAGAAGAAAAGGAGGAAGTCATGGAGGGATTGTCTACAGAGCCTCTGTGGGTGGATGTTAGGAACAGGAAGGGGTCAATAACTCTACTGGATGTTTTTGATAGACCACACAATAGTAATAGGGACATCGAAGAGCAGATAGGGAGACAGACTCTGGAAAGGTGTAATAATAACAGGGAGATTTTAATTTCCCAAATATTGATTGGCATGTCCCTAGAGCAAGGGGTTTAGTTGGGATGGAGTTTATTAAGTGTGTTCAGGAAGGTTTCTTGACACAGTATGCAGATAAGCCTACAAGAGGAGAGACTGTACTTGATCTGGTATCGGAAACTGAACCTGGTCAGGTGTCAGGTCTGTCAGTGGGAGAGCATTTTGGAGATAATGATCACAATTCTATCTATCTTCTTTACCATAGCATTGGAGAGGGATAGGAACAGACAGGTTAGGAAAGCATTTAATTGGAGTAAGGGGAGATATGGAGTTATCAGGCAGGAACTTGGAAGCAAAATTTGGAGACAGATGTTCTCAGGGAAACATACAGAAGAAATGTGGCAAATGTTCAGGGGATATTTGCGTGGAGTTCTACATGGGTACGTTCCAATGAAATGGAAAGGATGGTAGGGTACACAATCCTTGGTGTACAAAGGCTGTTGTAAATCTAGTCAAGAAGAAAAGAAGAGCTTACAAAAGGTTCAAAAAAACTAAGTAATGGTAGAGATCTGCAAAATTTTAAGGCTATCAGGAAGAAGCTTAAGAATGAAATTAAGAGATCCAGAATGGGCCATGAGAAAGCCTTGGCAGACAGGATTAAGGAAAACCTCAAGGCATTCTACAAGTATGTGAAGAGCAACAGGATAAGACGTGAGAGAATAGGACCAATCAAGTGTGACAGTGGAAAAGTGTGTATGGAACCGGAGGAGATAGCAGAGGTACTTAATGAATACTTTGCTTCAGTATTCACTACTGAAAAAGACATTGGCGATTGTAGGGATGACTTACAGCAGACTGAAAAGCTTGAGCATGTAGATATTAAGGAAGAGGATGTGCTGGAACTTTTGGAAAGCATCAAGTTGGATAAGTCACCGGGACCAGACGAAATGCACCTCAGGCTACTGTAGGAGGCAAGGGAGGAGATTGCAGAGCCTCTGGGAGTCAACTTTGCATCATCAATGGTGTTGTGGGAGGTTCTAGAGGATTGGAGGGTTGCGAATGTTGTTCCCTTATTTAAGAACGGGAGAAGAGATAGCCCAGGAAATTATAGACCAGTGAGTCTTACTTCAGTGGTTGGTAAGTTGATGGAGAAGATCCTGAGAGGCAGGATTTATGAATATTTGGAGAGGCATAATATGATTAGGAATAGTCAGCATGGATTTGTCAAAGGTAGGTCATGCCTTACGAACCTGATTGAATTTTTTGAGGATGTGACTAATCAAGTTAATGAAGGTAGATCAGTACATGTAGTGTCTATGGATTTCAGAAAGGCATTTGATAAGGTACCACATGCAAGGCTTAGTGAGAAGGTAAGGAGACATGGGATCCAAGGGGACCTAGCTTTGTGGATTCAGAACTGGCTTGCCGACAGAAGGCAACGAGTGATTGTAGACGCATGATATTCTGCTTGGAGGTCAGTGACCAGTGGTGTGCCTCAGGGGTCTGTTCTGGGATCCCCACTCTTTGTGGTTTTTATAAATGACCTGGATGAGGAAGTGCAGGGATGGGTTAGTAAGTTTGCTAACGACACAAAGGTTGGGGGTGTTGTGAATAGTGTGGAGGGCTGTCAGAGGTTACAGCAGGACATTGATAGGATGCAAAGCTGGGCTGAGAAGTGGCAGATGGAGTTCAACTCAGTTAAGTGTGAGGTGGTTCATTTTGGCAGGTCAAATATGATGGCAGAATATAGTTTTAATGGTAAGACTCTTGGAGAATCAGAGGGATCTTGGGGTCCGAGTCCATAGGACACTTAAAGCTGCTGCATAGGTTGACTGTGTGGTTAAGAAGGCATACGGTGCATCGACCTTCATCAATTGTGGGATTGAATTTAAGAGTCAAGAAGTAATGTTGCAGCTATATAGGATCCTGGTCAGACCCTACTTGGAGTACTGTGCTCAGTTCTGGTCGCCTTACTACACGAAGCACGTGGAAACCATATAAAGTGTGTAGAGGAGATTTACAAGGATGTTGCCTGGATTGGGGAGCATTACTTATCAGAATAGGTTGAGCAATCTCGGCCTTTTCTCCTTGGAGTGACGGAGGATGAGTGGTGACCTGATAGAGGTGTACAAGATGATGAAGGGCATTGATCATGTGGATAGTCAGAGGCTTTTTCCCAGGGTTGAAATGGCTAAAATGAGAGGGCAGTTTAAAGATACTTGGAAGTAGGTACAGAAGAGATGTCGGGTACGTTTTTTATGCAGAGAGTGATGAGTGCGTGGAATGGGCTGCCAGCAATGATAGTGGAAGCAGATACGATACAGTCTTTTAAGAGACTCCTGGATAGGTACATAGAGCTCAGAAAAATAGAGGGCTATGGATAGCCGTAGGTCATTTATAACGCAAGGACATGTTTGACACAGCTTTGTGGGCTGAAGGGCCTGAATGTGCTGTAGATTTTCTATGTTTCTATTATTAAATTATCCAGAGATAAAGGACTTAAGTTTTGATATATTGGAAGAGCTGGAGTTGTGCTCTTTGGGAGAGAGAGATTACAAGAGAATATAACAGATGTATTTAAAATCATGGGAGTATCAACAGGAAATATAGAATTAGAGAAGAGAGAATGAGGGTGATTGGCAGAAGAACCACAAGTGACATGTGGTGGTTAAACAACCTTGTTCACAAAAAAATGGAGATTATATAAAACCAGGAGTTTAAAAATTGTAGTCGAAGTATAGTGATAGAGGGGGAAGGAAGATTTAATTGTAGTGTTTTATGATATATGAAAAGATAGAATTTTCAGGTACATTTTGAGTACCCCTTATCCAAAAACCTGTGAAATCCAGAATTTTTTGAGCTCTGACATGACTTCAGAAATGGAAAATTCTAGAAGGTCCTAGAAAGGTTCGCAGGCGATGCATAGGTCGTTGCACACCACAGACAGTTCTAAGAAGTGATCTGACATATGTAATGAACAGAAGTTAATGTAAAATAGAAGATCACTGCATAAAGCAGAAAAAAGATCACAATCGTGTATTGAAAGAGTGAATTTTGTCAGCATCAGAGTGAACATATACTGCTTAAGAGTATGCTGATCATGAAACAAGCAAGATTTGTTAAGGCAAACTGAAAATTGAAGGTAATTATGAATATTCTGCAGGCTAATTTCAGAAATTTAAGAAAAAACACGGCATTAAATTTTGAAAAATTTGTGCTGTTCATGAAGCAGCAGAGATATTAATGAGTTTGCCAAGATCATCACTGATGAAAATCTAACAGACTTAACGGCTGTATCAGTACATATCTGTAATGAACAAGTAGAAACATAGAAAACCTACAGCACGATACAGGCCCTTCGGCCCACAAAGATGTGCCGAACATGTCCTTACCTGAGAGAAATTACCTAGGGTTACCCATTGCCCTCTGTTTTTCTGAGCTCCATATATCTATCCAGGAGTCTCTTTAAAAGACTCTATCATATCCGCCTCCACCACCATTGCCGGCAACCCATTCCACACACTCACCACACCCTGCGTAAAAAAAAAACACAAAACTTACCCCTGATATCTCCTCTGTACCTACTTCCAAGCACCTTAAAACTGTGCCCTCTTGTGCTAGCCATTTCAGCCTTGGGAAAAAACCTCCGACTATCCACACGATCAATGCCTCTCATCATCTTGTACACCTTTATCAGGTCACCTCTCATCCCCTTTCGCTCCAAGGAGAAAAGGCCAAGTTCACTCAACCTATTCTCGTAAGGCATGATACCCAATGCAGGCAACATCCTTGTAAATCTCCTCTACACCCTTTCTATGGTTAACATGGTGTAAGACAAATGCTTACTGGTAGTAATGTAGATTCAGAGTTGGAAATGATGGTGATCCCAAGCTATCATGCATTTCAGATAAGGGGCACTGTGTCTGTGAGTATGTGTAGCTATCTGGATTGTTTTTGCATAAAGCTGGTGTGGCCTTAGAAGACTGAATGATCTTCTGTAATGGAGCTCTTGTGATGTTGCATCAGTTTAGATTTTGGAATGCACTCAATGAAGCCACTGGATTTCAGTTTTGGAGGGAGCAAATGTTAATGGTGGTGGATGGGGTTGTTAGTAGCAGGCTGTTTTGTCATGGATATGTCATGTTTTTGATGTATGGTTGAAGTATTGCTTATTTTGGTCTGTAGGAATTATTTTGAATTGAATTGAGTATTTCTTACATCCTTCACATACGCGAGGAGTAAAATCTTTACTGCGTCTCCATCTGAATGTGCAAATTATAGTAATTTGTAATAAATAGTATGTGCAGTAAGATGTACAACAGAACAGTCAATATAGCTTAGAAATGCAATAGTGTCAGAGTGAACTAATCAGTCTGATGGCCTGTCTTTCTTTTCAAATCTTTTTATAATTATTGTTGGCCTGGTGGTCCTAGCTTTTATGCTTCGGTACTGTTTCCCAATGGTAGCAGCTGGAACAGTTTGTGGTTGGGGTGACTCAGATCCCCAATGATCCTTTGAGCCCTTTTTGTGCATCTGTCGCTGTAAGCGTACTGAATAGTAGGAAGTTCACATCCACAGATGTGCTGGGCTGTCCGCACCACTCTCTGCAGAGTCCTGTGATTGAGGGAAATACAGTTACCATACAGCCAGTCAGAGTGTTCTCAATTGTGCCCTTGTAGAAAGTCAATAGACAATAGACAGTAGGTGCAGGAGTAGGCCATTTGGCCCTTCTAGCCAGCACCGCCATTCACTGTGATCATGGCTGATCATACGCAATCAGTACCCCGTTCCTGCCCCTCCCCATATCCCTTGACCCCGCAATCTATAAGAGTATCTAACTCTCTCTTGAATCCATCCAGAGACTTGGCCTCCACTGCCTTCTGGGGCAGAGCATTCCACATATCCACCACTCTCTGGGTGAAAAAGTTTTTCTGCATCTCTGTTCTAAATGGCCTACCCCTTATTCTTAAACTGTGGCCTCTAGTTCTGGACTCACCCATCAGCGGGAACATGCTTCCTGCCTCCAGCGTGTCCAATCCCTTAATAATCTTATATGTTTCAATCAGATAGTCCTTAGGATTTGGGGACTCATGCTGAACTTCTTCAACCATCTGAGGTGAAAGAGGTGCTGTTGTGCTTTTCTCACCTCACAGCCAGTTTTGTACAGACCAAGTGGGATCCGAGGTGATGTGTATACCGAGCAACTTGTTCACCCTCTCAACCCCAGATCCATTGATGTCAATAGGGGTGAGCCTATCTCCATTCCTCGTGTAGTCCACAGCCAGCTCCTTTGTTTCATCACACTTGTGCATTGTTGATGGTGGAATGACTGGAGAGTCAATTATAACAAAGCTATTGATTGGGTACAGTTAGCTGTGGTAACATCAAGGGGATGTGATTGGAGCTAACCATTACCTGATATTTGTGTCCCACTAATGTTATTGACCCCTAACAACCCAAGTGTGGATGCTGGATGGCCGGATCCTGTAGGGGTGGACTACTTCATTATCTGAGAAAACACATGTGCAACCATGCACCGCTGATAGAACATCTTGTCCTGTGAAGCTGCGAAACTTTTAAGGCAATCAGGATGGAGGGAGACTTGATAGAATTATATAACATTATGGATAGAGTAGAAGACTCGTATCTTTTTCACCAGGATGGAAATGGCTGAAATACTTAGACAGAATGGTGGGTGTCTAGAATGTGCTGCCCAGGGTGGCATGGAGACATATACAATAGAGATGTTGAAGAGGCTCTTGGGTAGGCACCTAAATGTTCAGAGAGTAGACAGAAATTAACATTGTGGAGGTAGAAGGGATTAGTTCGGGATTTAATCACTAGGTTAATTTGTTCACCGCAATATGGTGGGTTAAAGTGTCTGTTGCTGTGTTGTACAGTTTTATGTTCTATGATTCAGCTTTGGACACTATGCTGAGGGAAATAAGTGGTGATTTCAAGGTGTAGTGCTGTTCGGCTTCATGAGCACAATTTATATATATTATGCACAATTCCAGCCAATACCGATAATGCTGCCTGATCTGTTACCTTCATTTTGATTGTCATAGAATACGACAGCACAATGCAGACCCTTTAACCTGTGATGCCGTGCGACTGATATAAACCTGTTCCATGATTAATCAAACCCTTCCCACCTAAGTAGCCCACAATTCTCCACTTTTTTTTTTACTTTCATGTGCCTATCTGAGTCTTTAATATGTTCCTATTGTATCAGTGTGTCTGCCTCTGGTATTACATTCCAGGCATCAACCACTCTCCGTCTTTTTAAAAAAAAACCTACCTCTGACATTTCCGCTAAACTTTCCTCCACCCACCTTAAATAGATTTTCTCTAGTATTGGTCATTGCCACTCTGGGATAAAGGGTGCTGGCTATCCACTCTATCTGTGCCTCTCATTATCTTGAATGTTTCTGTCAAATTGCCTCTCATCCTCAGTCACTGCAAAGAGAAAAGTTCTAGCTTGCTCAACCTTTCCACATAAAACATGTTCTCCAATCCAAGCACTATCTCAGTAAATCTCCTCTGCACTCTCTCTAAAGCTTCCATATCCTCCTTAAGATGGGGTGACCAGAACTAAACATGATAGTCTAAGTGTGGTCTAACCTGATTACTATGAATCAGCAACATTACATTGCAACTCTGTGTCCAGGGAAATGAAGGCTAGCACACCACATGCCTTCTTAACCACCCTATCAACTTGAGCGGCAGTTTTGAGGAATATACGGTCTTGAATATCAAGATCCCTCTGTTCCTCCACATGGTAGAAAAGTACTTACGATATAATTTTATAACAGAGAGGAGAACATGCCTACAAGCTAAGAGCTACTATAATTTTTACCATATTGAGGGAATAAAATACCTAATTACAGAGGACATTCTTCACTACCTCTCCTGCTGTCCATCACACAAAAGATCATTCAAGACTCGTCATCTAACACCTCCAATCCTCCGGCACCTCACTAGTAGATACCGACATTTTAAATATATCTGCCAGGGCCCCTGTAATTTCAACACCAGTCTCCTTCAAGGAGACCCGAGGGAATACCCTGTCAGGTCCTGGGGATTTATCTACTCTGATTTGCCTCAAGATAGCAAGTACCATCTCCTCTTCAATCTGTATAGGTTCCATGACCTCACTACTTGTTTGCCTTATTTCCATAGACTCCATGCCAGTTTCCTTAGTAAATACAGACACAAAAAACCCATTTAAGATCTCTCCCATTTCTTTTGGTTCTATACATAGCCGACCACTCTGATCTTCAAGAGGACCAATTTTATCCCTTACTATCCTTTTGTTCTTAATATACCTGTAGAAGCTTTTTGGATTATCCTTCACCTTGACTGCCAAAGCTACCTCATGTCTTCTTTTAGCCCTCCTGATTTCTTTCTTAAGTATTTTTTGCACTTTTTATTCTCTTCAAGTACCTTATTTGCTCCCCGTTTTCTATACATGTCATACATCTCTCTCTTCTTCTTTATCAGAGTTTCAATATCCCTAGAGAACCAAGGTTCCTTATTTTTACATGTCATACATCTCTCTCTTCTTCTTTATCAGAGTTTCAATATCCCTAGAGAACCAAGGTTCCTTATTTTTATTCACTTTGTCTTTAATCCTGACAGGAACATAGAAACTCTGCTCTCTCAAAATTTCTCCTTTGAAGACCTCCCACTTACCAATCACATCCTTGCCAGAGAACAACCTGTCCCAATCCACGCTTTTTAGATCCTTCCTCATTTCTTCAAAGTTGGTCTTTTGCCAGTTTAGAACTTCAACCCGAGGACCAGATCTATCTTTATCCATGATCAAGTTGAAACTAATGGTGGTGTGATCACTGGAACCAAAGTGTTCCCCTACACACACTTCCGTCACCTGACCTAACTCGTTTCCTAATAGGAGATCTAATATTGCATCCCCTCCAGTCGGTACCTCTATATATTGATTTAGAAAACTTTCCTGGACACATTTTACAAACTCTAACCCGTCTAGACCTTTAACAGTATGGGAGTCCTAATCAATACGTGGACAGTTAAAATCCCCTACTATCACAGCTTTATGTTTCCTGCAGTTGTCTACTATCTCTCTGCAGATTTGCTCTTCCAATTCTTGCTGACTATTGGGTGGTCTATAATACAACCCCATTAATGTGGTCATACCTATCCTGTTTCTCAGCTCCATCCATATGGCCTTGGTAGACAAGCCCTCTAATCTGTCCTGCCTGAGCACTGTTGCAAAATTTTCCCTGACTAGCAATGCCACCTACCCCCCTCCCCCCAACCTTCATCCCTCCGCCCCTATCATGTCTGAAACATTGGAACCCTGGAACATTAAGTTGCCAGTCCTGCCTCTCCTGTAGCCAAGTTTCACTAATGGCTACAATGTCATAATTCCACATGTCAATCCATGCCCTCAGCTCATCAGCCTTCCCCACAATACCCCTCGCATTGAAATAGACACACCTCAGAAGATTATTACCACCACACACAACCCTTCTATTTGTGACTTTGCATGAACCTTTAGCGTCATTTATTTTCACCCCTGCTCCACTATCTACTCTGGCACTCTGGTTCCCATATCCCTGCAAATCTAATTTAAACCCCGCCCCCCCCCCCCCCATAGCACTAACAAACCTCCCTGCAAGGATATTGGTCCCCCTGTAGTTCAGGTGTAACCCATCTCTCCTGTACAGGTCCCATCTGCCCCAGAAGAGGTTCCAATGATTCTGAAATCTGAAACCCTACCCCCTACACCAGTTCCTCAGCCATGCATTCATCCGCCAGAGCATCCTACTCTTACCCTCACTGGCATGTGGCACAGGTAGCAATCCTGAGATTACCACACTCGAGGTCCTGCTTTTTAACTTCCTATCAAGCTCTCTGTACTCACTCTTCAGGACCTCCTCACTCTTTCTTCCTACGTCATTGGTACCGATGTGTACCATGGCATCTGGCTGCTCACCCTCCCATTTCAGAATGCTGTGCATGCGATCAGAGACATCCCTGAGCCTGGCACCCAGGAGGCAGCAAACCAGCTGGGAGTCTCTGTCACGACCACAGAACCTCCTGTCTGTACCTCTAACTATCAAGTCCCATATCACTACCGCTCTCCTGTTCTCCCCCCCACCCCCGCACTGCAGAACCAGACTCAGTGCCAGAGATCCAGCTTCCGCAGCTTGTCCCAGGTAAGTCATCCCCCCCAACAGTATCCAAATCGGTATACTTGTTGTTGAGGGGAATGGCCACAGGGGAGACCTGCTCTGCCTGCCGTTTCCCTTTCCCTCACTTGACGGTAGCCCAATTACCCATGCGCTGCTCCTTTGGCGTAACTGCCTCCCTGTAGCTACTATCTATAAACTCCTCATTCTCCTGAATGATCCGAAGGTCATCCAGCTCCTGCTCCAGTTCCCTAACGTGGTTTGTTAGGAGCTGCAGCTGGATGCACTTCTTGCAGGTGTCATTGTCAGGGACACTGGGGGTCTCCCTGACTTCCCACATCCTGCAAGAGGAGCATTCCAACATCCTGCCTGGCATTCTCTCTACTCCAAACAAACAGAAACATACCAGAACCTACCCTCGCCTCTGCATGTTCATGCCGAAGCCTGTTGAGCCAAAGCCATTCCACTCTGACTCAGTCCACTCCAATGATGGCCACTGTATATGGCGGTCTTTTTTTTTAAACCTTTGGTGCGCTATGTCACACCTGCACTGTCTAGCCTCTTTGCCCCGATCAGTTAAGAAAAAAATGGCTTTTCTCTGAGATGCCTTTACTTCTTCACACTCTGCCTCTTGCTTCCATTTAAAAGACCGTTGAAAAATTCCTCTCCTTTTTAAACCTTTGGAGCACTATGTCACGCGCCTGAGTAGTCTAGCCTCTTTCCCATTTGAAAGAGGCAACAAACCTGAGAAATTTGGGAAAAGGACAGCTGTAAGCACTGAATCTGGCCACCTTTGACTTCACAATAGTCTGTGACTATATCTACAGAGTTGTTATCGCTGGGTTTCTGTATTCAGTTGGACATGTTGAACTAATATGAAAAGAAATGGCTGTGAGCCCCAGATGCAATCAATTATGAGATCAGGCTATATCTTGATTGCAGTACTGCATGGTAACTGCTCCACTTATAGCCATACCTGTAGTCAAGTTTTTTCCAGTACAGTCACAGGCAGATGTATAAATTTTCCTGGTGTCCTGTCACTAAGAAGTGGTAAATCAACATAAAGAATTAATATTCTCAGTAAGGTATGTATTCTCAATCATTAGTATGGTGGTGGAGGGTATTGTGCAGTGTTATTGAGCTATATCACCAATAACCTACTCACTGGTGGCCACTTGAGTTTTTGCCAAGGCCATTGATCTCCAAGCCTCATGTCTCATCCCTGTCTTCTGAAATTTGTGGAAATTGTGTTGCTGCCACCAGACATGGAAGATTCCTTTCTGTGGCTGTGCAAGTTTCACCTTAAATATTCACTCAGTACGGATACAGTTGAACCATTTAATTGAAACATATTTTGAATGTGTTGTCTTGTTATGTTAAAGTATCAATTAAGCACTGAGTTCCAGAAGAGAAGTGGAAATGGCTGTGAGTGATATCAGGCAGCATTTAATTGTGGTGTCTAGGACCCCGATAAACTCTAATCAGTGGGCCCTGAGGAAACACAATGCTTAGAATCATATCCTGCACAAAGTATAATGATTAGAACTGATAGAGGTTAATCACATCTCTGACACCAGCAATACTGCATCACTCGTAAGGGTCAAAAATACATGAATATGTAACAGGTTTCTCCATTTCTATGCCCTTCAGGTCACCCCTCAGTCTTCTGTGTTTCAGAGAGTAAAATGCTAGTTTACTGAACCTCTCCTTGTAACTCAAGTCACCAAGTGCAAGCAGCATTCTGGTAAATATTTAATTTTTAGTTCAAGTACATCTTTCCTATAACATAATGACCAAAACTATGTATAATACTCCAACCGTGGCTGCACCAACATCTTAGACAATTGCAACATAACTTCCCAACTCCTACACTTGGTGCCCTGCTTCAGCACTTCCAGTGAACCTTAACCTTCTATAACACTCCCCAAAGCCCAACCATTCATTGTACAAGTCCTATCCTGACCTTCCAAATTGAGGTTCCTCACATTTATGTGGACTGAGAGCCATTTGCCAAATCTCAGCCAACATACCTATATGATCAATATACTCCTTTTCATAATCTTCTACATAATCTATAACACCACCTATTGTAGTATTATCTAGAAACTTACTAACAATGTCTTGTATATCACATCCAAATTGTTTATATGGATTACAATTAACAAAGATTCCAGTGCCAATTCTTGTGGCACACCACTAGACATAGGCCTCTGGTCTGAGAAGCAATGCTCAACCATTATGGTCTGCTTCCTACCGCTGAACCAATTATGAATCCAGTCTGTGATCTCCTGGATCCCATGCAATCTAACCTTCCAGACTAATCTGTGAATCAGGTTACCCAACCTGCTTTGGTTTGTGAGCACTGAATGGAAGTGCATTTAATTTGTTGTTTCTCGAGAAAACATTGATTCCTAGGATGATGGGAAGGGAAGGGATGAAGTAACTGGTGTTCCATCATTGGAAATTGCAAGGGAAAGTGTCATAAAAACAGGAAGGTTAGTGGGAATGGAGGAAGAGACTAAGGAATTACAGAGAGTTGTCCTTTAGTAACTCCCTAGCTTGGAAATACCTGGAAAGGGAGGAGAGGGAAAGGTGTGTCATCATCACGGAATCTATTGAAAGGTAGTGGAAATTGTGGAGAAAGATGTGTTGAATGCGGAGGCTGATGATGTGGAAAGCAAGGACTAGGGCAGCTCTATCCTTATTCTGTGCTGCAGGAGAAGAGGTGAGAGCATAGGCACTGAAAATGGGTGAGATAAGGACATGAGCAATGGTGGCTTCTCCTGTACACATAAAGAAGGAAAAAAGACATTTCAGAGACACCTCTCAGAATTGAAGCAAATATATGGAGATGGAGGAACTGGGAGAATACAGTACAGTCCTTACTGGAGGAAGGGGAGGACAAAGAGTAGTTGAGAAAGCTGTGGGAATTGGTACGTTTGTGGTGAATCTTCATAACTGAGGCTGAAAAATCCAGCAGAGGAAGAGAAGTCGGGGTTGACAATGAAACTGATGAGTTCTGCATGAATACAGGAGGCAGTCATCAGTGTAGTAGGGAAAGAGCTGAGGGTGCAAACCCATGTAGAATTGAAACAATGGCCATTCCAAATATCCCACAAAAGGACAGATAGCTCAGGCCCATACTTTTTGATCTGGAGAATGTGTGGAGTTGAAGGAGAATTTGTTCAGTGGGAGAACAAGCTCAGCCATGGGAATAAGTATGCTGGGTAAGGATGTTATTGGAACTGGTTGGACCTCTGCTCTGAGAAGAAGTGGAGAAGTGCAAAGAAATTGTCTGTCCACAATGTTGGTGAGTCTTTTTGGACCAGGAAATTGGAAACTGGTGGAGACATTGAAGGTGTCTGGGATATAAATGGAAAAGGATTAGACCACAGGGATTGAAAGAATAGAGCTGTTCTGAAGAAAAAGTTTAAGGAAAAAAAAAGCAGACTGATGCAATGGGTCCGCTAGGTCATTCCTGCTTTTGGATTTTGGGCAGGAGGTACAAGTGTGCTGTGCAGGGCTGGATCATTATAAGCATGGAAGGTGTGGAGGGGACACCTCCTGAGGAAGTAAGGCTAATGATTACTTGGGCGGTCATGGCCTGATATTTGATGGTGGAGTCATGAGCTGAAGGGAGATATGAGGCAGTATCCGAAAACTGATATCTGGCTTCTGTTAGATGAAGTTCAGATTGCTGGACCACATCACCACCCTTTTCAGCAGGTTTGAAGTTAATATGAGTATTAGTTCTTGGTGAATGTTGCAAACCTCAAAGGGGGACAGGTCAGAACATGAGAGAGGAGTGGAAAAGACAATCAACATCTTGTTGGCAATTAGCAATGAATAGATCTTGAGTAGTAGACAGAAGATGGATAAAAGGTCCACAATTCAAGGTGAAGGTTCCTGGCCAAAGAAATGGACATAGAGATGGTCAATATAAGAATTCATTGAAATGGGAGCTTGAGCTTGGGATGGAGCTCAGGCCAGTCTGCCTCTTTTTTTTTCTACTTTACTGCTGTTGACAGTTCAAGGAGTATTTACTGAAGTAGTTTGACATGTACACATCAGGATGTCCTGAAGTCATTAAATGCCCCATAAATGCATATCTTTCACTTTTAATATTTCATATTACTTTAACCATATCTCTCATGCAAAGCTCCCATTTATTGCTGTCCTAAAAGGACAAGCAAAATTTATTGTAGATCCCTATTATTGCTCATAAAATTCAGCTCTGTCCATCAAATAGAGAAAATCTTGCCACCTGTCAGTGCTAATTTGAATGGATTATAAATGTCAATTCACCATCACTTTTTATACTGGGTCTAAATTCTGAACCCCCCTCCCCAACCTGGCAACAATATTAGAAATAGTACTCTTACAGAAGCACTGCAGTTGTTCAGAGAGGCTCACTACACCTTCAAGGTAATAAATGCTGGCCTTGACAGTGATGCCTGTATCCTGTTAAAATATATTAAAAATAATAACTAGATGAAAATATGTCTAAGAACTTCAGAAAGAAAAATATCAAGGATAGGGACTAGCATTAAAAATTGGCAAATGTCAATAATCGATGGCTTGCATTCTGGTATATCACAGGAAGTAAATAATACAGATTTTTCTCCAGTCGTAATTTTTGAAATCATTTGATTCTGGAATTAGGTCATTTGGCCCCTTAAGTCTGCTCTGTCATTTCATCATGGCTGATCCATTGTCCCCTCAACCCCGTTCTCCTGCCTTCTCCTCGTAACCTTTTTTGTGAACTTCTTCTGACCCCTTTCCAATGTCAGCAAATCCTTTCAAAAATAAGAGGCCCACAAGTGCTCACAATATGCCAAGTGAGACTTCACCAGTGCCTAATAAAGCCTCAGTATTACATCCTTGCTTTTATATTCTAGTCCCCTCAAAAAAATGCTTACATTGCATTTGCCTTCCTCACCACTGACTCAACCTGCAAATTTAACTTTTAGAGAATCCTACATGAGGACTTCCAAGTTCCTTTGAACTTTGGATTTTTGAATTTTTTCCCTATTTAGAAAATAGTCTATGCTTTTATTCCTTCTACCAATTGTATGACCATATACTTCCCGGCACTGTATTCCATTTACCAATTCTTCGCACATTCTCTTAATCTGTCCTAGTCCATCTGCAGACTCCCTGCTTCCTCAACTCCACCTGCCCCTCCACTAAACTTCGTATCATTCGCAACTTGGCCATAAAACCATCAATTCCGTCATCCAAATCCATTGACATACTCAGTGTAAGTAAGCAGTCCCTACATCGACCTCTGCGGAACACTATTAGTCACCGGCAGCCAACCAGAAAAGGCTCCCTTTACTCACACTCTTTGCTTCCTGCCCATCAGCCAGTGCTCTATCCATAATGGGAGCCTCCCTGTTCCCCATTACTACCTCCACCTTCATTTTCCAGCGGTCCAATATCTACTTTCACCTCTTTTACTCTTTGTATATCTGAAAAACTTTCTGTATCCTCTTTGGAAGTTTCCAATCCTCTACCTAGTTCCGTAAAATTGAAAGCAATAGAATTGAAAGCAAAATATGAAAGCAATAGAAATGAACTGTGAAACTGAATGGCTATTAGTCTACATACAGTTATGGGAAGATTAGTAAAATTTCTTATTGGGGACAGTAATTGTATATTTGGGCAAATGTTAGCAGTGAGTATAAATTTAAAGATTTAGAACATAGAACATAGAAAACATACAGCACAATACAGTCCCTTTGGCCCACGAAGCTGTGCCAAATATGCCTCTGCCTTAGAACTACCTAGACTTTACCCATAGCCCTCTATTTTTCTAAGCTTCATCTACCCATCCAGGAGTCTCTTAGAAGACCCTATCATTTCCGCCTCCACCACCGCTGCCAACAGCTCATTCCATGCACTCACCACTCTCTGCATAAAAAAAACTTACTCCTGACATCTCCTCTGTACCTTCTTCCAAGCACCTTAAAACTATGCCCTCTTGTGATAGCCATTTCAGCCCTGGGGAAAAGCCTCTGACTATCCACACAATCAATGCCTCTCATTATCTTGTACACCTCTATCAAGTCACCTCTCATCCTCTATCACTCTAAGGAAAAAAGGCTGAGTTCACTCAACCTATTCTCTAAGGCATGCTCCCCAATCCAGGCAACATCCTTGTAAATCTCTTTTGCACCTTTTCTATGGTTTCCATGTTCTTCCTATAGTGAGGTGACTAGAATTGAGTACAGTACTCCAAGTGGGGTCTGACCAGGGTCCTCTCAGCTCTTAAACTCAATCCCACAATTGATGAAGGCCAATGCACCGTATGCCTTCTTAACCACAGAGTCAACGTGTGTAGCAGCTTTGAGCGTCCCATGGACTCGGTCCCCAAGATCTCTCTGATCTTCCACACTGCCAAGAGGCTTACCATGAATACTATATTCTGCCATCATATTTGACCTACCAAAATGCACCACCTCACACTGATCTGGGTTGAACTCCATCTCCCACATCAGCCCAATTTTGCATCCTATCAATGTCCTGTTGTAACCTCTGACAGCCCTCCACACTATCCACAACACCCCCAATCTTTGTGTCATCCCCAAATTTACTAACCCATCCCTCCACTTCCTCATCCAGGTCATTTATAAAAATCCCAAAGTGTAGGGGTCCCAGAACAGATCCCTGAGGCACACCACTGGTCACTGAACTCCAAGCAGAATATGACCCATCTACCACCATTCTTTGCCTTCTTTGGGCAAGCCAGTTCTGGATCCACAAAGCAATGTCCCCTTGGATCCCGTGCCTCCTTACCTTTTCAATAACCCTTGCATTTACTAATTGGATCTCCTGAGGAGGTGAGGTGACAGATGGATTTGTAGGCTTTGTACCTATATGTTATAGATATGGATTTCCAGAGGACATTTGACAAGGTTCCTTATAGATTCTATAAATAAACATAGAATCTTGAGAAGTTAAAAGTAACCTTATTGGCTTGGGGAGGGAATTGATTCGGGAGTAGGAAATAAATTGTGTACTCAAAGCAGTAGGTATTATGACATGAGGTCCGGAGCAAAAGCACATCTAATTTGCTGGTTGTTAATAATCCACATTTTAATTGAAGCATATTGAATATATATAGAAAGACTAAAATTTGGCAGAAATGGACATGGTAAGTAGAACACAGATGAGAAGATGATGTAGAGAATTCTGATTAAACCTTATTTGCATTAAGGAAATAAATGAAAGCTTAAAAAATCAAATTCTGAATATCCAAAATAAAAAAAGTGGAAGCATTTGATATGTCAGACAGCAAGAGAGTGAATATTTCAGATGAAAGCTCCTTGTCAGACACAGAGATTGATAGTATAGTACACAGTGAGTAATGTTATTTAATATTACAACAGGATCCAGATGAGCTAGTGAAATGGATGAAAGAATGGCAGATGGCATTTAACCTGGACAAGTGCGAGGTGTTACATTTTGATAAATTAAACCTGGGTAGAACTTGTACAGCAAACGGTAAGGTCCTGGAGAGTGCTATAAAACAGAGAGACCAAGGGTACAGTTACAGTTCCCTGAATGTGACAAGACAGGTGGACAGGGTGGTGAAGAAAAGATTTGGCATGCTTGCCTTCATCAGGCAAAGCATTGAGAACAGGAGTTGTGGTATCATATTAGAACTGTACAAGTTGTTGGTGAAGTATGAGTATGATGCTCAGTTCTGGTCACCCATCAATAGGAAATATGTCATTGAGCTGGAAAGGTTGCAGAAAAGTTTTATGCAGATGTTACCAAAATTGTAGGGCTCGAGTTGGAGCAGGGATTGCAAACCTGGTCCCCCACTTAATGGTAGCGGACCGTGGCATAAAAAGGGTTGGGAACCCGAGTTAGGAGAATATGCTGGGACTTTTTTTTCCCTCACTAGAGCTTTGGTAGTTGAAGTATGATATTTTAGGGGTGTATAAAATCATGAGGTGTGTAGGTAAGGAGAATATTCATATCATTTTTCTCCAAGATAGAGGAGTCTAAAACTATAAGATGAGAGGAGAAAAATCAAAAAACACTTGATGGCAACTTTGTCATGGAAAGGGTTTTTAGAATATAGAATGAACTGCCAGAGGATGTTATCGAGGCAGATAACATTGTTTAAAAGATATTTAGGCAAGTATGTAGATAGGAATGTTTATAGGAATATGGGCCAGACACAGGCAAATTGGATAGATATCCCAGTCGGTATGCAGAGTTTAGGCTGAAGGACCGGTTTCCATACTGTAACTTTAACTGTGAAAGAGGAAACAAGTTCACTTTAAGTTGCAGACTATGGGGCGAGGGATGGATAGGCTAAAATAAATATCCCTAACAGAATGAGATCAAGATTGTCATGGTGATAGGCTATTGAAGACTTTTTAGTTAATTTCCTGATTAGATGAGGCCAGACACCCTATCACTATGGTAACCATGGCCTCACCCTATCAGACAAAACAAAATATTGATCTATTGATTATTACTGTAGAAACATTATCTTCTCTCCAGAACACCCTTTAACTCAGTAGTGTAAGTGGTCCTGGGTATGAATTTAAATGCAGATCTCTGTCTGAACTGCTCAACTCTCTAAATAAACTTGCCTTTGTGAGGGAGGGTAAGGATACATAATGACGTTTTTGTCATTGTGAGATAGAAATGTGCGGCAATCATTTATCTGTAGCCGGGGACGAAAACGTCAGATGTTTGCATTGTTAGGAATGATTTTAGTGCACTGATTATTGGTGAGGAAACATGCATGATATTGAAGAAGTTTTGAGTTGATTTCAGATGTCGTCTTTTTCTTCTAAATGAATTGTTTAAAAAAAATTCAATTGTTGAATTTAGTAGGACTATTTCATATAAGAATTCAAATGTAAAATCTACTATATATTCCTTATTCTAAATGAAAACTTGAAAGGGCCATTTGTGTTTGTTCTATTTATTATATGTAATTACCTAATTTGTTCATAATGTTAGCTAAGGCATTTCAAAGAAAATAAGAGTTTGAACTTTGTACTACACTTGTCTAAGTAATGAATGGGTTTTGTTTTTACAGATGTCCATAGTCTATTTCATCCATATGTCTATTTTGTCCATGTGAGGAAATACACAAAAGAAATCATTTGATATGGTAACCATATCTCCACAGTTTTGTAATGAATAGCATCAGAAGCCCATAAGACTGATAAGAACAATTACTACAAGTAGAGAAGGAAGAAACATTCACAGAACAAACCCATGTTATATTTTTAATTTAATGGTGTTATGGGAGCTAATTTGTAGGGCTTGTCCATAAGTTGGATGTTATGGCTTGTAATAAGGATATTAAGCAATCAAGCCATTATAGTTTTCTTTATAATAGCAGTTTTTAAATTTCTTTTAGCTGTGAGATGAAATTGAGAGTAACTTACAGTGCAATAAATATTTCAATCTGCATTGTATCAAGATGGATAATTCTAGAAAAGGGGCCTGCGCATGCTTCAATGGGACCAGGACCAGTATTGCTGTGGGTAGGTTTATTAGTACCTTTGGAGAGGGCTTCTGACTTTGCAGCATGATGAGAAGCTGGGCAAAGATTTAGAGACAGACAATTAATGGCAAAATTTGAAAGGCAGAGAAAACAAAGGTTTTAAAATATACAAGGAATCTGGCTGTTTTAAACAGTATATACCTTAATGTAAATACTAGTAAGAGTAATAAATTTCAAATGTCGCAACATTACCATTGGAAGGCAGTTAATATTACTGGAAACTATAACATAGGATTGCCTTTCCAATGACTGTGGCAAAAGGGGAAAACTAAATCAGGTAATGAAAACTTAATACAGCATAGAAGCATTTTGAAATGCAGGGGTGAAGCTAAAAGGGAAATTGGAAAAGAAAGGAAATCCAAATATATTTAATAATTACATAAAAAAAGACAACCAAGTCCTTTGTTTGGAAGCAGGGGATATGGACAAGGTTCTTACACAATATATTGTCATTTGCTTCACAAAGAGGTGGATGATGCTAATGATGTATTCAAGATGAATATCAAATAATGGATGGGATAACATTAAAAGAGGAAGTGTTTCATCTTTGAAAATGGATTGTCGTTAGGTCTGAATGAAATGAATCCTGGACTGTTAAAAGATGTAAAAGAGGAAACTGCAGAGGCTTTTGATTATATTCTGTGTCCTCTGATTGCAGGAGTGGTGCCAGAGGATTGAAGGACTGTTGGCGTTGTAACTTAGCTTAAAAAAGACATGAGCTAAATAAATGTGGGTCAGTTACTTTAATTTTGCTAATGGGCATGTCATTGGAATCCATTTAAGGACACAACAAACCTCCATTTAGAAAGTGCAGATTAATTCAGGACAGTTGTGGATTTATTCTGGGAAAGTTGTGTCTGATTAACTTGATGGAATCATTTTGGAAGATTAAGGGGGGTTGATGTGGGAAATATATTTGATATTATCCAAATAGATTTCAGTGAGACTTTTGACAAGGTCCTACATGATAGGCCAGAGAGGTGAAAGCTTAGCAGATCTGAAGGAGAGTAATAAATTAGAATCAAACTGCCTCAGTGATAGGATTCAGAGGGTAGGGTTTACATGTTTTTTTTTGTATCTAGAAGGTTGTTAAATACAGGGTTCTATTTTTAAAAAAATATTTAATAAATTATTTGCAATCATGTAGAGGTGGCATGATAAAGTCGTTTTTAGATGAATCAAATAGAATGTATGGTTGACAGTGAAGAGGATAGTTTTAGACTAAAGAACATGTAGTGTTGTTAGTTTGACAGAAATATAGAACTTTATGTTCGTGAAGTTTTGTATTTGCGAAGGACCAGTAAGGCAAGTAAAAGTAGAATGAATGAAACGAACACCAGGCAACATGGAAAAACAGGACTATGTGTCCACAGATCCTTAAAGATACCGGGACAGGTTGATAGTGTAGTTTTGAAAAGTTGACAGATGCCTTCCATTTCTAGCTGAGGCACAGAACATAAAACTAGTGAGATTATGCTAGACTCAAGTTAGGTCACAGATCAATTACAACATGCATTTCTGGTTACTCCATTACAGGAGAGGTATAATTGCATCAGAAAGCACACCAGCAAAGATATACATGATGTTCCTTGGTCTAGAAAGTTGAATCTATTGGGAAGGATTAGATAAGCTAGTATTTTGGGGTAGAAGCAGTTGAGGGGAGACTTACTTGCAAATTTAAAATTGAGGGGCCTGGATTAAATAGGAAGACCTATTTTCTGAGCCAAAGTATTAAAAAAAAAGCCATAGACTTAAACTACTTTGTTGAAATACCAGAGGGAAGTAGGTTCTTGAACTTACTGCCTCAAAGAGTTATTGAGGAAGAAATCCGTATCACTAAACAAAGAGTACTTGGATATATCCCCGGAGTACTCCATTGGCTATCATTTTTAAAGGTAGATGTAAAGGCATTGGAAACAGTTCAGAGAAGGTTTGCAAGACTAGTACTTAGAATGTTGGATTTTCTTATGAGATTTGCTAAACTCTTAACTGCCAGAATTTAGAAGAATGAGATTACTTGACTGAGACATTAAAAAAATGATGAGAGCTCCTCACTAAGTGATTGGGAAAAGGATGTTTCCTCTTTTGGAAGAAGGTACATAAGAACATAAGAAATAGGAGCAGGAGTAGACCATCTGGCCCATTGAGCCTGCTCCGCATTCAATAAGATCATGGCTGATCTTGCCATGGACTCATTTCCATCTACCTGCCTTTTCCCCATAACCTCTAATTCCCCTACTATGAGAAAAATCTATCCAACCTTGTCTTAAATATATTTACTGAGGTAGCCTCCACTGCTTCATTGGGCAAAGAATTCCACAGATTCAATGCTCTGGGAAAAGCATTTCCTCCTCATCTCCATCCTAAATCTACTCCCCCAAATCTTGAGGCTATGTCCCCTAGTTCTAGTCTCAACTACCAATGGAACCAACTTTCCTGCCTCTATCTTATCTATCCCTTTTATAATTTCATGTTTCTGTAAGATCTCCTATCATTCTTCTGAATTCCAGTGAGTACAGGTCTGGGTGACTCAATCTCTTCTCATAGTCTTACCCCCTCATCTCTGGAATCAACCTGGTGTACCTCCTCTGCACTTTCTCCCAAACCAGTGTTTCTTTCAAGTAAGGAGACCAGAACTGCACACAATACTCCAAATGCGGCCTCATGGGGACCCTGTACAGTTGCAGCATAATCTCTCTGCTCTTAAATTCAATCTTTCTAGCAATGAAGGACAACATTCCATTTACCTTCTTGATAGCCTGCTCTACCTGCAAACTGACCTTTTGTGATTCATGCACAAACATTCCCAAGTCCCACTGCACAGCAGCATGCATGCTGCAGTTTTTTTAAACTATTTAAATAATAATCTGCTCTTTTATTTTTTCTCTTCCAAAGTGGATGACATCGCATTTACCAACATTGTACTCCATCTGCCGAAACCTTGCCCACCCACTTAACCTATCTATATCTCTGCAGACTCCGTATCTTCTGCACATTTTGCTTTTCCACTCAATTTAGTATGATTGGCAAACTTTAGATACATTACACTCTGTCCCCTTTTCCAGATCATCAGTGCATATTGAACGGCTGCAGTACACCACTCACTACTGATTGCCAACCAGAGTAACACCCATGTATCCCAACTCAGTTTTCTAAAAGTTGACTAATCCTCAACACCCACAACTCTATGCACCCTTATCTTAAGTCTTTTATGTGACACCTTATCGAACATCTTCTGGAAAGGTAGAATCAAAAATCACATTTTAAAAAAAATTCACCCATTTTAAACAGATTAAACATCTTTTTTTGACAATCACCAGTCTGAAACTCTTTTACAGTACCAAAGCAGTATATTTGACTTTTTAAAGACAAGATGGATTGATGTTTTATATTGCAAGGGGGAGTAAAGGTGACTGCATATAGGTGGCAGGGTTTGGATTATAATCAGCTCAATCCTTATTTTATTAAATAAAGAGTAGATTATTAATTTATTAGAGCATTAATTTATTTTCACATAGATAAAATGTTTAAAAATGTGCCTTTAATAACAATTATAGTCCATTCCATTAAAGGAGAAATCTTTAAAAAGAATCCCCCCTCCCCACTAAAAGCAAAATTTACATAAAATCGCTTGTGGCAATGGTTCCTTTGTACCTCTGGTATTTACTGTCTTTCCCTTGATCTTTATTGAGTTAAATGGCAAAATTAGTACTATATAATGTGGATAATTATATCACAAACTGAAATAATCGTCTTTTACACTCCTCTGCCGGTTTCCCCGAGAGTGCTACATTACCTTTCATTTTCCATCCTACATACAGATCGAAAACTGTGTCAGTGAACCATTAGCCACACCCCACTGACGGTAGTGATAATTAGTGCTGTAGTTTAAATTCTGGTAAAAAAAAATTCTGCTCGCTTAAAGCGTGATAATAGGATATCCCTATGTAATTAATAACTAGACAGTTGAATCTAAACTGAACGTTTTAGATTTTGATGTCCGCAGATTATTTGTGAGGAAGCCCACAGTGGGCAAGGTCTCAAAGTCCGATTCAAACCTTAACGACTTCGACTTCCTCTTGATTGAGTTCTGAAACGTTTCTGAAGTGAAGTAATAAACAATAGGGTCAAAGCAGCAGTTAGACACAGCAAAGCATAATGTGATGGGATACATTATTTTGACTGTAGTTACCACTGAGCAATTTCTCACCGCTTCAGTCCTCACCAGTGAATACATTACTAGGGTTATATTGTATGGCACAAAGCAACAGATAAAAATGAGGAAATGAACAACAATCATCCGGAGCACTTTCTTCTTGTTAAATTTACTGCGGGAAAGAGTAACGGGCTGGCTTAAAGTTCTCAATACCATTGAAAAGCAGAACAGGTTTAACAGCAACGGGATTATAAAACCGACTATCTCGATGAATATTACAATCTTTGACAAGAAGTTCTTCCAGGTCTGGTTGGAAAAATTTTCAAAGCAGTTCTTCGTCTGATTGGCCTTTTCGCTGGTAGTTCGCAAGAAAGTCGCAGGAACACTTCCTCCCAGCACGGTCAACCACACAACAATGCACGCAATAATCGCATTTCTCCTTGTCCTCAGCATTCTCGATTTAAAAGGGTAAACGATAGCCAGAAATCGATCTGCGCTGATGCAGGTCAGGAAGAGGATGCTGCCGTACATGTTTGTGAGAAACAGCGTCCCTGAAATCTTGCACAACAAATCCCCAAAGGGCCAGTCCCTGGTCGCATAGTAGAAAATCCGAAACGGCAGTGTGAAGACAAACAGCAGGTCTGACACGGCGAGATTTGTCATGTATGTTATGGTTTCGTTTCTTAATTTTAAGGAACACCTCAAAACATACAAGGCGACACAGTTTGATACGAGGCCGACGACGAATACCATTATGAATACGCTGCTGTACAATGTGTACTTAAAGGAATCATCGGGCTCACAATGGGTGCTGTTGCTGTTGGCGGCTGCCATAGTGCGAAAACTTCGCTCCTTTTCCGATCACTTTAGAGTTTTTGTCCAGAGAGAATTTTACAGTCGAGTTACGTCGGCGAACACATCCGTACTGCGAAATTGTGTTTATTTTCCTGGAATTTAAAGACGAGCAATGCAGGGAGTGTGCTTTCGGTTATCTGTTCAGCATCGGCTTCATTTGAATCCCGGGAATGCTGGTTACTAGTTTCTGCTAAACGGTCCGGCTTGAAAACTTCAGGAAAATTTGAGCGCCGTTTTGCGATCCCGATTTATACAGTTACACAAAAGAAATTCTGTTCAAAACAGTGGGACTACTTTTCAGGTAGAACAAAGATAAATCTTGGTCTTCCAAGTTGCTCTTGTAGGTTCAATGACATCGTGGCTCGTCAGCTCTCTTAGAATATCAAGCCGGAAACTAACGAACTAACGAACTGGTCTCCCAGTCTTGTGCAACAAAGGTTGTGAACACGAAGCAAGCTTACCTTGCTGTTGCTGTAAAAACAGGCTTTTCAACTCCCTGCAGTACTCGCACGGAGTAACATGTCACAGCTTTGTGAAAATCGTTCCTCGTTGGCTTTCCTCTCAAATGCAAATTTCATTGGCTACACAAAACGTATTAAGCTTGCAAATAGGATGTAGACGAAGATGGTCGGAATTGGACAAAGAAAAGGCTGAACCCGTTTTATTTGCTAAGCATACCAAATACCTCATAGGCTCGTAAAGATTTAACAGCTCTGGATTTCTGATCTGTTAACCACTTCAATGCTGAGAAAAGATATTTACAGAAAACTGTGAGCCTTGATAAGATAAAGTCGGCTAGCAGCCTTTTGATGAACTTTGAGATTGAAACCTGAGAGAACGACCTTTTACCCCTAAACCTTGAAGTATGTGAGGCTTACTCTTGAAGGACCCGGCATACATTTTTACTCGCCTTGCCATACATTCACAGATAATTAATTTGCATTTTGATAATCCTTTGGACTTTAAACCTACATACGTATAAATGTACATTCGAAGTCCATGTTTATTTTTACCGCCATATTTATTAGCTTAAAAACTATATCATTAGGCAAACACGGCCACTCCTTTAGGAGTCCATGCTGACTCTTTCCAATATGCCTTTTCCTCCAGGCACTAGGACCATGCTAGGTTAATACTGGTAATTAGCATTGGAAATCTTAAACCTTCTTACTTCAGTACCTATGAAGGCAGAGTTTAAAACAACATTGAATTTATTAAGCAGAAGAATTAAAGGTTGTTAAAGCAAGGCCTCTGGCATGTTACAGTGTAAATAAGCCATGATCAAATTGAATATTGAATAACTTTTTCAGGGCTTTGGGAGTTCATTAGTCTTACGCCTTTTAGTTTGAATCAACAGAGGAATAGATTGCTTTGTTGACATTCTTTAAATCATTACTTCAAATTTTATTTAAAACTCACTGTGAAATTAGTGGCACGCGTACAACTTTCTATAAAGGGAAAAATGAATAAATTCTTAAACATAAAGTTTGTGTACCTCCCTCTGCAACTATTTCCTTGACTTCCTTATTGGGAAACCACAATCAGTACAGATCAAAAATAAAATCTCCTTTTCACTGAAAATAAACATGGGTGCACCCAAAGGATGTGTGTGAAATTCATTGAACTATTAGCAGGTAGCTAGAGAAAAAATACTTTAGTTTCTTGGGGGAATCTGATAGAAGGCAGCCAGAGTGAAGATATTTTTATGGTTTTGGGAATCCTATTGAAAAGAATAAATATAAATATTAGAGTTATGCCTACCTGGAGCAAAGTTTGTAAATGCTCCTACACACACACAGTGATGGATATTTGGAACTCTGCTCTGACCAGCAGTTGTTACGAGGTCAGTTAATTTTAATTCTGAGATATATAGAATTATGTTAACCAATGATATTAATGGATATGAAGTTAGGGTAGCTATATGGAAATGGCTAATATATTATCATTGCCCTCAAAGATTGCAGAACACATTTGAGAAATTAAATGGCCTATTTCTGCACTTTAAATTTGGATGGTAAGAACAAGGAACTAAAACAAAATGTTAAATGAAAATAATAAAAAGACAAAACTAAAGGCTTTGTATCTGAATGCATGTATCATTAAAACTTGGTGTTAACAGAAAAAATACAAAGATAATGAACTTGCTGCTGAATGATGTAGATTGGTCCCCAAGTATATAAGGGTACATGACACCTTAAAAGGACATAAAGCCAGGAAAAGTTGAAGAAATTCACAATCTTGAAGTAATAGAGAGGGATGACTTATGTTCAGGAAACCAGGAGGTAGGAACATTTTCGGTGGAAATTAAGAAATAATGAAGGGAAGAAATAGAAAGATGTATAGACCCACATGAAGCAATCACACAGTAGAACAGACTATAAAATAATGGAAGTTTGTTGGAAAGAAATGGCACAAATCATGGGGAATTACAATCTATGTGTACTGAAAAAATTATTTGGAAAAAGGTGGGCTAGATGAGGAGCAAATAGTGTATTCAAGACAGTTACTTAGAGCAGCCTGCCTGGAGCCAACTGGAGAGCAGGCTGTACTTGAGTTTGTATTGAATAATGACATAGGATTAATTATCTCATTCTGAAGAGACCCCTGGATAACAGCACTACTTTACATTCATTTTGTGAGGGAGAAAAATGGCTCTAAAACCTGTATTTTTAACTTAAATAAGAGCAGTCACAAGGACATGAAAGGAGTGCTGGAAAATGAACTTACATTTGAGGTTATGGAATCATCAATTGAACTGCAGTGGCCGGCATTGAAAGCAGTCTTTCAGAATGTGTACATTCCATTGAGAAAGAAAATACCAGGGGAAAGACCTATCATCTGTGGTTAAGTTAGAAAAGAGGTGAAAATAGTATCAAACTTAAAGTGTATAATTATGCAACTGTGGGTGGTGTGTTAGAAGAGTGGACAGAACGGGGAAAAGCAAAGGCTTTTTGAAAAGATCAATAAGGAAAAATTGGGCTATGGCATAAAGTTTGCCAGCAGTACAAAAAGAGATTTTTATTTCAGTTGTTTGTTTTGAGCAGAGGTTCCTAACATTTTTTTTTGTCATGGACCAGTACCATTAAACAAGGGGTCCATTGACCCCAGGGGAACCCCTAGTATAGAGGATATCATGACATATTACAGCACAGAAAATGGCTCTTCACCCCAATCTAGTCAATACCATCCTGATGTTCAGCTTGTCCAACATACCTGCATCCAGACAATAATGCTCCAAAGCATTCCCATCCATGTATTTATCCAAACTTTTCTTAAAAGTTGCAATTGACCCACTTCCACTGGCAGTTCATTCTACACCCTCAGATGCATTCTCTCAGATTCCCTTAAATATTTCACTTTTAATGCCAAACCTAAGATCTCTGGTTCTAGTCTCGTCCAGCCTGAGGGGAAAAGCCCGCATGTATTTATCCTATCTATAACCCTCATAATTTTCCATATAAAATCTCCTCTCATTCTCCTGTGCTTCAGGGAATAAGGACCTAATATAGTTAACCTTTCCTTTAACTCAGTTCCTTGCAAATTGTCTCTGCATTCTTTCAAGCTTAATGAAATCTTTTCTGTGAGTGAGTGACCAGAAATCTACACAATGCTCTAAACTCAGCCTCACCAACATCTGTGCAATTTCAACATAACATCCCATCTTCTATATTCAATGCCCTAATTTATTAAGGCCAATGTGCTAAGAGCTCCCTTTACAACACTATATACCTGTGATGCGACCTTCAAGAAATTATGGATCCGTATTCCCAGGTCTCTTTTGTTCTGTGCCCTCCTCACAACCTTACCATTCACTGTGTAATTCTTGTACTGGTTTGTCCACCCAAAGTGCAACACGTCATAATTGTCTGTATTAAATTTAATCTGCCATTTTGCAGCCCATTTTTCCTACTGATCCAGATCCCACTGCAAGTTTTAATAGCCTACTTCATCATCCACTGTGCCCCACTCTTGGTGTCATCTGCAAATTTGCTGATCTAAATTATTAATATAAATGATAAATAATAACAGACCTATCGGCACTCCACAAATCATAGGCCTCCAGTTAGAGAGGCAACGATCTAGCACCACTCTCTGGCATCGCCCACTGACCCAATGTTGGATCCAACTGACTAATTCATCTTGAATGCCAAACGACTTAAACTTGCTAAAGTAGATGTAGACAATGTCCACTGCTTTTTTTTCATCAACCTTTTTGGTAGCTTTCTTGAAAAACTCTTATAAGATTGGTTACACACAGCCTACCTTGCACAAAGCTATGTTACTATCTCTAATCAGATAGTCTATCCAAATACTTAAATATCCTGTACTATAGTGTACAGTAATTTACTGGTGACTGGTGTCAAGCTCACCAGCTGGTAATTTCCCATTTTATCCTTAGAGCCTTTCTTGAACAATTGAACAATACTTACTAACCTTTAGGCCTTCACACCTCAACTGTGGCTTAGGGCCCTTTCAGAATTAGCCTCCCATGGAGTCTGAGGGGACACATTGTGAGGCCCTGGAGATTGCTCCATCCTAAAGTCCCTCAAGACAGCAAGCGCTTCCTCTTCTGTACTTGCCTCAGTACTATTGCCTCAGGGTCTGTCTCTTGAGTAAATACAATGCAGAAGATGCATTTGAGATCTCTTTCATCACTTTCTTCAGCTTTGTTGGCTATTCTAATCTTCAGGAAGACTAATTTTGTCACTTGCTATCCTTTTGCTCTTCAGATAGATATAGAAGCCCTTGAGATTCTCTTTTACTTCATTGCCGGAGCAATCTGAAGTCATCTTTTAGCCCTCCTGATTTCTATCTTAAGTGTTCTTTTGCATTTCTTAAACTCATTTATTTTGCTCTTTTTGATCTTTATACCTGATATGTGCCTCCTTTTTCTTCATAGGGCTTCAATAACCCAAGTTAACAAAAACTGTTAGCCTTGCCTTTTAGTCTAACAGGAACATTCAGATTTTGTATTCTCAATATCTCACTTTTGAAAGCGGCCTACTTACCAAGCATCTCTTTGCTGTAAAACAGTCCACCGTAGTCCATACTTGCCTGATCCGTTCTGATGCCATCCACTTGCCGTTACTCCACTTTAGAATCTCAACCCGAGAACCCATCTAATCTTAAAACTAATGGAATTATGATCACAAGATCGGAAGTGGTCTCCTACATACATTTCTGCCACCTGCTCTTTCTCATTTCCTAAGAGGAGATCCAGTAGTTGGAACCTCTACATACTGATTTTCTGAAATTTAAAATCACCTAACATCACAGAAATAGCTGTAATTTGGGAAACTGGAATAGAAGTAGCAATTTGAGAATAGCACTTATAACAAACTGTTGAAGTTGTAAGGGACTTCATTGTAGGGTCTTTAAAAAGTGTCCAGAAAGATAGTTGATGTGTTGGGTTTAATTTTTCAAAATGCTTGATATTTACTTGTTTCCATATATCGGGAAATAACATTTATTCATAACATGAAGAAAATAGCAAGAAAGAAACACAGAACATCTCACTCACGATCTGTCATACAGATAATGTTTGGAGGTGTACTTAATGACATTTTAGCTGTGCACTTAGAAAATAACAGGATGACTGGGCAGAGGCAGCATGTTACTGTAAAAGGGAAGTCATGTTTGAAGAAGTAACATAGATTAAGGGAAACTGGTGGATACACTAAAGTTTGAAGATATAATTTGATAAGGTGTTATATGAAAGGTTATTGCAGAAAATATAAGTACATGGTATAAAAGCAAGTGTATTATCATAGAAAGAAGATTGTACAGCTAACAGGAAGTATGGAGTAAATATAAATAAGTAATAAGCAGATATGGCTAGGTTAAGTAAATGAGCAAAGATCTGACATGTGGGAAATGTAAAATTGTTCATTCAACAGGAAAATAAGTTTTAAAAAGTTAAAGTTGTAATTTGCACAATTACAGGTGCAGTGAAAAACTTAGTTGTACCTGCATCACAAGCCTGTAGCATCATATAAGAAGTATTCACAAGAACATGTTAAACATTAATTATATACAGTTCTTACAAGAAAGAGCACAATTAGAATGAAAGAAAACAAAGTCAACCTTACAAAGTGATCATTATGGTCATAGTGTTGCCAAATTGTAGTGATTAGGATTGTGACCATTGGTGAACAAACCATGTGGTTGAAAAGAAGTACAGTCGGCCCTCCTTATCCACAAGAGATTGGTTCCGGGACCCCCTCGCAGATACCAAAATTCGCGGATGCTCAAGTCCCTTATTCAACCTGTCTCAATGAGGTGGATCTTAGGACTCAGTGGAACCCCAGACCTTAATTAACTTGTCTGAGTGTGGTGGACATTAGAACCCGGTGCCAGAGCTCAGTGTTTCTGTTCACGAAAGTATCCACAATCACGATTGAAAATAAAGTGGAAATAATAAAGCAATCAGAAAGAGGTGAAAAGCCATCGGTCATTGGAAAAGCGTTAGGCTACGTCGGTCAACGATCGGAACAATTTTAAAGGATAAAGTGAGAAAGGCCCTACCCCGATGAAAGCTACAATTATTACTAAGCAACACAGTGGTTTAATTATTGAGTTTTGGGGTTTTGAGTTTTTGATCCTCCACATCAACCCGCCACGGATGGAGAGCGCACTGAAAAGCGGTCTATCACTGGCTTGCACTTGGGAACGGTTCCCGAGCCCGGCGCTGAAACATACGTTCTTTCATACGTTTTATATGCATAGAAAGGTAAAATATATACTATATACTAAGACAAATGTTTGACTAACTGACGCTAAATAATACCGGATGTATCTGTTCCGACTTACTTAGTAAGAGAACTTCCGATTTTTTCGATCCCGATCCACGATAACCCACGCACATCCTCCCTATAATTTAAATCATCTCTAGATTACATATAATACCTAATACAGTGTAAATGCTATGTAAAATAGTTGTTATACTGCATTGTTTAGGGAATAATGACAAGAAAAAAAAGTCTGCACATGCTCGAACAACAAGTGATGGAAGAGCACTTCCGGGTTTTTGCGATTCGCGGTTGGTTGAATTCGGGGATAAGGAGGACCGACTGTAGATGTCATTGAACCTGATGGAGAGGACTTGAGGCTTCAGCATAGCTTGAAAGCTGCAACCTTGTGTAGTTACTGGCAGTGGTAAGGAGAAACGTGCCGGTGATGTTTGGGCTAATTATCTAAATGATGAGGATGCAGAGTTTTAGGTTTAGGAAGATCTTGGTATCCTAGTCCATTATTAAAAAACACTAAATTGCAAATATTGCAAATAATTGGAAAAAAAAACAGAATATTACTGTTTATTCTTAAGAGAATTAAATGCAGACCTCATTTATATAAAATATTGGTGAATTTATATTGTATGTATGGGGAGATACAAGAAAAATAAATACAAAAAAAGGAAAAACTTTTCTAAATGGAGAAAAAATTCAGAAATCTGAGGTTCAAATGGACTTGGGAGTGCTTGTGTAGAACTCCCTAAAGGTTAATTTACAAGTTGAGTTGGTGGTGAGGAAGGCAAATGCAATGTTAGCATTCATTTCAGGAGGACCACAATGCAAAAGCAAGGATGTAATGTTGAGACTTTATAACGCACTGGTGAAGCTTCACTTGGAATATTCTGAGCAGTTTAGGGTCCTTTATCTTAGCAATGATGTGCTGACACTGGAAAGGGTTTAAAGGAGGTTCACAAAAATGATTCCAGGATTGAACGGCTTGTCATATGAAGAGCATTTGTTGACTCTAGGCCTGTATTTGCTAGAGTTCAGAAGAGTGAGGGGTGACCTCATTGAAACCTACCAAATGGTGAAAAGTCTTGATAGAGTGGATGTTGAGAGGATGTTTCCTGTGGTGAGAGAGTCTAGGACCAGAGGACACAGACTTAGAATAGAGGGGCGTCCTTTTAGAATAGAGATAAAGATGAATTCCTTTCACCAGAGAATGGTGAATCTGTGGAATTTGTTGCCACAGGCAGCTGTGGGGGCCTGGTCTTTACGAATATTTAAGACAGAGATCGATAGATTCTTGATTGGGGAAGGCATGAAGAGATATGAGGGAAAGGCAGGAGATTGCTGAGAGGATAAATGGATCAGTCATGCTGAAGTTGCGGAGCAGACTCGATGGACCAAGTAGCCTAATTCTGCTCCTATGTCTTATTTGTTAATGGTCTTATAAGAAATTCTAGGGTGATGTGGTACACTGAGCAAGATAGCAAATACTGAATTTGTCACAATTAAGATTGATAATTAATAAAATGTCTCATGGTGCTTCTTCAGAACAAGAATAGACAAAGTTTGACATTTGTTCTTTTTAGAGAGATATTAGTGCATGTGACTAAATGGCTTGTCAGAATTAGGTCAAAAGAATAACTTAATTTAGAATCTCAAACCTTTGGGTCCTGAAGTCGGGTTAAATTCATGGAAAAAGGAAGTCAGCAATGGGCTAGAAAGTATAATTGGAAGAAATTTGTTTTTGAGTAGCTCTCCTAGAAAGGTAAGCATTTATTAGGTACTTCCACAATAAGATTTTGTAGAGCTGGTGGATGTTTATGGTTAGGGCTGTGGTTGTCGAGATTGGAATAATTTTAATGCAAGAATAAATTTTTTTAAATTGACGTATTTTAGAAATGGAACTCAGTGTGGTATTGATAGTTGAGTGGCTGTTGTGAGTTTTAGCTGAGCTCTGATTTACAGAGCTCAGTGGGAACACTGGAGTAGTTGCGTTAGAGTTGATAAAGTCACCATAATGTTTAAAATTACCTTTCACAGTGACGTTTTTGAGTTCAAAATATGCTCAGTGATATTCTTGTGCAGGCCACACTGTTCTTTCAGGTGTCTGGGCAAGTTCTGCTTAACTCTATAAGGTGTCACTGTGGGGAGAAAAAGCTCTGTTTTTGTTTAGTGTGCCGAAAGGGGTAACTTCACATTTTCTCACATTGCATTGTAACTGGGATGGCCTTTCCTACACACTGTGTTTAGCTCATCTGTGTAATATATTCACATGTTGATCAATATTCTGACGTGAATAGGAAGGAGGATGTGACAAGGCATGTAGTACAGAGATTAGAGTGAAAACCTGCCACCAAAGCAGTATATAAGTCTAAATTATGACTAACTGGAATAAAATACTACTATTAGTACTGGCAATCTATTGAATTGTTGCAGAAACCAAACTAATTCGTTAATTTTCTTTGCGGGCATCAAATCATGTCTGATTTGTATTTATTACCTGATGTAGAGAATGCAATTGTCTTTCCACTGTCATCTTAGCGACGTTTCAATTAATTACTGAGAAATGTATACAAATAAAGCAATGATGATTTCCACTTTAACCGCCAGTAAATAAACAAAATAAATTGAAATTGATGATAACATGCGAAGGGCAGATGGGAGTAGGGCAAGGAGAACCTGTACACTCAAGACAGATTGTGCCTGGACTGGAGTGCAACCAGTATCCTCTCTGGGAGGGTTTAAACTAGAGTGGCAGGAAGATAGAACCATAATAGCAGGGCAACAGGTGGTAGAGGTGATAGTAGAAAAGATGGTACGACAAGTAAGACCGAAAGTAAGGACAGCAAGGGACAGGCTAATAAACCTGGTGGGACTGCTGGGTTGAAATGTGTTTATTTCAATGCTATGAGTATTATGGTAAGGGGACTGAACTTAGAGACTGGCTCTGTATGTTGAATTACAATGCCATTGCCATTATAGATACTCAGTTGTGTGGGGGACAGGACTGGAAGCTCAGTCTTTCTGGATTTTGCTGCTTTAGGTTTGATAGAGAAGTGGCGAAAAGAACAAGAGGGGTTGCAGTACTGAAAAGGAAGAATACCACAATAGTCCATGGAGAGGACCAACTTGAAGGCTCATCCGCAGAGACAATATGGCTGGAGCTCAGAATTTAGAAAGGTGCAATTACACTGATGGGATTATAGTATAGTACCTCAATAGCAAACGAAGGGTGGTGGAGCAGGTTTGTAGACTGGTGCAGAAACAACAGAGTTGTCATAGTGGGAGACTTTAACTACCCCAGATGTGACTGGAATTTCCTTAATACAGGAGTCTTAGATAAGTGGGATTTCTTCGGAGCATCCAAAAGGTTTTCTTGAATCATTATGTAAAGAATCCAACTAGAGGAGAGAACATACTGGACTTAACTTTGGGAAACGAGCCAGACCAAATCACAGGCCTGATAGTGGGTGAACAGTTTTGGAATACTGACCAAAACTCATTATATTTTAACACAGTTATGAGTAAGGATATGAATGGATCTTGTGGGAAGGTACTAAATTGTCAGAGAGCAAATTACAAAATGAAACAGGAGTTAATAGGTGTTGGTTGGGAACAGCTGCTGACAGACAAGTTTACGCCTCAGATGAGGGAATTGTTTAAATACTAGCTTATCAGAGTTCAGGATTGGTATTTTCCCGGAAGGAGTAAAGACAAGGATAGTAAGCAAAGCAAACTTTAAATGACCTGTGAGGCCCTTAGTCAGGAAGGAAAAGGAAGCATATGTAAGGTTTAGAAAGCTAAAAATCAGACATGGTCCGTGTGGAATATAAAGATAGCTCAAGCAGGCGATTAAGAAGGCCATGAAATGACCTTAGTTAGCAGAATCAAGGAGAATCCCAAGACATTTTATACTTGCATTAGGAAAAAGAGGATAACAAAGGAGAGGGTAGGTCCATTCAAGGGTATAGGAGGGTGTTTATGTTTGGAGTCGGATCAAGTGGCTGAGGTACTAAATGAGTACTTTGTATTGGTATTTAATGAAGAGAAGGATTTGAAGGATAGTGAAAACAATGGGATATTGCGATATATGGGATGCTGCGATATTTTGAGGTTCAGGAGGAAGTAGTTCTGTGTCCTCTGAAGTGCATTAAAATGGATTAGTCTCCAAAGCCTGATGGCATATATCCCAGCATATTGAAAGAAGCAAATGAGGAGATTGCTAGGATTTACGACAAGGATCTTTCTATCTTCACTAGCAGCAAGTGAGGTCCCAGAGAACTAGGGAGTGACAAATGTTGTACCTTTGTCCAAGAAAGGAAATAGTGATAATGCAGGTAATTTTAGGTCAGTGAGCCTTATGTCAATGGCCGGGAAGCTTTTGGAGATGATACTGAGGGATAGGATTTCTGCACACTTGGAAAGTTATGGCTTTATGGGGGCAGGTCATGCATTATCAATTTGATTGATTTTTTTGAGATGGTGTCAATCATAAATTTGTGCCTGAAGTATTTCTTTGCCATGATCTAATAAGATTGAAGTCACTGGAGATCAGGGAGGGATCTCTGACTGGAATTATGCTAAGTGTGTAGTTTATTATTAAAGACCAAACAGTTCAAACCCAGAAGATCACTGCATGAATTCCTGTAGAGTAATGTCTGAGCTTGTACCATCTCAATGTTTTTTTAACTAGATCACCCCCTTTATTAGATTAGATGTAAAGATATTCTTGGAAGGTAACTTGATCTTACCTGTGCAGTTTCATCAGATATGAAGCAATCAATCCCACATAAAATGAATTAAAATGACACTTGGCCAACATTCAGACTTGCATTATTAAGTGGCAAGAATTTTTTGTTTCATGTATTAACTGTCTGCCATAATGCTTTTGAAAATTTCACTGTCAATATCTTTGGGTGATCACTAAATAGAAACATAACACGAGCAATCAGATTTACAGATCTATGGTAACAAGAACAGTTCAAAGAGTCTGTATACTGAAGCAATTGATTTCCTAAAGCTTTTGCATCATCAACAAGGCATTGATCAGGAATTTGTTGAAGTAATTCTAATCTGTCAGAATAAGCAAAACTTTAATGTTCACAAGAAATAAGTTATCATTCATGACAATATAGCCTTCTGTTTGCATCTCCATCCACCAACTTCAATATTTGCTTCCTCAATTATTGTCTTCCAGTGGTTTTCAAGGAATTAAAGGCTGATGCAAGATCATAATAGTGGCTCATGGAATCAATATATAGAGAGGATTTACCAGAAAGAGGGCAGCATTGGCCCTCTTCCTGGGAAGCAACTTTGATGCTTTAAATCCAGTGACAATTATTCTGTTTGTTTTTAAATAGTTACGGAAAAGGAAATGTCCAATTCACAGGTTAGGATCATGGTCTAGGGCAGCCAATTTTTTGTAGCTAATAGATGGGAACTGGAGGCAATTAATTAGAAACATAGAAAAACTACTGCACAATACAGGCCCTTCGGCCCACAATGCTGTGCTGAACATGTCCTTAATTTAGAAATTACCGAGGGTTACCCATAGCTCACTATTTTTCAAAGCTCCATGTACCTATCCAGGAGTCTCTGAAAAGACCCGATTATATTTGCCTCCACTACTGTCACCAGCAGCCCATTCCATGCACTTACCACTCTCTTCGTAAAAAAACTTAACCCTGACATTCTCCTCTGTACCTACTTACAAGCATCTTAAAACTGTGCCCTCTCATGATAGTTATTTCAGCCCTGGGAAAAAGCCTCTGACTTTCCACACGATCAATGTTCCTCATCATCTTATAAACCTCTATCTGTCGCTCCAAGGAGAAAAGGCCAAGTTCACTGAACCTATTCTCATAAGGCATGCTCCCTAATCCAGGCAACATCTTTGTAAGTTTCCTCTGCACACGGTATTGGGGGTATGGTATTGATGAGGATAGAGAATTGGTTGGCAGGAAGCAAAGAATGGGAGTAAACGGGACCTTTTCAGAATGGCAAGCAGTGACTAGCGGGGTACCACAAGGCTCAGTGCTGGGACCCCAGTTGTTTACAATATATATTAATGATTTAGAGGAGGGAATTAAATGCAGCATCTCTAAGTTTGCGGAAGACATGAAGTTGGGCGGCGGTGTTAGCTGTGAGGAGAATGCTAAGAGGATGCAGAGTGACTTGGATAGGTTAGGTGAGTGGGCAAATTCATGGCAGATGCAATTTAATGTGGATAAATGTGAGGTTATCCACTTTGGTTGCAAGAACAGGAAAACAGATTATTATCTGAACGGTGGCCGATTAGGAAAAGGGGAGATGCAACGAGACCTGGGTGTCATTGTATACCGGCCATTGAAGATGGGCATGCAGGTACAGCAGGCGGTGAAAAAGGCAAATGGTATTTTGGCATTCATAGCAAAAGGATTTGAGTACAGGAGCAGGGAGGTTCTACTCAGTTGTACAAGGCTTTGGTGAGACCACACCTAGAATATTGTGTGCAGTTTTGTTCCCTTAATCTGAGGAAAGATATTCTTGCCATAGAGGGAGTACAGCGAAGGTTCACCAGATTGATTCCTGGGATGGCAGGACTTTCAAATGAAGAAAGACTGGATCGACTAGGCTTATACTCACTGGAATTTAGAAGATTGAGGGGGGATCTTATTGAAATTTATAAAATTCTAAAGGGATTGGACAGGCTAGATGCAGGAAGATTGATTCCGATGTTGGGGAAGTCCAGAACGAGGGGTCACGGTTTAAGGATAAAGGGGAAGCCTTTTAGACAATAGACAATAGGTGCAGAAGTAGACCATTTGGCCCCTCGAGTCTGCACCGGGATGAGGAAAAACCTCTTCACACAGAGAGTGGTGAATCTGTGGAATTCTCTGCCACAGGAAACAGTTGAGGCTGGTTCATTGGCTATATTTAAGAGGAAATTAGATATGGCCCTTGTGGCTAAATGGATCAGGGGGTATGGAGAGAAAGCAGGTACAGGGTTCTGAGTTGGATGATCAGCCATCATCATACTGAATGATGGTGCAAGCTCGAAGGGCCGAATGGCCTACTCCTGCACCTATTTTCTACGTTTATATGTTTCTACCCTTTCTATAGTTTCCACATCCGTCTTGTATTGAGGTGACCAGAACTGACCAAGTGGTCCTATATAACATTACCTTTTGGCTTTTAAACTCAATCCCATGGTTGATGAAGGCCAATGCACCGTATGCCTTCTTAACCACACAGTCAACCTGCGCAGCAGCTTTGAGTGTCCTATGGACCCGGACCCCAGGATCCCTCTGATCCTCCACACTGCCAAGAGTCTTACCATGAATACTATGTTCTGCCATCCTATTTGACCTACTAAAATGAACCACCTCACACTTATCTTGGTTGAACTCCATTCTTAGACCAGTTTTACATCCTATCAATGTCCCGCTGTAACCTCTTGACAGCCCTCCACAATATCCACAACACCCCATTGTGTCAACAGCAAATTTACTAATCCATCCCTCCACTTCCTCATCCAGGTTATTTATAAAAGTCATGAAGAGAAGGGGTCCAAGAACAGAACCCTGAGGCATACCACTGGTCACCGACCTCCATGCAGAATATGACCCATCAGCAACCACTCTTTGCTTTCTGTGGGCAAGCCACTTCTGAATCCACAAAGCAATGTCCCCTTGGATCCCATGCCTCCTTACTTTCTCAATACGCTTTGCATGGAGGTACCTTATCAAATGTCTAGCTGAGATCCATTTACACAACATCTACAGCTCTACCTTCATCAACGTGTTTAGTCACATTCTCAAAAAATTTGATCAGGCTCGTAAGGCATGACCTGAATTTGACAAACCTATGCTGACTATTCCTAATCATATTATGCCTCTCTAAATGTTCACAAATCCTGCCTCTCGGGATCTTTTCCATCAACTTACCAACTACTAAAATAAGACTCACTGGTCTATAATTTCCTGGGCTATCTCTACTCCCTTTCTTGAATAAGGGAACAACGTCTGCAACCCTCCAATCCTCCGGAACCTCCCCGTCTCCATTGATGATGCAAAGATCATCGCCAGAGGCTCAGCAATCTCCTCCCTTGCCTCCCATAGTAGCCTGGGGCACATCTCGTCTGGTCCCAGTGACTTATCCAACTTGATGCTTTCCAAAAGTTCCAGCACATCCGCTATCTTAATATCTATATGCTCAAGCTTTCTAATCCACTGTATGCCATTCCCTACAATTGCCAAGATCTATTTCCATAGTGAATAATGAAGCAAAGTATTCATTAAGTACCTCAGCTATCTCCCCTGGTTCCATACACACTTTTCCACTGTCACATTTGATTGGTCCTATTCTCTCATGTCTTATCCTCTTGCTGTTCACATAGTTGTAGAATGCCTTGGGGTTTTCTTTAATTCTGCTCGCCAAGTCCTTCTCATGGCCCCTTCTTGCTCTCCTAATTTCAATCTTCTAGCCTTGTAATCTTCTGGATCTCTATCATTACCTAGATTTTTGAAGGTTTCGTAAGCTTTTGTTTTCTTCTTGGCTAGATTTTCAATAGCCTTTGTACACCACAATCCCTGTACCTTTCCGTGTCTCATTGGAACGTACATATGTAGAATCGGGCAAGTTAGTTTGCAAGGAAAGGAGTGTCTACCAAGTGAGAGGCCTTTAAAAATGAAGTGACGGGAGTTCAAGGCCTGCATGTTCCTGTTAGTGTGAAGGGGAGAGCTAGCAGGTTTTGGAAACCTTGGTTGAGGCGAACTGGTTAAGAAAATGAGCGAGGTGTGTACTGTGCATAAGCGATTAGGAAGAAGTGGATCTCTTGATGACTACAAGAAGTGTAGGAGTGCACTTGAGAAGGAGAGCAAAAATAAAGAATACGAGGAGAATCATGCAGGTAAGGTGAGGCAAAATCCCAAGACATTTATAGGTATATTTAGAGCTAAAAGTTGGCTGGGAGAGAATAGGTCCCCTTAAAGATCAGCATGGCTGCCTGTGTGTGGAACCAAAGAAACTAGGTGACATTTTTAATGAATATTTCTCTTCAGTTTTTACTGTGGAAAAAAATGATAGATGTTAAAGAAATGAGAGAAGTGAATAATGCTGTCAACGTCCACACACAAATTAGCAGGGAGAAGGTATTGGAGGCCTCCAAGTACATTAAGATAGGTAAATCCAAAGGCACTGACCTGGTGCATTCTCAGACCTTGTTGGAGAATAGTGAAAAAAATTATGGAGGCACTTGCAGAGATTTTGCTTAATGTCTGGCTGTGAGTGAGGTTTTAGAGAACTGGAAGGTGACTAATGCGGCACCTTTGTTTAAAAGGGATAGCAAAGACAAACTAGGAAACTACAGGTCAGTCAGTCTGGCATTGGTGGACGGTAAGTTGCTGGAGGCAATTCTGAGGGACAGCATCTACCAATGCTTGGAATGAAAGGATCTCAATTCAGGACAGTCATCAAGGTTTGTGTGTGGGAAGCTGTGCCCGACAAACCCCTTAGAATTCTTTAAGGAGGTAACCAAAAGGGAAGATATGGGTAGGGCTGTGGATGTTGCCCATTTTGATGTTAGTAAAGTCATTGAGAAGGTCCCTCATAGCGGACAAATCTGGGATCCAGAGTGCGATAGTGGATTGGATTTATAATTGGCTCACTGATACTAAGCAAAGGATTATTTCTCAGACTGGTGGCCTATGTCTGTGTTGTGCCACAAGGGTTAGTCCTGGGACCTTTGGTAATTGTAATTTATATAAACAATTTTGGATGTGAAAGTACAAGACATCGTTAGTAAGTTTCCAGAACATACTAAATACTGATGATGTAATTAATGTAGAAGATTATGAAAAAGGGGAAGCTTGATCATATAGGTATGTGGGCTGAGGATTGGCAAATGGCTTCCAGTCCACATAAATGTGAAGTATTGCAGTTTGGGAGATCAAACCAGAGTAGGATTTATGCAGTGAATAGTAGGTTTCCGGAGAGTTTATAGAAAATGCAAATATATAGAGTGCCTTGCAAAAGTATTCAATTCTCAGCCCTTTGTTCCCATGAGTGAGGATTACAACCAGGGATTTTGATCAATTTAACTGAGAATTTTTAATTTGTGGATCACATGCTCCTTTGCTCATAGTAGAGCCCCCAAAAACAGAGTAATTGTAAAGTATGAAAAACTAAAAAATTCATAAACTGAAATATCAACAGTTTAAAAGTATTCGTCCTCCTTTGCACAATACTTAGTTAAGCCACCTCTCACAACTATTAAAGAGAGTAGTCTTTTTGGGTAAGTCTCTATTAGCTTTGCACAATGTGATGGAGCAAGATTTGCCCATTCCTCTTTGAACAATTGTTCAAGCCATATCAAGGTAGTTGGGGAGTGCCAATAGACAGCAAACTTGAGGTCTTGCCAGAGGTGTTCGATCGGGTTAAGGACAGGAGTCTGAATGGGCCACTCAAGGATATCAATTTTCTTCATTTGAATCAACTCCATGGTTGCTCTGGCAGTGTGGTTTGGGTCATTATCCTGCGGAAAGACCAACTTCCTCCCCAGTTTAAGCTTTCTGGCAGGTTTTTACCCAGAATCTTTCTGTATTTATCAGCATTCATCTTCCCATCAATCCTGACCAGATTTCCAGTCCCTGCTGCTGAGAAGCGTCTCGATAGCATGATGCTACTTCCATCATGCTTTACAATAGGGATTATGTTACAGAAAAAATAGTAATAATGTTAAACCTTGGGCATATATTGTTATGAATGTACCACAGCTCTGAGGGGCCGAAGGGTGTGGGGTAGCCCCCTCCTTTATGAGAATTGCACGATCACTATTGATTTGGGTCACGAGACCCAGAAAATGAGAGAGAGACATGCAGAATGTCTCGTTCCCCCGGCGATATAAAGCTACGGGACACAGCCATTGTCTCTTGGAGACGAACTTGTGTATTGCAATACTGTGCTACGTGGAAGCCCTCAGGCAAAGTGGGCTGGTTGAGGGAGGGTTGGCATCACCCCCAACCTGATTGACATCTGAGACCCTGTGAGTCAGGATAAAAGAGGGTCTGTGGGAACAGCCCCTCAGACGCACCAGGAGAAACGCTAGCGATCCCGTAATAGCAGAAGCCAGTGGGAGGAGGCCACGAGCGTTCGATTCCATTTGCTCTGGAACTGGTGGCTTTTACCACAGAAAAATGGCTTTTAGCTAACTACGGGGAAACCAACTCCCCACGACTCAAAGGATTGGCATCATAAAAGACCTGGGCAAGTTTAACCCGTCTCTCTCTTAAACCCAAAAAGCTGCAGCTTGAACGAACTAACAGTGACTTTTATATTTCCATCGGACAATACATTATCCCCTAGACAACGATAGAGCTATTTCTTATTGATTATTATTATACCCGTGCTTTTAGATTTAGTATTGACGACGTATATTACCTGTATGATTGCATTGATCTTATTTTTGTGTCTCTTTATCAATAAATACTGTTAAAAATAGTACCATCAGACTTCAGCAGACCTCTCTATCTTTGCTGGTAAGTGACCCAGTTACGGGGTTCGTAACAATGTAAATATGAGTGCTATAGTCATGTGGGAAATTCAGATTGCCAAAAGATATGTTCAGAAGGATATTGCTGATAATGCTAAGATTTACTCTAAGTGATTTTTTTAATACTTTAGTAGTAAAAGAAAAGTCAAGCAGGAAGTTAAGTGTATTAGGAATAATAGTGAGTTGTTGAATTACGCAGAGAAGGACATAGCAGATACCTTTAACTCAGAAATTTCTAGTGTTCTTCCATAAATAATCTTTTTGTGCAAGGCCTTAGAGATTGTAGAGCTATGATCTTCATCTCCAGTTGTAGCCACTGATTTCTGCAGCTCAGTCAGAGCGATTGTTGGTGTTTCAATAGCCTGTTTTGCATGTGCCATTCTTCTCCAGCAACTAAATTTATTGGGACAGTACTTTCATATTTTTTCCACTTTTTCATGATGGACTGCACTTAGCTCCAGGGTATGTTCAGTGACTTTGAAATATCTTGTACCCTTCCCCAGATTTGTGCTTCTCTATTGGCTTGTTGAATATCTACCATACTGTTGCACCTTAAAGAGAGAAGGGATATTTATTCAGGTGACCCCCCCCCCCCCAATTTTCCACATCAACAAATTGGGTGAGTTGGTAGGGTAATATACAGCATTGCCCTGAGGAAAGTTAGCGTTGTAATTATGAAAGGGATGAATACTTTTTCAGTCTCACAATTTTGTTTTTTTTTTAATTTTTAGTAATTTGTTGACAGGTTTTTGAAATTTTCATTTGATTTATCATGATGCACATTGTTTTGTAGATTAGCTCAAAAATCTTATATCAATCTATTTTAGATTTAGAAAATGAGACAGTGAAGTATGAGAATAATTATGAGAGCTGAATGCTTTTTCGAAGGCACTGTAATTCGGTGAAAGCTGTATGACAGCTAGATAGAGGGGTTTTGGAGTGCTGACCTTCAGTTAGAGCATTGTGTATAGGGGATAGGAAGTTTAGTTGCAGTTATATAAACATTGGTGATGTTGGACGAGGAGTACCGTGTACAGTTTTGGTTGTCATGATATAAGAAAGATGTATTGAGTAATACAGAAATTATTTACTGAGATGTTGCCTGGACTTGGTGGCCTGAGTTACCAGGGGAGATTGCTTAGACAAGGACATCATTCATAGAAGTATATAAGATTATGAAGAACATAGACAGGATATGCCAGCTGTTGGTATAGTGACATCTGCACCAGACTTCGAGGCAAGTGGTCCTGGGTTTAAATGTGGCCGGCTCCCTGCATGCTCTCCACCCAAGCTGGGTTGAATGTCAAGCTATCAAACTCGGACTCTTTGAGAAAAGGCGGACAAATGAAAGGTTTAAAGGGATATTTTCCAAACACAAGTGGATGGGAAGAATGTGTATGGTCAGTAAGTCCCTAATTTTAGTTGTTCAATGCATTTAGAAAGTTTTTCCTCCTGTCATTTTAATTCGACAATCAGCTTCATTCTGTGTCTCAGAGTTTTTGACTGTCTTTTCAAAGGTTTTCCCTCCACCTGGATTTGGTGGCCAGAATTCAATCCCAGTGTCTTCTGTCCGTCCTTCCCATGGAATGCGTGGGTTTCCTCCGGGTGCTTCGGTTTCCTCCCACATTCCAATGACGTACCGATTAGTGGGTTAATTGGTCATTGTAAATTGTTGTGTGATTAGGTTAGGTTAAATTGAGGGCGTCTAGAGTAGCTGGGGCAGCGCAGCTGGAAGAGCATACTCCATGCTGTATCTCTAAACAAATAAATAAACTGAACACAATATTTCATTTCTGGCTAAACCAATATCTTACAAAACGTTTCTGAATGTACCTGCTGTGAAACCCCAGGTTCCCTAAACAACTTAAACCACATGTCAGCCTGTTGCTTCCTCTCCCCTCCCCCCTGCCTCAAACAATGCACACTAAACACTGGAGGAACTCAGCAGGCCAGACAGCATCTATGGAAAAGAGTAAACATTCGACGGTTCAGGATGAGATCCGTCATCAGGACTGGTGACGAAGGTGAGAAATCAGAGTGGGGGGGGGGGGGGTTGGAGAGGAAGAAGCACAAGGTGGTCGGTGATGGGTGAAACCTGGAGAGGGGAGAGGTGAAGTAAAGAGCTGGGGAGTTGATTGGTGAAAGGAATAAAGGGTTGGAGAAGGGAAAATTTGCGAAGTGTCAGAGGGCAGCAAAGATCATAGAGGGAGAGCAGTGAGAGGGTTTCACCGAACTCCCATCGAAGGGATGATTTAAACTTCTTCAGAGTAGACATCCCTGGAAAAGACTTTGCAGTGTAGTAGTAGCACAAAGATGAGGAAACCTGCAGATGGTGGAAATCCAAGCAATACACAAAATGCTGGAAAACTCAGTAGATCAGGCAGCATCTATGGAAGAGAGTAAACCAAACCTCTTTTTATAAATGTGCCCTCTAGTTTGTGTTGTTGCTTCTCATAATTCTGACCAAAATGGTTTGCTTTTCAATTTTTAACAAACTCTATCTACCTTCTAATCGCAGTTTGCACTGGCCTATATACAGTGCCTTAGAAAAAGTATTCAGCCCCCAAATTTTTGTTCACATAAATGAGTATTACAACCAAGGATTTTGATCAATTTAACTAGGAAATTTTATTGGTGAACCAAGTGCTCCAAAAAACAGAGAAACCTGTAAAACATGAAAACTAAAAATTCAAAGACTGGAATGTCAGGTTCAAAAATATCCCCCCCCCCCCCCCGTCAGTATTTAATTGAACCACCTCTGGCAGTTATTACAGCTAGTCTTTTTGGGTAAGTCTCTAGTAGCTTTGCCCAATGTGATGGAGCAAGATTTGCCCATTCTTCCTTGCAAAATTGCTCATGCTGTGCCAGGTTAGTTGGGGAGTGGTGGTGAACAGCAACCTTGAGGTCTTGCCAGAAATGTTCAATCAGATTAAGGTCAGGAGAAATCTCCGGGAGGAAGGCCCCAAATCCTTGGCTTTGCCTGTTGCTTGGCGGCCGGTGCCGTGGTCGAAGCGCTCAGCAGAGATGGTGCTCAGTGCTCGGTGTCGGAGGGCTGGTCGGAGGCTCGAAGTTTTCGGACGGACTCGGAGTTGGCTGTGGTCGGAGCTCCCAAAGTGCTGTATCGGCAAGCTGCGGCGCTGGAGGTTCATGGCAGGAAGAGTTTTTCTTCCTTTTACCGTCTGTGTGAGATGATGGGTTGCCAGGACTTTGAGACCTTTCTTTTAAACCGTGCATGGACTGCTCTTTATCAGATTACAGTATTGCTTTGCACTTTTGAAACTATGTGTTATAATTATGTAGTCTTTGTCAGTTAGTCTTTTATCAATTATGGTATTGTCTGCACTGTTGAAACTACATGTTAACTATAACTATATGTAACTATGTGGTTTTGTGTACGTCTTGTAGCTTTAGGTTTGTCTGATGGGTTTGTAGTCCTTTCTGGGGAATGTGCTAAGATGGTAGCGCAACATCGATACGCATCAGCCTCTCCAGACTCTGGAGTGGGGATTACCAAACGTTATGTGGTTTTTCTTGTGTGGTCTGTTTTGTGCTTTTTCGTGATATAGTTCTGGAGAACGTTGTCTCATTTTTTAACCGCATTGTTTTTGTGGCTTATAAATAACAATAAACTGAACCTGAATCTGAAGTTAGAAATGGCATTCAACCTACACTCAGTGGCCACTTTATTAGGTACACCTGTCCACCTGCTTATTAATGCAAATATCCAATCAGCCAATCATTTGACAGCAACTTAATGCATAAAGGCATGGAGACGTGGTCAAGAGGTTTATTTGTTGTTCAGACCAACCATTGTAATGGGGAAAAGTGATCTAAGTGACTTTAACCATAGAATGATAGACGGGGTGGTTTGGGTATCTCAGAAGTGGCTAATCTCTTGCAATTTTCATGCACAACAGTCTCCATGAGTTAACAAAGAATGATGCAAAAAGCATCCAGTGTGCTGGAGCAGATGCTACTCCAAAAATAAGCCTATTGTTGTGATAAAGCACTTTCTGAGTATTTATGGTGAGAAACACTTTATACTCTTTCATCTCCATCTGTGGGTAGATTTCAGCTAAGTCCACTTAGTTGAAGTGTTTTCCTCTAGAAAGGTTTGCAAAAATATCTCTGTCTTAGGCAGAGGGTATTGATTAATTTGATGATGATCTTAAAATCACTATAGATCCTGACAGAACCATCCTTCATGGCTGCTGGGACTACTGACATTGCCCATGGCCCTTGGAAAGAATTCCTTCAGCCTCCATGCAATTTAGCTCACGGGCTACTCTATCACAGATGGTATAAGAGGCCAGATAGCTTTGTAAAACTTCGGAGTGGCATTATCATTGAATGCTACTTTATCCTTGATATGTTTGAGTTTTCCAATGCCATCCTTGAACACAGCTGTGGCATCATCTAGTACCTTTCTTAATTCGCTTTCAGTTGACTGTATTATGTGGGATTTGATATAGAAATGATATATAAGTCTAGTGTAAGTTCTGAGTGGATATCTGCGGGCCTTCTGGTCAGTATCTTTGAAATGCCATTCAAACTCATTTAGTGCAATGATGGAAACAGTGTCCAATTCCATTTTGGTTAATTTGCCTTCACTTCTGGTATAATCCATATTGTTTGTCTCTTGTTAGTTTTCACATTGTACCTCAAGGCTGCACAGCCTTTGTCTCTCTCATCATCAGATTTATCATCAACAGCATGCAGATTAGTGCTCTTTTTGAAACTCCAAATTAACTTTTATCTTCTTTTTTTTCCTGTGCAGTCCACTTAGCTTTGTCTGCCCAACATGCTCTTTGTAAGTCTTCTACTTTGTTACATTTTCTGCAAGTTTCACCTTTGAATCTGCATTGATCCACGATTTGTTTGGCCAGGGTTTTTTCTGTTTAGGCGTTGCAACTTTGTTCAAGTTGGTTTTCATTCCTGACTGCAAATCACTTGTGGCTCTGCCTGCTGTTTCCACTGAGACAGTGATTTCAACTGGTCTTTTAAATGTGATTTGTGCTACAGTTAGGAGCCACTTTGGCTGTTATGGTTGCAAGAAGTCAAACTTCTATGCAAACTATATACTCTTCCATCAATTGCACTCGGCAAAACTGACACTTGTTTCTCATCAGCTGTTCCAATTGTTTTAAAAAACTGCCAAATTCATTCAGTATGCTTAACCAATTTATCTGTTGTGCAATTGAATGCATCTATGTTTCAAATGTATCAGCCATTTCTGCTTTTATTAAAATTCATGATTATTATCAACTGCTCCTCAGTGTTTATGAACCCATCAGTTTTGTCTGTCTTTTTAAAAAAATCGACTGTCACCGTCTCCTTGCAAAGAAACATATGCCAAGCTTTTTTTTTAACTTGAACGTCTCGCTCTTTCCTTGCAAGGAAGAAACATGCTGCGTTATTTTTAACTGGTAAGTTTCACTGCTCTTCAACAGGTAGATAGCTGTTTCAGGTTCATTTTAAAACTTCCTTTTTGTAACTCCAAAAATAATGGAAAGAAAATCACGGGAGCCTATGGACTTCCTTTTTACTTTTAGTGAGACATACACCTGTGATGTGGTGGCCTAATGACATATACCATTCAGGTTCTTTTACATATAACCCGTAAAGAATTATGTAAACAAGAAAGGGTACTTCATCAATCAATATATTTTGCAATATGATTCAAATATTACTGAAATATTGAATACGCTACAATGTCAACTGCCCATTTTTATCCATAAATGCGGACTGACCTACTGTGTTTCTCCAGCATCTTGTGTGTTGCTATAAAGAAAAGATGCTGTAAGCATGAGGTTACTTCTGCTGGAATCAGTGATGGAAGAATAATCCATTGTAACCTTAGAAAGGAAAATACTCAGAAACAAAATGTAAAATAGAATGTCTGTGGAAAAGAAAATTAAGACAATTGATAGACTACTCAGAGAACAAGCATGGAATTGGATTCCTGAAAGACTCCTCCCTGTAATAGAAAACAGTATGATTTTATTACTTGTTGATATGGTTATATTGTGTAATACCCTGTATTATGTTCACCAGTTCCTGGAACAATCCTATGTTGCTGCCAACTGAACAAATGTGACACCCATCATTTTATTGGCTTCTTAAATTGTTTCATGGGAGTTTGGCTCTGTTGCGCATTATTCCAGTACAACATTAAGAAAATGTGTAAAAAGGCACTAAAAATTCTTGATTAATGTTAGTAGCCATCAGAAATATTTTATAGATAATCAGTTTTTGCAGTTTTGGTGAAACGAAATCAATCTGAAATTTGAATGTTTTATTTTCCCTTTCCAAAGGTTTCAATAGCTACATTTAATGTCAGAGAAATGTATACAATATACATCCTGAAATTCTTCTTCTCTTCAACCATCCACAAAAACAGAGGAGCGCCCCAAGGAATGGATGACAGTTAAATGTTAAAACCCCAAAATCCCCCCCACGTGTAAGCAGCAGCAAAGCAACGACACCCCCTCCCCCCAACTGAGCACTCAAACATGCAACAAAGCATCAATAAAGACACAGACTCGCAGTACCCTAAAGACTACTATTTCACCCGGTCATTTGTCATACCACAGACTATCTCTCTCTCTCTCTCTCACTAATAAGGGAAAAAGAGATGTCTTCATTTCACAGCGAGAGGGGAGACAAAAAACAACTCACTGATTTATGATGTTGGAGGTCTGTGGTGTTGCTTCTTCTGAGCTGCGTACCCAAAGAACTCAGGTCTTTGGGCACACAGCTAACAGCTAGCTTACGGCTTTCAATCTTCCATCTCCCACGACATGCCAGTTCACTGCAACAGCACTGACCTCGAGTCCGCCTGCCTCCAGAGCCACAAAATCTTGGAACCCTGAAGGTGCGCTAATCTTCTAGGCCTCATCCTTGGCATGTCGAAATGCGGTCAGTTGTGAGACCCCGAGAGCGGTTCCCATTCCTGCAAAGAACTGAAGTTAACATGTATCTCCAGGTCAAGGTCTTCAAAATGACCCTGAAAGGGAAAAATAGAGGTATTAAATATAGAAATGGAGCTATTTCCAAAGTTGCAAGCCAAGGAGTCCTTCTTTCCATATATGCTTCCCAGCATATTCTCAGTAAGTACTGAGTACTTACAACATTGTCTGTTTTTATTCAGTTTTTCAAGTTTAAACATAGGCTTTAGGAAGTCAATACACATGATTTACTGATAAAAACCTTGGAAGTAACTCTGCCACAGACACCTAACATTAGCAAGTTCCTTGATTGTTATAGTGTAATTTATATGAGCTTTTCTTTTGGTGAAAGCTCTTATGTTTTGTAACTTCATAAACTAATTAAAGTGAACCATGCATTTATGATGTGATGTAACCCATAATGAATTGTGTGAACAATGAAGAGTGTTTAATCAAACTTTATAACACAACTACTATCTAGAAATCCACCACAAAGTAAATTTTAAATTGTCCCATTCAGGCCTAAAGATTTAATCACTGTGGAAGATTTCTTACTCTTATGGGATAACATGTTTCCTGACGAGGATCACTCTGCTTGGCAGGTGTGACTTGTGGCTATGTAACTATCTCAGGTTCTGGGGCCTCTTCCATGGTGGTTGTAGGAGTTGATTCTATATCTGCAGAAAATAGTTCTGACAGCTCTGGACACCTATCTTCTGGACGTGTTGTATTCTCAACAGTATATGGCAAGCTGCTCGATCTGCTGATCTATTTCAAGCTATCAGACAAAGCTTTGACTCAGCACTTTCATTTTGACTGGTATGTAGCTCCTCCAACACTTTGTCTCTCAGCTTGGATGGTGCAACAATTCTCAATCCCCACACAAGGCAACCCTTGTCAAGGGCAAGTTCATCCCAATGCTGGTAAAAATAGGGGAACTGGAATTTCTGCTGCATATTTTAGTCATTTTGGATTGCCGTGTAGACCTGAGACAGTGTGGGGTCTTATCTGGCTTTCCTTTGGGACATCTCTGCCATAATAGGGAGACTTCTGATTTGACTGAGGGAGAATATGTTAAGAGGAGTATTCTCTTTTGTAAATTTTTCAAGTATTTAATATTCCAAGTGTAAATGGGACAATCTATCAGAATTTCCAGGATTAGTCGTCCTCTTGAATTCAATCTTGTGATTGTCTCCTCCAAGGAACGGACCCATTTCTGCAATCATGCTGCTGCTGTTAGTGGAACACCCTGCTGTGGATTGAAAATGGACACTAGTGGTTGATAATCAGTAATGAGGGTAAACCCTCTCCCATACAAGTATTGGTTGAAATGTTTTATACCCCAAACCGGGCTCAAAAGCATCTCTATGAATCTATGGGTAATTTTTCTTTGTGGAGGTAAGGGAACGTGATGCAAAGGCTGTGGGGCATTCACTCTCATCACCCATAATGTGGCATAACTGCACCTATATACCATAAGGCAAGGTGTCACAGGCAAGCATTACTGGACGATGTGGATCATAATGTGTGAATACATTTGCTTTGTCTTTTGGAAAGCCACCTAAACACTGCTTTGTCCAATGCCATTTCTTTCCAATCTGTAGTAATGAGTTCAAGGGATAGAGCACAGCGGCCAGGTTCGGCAGGAGCCTGTTATAGTAATTGACAGATCCTAAATGACACACCCTTTGGCCTTGAGGCATCCACCACTGTTTGAATTTCCTCAGTGCACTTGTGTAATCCTTGTGCGTCAATGATAAAACAACAGTAAATGATGTTTGGTTTAAAGAATTCACACTTGTTGCATCATGCTCCGAGCCCAGAATCTTCTAATCATTTTTACACCGTCTTGGGATTTTGGAAATGTTCTTTGTCATCCTTACTGGTAACAATATCATTCAGGTAACACTGAGTGCTTGGGCAGCCTTGGAGCACCAGGTCCATAGCTTTCTGCCAGAGTGCAGGTGCAGATGCGACTCCAAAAATAAGCCTAATATAGTGAAAAAGCCCTTTGTGAGTGTTTATAGTGAGAAACACTTCAGACTCTTCTTCCATCTCCATCTGTACATAGACTTTAGCTAAGTTCACTTTGCTGAAGTGTTCTCCTCCAGAAAAGTTTGCAAAGATATCCACTATCCTGGGCAGAGGGTGCTGATCGACTCTCATTATTGGGTTAACAGTGACCTTGAAATCACCACAAATCCTGACAAGCCCATTTTTCTTGACTACTGGGACCACTGGTGTTGCTCATGGGTTCCACTCAACCTTGGAAAGAATTCTTTCGGCCTCCATATGATCTAGTTCACTGGTTACTTTGTCACTGAATGTGTAATGTGCAGTATGCTTTGTAAATCTTGGGCATGGCATTTTCATTTAACAATATTTTGTGGATGGATCTACAATCAAGTTGTAGTTGTCTCAGCCAATCAAGGCTCCACAATGCTGTCCTCCTTTTGTTATCAGATAAATGCCCAATGTGGCTTATTGGTTGTTGTGTTTCACTGTTATGAATGTTATTCCCACAGGAGTTCTCTCTTCTCTGGTATAAATTCTTAGTTGGATATCTGAAGGTTTCAGTTCGGTATCTTTGAAATGTTCAAACTCATTTTGTGGAATGACTAAAACAGCAGAGCCAGTGTCCATTACCATTTTAATTAATTTGTCACTTAATTCTGGTGTTAGCCACATTGCGTGTCTATTGTGAGTTTTCACATTGTAAATTCAAGGCTACCCAGTCCAGGGTTACTGTCATTATTACCAGATTTTTCACCAACAGCATGCAGATTAGTGCCTTTTTGAAGCTGCAATTTTACTTTTTATGTTTTACTCTTGTCTGTGCAGTCCACTTGTTTTTGTCTGCCTTGTGTAACCTTTGTATGTGTCCTACTTTGTTGCATTTACTGCACCTTTCACCTGTAAACACTATTGGTCTGCTGTATGTGAGCCCCTGCCACAATGGTAACATAATTTGTTTGGCAGCCAGGTTTCTGTTTGGACATTGAAATTTTGCTCACACTCTCTTTCCTGACTGCAACTCAATTGCGTATCTGCTGTTCCCATTGATACAGCTATCTTAACTGCTCTTTTAAATGTAAGTTATATTTCAGTTAGCTATTTTTGAATAGTTTCTTTTAAGATTCCACAAACGGAATGATCTTTCAGTGCATCATAAAGCCCATCACTGAACTGATGACTCAGATGATTTCTTCAATTCAGCCACGTGGACTAAAATGGACTTTCCTTCTCTTTTATTCCACTTCATGAAACCTAAAGCTTCCTGCAATCAGCAATGGTTTTGGTTCTAAGTGTTCCTGCATTACTTACACAATATCAGCAAAGCTTATTTACTCGAATGTCTCTGTCCCTTCAATAAGAAACACATGCTGCACTATTTTTTACTTGACCATTTCTCACTGTTTTTTTTAAACTCTAACATCTTACTGTGCTTCAACAGGTGGGTTGTTATTTTTTAAAAGCTTCCCAACCCTCTAACTTCCCATTAAATTTTGCTCTATTATATGCCTTCTCTTTTGCTTTTATGCTGTCTTTAACTTCTCCTGTCAGCCACGATTGCATCATCCTGTCTTTGAGGTGTATCCATCCTGCATCTTTCAAATTTCTCCCAGTAATTCAGCCATTACTGTTCTGACATAATCCCTGCTAATATACCTTTCCAATCAAACTTGGTCAGCTCCTCTCTCATTTGAAAATTCAGCATAACATCTAAAACTTTGCAAACTTCCATAGATGTATGGTGGAAAGTATATTGACTCATTCTATCACAGCCTGGTATGGAACACCAATGTTCTTGAATAGGAAATCCTACAAAAAGTACTGGATATGGCCCTGACCATCACAGGTAAAGCCCTCCCCACCAATCAGCTCATCTACACAGAGCGCTGTCACAGGAAAACAGCATCATCAGCAGGGATGCCCACCACTCAGCTCATGCTCTTTTCTTGCTGCTGCATGAGGAAAAAGGTACAGGAGCCTCAGGACTCTCACCACCAGATTCAGGAACAATGATTACCCCTCAACCATCAGGCTTTGGAACCAGTAGGGATAACTTCACTTGCCCCATCACTGAACTGTTCCCACAATCTATGGACTCACTTTCAAGGACTCTTTCTCTCATGTTTTCAATATTTATGAATGCGTAGGTTTTCTTTGGGACCTTTGGTTTCCTCCCACTGTCTAAAGACGTACCAGGTAGATTATTGGTCTTTGTAAATGGTCCCGTGATTAGATTAAGATTAAATTGTTATTGTTAGGGATTGCTGGGCTGTGTGGCCCACAGGTTCGAAAGGGCCTAATCTGCGCTGGATCTCTAAACAAATAATATACAGTGGAATGCAAAGGTTTGGGCACCCGTGGTCAAAATTTGTGTTACTGTGAATAGTTAAGTGAGTAGAAGATGAACTGATCTCCAAAAGTCACAAAGTTAAAGAAGAAACATTCTTCTCAACATTTTAAGTGAGATTAGTGTACTGTTTCTGTTTTGTACAACTTTAGAGTGGAAAAAAAGAAAGGAGCACCATGCAAAAATTTGGGCACCCCAAGAGATTTGAGCTCTCAGATAATTTTTACCAAGGTCTCAGACCTTAATTAGCTTGTTAGGGCTATGGCATGTTCATAGTCATCATTAGGAAAGGCCAGGTGATGCAAATTTCAAAGCTTTATAAATATCCTGACTCATCAAACCTTGTCCCAACAATCAACAGCCATGGGTTCCTCTAAGCAGCTGCCTAGCACTCTGAAAATTAAAATAATTGATTCTCACAAAGGAGGAGAAGGCTATAAGAAGATAGCAAAATATTTTCAGGTAGCTGTTTCCTCAGTTTGTAATGTAATTAAGAAATGGCAGTTAACAGGAACAATGGAGGTCAAGTTGAGGTCTGGAAGACCAAGAAAACTTTCCAAGAGGACTGCTTGTAGGATTGCTAGAAAGGCAGATCAAAACCCCTGTTTGACTGCAAAAGACCTTCAGGAAGATTTAGCAGACCCTGGAGTGGTGGTGCACTATTCTACTGTTCAGTGACATCTGCACAAATATGACCTTCATGGAAGAGTCATCAGAAGAAAACGTTTCCTCTGTCCTCACCACAAAATTCAGTGTCAGGAGTTTGCAAAGGAACATCTAAACAAGCCTGATGCATTTTGGAAACAAGACCTGTGGACTGATGAAGTTAAAATAGAACTTTTTGGCCGCAATGAGCAAAGGTATGTTTGGAGAAAAAAGGGTGCAGAATTTCATGAAAAGAACATCTTTCCAACTGTAAAGCATGGGGGTTGATCAATCATGCATTGGGCTTGTGTTGCAGCCAGCGGCATAGGAAACATTTTACTGGTAAAGGGAAGAATGAATTCAATTAAATACCAGCAAATTCTGGAAGCAAACATCACACCGTCTGTTTAAAAAAAAGGTGAAGATGAAAAGAGGATGGCTTCTACAACAGGATAATGATCCTAAACACACCTGAAAATCCACAATGTATTACCTCAAGAAGCGCAAGCTCTGAAGGTTTTGCCATGGCCCTCACAGTGCCCCGACCTAAACATCATTGAAAATCTGTGAATAGACCTCAAAAGAGCAGTGCATGCAAGATGGCCCAAGAATCTCACAGAACTAGAAGCCTTTTGCAAGGAAGGATGGGCGAAAATCCCCAAACAAGAATTGAAAGACTACAGAAAGCATTTACAAGCTGTGATACTTGCCAAAGGGGGTATTACTAAACACTGACCATTCAGGGTGCCCAAACTTTTGCTTTGGACCCTTTTCAGTTTTTGTTATTTTGAAATTGTAAAAGATGGAAATAAAAAGGTAATCTTGCTTAAAATATTAAAGAAGTGTGTTATCTTTAACTTTATGCATTTTGGAAATCAGGTCATCTTTTACTCACTTTGCTATTCACAGTAACAGAAATTTTGACCGAGATGCCCAAACTTTTGCATGCCACTGTATGTATTATATGTATTTGTACAGTTTGTCTTTTGCACATTGGTAGTTTGTCTGCCATGCAAGGTCTGTCTTTTATTGATTCTATTATGGTTCTTGGATTTACTAAGTATGCCCACAAGAAAACGAATCTCATAGTTGTACGTGGTGACATAAATGTATTTTGAACTTTTAATTCCCTTTACTCCACTGTAATACTGATGCATCTGTCTTCATACAGTACAGCATACAGCAGTATGAATCGTATAATATTATAATCACTTCCTCCTAATGTTTCTTCTACCTTAAACTCCCTAATCAAATCTGGTTCATTACACAACAACCAGTGCAGAATTGCCTGTCCCCTGGAGGGCTCAATCATCAGCTGCTCTAAAAAGCTATCTCATAGGCATTCCACAAATACCCTCTCTTAGGATCCAGCACCAACCTGATCTTCCCAAACTACCTGTATATTAAAATTCCCCATGACTATTGTAACATTGTCCTTATTACACATCTTTTCTATTTCCTGTTGAAATTTATATCCCACATCCTGGCTACTGTTCAGGGGCCTCTGTATATGTAACTCCCATCAGGGTCTTTTTGTCCCTACAGTTTTTTAACTCTCCCACAAAGATTCTACATTTTACGATCCTATGTCACTTCTTTCTAAGGATTTGATTTTTATATCTTTAACAACAGAGCCACCCCAACCCTTCTGCCTCCCTACCTGCCCTTTTGATACAAGATGCATTCTTGGATGTTAAGCTCCCAACTATGATCTTCTTTCATCCACAACTCCGTGATGCCCATACATGAATGTGCCATTCTACAATATCATCTACCTCATTCCAATCTAAGAAAAGATGTGCTAGCATTGGAGAAAGTCCAGAGAAGATTCACAGGAATCATTCCAGGAAGGAAAGGATTAATGTACAATGAGTGTTTGATGGCTCTGGGCTTGTACTCGCTGGCATGTAGAAGAATGGGGGAGGGGAGTGGAATCTCATTGAAACCTATTGAATATTGAAAGGCCTAGGAGAGTGGATGTGGAGAAAATGTTTTGCTTCATGGAGGAACCTAGGGCCAGAGGGTGGTAAATCTGTAGAATTCATTGCCATGGATGGCTGTGGAGGCCAAATATTTGAGTATGTTTAAAGTAAAGGTTAATAGGTTCTTGGTTAGGTAGGGTGTCTAAAGTTTTCAGGAGAAGGCAGGAGAAGGATAGTGAATCAGTCTGGTGGAGCAGACTTGATGGGCCAAGTGACCTAATTGTGCTCCTATGTCTTTTAGCTTATGGTAGTAGTATTTAAGACATTTCCCTTAAATCTTGTTTTTTCCGGATTTCAACGTCAAATTCTCTTTATTGTTATTCACTGTACAGACGTATACTACCAAATGAAGCAATGCTGCTCCAGACCAAGGTGCACAACACAGCACGTATAACTCACACACATAACACAAAGTAATATTACCACAAATAAGAAGGTGCACATTCAATACAAGTTAAGAGAAAAACAGTATAATGCTACCGCTGCTTCATACATGCTGAGACATTATGATGAGTTGCATATGTGGTGTCAAAGAGTTCAGTAGTCTCAGGGCCTGGGGGGAACAAGCCGTTTCCCAGCTAACAGTTCTTGTCCTAATGGTATCGGGCCTCCTGCTTGATGTGAGGGAGTCAAAGAGATTGTTCATGGGATAGGAGGGATCATTGATGTGCTAAGAGCCCTACATTTGCAGCACTGATAAATATCTCTAATGGGTGGAAGAGAGACACTGATGATCCTCTCAGCATTCTCGCAATTTTTTGTAAAGACTTGCAGTCAGATGCCTTTCAATTTTCATACCAAAGAATTTCAGTATGTATATTGTATACATTTCTCTGACATTAAATGTACCTATTGATCTTCCTATTGGTCAGACATCCAATGGTGCTCCTGTAAAAATTGGTTAGAATGGGGGTGGGAGAGTGTTACTTGCCTCAGTCTCCTCAGGAAGTTATGCTTTCTTGACTAAAGACATGGTGTTGAAGGACCTGGTGAGATGGTCCATTATGTTCACGCCCAGAAGCTTGGTGCTCCTAACTTTCACCATAGAGTAGCTGTGCATGTGCAGTGAGAAGTATTCAGCCTGTACCTTGCTAAAGTTCATAATCATCTCCTTGGTCTTGTCCACATTGAGACTCAAGTTGTGCTCACACCTTTCTACCAGCCACTCTCCCTCTTCCTCTGTACACTGTTTCGTCATCATTCTTGATGAGGTCATCAGAGAACTCAATGTTTCGGTTTGAACGGGATCTAGCAATCCAGTCTTGCTTCAGCAACGTAAACAGCAGCGGGCTGAGCCTGCAGCCCTGGGGAGCACCAGTGCTCAGCATGATGGAGCTAGAGATGTTTCTTCCAACACAGGCTGACCATACCCTTTCTGTCAAGAAGTCCAGAGAGGTGTTGAGACCCAATGAGGACCGTTAACCCACCAGCTTCTGTGGGATGATCATATTAAACTCCAAGCTGAAACCAATAAACAACATCCTAGCATATGAGGCACCATTTTCCAGATGGGGCAGGACAGAGTGGAATGCAGAAGCTGTGGCATCATCAGTGGATCAATTTGACTGATAAGTGAACTGGAAAGGGACCGATATAGCAGGAAGTTGGATTTAATGCGATCCATAACCAGCTGTTCAAACCACTTCATTATTGTTGCAGTCAGCAGCACTGGACGGTAGTCTTTGGGGTAGGTTACTGTCATCCTCTTGGGCTCTGGGATGATGTGACCACCTTGAAGCCTGAGAGGACGGTGGACTATTCCAGAGACATGTTAAAGATGTCTGTTAGAACCTCAGTTAACTTGCTGCACAGTCTCTCAGCACTCAACCGGGTATGATTTTACTGAGCTACGTGCAGGAGACATGGATGTTCTATTTTGTTACATACGTTTAGATTATTTATATTACTGAAACAATATTCTTGCACATCACAGATTTTATTATCTAAGTATCAGGTAACATTTACCTGTAATAAAACAACAACTTAATTGTGTGATTAACATTGATGAAACTAGACTGTTGCTTCATTTATAGTGCAACAGTCATGCTAATTATCCATGCATATATTGAAAATATTAGCTGTCTGGTACATAATGGAGAGTCACAGGCATCTCTAGTTCTGTACTTCCTGACACACTATATGCAGTTTATCTACCCTCATAGTGCTTGATGCCAGCAGATAACTCCATCATAGTTTTGTTTAATTTGGCCTTAGCTTGTATTGGCAACACATATGTTCACATCCTGTAGAGACTTGAGCATAAATATAAGCTAATAATTATCCAGTAGAATATTGAAAGTATGTAGTTCTGTTACATGAGACTTTGATCAATGAGTAATTGAACCTTATGAAAGATTTTGAAAGTACTTCATTGTAAGATGTTTAGGGACGACGTCAGAAAAGGTTCTGAATACAATACAAAGCCAATTTTTAGCTTTTTGTATTGCAGCTTAATTTGAGAGAGAGCTCATCTTAGTTCAGACTTGGGCTTTCCTGTTCTGTATAACATTTCTGTTCACTGGATTAATTTATTGAACACAGCATGGTAGGAAGAATTAGAGGTGCCACCCAAGAAAAAATAATCCAGGGTCCATAACTTGCGCTGAAAAATATTCATGTGGTCACCTCTCATAAATCCCCTGAAACTGCAGAAAGCTTTAGAATTATGTAGAACTACATTGTAGATTGCTCCCAAAATTTTTACACAAATCCTAGTTCATACCGTAAATTCCAGTGTATAAGCCGAGAATTTGGCCCTAAATGTTGGTCGTAAAATTAAGGGGTCAGCTTATACAGAGGGTGCTAACTTTAGAAAAACAAATATGTGGAAGACAGGTCGTTTTTATTGGCTGTTTTGAGTCAAATTCGTTCCACTGTCGACACATGAATTCTTTGAATGGTTTGTTGGCTGGAGCACAGACATCAAACCACCGGGGATGACTGCAATGTCCATATTTTCAGCTTTCAATGCTGCTTTTGTCTCACCTGACAAGTGCGCTTTGAACATGTCCCAGACAAGTAGTGACTTTTCCTTCCTGAAACTTTCGGGACATCGACGCCATACCTCTTTAACCCACTTCAAGCAACCCGCTTCGTCCATCCAGCAGCATTCTTGAATGTAAACAATAACACTCCATGGGAATTTTCTGAGCAATCTTTGTTTTTTGTCTCAACACAAGATCACGTCTATTCATAAATCAGGTGCATCAACTTCGCGTAGCTTTGAAATTTTCACTGACCTCACGATGTTTCTCGGCCCATTTCAACGCTTGAACTTGAATCATTTCTCTGGTAACGATGTATCCAGACAATCACTGGTTATTCACCCACTCTTAAACTCTTCCTTCAAGTTGTGGCCACTGGAATGTTTTCCCACGGTTTGCACACTTCATCTTTGGCATTTCCCTCAGCCTGTCCTCTGCCTTTCTCCACTCTCACTTGTTTCTCGTTTACACTAAACTTCTTAGCAGCTGCAGAATTATTCGTTCCTTTAGCAAAATCAACAACCTTCAGCTTGAAGCCAGCATCGTATCACATTTGTTTTAATCTTTTGTACATGGCAGTCGCAAACTCAATACCGAGTACACGTACTGATCCCATCACCCTGTGTTATGTTTTAACGAGATTACGATGAGTGCTAAATGGTTTCACGGGGGTTACATTTCAGAGGATTCTTCACCATTGGGAACCCAATCCAAAATTTCCCTTCCTGATTTATTTATTAAGAATTTGTCTATAACGCTCTACAATGTGTAGGCCTATTTTCTTAGCAGGTACTGGTTCACAAAATTTCCAGGTTCCAGATCCGGCAAAGCTGAGTAACGGCATGTAAGATCTTGTGACCTTTTCTGTCAAAAACCTCTACAAAAGGGGTCAGCTTATACAAAGGTAACATGAAAAAGTCTCTTTTTTAACCTTGAAAATGGGGGGAAGGGGTGTAGGCTTGTACTCCGGGTCAGCTTGTACACCGGAATTTACAGTAATTATTTATATGATTACCTAATCACAGTGATACAGTGTACAAGAATATGAGCTACACTATGACCTTGATTTTATCAGCATTCATCACTAACTAAAACAGGTTTGAAAAGTTGAGCATGCTGCATTATATTTTTCCATAAGCCAGATTTGTATTGTCACAGCTTAGTAAATAGAAACTTTGTACAAGTAGGTCTGCATGTTGACAAAAGTAAGGTCATTCAGCCATGTCAAATCTCACCCTCAACCAAGGGTCACATGGATTCAAGCAGCAGGATTCTGAGCAGTAGTTATTAACTGGGACACTCAGTTCTGTTTTTATCTTCCCTTCTAAGTTTGAAGAATGCTTATCATCAAAGTATGTGTAAAATTATACAAGCCTGCTTACAGGCAGCCACTTGCCTTCTCTCCAGACTTCAGTCTGCCAATTATACATCCAGAATATTATTCCAGATATTTGGTGGATTAACACTGGAACCTGGTGGTCTGAAAGGATAGACAATGTCTTTAACTGCAATACTACTAATAATCAATGTGCTTAAAAATTGAGAATATTTCTTTAATTTGAAAAAGATTTTCAGAAGCTCCTTTTTGCTTTCTTGTAAACATGTCTTATTTAACATATCAGTTAAAAGTTCAAGAAAAAATATAGCACTCAGGTACAAATTAAAATATCGCTTTCCTAGATTTTGATGTGAACAATTTTATTGTGATTTCTGACTACAATTCTGCATCAGCGAATTGGGATTGGAAATAAAACCTTTAAGTTCTCTCTCCAGCACTTGTTGTTTGAGCATGTACAGACTTTTTTTCTTGTCATTACTCCCTAAACAATACAGTAAGACAACTATTTACATAGCATTTACATTGTATTAAAGATGATTTAAAGTATACGGGAGGATGTGCGTAGGTTATATGCAAATACTACGCCACTTTATACATGTGACGAGCATCTGCGGAATTTGGTATCCGCGGTGGGTGGGGGGGGGGGGCCCGGAACCAAACCCCTGCGGATATGGCGGGTTGACTGTATGCCATTAAAAGATAAACAAAAGTTTTATTAAAACTGGAATGGGATATTTGATTTGGGAAAATTTAAAGTTTGGTTATCTAGATATCCAAATATATTTTTGATGCAGAAAGTTTGTGGTTTTGCTGATGAAAATCAACTTGTTCTGACTTGCTTTGCATAGTAACTCCAGTGTTGTCAGTACAGTTTATTTTCTGACCCAGGTTTTAGATTTGTACTAAATCTGTTCACTGAGTTATAATTTGAAGTGTGATAGTACTGGCCAGTGAGAAACTAGATGACAGTGGCAAAGTGATTTTCATATGAAAGAAACCACCTTAAGTTAAATTAGTTATAACAAATGACTCTTGGAATCACTCCTGATTCAATTAAACTGTTTGGAAATCATTGAACGGGATAAGTGACCACAATGTTAAATAAATAACTCTGCTTTACAGCTAGCTGACTTCCTGATGAGAAAAAATGAATCCAAATTTATGTCCTGCTTTCCATTAAAACACCATGTTTCTTCTCAGCAAACTAGGGAAGAGTAATGTTAATTTTTGAGTATTTCACAGTGGCTTTTGAGCTTTGCATGTCTGTATGATTTTTTAAAAAGAACTGCTCAATCCATCCAGTATCTTTCATATCCATGTTGGATCACCCTATCATATCACAGCTTCTCGCTTGGTCTCTTGCCACATTACAAATAAAACCATTTGGAGTCATGAAATGAAAAAATCTTTATATAATTTGCATAGTTATCTTATGTTGGAAGCACCACAAACTTTTGTGTGCTGTGATTCTGACCACAGAAGTTAAAATACACAACTTATATTCACATTTTAACATTATTATTTTTGCCATTGTATGTGCCAAAGAAAGTGGGATTATGCCATTGGTGAGCTCACTCTGCTGTTCATTAAAATCATGATAGATTTTATAGTTCAATGACATGTTTCTGTGCTGTCTTCCTATCTCAAGTCAAGTCAAGTCACTTTTTATTGTCATTTTGACCATAACTGCTGATACAGTACACAGTAAAAACGAGACAATGTTTCTCAGGACCATGGTGTTACATGACACAGTACAAAAACTACATTGAACTATGTAAAAACAACACAGGAAGAGAAAAGCTACACTAGACTATAGACCTACCCAGGTCTGCGTAAAGTGCACAAGACAGTGCAGGCATTACAATAAATAATAAGACAATAGGGCAATATACCTCTTGATTTCTTAAGTATCCATAAATCTTTTGGGCACATGTAACACTGCAGATGCTGGAAACTGACAGCAAAACAAACCAAAACAAACTGCAGTGAGAACTCAGCAGGTCTGGTAGGTTAGTGGGGCGGCAGGAGGAATTGTCAGTGTTACAGATTAAGACCCTGTATCAGGGCTGAGAGTGGGGAGGGAAGATCGCCAGTATAAAGAGGTAGGGGTGGCACAGGCCTGTAGATGATATGTGGACTAAGAGGGCATGAGGGATGATGGGCAGAATGAATCAGGTAGAGTTAGGAAACTAAGGCAGGTGGGTTTTAGTTGAAAGCAGATGAAGAGGGGCTAAAAAAGGAGTGGGGGAGGGAGGGTAAAGGTGGAGAAAGGCTAAAAGGTGATAAGCAAGGGACAGCGAGTACAGGGGTGGAATCTTATAAGTAAGGAGACTGATATTTAAGTGAGAAGTGAAGGGCAGGGGGAAATGTATAAGGAAGAAATCTGGTCAGTGTGTGTGAGTAGCAGGGGAAGGCAAGAGAAATGGGTGATGGGGTCACAGGAGCAATAAGAGAAAGGGAACAAATGAGAGGACCAGAGGTGGATTGGCAGATGAGAGTGTGGGTTGGGGGTGGGGTGGTCACAGGAGTTGAGGGCTGCCTGGCATTGGAAGCAGACAAGGAAACGTTGGCACACAGATGCGTCTATTTCCCACCCCTGACCTTCCCTGCTCCTTCTGAACTTCTGCCTGTCATCCTTCACCCCTCCTCAGCTCTGCTGATTTCCACTTGTGCCTATATCACCACTCCGTCTCTCACCCTTTGATATTGGCTATCTTCCCTCTCTGTTCCCAGTCCTGATTCAGAGTCTCCACCTAAAACAGCGACAATTCCTTTCTCTCTTCACCCCACACACACAGAGTGTTGAACTTCTGGAATTCTCCAATAGAAGAGATGTGAAGACCGTTATTGAGTCCACTCGAAACAGATTGATACATTTATCAAGCAAAAGATACAACAAACTGAGGAATGATCTTGATTGCTACTCAACCCAGTGAGTTTTTTCCAGCAGTCCTAATAGGCCTCCCTGTGGCCCTGTGTCCTTAGCCAGAGAAATAATCCCCCTGTCTCCAATCTGTCCGCTCCTGTAAAAATTTTATAAGATTCATTGAAATGTTTTCTCATTTCTTTGAAGTCTAAAGAATATTGACCTGGTCTGCTGATTCTCAACTCAACAGCAAACCAACACAAACACATGCATCATGTAATTTTGACTGACATTGTTGTATATTTTCTCTCTCTCTCACACACACACACACACACACACACACAAACACAACCCCCCCCCCCCCCCCAGCCCCTCTCAACCTGTTGAAATCCTGAAATCCTCCGGCAGATTGTTTTTATGGATTTTGGTATCTGCAGTCTCTTGTGTCCCTCTTTTCCCTACCTGTCTAGTGATTTTTCAGTGAATGTTAACTATTACTTTTATTGGTAAGGAGTGCAGTCTCAACAAGGCCCCTTTATAATTGCAAATTCACATTATTTAAAAATAAACATTCTCCTTTTATTTTTGTGCACTAATGTGGATAACTTCACACTTTCCAACTTTCAATTGCCTGTCGTGTTTTTGCTCATTTGTTCAGCTTCTATCTATCTCCTTGAAACATTTTACAACCATTGCATTCAACAATACCACCTAGTTTTGTTTAACAGCAAAATTGGAAGTACGACAATTGATGTCCTCAGCCAAACTGTTAATATAAGTCATAGATATCCTCAGCCCAAGTATCAATATCGGCAGTATCTCACCTGTGAAAGCCTGCCAAACTGAGTATGATCTGTTTACTCTTACCATTTCCACTTCAGTTTATTATTCTTGACTTGCTGACCTTGTCGACAAGCTGTGGAACCTTATTGAAGACCTTGTGAAAGATCTAAATTCACCATGTGCATTGTCTTCTCATTTATGAGCTGCATCCTGGAAGGGCTCCTGGTTGTTAATGATCAGATCCTTGGGACTTCTATTGGCTTTTAATCTTTTATTTAATGGTGTTTATTTTCTTCAAATTCTCATGTTCATGCTATCAGTTTGGAGGCTATCAGATGGAATATGAGGAGTTTCTTCTCCAACCTGAGTATGACCTCATTGTAAATTATTTTTATATCTGGCGTGATCGTCGCTTCATGTATATTTGATACTTTATTAATTTTATCAGTACATTCATTTGATCAAATTAGTTTGGGCATCTTATTGTTAAAGGCATTTAAATAGTAATCACAAAACTGCTGGAAATTAGATTTTTTTTTGCATGTTGAATAGTTATCCTATGAAACTAGATCCAAGAATATTTTCTGAAAGCTGGAAAAATAGAGAAGGAAAATTTAATTGCATATAAAGAAAGGAAGTCTGAATAACTTCTTCATTTTTTAAACTTCTTGTGACCTGAGCATTCTAGCAAGCCCAACATCCCTTAAACTGAGAGGCTTGATGGACCACCTCAGATTCAAACACATTTGTGACTTGGGATGACACTAATAAACCAGACCTGATAGGGATAGTATATTTCCCTTCCCAAACTGGGCCAGATAAGGTTCACTGAGGAATAGTATTTTTTAAAATTTTACGTCATTAACTGGATTTAAACTCTGCGGCTGCTGTGGTGGTTGAGCTCTCCTCTAGATTACTTGTCTAATAATTTAACCAGCATGCCACCACCTTGCTTTTAAAGATCTGTCTCTGGCATTATGGGCTGATTGGCCGTTCTCGTGTTATTTTTAATTTTTATTGTTGGCACTTGTTTCAGCACTTCCTTTTTATTTACCCTATATTGGATTTTGTGTAAGAAACTATACTTGTTTCAGATTGTTTTTCACATTTAGTGTACTTTGAAGTTTTTTAATTGTTGAAAAAAAGCAAAATGTGTTTGTAGCATCACACCTTTTGATGACAACACAGTTGAATGGATGTGTCCATTAGATAACAGAAGAATATTATATCAGTTCAGCCTTAAACTTTGTAGAAATTGTGGCTTAATTTTTGGCACTTAGGGATTTATGTTTGGTGTATAATTTTAAGTAGAATGTTTCTGCAGTATTAAATAATTATTGAATTGCTCCAGATTTAATGGCAGGGTGGTTCTGGCTGTACCATGGAGATATTCGTAAGACCATAAGATATAGGAGCAGAATTAGGCCATTTGGCCCATCAGGTCTACTCCACTATTTCATCACGGCTGATCATAAGGATCACCCAGAAGCAAATCACCACATGATTGTCTTGACCTAGCACCACCAAGGTTCTGAAAACAAAAGTGAAATCATAATGCATACAATGAGCAAAGTAACACTATCTTTTGAATTGGAGAATTATAGTGTGGTAAAAATTTGATTAGAATAATAAAAAAAACTAGGCTGGGATGGAGAAGAATGATTATATGTTCCTTCATTTTTTTTCCATATACTTGGCTGATATACTGATCATTCAATTTCAATATTTTTTATTTGTTGAAAATTTCTGTTGCTTCTATTTCACATCTCACTGTTTGATATCTGATTGGAGTATTTTCCCTCACCCCATTTTCCTTTTTTTTAAGAACAATTTTGTTAAAGTGCTTGAACATCTTCCAGCTCTTGATAAAATATCTAATCTAAAATATAACTGGGTTGGGATTTTTAGCTGATGCTGTGCAAAAGGTGAAATCTAAATTGTAAGTCACAAAACTGTCTCCTTTCAGTTCATTTGCCAACAATGGGCTAATAAATCTAAAATTGAAAATAAAACCAGCTACTGCTGTTGTTGAAAGTTGGGAAGGAGAAATGCTTAAGTATGTTGCTCCACCATATTTTTGTGTAGAACTCCTTTCTTGATTGTTTAGGGTAGGTGAACTTGGCATCTTGGAACTGTTTGATATTCAGATATTTAAAGACAGCATATTCATTTTATATATTTGAATTACTTCTGGGGAAGATCTATCACATTGAATGATATTAGACTGTTACTTGTATCACTTAAAACAATAAGTACAAGGAAACGTTGGACAAACTTGGGCTTCTTTCCCTAGATCATCCCTAAAGTAGTAAAATGGATTCAACAGTGGCTGGATGGGAGATGCCAGAGAGTAGTGGTGGATAATTGTTTGTCAGGTTGGAGGCCAGTGACTAGTGGTGTGCTTCAGGGATCTGTGCTGGGTCCAATCCTGTTTGTTATATACATTAATGATCTGGGTGATGGGGTGGTAAATTGGATTAGTAAGTATGCAGATGATACTAAGGTAGGTGGTGTTGTGGATAATGAAGTAGGTTTTCAAAGCTTGCAGAGAGATTTAGGCCAGTTAGAAGAGTGGGCGGAACAATGGTAGATGGAGTTTAATGCTGATAAGTCTGAGGTGCTACATTTTAGTAGGAATAATCCCAATAGGACATACATGGTAAATGGTAGGGCATTGAAGAATGCAGTAGAACAGAGTGATCTAGGAATAATGGTGCATAGTTCCCTGAAGGTGGAATCTCATGTGGATAGGGTGGTGAAGAAAGCTTTTGGTATGCTGGCCTTTATAAATCAGAGCATTAAGTATAGAAGTTGGGATGTAATGTTAAAATTGTACAAGGCATTGGTAAGGCCAAATTTGGAGTATTGTGTACAGTTCTGGTCACTGAATTATAGGAAAGATATCAACAAAATAGAGAGAGTACAGAAAAGATTTACCTGGGTTTCAGCACCTAAGTTACAGGGAAAGGTTGAACAAGTTAGGTCTTTATTCTTTGGAGCCTAGAAGGTTGAGGGGGGACTTGATAGAGGTATTTAAAATTATGAGGGGGATAGATAGAGTTGACATGGACAGGCTTTTTCCATTGAGAGTAGGGGAAATTCAAACAAGAGGACATGAGTTGAGAGTTAAGGGGCAAAAGTTTAAGGGTAATGCAAGGGGGAATTTCTTTACTCAGAGAGTGGTAGCTGTGTGGAACAAGCTTCCAGTAGAAGTAGTAGAGGCAGGTTCGATATTGTCATCTAAAGTAAAATTAGATAAGTATATGGACAGGAAAGGAACGGAGGGTTATGGGCCGAGTGCGGGTCAGTGGAACTAGGTGAGTGTAAGCATTCAGCATGGACTAGAAGGGCTGAGATGGCCTGTTTCCATGCTTTAATTGTTATATCGTTATATGGTTATATCAGAGGCTGAGAGGAGTCATGATGAAGGATTTTTTTAAATTATGAGAGGCATAGAAAGGGTAGACAGTCAGATGCTTTTCCTCAGGGTAGTAAAGTCAAATCCAGTGGATGAGCTTTTAAGGTTTTGGAGGAAGTATAAAGGCCTTGCGAGAGGCAAGATTTTTACGCAGAAGTTGTAGGTGCCAGGATTGAGCTACCATGGTAATAGTGGAAATAAAGTTTGATGGAGTTTAAGAGGCTTTTAGATAAACACATGAATACAAAAGGAATGAAGGGATATGGATAATACACTATACCTGATGTGGACATCCAGCATACATTGGCATCAAGATTGGCACAACATTCTGGATGAATGCTATACTGGTCCAGTGCTGTACTGTTCTATCTTCTAATAACTATTTTAAAGCAGTTGGATATTGAGATTAATAAGATTCAACATGATTTAGTTTTTGCAAATGTTTGCTTTATATATTTGAATTATGTTGACTGATGTGAAAGGTTCAAAGGTTCTTTTTAGTGTCAAAGTATACGTGTACAATACAACTCTGATATTTGTCTTCTCCAGATAGTCATGAAAAACAGGAAGACCATGAGAGGTTAGACAGTTATAGGCTTTTTGGCATTGGGGCACAGTAATTAATTTGATCGTCTTGTGCACAGCTGTAGAAAACATTAGACTCTAGGATATGAGACCAGGCATTTGTAGGTCATTGTGTCCTCAAACTTGCACTGCTATTCAACTATAACAATGCTGTTCTTCCATCTCGGACACTACCTATCACTGGAACTCTTGAGCAACTCACACAAAATGCCAATGGAACTCAGCATGTCAGATGGCATCTTGCTACCTTACTGACCAACAATGCCACAGTGTGGTATGCCAGCTGCACAGCTGCTGAGCGACAAGACCTACATTGCGTGGTGAAGGCAGCCCTGTGAATTGTCAGGTTAGTGCTCCCAGGACTGGACACCATCTATCCCAGCAGACTCAGGAGGAAAGCAATCAGCATAATCAGAGACACCACACACCCCGGCCACTCCCTGTTTGACCCACTTCCGTCCAGCATAAGTTAAGGCACTAAAAACCAGAACAAATAGACTGAGGAACAGCTTCTACCCCAGAGCTGTGGCCTCCATCGCACCACTCCCACAAAACAATGACTGAAACTGTGAGCACACACGAGGACTCAAATACTTGCACTAATTGCACTTTGTGCATTACTGTGACATTCTAGTGCTGATGCAACTTATTTTATGCTACTTATCTATTTAATACCGTTTTTCTATTACCATCTTGTTTTTATCTACCGCATTGTTTGATTGCCTAAGAGGAAGCCAAACAGAGTTTCATTGTACCTACGTATAATGACAATAAAGATCATTTGATTCAATTCAATTCAATACTTTGGAGTTCCTCCATCATTTTGTGTCTCCCCCCCCCCCCCCCCCGCTCCAACAGGGATCACTCTCTGTATGTCTCCCTTGTCCATTTGTCCCTCCCCACTTACCTTAATCCTAGAATTTATCCTTGCAGGCGGAACAAGTGCCACACCTGCGTCTACATCTCCACCTTCACTACCTTTCAGGGTCCTAAACAGTCCTTCCAGGTGAGGCGACACTTCACCTGTGAGTCTGTTGGGGTCATCTGCAGTATCTGGTGCTCCCAATGTGGCCTCCTGTTTATTGGTGAGACCCAATGTAGATTGGGAGACCGCTTCGCCAAGCACTTGAGCTCTGTCCTACAGAAAAAGTGGGATATCCTAGCGGCTACCCATTCCCATTCCGATATGTCAGTCCATGGCCTCCTCTACTGTCGCGATGAGATCACATTCAGATTGGAGGAGCAACACCTTGTATACCATCTGGGTTGCCCCCAACCTGATGGTGTGAACATCGATTTCTCAAACTTATAGTAATTGCCACCCCCCCCCCCCAAACTATTCTCCATTCCTGTTTCTCTCTCTCACCTTATCTCCTTACCAGCCCATCACCTCCCACTGGTGCTTCTCCTCCTTCTATTCTCTCCTATCAGACTCTTCCTTCTCCAGCTATTTATCTCTTCCACCAGTCAACTTCCCAGCTCTTTACTTCACCCCCTCCCCCTGTCCCTGTTTCACCTGTCACCTCACCTTGTACTACTTATTCCCCTCCCACACCTTCTTACTCTGACTTCTCATTCTTTTCAGTCCTAATGAAGGGTCTCAGCCTGAAACATTGACTGTTTTCCATAGCTGCAGCCTGGCCTGCCGAGTTCCTCCAGCATTTTGTGTATGTTGCTTTGGATTTTCAGCATCTGCAGATTTTTTTGTGTTTGTATCACTGTTGCTTTTCTCCCTGCCCCCTTCTTTCTAGGCTCAGGATTGTTTAGCTATTAAGACAATTCAGTACATTTCTTGGAAATCAGCTGACCCAGGACGAAGTTGGAATTGAACAAAGGACTTTTCAAATGTAAATTGCTTAGTGTTGCAGCAAGCATTTTAAACTTGAAATTAATTCTCTTCAACCTGCACCGTAAAAACGGAAGTGATTGGCTTGCTCTTTTTAGCGTAATCCCCCCCCACACCCCCAACTCCCAAACATACTTTTTAAAAGACACTATAGTTCCAGTTTGGGGAATTTTACCTTTTGTTTTACAATGTGTAAAATAAATATTAATTCCCAATATATGCACAGGCAGCAGTTGTCTAAATGGGAATTCATCATTTTGACAGCGGTCGCTTCCAAAAATATGTATGCTGGAAGTTATTAGAATATTCTTTAACTGCTATGTCTATGTCTAAAACCATCATAAGCATCTGATACTGGTTTTCAGTAAATTGACAAGTGATTTTCTTTGGTTAGAAGAGATCCTGTCATCAGGTAATCAAAAGGTTGAGAGATAAAAGAGCTGTAATTTGAACAGCAAAAATGTTTTCGTATAATTTCATCATATGGTGTGATTTTTCTTTTCTGAGCAACAGTTTGCTCTTCAGCTTTTTTGGTCTTACATCCAGCTTGAATATCTGATTTGTTCATAGGAATTTAAAGACTTTTGTGAGTTTAAAATAATTTAGATTTCTGGAATTGGTTATACCAAAGATGCTTGCAAAAATTAAAAGCTCCTAATTTGAGAGGTAATAAATTGATGTGGATTTAAAAAAACCGGGACACAGAGAGGCATAAAAGAGCCTTCCTCTGGTGGACAAAATGTAATGTGTAAATGTGGGTCTTTCAACTTTTAACGATTTATGTAAATGATTAGGCCGAAGGAACCAGAGGTAGGAGTGCCACATTTGCCGATAACACATAGCATATTAATATTAATTAGTTATTATTCATTAAATGTAGGATATTATTTAAATGGTGAGCGATTGCAGACCTCTGAGACACAGATGTATTTGAATATCCTAGTGATGATCCACAGACGGCAGGGATATACAGGGATACCAAATAACTAAAAGGCTTAAAGAATATCATGAGGAATTGCATATAATATTGGAGATACCATACTTCTGTTATGTGGGCATTGGTGATAGTATTAGTTTCTTATTTAAGGAAGGATGCAAGTGGATTAAAAGTAGTTCAGAAAATGTTTGGTGCTTGTCCGTCATGTCTGATGATGATGGGAAGCCTGTGCAGGAGAGTTTTAAAGTGGAAAAAGCATTGCACTGGGGCAGTTCCATTCTCTTGACCTTAGAGGTCCAAGTCCAGTGGAATGAACAAGCGTCACAAAAGTGGGGTCTTCCTTGTTTGCAGAGAATAGCCATGACGTCTTCTCAATAGGTTTCAAGGGTACGTTTAATGTCAGAGAAATGTATACAATATACATCTTGAAATTCTTTTTCTTTGCAAACATCCACAAAAACAGAGGAGTGCCCCAAAGAATGAACATTAGAACCCCAAAGCTCCCCCCGGCTCCCCCTTCCCACGCACAAACAGCAGCAAGGCAACGGCTCACCCCACCAGCAAAAAAGCATCAGCACCTTCCACTGAGAACTCAACTGTGCAGCAAAGCATCAATAAAGACACTGACTTGCAGTACCCCAAAAACTACTCGTTCACCCGGTAATTCAACATTCCACAGGGTCTCTCTCTCTCCCTAAAAGTGAAAAAGAGGTGTCCCCATTTCACAGTGAGAGGGGAGACATAACAAACAACTTGCTGATTTATGATGTTAAGAGTCCATTACATTGCTTTTTCTGAGCTCCGTGTCTGGACAGTCGGCCCCAGAAAGGCACAGCCCCCTGGATACACAACCCACGGCAGCTAACCCACTGCTCCTGATGTTCCGTGTTCTCCCACGGCGTTTCAGTCAGGGGCACCGGCCTAGAATCAGCACATCTCCAGAACCATTGAAATCCAGCACCCTGAAGGCAGGCTAGTCTTCCAGGTCACATCCTAGGGATATCAGAATCAGAATCAGGTTTATTATCACTGGCATGTGACATGAAATTTGTTAACTTGGCAACAGCAGTTCAATGCAATACATAATCTAGCAGAGAGAAAAAATAAATAAATAAACAAGTAAATCAAGTATGTATATCGAATAGATTTTTTAAAAAGAGCAAAAACAGAAATACTGTATATTTAAAAAAAGAAGCGAGGTAGTGTCCAAAGATTCAATGTCCATTTAGGAATTGGATGGTAGAGGGGAAGAAGCTGTTCCTGAATCACTGAGTGTGTGCCTTCAGGCTTCTGTACCTCCTACCTGATGGTAACAGTGAGAAAAGGGCATGCCCTGGATGCTGGGGTCCTTAATAATGGACACAGCCTTTCTGAGACACTTCTCCCTGAAGATGTCCTGGGTACTTTGTGGGCTAGTGCCCAAGATGGAGCTGACTAAATTTACAACCTTCTGCAGCTTCTTTCGGTTCTGTGCAGTAGCCCCTCCATATCAGACAGTGATGCAGCCTGTCAGAATGCTCTCCACGGTACAAATATAGAAGTTTTTGAGTGTATTTGTTGACATGCCAAATCTCTTCAAGCTCCTAATGAAGTATAGCCGCTGTCTTGCTTTCTTTATAACTACTTCGATATGTTGGGACCAGGTTAGATCCTCAGAGATCTTGACACCCAGGAATTTGAAACTTCACACTCTCTCCACTTCTGATCTATCTATGAGGATTGGTATGTGTTCCTTTGTCTTACCTTTCCTGAAGTTCACAATCAGCTCTTTTGTCTTACTGATGTTGAGTGCCAGGTTGTTGCTGTGACATCACTCCACCAGTTGGCATATCTCACTCCTGTACACCCTCTCGTCACCACCTGAGATTCTACCAACAATGGTTGTATCATCAGCAAATTTGTAGATGGTATTTGAGCTATGTCTAGCCACACAGTCATGTGTACACAGAGAGTAGAGCAGTATATCAAAAACTGGTTGGGCGTGAGGCCTTGAAAGCGGGTTCCATTCCCGTAAAGAACCGAAGTCAGAGTATAACTCCAGGTCAGGGTCTACAAAAGAACCATGAAAAGGAAAAAGAAAATTATCAAAGATAGGATTAGAAGATGCAAGCAAAGTAGTCGCCATTTAGTGCCGTCATAACTTCACCCCTTTTGTGCCTTATCATGGCCTTCATTCTCAATGAAGCATTGCAGAACCACCTTCCTGGTCATTGGATCTCATTGTAGATCTCATCTGCCCAGTCTTCTGGGATTGACTTTGCATGCTGGGACAGGAATGTTCCTGTCTCACTGGGGTACGAGGCCCCCGGCTCCCCTCATCTGGTTTAGCCCGCCTGTTGAAGCAGTGCCACTGTTGCATACAAACAGCTACAGGTGAAAACCGAGTGTCTGGTGGGGACCAAAGGTGAGTGAGCTGCCATGAATGGACACAATGAGCTGGAGGTGCTATCCTCCCTGGCCACCGCATACAGCCCGAGATTTACTGGACCAATATCTGACTACGTTTGTCCTCCTGATGTTTTAAAGAGTGAGAGGCAACTTAACTAAAACATACAAGATCTGGAGGATCCTTGACAAGATTGGTGTAAAGAGAATATTTTATTGTGGGAGAACATACAACTGAGAGCCACTGTTTAGAGCTAAGCAGCTGCTTGTTTAAAACCATGGTAAAACACTTTTTTTTTTCTCTAGTGGTTGGTAGTATTTGGAATGCACATCCTCAAAGGTGGTAGAAGCAGAATCCTTGACAATTTTCAAGACAACAAGAAAAATGTTCTTGAGGATGAAAGATTTCTATAGACAGGAGTATGCAGTATAGTTTAGATTATAATCTAATCAGCCACGTTAAAGTGGGATCAAATGTCAGAGTGATTTATACCCTGCACACTATTTTGAAAATAGGCCATAAGACATAGGAGCAGAATTAGGCCATCCGGGCCATCAAGTCTGCTCCGCCATTCAATCAAGGCTGATTTTTTTTTTCTCTTCCTCAACCCCAATTCCCAGCCTTCTTCCTGTAACCTTTGATGCCATGTCCAATCAAGAACCTATCAATCTCCACCTTAAATGCACCCAGTGACCTGGCCTCCACGGCTGCATGTGGCAACAAATTCCACAAATTCCCCACCTTTTCTCTCCGCAGAGAGAAAAAGATTTTGCAGATGCTGGGAATCCAGAGTAACTGTGTACAAGATACTGGAGGAACTCAGCAGTTCAGACAGCATCCATGGAAAGGAACAAACAGTTGGTGTTTTGAGCTCAGATTCATTGAGAGCATCCTGACTCATTGCATCTCCATCTGGTATTGGAGCAGCCGAGCATCGGACTGGAAGTCCTTTCAAAGGACTGTGCGAATGGCTGGGCGGATCATAGGTGGCTCCCTGCCATCCAGTAGGGATATTTGTCAAGAGCACTGTCTACGCAGCGCCCTTGGAATTAAGGATTCTACCCATCTATCCAGCATCCTTTTTGACTTTCTACCATGAGGCAGGAAATCCAATACATAAAAAACAAGAACAGTCAGGATGGGAAACGGTTTCTTACCTCAGACCATTAAACTTCTGAACTCCCTGCCTCTTCTCATTCAAAGTGTTACTGGTTAATTTGTTCTGTACCTTACAATATTACATTTATGCATTTTAGCTTGCTTATTTATGTATGACCCATCTGTAGACTTTATCCTTACTTCTATAAGTTATTGTCTGTTATGTGTACTACAGTCCTTTACAGACTGGTTTGGAGAATCGTCTTGTTTGACAGTACACACTACTTGTATATAGTTAAAGGACAATTAACGACTTGACATCAGGACTGGAAAGGAAGGGGGAAGGGTTGCCAAAATAAGAAGGTGGTGGGTGGGGTGGTTGTAGAGAAGGAATATAAGCTACAATTTTAATATGGGAAATTGTTAATATTGGCATAGCTCTATGGTACACCATTGTCACTGATTTATTAGTAATTGTAGATCTTTCTCTAACTCTTCGTGGTGTGTGTAAAATCATTGCTACAACAACCTATATTAACAACAGTAATGTGAATTCAGGATACGCAAGAAATGGATTTTGGAAGATCAGAGCAGACTAGAGGTGAGACTTTTAAAATGAAGATATTAATTTATCAGGAGCCCAAGTGGGGTACAGCAGCAGTGTTATTGGGTCAGGATGTCAGCAGATAAATTTAGGATAAACCTATCATTGTAAGAGTGGGATAGAGGAAGTTGTCCAAGAGAGCTGTAGTCATATCTGACTATATGCAGTCTTGCCAAAACTTGAATGAATTACACAATACTATATCTCAAGAAAATGCTGTTGTGAATGATTTGGGTGTTGCAAGTCAGACTTCACAAAAATATATTTTTGTATGTAGATTTAAGTTCCTACTAAATTAGACATGACTACAAGGAATCACTCTCAAACTCTCCTAATTGCAGAGAATTTCTGGTTATGTAGCACTTTATTCCATTACTTGTAAGGTTAGAAAAAGTAGACAATATCATTTAATTCACACTGTTTACTTCAAGTTATAATTTTCATTAGCTGAGCAAAGTTTACTCCCACTGCTTTATGAATTAGTTTATAGGTACAATTAGATAACAAGAGATTTTCAAATATAAAATTAATAAAATTGTTTCCATCACTTTAAAATTACTGAAAAAGTTCAAGGGAGTTATGTAGATTTCTTAATTAATTAAAGCAATGCAGTAGGAAGATTGGAAATAATAGCAGTATGTATAATATTAATCTTGCAGTTTATATAAAATGGCGCCCGCACACAATGCTCCTTTGGTCGACATCTTCTGGATAGATCATGAAACAATCTTTTTTCACTTCTTTTGTATCTTTTACATTTGTTTTTCATCTTGAATGTGATTCTGGAACTGTTAGAGTTTGTGTTTTGCTGTTTGGAGGTTGTTTGGCTGCTTCATTGTTCTGCAGTCTCCGAGAGAATTCCAGGAGGCATAGACAGCGTGATTGAACTTCATGACAAGCCGATGTTTGACCCCATTTTGCCAATTATAGCTTCCATTGTTCCAATTAAAGCGACAAGGGCAAGTGAAACATCAGGGCGAGTGTAAACATTTGGAGATTGTTTGGTTGTTCCTGCGCTCTGTAGTCTCCGAGGGGATTCTGGGCAGCAGAGGCAACACGTGCAAAACTTGTAGCGGACTCTGCAAGCTGATGTTTGGCTCCATTTCGCTGATTAAAGCTTCCATTGATGGCGAATTGAAGTGATGAGGGAGATTGAAGCCAAGGCAAAAAGTGAGCACTGGCTCCTTTGTTTTGATTGGTTGCTCTGTACCTGAGAGAGTAGAGCCTGCCGCCGCGCCTGGACAGTGTACCCAGGTTTTTTCTGCGTTCTAGATGTTGACTGGGACTATAGACTTCTTTTTCAGGCTTGTAATTTTTATATTCTGTGTTTTTTCACCTGATCTTCTCATTTTTCTTTTGTGCATTCAGGGATTAGAGGGTTGATGTGCCGCTTCCGTTTTTGTGGGGAGGTGAGATCTGGGGGTTGATGATCGTGCTGCTTTCCTCTCTTGGTTTCATGGCTACTTGGAGAATTGAAGAAGTTCAGAATTGTATACTTTGATAATAAATGTACCTTTCAACCTTTATAATTAAGATATATTTGTATATTTTAAAATATACCCAAGAATAATTGTTTCTTCAGCCTACTTCCAGGTTTATGTCAGTGTCTGAGAGGTATGTGAGGAACCATGACTTTTGTTAGGTCACAGCTAGAAAATGGTTTCCAGCTCTTAACACTACATTTTAGGAAGGATTTATGGACTTGGGGATGTATAGAATAGAATTTTTATAGAAAAAAGGTCAGATTAACCATTCATGCGAAACATGTATTAATTTTAATAGAACCAGACATTTTTAGTTACATAAATTGAAAAAAATGCTAGAATGTGTTAACCATTTTGTTTCTGCCATCCAACATGCCAGTAATGGTTTCCCTAAAATGAAGGAAGTTGTGACTTTTACTCTTCTGTTTAGAAAGTACATTTGACATTTTCATTGGTTTCAAAGAGTCAGTAGCAGCATGAGTCTATTTCGAAATCACTTACTGATTTTAAAGTTGCACTTTTATACCAACTGAAATGTTTTAAAGAAATATAAATCTGTATCTCTCCATCACACCTCACCATTACCTGATACCATATGAATATTAATTTTGTTTTCTGGCCATATAAGGAACAAAATGTTTTCAAATCAATCTATTCAAAAACCTGAATTTTCAAAGCTTGTTTGACTGATGCTGTAAACATAATCTCTCCTCACTTTAATTTACAGAATGTTTTATGAATTTAATTCATAACTTCAGTGATTAGTAAGTTGATGGAGAAGATCCTGAGAGGCAGGATTTATGAACATTTAGAGAGGCATAATATAATTAAGAATAGTCAGTATAGCTTTGTCAAAGGCAGGTCGTGCCTTACTAACCTGATAGAATTTTTTGAGGATGTGACTAAACACATTGATGAAGGAAGAGTAGTAGATATAGTGTATATGGATTTCAGCAAGGCATTTGATAAGGTACCCCATGCAAGGCTTATTGAGAAAGTAAGGAGACATGGGATCCAAGGGGACATTGCTTTTTTGGATCCAGCATTGGCTTGCCCACAGAAGGCAAAGAGTGATTGTAGATGGATTATATTCTACATGGAGGTTGGTGACCAGTGGTATGCCTTAGGGATCTGTTCTGGGACCCCTACTCTGTGTGATTTTTATAAATGACCTGGATGAGGAAGTGGAGGGATGGGTTAGTAAGTTTGCTGATGACACAAAGGTTGGAGGTGTTGTGGATAGTGTGGAGGGCTGTCAGAGGTTACAGCAAGACATTGATAGGATGCAAAACTAGACTAAGAAGTGGCAGATGGAGTTCAACGCAGATAAGCGTGAGGTGGTTCATTTTGGTAGGTCAAATATGATGGCAGAATATAGTATTAATGGTAAGACTCTTGGCATTGTGGAGGATCGGAGGGATCTTGGGGTCCGGGTCCATAGGACACTCAAAGCTGCTGTGCAGGTTGACTCTGCGGTTAAGAGGCATATGGTGCATTGGCCTTCATCAACTATGGAACTGAGATCAAGAGCTGAGAGGTGATGCTATAGCTGTATAGAACCCTGGTCAGACCCCACTTAGAGTACTGTGCTCAGTTCTGGTCACCTCACTACAGGAAGGATGTGGAAACTATAGAAAAGGTGCAGAGGAGATTTACGATGATGTTGCCTGGATTGGGGAGCATGTCTTTATGAGGATAGGTTGAGTGAACTCGGCCTTTTCTCCTTGGAGCAACAGAGTATGAGAGATGACTTGATAGAGGTGTATAAGATGATGAGAGGCATTGATCGTGTGGATAGTCAGAGGCTTTTTCCCAGGGCTGAAATGGCTAGCAGGAGAGGGCACAGTTTTAAGGTGCTTGGAAGTAGGTACACAGGGAATGTCAGGGGTAAGTTTTTTACGCAGAGAGTGGTGAGTGCATGGAATGGACTGCTGGCAACAGTGGTGGAGGCGGATACAATAGGGTCTTTTAAGAGATTCCTGGATAGGTAGATGGAGCTTAGAACAATGGAGGGCTATGGGTAACCCTAGATAATTTGTTTTTGGGATTTATTTTTATTGAAGTTCATCATCAAACAAACATTTCCATAAGATGTATTTCAGATATTGTGCATATATTTTATATAGTCATATATGCCACAAATCATAGTATTTATCTGAGGTAAACACTTATAGAAAAGAGTGGAAAGAAAGAACAAGAAAAAGGAGAAAACTATATACAAGTAGGGAGTGATCTTTTTTTTACAACAGATTCATTGATTTGTGAGAATAAAATCTCACAATATGAGGTATTATGTAATTAAACCATTTTTCCCAGTATGAATCACATTGTTCCAATTTATGATTAACAAATGATGTTATCTTCTCCATTTTGTAAATGTCCATTGTAATTTCCATCCGTGCATTTAAGGTTGGGCTCTCCTGTGATAACCATTTCCTGGTTTTACCACCAGCAGCAGTATATTCATTAAATATTTATCTCTTTTCAAACATTTTTGAGGTATATACCCAAAATATATGGTCTTACTTTCTAAGGGTATTTTACATTTAAAGATGTCTTGTAGGGCATTGTGTATCCCATTCCAATAATCTTTGATAGCGGGGTATTCCCAGAAAATATGATAATGGTTTGCATTTTAATTTCCGCAATTTCTCCAGCAAACAGGGAGGTTACTATCATAATGGGATTTCTAAGAGGGTGTAATAAAATATCTTATCAAGTTTTTGCTTATCAACTCCCTCCATTTCTGTGAACTGGTACACTTTTATTGATACTGTATTTCCATATTATTGTCCATTCTTCCTCAGATATAATTATTCCTCCTTCCTTCTCCCATTTTGTTTTAATGTATGAAGTCAAATGTGTTTTAAGATTTGACAAACCCTTATAGACACTTGAAATGATTCTACTATCGTTATCTGAATTATATGCTTTTCTAAACAACTCTCTCAACATGTTCTTGCCTTGGTTACAATTTTAACCATCCTATTAACACATTGTTGCATCTGCAAATACTGATAATATTGTTTTTCTATTAAGTGTTTCTCTTTAAGCATTTCAAAACTGAACAGTGTTCCTTTTTCCAGTATGTTTCAAAGAACTGTTATTCCTTTAGCTGTCCAGTCCTTAAATCTAGCATCCAGTTTATTCAGCGTAAAATCCGAGTCATATGCACACCATTTAAGAATTGCAGTATCTCCCTCTAGTTTTTATCCTTTTATAATAGTTTTCCATATTTTAAGAGTCCATTTCATCCATGGGTTATCAATAGTATTTATGTACCTTTGTAGGTTGTTATCAGCCAAAATGCCTGTATGAGGATGGGAAGTATCCTCTCCTCAATGTTTTTCCATTGAGTGTAATATGATGGGTTGCACCAACATATCACAGCTCTCAACTGTGCTGCAAAATAATAATCTCTAAGAGAAGGAAAGCCCCTTCCCTGCTTTCCCTTGGCTAATTGCAAGGTTTTGAGATGAACTCTAGGCCTTTTGCCTTGCCATATATATCTGGATAACATTTTGTTCCATTCATTGAATTGATTTTGATTAATCTCTATTGGTAGGGTCTGAAAGAGATATAATAGTCTGGGCAATCCTTGAACTGAGACTAAGAAAAGCAATTAGGTTCCATCTTGTTATATCTTCCTTAATTTTTTTATATCTAGGCTGATAATTACATTCTGATAATTTTGTCAAATCTTTTTGCACAGTGATGCCCAAATATTTGAAAGACTCTGTTTGCCATGCCCAGGGATATCTACTTTCAATTTCTCTTGGTGGGCTGTAGCTATATGAAAGTAATTAGGTTTTATCTATGTTGATCTTGTATCCTGATAATTGACAATATTGTTTAAAGGATTGCATCAATTTGGGTAAAGAGTATGTTGGTTGCCCTAGATAGATCAAAATGTCATCTGCGTAACAGGCCAATTTATGCTCTGTCCCTTTAATAGTAATTCCCCTGATATCTTCATTTTGTCTAATGTATTGAGCTAATGGTTCCAGATATAATGCAAAGAGTAGCGGTGACCATGCACAACCCTGTCTCGTGCCCCTTTCTAGGGTAAGACTATTTGATAAATATCCATTGATTTTAATCCTAGCAGTAGGGTTGTCATATAGTGCCTGTATAGTTTTAATAATTGTGTCATGGAAACCAAAACCAAAACCATGTAAAACTCTGTAAAGAAAATTCCAATTAGTCAAATCAAATGCCTTTTCAGGGTCCATGTTTATCACTATTGCTTCAGTTTTTTTTGTATATGATCCATAATGTGAAGTGTTCTTCGTATATTATCTTGTGTTTGGTGTTGTTGTATAAAACCTGTCTGATCCTTATGTATCAGTATGGGTAGAAACTCTTCTAATCGTTTGGCCATGATGGAGGTAAATAATCTATAATCAACATTAAGGACAGATATTGGTCTAAATGACCCACATTCTATTTTATCCTTGCCTTCTTTCGGTATAGCTGAGATTATCGCTTCCTTCCAACTGGGTGGCATTTGTGCCTTTTTAGAGCCCAGTTCAGTGTGGGGAGTAAAACAGGAATTAACTCATTTTTAAATTCTTTGTACCACTCTGCCATATACCCATCTGATCCTGGTGACTTGCTTAATTTAAGCCTACTAATTGTAGCTTTTAGTTCAACTTCAGCTATGTCAGCAGTCATCGTTCTATTTTGTTCTTTGCTTAAAGTGGGTAACTCTAGAGAATTCAAGAAGGTGTCAATTTGGGTTATGCTTCCCCCAGAACTTCAGAATATAGAGTTTTGTAAAACACTTCAAAAGCTTCTTGAATTTCACTTAGCTTATTTTTTATCATTTTTGTTCTTGGATCCCTAATTCGATGAATTGTATTTTCTGCTATCTTTTTTTATCAGTTTCCACGCCAGTATTTTCATAGACAGATCCACTTTCATAATGTCTCTGTTTCAGAAACATTAAATTTTTGCCTGATTTCTTGCATCGCCAAACTATTAATTTCATTCCTAATTTTTAAAATTTCCTCTAATGCAGGGGTGTCAAACTCATTTTAGGCCACGGGCCGGATTGAGAAAAATGCAACTTCATGCGGGCCGGATCAGTTGTGCACGCGCGCGTGCTCCCACAGCTTTCGTTGCCTTCATTTTTTCAACCTGCTCTCATGTGTCTCAGTCTCTGCTATATCTAAAATTGTTTCACTTTACGAATTTCATTTTTTATGAAGCAGATTGCCTAGCAAGCATTCTTTTTATGATTGGTATTAACTTACAGACGTAGATTACAAGAAAGTAGGCAACAAGAAAGAAACGATGCTATTTCGGCTAAGATTGTTTTGGGAGCCATACCTTTTCCATTAATAAACCGTTTGAAATCAAGCATTAGCAAACACAAATGTAGACCTAACGCAGGGGTGTCAAACTCAAATACACAGTGGGCCAAAATTTAAAAATCGGTACAAGTCGAGGGCCGGACTGGTTCAGCGTTTATTGCAAAACTTATTGAAATGAATTTATTACACATATTAACCTGGAACTAACAAAGCTTACAAAAACAACATTGAACATTAAATAAATAAAAAATCAGTTGCATTTATTTCTTATGGCTTTATCTGCAGCTTTTCCGGAGTAATTTCTAATGAAAACATTTTTCCACAGGCCAACGCTCTGTGATTCACACTAGTCTAAGCCAGATACTTGGCATCTCATCTTGGATGCAAGTTCATCAATGTTTGGAGTCAGGCTCTGAGCTGAGGAAATCCTCAGAATTGAGTGAAGGTGTTCATCAAAAAGACGACTCCTGTGTGATGTTTTGTTTATCTTCATCAAAGAGAACAGTTATTCACACAGATATGTGCTGCCAAACATAGAGAGCATTTGAGCAGCTTGGGTATGCAGCTGGGGCATTGTGTCGGGAATGAAACATAGAAACTGTGCAGCGCCCACCGAGTCATACTTTGCCTTGAGTGTGTCACTACATTGGAGTTCAATCAGCTCCATTTGTATGTTGGTTGGTGCGCTTTCCACGTCAGCTGCAAATGGATTACTGAGCAGTTCAAGCCTGCTTTTTTGGGCTTCAAAGTCGGCAAATCACCCTGTGAAGTCGGCACCAAGTATGCTAAGTTTTTCAGCAAACTTTGCACGTGGGAACACTACGGTAGAAACCTGCTCTTTCGTAGTTTGGCAACACGGAAAATGGCTCAAGTTTTCTTGCTGCATCTGCGTCTCCCAAAGGCGCAGCTTGGTTTTAAAAGCCCTCACTGCAGCATACATGTCTGTGATCACATGACCCCGCCCCTGAAGCTGCAGGTTGAGCACATTGAGATGGCTCGTGATGTCACACAGAAACGCCATTTCACAAAGCAACTTTTTATTCCGGAGCTCTGTTGTGTCTTTCCCTTTGCTTTCCATGAACTGACAGACCTCCTCACGCAACTCGAAACATCTTTTCAGCACTTTTCCTTGGCTTAACCATCGCACCTCTGTGTGATAGGGCAAATCATTATATTCTGAACCCAACTCCTCCAGAAACGACTTAAACTTGTGGTGATTTAAACCTTTGGCTCTTATTGAAGTTAACTGCTCGTGTTATGGTGCTCATTATATGTTCCATTTTCAAGGCTTTGCCACACAACGATTCCCGGTGTATGATGCAGTGATAAGCTGTCAGCTCATCTGCGCCGTTTTCCTCCCGCATCTTCTCCCGGATCCTGCCCACCAATCCACTCTTTTGACCGCACATCGCGGGCTTCTGTTTCTTGTCCAGATGCTTGTATTTGTCGTGGTGTTTCATTTCATAGTGTCGTCTTACGTTATATTCTTTAATTACAGCCACACTGTCTCCACACACAAGACAAACAGGTTTGCCCTTTATATCTGCGAACATATACTCTGCCTCCCACCTGCCTTGAAAACCCCTGTTTTCAAAGTCCACCTTTCGTTCAGCCATTTTTGGGGTGGGGGATAGCTGAACTAGCGCCATAAGGATGCTGATGAAAGAGTAAGGCAAGCGCGAACAATGCACTGGCAGTGCATTGTGGGATTTGTAGTATTAGTGGTGCATGCAATATACCGGCGGGCTAGCTCTAATAGAAAAAAAATTATTCATTAATGATATTCAGGAAATAAACCAGGGAAACCAAATAAACACTAAAAACCCTGAAAACCTGGTACCTGAATAAACTCAGCATTAGCCATTTCATACGCCATAGGCGCTTCGATTACTGGGGCCAGCTTTAATAGTAATTAGATATTATCTCGCGGGCCAAAGATAATTCCACCGCGGGCCGGATTTGGCCCGCGGGCCTTGAGTTTGACATATATTCTCTAATGTATCCTGTGCCAAATTCAATTTGTGCTTTTTTTCTAGTTCCTTCAGCCTATTTTGTAATTCCTCTAATGTTTTATTCCTTATTTTTTTCTTATATGAAGATATCACTATAACTTTCCCTTTTTAAACAGCCTTCAGAGTATCCCATAGAATGGGAGGTGAAACCTCACCATTATCTTTGAAATCTAAGTAAAGACGAATTTCTTTTTTAATTTGTTATTTAAAGTATGGATCATTGAGAAGACTTGAATTTCGTTTCCAAATAGTACTCTTTGGTTGTAGGTCAAAATCAACAAATAAATATATAGGTGCATGGTCACTTACATCTATTGTCCCAATTGCACAGGTGTTTATTTCGTCTTTGTCTTTTCCAAATGTTATGAAATAGTCTGTTCTTGTATATACAGAATGGCGGGGGGGCAGAATAATGAGTGTAATCCTTTCTGTTGGGGAAAAGGTCTCTCCATATATCAATTAGACCAACATCCTCAAAAAGTGTATTAACTTTCTTATGTAACGACTTTGTTTCATAGGTTTTTCTATTGGAAAAGTCTAAGTTTGGTTGTAATTGTAAATTTAAGTCTCCCCCACATATCAGGAGACCTTCTGTTTCCGTTACCATAATATTAGCAATTTTCTGAAAGAAACCAGTATCACTTCCCTGGGGTGCGTATATATTCAATAGAGTAACTGAATTTCTGTCTAGTTTCCCCCTTACCAGTATCTATCTGTCCTCCTTATCTCCCATTTTGAATACTTTTTCAAAATTTAGCTTGCTTGAGATAAGAATAGCAACTTCTCTCCTATGTCCTGATTTATATGAGGGACAAAAACAAATTAGTGAAGCCCATTCTCTTTAGTTTTCCATGCTCATTATCACTTGTGAGTTTCCTGTAAATATACTACATGGGCTAGTTCTTTTTTCATTTTGTTTAGAATTTTACTGCATTTGATTGGATTTAGCAGCCCATTGACAGTAAAAGAAATGAATTTTACTTTGTCCTTAGCTATGTGTATTTTTATCTGTCAATATATCATTGAAATTAGCAGAATAAAACTTGAATCAATCTACTCCCTGAACAAATAAGAACCAAGAAACGCGAATAATTTTAAAAAAGGCATCAAAGGTGTGATTCCAAGGCTGAGGTCTCTAGTGTATGACCCTGGGTTGAGTGAGAGGAAATATCTAGCTGTGGGGAATAGCCCCTCCTACCTGTGAGTTGAGGGCTGCCATTGTAGTACCCATAAAAGTAAGTGAACAAATCCATTACACAGAAAAGATTTCCCTGTGTATTCCTCGTACGTGTGTGTGTGTGTGTGTGTGTGTGTGTGTGTGTGTATGAGTGAGTATGTGTATATATATTCTCATTTAGGTGGGGAAAAAGGTGTGAATGAATGAATTAAAAAAAATTGAGTAATATAAAATCCACATTATAATAAGTATTTCTTGAGATAGGTATAACACAGTCTATATTTGCTTCCATTTAGCTTATCAACACTTTTAAAGTTAGCCAAACCTTATGGCTCTTCTGGAGGGGGTGAGGACTGTCTTCGGAAAACTCACTCTCTTCCTGATATTCTTTACTCGCCCACCTCTCATCCCCTGTTTTCTCCGTTCTCTTACTATTTCCCAAGCAGATCGGGATAACTGCTCAGCCAGGCTTTCCCTCGGTTTGGTCACTCTGATTAGCAACCCTCTGTTCTTCATGCCTGTAGTCGCCTGTTCCACTGTCTGATACAGTTGGATCTCATCATCATAAAACACCCGCAGTTTAGCAGGGTACGGAGTTTGGATTCTGATCTTACCTTGCTTTAATATTCGCTTTACTTCAGGGTATTCTTTACGTTTCTGCAGGACTGCCGGGGGGTAATCTTGATCGAAATATATTAATTTCCCATTCAAAAATACCCTCTTTTTTTCCTCAGGCCCTTCGTAGAATCTCTGTCTTGGTATTGTATCAAAGGAATCTGATTACCATTGAGCATGGCTTATCTTCTCTGTCTTCAGTAGGCCTCAGGATGAGTGCACGATGTGCCCTCTCAATTTCAAGTTCCATAGTTGAAGGAATCTCCAGCACGTCCCGCAGCAACCTTCCTACAAACTCCATCATAGATAAACGCTCCAATCCTTCGGGAACGTTGTATATCCTGATATTTTTCCATCATGATCTTCCCTCCTGGTCAAGCAGTTTACTTTCTTGTTGATTTAATATTTTTATCATCTTATTTATTATCTATTCCATGATTTGCATGCGATCTTCCACATTCTCAATTCGTGTCTCTGCCACCGCTATTTTTTGATTGGTGTTGGCGAGCTCTGATTTGATATCATTTAGTTGCTGTTTTATATCTTTTTGGATTCCCCGTATCTCTTCCAGAATTTTTATCATATTTGCCGCTTCGCCTGAACGAGGCCCATCGTCAGCCTCACTACCACGCGTTTGGGTAGGAGAGCCGCTCGCTGCACCCCTCTCGTCCACAGGCTCTGCAGTGATGCTTTTTTTATCTCCATTCTTTCTCCCCATCCTTGCCCTCCTCATCAATTCAGATATTTTCAAAAGATCTTATATTTGACGGATTAACAGGGCAAAATATGTGTTTTTCCAGAGGAGCTATTGACTTAAGCTGCCACACTGGAGGATGACGTCACCAGAACCCCCAACCCTAGGTAATTTCTAAAGTGAGTAGATGTTTGGCACAGCATTGTGGGCCGAAGGGCCTGTATTGTGCTGTAGGTTTTCAATGTTTCTATGTCTAATCCAGGAATTTAAAAGTTGTGGTTACCAAATATCCACTGGTCTACTTCTGGGTGGAACAAACCAAAACCTCACATTCTGCCCACAGCGTGCTAGTTAGTTTATAGGTCCAAATAGCAGATTATGAGTCTTGGAAGGTGATGGTGCCCCATTTTGTAGAAAGATGGAATTTCTCCATCTTGGAAATTCTATATGAAATGTATCTGCAGCTACTGTAGTCTGGTTGTCAAAACCATCATTGACCATTGCAGACAGCTCCATGACCCAGAACAGTAAAACAGGAAGATCAGTCCTATGCATGCTCAAAGCCTATGCATCAGCTGAAGCCACAGAAAATGTCACTAATTTGTAAACTGCAAATGTATAACTTCTCTGTTCTGGCAAATGGACTCTAACTGTTCTCCTAAACCACACACAATCCATACTAGAGACTGTTTTGACAAGGTCTGTGATGACTTTCTCTGCAATACAATCTCTGTTGGGTCAGGATTTTGGACTACTTGGTATTTTTGCTACTTTGTGTCAGAAGTAGAAGGAGGAGTGGATCATTAGACTCTCAAACTCGTTCTTCCATTGAATGAGACCACTTCTGATCTTTCTTCCCAGTGGCACTTTAACCTTGTATTCCTTGATAACTTTAATATCTAAAACTTTGTCTCAGAGAACTCTAAAGATTCCCTGTGCTCAGAGTGAAGAAATTTCTTCTCAATCTTGAATGGCTGATGCCTTAGTTTTTTCTAATTCACAATTTCCCATTTACGTTTCATCTTGTGCATTCATTTGCCCTCCAAGAGGTCCCCTGCATCCACGTTGGTAGCCAGCTTTGTATCTTGCCAATCTGAATTAATCCTTTTAGTCCTACTTTGAAGTACTGGCCTGGTTATTAAAGCTGCTGCCATAGTGCTTTTGAAACCCACTTTTAATTCAGACCTACAGCACTGTGCTGCAGAATTTACAATTTTACCCAAATTGAATTTCCTTAAGATGCTGCAGTATCCAGTCATATTGCTAAGATATGCCGGTTGGTAGGTCAATTGGCTACTATAGATTGCCCCAGATGTGTAGATGAGAGTAGAATCCAGAGGAAGCTGATGAAGATGTGGGTTGAATGAGAGCTAGATGAACGGTGCAGGCTCAGCAAATGGAGAGGCCCCTTTCTGTGCTGTCTGACCTTTCCCCTCTGCTGTCAAATTTCTAAATGATTCTTGAACTCGCAAACACTACTTTGCTGTTCATCTTTTGCTCTTTTTATCTATCGTTATTGTAACTTATAGTAATTTATCATACCTATACTGTGTTGTGGCTAAAAAGACAACAATTTTACAACTTATGTCAGTGACGATGAACTTGATTCTGATTCTTATTCAATGTTGTTTCCTGTCTACTATCCAATCCTTGATTCATGCCCGTTTTTTAGTCTGAGTTGCACACGCTCCAATTTTGTTTAATAATCTCTTGATGGCATCTTATTGAATGTATTCTGTTTGTCCAAAGACACCAGAGCCACCAATTCCCTGTTCGCTAATGTATCTTGATAGTTATAGACTCAAAAACCTGATAGCCTTTCACTGTCACTGAGTCAAAATCCTGGCACTTACTCCCTAACAGCATCATGAGTATACCAATGCCTCAAGAAGGCAGCTCATCCCACCTTCTTGAGGTTAATTGAGGAGAAGCACTTAAATGATGAGTCAACCTGCAACCCCATATCCACTGAAAGAATGTAAAGGAAAAAAATTCTGTTTTCTTTCTTCCTTTTTTTAAAAAAGTAATGTGATTGCATTTACTGTCACTGTCCTATCGGTGGGGGTGGGGGGGAGGCAATCTTGGATTCAAAGGAACTTTGGAAATAGATAGCTGGATTTCCATAACACATTTTTAAAAATCTTATGATGCATATCATTAGGTCCAGGAGATTTATTGACTTTCAGCCCTATTACTTTCTCTAGTGAAATGCTAATGCAAGTTTCTTTGAGTTTCTCATTCTGGGAAAGCAAGAAAATATTGGGTTTAACTTCCTTGCCACTTCCTTATTATCCAGTATGAATTTTTCCTGTCTCAGTCAACACAGGGCCTATATGAATCTTTCCTAATCATTTTGTTTTTGCACATCCATAGAATCTTTTAACATTGCTTTATACTTGAACTGATGGAAACCAGAAGTCAAGAATAAATGGGTCGTTGTCACGTTGGAAAGCTGTGCTCTAGTGCTCTGCATACCAATCCTTCCTCCCACCATCACTCCTATCCTATAGCAGAGTATTCCACACCATAAAACTCACTGCTAGTCAATTGCAGAATTCCTGATGATACTAGGCTGTGGTAGTTAACATATCTGTCAAAGTACTCTTCTGCAATGAATCTCATGGATAAGTCTGTACATGGGATGAATATGGATGACAAACATGACAACACCAGCTACCCTTTGGTCAAATATCTCACTTTTAAATTTTGTTCATCTCGCCTGGGAAATGCCATGTATAAAGTAATGTTTATAATCACTCTGTAAATGAAATTTGTTTCTTTAACTCTTTCACAGAAAGTGTTTGCAGAGCTGTTGGGAAATATCAGGAGATATTTCTTTTCAAAATGCAGTCACAAGTATAATGAATTTGGATGGCCACTATCTGGATTGACCCCTTACTTATGACTTCTGTACTATACAATGAGCAGCTGAGCTAAGTTTACCTCTGCTCTGGGGATGGCTGTAACAATGTGTGTCATCCTTGTATTTTATGTTTTTTTCATTTTGCCCATGCAAGGTACTTTCCCTTTTTTCTCCGTTAATTTTTGCATCTTTCCATTCTATTGATTTATTTCAATAAATATAAGGGACACACAGAATTTGTAGGTAAAGATTTGAGAACTTCCTTTTCTTAATTAGGAATAGATATATAATCGACAACACACACAAAATGCTAGTAGAACACAGCAGGCTAGGCAGCATCGAAAGAGAGAAGGACTGTCGACGTTTCGGGCCGAGACCCTTCGTCAGGACTAATCGAAAGGAAAGATAGTAAGAGATTTGAAAGTAGAGGGGGGAGGGGGAAATGCGAAATAATAGGAGTAGACTGGAGGGGGTGGGATGAAGCTAAGAGCTGGAAAGGTGATTGGTGAAAGTGATACAGAGCTAGAGAAGGGAAAGGATCGTGGGACGGGAGGCCTCAGGAGAAAGAAAGGAGGAGGGGAGCACCAGAAAGAGATGGGGAACAAGCAAACAACTAAATATGTCAGGGATGGGGTAAGAAGGGGAGGAGGGGCATTAACGGAAGTTAGAGAAGTCAATGTTCATGCCATCAGGTTGGAGGCTACCCAGCCGGTATATAAGGTGTTGTTCCTCCAACCTGAGTTTGGATTCATTTTGACAATAGAGGAGGCCATGGATAGACATATCAGAATGGGAATGGGACGTGGAATTAAAATGTGTGGCCACACCGGGAGCACCAGACGCAGTATACCACTGGCCTTTTATATATTGGCGAGACCCGACGCAGACTGGGAGATCGTTTCGTGGAACACCTACGCTTGGTCTGCCAGAAAAAGCAGGATCTCCCAGTGGCCACACATTTTAATTCCACATCCCATTCCCATTCTGATATGTCTATCCATGGCCTCCTCTATTGTCAAAATGAATCCAAACTCAGGTTGGAGGAACAACACCTTATATACAGGCTGGGTAGCCTCCAACCTGATGGCATGAACATTGACTTCTCTAACTTCCGTTAATGCCCCTCCTCCCCTTCCTACCCCATCCCTGGCATACTTAGTTGTTTGCCTGTTTGCCATCTCCCTCTGGTGCTCCCCCCACCCCTCCTTTCTTTCTCCTGAGGCCTCCCGCCCCAAGATCCTTTCCCTTCTCCAGCTCTGTATCACTTTCACTAATCACCTTTCCAGCTCTTAGCTTCATCCCACCCCCTTCGGTCTACTCCTATTATTTCGCATTTCCCCCTCCCCCCTCTACTTTCAAATCTCTTACTATCTTTCCTTTCGGTTAGTGCTGATGAAGGGTCTTGGCCCGAAAAGTCAACATCGCTTCTCCCTATAGATGCTGCCTAGCCTGCTGTGTTCTACCAGCATTTTGTGTGTGTTGTTGTTTGAATTTCCAGCATCTGCAGATTTCCTCGTGTTTGCAGATATACAATCAACTGTTTTTTTCAGTATATTGAAAGATTAGTGCTTTTTCTGTGCTATTTTTCTGATTGTGATTGATCTGCAGATGAATGATTAAGCAAGTCAGAAAAAAGAGAATATGTTAGCTTCAGTGACAGGAAAGTGTTTTACTGTTGAAGGATCATAGAATACTTTGCTGTTATTTGACTCAATCCAGTTGTGATACTGTTTTTTTTTATATATAATGGCTCATCAGTCAAATGCTTCCTTCTCCCTTATTGCCCATTCCCTGTATTACAATATGAAAAGCAATTTTGAAAAACTTACAGATTTGTTTAGATTTTTCCAATACACTTTTTTTGTTACTTTCAGAATTCACCTTTGTTTGACATCCTCAAGCAACAAAAAGAACAGGAAGATCAACCAGATCAGCTCGAACCTACCAGTACGCTCAAACAGCCACTCCAGCACAGCCACACTGCTGCAGATCTGTAAGCATTAGTAGAGACGAGTTGCTGTTTGCTTATGTTTATAGCTAGAGTTTTGTAGTTGAAGTTGTAGACTCACTAATCTAAACTGCTGTTAACATGGATCTATTTTTTCCTTTACTTGAGTTGCCCAGTCATCTCTGGAATCTTTTTTTGTCCACAGTTACCTTTCCCCTGTCAGATCACCGTGGAAGAAAGGGTCTTGTACAGTGCACACAGTTCCCACGCAACACACAAAAGCTGAGACACCATCGTCTGTGCAATCTCAGTCCCAGTCCCAACCTCAGCAGAAGCCTCAGAAATCTACCTCACTCTCTCTCTTTTACAAAAAAGGTAAACTTATGCACAGATATTTTTCTTGTGCTTTTGATAGTGGATTTGTTGATAATGTTAAGAAAGAAACAAATTAGCCAAAATATTGGTAAATAGATTGGCTACTTTGGTGCTATGATACAGGAAGCTAAAGATGCAACTCATTTATTACCCATTCCTAAATGTCTGAGAATACGGTAATGAGAACATTTTTTTTCTGTGATATACTTGTTTGTTTAAATAGTTTGATACTGTTATAGCTTTTCAGAATCAAGTTTATTATCACTGACAAATGTCATTAATTTTTTTGTTTTGCAGCAGCAGTACAGTGCAAAGCACAAAAGTTACTATGTTACAATAAGAAATATATAACAAAAGTAAATAGGTAGTGCAAAAGAAGAGCAAAATAGTGTGGTATTGTTTGTGGATTCTTGCACTATTCAGAAATCTGATGGCAAAGCTGTTCCTAAAATGTTCAGTGTGTGTCTTCAGGCTCTTGTACCTCCTCACTGATGTAGCAATGAGAAGAGGGCATACAGTGGGTTGGTGGGAGTCCTTAAAAATAGCTGCTGCTTTTTTGAGGCATCACCTTTTGAAGATTTCTATGATGGTAGAGTGGCTGGTGCCCAGGAGCTAACTGAGTTAACAACCCCCTGCAGCTTTTTCCAATCCTGTGCCTCCATACCAGACAGTGATGAAATTCGTTAAGATGCTCGCCACAGAACATCTGTAGAAATTTGCGAGATTCTTTGGTGACATACCATATCTCCTCAACTCCTAATGAAATATAGCTGCTGCCGTGCCTTCTTTTTAATTGCATCAACATGGGCCCAGCGTAGACTTCTAGAGATGTTGACTTGAAGCTGTTCACCCTTCAGTGAGGACTGGTGTGTGTTCTTCCGACTTCCCCTTCCTGAAATTCACTATTAATTCTTTGTTCTTACTGACACTGAGCAAAAGGCCGTTGTTGTGACACCACTCAGCCAGACTATCTATTTTAATCCTGTACGCTTCCTCGTCACCATCTGAGATTGTGCTGACAACATTTGTATCATCATTGAATTTATAGATGTTTGAGCTATGCCTAGCCACACAGTCACTTATTACAAAATATGCTCATGAAAATGATTATTCTGATAGCAGTGGCTTGATAGTATCATGTCATGGTAGCCTGGAGTTTCTAAAGTTACTTCCAGTTTTTAAAGTTTTAGCATGCTACTTATCTTGTATCTGAAGTTGATTTTTTATCCTTCATTACTTCTTGCAGTTTTGGATCTGCTTGTGCAATGTAGCACAGATTTAGCATTAATAGCAGTCGCCATTAATAGGAATGAGCATTGTTTTCATCTCCATCTGTAACCCAGGCTGACTAAGCAGTGCATTTAGTTTACTGTACTAAATGGGTTGTAAGTTGGTGGGCAAATAGAATCTACACATTTTACATCAGATGGAGAATTCCAAACAGAGGCAGGAACTGGATTTAAACTATCAGTAGCAACAAGCTCCATGTGATTTCTTGAAACAGCTGAAAATGCTGAATACAGAGAAGGCTTTGGGACTTGACAATACCCCAAGAGTGGCACTAATGACCTGAACTTAACACGCCATGCCTTTAGCTGAGTCATTCCTGTACAGTTACTCAAGCCGCTGCCTGATAATATGTTTGAGTACATGGATGATGCAGTGGTAGTTCAAATGTTTTAGCGGCCAGTCAACAGACCCAAGTTCAAACCTTAATATGGCAGCTATAGAATTCAAGTTAGAAAAATAACTACAACAGCCAGCACAAGATCAGAGTGGAATCGAGTTATCTCAGTCCTGAGGGACTGTTGAAGAGTAAAGAACTGCATATTCACCAGTGGTGAGCAATAATATCCAGCCACTAGAGTCTGGTCTCTGGCCATTCCAGGTGCCGCTTGTGACTGGATCAAGATCTCACTTTATCAAATCCATGTGATAACTGGTGTTCAAAGGTTACTGCATGATAAAAGAAATAACAGGAAGCCAAATTCCACTCCACACAAGAATAACTTAAAACTGTTTTGCTGAATTGAGCAAGGTTTCCCACCGAAACATTTTCAACAAGGTTACTTGTAGGATGCTAAAGCCGTATGAATGTATTATGACAACATTAAAATTGACATCTGATGAGACAAATTATTGAGTTCTAATTCAATATTTTTGTTTCTTGGCATATTATCTGTTTAGTGTACCGACTGGCATATCTTCGATTGAACATGCTTTGCAATCATCTCCATCTACCATCAGAGCATCCTCAGCTGGAAGCTATTATATGGACGTTGTTTCAGCACGCATTAGCAAATGAGCATGAACTTATGAAAGACAGACATTTAGATCAGGTATTGTGCTATTGACGAAACTTGTGGTGTTGGGGGCATTGATTCCATGTCTCTTGGAGTAAGGCATGATTTGGAATTGGTTTATTACTGATCTTCTGCCACCAATATTCTAAATTCCAAATTACAGCCTATTTTTATGTGAAAATCACTGAGTGGGGATCCGTTTTCTCAAAAAAGAAAACTAAGGAGAGCTCCTATGGTCCACTTTGAAATTGCTGTAGTATTTGGCAATGATGCAAAGGGTTATTCAACTACTACACCATTATCAAGCATATTCCTTCCAGCTTGTTTGGTGATCAGGATTAAAAATCCCACCTAATTTTCTTTCTCAGTAATTGGGTCTCTTTTGGGGCTTCTACTAAGGCCTGGTTAAGACTGGCCAGCAGAACCCTACTAAAATTGAACAAGCAGCTTTTTGATCCTTGTAGCTCATATGCTAACCCAAATTATCTTCAACACATTGTTAGTTTTCAAAATGTGACCTCACATTAAGACCATGCTAACTGGCACTTTCTCCTGATAGCGATCCTTCCTTTCCTTTCCTAGGTAGATGTTTTGCTAAGAAACTATCTTTACCAATAAGAAGCCTTCCTCAATTTGGCTGTTAAAGATTTCTAAAGTAGAAGGGCAGAGATTGTGAGTGGGAAGTTAAGAATCAAGAGTTTTGAGGGATGGAAAAATTCTAGGTCATCTGGAGGGGATTGGATCACCAAGGTAAAGAAGATCCCGCTCCTAAATGGGATTCTGGCATTTCCAGCGTTGCTCTCTTGTGAAATCCTAAGTAGAAATCCTCACTTCCTTCCAGTTGCTGGGGATTTTGAGGCCCGATGAGCACAGCTGGCTAGTATTATAGCTAGAATGGAGAAAAAGATAATTAAGAACAATTGCTCCAGGTAGTTTATTGATTGACACTTCCACACGCTATTATCTATCATTTTAATCATTAGTTTTGATTAAGATTCATCCAACTTTGAGGACTGACTTCCAAACTTTGAGCAAAATCAATGCCTCTGTTATAAGGTAAAAAGAATATTTTTTCTGATTTCATTATGTTAAAACACGTGGCTATCTATATCAATATGTTTGGTGTCCCCTATAATGTTGCACCAAAACAATTGTAGTTTCTGAAAGTTTCTGTTAGGTGTTAGTGTAAGGGCGTAAATTTATAGGCACTGGCATTGATATTTGTTTAAACCTCATTGACTTGACGCACTTTCTAAATATAAATATTTCTGTCTATTTTAAGATACTGTGCAATCAGACATGGATATGCAAGAGAATTTAACACATTTGACAGGCAAGTTAGGGACATTGTACACATTCATTAAGCCATAATTGAGGAGGAACGTGTCCCCGAAGCACCACTGCCCCACTCCCACTTGTTTATATAATGTCTTTACAAATTATTGACATATATGCAGACAAAAATGCAAGTTAATGCATTTACTCTGAGTTGTGGCACTGGATCGTGGCAAGTTCGATATATTATTTTAGACTTTAGGGAGGGAAATGATGAAAAATGGGTATTTTAAGTTTATTTGGAGCTTCTTGCCAACGAATTGTGCTCTGTAAAATAATTAACATAATTGTGTTTTAACAGATAATGATGTGTTCCATGTATGCCATTTGCAAGGTGAAGAACATAGACCTTAGGTTCAAGACTATTGTTACTGCTTATAAGGACTTGCCAAACACAAATCAAGAGGTAACCAATGGACCTTTTGTTGTAACCCTCTTTTGCCTCCTAAACAGTCCAAACTGTAATTCAAGAAAGTCATATTTGTGTTTGTTCCAGTATTTACCTGGCTCTTATCAGTCACCCAATTCCTGCTCTCACTCTTTTACAAATGACAAACAAGAGGAATGCATAGATTAAAGTTATTGGTAGAAGGATTAGAGGGGTAATAAGAAACTTGGGATGAATAATGATGGATGTGTCTGGAACCCATTGTTTGAACTGTTTCTAGAGGCAGTAATCCTCATTGTATTTAAACAGAAGTGTATGTGAGCAAACTCAACCTGAAGGGCTAAAGATCTAGAACACAAAGATGGAAAGATCATTCAGAACACAATTCAATATTAGTTATCCAGTCCATAGAGGCTGAATGGTGTCCACTAGAGGCATAAACTTTCCATGGTTCCTATGAGCTTCAGCTGATTTAGAAATTCTGTAAGAGGTATTTCTGAATTTTTAATAACCCATCCGTTAATTATCACCAGAATTTCCCCTTCACTTCTGTATGTACTATTCTAAAAATGCATGTTATTCCACTTCCAAGAACACAAGCAATCAATTACTGCACTTACCTCTGAACCTATGACCTCACTCTCTAAGATGTTAGAAGAAAATCTCAAATATCTACCTATAGTTTTCAAAATTTATATGGATTACTCTGCTGATCTAACTTGACACCTAATCTTTCAATCTGTTTGGTGGTTTATAACTTCAGAGACATTAGGGGAGAAAATAACTTGCTTCTCATGCTAAGTGTGTGAAAGATTATCAGTTGCAGGTTTTCAATTTCCGTTTCTTTTTGTTGCTTTTTTCTTCATCGGATCAAATATGCGCAGAAGTGTAAACAACCAGCAACTGATAATATATTGAGCACACTTAGTAACCAGAAAAGAATTGCTCCTCTATTATTTTCTATGATATTGTGCATTGACTGAAAGTCATGGTCATTTGTTCTTTCTGAAGAAAATATGAAAATGTATTAATGTACTTATCTGATTCTGGTTTGAGTTCAATGGAAAATTTGCTCTTTGTGGAATGAGCTGCAAATAGCAAGATTGACTCAGCAAGATTTTTATTAGCTTGGCCTGACCACAGCAGAAATAGAATAGCTAGCATTCTAAAGCACCTTAGTCTTTTATTGGAATCCTGTTTCAAAACAATTTCTTTCTTTCAGCAAACATTTTAGTCTAACCTCAAGTATTTATCCTTGCAGATTAGACTGACACATTTGAAAGGCGACACTTTTAGTTAAGCTTTTTCTCTGAGGTAAAAGTTTTTTAAATCATTTTCTTCTTTAGACCTTCAAACATGTGTTGATCAAAGAAGGGCAGTATGATTCCATCATAGGCTTCTACAACCTGGTGTTCATACAGAGGCTGAAAACCAATATTTTACAATATGCTTCAACCCGTGTAAGTAACTATATTATACTTTAACAACAGAGAATGCTAGAAATACTCATCAGGCTAGCAGTGTCTATGAAGGTAGAAACAAGAGTTAACTTTTCAGGCCAATGTCCAATTAACTCTACTCTGTTGTTTTACACAAAATATACAGATTGTATCAGCTGAGAAGTTAACCATTTTCAATGCTTTACTGATATTTTTAAGTGAATGAAATGACAGCAGAAAACATTTACAGCCTGTACTGACTGGGAAAATATTTTATTTGAGATCAATAGTTGAATATTAGAAAGGAAAATGCTGCAGATATCTGAAATCCATAATAAAACCAGAAAATGATGGATATATTCATCAGCTCAGACATCCAAGGATAATGAAACATAACTGACATTTCATATCAATGATGCTTCATCAGAAAATGATAAATGATAGGTTATCATATTGAAACATCTACTTTTTCTGCTTTTTCACAGGTGCTATCCGATCTGCTGACAATTTCTAGTAGTTACAGTTTTTATTTTAGATATATATCAAAGCTGTTAAATATAATGCAACATATTTTAGATGACCATTTAAGAATGACTTTAATGTTATTTTATATGTATTGTATTGACGTACATAGACTTCACACTATCTACCTTCATGTACATTGTTGATGAGAAAGACATTATGCCTGTGGGTAATACAAACTTGTGAGAAAGTATAGACTTATGGGTAAAGGATTGAATGGGACTGAGTCAGTACAGTTCTCCAAATTGTTGCTTCCTGTTTATCATGTTCTAATTTATCTTTTTTCTTTTCAAATCTTTTTGTTGTTATTATTATTATTATTCAAAAATAGTACAAGTACATCAAAATAACAACACTTACAATGCCTCAAAAAAGAAGAAATTATCTTAAGGATTGAAAATGGTGAATAAAAAAAAACTCTACTAAGCAAGAAAAGTGAGGAAAAAAAAAAGAAACCCATTGGAGGTTCAACCCCAGAGCCATGCGTCATACAAAAAGCTTCTAAAAATAAACATCAAACCGCCAACAAGAAAAAAAGATATATCAAAAAAAATTTACATTTAGTTCTTGGAGGAAATCTATCAATTAAGTGAAATGATAATAATGAGCAAATGAGCCCCATCTCTTCTCAAAATCAAACAAAGATTCAAAGGTTCAACTAACTTTCTCCAAGCTAAGATGCAGCATCACTTGAGAGAACCATTGTGACAAAGTAGGAGCTGATATATCCTTCCATTTCAACAAGATGGCCCTCCTAGCTGTCAATGTAACAAACACAATAACATGTTGGTCAGACACAGAAATATCATGGATATTTTGAGGAATTATTCCAAAAGGCACAGTCAATTTATTAGGTTGTAAATTGATTCTGAGTGCTTTAGAAATTGTAGTAAAGACTCACTTCCAAAACTGTTTTAATATAGAACATGACCAGAACATACAGTGTAGCTATCTGCGTTTTACATCTATCACAATACTTGTCAACATTGGGAAATATTTTAGAAAGTCTGTCCTTCATCAAATGGTAGCAATGTACAATTTTAAATCAAATCAGTGAATGACTAGCACAGATCGAAGAAGAGTTAACCAGCTTCAGAATCCGTGTCCAATCCTCCCATATAAAAGTCAAATTGAGTTCCTTCTCCCAATTCTGTTTAATCTTAAGTAAAGGACGCTTATCCCATTGTAATAATAAAGTATAAATTCTTCCAATAGAACCTTTCATCGAGGGGTTCATGTTCATAACAAGTATCTAACAAGTCAACCTCCAATATGTAAGGAAAATTACTTAAATATTTTTGTAAAAATGTCTAACTTGATATTGTAAAAATGTGAATATGAGAGAGAATACTTATCGACTAATTGTCCAAAAGACATCAATCTGCCTTCTTTAAATAAATCCAAAAAAGAATTAATACCTTTGTTTTTCCAAAGTAAAAAAAAATTGTATCACTCCTAGAAGGTTTAAAAAAGTAATTACAATAAATTATACTACAAAGTTTAAATTTTTTAAGATTAAAAAAACTGCAGAACTGGAGCCAAATTTATAAAGAGTGCTTAACCACAGGATATAGGTTTAAATTAGCAACTTCAGCTAATTGTATAGGTAGAGCAACTCCTAATAACGAAGTTAAATAAAACTGTTTCACAGCTCTCGGTTCCAGGTCTACCCAAATTGGCGGATCATTCCTATCACCCCAATATAACCAAAAGGACATACACTGCAAATTAACAGCCCAATAATACAATCTTAGATTAGGCAAAGCAAGACCTCCGTCCTTTTTCAACTTTTGCAAATGACATTTACCATTTCTTGGTCTTTTATTATTCCAAATAAATGATAGAATAATAGAATCAATCCGATCAAAAAAACTTCTTAGTAAAAAAAAAACAGGAATATTCTGAAATAAATATAAAAATGTTGGTAAGATCATCATTTTAACTACATGAATACGACCAACAAGTGAAAATGTAAGTGGGCTCCATCTACTAAAGGAATACTTTATGGAGTCCACTAAAGGAGAAAAATTGACTTGATAAAGATCCTTATATTTTTTAGTAATTATAACACCTAAATATCTAAAAGAATCCGTAACTTTAAAAGGAGTATTATATATAGAGACAGATTCATTTAAACGAAGTAATTCACTTTTACTAAAATTTATTTTATATCATGAAAAGTCTCCAAATTTGTCAAATAATTTTAGCAAAGCAGGAATAGATTCTTCAGGCTTAGATATATATATACCAATAAATCCAGCATAAAGAGAGATCTTGTGCATGGTCTTATTCACAAAAATCCCATGAATATTTTTGGCTTCATGAAGAGCAATAGTAAGGGGTTCTAATATTGTTAAATAACAAAGGACTTAATGGACAACTTTGTCTTGTCCCCAGAGATAGTGGAGAAAAAGGAGACCTACAGTTATTAATGACAACAGTTGCAATAGGAGCTGTGTATATCATTTTAATCCAATTATTAAAATTAATACCAAAACCAAATTTTTCTAAAACATTAAAGAAATATTTCCATTCATCTTGATCAAATGCTTTTTCAGCATCCAAAAATATAACGCATTGTGGAGTTTTAGAAGAAGGCAAATATATAATGTTAAATAATCTCCGAACATTTGAGAAAGAATAACGACCCTTTATAAAGCCTGTTTGAGCTTTAAAAATAATTTTACCCAAAATACTCTCCAACCGATTGGCCATTATCTTTGAGAGAATCTTAGCATCAACATTGAACAATGAAATATGTCTGTATGAGGCACAATCGGTAGGATCTTTATCCTTTTTGAGAATTAAAGAAATAGAAGCTTTATAAAAAGTAGAGGGTAAATCACTTTTCACAAAAGAATCCTTAAACATCTCTAACATATACGGAGAAGACGAGGAGATCTGCAGATGCTGGAAATTCAAGCAACACACACAAAATGCTGGTGGAATACAGCAGGCCAGGCAGCATCTATAGGGAGATGCGCTGTTGATGTTTCAGGCTGAGACAATTTTCCAAATTTTTTATAAAATTCTACAGGATAACCATCAAGTCCCGGGGCCTTACCAGATTGCATTGAAAAAATAGCTTTATGAATTTTGGATTCAGTAATTTGGGCATCAAGAGTTTATTGATCCTCAGCAGAAATTTTAGGAAAAGCAATCTTTTGTAAAATAAAAGCATTCATTTCAGAAGAGTCTACTGGACATTGAGATTTATTAAGTTCAGTATAAAAATCTTGAAAAATCTTATTAATTTTTTCATAATCCCGAGCCAGAGTACCGTCTTTTCTACGAATTTTCAAAATTTGCCTCTTGGCTCCAGCCGATTTTAATTGAGATGCAAGTAGTGAATTATTTTTATCTCCAAACATATAAAATTGGCTCTTTAACTGAAGTAGATAACCTTCAATTGGATGTTAATAATAGGTTATATTGTGATTGAAGTTCCACTCTTTTTTTAAATAAGTCAATATTAGGGGAAGTCGCATAGATATTGTCTAAATTTTTAATTTGTTTTGAAATTTTATCTAATTCTGCTTTAGTCTGTTTTTTAAGTTTAGCTGAATAAGAAATAATCTGACCATGTAAAAATGATTTGAATGTATCCCATATAATTAGACATACCTCCTATATCATTTAAAAGAAAAATTCTTTTATCTGGCTTTTGATAAAACTGATAAAGTCAGAGTTTTGCAATAAAGTCTGAGACAAATGCCATGGTGGATGGCCGAAAATAACATCGTCAAATTCAAAGGACAAACTGAAAGGCGCATAATCAGATGTAGCAATAGCGTCATATTCACAGTTTTTAAACGTTAGGCAAAAGATGGGCATCAACTATAATATAATCAATCCTCGAATATTTTTTATAAACGTGAAAAAAAAAGAATATTCTCTGTTATCAGGGTGTAAATGCCTCCATAATTCAATCAACCCAAAATCGGTCAAAAAGGAGTTAATAACTGATGCAGAACGATTTGGAACCATACAAATTAACCAAAACAACCTTTCTATTACAAATCACTCCTTTAACAATTAAAAATCTACCATTAGAATCTGATTCAATATCCTGTTGAGTAAATATATTAGATTTAATAAAGATAGACACCCCCTTGATTTGCTCTGAGAAGTAGCATGGAGCTGTATTCCATTCCACCAGTGAAAAAATCTATTTTGATCTCCTGCCCTGATATCCTGAGCAAAAATTATATCAGGTTGGAATCGATTAATAATTTTAAAAGTCTTTTTTCATTTAATAGGATGATTCCAACCACATACATCCCAACTTATTACATTAATCCGTTTAACTGCCATACTATAATTTTATTCCAATGTACTTTATACATGTGCAGAACACATACCGATAAGGGATGATCAAAGATGGCGCTGATGAAGAATAGAGCCATATAGAAAACACGCATGCTCCAGAACCACCCAATGGGAAAAAACTCCTAACTCTAAACCCACCCACCCTCCCAAAAGCCTAAAAAAAAGGCAAGTGAACTAAGATAGATGCGAAGCCATAGGCCACTCTGTCGGTCTCATCTCTCCCTCCCCCCAGCCAGTACACAAAAAAAAATAACCTTGCAAGAAAGACAGTAACGTCTCGACAAAGGAGAGTATTTACAGTCCATCATGTATTAAACAAAAAAAGAACCAAAATAATATAATCTCTTAGAGAGAGAAACCAGTGCCATCTTAAGTTTAGCTTTAAATCCCTAAGAAAACTTTAAATTCGGTTATAGGACGTTATAATAAAACAAATAAAAAAGGTTAATAGTATATTTAACCAAACTAAATTTACAAAAATATTAAATAATAATATCATAGTAACTAAACCCTCCCAGATATATATATAAAAAGAAACCCTATTGGTAAGAAAAAAAACTACCAGTTAGTAAGTTAAGAAACAACAAAAAAAGATCAAACCAAATATTAGCTAAAAGGAACAAATCCTTTTATCCTCTTTTCTCAGTCAAATATGTAATTAACCATTTAAACAGTCAAACTTGAACTGTAAATCTTATTTCCAAAAAAAAATTCAACAGGATGTAATGATGAGCAGGTTTTCTTATCTTCTTTTATTAATCTGTCAATGAAATATCCAAATAGCCTTCATATATCTTCTTTTCAAAATGTAAGTAATATACAGATAATCAAACAGCTTTTCAGATAGTTCATTCATTAGTAACGTCAGTGGCGGTGACAGGTATAGCCTGGACAAAATCCAGCGCAACTTTTGGGTCAAAGAAAATACGTGGGGAAGAATTAGGAGGAAAAACTTTCATTCTTGTCAGGTATCTCAAAAAGGGAAATAGTTCCTTATCATATGCTTGTTTCATTACCAAAGCAAATCTTGCTCTTTGTTTCATTAATTGTTCTAATTTATTTTGGCTACTTGTTTTTTTTTTAAATATCTCTTTCAAATAGCCACCAACGCTCTCCCCAATTCCTCATGTTCCTCGAAGTTCATTTGGTTTTCCAACTTCTCCATTGCGTGTACCTGGTGGGAACAACATTTATGTCTCTCCACTGAAGAGTCCATATAAAACTGACGGATTGCTGTCCCCTACAAAAATGACGCCAAGAACACGGTGAGGATATTTGGAGTTTTCAAGTTGTGTAATATGAGTTGCAGCTTGCATTCTTTGTTTCTGATCCAGTAATGTGGTGAAGATGCTATACCTGTCTTTTCATTGCCATCTAAACAATTTCTCTTTTCAGCTCCTCCCACATTCTCCAAACCAAAGTTGTAGCCATGGACCCATGGGCTCTAGTTATTTCTGCCTTTTTGTCAGTTACATAGAACAGTCCGTGTTTCAAGCCTACTCTAGTTATATTCCCCTATTCTTTCACCTCTACATTGATTACTGCATAGATGCTGCTTCCCGCATCCAATTGTCAATTTCATCAACTTTGCCTCCAACTTCCATCCTACCCTCAAATTTACTTTGTCAGTCTCTGACTCCTCTCTACCCTTTCTCAATCACTGTTTATCATCTCTGGAGAAAGAACATTTACAGAGATCTTTTACAAACCTACCAACTCTTACAGCTATCTTAACTATACCTCTTCCCACTGAATCACTTGTAAAAAAATTTTATTCCCTTATCTCAGTTCCTCTATCCCCAGCACATCTGTTCTCAGGATGAAGCTTTCCATTCTAGAACATCTGAACTGTTATCTTTTTACAAAGGACAGGTATTCCTTACCACCGTTGTCAATGCTACCTTTACCATATCTCCTCTATTTTCCATACTTCTTCCTTTATCCCATCCTCCTGCCATCACAAAAGGATGTGATGTCCTTATCTACCATCCAATGATCTTCCATATCCAGCACATCATTCTCCATAACCTTTGTCATCTCTACAGGATCCCACCACCAAGCATACATTCTGCCCCTGCCCCTGCTTTCCATAGAGAACATTCTCAAAGTGACTCCCTTGTCCACTTGTCCCTCCTCAGTGATCTCCCTTGTGGCACATATCCCTGCAAGTGTGACAAATGCTACGTCTGCTCCACAACTTCTCCCTCACCAAACATTCTGTTCAGGTGAAGTGACACTTCACCTGTGAGTTGTTGGGATCATCTATTTTATCTGATGCTCTCTGTACAGCTTCCCCTACATTGGTGAGACACAACACAGATTGGAGGACCACTTCTTCGAGAAGCTTCACTCTGTCCGCCACAAAAGGCAAAATCTCGTGTTTTCCATTTTATTTCAACCTTCCATTCCTATTCTGAATTGTCAGAACATGGCCTCCTCTATGGCCATGATGAGGCCAAACACAGTTGGAGGACCAACACCTCATATTCCATTTGGGTAGTCTCCAACCTGATGGTATGAACATCTATTTCTCTATCATTAAGTAATCACTACCCCTTCCCTCGACTCTCGTTTACTATTTCCCATTCAGGTTCCCCTCTCTCCCCTTCTCTTCTCCTCGCCTGCCCATCTGGTTCCACACCACCTTTCCTTTCTTCTGTGGTCCACTGTCCTCTCCTATGTTCAACCCTTTGCCTCTTCTACTTATCACCTCCCAGCTTTTTACTTCATCTTCCCTCCTCCACCCACCCACCCTCCCCCTCACCTGATCTCACCTCTCACCTGTCAGCTTTTATATTATATTGAGAATGCCCCCCTTTTTTAAAATAGATTATTCCATTAACAGATTAAATTTCAAGAAATAAACTGGGATAAGTTCTGAAAAGTTCCAGGGATAAATTGAGGAGTACAATAGATTCTCACTATTTTGCTTTGCTCCTTTTTGCAGAAGCCCTTTAAAGTGTTCAAAAGACTTTGTTGCAGTCTGCTAGTTTACCCTTTTTGAAACTAAATTCTGTAAGAATATCAAGGCTATAGGAATGTGCTCTTCCTTGCTTCTTCTGAAGATGTGGATTTTGTGACTGTCAGCACTGAGGTGTGGGGTTCAGGGCTGCAGTGTGTTGTGGATGGTGTGTGTAGGCCATTGCACCCACCAGGACAGACCCATTGAAATGAAGTGGCTTTGTGCAGTAAATTTGGCCTCAGGCAGTGGAGCCTGGTGTCTGATGGCCTTTTAGTTAACTTCAAATAGATTGATTATTCTAAAATTTAGTTAAGTGGTATCGATTGCTAAAAATTACATGAACTAAGATAAAGAAAAACACCCATTTTGTCTGGTATCTGGCTTGGTGTTTAAGATGTATTTTCAGGGAAGAGCGCACTAGTGAAGGTGGTCACTATGTACAATATATAGTTGTGTTACTGACAACATTGTGTTGGGAACTTGCTGTGAAACCCTGCCTTCTCTGCTGCTATCCCCCCTCCTCTCACACTTCCACAGTGGCTTGGTATGAAGAAGCTGCCTGTGAAAACTGGTACTGAACAAGGTGGGGCAAACAGTACTGTTGCTCAGTGCTGAGATTCATGGCTCAGCCACATCCCATCTAGCATGGTGACTGCAACCACTTGTAACGGCTGAATTTCCACACCACCAATGTACAATAAGGTCCTGCCACCGCAAGAACATCAACTAAGGCAATCACTCGCATTTAGACTGCACGCCTCATTTACAGGCAGCATCATGGTCTGGTCTGCACCAAGTCCAGCTCCTTCAGTTTTACCACCAACAGGCAACATTGCTGATAGGACAGACCTGCAGTACTTTAAGTTCTTCATGTCCAACAGATTCTTGCAATTGTAAAAAAAAATTTAAAAATGCAGTAACACATTTGGTTAACCCTGTAGAAGCCACTGCGTCCCAGCATGCTGCCACTTACCACAAGTATGGAAACCACTGACCTACCTTCTTTTTGTGTGATTGTACATCTCTACAAAGCACAAAGATTTCTCAATGATAACAATCTGAAAGTAGCTTTCATCACATCCAACAGGTGACCCATGACCTTGTCAACACATGGAGCCCTCACTATGCCTGATAGGTTGCAAGCACGAGCCTTGCACCTCAGCAGTGAGTGGCTACTCACCACTTGTTCCTGTCCAGGCAATGCCAACGCTTGCCGGCAGCCTCTTCGTACCAAGTCATGGGAAGTTGCTAGCTGCAAAATGCCAGCAAGGGTCAGAGATTTGCATCAGTTTCCTGTAATCAGACTGCAGTTGTCTTTCAGTGTTCAAGTGGAGAACCAGGAGACCTATAATGAATCAGCTAGCTGATATGCCAATGCAATTTTTTAAATCAATATACTATAAGCAACCTATTCAAATGAATGGCTACTTACAATGTGAATTCAGCACAGTGGGCAAACAAAAGTGCCAGCATCTAAGTTCAGTTTATCTCTGACCATGCTGGTTCATTTTAGTTCTGACACCATTTCTGTAGCCAGGATGGAAACTTTGCAACCTTGAACTACTGTTGTTTCTGTCATTGTTTCTTTTAGCAGTTTAGAATGTATTTCATCTATTTTAAAAGATGAGAAACCCTTTCATCTTTATCAGTTTAACATTTCACACTTGTTTACCTTAGCTATAACACTGGTATATTTTTCCTCTTCTGTGAAGAGAGTCACAAGAGCATTTTAGGAATTTTATATCCTCTCTGTCTTTTACACTGACAATAAGTCAAGATTAAATGAGATTCACCAATATCATTGCCCCAGTTCATCCACACATCAAAAATGTGCTTAGATTTACTTTTCTATCATCTTTGGAATGCTCGGAGATTCATAGGATGTTCCCAAAATTTAGATTGTGTTTTTTTTTGTTCTTTATTTCAATCTAATTATTTACTTACCTTTTCAACATCATTTCTTAACTTCTCACATCATCCCCTTTCCCCCATCCAAACCCATCCCCATCAACTGGTCTCACCTATCACCTGCCAATTTGTACACCTCCTTCCTTTCTAGTCCCATTGAAGTCCCAGCCCAAAATGCTGAACTGTTTATTTCTTTGTTTATAGACGCTGCCTGACCAACAGAGTTCCTCCAGCATTTTGTGTGTGTTGCCGTGTATTTTTTCAGACCTATTATTGTTTCTTTAACCCTCTCTTTCTCTCAAACAAAGTACTGCTTTACATGAATATTTCACTTTGAGGTGAAGTAAGTACAAATGCTACTGGGCCACAGTCCTTTCATTGCCTTCTCTGTTCTGCAAATGCCATTGCTATTGTTGCATCCCTGTAATAAATGCTGTTGCTTCTCTACACCTTTTAAATTTGTGACTCAGCAATAATATCCTCCCCTACCTATTCCTTTTCTAACTCCTATCTCCTCTCCCCTTGACTCTGTCGAATTTTTAGCAGCCCAGGAGAAACCCACTGCATAACTCTGATGTTGTCTCAATGCAGACTGCAGCATATCATTATGTTTTATGAAACAGCTGAAGCAGAAGAGAGTATTAGGTGACAAAACCAGAAGAACTTGAGTGATGGGAATAAAATGGCTAAGACTACCTAAGACTTGACTGTGACTAATCAACACACTTTGCTGACTATATATTTTGGCCACTTAATTTCGGAAGAGGTATGGAGAAATGGATAGATGACCCTAGAATATTAGAATGGGGTCCAAATAAATTTCTCCCTATTCTACGAAGAGTGTAAGCACAGAAGTGCTGAAGTCGGAACACAAAGCACATGATTTTGCAGATGCTGGAAATCTTGATCAACACACACAAAATGATGGAGGAACTTAGCAAGTCGGGTAGCATCTGTGGAGGGGAATAAATAGATGATGATTTGGGCCCAGACCCTTCATCAGAATTGGAAAGAAAAGGGGTAAGTGGCCAGAATAAGTAAGAAGCTGGGAGGTGATAGGTGGAGGTAAAGGGCTGAAGAAGAAGGGATCTACTAAGGGAGGAAAGTGGACCTTGGGAGAAAAGGGAAGAAGGAGCGGAACCCAAGGGAGGTGATAGCCTGTTACAGAGAAAAAAAAGGATGAGGGGGGATTGCACAGATGGTAGTGTTGCATTATGTTGCTGCCTCGTCCTTTTTGATAGCGGGCATTGCAAGATTGGGAAATGCTGTCACTGCAATTCATTTTGCAGATTGAATACATTGCAACCATTGTAGGATATGTTGGTGACAGAGGGAATGAAAGTTTAGCAAGGTGCTTGGAGTGCCCATCAAGTGGACTACTTTCTAGTTAATAGTGTTAACTTTCTTGAGAGTTTTTGAGCAAGTGGAGGATATTCTATTCTCCAAATTATGCTCTTACTGGATGGTGGCAATGTCTAAGAGTATCAGGAGATGAGTTACTCACTACAGAAAACCCAGCTTCTGAACTACTCTTATAGTATACCATCTATAGAGCTGCTATAATTAAGTTGCTGGTCAGTGGTGTCCTCCATCCCGGATATCAATGGCGAAGGATTTAGTAATGCTAATGCCATTCATTATCAAGGTTAGGTGTTTAGACACTCTTGTTTGAGATGGCTATTACTTGGCACTTTCTAGCCCATGACTGATTGTTGTTTAGGTCTTGTTACCTGAAAGCAGTGGCTGCTTCCTTCACTGAGGAGTTGCAAGTGGAATGGAATATTTTGCTAATATCAACAAAATTTGCCACTTCTGACCTATAATGAAATGAAGATTATTGATGAAGCAGCTGAAGGTGGTTGAGTCTAGGAACCTGTCTTGAGGCTGTGATGATTGTCTTCTCAGAACTAGAATCGTATTTTGTGCAAGAAATGGCTCTTATAGAAGTTATTTTTTTCCCCTTTTGATACCCCAATGCTGGCTTACTGCCAATGAGAGTCACTCTTGGATCAGAGCTGCAGTACGGTTTGGAGATGAACGATGATAGCAAAAGCCAAAATGAACATAGATTGTTGGTGAGGAAGTACATTTGATTACAAGGTTTTGTCACTCCTGCACATTGTCTCTCTGAAGGGATTTTCTCCAAACTACATGCTTATCTGACCTATTTTCCTAACGTGAATCAATTCCTGCTCACTTTCATACCAAAATCTACATCTAGCACTTTCCCCAATCCTATGTTATAAATTGGCTTCATAAACATTTCTTGAAATTCTTGGACACTGAGAAGCAGATCAGGAGGCAGAATTTGGAATGGTACATAAATGAATGAGTTGTGGTCATGAGTGACTTCAACTTCCCTAATATTGATTGGCACCTCCTTAGTGTGAAAGGTTTAGATGGGACAGGATTTGTTAGGTGTGTCCAGGAAGGATTCCTGACATAATATGTGGACGGGCTGACTAGAGAGACCATACTGGATCTAGTAGTAAGCAGTGAACCTGCAGTTCGGATGCAGTGACCACAATTCACTGACCTCTACCATAGCCTTGGGCAGGGATAGCAGCAGACAATATGGACAAATATCTAATTGGGGCAGGGTGAGTTATGGTTCTATTAGGCAAGAACTTGTGAGTGTGAACTCAGACAAGGTGTACTCAGGCAAATGCACAAGGGAAATGTGAAGGCTACATGGGATTCTGTATAGCTTTGTCCCATTGAGGCAGGGAAGGGATGATAGGGTGAAGGAACCATGGTTGACAAGAGATGTGGTACATCTAGTTAAGAGGAAGAAAGAAGCATACCTAAAGTTTAGGAAGCAAGGATCAGGCAGGGCTACGGAGAGTTGTAACGCAGGCAGGAAAAACCTTAAGAAGGGACTTGGCATAGCAAGAAGGGGACATGAGAAGGCAATTCAGATTAAGCAAACCCCAAGGCATTCTTATGTATATGAAGCACAAAAAGATGACTAGAGTGAGGGTAGGGATAGAAGAAGAAACATGCCTGAAGTCGGAGGAGGTAGGAGAGGTCCTTTGCTTTGGTATTCACCAGTAGGAAGGATCTTGATAAATGTGAAGACAACATAGAACAGGCTAATATGCTGGAATTTGTTGATGTTAGAAAGAGGACGTGCTGGAACTTATGAGAAAGATTAGGATAGATGAGACCCCCAGGGGAAGACAGCATATACCCCAGGTTACCCCAAGGGAAGAGATTGCTATGCCTTTTGCAATGATCTTTGTGTCTTCACTAGCCACAGGATTAGTATACGAAGAATGCAGGGTGGCAAATATTATTCCTTTGTTCAAAAAGATAAAAGGGAGAATCCTGGGAATTATAGACCACTGAGTCTTATGTCAGTGGTGAACAAAGTATTGAAGAAGATTACTAGAGACAGGATTTAAGAGTTCATGGAGAAGTATAGGTTGATTAAAAATAGTCAGTGTGGCTTGGTAAGGGGTGGGCAATGTTTCACAAGCCTAATTGAATTCTTTGAGGAAGTGACAACACAAATTGATGAAGATAAGCAGATGATATGGTGTATATGGATTCTAGTAAACATCTGACAAGGCTTGCATGGCGGGTTCATTCAGAAGGCCTGGAGTCATGAAATCCACGGAAACTTGTCCTTGTGGATTCAGAATTGGCTAGCCCAGAGAAGGGCGGTAACAGCACAAGCATATTCTACCTGGAGGATCTGTTCTGGGACCCCTGAAGTGACTTCGATGAAGAAATGGAAGAATCAGTTATCGAACACGAAGGATGGTAGTGTTGTCAATAGTGTTGAAGACTGTTGTAGGTTACAATGGGACATTGATAGGGTGCAGAGCAGGGTTGAGAAGTGGTAGATTGAGTTTGATCTGGAAAAGTGAAGTGATGCACTTTGGAAGGTCAAACTTAAAAACAGAGTACAGGGTTAATGATTGGATTCTTAGTAGTATGAAGGAATAGGGAGGTCTTGTAATACATGTCTATAGATCCCTCAAAGTTGTCATACAAGTTGATAGGGTGATTAAGCAGGCATTTGATAGTCGGGGGATTTAGTTTAAGAGTCACAATATAATGTTGCTGTTCTATAAAACTCTGGTTCGATCACACTTGTGTTCAGTTTTGGTCACCTCATTTTAGGAAGCATGTGGAAGATTTAGAAAGGGTGCAGAGATTTATCAGAATGCTGCTTGGATTTGAGAGCATGTCTTATGAGGAAAGGTTGAGCAAGCTAGGGTGTTTATTTTCATAGCGAAGGAGTATGAGAGGTGACTTGATGAAGGTGTGTAAGATGATAAGAGGCAAAGATAGAGTGGACAGCCAGCACCTTTTTGTCAGGGCGGAGACAACCAATACAGTACTGTGCAAAAGTCCTAGGCACATATACAGTATGTAGCTAGCATGTCTAAGACTTTTGCATAGTACTGCAGTAATCAGAATCAGAATCAGACTTTAATCGCCAAGTAATTGTACACATACAAGGAATTTACTTCCGGCAGATGTTGTCTCTCTGCTCATAACAATAATAATGATAAATATAAATGAAAATATAGATTATACATACAAGTAGTGCAATCCAAGTAATAGTTAGCCGACAGTTAACCGGCAGTTAACTGTTCAGCAAAGTGACCGCAGTAGGGAAAAAACTTCTCCAGTGCCTATTAGTCTTAGTCTGGAGGGATCTGAAGCGCCTACCAGACGGAAGCAGTTCAAACAGTCCGTGCGCAGGATGGAAGGAGTCCTTAATGATGTTCCCCGCCCTCTTCTTCAACCTGGAAGAGTACAGGTCCACAATAGAGGGCAGGGAGGCTCCAATGATGCGCTCGGCAGTCCTCACTGTGCGCTGTAGTTTGGTTCTATCCTGCTTGGTGTTATGCAATATTATGCATTGCACTGTACTGCTGCCTTCATGATGTATGTGAGTTATGATAAACCTGATACAGATAGGGCCTTTGCTCTAGCCAGATTTACAAACTTGATCTCCTCTCCACATTGACAAATACAGTACTGTGCATAAGTTTAAGGTGATTGGAGGAAGGTATAGGGGAATGTCAGTGGAAGATGCACAGAGTGGTGAGTGTATGGTGGTAGAAGCTGATACATTAGGTAGATTTAAGACAATGGTCCCCAACCTCCGGGCCGTGAAGCATGCAGGGGTTCAGTGGTAATCGCCTCTGATGTGGGCTGACATTTACGTGCCAGGCGGCACCTAATAAATTAGCTTGTCTATTTCGGCTTTTTTCTTAAAGATGTGCTGGGTGCATTCCGGTTACTGCTGCACCCTGCATGCTTTGCGGCCTGGTATCAGTCCGCGGCCCGGAGGTTGGGGACCACTGATTTAAGATATTCTCAGATAGGTACATGGATTAAACAATATTGGAGGGCTGTGCTGGAGAGAAGTATTAGAGTTGGTTAAAAGGTCTGCACAACACCATGGGTCAAAGTACAGTGTTGTACTGTTCTATATCCTGTTTGCCCTTCTATTTTATATGTGCTGTACATGGCTACAACCTGTAGCAGTCCAAACAGGTTTAGGGTCCTTGTACATAGAACTCTAAATGTCACAGCTTTTTACAGATTTAAGTAAAAGTCTAATAGAATGTTGGCATTTATATTTAGAGAACTGCAAAGTTCCAGCTGTGCAAAGTCCTGGTTAGATGTAACTTGGTGTACCTTTTTTAAATGGCTTGGTATAAATGTCATTTTCCTGTGGCCTCTTTTCAATATTTGTATTTTTAGAACTGTCTGAATACTTCAATAATTTTGTCACAATACTTGTATTTTTATCGCCAGTGATTAACTCTTTGATTTTACAGAATCTTGGTGTCTATTGGGGAACCATTTGGGGTGAGTAATGCTTTGTAAATCTACCTTTTATGTGGACTTCGTTTAACTAAAACATTAAAAATCTATGAATTAGTTTTTTAAAAAATTTGAATATCTTTAGAATGTTTCTATATGCTAGAGCTCTATGCTTTAGACTTGTTACTGAGCTCAACTATTACTACATAATTATTTTGTTACATCATTCGGACATGATGCATAAGATTTGACTGTGACTCCTTATGATTTCGCATTGGCTATTTCAGTAAACATGCTATTTGAATGATTCCTTAAAAGTGTTATAACTGAGGGTGGTAGTGGAGATAAACTACCACTGCCTTTTAATGGTGTTAGCCTCTGACAACAAAGCCCAGCTCCTGGCTTTCAATTGTGTCTTAGCTACTGAGCTCAGTGGAACTGTTTCTACTCACAGGAGAAGCAGCAAAGGCTCTTTACTGGTGTCTTAAATCCAGTTATTTCAGGCAGATGGGGCCTATCAGCCGTGGTTGGCAGCTCATCTAGGAGAAGGAAAACTCTGATCTCAAACCTCCGCTGCCTTGCGGTTCTACCCACTCATGAAAAAGTCTTCAGGACTAAACCCGGAGGAAAAATCCAGGCCTGGAGTCCCTAAGGTACTCCTATGTTCAGTTCAGTGTTGACTGACAACTCCTGCAACGCTGCTGGTGCTAAGTAGTTCAGTCTCTGCCATTCCTTTGGATTTATCAGCTGTGTAGTGAAGGGATATCTGCTTCATGGGCAGCTGATTGCTCTGCATATCATACTGCCCTGGCTAGCATATCACGTAGACAGCTGACCCCGATCAACAGAGGGCCTCATTGTATGAACACTATTTCTAGGTCGACATCCAATGCATTAATAAGCCAGCTTGGTTCTGGCAAAATCGGAATTCCATTCTGAAGCCTAACTCTGAGCAATATTCAGTAATGATTTGATTCTTTCTTTCTTGTAACAATAATTAGGAAGTGTAATTTTCATTCTAGCAATGAAACACAGTTCAGCTGATGTCTGAGTAAACAATACAAGGCACCTCTTTTTAAATGAGAATTGATATTAGATTTGTTATTTTTAAATCTGAGTTTTTCTAATAGCAAAGATGTTAAAGAATATGGGGGAAAATATATATGCTTACAATCAGGTCATCAGTTTCAAGAGGATCAATGGAATATTTCTCTCTGTGTTCCCTGTGACTGATAACAGAGCTGTGTACTGTCAAACACAGAAATAAAATAGATGTTGTCCAGGATAATCAAGAACATGCCAATAAATTGTGTTGTCTATCCCATCTAAACCTGGCTAACCGCACTTGGTTTACATCGCCAATCAAATAATATAGTGGCAGGCATGTAAGGTTTGTCAGGGGATCATTCCTTTGTTTAAAATACATCAAGGAGGCAAAGTTGAACATTCTGTTGAAAGTTTTTTAAATCTGTAAAACTTTACTCCTCCTCCTAACCACCCATCACCAAAGTGGGCTGTGATCAGTTCAGTGATTGTCACAATAATGATCATTTTTGCAGACACCAGAAAAATTCCAGAAAATCAACCAGCTGGTCAGTTGCAGCGATCGGCACCTGAAGCGGGCTGGGGACATGGGGAGTGTGCCAAAGCCACTAAAAAGGCTTCGCTTTGATATGGATGAACAGGATGAAGCTGATGGCAGGTAAGCAACAAAGATACCAGCACTGTTCCATTCACATCCATTAGGAAGCAGCAAGAACAAATTCAATTTCACTTGAATCCAAGGGCAAAACAAAATCACAGGTTATGTCAGCAGAATTGTACCAATGGGATTTATTGGCATTAAGGTAGTTACTCATCTGTGTTTACATTTATTTTCTTTTTGCCTTTTAGCAAACACTTGTCTGGGGAATCGAAATTACTGCAGCAGATTGCTGAAATGAGTAAGTGCTTTTGCTAAATGCCCAAGGCATAAATGTGACTTGATGCTTAGTGTGTGATTGTGAAATTTAATTTCCCATGCTTGGTTGATTAGCATTTTCTGCATGTTCTCAGCCTGTGCAGGTGTGATAATCAAATGACCTGAAGGCCTCCTCACCTCAGAAGCTCTGTGTGGTGCTTACATTTGTATCACATTTCATAGAGAAATAATTTGAAGTCTGCTAAAACTAGCACACCACAATTTATTCAGGAATTTTATATTCTGCAGAAGGAACAAGCACAGTAAACCTTAAACCACAAAATAGTGGATCCCATCAAAACTCAGCCTGAACCTGCCATGGGCAACCTAACCCTGACTTGAGCCTAAAGACATGAGATATCTTTTGGTACCCTGTCTGATCCAAATTTGAAAAATAGTCATGTTTTATCCAGCTTAGACCGACATGTAACTCTCAGCTTTGATAATGTTGACTTTTTGAACCTTAACCCTGAGATACTTACTTTATTTAGAGATACAGCACAGTAACAGACCCTTCTGGTCCAACAAGCCCACACCACCCAATTGCACCCACATGATGGAAAAAGCCTCTGACTATCCACACGATTAATGCCTCTCATCATCTTGTACACCTCTATCAGGTCACCTCTCATCATCCGTCGCTCCAAGGAGAAAAGGCCAAGTTCACTCAACCTATTCTCATAAGGCATATTCCCCAATCCAGGCAACATCTTTGTAAATCTCCTCTGCACCCTTTCTATGGCTTCCACATCATTCCTGTAGTGAGGTGACCAGAACTGAGCACAGTACTCCAAGTTGGGTCTGACCAGGGTCCTATGTAGCTGCAACATTATTGTTCCAATTGCTATTTTATTTCATGATTTTAACTTACTAGTGTTAAAGTACATCTAGAATTTGTACCCTAACTCAGTGCACCGTTTAATCATTTGATCTGTAAGAACCAGTATGCAAGACTAACTTTTCAATGTGGCTTGGTACATGTGACAATAATAAATCAATTGCACTTCCAGCTGTATCTAGCTTCTGGATGAAAAAGGTAACAAAATATTCAGTGTAAACACAAAAGTGCTGGAGATACTCAGCAAGTCAAGTCACAGCATTTCCAGCAACTACAGTTTTAGCAATTTCAACAATCCCAGCTCATACTCCACAAGTCAAATGTAATTCTATCAGTAAACCTCTTGTTATTCTTTTTGCCTCTTGTATACATCAGTGCAATTTGGATTACCTCTATGAATAAGTAAGTTTCCCCTGAATTCTTCATTAGATTTTTATAGGAAATTCTGTGTTAATGATTCTAGATTTTGTCTTGCCATGTATAAACATCTTTTTACTCTATGAAACCTCTGCAGAATGTTAAAGATGTATATGAGGAGTTGCCTTAGACCCTTTTTTCACCAAGAAAAAAAGACTATTCTAGTCAATGCTTTCCTGTAACCACAATGAATGCTCCTCTTGTTTTGTATTTTGGAAGAGATTTGGTAACAACTCCTTGCCAGCATTTGAGACAAGGCGCAGGAGATAGAGTTAGAATATATTTCCAGGAAGGCCGAGAGAGCTTTCAACAACTAAAGAAACATGCATTTGATCAAACTTCTGAAATAAATTGCAGTTTTCTTCCTTTCTAACCTCAGGATACGCTAGCGATGGAGTCATTTAAGCTGCATGGTTGTGTTTGTTCCTGTGATAACATACTGCACCATAGTCCCAAAGTAGCTCTTCGTTTCCATTCTATCCACAATGCTCTGCATTCACACTGTGTTCACTGGTGTTTCAACATTTCACTAAAGTTGCTGGCATAAATATGGTTATATTAACCACGAGAAGAATTGCAAAATAAGGTTATGAAAATTCAAGGGTGCTGGATCTCTTCTGTATATTGACTCGGCTCTTTGAGCATCTGCTTCCGAGATGATCAACTCTTTCCTTTAAATTATTCTTATTTTCCTCAAGCTAGTACTTGTGGAAACCTGAATGATTTACAGGATAGTGTTGCCTTGCCTATCTTAGAGCATTCTGGACTGTCTGAACAGATGTGGTGTGGCAGATGGCTCGCTATTTAAAAAATTTTATGAATTTACCTGCAGGCATTATAATTTTGGTTTCCAAAGTCTCTACTCGTTCCGATCAATTTGTCACCTCCTGAACTTGAGAAAGGGAGACGTGGAGCTTTCCTCAGAAATAATTGTAAACATCTGACTATAATGTAAAACTACTAACCAGTCATTGTTTGCTTCTGAATCTGGAATTAATAATAATTGATTTGGGAAGGGTTACCTTAATTTTAAGGGAATAATACCTGAATAGGAGGAAAGTTTAATGTATTTTCTGAATTTAACATTGCATTTGATGATGAAGTTTTCTGTGCTGATGAATGAGATAGAATAATGATGATTGGGATGTATAAAATTGGATAAGTGCATGAATTCGTGTTAATGGAACAGAGGAAGTCCGCCAGCAAATATAGTGTGTCATAAGATTACCAGGAGATCAGAGGGAAAAAAATTAAGGATGTGCTCAAGCCTCTTTGAAAATATACAGTACAACATTCCCATAGAATCCTGGTGAGCCACACCCATGAACGCTCAAAGGGGAGAAAAGAATTCAGGTGGCATTCAGGTCCCAAGTATTGATAACAAAATAAATATTTTAGGAGATCTTTCAAATCTGTCTGCAAATTTACTTCCTATAATTCAAAAAAGCATATTAATGCAACAAACCCTTTTATACTTTTCATCTTAAACAATCTATGTGTCCTTTCCTTACCTACATTATTCCTCTCTACAACACATATTCCCTTTATCACTACCGTTCTACTCCTTATCTTCACGCTCATCCCTATAATACATTTGTTATATTACTTTGTTTGTTCAAAAGTAGACTGTTTGCTTACCAGTTTCTATTAATATTTTTGGAAATATTTACTTTGTCAAATTATTTCTCACACTGTGGAGTGGAATGCACACTTAGCATTTGTTTTAATGCTGCCACTGTTTTTTCTTTATCTTTAACTAACTAACCATGTTATTTCAATCCATCACATTTCTTAATTCATCCATTTGATTCTTTCCTCTGCCCCTGTAGAAGTTACATGAAAGTATTTGAGAGGATGAGTTGACTAAGGTATGTTTGGAACACAAGAGACTGAAGTTATGTAACAAGAGGCACAGAAAACTAACAGTATTTACTTCCTGATAACATTAGGAAAGAATAGTTATATTGGCTCAATCCTCAATAAACAAAACTTATTTTACGTGCATATATCAGAATGGGGGTGCCTTTTTATGATCAACTACAGTTACAAAGAAAATATTTGTGAGTGCTTTGTAATTATTTGGTTTTCTGCATTAATTACTCATAAAATGTGATCTGATTTTCATCTAAGTCTCAATAATAGTCAAACACAATTTGCCTAAACTAATAACACACAAACAATTGTACTTCGCATCAATACTGAGTACATCATTTAAATAATCTGTCTAGGTTCAAAAAAAGTATGTGAACCTGTGGGGTGATGCCTTCTTCAAAAGCTATTTGGAGTCAGGTGTTCCAATCAATGAGATAAAATTGGATGTGTCAGTTGTAGAGGTACCCTGCCCTATAAAAAAGACAAACAAAGCAGAAATCTCTGGAACTTGCTAAAAACCTGTTCAGATGTTCACTGTAAGAAAAACACTGAACAACAATATGGAAGGATATAAATGCCTGAGCAGAGCCATTGCTCCAACGTGCTTCAAGGCTGCCACCATCATCCCCGTGCCAAAGAAGTCTTCAGTGTTCTGCCTCAATGTCTACCGTCCCGTTGCACTTACATCCATCAACATGAAGTGTTTCAACAGGCTCATCAAGAGGCACATCAAGACCCTGCTGCCCCCCACACTAGACCCCCTGCAGTTTGCATACCATCCCAACCGCTCAACAGATGACATCATTGCCATCACCCTCCCTGGCCTTAACCCACCTGGACAAAAAAGACACATGCATTTGAATGCTGTCCATAGACTTCAGTTCGGCATTCAACACAATCATTCCTCAGAAACTGATCAGAAAGCTGAGCCTACTGGGCCTGAACACCTCCCTCTGCAACTGGATCCTAGACTTCCTGACTGGGAGATCTCAGTCAGTCTGGATTGGGAGCAGCATCCCCAACACCATCGCACTGAGCACGGGGGCCCCTCTGGGCTGTGTGCTCAGTCCACTGCTGTTCATTCTGCTGACCCACGACTGTGCTGCAACACACAGTTTGAACCACATCATCAAGTTCGCCGATGACATGACTGTGGTGGGTCTCATCAGCAAGAACGACGAGTCAGCTTTGTTACGAAATCCCGTAACTGGATCACTTACCAGCAAAGATAGAGAGGACCGTTGAAGTCTGATGGTACTATTTTTAAAAGTCTTTATTTATGAAGGGGCATAAAAATAAGATTAATACAAACATTCAGATAATATACGTCGTCACTACTCAATCTAAAAGCTCGGGACTAATAATAACCATCAATAAGAAACAGCTCGATCGTTTGTCTAGGGGATAATATATTGTCCAATGGAAATATAAAAGTCACTCGGTTCCGGCAGGCTTCAGCCTTTTGGGGGACCACTGGGCTTTCACTTATTGGAGAGAGCGAGAGCGAGCGAGAGAGAGAGAGAGAGAGATTGGTGAGAAAAGAAACTTGCCCGGGTCTTTTATGAAGCGAATCCGTTGAATCAGGGGAGCGGGCTTCCCCGTTGTTAGCTAAAAGCTGGTTTTCGTGGTTCCAGTCACCGATTCCAGCAACGGAATCGAACGCACGTGACTTCCTTCAAATGGCTTCCCGCTACTACGGGATCGTTAGCATTTCTTCTGGTGCGTCTGAAGGGGGTGTTCCCCCCGACCCTCCTTTATACTTCCTCACGGGGTCTCAGATGTCAATCAGGTTGGGATGATGCAATCTCTCTCTCAACCAGCCCACTTTGCCCGAGGGCTTGCACGTAGCATAGTCCCCAATCCACAAACGTGGTCTCCAGGAGACAATGGTCAATGTCGCATTATTTTGCATCGCAGTGGAACGAGGTATTCAGCACGTCTCTCTCTTTCCCATTTCCTGGGTCTCCTGAATGGACTCAATAGTGATCTTGCGATTCTCACAAAGGAGGGGGCTACCCCGCACCCTTCGGCCCCTCAGAGCTGTGGTACATTCATAACAGCTTACAGGGAGGAGGTGCAGTGGCTAATGGACTAGTGCAGAGCCAACAACCTTTCTCTGAACATGAACAAAGCAAAAGGGATGGTTGTTGACTTCAGGAGGGCACAGAGCGACCACTCCCCGCTGAACATCAATGTCTCCTCGGTAGAGATCATTAAGAGCACCAAATTTCTCAGTGTTCACCTGATGGAGAATCTCACCTGGTCCCTCAACACCAGCTCCATAGCAAAGAAAACCGAGCAGCGTCTCTACTTTCTGCGAAGGCTGAGGAAAGTCCATCTCCCACCCCCCCATCCTCATCACATTGTACAGGGGTTGTATTGAGAGCATCCTGAGCAGCTGCTTCACTGCCTGGTACAGAAATTGCACCATCTCGAATCACAAGACCCTGCAGCAGATAGTGAGGTCAGCTGAGAAGATCATCGGGGTCTCTCTTCCCACCATTACAGACATTTACACTACACGCTGCAACTGCAAAGCAAACAGCATTATGAAGGACCCCACGCACCCCTCATACAATCTCTTCTCCCTCCTGCCGTCTGGGAAAAGGCACCGAAGCATTCAGGCTCTCATGACCAGACTATGTAACAGTTTCTTCCCCCAAGCTATCAGATTCCTCAATACCCAGAGCCTGAACTGGCACCAATTTACTTCCCTCTACTGTGCCTATTGTCTTGTTTATTATTTATTGTAATTCCTGCACTGTTTTGTGCACTTCATGCAGTCCTGGGTAGGTCTGTAGTCTAGTGTAGTTTTTTTCTGTACAACACACACAAAATGCTGGTGGAACACAGCTGGCCAAGCAGCATCTATAAGGACAAGCACTATTGACGTTTCGGGCCGAGACCCTTCGTCGGGACTAACTGGAAGGAAAGATAGTAAGAGATTTGAAAGTAGTGGGGGGAGAGGGAAATGTGAAATGATAGGAGAAGATCGGAGGGGGTGGGATGACAGGTAATTGGCGAAAGTGATACAGAGCTGGAGAAGGGAAAGGATCGTGGGACGGAAGGCCTTGAGAGAAAGGGGGGGCGGTGAAGCACCAGAGCAAGATGGAGAACAGGCAGAATGATGGGCAGAGAGAGAGAGAAAAAAAGCAAAAAACTAAGTATGTCAGGGATGGGGTAAGAAGGGGAGGAGGGGCATTAACGGAAGTTAGAGAAGTCAATGTTCATGCCATCAGGTTGGAGGCTACCCAGCCGGTATATAAGGTGTTGTTCCTCCAACCTGAGTTTGGATTCATTTTGACAGTAGAAGAGGCCATGGATAGACAGATCAGAATGGGAATGAGACATGGAATTAAAATGTGTGGCCACTGGGAGATCCTGCTTTTCCTGGCGGACCGAGCGTAGGTGTTCAGCGAAACGGCCTCCCAGTCTGTGTCAGGTCTCACCAATATATAAAAGGCCACACCGGGAGCACCGGACACAGTATACCACACCAGCCGACTCACAGGTGAAGTGTCGCCTCACCTGGAAGGACTGTCTGGGGTCCTGAATGGTGGTGAGGGAGGAAGTGTAAGGGCAGGTGTAGCACTTGTTCCGCTTACAAGGATAAGTGCCAGGAGGGAGATCGGTGGGAAGGGATGGGGGGGACAACTAGACAAGGGAGTCACGTAGGGAGCGATCCCTTCGGAAAGCAGAAAGGTGGGGAGGGAAAGATGTGCTTGGTAGTGGGATCCCACTGGAGGTGGCGGAAGTTACGGAGAATTATACGTTGGACCTGGAGGCTGGTGGGGTGGTAGGTGAGGACAAGGGGAACACTATACCGAGTGGGGTGGCGGGTGGATGGGGTGAAGGCAGATGTGCAGGAAATGGGAGAGATGCGTTTGAGAGCAGAGTTGATGGTGGAAGAAGAGAAGCCCCTTTGTTTAAAAAAGGAAGATATCTCCTTCGTCCTGAAATGAAAAGCCTCATCCTGAGAGCAGATGTGGCGGAGACGGAATAATTGTGAGAAGGGGGTAGCATTTTTGCAAGAGACAGAGTAGGAAGAGGAATAGTCCAGGTAGCTGTGAGAACTGCCTAGTCCATTTCCGACACCTCCCTCCCCTTCCTTAATCTTTCTGTCTCCCATCTCTGGAGACGGCCTATCTACTGATATCTACTATAAGCCTACAGACTCTCACAGCTACCTGGACTATTCCTCTTCCCACCCTGTCTCTTGCAAAAATGCTACCCCCTTCTCACAATTCCTCCGTCTCTGCCGCATCTGCTGTCAGGATGAGGTTTTTCATTCCAGGACGAAGGAGATGTCTTCCTTTTTTAGACAAAGGGGCTTCCCTTCTTCCACCATCAATTCTGCTCTCAAACGCATCTCTCCCATTTCCCGCACATCTGCCCTCACCCCATCCACCCACCACCCCACTCGGGATAGGGTTCCCCTTGTCTTCACCCACCATCTCACCAGCCTCCAGGTCCAACATATAATTTTCCGTAACTTCCGCCACCTCCAACGGGAACCCCCTACGAAGCACATCTTTCACTCCCCCCCCCTTCTGCTTTCCGCAGGGATCACTCCCTATGCAATTCCCTTGTCCACTCGTCCCCCCCCCCCATCTCTCCCCACCTATCTCCCTCCTGGCACTTAACCTTGTCAGTGGAACAAGTGCTACACCTGCCCTTACACTTCCTCCCTCACCATCATTCAGAGCCCCAGACAATCCTTCCAGGTGAGGCGACACTTCACCTGTGAGTCGACTGGTGTGGTATACTGCGTCCGGTGCTCCCGGTGTGGCCTTTTATATATTGGTGAGACCCGACACAGACTGGGAGACCGTTTCGCTGAACACCTACACTCTGTCCGCCAGAGAAAGCAGGATCTCCCAGTGGCCACACATTTTAATTCCACGTCCCATTCCCATTCTGATCTGCCTCCTCTATTGTCAAAATGAATCCACACTCAGGTTGGAGGAATAACACCTTATATACTGGCTGGGTAGCCTCCAACCTGATGGCATGAACATTGACTTCTCTAACTTCCATTAATGCCCCTCCTCCCCTTCTTACCCCATCCCTGGCATATTTAGTTTTTTGTTTTTTTTCTCTCTCTCTCTCTCTGCCCATCATTCTGCCTGTTCTCCATCTCGCTCTGGTGCTTCCCCCCTCCCCCTTTCTTTCTCCTGAGGCCTCCCATCCCATGATCCTTTCCCTTCTCCAGCTCTGTATCACTTTCGCCAATCACCTTTCCAGCTCTTAGCTTCATCCCACCCCCTCCGATCTTCTCCTATCATTTCACATTTCCCCCTCCCCCCACTACTTTCAAATCTCTTACTATCTTTCCTTCCAGTTAGTCCTGACGAAGGGTCTCAGCCCGAAATATCAATAGTGCTTCTCCTTATAGATGCTGCCTGGCCTGTTGCATTACACCAGCATTTTGTGTGTGTTGTTTGAATTTCCAGCATCTGCAGATTTCCTCATGTTTGCTGTTTAGTTTTTTCTGTGTTGTTTTACATATTTCAGTTTAGTTTTTGTACTGTTTCATGTAGCACCATGGTCCTGAAAAACGTTGTCTCGTTTTTACTGGGTGTACCAGCCGTTATGGTCAAAATGACAATAAAAAGTGACTTGACATGCCTTGACACCACGGAGGAAACCACTGCTCTCCAAAAAAAAAACATTGCTGCACATCTCAAGTTTGCAAAGGGCCACCTGGATGATCCCAATGCTTCTGGTCAATGTTCTGTGGACAGATGAGACAAAAGTTGAACTTCTTTGCAGAAATGCACATTGCTATGTTGGAGGAAAAAGCACACTGCACACCAACACCAAAACCTCATCCCATTTGTGAAGCACGGTGGAAGGAGCATCATGGTTTGGGGCTGCTTTGCTGCCTCAGGGCCTGGACTGCTTGCAATTGTTTTAGAAACAATTAATTCAAATTTGTATCAAAGACATTCTACATGCCAGGGTAGCCACCACCTGAAGCTTAATACAAGTTGGATGATGCAACAAGACAATGATCTGAAACACAGGAGTAAATCAACAACAGAATGGTTTGAAAAGGAGGAAATTCATGTTTTGGAATGGCCGAGTCAGAATCCAGATCTTAACCCAATTGAGATGCTGTGGCATGACCTGGAGCAGTTTTGTATGCAGGAATAATCTAAAATTCCTCCTCTCCATAGTAAAAGTCTAATCGGCAGCTACGGGAAACATTTGGTGAAGGTTATTGCTGCTAAAAGGGGGTCTACTAGTTGTTAAATACAAGGGTTCACCTACTTTATCCAGCCTGGGCTGTGAATGATTATATAATGGGTTCAATAAAGACATGGAAAGTACAATTGTTTGTCCACTATTGTGACTTGGATGAAGATCAGACCACATTTTGAGTAATTAATGCAGAAAACCAAGTAATTACAAATGGTTCACAAACATTTTCTTGCAACTGTAGATGATCAGAACAATATGACCAAAATCCATACCTGTTAAGCTGTTGAACAAAACATAATTTTGTGGGTTTTCAGCAGTGCCAGTGAGTGTCAACCCCATCAGTAAATAAATGTGATGCTCTACGATTCAGATCATGAATTCTCACCCTAATTATAATACCATCATTGAATATATGAACTGGTTTAGTATGGACAATATTGAGCAGTAGTTCTTCATTCTGTTCTTCTATAGCATCTACAAGAAATAAAATACAAGAGCAGAAAATGAAAGATGGAGACAGTGACATGAAGAGGGAAGAAAACTGATGCTTCGTCTCATTCAGGATGGTATTCACACTGCACCAGTACGATCCACGGCAGCAGAATCTTCATTTTTTTTTGGTTATAGCTGATATTTTTCCCTTCCCTGTCTCAATGTGTTTTAGCAAAGGAATATTTCCTTTTGGAAAATCCAGTTAGACAAAATTCTTAAGTTATTTTGGAGTTGTTTCCCCTAACACTATGCCTTAAGGGTCATATTTTCCTGAGAGTGTGAAGAGCAGTAAAATGTATAAGTAACAGAGGAGGACTGACGAAAGTATTGATTGTATTTTAACACTGAGCAGGTCAAAAATGACACTGGGAGTAATCAAAATTCTACAGCAATGAACATGAGATGTTGTCATATCAGACCTCCTCAAATTATTTATCTGGCCCTCATTAACCTCCAAATGTATTGCAGCTTCAGACCCAATCCTTGTTTCCTTACTCTGGCATAGGTGTTCATGGATACCTCAGTTAACAGTAGAACTCCATGGCATAAAAAAGGTTGGGAACCCTGCTGTGAGATGTCAATGCAAGTTGTATTAGTGTGCTTCTTTCTTGTTACCTTAATATGTCTCAAAATGCAGTTTTTAAAATTTAACATTATATAACAACTACCCAATTTAAATCTATATATGTCTTTGATTTACTTATGAAGAGAACATTACTCTGATGTTTGCTTGAGGAACTTTTCATTGCATTATGTCCCCACCAGGTTCTATAGCTGGTTAAATTTGTAATGGTTGGCAACACTTTTTTAATCTGCTGTAAATCTGCTGATCTGTTTGAAAATTTTTGCATTCCTGTGAGTCTGCTGATCAGGACAATGGGTCCTCATTGGTCAAACACAATTCCATCTACTTTCATCATGCTCTTTTTTTTATATATAAAATAGATTTACATACTCTGTAGTTAAAAACAAGCAATATTTGTCATCTCAATTGCCATTTGGCTGTGGAAAAAATGGGGGGCCCTTTATTTTGTTCAAAATGGCCACTTAAGTTCCAGGAACTATTTTACATATAATCATCTGCACACCTACTATTTTTTCTCTGGGTCTAAAAAACAATGAAATAAAGACAATTAACTTTATTCATGAAAGAGGAAAATGTGGCCTTAAGTATGTAGTATGTACTCAGAATGTGCACTGTTTCAATTTTATTGATGTTTTTATTTATGTCTAAGATTTTACTTTTTACAAACTAAAACAAGTTTATCTTTAGTTGAATTGCCTTCATGTTGTTAGTAAATGTACCTATCAAAACTTGGTTCTTGTACTGAGGCAAATACTTTATGTTTGCAATGGGAAGAGAAAGAAAGAGTTTGCACTTCAATGATGCCTTTAACAACCTCAGGACATCTTTACAGCTGCAGTACTTCAAGTATAGTTGTAATGCAAAAAATGTGACTGTCAATTTACAAACACCAGAATCCTAAAAAATACAGTGAAATAAATGACTGGATCATCAAATACAGCAGATGCTGGAAATCTGAAATAAAATAAAATATCTGGAAACATTCAGTAAGCCAGGGAGCATCAATGGAAAGAGAAAGTTAACTTGCTTCTATATATCAGCTATACAGTACATAGGCTTCAGAACTGAAGTGTACACCATTCAAAGAAAGTATTAAAAGTTTAAGATTTGATTAATATATTGCAAAATAATTCACACTGTGCTAATAATAAATGTTTGTACCATTCTCTCTAGAATTCCTATCAATTTAGATGGCTTTATCATGGCAAAAGCTAACTGTGAATACTTGTTCTTTTCTGTAGCAGACAAGTTACATTGATAATGAATTGATAAAGGGACTTTGATATGGTATACCTTTCTGAAGAAGGACCTTGAACCTAAAACATTAACTTTGTTTCTTTTTCCAAAGATGCTGCTTGACCAGCTGAGTATTTTCCAGCATTTCTTTTGATTCTATTAAATAATCAGATCATCTATTTGGATGTTGGATGAGGAATTATTGCTGGCCAGGACATGGGGGAGCTCCTTGATCATCATTAGATAACGCTTCAAGATATTTTATATATATCTGAGAGGGTAGATAAGTCCTCATTTTCACACATCACCCAAAAGGACAACATTTTCTGGCATTTCCTCCTCTATATTTCATACTAAATGTTCATTTCTATTTGAAGTTTGAACCTACAGAGGCAAAAGTTATTGTACTGGGTTAATGCTGCTAAAAGTACAATGTAATTTGACAAAGTTCCCCTTGCTTTTGCAATGAAACAGTACTGGATTTCATCTTTTCAGAATTTTAAACTGATACACTAGTTAATTTTTCAAAGATTAGACACTAAGACCAAGGAGCAGAATTAGGCTATTCAGCTGATCGAGTCTGCTCCACCATTCCATCATGGCTGATTTATTAGCCCTCTCAATCCCATTCTTCTGCCTTCTCCCTGTAACCTTTGACACTTGACTAATGCAGAACCCATCAACCACTGCCTTAAATATACCCAATGACTTGGCCTGCACGGTCGTCTGTGGCAAAGAATTCCACAGATTCAGTACCCTCTGGCTAAAGAAATTTTTCCTCATCTTTGTTCTAAATGGATGCCCCTCAATTCTGAAGCTATGCCCTCTTTTCAAAGACTCCCCCATTACAGGAAACATACTCTCCACATCAACACACACAAAATGCTGGAGAAACTCAGCAAGTCGGGCAGCATCTATGAAAATGAACATAAAGTCAATGTTTTGAGCAGAGACCCTTCTTCAGGACTGAGAAAGATGGGGGAAGATGCCAGAATAAAAAGGTGGAAGGAGGGAAGGAGGTTAACTGGAGAGTGATGGGTGAAACCAGGTGAGTGGAAATTTCAAGGACTGGAGAAGAAAGAATCTGTTGGAAGAGAGTGGACTATAGAATAAAGGGAAGGAGGAGGGGACCCAGGGTGAAGTAATGGGCAGGTGAGAAGAGGTGAAAAGTCAGAGTGGGGATTAAAGGAAGAGGGGATGAATTTTTTTTCCAGAAGGAGAAATTGATATGCATAGCATCAGGTATCTATCCAGATGAAAATATAAAGTGTTGCTTCTTCACCCTGAGGGTGACTTCATCTTGGCATGGGAGGAGGCCATAGACCGATGTCAGAACGGGACATGGCTTCTCCGCATCCACTCTATCCAGACCTTTCAATATTCAATAGGTTTCAAGGAGATCTCCCCTCATTCCGCTAAATTCCAGTGAGTACAGTCTCAGTCATCAAACACTCCTCATATGTTAACCCTTTCATTCCTGGGATCATTCTCGTAAACCTCCTCCGCACTCTCTCCAATGCCAACGCATCCTTTCCCAGGTAGGGGCCCAAAACGGCTCTCAATACTCCCAAGTGCAGGCTAACCAATATAAAACCCTCAGCATTGCATTTGCCTTTCTCACCACCAAATCAACCTGCAAATTAACCTTCAGAGAATCCTGTCCAAGGATTCCAAGTCTCTTTGCACTTCTGATTATTGAATTCCCTCCCTACTCAGAAAATACTCCACACCTTTATTTCTTCTAGCAAAATATTTGACCATGCACTTCCCTACATTATATTCTATATGCCACATCTTTATCCATTCCCCCAATCTGTCTAAATCCTTCTGCAGACACCCTGCTTCAACAGTAGCTGCTCTTCCACCTATCTTCATATCATCCACAAACCTGGCCACAAAGCCATCATTACGTTAATTCAAAACATTCATAGAGAACATGGAAAGAAGCAGTCCCATCACCAACTCCTGCAGCAGCCAACCAGAAAAGGCCCCCTCTGTTCCCACATTTTGCCTCCTGCCAATCAGCCAATCTTCAATCCATTCAAGTACCTTTCCCATACCATGGGCTCTTATTTTGTAAAGCAGCTGTATGTGCAGCACTTAGTCTTCACTTTCACTTCAGCCTTCTGAAAAGAAGGAAGATTTCCTCGTAGGAAATCATGCTGACTCAGGCTTATTTTATCATATGCCTCCAAGTACCCCAAAGTTGCATCCTTAATAACACTCCAGCATCTTTCCAACCATTGAAGTCAGGCTAACTGACATATAATTTCCTTTTTTCTGCCTTCATCCCTTCTTATGAGTGGAACGGCATTTGCAATTTTCCATTCCTCAGGTGAGGTGAAATGAGGGTCTCCTTCAGTCAGAGTTGACTATGGATGTTGTATCCTGGCTGTCTAGATATGCAAGCCTGGGCAGTATGATATGGCGAGCAAGCTCCCACTCTCCACACATCTGATGAACCCAAATAATGGCAGAGACCAAAACAGTTTGTTACCAGTCCTCAGGAACCATTAAAGCATTCAGTGATTCTTGAAAGATCATGGTAGTGTCTCCACAATCTCTTCAGCTACCTCTTCTAGACCCCTGGAATGTAGTCCATCTTGTCCAGGTGACTTATCTTCAGGCTTTTCAGCTTCCCAAGTAGTTTCTCAGCAAAGACTGACACAAAACACTTCCCATTTCTTTGTCCCCCATTACTAGCTCTCCAGTGTCATTTTCCGGTGGTCTAATATCCACTCTTTTACCCCTTATATATTTGAAAAAAACTTTATATCCTCTTATTTCAACTTTTTCTCTTTTATAGCTTACTTAGCTGCCTTCTGTTGTTTTTAGAAGCTTCCAAATCCTTTTCCTTCTCACTAAATTTTGCTATATTATATGCTTTTGCTTTTATGCTGTCTTTCATTTCCCCTGTCAGCTACAGTTGCCTCCTGCTCCCTTTAGAATACTTCTTTATCTTTGGAATATATCTTTCAAGTGCTTTCTGAAATTCCCCCAGAAACACCAACCATTGCTGTTCTGCCATCATCCCTGCTAGTGGCCTCTTCCAATCAACTTTGGCTCGTTCCTCTCACATGCATCTGTAATTATCCTTACTCCACTGTAAAGCTGACACATCTGATTTTATCTTCTCCCTCTCAAACTGCAGGGTGAATTCTATCATATGATCACTGCCTCCTAAGGGTTCCTTATCTTAAGCTCTCTAATCAAATCTGGGTCATTACATAACACTCAATCCAGAATTGCCATTCCTCTACTTGGCTCAACCACAAACTGCTCTAAAAATATCTCGTATGCCTTTTACAAATTCCTTCTCTCAAGATCCAGCAACCAGATTTCCCCAATCCACCTGCATACTGAAATCCACCCCCCCCCCCAATGATTATTACAAAATTGCCTTTGTTATGTCTTTTCTAGCTCCTGTTGTAATTTGTGGCCTACATCCTGGCTACTGTTCGGATGCCTGTGTATAACTCCCATCAGGGTTTGTACCCTTGGCAGTTTGCTAACTCTGCCCACTAGGATTCTACATCTTCCAATATGTGCAACAGCATTATATATAAAGCCATGAATATTAAGCCACTGCTCAGCACTGGCTTACACTCTTAAGTATACGTGACATAACCTTCAGAACTGGACTACTAAACCAAAACGTTGAAGGTTTCTTAAGTTTTGATGAACATATTACTAATCTATGCTGTGGTACCAGAAAATACTTGTACTTTTCTCCTTGGAAGTAGTATTCTGTAGTGATTTGCTTTGTGTTTGTAACAGCTTACTGTGAGAACTTAATATTCTTGTCTATAATGGCTTGACAAGTTCTATACCATAGACATGGGAATGACTAGTTATTCTAAATGGTTAACTATAACCTCCTTCCTTCTCAATGAACAGTTGACATCTTTCAGTTTTTCTGATTAATAGCATACAGAAGTCTGTACTCTTTTTTTCAGCGAGATATCTATTTGTACTGCACATTATAGACTGAGGTACTGTTTTTATAAATATAGTGAATAAAATGTCTGTATGAGATTGTCTTATTTTTTTATAAAATATGCAGTAGATGATATTTGGAAGCATCAGCATTGATGGCCAATCTTTTTTTTAAGAGAAAAGAAGCTCTTGCATATATTAGCTGTCAGTAAATATAGAGTTCCCAATCATTAGTATTTTATTTAATTGTCATATATTCAATCAGTGTAATCAATCCAGAAAGTTACTCTGGGCCCCACTCAATATCATTTTTTAAGGAAATTCTGTCATCAGTGTTGCTGACACCAAAATGTCCGAGTCCTGAATAAACTGAATCATCACTGAACCTACAGTTTGCAAGAATTACTACAGTCTGATAATTGCTTCTAGAAAATATTTAAACCGCTCATAACGAAAGGCTGCTAGTTACATATTCAGCACCAGAGTAAAAATACCTTAGTTTGGGCCGACACATCCAGAACACCACACCTATTCGAGTTTCTTGGTGAGGTAGCTGCTAAATATATTGTGTGGAATGCATCAAGCTTTGAATATATATCAATAATAAAAGGTAACTTTTACAAATTTGAAGCATTTTCATCCTTTATTTTTAGGTAATAAATTTGTCAGAGAACTTGATTGCCACTTTAATTTTAATTAAATGTTATATAGTCTTAATACTAACATCCAATTTCAAAGCTAACTTCATACTTTAAGCATACAGAATTCTTAAATTTGAAAGTAGCTTTTGAAAATGAAAATGCTGTTACAATTATGAAATGTTTGACATAGGTTGAGTCACCATTATATAAAATGCCAAAACAATTTACATTGCAACAGTTAAGACAATAAAATTCTAAATTTGGTCCTCTAGATTATAAATGCGTTTTCCAGTCATTAAATCCATTTGTTTCATGTTAGTGAACTACTATTAGTAGTATTTTTCAATATTTGCTTCTTACTGGTGATTAAAACCTTTGCTAATGGGGTCTGATTTATATACACATTAAATGGTCATTCAACATCTTAGTGTTTTTGTTTCCTGTCCATAACAGTAGTTTGAAATATTATGTGAACTGAGGAATACCCATATTAGTCCTACTCATCTCAGTGTCTATAGAGGAAAGCTGACCTGATAAATTTTTAAGATAATTTCAAAATAGCAATTACTTAAAAATTCCTATAATATCATTTTTAATTAGGAGTAAAGATTGAAACAAAATATAGTGCAAGCCTGCCTGTAATGTTGTGTCTCTCAAGTCTGCATGAATATTAAAACTTCAAATAAGTCTGATAAAGTAATCAAACTTAGCTTAGAAGTAGACACTGATCTACGGCCAGTAAGTATACAAGACTTCTGCTTGATGATTTAAGGAAAGGAGCTTGATTGGGGTAATAGGTTTTATAATACACCTCACCTAGTACATCTCTCGACTTTATGATCTTGGAAATTAAGATTGATTTCCTGTTTGTCTGGCTTGTCTGATGAAATGTAGGTAGGTGCTGGGAGAAACTTTGGAGAAGGAGTTGATCTAATACTCATAAATTTTGATATAGTTCGAACAGGAAGCTTAATTAGTCATGCATTGTAAAATGAATCACAAGGCAATAGAGGATACCTCCTAAAATCTTGGAAAGCCAAATCATCACAACTAAGTAAATGTAAATGACCCAAAAGAAAGAGCCAAAGTCTATCCAAGGAGCTATGGTACTAATTTTTGAGGAAGATTTTTCAGGTGTGAAATATTCCAAGGTAATTATTAAAATATCTGGACTGCAATGAAGTCTCCTTATATATTCTGGTTTAAAACGTCAGACTTTTCAAACATGTTTGTATCAATCAGGTGGAAAGGTCCAATTGTGGACTCCAGCTGCTCGATCAAAGCAGAGGTACAAATATTGATGTGTAAGAAATATCATTGGTTCATAGTTGAGAAAGGTGAAGCTCTGCTTTTGCTTTAGACAGCATAAAATTGCATTTATTCCAAATGATCCATCTATCATTCATAGCTGACATTCCAGCAGTAGTAAGATAGTTTGTAGAGAATGACTGCTAGACTAGTTAATGTGAAATCTCTGAATGAATCACAAAGCAGATTTCTGAAAGGATGTTTTAGTTCCTAGTTTTCATTGCATTTTAGCTATGATTCGGTAGTCCCATGGAGAGACCGATTTTGTGACCTGATTATTTCTTTTTTTGTAATTAGTACAGAAAATTACAGATTTGCAAGTAACGCCTGGGTCACTCCCCTTCTCAATGAATAGATGAAGCATACCTACTTAGTCGATCCCAGTTTAATTTCTGAGATTGCTGCAGCAGCTATATGTGTGCTTTATAGCAAAGGGAAAAAAGCAGGCAAGGCCAGGCTGCATCATCACAGTACAGCAACTGCTTGGTAGATCTAATGATTCCAAGCAGGGAATTCAACTGGAAAACCACCAAAATGAATAACCTTTTTAAAGTTAAGCCACAGCAGGTATCAATGAAGGTGTACTCCTGCTAAAGGTGGCAGCTGAAAGGATGACAGTGGAAAAACTAGGGTAGAAGGGCATCATAAAGAACCTCACCCTCCTCCCCACAAACTATATTCCGTTTCCAAATCAAAGCATCATCTTCTTTGGCAATTTGAGATGTTGCCTCAGTTCCGAAATGCTCCATGCTTGCCAGCCTTGCTAATGAAGTCCTTTAGGAACTCATGGTCCATGTCAGCAAAGCCCTGAGTTTGTGTCACAGCTGTCAAATGATTGACACAGAACTTAAAGCAAAATTCTTCCAACCCCTGAAAAAAATAATTTAGCACATCATTTATCCAAAGGAAATTCATTAGATTAGCCATAATCTTATGTTTTGAAATAACACAGCTAAAAAAAAATCTTGGTATATTTACACTTATCTCTATCATATGTCAGGGAAAATACCAAGGAAAAGTTTCTTTAATTATCTGAATTTTGAAGTTAATAGTAAGCCTATGATATTTTTAACTTCAGCCTAACTATACATCATCGTTTATTTGTGAATTTTTCCCCTTTTTAATAACTTTCCTGAATGGTGTATTTTTAAAAGGGAGTTCAGGGCAAAGTGTTCCAGAAAGGCAAAGACAGCAACATTAGAGAACCTTGGATGATAAAGGAAATTGAAGATGTGATTATGAAATAAAAGAAGCACAAGATAGGTATAACACAAAGAAATCTGCAGATGCTGGAAATTCAAACAACAACACCACACACAAAATGCTGGTGGAACACAGCAGGCCAGGCAGCATCTATAGGGAGAAGCGCTGTCAACGTTTTGGGCCGAGACCCTTCATCAGGACTAACCGAAAGGAAAGATACTAAGAGACTTGAAAGTAGTGGGGGGAGGGGGAAATGTGAAATGATAGGAGAAGACCGGAGGGGGTGGGATGAAGCTAAGAGCTGGAAAGGTGATTGGCAAAAGTGATACAGAGCTGGAGAAGGGAAAGGATCATGGGACAGGAAGCCTCAGGAGAAAGAAAGGAGGGGGGGAACACCAGAGGGAGATGGAGAACAGGCAAACAACTAAATATGTCAGGGATGGGGGAGGAGGGGCATTAATGGAAGTTAGAGAAGTCAATGTTCATGCCATCAGGTTGGAGGCTACTCAGCCGATATATAAGGTGTTGTTCCTCCAACCTGAGTTTGGATTCATTTTGACAATAGAGGAGGCCATGGATAGACAGATCAGAATGGGAATGGGATGTGGAATGTGTGGCCACTGGGAGATCCTGCTTTTTCTGGCGGACCAAGCGTAGGTATTCAGCAAAACGGTCTCCCAGTCTGCGTCAGGTCTCATCAATATATAAAAGGCCACTCCGGGAGCACTGGACGCAGTATACCACACCAGCCGACTCACAGGTGAAGTGTCACCTCACCTGGAAGGACTGTCTGGGGCCCTGAATGGTGGTGAGGGAGGAAGTGTAAGGGCAGGTGTAGCACTTGTTCCATTTACAAGGATAATTGCCAGGAGGGAGATCGGTGGGAAGGGATGGGGGGGACGAGTGGACAAGGGAGTTGCGTAGGGAGCGATCCCTGCGAAAAGTATAAACGGGGGGAGGGAAAAATGTGTTTGGTAATGGGATCCCATTGGAGGTGGCGGAAGTTACGGAGAATTATACATTGGACCTGGAGGCTGATGGGGTGGTAGGTGAGGACAGGGGGAACCCTATCCCGAGTGGGGTGGTGGGTGGATGGGGTGAGGGCAGATGTGCGGGAAATGGGAGAGATGCGTTTGAGAGCAGAATTGATGGTGGAAGAAGGGAAGCCCCTTTGTCTAAAAAAGGAAGACATCTCCTTCGTCCTGGAATGAAAAACCTCATCCTGACAGCAGATGCGGCAGAGACGGAGGAATTGTGAGAAGGGGGTAGCATTTTTGCAAGAGACAGGGTGGGAAGAGGAATAGTCCAGGTAGCTGTGAGAGTCTGTAGGCTTATAGTAGATATCAGTAGATAGGCCGTCTCCTGAGATGGAGACAGAAAGATCAAGAAAGGGGAGGGAGGTGTCGGAAATGGACCAGGTAAATTTGAGGGCAGGGTGAAAGTTGGAGGCAAAGTTAATGAAGTCGACAAGCTCAGCGTGCGTGCAAGAGGCAGCACCAATGCAGTCGTCGATGTAGCGAAGGAAAAATGGGGGACAGATACCAGCATAGGCTTGGAACATGGACTGTTCCACAAAGCCAACAAAAAGGCAGGCATAACTGGGATCCATACAGGTGCCCATGGCTACACCCTTGGTTTGGAGGAAGTGGAAGGAGCCAAAGGAGAAATTATTAAGAGTAAGAACTAATTCCGCTTGACGGAGGAGAGTGGTGGTAGAGGGGAATTGGTTAGGTCTGGAATCCAAAAAAAAGTGAAGAGCTTCAAGACCATCTTGGTGGGGGATGGAAGTATATAGGGACTGGACGTCCATGGTGAAAATAAGATGGTGGGGAACTTAAAATCATTGAAAAAATTCAAAGCATGAGAAGTGTCACGAACATAGGTGGGAAGAGATTGAACAAGGGGGGAAAGGACAGTATGTAGAAATGAGTTCAGTGGGGCAGGAGCAAGCTGAGACAATAGGTCTACCTAGACAGGATCTTGGGTAGGAGACAGAAATGGAAAGTGCGGGGTATGGGAACGATGAGGTTGGTGGCAGTGGATGGGAGATCCCCAGAGCTAACAAGGTTGGTGATGGTATAGGAGACAATGGCTTGGTGCTTCTTAGTGGGGTCATGATCAAGGGGTAAATAAGAGGAGGTATCAGAGAGTTGTCGCTGTGCCTCGGCCAGGTAGAGGTCAGTATGCCAGACAACAACAGCTCCCCCCTTATCAGCAGGTTTTATAGTGAGGTTGGGACTGGTGCGGAGGGAGCAGAGAGCAGAGCGTTCGGAAGGATTGAGGTTGGAATTGGAACAGGGTGTGGTGAAGTCAAGACGGTTGAACTTAAGAAAAAAAATTGGAGGGCAAAAAGGGGTATGAAACTTATTCTTTTTTTATGTAGATAGCCCATCCAGTCCAACGACCCCACACCACCCAATTACACCCATGTGACTCACTGACCTACTAACCCATACACCTTTGTAATGTAGAAGACAATCGGAACACCCGGAGGAGTCACAAGCAGAACGTGCAAACTCATTACAGATAGCAGTAGATTTGAATCCGGGTCACTGACGCTGTAATAGTGTTCATTAATCATTACGTTACCGTGCTGCCCCAAATATCCTTGACAAGTAAGATTTAGGAGAATCCCAAGACATTCTATAAGTATTTCATGGGAAAATGGGTCACCTTAGGACTAAAGGAATAATTATGTGCAGCCAGGTTATGTGGCAAGGTTTAAATTAACTCTTCTTATGTCTATTTACCAATGAGAAAAGCAAGAAACTAGTGCGTTCAGGGAGGGGACGTTGATGACTTAGAGCACGTCAGTATGAAGGAGGAAGTGTTAAGTGTCATTAGATGTATAAATGTTAATATATTCCCCAGGGTAAGATGAGATCCCATGAAGCAAGGGAGAAGATAGCTGGGATCCTAATGAAGATGTTTGCATCTTCAGAGACCACAGATGAGTTACAAGAAGACTGTAGGATAACTAATGTAGTTCTATTATTTAAGAAATGCACCAGGAATAAACCCAAAGCAACACATCCAGATCAATTTACATCTAATACAGAAATTATTGAAGAAAATGTTACAGAATAAGATTTATGTACACTTGGAAACAAAGGGGCTGACCAAGGATAGTATGGTTTTGTGCAGGGGAAAATCCTGCCTCACTAATTTGATTAAGGATTTTTTAATGAGGTAACAAAAATAAAAGAAGAATGGTGAAGACACGGTGGTAGATATTGTCTATATTGGCTGACAAGGCCCTAAATGATTAATTAGTCCAGAAGCTTAAGGCACATAGAAGGTGGTAGGTGATATTGGAAGTCTAGTACCGGTGGTGTACTGCAGGGATCGTTGCTGGGATCCTTGTTTGCGATAGACACTTAGTAGCCATTTTATTGGATTCAAGACCCAAAAGAGATAGGAGAGATCTTAAATTTTTGCATCTGGATTTACCCAGGATATGGACAGCGTCTGTAGAAGCAAGGAAAAGCAGCAACGAGGTCATGGACTCTGTACAGATTATAGAGGTGTTTGCTGTCTTGAGGCAAATTAGGATGGATAAATCCCCAGGGCCTGACAAGGTGTTTCCTTAGGTCCTGTGGGAAGCAAGTGCAGAAATTGCAGGGGCCCTAGCAGAGAGATTTAAATCATCTTTAGTGGCAGGAGAGGTACTGGAAGATTGGAAGATATTTAATGGGGTCCTGCTGTTTAAGAAAGACTCTTAAAAATAAACCAGAAAATTATAAACTGTTGAGTTTATAATTCCCAGTAGTGGGAAAGTTGTTAGAAGCTATTCTAAGGGACCGGATAAATGAATATTTGAAAAGACAATGACTGATTTGGGATAGGCAGCATGGCTTTATGCATGGTAGATCATGTCTAACCAATCTGTTAAGAGTTTTTCGAGGAAGTTACCAGGAAAGTTGATGAAGGCAATGCTATCTACGAGGACTTTAGCAAGGCATTTAACAAGGTCCCACATGGGAGGTTGGTCTAGTAGGCTCTGTTGCTCAGCATTCAAGATAAGGTAGTAAATTGGATTAGACATTGGCTTTGTGGGAGAAGACAGAGAGTGGTAGCAGATGGTTACCTCTCTGACTGGAGGCCTGTTACTTGTGGAGTGATACAGGGATTGATGCTGGGTCTGTTGCTGTTCATCATCAATATCAATGGTCTAGATGATAATGTGGTAAAATGGATCAGCAAGTTTGCGGATGACACCAAGATTGTTGGTGTAGTGGACAGCAAGGAAGACTGTTAGAGCTTGCAGCAGGTTCTAGACCAGCTGGAAAATGGGTTGAGACTGGGCAGATGGAATTTAATGCAGACAAATGCGAGGTGTTGCACTTTGTTTGGAGCAACCAGGGTAGGATGTTACTGAGACTTGAGGACCTAAGTTATAAGAAAAGATTAAATAGGTTAGGAATTTATTCCTTGGAATGTAGAAGATTCAGGTGAGATTTGATAGAGGAGTATAGTTAGGGTAAATGCAAGCAGGCTTTTTCCACTGATATGGGGAGAACTACAAATAGAGGTCATGGGTTAAGAGTGAAAGGTGAACAGTTTAAGGGGAACATGAGGGGAATCTTCTGCACTCAGAGGGTTGTGAGTGTGTGGAATGAGCTGCCAGTGCAAGTGGTGCATGTGAGCTCGATTTCAATGTGTAAGAGAAGTTTGGATAAGAACATGGATGGTAGGAGTATGTTCTGGGTGCATGTTGATGGGAGTAGGCAGCTTAAACGGTTTGGCATGGACTAGATGGGCCAAAGGGCCTGTTTCTGCCCTGTAATTGTCTGAGTCTGTGGCAAACAGGAACAAAGAAGATCCTATAAAGGTCAGAATGTGGATGATGTACTGAATGGATATAACAGCTTTCAAAGGAGAAAAGGATGGAGAAAGTGGAAATATTGAATAGGATCAAAGTTGGTTAAATAGATATATTTTAGTTATAATAATCAAAGTAAAGATGGTCACCGAGACCAGATGAGATGTAGAGCAAATTTAAGAAAAGTAGGGATGAAATTGCAGAAATTCTGGTCACACTTTCCAATCCTCCTTGGATATGGGAATGCCAAAGGACAAAGTAAGCTACAATGTTATTCAAAACCTTGCAGCTGCAGGTCATTTAGTCCTGTGTCCTGAAATATTACAGATCATAATTCAAAGCAAAATTACTAGCCACATGGAAATACTTGAGAAGTCAAAATGAAAGGTCCCATGGATACAAAACTGGCCAAGTGTAGAAGATAGTGAACCATATTTTTTTTATAACTGGAGGAAACTTGGCTGTCAATTTCTACACTTCCCAAATCATGGGATTCATCTCTGTATCTTCCCCTCTTCAACTTTCTCCATTTCAGGTGTATGTAAGCTAGTGATTAATATCCTCACATGCCATGCATCCCATAATATAGTAATTGCTCTTCCTATAATACCCCACTCTCCCCAAAGGATTACAATCTCTCAATTTCCTTCTCATTTCTGATGTCACATTCTATAACACTGATCCAGAAATGTCTTTCCTTAATGAAGGATTCTCTCCACCACAACTGACAGGGGCCTCAACTTCCCATGATTTTATCTTCCCCTTTATTCCACAGATTTTCCTTGACCTCACCTTTCATCCATCTTCCACATTCAATCGGTAAATTTTTGCAATTTCCAACACCCCAAAATGCTATTATTATACACCTGTTCCTCTCCTCCTCTTTACAGCATTCCTAAGGAACCAACCACTCCATGATGATCTAGTTCTTTCTCCATCTGCACTGTGAGAAGAGATTCTCTGAAGCTCTGAGAGCCTACATCTGGAACATTGTGTTCAGGTCTGGAAAGATGGGAAAAATTCAAACCTAGTGAACAAATATTGATGATAGCAAGATTTCCGAAGAACACAGAGCACTGAAATAGCAATGGTAGATAATGCAGCAAAGTGGAAATTCATGCACTAAATCACACAATTTTTTAAAGTACACTGAACAACTGGGAGCATAGACACTTGAAACTTTTAAGTGAATATGTTTAAAAAGTAAATGTAATCTATGGTATTTTGAGTAGAGTATAAAATGAAGCCTTTACTAAAGTGGATGAAATTACTTCTGGACTGCAGCACTCAATTTGGACAACACAAATCAGTAGAGATGGTTAATGCTTTAAAAGAGAAGTAGAAGAGATTTTCTAGAATACACTACACCTGAAGGACTTCAAGTCTGAGGAGACTAGATTAAATGGGGATTTTACATTAAAGTTGAGAATTAAAGGAGCTTTCAAAGAAGTTTGAAAATTGCTAACTATTTTGAACTTCTTCTTCCTTATTCCATTTCCAGTTGCTGAGGAAGTCAGTAACTAGACAACAAAGTTAACATACTTAAGGGGGTAAAAAGAACCAGTACAAGGGAATATTTATTTGCACAGTGAGCTCTTGTAATCAGCTTGAACGGATAGTGGAAACAGATTCAATGGTATCTTTCAAAATGGAATTATATAAACCATATAAACCATTACAACGTGTGAGGAAAATATAGCCTATGAGCCTAACAGAAGATGAGGGAAGATCAGAAGACTAGGACAACCAGTATAGCTAGATCCTTAGGCACTTGAAAGGTACAATATCTACACATGAAAAAAATCAGAATGCTTGGCAGGGCTAGTTTTATAGGAGCGTCTTAAAATAGAGGGAAGAAATGTAGAGGCAGAGGATTTTAAAGAGAAGTTCCACAGAGGGCCTTGGCAACAGAAGGCATATCAAATACAGATGGTGCAAGTTGAACTGGCACATCCAGGAGGGAAGATGATGCAGTAACACTACAGTCTGTAGACCCTGGAAGGGGTGACACCTTGAGGGAATGTGGAAATGAGGGAATATATATACAAACTTAGGTTTGCTTGCCCAGGATCTAAGCCCGGAATGTACATCAGTGAATATAGAGCCCTTATAAACGAGTACAGCTTTGATCAGTGTCCACTTTGAAAAACCCCAAGTTTACAGTGGATAGAACAAGAGAGGACAACCAAACATTTGATTATCAGCAAGGAGTTCAGCACCCAGGCTGAAGCAGGTGAATCTGCAGAAGTGGAAAAAGGTGATCCCTGTATTGATGGTGTCATTCAAAGTTCATCTGAGGTCCAATATATGCACAAGTTCATGAATAGTCTGATCTAGGTATAACAGTTGCCAGAAAGAGAGGGAATTTATGACCACCAGTGAATGTAGCAGCTGGAGGAATTTGTTTATTCAATGTTGAACAAATAGCCCATAAAGTTAGAAGCTGCAGAGGTTTCATGAAAGTTGCTCATGAGGTGGAGCTGACTGATTCCAGCGCACAGAAGCATTTTCAGATGATGCTGCACAGAGACAGCATTGTCAGTGGGAAAGAGGAACAGGCCAAAAATAGATCCTCAGGGGGAGGTGGAGGAACACCAGGAGAGGCAAGACCATAACGCATAGGATTTCTAAAGAAATTACTCCTCAACTCTGTTCTAAAGGCATGTCCTATGTGTGCCCTTTGGTTCTAGACTCCCCCAACATAGGAAACATTCTCTCTACACCTACTCCATCTAGTAAAATGCTACTGAAATTGAACCAGCCCAATCAAGTTCTATTCAATGAAATAACTTTACAGAAACATTGGAAGTCCACTGCACCAGAGCAGCAGACATATCAGGAAAATTCAGAAGGGACGGTTTGCCTTTGATAGGATGTCATTTGTGACCTTAATAACTATTCCATAACATCAGAACCTTAGCATCAGCTCACACTGCTCAAACTCCATTCACGATCTTGAATTTAATCTTTTAGTAGGGTATGTTAATATAAAAATTGTATCACAGACTAGTAACCCAGAGGCATGAACCCAGGGGTCCCAAAACTTTTTTATGCCATGGGCCCTAACCATTAAACAAGGTTTTGGAACACTGGATGGACCAGTGAATTCAAGATCAAATTCCATCAAGTCACTCAGGAAATTAAAGTTCAATTAATTAAATAAAGATTAAGTTTTGGACCAGAAGGGAACAAGGATTGTTGTGAATTAAGCATATCCTGATAGTACAGCAATCGCCAAAGTTTACATCAGCTTTAATCTTACTGAAAGGCAGAGCATGGTCAAGGAGCTCAACCTCCTCCTTGTTCATTTTATGACTGCGGGACAGAAAGAATTCTGATTGTAAGAATGAAGGCTTGGAATTCCACATCAATTAACCTAAAAAGTTCTCTGTTGCTCTCCACATATACTATCTGACCTAATGAAATTTTCCAGAAACTCCTGTATTTATCTGAAGAAATAAGGACATATTTCAGAAGTGGAGTCTGGATAAGGAGTGGGGTTGTCAAATAATAAATTGAAAAAAGTATTAATAATATTAAATGTTAGTAATATTATCTGATGTAGTAATCAAGAAAGGAAAATGAGGCGTTTAGTAGTTTATTTGAACATATGTTGCCTTGTATAAGATGAGCTTATACATCTTATACAAGATGAGACAAGAGATCAGAGAAATGATAAGGAATTTTAGCTTCAGAATTACAGTTTCTTCTTTGAGCAGAAGAGATTGTCAAGATTTATGATGAAGAGTAACATCAGATGGTTCAAGGATGAAAAGGTGTTCAAGGTGAAGGAAATAATTGGCTAGCTCTCACAAACATATGTCAACATCTCAGGTGGGCCTAATTCCCTCCTTCATTATTGAAAATACTGCAATGAACTGAAAAGATTTTCACTTTATTAATTTAATGAGGTGGATAAAAGGATTATAATGAACATGTTGAACAAGAATAGTTTTGTCTCGATCTCCTACCTTTGCTTGGTTTTTTACTGCAGCAGAGAGTAAAGTGATGGCATTCTCCACAGAAATACCTTGTTTAATGGTCTGCTCACAGAGCTTCTTCAAGCTGTTTTCTCCATAAAATGCAGCCAAATCCAAAAGGCCTGCAAGATGAAAGGCAATAAAAATATATCATGCAAACAAAAGAAGTTCTTGCTTTCAAAATAGAACCAGCTTGTTTTTCAATTGTTTCTTTTAATTAATTGTTCTTGTATTCCCTACACACATGTATCACGGAAATTAGGGGAAATGCCTAGCCACATATTCAAATCATTCAATTCTGCAAACTACAATGAGAGCAACATTTACAGGAACTTTTAACTGATCTTGAATTATTTCACCATCCCTTCCTCCCTATACGGTCGAACTACCCATTGTGCTGCATGTTCTAGCTGGCACTCAGAAACAGGCAAAATGCTGGAGGAACTCAGCAAGTCAGGCAGCATCTATGGAGGGGAATAAACAGTCAACGTGTTGGGCTGAGACCTTTAATCAGGACTGGAAAGGAAAGGGGAGGGGAAGGAGTATAAGCTGACAGATGATAGTTGAGAGGGAAGGTAGGTGGGTGGGTGGGAGGTGGAGGTTAAAGTGGAGCTGATAGGTGTAAGTTGTAGAGGGCTGATGAAGGAATCTGATAGGACAGTGGATGATGGAAGAAAGGAAAGAAGTAGGGGCACCAGAGGTGGTGATGGGCAAGTAAGGGTAAGAAGGGGAACAGAATGGTGAATGGAAAAAGAGGGACTAAGGTGGGAGAGGAATTGCCCGAAGTTGGAGAAATCTATGCCTGTGTCATCAGCTTGGATGCTACCCATACAGATATTAGGTGCTATTCCTCCAAACTGAGTGTGGCAGTAGAGGAGGCCATGGGCCACCATGTTGGAATGGGAAAGAGAAGTCAAATTGAAATTGGTGACCACTAGGAAATCCCTCCATTTGTGGCAGATGGAGCATACGTGTTCGATGAAGCAGTCCCCCAATCTGTGCCGGGTTCAACCAATACAGAGGAGATCATAAGGGGAGTGCCAGATAGAGATGACCCCAACAGACTTGCAGTTGGAGTATCACCTCACCTGAAAGGACTGGTGGTGAGAGAGGAGGTGTAGTACTTGTCCTGCTTGCAAGATTAACTGCCAGGAGCGAGATCGGTGAGGATGGACGAGTGGACAAGGGTTACGTAGACAGCAATCCCTGCAGAAAGCCTAGAATGAGGGGGCAAGGTGTGCTTAGTGTTGAGATTCTGTTGTAAATGTGGAAGTTACGGAAAATGGTGTGTTGGATATGGAGACATGGGGGTGGTAAGGACCTAGGGCAGATGTGTGGGAAATGAGGACAGCCTCAATGATGGTGGAGAGGAAAACCCCATTCTTTGAAGAAGCCCAAGTTGGTCCATGGCCTCTTCTAATGACACAATGAAGCCACTCTCAGATTGGAGGAGCAACACCTCATTTTCCTTTTAGGTGGTCTCCAAACTGATAGCAGGAATATTGATTTTTCAAACTTCTGGTGATTTCTGCTCATCTTGGTAACATCTAACTCAATGTGCCTGGATACAATCAAAGGGCAAAGCCACACTAGGCACGGAAACAAGCCTTTCACCTAAATGCTTTCTGTACTGTTACTGGTAACATTTTGAAGGCGAGAATGATAAAGTGCCAGAAGAAATGCAAAAAAATGGGAACTATGGCAGCAATTCGAGAGATTTCTTTCAAATCATCAAGTTAAATATTGCACCCGGAAACCAAACCTCATTAGTGGACTGGGCAGCTGTGTAAAACCAGAACCAGCTGCCAGAGTGAGAGAGAAAGAGGCTAAAAAAAGAAAGCAGTAACGCTAACAGTAATAAGAGCAGCAGTGAGGAAAGGGCCAGAAAGAAATCGAAAACTGGTGGTGTAATACAGAACGCGGTGCGTCGCCATCTTTAATACAGATCCAAGGGAGCTCAGAAAAGATCAAATGAAGAGGATTGGGTAACGAAGCACGAGTATGGCACGAGGTGGTATTAGTGGTGGGTGAAATTATTAGGCCTCGCTTAAGTTAATCCTATGTTTGATAATCTGGATCACAACACACCATTATGTAGAAATACCTTGCACCTCAGGGTACACCTGGAACGTATTACCACTCCCAGGCCACACACACAACATAGCGGAGGAACTCAGCAGGCCAGTAGCATCTATGGAACAAAATAAACAGTCGATGTTCCAATCTGAGACCTTTCATCATGAGTCCAGATAAAGGGTCTGGGTCTGAAACATCAGCTGTTTATTTCCTTCCATAGACACTCCCTGACCTGCTGAGTTCCTCCACCATTTTTTGCACGTTGCTCTAGATTTCCAGCATCTACAGAATCTCTTGTGCCACTGACTCTTAAAATGCAAAGGGAGCCCTTTGTGTAACGCTGGGAACTATTCAGTTGTTTTTATACGATCTGTGGCCTAGACCACTCAGAGACTGCACAACTGTACGTTATCCAGCTGCTAGCCCCAGGAAAATCTAATTAGTGCCAGCAGAAGGGATGTGAACACTTAAAAAAAACAGATCTGAAATAAAAATAAAAGTGCTTTAAGTTCAAGGGGCAAATGAGGTGAATATAGAGGAAGGGTAGCAATAGAATCATGGTTGACCACCCTGATCCAAGAACCTAACTTATGATTTGAAACTGGTGAACTTATTGATAAGCCCTGAAATTTGTACAGCACCTATCCACAGGTTAAGTGCCATTCCTGGAGTTTTCACTGAAGGACTTGTGTAAGAAGCCAAGGTCAAAGAAGGATTGGAAGACAGCTGAAATGACACCAACTTAAACTTCAGGGTGTTGCCAGCATACTGAATGGGGGGGGGGTTGGGGAGGGGGGCAGTCTACAAAGCACTCATCCAGTCTTCTTAATATAGAACATACTGCAAGTTGAACAGGGAATAAAGTATAAAGATTGTAGTGATCATTGTAAATTGTTGTTTCACCTCGACAAGGACGGTTCAGCACAGCTTTGGATTTTTGGAAAAAGGACAGACCCTTGTCAGGGAAGGGATGCCACGCTATGAGTCAGCGAACCATGCGTCAGCCTGTTGCAGAGAGCTCTCACTGCTTCTGGATGTTGAATAGGAAACTGACATCACATGTAGTTTTGGGAAATGGCAAAAGATGATTCACTGAAAGTGAGGTAAGCGAGAACAAGTGAAATCATTCTGTGGTTCAGGGAGTGCATGAATCATATAGAAAATAAATTAGGTTGAGGAAGTTATATTTGAAGTGGGGTGTAAGTTTCAGAATTAAAATGTAGGTTTACATGGCTGTACGCTGACAGGAAATGTGGTCAAGTTATTGATGGAAGTCACTGGACACATGGTGAATACTGGTGCCATTCTGCATCCCAAAATAGAGATAGCAAGAAAATGGGTGTGTAAGTAGGAAATGGTAGAACTGCAGTCATCAAACTCCCAGCAAAAGAGGAGGTGGGAGGACCCAAGTAAGACAGGAATAACGATTTTTTTTCACCCGGAAGTGAGGCCTCAAGGAAGCAGACTCATTATGACTCATCCAGGCAGAGGAGGGAGATGTTCGAAGCAGATAGATTGAATGCACGTTCAAAGGCTGAGACAGCTCAACATGACCCCTGTTGGGAGAAATGTGGGTAATGACAGGACTGGAAAAAGACAAGTCCAGGGAACAGGTAGCTGAAGTGGCAGAACGTATCATAGGCATAGACGGCAAAAGGGGGACAAGATTTACGCTAGGAAGAATGTTCTGTGGGACAAGAACAAGCCGAAACCGAACAAGATACAGTTGAACTCAGAAGTTTACATAAACCTTAGCCAAATACATTTAACCTCAGTTTTTCACAATTCCTGACATTTAATCCTAGAAAACACTCCCCATCTTAGGTCAGTTAGGATCACTAATTTATTTTAAGAATGTGAAATGTCAGGATAATAGTAGAGAGAATGATTTATTTCAGCTTTTATTTCTTTCATTACTTTCCCAGTGGGTCAGAAGTTTACATACACTTTGTTAGTACTTGGTAGCATTGCCTTTAAACTGTTTAACTTGAGTCAAACATTTTGGGTAGCCTTCCACAAGCTTCTCACAGTAAGTTGCTGGAATTTTGTTCCATTCCTCCAGACAGAACTGGTGTAACTGAGTCAGGTTTGTAGGCCTCCTTGCTCGCACACGCTTTTTCAGTTCTGCCCACAAATTTTCTATCGGATTGAGGTCAGAAAATGATATCGTCTGGTTCATCCATGGGAGCAATTTCCAAATGCCTGAAGGTACCACGTTCATCTGTACGAACAATAGTATGCAAATATAAACACCATGGGACAATGCAGCCGTCATACTGCTCAGGAAGGAAACATTTTGTCTCCTAGAGATGAACGTACTTTGGCACAAAAAGTGCAAATCAATCCCAGAACAGCAAAGGACCTTGTGAAGTTGCTGGAGGTAACAGGTAGACAAGTATATATATCCACAGTAAAACGAGTCCTATATTGACATAACCTGAAAGGCTGCTCAGCAAGGAAGAAGCCACTGCTCCAAAACCGCCATAAAAAGCCAGACTACAGTTGGCAAGTGCACATGGGGACAAAGATATTTCTTTTTGGAGAAACGTCCTCTGGTCTGATGAAACAAAAGTTGAACTGTTTGGCCATAATGATCATCGTTATGTTTGGAGGAAAAAGGGTGACACTTGCAAGCCAAAGGACACCATCCCAACTGTGAAGCACGGGGGTGGCAGCATCATGTTGTCGGGGTGCTTTGCTGCAGGAGGGACTGGTGCACTTCACAAAATAGATGGCATCATGAGGAAGGAAAATAATGTGGATATATTGAAGCAACATCTCAAGACATCAGCCAGGAAGTTAAAGCTCGGCCGCTAATGGGTCTTCCAAATGGACAATGACCCCAAGCATACCTCCAAAGTTGTGGCAAAATTGCTTAAGGACAACAAAGTCAAGGTATTGGAGCGGCCATCACAAAGCCCTGACCTCAATCCGATAGAAAATTGGTGGGCAGAACTGAAAAAGCGTGTGCGAGCAAGGAGGCCTACAAACCTGACTCAGTTACACCAGTTCTGTCTGGAGGAATGGAACAAAATTCCAGCAACTTATTGTGAGAAGCTTGCGGAAGGCTACCCAAAACATTTGATCTAAATTAAACAATCTAAAGGCAATGCTACCAAGTACTAACAAAGTGTATGTAAACTTCTGACCCACTGGGAAAGTGATGAAAGAAATAAAAGCTGAAATAAATCATTATCTCTACTATTATTCTGACATTTCACATTCTTAATATAAAGTAGTGATCCTAACTGACCCAAGACAGGGAATGTTTTCTAGGATTAAATGTCAGGAATTGTGAAAAACTGAGTTTAAATGCATTTGGCTAAGGTTTATGTAAACTTCTGAGTTCAACTGTATCTTGCTTCTAGATTTTGGAAAGGAGGAAGCAATGGCACAGTTAGTTCAGCAAGCAACTCTATTCTGAAAACATCCTCCCTGCTAACTATCCTGAACCTTAGGTTTAATGACAAAAGATTGACTGTGGGAGGACAGAACACTGCAGGTTCAAAGGAAGGAAGGTTAGAATGACAGAAATACCCATCAGGATTACAAAGGACTACAGTGTTCAGATGGTTTGGTTTGCAAGGTGATCTGCAGTTGGGGACCATGATTACAGCAGCAATAATGAGGGTCTGGAATTCATGGGAAAACTTTTCAGGGCTACAAATAGTGTGGGGAATCCATTTCCCAGCAGCCACAATCCTCAAGGGCAATAGGAGTGGGTGAATGAAACATAACATTTGTCAGGACATTTTATTGGAAGATGTGCCTAAAACTTATCAGATAAAATAAGGAATTAAAAGAAATAGTGATGGTGAATACTGGCAGCTCAGGTTGGGTGAGCTTGCAGACAGTTCATCACCAGTCGAGGTGATATCGTCAGTTGCTGCTGTTCCTCTCCGGAAGTGCTTGCATTTATAAAGCACCCGTTTGCTTGCCTCAGTCCTATTGGTTACCCCTTCAGTTGACCTTTTGAGTTCTATTGGCTCATAGGTGGCGTCTAGCTTGACATGTTTGTTTATAGAGTTATCAGAAGAGAATCACAGAATGTTGTGTACAGACAGGATCCACTGTTCCTGGTCTAAGTACACAAAGACTGAGAAGGACACCACAGAGGTCCAGGCACAGGCACAATAATCATCAGAAACATGGTTCTCTTCAGATAACTACTGTAGGGGGTAGCCAGTCAGGACCGAGGCAAGCGAACGGGAGGTGAAACATCTGCAAGCCAATGGCCAAGCTCGGCAAACACCACAGTATCAAAATTTAGTGCTATCAAGTACAACTATCAGCTACTGCTGGGAACAAATCTAGCAAAGCAGGAAAAGGACTTGTCGGTGAAGCAACAGAAGTGACACCGGATTGACGAATAGAGTGGTAACTGAATAAGGAGGCGATAGTGTGTACAGGCTTGAGAATTAAACTGCAACTTCAACACATCAAAAAAAAATTGTTGTTTATTTTATATGGTTAAAATAAAACAACAGTTTTTGTAAGTTTCCCTAGTGGATTTTAATTTCAGGCTGTCCCTTCAAAACAAGAGTCGTGCAATAATTTGGTATTACTATTTTCATTGCCCACTTATCTACATAAAATTTATTAACCAATTCACTGCCAAGTTCTCATCGTCCTCAGCATTTTGTTCTATTTCTCATCTGTGCAGTATGCATTCCCACCCACACCTCACCAAGCTAGCTCAGTGACAATAGCACATTATGATATACAGTTACTCATGCCTAAATTTATATTTTGCATTAATGGCCTGAATTAAAGAGATCCCTGCAATTATCTTACTGTGTCTTTTTGTTTAAAGCTTTCTTCCTTTGGCTTCTGGGTTTTTTTTTAACATTTTACTTTAAGCAAATCCTTTGACTATTCAGCTATTTGTTCATATATTTGGTCATACTTGGTCATATTTGGTCATTCTGATCTCATGTTCTCAATATGTATTGCTTATCTATTTATTATTATTTATTAATATTATTTTTGCATTTGCACAGTTTGCCTTTTGCACACTGGTTGTGCACGGTTTTTCATTGATTCTATTATGATTATTGGTTTTATTGAGGATCCCCTCAAGAAAATGTATCTCAGGATTGTATACAGTGACATATGAACTTTGGTAATAAATAGTCTTCGAACTTTGATATTCCAATCTCTGTTCAGATCAAATTTGGGAGATTCTCATTAGTTTTTTTGAAACTATACAATACCTATTACATTGCTCTTGCCTATTTGTTTGTGGTTATTGTTTGCATGATATGTTTTTTTCCTCTCCACATTGGCTGTTCAATGGCCTTTTTTATGCCTATTTTTCCTCTCTGCACATTGGGCGTTCGACGGTCTTTTTTTTATATGGTTCTGTTGGGTTTCTTTGTTTTGTGCCTCCCTGTCAGGAGATGAATCTCATGGTTGTATAATATATACATACTTTGATAGTAAATGTACTTTGAACTTTGATCTTGTCCATTCCTTCATTATCTCTTCCAAAACTATGTTTAGTTAAACTTGCCTTAAAGCCTTTCAGAATCATTGCTGATCATTTTTATTATGTTTTCTATATTGGTGCTGTTTGACAGCTTCATTTATTATGCATTCCAGTATTTTTTCTTCATCCCAGTCATCTATGAATCTCACGCTTTATTCTATTGTTTTTAAATATAATTACAGCGTTGCTTGTACACCAGACACCAAGCACTATCTCCTCTTCCATGGAGCTTTGGAAATAATAAACACATCTCTGCTTCTCCTTTCCGTGCCTCATTATGGATGCATGCTATCCCTCAACTAAATCTTTTGATTGACTGTAAGTTAACAAAAACAGTGCAGACCCCTGGTGTATCTGTAATACATACTCTCCAACTAGCTTTCGATTCCCTGCCCTGACCACCTCATTTTCACCAAGGATGTCCAGTCCCTATACACTTCAAAGCCTCATCAAGAAGGGCTTCAAGTTCTCCACTTTGTTCTCAACAAAAGGCACAATGAGTTCCACTCCATCTGGCAGAACAATTTCTCCTTCAGCTCCTCCCACTTTCTCCAGACTTAAAGGTAGCCATGGGCACTCACAAGGGCCCCAGCTATGCCTGTCTTTTTGTTGGCTACGTAGAACAGTCCAGGTTACAAGCCTTCTCCAGTAATGCACCCCAACTCTTCCTCCGCTACATTGACAACTGCATTGGTGCTGCACCATGCACCCATGCTGAGTTCATCAATGTTGAGTTGGCCCAAATAAACAGCTGCCCTGATTAAGTGATGGCCCAATTAGCTGGAATCCACTGTATATTGAACTTGATGAACAGCTTGTGCAGTGTCTCATACCGAAGGAAGGATACACTTCCTATAAAGGCTTAGGCCAATTCATATGATGTGAAGAGAGCACAATCAGACTATTACCACGTTCCCAAGAGTTTAGGAAATTATTATATCATACCATTGTGCTCAGGGATTATATATTCAAGACAGAGAATAATAGGTTTGTGGATTCTGAAAGGTTATAGGGATATAAAGATAGTAAAGGAAGATGGAATTGAGATGGAAGAATTTACTTAATGATGTAGCACAGTTCAAGTGACATCTGGCCCTTTCTGTGCCTTGGTCGAATGTTCTTACCGGTAAATAATTTTCGATAAATAGCCATGTTTCATTCATTCATGCTAGTAGTAGGTCTACTCCAAAATCTATTGCCTCTGATTAAACGATTGTGTTGAATAATACACATGGTGGTGGCATCCGTCGGTCTCGAGAGACCATGGATCTGCGCCTGGAGTTTCCAGGGCGCAGGCCTGGGCAGGGTTGTATGGGAGACCAGCAGTTGCCCAAGCTGCAGGCCTTCCCCTCTCCACGCCACCGATGTTGTCCAAGGGAAGGGTACTAGGACCCATACAGCTTGGCACCGGTGACGTTGCAGAGCAATGTGTTGTTAAGTGCCTTGCTCAAGAACACAAAAACTCTGCCTCAGCTGAGGCTCGAACCAGTGACCTTCAGGTTACTAGTCTGATGCCTTGCCCACTAGGCCATGCGCCAACACAATAATACACATAACTGTATCTATATATATATATGTGTGTGTGTGTGTGTGTGTGTGTATGTATATACGGTGCCAATAAAAAGTATTCAACCCCCTTGGAAGTTTTTGTTTTATTGTTTTACAACATTGAATCACAATGGATTTAATTTGGCCTTTTTGACACTGATCAACAGAAAAACTCATGTCAAAGAGAAAACAGATCTCTACAAAGTGATCCAAATTAATTACAAATAAAAAACACAAAATAATTGATTGCAGAAGTATTCATCCCTCTTTTATATGACACAGCAAATCACCACTGGTGCAGCAAATTGGTTTAGAAGTCACATAATTAAATAAATAGTATTTGTTTTTAGAGACCTGAGTGCAGCCAAGGTGTTTCAATTGATTGTAGTAAAAATACACCTGTATCTGGAAGGTCCAACTGTTGGTGAGTCAGTATCCTGTCAAACACTACACCATGAAGACAAAAGAACACTCCAAGAAACTCCATGAAAAGGTGATTGAAAAGCACAAGTCAGGAGGTGGATTAAAGAAAATTTCCAAGTCACTGAATATCCCTTGGAGTACAGTTAAGTCAATCATCAAGAAATGGAAAGAATATGGCTCAGCTGTAAATCTGCCCTGAGCAGGCCGTCCTCAAAAACTAAACACGAGGAAATCTGCAGATGCTGGAAATTCAAACAACAACACACACAAAATGCTGGTGGAACACAGCAGGCCAGGCAGCATCTTTAGGGAGAAGCGCTGTCGATGTTTCGGGCCGAGACCCTTCGTCAGGACTAACCGAAAGGAAAGATAGTAAGGGATTTGAAAGTAGTGGGGGGAGAGTGGCTGTGTAGGGAGGGGCTAGTGAGGGAAGCCACCAAGAGACCTATGACAACTCTGGAGGGGTTACAAGCTTCAGTGGCTGAGATGGGAGAGACTGTGCATACAGAAACTGTTGCCCGGGTGTTTCACCAGTTGCAGCTTTATAGGAGAGTGGCAAAGAGAAAGGCACTGTTGAAAAAAACTCCCATGAAATCTCAGCTACAGTTTGCCAGAAAGCATGTGGGAGACTCTGAAGACAGCTGGAAGAAGGTTCTATGAAACCAAATAATGAAATAGAGCTTTTTGGCCATCAGACTAAATGCTATGTTTGGTGTAAGCCAAACACCGCACATCATCAAAAACACACTATCCCTACCGTGAAACATGGTGGTGGCTGCATCATGCTGTGGGGATGCTTCACTGCAGCAAGCCCTGGAAGGCTTGTGAAGGTAGAGGGTAAAATTAATGCAGCAAAATACAGGGAAATTCTGAAGGAAACCCTGATGCAGTTTGCAAGAGAACTGCAACTTAAGAGAAGATCTGTTTTCCAGCAAGGCAATGACCCCAAACATAAAGCCAAAGCTACACAGGAATGGCTGAAAAACAACAAAGTCAATGTCCTGGAGTGGCCAAGTCAGAGTCCAGACCTCAATCCAATTGAGAATTTGTGGCTGGATTTGAAAAGAGTTCACGATCCCCATGCAATTTGATGAAGCTTGAGCAGTTGTGTAAGGAAGAAATGGGAAAAATTGCAGTGTCCAGCTGTGCAAAGCTGATACCCATCCACACAGACTCAAGGCTGTAATTGCTACCAAAGGTGCATCTACTAAATACTGACTTGAAGGGCGTGAATAATTATACAATCTATTATTTTGTGTTTTATATTTGTAATTAATTTAGATCACTTTGTAGATATATATATATATATATATATCTACACACACACACACACACACAGCTACTGTGTGTTTTTATACTTCATTATATTAATAGTTATTTTAATTTAAAAGTCCATTGGTTCAGCTGATCTTAGATCAATTTTTTTCTGCCCTTTCGTTGATTTTCCACTGATTTTTCTGCTTTATATCTAATTTCTTTATCAGATTTTTTTTTACAATTTATACATTGAGACCTTAATCCAAATGTGTTCAAGATAACAATCCTTTCTGCCTCAGCCACAGAGCCTGTACTGCAGGAAATGGCACCACTCCTTTGGTCACAACTTTACATGGGTAAGGATAAGATAGTGAGCTGCAGTTGGTCCCAAATAGTTTCACACACATATGTAATACAAACATATGCACATATTTCATATAAATATACACAATTGGAGAAAGCCAGATCATACATCTCTACAGATAGGAAGGTGAGATAGGTAGAAAGCAACTGCAAAGTAGCCCAAACCTTTGGAGAGAAGGTGCAAATATGAATAGCACATACCGGTAGAGGGTAAACTGGCAGGCTTTTTGAGGGGGGGAGGGGTTGAAGAAAGTCTCTTATACTAGATTTGATTAGAAACGGATTTTAGCTGACAGTGCTACTATGATATTAATACAATGATGATAACAATCTGGATTACTAAGCTATGAGGAGTGAAACCAATAAATTTCTTAAATTTGTCTGATATACAAGATGGTACTATTCACCTTTTTTAACAAAATTCTGAATAATATCACAAGATCATAAGAATAATTATGGAATTTCCTGCTCTAAAGTCTGAATGTGGCACTTTTAATACGACACATATTTCTTAAAAATATAAATGACCTGCCATTTGAGGGTATGGCAGGAAACTGGTTGGACATTGTGTGCAATTGCAGCCTACAGGCCCTAGGTGGGGCTGTGGAACAATAATTCACCCAAAACCCAAATGATATTGCAGCACATTAACATCAAATAATATGTTTTAATCCCTCTCACCTTTGAAACATGTCTCTCCCCACTACCATTCCACACCCCCACCCTCACGTCTATTGAATACCATGAAAGTATAGATGTTTCACTATCAGTGTTTACATTAGGCACCCAAATTCCAGAATTTCCCATCCAGGCACACCAGGAGGATCTCAACAGTTAGGGCAGCTCACCAAGACCTTTAGGGATTGTTTAGGATGATAGACAACTTGCTTAAACTGATGAAAGTCTGTGGCTCAATTAGTAAAGCTCTTGCACCTTAGTAAGGGGTTCTAGAATCAAACAGAATTGAAAGGGAGCTGACTGCTGGCAAAGGAGCCATTCTGGTAAGGCTTGAAACTGATCTGTACCTGCTCTCTTAAGAGCTATAAAATATCCCTTTGCACTACTTTGCAGTACAGAATGTGTGTTACCTTGGGTGCATTTATCACTCAACTGACATTAAACAAGGGTATTTAGTGTATGCAGTTACAAACATCGATGACCTCTCAAGGCTAGTTTACTCATTGTCAATGTTTTGGGTGCCTCCTGAGTTTCTGAAAACTGCTGCTCAGCAAGGCAGCGTTCTTTCTCTCTTCATCTGAGACAGTTTACTGATATCCCCTCCCCTCACATGTATTTTATTTCCTACAAAAAAATAACATTGCTTGAAGACAATTCTTCAATTTACAAAAGGGACACATTCCGGGAAAATACAGCTGAACAAAATTTTGTCAATCAAAAGTGCTAGGCCAAATGCATTCTGGAAATTTTGGTACAATGTATTTATTTGTACAGAGTGGCACATTATTCATTATAGTGACAAACAGCCTTGTAAATTGAAGATAATCAAAGTCAATAACATTATTGTGAAAATTCATGTCAAACATTCATACACAAAGAACACCATTACCAAAAGCATCTTCCATTTTGTGGACTGCTTCCCAGCGCAGTCAGCGTTATATAATTACTAAGTAACACATTTGTGAAATAAACAAGCACATTATTGTATAATAAATACACTAATATATTAAAACACCTATGCAACAAGTGTTGCTATAATTAACTCACTAGAGAAACCCAGAACGTAAGAAAGTCTGACTTCCGACCTGGGAATAGCCCAATGATGATCAATATTTTTTAAGTTACACTTACTGGTAATCACAAGAATATATAAGCATCAGTAAATCATGTAAGGTGATGTTTAGAAATTCTTCCAACAGGCCCACCTTGGCAAGAGAAATTTCAGTTACAATATTCTTCTCTTAGTAAAACAGATATAAGGGTACAGTACCTATTGCATCCTCAGGAGCTACATTGACTGAGTCTGTATAGAGGTATTCTAGAAAAGCACGGTACACTGGATAGCTAAACTGGTCAATTTCAATCACTTCTTCATCATGGAGCATGGATCGTAAATGTTGGGACCTGCACAATTGAAACAAATATAGCATAGACTAGAGGGTAACTTCCGGTTAGTGTAAAAACCAAGTATTTTAAACCTTACTTCTTCGAGAGAATAAAAAACTCAAATATTTAACAAATCTAATTTACATACCTTTTGCTAAGCCTCATAGCAAACTCCTTCATAAGAATGCACACTTTTTTTGGAAGAACATTAATGAAATCTCCAATAATTAGAGAGTGAACCACTCACTTCCCGTATTTATGAACAATTCCTGACATGACCTTGTTTCTGAGGATTTCGACCATTACCTTATTTTGAGAACTGCTTTGTGAGCATGAATAGTCTTTCCGTCCACAAGGAACTTTAAATCTGAAGTTTCCATGCTGTCAAATTCTTTCTTCATTGATTGTGCTACTGTCAAATGATTATCACTTTCTGTACAACAGAACAGAGGGCCCAACATAAATTAGAATGATGGAAGGACTTGTGAAAGAACAAACAATAACATTCAATGTGCCAATCTTTCACAAAACAAGAACAATACGGAACTTTTTAAAAGCTTTTTTAAATTTTATCTGCAAAACTTCTTAAAATAACTTAATTTTCCCAGAATATTTGTTGTGAACAGCTCTTTAATTATACCTGCCAACAGCAGCAAAACTTAGTGTAGTATTCTATTTCTTTTATTTCCTGTTTGAAAGAGGACCAACCAGTTCAGAGTTTACTGATCTACTCTAATTTTTTTTTAGCAAGTTACAGATCTATTGCAAAATTTGCTTATTATTGCAAAGTTTAATTTTGCTACTTCAATCTTTCAAATGCCACATTTATCACATCAATTACTTTCCCATGAGGATACAGAAATTACAACATGGAAATAGGCCATTTAAACATTCTGTATAGGTGCTTGTCTACAGCAGCAAGTAATTTAATCTCAGGCATCAACCTTGTTTCTAAATCTCCTTATCACCTTTTCTGCCAAGTACTATTCACCCAGGCTGGAAGTAAGTTAGAAAGTTGGAAACCACTGAAATAAGGTAATCTTTCCTACGTGTGTGATAACAGGGCACAGTGAAAAATAAATATGTGGTTAGCCAGTTTCGGTATGATTAAAAGTTAGTTAAACTTAAACAAACCAGGAACTTTCTTGAGGTTTAATTACCACTGTAGAGAAAGGAGAATATATCCCTGGATATCCATCAGACATCTAGAACATCGAACACAGAACAGTACAGTGCAAGCTAAAGAGCAAATCAAAAACACCCAAAGGCTAATCCCTCTGATGTCCATCTCCTTCCCCATGTGCCTAAATGTCCCTTAAAAGCCTCTGATGTATTTGCCTCTATCACCGTACCCCAGGCAGTGCATTCCAGGTATCCACCGCTCTCTGAGTAAAAACCCTACCCCTCATATCCCCCTTAAATCTACCCCTCTCACCTTCAATGCATGCCCTCTGCTATTAGGCATTTCAACCCTAGGAAACAGATGCTCTCTGTCCACTCTGTCTGTGCCCCTCATAAGGTATCACATGGTACATTACACAAGAAACAAACTCACAAGTAGAGGGCAGTTAAAGGCCTGTTAAAATACAGAAAATGGAGTCTTCTTCAGAATGGCAAACTCTTGCCAGTGGGGTATCAGTTTAGGATTTTCAGCAATCACTAAGATTAAAGGACAGTGTAGCATACAGAAGCTTGGTGACCCTACTCATGTCACCTACTGGACGTGTTATGACTGCACAGCTTAGATCCAGTCCATTTCTTGATGGAAGCAGAGAGGACGGGGGGGAGACTGTTTGGCTTTATCTACATCACAAATCTTCCACTTAAACTGACCTGTACTCTGTGCTCTATTTTCTCCAAGCTGGCACATAATAAATCTGAAGCGCTGATTTACATGATCAGTTGGATCTATTCACCTAATAAAGAAACTCCCAGAAAATTACTCACGAGCCCATCCATTTCACTCAGGCCAAAGGCCACTTCCACATTCAAAAACCTCCTCAAACACCACCTCTCTTCGACCAGCTGCATTGTCTAATTTGTTTTCTTTTTCTTTAACCCTCTTGTGAATTAATCCAGGGAATTAAAGAAGCACCCTAAATGCAAGCTTTGTTTTTTGATTCTTTGGTCGCCACGGTTAAAATTCTGCTGATCACTGTCGGTATTGTTAAGTACGAAGCAAAAATGTCAATTCGCAGCAGAGGCAGATTATGTTTTACACTCCTCCTAATGAAGGCTATCATGCACAAGATCAAGCTGCACAATCCTTGAGTGCAGTTCAGTGTTAGGATGTGTACATGCTTGCTCCACACGTAATGAGGTGTGTTGGGGTCATCTACTGTATCCGGTGCTCTTGGCCTGGCTTCCTCTATATCGGTGAAACCCTACGTAGATTGGTGAGGACCACTTCGTTGAGCGCCTTCGCTGTCCCGTCCACCACAAAAGCTGGAATTTTTCCTCTGGCCACCTATATTAATTCCAATCCCCATTCCCATTCTGACCTGTTGGCCTATGGCCTCTTCTACTGCCACAATGATGTCACTCTCAGGTTGGAGAAGCAATACCTAATATTGCATCTGGGTGGCTTCCAACTTGACAGCACGAACATCAACTTCCAGTCATTTCCCCCACCTCTCCTTTTTCCCTTTTTCCATCCCCTGTTCTGGCATGCTTCACTTCTCCTCACCTCCCTCTGGTGCTCTTCTTCCTTCCCTTTCTCCTATGGTTTACTGTCCTCTCCTCCTTCTTCAGCCCCTTACCCCACCACCCATCACCTGCCATCTTGTACTTCTTCCCCTCCCCCTTCCTTTCCAGTTGCTCTGGATTTCCAGCACCTGCAGAATTTCTTGTGTGTACATAATGAAGCAGTTGTTTCTTCTGGACGCAGTGGATTATAATTCTCTATACTGTGCTGGTCCCAATACCACTTGACTGCTATCAAGATGTAAACTGTGCGATCTCAAGGTTCCTATCAATAACTTTGGAGGCAATTTCCCCTGCTACAAAGAAGGAAAACTAATACCATTAAGCTGTTCAGAGAGTCACCTCTTCAAAGTAATTACCCCAACCCTCGCAACTAGCTTGGTGCCAACTCTGTTATGCAAGCACAACACTGCAAGCAGGTGTGGACAACATGCAGATTTGTCTGCAAGTTTGACACATAGTATGATCAGGCCACAACAGAATTTCACAAAAGCAGCAGCTCCCAGCACACCACCGCAGAATACTTTCTGCACCGTTTTTCCTAAAAAGCTATTGAGTATGAACGTTTAGATCTACAGTAATACTAATAATAAAGGACAAGCATTGTGCTTCCTCCTTCAAGGACTGTTCCCCAGGCACATGAAACACTGAAGTACTGATGTTCCCCCTTTCTGAAGCAGAGGAATTCCAATTATATCTACTGAGCTTGCAGGGGAACCTGCCTATGTTGATGTTCCAATGAACTTGCTGTTTTCATTCTTCATGTAACCTGCGAGTGATTTCTGGTGTGAGCGACTCTCTCCTCCTAACATCCAAGATATAAAACCTGCTATTTGCCTGGATGAGTGCAACTCTTAAAATCACTCATCCGGGACAAAATAGTCTGCATGAATAGCATCTTATTCACCACTGCAATTGTTTACTCAGCAAGTAATGTGATATCCATTCATTTTGTTGAATAGCAGCCACAATGAAGCTAAAGTACGTGGGCTGTTTTGTTCTGAATGGTGTTCAGTTCTTAGAATTGCAGTCATCCAGGCAAACGGGCAGTATTTCACCATGGTCCTGAACTTAGCTTTGTACCTTTAAGAAATAGGAGGGGTTAGTCATGCAGCAAAGAAAATCTACAACAAATGTATTTATGTTGTTTCTAAATCATCCACAACATTGACAGCGGGGTGATTTGGTAATAGTAATAACATTGAAAGTTTCAGGTACATTGAATTTTCATTTTCACACATCAGCCCACGTCTGAATACCACAAACAGAACAGCTTTAGTGGGGGGGTGTCACTTTACCTAGAAGTGGGCTTAGTGGATTATTTTGTGTCAAAAAGGGTGTGAACTTCTGGGGTATATTCAGAAGATTATTACCATTAGCAAAAACCCCCACTATGAAGTCAATATGGTGTCCGCTACATTACTTTTCCACTAACAATGATAATAATGATTAGTATAATATTCAATTCAAAACAGCTACTAAGATTCTAACTTTAAACATGACTCATTCACATGGATTCATCTAGTTCCTATGTCAATAAAATAGTTTTTGATGATTATGTCAACTCAGGCATGAGAGGCCAGTGTTGGGCATTTTCATGCCTTACAAGGCGCGGAACAAAAGACTGTGTGGTGTGCCACTCATCACACAAATAGTTTTCAAACCACAGGAACAACACCAACAGCCATGATGGACTATAATAACACCAGCCAAAACTAAAGCTAAATGAAAAAGCACATGAACACTCAAAAACTAAAACAGGTACAGGCCACTGCGAAAGACGCAATGAACAACACAGCTAAGATTTAGAAATAGAAAGTGCACCTGAAAAGAAAATTGCAATATACTTCAAAATCATCAGAAATAAATTTTACAGTTAATAAGATTAGGACAATCAGAGGCAATATGAATCCTTTAAAACTGAAAATTAAAGGAAATGGAAGAGAAATGTACAAGTATTTAAAACAGAGGCTGCACATTAACAGAGCTGCTGCTCTGCTGTATGGGTTCAATCCTGACCTCAGGTGGAGTTTATACATTCTCCCTGGGGCCATCTCGGTCTCCTCCCACCTCCCAAAGACATAAGGGTTGAAAAGTTCATTGGCCACTATTAATTGCCCCTAGTATCTACGTGCATGGTGGAACCTGGGGGGGGGGGGGGGGGAGTGGACGAGAATATGGAAAGAAGCAAGATAGAAGAGATTCGTGTAGGATTAATGTAAACCAGTGGTTATGGTCGGCACAGTTTCCAGGTCATTCTGTTCCATGATTCCATCACAGGCTGTGAGACTGATCCTGAGATGGGATCCTGATAGGGACTCAACAAAATGTGTGCAAACAAAACATCACAGACTATTTGATTTTTTTTCCAGGTAAGAGTAGCATAATGCTCACATGATTAGGGTACTTATTGTGCAGTCTTACCAATTTAATTCCCGTTTCAATATGAAAACTACTTCTTGGTACAGTAGACAACAGATGCAGGAGTAGGCCATTCGGCCCTTTGAGCCAGCACCACCATCCAATGTGATCATGGCTGATTATCCACAATCAGTACCCCGTTCCTGCCTTCTCCCCATATCCCTTGACTCCGCTATCTTTAAGAGCTCTATCTAACTCTTTCTTGAAAACATCCAGAGAATTGGCCTCCGCTGCTTTCTGAGGCAGAGCATTCCATAGATCCACAACTCTCTGGGTGAAAAAGTTTTTCCTCAACTCCATTCTAAATGGCCTTCCCTTATTCTTAAACTGTGGCCTCTGGTTCTGGGCTCCCCCAACATTGGGAACATGTTTCCTGCTTCTAGTGTGCCCAATCCCTTAATAATCTTATATCTTTCAATCAGATCCCCTCTCATCCTTTTAAATTCCAGTGCATACAAACCCAGTCGCTCCAATCTTTCAACATATGACAGTCCCGCCATCCCGGGAATTAACCTCGTGAACCTATGCTGCACTCCCTCAATAGCAAGAATGTCCTTCCTCAAATTTGGAGACTAAAACTGAACACAATACTCCAGGTGTGGTCTCACCAGGGCCTTGTACAGCTGCAGAAGGACCTCTTTACTCCTATACTCAACTCCCCTTGTTATGAAGGCCAACATGCCATTAGCTTTCTTCACTGCCTGCTGTATCTGCATGCTTACTTTCAGTGACTGATGAACAAGGACATGTAGATCTCATTGTACTTCCCCTTTTCCTAACAAGACACCATTCAGATAGTAATCTGCCTTCCTGTTCTTGCCACCAAAGTGGATAACCTCACATTTATCCACATTAAACTGCATCTGCCATACATCTGCCCACTCACCCAACCTGTCCAAGTCACCCTGATTCTCCTAACATCCTCCTCATATTTCACACTATCACCCAGCTTTGTGTCATCTGCAAATTTGCTAATGTTACTTTTAATCCCTTCATCTAAATCATTAATATATATTGTAAATAGCTGCAGTCCCATCACCAAGCCTTGCAGTACCCCACTAGTCACTGCCTGCCATTCTGAAAAGGACCCGTTAATCCCTACTCTTTGCTTCCTGTCTGCCAACCAATTTCCTATCCACGTTAGTACCCTAACCCCAATACCATGTGCTCTAATTTTGCCCACTGATCTCCTATGTGGGACCTTATCAAAGGCTTTCTGAAAGTCCAGGTACACTACATCCACTAGCTCTCCCTTGTCAATTTTCATAGTTACAGCCTCAAAAAATTCCAGAAGATTAGTCAAGCATGATTTCCCCTTCATAAATCCATGCTGACTTGGACCGATCCTGTTACTGCTATCCAAATGTGTTGCTATTTCATCTTTCATAATTGACTCCAGCATCTTCCCCACCACTGATGTCAGGCTAACTGGTCTATAATTCCCTGTTTTCTCTCTCCCTCCTTTCTTAAAAAGTGGGATAACATTAGCTACTCTCCAATCCTCAGGAACTGATCCTGAATCTATAGAACATTAGAAAATGATTACCAATGCGTCCACGATTTCTAGAGCCACCTCCTTAAGTTCCTTGGGATGCAGACCATCAGGCCCTGGGGATTTATTGGTCTTCAGTCCCACCAGTCTACCCAACACCATTTTCTGCCCAATATGAATTTCCTTCAGTTCCTCCATTACCCTAGGTCCTCTGGCCACTATTACTTTTGGGAGATTGTCTGTGTCTTCCCTAGTGAAGACAGATCCAAAGTACCTGTTCAACTCGTCTGCCATCTCCTTGTTCCCCATAATAAGTACAAATATAACAGCAGAGATTTCTAAATTCTTCACATATTGACTCTTAAACTGGATGGTCTCAACTCAAAACATCAACTGTCCATCTCCCTCCACAGCTGGCACCTGACCTGTTGAATTCCTGCATCAGCTACTTTTTGCTCCAGATTCTAGCACCTGTAGTCGCATATCTTCATAATGCTACTTTATTCTGAACACACGAGATTCTGATTTTGGTTCTGACAATCAATTACATGGCATGACAGCTACAGAGTACCATCAAAGAGTGCCTTACAAAATCTACTTTTAGGAATCACACACCTACATATTCAATGGAAAATAGTCAAAATGATAAATCATCATACCTATGGATAGGAGGCGCCACGTAACAGCTGGAGTGGCAAAGCAGGCAAACACATCATCCGTGCAGGTAAAGTGAGTTAAGTATGGGAGGGTGACAGACTGACCCCGACACTGACCCCACATGTACACCTGACCGGCTTGGGTCTTAGCAGCTGAGGTGTGGGTAGAATGGCAGGCTGCAATTTCCACAACCCTATGCATGAAGAAAAATGAGGTCAAAGTAAAGCATAGCAGAACCACAGAGATCCCTTTGGAACAAAGCAAGGATCATGAAGTTTACATCAAGTATTTAAAGAGACAGCACTTCTTTAAACATCTTAGACATCAATAAGGGGTATTGGTAAATGTTATATACGATTTACCATATGATTGTCTGACAGACTTGTACAATGATGCAATCTCACAATGTAAAAGGAAAAGATCAATGTGGAAATTAGAATAACAACATCCTGTAACACAACAATCAGAAATATCCAATACTGTATCTGCTTGCCACCACATAGAGCTGGTCACCAGATAGAGGATTCAGAGGATGGTTTACCTGGCTCCAGGATCCACACTCCCAGTCTCCTACTTAATTGCTGTGCTAAATAATAAACAGCTTTTAAGAATTGCACCTTCTTTAACCCATACGAGCCCCTCACTCAACAACCACTTCGAAAATGTACAGGATATAACAGATGTGGATTCTTCTGCTGAAAAATGGAAATGTTTTGTAGAGATTGTCAAAAGGCATTTGCAGAAATAAAAGCTTTTAATAGGGGAAAAGCACTGTCAGAATTCAAAACTCATTCACACCTTTCATTTACAAAAGATCTGTTCGTCATCCAGGGTATTTTTATAGTGGTTGTAATTTTCTAATGCAAAATAAAAATCCATTTTTGTACTACAGGGAATCTGTGATATTTCTGAGACATTTCGACAAAGCAAATTTTAAGAATCACTAAACAAAGGATATTAATTAAAGATAATAATTAAAGATAAAGTAAGGGTAAAAAGACCCTAATGGGTGTTGTGTACAGGCCCCCAAACAGTAGCGTGGATATTGGGTACAAGTTGATTAGGGAGTTAACATTGGCATGTGCTAAAGGTAATGTAGTCGTTATGGGAGATTTCAACATGCAGGTGAACTGGGAGAATCAGGTAGGTGCTGGACCCCAGGATAGGGAGTTTGTGAAGTGTCTAAGGGATGTATTTTTGCAACAGCTTGTGCTTGAGCCAACCAGGAACGAGGCTATTTTGGACTTGGTGATGTGTAATGAACAGGAATTGATAAGTGATCTTGAAGTAAAGGAGCCATTAGGAAGTAGTGATCATAACATGATAAGTTTTTATCTACAATTTGAGAGGGATAAGGGCAGATCAGAGGTGCCAGTGTTGCAATTAAATAAAGGAGACTACGGAGCCATGAGGGAAGAGCTGGCCAAAGTTAAATGGGCGGATGCCCTGGCAGGAAAGACAGTGGATCAGCAGTGGCAGATATTCTTGGGCATAATACAAAAGATGCAAAAGCAGTTCATTCCAATGAGAAGGAAGGATTCAAAGAGGGGGAAGGGGCCACAGTGGTTGACAAAGGAAGTCAGAGATTATATAGCATTGAAGAAAAAGAAGTATGACAGGGCTAAGATGAGTGGGAATACAGATGATTGGGAAAGTTTTAAGGAACAGCAGATCTTAACTAAAAAAGCAATACGGAGAGAAAAAATCAGGTATGAGCTCAGTCTAGCCAGGAATATAAAAGGGGATAGCAAAAGCTTTTTTAGCTATGTGAAGAGAAAGAAGATAGTTAAGAACAATGTTGGCCCCTTGAAGAATGAATTGGGAGAAATTGTTATGGGAAACAGGGAAATGGCAACAGAATTTAATGCGTACTTTAGATCTGTCTTCACCAGTGAGGACACAAGCAATCTCCCAGATGTATGAATGGGCCAGGGTCATAAGATATCAGAGGAATTGAGACAGATTGACATTAGGAAAGAAACTGTAATGAGTAGACTGGTAGGACTGAAGGCTAATAAATCCCCGGGTCCAGATGGTCTGCATCCGAGGGTTCTAAAAGAGGTGGCTCAGGAAATTGCAGATGCATTGGTAATCATTTTCCAATGTTCCTTAGATTCAGGATCAGTTCCTGAAGATTGGAGAGTGGCTAATGTTATCCCACTTTTCAAGAAGGGAGGGAAGGAGAAAACGGAGAACTATCGCCCTGTTAGCCTAACGTCAGTCGTGGGGAAGATGCTTTAGTCCATTATTAAGGACAAAATAGTGGCACATCTAGATGGCAGAAATAGGATTAGGCCAAGCCAGCATGGATTTACCAAGGGCAAATCATGCTTCACTAATCTGTTGGAGTTTTTTGAGGGTGTAACAAGGATGTTAGACGAGGGTAAGCCAGTGGATGTTGTATACCTAGATTTTCAGAAGGCATTCGATAAGGTGCCACATAGGAGATTGGTGAGTAAAATCAGAGCTCATGGCATTGGGGGCAGGGTTTCAACATGGATAGAAAACTGGTTGGCAGATAGAAAGCAAAGGGTAGCAGTGAATGGGTGTTTCTCGGACTGGCTGGAGGTGACTAGTGGGATACCACAGGGCTCTGTATTGGGACCACAGCTCTTTATGATTTATGTCAATGATTTAGATGAGGGCATTGAAAACTATATCAGCAAGTTTGCTGACGATACTAAACTGGGTGGCAGTGTGACATGCGAAGAGGACGTTAGGAGAATACAGGGAGACTTGGATAGGCTGGGTGAGTGGGCAGATACTTGGCAGATGTCATTCAATGTGAATAAATGTGAAGTTATCCACTTTGGAAGCAGGAACAAGAGGGCAGAGTATTGTCTGAACGGTGTAGAGTTAGGTAAGGGAGAAATGCAAAGAGACCTAGGAGTCCTAGTTCACCAGTCAATGAAGGTGAATGAGCAAGTGCAACAGGCAGTGAAGAGGGCAAATGGAATGTTGGCCTTTGTTACAAGGGGAATTGAATACAAGAGCAAGGATGTCCTTTTGCACTTGTACAGGGCCCTGGTGAGACCACACCTGGAATATTGTGTACAGTTTTGGTCTCCAGATTTAAGGAAGGACATTCTGGCAATTGAGGAAGTGCAGCGTAGATTCACTAGGTTGATTCCTGGGATGGCAGGGCTGTCTTACGCAGAGAGATTGGAGAGATTGGGCTTGTACGCGCTGGAATTGAGGAGATTAAGAGGGGATCTGATTGAAACGTTTAAGATAATTAAAGGATTTGATAGGATTGAGGCAGGAAATATGTTCCAGATGTTGGGAGAGTCCAGTACCAGAGGGCATGGATTGAAAATAAGAGGTCAGTTATTTAAACTAGAGTTGAGGAAGAGCTTCTTCTCCCAGAGAGTTGTGGAGGTGTGGAATGCACTGCCTTGGAAGACGGTGGAGGCCAATTCTCTGGATGCTTTCAAGAAGGAGCTAGATAGATATCTGATGGATAGGGGAATCAAGGGATATGGGGACAAGGCAGGGACTGGGTATTGATAGTGAATGATCAGCCATGATCTCAGAATGGCAGTGCAGACTCGAGGGGCCGAATGGTCTACTTCTGCACCTATTGTCTATTGTCTATAATAAGTATGAAAAGGTAATGTTAATTTTTTTTGAGAAGCTTATGGAAGGCCAATCCAATACAATGGTGAAAGCAGAATCCGTAATACACTTGAAAGGAAAACATGAACTTCCATGTCTGGAGTGCCCCTAATGTGGTAAAATACCTCAAAAAGCTGCACTGAACATTATCAAATAAAAACTGATGGTAGGGTACATACAAATACAGCGGATTCCGGTTAATTGGACCATCAGTTAATTTAAGTAACTGCTTACTTGGGACAAATCTTAAAGAACAACAACTATTAATTCAGACAGGAGACTGCTGCCAGGCAATTTCTAACCAGTGTCAGTCGCGTGCGTTTATGAGGCCATTAGACATCACACCGTGCTTAGAACTAACAGCTTTTACATAGCATCAGTTGCATGTGTTTGTGTTCAAAAGCAGTGATTTTTGTCACTGATAGTTGGTGGGAAATGAGCAGTAAGACAATTCAGAACTGTTCTGCTCTCTGCGGTTTCAAGCATTCAGGCTTGAAGTTGCCAGAAACAGCTAGGAGTGACAATGAAACAATTTCACTACTTCAATAAGTTACGAACTAGAAAGAACTCGAAAGTATCGATAATCATCTTGAATGTTACAATGAAAGTGAAGATTTGGAGGATAGAATAATTGAAAGCATTGTATGAAGGCAGTCCAGTATCTGCACTAATTTTGTTCTTTTATAGTCAATCAAAAATATGGCATCATACACTGGATGAATTCCCCTGTCAATTCTTATTAGGAAGTAAAACTACAGTACTGTAGTAGTATTGGTAGTACTCTAATCTGTTCCATATTTCATTTAAATACATACTTTATTACTCAGTTAAACAGTAGTTTGACTTTTTTTTATACCTTTTTGACTATTTCCTTGAAACCTCAGCTAAATGGGGCAGCCGTTTAATTGGACCAAAATGTAATACTTCCAATGTGTCCCAATTAACAGGAATCCACAGTATTTGGAAAAGGGGAAGAATTGAAGATGAGGCAAGAGACCAGGTAGATAATTTCTTCTGCTCTCCTCTAATGTAAACATTTGCCTCAACAAAAGCTGATTGCACTGTTAACAAACTATTCTGGAATCCAAGAGCTGCAGATGTAACAAGACATTATCTATATTACAGTGACCACCAGTTTTTAAGGCTTACTATAAAAACGTGTTTTACCTAAATCACTCTATTCTGCTTGACCAGACCAAGCAATGGCACAAAATGTGCAGTAAGATAAGATTTGCTGGGCAATTTATGATATCTAGGCAGCAGAGTAGATTCAGCTGCTTCATTTAAGGCATCATTTTTAATGATGCCATTTGAAAAGAACATTGTAGTTTACTTGTTCAAAAAATGGGAACATATTGGCACATTGATCACTACAAATGATCAAACAAGAAATTAAGTTCTCTGCAACAACATACTTAAAGTATTATTGTGAATATTAACATATTGATGCATGAGATTTCTGTTCACCCATTACCTTTCCTTGTCCAGCGTGATTTGGACTGGACAAGACTGATTGCTTTTAATGCCGCTGCCCAACTGGCCATACGTGTTAGCTCCCCAGGAATAGAGCAAGCCTTCATCTGTTAGTGCAAGAGCATGGGCGTAGCCACAGACAATCTACGGGTTATAAACAGTAAACACCAGCATCAGTCACCACATAGATTTCACACATGACTGTTTATTTCAGCACCTCTGTTACTGTGATTCTGGTATCTTGGGGATAGGAATAGGAAACTATTTTTTTTACGTTTGCAAATACTATGCAAATTTTCTTTAGTTGCATATCATATGGTGTCAGGGGATTTTGTCGCAACTCAGTTTTCAATTTCAACAATCTCAAACTTTGGTAATGCATGCAGGACTCAGAAGACTGCAAGAAACATATACTCGGACAAAATGTAAGAGTCTTTCCCAGAAACTACCTGTCTGGGTAGTCCAGGTATTGATCCATATCCTAAAATCCAATCATGCATTTGTTTGGGGAACCCAGACATCATCTCACACTCCTGCAAAACCACATATCTGTATCCAAGTTGAAGTGCTACATGCCCCTAACTGAAGCCTGCAACCTGATGGACAAAATGGTAAAGATTCCAGAGTATGAAATCTCAAACTACAGCTCTGACAAATTCGTATTAATAATCACTTATTCAATGTACACTACATCTTAGCCAGAAACATCTCCACACAGATTAAATTTCAAGGTAGAACATGATTAAGTATCAATTATACCTAGAGCCCAGCCCAATGACATTTAAATGCAGACTCCATGGGTACTATCGACGGGGGTGTTACCCAATGGAAGCACTTCAGTGGAGCTCATGTTCTTTAAGTCAGTGGTCCCCGACCACCGGGCCGCATAGTATGTGCTACCAGGCCGCGAGGAAACAATATGATTTGGCGATATGAAACGCTATGAGTCAGCTGCATCTTTCCTCATTCCCTGTCACGCCCACTGTTAAACTTGAACACACACGAAGTCAACGCAGTGTTACCCTAGCGCCTGGGATCACTGGTTGGCCTCAGGTAACCGACCGCATTGCGCAGCCAGCGAGAAGTACCGTTGCTACTGGCCTGGAGTGCAGACAGATGGGCACTGCCTCTAAACCTGTTTAGCACACCCAATGTTCGTGGGAAACCTGGTGCTAAAATATTGGCAGACAACCTCATTCGGGCTCAGGGTTTCGTAAGTAGCAGAGCAGCTACCTCGCTGCGATCTACTGAAAGTCATCCCTCAAGCCAAACTTTTGTCGGCTGATAGATCCCACCTACCTACAAAGGGTGCAGGCACGCGCCCAGTCGCACTCCTCGCTCGGTTGGTCGCTCTCTCCGGACTGCGACTGCTGCGGCCCCGGTACGGACCTCTGGCCCTTACCTTGTCCTCTCACTGGTGTGTTGCAATGGTTTTTTATGTTTATACAAGGAAAATATGCGCTGTGTGTTTAATATCTAAGCATTACTTAAAATGTTACGATGCTATTGACTTACTTAATAGGTGAGTTATAATTGACTTATCACTATGTTCATGCAAGGAAAATATGCGCTGTGTGTTTAATATTAAATTTGTTAGATAAATCCTTCTAGAAATGAAATTGAGTGTATTAGCCACTTGTAAGTGACTTATGGTTGACTTATCACCTATATTCCGGTCGTGATTAACACCCACCACCAACCCCCCCCCCGGCCAGTCCACAAGAATATTGTCAATATTAAACCAGTCCGCAGTGCAAAAAATGGTTGGTGACTCCGCTTTAAGTAGTAGTGTTGACATTGGTAGGCTAAACTACCCCTATGCAAATTCAGAAAGGATGTATCGAATTCCAGAATCTGGTACCCCTCAGAATCTCTGAAGAAAAATACGAAGTCTCTTTCTGCAGGAAGCAGTCCTGCACTACTTGGTTACCAAATCACATGCAGCATAACTCCAGTAAAGGCCCAGTGAACAACCAGAGTAGAACTCAATACATCTGCCTAATGCTGTGTGGTTCAGCAACTGCATTAGCTTCACATGCAAATAAATGCAAAACCACACGGTGAAAGATCAGCAATAATTAACTGGGCTATATAACATGAGCCCTGGTACCACACACTGCAATGTTTCCTTTAATAACCTCCTTATCATAGTTCAGTGGTCACGTATAGTCTCACATAGGTAGATACATTACATTTTACAGTGCTTCATAACATAGGTCTTCAGATTATCAACCATAATGCCTTCTTAAAGTCTGCTCTGATGAACAATCATTGAAGTGAAACTTTAATTCTGTTTGTGTCTCTAGGGATGCTGCCAAACATGCTGAATATTTCCCGTCATCTTCAGTTTTTATTTTAGTCCAGATTTATCTCCTAGCTACATTGGTTCATAGGGGAGTGACTCCAACAAGCTAAAACAAGACTTAGGTTATCACGACACATCAGATCTTTCATCAAACATACCTGGCACACATGTATTCCTTGTAATGCTGCTAGCCTGCAAGGCGTCGGTTGATTGCCATTACTACCCAATCCAAGCTGTCCATTACCATTGTAACCCCAGCCATACACCTATAATGAAAAGCAAACACTTTTAATAAAAGAAAGGAACTATTTTTCATAGCACCCTTCATAGCTCAAGGATACCTCAATATGAATTAATATTCCCCAAATGTATAATTGTTCTTTTTGTTGGCAAACATAACAGCTTATTTTTGCATAGCAAAGTTGCACTAAAAGCAATTAAATAAGTGCATATCTATTTCAAAGAGTTAGTTAAAGGATTGATAATGTTCCAAAATCCATAATTGAACTATTCTTCTACATTCAACACACGCAAAATGCTGGAGGAACTCTTCTATGCTGTTTCTTTTCCCTCACTTTAAAGAGGTAATGGAATCTATGAAATATTGTTTTTGAACTAACATTACATTGATATTCTGCCAATATCTGTCAGAATCAGTTAGAGAGAGACCCGATAAGAAACAAGATCTGCCTGACCCAACTCTACACAACATTTTATATGCTAAAAATCAAAGGTTCAGGACAATTCAAACAAATCCATATTTACAATGCTTTCTTTAAACTACACATTCCTTTCACATCTCCCTCCTTCATGCCCATACTAGAGACACCCAAAGACACTCAAGTAACAAATTTAGATCTGTGTTTTCTACCCATTGTTCAGTGTTACATTTTATATTTGATCTTCAATGCACATGCAGATCTGAAGGTTGGTTGCTGAAGTCAATGTCTGCTTTATGCCCTAACCCCAAAAGCACCCCAACAACTGCCAGGACATTTGGATGGCATCAGAAGAAATCAAAGAGAAACGAGGTGCTCAACTGCCTAATAGAATCCAAACATAACAGGTGCCAGCAATTCTTAGTACAACTTTCAGCCCACCTCATCTACAGAAAATGCAGCAAAGACTGCTTATCAGAGTGCGACACATGAGCCACACCAGATGATGTTCAACAACGGAGTCAACCACTAAGGTTCCATTCATCAAATTAACCATCTTACACCCAGAACACTAACGGTCTCATCATCTAGCTTCCAAATAAAAATGAAGAATTGAGTGTAAGGAGCAAGACCTCAGAGGTGGTATTCTCAGATCATAAGTACAGAAAAAGATGATAATGCAATGATTACAGGAGAGAAGGTGCAGAAAACGGGGCTCTAGATTCCTGGAATGTTAGGAAAAGAAGAGACGGAGACTGAATCTGAATAGAACCGGCAGCAAAATCTTGAAAGAAGGGTTTAAACTAATTCGGCAAGTGGAAGGGCATTTATGTTGCACTAACAAACGCACATAAAAGGAGATCTTTAGCACATAAAACTGGATTTGATTTCAAAGGTACATTTAAGAAATGAGTGTTGGAACTTTACAGACAATTGTTCAAAAGTTGCAAAGCGATTGCTTATGAAAAGATCTTTAAAGCACCTAATGCCCTTTCTGTGCCAGTCTTGAAATGTTGAATCCTGCATAGAAGGCCGAAAAAGATGATTATGTAGAATAGGACTGGAAAGAGAGAGAAACTGTGAAGCCCATTATATTTTCTGAACTGAGCCCATATTCTTAGAGTGTCTGATAACCGGATTAACAATTGGTTTAGGCAGATGGCAAGGAAGTGCGGAGATGGAGAAATTCTTATTAGAGTTCAACTCCATTCCTACCCATATTGGGCAGTCAGACCGATTATAAAGGTAAGATCAAAAGATAAGACAATGTATGTTGGCTGCCCAGTAACATAAGCGAAAATTGGGCAAGGCCATACCATCTACCCTTTTAGGTTTTTGAAGGCGAGCTTTATTTAGTCTGGGACGTTTGCTCTTCCATAGATAGGGTGAAATAATAGAATCTAACAAGTCAAACAAAGCTTTAGAAATAAAAATTGGTGAAGATTGAAATAAGTATAAACATTTAGGAAGGATATACGTTTAATGACATTAATTTGACCTATCAGAGACATGGACGGGGTGACCACTGTGCTAAACTCTTTTTTGAATGATTTAAAAGATTAGTGAAATTTTCTCCAAAAAGACGCTTATGATTCTTTGTTACTGTAATAACAAGGTAAGTAAATTGATTGGCAACCCGAGTGATTCTGCAGATGTTGGAAATAAATAAAAACACAAAATGCTGGCAGAACTCAGCAGGCCAGACAGCATCTATGGGAGGAGTTAGTGACAACATTTCAGCCCGAAACGTTGTCACTACGTCCTCCCATAGACGCTGTCTGGCCTGCTGAGTTCTGCCAGCATTTTGTGTTTTTATTTTTAAGTGAATTGATTATTTACTACCTTAAAAGGGAGGTCATGAAATTCTAATACTTGTGCTTCTCTGTTTATTGGAAAGAGTTGACTCTTATGTAAATTAAGTTTGTATCCAGAAAGCTGGCTAACTTTGTTAAGGAGTGAAAACATTGGGGATAAAGAGTTCAACCTACCCAACACTCATTCCTTTAGATATCTCCAAATTAGACATTGTGTCAACCCTTTAATACCAAACTTTCCTGAGGTACCCAATAAAAACATTGTGGACTTGCTTCTTCACATAAACCCATTAGGTAAAGGTTTAATATCTACTATTCGAGATACGTTAGTGATGTTGAGGCGAGCCCCCTTTGACAAAATTAAAACTGCATGGGAGCATGATTTAAATCTTCCTCTGTCCGATGAGGTTGGGATTCAATTCTCAAGTCAGTTAATTCAAATTCTTTATGTGATCGCCACTGCCTTTTACAGTTCAAGGTTGTATACAGGGCTCATATGTCTAAAACTAAACTATCGCAGTTCTATCCTGATATTAGTCCCTGTTGCAACGAGAGTAAAGGGGGTGAGGCTTCCCTTATTCTTATGTATTGGGCTTGTCCTAGCTTGAAGAAATTCTGGAGAGATGTCTTTTTAACTTTATCCCATATACTTAATTGCTACTTGGAACCTAACCCTCCAATTGCTCTTTTCAGCACCTCGGGAGAAGTTGACACGCATCTGACTCTGACTAAACGTTGCACACTGTCTTTCACCTCTCTTTTGGCCAGATGTGCAGTCCTTCTTAGGTGGAGATATGCTGCCCCACCCACTCATGCTCAAAGCCTCAGAGACATTAAGTCCTGCTCAGACCTTGAAAAGATTCATTATTCACTTCTTAATTTGGATATAAAGTTCCAAAAGGTATGGGGACCTTTTCTTGAATATTTTCATAATTCCCATTTAGGTTAAGGGTTCATCCCTCCCTCTTCTCTTTTTCATTTAAATCTCTTACTTCCAGCTTCTTTCGGATAAGATTTACAGTTTTTTTTAATGTGTAAACATATTATAGCTCAGGTAGTAGGCAATATACCTTCTTTTTAAAAAAAAATACAGCTCCGTGGTGATCAAAGTTCTGATTAACTTTTATATACCGTAAGGTTGGCTTGGAGTTGGGTAGGGGGAGGGTGGGATGGCAACTAACTTTATACAATTCTACTATGGGTGCATTTCCTTAACTGTTATAAACTGTACAATTGATACTTTTGTTTTGCACTGTATAAACCTCTTTTTTTTCCACAGTTTTTTTTGTTTTATTGTAGAAACTTAAAAAAAAATTAATAAAAAGGTACATTTAATGTCAGAGAAATGTATACAATATACATCCTGAAATTCTTTTTCTTCATAAACATCCACGAAAACAGGAGTGCCACGAAGAATAAATGACAGTTAAATGTTAGAACCCCAAAGACCCCCTCCATGCATAAGCAGTACCCCCCCCCCACCAGCATAACATCATCTCCCCCACCCCTCCACCGAGCACTCACGTGTGCAGCAAAGCATCAATAAAGACACAGACTTAGAGTACCACAAAGACTACTCGTTCACCCGGTAATTCAATGTACCACGGGCTAATAAGGAAAAACGAGGTGTCTCCGTCTCACAGCCAGAGGGCTAATGGTATTAAAAGTCCATTGTGACATCTATTATTTGGTAATATAGATAGCACAAAAGAGCTTTTGGAACATGCTAAAATGATTAAAGGTCCAAGATAGATCATTGGCAAGATTGGGTGCAGAATATTCCTGGACACAAAGATGTTCAGGAAAGACATGCAAAGCAAGAAAACAAAATTAATGAAGCTATATTAATCATTTACCAGCTTTCCGTGCCATGGCTCTGATAATAGTACAAATTTGACACAACAAAGATAATGAGTGTGGCTGAAGTATTGCATTGCACTTACTGTATCAGTTTCTAGGAAGGGAGAACTTGCTGCTGAATTCCAGAAAATGGATGCATAGCTGAGATAATGGGTGAGTTAAAAACTGATAAAGAGATTAGTGCTGATGATTCAGAGCTTCAGAACCCACGTTTAATCCTGACTTAGTTTTCATATTCCTTGCGACTGTGTGGGTTTCCCCCAAATGCTCAGGTTTCCTCCCATATTCCGACGGCTTGTAAACAGTTAAAATTCCTCCCAATGAATTAGTTGTGGGTGGAGGGTGGGGGAGGCAAGAGATGTTAATGGACATATGAATAAGAGTAACATACAGGGTATCAAGTGGGATTATAGGATAAAGGTGTGTTCTAAAAGCAAGCACAGGCTCAACTCAATGGGTCAAGTGGGCTCTTTCTGTGTCATGCAGGAAAATGCAAGGGAAAATATAATAAATGACAGTATTTTAAGAGGTATAGTAAAACAGAGACCTGGGCTGACTTGCAAAGATTCTTAATGGCAACAGATCACGTAAGTAAGATGTTAAAAGAACATTTAGAATCAGAATCAGATTTAATATCGCTACCATATGTCTTGAAATTTGTTAACTTTGCAGCAGCAGTAGATGATAAATATAGGAAAAAAAAAACAGAATTACAATAAGTATCTACTTCACAGTCAAGGCCACAGTCCTGGAAGAAATGAGTATGTCAGGAAGATGGCCCTTAAGGATGACCTGCTAGAAGAATACCTCAGACAGCAGGGAGGGGTCATGGAAATGAAAGTGGGTGAAGAGCCTGAGGATCAGAGGCCACGGCAGGACAAACCACTGCATGGGATGCACCATCGCCAGATATCAGAGGTGGCTGACGTAAGAAAGTCCTACCAATGGCTGGAAATGGCAGGGCTGAGGGAGAGCACGGAGGCACTGCTCCTGGCCGGACAAGAACAGACACGAAGCAAAAGGGCGATAGAAGCAGGGGTCTATCACACCAGACAAGACCCAAGGTGCAGAGTGTACGCTGAAACCATCCAGTAAATAGTAGCAGAGAAAAGATGGAGGCAGGGACAGCATTCACTGAATGGCACAACCAGGATGCAGGAATTGTGTACAGGAAAATCTGCACCGAGTGTGGATCAGACACTCCCCAGTCCAAATGGGAAACACTCAAAATGCAGGTACTGGCCAACCAAACAGACATAGTAATACTGGACAAGGAACAAAGAAAGCAATAGTAATCGACGTGGCAATCCCGAATGACGGCAACATGAGGAAGAAAGAATAGAAGCTGGAGAATACCAGGACTTGAAGAGCAAGCAGAAACTATGTGGAAAGTTAAAGCCAGAGTAATCCTGGTGGTGAGAGGAACATGTGGAGCTGTGACACCTGGACTAGGACAGTGGCTCCAAAAAAATGCTAGGAACATCATCTGAGATCTTGGTCCAGAAGAGCACACTACTAGAAACAGCACGTATACTGCACTGAACTCTTAAGCTCCCAAGCTTGAGGGAAAAATACACATACACACCACCCATAAGGGTGAGAGAAAAAAAATATAACAGTTAAATTACAGTAAGTAATGCAAAAACAGAAATTTTAAAAAAGTAATGCGGTAGTGTTCATGGGTTCAGTGTCCATTTACAAATCAGATGTAAGAGGGGAAGAAGCTGTTCCTGAACCGCTGTGTGCCGTCAGGCTTCTGTACCCCCTTTCCTATGGTAACGATGAGAAGAGGGCATGTCCTTGGTGGGGGTCCTTAATGATGGACACTGCCTTTCTGAGGTCAGTTCCTCCAGCATTTTGTGTGTTGCTCCTTGAAGATGTCTTGGAGACTATGCCTTTTATTAACCAAAGCGGGGCTGCAGGAACAGTAAGGTTATTCTAGACACAAACAAGTGATAATTCAAGAGTTTTTTAAGAACTGTATAGAACACTAGTCAGATGACAGTTCACAATCCTGGTCACAATACATGATTTTCAGCTGTTGAGATTCAGCTGTGGTGCAATGTATTGCTCTGCTCCCCAACAGAAGATACTGTTACTTTTTCATATTAAGGACTTGGATTCAGGTGTAGACACAGTAGTTCCTAAATCTGTAGGCAATGGCCTGGTAAAGGTTTCACTGCTAATGTGATGGTTAGGTTGCGGTTAGAGATGACAGGAGCTTTGGAATGTGGGGAGCGTTTTTTTTGTGTGTGCCTGATGCCAGTGTCAGCTGGGGTCTTGGTTTGGTGGAAGATGAAGAGAGAAGGTGTTGGAGAGAACCAGTCGTAGGAATCAGCCTGTTGGGGGACCGTGATCGATGGAGAAAGCAGTGATCCACTGAGGAAAGGTGAGCATGAGTTTTAGTAGAGCTGAGCTCTAACTTGTGCACATTTGACTGTTTAATTGTAATGGGCCCCTTTTGCTTTTTTTCTTTCTTTTCTTTACTAACCCTTTAATTTAGTAAACATTCATAAATATAATTCCTTTAATCGTATGCAGCGTGCTGTCTGTTAATTCTTGGCACTGAGTTATAACCAGGTAGGAAATTTCACAGCATTCACAAAACTGAATTTGGGGTGGGACAGCCATCCCAGTCTCAGAGATTTGGCAAGACCGGAATGTGTATTCCCTAGTTGTACGCAGCCCGAGGAAAGCGGGGTTTCATTGTGGTGGTGTCGTCCCAGATCGATTTTGTTGTAAGCTGTGTGATTGCCCTGAGCACTGATCCAGTGGGTTGTGTGTTTTAGCCTGTGTTAAACCATTGTTCAGTAAAGAGTTTAAAATATGTGGTTATGGATGCTGCAGGTGTTGAGCAGTGATGCAAATCCATGGGATTACTGGTAATGAGTGGGATATTGAGTGTGTATTGAGTGGGATAAACTTTCGTAGCCCCAATGAATTGTTAATTTGGACTCTTGAGTACCGTTAAAGCTGTAGGAACAGTTATGATCATAGAGCGGAGGTGTGCCAAAATGGCGGGCAACGACTTTGTTTTAGACCAGACTAGCACTGACATAATGGCAGTTGAACTGCCTGGTACTATTGGGGCCCCTGGAGAGGGGGAGTGTGGACTGTCCATACGTTCCAGGAGGAGGGGAGTGTAGGCAAGAGTGCCAAATTGGAAGCAGAGTTTCCCGTAGCTGGGGGCAGAGACTTCAAAGGCAAGTTGCTCTCGTTCCTGTAGAGTGAGGGAAAGAAGTGGTCTGATTTAGAAGGTTTAATGAGTCCTCCTGCGAGGGGTAAGCATTCTGAATTGGCATCGGGCCCTTGTCTCCCTGGCAAAGTCCCAGTTATTGTAGACTCAAGAGGTTCTCGGGGAATGGGACAATGAGACTTGGGTGGAGCAGACCTCTCAGATGATGGTTGAGTGGCAGTGCTCTAATGACGTGAAAAGACAGCAACTGGTAGAGAGTCCGAGAGGTCCAGCTGCTGACGTGGTAGTGAGATCCTGAAAGACACAGAACCCTTTGGCTACTTCTGCAAGCTACATGTGAGCGCTAGAAAATGTTTTTGGCAGGAAGCCCTATGGAACTTATGATGGGGTTTCAGGAGAAGAAGGAGAAACATTTCTCGGCTAGAGAGACAGCTGAGTTGCTTGTGGCGTAGAGGGAACATTCAAACACCTGAGGTGTATCAGTTAAGAATGGACCAAGTAGTAAAAGCTGCTACTTGGACATGATTGCTTGGGGTTTCCAAACGTCTCAAAAAGATGTGCTCTCTCACCCTCGTCTGTTGAGCTGATCAGAGAAGTAAGAGAGAAGGAGGGTGCAATGGAGGCACAGGAGGCTCTGTCAGCAGGGTATAGCCCTTGGGAGTAGCCCCCTTTGCTGGTGTCTCCTGAAAGCCCACCCCCGGGCTCATGGCATAAAGGAGCTCGTGGCAGAGTTTAGAACTGAGATGTCTCGGTTGTTATCAGTCAGTACGGCCACCCTACATGAAAAGCCGACACGTGGGGGAGGATAAAGCAGAGGGCTACTAATGAATAGGGTTCCATGAGAAGGGGAGCAACCGGTACTGTCTGCTATAACTATGGGGAAGAGGGACACTTCAGGCAGGAGTGTGAAGCCTTCGGAGAGTGAGCTCCCGGCTAGCTACACCGTGAAAAATGCCAGGAACTTAGAAGAGACCCAGTGAGGGAACGGCATGGCATCTCCATGGAACATGCTCCCAGCAATACATCAAAGAACACCCTAAAGAAAAAACCCTATTCCTGAAGGCTTAGTGGGGCCAAGCTCCAGTGTATCGCTACAGAAGTCATACTTGACACAGGCTCTCAGGTTCACATTCACCACTGATGCCACTCAGTGCGCTAAAGATCCGGGATCTTAGTATGGATGACTCCCTGTATGATGGTTACTTGTTGTTGAAGCTGGAGTTTTCAGAGACAGATGTGGGAGTAACTGAGGTCTTTGATACACTGCTGTTGGTCTGTCTGGACATGCTCGAGAAGGGTGAAGAATCAATTCTTGTGGGAACAAATACTCCTATTGTGAGGAGGCTAGTGGAAGCCTGCAAGAAGAAAGTTGGAGAGAGCTTTCTGAAAATATTGTCCGTTCACCCTGTGTTCCGAGCTGCTTTTGAGGGAGTGCTTGGCTTAGACGAAGGACTGCTTGGTACACCCAGTCCAAACCAGTCGTATTATGGTCTGGGGAAGTAGCTAGAGTGACAGGAAACCCCAAGTTTCCCGGAATTTCTGATGCTGAGACCCTCTTGGTGGATACTCCGGAAGACCACAAAGAGGAGTCACGCTGATCTGCTGGTGGCGCAGTGGCATCAGCGTCGGACTCCGGAGCGAGGGCTCCCGAGTTCCAACCCAGTCGGCACCCGGGCTTTCCATCCATGCCAGGTCGAGCTAGCCACTCGGCCTCGAGTCAGGAACGTTCATACCGTGACTCGGTTAATCCGAAAAGAGACCAATCCTGACACTACGCGCTAGACAAGAACGGCCGACTGTCTGGTGTGACAAGTTATGAAATGAAATGACCTGCTGGGATACTGGTGAGGCCAAACTGCAGAAGCCCTCAGTTGTACAGGTGAACAGGATGACAGTCAGTGCTGGGAACACTTTGGAGAGGGAGGTGACTCTCAGGCAGGGGGATGCCACTGGCACATCTCTTCCCGGTGACAGTAATATCTAGAGTCCCTGTGAGACAAGCCAGGGAGAAACTCTCTTCAAAAAAAGGGGAAATTGACTGCTGAGTCACTCAACTTTAGGGACTCACTGGTACCTGCGGATTGAAAGAGGAGGTTGATACAGAAGATGAAGAAGCTGGAAGATGTCCTTTCTACTGGCAAGTTTGATGTGGGTTGCTCCAGGAGCACTTGCCACACCATCCGGGTGACAGAGGGCATCCCGTTCACAGAAGGGTCACGGTAAACAGCGTCTGCAGAGGTGGAAGACGTTTGGCAGCATGTCTAGAAGCTGAAGGAAGCTGGGATCATCACCGAGTCCAGAAGCCCTTACACATCTCCAATAGTAGTGGTCAGGAAAAAGAATGGGAATGTGTGTGGACTATCAGACTCTGAACAGGCATATATTCCCTGACCAGTATACTGTCCTGAGTACTGAAGATGCACTGGCCTGCCTGTGTAGTGCGAGGTGGTTCAGTGTGCTGGACTTGAGGAGTAGATATTATCAGATCCCCATGAGTGAAGCTGACAAAGACGTCATTCATATGTCCACTAGAATTCCCCCAGTTTGAAAGGATGTCCCTGAGCATATCGGGAGCCCCAGCAACTTTCCAGTGTGTCATGGAGAGAACGGTGGGTGAGATGAACTTGCCTGAGGTGTTGGTGTACTTGGGTGATCTCAGTGTTCAGGTCTACCTTGGAGGAACATGAAGCAAGGCTACTGAAGGTGCTGGGACTTTACCTGGAGGGCAAGACGTCTGTCAACTATGTTGGGCACATAGTCTCATGGTATGGAGTAGCTACAGATCCATCTGAGATACAGGTGATGACCACATGGCCAAGGCCCCAGACTGGGAGCGCTTTGCACTCGTTCCTTGGATTCTGTGGGTACTATCGGAGGTTCGTGAAGGACGACACTCAAGTGAGTCCCCTTTTACATCAATTTCTGTGCAGTTACCCTTCCTTGGGGAAGAAAGGGAGGAGGACAAAAGGAGAGGATGGTAAAGATTATCCTAGCCCTTTTGAGGCTTTTGGAGCAAGATGTGATGCAAAATGTGAAGAGGCCGTTCAGTGGCTGAAGGAACTGCTGATGAAAGTGCATGTGCTGACTTTTGCAGACCACCGACTGCCGTTATGTACTGCATACGGATGCCAGCAGAGAGGGCTGAGAGGGTGTTCTGCATCAGGATCAGGGCAAAGGTTTGAGATCTGTCACATTTGTCAGCTATAGTCTGTCACCCTCAGAGCAAAACTACCCCACGCACAAATTGGAGCTCCTAACATTGAATTGGGCTGCGGTGGATAAACTAATTGACAATCAATATGGTACCAAGTTCGAGGTGAGGATGGACAACAACCCGTTAACTTATATCCTGACCTTGGTGAAATGGGATGCCACAGGCCATCGGTGGTTGGCTGCATTGTCTGCCTATGATTTCAGCCTGAAGTAGGAACACTGATGCCGATACGTTGCCCCGATGTGCACATAAAGGGCTGGACGTGGACGGAGAGTGGGAGAGTGTTCCTGCCTGAAGTCAAAGCCATGTACCAGTTTTCCATCACAGGGAAAGCAGAAGAAAGGCAAGGGCTGAATCAAGTGGTAGATCATTTAGGAGCTTCTGATGGTGCCATTCCACAAGCTTACTGCAACCTGACCACTCTGAAGACAAAGCAGTTGCTGGAATTGATCCCTGGGAAGTGGCTGCTGCTCAGTGAGATGACCCGTGCGTAAGTGCCTTTTGGTCAACGGTTGTGAAAGGGGACATGGCCAAAGAGGGCAAGATGCACTCCAGGTACTGAGAGAATGGCCCCGACTGGAACTGAAGAACCAGATTCTATACCGGGTCACGTCGCCTCCAGACTGGCCTCGGTATTTCTAACTGGTTCTGCCCGAGGAGCATCGGAGGATTGGGTTGAAGCCACTTCATGATGATTTTGGTCATTTGGGGGTTGACAAGACCTATGGATTGGTCAGAGATTAGTTCTACTGGACCGGAGAAACGCCAAAGGTCGAAGAGTACTGCCAGTCGTGCATTCGATGCATATGGCAGAAGATGCTGGCTATGAGAGCGACTCCACTGTCCCACTTGCAGAGCATGGGGCCACGTGAGCTGGTGTGTCTGGATTTCCTATCAATAGAGCCAGATGCCAGGAACACCGCGAATATCTTGGTTATTACAGATCACTACACCAGATATGCGCAAGCCTTTCGTACCAAGGATCAGAGGGCATCCACCATGGCCAAAGTGTTATGGGAGAAGTATTTCATTCATTATGTCTCCCCGGGCAGATACATAGCAATCAGGGATGGGATTTCAAGAGTAGGCTCATATATGCTTGGAGTCGAGAAGTCCAGGACTACGTCCTAAAACCCACAGGATGATTCCCAACCTGAGAGGTTCAACTGGACATTGCTAGACATGCTTGGAACATTGGAGATCACAAAAAAGAACAAGTGGAGTCAACATATTGGACATCTGGGGGGGGGGGGGGGGGGGTCACGTGATGACGTAGGATCGAGACGTGGAAATCCGGCTCTCCTGTAAAAAAAATCAGTAAATTAATGTTTAAGCGAAGAAAAGTTAGTAAATACTTTCTAAAAGTTACTTATAAGCTACTCAGGATTGTTCCAAAATATGACTCATAAGCAGAAGCAGAAGAAAACTACTACCTTGAAGACGGCACAAGTTGGAAAAGAATCGGGGCCCGGCGCCACAAAAGAGCCACGGGCTCAAATGCATTTTACCTCCGGCGATACAGAACAGGAAACTGCGGTAACATCAACAGTCTCCAAAGAAAAAGAGCAACAAGAATTGCGCGTGCGTGAAGGAAGGGGCATGCACAAACATGAGCAACCTGAACTATAAATCCCAGCTACGATCGGAACTGGAAGTGAAAGTGAATCTGAGGCAGATTCCCAGATGAAGATGAAGCTAAAAGTTTTTCTGGAGACACAGGAAAAACTTCGGTGCAAATAATGCATGAATTAAAAGCATTAAAAATAATAAAAATATGAAGATTATGTTCAAAAAAATTACGAAAAAACAGGACAAATCGGATAAGAAAATTAAAGACTTGGAAGAAACAACAGGAGACATCATTGAAAGAATGAATAAAATGGAAGACAATATTTCTGCCTGGACATCAGAAAGAAAACAGTTGTTGGAAAAAGTGGATGTGCTTGGAAATTTTAGTAGACGAAATAATATTAAGATTGTTGGATTTAAAGAAGATTTAGAGGGAGAGGATTCAATAAAAATTTTTCAAAAATGGATCCCGGAAAATTTGGAAATGGAAGAAGGAACTCAGTTAATTGAAATTGAAAGGGCCTTAAGACCAAGACCTCATTGATCAAAACCCATGATCAATCATGATAAGATGTTTAAGATATCAAGATAAAGAAAAGATCCTGAAGGCGGCTGCCCAACGTGCAAAAAAAAACAGGCCATTGATGATAGAAGGGAAAACAGTTCTTTTCTATCCTGATACAAGTTATGGCCTTCTGAAGAGACAGAAGGAATTTAACCCAGCGAAAAATGTTTTATGGGAAAAGGGTTATAAATTTATAATGCGTCACCCAGCAACCCTGATAATTTTTTGGGATGACGGAAAAAGAAAATTTTTTACTGATTATCGGTATGAGGAAGAGTTTGCACAAAAACTTGCAAATATTTGCTAACCACAGCCAAAGATTTAAAAGTGAAACGGATTAAAGATGAAGACAGGAATGGAATGGAATTGATGGACATTTAAGGGCAAAATAATATTTAAATATGTTCTTAATTATATGATACAGGGGGAGAAAGGTAAAAATTTGAGAAATATTAATTGAGAGTAGTGACATTTTTTTTCTTCTCATATATACATTTTTATGCACGGGGGAGCTGGGGGAACTTCGGATTGATTGCTACGGGATTCACGTGTGTAATCATGGTGATTGCCATGACCCGAATGTTGTGTTTTTTTTATTCACAATATTAGTAGGGGGGTATTTTGTTACTTTTTTCTTTATAATCTATTTTTCTTCTATCTTTCTTTCTTTGCCTGGATGATCGGGGCGGGGGGGGGGGGGGGGGGAGACACATAGCAACATGGAGAATTTTAAAAAGATTCCCCAAGGTACTACGAAAGTTGAAAGATTAGGTATTATTATAGATTGGAGTAACCCTATTAAAAATAGGACTAATTTACTGAATTTTTAAAGTTTTAATGTTAATGGGTTTAATGGACCAGTGAAAAGAAAAAGAACTTTAACATACATTAAGAAAATGAAAATAGATATAGCGCTTTGTTTTTACAAGAAACACACTTAACAGAGATAGAATATCAGAAATTAAAAAGAGATTGGGTCGGAAATGTTACTGCAGCTTCATTTAATTCAAAGGCGAGGGGAGTTGCAATTTTGGTTAATAAAACTTTTACCAATTAAAATACAAAATGTATTAATTGATTTGGCGGGGAGATATGTAATTATACATTGTCAAATTTTTTCAGAACTATGGACTCTTATGAATATTTATTCACTAAATGAAAATGATGTAAAATTTATACAAGAGGCCTTTTTGAATTTGGCTGATGCACATGACAAAATATTAGTAGGTGGAGATTTTAACTGTTGTCTAGACCCAATTTTAGTTAGATCAACAAAAGTTGTTACAAAGTCAAAAGTAGCAAAATTAACTTTATCATAGATGAAAGATTTAAATTTGATTGATATATGGAGAATTAATCCAAAAGAAAGAGATTATTCATTTTATTCAATTAGACACAAAACTTATTCAAGGATAGATTTTTTTCCTATTATCAACGAATATTCAAGACAGAGTGAAAAATATGGAATATAAAGCAGGAATATTGTCAGATCATTCTCCCTTGATAATGACAATGATAATGATAGATAAAGAAGAATCAATTTACAGATGGAGATTTAATGCAATATTATTAAAACATCAAGATTTTTGTGATTTTATGAAAAAGCAGATTCAGTTTTTTTTAGATACAAATTCACATTCAGTTGATGATAAATTTATATTGTGGGAAGAAATGAAGGCATATTTGAGAGGCCAGATAATGTTACACTTCTAAAATTAAGAAGGAATATATGGTAGAAATAGATCAATTAGAAAAAGAATCTCAAAGATATATGACAGAAGAAAAACGGAGACAACTTATTAATAAGTTACAATATAATACACTTCAGACATATCGAACAGGAAAAGCAATTATGAGAACTAAACAGAGATATTACGAACTAGGTGAAAGATCACATAAGGTCCTTGCGTGGCAGTTAAAAACAGACCAGACTTCTAAAACGAAAAATGCAATTCGAACAAGAGTAAATAAAATTACCTATAAACCTTTAGAAATTAATGAAACTTCCAAGAATTTTTATTCTGAATTGTATAAATCAATGTCAAGATAGAAAGGTTTTCATCACAAATAACTCTTCCAAAATTAAATACGGAAGAACAGAAGGGATTAGATATGCCTTTTACATTAAAAAAGGTTGAAGAAGCTTTAGGATCATTTAAAATAATAAATCTCCAAGAGAAGATGGTTTTCCGCCTGAATTTTATAAAAAGTTTTATAAAAAGTGCATTACTAACGATGTGTCCCAGTGCACACCCGGTTCGTTGAACCAAGTGGGGTCGGACCACGATAATGAAAGGCATGGACCAGATTAACCTGACTTCCCTATACAAGCCTAGCCGCCATAGCAGCTCATACTCAAAACTCTGCAGCCTAACTTCTCCCAGCCAAACATATACATCCACCAGCCCTACACTCAAACCTAATCCTAAAGTCCAAAAGGGGCACACACCCCCACAAACCCTAGGCAACTTCCCGATTAGCCCTGGCTTCAGCCCCACAAACCCTAAGCACACCCCGATCAACACCTGCAAAACCCCACAAACCCGATATATACATCCACCAGCCCAACACTCAAACCTAATCCTAAAGTCCAAAAGGGACACACACCCCCACAAACCCTAGGCACTTCCCGATTTACCCTGGCTTCAGCCCCACAAACCCTAAGCACACCCCGATTAACCCTCGCTAAACCCCCACAAACCAGATATCCTATGTCAAGAGGGGCAAGATTCAACAAAGGCAAGTGCTGGATCTGGTTAATGAAGGCGTGGGTCAGATCAAAGTGGCAGGGTCACATGAAACTGAATCTCAAGTGACGAATCTTAAGTGATTTATTAATTCCTCCTTTTATGGAGTTAGTATATCAAGCGGAAAGATCGCATAAACTTCCAGAATCTTTTTCGACAGCTATTTTAATAGTATTGCCAAAAAAAATCTTTTAAAGCCAACATTATATAGACCTATTTCTTTGTTAAACACCAATTATAAAATAATAGCAAAAATTTTATCTAGTAGATTATCTAAATACTCACCAAAATTAATACATATGGATCAAACAGGATTTATCAAAAATAGATCATCAGCAGATAATGTAACCCAGTTACTTAGCATAATTCATTTGGCACAAAAGAGGGAGGAAATGAGTTTGGCAGTTGCTTTAGATGCAGAAAAAGCATTTGATAGATTGGAATGGGATTTTTTATTTAAGGTATTGGAAAAATATGGATTAGGAGTATCCTTTAAAAAATGGATTAAAACCTTAAATACTAATCTCAAAGCTAAAGTAGTGACAAATGGTCAAATTTCAACATCATTTCAGTTAACAAGGTCAACTAGACAAGGTTGTCAATTATCACCTGCTTTATTTGTGTTGGCGATAGAGCCATTAGCTGAATTAATTAGAACGGACCCAGATATTAAGGGTTTCAGAGTTAACCAGAAGGAATACAAGATTAACTTATTTGCTGACGATGTTCTGCTTTATTTAACAAACCCATTGTATTCGCTACGTAAATTATCTTCTAGATTGGAAGAATATGGGAAAATATCAGGCTACAAAATAAATTGGTATAAAAGTGAAATTCTACCTCTTACTAAAGGAGATTATAGTCAATGCCGATTAATAACTCAATTTAGATTACTGATAAATGGTATAAAATATTTAGGTATAAGAGTTGATAATGATATAAAGAATTTATATAAATTAAATCATTTACCATTATTGAAAAAAATTCAAGAAGATCTTGATAAATGGATTATGTTACCAATAACATTAGTAGGCAGAGTAAATGCTGTAAAAATGAATATATTCCCTAGATTACAATATTTATTCCAAACACTACCCCAGAAGTTTTTTCAAGAGTTAAATAAATGTGTAAGGAAGTTCCTTTGGAAAGGTAAGATGTCAAGAATATCGTTGGAAAAATTGACATGGAAATTTGATCTAGGAGGGTTATAGCTTCCAAACTAAGAATTATTATAAAGCAAATCAACTTAGATTTATTGCATCTTTTTTTGATGAAGATAAACCAGCATGGATTAGAATAGAACTAGATAAAATAGGAGAAAATATACCTGAAGATTTTATATATAAGTGGGAATCTAAATGGATACGGGAAAAGAAAGAATCTCCTATATTAAAACATTTGATTGATTTATGGAATAAGATAAATGTTGACGATGAGATAAGGAAATCTTTATTAGCAAAGAGACCTTTAATTCAAAATAAACATATTCCTTTTACAATGGATAACCAACTTTTATACAACTGGTTTCAAAAAGGGATTAGATATACAGGAGACTGTTTTGAAGGAGGTATCTTAATGTCATTTGATCAATTAAAGAATAAATACAAAATATCAAACAACACTCTTTTTTGTTATTTTCAATTAAGGGCTTATTTAAGAGATAAACTGGGTCAAACAATGTTATTGCCGAAACCTAATGAAATAGAAACTTCAATTCAAAAAGGAAAAATTTTAAAAATTATTTCTTGTATGTATAGTTTGATTCAAAATCAGGCAATTAAACAAGGAGTCCATAAGTCAAGACAAAAATGGGAAACTGACTTGAATATTAAAATTGAAGAAACAAGTTGGTCAAGACTATGTCTTGATAGTATGACAAATACAACAAATGTCCGGTTAAGATTAATGCAAAATAATTTTTTACATCAATTATATATTACACCACAAAAAATAAATAAATTAAACCCAAATTTATCTGATCAATGCTCCCGATATAATCAAGAAATTGGTACTTTTTTACATTCAACTTGGTCTTGTTTTAAAATTCAACCTTTTTGGACAAATTTAAGAGTTTTACTGGAACAAGTTATTGGAACACAACTTCCACATAATCCAATATTATTTTTACTAGGCGATATTTAAGGGATAAAACCGAAACCCAAATTGAATAAATATCAGAAAGAATTCATAAAAATTGCATTGGCAGTAGCCAAAAAGGCTATTGTAGTTACTTGGAAATCGGATACATACTTAAGTAGAGATTGTTGGAAGAACAAAATCTTTAGCTGTATTCCACTTGAAAAAATTACTTATAATTTAAGAGATAAATATGAAACATTTCTGAAAATTTGGCGCCCTTATTTACAAAAGATAGGACTAAATATATAGGTGTTCCGAAGATAAAATTACTGGTTATTTGGGGAAAGAAATAAATATATATACTAAAGCTATTATGAATTCCATGGAGCATGTGGGGATCTTCCGATATCCAGGCACTCTTTCTTTCTTTCTTTTCTTCTTTTTTTTTTCTTTCTTTCTATAGGGATATGTTGGGGGGAGGGGTTAAGGGGAGGGGGGAAGGGTTGATAATTTTTTTTCTTTCCTTCTGTAATCATTGAAAACTCAAAAAAAAAATTTAAACATATTGGACGTCTGGTCCACTGCTACAACTGTACATGAAATGAAGCTACTGGGTACCCGCTATATTATCTGATGTCTGGGCGTGAAGCGAGGTTGACCAGTGACCTCTGTTTTGAGACTGGCGAGGGAGACCTACCACCAAAGATTTATCTGAAATATGCATCTGATATGAGAAGGAAACAGCAAAAGGCTTATGAACTAGCTGAGGTCTCGGCTACCAAGCAGGATCAAGAAAATAAGGAGGAGGTACGATCAAAAGTTTAGGTTCCCTCAACTAATGCCCGGAGACTGAGTCCTCATAAAGAGTCTGGGGCTACCTGGAAAGCATAAGATGGCTGACTGCTGGGTGGCTATGCACTACGTAGTGGAGAGCTGGATACCAAACGTACCAGTTCTCCGGGTGAAATCAGAGGATGGGAAAGGACCTATCAAGATTCTCCATCAGAACCACCTTCTACTCTGGGACAAGAGGTGCATGTTGACCCAGAGCCTGACCTGGACCCCACTCCTAGTAAGAGAAGAACTGACAAGCAGCGGAAAGGGCTGAACCAAACATAACCACTGAATGTGATACAGACTCACAGGTTGAGGAAATGGGGGCATGGTATATGCTGCCCTTTGCAAACTCCCCAATAACTGAATTAGAGATTTCCCGCCTTTCACACACTGAGATGGGTGAAATGGGGAGAACTAGCAGTGGATAGGCAGGTTTGTGATTAGAAAATGATGGGAGGCTGGTCTCTAAAATAACTGGGCATGAAGCTGATCTCAGCCCAGTAATGAGGGGATCTATGTTGTTGGGAAGGTCCTCCCCATGAAGACAGAAAGAGCCCAGGGAGTGTCTGAAGCTGAAGAATTAGATGATGTGGTAAGGAGATCTCAAAGTCAGGAAATTGGCCTGTCACACTTGGGGAACAGAGTGTGACACCAATCCCCTTTGGTGAGGTATGTCACTGCCACTTACACCTGGCTTGGAGGTTCCAATCTCACAAAATTTCTGTGACGGGGTGAAAGTCATGAGGTCATGACTAATTCTGGTGGGGTGGGGGGGAGAAAGAGTGTAATGGCCTGGTAAAGGTTTCACTGCTAATGTAATGGTCTTTCTGTAGAAAGAGTGTTTGGGTTATGGTTAGAGATAACAGGTGCTTTGGAATATGAACTGGTCTTTTTGTGACCTGGGGTCTTGGTGACGGAAGATGAAGAGAGAGGACGCTGGAGAGAACCGGTTGTAGGATTCGACCCAGTGGGGGAGCATGATTCGATGGAGCAAGGTGCAGGGGTCCACTGAGGATCGGTGGATATGACTTTTGGAAGAAGTGAGCTCCAACTTGTGCATATTTGACTGTTTAATTATAATGGACCCTTTTTGTTTTTTTCTTCACTAACCCTTTAGATTCATAAATATAATTCCTTTAATCGTATGCAGTGTGCTGTCTGTTATTTCTTGGCACTGAGTTGTAACAGGGTAACAAATCACACAGTATCCACACTAACTGGGGTTTGGGGTGGGAGAGCAGTCTCAATCTCACAGATTGGCAGGACCAGAGTGTGTATTCCTTAGACATATGCAACCCAAGGAAATGTAGATGCACAAAACTTGAAAGACGAATGAATTTTAAGAACAATAAGAGACTTCAAGAGGATATTGATAGTCTGATGATAAGTTAATTTATATACTGTATCTGTCAAAACAACTTGTAAAGTGATACGTTTTGGGAAGAGAAGAGACAGCAATATAAAGAGGGTATACACACACACAAACAGAGCATAAGTTGCTCAAGTTACCAAATCCAATTAAGGCAATTAAGACATAAGGGTTATGGTCTTTATAAAAACAGGCAGAGAATAGCATGGAATTCATGAATCTTTAGAAGAGGCTGTTTCAGCCACAACTGAGTACGTTCATTTTCAGGCACCACAATCATGTGAAGAAACTTCATAGGTTTCTTCCAGGGACTTCAGTTGCAAGAAGTTAATTCTCCTCTTTCAGTTACATAAGGAAAAACTGTTCCCACTAATAGGAGAATCAAGAACAGAGGATTATATAATGACAGAAACTAGTAAGAGAACCAAAAGCGACACGAAGATAACTTTTTCTCAAGCAGTGCATGACCTGCATTCCAGAACTGGAAAGCACTGCCTGAGAGATAGTGGAGGAAAAGTCAATCAGCCACTAAAGAGAAGTTGTCCCCATACACTTTTATCCCCCATCAAGAGGGACTTAAAGCTCTATGTTTCTTTCTGAACAAAAGACCCAATCAGTTCCCTCCAACACCACCCTTCCCCCCACCCAGCAGAACTGGTCCTCACCCTCAACTATTTCTCCTTTGGCTCCTCACAATGTTTCCAAACTTAAGAGCTGGCCACGGGCACTTGCATAGACTCAAGCTCTGTCTGCCTTTTCATCGGTTACACAGAACAGTCCATGTCCAACCCTTCCCTGGTAAAGTTCCCCAACTCTTCCTCCACTACATTGATGCTGCTTCATGCAGAGCTTGTCAATTTCAACTTTGCCCCCAACTTCCATCCTCCTCTTAAATTCACTTGGTCCATTTCCGTCACCTCCTTCCCCTTTCTCTATCTGTCTCTGTCTCCACCTCTGGAGACAAACTGTCCACCAGCAACTTTTATAAACCTAATGATTCCCATGGCTACCTTGACTATAACTTTTCCCACCCTGTCTCCCATAAAAATGCCGTTCCCTTTTCCCAGTTCCTTTGCCTCTACTGTATTTGTTCCCAGAGTGAGGCTTTCCTTTCCAGGACACCTTCTCACCACCTTTACAGGGACTGAATTCCTCATCATCACATGAGCCACGAGCCTCCACATCCAACACATAATTTTCCGCAACTTCCGTCATCTTCAACGGGATCCTACCACCAAATACATTTTGACACACTCTCCACAAAGATCACATCCTTCGTGATTCCCTTGTGAATTCATCCCTCCCCACTAATCTCTCTCCCAGCACATATCCCTACAAGTGACAGAAATGCTACACTTGCCCACTCACCTCCTCCCTTAAGTCCATTCAGGCCCCCAAACAATCTTTCCAGGTGAGGCAACACTTCAGCTGCAAATCTGTTGGGATTGTCCGTTATATCCGGTGCTCCTGATGCAGCCTTCTCTACATTGATGAGACCAGACAGAAATAGGGGGGCCATTTTGTCGAGCACCTACTCCATCCCCCAAAAATGGAATCTTCCAGTGGGCAACCATTTTAATTCCTATCCCCATTCCTGTTCTGACATGTTGATCCACGGCCTCCTCTTTTACCACAATGAGGCCATGCTCAGGGAGAAAGCAGCAACACCTCATATTCCATCTAGATAGCCCCCAACCTGATGGCATGAGCATCGATTTCTCCTTCCAGTAATTTTTCCCCTCCCCCTTCTCTCTTCTTCTGTTCCCACTCTGGCCTCTCACCTCCCCTGGTGCCCCACCTTCTTCCCTTTCTCCCATTGGTTCACTCTCCTCTCCTATCAGCCCTTGACCTTTCCCACCCACCCGGTCTCACCTATCACCCTCTAGCTTGTCCTCCTTCCCCTCCCCCCAACCTTTTTATTCTGGCATCTTCCCCCTTCCTTTCCAGTTCTGATGAAGGGTCTCAGCCCCAAGCATTGACTGTTTATTCATTTCCATGGACACTGCCTGACCTGCGGAGTTCCTCCAGCATTTTGTGTATGTGTTGCGCTAAAAAGGAAGCTAGTTAAGTACAGAAGAAGACAAAATATATAGCGAGAGCTATGGGAAGAGGGTAGAACAATAAAAATAATTAAAAGGTTTTCACAAGATAGTGAGTCAGTGATCAAACGGCTTCCTTCAGTGCTATAACTTTGTGATTTTATGAATGTATGCAGCAAAGTCTATAAAATGACAGTATTCAGCATACATAGAAGTTTCATTATCATAACTCTTGAGTTCAAACAAGATCATTGGAAGGTAAAGAGAATCCCCAGTTAATAGGAATTTATGGTGTGATCAATGAGGCTTCACCAGGGGAGTACCTCATGAGACCCATTATATATAATGTGCACACTTTACTATCGCCATTAAGGATGCAGAGTAAACTAATCTCATTGCATAATTTAAGGTACGTGTCAAATTGGTTGCACAGAAATACAGAATTGTTCATCAAGTACCTGAAGTGCTAAAACCTTTTAATAGCCTATCATGTTTAAAAACACAAACAGTTATTACATAGTAGCTAAAAATAAATCAATATTTAGCAGCATAAACTCAGGCATTATCTATCTCCAGAATGTGCGAGGTATGCAACATGCTGCAGGGGAACCATCTGCTTCCTAGTGTAACGGCTACCCAATCAACTGCTTTGCACAACACCACCCATGAAATGTACACTAACCACTGATCTAATGCAACAAAAGACAGTCCTCAGCATAAACATATTCAATCAGAAAGCTCTACCTATCTGTAACTTATGACAGTATTATCATTTTATATTACAGAATTAAACCATGGAACTTACTTGTGCCATTCACAAGACATTACTTACCTCTCCGTTATCCAAAACTGCCATGGAAGATGACTGACCACAAGCAATAGTAGCCACCAATTTATTCTGTAAGCAACTGGTCACTCTTCGTGGAGTTGGTTGATTGGAAGTTGACCCTGATCCCACCTGTCCACAGTTATTGTAACCCCAGGCATAAACCTATTATGAAATATAAACACATTAGAAAAGAATTTACAGGCCACATACAAAACCAAGGGAGGGTAATTTTAAACAGATGGCCTAAAGAAAATGGTACAAAAAAGTCTTAAAAATTGCTCTCAACAATGAGGTATATTAAGAGTCAGAGATGAAGTGTTTTTGTATTAGTTCAGCTCATACAAATAAATTAGGTCATAGACAAAGATTTATTACATTTTAAATAAACCAGAATCTATTATAATCCCTTAGCAGGTCACTGGGAAAAAAATAAGAGCTTCTATCTGAATTAGCAAATAGTTTTAATTTGCAGACAGGGTGGAGGAATGGATGGAGAAACCACCAAGGGAAAACAAGTCAAAACTTTCAGAAAAATTCAAATATGTTCTTTTGCTTTGCTTTTCAAATTATCTTTGAATTCACATATACTTCACTTGTACACATGCTGACTGATCTGCTAAGTGCTTTCTGCTCTTACTTCTGATTTCCAAGACCTACAGTTTCAAATTTTTCTTCTCAATTCACTATAAATGCACAATAGCACATGAGGCACATTCATAAACCCACATTTTGATTTTCCTTTTAAATCAGTCCCTCAATTGGTCCTCGTCGTGGTTTGGAGGCTTGTGTGCCTCAATGACCCCGAGAGGGCTGGCTGGTTTCTGCGTTGGCTCTTGGTAGGGTCACACATGTTAGACAGGTCAACGGCAGAGACCAGACCTAGAGTGGCTCACTGCTCCTCCAGGGTTGGGGGTTCTGCTCAAGGTTAATATCCCCGACTGGTCAAACAAAACCACTGTGGAAATAGTAATGAAGAATCCTTCACAGCTACGTGCCATGATATTCCTGAATCTCCAACCAGGATTGTATGGCCAACAGTAGCGTAAACTGAGAGGAAACTACTGGCATGATGAAGGAAACCCTGTTATAGATACATAAGTAGCACAGTAGGGTAATATAACACTATTGCAGGGCCAACTGTAAAACTGAGGTTCAACTCCCGCCACTGTCTGTAAGGAGTTTGCATGTTCATCCCGTGACAAGTGCTCCAGCTTCCTCCCATGTAGGAAAGAACCTGTGAGTTCTGGCTAGTACGTCATGGGCAAGCTGTGATGGCACCAGAGGCATGGCTACACTGGCAGTCTACCCAGCACAATTGCCACTCACTTGATTTCACGCAAATGACGTATTTCACTGTAGTTTCAAAATACATGTGATAAATAATGCTTACCTTTAAGATCTTTAATCTTTAAACAAATTGCAAAACGTTCCATTCTGATAATTTAGGTTAAAACTAGATCAAAATAAAATCTCTCTAATGTCCCATTCATGCTTGACAAAAGAAGATTACTGCTATCATACACATCTGTATTAATGGACCACACATAGTATATTTTGGTCTCCTACAGTTTTCTGTGTTTTCTTTCTCGCCGCCGAATAGTAGGCTGGAGGTGTGGAGTTTGGAGTTTGATGTCCTTGTGGGCAATACATTATTTTTTGTGCAAGGGAGGGGTTGGAGATTTATGGTTGATATTCTTGTCGGTGTTTTTCCATGTGGGGGATCTGATAGTTTTTTTTTAATGAGGAAGGGGGCAGGGGGTTTGGGGCTTCTAGATGCCGTTTTCCCGGCGGGCTATCTGTTAGTTTTTGTGCAAGTGAGGGGTGGGGGTAGGGGTTGTGGTTTGCGAGTTTCTGTTTCTTTTTCTTTTCCATGCAAGGTGACTGATGTCTTTTCTTTCAAAGACATCCATGGTTTTTCTGTATTTCCTGGCTACCTGGAGAAGACGAATCTCAAGAGTTGCATTCTGCATCCATACTTTGATAATAAAAAGATCTTTGAACATACATTGCTTAAACTGTTTACGAAATAAAAATGCATCACAAGTTAAAGGAAACTATAAAGTGTATCATAGAGTAACATATTCTTAATTAGTTCACTGATTAATTGACCATCTCTGCTGCCACATTGCCACTCTGGTTCTGGAGATAAAAGAGCCAGTTCTCTAGGAAGGTCAGGCTTTTTGGTAACATTCAGAGAATTTTATCAGGCCCTCAATTTTCTTCTAAGTGAGCAGATCATTAAATCAGAAGATGTGAATTCATGAATTCTCTTTCCCAGCAAGTGCAAATGCCTATGCAATCACACAAGCAGCACCAGAACATTTAGATAAAAGGATCAAAATGATACTACCCTTTTTTCAATTTGATTATCTCATTTATTATTGTTGGATAGCATTGGATCTCCGATTATTAGAATGGAAAAAAATTCATAGCAACTACACCTTCAAATTTTGCACACAACTTTAATTAATATCTGCTTAATCTTTCCTGACATGTAGATAGGAGAATTTAAAGACGTGGTCCTAAACTACACTGAATTGAATAGGGTACAGAATTTAATGCTGCAAGTATTCCCCTCAGTGTCAACAGGAGGAAAAAAGTAACATACAGATATTGAAAGGCCAAGTTAGAGTGGACATGGAGGGTGGGAGGAGTCTGGGACCAGAGGGCACAGGCTCAGAATAGAAGAATATCCCTTTCGAACAGAGGTGATGAACTTGTGGGATTCTTTGTCGCAGTGGAGGCCAAGCTGAGGCTGATAGGGTATTGATTAGCAAGGGTGTCAAAGGTTATGGAGAGAAGCAACAGAATGGGGTTGAGATAGAAAATAAATCAGCCATGATCAAATGGCAGAGCAGACATGATGGTCCAAGTGGTCTAAATCTGCTGCTAGGCCTTATGGTCTAACACTGGTACAAAATGTAAAGATACTGAAAGAACATGGATAAAGTTCTTAAGAACATTGTAGGAATAGAGAATACTGCATAGATGGAGAGAACTAGGCAAAGAGTAACCAAAACTACTGAGGAAAGAAAACAAAATTTGACTGGTATTCAGATATACATCATTCAGTTGACTGAAAATCTGAAAAATCTATCAGTGCAAATTTTAATGGCTCATGCAAAGGAATGGGCTTAATTGCTGTATCTCATTCAAGGTAATCTTACTTATTTTCAAGTTTGAGAATGGGAATTCTAATCTTGAAAGGATTTCAAAAATTTCCAGTCTAATGGCATATAGAAGTTTATTTCTTAATTAACTCTCAAATAAATTTTACTCACTTCCCCATCAGAAGTCAATGTCATGGAATGATGGGATCCACAGGCCACCTCGATTACTTTCTTGTTGAGCAGATTGGTAGAAACCTGACATGGAGACAAGCCTTGAGTAGTTGTCCCATTGCCAAGCTGACTGTAACCATTATTTCCCCAGGCATAAACCTCTCCATCTGCAAATCAATAACAGCATGCTTCTTTTTAAATTTTTTTTTCAGTGTTTTGTGGTATTTATTTATGTAACACTCCAAGATAAAAGACTCTTAAAAATATTGTAAACTTTTACTTTTTCTGGACTGAAACATGTTTGGATTTATTTTTCTAATTACAGCATAAGACAAAGAACAACACACTTGAACAAGTTGTAAAGCACATTACACTTACTAACTTCCAGTTATATTAAACACTTTCACAGTTTATTCTGTTCTTTCTTTCTTCTGAGCACTTGTGGGGCCAAACTGCCCTTCTCATTCACTGAGCCCTCTGGCTTAGCTTACGAATATTTGATTGTGTTAGTTATGACACGTCATCATCCCCTCATGTGACGTAGCCTCACTCTTCTAGAGACAGTACTCTTGACAACTTAAGATGAGCTTCATGATAACTTGGAAAGATTTAGCACATCCTGTCAAAAAGTTGACCTCAGATAGATGAAAGTCTACTGGTGGTATTAAACATCCATTAAATTTATTTTGGTTCAATCCATTCTCAACCCTAATAGTGAAAAGACTGCTAGCATGATAAGAAGGTAAAGCAACCTGTCCAGGCAAATTGTAAACTTGGTATTTAAGTGAGTGCTGTTGACACCAGACACGTGCAGGAATCTGAAATAGTGTTTGGCATTTATCAAAATCCATCTTTTTTTTTAAATAAAGGGAACAACACATTAACTTTGGAGACTATACAAAATATTGGATGCATCCCAAAGGAAACAATGGAGAAGATCAGCACAACTGGTTTGTAAGATGCTCATTGCTCAAGTCAGTTAGCGATAATAATGGAGGATGTCAGCAGGGAGAGGCAATCAGTATCAAGGAAAGAAGGATCTGTCTGGAGGAAGACTGGTGCCAGCAGTAACCAAGTAGGGCTGAGGCCTTTAAATGAAACCAGGTACGAGCGGCTGCTGGTAAAGACCTGGAATAATTGTAAGTGTTTAATTTAATTGAAACATTTCTGAAAATTTGGCGCCCTTATTTACAAAAGATGGGATTAAATATATAGGTGCTCCGAAGATAAAATTACTGGTTATTTGGGGAAAGAAATAAATATATATACTAAAGCTATTTTGAACTCCATGGAGCATGTGGGGATCTTCCGATATCCAGGCATTCTTTCTTTTTTCCTTCTCTTTTTTTTTCTTTCTATAGGGATATGTTAGGGGGGAGGGGTTAAGGGATGGGGGGAAGGGTTGATAATTTTTTTTTCTTTCCTTCTGTAATCATTTGAAAACTCAATAAAAAAAAATGTTTTAAAAATCAACCTGATAATACGTACGCCTTTGAAATGAGGGAGAAAACCTGAGCACTTGGGGAAACCCATGTTATCACGAATGAATGATTACTTAACAATGTAATGCAATGGATGGTCAAGCTAGGGTAAGGACACTCATTAGATATGTCAACACCAATATTAAGGTGCAAGATCAGTCATTCACATTCAAACTTGAAGTGAGCGCAATATGTTATGTTCTCCTGAAACAAGCCATCAATATAGGGATATTGGAGTTAAAACCAACAAGTCACACGTTATCAATGCATGGAAAAACTGCACTGGTCTGTGGGGATATGGTTCTTGAAGTTGGTGAAACTAAAGAATAAATATAGTGAAATATGTGTGGCAATATAAATGTGACCTTGTAGTAAATCACGGATACTCTTGTCAATAGTGCCATCCATCAAATGGGCTTAAGGAGGCAAATTATGGTACATTCACTGAAGGGTCAATGGTCACTATTGTGAATTGAAGACTCAGTAAAGGTGAACGGTAGTGTTGACATAATGCACAACACACCACAGATCGCATGAGGTCGTGTCAAGGCAGGATGTTCCAGGTTAGAAAAACCATTGAGTCAGATGCTCCTGCTTGCATTGATAAAGTCCTTCTTTAGTTTCTTTTCTTTCTTTTAAGTTTTTTAATCTAGCATATTTTTCTTGTTTCTTTTTAAATTTGACCACACAGGAGTATCTAACAAAGTGTTTTTATAAAGTCCGAAAATAACTACCCTCATTTAATTTTCCTAAAATACATCTCTCTAAACAATTAATGCTATTATTTTATTTAAAATACATGAAAACAGTTTAACCAAGTGCAAGTCAGCCTCTCTTTCTTGATGTACCATTTTTAATTATCTCTTTAAATCACATCTCTATGTTTTTTTAAGACATTTGCTCATTCTGAGAGTGCTGTTCCCATTACTTCCCTGTCCTGTGTGTATTCACAGCACCAAACTATCACCCTGTGTCAACCTGTAACTGTTACCTGCTCAGTTGAGGAAAAACACCAGAGACACAAAATTACCTCTGAAACGGTTTTTATTCAGAGAGGAGTTCGCAGCCCCATGCACTTCGGGCGTAAGGTAGTCAACTCCCAATTTGTCAGTTTACAAAGGTCATACGTATACCCAAAAGCAGGGTACATTTGCAAATATGGTTACCAATTCAAATTCATCAATTGATTGGCTATTGCATAGCTAAGCATGCAAAATACTCAGAATTTAGCAAAGGTTGAAGTGTAATACCTATAATTAATACTGACGTACTTCAGGACACTTGAAATACTTTGGTATCCTTAAAATACTTTGCCAAGCACATTGTCTTGTGGTCGCAGGTTCCCTTTTCCTTGTGGTCTCCACATCTGGCCTGGCACCTTATTTTAGCTACCTCTCCTTACTTCCCTAATAACGTACCTCTCTCTTGTCCTGTCTACATATTTTGCTACACTTACCCCTCGCCCACCCCTCTACACATACCCCTTACCCTCTTCACATTCTCACCTGCAGCAAACTAATTCTCCCCTTACATCACAGGCTTGGTGGCCAACTGCAGAACATGACCACCACTAACTGGAAAAAGGACATCTAACAAGAAGAATCCACTTAGACCTTTCATATCACACTGTTCAAAATCTATCATCCCCAGTTCTAAAGATAATCTCAGCTAAATGTTAAAAGCAAACACCATCATGTTCCGAGACAAAATACCAGATTTACCTGTCAACTTCTTCTGGCCAATCCCTGGTTTCACTCAGTGACTAAAGAAATTCTTCAGGTCTGAATGGAAATTATTAACAAGGCCATAACAATAACAATATAATAATAAAAAATTATTATTATCAAGGCATTTAGCCAAGCAGCCAGAGCTCAAAAATGGACTTAAGGTAAGATACTTGTGCAATGGTTTAAATTACTGAAGATCAGGATTACTAATCCAGAGACCCAAGTTTAAATCCCCCCTGTATTAAATGGGAGAATTTAATTTCAGGTTAATAATCCGGATTTTTTTTGAGATTCTGGTCATTAACAATTATCAGCACAAAACTATCAGGTCACCAATGTACCCCAGGGAAGGATATCTGCCATCCTTACCCAAACTGCACTCTGTGTGACCAGTCAGGCAACAAAGTTACACATTCCAAACAAAACTGCACACTTCACCATCACAGTCCCTAGTACATCCCACAGGCAAACAAGACCACAAAGTAGGTAGCACAGTGGGATAGATACACCCTGAAAGTGTTCAACATTGACCCCTGACTTGGAGGGGCAGAGCCATCAAAATGGCACTAAACAGCGACTCCTTTGCTCGCATCTTCAGGAACAGCTCTATTTCTATCTTTGAAATCTCTTTTTTTTTTAATAACCCTTTTCAAGGTTCTTTTGACCTGGAGTTACACTCTGAGTTAGGTTCTTTGTGGGAATGGGACTTGTTCTCAGGGCCTCACGAACAGCCGCTTTTTGATATCCCAAGGACACCAGCGCACCTTCAGGGTTCTGGATTCTCTGGAGACGTGCTGATTCTAGGCCGGTGTCCCTGACTGAAGCGTTGCGGGAGAACAGAGGACACCGGGAGCAGAGTGTCACCTGCCAGGGGTTGTGGGTCCAGGGGGCTGCGCCTCTTTTGCGCCGACTATCTAGGCGCAGATCTTGGAAAAGGTGATGCAACAGACTTTTAACATCGTAAATCAGTGAGTTATTTGTTATGTCTCCTCTCTCGCTGTGAAACAGGGATACCTCTTTTTCCCCTACTAGGGAGAGAGGGATCCTCTGGTATGTCGAATTACGAGGTGAACAAATAGTTTTTGGGGTACTTATTTAATAAAGTGCATTTATTTCAATGCAAGGAGTATTACAGGTAAGGAAGACTAACTTTTGGGCTGAATCAATACATATAACTATGGTACTGTGGCCATTACAGAGACCTGGTTGTGAGAAGGAAAGGACTGACAATGTCTCAGATGTGACAGAGAGGGAGGTAAAGAAGGTGGAGGAGTTGCATTGCTGATCAGAAAGAAAAGACATAGTAAAGGACTCATCTACTGAGGAAATATTGATAGAGCTCAAAAATAGGAAAGTGCAATCACTCTGATTGGATTATACTATAAGGTCCCAACAGTCAGCACACGATAGAAGAATATACCTACAGGTAGATTATGAAAAAACCTAAAAGCAACAGGATTGTTGAAGTGGAAGATTTAACATCCCCAATATTTACTGGGACTTTCTTAGTGAAAGAGGCTAAACTAGGACAGAATTTGTTTGGTGCATCCAAGAGGGTTTCTTGAAATGACATATGGTAGCCCAACTACAGAAAGGGCTAAGCTGGACTTTGCACTGGGAGACAAGCCTGGCCAGATCTCTGACTTTTCAATGGGAGAGCATATTGCAAAATAGTGATATCAATGCCTGAAGTTTTAGGATAGTCATAAGATAAGCCTAGATCTGGGAGGGAAGTACTAAACTGGGGCAGGGCAAATTACAACATTACTAGGCAGGAGTTTGGGAGAGTAACTTGGGAGCAGCTGTTTTATTGGGTAAGTCTACAATGACACGCAAGTGTCATTTAAAGGCCAGTTGATCAGAGTTCAAGACAGACACATTTCAGTAAGGAGGATGACAATGACAGTCAGGTTAGGGAAGCCTGCATGACACAAGATGTAAACTTCTACAAATGGATAAAGAAATCATATTTAAGCCTTAGGAAGTCGTAATTGGACAGAGCTTTTGAGGATATTATATAATATAAGGGATTAAGAAGACCAGGAGGAGACATGAACTATCTTTGCCAAGTACGGTTAAAGTGACTAATACTTCCACCTGGGTCCCCTCCTATTTCCCATTCTCCCATAGTCCACTCTCCTCTCCTATCAGATTCTTCCTTCTCCAGCCCTTGACCTTCTCACCCACCTGGCTTCACAAATCACCTTCCAGCTTGCCTTCTTCTCTTCCCCCTACCTTTTTATTCAGCTATCTTCCCAATTCCTTCTCAGTCCTGAAGAAGTTTCAACTGTTTATTCTTTTCCATCGAAGCTGCCTGACCTGCTAAATTCCTCTAACATTCTGTGTGTGTTGCCATGGATTTCCAGCATCTGTAGACTTACTCGTGTCTAAGATGAAAGTGAATTGGATGGCATTTTGTTTTACATATATTAAAACAAGAGGATAACTAGAAGAGAGGGTGGGATTGCTTCAGGATAAAGGATGAAACTTGTGGCTAGTCTGAAGATATCAGCAAATTACTAAACAAGCACAAGGAGGATATGGTGATGAATCTCTTGAAGAGTATTAAGCCGGATAAATCCCCAGACCTGATGAGATCCATCTCAGGTTCTTGAGAGAGGCAAGAGAGGAGATTTCTAAGGCTTTGATGAACATCTTCACATCTTTTCTAACCACAGGTAATTTCTCAGAGGTCTGGGGAGCAGACTATTTTGTTACTTTAGGAATGGAAATAGGCATAATGCAGCAAATTATAGGCTGTTGAGTCTCCCATCAGCAGCAGGAAAACTATATGAAAGGATTCTTAGGGATAGGATTTACTCACATTTGGAAGAACATGGTTTAATTAAGGACAATCAGCATTGCTTGGTATAGGATAGGTCACCTCTTCCAAACCTGAATTTTTTGAGGAGGTGGCAAAGGTGATTGGTGAGGATAGGGTAGTGGATGTTGTCTATTTTAGTAAGGCATTGATGTTAAGTCCCTCATGGTAAGTTAATCAGGAAGATGAAGGTGCAGGGAATCCACAATGAATTCCAAATTCACTTGCTCATAGAAGACAGAGGATAGCAGTGGAAGGTTATTATTCTGGCTGGTGTGTGGGCAATGATGTCCTACAGGGATCAGAGCTGTGGCATCTGATGCTGTCTGTCAGAGTCTGTATGCAAGAAGGGCCAGAGCCGCCTCTACTTCCTGAACAGATTGAAGTCCTTTGGAGTATGCAAGTCTCTCCTTCACATGTTATACCAGTCTGTTGTTGCCAGCACAATCTTCTATGTGGTAATGTACTGGGGCAATGGCATCAACATGGGTAATGCCAACAAGCACAATAAACTGATTAGAAAGGCTGACTCTGTTATAGGATCAAACTGGACACACTGGAGGCTGTGGTAGAACAAAGGACTCTATGGAAATTCCTGTCAATTCTGAAAAATGCTTCTCACCCTCTGCATGCCACCTTGGCTGAACAGAACACATCTAGTAATAGACTAAGACAACAATGGATGGCTCAGGGGTAGGAAAAATTACTTTGACTGCCAGGCTTTAGATGTTTCAGAAAGGACATGGAGGGAGGCAAAAGAGGTGGGTGCATGGCACTGTTGATCAGAGATAGTGTTATGGCGGTGGAAAAGGAGGAAGACATGAAGGGATTGTCCACAGAGTTTCAGTGGGTGGAAGTTAGGAAGAGTAAAGGGTCAATAACTCCACTGATAAGAGTGCTCAGAGGATGTGCAGACCAGCTAGCAGATGTTCTCACTGATATCTTCAACATCTCCCTGAGCAGCACCACCATTCCAACGTGCTTCAAGGCCACCACCATCGTCCCCACAAAATGTCTACCGTCCCATTGCACTCACATCAATCATCATGAAGTGTTTCAAAAAGCTCGTTATGAGGCATATCAAGACCCTGCTGCCCCCCTCACTGGACACCCTGCAGTTTGCGTACTGTCCCAACCGCTCAACAGACGACGCCATTGTCATCACCCTCCACCTGGCCCTAACCCACCTGGACAAAAAAGACACATGTGTTCGGATGCTGTTCAAAGACTTCAATTCAGAATTCAACACAATCATCCCCCAGAAACTGATTGGTAAACTGAGCCTACTGGGCCTGAACACCTCCCTCTGCAACTGGATCCTAGACTTCCTGACTGGGAGATCTCAGTCAGTCCGGATCGGGAGCAGCATCTCTAACACCATCACACTGAGCACATGGGCTCCCCAGGGCTGTGTGCTCAGTCCACTGCCATTCACTCTGCTGACCCATGTCTGTGCTGCAACACACAGCTCGAACCACATCATCAAGTTCGCCGATGACATGACCGTGGTGGGTCTCACCAGCAAAAATGACGAGTCAGCTTACAGGGAGGAGGTGCAGCGGCTAACGGACTGCTGCAGAGCCAACAACCTGTCTCTGAATGTAAACAAAACCAAAGAGATGGTTGTTGACTTCAGGAGGGCACGGAACGACCACTCCCCGCTGAACATTGACAGCTCCTCCGTAGAGATTGTTAAGAGCACCAAATTTCTTGGTGTTCACCTGATGGAGAATCTCACCTGGTCCCTCAACACCAGCTCCATAGCAAAGAAAGCCCAGCAGCATCTCTACTTTCTGCGAAGGCTGAGGAAAGTCCATCTCCCACCCCCCATCCTCATCACATTCTACAGGGGTTGTATTGAGAGTATCCTGAGCAGCTGCATCACTGCCTGGTCCAGAAATTGCACCATCTAGGATCGCAAGACCCTGCAGCGGATAGTGAGATCAGCTGAGAAGATCATCGGAGTCTCTCTTCTCACCATTACGGACATTTACACTACAAGCTGCATCAGCAAAGTGAACAGCATTATGAAGGATCCCACGCACCCCTCGTACAAACTCTTCTCCCTCTTGCTGTCTGGGAAAAGGCACCGAAGCACTTGGGCTCTCAAGACTAGACTATTTAACAGTTTCTTCCCCCAAGCTATCAGACTCCTCAATACCCAGAGCCTGGACTGACACGTTACTGCCCTATTGTCTTGTTTATCATTTATTGTAATGCCTGCGCTGTTTTGTGCACTTTATGCAGTCCTGGGTAGGTCTGTAGTCTAGTGTAGTTTTTTTCTGATTTTGTTTTTTTTTAACGTAGCTCAGTCTAGTTTTTGTACTGTGTCATGTAACACCACGGTCCTGAAAAAACTTTGTCTCATTTTTACTATGTACTGTACCAGCAGTTATGGTCGAAATGACAATAGAAGTGACTTGACTTATAGACCACACAACAGTAAAAGGGACATTGAGGAGCAGATAGGGAGACTGATTCTGGAAAGGTGTAAAAATTACAGGGTTGTCGTGGTGGGAGATTTTAATTTCCCAAATGTTAATTGGCATCCCCTTAGAGCGAGGGGTTTTAATGAGGTGGAGTTTGTTAGGTGTGTTCAAGAAGGTTTCTTGACATAATATGTAGCTAAGCCTACAAGAGGAGAGGCTGTACTTGATCTGGTATTGGGAAATGAACCTGATCAGGTGTCAGATCACTCAATGGGAGAGCATTTTGGAGATAGTGATCACAATTCTATCTCCTTTACCATAGCATTGGAGAGGACTAGGAACAGACAAGTTAGGAAAGCGTTTAATTGGAGTAGGGGAAATATGAGACTATCAGGCAGGAACTTGGAAGCATAAGTTGGGAACAGATGTTCTCAGGGAAATGTACGGCAGAAATGTGGCAAATGTTCAGGGGATATTTATATGGAGTTCTGCATAGGTACGTTCCAATGAGACAGGATAAGGATGGTAGGGTACAGGAACCGTGGTGTATAAAGGCTGTTGTAAATCTAGTCAAGAAGAAGAGCTTACAAAAGGTTCAAAAAGCTAGGTAATGATAGAGAGCTAGAAGATTTGAAGGCTGGCAGAAAGGAGCTCAAGAAAGAAGTTAGGAGAGCCAGAAGGGGCCATGAGAAAGCCTCGGTGGTCAGGATTAAGGAAAACCCCAAGGCATTCTACAAGTACAGTGGGCCCTCCTTATCCGCGAATTCCGCATGCGCAGATTCAACCAACCGCGGATCGGGAAAGCCCAGAAGTTCTCTCTCCAGCACTCGTTTGAGCATGTACAGACTATTTTTTTCCTTGTCATTATTCCCTAAACAATACAGTATAACAACTATTTACATTGTATTAGGTATTATAAGTAATCTAAAAATGACTTAAAAGCACAAGCAGTCCCCGGGTTATGAACGAGTTCCATTCCTGAGTCCGTTTTTAAGTTAGATTTGAGGTCAGAACAAGTACATCTGGTATTATTTAGCGTCAGTTAGTCAAATGTTTTTCTTAGTATATAGTACATATTTTACCTTTCTATGCATATAAAACACTTAAGAAACATACGTATTTCAATAAACAAACCACTCCATTGCTTAGTAATAATTGTAGCTTTCATCGGGGCAGGGCCTTTCACATGCTCCATTAAAATTGTTCCGACTGTAGCCTAATGCTTTTCCAAGGACCGATGACCTTTCACCTCTTTCTGATCGCTCTATTACTTCCACCTTATTTTCAATCGCGATCGTGATTATTTTTGTGAACAGAAACACCACAGATTCAGAGCTACGCCGGGTCCTAATGTCCACTGCACTGAACATGTTAAATAAAGTCTGGGGTTCCACTGGGTCCTAAAGACCACTGCATTGATTCAGGTTAAATAAGGGACTTGAGCATCCACATTTTTTGGTATAGGCGGGGGGGTCTCGGAACCAATCCACCGCGGATAAGGAGGGCTGACTGTATGTGAAGAGCAAGAGGATAAGACGTCAGGGAATAGGACCAATCAAGACTGACAGTGGAAAAGTGTGTATGGAACCAGAGGAGATAGCAGAGGTACTTAATGAGTACTTTGCTTCTGTATTCACTACAGAAAAGGATCTTGGTGATTGCAGGGATGACTTACAGTGGATTGAAAAGCTTGTGCATGTAGATATTAAGAAAGAGGATGTGCTGGAGCTTTTGGAAAGCATCAAGTTGGATAAGTCACCAGGACCAGACGAGATGTACCCCAGGATACTATGGGAGCCAAGGGATGGGATTGCTGAGCCTCTGGCGATGATCTTTGCATCATCAATGGAGAGGTTCCGGAGGATTGGAGGGTTGCAGATGTTGTTCCTTTATTCAAGAAAGGGAGTACAGATAGCCCAGGAAACTATAGACCAGTGAGTCTTACTTCAGTGGTTGTTAAGTTGATGGAGAAGATCCTAAGAGGCAGGATTTATGAACATTTAGAGAGGCCTAGTATGATTCGGAATAGTCAGCATGGCTTTATGAAAGGCAGGTCGTGCCTTACAAGCCTGATTGAATTTTTTGCAGATGTGACAATGATGAAGGTAGAGCAGTAGATGTAGTGTATATGGATTTCAGCAAGACATTTGACAAGGTACCCCATGCAAAGCTTATTGGGAAAGTAAGGAGGCATGGGATCCAAGGGGAAATTGCTTTGTGGATCCAAAACTGGCTTGCCCACAGAAGGCAAAGAGTGGTTGTAGACGGGTCATATTCTGCATGGAGGTCGGTGACCAGTGGTATGCCTCAGGGATCTGTTCTGGGACTCCTGCTCTTCATGATTTTTATAAAGGACCTGGATGAAGAAGTGGAGGGTTGGGTTAGTAAATTTGCCAATGACACAAAAGTTAGAGGTGATGTGGATAGTGTGGAGGGCTGTCAGAGGTTACAGCGGGACATTGATAGGATACAAATATGGGCTGAGAAGTGGCAGATGGAGTTCAACCCAGATAAGTGTGAGGTGGTTCATTTTGGTAGGTCAAATATGATGACAGAATATAGTATTAATGGTAAGACTCTTGGCAGTTTTGGAGGTTCAGAGGTTTCTTGGGGTCCGAGTCCATAGGACACTAAAGCTGCTACACACGTTGACTCTGTGATTAAGAAGGCATACGGTGCATTGGCCTTCGTCAATCGTGGGATTGAGTTCAGGAGCCAAGAAGTAACGTTGCAGCTATATAGGACCCTGTCAAACCCCACTTGGAGTACTGTGCTCAGTTCTGGTTGCCCCACTACAGGAAGGATGTGGAAGCCATAAAAAAGGGTGCAGAGGAGATTTACAAAGATGGTGCCTCGATTGGGGAGCACATCTTATGAGAATAGGTTAAAGAATAGGTCTTATGAGGTCAAATGTAAAGAATGTATAGATAGTGGCAGAATTATTAACAGTACTGACGAATAAAGGGACCATAGGTCCAAATTTATACCTCCCTGAAAGCGGCAACACAGGCAGATAGACAATAAATAAGTGATATAACATCACTAGGGGCTTAGAGTGTAAGAAATAGAAGTCATTTTACAGTTGTATTAAACTTTGTTTCGGTAGTTTCGCATGCATTCTGGTAGCCCCATTACAGGATAGATGTAAAGTCTCTAGAGAGGGTCCAGAACAAGTTTATTAGGATGCTGCCCAAATTAGGAGGTATTAAAGATGAGGAGAAGTTGGATAAACTGGAATTGTTTTCTCTGGAGCATTGGAGACTGAAGGGAGATCTGACAGAAGCACAGACAGAATAGAAGGCCAGAATGCTGTTAAGAACATTTTCAACCTCTCACTGCTATGGGCAGAAGTTCCCACTTGCTTCAAAAAGGCAACAATCATACCAGTGCCAAAGGGGAATAATGTGGGCTGCCTTAATTACTATTCCTGGGACAGTACCCAGAACATCTTTAGGGAGTGATGTTTCAGAAAGGCAGTGTCCATTATTAAGAACCTCCAGCACCCAGGGTGGAGGACCCTTTTCTCACTGCTACCATCAGGTAGGAGATACAGAAGCCTGAAGGCACACTCAGCAATTCAGACTAGCTTCTTCCCCTCTGCCATATGATTTCTAAATGGACATTGAAGCTTTGGACATTACCTCATATTTTTTAATATTCAGTATTTATGATTTTGCATATTTTAAAAACCTATTCAATATACATAATTGATTTACTTGTTTATGTTTTACTTTATTTATTATTATTATTTTCTCTCTCTCTGCTAGATTACGTATTGCATTGAACTGCTGCTGCTAAGTTAACAAATTTCATGTCACATGCCAGTGATAATACACCTGATTCAGATTCTGCTTTTCCCAGTGTAGAAATGTCAGGCACTGGAGGGCATACCTTTATGGTGAGTAGGGTAATGTTTAAAGGGGATACATGGGGTAAGTTTTGTTTCATATAGAAAGTAGTAGGTGCCTGAAATGCACTGAAAGAGTGATACTGGAAGCAAATAGAATGGCGGTGTTCAAGAGGCATTTGGATAGGCACATGAATAGGGATCACACACAAGAAGAAGGGATTCATTTAATTTGGCACCCTGCTTGGCACAGATATCATGGTGTGTAGGGCCTTTTCCCGAGCTGTACTATTTCTGTATTCCATGTTGTGAGCACTACAATCATGTTAAATGAAATTCACTTGGAACAGATCCACCAGTAGAAAACGGATGATTTATGAGGCATCGTGGACCATCAGTTAGGGAAATGTCCACAACCAGTATACAGTCTGAAGCCTCATGGGCCAGCACATTGCTTCCTCTGCCATTAGCAATTATTTGAATAAGTGTAGAAGAGCATGTCATGCACAACATTAAGCTTATCTAAAAATAATTATGAACCAGATGAAGCCATAACACAATGATAAACAGAAAGCTAGCAGCCAGCTGACAGAGCTAAGAAATCTCACAAAGCCAGACATCCTGCCACAATTAGTTATTAATGGTGGTGGATAATTAAACAGGTAACTAGGGGAAGTTATTCCCAGAACGTTCTCACTAGTAATGGCAGGGCCTAAAACAGGTACACTAAAGCATTCATAATAATGTTCAGCTAGTGGGTCATCAAACCCAATTTCCTCCTGAAATCCCACTATTACAGAAAGCAACGTTTAGCCAATTTGATTCACTCCACGTCATATCAAGAAATAGCAGAGTACACAGATACAGCAAAGGCTACCGGACCAGACAAAGTCCTATCTGGTAGTTTGAAATTCACATTCCAAAACTGGCTGTACCTCTAGCCTAGCTGTTCCAATACAGTTAAAACACTGACATCTACCCAAGTGAAATAAGCCACTGCCTTTCATCATAAGTGAGGATATTTGTGAATAACTGCGAAGTCTTCAATTCCATTTGCAAATTGACATGAACCAAACACGTATCATTCAGGAACAGGGTGATAATGGCAAGTTACATCCATGCCTCTAAAGTGCTGGCAATGATCACTCCCAACAAGTGTGTAACCACCTCTTTGACATTCAATTGCATTACTCCAGTATTAACATCCTCAGATGTCACCTTTAACCAGAAATCAGCTGTACCAGCCCATCAAAATTGTGGCTACAAGAGAAGTTATAGCCTAGGTACCTTGTGGTAAGTGACTCGAGTCCTGACACCCCAAAGACTTTCCATTATCTAGAGACGTAGGTCACGAATGTGATGCAATGCTTTCTATTTGCATGGAAATTCAGGAAGCTTGGCACAATTTAGATCAAAGTGGTCTGCTTAACTGGTGCCACATCCACAATAAATACTCATTCCCTCAGTTGCTTGCTTTGGCGATTCCAATAGCACCTCCCAAACCCACAATCTCCATTCACAAGAAGGAAGAAGTCTTCCAGTCCAGTCAGGGGCCACAACCAACATGTTCCCCTCCAATTTGCTCAACATTCTAAATTTGAAATATATTGCCATTCCTTCATCATCACTCGATCTAATTACCAGAATTACCTGCCCTTTGACCAGAAATGTACAGATGCTACAATTGTTACTGTCCAATTCAATAAATCTAACATTAGGTGGAATTTTTTTTTCTAATATCTGGTAAAAATATTGAGATTTCTATACATTCCCTATTCATTAGGGACAGTTTCACTTTAAATTGTTGCAATTACCAGTTAACTTGTTAAAAGCGGGTCGGAGAGTAGCACTGGGCACAGTCCCTTGTTAAAAGCAGGTCGGACAGTAGCACTGGGCACAGTCCCTTGTTAAAAGCGGGTCGGAGAGTAGCACTGGGCACAGTCCCTTGAGGTCTTTTAAGATTCTTTACCTGAAGTTGCAAGCACCACGTGGGGTCCACTTCCATAATTTAGGTGAACAATCTTCTTGCCACACAAAACGTCGATTTTCCTGGGCTCTATTGTACTCTGAATATCACCAGTTCCTAAGCAACCACTACAGTTCGTCCCAAGGACAAATACCTAACGGCAAAATAAGAATTTGAATTTAGTCTGTAATTCTTGACAAATTTGAATTGGTTTTCATTAATAGCTTAAACATTTTGGTTTGGATTCTCAAAAACAAATGTCTAGAGAATTTACTTTATGTTGGAATTAGACACCATAGACTCAAAAGGAATGAGACTACAGATACTGTGAATCTGAAAGAAAAAATTCTCAATACATTTGCCGAGAGAGAAGTAGCATTCCAGATCAATATTCATTCATCACACAGTTTGGGGGTTCAGCTAAAGAAAATAGCCTCTCCATGGAAAACAAGTAAAACTGGAATCTGAAACAAAACAGATCAGTTTGCTCAGACTCAACCCCCGACCCAAAACATTAACTGGTTTCTCTTGCTACAGACGTTGCTTATCTAGCTGACTTTTTCCAGTGCTTTTTGTTTTGGTTGTAGTAGTCTATACAAGTTCCTTATCAAAATGTACTATCTATCTCTCATCTTTATTTGATACTGAACCAGCTGGGGAACAAGCTAGTCAGTAAAATCAAAAGCAAAACACTACAGCTCCTGGAATGCTGAAAATTAAATTACTGAAAACTCTATCAATGTACAGAGAAACATGAAATTTATTACTGCAGGCCAAAGATATTTTGCCAAAGCTAATTCAAGGCAACCATGCAGTAACAAAAGGTTGCTAACAGACAAAGCATCACAGATACCCTTGGCTCATGAATAGTTGAAGATTTATTTTCAAAATGCTTAAGGAGACCCATTTTTTATTTAAATATAAATAACAACTTTTGTTCCATTTATTTGTATTTGTTTCCATTACTTAAGAATCAGGACAATGTCTTGATAGCCTTAAGGAAAGGACATTACCTCATCATTTTCTGTGACGTACAGAGTTTCATTACCGGATGCACCAAAGACACAGGCCAGGCGAATAGAGCGGAGGTCTTGAGGCGGAAGCAAGGCAAACAATGGCCACTTCCCAACATCCAACATGACAAGAGTCTTTCAGTGAAGCACAGCAGAGTGCGACAAACAAGGCCTGCAAAGGAAAGATAATAGGAATGCTCTCAGCACTGTACTTAGTTCTAGTTCATTCTGACATTACTGTAAATTCGGATGAGGAGGAAAATGACCTTCTACTGACTATAGGTTTAATTAGCTGATTTTGCTAAATTTCCCAATTCAGGTGAGTGACTTTTCAGTGACAAACAGATGCCACCCCAGAAAAATGAAGTGACATCTCATGCTAACTTCTTTGTTTAGATTATCCATAATCCAGACCATAAGATTGAAACTGAACAGAAAATCTAAACTCCATGTGGGCTTTAGCCACATAAAAGCCACATCCTTTTAGTATTCACCGAAAAGGATCATTTTCAGGCAGATTAACATTTCTGTTAAGTTACACATTTGTAACCTTTCAGCACAGTGACTTCAACTTAGAAATCAGACAAGTTTTAAATTGTAGAAAAGGGATGAAAAAAGGATTGATGATAGATCAACAACCTTAAGTTTCCTCTCTATGGCTACTGCCTGATCTGCTGAGTATTTCATGCTTGTGGCTTTTAACTTCAGTTTTCTAAAATTTACAGGATGTTTGCTTTTGATAAATAACTGGCCGAAGGAAAGACAGGACTGGCAGCTCAATGCACCAGAATACAGATGCTACAGACACGACAGGGGTGCAGGTAAAAGAGAAACGGAATTTGCCATCTTGATGAAGGAGGACTTAACAAGTCAGTAGTGAGGATATTCTTGGGAGATCATCCAGTGAGGCCATATGGATAGGACTTAGAAACAAGGGAATGGTCACTCGATGGGAATATATTATAGAACCCCCCCCCCCCCACCCCGCCCAATAACAGTCACCAGGAATCAGAACAGCAGGTATGCAGAGAGCCTGCAGCTAATTGTAAACATAATAAGGTAGTATGAGTGGGAGATTTTAACTTCAGTAATATGACTGGGCTAAACATTGTGTAAAAGATCTACTAAAGAGGGTAGGGGAAAAGATCAGTGAGTACTTTGGGTACAGTGACCATAACTCTATTAGTTTTAACAAATTTATGGAGATAGATACAGTTAGGTCACTGATAAATGCACTGAGCTAGGTAGAGCAAATTTTGGAACCATTTAATGGGTGCAGTGGTTGACTGGACAAGTCCTTTGCCAAATGGGAGGCATTTCAGACCGTAAGATTTAGCAGCAAAATTAGACCATTTGGCCCACCGAGTCTGCTCCGTCATTTCATCATGGCTCATCCAATTCTCCTCTGACCCAATCTCATGCCTTCTCCTGTATCCCTTCATGCCCTGACCAATCAAGAACTATCAACCTCTACCTTAAACATACATAAAGACTTGGCCACCACAGTGGCCTGTGGCAAAAAATTCCACAGATTCATCACTCTCTGGCTAAAGAAATTCCTCATCTCCATTCTAAAAGGATGCTCCTCCATTCTGAGGTTTCAATGAGGTCATTCCTCATTTTCCTGAATTCTAGTGAATACAGTCCCAGAGCCCAACACTCTTCATATGACAAGCCACTCAATACTTGAATCATTTTTGTGAACCTCCTTTGAACCCTCTCCAGATTCGGCACACCTCACAATACTCCAAGTGAGGCCTCACAAGTGGTTTATAAAGTCTCAACATTACATCCCTGCTTTTATATTCCAGTCCTCTTGAATTGAATGCTAACGTTGCATTTGCCTTCCTCACCACAGACTGAACCTGCAAATTAACCTTTAGGGAATCCTGCTCAAGGACTCCCAAGTCCTTTTGCACCTCAGTTTTTTTAATTTTCTCCCCATTTAGAAAACGGTCAATGCTTTCATTTCTTCTACCAATGTGCATGATCTTACACTTCCCAACACTATATTCTGTCTACCATTTCTTTGCCTATTCTCTTAATCTGTCTAAGTCCATCTGTAGACTCTCTACTTCCTCAAAACTACCTGCCCCTCCACCTATCTTCATATCGTCTGCAAACTTTGCAACAAAGCCATCAGTTCAATCATCGTTGACATATAGCATAAAAAGAGGTCCCAACGCATACCCCTGTGGAACACTACAAGTCATAGGCAGCCAACCAGAAAAGGCTTCCTTTATTCCAACTCTTTTCCTCCTGCCAATCAACCACTTCTTTATCCAAGCTAGAATCTTTCCTGTAATACCATGGGCTTGTAGCTTGTTAAGCAGCCTCATGTGTGGCACCTTGTCAAAGGCCTTCTGAAAATCCAAGTGCACACCATCAACCGATTTTCCTTTGTTTATCTTGTTGTTATTTCTTCAAAGAATTCCAACAGATTTGTAAAGCAAGATTTTCTCTTGAGGAAACCATGCTGACTATGGCTTATTTTATCATGTTCTTCCAAGTACCCTGAGACCTCATCCTTAATAATCAACTCCAACATCTTCCCAGCCACTGTGGCCAGACTAACTGGTCTCTAGTTTTCTTTCTTCTGCCTCTCTTCCTTCTTGAATGGTTCCAGTCTTCCGGAACCATTCCAAAATCTAGTGATTCTTGAAAGATCAGTATTAATGCCTCCACGATCTCTTCAGCTACCTCTTTCAGAACCCTGGGGTGTACACCATCAGATCCAAGTGACTTATCTACCTTCAGACCTTTCAGTTTCTCAAGAACCTTCTCTCTAGTTATGTTAACTTCACACACTTCATGACCCCTGACACCTGGAACTTACACCATACTGCTAGTGTCTTCCACAGTGAAGACTGATGCAAAATACTTATTCAGTATGTCTGCCATTTGCTTGTCCCTCATTACTATCTCTCCAGTGTCATTTTCCAGCAGTCCAATATCCACTCTCACCTCTCTTTTACGCTTTATATATCTGAAGAAACCTTTGGTATCCTCCTTAATATTACTGGCTAGCTTACTTTCATATTCTATCTTTACCTTCTTAATGACTTTAGTGCAATGTCAGGAGTTCAGAGCCCACGTTTAAGGTGAAGGTCAAAGCAGGCAGGTTTCAGCAACCCTGGCTGACAAGAGCTATTGAGATTCTGATTAAAAACAAGAAAGAGACAAACACTGTACATAAACAATTAGGGGCTAATGAATCCCTTGAGGTCACTTAAGAGGCAAAAAAAGGAAATGAGAAAGGTGGCAGGCAAGGTGAGGCAAGATCCCGAGAAATTTTATAGGAATAAGTAAAAGGATTGCTCAGAGAGAATAGATCCACTTAAAAGATCAGCATAGCCATCTGTACATGGAACCAAAGGGCAGGGATTTTTAATGAATATTTCTCTTCAGTTTTTACCTTGGAGAAAATGATGGAAGCTAAGGAAATGTCATGGACCACATATGACTTAGCAGGGCGAATGTATTAGAGACCTTAAAATGCATTAAGGTATATAAATCCCCGAGTGCACTGTCAGATCTTGTGGAAGCTCAAGAAGAAATTGCAAATGCCATCACAGAGATTATTTGCTTCATCTCTGTCCACAGGTGAGGCTCAGAATGACCGGAGAGCGGCTAATGTGATACAATTTTTTTTTTAAAAAGGGCATCAACAAACAAGCCAAGAAACTACAGGCTCGTGAGTCTGACATTGGTGGCAAGTAAATTTCCAGAGGGGTTCTGGGGGACAGGATCCTCTAACGTTTGGAGAGACAGAGACTAATTCAGGACAGCTAGTGTGGGAAGCTGTATCCGAAAATGCCTTGGAGTTCTTCAAGGAGGCAAACAAGAGGGGGGATGAGGGTAGGGAAGTGGATGTTACCTATATGGATTTTAGTAGGGTGTTTGACAAGGTCCCTCATGGAAGGCTGGTCTACAAGGTGAGATGGCATGGGATCCACAGGGAGATCGTGGACCGGATTCATAATGGGATCAGTAGTAGGAAGCAAATGTTGATGATCAAGGGTTCTTTGTCAGACTGGAGGCCTGTGTCTACTTCACACAAATGATGGAATGAGCTGCCAGAAGTAACGGTTGAAGTGGATACATTAGCAACATCTAAAAGCCATCTTGGTAGGTGCATGGATAGAAGAGGTTTAAAGGACTGTGGGCCGACTGCAGGGTAATGGGACTAGCTCACTGCACATGCAGTCAGCATGGACGAGTCCAGCTATGGGCCCTGTTTCCACACTGTGAAGCTTTTTGCCCCTTTGGCCACACAAAAGACCTTTTCTCCACAGATCTTGGGGTTGAAGAGGTCACAACTGAGACATACTTGTGTTTAGGGTAGGGGCAGGAGTGCCAATCAGGACGTCAAGATGATCAGCTGCTGAAAGGATTTCAAGACATCAGACGTCAAGGCTGAACCAAGCTGGGAAAGGTCCAAAGACACATGGAGGATCAACGTTTTATGGGAACCCCTTCTAAAACTCATTCCCAGGGCTCCTTCAGCAGCCCATCTCCTCTAAATATATCAATGAAGCAGGCCTCACATTTACAGGGAATAAGCTGCTTGTGTCCGTTAGCTACCTGTGTGAATTTTGGATGTTCCTGTGCAGGGAGTACTCAACAGCAAAATCATTTCCTTCAATACAGATGGAGTAAATACGAAATTGCATTAAAATATTCAAACAACTTCTAATGTACAGTGGACACAAACGTTATACTGCGTAACATAATTTCTAAATAATTGTGTTGTCAATAGAACATCATTTTGACAAATACAAGTCTTCTGGTGCAATATAAAATACAAAAGTGCACACACTCTACCCTCGCAATAAACATATTTCAAGGCTCCTGAACCCGTTATTGCTTATTTTTAAAAGATAAAACGAGAAATTGGAGAAATACCAAATTAGACACAGCTCAGTTTTATTGAATAGACTGTAGCTCACACCCGGGTTGGAAGTATAAATCCAATTCACGCAAAATGGGTTTTCTTTTTTTAAAAAAAATAAAGAAGATAAAGCGTAGTGCTCGACAGCTCCTACAAGTGCAAGACTTACATTCAGATATGGACCGGTCAGCACTCGACTGCTCCTCTGGCCCCTGGTTCCGGAAGAGAGGGAAGCGTGCCGCCTACGGGAGCTGCGGCGTCCAATCAGATTGCAGCCTCCAAATCTCGCGCGACGGCGGGGTGGCTCGAGGAGGCTGGCGGGCGGGGAGAGACGGACGGTGGAAGAAAAGCGAGAGACAGCGGAGAGCGATCTGACAGTGAGGAAGATGAACAAGTTCAGACAGAAGGTGCTGTCATAATAAGGTTTGATGAGAAGGCTGAAGGAAAGACGAAGAAAATTAACCCGTTTGTACTAACAACAACACTGGCAAGTAAGATAGGGGAAATAGTATTTGCAAAAGTCCTTAATGATGGCAGCCTATTGGTAAGGTGTGCGAATGAGGAGCAGCTTGAGAAAGCACTCGAATTAAGAGATAGGAAAATGTAGCGTGGAAGACGCAGGGAGAGTGGGAGCACGAGATGGTGGTAGATGTAAAGGAGTGATCACGGGGGTATAATGAGTATAAATATTGAGGAGTTAAAGAGGAATATCAAAGGAGGAAAAGTAATGAATGTGCAAAGACTGAAAACAACAAAGGAGGGAGTGAAAAGGGAAAGTGAAACAGTATTGATTGAATTTGAAGAAGAAAGAGTGCCAGGGAAGGTGTTCCTGGGTTTCATGAGTTACTCAGTAAGAGTGTATGTGCCAAAGCCATTGAGGTGCTGTAATTGTCAAAGGTTTGGACATATAGCTAAAAACTGTACTAGGCAGAGGTGATGTGCTAGATACGGGGGTGATCAAGAGTATGGAAAGTGTGGAACAGGAATGCGACCAAAAGGCTGTAATTGTGGAGGAGCTCATAATATAGTGGGTGTGAGGTTATGAAACGAGAGAATAAAATTCAAGAAATAAGAGTGAAAAGAAAGATCACTTATGCAGAAGCTGTAAGAATGTCAAGAGAACAGAATAATGCTCCTAATGAACAGGGAGCAGAGGGATGTGCAACAAAGAATGCAAAGAGCTTACTGGCCAATAGCCAGGAATGCAACAAAGAACAAATGGCAAGATTTATGTAGACAAAAAGGCTCCAGTAATATTTCTTGCAGGAGTGATTAATAGTACTGCTGAGGTAAAGTCAAAAAGTGAAAAAATTCAGCTGGTTGTCAAAGTAGCAACGAACCATTTAGGATTGACATGGGAAGAAGTGAGGGAGAACTTCACTAATCAGTCAAACCAGGAAGTGTCATGGGTTGGTTAATACTAATTATGGTGATTCTTTTGCAATAGAATGCAAAGAGCTTACTAACCAACAGCAAGGAATTCAAGCAGTTTATTAAAGAAATGGTTGTAAAACTAGATGTAATGTGTATTCAGGAGACTTGGTTGAAACCAACTTTAGACTTTATGGTATGTGGATATACAATGATAAGGAGAGATAGAAATCTAGGCGGAGGAGGGGGTTGTGCTATATTAATCAAACAAGGTATACCATATAGGGTACTGGAAAGGGAGATGATCAGGAATACATAGTGGTGGAAGTGTGGGAGAGAGGGGAGGAAGTGGTTATAATTCACTGCTATAATCCATGTAAAAGGTTGGATTTGGATAGCCTACTAAGGATACAAGGACAAAACAGACAAAGTGGTGTGGTGTGCTCACAGCACAGTATGGGGGGATTTGTTTACAGATTCAAATGGAAAGGTAAATGAAGATTTGATGGAAGAAAAGGATTTGGTGTTTATGGATGATGGTAGAGGAACAAGAATAAACATAACAACAGGAACTGAGTCAGTATTATATATTACATTAGTGTCTAATGTCTTGGCTGGCATTAGTAACTGGGGAGTTTGGACTGCTTCAACCGTAGGCAGTGATCACTACCCAGTTCATGTACAGTGGGTTAAAGAGTTGAAGTAAGATCAGCTGGTGGAATCCCGAAGTGGGTGTTTGGAAAAGCAGATTGGGGTAAGTTCCAGAAGTTGAGTGAAGAAGCATTGGCAAGGATTGATATTTCTGGAAATATAGATGAATTAAATAGTCAGGTGACTTTAGCAATGATTATGGCAGCAGAAGGATTTATACCTAGGAGTAAAATAGGATGAATAGAAAACTGGTACCAGAGGAATGTTGTCAGGCTGTAAAAACCAGAAATAGAGCATTCAGACTAGTTAAAAGAACCCATAATATGCAACATTTGATTCAGTATAAGAAGGCACAGGCAGTGGTGAGAAGAACTATACATCAAGCTAAAAGGGCAAGTTGGAGGAATTTTTGCAACAAAATAGAAAGAGCAACGCCTGTGAGAGAGGTATGGGGAATGATTAAGAGGATGGGAGGAGATAGAAGGGAATGGGAGTATCCAGTAAATGATATCTGAGGAGGAAACAGCAGTCTCCAGTAGGGATAAGGCTGAGATCATGGCCAAGTAAAGATACATAGTTCAGAAAATTTGGCTGAAGGGAGAAGGAGAAGGGAAAGAACAATGAGTCAACACCCAGGTGTGTTAAACAGGAGGGAAGAAACTGGTGATATAATTGATGAACCATTTACGTTGTGTTACGAACCCCATAACTGGGTGTCTTACCAGCAAAGATAGGAGTAGCCGTTGAAGTCTGATGATACTATTTTTAACAGTATTTATTAGTAAAAATACACAAAAATAACAATGCAAATATACAGATAATATACGTCATCAATACTAAACCTAAAAGTGCGGGTATAATAAACATCAGTAAGAAATAAGCTCTGTCGTTGTCTAGGGGATAATGAATTGTGCGAAGGAAATATAAAGTTCAGTTCATACAGGCTGCAGTTGTTGCTGATCACCATGTGGCAACTGTTGGAGAGAGAGAGAGAGAAAAACTTGCCGACTTTCCTTGTTATGACCTTGATCCATATCCGTCCTTTAGCTAGACCGGGGGTCGGCAACCCGCGGCTCCGGAGCCACATGTGGCTCTTTTACGTCTGTGCTGCAGCTCCCTGTTGCTTTGGGAAATAATTGGTCAGTATTTAATTAAAATGTATTTTATGTTAGTTTGTTAGTTTTTGAAATGTAATTCTAAATTTGAAGATTATGGTGATCTTGTACAATCTAAATAAGACGTTGTGGCGACCCATTTCCTGACACATCCGAACCGGCTCACAATTAGCCAGCGTTCAGGCTAAGGGAGATAGCCTACGGGGGTTTGTGAGTACGTCTTTTGCAGCATCCGCGCCCATGGGGGGCGGGTTGAGGGAGGCTTAAAAGCAAGGCTGTTTAGTTCGAATAAAGCTATCTTTGACTGCAGTTTACTGACTGCGTGTAGCACACCGCTACAACGTGTTTTTATCACTGGCTGTCCAGAGGGGAGGTGCTGAAACGCTTTGTCGCGTGTCTGGAAGAAGTGAAAACTTTCCTGGGCAGCAAAGGGCTCACCTTTCCTGAGCTGGATCAGCCAGAGTGGCTGGAAAAGCTACACTTCATGGTAGACATGACAGCGCACCTGAACACGCTGAACACAGCTCTTCAGGGGTAAGGACGTACAGCCCTGCACATGTTGGAGGATGTTTTGGCATTCGAGCACAAGTTGACAGTGCTTGCCAGAGATTTACAGAAAGGCACATTGTCTCACTTCCCCAATTTGAGAGAGTTCAAACAAGGTCACGACATGATAAATTCGGAGTATTTACATTCTGCAATCATCGCAATGCAAACATCGTTTGGGAAATGCTTCTGTGAGTTCAGAGAGGAAAAAAACACATTATCCTTCCCGGTCACTCCCCTAAGCATTGATCCATCCCTACTGAATACGACTGCATTGTCAGGTGTGAGTCAACCTGACCAAGTATGATAAATATTTTAATTGCCTATTATTTTACGTATATTCATATGTTTTCATTGTTCAGTGAAATAGTCCTTTTATTTTTCAGGTTGACAGCTGGCTGACGTTATTTTTGGTTTGCTGCTGGCGGCAAATTTAAGTTTGGCGTTTTTCATAAATACAAGAAGGACTCAAATAGACGTTGAGTATTTTACTTAAAAGTAACCTTCAACCCAACGTCTTTTTTTCGGAGTTCAAAATGTTTTTGTTGCGTGCAGAAATGTAATTTTGTTTTCTCTGCAGGAGTTCATCAATTTCATAAATGCAACACATTATAGCTTGTTTATACATAGCATAAAGGCAAAACAAAACATTGTATGCAGTGTTATTTCATTTTAAATGTCAAACGGGTTTTGCGGCTCCCAGTGTTTTCTTTTCTGTGGGAAACGGGTCCAAGTGGCTCTTTCAGTGGTAAAGGTTGCTGACCCCTGAGCTAGACCATTCTGTGGAGGACTCGTCCAAGGGTGGACACACACACAAGCCCCCACCAGTCTCGTAGCATCTCTCCTGGTGCTTCTGAGGAGTGTTCCTCAGACCTGACTTTTATCCTCACTCACGGGGTCTCAGATGTCAATCAGTTTGTGATGATGCAATCCCTCAACCAGACCACTCTGGTTGCCCCCTGAGGGGTTTCAATGAATAGTACAGTACTCAATACACAATTCCTCCTTCAAGAGACAATAGCAGTAATCTTTCTCTTTGTCAATAGGAGACATTCCAACCTGTGACTTCTCTCTCATCAATTTTTCATGAGCGTTGTCTCTCTCTCATTACTGACATGCTGTGTATCTCTCTCATTTCCTGGGTATCAGACCCAAAATAATAGCAATTTTGCGATTCTCAAAAAGGGGGGGGGGGGGGGGCAACTTTGCTCCTGATTTGTAACAGTTGGCAGAGATGGTGAGAGCAATAAAGAGATCGAGACCAACCTCCCCAGGGAAAGATCTAATATGCTATGTTATGCTAAAAAAGTCTAGGAGAAGGAGCGCTCTTGAAGTTGCTGCATCTTTACAACAGAGTGTAGGAGGAGGAAAGATTACCAAGTGCATGGAAAGAAGCAGTAGTTATTCCAATAAGGAAACCTGGCAAGGATCCGTCAAAACCCACCAGCTACAGACCAATAGCATCAACATCAAATATATGCAAGATAATGGAAAGGATGATAACAGAAAGGTTATCGTATGAGCTTGAGAAGAAGGGAATGCTGGCAAGTTATCAGAGTGGTTTTAGGAAGGGAAGGAATTCCATGGACTCAGTGATAAGGTTAGAGACTGAAATAAGGAAGGCCCAGGCAAATGAAGAGTCAGTAGTTGCAGTTTTTTTTTACATAGAAAAAGCCCATGACATGATGTGGAAGGAAGGATTGTTAATTAAACTGCACAAGATGGGGGTTGGTGGAAGAGTTTTTAATTGGAAATGTTTTTTTGTTCGGTAGGAAATTTCAAGTTCGGATTGGGTCAGAATTATCAAATCAGTACATAGTGGGAAATGGCACACCTCAGGGTAGTGTGATTAGCCCGTTACTTTTCATCATTATGATCTTTGTGATGATCTTTATGATCATTGTGATGTCTTCACAAAGGTACCAGTGGATATAAGTAGGTCACTGTTTGCGGATGTTGGAGCTTTGTGGAAAAGAGGTAGGAACGTGGCACATATAATCAGGAAGTTAGAAGGAGCGATTGATGAAGTGGTGGAGTGGGGTTATGATTGGGGATGTAGATTTTCAGTAGAAAAAACTCAAACTGTATGTTTCACCAGGAAAATAATTGAGGTGGGGAAGAAGTTAAGGATGTATGGGATAGAATTAGAAAGGGTTAGATCATTTAAATTTCTTGGGGTTATATTTGATTCATGATTAACATGGGCAGACCATATCAGGAAAGTTGAGGAGAAATATGAAAAAATAATAAATGTGATGAGATGTTTGACTGGTAGGGAATGGGGAGCAAGTTGTTCAGCATTGAAGAGAATGTATGTGGCTTTACTAAGATCTGTGTTGGACTATGGAAATGTAGCATATGGATCAGCAAATAGGTCTCATAAGGAAACTGGATGTGATTCAGGCTCAGGCTTTGAGAGTGTGCAGTGGGGCTTTTAAAACATCACCAGTATCAGCCCTACAGGTAAAATTGCGAATAATGCCTTTGGAACTAAGAAGGATGCAATTGATGGCAAACTACTGGGCTAATTTGCAGGTGCACAATGATTCTTACCTTGCAAAAGGAGGAGGAGTACTGGGAGAATGGGTGGTTTCAGAGGGTTAACTTTAATTGCCTAGGGGATGATATTGCTAAAGAATGTGGAGTGTTTGATCTAAGGATAAGTCCTTCAGTAGTTTATCCGGTTGTTGCTTCATGTTGCTTCATGTATGGCCTGACATAGACTGGCAGTTGTTAGAGGTAAAAAGGAAAGAAAAATATAAAATTGATTTGGTAAGTACATTTAACTATGATGTGATGGAAAAGTATAGTGATTATACTCAGATTTATATGGATGGTGCTAAGGAACCTGAAACAGGATTGACAGGGTTTGGGGTGGCTATACCAGCAAGAGAAATTGGAATCAGCAGAAGAACATCTAATAAGTTAGAGGTTGTATAGGTAAGTGTATAGTGTATGGGTAGAGTGAGTAGGTATGAAAATGAATATGGTAAAGAAATGGTTAACAATTAGAAATTTGTGGGCCTATCATGTTGTTGGGCAGATTGACCCTTGATACTAAATAAAGGGAGGTCAATATACGACCCTGGTGTACCGGATAACATGCATGAGAACGAGCTAAAAAGTGTTGATTTGTGTAAAAGCCATCAATTACCTTGTCTCTAAAATTTTTTTTTATTGTTTGATTGTAAGTTAAATTGGATGCATTGTCCCCGGGGAGGCAGAGGCCGACTGTTGAGGGTCATCCAATTGTGGGACTTGCAGGTGTGGAGGATGTATGTTGGCTTAATATATGACCAGGACTTGGATTGGCTAAATTGGGGTTGTGTAAGCGTCGGATTGGATGCCTAGCCCCTTCCAGCTGAGCTGGGAGGTGGCAATGGTACTATAAAGATGGGCAAGTCCCTTCTTGGGCAGACCACTCGCCTGGGTCCCACCTTCGGGCTGAGCAGCTGAACCGGTGCCAAGCAACTGCACCCTAGCCAGTCCATAGTTGATTGCCTGCTTCAGGGACCACACAGACGTTGCTAAGTATATTCGGCGGTGTAGACTACTAGGGGTTGCTTAAGTTAGCCCTACCTATTAGTGGTGTAGGTAGTGCACAATGTAACACATTTCTCGCAACTCTCTATTTTAGACAATAGGTGCAGGAGTAGGCCATTCGGCCCTTCTAGCCAGCACCGCCATTCACTGTGATCATGGCTGATCATACACAATCAGTACCCTGTTCCTGCCCACTCCCCATATCCTTTGACCCCGCTATCTATAAGAGCTCTATCTAACTCTCTCTTGAATGCATCCAGAGACTTGGCCTCCACTGCCTTCTGGGGCAGAGCATTCCACATATCCACCACTCTCTGCGTGAAAAAGTTTTTCTGCATCTCAGTTCTAAATGGTCTACCCCTTATTCTTAAACTGTGGCCTCTAGTTCTGGACTCACCCATCAGCGGGAACTTGCATCCTGCCTCCATCATGTCCAATCCCTTAATAATCTTATATGTCTCAATCAGATCCCTTCTCATCCTTCTAAATTCCAGTGTATACAAGTTTTCTTCTCTGTATTAACAATAAAGTGGGTTTTGAAGGAACTACTGAGTTTGGGTCCATTTGTTCAAGCAAAACCAAGTAGTTGCAGCATCCACCCGTTACAATTATTCAATTTAGATCTTAGATTTGCGGAACAGGGGTGTATACAGTGGAGATGTTGGCAGTGATGGTTGCGTTGCGATGGATGGAGAAAGCTAGACTAGTCAAAGTGTTGATATGCTCAGGTTAATCCTCAGTTCTAGCAAGTTTAAGGTCTTTTCACTCAAACAGCCAGCAAGATGTACTTTATGAAGTCCTTCAGTCAGTCACAAGAGTTGCAAATCAGGGAGGTCAGGTAAAATTTCTATGGGTTCCAACTCATGTAGGGGTGAAGGGGAATGAGAAGGTGGATGAGTTGGCAAAGAGGGCGTTAAAGGAAGAAAATATAGAAATGCACATTAATATCTGTAAAGAACAGTCAGACAGACATACTTTATTGATCCCGAGGGAAATTGAGTTAAGAGGCTAAGTGTGTAATCTGGGAAAAAATTAACCAAATGTGGCAAGAAGGATGGGACAGAGAGGGGAAAGGGAGGCATTTATATCAAATACAAAAAGAGTGTTACAGATACTAGGGTAGGCAGTGGATACAGAAGAGAGGAAACTGTGTGGACTAGGTTAAGGCTGGGGCACTGTGCCCTAAACCAAACATTGAAATTGATAGGGAAACACCAGACAGGTTTGTGTGAGGAATGTCGGGAAGAGGAGTCAGTAGAACATGTAATTCTAAGTTGCAGGAAGTATGGGATACAGAGAGAGATGATGAGAATTAATCTAAGGGAATTGGGGTGCAGAAATTCATATTAAAAGGGTTACTGGGCATGGTGAGAGAACATAGGTCAGGGTACTTTTAGCTTTCTTAAGGGATACAGGGTTTTTTTTAATAGAATATGATAAGCAGGAATAGGGTACTAGGATGGCTAAAGAAGGCAGGATAAAGTGTAGATTAGGGTATGTGTGTGAGAATGGGTGAAGGGATTTAGAATGTAAGTCTATCGTCTGATCCACACTCCGGAGCAGAAGGTGGCGGTAAGGCACCATTAAGCTGGATGCCAACCGCTGTAAAACAAGAAGCCCTGGCTGTTTGGCCGCATGGCGGGCTAATGGTCGCAAGGGCCGTGGGCGAGGCTGGAGTTAGCAGTGTCACTGACTCGTTACAAGCCGGGATGAGAGGCGGGGGCTGAAGGACCTGCAAGGATTGGCATGCCTTCTACATTAACGGCAAGTTTGTGGCAGTGTGTGGTGGAGGTGCCAAGCGTTTGAGACATCCGATGGCCTAGTTTTGCCATACTGGAAGGAGGCCTCATAGTATCCTGAAACTATGTTATGCCCCAGTGCAAGTTGGAAGGAAGATATTTTATCCATCTCAAATCAAATAGTGGACTTTGGAATTCCAAGGCATAATGTTTTGTAAAGATGAGAAATTCTGAAGATACTGGAAATCCAAAGCAACACACACAAAATGCGGGAGGACCTCAGCAGGTTAGGCAGCATCTTGGGAAATGAATAAACAGTCAACATTTAAGGCCGAGATCCTTCTTCATGACTGGAAAGGAAAGGCAAAGATGCCAGAATAAAAAAAAGTTCAGAGGAGGGAAAGGAGGCTCACAAGAAGGTGACAGGTGAAGACAACAGTGTAAGAAAGGCCAAGGGCTGGAGAGGAAGGAATCTGATAGGAGAGGAAAGTAGACCATAGGAGAAAGGGAAAGAGGTGGGGATCCATTGGGAAGTGATAGGCAGGTGAGAAGAACTGAAAGACCAGATTGGGGAATTGAATGGGAGGGGAGGAAAAATATCAGAAAGAAATTGATATTCATACCATCAGGTTGGAGGCTACATTGACGGAATATGACTACAAACCTATAACTTTTTTAAAATCAGAGTTGGGGAATAGTAGATGTAAAGGGGGTTTCTTCTTTTTCTTTGTTACTGCATATATTTATCAAAATGGCTTCTTGGTTTTGTTAAAAGTAGGAATGCTTCTTTGTTATGAGAGTGCTGGAAGCTTGTTTGGGTTAAAATTTACTGATAACGAGAATTGTATTCATTTGTTAACCAATTGGGATTAATGTTATTCTCTCTCTTCTGAGTCTATAAGCTATTGTTGGCGGGCTTTTGGGCAGTCGGCATGAGGGGGTGAGAGAGAGAGAGGACGCGATGCTGTAAGCTGGGCGAGGAATGGACCCCAAGCGGGGGTCCGAGGCCCGGAGGTTTGGCGAGGAGAGGAGAGGAGGATAGATATGCTTGGTTGCCCACTTCGGATGGTCCTGAGCTGCGAGTCGAGGAGTTTGGAGGGGATCGAATGGTGGCCAGAAGACTGCGGTAATTGAGCTCCAATGGTTGTGCATGAAGTGGTTTGGACTATGATAAGTTTGGCGCCTTTTCTTTATTTTCTTTTCCTTCATATATACTGTATCGTTATTAATCTCTTAGTTATAGTAATCTTTATAAATTATAATCATTTAATCGCATATGGTGTACTGTCTGTTCTTTGGCGGGGTTGGGGACATCACACAGCATTCACACAAGCTGATTATCCAGTTTGGCGGGGCCAAAGGCTGCTCCCCCTAGACGAGAACGAGCTGAGTGAGCCTGAGGCGACCCAGGGGGCTAGATAGAAATGGAAATGTTTTAAGTTGTTGAGATGTGAATGCGGAGAAGAAAGGAAATGGCTGTGATAAGGTAGACATTTTGATGTGAATGGCATAAGTGAGTGTTGCGTGAAACTAGGATACAGGACGCAACTGTTGTCGTGGTTACTTGAAATGACCAGGAGACGCAGACAATTCTTCGAGAAGTTTAAACCTTTATTTGCAAACAAAGGCTGAGGCAATCAATGAACTTGTCACAGAAAGCCCGCCGAGCTCCGGTGTACAGCATTCTTTATGGTAATTTCTTATCTCAGTTACATTTCAGTTTTATCAGCATACCCAATCAATTTTTAGTTGCATATCATCTATACATTAACTAATCAAACACTCTTGCCTAGCTCTCGGTGCGCCACCAGTATTTCTTTCCAGTTCGCATTGGGGCCCCATTCCTGGCCAAGGTTATTTTTTCAGACAACCTCCCTCACATTACATTTCCTGCTCGTACCATCCTGTCTGCCACCGTTATCTCGTACTAAACAAAGGCTGAGTGTAATACATGGAGTACATTTCAGCTAATTAGTGCTGCTAGCTAAACAGGTGTTCTTTAACTGCCACAGTATGTAGCTAAGAGAATACAAGGTATCTAGTAAAACAATACATAGCAAAATGTGTCTAGTAAAATAATACATAGTAATATTCAGTACATAGGAGTGATTACATAGTGTAGTAAATAGCTAATACATAGTGGTTATATTTTGGGTATATATAGTGATTATGTCAGGTATATTTCTCAATATAATCCCCCCCTTTGAGACCCACAGGGTCTCACACAGAAAAAGTACACTCAGAGGCCGTGCACCAAAGCCAAAATAAAGTCCAGTATTTTAAATCCCAAGTTTGGGTCAACTACAATTTCTGTACTCGGAGCTCAAAATGATCTCTCTCTGTTATCCTAGGCTGTTGAGCCAAAAACCTGTCCCTCCGTAGCTGAGACAGGAAAAAATACTCAGACACCTTTACAGACTAGTGTCCACATCATTAACACCCTCCAGTCCATTTGATGCATTGCACAGACTGTAGCAGTACATCATCGGTTTTTCTCCTTGTCTGGAGTCAGGTTCAACAATTTCCAGGAGCATCGGGAATTGTTTTGCTGTTGCACACACTATCAAAGTCTTGAGACATGGAAAAAAACAGCACAGAATAAGTGCACAACTTATCAATACAGCACCTGCAGTCATTGCCATTTTGGTCAGCCATGCACCCCATCCCTCTAGTCTGCTTTCTTACCAGTCTGCCCATAACTCCTCTAACCCCCTCCTTGGGACTTCCAGTCCTGTCTGGGCTGTTGCTTAAATCTACTCTGTCCCTGATAGGGCATCTGTGGAAATGCTCCTCTGAAGACATTCATTATTGGCATGGGGTTTTCTGGCCCTTGACTGATAGAATGACCGCTTCCTCCATCTGGTGGTGCTTCATTCACTTTAACGGCTGTACTCACACTGGTGGTGGCTGGCAGCATCTTTTTGCTTTTTTCTTTTTCCTTCTTTTTCAGTTCTTCGAGCTGCGTTTGCAATAGCCTTCGCTGCACCTCTTCTTGCTGCTCAGCCAGCTTTCGTTTGTCTCTCCGATATTTCGCCACCGCGTGGACTACGTGATCGCTGAATGCTTGTGGGGTCAGCGACGACAGCCCAACCACTTCCTGCAATTTAGACTTCACTTGCGGAGACATTGCATCCAAAATGCTCTGTCGGAACAGTGAGTTCAGAAACAAGCTATTTTCCACCTCTTGCTCAGTCTCCAGTCTCCACCTTTTCAACTGGTTTTCTACATAGGCTGCTGGGTTTTCAGTGTCTCCCAATGGTTCCCCCTTTAAGGCTTTGGGGTCCACTCTGGGTGGATAAAGCTTCCTGAGGGCCTGCCATACCCTCTGCCTCACTGGATCAAAATTGGTCCCATCCGTCTGTGGGCTGTCCACATTCTGTAAGCCAGCCATTTCCATCAGTTCTTTTAGCTTGGGAGTTACCATCAACCTTATCAGCAGTGCCTTCAAATCTCCCATAGCCAACAATTGTCCCGTTGTTTCCTCCTCGAAGGCTTTAATCCACTTTCCTGCCCCCTCGTGCAGACTAGGCAGAGTATCTTACAGCCCTTCCAGGTCCTGGGATCCCCAAGGGATATACTGTACTTGTCCTGATCCTTTTACCCCCAGTGGCAGCATTTCCTTCTCCCCGTTCCATGTAATCAAGCTTCCTTCCTCACTTGGTTCTTCATCTATTGCTGACCCTATTTCTACTGACTGCCACTCATACCTCCTTGGGGTATACCTTCTCCTTTGCTCCTTCTCTCCTCTAGTAACCTCTTCCATCTCCAATATCTGTCTCTCTGTTCTCTCTCATGCTTCCTCCAAACTCTCATCTCGTACCTTCCTCCAACTTCCTCTCAACTCACTCCGTTCTTTCCGTCTAGATGATTCCTGTTCTCTTCTAGTCTGTGTCTCTACAGTATAACCGATACTCATCATAATCCCTCTTCTCTCTCAGCTGCTGTAGCCTTTCCACTTCTCTTTCCATCTCCCTTCTATCCTGTTCCAACCTCACCTTTTCTCCCTCTATCTCGTTCTTCAGCATCTCTCTCACCCTCTCATATTTCCTTCTTTCCTTTTTCTTGGACATCGTTTGGTTTATGATTTTTAATTAGTGCTTCCATCTCTTCATACAAGCTTACATCGAATGTCCCTTCTTTTGGTCATTTCGTGTGCAGGTTTTTGGTTCTTTTTTCCCATTTCTCTGAAATTGCAATAATCTCAGTTCTACTTACCGGGAATTTCTTGCACAGTATGTCTACTGCTATTCCTTTTTCTTCCGCCATGTTATTCTCTTCTTCTCTTAGGTATTATTTCTTAAAAAGTCTCACAGTTCAAATACCTCCCCGATCCTATCTCCACGCCTAGCCCTATAGTTTATTCTACCAGTGTTCAAGCAATTTATCAAATTCTTCTTAACTTCTATTCCATTCTGTCTGAGCTCTCCTCAACCTAGGGCAGTACTCACAGAAGTTTCTCTTCACTCTCCCTGCCCGTTCAGCTCTTCGTTTCATACAAAGTGGTATCCACAGGGATTTACCAACACCACGTGGAATTTTCTTTACTCAACTTCTTGTTACCTTATTCGTACTTACCCCCACTGCAGTGTTCTCGATCAATCTTCTGAGCCTCCTGTCAAACCCCCAATTCTGCCAGATTCTTTGGATCGGAGAGACCCTTTGGCAGTTGCTACACACCTCTGAGTCCCCGAGACCCCCAAAACCAACAGAATCTTAGTCCAAATTGTCGCAAAAAGCGCTTATCTTTTTTCTGGGTGCACCCATAATTCTGTTAGCTCTGTGAGAGCTCTCGAAGGACTGGGAAGCGGCCTCAACCTGCCGAATCCTTTTCGCGGGTCTCTTTCCAATCCTGTTCGTGATGCCAATTTTGTCATGGTTACTTGAAATGAGCAGGAGACACAGACAATTCTTCAAGAAGTTTAAACCTTTATTTGCAAACAAAGGCTGAGGCAATCAATGAACTTGTCACCGAAAGCCCACCGAGCTCCGGTGTACAGCATCCTTTATAGTAATTTCTTATCTCAGTTACATTTCAGTTTTATCAGCATACCCAATCAATTTTTAGTTGCATATCATCTATACATTAACTAATCAAACACTCTTGCCTAGCTCTCGGTGCGCCACCAGTATTTCTTTCCAGTTCGCATTGGAGCCCCATTCCTGGCCAAGGTTATTTTTTCAGACAACCTCCCTCACGTTACATTTCTTGCTCGTACCATCCTGTCCGCCACCGTTATCTCGTACTAAACAAAGGCTGAGTGTAATACATGGAGTACATTTCAGCTAATTAGTGCTGCTAGCTAAACAGGTGTTCTTTAACTGCCACAGTATGTAGCTAAGAGAATACAAGGTATCTAGTAAAACAATACATAGCAAAATGTGTCTAGTAAAATAATACATAGTAATATTCAGTACATAGGAGTGATTACATAGTGTAGTAAATAGCTAGTACATAGTGATTATATTTCAGGTATATATAGTGATTATGTCAGGTATATTTCTCAGTACCGTTGATGCAATTCTAGTATGAAGGAGTCTGCCTAGAAAGCTCAGCAGGTCAGGTAGCATAATATGTAAAAAAAAATACTACACTATAAATAGCCAAGCACTGAAAAGCAGACAACTGCAGATGTTGGAAATCTGAAATAGAAAATGCTGGAAATATCCAGCAGGCCAGCAATATTTGTGACGAAGAGAAGGGAAAATGACCCAAGTCAACAACATTGTACCCAACCCATGAAACATTAGTATTCTAGGTCACTGAACTTTTATGTGCAGGTAATGTTCAACGTTTCAACTCTCTCTCCAAGAAAGCTGTATATTTTTGAGTATTTCTGGTGGCTGTGATTTTTATTACCCATAATGATGTAATGCAGTTGTTTCTCTGTCTCTCAAGATGCTGTGTGATCCACCGTTCTCCTTTATTCCAATCACAAACAAGAATTTGTAAAGCTGCTGAAGGGTCTCAGCCCGAAACATCAACTGTACTCTTTTCCATAGATGCTGCCTGGCCTGCTGAGTTCCCCCAGCATTTTGTGTATTTTGCATTCTCCTTTATTTCACATTTCAAGCAACTTCTGTGTTCTATATCTCACAGTTTCAGCTTTTTTTTGTTTGTGTTTTACTTGCATCTTCTCGGGTTAGACGCCATTACTACCCACCTCAATAAATACCAATTTCTAACATTCATTTTCTTTTGGTATCCACCATATCAAGACACCCTTCTCCTTTAAAGACGCTAGATTTAAAAACCAGCTTATTGAAGAGGGGTTAAGGATGCATTTTGCTCTGATCTTAAGCTTCACAAAAGGAGGGGTTGAAGAATTGAAGAAAAGGGCATTCATTTGAATGGGATGTACGTATACATAATTTGTTTATTTTGTGTTTAAGAAGCTTGTTCAACTGAGGTCCTGGGAATGCCATGTGCAACGTAGTTTTAGCAGGCTTTTCTATACGCATTGAAATTTCTGAAATAGATCTGTGTACCTCCACCCCTTCAGTTAACTTAGCAGAATATCGTGTCATAGAATTACAGCACAGAAACAGACTCTTCCGTTCATCCAGTTCATGCCAAACTATTTACGCTGCCTACTCCCATTGACCTTCACTGGGACCATAGCCCTACATCCCTCTACCATTCACATACCTATCCAAACTTCTCTTAAACGTTGAAACTGAGCTCACATGCACCATTTGGCGCTAGCAGGTCATTCCACACTCTTGTGACCCTCTGAGTGAAGTTTACCCTCAATGTTCTCCTTAAACTTTTCACCTTTCACCCTTAAATTATAATTTCTAGTTGTAGTTGCACCCAACCTCAGTGCATTTACCCTATATATACTGTTACGTACCCTGTAACGAGTTAAAAAGAACCAGCAGAAATGGACACACCTGGAGTCTGAGTCTTCCGTTATAAACTCTATTAGTAACTACATGAATGAAGTAATTGTGGTGAACTACATATACCTGTCTGGACACGCCCCCCCACCCCCCGCTGACTGCTCCTGTGGCTCCTCCCACAGACCCTGGTATAAAGGCGATTGGAGGCACTGCTCCTCCCTCAGTCTCCAGGATGTTGTGTGATGGTCTCTTGCTGCTGACAGTGCTTTCTTCCAGCTAATCAAAGCCTATCTTGCCTCACGTCTCAGAGAGTTATTGATGGTGCATCAGTAATATAAAACAAGATAAGGTAAACAGGTTAGCAGAATATATATATAGATGAGTAGATAAGGTTCCCAATCTTCCCCAGCTCAGGTGATTAGGTGATACAGTCTTACGGTGGTATGGTAAGTAATCAGTTCAGTTCTTGGTATTTAGTTGAGTAGTGATGGAGAGAGAGGTGTTTAGTTCTTCAGGTGATCTGATGCCGTCGATCTTCCCGTTGTCCTCCGAAATTCTTTAGAAGTCACCGAATGTGACCACAACAAAGGGGACCGTTCTTCTGTGGTGGAATTATCAATCCAAGTGAGGGTTGGATGCACAAAAAACTCCCCACCGGTCACACTTTTTCCACACTATGAGAGCCACTGATCGATTCTCCTGATCGATCCTCCAAAACCCGCCTTTCTGTGGGAACAACAAAGCTCAGCCAGTGTTCAAAACCGTGTGTCTGTGAGTCTATCATCTGACCTACTTATCTCACCATGCTGAACACCAGCTGTCCATAAAGTAGCTCCTCCCTTCTCTCTCTGTGAGAACTTAGAAGCTGTCAGTGTCCTTGCAGAAGTGTAACCACGCTGCAGAGAAACCATATCACCATCTCCAAGCAGTCAGTGTGTGTGTGTGTGTGTCTCTCTCTCCCTCTCCTTCCCTCCCCCCAGCACAGTTCATAGGAATAATTTAGGACCCCATTATACCCCCTTCCGTTTAGGAAAAATTTTGACGAAGGCAAAATTTTTAGTTTAACTGTAGATTACAAAGTTTAAAACAAGACCTGTATAATCATCAAATAACAGCAAAAATGTGTATAATTTCTAACTTAACATCTGGATAAACAATCAGCTATAATGTTGTCAGTACCTTTCATATGTTTTATTTCCATGTCATACTCTTGCAAGATCAGACTTCAGTTAAGTACCCCTCTATTCTTATCTTTCATTTTACTCAGAAACACCAATGGATTATGGTCCGTGTAAACCACAAGTGGTTTCTGTGCAGGACATATGTAGACATTGAAAAGTTGCAATGCTAAAATGAGTGCCAGCCACTCTTTTTCAGCAGTGGCACAATTTTTCCTGATGCACATTAAATTTCTTTGAGAAATAAGCTACTGGATGTTCAATTACATCATCATCCTTCTGCAACAATACTGCCCCGGCAGCCTCATCACTAGCGTCTACTGCAATTGAAAATAGTTGATTGAAACCAGGTGCTTTGAGCACAGGGTGATAACAGAATGGTTTTCAGGTGGTCAGATGCCTCTTGGCAAAGATCAGTCCACACTGTGACGGGATCCTGAATTATCCCTATGAACTGTGCTTTTAAAAAGGTGTCCAACACAGACACCTTGTTATTAAGAGAGTGAAAGGCAAAGACTGCTTGGAGATGGTGATATGGTTTCTCTGCAGCGTGTTTACACCTCTGCAAGGACACTGGCAGCTTCTAAGTTCTCACAGAGAGAGAAGGGAGGAGCTACTTTATGGACAGCTGGTGTTCAGCATGGTGAGATAAGTAGAAGGTCAGATGATAGACTCACAGACACATGGTTTTGAACACTGGTTGAGCTTTGTTGTGCCCACAGAATGGTGGGTTTTGGAGGATTGATCAGTGGCTCTGGCAGTGTGGAAAAGGTGTGACCAGTGGGGAGTTATTCATGCGTCCAACACTCGCTTGGGTTGTTAATTCCACTACAGTCTTACAATGATGAGTAAAGTTCAGTTGAGTTCATGGTATTTAGTTGAGTAGTGATGGAGAGAGAGGTGTTTAGTTCTTCAGGTGATCTGATGCTGTCGATCTTCCCGTTGTCCTCCGAAATTCTTTAGGAGTCACTGAATGTGACCACAACAAAGGGGACCGTTCTTCTGTGGTGGAATTATCAACCCAAGTGAGGGTTGGACGCACAAATAACTCCCCACCGGTCACACTTTTTCCACACTATGAGAGCCACTGATCGATCCTCCAAAACCCGCCTTTCTGTGGGAACAACAAAGCTCATCCAAAACCATATGCCTGTGAGTCTATCATCTGACCTTTATTTATTTCACCATACTGAATGTCTATCAAGTAGCTCCTCCCTTCTCTCTCTGTAAGAACTTAGAAGCTGCCAGTGTCCTTGCAGAAGTGTAAACACGCTGCAGAGAAACCATAACACCATCTCCAAGCAGTCTTCGTGTCTCTCTCTCTCTCTCTCTCTCTCTCTCTCCCTCTTAATAACAAGGTGTCTGTGTTGGACACCTCTCTCTCTCTCTCTCTCTCTCTCTCTCTCTCTCTCTCTCTCTCTCTCTCTCTCTCTCTCTCTCTCTCTCTTTTAAAAGCACAGTTCATAAGGATAATTCAGGATCCCGTCACAATACCCTTCAATAATTTTGTATACCTCTACTGAGTCCCCCCTCAGTCTTCTACATTCTGAGGAATAACGTCCTCACCTCACACGTGAATGTCTGAAGGAACTAGAAATCCAAGCAACACACAGAAATGCTGGAGAAACTCAGCAGACTCCTGCTGAAGGGTCTCAGTCCAAAACATTGACTGGCCTCTTTTCCATAGGTGCTCCCTGGCCCGCTGAGTTCCTCCAGCATTTCGTGTGTGGAGAAGTCCTCACCTATTCAATCTTTCCTTATAATTCAAGTCCTCTAGTCCCGGTAACATCCTTGTAAGTTTTCTCTGTACTCTTTCAACCTTATTTACATCTTTCTGGTAGGTAGGTGACCAAAACTGCACACCATACTCCAAATTGGGCCTCTCCCACATCTTATACAATTTCAATGTAACATTGGATCTCCTGTACTCAACACTCTGATTTATGAAGACTAATGTGCTAATGCTTTCTTTATGACTCTAGCTATATGTGCTACCACTTTCAATGAATTATGGACCTGTATTCCTAGATCCTTTTGTTCTACCGCACTCCTCAGTGCTTTGCTGTTCACTGTGTAAGACCTACCCTGCCTGGTTGGTTCTACCGAAATGCAACACACCGCACATATCTGTATTAAATTCCATCTGCCATTTTCCCAGCTGGTCCAGATCCCGCTGCAGGCCATGATAGTCTGCCTTGCTGTCCACTACACCCCCAATCTTGGTGTCATCTACAAATTTGCTGATCCAGTTAACCACATTATCATCCAGATTATTGATATAGATGACAAACAACAATGGACCTAGCACCGATCTCTGTGGCACTCCACTAGTGACAAGCCTCCAGTCAGAGAGGCAACCATTACTACACCATTCTCTGGCTTCTCCCACAAATCCAAAATCTAATCCAATTTACTACCTCATCTTGAATGCCAAGCAGTTTAGCCTTCTTGACCAACCTCCCATGCAGGTCCTTATCAAAGGCCTGATGAAGGCATCCACTGCCTTGTCTTCATCAACTTTTCTGGTGACTTCATCAAAAACTCTAAGGTTGGTTAGACATGACTTACCACACACAAAGCCATGCTGACTATCCTTAATCAGTTCCTTTCTATTCAAATTACTCATATATCCAGTCTCTTAGAATACTTTTCAATAACTTTCCCACTACTGATGTCAGGGTCATTGACTTATAATTTCCCAGTTTATTTTTACAGCCTTTCTTAAACAGCAGAACAACATTGGCTATCATCCAATCCTCTGTTATTTCACTGGTCGCTAAGGATAATTTAAATATCTCTGCTAGGGCTATTCCAATTTCTGTTCTTCCCACAGGGTGCAAGGGAACACCTTCCAACTCAAGGCAAAAAAACCTCCTCCATTGTAATCTGTACAGGGTCCATGAAGTTGATGCCAATTTGCCTCACTTCTATAGACTCTGTGTCTGTCTCCTGTGTAAATACAGATGCAAAAAAAAATTATTTAAGATCTCCCCCATCCTTTTTGGCACCACACAGATTACCATTCTGATCTTCCAGAGGACCAATTTTGTTCCTTGTGATCCTTTTGCTTTTATATCTGTAGAATCCCTTGAGATTCTCATTCACCTTTTCTGCTCTGATAATTTCATGCCTTCTTTTAGCCCTCGACTTTTAAGTGTTCTCTTGTATAAGCACTTTCTTTGTTCCTACTTGCCTATACCGGCTATACATCTGCTTTTTTTCTTAACCGAGGCCTCAATTTCTCTTGAAAACCAAGTTTCCCTAAACTTGTTATCTTTACCTCTTATTCTGATAGGCACATACAAACTTTGTACTCTCAAAATTTAAATTTAAATTTGAAGGCCACCCACTTACCAAGTACACCTTTGCAAGAAAACAACCTGTTCCAATCCACACTTTCCAGACCCTTTTTAATACCATCAAAGTTGGCCTTTCTCCAATTTAGAATCTCAACCCAAGGACTGACCTATCTTTTTGCATATTTGCTTTGAAATTAATGGCATTTTGATCACTAAGTGTTCCACTACACTTAGAAATAGGAAATGGGAGCATGTGTAGGCCATCTGGCCCATTGAGCCTGCCATTCGATAAGATCATGGCTGATCTGGCCATGGACTAATCTCTACCTACCTGCCTTTTCCCCATAAACTCTTAGTTCTCCACTATGCAAAAATCTATCCAATCTTAAATATATTTACTGAGGTAGCCTCCACTGCTTCATTAGGCAGAGAATTTCACAGATACACCACCCTCTGGGAAAAGCAGTTCCTTCTCATCTCCATCCTAAATCTACTCCCCTAAATCTTGAGGCTATGTCCCCTAGTTCTAGTCTCATCTACCAGCAGAAACAACTTTCCTGCCTCTATCTTATCTATCCCTTTTATAATTTTATATGCTTCTATAAGATCTCCTCTTATTCTTCTGAATTCCAGCGAGTACAGTCCAAGACGACTCAATCTCTCCTCAGAGTCTAACCCCCTCTTCTCTGGAATCAATCTGGTGAAACCTCTGCACCACCTCCAAAACCAGTATATCCTTCCTCAAATAAGGAGACCAGAACTGCACACGGTACTCCAGGTGCAGCCTCACCAGTACCCTGTATAGTTGCAGCATAACCTCCCTTCTCTTAAATTCAATCTCTTTAGCAACGAAGGTCAACATTCCTTTTGTCTGCACCTACAAGCCTATCTTTTGAGATTCATGCACAAGCACTCCCAAGTCCCTCTACACAGCAGCATGCTGCAGTTTATTACTATATAAATGATAATCTGTTCTTCCATTTTTCCTTCCAAAGTGGATGACCTCCACTTTGCCAACATTGTACTCCATCTGCCAGATTCTTGCCCACTCACTTAACTTATCTATATCTCTCTGCAGACTCTCTGTATCCTCTGCACAATTTGCTTTTCCACTCAATTTAGTATTATCAGCAAACTTAGATACACTACACTCAGTCCCCTCTTTCAGATCATTTAGGTATAATCCATTGACTCACTTGGTTACATATTGGTAAGCTAGCTTTCCAAGTGGTGGTTACACTGTTAAGATTAGTGTTCAGTGGTTAATAAACTAGTCTAAACATTATTTGCAAAAGATAAATATAGTGATTAAATAGTAAAAATAAAGAAATACACTGTAGGAATAAAAATGATTGATGTAATTTTTAACAAGTGCAAACTATTTTTAAGAAAAATTCCCAGTAGGTGCGCTCACAGTTAATAATTTCTCACATGTTATGTGCCTCCCTAATCTCATCCACCATCTTGAAAATTAATTTCCTAACACAAACTATGGTTGCATTTATAATATTCATTCCTGTTCCTCTGTTAAATCCTGTAAATCCCTACCTGATGCTATTGTGGGAAGTGTTGCAGTTATTCAAGAAGAGAGCTCACCTCCACCTTCTCAAGTGCAATTAGGTATGGGTCATACAAAATCACCTTACTAATGATTACCTGTGTCCTTAAAAATGAGGAAGACAATTTAAATACATAAAACATGCAGTTACTCTTTTCTAACCTGAGAAACAAGCTGTTCAAGATTTATTTTGTCTCAGAGAAGGTGGACTTGTTCTGAATAATAAGCCACCCTAAATTAAATAATGATTAGTAGGAGGGGTAGTGCAGGAATGTCTAGAAAGCAATGATCATAATATCATCAGGCTTAAAATAGCTTTTGGAAAGGATATAGACCAACCCAAGCTAAAATATTCAATTGGAAAGGACAAATTTAAGTGGGATGAGAACAAATCTGGCACGGGGTAATAGGAATTAATGCATGGCAGGCAAAACTATTTAAAGTGGAAATTTTTATGTAGTATTTGCATAGCTTCCCACAATGGTGAAGACCTGGGAATTTAAAGCTGAAGTTTCCGGCATATTTTTGTAATGAGATAAATATAAAGAGCATCTGTCGTATGCCAGGTTGGGGCCACAAGTGAGGATTGGGATGAGTATAGAAAGTTCAGAGAGGAAGTAACAGAAAAAAATGAAAAGGCCTGGTGGCAAACATAAAAGTGAATCTAAAAGTACCCCATATGTTATGGTCCGGTCCAGAGCCCGCATTTAGGGTCTTGATCCGGTCCGTGGACTCTGGACTCCGGGTCTTGTAGCCATCCCTCCTTTCGCCGTTGAGCTCAATTAGTCACACCTGTGGGTCATCGTTGCTTGTTTGGACTCAAGGAGGTGCACCTGATGCCCATCGGCTGGTGGTGTATATAGGGGGATCTGGGACTGAGTGGAGTTTCTTTGGTTAAAGATGAGTTCTTTGAGTAAGTCTGGCAGTCACCCTGGACCTAGTTCCCTTCATATCCCTGGCCTCTGTTGGGCAAGCCTGGCTGGACTGCTGTTGCCCAGTGGGGGACTCTGCCCCTTTCCATCCCTTGCTTCTGATGGGTTGTGCCCCCCTACCTACCCAGGTGCCCTGTGACCTGCTCAGGGCCCCGTGTTCCTGCCTGGGAGGTCTGCGCCCTGCCCAGGAGTTGTGCAGCCTGCCCAGTGAACTCCAAGATCCTGCCTTGCCTGAATTCTGGGATCCTCAATACCTGAACTCTAAGACTCTCCCAGAACCCCAGAATCACCTTGAATGTCATGTCCCTCATGCACACCATGGTCACCACATCTTGCCTATTGTTTGGTTGTTCCCGTCCTGCCCTGAGTACTTCAGTGCCTGTGTCCTGCACTTGGGTCCAGCCTCCTGACCCCTTATGACACCATAGGCATGTGAACTAGCAATGGATTATAAAAGGTTAGAGACCAAAAAGAAAATTTTACTTGTGGAAACAGTGTATGGCTGAATTGTTAAATTAGTGCTTTACAGAGGAAGAAGATGCCTCACAAGTTTCAGCAAAGTAAGATGCAGTTGAGATTCTGCATGAGCTAACAGTTGATAAAGGATATTCAGTACATGATAAGCCAGCTGCACTAAAGGTGAATAAATATCATATTCAGATGTGATGTCTCCTGAGTTGTTGAATGTATACCCCTCCCCCTGCCTACTTCTCATCTTTTTCTCCAGTCCTGATGAGGGGGTCTCGGCCCAAAACATCAACTGTTAACTTTTCCAGAGATGCTGCCTGGCCTGCTGAGTTCCTCCAGCATTTTGTGTGTGTGTTGGGTGGGAATGGGAGGAATTTTGGATCTGAAGAAAGTGTTCAATATTCTAAGTTTTTTTTAATCTACATACATAAGTGTCAGCATGTTCTACAGTGAGGTTCATTTTCTCGTAGGCATTCACAGTAGAACAAAGAAGTACAACTGAATCAATTAAAAACTACACATGAAGACTGACAAGCAACCAATGAGCAAAAGAAGACAAACTATGCAAATAAATAATACTGAGGAAATGAGTTGTAGAGTCTTTGAAAGTGAATCTTTAGTTTGTGGAATCAGTTCAGTGTTGAAGTGACTGGTTCAGGAGCCTGATGGTTGAGAGGTAATAACTGTTCCTGAACTTGGTGGGGTCAGACCTGAGGCACTTATATTTCCTTTTCAGTGGCTGCAGCAAGAAGAGACCATGGCCTGGATGGGGGTCCTTGATGGATGCTGCTTTCTTGTGGTAGTGCCTTCTTGTAGGTGTGCTCAATGGTGGCAGGCCTTCTCTTGTGATGGACTGGGCTGCATCCACCACTCCTTGTAGGCGTTGGTGTTTCTATACCAGGCTGTGATGCAACCTGTGGAAGAAAATGAAGCCTGAGAATTAAGACTTAAAATCATGAGAATCATAAGAAGCAGATGGGGTCTGTCTATTCTATTCACTAATAAGTCCTGTTAGAAATGTCGAACTGATAGTGCACAGAAGTAGTAAGTCCTTTGGTAATGAAGAACTGATAATGCATGGATGTTGTGTCTAAGGAGGAAATCTTCGTCCTTCAAGGCTACAGGACTAATGGCTTGGTTTCTTCTAATTAATAGGGAACTGATAATGTATGTGGAAACCCTATGTCTAATTTTGTGTAAGGTATGGAAGCATCAGGAATCTTATCAATAAGCTCTAAACAGAAACTCTTCACCTCTGGAAACTGCTGAACTGCATGTATTTTCAGATATAAAAGACCACACTTTTTCTTACTTTAGTGGAGTCCTAGTTGGCTCTCCGTGATCACATAATTAGTTAAACTGAATACCAGGGTCTGTTTCGTAAGTTTCTTTGACACAACCAGTCAGGATACTATCGACTGTGCATCTATAGACATTTGTCAAGTTTTTAAATATCATGCCAAATCAGCGCAAACCTCTAAGAAATTAAAGGTGCTGCCATGCCTTCTTTGTAATGGCACTTATGAGCTGCTCCCTGGATAGATCCTCTGAAATTATAATGTCAAGGAATTTTTAAATTATTTTAAGCTCGTCAGCTCCCTCCCTTAATGAGGACTGGCTTGTGGACCTCTGGTTTCGTGTTCCTCTTGTCAATAATCAGCTTTTTAGTTTTACTGGTGCTGAGTGAGAGGTAGTTGTTGGGGCACCATTCAACCCAGTCTCCCTCCCATACGCTGATTCGTCACCATCTTTGATGCACCCACAACAGTGGTATTGTCAGCAAACGTAAAGATGGCTTTGGAGCTGTACTTAGCCTTGCAGTCGTAATATAACACCATAAGATACAGGTGTCAGCCCTGGCATTCCATCATGAGGAGAAACTGTTTCTCCCAGAGAGTGGTGAATCTGTGGAATTCTGTGCCCAGGGAAACAGTTCAGGCTTCCTCACTAAATATATTTAAGATACAGTTAGATAGATTTTTACATAGTAAGGGAATTAAGGGTTATGGGGAAAAGGCAGGTAGATGGAGCTGAGTTTACAGACAGATTAGCCATGATCTTATTGAATGGTGGGGCAGGCTCGATGGGCTGGATGGCCTACTCCTGCTTCTATTCGTTATGTCCTTATGTTCTTATCATGGTTGATTTATTATCCCTTTCAACCTTATTCTCCTGTCTTCTCTCTGTAAACTTTGACACCCTGATTAATCAAAAACCTATCAGACTCCAGTTTAAAGAAACCCAATGAATTAGCTTCCAGAGCTGTTTGTGGCAATTAATTCCACAGATTCACCACCCTCTGGCTCTCAAGTTCCCTCCTCATCTCTGTTCTAAATGGACGTCCCTCAATTCTGAGGCTGTGTCCTCTGAAATTAGACTCCCCCTCTGTAGGAAACATCCTCCCCTCGTTCCCTCTATCTAGGCCTTTCTATATTTGATAGGTTTCAATGAGAGCCCCTTCCCACATTCTTCTGAACTCCAGTATGTATAGGCCCAGAGCCACCGAACACTCCTCCTATGTTAACTCTTTCATTCCCAGAATCATTTTTGTGAACCTCCTCTGGACCCTCTCCAGCTTCACCATATCCTTTCGACGATAAGGGGCCTAAAACTGCTCACAAAACTAAAAATGCTGTCTGAAAAATGCATTATGAAGCTACAGCATTACATCCTTGCTCTTATATTCTTGTCATTTCAAAATTAATGCCAACATTGTATTTGCCTTCCTTACCACTGATTCATCCAGCAAGTTAACCTTTCAGGAATCCTGCACGAGGACTCCCACGTCCCATTGCACCCGGAATTTCTGAATTTCAGATTCAGGTTCAGTTTATTGTCATTTAGAAATCACAAATGCAATGCAGTTAAAAAATGAGACAATGTTCCCCCAGAATGATATCACAAAAGCATATGACAAAACAGTCTACACCAGAAAATCCACGTAACGTTCGGTAATCCCCAATCCAGAGTCCGGAGAAGTTGCTTTGTATTAATATCGTGCTACCGTCTAGCACATTCCCCGGAAAGGAGCTCCAAATCAACCAGACAAACAAGACCAAAAACTAAAGCTACAAGACCTGCACAAAACCACATAGTTACAACATATAGTTACAACGGTGCAAACAATAGCATAATTGATAAAAAAAAACAGACTATGGGCACAGTAAAAATACTCCAAGATGTTAAAGGACTGTAAGTTCAAAAGAAATCACCAGTTTCCACAAGCTCCCAGGGTCCCAACAGATTCGCCATCCCACGCCGGCGGCAGAAGGGAATACCCCCGCTATGGACGTCCAAGGCGCCGCCCGACTCAGCCTCGCAGACACATCACACACCGAAAGCGACCTGAGTCCGTCGAACCTCCGAGCCGACGACCATCCCCACCGGCACAGCTTCTCCAAGCATCATCCTCTGCCGAGCATATTAAGACGGCCCCGCCAACAGCCATCGGCAACGCGACTCCGAAGATTGGGGGCCTGTTCTTCCCAGCAGAGTCCCGGACCTCACAGCAGCAGCAGCAATGAAGAAGGTCTTCCTGGAATTACCCAATGTTTCTCCATGCTTCCACGTCCATTTTCAATCGATTATGATTGCACGCAGCACCCCACTTCACAAATAACAGATAATCAGTTCCGGAGTGGCCACTGCAAGCTGCGTCGCGCTGCCATCTTGGATCTTGGATTTGCTTCCTGTTTAGAAAATTGTCTGCACTTTCATTCCTTCCATGAAACTGCAAGGCAATACACTTCCCTACTTTGTATTCCAGCACTTCTTTGCCCACTCTACTAATCTGTCTAAGATTGCAGACTCCCTCATTCCTCAACATTACCTGCCCCTTCATCTACCTTCGTATAGTCCACAAATTTGGCCACAAAACCATCAATTCTGTTGTACAAATTATTGCTGTATAACATAAAAAGAAGTAGTCCCAATACTGACCCCTGCACTTGGCACCAGCAGCAAACCAGAAATGGCTCACTTTATTCCCACTCTTTGCCTCCTGCCAGTCAGCTAACATTCTCTCTATGCCAGTATCATTAGTATATGACCATGAGCTCCTGTTAAACATCCTTGCGTGTGGCACCTCGTCATAGGTTCTTCTGAAAATCCATGTAAACAACATCAACTGATTCTCCTTTGTCTCTCCCAGTGGTCCCCAACCACTGGGCTGCACAGCATGAGCTACCAGGCTGCGAGGAAACAATATGATTTGGCGATTTGAAATGATATGAGTCAGCTGCACCTTTCCTCATTCCTTGTCACACCCACCATTGAACTTGTATTCACGCAAGGTCATCAGTCGCCTAAACACAGAGATACCCTCGCACCAGGGATCGCTGGTTGGCCTTGGGTAACCAGCCACCTCGTATGGCCAATGAGAAGTGTCGTTGGTACTGGCCTGGAGCGCGGACAGATAGGCGCCACCTCTAAACCTGTTTAGCACACCGAATGTTCGTGGGGAACCCAGTGCTAAAATATTCGCAGACAAACTAATTCGGGCTTAGGGTTTTGTAAGTAGCAGAGCAGCTATGTCACTGCGATCTACTGAAAGACATCCCTCGAGCCAAACTTTTGTTGGCTGATAGATCCTGCCTACCTACGAGGGGTGTGGGTGCGCCCCCGTCGCACTCCTTGCTTGGTCATTTGGTTGCTTTCTCCGGACTGCGACCGCCACAGCCCAGGCACGGGATCCTCTGGCCCTGACCTTGTCCTCTCACCCCACCCATGACCAGCCGCACCTGGTCAAGATGTCTGGTGGCGGGCGGGTGGGAGGCTGTCTAATGAGGCAATGAAGCCCTCAAAACTGCTTCAGAACCTTGAATCCAAGCATCCTGCACTTAAAGACAAACCTGTTGAATTTTTTGAGCAGAAAAAATGTGAGCAAGCGGGACAGAAGCAAGTGCTGAGAGCCACAAAAACTAAATTGCGGAATAGACTGGACATAAGGAACCCCCTTTGAGTATCACTGTCTTCCATCACCTCTTGATGGGACCATCTTGTTGCAGGGAAACAAGCCCAGGGCTCCCACTGATTCAGCAATATTGGTGTGTTGCAGTGATTTTATATGTTCATACGAGGAAAATATGTGCTGTGTGCTTAATATTAAATTTGTTAGATAAACCCTTTTAGAAATGAAATTGAGTGTATTACCCACATGTGACTTATAACCTATATTCTGGTCATGATTAACAGCACCCCTCCCCCACCACCGTCAGCTGGTCCACAAGAACATTGTCAATATTAAACCGGTCCACGGTGCAAAAATGGTTGGTGACCCTGGTCTATCCTACCTGTTATTTCCTCAAAGAATTCCTGCAGATTTGTCAGGCAAGATTTCCCCTTAAGGAAACCATGCTGACTTTAGCCTATTTAATCATATGCCTCCAAGTTCCTTGAAATCTCATCCTTAATAATGGACTCCCAACTTCTTCCCAACCACTCTCGTCAGGCTAACTGGCATATAATTTACTTCATTCTTTCTCCCTCCATTCTTAAAGAGTGGAGTGACGTTTGCAATTTTCCAGTCCTCTGGAACCATTCCAGAATCTTGTGATTCTGAAAAGATCATTACTACTGCCTCCACCATCTCTTCCTCTCCCTATTTCAGAACACTGTGGTGGGGAGACTGAGTGGCCTTTTGTTGTAGCCAGAGGGTAGGCCTCTGGGTCTCTTTTTTTTGAGATACTGGAGAATGTTACTGAGGGTTTCTGTATTGTGGATCTGGACTGCAGCCTTTTATTCAGTCTTAGTTTCTATATTCTGTGTTTTCACCCATTCTGTATTGTTTTTTTGTGCAGGGGAAGGGGGATTTGGGAGTTGATGCTCTTATGGCATTTTGTGCAGGGGGAGGGGGATTTGGGAGTTGATGTTCTTATGGCATTTTGTGCAGGGGGAGGGGGATTTGGGAGTTGATGTTCTTATGGCATTTTGCGCAGGGGGAGGGGTTTTGGGGCCAATGTTCTTGTGTTTTTGTTAGTTTTTTTGTGCCGGAAAAGGGGAATTTGGTGGCCAATGTTCTTGTTGCAGTTTGTGCAGGGGTGGGGTTTTGGGAGTTGATAATTGTGTTGTTGTTCTCTTTTGTGTGTGTGTGGGGGGGGGGGTGAGTTTGCTGTTTCTCTGAACTGACTTCCATGGTTTTTCTTTGTTTTGTGGCTATCTGGAGAAGAAGAATCTCAGATTTGTGTGCTGCATATTGTACATACTTCAATAATAAATGAACCTTTGAATCTCTGAACAACAAACTCAGAATAGCTGATCCCCTAGCTACTTCAAAAAGCCATCTCGTAGGCATCCTAGAAATCCCCTCTCTGAGAATATAGCAACAACTTGATTTTCAAACATCTGCCTGCATATTAAAATCCCACATAACTAACATGACATTGCTCTTTCTACAAGCCTTTTCTGTCTCCCGTTGTAATTTATATTCCACACCCTGGCTACTGTTTGGAATCCTATATATAACTCCCATCAGAGTCTTTTTACACTTGCTGTTTCTTAATCACCCACAAAAATTCTACATTTTTCAGTTGTATGTCACCTTTTTCTAAGGATTTGATTTCTATTTTTTTTTTGCCAATACAGCCACCCCACCCCCTGTGCCTACCTGCTTGTCCTTTCAATACAATGTGTATTCTTGGATGTTAAACTCCCAACTATAATCTTTCAGCCACGAGTCAGTGATGCCCAGGTCATACTTGCCAAGCTCTAACTGTGCTACAAGATCATCTACCTTATTCTGTATACTGTGTGCACTCAAATATAATCCCTTTGGTCCTGTATTCATCACCTTTTTGGATTTTGCCCCTATGTCACACTACAGCTCATCCCACTGACTGCAATTTTACCCTATCATCTGCCTGTCATAGTACAGGCCACTCGGCCCACAGTGTAGTGCCAAACCAGCTAAAAAAACAAATCAAAAACACCCAAACACGAATCCCTTCTACCTACACAATCTCCATCTCCCTCCCTCACATCCAAGTGCCTGTCCAAACGTCTCTTAAAAGCCTCTGATGTATTTGCCTCTACCACCAAACCAGGCAGTGCATTCCAGGAATCCACCACTCTGAGTAAAAAACTTATCCCTCACATCCTCCTTAAACCTCCTCCTTCTCACCTTCAATGCATGACCTCTGCTATTAGACATTTCAACCTTGTGAAACAAATGGCCTCTGTCCACTCTATCTATGCCTCTCATAGTCTTGTAAGGCTCTATCAGATCTCCCCTCGGCCTCTGGCACTCCAGAGAAAACATCCCAAGTTTATCCAGTCTCTCATGATAGCACATGCCCTCTAAACCAAGCAGCATCCTGGTAAAACTCTCCTGTACCCTCTCCAAAGCCTCAACATCCTTCCTATAGTGGGGCGACCAGAACCGTTTGCAATACTCCAGATGTGGCCTAACCAGACTTTTCAAAAAAGTTGCAACATAAACCCTTGACTTTTGAACTCAGTTCCTCAACTAATTAAAGCAAGCATTCCATAAGCCTTTTTAAATCACATTATTGAACTGTGTCGCCACTTTCAAGGAGCTATGAACTTGGATCCCAAGATCTCTCTGCTCATCAACACTGATATGGATCTTGCCCTTAACAGTGTACTGTCTCCTTGCATTTGCCCTACCAAGGTGTAACACCTCACAGTTAATCCTTCCTTGCAGTCTCACCACACACTGCATCCGCATGTATACCAGCTGGCCCATCTTCAGCCATATTACTGCAGTACACTGTTAGCATCCCTCTGCTAAGTTTGTTTAAGTCTTCCCAATACCTCTGGCAAATCTGCCCCCAAAGACATTGGTCCCCCCTGGGTTCAGTGTAACCCATAATTTTTTTTACAAGTCACACCTTCTCCAGAAGAGATTCCAATGATCCAGAAATCTGAAACCCCGCCCCATGCACCAGATATCATCTTATTCCTGCCCTGACTAGCACGTGGCACTGGGAGTAATCCAGAGTTGGAGGTCCTGCTCTTTAGCCTTAACTGCCTGTAGAAGCCATGTATCTATTCTCAATTTGCTTTGTATTCTGTGTTGCCCATTTATTATATGTATTATGTATGGTAACTAGTCACATCAGTGGGTGGTGGTAACAGCAATGGGGATAAATCACATTTTCATGCTTATTTGGTGGTAGTTTGTAGCTTGGGACTGTGGAGATATATCTTTGCTGACATAGTGATGCAACAACCATGCATTGCATCTCTGCCTAAAAGAGAGATTCAAATCTTTGATGGTATCCTTTGCAGTATCATTCATTTATGGGGGCTTTCAAAAATAGCATGGAAAGTAGGACTGAAGATTTTGGTGACTCTCTATTTTCTCAAACAGTACACTGGAGGTTGTCCAAGAGAACTATTCAGAAGTTGCCAGTGGCCAAACAAAAGCATTGATATCCAAAGGCCCAAGCTTTACTATGAGAACATTTTGGTGATGAGCATATAATCGCTGCAGATTACATGGAAAAGCCTCTTTTTTAAGCCTCATATTAAATCAGAAGATGCAAAAGCTCTTCAAGACCACAGTATTTTTCTTAAAGGTTGTTTCAATGTCATTGAAGACGTGCAGGCCATGCACGAGTTGAATGTGCACGAGTTGAATGTGCACGAGTTGAATGTGCACGAGTTGAGTATGCACGAGTTGAGTATGCACGAGTTGAATGTGCACGAGTTGAATGTGCACGAGTTGAATGTGCACGAGTTGAGTATGCACGAGTTGAATGTGCACGAGTTGAATGTGCATGAGTTGAGTGTGCACGAGTTGAATGTGCACGAGCTGAGTGTGCACGAGTTGAATATGCCTGCTAGTATGAAGATTGTCATAAATAAATTGCTCGATGAGCTTTGGAAAGAATGGAGATTGGTGATGTATGAGCTGCAAGAAAAGCACAGCCACATGGTTAATTTCACTGATGTTGTTGACATTATTGAAAGGCAAGTGAAGATTGCTACACACACAGTGTTTGGAGAAGTATAAAAGGCTACATTTCTGGCAGGAAGTAAGGGTGTGAACAAAACTGGAACTCAAACTAAAGGAAGGAGCTTTGCCACTACTGTGGCTACTGTGGAAAATGAAGCTGAAACTGAGCCCAGAGCTGATGATAAGGATACAGATTCAGAACAAGCCACGAATGAAGCAAACACATTAATGAGTACTGCTCTGGTATCAAATGGACTTACAGGGGCTGGTGATCATGATTGTAAACTTCCTATAATTCCAGTTCAAGTGAAGTCTAAGGAGAGTAACAAGACAGTGGTTACTTCTTAGGTCAAAGAAGTACAGCAGTGTTCTGCACAGAAAGTCACACGAACAAGCTCAACCTGATAGAAAAAGGAACATGTATTCCCTTACACATAATGGGTCAAGAGACAACCATTTCAAGATTGAAAGTGTCTGGTTTGGATAGTGAAATCTATTGTGAACTGCCTAACATCTATACACAGGAAAGTATGCCAGTCCACAAAGAGAATATTTTTCTTCAGAGAGATCTTCAGGAATGGTCTCACCTGAAGCATGTTTATATGCTGGAAATCGATCCAGAAATTGATAGGGATGAATGAACCATTGAAAGTGATTCAGAGTGTTAATACAATCAGAATGATGCTGGGTTGGACTGTTAATGGACTATGGAAAGGAGACCATGATGGTAGAAGAAACCGTGATTGGCCAGAGCTGCCAGTTAACAGGACTTCAGTTTTGCATGAGCTTTGACAGCAGTGATTCAAGACAGATTTTTCTACAAACTTTGTAAATGCAGTCAGGATGAACAACCTGGTCTGACAGGAGAAGAGTACAATCCAGGACAGACGGCTTACCAAAAGAGGACATTTGTGTCAATGTTGAGATTTCATGTCTCCTGCGTCTTAGTAACATTTAGTTGTAATTATTATAGTATGATAATTAGGGAGCTGGAATGTAGGAACAATGTATCTGTTTTCTTTCTACATTGTATTGTGTATTTATGATGATATTTAGTCACATGACTGGGGACGAGTTAAAAGCGAAGGGGATAAATTACATATTTATGCTTATTTCATGGCAGTCTGTGACTTGGGGCTGGCGGTGATCATATCTCTGCTGACTGCTGAGATAACGCTTAATAATGTTTAATTGCGTGTTTGCTATTTGCTAATAAAGGATCAAAATAAGGAATTTGTCCCTTTGGAGCAATGATAAGACCATAAGACAAAGGCCATTCAGCCCATCAAGTGTACTCTACCATTCCATCATGGCTGATCCCAAATCCCAGACAACCCCATACTCCTGCCTTCTCGCATTATTTTTTTATGTCCTGACTAACCAACTTCCACCTTAAATATACCCATGGACTTGGCCTTCTCTGCAGCTTGTGGCAGAGCATTCCACAGATACACTACTCTCTGGCTAAAAAATATTCCTCCTTAGTGCTGTTCTGAAAAGATACCCCTCAATTTTGAGGCTGTGCCCTCTAGTTCTGGATACCCCCACCACAGGAAACATCCTCTCCACATCCACCCTATCTAGTCCTTCTAACATTTGGTAGGTTTCAATGAGATCTTGCCATGTTTTTCTAAATTCCAGCGAATGACCACAGGAGAACCCTGCTCTAACTGCTTACTCCCCTGACTTCTGCTGATCACCCATCTGCTGTCTTAAGCTGCACTCTAGGTGTGACCACCTCAGGCAAAGTTTCATCTATGAGGCTTTCAACCTCCTGAATTGTCCTGGATACACCCAGCTTCAGCTCCAGTTCCTCGATCTTGTCAGTCAGGAGCTGAAGTTGGGTGCACTTTCCACAGATGTAGTCATCGGAGAAACCATCAAGTAGGAGTATTCCACTACATTAGCTGCCACCCTGCCTACACTTGTAATACCTTTTCCTCTAACTTCTTTAGCTTAAATTCTATGATCAACTAAATGACTCCAGAAGACCCAGAACCTTTAGCCTCTGCCTGTTCTCACAGAAGTCTGGTAAGCCTGACCAATCTAACACTGACCTAGTCAAACAATGGCCACTCCACTTACAGCTCCTTACTTTTTGTTGGCTCAAATAAGACTCACTCCTGATGAGACTTGCAGTTTTCAAATGGCTCCCGCCCTGCAAGGTCTTCCTCTCTCACTCATTACTTCAAAGAATGACTCACTCATGACGAAACTTGCAGTTTTCAAATGATACCAATACCGCAAGATGTCACTCCCTCACTTACTATTTCAAGCAATAACACACTTGTGATGAGACTTGCCTTTTTCAAATAGCTCCCTCCCTGCAAGATCTATAAAACAAATAGAGTAGGAAATTAAGTACACAGCTTGTGGTGCACCTGTGCTAATGGTGATTGTGGAGGTGGTGTTATAGACAATAGACAATAGGTGCAGGAGTAGGTCATTTGGCCCTTCGAGCCAGCACCGCCATTCAATGTGACCGTGGCTGATCATACACAATCAGTACCCCGTTCCTGCCTTCTCCCCATATCCCTTGACTCCACTATCTTTAAGAACTCTATCTAACTCTTCCTTGAAAGCATCCAGAGAATTGGCCTCCACTGTCTTCTGAGGCAGAGCATTCCATAGATCCACAACTCTCTGGGTGAAAAAGTTTTTCCTCAACTCCGTTCTAAATGGCCTACTCCTTATTCTCAAACTGTGGCCTTTGGTTCTGGACTCCCCCAAAATCAGGAACATGTTTCCTGCCTCTAGCGTGTCCAATCCCTTAATAATCATATATGTTTCAATCAGATCCTCTGTCATCCTTCTAAAGGTGATGAATTTAGTCAAGAAGAAAATGTATGTTAGGAAACTAGAATCAAACAGAGCCCTTGAGCATTATAAAGAAACCAGTAAAGAACTCAAGAAAGGAATTAGGAAAGCCAGCTAATAATCTTATGTTTCAATCAGATCCCCTCTCATCTTTCTAAATTCCAGTGTATACAAGCCCAGTCGCTCCAATCTTTCAACATATGACAGTCCCGCCACCCTGGGAATTAACCTCGTGAACCTACGCTGCACTCCCTCGATAGCAAGAATGTCCTTCCTCAAATTTGGAGACCAAAACTGAACACAATACTCCAGGTGTGGTTTCACCAGGGCCCTATACAACTGCAGAAGGACCTCTTTGCTCCTATACTCAACTCCCCTTGTTATGAAGGCCAACATGCCATTAGCTTTCTTCACTGCCTGCTGTACCTGCATGCTTACTTTCAGTGACTGATGAACAAGGACACCTAGATCCCTTTTCCTAACTTGACACCATTCAGATAGTAATCTGCCTTCCTTTTCTTGCCACCAAAATGGAAAACCTCACATTTATCCACATTAAACTGCACCTGCCATGCATCTGCCCATTACCCACTGTCCAAGTCACCCTGCATTCTCCTAACATCCTCCTCATATTTCACACTGCCACCCAGCTTTGTGTCATCTGCAAATTTGCTAATGTTACTTTTAATCCCTTCATCTAAATCATTAATGTATCATTAATGTGTTGACAGTCCAAACTGACTGCGGTTTGCAACTGAGGAAATGAGGATCCAGTTGCACAAGGAGATATCAAGGCCTAGGTCTTGGAACTTATTGATTACTTTTGGGGAGGGAGGGTAGTGTTGTAAGTTGAGCTTCAGTCAATAAAATGCATCTTCACTATCCAGATATTCCAGGACTGAGCAAAGAGCCAATGAAATGGCATCTGCCGTTGACCTGTTGTGACAGTAGGCAAATTGGAACAGATCCAAGTTGCTCCTCAGGCAGGAGTTAATATACTTCATCACCAACCTCTCAATGCAGTTCATCACAGTGGGCAATATCATTGAGGAGTTTACCGCACTCTTCCAGGGCATCGTTATAAATGAAGCCCGTTTGAAGCAGGTGGGTACTTCAGACTGCCGAAGTGAGAAGTTAAAGATCTCAGTGAATACGCCAGCCAGCTCATTAGCACAGGTCTTCAGTACTCGGCCAAGTGCACCGTCTAGGCTACTTGCTTTTTGTGAGTTCATCGTCCTGAAGGATACTTTGAAGTTCATCTCGGAGACTGAAATCTCAGGGTCATCAGGGACTGTAGAAATTTGTGAAGTTGCCTCCATGTTCTTTGGATCAGGGACTGGATCTGATCAGATCAATCAGATTCTGTAATTAGGGACTGGATTTGCAGTCGTATAGACAAGTGTGCATTGACTAGATTTGTTCATGGTATGTTGAATATAACTTGACAGACATTTTGATGTGGTAACAAAAATAATTGATGAAGGAAAGATGGCTGTGTGTATGCCACATTTATACTACATCAATTTCCAAAAGGTCTTTGATAAAATACCATATAATAGGTTTGTTATCAAGATTTTAGGTCATGGAATAAAAGAGGCTATAGCAACATGTATAGAAAATAACCAGTTAACAGCAAATAGCAATCTGGAAGTGACAGGATTTATTGTATTATTGGGAGATCAGAAATGAAACTGCCATGGTGTCAATACTAGGACCACTACCTTTCTTAATATACAGTAAATTAATGATTTGTATTTGGTTATGTAGCGCACAATTTTCCAAATTTGAAGATGTCACAAAACCTAGAGGCATTGCAGGATAGTGATGGATGGTGGATAAGTATCTGGAAGGAAAGTTCACATGGCAGTGGTAAGAATCCAAGTAAGTGGCACAGGCTAGATTCTTCTTGAGAAACGCCGAGTACAGACTCATTGGACCAAAGGGCCTTTTCCTAAGATTCTATGTATTTAATCAAATTAGACCTGAAGTTTGATGGCAGGCATTTACCTCTACGGGTATCAGCAAATTCAAGACCACCTCAAAATCAGGGACTTGATTTCAAAACTCAGTTGCTTTCTGGTGTGCTTCAAAGTCCAAGTTCTTGAATTCCAGCAGCCAGACACAAACTTGCTGCAAACCCTCAACAGCATGGAGTAATCTGCTTGTTGAGCATGTTATCCATGGCACAGGGGCAAAAAGCCATTCATATGAATGAGAAACTCTATGGCTGTGAAGCAGAGTGTAAATATAATTCCATTGGTGTTAACAATTGTTACAGTTTTTCTAATGTTTAAGTGATTTATTCATTATGTTTGAAAAATGTTTAATTCTTAGTTTTTGAACGTTCTTAAATATTACTAGCATTTAGGGGTATTTAAAGATCTTTATTGGAAACTCTGGTATTGTGGCTCTCAATTTTTTACAAAGTATTTTCAAATTCCTCCCCAGTGATGGTATTACTTTAAACAAGGATTCACCATTTTGGATTGTGACACTATTGCACAAAAGTCGGCAATGTTGGATACAAAAATCTAGATGTTTTTTTAGATATGAACAGTGTTTCACTGCTGGCAGTCGGGTCTGGCCCAATGTCGCTTAAATTTTACTTGCACCATTTTGACATGATAAGAATTCTCTGAGTTATTCCCAGATGTCTTTGAGTTAATCTGTATTTAGCATGGTGAATTAATTTGATAAATCAATGGTCTGACTTGCAATCTTGTCTGCTTAAATGGCACATTGAAGTAACAGGAAGGTGAGCAGCAGTGAGAAGATTTACTTCCAAAAATTTTTGAAAGGAACAAGTTAATAAATCTTTACTTAGTTATAATGAACATAATTTTTGGATCACTAAGGAACAGATTGTTGATTTCAGAATGGGGAAGGATGGTGAACGTGAACTAGACTACATTAGGAGGGTTGGTGGTGGAGAAAATCAGCAACATTAAATTCCTGGGTGTCAACATATTAGATGACAAGTCTTGGGCTCAGTGCATAGATGCAATCATAAGGAAAGCATGCCAGCATCTTCACTTTCTTAGGAGGTTTGATTTGTCATCTAACGCTCTAATAAACTTTTACAGATGTACTGTTGTAAGTATCCTGACTGGTTGCATCATGATCTGGTACAGCAATTTGATTACACAGGACTGTAAGAAACTGCGGAGTAGTGGAATCTGCTCAATACGGCATTGACACATCCCTCCCCCCCTTACCATTGGTAGTATCTAGCCACTCCTTCTTGAGGGAGTAGCTTCTCGAGGAGCCACTCTTTCAAGAAAACAATATCTGTCTTCAAAGATCCCCATCATCTGGGCCATGACGTCTTTTCACTGCTACCTTCGGGCAGGAGATACAAAAGCCTGAAGCCCCACACCACTAGATTTCTGAACAGCTTCTTCCCTTCAACTGTTCAGTTCTTAAATCAACTGTCACAGCACTCATTGTGACAGTTTAGCCACATGATGACCACTTTTACCACCTTGTACTAAAATAGATTTTTTTGGTTATTTGTGGTTTAGAACATAGAACAGTACAGCACAAGAACAAGGACCTTTGGCCCACAATGTTGTGCCAACCCTTCTAAAAAGCAAATTAAAAAAAAACATCCAAAGGCTAATCTCTCCTACCTACACCACGTTCCTATCCCTCCATCTTCCTCACATCCAAGTGCCTATCTAAATGCCTCCTAAAAGCCTCTGATGTATTTGTCTCTACCACCATACCAGGCAGTGCATTCCAGGCATCCACCATTCTGAGTAAAACTCGTACCCCCCCACATCCTCCTTGAACCTACCCCCTTTCACCATCAATGCAAGCCTTCTGGTATTAGACATTTCAACCCAGGGAAACAGATACTCTCTGTCCTCTATACCAATACCTCTCATAATCTTATAAATCTCCTTCAGATTTTCCCCAGCCTCTGCTGCTCCAGAAGAACCAACCCAAGTTTACCCAGTCTCTCATGAGGGTACATACCCTCTGTAACTCCCTGGGTCACCTCAGGCTCGCTCAGCTCGTTCTTGTCTAGGGGGAGCAGCCTTCGGCCCCGCCAAACTGGGTAATCAGCTGGTGTGGATGCTGTGTGATGTCCCCGCCTCGCCCAAAAACAGACAGTACACCATATGCGATTAAATGAGTACAATTTATAAAGGTTACTATAACTAAGTGATTAATAACGATACAGTATATATGAAGAGAAAATTAAAGAAAAGGCGCCAAACTTATCAAAGTCCAAACCACTTCGTGCACAACCGTTGGAGCTCAATTACTGAAGTCTTCTGGCCACCATTCGATCCCCTCCGAACTCCTCGACTCGCAGCTCAGGACCCTCCGAACTCCTCGACTCTCCAAACAGCTCAGGACCCTCCGAGTGGTCAACCAAGCACATCTAGCTTCATCCCCCCCCCCCCTCGGAGAATCTCCCGGCCTCGGACCCCCCTTTGGGGTCCGATCCTCGCCCAGCTTAGAGCATTGCGTCCTCTCTCTCGACCCCCTCGCGCCGATCTGCCCAAAAGCCCGTCAACAAAAGCTTACAGACTCAGAAGAAAGAACATTAATCCCCATTTGGTTTACAAAGGAATACCATTCTCGTTATCAGTAAATTAGCATTCTTGCTAGTTAACAAAAGGAAACTCTTTCCCAACAGTAACAAAGAAAAAAAAAGAAACCCCCTTTACACCTCTAAACCAGGGAGCATCCTGGTAATTCTCTTCTGCACTCTCTCCAAAGCCTCAACATCCTTCCTATAGTGGGGCAATCAGAACCATTTGCAATACTCCAGATGGGGCCTAACCAGAGTTTTATAAAGTTGCAACATAACCTCTTGACTTTTGAACTCTATGCCTCGACTAATAAAAGCAAACCTCCTTAATCAGCCTATCCACCTGTGTAGCCACTTCCAAGGAGCTGTGACCTTGGATCCCAAGTCCTCCTTGATCAGTAACGCGTTAAGGATCTTGCCTTTAACAGGGTACTCTCTCCTTGCACTTGCCCTACCAAGGTGCAACATCTCACATTTATCTCAGTTCAACTCCATCTGACATTCCTCTGCCCATGTCTTCAACTCCTCTGTATCACACTGTACTCTTTGCTCATCTTCTACACTATCCAAAACTCCACTAATCTTGGCATCAATGGCAAACTTGCCTATCCACCCATCTGCGTATACATCGCAAACAGCACAGATCCCTGCAGAACACCACTCATTACAGATCTCCAGCTCGAATAAGCTCATTCAACCACTATCTCTCTGTCTTCTATGTGCGAGCCAGTTCTGAATCCAAACAGCCAATTTGCCATGGACCCTTCTTAGTTCCTGCCTAATGCACTTGTAATTTGCCCTACTCCAATTTAAAACTGTCCTGCAAGGACCATACCTAGCTATTCTGAAAGTTAAGGAGTTGTGGTCACTGTGCTCAAACTGCTCTTGTAAAAATTGCGTGTAATTTATGTTTTTTGTGAATGCTCTTTATCTGATGTTACATGCCTGTGATGACGCTACAAGTAAGTTTTTCATTCCACCAATACATACATGCACTTGTGCATATGACAGTAAACTCTATATGGACTTTAATTTGAATTCTCTTCCTATCTCTCCTCATCTAATTTTATCAGCATTGCTTTCCATTCTTTTCTCCTTAAAAGCAACCCTTGCTTCCTCCTGAATAGTATTAGCCTCAACTACTCACAGTTGTAGTAGGCTTCATAAGGGGAAACTTCTTTTTGTTCAAAGAAGTTTCTTCTAAGTCCTGTGTTTGATTTCTTGATTATATTGAGATAACTAAAACTCAAAATTCAAAACTTTAAGTATCTCCTAGGTAATTTCCCTGCATTCTCTATTTAGAGAACAGTTGGTTAAAGTGAGTCACAAAAATATTACGATCAAAGAAGCAGCAGCTAGCTGCAAGAAGGAAATTTGCCTTAAAGTCACATCAATTATTCATCCAGTTTGGGTAGGTTGAGGGGTCCACAAAAACAATGCAACCTACCCCTAAACAAACCAACCCCTCACACATCAAGTCTACAAGTAAACAGAGATTTTGAGATGCTGTTCTAAGGGGATAAGTGAGCCAAAGGTGCAGACTTTATGGTTACGAAGTAGAAATATCCCTATACCAGTGAAGTTCTGAGTGGCATGGATATTGTATCATGAGTAATCCAGTTGTGTGCTGGTTTTTAACAATCCTTGGACAAACATATCAAGGACCTGGAAACATTTGGATCCTTAGTATATGTGATAGACAATTTAGTTTATCCCCCGGAGTATAGAAGCAATGTGGCATCCTTATCTTAAATGTCCTCATGAGTCACTTCAGTGACAAATTGACATTCTCATCATAGGGGAAACAGTGTGGTGTATATAATATGTAATGAACATTTTGTTTAAATGAGTGACATATGGTCAACAATTATTTTGAGTTTCCACTTCCAGCTGGTTTCTAAGATACACTGCTTCATCATTTGTTGTGAAACAACTTTTTAAAGACTATAAAGACAAGTAGATAAAAGAACAACCAGGTAAGTTTTCACTGAATCAGAATTCATCTTGTGGAGGCAAATTTTTCAGAGTTTCATGTTCGACCCATTTTATTTTCCCTACAAATCTAGCAAACGTTGTCTCGTTTTTACTGTGCACTGTACCAGCAGTTATGGTCGAAATGACAATAAAAAGTGACTTGACTTGAAAGTTGTAACTCTAGGTTCTGTCTGCAAATTACCACAGTGACAGTTGTTCTGAATTTATTTGATTTCTTGTGTGGTTTTGTTCATCTGACAGGCACAGATATTATGAAGCAATGTTACCATTCATTTTGGTGCAAAGCAGTAATGACTAGACTCCCAGCACATCAAGGCTTGAAAATCATCTCCAGGGTTCTGATGTTTTGCACCATGATGGTGTTTCCTGGTTCTTGCTACTGTAGATTTACATATTGTGCTAAACCAGGACTTCAATGGTGAACCTTGATCTTGCATTTCTCCCCCGCATTGCAAAATTAAGAAATGTCTAAGTGTCTTAGACAGTGAGACTGATGCAAAGAATATTCAGTTTATTGGCCATTTCTTTGTCCTCCATTACTACCTCTCCAGCATCATTTTCCAGTGGTCCAGTGTACACTGGCCTTTCTTTTACTCTTTATACATCTGAAAAATATTTTGATATCCTATTTTATGTTATTGGCTAGCTTACCTTCATATTTTTTTTTTATCTTTCCTCTCCTTATTGTTTCAGGTGCTTTCTATTGGTTTTTAAAAGCTTCCCAGTAATTTTTTGCTATATTTTATATCCCCTCTTCTGCTTTTATGCTGCCTTTGACTTCCCTTGTCAGCTTCAGTTGCTTCATCCTCCCTTAAGAATGCTTTTTCTTCTTTGGGATGAATCAATTCTGTGCCTTCCAAAATTCTCCCAGAAACTCGAGCTATTGTTGTTCTGCTGTTATCTCTGCAAGTGTCCCTTTCCAATCAACTTCTTTCACATGCCTCTTTAGTTCCCTTTACTCTACTTATAATGCAAATACAACTAATTTGGCTCTTCCTCTCAAACTGCAGGGTGAGTTCTCTCATGTTATGATCATGCCTCCTAAGGGTTCCTTTACCTTAACTCCCTAATCAAATCTGGTTCATTACACAACACTCAATCTGGAATTGCCTTTTCCCTAGTGGGCACAACCACATCCTGCTCTAAAAAGCCAGCTTGTGCAATTTAAAACTAAACCGTTTTTACAAGTTGTTCAATAACCTGTCATGTGGCCTGAATTTGAAAGATCATAACATTTGTCAAGTTCATCATCTGAATGGTTAGGAATACTACTCAGATCTCACGGTGTTCTGATAATTATAAGGGTATTGGATCTGTCTATTCATATGCCAGGTAACTACATGCAAAGTATCTAGAATTGACCTTTGTACGGAAGACTATCAAATAATGTAGTCTTTTTTACAAGATAGGTATTTAAAACAATTAGTGCTTTCAAATGGAAAGAATAATTTAACTTCATGTTCAAAACCACAAGTTAGTACGTTGGAATTTATAGCCATTTTTATTATTTTGGTTGTTGACAGTGTATGCTGACACACAAAGAACCCCTGTGTTCTAGTACAAGTGGTAACAGCTTTGCGAGATAACAAATAACTTGGTGTAAAGCAGTCCATTGGTTCTGCCAAACTACAATGATTACAAAAACATTTCAAGACATTCAGATAATTATAGTTCTTTATCATTTGTCTTTTCACACATCTCTTTCAACATATTTCCTGATAATGTATTGTATAAGTACACAAAATGAACCTTAATGGGTTAACCAACCATGGTCCTAACAATAAAGAAATAGGTGATTCTTGCAACAAACGTTATTCCGGGATATATGAAATGTTAGAGTTAAGAATGTCACAGAGTGACTGCAGGACATTCTGAAGAGGGAGAGTGAATATCTTGTGGTTATAGTACATATCAGCACCAAAGACATAAATAAAGGGGATGAACTTGTGCAAGCTGAACATAATATATAGAGATAAATTAGAAAACAGTATCTCAAAAATGATAACATTTTTACAACTGCAAATGCTGGAAGGACAACTTTTCAGTCATGGTTTTTATATTCCGTGTTTTTGCCTGCTCTTTCTCATTGTTTTCTGTATGAGGGGAGGGGGATTTAGGAGTTGATGTTCTTGTTGCATTCTGTGCGGGGAGTGGGGGATGATCACGTTGCAATTTCATTAAATTAGTTTTGTGCCAGGAGAAGGGGATTTGGTGGCTGAGGTTCTTGAATCCTTTTGTATGAGGGGGTAAGAGTTTGGGGGGGACTTGATGATCATTTTTACATTTTTTTCATGTGGGAGGGGGTTGCTGTTTTCTCTAAACTAACTTCCATGGTTTATCTGTATTTCATAGCAATCTGGAGAAGACGAATCTCAGAGCTGTATACTGCATACATACATTGATAATGCGTAAACCTTTGAACATATGACGCTCACCAGGTCAGGCATCATCTGGAAAAATAATCAGATTTAATGCTTTGCATCTGAAACCCTTCTTCAGAACCAGGCTACAGAAAAAAAAACAGGTTAGTGTTACACGGAGTGACTGGGCGGCTGAGGAAAGCAGGAGGTGGACCAAAGTGCAGGACGCAAGGACGAAGACTTGAGACGGAGACGGGCTGGGACTCGGAGCCCTGACCGGACTGGGACTCGGAGCCCTGGCAGGGCCAGACCAGGACTCGGAGCCCTAACTGGACTGGGACTCGGAGCCCTGACCGGACTGGGACTCGGAGCCCTGACCGGACTGGGACTCGGAGCCCTGACCGGACTGGGACTCGGAGCCCTGACCGGACTGAGACTCGGAGCCCTGACCGGACTGAGACTCAGAGCCTTGACCGGACTGGAACTCGGAGCCCTGACCGGACTGAGACTCGGAGCCCTGGCCGGACTGGGACTCGGAGCCCTGACCGGACTGTGACTCGGAGCCTTGACCGGGCCAGACCTGGACTCGGAGCCCTGACCGGACTGAGACTCGGAGCCCTGACCGGACTGGGACTCGGAGCCCTGACCGGACTGGGACTCGGAGCCCTGACCGGGCCAGACCAGGACTCGGAGCCCTGACCGGGCCAGACCAGGACTCGGAGCCCTGACCGGACTGAGACTCGGAGCCCTGACCGGACTGGGACTCGGAGCCCTGGCCGGACTGAGACTCAGAGCCTTGACCGGACTGGGACTCGGAGCCCTGACCGGGCCAGACCAGGACTCGGAGCCCTGACCGGGCCAGATCAGGACTCAGAGCCCTGACCAGACTGAGACTCAGAGCCTTGACCAAACTGGGACTCGGAGCCCTGACCAGACTGAGACTCAGAGCCTTGACCAAACTGGGACTCGGAGCCCTGACCAGACCAGGACTCAGAGCCCTGACCAGACTGAGACTCGGAGCCCTGACCAGACTGAGACTCAGAGCCTTGACCGGACTGGGACTCGGAGCCCTGACCAGACCAGGACTCAGAGCCCTGACCAAACTGGGACTCGGAGCCCTGACCAGACTGAGACTCAGAGCCTTGACCGGACTGGGACTCGGAGCCCTGACCGGACTGGGACTCGGAGCCCTGACCAGACCAGGACTCAGAGCCCTGACCAGACCAGGACTCAGAGCCCTGACCAGACCAGGACTCAGAGCCCTGACCAGACTGAGACTCAGAGCCCTGACCAAACTGGGACTCGGAGCCCTGACCAGACTGAGACTCAGAGCCTTGACCGGACTGGGACTCGGAGCCCTGACCGGACTGGGACTCGGAGCCCTGACCGGACTGGGACTCGGAGCCCTGACCAAGCCAGACCAGGACTCAGAGCCCTGACTGGGCTGGGACTCAGAGCCTTGACCGGACTGGGACTCGGAGCCCTGACCAAGCCAGACCAGGACTCAGAGCCCTGACTGGGCTGGAACTCGGACCCTGGAACTTGGAACATGGAGACAACAACACCAAACAAAGACAGACTATTCGCTTCTTGTTCGGAGGAGCGGCAAACGACCAGCAATCCTCAACTAGACACAAAAGGGCAGAATTCCCAACTCAGACTAGGTCAAAACGGCTGACCTAATCAGCTGGAAACGGGTCGACAAAAACAAATAACGACTGACAATTTGTATCACAGCTCAGAGCAGCAGCAAATGGCCAGCAATACTCAGCCAGACTCAGGACGACAAAAGCAAACATCGACAGTCATTCGTATATCGACTCTGGGCAGCACAGGTGGCGACAAAATTCAGCTGGACAGCAGGCTCTTAACTCGGGCTCGGAACTAGCATAGCTGCTCTGATGAGGTGACGAACCATCAGCGAATAGATGAAAGCTGGAGTTTATATGCTGCCGGTTCGAATGAGGATCAGGTGCCCTAATCAAAGAGCCCGGCGGAATATGGGGAAAAGGAAATTAATTGAAATGAGGAGTCAACGGACCAGACCACGACAGTTAGTTTCAATTACAGAGATGATGGAGAGGGATGGATAGTACAAAGGGAATATTGCTGATCAGGTGAGATCAAAGAGGATTATGTGGCAGTTAAAGGCTTTGTTATCTGTATTAGGTACTGTTAATAGTAGGATTGTGGGACAAAATATTTGATGAACCTGAATGAGATAGCACGCCAGGGTATTAACAGGGAATAAATAAGCAATGTTGTGGCTACAACATGTCTCTCTGATCAAATCTTACACTGATGAAGGTAGAGCAGTAGATGTAGTGTATATGTATTTCAGCAAGGCATTTGACATGGTACCCCATGTGAGGCTTATTGAGAAAGTAAGGAGGCATAGGATCCAAGGGGACATTGCTTTGTGGATCCAGAACTAGCTTGCCCACAGAAGGCTAGTGGTTGCTAGTGGTTGCCCACAGTGGTTGTAGATGGGTCATATTCTGCATGGAGACCAGTGACCAGTGGGGTGCCTCAGGGATCTATTCTGGGACCCCTACTCTTTGTGATTTTTATGAATGACCTGGATGAGGAAGTGGAGGGATGGGTTAGTAAATTTGCTGATGACACAAAGGTTGGAGGTGCTGTGGATAGTGTGGAGGGCTGTCAGAGGTTACAGCGGGACATTGATAGGATGCAAAACTGGGCTGAGAAGTGGCAGATGGAGTTCAACTCAGATAAATGTGAAGTGGTTCATTTTGGTAGATCAAATATGATGGAAGAATATAATATTAATGGTAAGACTCTTGGCAGTGTGGAGGATCAGAGGGACCTTGGGGTCCGAGTCCATAGGACACTCAAAGCAGCTGCGCAAGTTGACTCTGTGGTTAAGAAGGCGTACGGTGAATTGGCCTTCATCAATCATGGAATTGAATTTAGGAGCCGTGAGGTAGCAGCTATATAGAACCCTGGTCAGACCCCACTTGGAGTACTGTGCTCAGTTCTGGTTGCTTCACTACAGGAAAGATGTGGAAACCATAGAAAGGGTGCAGAGGAGATTTACAAGGATGTTGCCTGGATTGGGGAGCATGCCTTATGAGAATAGGTTGAGTGAACTCGGCCTTTTCTCCTTGGAGCAGCAAAGGATGAGAGGAGACCTGATAGAGGTGTATAAGATGATGAGAGGCATTGATCGTGTGGATGGTCAGAGGCTTTTTCCCAGGGCTGAAATGGTTGCCACAAGAGGACACAGGTTTAAGGTGCTGGGGAGTAGGTACAGAGGAGATGTTGGGTAAGGTTTTACTCAGAGAGTGGTGAGTGCGTGGAATGGGCTGCTGGCAATGGTGATGGAGGAGGATACGATAGGGTCTTTTAAGAGACTTCTGGATAGGTACATAGAGCTTAGAAAAATAGAGGGCTATAGGTAAGCCTAGTAATTTCTAAGGTAGGGACATGTTCGGCAGAACTTTGTGGGCCGAAGGGCCTGTATTGGCTGTAGGTTTTCTATGTTTCTATGATGTTAGAGTCCAGGATGTCACAGAGTGACTGGAGAACATTCCAGGGGCAGATTAACTGCCACATAACCCTATTTGTTCTCACACTTTGTCCTCTACACTTCTCCCTAGTGGTTTCTGCTAGGTAACATTTAAACATAGAACTTAGAACAATACAGCACAAGAAGAAATCTTCAAGCGAAAGGAGGATCAAAATGAAACAGAAGGCAGGGGAAGAAAAGCAAAGAGCAAGCAGATTGGTTAACGTATAGAAAGGTGGTTAAAAGACGAGAGCTCTACATCTAATTGCATGTAGTATCTAAAACATATTTATGGCAGGTTTATTACCTCATGTGATTACCTCATTATTGATTTTGTTGTTAGCAACTGCACAAAACAAACAGCAGAAACTACAGCAACCAGACATGGGAACAGAAGATCCTATGAATCTCAAAGAAAAAACTTCGGATTAACTCTTGCAAAGGCTGGCGCCAAAGAACATAGAATGTTACAGCCCAGTACAGACCCTTCAGCCCACAATATTGTACCAACCTTTTAACCTAGTCTAACAAAATTTGACCTTTCCCTCCTATATAGCCCTCCATTTTTACATCTACATAGTATCCATGTGTATATCTAAGAGTTTATTAATTTTATCATGTTTGGGTCAAGCAGAAAGTTAATAGAGAGCAGTGGACCAGTCAACTATGTTGAATACTCACAAATGAGTCTATGGAAGGAAGACACCCATAGCCACAAACAATGCTGCTGGTAATTTTCACTAGTGTGATCACTATGTTGTAAACAAGGTAGGGTCAACAAAGGGTTAAAATAAGAGCAATGCTTCTAATTACTGGTCAACAACAATGACTTGTATTTCAGATTTCCAGAATCTATTGTGGCAGCAAGTCTGCATTCCAGAGTTTACAGCATCTTTGTTTGGATTTCTTTGAACTTTATCAGAGGAATTTGAGAAAGTGATAGGATAAAGAGAAAGAACATGACCCATATAGCGAGTGTTGGAGAGGTAATTAATGGTCTGGATGAAAATGCTGGGGAACACTGAATAAAGAAGGTTTTAACAGAGTTCGGCAGAACAAGATTAAAGTTAGTTGATGGTTCTGCAAACAATATAACGAGAAGCCGCCCCACCACCCCAGCATCCAGGACATTTTCAAGGAGTGATGCCTCAGAAAGACAGCATCCATCATTGAGGACCCCCATCACCCAGGACATGCCCTCTTCTCGTTGCTACCATGAGGAACAAGGTACAGAAGCCTGAAGGCACACACTCGGCAATTCAGGAACAACCCCCCCCCCCCCCCCCCCCGCCACCAGATTTCTGAATGGACATTCAGCCCATGAACATATACAGTTTTTTATTATTATGTGCTGCAATGTACTGCTGCCGCATGGAATTTCATGGTGTATACCAGTGATATTAAACCTGATTCCAATTCTGATTCTGATGATTGAGGAGAGCCAAAAGACCGGGGTTAGAGTTTTGTCAAATATAAAAGATTGGAGAAAGTCAAAATAATGGAGCAAGGGCATGTAAAATTGTGGATAAAAATTAAATATCTAAGAGCCAGCATAAACTAGTGAGGGCATGAGGTAGGGTAAGCAGCCATTTAAACTGGAATGTGAAGAATGAGGTGGCAGCATTGAGAACTCTGAAGCAAAAGAGGCTGGTGGTCACATAAGCTTAGCCACAGAATGTGACTACTGAGGGACAGGAAATAATCTTTGAAGTTAAACTCTTAGTGAAACAGTATGCCAGGGTTTTAAGAGGCTTGGCTGCTTTGACCAGGTGGATTAGACTGCGATGGGATCGGTGGTAAGGCAGTGGTAAGGTTTATGGCAGACACCTAAGAAGACATGTAGAGCAATTAGGAAAGGTGAGATTAAGTTTAAAGTGGAAGTTGGAGTGCTTGGAAATTCCACAGGCAAGGATTTTTATGGAGAAAGTCAATGCCAGTTTTGATAGGAAGATTTATCTTCTGCTAAGATGGCCCATTAATAATAATGTATCTTTTTCCTTACTGTCCTTATTTCCACTTATGTGTAAACATTACAAATAATAGCATCATAATTTTTGTCTTAAAAGATTAATTTCTCATCCCAAAGAAAAGGATACTCCAAAGATGGCATTGGTACTGAAAGTCCAGAGGATTTTATTTCTGGAAAAAGATAAATGAGATCCTCTGGAAATTTGAATGCATGACACTGAACTGTTACATATTTGATCTCTGAATTGAACTTGTTATCAGCAGAGAATTTCAATTAGCCTTAAAACCCCTTCACAATTAAAACATTGAATAATCAACTTCTGCTTTGCTCGTGTTCCATGATCTCTTGTATTTGGTTACTGGCGAGAAGCTCAAATTTAGAAATGCATTGTGATATCCCCTACAAACAAACACTCTGAGAGTAGGGAGTGATTACTGGGCACAGCATACATACAGACAATTTAATTATATTTATGGAGATGGGAATTTTCCTCTGAATCAGGTCAACAGCGTTTCCTTTAAACACTACAATCTAACCTCTCCCCGCCAGAAGACTGCTGTACACATACAGTGTGTGCTCGCTTATGTGTACAAACCCATATACTTCTGACTCTAAGACAACAGGTCCAAAAACGTGTCTCCCTGAGGAGGAGTGCCAGGGATTGCAAGAGACCTTTAAGGATTTAATAATGGAAATAGTTTTGTTAAAGAAGCCTATGACTTTTCTATCTATATTGCCTCTGATTTCAGCAGAATAGACTTTGTCTATTTGGAAATATGATATTGGGATATAGTGAAACACCCTAGTATAAAGGCTTCTTAATTCTTTTCCTCTTTTGTAGAGTCATAGAGATGTAAAGAACAGGGACAAACCCTTCTGCCCATCTAGTCCATGCCAAAACTATTTAAACAGCCTCCTTCCATCAAAATGGGGAAGTGCATAACTAGGACTGTGGATAGGACTTTAAGCTAAATAGCAGGGGGAAGGTCACTTAAACAGATTGGAGAAGTATGGATAAAGTAAAAGGGAAAAGTGTGGATAAAGATAAAGTAAAAACAAAAGTTAAAAAAGAGAAATGTAAGGGTAGAGTTGATGCACCATCAATAACTCTCTCTGAGACGTAAAGGCGAGATATTGGCTTTTATTGATTGGAAGAAGGAACAAGCAGTGGATGACTACCATACTACGTCCTGGAGACTGAGAGGCCAGGCTCAGGCCTCAATCGCCTTTATACAAGGGTCTGTGGGAGGAGCCACAGGAGCAGTCAGCAGGGCCGTGTCCAGACAGGTATATGTAGTTCACCACAAGAGTGCAGAAACGTTAAGTGCAAACCAGAATCAGAATCAGGTTTATTATCACCGGCATGTGACATGAAATTTGTTAACTTAGCAGCAGCAGTTCAATGCAATACATAATCTAGCAGAGAGAGAAAAAAAATAAAATAAAACATAATAATAAATAAACAAGTAAATCAATTACTTATATTGAATAGATTTTTTTTGTAATGTGCAAAAGCAGAAATACTGTATATTAAACAGAGTGAGGTAGTGTCCAAAGCTTCAATGTCCATTTAAGAATCAGATGACAGAGGGGAAGAAGCTGTTTCTGAACCAAAGATTACTAGATTTTAAAAGCACAATGAGTGTAAGTACACTTTATCTGAAAACCGGTAGTATTGTAACAAGGTCAGTGAACTTGTGGCACAAATCAGTATAAAAGGGTATGATTTAGTGACCATTACTGAAACATGGTTGCAGCTGGAGAGGTTTGGGAATTAAATATCCAAGGATATCAGGTAATACAGAAGGATAAGCAGGAAGGTAAGGGAGGAGGGGTAGCACACTTAATTAAGGGTGAGATCAGGGTGATAGTAAGAGATGACATAAGATCTAAGATGTTGAATTCATCTGGGTAGAGATTAGAAACAGTAAAGGGAAAAAAATCACTGGTAGGAGTTGTCTGTCAGCCACTGAATAATAACATTACAATGGCACAGGCAATAAATCAAGAAATATCTGAGGCATGTAAGAATGGAACAGCAGTTATCATGGGGGCTTTAACTTGCACATAAATTAGGTGAATCAAGTTGGGTGAGGCAGTCTCGAGGAGGACTTCATAGAGTGCATATGTGATAGCTTTCTTGAACAGCCTCGTACTGAACTTAGAACACTAGAACACTTGAATAATACAGCACAGTACAGGCCCTTCAGCCCTCAATGTTGTGCTGACCCATATATTCCTAAAAAAAGTACTAAACCCACACTACCTCGTAACCCTCTATTTTTCTTTCATCCATGTGCCTGTCCAAGAGGCTCTTAAATACCCCTAATATTTTAGCCTCCACCACCATCCCTGGCAAGTCATTCCAGACACCCACAACCCTCTGTATAAAAACTTGCTCCTGAAGTCTCCCCTAAACTTCCCTCCCTTAACTTTGTACATATGCCCTCTGGTGTTTGCTATTTGTGACCTGGGAAATAGGTACAGGCTATCCACCATATCTATGCCTCTCATAATCTTGTAGACCTCTATCAAGTCCCCTCTCATCCTTCTACACTCCAAAGAGAAAAGTCCCAGCTTTGCTAACCTTGCCTCATAAGACGTGTTTTCCAATCCAGGCAACATCCTGGTAAATCTCCTCTGCACCCTCTCCATTGCTTCCACATCCTTCCTATAATGAGGTGACCAGAAATGAACACAATACTCTAAGTGCAGCCTCACCAGTAATCTGTAGAGTTGCAACATGACCTCTCTACTCTTGAACTCAATCTCCCTATTAATGAAGCCTCACATCCCACAGGCCTTCTTAACTATCCTATCAACCTGTGCAGCGACCTTGAGGGATGTATGGATTTGAACCCCAAGGTCCCTTTGTTCATCCACACTCTTAAGTAACAGACCATTAACCTTGTACTCAACCTTCTAGTTTGTCCTTCCAAAATGCATCACCTCACACTTATCCAGATTGAACTCCATCTGCCACTTTTCTGCCCAACTCTGCATCCTGTCTATAGCCTCTTGTAACCGTTGACAACCTACAGCTCCATCCACAACTCCTCCAATCTTTGTGTCATCTGCAAACTTACTCACCTATCCTTCTGCCTCTACATCCAGGTCATTTATAAAAATCACAAAGAGCAGGGGTCCCAGGACAGATCATTGCGGCACTCCACTAGGCACCAACCACCAGGCAGACTACTTTCCTTCGACTACTACCCTCTGCTTTCTTCCTGTAAGCCAATTTTTTATCCAAACAACCAAGGTTCCACTGATCCCATGCCTCATGATTTTCTGGATGAGTCTCTTGTAGGGGACCTTGTCAAATGCCTTGCTAAAATCCATGTAGACCATATCTACCACCCTACCCTCATCAATTTATTTTAGGCTCAATTAGGCTTGTGAGGCACTACCTTCCCTTCACAAAGCCATGTTGACTATCCTTGGGTAGACTGTACTTCTCCAAATGCTCGTAGATCCTAATCTTAAGAATAGCTTGCAGACCACCAACGTAAGACTCAGCGGTCTATAGTTCCCAGGATTCTCCCTATTACCTTTTTTTTAAACAAGGGAACTACATTTGCCATTCTCCAATACTCCAGAACCTTCCTGCAGCCAAAGAGGATTCAAAGATCATAACTACTGCTCCAGCGATCTCTTCTCTCACTTTCCACAGCAACCTGGGGTATATCACGTCCAACTCTCGGGGCTTATCAATCTTGATGTTTTTAAGAAGATCCAATGCTTTTTTTTCCTTAATCTCCACATTGTTCAGCACACAGGCCTGTTCTATTTCAACCTCAACCTGATCAAGGTTCTTTTCACTTGTGAATACTGAAGCAAAGTATTCACTTAGGACCTCCCCAACTGCCTTCGCCTCCAGGCACATGTTGCCTTCTTTATTCTTTAGCGGCCCCACCTTCATTCTTGTCATCCTTCTGTTCTTCACATAGGGATAAAATGCCTTGGGGTTCTCCTTAATCCTACATGCCAAGGCCTTCTCATGCCCCCTTCGAGCTCTCCTAAGTCCTTTCTTAAGCTCCTTCCTGGCTACCCTATATTTCTCATGAGCCCCTCCTGCTTCCTGCTTCTTATATCTAACATATGCTTCCTTCTTCCTCTTGATGAGTTGCTTCATGTGTTTTGTCAGCCAAGTTTTCCTTTTCCTACCATTTTTACCTTGTCTCAGTGGGACAAACCTATCCTGAACCCAGCACAAGTGGTCCCTAAACTTCCTCCATATTACTTCTGTGCTTTCACCCTTGAACATCTGTTTCCAATTTACTCTCACTAGTTCCTGCCTCATCCCTTCATAGTTAGCCCTTCCCCAGTTAAGCACTTCCCCATTTTGTCTGATTTTATCCCTTTCCATAGCAATGCTGAAGCTAAGAGAGTTGTGGTCACTCTCACCAAAATGCTCCCCCACCAAGAGGTCTGTCACCTGATCAGGTTCATTACCCAGAACTAGATCCAGTATGGCCTCTCCTCTCATCGGCCGGTCCACATACTGTGTCAGGAATCCTTCTTGAACACACCTGACAAGGGAACATGCTATCTTGGATCTGGTCCTATGCAATGAGTCGGGTAAAATTAGCCATCTTGTAGTCAGGGATCCTCCTGGAAAGAGTGATCATGGTATGATTGAGTTTCTCATACAAATGGAGGATGCAATAGTTCGATCTAAAACCAGTGTATTATGTGTCAACAATGGAAACTACAACAGGATGAGAGAGGAGTTGGTTAGGGTAGACTGGGAACACAGATTATGGTTGTCAGTTGAGGAACAGTACATGACTTTCAAAGAGATTTTTCACGGTGCTCAACAAAAGTACATTCCAGTTAAAAGCAAGGATTGTAAGGATAGGGTGAGCCAGCCACAGATAACTTAGGAAGTAAAGGAAGACATCAAACCAAAAGCTTGTGCATACAAAGTTGCCAAGAGTCGTGGAAAAGTGGAAGATCAGGACAACTTTAAAAAGCAACAAAGAAACACTAAGCAAGCAATAAAGAAAGGGAAGATAGATTATGGAAATAGACGTGCACAAAATATAAAAACTGATAGTAAAAGTTTTTATAATTATGTAAAGCAGAACAGGGTGGCTGAAATGGTCCCTTGGAGGATGAGAAGGGGGAAATTGATATTGAATAATGAAGAAATGGCCAAGGCTTTGAATGACGATTTTGCTTTGGTCTTCATGGTGGAGGACACATCTAACAGGCTTAAGAGAGATGATATGGATGCAATGGGAGGTGGGGACCTCAATACAATAAACATTATTAAAGAGGTAGTGCTGAGGGCCGAAAGATAAACAAGTCCCTGGTTCTGATGGAATGCATCTCAGGGTGCTGAAAGGAATGGCAGAGGTTATAATAGAGGTTTTAGTGGTAATTTACCAAAATTCTCTAGACTCTGGGTAGGTCCTGGTGGATTGGAAGAATGGAAATGCCACACCACTGTTCAAAAAAGGATGTAGGCAAAAGATAGGTAACTACAGGACAGTTACTTCAACATTTGTAGTTGGGAAAACGCTTGAAGCTATCATTAAAGAAACAGCGAGGCTTCTGGAAAGAAATGGATCCATCAGGCAGACGCATCATGGATTCAGCAAAGGCTGATCCTGTTTAACAAACTTACTGCGTTCTTTGAGGATATAATGAGCACAATAGAGAGGAACAGATAGATGTCATTTACTTGGATTTGCAGAAGGCGTTCAATTAGGTGTCACATAAAAGACTTATCCATAAGTTAAGGATGCATAGAGTTGGGGGTAATGTATTAGCATGGATAGGGGATTGGTTAACTACTAGAAAGCAGAGAGTTGGGTTACATGAGTGTTTCTCTGGTTGGCAATCAGTGGTGAGTGGTGTGTCACAGAGGTCAATGCTGGTCCCACAACTGTTCATGATATTCATTAACGATCTGAAAGAGGGGACCAAGTGTAGTGTATCTAAGTTTGCTGATGACACTAAATTGAGAGGAAAAGCAAATTGTGCAGAGGATACAGGGAGTCTTCAGAGAGATATAGATAAATTAAGTGAATACACAAGGGTCTTTGGCAGTTGGAGTACTATGTTGGTAAATGTGAGGTCATTCACTTTGGAAGGAAAAATGGAAGATCAGATTATTATTGAAATGGTGAAAGATTGCAGCATGCTGCAGTGCAGAGGGACTTGGGAGTGCTTGCTCATGAATCACAAAAGGTTGGCTTACAGGTACAACAGGTTATTAAGAAGGCAAATGGAATGTTGGCCTTCATTGCGAGAGGGATTGAATTTAAGAGCAGGGAGGTTATGCTGGAATTGTACAGGGACTAGCGAGGCCTTACTTGAGGAAGGATATACTGGCTTTGGAGGCAGTGCAGAGAAAGTTCATCAGGTTGATTCCAGAGATAAGGGAGTTACACTATGAGGAGAAATTGAGTCACCTGGGACTGTACTCGCTGGAATTCAGAAGAATGAAAGGAGATCTTATAGAAACATATAAAATTATAAAAGGGTTAGATAAGATAGAGGCAGGAAAGTCATTTCCACTGCTAGGTGAGTTTAGAACTAGGGGACATAGCCTCAAGATTCGGGGGAGTAGATTTAGGACGGAGATGAGGAGGAACTGCTTTTCCCAGAGGGTGGTGAATCTGTGAAATTCTCTGCCCAATCAAACAGTGGAGGTTACCTCAGTAAATATACTTAAGACAAGATTGGATAGATTTTTGCATACTAGGGGAATTAGGGGTTATGGGGAAAAGGCAGGTAGGTGGAGATGAGCCATGATCTTATTGAAAGGCAGAGCAATCTCGACGGGACAGATGTCCTACTCCTGCTCCTATTTCTTATGTGACCTGCACCAGAACCAGAGCCATCCATATCCCTGTAATCCATGTACCAATCCAAACTTATTTTAAATGTTGAAATCAAGCTTACATGCCCATGTGCTGACAACTCATTCCACACTCTCACAGTACTCTGTTTCTCTTCATACTTCCCTTAAACTTTTCACCTTTCACCCATATGCCATGACCTCTAGTTGTAGTCCTACGCTACCTCAGTGGAAAAAGCCTGCTTGCATTTACCTTATCTATACCCCTCATAATTTTGTATACCTCTATCAAATCTTGTCTCAATCTTCTATGTTCTAAAGAATACAGTTCTAAAGTATTCAATCTTCCCTTATAACTCAGGTCTTCCAGACCCAGTAACATCCTTGTAAATTTTTTTGCATTCTTTCAACCTTATTTACATCTTTCTTGTAGGTAGGTGACCAAAACTGCATACAATACTCCAAATTAGGCCTCACCAACATCTTGTACAACTTCAACATGACATCCCATCTTCTGAACTCAACACTTTGATTAACAAAAGCCAATGTGACAAAAACTTTCTTTATAACCCTATCTATCCAGATGCCACTTTCAAGGAATTATGCACCTGCCTTCCCAGATCCCTTTGTTCTACTACACTCCTCAGTGCCCTACTGTTTAATGTGTAAGACCTATCCTGGTTTGGTCCTATCCAAGCGCAACACCTTCAACTTGTCTGCATTAAATTCCATCTGCCATTTTTAGCCCATATTTTCCAGCTCTGCAAGCCATGACAGTCTTCCTCACTGTCCACTACACACCAGTCTTAGTGTCATCCGCAAATCTGCTGATCCAGTTAACCACGTTATCATCCAGATCATTGACACAGATGACAAACATCATTCGACCCAGCACCGATCCCTGCTGCACACCACTAGTTATCTAACTATTCTTAATCAGTTCCTGTTTATTCAACTGCTATATGTCTAGTCCCTTGGAATACCTTCCATTAGCTGTTTCACAGCCTCACTGGTCTATAATTTCCGGGTTTCTGCTGGGAGCCTTTTTTAAATAGCGGAACAATATTGGCAATCATCCAGTCCTCTGGTATCTCTCCTGTCACTAAGGATGTTCTGGTCTTCCTGAGGGCCAGTTTTGTCCCTTGCAATCATTTTGTTCTTAAAATATCTGTGGAATCCCTTAGTATTTTCCTTCTCCTTGCCTGCTAGGGCAACTTCATACCTTCTTTTAGCTTTCCCAATTTCTTTCTGTAGTGTTCCCTTGCATTTCTTATACTCCATAAGTACCTCATTTGTTCCTAGTGCCCTATACCTGCTATGCACCTCCTTTTTTCTCTTAACTAGTGCCTTGATATCTCTTGAAAACCAAGGTTTCCTGTACTGCGTTCCACCAGCATTTTGTGTGTGCTGGTTATCTTTACCTTTTTATTCTGACAAGCACGTAGAAGTTTTATACTTCTAAAATTTTGGTTTTGAAGGCCTCCCACTTTCCTAGTACTTTACGAATCTATTCCTCTAAACCCCTGGATGGATGGTCTAATACAGCCCCATTAAGGTGGTCATACCTTTCTTATTCCTCAGTTCCACCCATAACACTTCACTGGTCGAGTTCTCCAGTCTGTCTTGACGGCACTGCTGTGACATTTTCCCTGACTAGTCACGCCACCCCTTCTCCATTAATCCCTCTCACTTTGTCATGTCTAAAACAACAGAACCTCAGAATACTGCCAGGCCTGCCCCTCCTGCAACCAAGCCTCACTAATAGCGATAACATGATAATTCCAGATGTTGATCCATGCCCTGAGCCAATCCGCCTTTCCTATGATACTTCTTGCATTGAAATTACGTACAGTATGTTAAAGTTCGGTATGTTTTTAAAAAGGTTTAGAGAGCCAGAACTATTTTCTTTTCAACTTAATTGTAAAAAAATTTATTTGCTTTAGCGTTGTTAAACAAACAGTGTGTGCAAATTTGGTACAAAAGATTATTTTGGTTGCTTATCATTTCTTAAGTGTACAAATTCCAAAAGTTGACTTCATTCCAAATAAACTGATTCCTAAGCTCCGGAACCTGGGTCTCAGCACTCAGATCTGCAGCTGGATCTTCAACTTCCTCACAGACAGGACCCAGGCTGTAAAAATAGGGGACAAGCTCTCCTCTACAATCACTCTGAGCACCGGTGCCCCACAAGGCTGTGTACTCACCCCCCTGCTGTACTCACTGTACACCCACGATTGTGTAGCGAAGCTTCCATCGAACTCAATATATAAATTTGTTGATGACACCATAATTGTAGGCCGCATCTTGGGTAATGATGAGTCTGAGTACAGAGAGGAAATTAAGAACCTAGTGGCATGGTGCGAAGACAATAACCTATCCCTCAACGTCAGCAAGACGAAGGAATTGGTTGTTGACTTCAGAAGGAGTAGCGGACCGCACGACCCCATCTACATCAATGGTACACAGGTGGAACAGGTCAAAAGCTTTAAGTTCCTCGGGGTGAATATCACAAATGAGCTAACTTGGTCTAACCAAGCAGAGGCCACTGCCAAGAACGCCCACCAGCGCCTTTACTTCCTGAGAAAGCTGAAGAAATTTGGCCTGTCCCCTAAAACCCTCACTAATTTTTATAGATGCACCGTAGAAAGCATTCTTCCAGGGTGCATCACAACCTGGTATGGAAGTTGTCCTGTCCAAGACCGGAAGAAGCTGCAGAATATCGTGAACATAGCCCAGCACATCACACAAACCAATCTTCCATCCTTGGACTCACTTTACACCGCACGCTGTCGGAGCAGTGCTGCCAGGATAATCAAGGATAAGTCCCACCCAGCCAACACACTTCTTGTCCCACTTCCCTCCGGGAGAAGGTTCGGGAGCTTGAAGATTCGTACGGCCAGATTTGGGAAAGAGCTTCTTTCCAACTGTGATAAGACTGCTGAACTGATCCTGACCCGGATCTGGGCCGTACCTTCCAAATATCCGGACCTGACTTGCACTACCTTACTTTCACTTTTCTATTTTCTAATTATGATTTATAATTTAAAGTTTTATTATATTTACTTCAGTTTGTACTCCAGGAAGCGCGAAGCGCAGAATCAAATATCACTGTGATGATTGTATGCTCTAGTATCAATTGTTTGGTGACAATAAAGTATATATAGCACAGGCTCTTCCAGTCATTTAAGTTGTTTCCGTACACCCTTTCCCAGCATTGCAATGAACTATGTTTATCAACCCCATGTAACCCAAAATAAATAGAAGACAGGGTAAATTTCCGGGTACATTTAACTATTCGAGAAATTGGGCAACCACTTCTAGGTAAAATCCATGTTGTTATGACTGATGTTTTCCCCGAATGTGACGTTCACAAAATACTGTGTATCATGCGAATTCTATTCCCACGCTTTCAAATAGAAATTGAAGCTTAAAAATCCAGAAAGTGTCGTGTTTTGGTTAGTCACGGGAGAAGAAGGAATCCAGCGTGTCGTGTATACCGCTCCAGCTGGCATGGGGCAGCCGAGGGTCGGACCAGAAATTCCTACAAAGGACCATGAGAACAGCTGAGAGGATCAGACCATCCAGCGGGGACATTTATCAAGAGCGCTAAGCAGTATTATTAAGGATCCTACCCACCCATCCAACATCCTCTTTGACTTCCTACAATCAGGCAGGAGATTCTGAAGTATAAAAAACAAGAACTGTCAGGATGAGAAATGGTTTCTTTCCCCAGGGCATTAGGCTTCTGAACTCCCTGCCGCATTGTATTCAAAATGTCACTGGTTCCGTACCTTACAATATTTACTTTATGCGCTTTAATTGGTTATTTATGTGTGATTCATCTGTAGATTTTATCCTTACCTTCATAAGTTATCGTGGGTAATGTGTATTATGTGTACTACTGTGTACACCCTGGTTCCGAGAAACGTCTCGTTTGTATATACATTATAAACACGCATATAGTTAAATGACAATAAACTTGACTTGATATTCCTTTAGTTACAATTTAAGGGATCCTCTGCTGAGAACCCCTTCTCAAAAAGTATGGCGAGTTTCAATTTCAGGAACAACTCCCGGAGTTCGAAGTTGTGCTTATACTGGTAAGGAATACTTATTGCAGCCTTGTCAATTGACATACGACTGACAAATATTTTGGCTAGGCATTACAGGTCACTCAGGGAGGGTTGGCAGAGTTTTCAGAATGGAGACCTAAATCATTGGTGTCCTTAGAGCCCAGATAACAATGGATCTCTAATGCAGTTTGCACTAACTGATGTTTTCAGCCGTCACCTTCTCCAGTCCTGTGGTTTTGCCCCTTCTCAATGCCCCCGGCACTGCAGCTGTGCATTGGTATACCAGCTCTCATGTAGCAACAATGCAGAATGTTGTCAGTCCCCTGACAGTGAGTGCCCAGTTCATTTATCAGTCCAAGGGAAGATCACAGTTGTTACCTGTGGAAATATACCAGGGGTGATTGATAAGTTTGCGGCCTAAGGTAGAAGGAGTCAATTTTAGAAAACCTAGCACATTTATTTTTCAACATAGTCCCCTCCAACATTTACACATTTAGTCCAGCGGTCATGGAGCATACGGATCTTGGACCTCGAAGAAGTGTCCACAGCAGGGGTGATTGATAAGTTTGTGACTTAGGTAGAAGGAGATGAGTTACTAACTTCAAACTTTCTGCATAATCACTCAAAGAGTTGCCCTGCATGTGCATGTAATGAGTGCTGTATAACTCATCTCCTTCCACCTTTAGGCCACAAACTTATCAATTTCCCATCTGTGAACACTTTCTGGAGGTCCAAGATCCGTATGCTCCACGACCACTGGACTAAGTGTGTAAATGTTGGAGGGGACTATGTTGAAAAATAAATGTGCTAGGTTTTCTAAAATTGACTCCTTCTTCCTTAGGCCATGAACTTATCAATCACCCCTGGTAGTCTGAAAACCAAAAGCATGAGATCCTCGACGAACCAGCAAAGACCAGAGGGAATATAAAGGGTCAAGAGGGATATTTTGCAAAACATTTTCAACACTGCTCTGAATGAAACAAAAAAAAGTCAACAGCCAGACAGACCAAACCCAATCCCATTATGGAGAGATGATTCACTATATGTATTAACAATTCATTTCTGCCCGCAGAAAATCTGGTTCTTTCCAGACTTCTCTGTTCTCGTGAGTACATTGAAAAACATGGAAAACGTCACAAAAATACTGCATTACAAATCCACTTTGATTCCTTATAATACCCCTGTGAATTAACTCCTGTTCCTATCATTTAAATGTCTTGCCATGTCAACTGAATATTTCCTGATAAATGACATCTCACTCAGAGGAAAGTACAGCACAAAACAGACCTTTTGGCCCATCTAGTCCATGCTGAACTGTTTAAACTGTCTACTCCCATCAACCTGCACCCAGACCAATGCCCTCCATAATCCCTACTATCCATGTACCTATCCAAACTCCTCTTAAATGTCGAAATTGAACTTGCACCTACCACTTGTGCTGCAGCTTGTTCCACACTCTCATGACCCTCTGAGTGAAGCAGTTTCCCCTCATGTTACCATTAAACTTTTCACCTTTCGCCCTGAACCAATGACCATGAGTTGTAGTCCCACCTAACCTCAGTGGTGAAAGCATGCCTGCATTAACCCTATCTATACTCCTCATAATTTTGTATACTTCTATCAAATCTCCCCTCAAGCATCTATGTTCCAGAGCATTAAGTCCTAACCTATTGTCTTTCCGTATAACACTGGTCCTCCAGTCCCAGCAACATCCTTGTAAATTTTCTCTGTACTCTTTCAACTTTATTTACATCTTTCCTGTAGGTAGGTGACCAAAACTTCACACAATACTCAAACTTAGGTCTTACCAATATCTTATACAACTTCAACATAGCATCCCATCTCCTGTACTCAGTACTTTGATTTATGAAGGCCAATGTGCCAAAAGCTTTCTTTACAACCCTATCCTCCCATGACACAACTTTCAACAAAATATGGACCTGTATTCATAGATCCCTTTGTTCTACCACACTCCTCACTGCCGTACTGTTCACTATGAAAGACCTACCCTGGTCCTACTGTAGTGCAACATCTTGAACTTGGCTGCATTAAGTTCTATCTGCCATTTCTCAGCCCATTTTTCCAGCTGCTCCAGATCCCTCTGCAAGACATGATTGCCTTCCTCATTGTCTACTACTTCCCCAATCTTGGTGTCATCTTCAAATCTGCTGATCCAGCTAATCACATTATCATCCAGATCATTGATATAGATGACAAACAACAACAGACCCAGCACCGATCCCTGTGGCACCCCACTAGTCACAGGCCTCCAGTTAGAGAGGCAACCATCTATTACCACTCTCTGTCTTCTCCCACAAAGTCAATGTTTGATCCAATTCACTACCTCATCTTGAATGCGAAGCGACTGAACCTTCTTGACTTGCCTCCCACATGGGATCTTGTCCATGTAGACAACACCCACTGACTTGTCTTCCCTTCATCAACTTTCCTTGTAACTTCCTCAAAAGCTCTATACAATTGATTAAACATGACCTACCATGCATGAACTCATACTGACTGTCCTTAATCAGTCCACGTCTGTCCAAATACTTATATATATGGTCTCTTGGAATAACTTTCCCACTGCTGATATCAGGCTTTCTTAAACAGTGGAACGATGTCAGCTATCATCCAGTTCTCTGGTCTCTCACCTGTCACTAATGATAGTTTAAATATCTCTGCTAGGTCTCCGGCATTTTCTGCACTTGCCTGCCACAGGATCTGTGGGAACATCTTGACAGGCCCTGGGGATTTATCAACCCTAATCTGCCTCAGCACAGCAAACACTTCCTTGTTTGTAATCTGTAAACGGTCTGTGAAGTTGATGCTGTTTTACCTCACTTCTATAGACTCTATCTCCAGCTGCGCAGGTTGACTGTATGGTTAATAAGGCATATGGTGCATTGGCCTTCATCAACCATGGGATTGAGTTCAAGAGCTGAGAGGTAATGTTACAGCAGTATAGGACCCTGGTCAGACCCCACTTGGAGTACTGTGCTCAGTTCCGGTCACCTCACTATAGTAAGGATGTGGAACCAATAGCAGAGGAGGTTTACAAGGATGTTGCCTGGAGTGGGGAGCATGCCTTATGAGAATAGGTTGAGTGAACTCGGCCCTTTCTCCTTGGAGCGAAGGAAGATGAGAGGATACCTGATAGAGGTGTATAAGAAAACGAGAGGCATTGATAATGTGGATAGTCATAGGCTTTTTCCCAGGGCTGAAATGGCTAACATGAGAGGGCACAGTTTTAAGGTGCTTGGAAGTAGGTACAGAGGAGATGTCAGGGGTAAGTTTTTTTAATGCAGAGAGTGGTGAGTGCATGGAATGGGCTTCCAGTGACTGTAGTGGAGGCAGAAACAATAGGGTCTTTTAAGAGACTCCTAGACAGGTACATGGAGCTTAGAAAAACAGAAGGCCAAGGGTAACCCTAGGTAATTTCTAAAGTAAGTACATGTTCAACACAGCATTGTGGGCTGAAGGGCCTGTATTGTGCTGCAGGTTTTCTATATTTCTATGATACTCTGGTGTCACTCCTAAACTTTTCCTACACAACATTGACGACTGCTTTGCTGCTGCCTCTTGCATCCATGCAGAGTTTGTCGACTTCATCAACTTTGCCTCCAACTTCCACTCTGCCGTCAAATGTATCTGGTCCATTTCTGACACCTCCCTCCCCTTTCTCAATCTTTTTGGAGACAGCTTATAATAGGCATCTCTGGAGATGTCTATTATAAACTCACTGACTCTCATAGCTACCTGGACTATACCTCTTCCCAGCCTGTTACTTGTAAAAAATTCCATCATCTTCTCTCAGTTCCTCTGTCTCCACGGCATCTGCTCTCAGGATGAGGCTCTTCATTTCAGAACCAGTGAGATCACTGGCAACACATCCCTCAACCACATCTCTTCCATTTTGCGCATGTCTACTCTCGCCTCATCCCCTGCCACCCCTCCAGGGATAGGCTTTCTCTTGTCCTTACCTAGGACCTCACCAGCATCCGTGTTCAGCACATAATTCTCCAAAACTTCCACCAGTTCCAACAGGATCTCAACACCAAGCGCATCTTTCCCTCCCACCCCCCTCCCACCCCCCTCCCCCACTTTCTGCTCCCTGTGCAATTCCCTTGTTCACTCGTCCCTCCCCACTGATCTCCCTCCTGGCACTTATCCCTGCAAGCAGAACAAGTGCTTCACCTGCCCCTACACCTCCTCCCTCACTACCATTCAGGGCCCTAAACAGTCCTTCACTTGTGAGTGTGCTGGCTCATATACTGTATCTGGCCTCCTGTATATCAGTGAGACCCGGTGTAGGCTGGGAGACTGCTTTGCCAAGCACCTAGGCTCTGTCTGCTCCGTCTCCGTCTGGGATCTCCCAGAGGCCACCCATTTCAATTCCACTTCCCATTCCCATTCTGATATGTCCACCCATGGCCTCCTCTACTGTCGTGATGAGGCCACACTCAGGTTGGAGGAACAACCCCTATATTCTGTCCGTGTAGCCTCCAACCTGATGGCATGAACAGCAATTTCTCAAACTTCCAGAAAAGACCCCACCCCTCACCATTCCCCATTCTCATTTCCTTCTCTCACCTCATTTCTGTACCTGTCCATCACCTTCCTCTGGTATTTCTCCCGCTTTTCTTTCTTCCAATGCCCTGTCCAATCAGATTCCCCCCCCCCCCCTTTCTCTAACCCGGTATCTCTTTCACCAATAAACATCTCAGCTGTTTACTTCCCCCCTCCTCCTCCCGGTTTCGCCTATAGCCTGGTGTTTCTTCCCCCCTCCCCTTACTCTGATTCCTCGTCGTTGTTTCTCCAGACCTGATGAAGGGTCTCAGCCCGAAACGTCGACTGTTGACTCCTTTCCATAGACGCTGCCTGACCTGCCGAGTTCCTCCGGCATTTTGTGTCTGATGCAAATTCCGAGCCGGACTGGATCTTCCAGGTCTCTTGACGCATTGCATCTCGGCAGACATCTCATCCGTCAGAGTTCCCAGCTCCCGATCTCTTCCTCCGCCCTTCCCTTATACCGGGAAAATCGTGTTTTCCTCGTAGTGTCGTACAGATTGCGCCTTTGAAGAGGCGGAAGACGCGTTTGAACTGCAACGCACCCAGTTGCTGGTAGGTTGTCAAACAAGGAACTATCTAATAAGAAGCACTGATGTACCTTATCGAGAACTAAATCTTACCGAGAAACTTTACTGGTACGAAGCGCAACACGCTGTTCGCGTTCCAACACAGGAGCAGATTAATTTACAGGTAATTTGGTTTTCATTATTGCACTATGTCGATGAAGCGTCCAGGCAGAAAAACCCACATAATTAGAGTCTTGCTGCTCTTCGTTCCTGTTGCGACTCGTTAACCTCGTCGTTTTTCTTTTTGTTATGAATTATATTGCGTGTCAGCGATTCAAGAATTGAAGTTTATATGGTCGTGCGAGTTCCCTGCAAAGAACCCAAGTTTTGTGTTTAGTTCAGTGTGAAGACTTTGCTGGGTTTGCGATTTTTTCCCCCTGAACTTAAGGGGTGAAACTGAAGGCAAAGCGGCATGCAAAGGTTTGGGCACCCCTGGTCAAAGTTTCTGTTACTGTGAATACCCAAACGAGTAAAAGCTAACCCGATTTCCAAAAGGCATAAAGTTAAAGTTGATACATTTCTTTAATATTTTAAGCAAGATTACTTTTTTTTATTTCCATCTTTTACAGTTTCAAAATAACAAACAAGGAAAAGGGCCCGAAGCAAGAGTTTGGGCACCCTGCATGGAGTAACACCCTGATGCACCGTCAATAACTCTCGGAGACCGGAGGCAAAAGGTAGGCAAAAGGTAGGCTTTTAGTAGCTGCAAATGTGACCACCACATCCTGGAGACTGAGGGAGGAGCAGTGCCTCCAATCGCCTTTATACAGGGGTCTGTGGGAGGAGCCACAGGAGCAGTCAGCAGAGGGGCATGTCCAGACAGGTATACACATTCACCCTCCCCCCCCCCCCCCCCCCGCCCCGCCCCCTTTGGCAAGTATCACAGCTTGTAAACACTTTCTGCAGCCAGCTAAGAGTCTTTAAATCCTTGTTTGGGGGATTTTCACCCATTTTTCCTAGCAAAAGGCTGATAGTTCTGTGAGATTCTTGGGCAGTCTTGCCTGCACTGCTCTTTTGAGGTCTATCCACAGATTTTCAATGATGTTTAGGTCGGGGGACTGTGAGGGTCATTCCAGACCTCAACTTGACCTCCACCATTCCTGTTAACTGCCATTTCTTAATTACGTTACAAACTGAGGAAACTGCTACCTGAGAACACTTTGCTATCTTCTTATAACCTTCCCCTGCTTTTTGGGCATCATTTATTTTAATTTTCAGAGTGCTAGGCAGCTGCTTAGAGGAGCCCATGGCTGCTGATTGTTGGGACAAGGTTTGAGGAGTGAGGGTATTTAGAAAGCTTTGAAATTTGCATCACTGGCCTTTCCTAATGATGACTGTGAACAAACCAAAACCCTAGCAAGCTAATTACGGTCTGAGTCCTTGGTAAAAGTTATGAGAGCTCAAATCTCTTGGGGTACCCAAAGTTTTGCATGGTGCTCCTTTCCTTTTTTCACCCTAAAATTGTGCAAAACAAAAATAATGCACTAATCTTGCTTAAAATGTTGAAAAGAATGTTTCATCTTTAACTTTATGACTTTTGGAGATCAGATCATCTTCTACTCATTTAACTATTCACAGTAACAGAAATTTTGACCATGGGTGCCCAAACTTTTGCATGCCACTGTAATATGATGTGGAAATGTGGATTAGTCTAAAGCGTTTGATCTTTTAGTTAAATGGGGGAGGGGGAGGATGTTAACAAATGACAACCCATTCTTCTCCTCAGGCAAAACACACAAATTGCTGGAGGAACTCAGCAGATCAGGCAGCATCCATGGAAATGAATAAACAGTCGACATTTGGTTCTTGGCTTGAAGCATCACCTGTTCATTCATTTCCATGAATTGTATGACTGTGGTATAAAGGAAGTGTGAGGCTGCCAGTTGAAACAAGTTCCTTGTGGAAGTCTGTTGCAGGGTTTTCACTAAGAGTCACAGTAGGAACAGAGTAACCTAGCAGTGGCAAAAGGTTTATTCTGTACTTGTATAAATTATTTATTGAATATAAGAAGTTACCAATTTCTTATTTGTGAATTATACATAAAGTGGACACCATTATATGCTGGAGTGGTACTATTTCATTTTCAGTCCTTTCTAATTGATATTTTAAAATTAATCAATCATGTTAGAAAGAAGGCTTCTCCTTAGTTCTGACTTTTAGAGAGATCAGACTTGGAACAAAGCTCAGGTCAGGTCAGTTTGGAATGGGTGTACGTAAATGTACAAAATGTAATACATATTTGTAAGTGGTGGGCACAATTTACCACTTGTGGTTACAATGTAATGGTGATATTGGACATAGACTTACTGGGAAGGAGCTACAAAGTTCCTTGCTGCAGAAGGAATAGACAGTGAAGTTGAGGATGATATGTTCTTCATTGTTGGCACTTTCAGCCAGTACAAGGTTCCCTTCTAACTTGACAATTTTAAAATAGTTTCTCACCTCCCAGCAATTTTGGGAGAAGGGAGTGGCAGTGAGTGTCAGGAATGTTCAAAGTGACTACCAATTGTTGTATTGTGCTGTTGATTGAATGATGAGAAATACAGGGTCTGGAACCTCAGATTTGCTCACACAAATTAAGGAATCATAATGTGTGTATATAAAATATGTGTATTTAATGGATGCCTCCTGAAGTGGTGAAAGCTAAATTCTTCTGTAAGCTTAGTATCCAGAATGGGCTTGGAGCACCTCTCCATTCTACCATTTCAATGTCTATTTAGTCTTTCAACCAAACTTTTATACATCAAGTTGTATTTGTAATTGACACCATAATTTGAGTAAATGTAATTAAGCTTAAACACGCACCTCAGATCAGTTATCATTTAATGCTGTGATGGTTATTTTTCTTCAATCAAAAAATATTTTGTTATTGTAAATATAACAGACTAGTATCATCAGTATCATACCTCAGTGATGAGTCCAGCAAGCAAGACCAATGGTGCAGTTAATTCCAACCATTTATGGTGGGGAATGTAGAAAGCAGTATGTATTTTTAGTCTCCTACTTGAAAACTGTTAGTACTGGTACCAGTGGAATGCCATGTCTGAGATCTAAAATGAATATAATTAATATAGATTTTCTTTTTAAAAATTAAGCCTGCTTAAATAATACTAAGCATTTATTAATAATGTTTTCTGAGGTTGATAATTTTTCAAAAAAATTATGGTAAATATTTTAGTTGCTTTGTAATAGTTTTTAAAATTGTTTCTAAATGTGAGAAGTGAGTGTGCAAACTTGAAGGCTTATCAGATCAATGAGTCTGGTGCTTTTTAGCGCCAGAGCTTTTCTTAGAATTCAGCTGTGGGATGAGAGGAAAACGTACATGACATTTTATGGTTAAGTGCTGATAGTCATAATTTAAAAAAAAACAACTGGGGTCTTTGGCTTCAGCTGAGGAAATAAACGAGTCTAAGAGGCCCAATCCTCACTTTTATGACTGCAGTCTTTTCATTAAGATATAGGAGAAAAAATAGCCCATCTGCTTCTCCTTTTCATCATTGCTGATCCATTTTCCCTCTCAGCCCCAATCTCTTGCCTTCATTCCCTGACTAATGAAGAATCTATCAACCTCTCCTTTAAATATACCGAATGACTTGTCCTCCACAGCTGAATGTGGCAACGAATTCCATAGATTCTCCAGCCTCTGTCTAAAGAAATCCCTCCTCATCTCTGTTCTAAAAGGGCATCCTTTTAGTTTGAGGTGACGTCCTCTGGTCCTGAACTCCTCCCACCACAAGAACCATCATTTTCACATCCACTCTATCAAGGCCTTTCACCATCTAATAGGTTTCAATATGGTCACTCCTCATTCTTCTAAATTCCAGTGAGTACAGGCCCAGAGCCAACAGAAGCTCTTCAATCCAAGAATCATTTTTGTGAATCTCCTTTGAATTCTCTCCAATGTCAGCACATCATTTCTTAGATATGGTTGACTAGACTAAAGCTGTCTGAGTGTTGAGACATGGACCCAAAGGTCTCCTTGATCCTCTGCACTGCCAAGATTCTTACCATTAATATTATATTGTCTTCAAATATGACCTACCAAAATGAACCACTTCACACTTACCTGGTTTGAAGTCCATCTTCCACTTCTCAGCCCAGTTATGCATCCTATCGATGTCCTGCTGTAATCTCTGTCAACCCTCCAGACTATCTATAACACCCCCAACTTTTGTGTCATCAGCAAACTTACTAATCCATCCTTCCACTTCTTCAACCAGGTCATTTATAAAAATCACAAGAGGGGTCCCAGAACCGATCTCTGCGGAACACCACTAGTCACTGACCAATGGTGTTCCGCAGGGTACAAACCACCTACAACCACCCTTTGCTTTCTGTGGGCAAGTCAGTCTGGATCCACAAAACAAGGTAATCTTGGATCCCATGCCCTCTCACATTTCACCTTTCATTTTAACCCATGACCTTTAGTTCTAGTCTCACACAACTTAGTGGAAAAAGCCTGCTTGCATTTATCCTACCTACACCCCTTATAATTTTGTATACCTATATCAATTATCACCTCATTCTCCTACACTCTAGGGAATAAAAGTCTAACTTATTCAAGCTTCCCCTATTACTCAGGTCCTCAAGTTCTGGCATCATCCTTGCTTCTTTCCTGTAGGTAGGTGACCAAAACTGCACACAAGACTCCATATTAGGCCTCACAGATGTCTTATACAATTTCAACATAACACCCGAGCTCCTGCAATAAATAAACAAGAGAAAATCTGCAGATGCTGGAAATCCAAGTAACACACACAAAATGCTGGAGGAACTCAGAGTCCCTGCTCAAAGTACTCTTTTCCATAGATGCTGCCTGGCCTGCTGAGTTCCTCCAGCATTTTGTGTGTCTTGCAATCAATACTTTGATTTATGAAGGCCAATATGCCAAAAGCTGTCTTTATGACCCTATCTACCTGTGACATCATGTTCAAGAAGATCCACTCTTTTGCAGCTCCTCCATTTTCTGGACATCCACCCTTATCGCATCCTCCCACTTCCATAACAGGGCTAGGCGTCCTGTTTCATTAACTCCAAAGCAAAATAACAAGGGAGCCTGAAAGATGTAAATCCTAGCTTCAATTTTACTTTAATGAGGCGCGTGCTTAGACAAGGTGCCGTGATGACATATGCCATTCATGTACTTTTATATGTAACGCATGATGAATTATTTAAACAAAAAATGCTTAATCAAATAATACATTTACAATATTACTCCAATACTACTGAATTATTAAATATACAATAGGATTCCCAATCCTTTCCTATCACCATATGCATCCAGCACATCATTCTCTGTAACCTCTGCCATCTCAATAGAATCCCACCACTAAGCACACTGTTTCCTTCACCCGCCTCCACTTTCCATTCATCCACTCGTCCCTTCCGGTCAACAAGGCACTGAGATGTAATGTTTGTTGAGGTTATGGCTCAGTCCTACTTGTAATTTTTTAATTCATAGGGATGGTTTTGGAGACAGTGCAGGGAGGTTGAGGTAAGGTTAATGTTTAGCCATTGTAATGGGTGAGTGTTAGAGATCAGGGACAGTTAATGAAGAATCAGGGGCAGGAGCCAGTAGCGTAGTCCAGATTGGAGTGCTCTGTGGTCCAAGGCCAGTGATCCCTGTGGACCAACTATGGGTCGGTAGGTGCTGTGGATGACCAAAGTCAAGGACCATAGTCAGTAGGCCCCATGGACAAGGGCTAGTGACCACCCCCTCTAGGTCAGCCGACTTGCCAAATACAGTGGTCCCCAATAGCTGCTACTTAATATCCCATAATTTGCCCTCCTGCAATTTAATACTTTCCTGGGAGGTTCATGCTTATCCTTATTCGTTGCCATCTTAAAATCTAAGGGGCTACATGTTCCCCCAATGCAAGGTCAGTCACTTGGCTGGGTTTGTTTCCCAATACAAGACAAAGTAAATTTATTATCAAAGTATATATACATTACTGTATATTGCCTTGAGATTCATTTTCTTGCAGATATTTACAGGAAAATAAATACAATAAAACTTATGAAAAATTATACATCAATAAAGATTGATGAACAACAATGTGGAAAAAGAAGACAAACTGTGCAAATAAAAAATAAATAATATTGAGAATATTAGTTGTAGTAGAGTACTTGAAAGTGAGTCTGTAGGTTGTACAATCAGTTCAGAGTTGAGATTAGTGAAGCTATCCATGTTGGTTTAGAGCTCGATGGTTGTAGGTTAATAACTGTTCCTGAACCTGGTGGTATGGCCTGGATGATAGATGCTGCTTTCTTGTGGCAATGCTCCATGTATATGCGCTCATTGATGAGGAGGGCTTTGCCTGTGAAGGTACTGACCATTTTCTGCAGGCACTTCCATTCTTGACATTGATGTTTTCATATCAGGCTACGATGTAACCAGTTACGATGCTCTTCATGGTGCATCAGTAGAAGTTCACCAAAGTTTAAGTGATGTACCCAATCTACGCAAACTTCTAAGAAAGAAGATGTGCTGTCATGCCGCCTTTGTGATGGCACATGTGTGAAGGACCCAGGACAGATCCTCTGATGTGATAACACCAAGGAACTTTCAGTTACTGACTCTCTTAATGAGGACTGGCTCATGAACCTCCTCTTCTTCCTCCTGTAGTCAATAATCAGCTCTTTGGTTTTACTGTTGTTGAGTGAGAGGTTGTTGTTGTGGCACCATTCGACCAAGTTTTCAATCTCTCTCCTGTATGCCAATCTGTCACCACTCTTGATACAGCCAATAACAGTGGTGTTGTCAGAAAACTTAAATATGGCACTGGAGCTGTCCTTAGCCACGCTATCATAGGTATAAAGTGAGTAGAGCAGGGCGCTAAGCACCCAGCCTTGTACTGCGTCTGTGTTGATGGTGATTGTGAAGGAGATGCTATTGCCAATCTGTACTGACTAGAGTCTACAAGTGAGGAAATCGAGGATCCAGTTGTGCAGGGAGGTACCGAGGCCAAGGTCTTGGAGCTTAGTGGTTAGTTTCAAGGGAATGATAATGTTGGATGCTGAGCTGTAGTCAGCGAAGAGCATCCTGATGAATGCATCTTCATTGTCTAGATGTTCCAGGGTTAAGTGAAGAGCCAGTAAAATGGTGTCTGTGTTGACCATTTGTAATGGTAGGCAAATTGGAGCAGATTAAGTTCACACCTCAGGCAGGAGTTGATATGCTTTGTGACAACCTCTCAAAGCACTTCATCACAGTTCAGGTAAGTGCTACTCGATGACAGCCATTGAAGCCAGTTACCACACCCTTCTTGGGCACCAGTATGATTGAAGCATTTTTAAAGCAGGTAGGTACCTCAATGACTCGCTTCAGAAGTCTGAAGGTGTTTGCAAATACTCCAGCCATTGATTAGCTTAAGTCTTCAGTACTCAGCCAGGTATCCCTTCTGGGCCAGATGCTTTCTGTGGGTTTACCCTTCTGAATGGTGTTGTAGTCCAGAAGGTGTAGTGTTACTCCTTCTCTTGTTGGGCATTTAAGAATGTACTTTTTTAAGAAACTGAGGAAGTGAGGGTGGGGGTGGGGGGGGGAGAGAGAGAGAATCGAAACTCTTTCACATCGACTCCTCTATCTCTAGCAGAGATAGCACCAACTCCATCTGTGACAACCCGGCTCAAACACAAATACGTCATGCCCTAGCACACCAGCTCAACCCCCCAACCAGCCTTGGGGGGTCTCCCCTTGCCTCCTCACTGTTTGATGTGATAGTTCACCACAATCTGCATCATGAAAGATGTTACAAGTAATGTACTTTAGTCAATACTCTTGCTTTAGTATTTACTGGTAAGCTGTTCCACATCTTCGGTAGCACTATCTTATACCAGAAACCTTTATTTCTTCTGAACATTGAAAAACTAGACATTAACTGCTGGTACAAGAACATTACCCTTTCATGAAGAACCAAAAGAAAAGTTAGACCTGTGTTCTTTGGGGTTTAGAAGAATGACAGGAATTAGAAAATTGCTTCTTCTTGAAACGTAGCATATTGTAGGTGGGGAGAATGGGGTATATATTGCGATGTTTACCCTGCTAGAAGAATCTTCACTGAGTAGACATAGTTACAAGATAACGGGATGATTATTTAAATCTAAGATCTGTAGGATTTCATAATCAGGTTTATTATCACTGACATGCACTCAGTGGCCACTTTATTAGGTACACCTTTACACCTGCTTGTTAATGCAACTATCTAATCAGCCAATCATGTGGTAGCAATTTGATGCATAAATGTATTGTTACGTACTCGTGACATGACAGTGGTACCCTTGTCACGTGACTGGGGTTGAAGTTATACTGGACTTGAGGTAATGGTCTTGTGATGGTGGAGTGATGTCATTTTCCCGCCAGTAGAGATCATGTGACTTGTTTTTTTTTACAGGTTATAAAAGGAAGACCCCATCCTGTGAGGAGGGGCAGTTCGTGGCTGGATTTGCCATGTTGACTTCATGCCACTGCGTGATTTAATGTGATGACGCAGTTTAGTTGAAGGATTAAGTTTTTATTTAATGCCTAAAGTTTAAAAGGTCATTGCCAGCAGTTTCTTTATAATACTGCTAGTTGGGAAATCAGTGGAGAGTGAAGGTCAGAGTTCAGGAGTTAAAGATCAAGGAGAATCAAATTACGATGGTGAAACAGGTTCGACCTTATTTAATCCTTATTCGGAAGAAATTCTCGTGTTAATCTCTGCGAGATAGCAGAAGATTGAGGACAGTGTGATAAAGGAAAGGTCAGTGCCTTTAAGCGGTTTCGTAAATTCTTCGTGGGAAAAGTTCGACGTCGGGGACTGAAGCAAAGCGACGTGAAAGAGAATTTAAATCGTCTTAAAAAGTCTCTCCCTTAAATTGACTGTGAGCATTTCGAACTTTTGGCAATACTACTTTAAAGAACTGTTTTTGCAACATCACTTTAAGAACTGTTTGAGCTGCATCGCTTTAAGAACTGTTTAAGCTGCCGCACAGCAGCTGATTTCCGGTTACGTTAGTGTTTGTTTACTTATGGGGGGTTTGTTTTCAGTGTTTAATAAACGTGTTGTTTGTTATAAAAACCCTTGCCGAACTCATATATTTATTGTTGCCTGAATACATAACAGTATGCAGATGTGGTCAAGAGGTCCAGATAAAACATCAGAATGGGGAAAAATGAGATCTAAGTGACTTTGACCATGGAATGATTGTCGGTTCCAAACAAGGTGATTTGAATATCTCAGAAACTGCTGATTTCTTAGGGTTTTCATGCACAACAGTCTCTAGAGTTTACAGAGAATGGTGCTTAAAACAAAAAGCATTCAGTGAGTGGCAGTTCTGTGAGGGAAAACACCTTGTTAATGTGGAGATTGGCCAGATTGGTTCAAGCTGACAGGCAGGCGACTAACTCAAATAACCACTCATTACTACAGGCAGCATCTACAGAAAAGAGTACAGTTGACATTTCAGGCCATGACCCTTCAGTAGGACTGTTGAAGGGTCTCGGTCTGAAATGTCAGAAGTACTTTATTCCATGGATGCTGCCTGGCCTGCTGAGTTCCTCCGGCATTTTGTGTGTGTTGCTCGGATTTCCAGCATCTGCAGATTTTCCCTCGTTTCTGGTTGGACAAATTGTGTTACATTTGTGGCAGGGCTTATAGACACCAGACCAATGCAGGTTTAAAGGTGAAACTTGCAGAAAATGCAACAAAATACGACACGTACAAAGAGCATGTCAGGCAGGCACAAATAAATGAGCTGTACAGGGAAGAGAAAATGGTAAGATGTCAAATGGCAGTTTCAAAAAGAGAGCTAAACTGCATGCTATTGATGAAAATCTGATAATGATGAGAGTAACACAGAACCAGATAGCCTTGAGATTTATATTGTGAAAACTAACAATAGACAAGCAATATAGCTTCTACCAGAAATGAACAGCAAATTAATTAAAATGGAATTGTTTACTGATTCCGCTGTTTCAGTCATTCCACAAAATAAGTTTGACATTTCAAAGATGCTGAACTGAAGCCTGCAGATATCCCACTCAGAACTTATACTGAGGAAAAGATAACTCCTGTGGGAATGACATTCATAACCAAACAAGCCACGTTGTACTATCGACCTGTGGCTCTGACATCAATTGCTATGAAGTGCTTCGAGCGATTGGTTATGGCACACATCAACCATAACCTACCGGTCAACCTCAACGCTTTGCAATTCACCTACTGGAGCAACAAGTCAACAGCAGATGCCATCTCTCTGGCACTACATTTCTCCTTAGAACATCTGGAGAATAAAGACGCATATGTAAGGCTCCTTTTCATCGACTACAGCTCTGCCTTTAATACCGTCATTCCAAATAAACTGATTCCTAAGCTCCGGAACCTGGGTCTTAGCACTCAGATCTGCAGCTGGATCTTCAACTTCCTCACAGACAGGACCCAGGCTGTAAAAATAGGGGACAAGCTCTCCTCTACAATCACTCTGAGCACCGGTGCCCCACAAGACTGTGTACTCAGCCCCCTGCTGTACTCACTGTACACCCATGATTGTGTAGCCAAGCTTCCATCGAACTCAATATATATAAGTTTGCTGATGACACCACAATTGTAGGCCACATCTTGGGTAATGATGGGTCTGTGTACAGAGAGGAAATTAAGAACTTGGTGGCATGGTGCGAAGACAATAACCTATCCCTCAATGTCAGCAAGACAAAGGAATTGGTTGTTGACTTCAGAAGGAGTAGCAGACCGCACAGCCCCATCTACATCAGTGATGCGCAGCTGGAACAGGTCAAAAGCTTTAAGTTCCTCAGGGTGAATATCACAAATGACCTGACTTGGTCTAACCAAGCAGAGTCCACTGTCAAGAAGGCCCAACAGCGCCTTTACTTCCTGAGAAAGCTTAAGAAATTTGGCCTGTCCCCTAAAACCCTCACTAATTTTTATAGATGCACCGTAGAAAGCATTCTTGAAAGCATTATAATGGGTAGAAATATTCAATAGCTCTGGCGCAAAGGGAATTTGAGATCCTCGTCCTGGATTCCCGGATGGTTAAACTGCAGGTTGAATCGGTGCTGAGAAAGGCAAATAGAATGAGCAGATTCATATGAACTTCCGGTGTTGCTTCCATAACGTTTCTTAGTGCGTAGAAAGAAACATTACTCGCACTGATTCTGTACACACAAGCCCCCTCCGTCCTGTCCGTCCGTCCAGGCTATTGAACATAGCCCAGCACATCACACAAACCAATCTTCCATCCTTGGACTCACTTTACACCACACGCTGTCGGAGCAGTGCTGCCAGGATAATCAAGGATAAGTCCCACCCAGCCAACACACATTTTGTCCCATTTCCCTCCGGGAGAAGGTTCATATGGCCAGATTTGGGAACAGCTTCTTTCCAACTGTGATAAGACTGCTGAACGGATCCTGACCCGGATCTGGGCCGTACCTTCCAAATATCCGGACCTGACTTGCACTACCTTACTTTCACTTTTCTATTTTCTAATTATGATTTATAAATTTTTATTATATTTACTTTTATTTGTACTTAAGGGAGCATGAAGCACAGAAACAAATATCACTGTGATGATTGTACGCTCTAGTATCAATGGTTTGGTGACAATAAAGTAAAGTAAAGTATAAAGTATGTGGTTTAAAATCATGAGGACTGACATTTTGGCTGTGTGATTGACAGAAACAACTACAATTTGATTGGAGATCCATCCACCATTTGCAATCAATTCACATGAGAGTGAATTGAGAAAGGTAGTGTATGATGCCACAACTGTCTCCATGAACTGTCATCCAACAGAGCATCATGCCAGCCTCTGTGCCCCTGCCTGGTTGAACAGCGTATTGGACCAAGGAAAGACCATGCTGCTCAGGGGAAACCTGAAAGCAAGGAAAGCAGTGGTTTGACAACAACAGCTTTCGTAGTCAGCATATCTGAGAAAGCTACTGGTATGTTAATCAGGCAGTTACTTGTGATATGTGGCTTGGTTTTAAGCTGGAAGAGAGTTCAAGTAGCTTCAGGAACATTGCAAACATTTGGTTTACGCAAGTATAAAGAGCCAGAATGTGCTTAGTGTGCATTAAGGTTGTTGCATGAACTTTAAGTGGGAGACAAAACTTGTAAAGGTAGATGCAAAGACCAAAGTTCAGTTAGATGAACGGAAGGCCAAAAAGAGAGGAGTCAAAGGCTTCGTCGGATGATGTCGTGGTCGAGGAAACCAAATGGACAATAGACAAAGGGAGCAATAGAAGGATTAATAAGATAATACTCCAGCGAAATAAATGCACCATCCCAAGGTCAAGATGCACAAACTAGAAGAAGAAAAAGGGAGAAGAAAGATGTCCAGAACTGTCAGAACCACCTCCTGCAGTCTCAGAGTCAACTTCCACAACCATCACAGAGAAGCCCCCAGAATCTGAGAATGTTTTCACAGCCACATGTCTTACCTGTCAAGGAGAGTGGTCCCCCTTGTCAGGAAAGACAGTATCCCACAAGAGAAAGAAATCCTCCACAAAGATTAAATCTTAAGCCCTGAATACGACAATATAAAATGTACTATGCTATGAATGTCTGTATATAGTAGTTGTATTATATAATATACTGTGTATAAAGTTGAGATGCATTCTCTATTGAGTTGGAGTTTATAGCTAAGCAGGGAGGAGTGTTGCATATTTAATATTTCAATAATATTTGAGTAATCTTGAGTGTGTAGATATATATTGATTAGCGTTCCTGCTCATTTAAATAATTCATTACGGGTTGTGTATGATACATGAATTGTATACATCACCACACTACCATTTGATACTGTGGTGAACTACGTGTGCCTGTCTGGACACACCCCCCACCGCTGACTGCTCCTGTGGCTCCTCCCACATACCCCAGTATAAAGGCGATTGGAGGCACAGACCCTTCCTCAGTCTCCAGGATGTTGTGTGGTGGTCACTTGCTGCTTGTGCTTTCTTCCAGCCAATAAAAGCCTACCTTAACCCATGACTCAGAGTTATTGATGGTGCATCAGATACATGGGTGCATTGATTAAACTAAACTGCACCCGTATTCTCAGACTCCCCGCATCCTCTGTTGAATTAGTTTACTGTTTCAAAGTTACAAACCATAGCAGGTACTCTGGATAGAGGCAGTTTAGGTGCATTTGTCACTTCTACCAAGGCTATCTTGGAATTTGCATCAGCGGCAAATAGAATGCAGTAAACTTTGGTTTTTACCTGGTTTTGGTTCTCTCCCTGCCTGCCGTACAAGTCTGGCATCTACGCTTTTTGCCAGTTGGACAATTCAGTGCGTGGTAGATCATTAGAGCAATTTAACCTTGTTGATGGCCATTGAAGTTAATCACTAGGAACATAAAGACGCTGCCCTCACTGCTTCTTCCCGATAGTGCTGAGCATGAAGAATAATAATGAAATACTTGAGGGCTGATTTTGGGAATGAACAGCAGAGTTTCCTTGTTTAACCTGCTTCTATGAGACCTCACTGGGGCTTGAATTAGTGCTGAAGTCTCGTGGGCCGTTCCCCTTGATTGCAAGTTGCCTTGCTGTCGCCTCCTGACACACCCAGGGAAGATCATGGAAAGGTCAGGTATACCGGTTGAAATTTAAAGCTCTGTAATGTCCAATTGCTTGACTAGTTTGTTGGGTGATGGTAGTGAAGAGTAATTTAGACCCAACATAAACAGGATGTTGCAAAATTGACTGGCTTCAAAGCAACTATTCACGTCCAAAGCTATTGTTGAGGATAATGCATTGAGATTTTTTTGTTACTTTATCTTAATGTAGCTATTTCGAATGTTGTTTACAAGGTCATTTTGAAGGGTTCTGAAGTCCAATCAGTGCCAGAGTTAAGGACTCATCGCTGTATCATTGTCAAGGCATTTGGATAAATGTTACCATTCCCTATTCTAAACTAGTGTAAACATTATAAATCATATTTATAAAATTCAAGATTATTATGTAAAATGCAATCCTTAGCTGTGACTAAAATTAATGTTCTTTCCACAGATCACCTCCATCTCTAAGTCACAAATTTCTTCAGAGAAGAGGATGATTAACATTACAAGCCCTGAAAATGATGTTTCTTTCTGTGAAAACATCAGTGACTTCAAATTTTCTACCTACCCTCCAGTGTACCTGGTCACATTTATTCTTGGGTTTATTGAAAACAGCTTCTGTTTATATGTATTCCTAAAGTTATACAAGACGAAGACTGAATTCAGCATTGTCATGGTGAACCTGGCAATTGCGGACCTATTCTTCGTTTGCACGTTGCCTTGGCGTGTTTATTATTACTGGAAAGGCGGCATTTGGAATTTTCCACATTCGCTCTGCAGATTCATGTTTTATGCACTCTACCTCAATATGTACTGCAGCATCTACTTTCTGACCCTAATGAGCATCTTGCGTTATTTTGCAATTGTGCATCCACTTAAATTTTTAAAGTATAGAACAATTAAAAATGTCCTAATTTTGTGCATATTGATATGGGTATTTGTGGGTGTAGTAGCTAGTCCTTTACTAATAGAAGACAATTATATTGCAAAGAATAATAGAACAATATGCCTTGACCCTAAATATAAAATTAGTAGTAAAATATACAAGATGAATTTAATTTCACTGCCAGTAGGTTGTGTTATTCCCTTCCTTATTATCACTATTTGTTACATTTTTGTTCTTAAAACTTTATTAACTTCAAAGGCAGAGCATGCCAAGCAAAAATGTTCCCGCAGAAAAGCTATAGTAATGATTATTATTGTTATGGTTATATTTCTGACCAATTTCCTGCCCTACCACATTTTGCGGACTGTCCATCTCGCCATGAATTACCATGGCAGTAATAGCACAACCCAAGTTAATTGTTTCATTCAGCGTTCTGTGGTGATCACCCTGTGTGGTGTAGCAGTCAATACCTGTTTGGACCCTCTTTTATATTACTTTGGAGCAGAATCCTTCAGGGATAAGCTGAGAAGCAAGAAGACTATGGTGAACAATCAGTTATGATTTATCTCCTACAATTCATTGTAAGACTAACAGTATGTGGAATTTCTCCTTGCTTCTCGGTCAAGGATCAATCATATTGGTTTTAGCTCCTGTCTTTAAACAACTTATTTTGACATACAATCTTGGCAGTTTTCATCAAAAAGCAGGAACTTATCCTTGAGCTTAACTCCGGACAACTGTTAGAAACATAGAAAACCTATAGCACAATACAGGCCCTTCGGCCCTCAAAGTTGTGCCGAAATTGTCCCTACCTTAGAAATTACTAGGCTTACCTATAGCCCTCTATTTTTCTCTAAGCTCCATGTACCTATCCAAAAGTCTCTTAAGAGACCCTATCGTATCCGCCTCCACCACCATTGCCAGCAGCCCATTCCTCACACTCACCACTCCCTGAGTAAAAAACTTACCCCTGACATCTCCCCTGTACCTACTCCCCAGCACCTTAAACCTGTGTCCTCTCGTGCTAGCCATTTCAGCCCTGGGAAAGAGCCTCTGACTATCCACATGATCAATGCCTCTTATCATCTTCTACACCTCTATAAGGTCACCTCTCATCCGCCGTCGCTCCAAGGAGAAAAGGCCGAGTTCACTTAAACTGTTTTCATAAGGCATGCTCCCCAATCCAGGCAACATCCTTGTAAATCTCCTCTGCACCCTTTCTGTGGCTTCCATATTCTTCTTGTAGTGAGGTGACCAGAACTGAGCACAGTACTCCAAGTGGGGTCCTATATAGCTGCAACATTATCTCTTGACTCCTAAATTCAATTCCACGATTAATGAAGGCCAATACACTGCATGCCTTCTTAACCACAGAGTCAACCTGCGCAGCTGCTTTGAGTGTACTATGGACTTGGACCCCCAAGATCCCTCTGATCCTCCACACTGCCAAGAGTCTTACCATTAATACTATATTCTGCCATCATATTTGACCTACCAAAATGAACCACTTCACACTTACCTGGGTTTGAACTCCATCTGCCACTTCTCAGCCCAGTTTTGCATCCTATCAATGTCCCACTGTAACCTCTGACAGCCCTCCACACTATCCACAACACCTCCAACTTTTGTGTCATCAGCAAATTTACCAACCCATCCCTTCACTTCCTCATCCAGGTCATTCATAAAAATCACAAAGAGTAAGGGTCCCAGAATAGATCCCTGAGGCACACCACTGGTCACTGGCCTCCATGCAGAATATGAACCCTCTACAACCATTCTTTGCCTTCTGTGGGCAAGCTAGTTCTGGATCCACAAAGCAATGTCCCCTTGGATCCCATTTCTCCTTACTTTCTGAATAAGCCTTGCAATGTGTACCTTATCAAATGCCTTGCTGAAATCCATATACACTACAGCTACTGCTCTACCTTCATCAATGTGTTTAGTCACATCCTCAAAAAATTCAATCAGACTCATAAGACATGACCTGCCCTTGACAAAACCATGCTGACTACTCCTAATCATATTATACTTCTCCAAATGTTCATAAGTCCTGCCTCTCAGTATCTTCTCCATCAACTTACCAACCACTGAAGTAAGACTTACTGGTCTATAATTTCCTGGGCTATCTCTACTCCCTTTCTTGAATAAAGGAACAACATCCGCAACCCTCCAATCCTCCAGAACCTCTCACGTCCCCATTGATGATTCAAAGATCATTGCCACAGAGGCTCAGCAATCTCCGCCCTTGCCTCCCACAGTAGCCTGGGGTACATCTCATCCGGTCCCAATGACTTATCCAGCATGTTGATTTCCAAAAGCTCCAGCACATCCTCCTTCTTAATATCTTCATGCTCAAGCTTTTCAGTCTGCTGCAAGTCAGCACTACAATCACCAAGATCCTTTTCCATAGTGAATACTGAAGTAAAGTATTCATTACCTTTGTCATTTCCTCCAGTTCCATACACATTTTTCCACTGTCACACTTGATAGATCCTATTCTTTCACATCTTATACTCTTGCTCTTCAAGTACTTGTAGAATGCCTTGGGGTTTTCCTTAATCCTGCCCGCCTGGCCTTCTCATGGCCCCTTCTGGCTCTCCTAATTTCCTTTTTAAGCTCCTTCCTGTTAGCCTTATAATCTTATAGATCTCTAACATTATCTAGCTCTCTGAACCTTTTGTAAGCTTTTCTTTTCTTCTTGACTAGGTCTATTACAGCCTTTGTACACCACGGTTCCTGTACCCTCCCATAACTTCCCTGTCTCATTGGAACGTACCTATACAGAACCCCACACAAATATCCCCTGAACATTTGCTAGATTTCTTCTGTACTTTTCCCTGATAACTTCTGTTCCCAATTTAAGCTTCCAAGTTCCTGCCTGATAGCCTGATAATTCCCCTTACTCCAATTGAACACTTTTCTAACTTGTCTGTTCCTATCTCTCTCCAATGCTATTATAAAGGAGATAGAATTATGATCACTATCCCCAAAGTGCTCTCCCACTGAGAGATCTGACACCTGACCAGGTTCATTTCCCAATACCAAATCAAGTACAGCCTCTCCTCTTGTAGGCTTATCTACATATTGTGTCAAGAAACCTTCCTGAACACACCGAACAAACTCCATCCCATCTAAACCCCTTGCTCTAGGGAGATGCCAATCAATATTTGGGAAATTAAAATCTCCTATCTTGACAACTCTGTTATTATTACACCTTCCCAGGATCTGTTTCCATATCTGCTCCTCAATATCCCTGTTACTATTGAGTGGCCTATAAAAAACACCCAGTAAAGTTATTGACCCCCTTCCTGTTCCTAACCTCCACCCACAGAGACTCCGTAGACAATCCCTCCATGGCGTCCACCTTTTCTGCAGCTGTGACAGTATCTCTTAGCAATGGTTACCTAAGTTCTTTCTAGCTTTTGAAAATCAAAATTCACATAGCATTTATGTGATAACCCTTGTTGAGTAAGCTGTTTTATGCATTTTCCTTCACAACAAAACTGACCAGAAACACCTGAGAAGCAAGATCCCACCAAGAATGAACCAAAGGAAATTAGCATGATTTTTCAAAATAACCAGAGAACGTGGTGAAACTAAAAGGTAATGAATCCCAAAGACCTGATGATCTACAACCAAGGGTTTTAACGCATTGGGTATAGAGACAGTGAATTCGCTGTATCCAAAGTTACACATATTCTAGAATTTTTCTTGTTTATTGGAAGGCAGCAAATAAGTGGGATTGCCTAATGTTGATGCTCAAGTGACATGGGTATTCATAAATCACTGAAAGTGATTAGGGAGGCAAATGGTATCATTATTATGCAAGGATTTGAACACATTCGTAATTGAAAAGTTCATGTCTCATCGCTGTTAAAATTCTCTGTCCTAAAGGGCTGTGGAGGCTCAGTTATTGAGTTAATTAGAAACAGAATTTGATAGATATATGAATATCAAACGAATCTGGAGATAGGGCAAGAAAATGATGCAGACGTAGATTAATCATGATCTTTGTGATTAGCAGAACAGAATCAAATGGCCAAATGGCCTAATTCTGCACTATTTCAATTGTTACTAAATCTTTCTTTGGAATCTTCTAGCCTTTTGATAGCTGAGCTCTTTGAATTTGCCCAGTTTTAATTGCGCCACTGCTTTCGGCCGTGTCTCATTTGCCAGAATTATAATTTCCAGAATTTCTTCATAAAACCTTTCTGCTTCTCTAAAACTTACTTCTTCGACAACTGTTAGTAAAACATGACACATCTGGTTCAGTTTGTGATGTTACCTTGAAAGGTTATAATTGTTAAAACAATTGTATAAATACAAGATGTTGCCACAGTTATTGGCCATAATGCAATATTTGGATACATGCAATTCTAACATTAAATTATATCTTATTACTTCTTAAGACCTAGCTGTCTATTTCTGAAACTGCAGTTACTTGTTTTATTTCTAATCAGTTCTTCAGGCCATTGCTTACCAAAACCCACATTACTGAGAAGTCTAATTACTTACCAGGAGAGCTAGAGTACATCTACAGTAGGTAGTTATGTATTTAGTGTTTGAGTTATATTGTAAGCATTTTGTTGATTAGGCATTCTTGTTCATTCAAATAGTTCATATGTAAAGTAAAGTGAATTGCATACATCATGCACTACTACATGATATGTGTGCACTTCATTTAAAATAAACTCTAAGTTAGACTCGCATCTCTTGGGCTCCTGTCTTTTTCTTCAAATTAATTTTATGTTTTAGAGTTACAAAACTTAACAGTGGTGATGAGAAAGTTTTAAGTGAATCCAAGGCAACTACCTACCTGTTGAAACACAGTGAGATGATCAAGTTTCTTTAAAACAAAGGAAGAATTCACAAGTTCATAATGGGTGAGTACTGAGTGATAATAATCATTTTAAAAGCAAAGCAGAATTGGCTGGCTACATCAGAAGGAGTAAACACAAAGTACACTGTAGATGCTGTGGTCAAATCAACACGTACAAACAAGCTGGAGGAACTCAGCAGGTCGGGCAGCATCCGTTGAAATAAGCAGTCAATGTTTCGGGCCGAGACCCTTTGTCAGGACTTCAGTCAATGGATGCTGCCCGACCTGCTGAGTTCCTCCAGCTTGCTTGTTTGATCAGAAGTAGTAATGTGTTTGATTGCACAAACAATAACTGGATTTTGTGTACTGAACAGATTGAGCAATATTTTTAACCATTGTTCATATGTGGAATCAAAGAAAGGGGAATCCATTGCAGTGTATGTGACTTTCTGAAAAGCTCCAGGTTCGGGGGACGAAAATGCCATTTTAGTGTGGACGGAGGGTAAAAACGAAGAGAAAAAGCTTCGATTACGGATTTATCCGGTGTAGTGTGGACGTAGCCTAAACTGAAGAGATTGTCTGAGCATTGTCAGTTCAGTAATGGTCTTAATGATGCGCTAAGAGATCATTAGTTTACAGAATCCTACAAGAAAGCATTCAAAAATGGCTCTCAAATGAAGCACAACTTACATTTAAAAGAACAGTTGAAATAGCTGTATCAATAGAAACAGGAGAAATGCATTTGAGTTGCTGTCAGGAATGAAAGTGAGTGTGAACTCTGTTCGAACAGAAACCTGCCTAGCCAAACAAATTATGTTACTGTTTATGCTCACATACGCCAGACCAATGCAGGGTTAAAAGTGAAGCTTGTAGAAAATGAAACAAATAGGACACATACAAATGGCATATTGGACAGATAAAAATAAATGGACTGCATAGGGAAGAAAAAAAGATTTAAAAAGAATCAAGTTGCAATTTCAAAAAGAGCACTAATCTGCATGCTGTTGTTGAGAAATCTGATAATGATGAGATTGGTAGAGGATTGGGTAGCCTTGAGATTTAAAATGTGAAAACTAAAAATAGACAAACAATATGGCTTACACCAAAGTGAAGACAAATTAAATAGAACTGGTACCAGCTAGGTTGTTTCAGTCATTCCACAAAATTAGTTTAAATGATATTTCAAAGAAACTGCAGATATCCAATGACAAACTTGTATGTGAGAGAAGATAACTCCTATGGAAATGACATTTTGCAATAATGAAATGAAACATACAATACTCCACATGGGACTTGCATGTGGTGAACAGCAGGCCCATTGTGGGTGTGAGACAACTACAACTTGATTGGAGTTCCATCCAGCACTTGCATGCCACTCTCCCTGTAACAGTCAATGGAGAGTGAATTAAGAAAGGTACTGGATGATGTCAAACATTTCTTAATGCTGAATACAATGAACTATTGCCCAACAGAGGACAAACAGGTGTTGGTGCCAACTTATGTGTCTGATTGCAAAGCATATTAGACCAAGGTAGGATCACGCTGCTCAGGGGAAGTGTGAAAGTGACAAAACCAGTGGTTCAACTATGACAATTTTTGTAGGTGACATACCAGTGTAACGCACTGTAAAGTTTCACTGCTAATGTAATGGCCACTCTGTAATGTTCCACTGCTAAGGTAATGGTTGCTCTGTAGCCGCAATGTTTGGGGGTTATGACTAGAGAGAACGGGGCCTTTGGAATGTATGTCAGCCAATGAGCGGGATGTTCTTCTTTGTGGGTCTGGGAGCAGGGATTTCACAGTCTTTTGTCGGCAAGAGTTGAAGAGGGAATACATGTGTGTAGAGAGCTGGCAGACTGCCGGATGGAGTGGACTTGGAGCAAGGGTCCAACAGTCAGCAATGCTTGGAGGAGGCCTATGGTGGACGAATGGGTTTATCAGTGAGCTCCAGTGTGTACATTTGACTTTTTCCTTAAAATGGGCCCTTTTTCTTTTTATTTTCTTTACTAACCCTATACTCAGATTAAGATTTATAAAGTTCAATCATTTAATTGCATATTGTGTACTGTCTGATATTTGCCATTTGGATTTGTAATTGGGCAACATATCATGCAGCATCCACACAAACGAGATTTCTCAGTTTGGCTGGGCCAGAGGCTGTCTTCCCCTAGACAAGCGCAGGCAGGCCGAACCTGAGGATTACATCAGAAAGCCTCTATGTATTAATCAGGCAGTTACTTTGTGAAATGTGGTTTGGTTTTAAGCTGTGAAACCCTGGTTTCCTTGGGTTGTGTACGTCTAAGGAATGCACACTGTGGTCCTGCCAGATCTGTGAGGATGGGACTGCTCTCCCATGCAAAACCCCAGTTAGTGTGGATACTGTGTGATTTGTTACCCTGTTACAACTCAGTGCTAAGAAATAACAGACAGCACACTGCATATGATTAAAAGAATTGTATTTATGAATGTTAACTAAAGGGTTATTAAAGATAAAGGCAAGAAGATTCCATTATAATTAAACAGTCAAATATGCATGTTGGAGCTCAGCTCTTCCAAAAGTCATATCCACCAATCCTCAGTAGACCCCTGCAACTTGCTCCATAAAATTATGGCCCCCTACTGAGTCGACTCCTACAATTGGTTCTCTCCAGCGTCTTCTCCCTTTATCTCCTGCCGACCCAAGACCCCAGCTCACACCGGTGTCGGCACACAAAGAAACCCCCCCCCCCCCGGTTGAATGGCTCACATTCCAAAGCATCCGTTATCTCTAACCATAACCCAAACACTGCTTCCATGGAAAGACCATTATGTTAGCAGTGAAACCTTTACCAGGGTGTTACAGCTGGAAGAGAGTTCAGGAAGCTTTAGGACAGTTACAAGCTTTCAGCTTTTGTGAATACAAAGAACCAGCATCTACTCTGTGTGCATTCAGGTTATTACATGAACTTCAAGTAGGAGAAAAAACATTGCTTGTAAAAGTAGATGCAAAGATCAAAGCACAGCTGGATGAATGGATGGCCAAAAAGAAAGGAGTCAATGGAGATACGAAAACAGAGGCTTCATCAGATGGATGAGGAAACCAAATGGACAATTCAGATCATAAAGGGAGCAATAAGAAGGATTAACAAGAGAATACGCCTGTGAACACAACACACCTTCCCAAGATCAAGATGCACAAACTTGAAGAAGAAAAAGGAAGGAGAAGGAAGGTGTCCAGAGCTGTCAGTCTCAGTCAACTCCTACAACGACCATGGAGGAGACCCCTGAACCTGCCGCAAATCTCACCTTGTTATGAAAGTGACCTCTCTGTTAAGGAAGATATTATCCCACAAGAGGAAGAAAATCCTCCACAATAATTAAACCTTGAGGCCTGAGGGGGTGTTCCTAATGTTTCAATAGCGTTTGAGTAATATTGTAAATATGTTGTTGATTAGGCATTCTTGTTTGTTTAAATAATTCATTATGGGATGGATGTAAAAATAAGTGTATCGATATGTTATGATGCTATCATGTGATACACATGCGCCCCACTTAAAGTAAACACAAAATTAGACTTGCATCTCTTGTGCTCCTGTCTTTTTCTTCAAATTAATTTTATGTGTTTGGAGTTACAAAACACAACAGTAGTAAAAGAAAATCAATGACCCTTACATGGACATCCACCTAGTTCTACACTTCTTGAAGAGAAGAGTTAATAGCTTTGACCTGCAGCCAACCAGACATTGGAAGTTTAGAGAGGAGGGGACTTCAATCAGGTCCACTGCCCAAGGATAAAAGACAGGAGCAACTTTTAGCAGCGTGATAGATCTTCAGCCAGTGACCAAATCAGCATTTGGGATTGATTAGTAAGGAAGGGGCAAGTGCACTGGCTATCATCTTTGTGGTGATCTCATGGCTTTAGCTCTTTGAGGCTTCAGCGAAGAGAAGATTCACTCAGAGAAAGCAAAGGAAAGAAAAGCTCATTATTTTCCTTCACTTCTTTATATTTGCTCAGCTAGGACAGTATAGATGTCAGGCAGGATAGTGAAGTGCTCCTCTTGTGGGATGTGAGACCCCCAGTGTTCCTGGCAACCACAACTGTGAGAAGTGCATCTGGCTGCAGCTTCTAGTAGCCAGGAAGGGGAAAGGGGGTAAGGAGCCAGTGCAGAGTTTTCCCCTCAACAACTGTCATGACCTAACAGAGGAAAGTCACAGTGGCTGGGTCTGGTGCTGAGGCTGCCTCTGTCACTCAGAATGGAAGGGGAGAGAAGAGGCAACGCTGTGGTGATAAGTATTCATTAGTTAGGGGAATGGACAGAAGGAGGCTCTGTAGGTGGGAACAAGATTCCTGGAAGATATGTTGCCTCCTTGGTGCCAGGGTCTGGGATATCTCAGATCAAGTCCTCAGCATTCTTAGGAGGGAAGGTGAACAGCCAGAGGTCATGGTCCATGTAGGTACCAATGACATGGGTAGGACGAGTGACAAGGTTCTGCATAGCGAGTTCAGGGAGTATGATGCTAAGTTAAAGGGCAGGACCTCCAGGGTTGCCATCTCAGGGTTGCTGCCCATGCCATGTGCTGGTGGGGCCAGAACTAGGAAGATTATACAGATTAACACATGGCTAAGGAGTTGGTGGAGGAGGGAGGGCATAAGATTTTTGGATCACTGGGCTCTCTTCCAGGGAAGGTGGGAACTGTACAGAAGGGATGGTTTGCACCTGAATGGGAGAGGGTCTCATATCCCAGCAGGAAGGTTTGTTAATCCTGCATGGTGGGGTTTAAACTAGAGTTGCAGGGAGATGGGAACCAGAGTGCCAGAAGAGTTAATGGAGAGGTTGTGGAGGCAGATGTTGGTAAGGCATCAAAGATAGGAATCAAACATTTGAGCATGGTGTGACTAGTGTCCTGAGCTGCCTATATTTCAATGCAAGAGGAATCATAGGAAAAGCAGATAATAGTGCTGAAGATGAGATGGTTGATTTAAGAGACAATGTGTAGTAAGGAGAGATTTTTTTTAGGAGTTACAACATAAAAGGCAGACAATATCAAAAAGGTGAATACATGACTGAAGGTGCCGTACCTGAATGCACACAATATATGGATTAAGGTAGATGAAGTTGCAGGTTGGCAGGTATGATGATGTAGACATCACGGAATTATGACTGACGGCAAAGAATGCAGCAAAACTAGAGGGAATGCACAAAATGTCCCTGACTGGTGCAAAAAGCCAAAGATGTTATCGATGTGGCAAATCCTCCCATGTTGCAAATGATAGTTTGTTCAAAGAAAAAGTCTGCAGAAAGTGTCACAGGCAAGGTCACATAGAGACAGTGGAAGGCAGACAAAAAGCGCAACCAAGTGATATGTTTTAAACACAAAGGTAAGCAAATGCATTAAGTGACCGAATGTGAAACAGAATCAGACCACACAGAGTCTGATAAAGCTGAACTGTCCCACCTAGAACTACATAGTATAACTGAAGCAGATCACAAAATCATCTGGATCACTATAGATGTGTCTGGTGTAAAACTGAAAATGGAGCTGGATACAGGGTCAGCTTTGTCTATCATTTCAGAGGCTGACTACAAGTGTCTCCCAAAACTTCCAGATTTGAAAGTTAATATGACATATGGAGGCCAAGGACAACAGTTAAAGCTTTATGTATTGAAAAGTAGAGGCCAGCACCTTTTGGACGTGAATGATTGAGAAAAATCCAATTAGACTGGCACACAATCCAAGCTCTCAATGTGTCATCAACAGGCAACAGCTGTGCAAATGTTAGCACTAACCAGAGACTGGCACAGCTGCTTAACACTATTGAGAAGGTGTTTGAGAAGGAGATTGGTAAACTTAAAGGCTTGAAGACCAGAATTGATCTGGATGAAGCAAAAACCAAGATTCCACAAAGCACATCCAGTGCCTTACACTCTGCATCCTAAACTTCAAAGCTTGGAGGCATCTGGCATTCTCTCCAAGGTTGAGTGGAGCAATTGTGCCATGCCCATTGTCCTGATGATCAAGGAAAGGAAGGCCGGAGCCGTTCACATATGTGGAATTTCAAAGTGCGCATCAACCCGGTGCTGCGTACTGTGCAGCATCCCCTGCCATGAGTAGAAGACGTTTTTGCATCTTCGGCAGGCAAGGAGAGGTTGTCACAAGCCTATCTGCAAATGGAGATTGAGGAGTCAAGCAGGAAGTTCCTCACAATAGCATTCACAAGGAACTGTTCCAGTATAATTGTCTCATCTTGCTCCAGCTCCATCAGCTCCAGCAATTTGGCAAAGAGCAGTGGACCAAATGCCCCAAGATACCCCAGGAACACATTGTTACCTTGATGACATCATTGTGACTGGCAAGAATGATGCTGAGTGCCTCCAGAGCCTTGGTAAAGTGCTTACCAGGCTGAGTGAGTATGATCTGCATGCAAAGAGAGAGAAATGTGAGCTTTTCAAGAATGGAATCTCATATTTTGGACATATCATTGACAAGCACGGCTTACATAAATCACAAGAGAAGACTGAAGCAGAGCTACAGGCTGGAAAAAATGTGACCACTCAGGTCATACTTAGGCGGTGTAAACTACTACCACCTGTTTCTCCCAAACATTGCTACAGTGCTGCATCCATTGAATGCACAGTTGCAGACAGGAGCGAGGTGGGAATGGTCAGCAAGATGTGAAAAGGCATTCAAGGAAACAGAGACTAATAACATAAGATGAACTTCTCATGCATTATGATCCATCCCTGCCCATCAGACTGGTGTGTGATACGTCATTGGTGCCGTTTTGTCATACACTATGAAAGATGGATCTGAGCATCTGATTGCATTTGCATCAAGATCACTGATGAACACAGAACACAACTAAGCACAGATCGACCAAGAGGCCCTTAATCCAGTATGGGGAATAAGGACATTCCACCACAACCTCTATGGACAAAAGTTTATGCTAGTGCCAGATAAACAACCCGTTGTGTCCATTTTCAATACCAGGAAGAGAGTTTCAGTGATGAATGCTACCTGGTTACAATGTTGGACACTGTTCCAAGGAGCCCAGTCTTATGGCATAAAGTTCAAGGGTATCAAACAACACAACAACACTGGTGGTCTATGATGTCTTCCACTGTTGGCAACTGAAGAAGAGAAGTCTTCATACCAGCAGAACTGTTCCACACTGCATTGGTGGACTAGTTGCAGGTAACACATTTCGAAATACAAAGGGAAACAAGGAGTGACCTGGCATTGTCAAAAGTCTATGACATCACCATTCAAAGATGGCCAGCCCATGATAACACTATGTTTCCAGAGTTCTCAGCAAGACAAGACCAACTATTGGTCTTGTGTGGATCTTGTGATCCTTCTAAACTGTGCACCAGAGTGTTAGAAACTCTGCATGAAGGACAGCTGGGTAGAGTCAAGATAAAGAGTCTCGCACGGAGCTACATGTGGTGGCCGGGAATGTCAAAAGCTGTTTGGGATGTCAAAAAGTTCAAAATGCAGCCCCACAAGCACCCTAACACCATGGGAGTGGCCATCATCACCATGGAAAAAAGAGCAATTTGACCTTGGGCCATTCAGGGACTCCATGTTTCTGATTGTTGTGGATGCTCATTCGAAGTAGCTGGAGGTTATACCAATGAAGTCAACCACCTCAGCAAATACAGTCTCTGCTGTAAGGACTACTTGCACCAGAAACAGCTTATCAGAACAAACTGTGAGTGACAGCAGACTACAATACACATCAGAAGAATTCAGAATCAGAATCAGAATCAGGTTTATTATCACCGGCATGTGTCGTGAAATTTGTTAACTTAGCAGCAGCAGTTCAATGCAATGCATAATCTAGAAGAAGAAGAAGAAGAAGAGAAATAAATAAATAAATAAATTGTAGTATTGTACACATACATTGAATAGATTAAAAATTGTGCAAAAACAAATAATATATATTTAAAAAATGAGGTTATACTCATGGGTTCAAAGTCCGTTTAGGAATTGGATGGCAGAGGAGAAGAAGCTGTTCCTTAATCACTGTGTGTGTGCCTTCAGGCTTCTGTACCTCCTACCTGGTGGTAACAGTGAGAAAAAGGCATGCCCTGGGTGCTGGAGATCCTTAATAATGAACACTGTCTTTCTAAGAAACCGCTCCTTGAAGATGTCCTGGATACTTTGTAAGCTAGTACCCAAGATGGAGCTGTCAAAATTTATGACTCTCTGCAGCCTCTTTTGGCCCTGTGCAGTGCTCCCTCCATACCAGACAGTGATACAGCCTGTCAGAATGCTCTCCATGGTACAACTATAGAAGTTTTTGAATGTTTTTGTTGACATACCAAATCTCTTCAAACTCCTAATGAAGTATAGCTGCTGTCTTGTCTTCTTTATATTTGCATCGATATGTTGGGACCAGATAGGTCCCCAGAGAACCTGAGACCCAAGAACTTAAAACTGCTCACTCTCTCCACTTCTGATCCCTCTATGAGGATTAGTATGTGCTCCTTCATCTTACCCTTCCTGAAATCCACAATCTGCTTTTATCTTACTGACATTGAGTTCCAGGTTGTTGCTGCGGCACCACTCCAGTAGTTGGCATATCTCACTCCTGTACACCCTCTCATTTCCATCTGAGATTCTACCAACAACAGTTGTATCATCATCAAGTTTATAGATGGTATTTGAGCAATGCCTAGCCACAAAGTCATGGGTATATAGAGAGTAGAACAGTGGGCTAAGCACACACCCCTGAGCTGCACCAGTGTAGATCGTTGGTGAGGATCTGACTGTTCATGAAGAAAAATGACATCAGACATTTCAAGTCAGCTCCTCACCACCCAGCAACAAATGGGTTAGCTGAAAGGTTTGTCCAAACCTTCAAGATGGACAAGGACAATAGACAATAGACAATAGGTGCAGAAGTAGACCATTTGGCCCCTCGAGTCTGCACCGCCATTCTGAGTTCATGGCTGATCATTCACTATCAATACCCAGTCCCTGCCTTGTCCCCATATCCCTTGATTCCCCTATCCATCAGATATCTATCTAGCTCCTTCTTGAAAGCATCCAGAGAATTGGCTTCCACCATCTTCCGAGGCAGTGCATTCCACACCTCCACAACTCTCTGGGAGAAGAAGCTCTTCCTCAACTCTGTTTTAAATAACTGACCTCTTATTCTCAATCCATGCCCTCTGGTACTGGACTCTCCCAACATCTGGAACATATTTCCTGCCTCAATCCTATCAAATCCTTTAATTATCTTAAACGTTTCAATCAGATCCCCTCTTAATCTCCTCAATTCCAGCGCGTACAAGCCCAATCTCTCCAATCTCTCTGCGTAAGACAGCCCTGCCATCCCAGGAATCAACCTAGTGAATCTACGCTGCACTTCCTCAATTGCCAGAATGTCCTTCCTTAAATCTGGAGACCAAAACTGTACACAATATTCCAGGTGTGGTCTCACCAGGGCCCTGTACAAGTGCAAAAGGACATCCTTGCTCTTGTATTCAATTCCCCTTGTAACAAAGGCCAACATTCCATTTGCCCTCTTCACTGCCTGTTGCACTTGCTCATTCACCTTCATTGACTGGTGAACTAGGACTCCTAGGTCTCTTTGCATTTCTCCCTTACCTAACTCTACACCGTTCAGACAATACTCTGCCCTCTTGTTCCTGCTTCCAAAGTGGATAACTTCACATTTATTCACATTGAATGACATCTGCCAAGTATCTGCCCACTCACCCAGCCTATCCAAGTCTCCCTGTATTCTCCTAACGTCCTCTTCGCATGTCACACTGCCACCCAGTTTAGTATCGTCAGCAAACTTGCTGATATAGTTTTCAATGCCCTCATCTAAATCGTTGACATAAATCGTAAAGAGCTGTGGTACCCCACTAGTCAGTCTCCAGCCAGTCCGAGAAACACCCATTCACTGCTACCCTTTGCTTTCTATCTGCCAACCAGTTTTCTATCCATGTTGAAACCCTGCCCCCAATGCCATGAGCTCCGATTTTACTCACCAATCTCCTATGTGGCATCTTATCGAATGCCTTCTGAAAATCTAGGTACACAACATCCACTGGCTTACCCTCGTCTAACATCCTTGTTACACCCTCAAAAAACTCCAAAAGATTAGTCAAGCATGATTTGCCCTTGGTAAATCCATGCTGGCTCCGCCTAATCCTATTTCTGCCATCAAGATGTGCCACTATTTCGTCCTTAATAATGGACTCAAGCATCTTCCCCACGACTGACGTTAGGCTAACAGGGCGATAGTTCTCCGTTTTCTCCTTCCCTCCCTTCGTGAAAAGTGGGATAACATTAGCCACTCTCCAATCTTCAGGAACTGATCCTGAATCTAAGGAACACTGGAAAATGATTACCAATGCATCCGCAATTTCCTGAGCCACCTCTTTTAGAACCCTCGGATGCAGACCATCTGGACCCGGGGATTTATTAGCCTTCAGTCCTACCAGTCTACTCATCACAGTTTCTTTCCTAATGTCAATCTGTCTCAATTCCTCTGATATCTTATGACCCTGGCCCATCCATACATCTGGGAGATTGCTTGTGTCCTCCCTGGTGAAGACAGATCTAAAGTACGCATTAAATTCTGTTGCCATTTCCCTGTTTCCCATAACAATTTCTCCCAATTCATTCTTCAAGGGGCCAACATTGTTCTTAACTATCTTCTTTCTCTTCACATAGCTAAAAAAGCTTTTGCTATCCCCTTTTATATTCCTGGCTAGACTGAGCTCATACCTGATTTTTTTCTCTCTGTATTGCTTTTTTAGTTAAGATCTGCTGTTCCTTAAAACTTTCCCAATCATCTGTATTCCCACTCATCTTAGCCCTGTCATACTTCTTTTTCTATGCTATACAATCTCTGACTTCCTTTGTCAACCACTGTGGCCCCTTCCCCCTCTTTGAATCCTTCCTTCTCATTGGAATGAACTGCATTTACATCTTTTGTATTATGCCCAAGAATATCTGCCACTGCTGATCCACTGTCTTTCCTGCCAGGGCATCCGCCCATTTAACTTTGCCCAGCTCTTCCCTCATGGCTCCGTAGTCTCCTTTATTTAATTGCAACACTGACACCTCTGATCTGCCCTTATCCCTCTCAAATTGTAGATAAAAACTTATCATGTTATGATCAGTACTTCCTAATGGCTCCTTTACTTCAAGATCACTTATCAATTCCTGTTCATTACACATCACCAAGTCCAAAATAGCCTCGTTCCTGGTTGGCTCAAGCACAAGCTGTTCCAAAAATACATCCCTTAGACACTCCACAAACTCCCTATCCTGGGATCCAGCACTACCTGATTCTCCCAGTTCACCTGTATGTTGAAATCTCCCATAACGACTGCATTACCTTTAGCACATGCCAATGTTAACTCCCTAATCAACTTGTACCCAATATCCATGCTACTGTTTGGGGGCCTGTACACAACACCCATTAGGGTCTTCTTACCCTTACTGTTCCTCAGCTCAATCCACACAGACTCTACTTCCCCTGTTCCCAAGTCACCTCTTGCTAAGGACTGAATCTCATTCCTCACCAACAGGGCCACCCCACCCCCTCTTCCCATATTTCTGTCTCTACGATAGCACGTATACCCTGGTACACTCAATTCCCAGGCCTGATCCCCTTGCAGCCATGTCTCCGTTATCCCAACAATATCGTAGTTCCCCATTTTCATCTGAGCTCATCTGTCTTATTTCTGACACTACGCGCATTCAAGTATAGAATTCTTAGCCCATTCCTCCTCTCTTTGCTTAAAACACTGTCTACTGTACCTAACCCAGCTCCTTGAACTTCCATCGGGTTAATTGCACCCTGAATTTGGATGACCTTCTCAAGATCACCCAAACCTTCTACACATTTAACCCCATGCTCCTTCTGACCAACCCTCTGGATCTGGATCCCTGCCCCCTGCACATCTAGTTTAAACCCCCCCCGAGCAGCACTGGCAAACACTCCTGCAAGAATGTTAGTACCCCTCCGGTTCAGATGTAGACCATCCCTTCGAAACAGATCCCAATGTCCCTGGAACAAAGACCAATTATCCAAAAACCTGAACCCTTCCTTCCTGCACCATGCTCTCAGCCTCATATTAATGTGCATAATCATTCTATTCTTCGCCTCACTCGCACGTGGCACAGGTAGCAATCCCGAGATTGTCACCCTGGAGGTCCTGCCTTTCAGCTTCACTCCCAACTCCCTGAACTCTCTAAGCAGGACTCCCTCACTCACCTTACCTACATCGTTGGTCCCTACATGGACCACTACATCTGTGTTCATGCCCTCGTTCTCAAGAATAGCCTGCACCCGATCTGAGATGTCCCGGACCCTGGCACCAGGGAGGCAACATACCATCCGAGACTCCCGATCTGCCCCATAAAATCTCCTATCTGCCCCCCTAACTAAAGAGTCCCCTAAAACTATCGCTCTCTTCTCTTCCCTCCTCCCTTTTCTAGTTGAGGGTTCAACCTCTGTGCCAGAGGCAGGACCACTACAACTCATTCCTGGTAGGTCATCCCCATCAACAGTATCCAGTATGGTATACTTATTGTTAATGGGAATGGCCGCAGGGAGGACATTTCTCTACAGCACAAGGTGGACAACTTCCTTTTTGTGTATCAGAACTATGTTTAGGCAATGACAAATCAAACAGCTGCAATGTTGTTCATGAGCAGGAATCTGAGATATTGCATAGACCATCTGAAATCAGGCTTACTGAGGAAAGTGCAGAATAAACAGTTCGACCAGTTGCCAAATGAATCAGCAAGGATCTATGAGGTTGGACAGGAAGTCCTAGCGTGTGATTACTGAGAAGACAAGTGGACACCCGGTAAGATAACTACAAGAACTGGGCCCCTGATGTACACAGTGGATGTTGGAGATCAGACAAGGAGGCATCATGTGGATCAGATACTGGAAGTGCAACCGAAGAACACATTTGAATTGATTGCATCAAACAAGACGGACCCATTACAGTCACCAAACTATCCTCTCAATGATGATCATATCACCGATTGCAACGTGATATTAGAAGCTGAGGACATTGTCTTAAAAGAGACACCCACCAAACCTGATGCCACTGCACAGATCCAGTGGCAATGTCCTGAAAGAAACTGAGTGCCCCCTTGAACTTTAGAACTGTGAAGTTCGTTATGAACTGTTATTGTGAAAATATGTTTATTTGGAAATGGGTTTATGAACTAGAAATGGGATGTTTTGTACGTATACAGTTTTCTGTTGCATTAATCTAAAGGGTGAGGAAGTATAATGCATGGATCTATTTCTTTTTGAGCAATGACCTCCCCCAATACTATGTATTGATTTGTTGTCTACACATGCATATTGTTCTCTCAACATCTTTCTCTCTCGCTCGCTACAATGTGAATACACCAGTTAAAGCCATCTCCTATGTGTGTGCTTTTATTTAATTTATATGTAGTTGTGCACAGATACAACAAATATGATATAATTCACCCTGAAATCTGAGAAGGAGAAGCTAAAGTCAATTGCATCAGTATTACAGTGGAGTATAGGGAATTACAGAGGCATGAGAAAGGAGTTGGCCAGAATTGATTGGAAAAGAACACTGGCAGGGATGACGGCAGAGCAATAATGGCTGGAATTTGTCTGGAAGCAATTCCGAAGGCACAGGAGATATATATTCCAAAGAGGAAGAAGTGTCCTTAAGGAAGGATTGACTCCTCAAGGAGTCAAAGCCAACATGTCAGCCAAAGAGAGGGCGGATAATAGAGCAAGGATTAATGGGAAGGTAGAGGATTGGGAAGTGTTTAAAAGCCAACAGAAGGTATCTAAAAAGTCATTCAGAAGGCAAAGATGGAATACAAAGGTAAGCTAGCCAATAATATTAAAGAGAATAGCAAAAGTTTCTTCAGATACAGGAAGTGTAAAAGAGAGGTGAGAGTGGATATCAGACCACTGGAAAATGATACTGGAGAGGTGGTAATGGGGGTCAAGGAAATGATGGATGAACTGAATAAGTATTTTGTATCAGTCTTCACTGTGGAAGACACTAGCAGTATGGTAGAAGTTCCAGGTGTCAGGGGCATGAAGTGTGTGATGTCACCATAACTAGAAAGGAAGTTTTTGGGAAACTGAAAGGCCACCTGGACCAGATGGTATGTGCTCCAGAGTCCTGGAAAAGCTGGCTGAAGAGACCATGGAGGCATTAGTAATGATCTTTCAAGAATCACTGGATTCTGGAATAGTTCTGGAAGACTGGAAAATTGCAAATGTTACTCCATTCTTCAAGAATGGAGAGAGGCAGAAGAAAGGGAATTCTATCCCAGTTAGTCCAACCTCAGTGTTTGGGAAGATGTTGGAGTTGATTATAAAGTATGAGGTCTCAGAGAGACACGATAAAATAGGCAACAGTCAGCTTGGTTTCCTCAAGGGAAAATCTTGCCTAACAAATCTGTTGGAATTTCTTGACGAAGTAACAAGCAAGATAGACAAAGGAGAATCGGTTGATGTAGTGTACTTGGATTTCAAGAAGGCCTTCAACAAGAAACCACAGATGAGGCAGCTTAACAAGCTATGAGCCAATTGTATTACAGGAAAGAATTCAGCAGGGTTAAAGCATGGCTGATTGGCAGGAAGCAAAGAGTGGAAATGAAGGGAGTCATTTCTGGTTGGCTACCATTGACTAGTAGTGTTCCACAGGGGTCTGTGTTGGGAATGATTCTTTTTATGTTATATGTCAATGATTTGGATGATGGAATTGATTGCTTTGTTGCAAAGTTTGCAGATGATATGAAAATAGGTGGAGGGCAGGTACTTTTGAGGAAGTAGAGTTGCTACAAAATGACTTAGACAGATTAGGAGAAAGGGCAAAGAAATGGCAGATGGAATACAGTGTTGGGAAGTGTATGGTCATACACTTTGATAGAAAAAATTAAACAGATGACTATTTTTAAATGGAGAGAAAACACAAAATCATTGTGCAGGATTCCCTGAAGGTTAATTTGCAGGTTGAGTCTGTGGTGAGGAAGGCAAATATTATGATAGCATTCATTTCAAGAGGACTAGAATATAAAAGTAAGAATGTAATTGTGAAACTTCACAAAGCACTGGTGAGGCCTCACTTGGAGTATTGCGAGCGGTTTTGTGTCCCTTATCTCAGAAAGGATGTGCTGAATCTAGAAAGTGTTCAAAGGAGCTTCACACAAATGATTCCAGGATTGAATGGCTTGTCATATGAAGAGTGTTTGATGGCTCTGGGCCTGTATTCAGTAGAGCTCAGAAGATTGAGGGTGATCTCATTGAAACCTATTGAATGGTGAAAGGCCCTGATTGAGTGAATGTGGATATGATGCTTTCTTTGGTGGGAGAGTCTAAGACCAGAGGACACAGCCTCAGAATAGAGGAGTGTTCTTTTAGACCAGAGATGAGGAGGACTTTCTTTAACCTGTGAGTGGATTTCTTTGTCCTAGGCAGCTGTGGAGGCCAAGTCTTAAGGCAGAGGTTGATATATTTTTGATTGGAGAGAGCAGGAAGGTATAGGGGGAGAAGCAGGAGATTGGGGCTGAGAGGAACATTGGATCTGCCATGATGAAATGGTGGAGCAGAATCAATGGGCCAAATGGCCCACTTCTGCTCTTATGTACCTCCAGTCCTTCCAGTTGCACAAAAATATGTTTTTGCTCAGGTGACAGCTTTGTGTTGGTTTTCACAAGATTCAAATCCATTCTTCATAATAATTGTAGTTAATGGTCAAGACTGAAACTTGGATTTCTTGTGAATTAATTTCCTGTGTCTCTCTGGCAGAGCATTCCAAGGTAGGATGTTAAATGGATGGAAGCTCTGGTTTACATTGGTACTAAAAACTTAAGTTTAAAAAAAATAGAAGATTGCACTTAAAGATGAGTTCATTTGTCACATGTACATCGAAACATACAGTGTCAATGACTGATATAATCTGAGAATGTACTGGGGGCAGCCCGCAAGTGTCGCCATGCTCCTTGCACCAATGCTGCATTCCCACAACTTCCTAACCTCAACCCTAACCCGTCCATCTTCGGAGTGTGGGAGGAAACTGGAGCATCCAGAGGAAACCCATGCAGTCACGGGGAAAATGTAGAAACTCTTTTCAGACAGCGGTGGGAATTGAATGCTGCTCAGTAATCGCTGGCCCGAAAGGCATTGTGCCAACTATTACACCTCTGTGCCATCTTCACTTGAACTAAAACAAGTCCAACAACCTTGCAGGGAGGTGTGTGAGAAGTTTTAAACTAATTGCCAGGCAATGTGACACAGGTAGGGGAGAGGTAGTGTCAAATTTAGAAGGAAAATTAGTAGACAAAGTAGATATGGTCACCACAAGGCATATAGAGGGAATGCAAGGAACCTGACTGGTAAGGAGAACTTGGGGCATTGATCAGCATGTGGATTTGTGATATTGTTGCTAATGGAACAGCAGGACTGCAACTCAACTTTCTAGGGAATCTTCAGACATGAGAGCGAGGAGTGAAAGGAGTTGGCTTTGCAATATTGATTAAGGAATCCATTGCTACAGTATTGATGGGAGATATCCTGCAAGGCTTTTAAAAATAGACCATCTGCTTAGTGCTTGTAAAGAAAATGAAGCAATTATTCTCCAGGGATATTAAACATATCTCCGACAGTCAGTGGGAGACAGAGGAGCAGATAACAGAGATGTAGTAGGAATGGTAGAGTTAAAGAAGTAGGGAATTCCAGATTCTCCAGTGCTAACTGGAAAAGCTTCAGTGTAAAAGTGGAACTGTTTACATATGTAGAACCGTTCAGTAGAACTGTTTACATATGTCCAAAAACTTTTGTTTTGTTCCAGTACATTGGTAGTGCTACTGGAATGCTGGTTTAATGAACCTAAAAGGAATTGTCCAGTTAAGTGGCTGGGGTATTTGAAAAGAACATTCTGGAGATACATAACTCTGTAAGTCTTAAGCTAGTTATGGAAAAAGATACGAGTGCTCTGCAAGTTTACAGTATGAATTGGGAGAAGACCAAGTTAATTATCATAAGCCAGGACGGCATAAGTACTTACCTATTTCTAGGTAAGTCGATATTTGATATGTTAAAGTTAAACAGAAGTGAAGTTGTCAGAATTCAGGGCCAACATTAAGGGTGCAATGTAAGTTTAGCAAATCCTGGAAACCATGGCTCTCCTAGGATATTGAGGGTTAAGTAAAGAAAAATAAGGAGAAATGAAAATGGAAGGCCCTTCAAAAGTACATGGAGTAGTCATAAAATCAGGAGAGCAAAGAGGGTCTCAAGATATGCAGACAGAAAAGACTGGAGATGCTGAAATCTGGAGCAAAAATAAGGTGCTTGGAAAAACTCAGCAGATCAAATAGCATCTGTGGAGGCAAAGATTTGGTCAATGTTTTATGTTGAGACCCAGCATCAAGACTGCTGAGGTCTTCCAGTACTTTTATTTTTCGTTCCAGTGTTACAAGATGTCACTGGTGGAAAAGATTAAAGAAAATACTGAAGTATTTTATATGTGTGTTAAGAGCAAGATGATAGATACAGAGTAGGGACCATTGGGAACCACCCGAGATATAGGGAAAGGTTGAATAAGTTAGGACTTAATATCCTAGAAGATTGAGGGGAGATTCAATAGAGGGATACAAGATTATGAAGGGTATAGATGGATTTAATGCAAGCAGACTTTTTCAATTTAGGTTGGGTGAGGCTACAACTAGAGGTCATGGATTAAAGGGAAAGGTGAGATGTTTAAGGGGGAACATGATGGAGAATTTCTTTGCTCAGAGGGTGGTGAGAGTGTGGAGAGTGCTGTCAGTGGATGTGGGGTTGATTTCACCGTTTAAGAGAAACCTGGATAGGCATACGGATGAGAAGGGTATGGAGGGCTGCGGTCTTGGTGTAGGTCGATGGGACTAGGCAGATTAATGGATTGCCACAGACTACATAGGCCAAAGGACCTGTTTCTGTCCTGTAGTGTTCTATGACTCAATGACTATCAGGTGGAACAAATACGTTGGTTTGTATTATTAAGGAGATGGATATTGTAGTTGGAGAATTTAGGGAAGAGGAGTCCAAATTTGTTACCATTAAAAAGGAGACTTAACGGTCTTAAGGGTGGATACATCCCCAGAGCCCGACGAGATGTACCCCGGGTTACAAAGGAAGACGAGCAAGGAGACTTCTGGGTCCCCAACAGAGAGGATTAAATCTTAACTAACAACAGGGGAACTGGAGGAGATAAAATGTTGTACTTTATTCGAGAAATATAGCAGGGAGAAGCCAGGTAAGTGGTAAGAAGTTATTGATAAAATTTCTGAAGGACAAAATTAATCTGCACTTGGAAAGGCAGAGGTTAATAAAAGATGATCAGCATTGCTTTGTTAAGGATGGATCCTGGGTGACATTTGATTGAATTTTTTGAAGAGAATACAAATTGCATTGATAAATTTAGTGTGGCTGGTTTAATCTAGACCATAAGACATAGAAACAGAATTCGGGCCATTCATTCCATTGATTCTTCTCTATCATTCCATCATGGCTGATCCTGGAACCCACTCAACCCCATAACCATATAACAATTACAGCATGGAAACAGGCCACCTTGGCACTTCTAGTCCGTACTGAATGCTTACTCTCACCTGCCGAACTCTTACTCTCACCAAAACTCTCACTCTCCCATACACCTGCCTTCTCACCATATACTTTGATGCTCTGACTGATCAGGAAACGATGAATTTCCACCTTAAATATACCCATGGACTTGGCCTCCACTGCAGTCTGAGGCAGAACAATCTCAGATTTACTGCTCTCTGGCTAAAAAAAATTCCTCCTTACCTCTGTTCTAAAAGGTTGCCCCTCAATTTTGTGGCTGTGCCCTTAGTTCTGGATACCCCCACTACAGGAAACATCCTCTCCACATCCACCCTATCTACTACTTTCAATATTCTGTAGGTTTCAATTGAGATTCCCCCCACCCCTCCACATTCATCTAAACTCCAGTGAGTACAGGCCAAAAGCTGTCAAATGCTCCTCATATGTTAACCCTTTCTTTCCCGGAATCATCCCCGTGAACCTCCTCTGAACTCTCTCCAATGACAACACATCCTTTCTGCGATATGGGGCTCAAAACTGTTGACAAGACTCCAAGTGCAGCCTGACTAGTGTCTTATAAAGCCTCAGCGTTATCTCCTTGCTTTTATATTCTATTCCACTTGAAAGAAATGGCAACATAATGGCATCTTTACAACAGAGTCAACCTGTAAATTAACCTTCTGGTGGTTTTGCACAAGAAATCTTAAGTCCCTCTGCACCTCTGAAGTCTGAATTTTCTTCCCGTTTAGATAATAGACAGCACTATTGTTCCTTTTACAAAAATGCTTTATCGTACATTTCCCAACATTTATCGTACACTTCCATCTGCCACTTTTTTGTGCATTCTTCCAATTTGTCTAAGTCCTTCTGTAACCGTATTACTTCCTCAGTACTACCTACCCCTCCACCTATCTTTGTATTGTCCATAAAATTTGCCACAAATCTGTCAATTCCATTATCTAAATCACTGACAAACAACGTGAAAAAAAGCAGTCCCAATACTGAACCCTGAGGAATATCATTTGTCACTGGCTGCCAACCAGAAAAGGCCACCTTTATTCCCACTCACTGCCTCCTGCCTGTCAGCCATTCCATTATCCATGCCACTATCTTTCCTGTAACACCATAGGATTTTATCTTGTAATAGAGCCTCATGTGTGGCACCTTATCAAATGTCTTCTGAAAATCCAAATAAATGACATCCACTACCTCTCCTTTGTCCACTCTGCTTATTACTTCCTTGAATAACTGTAACAGATTTGTCATGCAAGTTTTCCTTTACCATGCTGATTTTGACTTTTTACTTTATCATTAGTCTCCAAGTACCCTGAAACCTCATCTTTAATAATAGGCTCCAAAACTTCCCCAATCACAGAGGTTAGGCTACTAGTCTACAATTTCCTTTCTTTTGCCTTCCTCCCTTCTTAAAGAGCGGAGTGACATTTGCAATCTTCCAGTCCTCTGGCACCATGACAGAATCAAGTGATTCTTGAAAGGTGATGACCAATGCATCAGTTATTTCTTCAGCAATCTCACGCAGGATTCTGGAATGTAGTTCATCTCGTTCAAGTAATTTATCCACCTTAAGACCTTTGAGTTTGCCTAGCATTTTTTCCTTTGTAATAGCAATGGCACTCACTCCTGCTCCCTGACATTTATGATCTTCTGGCACACTGTCAGTGTCTTCCACTGTGATGACTGATGCAAAGTACTCACTAAGTTATTCTGCCATTTCTTTGTCCTCATTATTACCTCACCAGCATTATTTTCCAGTGGTTCAATATCAACTCTCACCTCTCTTTTATTCTTTATATAACTGAATAAACTTTCAGTATCCTGCTTTATATTATTGGCTAGTTTACCCTCATATTTCATCTGTTCCTTCTTACAGCTTTTTAGTTGCCTTTTATTGGATTGTGAAAGCTTCTCAATCATCCAACTTTCCACTCACTTTTGCTACCTTATATGGCCTTTCCTTGGCTTTTAAGACAGCCTTTCCCATTGTAGGCTCAAGCTCAAGCTGCTGTAAAAAGCCCTCTCATAGGCTTTCAGCAAATTTCCTCTCTTGCAAATGACACCAACCTGATTTTTCTAATTCCCTTGCATATTGAAGTCCTCCGTTACAATTGTGACATTATCCTCATTACATGCCTTTTCCAGCTCCCTTTGCAATCTTAACCTCACATCTTGACTACTATTTGGAGGCCTATATATGAGTCCCATAATGGTTTCTTCACCCTTGCCGTTTCTTAACTGCACCCACAAAGATTCAACATTCTCTGACCCTCTTTCTAAAGATGTTATTTCATCTCTTACCAACAGAGCCACACCACTGCCTATGCCTTCCTGCCTGTCCTTTCAATACAAAGTATATCCTGCGATGTTAAGCTCCCAACTATGATCTTCTTTCAGCCATGACTGAAAGATGCTCATAACGTTATACCAACAAATCTCTAATTATGCCACGAGTATGTCTACCTTATTCCAAATGCCACGCACATTTAAATACAGCACCCTCAGTCCTTTTGAACTTGACCTCTGTGGTACAATTTAACCCTTTGCTCTCTCTGAATTTGTACCCAATCATTGGCTTGTCCTTCCTTACATTCATGTTACATCCATCATCTACTTGTAAACCTGCCTGGCTCTATCATACTGGTTCCCATCCCCCTACCATACCCACTCCCAACAGCCCTGGTAAACTTGCCATCAAGAATATTGGTCCCCCTCAGATTCAAGTGCAACCTGTCCTTTTTGTACAGGTCACACCAGCCCCAGAAGATGTGCCAATTATTCAGAAATCTGAATCTCTAATGCCTACTCCAATTCTTCAGCCACACATTTATCTGCCACCACATTCTATCCCTATCCTCACTGTCACATGGCGCAGGCAGCAATTCTGAGATTACTACCCTTGAGGTCCTGCTTCTCAGCTTCCTTCCTAACTCCCTGTATTCTGTTTTCAGGACCGCCTCCCTTTTTCGACCTACATCGTCAGTACCAATATGTACCACGACTTCTGGCTGCTCACTTCCCCCTTTTAAAACGTTGTGGACACGTTCAGAAACATCACAAACCCTGGCACCTGGGAGGCAAATTACCATCGTGTCCTTTTTACACCCACAGAATTGCCTGCCCCCTGACTATAGAGTCCTCTATCACTGCTGCCATCCTCTTCAGCTCCTTACCCTCTTGAGCCACAGGGCCAGACTCAGTGCCAGAGGCAAGGTCACTGTTGCTTCCCCCAGGTAGGTCCCACCCCCCAACAGTACTCACAATGGAGTACTTATTGTTGAGGGGCACAGCCACAGGAGTGCTCTCCACTATCTGGCATTCTTCCTTCCCTCTCCTGACAGTCAACAGATCACTCCCACGGTGGTTTTTAAAGCTCCTAGCCGAATTTGCATGGGAATGCTTCTACTGTGTCTGTGCTGTACTCCAATCAAAATCTCCTGTTGGAAGACTTAATGCTTTTTAAAGCTCTTTGCCATATTGCATGGGAATGCTTCTACTACGTCTGCGCCATACTCCAATCAAAGACATGGAGTTCAGTAAAACATTTGGCATGGTTTCACATGGAAAATTGGTCCAATGGGTTAAAATGCATGGGATCTAAGGCAAGTTGACAAAGTGGATTCAAAATTGCCTGGGAATGGAAGACAGAGGATGATGAAGGGGAGATGAAAGCCTGTGACAAGTGATATGTACTACAGGGTCTGATTTCGTGATTATACGTTTGTACATGGATTTGTATTTGACCGTGATGAATGTAATCTTAGGCTATAGGGCAACATTGAAAAGTTGATGGAATGGGCAGAACAATGGCAAATGGAATTTAATCCCAGGTAATCTACAGTAGAAAGTTAACCTACCAGATTTTTTGTTTGTCCAAGGAAAGCAGAGCACACAGCAGAAAATCACAGTTCATGAAAATTGTACAAGCCCACATACTGACAGCCCACGAAGTGAGGACTGAAGTCAGTTCTCCATTGTGTAAAGCAGCAGCACCAACTACAATACCCTCTTGAGAAAAGACAATATCTACACACAGTTAATGTCCATTAAATCAGTCTTTTTGTGGGTTCTTCTAGGTTTCTTTGTTTTGTGGCCGCCTGTAAGGAGATGAATCTCAAGGTTAGATAACATAGATATACTTTGATAGTAGATGTATTCTGAACTTTGAATACTCAACGGCACTCCACAAACTCTTCACTTCACCCTTTCACTGTCTCCCATTTGGAAAACTGCTTACCAGACACCCACCAACAATTTTCTCCAACCTTCATCACAAACTCCAGCTTCTAACTACTGATTCTATCCTCCCACCCTAACAATAGTCATCGACAGAGACTGAACCAGATTGCTTACAATGGAAAACCAATGAAACTTCAGATGGTGAAGTTGCTGCCTGAAGCAAAAACAGAAATGTTGAAATAACTTAACCAGTCAAGCAACGACTGTGGAAGGAGAAACCAGACAATTTTTTGGGTCAGAGAGTCTTCTTCACTAGAATGCTTGCAATCTTCAGGTTGTGATTAAGATGAAATTCAGACCACCATGCCCATGGTATACCCAGCTCTCTGCTCCACTACTGCTTTTGTGTACTAAAATACTTGTTTGTCCTCATTGGTCCACTCCAACACTGTCCTTCATTCTACTCTCTGTAAACCAAAGGTTTGCTGTCTAAGTAGTACCATCCACTTAACACTCTAACTACACTGATTCTAGTTAAATAAAACTTCACTTTCAAATTCTCATCCTTGTTCTCCAGTTGTTGCTTTTCAGGCTAGATGCCAGAGGCTGGTGGTGTGCAGGAGATATTGGTACTGTGTCCTCTGTTTGTCAGAAACATTAATGACTGGGTGTGAATGTAGGCGGCATGATCTGTAGATGTCACCACAATTGGTGGGATAGTGGACAGTGAAGAAGATTGTCTTTTAAGGTTACAACAGGATTCTAGATCATTTGGGAAAGTAGGCAAGGGATTGGTGGATGGGATTAACTCAGACAGGTGGCTTGGTATGGTAACTACTCTGCTTGTGACGGCAAGAAACTACAGAGAGTTTCAGACACAGCTCAGCACATCACAGAAACCAGCCTCCCTCCCATGAACTCTCTCTACACTACAATGCTTTGATATAGCTGCCGGCATAACTGGACTCCACCCAGCCTAGACTTCCTCTCTTCCCTCCCCTCCCTTCAAGCAGAAGCTACAAAAGCCCGAAAGCACACACCACCAGCACAGCTTCGACCTGCTGTTATAAGACTATTGAATGGTCTCCTAGTACAACACAACAAATCCTTGACCTCACAATCCACCATGTGGATTTTATCTATCTGCAAGGCACTTTCTCTGTAGCACTTGAAGACTCAAGCCTGAAGGCATTCAATGTTTCAATTTATAAATTTATATTTCAGTACTCTGTTGTAATGAAATTATCTTTATGGATGGTATGCAAGACACAGTTTTTCTTATACTTCAGTAAAACAATTTACCAAGATGATGTATTTTGTGAAATTAAACCAGGCTAATACATACACAGTAAATGACAAGACCTTGGGGTATATTGTGGAGCAAAGAGATGTTAGGGTACAAGTACCTAGATCCCTGCAACTGGAAACACAGATCAGAATCAGAACCAGAATCAGGTTTATTGTCATTGACATACGTTGTGAAATTTGCAGCTTTGTAACAGTGGTACAGTATGTTACGTACCCCATAACAGGTTAAAAAGAACCAGCAGAAATGGACACACCTGGAGTCTGAGTCTTCTGTTATGATCTCTATTTTATTAGTAACTAAGTGAATAAAGTAATTTAAAATGAGATAAAGCTTAGCAGAGTATATGCATATATATAGGTGAGTAAATAAGGTTCCCAATCTTCCCCAGATCAGGTGATTAGGTGGTACAGTCTTACGGTGGTATGGTAAGTAATCAGTTCAGTTCTGGAATTTGGTTTGAGTAGAGTTGGAGAGAGAGAGAATGTTGGTTTGTCTTCCAATGCCGATGCTGATCCTCCACGTCGTCCTCCTGCTCCCGAAGCTTACAGTCACCGACTGTGACAAAAAGGGGATGCCAACTTCTGTGGTGGAGTTATCAACCCCAGACCAGGGTTAAGCACACCGATAGCTCTCCACCGGTCACCCCTTTGTTCACACTGTGAGCAAAAACCCCACCCTTGTCGTGGGTACACAAAGCTCACTAGTGTCCTCCTTGCCTCTGGAGTCGTGTGTCTTCTGTGGTGTGTCTGATTAAAAATCAGCTGACCTTGTATATATCTCAGTAGTGTGGAACATGCTGCCCATCTGTGGTAAACTATGTATACTTGTCTGGACACGCCCTCTGCTGACTGCTCCTGTGGCTCCTCCCACAGACCCCTGTATAAAGGCGATTGGGGCACTGCTCCTCCCTCAGTTTCGACATGGTTGTGCTCCCTTTTTGCTGTTTATAAAAGCCTATCGTTCACTTCCAGTCTCCTAGAGTTACTGATGGTGCATCACCATATAGCTCCACCTTTCAGTTTCCAAGGCAACTCACAGACTTTCTCACTCATCCTGCTGCTAAATTAGTACACAAGCTGTTCGCTCCCTCTCTCTCTCGTTTAAAGGTACAGTCCACTTTAGAATAATCCTTCAGATCTCGTTACACCTCTCTCCTTTTAAGAAAAATTTTGATGAAAGAGCAAAATTTTTGTCTTAACTAACGATTATACAGCTTAAAGCAATACATGTGTAATTATCAGGTAACATAGCAAAGCATTACAAACTTAAGCTTAACATCTAGACAAACAGTCTGCTATAACATTGTCAGTACCTTTCGCGTGTTTTATTTCCATGTCATACTCTTGCAAGATCAGACTCCAGTTAAGTAACCCTCTATTCTTATCTTTCATTTTACTCAGAAACACCAATGGATTATGGTCCGTGTAAACCACAAGTGGTTTCTGCACAGGACATATGTAGACATTGAAATGTTGCAATGCTAAAATGAGTGCCAGCAACTCTGTTTCAACAGTGGCACAATTTTTCTGATACATATTAAATTTCTTTGAGAAATAATCTACTGGATGTTCAATTTCATCATCATCCTTCTGCAACAATACTGCCCCAGCAGCCTCATCACTAGCGTCTACTGCGATTGAAAATAGTTGATTGAAACCAGGTGCTTTGAGCACAGGGTGACAACACAGGATGGTTTTCAGGTGGTCAGATGCCTCCTGGCAAAGGTTATTCCACTCAAATCTTTCACTCTTCCCGAAGAGTTTTGTTAGGGGGAGAGCGATGTCTGCGAAGTTCTTACAAAACTTACGGTAATATCCAACCATTCCTAAATAGCTTCTTAATGCTTTCTTGCCTGTCAGAACGGGAACCTCAGCAATAGCCTGAACCTTGGCCTGCACAGGTGTCAGTTGGCCCTGCCAAGATAGCCAAGATACGTGACAGTGGCGTGGCCAAATTCACTTTTAGCAAGGTTTACAGTGAGATTTGCCTTGGACAGCCTTTCAAACAGTTTCTCTGTTGCTGAGATATGCCCTTCCCATGTGTCATTCCATACAACTAAGTTGTCAGTATAATCCCCTGTATTCTCTAAACACTGAATCACTGAATTCATCATCCTTTGGAATGTCCCTGGAACATTTTTCATCCCAAAGGGTAAAACATTGTACTCATACAATCCAGATGGTGTCACAAATGCAGATATTTCTTTCGCCCTTTCTGTTAAAGGAACACACCAGTAACCTTTCAACAGGTCAATCTTTGTAAGGTATTTCGCCTTCCCCACTCTGTCAACACAGTCATCCACTCTTGGGGTGGGATAAGCATCTGTCTCAGTTACTGCATTAACTTTCCTGTAATCGGTACAGAATCTCATACTCCCATCCAACGTAGGGACAATCATGAACGGTGACGCCCAGTCTGAAACGGTTGGCCAAATTATGCCGGCTGTTAGAATGTATTCAATTTCTTGTACAACCATTTTATTTTTGGCTTGGTTCTTTCTGTAAGGGTGCTGCTTAATGGGATCAACTTCATCTATAATTACGCCGTGCACCGCAGCCGTTCACAGTCTTAGAATGTCAGGGAATAAATCTTTATACTTGTTAATTAAACTCTTCAGTTGTTTTTGCTGCCTGGACTGCAAATGTTAAGTCTTTCCATCAAGATTTGTCAAAACATCAGAATTTCTGAGTCTTGTGGAAACTACAGGGAGTTCATTAAAATGATCTGGTATTCCAGTACCAGACATCACAATCTTCTCTGTTGTCATAACAGTGCTCACTGGTGCAGGGTCGGGGGCATGATAACCCTTGATCATATTTACGTGGACGCGCTGTGTAGCCTTTCTCCAGTCAGGAATTCTAATAACATAATTTAAAGAATCAAATTTCTTAATTATTTCATATGGTCCACTAAATCTCACTTGAAGGAGGTTGGTAAGGAGAGGGAACAGTACCAGGACCCTTTCTCTAACACTATATCTCCATTCCCTCGCTCTTTTGTCATACCCCTGTTTCATGTTTATCTGAGAGCACTGTAAATTCTGCTTTGCCAGGACACAAGCCTTGTTAAGTCTGTCTCTGAATTCCAAAACATAACTAAGCATGCTCCTACTCACATTCTGATCTGACCATTGTTCTCTCAGTAGGGTCAAAGGTGACACAATATGCTTAGCTCTCAACTCTTTAACTACTCCCTTGAATATTCTCGAAGTGAAGTCAGATTGGTCAGATTGGATTTCTTTAGGTAGACCTACCAGTGTGGAGAATCTTATAAGGACTTTTACCACCATCTTGCAAAAGTTCACAACATCCTTTCTTAAATTAGGCCAGTAGAATTCCTTCATAGTCCCGTTTACTGTCTTTCTCACTCCAAAGTGTCCACCTAAAGGCATACTATGAGCCATGTTTAAAATCTCAGCCCTGTAAACTTTCGGGACCACAACTTGATGTTCAATGGCTCAATCCTCACTTGCAGGCACAGTAGGTGGTCTCCACTTACTCAGTAACACCCCATCCTTCAGATAATATCCTACTGACTCTCTCTGAACCTCCTCTTCTGTGAGAGCTGTCTCCTTTAACGCAGCAATTTCAGAATCTCGACTTTGTTCTGCTATAAATTCATCCCTGGGCAAGGACAAACCTTTCTCATCCTCCTTACTACCCAGATCCTGATGTAACATGGAAGGTAGAAAAATCTCTGACAAATTCTCATAAGTTAAACCCCTGTCTTTGCTAACTGTGTCAGCAGCCTTTCTAGATGTGCTTCGGGCTACTGTGCATGTGAGGTTCACATCGGTATCTGTGCTTGGGTCGTCAGCCACACGCTTGCCTGTTAGCTGTACTGCTGAATAAACTTCACCCTGGATAGTGCCAGCCTATCATCTATGTTTACCAAACTTAGTAGCATCACCTAGCTTATGAAGACCATGTTTACACTATGAAAATTACCAAACAACCCATCTACCACATTCCTATGACCTTTAGCTCGACTCGTCTCTATAGTAATGTAGACAGGTGGCTTCTCAAAACCAAAACAATCCTTTTCCTCCACATTGCAATCATGAAAAACAGCTCCACAACCTTGAAGTTGTTTTCTTCCAAAATTTAACAAGCTTGCACATACTTCTACAGGCCATTTTCCTGAAACCAGGGTCAAAGGTCATGAAACCAGTCCAAACTTCCAAGTTCTTTATTTAAAAATCCAGAAACAGCACTTTCTCAATATTTCTAATAAAATTCACATCACCAGCTTTCAACTCATCACCAACTTTTAGAACACCGTCTAACACAAGTGACTGAGAATCCACAATTTCCACTGGCACCAAGGTTAACCCTTCATTCACTGAACCAAGTCCATCTGACTCAAAAAGACTGCATTCCTTTTCAACTGAGTCAGACACCTCAGACTGAGTTTCAACACAAAGATCAACACCCTGGAAATTCGCAGTTGCTTCAACAACCTGAACACAGGCAATCGGGACAGCTGCTTCTTCTAGCCTTTCAATACCAGTCCCAGGTTCCCCTGATTCTGCCAGCTACTCTCTGGGAAACTCCCATCCAGAGTAAACTCAACTTTAACCTTGTGGGTTAAAACAACCTTGTCTGCTAACCTAGCAGACTTCTGCAAGGTAGTGGCATGCTTTTCATCTCAGTATGCCCTTACATCATCAGGAACACACTTCTTAAAGTTTTCAATCACAACCAGCTCTTTCAAGCTGTCCAAACCCTCAGTTACCCCTTCCGAGGTATACCAGCGATTGAAGTACACCTGTTTTTCATGGACAAACTCCACATAAGTCTGGCTCCCAGACTTCCTTAAATCTCTGAACTTTTGTCTATATGCCTCCGGAACCAACTCATGGACTTCAAGCACTGCATCTTTCACTGTATCATAATTCCTTGATTGTTCAAGGGTTAGGGCAGAATAAACCTGCTGAGTCTTCCCCTTCAACACACTTTGTAACATGATAGCCCACTCACCCCTTGGCCATTTCTGAGTCTGGGCCACCTTTTCGAAGTGTAAGAAATACTGGTCAACCTCAGCTTCATCAAATGGTGGTACTAACTTAATTTCTTGGCTGATATTAAATGGCACCACCAGCTCATTATCACAATCTGGCACTGGACCTCCTTGCTGTATCCTCTCTATCCTAGTCAGCTTGTATTTCTGCTTCATCAGCCTCTAGCTGTTTTAACTGCAACTCATACTTCATTTTTGTTAACTGAAACTGAACCTCAGCCTCAGTAAGTACTTTACCTTCAGCAAACATTTCCAACACCTCCTCTTCGAATTTCCCCTCAGCTACATAATGCTGTGCTATTAACAGCTGTACATGAGCCTTCTTCATGTGAGTGGTCACCTTAACTCTTAACTTATGAGCAATTCCCAACAGTACATCCCTCTTAGCATCATCCAACACCTCCGGAGTTGGTTCTGCCACAATCTTATTAACCTCAAATTCAATTTCTGCTGATAATCCACTCACACAAATCGAAAGGGGATTTCCCCAATCAAATCAACTAGTCAATCAAACCCCCAACAAATTTTAGAATGGCTCCCATCAATTTTTTTCATATCCCGGACGAGCCCCCAATTTGTTACATACCCATAACGAGTTAAAAAGATCCAGCAGAAATCGACACACTTGGAGTCTGAGTCTTCCATGGTGAACTTTATTTTATTAATAACTATGTGAATAAAGTTATATAAAACAAGATAAAGTAAACAGGTCAGCAGAGTGTATGCGTATATATAGGTGAGTAAATAAGGTTCCCAAGCTTCCCCAGCTCAGGTGATTAGGTGATACAGTCTTACGGTGGTATGGTAAGTAATCACTTCAGTTCTGGAATTTGGTTTGAGAGTTGGAGAGAGAGAGAGTTAGAGTGTTGGTTTGTCTTCCAATGTCGATGCTGATCCTCCACGTTGTCCTCCTGCTCCCGAAGCTTACAGTCACCGACTGTGACAAAAAGGGGATGCCGTCTTCTGTGGTGGAGTTATCAACCCCAGACCAGGGTTAAACACACCAATAGCTCTCCACCGGTCACCCCTTTGTCCACACTGTGAGCAAAAACCCCACTCTTGTTGTGGGCACACAAAGCTCGCCAGTGTCCTCCTTGGCTCTGGAGTCGTGTGTCTCCTGTGGTGTGTCTGATTAAAAAGTCAGCTGACCTTGTATATATCTCAGTAGTGTGGAACATGCTGTCCATCGTATAGCTCTGCCTTTCAGTTTCCAAGGCAACTCACAGACTTTCTCACTCATCCTGCTGCTGAATTAGTACACAAGCTGTTCGCTCCCTCTCTCTCTCTCATTTAAAGGAAGAGTCCACTTTAGAATATCCTTCAGATCTCATCACAAGTAGAACAAGCTACGTTACTACAGGCTATATCAAAAAAATTGTGCAAAAGGAAAATAGCAAGGTAATGTTGAGGGTGGTGAGAAATGCATATGGAACTCTTGCCTTCAATGGCTGATGCATTGAGTCTAAGAGGTGGGATGTTATGTTACAATTTTACAAAATATTGGTGTGATGTTGAATCGGGTTCGCGGGTCCAGCAAGTGAGACAGGAAATACACTGACTTACAAAACAGTAAAAATTCGACCAAACATACATGTTCTCCAAGTTCCAGATACTACAAGGTTGAATATCCAACAAACATATTTACATATTTAGTTAAAAGTGTGTGCAGAGCATACCTTCCCAATGATCATGTGCATCTTTGCTTTAAACAAAGGAAGAAAAGTGCAAGCCCCTTTTTATATACCCAAGATATTTGAAACTGGAGACTAGGCAGTTATCCAATGGGAAAAGCAGCTGCAGTTTCTAAAGTAACCCAATGCAAGAAAAGTGAATTTTCGACAATCAGAATAAGGCACATCCCTTCAGGACAATTGGTTCAGCTGCACATGCAGTGCTGATCACATTGTCAGGAGGACGTGATTAAGCTAGACAGTATGCAGGAAAGATTCTGTATGATGCTGTTTAGATTCAACAGACTGAATTATTGGGAGAGTTTGGAAAGTTGAGGTTTGTTTTCCTGGAGTGAAGTAGGCTGAGATGTGACATGATGGATGTATATTAAATTACCAGAGGCATAGAAAGTGTAGGTGGTCTGCGTCTATAAAGGGGGGGGGGTCTAAAACTAGAAGGCATAGACTTAAGGTAAGAGGGAGGACGTTTGAAGGTGATCACACAAGAAGTAGTTGGTGTATGGAATGAGCTGCCAGAGGAGGAGGTGAAGGCAGGAAGAGCAGCAATATTTAAGAGACATCCTGACAGGCACTTACATGAGAGGACAAAGAGGAATAATGGGATGAATGCAGGCAAGTGGAATTAGTGTAGATAGGCACAATGGACATCAGAGACATGGTGGTCAGAGGGCCTGTTTCTATACTGTACAATTCTGACTCAAATACTTCATGGTCTCACCACCCTTATAATCCTGTATGTGGCTTTGTGTTGAAATTTGTTTGAAACTCATCTGTTTCATTGTTAAATCAAACCGGATTAGATCGAAAACAATAGCATTGCCCCACAGAATCACCAATACCAAAGAATTGCTGGGCTCCTCTGCTATTATGCATTCATCTTATTCTGAGGACATGAAGCAGGCATTGCTTGTTGAAGGCAACAACAGAAATACTGGGAATGCCAAGTGTTGATGTGAAGTGTTGGCTCAGTTCTTCCTCTCATAGATGCAGTCTGACCTTCCAAGAATTCCCACCATTTTCTGTTTTTGCCTTCAATTTCCAGCATCTGCAGTTTTCATTTGAATTTCACACATTTGTTGAAGGGGGCAAGGGTATAATTGGAGGCAAAATTAGTAAGATCTGCTTCGACATGACTGACGGGAAGAGCAGTGGAAAGCAAAGCTTGTGTTCTCACTTCCTACTGACCTTCAGTCGAATCTGGATGTATTGGTAACCTCACATGGCCTCATGTTCTTTAGCCTTTTGCAAGGTTGTAAAAACTATCAGAGAATTCTGAAGTATTTTACAGGGTGCTCTCAATAAAATCCCATCAGCAAACCTAAACCTTGTTCCATCTCATAGGATCAGTCCTTCTACCTCCTTCCACATCACTTTAAGGGTTCTAGTTTCCAATATTTTCAAACATTAAAACCATTTTCCTTCACTCCCACCATAGTCAATATATTAAGTCCAAAAGTAGAAATCTTCACATAAAAAACATAGAAACATAGAAAACCTACAGCACAATACAGGCCCTTTGCCCCACAATGCTGTGCCAAACATGTATTTACATGTATTTAGTGCCAAACACTAGAAATTACCTAGTGTTACCCATAAACCTCTATTTTTCTAAGCTCCATGTACCTGTCCAAGAGTCTATTAAAAGACCCTATTATATCCACCTCCAGCACAGTCGCTGACAGCCCATTCCATGCACTCACCACACTCTGCGTAAAAAACTTACCCGTGACATCTCCTCTGTACCTACTTCCAAGCACCTTAAAACTGTGCCCTCTCATGTTAACTATTTCAGCCCTGGGAAAAAGCCTCTGGCTATCCAGACGATCAATGCCTCTCATCATCTTATATGTTGGGAATTCTAAATAATATACAAAATGCAGACAAGACCCAGCAGGTCTGTGGAAAGGGAAAGAGAGTTAACATTCTTCGGAATATGTGCTGCCTGTCCTAGAGTGGTTCTTTAAAGGAGGAAAATCTCACTAAGGTGTTTCGCAGAAGCATAGTAAGTCAGAAATTGACACCAAGCCAAATCAGGTTGAAGAACTGTAGGAAACAAGTTATGTTAACACTTTCTTTGAAGATGAGAATATTATTAAGTGATTCCCAGGGTCTGGCAGTAAGCAGGTTCTGGTTTCTTTTGGGTCTTCCCTGTTGGTAGGGTTTGAACTGAGTGAGTGCAGAGCCACCTGCTGGTTGCAGTGAGTATTGCAAAGAGAAAATCAAAAAGCTAAAAGAATGAGTTTTGTTTGTCACATGTACTCTGCAACATCAAAACATAACAGTAAAATGTACTATTTGTATCAATGATCAACACAACCCAAGCATGTGCTTGGATGTGCATCAGGAGCCAGTGTAGCATGGCAGCAACTTACCAACCCTGACCCCAACATCCTGAGAATGTGGAAGGAAACCGGAATGCCCATGCAGCCATAGGGAGAACATAAAACCTCCTCACGGTTAGTGGCAGGAGTTGAAACCCAATCTTTGATTGCTTGTGCTCTAAAGTGGCATGTAATAGACTATGCTACCATTCAGGAAAACAAATAAAATCAAAAGGTTCGAAACATTCTGTAGTTCAAATGGCATCTGTAGGAAGAGAAATAGTTAATATTTCAGGTGGAAAAAAGTTGGGTTCGGGGTGGGGTTTATTTTGCTTGTTCCATTTGTTGCTGTCCTGATGCCTTCTTGGGTCCAAATGGTGACGGCTTTTGCAGTTTTTTGATTTCTAATTACTCCTTTCACACAGGGATAAAGAATGATCAATCACAGAATCAGCTGAAGTTTAACATGCAGAATGAGGCCTGTAGCGTTCTCGCTCGGGTGTAATGGAAACGCCGAATTAAACGCCGAGATAAACCACAGTCAATGAAACAAGGTGCAGTAAGATTAACCATTTACTGTTCACTCTTCACATTAACATATGGTGAAAACTGTTGATAAAACAATACAAGATCGATACAGTATTTGTTCCCTTCTTGATATCACATTTCCATTGTAAATACTTGTAAATGTGACTATAACTACATTACAGTAAGGTGCAGTATACGGGCAGAATTTACCTACGCCATTGACTACTTTAAATACACTTCAATGCAAACTATCCGCAACTCTTTAACTAACGAAAACATAAACATTATCGACCATCGTTACTTTTAACAGGATCAGCGTTAACATCTTAGTTCAATATATTGATTATCTATTAACTTACAGCGTTGCTCTCACTGTGATTTCTAATGCTTGCAAAACAACTTCTGCTCGGGTCTGCCTCGTGGTGAGCCCCCACCCTCGTGTTGATCTCAAACCGGTATTTTCCCTCAAGACGCGGCGAAACCGGATGTGACGTCATCACATGCCGATATATTTTACAGGCAATGAATATACTTTAAACACTTCTAATTCTAACTAGAAAATACTAACAAATGAATTACTAAGCGAAAATATTATAAACTAAATAACTGCCATAAAGGCAACACAAGGCCTTTCAGCCCTATGTGGTCCTGCAGCTCAAGTTTGATCAAGAACACATCCTAGAATGTGCTGAGAAGTTCTGCTTCTATTACCTGCTTAAGCAGTGACTTCAGGCCCCCACTACCTTCTGGGTGAAAATAAATTTTCATATCTTTTCTCTATTCTTTTTATTGATCTCCTCTGCTTTTTGACACACTTGCTAAAGGAAATAGGTATCTCCTTTTACTCTATCAAAATCTTTAGAACTTTATACTCCTCATTGAGTCTCCCTTCAGCTTCATTTGTTTCAAAGCAAACTCTGGCCTCTCCAATATTTTCCCACAGCCATAGTTCGCCATCTCAGTAAATCTGTTCCATCCCCTTCTACAGTGCAATCATACCTTTCTTGTTATATTGTGACCAGAACTGTACACAGTACTCAAACTTTTGCCTAACTATATATTCCTAGCATGACTGCATGGGAGGCTGATCAAGAAGGCCTAGTCACTCAGCATTCAGGGTGAGGTAGCAAGCTGGATTAACATTGTCTTTGTGGGAGAAGCCAGAGAGTGTTAGTAGATGGTTGCCTCTCTGACTGGTGGGCTGTGACTAGCGGAGTGACACAGGGATCAATGTTGTTTATCATCTATATCAATGATCTGGATGGTAATGTGGTTAACTGGATCAGCAAATTTGCAGAGGACACCTAGATTGAGGGTGTAGTGCACAATGAGGGAGGTTATCAAGGCTTGCAGAGGGATCTGCATCAGCTTGAAAAATGGGCTGAAAAATGCCAGATGGAATTTAACAAGTGCAAGGTATTGCCCTTCGGTAGAACCAACCAAGGTATGTCTTACACAATGAATGGTAAGTTATTGAGGAGTGTGGCAGAACAACAGGATCTGGGAATACAGGTACACAATTCATTGAAAGTGGCATCACAGGTAGATAGGATCGTAAAGAAAGCTTTTGGCGCATTGGCCTTTATAAATTAATGTATTGAGAATGGACGATGGGATGTTATGTGGAAGTTGTATAAGATATTGGTGAGGTCTAATTTGGAGTATTGTGTGCAGTTTTGGTCACCTACCTACAGGGAAGATGTAAACAAAATTGAAAGAGTACAGAGAAAACTTACAAGGTCTGGAGAACCTGAGTTATAAGGAAAGACTGAATAAGTTTGGACTGTATTCCTTAGAACGTAGAAGACTGAGAGAAGATTTGAAAGAGGTATACAATATTATGAGGGGTATAGATAGGGTAAATGCAAGCAGGCTTTTTCCACTGAGGTTGGGTGGGACTACAACCAGAGGTCGTGGGTTAAGGGTGAAAGGTGAGAAGTTTAAGGAGAATATTAAGGCGGAGAAGATGGAGCTTAGGAGGGTTAATGGCATCTAATGGCGACTCCTTTGCTTGCATCTTCGGAAACAGCTTATTTCTATCTTTAATATCTCTATTTTTCCCTTTCAGGGTTCTTTTGAGGACCCTGACCTGGAGTTACACACTGACTACGGTTCTTTGCAGGAATGGGACCCGCTTCATAACTGGCCATTGTCAAAGGCAGGGCCTAAAATTCTGGCTTGAATTTGGAAGCCTAGGATCTCGGCCTCTGGAGACAGCCGGATCGAGGGTTGGTGTCATGAGACCCGTGTGTTGTTGGGGAAGCCGGGATATCCGGGTCTGGAGACCCGGGATCTTTGCGACCTTTAGGCACAGAGCTCAAAAAAAGCGACCTAATGGGCTTTTAACATCATCAACCAGCAAGTTGTTTGTCATGTCTCCCCACTCGCTGGGGAAATGGAAAACCTCTTTCTCCCTTATTAGGGAGAGAGAGAATCTTTGGTATGTAGAAACGAGATGAAACCCAAAGTCTTGGGGTAATCAGAATCAGAATCAGGTTTATTATCATCGGCATGTGATGTGAAATTTGTTAACTGCAATTCTGTGTCTTTGCTCACACTTGAGTGCTCGGTGGTGGTACGGATGCTTGCTTTTTTTTGCCAGTGGGGGGGAATTGTTGCTTGCTGCCACCTACGCACAGGAGGGAGGAGCTGGGGGGGACTTTGGGTTTCTAACATTTAACTGTCTGATGCACCATCAATAACTCACTCTGAGACGTAAGGCGAGATATCGGCTTTTATTGACTGGAAGAAGAAACCAGGAGAGAGTGACCATCATACTATGTCCTGGAGACTGAGAGGCTGGGCTCAGGCCTCATTCGCCTTTATACAGGGGCCTGTGGGAGGAGCCACAGGATCAGTCAGCAGGGGGTGTGTCCAAACAGGCACACGTAGTTCACCACATTCACCCCCCCCCCCCCTTTGTTTTAAAAGAGTCCCCATGTGGCGAAGTTTCTTACAAGTCAAGTCTATCAGGTGGTCGAATCTGTCGCTGCGATCTACGTAGTACCGGCTGTGATTGCACGGATGCCGGCGACATTGGTGATTGCACAGGGGACGGAGGTTGTGCTGGTTCCAGCCCACTAGGCGCCGGTGATCCCTCACGCATGTGCGAGGCGCCTGGTATAAATGCGTACAAAATGCCCGGTATATAAGTGTCGTAAGGAGTCTGTGTAGGGCCTGGTAAGCACGGTGTCACCTCAGGTGCAGGGTTCATAGTTACCGGAGAGTCTTCAGGGTAGTGGTCTGCTGCACCTGTGGGTGCCAGGTCGCGGATGGAGACCGTGTCCTCCCGCCCATCAGGTAAGACCACGTAAGCATACTGGGGGTTCGCATGTAGAAGGTGAACCCTCTCGACCAGCGGGGAGTACTTATTGCTCCTCACATGTTTCCGGAGCAGCACTGGCCCCGGGGACGTCAGCCAAACTGGTAGGGTGGTCCCAGTGACAGACTTCCTGGGAAAAGAGAATAGGCGTTTGTGAGGGGTGGCATTGGTGGACATACATAACAGAGAGTGGATAGAGTGGAGTGCCTCAGAGAGGACCTCCTGCCATCGAGAGACCAGCAACCCTTTTGACTTAAGGGCTAAAAGTGTGGCCTTCCACACTGTGGCATTCTCCCGCTCCACCTGTCCATTACCCCGGGGATTATAACTTGTGGTCCGACTAGTAGCAATGCCCCTAGCTAGCAGGTACTGGTGCAGCTCGTCACTCATAAAGGAGGACCCTCTATCACTGTGGATATAGCAGGGATACCCGAACAGAGTGAAGAGTTGGCGCAGGGCTTTTATGACGGACGTGGCAGTGGTGTCGGGGCAGGGGATGGCAAAGGGGAACCGTGAGTACTCGTCAATAACATTGAGAAAATAGACATTGCGGTCAGTGGAGGGAAGGGGGCCCTTAAAGTCAACACTCAGTCGCTCAAAAGGGCGGATGACCTTGACAAGTTGCGCCGTGTCAGGACGGTAGAAGTGCGGTTTGCACTCAGCGCAAATTTGGCAGTCCCTGGTCATCGTCCTGATGTCCTCCAGGGAGTACGGCAGGTTCCGAGCTTTCACAAAATGGTAAAATCGGGTGACCCCCGGATGGCAAAGTTGTGCATGAAGGGCGTACAGCTGGTCGAGCTGTGCGCTAGCACACGTACCCTGGGATAGGGCATCAGGGGGCTCATTGAGTCTGCCAGGCCGGTACAGGATATCATAGGTGTAGGTGGAGAGTTCCATTCTCCACCGCAAAATCTTATCATTTTTGATTTTGTCCCGCTGTTGGTTGCTGAACATGAACGCAGCTGAGCGCTGGTCGGTCAGCAAGGTGAACCTTTTACCAGCAAGATAGTGCCTCCAGTGCCTAACAGCCTCTATTATGGCCTGGGCTTCTTTCTCCACCGCGGAGTGCCGAATTTCGGAGCCTTGGAGGGTGCGAGAAAAGAATGCTACTGGTCTGTCTTCCTGATTGAGGGTAGCAGCCAGAGCAAAATCGGAGGCGTCACACTCCACTTGGAAGGGAATGGTCTCGTCCACGGCATGCATCGTAGCTTTGGCAATGTCCTCTTTAATGCAGCTGAAGGCCGCGTGGGCCTCAGCAGAGAGGGGAAACGAGGAGGGGAAAAGGGGGCGTGCCTTGTCTGCGTAATGGGGGACTCATTGGGCGTTAAAGGAAAAAAACCCAGGCACCGTCTGAGGGCTTTGAGAGTGGTGGAAAGAGGGAGTTCTAACGGGGGTGCATACGGTCTGGATCAGGGCCAATGACCCTGTTTTCCACGACATACCCAAGGATAGCTAGGCGGGTGGTTCCAAACACACACTTGTCCCTGTTATAAGTAAGGTTCAGAGCTGCGGCCACTTGGAGAAATCGTTGGAGGTTGGCGTTGTGATCCAGCCAGTCATGACCACAGATGGTGATGTTATCCAGATAGGGAAATGTGGCCTTCAGTTGGTACTGGTCCACTATCCGGTCCATTTCCCTCTGGAAGACCGAGACACCATTCGTGACACCGAAAGGGACGCACAGGAAGTGATAGAGCCTGCCGCCTGCCTCGAAGGCGGTGTAGGGGCGGTCCTCTGGGCAGATGGGGAGCTGGTGATAAGCCAATTTCAGATCTATTGTCGAGTACACCTTGTACTGAGCTATCTGGTTGACCATATCCATGATGCGGGGTAGGGGGTACGCGTCAAGCTGCGTGAACCTATTGATGATTTGACTATAGTTCACCACCATCCTATCTTTCTGCCCAGTCCGAACAACGACCACCTGGGACCTCCAAGGGCTTGTGCTTGGCTCAATGATCCCCTCCCTGAGCAGCCGCTGCACCTCCGACTGAATGAAGGCCCTGTCCCCCGCGCTATACCTCCTGCTTTTAGTTGCCACCGGTTTACAGTCGGGAGTCAGGTTGGCGAACAGCGATGGGGGAGGGATCTTGAGGGTGGAGAGGCTGCAAGTGTTGTCAGTAGTGCAGCTGTCGGCATGGTTCTGGGTGGGATGTGTGGGCCCGTGTGTGTGTGTGGTCAGTAGCAGGGTATGAGAAGAAGTCCCACAAAACTGAGGATTCCTGACAGTGAGTGGTGAGAGGGGCCCATCATATACCATAGTCACACTTTCGAGATGGCTCTGGAAGTCCAGCCCCAATAGCACAGGTGCACACAGATTAGGCATGACCAGTAGCGCAAAGTTCCGATATTCTGTGCCCTGCACCACCAATGTCGCTACACAACCCGCCCGGATGTCTGCAGAATGCGACCCAGAAGCCAAATGGATCCTCCGACTGACCGGCCGCGTTGCGAGTCCACAGCGTTGCACTGTGTCCGGGTGAATAAAACTCTCAGTGCTGCCCGTATCAAACAGGCATCTAGTCTTGTGCCCCTCCACCCGGATGTCCATCATGGACCTTGCAAGCTGGTGTGGGGCGCTTTGGTCGAGGGTTACAGTGGCCAGAGTTGAATCGCTGTCTTGGCGTCCAGTAAGCATCGGAGGGTCGGGGGCAGGGCATGCTGATGCCGACAAAGATGGCCGCCCACATCCGGGCATGCAAGATGGCGGCCCCCACGTCTCACCCGCAGCGCTGCACTCCGCTCGTAGTTTAGACTTACAAACCTTGGCGAAATGGCCCCGCTTTCCGCAGCTAGAGCAGGTCGCTTCTCGCGCTGGACAGCGTTGTCAGGAGTGCTTTTTGAGGCCACAGAAATAACAAAGCACGGGCTTCTGACGGGCCGCAGCCGTGGTCAGGTTTGTGGAGCTCGTGGAATCGCGACTGGCAGCAGCGTTGGCGAATTCACTCCCAGGAGCCGCCGGTGGCGGGGTCTGAGGTGTCCACGGAACCGGCAGGGAATCGTGCGACTGGACAGCATCAGCATTATGCAGAGCAGCTTCCAGAGCGTTGGCCGTCTCGATCATCGAGCGTAAGGTAAGTTCGGCATTTTCCAGCAGCCGCTGGCGCATGTACACTGACCTCAGTCCCGTCACAAAGGCGTCTCACACCAGCAGCTCCGCATGCTGTTCTGCCGCGAGCGTCTTGCAGTCGCAAGCTCGGACGAGTGTCTGTAGGGCTCGGAGAAACTCAGCACACGACCGCTGTTGCCGGGTAGCTAAACAATGTCTTGCATAGACGGTGTTCTCTGGCTGCAGGTACTGTCTTTTGAGGGCGTCCAGTGCCCCATCGTAGGTCGGCAGGTCCCGGATAATGGAGTAAACTTTTGGGGTGACCCTCGAGAGGAGAATTCTGTGCATAACGGCGGGTTCAGTTGCACAAACCTCCTCCAAGTATGATTGGAAGCATGCAAGCCAGTGTTCAAAAGCGAGAGCTGCGTCAGGGTCTTGAGGGTCCAAATCCAACCTTTCCGGACGTAAAACGGTTTCCATGTTTTAAAACTTCCAGTCAATAAAATTGATGCACCATCAATAACTCACACTGAGACGTAAGGCGAGTTATCGGCTTTTATTGACTGGAAGAAGGAACCAGGAGTGAGTGACCATCATACTACGTCCTGGAGACTGAGAGGCTGAGCGTCAGGCCTCAGATCGCCTTTATACAGGGGCCTGTGGGAGGAGCCACAGGAGCAGTCAGCAGGGGGCGTGTCCAGACAGGCACACGTAGTTCACCACTGTCGTTCATTCTTTGGGGCACTCCTCTGTTTCCATGGATGTTTTGCGAAGAAAAAGCATTTCATGACGTGTATTGTATACATTTCTCTGACATTAAATTGGACCTTTGCACCTTTGGACATGAGGGGAAACTTCTTCACTCAGAGGGTTGGTGAGAACATGGAATGAGGTGCCAGCACAAGTTGTGAGTTATCTCCTCAAAAAGTTCAACCCACTACACACAATCTTCCTTAATAAATCCATGCTGACTGTCCTTAATTAATATTTTTCTTCCTAAAAGGCCTACATTGTTCCTTCGAATAGATTCCAATAATTTGCCCATTGCTGAAGATAAACTAACTGACTTGTAATGACTTAGCTTTACCCCCTTTTTTTTTAAAGCTGTCCTCTGGCACCACTCCCGTAACAAAGGGGGTTTGGAAAATTGTAATCAGAACTTCTGTAATTTTATCACTTGTTTATGAACTGCTAGGGAAGTATTTCATTTGTGTTTGTTTTTTTATCCACTCCTAAGATGCTAAAACCCTTAACCCTTCCTTTTTTATTCTGTTTCCCATCCAATACATAAATTTATTTCACCACATTCCCCTTCCCCCATATGCAAAGACATCTAATAAGTATTTCATAAGACATAGGAGCAGAACTAGGCCATTTTGCCCATCAGGTTAGCTCTGCCATTCAATCATGGCTGGTCCTTTTTTCCCCTCTTCAGCCCTATTCCCCAGCCTTCTCCCTATAACCTTTGATGCTGTGGCCAATCAAGACTTTATCAAGCTCTGCCTTAAATATCCAATGACCTGGCCTCCACAGCTAACTGTGGTAATAAATTTCACAAATTCACCGCCTTCTGACTAAAGAAATTTCTCCGCATCTCTGTTTTAAATGGCCGCCTTGCTATCCTGAGGCTGTGCCCTATTGTCCTAGATGCTTCCACCAAGGGAAACATCCTTTCCACATCGATTTTTCTAGGCTGTTCAGCATTCAAAAGGTTTCAGTGAGATCTCTCTTCATCCAGCAAGTACAAGCACAGAACCATCAAATGTTCCTCGTATGATAACCCTTTCATTCCTGGAATCATCCTTGTGAACCTCCTATGAACCATCTCCAATGCCAGCACATCTTTTCTTAGATAGGGAGCCCAAAACTGTTCACAATACTCAATGTGAGGCCTCACCAGTGCCTTATAAAGCCTCAGCATCACATCCCTGGATATTCTAGATCTCTTGAAATAAATGTTTACAATGCATATGCTCTCCCCACCACTGACTCAACTGCAAGTTAACCTTTAGGGTGTTCTGCACAAGGACTCTCAAACCCCTTTGCATCTCAGATTTTTGGATTTTCTCCCCATTTAGAAAATAGTCTGCACATTTATTTATTTTACCAAAGTGCATGACCATGTATTTCAAACATTATATTTCATTTGCCACCTTCTTGCCCATTCTCCCTGTCTAAGTCTTTCTGCAGTCTACCTTTTTCCTCAACACTACCTGCCTTTCCACCAATCTTTGTAACAAAGCCATCTATTCCATCATCTAAATTATTGATCTACAGCATAAAAAGCAGTCCCAACACCGACCCCTGTGGAATACCACTAGTCACTGGCAGCCAACCAGAAAAGGATCCTTTTATTCCCATTCACTGCCTTCTACCAATCTGCCAATTCTCTAACCATGCTTGTAACTTTCCTGTAATACCATGGGCTCTTAACTTGGTAATCAGCCTCATGTGTGGCACCTTGTCAAAGGCCATCTGGAAATCCAAACATACAACATCCTCTGCATGGCCTTTATCTATCCTACTTGTAATCTCCTCAAAGAATTCCAACAAGTTCATCAGGTAAGATTTTCCCTTAAGCAAACTATGCTGACTTTGTCCTATCTTATCCTGAGTCACGAAGTACTCCATAATCTCATCCTTAGCAATTGACTCCAACACCTTCCCATCCATTGAGGTCAGGCTAATAAAACAAGCGAAAAACACAGAATATAAACCACAAAATTATAAAAAGAGTCCAGGTATGCTCAGTCCGGCTCAGTTCAGTGCAATCTAGCACAGTATCGTACGTTAACTTGTATTTGAATTTACCCTATATACTCTAGCACACAAAACTAACAGCACTCCAAAAAGTAATCATCGGCTATAAAGTGTAATGGGCATACTCTAAAGTTATTCAGATCACACCAAGGGATCCATATTATCTGCACTGCAGAGGTAGAGTTTTGGCTATTGGAGGCCTATTCAATGAATTCTGGACTCATAATCTTAACAAACAGAAGGTGCACGTATTTCTTCTTTATGAATCACCCTGGTTTCCTTGGCTGCATATGTCTAGGGAAAGCAACCTCTGCCAAAGTGAAATACATACAACATAACCTTAAAAGTATGAACCAGGGCATTACATTTATAAGTATCTATCCAAAATATTTTTCAAAGTTACTATTGATTTTGTCCCCTTCTCACTTTCAGGAAGTGCGTTCCAGATCCTATCAATTTCTTCATGGGCCTGATTGGGCCTGTCACCTGATCCAGCTGCCTGTGTGATTCTCACAGGAGGATCTACTTCTTATGGACGCACAGATCCAAATGCCCTGGCTAAGGTGGAGCAGGTAACAAGGAGCTACTAGCCTGAAATATTCGATGCTTAGGCTTTGCTTCCAGGCGACACTTGAAGCCTACCTTTAAACACTGGTCAAAATTATCTGAATCTGCTTAAAACATGGGGAGACATAATTACTTAAAACATGCTTGTGCTAGAATGTATAAAATAAAACCAAGCCAATTACTGCTTTTCAATCAGATCACCTTCCAGTTAATGGGATTGTGCATTCTGTACCAGTTATCCCTAGCACAAAGCTGAGGGATTAGATGCAAAGTACATGTGGCCTCTCAGCCCAGGAATGTGCTTCTCTCCTAAGCTCCAGTGGTAGAAAGTAAGGGAAGGGTGCACTATCAGCAATGTACGTGTATCCAGCAAATTTACACAGAGCCAAAAGAGAAGTGGTCCTAATACCAAACAAAGAGTTTGTCCACCGCAGTATGCGGCCTCCAATAAGAAAAAAATAACAATTCCAAGCCAATTTCAAATCCATGCTGCTGATGTCCAACAAATCGCATTGGGTTTAATTTTACCAAGTCTATGTGAGACTTCATCAAAATGCTTTTTGCAAGCCAGTGTAAGTATTGTCAAACACTAGTCTTAATGAATATATATGTATATAAAAAATGTACTGTATGTGTATATATTATACTGTATATATTATATATATATATATAGGTTTATATACAAATAAGAGCCAGTATTTATTTCGTAATAAATTTATAAAATAAATTGGTAATCAAGTCACAAACAAGAGAAAATCAGCAGGTGCTGGAAATCCAAGCAACACACACAAAATGTTAGAGGAACTCAGTAGGCCAGGCAGCATTTTGGAAAAGAGTACAGTCAATGTTTCAGGCCTCGGCCCGAAATGTCGACTATACTTTTTTCCATAGACGCTGCCTGGCCTGCTGAGTTCCTCCAGCATTTTGTGTGTGTTGCTCCGTACTAAAGTGTTCAGAAAGTTTCCCCACTTATCACAATGCACCTGTTGTTCATGCACTAATTAAATTTATTGTTATTTTGGTTCAGAATAACAGATTCACTCGTGCATTCCCTGCAAATAGATTGCAAATATGTGTATAATTGAGAGTTATTATTTAATTTCATTGCACACATGGAGTTACAATCCTTAAATAGAATCCCCTGAGACAGAATGGCTATGGTTTTGGGGCGCACTTTTAAGATTTGAGAACCTGATTTACCATTAAGAATTTGCACTGTTTTCATTATGATTTCCTGATAGTAGAGTCTCTCAAGTGAGCAACAGTTATCCCTTTGGAATATTTGGATAAAGAGCAGGGGAGATTGTCTCCACTGTTCTAAATAATATTAATAAAATATCTAATTATTATCACATTGCTGTGTGTGAGGCCAATTCTTTGTGCACTTCTACTGAAGAGATTGATGAAGCTGCAGAGGTTTCTCATTCGCAGTAAAGTTCTCTGGAATGTCCCGCAGATGAAACAGGGGTTATTCAAATGTACGTCTGATATATTTTTGTTTTGATATGTTGGATGACTCTGGACAAGCTATTTGTTTCCTTCCTTTGACTGCTGGCTCTAGATAATTCAGGCAAAGAAAGTAACGTTGACAGGAAGTGTTAATGAGGCCTCTGTCAGTCAGGATCGACCATGGATGTTGATTCCTAGCTGTCTAGATATACAAGGCAGGGCAGTACAATATTGAGAGCAAGCTGCTACCCACGTAGCAGGCTCCCCCTCTCCACACATCTGATGAACCCAAAGAAACGGCAGAGTCTGATACAGTTTGACACCAGCAGCATCGTGGGAGTTGCCAGTCAGTGTTGAACTCAACGTAGGACTGCCTTAGGGACTCCGGCTCCAAATATTTCCCTCCCAAAACCTTCCCCATGAGTGGGTATAGTCAGAAGGCAGTGGAGGTTTTGAGTTCGGTGTTTTCCGGATCAGATGAGCTGCCAACACGGCTGACGAGCCCCATCTGCCCGAAGCGACTGATCTTTAGGCACCAATAACCCGCCTTTGACTCTTCTCCTGTCAGTAGAAATGGTTCACCTGGGCTTAGTAGCTAAGCCACACGTGAAGGCCAGAGCTGGACTTTGTTGTCAGAGGCTGGTTTGAGTCACATGCCATTGGGAGCATTTAATAGGTAGTGGGTGGGAGCTTGCCTCCCAGCTATAATAACCTTAAAGAACCAGGAAGTATTAAAATTGGAATTGAAAATCCAATTCACTTAACAAGAAAATAATACATCAGTTCTGGAAATCAGGACAGAAAGATATGATAATACTTCCTAAAGAAGTTTCTTTAGAATTTGCTCCCTAAATAAAGATATAGTAGTTAAGAGATGCGTTTATATCATGGCTAATATAAAGAAACAAAAGGAAAAATATTATCAAATGGCAAACTGAGAAAAATGGCAATTGCTAGCTCCGTGCCTGTACTCAGTGGAGTTCAGAAGGATAAAGGGAGATCTCATTGAAGCCTGCTAAACACTGAAAGGCCTGAATAGAGTAAATAGTGTTTCTGTGAGGAAGAGTGTATAGGATCTGAGAGCACAGCCTCAGAATAAAGAGGCTTCCTTTTTAAACTGAAATGAAGTGGAATTTCTTCAGCCAGAGGGTGGTGAATCTGAGGAATTTGTTGACAAAGAGGGCCGTAGAGGCCAAGTCATTGGGTATACTTAAGAGAGATATTGGCAAAGGGGTTAGGGGTTATGGGTGGAAGGGAGGACAATGAGATTGAGAAGGAAAAATTCAGCCATGATTGACTGGCAGAGCCGACTCAGTATCATGCCTCGGTTTGGCCACCCGGGGGCTCCAAAGTCCTCCAGGCACCGTCCCGCCTCCTCTCCTGATTATTGATTATTTTCATCTGTGTCTTGTTTTGTCTCTCTGTTTAAGTTCCTTCTGTTTTGCTTGTTTTTGCTTCGTCTTGAATTCCCTTACCCTGTGTAGGGACTCTTGAGTCCTACCCTGTGTTCTCTACTGACCAGCCTCCTGTGAGTCCACTGGTCAAAGATATGGAACTTTACCATAACAACCCTGCTTCAAACACAGCCTGGCAACTACTCCTTTTATAGCAAGACTAAGCTGTTCATGGACCCAGTAAAGTATAAACATCTCCCATCAGTGCTGGCCAGCCAGAAAATCACAGTGAGTAGACATGAGCACACATTCTAGCAGATCTTGACCGTCCTGTAGTCGTTCACCAAGACCATCTGGCTGAGCCACACACCCCTGCTCCAGCCTAACTCCCGCATCTCCAGCCAACACAGAGGCATTGCCTGTTTGTCCTGTTCTGTTTCCCCATGGTTTCCTTAGTGAAGCCCCAAACCCACTAATGCCAGATGGCACTCTAAAGACATATAGAGGGATTCTTACTCAGTGTTGTCTGGCTTTCAGCCGAAACTCACCGAGCTCCCCGCTGACCACTGCAAAGTATCGTCTTTCTCCCCGCTGACCACTGCAAAGTTTCCTATATCTTCTTTCTCCTCTCCGGCAAAGCACTCAACTAGGCTATGGCGCTCTGGGAGAAGAACTCTCCAAGTTGTGCAGATGCATCCCTCTTCACCAGGGAGATGAACAGAATGTTTGACCACCCAGTTAGTAGACAAGAGGCTGTCAGTTTTTCCAATTCTGTTATAATGCGTCTGACTACACAATCGAGTTCTGCACCCTGGTAGTAGAGAGCTGCTCATTCAAGTAATTTTCTCCTGTGGGTTATCAGATGAAATTACAGATGAATTAACAGTCAGAGACCCACTTGAGGACTTGAGAACTCCATCTGGGTTGACAATCATCCCCAGGCAAGGAGAAGAGTGCATCATAGTGAGTCCTCTGGGGTTGCCAGTCTCCAGCCTCATCGACACACAGGAAGGAGATGGCGCCAATTAACAACGTGACCAAGAGCGACATCCCACAGATGGTTCACAAAACAACTACTTGCACTTTGTTTACTTCATCATTTTCTTTCAAATGTTGTTCTGTTCGTGAGTGAGAGTTTGCTGCCGGTTTTGGAGTCGGGGGAAATCGAAATAGAAGCAGCGCTTACAGACTGTAACATCGAAACAGCGACGGTTTGCTTCTCCTCTCATGTAGCTGTGCCATTTCCATTTTGCCCAAGTTGTCAGGAAACATCCAGACACATCTAGGGAAGGAAAGTCTGTGATAGGTTCCACTGTCCATCTCTGGACAATAACTCCATCTCTGGACAAATAACACCCTTGGAGCCATGGGTTCTGGTGTAGCAGGCAAGTTCATAGACTTTGAATGAGTGGGACATCTGAGTTCCCCGGCCCGTCTTGACCAACTAGTCATGGCCGAGCCTCCGGACGAAGGCGCTTGGAAGACCTGTCACCTTACTGCTCCCATTTGTCTACATATAGAATAGCATTCCATAGAATATCCAGTTCTGCCTTATTCATTCTCCTGAGTTCCAATTGATTTTACGACACCCCATGATTTGCCCTCCACATCCATCAGTCCACCGGTGCAGTCCTTGGATGGTTTTTTTTGCTGCTGAATAGGCTGCCTCCTGTCTCTCCTGAGCTGTTCCAAGTTCCTCCTGAGTATGCAGACCTGATAGAGGTTTTCGGTAAGAAAAGGACCAAGACACTCCTGCCTCATTGAACCTACAACTGTGCAATTGAATTGCTGTCCGGAACTTGTCTGCCCTAAGAAAGACCCAGCTCCCAAAAGAATGGGCTTGGAAGAGTATATCCGTGATGCCCTGGCATCCAGTTCCATCTGCCCTTCCACACCCACTGCTGGTGCGGACTGCTTCTTCATGGTGTAAAAGGATGGACTACTCCAACCACATGTATAGATCGAGGCCACAATAACATCACACTGATGACCACAGCTTTCAAGTTGCTGTAAGGGGCAACCATCTTTACCAAACTGGACCTCCAACCTGTTCTGCATTCGGAAGGCTGATGAACGGAAAGCCACTTTTGACACCTCACCTGGCAACTACAAATATCTTGTGATGCCGCTCAGTTTAGTCAATGCCTCTATGGGCTTCCAGACACTTATCCGTAACATTCTCTAGGAGATGCTACATCACTTTGTTTTTGTGTACCTGGATAATATACTCACCTTCTCCAAGTCCTACCACAAACCCATCCAACATGTTCGATGGGTCCTTCAGTGTTTCCTCCAGAACTAACTATTCATCAAGCTGGAGAAGAGTGAGTTCCATGTCTCCACGAACTCCTTCATGGGGTTTATTATCTCAAAGGCAAACCAGTGGATGGACCCTAGTAAGACCCATGCCAACAGGGATTGGCAATAACCCACCACAATCAAGCAGCTCCCAAGAGTTTGCAAGTCAAGGGTTTGCGAATTTTTACCAGAGTTTTGTCCACAACTTCCATTCCATTGCAGCTCCCCTTACTGCCCTGAAGAAACTCCCGGCTTATTTCTTGGACCCCGGAAACCAAGGTGACTTTCACTTCACACCAACTCCCATCCTTGTTCACCCTGACCCATTCATCATTGAAGTAGACACCTCAGACGCTGGGTTTGGGGCTGTTCACCACCTGCCAACCCCTGTCTGATCAGAAACTATATCTATGCACTTTTTCTTCTCCTGGAAGTTAAGCTCTGTGGAGAGAAATTATAGGAATGGAGGAATTAGACTTGGAAGAGTAGAGACATTGGCTGGAGGAGGCTAGACATCCATTTATAGTGTGGATAGACCATAAAAACCTGGTCTATATTCAAGAGGCAAACCAATTAACTTCATGCCGGGTTCAGTTGTCTCTCTTGTTGATAACCATTTTGATGTTATCATTACCTACCATCCTAGTTTGAAGTATCAGAAGTGGACGCCCTCACCAGGCAGTTTGAACCTCCGGGTTTAGTTGCCGTCCCACAACACATCCTCCTGCAGCCCAGGGTGGTGGCACCATTGTGAAGGGAGGTTGAGACCATCATCAGAAGAGCACAACAGCAGGAGGAAGATGCAGGTCATGGCCCACTGGGTCACCAGTTCGTCCCCGAATACTGTCCATTCAGATGGGTTACAGTGAGGGCACACATCCCATATTGCAAGTGTCTGGGGACTGCTCAAACAGCAGAGTTCATCCAGAGGTGGTTCTGGTGGCCAAGCATTGAGGGGGAAGTCAAATTGTATGTGGCAGCCTGTCGTAACTGTGCCCGGAAAAAGGGATCCAGATCACATCCACAGGGGTTGCTACACCCACTACCCACTACCCGTTCCCATATCTCCATGGACTTAGTTACTGGTCTACCACCTTCGTGAGGTAACATTGTGATTGTGTTGTTGGTGGGTTGGTTCTTCAAGGTCTGTCCCATTGTGCCCTCGGTTCCCTCAGCTTGGGGGCGGTCAACCCTGTGCTACAACACGTGTTTATAGTACATAGCTTTCCCCAGAAAGTTGTTTCTGACCAAGGCCCGTAGTTTACTTCCCGGTTCCTGAAGACCTCCCGTTGGCTCATTGGGGCTATGGTCAGTCTCTCATCGGGATCTCACTCCCAGTCCAATGAGAAGATGGAGAAGACCCTGAAGGGCCTTGTGTCGGGCAGCCCGACTACCTGGAGTGATCACCCGCTCTGGGCAGAGTTTGCTCATAACACTCAGTGCCACTCTTCTACCTGGAGTGATCACCCGCTCTGGGCAGAGTTTGCTCATAACACTCAGTGTCACTCTTCTACCTGGAGTGATCACCCGCTCTGGGCAGAGTTTGCTCATAACACTCAGTGCCACTCTACTACCTGGAGTGATCACCCGCTCTGGGCAGAGTTTGCTCATAACACTCAGTGTCACTCTACTACCTGGAGTGATCACCCGCTCTGGGCAGAGTTTGCTCATAACACTCAGTGCCACTCTTCTACCTGGAGTGATCACCCGCTCTGGGCAGAGTTTGCTCATAACACTCAGTGTCACTCTTCTACCTGGAGTGATCACCCGCTCTGGGCAGAGTTTGCTCATAACACTCAGTACCACTCTTCTACCTGGAGTGATCACCCGCTCTGGGCAGAGTTTGCTCATAACACTCAGTGTCACTCTTCTACAACTGCTCCCTTCGAGTGTCAGTTTGGTTTCCACCCACCCTGTTTCCAGAGAGCCCTGTTGGCTGAGCAACTGGTCTGTCGTTGCTGATAGAATTGGAGGAAAGTTCAGGCAATCTTGCTGAAGGCCTCTCTGCAACAGAGCAAGCCACTCATCGGAGGTGGCTAAGGCCTTCATTCCGTCCTGATCAATGGGTCTGGCTCTCCACCAAAGACCTTCCTCTGCAGGCTGTGACTCGGAAACTGGCCTCACACTACAGTTTAAGGTTCTCCATTGGATCAACCCAGTGACTTACCGTCTCCATTTTTCACATGCCATGTGTATCAATCCCACTTTCCATGTCTTCCATCTAAAGTCCCTTCTACACTGGTGCCAATCCCGAGATTGACCGCAGTTCCTTGCATCATCAATGGTACGCTGTTCATCGGCCTCTGGACTCCCATCTGGTTCAGGGCTGACTCCAGTACTTGATGGGTTGGGAGGGTTACGGCCCAAAGGAAAGGTCCTGGTTACCAACCGCCCCCCCCCCCCCAAGCCCCGTGACATCCTGAACCTGGACCTATCAGAGACTTCCATTGTTGCCGTGCAGTTCGGCCTGGACCATCGGTGCCGGCCGCAGTGGAGGTGGAGTGGCATCCTGTCATGTCTCCGTCTGACCACCTGGTGGCGCCATAGTCCTCCCTGCCTTGTTTTAATTACCACAGCACCTCTGCCTTGTTTTGTTTGCCTACTTAAATTCCGTCCGTTTTATAGATTTTTGTTTAGTCTTGAGTTTACCTCCCTATGTTCTGTACTAACCAATCCACAAGTAGAGACTCGTTGTTCAATACCATCCTTGTCTCTGGTCTCCTTTGCACTTGGGTCCACCTGGTCTAAATCTCTCCTGGGAGTCCACTAGTTACAAATATAGAACTTAACCATAACAACCCTGGTTCAGAGCCAGCTTGGCAACTACCCCCGCTACACTCAATAGGCTAAATGGCCTAATTCTGCTCCTGTATGTTATGCCTAATGGAAGAGGATTACAGAATTGTATAATCAAAAAATTGTTGCATAAATAATGTTAAAGATAGTAGGTTCATTCTATAAAAGGTTTTCAATATACGCAAAGATTTATAACATAAAAACTTCACTAAATGTTTAAAAAACTGCAATTCCAACATCAAAGGAAAACCACAGAAAGGTTACAACACAGCCACAGAGATCCACGTCAGAGCAAACCAGCCAGTGTCTCTCCTCTCCCTCTATTCCTGATGCTACTACAAGTTCTCCTCAATTATTTGTCCAGAGGCCTCTTGAAAACTATAGCTGTGATGCACCATCAATAACTCTCGGAGACGTGAGGTAAGATATAGGCTTTTATTGGCTGGAAGAAAGAACAAGCAGCAAATGACCACCACACTTCATCCTGGAGACTGAGGCCGGGGCTGTGTCTCCAATCACCTTTATACCGGGGTCTGTGGGAGGAGCCACAGGAGCAGTCAGCGGGGGGGGTGGGGGGGGGGGGTCCAGACAGGTATATGTAGTTCACCAAAGCTGAATCTCACCTCACTGCTTTCCCAGCAGTGCATTCCAGACAATAACCACTTACTGTTGTTCCACACGTTACGTTTGGTTCTTTTGCCAGTCTCCTTTACTACGTTCCTCTTGTTCTTATCCCTCAGTCAATTTCTAACTATCCACTCTGTTTCAGCCCTTCATGATGTTGCACTGTCATTTTAAATCAGATCCACACACAATCTCCTCCATACCAAGTTTGTGTGTGCCCAGCTCCTACAGGCTATTCACATTGTTGTTCTTCCCAGGCCTTGAGGCAGCTTGCTGTTCCCTTAGCATTTGTCTGTTTTTTTGATGAGGGTTGCTAACTCAATGGTCAACCCAGCACAGAAGGGAAGTGTGCAGGAAGCCAGCCAGATTTGAATCTGGGACCACTCATCTCAAAGTCCAGGCAAGTGGCCACTACACCACCAGCTGGCTTAATTTATTCTTATAACTACAACAAAAGCAGTGATCCTGTGAAATACCCTTCCAGTCGTTAAATTAATTCCTCTTTCTTGTTTATTGTGCAATTTTCTGTCCACAATGATGCTGCCTATTTTATTTCATAATGATTATGCGGCAGTTTGCTAAATGCCTTTGGAAGGCTATATGCATCATATCAATCATTTCTCTCAATAATTCTATTACCTCGTCAAAAAATGCTATCAGGTTAGTTATATATGATCTGTCTTTAACAAAACCATGCTGGTTTTTCCTAATCTATTTGCACTTAGTCTGAGTGACTGTGAACTCACTCCCTGATTACTATCTCCAAGTTTCCTGCTACTAAATTTAAACTGACCGAGTGTTGTTACTCTGTTTTGCTTACACCTCTTTTCAAACAAGGTTTAAAATTTACAGTTCTTCAGCCTTTGCTCACCACACAGTGTTTACACCTGTTTGGAAATAAAAAGCCAACGACTCTGCAATATCTATCATGATCTCCTTTGGAAATGCAGGCTACCTCCTATTTGAATCAAGTAATTTATCCACTTTAAGCCTTTCTTGTACTTTCCCTTCATCAAATTTTAGGCAATTTAGGTCAAGGATTCCCAACTGTTTTTTTTTATGCCATGGACCACTACCATTAAGCAAAGGGTCTGTCAAGTACATCTTCTTTCTGAGACTCCAGTAACATCCTCGAAAGACTTCTGTAAAATTCTCTTTAAGAACTGGCGAGCTCCATGGGTAGAACTCCTTTATGGCCCCTCATTGGATCCACTTCTCCTATTATCCTTTTATTTTTACATGTCCATAGAAGATATTTGGATTCTTATTAGCAGTCTGTTTTCAAACAACAGGGGGACGGCATAGGATCCAAACAGAATTTGGTCAATGGTTATATCCTTGAATAGACGAATCCTGTGGCTTCCAATCAAAATGGGATTACATAAGAACATAAGGGTGAGGAGCAGGAGCCGGCTATCTGGCCCGTCCAGCCTGCTCCGCCATTCAATAAGATCATGGCTGATCTGGCCATAAGCTCATCTCCACCTACCTGCCTTTTCCCCATTACCCTTAATCCCCCTACTATGTAAAAATCTATCCAACCTTGTCTTAGATAATTTTACTGGGGTAGCCTCCACTGCTTCATTGGGCAGAGAATTCCACAGATAAAAATTAATTGTAGCTTAATGAATTGTAGCAGCATTCAAAAGAATAGCAACATTGTGAGGCCTCTGTATTAAATATACAAATTAGTTTTCTATAAGAGATCGCAGACTAGCATAAAACAACAAAGCTAGAAATCCAGACTTCAGATATGGATTTCATCCACTTTTTTATGCTATGTAGAAGCTTTAGGGGACGGTTTTGTGATCATTTACATTTAGTTGGGCTTTCTATTTACGGCTGCCAGCGGACCACAAATTAGATGCACCTCTGCTGGGGCACAGATCTACTCCACTTACACTTGCTTCTGTGGCTGCCGTGTAGATGAAGGAAGACTGTGCAGAACTGCAAGTGGCGGCAGTGGAGGAGAATGTAGTGGGAGCAGTGGCACAGCGTTAGAGCCCCCTGGCTTTTCTCTGCCATGCCTGCTGCAGAGTAGCTGATTGGCCTCTGTTGCAATCTGGGCCACTGTCACTGTGAGTAACAGGCTCAATAGGGGCTGCAGAAGATCTTATATTGATGTGCCCAGTTCAGAGGTGCTATTACCTTTGTCTGTCCTCCCTGTGTTCAAATGTGTTATACATGACGATAAATATGGGAAGATCAATCAGCATTAGAACATAGAACAGTACAGCTCAGGAACCAGCTAAAAAGTAAATCAAAAACACCCAAACACTAATCCCTCCTAAATATACAGTTTGTACAATGTCCATATCCCTCCATCTTCCTCAAATCCATATGCCTGTCCAATTGTCTTTCAAAAGCCTCTAATGTATTTGTCTCCACTACCATACCAGGCAGTACGTTCCAGGTATCCCACCATTCCTGAGCAAAAACATGATCACTCAGCACAAAGGGTTACTGAGACCCAGGTCTTGGAGTTTACTGATTAGTTTTGAGGGGATAATGGTATTAAATGCAGAGCTGTATCAATAAAGAGCATCCTAATGTATGCATCCTTGTGGTCTAGATGTTCCAGGATTGTCTGAAGACCCAATGAGGTGGAGCAATTAGGGAACAGTGACCCCTTTTTTTCTGGCAAGTCCACATCAGACACATGGAGGGTGTTTAAAGATCAACTGCATAGAGTACAGAAAAGGAATTTTCCTGTTAGAAGGAAGGACAGGGATGAAAAGATAAGAGAACCTTGAATGTCCAGAGAGGTGATGAATTTAGTCAAGAGGAAAAGTATGTAAAGCTTCAGAAGTTCGGATCAAATGGAGCACATGAGGATCATAAAGAAGGCAGAAAAGAACTAAAGAAGGGAATTAGGAAAGCCAGGAGAGACCAGTAGGATTAAGGTGAATCTATACATACATCAAAGGCAAGAGGATAACTAGGGAGACGGTAGGACCACTTAAAGATAAAGATGGAAACATTTCCTTAGATGCAGCAATGTGAGTGGGATTCTTGATGAGTACTTTGCTTCAGTATTTATCAAAGAAAAGGAACATGGAGGACCAGAGTATCAGTGCTGTGTGTATAAATATGTTAGAGAATTTAGAGGTCAAGTTGGAGGAAGTGTCTCTTGAAGGAAAGGGATTAACTACACTCATTCTATTTCTGGTGTTCTCACAAACAATGGTCTCACTTCCAGGACTCTATCTTGTTATTTCATGCTCTCGTTATTTATTGTTACTTATTTATATTTGTATTTGCACAGTTTGTTGTTTATTGATTCTGTTTACAGTTATTATAGATTCGCTAAGTATGCTCACAAGAGAAAGAATCTTAGGGTTGTATGTGGTGGCATGTATGTACTCTGATAATAAATTTTACTTTGAACTTTTTTGAACTGCTCACCCACTGAAAGCTCAGTCACCTGGCTAGGTTCATTACCCAACACGTCCCCCTCATTTCATTGGACCATCCACATACTGATTTAAGAAACCCTCCTGGACACACTTAACAAATTCTGCCCCATCTAAACCCCTTGCACTATAAAAGGTCCCAGTTTACATTAGGGAAATTGAATCCCCCATGATAACAACCCTATTATTTTTACACCTTTCCTTAACCTGTTTACATATCTGTTCCTCAATGTCCCAATGGTTATTGGCAGCGGGGAGGGGGGGTCTGCAGTACAATCCCATCAGTGTGATTGCACCCTTCCTATTCCTGATTTCCACCCAAATGGACTCAGTGTCTGACCCCTCCATTATGCCTCTCCTAAGTGCAGCTGTGACATTGTCCCTGATTAGTAGTGCAACCTCCCCCTCCCCCTTTTACTTCCTTCCCTATTTTTCTCAAACTTTGAAAACCTGATACATTAATCATCCATTCTTGCCCCTCTCTCAACCAAGTTTCTGGTCAGATCTGCCCTGGCAGTTTGCCTACCAGGGGCACATTGGAGTTGATGATGCTGTCATCTGCCTGCTGAACAGAGCCTACTCCCAGTTGGATAAGCAGGACAACACTCTGAGGATTATGTGTTTTTTTATTTTTCTAGTGCCTTCAATACCATACAGCCCTCATTGCCGAGGGAAAAGCTCCATTCGATGCAGGTTGGCTCTTCCAATTTATCCTGGATAATGGACTACCTGACTGGCAGACCACAGTCTGTGCATCTTCAGAGCTCTGTGTCAGATATGGCTATAAGCAGCACTGGGGCCCCACAAGGGATTGTAATGGCTTCCTTCCTGTTTATCCTGTATACCTTGGACTTTAGTTACAACACTGAGTTGTGTCATCTGCAGAAATTCTCTGATGACTCAGCAATAGTAAAAAGGGCAGAAGGGAGGATGAATACAGGGTCCTGGAGGAGGACTTCATCAAATGGTGCAAGCTGAATCATCAGCAGCTCAACATCAGCACAACAAAGAAGATGGTGATGGTCTTTAGGAAGACCAAGCCTGCATTGCTCTCTGTTAATATTGATGGTGAGGACATAGATGTGGTGAGGACCCACAAATACCTGGGAGTGTACCTGAATGACAGACTTAAGTGGAGCACCAACACAGATTCTGTGTACAAGAAGGACCAGAGTCGCCTCTACTTCCTGAGGAGATTGAGGTCCTTTGGAGTATGCAGGCCTCTCCGTTGTTGCCAGTACAATCTTCTATGTGGTGGTGTGCTGAGGCAGTGGCATCAACACATGATTCCAAGAGGCTCAATAAACTGATTAGAAAGGCTGGCTCTGTTATAGGAGTCAAACTGCACACACCGGAGACTGTGGTAGATCAAAGGGCCTTATGGAAAATCCTGGAAATTCTGGACAATGTTTCTCACCCTCCACATGCCACCTTTTAGTAATAGACTAAGACAACCACACTGCTCCAAAGAGTGCTATATGAGGTCATTTTTACCTTGGCCATTAGGCTCTATAATTGATGCACCATCAATAACTCTCGGAGACTAGAAATGAACGATAGGCTTTTATTAACAGCAAAAGGGAGCACGACATCTCAAAGACTGAGAGAGGAGCAGTGCCCCAATTGCCTTTATACAGGGGTCTGTGGGAGGAGCCACAGGAGCAGTCAGCAGAGGGGCATGTCCAGACAAGGATACATAGTTTACCACAATAATGAGTCAACCTACAGCCGGGAAAGTGATCTTATAGTCTTTGACTTGTAAATCTTGTACATTTTTAAGGTAACTTATTTTTATTCTTTCTTATTTCTCTTCTAATATTTGTACATTCGTGCACTTGGAATGCTTGTAACACTGTAATTGCCCTTGGGATCAATAAAGTATCTATCTATCTAATGGCCACAACAGCACAGTTCCATGTACTGAGCCATGCTCTAAGTTAATCACCTTTACTCATAATACTCCTAGCATTGAAATATAAATACCTCAAACTATCATAACTGTAATTTTGATTTTGTCTTTCAGTACATTTCCTGACATTTACTTTCCTGTCCAATCCTTTACTTAGTGGTCTGGGACTCCAGTTCCCAACCCTCTGTAAGACTAGTTTAAATCCTCCCGAGTAGCATCAACAAACCTCCTGGCCAGGATATTGGTTCCTGTTTAGTTCGTGAGCAACCCATCCCTCTAGTACAGGTCACCCTTTCCCCAGAAAAGGTTCCAATGATCCATTCGAAACCCTGAAACTATTGCCACACATTCATCTGTGCTATCATCCCATTGCTACCTCCACTAGTCCATGGCATTGGAAGTAATCTGGAGATTATTACTGTAACCTGCTAAAATGAAATGCCTCACAGCACAGCAGTAGATATCTTAACCAGGGCATTACACAACCTTGGAGATCTTCCTCTTCAGCCTCTTCCCTAACTCTATATACTCACTGCACCGGACCTCTTCCCCTTTTCCGCCTAGGTAATTGGTGCCAATAAACACCATGACCTCTGGCTGTTCACCCTCCCATTGAGAATGCCTTGCAGCTGCTCTGATGCATCACGGACCCTAGCACCTGGAAGGCAACGCACCATCCTGGTATCTATTTAGTGGCTACAGAATCTCCTGCCTGGCCCCTTACTATCAAGTCAGCTATCACTACCCTTCCCTGCTGAGCTTCGCAGCAGGCCACAGAGCTACTGTACCCTGATGGGTCATTACCACCCCCCACCCCTGTCAGTATCCAAAGAGTTATACTTGTTGCTGAGGGGAACGGCCACAGGGGAACCTTGCACTGACTGCTTAATCCCCTTACCACTCCTGGTGGTCACCCACCTACTGTCTGAAGCCTGTACTCTGGGTGTGGCCACCTCCTCAAAAGTCTCATCTATAATGCCTTCAGCCTCCTCGATGATCCTATCATCCAACTCCAGCTCCGGCTCCTTGACCCACTTGGAAGCTGAAGCTGGATGCATTTACTGCAAATGTGGTCATCAGGGAAACCTTCAGGTATACTGAATTCCCACATCCGACAGGAGGAACATTCCATCCTGACTATTCTGTAAAAAAAAGCTGACCCTATCTTACGTGAGCTTTCACCTGTTCATGCCAAAGCCTTCCAATTCTTTCACTGGCACACTCCGACAATGGTCACTTCACTTGACCCTACCCTGCTTTTATTTGCTGCTGAGTTTAATCACTCCAACTTTCAGTAGGCCTCTGCACCTGCGCAGCCGAGAAAGACCGACCTTACCCGAAGCTGCTTTTTTTTCCAATCTCTCTCTCCCGACTTTCAGCAGGGCTCTGACACTTAACACATTTGTTTGATGCTGCAGCAGGGACCTTTTCAATGATATACTGCTTCCCATTTAACAGTGAGTGCAAATGGGACTTTTTCAATCCAATTTCTACATCAAAAACACATGTTGACGATATCTTCATAACTTCTGAATACGATAGAGAAACTAAATCATAATGAGGATGAATCATGACAGGAAGTGCCACGACCAATTTCCCAATGGACTTCAAAGTACTCCCAAAATATTTTCTATGTGTGATTTCTTTCTAAAAATGCGAATGATGTTTCTCTCAACCACTTGTTAGGCTTCAGAATATACATCACTGGAGTCCTTTTTCTAAAGATTGATATTTTCATAAAATCTTCATCTCGAAATTTATGGTGAAATTTGTAACATATACCATAGTTTAAATCAGTTTCCAAGTTGTCATCATATTTTGCATTAGGATTGCACTTTAATTCAGCCAATCTTTATTTTACCACTAGGTAGGGAATAATATTCTTTGCTATAGTTTACTTTTCTGATTCAAGCTATCTTTGTTTATTTCAGTTAAAGTTTAAGTAGATTCTTATAATTCAACAAACAGTTTAGATCAACAAAAAACTTGATAAATCTTCTCAGTCTAGATGGTAATTGTGACACATGTGGTAACATTCCACTTACTGTATCTAGTATGAGAGTACTCACTACTTCAGCACAGATACATTCCTCAATTGAAGTCTAATCCTGCTCCAAAATTAGTGCTGACTCTAACCTGAAACAACTTTGGTTGCTGTCGAGCCGCTCTCTTTTATTGCTTCATTTTCTCATGGAATTTCTTCACAAAAGAATATGGACACCAATAGTAACTCTTCATGAGGATGCAGAGTCCAAATTCTCTTCAAGAACCAAACTCCTTTAAACTCACTTGGTTGACTGATTTTCCTAACAGTGGCCTCCACCAACCCATCTGATCCAAGACACAACAATCTTACAATGACAGTGCCTTGTTTGCACATGCAAAGGAATCAATATTTGTTTTTGATTAATTGCACATGAAAACAATTTTTGAACTTACAGTATGAAATGTGGACACCCATGTTCTTTCATAAAAGAGCATTATAGCAAAATGATATCAAGCAATGAATTAAACATGTCCTCCTTTGCATTGGAGAAATAGAGTCATAGAAAAATAGAACACTGAAACAGGCACTTTGATACTTCTATACCATGCTGAACCTTTAAAACTGCCTACTCCCATTAATCTGTACCCAGACCATAGCCATCCATGTACCTATCCAAACTACCCTTAAACATTGAAATTGAGCTTGCATGCACCATTTGCGCTGGCAGCTCATTCCACACTCTGACAACCCTCTGAGGAAATAAGTTTTCCCTCATGTTCCCCTTAAACTTCTCGCCTTTCATCCCTAATCCATGACCTTTACCTGTAGTCCCATGCAACTTCAGTGGAAAAAGCCTGCTTGCATTAACTCTATCTATACCCTTCATAATTTTGTATACCTCTATCAAATCTCCCTTCTGCCTTCTACATTCCAAGGAATAAAGTCCAAACCTATTCAACCTTTCCTTATACCTCTGGTCCTCCAGTCCCAGCAACATTCTTGTAAATTTTCTCTGTATTCTTCAACCTTATTTATATCTTTCCTGTAGATAGGTGACCAAAACTGCACACAATACTCCAAATTAGGCTTTACCAACACCTTGGTGGTTAGACACAACTTATCACATACAAAGCCACGTTGACTATCCCTAATCAGCCCATGTCTATCCAAAGACTCATATATCTAGTCCTTTAGAATCCCTTCCAATAACTTTCCCACTATTGATGTTAGGCTCCTCGGCCTATAACTTCCTGGTTTATTTTTAGAGTTTTTCTTAATCAGCAGGACAACATTAGCTATCCTCCAATCCTCTAGTACCTCACCTGTACCCAAGGATGATTTAAATATCTCTGCTAGGGCCCCTATAATTTCTGCAGTTGCCTGCCACAAGGTCGAAGGGAACATATTGTCAAGCCCTGGGGATTCTTCCACCCTAACTTGCCTCAAGACAGCAAACACATCCTCCTCTGTCATCTGAATGGGGCCTTTGATTTTGCTACACACACAAAATGCTGGTGGAACGCAGCGGGCCAGGCAGCATCTATAAGAAGAGGTACAGTCGATGTTTCGGGCCGAGACACTTTGTCAGGACTTTGATCTTGCTGCTACTTTGCCTCACTTGTTATCTTCACCTTTTATTCTAACAGGCACATCCAAGTTTTGTACTCTCAAAATTTCACTTTTGAAGGCCTCCCTCTTACCAAGTACTCCTTTGCCAGAAAGCAGCCTCTCCCAATCCACACTTGCCAGATCCAAAAAGATACCATCAAAATTGGCCTTTCTCCAACTTAGAATCTCAGCCCAAGGACCAGACTTACCTTTCTCCATTTTTACTTGGAAATGAATGGCATTATGATCACTAGATGCAAAATGTTCCTCTGTACCTTCCTGTCTCATGCTTAATAGCAAATCAAGTAGCACATACTCTCTCATTAGGATTTCTATATACTGATTAAGGAAACTTTTCTGAACACATTTTACTAACTCAAAAACTTCTAATCCTTTTGCAGTATTGAAGTCCCAGTCAGTATGTGGAAAGTTAAAATCACCAACTATAACAACCTTATGTTACTTGCAAACGCCTGCAATCTCTACAAATTTGTTCCTCTAAATCCTGTGGACTTGATATAGCTCCATTAATGTGGTCATGTCTTCCTCATTTCCACCCATAAAGACTAGACGAGTTCTCTTGTCTGTCTTGACTGAGCACTGCTGTGACATTTTCCCTGACTAGTAGTGCCATCCCTCTCTTTTTAATCCCTCCCACTCTGTTGTGTCTGAAAAAGCAGAACTCTGGAATACTAAGCTGCCAGTTCTTCCCCTCCTGCAAGTTAAGCATAATCTTGTAGTTCCCTTGCACACTGTAAGCAATGGTCATCCTGAACTTCCAGTTGCATGTTATTTCTGCCCATTCCTACCCATTCCCAACTGACCTGTCAGTCCTCAGTCTTCTCCAGTGCTATCAAGGCCAGACACAAATGGGAAGAAATGCACCTTTTAGTCTGATTGGGTAACCTGCAGCCCAAAGGCATGAACATTGAATTTTTATTTCAGGTAGCCCACAAATTTCTTTCTCACTCCTACCAGTTCACCCTCTTCATACCTTGCTGCTTGCTATCTAGGCCCTCCCACACCTGTTTCCATATGCCCATCACCTAAATACACTCAGTGGCCACTTTATTAGGTACAGGAGTGAAACCTGGTGTGGTCTTCTTGCTGCTGTTGTACTGTATGATTATTTGAGTTACTGTCGCATTCCTGAACCAGTCTGGCCAATCTCTCACCTCTCCCATTAAAAAGTGGTTTTTTTTGCCCACAGAACTGCTGCTCACTGGATTTTTTTTTTTGATTTTGCACCAATCTGCAAACTCTAGAAACTGTGGTGTGTGAAAATCCCCAGAGATCAGCAGTTTCTGAGGTACTCAAAACACATGTCTGGCATCAACAAACATTCCACGGTCAAAACCACTTAGATCACATTTCTTCCCCATTCTGATGTTTGGTCTGAACAACAACTGAATCTCTTGATCATGTCTGCGTGCTCCTATGCTTTGAGCTGCTGCTACATGATTGGCTGATTAGATATTCGGATTAATGAGCAGGTGTACAGGTGTGTATATACTCAGTGGCTACTTTATGAGATACACCTGTTTCTCCTCCCTTGTTTCAGCTTTCCTATCCTCTCCTCCACTTGGCTTTGCCTTTTCATCACCTGCCCCCCACCCATACACTTCTAATTATCACCTACAAGCGTGTGCTTCACCTATCCCCTCCATTTCGATTTACTAGTCATTTTCCCTTCCTATTCCTAAACCTGTTGCAGGGTCTTGATCCAAGTTGTTGCCCACCCCTTTGCCTCTGTAGATGCTGCCCAACTCACTATGCTTCAGATTCCAGCATCTGCAGTCACTTGTATCTCCAGGAAAGTAAATTAACTGGATTTCATTTGTCTGAAGAATCAGTAACAACCAAGCAAAGGATGACCCTTGATAGTAGGTGGAGAGGACCTTGCATGCTAAAAAACAGTGTGTGTGGAACTGATTGAGGGGCTGATTTACATGGAGAGATGGGCCAAGTTAGATGATTATTCCTTGGAACATAGGAGAATGAAGGGTGCCCTTGTTGAAGGTGTTTAAAATTATACAAGGCATAGATTAAGTGGATGGTAATGGTCTTGTCCCTAGGGTAGGGGAGTCCAAAGTGAAGGGACAGAATGAAAGGGGAACATTTTAAAAGGAACTTGAGGAGTAATTCTTTCACATGGAGAAGGGTGTGGGTGTCACTGGCAAGGTCAGTGTGTTTTGCCCATCTCTGGCCCTGAGAAAGCAATAGTGAGCAGTCATTGCAATCATGGTAAAGTGCTGCTAGGCAAGGAATTTGCAAGAATTAGAACAAATAATAAAGCAGTAAAACTTACAATGTGATAGAAGGTGAATGAATGTTGTTCTTCAAAAGGGATTTGGAGTGTAAGTTTAAAGGGATGTATTTGCTAGCCATTCAGGAAAAGGCCAACAGGCTAATGAGAGGCTATGAGGGAAATAGAGCAAGGACCTGGGTTGTTTTTTATCTTCTGAATACATGACTTTTGATGCTATTTGTAACTCATATATAGACTGCCTAATTTGGTGCTGATTACAACCTACTGCCTCAAGTTGGACAACCTTGATATTTTAAAAAAGTTGTTATGGCTCACTGTCAAGGTCAGCTTTTTTTTTTAGCAGTATCTGCATCCTGGGTCATGAGAGGATTCTGCTCATTCATCACGCAATGCTCTGAAGGCTGCAAAAAAACAAAGGCCATGTGTTTTCTGGGAAGTTCAACTATGAAGCAAGATTATTGTGGGAAATAGGAATAGAATGATAGCTGTTTGAAGAAGTGACTGGGCAGAATTTACCCAAGATATTAGTAATATTAAATAATCTCCAACTCTGACATGAGAGATTAAATATAAATAATGTTGTTCATTTGGGAACAACATCTGCAGTTCTTCAATTATATATTTTAAACTAGATTATCCTTTATACTAACTTATATGGACATCTCAGCAAAAGCCAGCAATTTTGCCTATTCCTTACCAGCCCTGAGAAGGCAGTAAACAGTTCTCTTCAATCACTGTAGTCATGGTGGAACACTGTTGGACACAGAGTTCTATGATTTAGGTCAATGATTATGAAATAACAGAGGTACATTTCCAAGTGGTGTGCAAGGAAGGAATCTGTAGGTAAGGTTCTCATGTATCTGAAGGTATGTGGGGAGGTAGATAAGGACAAGGGGAACTTATCTCTGTTATACCATCAGGAAGATGGGGTGAGGGTGGTTGTCTGAGAAATGGAGGAGATGCAGGTGAGGGCAGCATCAATGGGAGAGGAAGGAAAACCCTGTTTTTTAAAGAAGGAGCACATCTTTAACAAACTTTAGAAAGGGTGCAGAGGAGATTTACAAGAATGTTGCCTGGATTGGGGAACATACCTTATGAGAATAGGTTGAGTGAACTCGGCCTTTTCTCCCTGGAGCGACAGAGGATGAGAGGTGACCTGATAGAGGTGTTTAAGATGATGAAAGGCATCGATCGTGTGGATAGTCAGAGGCTTTTTCCCAGGGCTGAAATGGTTGCCACAAGAGGACACAGGTTTAAGGTGCTGGGGAGCAGGTACAGAGGAGATGTCAGGGGTAAGTTTTTTACTCAGGGAGTGGTGAGTGTGTGGAATGGGCTGCCAGCAATGGAGGCAGATACGATAGGGTCTTTTAAGAGACTTTTGGATAGGTACATGGAGCTTAGTAAAATAGAGGACTATAGGTAAGCCTAGTAATCTCTAAGGTAGGGACATGTTCGGCACAACTTTGTGGGCTGAAGGGCCTGTAGGTTTTCTATGTTTCTATCTCAGATGTTTTGGAGTGGAAAACCTTATCTTGAGAACAGATGCGGTGGAAATGGAGGAACTGAGAAAAGAGAGCAGCACTTTATAAGTGACAGGGTGGGAAGAGCTATAAGACCATAAGACATAGGAGTAGAATCAGACCATCTGACCCGTCGAGTCTACACTGCCATTCAATCATGGCTGATCCTTTTCTCTTCTTCTCAGCCCCACTCCCCAGCCTCCCCCCCCCCCCGTAAATTTTGCTTAAGAAGAAGAACATATCAATCTACGCCTTAAATACACCCAATGACTTGGCCTTCAGAGCTGCTTGTGGTAACAAATTCCACAAATTCACCACCCTCTGGCTAAATAAATTCCTCACATCTCTGTTTTAAATCGACACCCCTCTATCCTGAGGCTATGCACGCTTGTCCTAGACTCACCCCCCCCCCCCCACCATGGGAAACATCCTTTCCACATCTATTCTGTCTAGGCCTTTCAACATTCGAAAGGTTTCAATGAGATCTCTCCTCATCCTTCTAAATTCCAGTGAGTACAGACCCAGAGCAATCAAATGTTCCTTGTATGATAATCCTTTCATTCCTGGAATCATCCTTGTGAACCTCCTCTGAACCCACCCCAATGGCAGCACATCTTTTCTTACATAAGGAGCCCAAAACTGTTCACAATATTCAAGGTGAGGCCTCACCAATGCCTTATAAAGCCTCAGCATCACATCCTTGTTCTTATGTTCTTGACCTCTTGAGATGAATGCCAACATTGCAATTGCCTCCTCACCACCAGCTCTACCTGCAAGTTCACTTTTAGGGTGTTCTACACAAGGACTCTCAAGTCCCAGAACTTCAGAATTTCAAATCTCAGAATTTTGCATTTTCTCCCCATTTAGAAAATAGTCTGCAAATTTATTTCTACAATAAAAGTACATGACCCTGCATTTTCCAATTGTATTTCATTTGCCACTCACTTGCGCATTCTCCTAATCTAAGTCCTTCTGCAGCCAACCTTTTTCCTCAACATTACCTGCCCTTCACCAACCTTCGTATCATCTGCAAACTTGGCAACAGAGCCAAATATTTCATCATCTAACTCATTGATATATACCATTAAAAGAAGTGGTCCCAACACTGACCCTTGTAGAACATCAGTATTCACTGGCAGCCAACCAGAAATGGATTCTTTCACACTCTCTCGCTGCCAATGTTCTAACCATGCCAGTAACTTTCCTGTAATACCATGGGCTCTTAACTTGGTAATCAGCCTCATGTGTGGCATTTTGTCGAAGGCCATCTGAAAGTCCAAATATACAACATCCACTGCAACCCCTTTATCTATCCTACTTGTAATCTCCTCAAAGCATTCCAACAGTTTGTCACACAATATTTTCCCTTAAGGAAACCATGCTGACTTTGTCCTATCTTGCTTGTCCTGTGTCTCTAACTACTCCATAACCTCATCCATAACAATTGACTCCAACATCTTCCCAACCACTGAGGTCAGGCTAACTGGTCTATAATTTCCTTTCTGTTGCCTTCCTCCTTTCTTAAAGAGTAGAGTAACATTTGCAATTTTCCAGTCCTCTTGCACCATGCCAGAATCCAATGATTTTTGAAAGATCATCACTAATGCCTCCACAATCTCTATTGCTACCTCTTTCAGAACCTTAGATATAGTTAATGTAGCTGTGAGAGTCAGCAGTTCTTTAAAAGATAACTGTAGACAATCTGTCTCCAGAGATCAAGAAAGGGAAGAGAAGTGTCAGAGATTGGCCAAGTAAATTTGAGGGCAGGGTGGAATTTGGAGGCAAAGTTGTTGAAATTGAGAGGTCAGCATGAATGCAGGAAGCAGCACCAATGCAGTCATCGATGTAGCGTAGATAGTGTTGAGGAGTGTTACCGGTGTAGGCTTGGAACATGGACTGTTCCACATATTTGCAGGGATTTATGTTTTCCTCTCATACTTCCCTACTGATCTCCCTGAAAGCAGCACTATTGCTACATCTGCCCATTCACCTCCTCCCTCACCACCATTCAGTGCCCCAAACATTCTTCCCAAGTGAGGTGACATTTCAACCAGGAGTTGTTGGGGTCATCTTCTTTACCCAATGCTCCTGTTGGGGCCTTCTCTACATCAGTGAGACCCAACATACTGCAGATTAGCAGGCCGTTTCAAGCACCTTCACTCTTCCCAATTTAATTCTTCTTCCCATTCCAACATTCCAGTCCATGGTCTCCTTTATGGTCACAATGAGGACACTCTTAGGTTGGAAGAGCAACACCTCATATTCTGTTTGGATAGTCGCCAACCTGATGGTGTAAATATCAAATCCTCTAACTTCCAGTAATTTATATTCCCTCCCCTTTTCTCTCTTTTTCCATTCCACATTCTGGGTCCCCTGTTACTTTTTCCTCTTCTGCTCTCCTGCCCATCATCTCCCTTTAGTGCTCCTCAACCTTTCCTTTTTCTCATCATCCACTGTTCTCTATTAGATACCTTCTTCTTCTGCCCTTCTCCTCTTCCACCCATCACCTTCAAGCTTCTCACTTCATTCCCCTACCCTCGGACTAATCTATCACCTACCAGTTTGTACTTCTTCTGCTCCCCCTGCCTTTTTCATTCTGGATTCTCCCCTCCCCCTGCCAGACTTGTGAAACATCTTTTTCACAGGTGCTGCCTGACCTGCTGAACTCCTCCAGAATCTTTTGTGTGTTGCTCTGGATTTCCAAGATCTGCAGAATCTCCTGTGTACATAACTATCCTGTGTTGGGTACCGCTGTACTTTGGGACAATATTAAAGGAAACTTAGCAGCGCATCATGACTATGCCACTCAGTGCAATCTTGTGAATCCCTATCTTTATTTACTGGTAATCTATTCTCTCTTACATGCCCATCAGCTCAATTCTGATCCTCCTGTGACCTACCTACATTTGGGTTAAATTGAAGTAGCCAATTAACTTATTACAAGCACATTCTTGGGATTTAAGAGCACAGAAGGGAAATCCACACTGGCAGTACAGGCAGCTGGGATTGAATCTGGATTGCTGGAACTGTGAGGTAGCAGAGTCGACTGTTTTGCCTTTGATATCCGTTGCCCAATTTAACCAATACACCTTGATGCTACACATGGTCAAATGCTACTTTGATGCCAAAGGCAGTCACTCTCACTTCACCTCTGGAATGTAGGTCTGTGCCCATATTTGTGTTGGGGCCGTGATGAGGACGGGAGCTGAATAGTCTTGGCAAAGCACAAATTGGAAAACGATGAGTAGGTTATTGGCAAGAACATGATTCTTAATAGTACTATTGATAACAATTTCCATAATTTAACTTAATTTAAATGTTCTATGCACTAATTAGCCAGACTGAATTTTGTCCTGCTTTTTGTAGACAGGATATATCTGAGCAATTTTTCACATTGTAGGGTAGATGCCAATGTTTACAGTACGAGAACAGTTTGGCAAGAGGCATAGCTAGTTATAGAGGTTCAATATGACAGCCAGGAATATTGTCTGGTCCTGTAGCCTTAGCTTTATTCTATGTCCTCAGCGTAGATTTCTTGATTCATGTGGAATGAATGAAATTTGCTGAAGACCTGCTTTTGTGGTGGCAGAAATCTTGGAAGGAAATTGGAATAGATTATTCACTCAGCACTCAGTTCTTCTGTGAGAATGTGTATATGAACATTCCAGTCAATGCATACAAAATGCTGGAAGAAGTCGGCAGGCCAGGCATCATCTATAAAAAAGAGTAAACAGTCAACGTTTTGGGCCAAGACCCTTCATCAGGACTTCATGAATATTCCAGTATTTCTTTTGACACTAACAAATGGGCTGCTAGAAACATAGAAAACCTACAGCACAATACAGGCCCTTCGGCCCAGAAAGCTGTGCCGAACATGTCCTTACTTTAGAACTACCTATGCTTACCCATAGCCCTCTAGTTTACTAAGCTCCATGTACCTACCCAGGAGTCTCTTGAAAGACCCTATTGTTTCTGCCTCCACAACCATCGCTGGCAGCCCATTCCATGCACTCACCACTCTCTGAGTAAAAATCTTATCCCTGACACCTCCTCTGTACCTACTTCCAAGCACCATAAAACTATGCCCTCTCATGCTAGTCCTGGGAAAAAGCCTCTGTCTGTTCTCACAATCAATACCTCTCATTATCTTGTACACCTCTCATCCTCCGTTGCTCCAAGGAGAAAAGGCTGAGTTCACTCAACCTATTCTCGTAAGGCATGCTTCCCAATCCAGGCACCATCCTTGTAAATCTCCTCTGCACCCTTTCTATGGTTTCCATGTACTTCCTGTAGTGAGGCGACCAGAATTGAGCACAGTACTCCAAGTGGGGTCTGACCAGGGTCCTATATAGCTGCAACATTACTTCTCAGCTCTTAAAATCAATCCCACGGCTGAAGGCCAATGCACCATATGCCTTCTTAACCACAGAGTCAACCTGCGCAGCAGCTTTGAGTGTCCTATGGACTTGGACTCCAAGATTGTGGTGAACTACATATACCTGTCTGGACACGCCCCCCCCCCCCCCCCCCGCTGACTGCTCCTGTGGCTCCTCCCACAGACCCCGGTATAAAGGCGATTGGAGGCACTGCTCGTCCCTCAGTCTCCAAGATGTTGTGTGATGGTCACTTGCTGCTTGTGCTTTCTTCCAGCCAATAAAAGCCTACCTTAACCCATGTCTCAGAGTTATTGATGGTGCATCAGATCTAAGACTTCTTTCCTTAAACTACGCTCCACTAGCATTACTCAGGTGGTGGTTGATCTCCGAGTTGATAACTGCTTTTTGGGAGAGAATGCAGGTTTTTCAACTAACCAGTTCAAAGTCAAGAACAAGCTCAGCACCACCACTATCGTGGAGCTTCAGTATTTGGATGACAATGCCATTGCAGCACACTCAGAAGTCCTCAAATGTATCCTGCATGTCTTTACCAAGGCATATAAAGCCCTATGTATTGCCTTGAATATAAAAAAGACACAGGACCTATATCAGCTACCACCCAACTATCCATTTATCAGCCCCTCCCATAAAAGCTGGCGATATTGCCCTCAAAAACATAAACCACTTTCCCTACCAACAATTTAACCTGCAAGTTAACCTTTAGGGAATCCTATACGAGAACTCCCAAGTCCTTTTGCATCTTGGTTTTTGAATTTTCTCCAAGTTTAGAAAACGTCTATGCTTTTATTCCATCTACCGAACACTTCCCAACACTGTATTTCATTTGCCACTTCTTTGCCCATTCTCCTAATCTAACCAAGACCTTCTGCAGTATCCCTGCTTCCTTAACACTAGCTGCACCTCCACCTATCTTTGTATTGTCCATAAGCATGGCCACAAAACCATTAATGTCATCATCCAAATCACTGACATACAACATAAAAAGTAGTCCCCCTGAGAAACACCACTAGTCACGAGCAGCCAATCAAAAATGTCTCCTTTTATTCCCACTATTTGCCTCCTGCCAATCAACCAACCAACCAATCCTCTATCTATGCTAGTATTTTTCCTGTAATACCAAGGCTCTTATCTTGTTAGGCAGCCTGATATGCAGCACTTTGTCAAAGGCCTTCTGAAAATCCAAGTACACAACATCCAATGAATCTCCTTTGACTATCTTGCTTGTTATTTCCTCAAAGAATTCTAACAGATTTGTCAGGCAAGAATTTCCCTTAAGGAAACCATGTTGACTTTGGCCTGTTTTACCATGTGCCTTCAAGTACCCCAAAACTGCAGCCTTAACAATCAACTCCAACCTTTTCCAAACCACTGAGTTCAGGCTACTTGGCCTATAATTCACTTTCTTCTGCCTCTCTCCCTTCTTGGAGTGACATTTGCAATTTTCCAGTCCTCCAGAACCATTCCAAAATCTAGAGATTCTTTAGAAATCATTACCAATGTCTCCACAATCTCTTCAGCTACCCCTTTCAGAATGAGGGGGGGGGGGGTAGTGTAATCCATCTGGTCCAGATGACCTATCGACCTTTAGACCTTTCAGTTTCCCAAGCACCTCTCCCCTAGTAATAGTAGATGCATGCGCTTCTGCCCGCTAACTTCCAGCATACTGCTCGTGTCTTCCACTGTGAAGACTGATGCAAAAGACTTATTCAGTTTAGCTCCCATTTCCTTGTTTCCCTTTAATACCTCTCCAGCATCATTTTCCAGCAGACCAATATCACTGAACAACAAAGATATTCCTTCCTGAGTACTTTTGGGTGTATCAAATGGTCTTTGGGCTGCTAATCATGAAAATCACCATGAAATTTCCCTATCATGCACCAATTTTTGAAATCACTTATATTTGTTATTTCAATTTATAATTCAAGTCAGAATAACTGATGCCAAGATTAAGGAAGGCATTATTGTTGGTCCACAAATCAAACAGGTCATCAATGACTGGCAATTCGAAGAATTTCTCATGGGTCAGAGAAAATAGCATTGAAGGCATTCAAGGATGATTTTGAAATTTTTTTTGGCAACTACAGAGCACTAAACTACGTGCAGCTGGTTGACAACATGCTTCAAGCATACAAAACCATGAAGTGCAATGTCACTAAAGATTTGTTTTCTGCATTCCCATTTAGACTTCTTCCCTGCAAATCTTGGCACTGTCAGTGATGAGCATGGTGAAAGGTTTCTCCAGGACATAGTGATCATGGAGAAATAGCTTCAGGGCTCTGTCGCTATTCTCTGCACTAACAGACAAAGAATAAAGAATGAAGAAAAAACTTATCAGAAACTTACTTTGCTCAAGCTTGTTCTCACCCAAGCCTGATGTGCCAAAGCCTCCCGGCCCTAACACTGGCCCGCTCATACAATGGCTGCTCCACTTGTCCTTGCCTTATTTTTATTTGCCTTTGCTAATGCTTGAGGCCTCCTGTGCTGATTCAATTGCGCTGCCAAATCCCCACAAAAGCTCCTTTATTGAAATCTCTCGTTCTCCAACCTGCGTGAGACCTCCTGCGATGACTCAACTGTGACTGATATTCTATACAAGTGGATACTGCAGCTTAAATCCCAAAGGCCTTTTATTTGCTAATGGGTTACCAAGTGGTATTTTGAATGTTGTCATTGATGGGCCTTGTCCACTACTATATTGAAGAAATCAGCTAAGAAGTCAAGCAAACAAAATTTGCCTTTAACTATCTTATGTTGGGTATTAATCCATCAAACAACAACTTTTTTTTTCTTTTGCCCATTGGCATTTGGCTTACTGGCCTTTAATTATGGGGTTATCCTCTCTTTTATGGAACAAAGGTGCTTGTAAATTTTTGATTTTTCGGTTCTCTTCAACTTCCATATTTATAACACAGCAACCATGATATAATACATCCGAACCAGTTGACCTTCCAGTCTCAATTTTCTTGTAGCTCTAATTTCTATCCTTTAGTCATCCTCTTTCCACATTCCCTTGACCCCCTCATTATAATAACAATGAATTCATATTATTTCCTTCTATATGTTAAGCTTTATTCATCAGCAATTTGTTAAGTAGGTATTTCTACACAGTGAAGAGTCCTCGTAGATATTTTCTGGTCAATATGGTATTTTGCAGGGAATCTGTAAACAATTATAGTTTTTCTGTAAATTTGTCTAGATACAGGACACTATGATACCTTCCATTGTCATGACTCATTTTATGACTCACCTGAATTACTCCATTCATATTAATCATTGCTGGTGAACTGGTGATGTGGCAGTTCTCTTTACTGCAATGCCCTTTTATACATTAATTCCCTTCATGATTTTTATTTCATTACAGGAAACTTCATTTCATTACACTTTTTATTTGTAACATATATAGGTATATGTTGCTGAAATTAATGAAGGTCTAACCAAATAAATTTCATTTTTCCTGTTCATTAATTAACAAAAGCTCTGCAAAGGATATAAATTATTTTATGGTGAAAAATGTAAAAGGCAGAGTGTGATAGGAAATACTTTTCTGTTTGGGCAGCAGTAGAGAGATTCAGTTTCTAATCACCTGACTTTCTGCTCTAATCATGCTTTGACTTCTGAGAGAGATTGAAAACTGGGCCATTTATTCAAGACTGATCACTTGATACCATCTTCCAAAGCTGGAATTACACTCGTTCTGTTCAGTATTCTGACAGGTGTACTGATATGCCAGGAACAATTTAGCAAGGCTTTTCTTCTGAAGAAGAGCATTCTGAAGGAGAGTACTACAAAGGTACTAGCCTCCAGTACTATCCAATATATCTTTAAGGAGCAGTGCCTTATGAAGGTAACATCCATCATTAAGGATCCCCCAACCCAGTATATAGCCACTTCACCGTTACTATCAGGAAGGAGGAACAGAAGCATAAAGGCACACACCCAGTGATTCAGTAATAGTATTTTCCCCTCTGCCATCTAATTCCTAAATGGACACTGAACCCATGGACACTACCTCACTACTTTTTTATACTTTCTGGGTTTTTTTTGCACTATTTATTTTAACTTAACTATTTAATAGACACATATATACTCAGCTTTTTCTATATTTATTATGTATTTTATCATAATACTACCAGAAGGTTAACAATTTTCATGACGTGATGGTGATATTAAATCAGATTCTGATTCTGTTTCTGAAGGCATCTGCCATCAGATTTCAGAATGGTTCATAAACCCATGAACATTACCTCAGTATTTTGTGCCTTTTTGCGCTATTTTTAATATATATTCTTGTTGTAATTTATAGTATTTTAATGTACATACATCAGTGATAATAAACTTGATTCTGATTCTGGTAGCTGTGAGGTAGGAGATCTGACAGCTCTGTAAGCTCTCCAGCAAGCAGTCCTTGCTAAGAATGTCTTCCTTTGAAAAATGAACCCTCCCTCTGTACTTTTGTCTAAGATGTTCAGTGAGATGGCGGACTCGATTGGGTATCAAGGCTTAGTCATAAGGGTTGGACTGCCATGAAATGGGGAGTAGAAGGAGTCTGGGGCTAAGAATTGTTGGTCAGATCAGGAATAACGTGAGACCAACCTAAGAGCAGCAGAAATGGTGGTAAAGATTGCTGAGAATATACTAACCAACAGATTTCATTTTCCTTATGTAAAATTGGGACAAACTCTTTTAATCTATTTTCAATTAATTTATTTAAAAGATCTAAGGTGAATTCTGTGGCTGTTTTAATGGTTGTTTATTTTGGCAGAACAGACCTGGCAACTCTGGAAAATTTGTGGAAGTTTGTTTAACTAGCTACTGAGAATAAACATGACAGCTTCAGAAAGACTGATGCCAAGACCTGGGACTGGGTGAAGGTTCAGAAAGGAAACTGTTTATTTAGATCTATCTATTATTTACAATGATTCTTATAATTCTTCTTTTCATGAACTTCCATTTATTCAGCACATATTCACAAAGAAGAAGATGCCTCCTCAATAAATTACACCAGTTTTCAGTAGAACTAATTTCTTAAATATCTGGTTTGAAAATAAATAATTCAATTATGACTTTGAAAAGGGAATTGGACATGCAGTTAAAAAATTGTTACTTTATCCCTTGTTCCTCATTTTCCTCATGAAAGGAGAGCATGTAAAAGTGAGTTTCTAAATAATGAAATTGATTTATTGCTATATTTGACAATGAGTCTAGGTAGATATTTTCTAGACCTTTGCAAGTGAGATGTAAACAATTTGAAATATGGATAACATGGATATCAAGGGGCCTAGAAGTATGAAGTAAGAACAGGAATATGGCACTGAGGTGGAAGATCAACCATGCCGGGGAATGGTTGAAAATGCTCAAAGAGCCAAGTGGCCTGCTCCCCTTACTCCTTAAGTTCTTTTCATTTCTTTTCACTTGCTTTAAAGGGGAAGTGGTCCTTTCCAATCATTAAACATTAAATTTCAAGTGTTGGTAAAGAAAACATAAGTGTACTATATTGTATTTGTTGGATGTAGCACAGATACATGAACGGAAGGGCTATGAAAAATCATATGTCCTCTTCAAATTCAGTCTTCTTTACAAATAATTTCTTAAGTGTCTTGCTTTCAATTCACAGAACAAAGAACATGCAGACAAAATAAATCTTTGCTGCAATATTGCTAGATTAACCTTAGGTACCATAAGCATATGCATGAGATGCGCTCACTTTATTTGGTAAAGTGGCCTCTAAGTGTACCTTTATGGTCTTCTGCTGCTGTAGTCCATCCACTTCAAAGTTTGACATGTTGTGCATTCAGGGATGCTCTTCTGCACACCACTGTTGTAACATGGTTATTTGAGTTACTGTCGCCACCCAGTCAGCTTGAACCAGTCTAGTTATTCTCTTCTGACCTCTTGTAATAAAGGCATTTTTGTCCACAGAACTGTCGCTCACTGGATGTTTTGTTTTTGTTTTTATAGGACCATTCTCTGTAAACTCTAGAGCAGTGGTTCCCAACGTGGGGTGTACGCCCCACAGGGGGGTAATTTGATTTTTAAGGGGGGGCAATTTGAGAATGAATTATTAACAGTGAATTTTTTCTAGTACGTCTGTGTGAGTATGAGTGTGTGTGCGAGTTAATATGTAAGTGTATATACAGTATGCATACATAAAAATACTTGTGTATATGTACATGTGTAATTGCATATGTACTGTATATATAGTGTTTCACCATCATTACAACCATCAAATGGCTTTCATAATTAAATTAATAAATTGACTGATGTAGGAAGGAACGAATGAACAAGTCCAAACGCGTAAGAAACTCGTACGAGGTCGCGCCAATGCTGCTTTTTGCAGTAGCTTTCGGTTCTTGGTGGTGTGAAGGTGTGTACATTGCGTCATCTCTTTTAAACGGTGTATCTGTCTTTGTATGCTGTAGAAACGAATCGACATTGTTTATTTATTATTATTATTATTTTAATATCACTTAATGTTCTTTTTTTTACAATTTCTTAGTAATTTCTTCCTCAGAACTTTAACAGTCCTTTGGTTCTTTTATTTTTCTCTTTCATGAATGCCATGTTCTTTGGAAGCTTGTTTAAACCAAGTTAATAGTCTTTTAGGCTTCCTCCAGGTGAATAGGAGTTCACTTTTTGAATAATAAGAATTATATATCACCACAGGGGGCATCAGCATTTTAGAGGTGATTAGGTGGGGCATGGCCAAAAAAAGGTTGGGAACCACTGCTCTGGAGCAAGGGATCCCAACTTGGGGTCCTCAGAGACCTTGTTTAATAGTATTGGTCCACAGTGTAATAAAGGTTGGGAACCCCTGCTCCAGAGACGGTTGTGCATGAAAATCCCAAGAGATCAGCAGTTTCTGAGATACTCAAACCACCATTTCACAGTCAAAATCACATAGATCACATATCTTCCCCATTCTGATGTTCGGTCTAAACAACAACTGAACCTCTCGACATTGCTGCATGTTTTCATGAATTGAGTTGCTGCTACATTATTGGCTAATTAGATATTTGCATTAATGAGCAATTAACATAGAAACATAAGAAACCTGCAGCACAATACAGGCCCTTCAGCCCACAATGCTGTGCTGAACATATACTTACTTTAGAAATTACTTAGGGTTACCCATAGCCCTCTATTTTTCTAAGATCCATGTACCTATCCAGGAGTCCCTTAAAGGACCCTATCATATCTGCCTCCACCACCGTCACCGGCAACCCATTCCACGCACTCACCACTCTCTGTGTAAGAAACTTACTTGACATCTCCTCTGCACCTGCTTCCAAGCACCTTAAAACTGTGCCCTCTTGTGTTAGCCATTTCAGCCCTGGGAAAAAGCCTCTGACTATCCACATGATCAATGCCTCTCATCATCTTATATCAGGTCTATCAGGTCACCTCTCATCCTCTGCAGCTCCAAGGAGAAAAGGCCGAGTTCATTCAACCTATTTTCATAAGGCATGCTCCCCACTCCAGGCAACATCCTTTTAAATCTCCTCTGAACCCATCTATAGATTCTACATCCTTCCTGTAGTGAGGTGACCGGAACTGAGCACAGTACTCCAAGTGGGGTCTGACCACTTCTGGACCCACAAAGCAATGTCCCCTTGGATCCCATGCCTTTTACTTTCTCAATAAGCCTGACAGGGATTACCTTATCAAATGCCTTGCCTAAATCTATACACTACATCTATGCTCTACCTTTATCAATGTGTTAATCACATCCTCAAAAAATTTAATCAGGCTTGAAAGGCATGGCCCACCTTTGACAAAGCCATGCTGACTATTCCTAATCATACTATGCCTCTCCAAATGTTCATAAATCCTGCCTCTTGGGATCTTTTCCATCAACTTACCAACCACTGAAGTAAGACTCACTGGTCTATAGTTTCCTGGGCTATCCCTACTCCCTTTCTTGAATAAGGTAACAACATCTGCAACTTTCCAATCCTCCAGAACCTCTCCCGTCCCCATTGGTGATGCAAAGATCATTGCCAGAGGTTCAGCAGTCTCCTCTCTCACCTCCCATAGTAGCCTGGATACATCTTGTCTGGTTCCGGAGACTTATCCAGCTTGATGCTTTCCAAAAGCTCCAGCACATTTTCTTTCTTAATGTCTATATGCTCAAGCTATTCAATCCGCTGCAAGTCTTACCCACAATCACCAAGATCCTTTTCCGTAGTGAATACTGAAGCAAAGTATTCATTAAGTACCTCTGCTATCTCCTCTGGTTCCATGCACACTTTCCCACTGTCACACTTGATTGGTCCTATTCTCTCATGTCTTATCCTCTTTCTCTTAATCCTGCCTGCCAAGGCCTTCTCTGGCTCTCCTAATTTCATTCTTAAGCTCCTTCCTGCCAGCCTTATAATCTTCTAGATCTCGATCACTACCAGTTTTTTTGAACCTTTCGTCAGCCTTTTTCTTCTTGACTAGATTTTCATCAGCCTTTTTATACCACAGTTCCTGTACCCTACCATCCTTTCACTGTCTGATTGGAACATACCTATGCAGAATACCATGCAAATATCCCTTGTACATTTGCCACATTTCTGCCGTACGTTTCCCTGAGAACATCTGTTCCCAATTTATGCTTCCAAGTTCCTGCCTGATAGCTTCATATTTCCCCTTACTCCAATTAAACGCTTTCCTAAATTGTCTGTCCTATTCCTCTCCAATGGAGAGGAATGTAAAGGAGATAGAATTGTGATCACTATCTCTGAAATGCTCTCCCACTGAGAGATGTGACACCTGACCACGTTCATTTCCCAATACCAGATCAAGTACAGCCTCTCCTCTTTTAGGCTTATCTACATATTGTGTCAGGAAACCTTCCTGAATACACCTAACAAACTTCACCCCATCTAAACCCCTTGCTCTAAGGAGATGCCAATCAAAGTTTGGGAAATTAAAATCTCCTACCACAACAACCCTGTTATCATTACACCTTTCCAGGATCTGTATCCCTATTTGCTCCTCGACATCCCTGTTACTATTGGGTGGTCTATAAAAAATACCCAGTAGAGATATTGACCCCTTCCTGTTTCTAACTTCCACCCACAGAGACTCAGTAGACAATCCCTGCATGATTTCCTCCTTAGACCTAATAAAGCAGCCACTAAGTATATTTTCATCACAAGTGACCTTACTGAATCATTATTCACAGCAGTCTGTTGAAAATTCTCATTTTTTTCAATTAATTCCTCTGTTGTTTGTGGACGAAAATGAAGGAGGTCTAATTAGTAAGTTTGCAGATGATACAAAAAAATTAGCAGAGCCGTGGATATTGAAGAAGGTTGTCAAAGATACAGGAGAATATAGATGAGTTGGAAAAATAGGCAATTAAATTGCAGATTAAGTTTAATATGAAAAGTATGAGGCATTCCATTTTGGGAGGTCAAATGTAGGCAGTCAGTACAGAGCAAATGTCAAGACCTTTAGGAGCATTGATGTATAGAGGGATAGTGGGATGCAAGTTCATAGCTCCCTGAAAGTGGAAATACAAGTAGATAGGTTGGCATACTTGCCCTCCTCGGTACGGGCACTGAGTATAAAGGTCAAGGAGTCAGGTCGCAGTTTACATAACTTTGGTTGGAACAATTTGGAGTACTGTGATGCCTCATTACAGGGAGAATATGGAGACCTTGGACAGAATGTGGAAGAGTTCACTAGGATGTTGCTTGGATATAAAATATTAGCTATAAGGATAAATTGGACCCTCTTGGATTGTTTGCTCTGGAGTATTGGAGGCTGAGGGGGCAACCTGACAGAAATATATAAAATTATGGGTGGTACAGTTTTTAGGAGAGAAGGGGAAAGTTTAAAGGAGATATGCAAGGAGAGGTTATTTTACATACACAGTAGTAGATGCACAGAATGTGCAGCTAAAAAGGTGATGGAAGCAAATATGCTAGTAATGTTTAAGAGGTGTTTAAACAGACTCATGAATAGGCAGAGAATGGAGGGATATAAAGCAAGAAATAAACTTCAGGAGAAACTTAATGATCCAGGTAGCATCTGTAGAGGCAAATAACAGGTAATGTTTTGAGTTGAGATACTACATTAGGACTGAAAATAAAAGGGAAGATAGTCAGTGTAAAGAAGTGAAGAGGGAAGGTTGAGGCAGAAGCTAACAAGCAATAGGTGGACTTTGGCAGGCACATACGCTGCTTAGATTAGCATGATGGTTAGCACAGACATTGTGGGCTGAAGGACATGTTTTTGTGCTCTACTGTTTTAGTGTTTTGTTGAATCAGGAATTCAATACCCCAGAAAATTCTGCTGCTGGTCACTGAATTTATTTATGGTGGAGACTGACAAAAATTTAAACTACATGGGAGTCAAGGGATTTGGATAGAGACGACGCATGTAGTGCTGAGGCCAAGGTTGGATCAGCCACGATCTTATGGGCCAATTGGCTTACTTTTGCTTCTGATTCTTCTGTTCATGTAAACATGATTGTTGGGAGTTCAGTCAATCACACCATTCCAGAAGCTTGTCAGTATTCTTACCAGGATTATCGTCTGTTTATTCTTAAAGTTTACTGAGTTAATTTTAGATACTGGTGGAATCAAAGTTTGTCACACAAACTCCCTTGCCAAGAATTATTTCTCCAATTTTTGCTTTCTCTCATTTCCTCCCTTTTTCTCACATAAGAAAATAAGAACATAAGTAGGAACAGGAGTAGGCCATTAGCCCATTGAGCCTGCTCCACCATTCAATAAGATCATGGCTGATCTGACCATGGACTCATTTCCACCTACCTGCCTTTTCCCATAACCCTTAATTCCCCTATTATGCAAAAATCTATCCAATCTTGTCTTAAATATATTTACTGAAGTAGCCTCCACTGCTTCATTGGGCAGAGAATTCCTCTTAATCTCTGACCTAAATCTACTCCCCCCAATCTTGAGGCTATGCCCTTAGTTCTAGTCTCACCTACCAGTGGAAACAACTTTGCTGCCTCTATCTTATCTATCCCTGTCATAATTTTATATGTTTTTATAAGATCTTCCCCTCATTCTTCTGAATTCTAGTGAGTCAGTCCCAGGTGACTCAATCTCTCATCATAGTCTAATCCCCTCATCTCTAAGTATCAACCTGATGAACTTCCTCTGTAAGGAGACCAGAACTGCATGCAGTACTCCAGATGCGACCTCACTAGTACTCTATAACCTCACTGCTCTTAAATTCAATCCCTCTAGCAATGAAAGCCAACATTTCATTTGCCTTCTTGATAGCCTGCTGCACCTGCCAACCAAACCTTTGCGATTCCTGCACAAGCACACCCAAGTTCTTCTGCACAGCACCACGCTGCAATCTTTTACCATTTAAATAATAATTGATCAATCATTTTTCCTTCCAAAGTGGATGACCTTACATTTACCAACATTGTACTCCAACTGCCAGATCCTTGCTCACTCACTTAACCTATCTGTCTGCACAGTTTGCTTTTCCACTCAATTTAGTGTAATAGGGAAACTTAGATATACTATGCTTGGTCCCCTCTTCCGGATCGTTAATGTATATCGTGAACAGTTGCGGCTCCAGCACTGACCCCTGTGGCACACTGATCACCACTGACTGCCAACCAGAGAAACACCCGTGTATCCCAATTCTCTGCTTTCTATTGGTTAACCAATTTTCAATCCATGCTAATACATCACCCCAACTCTATTTACCCGCTGGTCAATACCTGTGGGAGCAAATGTTCTAGAGGAAGCAGCCTAACAATCAGCATAACTTAGCCTACCACTGAGAGAAAGCAGCACACTTTTTCAGCATAGCACATTCACATTGTGTAGTTTGTACTCATACTTCGGTCATGTTAATATTTATGCTTCACTTCAGAATATCAAGCATTTCTCTAGTTTTTTTTTGCAGCAACAGCCTGCAGCTCTCTCTATTTAATTTAAGACAAGGTTATCATTATTTTCAACTTGCAAAGATAATATCCTCTGCAGTTCATGTAAATACTGTATGTTAATGATACTACTTTTGACTCCACTGTCATTTGGCCTATTTCAATCTGCAAGCTACCGAAGACAGATATAGTATTTAGTAATACTGTTTGGCTCTAAAGTTGTCTAATTTCTAGAATACATATCTGTATTGCTTCACCAGGAATCAGATTCAACACTGATGATGAGCATGAGATCCTGTTGAATGCAGACTGTATGAACTAAAATAATCCTGGTGGAAAAGTCATAACAATTGGTTGAATGGTAACTTACAAACTGAGATTTTGGCAAAATTTAAAGGACTGATTACATTTCAAAATGTTAAGGTATAACACACAAAATCCCAACACCCTTCTCTCTAATAGGATAATGGTTTGCACCGGATATTGTCTCCCTCATCTAGTATGGTGCAGAAGCCCATTTGTGGTTGGTAGCTGCACTTGCTGCAAATGAAGAAGGTATATTGTTTACTTTGGGTCCTCTTCTCAGCCAGCTGAGTTTCACTGTAGGGTGATATCACCTGCTGGCTCTTGCTCCACCCCTCTCTCTATATTTTATACTGGCTATCTCCCCTATTTTTTTCTAGTCCTGATGAGGGGTTCTCAACCCAAAATGTCCACTTACCACCACAGACCTGCTGAGTTCCTCCAGTCTTTTGTGTGTTGCTCCAGATTTCCAGCACTTGTAAACTCTTGTGCCTCTTAAATATGTGAAACTGTTAACAATTTCCATTGCTGTATGATCACGGCTGATTGATGGTGGGCCATGATATTCATTTTTTTTAAGCTGATGGTTAATCCAAACTACTTACAGACTCAATCTATCAGCTACTGAAGGTATTTCTTTTTTTAATGTACACAGGATACTGGGTTTGCATCAGCATAAAGCAAGTGCCTGATGGTGCTCATTGCCTTCAATGTCAGGCAGGCAAAGCCGAACCACTATCCATCAGTTCAGGTGTGTAAGTTTACACACTCTATGGATGAACTGAAGTCATATAACAGCAGCAGGGAAAAGAATGAGTTAACAGTGTTGGTACCAGAACTCAACTCTGTTCGGCCTCACTGCAGATTCTGAAAGGTTCCTATGTTGCCTTGTCATAGTTGAACCTCATGTTTCTATAAAATAGATCACATTGAGCACATTTGGTAGGCAGCCAATTTTCTTCAGTAACTTGCATAAACTGCTCCTGCTCACATAATTGAATGCCTTGTTGAGAATGAGGAAAGCAGTTTATAACAGAGTTCTTTGTTCACAGTACTTATTTTGGAAATGCTGCACTAAAGACGATCATGTCAATTGTGAAGCACTCTGATCAAATGCCACTCGGGGATTTGGGATAAATTTCTAATGGTTCAGCTCTTTAGTGTTTTTAGTAGTCCTCTTCAACAGGACAACGATTGTCATGTAAGATGCTAACAAGTTACCTCCAGTAAAGATCTATCCTCTAGTCAGAGAAGTGCCTCGGTAATACAGTGTCTTTGGTCAACCTCACTCATTGCAATCCAGAGGCACAGACACTTTCCTTTAACACCGAGGGAGAGATTCAAGTGGTTGCCTCGACAGCACCACCCTTCTGTGCTTGCTGAGTTCAGGGGGGCTGGTACAAATAGAATAAGAAAAATGCAGGCCACTTCAAGGCTGGTCATATCAGGAAATTACAAAATTCTGGCAAAAATAGAGTATTTAATACTTAATTGGAATGAATAGAAGTATTTTCCTACAACGATAGAGTTGCAGGTGAAAGTGATGGTACCCATAATGAGGCTATTCAAGAATAAAGTTTATTTGTCATGCATATATCGAAAAATACTGCAAAATGTGTTGTTTTCATTAACAACCAAGAAAAAAATGACTGGTGGAGTAGTGTCAGTAAACTTACTTCAGCTAACTTGATACCTTCTCATGGGATGATTGGTATCCCATTGAAAAATGCTACTGAAAGACTGGAGTTATTTGAACCAGGTACCATCAGAAATTTGGGGTGGATATATTGGACAGTGTCAGCTAAAGAATGAAAAATGAACTGTAGCTAAGTTACAGAATTTGGTGCCATGTTGTCATTTTGAGATGTTTCCAGAATGTGTCTTGAGGTATCAATTCATGTGTGGGCTTGCAAATAAAACAAAACTCTTCAAATCACAGGATTTTGCTATTCACATGCTGATATAATTGCTACTTTCATGGCAATGGCAATAACAAAAGCAAAAGGGTTTTAGTTGGCACAGGGTGTGACTGCACATGCAGTATATACACAAAATTGGAGCAGGGGTAAGCCACATGGCTCGATAATCTGTAGTTCCTGAATTAGAAACATAGAAAACCTACAGCACAATACAGGCCCTTTGGCCCACAAAGTTGTTCCAATTATCTCCCTACCTTAGAACTACGTAGGCTTTACACATAGCCCTCTATTTTTCTAAGCTCCATGTAGCCATCCAAGAGTCTCTTAAAAGACCCTATCGTTTCTGCTTCCATCATCATCGCTGGCAGCCCATTCCACACACTCACCACTCTCTTGCGTAAAAAAACTTACCCTTTACATCTTCTCTGTACCTACTTCCAAGCACCTTAAAACTGTGCCCTCTCATGCCAGCCATTTCAGCCCTGGGAAAAAGCCTTTGACTATCCACACAATCAATGCCTCTCATTCTTCAAATATTTATACACTTCTATCAAATTCGTCCAATGAAATGGCCTCCACCATCCTCAGGGCCCAATAATCCTAGAAACTCACCACTTTCTGAGAAAATTTCACTCACCTCAGTTCTAAATGACACATCCTGCATTCATGTACCATCTGCCAACACTCCCCCCCCCAACCCCATGTCTGTCACTCTTCAATCAGTGGAAATGCCCCAATACTCATTCCGTCAATCCCTACTCCTCACCCCCTACTGATCACATGTGTTTAAATAAGGGATAAGGTCACTTCTCTTTCACCAGACTCCAGGGAACACAAACCCAAAGTGTCCAATGTCTCCTACCAAGAAGACCCTTCTTTTCTAGAAGGCAACCCAGTGAATTCTCACCATGCCTGGACTGCCCCAATGCTTTTCTCCTTCAGACAAGGAGGCTAATAGTGACAGTACTTGTAAACTTTACATTTCATTCCCTCAGTTGTAACAGTATACCCTATATTGGAAAGTATAAGGATTCCTTTGGAAATTTTGATACTAGTCAGCTAAATTTTGTTATTTTAGCATTTCTTGATGTTTTAACTGCAATAATTAGGCAACATAGCATCAGTTTTTCAAAGCCAGATGAAGTATAATGATTGCTGATAGCAAATTCACAGATATCTTGACAGAAGTTTAGTGAGTAATCATGGAGTGGTACTCCAAATACACTTAAAATGAATTAAAACTATGAAGAAAGTCTCCAACACCTTATTTAAATTTGCTGACTGTTATTGGCCAAATCAAAGTGGTGACAAATCAGCATATAGGAGATTGAAAATCTGGCTGAATGTTGCCATAACAACAATCTCTCACTCAATGTCAGCAAGACTAAAGAGCTGATTATTGACTTCAGGTGGAGGAAACTGTTGGTTTGTGAGCCAGTTCTCATCAGGGGATCAGAGGTGGAGAGGGTCAGCAACTTTAAATTCCTCTGAGTTGTTATTTCTGAGGATCTGTCTAACACGTAAGTACCATCAGGAAGAAAACACAGCAGTTCTTCTACTTTCTTGGAAGTTTGTGCAGATTAGGCATGTCATCTAAAACTTTGACAAGCTTCCCCAGATGTGTGGTGGAGAATATACTGATTGGTTGCATCATGGCCTGGCATGGGAATACCACTGCCTTTGAATGGAAAAGCCTACAAAAAGTCTTGGATATACCCCAGTCCATCATTGGTAAAGTCCTCCCCACCATTGAGCACATCTGCAGAGCGCTGTCAGAGGAAAATAGTATCCATCATCAACGATACACATCTACTGGGCAGAGATTGGTTGAACTGTAGATAGCTGCAGAGATGCATCACCACATTTCACAACAACCTCAGGTGGCATGTGTGGAAAGAAACAGTCAACATTTTAGGTGGATGATGTTTCATTAGTTTTATTTAGAACGAAGAATACAGCACAGAAACAGTCTCTTCAGCCCACAATCAAACTAACTAGTAATCAAATGCCCAACTAATCTAACCCCTTGTCTACTCAATGTTTGTATCCTTCCATTTTCTGCACATTCATGTTCTTATCTGCTGAACACCTCTATTGTATTTGCTTCCACAACAGCACCTTTCAGGAATCTGTGTAAACAAATCACAACTTGCACTTATCCTTTGAATTTACCTTCTCTCACCTTAAATATATTCCCTCTGGTATTAGACATTTCAACTCCAGGAAGAAACATTGGCTGTCTACTCTATCTATGCCTCTCATAATTTTATAAATCCCTATCAAATCTCCCATCAGCTTCTGCTGCTCAATAGAAAACAACCCAAGTGTATCCAACCATTCCTTATAGCACTAGCCTCTAATCCAGGGAGCATCCTGATAATCCTGTTCTACACCCTCTCCAAGTCTTTAACATCCTTCCTATTATGGGTTAAGCTGAACTGAATACAGTACTCTAGATGCAGCCTGACTAGAGCTTTATAAAGGTGTAACAATTTCCCAACTCTTAAACTCAGTTCCTTGACTACTAAAGGCAAATATGCCCTATGCCTTCTGTTTACCCTATCAAACTGTGTCAGCGTGCTATGGATGTCTGATGTCTGTGGGTGCTATGGATGTGGACCCCAAGATCCCTCTGCACATCATTGCTGTTAAGGCTCTTGCCATTAAGTTTACTTTCTCTTCATATTTGATCTCCTAAAGCACAACAGTTCAGATTTGTCTGATTAACCTCCAACTGTAATTTCACCATCCATATCTACAATTGATCTATACCCTGCTGTATTCTTTGCCTGTCTTCTACACCATCCACAAGACCACCAATTTTGTAACATCAGCAGATTTACTAACCCATCTATGCATGTTTTCTTCCAGGTCATTTATATATATCACAAACAGTAGCGGTCGAAGTATATATTCCTGCAGCACAGCACAAGTCCCAGCTAGTCTCCAGTCAGAATAAGTCATATCGACCACTATCCCCGTTCTTCTATGGGCCAGCCAACTCGGAAATCAAATGGCCCATTCACCATAGATCCTATGTATTTTCATCTTCTGAATGAGCCTCCGACAAGGGACCTTGTTGAACGCCTTAGTAAAATCCATATACACAACAGCCACAGCTTTCATCTATTGCCTTTGCTATCTCCGTGAAAAACTTAAGTCAAGTTAACAAGACATGTTCAGCCCTGTACAAATCCATGCTGACTGTCCCAACGAGGCCATGCTTTTCCAAATGCTCATAAATCCTATCCCTATGAATCCTCTCCAGTAACTTCCATACTACTGACACAAGACTCAATGGTCTATATTTTCCATGATAATCCTTTTCTCTCTTTTTGTTTAATGGAACAATATTAGCTTCTTGCCTGTCCTCTAGGTCCTTGCCCATAGCAAAGGAGGACATGAAAATATTGCTTGAGGCCACAGCATTGTCATCTCTTGCCTCTCTCAATAACTTGTGGTATATTTCATCAGGCCGTGGATACTTATCCCTCTTAATATTTGTTAACATCCAACATTGCCTCCTTCTTTATCTCAATATACCTTAGCAAATTAAAATGCTCCACTTATCTTCTCATCCTTCACAATATTTTCTATAGTAAATACTGATGCAAGGTATTCATTTAGGGTCTCACCACATCTTCCACCTCCAGGCACATCTCCTTTACCTTTGAGTAGTTCTACACAGTCCCTAGTTATCCTCTTGATCTTGATATATGTATAGAATGCCTTGGAGTTCTCTTTTATCCTTCTTGCCAAGGACTTTTCATGGACCCACTTGTTTTTCCTAATTCCCTTCTTTTGTTCTTTTCTAGCTACTTCATAATCCTCAAGGGTTGTTTCATTTTAGCTTTCAAAACCTCATGTATGTTTCCTTTTTCTTCTTGACTAAATTCACCACCTCTCTCCACATCTAAGGTTCCTTTACCTTGCTATCCTTGTCCTTCCTTCTGAACAGAATATTCCTGCCTGGTACTCTGTACAGTTGGTCTTTAAACACCATCCACCTGTTGGATGAGCACTAGTGAAAAAATAGCTTTTCCCAATTAATTTTCCATAGTTCATTCCTAATACTTCCGTAATTTGCCCTGCTTCAATTTAATATTCCCCTGCAAGGTCCTTAACTTAAAACTTAAGTTGTATCACTACCTCCTAACTGTTCTCCCACTGAAATGTCAGTCAACTGGTAAGCCTCGTCATCCAACACCATGTCCAGTAGAGCCATTCTTCTTGGACTATCTACATTTTGATTTAAGAAACCCTCCTGGATGCACCTAATAAATTTTTCCCCCTCTAAACCTCTTGTACAAAGAAGATCCCAGTCTCTATCAAGGAATTTGAAGTCACCTACTACAACAACCATGTTTCCCTAATCTGCCTGCAAATCTATTCCTCAATGTCCCAGTGGCTATGGGCGGATGGGGGCAATGTCCTACTAGCTATGGGGTGGGGGGGGGGTTCTGTAGCATAATCCTATCAGATAATAAACAAATTTGCTGGAAATACAAAGCAATTCATGCAAAATGCTGGTGGAACTCAGCAGATCAGGCAGCATCTGTGGAAAAGAGTAAACAGTCGATGTTTTGGGCCAAGACCCTTCATCAGACCTGTTTCTTTCCAGTCGACTGTTTGTTTACTCTTTTCCACTGATCCTGCCTGACTTGCTGAGTTCCTCCAGCATTTTGTATGTGTTATCCTTATTTCTCTGATTAGTTTGCTAAGTGGATGAAACTGTACTATTCAAGTTATGTTTGGAGCTATGTTAGCATCAATTTAAAATGAGGTTATTAACATTTTTGAGATTCGAACATCTGTGATGGACAACTGGATTGCCATTCATTGCCAGATCAGGATGAACTATATAAAGTACTGTTGTGATTTGTGCTCTTCTGCTAAACCACTTATTATTTCAGAATCATCCTGGAATTTAAAATTCACCCCGTCCCCTTTTATCTAAACATTTCATTTAAATCCACCTCCTGCTCATCACCATCTGTCATGACCACCTTTCTCCTCAAGTACCCTCTGATCTCCCAAATACTTGCTCATCTTTTCCAAACTTTCTTGTTTGGATCCTCATTAGGATTCTGCCCTACCTCAGTGCTGCTGGTTCTAATCAAAAATTCTAATTGCATTCTACGTGACTGTACCAAGTTAAACCATCCATCATTGTTCACCTACACCTGTGTATAGTCTTGGAACACACAGTCATGCACAAGCCTTTTAATTTGCAGAGATTTGGAAGGATGCACATCTTTATGGTTAACTATGTTCAAACACATCCACACCAAACTACTGAGAGAAAATTAATAACTCCTCCCCCCTTGACATCTTGTCCCCCTTGACTTCCCCTCCACCACCCAGATATGAGGACTTATACTCATTTGGTTCCACTCTTCTTTATATCCAGTCAAGAGTTACAATATTTTGCAATGGCTTATCTTCCTGCTCCAAGCAACCTCTTATATTCTTCAGGGATGTATCCTTAGCCTCCAGCTTTTTCTCATTGTATCATCCTTCATTAATATCTGAAAACACAGTGTGAGTTTCTACGTGTACAATACCTAGTTCTACTATTCTGTCACCTCTTGATCCCTTCATTGTCTCTGAAACACTAGACTACATGAATGACATTCACTTCTTTCAACAACTTGAGACTAAATTTAATAAAAACACAAAATGCTGGCAGAACTCAGCAGGCCAGATAGTGACGACATTTCGGGCCGAAACCCTTCATCAGGAGTGAAGTAACATGGGATGGTCGAGGGGGTATAAGAAGTGCGGGAAGGGATGAGCGTGGATTTCAGCAACAATGAGCAAGAAAGAGCATTCTTTGAATCTTGCCAACCCATGCCCAACTACTAACCGTATCTCACGATAGTCTTAGTTATTTAATTAGTTTCTAAGAGTTCCTTGTCCTCAACGCGGTAGCCGTGGTGTACGTTATCATGATGTTTCCGCGGAAGAAGTTCACAGTAAAGCATCTTGCGAAGAAGTGACAGGCGCCACATAATCGCACTTTTCTGCTTTGCCTGCTCGAGCAGCCTGCAAAAGCTGGAGGGTCATCGACGGACGGCGCATGCGCGTTTCAGACAATTGAAGATGGCGGCGGCTGCGGTGACGGTTGGGTCCGCTCGGAGAGCGCGAGCGCTGCCGCCCCGGAGATGAAGCGGCGGCACCGAGAGCGCGATTGTAAACACAGCTCGGCCGGGCCTCTGGGGGTAAGTGCACAGATGGCCTGGGATCCGAAAGGACGGAGGGACGGAAGAAAGGAAAGATCAGGGAGACATGGAGAAAAGTGAAGAGGAGGGGGAGAGATCAGGGGCGGGGTTGAGGAGAGATCGGGGGCGGAGGGGAGGGAGGGACTGAGGAGAGAGATGGACAGTGGGAAGGGGAGGAGCAGTTTCTGGAGGAGGGAAGGTCAGAGGCCGCGGGTATAGAAAGGGGGAGAAAACCATTGAGGCGGATAAAGGAAGATCGGAGGGATGAAGCGCTGGGAGGGGGTAGTATGAAGGAGCAACGGAGGGATGAAGCGTGGGGAGATGGTAGCATGAAGGAGCAATGGAGAGATGGAGCGGTGTTGGGGTTAAAGGCGAGATGGAGCGACGAAGTGGGGGGGTGTTGGGGTTGAAGGTAAAAGGGAGGGATGATGTAGGAGGGTGGTGGACACTATGGATGCTGGGGGCGGGGAGGTGAGGAATGTCCAGCTGGGGAAAGCCGAAGTTACCATGTCTTTGGCTCTGTGGCTCAGAAGGGAAGGAGCGAAGAGAGCGGTGGTGATAGCGGATTCAGTGCAGTGGATTCCAGTTAATTGGGGCAGCTGCATATTTGGGACAACTCTTAAAGAACAAAAGCAAATCAAGAAGATATTTCAGAATCAGGTTTATTATCACTGGCATGTGTCGTGGAATTTGTTAATTTAGCAGCAGTTCAATGCAGTACATAATATACAAAAAGAAGAAAATAATTTGGGATTCCCTTTGTGTAACCAACACACACAAAATGCTGGAGGAACTCAGCAGGCCAGGCAGCATCTATGGAAAAGAGTAGAGGTAATGTTTCAGGTGGAGACTGTTCAACGGGACTGGAATAAAAGATGAGTCAAATTAAGAAGGAGGGGGGAGGGAGGAAGAAACGGTGACAGGTGAAACTGAGGGGGAGAGAGTCGTGAAGTAAAGAGCTGGGAAATCGGTTGAAGAGATACAGGGCTGGAGAAGGGGGAATCTGATAGAAGGTAGAAGGCAATGGAAGAGGGAAGAGCACCAGAGGGAGTTGATGGGCAGGTAGAATATAAGGTGAGAGAGGGAAATAGGAATGGAGAATGGTGAAGGGGGGTGGGGGCAGGAAGCTCGAGAAGTTGATGTTCATGCCATTAGGTTGGAGGCTACCCAAATGGTATACAAGGTGTTGCTCCTCCAACCTGAGTGTGGTCTCATCGCGACAGTAGAGGAGGCCATGGACTGACAAGCTGGAATGGGAAGTGGAATTAAAATAGGTGGCCACTTGGAGATCCTGCTTTTTCTGGCTGATGGAGCCTAGGTGCTTGGCAAAGCAGACTCAAATCTACATCGGGCCTCTCTGATATACAGGAGGCCACACTGGAGTACCAGATATAGCAGATGACCCCAAAAGACTCACAGGTGAAGTGTCACCTCACCTGGAAGGACTGTTTGGGGCCCTGAGCAGCAGTAAGGGAGGAGGTGTAGGGGCAGGTGTAGCACTTGTTCTGCTTGCAAGGATGCCAGGAGAGATGAGTGCTCTTCATTTATTTGGGAAAATATGCTGCTTAACTGAGACAGGAGACTGTTGCCGAACATATTTCAACTAGCGTCAGTTGCATGCAATCTGTGTGCTTTGAATGAGCAGTTTTTAAATAGCATCAGTTGTGGGCTTGTGTTAGAAAGCAGTGATTTTTGTCACTGAAGTTGGTGAGTAATAAACATTATCATAATTCAGAACTGATTTGCTCACTGTGGGTTCTAACATTCAAGCTTGGAGATGCTGGAAACAGCTGGGAGTTCACTATTTAAGGTTAGAAACTTCAAAGAATTTGAAGGTATCAACAATCATCTTGAATGTTACAATTAAAATGAAGATTTGGAGGATGGAATTGTTGAAAGCACTGTACGAAGGCAACCCACTATCTGCACAAGGTGCCTCTGCTGATTTTGTTACTTTACAGTCAATCAAAAGAATGCTTCAGTTTGATGGTACTGAAATAGTATTGATAGTGATTTATTTAAATAGTAATTTGTTATGCAATTAAATGATTGCCCTTTTTCTACTTATTTAACTATTTCCGTGAAACTTTGTCTAATTGCTGCAGCTGGTTAATTAGGCTAAAATGCACTGGTCCCAGTGTGTTAGAATTCCCTGTGGTTGAGGAACCGACATGAGATTTTGTGGTTGTGAAATTAACTCCCAGATAGTATGTTAACTCCAAGATGCCAGGGTCAGGGCCATCTCTACAGCATGCTTAAGAGTAGGATGAGCAGCCAGAAGTTATACAAATTGGTGCCAAAGACATAACTAGGAAAAGCAGTGGTTTAATGAAGAGTGAATATAAGGAAGCTAAAAAGCAGGACTTCAGGGGTAGTAGAATCTGAACTACTGCCTGCGCCACATGCCAGTGAGAGTAAGAATAGGATGATTTGGTAGATGAATGCTAGGCTGAAGAATTGGTGCAGGGAGCAGGGTTTCAGATTTGTGAATCATTGAACTCCCTGCTGGCAAAATGTGACTTGTACAAAAGGGACAGGTTACACCTAAACTCAAGAAGGACCAATGTCCTTGTGGGCAGATTTGCTAGAGTTATTCAGGATGTTTAAACTAGGTTGGCAGACAGATGGAAACCAGAGTGATAGGCCAGAGGATGGAGCAGTTGGTGTAATGGTAGAGAGACTGTTAAGAAGGATAGGCAGTGAATCATGCATAAATGCAGTTAGTTGGATGGGTTGAAATATGTTTACTTTAATGCAAGAAGCATCAGGAACAAGGGTGATGAACTTAAGTGCATGGATCAGTGATGAACAATGATGTTGTGGCCACTACAGAGACTTTGCTGTCACAAAGGCAGGAATGGATATTCCAGGGTTTGGATATCTTGACAAGAGAGAGGGAAGGAGGAGTGACATTGCTAATCAGGGATAGTATTGCAGCTGCAGAAAGGGAGAACATCATGAAGCAATCAGTATGGGGGGGGGGAGTCAAACAGGAAGGGAGCAATCGCTATTGGATGTATTTATAGCAACCTCCTCTCAATAGCAAAAGGGACACTAAGGAGTAGATCGATAGGCAGCTTTTGGAAATGTTTAAAATGACAGGAGGATCATTTTCATGGGTGACTCCAACTTCCTTACTAATTATTGGCACCACCTTAGTGCACGAGGTTTGTATGGGGCAGAATTTGTTGGGTATGGTCAGGAATGATTCCTAACATAATATGTGGACAGGCTGACTAGAGGAGAGGCAGTAATGAACCTGATCAGGTGACAGATCTCTCAGCGTGTGAGCATTTCAAAGACAGTGATCACAACTCCCTGAACTTCATCATAGCCTTGTACAGGGATAGGAGCAAACAATATGGGAAATGTACAGTGGAAATATGGAGGTTGTTTAGCGAGTAATTACATGGGGTTCTGGATATGTTTGTTCCACTGATTCAGGGAAAGGATGGTAGGGTGAAGGAACTATGGTTGACAAGAGGTGGAATATTTGGTCAAGAGGAAGACAAAAGCATACTTAAAATTTAGGAAGCAAAGATCAGAGGGCTCATGAGAGTTGTGAGATAACTAGGAAGAAGCTTAATAAGGATCTCAGGAGAGCCAGACGGGGACTGAGAAGGCCTTGATGAGTAAGACTAAGGAAAATTTAAAAGTGTTCTACACAATGAAGAATGGGAAAATTACTGGAGTCAGGATAGTACTGATCACAAATAAAGTGGTAAATTTGCTTGGAGTTGGAGATCCTTCGTGAATACTTTGTTTTATTATTCTCCTGTGAGTGGAACCTTGATGAATATGAGGACAGCATAGAACAGTCCAATGTGCTGGAACATGTCGAGGTTAAGAAAGAGGATGTGCTGGAGCTTTTGAAAAACATTAGAATAGATAAGTCCCTGGGGCCAGACAGGATATATCCAAGGTTACTATGGGAAACAAGGGAAGAGATTCCTATGCCTTTGGTGATAACCTTTGTGTCCTCAAGGAGTAGTACCAGAAGACTGGAATATGGCAAATGTTATTCCTTTGTTCAAGAAAGGTAATAGGAATAATCTTGGGAATTATAAAACAGGAAGTTTTACATCAGAGTTGGGAAAACTATTGGAGGGGATCTTTAGAGAAATAATTTAAAAGCATTTGAAGAAACATAGTCTGGTTAGGAATAGTCAGCATTGGCTTTATAAGGGGCAGGTCATTTCTCATAAGCCTGATTCACTTTTTCAAGCGAGTGGCAAATCCAGGGAAAATTGGCTTGCCCACATAAGGCAGAGCCTGGTAGTGGATGGAGCATATTCTGCTAGAGGTTGGTGACTACTGATGTTCCATGGGATCTGTTCAGGAATTCCTGCTGTTTGTGATTTTTATAAATGACTTGGATGAGGAAGTGTAAGGGTGGGTTAGTAAGTTTGCAGATGACACAAAGATTGATGGAGTTGTGGAGAGTGTAGAAAGTTGTCAAGTTACTACAGGATATTGACAGGATGCAGAGCTCAGCTGAAAAGTGGCAGATGGAGCTCATTCTGAAGAAATTTGAAGAGTTAAACTTTGGAAGATCAAGCAATGGTTAATGGCAGGATTCTTAGTAGTGTGGAAGAACATGGGGATCTTGGGATCCATGTCGGCTGTGCAAGTTGATAGTGTGGTTAAGAAGGTATGTTGGTCTTCAGAAGTCAAAGATTGAATTCAAGAGCTGCAAGATAATTTTGCAGCTCTATAAAACTTTGCTTAAACCACACATGGAGTATTGTATTCAATTCTGGTTGCTTCATGATGTGGAAGCTTTAGGAGGGTGCAGAGGTGGTTTACCAGAATGCTGCCTGAATTAGAGAGCATGTTTTACAAGGACAGGTTGAGTGAGCTATGGCTTTTCTCTTTGGAGGGAAGGAATAAGAGGTGACTTGATGGAAGTGTGTGAGATGAAAAGAGGCATAGAGTGGACAGCCAGCATCTTTTTGACAGGATAGCAATAGCTAATATGAGAGGGCAAACTTTTAAGATGACTGGAGAAAAGTAAAAGTAAGTTTATGGAATGCACTGCTGGTATTAATCGGAGAGGCAGGCACATAAGGAGATTTAAGAAACTCTTAGATTAGTATATGGATGAAATAAAAATGCAGGGCTATGTAGGAGAGAAGGTTTAGATTTATCTTGGAGTAGGTTAAAAGGTCAGCTCAACTTCATGGGCCAACGGACCTGCACTGTTCTATTTTCTATGAAGAAGAGATGGAGGGATGAATCTAGGGTTGAGAGTGAGGAGGGATATGGCTAGGATGGGGGAAGGGGCAGGAGGAGGGATGGAGAGAAGGGGGAAGGTCAGGGGAAGTGGGAGAGGAAGGGGCAGGGGATGGACAGATGGAGTGTTGGGTTTGTCAAGTGAGGGACAAGAGGAGTGACAAGGAAAGTGGTGGGATGTGGAAAAAGAGTGGTAGATGGTGAAATGGGAGCTATGCAGCAGCAGGATGATTTGGCAGTGAAAGAGGGTTGGGGGATGGACATAGGGGGTTGAGGGCAGGGATGAATTGGGGGTGAAGGGAGGTAGGATTGGGGAATGGGCAAAGGTAAGAAACGGATGTGATAGGTAGGAGAGTACAAAGGGGTCGGGGACAAAGTGGGCAAGGAGTATGAAGGGGAACAAAGGGATGGGGAGACAGAAAGGCAGGAGGGACAGGATAAGAGGGCAGGAGGAATGGATTTGTGGGAAAGAAGTGGGATGTGGCAGTGGAGTGAGGAGAAAGAAATGAGAGCGAGAAGAAGCAGAATGATGGACGGGGCAGATGGAAGATGAAAAAAATGGGGAGATGGGGGTCATGGAGGGAACGGGTGGCAGGGAGTAGGGGATGGATGATGTAAACAGATGTGTGGGGGAGTTGGTGATGGAGTGCATGAAGGCGAAGGGAACAAAAGGTGTAAACAGAGGTGAGAATGAAGGGACCAAGGGGGTGGAGGGTGTAGGGATGAGAGGACAGAGGGGGATCTGTAGGCATTGTTGAGAGGGAGGGAAGAGGAGAGACAAGAGGGTGCAGGTGTGAATGGGGGAACAGAAGGGATATTGTGGCTGGGAGCAGATGGACAGTACTTGTGTGTGGATTGTATTACCAGTCAGACCAAAAAGGATAGAGGCAGGGGAGGATATGATGGAAGTAATAGAGGAGGTTTGAGCCATTTGGTGGTGAAAGGCTTGAGATACTGTGAATGATGTTATGGTGAGAAAGAGGATGGAAGAAGGGGCAAACATATGGGAATGGGGAAGACTGTTGGAAGTTGGGGAGCTTTGGCTAGAGCTGGGAAGGGTTGAGCACTAGAAAGGGGGAGAAGGAAGGAAGATGGAGGTAGGTGGATAGGGTAGAAGGAAGGCTGTGACCCTGATTCTGGAAGGAGGAGATAAGGTGGAGAATGGGAGAAAAGATATAGAATGAACAATAGCAGATGCTTGGAAAGTTGGGAAATTGGATTATGCAAGCATTGAAATTGATGGATAGTGGAAGGGAGTTGCTGGGGTGTCAGACTAGTGATGAAATCATCACTGGGGTGTGCAGAGGAAGTGATCACAACCTGGGGAAGTGACAGCTGAGCTACTGGCTATATGGAAAGAAGTGGGGGAGAATAATGAACAGAAAGAGGAAATTTTTTTTTACATCATGGAAAGTGGTTCTTGAGTGAGGTTTAATTAGGGTGAAGATTGGGGTTAATACATGGGAAAGGGTTGTAGCAGGTTTGGGAGTTGTGATGGTAAGGGAGGGTGGCGGCGGATTGGAACAGGGAAGCTGGAGATAAGTGATAGAGTGGGTGGGGGAGAGGATGCGTGTTTCAGGTACTTCTAGTGACCGATGAGAAACAACACTGTAAAGTGGAGTATGACGGGAGTAGCATGGAAGAAGAAGATGGATTCAGGAATCAAGAATCTCAAGGGAGGGTTATGAAAGGTGAAATGTGTGTAAGAAGCCAAAAGAATATTTGATTCTTCACATTAGGGCAAGAAAGGGGCAGTGAAGGGCTGGGAAGTGAGGGAGGCAGGGAAGAAATGGAAAAGGAAAGTGAGATAGTATAGAAATTAGGAGTTGAAGAGGGGGAAATGGGCAAGATGAAAGCTTCATTTGAAGTTTGGGTGAGGTGGGAGCTTAATTGGGGGAAGATTGGATGGTGGAAAGGGGAGTGTGTGTTTTCGAAGAAGGAATGGTAGCACTTTAAAAGGAGGTTGAAAATAGTGATTATCAATTGTCCCACAAAGTTCATAAATCTTCCTGTTTTAATGTAGTTTTGCCTATCCTATAAAAGTTACCCTTGTGTTCATCCTGGAAGCATTTACTTTTATTTTCACTGAGCGGAAGGAGTAATAGCATTACTGGATTTCATCTTTAAGTAAATACTTTGCCCAAGTGGGGAGTAAATTGAGGCTTAGTGACATGGTGTAAGTAAGCCTCTTGAAGGCCAGATATAATGGAAAATTGAGGTTGCAGTTACAAATACAGCCATCCAGGTGTGTAACCTTTAATTTTACTCTTTTTTTTATTTCAAAAACTTTTGCTCTGAATATGTCGTACTTTCATTTATAATTATAAATAAGCTATTATTATCTTGAAACTTGTTATTGATCTGTGCCAAATTGGATGGTAGTTTTCATCTCAAACTAAATGCATACCACTTTTTAAAATCATATTTTTGTTTGCTTTGAAATTGTAGTCTTATTTTATATATACATTGCCTGTTTTTGCATTAAATATTCAACTCGGTGTCAAAGCCCACCATTGGTTTGTCAGGATCCAGATAGTAAATTGCTAAATTGCATGAAATTATGAAACCACTTCTGTTGAAACAGGACTGGTTCCTTAGGAGTTTGCAAAGATTTGGCATGACTTTGGCAAACTCATACAGATATGTAGTGGCGAGTATATTGACTGGCTGCACCGCAGCCTGGTATGGAAACACCAATGCCAGAAAATCGTACAAAAAGTAGTGGATACAGCCCAGCCCAGTCCATCACGGGTAAACCCTTCTCACTATTGACCACATCTACAAGCAGATCATCAAGGATCTCCATCACCCAGGACATGCTCTGTTCTCACTGCTGCCATCAGGAAGAAGATATAGAAACCTCAAGACTCACACCACCAGGTTCAGGAACAGTTATAACCCCTCAATCATCAGGCTCTTGAACCAAAGGGGATAGATAACTTCACTCAACTGCACTTGCTTCATTATTGAAATGTTCCCACAACCTATGGACTCCCTTTCAAGGACTCTTTATGTCATGTTCTCAATATTTATTGCTTATTTATATATCATTATTATTTCTATTTTGTACTTGCACTGTTTGTTTTCTTTTGCACACTGGTTGAAGGCCCAAGTTCATGTGGTCTTTTATTGATTCTCTTATGGGTATTATTCTATGGATTTATTGAGTCTGCCTGCAAAAAATGATTGTTAGGGTTGTATATAGTAACATATGTATTTTTGAAATTTGGTTCCTTTTTCAATACTCTGCATGTTAACTAGGGGAATGTTCTTTTTGTCTATCCTTTCATTCTTTTCCAGCATAAGGGCTTAAACAAAATAAGCTAGGCTAATGATTTTAAGGCTCGCCTCTTACCACAAAACTGTGGATTGAATTCCTGCTGCAAATTGAAGTATACTATTCAATCATGAATACCAGTGAACTGGAGAAATGTCTAGTGTGCATTCTTTTGTATGAAAAATATTAATTAAAAACTTTATTTAAAATGTGGTTAAGTATATAGGAAGAGGGCATTCCTTTTCCTGAGCCATGAACACCAGAATAGGGAAAAGCAAATATATGAGGTGGACTGAACAAGAACCATCTCTCACTGACTGTTTAATTACAGAGGTGGTGAGAATTTAAACTAGTATGAAGCTGGGGTAGGTTGAAATGGCCTGTAAACTTCATATAACCAGGAAATAGAAGCAGGCTGGAACATATAAATGAACATATAAGGGTGGACAAAAGTGTTCAGGGAATAACTAGCTATATATCACAGATATAAAAAGATGGTAATAATGCTGGAGAAATTTCTCTTAAAAAAATGTGCTAGTATGCACAAATAAAGTGCCCATGATAAAATAGGAACTAGAAAAGACTCAGGGAAAGGAGGGGAAGGGCTGTAGCTTACTTGTTAGAGTTTACAAAATGACAGGAAATGTTTTTTTTTAAATTTAGTACATTGAAAACAGAATTATTGTGGATAGAGATTCTTTTAAAAAGCAAGATCAGATCACACATAGTGAATGATGGCAGGAGGAGGAAATACACTTGGACATACATGTCGAACAATCATTAAGGATTTCAACTACTATTCTAAAACTAACTGACCAGAAGAGGTAGATATGGTAGATAATAAGTTTCGATAACATTTGCTAGACTGTACTCTAAAAGCACAGCAAGGAAAAACTATAATTAGATTTGCTTTCAAGGAATGAACCATAATAAGTATATGGCTGAAACAACTAAGCAATAATTACCACAATATAATTGTTACAGATTCCTCCAACCAGTGGAAGTAATTTGTCTGGACAATATCAGATACCTTTAAAATATGAATGAACAATTCTCTTCTAAAAATCTGAGGATTATAACCTAGTCTTGTGTAATAAGCCTATTTAATTTTAACTCTTTGAGCCCTGGTATCATTCCAGTAAATTTACTCTGCATGATTTTCAAGGAACATGTCAGGCACGATGTCCAGAACTGAACAGGAGGGGCATTCTCTGGCATTGATTTAGAATCGTTCTTTGGAGTGGATTTCTTGCAAATAGAAAGTTGAGGAAAGTTCACTATCAAATCAGTCATTTGTAAATTTATGCACTTTCTTATTTAATATTAATTTAATGATGCTGAAAAGGCAATAAAAAACATCATGACCTTTTTCCACAATGCAGGATAGCAATTAGAGATTTTGTTCTGCAACCAGAAGAAACCTCAGCTCCAGCTCAAAAGTCATATTGTAGTGCAATCAGTTTTAACTCCATCCTTCCTGTCAATTCCTCATTCCAAGTGTTTAGGAATAGATTTATTACCCACTCTGAAATTTTGATCAAGTTAAGATCCTGAAATCTTTCTGACACGTTGCTCTGCAGCTCACCCAGGTGGGCCCAGAATAACTGAAGATGAACATCTGGTATTCTTTCTTTCGCTTCCAACTCAGAGATGCTTGGAAATTGAAAAAGGTTATGACAGCTAATGTTACACTTAAACATGGTTAACTTGGACAGAAATGTGGAGACAATTGATTTGACTTCGATAAAATTTACATAATTTTGCAATTGAAGATTTCATTAAACTTTGCAAATAATTGATCAATAAGCAATGTCATTCTTTATGTTCTTGAGTTGATTACTGTATGCAAGCAAGCAAATCTCAAATTGTATTGTTTATATATTCTATGATAATCAATGTACTTGAATCTTGAATGAAGCATTGGAGTCTTCAAAGAATTTTATCACAGTTTCTAAATGTGTATTGAAGCATCTCAAGCAGTTTCCTCTTTACAACCACCTGACTTCTGTATACAACAGCCAAGTGTTCAAACTGCTCATTGATCTCAATACAAAGTTATCAAAATAATTGATAATGAGAACAGAGGACTTGATTTTATTTGCCACTAGGAAAAATGCAATGATGGTGAAGAACTAGCTTGTAGGAAATGCTGAGGAAGATATAGAAACAGAAACATAGAAAACCTGCAGCACAATACAGGCCCTTTGGCTCACAATGCTGTGCCGAACATGTTCTTACTTTAGAAATTAACTAGGGTTACCCATAGCCCTCTATTTTTCTAAGCTCCTGTACCTATCCAGGAGTCTCTTAAAAGATCCTGTTGTATCCACCTCCACCACCGTCGCCAGCAGTCCATTCCATGCACTCACTACTCTCTGCGTTTTAAAAAAAAACTTGCCCCTGACATCTCCTCTATACCTACTTATAGAAGTCCAATGACCTTCTATAATTGGTAGCTCCAGCCAAGAATTTCCTACAAAACTTTCAAAATGACTAAATTGGACTTCCAGTAAGATTGGGAGCCTAACTTTATTCACACTGGTACTCTCCACTGTAAAAATAGCACTGGCTTTTTAAGCAATTGATTTTGCTGATTTAACTTTCTATTCAATTCTATTCCGCAGCCATGGTAATATACATGTTTGTCCTAGTTTAATAGGTTTTACTAAAAGTCATTCAAATCAATTATTTCCCATTTGAAACATAATTTTTCCTCAACTGTATACATGTTCAAAATTACAGCTCCTTATTTTAAATAATCTATTTGCTCTAACCATGCATGCTTGCTTCAGTTTTTGGAAGAATAGTTTCTGCCTTTCTTGTGTGTAGATTTCTGTGGGCTCAGCATGCATGTAAGCTTGACAAGTAGGCATTCTGCTTTGTCCCTCAAGGTGCATTAGACTTGTTTTTGTACTATCAAGCTTTGTATTCTAGATTTTCCAGTGGCTGTTATTTTCTGATGGTACCGATTTAAAGTAAATGAAGCGGCACCACTCGGAGTATCTGGATTTAAATGTTAGAGATTGTTTACCAGCAACTAAAGCAGTCTGTTCAAATTCTTACCTCAATCAACATGACACTTTGACTTCCTTTAATAACAAGGCATCCATGAACGTGTTTCAATTATGTCTGACATGTAAATCAGAGGATTTGCTGAATTCTCTCCTTTTCCTGGACCCCTTATTGGGTTGCACTTTCATTGTTCATGACACAAACTTCCTCCATTCTGTAAAGTTGTTTGATTGAAGTTACTTATAGCTGAGGTTCACCTTATTCCTATCAACTGTGCTGGGATTAGTAGATATTGAATGGTCTTAACAATTGGAACACCTTTTTTAACAAATTGTTTTATACCCGAGTCCACACAGGCTCTGTGGTGCTGAAATAATTTTTAGAAACTCCCAATTGCTGCCACAGCTATCTTGGCACTGAAATCATGATTCCCCCGATCTAGTTGTCAGCGTGAATGAGTATTGCAAGTAATAATAATTGTAATACATTAGGAATGATCATGTTTCAAACTAGTTTTATTAAAATAAACTAAGATATATTAAAATAACTGAGAAATTTGTTATGAAATCTGCTAGTTATGAATTTGTATGTAGGACAACATATTGATGCTGCCCTGACTTAAAGAATGATATTGCTGGCAAATTTTATTTTCACCTACTCTTGTTTTCAAGTCAAGTAATTTTTAAGCATGATGATACTTTGTTATATTTTTCTTAAAATAATAATCTGTATTCTTACATACTTCGCTTCCTCTTCATATAAATAGTTTGTTGATTTTAGTGACAAGTCAATGACCACATTTAAGTATTAGCTGTAGATGATGCCTTCTCTTTCGCCAAGTAGGGAAGCACCGGTGCAGTGTCAGCAATCCAGTAACCAACCTTTTATTTTCTAACTAGTCACAGTTGTTCTACCAAATGCACTGGAAAAGGAAGTAAGGTGAAGTAAGGTATTTCTGGAATTTGGACAAGGACTGAGCATTTGAAATGTGCATCATTATTATTGTTTTGAAGAGGCTGTAAGCTGCTGATGTAATCCCAAAAATTCTTTTGCCAATAACAATTCAACACTCAAATGTTGCTCTGCATATATTTGCAGGGCAGGTGCGCACACAGATGCAAATACACACTCTTTAATGTGACTGGTACTACATTCAAGTACAAAATGCATATATTTGGGGAGTAATTACAATAACAGTGAGTTGAATCCATGTATTTAATTTAAAAATTCTAGTCTGTAATGTTCATTATCATAGGATTACTTTGCAAGCCATATCTTAAGGATTTTTTTTATTGGTCCATTGCCTTTTGATTTTCTGAAATGGTTTGCTGTGTTAACTGCTTTTGTTAGTGACGCCCATTTTCATTAGTGAGCCAAGTAAGGTAGCATTCTTTTAGGTAGCATTATATCATGCTTCTTATATTATTTCACTGAGGACAATGTGACCTTGGCTTTTATATTTTGACCAAATTCAGAAGGTGGGAATTGTTTGCTTAGTTTCTGGTTGACTTTCCAAGTTTCTGGTCTTACCCAGCTGACAGATGCCCAATTCTGTTCAGTCTGTACACATGACTGAGTATTTTATTACTGCCATATGTACGGAGATGTGATGAAAAAGCTTTGATTTGCATGCCATCCAGGTATAGCATTGCAGTTACAGAGAAAAGACAGTGCAGGTAGACAAATAAAATGCAAAGGCATAACATGATCAGGAGATCAAGAATTCATCTTTTAGCATACGAGAGGCTCATTCAGGAGTCTAATTACAGTGGGATAGAAGTTGTTCTTGAGTCTGATAGTTTGTGCTCTCAAGCTTTTGAATTTTCTACCCAATGGGAGAGGGGAGAAGAAGAAATGACTGGGGTGTGAGGAACTCATGATTAAGTTAACTGCTTTCCCAAGTGTAGACTGAGGGGAGGCTGGTTTGTGTGATGGACTAAGTTATGTTCAAAACTCTTCGGAATTTCTTACAGTCTTGTACAGAGCAGCTGCCATACCAAGCTATAATGCTTTTGGATAGCATGGATTGTAAGGTGCATCTATAAAAATTTGTAGCAGTCATCACAGAGAGGTTGTGGTCTGAATTTGCTGGCTGCTGAAAGGGTTCATGGATCTTCTGCCACCTGGGAACTCCTTTTGCAGCTTTAATTCTGACTTTCTAACTGGTTGGGTCACAGAGAGTTAACGGGAGTGAAACCCAGAGGTTGACCTGTACTTTGCAAAACAGATCAGTTACTGCGCAATCTTTTAAGTAGCTCTGCTTTGGTTAATTGTAAATCATGTCAAATTTGTGTAATGCACCAGAAAAGAATATGTAATTTATGTTGGATAGAGAGGTTTGTGAGTTATGGCACAGTTCTGCAAAGTTCCATATAGGTCATATCTAGATTACTGGTTCAGCTGATAATTCTTATTGGCTATTTTTCAAGCTTTTATATTTCTTCATGTTCTCAGTTAATTTCTGTGTTACCATGTCTTAGGCTCAATAATGAAAATGGGAGTCACTGACAAAAGCAGCATTTGTTACTTCTGATAAATGAATGATGAATTACAGGAACTACTGCTGCGGTGAAAATGCTTGTGAGTTCTTACATTTACATCTAAGAATAAAAGAAACAGTTTCAAAGTTTGGTTTAGATGATGCTTGGAAATTAACTGATAATGATATTCCTATGCTTCTGCTGTCTTTGTTTATTTTTTTGGTGGTAAAAGTTGTGGGTCTGGGAGATGATGCCGTAGGACTCTTGATCAGATATTGCAGGTATTACTGCTGCTGTGCTCTGTTGATGGGATAAATGTTTAGTGTGGAGAATTGGTGCCAGGCAACAAATTGTTTTGTCTTGAATAGTGTTGCCTTTATTGAATAATTGTATTATATTCTTCCCACTGAGTTGTAGCTTGTAACAATGGGACTTATGGGCCTCCAAACAGTAGCCAGGATATGGGGAGAGGGTTCAAGTTACATTGGGAAATAGAAAAGGCATGTAAAAAGGGCAATGTTATGATGGTCATGGGGGATTTCAATATGCAGGTAGATTGGGAGAATCCATGACATAGCGGTCTCTACGGGGCCAATCAACTTTTTTCTTAAATGTTTTTTTTATGATCATGAGACATTGCTGGGCATTAAGAACTTCAAATACTCGGGTCTGCCACTTAAGTGAGACGCTCATTAGTGAAGGAGCTGGACTTGGTGCGGACCATGTAGCTGCCTGCAACAGAGGTACGTTGGAGTCGGTGAGTGAAGGCGGTGCACAGTCTAATAGCAAATGGTTATCCAAGTTGATAACTTAAAAATTGCAACACCCTGTTGTTGGACATTGGTAATGTGGAATACTGCAAGCCCGGTTTACTGCTTTATTTGCAGGATCAACAGCAGGGAGCAGCATGACCACCATTATACCACGGACTAGGCCTCATGTGGTGATGTCTTCTATTGCAGCTGTACAGCAGAGGTGACGCTGAGGTGGCATGCTGGCATCGGTGCTCTTCCCCAGTGTTCACTTAGTGGAAGAAAAGTTGAACTGTGTTGGCTGCAGACTGCTGAGGGCTTGTCATTGACAACATCCATGGGCTCAGGGATTTGGGCTATATAATACTTCTTTGAGTGACTGTATGTTTACTGCTATTTTATGTGCCTTGTGCTGTGTTTTGCATCTTGGCCATGGAGAAATGCTGTATCATTTGGCTGTATTTATGGGCGTTCAGGTATGGCTGAATGACAATTAAACTTGAACTTGATGCTGGATCTTAAGAGAGGGAATTTGTAGAAAGCCCAGGAGATGGCTTTTTAGAGCAACTTGTGGTCAAGCCCACTAGGGAAAAGGCAAATCTGGATTGAATTTTGTGTAATGAACCAAATTTGATACAAACCCTCTGGAGGCAGTGATCATAATATGATAGATTTCACCCTGCAGTAGAGAGGGAGAAGCTAAAATTGAATGTATGGGAGTAATGGAAACTACAAAGGCATGAAAGAGGAGCTGACCAAAATTGGTTGGTAGGTAGAGTTGTAATGGCTGGAGTTTCTGGGAGTAATTCAGAAGACAGGATTGGTTCATCCCTCAGAAGAAGCATTCTAAAGAGATGATTAAGCAATGGTTGCTGACAAGAGAATTCAAAGGCAGCATAAAAGCAAAAGAGAGAGTGTACAATATAGCAAAAATTACTGGTATGCCAGAGCATTGGGAAGCTTTTAAAAACTAACAGTAGGCAACTAAAACAATAAGGAGAGGAAAGATGAAATATGAAGGTAAGCCAGCCAATAATATTAAAAAAAAAGAGGATACTGAAAGGTTTGTCAGATATACTGTGTAAAGAGTGAAAGAGAGGTGAGAGTGAATACCAGATCATTGGTAAATGATGCTGGAGAGGTAGTAATGGGGGACAATGAAACAATGGACAAAATGAATAAATATTTTGTGTCATTCATCACTGTGGAAGATACCAGCAGCATGGCAGAAGTTCGAGAATGTTGGGGAATGAATGAATGCACTTGCTATAACTAGGGAGAAGGTGCTTGGGTAGCTGAAAGGTAAATCACCTCGACCAGTTGAACTATACCCCAGTGTTCCAAAAGAGGTGGCTGAAGAGATTGTGGAAGTATGGATAGAGAGCTTTCAAGAATCTCTAGATTCTGGAATGGTTCCAGAGAACTGAAAGATTGCAGATGTCACTCCATTCTTTTTAAGAAATTCAGAACCAGTTAGCCTGACTTAAGTAGTTGGGAAGATGCTGAAGATGTTATTAATGATGAAGTTTCAGGGTACTTAGAAGTACATGATACAATGGACCGAAGTCAGCATGCTTTCTTTAAGGGGAAATCTTGCCTGACAAATCTATTGGAATTCTTTGCAGAAATAACAGACAAAGGAAGAGTCAGTGGTTGTTATTTATTTGTATTTTCAGAAGGCCTTTGACAAGGTGCGCACATGAGGCTAGTAAACAAGATAAGAGCTTATGATAATACAGGAAAGATACCAGCATGGACTGAAGATTGGCCAACTGGAATAAAGACTTTTCTGGTTGGTTGCCAGTCACTAGTGATGTTCAGCAGGGGTCTGTTTTGGGTCAGCTGCCTTTCACATTACAGTGGATTCCGGTTAATTGGGATACGTTGGGCCCAGTACATTTTGGCCCAATTAACTGGCTGCTCCAATTAACCAAAGTTTCATGGAGATAGTTAAGAAGGTATTAAAAAAAGACAAACTACCATTTTACTGAGTAACAAATTATGTATGTAAATAAAAATTTAAAATAGATATGCCCCTTCATTAGAACAAATGTGATGGAAGTAGAGGGATTTGTAGAGTGTAGTGAAAGTCTTACAGGAAGCTGGGTTGGAGGGGTATAATAGATAACTGTAGGAATCTGTGAGCTTCAAATAGATGTTTGTGTTTTGCCTATCCATCGATATGGCCACAGTGAGATCCACAAAAGAAAGGAAAGAGATAAAAATGCTTTGTGTGAATGTAAGTCCATGTGAAAATTGGAAGCAAGAATGACATTTTTTGAAACCTTTGACTGCAGGAAGCAGCACCAATGCAGTTGTTGATGTCCTGGAAAGTTGAATAAAGACTGCCCACAGCTATACCATTGATATGGAGAAAACAAATGGAATTTAAATTGTTCAGTGTAACAATGAATTCAGCCAGGTGATTGGATATGTTGGTGGAGGTAAGCTGTTTGGCCACATTGTCCAAGGAAGTAGTAAAGGTCCTCAATTTGTTCAGGTTTGGGATGGAAGTGTAGAATGATAGTATATTCATGATGAAGCAAGACCAGTTGGGAGCAAAAAATTAGAAACCATTGAAGTGGTGGAAAGCATTGAAAGTGTGCTGAATGTAAATGGAAGGAATTAAACCAGTGTAGAAAAGTTGGGATTAAAGGAGTAAGAAATGGATTTGGCTAGGCAAGAGCAAGCTAGAGCAAATCTTTCTACCTGACTCTCCTGCTTGTGAGTGTTGGGCAAAAGGTAGAAGCAGGCAACATATGGCTGTGGCGCTATGAGATCGGAAGCTATGGAGGTAAGATCCTGCAAGGAAGTAAGGTCCAGAACAGGGTGGGAGAGTGTGGCAGCATCATGGTCCAGAGTAAGGTTTTTCTGCAAGTTGATAATTATCCTCTGTGATGGAGGACAGTTCATCAGAGACAATATGCCACCTGTGTTTACAGGACAAAGTCAGGATGGCCTCTCAGTGAGTGGATTGCTACAAGAAAAGAAGGGGGTAAGGGGGTAGGTTCGAGTGAGAGAGGGGAAAATGAAGGCATTCAATATTGTTATAGTTGGAGGTGGTAATGGGGGCAAGCTCCTACTACCTATTAAATGCTCCCAATGAAGTGCACCTCAAATAACCTCTGACAACTAAGTTCAGACCCTGGCCTTCACGTGTGACTTAGCTACTAAGCCTGGCTGAACTGTTTCTACTGACAGAAGAAGGGGCAGAGGGAGGTTATTGGTGCCTTAAAACCAGTTGCTTCAGTCAGATGGGGCTCATCAGCCGTGGTTGGCGGCTCATCTGGGAGAAGGGAAACTCCGATCTCAAACATCCACTACCTTGTAGCTATACCCTCTAATAGGGACGGCTTCAGGAGTAAACCCTGAGGGAAAAATCTGGAGCTGGAGTCCCTAAGGTAGTCTTGCATTGAGCTTAATGTTGACTGGCAGCTCCTGCGATACTGCTGGTACCAAACTGTATCAGTCTCTGCTTTTCCTTTGGGTTCATCAGATGTGTGGTGAAGGGGAGTGTGCTACATGGGCAACAGCTTGCTCTCCTTATTGTACTGCCCAGACTTGCTCATCTAGTCAACTAGGATAAAATATCCATGGTCATCTCTGACCGATGGAGGCCACAGACTCAGACTTAGAATTATTAGCAAACAGTTCCTGAGAGGGTAGTGGCGAGAGAGAAGGTTTCAGATCGATTGGGAATTCTGAAGTCAGTAGGAAGAGTGTACAGTATTGGATGAAGATACCTGGCCTGAGAAATGGGTGTTAAGATGGTGGTTATTTCACACATTTAGCTCTGAATCTTTTAGATTTTCACTTGCTTTTCACTTCAGGGCTAAAGCTTAAATTTACAAAACTGCTTTTGTGAAGGATCCATATTTTCCATGAACAATATGCTCACATTGTTTCGAATACTACAGGGAATACTATGCAGCTTGACAATATTTTGAAAAGGTCAAGAAGCAACATTAGGTCATGTAATCTGTTGAAGTTTTATTTTTATCAGTCAATCTGGCTTCATAAAATTCATCTGTCCTTTGCAAAGTGTAATTTTATATCAAATAATAAGCCTACTGTTTGTAGGGAATGGCTTAATAAAGACTTCATTATTCATCCTGCAGTCTATAATGCCAGAATTTTAGTGCAGAAATTTATAGTTAAGTTTTTGCAAAGTTTGGGCTTGCCTATCAAGGGCAGATTTTCATAAAGAAGTGTGAAGAGGAGGTTAAAAAAAGAAACCACGATTTTAGCAAGCTGAAAAGGTAACAGTTTTGTTATTTTTCTATATTATTGGATTGACCTTTAGTCTTGTGTTATTCAACAAAATTAATCATTTATTTGAAGTCATTGGGAATTCTTTGAAGTTTTCTCAGTCTTGTTTAGTTATCATTTTTAGAGTTCATTGCAATCAGAAAAATGTTTACGGAGTACTGAGGTTAATTTTTCCACATGATTAAGACATTTTATACATTTTAGTTAACTGCTTCATATTTCATATGAAATTTGGAGGATCAGCAAGTTATTCAGGCAGGATAGTTCACTAATATACAATTTCTTAATCTCTTGCAGGAGAGCCATGATATTTAATTTGTTCATGTTAATTCTGCAAGACTTTATTAATTGTTCTTATTAGGAAAATCTCGTCTATACCATTTCAAACATTGTGATAGAGACCTTGGACATAAGTAGCTTCCACAAATATTAGTGTGCAATTAAGCATAATGTAAATGAAAAAGCCCTTGTATTTGGAGACAAGAGATTCTACAGATGCTGGAAATTTTGTCCAATACACACAAATGCTGCAGGAACTCAACAAGTCAGGCAGCATCTATAGTGGAAAATGGGCAGTTGACGCTTTAGGCTGAGATTCTTCATCAGGACTATCATTGAAGCTTATAGATGTGAAGGGCCACAGGCACTTGGGCCATAATCAGATAAACTGGGAATGATGTGGATGAGAAGTGAAGGTCATGTGTTGTAGACAGTTAGTAAAAGATAAGGAATAGATCTGTGAGAGCTGAGTCTCTGTGAAATAAATACTGTTTGGTTAGGTAATGCTAGAGCTAGATGTGTGTTACAGTTGTGCCTTTTAAAATAACTTGTTAAAAAAGGAACTAATGCAATGATGCAGTGTACTGTTAATGAGAGTGTGTTTTAAATTGATATTTTTAGTTAGATAAACATTAGTTATTTAACAATACAGCAAAATAACCAAAGAATTTCCTAATTCAACTCGTTAAATTCCCCTTACAAAAATCATTAGTTTTGATAGGCAAGCCCAACTTCCTTGTAACTGAACTATAAATTTATACATTAAAATTCAGATATCCCCTATCTCAAGAAATAAGCAGTAAGACAATTTGGAATTGTTTTGCTGACTGTAATTTCAAGCATTCAGGCTTCAAGATGCCTGAAGTGGCTAGGAGTGAAAATGAAATGATTTCACTATTTCAACAAGTTAGAAACTACAAAGAATTTGAAGGTATTGATAATCATCCTGAATGTTAGAGTGAAATTGAATATTTGGAGGATGCAATTGTCAGTAGCATTTTATTAAGGCAGTTCATTATCTGCACTAAATGTATGTACTGATTTTGTTCATGTACAGTCAGTCAAAAGAATGTGCAGCGTACATTCGATGAATTCTTCTGTCAGTTACAATTAGGAACCAGAGTTTTATAGTACTGAAATAGTATTGTGGTGGCATCCGTCGGTCTCGAGAGACCATGGATCTTGCGCTTGGAGTTTCCAGGGCGCAGGCCTGGGCAGGGTTGTAGTTGCCCAAGCTGTAGGCCTTCCCCTCTCCACGCCACCGATGTTGTCCAAGGGAAGGGCACTAGGACCCATACAGCTTGGCACCGGTGACGTCGCAGAGCAATGTGTTGTTAAGTGCCTTGCTCAAGAACACAAAAACGCTGCCTCAGCTGAGGCTCGAACCAGTGACCTTCAGGTTACTAGTCTGATGCCTTGCCCACTAGGCCATGCGCCAACACAGGTATTATTATTGAAATAGTATTATTAATGTTCTAATTTGTTCTATATTTTACTTAAATACATATTTTTTTTTCTCAGTGAAATGGTAATTTGTCTTTTTTTATACGTTTTTAACTACAGTGATTCTGGTTAATTGGGACACATTGGGACTACTATGTTTTGGCCCAATTAACTGAAGTTTCATGGATATTAAGGTTAAAATGCTGTGTTTAAAAAAAAGACAAACTGAGTAACAAATTATGTATTTAAATGAAATACTGATTAAATTAGAACACTATCAATAGCACTATAATACTATAAAACTGTGTATTACTTAATAGTTATTGATGGAGGAATTCATCCAGTGTATGTAATGAACAAAATCAATGCAGGCACCTGGTGCAGATAGAGGTTCAGTGGTTCATTTTATTATCAAAGTGTTCAATTTGAAATTCTTCTTCTCCAGGTAGCTATGAAACCAGGAAAGAAAAGAAGGCAGCACAATCATCAATCCCCAAAATCCCCCTTCCCTGCAGAAAACAACTTACAGAAATGGAACAGGCTCATCAACTCCCAAGTCCCTCCTCCCGCACAAAAAAAAACAAACAAAACAGAACAGGTACATCAACTCTGAAATGCCTCTCTACTCCCTGCACAAAAAAACAAGAAAAATCGAGCAAAAAAAATCCACATAATATATATAAAAAAAACAAGACTGAAAAAAAGTATATAGTCCAAGTCCACTTCCAAAACGCAGAAAACTTCGGGAACGTTCTCTGGGCCCAGTAGCAGGCAGACCTTTCGCACTCCATCGCAGGGGCATCAAAAGACAGGCAGCCGGCACTCACCCTCTGCATTTGCCTCAGTGTTTCTCCCTCGTGGCTTTAATCAGCAAACAATGGAAGCTTTAATCAGGAAAATGGAGTTAAGCTATGGCTTGCAGCTCGTCCTGCAGGCTTCTCACAACGAGGTTCCCACACGTCTTCTCTGTCTCCTGGAATCCTCTCAGAGACTGCAGAGCTCTGAAGCACCAAAATGATGTCCAAGCTTCCACCTTTGCCTCAATGTTTCAATCTCCCTTGTCACTTTAATTCGCGAACAATAGAAGATTTAATCAGCGAAATGGAGTCGAACGTCAGTTCGCAGCCTGCCCACCCTGAGGTTCGCCCATTGCCTCTGTCTCCTGGAATCCTCTCGAGACTGCAGAACACTGGAATACCCGAATGATAATGGACTGCCTTCATCCAATGCTATTGACGATTGCACCTTCAATTTCATTGTAACATTTAAGATGATTTTTGACACATTCAAATTCTTAAAAGTTCTTAACTAGTTAAAGTAGTAAAATAGTTTAATTTTTATTCCTGGATTTTTCTGGCATCTCCAAGCCTGAATGCTTGAAACTGCAGTGAGCAAAACAGTTCTGAGTTGTCTTATTGCTATTTCTTAACAACTGTCTGTGACAACAATCAGTTTTTTGAACACAAGCACACACCTTTTTCAATATTTTTATTGATTTCTTACAAAAAAGAATACAGAGTAAAGGAGGATGTGTATCATATATCAATTACAATATATGTGAATCACACATAGTTTCATTACCCCATATTCATGTAAATAAATTGAATCGTAATATTGAAAGGTAATACTTTTTTTTTATTGTACAAAGAAATCTAAACTCACTACCAAGAAAAGCTGTTCGGTAAAGAAAAAGGAAAAAAAAATCCTTATTGTATAGTGAAACATATTATTAGCCAACATTTGTACTTGATAGCAAATCAAAGATTTTGAAAGTAATTCAGAAAAGGTCCCCACAATATTAGAAAGTCTTGTCTTGATTCAGAAATTGAACAACGAATCTTCTCTAAATTTAAGCATGACATAACATCGCTTAGCCATTGAGCATGAGTAGGCAGAGCAACATCCTTCCACCTAAGCAAGAATGCCCTCCTAGCTATAAGAGAAATAAAAGCCAAAATGCGCAAATCAGGTGTCTCCAAGATAATATCTTCTCTTCCAACAATACTGAATAAGGCAGTCAAAGGTTTTGGTTTAAAATTTACTTTAAAAGGTACAGGAGAAGTTTGAAATACTTCCTTTCAATATTTTTCAAGACTTTGGCATGTTCAGAACATATGAATTAATGAAGCCTCTCCATTGTTACAATTGTCACAATAGGAAGATATATCCAAATAAAAATGAGACAACTTATCTTTAGTCATGTGGGCCCTATGGACCACTTTAAATTGTAGGAGGGAGTGACAGGCACACAATGATGAGGTATTAACCAATTTAAAAATTTCATTCCAAGTTTCCTCAGAAATTGAAGTCTGTAAATCTTGTTCCCAGAGATTTTTAATTTTGTCAAAAGGAATGTTTCTCATTCCCAACAACATACTGTAAATATTAGATATTGATCCATTATGAAAAGGTTTCAAATTAAAAATTACATCTAATAAATTCTTATCAGGACTTTTAGGAAATGTGTGTACTTGAGAATGCAAAAAGTCTCTAATTTGTAAATATCGAAAAAAGTGGGTTTTTGGTAAGCTATATTTAGTTGACAACTGCTCAAATGAAAAGAGACTTCCTCCAACAAATAAATCCTGGAAGCTTTTAATACCCAGTCTATCTCAGTCTTTAAAGATTACATCAGTCATAGAAGGTTTAAAAAAAAGTTAGAAAAAATGGGACTTGAAAGAGAAAATCTTAATAAACCAAAATATTTTCTAAATTGTATCCAAATCCTCAAACTACAAAACTATCAGTTTACTTAAAAATAAAGGAATTGAGGATCCGAGGAGAGAAATGATAGAAAATTTATTAACAGAGTTAGCTTCTAAAGAAACCCAAACCGGGCAGTCCTCTTGGTTAATATAACTAAAATTCTGTATGTTGTATTCTGTATTCTGATTCTGTATGTTGACTGCCCAGTAATAAAACCTAAAATTTGGTAAAGCTAAACCTCCATTCTTTTTAGCTTTTTGAAGATTAACTTTACTTAGTCGAGAGTGTTTATTTTTCCATTTATATTTGATAGATTCAAGAGAATCAAAAAAGGATTTAGGAATAAAAAACAAGTAAGGCCTGAAAAATGTATAAAAAATTTAGGCAAAATATTCATTTTAATAAAATTAATTCAGCCAATCAATGATAATGAAAGGGGCAACCATTTTAATCGTGCCCTTTTTACATAATTCAGCAAAGTTAAAAAAAATTCTTTAAGTATTTATAATTCTTAGTAATTGTTACACCCAAATAAGTAAATTGATTTCTTACGATTTTAAAAGAAGGGTTCGTATTAATTGATACCAAATTATTCAAAGGAAAAAGTTCACTCTTCTGAAAATTTAGTTTTTATCCTGAAAACTGACCAAAACAGGAGAATAAAGAAAGTACAAAAGGTAATGAAGTCTCAACATTAGAAATATAAAGCAAAAGATCATCAGCATAAAGCAAAACTTTGTGAGTTATACTTAAAATACCAGTGATATCATTAGATTCCCGGAAAGCAATAGCTAAGGGTTCTAAAGCCAGATCAAAAAGCAAAGGGCTCAAGGGACAACCTTGTCTAGTTCCACAGTGAAATTTAAATGGTTTGGAATTCTGAGAGTTGGTGAGAACCTGAGCAGAGGGAGATAAATAAAGTAATTTAGTCCATTGAATAAAATCGGGCCCAAAATTAAATTTTTTGAAGTTTTTAAATAAGTAATTCCATTCAACCTGATCAAAGTCTTTTTCAGCGTCCAAGGATATCACACATTCCGATATCTATTTAGAAGGAGAGTAAATAGCATTTAATAAAGGATGAATATTAACATGGGAATATCGATTTTTAATAAATCCAGTCTGATCATCAGAGATAATAGATGTTAAAATATTTTCAATCCTATGAGCCAGAACTTTGGATAGGATTTTCTAGTCAACGTTAAGTAAGGAAATAGGTCTATATGATGAACATTCAGTTGAGTTCTTATTCCTTTTAAGAATAAGTAAAATAGAAGCTTCATAAAAAGATTGTGGCAACCTACCCAACTTAAAGGAAACTGAAAGGACTAAATATAAATGAGATATAAACAATGAGGTAAAAGCTTTATAAAATTCTCCAGAAAAACCGTCGGGACCTGGAGCCTTCCCCGAATGCAATGAACATATAGCCTTGGCAATTTCCTCATAAGAAATAGGTTGATCCAACTGTTTTCGGTTATCATCAGAAAGTATAGGGATATTTAATTGATCTAAGAAATTATTCATTACAGTATTATCTTTAGGAGAATCAGAATTCTAAAGTTTAGAGTAAAATTCTCTAAAGGTATCATTTATTTCTAAATGGTCAGTTGTCATATCACCATTAGCTTTACAGATTTCTTTAATTTGCCGTTTAAAGGTTTTTAACTGGTTAGCCAATAATTTACCTGTTTTGTCTCCATGAATATAAAATTGACTTTTATCTTTTAGGAGTTGAGTTTCAATTGGATATGTTAAAGGAAGATCATATTTTGTTTTAATTTCAACATGCCTTTTATGTAAAGCAAGTTCTGGAGTCAAGGCATATTTTTGATCTAGTTGTTTCAGCTGATTAGCTAGTTCAATTCTCTCTGTTAGCTTTTTTTCTTAACAACATTTGCAGTATAAGAAATAATTTCACCTTTAGGCTGACTTATACTTGTGTGTCACATCTACACTGTAGGGTGATGTGCACCTCTCCAGAAAAGTTACTCACGTGTCATGGCGACACAGACTGCAACAACTGTGATTGGTCCGCTTGGTACTATTGCATTTCCTCCTATGCATTTCCAGTTGCTTCTTCTCCGCCACGTCTGCACGTACATCAATATGAAATAGATGAACCAAATCGTCAAATCTACCTGACAACATGCGAAAATGTTTGAAATGTTCCTCGTCCACATCCCTCACGAAGAAACTCAACACAGTGGCATAGAAACCCGACCGCCAACTAGTGTTTTGGTGCACATCAACGCATGCTCGCTACGGCGTAGAGCAATGCAGAAGTGAAAAATCAGGGCTGTGGCGTAGCCCATACGCACAAGTATAAATCAACCTTTAAAGGTATCCCATATAATAAGACTAGAAGTCTCTTCTGACGTATTCTCTTAAAAAAAAAACAATAATTTGTGTCTCCAAAAATTTTTAAAAATCCTTATCTGATAGCAAAGTTGGGTTAAAACGCTAAAATCTGTTTATTTGAAGGAAACCAGAGAGCTTTGAAGATAAAAACAGAGGAGCATGATCTGAAACAGCAATCTCTTTATATTCACAGGATCGAACTAATGGAATCAATTGGCTGTCAATAAAAAAAAATAATCAATCCTGGAATGCATATGATGGACATGGGGAAAAATGAATACTCCTTATCTATTGGATGTAAGAAATGCCAAATATCAACAATATCACATTTCATTAGAAAAGATTGAATAAGCAAGGCTGATTTACTAAGTATTGCTGGTTTAGAAGGTGATCGATCTAAAACTGGGTCTAACCAACGATTAAAATCTCCACCCAAGACCAATGAGTAAAGATTTAGATCAGGTAGAAGTGAAAAAAATCGCTCAAAAAACCTGGATCATCTATATTCGGGGCATACAAATTAGCAAATACCATTAATTTATTATTTAATTTTCCTGATATTATAACAGAACGCCCATTGGTATCACACACTGTTGAACAAAAGAAACTGTATTATCCATAAAAATTGAAACATCCCTAGACTTAGCTTGAAAGGAGGAATGAAATAAGTAGGCCTTTCCAACAACTGAAGAGACATAAATTATCTCATTTACAAACATGAGTTTCTTGTAAAAAAAATTATTGGGACCTTAAGTTTTTTAATATAGTTAAATATCTTATTCCATTTCACAGGGTGGTTTAATCCTATAACGTTAAAACTAAGTAAATTAATAGTATGATCCATTTTAGTACTACTTAAAAGGAAGGTTAGAATAGTAACCACTGAAATTTATTTTAAATCCAAACAATGAACTTTAAGATAAAGTAACCAGGCAACAGATGTGGCCAAGAGACCAAAACAGCTCCCAGAAAAGAAAACACCTAACGCCCCACCCACCTCCCAAAGTCAAGAAGTCGACCAATAGACAGTCGACAGCTAAACCTACTGACATTACCCTCACAAAGAAAGCCTACTGGTTTAGCAAATAAATTTTCAACGTTAGCTGCGTTCCAACTAGACTAAATAAAAGAAAAAGCCAGCTAGACCTTATTGAAAGAAAAAAACACCTCAAAAAAAAGTATAATGTAAAATATTTTTTAAAAAACTATCAAAATTCAACACATTAACACGCAAGGTATTAACTCATTAAAATCTTATTTTCTAAGTAAAGTAAAGAGTTCAAGAAGAGAGTTAGCTACAAAGGCATATCAAAAGTAAGAGAAGCAATTATTCATGTAGGAAAATGTTAAGTAGTCAAACTTAAGCATCTAAAAAATTTTGGGCTTTCTGTGTCAAATGAAATTTCCGAGAACCATCCCTCAAGATAATTCTGAGCTCAGTAGGATAATGGAGAGATGGCTTAAAACCTTTGTTATACAGTTCCGACATAACCTTCTTAAACTTGAAGCGCTCATTCATCGCCTCAGGTGAATAATCACCAACAATTCTGATCTTCTGACCGTTGTAATCAATTATACCTCTTTGGCAGGATTCACGAATTAAAAGTTCCTTTGAAAATCATGACAGGTTATCAAAGATCGGGGCTTCTCTCCTCTGGGAGAGAGAGATGGCTGGGCACGAGCGATCTATGCGCTTGGTCAATCTTAGGTGGAACTTTTAAAATCTTAGGGAATAATTTTGGCAAGAAGTTTGCAAAGAATTCTGTAGGCTGATTATCTTCCATTAACTCTTCAAGACCCGGAATTCATAGATTATTTCTTCTACTTCTGTTTTCCAAGTTGATAATCTGCTGTCTTAATTTTTCATTAGACTCTGACTGTTTTTCACAAAGCATTTGCAGATCTTCAGTTTTCGCATCCAAAATCGTCCATCGGAGTATCTTCATTCTCCTGTAGTCGTTTATCATGTTCACGTAAGGTTTTTTGAATAGAATCAAGTTTTACATCAATTTGTTTAATTTCAGAGCTGAGTTGCTAAAAATTCTGCTGGAATTCCTCAGAGAATTCGTTTTTATGTTTCCGAAGCGTCTCCATAATAGATTCCAACGTTTCAGGAAGGTCCTCTTTTTTCTTAGTACCTTTGGCAGCCCTCATAATAAAACAACATTACATTTAAAAGCAAGATTTAAAAACAGGTTGGAAACAGCAGGTAATATAGTAGGTAATATAGGAGCAGCTTCAAAAAGCTGTTAATCCGTCAGCAACCAGTAGGCATCTCAGAAGCACACACCTGATGCTATTTAGAAATTGTTCACTCTAAGTATGGTGTAGTCTGCAATGGTCACACAAGAGCATTTTGACTGACACCAGTTACAAACTGTTCGGCAAGTCTCCTGTTGAATTAAGCATCATAGTGCCCAAATAAACAAAGTGGGTCCTGGCAATTTTCTCAATTAGATTTTGTTCTTTAAGAGCTGTCCCAAATAATCAGCTAACCTATGGCACAATTAACTGGAATCCACAGCATTTCCATGAAACTTCAGGTAATTGGGGCAGCCACTTAATTGGGCCAAAATATACTGGTCCTGATGTGTCCCAATTAACTTGAGTCCACTGTATTTATTTTGTAAAGTATAGTAATTTTTATGTCTTTGCATTGTACTACTAATGCAAAACAACACATTTCATGTAATTTACATCCAGTGATAAGAAACCTGATCCAGATACAGATATCTGAATATCAACGTAACCTGAAGAGTGATGTATTAGTTCAGCAGCAGCAAGGGAGTTGACTGGAGACTAGACTCTACATTAATACCATAGGCCACATAGGTGGCCACATGCATTGATTCCCTGGGAGTTTAGATGCTTTGACTTTGAAATTGTTGCTGAGTGGGCCATAATAGCTAGTAAATGTCCAGCTCAAAAATCAAGATACTAGATAAAACACTACCTGGAAAGTCAAACTGGAAGAGGAATTTCCTGACAAACAAGAGAAAATCTGTAGATGTTGGAAATCTGAGCAACACACACAAAATTCTGGAGGAACTCAGCAGGCCATACAGCATCAGGAAAAGCCATGAAATCAAGAAAGAAAAGAAAGGCAGCACGATCATCAACCCCCAAAATCCCCTCTCCCTCCAGGAAAAAAACACAACAGGAGCATCAACCCCCAAGTCCCTTCTCCTGTACTCTTTTCCTAAATGCTGCCTGGCCTGCTGAGTTCCTCCAGCATTTTGTGTATATTGTGAGGAATTTCATGAGTTGGGTTTGTCTTTTAATAATGTTACAGTGAGGAACTTGCAAGACCCTCCTACTCACTCTAACACTTCAGTCAGAAGCTGCTGTTGAGCCCTAGGACAGCTTTGTGATCCCAATGGAGAAAAAAATCAGCAGTCTTCATCCAGGAGTGAGATAAACTGATTTACTGTGTGACTTAAGTGCCAGGTAGGAAATGACACAATCCTTTGTTAAGGTGTGATTGGTGAAGTGGGAGTAAACGAAACTAACTCTCGTAGAGTTCTGACAATGCTTGCAGCACAATCTCATAATATTATCCTTTTTCCCCCCACACAATTGAGCTGATGGCAATGCTCATTTCAAGTATCGGTATGAATTAGATAAAGTTATTATCCCAGCAAGCTTCCCTGGATTCATGTTATTTATATCTGTAAGGATGTTGCTTTCATTTTATATTGTTTTTCTTATTACTATATGTTGTTATGCTTTGCATTGAATCTTGAAATTCTAAGAAGATGGTACCTTTTAGAATAGTGTAATGGTTTCGGTAGTTAATCTGTGCCCCTTCTGCTTTTGGATTTCGTATGAGATTGTACCTGTTGAAATTAATTTCAGGATGCTACTGGTGCCATGTGTTTGTGAGGCCAGAACTAGGAAGATTATACAGGTTAATATGTGGTTAAGGATTTGGTGTAAGAGGGAAAGCATAAGGTTTTGGATCATTGGGCTTTCTTCTAGGGAAGGTGAGACCTGTACAGACGGTTTGCACCTGAACAGGAGGGGGACTAATATCCTTGTGGGAAGAATTGTTAATGCTGCACAGCATGGTTTAAGTTAGAGCTGTGGGGGGGGGGGGGGGGGGGGGATGGGAACCATAGTGCCAGAACAGTTAGTGGAAAGGTTGTGGAGGCAAATGTTGGTTAGACTTCAGATAAAGTTAGGAATCAAAGTGTTGAGCACACTGACTAGTGTCCTGTGCTGCCTATATTTAAATGCAAAAAAGTATTGTAAGAAAGGTGGATAATAGTGCTGAAGATGAGGTAGCTGGTTTACAATCAGACACGATGTGTAGGATGGGTTATAACGTAAAAGGCGGACAAATTCGAAAAGGTAATTACTGGACTGAAGGTGTTATATCTGAATGCACACAGTATGCAGAAAAAGGTAGATGGACTTGCAGCACAGTTGTAGATGGGCAGATATGATGTTGTAGGCATCACTGAATCCTGGCTGAAAGATTATAGCTGGGAGTTTAACATCTAAGGATACACATTGTATCAAAAGGATAGGCATGAAGGCAGAGGCGGCGGTGTTGCTCTGTTGGTAAAAGATCAAATAATCAGAAAGAGGTGACATAGGGTTAGAGTGTGTTGAATTATTGTAGATAGAGCTCAGGAACTGCCAGGGTAAAAAGACCCTGATGAGAGTTATGTACAGACCCCCAAACAGTAGAAAGGATGTGGCCCACAAATTACAACAGGAGATAGAAAATGTATGCCAAAAGGGCAATATTACAATCGTCATAGGGGACTTCAATATGCAGGTAGATGGGGAAAATAAGGTTTGTGCTGGATTACAGGAGGGGAAATTTCAAGAGTGCATGCAAGATGGTTTTTAGAGTAGCTCATAGTTGAGCCCACTGGAGGATCAGCTATTCTGGTTTGGGTGTTGTGCAGTGAACCAGAATTGATTAAAAAGCTAAAGGTAAAAGACCCCATAGGGAAAAGTGATCATAATTTTATTCAATTCACCCTGAAGTTCGAGAAGGAGAAACTAAAGTCAGATGTGTCAGTATTAGCGTGGAGTAAAAGGAATTACAGAAGCATGAGAGAAGAGTTGGCCAGAATTGATTGGAAAAAACCACTGGCAGGGATGACAGCAGAGCAGCAATGGCTAGAGTTTCTGGAAGCAAATTCAGCAATGGCTAGAATTTCTGGAAGCATGGGATATATACATCCCAAAGAGGAAGAAGTATCCTAAAGGCAAGGTGACACAGCTATGGCTAACAAGGGAAGTGAAGCCAGAGAGGGCAGGTAATAGAGCAAAAATTAATGGGAAGTCAGAGGATTAGGAAGCTTTTAAAAAACCAACAGAAGGCAACTAAAAAGTCATTAAGAAGACAAAAATGGAATACGAAGGTAAACTAGCCAATAATAATAAAGAGAATACCAAAAGTTTCTTCAGATACATGAAGTGTAAAAGAGAGGTGAGAGTGGATATTGGACCGCTGGAAAATGATACTGGAGAGGTGGTAATGGGGCACAATGAAATAGTGGGTGAACTGAATAAGTATTTTGCATCATTCTTCACCGTGGAAGGCACGAGCAGTATGGTAGAAGTTTTAGGTGTCAGGGGCATGAAGTATGTAAAGTTACTATGGCTAGAGAGAAGGTTCTTGGGAAACTGAAAGATCTGAAGGTAGATAAGTCACCTGACTAGATGGTGTACACTGCAGAATTCTGAAAGAGAAGGCTGAAGAGTTCATAGAGACATTAGTAATGATCTTTCAAGAATCACTAAATTTTAGAATGGTTCCAGAAGACTGGAAAATTGCATATGTCACTCCACTCTTCAAGAAGGGAGAGAGGCAGAAGAAAGAAAACTATAGGCCAGTTAATCTGATATCAATGTTTGGGGAGATGTTGGAATTGATTAATAATGAAGTGGTCTCAGGGCATTTGGAGGCAGATAAAATAAGCTAGTCGGCATGGTTTCCTCAAGGGAAAATCTTGCCTGACAGATCTATTGGAATTCTTTGAAGAAGTAGCAAGCAGGCTAAACAAAGGAGAATTGGTTGATGTTAAGGTGCTACATATGAGGCTGCTTAACAAGCTTGAGCCCATGGCATTACAGGAAAGATTCTAGCATGGATAAAACAGTGGCTGATTGGCCAAACAGGAGGCAAAGAGTGTGAATAAAGGGAGCCATTTCTGGCTGGCTGCTGGTGACTAGTGCAGGCATCCCACCCTGCAAAAACTCATTTCAGGGAGGTAGCACCATCAATTTGTGGGTGACTCCAAGAACCTCCGGGAGAGGTGGGATGTCTGCAATAGAGTAGCTCCTTAGCAGCTGGCCAGCTAGTTTTTTTTAAATTTGTTTTTTTATACATTTTACAAATTAAACAACCCCAAATCAAAATGAGGAACATTAATACAGTGCAAAATTAAGCATACAATGACAATATGATACAGAGAAAGAGAATTTTTAAAAAGCACCTAAATTGAAGACAAGTAAACTTAGTATCCTCCCCAAGCCCCACAACACAAAAAAAACTCCAGACCAACCACAACACAATATAGAGAATATAAATCAGGACAATCAAACTCCCAGACTGTGAATACACTTAGCAACAGAGGATAATAATGCCTACTACCAGAAAAAAAAGGGAGCTGAAAGCAAGGGACCGAAAAAAACCAAAAAAATCCTAGTCAAGAGGAAGTTTATGAAAGTACTCGATAAAAGGTCCCCAGACCTTATGGAACTTTAAATCCGAATTAAGAACTGAATAATGAATTTTTTCGAGGTCCAAGCAGGCCATAATGTCATTAAGCCATTGAGCATGAGTGGGCGGGGCAACATCTCCATCTAAGGAGGATCAAGCGTCTAGCCAGGAGAGAGGCAAAGGATAATATTCGGCATTTGGTCGGACTCAGATGTAAATCTGTCTCGCCCCAGAAACCGAACAGAGCAATTAAGGGGTTTGGTTCTAGGTGCTGATTCAGAATATACGATAACGTAGTGAAGACATATTTCCAAAATTTCTCCAGTACATATGAATGAGAGAGGCCTCGCCCCTCTTGCATTTATCACAAAGCGGACTAATGTTAGGGTAGAATGGAGATAGTTTAGATTTAGACATATGGGCTCTATGAACAATCTTAAACTGTAAAAGGCAATGGCGAGCACAAAGAGAGGTTGAGTTAACCGATTTGAGAATCGAGTCCCAACTCTCATCAGATAAGGAGGTATTTAAATCCTGCTCCCATGCCATTTTAATTTTATCCACAGGGGCCCGTCGTAAGGCTGACTGGCCAGCTAGTTTAAATAACTTTAGCTATGCTAATGACTGAATGACACCTGTTAAACTCACCTCAACAGTGATTTAACCCACCATGGGCAATAGAGAAGTCACACTGTCATTATTTTTGACCCTTATTAGGCAGAGGTACACTTTAGTGTAGTCTGAGGTGAAGTACATTTTATATTTTCTTTTTTGGAACACTCTGCCATGGTGCGCGCTCTCGCTCGCTTGCTCTCAAAAAAATCGATTTCTGGGATATTGTATATATTTGCGGGCGTCAGGGAGCCGCTATCAATATGCAGGAGATTCCCAGAACTTCTGGGAGAGGTGGGATGTCTGCTAGTGGTGCTCCACAGGGGTCCGTGTTGGGACCGATTCTTTTTACATTATATGTCAATGATTTGGATGATGGAATTTATGGCATTGTGGCCAAGTTTGCAGATGATACAAAGATAGGTAGAGGGGCAGGTAGTTTGGAGGAAGTAGAGACGATACAGAAGGATTTAGGCAGATTAAGAGAATGGGCAAAGAAATAGATGGATACAGTGTTGGGAAGGGTATGGTCATGCACTTAGGTAGAAGAAGTGAAAGGGTAGACCATTTTCTAAATGGAGAGAAAATACAAAAACTGAGGTGCAAGGGGACTTGGGAGTCCTTGTGCAGGGCTCCCTAAAGGATAATTTGCAGGTTGAGTGTGCGGTGAGGAAGGCAAATGCGATCAACACTCATTTGATGAGGACTAGAATATAAAAGCAAAGATGTAATGTTGAAACTTTATAAATTTTAAAACTTTATAACTTTATGGTGAGGCCTCACTTGGAATATTGTGAGCAGGTTTGGGCCCCTTATCTTAGAAAGGATCTGCTGAAACTGGATAAGGTTCAAAGGAAGCTCAGGAAAATGATTCCAGGATTGAATAGCTTGTCATATGAAGTACATTTTGATGACTCTGGGCCTGTATTCTCCAGGATTCAGAAGAATTAAGTTGTAACCTCATTGAAACCTATCAAATTCTGAAAAGCCTTGATGGAAAGGATGTGGAGAGGATTTTTCCTATGGTGGGAGAGTCTAAGACGAAGGACAGCCTCAGAAAAGAGGGCCATCCCTTTAGAACAGAGATAAGGAGGAGAAATGGAATATTTTTAGCCAGGGAGTGGGGAATCTGTGGAATTCTTTTGCACAGGCAGCTGTGGAGGCCAAGTCTTTATATTTAAGGCAGAGGTTGATAGATTCTTGATTGGTCAGGCCATGAAGGGGTATGGGCAGAAGGCACGACATTGGGGGTGAGAGGAAAATCGGATCAGCCGTGATGAAATGGCAGAGCAGACTCAATAGGTTAAATTGCCTAATTCTGCTTCTATAGTTTATGGTCTTAATGGCTTTTGTATCTGCAATTATTTTGAGAGGTTACCTCTTAATCACTCAATTTTTTTTTGGGAGGGCATATGGACTGCACTGCTTGCATGCCTGTTGCAAAATATCAACAGAGCAGAATGATTTATTTGTGCACAATAAGTGCTCTGAATTCAAGTAGAAACTGTAATTTTCCATCTAAAGCAATGTTTTAGTTTGTTTTAATTATTAAAGTAAATTCCTGTGACATTGGGACTTTTTTTCTGGAAGATAGCTAAAGCCAAATCTTCTTCCATTGTCAACTAATGGGCAAAGTTCAGTCGAAAAAAATCAAACTAATAAAAATATTAATTGCCTAAGACATAAAACTGTTGACTCAGAGTTTATTTTTTCCTGCTTCGAGTTAGATAGAGAAGCAATTCATATGTATTGAATATTTTTTGTGTTCCTAAATTCTTAAGTGCATTTACTTACTCTGCACATTTTGATATAGGGAAGACCTCTGTAATTTGAAGTAGGCTTGTTTTTGACTGGGATCATTCGAGAACTTAATTAAAGAAGGCAGTTTTCTAGTTAGTGATTATTACAAATTAGAATTGCACGAGTTTCAGAGTTTACAAATGGACAGTCCTGCTTTATGTATTAATTTGTTGTCCACAGGGGACTGTCATGTCTCCCTTTCTCTTCACCATCTACACCTCGGACTTCAACTACAACACAGAGTCTTGCCATCTTCAGAAGTTTTCTAATGACTCTGCCACAGTTGGATGCATCAGCAAGGGAGATGAGGCTGAGTACAGGGCTACGGTGGGAAACTTTGTCACATGGTGCGAGCAGAATCATCTGCAACTGAATGTGAAAAAGACTAAGGAGCTGGTGGTGGACCTGAGGAGGACTGAGGCATCGGTGACCCCTGTTTCCATCCAAGGGGTCAGTGTGGACATAGTGGAGGATTACAAAAACTGGGGATATGAATGGACGATAAACTGGATTGGTCAAAGAACACTGAGGCTGTCTACTAGAAGGGTCAGAGCCGTCTCTATTTCCTGAGGAGACTGAGGTCCTTTAACATCTGCCGGACGATGCTGAGAATGTTCTACGAGGCTGTAGTGGCCAGTGCTATCATGTTTGCTGTTGTGTGCTGGGGTAGTAGGCTGAGGGTAGCAGACACCAACAGAATTATCAAACTCATTCATAGGGCCAGTGATGTTGTGGGTGTGGAACTGGAGTCTCTGACGGTGGTGTCTGAAAAGAGGATGCTGTCCAAGTTGCATGCCATCTTGGACAATGACTCCCGTCCACTCCATAATGTACTGGTTAGGCACAAGAGTACATTCAGCTAGAGACTCATTCCACTGAGATGTAACACTGAGCGTCATAGGAAGTCATTCTTACCTGTGGCCATCAAACTTTACAACTCCTCCCTCGGAGTGTCGGACACCCTGAGCCAATAGGCTGGTCCTGGACTTATTTCCACTTGGCATGATTAACTTATTTTTATTTAATTATTTATGTTTTTATATTGCTATATTTTTTCACTATTCCTGGTTGGTGCGGCTGTAACGAAACCCAATTTCCCTTGGGATCAATAAAGTATGTGTGTCTGTCGGTCAATACTTTTTAATATGTTGTACTTCAATTTGCATATTTTGTGGTTTGCTTCAAAGAACGACAACATCAAAATGAACTAACCCTCCATAATCCCATTCTTATTTCCCCCATATTCACATCACCTGTCTCCAGAGTTACCTACCATTCATATCTGAATTAGGAATAATTTATCGTAACCAGTTGACCAATGAATCTGTACATGATAGGGCTGTGGGAGGAAACAGCCACCCATGGAAGCAGAGGGAGAATTTGAACAAAAACTTCAGGCAGCAGCTGTACAGGCTATAGCAGTTTTTCACCTGTGTTTAAAATGACCTAAGCATGGCATGATATCCTGTGTATATCCTCAAATAACTATACATTTAGTATCTAGAAATGAATGGCTGCTATTCAACAGTATAGTTGTCTCAGTTTCCTGCTGTATTTGCATATGAATGTAAGAATTAGATGCAAGGCTTGGCCACTTGTGCCTGCTCTGCTGTTCAATAAAAAGTGCCACAATTTCTCTCATAGAACATAGAACAGTGCAGCATAGTACAAGCCCTTCAACCCACCAAAGTTGTGGTGATCTTTTAGCCTAAGAAACTGATGCTTCCCTCTCACATAGCCCTCCATTTTTTCTTTTTCCATGTGCCTTTCAAAGAATCTCTAAAACGCCTTTAATATGTTTGCCTCTACTACCTCCCCAGCAGTGCATTCCATGCAACCGCAACTCTGTTTTTTAGAAAAAACCTACCTTTGATTTCCCCCGCTCCTCCCATACATTCCTTCAATCACTTTAAAATTATACTCTCTTGTATTAGCCGTTTCCATCCTGGAAAATGATGCCGGCAGTCCACTGCATCTCATTATCTTGTATACCGCTACAAGTCACCTTCCATCCTCCTTTCCTTCAAAGAAAAAAAGTATTGCTTACTTAACCTTTTCTCATAAGCCATGCTCTCTAATCTAGGCAGCATCCTGATAAATCTCCTCTGTAGTCTCTCTAAAGCTTCCACATCCTTCCTATAATGAGGTGATCAGACTGAACACAATACTCCAAGTATGGTCTAATCAGAGTTTTATAGAGCTGCAGCATTACCTCGCGGCTCTTGAACAAAATCCCCCAGCTAATGAATGCCAACATCATATGCCTTCCTAATACCTATCAACGTGTAACAGCTTTGAGAAATCTATTGATAGATCTATTGAAGGATCTCATGTTCACATATCCCTTGAATATCAATCTCTTTCTTGAATATACTGAGTGACAGAGCCCTCCATTTCCTAAATTCCAAAAACACCACTGCCCCTGGATGAATTTATTACTAGTTTGGAATGCTTGCTGCATTCAACCACATTGATTGGAGAGACAGTATTTGTCCTAAGTAAATTACTTCAGTAGAAATTGGTTGTGTAGTTTGACTTCTTCCAGCGTTTTATGGTATTCTCATATGTATCAGAGATGGTTGCTAAACAAAGCTGGAAAACCAAACCAATGATGCATGGTATGTTATTACAAGGAAAATTGGCCTGCAGTATTGGCTTTTGTCTGTAAGAAATCAATGAACTTTTTATGTATGAAAAAAATATTTCATATTATATACTGCAACCTCTCACTGTCCCTTTTCTATCCAACTGGGCCATTTTTGTTTGCAAATGACATTAAACAAAATGATGGAACATTGTCGACGTTTCGGGCCAAGACCCTTCATCAGGAAGTCCTGACGAAGGGTCTCGGCCCAAAACATCAACAGTGTTTCTTCCTATAGATGCTGCCTGGCCTGCTGTGTTCCATCAGCATTTTGTGTGTGTTGCTTGAGTTTCCAGCATCTGCAGATTTTCTCATGTTAAGCAAAATGATGTTTTTGTCATATTTTGTGTTGGCATTGCTGTGTTTAAAAAAAAGTACATTATTATGGTTTATTGGATAAAGAAGTCTTAACATTACAGTCAACCTACTTCCCCCGTATTTTTATATAGTTTTTTCATCTGCTATATACAGAAGCAGTAAAAGGAAGTCTATCCCTTGTCGATTTTATCAGTATATTGGTTGCATCACAGATTAACGTATGGCATCATAAAGCAAGATGAAATATAATTCCCACAAGGGTAAATTTGGTTGTAGATTATCATGCCACATTTCTAATAATCCACTCTAATAAATACTTCTTAGAGGTGATCTCTTAGGAGCAGACTATTTAATCTTTAATTTCAACTGCATTTTCATCTTTGCAGAATTATGTTTGTTCTTTGATAGCCCTTTGTAATACTGGAAATAATTCATATATTTGTAATTAAGTTCCACAATTACAACTACAGCTGCAAGAAAAAGTTTGTGAACCCTTTGTAATTACCTGGTTTTCTGCATTAATTGCTCATAAAATGTGGTCTGAACTTCATCTAAGTCACAATAATAGACAAACACAATCTGCCTAAACTAATAACACACAAACAATTGTACATTTCATGGCTTTATTGAACACATTGTTTAATCATTCAGAGTCCAGGCTGGAAAAAGTATGTGAACCCTTGTATTTAATAACTGGTAGAACCTCCTTTAACAGCAATAAGCTACACCAGACGTTTCCTGTACCTGCTAATCAGACTTGCACAATGGTGAGGAGGAATTTTAGACTATTCTTCCATACAAAGCTGTTTCAGTTCATAAGTATTTCTGGGATACCTTGCATGAACTGCCCTCTTCAGGTCATGCCGTAGCACCTCAACTGAGTTGTGGTCTGGACTCTGCCTTGGCCATTACAAAACACGAATTTTCTCCTTTTTAAACTATTCTTTTGTTGATTTTCTTTTGTGTTTTGGAACATTGTCTTGTTGCATTATCCAACTTCAGTTAAGCTTCAGGTAACAGACTGCTACCCTGACATGCTCCTGTAAAGTGTCTTCATACAATTTTGAATTCATTGTTCCCTCAACAGTTGCAAACTGTCCAGACCCTGAGGCAGCAAAATAGTCCCAGAGCATGATGCTTCTTCCCACCATGCTTCACAGTTGGGAGGAGGCTTTGCAGTGCCCTTTTTCCTCCAAACATAGTGGTGTGCATTTCTGCCAAAAATTCAACTTTTGGCTCATCTGTCATGAAACATTGTCCCAGAAGCAGTGTGAAACATCCAGGTGGTCTTTTGAGATGAGCAGTGGTTTTCTCCATGGTGTCTTTCCATGTATACCAGTTTTGTTCAGTGTTTCTCTTATAGTGGACACATGAACAGAGACTAGCAAGTTCTAGAGATTTGTGCAGGTCTTTTGCTGTTACCCTTGGGCACTTTTTCACCTCCTTCAGCATTGCACGTTGAGCTCTTTGCAGGACACCCACCCCTAGGGAGAGTAGCAACTGTACTGAATTTCCTCCATTTGTAGACAGTTTATCTTTCTGTGGACTGTTTAACATGCAGGTCTTTAAAAATGCTTTTGTAGCCTTTGCCGACTTAATGCATCTCTACAATTCTTCTAAGATCCTAAAATTATTAATTTTTTTTGATGTGAGGCATGATGCACATGAACATCTTTCTAGTGAAGAGGAGGTTATGTCAGTAACCTGGCTTTGTGTCTTTTTTATAAGTTAGGGCACCTCTACAACCTACACCTCTAATCTCATCTCATTGACTGAAACACCTGACTCCAAATAGCTTTTGTAGAAGGCATTACTCTAGAGGTTCACCTACTTATTTGAACCTAGACTCTGATTGTTTAAATGGTGTGCTCAGTATTTATGAGAAGTACAACTGTTTGTGTGCCATTGGTTTAGGCAGATTGTCTATTATTGTCTATTATTGTGACTTAGATGAAGTTCAGACACATTTTATGAGTAATTAATGCAGAAAACCAGGTAATTGCAAAGGGTTCACAATTTTTTTCTTGCAACTGTATATGAACTATTTACATATACTTGTAATTGAAGATTAGTTCTCTTGTTACGTCTTTAGATCTGATGACAGCTGATGAATTAACAAAATCTATTAAAGATGAGAACAATTCCAACTGACATCAGGAGGTTGGTGCTAAATGGAGCTTGGTTGAATCTTTGCTAAAGTAGAAGTAATGATGAATAGAACTGTTTAAGATGGAAAGGGTTTCATGTGGACCAAAACTCAATCACCTGAAATAGCAATGTTGCAGTGGAAAAATCATGGATTAAAATAAATAGAGTGGGCAAAATGGGAAGAGAGCATTAAAATGAAATATAAAGGGGAACAGGAATTGAAACCTTATTAGGTATAATAGAGCTTTCTATTTGTGTTCTTTGCAGAGGACTTCCAATGGGTTTGGAAGTACTGAATCTTCAAAAGAGATGAGTTTCTGGGAGGTATTGGCTTAATCTTTTGTATTGCAAACATGGTTCAGGCATTCGCCAAGAGCATGCAGGTATCGTTAATGTAACACCTGTAGTTTTAATATACTTGATAACCCTGGAGTTAGAACTGAGGAAGCCAAGAACTACATTTTTAGAGGGAAGTATATTCATTGAGTTGAAAAATTACAATGATCACTTCCTGAACTTTAAGGAAAAAAGAGAATGATGTGTCACATGGAAGTCCAGCAGTTTGGTGAAGACAAGAGACTGAAGTATCAAATATGCAGGATTTTGGTTTCCTCCCAAACCAAAGAGAGAATAATGGAAATGAAAACAGCAATAACTGAAAAGCTTGGTATCATATTTACCATGCATTTTGTTGAAATGGGGATCTTGGCAGATGAACTATTTTTTGTCACTGATTGAACTTAGAATATTGACCAGTACAGCACAAGAACAATGTTGTACTGAACTAACTAAATTAGTAATTAGGTATCCCACTAAAGTAGTCCCTTCTGCCTACACAATCTCCATGTTGTTCCATTTCCTGCACATTTATGCACCTATCTAAGAGTCTCTTGAATTCCTCTGTCACATTGCTTCCACCACCACCCAAGGCAGTGCATTCCAGACACCCACCACTCCTCTGTGTAAAACAAACCAACCTCACACGTCTCCTTCGAATTTACTCCCTCTCACCTTAAATACTTGCCCTAGAATTAGACATTTCAACCATGGGAAGGCAGTTAATTTTGATCAAAGAAACACCAGAGGAATGCATTAAGAAGAAAACTAGACTAAGAGAAAGGTCCAAGAGGAAGACACATCAAGCATTAATTCTAAAGCAGGGTACTGCAGCTGCCGAAAATGCTCGTCAGGTCAGGCAGCATTGGTGTAGAGAGAAAAGTTTCAGGTCAGTAATCTTTCAGCAGAAGATAGATAGGTACCCAGGAACTTCAAGCTTCAAAAATTTGTGTCCTGAAATTAGGAGGAATTTTTTTTTGTCTAATAAGTATAAACTAAACTAACATTGTTGAAGAGACATTGAAAACATGAATGCAATGGCATGTGGAGATGAAGTTTCCTGCTTTGTTTAATTTTTGGCTTTTACTTATTAAAGATAGAATGTAGGCATGTTAGCTTTGGATATAGGGGATGTTGATAATCTGTCAGCTGCCATGCTGCTCCTGGCAACTTTTAGGAGAGGGGCCAAGTGAGGTTTTGCAGCATGGGAGCACTTTTATAAGATGGAATTCTACCTGTAATGAACAAAGAACTTTGTAGAGAGGTTTTTCAAGATCTGGACAAGGTATGTCTGCAGTAAATTCAAAGGATCTCAATGATATCAGGATTTGAACAATGGAAAGGGGCTGATATGAGAGAAGGATCTCCAATTTCTTAAATTGATAGATAGCATTAACCATTTCTGAATCTTGGAAGTAATCAAATCAGATGTAGAACTATTTTATTTTCCATTAAAATACTGTCTTTCTTTTAAACCAGGAGTAGGAAGAAGAAACCTGTCTGTGGCAATACTTACAATAATGGCAGAAAATCCACCACCACTTGACGCAACCTCACTTCTCAATGTTGATTTGTCTCTTCTACCTCCTCTAGTGAATGGAGACGGGACCCAGGTGAGCAATGCCATAAGCCATCCTCAGGATTTTGTAAACTACTTCGTAACTTTTTAATTAGCTTCTTAAATTATCTTACAGTAAACATTGGGTTTTGTTTGCTTGAAATTCTTTTACTTTTTAACTACTGCTGATAAAGTTTTGAAAAGAAAACAGGCCATGAAACCAATTTCAACCCTTTTTTTGCTGCACAAAACTTACACTGCATGGAGCAGTTAATGCATTTCCTGAAATGTGTAGTGGCTATAGTTACTAGGCTGGCTTGCACTCAAAGATGTACGAAAAGAGACTTCTGCCATCCCCAAAGGTTCAATTGAATTTAATTGAATTGAGCGTTCTTTTAATATTGCACACTCATTTGAAAATTGCATAAGCTCTAAAAGGTGTAGCTAGACTTAAGAAATTCACATCATGATTGTCCTGAGTTGAGGAGAGACTGTGGGGTGGGGGGGGTGGGGAGAGATGTTTATCCCAGTTTTTGTCGAAGGACATGATATTCCATACCAGGTTAGTATATTAGCAAGGGGAACTGGAGTCCTGCTACAGCCATTGCATAAAGAACTGACAGATGGCGTTTCTAACTCTGCCATCCAGCAATAAGAATTGCCACTCTTTAGAGCATTGCAGAATTTCATGACTTCGAGATATGTCAGGGTGAATCACAAATCACTGAAAACAGTAATACCAGGCTGTTTCAGTAATTGGATCTGAAATGAAGTTTGTTTTTCTGATGTGCTACGATTCTAAAAAGAAATACGAAAGATTATTATTTGACATTAGAATGCTTTTGGCTGATTATTGTTGAAACTGTTGAGGCACCCCTTGAATCTCAGCAGCATAATGTTGGAAACAGTACTCTTTATTTGATTAATATCCATTCATTTTGGAAACTCTTAAAACCCAAACCCTTTTATTCCACAAACGTTTCTGCTCAGCTTTCTATATGAGAGTGAATTGTACTTTTTCTTAAAGGCCCATTGATTTCTCTAATGTGGTTATTCTTCATGAACTGTGCATATTGATCAGACATTATTAAGCCCAGCAGAATCATTTTTACTGCCAGGAGAAGGGGCAAAGGTAGGTTACTGGTGTCTTAAAAGCAGTCACTTTGGGCAGATGAGGCTCATCATCCGTAGTTGGCAGCTGCTTTGCGGCTACACAAACTCATGTGGAGGGCTTCTAAAGTAAGCCCTGAGGAAAAATCTGTAACTGGAGTCCTAAGGCAGTGCCAAGTTGAATTAAACGCTGATTGGCAATTCCTTTGACTCCGCTGGTGACAAATGGTCTCTGCCATTCTTTTGGGTTCATTGACTACATTAAGAGGGGGAGCCTGCAACATGGGCAACAACTTGCTCTCTATATTGTACTGCCCTGGCTTACATAGAAACATAGAAGACCTACAGCACAATGTAGGCCCTTCGGCCCACAAAGTTGTGTCGAACCTGTCCGTACCTGAGAACTTACCTAGGGTTACATGTAGCCCTCTACTTTTCTGACCTCCATATACCTGTCCAGGAGTCTCTAAAAAGACCCTATCATATCTGCCTCCACCACCATCGCAGGCAGCCCATTCCACATATTCACCAGTCTCTGCATTTTAAAAAAAAACTTACCCCTGACATCTCCTCAGTATCTACTTCCAAGCACCTTAAAACTATGCCCTCTCATGCTAGCCCTGGGAAAAAGCCTCTGACTATCCACACGATCAATGCCTCTCATTATCTTATACACCTCAATCAGGTCATCTCTCATTCTCCATCGCTCAAGGAAAAAAGGCCGAGTTCACTCAACCTATTCTCATAAGGCATGCTTCCCAATCCAAGCAACATCCTTGTAACACTCACAAAATGCTGGTGGAACAAGCAGGCCAGGCAGTATCTATAGGGAGAAGCACTGTTGACGTTTCGGGCCGAGACCCTTCGGGGACTAGGCCCGAAACGTCGACAGCAGTCCTGATGAAGGGTCTCAGCCCGAAACGTCGACAGCACTTCTCCTTATAGGTGCTGCCTGGCCTGCAGTGTTCCAGCAGCATTTTGTGTGTGTTGCTTGAATTTCCAGTATCTGCAGATTTCCTCAAGTTTGCCTTTTAAACATCCTTGTAAAACTCCTCTGCACCCTTTTTATGGTTTCCACATCCTTCCTATTGTAAGGTGATCAGAACTGAGCACAGTACTCCAAGTGGGGTCTGACCAGGGTCTTATATAGCTGCAACATTACCTCTCAGCTCCTAAACACAATCACACAATTGATGAAGGCCAATGTATCATATGCTTTCTTAACCTGCACCGCAGCCTTGAGTGTCCTATGGACTCAGACTCCAAGATCCCTCTGATCCTCCACACTGCCAAGAGTCTTACCATTAATACTATATTCTGCCATCATATTTGACCTACCAATATTTTCACACTTATCTGGGTTGAACTCCATTTGCCACTTCTCAGCCCATTTTTGCATCCTATCATTGTCCCACTATAACCTTTGACAGCCCTCCACAATATCCACAACACCTCCAACCTTTGTGTCATCAGCAAATTTACTAACCCATCCCTCCACACATCCAAGTCATTTATAGAAATCCCGAAGAGTAGGGGTCCCAGAACAGATCCCTGAGACACATCGCTGGTGACCTACTTCCATGCAGAATATGACCCATTTACAACCACACTTTGACTTCTGTGGGCAAGCCAGTTCTGGATCCACAAAGCAATGTCCCCTTGGATCCCATGCTTCCTTACTTTCTCAATAAGCCTTGTATGGGGTACCTTGTCAAATGCTTTGCTGAAATCCATATACATTACATCTACTGCTTTTTCATCATCAATGTGTTTAGTCACATCCTCAAAAAATTCAATCAGGCTCATAAGGCATGACCTGCCTTTCATAAAGCTGTGCTGACTGTTCCTAATCGTATTATACCTCTCCAAAAGTTCATAAATCCTGCCTGTCATGGATATTCTCCGTCAACTTACGAACTATTGAAGTAAGACTCACTGGTCTGTAATTTCCTGGGCTATCTCTACTCCCTTTTTTTGAATAATGGAACAACATCTGCAACCCTCTAATCCTCCGGAACCTCTCCTGTCCCCATTGATGATGCAGAGATCATTGTCAGAGGCTCAGCAATCTCTTCCTTTGCCCCCCCCCCCCCACAGTAGCCTGGGGTACATCTCGTCCGGTTCTGATGACTTATCCAACTTGATCTTTCTAAAACCTACTGCACACTCTTTCTTAATATTTACTACATGCTCAAGCTTTTCAGTCTGCTGTAAGTCATCCCTACAATTGTCAAGATCCTTTTCTGTAATGAATACTTTTCTTTTATTAAACTTTTTTTATTGAGTTTTCAAATAATTACAGAAATAAAACAAAATATATGAAAAAAATATATATACCCTACCCCCCTCCCCTTAACCCCTCCCCCCTAAAATCCCTATATAAAAAAGAAAGAAAGAAAGAAAGAAAGGAAAAAAAAAGAAAGAAAGAAAGAAAGAAAGAAAGAGTGCCTGGATATCGGAAGATCCCCACATGCTCCATGGAGTTTGTAATAACTTTAGTATATATATTTATTTCTTTCCCCAAATAACCAATTATTTCATCTTCGGAGCACCTAAATATTTAATCCTGTCTTTCGTAAATAAGGGCGCCAAATTTTCAAAAATGTTTCATATTTATCTCTTAAATTGTAAGTAATTTTTTCAAGTGGAATACAGCCATAAATTTCCTTCTTCCAACGATCTATACTTAAGTATGTATCCGATTTCCAAGTAACTGCAATAGCCTTTTTGGCTACTGCCAATGCAATTTTTATAAATTCTTTCTGATATTTATTCAATTTGGGTTTCGGTTTTATCCCTTCAATATCGCCTAGTAAAAATAATATTGGATTGATATGTCTTGATAGTATGACAAATACAATAAATGTCCGGTTAAGATTAGTGCAATATTTTTTACATCAATTATATATTACACCACAAAAAATAAATAAATTAAACCCAAATTTATCCGATCAGTGTTTCCGATGTAAACAAGACGTCGGTACTTTTTTACATTCTACTTTGTCTTGTTCTAAAATTCAATCTTTTTGGACAAATTTAAGAGTTTTATTGGAACAAATTATTGGAACACAACTTCCACATAATCCAATATTATTTTTTTTCTGTAATAAATACTGAAGTAAAGTACTCATTAAGTAGATCTGCTGTCTCTTCCGGTTCTATACACATTTTTCCACTGTCGCACTTGATTGGTCCTATTCTCTCACATCTTATCTTCTGGCTCTTCATATACTTGTAGAATGCTTTGGGATTTTCCTTAATCCTGTCTGCCAAGGCCTTCTCATGGCCCTTCTGGCTCTCCTAATGTCTTTCTTGAGCTCCTTCCTTGCTAGCCTTATAATCTAATAGCTCTTTATTATTAACTAGCTTTTTGAACCTTTTGTAGGCTCTTCTTTTCTCCTTGACTATAATTACAACAGCCTTTGTACACATGAGGAAATCTGCAGATGCTGGAAATTCAAACAACACACACAACTCGGCCCGAAACGTCGACAGTGCTTCCCACTATAGATGCTGCCTGGCCTGCTGTGTTCCATCAGCATTTTGTGAGCCTTTGTACACCACAGTTCCTGTACCCTACCATCCTTTCCCTATCTTATTGGAATGTACCTACATAGAACTGCACGCAAATACCCCCTGAACATTTGCCACATTTCATCCGTACATTTCCCTGAGAACATCTGTTTCCAATTTTATGCTTCCAAGTTCCTGCCTGATAGCCTCATATTTCCCCTTACTTCAATTAAATGTTTTCCTAACTTGTCTGTTCCTATCCCTCTCCAGCCCTATGGTAAAAGAGATAGCATTGTAATTGCTATCTCCAAAATGCTCTTCCACTGAGTGATTTGACACCTGGCCAGGTTCATTTCCCAATACCAGATCAAGTACAGCCTCTCGTCTTGTAAGCTTATCTACATAGTGTGCCAAGAAACCTTCTTGAACACACCTAACAAACTCAACCCCTCGCTCTAGGGGCATGCCAATCGATATTTGCGAAATTAAAATCTCCCACCACGACAACCCTGTTATTATTACACCTTTCCAGAATCTGTCTCCCTATCTGCTCCTCAATGTCCTTGTTACTATTGGGTGGTCTATAAAAAACGCCCAGTAGAGTTATTGACCCCTTCCTGTTTTTAACTTCCACCCACTGAGACTCTGTAGACAATTTCTCCATGTCTTTCTGCTTTTCTACGGCCGTGACACTATCTCTGATCAACAGTGCCATGCCCCCACCACTTTTGCCTCCCTCCCTGTCCTTTCTGAAACATCCAAAGCCTGGCATGTCATTGTAGACAGCTCAGATGCACCATCCGTGGTTGACCCTGATCAATGGAGGGCCTCAAGCGTGACATTATGGCCGAGTTCACTCTTGTCTTGCCTGTTTATTACACTTCACTTTCTAGCAGATGTCTCTGGTACTGAACAAAAGCAGGAATTGCAAAATGTGCTGTATCAGGGCAGCATATAGGAGATCTTGAACCAGAATCATGATACTTTGAATGGATAGCGGCATTAAAAAAAACCTATGTGTAGTTCCTGAGGAAAATAGAGAAAGGAATAGACTATGCAGCCCTCAAGCCTGCCCCACTACTCAATATGAGAGCTGATTTGCCCCAGACCTATCTCTTATGTGCCAGCTTCCCTTAACCATTAGTTGCTCTAATCTTTAAACAAAAATCTACTTCCTCTTTTAAAAACTTCCAGTGATCCTAATTACAGGAAGGATATTAATAAAGTTGAAAGAGTGCAGAGAAGGTTTACAAGGATGTTGCTGGGACTTGAGAAACTGAGTTACAGAGAAAGGTTGAATAAGTTAGGACTTTATTCCCTGGAGCATGGGAGAATGAGGGGTGATTTGATAGAGGTGTATAAAATTATGATGGGTATAGATAGAGTGAATGCAAGCAAGCTTTTTCTGCTGAGGCTAGGGGAGAAAAAACCAGAGGTCATGGGTTAAGGGTGAAGGGGGAAAAGTTTAAAGGGAACATGGGGGGGGCTTCTTCACGCAGAGAGTGGTGGGAGTGTGGAATGAGCTGCCAGATGAAGTGGTAAATGCGAGCTCACTTTTGGCATTTAAGAAAAACTTGGACAAGTATATGGATGAGAGGGGTTTAGAGGGATATGGGCCAGGTGCAGGTCAGTGGGACTAGGCAGAAAAATGGTTTGGCACAGCCAAGAAGGGCCAAAAGGCCTGTTTCTGTGCTGTAATGTTCTATGGTTCTATGGGTCCAGCCGCTAACAGTCCAGGATATAGATTTCTAGAGTTTTCCTACCCTTTGCAAGAAATTGTATGTATGCACTTCAGTTTTTATTAATTGCCCTCTTTTTAAAAAAATATTTATTTATTAAATTTTAGAAATTACAAAGAATAAATGTAATAGTAAAATAGTAAGAAAGATAATCTTAACCCTCCCCCCCTTAACCCTTATCTAAAGAAAGAAAAAAGAAGAGAAAGATTGCCTGGATTTCGGAGGATCCCCACATGCTCCATGGAGTTCAAAATAATTTTGATATTTATTTTTTACTTTCCCCAATTACTATAATTTTATCTTCAAAGGACCTATGTATTTAATCCTATCTTTTGTAACCCAATCTCTCTTTAATTTCTTATGTTTTGTTTCTGTTAAATGTGTTTCTTGTTTAAAAAAAAGAGCTATATCTCATTTCATTTTCTTAATATATGTTAAAACTCTTCTTCTTTTCACAGGTCCATTAATTCCATTAACATTAAAACTTAAAAAAAAAAAATAATTAAATTAATCATTCATAGTACCTTGGGAATTCTTTAAAATTCCCCATGTTGGTATGAGTCTCTCCCCAATCATCCAGGCAAAGAAGAGGAAAAATAGAAAAAAGATAACTAATATATAAGAAAAAAAAACCAAAATACCCTCCCACTAATGTTGTGAATAAAAAGAACACAACATTACCCCCCCCCCCCCCCCATTTTACGGGTCATGGCAATTGCCATGATTGTACACGTGAAACTCGCAGCTATCGATCAGGAGCTCCCCCAGCTCCCCCGCAAAAAAAAAGAAAAATATATCAATAAAGAAAAGAAAAAAAAATTAATGTCTGTACTCTCAATTAATACTCCTCGACCGTTTTTTTTCTTATAAATGTCCGTCAGGTCCAACCTTATTTCAGTCTTCATCATTAGTCCATTTCATTTCTACAATTCTTTAGTCCTCTTCATGGGCATCAGGTAATTCTTGTACAAATTCCTCTGTTTTCTGGTAGTCAACAAAGAATCTCCTTCCTTCATTATCCAGGAAAATTATCAATTTTGCTGGATAGCTCAATAAAAATTTATAGCCCTTTTCCCATAAAGATTTTTTCACTGGATTAAATTCCTTCCACCTCTTCAACAGATAGTAGCTTATGTCTGGATAAAAAAAAACTCTTTTCCCTTCTACTATCAATGGCCCATTTCTCTTTTTAGCACCTTGAGTAGCTGCCTTCAGGATCATTTCTTTATCTTGATGCCTTAAACATTTTATCAAAATTAATCTCAGATTTTGATCTTGTTGAGGTCGTGGTCTTAAAGCTCTATGTGCTCTTTCAATTTCAATTACTTGACTTCCTTCTTTCATTTCCAAAATTTCCGGAATCCATTTTTGAAAGAATTTTATTGGATTTTCTCCCTCTGTACCTTCCATAAGACCAACAATTTTAATATTATTTCATCTACTAGAGTTCTCAAGAGCATCCATTTTTTCCATCGTCCGTTTTCTTTCTGCTGTCCAGGCAAGCTTATCGTATTCTATCTTTTCTGTTCTTTCCGTGTTTTCTTCTATTTTTACTTCCATCTCTTTAACTTTATTATCCATCTTTTTTTGTTCTTCCACCACATTGTCAAGTGTATTCTGTATGCTTCTTATATCTGTTCTTATAGCTTTAAATTCATTTGCCATATCTGTTCTTATAGCTTTAATTTCATTCGCCATATCTGTTCTTATAACTTTTAATTCATTGATTATATATATCAGGATATCTTTTATGTCTCCTTTAATCTCTTCCTTCTTTTCTTCTTTTTCTTCTGGATTTCCCAAAGAGTCTGTTTCAACTTCTGACTCACTTTCAATTTCACTTCCAACCATAGTTAAAGCTTGTATTTTTGTTAACATCTGTTCATGCATACTTTCGCGTATGCGTTGTTCTTGCCGTTTCTTCTTAGAGACCGCCGACATTGCTGCAACTTCTTTTCCCGCAACATCAGAAGTGCCATGCACTTCGTCGGGAGAAGATCCAACTTGAGTCGGAGGCTTCGCCAAGATGGCTAGGCCTTTTTCCCCGCCGATTTGCGCAGTCTTCAAAGTAGTAGCTTTCTTCTGTTTCAGTTTAGGAGCCATATCAAAGGATAATCCTGAGTTGCTTATAAGTAGTTTCTAATAGATATTTGTTAACTCTTCTTCATTTAAACCTTATTTCATTACTTTTTGCGAGGGAGCTGGAGTCCCAACGTCTCGACCCTACATCATCACGTGACGTCCCCCCATTAATTGCCCTCTTAACTTGTAATATTGTCCCCTGTTTGAGATTCACACAGAAGTGGAAGCATTGCAAAACTTACTATATCATACCCCCTTTAGTATCTTCTATGCTTCAATAAGATCCCTTCTTATTCTTCGATCTTTAAAGAAAATAAGCACCAATTTTGTTAGTTGCTAGTGATAGGAAAACCCTATCATTCAAGCAGCTAAGGTACTAAATCTCATTTAGAGTGCTTTCATTGCCAGTATATCGTAAATAAAAGTGATTTCACTAATACCCTGCATGGCTGTACTAAAATCAATCAATCAAATATGATGGACCAGTCTAGGTTCTAGAGTGACGGTGCAGTAGTTTGAACAGTTTTTGATAAAGTTATATAGAGTAACTATTCCAAGGGGAAGAATTAAATAGAGATCACCCTGCAGTTTGAGAGGGAAAAGCTAAAACTGGATGTATTGGCATTATAAGACCATAAGATATCGGAGCAGATTTAGGCCATTTGGTCCATCGAGTCTGCTCCGCTATTTTGTCATGGCGGATCCATTTTTTCTTCTCAGCCCCAATATCCTGCCTTCTCTCCTTATCCCTTTATGCCCTGACCAATCAAGAATTTATCAACCTCTGCCTTAAATATACATAAAGACTTGGTCTCACACCTGCCTGTGGCAACAAATTCACCACTCTCTGACTGAAGAAATACATCCTCATTTCTGTTCTAAAAGGACATCCCCCTATTCTGAGGCTGTGTCCCCTGGTTTTAGACACTCCCACAATAGGAGACATCCTCTCCACATCCACTCTCTCAAGGTCTTTCACCATTTAATAGCTTTCAATTAGGTCACCCCCCATTCTTCTGAATTCTAGTGAATACAGGCACAGAGGCATCAAATGCTTTTCAAATGACAAGCTGTTTAATCCTGGAAACGTTTTTTGAATCTCCTTTGAATCCTGTCCAGTTTCATAAAGTTCTTTCTAAGATAAAGGGCCCAAAACTGCTCACAATACTCGGTAAGTGCTTCACTAGTACTTCATAAAGTCTCAACATTTACATCCTTTCTTTTATATTCTAGTCCTCTTAAAATGAATGCTAACAATGCATTTGCCCTCCTCACCACAGACACAACCTGCAAATTAACCTTTAGGGAATCCTACACAAGGATTCCCAAGTCCTTTTGCGTCTCAGTTTTTTTTTTGTATTTTCTCTCCATTTAGAAAATAGTCTGCCCTTACATTTCTTCTACCAAGAATGCATGACCATACCCTTCCTGACACTGTATTCCATCTGCCACTTTTTGCCCATTCTCCTAATCTATCTTTGTCCTTTTGTAGCCTCTGCTTCCTCAAAACTACTGCTCCGCCACCTATCTTCATATCACTTACAAACTTTGCAACAAAGCCATCAATTCCATCATCCAAATCTTTGACATATAATGTAAAAAGAATTGGTCCCAACACAGGCTCCTGTGGAACACCACTAGCCCTGGCAGCCAACCAAAAAAAGGCCTCCCTTTATTCCCACTCTTTGCTTCCTGCCAATCAGCTACTATACTAGAATCTTTTCTGTAATACCATGACATTTTGTGGGCCTTTGGCTAAGTACAGTACTGTGCAAATGTCTTAAGCACATATATATAGCTAGGTGCCTAAGGTTTTTGCATATTACTATAGTTATATTACACATTGCACTGTACTGCTGCTGCAGAACAACAAATTTCTTGACTTGGGAGAGTGATGATAAACCTGATTCTGTCTCTATTGTGGACTGGGAGTGGGAAGGGGAAGAGAGAGGAGGGATTGGGAAACACCAGAGAGACATTCTGCAATGATTAATAAATCAGTTGTTTGTAATCAAATAACCTTGCCTGGTGTCTCAGGGTTGCTGCACGTGTCTGCATCCGCGCCACCCCCACCCCAGGTCATTCATCTCTTCCTCCTGTCCCATGCCTCTCCTGAGGCGCTCAATAGCTCCCATCCAGGCACTTCTTCTCTTCCACTTGTCCCATGCCTCTTCTGCAGTGCTCCACCCTCATAATTTTCAACATCCTTTGCTCCTATCAGATTTACATACTCACTCTCCGGTCCATGTTGAGAAATACAGTACTGTGCAAAAGTCTTAGGCACTCTTTTTTGTATCTATATATATATATGAATAAAGAAAACTACAGCAGCATGAGAGAGGAGCTGACCAAAGTTGATTAGAAAAAGTCATTAGCAAGGATGATGGTAGGGCAGAATAGCTGGGGTTTTTGAGAGTAACATGGAACAATGTCTGACAAGGGAGAACAATGACCGCATAAAAGAGAGGGCATATAATATAGCAGAAATTAGTGGGAAGCTTTAAAAACCAACCAATGGCAACTAAAAAAGCAATAAAGAGAGAAAAGATGAAATATAAAGGTAAGCTAGCCAATGATATAAAGAGAAGATATCAAAAAACTTTTCATATATATAAAGAGTAAAAGAGAGACAAGAGTGGACATTAGACCACTGGAAAATGGCTCTAAAGAGGTAGTAATGAGGGACAAAGAAATGACAGATTAACTAAATAAATATTTTGTGTCACTCTTCAAAGTTCAAAGTAAATTCATTATCAAAGTACATATACAGTATGTCACCACATATAGCCCTGAAATTAATTTTGTGGGCATGCACAGTAAATCCGCGAAACACAATAGAATCAATAAAGGATTACACCCAACAGGATGGGCCTACAAGCAATGATCAAAAGACAATAAACTGCAAACACAAAAGAGATTAAATAAATAAATAATAAATATTGATAACATGAGATGAAAAGTCTTTGAAAGTGAGTCCATAGATTATGGAAGCAATTCAGTGATGGGGCGAGAGAAGTTGTCCCCTCTGGTTCAAGAGCCTGGTGGTTGTTAACTGTTCTTGAACCTGGTGGTGTGGGTTCTGAGGCTCCTGTACCATCTTCTTGATGGCAGCAGCAAAAAGAGAGTATGACTGGTGGTGGGGGTCTTTGATGATGGATGTTTCTTTCCTGCAACGGTACTCCGTGTAGGTGAGCTCAGTGGTGGGGAGGGCTTCTCCCATGATGGTCTGGGCCATATCTGCTATTTTTTGTAATTTTTTTTATTGAAGTTCATCATCAAACAAACATTTCTATAAGATGTATTTCAGTCATTGTACATATCATATAATCATATATATCACAAATCTGCACAAAGTATTTATCTGAGGTATGCCCTTATAGAAAAGAGTGGGAAGAAAAAGCAAGCAAAAGGAAAAAACTATGTACTAGAAGGGAGTGATCTTTTTTTTATAACATATTCATTGATTTGTGAGAATAAAATCAGGCCAATGAAGCATTATGTAGTTAAACCATTTTTCCCAGTATGAATCAAATTGTTCCAGCTTATGATTAACAGATGCTGTTATCTTCTCCATTTTGTAAATATCCATTGTAATTTCCATCTATGTATTTAAAGTTGGGCTCTCCTGTGATAACCATTTCTTAGTAAGAGTCTTTTTACCAGCCCCCAACAGTATATTCATTAAATATTTATCTCTTTTCAACCATTTTTGAGGTATATATCCAAAATATATGGTCTTACTCTCTAAGGGTATTTTACATTTAAAGATGTCTTGTGGGGCATTGTGTCCCCCCCCTCCAATAGCTTTTGATAACAGGGCACACCCAAAAAATATGATGATGATTTGCATTTTGATTTCCACAATTTCTCCAGCAAACAGGGAGGTTACCATCATAATGGGATTTCTGAGAGGGTGTAATAAAATATCTTATCAAGTTTTTCCATCCAAACTCCCTCCATTTCTTTGAACTGGTACACTTTTATTGATACCTCCATATTATTGTCCATTCTTCCTCGGATATAATTATCCCTTCTTCCTTCTCCCATTTTGTTTTAATGTATGAAGTCGAATGTGTTTGAGGATTTTCTGTCCAAGGGCATTGATGTTTCCATACCAGACTGTGATGCAACTGGTCAATATACTCTCCTTTGCACATCTATAGAAGTTTGTCAAAGTTTTAGCTGCCATGCCAAATCTTTGCAGACTTCTAAGGAAGTAGAGTGTACTATCTTTGTAATAGAGCTTCCATGATGGACTTGGGACAGATTGGCTGAAATAATAACACTCAGAAATTTAAAATTGCTGACCTTTTCCACCTCTGATTCCCTAAATGAGGATTGGCTATGGACCTGTGGTTTCTTCTCTTGAAGTAAGTAATCAGCTCCTAGGCCTTGCTGAGATGGAGTAGGAGGTTGTTGTTTTGGCATCATTCAGCCAGATTTTCAATCTCCCTCCTATATTCTGATTCATCACCATCTTTGATTTTGGCCAATGACAATGGTGCTGTCAGCAAACTTAAATATGGCATTGGAGCTGTGCTTAGCCTCACATTCATAAGTATAAAGCAAGTAGTGTGGGAGCCAAGCACACAGCCTAGTGGTGCACCTGTGCTGATGGTGATTGTGCAGGAGATGTGGAAGCATGCTACTGGTGTCTTTACTGTGGAGTGTTGAGAGGCAGAAATGGGTGTTGTCACTATTACTGAGGAGAAGGTGCTTGGGAAGTGGAAGTTCTAAAGGCAGCTGAGTCACTTGGACCAGATGGACTATATCTCAGTGTTCTGAAAGAAATAGCTAAGGGGATTGTGGAGGCGTTTGTTGTAATCCTTTTAGAATCGCTAGATTGTGGAAGACTGGAAAATCGCAAATGTTACTCCACTCTTTAAGAAGAGAAAGAGGCAAGAGACGGAATTATTGACCAGTTAGCTTGACTTTAGTTGTTGGCAAGATGTTAAGAGTCCATTAATAAGGATGAGATTTTGGGGTACTTAAAGGCACATGATAAATAGACCGAAGTCAGCATGGTTTCCTTCAGGGGAAATTTTGTCCAACAAATCTGTTAGAATTCTTTGAGGAAGTAACAGAAGGCCATTGACAAGGTGCCACCACACGAGGCTGGTAAACAAGATGAAAACCCTTGGTTTTACAGGAAAGAAACTAACATGGATAGAAGATTGGCTGGCTGACAGAAGGCAAAAAGTAGGAATAAAGTAGGCCTTTTCTATTCGACTTCCAATGATTTTGTGGAATTTCACAGATGTTACTGTTGGGTCCTTCTTTTTCACATTATATGTTAATGATCTTTATAATGGAATTGATAGCTTTGTGACCAAGCTTGCAGATGATACAAAGATAGCAGGTACAAAGGGGGGGGGGGGTAGTGGTGTTGAGCAGGGAGTTTGTAGATGGACTTGGACAGATTAGGACAATGGGTAAAGAAATGGCAGATTGAATACAGTGTAGGATAGGGTATGGACATATACTTTGGTAGAAGGAATAAAGGCATAGACTGTTCTCTGAACAGAGAATGAATTCAGAAATCAGAATGCAAATCAGTCCTAGTGCAGTATTCACTAAAGGCTAACTTGCAGATTGAGTCCGTAATAGGGAAGGCAAATGCAATGTCAGCTTTCATTTTGAGAGGTCTAGAACATAAAAGCAAGGATGTAATGATGATGTCTTATAAGGCATTGTTTAGACCACATTTAAAGTATTGTGAACAGTTTTGGGCTCCTTGTATCGGAAATGGTCAGCTTGCAATGGCGAGGGTCCAGAGGAAGTTTACAAGAATGATTCCAGGATTGAGGAGAATTTGATGGCTTTTGGCTTATCTCGCTGGACCTTAGATAAATGAGGGGGATCTCATTGAAACCTATCAAATAGTGAAAGGCCTTGATGGAGTGGACATGGAGCGAGTGTTTCCAATAGTCAGTATGGTGGACTTCAGAAAGAAGTTGAGGGAACACACACCAATACTCATTGAGGGATCAGAAGTTGAAAGGGTGAGCATTTTCAAGTTCCTGGGTGTCAACATCTCAGAGGATCTATCCGGTGGTCAACATATTGGTGCAATTACAAAGAAGGCATGACAATTACTATATTTTATTTGGAATTTGAGGAGAACTTGTATGTCACCAAAGACTTCCACAAATTTCTACAGATATACCATGGAGAACATAACAACTGGGGGTTGTGTCACTCTCTAATATGGAGGGACCACTGCACAAGATTGGAAAAAGCTGCAGAGAGTTGTAAACTCTGCCAGCTCCATCATGGTCACTAGCCTCCCCAGCATAGAGGAGACCTTCAAAAGGCGATTCCTCAAAAAGGCAGCATCCATCATTAAGGACCTCCATCACCCAGGACATGCCCTCTTAATGCTACCAACAAGGAGGAGGTGCAGGAGCCTGAAGGCACATACTCAATGCTTCAAGAACAGCTTCTTCTCCTTTGCCATTAGATTTCTGAATGGGCAATGAACCCATCAACACTACCTCGGTACTTTTTCCACTCTTTCTGTGCTGCTTAATGAATTTAAGTTTTTTTTATATGAATAGTAATTGTAAATTACAGTTTTTATTATTGTGCATTGCACTGTATTGCCATAAAACAACAATTTCACAACATAATTCTGATTCTGAGAGTCCAGGGCCAGAGGGCATAGCCTCAAAATAGAAGGACAATCATTTAGAATAGAGATGAAGAGGAATTTTTGCAGCCAGAGAAAAGTGAAAATGTAGACTTTGTTGCTATGGGTGACTTTGGAGGCCAAATCATTGGGTATTTAAGGCAGAGATGATAGGTTCATGATTAGTAATGATATCACAAGTAATGGGGAAATGGCAGAAAAATAGGATTGAAAGGGAAAATAAATCCAGCATGATTGAATGGCAGAGCAGATTGCCGAACGGCCTATTTCTGCTTCTCTGTCCTGTGGAAAGTTTGTTAAAAATGAGATGCATCATTGTGCCAAAGAGATTAAATGGTGTCCAAAACAATTGGTATTCATTTGCACTGTGATGGATGTTGCAGGTTCATTGATTAGGAACATGCTTTAAATGCCATTACAAAACAAATCTAAGATTAAGATTAATTTCTGCAAGAGAGGTGCTGAAGTGTTTTTGGAGATCAAGATCTGAATTGGGCACAAAGCACAAAGCCAGATAGCCATAATCTTGACATTCCTTTGTGCTTTCTGAGAGTTGCTATATGTGCAGTGGGTACCTAATAGTACAAAAAATATTTCACCAAAGCCACTTTTGCAATGTTCTCCCTACAAATCAGAATCAGGTTTATTATCACCGGCATGTGATGTGAAATTTGTTAACTTAGCAGTAGCAGTTCAATGCAATGCATAGTCTAGCAGAGAGAGAAAATGATGATAATAATAATAATAAATGAAATAAAACACAATAATAAATAGACAAGTAAATCAATTATGTATATTTAAAAAAAAAAGTGAGCTAGTGTCCAGGGATTCAATGTGCATGTAGGAATCGGATGGCAGAGGGGAAGAAGCTGTTCCTGAATCGCTGAGTATGTGCCTTCAGGCTTCTGTATCCCCTGCCTGATGGTAGCAGTGAGAAATGGACATGCCTTGGGTGCTAGAGGTCCTTAATAATGAATGCTGCCTTCCTGAGACACCGCTCCCTAAAGATGTCCTGGGTACTTTGTAGGCTAGTGCCCAAGATGGAGCTGACTAGATTCTGCAGCTTCTTTTGGTCCTGTGCAATAGCCCCTCCATACCAGACAGTGATGCAGCCTGTGAGAATGCTCTCCATGATGCAACTATAGAAGTTTTTGAGTGTATTTGTTGACGTGCCAAATCTCTTCAAACTCCTAATAAAATATAACCACTGTCTTACCTTCTTTATGACTACATCGCTATGTTGGGACCAGGTTAGATCCTCAGAGATCTTGACACTGAGGAACTTGAAGCTGCTCACTCTCTCTACTTCTGATCCCTCTATGAAGATTGATAGGTGATATTTGCTCCTTCATCTTACCCTTCCTGAAGTCCACAATCAGCTATTTCATCTTACTGACGTTTAGTGCCAGGTTGTTGCTGTGGCAGCATTCCAGTAGTTGGCATATCTCACTCCTGTACACCCTCTTGTCACCACCTGAGATTCTACCAACAATAGTTGTATCGTCAGCAAATTTTTAGATGGTATTTAGCTATGCCTAGCCCCACAGTCACATGTATATAGGGAGTAGAGCAGTGGACTAAGCACACACCCCCGAGGTGCACCAGTGTTGATCGTCAGTGAGGAGGATATGTTATCACCAATCTGCACAGACTGTGGTCTTCCGGTTAGGAAGTTAAGGATCTAATTGCAGAGGTAGGTACAGAGGCCCAGGTTCTGCAACTTCTTAATCAGGATTGTGAGAATGATGGTATTAAATGCTGAGCTATAGTTGATGAACAGCAATCTATCAAAACAGTAAAACTGCTTTGCCTCCTTGGCTAGTGCAGCACTGTTAATTACCCTCAGTATACTAGTAACAAATTTGTAAGAACAACACTTGTAATCAAGATTTCCCTAATTTAATTTCCTTTTCCTTTAGTTCCTTCCCAATTGATGCACCTTCTGCTGCAAGAAAAAAATTGTGAACCATTTGCAATCACCTGTTTTTCTGCATTAATTATTCCTAAAATGTGGTCTGATTATCATTTAAGTCACATTAATAGACAAACACATGTACAAACAAGCTGGATGAACTCAGTAGTTCGGGCAGCACCTGTTGAAAGGAGCAGTCAATGTTTCGGGCCAAGACCCTTTGTCAGGACTGAAGAAGGAGGGGGCAGGAGCCCCATAACAAAGGTGGAGGGAGGGTGGAAAACTAATCAGAGGAAAGATCAAGAGGTGGGTGAGGGAGGGGATAGGCAGGAGAGGTGAAGAAGGAATCTAAGGGGAAAGCACTATGGGTAGTAGAAGAAGGTAGAATCATGAGAGAGGTGATAAGCAGCTAGAAGAGGAGACAGAGTGAAATGGTATGGGGGAAGGGAGAGGGAGGGAATTACTGGAAGTTGGAGAATTCGATGTTCATATCAAGGGGCTGGAGACTACCCAGACAGTATATGAGGTGTTGCTCCTCCAACCTGAGTTTGGTCTCATCATGGCAGTAGAGGAGGCCATGTATGGACATATCCGAATGGGAATTTGAAGCAGAGTTGAAGTGTGTGGCAACCAGGAGATCCTGTCTGTTGTGTTGTTGCGGACGGAGCAGAGGTGCTCGATGAAGCAGTTCCCCAATCTGCGCCTGGTCTCGCTGATGTAGAGGCGGCCGCACCAGATGCAATAGATTACCCCACCAGACTCACAAGTGAAGTGTTGCCTCACCTGGAAGGACTGCTTGGGGCCCTGAATGGTGATAAGAGAGGAGGTGTAGGGACAGGTGTAGCACTTGCGCTTACAGGTATATGTACCAGGTGGGAGATCTGTGGGGAGGGAAGTGTGAACCAGGCAATTGCGGAAGGAACGATCCCTGTGAAAAGCAGAGAGGGGTAGAGAGGGAAAGATACTCATAGTGGTGGGGTCCTGTTGAAGGTGGCGGAAGTTGCAGAGGATAATATGCTGGATCCGGAGGCTGGTGGGGTAGTAGGTGAGGACAAGGGGAACACGGTCCCTGTTGTGGTGACAGGAGGATGGGGTGAGGGCTGAAGTGCGGGAAATGGAGGAGATGCGGGTAAGGGCATCGTTGATGCCCTTGTACTTACTTACTTGGTTCCCCACCTGGTACTTATCCCTGTAAGCACAAGTGCTACACCTGTCCCTACACCTCCTCTCTTACCACCATTCAGGACCCCAAACAGTCCTTCCAGGTGAGGCAACACTTCACTTGTGAGTCTGTTGGGGTAATCTATTGCATCCGGTGCTGCCTCCTCTACATCAGCGAGACCAGACGCAGATTGGGGGATCGCTTCGTCGAGCACCTCTGCTCCGTCCACAACAACAGACAGGGTCTCCCGGTTGCCACCCACTTCAACTCTGCTTTACATTCCCATTTGGATATGTCCATCCATGGTCTCCTCTACTGCCTTGATGAGGCCAACACCTCATATACCGTCTGGCTAGTCTCCAGCCCCTTGGTATAAACATCAAATTCTCCAACTTCCAGTTATTCCCTCCCTCTCCCTTCCCCCATACCATTTCACTCTGTCTCCTCTTCTAGCTGCTCATCACCTCTCTCATGATTCTGCCTTCTTCTATTACCCATAGTGCTTTCCCCTAGATTCCTTCTTCACCTCTCCTGCCTATCCCCTCCCTGCTTCCCCTTCCCCGCCCCTTGATCTTTCCTCTGATTGGTTTTCCACCCTCCCCCCACCTTCTTTATGGGGCCCCTGTCCCCTCCTCCTTCAGTCCTGACAAAGGGTCTCGGCCCGAAACGTTGACTGCTCCTTTCAACGGGTGCTGCCCGACCTGCTGAGTTCCTCCAGCTTGTTCGTATGTGTTGATTTGACCACCACAGCATCTGCAGCATACTTTGTGTTTAAAAGACAAACACAATCCGCCTAAACTAACAACGCACAAATAATTGTACTTCTCATCAATACTGAGTACACCATTTAAACAATACAGTCCAGGTTCAAAAAGTTTGTGAACCTCTGGGTTAACGCCTTCTATAAAAGCTATATGGAGTCAGGTATTCCAGTCAATGAGATGAGATTGGAGATGCGGGTTGTGGAGGTGCCTTGCCCTGTAGGAAAAGACACACAAAGTCAGGTCGTTGAGCAGGAAACCGGCATATGAGGCATCATTTTACAGGTGGGACAGAGTGGAGTAGAGGGCGGAGGTTGTGGCATAATCAGTAAGCAGCAGCAGGAAAGGTTACATTGTAGCTGGAAGGTGGGATTTTATGCAATCCTTACCAGCCTGTCAAAGCACTTCATGATTGTTGATGTCTTTGCCACTGGGTGGTAACCATTTGGGCCAGTTACCATTGCTGTCTTGGACACTGGAATGATGGTGGCTGCCTTGAAGCCAACAGGGATAGTAGACTCTTGCAAATAGAAATTAAAGATGTCCCTTAAAGAGCTCCGTTAGCTGGGCTGCATGGTCCCTCAGCAGTGACTGAGTATGTTGGGAAAAGTTGCCTGACCAATATGTTATTCAAGGAAGTAACAAGCAGGGTGGACAAAGGAGAGGCAGTGGATGTCTTTTCTTTGGATTTTCAGAAGGTATTTGTAAGGTGCCATGCATGAGGCTGTTTAACAAGATGAAATCTTACAGCATTACAGGAAAGTTACTGGCATGGATGGCGGAATGGCTGACAGGTAGGAGGCAGCGAGTGGGAATAAAAAGGACCTTTTCTGGTTGACTGCTGGTGACTAGTGGTGTTCCTCAGGGGTCAGTCTTAGGACTGCTACTTTTCACATTGTTTGTCAATTAATTGAATAATGGAATTGATGGCTTTGTGACAAAGTTACAATGATGATACGAAGATAGGTGGAGGGGTAGGTAGTACTGGGGAAGCAATGAGATTCCACAGGACTTAGACATATTGGAAGAATGGGTAAAAACCTGGCAGATGGGATACTGTGTTGGGAAACGTATGATAATGCATTTTGGTAGAAGGAACAATAGTGCAAAGTATTATCTAAATGTGGAGAAGGTTCAAACATCAGAGGTGCAGAGGGACATAGGAGTCCTTGTGCAAGACTCCCAGGAGGTTAATTTACAGGTTGAGTCTGTGGTAAAGACGACAAATGCAATGTTGGTATTTATTTCAGGGGGAGTAGGATATAAAAGCAAGAAGATAATGCTAAGCCTTTATAAGACAGTAGAGAGGCCACACATGGAGTATCGTCAACAGTTTTGGGCCCCATATCTCAGAAAGGATGTATTGTCATTGGAGAGGGTCCGAAGGAGGTTCACGAGGGTGATTCTGGGGATGAAGGGGTTAATGTATGAAGAGCGTTTGGCAGCTTTGGGGCTGTACTCACTGGAATTTAGAAGAATGTGGGGGGAGGGATCTCATTGAAACCTACCGAATGTTGAAAGTACTAGATAGGGTGGATGTGGTGTTTCTTATGGTGGGGGTATCCAGAACTAGAAGGCACAGCCTCAGAATTGAGGGGCAACTCTTTAAAACAGAGGCATGGAGGAATATTTTTAGCCAGAGAGTAGTAAATCTGTGGAATGCTCTGCCACAGACTGGTGGAGGCCAAGTCCATGCATATATTTAAGGCAGAAGTTGATAGTTTTCTTATTAGTCAGGGCATCAAAGGATATGAGGTGTATGGGGTTGAGTGGTATCCTAGATCAGCCATGATGAAATGGTGGAGCAAACTCGATGGGCTTAATTCTGCTCCTGTGTCTTAATGGTCTGTGCTGTCCAGCCCTGCAGCCTTGCGTGGGTTTACACTGGTCGGATCCTCCTCACCTTGGCTGCAACCAGACACGTTGCCTGTTCCTCAGGGGAGAGAGGCTTTCCTCAGTCACATCATTCATTGCATGAAATTGTGTATAGAATGCATTCAGCCTATCAGGAAGTGAGACGTTGCTGTGCCTTCCTATGAAATAAGTAGTGCAAAAAGAGAGCATAACAAGAAAAAAATAGTGGGGTAGTGTACATGGGTTTATTGACCTACAGAAATCTTGATAATGATGGGAGGAAGTGGTTTCTAAAATGTTAAGTGTGTCTCTCTTCAGGCTCTTATATCATCTCCTTGATAGTAGCAATGAGAAGAGGGCATGTTCTGGGTGTTGTGGTTCCCTGCTGATGGATGTCACCTTTTTTGAGACATCACCTTTTGAAGATGTCCTTGATATCAGGGAGGCTAGTACTCATGATGGAGCTGGCTGAATTTACAATTTTCTGCAGTTTTTTTCCGATCCTGTGATCCTCTGCAGTGGCCCGTCCATTCCAGGTGGTGATATAACCAGTTAGAATGCTCTTTGCTGTACATCTGTGCAAATTTGTGAGTGTCTTCTGCAACATACCAAGTCTCTTCAAACTCCTAATGAAATATAGCTTTTGTGATGGCTTCTGGTTTGCCTTGGCAGTGTAGTATTTAATCATGGTAACTTCGTCAGTGCATTTTCCGATGTAACCAGTTACCATTCCTGCATATTCATCAATCTTGATGTGATGATTCTAGGTAGCCACTCTCTCAACATGCTCCAATCCTTGCTTTCAAACAGGCTTGTAGTACTGAGGTGGCATCTTCTGCCTAGGTCTTGATTGCCCTGTCAACTCGATTGATTTATTTAACCTGTGGTTTGTATGCAGGGATTTAACAAAATGAATATATGGTCTGAGTGTTGGGAGGGGAGTGGGTGGGGTTTAGTTTTGCAGGCACCACAAACGTTGGTATAGACCAATCTGATGTGTTCTCTCCTCTGGTTGAAAAGTTGACATGCTGATAGAACTACAGAGGGATTGTTTTTGAGTTCGTATGATTGAAGTCACTAGTAACAATGGAGAAAACATCAGGCTAAGTGTTTTTGAGGTCACAGGTGGCACCATAGAGCTCCTGCAGCCCTTACCTAGCACTAACACAGGGGTAAGGGGAATGTAAACAGCAACATTCAGAATGGTAGTGAACTCTGTCTATAAAGTAGAAAGGCCTGCGCTTCTCCATTTAAAAACTCTATCTGTGGTGCAAAAGGAGAACAAAATTTGAAAAGATAGGAAAGGTTTAGAGGGATATAGGCCAAATGTGGACAATTGGACTAAGATTAAGTGGACATCTTGGTAAGCATGGATTGGTTGGGCTAAAGGGCCCATTTTCAGCCTGCTAAGTGGCCTGCTGCTCTTTGCAGGCCAACAAGATTACAACAAATTTCACCATGAGAGATGCCAGGAAACTGATTTTTCATCAACTTTCTACCTCCTTGATTAAATAAATTGCATTTATGATTTTCCAGTCCTCTGGGACCTTTCCAGAAGTTAGGGAATTTTGGAAGAGTACATCAATACATTCATACTTCTGCCATCACTCTTGTTTTGAACTTGGGTGTAGAACAGTACAAGTATATCCCTCTTTAACTGAGGAGACCAAGGCTATACAGTATGCATTATTCCAGGTGGCAAGATTTCCTACTTCTTCTTCAGTCAAACTCAACCTAGTACCTTCAATCCAGCGATATTGGCCACTTAAAATTCTGCCTACATTCCTCCCTAGTTGCCACTGGAGTTTCTGTAATCATTGGGATACTTTTACTGTGAAGGCAGATAAAACGTTCAAATTCTCTGTAATTTCTTTTTTCCCCTTTACAGATTCTTAGTCTCATTCACCAAGACTTCAACAATTACCTAACTCAGCTAGTTAATTTTGGCACATACAAAAAAATGTAAAAATATCTTTATCTTATGTCTGCACATGGGGCTAATGTTTTTTCAAGTTTACACTAATCTGCTTTCTCCTTTTGCTAGTTACTTTTTGGTCATTTAAGCTTCCTAATGATCTGATTAATTTTGATCAATATTAACTGAATCAAATTTCCTTGGGGGCAGAAAGGAATATTAGAAATCTGGGGTGAAAACAATGTTGGTGAAAGATAGACTTGATTTTCAGAGAAAAGGGTCAAATCTTTGATCAGAGAAGAGGGTCAAATCAGATTTCCAATTTAATTTTACAAAAGATCAGCTAAATATTTTAGCATCTTGTAAACTGACTTTGAAAATATAATTTTACTGAAAAGATGCATTTGTGGAGGCAGAAGGATAGTCAACTTTTCTGGTTAAGGTCCTGCAACAGGGCAATATGTAATTTGGTTTGGTTTTTGCTTTCAGTTATAGTATCTGCAGTCTCTAGTGAAAAGTTATTGATTTGAAATCGTAACTTTTTCCATAGATACTGTATGATGTGCTGAGTATTTCTAGTATTTTCTGTTCTTATTTCAGATTTCTAGCATCCATTGTATTTTACGCTAGTCTATTTAAAAAAAATTGGAATGAAATTAAAAATATCTACTAGGATTAGAAAGCACCTGATGTAGTCTACTTGAATTTTAGTAAGACTTTTAATTATCTTTAACTATCAACACGATCAGCAAAACAAAATCCCTTGTGATTTTTAACTTGGCCAGGATATTCAAACAGAGTTGCAGTTGTTGGGTATATTTGTGACTGGAAGGCTGGTTCTAGCGGAGCAGGGATCAGAACTTGCTTCTAACTTTTTAATGGTATAGTGTCAAGGATTTAGACTTTAGTTTGGGAGGCATGATTATGATGTTTACAGACTCTACACTCTGAAGTTTTTAAAAAAGTCTGTACTTGATAGTGAAGAGGAAAACTAGATTGCCAGAAATTATAAGTGGATTAATGAGTGTAATAAAAATGTAGAATTCAAATTCAGTTGGAGGACTTTTGAGATTATGTAGGAAGACTAAACCAAGGAGGAAACGCAAGGTAAAGGAATGCACAATAAATAGTAGGCCAATGAGAATCGTAAAAGACTCAGGAAATGCAGACTTAAAAGTTCTTGAAAGTAGCTGCACAAGTATTTAAAGTCATAGGATGTATTTTGTTCTCAATTGATATTTTTGCTTGGATAAAATGATAGAAATACAGTTTCAGATTTGTTGCTAGTGTGGAATTAAATCGGAAAATGAGTATGAAGAGAACATAAAAACAGCGAGAGGGTATAAGTAAGTGGGCAAGCAGTTAGGAAATATCCCATTGTAGATGGGTATGCCTTCAGGACATGAGGAAAATAAAATTCAAAGTAAATTTTAAAGTAAATTTAATTATCAAAATACAGCTTATTTATGTTCCTCGAGATTCATTAACTTGCAGGCATTAACAGGGGAAAAAATAAATACAATAGAATTTTAAGAACATCAAAGACTGAAAATGGTATTGTGCAAAAGAAGACGAACTGGGCAATTAAAAATAATACTGAGAAGGAGTTATAAAGTTCCTAAAAGTGAATCTATAGATTGTAGAATCAGTTCAGAGTAGTGCTGAATGAGATTATCCAAGTTCGTTCAGAAGCCTGGTGGTGTGGGACCTAAGGCTTCCGTACCGCTTACCCAATGGTCGTGGCGAAAAGAAGGCATAGCCTCAATGATGGAGGCCTTTATTAATGATATTGCTGCACACCATGTAAATCTATGTACATGTGGGGTGGGAAGGCCTTCACTAGTGATGGACTGGGCTGTATCCACCACTTTATTTAGCCTTTTCTGTTTCTGTGCATGGTGTTTCCACACCAGGCTGTACTACAACTAGTTAAGATAGTCTGCGCTACGCATCTTTAGATTTTTGTCAAAGTTTTAGCTGACATGCCATATCTATACAAACTTCTAAGAAAGTAGAGGCGATGTCATGCCTTTTTTGTGATGACATTACGTGTTGGTGTAAGGACAGATCCTCTGATATGTTGACACCAAGGAATTTAAAGCTTCTGACCCTCTCCACCTCTGTACCTCTAATGAGAATTGGCTCATGGATCTCTACCTTCTTTCTCTTGTAGTTTTTTGGTTTTGCAGACGTTGAGTGAGAGGCTGTTGTTTTGGTACCACTCAACCGGATTTTCAGTCCCTCTCCTAAACAGAAGGACAATTCATCACCATCTTTGATTTGACCAACAACAGTGGTGTCGTCAGTAAACTTATAATATAGCAGTGGAGGAATAAGTATGCAGGAATCAACAACATCACCAATTTTATTTGTAAACTTGCTAATCACTTTTGTATTCACATCCAAGTCACGCACAAGGCCCCTCACTGATAAAAGTGGTACACTACTGGTCACAGGTTTCCAATCACAAAAGCATCACCCTCTGTATCCTAATACCAAGCAAGTTTGGATACAGTTTGCCAACTTTCTTGGATCCCATGGGCTTTGTGTTGGGACCTTTTCAAAAGCCTTACTTAAATCCATGTACCAGGTGTCCCCCCGCTTTACGAATGTTCGCTTTACGCCGCTTCGCTTTTACAAAAGACCTACCTGTTTTTGCATTACAATGAGGATTTCCAGTTTAATGAAAATTTTTCACATATAAATTAATGGTTTGCTTTACGCCATTTCAGCTTAAGAAAGGTTTCATAGGAACGCTCTACTTTTGTAAAGGGGAGGGAGACACCTGTATAGGAGCCATGTATCTAGTTTTTTGCCAGTTTTGTATTTTGTGGTACGTTTATTTTGGTAATCTGTCACGTTGGTCGACGCGTGGTAGAAGCAAACAAGTATAGTTATGTATTCATGCTCTGTTGTAGTTAGTTTAGTCTAGTGAAGGGAGGTGAGCCATACTAAATCGCCACATTAGTGATGAACTAAATTACTAATTTAGTTTTGTTGCTTTTTTATTGCTATAAATCATTCTTCTTTGCTGAATTTGTAATTAAGGATCAAACTTCTTCATTTGGAAGCATCATACAATGTCGGTTACCCTGGCTTTGTCTCTCAGTGGTTTTGGTTTGTTTTCAAGTAACTGGTACACCATGTTTTGTAACTCCAAAGTATTAAACTAATTGGAAGGGGGAAAGAAAGGAGCCTGGAAATAACTCATGTACATTTGTTTTTATCTTAAGTGATGTGGTGGTGTGATAACATTTGCCATCTACGTACATTTATAGATAATCTACAATGCATTATGTAACAAAAAATAATAAAACAATATATTTACAATATTACTTAAATATTGCTGAAATATTAAATACACGATCCTCCCTGCTTAGCTATGAAATCCAACTCTGTGTGTGTGTGTGTGTGTGTGTGTGGTGACTTGCAAAGCATCACAGATCCTGACAGAACCATTTTTATTGACTACTGGGACCACTGACATTGCCCATGCAATCTAGCTCACAAGATACTTTATCATGGATTGTAGACAGAATCGGATGGACTTGGACATGGCATTTTTATTCAACGCTATTTTACCCTTAATGTGTTTGAGTTTTCCGGTGCCATCCTTGAACACTTCTGTATCTTTCTTAATTCACATCAAGTTGACACTATTACAGGGGATGTGGCATGCAAATGGTGATGGATTTCCAGTCATTGTTGTTGTCTCAGTGAATCACGTCCCCACAATGCTGGCCTTCCTGTTTTTTATCACATACAAGCCCAGTGTACCTTGTTGATTGTTGTACTTCATTGTTACGAATGTTATTCCCACAGGAGTTATCTTCTCTCTAGTATATGTTTTTAGTTGGATATCAGCAGGCTTCAATTCAGTATCTTTGAAATGATGCTTGAGCTCATTATGTGAAATGTCTGAAACAGCTGAGCCAGTGTGCAGTTCCATTTTAATTGTCTTGCCATTCACTTCTGGTGTAAGCCATATTGCTTGTCTACTGTTAGTTTTCACATTGTAAATCTCAAGGCTACTCAGTCCTGTGCCATTCTTATCATAATCAGATGTTTCATCAACAGTATGTAAATTATTGAAACTGCAGCTTGGCTCTTTATCTTTCTGTTCCCTATGCAGTTCATTTATTTTTGTCTGCCTGACATGCTGTTTGTATTTGTTCTACTTTGTTGCATTTTCTGCAAGTTTCACCTTTAAAACTGCATTGGTCTGTCAAAACAGTAACACGATTTGTTTGGCCAGGCCCTGCTACAATAGTAACACACATTTGTCTAGGCACACTAGTGTTTAGACACCACAAATTTGTTCTCACTCACTTTCATTCTTGACTGCAACTCAGTTATATCTCTGTCTGCTGTTTTCATTGATACAGTTATTTTATTTTCTTTTTTATATTTAACTTGTGCTTCAGTTAGAGCCATTTTGAATGCTTTGTTGTAAGACTCCACAAACAAAACCATTCTCTCAGTGCATCATTAAGCCCATTACTGAACTGACAGTGCTTAGGCAACTTCTTTAGTTCACTCACGTATGCTGAAATGGACTCCCTTTCCTTTAGATTCTGTTTCTGAAACCTAAAGTGTTCTGTAATCAACAATGGTTTTGGATCTAAATGGAAGGGGGTACAGGACCCTGAAGGCACACACTCAACTATTCAGAATCAGGTTTAATATCACCAGCATATGTTGTGAAATTTGTTAACTTCACAGCATCAGTATAATTGAATACATGATAAATAAATATACAAAATAAATGAATTACAGTAAATATATATGTATAATATATGGATATACATACATATTCAGACACAGCTTCTTCCCCTCTGCTATCTTACTTCTGAATAATCATTGAACTGATGTACACTAACTACCTCACTACTTTTTTTATTTTTCAGTCCTTATTTAATTTAAATATATAAATAAATTTTACAGTAATGCACAATTTTTTATTTTGTTATTATGTATTGTACTGCTGCTGCAAAGACAAATTTCTCTGCACATGCCAGTGATATTAAATCTGATTCTGATGTTCCTGTATTACTTTCATATCAACAAAGCTAATTTTGGCAGATTTGCTTGGAGCAGTTAAACTTCTTAAAAAAAATTGTATACCTTTAAATCCAATGCACTCAGCAAAACTGGCACTTGCTTCTCATTGGCTATATTTCATTGGGTTTAAAATAATGCTCAATCCATTCAGTATACATATTCCAATTGTCTTTTGTGTTACCAAATGTGTCAATCTTTCTTATGTAGCCAGCCATTTGGGCTCTTTTTAAATAATTATTATTAGCCTTTACTCACTGTTTATGAACCTATGAGTTATTCCATTTTCTGACTTTTTTAAAAAAACTCAATCGTCTTTCCTTTTACGAAGAAGGTGTGCTGGTCTGAAGAAAAAAATGCTACATTTTTTAAAGTGCTGCAAGTGCAACTCAACCGTTTCTTGCTACACTTTGTAAAAACTCAAAACATTTCACTGTGCTCAATAGGTAGGTTATCATTTTGGATTCTTTTTAAAAGTAGCTTGTTGCCACTGTTATGTTTTGTAACTTTAAAACATTAAACCCAATGAAAGGAAAAGATGGGAGCCCAGAGATTAGTCATATACATTTGTTTTTACTTTTAGTAAGGTGCGTACGTATGACGTAGTGATTGATGACCTATGCCATTTATGTACTTTTACAGATAATCCGCAATTCACTATGCAAACAACAAACAATGCTTAACTAAACTGTATATTTAGAATAATACTCAAATATTGCTGAAACATTAAATACACAATACACATCATCCACACAGTCCTGCTCAACATTTTAAATTACTAGTTCTTCCTGTGATCTAGTGGGTTTCTTCCCACATTCCAAAAAAATTAGCTTGTTGTTTGGCTAATTTACTGTATCCAATTAGCCTTGGTATAGATGGTTGGAGCAAGAATCAGTGAGGTGTTACTAGATATGTGTGAAAGAAAAGTTTACAGGGAAATGGTGAGAGAACAGCCTCTTATATTTAAAGGAAAATGAAAAAGAAATAAAAACCTAGAGGTTTTGGTGAGCCCAAATTCAGAATGCCATGTGCAATTTAGATTTTATTACCTTAGCAGGGATGTATTTGCCTTGTAATTCATACACTGCTGATTTGCGTGATCCCTAGAATGAAAGTTTGTTTTGTGAAAACAGTTGTGAAGCCTGTATCTGTACCTCTGGAAGTTTGAAGTACTGAAAAGTATTGATAGGTTAAATGCTGAACCTGTTTCCTCTCTGTGGAATATCTAGAGCAAGGGAAAAAGTCTTTTAGACTGGAATCAGGAGAATTTTCTTTGCAAGGAGAATAATAGGTTGAATTATAAATAGGAAAGATCCAGGTGGGTTTGGGCAGAAATTATTGGGATCATCTGATATTTATTTATTAAGATAAAATCACACCTAAATAGTAGTATCTGGGTGACTTAAGGAGTTTGTTAAATCTACAGTAAAATTGTGAAATAAGAATATTAAAAGTCAAATTATACGTTACATCCAGCACACTACAGACATAGCTAATTCACTTCTGATATTGCACTTTCTGGTTTAATCACCTTACAAATATGCTTGTCTGCTACTCTTCTGTATAGTGTAATGAACATTGTGCAATCTAACAGCAGATGCTACTACCATTTGTTGATTTGGTTGTTATGGTGATGTAATATAGTCATATGCAGCAGGAAGCTGTTTATACGTGAACAGATTTGATCGGAAGCGAGGCTTAAGGTAGATATTGATGAACGCAGTGATAATTGATTTCACCGTAAGCATCCCGACTTGGCATATAATATAAAGATATAACTGTGGTACTGATGAAGGAAATTAGATGCAGTTTACTAAATGATTTCAGATTGGGATTTTCCAATTGTGGTACACAAGCAAGATGCCCTAATGTCAGCTGTTTAGTGTATGGAGCAGATTGAAGCATTCTGTGAACTGCTTATTGAATCTTCCAGTAACCTGAATGACTGTTTAACGCCAGTTGAATGAAAAAGATGCAGGCAACAGTAAGTGAGGCTTATCAAAACTCATCACAGTAGAAATTTAATTCTGAATTGAAGTCACAGAGCAGTGTTTTGCTGTGAATATTTTATCACATGTTGGTGTCTGTTAATATTTTGCCCACAGTGCTGCTGGTGAACTTAGTGATAAGAACAGATATGGAAATGTTTATTTTTAATTGTTCTACATATAAATGTTCTAATTGACATTTCCTGTGAACTTGTTCCAAATGCCGTAATGTTTCGTTCTGCAAAATTCTATCATTTCTAAGTAGTTGAACACTATTTCAGTTAGTGCTGCCAATCACCATTCTTTTAAGTAAGCTAACCTTTTAAAAGCCTGTACTTCAGAAGTGACTGTTTTATTCTCATTTAATATTCAGTAAACCAGACATAATTATATTTTTAATGATATACTCTTTCACATTTTTTTGGTTGTGTTTAAAAGTGCTCTATTTTTGGATAAACAATTTATGGGAAATTACTTAAAGCGATTTATCTTTTGTATATTGACCATAATTCAGCCTGGTATAAAGCATTTTTGAACTACAATTTTATAGACAGATAAATTTAATCAAAGTAGAAATAAAAGTAAAAACTTTTTGAAAACTTGTGGATTTGTATGTTTCTACCAACTTCTGTCTTTTCTAAATATTAAAGTAGGACATGGAAAGCATTTTTTTTTGTAAATGCTGTGCAGAAAATTAGTGTTTGATATATTGCTGCTGTTCAAATAAATAGTGTACAGGGCCAGTAAGTCAGAGGAGGTCTGGGAATTGCACAATGGGTCATTAGGCATTGAGCTTGGAGGAAGTAGATTATTTTGGAAGAATAGAATAGTTAAATTACATGGAAGAGGCATCAATGACCAAATTATTTGGTGAATTTGGTTGAGGAATTGAGGATAATGGTCATAAGCAGAAGGGTGGTAGACCCAAAGGAGAACAAGCTAGATCGCCCACCTGCACAGATGGTAGTGTTGTAAAGACTAAATTGAATTGAGTCCATGAGATTAACGGATTGCTTAGGTCGGCCAAGGTGAGTTGGACAGGGTTTGCAAGCTCAAGAGGGGAAAGGACTAGAGTTTCAAACTCGGGAAAGATTTTGATACTGCATAGAGGTTGTTGGGATTTTGGCAGAAATAATGTGATAGATAATGGGCCTGAAGATGAGTAAGCTGCGACCAACGCTTGGTTGGCCACGTTTAAATTGTTTTGCTGCTGCTGTATCAGTTGGCTAGGTGCCCAAGTACAGATGTATTTTCAATCTGATTTCTTCAGCCAGCACTCAAAACGTCTGTCATACAAGCAGTGCTGTCATTGTATGCATTTTGACACAAAAATTGCAACATTAGCACGTATACTTTGAGACCAGAAGTGTCAGGTTGAATTTGCAGTGTGGCACTATTTGATCTGGAAGCATGTTAACTGTATTTTGGAGAGAAATAATTTCAGATATGTGCACGGGAAAATTTTGAGTCAGCTATGAATTTTGAATTTTGAGGCAGCTATGATCCCATAGTCATTATGATGTGAATGTTCTGTAGGCTCTTAAAATCAATTAAAATTGATGAAAATTTTACTAAATATTCTTTTTATGACAAGTACAGATGTTGTTTGTGCCAAATAGTATCCTAAAGCCTGGGACTGGTTACCACTTAATAGTTTCTCAAAGGGTGTCCATTAAGTGCGGTGGTACCCAAACTGTTTGTATTAGATCTGCAAATCCAAAATACATTTAAACAACAATAGAGTAAAAGTTCAGCTATTAAGCCATCTTCCTGAAAATTCACTTCATCATAATTTGGCCATCTTATGAAAAAGGTGACAATGTGATAGGGAGAGGGCAGAAACATAATATCATTATTTTGCTCTGATATTCACTTGAAGGTAAAACATATAGACCTTGCATTGGAAGAGGAGATGAATAATGTAATGTATGCTTAAAGTGGGAAAAAGAAGTAAATTAACAAAAGAGCCATGATTGCACCCATGTATTAACAGCATCTGGGGAAAGTGCATTTAATTAATAAATCATTAGGAAAAGCTGTCATACAGAAGTCTGGCACGTATCTCTCATGATATCTAAATCTATGAAGGGGCAGAACATGTACAGGGAATTAGGGTAACCAACTGCACATTACTAAAAGGAAAATTGAATCCTTTTCAAGTTTCTAATGAAGTGCTGTACTTTATCCTGATGCCCAGTCTTTGCTGCAGGCATGGTGACTCATAGAATGATGTTGAATGGATCTGATCTACATTTTCAACGTTTTTGCTTTTAAAAGACTGTGCATTAAAATCTATGTTTAATATTTCTGAATGATCTGAAGCAAACATCTTCCTGGTTAATGTAATTTTAAAACATTTCCAGTATTTGCATACTTGACTTCTATTTATTGTTCTTCTTTCCCACCGTGATAATTTGGAATTGAAATTTCAAAGGTTTCCTCCCTCCCTTGTTTCTGTCTTTGTGGACACCAAAAGAATTAATTATTTAGGAAGCATCAATTTTCATTCTAATGTTTTCAATCAAGAAGAGTAAATGTAGATGAAAACACAAAATGCTGGCGGAACTCAGCAGGCCAGACAGCCTCTATGGGAGGAGGTAGTGACGACGTTTTGGGCCGAAACCCTTCATCAGGAGTAAATGTAGATACATTTTTGACATTACATGATTATGTAAGAATTTAAGGTAACTGTTTCTAAAAAATACAATGAGAATTATTTCTTCTGAAGTTCTGCTGAATTGTTTGTGTGATATTCAGGTCCATTGTACACAAGAAAAGAAAAGCGACACAAAGTTGGAGATTAAAGTTTACTTTCACAGGAGAAAATATGAACAACGTGTGCAAATTGTATTGAGAGAAATAAGGTAGAAGAACGTTAAATAGAATAGTCCATATGTATTCGACAAACACGGGAAAAGAGGGATTGATGGAACAAGGAAAAGAGGCAGCAAACAGATAACTGGATTAGGTGGTATGGGAATTTTAAACAAAGTGGAGTGATAAGACAATTTATAAAAACAGTTGAAGTTTGAGAAGCAAGTAAGTGGTGTTGTTTCTAATCATTTGGAAATACAGTATTTTAAGATGTGATTAGATAATTTGTTAAGTAATTCTACAATAAAATAAAACAAAGTAAATAATCCAATATTGTTTAGATTCAAGATTGTACACAATCCAGTACACAAGTTTAAAGGAAAACTAAATACAGTGGATTCCAGTTAATCAGGACAGCCATTTATTTGGGACAACTCTTAAAGAACAAAACCTAAATCAAGAAAATAGCCAGGATTTGTTTCATTTATTTGGTTCAATTTACTGCATAATTAGGGCAGGAGACTGTTGCTAAACAGATGCTAACTAGTATCAGTTGCCTGCACTTGCATGGCTGTTAGATGCAATACCATGTTTAGAGTGATCGGTTTTTAAATGTTGTCAGTTGCTTGTGTTTGTGTTATAAAAGCATTGATTTTTGTCACTGATAGTTGGTGAGAAATACGCAGTAAGAAGATTGTTCACTGTAGTTTTAAACATTCAGGCTTAGAGATGCCTGAAACAGCAGTGAGTTAAAAAACAATTTCACTACTTCACTAAGCTAAGAATTAATGAAGGTATCAACAACCACCTTGAATGCTACAATGAAAGTGAAGATTTGGAGGATACAGTCATCTAAAGCATTACATGAAGGCAGTCCATTACCTGCATTAGGTTTCTGTGCTGATTTTGCTCATTTACAATCAATCAAAAGAACACGACAGATGAGTTTCTATGATAACTATCAGTTTTATCGTATTATAGAGGTATTGGTAGTATTCTAGTTTGTTCTGTATTTCATTTAAGTACATAAATTGTTACTCAGTTCATTGATGGTTTGTCTTTTTTATATCTTTAACTATTTCCATGAAACCTCAGCTAATTGGGACAACAGCTTAATTGGAACAAAGTGTGCTGGTCCTGATGTGTCCCAATTAACTAGGATCCACTGTAATTGTAACTCCAGATCATATGCAGCACAGAAACACAGGCGTGTCTGTGCATGAGGTGACTCTGACAGAAAATGATTAAAGTGAGGGGTGTGGATTGCGTGGGTTAGTGGGAAGAGGTGTTGATCAGCCTTATTGCTTGGAGAAAGTAACTGTTTTTAAGTCTGATGGTCCTGGCATGGATGCTATGTAGCCTCCTCTCTGATGGGAGTGCGACAAACAGTCCATGAGCAGGGTGGATGGGACCCTTAGTAATGTTACTGGCTCTTTTCCACCACCTTTCTGAATGGCCTTGATGGCAAGGTAGGCTGGCACTGGAGATGCATTGAGCAGTTTAGACTACCTGTTGTAGAGCCTTCCTGTTTGCTACAGTACAGTTTCTGTACCATGAAGCAACATACTAGGGTACTCTGTACTATACATCTATAGAAGGATGTGAGTATGGATAGTCCAGCTCTCTAAGCCAGTATTTAAAGTAATATTTATTATAATAAGCCATTATTTGTTTCGTGAAGCATAGGAGAATAAGGGAAGATCTTTATAAAGGTATACAAAATTATGAGGGATATAATAGGGTAAATACATGTAAGCAGTTTCTCCTGATGTTGGGTGAGACTAGAACTAGAGGTCATGGGTTTAAGGTGAAATGTGAAATATTTCTACAAATTGGTTTAAATTTATTACAATTAGTAAACAAAAAGGAACTGATTGCATAATTACTCACCACCTTTAAGTCAGTATTTAGTAGATGCACTTTGGCAGCAATTACAGCCTTGAGTCTGTGAGAATAGGGTGAATAGGGTTCTATGAGCTTTACACATCTAGAGACTGCAACTTTGCCCATTCTTCTTTACGAAACTGCTTGAGCTCAGTCAGACTGCTTTAATCAGACCATAGAACCACCTTCTAGCTGACTTCATAATCTTCGACATGCCTTCTGGCAAATTCCATGTGAGTTTTTTTTCAGTAGTGGCTCTCTTCAGCACTTTCCCATAAAGCTGTGATTGGTGAAGTACTCGAGCAACAGTTGTTGTTTGTGTAGTCTTTTCCATCTCAGCCACTGAAGCTTGTAACTCCCCTGAGCTGTCATAAGTCTCCTGGTGGCCTTCCTCAAGTTCTTTTCTTGCATGGTCACTCAGTTTTTGGGAACTGCCTGCTCTAAGGGATATTCAGTGACTTGTAAATTTTCTTGTATCTATCTCCTGACTTGTGCTTGTCTATAACCTTTTCGCAGAGTTGCATGGGAGTGTTCTTTTGTCGTCTTGGTGTAGTTTTTTTCAGGATACTGACTCACCAGCAGTTGGACCTTCCAGATCCAGGTGTATTTTTACTGCAATCAATTGAAACACATTGTGCACAGGTCTCCAACAGCAGATCTCCATTTAATTAATTATGTGACTTCTAAAAGCAATTGGCTGCACCAGTGATGGTGTATCATATTAAAGAGATTGAATACTTATGCTGTCAATTATTTTGTGTTTTATATTTGTAATTAATTTAGATCACTTTGTAGAGATCTGTTTTAACTTTAACACGCAAGAGTCATTATAGTCACTGTTGTGTCTTCTTTGTATTGTTATGTTGGGCCCAGGATAGATCGTCAGAGATGTTGGCACCCAGGAACTTGAAATTTCTCACTCTTTCCATTTCTAATCCCTCTACGAGGACTGATGTGTGTTCCCTCATCTTAACCTTTTTGAAGTCCACAGTCAGTTCTTTGGTCTTACTGATGTTGAATGCAAGGTTGTTGATGTCACACCACTCAACTAGCTGATATATCTTGCTCTTATACGCTTTCTTGTCCCATCTGAAATTCTGCCAAGAATAGTTGTGTTGTCAGCAGACTTATAGATGATGTTTGAGCTGTGCCTAGCCACACAGTCATGGGTGTAGAGAGAGTAGTGAGCTGAGTACACCCTTGAGGTGCATCAGTGCTGCTTGTCAGCGAAGTGGAGATGTTATTTCCAATCCGCACAGACTGTGGTCTTCCGGTGAAGTTAAGTTGTGTATTTAATATATGAGTGATGTAAAAATATATTGTTTGATTAAGCATTCTTTTTTGTTTAAATAATTCATCATGGTTATAAGTACAAAGTATATGAATTGCATATATCATGATGCTACCATATCTCGCTTAAAGAAAAAACACAGAATTAGACTCTCATTCCAGGCTCCATCATTTTCTTGCAATTATTTTAATGTTTTGAAGTTACAAAACAATGTTGCTGATCAGATGTTTTTAAAATGAATCCGAGACAGCTGCTGACCTGTTGAGGCTCAGTGAGATGTTCAGGTTAAAAGAAAAGCATGGTGAAGAAAAGTCCAATAAAAAAAACGAGCGCTGCATGTGCAGAGGCAGTTGAGTTAAATAAAAAAGGCAGAAAATGGAACAATTCGGGGTTCACAATGAGTACTGGATGATAATCATCAAAAAAAAATTAGTCAGAAATGACTGGCTACATGACAAAGACAGACATGTTTGATTGCTCCACATGTAACTGTCTTATGTATACTGAGCTAATTGAACAGTATTTGAAGCAAATGAAATAGCCACAGGTAAATGAGTACCACTTTTGTTGAGTCTGTTGGGTTTAAAAACAGTTTGCTTCAAAGTTTTAACTGCTCCAACCAAACCAGCCGAAATGAGCTTTGCTAATAGCATAAAAGTAATGCAAGAACATTTAGAATCAAAAACATTGTTGATTGCAGAATGCTTTAGGTTTCATAAGCAGAATCAAAAGGAAGAGGAATCCATTTCAGCATGTGTGACTTCAGCTACTGTACATGAAGGTGGAGGGAATAAAGTATTATGATGGTGGATGAAGTGCCATTCAAACAGACTGCTTTGTTCGGGATATTGTTAAGCCTCTTGGATGCTGTTAATTGGATACAAGTGGAGCATATTCCATGACATTCCATACCTTTGCTTTGTAGATGGTGATAAGGCTTTGGATGTTAGGCGATGGGTCACTGACAACAGCATTTCTGGCAACTGATCTGCTATCAAAGCCACATTGTTTATGTGCTTGTAGTTGAGTTTCTAGTAAGTAAATCCTAGAATGATGATGATGATGATAGGGCCAGTGAATATCAGGCTTAAGTGGTTAGACATTCTCTTGGAAATGATTGTTGTCTGAGCCATTTGCAGCATTCACGTTAATTGATATATGGGGTCTTTCCATGAACTTTGTTTTGGTCTTGTTCCACATTCAACCTCATTGCTGCCATACTGTGACAATATACTTGTTCCTTCCATGGTTTGTATCGTTTATATCATAATCCCTCAACTTTGGTCCTATCCACAATATTTAACTGCCTTTCTTTATCTTAATATAACTGCCTGAACTTAGTTTGTCACTATCAACCTACAAATGAATATTCCTGTATAGTTTTTCCTTCCAGGACTCTTGAATGAGTTAATGCCCTCCAGTTCCATGTTAACTTCTGAAGCTCTTTTCGAATTACTTGAATCTGTCTTCTTTCCAGAGCCACATTTACGGTTTTCATGCATATGACCCGGATTTTACACCAAATAAATTCGATGCTAGATTTATGGACTGGACAGCTAAAGGAATAAAAGTTCTTTGCAACATAATGAAAGAAGGAACATTGTTCAGTTTTGGAATGCTTAAAGAGAAACACTTATGAGAAAAACAAGATTTTTATTGGTATTTACAGATGCGTCAATATGTTAACAAGACACTTAAAAATGTAACCAAGGCAAGTACATGCTTGATAGAGCTATTTAGAAAAGCATATAATTCAGATAATGGTTGTAGAATCATTTCAAGCATGTATAAGGGGCTGTCAAATCTTAAAGCACATTCGACTTCATAGATTAAAACAAAATGGGAGAAGGAGGGAGGGATAATTATATCTGAGGAAGAATGGACAACAATATGGAGGTATCAATGGAAGTGTACCAGTTCACAGAAATGGAGGGAGTTTGGATGGAAAAACTTGATAAGATATTTTATTACACCCTCTCAGAAATCCCATTATGATAGTAACCTCCCTGTTCGCTGGAGAAATTGTTGGAAATCAAAATGCGAATCATTATCATATTTGGAGGGGGATACACAATGCCCCACAAGACATCTTTAAATGTGAAATACCCTTAGAGAATAAGACCATATATTTTAGATATATACCTCAAGAATGTTTGAAAAGAGATAAATATTTAATGAATATACTGTTGGTGGCTGGTAAAAAGACTCTTTCTAGGAAATGGTTGTCACAGGAGAGCCCAACTTTAAATACATAGATGGAAATTACAATGGACATTTACAAAATGGAGAAGATAACAGCATCTGTTAATCATAAGCTGGAACAATTTGATTCATACTGGGAAAAATGGTGTAACTACATAATGCCTCATAGGCCCAATTTTATTCTCACAAATCAATGAATCTGTTGTAAAAAAAAATCACTCCCTACTTGTACATAGTTCTTTCCTTTTGCTTGTTTTTTCTTTCCACTCTTTTCTATAAGTGTATACTTTGTGATAAATACTTTGTGGAGATTTGTGATATATATGATTATATGATATATATGTACAATGTCTGAAATACATCTTATGGAAATGTATGTTTGATGATGAACTTCAATAAAAAAAATTACAAAAAATAGAAAAAAATCATATTTTCTTCACTTGCCCCTCCAAAATTTGCTTTTTCTACTTTTGTTACTATTCTTCTGTGGTCTACTCTACTTGTTTATATGTGAATAAAGAATCTCTCCATTAAGAGTCTTGCATGCATGTCTGTTGAATGTACACAATAAAGGAATGATCTGTTGAGCTATTTAAAACATTAAAGAATGGAATACAATGCAAAATGGTGGAATTAAAAGCAGAAGAATTAAGAAGTTTACTTTTATTAGTGTGCAAAGACACCAATGTTTACTCTAGGTTTTGAGCCTTGCTCATTATAATAATTTGATTTACTGTTTTTGGATCAAACGTGAATGTTGTACTTTCCTACATTGAGCACCATTTACCATAATATTGCCCACTTATTTGTCTATCCAGTTTCTATACACACAGCTTACTGTTGTCTTCTATGGTGATGCTTTCAGTTTTGGAAATGCGTTTGTACTCCTCTGTTATGTGTGTGGGGGGGGGGGGGAGTGAATGTGCTGATTGCTTGTGAATATTAGTTGTTACGTCCCAGTGATCAGTAAGTTTTCCTTTTATTCCAATCTTCTGTCGCCATCACACATCCAATTTTTGATCAAAAGATAATCTCCATTTCAATTTTTGTGTGCAGAATTGTATTGTTCCTTAAACTTAGACAACATCTCAATACTTTTCTTGTTATCTCATTAGAAGCTCCCTTATAAAACTTCATCTGTAGTAGTCAGATGTCATATAATGTATCCACTGCAAGTGTATACTGACTTTTATGGCTAATGAATATATCATAATTTATTAAAATTCTTATATAGTAAGAGTAATATTTAAAATACCTGGTAGCAGATTTAACATGCTAGAAAAATACTATATTTTCAAAAATAAGCTTTATTCCTAATTTTAAAAAAACAGAAGAATAAACACAGCAAGCTCCCCAACACCAGAAATCAGCTTACTAGGCTTCCAGACACAGGATTATGGAGCTGCATTTAAAAGACCAGTTTCCCTCACTAAATTCCCTTGTTCATCACATTACAGTGGCATGCAAAAATTTGGACACCCCTGGTCAAAATTTCTGTTACTGTGAATAGTTAAGTGAGTAGAAGATGAACTGATCTCCAAAAGTCATAAAATTAAAGATGAAACATTTTTTTCAACATTTTAAGCAAGATTAGTGTATTATTTTTGTTTTGTACAATTTTAGAGTGGGGAAAAAAAGGAAAGGAGCACCATGCAAAAGTTTGGGCACCTCAAGAGATTTGAGTTCTCAGATAACTTTTACCGAGGTCTCAGACCTTAATTAGCTTGCTAGGGCTATGGCTTGTTCATAGCCATCGTTAGGATAGGCCAGGTGATGCAAATTTCAAAGCTTTATACCCTTACTTCTCAAACCTTGTCCCAACTATCAACAGCCATGGGCTCCTCTAAGCAGCTGCCTAGCACTCTGAAAATTAAAATAAATGATGCGCTCAAAGCAGAAGGCAGCTATAAGAAGGTAGCATAACGGCGTTTTCAGGTAGCCGTTTCCTCAATTCGTAATGTAATTAAGGAATGGCAGTTAACAAGAACGATGGAGGTCAAGTTGAGGTCTGGAAGACCAAGTAAACTTTCCAAGAGAACTGCTCATAGGATTGCTAGAAAGGCAAATCAAAACCCCTGTTTGACTGCAAAAGACTTTCAGGAAGATTTAGCAGACTCTGGAGTGATAGTGCACTGTTCTACTGTGCAGTGACACCTGCACAAATATGACCTTCATGGAAGAGTCATCAGAAGAAAACCTTTCCTGCATCCTCACCACAAAATTCAGCCTCAGAAGTTTGCAAAGGGACATCTAAACAAGCCTGATGCAGTTTGGAAACAAGTCCTGTGGACTGATGAAGTTAAAATAGAACTTTTTGGGTGCAATGAATAAAGGTATGTTTGGAGAGAAAAGGGTGTAGAATTTCATGAAAAGAACAGTTCTCCAACTGTTAAGCACGGGGGTGGATCGATCATGCTTTGGGCTTGTGTTGCAGCCATTTCACTGATGGAGGGAAGAATGAATTCAATTAAATACCAGCAGATTCTAGAAGCAAACATCGCATCGTCTGTAAAAAAAAACTGAAGATGAAAAGAGCCTGGCTTCTGCAACAGGGTAATGATCATAAACACACCTCAAAATCCACAATGGACTACCTCAAGAGGTACAAGCATAAAGGTTTTGCCATGGCCCTCAGTCCCCCAACCTAAACATCATCGAAAATCTGTGAATAGACCTCAAAAGAGCAGTGCATGCAAGATGGCCCAGGAATCTCACAGAACTAGAAGCCTTTTGCAAGGAAGGATGGGCAAAAATCCTCCAAACAAGAATTGAAAGACGCTGGCTACAAAAAGCATTTACAAGCTGTGATTCTTGACAAAGGGAGTGTTACCATGCAAGGTGCCCAAACCTTTGCTTTGGGCCCTTTTCCTTTTTTGTTACTTTGAAACTGTAAAAGATGGAAATAAAAATGTAATCTTGCTTAAAATATTTTAAAAATGTGTCATTTAACTTTATGCCTTTTGGAAATCAGGTCATCTTTTACTCACTTAGCTATTCACAGTAACAGAAATTTTAACCAGGGGTGCCCAAACTTTTGCATGTCACCGTACTATTTGCAGTCCACTGAAACTATTCTGTACTGCATAAACTTCCCTTAATTTCTCCTGTTTTCTCTGTACTTATGTTAATTATTTTAATCTTATTATCATAATTAAATTATGGCTCTCCACTTTTTTGTTGCATGTATTGTGTCTTCAACAGTGAAGACAGTGATGAAATACTTGCTTAAAGCCTTTTTCTTAGGCAACATCCACACTAGACTGGATAATTTTGAAAACGCTGGTTTTGAGTAAAAACAATAGGCGTCCACGCCAAGCATTTTTGAAAATATCTCCGTCTACATTAAAACTGGTATTTGGGCGAATCTCCTCCTACTGGGCGTGCGCAGGGCACATTTATGGAAAACAAGCGACATGTTTGGTGTCGAATCTTGCTGTGAAAGTGCGTGTTTGTGCAGTTAAAAGGAAATTGCAAATGATGGACAGCTGTTTGCTCTCGCGCAGGAGGACTTAAAACTAAAAAAAGCAAATACTGGAGTGTATGGAGACAACCGACAAGGAGTTCACGGACAATATGTCCCAGCTGACGATGAACTTCGAGAGACTAACTCTGTTGCATTAATAAAGCACCTTGTTAAATGTGTAAAACATGTCTGCATCAGTGTTATCTTGTATTTCCATACAAAGTTACATTAAGCTGTTACACATCTATTGTCAGAGAAGTACTTGCATAAGTAGGTAAACCACCTTCATACGAGCAAAGACAGAAAACAGGCAAAGTGAGTATACTTATTTAATCAGTAAGGTATGGGTCAAAGTATTTGGTGAGTACATTTCTAACTCTTCTGTCTTCAGTCTTATTGCCGTTTGTTCTGAAATTGTTAAGTTGTGTGGGGGGGTTGCGTTAAAGAAAACAATGAAATGCCGTGCTGCCGCCACCATCTGTTCTGGCACATCATGACAGCGTTTTTAGAAATCTCCGGTTACCCCGTCCACACTAATCTGCCCAATCGGCATTTTCAAGTTTACACACGCTGGAAGGCGTTTTAGAAAAGCTCCGTTTTCGGGGGAGGAAAACACCATTCAGTGTGGACGGAGGGTCAAAATGAAGAGAAAAAGCTTCAGTTATGGATTTATCCGGTCTAGTGTGGATGTAGCCTTACTCCCCATTATAATTTCTCCTGCAACTCCCTCTAAGGGATTAATGATTACTTTGGTGCTTTTTTATTGCAAAATGTATTCCCAAAAATGATAATATATTACTTGATATTTTTCTGTATGAATGTTTTGGCCATCCTTGACTAGTTCCTAAAGTACTTTAAATCCTCTGATTTATTATAGTTCTTGGTGTAACTTAAAGTCATTCCTAATCAATTTCCATCCATAATCTCCTGTAGGCTGGATAGATCATGTTGTTTTTCAACTGACTCTGCATTTATTGAGAATTAAGTGTTTTCTTTTGTTTACTTTTTTTTAATCTACTGGCTAACTTATTATCATATTTCTTAATTTACTTGAACCAGCTGGTTTCTCACAGCAACTCATTCAGCTTTTTAATTATTAACTTCTGTTTTCTGCCTTTATGTGTCATTCTCAAAAAGTAGAATAGCCCATTATATTTTGATCACTTTCCTGCTAGAAGATCCCATACTCTGAAATTACCGATAACATCTCATTACACTAGAGCTCTTCATGTTTTTTTTAATAAGGACTGTATTCATCCAGTTTCTGTCTGCATCGTGACTCTTTTAAAGATAAGACTTTCCATACCTGGTGTCTTTGAGGTGTTTTCCCTTACATGTTTCACAGGGCTTCATAAATGCATCTCCTCTATTTCCCACACCTCAATGCTCCCTCACCTTTCTCTCAATCAGAATAAATATAGGTTCTCTGCGCTCTAACTTTCCACCCCACTGACATCCGCATTTAGTAATTTCTTCCAGCTTCAATACTGTTTTTTAATCTATTGTTACTTCCTACCACCGCTGAAACTGATTCAGAATTATCTGTATTTGCAGTATTAGTTCATCTACCTGTTATAAAACCAGCATGCATTCAGATGAAGTGCCTTTTATAGCAATACTTAGTTGCAATACACAATTCCCCTGCCATTTCAAAGGCTTCAAAGGTACAAACAATATCAGAGAAATGTATACAATATACATCTTGAAATTCTTTTTCTTCACAACCATCCACGAAAGCAGAGGAGTTAGAATTACATCTAATTCTAACCCTGTATGCCTTCTTTCTCACTTGCTTTTACGATCTCCATTTAAATGCATTTTAATCACTCCAAAGGTGGCAAATTTGATTTTCTTACCAATTTATGGGCAAAGTTATTTTTTAATGAATTTGTTATTGATATATTGGTGACAACCCTATAGCAAATGCTTATAGCTATGTTCTTCATAAATGAAAACATATTATCTGAAACTGCTCTTTCCAAAATCCCTTCATGATTTTAAAGATCTGTAAGAAGTCAATGCTTTTCTAAGAGACAATTTCTCTGACCTTTCTTGCTATAAACATCTTACATATATAGAATACAAATGCAAAGAAATTAAACTTTTATGAAACACGAGTAAATCTTTGGCTGGAGTGTGTTCAATTCTAGTCACAGCTGTTTGGAAAAGCTTCATAATAGATGTTATCACGTGGTAGCAGTGAGGAGAGTAAATTTTGTGGAATAGTTTGTTTTGTTGAGAGCAAAGGAGAAATCTTGAATGATTAGCAGTGGTTTTGCTAATGTAACCCCCTGGGTCGCCTCAGGCTCGCTCAGCTCGTTCTCGTCTAGGGGGAGCAGCCTTCGGCCCCGCCAAACTGGGTAATCAGCTGGTGTGGATGCTGTGTGATGTCCCCGCCTCGCCCAAAAACAGACAGTACACCATATGCGATTAAATGAGTACAATTTATAAAGGTTACTATAACTAAGTGATTAATAACGATACAGTATATATGAAGAGAAAATTAAAGAAAAGGCGCCAAACTTATCAAAGTCCAAACCACTTCGTGCACAGCCGTTGGAGCTCAATTACTGAAGTCTTCTGGCCACCATTCGCTCCCCTCCGAACTCCTCGACTCGCAGCTCAGGACCCTCCGAACTCCTCGACTCTCCAAACAGCTCAGGACCCTCCGAGTGGTCAACCAAGCACATCTAGCTTCATCCCCCCCCCCCCCCCCTCGGAGAATCTCCCGGCCTCGGACCCCCCTTTGGGGTCCGATCCTCGTCCAGCTTAGAGCATTGCGTCCTCTCTCTCGACCCCCTCGCGCCGATCTGCCCAAAAGCCCGTCAACAAAAGCTTACAGACTCAGAAGAAAGAACATTAATCCCCATTTGGTTTACAAAGGAATACCATTCTCGTTATCAGTAAATTACCATTCCTGCTAGTTAACAAAAAGAAGAAACCCTCTTTACACTAAATTATAAAGCCACTGATCCAGTAATGTAGGATATAGATCAGAAGGTATAGATTAGTTATTGAAACATGAAGATAATTTATATAGATCAGGTTATGATTTGGAATATTTTACTGGAAACCTGAACAGATGCAGATCATATTCAAAAGATATTGGATGCATGTTGGAAAGGAATACACTCACAGCAGAATGGGTCAAGAGCAGCTATATAGGATTCATAGGATTAAAAGACTAGTCTAGACACAGGGGCCCATACAGCACCATCGTCTATGTTTGTCGCTATGCAAATAATATGTTATTATTTATCTTGTAAATTATTATCTGTATGTAGTGTAATCAAGAGTACAATCTTTAAAGTCCTTTGAGATTCTGCTGTGTAATATACAAGGGGTGATTGATAAGTTCGTGGCCTAAGGTAGAAGGAGTCAATTTTAGAAAACCTAGCGCATTTATTTTTCAACATAGTCCCATTCTACATATACACACTTAGTCCAGCGGTCATGGAGCATACGGATCTTGGACCTCCAGAAGGTGTTCACAGATGGGTGCTTGATAAGTTCGTGGCCTAAGGTAGAAGGAGATGAGTTATACAGTTCTCGTTACACGCACATGCAAGTCAACTCTTTGAGTGATTATGCAGAAAGTTTGAAAATAACTCATCTGTTTCTACTTTGGGCCACAAATTTATCAATCACCCATGCTGTGGACACTTTCTGGAGGACAAGATCCATATGCTCCATGGCCGTTGGACTAAATGTGTAAATGTAGGAGAGGATTATGTTGAAAAATAAATGTGTTGGTTTTTCTAAAATTGACTCCTTTTACCTTGGGCCACAAACTTATCAATCATCCCTTGTACATAATGCTTGAATGCCTAGCACAGTAAGTTGTGATGTCACCAATGGATTCCTTGATGAGATTTACTACTTCGTTAAACCACAATCTGAATCCCAAAGATAATATTGAACAATTTTAATCAAGATAGTCATTAATTCCAGATGTCTGAAACACATCTAGAGTGTTAATGTATTTGTTGTAAGGTCATTTTACCTCATTTAACAATACAAGAAACCTTTCTGTTGCTCATAGGCTATCTTTTGGTTTCTCAAAATGCATACAGCAGGAAATGAAGCGATTTCCTTTTGTAATATTTCAGGTGATGTTATTCTTATCTGCTGTTGTTTCCAAAACAATTGGAAAAAAAGTGCAGTGTTAAAGAAAGAATTACACAATCTGACTTAATTTGAAAGATTTTATTTGTACTACAGAGTGTGAAGTAATGCATGGGTCGCAGTTATGGTGTTATCAGATGATCCCTCCCATTATTTGAATAGTTTAGATTAATGCAAAGAATTTGAGGCCTTGTGTTTCTATTCTTTCTTAAATAACTCTTACCCTCTACCCTTCCTTTCCACCATCCACTTAAATCAATTTTTCATCTTTTACAATTGTCTTTGAAATCATGTAAATCTCAAGACATGATATCTTAAATCAACTCAGCCAGAACAAGGGGTCTTTGTATAATTTTGCTTGGCTTGAGTGCCCTCCCACCCCAAATTCACAATTTCTAGCCCTTTAGTTTGAAGGTGCTCTTAAATATCTTGAAGTTCCTCCATGAATATGTTTCCTTTCACATCTTCCATTTTTATTTTGAGTTCTCTTTCCTGGTCTATACCTTCCATTCACTGAATCTTATCCTATCTTAGAATATCTCTTTAATATGTACTGTACCCTTCAATCATGACTAATACTATCTTCCTACTCCTCTAATTGTGGGACTTGCCTGCATTTTTGAGCTAAATGAGTGTATTCCTAGAAATAAATGAAAGTCATTGTTAAAAGTTAAAGTTAAAACATTTTGTTTGCCAGAAAATTCTATGTAAATAAGTTAATATTTATAATTACAGGTTATTTTGGTTCAAGTCAACCCAGGTGAGACATTTACTATAAGAAGAGAGGATGGGCAACTTCAGTGCATTACAGGTAACATATTTTGGTATCTGTATTGAAGTATTTGATAAACATTTGAGTTGTTTTGTGAAAATCTCCAGAAAATGTGGTTGTTTATGGTTGATTATTATTTTTGGTAATATTTGCATTGAGTTCTGTCAGATGAATTTACTTTATTGCAATTTGCCATTGGAATAAGTTATTAACCTACCTTTTGAAAATTCTTGTAATTCTCTGAATTTCTATAATTTCTGTAAGGTGTCCTCTATAATGGTGTTTACATTATTACCATGAACTTTTAGTGGGAATGTACATCATAGCGCTCACTAGCAATGTAGTATAGCCATGTGCTTTCTAACTTTATGTTGGAGTCATGGGGTCCTACAGAACAGAAATGGGATCTTCTGCCTATCACATCTGCAGTGAATATTGTGCTCAGCTACAGCAAGCCCATTTTTTCCTTTTGCATTTCCATCAACTTTCACCTACTCCTCTCAGCCTCACCCAAACCAAATCCAAAACCAATTATCCTGCCATCCACCTACCACTCAGAATGTCTCAAGGATGTGGGAGAGAACTGGAGGATCCAGAAAAACATAACTTCACAAAGACCACCAATGGTCAGGATCAAGTTTTTGTATCTATGAGGCTGCAGCACTAAATATTGTACCTCCCACCATGTTAGGAAAGTTCTATAAAGTGTCAACCAGTGGGTCAAGCATAGAATATGTTGAGACCACAAGAAATTTTACAATTCCAGCGGTCAACATAAGAATTGATCCAAAGGACACCCGCATAGAGCAGCGTTTCCAGCAATGGAGCTCTGTAAATCTGATATTCTATCCCTGTTAAGCAGAATTTCAATAGTGTAATGAAGTACTACCTTGATATTCAAATAGTGAAGTGAGGGAATTTAAAGATCAGAATGACATCTGTATTGTAAAATAATAGCTAAAAATATCATGGTCGTTGATACTGTCATATTTGAAGGGGTTTTATTCTGTAATCTATATCTTAAGTACTTTTGAAGCTCATGAAATAAATGACAAATTAACTCACTGATTAAAACTTGATTGTGGAAAACTCAAAAAATCAGCATTCAGTGTCTTTGGCTAATTTGAATAGTGAAATAAATAGAAACTTGCACCTGAAATTAAGTTGTATGAACCTTGTAAGAACACTTGGCAACATTCATGAGGATCACAACCAATTTAGCAGATGCTCAAGTTAGGTGTAGGTGTATTTTAATGGACTATATTTAGAGTGAGTGGAATGCTGGTTGATCAACTTGATATTACACAAGAGCATAGAGATGTTTCTGATGATGTAAGATGGTGGAAAGGGAGGAAGGGGTTGGGAAGGGAGAAAGTGGGGGTAAAAAAGACATACAAATAGGATTTAACAAGGTCTTGCACACTTTAAGCAAGGAAATAATGGAAACTTTACAGATTAAATACTTGATCAAAAAGTGTAATACTGTCTTGGCAATTCACTTCATTGCTGTTACTGTAATAGGTTATATAGGTGTTTCATGTTATCGAGAGAAGCAGGACAATTATTTCCATTTATGAAAATCTATTTCTCTGTGTATTAGGGGAGAATTTTGCATTAATCCTAGTTTACAGGGGAGAAGTCTACTGTAATGTGATGTCCCATTGTTCCCTCAGTGAATTGCTTTTTGAATGAAGTTCTAGTTACAGCAAGGTAGCAAGAGAAAAGAGTAGAAACCAAAAGGGTAGTTTATATGTAGACCCAGGGATGTGGGCAAGGTTCTAGAACATATAACATATAACATTAGAACAGTACAGGCCATTCAGCCCATGATGTTGTTCCAATTTTTAACCTGCTCCAAGATCAACCAGCCCTTTTGTTCAACTTAACCTTCCAATATTTTTCATCAGTATGCCTGTCTAAAAGTCTCTTAAATGTCTTTACCACCACCCCAGCAATGCATTGCATGCACTTATCACTCTCCGTGTAATGAAACAATCTACCTTTGACATTCTCTCTATATTTTCCTCCAGTTTCCTTAAAAGTATGTCCTCTCATATATTGTAGTTGCCACCCTGGGGAAAAGGATGCTGGCTCTACTCTCTATTTGTGCCTCATAATCTTACATGATTGACTTCCATCAAGTCCCCTCTCATCCTTTGCAACAAAGAGAAAAGTCAAAGCTTGCTCAACTTTTCCTCACAGAACACATCGACACAGCATCATGGTAATTCTTCTCTGCGCTGTCTAAATCTTCCACATCTTTCCTATATTGAGGTGACCAGAATTGAACGCCGTACCAAGTGTGATCTAATCAGAGTTTTAGAGAGCTGCAACATTACCTTGCAGCTCTTGAACTTGCATAATGAAGGCCAATACACCTTAACCACTCTTTTAACTTGTGTTGTACCTTTGAGGAATATATTGACTAGGACCCCAAGATCCATTTGTTCATCCACACTGCTAAGAAGCTTGCCATTAACTTTGTACTCTGCCACCAAGTTTCACCTTCCAAAGTGTATCACTTTACAGTTCTGTGGATTGAACTCCATCTGCCTCTTCTCAGCTCTGCTCTGTATCCTGTCAATGTCCCATTGTAACCTTCAGCAATCTTCTACATAATCCACAACACCATCAATCTTCATGTCATTTGTAAATTTACTAACCACCCCCCCCCCAACTTTCTCATCAAAGTCATTTATAAAAATCACAAATGGCAGGGGTCCAAGACTAGGTCCTCACGGAATAAATATCACTTGTAGCTGAATATGCATATTCAGGCAGAATATGCTCTATCTATTACCAGCCTGTGCCTTCTGTGGGCAAGCTGATTCAAAATCCATGCAGCCAAGTTTGCCTGGATCTTATGCCTCTTGACTTTCTTAAATGAGCATGGGGAACCTTGCTCAATGCCTGGTAAGTTTCCTTTTTTTTTGTTATTATTGAACAGGTAGATCAGTGGGAATGGAACCCAGGGCAATGGTGTGCTTCTCTTGCTTGATGTGGGAAGTCAGGGTGACCTCCAGTATCTCTGATGACTACACCTGCAAGTATAGAAGGGCTATGTAGGGAAGGAATGTGTAGAGCAGGAATGGCTGTTAGGGATATTTGGGATTTAGATGTTTCAAAAGGGACTGGGAGGGGGTAAAAGATTTGGGGGAGTGAAGCATAGTTTCACAGCTATAGAAAGAGAGGACATCATGAGAGAGAGTGTGTACTGAGACACTGTGGGTGGAAGTCAGAAACAAGAAGGGAGCAATCATTCTATTAGGACTGTTTTATAGGCCCCCAATAAAAAACAGTTCTAAATGAAGACTTCTCTCATCTGTGTTCATGAATGGTAGACATGAAAGATACTGAGTTTACAGAGGGGTACATTGATATTCTTGAGCATATCAGTCTTAAGAATGTGGAAATATCAGATATCTTTGAAAGCAAAAGGGTGGATAAATCCTGAGGGCCAAATGAGATGTACTCCAATACTCTGTGGGAAGCAAAGTAGGAAATTACTGGGATTGAGACAGATTTTTACATCTTTGTTGGTCACAAGTGAGGTAGTAGATTATTGGAGGATAGTTAATGTTCCTTTATTTAAGAAAGGCAGCAGGGATATAAGCTAGAGAGCTTTACATCTCATTTTATTGATTGGAACACCTGACTCCAAATAGCTTTTGTAGAAGGCATTACCCCAGAGGTTCACACAGAGGGGAGGTGTAGGGACAGGTGTAGCACTTACACACTTGCAGGGATAAGTACCAGGTAGGAGTTCTGTGGGGAGGAACATGTGGACCAGGCTGTCGCGGAGGGAATGATCCCTGCGAAAGGCGGAGAGGGGTAGAGAGGGAAAGATGTGCTTAGTGGTGGGGTCCTGTTGAAGGTGGCAGGAGTTGCAGAGGATAGTATGCTGGATCTGGAGGCTGGGGAGTGGTAGGTGAGGACAAAGGCAGAATCAGTGAAAACGAGCAGTCAACGTTTCGGGCCAAGACCCTTCATCGGGACTGAAGAAGGAGGGGGCAGGGTCCCTGTTGTGGTCCACTGACATCTACACCTGTCCCTACACCTCCTCTCTTACCACCATTCAGGGCCCCAAACAGTCCTTCCAGGTGAGGCAACACTTCACGCGAGTCTGTTGGGGTCATCTATTGCATCCAGTGCTCCCAGTGCAGCCTCCTCTACATCGGGCGAGACCCGACGCAGATTGGGGGACTGCTTTGTCGAGTACCTCTGCTCCGTCCACCACAACAGACAGGATCTCCTGGTTGCCATCTACTTTAACTCTGCTTCACATCTCCACTCACCTCTCTCATGATTCTGTCTTCTTCTACTACCCATAGTACTTTCCCCTTACATTCCTTCTTCACCTTTCCTGCCTATCCCCTCCCTTCTTCCCCTCCCCCACCCCTTGATCTTTCCTCTGATTGGTTTTTCACCTGGCACCTTCTTTATAGGGCCCCTGCCCCCTCCTTCTTCAGTCCCGATGAAGGGTCTCGGCCCGAAACGTTGACTGCTCGTTTTCACGGATTCTGCCCAACCCGCTGAGTTCGTCCAGTGTGTTTGTACGTGTACAGGAGTGAGATATGTCAACTAGTGGAGTGGTGTTGCAGCAACAACCTGGCACTCAACATCAGTAAAATGAAAGAGCTGATTGTGGACTTCAAGAAGGGTAAAACGAAGGAACACACACCAATCCTCATAGAGGGTTCAGAAGTGCAGAGAGTGAGCACTTTCAAGTTCCTGGGTGTCAAGATCTCTGAGGACCTAACCTGGTCCCAACGTATCAAGAGAAGCTGCAGAGGGTTGTAAATTTAGTCGGCTCCATGTTGGGTACTAGCCTACAAAGTACCCAGGACATCTTCAAGGAGCGGTATCTCAGAAAGGCAGCATCCATTATTAAGGACCTCCAGCACCCAGGGCATGCCCTTTTCTCACTGTTACCATCAGGGAGGAGGTACAGAAGCCTGAAGGCACACACTCAACGATTCAGGAACAGTTTCTTCCCATCCACCATTCAATTCCTAAATAGACATTGAAGCTGTGAACACTGCCTCACTTCCTAATATAAATTATTTCTGTTTTTTGCACAATTTTTAATCTATTCAATATACGTATACAGTAATTTATACTTATTTATTATTATTATTTTTTCTTCTATATTTTGCATTGCATTGAACTACTGCTACATTGACAAATTTCACAACACATGCCAGTGATAATAAACCTGATTCTGATTATAAATGCATAGTTCATTGAAAGCGGTGTCATTGCTAAACAGGGTGGTGAAAAAGGCATATGGCACGTTTGTTTCATCAGTCAGTGCACTGAGTATAGGAGTTGGAACATAATATTGCAGTTGTGTAAAGTCATTAGTGAGGCCTCACTTGGAGTACTGTGCACAATTTTGGGCATCCTTTTATAGGAAAAATGAGGGTACACTGGAAAGAATGTAGAAAAGATTTATGAGGATGTTGCCAGGATGAGAAGGCCTCAGTTATAGGGAGAGTTTGACCAAGCTATAATTTTATTCGTTGGTATGTAGGAGAATGAGACAGACTTTACTGAAGGCCTCATAGTGCCCTTAATGAATACTCACAAGCAAGAGCTGGTGTTCCGTTCAAAATAACGCCGAGCTGCAATGTCTGTCCACGTCATGGCTCAGACTTACTTGTTTTTTATACGTTAATAAGGATGATTTTAGGGACCATGCAGGGAGCTAAGTCAGGCAGGGTTTAGGAGAGGGATGAGGGAGAATCAAGTGTCAGGAGCAGGAGCTTCTGTTCAGAGTCCAAGTTGGATTGCTACGCAGTTGAAGGTCAATGATATTGGAGGTCGGGTCAACAGACGAACCCCAGGTCAGTGAATCCTGAGTCGGACTCTGTAAGGGCAGGATTCATGAGGGTCAGTGAGCCACAGACCACCAGGATTGGAGTCCAGAAGTTGAAGTCCAAAGCGCTGCATGGTTGAATGACAGCAATCCCTTAGGGTCAAACCCATGACTGGCAAGTTCAAAGCTGAGGCCCAAAGGTAAAACTCGTGATCGGTGAGTCTTGGGGTCAATATCCAGAGGTCAACAAACTCTAGAGGGTAAAGCCAAAGGTCAAAGTCCAGAATTGAGTCAGGATGTACAGTGTTGATTTGACCACAGCATCTGTTGTGTACTTTGTGTTCACTCTTGTATGCCCTCTCATCACCATCTTAGATTCTACCAATAATGGTTGTATCATCAGCAAATTTATAGATAGTATTTGAGCTGTATTTAGAGAGTAGAGTAGTGGGCTAAGCATACACCCCTGAGGTGTACCAGTGTTGATCATCAGCAAGGAGGATATGTTATCACCAATCCACACAGATTGTGGTCTTCCGGTTAGGAAGTCGAGGATCCAATTGCAGAGGGAGGTACAGAGGCCCAGGTTCTATACTTCTCAATCAGTATTTTGGGAATGATGGTATTAAATGGTATTATAGTTAATAAACAGCATCCTGATGTAGGTGTTTGTGTTGTCCAGGTGGTCCAGGGCCGTGTGAAGAGCCATTGAGATTGCGTCTGCCATTGACCTATTGTAGCGATAGGCTAATTGCAATGGGTTCAGGTCCTTGCTGAGGCAGGAGTTCAGTCTAGTCATGATTAACCTCTCAAAGCATTTCATCACTATAGATATGAGTGCTACCAGGCAATAGTCATTAAGGCAGCTCACATTTTTCTTCTTGGGCACTGGTCTATTTGTTGCCTTTTTGAAGCAAGTGGGAACTTCTGCCTATAGCAGTGAGAGGTTGAAAATGTCCTTGAATGTTCCCACCAGTTGACTGGCACAGGTTTTCAGAACCTTACCAGGTACTCCATTGGGATCTTCTTAAGTCCCTCTGTTCCATTACATTCCCTAGTGCCTTAGCATTCATAGTTAAGTCCTACACTGGTTTGACTTTCCAAAATACATCATTTCGCACTTAACTCTGTTAAAATCCATTTGCTGCTCCTTGACCTACTTGTCCCACTTGTCCTAACTGATCAAATTCTCCTTCCTCACTATCAACAGCAAAACCTAATTTTGTGCAATCAGCAAACGTACTGATCAAGCCAAGTGCATTCACATCCAAATATTTTATATACAGTGCTGTGCAAAAGTCTTAGGGTGCCCAAGACCTTATGCACAGTACTGTATATTGGTTAAGATAGGAAGGTGGCTGAGAAACAGATAAGAGTATGTAACTGTGTATTAGCTCAATAGTAAGTGTTACTTAGTAACTGTAAAGACATTATATGGAGTACTGTGCGAAAGTCTTACCACCCTGTACATGTGCCTGAGAGTTTTGCACAGTACACTCAGACCCTGCTTAATGCCGAGGATACATTCCTCATAGGTGGAGCACTGTAAATCAGCGCTATGCAGGGTCATTATGACATTACATAAATGGACACGTGTGCATGATTTAAAAAAAAATCAAACCTGAGATATTATTTTATGCATACAGAATAATCCAAGGAGCAACAAACATGTAAATAGGCCTAACCTGTACATCAGTGGTGGAGCAACATATCACAGTAGCAGCAGATGGAAGTGGGGTGTTGGAGGGACCAGGCTGTGGGTCTTCCTCTAACTTTGGCTTCTTCTTCAAGTAGGTGTCAAGATTTGACTGCCTTTTTCTTAAGTTTCCTTTCATGAAGCAGTTCTTTTTAGCAGAAAATCATGTTGAGAACACCTACCTCTCTTTGTCTTTTTTTATTAAACAAAATATACTTTATTCAAAAGTAAAATTATATATAACGACCATTCAATGACTTCCAATTCTTTACAGTTATTACCATTACTGTTTTAACATTTTCAAAATTCAAAATTTTGCCACCCACGTGGCACTCTGTTCTTTCATATTTACATTCAGTGGGGTATACCCCCAACCCCCCTACCCCTCAACTCCCGCGGGAGAAGAACCCTAGACTGTGGTCCTTCCCCACTGGGCCCTTGTGGTGGCTGCACCGAGTTTGAATGCGTCCCTCAGCACGTACTCCTGCAGCCGAGAATGTGCCAGTCTGCAGCATTCCCCCACGGAGATCTCTGTATGCTAGTAGACCATCAAGTTTCGGGCTGACCAAAGAGCGTCATTGATCGAGTTGATCTGGCAGCAGCACCGGATGTTGGTCTCTGTGTGCATCCCCGGGAACAGCCCGTAGATCAGAGAGTCCTCTGTTACACAGCTGCTGAGGATGAACCTCGACACTGCCCCTTCCATCCTCCTCCACACCTTCTCCACGAACCCACAGTGTGCAAAGAGGTGGGTCACCGCCTCCTCCTCACTGCAGTCCTCCCGTGGGCAGAGGGGTGTGGGGACGACGTTCCGGGCGTACAGGAGGGATCGGACTGGGAGGGCCCCTCTCACCGCCAGCCAGGCGAGGTCTTGGTGCCTGTTTGTGAGATCTGGCGATGAGGCATTTTGCCAGATGAACTGGACAGTCTGCTCAGGGAACCACCCCACCGTGTCCATCACATCCTTCTCCTGCAGTGCCTGCAGGACCTTACGTGCTGACCACTGCCCGATCACCCTGTGGTCAAAGGTGTTGACCTGAAAAAACTTCTCTACGAAGGACAGGTATGGAGGCAACGACCAGCTGACAGGGGTGTTGCACGGGAAAGGGGCCAGACCCATCCTTCGTAGCCAGGACGACAGGTAGAACCTGGGCACATAGTGATACTTGGTGCCCACGTACCTGGGATCCACACACAACCTGATGCAGCCACACACGAAGCTGGCCATCAGGGTGAGGGCAACATTGGGGACGTTTTTGCCCCCGTTGTCCAGGGACTTGTGCATGGTGGTCCATCTGACCTGCCATCTTGGATCCCCAGACGAATCAGAAGACGGCTCAGGTGATTTATGAGCTGAAGGTGCGGGAGACTGGCCACACCTGCGCCAAGTACAGCAGCTCTGAGAGCACCTCACACCTGATGACCAGGTTCTTGCCCGCTATCGATAGGGAGCGCCCTCCCCACAGCCCCAGTTTCTGTTTGACCTTGGCAGTCTGCTCCTGCCAGTTCTTGTTGCATGCCTTGGCCCTCCGAACCAGATCCCCAACACCTTCATATGATTAGCCCTGATGGTGAAGGGGACGTTGGATCTCTCGGGCCAGTTGCTGAAGAACATGGCTTCTCTCTTCGTGTGGTTGACCCTGGCCCCCGACGCCTGCTCGAACTGTTCGCAGATGCTGATCAGCCTGCGAACTGACCTCGGATCAGAGCAGAAGACGGTGACGTCGTCCATGTACAGAGAGGTTTTGACTTGGGTTCCTCCACTGCCTGGCAGCGTCACCCCTCTTATGCCCTCATCCCTCCTGATGGCTTCGGCAAAAGATTCTATGCAGCACACGAACAAGACGGGAGAGAGGGCAGCCCTGCCTGACTCCAGACCTGATGGGGAAGCTGTCTGTTTCCCACCCGTTGACCTGGACTGCGCTACAGATGTCCGTGTAGAGCAGTTTGGTCCAATTCCAGATTCCCTCCCCAAATCCCATTTTGTACATCCTCCATGTATATGTGTGATATCCTGTCAAAGGCTTTCTCCTGGTCCAAGCTGACCAAGCAGGCGTCCACCCCCCCGTCCTGCGAGTAGGCGATGGTGTCCTTCAGCAGCGCGAGGCTGTCTTGAGATCTTCCTGCCCGGTACAGCACAGGTTTGGTCCAGGTGGATCACCTGCTCCAGTGCAGACTTGACCCTGTTGGCGATAGCCTTGGACAGGATCTTGTAGTCCACATTCAGGAGTGAGATGGGCCTCCAATTTCTAATGTCTTCCCTCTCTCCCTTCTGCTTGTAGATGATGGTGATGATGCCCTTCCGCATGGATTCTGACATGCGGCTTGCAAGGAGCGTAGCATTGTACACTTCCAGCAGGTCAGGGCCCATCCGGTTCCACAGAGCTGAATACAACTCGACCGATAAGCCGTCGCTTCCGGGCGTCTTACCTGACTCAAAGGAACGGATGGAGCCAGCCTCACTCCCAGTTAGGGTCATTATCGATGAATATTGCAAATTTCAAAGAGGCACCAAAATTAATCTGATGCTCACTAACTTCCAAACACTGTATCACTTGTATTTTCACCTGCTTCTCCTGGATGTCTCAGATGTACTACCTTCACTGAAAGTTGCAGGCTGTTTTCCAGACATTATGGGTGGAAAAAAAGTGAAATAAATTGGCAGGGGAGCAAGAATGTTTACATAGACGTGGGAGGCAGAGCATAAACTAATACGTGATTGGCTGTGAGTGGCTCAGAGCTTATGTAAAGTTCTCTCATTGACTGATTGAATGTTTACTGTAATGGCAGCCGCTGTTGGAGAAGTTTTAGCTATTGTTTAGAATGATTTTTTGCCATGAAATAGAGCTATGTGGGGTTGTGTTATGCAGGGCCTGTGTGTACTATAAGTATCAAACAACGAGGGTCCCAACACTGACCCCTGTGGCACATCACTAGTCATTGGCCTCTATTTGGTAAAACAACTTTCAGCCACCATTTGCCTCCTACCTCCTCGGCAATTTTGAATTCACCCAAGTAGCTCTCCTTGAATTCTGTAGGACTTAACTTTCCAGACCAGCCTACCATTGCTCCAAGTTGTTTTATTGATATGATTAGGGGATGAAGGTCAACCGGTACACAGGGGGCAACGTTCAAATAGTACCATGTGATCTTATAAATCCAACAGGGCAAAACAAGATCTTGGAATTATAGTGGGGGGGGGTGGGAAGGTTGGTTTCTATTGGTGGTTTACTGTTTTGAATTGTTAACCTCGATTCTGGGCCTAAGTCTCTATCATTCAGACCCCATGTGGAAAAACAAATGCTACCAACTGAGCTACTACTGATATTCTTAAATGTGCATTCCTCAGGGAACGTAGGGGGGGGGGGAATAATGTTTATTTTAACATTGAAGCAACTTACTAAAACTACTGAAGGAAATTGTTCTGAATCTTTAAGGGATTGATGTGAAGGGAACAATTTAACTGGAATATTGTGTTTAACTCAAGTATATTACTGTTTAAGAAGGATATTAAAACATTGTAGAAAATACAGAATGGTACCTTGCATCCAAAGTGTACATTTAAGGCAGCCAATCATTTGTTTGAACTTCTTCCACCTGGCAGACGTTATAAGATTTTCTATGCCCGCACTTCCAGACTGAAAAATAGCTTTTTCTCCAAAGCTATAATTGCTCTGAACCAATCGATCAAGCATCATCCATAAATTTGTTATATAGCTACTTTTAATACTGGTTTTATGGCTGTCATGCATCTGAGTTGAGTTTTTGTACTGCTGGACATTGCTTGTAGTGGCTGGGTACTTGATTTTATTTATTGTTTATTTTATTGTTTTATAGCATTGAATACGAGAGTGGCAAACTCATTTTCGCTGTATTGGTTCATGACAAATTGTACTATGCAATGACAATAAAGATATTTCAATTTCAATTTCAAAATAATGTGGCAAAGTAATATTGACATTTTATTAGTGGAATTAATCGGCAGATGTCAGAAATATTTACCATGTGGTGAATAGCTTAAATATATAAAACATGTCATATAACCACAAATATTTTAGTACCTGTTAATTATTACTTCATAGCTGCATTGAGAACAAGCTGCTGTTCTCATTCAACTATCAGGCATCATTTTTCAGAGACAACTGAGTGGAGATGGGGGATTTATTGATTTATTTAGAGATCTAGCAAGAAGCAGACCTTATAGCTCAATGAGCCGTGTTGCCCAGGAAACCATATATTTAGCCCTAGCCTAATCACAGGACAATTTATAAAGAGTGCAATTGAACAGACACCTGGATGTGACTTCGTCATATCCTGGATATGTATCTAAAATTACACGTGTTTAATTACATAATAAATCTCAAAACCTCCAGTACTGCGCATGGCAGGTGGCTGAAGGCAGTCTCCCAACTGAGTTGATCATAATCACTTTTGATTTGTACCTCTCCAGTATAATTAAATTTGCAAATTTTCATGCATAACCAAATATTTGTGTTTGAGTGTACTGAGGTTTTTGACAGGGAAGAATGTAGGCTTGTGGAACCTGGTCACTGAGGAGTTTATTAAAAATCAGGTTTCATTGGGGAGTGTGATTGGTTGTCATTTGCTCCTAGAATATCTACTTGTGAGTCATGGTATGCTGTAAATACATATTACAAATGAGTCACAGAAGGCACTATCATAGATCTGGATTGTGCTGCACTGGAGATTTAGGGCTTTGAATCAGGAAGAATGGATATTTCCCGTGGAAGCATACTTTATTTAAATTGGTTAAATGAATGCAAGTACCTGAGTAATAACAATTAAGAGGTTTTTCTGAATGTAAGTTATTTAAGGAAAACTTTAGACCAGTTGCAATTCAAGACTAATGTCAATGTCCAGAGAGAAATGAAAAGAGAAACACTGATTTGCTTATCAAATTATCTCAGCATTTCTTCTTTGCATCAGATTTTTGAAATATAAATATTCATTAATAGTAAACTGCATGTTAAATATTTCTTAATCTAGCTGTCACACCCTCACCACCATGTTTCTTTTGAGATCCTTTACTGAGTAATATTTTACTGCTTAAAATTCTTAACTTTGTATACTGTAAATATCTTTATTAATATTGATCAGCTTCTGAAAAATAAGAACAGTTCAAATATTTTGTGTTATTTATATATTATGAAAACATTTTAAGTTGTGACAGAAATATAGAAAAATTAATACTGATAAATATTTGTTGCTAATCTAAATGTATGTTCATAATTTGGAGTTAATTGAGATTGTATCAAAGTTCAAAGCGAATTTATTATCAAAGTGCATACGTGTCTCCATACACAAGCCAGTGATTCATTTTCTTGTGGGTATTCACAGTAAATGCAAATAAATGCAGCAGAATCAATGAAAGACACAAGAAAATGGACAAACAATGTGCAAAGGTAACAAACTGCAAATACAAAAAGAGAAAAAAAAATTGAGAACATGAGATGAAGAATCCTTGAAAGCAAGTGCATAGATTGCGTTCAGTGAGTGAAGCTGAGTGAAGTTATCCCCTCTGTTTCAAAAGCCTGATGTCTGAGGAGTTCTTGAAGCTAACGGTATGGGTCCTGAGGCTCCTGTACCTCCTCTCTGATGCAGCAGCAAGAAGAGAGCATAGTCTGGATGGTTGGGGTCCTTGATGATAGATGCTGCCTTCCTGTGAAAATGTTCCATGTAAATACGCTCAGTGGTGAGGAGGGTTTTACCCATGATGGAATGGGCTGTATCTACTACTTATTGTAGGCTTTTCCATTCAAAGGCATTGGTGTTTCCATACCAGACCATGATGCAACTACTCAATATATTCTTCACCACACATCTATAGAAATTTGTTGAAGTTTCAGATGGCATGCTGAATCTACGCCAACTTCGAAGAAAGTAGAGGTGCCCCAGGGTAGATCCTCTGAGATGATAACATCGAGGAATTTAAAGTTGGCTGACCTCTTCACCTCTGATCCCTGAGGACTGGCACATGGATCTCTTGTTTCCTCCTCCTGTAGTCAATAATCAGCTCCTTGGCCTTAGAAAGATGAGAGGGGATCTGATTGAAACATATAAGATTATTAAGGGATTGGACACGCTAGAGGCAGGAAGCATGTTCCCGATGTTGGGGGAGTCTAGAACCAGAGGCCATAGTTTAAGAATAAGGGGTAGGCTATTTAGAACAGAGTTGAGGAAAAACTTTTTCACCCAGAGAGTTGTGGATCTATGGAATGCTCTGCCTCAGAAGGCAGTGGAGGCCAGTTCTCTGGATGCTTTCAAGAAAGAGTAGGATAGAGCTCTTAAAGATAGCGGAGTCAAGGGATAAGCGGAGAAGGCAGGAACGGGTTATTGATTGTGGATAATCAGCCATGGTCACATTGAACAGCAGTGCTGGCTCGAAGGGCTGAATGGCCTACTACTGCACCTATTGTCTATTGACATTGAGTTGAGAGGTGGTTGTTGTGGCACCACTTAGCCGGATTTTCAGTCTACTCCTTATATTCTGATTTATCACCATATTTGATTTGGTCAATGGTAGCAAACTTAAATATAGCATTGGAGCTGTTTTTAAGCTTCATAGTCATAAATTTAAAGCAGGTAGAGCAGGGGGCTAAGCACACAGCCCTGTGGTACACATGTGCTGATGGTGATTGGAGAGGAGATTTTATTGGCAATCCAGACTGACTGAGGTCTGCAAGTGAGGAAATCGAGGATCAGTTGCACAAGGAGGTATTGGGGCTTATTGATTAGCTTTGAGGTGATGATATAATTGAATGGCATGTTGTAGTCAATGAAGAGCATTCTGATGCACAATATGCATTTTCACTGTCTAGATATTCCAGGGTTGCGTGAAGAGCCAATGAACTGGCATCAGCTATGGACCTATTGTGACAGGCAAATTGGAGCAGAACCAAGTCGCTTCTCAGGCTGGAGTTGATTGGTATCATCACCAGCCTCTCAAAGCACTTCATCAAAGTGAATGTAAAGTGCTACTGGACGATAATCATTGAGGCAGTTTACCATGTTTTTCTGAGGCACTAGTATAAGTGCAGCCTGCTTGAAGCAGGTAGGTACCTCACTCTGCTAAAGTGAGAGTTAAAGATTTCAGTGAACACTCTGGCCAGTTGATTAGCACAGATCTTTAGTATTCAACCAGGTACCCTGTCTGGGTCAGATGCTTTCCATGGGTTCACCTTCCTGAAGAATGCTCTCATGTTGGCCTCAGAGGCTGGAATCACAGGGTCACAGGGTCTGTGGAAGTTTGTGAAGTTTGTTCTACATATTTTATTTTATTTTACTTAGAGGTAAGGCACGGAATGGGTCCTTCTTGCCCTTCGAGCTGCACGGCCCAGAAACCCTGATTTAATTAAGGAATAATTTACAATGACCAATTAACCTACCTGTACATCTTTGGACTGTGGGAAGAAACCAGAGGACCCAGAGAAAATCCACATCCTCTTAGGGAGGACATATAAAGTCTCCTTGCAGAGTACACCAGGATTTAACACCAACTCTGATGCTTCGAGCTATAATAGCTTCGCACTAACCATTATGCTATCATTTTTAATGGTCAAAGTCCAAGGATGTACTGGGTAGATTATTTGGTCATTGTAAATTGTCCCATGATTAAGTTAGGGTTAATTGGGTTCATTGGACGTTGATGGGGTGGCATAACTTGAAGGGCTGGAAAGGCCTATTCCGCGCTGTATCGCTAAAATAAAAATGAATAAAATATAATAAACTGCAGTTAGGGTCACAGAGGAGAACTCCCTTGGTAAGTAGGATGGTTGACACGTAATCATTAGATGCTCCAGGTCAGGGGAACAAGAGCGCAACAAGACTGCTATGTCTGAGTACCACTGCCATGAACCAGCTTTAGCCTTCTCCAAATCAGTAGTCCAGTCCATCCAGTGTATCAAAAAGCCCTTGTGTCTTACCGACGTGAGCCATGTCACCATGAAACACAGAATGCAGTAATCCCTCATTTCCCTCCAAATCAGCAATCTTGTTCTCCAGTTATATTTGCTAACAAGATACTGGGTAAAGGAAGTTTCATACCCTAACAATCTCTACATTTCATTCAAGAAGTGTTGTTCACCCAGGAAATTTTGCTTTGTTGCTCTGGAATGGTCAACAAGCATTTGTATGTAAACTCTAAAATGGCACTCAATCCCAGCAGCCAACTATGCCATTCAATGAAATTATTTTTTTCTGCCTTAATTTGTAACCTGCTGTAGCCTAACATCAATAGTAGGGAAAGTGCTGAAATACATAACAGTATACAATGAACAGAAATACTGAAAAGTTTAAAAATACTGAAGAAATGTAGCATAAATTTATGAATATACATCGGGAATGATGTTAAATCCACTGGAATGACTCGTAGGATAGTTAAAGGAGAGCCAATGGACTTGGTGTGTATGCACTTAGACTTTCAGATAAAGTACTTTTAATAAAGTATTGCATATGCCATTGATCAACAAAGTTAGAGCACAAGAAGAAGGGAATAGTACACTGATGTAGATTGAGGATTCATTATTGGACAGAAAGCAAAGGCAAGCAATAAACAGCTTCTTTGCAGATTGACAGGCTTTTACTATTTATGGTCTATTTCAACAATTAGGCAAGGGGACCTAATGATAATATTTATAAATTTTCTGCTGATACAAACTAAGTGGGATTTAAAGTAACATAGAGGATGTAAAGAGTCATTTTCATTGAAAGACTGCAGCAAAGAATCACCAGATTGATTTTATTCCATATGTGCAGATGGAATGAAATAGATCAAACCCGCATTCTCTGTAGTTTAGAGTATGAGATGAGATCTTACTGAAACATGCAACATTGTTACAGGGTTTGACAGGCAAGATACAAGGAGGATATTTCCTATGAGGAGCTTAAAACTATCAATCACAGTCTCAGAATATTAGGCAGGCCATTTAAGACTGAGGTGAGAACTTTTTTTTCTTTTAGATGGCGGTTAGCCTTTGGAATTCCTTATTTCAGAGAGTCATGGAGATATGATCATCACAGAATTTGAATTGAAAACAGAGCAATAGATTTCTGGATTTTGGGATAATAGGAAAATAGCACTGAGTTAGAAACCCATTCATATTCTTTCCAAATAACAGAGCAGGATTGAATGATTTTTTTGTTTTGATGATATTCTAGTCAGTGGAAAGAGCAAACAGATCTCAAGCTAATAAATTAACCAAAGAATGGTATCCATGGCAGTGCAAATGCTCTTATTACCACTGTTCTAAGCCTGTGTTACCTTTTGAAGTGAAGTGCTGTCCACTGCTTCTGAGATGCAAAAGTGTGGCATGTAACTTCAGTTGATTACCCATTTTTTTCCTTGATTAACTGGCCAAAGGTATGATGTTCTTAATGATAATTTCTTGAGATGTTCCTTATTGGTAGACTATAGCTAGGAATTTGTGACTTTTGCTGTGAACTTGCTTTTAGGTTCATATGCACATTTATACTGTACTTATTTCTATCTTACTATAATTTTAAAAACTACAATGCATCAAGGATTTTTTGTTAATAGAAGCAGAGACTTCATTGTACATTGTCTGTCATTATTTACATGATATTTACTGCTGTATTTGAATATCCGAATATAACTTTGGATAGAAACTTACTGTTGCTGATACTTTTTCTTTTTTTAAACATTTAAATCCTGATTGCTCAATAAAGTCATAGGATACTAGTACCTCAAATATAGAACTCTGGCATTGTTCAGATGCTATTGAGATTAGTGTAGATGTGCAAAAGAAGTCAGCATCAACATCAGAGGCTGAAGGGGCAGTTTCTGTGCAATGCAGCTCTGGGTAAATCTATGCAGAAAGTAAACTTAAAATCTGTGCAATATAGTTTTATTATTAGTTTTAGTTTTTAACATTGCAATGTTAACAATTCTTTCCTTCTACAGTTGCAACTTGACCAACTGAGCTCCTCCAGCAGATTATTTGTTGCTCTGATAGATTTCTGTTAGTTTTCAGGAGGAATGGAGTAATAAAGTTTAACACAAGGAGGCTATTCAGCCCACAGATTCAATGCCACCTCATAGAGCAATCTCGTTCCCACACTAATTTCCCTGTATCCTATAACCTAGGTATAAAGATCAGCAATATTGGCAAGGTGTACTTGGAATTAAATTGTCTTAGCTTCCTCTACTTCACTTCCACAGTAGACTTCGTTCCCAGATTAATAGGCACTGGAATTTTGGACTGGATAATAGTGTGATTTTTATGCATTTCCCACATACGGTATGTTCTTTCGCTCAGTTAAAAGTTAAAATACTTTGAAAATTGTTACGCCAGACACAGTTTGCAGTCAAATTTAAATCAGATTGGTTTGAAATCAATTATCAATTCAAATTCAGAATAGTTAAGAGTACAGCACTTGAGAAAAGGTTTCATTTTGTAATGCTTATCAAAAAATTTGAATAAGAACATAAAAATTCTGAATATTACCTGGTCAGTGTGTACCTTGAAATTATTTCCACAAATAGAAATAGTGTTGGCAATATTTTGTGAAACATAAGGCTATTGCACAGGTCATCTAAGCTATAGGTTTATTTTAGAACACTTTTTTAGATGGTTGTGCTGAACACGTCAGTGGTGTGTATATGTTACATTATTTAGCTGTTTGTACCCTTTGTTTTTTGATATCGGTGTTCATTATTTGTTGTATGGTATCAGAAGTTGGTGTTTTTTTAACAGCAATCTAAGTTAACCTAATGCACTGCAGTAACTTCTGATCAAAGTTTCTTTTCTATGAATAATATGGAAAGAATGAATCATAGATTTCCACATTAGGCTAATGCTAAAAATAGTATGTTAAGCTTGACCTGTTCAATCTGCTGGGTTTTATGTAAGCTATTCCAGGCAATAAATAGAAACACTTTGCTTTGAAGAAACATATTTGCAGCAATGCTATTCCCATTGTTTATAATTTGTAAATGCAATTATCTGTTTTACATAACTAAATCTAATCCTATTAATAATTGTTCTATGCTGTATATGTCTTTTCTACAAAAAATGAAACCAGAGCAATTTTGCAATTAAGTAATTCTCCAAACTGAAAGTTTTATGTTGTTCTATTATTCAAAGAGTGAGTGTTTTAGGTTTTACTAGTTTTAAGAAATGGTGATATGCATTCTAAGATAACAATTAATTTCTAAAAGGTTAATCACATTACAGAAACAAAATACTAAAATACCAATGTTTGGGATCTTTTGTTAATTTGGTGACTACAAGAGATTTAATAAGAACCTGAGGGGCAACTTTCTCACCTAGAAGGTGGTCAGCATATGGAATGTGCTGTCAGAGGAAGTGGTTGAGGCAAGTAGATTAGCAACAATTAAATGGTAGACATGTAAATGGATAGGAAAGGTAAAGGGATATGGGCCAAACCCAGGCAGCTGGGTTTATCTTAGATGGAAATCTTGGCCAGCATGGACCAGTTGGACTGAAGAACTTATTTCTCTGCTGTATGTCTCTAACTCTATGACTGAAATACCCTGTCTTCGACCTGTAATGTAAGTCTCTTTCTATTCCTGCAGATGCAGCCTGACCTTCTGAGTATTCCCAGCATTTTCTGTTTTTATTTCAGTATGCATAATTGGGTTAATTTAGCAAATTAGGCAACAATCTCTTCTAGCTGGCAGTTCCATCAACTACTTTGTTTAATGGAGGGTGCATTTATGAGCACTGAGTTTCATTGTTCTTGATTCATTAAAAGTCTATTCTCTTGCTGCTACTTAGTGCCCAGTAGAGAGTGGACTTGCATAGCACATTTTGACTCTTGTTTGACCTAGAGTTGTAGTTGCATAATGAACACAAGGATATCTGGTGTTTACATTGATCAGATAAAACAAATCCTATTGGATATAGCAACATGAGAGACGGCAGATACAGGAAATCTGGAGCAACACACACAAAATTCTGGAGGAATTCAGCAAATCAGGCAGCATCTGTGGAGGAAAATGAGAAGTTGACGTTCTTGAGCCAAGGCATTTCATCGGGACTGGAAAGAAAAAGGGCAGAAACCAGAATAAAAGTGTGGAGGGAGAGAGAGGAGGACAGCCTGGTGAGTGAGATATGAATCCAGGTATGAGGGAGAAGTTAAGTAGATGGGGGAGGAGAAATAATGTGAAATGCTGGGAGGTGGTAGAGACAAAGGGCTGAACAAAATGGAATCTGATAAGAGAGGACCACAGACCATGTAATAGAGGGAGGGAGGTGGGGAACAAGAGGGTGGAAGCTGTGAGGCAGGGGAGGGGAAAGAGAATGGTGGTGAATAGGCCAAAGGAATAAATGAAAACAATTGTTGGGGGGGAGGGGGAAAGAGGACAGTAGTTGCCGGAAGTTAGAAATTGATGTTGATGCAATGAGGTTCAAGACAATGGAGATGGAATACAAGGTGTTGTTCCTCAGATCTGTATCCATCATGGTGTCCTCCACTGCTAAATCAAGGCTACTTCATGAGACATTCATGTCAGGTTATGGGCTGAGTGCAGGCCGGTGGAACTAGGTGAGAGTAAGCGTTCGGCATGGACTAGAAGGGCCGAGATAGCCTGTTTCCGTGCTGTAATTGTTACATGGTTATATATTCTCCCTACAAAAGTGGGAAGCCTCACGTTTTTCCACACTTTACATAGAAACATAAAAAATAGGTGCAGGAGTAGGCCATTCGGCCCTTCGAGCCTGCACCGCCATTCAGTATGATCATCCAACTCAGAACCCTGTACCTGCTTTCTCTCCATACCCCCTGATCCCTTTAGCCACAAGGGCCATATCTAACTTCCTCTTAAATATAGCCAATGAACCGGCCTCAACTGTTTACTGTGGCAGAGAATTCCACAGATTCACCACTCTCTGTGTGAAGAAGTTTTTCCTCATCTCAGTCCTAAAAGCCTTCCCCTTTATCCCCTCGCCCTGGACTTCCCAACATCAGAAACAATCTTCCTGCATCTAGCCTGTCCAATCCCTTTAGAATTTTATACGTTTCAATAAGATCCCCCCTCACTCTTCTGAATTCCAGTGAGTATAAGCCTAGTCGATTCAGTCTTTCTTCATATGAAAGTCTTGCCATCCCAGGAATCAATCTGGTGAACCTTCTCTGCCAAATTTTTGCCCTATTGTTTAGCTTTGTGTAGCCCTTTGCAGACTCTGCATCCTCCTTGCTTTCCCTTTCACACCTACCTTTCTGTTATTGATCAACTTAACAGCTTTAGCTGAAGTACACTGAGTACTTTCAAATCTCTTCTGGAATGCCCAAGATCTTTTGCAGCAACATCGGCTTCTCTGTTCTTCTGTGATGAATAGAGAAATTAAGGCCCCGCATACAGTTTTCTGATGATCCCTAATGGCTCATGCTTATAGAAGGGCTTTTCTACCTTTTAATCAGCAAATGCCATTGATCTGATTTTAGAAAGTTTATTTTAGTACGTTAAAAGACTATGAGTAAAAGGACCATTTAAATCACATTCAACTTTTAGATTAATTAAAATTTATTTTTTAAGAAAGCTGCTTACCTGTATTTATTTAATCTTTTTACTGAAGGTTGGTATCCCCTTTCAGATTTATGATCCAGTGGTATATGTTTCAATTTTAGCCGGCATGAAGATGACCAAAATGCACTGGTTGCACCCTCCAGAATGCACTGACATGTACACTGCAGATAGTAGGTGCTTGTTTATCGAACTGCAAGTATGATGCCTTTCACTGTATGTTTCAAATAAACTTGAATCTCGACCTTGAATCCAGCCTGATGGTCCAGGAGTGCAGACTTTTTTGTATTGGATGTTACCACAACAGTCTTCTAATTCAGTTTTTCCAGGTGTTATAGGTGGTGAGTTTTCCAGATAACCAGCAAATTGAAATGGAGCAGGGCAATCAATCTCCACCGGTGGAAAGTGAGCATAGTAAACAGAGCAGCAGTAAGTCAAAGGGGAACGTGGGATTAGGATCTGAGGGATTGGCAGAGGAACGCAGGAACCAAGGCCGTTGGTAACTGGAAACGTAGTTTTGAAAATGTTACCTGGTGAGCCAGATGCCAAGGCATCAAGAGTTTTTGAGTAGTAAGAGAATGAATTATCAGAGTATTCCTATATTATTGTAATTTTATCTTTTTTTTAACTTGAACCTTGTTCAGCTCAACTTGAAGTACCCAACCTCAGTACAGCCCAAACATACAAATGAACATTTGAGAGACCAGTAGAATGGATCTGCTGGCTGCTGTGATGCTGCAAGCATCTTCTGTTGTGCAGGAACTCAGATTGCAGTCACATTTCCAATGTATGAACTGTTCAGGTTGCAAACAATTCACAAATGTGGAAACCTATAATCTGGCTAAAGATGTGTAGTCATTTTCCTTTGTTGCCAGTGATTCCTTACAATGCAAACTGTTCCATGTGCAAAATAAAGATTCAAAGGATGTTAAACATGAGAAAGTCTGTGGATGCTGGAAATCCAAAGCAACACACATACAAAATGCTGGAGAAACTCAGCAGGTCAAGCAGCATGTATGGCAATAGTCAACTTTTCAGGCTGTGACCCTACATCAGGATTGAGAAGAAAGGGGAGAGATGCCAGAATAAAAAGATGGGGAGAGGTGAAAGAGGCTAGCTGAAAGGCAATAGGTGAAGCCAGTGGGTGGGAAAAGTCAAGAGCTGGAGATGAAGGAACCTGATAGGAAAGGAGAGTGGACCATAGGAGAAGGGGATCAGGTAAAGATGTAAAATATGTTGTAGCAGATGAGAAGAAGTAAAAGGTCAGTGTGGGGAATAAAGGAAATGGGGAGGGAATTTGTTTACTGGAAGGAGAAATCAATATTCATGCCATCAGGTTGGGGAGGGGGAGTAACCAGATTGACTCTAAAGGTGTTGCTCCTCCACCCTGAGGGTGGGCCTCATCTTGGCACAAGAGGAGGCCATGGACTGACATGTTGGAATGGGAATGAGAATCAGAATTAAAATGTTTGTTTGACCACCAGAAATTCCCGCTTGTGGTGGATGGTGTGGAGATGCTCAATGAAGCATTCTCTCAATTTATGACAGGTCTCACCAAAGTAGAGGAGGCAGCATTGGCAGCAGTAGACACAATTGATGACCCAAGCAGCTATGTAGGTTGCCTCACCTGGAAGGACTGTTTGGGGCCTTGATTGGAGATGAGGGAGGAGGTGCATTGGCAGGTATAGCATTTGGGTGGTTTGTAGGGATAAGTGCGGGGAAGGACGAATGGACCAGCGAATTGTGGAGGGAGCGATCCCTGCAGAAAAGGGGGGGGGGTGGGATTAAGATACGTTTAGTGGAAGGACCCCTTTGGAAATGGCAGAAGTTGTGAAGGATAATGAGTTGAATGTGGAGTCTGATAGGATTGATAGTAAGGACAAACAAATGTATTATAAAACTCTAGTTAAGCCTCATCTGGAGCGTTGTGTTCAGTTCTGGTCCGCCTCATTGTAGAAAGGATATTGAAGTTTTGAGTGGGTGCAGAAAAGGTGTAGCAGGATGCTGCCTGGATTAAAGGCATGGGTTACAAATAGAGATTGGACAAACTTGGGTTATTTTCTCTGGAGAGGGGGAGGCTGAGGGGAGACATGATAGAGGTTTATAAGATGATGAGAGACATGCTATAGATAGAGTAGACATGGCATTTCAATGCTTTTTCCCAGAATTAATGCCCGATACTAGAGGACATGCATTTAAGGTCGGTGGGAGGGAAGTTCAAAGGAGATGTGGGGGGGGGGGGGGAGGTCAGTTTATTTTAATATACAGAGAGTGATGATTGCCTGAAATATACTGATAGGGTGGTACTGAAGGTAAATATAATTGAGGAATTTAAGAGGCTCTAAAACACAAGACTGCAGAGAATGGATGGATATGGGCATTGTGTAGGCAGAAGGCATTACTCTAGTTAAGTTAGTTAGGTGTTTAGTTGGTTCAGAGAGGTGGGCTGAAGGGCCTGTTACTGCTGTACTATTCTATGTTCTAAAACTTGTTTTGTTACTTATATTTGTTTTAAATATATGTATTTTTGAATGGTTGCAGTGCCAGCATTTTTCAGAACTACTACCTGATTTTGCCATTCTGTACATCTAAAGAAAGCTTGTGATGTACCGGGAGTTTGTTTCTTCCAGGTTGTACTGCAGCAGTCTGTTCCAAGCCCTCCTTATCTTCAAGATTCAAGATTGTTTAATATCATTTCCTGTACACATGTGTAAAGGGGAAAAAAATGAATATTACCCTGGATCAGATGCAGCATGAAAGATAAAGAGCACAATAATGATTTAAATAAAACAATAAATATGAATATATTAAGATAGATTATATGCATAGATGAATTGTATGTCCAAAAAGTGACACTAGGCACAGAAGTATCTGTACATAAGGTGACTAACACAAAATAATAAAGTAATGGTAGTTTGGCAGTGTGGAGACGTGGGTTAGTTGCTGGATGTGTTGTTTAGCCTTACTGTTTGGGGAAAGTAATTGAGTTTTGAGTCTAGTGGTGCTACGTGGCCTCCTCCCTGACCTTTCTGTAGTAGTAGTAGTAGTATGCAGCCATTGATCCCACGGGATCATGGGTTTGCACCTCTGATGAACTTTGTCCTCTCCAGGGCGCAAGCTTGAGTGGGAAGATTTGTTGCCCATGCAGCGGGCTCCCCTTTGCACATCACTGATGTAGTCCAAAGGAAAGATAAGTGCCAATACAGCTTGGCATCAATGTCATTGCAGAGGTTGCCAGATTGAAGTTGTAAACAACATCAAATTGCCTTAGGGACCCCGGCTCCAGATTTCTTCTTTGGGACTTACTCCTGAAGCCTTTCCCATGGGTGGGAATGGCCACAAGGCAGCGGAGGTTTAAAATCAGAGTTCTCCTTCTCCTAGGCGGGCTGCTGTCCAAGGCTGATGAGACACACCTGCCCAAAGCTACTGGTTTTGAGGCGCCAGTGGCCCGTCTTTGCCCCTCCTCTTGTCAGTAAAAAGGGTTCTGCCGGGCCTAGCAGCTAAGCCACATGTGGAAGCCAAGAATTGGGCTTGGTTGTCAGAGGCTGTTAGAGTCGCACACCATTTGGACCACTTTATAGGTAACAGGAACTACCACACTACCACTCCCGGTTATGACAACCTTAAGAGCCACCTTTCTGTATATACGTCCTTAATGGTGGGTGGTAATGCATTGGGTAGTTTTGTCTACCTCTTGTGGAGCCTTCCTGTCTATCACAGTGTAGCTTCCATTATCAAGCAGTGTTGTAATTTGTTAGAATACTCCCTACAGCTTATCTGTAGAATGGTATGACTATGGATGTGCATAGTCCACCTCTCTCCAGCCTCCTCACAAAGTAAGATGTTGGCAAGCTTTTTTGACTGTGAATAATGTGTGAATGATGGCACTATCAGAGATTGTGTGAGATGTGCACTCCCTGAGTTTGAAACCACTTGCTGCCAATGTAAAGTGGGGTATGTAAGTTCTCCTGAAGTTGATAACTCTGACCTGTATCTTGTTGACATTGAGGAAGAAGTTACTTGCTTGGCACTGGGCCTCGACCTCTTCCACCTCCTCTCTGTATGTCATCACATCATCGTTGGTGATAAGCCCCACCCACTGTCGTGTCATTGGTGAACTTGGCAACATGATTACTTGGGTGTATGATCTTGCAGTCATGTGTGAGCAGAGTGTATAGAAGTGGGCTCAGCACACAGCTTTGGGGGTACCCATGTTTACAATGATCGGGAGGGAGGAGCGGTTGTGTATACTGACTAAGTCTATTTGTTGGGAAGTCCAACACCCACTTGCACACTGGTGTATTTATACGGAGGAAAAGGAGTTTGGTTCCAAACGTCTTTGGGACAATGAGTGTTGAATGCCAGGCTGAAATTCAGAAACATTATTCTGACATAATTGTCCTTGCTTTCTCAATTTGTCAGGGCCTATCTTTAGCTTGATATAAAATTTACTAATGTGTTCAACTGGGAGAAGAAGAACACTTGTACAGCAGTCTTCCACATACAGTGCCAATAAAAAGTATTCCTCCCCCCCAAAAAAAAATTTTCATGTTTTATTGTTTTACAATATTGAATCATAGTGGATTTAATTTGGCTTATTTTGACGCTGATCGACAGAAAAAGAGTCTTTCATGTCAAAGTAAAGACAGAGTTCTATGAAGTGATCTAAATTAACTACAAATATAAAACACAAAATAATTGATTACAAAAGTATTCACCCCCTTCAAGTCAGTATTTAGCAGATGCACCTTTGGCAGCAATTACAGCCTTGGGTCTGTGTGGCTAGGTCTCTGTCAGCTTTGCACATCTGGACACTGCATTTTTCACCGTTCTTCTTGACAAAAATGCGCAAGCTCTGTCAGATTGCATGGGGATCTTGAGAGAAACAGCATTTTTCAAGTCCAGTCACAAATTCTTAATTGGATTGAGGTCTGGATTCTGACTTGGCCAATCCAGGACATAAACTTTGCTGTTTGTAAGGCATTCCTGTGTAGCTTTGGATTTGTGCTTGGGGTTATTGTTTTGCTGGAAAACAAATCTTCTCCCAGGTCGCAGTTCTCTTGCAGATTGCATCAAGTTTCCTCCAGGATTTCCCTGTATTTTGTTGCATTTATTTTACCATCTACCTTCACAAGCCTTCTAGGGCCTGCTGCATTGAAGCATCCCCACAGTACAATGCAGCCACCACCATTCTTCGTGGTAGGGATGGTGTGTTTTTGATGATGTGTGCAGTTTGGCTTGTGCCAAACATAGCGTTTACTCTGATATCCAAAAGCTCAATTTTGGTTTCACCAGATCATAAAACCTCCTTCAAGCTGACTTCAGAGTCACCCCCATACCTTCTGGCAAACTCTAGCCAAGATTTCATGTGAGGTTTTTTCCAACAGTGATATTCCCTTTGCCACTCTCCCATCTCAGCCACTAAAGCTTGTAACTCCTCCAGAAATGTTATAGGTCTTTTAGTGGCCTCTCTCACTAGTCCCCTTCTTGCACGGTCACTCAGTTTTTGAGGACAGCCTGCTCTAGGTAGATTTACGGCTGTGCCTTATTCTTTCCATTTCTTGTTGATAGACTTTACTCCGATGTATTCAGTGACTTGGAAATTTTTTTGTATCTATCTCCTGACTTGTGATTTCCAATAATCTTATTGCAGAGTTGATTGGAGTGTGTTCATGGCGTAGATTTTGCCAGAATACTGACTCACCAGCAGTTGGACGTCCCGGATCCAGGTGTATTTTTACGACAATCAATTGAAACACCTTGACTGCACACAGGTCTCCAAAAACCAATCTCAATTTAACTAATTATGTGACTTCTAAATCCAGTTGGCTGCACCAGTGATGATTTGGTGTGTCATATTAAGGGGGGGGGGGGTGGGTTTAACACTTAAGTAATCATTTACTGTGTTTTATATTTGTAATAATTTGAGATCACTTTGTAGAGATCTGTTTTCACTTTGACATGAAAGTCTTTTTCAGTTGATCAGTGTCAAAGAAGCCACATTAAATCCACTGTGATTCAATGTTGCAAAACAATAAAACACAAAAACTTCCAAGGGGGGGGGGTGAACTTTTCATAGGCATTGTATTTAAGGAAGACTAAATGAATACATTGTAATATGTAATATAATTGTTTAGGGGGACAAGAATATGCTCTCAGTGCCACTTTATTAGGTACACCTGTACACTTCCTGATCAATACAATTATCTAGTCAGCCAATCAGCAATTCAGTGCATAAAAGCATACACAGGTGTCCCGTTTTTTGAACATTCACTTTACGACACCTCGCTGTTACGAAAGACCTACATTAGTTACCTGTTTTCACAAACAGAAGGTGTTTTCACTGTTATGAAAAAGGCAGCGCACACTCCAAGCAGCCAAGCTCCTCCCCTGGAACTGCATTCTAGCCGGCATTGCTTAAACATGTGCCTATGAGCACCTGTGCTTTATGTCAATTTATTTTGGGCATCTGTTGGCAAGATGAGTTCTAAGGAATCAGAAAAGTCTAAAAGAGCACGTGAGGGTGTTACACTTACCATAAAACTAGACATAATAAAGCCTTTCGATCGTGGTGAACGAAGTAACAATATCGTGAGTTTGGCTAAGGGTTTGTGGAAGTTAACAAAGATGATGTTGAAGAGGTTTTGGCATCCCATGACCAAGAACTGACAGATGAAGAGCTTATGAAGACGAAAAGATAACAATTGAAACTGAACACAGTAGCGAAAGTGAAGTCGTCCAGGAACCGAACGTGAAGCAATTGTGTGAGATTTTCGCTGCGATTGACAACGCTGCAATGGTTACAGAAAAGTATGACTTTAATTCAGAAAGGGTACGTAGGTTTAGGGCATATTTGCAGGATGGTTTGAGTGCTTGCAAAGAACTGTATGATAGAAAAATGCGAGGCTAAGCAGTCAAGCATACTGTTGTTTTTCAAGCCTTCCACATCAGCCATAGCAGACGACGAAACTCGACCTTTGACATTGAGGCAGGCAGACATAGAAGAAGGTGACCTGCCTGTCCTGATGGAAACAGACGACGATGAGATGACACCCCAGTCTCTTCTACCTCCCACCACTCCAATCTCCAACGACTCAGCCTAACACACCATCATCAGTGTGCTCACTGTCTTCCTGATTCCAGTAAGTGAAACTACACTGGACATACATTCTTTCTACTTTATATAGGCTGTGTATTTTTGTATTACTTAGTTTGATTTGGCAGCTTCATAGCTTATAGGTTACTGGAAAGAGTGCTTCTGCCAAGAGCGCTTGCGCCGAGTCTTCCTGCCAAGAGCGCTTGCGTGAGATTTTTGCTATGATGGACAGTGCTGCAATAGTTACAGAAAAGTATTCCTACTTTATATAGGCTGTGTATTTATCAAATCATTCCTGCTTTTACTATATGTTACTGTTATTTTAGGTTTTATGTGTTATTTGGCATGATTTGGTAGAAAATTTCACAAATTTTTCCCATGTAAATAAATGATAATTGCTTCTTCACTTTACGCCATTCAAGCTTACGAACGATTTCATAGAAACGCTGTACCTTCGAATAGCGGGGGAAATCTGCATATTTGGTCAAGAGTTTCTGTTGTTGTTCAGACCAAACATCAGCTTGGGGAAGAAATGTGATCTAAGTAACTTTGATGTGGAATGATTATTGGTGTCAGACAGGGTGGTTTGAGTATCTCAGAAACTGCTTATTTCCTTGAATTTTCATGCACACCATTCTCTAAAATTTACAGAGAATGGTGTGAAAAACAAAAACAAAACATCCAATGAGTAGCAGTTCTGTGGCAGTAGATGCCTTGTTAATAAGAGAGGTCAGAGGAGAGTAGTCAGACTGGTTCAAGCTGACAGAAAGGCAACAGTAACTCACATAACCATGTGTTAAAACAGTGTTGTGCGGAAAAGCATCTCTGAATGCACAATATATTGAATCTTGAAGTGGATGGGCTGTAGCAGCAGAATACCACACCACGATTTACTCCTGTACATCATAAAGTGGCTACTGAGTGTATGTCCATTAGGTTGAGTGAATTTTATAAGGAAGATAGTAAAGCAACAGTGTGATATTCAAAGATGTTGTGAACCAGGCAAATTATGTCTGAATAGCAAACTCAGGATTTTGATCTTACATTGAGATGGTTTTATTTTCCATTTCCGTCATTTTCCACCTTCGTCATCGTATTCTCTGTGTACATAGAGTAGATGTCATTGTGGTAAACAGGTGAATCAACAAGACAAAGTTCCTTTAAGATATCATAAATAAGTCACCAGTGCGTCATCAATGTGACCTTCATGTTGTTGGTAATGGCTTATTGTGAATGTTCATCAGTCTGTGCTGCATTGCAGTCACCAGTCTGCATTAAAAAGTAAGTATAAAGGTCAAAAGACCAGAGGAGCCGATGCAGGCTGTTCAGCCCATCGAATCTGTTGCATTATTCCATCATACCTGATTTATTATTCCTCTCAAGCTGCCATCTCCCTGTAACTTTTGATGCTCTTACCAAACAAGAGTCTATTAACCTCTGCTTTAAATATTCAAGTTCAAGTTCAAGCAGTTTATTGTCATCTAACTGTAGATGTATACCACAAATGAAACAGTGTTCCTCTGGAACACAGTACACCCACAATACATATATCACACACAGCACATAAAGCATTGTATTACCACAAATAAGTCAATAAAATATAATTAAAATGCACGTGAAGTGTGCTGCACAGGTAAACGGAACAGTAAGCAGCTCACTGTCCTAGTAACAAGATCTTGGTGGTGGCAGGGTATTCTTTCTTTATTAATCTTTTTATTGATTTAAAAAAGAGCATATATACAAACAGGAGAATTATCTCAAATATATATATCAATAACAATACAAAGTGAAATAGATATTATCAAAATCATACATAGTATTAAACTAATATGTAGCATATAATAAAAAAAGACAGCTAATTCTCTTATCAATTCACGGAGAGAAAAAAGACTATAAATTTTTAAATGAAAGAAAACCACTACACTATGCGAGAAAAGAAAAAAAATGGGGCTGGACTGTCCATTCTGGGGATATGACCAAAAAAAAGAAAGACTTTCTGATCAAATCTAAACTTCGGAAAAAAAACTGGAAGAGTAATAAATCAAATCAAATGAAAATATTGAATAAAAGGTCACCAGAATTGCTCAAATTTAAAGGATATATCAAATGTCCAACTTCTTATTTTCTCTAAACTTAAACAGGACATAATGGAGGAAAGCCAATAAAAGAAATTAAGTGGATTAGAATCCTTCCAATTTAGTAAAATGGCTCTCCTAGCCAATAAAGTTGAAAAGGCTATTGTACGTTGAGTGGAAACAGGAATATTTTCTGCTTCTGATGGGATAATCCCAAAGATTGCCATTAAGTAAATTAGGTTGTAGGTCCAGATCCAAGACTTTTGATAATGTTTTAAAATCATCTCTCTAAAAATTGTCTAGCTTTATGCAAGACCAAAACATATGAGTTAAAGTGGCCATCTCAACATTACATCTGTCACAAATAGGATTGATGTTGGAAAAAATACGTGCTAGTTTATAACCATATAACCATAACAGCACGGAAACAGGCCATCTCGGCCCTTCTAGTCCGTGCCAGCACTTACACTCACCTAGTTCCACTTTGCCTGCACTCAGCCCATAACCCTCCATTCCTTTCCTGTCCATATACCTATCCAATTTTACTTTAAATGACAATACCGAACCTGCCTCTACCACTTCTACTGGAAGTTCATTCCACACAGCTACCACTGTCTGAGTAAAGAAAGATTCCCCCTCGTGTTACCCTTAAACTTTTGCCCCCTAACTCTCAAATCATGACCTCTTGTTTGAATCTCCCCTACTCTCAATGGACCTCTCAGTAAATTTTTTGACTTATGTGCCCGATGCAGTACCTTGAACTGTATCAAGGAATGGTGGGCACAAATAGATGAGTTATTAACCAAATGAAAAATTTTACTCCACTGATTATCTGAAAATGACTCTTGAAATTCCACTTCTCAAACATGTTTAATTTTATTGTTAGATATCATTTGTAAATTCAATAACTGTTTATAAATTAGTTTTTTATAGATTACTTTTTTTTCCACTGGCAGACATGAGAGTTTTTGTCAATTATCTTGCTTTTCTTTCCGATCGAGTCACGCTTTGTCTTTTCTTTGGATTTAGTTTACGCCTGCGCATTAGCTTACTTCATAAAATTTTAAGTTAAACCTTAAATATGGATCTTAATAAAATTAATGTAATATCTTGGAATCTGAATGGTATGAACCAACCTATTAAGTGGAGGAAGATTTTTAAGAAATTAAAAACACTATGCGGATATTATTTTTGCGCAGGAGACTCATATCCGTAGGCAGAATGAAAATCGTTTTTTAAATTTTGGAAGGGACCCTTATTTCACTCTTTATCAGTAAATAAAATAAGAGAGGTTTCTATTTTTATTAATTCTAAAATCACTTTTGTACATTTTAATACTGTTACTGATTTAATTGGAAGATATTTAATTGTTACTGGTTTGTTATGTGGCCAAAAGGTGACTGGTGTGCGTTTATGCACCTAATATAGATAGCCCTGAATTTTTTAAGAAGCTGTTTTCTGTGCTGCCAAATTTAAATGAATATAAGTTGATTATGGGCGGTGACTTTAACTGCTGTTTCAATCCGTCGATTGATAGATCATCCACCAATCTGTCACGTCCTAATAAAGCTGTGACTTGTATTAATTCTTTTTTATTAGAATACAGTCTGGTTGATATCATCCAGACCGTATTTATGCATCCTAAAGATAGGGATTTTTCCTTTTTTCACATGTATACCATAAATACTCAAGAATTGATTATTTTTTGCTGGACACGCGATTGGTGCCCTCTGTGCCTATAATGTGATTGCGTTGTCGGATCATGCACCCATGAAATTAACTTTGAAGTTCTCTGATAATATACTGAAGATACCTCAGTGGAGATTTAATTCTACATTGCTACAAGATTCAACCTTTGTAAGTTTTATTAAAGAGCAAATTTCTCAATTTTTTTTGAATTAAATACAACTGAGGGAATGTCAAATTTGGTTATTTGGAATATGATGAAATCTTCTTAGGGGACAGATAATTTCATACTCAGTAGGTTTAAAAAGGAAAATGAAGGCAGAACTTTTAGTGATTACTAATAGGATTAAGGAAATAGATAAAGTTTACTCAGTAATGCCTCGTAAAGGTCTCTATAAGGAAAGAGTGGAACTCCAAACACAGCATGATCTGCTTTTGACTTTTCCCATGGAGCAGCAACTTCTTAAATTTGAAAGTCAATTTTATATATGTGGGGACAAGTCAGGCAAATTATTGGCTGGTCAATTAAAAGCAACTATGGCTAGAAGACAGATCCTGAAAATACGAAGACCTGATAGAACAGAAACTGTACATCCTTATGAAATTAATAAGGTATTTATGGATTTCTACTCTATTAATCTGAATTTTCAGGCACTATTACTTTTATGAATAGATTTTTGCAAAAATTGAATATACCTAAAATTTCTATCCAAGATATGAATACATTAGATGCACCTATTAAACAAGAGGAAGTAATAATTGCTATATCCTCTTTCCAACCATCCGGGACCAGATGGATATACAGTGGAATTTTATACTGAAATATTTACATCTTATTTATGTCAAATTTTCACTGATTTTTATATCCTCTGAGAATCTCCTGAAAACTTTTTGTGAACCATCAATCTCATTAATTCCTAAAAAAGAAAATGATTTACCTGAATGTGCTTCCTATAGACCAATCTCTCTACTGAATGTGGATTTTTAAATTCTTTCTGAGATCCTGGCTAATAGACTTGAGAGTATTTTACCTAGTGTTATTTCCAATGATCAAACTGGATTTATTAAAAATAAGAATTCACATTTTAACATTCGAAGATTATTAAACATTATTCACTCCTCTCCATCTAAAGAATCTGTATGTGTTGTTTATCTTGATGCAGAGAAAGCCTTTGATAGGGTGGAGTGGTCTTACTTATTTGAGGTTGTGGATAGATTTAATTTTGGTCCGGGATTTATTTCCTGGACCAAATTGATCTATCAAGCCCCTATGGCTGTAGTTATAACTAATAATCAAAAATCTCCTTACTTTAGATTATACAGAGGTACTCGGCAGGGATGTCCTCTTAGCCCTTTATTATTTAACTTGGCTTTAGAACCCCTTGCTATTGCTCTTAGGGATTCCAATACTGTTCAGGGTATTAAGAGAGGGGACAAAGTACACAGGGTTTTGTTGTATGCAGATGACTTGTTTCTATTTCAGATCCTAGGAAATCTGTTCCTTCTATGTTATCTATATTTTCTGAATTCAGTAGTTTTTCTGGATATAAATTAAATTTACGTAAAAGTGAGTTATTTCCTATTAATAATTACTCAGATCAGTATCATCGTTGATTTAGTATTTTAGTATTGCTAAAAATGACTTTACTTATCTTGGCATTAAAATGACTAAAAATTTTAAGGACCTATATAACTATAATTTTCTCCCATTGATTGATTACACCCAACAAATGCTTTCTAAATGGTCACCTATGATGTTATCATTAATAAGTCAAATTAATGCTATTAAAATGATAGTTCTACTGAAATTCTTATATAGATTTCTGGCAGTTCCTTCCTTTGTTCCTAAAACATTTTTTTGACAGAATGGACTCTATAATCTTATACGTATTTGGAATAATAAAAATCCTAGATTGAGCAAACCCTTATTGCAGAAATTTAAAAAGGACGGTGGTATGACTTTGTCAAATTTTAGAATGTATTATTGGGCAATTAATATTCGATACCTGTATATTACTTTTTGGATTCATTATTCAGACATACAAGAATGTCCTTCTTGGTTGGATTTGGAGAAAAACTCGGCAAAAGGTTTCTCTTTGGCTTCTTTACTGGGAGCTCCTCTTCCCTTTTTGTTTTCTAAGATTAGTAGACAAGACCTTAATCTCATTATTAAACATACATTAAGCATTTGTTTTCAGTTTCATAGATTTTTTTGAGTTAAATAATTTTGTTCTTTCTAGTAATATTCATTTCAATTATTTTTTAAACCATCAATTTTGGATAAGGCCTTTTTAATTTGGAAAACCAAGGGAATAACAACTTTTTAACATTTGTTTTTCTTGGTTAGTGGATAAATATGATTTATCTAATATAAATAGATTTTTAGATATTTACAAATTAGGAATTTTTTACGTGGTTTGCTGCCAAATTACCCTTCTGCTTATCCACCTAATATGACAGATGCTCTCTTTCAGCTTAAACCTCTTCAAAAAGGGTTGATAGCTATAATTTATAGACAGTTATTGAATTTACGAATGATATCTAACGGTGGCAGGGTATTCATTAGTCTTACAGTCTGGGGATAGGAACTGTTACCTAGTTTGACAGTTCTAGTCCTGATGCTCCTGCATCTCCTCCTTGATGGTAATAGGTCAAACAGATAGTAGGATAGGTGGTGGGGGTCCTCAACAATGTTTCAGGCCCTTTGTCTGCAACACTTCTGGTAAATGTCAAAATATGGGGAAGGAGGCCCCAGTGATCTTCACGGCAGTTTGTACTATCCCCTGTAGGGTCTTGTGATACGATGCCTTGCCACTTCCATCTGATAGTGATGCAGACGGACAGACCACACAATGGTGCTGCTGGAGAAAGTTGTTTGACTGGGGCGGGGAGTCTTGCATACCTCAATCTCCTCAATCTCCTGTAGATGCTGCTGTGCCTTTTGGATTGAGGAGGTTTTGTAGGTCCAGTTTAGATAATCCATTATGTGCACACACAGGAACTTCATGCTCTTCATTCTCTCCACAGCAGAGCCATTGACATGTTATGGAAAGTGGTTGACCTGTGCACTTCTGAAGTCCACAATCATCTCTTTTGTCTTGACTATATTGAGACTCGTTGTTCCTCTCACGTCATCTGACAAGCCCCTTTAACTCCTTGTATGCCAACTCACCATTGTTGCTGATGAGACCAGCTGCATCATCACCAAAATTGATATTGTGGTTCGAGTTGGATCAAGGCAAGGAATCATCAATGGTTTTTAATTTGGAGCAAGAAGGCTGCAAGTGAACTGCTGATTTTTCAGAGCGAAGGGAGTTTTTTTTAACTACTTGGGTTAAAGAGAGGTGAGACTGCACAGGCATGTGACGTCAGCCAGTAGAGCGCGAAAGGTTTAAAAAGAATGCAGCCAGTGGGCAGGGGAGTGAAAGGGAGGTAGAGTCATAGGGCTTTGGCTCAACGGGCTTAGGCGGTAATGAGACAAGGCGAGGTCGGAAGTATGTGTGTGAGACCGAGTTAGGGAACTGGAGCTGCAGCTCGATGACCTCCACCTAGTCAGGGAGAGCGAGGAGGTGATAAAGAGGAATTACAGGCAGGTGGTCACACTGGGGCCACGGGAGACAGACAAGTGGGTCACAGTCAGAAGGGGGAAGGGGAAGAGTCAGGTACTGGAGAGTACCCCTGTGGCTGTACCCCTTGACAATAAGTACTCCTGTTTGAGTACTGTTGGGGTGGGGGGGGAAGAGAGCCTACCTGGGGGAAGCGGCAGTGGCCATACCTCTGGCACAGAGTCTGGCCCTGTGGCTCAGAAGGGTAAGGAAGGGAAGAGGAAGGCATTAGTGATAGGGGACTCTATAGTTAGGGGGTCAGACAGGCAATTCTGTGGAAGCACGGAAGAAACTTGGATAGTAGTTTGCCTCCCAGGTGCCAGGGTCCGGGATGTTTCGGATCGCATCCAAGGTATCCTGCGGTGGGAGGGAGAACAGCTGGAAGTCATGGTACATATTGGTACCAATGACATAGGTAGGAAAATAGAAGAGGTCCTGAAAAAAGACTACAGGGAGTTAGGAAGGAAGTTGAGAAACAGGACTGCAAAGGTAGTAATCTCGGGATTACTGCCTGCGCCACGCGACAGTGAGAATAGGAATAGGATGAGGTGGAGGATAAATGCGTGGCTGAGGGATTGGAGCAGGAGGCAGGGATTCAGATTTCTGGATCATTGGGACCTCTTTGGGGGCAGGTGTGACCTGTACAAAAAGGACGTGTTGCACTTGAATCCCAGGGGGACCAATATCCTGGTGGGGAGGTTTGCTAAGGCTACTACTGGGGAGAGTTTAAACTAGAATTGTTGGGAAGAGCAGGTTTGTTCACAAATAGAGAAAGCTTGTAGACAGTGCGAGAAGGAGGATAGGCAAGTGATAGAGAAGGGACACGCTCAGACTGAAGGCTTCAGATGTGTCTTAAGAAGAGAAGTTGTACTTGGTTTGGTATAGTGGGAGAGCATTTTGGAGATAGTGATCATAATTCTATCTCCTTTACTCCTTTGCATTGTAGAGGGATAGAAACAGAGAAGTTAGAAAAGTGTTTAATTGGAGTAAGAGGAATTATGAGGCTATCAGGCAAGAAATTGGAGGCTTAAATTGGAAACAGATGTTCCCGGGAAAAGTACGGAAGTAATGTGGCAAATATTCAGGAGATATTTGTGTAGAGCTCTGTATAGGTATGTTCCAATGAGACAGGGAAGTTTTTCCCTAGTAGGCTCAATGGCAAGTTTCTCTAAAAACCCATCTTGTATGCATTTTACAAATTCCGTTTCTTAGGATTCAGCACCAACCTGAATTTCCCAGTATACCATCATAGAATTATTGTTTTTAAATGCCTTTTGTACCTCTCATTGTAATTTGTACTCCAAATCCTGGCCCATTTATTACTCCCATCAGGGTTGTTTTAGCCTTCCAGTTTCTTAGCTCTTCACACAGAGATTCTACACCTTCTGATCCTATTTCATTTTTTACCGACAGAGCCACTCCACCCCTTCTACCTACCTGTCTGTTCTTTTGATTCAATGTGTATCCTTGGATGTTAAACTATTATCTCCTTTCAGCGATAACTCAGTGATGCCCACATGTCATACCTGCAAATCTCTAATTGTGCTACAGTATCATCTGTCTTATTCCATACATTGCATACATTCAAATATAACACTTTCAGGCCTATATTCATTACCCTTTTCAATTTTGCCCCCATGTTATCAGAAGTCAAATTTTTATCTTTTTCTAAACTTTCGTAACCTCTCCTACAATTTCCCTTTTACTTTATCCTCACTTTTCCAAAGTGTTGTACCTTCTATGTTGTTTAAAGACACATTTCAGCCTATCCCACTGACTGCAATTTTGCCCTATCATCTTCCAAACCTTCTTAAGTCACATTACACAGTGCATCTACTTGCATACCAACTGGCTCAAATTCTGCCTGACTATTTCAGTTTAATCAAATTTAAAGTTGCTTTTTTGTAACTAACAAGATCATACATTCCATATTAAGATTCAAATGCATTACACCCTAATTCTGTCTAATCTTATATATATCATCCAAAACTAAATCCATACCGCTGCATTGAACATCAGGCTGTAATTTTTAGTGATTTAGCCAAAAATTCCTAAGTTTCACATACTCAGCATTAATCTTTCTAGCACTGGCAGGTGATTAGTATTCACTGGAAATATTCAGGTATCAAATTCACATGTCAGATACCTTTGTCTAGTTACAAACATTTCTTCTTTATTATAAGCTGGAATTTATATTTTATCATTAGTGTATTGACTATCTTGTTTATTTGGTTTTATTTTCTTAAAAACAATCATATCAGCAATATACCTGAAGTTTATTATTAAAAGGAAGTGCAGCTGTAATCAGGTGACCTGTGGAGGCTTGACAGAAGGCAGCAGATGAACAAGCAGACAGTCCAATAAAATGCTGCCAAGTCATTGAAATGGGGAACTGCTTACGTATGTAATCATTACTCATTGGTGCTGTGCTTCCTGGGTTTTTTTTTACAGTGGAATTACAAAAATGGATGGTAAGACCTTTATAAAAATACCTATTATGATTCTTTATAGGATAGAGAATTTAAACAAAAATAATAACAACATGTACAGCACAGAAACCAACTTATTGTGGTTTACCAGGTTGTACTGGAGTAGCTAGTTTACCAGTTTTTCTAGATGAAATATCACGTACAACCCCAGAGGTTCTTTTTATTACATAAGCTGATGTATCAGAACGTATCTGATTTGAAAATATTGGCTTGTTTGACAGAAAAGTAAAACACTTTTGCAATGTAGAGACATAAGAGACTGCAGGTGCTGGAATCTGGAGCAAAGATTAAGTTCTGGGAGAATTTTGTGGGTCAAGCATTATCTGTGGAGTCAAAGGTTGATGTTCTGGGTTGTAATCCCGTATTAATATTGTGCAACATAGTAAGCTACCATTGGTTCTAGGCATTTGTCAGAAAGGTTCATTGGTGTAGCAGTTAACTTTTAAAGGGACAAGCAATTTTATGTCTTTTGGGGAACAAAAGACACAGCTGATTTATTTGATTAAGAATTCACTGTTCATATGATTAAATCAAGAGTAGTTTCTTAATGCTTCTTTGTAATGTAGTTCAAATTACTGTAGTACAATTCTAGTAATCCAGTATCTCATTTACCTATTAGTCCAGAATATGAGCCAGAGACTTAGAGTGTATGTGACATGTGTGACTAGGGCTGGGGTCCAGACTACAGGCCAGCTTTGTGACAGCCAGGACTGGAGTTTGAAATACTATGGGTTAGAACGTAATGTGGTCTAGAGTGTTTGTATACACCCTATCCTCATTTTATACGGGGGATACGTTCCTCACAGTCACTGCATAATGTGAATAATTACTTAAATGGAGAAAATAGAGATGCGTTCTGGAGGGCTTCCTAAATATGTTTTATCTGTAATTTAGTCACATTTTCATACCAATACAACACAAAAGCAGTCCCACGAGGCAACATTCCTATTATATTTAATCAATTTAAGGTAATATTCACTGTAATAAAGCATAGAAAGTTAACATATTAGGGTGTACAGTACTCAAACCCTTAAGAGTATGGGGGTTTAGTGAATGATAAACTAAGAGAGGCTTCATCTTACATTCTTCTTCGTCATTGGAACACAGAAGCAAAGTCAATCTATCCTTTGCTGCTTTGAAACCTGACGCAGTTTTTTCATCCTTACTTATGTAAGCGTGTTTCAGCATACGCTTCCAAAAAAGCCTGGTCTCGTCTGCATTAAACACCTGCTTTGGTGTGATGCCTGACTCAGCTAACATAGCCCGCAACTGCACAGAATAGTGTTCAGCAGCTTCGTGGTCAGCACTAGCTTGCTCACCACACACGGCTAAGTTGTGAAGCCTGTGACGATTAACAAACTTAGAAAACCACCCCCTATTTACATTAAAGCTAACAATATCACTTGACACTTACTCACTAGCCTCTGATCAAAGGCGACCATAAATTTCCAAAGCTTTCACACAAAGATGATTGGAACTAAGTGTTGTTTCTTTCTTTTGTTTCATGCTCAATGTACAAACTCAACATTTTCTCCATTTTTGTCATAATTGGGTTAAGCACTTTGGTAACAATCTTTGAAGACACTTGTGGTGAATCAATCACCGCACTTTTTATTTGCTCAGCATTTTTCTTTGTTTCTGATCCTGGACTCACCCAGGCCGAAGTAGCGTCCCAGAGCTGTGTTACCTTCACCTGACTCCACCCTGTTTATAATTTCCAACTTTTTTTCAAGTATTGAAGCGGTTCTCTGCCGTTTGGCTGATGGACTTAATATCAGATGCTTAAGAGGCATAGTTAAATATTTCAAGCACAAAATCACTGCACCATAGGTAAAAACAACAAAAGTTTAAGAGCGCAAGATTGCACATCCACACGCTGCCAAAACCAATGCGAGACTGGCGGGAGTGAGACTGTGAGGCGTGCACATGTGACTTGTTATTGGCAGGAAAGCGGTGCTTCTCGTCCCAACAGTGAGACTGTGAGGCAGTGCTCCTTGCATAACTGTGAGTTTTGGACTTAAGTAAGAAGTTGGTAGAAATAGGTTCCTCACATAACTGTGAATCCATGTTGTCTGAAGACGTGTATAATGAGGATAGGGTGTATTTTCCACTCCCTCTACTTTCACCAGATTCACTGAGAAATCTATCGTATTACTGTGTAACATGTTTAAAAAATGTCAAATAAAAATATGTGGGAGTATTCATCAGAAAAGTATCCAGTAGTCAAGAAAATCTGCTAACCACCATGACCAAATAGCAACAGTTCTGGATTATTTGTAGTAAGGTTGCAACTTGTTTTGGTATATTTCACTGTAGAAAAGAAAATGGAAAATAGTATAATTTTTCCACACTCTTTTTAAACTGAAATCTTACTCTTTGATTGAATACAACTGACCTCATACTTCAACTTACTGGAAAGGTTGCTGGTTGCTGCATTTTAGATGTGCTATTAAACCAAACTTCAACAGACATTGTAGGTGGACATAGGATCTCATAGCGCTAAGAAGAGTTTCTTAATCAAATTCTATTTTCTATTTTCAATTCCACCGAACAGATTAATGGATATTTATCTAATTTTCTCTTCATCAGATCTTGCTTTGATTAATATGGCTAGTGGAACTGTGAACAACTATTTAAAAGTACACTTTGACTTTGAGTCCCTTTTCTTTCTCACATTAAATGCAGCGGTTATTGATAAGCTCAGGGCATTGTAAAGGCATTAGAGTTGGTGATATTGATGAACTAGTGCCTTAAACAGCATTATATTTGTTTTGGAAAATTCTTTCAACATGGTGCCAGGTAAAAAGTTGTAGAAATTTGACCCAGTAATAATCAGCAACATTTTCAAATCATTGCTTTGAATTGCTTTGGGGCAATGTACTTTTCAACTCATTTTGGAGTTACTGGTGAAGGCGGGTTTTGTAAAACTTGCACAGTGCATTAGTAGTTTAGGAATTGAATGCCCAGGATCTTGGATGAGGTGCCAGTCAAGTGGGTTGCGTTGTTCATTTCCAGCTTGTATTCTGTATACATAGAACATAGAATAGTACAGCACAGTACAGGGCCTTTGGCCCACAATGTTGTGCCAACCCTTAAACCCTGCTTCCCATATAACCCTCCACCTTAAGTTCCTCCATATACCTGTCTAGTAGTCTCTTAAGTTCCACCACTGACTCAGGCAGTGCATTCCACGAACCAACCACTCTCTCAGTAAAAAAACCTTCTAATATCCCCCTTGAACTTCCCACCCCTTACCTTAAAGCCACATCCGCTAGTATTGAGCAGTGGTGCCCTGGTGAAGAGTCGCTGGCTGTCCGTGCTATCTATTCCTCTTAAAATCTTGTATACCTCTATCATGTCTCCTCTCATCCTCCTTCTCTCCAAAGAGTAAAGCCCTAGCTCCCTCATGACAGAATAGCTCTAAGGATTTAGGACATATCACTGCAAGCTGAACTGAAAACTTTGGAACTGGTCTTTAATGGAGGAATAAAACCCCACAGTTGTCAATACCATTTTCTACACAAAATTTTCAGTACTGTGATGGAGGCAGCATGGAATGGTGGGGAAATAACAGATTTTGGAAACCAGCAATGATATTTTGCAGCACAAGTGACTTCACAAATTACCAAGTGTACACCAGATTGTATATGTATATGATATACTTTTTTGAATTTCAAAGCTGCTTTCAATATATGGTTAGTATTTACAAGCATGTTTTCTGGAGATATTTGAAGTAAGTTCTAAATTTCATTTCTCCCTCTGCAGGTCCTGCTCAGGTTCCAATGGTGTCCCCAAATGGTTCAGTGCCTCCTATTTATGTGCCTCCCGGATATGTATCCCAGGTGAACAGTTGTGACTTCTAATATAAAGAACAATTATGTGGGAAAATACGTACAATAATATAAACCAAGTTAATTTTGATCATATTACAGCTTAAGACTTTTAACTAGCAAAGTGTATTGCTTTGTCTCAGGAATAGCAAGTCATATGTTTACCCTATAAAGCTGTGCATAATTGTAATGAATAAATCAAGTTCGGACAAGGTTGTACATTTTGGGAAAACTTACATTAAATCAATGAAATTGTGTTGATTCTGTTGTTCTTTGGAAAAGCAAGGCTTGTTTTACTATATCTTGCAAATTGTCAAGGGTCTTTATCAGTGTTTTGGAAAATCTTGCTAATTGGATGACAGTTGTATGTCATGCATAGGAAATGCTTCAATAATTTTGTAATGCATAAGATAGGAATATCTGATTTAGCACACTGGACATCAGTACATAATTATTATCTGAATTATCTAGCCTTATTTCTAATGATTAATAACTATAATGATACGTGTAGACCTCCGTTAGTCTCGATAGACCATGGATTTGCACCTTGGAAAGTTTCCAGGGCACAAGCCTGGGCAAGGAAGGTTTTTTTTTAAAACGGAAGACTAGCAGTTGCCCAAGCTGCAAGTCTTCCCTCTCCATGCGTCCAATGTTGTCCAAGGGAAGGGCATTAGGACCCATACAGCTTGGCAGCGGTGTCGTCACAGAGCAACGTCTGGTTTAAGTGCCTTGCTCAAGGACACACGCAGCCTCAGCCAAGGCTCAAACTAGCAACCTTCAGATAACTAGATGAACGCCTTAACCACTTGGCCATGCGCCAGCACTATAATGATACAAAGTAAAATGTATTACTGTCTTTGCTTGTAATGATCTTGTGGGTAAGAAATTAGTCCTATATTTCATAGTGGTTCCTCTCATTCTGATTACTTTATGAAATGAGGAAAGTTGAGTTAGATCAAAACAAAACTTGCTCTGTCAGCTTCAGATTTTAAGCAGGCCTATTCTACTTGATGTTGCAGGTTATTGAAGAAAGCGGTGTTCGAAGGGTGCTGGTGTTACCTCAACAGCCAGAGTTTCACCCTGGTAGTCATCCACCAATACATCCTCATCCATATATGCCTACGTTTCTTCATCCACCTGTCCTACCACATCATCAAATGTACTCTACAGGACCAGGCGATGTTTCAACACAGTACGTTCCACAGCATCATCCTCCACATTCATATACAGATCAAGGTAAACACAGTTATATTTTATTAATCGTTGTATATTTTCAAAACTTCCTGGGTGGAAAATCTGTTTATATTCATATTGGTTTATTATTGTCACATGTACCAAGTGAAAAGCTTATCTTGCATAAAGTTCATACAGATCAAATTATTACTCAATACATTGAGGAAGAACAATGTAAAACAAAGCAGAATGAAATGTAAAAAATACAGAGAAAGTAGAGTGCAGGTAAACAGTAAAATTCAACTTCATAATGAGATAGATTGTGATCTCAAGAGTACATCTTATTGTTTAAGAGTCTGGTAACAGCAGGACAAAAACTGACCTTGAGTCTTATATGTGTCTTCAGGATTTTCAGTGGGAGAGGGAAAGAGAGAGAATCTCTGAAGTTGGTTGGATCTTAGATTACCCAATGGAATTCCTAAATTGCTTGAATTCTATAAGAGCAAACTTGTCTGGCATCTGATGCTTGCCTTCTCTTTGCAACTAGTAGGAAAAATAACTTGCCTTAAAATATTTATTTGGAGCGTATATTGAATTTATGATTTGATCTCTTTCAAAAGACATACACTTTTCTCTAGGGAAAGATGTTCTTTGTTCAGAGTTGAATGGGGGTTTAGCTCTTACTCATTATATCAAAGTACCCTGTTCAATATCTGGTGATAGAGTTCAAGCGGTTTTGTTGTGATTCAGAACTTCACTGGATAGGTTACTTGTTAGGGGAAAACAGATCTATGGATTCAGTAAATGGGACAAATGACACTGATTATGATTAAGCATGTTAACCATTTATTTACAGACAAACAGTAAAATACTTGACCAAACATCTAAGTCAAACATACTTATCTAAGCCACCCTAAATTACAAAACATATGACATTAAACATTTAGTAATGCCTGAAACCTGATAGGTACTTCATTAAATCTCCCTGAATTACACAACTATAAAACTAAACATTCAACAAACAGGTAATTAGCTAAGTGTGAGCATAGGGCCTCCAAACTGCAGCACACTTTCTCACTGGTCGTGAACTTAGCCTGAAGTGAGCCTTTATTGAATGAGAGGGAATCTTTCACACGTGCTATTCTTATACCCCTGAGACAGTACCAGAAGTCAGTGCTGTGGCATGAAAGCCAACCGATGGTAAAGAGCTGTTGCATCCTTCAACATGCCAATCAACAACTGGCAAGAAAATTAACCCTTTGCATTACCAGCTACCTCTTGAAAGACACAACACCGTGACAGTTTTGGCCCTCAGGCTAGCGTAACCACTGCAAATGCCCCAATAAGCTACATATAAAATACAAAAGTACAATTCCTAGTACTATAAGGCCAATAGTTACTACCCAGTGTACCACAGTAGTCCACCGTCCTCCTAGCACCCCAGCATTCTACCAGCTTTCCTGCCCATGGTGTAATAGCTATAGAGCTGGTCCCCCACTTTCTTAATCTTATCCACTGACTATCAGATGTGATCAGCCAAGTGATTGATGTTCCCTGACTCATCAGGAATGTAGATGCAACATTCGCGACTGATAAGTGCCACATTTCACTCTGAGCTCTTAATATAAGGCCATCTGATTCTGCAAGGCGACTGTTCGAATAGCTATCATTTGAGCCAATACTTGGGTCAGTGCATCCATCGTGTGCTTGAAAGCTATGGCTGTCTCGTTACCTACCGTCTTCATCACAGAGTCATATGTAGCTGTTTCTTGGACAGTCTGGCCATACCATACTGGGTAAAGGCAATCATCCAAAACCTTTCTGCTTCTGTTGTAGCCTTCTTACTATGCCAACCAACATGAACAGAGGAGGTTGGTATATATACGGCACTGCACACCCTGAATAGCAGCAGCCATGCTGCCCTACGGGGAGCCATGGGTAGGCCCAGAAGCCAGATATCCAGTAAGCTGCGCTCAGTGTCTAAGGAATGCCCACCTTCACACCACCATTTGACATATACACAGTTGTCCTAGGATACTGTTCCTGCTCACACCTGCTGTGTCCTGCTCACTGGTTAGACCTGTGTCTATCATACCACCTACACCAACATTCCATTCCCTTCCTTATTGGCTGGAGAATCACTTTCAGAATCATGACTTTTGGATTAAAAAAAATCATACATAGGGAAATACCAGCCCTTAAAGCACTTGCTCTACCAGGGGTCACTAAAGCTGAAGTTCTTTAAGGCTGTTACCATACTGTGGGGTGAGGTTGGTTGGAATAAACTACTCCCTTCCAGTTTTTCCGAAACAGAAGGCCAAAACCCAAGAAGCTGGGCAAGTTCTCCCAACAGTCTTTTTTCTTGTCATCAAAGAGGATCATTATTAATGGTGTCCCTTGTTAGGAGTGCTCGTACAAATCCAACAATCTGATATGTTGGTCCCGTTTGCATATTTGTATACCATCCACAGGAACTTGTAATAGGACCTCCTACCCCAGGTCAACATCATCACTGCTGTCGTCAGCGTCAGAATGTCATTGCCATTCTATAATGTAGGAAGACACCCTCTCCTTCTCTCTCCTGGTTGGTCACTAGTTATTTAGACATAAAGCAGACTTGTTAGCCAAAACAACAACTTTTAGGATTGCTCCCCAAATCTTCCAATCTACCAAAATATGAATTCCAAATTTGTAATTTAACTGTCCACCAAGGAACAGTTTCCCTCTGAAATGTGGGTATCTCATATCCAAAATAAAGATGCACAGATTTCCATCAACATAACCTGGATTCCACATGATGTTACAACCTTGGCTCTCAGGAAGTAACACAAAAGGAATTACAAACAGAAGATATTTATTAAATTAAAGATAAGGTAAAGGGAGAAAGGGGTGATGTGGTAGTGCTGGCTGCAGAATGGGAGTGGCTTTGTTTTTAAGCTTCTCCCAGCAGGTGCCGACAATGGAAGGGTAATTGAAGATGTCCCAGGGAACTGCAACGCAGGTTAAAGAGGAAACACAGGCCAGGGAATATACAGGACAAACACCCTTGCCCTTAATGAAGGTTACTCTGGGGCAACCTAAAGCTACCCTAATAATGCATAATAATACTCTAATAATGCTCAATAAGGGATATAGGGTGTAAGCAGACACCAGGTACACTTACTACCTTAAAAGGGCGTCTGCTAGCACATTGTCCCTTCTAAAGATATGGCAAAGTTTCAGGTCATACCACTGCAGGAATAAACTGCATTAAACACTGGTTAGAGTTCCTCATGCTGCAGTAAAAGACCGGAGGGTTATGGTCTGTATACACAGTGAGTGGAGAATTGTAAGAAACATAGACATCAAAATAATTCAGGGCAAGAGTAAGGGCTAAAGCCTCCTTCTCTTGTGGAGTAGTGCTTCTGATGGACCTCCAATTTCTTAGAGAAATAACACATAGGATGCTCCACACCCAGTGAATCATCTTAGAGGAGCGCAGTCCCAACACCAACATCACTAGCATCAACAGCTAACTTAAAGGGTTTACTGAATCAGGATCTGCTAGGACAGAAGCACTACTCAGCAAGGCCTTCAAATTCTCAAAGGCATGCTGACATGTCTCTGTCCAAACATAAGGAACCTTGGGACTAAGTAAGGTTAGTTAACGGTGCAGCAATGGTGGAAAAAGTTTTGCTAAGACTTCTATGGTAACCTGCCCTTCTGAGGAACCATTTCAGCTCTGTCTGGAGTGCTGGTACAGCAAAATTCACAATGGCCTCTACTTTAGCCCCAATAGGGCAGACTTGGCCATGGCCTACAACTTTACCCAGTTAGGTAACTGTAGCTTGCCCAAATTCATACTTGCAGATGTTCAGGGTCAAATTTGCAGCCACTAACTGCTTGAAAACCTCCTGTAGCTGGGACTATCCTCTCTAGAGTTCAGAAGAACGAGAAGGGATTTTATAGAAACATACAAAATTTTGAAAGGGATAGATGAGATTGAAGTAGAAAAGTTATTTCCATTGGTAGGTAAGATTTGAACTAGAAAACATTGCCTCAAGATTCAGGGGAGATTTAGGACAGAGATAAGGAGAAACTTTTTCCCAGAGAGTGGTGAATCTGTGGAATTCTGCGCCCAGGGAAGCAGATGAGGCTTCTTCACTAAATATATTTAAGCAACAGTTAGATAGATTTTTACATAGTAAGGGAATTAAGGGTTATGGGGAAAAGGCAGGCAGATGGAGCTGAGTTTACGGACAGATCAGCCATGATCTTATTGAATGGCAGGGCAGGCTCAATGGGCCGGATAGCCTACTCCTGGTCCTATTCTTGTGTTTATGTTGAGACCAGGTAGAGCTGTAAATTACCGAATCATCAGGGTAAGCATCACAACCTGCAACTCCCTCTAGCGCCTTATTAACCAGACTTTGAGAAGTTGTTAGGGTATTCCTCATTCCAGAAGCCATGACCTTGTACTGGCAAAAAGCATCAGGAGTAACAAAAGCAGAAATCTCATGGGCTTGATGGGTTATTGGCACTTGCCAAGAGCCCTTAAAGAGATCCAGCTGAATAACAAGTGATGCAGAGCCAACATGGTCAATACAATTATCTAGACGAGGAAGAGGATAGGAGTCAGGTTTAGGTATAGAGTTTACCTTGCGAAAGTCTGTTCAAAAACATACTGAATCGTCTGATTTAGCAAACAAAAGACAAGGAACTCCAGAGACTTGAGCTGGGTTCCACTATACCACATTCCATCATGTAGTTTATTTTCTTACACAGAAGCTGGTGCTTAACAAGTTTTAGCCCGTACAGATGTTGTTTTGATAGGAACATCATTACCCACATTAATATCATGCTGAAGTACATGATGGAATATCAGAGAAAAGGGCCAAATATTGATTGATTACCTGAATTATGTCAGAGCACTTAGGGTTTAGATAAGACAGGTGAGTGTCCAAATCAGCAAGGATTTTGGAATTTGGCAACCTACCCTGAGGAATCTCTTTAGAAATGGCTCCAATATTTTCATCATCATCTGCATATGGAGACTTCAACACACCCATAGGCTTAACCTGTGTGGACAGTGTGTTTCCAGTCATTGTAAGGTTTCAAAAGGTTAACTTGGCACAGATGCACGTTACACTAATGATCTGGAGTCTTTATACTGATCCCACTCTGTGATTGATTACATACGGCCCACTGTACTGAGCCTGCAAGGCAGAGACAGGCAGTGGCAAAAGGAAAAACACTTGGTCCCATGGAGAAAACACTCTGTGTTTAGCCTTCCTTTCATACCAAGTTTTCTTCTTTTCCTGAGCTGCCTTCAAGCTTTCCCTAGCCAGCTCACATGGTTGAGCCCCCATTATGTTACAACCTCGGCTCTCAGGAAGTAACAAAAAAGTCAGGTCACTAAAGGAGTTACAAACAGAAGATATTTATTAAATTAAAGCTAAGGTAAGGGAGAAAGGGTGATGTGGTAATGCTGGCTGCAGAATGGGAGAATGGGAGCGGCCTTGTTTTTAAGCAGTCCCCAGCAGATGCTGGCTATGGAATAGTAATTGCAGGTGTCCCAGGAAAGTGCAACACAGGTTAAAGAGGAAACACAGGCCAGGAAATGTATGGGACATAAGAATGGCTGGTGTGGAATCAGGGTCTCTCTCTAAAAACTAATTTCATGGTAAGCAGATAAACAAACAAGCAAAAATCCATGTTTGTATTTTCCTTCCTTTAGAAACTTCACATGTAACTGCAAAACTTACTACAAACAATTAATTGGAGTGAAAAACTTCTTAACACATTTTCCAAAGAATATAAAAGCATAGATGACTGGATGGGGGCCCCCGACATGTTAACACTTTCACACAGCCACTTAAAGATAGGAGCTCCTGCAAATTCACTTCACTGAGTAGCAAACTATCTCAAACTTCCCATATTGATTAGTACCCACTCAGTCATACACATATATATGTGGCCGCAATGTCTTTAACATGCAAACCATTCACACTTTGAACCAGAAAATCTCTTGCTCCAAAATATTAACTTAACATCGGACAAATTAATTCATGCTGATACAGTTCTATTTCTATGCCACATTGTCTATCCTGTTGTACATACTATTTATTACAAATTACTATAAATTGCACATTGCACATTTAGATGGAGATGTAACAAAGATTTTTACTCTCATGTATGTGAAGGATATAAGGAATAAAGTCAATAGAGGAAATGTATTATTTTAAGACTTCAAAACAAGGAAGCAGTAGAAGTTATTCATCATGCACAAATAAATAACATTAAATAAGTTTAAGATATGACATCCCCACATTACCACAGCTGCTGTGCCCCAAATGGGATAGTGTATGTTATATTTCAGTTTTGATTTCCTGGTGTTTCTGTGAAATCATATCACACTGTTGCTTTATGATGGCTGCCAGCAACCATGAAGGTTTCCTCTGGCTCCCCTTCCTAACTGAGAACCCTACCTCATTCAGCACAGACACAAAGTCATGTCTCATCTTCATGCTGCGGGGACCAACTTGTCTGAATAATCCACAGGCATGCTGTGGCCCACCGGTATCTTGACAAGAATTCTGACTCCCACATGGTTATTGGTCTATGCCAGGACTCTGCATTCCTCACATGGGGGTGGTGGGGGGGTCTCTTCCTTACTTGTACAAATGTTACAGGGAAATAGAATTGCGAATTCGATAAGTGGGACTACAAACACTGATTGCAAGTAAGCACATTAACCATTTATTACAGACAAATGATAAGACACTCAGCCAAACATCCATCAAACAAATATTCATCTAAACCTCCGTAAGTTATAAAAATTACGGCAATGAATAATCACTGATGTCTCAAATTTAAAGGTACTTCATTATGTCTCCCCAATTTACACAACTACAAAACTAAACATTCAACAAACAGGTACTCATGAGTTGGGCAATCAATGACAGGTCTGTGTAAAGAGAAAGACCTTTTAATCAGGAAGGGGATCGAGATTTTAAAGTCAGAGTTTTGCTCAATTTATCTGAGTTTAGGAGCAACCAATTCCCAAGAGGGATTAATTAGAAAGGACCAATAGAAATAATTCAATTGCAAGTGAACCAGCCATTCTTTAGAGTGTGCCAGTGTTTAGAGTGGCTTTGGCTCATCAGACTTGAGCGAGGTAAAATATCTTGTAAGTTACTCTCTCTCTGTTCTTTCCTCATCTGTTAGGGCATAGTAGTTCAGTGAGAATTGCAGTGTTTTGTACTCTGTGTCGGATGTGGGAAGTCTGGGAGAGCTTTGGTCACCCAGATAAAAACATCTGCACCAGGTGCAACAAGTTGCAGGTCCTGAAAAAGTGTATTAAGAAATTCGAGCTATAGCTCAATAACTTTTGACTCATGCAGGAAAATGCGAAGGTGTTAGACAGGAGCTTCAGGAAGGTAGTCGTCCCTAGATTGCAGGAGGCTGGTAACTTGGTGACTGTCAGGAAAAGAAAAGTACACCTGTGGCTGTTCCCCTCAATAATAATTATAAGACCATAAGACATAGGAGAAGAATTAAGCCATTTGGCCCACCGAGTCTACTGCACCATTCAATCATGGCTGATTCTTTTCCCTCCTTGGCCCCACTCCCCAGCCTTCTCCCCGTAACCTTTGATGCCATGTATAACCAAGAACCTATCAAGCTGTGCCTTATATACTTCCAACAACCTAGCCTCCACAGCTGCCCATGGTAATAAATTCTACAAATTCACCACCCTCCAGCTAGAGAAATTTCTCCATATTTCTGTATTAAATTGACTCCCCTCTATCCTGAGGCTATTCCTCTTGTCCTAGACTCCCCTACATAGGAAACATCCTTTCCACATCTACTTTTTCTAGGCCTTTCAACATTCAAAACGTTTCAATGAGATCTCCCTGAATATTTTAAATGACAGTGAGCACAGACCCAGAGCTATCAAATGTTCCTCTTAAGATAACCTTTGTACAACTTTGTATACTATTGAGGGGGATGACCTACCAGAGGGGAGCCACAGCAACCAGGTCTCTGTCACTGAGTCTGGTGCTGTGTCAGAAGAGCAGAGAGATAAAGAGGGGTGCCCTGTTGATAGGAGTTCATAGTCAGAGGAACAGAGATGAGGTTCCGTTGGCACAATAGAGACACCCAAATGCAATGTTGCCTTCAAGGTGCCAATATCAGGGATGTCTTGGATTGGGTCTATGGCATTCTCAAGACATCCCTGATATTGGCACCTTGAAATGGGCATCAGGACATCTTGGCACATACTGGCATGAATAACAGGTAGACAAGGTGAGGAGGTCCTGAAAAGAGATTTTAGGGAGCTAGGTAGAAAGTTGAGAATCAGGACCTCCATGGTAGTATTCTCTGGATTGCTGTCTATGCCACTTGACAGTGAGGGTGAAAATAGGATGATTTGGCAGGTGACTGTGTGGCTGAGGAACTGGTGCAGGGGGCAGGGGTTCACATCTTTGCATCACTGGGATCTCTTCTGGGGAAGTACTACCTGCGTAAAAAAGGGACGGATTACACTTGAACCCTAGGGTGTCCAGTATCCTTGCAGGAAGGTTGACTAGAGTTGTTCAGGTGGATTTTAACTAACTTGACAAGAAGATGGTAATCGGAGTGATGGTGCTGAAGATGAGTTAGTTGGTTTACAAACAGGCAATGTGTAGTGACACTCCTAGCAAGAAGAGGCTGATGATAGGGAAAATTGCAGTCAACAGTATGAATTGCAACATCAAAAGGCAGACAGCATCAAAAAGGGCGGATGTAGGACTGAAGGTGTTGTATCTGAATGTGCAGAATATACGGAATAAGGTAGATAAACTTGTAGCACAGTAACAGATTGGTATTTAGTCATGGCTGAAAGAAGATTATAGCTGGGAGCTGGAAGTCCAAGGATATGCATTGTTTCAAAAGGACAGGGAGGAAGGCAGAAGGGGTGGAATTGATCTGCTGGTTAAAAAATAGATCATTATAAAGAAGGGACATTGAGTTAGAAGGTGTTGAGTAGTTGTGGATAGAGCTAAGGAACTGCAAGGGTAAAAATACCATGATGGGAGTTGTACATAGATCCCAAAACAGAGGTAAGGATGTGGTCTACAAATTTCAACGGGGGACAGAAAATACATACCAAAAGGACAAAGTTATAATAGGCATGGGGGATTTCAATATGCAAGTAGATTGGGAAAATCAGTTTGCTGTTGGATTCTAAGAATTTCTAGTTTCTAAGAATTTCTAGAATGCCTTTTTAGAGCAACTCGTGGTTGAGCTCACTAGGGATCAGCTTTTCTGGATAGGATGTTGTGCAGTGAACCAGATTTGATTAGAGAGGGTAAGGCAAAAGAAACCTTAGGGGCACATGATCATAATACAATCAAATTCATTCTGAATTTTGAGAAGGAGAAGCTAATGTGTCAGCATGCAGTAGAGTGAAAGGAATTACAGAGGAATGAGAGCGGAGTAGATTGGAAAAGAACACTGGCAGAGCAGCAATGACTGGAATTTCTGGGATAAATCTGGAAGGCACAGGATATATACATCCCAAAGAGGAAGAACTACAGTTGGCCCTCCTTATCTGCGGATTCTGCATGCGCAGATTCAACCAATCGCGGATCGGGAAAACCCTCTCCAGCACTCATTATTTGAGCATGCACTGACTATTTTTTCTTGTTATTATTCCCTAAACAATACAGTATAACAACTATTTACATACATTTACATTATATTAGGTACTATAAGTAATCTAGAGATGATATAAGAGTACAGGCAGTCCCCAGGTTATGAACGAGTTCTGTTCCTGAGTCTGTCTTTAAGTCGGATTTGAAGTCAGAACAAGTACATCCGGTATTATTTAGTGAGAGTTAGTCAAACGTTTGTCTTAGTATATAGTATACATTTTACCGTTCTATGCATATAAAACACTTAAGAAACATATGTATTTCAATAATTAAACCAGTAGTAATTGTAGCTTTCATCAGGGCAGGGCCTTCATATGCTCCATTAAAATTGTTCCGATTGTTGACCGACTGTAGCCCAACGTTTCTCCAGTGACTGATGACGTTTCACCTCTTTTCGATCACTTTATTACTTCCACCTTATTTTCAATCGTGATCGTGATTATTTTCGTGAACAGAAACACTGCGGATTCAGAGTTGCACTTGTTCCTAAAGTCCACCGCACTGAGACAGGTTAAATAAGGTCCAGGTTTCTGCTGGGTCCTAAAGACCACCACACTGGTCAAGTTAAATAAGGGACTTGAGCATCCACGTTTTTTTGGTATCCACGGGGGGTCCCAGAACCAATCACCAGCGGATAAGGAGGGCCGACTGTATTTTAAAGGCAAGATGACGCAACTGTGGCTAACAAAAGAAGTCAAAGCCAACATAAAAGCCAAAGAGGGGGCAGATAATAGAGCAAAAATTAGTGGAAAGTGAAGTTAGGGGATTGGGAAGCTTTGAAATGCCAACAAAAGGCAACTAAAAAATTCATTAAGAAGGTAAAGGTGGAATACAAAGATAGGCTAGCCAATAATATTAAAGAGGATACTAAAAATTTCTTCGGATACATAAAGTGTAAAAGAGAGGCGAGTGTGGATATCGGACTGCTGGACAACAATGCTGGAGAGGTAGTAATGGGGGGACAAGAAAATGAGGGGTGAACTGAATAAGTATTTTGCATCAGTCTTCACTGTGGAAGACACTAGCAGTATGGTAGAAGTTCCAGGTGTTAGATGTAAAGTTACCATTACTAGGGAGAAGGTATTTGGGAAAGTGATAAGTCTGAAGGTAGATAAGTGGTCTGGATCACATGGTATACATGCCAAGTTTCTGAAAGTGGTGGCTAAAGAGATTGTGGAGGCCTTAGTAATGATCTTTCAGAATCACAAGATTCTGAAATGGTCCAAAAAACTGGAAAATTGCAAAATGTCATTTCATTTTTCAAGAAGGGAGCAAGACAGAAGAATGGCCAAAAATTTCCTGTTAGTCTGACCTCAGTGGTTGGGAAGATGTTGTAGTCAATTGCTAAGGATGTGGTTTCAGGATACTTGGGAGGCACATGATAAAATAGACTGTAGTCAGCATTGTTTCTTCGAGAGAAAATCTTACCTGACAAATCTGTTGGAATTCTTTGAAGAAATAACAACTGGGATAGACAAATGAAATTGGGAAGCATATGGTTGTGGACTTTGGTTGAAGAAATTGAAGGGTTAACAATTTTCAAACTAAAGAGAAAATAGAAAAATGTGAGGAGTAAAGGATCTTGGGAGACCTTGTGCAGAATTCCGTTAAGGTTAATTTGCAGGTTGAATCTGTGGTGTGGAAGGCAAAAGCAATGTTGGCATTCATTTCAAGAGGACCAAAATATAAAAACAATGATGTAAGGTTGAGACTGTAAAAGACACTGGTGAGACTTCACTTGGAGTATTGCCTCAGAATAAGACCATAAGACATAGGAGAAGAATTAACTCATTCAACCCATTGAGTCTGCTCCGCCATTCCATCAGGGCTGATCCTGGATCCCACTCAACCCCATACACCTGCCTTCTCGCTGCATCCTTTGATGCCCTGACCAATCAGGAAACAATCAACTTCCACTTTAATATACCCATGACTTGGCCTCCAGCACAGTTTGTGGTAGAGCTTTCCATAGTTCACTACTCTCTGGCTAAAAAAAAATCCTTCTCACCTCTGTTCTAAATGGTCATCCCTCAATTTTGAGACTGTGCCCTCTAGTTCTGGATACCCTCACCATAGGAAACATACTCTCCAGATTCAACATTCTAGTCCTTTCAACATTCAGTAAGTTTCAATGAGATTAAGAACTCTTAATTGATTTGTCAGGCAAGATTCCCCTTTACAGAAACCACACTGACTTTTTATCATTAGTCTCCAAGTACCCCAAAGCCTCATCCTTACTAATAGACACCAACACTTTACCAGCCACTGAAGTTAGGCTAACTGGCCTATAATTTCTTTTCATTTGCCTTTCTCCTTTCTTAAAGAGTGGAATTACATTTGTAATCTTCCAGTCCTCTGGGACCATGCCAGAATCAAGTGATTCTTGAAAGATCATGACCAATGCATCCTTTATCTCTTCAGCAGCCTCTTTCAGGGCTCTGGGATGTAGTCCATCTGGTCCAGATTAAGACCTTCGAGTTTGCTTAGCACTTTTCCCTTTGTAATAGCAATGGCATTTCATCCTGATCCCTGACACTTATGGACCTCTGGTACACTGCTAGTGTCTTCCACAGTGAAGACTGATGCAAAGTACTCATTAAGTTCATCTGCCATTTCTTTTTTCCCCTACTACCTCACCAGCATCATTTTCCAGCGGTCTAATATCAACTTTCACCACTGGAAAAAAAGGCTTTTAACATTCTGCTTTATATTATTGGCTAGTTTAATCTCATATTTCATCTTTTCCCTTCTTATAACTTTTTTAGTGCCTTTTGTTGAATTTTAAAAGCTTCTCAATCATCCAATTTCCCACTCACTTTTGCTACCTTGTCCTTGGCTTTTATGCACATTCCTTGGCTTTTATGCAGTCCTTAATTTCCCTGTTAATCACGGTTGCCTACCCCTACTTCTTCTGTGGGATATATCTATCATGTGCCTTGTGAACTATTCCCAGAAACTTCAGCCACCTCTGCTCTGCTATCTTCCCAGTCCACCTGGGCAAGCTCCTCTCTCGTGCCTGTGTAATTCCCCTTAGTCCATTGTGATATTGATGCATCTGACTTGTGCTTCTCACTCTCAAATTGCAGTATGAATTCAGTCATATTGTGATCACTGCCTCCTAAAGGTTCCTTTATGTTAAGCTCACTAATAACATCTGGGTTATTACACAACACCCAATCTAAGCTAGCCTTTCCCCTAGTAGGGTCAAGCACAAGCTTCTCTAAAAAGCCATTTCATAGGTAGTCAACAAATTCCCTCTTTTGTGATCCAGCATCACCCAGTATGTACCACAGCTTCTGGCTGCTCACCCTCCCTTTTCGCGATATTTTGGATGTATTCAGAAACATTGTAGACACTGGCACATGGTAGGTAAGCTACCATCCATATTTCTTTTTTGTGTCCTCAGAAAAGCTTATCTGTCCCCTTACCTATAGAGTCCCCTATTACTGCTGCCATCCTCTTCAGTTCCCTATGCTTCTGAGTCACAGGGCTAGACTCAGTCCCAAAGGCACAGCCACTGTTGCTTCCCCCAGGTAGGTCGTTGCCCCCACCCCCCCCCCCCGACCCCACCCAACAGTACTCAAAGTGGAGTACTTATTGTTCAGGTGGACAATAGTGCTTTCCACTTTCTGACATTCTTCCTTCCCTCTCCAGAAAGTCACCTATTTATCTGTCTCCTGTAGCCTTGAAGTGACTAAATCCCTGTTGCTGTGCTACATGTTGTCCTATTCAGTCTAGTTTAAAAAAAAAATCAGGAAGGGGTTTAACTCTCACATGATCTTTAATTCAAGCTGTTTGATTCAAACAAAACTCAAATTGATAGATAGGATAGATATATTGAGAAATACATGGTGAATTTTTGTATCCGCATGACTTGTATAATTGCATGGCTCTTGACAGGCTTTACGTTACTTTACTTTATTGCCACCAAGCAATTGATACTAGAGCGTACAATCATCACAGCGATATTTGATTCTGCACTTCATGCTCCCTGAAGTACAAATTGAAGTAAATATAATAAAAAAATTAAATTATAAATCATAATTAGAAAATAGAAAAGGGAAAGTAAGGTAGTGCAAGTCAGGTCCGGGTATTTGGAAGGTACAGCCCAGATCCGGGTCAGGATCCGTTCAGCAGTCTTATCACAGTTGGAAAGAAGCTGTTCCCAAATCTGGCCGTATGAATCTTCAAGCTCCTGAACCTTCTCCCAGAGGGAAGAGGGTCAAAAAGTGTGTTGGCCGGATGGGTCACGTCCGTAATTATCCTGGCAGCACTGCTCCGACACCGTGTGGTATAAAGTGAGTCCAAGGATGGAAGATTGATTTGTGTGATGTGCTGGGCTATGTTCACGATCTTCTGTTGCTTCTTCCGGTCTTGGCCAGGACAACTTCCATACCAGGTTGTGATGCACCCTAGAAGAATGCTTTCTACGGTGCATCTATAAAAATTAGTGAGGGTTTTAGGGGACAGGCCAAATTTCTTCAGCTTTATCATTTCTGAACTATGACTTCTAATATCTTTGAAACAGACTTAGTTGTGATACACCATTTATTAAAATTAGTTGATTTTAGCATGCCTGCATTTGTGTAGAAGAAAAGTATTTACAAAAGTGGTAGGAATTCATGGATGTAATCTTAAAGAGGAATTTAAAATAGTTATTGTAAGAAGGGGAAGGTGAGAAGAGAGCATGCACAAAGGAGATTGTGCACAAAGAATCACAAAGTTGTGATTCTTGGAGACAAGTCAAACTCGCCCATCTAACTGTAGTAATCTTTCACCTTTTGCATATCAAGAAACTCTCTCTCCTTTCTTGATCTCTCTGTCTCCATCTCTGAAGACAAAATGTCTACCACCATGTTTTATATTCCTACGGATCCCCACAGATAACTATACAGTACTGTGCCAAAGTCTTGGGCACATGTAAAAAAAATGGTTTTGTAAGTGAAGATGCTTTCATATAAATAATAAGATAAAAAGGTTTATAAATATCAAAAATGCTATAAAGAGCAGTAAACAGTAAAAAAAAGAGAGCAATATTTGATGGGACCACCCTTTGCTTTTAAAATACATCGATTCTCTTAGGTACACTGCCATGAAATTTTATGAGAAAATCAGCTGATAGGTTGTTCCAAGCATTTTGGATTTGCCACAGTTCTTCTGTAGACATTGGCTGCTTTGCTTGCTTTTGTCTCTTCAGGTAATCCTAGACAGCCTCGATAATATTGAGATCAGGGCTCAGTGGAAGCTATACCATCTGATACCATATAAATTTTTTTTGCACAGTACTGTACATCTTCCAACCCTGTTTCCCATGAAAATGCTGTTCCCTTTTCTCAGTTCCTTCACCTCCATTGCATCTGTTCCCAAGATTAGGCTTTCCTTTACAGGACATCAGATGTGTCCTCCTTCTTCAAAGAACAGGGTTTCCCTTCCTCCACCATTGATGCTGCCCTCTTTACCAAACACATTTTCACTTCTCTGCCTGCTCTCCACTTTCCATTAGGATCACTCCCTGCTTGATTCCCTAGTCCAATCATCCCTACCCCACTAATCCCTTCCTGGTACATATCCCTGCAAGCGAGAGAAATGCTACAACCCTTATCCATTCATCTCCTCCCGCACCTCTCAAGGTTGAACTTCATATGCGATTTCTCCACCCATATCTGCAACTGATCTATATCCTGCTATACTCTTTACCAGTCTTCTGCACTATACACACCCCTACCAATTAATCATATCTGCAAATTTAGTAATCCGCCCATCAACATTTTCATCCAGGTCATTTATATACCGTTCATCACAAACAGCAGAGTTCTCAGTACAGATCCTTATAGAACATAACTAATCACAGACCTTGGGTTAGAATAACCCTCTTTGAACATGACCCTCTCTCGTCTATTGGCAAGCTAGTTCTGAATCCAAATGGCCAACTCATTATAGTTCCCATGCATCTTAATCTTCTGGATGGGGCTTCCACGAGGGACTTTATCAATATAAAATCTATGTACATCTACAGCTGTACCTTCATCAATCATCCTCGTCACCTCATCAAAAAAGTCAGATCAAGTTAGTAATTTACGACTGGCCCCACCCAAAGCCATGCTCTCCCTAATTAGTCTGTGGTTTTCCAAATGCTTATAAATCCTATCCCTAAAATTTCTCTCCTTCAACTTCCCAACCATAGAAGTGAAACTCACCGGTCTGTGGTTTCCAGGATTATTCCTGGTTCCCTTCTCGAATAATGGAACAACATTAGCTATTTACCACTCTCTCAGAACTTCCCCTTTGGTTAGAGAAGACACAAAGACCTAGGAATCTCTTCTCTTGCCTCTCTCAATAACTTGGGGTATATCCCAACAGACCCCGGGGAATTATCAACCATAATGCTCCCCCTCCACATCATTCTCCTTGGTAAATACTGATGTAAAGTACTCAATAAGAACGTCACCTATGTGCTCCACATCAAAGCAAGTAGGCTGCGCCCTCCCGCCGACCCCTCCACCTTTATCATTGAGTGGTCCTATCCTCTCCATAGTTCATCCCATTGCTCTTGGTGTCTATATATAATGCCTTGGGATTCTTTTTAATCCTACTTGGCAAGAACTTCTAATGGCCCCTCTTGGCTTTCCTAATTCCTTTCTTGAGTTCTTTTCTGGTTTCTTTATAATGCTCAAGGGCTCTGTTGATTCTAGTTTCCTAACATACTTTTTCTTCTTGACTAAATTCATTACTTCTATTGACATTCAAGGTTCTTTTATCTTGCCATTCATATCCTCTTTTTGATTGGAACATACATGTCCTGTATTCTGTGCAGTTGGCCCCCAAAAGCTATATATGTCAAATGTGGACTTGCCCAAAATTATGTTTCCAATTAACTCTGTTTAACGCTCTCCAATTTAGTACTCTCCCCCAAAGTCCATACTTAAAACTCTCCCAAAAGGCCCTGCAATTTGGAGAGGTAGAAGCTAAAGCCAGATGTATCAGTACTACAGTGGAGTAAAGAGAATTATAGAGGCATGACAGAGGAACTGGCCAAAGTTGATTGGAAGGGGACACGAGCAGGGATGACAGCAGAACAGCAATGGCTGGAGATTCTGGGAGCAATTCAGAAAGCACAGAATAGATACATCCCGAAGAAGAGAGAGTATTCTAGAGGCAGGACAACACAATTGTGACTGACAAGGGAAGTCAAAGCCAACTTAAAAGCAAAAGAGGGGCCTATAATAGATCAATAATTAGTGGAAAGTTAAAGGATTTGGAAACTTTAAAAAACCATCAAAAGGTAACTAAAAAAACCTTAAGGGGAGAAAAGATTAAATATGTAGGTAAGCTAGCAAATAATATCAAAAATAATACCAGAAGTTTTTTTCTGATATATAAAGAGTAAAAGAGACGAGATATTGGACTGTTAGAAAATTATGATGGGGAGGTGGCAACGGGATAAGGAAAAGGTGGACAAACTGAATAAGTATTTTGCATCAGCCTTCACTGTGGAAGGCACTAGTAGTATGATGGATGTTTGAGAGTGTCAAGAGGCAAAAGTGAGTTCAGTTGTTGTTACTAAGGAGAATAGTGCTTGGGAAACAAAAAGGTCTGAAGTTAGATAAGTCACCTGGACCTGATGGACTACACCCCAGGGTTCTAAAAGAGGTAGTTGAAGAGATTGTGGAGGCATTAGTAATGATCTTTCACAAATCAATCCATTCTGGCATGGTTCCGGAGGATTGGAAAATTGAAAATGTCACTTCACTCTTCAAGAAAGGAGGAATGCAGAATAAAGGAAATTATAGGCCAGTTAACCTGATCTCAGTAGTTGGGAAGATGTTGGGATTGATTGTTAAGGATGTTGTTTCAGATACTTGGAGTAACATCACAAAATAGCCCAAAGTCAGCATGGTTTCCTTCAGGGAGAATGTTGCCTGACAGATCTGTTTGAATTCTTTGGAGGATAGACAAAGGAGAATTAATGGAAGTTATGTACTTGGATTTTCAGAAGGCCTTTGACAAGGTGCCACAGATGAGGCAGCTTAACAAGTTGTGACCCCAATGTATTATAGGAAAGATACTAGTAAAACCCTCTCAACATGGTTTATAATAAACCAGGTCTGTTAGCTAGCTCTGGCTAATAGCCATGTGACTCAGCAATGCATGGATAACAGTGAGATGGCCATATTCAATAAGCAAAACATGTCTAGGGTCAACAGAAAAGTTGGAATGTTCCATTGAATGGTGAATCTGTGGAATTCATTGCCATAAGCAGCTGTTGAGGCAAGATCACTATGTGCATTTAAGGTAGAGGTTGTTGGGTTCTTGATTAGTCAGGGCATGAAAGGCTATGGGAAAAAGGCAGGAGAATGAGGTTGAGAGGGCAATAGATCAACCATGATGAAATGGTGGAGCAGACTTGATGGGATGAATGGCCTAATTCTGTTCTTGTGTCCTTTGGTCTTATCTTTATCTATGGCTATCTTAAAACTTAAGAAGCAAACACGAGGAAATCTGCAGATGCTGGAAATTCAAGCAACACACACAAAATGCTGGTCCAACGGAAAGGAAAGATAGTAAGAGATTTGAAAGTAGGAGGGGGAGGAGAAAATGCAAAATGATAAGAGAAGATCGGAGTGGGTGAGGTGAAGCTGAGAGCTGGAAAGACCAGTTAGTCCTGATGTAGGGTCTCGGCCCGAAACGTCGACAGCGCTTCTCCCTATAGATGCTGCCTGGCCTGCTGCATTCCACCAGCATTTGTGTGTGTTGCTGAAAACTTAAGTTGTGGTCACTGTTCCCTACCAGCTTACCCACTGAAAGTTTGTCACGTAACTTGGGTCATTCACCAGTTCCAGCACAGCCTCTCCAGTTGGACTATCTACATATTGATTTTTTTTTAAAACCCTCCTGGATGCGTCAACAAGTTCTACCCCATTTAAATCTCTTACACAAAGAAGTTTTTGTTTATATTGGGAAGTTATGTCCCCCACAACAATAACCCAATTGTTCTTAAATCTTTCTTTAATCTACCTGCATGTTCCTCGATGTCCCAGTAGCTATTGGGAGGGTCTGTAGTACAATCTCATCAGAGTGACTGCATCCTTCCGACTTTTGAGTGCTTCCCATATATACTCTGGACAAGTCCATTATGTCCACTCTGAATGCAGCTGTGATACTGTCCCTTATTATTAGTTCAATCCCCCCCCCCCCTTACCTCCCTCTCTATCTTTTCTAAAACATGAAAACCATGGGATATTTAGCACCCATTCTTGTTCCATGCTCTAAATTCATCACCTTTACCTAGCATTAAAATACACACACTTCAAACTATTGGCTCCATTGTATCTATTACTTGGTTCCTGCCTATTTTTACTCACCCTCCCAGGCCAAATCCTCTGGAGTGTGCACACCAACTCTCTGACATATGCACTGACATCTTCAACATTTCAGTCATCCAGGCTGCTGTCTCCACATGCTTCAAATCAGCCACCGTCATCCCTGTACCAAAGAACTCTACACTAAACTAAATGACTATCACCCAGTGGCACTGCTACTAATCATCATGAAGTGCTTTGGACGGCTGGTAAGGGAACACATGAAGAACTCCATTCCTACCACACTGGACACTGACCGATATGCTTACCCACAGAACTGCTCTTCGACAGATGCCTTAGCATCTGTCATGCACCTGGCCCTGACACACCTAGAAAACATGCACACTTAAATCAGAATGCTATACCGGGATTTCATTTGGCATTCATCACAATTGTTCCACAGACCTTGGTGAACAAACTGCTACTTCTCGGTCTAAGTATGCTACTGTGCAACTGAATGCTAATAGACCTCAGAAAGATACACAACCACTCCACCCTCCCCATCGTTCTCAACACAGGTGCCCCTCAGGGCTGTGTGGTAAGCCCTCTGCTGTACATTTTGCTCAACATGATTGCATGGCCAAACTCTGATCCAGAGTAACAATTATTTCATTCTTCTTTACACTTGTGTACAGGAAACAATCTTGTTTCATTTTTCAGACACCCAGAAATCACAATATTTTCCCAAAGTCCATTTCCCACACACTTCAGGACAGTTCAGTGGAATAACTCAACACTCTATCAATCGCCAGATTCTCTAGAACATCAAGACCCTCTCCCAGTAGTTCAATTTTACTTCAAGTCCCTGCAATTGCTCAGATGTTATTATATCCTCCAAATCATATTTCTGTTGCATAGGACCACTCCTTCGGTATTTGTTAATCGCCAATATTAATATTTTGGTAATAGGTAAAATTATTTACTGAAATATTTAATATTGTTCTAAATGCCACTCACTTAGTTTCTACATATGTGTGATTAGATATCACTATATAAACTGAAATCTTAGAGATTTTCTGTAGCTCATACAGCACCTTGGAGGGGAGTACTCAGTTAATGACTGTCCATCATGACATGAAATATGGTATCTGATTCATTAAAAATCACTGCATTTGTGTTGTCGTGGAAAAATATAATTTGTTTTATTCAGTCACTGTAAATCAATACAGACAAACCCTGTGTAACAATCATTCTGGTTACAGAAATTCTGGAATTACTACTCAAAATCTGAGATACAGAATGCCAGGGGTGATGGTAGAGGCAGGTGCATTAGGGATGCCTGAGACTCTTAGAAAGGCACATGGTTGAAAGAAAAATAAAGGGCCACATGGGAGGGAAATGTTAAAAATGAGCTGGGAGTAGATGAAAAGGTTTGCATGTTTTGGGCTGAAGTGCTTGTACTGTGCTGTGCTGTTCTATGTTCTATGAATAAAATTCATTTTTATAGAACTGTATGTGTGGTAATTAAATAAGTAAATACAAAGTGTGAGCTAAACAAGTTTTGTCTTTTTTAAACTCTTTTCATGATACATGCACAGATAATGCAGTAAGTTTTCTTGTGTAGTAGGTGTAGTTAGCTCATTTCTTTCCCCCACCCCCCCAGGGATTTCCATGTTAATTATCTTCTTGATGTCTGAAACTGGGTCAGTATGTTTATACGCAAGCTGTAAGTTAAGCAATTAATGTTGTTGTTGTGTTACATCATTAAATTATCTTACTTCTGTTTAATACACATTTAAAAGTATACGGTTCCATTCAAACTGGGCTGAAAGGTGATGAACATCTCTAGTTGCTTGTGTTTCTAAGGCTACTGCCTTGTCAGCTTCCAAAGTAAATGTGCTAAATGGACCCTGCTGTGAACCAGCAGCTGTGACAGTCATTATTACATTTTAGAGAAAACATCCTATCGGAACAAGCACATCTCTATTTATAATATAGAGTTGTAGCGATGTGCTACACACAGCGCTGAAATAACGACACGCAGTCGGTAAGTCGTTTTGAGACTAGTTTATTCAAACTTCACGGCGCTGGCATTTAAATCCCTAGCGCCCGCCTTCTCCGGGCGGAAATGACATCAGAGGTGCATTACCAAATTCTCCCCCCATGCGCTGGCTGTTCGTGAGCCGGTTCGCCTGCGCAGAAAGTGGGTCGCCACATAACCCCCCCCCCCCACCCCAGAACCGGCGATACACCCCCCAATGTCCACAGTCTGGATCAGCCTCTGTTTGGGAGGTCTGCCTCTGCGCCGTGGTGCCTGAACCTCGACCGGCTGCGCCAAGTCCACATGGGCTGGTTTGAGTCGGTCCACCGTGAAAACCTCCTCTCTCCCCCCAATGTCCAGAACGTACGTGGACCCGTTGTTGTTGATCACCTTGAATGGCCCCTTGTATGGCCGCTGTAGCGGTGCCCGGTGTCCGCCCCTTCGTACAAACACAAACTTACAGTTCTGCAGGTCTTTGGGTACATGGGTCGGGGTCCGTCCGTGCTGTGAAGTTGGTACGGGGGCCAGGTTGCCGAGCCTTTCGCGTAGCCTGTCCAGGACTGCTGCGGGTTCTTCCCCTTGCCCCCTTGTATGAACTCTCCCGGGACGGCCAGGGGCGCGCCAAACACCAACTCGGCCGATGAGGCATGCAGATCCTCTTTGGGCGCTGTACGAATTCCAAGCAGGACCCAGGGAAGCTCATCCACCCAGTTAGGTCCTCTCAGGCGGGCCATGAGAGCGGACTTCAAGTGACGGTGGAAGCGTTCCACCAGTCCGTTTGACTGTGGGTGGTAGGCAGTTGTGTGGTGCAGCTGCGTTCCCAACAGGCTGGCCACAGCCGACCACAGGCTGGAGGTGAACTGGGCGCCTCTGTCGGAGGTAATGTGGGCCTGTACCCCGAAGCGTGCTACCCAGGTTGCGATCAGTGTTCAGGCGCAGGAATCGGCAGATGTGTCGGTGAGCGGGACCGCCTCTGGCCACCTCGTGAACCGGTCTACCATAGTTAGGAGGTACCGCGCTCCTCGGGACACTGGTAAGGGGCCCACGATATCCACATGAATGTGGTCCAACCTCCGTTGGGTGGGTTCGAACTGCTGCGGCGGGGCTTTAGTGTGCTGCTGCACCTTGGCTGTTTGGCACTGCGTGCACGTTCTGGCCCATTCACTGACCTGCTTGCGAAGTCTGTGCCACGCAAACTTGCTGGGGACCAGCCGGACGGTTGTCCTGATAGATGGGTGCGCCAAACCGTGTATGGAGTCGAAAACTCGTCGCCTCCAGGCTGTTGGGACGATGGGGTGAGGTTGTCCGGTAGCCACGTCGCACAGGAGGGTCCTATCACCTGGGCCTATGAGAAAGTCCTGCAGCTGCAAACCCGAGACTGTAGTCCTGTAGCTGGGCATCTCGTAGCTGGCCAGTGCTGCATAGTCCACCTCCAGGGACAAGGCCTGGTCTGGAAAGTGTGTCCGCCATGACGTTGGCCTTTCCTGAGACATGCTGGATGTCCGTCGTGTACTCAGAGATCTAGGACAGATGTCGCTGCTGGCGAGCCGACCAGGGATCAGACACCTTCATGAACACGAAAGTCAACGGTTTGTGGTCCGTGAACGTGGTGAACGGCCTGCCTTCTAAGAAGTACCTGAAATGCCGGATTGACAGATACAGTGCCAACAGCTCCCGGTCAAAAGCACTGTACTTGAGTTCGGGTGGTCGTAGGTGCTTGCTGAAGAACGCCAGGGGTTGCCAGCACCCCCTGGTGCTGCTCCGGCACCCCACCGACTGCTGTGTCGGATGTGTCCACCATGAGGGCGGTCGGAACATTCGTTCTGGGGTGCACCAGCATTGCGGCATCTGCCAAGGCTTCCTTGGCTTTAACGAAAGTGGCCGCGGCCTCCTTGTCCCAAGTAATGTCCTTGCCTTTACCCGACATCAGGGTGTACAAAGGGCGCATGATACGGGCTGCTGAGGGGAGGAAACAGTGGTAGAAGTTCACCATACCAACGGACTCCTGCAAGTCTTTGACCGTGTTGGGCCAGGCAAAGTGGCGGATCACGTTTACCTTGGCGGGCAGAGGTGTTGCCCTGTCTTTGGTAATCCTGTGGCCCAGGAAGTCAATGGTATTGAGACCGAACTGGCATTCAGCCAGGTTGATCGTGAGGCCAAAATCTCTCAGGCAGGAGTAGAGCTGGCGGAGGTGGGACAGATGCTCCTGACGACAACTGCTGGCTATAAGGATGTCATCCAAATAGATGAATGCAAAGTCCAGGTTGCGTCCCACCGTGTCCATTAGCCGCTGGAACGTCTGTGCGGCATTCTTCAGGCCAAATGGCATTCGGAGGAACTCGAACAGGCCGAATGGGGTGATGAGTGCTGTTTTGGGGATGTCTTCAGGGTGCACTGGGATTTGATGGTATCCCCGGACGAGGTCTACTTTGGAAAAGATTCTTGCCCCGTGCAGGTTTGCTGCAAAGTCCTATATGTGCGGCACGGGGTAGCGGTCTAGAGTGGTAGCCTCGTTCAGTCTGTGGTAGTCGCCGCATGGTCTCCAACCCCCGGCTGCTTTGGACATCATGTGCAGGGTGGAGGCCCATGGGCTGTCGGACCTCCGTACGATCCCCAATTCCTCCATCCTCTTGAACTCCTCCTTCACCAGGCGGAGCTTTTCCAGGGGGAGCCTTCGTGCACGGGTGTGGAGGGGTGGTCCCTGGGTCGGAATGTGGTGCTGTACCCCCTGTCTGGGCATGGCTGCCGTGAACTGCGGTGCCAGAATCAATGGAAAGTCCACCAGGATTCTGGTGAATTCATTGTCCGACAGCGTGATGGAATCCAGGTGTGGGGCCGGCAACTTGGCTTCATCCAGGGAGAACATCTGGAAAGTCTCGGCATGTACCAGTCTTTTCCCTTGCAAGTCGACCAGCAGGCTGTCAGCTCGCAAGAAGTCCCCCCCCAGGAGTGGTTGGGCCACCGCGGTCAGTGTGAAGTCCCACATGAACCGGCTGGTGCCGAACTGCAGCTGCACTCTGCGGGTGCCGTAGGTCCGTATCGTGCTGCCGTTTGCGGCCCGCGGGGTGGGTCCTGGCTTCCTGTTGCGGGTGTCGTACCCCGTCAGAGGCAAGACGCTGATCTCCGCTCCGGTGTCGACCAAGAAGCGGCGTCCCAACTGTTTGTCCCAGACGTACTAGAGGCTGTCCCGGTGGCCAGCCGCCATAGTCATTAACAGTAGCTGGCCCTGGCCCTTGCAGGGCAGGCGACAACAGCGGGCTTTTGTGCCCCACCGCTGGTGGTAGAAACACCACTGTTCACTGGCCTCCTCGCTCCTGCCTCTGTGTTGTGTGTGCCCCCCTGGTCTGGTCTGCTGTTGGGCGCGTGGTCCAGTAATCTGACTGACGGACACCACGCTCTCCCTCTTGGCTTTCCACAGCACGTCTGCCCGGGCCGCCACCTTCCAGGGGGTCGCTGAAATCTGCGTCGGCCAGCAGCAGCTGTATGTCCTCAGGCAGTTGCTCTAGGAACGCTTGCTCGAACATGAGGCAGGGCTTGTGTCAGTCAGCCAGGGACAGCATCTCGTTCATCAATGCTGACGGCAGTCTGTCTCCCAAACTGTCCAGGTGAAGCAGGCGGACACCTTGCTCATGCCGTGAGAGGCCAAAGGTCCCAATGAGCAGCGCTTTGAATGCTTCATATTTGCCTTCTTCTGGGGGCAACTATATGAAATCCAGATGGCCGTCTCCTGGTCAAGGGCACTCACCACGTGGTAGTAATGCATGGATTCAGAGGATATCTGCCGAATCTGGAACTGGGCTTCTGCTTGGCTAAACCATACGCGTGGTCGCAGCATCCAGAAAGTCGGCAGTTTTAGCGAAACTGCGTGAACAGATGAAGAGTCGGTCGTCTTTGGTCCAAATCCCGTTTGGACCGTCGGGATCACCAATATAGCGATGTGCTACACACAGCGCTGAAATAACGACATGCAGTCGGTAAGTTGATTCGAGACTACTTTATTCAAACTTTGCAGCACTGGTATTTAAATCCCTAGTGCCCGCCCTCTCTGGGTGGAAATGACATCAGAGGTGCATTACCAAAGTCTTCCCCCCTGCACGCTGGCTATTTGTGAGCCGGTTCGCCTGCGCAGAAAGTGGGTCGCCACAGAGTTTCTTATTATGGAAAATTTCAATATGGATAGTTTTCCAGAAATGCCATCTCTTCATGTCATGGAGATTACCTGTAATCCTGATAACATGTTACACATTAAGCTCCTTGTCCTCCCAATCACTTTGTATGTTGTTATGAAGGGTTAGTTATATGTCCAAGTATTGTTCTTTCCCCAAAGTATTTATTGAAATTTTTCTTAACATGAAAATTATCTTTTATTGTTGCATTGCAGAATCTCATCCCACTCACGGCAGGTCCAACTATATCCATAGAGATGAAAGGACTAGCAAAGCATATGATCGCTTACAAAAGAAACTGAAAGATAGACAAGCTAATGGGTCAAAAGACAAAATCAGCAGCCCATCATCATCTCCCCATAAGTGCCATTTTGAGTCTCTCACCAGTGAACAGAATGAACAAGATATCCTAGAAACATGTGTAGGAATTGAGAAGAGTAAACAAGATCAGAAAAAGGAAGGCACATCTGAAAAAGATACTGATATGTCTGGTATGTTTTATTTTGTTACACTCTTTTCCAAGTTATAAAAGTGCTTAATGAATTTAAAGCCAATTAGGTTCCTAAGTACCATGGAATTAAAGTGATTTTCTTAATAATTCCCTTAAAATATTAAAATGTGGGGGTGGTTAATCTTGGTAGTGAAAATGTATTTCTAGAGTCTTAAGGCAGATGAAACTTAATAGTCTATGTTTCCATAACTTCCTGGTACTTTTTGTAAGCATTTTTAACCATTTTCTGACATTCATATTATATAAAGGTTTTGCTGAAAATTTTGTCCTTGTGTATAAATGTGACCAGTTTCTAAATATTCTCAAATTGGAGCAGATGATTCCCAGGACGTTCTTTGTATATCACTTCCCAACTATTTGGATAGCTTGCTGTAATTGAAATATGATACAGAAAGAGACAACTTGGTTCATTGTGTCCTCGCCAGTTCTTTGCAGAGCAACCATTCAGTCCTATTCCTCTTTCTTTGCTCGTCCAGTGTCTTACTTTTGATTCATTTTCCACCAGCCTTAAAGGCAGATTGTACCAGACCATAGTCACACACTGCAGTTTTTTTTTAAATCCTCACATCCCCTCTCCATAATGATCAACTGATCTCCTTCCCACTATTTTTGCTTCAGGAGGAACAATTCTCCCAATTTCTGAAGTTAAACCTTGCTACTGAAATCCTCAATCTTGGAGCTATCCTTGCAAAACCTCAAAGTTCCAATGTGTCCCAGTTTATGACTTGGATTTAATCTTAACCTCTGGTGCTGCCTTTGGAATTTACACATTTTCCTGGTGACTGCATGGGCTTCCTCTGGGTGTTGCAGTTTCCTTCCACATCATAAAGTTTTGGACATTGATAGGTGATTGGCCATTGTAAATTGCTTGTAATGTGTAGATGGGTAGCAAAACCTGGAGTGGAATTAATAGGAAAATTATTAGTAGGGTAAAATTGGGTTAGGGATGCACTAGTGTAAAAATGGAGGCTTAATGGTTGGCACAAACTTGGTATTGATATAGATTTATTGTTGTCATGTGCCAAGATACAGTGAAATGTTTTTGTTTTCATGCTAACCAGACAGATCATGACTTGGTCAGCTGAAGGAACTGTTTCCACGTTTATCTCTCTGTGACTCGGACTCTATTGTACCCTTCCTAGACTTTGATCAAATTTGGACACTCTACTCTATTTCATGCCTAACCAGTGTTGCAAAGGGTTTCAGCATACCTTTAGTGCTTTTCTGTTTTATACAATAAAGCCCATGGCGGCAACACTCTCAATCTGCCTTATTACCGTCAGAGATCTATGCACATGTTCCCCTTGTTTCCCTGTGACTTAAGGAGTGTACTCTGTCATTTTTTTCTGATAAAACGTGTGTCACATCTTCCTTAATAGTATTAAATTTCATCTCGCTTTCTGCTAGCCAGTTTGTGTCTTGTGCAGTTATTATTATCTTGTGCTTATTATTCACCACATTCAAATCTTGCACCCTTGTGTTTTTCATCTAAAAATGGTAGAAGCTTTTCTTACATGAATTAATACTTACAAAGACTTAACATGTTTATTTCTACCTCAGCATATTTAAATGTTTGTGTTTATATCCAATACACATGTACCTCACCATATTTGAAAATATAATGTAAAATTCTGTTGAGAAATATTGTCTGAACATCTTCAAAATCTTATTTTTTAAAAGGTACATCTTCAAGTTATGGGTAGGCATGTTTAACCTGAATTTTATTTAAAATAGTGAAGACTTGCAGAACTTAGATCTTTCAAAAGCTAATTTAGAAGCAGGTTTATTAATATTAGACCAATAATTTGCAATTTTATTGGAATCCTTTGACTTGAAACTCATCAGATTGTCTCTGAACATTCTAACTTGAAGGAAATATAGAACAATTTCATGCAACTCACCCTAGAAATGTGGCCTTTTACAATCAGATATGGCTCTGCTAATTTTTTTAATCATGTAAAATACACCTACTTGGATGACCTACATGAGAAAGTATTAAAGCTTGATTCAATTAAGGTCAGGAAGGGAAGAGCAAAAAAAAAGTGGAAAGCATCTGTTGTTTATTCAGAATCTTCATTAACTTACTTGCATTTAAATAGAAGACCATATTCTATGTTGGAACATCTATTGAGTTACTCAGGAACATAACCAAAATGCTCATTGTTAAACAAAGCCACTTGTTATTTTATTGTGTAATGGTGAACTTGAGCTATTATATTAGTATTGTACTGTTTACACAGTGTCAAAATAATATGAAACTTACCATACTAATATACCTTTTTTTTGTTTAGCAGATGAAGATGCAAACAAAAAAGCTCTTGAAGCTTTGCTAAGTGTTAGCAAACCGATGGTATGTGGCATTTGGAGGGTACTAAGTTCTAAAGAGAAATCAAAATTTCAGAGATTTTGTGGTTCGTTGATTTTTTTGTATATGGTAGTTGTGTTTTTTAAAACAAAATTTGCAACCATCAGACTTTGTTCCCTGCACAGTGAATCTTGTTTTGAAGGTTTCATGTAAAATGGATAGTTAATTAAAGATATTTTTATGAACTGGAAAGCCACAACAAACTTGTCATTTATTCAGTCCTGACAGCAATAACTGAACTTCATAAATGTGATTTAAAAATGAATGCTAACTAATATTCTATGCAATTATTGTGAATTATATAGAGTGTCTTTGCCTATCTCTCACACACTTTCTTTCTGGGTTCTCCTTACCACCTTGTCTCTTATGTGCGGCTGTCACATAGTTTATACTCTTCCCTTTTTTTTATTTGTCTATGACACTTGTAATTAGTCATTCTTTATTTTTGTATGCTTCCATGTTTACACCAAAGCAAATTCAAAGAAGTTCCATTAACACAATTACTGATATCAAAATTAGATCTTTTGTCCAGTTTCTTTTAACTTTTCTAAATTCTCTTCTGTTAGATATCTGGTTAGTTCAAAACGTTTTAGACATCTGATCATAGATACATTGTAATTTCAGAAAAAAATAGGTCATACATCTCCTCAGAGCTGATCTGCCAATTAGTATCATGGTTATTCCTCTGGTGCTGCCATTTTCCCACATGATCCTTTAAGCCTTGATCCCACTTGTATCGAAAACTTGAGCAATTTCAGCCTTGCATATGCTCAACAAATGAACATCTGTTATCCTAGTTATCAAATCCCAAAGACACTCAACCCTCTACCTGAAGAACTTTTTGCCTTCTCTTAGGCTCTGTAGTAGTGAGACTATGTCATTTGGTTCTTGGAACCATGTTGGAACTACTTGGAATCTTACCACTTTCAATAAATTTGTCCTGCATAGGCCCATCCTATTTAATCTCTCCCTTTCAGCCCAAGTAATTAATCCAGCTGCATATAAGGAAAATATATGCTTAAGTACAGAAGCTGTGCTCTTTCAAATGCTTCAACTGTAAATTATCAAAATCCTGTATAGATGAAGAAATACTTTTTACCCTTGTACTTAAATGCATGCAATAATGATTGCATTTCCATTTGCCTTTCTAATGCTTTGCTGTACCAATATGATAGCTTCTAACATTTTGTGTTCTAGTCCGTTTAGATACCTCTGTCCACAGCATGTATTAATTTCACACTGTTTAAGAAAGATCCTGTTTTATTGCATTAGACTATTTGGAAACTGTCATATTTGAGGCAGATTTTTGATGAGCAAGGAGGTGAAAGCTTATTCCCAATAGAGGTAATACGATGTTCGCTTCTTGCTCTGTCTCACTTGTCTTGCTCAAGTTCCAGCAAGTCATCATTTTCAAGCTCTCTACCACGTGGTTCTATTAACTCTTGCATGTTCTTCCTTCTTAGTCAACTTTAACAATCCTAGCCTCATTTGCTAACTTGACTGTGGGAATAGTGAGCCCATTTAGGCAGTGATATCCAAACAGTGCTTATTGTTGTAGAGATTACATCACTCTGCAGGCCACTTGGTATAGTTTGAATATCCTGATATCATACCTCTTCCAGATTTGTCATTGTCAGCCGTCTAAAATGATATGCCTCATTACACAATACAGGTAAGAAAGTTTAAATGTAGTAATAACACCATCATCAAAGGCTTGGCATTCGGGGACAAAAATGCTACTTGCATTTTGTCAGTCATATCTTTGACATTAACCAAATGTTGATGAAGAGTAATACCTTTGTTGTCCATATTTTTCCTCAATATCATTTGATGAAGGAAGAAAGAAACAACATGCTCAGGGAAGATCATTCTAGCACTGGAATAATAATCTGAGTTTTTTTAAATTAAATCACCAACCAACAGAAAGGTAGGCTTTTTGAGTATCATTTTAGAACTCTTGGATTATTTACTAGCTTAAAAAAGGCTTAACCTTACAGTCAACCATGACATTGCCCCCTAAATGGATAAGGCAAATTTCACCTGTCTTGAGATGAATGTACAAAAGGTTTTTTTTCTTCTAAAGCAGCCCTGTTTCATTCTCATTAAAGTCTTGTTTAGAAGAGTAGCCACCATCACAGTAAATAATCTCAGCTCTTTTGGAAATTTTCTGTTATCATGGAATCAGCACTTTTTGTCTTTCCTGTCAAGTTTAAACCAGCCATAATCGAAGTTGAATGTGTTAGCACAGTCAGATTCTGATGTTTTTGATCAGAAGTCAAGAAAGAGATATAAACTGTAAAAAACAAAAAGTGGTTGACTTGTAAAGAAAATAACAATTATACAGTCTAACCCAACGTTCCCCCTTTAACACTAAATCACAACTTTACAATCATTACATCTGAAAATTCAGAGGCAGAATAACATATCTATGTTGTATAAAATTATCATAAAATATAAAATATCAAGAAGTATTAATAGGATTAGATTATGGATAGATAGATTTAGTAGGCACACCTATATGAGTATGAATTACTCTATTAATGATCATCCTTGTACAAGTAAAACAGATATAAACAATGATAAAGCATATCAGTACAAATATTAATAGTCATTGTACATAGGGAAATTTGCAAAAATATAACAACAAATAATATTAGAATAAACTTCCTAATGTCCAATTGCTGTCATCCCTGAAGTCTTCTGGCTGGTTAATAGTAATTTGCTCTCTGTAGCCCTGCAGTGTAGGCACTGAGTTAGAGGTTACTAGCACATTAACCACAGCACTTGTTGTCCTCTTAGGGTACCACTTTAGCTCACTTGCGCTGACTGGCATATATCTTGCCTTCTGTTTTCACTGTCAAATTGGTAATTAACAGCACTTGATAAGGAGCCACTCATCAGTAATAAGGGTATATCCTCCTTTTGTTGGATCACTCCAAGTGGCAGAAACCTGTTGAGAAGCAGACTGGACAGCTTGGGTTAATTTAATCAAATAATCAACTAAACTGCCTAATGTGTATGTCAGCCTCTCTGAGATTGAGGGCTCTTGGTAGTGATGTAGGATATCCTGTCACTACCTTGAATTTAGTTTTTTTTTGTTTGGGGTTCTTCTGATGCACCATTAGAACTATAGGTTATGGTACACCTTCCTCGTGATACTTCATCATTGTTTGATGGCTCCATTCATTCACTCTGTGTGCTGTAGACAATAAAAGTTAAAGTCTGTCCCAAGCCCTATAGGCTTATCAGGCCAGTGCTTATGCTGGTTTCTGTGGCGTGAAGCGACTGAGAGTACGAGACTCTCCCCCCCCCCCCCCCCCCCACCCAGATAGGACGCCAGTCTATCACAAGGTTAACCCCCGGTACTCATGCCGGTACTCATTTTCAGCTGGGTGGACTGGAGCAGTGTGTGGTTAAGTGCCTTGCTCAAGGACACAACACATTGCCTCAGTTGGGGCTCAAACTCACGGCCTTCAGATCACTAGTCCAACTCCTTAACCACTTGGCCACGCACCACAGAATAAAATGATCATTTAATGTTCATCGGCCGACATAATTCCTGGCAAACACTCCCAGTGAAATGTATTACTTGGTCAGAGTCAATGTGATATGGCAATCCCCATTTAGGAATGTAGTCTTTGATCAAAGTTTTTGCTGTGGGGGGGAGTGGTGGGGGCAGTGACTTTCTTAGCTAAAATAGTTTCCACCCATCTTAAAAACCTGTCCACTATTACCAGTACATCTGGGTATCCTTGACACTTTGGCAAGATAATGCAGCCCACTTGTAAGTGTAAAAATGGACTAGATGGGGTAGGAGCACTTAATTGTGGTAGATTTTCCGCTACTCCTTTGTTTTCTAGCATACCATTCACCCTACAAATTTTTGTCAAAGCTGTGCCCTGAAGTTTGGATTCCTCCACCACTGGGAGAATCTATCAATCATCTTGTCCATTCCATTGTGTCCTGAGGAGTGTTTATATTGTGGTGGGATAAGGAAACCACGAAGTTGGAGCTACTAGTCTATGACTAGTGCCATATCTCCATGCTGCACACTGTTTAACCTCCCACAATTTTCCATCCAAAAACACTTTTCCTTGTGAGAGCATTGGGCTTGCATCTCTCGAATATCTTGTATGTTCATCTGTGAATCAGTCTTAGCTAATCTTCCTTCTGCCACCTTACAGGCTTCAATCAGAGCTTTAGGTTCTCCCTGTTGTGTGGTGGTATCAGGAGCCATGCTTTCTGATGCCAGCATTTCAGTTTCAGAAATAATGGCCCATCAGCTATTCAAGTTCCTCTCTTAATTGTTGAGGAGCCATAAGAGTACAAGGCCTCTGGTAGGGTAATAACCAACATGTTGCTCATTAACATACAGGGTAAATGGTTTACCTGGATCAAGGATCCTTATTAAAGTCGCAGTACACAATGTCACTTTTAAAGTTTGAAATACTTTTAGTTGTTCTTTACAGAGCCGTCTGAGTGTTTAGAGCCTTTCAGCAGATTGTTGAGTGACTGGGCAATAGTTCATGGATCCGCCACTAGAGGAATTAGTTAATCAAGGCTTTAAGTAGCAACCCAGTAATCCACTATCAAGCTCCTATTATAGTTCCTTCTTCGATCTGCCTGTCTTTACTCCCTCAGTCTTCATTGGAGCGAGCAGCCAATCCTATTGTTTCATCACTGTCATCCTCACTTCAGTCCTTAGAGGCCATTGTAGAGTCCGTATCCTCTTCATCCTGTACTTCCTTGGAGTTCAGATGGTGTCGCTGCGTTAGAGGACTGCCCAATGTATGCTGTGATTCCTTGGAGTTCAGATGGTGTCGCTGTCTCAGAGAACTGTTCAATATGAGACGTGTTTCCTATGGATGAGCTTCAAAAGAAGCATCACTGACAGGACCACCCACTTGAGGTTCCTCCTCAGCTTTTTGATATTGCTTCAGTTTGTTTCCGAGCTCTGTACACTGGATTTCAATTTGATTACAGTTATGTTTTTTCAGACATTCGATTAATGCAGAAATTTGCTCCTTAGACTTTTCACTGTCTCTATCACACACACACAATTCTGGCGGAACTCAGCAAGTCAAGCAGCTTCTATGGAAAAGAGTGCAGTCGACCTTTCAGGCTGAGACCCTTCATCACATTGCGTGTGTTGCTTGGATTTCCAACATCTGCAAATCTTCTCTTGTTTGTGACTGTCTCTATCATGCTGTTTTTGTATTTTATCACACATCTTACATTTCTTTCCCAATTGATTAGTAAAATTCTTTATTCTCCCTGTTAACGTTTTCATTCACTCACACTTCAATCCCACTGACCATGTGTTCTTATCTTTAACTCACATACCAGGTTTTTCATTTTCCTTAGGCATTCTCTGGATTTTATAACATGCCTTCTTAATAATCTTAATATTGTATTTCTTATCTGGATTTTTCATTAAATTTAATCAAACTGAGATGTTTTATTCAGGTAAGAGCTTGGTTCAACGGCTTTGTCCATTGTTTTAATTCAATCTCATGGAAATTTGATTAGTACATAATTTTTATTACTCTGACTGTGAACTAGAAATATCAGCAGATTGCAACCAAAGTTTCAATAGATTGTCCTGCAACTGAAGTTTTCTTCCATCCTCCACCAACTTGTACATACTATACCCTACTGGCTTGCATGTATTTAAATATTTTACAATTTTTTTTTATAAATAGCAGTGTATAGTAGTTTCTTCATTCCTACACTTCCACCAGATGGTATATCAAAGCCAGACAAGTCAATTCTCAGAGAGTTTGGAATTGAGGATGCTCTTACCTCCTTTGTTTGCACACTAAAAATTTCCAATTGATCTGGGATTGAGTCCTTAAATCTTCGCAACCATCCTAGCTGACTATGGTAAATTGCCAGAGTCTGATGTATTTGATTCAAGGTTCTTTTGGAAGTCAAGAGAAAAGCACAAAGCTGGTTGTTTCACAATCATTTTATTTCACAATCAGAACAAAGAAAATTGGAAATTGGAAGAACAGAGAAGGGTCACTGTTTTCAGCCCATCTTATACTCTATAGAAAAGAGACTTTTCATTCAAACTTGTAGTTAAGAGTTAACCAATCAAATAGCCTCTTTTCAAATAATGCAATACCTGAGAAGATTCCAGAATCATGTAAAGATCTGTACTACTAGGGGACACACTGATCTATTGTATATACATACTGTGACCATTAGGAAACATGTTAAACAGTTACATGTATATAGGTAGTTATATAAAATACAAGCATGCATAAATTGATAAACTGCAAAGAAAATAAATAATAGTTATACAATCTAATCCAATAGCACTTTCAAAAAATCATCTCCTCCCCATTCCTGCCATAAGCGTTTCACTTTTTCTGCTTTATTATCAAAATCAGGACACATGCTATTGATTCTTATCTAATAACCACATGCTTAACCCTTTATTTCTTCTTCCATTACAACATTTTTCCCCTTTGTAACCCATGGTGCATTTTCAGGGTTAATACACTCCTATAACTAATGGAAATCTTATAATTATCTTTATAATTGCCAGTAGTGTCAGTCATCAGTTACGTTAACCGGCTGAAGATTTTCCAACAGCTACTTTGGTTAGTAGTATGCATTTGCGGGTATATTCCAAAGTTGCTGTCAGTCCAGTGGAGAGTGATCTGTGCTGCCTAAGAATTCAGTTGCTGTATGTATATTGTAAATATTAATCTTTTGATTGTTTGTTACAGTAAAAAAAATCTTCTGGTAAATAGAGAACATGTTCCTTAAAATTCAGCTATGATTTTGCTAGTAATCAAGGAATACCTGTAGTTGTTTCTTATGCCATCAATTATAAGCTTAGCAGTCAGTGCTGTGAGAATATATCTCTAAATATTTTTCACCTTTAAGAGGATCTGTGTAATAAACCTATCTATTTAGTTTATCATTGATATGGCTTTTTGCTCAACTTTATATCCATCAGCTGTAAGGAAGTTTTGATAATACTGTATCTGCTTTTTATTTACAATCTGTTAATACAGACTATAAATGTATTAATTGATGTAAAATTGTTTATTCTAAACCATTTGGTATCTTAGGTTTGCCAACACTTTTTTATTAATTTGAATTTAAGATCTTTAATCTATTTTTAACCTATTACAATTTGGTGGATGTGCTCCAGCTTTCTACATTATTCCTTCCTATCTAAATTCACTGAGATTTTTATACTATTATTACTTAAGGTTACATCTTTTTTTGCTGACATTATAATGAAGCCTTTATGATAACAAGAATCTTCCTTGAAAGTTAAAATGCTGCAAGTCCCAAAGGTATGACCATTCTGCAAGGATAGCAGGATATTATTGCACGTGTCAACCCCAAGCAATCCAATTCAACAGAGCAGTTTTACATTATTCCTCACAGCAAGGTGCATGGGTTCTAACTGATGTTATAGGGCTGTAATTTTAACATTGTAGCCGATGGCCATAAGAAACTCAGTGTGAAAGTAAGTGGGACACAGGAATTCTGCTTATGTAATATTTCACCTTGTTTTTGAACAGAACTAATTACAAAGTAGAGCTGACTGATTTATTGAATCCTTCTAGTTACTATTAATAACCTGCATACACAAATAGGTCTTGATTTTTTTTGAACAAGTCCAAGATTTTGAACAAGTCGCAAGTCAACTGTAGGATTGAGTTTTAAGAGCCTAGAGGTAATGTTACAGCTTTATAGGACTCTGGACAGACCCCACTTGGAGTACTGTGCTCAGTTAAGGTCACCTCACTACAGGAAGGATGTGGAAACTATAGAAAGGGTGCAGAGAAGATTTACAAGGATTTTGCCTGGATTTGGGAGCACGCCCTATGAAAATAGGTTGAGTGAACTTGGCCTTTTCTCCTTGGAGCAATGGAGGATGAGAGGTGACCTGATAGAGATGTATAAGATGATGAGGGATCATGTGGATAGTCAGAGGCTTTTTCCCAGGGCTTAAATGGCTAACACGAAAGCGCACAGTTTTAAGGTGCTTGGAAGTAGGTACAGAAGAGATGTCAGGGGTAAGTTTTTTACGTAGAGAGTGATGAGTGCATGGAATGGGCTGCCTACGGCGGTGATGGAGGAGGATACGATAGGGTGCTTTAAGAGACTCCTGGATAGGTACATGGAGCTTAGAAAAATAGAGAGCTATAGGTAACCCTAGGTAATTTCAAAAGTAAGTACATGTTTGGCACAGCATTGTGGGCCAGAGAGCCTGTATTGTGCTGTAGGTTTTCTATGTTTCTAAGATATTAAATGGAGGACAAATAGCATTTTGTGTTTTTGATTGAAAAAATATGATCCAATATTGTTCAAACTGGACCTTAGCAGCAATTTCTCAGGTACAGTACTAAGTAAAAACAAATAGAAACCTTGTTAATTTACTGCAGGGTTTTAGGGTTTGATCTTTTTTGTTGCAAGTCACTGGAGTAAAGTGTCCAACTGCAGATACTGGATAGGCCCAGCACTGGAATGGAAAGGAGGCGAGAGAGGATAGTCCCTACTCTCAAAAGTGTTTATTCTATTCCAGTGCATTGTATCAATACCTCAAGGCCTGAAAGGTGTAGCAGCAAAGATGAATAAAATCCAGAAGTTATACTTGAAGAGCATTTTTTTAATCAGGATCCACATTTGAGGCTTGCATTTTTATTTGATAGGTAACAATGAGGATAAGGCCCACAGAATGATAACAGCTTGCAGCCATTTTCATTCTGATTCACAGCATGGAAGCCTGTCCAAGAGCAGAAGTGCAGTTTGGTTGCAACAATTCTCTGTCCATTGACATGGTGGTCTGACCAGATGGAATATTCATCCTATATATCCAGTCATGCTGTAGTTTGAAAAAACATTGGTCTTTGTTAAAAAAAATTTACGTGGGATGTTGGTATCTCTGACAACACTTTGCATTTATTGTCCATTTCTCTATCATGCTGAATACTAAATATCCTGAAATTATTTTTGCAATGTCATGCACACTCTAGTCCTTTCAACAGATTTACCAGTTGTTCCCATGATTGTCAGTTGGTCACTTCTTGTAGGTTTTGGCCTGACCAAATCGCTGAAGGGTGTTGGGTTTGTAATACAATTTCTTTAGCACATCTGCCCTAATTATTTCATTTGAGTGTTTAATTGTTTTTGTAGGTATCTGACATCCAGGCAAGAACAGTTGTCCTCACTTGGGCTCCTCCTTCAGCCACAATAAATGATGATGCTGCTAGTGATTTTTTATCTGAACCCTACAGCTATGAAGTTGCTATTTCAAATGGTGGGAAAGATGAGAAGTTCAAAATTGCTTATGTGTATGTAAACTTTCACTGTAATTAATAGCTAATTTTAAAATGTGGACAATGTACAGTAACATAAATCAAAATTCATTGTTGTAAGCGTTTATCTATCTTAACATATTTACCTGGATTAAATGATTTTCTAAGTTTTAATAGCCCTTCACCTGTTGACTAAAGAATAACTAACATTTTCTAAACAAAGTACTTCACAAAACAGGAAAATGTTACTAATTAAAGAGCAACTACAGACTTAACAAAATTCTATTCTTCCATTAGCTAATGATGCAGAAAAGCTAAATAGAATCTCTGCTGGTAGTATTATTGAAGTTTGTTGCTGAACTAAAATTACATTTTGCCTCTAAATGTAAATTAGGATATTATAATTGGTTACATTATTGCCAGCTTTAAATAATCAATGATGATAGAACAGTATAACACAGGAACAAGTTCTTCAATCCACAATGTTATGCTAAACTAATTAAGATAATGATGCCTAATTGCTTTAGTCCCATTTGCCTGCACATATCCATATCTGCATATTCATGTCCCTTTTAATGCCTCCTATTGAGTTTGCCTCCACTGCTACCCATAACAATGCATTCTAGGCACCCACTACTTTTTGTTTTTAAAAATTGCCATGCACATTTCCTTTGAACTTTTTCTCCTTTCAACTTAAATTAGACATTTTGACCCCAGGAAAAAGATCTATTCCTCTCATAATCTTTATAAGCTTCTTCCAGGTCTCCTTTCAGCCTCCACTACTCCAAAGAAAGCAACCCCTGTTTGTTCAGTCTCTCCTAGCACCTGTCTCTCCTAGCACCTCAATCATGGCAGCATCCTGTAAATCTCTTCTGCACCCTCTCCAAAAACTCTACATCTTCCACATAATGGAGCAACCAGAATTGGTTATCTCCAGATATGGCCTTACCGAAGTTTCTTAACATTGCAACATAATTTTCTGACTTGCGTTAACTAATAAAGGCAAGCATGCCATATAAGACTTGAGAGACTGTAGTTGTTGGAATCTGAAGTAACAAACAATTTGCTGGAGGAGCTCAACTGGTCGAGAAGTATTTTGTGGAAGGAAAGGAATTACTGTATTGATGTTTCATGTTGAAACCCTGCATCAAGGTACTGAGCTTTCAACCAAAAATGTTGACAATTCCTTTCTTTCTCAGTTGCTGGTTAACTTGCTGAGTTCCTCCAGCCGATTGTTTATTGCTTTAAACATGCTAGATTTCTTCTTTACCACTATGTCAACTTGTGCGAGAGCTATGGACTCAGACCCTAAGATCCCTCTGTACCTCTATTCTGTTAAGGGTCCTGCCATTAATCGTGTTGATTTCATTTATATTTGATCTCCAAAAGTGCAACATCTCACGCTTGTCCAGATTAAACTCCATCTGCCATTTCTCCACCCACATGTGCAACTGATCAATATATCCCACTGTATCATTTGTTTATCTTCTACAGTATCCACAATGTTGCCAATCTTTTGTCATTACAAATATTTAACTTTTTAAGTGTTAGTTAACAGTCCATGCTGTGTTAAGGCATTGATTGGAAAAGTTTACAGATAAGATGTCCCTTGAGTATTTTGAGGAGCAAAAGAGATAGCACTACAGGCACCAGACAAGTTCTCTAAGAATGTACCAGGAAAGGAATTGTATCCAGACATGAAAGTTTTGCTTTGTTACTTGTTAGTAATTTATGGACTGAACAGGAATATTAATGATTCACAATTACTTTATCAGCTACTTTTATTTTATGCATGTATCTGACTTTCTTCTTGTTACTTTCTTGCTTTAAGCTCTCCATCTTTTAGTAGTAATTGTTATGACAAGAGAAAGGGATTTCAGTAGCAGAATATACAGTGGAATCTGCGAAAAGCAGACCCTAAATAACATTGCTTCACATTTTCATTTATTCATTTCTGTTGCTCCCTTGCATTTCCTACCTATCTTTCTTCCCAATACACCTATAATTACATATTTGTGCCCATCACTTGTCCAATCTCTTCCATTTTAAAGTGCATAATCTTTCCTTCAATTCACTTCCCCCTTGCCTTGCTATCAAGTATGTGATCTTTAACCTTCAGTATTTTTCTTCCTTCATTTAGCTTTTATCTTCTGATTACCTTCTTTTTATGCCCACTCTCCTCAATATTGTTTTAAAAATCCAAAGTATCAAACTGAAATAAAAGAAGGAAATAACATTTTCTTATTCTGCTTAAGAAATGTGAGAAAATAAGCAATTTACCCACAGGTGTTTGTGATTAATTCTAACCATTACTGTGAGCAAAGTGTGAAGTAATTAGTTAGATAAAAGTTACATGAAGTGGGCTTTTAACTGAAGGTTGGGAGCTTCTTTTAACCCTCTGTATGCTTTACTCTTCCCATCTCCTAACCAGACATTGCCCATTACTGGTCCTTGTTTCTTCCCCTCCCTGCCTCATTTACTGTATCTCCTTCAATATCACTTCATTAATTTCTTCAGCTCTGCCTAATAGGCTTCCCTTCACATCCTTTTTCAATTTCCATTGTTTCTCCACTGATTTTCTCAGGACTAAACAACAAAGCCCCTTTACTTTCAATGTTATTCTGCAAGGGGCATGGGTACTAAGTGCATACAGCCCAAGCGTCTTAGTTTCAGTAATATTGAGTCAGCTACAAAGCCAATCCAGCAATCAAGTTTAGGCTTTAATATTTAACAGCAAGCTACTTCATTGATTCTATCATTGATGCTGTCTTCACCCACATCTTTTTGCCACCTTAACAATGGTAGAGTTCCTCTTCTGTTTACCTACCATCCTATGAGTCACTGCATCCAACTCATTATTCTCTGCAATTTCCACCATCTCCAAAGGAATCCTACCTCCAACCACATCTTTACCTCCTCACCAAACCCCCCCACCCCCCCCCCCCCCGTTTTCCACAAGGATTGCTCCTTCCATTTATTCTTTGTTCGTTCATCCCTTCCCACTAATCTCCCTTCTCTGGCACTTATCCCTGCAAGCAGCCTAAGTGCTACACCTGCCTATTCACCTCTGACTCTGCTGGGGTCATCTATGCGGCCTCCTCTTCATTGGTGGACTGCTTCATCAAGCACCTCCGCTCCATTTGCCAAAAGTGGAACTTCCTGGTGGCCAAACACTTTAATTTCGATTCGCATTCCTGTTCCATCATGTGCCATGATGAGGCCGCCCTCAGGGTGGAGCCACAACATCTTGTATTCAGCCTGGGTAGCCTCCAAACTGATGACATGAATATTGATTTCACCTTCCGGTAAAAAAATGTTTACATTCCCCTTCACTCTTCTATTCCCCACTCTGGCTTCTTACCTGTTCTCACCTGCCTGTCACTTCTCCCTGGGTCCCCTTCTCCTACGGTCTACTCTCCTCGTAGATTCTTTCTTCTCCAGCTCTTGACATTTCCCACCCACCTGGCTTCACCTATCACCTTCCAGCTATCCTCCATCCCCTCCCCCCAACTTTTTACTCTTGCATTTTTTGCCTTTCCGGTCCTGAAGAGGTTTCTGCCCAAAATGTCAATTGTTTATTCATTTCCATAGATGCTGCCTGACTTACAGAGTTCTAGCATTTTCTGTGTATTGCTTTGGATTTCCAACATCTGCAGAATTTTTTGTGTTTAGTTATTTCTTTTGCTTGCATCTATCTATACTCCAAAACAATGCAAAGCTTTCATCTGAAAATTGTTTCATGGTTTTTTTTTTGCCCATCCCTACACTTAACACTAATGTAAACTGCACGTATTCTTTAGTGATTCAAAGCATTTGAATCATTTAAAAAGTGAGCCTTCAATGCACTTTATCATTAAACAACAGACTTTTATTGGAGAAAAAATATAAGCAATAGTAGGCTAGGTGGCTTTCAAGCCTGCCGTTCCATTTGATAAGATTACAGTCATCATCTACTTGCTGAAACCAATGTTCCTTGATTCTGTGATGGAAGTAGATGTGTAGTGGCAGCTGGTTCTAAAATATTTTCCTTTACATGAATAATTGAGGTGGCACTAATGGCATCAGTTGTGAGCTATATTCTCCTTTTAAAAGAAATCAAAATGAAAGGTTTATGCTTACATTCTATGAAATGCAGTGTGGGTGTCAGAGAGAATTCCTTACTGAATATGGTATCCAATTAAGAAAACAACAATAATCTTTCTCTGCTTCCAATGTTATGAAGAAAAGAATGTTTGGAAGAAAGGATCTTGCCAAGAGTACTGTGATATGTGTTACTCGGTGTTGCTAAGTTTTAGATGTCATTAATAGTGCTGCAGATAAAAGCATATCTTCATAATAGCCATTGTTACCAGATATGACTATCAGATATTACCAGAGTTACCAGATATTACAAAGTTACTTGCTTTGTAAGTTCAGATAACTTATTAATCTCATAATTAACACATACATGTTCCTGGACTGCACTTCAGCATTTCATTGCACTGGGTTGTCTTTCTTTCTCTCTGGACCAAAAATCTAAGTACTCCTATACTATTCAAAAATAATGAAAATCAGCTCAATAATTGTCTGTTTAAACAAGGTTAATTTGTTCTAGAGTAAATCTTTGATCCTTCTAGAAAGTATTGATCTAATTTTATTTTGTGTAATATTGCATAATGTGATGGCTCCTGAAATAATTTCATAGATACATATTTGCATTATTTTTACAGCGGAAAGGACGAGAGTGTCACATTACATGACCTAAAGCCGGCCACAGACTACCAGGCTAGGTTGGTAATTAATAGGAACATATTTTCAATTATTAATTAAAGGTGGTCATAAGTGTGAATTTGGCCCACGTTTTAATTTTCTCTTGGAATGCTGTGCTTCTTTAGGAGAAGAGGTAACCTTCAATTCAATGCTGTGGTTTTGCAGTAAAGACACCGTTTCCTCCATTATTCACAGGGTTTCTCTTTAGCTTAAATCATTCTTGCTAGCTAAGGGCAGTGAAGATTTGTTATTACTTAATGAATTAGTATTACTGGCCGCACCAAACTGAAGATTCTGCTTCAGAGACTTGGTCTTTAAGTATACCTAGAATATTGCTGCTCGCACCTTATTGTATGTTAGATGCCAATTATCACTATTCAAACTGGCATGATGCTATCTCCCCTTTGTTTATTTCTATGGCCATGTACTTTCTGGGACCATATCAAACTGGGACCTGTATACTTTAGTCTTTTGAACCTAACATGTTTATGTTCAGTTTCTCTTTATACTTCATCATATGGCTGGCTGGTGGCGCAATGGCATCAGCCGGACTCCGGAGCGAGGGCTCCCGAGTTTGAATCCAAGTCGGGCCACCCCCGAGCATGCTTTCCATCTGTGCTGAGTTGAGCATCGAGCTAGCCACTCGGCCTCGTAAAAAATACAAAAAGGGTCGAGTCAGGAACATTCATATCGTGACCCGGTTAATCCGAAAAAAAAGAGACCAATCCTGACACCATGCGCCAGACAAGAATGGCTGACAGACTGGTGCGACATGCTTAAAAAATATCATTAGTACTGTGTACTTCCACAATCAACGTCTTGCTCTTTCCCAGAACCATGCTGCATTGCTTCACCTTTCAACATGCTTTACCAAGACTTCTTTTTAACCTTTCCTTTCCTGACTTTGTATTGTTTGCTTGGTATCTGAGTTTCCATCACCCATTTTTGGAATATTTCATTATATTAGGAACTTTATATACATAGTTGTTGCATCTTTATGATGAATAGAAGACACCTTTTGATATTGAAGAGACTTTGCAAAATCTGTTCCTGATCTATAGTTGACCAATTTTAAAAATAACTTAGTTGAACAAGTAGCTTGTATTGGGTATGGTTAAGAAGCTTATTGATACCATGTTGTCTCCTAAAGGGTGCAAGCAGTGTGTAACCTAATAAGAGGGGCCCCATCGGATTCAGAGAGTTTTAGAACATTGTGCAGTGAACCAGATACACCAATGGCACCTAGAATAATAAACAGGACCAAGCATTCCCTCAGTCTGCAGTGGAAGGTGAGGCAAATACTGAAATTATTGCTATTTGTTTTGTGTAGAGAAGCTTATTATAAATTGATATGTTTATTTAATGCAAACAATTTGTTTGACAAGTCAATATTTACAAACACGAGAGGCTGCTGGCTTTTTCTTACATTCGTTTAACTTGTACATTAACGTTATTCACTGTAGCTTCAAATTAGTCCATTTATCACCTGAATAAAAAGTGTCAAGTGTAAAGAAGAAACCTTTACATTTTCCATTCTGAACAGTATTTCCATTCTCTCTGAACTGCATCTTTACATTTCTCTTTTAGTCAAACGAGCCTTCTTGCTCAGCACTTTAATATTTTGAATAATTTCAACAATCTTCCTGTGAATTTGCCTTGGTAATTTATTTGATCTAGGTGTTTTCCTCACCTTCAGTATTAACTCTTGCTCTGTATTTGCCTTTTTTTGTTAGTCTGTTTATTAACTTGTATCTTCCAGAATATCCTGACAAAAAAATCAAGACCTTTCTGTCCTGCAATTTTTAATTAGCTCAGTAGCATTTCATAAAAGGTCTTAATATTGCTGCTGGTTTAAGTTCAGCTATTTAATTGTTTTTGTATCAGCTACCTTGACCAATAATGTCAAATGGTATTTTGCACTTTGTACTCTAACTAATATGCAAGGCAGAGGATTGTTGCAGTTGTGGTCTTGTTCCTATTGTTTTATTAATACCTTGTCCTTCTAAGATGGACTTTTATACCAATGATATTACTTTAACTTTTAAAGGCCTCATGTGATAATGGTTCCAAGGTCACCAACTATATTCTGGAATGGGATGAGGTAAGTGAACTGTGCTCTAAAATTTCAATCATATTATGATTATTTATTCTCATGTATAACTCATCCGCACGGTAATCCCTCAGAAAGGTTTTGAAACTTTTTTTTACATTTTCTCCCTCCACCCCATTCCTGAAAGAATTAGTTTGCAGCAGTGTGGTGGTCCTCTATTGCTGTGAGCCAATTCTTGGACCCTTCCCCTACATCCACCCTTTCACAAACATGCGAAAGTCTGCAGATGCTAGAAGTCCAAAGCAGCACACACAAAATGCTAGAAGAACTCAGCGGGTCAGGCAACTACTGGAAAAAAGTCGATACTTTGGGTTGTGACCCTGCTTCAGGACCGAGAAGGAAGGGGAAAAATGCTTGAATAAAAAGGTGGGAGGAGGGAAAAGAGGCTAGCTGGAAGGTGATGGGTGAAGCCAGGTGGGTGGGAAAGGTCAAGTGCTGGAGAAGAAAGAATCTGATAGGAGAGGAGAGTGGACAATAAGAGAAAGGGAAGGAGGAGGGGACCCAGCAGGAAGTAATAGGCAGGTGAGAAGAAGTGAAAGGTCAAAGTGGGGAATCAAGAAAGTGGGGGGGGGGGCAGAGTTTGATCACCGGAAAGAGACATTAATATTAATGCCATCAGGTTGGAGAGTATCCAGATGGAATGTAAGGTGTTCCTCCTCCACCTTGAAAACGCGGAGGTGCTGGATTAAGCTGTCCCCCAATTTACAATGGGTCTTACCAATGTAGAGGCTGCACCAGACACAATATATTTGCTGGTGAAGTGTTGCCTCAGCTAGAAGGACTGTTTGGGGCCCTGAATGGAGGTGAGGGAGGCGGTGTAGCACTTAGACTGCTTGCAGGGATTACTAAATGCCTGGAGGGAGATTAGTGAGGAGGGACAAACGGACAAGGGAATCACAGAGGCAGTGACCCCTGCTGAGAGCTGGTTGGGGGTGGGGAGAGCATAAAGATATGTTAAGTGGTAGGATTCCTTTCAGAAGTTGTCTTCCACTCTTTCAGTTGTCATTCATTTTTCAGAAGGAAGTATAAACGTAACTCAGCCAAATTTGGCCTCCAGCATGCAACATGGCAAAAGTTAATTACCATGGATAGTGTTCCACTGAGAATTGTATTTGCTTGTATGCCTCTTTATTAGAGCCAATTTCAGTGTCCCAACAAATCGTATTCCACTTCATCAGATGATATATTTACATTGCTATTTTATTTCAGTTAAAGTCATTTATTTAATCTTTACTTGTAACTGATGGACATCTGATTTTTAAATATATTTGGATATTGAATTCTAAATTAACTGTCATAAATAACTGTACTTTCAACAATGAGGAAATGGAATTAAGCAATATTTGAAATGCATTGATAATTTCAGTGATTCATCTGTAATGCCTGCTTATCCACATGTTTATACCAATATGCAAACCAGATCATATAAATAAATCCTTGTTAATTATAACAGATAAATATTAAGAACTAAAATTTCTTTTCAAAAGTAGTATTTTAAAAAATTCTATTATCTTCCATTAATCATCTAGAGAATTAAAAGCATGACCATTCTAAGTGAAATCAGAAATGGTAGTTTTTTAAAATTAATTCTTCACATTAATTTGTACAAATATTTTTCCCAATGACATTAGCTTGAGAATAAGGGCAATAGGGGTTACTTACTTTCTTAAAAATGGAGCTCAAAGAACTGATGTCTATGTGTGGTGAAAACTTGAGGCTCTTCAAGTAAACATGGAAGATCCTAGCTAACACTATTTAGAGTTCAATGAAAGCAGGGAGATTTTTTTTAATTTCAAATAAAAGCTTTTATGAATCCATTAATAGTGTGGTAATTAAAGCATGGTTGTGTATATTGATGGAAAAAAATTATTACAATGCAGTTTTTTTTCCAAATCAGAATCTGGTTTGTTATCACTGATATATGTCAGGAAATCTATTGTTTTGTGACAGCAGTACAGTGCCTGACATAAAAAGTACTATAATTTGCAATAAATAAATTAATAATAGAAAAGACAAATAGCGAGTTAGTGTTCATGGATGTCTCCATATTGGGTGGTGATGCAGAATGCTCTGCATGGTAAAACTGTAGAAATTTGTTCATCTTCGGTGAAATAATCAAATCTCCTCAAACTCCGATTGAAGAATAGCTACTGGTGTGCCTTCATGATTGCGGCAATGTGCTGGGCCTAGGATTGATCCTCTGAGATGTTGACACCCCGGAATTTGAAACTGCTCACCCATTCCACCATTGATCCCTTAATCAGTGTGTTCTCTTGATTTCCACTTCTTGAAGTCCACAATAAATAAACCAACCTTCCATCCTTGGACTCACTTTACACCGTACGCTGTCGGAGCAGTGCTGCCAGGATAATCAAGGACACGACCCCTCAGCCAGCACACTTTTTGTCCCTCTTCCTTCCGGGAGAAGGTTCAGGAGCTTGAAGACTTGTACGGCCAGATTTGGGAACAGCTTCTTTCCAACTGTGATAAGACTGCTGAACGGATCCTGACCCCGATCTGGGCCGTACCTTCCAAATATCCGGACCTGTCTCTTGGTTTTTTTTGTACTACCTTACTTTCTATTTTCTATTTATGATTTATAATTTAAATTTTTATTATATTTACTATTGATTTGTACTCCAGGGAGCGCGAAGCACAGAATCAAGTACCGCTGTGATGATTGTACGCTCTAGTATCAATTGTTTGGCGACAATAAAATAATAAATACCTTGGTCTTGCTGACATTATGTACAAGATTGTTGTTATAACACCACTCAGCCAGCTGATCTATCTTGCTCCTTTATGCCTCCTCATCATCATAGACAATTCTGCCAGCAACAGTGGAGTCATTGGCGAATTTAGGTACACAGTCATGAGTGTAGAATAGAGCAGTGGGCTAAGCACACATCTTTTAGTGTGCCTGTGTTGATAATCATCGAAGAGGAGATTTTTTTTATTTATTTAGAGACTTGCCTAGTGATAGACCCTTCTGTCTAATTGATGCAGCGCTGCCCATTTGCACCTATTAACCAATTAAACTACTAACCCTACTAAACTATGTCTTTAGAATGTGGGAGGTGAATGTTTGACCCAGATGAAACCCACTTGGTTAAGAGGAGAATTTAAAAATTCCTTAAAAATAGCAGTTGAATGGAGCCCAGGTCACTGCCACTGTAACAGTGCTGTGCTACTCATTATACTACCTTGCCACCCACAAGGCACCACAAAACTGAATCAAGCTCTAACAGGTCCAAATAGGACTTGAACCCATGATTTTTGCCTTAGGAGACCAATACCATATCACTTGGCCACTATGATTTTTATTTGTTATTGATATTATTACTGATCCATAGTGATGGAGGTCTCCCAATGATCCAGTCAATGATCCAGTTGTAGAGGGAGGTATGGAGGCCCAAATTCAAAGCTTGTTGAGTAGTATTGAGAGGATAATGGTGTTGAATGCTGGACTGTAATTGATGAGCAGCAGCCTGATGTAGGTATTGCTGTTGTCTAGGTGCTCCAAAGCCAACTGTAGAGCTAATCAAATTGCGTTCACAGTAGACCTGTTGTGGAAATAGGCAAATTGCAGCAGGTCCAGGTCTTTGCTCAGACTGGAGTTAACTCTACTAATGACCGACTTTTCAAACCACATCATCATCACAGTAGATGTAAGTGGCACTGAGCAATCGTTGTTGAAGCATTTCACTCTGCTGTTCTTAGGCACTGCTATGATAAATGCCATTTAGAAGCAGGTGGAAACCTTCAGTTGCAGCTGTGGGGGATTGAAGATGTTCTTCAGTACTCCAACCAATTGGTTGGCACGGGTTTTCTGTACATTACCAGTATGCCATTAGGGTTCGACACTGTGAGGTTTCACCCTTTTGAAGGAAATTCTGACATTTCAAGACAGAGATTATAGGATCACCAGATGCTGTGAGGATCCACACAAGTGTAGTTTTATTCAGCCTTTCAAAGTTTCCATTAAATGAACTACTTTCATAATGGAAAAAGGAGAAGATGGGAGTCGACTGTTGCAGCTGCCTGAGAGGAGATCCCAAAGTTGGTGTGTGAGAGAGCTGGAGTCCACACCGGGTTGGGAGGTTGATTCCTCCTGTTGGCGCTACCCTCCAGAGTTCAATTGGTGAAAGACAGGCTGCATTGCATTTGTCGGCAGCTGTATGATGAGCATAATGACTGCTGCATCCTTTTACTTGTAGAAACCTGGCTGTGGGACAAAATCTCATGCACCATCAGTCTACAAGCCATGATACTCAGGGATTTGAGCTATATTATTGGGGGGTTTTTGTGACTGTATGTTTTTCTACTATCTTAATTGTATGTGCTATGTGTTCTGTGCTCTGTATGATTTGGTACTGTATTTTACACTTTAATCTCAGAGTTACACTTCCGTTTGGCTGTATTCATGGTGGGATCACAATTGAGTTTGAACTTGATGGAGGTCTTTTAAATTATGAGAGGCTTAGATAGGGTAGACAGTTGGCAGTCTTTTCTACAGAATAGAAATGTCAAATATCAGATCACATGCTTTTAAGGTTAGAAGAGAGAAGTTTAAACGTGATGTGGAGGGCAAGTCTTTTTTTACATAGACAGTGATAAGTACCTTGAATAGATTACCAGGTGTCATACAGAAAGCAGGCAGTTTGGTGGAATTTAAGAGGCTTTTAGATTAACACATCAAGAGATTGGAACAATATGAATGGTACACAGGAGGAGGACATTTAGTGTAAATTACCATCAAGCTCATGATATTGTGGGCTGAATGACCTGTCCAGTGCTGTACTCTTCTGTGTTCTAATTTAGAAGGTTTGGTCAAGGAAGGATGACACCTAATAAGTGGGTAGAGAAATATAAACTCTTTAATGAAGGGAGATTTATATGAAACAAATTTCCTGTGAAAGATTGGTTTTGCTAGAGAAAATGTTATTTTTTTATTCCATGTTTTCTCTTGCTCCTAATTAAATTCTTTATTTGGCAGGGTAAAGGAACTAATGATTTTTCACAGTGTTATTCCGGGCTACAAAAGCAATTCAAAGTTACCAAATTATCACCATCTGTGGGATACAGATTTAAGTTAGCAGCCAAAAATGATGTTGGAATGAGGTGAGTGCATTTCAAAAAGAATTATGGAATGGTCAGAGCCTAAAAGGAGGCCTTGGGCCTGTTGCGTCCATACTTGCATGCTATCAGAGCCACATGCAAGTCCATGCATCTCAACTTATCTGCAAATTTTCCCCCGTACTTGGGGAGGGAAAAAGATTTTCCTTGCATCGCTTATTTCTCTTCCCCTTTGTTTTATACCCAAGACTTATGGTAACATCTGCAGATAGACAAACATACTTCTGGGTTGAAAACTCTGAAATTAACAGGCCTTGCTTGTGTCTTCATGTCTCGGTAGTATCTTAAGCAAATATCGCATGATATGCTTAAAATAATTATAATCAGTTCTCACTATCAGTTCATTTATTATCAATGGATTTATGAGGTTGAGGTTGGATCTAAGCCCATCTTAGAATTATTTTCAACAAATATATTCTTCTATATGTAAATATAAAGAAGATAATTATTGTCCATTTAAATACGGTGATCAAGTTACAAAGCACATTTATCAAGTGGTACCCCCCCCCCCCCCCGCTTGTTGTTCTGATAAGGGTAGGTAGGCCTTGTTTACGCAACTGCATTTTGTGTTTTCAAAACCAATCATCATCTATATGTTTTGGTACATTCAATGGAAATAGTTTGCTAATGCCATTTGTTCTTTAGCTATTCAACTATTCTAATATATATAGATGTGCAATGACATGTTTAATACTTCAAGAACATTATGAGACATATTTACTTTTATTTGATGAGTGTATTGAATACAAAAGATAGAGCCTTGGTGGTATTTGCAAGTTTAATATCCACAGGAAGTTTATGCACCTTTTCCTCATGGATAACAAGGATTTGTTGTACATGTTTTGTTATTTAGAGATTGATGCTAAAAGCTAAATATGCATAATTAACTGTCTTAAAATTATAATCTTTCCCCAAACAGTGACTTCAGTGAAGAAGTGCTTTTCTACACTTCCGGCAGTGTTCCTCCTACACCAGCAGGTCCTCAGCTTCTTAAAGCTGGAGTCACATGGTTGTCATTACATTGGAGTAAGCCTTCAGGAACTCTGTCCGATGAGGGTATTTGTTATATTTTAGAAATGGAAGATGAAACCTCAGTAAGTCTATTAAATATTTATTATGTTTGAGTGATCTTTAAAACTAAATGAATGGTGCAATAAATTATTTCACCACTAGAGGCTGGTTTAAAGCCCACCTTAATGGGATAGAATATTATTTTTCCTTCTTTGGCTACAGCCAAAATATAACAATGGTAGGAATGCTCAAGCGATTTTGAATGGGAGATCTTGAGTGCCATGATAGCGTAGCAGTTAGCGAAAGCTATTACAGTTCAGGATGTTGGGGTTTGGAAATCATTTCTGATATTCTCTGTAGGAAGTGTCTGTATATGTGGAATGCATGGGTTTTCCCCAGGTGTTCCAGTTTCCTCACATAATCCAAAGACCTACCGGGTAAGTTAATTGTTCATTGTAAATCATCCAGTGATTAGGTTAGGGTTAAGTCGGGGGTCCCTGGAATGGCTGGATGGGCCTTTTCCACACTGTATCTGTAAATAAATAAATATTGAAAGGCCTAGACAGGATGAACATGGAGAGAATGCTTCCAATAGTGGGAAAGTCTAGGACCAGAGAGTGGTGAATCTGTGTAATTCATTGTCACAGATGGCTGTGGAGGCTAAGTCATTGGGTATATTTGATGTGAAGGTTGATAGGTTCTTGATTAGTACGGGCATCAAGGGATGTAGGGAGAAGACCGGAGAATAGGTTTAAGAGAGAAAATAAATCAGCCATAATCAAATGGCAGAGCTGACTTGATGGGCCAGATGACCTAATTCTGCTCCTGTGTTTTATGATCTTATAATACTGACTCGTGAACTAAAATGTTGGTTGTAGCAAACTCTAATGGTACCTGCTGATGCATTTTGATGCAAGGTCCCTCAGGAACTGCATTTGTCCAATTTGATATATAACCAAAATAAATGCAGATTAATTCTCATTATAAATTAATCTCATAGATCTAATATAAAAATTTTGTATAAGACATGTTTGCTTCAAAATTAATGGAAGCTATGTTATATTTGCCAATAGAATATCTATGCTGACACTGAAGACAAATACTGCGCATTTCTGTTTTACCTACCCTGTAAAACATGCATTTACTCTGTTCCTTCCATCTTTTTTTAACAAAAGTTTCTCAAGACAAACTGCTCCAATCATCATCATTTTACATACCGAACTAACAAATATTTCATCTGCAGTAATCAAACTGTAATTTTACCTGAACTAGAAGCACAATTAGAAGATGTATTCTGTCTAAAACTGATGATTAAAGACTATCTAAATAATAAACTGTAAGAATTAAAATGTTTAAATGAAGCATGTTATGATAAGCAAGCTATCGTGACTCTGAATTTTTGCCTTTAGGGATATGGGTTTAAGCCAAAGTATGATGGAGAGGATCTCGCATGTACCATTAAAAACCTTAGAAGAGGAAGTATGTATAAATTTAGGGTAAGTGCATTGGGGAATTATGTTATATTAACTGGTTTGAATAGAGCATTGATATTAACTGATAAAGAGTAATGAGAAAACTATCAATATATATTGCAAAAAATATTAAATTATACCTTTGGAAAATGAAGTATCTTTTAAAGGCTTAACATACTTCTGTGTAGAACAGGTGAAAACAGTTTACTGCTAATCAATTCATTAAGATATAATATAAAAAAATATATTAGGCAATGCCTAAGCTATTGTTTCAGAATATCTTTTCTTGTGAAGAACTAGACAGATTTGGCATACCAGTAGCTCCGTGACCCTTTTATAGTCAGAATTGTTTTCAACTTCTTAAGAATCATTCATATAAATTGCTGATTCGGCTTTTGGAAAATATCTATCATCCATCTTTCAAGCATGAATATGTCAATATATTGTGCATCCCTATTTGGTTCAGATGGGGGACATAAGTTGTGTTCTAGGTTTCTTGTTAACCCTAATACAAAAATTGAAATAGTCAAAACAATGGTATCTATTGTGCAGCTTATCAATTAAATGATCATAAAATAATACAGTACTTCAAGAACATCATTTACAAGTAATTTGGAAATCTGAGTAGTTAGTCATTTTGCTTTTGGAAATGCTTTAAGTTTGATCCAATTTAATTTTCAAAGTTAATATCCAATCTGTTTCCACTATCTTTGCAGGCATTGCATTCCAGATAATCAAAAAATACAATATAAAGCATTCTTTTATGTTGCATCTACAGACAGAAACAATTTGTCCTTATTTGCCCTATCAGAACAATTCTTGATTATCTGTAAAATCTCCTCTTAACTTATATTGCCCTAAAGAAAGTTAACTCCAGCTTTCGCAATCCTGCATAACCAAAGTCTTACATCCCTGGTACCATTCTAGAAATTTTCTTCTGCACATCACCTGAGTTCTTGGCATTATTTTCATGTATGATGCACAGAACTATACTGAGGATTACTCCTACTTTATAAATGTTTAGTTCTAATCTGTCCTTTGTGTGACTCTTTTAGTGGTTTCCTTATGCTTTTTCTAAAAGTATTAAATTTGTCCTTCCATCTTTAGAGGTTTCTATACCATCTCCCTATTGGTGCATTAAATTTAGATTTGTATCATTTGGCAATTATTGCTTCCCCACATACATCATGCTGTCCTTTAAATCTAGCACTGCAATGCCAAATTAGAATATTTCTATTCCCACCCTATTCAAATTGCTGTTACTTTCCCTTCCTCTTTTGATAATGTTAGATCGCAGGTACTGTCCTGTATTCTCAAGAATTAGTTGCTAACATTTGATCCACACACCCTAACAGAATATCATTGTATAATTTTATACTATCTGAAAATAAATATACACCATTGCTTTTACCGGTTAGATTTTAATTTGGTACTCCATCAGATAGCTTTGGAAAATCCATATACAATAAAGCCCTCTGAAATAATTTCATTGCTTCATCAAAAAAATTAAATCAAGGTACTCAAACTTTCTATTATTGAGTACACTCAGGCTGAGATCAATATGGATATTAGAGAAATTGAGAATAATGGTGATTGGGCAACAATGTGAGCTTTAGCATTATCTTATTGATTGGCAGACCAGGTCATATGGCCTGTTCGACTTTGAGTGGTATATGTTTCAACTCTGAGTCTTTTATGTTAAGTCTTTTTCTATACTCTCTTCTATTCCTTTTCCCATTTTAAATCTATTCATCAACACTTTATGTATTGCTTGGTCAAACAGTATTGTGAACTGCACATTAGTCATTCAGTTTTCTATCTTTTTTTTCCAGTCTCAACATTGGAACATAGAAATCTACAGCACATTACAGGCCCTTCGGCCCACTATATTATGCTGACCATGTAACCTACTCTAGAAATTGCCTAGAATTGCCCTAATGCATAGCCCTCTATTTTTCTAAGCTTGATGTACCTGTCTAAGAGTGTCTTAAAAGACCCTATTGTATCCACCTCAATCGTCGTCACCGGCAGTGCATTCCATGCACCCACCACTTGCTGTGTGAAAAGCTTACCCCTGACATCCCCTCTGGACCTGCTTCCAAGCATCTTAAAACTATGCCCTCTTGTGTTAGCCATTTCAGCCCTGGGAAAAAGCCTCTGGCTATCCACATGATCAATGCCTCTCATCATCTTATACACCTCTATCAGGTCGCCTCTCATCCTCCGTCGTTCCAAGGAGAAGAGGCCAAGTTCACTCAATGTATTCTCATAAGGCATGCTCTCCAATCCAGGCAACGTACTTGTAAACCTCCTCTGTACTCTTTCTATAGTATCCACATCCTTCCTGTAATGAGGTGACCAGAATAGAACACACATCTCCAAGTGGGGTCTGACCAAGGTCTTATGTAGCTGTAGCATTACCTCACGCCTCTTGAAGTCAATCCTGTGGTTGATGAAAGCCAACCCACCATACACCTTCTTAACAACACTGTCAACCTGCGCAGCAGCTTTGTGAGTCTGTTGGGCGTGGACCCCAAGATTTCTCTGATCCTTCACACTGCCAATAGTCTTACCATTAATACTATATTCTGTCTTCCAATTTGACCAACCAAAATGAACTACTTCACACTTATCTGGGTTGAACTCCATCTGCCGTTTCTCAACCTTGTTATCCACCCTGTCGATGTCCTGCTGTAACCTCTGTCACCCCTCCAGACTATCCACAACACCCCCAACCTTTGTGTTATCAGCAAACTTACTAACCCAACCTTCTACTACTTCATCCAAGTTAGTTATCAAAATCAGCCAGGGAACTCTAGTTCTGGATATCCGTATTTCCCCAACTGGGGGTGGGGGGGGGATGCATTGACTGTTGCTTTACTGGAATATTCTTATCTTTCCATTGTTTTGTATATGCAGATTTTGGTTCCAATCCAGCTGGCCAAATGCTTTTCAGCTTACTGAAATTAACTTCTAACCTCTCCAATTATATATATTTACATTTGGTCCCTCCTTGACCTATATACGTAAATAGAAGAAGTAATACTATATGAGTAAATTAACTGATTGATACACCCAAATTATGATATAATATGGAAATATCATGTAAAAAGGTTTGGGGTTGGAAGTTTGCTGTATCAGAATACAGGTTTTTCAGTTGTTGTAGTGGAAAATATAAAGAGAGTGTTACTTAAAGAAACAATTTCTGCTCTGAGAGGGAATGATATATTACAGGAATTGTCAAAAAGGCCATATACAAAAGATAGGGGTGATGCTGATGTTAGTTAAAATAATGTGTGTGAAATATTGCATGGGATAAAGTAGTATCATCAGCAGCGATTTGTTAAGGGAAAGTCACATCTGATGTAATTGAATTTGTTTGAGGAAAAAACAAGTGAGGGTGGTGTGTTTGATGTGGTTTATGTTCCTTTAGGCAAGAACAGACTTGTCAGTAAAGTCTTGTAATTAATTTATTATTGATCCAAAGACAGGAAATCAAAAAGAATTTGCAGAGGGGTGTAGATAGTCAAAATTTGGTATATGTGTTGTAGGGAAAATGTGAAGATGTTCATTCTAATAGGAAGATGCTGGGCTGCAAGGAAAATGTAGAACTTAGCAGCAATACCTGCAGAATAAGAGTTGTCCATTTAAGACAAGAAGAAAATACTTGTCTGGTGTTTAAGGATCTTGGGATTCTTTGTGCCAGACAACTCAGAAAGCAGTCATTGAATATTCACAAGGCTAAAATAGATTTTTTTGAACTTTAGTAATCAAGTATAATGTTCAACAGACAGGAAAATGGAATTGAGCAGTTAAGACTTCACTAAATGATGGAGCAACATAGAGGAGTCATTTGGGCTACTGTTCATATTTCCTATGTTTGTATTATGTTATTAAAGAACAAAATTAATCTATTTTAAATGTCAGCTTTTTTCTGTTCTGAACTGTGTATTGTATGTTACAGGTAATTGCATACAATTCAGAAGGGAAGAGCAACCCGAGTGAAATCACAGAGTTTACCACTCTTCCAGATAAACCTGGAATGCCAAGTAAACCTTTGGTGAAGGGGAAGATTCATGCTCATAATTTTAAAATAATATGGGGTATGAAACTTAGGCTAACTATCAAATTGAAACTGATTTTACAAGATACAGTGGAACCTTGAATATTCATTTAACAATACAAACACACCACAATCAATAGAGCATCTAATTTGGGCCAGGTGCTCATCTGACGTGCAACAGACACAGCTTCAGGACCAAAATTCACTCCGGATATCAGGAGCTATCTGTGTGGATTTGCAGGCTTTCTCAGTGACCGTGTTGGTTTCTTCCCACATCCCAAAGATGTGCTGGTAGTTTATTTGGCTATTGTAAATTGGGTGACTAGGTGGAGATATGTCTCTACCAAAGGAGGTGTAAGGTGTTCCTTCCCTCCACTACCTGCAGGTCACCCTTGGGCAAGGTGTAGCACCTGCTTAGCCCCCCAATGTTTACATGCTGTGAATCACAAGTCATTGTCTCAACTGTGGGAACAAGCATTTTCTATTTCTGTTGACAAGAAAAGAGCAGTTTTAGAATTCAACACCACCTCGTATCAAGTTCTGCTAATTAGTACAGTTGCTGTTTTAACTGGCAGTGAAACTCCAATATTCTACTTTGCAGTCATTCAAAAATGCCAGCTGTGGCATTTGGCTGATGTGATATACTCCAGCTCCATTGAAACTCACCAAAACCTATATTTCCACTCATTCTTTAAACTTACCCAGTTCCTTCATTGGTCAGAGAAGGTTCTATGGCAATGCCTTATAGATCTCAGAGAAGTTTTAAGGGGGATTTTCAGTGCAATATCTGAGCAATTTCAGTTGCTTCTGCCCTTTTAAGACTAAAATTATGGAAGTAAATGAACAGAGTTACATTCAGCAACATTATTTGATGTCACATTAGAAATCAAAAAAAGTTCCAACAGTGAAGCAAAGATGTCCTATTCTTACATCTCATTAATAATCCAAATTGAATGCAATGCTTTCACTCAGTATAAAATGAAGTAAATACAACAATATAAATTTTCTTGTAACAAATGCACATTTATAATGCACAGTGTTTCTAATTTAAGTACTTGACACTCCAATCATTCAGTATTCATCTTTCAGATCCACCGAAAGACAATGGAGGATCAGCAATTACAAAGTATGTTGTTGAAATGTCAGAGGGTATAAATGGTAAGCCATTATTAAATTCATGCTTTGTCCTAAATTAGTCCTTAAAATATATATTTAATTACAAAGCATACTATATGTGATTTAAATATTTGCATTCCTGTAACTTACTAAATAAAGAGCAGAAATTATTAAGATGCTTTGATTACGAACATGACAGATTAAATTCTTACATGTAGCTGAGATTTTTCATTGTGAACAGTACCCAAATACTTCCACAGAAAATGACTATAAGACATAGGAGCAGAATTAGGCCATTTGGCCCATCACGTCTGCTGCACCATTCCATCAAGGCTGATTTATTATCCCTCTCAACCCGATCCCCCTGCCTTCTCCCCATAACCTTTGATGCCCTAAAGTTAATGCTGAAGACTGAAACATTTCCTAAACAAGGCAAATCTTTTCGAGATCAAGTGTTTTAAGAACACAGATAATCATGCTTTCCAGCTCATAAGAGTGCTGTTTTTTAAAGTAGCTTTCCATTTCTTCATCAGGAACTATTTGAGTCTATTTCATCTTCCTATTCTATCATTTAAACCTCAGATCTCTTGACCTACATTTACTCTATATTTCTTCAAACCCTAATGAAAATTATAGGACTCTATTTTTCAATATTTTACTCAGGATTTTTCATATAACGTAGTATGACAGAAAAATTATTTTGATGGTTCATGCTCACCCTGAGACGTAAAGGGACTTAGGAGTCCCCGTGCAGGTTTCCCTAAAGGTTAACTTGCAGGTTGAATTGGTGGTGAGGAAGCGAATGCAATGATAGTATTAATTTCAAGAGGACTAGAATGTAAAAGCAAAATGTTCTATTTATTTGTTACTTTTCAGGAAACAGATGGGACATTGTTTACAGTGGATCTGCCAGAGAACATATCTGTGACCACTTAAATCCTGGCTTTACATATCAGTTGCGTGTTTACTGCATCAGTAAGGGAGGACAGAGTCTGGTAATGCTAATATTTATTACATTTGCCAAATAATCACCATCTTTGCAATTTAATTGTTATAAAACTGGTATGAATGTGGCAACTTTAAAAACAGGGATCTGGCTTAATTGGCATAACAGCTTGGACTTGTGTTAGATTAAATTCTTATACATATTCATTACTTTGTATTTTATTTTCTATTCTCTGTTGCAGTAAGTATAACATTTCTTTTAAGTAATGGCTGGAATTTGCAATGACGAAAAAGATTTAAGTTCTACATGTGTAATACTAAAAAAAATGGTAGTTACCTCTGATCTCTGCATATTCATAGATTAGTTCAGAAATTCGTAAGTGTTATATCATGTTCCTTCACAGGGTGTACTGTTACAATCTTAACTGGTGCAGTCAACATAAAATCATAAGGACTAGGAGGAGGAGTAGGTCCTTGTGACTCACATGCCTACATTTCAGTTAGATCACAGTTGATATTTTGTGTCTATGATATTTTACTGCACTGACCACATAAGCTGATACTCCACAGCCCTTTTGGAGTACAAAAGGCCAAAGACTCCCTAACTGCTATCCCAGTAAATTTCAATCAGTATAACTTTCATTCTTCTAAACTTCAACAAAAAAGGCCTGGTCTGCTTGATTTCTTTAGGTACAAACTCCCGCTATCCCAGAAATCCTTGTTGCATATTTTTCTGGATCAGGAGACTGAATGTATGTGTAATATTCCAGATGCAGCCTCACCAGGGCCTTATGTGAGTGCAAAAGGAAATCTCTGCTTTTGAGATGAATCTAGACACTGATGTGGGCATTACAAATTTGCAAACGTTTCTCACTGTAAGCAAAAGTGAAAACGTTAAACTGTATTGAAAGAGGTGCAAACACAAGGAAATCTGCAGATGCTGGAAATTCAAACAACACACACAAAATGCTGGTGGAGATGCAACTGGATCTTAAAGGCATACAGTCTATAGTGAACAAACTATTTAGTTCTGGAAAACATTTTCTGTAGGAAGTCATTCTTATTGTATAACTATTGTAAAATTCCATGGATTTTGAAAACTATGATATTTTAATTAATATCTGCCATGAATGTGTCTCTTTATTTTCCTTGCTTTGTATAAACTGCCTAAAATATTATATAGAAAAAAGTGAATTTATTGATCTGCCATCATTCTGTTCAGCTGCTAAGCTAGCTTCATGATATTAGCACTTCTGGGTGTCACATATTCCCCAGAGAAAGTTGCTGACATTAACTTCTGGCAAAAAAAATTCATGTCCTTGGTGAAATTTATGTCCTCGGGAACAGGATTTTTGAGATCAGGCTGAATCCCTTCACCACTACCTGGAATTCTATGCAAAATTCTATTAAGGTAACTGTAACAGTAAATTCAGAGTTTAATTTTAAATTCTTCTTCATTGCCAGCTAAGTTCATTTTGAAAACTACATTTTTCACAATAATTTGGGTAATCACTGTAATCTAGCTTCTTTATCCGTTAAACTCACACTTTACATATCTGCAGTAATAAACTACTGATTATTTTGAATTTTCTTGTGCTGTACCTGCTGCTGATGGGAAAAGTTTGCATGATTTTTATAGATAGAACAAAATAATTTTAGGTTCCTTGAGAGAAATAATTTTAGATTTCTTAAACCCTCTTAAGAGAACATTAAGGTCATATAAGCTAAACACGAATTAGATGCATATAGTTTTGAAAAATCACAATATAAGAATATTATTAGCATATATTTAAGATTACATTTCATTTTAGCACAGTAACTAATTTTCTGTGGTGTATGCCTTTTAAAGGTTTCCGAAACATTACAAGTACAAACAGCAGCAGTACCTCCAGGACCTTGTCACCCACCAAGACTCACGGGTAAACCTCGAGCAAGAGAATTGCAGTTACATTGGGGTAAGATTTATTTGTCTCTAGAATATGTCTAGATTGTTTTCTTCCATTATGGTAGAGATGGCATCCCAGGACGAGGACTCAGGATGTATGCAGCACAACTGGCAGGTGTGTTTACAGACATTTTTAATCTCTCTCTCTCTCCCAGTGTAGAGTGCCATCCTGTTTCAAATTATCCACCATTCTCCACGTACTAAAAAAGATGAAGGTAACATGCCTGAACAACTGGCGTCCTGTCACACTCACCTCAATAATAAGCAAATACATTAAGAGGCTGGTCAAGGATTACATCTGCAGCTTGTTACCACCCAAACTGGACCCCCTACAATTCGCTTACTGACACAACGATCAACAGACGACGCAATAGCTACTGCTCTACATAACGTCCGTACACATCTGGAGAAGAAGGATACGTGTGAGAATGCTGTTCTTGGACTACAGTTCAGCATTCAACACCATAATTCCACCCAGGCTCGACAAGGAGCTCAGAGACCTCGGCCTTGACCCTGCCTTGTGCAGCTGGATCCTGGACTTCCTGTCAGATTGCCAGCAGGTGGTAACAGTGGGCTCCCTCACATCCACCCCTCTGACTCTCATTACAGTAGCCCCTCAGGGCTGTGTATGAAGTCTCCTTCTTTATTCCCTGTATACCCATGCCTGTATCGCCACCCATAGCTCTAATTTGCTAATTAAATTTGCTGACGACACTACATTGATTGGCCTAATCTCAAACAATAACGAGGTGGCCTACAGGAAAGAAGTCATCTCTCTGACACAGTGGCGTCAAGAAAATAACCTCTCCCTCAATGTCGCAAAAACAAAGGAGCTGGTTGTGGATTATAGAAGGAATGGAGACAGGCTAACCGCTATTGACGTCAATACATCTTGGGTTGAGAGAGTAATCAGCTTTAAGTTCCTCGGCATCCACATCACCAAGCACCTTGCGTGGTCTGTACACACCAGCTGTCTGGTGAAAAAGGCGCAATAGCATCTCTATTACTTCAGACGGTTGAGAAAGTTTGGTATTGGCCTCCAAATCCTAAGACCTTTCTACAGGGGCACAATTGAGAGCATCCTGACTGGCTACATCACTGCTTGGTATGGGAACTGTACCTCCCTTAATCGCAGGATTCTGCAGAGAGTAGTGCGGACAGCCCAGCGCATCTGTAGTTGTGGACTTCCCGTGATTCAGGACATTTACAAAGACAGGTGCGTAAAAAGGGCCTGTCGGATCGTTAGGGACCTGAGTCACTCCAACCACAAACTGTTCCAGCTGCTACTCTCTGGGAAATGGTACCGCAGCATAAAAGCCAGGACCATAAGGCTCTGGGACATCTTCTTCAACCAGCCCATCTGACTGATTAACTCATACTGATTTGAGTGTATTTCTATGTTACATTGACTGTTCTATTTATTATAAATTGTTATGAATTACTATGATTGCACATTGCACAGAGACGTTACATGAAGTTTTTACTCCTCATGTATGTGAAGGATGTAAAAAAATATAGTCAATTCAATTATATGAAGATGAGAGTATTTCAATGTAGTCTAGAGAGTATAGTTGACTGCTTAAGGACAGTGTTCTTCAACAAACGGCATCCTTTTGAGTCTTGTTCCATCTTTTCAGCTAGGAAAATGATAGAAATTTCAGTAATTTTTCTTAGCAGTTCATTGGCTGAATTATTAAAAATATGATGGCTATATAATTTAAGATACATAAAAATGTATAGTTTTATTTACGTACATTATTTCAATTTGTATTTCAAAATTGGATTTGGTTTGTTTATAATTTTCATTTGCCCAATATCAAATCATTGCAGTTGTCTTTTAATAGTAGAAAAAATGCTTACCTGGTGTTAGATTCCATTTAAGTATCTTGACACTACAAGAGTTGAACTAAATCTTTGATAGCTTTGTAGTTCTTTGCAAATGAAAGATTTTCTACGTGCTTTTATGTGTATATTAAGCTTGACGAACAGGTGCTTGAGGAAAGCTTTCCCAGAAATAACATGGTGTACTATGAATATTTGTGTCTTTTTCATAGCTGGCACTTGTTATTCAAAGATATTTAATTTTAACATTGTACCTACTATAAATTATAACACTAATCAATTAATTGTACTAATGTTTTAATTAGAGATTAAAGCATTATGTCTTAGCCTATACATACTGTTCCCTGGTAAATTAGAAGTTTTAAAATAAGATCAATTTATCTGAAGTATATTTCTTTTTAGATATGAGTATTTGTTAATATGTACTTTTCTCCACCATTTATAAAAAATTGTAATAAATGTAGGCTATGTGGCTGCTTAAGACCAGAAGATATAGAAGCAGACTTAGGCCATTTGGCCTGTTGAGTTTGCTCCACCAGTTCATCATGGCTGATCCATTTCCTTCTCAGCCCCAATTGCCTGCCTTTTCCCATATCCTTTCATCCCCTGACTAATCAAGAATCTATCAAACTCTGTCTTAAATATACCGATGATTTGGTCAACACAGCTGCCCATGGCAATGAATTCCACAGATTTACCAACTAAAGAAGTTCCTCCTCAACCCCATCCTAAATGGACATCCCTCAATTCTGAGGCTGCCATTAGACTCCCCTGCCATAGGAAGCATCCTCTTTACATACACTCTATCAAGGCCTTTCAAAATTCTCTAGGTTTCAATGGGAACACCCCCCCCCCCCCTCATTTTTCTGGATTCCAATGAGTCCAGGCCCAGAGCCGTCAAACGCTCCTCATATGATAAGCCTTTCAATGCCAGAATCATTTTTGTGAACCTCCTTTGCACCCGCTCCAATGTCAGCACATCCTTTCTTAGATCAGAGGCCCTTACAATAATACAAGTGAGGCCTCACCACTGCCTTGCACAGCCTCAACATTACATTCTTGTTTTTAAATTTTGGTTCTCTCGAAATGAATGCTAATATTGCATTTGTCTTCTTCACCACCAACTCAACCTGTAAATTAACCTTTAGGGAATCTTGCATGAGGACACCCAAGTCCCTTTACATCTCAGATTTTTGGATTTTCTCTCCATTTACTAAATAGATGTATTACATCTTCCACTTCTTTGCCCGTTCTCCTAATCTGTGTAATCCTTCTGTACCCTCTCTGCTTTCTCAACACAACATGTCCCTCCATCTATCTTGGTATTGTCTGCAAAGTTGGCTACAAACCCATCAATTCTGTCATACAAATCATTGACATATGTTAAAAGAAGCAGTCTCAACACAGACCCCTGTGAAATGCCACTAGTCACCAGCAGACAGCCCGGAAAGGCTCCCATTATTCCCAATAATTGCCTTCTGCCCATCAGCCAACAGTCTGTTCATGTTAGTATCTTTTGTGTAATACCACTGCCTCTCAATTTGTTAATCAGCCTCATATTTGGCACCTTTTTAAAGCCTTCGGAAATTTCAAGTAAACAACATCCATGTCAAAAAAATCATGACTGAATTCTGCCTCAACTCCACTGATTTCCTTAATGATCAAAGTATGTAACTATTTAATGTGCAATTAGATCTTACATATGTCATATATTATGTAATTTTCATGCTCACGTTTTACCTGATTAAGTATTTTGAAGAAGTATTTGAGATCCAAAACTTGCTGATTATTGTATTTCTATCACGGTGTGTCAGATGCTTTGCACAGGAACTCTACTTAATAGATTAAGAACATGGTAAATGATGTCAAATAAGAATTGGACTTCTGTGAATGTTTTTTCAGAAGTTCAAGCATTGTATCATGGGGTACTAAAATACTAGAGTCGTAGACAGTATCTTAAAATGTTTTGCTAGATAACTCTGCTAACTTCAAAATGATTAGTGTTATTAAAAAAGCTATTGTTAAATGCATTCGAATTAGCAGATTTGAGTAGTGTTTGCGACTGCTTCTATTTCCAAGTACTTGTGGATTTTGCCTTTTTAGCAGCACTTTCAGTCTTGCTGGAGAAGTAAGCATGTTTCCATTCCATCATTGGGCCAGCAGGTATTAACAGAAATTTCCAGGCAATCAGTGGTGGCAAATTGAAGGATTAGTTCATAGCATAGAAGTATACATATCACCATTAAAAATGTATACAATATCCTTGCTGAGCCCCTGGAATCTTTTACTGCATTAAACATACTATGTAGTTTAGTTTTTGTTCAAACTAGAATGTGTTGTTTCTTTCATCAGGCCAACCTCCTGTGACTGGTGGTTCCCAAGTAATAAGTTATAAGTTAGAAATATTTGCATCAGACCTGAATGATCCCAAGGAAGTATACCAAGGACCTGATATGGAATGTACAGTCAGCAACCTGCTTCCAGGAAGGATATATGGTTTTCGACTTCGAGCTGCAAACAAAACAGGGGTAAGAATTAAGAGTTTTTAAATTTTCTGCCATCTCTTCCAGGATTGCCCAATCTGATGTAGTACTGCTTTTCTCTGCAGGATTTCTGTTTGCTTCTTTTACCTTTGCTGTCTTCCCTTTTAGTCTGTGATCATGTATCTACAAAGCTCCCTTCCCCAAACACATCACTTCCTTAATGAATTTGAACTGAAATTTCACTATTTGCATTTTGATTTTCACATTAATACTGATGAGATCTGTTGTCAAATCACTACTTGTTACTTCCTGAGATCCATTCAGCACATAGATGCTTTTGTTCTCTCAATTCAATGATACTGATTTGCTTCTCATGCTACATCCTACACTTTAATTAAGGGTTCTTTTTCTACCTTGCAGGTATCAAGTTGTAATGGAAGGTTATTGGTCTGATATGTTACCTCTGTTTCTCTATTCAAGATGCTGCCTGAGCTGCTGAGTATTTCCAGCATTTTCTGCTTTAAAAATTAAATTGGTTCTGTGAGGCAGTATTTAAGCAAAATACTGTTGCCCTGCACAAAATTCCTTGAGTTTTCAAATAAGTCTTTTTAAATGTCTGCTTTGTAGTCTTAATTATGATGCCTCATGTACACCTTATGAGGAGTTTGCCTTCTGCTGTCAGACGTAGGAGAAGAATTTGTCCCATCGAGTGCACTGTCATTTGATCATGGCTAATTATTTTTCCTCTCAACCCCATTTTCCTACCTTCTCCACGTGACTGTTGACACCATTTCTAATCCAGAACCTATCAACTTCTGCTTTAAATGTACTCAATGACTTGGCTTCCACAACCATCTGTGGCAATGATTTCCATGAATGACTAAAGAAATTTCACCTCATCTCTGGTCCGGGTTCTTCCAGTATTGGAAATATTCTCACCATGTCTACTCTAGGCTTTCCAGTATTTAGTATATTTCATTATGGTTTTAAATGCCACTGAATATTAGCCTAGAGCCATCAAACACTGCTCATAAATTAACCTTTTAATTTCGAGAATCATTGCCCTAAACCTCCTCTGGACTCTCTCCAATTCTAGCACATTCTTTCTTGGATTTGGGGCCTGAAACTGCTCTCAGTACCTCAAATGGGTTCTTATCAAAGCCTCAACATGACAGTACTGTGCAATGTCTTAGGCACCCAAGACTTTTTTATATAAATTTTGTTTTCGAAGTTTACTTTTTGTCTTCTGCATTAGTGTATCAGTAGAAAAGAGCAAAATTTACATTTCCGAACATGCACTTTCCAAAAAAAATTACAGAGAAATTGTTGTAATTAAAGAAAGTAACATATTAGGTAATAGATCATTTTTAATAAAAACTTTGTTGGCATATGGTCCAGTGTATGATTAAACAAAGATAACAGTTGCTAATGATAATAACATAATGAGTTGAATGAACTAAATTGCTTAACTGAAACAGAAATGAATATGGAAGGAATCAAACTGGGCAAAGCAAACTAAAAGGTGAGGGTGTGGCAGATGTGACAGTTTAACCTTCAAATCATCAATTATTACATCATGGCAAGAGTGAGTACAGCAACAAGACACAAGGTGATCATCTTCCAAGCAGAAATTTCATAGCAAATAGGATGTTCAAGATGTGCTATCCAAGCTCTTCTGAAGAAGCACAAAAAAACGAGCAAGGTTGAGGACCAGAAACATAATGATCTACCACGGAGACTGAGTGCATCAAACTGACATCCCTTATAAATTGGAAGAAGTTCAGCACTGCTATCAACTCTGTACTCACAGAAACCACTGGAACCCAAGTACAGCCCTCCTCAATCCAGAGAGGTCTTCTCAGAAGTGGTCTTCATGGAAGAGTTGCTTCCTCAGCCAAGAGACTCATCTACACAAAGCACAAGGACTGGGGTACTGAACAATGGTAACAAGTGCGCTGAACTGATGAGTCAAAATGTGAAATTTTTGTCTCAAAACAGAGGAGTCATTTTGTACATTAAAGGCTGGATAGCACTACGTGGATGGAAGTCTGCAGCCAACATTGAAGCATGGCAGAGGTTCTTAGAAGGTCTGGGATTACAATTCTGCAAATGAAGTTAGTGATTTGGTCAGAATTAATAGAATCCTTAAATGGGATTACCTGGAGAGGCAGAAGCAAGCAAGATAGCCAAAGTCTGCAGAAAAACTATGGCAAGTTCTCCTAGATGCTTGGACCAACCAACCAGCCGATATTCTTATAAAACTACATGACAGTGTACTTAAGAGAATTGATGCAGTTTTAAAGGCAAAGGGTAGTCACACCAAATACCAACTAACTTGATTTAGATTTTTACTATTTATTATTTTTTATAGTTTTTTTGATATTTAGAAACTTCCAATGTCGTTATTTTTGGAAGCATCTTTTTACAGATTTTTTTTACATGTGCCTAAGATGAATGCACAGTGCATCCTTGCTTTTATAGTCTAATCTTCTTGAAATGAATGTTAACATTCTATTTGCCTTCCTATTACCAACTGAGCACACAAGTTAACCTTTTGGGACTCCTGTGCTAGGATTCCTAAGTCCTTTTGCACCTCTGATTTATGTATTTTCTCCCTGCATAAAAAAATTATTCTTTCCATCAAAATACATGACTATACACTCCCTACACTGTATTCCATCTGCAATTTCTTTGCCTATTCTCCTAATCTCTCCAAATCTTTCTGGAGACTCCCATCTTCCTCAACATTGCCCCTGGACCTATCTTTGTTTCATCTGCAAATTTGTGCACAAAGCCATCAATTCTATCCAGATCATTAACGCATAAGTGACAAATAGCGGACCCAACAGTAGCCCCAATGAAACACCACAAAACACTGGCAGCCAACCAGAAGAGGCCATCTTTTCATGTTTTGTCTAATTTTGGTTTAGTTAATTGTTTCACTACCTATTAGGATACATTAATGTAGTGTTTAAATTAATACTAGAGTTACTAATTTGAGTGTATAAAATTGAGACTGTTGCATTCTGTAATAAAGGAAGTTAGTGATGCAAGTGTGTTGGTATCATTAAAGAATGTGTGTTAATCAGTTTTGAAGTTGAGAAGATAAGTTTGCAAATAGGTATGTGTACAGAAATAATAGTTTTATACCCCTGAGATCCTCTGAGCAAGTTTATTGGAAAGTTATTGAAATAGATTGTAAAAAGTTCATTTATCAACTTTTGTTGAGTTTTGAAATTATTTGAGTAGAAAAGAATGTGGGATCAATGAAAACATTCAGTTAGATTTGCTGAACTTTCAATTTAGTATTGACATTTTATGTCTAAATATTTTGGAACATTTTAACACCTTGAGTTTAATTGATGCAGTATTTCTTTTCCCCAGTATGGACCATTCTCAGAAAAATGTGAGATTTGTACGGCAGCAGCATGTCCTGATCAATGCAAAGCTCCACAGGTTACATGTAAGACAGCCACATGTGTGCATGTCAGCTGGACGGTAAGCAATATCTTTTCCCTTTCTCTTTTAATACTAACATAAAGAATCCAATTAATAATTAAATTACTTCGCATGTATAGAGGATATGTTTATTATTTCTACCTATTTGTTGAAATTGTAGAGAATAGGCATTCCAATAGTAACATTTCCCAGCAAGTTACCTCAAAGCTTATTTATATATACAATAATTTAAGTGTTTTAAAGCCTCAAATAGGACAATCCAGCAGCTGTTTTTTAGATAGTATCCATACCACAAAATCTAAGTAGATAAAGGTAATGCCTGCTCTGCTCTTTTTGCTGGATTTGTATATGCAATAAATTTCTGTGCTTCATTTAATCTTATAGGTACCAGCTGACAATGGTGCTGATGTGACAGAGTATAGGCTGGAATGGGGAGTAGTGGAAGGTATGATGCAAATCTGTTACTGTGGACCTGGTCTAAGTTATGAAATGAAAGGACTCCAGCCTGCCACTACCTACTTCTGTAGAGTTCAGGTAAGCAAAAACTTTCAGTAATCTCAATGGTATAATATAGGGCTTGTCAAAAGTGGAAACAAAAGTGTTTCTAAGGCATGTAAACAAATAGTGGGGTTGCCAGATCCAACCTGATGTGTTAAGAGCCACTTGTGTACACTTCCAAATTGAAAAACAATATAGCAAATCAATATTTTCATTTTAGAAGACAATTCTGAGAATAATTGAAATCAGTTAACTTTGTTACCATTTATATTCAGTAATTCATTGAAATAAAGAATGCTAGTGCTATAAGGAAGTCTTTGCAAAACAAAATAATCAAAAATAAAGGATATTATGCCTCTGTAGCCTATTCATTCAGTTCATTGAAAAATTACAGCACTTTTAGTTCAATTCCTTTATCTGAGGACTTCTGTATATTAATAATTTTATTAAATATTAGTTCCTACTATAGATGAATACATGTAAAGGGGTCTTTCACCTGAAAAGCTGACTGTTTCTCTTTCCATAAATATTGCCCCATCTGTCAGGTATTTCCAGCATTTTCTATTGCTATGAAGTTTATGGATTTCAATATTGTATCTGGAAACTCCTGTAGTTATTGATTTATGTATGCTATCTGTATTAAAGTTGTTTTTCTTCTGTATTTGAACATGCTGTAACATTTTACACTATTACCTTAGTTTGATGCAATTTTAAAATTACATCAAGCTAAGGTAATAGTGTAAAATGTTACTGCATGTTCAAATACAGAAGAAAAAACAAACAACTTTAATACAAACAAAAAACAACTTTAATAATTTTAAAATTGCTCTTTTGAGTCTGAAATGACCGTTTGTATAGTAGTCGCTCATGAGAAGTAGGCATTTTGCTCAAAATCTTGTTTAATTAGAGTGCTATGTGGTTTGTGGTTCTTTGATGAGATTTCTTTCAATTTTACCCAGAGTAGACACTATTCCTGAGGTGTGTCATTCAGTTCTCCTTTATCTTTAGAGTACATAACACTCTGATTATGTTCATATTCATATATTTATGCATTTTATCCAGCTGCTTCTATAATACTTTAGCTGTTTTCTCCAAATAGATTATCTGTTTCATTCTGTTCTCATCTATAATTTGACCATTTTGAATTAACTTACTGAATCAAAAACAATTGAATATTAAAAATACAACTGGTCATAACACTTTTCTAACCCTTCCTTTGCTGAGAAATTATTCTACAAACACAGAGCTACTGTTTTATGTCAGTTGTTTTCTCAATAGTGTTAGTAGAGATACTTTATTGAGCCAGAGTTCTTTCCCAGTACAAATATACACTGAGTGACTACTTTACTTGACACACCTATACACCAGCTCACTAATGCAGATATTTAATCAACCAACTATGTGACAGCAACCCAATTGAAAAAACATGCAGATATAGTATGTTCAAGTGGTTCAGTCATTGTTCAAACCAAACATCAGAAAGGGAAAGAAATGTGATCTAAGCAACTTTGACCGTGGAATGATTGTTAGTGCCAGATGAGGTGGTTTGAGTATCAGAAGCTGCTTATCTCCTGGGACTTCCACGCACAACAGTCTCTAGACTTTACAAAAACCATCCAGTGAGAGGTAGTTCTGTGGGCAAAAACATCTTGTTAACGAGAGAGGTCAGAGGAAAATGGCCAGGCTCATTCAAGCTGATAGGAAGGTGGCAGTAACTCAAATAACCACATGCTTTAACAGTGGTGTGCAAAAGAGCATCTCTGAATGCACAACATGTCGAACCTTGAAGTGGATGTCCTGCAGTAGCACAAGACCACTCTGGGTTCCACTCCTGAGGCCAATTTATTAGGTACACTCCTGCATCTAATGAAGTAGCCACTGAGTGTAATTTTAACTATCCATCATAATTCTGCTAAATTCTGATATTTACTTGAGCAATCTGATCTTCAATGGGTTTGCTTTATGCAGTTCTGGATTCTCACCTAAGCTTGTTACCTCCACAATTAGAATTAGAATCAGGTTTATTATTACTGGCATACTGTATGGTGTGATTTTTTTCATTTTTGCAGCAGTAACTAAGTACTCTTAGTTACAAATTAAATAATGCAGAAGATGAATAAAATGGTATATTCATTAGTTCATGGACCATTCAAAAATCTGATGGTGGAGGGAAGAAACTGTTCTTAAAACATTGAGTCTTGGTCTTCAGGCTCCTTTACCTCCTCCCTGATAGTGTACACATATTGTTCATAATAGAAATTGTTCTATGTAATTCACAAATACCATCATTGAGTTTTTGTGTTCACTTTAAGAGACAGTGTCTGATGTAATGATGTGAGTGTAAAGTGTCTGCTTTTGGTTTGTTGGTAATGAAAGTAAAGAGCCTCAGCTTTTGGTAAACACATAAAATGACTCTCACATGTTTTATTCACAAAATCCTACAGTGGTGACCCCGACATGATTCGAACATGTTTCGGGGTCATCTGTTGTTCATTATAGACATTTTTATCAGGGCGACGCTTCCCATATGACACAAGCACTCGAGTGTGCTGGCAGTATTGCCCATTGATTATAAGGCAGAGAAGAATGGACCCTCAGTGGAGGCTGTTAGCAGCAGTAGGATCCAGACTTATGGGACACGACACTGATGCTCTGCTTCAGTGGATGATGCTATACACGGGACTTAGTCTTGGCTAGAGTTGCTAGAGCTCTGCTTATAACAAAGGTCTATTAGTAGATCTTAAGAACTGCCAGCTTGTGGATGCAAAGAACTTTGGCTTGTTACCCTGTACCCCCAGTACATTCCCCATGATGACTCTGTCTAATGTATGCACCACCACATGTGAATTCACTCGCCTGCTGGGCAAATTCCCATAACTCACCAAGCCCACATTTTCCACTGCAGCCACAAATCATGGGGTCGATTACCACATTTCCACAACTGGCTCATGCAGCCTTCTGGAGTCAGTTGGCCACAAATCCCTTGCGCACGCAATGGCCAAAGCGTCAGACCCTTGGTCTGCACAGCATCAGCGCCACAACTGACATATAGCACATCTAAGGGAAAAATAATACTGCAGCTGAATACTTCTCATGGCCCGCTATCAATGCCATACACATTGAGGCTGACTTTGACAGCATGGCAGCTGTCCAAGCTACCTACTCAGAGGGCCAGGCAGTCACAGACCTGCGATTGGCTGATGTCGAATTCAGGGTTGCGGAAGTTTCCCTCCTGTGCAATTTTTCCACCAGTCGTTCTCACCCCATAGTGCCAGGAAATTGGAGACATACTGTTTTTAACTCTATTTACAGCCTCTCACATCCGGTTAAGAAGGTTTCACAAAAGCTGGTTGCTTTAAAGTTTGTGTGGCACAACCTTGGGAAGGTCATGCGAGCCTATGTTGTGTGTCAATGAGTAAAAATTATCCGTCACATTCGGATATCATTGACACCTTTTGAGGTCCCTGAGTGACGGTTTGACCACATCAATGGTCCTGTTCTCCCCCCACATGGTTTCACACATCTCCTTACTGCAGAAGACCATACGACCAGGTGGCCAGAGGTTGTCCCTCTAGCGTTGAGAACGGCTGCAGACATGGTTCAGGCATTGATCAACACCTGGGTTGCTTGGTTTGGCACTCCATTATTTACTTTGAACGCAGTCCCCAATTCACATCAAACCTCTGGGCTAAATGGCCCAGAACCATGGTGTTCAATTGCGTCACACCACAGCATGTCACCTGCTGTCAATTGTGCAAGCGGTATCACCATTCCTTAAGTACCTCCCTAATGATGAGTGTTTGTATAATCGTCTCTTTCTGGGGTTCAGAATGGCTCCAAAAGAGGACCTACACTCCTTTGCAGCTGAGCTGCTGAACAGGTAGCTACTATGGGTGCTGGATAATTTTATTCCTGTTACCACAACAGCCTGTTCGGCATCTCAGTAGTGTTCTGCCCTCCTCAGTAAATTCATTTCTTTTACACCTATTACTACTTCTCATCATGGCATACAGCACTCTTGGGTTCCAGTTGACCTATGTTGTACCTTGTTTGTTTTTGTCCGTGCACATCAATACCCCTTAAGTCCCTTTGCAATGGCACGTCCTGCAAAAAGACTTTTATTGTAGATAGGAAGTGTTGAAATAAAAATACTGTAAAAAGAAAGGAAGTGTTGAGCATTTAATATTTCAGTAATATTTGAGTAATCTCGTGTGTGTGTGTATGTGTGTGTGTGTGTGTGTGTGTATATAGGTTGATTAAGCATTCTTATTTAAATAATTCATTATGAGTTATATGTATAAATATGTAAATTGCAAACGTCATTACACTACCACGTGATGCATGTGCGCCTCACTTAAAGTAAACACGAAGTTAGACTTAAGTTCTATAGATTTTTTTTGTATCAAGTAGCCATTTATAAACTGCATTGTGAAGTGATTCAGACAACATCAGAGAAGAGACATTATCAGTTTATGTCCCAATGTACGAAGTCCAGGTGAGAGAGAGAGAAAGAGAGAGAGAGAGAGAGAGAGAAAAAAAAATAACTGATAAATTCATAGAGATTGCAAGTGTTTTCCCTGAATCTTACAGTTTCCTTCAGCTCAGTTTTAAATTTTCACTTGAAGAAAGACCTAAAAAGCAACTTAAATTTTACAATTTAACGTTTCCCTGAAATACTAATGGAAAGATAGAGCTTCATTTTTGCTTAAAATAGAGTTCTTTTGTCAGCATGGAAACAATGCAGGGGATCTGCTTCTTCTCACTGAACCACGGGTCTTCAGACCAAGACTCAAAGTGCATGGCCACCATGTAGTTGACCCTGGTTAAAATTTGCATGATCTCAAAATCCTTCCCATATTCTTTGAAAGCATTGCACAGAGCCTGTGCAAACCAAGAGCCCTTGCCTGGATTCCTCCACAAGTAGTATCCTGGTACAGTAGAATATGCATACAAGGAGTCAGCCTCCACTGGGATTTTGTATCGAGGATTTGCATCCGTTTCTACTTCGCCAGCGGAACCTGAGTCCGTTTGTACTCCCTCATCAAATTCTGAACCTCTACAAGCCTGAATGAAGAAGAGTTTTGGTTTCCCTACAAGGGTCTTGCACACGTCACCTCGAAAGAGAGAAGTGAGGGTCTTGATGGGCATTGCTCCATCGGTGCCATAGATCTTGCCTTCATCGCCATGGCTCAAAAGGATACAGGCAAAACATGCATTGTTGCTGTGGTTTTCCTGAGAAACATCCTGCAGTACTGTTTTCATCTGAGAACAAGTCTGGTCGTTTAAAACAATAACGTGGAAACCCAAAGAGCTAAAACACTTGAATAGATTTCCAGCATCAATGTCGGTGCCGTTACGCGCATTCATTTCTGTTACATCATCAAAATTCTTATTATTAATAATAATGCATTTTCCTAGTGTTTTGTAGTTCATGTCGTACAGATGTGTGGGTGCAACAATCCGTGTGCGATGATCAGTTATTTCAGGATCCTGCAGTTGTTCATCTTTTAATTTTCTCTTGCATTAGTCATTTTCTGCATCACAATGAGTTTCTCTAAAGGATCCCAACAGGCAAAAGTCTAAGTTCTATAGATTGCCTTAAACCAGCCCACCAAGACCTAGATGGCTCTACTACCATATCCCCTGCATCAGAACATAACTAGGTGCATGTCAGCACACTGCTAGGTGAACTAAGGGCACCTGCTATTATTCCAACCAAGGCATATAGGACCTGAACTGGGCAGTTCATACAAGCTCCAAACAGACTCGCGATGCCAGTTTTAGTGAATTCTGAGGCGTGAGGTGGTTGCTGAGAAGGGAAATGTAATGAGTGACAGATGACATCTATTGTTCATGATAGAAACTGTTCTAGGTAATTCATAAACACTATTACTGAGTTTAGTGTTCACTTTAATAGAAGGTGTCTGACGTGATGGGGCATCAGTGTAAGGCGACTGCTTTTGGTTTGTTGGTAATTATTAATTATTGGATTTGGCACATATAGCAAATAATTTTTAAGAGACTTTTGGATAGGTACATGGAGCTTAGAAAAATAGAGGGCTATGGGTAAGCCTAGCAATTTCTAAGGTAGGGACATGTTCGGCACAGTTTTATGGACTGAAGGGTCTGTATTGTGCTGTAGGTTTTCTGTGCTTCTAACTGTAGCTACCAGTCTTCAAATCTGAATATAGATTATAGATAAAATTTAAAATGCAGCTTTGAACAACAGGTTCCTAAAAGCCTTGAATCACAGACCAGACAATGCTGATTAAAATTCATTTAGATGTATGTGGTGTGGGTATAAATTGGGAGGTGTGAAGTTTGTGTGTAGTTTTAAAGAAAGCATTGTGGATGCATTGTAAATATGGAATTGTGCTTTGATGTTTAGCACATCAAATATTAGGTAGCGTAGGGCCAACCAAACCTTTCGACCAAAAGCGTCTCAATATAATGCCTGCTGCATCCTGTTTTGTGATTAAAGAGGCTGCCTCATATGTCCAAGTACTTTTCTCTGGTGACTTCATTCCCACAACAGTAATGGAAGTAAAGGGCTGTGGCTTTTGCTAACCATGTTTTAATCACAAAATCCATCAATAGTAATAACATGAAGCAGGCACATTCTGGATAGTGGGGGTCTTTAATGAAGAATGTTGCCTTCTTAATGCATCACCTCTTGAAGCTGTCCTCAGTAGTGGGGAGGGTTGTGACTGTGTTGGAACTGGCTGGGTCTGCAGCCTCTTGTAATCCTATTCTTTGGATCCACCATACATCTGCAGAAACTTGAGAGTCTTTGGTGTCATATCAAATATCTTCAAACTTCTAACGAAATAGAGCTACTGAGTGCCTCTTTCATGAGTCTGTCAATGTGGTGGGTTGAGAATAGATCCTCTGAGATACTAATAACCAGGAACTAGAAGCTCCTCTCCCTTTCTTCCTCTGACCTTTCAGTTAGGACTGGTGTATGTTCTCCTGACTACTTCCTGAAGACCACAATGCAAGGTTGTTGTTGCAGCACTATTCAACCAGCTGGTCTATCTCACTCAGACACACCACTTCATCACAGTATGAGATTTTGCCAACCTCAGTTGTATCCTCTTTGAATTTATAGATATCAGTGTAGTTGTGCCTAGCCACAGTCATGAATATATAGAAAGTAGAACAGTGGGCTAAGCACACATCCTTTAGCTGTTGTCAGCAAGGAGGAGATGTTATTACCAATCTGCACTGATTGATCTCCCAATAAAGAAATCAATGATCAGTTGCAGAGGCCCAGGTTTTGAAGTTTGTTGATTAGTAATGAGAGGATGATGGTGTTGAACGCCAAGCTGTAATTGATAAACAGCAGCATGACATATGTTTTATGCCGTCCAGGTGGTCCAAGGCTGGGTGGCGAACCAGTGAGATTGTGTTAGCTGTAGGCCTGTTTTGCTGGTAGGCAAATTATAGTAGGTTCAAGTCCTTGCACAAGTAGGACTTAATTATAGCTATGGCCAACCTCTCAAATTATGTGTGAGTGCTACCTTGTGATAGTCATTGAGGCAGCTCACCCTTACTTGGGCACCGGTATAACTGATTGCCAGAGATTGGTGGTGTTCTTGAATACTCCAACCAGCTGGTCAGCACAGATTTTCAGTAGCTTGAAGACCTGTCTTGAGGCCTGACACCTTGCAAAGGTTCACCCTCTTGAAGGATGTTCTGACATCTGCCTCTGAGAAGAGATTGCAGGGTCACCAGATGCTAAGAGAATTCACACACAAGTAGTGTTTCTATCCTTTTCAAAGTGTGCATAAAAGGCATTGAGCTCATTGGGGAGTGAAGCTTCACTGTCATTTGTGCTGTTAGGTTTCACCTATAGGAAGTAACGGACTGTAAGCATTACCACAGCTGTTATGCATTTGATTGTGTCTCTTAATTTCAAAAGGATTTGCTTCTTTGCTCTCATGATGGCCTTCTGTGTTTTGTACCTGAACTTTTTGTAGGGTTCTCAATTACCAATCTTGATTGTCACAGATCAATATCAGCAAAAGCCAGAAAAATAAAATTTCTATGATTTTTTTGCTGCTATCATCCTTGCTCTAAATTTTTCTTTTTCATTTATTTTGCTATCTAAGAGTTCTGATTATTTTTCTCAGCTAGAAAGACAAAATCTTTCAAAAGGTATATAGTTTAATCACAAGTTCTCTAACCCTGTTTTTCTGTCTGATTTATAATGCCCTTGAGGAAAACTACTCTGTTTAGTTGGACGTATTTATCACTAATTGCAATAATACCACCAGATCTCTTCTATATTTTGGTTAATTATATAACATTGTTCTTATGCAATCCCAGTGTTATGTGTTGAATCCTTATAGCCATGAATGTAAGTAATAGTTTTTGGATCTCTTCAGTAAATTAAAATTATTTCTGAAAACACTAATCGAACATGTAACAGAACAAAATCCTGTAAATTGCTTCACTATATTAGATGACAGAGAAAATGGAAACCGTGAAACATGGTTTCAAAGATCAGAAAGCTTATAAAGTTATCATGTGTCACACATTGTTAAATATCTTATTTATTTCCAGGCATTGAACATCGCTGGTGCTGGTCCTTTCAGTGATGTGGTTTTATGTATGACACCAGCATCTGTTCCAGCTGCCGTAGGTTTTGTACAAGTTATGGATGAGGATCAGCTTGATGTGCCACTTGATTTCCAGTCAACTTGTCTTGCAATACAGTGGGAAGAGCCTTGTGATCATGGTTCTGAAATCACAAACTACAGTATTGACTTCGGTGAAAGACAGCCAATAATCGTGGACAGAACCACTAGCCATGTCATTGGAAATCTGCAGCCAGATACCACTTACAGGTATGTTAGGTTACAAGAATTTTCGTGCCCCGCATGAGTTTAGATTGACCACTTTAAGAGCTAAAGCTAAGTTTTGATAGCCAGGAAATCTTTTATTATGGCCAAGTATGAACAATTTTTATGCTCAATTATAAAATGTATGAAACATCATTTGATTAGATTAATCTTTAGTTAAGCACAGTGAATTTTGTACTTTCAAAGGAAATTACTGTGTGCACTCTTTTAGCCTGATGGAATTGACCAGAGCAAAGCGATATGTATTGCAGCCCGTAAAGAAAGTCCACTCTTTTTAACCTTTTAATTTCCGTTTTATGGTGTACTTAAAGTAATGTTTTAATTGGTGGAATGTAAATGTTTCAAAAAGTAATTTTTCTAAAGAATTACAACAATAAGAAGAGTATTTTGTGCCTGGTGTTTCAGCAAAAAGCTGACTATAATGTAAGGCATAGACTATTTTCTAAATGGAGAGAAAATTGAAAAATTAGAGGTGGAAACTGACTTGGGAGTCCTTGTACAGGTTTCCGTAAAGGTTAACTCGCAGGTTGAGTTGATAGTAAGGAATGCAAATGCAATATTAGCATTCATTTTGAGAAGACTAGAATATAGGAGCAAGGATGTGATGATGAGGCTTTATAAGGTGTTGGTTAGACTACACTTGGAGTACTGTGAGCAGTTTTGGATCCTTTATCTAGAAAAAGATAAGCTGGCATTAGAGAAGGTCCAAAGGAGCTTCACGGGAATGGGTTAACGTATGAGGATTGTTTGATGGCTCTGAGCCTATATTCGCTGTAGTTTAGAAGAATGAAGGGGGAGCTCAATGAAACCTATCAACTATTGAAAGGTCTAGATGGAGTTAATGTGGAGAGAGTGTTTCCTATAGTGGGTGAGTCTAGGAACCAGAGGGCATAGCCTTAGAATAGAGGGATGTTCATTTGGAACAAAGCTGAGGAAGAATTTTTTTAGACTGAGAGTGGTGAATCTGTGGAATTCATTGTCATGGATGCTGTGGAGGCCAAGTTATTGGGTATATTTAAAACACAGGTTGCTAGGTACTTGATTAGTCAGGGCATCAAAGGTCCTAGAGAGAATGCAGGAGAATTGTGTTGTGAGAGATTGTAGCGGTGTGCTACAAACAGCGCTAGAATTACGACACGGAGTCGGTAACTGCAGTCGAAGGAAAAACTTTATTCGAAAACTTCAGCCTCACTTTTAAGCCTCTGTCAACCGGCCCCCCATGGCGAAGAGGCTCCAAAGCTCTGTGCTCGCAAACCCCCGTAGGCTATCTAATTGTGAGTCGGTTCGGATACGCTAGGAAATGAGGCGCTACATAACCCCCCCCCAGAACCGGCGATACACCCCCCAATGTCCACAGCCTGGGCCAGAACCTGCTTGGGAGGTCGGCCTCTGCGCCGAGGCGCCGGAAACTCGGCCGGTTGCGCCAGGTCCACATGGGCCGGCTTGAGGCGGTCCACCGTGAAAACCTCCTCCTTCCCCCCAACGTCCAGCACGAACGTGGACCCGTTGTTCCGGAGCACCGTAAACGGCCCCTCGTATGGCCGCTGCAGCGGCGGCCGATGCCCGCCCCTTCGTACAAACACAAACTTACAGTTCCGTAGGTCTTTGGGTACGCAGGTCGGGTGCCGCCCATGCTGTGACGTGGGTATGGGGGCCAGGTTACCGAGCTTCTCGCGAAGTCTGCCCAGGACTGCAGCGGGTTCTTCCTCTTGCCCCCTCGGGGCTGGTAGGAACTCCCCGGGGACGGCCAGGGGCGCGCCGTATACCAACTCGGCCGACGAGGCGTGCAGGTCGTCCTTGGGCGCTGTGCGGATGCCGAGAAGGACCCAGGGAAGCTCATCCGCCCAGTTGGCTCCTCGCAGGCGGGCCATGAGGGCCGACTTCAGGTGACGGTGGAAACGCTCCACTAGCCCGTTCGACTGTGGGTGGTAGGCAGTGGTGTGGTGCAGCTGAGTCCCCAAAAGGCTGGCCATAGCTGACCACAGGCTGGAGGTGAACTGGGCGCCTCTGTCGGAGGTAATGTGGGCTGGTACACCAAAGCAGGATATCCAGGTGGCGAGCAGGGCTCGGGCGCAAGATTCGGAGGTGGTGTCGGTGAGCGGGACCGCCTCTGGCCATCTTGTGAACCGGTCCACGATAGTCAGGAGGTAACGCGCTCCGCGCGACACTGGCAGGGGGCCCACGATATCCACATGAATGTGGTCGAAACGCCGGTGGGCGGGATGGAACTGCTGCGGTGGGGCTTTGGTGTGCCGCTGAACCTTGGCCGTCTGGCAGTGCATGCACGTTCTGGCCCATTCACTGACCTGTTTGCGGAGACCGTGCCAAACGAACCTGCTGGAAACCAGCCGGACAGTTGTCCGGATGGAGGGATGCGCCAAGTTATGAATGGAGTCGAAAACACGTCGCCGCCAGGCTGCGGGGACGACCGGACGGGGCCGGCCGGTGGCGACGTCACAGAGTAGGGTCCTCTCACCTGGGCCCACGGGGAAGTCCTGGAGCTGCAAACCAGAGACTGCAGTCCTGTAACTCGGAATCTCCTCATCTACCTGCTGTGCCTCTGCCAGTGCCTCAAAGTCTACCCCTTGGGAAAGGGCATGAACGGTAGGGCGAGAGAGCGCATCCGCCACGACATTGTCCTTACCCGAGACGTGCCGGACATCCGTTGTGTATTCAGAGATGTAGGACAGGTGGCGTTGCTGGCGGGATGACCAGGGGTCGGATGCTTTCGTAAACGCAAAGGTAAGCGGTTTGTGGTCCGTGAACGCGGTGAAGGGCCGGCCTTCTAGGAAGTACCTGAAATGCCGGATTGCCAGGTAGAGCGCCAACAGTTCCCGGTCAAAAGCACTGTACTTGAGCTCGGGTGGCCGCAGGTGTTTGCTGAAAAACGCCAGGGGTTGCCAGCGACCTGCGATGAGCTGCTCCAGCACCCCACCGACTGCCGTGTTTGATGCGTCCACTGTGAGGGCGGTAGGGGTGTCCATTCTGGGATGTACTAGCATTGCGGCGTCAGCCAAAGCTTCCTTCGTTTGAACGAAAGCGGCGGCGGACTCCTCGTCCCAGGTAATGTTCTTGCTCGGACCCGACATCAGGGCGAACAGGGGGCGCATGATCCGGGCAGCTGAAGGGAGGAAGCGGCGGTAGAAATTGACCATACCTACGAATTCCTGAAGGCCTTTGATCGTGGTGGGTCGGGGGAAGTGGTGGACCGCATCTACCTTAGCGGGCAGAGGGGTTGCCCCGTCTTTAGTAATCCTGTGGCCCAGGAAGTCAATGGTATCAAGTCCGAACTGGCATTTGGCAGGGTTGATTGTAAGACCGTACTCACTCAGTCGGGCGCAGAGTTGACGGAGGTGGGACAGATGCTCCTGACGACTGCCGCTGGCTATGAGGATGTCATCCAAATAGATGAACGCGAAGTCCAGGTCCCGTCCCACCGCGTCCATTAACCGCTGGAACGTCTGTGCGGCATTCTTCAGGCCGAACGGCATGCGGAGGAACTCGAAGAGGCCAAACGGGGTGATGAGAGCCGTTTTGGGGACGTCGTCAGGATGCATCGGGATTTGATGGTACCCTCGGACAAGGTCGACCTTGGAGAAGATCCGGGCGCCGTGCAGGTTTGCCGCAAAGTCCTGAATGTGCGGCACAGGGTAGCGGTCCGGTGTGGTAGCCTCGTTCAGCCTGCGGTAGTCGCCGCACGGTCTCCAGCCCCCCGTCGCTTTGGGCACCATGTGCAGGGGGGAAGCCCAGGGGCTGTCGGACCGCCGGATGATCCCCAATTCCTCCATTCTCTGGAACTCCTCCTTCGCCAGTCGGAGCTTGTCCAGGGGAAGCCGCCGAGCACGGGCATGGAGGGGTGGTCCCTGTGTCGGGATGTGGTGCTGTACGCCGTGCCTGGGCATGGCTGCTGTGAACTGCGGTGCCAGAACCGATGGGAACTCCGCCAGGACCCTGGTGAAATCGTTGTCGGACAGCGTGATGGAGCCGAGGTGAGGGGCTGGCAACTGGGCCGCGCCCAGGGAGAACGTCTGAAAGGTCTCGGCGTGTACCAGTCTCTTCCTGGGCAGGTCAACCAGCAGGCTGTGAGCTCGCAAAAAATCCGCACCCAGAAGCGGTTGGGCTACGGCGGCCAGTGTGAAGTCCCACGTGAACTGGCTGGGGCCGAACTGTAGCTGCACCTGACGGGTGCCATAGGTCCTTACTGTGCTGCCATTCACGGCCCGCAGGGGGGGACCCGGTGCCCTGCTGCGGGTGTCGTAACTCGTCGGAGGTAAAAAGCTGACCTCAGCCCCAGTATCGACCAAAAACCGGCGTCCCGACCTGCTATCCCACACATACAGGAGGCTATCCCGATGGCCAGCCGCCGTAGCCATCAGCGGCGGCTGGCCCTGGCGTTTCCCGGGAACTTGCAGGGCGGGCGGCAACGGCGGGCTTCTGCGCCCCACCGCTGGTGGTAGAAGCACCAGTGGTCATTGGGCCGGGGGTTAGTGGGCTCTGTGGCCGGGCCTGGACTGGTTTGCTGCCGGGAGCGTGGCTGGGAGATCTGTGCGATGGACGCCCCGCTCACCTTTTTGGCGTTCCACAGCAAGTCCGCCCGGGCTGCCACCTTCCGGGGGTCACTGAAATCCGCGTCGGACAGCAGCAGGCGTATGTCCTCGGGCAGCTGCTCCAGGAATGCCTGCTCAAACATGAGGCCTGTGTGTCCCTCGGCCAGAGACAACATCTCATTCATTAAAGCCGATGGAGGTCTGTCGCCCAAGCCGTCCAGGTGCAGTAAACGGGCAGCCCGCTCGCGCCGTGAGAGTCCGAAAGTCCTGAGGAGCAGGGCTTTGAATTCCGTGTACTTGCCGTCTGCCGGGGGCGACTGTACGAACTCCGCGACCTGGGCAGCTGTGTCCTGGTCGAGGGAGCCCACCACGTAGTAGTAGCGGGTGTCTTCTGAGGTGATCCGGCGAACGTGGAATTGGGCTTCGGCTTGCTGGAACCATAGGTCCGGGCGCTGTGTCCAGAAACCCGGCAGTTTCAACGAAACCGCATGAACAGAGGCGGCGTCGGTCATTTCTGGTCCAAAAATCGTTTGGACCGTCGGGGTCACCAATTGTAGCGGTGTGCTACAAACAGCGCTAGAATTACGACACGGAGTCGGTAACTGCAGTCGAAGGAAAAACTTTATTCGAAAACTTCAGCCTCACTTTTAAGCCTCTGTCAACCGGCCCCCCATGGCGAAGAGGCTCCAAAGCTCTGTGCTCGCAAACCCCCGTAGGCTATCTAATTGTGAGTCGGTTCGGATACGCTAGGAAATGAGGCGCTACAAGATAATAAATCAGCCATAGTGGAATGGTGGAACAGTGGAATTGGCCAAATGGCACAATTCTGCTCCGATGTCTTATGGTCTTACATCGTTCATTAGTTATAAGCCCTGAACAGGTAAAGGAGCATATGGGAATGCTTAAATAATAACAGAAAATACTGGAACAGTTAAACAGCATCTGAGAAATGAGGATCAACATTTGGTCTGAAGCCCTTCGTCAGAAGTTTGGAGAGAAAATTAGTAACCACTCAGTTTGGACTGCTCATATGGATGTGGAACACATAACTGATAGCAATAGAGAATTGACTCTGTATACTACAGTTCAGAAAGTTTCAACATTTTTATCCTTTGCTGATACATCAAGCAATTAAGGTGGCAAACAGTATGCTTTATTCCAAAAGAATTTGAGTACAAAAACAATAACAAGTAACTGAAATTAAAAGTGCCCCTGGTGATACTGGAAGTTTTTGTGCAAATCTGATCTCCCTATCTAAAGAAGGATTTACCTGCAGTGGAGAAATGCATCATTTCACTACATTTGATTTCTGCAGTGAGTAGATTGTCCAAAGAAAAGAGTTAAAGTACACTGGATTTATACTCTACGGTTTAGAAGAATGAACAATGATCTCATTTAAACATACAAAGGTTACAATAATTTATACAGGAATAATATTTCCTCTTGCTGTGATATTTAGAAGGTGGGATCACAGTTTCAAAATGGGGTTGGCAATTCAAACTGAGATAAAAAATATTCATCCAAAGGACAATGAAACTTGGACCTCTCTACCCCAGAGAGCTATGCAAGCTTAGTCAATGAGTATGCACAGAGGAGTATAGGATAGGAACAGCTCTTCAGTGCACAATCTCTATACCAACCATAATGCCAATTTAAACTAACCTCATTTACTTGCACGTGGTCAGTATCACAATGTCCCTTGCCTGTTCATGAGCCTGTTTGCTTTGCCCTTAAATGCTGCTATCATATCTGCTTCCACCACTTCCTTTGGCAGCATATTCCAGGAACTTACACTCTCCTTGTTTAAATAAAAGCTTGCCTTGCAAAGCTCTTTCAAATTCCCACCTCTTACCTTGAACCTATACCTCCAGTGTTGATGTTTTCATCCTAAGTGGTGGTGGGGGGGGGGGGGGGGGGCGGGGTGGAAACTATCTACCCTATCTGTGCCACTTGTTCAAGCTGTCTAGATATACAAGTCTGGGCAGTACGATTATGGAGAGCAGGCTGTTGCCCATGTGGTAGGAATGGCAAAGACCAATACAGTTTGGTACCAGCAGTGTCGCAGGAGTTGCCAGTCAACTGCCTTTGGAACTCCAGCTCCAGATGTTTTCCTTCTAGATGAGCTGCCAATTACAGCTGATGAGCCCCATGTGCCCAAAGCAACTGGTTTGAAAGTGCCAGTAACTCGCTTTGTCCCTTTTCCTGTCAATAGAGATGGTTCTGATGGGCTTAGTAGCTAAGTCACACATGAAGCCAGGAGCTGGACTTAGTTGTCAGAGACTATTTGAGGCATATGCCATTGGGAGCATTTAATAGGTAGTGGGAGCTTGTCCCCATTACCACCCTTGGCTATAGCACCCTTAAGGAATCTTTATAATTTTATAAACATCTGTAAAGTCACTCCTCAATATCCAGTGCCCCAGATAAAGAATTTCTAGGTTTATTCAACTTCTTGTTGTTAATAGTACTATCTAATTCAGGCAACATTCTGATGAACCTCTTTTGCATCCCTCCAAAGCCTCCACATTTCTCCTGTAATATATTGACCAGAACTGCATATGATACTCCAGCGATGGTCAAATCAAAGTTTTATACACCTTAATTCATTAATAGATTTTAAGATAAAGAAAATAAAGACCCTAATGGTAAAATCCACCTGTGATCTGATTGGTGGAAAAAGAACTGGGGACAAGTGGCCTACGCCTATTTCTTATGCTCCTCTGAAAGTTGTCTGTTACTGTCTCTACCTCCTTCCAGACCAGCATAGGGATCAACCATCAAACTACTACCCGCAAGTATTCAACAAGTAACTGAAGCAATATGATGAAGGCTATCATTTAAAAATAACATTTACAATATGAAACACTTGTCCAATATCACTGCATATCGTTAATATATAAATAGCATTTGCTTACAGAATCTGCAGTCCCATTTCAAAATCAAAATAATTATAAAGCTACCTTGATGATGCTGCTGTATTTAACCATCAAAAACATCCTTTTGTACTTTCAGGCTGCGAGTTCAGGCTATAAACAGCATTGGACCTGGTCCTTTTAGCCACACTATTAAAGCAAAAACAAAACCACTGCCTCCAGAACCACCTCGGATAGAGTGTGTGGCTTCTAGTCATCAAACTCTGAAGCTTAAATGGGGAGAAGGCACTGCAAAAACCTTGGCATCAGAAGCTATACAGTACGTCTTGCAGATGGAAGATAAGAATGGAAGGTAAATTGGACAACTTTCTGTTATGGTTAGAATACTTTAACACAAATTTAAATTCATTGATTAGGCAAACAAAGGGAAAGTCTTTTCAAAGACTTTCAAACTTTAGTAGGCAGAGAGGTTGCAATACACAAAATGTTGAAGGAACTTAGCATCCATGGAGGAAAATGAATTTCAGGTTGAGACCCTGTAACAGGAAGAGAGGTTGCATAAGGTGCTAAATGCTAGCTTTCTCCCTTTCTGCGTATTTATATCTGGTGTCCAAAGGCACCTCTTTCTCATGGTTATTCAATAATTAAGCATTCACTGTGTGATAAAGATTGGTACTAATGACCAAATGAAGAGTATAATTGCCTATCAAAATCTGTATTAGATTTATGACTGACCTATATAATGCATTTTTTTTTTGTTTTTACGCAGCAGTACAATGCAGACGTTAAATTACTATAAAAAACAAAAACAAGCAGTGCAAAATAAAAGAAATACTGAGGTAGTTTTCATAGTTTAATGAACTATCCAGAAATCTGATGGCAGAACGGAAGAAGCTGTTTCTGACTCATTGAGTCTGGAGCTTCAAATCTGATGGCAAAAAAAATGATCATGTCCCGGATGGCAAGTGTCTTTAGTGATAGTTGCATCTTCTTGAGACACCACTGCTTCAGATGCCCTCCTCAAATGGCAGGGGTAGGAGGGTTTATGCTGATGATAGAGCTGGCTGAGTCTACGAGTGATGAGCATGTCATGTTTTTTTTTATAAAGAATTCTATTAATTCACTAAGAATTGTGTTTCAGCCTGTTATGAAATAGTCTGTTATTTGAGAAATACAGCAATTTGACTTTAATCTTACCAAGAGCAGTTGACAAAGATTTTACAAAGAGAAGTAAATAAAGTGAACTCTGATTCTGCATGATTGATATAACAATGTACATAAAGAGAAAAGCACAAACTCATTAAATCACGATTATGTTCATACAGACTTGATTGCTACGTTCAGTAAACTGAAATGTGGATTGTGTAATTAACTTCTGTTGTGTTATTCCCATGAGCAAATGGAACTGACTTGCATTGGATTTTCAATACTTGTAGAAATCCACTTAGAATAGTACAGCACAGAAGCCATTCGGCCTGCGATGTTGTACAAAACCAGCTAAAAAGCAAATCAAAAACACCCAAACTTTAAGTCCTATACCATGTCCATATTCTGTCATCTTCTTTACATCCAAACATCTCTTTTTCTTTTCCAAATATTTTTATTAGTTTCTACATAGAAGAATACAGAATACAAGAAAGTGTATATAAAAGGTCAAAAAAGATATTTAAAAAGTGATATTTAAGCCTACCTGGTCAATACCTGTGGAGGAGGGGGAACTGCGCAGGCACGAGTGACGTCAGCGTCGAGCGCGCACTTTAAAAGGCAGGACTTCTTTTCAGAGTGGTCATTTGAATCGGGAGCAAGTTACAGCTTGTGATTCAGCTGGGAGCTCAGAGAATTCGACCGTGAAGGTAGGATTTAAGCCTACCTGGTCAATACCTGTGGAGGAGGGGGAACTGCGCAGGGGCAAGTGACGTCAGCGTCGAGCGCGCACTTTAAAAGGCAGGGCTTCTTTTCAGAGCGGGCAGCGGAGTCCGTGGAAGCAGAGTCCTGGGCTTTGGCTAAGTGGGCTTCGGCGTAAGGGGACTTCGGTAAGCTTGTATGATTGCTCGCTGAGGGGAAGAAGGTAAGGTCACTAGGTGCTTTTTAGACTTATTCTATCAATCCAGTTCAGGTATGGGGGAGACAGTCAGAGCAGTGGTGTGCTCCGTATGCAGTATGTGGGAGGTCAGGGTCAACACAGTTGTCCCTGATGACCACACCTGCAAAAGGTGCGTCCAGCTGCAGCTCCTATCAGACCGAGTTAGGGAGTTGGAGCAGGAGCTGGATGAACTACGGATCATTCGGGAGGTGGAGGCAGAGATAGATAGGAGTTATCAGAAGGTAGTCACACCAAAAAACCAAGAAGTAGGCAGATGGGTGACGGTCCAGAGAGGCAGGGGGAGCAGGCAGAGAGAGCAGAGCACCCCTGCGGCCATTCCCATTAACAATAAGTATACCGTACTGGATACTGTTGATGGGGATGACCTACCAGGAATGAGTTGTAGTGGTCCTGCCTCTGGCACAGAGGTTGAACCCTCAACTAGAAAGGGGAGGAGGGAAGAGAAGAGAGCGATAGTTTTAGGGGACTCTTTAGTTAGGGGGGCAGATAGGAGATTTTATGGGGCAGATCGGGAGTCTCGGATGGTATGTTGCCTCCCTGGTGCCAGGGTCCGGGACATCTCAGATCGGGTGCAGGCTATTCTTGAGAGTGAGGGCATGAACCCAGATGTAGTGGTCCATGTAGGGACCAATGATGTAGGTAAGGTGAGTGAGGGGGTCCTGCTTAGAGAGTTCAGGGAGTTAGGAGTGAAGCTGAAAGGCAGGACCTCCAGGTTGACAATCTCGGGATTGCTACCTGTGCCACGTGCGAGTGAGGCGAAGAATAGAATGATTATGCACATTAATACGAGGCTGAGAGCATGGTGCAGGAAGGAAGGGTTCAGGTTTTTGGATAATTGGTCTTTGTTCCAGGGACATTGGGATCTGTTTCGAAGGGATGGTCTACATCTGAACCGGAGGGGTACTAACATTCTTGCAGGAGTATTTGCCAGTGCTGCTCGGGGGGGTTTAAACTAGATGTGCAGGGGGCAGGGATCCAGATCCAGAGGGTTGGTCAGAAGGTGCATGGGGTTAAATGTGCACAAGGTTTGGGTGATCTTGAGAAGGTCATCAAAATTCAGGGTGCAATTTGCCCGATGGAAGTTCAAGGAGCTGGGTTAGGTACAGTAGACAGTGTTTTAAGCAAAGAGAGGAGGAATGGGCTAAGAATTCTATACTTGAATGCGCGTAGTGTCAGAAATAAGACAGATGAGCTTGAAGCTCAGATGAAAATGGGGAACTATGATATTGTTGGGATAACGGAGACATGGCTGCAAGGGGATCAGGCCTGGGAATTGAGTGTACCAGGGTATACGTGCTATCGTAGAGACAGAAATATGGGAAGAGGGGGTGGGGTGGGGTGGCCCTGTTGGTGAGGAATGAGATTCCGTCCTTAGCAAGAGGTGACTTGGGAACAGGGGAAGTAGAGTCTGTGTGGAGTGAGCTGAGGAACAGTAAGGGTAAAAAGACCCTAATGGGTGTTGTGTACAGGCCCCCAAACAGTAGCGTGGATATTGGGTACAAGTTGATTAGGGAGTTAACATTGGCATATGCTAAAGGTAATGCAGTCGTTATGGGAGATTTCAACATGCAGGTGGACTGGGAGAATCAGGTAGGTGCTGGACCCCAGGATAGGGAGTTTGTGGAGTGTCTAAGGGATGTATTTTTGGAACAGCTTGTGCTTGAGCCAACCAGGAACGAGGCTATTTTGGACTTGGTGATGTGTAATGCACAGGAATTGATAAGTGATCTTGAAGTAAAGGAGCCATTAGGAAGTAGTGATCATAACATGATAAGTTTTTATCTACAATTTGAGAGGATAAGGGCAGATCAGAGGTGTCAGTGTTGCAAGTAAATAAAGGAGACTACGGAGCCATGAGGGAAGAGCTGGCCAAAGTTAAATGGGCGGATGCCCTGGCAGGAAAGACAGTGGATCAGCAGTGGCAGATATTCTTGGGCATAATACAAAAGATGCAAATGCAGTTCATTCCAATGAGAAGGAAGGATTCAAAGAGGGGGAAGGGGCCACAGTGGTTGACAAAGGAAGTCAGAGATTGTATAGCGTTAAAGAAAAAGAAGTATGACAGGGCTAAGATGAGTGGGAATACAGATGATTGGGAAAGTTTTAAGGAACAGCAGATCTTAACTAAAAAAGCAATACGGAGAGAAAAAAACAGGTATGAGCTGTCTAGCCAGGAATATAAAAGGTGATAGCAAAAGCTTTTTTAGCTATGTGAAGAGAAAGAAGATAGTTAAGAACAATGTTGGCCCCTTGAAGAATGAATTGGGAGAAATTGTTATGGGAAACAGGGAAATGGCAACAGAATTTAATGCGTACTTTAGATCTGTCTTCACCAGGGAGGACACAAGCAATCTCCCAGATGTATGGATGGGCCAGGGTCATAAGATATCAGAGGAATTGAGACAGATTGACATTAGGAAAGAAACTGTGATGACTAGACTGGTAGGACTGAAGGCTAATAAATCCCCGGGTCCAGATGGTCTGCATCCGAGGGTTCTAAAAGAGGTGGCTCAGGAAATTGCGGATGCATTGGTAATCATTTTCCAATGTTCGTTAGATTCAGGATCAGTTCCTGAAGATTGGAGAGTGGCTAATGTTGTCCCACTTTTCAAGAAGGGAGGGAAGGAGAAAACGGAGAACTATTCTAATGTCAGTCGTGGGGAAGATGCTTGAGTCCATTATTAAGGACGAAATAGCGGCACATCTAGACGGCAGAAATAGGATTAGGCCGAGCCAGCATGGATTTACCAAGGGCAAATCATGCTTGACTAATCTGTTGGAGTTTTTTGAGGGTATAACAAGGATGTTAGAGGAGGGTAAGCCAGTGGATGTTGTGTACCTAGATTTTCAGAAGGCATTCGATAAGGTGCCACATAGGAGATTGGTGAGTAAAATCAGAGCTCATGGCATTGGGGGCAGGGTTTCAACATGGATAGAAAACTGGTTGGCAGATAGAAAGCAAAGGGTAGCAGTGAATGGGTGTTTCTCAGACTGGCTGGAGGTGACTAGTGGGGTACCACAGGGCTCTGTATTGGGACCACAGCTCTTTACGATTTATGTCAATGATTTAGATGAGGGCATTGAAAACTATATCAGCAAGTTTGCTGACAATACTAAACTGGGTGGCAGTGTGACATGCGAAGAGGACGTTAGGAGAATACTGGGAGACTTGGATAGGCTGAGTGAGTGGGCAGATACTTGGCAGATGTCATTCAATGTGAATAAATGTGAAGTTATCCACTTTGGAAGCTGGAACAAGAGGGCAGAGTATTGTCTGAACGGTGTTGAGTTAGGTAAGGGAGAAATGCAAAGAGACCTAGGAGTCCTAGTTCACCAGTCAATGAAGGTGAATGAGCAAGTGCAACAGGCAGTGAAGAGGGCAAATGGAATGTTGGCCTTTGTTACAAGGGGAATTGAATACAAGAGCAAGGATGTTCTTTTGCATTTGTACAGGGCCCTGGTGAGACCACACCTGGAATATTGTGTACAGTTTTGGTCTCCAGGTTTAAGGAAGGACATTCTGGCAATTGAGGAAGTGCAGCGTAGATTCACTAGGTTGATTCCTGGGATGGCAGGGCTGTCTTACGCAGAGAGATTGGAGAGATTGGGCTTGTACACGCTGGAATTGAGGAGATTGAGAGGGGATCTGATTGAAACGTTTAAGATAATTAAAGGATTTGATAGGATTGAGGCAGGAAATATGTTCCAGATGTTGGGAGAGTCCAGTACCAGAGGGCATGGATTGAGAATAAGAGGTCAGTTATTTAAAACAGAGTTGAGGAAGAGCTTCTTCTCCCAGAGAGTTGTGGAGGTGTGGAATGCACTGCCTCGGAAGACGGTGGAGGCCAATTCTCTGGATGCTTTCAAGAAGGAGCTGGATAGATATCTGATGGATAGGGGAATCAAGGGATATGGGGACAAGGCAGGGACTGGGTATTGATAGTGAATGATCAGCCATGATCTCAGAATGGCGGTGCAGACTCGAGGGGCCGAATGGTCTACTTCTGCGCCTATTGTCTATTGTCTAAAACTACCAATTACATTATACCTGTTCAAAATAACAATCACATTACTCTGTATTCATATAAGTCAATCAATAGTTATATTGAACTATGCTGATTTATTACAAAGAAAAGAATCTAACCCCTACCAAGACCAAAGCTGTTCATTAAGGAGAAAAGAAGGTAAAATACCTTCTCATATAATAAAAATTAATAATAGCCAACGTCTGAGTTTAAACAATGAATTGAAGGTTTTATAAATAATTCAGAAAAGGTCCCCACAATGTTTGAAAGTCTTGACAAGATTCAGAAATCGAACAACGAATCTTCTCTAAATCTGAACATGACATAATGTCGCATAACCATTGAGCATGAGTTGGAGGAAAAACATTTTTCCATTTAAACAAAAGCATCCTCCTAGCTATAAGAGAGCTAAAGGCCAAAATATGTAATTCTAGAACCCTAGGCCGGAATCCAAACATCTCTTAAAAGCCTGTAATGTATTTGTCTCTACCACCATACCCTAGGCAGTGCATTCCAAGCATCCACCATTCTCTGAGTAAAAACCTTACCCTTCATATTCCCCTTGAATATTCCCCCCTCTCATCTTCAATGCATGCCCTCTGGTATTAGACATTTCAACCCTGTGAATCAGATACTCTCTGTCTCTCTGTGATACTCTCCATCTATGTCTCTCATAATTTTGTAAACCTATCAGATTTCCCTCAGTTTCCGGTGCTGCAGGGAAAATAATCCAAGTTTATCCAGCCTCTCAAGATAGCATGTGCCCTCTAAACCAGGCATTATCCAATAAACCTCTTCTGCACCCTCTCCAAAACCTCAATATCCTTCCTTTAGTGGGGCAACCAGAACTGTACGCAATACTCCAGAGGTGGCCTAACCAGAGTTCAATAAAGTTACAACATAACCTCCTGAGTTTTGAACTCATTGCCTCAATAAAAGCAAGCATTCCATAAGCCTTCTTAACCACATTATCAACCTGTGTAGCCACTTTCAAGGAGCTATGAACTAGATCCCAAGATCTCTCTGCTCAGCAACACTACTATATGTTCTGCCCTTAACAGCATACTGTCTCTTTGCATTTATGCTACTGAGGTACAACATCTCACATTTTATTTGGGTTAAACTTGATGTGCCATTTCTCAGCCCATATCTGCAACTAATATATATTGCGGTATATTCTTTGCCAGTCTTTTACACCATTCACAACTCCACCAGTTTTGGTATCATACACAACTTTACTAACCCACCCAACCACATTTTCATCCAGGTCATTTATATACAGCTGTAAGAAAAAGTTGGTGAACCCTTTGCAATTACCTGATATTCTGTATTAATTATTCAAAATGTCTGATCTTTATCTTAAGTCACTATAATAGACAAGCAAAATCTGCCTAAACTAAACACACAAACAATTGTATTTCTCATCAATACTGAGTACACTATTTCAACAATCACTGTCTATGTTCAAACAAATATGTGAACCTGTGGGGTAATGCCTTCTGCAAAAGCTATTTGGAGTCAGGTGTTCCAATCAATGAGATGAGATTGGAGATGTGGGTTACTGACAGAGTCTGCTCTTCTCAAGAAAGATCTGTTTATGTGCACCATGCCTCAATCAAAACAACTTTCAGAGGACCTTGGAAAAAGAATTAGAGAGATGCATGAAGCTGGAGAAGGCTACAAAAGCATTTCTAAAGACCCGAGTGTTCATCAGTCCACAGTAAGAAAAATTGACTACAAATGAGGAAATTCAGTACTGTTGCTACTCTCCCTAGGAGTGCACATCCTGCAAAGATGACACCAAGAGCACAACGTGCATTGCTGAAGGAGGTGAAAAAGAACCCAAGGGTAACAGCAGAAAACCTGCACAAATCTCTAGAACTTATGGAAGTCTCGGTCCATGTGTCCATTATAAGAAAAACACTGAACAAGAATGGTGTTCATGGAAAGACACCACAGTGGAAACCACTGCTCTCCAAAAAAAAAAATCATCTGTACATGTCCCAAGTTTGCAAAAGGCCACCTGGATGTTCCACAGTGCTTCTGGGACAATGTTCTGTGGACAGTTGAGACAAAAGTTGAACCTTTTGGCAGAAATGCACCACCACTGTGTTAGGAGGGAAAAGGGCACTGCACACCGACATCAAAACTTTATCCCAGCTGTGAAGCATTGTGTAAGGAGTATCATGGTTTGGGGTTGCTGTGCTACCTAAGGGCCTGGACAGCTTGCAATCGTTGTATCAAGACATTTTACAGGAGAGTGTCAGGGTAGCACATCTATCACCTGTAGCTTAATAGAAGTTGGATGATACAACAAGACAATGATCTGAAACACGAGTAAATCAACAACAAAATGGACTAAAAAGAAAAAAAAAGCTTTGGAATGGCCAAGTCAGAGTCTAGACCTTAACCCAATTGAGATTTTGTGGCATGCCCTGAAGAGGGCTGTTCATTTAAGGTATTGATATAAGGTAAGAAATATTGATGAACTGAAACAGTTTTGTATGGAGAAATGGTCTAAAATTCCTCCTCGCCTTTGTGCAAGTCTGATTAGCAGCTACAGGAAGTGTTTGGTGGAGGTTGTTGCTGCAAAAGGAGATTCTGCCAGATATTAAATACAAGGGTTCACATTCTTTTTCCAGCCTGAACTCTGAATGATTAAACAATGTGTTCAATAAGACATGAAAAGTACAATTGTTTGTTATTAGTTTAGGCAGATTGTGTTTGTCCATTATGGTGCCTTAGATGTTGATCAGACCACATTTTATCAGTAATTAATGCAGAAAACCAGATAAATGCAAAGGGTTCACAAACAGCAGAGGTCCTGGCACAGATCCCTGAAGAATTCCACTAATTACAGACCCCCAGCTTGAATAAGTCCCTTCAACCACCACCTTCTGTCTTCTATGCGCAGGCCAGTTCTGAATCCAAACAGTCAATTCACTGCAGATGCCATGCATTTTAATCTTTTGGGTTCGCCTCCCATGAAGGACTTGTTAAACACTTTACTAAAATCCTGGTGACAACTGGTCAAGGTCCCAGCAATCTCACCTTTTGCCTCCTTCAATAACCTGGGGTAAATCCCATCAGGCCCTGGGGAGTTACCCACCTTAATACTCATTAGGAGGCCCAACACTTCCTCCTCTAAACACCCTAACGTATTTATACACTCAACACAGATCTCCTGGTCTTCCACGTCCTTTTCCTTGGTAAATACTGAAGCAAAGTACTCATTAAGTTCCTCACTTGCATCCTCTACATCCAGGCAAATGTTCCCCCTCCCCCACCTTTATCCTTGAGTAGTCCTATCCTCTTCATAGTTACCCTCTTGCTCTTGATGTATGTATAAAATTCCTTGGGATTCACCTTAATCTTATTTGCCAAGAACTTTTCATGGTCCCTCTTGGATTTCCTATTTCCCTTCTTTAATTTTTTTTTCTGGCTTCTTTATGTACTTCGTTTGATCCCAGCTTCCAAAGCTTTACTACTTTTCCTTTTTCTCCTTGACTAAATTCAGCACCTCTCTGGACATCCAAGATTCAGTTATCTTTTCATCCCAATCCTTCCTTCTAACAGGAACACACCTTTCCAGTGCTCTGTGCAATTGATTTTTAAACATCTTCCACATGTCTGATGTGATCTTGCCAGAGAAGAGGTGTTCCCAATTAACACATTAGTTCCTGCCTAATGCTCTTGTAATTTTCCCTACTCTCCCACAAAGATCTTACCTATCTACAGTTGTCCTGAAAATTAAAGAATTGTGGTCACTGTTTCCTAACTGTTCACCTACTGAAAGGTCAGTCACCTGGCCAGGCTCATTACCCAACACTAGGTCCAGCACAACCCTCTCCTCTCGTTGGACTGTCCATATACAGGTAGTCCCTGAGTTATGAATGCCCGACTTAAAGGCAATTTGTCAATTTATTGACAGACAGCTCCCGTGCCGGGTTGATGTCAAGCTCGCAACTCGACTTCGTAAAAAAAAACACTGCCACCTCCAGTTTAAATTCCCATGTGGAATATTGTGGAGGATCAAATACCCAAACCCAGCACAGCCCCCACTTGTCCCATTTAGCCTGTCTCAGTGCGATGGACTTTCGGACCTGGGGAATTTGGTGCGGTGGTCCTCGGGAGCTGGCGGAGCTCGGGTCCTGCCGCCCACAGTGTTCCTGTTCCATTGACGGGAAACGATCGTGATTGAAAATAAAGTGGAAATAATAAAGCATTCAGAAAGAGGTGAAACGCCATCGGTCATTGGAAAAGCATTAGGCTACAATCGGTCAACGATCGGAACAATTTTAAAGGGTAACGGATAAAATGAGAATAATGGAGCATGTGAAAGGCCCTGTCCCAATAAAAGCTACAATTATTACTAAGCAACGCAGTGGTTTAATTATTGGAATACGTATGTTTCTTAAGTGTTTTATATGCATAGAAAGGTAAAATATATACTATATACTAAGACAAACGTTTGACGCTAAATAATACTGGATGTACTTGTTCCGACTTACGTACAAATCTGACTTAAAGACAGACTCAGGAACAGAACTCGTATGTAACCCAGGGTTCTGTATTGATTTAACAAACCTTCCTGGATAGACTTAACAAATTCTGCCCCATCTAAACCCCTTACACTAGTTGATATTCAGGAAGTTGAAATCCCCCCATGACAGCAATCCTATTATTTTTAAACATTTTTTTAATCTGATTACATATCTGTTTCTCAGTGTCCCTTTGGCTGTTGGGGGGGGGGGGGGGGTTGGTCTGCAGTACAATCCACCAGTGTGATTGCACCCTTCTTATTCCTCATTTCCATTCAAATGGACTCAGTGTCTAATCTCTCCATTATGTCTCCCCTGAATGGAGCTGTGATATTGTCCCTGATTAGTAGTACAACTTCTGCCCCCCTCCACTTTTTCTAAAACTTTGAAAACCTGGTACATCAATCACCCATTCCTGCTCCTCTCTCAGCCAAGTTTCAGCATTGCTACATCACAGTTCCATGTATTAATCCATGCTCTAACTTCATCACCCTTACCCCTAATACTCCTAGCATTAAAATATACACACTTCAAACTGTCCGACTCACCATATTTGTTATTTCAATTTTGCCTTTCAGTGCATTTCGATGTGATCCTTCCCTTAATGACCTGGAGCTCCGGTTCCCAGACCCCTGCAAAACTAGTTTAAACTCTCCTAAGTAGCATCAGCAAACCTTCCAGCCAGGTTATTCGTTCCCTTCCAGTTCAGATGTAACCGAATCCCTCTTTTACAGGTCACCCCTTCCCCAGAAAAGGTTCCAATAATCTAAGAGCTTAAAACCCTATCCCCTGCACCATCTCCGCAGCCACTTATTCTTCTGTGCTATCAGCCCATTCTTCACTGCACTAACCGTGGTGCAGGAAATAATCTGGAGGTTACAGTCTCATAAGTCCTTCTTTTCAGCCTCTTTCCTAACTCTAGATGTTCACTGGAAAGGACCTCTTTCCCTTTTCTGCCTATGTTATTGTTGCCAATATGCAACACACCATCCTCATGTCTCTTGCGGCCCCAGAATCTCCTTTCTGTCCCCCAAGCTATTAGCTCTCCTATAATTACTTCAGGTGTAACCACCTCCTCCAATGTCTTGTCTATAATATCTTCCACCTCATGAATGATCCTGAGAACATCCAACTCCAGCTCCATCTCCTTGACCCGATTCATCAGGTGCTGAAGTTGGATGCACTTCCCACAGATGTAGTCATCAGGGAAACTGTCAAGTATCCTGATTTCCCACAACTGACAGGAGGAGCATTCCATCCTGACTACTACATACTTTAAAAAAAGACTTGCCTCTTCTTTACTGTCTTCACCTGGTCACACCAAAGCCTGTTAAACCAAAACATTCACACTCTACCACTGGCTGCTCCACTTGAGACTACCTTTCTTTTTCTTGCAGCGGAATTTAGCTCTGACAGTGATATTTTCCACGCCTGTGCAGCCCATAAGATCCAGCCTTGCCCGAATCTGCTCCTTTTATCCTCTGTCTCCTGACTTCCATCGGGCTTTTGACACCGACACTCACGCTCCTCAACACCTGAGCCTCCGAATAAAGACCAGCTTTACCTGAGTCTGCTCTTTTTATACTTGCACTCCACATGTGACACTGACGTTTTCCGTGCCTGCACAGCCCAAAAAGACCAGCCTTCCCCGAATCTGCTCCTCTTATCCTCTCTCTCCCGACTTTCATAGGGTTCTGACACCAACACTCACCCCCACACCTCAGGCCTAAGCCGCTGAAAAAAAGCCTCTTGTGAACGTGGGATGTAAAAGGTACACTCCCAAACTACTGCTTTTGGAGGAAAAACATCTTGCTTCAAATTGTATAGGTAAAATCCAAACAAGTCGTTATTAGATAGTATAGAACCATTCATGAAGGAGAAAATTAATAATTGACAATATAAGAACAAACTACGAGCCACAGTAAGTTTTTCTGCAGCATCCTATTTTTAAGTACTTAAAAGACTCACAAATAAAATTACAGCTGGCATTATAAACCACTTTTTCTCAAATGATAAAGATCAGCTCAAAGTTTATGATTTTGTACAACTCTTGAAAACCTGGCATATCTTTCAGGTATTCAACGCTATACAGGGGACCATGTCACACATATAAAGTTCAGAGGCTCAGTGAGTCCACATGCTACCGATTTAAAATTCAGGCATGTAATGAAGCAGGTGAAGGACCCCTTTCTGAAGTTTACACTTTCATGACTACCATATCTCCTCCATCTCCTCTTAAAGGTAGGTGTTTATTGATATCAACGTACAGACATTTTAATTTGTTGTTATCTCATCTGCACTGGTAAGCAACAATCATATACTTAGTTTCAGATTTTGAAGCTGCTAATGGAATTCTGTCATTTGTCATGTTGCCTAAGGCCATTTTAAAGACATTAAAATATATTTTAAACAGATGATTCATTTTTAACAATCCATTAATTTTTGATATTTTAACGTCAATCAATCACTCAACTTTTCCTACTCATAACCCAAGTCCTACATCTGCCTGTTTTCCAGTGACCCTCCTTCACACAAAATTCCTACTTAATTTGGAGACTTCTCTTTGACAACTGACAATATCTCTTGGTAGCTTATTTATAATGGCTGGCTGTTATCTCTAATCTTATACCTTTTGCTTTCTGCTGGAAACCTGGATTGACATTCAATCACAGATAGCATGAACTGAAGAAATGAATTTTCATTTAATGTGAAACTTATGTTAATTGTAATTGGGAACTGATATGAATCCACTTTGATGTGTATTTGTTGTAATCATTTATTAATGTATATTTTAGCTTGTAGTCTGTTTTATTGTATGCATACACTAAATTAACTAACCTAATTCCCTTCTGACTAGCTCCAAGATTAGAGCAACTGAAGGAGAATGTTTGTGATCTCATTTGGGAACCCTTGCCAGCAATGAAGGGAGATCCAATTGTTTACAGCGTTCAAGCCATGGTTGGCAAAGACTCTGAATTCAAGCAGGTAATGATTAGAACTCAAAAAAATTTAGCATTGCAAGTATCAGTGATGTTACAGATATAATCTCAATTGTTCCTATATGTAGTGTTTTCTGTTCCTATAAACTTGTTGATCTTTTTAAATTGTTATTTTACTTTAACTCATTTTTTGTCCCTTGATATACTATAGGCCTTTCTCAGACCAAGAAATTATTTTTTCATTGTGCCATTCAACTTAATTCTGTAAAATGCAGGTTTCTTTTTCCTCTCCTCAGGTGATACTTAAGAGAGTGTGCCCTTCCCACTATTAAGTGCCAAAAAGCTGGTGAAATTCACTTTATGTTGAATTCCAAGCTTCTGAGTGAGCACCTTTTCCTTGTTTTGGTATAATTCCATGCAGATTGAAGAGCTTTTCAAACTACAGTATTCTTAGCCTCTGGGATAGGCTATACTGGTTATCTGGAATTGCGTGTTGATAATGGTGATTTAAGAAAACATGAATATACCCTGTAGCAATAATCTGATACCAATTTAAATCTGAATCCAAAGTAAATTTGCTGGTTTCAGAGCAAAACTCGAAAGCAGTATGAAATTAGGACAGAGCAACGGGACTATAAATCTGCTGCTACTGAAAATGTGAAATTGGCAGATTTAGCCAAATGAATAAAACAAAAATCTGTTCTTTTGGTTACTGCATTGCAACACCACAGGCTTAATGGATGCAAGTACAATCTTGAATAATTTTAATTAAAATGCTAAAACTTTAGATTATTTATTTTTTATCATTACCAAACATTGAGAATCTTATTTAGAGTAATTTTATCATATTATTCAGTAGTTATGTGATACATATTTCCTTTTTGGTCTTTGTAACTAGAGAGGGATATTAAGCAAGACTGTTCGATCCAAAATGAAATGAAGCTAACCATTGTTTCACATAATTAAATTTTTCCTTTCTATAGGTAATAATATTAGAATGAATAGTAATATAATAAGCAGTAATTGTAATTGACCATAGTCAGATTCCACCTTAGTAATGAATTATTCAAATTTATATTCTTGCATCCACCATAATCATTTCAATTTTGTGAGAATTGTGTGTAAATGGATTTTAGTAACAATGAAGAGAATTCAGAGAATATTCACGAGAATGATTCCAGGAATGAGAGAGTTACCATATGAGAAACGTCTAGCAGCTCTTGGGCTGTATTCCCTGGCATTCAGGAGAATGAGGGAGGATCTCATAGAAGCATTCCAAATGTTGAAAGACCTGAACAGATTAGATATGACAAAGTTATTTCCCATGATATGGGGTTCTGGGACAAGAGGACATGACTTCAGGATTGAAGGATGTCCTTTTAGAACTGAGATGCAGAGAAATTACTTTAGTCAGAGGGTGGTAAATCTGTGGAATTTGATGCCACGAGCAGCACTGAAGGCCAAGTCATTGGGTGCATTTAAGGCAGAGATAGGTAAGTTCTTGATTAGCCAGGACATCAAAGGGTATGTATGGTGTGAAAGCAGGGGAGTGGGGATGACTGGAAGAATTGGATCAGCCCATGATTGAATAGCGGAGCAGACTCAATGGGCCAAATCGCTGCCTTCTGCTCCTAAATCTTATGGTCTTATTTTTCTGACTGGAAGATATTTCACCAGCTAACCATGAATTTATTCCCTGTATAATAAAGAGAGTGGGGAAAAAATTCCTTATGTTTAAGTGGGCTTATTCTGAAGTCTAGTAGCTAACACATAGTGAGTGATATGTAGAGTATGCTGTCAGTGGCGGTGCTGAGGTGGTGCTTACTGGTGCTATAGCACCAGCAGAAATTACAATAGCACCTCCAAGAAATTAACTGAAATTTGACATACAAATTGCAGCTGCTTTCTCTGTATAGTTTTGAATATAGCTTGTTTCTCCAGTTGATCTAATGACCTCCAATTACCATAGCACCCACGCAGCAATAAAGTCGTAAACTCTGTGCAGGTCTAAGGTCAGATCCACTCTACACTTCTGCTTATTCGTTCGTTGTCAATGTCTTGCCGTTGCTGTCATCACTCAGGTCAGTTAAGCTGATCTAAGATCACTTAAGGTGGTGATGTCACTCACATGAGAGATTGATAGTATACATACACTGTGCAGGATCCAGGCGCAGATCCGTGGTCTTGCAAGACTTAACAGATGCCACACGTGCACATTGTGCTTTTACAAGCTAGCGTGGGCCTGGCACGTGCGTTATTTTGGCCGGCGTGAAAAATGGATCGATTTTCAGTGAGAAAACTACCTCATCCAGAGGAATCAGTGGTGTCTCAGCCTGAGCCTGTCTTAATTGAAAATGACATGCAGAAAGAAGTAAGTGGAGATGAGGATGACAGCAGTTCATCGAAGAAGTGTGAGGCAAAGTAGAGGAACAAGAAATGGAGCAGGATTCGGAAGAGAATGTGGATGAAGCTGCTCTTAGTGCTAGTGAGAATACTGTTAGTGATGTTAGCCAGCAGCCTGAGGAAGGACCCCGTCGGCCTGCATTGAAAAAGTACCCTTTGCAACAGTTTGGCAATCAGCAAAGGAGTTTTATTCATGGCTGGTTTGACCTGTACTCCTGGCTGGAATATTCGATCGCAGAAGATACTATGTTCTGCTTTTCTGAGTGGAAAAGGCATTTTCTGAGTGGAGGACATGGGTTCCATTCTGAGTCTACCTTCACTGTCACCGGTTACTGCAACTGGCAGAAAGCTACAACAGCTTTCAAAACCCACCATGTAAATGCTACACAAGTTTGCTATGGAGGCATGGGCCGAATTCAGATTGAGAAAACAAGATGGTTCAAGATTAGGAAATATGCTTGATAAAGGACATGAAAAGATTGTCCAAGAAAATCGTGAGTCTATGAGAGCAGTGGTTGAGTCTCTACACTATACTGCGTGCCAAGGCATTGCTCAGCGAGGACACCGGGAGGATGATGGATCTGGCATTAGGGGAAACTTTGTTGAGTTGCTCAGTGTAATTGGGCAGTTTGAATAGATTGTATCTAAAAAAAAGAGGACAATCCTGGAAATGCAAAAAAAACCCATCACGATATCCAAAATGAAATTATAGGTATTATGGCAGATATGGTCAGATGTCAAATAAGTGCAGAAATCAAGGAGGCTGGACATTTTGCCATCATGATGGATGAAAGTACAGACTTGAGTAAAAAAAGAGCAAATATCAGTGGTGGTGTGGTATTTGAATAACGAAACAGTACTTGAAGAATTCTTGCACTTCACTCCAGCAGAAGGGTTGGACACAGAGTCGCTGCTTAAAAGCATTGGACAGACACTCGCCCAGTGTGTTATTGATAAGAGCATGTGTATAGGCCAGTGTTATGACGGGGCAGCAGTGATGTCCAGGTGCAATAACGGGGTACAAGAGAGGTTCAGGAAAGAGGTCCCGCAGGCATTATATATACGCTGTCACAATCACAGACTTGACCTTGTTTTAGTGGATGTTGTGAGTAATGTACAACAAGCGGGTGAGTTTTTGAAACTGTGCAGCTACTTTACTTCTTTTCAAACTCTTGCCCATGATCTTCTCATGAAGAAACAGAACTGGAATCAACTGCACAGCCCGTGAAGTTGAAGAAATTGTCAGATACACGCTGGGCATGGCAGTTTACAGCTTTGTGGGCTATAAGGAAATCACTCCCTGCCATTCTAGCTGCGCTACAGGATATTATGGGTCAACCAAATGCACGGAGGAAAACAAAGGCCAGAGCTGTAAATGGACTGATTGATGAGCAGTTTGCTTACTTCTCACTCTGTTTCAGGATTTATTCCGAGTCACCAAGTTCATGTCAGACCCGTTACAATCTCCCAGTTTGGAACTTTCTTCCGCTGTGGACTTGGCTCAGTCTGTTATCGATGCACTCTCAGCAAAACAGGGAGAGGAATCATGGAGTGAAATTCAGGCAAGAGCTAGGGACCTGTGCGTCAAGGCCGGTATACAGAGCAGGCCACATGAAAGGAGACAAGCCCAGTCACCCCACCAGCTACATGATTTTGTTGTTGAGCCCCAAACCGAACGCACACTTATCACATCCTCTGATGACCTTCGCAAACACTGTTTCTATCCTGTTATAGACAGACTTATGACTGAAATGAAAAGACAGTTCTCAATTGAGACTTGGGGTCTTCTGACTGGAGTCTCAGCATTGAGTCCCAAACACAAGCTCTTCCTAGACAAGAATCGTCTTTGGCCAATGGCCCAATACTATGGAGTGACTGAAGTGAACCTGACTGCAGAGCTACATCAGTCTCAGCGTCTGCTGGAAACAACAAAAGCAAGGACAGACAGTGAATGACACAGTGGAATTTCTAGCTCTAATGAGACCCTACCGCGATGCATTTATAGATTTATACAAACTAATCTGCATATCACTGATACTGCCTGTGACATCTGCCTCATGCAAACGGAGTTCCTCTTGCCTCAGACGCCTCAAAAACTACATTAGGAACAGTAGCGGCAATGCTCAGAACAGCAACTTGGCCCTGCTGGCCATAAACAGCCGGAGGACCAAGGCACTTGACATCCAGAAAATCATTGATGCTTTTTCCACCAATCACAACAACAGACAGATTGTGCTTCTCTGAAAACATCAATGGTGAGTGCGGTTGACTTTTTTAAAATTTGGGCCTAGACTAATGCTGTCTAGACTAATACAGTCGGCCCTCCTTATCCGCGGGGGATTGGTTCCAGGACCCCTCACGGATAACAAAGTTTGCGGATGCTCAAGTCCCTTATGCAACCTGTCTCAATCCGGTGGACATTAAGACCCGGTGCCAAAGTTCTGAATGCGCAGTGTTTCTGTTCACAAAAATAATCACAATCACAATTGAAAATAAAGTGGAAATAATAAAGCAATCGGAAGGAGGTGAAACGCCATCGGTCATTGAAGAAGCATTAGGCTACGTCGTTCAACTATCGGAACAATTTTAAAGGATAAAGTGAGAAAGGCTCTGCCCCGATGAAAACTACAATTATTACTAAACAACGCAGTGGTTTAATTATTGGGCTTTGGGGTTTTGATCTTCACATCAACCCGACATGGTGGAAAGTGCACTCGGGAGTGATCTGTCTCAAGTCCCGAGAACTTTCGTTCGTAAGCCCGGCGCCGAAACATACATTCTTAAGTGTTTTATATGGATGAAAGGTAAAATATATACTATATACTAAGAGAAACGTTTGACTAACTGATGCTAAATAATACCGGTTGTACCTGTTCTGACTTACCTAGTAAGAGAACTTCCGATTTTTTCCGATCCCGATGCACGATAATCCACGCACATCCTCCTGTATACTTTAAATCATATAATACCTTATACAATGTAAATGCTATGTAAAATGGTTGTTATACTGCATTGTTTAGGGAATAATGACAAGAAAAAAAAGTCTGTACATGCTCGAACAACAAGTGCTGGAAGAGCACTTCCGGGTTTTCGCGACCCGCGGTTGGTTGAATTCACACGTGCAGAATCCGCGGATAAGGACGACCAACTGTAATTATAATTTTGTGGTGGATACCCCATAGCCCTTATGTTTCCTGCAAATCCTAAAATATTACATTTACTGCTATTAGGCTTACTGGTTTTGCTTAGACTTCCAAGCGATGATTCTGTTGATTTTTGTTTCAAATTCAGTAGCCGAATTAATTGAGGTATTGCATGGTCAGAGTATGATTTGTCTAATTCCTGGTAAAGCCTTGCATCTGTTGTTTGCCTTATTTGACTTTAATAACAGTGTATCTTTTAGCATTGTCTGTCTATGTAATGCAAATAGCAGTGGACATTGTGGGTTAGTGTTGTGTTTTTCGTTTGAAAAGCACGCATTTGACGCTGATTGAGGGATTGATGCGTGATTCATGTTCTGCGCTGTGGGTTGAATGCTCTGTTGGTTTGTTTGTTTATGCTCTATGTAGCCCGGGTTGTCTCCGATGCTGTTGACACCATCACAGTTCACTTCTATATTAGACCTATCAATTGTTAATGCTTGTGAATCAACAGAGGCATTTATAGTAGTAACATAATGCTTGAAACTGACTTTTGAATGCCACGTGTCTGGCCTTGCAAATACATATTGCCATACAGTATATCCCTCAGTACCATCACTGAATAATTCAGCCCCACTGTAGCACCAGCAAGAAAAAATCTCTGGCACCGCCAGTGTATGCTGTCAGCAAGGATGGTGGAGTGTTGTAGGACAGATGGATATAAGGGTACGAGCACAATTCCCTGAAAGTGGTGATACAAGTAGACAATTGTTGCTGAGGGAGTATGGCATGCTTATCTTCATTAAATAGAGCACTGTATTGAAGAGTTGGGTTATGCTACAAGCTGTACAAGACTGCAACCTGCAATTGTGGTTAACAAAATATAGGAAGAATGTGATTAAGCTGAAGAAAGAATAAGAAAGATACATAAATTGCAGAGACTGGAGGGCTTGAATTATAATGCAAGTCTGGATTGTTTTCCATGAAGCATAGAAAGCTGAAGGTGACCTTATAGATGTTTATAAAATTAGACGGCATAGCTTTAATGTGAGAGGGTAAGATTTAAAAAGGATCTGAAAGGGCAAGATTTTCACACAGAGGTTGGTTGGTATATGGAATTAGTTGCAAGAAGGAGTGGAAGAGGTAGGTACATTTACAAAGTTTAAAAGATATTTGGACAGATAGATTGAAAGGAAAGAATTAAAGGAACATGTAAGCAAATGGGACTAGCTCAGGAAAGCATCCTGGTTGGCATGGGTGTGTTGAGCCTCAGGGCCTGTTTCTGTTCAGTATAAATTTAATTAGTGTAGATGGCCATTTTGTACAGTTCTAAGACTCAATGTACTACAGATATGCTGGCAATATGCAATATTATAACATTTCTACAAATAGCATATCAAGCAGTATTTTTAGAATATACAGTTAATGTTTTAGGTTGATGATCTTTAATCAAAGAGAAGGCGGTGATGGTTACTGATTTAAATTTACACAGAGGGGAACATAGAGAATAACACAAAACTATGGTAGGATGAAGGACAGGTGGCTGAATGGCAAAGTAGTGGTATAGATAGCTTTTAAAGTATAAATAGTGGGAAAGTTGTAATTAAGGAGATGGATAAAATATGAAATTATAATACAATGAAGTGAATCTTTTAAAAAATTAACTATAAGATTGAAAGGGTTAATTATCAGAAATTGTTGAATTGAGAAAGTGAGAAACTCTTCCCTTAAATTCATTTTAAGCCCTTTTCAGGTACGTGCTGATCTGTTGAACATTTCCAGTGTTTTCTCTTTTGTACTTACTCTGCAGTGTTTTACAATATTACTACTTGATGCAAATAATGCATCTTGAGTGGTAGTGATTAGTCCATTCATATATTACACCCTATCCTCGTTATATACGGGAGATACGTTCCTTGCAGTCGGCGCATAATGTGAATAATTATTTAAATGGAGAAAATAGGGATGCGTTCCAGAGGGCTTCCTAAATATGTTTTATCTATAATTTATTCACATTTTCATACCAATACGTCACAAAAGCAGTACCACAAGGCACATTCATATTATATTTCATCAATTTAAAGTAATATTCAATGTAATAAATCAGAGTAAGTTAACATACTAGGGTGTACAGTACTCACCAACAGTGGCAGGTGTATTCGCTCCGGGAGATGAGTGGTTGTTGTGGTGTCGGGCAGCTTTACGTGGATATGGTACATGGATGGTTGTGGTCATCAGGATCATATCAAGCACAGCAAGGGGTGAAGGAAGACTCACAGAACTCATAGAACTGCCAGCTCCAGTTTGAAGGAAGTGGTGAGGGTTTTTTGCTTGTCAGCATTTTGTTTTTCAGCATAAATTTGCTTGTAAGGAAGAAGGGTTGACAGCAGAGAATGACTGAAATGCTGACTCAGTTCTAAACTTGGGTCCATGTCCATCACCATTTGTGCCAAGTGTTCTGACTTCCACCATTCCCTCACTGTTGGTAACCTCCTGGGATTTTCAAAATCATCTGTTGCTTGCACAATCTGAGAGACAGTTTGCCATTAAAAAAAAATACACCTTGAATGTGGATCACACCTTGGTCGAGTGGTTGAATCAGCGATGTGTTAGGCAGCAGGAAATGCGCTGTTATGTTAGGATGAATGCTGTCCCAATGTGTAGGATGGGCTGGTGCATTGTTAAGCAACAAAAGAATTTTAAAGGCAAGATTCTGTTTCTGGTAGTAGTGCCCCAGAGCTGTGTTACCTTCAGCTGATGCCACGCTGTTTATAATTTCCAAATTTTTTTCAAGTGTTAAAGCGGTTCTCTGCTGCTCAGCTGATGGCCCAGGTCATGACATCGGACACTTAGGAGGCATAGTTAAATATTTCAAGCACAAAATCACTGTACTGTAGGTAAAGCCAACAAAAGTTTAAGAGTGCAAGATCGTGCATCCACAGCTTGCCAAAACCAATGCAAAACTGGTGGGAGTGAGACTGTGAGGTGTGTGCACGTGGTGACTTGTATTGGCAGGAAAGCAGTGCTCCTAGCATAACTGTTGAGTTTTGGATGCATATAAGGAGATGTTGGTAGAAATAGGTTCCTCGCATAACTGGGTCTGCATAGTCTGAAGACGCATATAACAAGGATAGGGTGTACCATAGGAGCATAAGAATTTGAATTTGGTAAAAAGCCAGTGATCAAATGCATTTTGTTTTGATGAAATATCATATATATTAAACACCAAATGTAATGCAGCAGCTCCCCTCCTTTACCCAATTCGGGGGAAGTGTTGCTGGTCTCCAGAGCAGCTTTGGTGGTATATGTGAATACTACCACTATATTCGGTGGAGATCATATTCTCTGTTGCTGTCCCCTACTCAGTCCACAAACTGAATGCAGAATTTAGTTTCCCCAATTATACAGATGTGATAAGAAATGTATAATAATGTGCTACATGCTCAATATCGCAGAATAATGTTAATAACATGCATTGGTACCTCTTTTGCAAGTTGGTAACTTTAAATTCCTATATCATCCCGTCTCATTCTTCATGTAAAATTTCATTGTAAAGCAGCATAAGCAGAAGGCAACTTATCCCACTCAGCTCTGTTGCTGTTATCCTTTCCCCAGCAATAATATTCTGGAAATATTATGGTCATAGCCTTTTTATTTCCCCACCTTTTTCTTCAGCAGTCTCTTTTGTTGATTCTTAAAAGTTGATATAGTTTCTCTTGCAAAGACTACCTGCAATAGTACATTCAAAGCCTATCAACTCCTTTGTAAGAAGTATGTTTCTCTTTCTGAAATTATTTGCAGTTGGTATCACCTTTATTTCAGCGTCCTCAGTATCCAGATATGTATTTGTTTCCTGTCCTCTTGACAAAGGCAAATTATATAGAGAGAAACATCAACCGTATTACTCTCCTCATTTGAGGTTGTTTAAGCTCTAGGTGGGAAAGGAATGTTTAAATCATGACAACCATAGCTAAATGTAAGACACCAGTTAACTTTGTATGATTTTGTGCTTTCAATTTTCTTAATTCTTTTCTTACTTTTACAGTTATTTGTTTTTTTACTTTCAGATATATAAAGGTCCAGAAACAACCTTCCAAGTTTCAAACCTCCAGTTAAACTGTGAATACCGTTTTCGAGTGTGTGCCATTCGCCAGTGCCAAGGCACTCAAGGGTTTCATGATCTAGTGGGCCCTTACAGTGCCTCTGTAACATTATATTCTCAGAGGAATGAAACACCAACCAGCAGCAGCAAAGACACTACAGAAGTCACAAAGGCAGCACAGACATTAAGTGATGAGCAGTGTGCTGCCCTCATCCTTGCATTGTTTGCGGCAGTCTCTGTTTTGATTGCTTTCATTGTTCAATACTTTGTCATCAAGTGAAAAGTTATTAGTATCTCTATGTCTCTCTGCCATGTATTACTTGTGTTGTAATATCGAATTATTGTTGTTAATTATGCTTTTAAATTGATGATGGTATCCAATCCTAAATAGAGGCTCGTTGCCAACATCTCAGCCATTGTCATGCCTTTAATCTTGCTTGTTAATGAAAAGCTGGCAATGTAGAAATAGTGTTCCATCAGAGATTGTTGAAAGTAGCAACAATCTATACAAGAAGTGACATCTGGTTAAGTCCAGTACGTACCATTTTGCATAGGACCCCTTTAAGCTGCTTCTGAATGTTGGCATGCTATGTTTGAAGTTGAAGCGTTATACCAGAGATTTTTTTTAAAAAGCTTTATTATAAGGGATCATGTGAAAATGTTCGGATGAAAGGAAAAAAATGATGCACTTGAGTGCAGTGTGCTAAATATATTGCAGGAACAGATATTGGCGGTATTAAATCTTGAGGAGTATGTAGGTAAAATTCATAACAGTTGCAACAAGAACAGTGAACCCAAACTGTGAAACTTTGAATCTTTGGTAGTTGTGCAATTCCTACCTCTTCTCAAATGTAGCCTAAAACAATTGAAGAGGGACCTCTTGGACTAAATTGCCAGTAAGCAAGAACAACTTGTGATTGTGTGGATAAAAGCTACTCAGCGATACAGTAGAGTATTCTAGTGCTAAAGTTTTTGTATCATGAAGACAAACTTAAAATGTCATATCTTCAGACTTGAGTAATTAATACAATATTATCCTACATACACAAGTTATAATGGATCATTTTCACTGTTTCACAGATTATATTTTGGGTACAATTTTAATTTTAGCAGCATTCTTTAGTGAAGAAATGCTTTACAATTGAAAATTAATAATTCTTCATTTTAAACTCATACTGAATGCAACAATTCTGTGCAAGCCTACTCAAGACAATAGTTAAAATCTTAGAGAGTTCCTGCAAATCCGTAAGAACACTAATAGCACCAACTATCTGGAAAACAACACTACATATTGCAAAGATAATACATTTCAGAAGGTCACATGTCAGCCATTTTGCAGTACTTTGCAATTTATGTGCTAATAGATATCATCTGGAACTCTGCCCCAGTGTATGGTGGGCTTTTATTGGTCCAATAGTTCATTTATACTTCCTAGCACCTTAAATGCTGTCTCCATTATTGCACATAATCTCTGATTAGAGTCTTGTGATAAAGATATGGATTTGCTAGAGTATTACATGTCCTTAAAGTAATATTGTTTTATTCATATACCGTGCAATGCATTCTAATTTTTTTTGGTTAGTCTCTTATTTATTCTAGTTATAGACATAAATTCCTAGGTTATTAACACTTTCAGTAGTGTGCGCTACCAGTTAAGTTGTGCTACAAATCACTTTGTTTTATGTGTCACTTTATTTGAAGGAAGTAAGGGGTATGTGAAAGTTTGATATATGCACGCCAACCCTGTACAAAGTGAACTTTCTGCATTGTCAGGTACGTTTACATTTCCCTTTTGCTTTTTAAGTTGAGTGTTGCACTTCAATGTTAGCAAGTGTTACCCAAAGAAAGTATACTGTGCATCTCAAGCTGGATGATTGCAAATGCTGAGTGTTTCATGTCTGATCCTTTCCTCTGGCCACCAGCTGCTGACAACTTTATGCATTTTTTTAAAGAACCAGGCATGATTTCACAGCAGAAAAAAAAGCTGCAAGCAGATCAGGAGAAGCATCATTTATCTTTCCAGGTATCCCTTAGCTTTATTTTAAACCAGTTAAAAATCAAATTCCCTTAAAATATCCCTCTAAATCTGCAGCCTTAATTACATTTTATGTACCTTGGTTAAATGATTTACCTGGAGTGGGATATTATTTCCCTATTCCCTCAATGGTTGCTTATTTCTATTGTGGCACTGGCAACTTTACTGAAAAGAATACACAAAATGTTTTGGCCAGCTATATTCTATAAGAAAATGTTATGTATGTTGGATTTTTGATGGCTCTATTTCAAGACAATGTGGGCTCAGTTTTAAAACATTCTGCAAAATTTGTTGTTGTTGTTGAAAAGCTGGAAGAGTTTATTTTGACAGTCAAATTCAAGTCCATTCCTATTTTTGATAGTTGCATATTATCAGTCATTTATAAATGTAATTGTACTTTCCATACTCTCATTGCAGTTTCCTGTATTGAGGGGCAGTGGTTTTTAAATGTAACAAAGCTTCACAGTTACCTCATTGATTGTACATTCCAAAAACTATGAAAACTTTGGAACTGTTCCAAATATACAGCATATCACTTATATTATGTCTGATTTAGTACTGATGATGTAAAGCTGCCATAACATGTATAGACTCTGAAATATGTATCTAAATCCAAATTGTAAATCAGCAGGTAATACGTAAAACAAAATTCATGCACAATAAATAATGTATGATTCTTTGCACTGCCTACTGCATGTATTCAAGGTGTTTAGGCTTTGTTGCAAGTTGGATAGGTTTTCAAGGCAGATGAAACTATTAGAGTAGAAAGTAACATGGCTTGCAGCAACTTACGAACAACTCCAAAATTGCTGTCAGTTTGATGACAAGATAAGAATATCAGTGAGTGCAGCTGTAAAAACTGGGCCATCAAATTCACCTTGACTTCTTTAAGATTATCTTTATTAATTATAAGTCAAGTATGCAGGAATTGAGTTGGATGTTCTTGATCAGTTGTCCATCAGGTTTTCTGATTGTTTCTACAATGAGTTAAATATACAACTAAAATGTTTGCAGCCCTGTCAACTGCATACATCTGGACAGTTGAATTTTGAAACTTTGATGCCTCTTCACACTGTGCTAATCATAATCTTTGATCCCTAGGTCTGATGAACCCAGTCTGTGGCGACTATGTTTGCTTGCAGGTATATCCTTAAAGTGAGGATGGAGCAGAGTATAGGAAACTTAGGGACTGTAACCATCAATTGCTAATTAAACAATGCTAAATCAAACAGGTTTGGATTACTAATGAAGAACTAGATTATGTGACCACCTATGAAGAATGCTGACAGGATGGCCAGGTACCCAGTATGTCTCATAGTCTTGGAGCCCTGTCATGCTCCCATTTATTTTTGGGTTGCCCACATTTTGGCAAGGTTGAGCAACTGATAAACTTAGATAGTACCATCCATAACCCAGCTTTCGTCTCTTCAAAGTGACTCTGTTGTACTGCAACTGTTACTTTCCTCTAAATTAGAAAGAGAGGACTTGAACAATAAACCACTTATGTTCTTTTACTCAGCATTAAAGAAATTTCCTAGATATGGATATGCTTTTAGTAAAATGTTAATTACTGAATCTGGGAATTTTTAGTGGCCAATCCTCAAATTTCCAAATCTAAGCAATATTGTAGAAATTGCAAGACAAGACATATATAGCCTGAGGGCTCAAAGTTCAAAGTAAATTTATTATCAAAATACCTTTATGTCACCATGTACAACCCTAAGGTTCAATTTTCTTCAGCGTACTCAATAAATACATAATAGAATAATAACCATAACAGAATCAATGAAAGACTACAGCAACTTGAGCATTCAACCAGTGTGCAAAAGATAACAAATTGTGCAAATAAAGAAATAAATAATCATAATGAATAAATAAGCAATAAGTATCAAGAACATAAGATGAAGAGTCCTTGAAAGTGAGTCGTAGGATGTGGGAACATTTCAATGATGGAGCAAGTGAAATTGAATAAAGTTATCCCCTTTGGTTCAAGAGCCTGATGGTTAAGGAGTAATACTGCTCTTGAACCTGGTGGTGTGAGTCCTAAAGCTCCTGTACCACCTTCATGATGGCAGCAACGAGAAGAGAGCATGTGCTGGGTGGTAGGGTCCCTGATGATGGATGCTGCTTTTTTGCAACAGTGTTTCATGTAGATGTTCTCAATAGTGGGAGGGCTTTACCCATGATGGACTGGGGTGTATCAAGTACTTTTTGTGGGATTTTCTGTTCAAGGGCATTGGTGTTATCATACCAGCCTGTGATGCAGCCAGTCAATATGCTTTCCACTAGACATCTATAGAAGTTTTAAATGTCATGCCAAAACTTTGCAAACTCCTAATGAAGTACAGCTGCTGTTCTGCTTTCTTCGTAATTGCACTTGTATGCTGGGTCCAGGATGGGATCACTGAAATAATAATAGGAATTTTAAGTTGCTGATCCTCTTTGCCTCTGACCCTCCAATGTGGATTGGCTCATGGACCGCTGGTTCCCTTCTCCTGAAGTCTATAATCAGCTCCTTGGTCTTGCTGACATGGAGTAAGAGGTTGTTATGGCACCATTCAGCCATATTTTCGTTCTCGCTCCTATATGCTGTCTATTCACCTCTTTTGATTCAGCGATGATAGTGATGTCATCAGCCAACTTGAATATGGCATTGGGAGTTGTGCTTAGCCACACAGTCATAAGTGCAAAGCGAGTGGAGCAGGGAACTAAGCACACAGACTTGTGGTGCACCTTTACTGATGGAGATCGTGACTGGTCTGCAAGTGAGGAAACTGAGGATCCAATTGTACAGGGGGTATTGAGACCCAGGTCTTTAGAGCTTATTGGTTGGTTTTGAGGGGATGATGATATTGATTGCTGAGCTGTAGTCGATTAAAAGCATCCTGATGTATGCATCTTTGCTGTCCAGATGTTCTAGGGTCTAGAGAAGAGTCAATGAGATGGCATTTGCTGTGGATCTTTTGCATCAGTGGCAAATTGGAGTGGATCTCAGGCAGGACTTGGATGTTTCGTCACCAAACTCTCAAAACACTTCATCACTGTAGATGTAAGTGCTACTGGACAATAGATATTGAGGCAGGTTACCATGTTCTTCTTAGGCATGGTATAATTGAAGCCTGCTTGAAGCAGGTCGGCACCTCAAACTGCAAAAGTGAGAAGTTAAAGATCTGTGAATACGCCATCTATTTGATCAGCCGGAGGTTTTCAGTACTTGGCTAGATACTCCGTCTGAGCCAATGCTTTTCGTGGGTTCATCCTCCTGAAGGCTTCTCACATGTAGGCCGTAGGATCATCGGGGGCTATGTGAGTTCATGATGGTTCCTCCACGTTTTGACAATCAAAGCGAGCATAGAAGGCGTTGAGCTCATTCTGGAAATGAAGCCCTGGTGTCAACTATGTGTCTTGATTTAAATTTATAAGAGGTGACGGTATTCAAGCCCTGCCACAACTGTTGTGCATCCTTCATTGATTCAAGCTTAGTCTGGAATTGCCACTTCACCCTTGAGATGGCTTTCAGGAGATTGTCCCTGGACCTCTTGTAACTTTTTTGGTCACCAAACTTGAATGCCTCTGATCTGGCCCTCAGCAGATTGTAGATCTCATGGTTAATGCAGGGCTTCCAGTTGGGGAAGACTATGATTTTTTGGGGAACACATTCCAGTTTAATAACTTTTATTAAAGTCCGTGACAAACATGGTGCATTTATTCAGTTCCACAGATGAATCCTTGAACAAAGGAATCAAGCAGTTTCTCAAGCACTTGATTATAGTCGGCCACTTGTTGGCACGTGGCATAGTGGGCAAGGCATCAGACTAGTAACCTGAAGGTCACTGGTTCGAGCCTCAGCTGAGGCAGCGTGTTTGTGTCCTTGAGCAAGGCACTTAACACATTGCTCTGTGACGTCACCGGTGCCAAGCTGCATGGGTCCTAGTGCCCTTCCCTTGAACAACATCGGTGGCATGAAGAGGGGAAGGCCTGCAGCTTGGGTAACTACAACCCTGCCCAGGCCTGCACCCTGGAAACTCCAGGCACAGATCCATGGTCTCTCGAGACTGACGGATGCCACCACAAGTGTATTTAAACTGCGGTCAGGATTAAGGAGGACAACTCCTTGGGTAAATAGAATGGATGGCATTTGACCATTAGGTGTTCAAGGTTGGGGGACCACGAGTTCGACAAAACCACCACATCAGAGCACCACCAAGAGTTTATAATGAAACACGCACCTCCACCTTTTGCCTTTTCAGAATCAACAGTTCTGTCCGTCTGGTAAATTGAGAAGCCTTCTGGTCTGATTGCTGTATCTGGCATGCTGTGGAAAAAGCTACATCTCATTCAGCCATCGAACACAACTATCTCTCAATCCCCCTCTGATACAGCAGTTTTGTTCTCCAGCAACTGCAAATTTGCTAACAAGATACTCGGTAGAGGGGACCTCATTGCTCTACATTTCATTCTAGCTTGGAGTCCCTCCTCCGATGCCCACCTCACTTCTGGCCATGGTAATGAACCTTCGTCCGCTTAAAGATGCCATACCTGTTTGGTCCGCCAAGTCCTTAAGAAAATCGTGAAGTCTGTAGATCATTAAGTTGGTTTAAAAGCGCATTTCTTAAGAAGAAACCACATGCTGAAAGTAATCCAAAAGTGGTGTATTTAGAAGTATCGAACATGGCCCATAGAACATCACAGTGGTTCACTGGTACCATCTTGCAGATACACAGTATTTACAACTGGCTTGTATAAAGCACCTGTTCTCTTAAACTGTATACATTTTTTAATACAAGAAAAGCTGATACTAGGTATAAAGGGACAGTAGAGCTATGAAGGAAGATTAAGTATTCTAATCATGAATACATTGGATCGATCCTTGGTGGCTCTCAAAGTTATTTATTTATTTTGAGATCAGGGTATTACTGTCAGGCTAGTGTTTGCTACCCTTCCCTAATTACCCTTTGAGAAAATAGTGGTGAGCAACACTCAATGAAGTGGTTTACTTTTAAGAATCAAATTGTGGAATTGGTTTGGAATGACATTACAGGCCAAATATGATAAGGATAGGAAATTCCCTTCTCTCAAAGGCTTATTTGAGTAAGTTAATTGATGTCCCACTGTCACATACTCTACACGAAGAGAGAAACTGGATCTTGGAATGTGCACTATTATTCCAAACTGAGCCATATAGATTGAAGATAAGGTGAATATAAGTACAAAATAATTTATGGGAATCATAAACCAGAGGAAGGGGAAGAGTGGATATTTTGTTATATAATCTGCTCATCATTTTAAAAAAGGAATTGGTCTCAAGAGTAGTAACTGTGAAACCAGTGAATTAATGCAATAACCCATTTGATTCACTCTTGTCCTCCAGAAAAGGAAATCTACCACTTTTTCCAAACTGACCTATCTGTGACTCCTGAATTTTAGCAATATAATTAACTTTTAAGTTCTTGTGAAGAAGCCAATCAACCCACTCAGTTCTAAGAAAATACTATATTTTATATACTTTGGACCGCTATCTATTATTGCCACACAAGATAGTCCCATGTCTATACTTGGCTGATCTGGGTGTAGAGGGCCTAATTTGCAGGCTTGAAATATTGTAGATTCCAGCTGAGTTGGCTGAGCAGTGATGCCCCGAGGAAGCCCTGAAAGCTTTGCTAGCCAACAAAATGTCACCACAGTTGTAAGGGTTTTCTTTCATTAATGTTTCTTATCCATACAGAGACATTTATAAACTACTAAAAATTAAAGGGATAATTTAAAAATTTAAGCCTCAATTTAAAAATTTTTTTAATTGACTACGAAGAACTGATATTAACATAAACTGAGGTATTTACTTTCTTAGTCAAGGCTCCGCCATCCTCATTAAAATTGAGTCTAACTTGACGCAGTATTTACCCAGGGGGATTCTGCTAACTTGAGTCTTGATAACAGGTTCTGTGTAGAGTCCAGTGACAGAGTCAGATAATAAATTTGAACATTTTAGTAAATTTGGACTTCCACTAAAAATTACGTCTTGAAATCCTGGATTGCTTGCACTTACCCGCAAGCCAATGAGAATACAATCAAGTAGAAGATATCAATTTCAATAATCTTGCAAAGTTCATCTAACGTATGCTTTGGGATTGTTCCTAAAGTGGGAGAGCTGTCCTACAAACGACACTGTGATGCCACCAAAGTTATATGAAGGTTGTATATCAATGACATTTTGGTATGTATTGAGATCCCCTGGAACCTGTGGGAAAGTCCTAGTTTTCCCATGAACTGGCCTTAGATGAGCTACAATCATGTGCTACTTGTCACCTCCATTGTTAAAGTTGTCAATGTTTGGGATGGATTGAAGGAACATAGTTAACACCCTTCTTAATATCAGTAGCAATGGCTATTCTTAAAACTGTCTATGTTGTGTCTAAAATCAATTACCTATATGATGTAATAATATTATGAACCATGCGTAGTTTATAAGTAACAAATTAATTGGGATTTCAAAGGAGACAGTATGACATCATAATAATGTGAAATCAATGATTTAATATTATAGAAGTGAGATGTCTTGACAATACCAGCATTTGTTTATAACTTCTGAAGACTTAAATTGTAAATTTAATAAAATATTTAGCTCATTGGCTCAACAGTCAGTTGCAAATCAAGTTAGAATAGTATAGTTGTTTCTGAGAACATATTTAACTGCTAAAATTTATAGATCAGACGATTACATTAGAATTAGTCTGTGAAGATTATGACCAAGAAAGAACATTGAACTAAAGCACAGTATGTTTGTCCTTTTTACTAATACAGATATAAATTACTGAATTGTACCTTGCAAAATTATATCTTACAGACAAAATGGCAGACTCCTCTATTACATTGCCTGGATAGTCCTGAACAATAGGTAGAAGTGCTGTAAGTGGTATGGGTACAGAATGTTCTCTGAGTGAGGAGCCTCATTGTCCATCAAGAATGGCTTGGTAGCTTCACTACATTCAGTAGCCACTTTTATTAGGTACACTTGTACACCTGCTCATTAATGTGCATTGTGTGGCAGCAACCCAATGCTTAAAAGCATGCAGACGTGGTCAAGAGGTGCAACACACACAAAATATTGGAGGAATTCAGCAGGCCAGCACTGGAGAAAAATAGTTCTGATGAAGAATCTCTGCCCAAATGTCAATTATATGCTTCCATAGTTGCATAGTTCCATGGTTGCCTGGCCTGCTGAGTTCCACCAGCATTTTAGGTGGGTTGCTTGGATTTCCAGCATCTGCAGGTTTTCTTCTGTGTAAGAGGTGCAGTTGTTATTCAAACCATACATCAGAATGGAGAAGAAATGTTGTCTAAGTAACTTTGACTGTATGATCGTTGGTGCCAGATGGACAACTTTGAGTATCTCAGAAACTACTGATCTGGGTCCCTTCAGCAGGACTCAGCCCAAAACTTCGACTATACTTTTTTCCATAGATGTTGCCTGGCCTGCTGAGTTCCTCCAACGTTTTGTGTGAATTCCTGTGAGTGGCAAAAACGCCTTGTTAATCAGAGGTTAATGACCAGACTGGTTCAAGCTGACAAACTCAAATAACCATGAGTTATAACAGTGGTGTGCAGAAGAACACCTCTAAATACACAACACATCAAACATTGAAGTGGAACATTATAGCAGCTAAAGACCACAAACATTCTTTATCAGGTATAGGAAATACCTAATAAAGTGACCACTGAGTGTAAATACTGAACTGAAGGGCTTCTTGCTGTACTAGTTCTACAGCAAGTATTGAACAAACCAACAAAGGAATAAACCTACTTGACTTTGTCCTCACCAGTCTACCTATATTAGGTGCACCTGAACATGATAAAATTAGTATTTATTGATATAGAGATCTACCTTTGCATCTAGGATTCCATTGTGCTAAGCGGGATCACTCTGATAAAAGTACATAGCAGACGTCAATGTGAACCATCCACACCAGTGGAAATCGACACCATTACAACCCAGCCTATGGCTTGGCATATCCCCCACTGTTACTGTTACCGCCAACTCAGGGGATCAGCTCTGGGTCGAAGTGTGGTGCAGAAGGCAATGGTTGAAGCAGCATCAGGCATATCTGGAAAGCAGTACAAACACTGGTGAAGCTGCATCACGTTTCCAAACAGCAGAGGTGCAGTACAGAGAGCAAGTTAAGTGATTCTCCAACCAATTAAAAAATTAAAAGTTCTGCAGTTTTGTCACGACTTGTCATGAAGGTGGTCATTTAAACAGTGATGGTGAGGCCCAGCATTTGAATACTAAGGAGACAACTGAAGCATTTCCAAATCATGCACTGCCAGAGGAGCTGAAAAATTAATCCAAATGTTTCCTCCCAAAATCCACACCACCAATGATTGATGAAAGTTGATCATCTTCGCCCAGGACATCAGTGCGGGGAGTTCTTCAGTTCAGATCATCTTCAGTAGCTTTGTCACTGATGATTGCACAACTTATAAATCTGTTCTAACTCCTCAAGCCCATGTTTACATACAGCAAGACTTAGACAACATTTGAGTAGGAACTGACAAATGGTAAGTAATAGTCATGCCATGGGAAATGCCAGGCAATCACATACCCAAGAAGGGGGCCTGACTATTAATATGGATATCCAATGGCATTGCCATCACTGGTCCCCAGTTATCAATACTAGACATCACCATTCATCAGAAATTTAACTGATACAGCCATATAAATATCCTGGCTGTAAGATTAACTCAGAGGCAATGGTATCCTGCACTTGACTCCTGATACCCCGAAGCCTTTCTACCATTTTTAACAAATCAAGAGCACGTAGGAATGTTCTCCATTTTCTTTGATGACAGCAGCCCCAACAACACTCAACTTCTATAGTTGTACCGTGGAGAACATTCTGACAGGCTGCATCACTGTTTGATATGGAGGGGCTACTGCACAGGACCAAAAGAAGCTGCAGAAGGTTGTAAATCTAGGCAGCTCCATCTTGGACACTAGCTTACAAAGTACCCAGGACATCTTTAGGGAGCAGTGTCTCAGAAAGTTAGCGTCCATTATTAAGGACCTCAGGCACCCAGGGCATCCCCTTTTCTCACTGTTACCATCAGGTAGGAGGCATTAAGGCACACATTCAATGATTCAAGAACAGCTTTGGACACTACCTCACTTTTTTAATATACAGTATTTCTGTTGTTGCACATTTTTTAATCTATTCAATATATGTAATTGATTTACTTGTTTATTTATTATTATTATTATTTCTCTCTCTGCTAGATTATGTATTGCTTTGAACTGCTGCTGCTAAGTTAACAAATTTCATGTCACATGCCGGTGATAATAAACCTGATTCTGATTCTGAGAAGCTCTTCACCATTCACCAACCCATGTGACTGACATCCCATTCAAAATCAAAAGCATTAATTCCCTCCATATTACATAGTAGTTGCATGTGAGCTATTTACAAAATGCACTGCAGTTACTCATTAAGAGTACTGGAACAGCACTTTCCAAAATGATTTCCATCACTAAGAAAGAAAAGAGTAGGAGATGTGTAGAAACATCATCACCAAGCTGCTCACTCTTCTTGGTCCTTCATCATAGTTTGATCCTAATGCTGGAACTATGACTCAACAACACCATTGGAATACCTTCACTTGAAGAACTATAGCGGGTTAAGAAGGGGAATTAGGGCCTTGTCAACTATGCCAACATCTTCAGAAAATGAACAAATAACCTCTGCCCTCTTTCTAAAAGATACTAGAAAATTGTCAATATTTGAAATTACAGCAATGGCTGCTTTACATAAATCCTATTTAATAGAATTTCTATGCTATGGTTTTCACTAGAGACAGATTCCCAGACAAGTTTCACACTAAATATCACTGCAAGAACACAGAGCTCTTGGTCACATGACACATCTCTTAAAGAGGTACCATTGAATAATCTACATGGCACAAATTGTACATCTTTTGTGGTGCAAAACAAACATTTAATCTGATTGTCAAATCTCTGTCTACTTTAGCATAAAGTCTACCACAGTGGGTATGTGGTTTCCCCACTGTCTGTTGCCAGGTTTCGCGGGTCTTGCTCTGCAGAGTTAGTGGTGTGCTTATTGGCATTGCCGTATTTGCTTCAGTTAGCAAATGTCCTTGTTAGTCTTCCCAAGATTAAGTTTCCCTCTCCAATGATCTCATATAATCTAAATGTGACAAGTTGCCATTGCTTTCTGGCATCATTCAGTATCTGTTTGATACAAGATTCATCACGGTCATCTCTATTTGTCAGTGGTGATGCCTTATTCTAGTAGTGTGCCTATCTTGTAGCTTCCTTGAATTTTCTTCCTACACATTTTTGGACATCTAGTTTTTCTGTTCTATAACAAACATTTTGTATATTCATCTGTGAGCTATGTGACTGAACAGTTTGCATTACAGTCATCTTCATGATCTGGTCACTGTGTATTGTTAATGGTACTACTTTCAAGAATAGGCACAGTATATCTTTAAGATTATTGGTGAAATTCACATCATACTGTAGTTCAGCTTTGGAAAGCATCTGAGTGTAGCGTTGTGCATCATTAGTGAATGAGTTGTTGGTTTTACTGCAGTGCCTGGTTAATGGCTGGTATGAAAACGCCATTACAAGTTGCACCCAAGTTGAGCTGAAGTGTTAACGGTTGTTCTTGCACCAACATTGTGAAATTTCATGACACATATCGGTGATAATGAACCTGATTCTGATTGTAGAAGGAGCATCTAGTGGATGCTTCTTTAACAGAATTGAGTTTTGTCAATCAGAAACAGGTTTAATATCACCAGCATATGTCACAAAATGTGTTGCTTTGAGGCAGCAATACATTGCAACACTTAAAAACTATAAATTACAATAAGTATATATAAAAAATAAATAAGTATTGGAAAAACTGTGGAGAGGATACTAAGCAAGTGTTGATGGGATCATTGTCCATAGCAAAGGAAGAAGTTGTTCCTGAAATGTTGAGCATGTGTCTTCAGGCTTCTGTATCTCCTCCCTGATGGTAGCAATGAGAAGAGGGCATGTCCTGGGTGATGGGGAGGCTAATGCCCATGATGGAGTTAGCTTAGTTTACAACTTTCTGCATCTTTTTCCAACCCTGTGCAGTGCTCCCTCCATACCAGAGTGATACAACCAGTTAGAATGATTTGCAAGTGTCTAATGGTGACATACCAATTCTCCTCAAATTCCTAATGAATTATATCTGCTGTTGTGCCTTCTTTGAGATTGCATCAACATGTTGAGCCCGGGGTAGATCCTTTGAGATGTTGACACCCAGGAACTTGAAACTGCTCACCTTTCCTCTTCTGATCCCTTGAAGAGGACTTGTGTGCGTTCCCTCAGCTTACCCTTCCTGATGTCCACAAACAATTCCTTGGTCTTACTGATACTGAGTGCAAGGTTGTTGCTGCAACACCACTCAACCAACTGATCTATCTCACTCCTGTGTACCTCCTTGACACCAACTGAATTTCTGCCAACAATAGTGTCATCTGCAAATGTATAGATCACATTTGAGCTGTGCCTAGTCACAGAGTTGTGGGTGTAGAGAGAGAGAGAGTAGAATAGTGGGCTAAGCACGCATCCTCGAGGTGCACTAGTATTGATTGTCAGCAAGGGGGAGATGTTATTTTTGATCTACACAAGCTGTGGTCTCCTGGTGAGTAGATCAAGGATTCGGTTGTAGAGGAAGATACGGAGGCCCAGGATTTGAAACATTTTGCTAAGAACTGAGGGTTTGATTATGTTGAGTGCTGATCTGTAGTCAATAAACAGCAGCCTTGTGTAAGTCCAGGTGATCCAAGGCAGAATGGAGAGCCAGTGAGATAATATCCACTGCAGACCTCTTGTGGCAATAAGCAAATTGCAGGGGGTCCAGGTCATTGCTTAGTCAGGAGTTGATTCTAGCCATGAGCAACTTTTCAAAACACTTCATCACAGTAAATGTGAGTGCCACTGGGAGATAGTTATTAAGGCAACTCGCCCTGCTGTTCTTGGGCAGTCCTATGATACCCTTTTGAGCAAGTGGGAACCTCTAACTGCAGCAGTGAGAGATTGAAGATGTCCTTGAACACCCACACCAGTTGGTTAGTACAGGCTTTCACAGGGCGTGATGGCTTGCGAGGGTTTGTCCCCTTGAACGATGTTCTGATGTTAGACAGGGATCGTGGGGTCACTGGATGCTGCAGGGATTTGCATAATTTAGTTTTATTCTCCCTTTCAAAGCATGCATAAAAGGTGTTGAGCTCATCTGAGTGTGAAGCATTACAGCCATTCATAATGTTAGGTTTCACTTTGATACTGCTGACGTGTATCCAATTCCGTCTCTAACCACAATTGGAATTGTTTTCACTCTTTAGATAGCCTTCCATAGGCCGTACCTGGACTTCTGGTATAGTTCTGGATCACCAGTCTCGAATGCCAGAGACCTAGCTCTCAGCAGACTATGAATCTCCAGGTTCATCCACGGCTTTTGGTTTGGTATGTCCGATGTGTTCTCAAAAGCACACACTCATCCATGCAGGTTTTGATGAAGTTGGTAACAATTGTAACCTATTCATTCAGACTGGAAGATGAATCCCTGAATAGTAAATGCTCTTCTGCCTCCCTTGACCATATCTTTTTGGTCCTCACCACTGGTGCTGTGGTCTTTAGTCTCTGCCTCTATGCCGAGAGTAGAGATACAGCCAGGTGATCGGACTTTCCAACGTGTGAACATGGGATAGCATGGTAAGCATTCTTGATGGTGGTATAACAATGATAGTGTGTTGGCTCCTCTGGTGATATGTTGGTGGTGGTTATTCAGAGACTTGTTCAAGCACGCCTGGTTGAAATCCCCCACTATGATGGGAGGGCATCAGGGTGTGCTGTTTCCTGCCTGTTGATTATGGAGCTTAGCTCCTGTAGTCCAACCTGAAGCAGAATAGCCACCGCTACTAGAATGATGGCGGAAATCTTCCTCAACAACTTAAAAAGTACGACATTTAACTGTTGAATGTTCCAGGATGGATGAGCAGGACTCGTACATTCGCCAGACCGACAGTCAGGAGCGGGGTGGGGGTTCTAAAGACTCTATGTTTCAGGGGAACCTGCATTCATGACCTGAGTCAGGGATCTGCCGATTTTGAGTATCCATAGTCTTTTTTAAACGCTATAAAATGATGTTGCCTACTGAATTACCCATGGTTGTGACTGGATTTCAGCTGTAGTAGTCCTAAACGGGTATATTTGATGATTCTCTTTGGAGCTGCATGCAATGAATCACCCTTATCGGCGCCATTTTGTTTTGTTTTGCGTACAACGTACATTGTTTTCCACTGGTGTTAAATCTGAGCCTGTCTCTGTTCATACAACTCGCCTTCTACAATTTATGGACTTTCAATTTATTTATGTACAGGTATTTTATTTATTTTGAGATAAAGCACAGAACTGGCTCTTACAGCCCAACAAGCCACACCGGCCACCAACCACTCTTTTAAACCTCGACAATTTACAAACAGGACAATTTACAATGGCCCTACTAACAAGTATGTTTTTGTAATACACGCTTGTGGGAAAGACATACTAACTTCTTGCAGGGGACTTTGGAATTGAATTCCGAAGTCTTGTTTCTCCAAGCTGTAATAGTCACGCATTAACAGCTACGCCACCATGGCCCCCCAATTCTTCTGTCTTGTGTACTCTTGTAGAAATGTGTTTCCAGTCCATATAACACGTTTTTGCAGATGCAGGTTATCTTTTCAGCTGCTGATTTTGCTATCCGGTGTTTTGAACGTTTATGCCACCTCAGCTGCACCTTTTCATGTCTTTTGTCTTCTATCTCACCACATTTATTTTCTGTGTCAGATAATCAATATTACTAGTTTGTCTTTAGATAATTAGAAAGCTTTGTGCCTTCAGTTACACCTCACATAGCAGTCATGGGCTCTTGGGTTCAATGAGTAATCCGATCTCTGCCGAAAAAAAATCCTTCAAATTCCAAAGCTGAAGTTTTCTGCTAATAAGTTTTGAATGTTAAGGAAGTGTCAGAAGATTCTTCTTACTCCTGATGACATGTAAAGAACAGGTAATAGCCAAACCTTTATTTTGTAATGTAATGTGATGAGCTTGAACTGCATCCAGAGCTTTCATCAGAATCTCATTTAAGGGCTTTACGTCTAGGTGTAAATCTCCCTAATACCCAAAAGATTTTATGCTTTAGACTTCAATACCTCCTTCGGGAGAAATCATTTCCTTCCTTTGAAATGTATTATCTCTCATCTAATTACCTTTCCTAGCAATATTTTTCTCCAGAGAAAGCAAATGTTTCCTATTCCAAGGTAACCCCATACTTATTCTCCCTTGGGAACAGATTTCAAAAGAACTGCTTCAGCTAATATTAAAATAGTTTTGATGCCACCTTTAAATTTTGTGAGAGGAAAATTAAATCCATTTTAACTTCTTTTTCCCGTCCTGGCTCACTAGAAATACAGTGCTACTTGGGTTCAAGACCCACTCATGAAGTACAGTATAGACTGACACATTGGTGGACTACTGAATCAGAATCGGGATTCAGTATGTCATGAAATTTGTTGTTTTGCGGTAGCAATACGTTGCATTGCGTGATTTTAAAAACTAAATTACAATAAGTATATATAAAAATAAATAAGTAGTGCAAACTAATAGTGAGGTAGCGTTCATGGGTGCATTGTCCATTCAGAAAGAAGCTGTTCCTGAAATGTTCAGTGCGTATCTTCAGGCTCCTGCACCTCCTCCTTGATGGAAGAAATATGATTCTGGGTGATGGGAGTCCTTAATGATAGGTGCCGCCTTTTTGAGACATCGGCTTTTGAAGGTGTCCTCGACACAAAGGGATGGTAGTAGATTTGGGGTAAGCTCACTCTACCTATTAAATGCTCCAAATTGCGTGCACTTCAAATGGCCTGACAAAGTCCAGCCCCTTTCATGTGTGGCATAGATACTAAGCCCTGCGGAACTGTTTCTACGGTAGCTTCGGGCAGATGGGTCACGCGGTTGGCGGCTTACCTAGGAGAAGGAAAACTGATCTCAAACCTGCGCCTTCTTGCGGCTATACCCATTCATGGGGAAGGCTTCAAGAGTAAACCCCGAGGAAAAATCCGGAGCTGGAGTCCCTAAACTAAGAGTTAAATGCTGACTGGTAACTCCCGCGATGCAGCTGGTGCCAAACTGTATCGGCCTCTGCCTTTCCTTTGGATTCATCAGCTGTCATGTGGGCAACAGCTTGCTTCCCCTGTCGTACTGACCAGGTTTGTGTACTGGCTTGCGTATCACGTAGACAGTGGGACGCAATATCCATGGTAGATCAATAACGCTGCACACAGTTCTATAGTCCCTTTCACTATATCACATTACATCTCTTGCTCTGAACACTTTAGGCAACATGGACACGTGAAAAGCTTTAGTGTAGTCAGTGCTTCCGACTTTCATAATTGGACCTCAGTTGCTCTGCCTTTACCTCAGTGATTACCCGTCTGGGTTACACAGAATGTAGCAGTTGGAAACTACCTCGTTTAGCCATCATAAATTCTTTTGACTGCTTACTTTAAAACTTGTGATGATGCTAGTTATCAATAATAGTCACTTTAGTGTTTACATGTTCAAAAGTTGTTAGAATTATCTTCCCACCCTATTTGGGGTGGCACGGTAATGTAGTGGTTACCAGCGATCCGGAGTTTTGTACGTTCTCCTCTTGGATTTTCTCCGGGTGTTCCGGTTTCCTCCCGCAGTCCAAAGACTTACCAGCTGGTAGGTTTTTGGTCATTGTAAATTGTTCCGTGATTAGGCTAGGGTTAAATCGAGGATTGCTGGTCGGTGCAGCTTGAAGGGCCGTAAGGGGCTATTCCGCGCTGTTATCTCAATAAATCAATAAATATAATTGATTGTCGTCCCGCTGGTACAATTACCGGCCCGTGACTTTCTTCACCCAACTATTTGACCCAGTTTAGTCTCATTTCTGAAAGATTTGCCATTAGCTTAACGGCTCCTTACTCCTATGTCAATTACTTATGATTCGAACCCAATTCTTCTATTGACCTAGTTTCGGGACCAAAACCTCGATAAGAAATTCCGGGAGAATTGATAACTGCGTTTATGCTTCCACGAAACCGTTCCCTCTATCAATATTATTTTGGAAAAATGCACCCTCCCGATTTTTCTTTGTCAATTATGCGTTCACCTTCCCACTGAATCCCGGGTTGAAGCCTTTTCGTGTTGCATTTCAGTTCTTTCGCCTGCAATCGACCTCGTTGTACATTAGTGTGCGCGAGCAGTGCAGTCCAACTGTTCATTTGGTTTCATAAAGAGTCGCTGATGACATTTTCATCAGAACACGCATTGAGGGATTTATCCGCTCAACTGAGTTCAGGCGTGAGATATCAGCCAGGCAACAGATCGGAGTTTATGTGTGCTGTCTTTATCTCTGGTGCATTCTGTACTGTATTATCAAGAGGAAGGTGGATAACTTTCCCTCTGTGGATGCTGCGGTCCCTCCCTCTACGATCTGTGCCTGAATCCTCGAGTGGGGGGGGGGGGGGGTTCTCTGTCATTCAATACAGATGAAATGGAACTTGGAGGAAGTTCTGCAGTCGCACACCGCTGCAAATTCGACAGTGGGGAGCAACGCATGCCAATGTAGAAGTATAGTTACTGTTGCACCTGCAAACCGAGATACTTGCTCGCGAGATTTCCCATTCTACCAGAGACATTGAACCTAGGTGCAGCCACCCATCACCTTAGGAGAGAGCCCAGTTCTCATTTCCAGCTTGTTCACGCAGTCTGGCCTGGTAGACCCCTTGAGATGGCGAATGCTTCCAACAGCACTTTCGGCTGCGACTATGAGTCCTGCCCTCTCTTTCCTGTTTCCACCTTGATCCCGGTGACAGTGGTCTGCATCGTATTGTTCATCGTTGGAGTCACCGGCAATGCGCTGACTGTCCTGATCATTCAAAGGTACAAGGACATGAAGACCACCACCAACCTCTACTTGTCCAGCATGGCTGTGTCGGACCTGCTAATCTTCCTCTGTCTACCTTTCGACCTGTACCGCATGTGGAGGTACAAGCCCTGGCTCTTCGGCGATTTCTTGTGCAGGTTTTATCAGTACATCAACGAAGGCTGCACCTACGCCACCATTCTACATATCACGGCCCTGAGCATCGAGAGGTACCTGGCTATTTGCCTCCCTCTCAAAGCCAAGGTGTTGATCACCAAGCGGAGAGTAAGGTCAGTCATCGCCCTGCTCTGGACTGTCGCCCTGGTGTCCGCTGGACCTTTCTTCTTTTTGCTCGGCGTGGAGCAAGATATGTGCAAGCACACCGAATACGCTGTCAGCTCGGGGGTCCTCGATATTATGATCTGGGTCTCAACAGTCTACTTCTTCTTCCCCATGTTTTGCCTCACTTTCCTGTACGGGTTCATAGGAAGGAAACTGTGGAAAAACAAAAACAATATCAAGGGTCCGAATGCTGCAAACAGGGAAAAGTATCACAAGAAAACAGTCAAACTCTTGGGTAAGTCTGGTTTTATGCAAAATGTTGATTTGAGTTGAGGAGTAACGCTTTGCTGATAGCTTAATGTACATCCAAGGAAAGAATATCTCCTCACTTGACTTTCAAAACAAATATCGCTCCCCCCCCCCCCCCCCACCACCAATACAATCTGCAGAGTCAGCAGGTCAGGTAGGATACATGGTAAGAGAAACAGATTTAAAACCTCCCTCGAAGACCCTCCGAGGAAGGACCTTCCCGCCGAGACGTGAACTGTTTCTCATTACACAAATGCTGCCTTGCTTTTGCTGAGTATCTCCTGCATTTTCTGTACCTATTCCAGATTCTCAGCAACTGTTTTTTTTTGTTGTATTTTCGCTGAATATAGCTTGGATTTTGGTTCTTGCACTCCCTGACTCAATTAAAATTTAAAGCAACATTTCTGAGGTTTAGACTGGGGGCATTCAAAATAAATTCATCCTTCGTCCACACGAAAAGAAAGAATATTTGGAGTCAGTTTACGGAATAATATCAAATTTCTCCACAACTAAATTAAGACGTGATATTGTGTAAATGGTGCTGATTTTTACATCGCTAAAGGCCTGCCAATGAAAGCAACAGTCCCTTCTTCACTGCCTTTCCCGTTATGTTCTTTTTCAGAACTTTTGCTGCGGTAAACCACTTATTGAAATCATTGCAAAATTTCTACGGTTGTAATGAACTAACAGTATAACCTACCCCCGAGCATTAATTATCACTCATCTCTGAATTTTTTTTGCAAGTTATCCTATGTGTGTTCGGAGTAGTTTTAGATTCGTTCTTTAATATAATTTGTAACCTGCAAATACTATATTGCAACATACGTTGCTCAAAACGAATAAACTAATCAAGCTATTGAGGGATTCAAAAAATGCGTGCATTGGGCATAATAGAGCTGTTGTTGTAATTGTATACACATTCGGAGCTGCTCCATCCTTTGTCGCCGTTCCTCCTCGCGCCTGTCAACATGCGTGATGTGCATCTGGCCCGATTCTTAAATTGTAATTCCATAATAAATTGTGCTGGATTAATAGCTTGTTTCCTTTTTTTTATCTTAGCTATAATTGTCTTGGCTTTTGTGGTCTGCTGGCTACCTTTCCACATTGGTCGAAATCTTTTCTCCAGCCTCTCGAGGAGTAAGGGCCTTGACCTGTTCGTTTTCAGTCAGTATTTCAACGTCGTCTGTTTGCTGCTGTTCTACCTCAGCGCCTCTATCAACCCCATCCTCTACAATCTAATCTGCAAAAAATACAGAAAGGCGGTGCATGAATTGCTGTTTTCCCGACGGGTCCGCACGTGGTCAATGTCCAGCAAAAGGGATACCGCGGCTGACACCTTGGGTGGCACCGAGGCAAACACTAGCCTGTGATTCCCCGGTTTAAACAGGGACTCGCTGGGAGGAAAGGGATACTCTTCCAAATGCTACAATTCTGGAAACACGGTCACCTTGTGTAAATGTTTACATTGTTTCCTGTTGAAATGGCTCGCTCGATCACGTTCACTCAAGCTATTGAGAGGTATGGATTTTTAAATATAAACAATCGCTAAATCTAGCGACAGTGTCGTTGTTTGAGGGGTCGTGAGTTGGTTATAAATTCGCCGTAAAAAAGCGACTGAAGTTAAAAGATCTGTGTCATAAACGAATGTTCTCATAATTGTGCGGGAAGAGGTGATAGTGTGGATACTGCAGTTCCATTTCTGTGAAGGATATGAAGGCAACAGAAGACGGGCGAATCGATTCTTTGCAGTTTAATACAATAGTCTTTCACTTCCAGCCGCTGTTCCCACTAGCGTTGTCCGTGGCGTCGTCGCAGGCTGTACGGAGCACTTTAATATTCATCTCCTGCATGTTTCAAGCAAAGGCCATCACATTCAAAGCAGGGCTTAACTGTCTTGACGTTCAGTCAGCCTCTATTGCTGAACTCTTCAATTCACTAAGATGATCAGAAACTGCAAAGATCCGAGAAGGGCATCCACTGAGGCCCTCCACTTCAGCAAGGTGTCTCTGTTTTCCCAAAGCGCCGCTACTTGCCCACAAAGATGCAGTTTCAGCACCCAGGAAGCCTCCTACGTGATGGACACCCCATCCATTGCTTAAACTCGACGTCCAGCATGCACGTCCACAAAATGCACTGAATCAGCGTGTGTTGATTTGATTGTATCTCCGTAACTAAGACCTCGAACGCGTAAAAGTCACAGACTAAGAGCACGTTTCCTTACAACTCGTACACGAATATTGAAATCGATGTACTTTCATTAGCACCGCGTAAAAACCGGTAACCCCACCTAACAGCAGAGATCGTAGTGGTTCAAGAGATAACCAGTATCACCTCAAGGACAATGGGTTCTGGACTATTAAAGTACTTAGTGAGAATGGATATGTTAAAGGAATTCCTCGCGGACTAAAGATGATGCAGCAGATTCCCTCGTGGAATCATGAACTGTGGAAGCTGGGTGATACCGAAGGGGGAGGGGGTGGAATCCAGACACCATCAGGGTGTCAGGTTGATTTAAGATAGGAAAAGATAGTCAGGCTAGTTTAACCGGCCAACAAATAATTTGGCAGGTGGATAAAATGCAGAAAATTAATGGTGTTACTGTATTCTGTGAAGATGTGTGTGTTGTGACTTTGTAATAATCACCCATATGTAGTAATTAAAACTGATAACGTGTCAAGGATTTCATTAGCCGGAGTGGTTATATACCCATTCAAAACCAAAGTAATCTTAACCAAGTTAAGTATCATAAATTGCCGTCACTGCTTAGAGGCACAAGTACACTTCAAGAATGGCGGGTGAAAGGTACCGTCTTTATCCTAGCAGCGTACTGCTCAACCGGGACTGTCCTTTGGTTCATTCCTGGACCAGTGGTGAGAAAGTCAAATTACTGGATAGATGGCTGGGCTAATGGATCGAATAGTCTCTGGTTCCTCCATTCTTATTCCTTCAAATTTCAAAATGCTTAAAAACTGTCGTTGGGGAATAAGGATTCAAAACGGAACTTCAGACCTCTTGGTATCTGCATAGCACCCAGATTATCTTGCATGAGGTTTGCTTATGCTAGACATCTTCAGTTCTCAGTGTCACAGTTAACTCCCTGTTAATTATGAAAGTGTGGGGTTTTGTCCCTCAGGCAGGACCAGTCTCCAGGGAAGTGGCAATGAGTTGTTGAACTGCAGAGTTTGGCTCTTTATCCTTGAGCAAGATTCCAGTCCCTCTCCCCTACAGCAGCCCTGTCCTATGCCCTGTCCCATATATTTCCTCAATCAGCATGCCTGTAATAACTTAGTTATCTCACTGTTCTGTGAAATGTTTTGAAATACATTTATTGACTTCCTTCCACAGTGACTGCTTTGAGACTTTCTTTAGGTAATTAAAGCTGTTTATGCTGGGTGCCAAGGTAGTGTAGCAGTTAGCACAACATCATTACAGCTCAGGGTATTCTGGAGTTCAGAGTTCAATTCTGACATCATTCTGTAAGGAGTCTCTATCCATCCTCCCCGTGGAATGCATGGTTTGCCCCGGGTGCTCCAGTTTCCTCCCACAGTCCAAAGACATATCCGCTAGGTTAATTGGTCATTGTGACTCATCCTGTGATTAGGTTAGTGTTAATTGTGGTTGTGGGGTAGCTGGGGTGGAGTGGCTCAAAGGGCCGGAAGTGCCTACTTCATGCTCTATCGCTAAATAAATATATGATAAAGCCATTTCAGTTCTGATTGAGGGTAAGAATGGGATGATTTGGCAGATGAATATATGGCTGAGAAAATGGTACTGTGAACCAGGCTTCAGACTGTGGATCATTAGCATCTCTTCTGTACAAAAAGAGATGCTAATGATGACCTGTACAAAAAGGAAAGATTACACCGAAACTCAAGGGGAAACATTGTTATTGTGGGCAGGTTTGCTAGAGCTGTTGGTTAGGATTTAAACTCATTTGACAGGGGAGTGGGAACCAGAGGTGATAGGTCAGAGGTCATGGGGCACTTAATGTGCAAGTAGATGAAGCGTGAGAAAGACGGAGGAAGGATAGGCAGTTGGTGGAGCAGACCTGCAGTCAGTTGTATGTGTCTATTTTAAAGCAAGAAATGTTAGGATGAACTTGAGCATGGAGCAATGACGTTCTAGCCATTGCAAAGACTTAGCTGACAGAAGGCAGGAATGGGTACTGGATGTTCCCAGACTTAAATGTCTCAAAAGGGACAAAGTGGGAGGTTAAAGAGATGGGGGATGGCATTGGACAACAAAGATTTTGCTTCCTGAATACCTTTAGGTATATCTTTTGTATTTTGGGTTACTGATCATAAAAATCACCTTGAAATGTTCCCTATCACGCACTATTTTTTGAAATCACTTATGTTTATTATTTCAATCCATAATTCAAGTCAATTAAAATGTTGCCTACAATGTAAGCTGGAAAGTTTCTTATCTTGTCCTGGCATGCTTAGGCGGGTGGTTGCTACATGGCAGGACAGGTTTTAGTAATAATTATTGGGTTTAGGACTGTAAGGATGGAATTTGCTAACACCAGGCACAAAAATTTCTATGAAGGATTTTGATACTTGAGACGGATGCTTCCCAGAATAACTGATGCCAAGATTAAGGAAAGCATTTTTGTTGGTCCACAAATCAAACAGGTCATCAATGACAGGCAATTTGAAGAATTTCGAGTAGGACCGGAGAAAATCACATGGAAGGCATTCAAGGAAATTGTTCAAATTTTTCTCGGCATCTACACAGCACAAAACTACATTCAACTGGTTGAAAGCATGCTTCAAGCATATAAAACCATGAAATGCAACATGTCACTAAAGATTCATTTTCTGCATTCCCATTTAGACTTCCTCCCTGCAAATGTTGGTGCTGTTAGTGATGAACATGGTGAAAGGTTTCACCAGGACATTGCAGTCATGGAGAAATTATACCAGAACAACTGGAATCCGTCAATGCTGGTGAATTATTGTTGGACACTTAAGTGAAAAGCCTCAGACACTGAGTACTAATGAAAATCATTAACAAAATATTTTAACTTAGTTGAATTATTGCAAAGCATCAACACCATTATGCAATTAAACACATCATATTCAATAAAAGTTAATTTGTTGTTTCTCCAAATTCCTGCGTGATACAAGTAGTCTGAAATTATATTTGTGTCAATCTTCAAGCAGTCTATCATAAACAAAAAAACTGAGGAAGCAACACTTGAAAAATCAGGGATAGTATCACAGCTGCAGAAAGGTAGGGTGTCATCTATTGAGTCAATGTGGATGGAAGTCAGAAACAGAAAGAGAACAATCACTCTATTGGAAGCATTCTGTGGACCTCTAGTAGCAAAAGAGACACTGAGAAAAACATCAGAAGTCAGATTTTGGAAAGGTGCAAAGTAACAAGATTATTTTCATGGCTGACTTCAAATATCCTAACAATAATAGGCACAAAAGATGAAAGAGGGTGGAGTTTGTTAGGGATATCCAGGAAGGGATCTTGATACAATATGTAGACAAGCCAATTTGAGGTGAGGTCATTGTTATAAGCCCACTCTGGGATGCCAATTCTGTTATAAGGATTACCCCTTAGTAATAATGATCAGTTAGGCACAGAGAGAATCTGTATTTACTGACAAGTAAACTTTATGTTTCAATGGAAGAGCACATGAATTTACACAACCAAGTACCTGTGTTCACACCTACTAAGTTTTCCTGGCCCTCCATGAACAGTCAGAGAATAGAAAAGGCAATAGCCAGAAAAGGAGTCTGTGCTAGCCATGTGTTCCTTGTGCATCTGATGTAATCTCCGCATGTCCATGGGGTACTCCACATCACCGATGGTTGGTTTCTGGAGAGTTGTTGCTCATTTGCATTTGAAGCACCTCACTAGCTAAAACAATGCACTTCTGTCCCATTGGCTTAAGGTACCCTGATCTACCTGGGTGGTCCAGGCCTACAACCAGCATTGTACTGTAGTCACTGCTCTCAGCCTCACGTCTTTGTTCTTTTCATCTGTGACTGGTTCAAACCAGTCGAACTAGGCGACCCAGACACTGAGTCTAACGAAATTACAGTTTGCTTCTCTGCAAGCCTGCCACTTCACATAATAAATACCTACTCACAAAATATGAGGAAAATCTGCAGATGCTGGAAATCCAGAGCAACACATCCAAAATGCTGGAGAAACTCAGCAGGTCAGGCAGCATCAATGGAAAAGAGTAAACAAACAGACAACCTTGCAGGCTGAGACCCTTCATCAGGACTGGAAAGAAAGAGAAGTCAGAGTAAGAAGCTGGAGGGGGGGGGGGTGGGTGAGGGTGAGGAAGAAATGCAAGTTAGTATGTGATTGGTGAAACCAGGAATGGGGAGGGGCTGAAGTAGAGCTGGGAAGTTGATTGGTGAAAGAGATAAGGGACTGGAGAAGGGGGAATCTGATAGGAGAGGACAGAAGGCCATGGAAGAAAGGGAAGGGGGATGAGCAACAAATGGAGGTGATGGGTGAGAAAGGAAAATGGGAATGGTGAAGGAGAGGTGAATGAGGCAATTACCGGAAGTTCAAGAAATCAATGCTCATTCCATCAGGTTGGAGACTACCCAGATGGAATATAAGATGTTACTCCTCCAATCTGAGTGTGCCAATCATTGAAGCCATAGAGGAGGCCATGGACTGACATGATAGAATGGAAATGGGAAGTAGAATTGAAATGAGTGGCCACCAGGATCCCACTTTTTCTAGTGAATGGAGCATAGATGCATATCTCCCTGTCTACATCGGATCTCACCAATATACAGGAAGCCACACCAGGAACACCAATACAATAGATGACCCTAACAGACTCACTTGGAAAGACTGTTTAGGGCACTGAATGGTAGTGAGGAGGAAGGTGTAAGGGCAGGTGTAGCACTGTTCCACTTGCAAGGATAAGAAGCAGGAGGGAGATTAGTGGGGAAGGAAGAGTGACAAGTGAGTTGTGTAGGGAGTGATCCTTACAGAAAGCGGGGAGGGAAAGATGTGCTTGGTGGTGGGATCCAGTTGGAGAAGGTGGAAGTTACAGAGAATTCTATGCTCTTGTGGGTCTGAGTATGGTCTCAGGTTTAGCAGGTCATTAGCTGAAACTCTGTGTGTCCACACTCAATTGCCTCTTGGATATCACAGAGCAAAAATCGGTTCATCAAACAGTTTGCAAAATGTTGGCTGCAAGAACAGTCTCACAAAATGGCTACCTCCATTCCAGCATTCTTTCTGGCCAACACCATACTGGATCTTGAACTAAGCAATGAACCTGGTCAGGTGTCAGGTCTCTCAGTGGGTAAGTATTTCAGAGGCAATGACCACAACTCCCTGATCCCTTATAGCATTGGAGAGGGATAGGAGCACATAGAAACATATTTAATTGAGGGAGGGGGAAATTATTGTGCTGTAAGGAATGTGGGACCATAACTTGGGAACAGATGTACTCAGGGAAAGGTGCAACAGAAATGTGGAGGTTATTCAGGGAGTACTCGCAAGGGGTTCTGAATTGGTTTGTCCCATTGTGGCAGAAAAAGGATGGTAGGTTGAAGGAACCATGGCTGACAAAAAATCTGAAACATCTAGTCACGAGGATGAAGGAAGTTTACTTAAGGTTTAGAAAGTGATGACCAGACAGGGCAGTTACAAGGTAGCCAGGCTAGAGCTTGAGAATGAACTCAGGAGAGCCACCAGGGGGTATCAGAAGGCCTTGGGGAGTAGGATTAAGTAAACCCCAAGATGTTCTGCACGTGTGTAGAACAGGATGATTAGAGTGAGGGTAGGACCGATCAGGGTTAGAAGATGAAATGTGCCTGGAGTCAGAGGAGGTAGGTGAGGTCCTTAATGTATTGAGTATTTACCAATGAGAGGGATTTTGATGATTGTGAGGATGGTGTAAAACAGGCAGATATGCTAGAACATGCTGATATTAAGAATTGTATTGATATTAAGAACTGGAATTTTAGAAAACCATTAGGATAGATAAGTCCCCAAGACTAGATGGATCAGAATCAGGTTTATTATCACACTTATGTCATGAAATGTTGTTCTGCAGTGCCACACACAAAAATAGTATAAATTACAGTACTAAATATATAAAAGAAATGAATTTATCAAAAAAGAGCAAAAATAGTGAGGTAGTGTTCATGGGTTGTTTCATTATCCATTCAGAAAATAAAGGTGGAGGGGAAGAAGTTGTTCCTAAAATGTTGAGCGTTGCCTTCAGGCTCCTGTACCTCCACCTTGATGATAGTAATGAGAAGAGAGCATGACCTGGGTGATAGGGTCCTTAAGTTTGGATGCCACCTTTTTGAGATATTGCCTTTCGAAGATATCCTCAATGTTGGGTAGGCCAGTGTCCATGATAGAGCTGGCTAAGTTTGCAACCCTCTACAACTTTTTCAAATCCTGTGCAGTGGCTCCTCCATTCCAGACAGCCATGCAACCAATTAGGATGCTCTCCACAGTACATCTCTACAAATTTACTAGGGTCTTTGGTGATGTACCAAATCTTGTTAAACTCTGAATGAAGTATAGTCACTGGTGTACCTTCTTCATAATTGCATCTACGTGGCGGACCCGGGATAAATCGTGATTTTGATACCCAGGAACTTGTGATTGCTCACCCTCTCCACTACTGACTCCTTGATAAGGACTGATGTGCGTTCCCTTGAATTCCCCTTCCTGTATTTCACTCAAATTCGGAGTGTAAAGCTGTTGTTGTGACACCACTCATCAAGCCTATCTATCTCACTCCTGTACATCTCTTTGTCAGCATCTGAGATTCTGCCATCAAATTTATAGATGGTGTGCCTAGCGTCACATTTGTGGATGTAGACTGATCAGAGCAGGGGGAGTAAGCACTCATCCTTGAGGTGAACTAGTGTTGATTGTCACCGAGGGGGAGATTTTATTTCTGATCTGCGTGACTGTGGTCTTCTGGTGAAGAAGTCAAGGATCCAGTTGCAGAGGGAGGTACAGAGCCCCAGGTTTTAGAAGATAGAAGCATAGCACAGGAAAAGGCCCTTTGGCCCACAGTGTTCTGCCAAACTAATTAAATGGCCAACTAAACTAATCTCTCCTGCCTACACAATGTCCAAATTTTCAATTTCCTCGCATTCTCCTATAAGTCTCCAATGTATCTGCCTCTACCACCACTCCAGGCAGTACATTATAGGCACCCACCACTCTGTGTAAAAACACTTGTCTCTCACATCTCCTTTGAAATTACTCCCCTCTCACTTTAAATGCATGCCTTCTGGTATTAGACATTTCAAACTGTTTCTGGTTTTTTTTTGTGTGGAAGGAGGGATTTGGGGGTTGATGATTGTACCGCCTTTTTTTCTTTTCTTGGTTTCATGGCTGCCAAGAGAAGGAGAAATTCAGAATTGTATACTTTGATAATAAATGAACCTTTGAACGCTGGGGAAAAGATACTGTCCATTCTCCTCTATGCCTCTCATAATCTTATAAACCTTTATTAGATCTCCCATCAAACCCCGCCACTCTAGAGAAAACAATCCAAGTTAGCACGTGCCTCTGATTTTGGCAACATCCTCTTCTGCACCCTCTCCAAAGCCTCAACATACAGTGTGGTGACCAGAACTGTATGTAATACTCCAGATGTGGTCTAACTAGAGTTTTATGAAGCTGTAATGTAATTTCCTGACTTTTGAACTCAATGCTTTGACTAATAAAGGCTAACATGCCATATGCCTTCTTAACTACAGTATCAACATGTGCAGCCTCTTTCAAGGAGCTATGAACTTGGACCCTCTGCCCATCAACGCTGTTAAAGGTCTTGCCCTGAACTGTGTGCTGTCTGTTTACATCTGGCCAACTAAGGTGCAACCCTTCACATCTGTCTGGTTTAAATTCATCTGCCATTTCTCTGCCCATATCCGCAACTGATCTATATCCTGCCAGTTTTCATTACAATCCACAACACCACCAACCTTCACATCATCTGCAAACTGACTGACCCATTCATCTAGGTACATTTTCATCCAGGTTATATATATATATATACACACACACACACACACACACACACATACATCACAAAGAGTACAGGCCCCTGCAGAAAACCACAAATCAAAGACCTCTAGCTTTGACCACTACCCTTTGTCTTCTATGAAGAAGCAAGTTCAGAATCCAAATAGCCAATTCTCTATGGATCCTATGCACCTTAATCTTCTGGATTATGAGGGCTTTTGTCAAACGTCTTGATAAAATACATATAAACAACATCCACAGCTCAATCACCTTTGTCACCTTGTCAAAAACTCAACCAAATCACTAAAACACAACTTGCCCCACACAAAGCCATGCTTTCTCTCCCTAATTAGGCCATGGTTTTCCAAAGGCTAATTAAAATCTGCTCCTAAGAATTCTCTCCAGTAACTTCCCTATCACTGACGAATTGCTCATTTGTCTTCAGTTTCCAGGATTAGCTGTGGTTTCCTTCTTGAAGCTTATTGATTAGTACTGAGGGGATGATGGTGTTGATCACTGAGATGTAATCAATAAACAGCAGCCTGAAATAGGTACTTGTGCTGTCCAGATGGTCCAAGGCTGAGTGGAGAGCCAGTGAGATTGCATCCACTGTATTCCTATTGTAGTGGTAGGCCAATTGCGGTTAGTCCATGTTCTTGCTTAGACAGGAGTTAATTCTAGCCATGGCCAACCTCAAAGCACTTCATCACAGTAAATGTGAATACAACTGGGTGATAGCCATTGAGGCAGCTTAACCTGCTCTCCTTGGGCACGGGTATGATTGATGCCTTTGGAAGCAAGTGGGAACCTCTGATTACAACAGTGAGGGACTGAAGATGTCCTTAAACACACGCCAGTTAGTTGGCACAGGTTTCAGTGCCTTGCCAAGTACTCTGTTGCTGTATACTTCAGCTTAATGCAGAAAGCAAGGGAAGATATAGCTGCACCTTTGGTAATGATCTTTGTGTTCTCACTGGCTGTAAGAATAGATCACAGAACACAGAACACAGAATAGTACAACGCATTACAGGCCCTTCGGCCCACAATGTTGTGCCAACCCTCAAACCCTGCCTCCCATATAACCCCCCACCTTAAATTCCTCCATATACCTGTCTAGTAGTCTCTTAAACTTCACTAGTGTATCTGCCTCCACCACTGACTCAGGCAGTGCATTCCATGCACCAATCACTCTCTGAGTGAAAAACCTTCCTCGAGTATCCCCCTTAAACTTCCCTCCCCTTACCTTAAAGCCATGTCCTCTTGTATTGAGCAGTGGTGCTCTGGGGAAGAGGCACTGGCTGTCCACTCTGTCTATTCATCTGGAACAGTACTGGATGATTGAAAGGTGATAAATCCCATTCTTTTGTTCAAGAAAGGAAATCACAATAGCCCTGGAAATTATAGACTAATGAGTCTTTCTTCAGTGGTGGTCAAATTATTGGAAAATATTCTTCGAGACAGGATTTTTGAGCATTTGGAGGAGTATAGTCTATTTAGGGATAGGCGTAGCTCTGTGAGGGGCAGATCGTACTTCACAAGCCTGATTGCATTCTTTTAGGATGTGGTAAAATGTATTGAAGGTTGAGCACTGGATGTGGCATAGATGGATTTTAGTAAGGCATTTGATAAGATACCCCATGGTAATTTTTTTCAGAATGTAAGGAGGCATGGGATCCAGGAAAACTTGACTCTGTGAATTCAGAATTGGCTTGCCCACAGAAGGCAAAGGGTGGTTGTAAATGGAGTCTATCTTGCCTGGAGGTGGGTCACCAGTGGTGCTCCACAGGGATCTGTTCTGGGACCTCTGCTCATGACTTTTATAGATCATTTGGTTGAGGAAGTAGAAGTGTGGTTTAGTAAGTTTGCAGTTGCTGGAGTTGTAGATAATGTAGAAGATAGTCACAGGTTACAATGGGCCCTTGATTGGATGCAGACTTGAGCTGAGAAGTGGCAGGTGGAATTCAACACAGTTAAATGTGATGTGATTCATTTTGAAAGGTCAACTTTGAAGGCAGTACACAGGGTTAATGGTAGGATTCTTAGCAGTGTTGAGGAACAGAGGGATCTTGGGGTACACATCCATAGATCCCTCACAGCCGTTGTGCAAGTTAATAGGGTTGTTAAGGCATTTTATGTGTTGGTCTTCATTAGTCAGTAGATTAAGTTCAAGAGCCACAAAGTAATGTTATAGTTCTATTAAATTCCAGTTAGACCATACTTGGAATATTTTGTTCCATTCTACTTGTCTTACTATAGGAAATGCAACCTTTGAAAAGAGAGGTATGAGATTTACCAGGACACTGTCTGGATTGGAGAGCATGTCTTAGGAAGATAGGCTGAACAAGTTCGGGCTTTTCTCTTTGGGGTGAAGGAGGATGAGAGGTGACTTAGAGGTGCATAAGATAAGAGGCATTGATTGAGCAGACCACCAAAGACTTTTTCCCCACGGTGGAAATGGCTAATGTGAAAGGGAATAGTTTTGACATGACTAGGGGAAAGTATAAGGTGAATATCAGAGGTGCACAGAATGTATTTCCAGGGGTGGTGGGAAGGCATACATCAGGGACTTTTAGATAGGTACATGGATGATAGAAAAATAGAGGTCTGTGTGGGAGGAAAGAGTCACGTTAATCTTAGAATAGGTTAAAGTACACAAGTGACTTCCATCAGAAAAGGCTATAGTTTGACATTCCTCGAGCATCTTGATGCTAATGTGAGCTGTAATGACTCTTTTAGGATTGTTGCTTTCACCCTCTTCCTGTCTCAAAACATGTTAATTCCAAACCTCATTTGACAGGCTCAATCAAAGCTTCTCAGAAGCTGTCTTCTGATTTGTCTTTGAGGTTATTGCTGGTCATTTTACCCTCAGTCATCCATGTCGTGCATAAACCTTGCTAACTGTACTTCATTTGGCAGATGACCAGATCTGTGAAACGGTCCTAACAAATACACCATGTACCTGGTAGGGAAGCCATTACAGCTGAGGGCATGCCAGAGTTCAGAGTTCAGTTCCAGTGCTGTCTGTAAGGAGATTGTACATACTCCCTGTGACTGTGTGGGTTTCAAAAGTTCAAAACCCACTACAAATCACATGTCTGTGGCTTGCTTGAAGGTATTTCCCCAAGTTCACTGAAGTAGGTTTAATACTGAGGAAGCTGGTGATTGAACTAGGTATTTGTACTAAATATTGTAAAAAAAACATTAATTTTATTTTAAGACTATAGATATAGGAGCAGAAGCAAGCCATTCAGCCCATCGAGTCTGCTCTGCCATTCCATCATGGCTGATCCAATTCTTCCAGTCATCCCAGTTCCCCTGCCTCTCTCCATATCCTTGATGTCCTGGATAATCAAGAACCTATCTATCTCTGCCTTAAATGCACCCAATGACTTGGCCTCCACAGCTGCTCATGGCAACAAATTCCACAGATTTACCACCCTTTGACTAAAGTAATTTCTCTGCATCTCAGTTCTAAAAGGATGTCGTTCAATCCTGAAGTCATGCCCTCTTGTCCTAGACTCCCCTACCATGGGAAATAACTTTGCCACATCTAATCTGTTCAGGCCTGTTAACATTCAGAATGTTTCTATGAGATCCCCAAACCCCTCATTCTCCTGAACTCCAGGGAATACAGCCCAAGAGTTGCCAGACGTTTCTCATATGGTAACCCTTTCATTCCTGGAATCATTCTCGTGAATCTTCTCTGAACCCTCTCCAATGTCAGTATATCCTTTCTAAAATAAGGAGCCCAAAACTGCACACAATACACCAAGTGTGGCCTCACGAGTTCCTCAGAGCTTCAACATCACATCCCTGCTCTTATATTCTATACCTCTAGAAATGAATGCCAACATCGCATTCGCCTTTTTCACCACCGAATCAACCTGGAGGTTAACCTTTAGGGTATCCTGCACAAGGACTCCCAAGTCACCTTGCATCTCTGCGTTTTGAATTCTCTCTCCATCTAAATAATACTCTGCCAGTTTATTTCTTCCACCAAAGTGCATGACCATATACTTTCCAACATTGTATTTAATTTGCCACTTCTTTGCCCAATACGCTAAACTACCCAAGTCTCTGTTTCGTCAACACTACCTACTCCTACACCTATCTTTGTATCATCGGCAAATTTAGCCACAAATCCGTTAATCCCATAGTCCAAATCATTGACATACTTCATAAAAAGCAGTGGTCCCAACACCAACCCGTGTGGAACTCCACTGGTGATTGGCAGCCAGCCAGATTAGGATCCCTTTATTCCCACTCTCTGTTTTCTGCCGATCAGCCAATGCTCCACCCATGCTGGAAACTTCCCTGTAATTCCATGAGCTCTTATTTTGCTAAGCAGCCTCCTGTGTGTCACCTTGTCAAAAGCCTTCTGAAAATCCAAATACACCATGTCCACTGCATCTCCTTTGTCTACCCTGCTTGTAATTTCCTCAAAAAATTGCAGTAGGTTAGTCAGGCAGGATTTTCCTTTCAGGAAACCATGCTGGCTTTGGCCTATCTTGTCATGTGCCTCCAGATATTCCGTAATCTCATCCCTAACTTTCGATTCCAACAACTTTCCAACCACTGATGTCAGGCTAACAGGTCTATAGTTTCCTTTCTGCTGCCTCCCACCCTTCTTAAATAACGGAGTAACATTTGCAATTTTCCAGTCATCTGATAGAATGCTAGAATCTATCGATTCTTGAAAGATTACTGTTAATGCCTCCGCAATCTCTTCAGCCACTTCCTTCAGAACCCGAGGGTGCATTCCATCAGGTCCAGGAGATTTATCCACCCTCAGACCATTAAGCTTCCTGAGCACCTTCTCAGTGTAATTTTCACTGCACAAACTTCACTTCCCCGACACTCTTGAATGTTCAAGATGCCTTCCACTGTGAAGACTGATGCAAAATACGCATTCAGTTTCTCTGCCGTCTCTGAGGCTCTCATCACAATATCTCCAGCGTAATTTTCTATTGGTCCTGTATCTACCCTCAACTCCCTTTTACCCCTTATATACTTAAAAAAGCATTAAGTATCTCCTTTGATATTAGTCGCCTGCTTCCTTTCATAATCCATCTTTTCTTTCCTAATGAGCTTCTTAGTTTCCTTCTGCAAGTTTTTAAAACGCTTCCCAATCCTTTATCTTCCCACTAGCTTTGGCTTCCTTGTATGCCCTCTCTTTTGCTTTTACTTTGGCTCTGACTTCACTTTTCAGCCACGGCAGTGTCCTTCTTCCATTCAAAAATATCTTATTTGGAATATATCTGTCTTGCATTTCCCTCGTTTTTTTGCAGAAACTCCAGCTATTGCTGCTCTGCTGTCCTTCCTGCTAGTTTCCCTTTCCAGTCAACCTTGGTCAGTTTCCCTCTCATGCCTTTGTGATTTCCTTTATACCGACACATAGGAATTTAGTTTCTTCTTCTCAAATTTCAAAGTGAACAAAATCAATTTGTGATCACTGTTCCCTAAGAGTTCCTTAACCTTAAGCTCTCTTATCACCTCCGGATCATTGCACAACACCCAATCCTGCACAGCTGATCCCCTAGTGGGCTCAACAACAAGCTGTTCTAAAAAGCCATCCCTTAGACATTCTACAAATTCTCTCTCGAGGTCCAGAACTGGCCTGGTTTTCCCAATCTGCTTTCATATTAAAATTTCCAATGATTATCATGACATTGCCCTTCTGACACGCCTTTTCTATCTCCTGCTACAATTTGTAATCCACATCCCGGCTGCTGTTTGGAGGCCAGTGTACAACTGCCATTAGGGTTCTCTTACCCTTGCCATTTCTTAACTCAATCATAGAGACTCAACATCTTCCAATCCTATGTCATCCCTTTCTAATGATTTAATATTGTTTCTTATACACAGGGCCACACCACCCCCTCTGCCTACTAACCTATCTTTCCGATACACTGTATATCCTTGGACTTTCAGCTCCCAATGGCAGCCATCCTTTAGCCAAGTTTCACAGATGACTACAACATCATACTTACCAATCTGTAGCTGAATTTCAAGATCGTCCATTCTATTCCTTATGCTGCGTGCATTCAGATACAACACTTTCTGTCCGGTGTTTGTTGTTTCTGTTTTAACTGCACCACAGCTCTATTGCCCTGTAACTCATCCCACTGGCTGTTATTATGCCTCATCTCCTACCTGTTCTTTCTATCATCTCTGTTGCACGCTATCTTTAATTATTTCTGTTTCCCACTTCCTCAGCTCTATCACTCTGGTTCCCATCACCCTGCCAAATTAGCTTAAACCCTCCCTAACAGCTCTAGTAAACCAGCCTGCTAGGATATTGGACCCCTTTGTGTTCAGATGTAACCCATCCTTTTTGTACAGGTCATACCAGCCCCAGAAGAGGCCCCAATGATTCAGGAACTTGAAGCCCTGCCCCCTAAACCTGTCTCTCAGCCATGCATTAATATATTTGATCATGTTATTTTTGTGCTTGTTTTGTGGCACAGGCTGCAATCCTGAGATTACTACCCTGGAGGTCCAGCTTTTCAGTTTTCTACCCAATTCCCTGAATTCACTCTTCAAGACCTCCTCCCTTTTTCTACCTATGTCATTGGTACCAACGTGTACCAAGACTTCTAGCTGTTCACCCTCTCCCTTCAGAATACTCTGCACCCGATCTGAGACATCCCGTACCTGGCACCTGGGAGGTAATGCACCATGTGGGTATCTCTATCAGGCTGACAGAATCTCCTGTCTGTTCCCCTCGCTATGGAAACCCCTATGGGTACCGCATTCCTCATCTTCTCTCCCTTCTGCACCATGGAACCAGGTTCAGCACCAGAGACCCGATCGCCATGGTATTCCTCTGTCAGGCCACCCCCTCAATGGCATCCAAAACGAGATAATGATCACTGAAGGGGATGGCCTCAGGGGTGCTCTGCCCTTTGCTTCCCTGACAGTCACGCACTTATCTAACTCCTGCAGCCTCAGGGTGACTAACTCCCTGTGTCTCCTATCTATCTCCTGCTCATGGTCCATTATAAGCTGTAGGTCATCAACCCGCAGCTCCAGATCCCTAACACAGCCGAAGCCCTTTTGTAAGGGATTATAGAAATTAGGACTAATGATGAGACCATATAATCGTCAGGAGTATAATACAGCAAGACTCAGAATAGTGTAATGTTGAAAGGACCCGAAGAACCATCATCAGAATGGTTAAGGCAGTTAGAATGCTGCTTGTAAAGGAGAAACGATTGTAGAAGGATGTACAGGTTGTGTTAGGTGAAGTAGGCTGGAAGGATCTGAAGGCATAAATGTCAACACAGTAATTTATCCAATTGGCCTGTTTCTGTACTGTACATTTCATGCAACGTACACTCAGCAGCCACTTTATTAGGTACAGGAGCTACTCAGTAATGCACTGCCAGCAGTGGTGGTGGAAGCGGATATAACACGGTCTTTTAAGAGCCTCTTAGGTAGGTATATGGAGCTTAGAAAAATAAGAGAGCTATGCACTAGGGAAATTCTAGGTAGTTTCTAGAGTAGGATATATGGTCGGCACGATATTGTAATGTGCTGTAGATTACTATGTTCTAATAAAATGGTCACTAAATGCACGGTTGAGTCTGCTGCTGCAACCCATCCACTTCAAGGTTCAATGTGTTGTATGTTCAGAGATGTTCTTCAGCACACCACTTTTGAAACATATGGTTACCTGAAATACTGTCTCCTTCCTGTCAGCTTGAACCAGTCTGACCATTCTCCTCTGAACTCCCTCATTAACAAGGCATCTTCACCCACAGAACTGCCTCTCACTGGATTTTTTTTTTGTTTCTTCCACCATTTTCTGTAAACTCTAGAGACTTTTGTGCATAAAAATCCCAGGAGATCTGAGATATTCAAAGTAGCCTGCTTGGTACCAACAATCATTCCACAGTCAAGGTTACTCAGATCACATTTCTGCCCCATTCTGATGTTTGGTCTGAATTTCTTGACCATGTCTGTCTGATTATATGCATTGAATTGCTGCCACATGATTGGCTGATTAGATGTTCACATTAAAGAGTGGGTGCATCTGTGTACATAATAACATGGTCACCAGGTGCAATATTTTTGAAATCACTCTGCCGTTACTATCTGGTTTCCAATTATATCACAATTAATTATGCCATCCCCTCTGCCAACAGCATCTGGATTGGAATAGACTTTGATTCATTGATTTAATAACATTATCAGGAGTGCAACATTATTTAAAGGTTGATTTCAATGCTTCACGCAAGACGTAATGAAATTAGATGTTGTCCTGTAATCTAATTTAACCATAAACATACTACAAAGTAGCTGTAGTCATTTTCAACTGTAATATGATATTGCCTCAAGAAATTAATGAAGCTTGTAGATATTAAGGGGACGCAGATTCATTGATTCGGTAAGTGGGTCAGAAGACGCTGATTGCGTGTAAGCACGATAACTATTTATTTATAAGATAAACTGTGAAACACTCAACCCAAACAGCTAAGTCAAAGGAGTACTTACCTGACCCCGCTACATTACAAGACCATGACATTAAACATTCAAGTTAAACTGATACTTGTTTAAACTGAGCTCCTGAAGAGGGAGGGCAAATCAGGCACTAAACGTACACAGTGTGGCGAATACTTGGCTAAAATGTACGCACAGGCCTTCCCTGCAGCACAAGCTCCGCTGTCTGCCGTTTCCGCGACACTTCTCCACGACAACCCGAGAGGAAGAGCCTGCAAAGTTGTTGCACGCTAGATTTAAACCCTACCACGCCATGATGTCATCAGCTCCTCAGAAGTTAGTGGGAAGGGCTGCGTTGTTCCTTACACGGGCTAGTTCCGGCTCCCATGGAGGACTGGGTTTCAATGAGCAGGGAAGTTAAGATACTCACTGCAACATGCCACAACACCGTGACACTTGACCCGCAGGCTTGTATAACCTTCACATATGCCCTACTAAACCACACACGAAACAAGATCACAGACCACAAGACATAGGAGCAGAATTAGGCCATGTAGCCCATCGAGTCTGCTCTGCCATTCTATAATGACTGATCCCAGATCCCACTCAACCCCATACACCTGCTTTCTCTCCATATTATGCCCTGACTGATCAGGAAACTATTAACTTCTGCCTTAAATATACACACTGACTTGGCCTCCACCAGTCTGTGGCAGAACATTCCAGATTCACTACCCTCTGGCTATTAAAAAAAAATCCCTCCTTACCTCTGTTCTAAGAGGTCACTCCTCAATTTTGAGGCTGTACACACTAGTTCTGGATACCTCCACCATAGGAAACATCCTCTCCCCATCTACTCTATCTAGTCCTTTCAACATTAGGTAGATTTCAGTGAAATTTCCCCCCCCCCCACAGTCTCCTAAATTCCATTAAGTACAGGCCCAAAGTTGCCCAACACTCCTCATATGTTAACCCTTTCGTTCCCCAGAATCATCCTCGTGAACCTCCTCTGGACTCTCTCCAATGAGAACAAACCCTTTGAGATATGGGGCTCAAAACTGTTGACAATACTCCAAGTGTGACCACCAGTGTCTTATAAAGCCTCAGCATTATCTTTTTGCTTTTATATTCTACTCCCCTTGAAATAAATGCCTTCTTTACCACAGACTCAACCTGCAAGTTAACCTTCTGGGAACCTTACACAAGGATTCTTAAGTCCCTCTGCACCTCTGATGTTTGAATTTTCTCCCCATTTAGATAATAGTCTGCACTTTTGCTCCCTTTGCTAAAATTCATTATCACAAATTTCCCAACTTGTCCAAGTCCTGTAGCAATCGCATTGCTTCCTCAGTACTACCTACCCCTCGACCTATCTTTGTATCATCCATAAACTTTGTCACAAATCCATCAATTCCATTATCCAAATCATTGACCAAAATGTGAAAAGTAGCAGTCCCAATACCGACCCCTGAGGAACACTAGTCACCGGCAGCCAACCAAAAGAAGTCCATTTTATTCCCACTCACTGCCTCCTGCCTGTCAGCCATTCTGCCACCCATGCCAGTATCTATCCTGTAACATCATAAGATTTTATCTTGTTAGCAGCAGCGTGTGTGGCACCTTATCAAATGCCTTCTGAAAATCCAAGTAAATGACATCCACTGCCTCTCCTTTATCCACCCTGCTTGTTACTTCCCGAATGAACTCTAACAGATTTGTTGGGCAAAATTTCCCTTTACAGAAACCATGCTGACTTTGGCTTATTTCATCATTAGTCTCCAAGTAACCCAAAATCTCATGCTTAATAATAGACTCCAACACTTTCCCAACCACTAGAAAGTGGTTCTGACATATTATAACATAATAATACCCAGAATTATCAGCCCAGCAGTCACTACCCGGTTTTACAATAGTCTTCCAGCTTCCCAATGCCGCAGAAGACCACCAAATTTCCCTAGGTTATATTAGCCTGGAGCTGATCTTATTTACTGACTTCTGGATATGGTCTGCCAGGGGAGTAATAGTTCCAGACATGTAGGTGCAGCACTCCTGACCATTCACAGCACAAGTGCCACCTCTTTCTGTGAGCAGTGGTATCGGTTCCCAAGACAGCCTAGCCGTACCATACAGGGGAAAGGCTGTCATTCAGAACCATTATACCCCTGTGATACGCTTCTTACTGCACCAACCCACACGGGCAGGGTGTCTTGTTCAGGCTATTGAGGCAGTGTATGTACGGTACCATGCACCACGGATAGTAGCAGCCGCACCGTCCCATGGGTAAGTGCAGGCACCGATATCCAGTGTAGTGGCTATTCTAATGAACCAATGCCACTGCTGAAACCACCATGGATTGTTATACTTGTATGATGCACCCTCCAGTAATAATGTTCCAAAAGCTGAAGAACTGTATACCACCTGTTATTAGCAACTGGCAAAACATACACTCTTGAAGTGTTGAAATTAAGCATACCAAGTGTAAATTAGATATGACAGCTGTCAATCTCCAACTCCAAACTGACCAAAACAAAGGGCTAACATGCAACTTGTTCCCTTCACTTTCACCCCGTTCCACTCACAAGTCCAGTTACCAGAATAAACGTGCAACACAGAATACAGTTTAGACAGAGAATAGATATATGGCTCCTAAATCCCAGCCCCCCCCCCCAGTTATTATACTATAATAATTACAACTACATAACTAACAAAATACAGGAGACATGAAATCTCAATATTTTCACAAGTGTCCTCTTTCTGGTAAACCGTCTATTCTGGATTGTGCTCTTCTCTTGTCAGACCAGGTTGTTCATCCCGACTGCATTCAGGAAAATCTGTCTTGAACCGCCCGCTGTCAAAGCTTATCCTAGTGCAAAATTGAAATCCTGTTAACTGGCAGCTCTGACTGAGCGTAGTATCTTCCACCATCACGATCTCCTTTCCATAGTCCATGAGCAGTCCAACCCAGCATCGTTCTGATTGCATCGGGCCCATCACTAACACTACAAATCACTTGCTACAGTCCAATGCTTTAGGCACGTTCATCCCTATAAGCTGATCATTTTCTGAATCAATTTCCAACAAATGGATATGCCTCAAGTGAGACCATTCCTGATGTCCTTTCTGACGAGAAATATTCCCTCTGTGGGCTGGCATAGTTTCCTGCGAATAGATGTTAGGCAGTTCACAGTATTTTAAACTGTCTAGGCCAGCCACTTCCAATCCTGAAACAATAACCTTCTATTGAGCCATGGTATGTAAGAGAATGCATGTTCTTTTTCCCGTCACGTTGACCTTGTTCATGGGCTCACTGTGCAGAACACTGCTGTACTTTGATCTAGGAAAGCGTAAGTAGCCACTGTCTTATTACTCTTCTTAGACTTCACCTGTACAGGAATTATGAGAAGTTTACAAGCATGGTCACCAGCCCCTGTAAGGTCATTAGATACCTGGACACTACTCACTGCTGCATCTGGTTCTTTCTCAGCTTGTTTCAAATCCATTCCCTTTTCATTGGTTTTGGGTTCTGTTGTAGCTTCACTTTCCACAGAAGCCACTGTTGTGGCAAAGCTGCTTCCTTTAGCCTCAGAGAATTTGTGACTTAGATTTGTTCATCACTGGTGGTGATGTAGTATTTCCATACATCAGGTGGGTCGAAATCCCCACGTGTTTTTCCAATAAACTCGACAAGGTCAGTGAAAGTAGCCTCACAGTTGTGATTATCTGGTAACTCACAATGAATCTCCATTCATCCCCAAGCATATAAGGCAACTTCTTTAAAACAATCAGTTTATTAATAGGCCTGCAATTCTTGCATATACTGAATGTGTTACACAGACATAGAAACATAGAAAATAGGTGCAGGAGTAGGCCATTTGGCCCTTCGAGCCTGCACTGCCATTCAATATGATCATGGCTGATCATCCAACACAGAACCCTGTACCTGCCTTCTCTCCATACCCCCTGATCCCTTTAGCCACATGGGCCATATCTAACTTCCTCTTAAATATAGCCAATAAACCAGCCTCAGCTATCTCCTGTGGCAGAGAATTCCACAGATTCACCACTCTCTGTGTGAAGAAGTTTTTCCTCATCTCAGTTCTAAAAGGCTTCCCCTTTATCTTTAAACTGTGACCCCTCATTCTGGACTTCCCCAACATTGGAAACAATCTTCCTGCATCTAGCCTGTCCAATCCCTTTAGAATTTTATACATTTCAATAAGATCCCCCCTCAATCTTCTAAATTCCAGTGAGTATAAGCCTAGTCGATCCAGTCTTTCTTCATATGAAAGTCCTGCCATCCCAGGAATCAATCTGGTGAACCTTCTCTGTACTCCTTCTATGGCAAGAATGTCTTTCCTCAGGTTAGGGGACCAAAACTGCACACAATACTCCAGGTGTGGTCTCACCAAAGCCTTGTACAACTGCAGTAGAAGCTCACTGCTCCTGTACTCAAATCCTTTTGCTATGAATGCCAACATATCATTTGCCTTTTTCACCACCTGCTGTACCTGCATGCCCACTTTCAATGATTGGTGTACAATGACACCCAGGTATCGTTGCACCTCCCCTTTTCCTAATCGGCCACCGTTCAGATAATAATCTGTTTTCCTGTTCTTGCAACCAAAGTGGATAACCTCACATTTATCCACATTAAATTGCATCTGCCATGAATTTGCCCACTCACCTAACCTATCCAAGTCACCCTGCATCCTCTTAGCATCCTCCTCACAGCTAACACCGCCACCCAGCTTTGTGTCATCTGCAAACTTGGAGATGCTGTATTTAATTCCCTCGTCTAACAACTGGGGTCCCAGCACTGAGCCTTGCGGTACCCCACTAGTCACTGCCTGCCATTCTGAAAAGGTCCCGTTTACTCCCACTCTTTGCTTCCTGTCTGCCAACCAATTCTCTATCCACATCAATACCATACCCCCAATACCGTGAGCTTTAAGTTTGCACACTAATCTCCTGTGTGGGACCTTGTCAAAAGCCTTTTGAAAATTTAAATATACCACATCCACTGGTTCTCCCCTATCGACTCTACTAGTTACATCTTCAAAAAATTCTATAAGATTCGTCAGACATGATTTTCCTTTCACAAATCCATGCAGACTTTGTCTGATGATTTCACCTCTTTCCAAATGTGCTGTTATCACATCTTTGATAACCGACTCTAGCATTTTCCCCACCACCGATGTCAGACTAACCGGTCTATAATTCCCCGGTTTCTCTCTCCCTCCTTTTTTAAAAAGTGGGGTTACATTAGCCACCCTCCAATCCTCAGGAACTAATCCAGAATCTAAGGAGATTTGAAAAATTATCACTAATGTATCCACTATTTCTTGGGCTACTTCCTTAAGCACTCTGGGATGCAGACCATCTGGCCCTGGGGATTTATCTGCCTTTAATCCCTTCAATTTACCTAACACCACTTCCCTACTAACATGTATTTCCTTCAGCTCCTCCATCTCACTAGACCCTCGGTCCCCTACTATTTCCGGAAGATTATGTATGTCCTCCTTAGTGAAGACAGAACCAAAATAGTTATTCAATTGGTCTGCCATTTCTTTGTTCCCTATGATCAATTCACCTGTTTCTAACTGTGAAGGACCTACATTTGTCCTGACCAATCTTTTTCTTTTCAGGTATCTATAAAAGCTTTCACAGTCAGTTTTTATGTTCCCTGCCAGCTTTCTCTCATAATCTTTTTTCCCCTTTCCTAATTAAGCCCTTTGTCCTCCTCTGCTGGTCTCTGAATTTCTCCCAGTCCTCAGGTGTGCCACTTTTTTTTTGCTAATTTATATGATTCTTCTTTGGACTTGATACTATCCCTAATTTCCCTTGTCAGCCACGGGTGCACTACCTTCCCTGGTTTATTCTTTTGCCAAACTGGGATGAACAATTGTTGTAGTTCATCCATGCGATCTTTAAATGCTTGCCATTGCATATCCACCGTCAACCCTTGAAGTATCATTTGCCAGTCTATCTTAGCTAATTCACATCCCATGCCTTCAAAGTTACCTTTCTTTAAGTTTAGAACCTTTGTTTCTGAATTAACTATGTCACTCTCCATCTTAATGAAGAATTCCACCATATTATGGTCACTCTTACCCAAGGGGCCTCGCACAACAAGATTGCTAGCTAACCCTTCAGTGGCCATAACCATCAGTCTTACCTTCAATGCTATTCTTGAAAGCCCTCATAAATGAATGATACTACAATGGATTGCCATCGAAGATTTGAATCTTTTAGGCAGAGATGTAATGTGTTATTGTTATACCAATAAGCTTGCTATTTCTTTTCACATCCTTATGGCCTCCAGCACATTACTTAGACTTCAATCATCTGAAACACAGCTGTCACTATACTGACAATTAATGTCCTCAGAAGCACTTGGTGCTATTGGATATGGCATTGGTTCAGAGTGGCTCCTTGGGGCAAGGTGAGAGTGCACATTCCCTTGGGGTCCAAACTTGTGGCTCATAGACACGAGGAACAGATGTATCCACATTGACACCGAGAATGTTGGATTTTCCCTGTTCCAAGTTACACCAGAGGACTGCCCTGCTGGAGCACCCACAGCATTTGAGGCCCTTTGCACTTTAACTCTGGCTAACTGTGCTGCAATTTCTTCCTGCAACTTAAGCTGGTGGTTCCTCCTCTGTAGCAGCTCCTTTCCTTTCCACAGCTGTTCTTCCAGCGGCTCCTCTTGCTCTTCCAACTCAATATTTATTGCTGTGTGAATAATGCAGTTAAATTAGCCTCCTTTTTAAAGCTTGCAGAGAGGTATCAGATGCTCTGCTAGCAGTGCAAACTGCTGCACACTTAGATGTTTAGATGCACCATCTTCAGGCTGTACATCAGCCTGAAAATCATCCGCTTTATACACAGTCAAAGCATGCTCTGTGGCTTTATTAAATATTTTAATTTCCTCCAGCAATTTGACCGTCAACATCGCATGATTGTTTCAACCATTGTTCAGCCTCTGCCGTGACTGTATTCATAAGAGTATCATTATTTGCATAGCTTTCAGTTTGTTTATCTTACTCTGAGATAGGCATTAAAGACAATAGCAAATTATGTTGCTTAGCAACATCTTCACAATGATTTTTTAAATCGTCCAAATGAGACTGCAGCTTGCTCTTCTGGTACCAGGCAACTTCTAATAGTATTAAATCTTTAATCTTATCAATTTTATTGTAGCCCTCCTGAATTTTGTCATTGCTAGTTGCTAAAGCTTGCCCATAAGCCTAATTTCTCTTATGAACTTGACTTCAGGGTCACTGCTTCCAGCTTGACTCGTGTTGTTTTCCAAGTGCGTGAACCAGACAAAACAACGACATTCACTTGTGATGTCGATAATCAAGTATTTCAGCAGAACCGAGTGCCAAACTTCTAGGCAAACATGATATAGAGCATAGAGCCAGCAATGACTGTTTCAAACTGTATTCCAACCCCAAACACACAGCATGAATCAACAAAAGATCATTTCTTGCCTTAAGCTTCTTCAGGCTGCGGTGCTAATTTTGCAATCACATCCAAATGTTGATGGTTGTTTGGTATACTGTAACTGTTAAAATCTTTGTTGACAGAATGTAGCGACTATTCTAACTGTTTCTGCTGGCAACCCCACAGATTGTTATAGACCATAACACCATAAAACATAGGGGCATAATTAGGCCATTTGGCCCATTGAGTCTGTTCTGCCATTTCATCATGGCTGAACCATTTCCCTCTCAGTCTCAAAGTCCTGCCTTCTCTCTGTCTCCCTTCTTACTGACTAATCAAGAATCTATCAACCTTTGCCTAAATATACTCAATGACGTGGCCTCCACAGCTACCCACGGCAGTAAATTCCACACACTGCCTGTGTAAGCCCTCCACCAAATTCGTTTAAACCCTCCAGCACAGCTCTAGCAAACCTGCCCATAAGGATATTGGTTCCCGCCTCTTGTATATTTGTATGACACACCCTCCAATCACTCCAATAATGATAGTCCAAAAGTCAAAGGACTGTATTTGATCTGTTATTAGCAATTAGCGAAATGTACAGTCTTGAACTGGTGAAATTAAGAGTACTAAGTGTAAATTAAGTGGTCAACAAAAGATATGACATCCTTCAGTACCTAGTTCCAAACTGACCAGGACGAAGCACAAATACATAACTTATTCCCTTTGCTTTTACATCATTCATGTGACTAGAAACTATAATACACATAATTAATGTGCAACACAGAACACAATGCAGATAGAAAACAGATGCATGGATCCTACATCCAGTAAGTACCGTTTAGCATCCAGGGAGTGCTCACCTTCCATGTCGACACTATCATCCCAGACTACTGCTCCCACTCGCACTCACCATGCCCCATTGACAGGTTGTGTAGTGTTACTCTTATGCCACTCAGTTAGCCACTCCCAAGTGGTAGAAGTTCACAGACTGTACAAACAGGGTTATCAATAAACTTCAGCTGAGTATCCTACCGCTGGCGTCCTGGTGTGCTCTGCACCATCCCTCAATAATGAACACGGCATTGTGTCAAAAGTGGTTGATTTTCAATGAATGTGGGCGACAGACCCAGTGAGATCCCCAACAAGAAAGCGTTTACAACAAGTCTGTTCTTGTTCACATCTGTCTATGAAAAATATCCAGAGACTTGTCAATCTAAACTGCCTATGCTACTTTGTACCATGAGGCATGAACTGAGAAGGGGTCAGGTTTACTGGGCAACACTTTCAAGCTGCACCCGAAAGTAGATGCAGCGTAATAATCTGTTGGCCGCTACTCTGGGGAAATGCACAGAGACAGACACAAATGAGAGGTCGCAGAAGTCAGTCGAATTCTTGTGAAAAGGAAAGAAGACTTTTGTTTCCAAATAAATAAAATAATTAAAAAACAAACAAACAGAAAAATGGAGCAATTACTGGCAGTTCCTACATCTACTTACATAATAAAGCCCTCCATGACATTTGATTTCTCTAAACCTTTGAGAGATTTAAGGTTGCAAGCAATCTCCCTCAGGCTTAAGCATCAAGCAAGTACACTGATATACTGCATGGGTAGATTTGGACTGACAGATACTCAGGAAAAGGAGTACAAAACAGTGTAAGACACGGGATGTTTTACAAAAAAGTGAAATATGATTACATGAGAAGGCAAAGTTCAACTCCAGAAAACAGGAGCCAGATGAAAGTGTAAATTACTTTATCACAGCACTGTATGCCCTGTCAGACAACTGTGCATGTGGAAATGTGAGAGATGAGCTCATTAGAGACAGAATTGTTGTCGGGTTACTAGATGCCAAATTGTTGTTGAGACTTCATTTGCAGGCAAATCTCACACTAGAGAAATCTATAACTATAATCAGGTAGAGTGAGAATGTTCTTCAACAACAAGTAGAACTCAGGCAGAAGAACAATGCTGAGGCAAAACTAGAAGCTGTACAAACTGTTGGATACAAATAAGGTGGTCAAGAAAGACTACAGAAAGAGGTGACAGTAAAGGTCAATTCGAACAAAACAGACAAGCGAAAACAAAGAGCAGGCAAAATGTCCAACTGCAGGAGCTGTGGCAATTCTCCATTCCACGTCAAAGTGCTCTGTCCAGCAAAGGAAGAGAAATGCCTCCAATGCAATAGAGTTGGCCATTATAGAAGCCAATGTCACTCAAAAACAGTTCTTCAGGAATCAAAGAAGATTATGATTCAGACAAAGAGAGAGCTTTCTTTTGGGCTCTAGATTCAAATAGACAAGGCTGGTGTACTATGGTTCAGTTGCAAAGTGAGGCAGTGATATTCAAACTGGACACAGAGTCAGATGTCACAGCCATCCCGAATATCTATTCACAAAGCTGGTGAAGAAAACAGAGATTATGTTAAACCCAACAAAGAAAATGCTCACGTGGCCAGGGAAACAAGCTTGGTGCGAAAGGAATGTTGACTACTTCCATCCATAAAAATGAGAAACAGTTAAAAGAGGATGCCTGTGTTGTTTGGAATCTCTTCTTACAACTATTGGGACAACATGTCATTGAGAAGCTGAGCCTTATTGCAAGGTTGGATTTGCTAAAGAATGTTCAGTGGCAAGAGAAATACTTAGAGTTGTTCACAGGCCTGGAGGGTACTGAAAGAAGTACTATCTAAATGAGGCCGGGGTGACACCCTACTCTCTGACCATAGCGAGGCATATACCAGTCCCATTGATACACAAAGTCAAAGCTGAACTTGAGAGAATGGAGGTGGTTGACTTCATAACTGGAGTGAATGGACATTTGCGGGTGTGTGTGTGGTGTTCCTGTTCTCAAACCAGGAGGCACAGTGAGGATCTGTGTTGATCTAACAAAATTGAATAATGCAGTGAGGCAGGGGAGCAAAGTTCTTCAGCAAACTAGATGCAAACTCAATGTTCTGGCAGATCCGTTTAGCTCCGGAGTCACAGAAGCTCACAACCTTTATCACACCATATGGACACTCTGCCTTCAAGAGACTCCCTTTTGCCGTCTCATCACCCCCGAACTCACTCAGATAAGAATGAACCAAATTTTGGAGGGTCTGGAAGGAATAGTCTTCCACATAGATGATATACTCATCTTCGGAGGCTCAAGTGAGGACCGTGACAGCAGAGTGGAAGCTGCCTTGCAGAAACTGAAACAGGCTGGAATCTCCCTGAACAAAAAGAAATGTGAATTTGCAAAGTTGGAGGTGAAGTTCTTGGGCCACCAACTGTCTTCAGAGAAAGTGCAACCAGACTCAGGCAGACTGGCAGGAGTTCAGAACAGGGAATAACCTTCAAATGTTTCAGAGATCAGCAGTGTCCTTGGCACGGTAAACCAGTTGGGAAAGTTTATTCCAGATTTGGTGTGGTTTGCCTATTCATACACCAACCACAGGAATGCACTGTAGGATCTCACACTGACCACCACCATGGCCACTGCTGTAAGCACCTGCCACTTTGACATTCTGTAATGTGGGGGAGACACAAACTCACTCCCGCCTGCTTTGTCGCTGGGTCATTCTCGGTTGGCCCCGGTAACGCTACCTACTATGTATTCCCCAGTCCGTGCGCCAAACTCTCCCCCAACTCTGGTGGTTGCTGCAGCCAAACCTTCCCCTATTCCTCCTCCAACTCCACCTCCTCTAGCTTCGGAGGGTCCAACACTGCGAAGTACTGGGACACTGGGGACCCATTTGGATTGCTGACTGGGAGTTCAGGTGGTCCACCACTACTGCAACACACCCAACCACCCCTGGGGAGGGTGTGGGTAGGGGTCAATGGCTTAATCTGTTGCTTCTACAATCCATTCATGCATTTGATCTGCCCCGCTGTCTGCGGGTAGTAGGGGATGTGGAACACCCACAGAATGCCAGGCTCATCTAAAACAAATTGAATCCATGCCTGTACCTTCCTTTCTTCAGGGTATTCACAAGTAACTGCAAAACTTAGAACAAACAATTAATTTCCACAGTTGTGATAAATCCTGAATTACCCCTATGAACTGTGTTTTTGAAAAGAGAGAGGGAGTTTTTGTTCAACACCGGACACCTTGTTATTAAGAAAGAGAGAGAGAGAGAGAGACAAAGACTGCTTGGAGATGGTGTTATGGTTTCTCTGCAAGCATGTTTACACTTTTACAAGGATACTGTCAGCTTCTGTATTCTTACAGAGAGAGAAGGGAGGAGCTGCTTGATGGACAGCTGCTGTTCAGCACGGTGAGACAAATAGGAGGTCCGCTGATAGACTCACAGGCACATGGTTTTGGACACTGAATGAGCTTTGTTGTTCCCACAGAAAAGGCGGGTTTTGGAGGATTGATCAGGAGAACCGATCAGTGGCTCTTGCAATGCGGAAAAGGTGTGACCGGTGGGGAGTTATTCGTGTGTCCAGCCCTCGCTTGAGTTGATCATTCCACTACAGAGGAACGGTTCCCTTTGTTGTGGTCACAGTCGGTGACTTCCAAAGGAGTTTGGAGGACAACAGGACGATCGATGGCGTCAGTTTACCCGAAAACTCAAAACTCTCCCTCTCTCTCTCTCTCCATCACTACTCGACTCAATACCACAAACTGAACTGAACTTCACTCATCATCGTAAGACTGTATCTGTTTACCCCTAGGCTTGAAGAAGCTTAATTTTTCTACTTCCACACATATATGTATATAAAATCATTGCTAACCTGTATGATATATCTGCATTTATATTACTGTATTGCGTAGTTACTAATAAACGCTATTAGTTTATAGCGAAACCAGACTCCACAGTGTTTTCTATTTCTGCTGGTTCTTTAACCCGTCACGGGGAAGACACTTCCAAAGAACAAAGGGAAAGAAACAGTGACTGTGTGGGTGCCCCCACACGCAGCCTCTTAAAGGTACAGCCCTCTTAAAAGATGAGAGTTCCTGTAAATTCACTTCACCGAGTAGTGAAATATTTCAATCTGTCACCTTTTCTGCTGAAGCACAGGATTAATTCAAATATACTGTAGATATACTGCATACTTTCTGATATACTGTAGATTTAACAAACACAAGACAGACTTCACACTCAAATGAACTCACTTGTAGCCACATCTCATGCAACGGAAGGATAGGGTTAGAGCAGACAATGGAAGCTTTTCATTCTAGAATGAAGGAGATGTCCTCAAGTTTTAAAGAAAGGGGGTTGCCTTCCTCCACCATCAACGCTGCCCTCAACCGCATCGCTTCCATGTCACACATGTCGGCTCTCACCCTATCCTCCCGCCACCCTATCAGGGATAGGGATCATCTTGTCCTCACCTACCACCCCACCAGCCTCTGCATCCAGCACATAATTCTCCGTAACTTCCGCCATCTCCAACGGGATCTCACTACCGAACACATCTTTCCTGCCCTCCCCACACTTCCTGCTTTCAGCAGGGATGCTGCTTCCTTGTCTGTTCACCCCTCCCCACTGATCTCCCTCCTGGCACTTATCCTTGCAAGCAGAACAAGAGCTACTCCTGCCCCTATATCACTTACCATTCAGGGCCCCAAAACAGTCCTTCCAGGTGAGGCGACACTTCACCTGTGAGTCAGTTGGGGCCATATACTGTGTCCAGTGCTCCCGGTGTGGCCTCCTGTATATCACAGAGACCTGACATAGATTGGGAGACCACTTTGCCAAACAACTATACTCCGTTCACCAGAAAAGTGGGATCTCCCAGTGGCCACCCATTTTAATTTCACTTCCCATTCCCATTCCGATATTGCAGCTCATGGTCTCTCCATTGTTGTGATGAGGCCACACGCAGGTTAGAAGAACACCACTGTATTTTCCATCTGGATAACCTCCAACCTGATGGTGTGAACATCAATTTCTCCAACTTCCAGTAATGACCCATCCCCTCTCTTCACCATACCTCATCCCCTTTTCCCCCTCTCATCTCATCTCCCTACCTGCCCATCGCCTCCCTCTGTTGCTCCTCCCGCTTCCCTTTCTTCCACGGCCTTCTGTCCTCTCCTATCGGATTCCCCCTTCGCCAGCCCTCTATCTCCTTCACCAATCAACTCCCCAGCTCTTTACTTCATCCCCCTCCCTCCCAATTTCACCTTTCACCTTGTGTTTCTCTCTTCCCTCCCCCACCTTTTAAATCTACTCATCTTTTTTCTCCAATCCTGCTGGCATGACCTGCTAAGTTCCTCCAGCATATTTTGTGTGTTGTCCCTGAACAGCTTCCTGACTTCACTTCCCACTCCATCCATGTGGCATAGAAGTTGGGAGTGGTAACCCCATTTACCAGTTTCCTGGGTACCCCTACCCTAAGCAGTACTAAAAACATTTCCTTATGGGTCACCCGGGATCTCCCCACACCCCATCTGCTTATCCAACTGGCGGACCTGGCTATGCGTATCTTCTGCCACATACTCCAACCTAATGGCTGCATTTACAGTACTTGAGTGCTGGTCCCATTAAAGGCAGCACCACCTCTTTCATGTGGGGAGCTGCTGTCATAACCAAATGCCCTATCACAGCAGGGTTTAGCTCAGGATCCTCGGGCAAACTGTCACTATGGCTGCGTATACCTGTAATTAAAGCCACTGGCAAAGGGTTCTGGCCCCTTCCTTGCCTGTGCTCCACCCTGCCCAAGGCTTTAAATCCCACTCAATGAGTGGGCGGTACCTGACCTTGACCACCAGATCAGCTGAGGATCTATTACCCTCGTGGGAGCGAGCAGCATCCTCAAAGTGTTATTGACCATGTGCTGGGACGACACCACCCTTAGTGTGCCCATCTTTCTATTTGATAGTCTCACTCTGGTACACCCCCACTTATCCCATATCCTCAACAACCATGTGGCTAGAGACTCTCCCAGCTTCTGCCTGTGCCTACAGTATCTGTAGTGTATTCAATATTTCAGTAATATTTGAATAATATTGTAAATATATTGTTTGATTAAGCAATCCTTGTTTGGTTACATAATTCATTATGGGCTGTACAGCATGTAAGGATACGTGAATGGCATATGTCATTATGCCACTGTGGCGCCCCATTTCCTAGCGTATCCGAACCGACTCACAATTAGATAGCCTACGGGGGTTTGCGAGCACAGAGCTTTGGAGCCTCTGCGCCATGGGGGGCCAGTTGACAGAGGCTTAAAAGTGAGGCTGAAGTTTTCGAATAAAGTTTTTTTCCTTCGACTGCAGTTACCGACTCCGTGTCGTAATTTTAGCGCTGCGTGTAGCACACCGCTACACCACCATATTATATGAGAGCATCTCATTGAAGAAAAACTAAGTTAGACATGTTCCCAGCTCCTGTGTTTTCCTTTCGAGTAGTTTCTGGAGTTACAAAACATAACAGTGGTGATTATGAAGTTTTAGAATGAACCCAAACTGAATACCTTTTTGTTGAAGCGGCACATTTTTCTTCAGAAGGGAAGACAGATGTTTGAGTTTGTAGAAAAAGGCTGAAAATTGATAGAATTAAGAAGCAATGTTTAACGAGGCCATGGGTTCATAAGCAGTGTGAACTGGGTGATAATAATCAATACATAAATAAGCAGAAATGGCTGATTACGTCAAAAAAGACAGCTGTCTTTGATTGCACAACAGATCACTGAATGATGGATACTGAACAAATTGAGCAGTATTTTGAAGCAAATGAAATAGCTGATGAAAAACGAGTGCCAGTGTTGTTGAGTGCAATGGGTATAAAAGCATACAGTTTGCTTAGAAGTTTAATTGATCCAACCAAACCCACTGAAATGAGGTTTGCTGATATCATGAATGTATTGCAGGAACATTCAGAACCGAAACCATTTTTGACTGGAGAATGCTTTAGGTTTCATAAGAGACATCAAAAGGATGGGGTGTCCATTTTAGCTTATGTGGTTGAATTGAAGAAATTGTCCAACATTCTCCATTCAGTGATGGGCTTTATGATGCACTGAGAGATTGCTTAGTTTGTAGAAAGCACTCAAACACAGCTCCTAATTGAAGCATAACTCAGATTTAAAAGAGCAGTTGAAATCACTGTGTCAATAGAAACAGCAGTCAGAGATACAATTGAGTTGCAAGCATGAACAAAATTACAATGTCTAAACAGAAGCCTGCCTGTCCAAACTGTTGTGGCAGGAGCTCACATACACCAACCAATACAGGTTTAAAGGCTTGCAGAAAATGCAACCAAGTAGGATACATACAAAGAACAAGCAGGACAGGTAAAAAATAAATAAGATCATAAGATAAAGGAGTAGATTTAGGCCATTTGGCCCATCAAGACTATTCCAGCATTTCATCATGCCTGATGCATTTCTCTCTGAGCCCCAATATCCTGCCTTCTCCCAGCATCCTTTCATATCCTGATTCATCAAGAACCTAAAAACCTCTGCCTTACGTATATATCCAATGACTTGGCCTCCACAACTGCCTTTGGCAATGAATTCCACAGGCTCACCACACTGGCTAAAGAAGTTCCTCCTCATCTCTATTCTATTCTTCTGAGGCTTAGACTCCCCCATCATAGGAAACATCGTCTCCACATCCACTCTATCAAGGCCTTTCAACATCTGATAGCTTTCGATGAGATTCCCCCCTCCCCCACCCATTCTTCTGAATTCCTCATGTGAGGCTTAGAACCATCAAACGTTCCTCACATGATTAACCTTTCAATCCCTGAATCATTTTCATGATCCTCCTTTGAACCCTTTCCAATGTCAGCGCATATTTAAAGGGCCCAAATCTGCTCACAATACTTCAAGTGAGGCCTCACCAGTGCCTTATAAAGCCTCAACATTATATCCTTGCTTTTATTTTCTAGTCCTCTCAAAATGAATACTAACATTGCATTTGCCTTCTTTACCACTGACTCACCTGCAAATTAACCTTTAGGGAATCCTGCACAAGATGCAATATTTGCACCTGAGATTTTTGAATTTTCTCTCCATTTAGAAAATAGTCTATGCTTTTATTTCTTCTACCAACATCATGACCATACACTTCTCAACACTGAATCCCATCTGCTATTTCTTTGTCCATTCTCCTAATCTATCCAAGGCATTCTGTATGCTCCTCTGCATCCTCAAAACTACCTGCCCCTCTACCTATCTTTGTATTGTCTGCAAACATGGCCATAAAGCCATCAATTCTGTCATTGAAATCATTGACATATAATGTAAAAAGAAGTGGTCTCATCACAGACCCTTGTGGAACACCTCTAGTCACCACCAGCCAACCAGAAAAGGTTCACTTTATTCCCATTCTGCCTCCTGCCAATCGCCCACTGCTCTATCCATGCTAGTATCTTTCCCGCAATACCATGGGCTCTTAACTTGTTAAGCGGCCTCGTGTGGCACCTTGTCAAAAGCCTTCTGAAAATCCAAATGAACAATTTCAACCAATTCTCCTTTGTCTACCCTGCTTGTTATTTATTCAAAGAATTTCAATGATTCGTCAGGCAAGATTTTCCATTAAGGAAACCAGGCTGTCTATGGCCTATATTATCATGTGCCTCCAAGTACCCTGAAACTGCAGCCTTAACAATCAACTCCCATACCTTTCTAACCACTGAGGTCGGACTAACTGGCCCATAATTTCCTTTCTTCTGTCTCTCTCCCTTCTTGAAGAGTGGAGTGACATTCACAATTTTCCAGACCTCCAGAATCATGCTAGAATCCATTGATTCTTGAAAGATCATTACTATCATTACTAACGCCTCCACAATCTCTTCAGCCTCCTTCAATCCCTTCAGCTTCAGAACCCTGAGGTGTAAACCATCTGGTACAGGTGACTTATTTTACTCTCAGACCTTTGAGTTTCCCAAGCGCTGTCACAACTATGGATTCGGCAGGGCAATTATACTTGTGAATATGCATGTGTCAGCTAATTATTATTTAATCATGATAGTATTTAACTCCATACTTGTCGTCGTAGTGCTCGTCGAGACTTGGACAGAGCACAACAAAGCTTCACTACCTGTTTGCATTGGCCTTGCCTGAGAAATTGGACTGTTGAGACAACTAATTCTGAAGACTAATGGTATTTGTTTAATATTTAGATATGCTTTTCAGCCGCAGTGTAGGCTTCGTTTCCCGTTTGAGAGTTTTAGTTAATGGCCCTGTTTGGCCTAGCGTTTATTGTTTGATTTTCCTTTTAACACTGTTTGCATTAAAGTCTGTGATCTATCGACCCACTTCAGTGTCTCTCACTCCGCATTTGGGCCACATCCGAACCCAGGTGACAAGCACCTTCTCTCAAATAATGGCGACTTCACACACTACTGCCCACTTCCACAGTCAAGATTGATGCAAAATACTTATTCATTTTATCCACCGTTTTCTTGTCTACCTCTCCACCATCATTTTCCAGCTGTCCAATATCCACTCTCACCTCTCTTTTACACTTTACATATCTGAAGAAACTTTTTGTATCCACTTTAATATTATTGGCTCGCTTACCTTTGTATTCCATTTTTTCCTTTTTTATGACATTTTTAGTTGCCTTCTGTTAGTTTTTAAAAACTTCCCAATCTTCTAATTTTCCATTAATTTTTGCTGTATTATATGCCCTCCCTTTGGCTTTTATGTTGGCCTTGACTTCTCTTGTCAGCCACAGTTGCACCATCCTGTCTTTAGAATACTTTTTCCATGGGATGTATCTATCCTGCATCATCCAAATCAGTCCCATAAATTCCACCTCTGCTGCTAAGCTCCCTGCTAGTGCCCCATTCCAATCAACTTTGGCTAGATCCTCTCTCATGCCTCTGTAATTCCCTTTACTCCAATGAAAAACTGATACATTTGACTTTAGCTTCCCCTTCTTCAGAGGAGATGTCAGAGGTAAGCTTTTTACTGAGAGAGTGGTGAGTGCATGGAATGGATTGCCAGCAACGGTGGTGGAGGTGGATACGATAGGGTCTTTAAGAGAATTTTAGGTAGGTACATAGAGCTTAGTAAAATAGAGGGCTATGGGTAAGCCTAGTAATTTCTAAGGTAGGGACATGTTCGGCACAACTTTGTGGGCCAAAGGGCCTGTATTGTGCTGTAGATTTTCTGTATTTCCGTGTTTCTCACATTGCAGGGTGAATTTTATCATATTATGATCACTGGCCCCTAAGGGTTCCTATACCTTAAGCTCTCAAATCAATTCTGGTCAATTGCACAATGTCCAATCAAAAATAGCTGATCCCTTAGTGGGATCTACCATGATCTGCTCTAAAAAGCCATCTCACAGGCATTCTACAAACTCCCCCTCCTGGGTTTCAGCATCAACCTGATTTTCCCAATCTACCTGAATATTGAAATCTCCCATGGCTATTGTAACATTGCCCTTTTAACATGCGTTTTCTATTTCCTGTTGTAATTTGTAAAATGTGCATTTTTACTACATTTTGGAGGTCTGTAAATAACTCCTATCAGGGTCTTTTTGTCTCTACGCACAATGACTCTACATCTTACATTCTGATGTCACCCCTTACTAATTAATTGCCTTCATTTTTTACCAACAGGCCACTCCCTCAACCTACCTGCCTGACCTTTCAAAACACTCCCAGCTATAATTTTCTTTCAGCCACAATCAGCAATGCCCGCAATGTCACACATGCCAATCTGTAACTGTTCATCTGCTTTATTCTGTATACTGCATCCTTTCAAATATAACACATTCAGTCCTGTATTCATCACCCTTTTTGGTTTTGGCCTCCTTTTACATTGCAACTCAGCACTGCAATCATCAGCCACGCTTTGCTAGTAGTCTCACTACATGCTGCCCCTGTTTATTCAGATTCAGTTTATTGTCATTTATAAACCACAAATACAATGCAGTTAAAAGCTGAGAAAACGTTCTCTGGAATGATATCACGAAAAAGCACAAAACGGACCACACAAGAAAAACCACATAACGTTTGGTAATCCCCAATCCAGAGTCCGGAGAGGCTGCTGCGTATCGATATCGCGCTACCGTCTTAGCACGTTCCCCAGAAAGGAACTACAAACCCATCAGACAAACCTAAAGCTACAAGACCTACACAAAACCACATAGTTACATATAGTTATAGTTAACATGTAGTTTCAACAGTGCAGACAATACCATAATTGATAAAAGACTAACTGACGAAGACCACATAATTATAACACATAGTTTCAACAGTGCAAAGCAATACCGTAATCTGATAAAGAGCAGTCCATGCACGGTTTAAAAGAACCAACTGCTCCATCCTCAGTACTGTCACTCTGGTTCCCATCCCCCTGCCATATTGGCTTAAACTCCTCCAAACAGCTCTAGCAAACCCGCCCGCAAGGATATTGATTCCCCCCCTCGGGTTCAGGTGTAACCCATCCCTTTTGTACAGGTTGTACCTTCCCCAGAAGAGATCCCAATTATTCAGAAATCTGAAGCCCTTCTCCCTGTACCAGTTCCACAACCACACATTCATCTGCCATTTCTTCCTATTCTTACCCTCATTGGTACATGGCACAGGGAGAAATCCAGAGGTTGCTACCCTGGCAGTCCTGTTTCTCAGCTTTCTACCTAGCTCCCTGAGATCTCTCCTCAGCTTTCCTACCTACGTCATCGATGCCAATATTGTACCAAGACTTCTGGCTGCTCACCCTCTCCTTTAGAATGCCATACTGAGACATCCCTGACCCTGGCACCTGGGAGGTAACATACCATCCAGCTGCCTCTATCGTGCCCACACATTCTCATCTCTATTTCTCTTCACCTATCTTTTCTTCTGAAGCACAGTGCCAGAGACCCGATTGCTGTGGCTCGCCTCCCTGCACCCTGCAGTAGGTCGTCCCCCTGAACAGTATCCAAAGTGGTATACTTATTATTGAGGGGAACGGCCACAAGGATACTTTGCACTGGATGCCGATTTCCCTCCCTTCTCCTGACAATCGGCCAGTTAGCTGCCTCCTGCAACCCAGGGGTGACTACCACCCTGAAGCTCCTATCTATCTCTTCCTCAGTCTCCCGTGTGAGCTGAAGGTCTTCGAAGTACAGCTCCAGTTCCTCAGCATGTTCTCTGAGGAGCTGCAGCTTGGTGCATCTGGTGCAGATGCAGTTATCTGGGAGACTGGAGACCTCTCAGAATTCCCACATTTCACAGTCAGAACAAAATAGCGCCAACTTCCCAGATACTTGCCTGCCAAAGCCACTCCAACACTCACACTTCCCGCTGCCTTATTCTTATTTGCCCTTTCTAATGAATCCTGTTCACTGATTGGGCGCAGTCCAATTCCAGATGGACTGCACCGGGAAGAGAAAACAATAAAAAGCCATGTTGCAGTTTCAGAAAGAGGACTGCTCTGCGTGCTGTTGATGGAAAATCTGATAATGAGAGAGAAACAGGACTGAGAAACCTTAAGATTTACAGCGTGAAAACTAACAGGAGACGAGCAATATGGCTTAAACCAGAAGTGCATGTTAAGTAAAGTGGAATTGTACACTGGCTCGGCTGTTTCAGCTATTTCACAAAGGGAGTTTGATTAGCATTTCCAAGATACAAAACTGAAGCCTGCAGTATCTGGGGTAACTCCTGTGGGAATCACATTCGTAACAGCTTATTTTTGGAGTACCATCTGTACCTGCGTTCTGGCAGAAAGCTATGGACCAGGTGCTGTAAGGCTGCCCATGATATCAGTGTTACCTGGATGCAATTATTGTTGCTAGTGACAAGGAATATCTCCAGAATTTGAAGACAGTGTTAAAATGATTAGAAGATTCTGGGCTCAGAGCACAATGCGACAAGTGTGAATTCTGTAAACCAAACATCTTTTACTGTGGTTATGTCATTGACACACAAGAATTACACAAGTGTGCTGAGAAAATTCAAGCAGTGGTGGATGCCCCAAAACCAAGGATATATTACAATTGCCATCCTTTTTAGGATTTGTCAATTACTTTAACAGGTTCCTGCCAAACCTGGCTACTGTACTCCACTCCTTGAAATCATCACTATAGATCCAGAAGAAATGGCAATGGACAAAGCAGTGTGAGGTGGCTTTCCAACAGTAAGTGGTGACATCAGACACTGTACTCATACTACATATTAAGATCCACATCGACCACTGAAGCTTGTCTGAGACACCTTGCCTTATGGTATATATCATGAGTGAGGGAAGTGAATGCCCCATAAACTTTGCATCAAGCTCATTTACTGCCATAAGACCAAGGAGCAGAAGTCAGCCATTCGGCCCATCGAGTCTGCTCCGCCATTTCATCATGAGCTGATCCAATCTCCCCTTTAGTCCCTTTCCCCCGCCTTCTCACCATGACCTTTGACACCCTGACCACTCAGATACCCATCAATCTCTGTCTTACATACATCCAATGGCTTGGCCTCCACTGCTGCCCGTGGCAACAAATTCCACAGATTCACCATCCTCTGGCTAAAAAAATTTTTTTGCATCTGTTCTGAATGGGCGCCCTTCAATCCTTGTCAAGTCCTCTCGTACTAGACTCCCCCACCATGGGAAACAACTTTGCCACATCCAATCTGTCCATGCCTTTCAACATTCGAAATGTTTCTATGAGGTCCCCCCTCATTCTTCTAAACTCCAAGGAGTACAGTCCAAGAGTGGTCAAATATTCCTCATATGTTAACCCTCTCATTCCCAGAATCATTCTAGTGAATCTTCTCTGAACCCTCTCCAATGTCAGCACATCCTTTCTTAAGTAAGGCGCCCAAAACTGCACACAGTATTCCAAGTGAGGTCTTACCAGTGCCTTATAGAGCCTCAACATCACATCCCCGCTCCTATACTCATTTCCTCTAGAAATGAATGCCAACATTGCATTCGCCTTCTTCACCACCGACTCAACCTGGAGGGTATCCTTAAGAGTATCCTGCACGAGGACTCCCAAGTCCCGTTGCATCTCAGAACTTAGAATTCTCTCCCCATTTAAATAAGCCTGCCTGTTTATTTCTTCTACCAAAGTGCATGACCGTACACTTTCCGACATTGTAATTCATTTGCCACTTCTTTGCCCATTCCCCCAATCTATCCAAGTCTCTCTGCAGACTCTCTGTTTCCTCAACACTACTGGCCCCTCTACCTATCTTTGCATCATCAGTAAACTGAGCCACAAAGCCATCTATTCCATAATCCAAATCGTTGATATACAATGTAAAAAGAAGCGGCCCCAACACGGACCCCTGTGGAACACCACTGGTAACCGGCATCCAGCCAGAATGGGATCCCTTTATTCCCACTCTCTGTTTCCTGCCAATCAACCAATGCTACATCCACGTATGTAACTTTCCCGTAGTTCCATGGGTTCTTATCTTGTTTAGCAGCCTCATATGCGGCACCTTGTCAAAGGCCTTCTGAAAATCCAAATACACAAGATGCAGTGGTGCATCTCCCTTGTCTAGCCTACTTGTAATTTCCTCAAAAAAATTGCATAGGTTTGTCAGGCAGGATTTTCCTTTAAAGAAATCATGCTGAGTTCTGCCTATCTTGTCATATGCCTCCAGGTACTCCCTAACCTCATCCTTGACAATCAACTCCAACAACTTCCCAACCACCGATGTCAAGCTAACAGGTCTATAATTTGCTTTTTGCTTCCTTGCCCCCTTCTTAAATAGCGGAGTGACATTTACAATCTTCCAGTCCTCCGGAACCAAGCCAGATTCTATCGACTTTTGAAAGATCATTACTAATGCCTCCACAATTTCCACAGCTACTTCCTTCAGAACATGAGGGTGCATTCCATCTGGCCCAGGAGGTTTATCTACCCTTAGACTATCCAGCTTCCTGAGTACTTTCTCTGTCGTAATTGTGACTGCTCATATCTCTCTTCCCTGACACCCTTGAATGTCCAGTATATTGCTGATGTCTTCCTCAGTGAAGACTGATGCAAAATACTCGTTCAGTTCCTCCTTATCTCCTTATCTCCCATTACAATTTCTCCAGCATCATTTTCTATCGGTCCTATATCTACTCTCACCTGTATTTTACTCTTTATATACTTGAAGAAGCTTTTAGTATCCTCTTTGATCTTATTTGCTAGCTTCCTTTCATAGTTCATCTTTTCCCTCTTCATGACCTTCTTAGTTTCCTTTTGTAAGCTTTTAAAAGCTTCCCAATCCTCTATCTTCCCACTAATTTTTGGCTTTGACTTCTCTTGTCAGCCACGGTTGCATCCTTTTTCCATTCGAAAATTTCTTCTTCTTTGGAATATATCTCTCTTGCACCTTCCTCACCTCTCGCATAAACTCCAGCCACTGCTGCTCTGCCGTCCTTCCCGCTAGTGTCCCTTTCCAGTCAACCTTGGCCAGTTCCTCTCTCATGCCACTGTAATTTCCTTTACTCTACTGAAATACTGACACAAAGACGCTCGGCTTCTCTTTCTCAAATTTCACAGTGAACTCAATCATGTTGTGATCACTGCCTCCTAAGGGTTCCTTCACTTCCATCTCTCGAATTACCTCTGGTTCATTACACAACACCCAATCCAGTACAGCTGATCCCCTAGTGGGCTCAACAACAAGCTGTCCTAAAAAGCCATCTCATAAATATTCTACAAATTCTCTCTCTTGAGATCCAGTGCCGACCTGATTTTCCCAATCCACTCGCATGTTAAAATCCCTTACAATGATCATAACACTGCCCTTCTAGCAAGCCTTTTCTATTTCCTGTTGTAATTTGTAGTCCGCATCACCGCAGATGTTTGGAGGCCTGTAGATAACAGCCATCAGTGTCCTTTTACCCCTGAGATTTCTTAGCTCAACCCATAAAGATTCTGCCGCAGAGAAGAATTACGCACAGATTGACAGAGGGGCCTTGAAGCTGGTTTGAGGTGTAAAATGTTTCAACCAGTATGGGAGAGGGTTTACCCTCATTACTGATCATCAACCACTAGTATCCCTTTTCAATCCACAGCAGGGTGTTCCACTAACAGCAGCAGCATGATTGCAGAAATGGGCTCCGTTCCTTGGAGGAGACAATCACAAGATTGAATTCAAGAGGACGACTAATCCTGGAAATTCTGATGGATTGTCCCATTTACTCTTGGAAAAAGGAGATTACTTGAAAAATTGACTCCTCCTGACGTAGTCTCCCTAATGCAAACCAAATCAAAAGTCTCCCGATTACGGCAGAGATGACCTGAAGGGAAACCCCACACTGTCTCAGGTCTACATGGGCACCCAAAATGACTCAGATATGCAGCAGAAATTCCAATTCCCCCATTTTTACCAATGCCAAGAGGAACTTGCCCTTGACAGAGGTTTCCTTATGTGGGGATTGAGAGTTGTTGTACAATCCAAGCCGAGAGCTCAAGTGTTGGAGGAGCTACATGCCGGTCATCTAGACATGGTCAAAATGGAAGCACTGGCTCCAAGCTTTGTCTGGTGGCCTGGGATAAATCAGCAGATGGAACAGCCTGCCATGCACTGTTCGGGATGCCAACACATCCAGAAGATGCCAAGAACAGCACCACTCCATCCCTGGGAAAGGCCTGCGCTGCCCTGGCAAAGGATTCATGTAGATTTTGTCTGACCATTCATGGGTACAAGTTTCTTGGTAGTAGTGGATGCAGCTACACAGTGGCCAGAAGTGTTCCCAGTGACCTCCACTACAGTCTCACACACTGTTGTGTTGAGAAGGCTCTTCGCAAGTACCGGTGTTCTAGAACACTTCGTCAGTGACAATGGACCACAGTTTGTTGCGGAACAGTTTCAGTCATTCCTGCGAGAGAATGGAATAAGACATATTACATCTTCACTGTATCACCCAGCTGCAAATGGCTTGGTGGAAAAGATTGTCCAGAGTCTAAAACACTCTTCACTAACATTGAATCAGAAGCTCGCCAATTTCCTCCTTTTATATTGCAAACCAACCAACAGCTCACCAGCCAACCTGTTCCTGGGTCATCCCTTGCGCCCACGCTTGGATCTCCTCAAAGCCAATTGCAGAGGGTGTATGCAGGACCAACAGCTGACAGATTTGAGGGGTCCTCAATCAAGGAGGTTTGATCTTTCACTCCTGGGCATGCAGACTTGGTGAAGGACTACAGAGGTGGTCAAAAGTAGATACATGGAAAGGTTAAGGACAGAACTAGACCATACTCCTGCACAGTGGAGATTGCATCTGATGTCATCTGGAGATGACGAAGGAAGCAGTCAATTGTTGGAGAAGAAAGTTGTCCAGAGCTGTCAGAACCACTTCCTGCAGTTCCAGAATCAACTCGTACAACCACTATGGAGGACACTGCAGAGCATGAGATTCATAGCTACAAGTCTCACCCAATAAGTATGTATACCTGCAAGTATAAATGCCTAGAGAGCAATACATTACATACATGAGTTGAGATGTATTCTAAGTTTAGTTCAACTTTATAGCTAAGCAGGGAGGAATGCAGTGTTTTCAGTATTTCAGAAATATTTGAGTAATATTGTAAATATATTATTTGATTAAGCATTCTTTCTTTGTTTTCGTATTCATTATGGGTTACATGTAAGACCACTGCATCATATTTGAGCGCCTCAGTAAAGAAAAACTAAGTAGGCAAGTTCCCAGCTCCAATGTTTTTCTTTAAATTAGTTTCTGGAGTTACAAAGCATAACACTATCCCCCAGTCCCACCAGTTCCTTGGTGGAGAATTTCCTGACCTTTGTCATCTTGGAGGGGCCTATTTTATTAATCTCCCAATGTTCTTCATCTCTGAATGTCCGTGAGGATTAAGGCTGATTTATACTTGTGCATACTGGCTACACCGTAGGCCTGATATTCACATCTGTGTCACTCTACGCTGTAGCGAGCATGCATTGGTGTGCGCCAAAACACTAGTTGGCGGTGGGTTTTCTGTGCCACAGTGTTGAGTTTCTTCGTGAGAGACATTGTCGAGGAAATGCATTTCAAACGTTTTTGCATGTCGTCAGGTAGATTTGACGATTTGGTTCATCTATTTCTCATCGGTGTATGCACAGCCTACAGACATGGCGGAGAAGAAGCAACTGGAAATGCATAGGAGGAAATGCGATGCTACCAAGTGGACCAATCACAGTTGTTGCCATCTGCGTTGCCACGACGCATGAGTAACTTTTCCGGAGAGGTGCACGTCACCCTGCGGCGTACCTATAGTGTAGATGCGACGCACAAGTATATATCAGCCTTTAGAGGGGCCACTGGACAAATTCCCACATGTCAGGCATGGGACCACGTACTCACCAGTCTGGCCTGTACTGTCTCAGGTGCGTAGAGGCAACGGTGATCATCTTGAGGGAGAATCATAGAACTCTTTCATCTTCACGTCCTGACAGAAATTCCATCCCCCTGCAGCATCAAGGCTCTGACCTAACGGGATCTAGTTGCTAATTAGCCCATTGAGCAGCCTCTAATTGCCGCACCGTCACCAGTCAACAGCCTATCTCCATACGCTTGTCTTCTAGCTCTTTAGCCCGGGTCTGTGCTGACCGGACAACATCTCCTCCCTGAGACTCACTTTCTCCTGCTCTCTCTCAGCAATTGTCTCGTGCTGCTGCTGCTTTAAGGTGGTTGCCAGCAGCCAGGAAACATCACTCCAGCTCCCCTTCCTCCTGGGGGATCCTGTCTTTTTAAGTAGTGTCCAGTTTTTATCCCAAGGGAGTCTAACTTGTCTGACCGGCCTATAGGCGTCCCCTGGTCCACCAGGACGCTGGCAAGACTCTCAAATCCCGTGCTGTGGTCAGTCCACCCCAGGACTCAGCATTGCTCACATAGGGGGTTCTTTCTCTTATTCTGCCTTCTAAAGACACCCATCTTCTTTTCAATCACTGAATCCCGTCGACCATGCCAAGTGTTATGGGAAGCAGACCTGTGGATTCAGTGAGTGGGACAAGACGCTGGTTCTGAGTAAGCATTGTTAACTATTTACTTACATAACAAACAGTGAAATGCTCAACCAAACATCTCAGTCAAACAAGTACTTATCTAAACCCCCACATTACAAGACCACAACACTAAACATTCGTTAAATTTTAGATTTTTGTAATTGCCTTTTACTTAACCTAGGGTTTTTATTTTGCCACACAAATGAAATTTTTGAATCAATGTTATCAAAAAAAGATTTAGGAATAAAAATTGGTAAGGCTTGAAATAAGTATAAAAATTTCGGTAAGATCATCATTTTAATAGCATTAATCCCACCAATTAATGATAAAAATAAAGGAGACCATCTTGTAGTAAGTTGTTGAATTTGATGAAGCATAGGTAAAAAATTCAGTCTAAATAAATCTTTATATTTCTTGGTAATTTTTATACCTAAATAGGTAAACTTTAAATGGTATCCTGTCATTCAATAAAGTTTGTGCGTTTAAGGGAAATAATTCACTCTTATCCAAGTTTAGTTTATAACCAGAAAAACTACCAAATTGAGCCAACAAGGATAAAATAGCAGGAATAGACCTGTCAGGGTCAGAAATATATAATAGCAAGTCATCAGCATAAAGTGATAATTTGTATAACTTCTCATTACGGGTAATACCAAAAATATTAGGAGATTCACGAATAGCAATGGCTAAAGGTTCTAATGCGATATTAAATAATAAAGGACTTAAGGGACAGCCTTGTCTCGTACCACGAGATAATTGAAAAAAAGAGGATCTATAATTATTTGTAAGAACAGAAGCAACAGGTTTATAATATATTAATTTAATCCATGATATGAAGTTGGGACTAAAATTAAAATTTCTCAATGTATTAAATAAGTATGTCCATTCAACTCTATCAAAAGCTTTTTCAGCATCTAATGAGATAACACATTCTGAGATTGTGGGTGGTGAAGTATAAATTATATTAATCAATTTTCTAACATTAAAAAAGGAACACTGATTCCTAATGAAACCAGTTTGATCTTCTGAAATAATCTGTGATAGTACTTTTTCTAATCTAATGGTTAAAATTTTTGTAAGAATCTTAGAATCTACATTTAATAATGATATAGGGCGATAAGATGCACATAAAGTAGGATCTTTATCTTTTTTAAGAATTAGAGAAATATTAGCTTCATAAAAAGATTGAGGTAATCTCTTCTTAGCAAACGCATCATTAAAAATTTCACATAACCAAGGGGAAAGCAAAGAAGAAAAAGTTTTAAAAAATTCTACAATATAACCATCAGGACCAGGAGCAATTACAAAAATCTAAAAAAGATGGTGGTTTAGCTTTACCTAACTTTAGATTTTATTATTGGGCAAATAATATTCGTAACTTAATGTATTGGAAATTAGATTTGGATTCACCATTGTGCCCACAGTGGGTAAATTTGGAATGTAATGAGGTAAAGGGATATTCTCTATTCTCTGTTCTTGGTTCTTTTCTTCCTGCTGATTTAGTTAAATTTAATAAACAAATATCTAATCCTGTTATCAAACATACATTACGAATTTGGTTTCAATTTCGTAAGTTTTTTACTCTGAAAAACTTTGTTCTTGATAGCCCTATCTTACTTAATTTTTTTTTCAAACCTTCCTGGACAGATCAAGCTTTTAACATATGGAAAAGGAAAGGTATAAAATGTTTTCGTGATCTTTTTTTTGAAGATACTTTGATGTCCTTTGACCAACTTTCCAACAAATTTAAATTACCTAAATCTAATTTTTTCAGATATCTACAAATCAGAAATTTCTTACATAAAGTTTTACCATCTTTTCCTAATTCAACTTCAGTGGATTTTTCAGATTTGATTTTTACCTTAAACCCTTGTCAGAAGGGATTAGTAGCTTTTATTTATAATATGATTATGAAGATACAACCAGAAATATCAGATAGAATTAAACAAGAATGGGAAAAAGAACTTCGATATAATATTTCAAAAGATAAATGGGAAAAAATTTTACAAATGGTTAATTCCTCTTCTATATGTGCTAAACATGCTTTAATACAATTTAAAATTGTACATAGAGCTTATATGTCTAAAGATAAGCTTGCTCGATTTTACTCTTATATTAACCCTCAATGTGACAGGTGTCATCTAGATGTGGCTTCATTGACCCACATGTTTTGGTCATGTCCCAGTTTACATAACTATTGGAAGGACATATTTGCTACCATTTCTTCAATTTGGAATATTGATTTACAACCTCATTTTATTACTGCAATTTTTGGTATACCAAACGAGGATGATATTCAGTTTTCCCCTTCAATCAAACGAATGATTGCTTTTGTAACATTAATGGCCAGAAGGTCTAAATTACAAAACTGGAAAGAAGTAAATCCTCCTACCACGTCTCAGTGGCTTTCTCAAACTATTTCATATCTAAGTTTGGAAAAAATTAGAAGCACTATTTTTGACTCATCAGTCAAATTTGAGGAAACTTGGGGACCGTTTATTCGGCATTTTCATATGAATTAATCTGACCTTTTCTAGACCTTCTTTCTGCTTATTCTTGTTCAGGTATGGAGTTCCGGAGTTTTTTTCTGACACTATCACATACTTATAAACTGTTACTATTGCCCATGTTAGTTTAGTTTAGTGTTTTTTTTTTATCAATATACATTTTCTTTCACTTATTTTCATTTTTTTTTTCTTTTTTGATGATTATTTTTGTTTTCTTTTCATATATAGTTATATAGACTTGATTGATTAAGGTACTTGTCTCTATTGATGTTTTAATAGGATATTATTATCTTATTATCAATGTAATTTCAAGTCTATTGTATTCATAACCTATTCATTATTATGTTACATTTTTTTATATATATGAAACTTAATAAAAAGATTGAAAAAAAACATTCATTAAGTTAAACTGATACTTGTTTAAACTGAGCTCCTGAAAAGAGAAGGAAAAACAGGCACTAAACATACACACAGTGGCGAATACTTGGCTAAAGTATGTGCGCGGGCTTTCCCTGCAGCACAACCCCCACTGTCTACTGTTTCCGTGACACCTATTGCCTTATTGGTCCACAGCGACCTGAGAGAAAGAGCCCACATGGTTGCCATAGAACCATAGAACACTACAGCACAGAAACAAGCCTTTTGGCCCTTCTTATCTGTGCTGAACCAATTTTCTGCCTAGTCCCACTGACCTGCACCTGGACCATATCCCTCCATACACCGTGCACTAGATTTAAATCTTACCACGCCATGGCATCATCAGCTAAATGTAAGTTAGTGGGAGGGACTGCAATGCCCCTTACTCGCCAGTCCCCGCCTCCCACGGGAGAGACATTCAATGTGCAAGGAAGGTAGGGTACTTACTGCAACAGTAGAATAAAAATCATGGAAGTCCACTTACAAAGCAGTTTTGAAAATAAATAACCCTGTGTCCAAATGCACTTGCTACCTGTGTAGAATCATGAAATGGCTAATTGAAATCAAATATTTGAGGAGAATTTTAAAAAGCAGCATGGGAGGCAACCAGAAATTAAAAGAGGCTGAAAGTGAGGACTCTGGTGACAATATTTTGTGTGTTTGTTTTTCTTGTCTAAGTGGTGAGTTCCATTTGCTCTTGTTCTACTTAATTATTTTTAAGTAGTCAATTAAGATAATATAGGAAAAGATGGCAGATTGTGTGTCCCAACTGCTGTATATGGGAGTGTCTGGAGGTACAGACATTTGTGTATAAAATACATGCCCACACTTTGAAAAAACTTTGTTTAGAATTGTTAGGCTGATGAGCTCACAGTGAGAGGCCGTGAGAAGGCATTTAGATCATAGAGGTAGACCGATGCCACAGAATGATCAGTCCTGCTGCACAGAATGGTTGGAAAGTGAAATCAGCAATTCAGGATAGCACAGGCACAATGCTGATTGCTGGTACTCAATAGATAGGAGCTTCTATCTGCCTGTGTGGAGAAAACTTCCAGTGGATGAGCAACCCCATCCTGACCATGGACCACCAGTGCAGGTAGCCAATCAGGTGTGGAGGGATGGATTGAAAGGGAGTAGTCGAAGTTAGGTATTGCTTTGCAGGTGTGACCATGAGTATCGAAGATTGTGTTGCATACCTAGAGGTCTGATTAATGCAATCTTCTCTACATTGAAGAGGAGTTTGGAGTGGAGAATCTGTACTCATGGGTAGAACTAGGAATGGAGTTCTGCTGACAGAACTTCAAACTCAACAAACTCAAAACTGATAATTGCAGAATAGAAGCATCCCAAAGAAGAGGCATGCTAATGGGAGGAAGACGTAACCCTGGCTGACAAAGAAAGTCAAAGCCAACATAAAAGCAAAAGAGAGGACGTTTAAAAGAGCAAAAATATGAAGTTAAGTGATGCACCATCAATAACTCTCTGAGGCGTGAGGCGAGATATCGGCTTTTATTGACTGGAAGAAAGAACAAGCAGCAATTGACCACCATACTACATCCTGGAGACTGAGGCCGGGGCGGAGTCCCCAATCACCTTTATACCACGGTCTGTGGGAGGAGCCACAGGAGCAGTCAGCGGGGGGGGGGGGGGGGGGGGGCGTGTCCAGACAGGTATATGTAGTTCACCACAGTAAGAAAGCCAACAATATCAAAGAGGGGACCAAACATTGTTTCAGATATACAAAGAGTAAAAGAGAAGTGACAGCAGATATTCGACTGCTCGGAAATGACGCTGGAGAGGTAGCAACGGGGGATAAGGAAATAGGGGATGAACTTAATAGATATTTTGCATCAGTCTTCATTGTGGAAGATGCTATCAGTATACTGGAAGTTCGAGAGTGTCAGGGGGCAGAAGTGAGTCAGTAAGTCACCTCGACCAAATGAACTACTCCCCAGCATTTTGAAAGAGATAGCCGAAGAGACTGTGGAGGCATTAATAAATATCCTTCAAGAATCACTGGATTCTGGAATGGTTCTGGAGGACTGGAAAGCTGCAAATGTCACTCCACTCTTTAAGAAGGGAGGGAGGCAGAAGAAAGGAGATTATGGGCCAGTTAGTCTGACTTCACTGGCTGGGAAGATGTTCGAGTCCATTATTCAGGATGAGATTTCAGGGTACTCTGAGGAACAGGATAAAGTAGCATGGTTTTCTTCAGGGGAAAGCTTGCCTGACAAATCTGTTGGAATTCTTTGAGGAAATAACAAGTAGGATAGACAAAGGGAAATCTGTGAATGTTGTGTACTTGTATTTTCAAAAGGCCTTTTACAAGGTGCCGTATATGTGGCTAATTAAAAATGTAAGAACCCGTGGTATTACAGGAAAGATACTAGCATGGATAGAAAATTGACTGGCAGGAGGCAAAGGGTCTTAATCTGGCTGGTTGACAGTGTTAAGTGGTGTTCCACAGGGGAGAAGGCAGGAGAATGGCATTGAGAGGGAAATGGATCAGCCATGATGAAATGGCGGAACAGACCTGATGCGCTGGGTGGCCTAATTCTGCTCCTTTGTGCTATGGTCTTGTTTAGGAGGAAACACACTATCCTGGAGTCCCGTTTATGGTCACAGTATCTCTGGACAGTTAGCTCAGCCAACCCCAATTTCTGTAGGGATTAACTGACTCAAAAGTTAATGTGTGGTTAGTGAGCAGTGAGTGAAACAGGAGCTGATGCCAACAGTGGGGTAACTGAGGACTGTGCGGTTGGGATATGCTTCATTTGGGCTGCAATGTTCTGGGAAATCATGTACATAGGGAAACAGACAGGACTTTAAACAAATTGAGGCATTGCTTCGGAACAGACTAAACACTCTGAACAAAACAGGTGAATTAATAGTACAGATGGGAATTAGTAGGATTGATCTAATAGCCATTACAACAAAATTACATATTCTGCAGCAGTTAACTTATTGAAGAGACGGGAGAAATAGAGGTGCAAGTGACTGGCCTAGATATTAAAAGATGGGATAAAGAGCAAAACAAGAACATTCAGAAAATTACATAGAATTTGACCTGATTGAGCTAAGAAACAACAAAGGGAAAAACAAAGAAAGGGTCTCCACTGAACCTGTTTCCAGATATCGAGGTTTTCCTTCCCAGGATATCCTTCAAAAAGCAGTGTTTCCCTTCTTCTATCAATGATGCTGTCCTCACCCACATCTCCTCCACTTCCCAAACATCTGGGCTCACCCCTCCTTCCTGCGCCTTAATAGTGATAGAGTTCCTCTTGTTGTTGCCCCATCAGCCTTTGCATCCAACACAAATTCCCCACAACTTACACCATCTCCAAAGTGATCCTACCACCAAATACACATTTATCTTCCCCCCCACCCCACTTTCCACAGGGGTCATTCCCTTCGTGATTTCCTTCTCCATTCGTCCCTCTCCTCTAATCTCCCTCCCAGCACTTATCCCTGTCAGCAGCAAAGTGCCACACTTACCTATTCACCCCCTCCCTCACTTCCATTCAGGCACCAAACAGCCTTCCAGGTGAGGCAACACTTCATGCATGAATCTGCCGGGTTCGCCTATTGTGTCCGGTGCTCCCGATGCGGCTCCCTCTACATTGGTGAGACCCGTCGTAAGTTGGGGGCCTGCTTTGTCGAGCACCCCTACTCCACCTGCCGAAAGGAGAACTTCCCGGTGGCCAAACATTTTGATTGCAATTCCAACACGTCAGTCTGAGACTTCCTCTTATGCCACAATGAGGCCACCTTCAGGCTGGAGGAGCAACACCTTGTATTCCATCTAGTTACCTCCAACTTGACGGCATGAATATTGATTTCTCCTGCAGTTAAAGAAAATTCCATCCCCCTCCCCTCTTCTATTCCCCATTCTGGCCTCTTATCTCTCCTCACCTCCCCCTTTGTCCCCTCATCCTTCCCTTTCTCCCTTGGTCCACTCTCCTCTCCTATCAGATTCCTTCCTCTCCAGCCCTTTTTCCACCTACCTGGCTTCACCTATCACTTTCTAGCTCCTGTCCCCTTCCTTTCCTGTCCTGAAGTAGGGTGTCAGCCCGAAACGTCAACCGTTCATTCAGTTCCATGGATACCACCTGACCTGCTAAGTTCCTCCAGAGTTTTGTGTGTGTTGCAAAGGGAAGAAAACATTGGAATTTGTCTATATGCAAAAATAGGGCAAGCTATAAATAATAAAATGACATTAGTAGATAACAAGGGTAACATGGTAATCACTGATTGTGATGACTTTAATCTAGATCAGCATATCATATTAGGAGTAATGGTGTGGAAGATTAATTTATACTACATATAATATGGTTTACTAGATCAGTGTGGAGGGGAATCAAAACAGAAAGTATTGAAGCACAATGGAAAGTGAAATAGAGATGACATTTCATGTAGGAAACACTTACTCACAACTGGAGAAGAGGGAAACATGAAAGAGAACAAATTAGTCTCAAGTGTAAAGAGGGTGGAGAAGGATTTTTCAGAGCAAAGGGAATAATCTTAGGTACAGTATGTCCTATGGTTCTGCATTCCGCAACTTTTATGTCGCTTTGTGTTTCACTCCTGAATTGCTTTAATTTTGTAGCTTTCTTCATGTTCTCTCTAATTGGTTCCGTTGACTGGATTACCTTGTCTACAACTTACCCCTATGGCTGGTTCTTTAAGGTTGACATAGCCAGGGGTGGTAATAGGGTTATGCTCCCACTACTATTAAATGCTTACAAATGTGTGCTTCTCTGATAAGCAGCTCCTGCTCTTCATGTGTGAGTTAGCTACTACGCCCAGTGGAACCATTTCTACCGACAGGAGATGGCCCAAGAGCCCCAGGACACGCACCATTAGGTTCAAAAACAGTTACTACCACTCAACCATCAGGGCCTTCAATGAAAGGGAATAACCACACTCACTTGCCCCATCATGGAAATGTTTCCACAACTAAAGATCTCACTTTAAGGACTCTTAACCAAGAGAAAATCTTCAGACACTGGAAATCTGAGCAAAACACACAAAATGCTGGAGGCCAAGGCCCTTCAGCAGGAATAGTCGACGTTTCAGGCTGAGACCCTTCAGCAGGAATCAGATGAATAATAGTACAGATGGGAACTAGTGGGACTGATTGAATAACCGTTACAGAGATACGTAATAACATTAAAAATTCTACAGTTTCCTGCTGAAGGATCTTGGCCCGAGATGTCGCCTGTACTCTTTTCCCAGATGCTGCCTGGCCTGCTGAGTTCCTCCAGCACTTCGTGTGTGTTTTTAAGAAATCTCAATCTCATTATCTCATGTTCTTGTCATTTATTGCTTTTTATTTATATTTGCATTTGTAGCTTGCTGTTTCCTACACTCTGATTTGTCTTTCATGGATCCTTTTATAGTTACTGTTCTATAGATTTACTGAATATGCCCACAGGAAATTTAATCTCCAGATTGTATACTGTGACATATACATACTTTGATAATATAGATTACTTTGAACTTTGAGAAGAAGCAAAGGTGGGTAACTGGCGCCTTAAAACCAGTCGCTCTGGGCAGATGGGGCTCACCAGCTGTGGTTGGCAGCTCATCTAGGAGAAGGAAAACTCTGATCTCAAACCTCCGCTGCCTTGCGAATATACCCACTCATGGGGAAGGCTCCAGGAGTGAATCTTGGGCAAAATCGGGCAGAACTGCATTGAGTTCAACACTGACTGGGAACTCTTGTGATGCTGCTGGTGCCAAACTGTATTGGGCTCTGCCGTTCTTTTGGGCTGATCAGCTGCATGGAGGAGGGGAGTCTGTTAAACGGGCACCAGTTTGCTCTCCGTATCACACTGATCTGGCTTGCAATTCACGTGGGCAGTTAGGGTGCAATATCCAGGGCTGAGTCTGACCAATGGAAGGCCCCAGTCCCTATGACAACCTTGGCATCACTGGTAACATCTGGAGCAAGCACTCATTTAAGTAAGAATGGAAATTCAATGATGCTGTTTCGCCATTGGGGGCGCACCATTACAAGCTTTTCCAACGTAAACAGCATAAACCAGTGAAATGACAGAAACTTGAACAACCTACCAACTATTATCTATTAAAATACTTGAAGATGTTCATCACATTGAATGAGGTGTAACTGGATTTTAAATACCTTATTATCGCAAGAAGTACCATCAAATCTCCTCTCTGACTCCAAAAAAAAACTTAACTTATTTATCATGACAATAGAGGAGGCCATAGATTGACATGTCGGAATGGGAATGGGAAGTAGAATTGAAGTGGGTGGCCATCATGAGATCTTGCTTTTTCTGGTGGATGGAGCAAAGGTTCTTGGTGAAGTAGTCTCCCAATCTACATCGGGTCTCACCGATGTACAGGGATCTCTCTGTGGCCACTCATTTCAATTCTACTTCCCATTCCCATTCCACATGTCAGTCCATGGCCTCTCCTACTGCCACGATGAGGCCACTCTCAGGTTGGAGGAGTAACACTTTATATTCCGTCTGGGTAGCCTCCAACCTGATGGCATGAACATCGATTTCTTGAATTTCCAGTAATTGCCTCACTCCCTTCTCCTTCACCATTCCCATTCCTGTTTCCCTCTCTCACTTTATCACCTTACCTCCCCATCATCTCCCCCGGTGCTGCTCCCCCTTTCCTTTCTTCCTTAGCCTTCTATCCTCTCTTATCAGATTCCCCCTTCTCCAGCCTTTTATCTCTTTCACCAGCTCTTTTCTTCACACCCCTGCCCTCTCCCAGTTTCACCTATCACCTGTCACCTTGTGCTTCTTCCTCCCCCTTCCCCACCTTCTTAATCTGACTTCTCTTTCCTTCCAGTCCTGATGAAGGGTCACAGCCCAAGATGTCGACTGTAATTTTTTCCTAAATGCTGCCTGGCCTACTGAGTTCCTCCAGCATTTTGTGTGTGTTGCTCAGATTTCCAGCATCTGCAGATTTTCTCTTGTTTGTGATTTGATTACTACTCTGCGAAGCCTCTTCCAGGGATGCCCACACTGAAGAAGTTTAAATCTTTCCTTTGAGCCTAGTCCTGCCAAAAGGTTTCAGCCCAAAACGTCAACTGGACTTTTTTTCCCTAGATACTGCCTGGCCTGCTGAGTTCCTCCAGTATTTTATGTGTGTATTTTCTCTTGTTTGTGAACTTATTTACGTGTAATCTATTCTCTCAAATGACAACTTCAAATTTTTATTGCATCTAAAATACACACATCTTCTTTTAGAGTGTGATCATAGTATATATCTAAGATTCAACCTTAATCATCTACACTGATTCCAGTCAAATATTAATGTTTTTTGGATTCTTTGCTACCTGTGATAATTCCTTGATGTGATCAGTAGCTTGATGTCAGAATCAGATTCATTTTCAAGGACATATAGGACATTGAACACTACAGCACAGTAGAGACTCTTCAGCCTATGATGCATTGCACGCACCCACCACTCTCTGTGTATAAAAAGCACCTCTGATATTCTGCCTGTACTTTCCTCCAATCACCCAAAGATTATGCCTTCTCATTTTCACCTGGGGAGAAAGGTGCTGCCTGTCCACTCTATCAATGTCACTTACTATCTTCTCCACCTTTATCAAGTCATCTCTCGTCCTAGCATGCTCACCCTTTCCTCATAAGACATGAGCAGCAGTCCAGCAAGTCTTCTCTGCACCCATTCTAAAGCCTCCATGTCCTTCCTGTGATGAAATGACCAAAAATGAACACAATTCTCCAAGTGAGGTCTGATCAGAGTTTTACAGAGCTGTAACATTACCTTGCGGCTCTTGAACTCAGTTTCCTGACTGATGAAGACCAACTCACTATACACACCCTCAACCACCCTATCAACTTGCGTGGCTACTTTGAAGTGGACCCCTGATCCCTCTGTTCCCGTACACTGCTAAGAATCTAGGTAATGCTGTATTGTCCATCTTTCCAAAGTGTATTACTTTGCACTTTTCCATATTGGCCTCCATCTACTACTTCCCAGCTCAGCTCCGCATCCTATCAATGTCCCATTGTAACCTACGACTGTCTTCTACACTATCCACATCACTACCAACCTTTGTGATGTCTGCAGACTTACTAATCCAGCCTTCCACTTCCTCATCCAAGTGTCTTATTAAAAAATCACAAAGAGCAGGGCTGTCAGAACAGATCCTGGCAGAGCACCCCAATCAGCAACCTGCAGGTAAAATACGTGCAGTCATACGATGTGACATTTATTGTTTTACTGCAGCAGCACAGTACAAAAGAATAAAAATCAAATCAAAGTCGTCCCATGGGTTACTGGATCTTTGCAGGCAACTTTCTTTGAACCTGTTGGCCAGCTGAACTGGTTGAACACTGATTCAGGCTGATCTACATCTAAAGGTCCTCCTAGTATTTACGTTCATGTTTATGTGTAAAGAAGTGATAACAAGTAGAGCATGTGATTCAATGACAGAATAAGAAACTGCAATTATAACCAATAAATGGCTAAGGTCCAAGGTTACTTACCTTCTTTGTAGCCCATGAGAAAACAACAAGGAAGCTAATGAGAAAGTATCATCATAATCAATGTCTTAATTAGTGTACAAAATGACACAAAGGAGAACTCCTGAATCGAAAGTGTAAGAAACCAAAGGTCCATATTCACCATTTTGCTCCTCGATGTCATATCTTGGATTTCCCATTCACTTCTGCTAGGCACATTCAAATCCCAGCCCTACCGAGTGGTTTCCTTTCCTGCACCAATAGGCCAGTTTCAATGCTTCTGCTTGATTGAGAGTTATTAAACAGTATTTAAGGATGGACAACAAATGCTGGTTTTACTAATGATGCCCAGATTCCCAAAGTGAATATAAAAATTAAATGAAACACCTATACTCAGAAGGAGGAACCCTGTTCCCCCGGGCTGATTCACTGCAGTCCTCATCTTTTCAGCACAGCAGATGAACAACTCTGAAATCAGCGATGGAGGGGGAATATCATCATACTGTAACTATTTTTGAAGTATTTCACAGCTCACTGATAGTGAAAAAGGGCCTGTTACTGCAAATTCATTCTGGGCAAGTTCTATAAATAACAGATTTGTGATACTTGCATAGGGTTGTAGAATCTTATGGTAAAGAAAATAACCTCTTAACTCACCTCTAGACCTTCGTTAATCAACTTTAATCAGTATCCTCTGAACTTGTTGTCAGTTTCTCTTTATTCCCCCTTTATAACACCTTCCCAATTCTAATCATTCATACAAACTCTTCTATTAATCATCCTCAGTCCAGGGAGGTGAAGTCCTGCTCCTGGTAATACAATGCAATCTCCTCATTGGTGATGCTTGATGATCAGTATTGCATTGTGCATCTTTGTAACATGGAATTAGTGATTTCATTCATTTTTTATCAATGAACCACTGTAAAATATTTGTCACTGTTGTTATCTCTTGTTTTCCCCTCCAGATTGGTACAGAATTAATTCATGCCAAGATGCTTCCAATGGTTGGAAGCACCTCTAACAATGACAGCATAATGGAAGCTGGAGCAGGTAGCAGAGCTCATGAACACAGGTGGCCTTGCTCTGTCCTAACATCAGAGAAAGAACAGCTAGTCCTCACTCTTGATCTAATTATTTTAAAGTCATAGTATACGGCCTTTGCTTTTTTAAAACAAAATCATCTTTTGAATCTTTCCCTGTCCACTATTGGCTACTGAAATAGGTCCAGGTTCTTAACAGACTTCTGCCTTTTAATCTGCTGAAATTAACCCGCGCATCTTTTTTTGACTGCAAAGGTTTTCCTATTCATTGCATTTTTTAATTTTAATACTTCGGTTTGCTTTTTGAATTTTCTAGGAAGCTGGCTCTACTGCCAAAGCTACCATTTAATGCTCTTTTCCGGTTCTCCCTGAGAAAGTGAAACATTCCTTTGGAAGAATTGCACTCTCTACCACTGTATCATGCTATTGCCACCTACTTACACTGAAACTTGCTCCACTGTGCATTTCAGTATCTTTCCTTTACTTATATATTTCTTGCCCCAAGAGATATTACTTGATGACTTCAAACTAAATTGATTATTGACTGGGAAGCACTTGTTCCTTCATTGGTGTAATTCTTCTCTTAGTTATCAAGTTTTCTCCTTAGTCCTATTGAAAGAAAAGTCTGCTGGATTCCAACAAACCCATGACAATATTTGGGATGTTAAAATAAACCATCTGTCTGTTAAACGAATCGGTGTGCATGCAGGTTGGATGCCTTTCTCTCTATTAAACACTTCTGGGCGCAGCCTCCTCTACATTGGCTTCACCTGCCACAAAAGACAGAATTTCCTGGAGGCCACCTATTTCAATTCGACTTCCCATTCCCATTCTGACTTATTGGTCCATACACTCCTCTAATATTTTGGCGAGGCCCCTCTCAGGTTGGTGGAGCAACATCTCATATTTCATCTGGGTAGTCTCTAATCTGTCAGCCTGAACATTGATTTCTCTAACTTCTGGTAAATCTCCTCCCTCACTCTTCTCTTTTTTTTTCCCATTCCCCACTCTGGTTCCCCCCTTAGCCCTTCTCTCCTCATCTGTCCATCATCTCCCTTCTGTGCCCCTCTTCCTTTCCTTTATCCCATGGTCCACACTCCTTTCCCATCAGGTTCCTTCTTCAGCCTTTTATCTCTTACACCTATCACTTTGCAGCTTTTCACTTCATCCCACGCCCCCCCCCCCACCCACCTTCCCCTCACCTGGCTTCACCTTTCACCTATTTCTTCTCCTTCTTCTCTCCCCCCCCCCCACCTTCTTCTTCTGATTCCCCTCCCCTTGTTTTCAACCCAAAACCTCAACTATTTATTGTTCTCCATAAATGCTGCCTGACCTGCTGAGATCCCCCAGCATTTTGTGTGCGTTGCTTTGGATTTCCAGCATCTGCAGAACCCATTGTGTTTATGAGCTAGTTGAACAGGCAATCTGAATTAAACACTATGCCATCTAGCTAATTAATTGGATGAACACAAATAAAGCTTTGGTGCTGGCTAATGTTTCCCAAGCAAGGCAAAGAAAAATAGCAATAGTGCTGGTCAACATTTGGCTTGATGGAGATCCTTGTCATTTCAAAATTTCTGCATCATTTATGATAATCCCTACTATGTCATCCTACTGCAACCATTTGTGTTGAGGTTATACATCTGATCAAATCTAAATTAAAGGCAAAATATGCTATAAGGCTGAACGATCCACTGCAATTGCAATACTCCCCTTTATACAAGAAGTTATTAGAACAGAGTACTGGCAGGTTCTCTCTTGATATAACCTTAAAGCAAGGCATTAGCCCACTAGGTCCATAATGACTCTCAGTTCCATTTGTCTCTCTTTACTTTGCTCTAGCTCTGCAAATTATTACTTCAGGCATGCCCATCAACTCTCCTTTAATCCTTTTTACCATTTACCTACAGGAAGGGGGTGACCTATCAACGCAAATTTGGGATGTAGGAGGAAAATGGATCACACTGGGAAATCCATGAAGTCACCCTCCACACAGATAGCACCCAAAGTCAGGATGAAACCCAGGTGCCAGGGATTATGAGGTGACAGTGCAATAATGCCACCATGCACCACTACACTATCTTTGCCATATTACAGTGCCCAATACATTAAATTATTAATTTGTAAGGTTACCTGAATCAATTTTTTAAAAAATCCACTGGATGGCCATGGCTCCGGTTCAACTACAGAGCCAGTACAGCCAGTCAATTCATATCATCGCAGACCAACCATAATAACTTGAGTCAGAAATGCCACTATCCGGCACGTCTGAGGCTACATCCACACTAGACCGGATAATTCTGAAAACGTTGGTCTCGCGTAAAAACGATAGGCACCCACACTATGCGTTTTTGAAAATATCTCTATCCACACTGAAACAGAGATTTTGGTGGATCTCCTCCTGCTGTGCATGCGCAGGACACATCTACCAAAAACAAGCGACATGTTTGGTGTCAAATCTTGCTGTAGAACTGCGCGTTTGTGTAGTTACAGACTAGAAAAACTTAAAACGGCGGACAGCTGTTGGCTCTCGCGCCGGAGAACTTAAAACTAAAAAGAAACAAATACTGGAGCGTACGGAGGCAACCGACAGGGAGTTCACAGAGAGATTGACCCGGCTGACAACGAACATTGAAAAACTGACTAACTCTGTTGCATTAATAAAGCACCTTGTTAAATGTGTAAAACATGTCTGCATCAGTGTTATCTTGTATTTCCATACAATGTTACATTAGGCTGTTACACATCTATTGTCAGAGAAGTACTTGCAGAAATAGGTAAACCACCTTCATACGAGCAAAGGCAGAAAACAGGGCAAAGTGAGTATACTTATTCAGTAAGTTATGGTCAAAGTATTTGGTGAGTACATTTCTAACTCTTCTGGCTTCAGTCTCGTTGCTGTCTGTTCTGAAATTGTTCAAGAAAACAATGAAATGGCGCGCTGCCGTCTGACAGTGTTTTCAGATTTCTCCGGTTACCCCGTCCACACTGATCTGCCCCAGCAGCGTTTTCAAAAATACCCACCCTGGAAAGCATTTCTGAAAAGCTTCCATTTCTGGAGATGAAAACGTTGTTTTAGTGTGGACGGAGGGTAAAAACGAGAGAGAAAGCTTCAGTTACGGATTTATCCGGCGTAGTGTGGATGTAGCCTGAGGCACAGAAAATCCATCTAGCTCCCTCTCCCATAGAGGATCACCTACTGGTTGTTCAAGAATTGGTCATCTCTGGTTTAATTGTACAACACTTTTTTTAATCAATTGCTCAACCACCCTGTTCTCCCCCTGTAGTCACACATTTCTGTTTGAAACACATTCATCTGTCTTTCAACTTAAAAGATGGTCACCATCTCTTTATCTTTAATCATGAGGCTGACGAGAAAAGGACATAGAATGAAACGGAAGTGTGCATCCTTTATGCAGTTTAAACAGTTCATCACTGTGGCAGTGTTAGAGTTGCAACAGCTCAATTCACTTGATACTTCTTGTGTCAAAATGTACCTTTAATCTTCCAAGACAGAACATTGGCACAATTCATATCAGCAAAATTTCCCGTGCAAAAAGAACTAACATTATTAATTTTGGTTCATACAAAAAGATTCAAAACCAGTTTTACTAGCATATACTTTTTAACTGTGTATTTAATTCAATAACATTTTCATTAACATTCCTCTTGAATCACACAATTTAGATAAAACTTTTCAGCAAGTCCAGAATACCTTAATGTAAAATGATATATAATAGACAAATCTTCAAGGTAATCTTTTGTTGGAAGACTCCATTAAATCTTTTGCTTCTTTGATCTTTGTAGAAGGAATGGTGATCCTCCTGAGGTTATAAAGAACAAATGGTGTCAGATTTAAACTCAGACTGCAAAGTGCCCTGAGAAACAGCTTTTGCACCAACTTTGCCAGTAAGACCCGAGTAGATCTGTTATGATCTGAGCTAGCGGACTGCAGTAGCATTAATTCTGCAAAACAATAAAAAGAATTACATTTGTATATCGTATAATATGAAAATACAATACGCTATTCTACTTTACGATACTCTAGCCGAAAGGATTGTGGAAGCTTGGCCCTTCAGAATATTCAAGACGGAGATTAACAGAGTTCTAGGCATTATGAGAATCAATGAGTATGGATTTGGTGCTGATAATTGATATTAAGGTAAAAGATCTATCACAGTTTCATTGTGAGGCAGAACAAGCATGAAGGCTGAATGGCCTATTCTCTGTTATGTTGTCATTGTCACAGGACCATTATAAAACAACATGCCAAAGATGAATTTATCAGGACAGGTGCCCATAGCTTGGTCAAAGAGGTAGGATTCTACACAGGCCTTGATGACAGAAGTAAAAAAATGACAGGGAGGGAACTCCTGAAAAAGCCCCAGCTGCTTAAGCTACATCTGAGATTGGTGATCTTGAATGGATAGAAAAGAACTAGTGTTGGAGATGGTTACAGAGAGAGGAACATCAAGATCATGGCCATAGAAAGATTTAACACATGACGAAAATTCAAAAATTGAAATGCATGGGGCCAACCTACGTCATTTAGCACAAGTGTATAAGGTAGACATTTCTGCGAGTTATAACCCCTAGTAAAGCTCAAACTATGGATAAACAGAAGCTTTTTTTTTAATCGTGCTTGTATCTCAGACAGCACATCTATATTAGGGAAAGTTCTGCACTGGTTGGGTTATTAGATCCCGTTTACTAAAGGTTATCATACAAACTTCTGCATTGTACATGATCAGTACATAGGACTTAATCAATGATTTATCAGTATTAACTTCTACAAGTTGCAGGCAGGTTTTATATAACTGTACTGCACAAATGCAGTAAGAATGAGGAGTTCAGGATGACATATTAATAAACACGAGTTTCTGCAGGTGCTGGATATCTCTGTCAATATACACAAAATGCTGAAGGAACTCTGCAACTTTGCTGAGCTCCTCCAGCATTTTGTGTATGTTGGCATATTTAGAAAGCTTACATTAAATATTATTTCTACCTTTGTCAGGATGATTCTGTAGCATAATTCTTTTTTGAGGTTCTACAAATTTCATCGGTTAGTTAATGGATAAATAAACTGCCTACTAAGAAGGCATCTCAAGAGCTAACAAAATGCAAAACCATAAACCAATCATGATCAACTTGTGCAGCCTGGCCTGCTGAATATTTCTGAAAATCTCTGTTATTAATATTTCAATCTCTCTTTTCAAGTCAAGTCAAGTCAACTTTTATTGTCATTTTGACCATAACTGCTGGTATAGTGCATAGTAAAAATGAGACAACATTTTTCAGGACCATGGTGTTAAATGATGCGGTACAAAAAACTAGACTGAACTACGTAAAAAAACAACACAGAGAAAGCTACACAGGACTGCATAAGGTGCACAAAACAGTGCAGGCATTACAATAAATAATAAACAGGACAATAGGGCAAGGTGTCAGTCCAGGCTTCGGGTATTGAGGAGTCTGATAGCTTGGGGGAAGAAACTGTTATATAGTCTGTTCGTGAGAGCCCGAATGCTTCGGAGCCTTTTCCCAGACGGCAGGCGGGAGAAGAGATTGTATGAGGGGTGCATGGGATCCTTCATAATGCTGTTTCCTTTGCGGATGCAGCGTGTAGTGTAAATGTCCGTGATGGCAGGAAGAGAGACCCCGATGATCTTCTCAGCTGACCTCACTATCCGCTGCAGGGTCTTGCGATCTGAGATGGTGCAATTTCCAAACCAGGCAGTGATGCAGCTGCTCAGGATGCTCTCAATACAACCCCTGTAGAATGTGATGAGGATGGGGGGTGGGAGATGGACTTTCCTCAGCCTTCGCAGAAAGTAGAGATGCTGCTGGGCTTTCTTTGCTATGGAGCTGGTGTTGAGGGACCAGATGAGATTCTCCGCCAGGTGAATACCAAGAAATTTGGTGCTCTTTACGATCTCTACTGAGGAGCCGTCGATGTTCAGCGGGGAGTGGTCGCTCCATGCCCTCCTGAAGTCAACAACCATCTCTTTTGTTTTGTTCACATTAAGAGACAGGTTCACAACTCAGAAGCAAAGAGAACACTTGGCTTTGTTACGATTACAAGATGGCTTTTAATTACAGATAGTTCTTTGCAGCATTTCAGTTCTACAGTAGAACTGGAAGGAGTTTCACTTACCATTCAGCTAATGTGTGAAGACAGGCACTGAACCATGTTGGTATATGCTCTGTATCTTGGCAGCAATTATGTAGTAGATATTCTGTGTTTGTTCCCGCTATAACATAGCACAACAATAAACCAAGTGATGGCTATTGTTTGATAGAGTCTATCCACAAACTACATGCCCGGTGATTTTCATGCACGTGCCACTGAAATATCCATAGCCTTGATCAAAGGTTTACTGCTGCCTCACACAAGCTCTGTTTTCCCTTTGCCTGTCCTGCCATGGAGAACGATGGCAGTAAGTGGCAGAGCAGTTGTCGAGACACCGCTGGCAGCTTGCAGCAGACTTGTCAGTGTGACTGTCAACCTTGCCATTAGCCAAGAGGAAAGCAGTTAAATAGTGTGAGCATATGGATTAGATTAGAGCAAGATACCCAAACACTTGGCTTGCTGCCGGGCTAACTCCAAGGCCTGATAACAGTAACAATGACAGTGACCCCATTTCCTTCTTCAACAGCAAGTTTTCTCTTTCCTATTACTGTGCCGACTCACAAAATGGGCATTATTTTGGTCTTTCCAGGATTAAGCCTATTTTCAACTCTGTAGCACTGTTTCTCTCAATGTTGACAAGAAATTTCGAAGCCTCAGTTCAAGGGCTGCATAATTGCTGTTCTATCACTTTAAAAATGTCATTATGTCTGTTTGATTCTAAACCTGTTTCACTCACTGACTCATCATGATCATCGTGTCTTTAATCTCTCTTGGCGTTTTTGTATCCGTGTCTGATCCCATATGAATGGTCACGTATTATCCTTGGCATAATGTTACAGATGATCTTAGTGACCAATCTCATTCCTATACACTACGGTGTGGGGCTCATAACATTACTCAAAATACAAGACCATAAGACCACAAGGCATAAGAACAGAATTAGGTCATTTGGCCCATTGATTCTGCCCCACCAACCAGTCATGGCTGATCCTTTCTTTCCTCCTCCCCAACCCCAGTTCCCAGCCTTCTCCCCGTAGTTTTTTTTTATGATTAATTTTTATTGCAACACCAACAAATTACATTCAATACAACCAGTTGCCAATTAAATTTTGACTGTTTAACCCAGCCACCCCCCAACCCTCATCCCCACCCCCTCTCTCCTCCACCAACCAACTGATTAGTAGTGCATACACAGAAAGAGCATTCCTGTTTTAACAGAAGATCTTTTAAGTTAGATATCAAATTTGTCCACATTAAGATTGTGTTTGGTCGTGCATCATTTATTCTTGCTGATGCTAATTCCAGGTAAGAAAGGTCCAAGAAGCAACGAAGCCAGTGAGTACTTGAAATATCATGACGAGGTTTCCCAACGCTGGACTACAATCTTCTTAGCTGCAGTCAGGCCTGCCAGCCAGATTTTGTGTGTTTTTTCTATAAGGGAAAGGTGGGAACCATCATTTAGAAGATGTACAGCGGGGTCCATTGGTAATTGTACCCCCACTAGTTCTGTAAGAGTACTGATAACGTTCCCCCACAAACCAAAAACCCCTGGACATTCCCATACAGCATGTATAAAAAAGCCAATGGTTCCGTGGGGGCAAAATGAGCAATATGGGTCAGGAACCAGTCCCATCTGATGTCTAATTCTTGGTGTTATATATGCTCTATGACAAATTTCAAGTGTATATTCTGATGATTTGGGTTTTTCGAAGCACCGGCTGCATTATTCCAAATTGCATCCCAGTCTAACTCTTGTCCTGATTCAGGTATGTCCCTATCCCAGGCTTTCATTCCTGATGTGGGCATATATTTCTGGGAGTTTAATTTATCATAGATATATGACACTATCTGTCTTGGAGCACTCTGTACCCAACCTAAAAATCCTTTAAATCTGACCCCCAGGGAACCCCGTAGGCTTTACAAGCTGATCTTACTCTAAAGTAGAAAAAAGAGAGTGTTTATCAACATTATATTGAGATACCAGTTCTTGAAAGCTAAGGATAGAACCTGCCCCATTAATATCTTGAAGAGTAGTAATATCTTTAAACTCCCAAGTTCTGTTAGTGAATGGTTCCCCCCAGATAGAAGATGATTATTGTTCCATAGTGGAGATGATTTGCAGCATATGCTTTTAAATTTTAGGAATTTTTCTGCTGCTCTAAGCACTTGTAGGATATGGATTAAAATTGGATCATAGTATAAATCACACTTTTTGGTAGACATACCTATAAGGAGAAAGTCCTTCAATCTTATTGGTGCTATTAGCTCTTGTTCTTGTTATTAGCTCTTGTGGATGATCAGCCTTGATCACATTGAATGGCGGTGCTGGCTCAAAGGGCCGAATGGCCTACTCCTGCACCTATTGTCTATTGTCAAATTGCTTCAGTGTTTTTAAAACATAGGGGAGAGTTTGTTGAACACTTGCCATATAAACTAATATGTCGTCCACATAAAGTGATATTGAATGTGATGTCGTACCTATTGTAACGGGAGATCTGAGGAGAGTTTCTAATTAAATGTGCAAGCGGTTCGATAGATATAGTAAAAATTAAAGGAGACAGAGGGTCCCCTTGTTGTGTGCCCCATCCTATGTCAAATAACTCTGAAAAACTTCCTCCCACACATAACCGGGCTGAAGGATTAGCATACAGTGTTTGAATCATATTGATAAATTTATTGCCAAACTTAAAATTCTTTTAGAACTCTCCAAAGATACGGCCATTCAAGGCGATTGAACGCTTTTTCAGCATCTAGAAATAGCAGGCCAGAGGCAGGCGGGATTTTGTGTGTTGCACTCAGTATGTGCGAGTATTATCAGATGCGAGACGTCCCGATAAAGCCCATTTTATCTGGGCTAATTATTTTCCTAACTACTGTCTTAAGTCTACTGCCTAAGACTTTGGAAAATATCTTGAGGTTGGCATTTATCAAGGAGATTGGATGGTGATTGGCACACTCTTACTGGGCTTAGGTATAACTGTGATCAGGGCTGTGCTTAGATCTCGATGGAAAGTGCCATTTCCAAAAGCATAATTTAATGTTTCGAACCGTATTGATCCCAAAGTGCTAGGTAAAGTTCCACAGATATGCCATCTATACCAGGCGTACGGTAGCTTTGAGTAGCTCATCCAGTGTAACAGGAGAGTCTAGACCTTTGGTTTCCTCTAATAACGTAGGGAGGTCTAATCCACTAAAAAAACAGTGAAGTCATTCTCAGAAGGAACTGAGCCACTTGTATACAGTTCTTTAAAGTGATTCTTGAATGTCTCGTTTATTTCCTCTGTTGAAGATACTACTCCACATTTAGCACATCTAATCGCTGGTGTAGACCTTTTAGCTTCCTGTTGTTTGAGCATTAGTGCCAAAAGATGGCTCAGTCTGCTGTCTTCTGCATAATACTTATGTTTGGTTAAATGGATCATATATTCTGCCCTGCTTCTTAATAAATCATTTAATTCTGCTTGTTTTGTTTTGAGCTCGTTTTCTTTTGTTATGGTGTATCTCCCTTTGAGATCATTCTCCAAAACCTTCTTCCAGGGTGGAAATCTTTTGAAGCCGGCTTTTATGTAAGTAGGATCTGAACCATTGGGTGTTATTTCGTAAGAAATCCTTGATGGAGGCCCAAACCACTGTCACATCCGAGACACTATTTTTATTTAAATTTATAAATTCTGTCAATTTTTTTCTCAGTTGTGTTAGAAATTTGTCACTTTTAGGCCGGGTGGAGTTAAACCTCCACCTAGTAGCCTTATTTTTGATTTTGCCATAATTAAAAGTAGATATAACTGGTTTGTGATCAGATAGATATCTGGGCAAAAATTCTATTGAGTGTACTAAAGGCAGCAGACCGGAGGATATAAGAATGTAATCTATCTGAGAGAAAGTTTTATGTCTTGTGGAGAAGTAGGTATAATCTTTGGCAGATGGATTATGCACCCTCCACAAAATTTAAATTTAAATTTAAATCCGCTAGAAAGGGGTTAAGTGCTTTGGAAGCAGATTCTTGAGAGCTTGATAGAGTTGAGGAAGATTTATTGAGGTTATTGTTTACCAAAGCCTTCATGTCCAAACCAACTCCCCGTAACTTTTGATGCCAATGTCCAATCAAGAACCTATCAATCTCTGCCTTAGATACACCCAATGACCTGGCCTCCACAGCTACCTGTGGGAACAAATTCCACATATTCTCCACACTTTGGATAAAGAAATTTCTCCACATCTCTGTTTTGAAAGGGCGCCTCTCTATCCTGAGGCAGTGCCTTTTTGTCCTAGACTCTTCCATCATGGGAAACATCCATAGAACTACAGAACATTACAGCACAGAAACAGGCCTTCTGGCCCTTCTTGGCTGTGCCGAACCATTTTTCTGCCTAGTCCCACTGACCTGCACCTGGACTATATTCCTCTATACACCTCTCATCCATGTACCTGTCCAAGTTTTTCTTAAATGTCAAAAGTGAACCCACATTTACCACTTCATCTGGCAGCTCATTCCACACTCCCACCACTCTGCATGAAGAAGCCCCCCCCCCCATGTTCCCTTTAAACTTTTCCCCCTTCACCCTTAACCCATGTCCTCTGGGTTTTTTTTCTCCCCTAGCTTCAGAGGAAAGAGCCTGCTTGCATTCACTCTATCTATACCCACCACAATTTTTTATATCTCTATAAAATCTCCCCTCATTCTTCTATGCTCCAGGGAATAAAGTCCTAACCTATTCAACCTTTTTCTGTAGCTCAGTTTCTCAAGACCCGGCAACATCCTTGTAAACATTTTCTGCACTCTTTCAATCTTGTTAATATCCTCCTGTAATTTGGTGACCAAAACTGCTCACGATACTCCAAATTCAGCCTCACCAATGTCTTATACAACCTCACCATTACATTCCAACTCTTATAATCAATAACACACACAAAATGCTGGTAGAACACAGCAGGCTAGGCAGCTTCTATAGGGAGAAGCGATGTCGATGTTTCGGGCCGAGACCCTTCGTCCAGACTAACCGAAAGGAAAGGTAGTAAGAGATTTGAAAGTAGAGGGGTGAGGGGGAAATGCGAAATGATAGGAGTAGACTGGAGGGGGTGGGATGAAGCTAAGAACTGGAAAGGTGATTGGCGAAAGTGATACAGAGCTGGTGAAGGGAAAGGATTATGGGATGGGAGGCCTCAGGAGAAAGAAAGGGAGGGGGGAAGCACCAGAGGGAGATGGAGAACAGGCAAACACTAAATATGTCAGGGATGGGGTAAGAAGGGGAGGAGGGGCATTAATGGAAGTTAGAGAAGTCAATGTTCATGCCATCAGGTTGGAGGCTACCCAGCTGGTATATAAGGTGTTGTTCCTCCAACCTGAGTTTGGATTCATTTTGACAGTAGAGGAGGCCATGGATAGACATATCAGAATGGGAATGGGACGTGGAATTAAAATGTGTGGCCACTGGGAGATCCTGCTTTTTCTGGCAGACCGAACGTAGGTGTTCCACGAAACGGTCTCCCAGTCTGCGTCGACTGGGTAACCTCAAACCTGATGGCATGAAGCCTCCTCTATTATCAAAATGAATCCAAATTACTTTCAAATCTCTTACTATCTCTCCTTTCAGTTAGTCCTGACGAAGGGTCTCGGCCCGAAACGTTGACAGCGCTTCTCCCTATAGATGCTGCCTGGCCTGCTGTGTTCCACCAGCATTTTGTGTGTGTTGTTGTTTAAATTTCCAGCATCTGCAGATTTCCTCGTCCATGGCACTAAGGTTTTTTTTCTGAGGAAGTGAAGTACCTTTTCTATCATGTGCCTCAATGAATAGATCATTGATGACCTGAAACATCGTCACTACCTCCTCCCATAGATGCTGTCTGGCCTGCTGAGTTGTACTAGCATTTTGTGTTTTTATTTATTTCCAGCATCTGCAGATTCACTCTTACAACTTCATCTGGCTGCTCATTCCACACTCCCACCACTCCCTGTGTGAAGAAGCCCCCCCTAATGTTCCCTTTAAACTTTTCCCCCTTCACCCTTAACCCATGTCCTCTGGTTTTTTTTCTCCCCTAGCCTCAGTGGAAAAAGCCTGCTTGCATTCACTCTATCTATACCCATCATAATTTTATACACCTCTATCACACCTCCCCTCATTCTCCAACGCTCCAGGGAATAAAGTCCTAACCTATTCAACCTTTCTCTGTAACTCAGTTTCTCAAGTCCCGGCAACATCCTTGTAAACCTTCTCTGCACTCTTTCAACCTTATTAATATCCTTCCTGTAATTAGGTGACCAAAACTGCACACAATACTCCAAATTCGGTCTCACCAATGTCTTAAACAACCTCACCATACATTCCAACTCTTATACTCAATACTTTGATTTATAAAGGCCAATGTGCCAAAAGCTCTCTTTATGACCCTATCTACTTGTGACACTACTTTTAGGGAATCATGTATCTGTACTCCCAGATCCCTTTGTTCTACTGCACTCCTCAGTGTCCTACCATTTACCTTGTATGTTCTACCTTGGTTTGATCTTCCAAAGTGCAATACCTCACACTTGTCTGCATTAAACTCCATCTGCCATTTTTCAGCCCATTTTTCCAGCTGGTCCAAATCCCTCTGCAAGCTTTGAAAACCTTCCTCACTGTCCGCTACACCTCCAATCTTTGTATCATCAGCAAATTTGCTGATCCAATTTACCACATTATCATCCAGATCATTGATATAGATGACAAATAACATGGACCCAGTACTGATCCCTATGGCACACGACTAGTCACAGGCCTCCACTCAGAGAAGCAATCCTCCTCTACCAGTCTCTGGCTTCTCCCATTGAGCCAATATCTAATCCAATTTACTACCTCTCCATTTATACCTAGTGACTGAATCTTCCTAACTAACCTCCCATACGGGACCTTGTCAAAGACCTCACTGAAGTCCATGTAGACAACATCCTCTGCCTTCCCTTCATCCACTTTCCTGGTAACCTCTTCAAAAAACTCTATTAGATTGGTTAAACATGACCTACCACGCACAAAGCCATATTGACTCTCCTTAATAAGTCCCTGTCTATCCTAATACTTGTAGATCCTACCTCTTAGTACTCCTTCCAATAATTTACCTACTACTGACGTAAAACTTACTGGCCTATAATTTCCCGGATTACTTTTAGAGCCTTTTTTAAACAACAGAACAACATGAGCTATCCTCCAATCCTCTGGCACCTGACCCGTAGATACCGACATTTTAAATATATCTGTCAGGGTCCCTGCAATTTCAACACTAGTCCCCTTCAAGATCCGAGGGAATACCCTGTAAGGTCCTGGGGATTTATCTACTCTGATTTGCCTCAAGATAGCAAGCACCTCCTGCTCTTCCATCTGTATAGGTTCCATGACCTCACTACTTGTTTGCCTTATTTCCATTGACTCCATGCCAGTTTCCTTAGTAAGTACAGACACAAAAAACCCATTTAAGATCTCTCCCATTTCTTTTGGTTCTATACATAGCCGACCACTCTGATCTTCAAGAGGACCAATTTTATCCCTTACTATCCTTTTGTTCTTAATATACCTGTAGAATCTCTTTGGATTATCCTTTACCATGACTGCTAAAGCTACCTCATGTCTTCTTTTAGCCCTCCTGATTTCTTTCTTAAGTCCTTTTTGCACTTTTTATACTCCTCAAGCACCTTATTTACTCCCTGTTTCCTACACATGTTATACATCTCTTTATCAGAGTTCCAATATCCCTCGAGAACCAAGGTTCCTTATTCTTATTCACTTTGCCTTTAACCCTTACAGGAACATAAAACTCTGCACTCTCAAAATTTCTCCTTTGAAGGCCTCCCACTTACCAATCACATCCTTGCCAGAGAACATCCTGTCCCAATCCATGCTTTTTAGATCCTTTCTCATTTCTTCAAATTTGGCCTTTTTCCAGTTTAGAACTTCAACCCCAGGACCAGATCTATCTTTATCCATGATCAAGTTGAAACTAGTGGCGTTATGATCACTGGAATCAAAGTGTTCCCCTACACACCCTTCTGTCACCTGCTCTAACTCATTTCGTAATAGGAGATCTAATATTGCATCCTCCCTAGTTGGTACATCTATATATTGATTTAGAAAACTTTCCTGAACACATTTTACAAACTCTAACCCGTCTGGACCTTTAACAGTATGGGAGTCCCAATCAATATGTGGAAAATTAAAATCCCCTACTATCACAACTTTATGTTTCCTGTAGTTGTCTGCTATCTCTCTGCAGATTTGCTCCTCCAATTCTCGCTGACTATTGGGTGGTCTATAATACAACCCTATTAATGTGGTCATACCTTTCCTGTTTCTCAGCTCCACCCACATGGCCTCAGTAGACAAGCCCTCTAATCTGTCCTGCTGAAGCACTGATGTAATATTTTCCCTGACTAGCAATGCCACCTCCCCCCCCCCCCACCACCCTTCATCCCTCTGCCTCTCTCACGTCTGAAACATCTAAACCCTGGACCATTAAGCCGCCAGTCCTGTAGCCAAGTTTCACTAATGGCTACAATGACATAATTCCGTGTGTCAATCCAGGCCCTCAGCACGTCAGCCTTCCCCACAATACTCCTTGCATTGAAATAGACACACCTCAGAAGATTATTACCACCACTCACAACCCTTCTATTTGTGACTTTGCATGAACTTTTAACATCATTTATTTTCACCCCTGCTTCACTATCTGCTCTGTCACTCTGGTTCCCATCCCCTGCAAGTTTAGTTTAAACCCTCCCCAATAGCACTAACAAACCTCCCTGCAAGGATATTGGACCCCCTGTAGTTTAGGTGTCACCCGTCTCTATTGTACAGGTCCCACCCGGCCCAGAAGAGGTCCAAATGATCCAGAAATCTGAAACCCTGCCCCCTACACCAGTTTCTCAGCCATGTGTTCATCTACCAGAGCATCCTACTCTTACCCTCACTGACACTTGGCACAGGTAGCAATCCTGAGATTACTATACATGAGATCCTGCTTTTTGACTTCCTACGAAGCTCTCTACACTCACTCTTCAGGAACTCCTCACTCTTCCTACGTCAGTGGTACCGATGTGTACCATAACATCTGGCTGATCACCCTCCCACTTCAGAATGCTGTGCACACGATCAGAGACATCCCTGACCCTGGCACCCGGGAGGCAACAAACCATCTGGGAGTCTCTGTCATGACCACAGAACCTCCTGTCTGTAACTCTAACTATCGAGTCCCCTATCACTATCACTCCTTTCCACATCTACTCTGTCTAGACCTTTCAATATTGAAAAGGTTTCAATGAGATCCCCCCCCCCCCCGCCATCCTCCTGAAGTCCAGCGAGTACAGACTCAGAGCCTTGAATAATATTCCTCCTATAATAATCATTTCATTCCTGGAATCAACCTTGTGAACCTTCTCCAATACCAGCACATTTTTACTAAGATGAGGGGCCCAAAACTGTTCACGATACTCAAGGTGAGGCCTCACCAGTGCCTTATTAAGCCTCAGCATCACATCCCTGCTCTTATATTCTAGACTTCTTGAAATGAATGCTAACATGGCATTTGCCTTCCTCACCACTGACTCAACCAGCACGTTAACCTTCAGGGTGTTCTGCACAAGGACTCCCAAGTCCCTTTGTATCTCAAATTCCAGGATTTTCTCCCCTTTTACAAAATAGTCCACACATTTATTTCTACTACCAAAGTGCATGACCATGCATTTTCCAATATTGTATTTCATTTGCCACTTTCTTGCCCATTCCCCTAATCTGTCTAAGTCCTTCTGCATCCTACCTGTTTCCTCAATACTACCTGCCCCTCCACCAATTTTGGTAGCACCTGCAACTTGGCAACAAAGCCATCTAATCCATCATCTAAATGACTGATATACAGCATGAAAAGAAGTGTCCCCAACACCGAACCTTGTGAAACACCACTAGTCACTGGCAGCCAACCAGAAAAGCGTCCCACTTGCTGGCTTCTTCCAATCAGCCAATATTCTAACCATTAACTTTCCTGTAATTCCATGGGCTCTTAACTTAGTAAGCAGCCACCTGTGTGGCACCTTGTCAAAGGCCTTCTGAAAGTCCAAATATACAACATCCACTGCATCTCCTTTATCCATCCTACTTGTAGTCTCCTTAAAGAATTCCAACAGGTTCGTTAGGGAAGATTTTCCCTGAAGGGAACCATGCTGACTTTGTCCTATCTTGTCCTGTGTCACCAAGTACTCCATCACCTCATCCTTAACAATTGACTCCAACATCTTCCCAACTACTAAGGTCAGGATAACTGGTCTATAATTTCCTTTCTGCTGCCTTCCTCCTTTCTTAAAGAGTGGAGTAACATTTGCAATTTTCCAGTCCTCTGGCACCATGCCAGAGTCCAATGATTTTTGAAAGACCATTTCCAATGCCACCACAATCTCTAACACTACCTCTATTAGAAAGCCAGGGCGCAATTCCTCTGGTCTGTGTGATTTATGTACCTTTAGGTCTTTCAGCTTTTTGAGCATCTTCTCTCTTGTAATAGAAACTGCACTCATTTCTCTTCCCTCACACTTACATCAGACATACTGCTGGTGTCTTCCACAGTGAAGACTGACATAAAATACTAATTTAGTTCATCAACCATCTCCTTGTCCCCAGTTATTATTTCTCCTGCCTCATTTTCTAGCAGTCCTATATCCACTCTAATTTCTCTTTTATTTTTAACATACTTGAAAAACCATTCACTATCCACTTTGATATTACTTGCTAGCTTGCTTTCATATTTCATCTTTTCCCTTCTAATGATTTTTTTTTAGTTGCTCTCCGTAGGTTTTTAAAAACTTCCCAATCCTCTATCTTCCCACTAATTTTTGCTTTGTTGTATGCCCTTTCTTTTGCTTTTCCAATAGCTTTGACTTCCCTTGTCAGCCACAGTTGTACTTTGCCATTTGAGTAGTTCTTCATTTATGGAATATACATGTCCTGCACCTTCCTCATTTTTCCCAGAAACTCATGCTGCTCTGGTGACATCCCTCTAGCAGTTCCTTTCAGTTTACTTTGGCCAACTCCTCTCTCATCCCACTGTAATTTCCCTTACTCCACTGAAATACTGCTACATCACACTTTACTTTCTCCCTATCAAATTTCAAGTTGAACTCAAATCATATTGTGATCACTGGTTCCTAAAGGTTCTTTTACCTTAAGCTCCCTAGTGGCCTCTGGTTCATTACATAACACCCAATCCAATATAGCTGATCCCCTAGTAGGCTCAATGACAAACTGCTCTAAAAAGCCATCTCATAGGCATTCAACAAACTCATTCCTTTGAGATCCATTACTAACCTGATTTTTCCAATCGGCCTGCATGTTAAAATCTCCCATGACTACCATAACATTGCCCTTTTGACTCACCTTTTCTATTTCCTGTAGTAACCTGTGGTCCACATCCCAGCCACTGTTGGGAGGCCTGTGGTACACCTCCCAGCCACTGTTGGGAGGCCTGTGGTACACCTCCCAGCCACTGTTGGGAGGCCTGTGGTACACCTCCCAGCCACTGTTGGGAGGCCTGTGGTACACCTCCCAGCCACTGTTGGGAGGCCTGTGGTACACCTCCCAGCCACTGTTGGGAGGCCTGTGGTACACCTCCCAGCCACTGTTGGGAGGCCTGTGGTACACCTCCCAGCCACTGTTGGGAGGCCTGTGGTACACCTCCCAGCCACTGTTGGGAGGCCTGTGGTACACCTCCCAGCCACTGTTGGGAGGCCTGTACATGATGACCATCAACCTCCTTTTCACTTTTGCAGTTTCTTAACTCAACCCACAAGGATTCAACGTCTTCCGATTTTATGTCACGTCTTTCTACTGATTTGATGCCATTCTTTACCCGTAGATCCACACCACACCCTCTGCCTACCTTCCTATCCCTCCAATATAATGTGTAACCTTGGACATTCAGCTCCCAAGTACAACCATCCTTCAGCCACGATTCAGTGATGGCCACAACATCATGCCTGGTAATCTGTAATATTGGAACAAGATCATCAACCTTATTTCTTATACTACATGCATTTACATGCAACACCTTGAGTACCGTATTTGCTATTCCTTTCTGTCTCTGCATCCCTAATGATTTGATACTCAGCCTGTTGGCTGCAACTAAGTCCCAGAACCTACCTGCCCTTCCTGACAGTCTGACTGCATGCTATCTTTACCTTTTTACCATCTGTCCTGACCTGAGTCCCTTCACTCCAATTCCCACCCCCCTGCCAAGTTAGTTTGAACCCTCCCCAACATCTCTAACAAACCTACCTGTGAGAATATTGGACCCTCGGTTTCAGGTGCAACCCGTCACTTTGAAACAGGTCATACCTCTCCCCCGAAGAGATCCCAGTGATCCAAGAACTGAATATATAGAACTGAACAAAATATGTTAACAATTAATAAAATGAATTAAATTGCTTTTCAACTTGCTGATGACAATGACCCAGTGTGAATGAGTGCAACCCTTTGCATTTGAAGTTTCACCAAAAACTACTTTCACACTTAAGAAGAATCTGGATGAGCATTTCAATTGCCAAGTCCTGATAGGTTATGGACCAAATGCTGGCAAAGAGAATTAGGATAGAGAGGTAATTGATGGTCAACATCAACATGGTAGACTAAAGGGACTACTTATATGCTATATGACAGTGAAAAGGTGGTTTTTGTTAAAAGTGTTTAAGAGTATTTTAAGCAATTGCTCATTGAATATGAATGCAATACAAAACACACAGGTAGAATTTCAGAACAATCTCTCTGGATTTTCTGCAAAATTGTTCAGGTACAATATTCACTTACTTAAAGTTTTCCAAAGGTTCTACTTTAGGTCAGAAAGGGATCCCCATAAACTATACTTCTACTGTCAATGATGAATTTCCTAAAACAGAGGATGAACACCTTGGCAAGGCCATACCTGGAACAATGTGTACAATTTACCTTCCTTAAGTAAAAAAGATATATTTACTCCAGAGAGAGTGTATGAGACCTGGGAAGATAAGCATGTTTTTGTAAGGAGACATTATGTGGATTAGGCCTCTATTCTATATAGTTTAGAAGAATGAACATTGACATAATTGGATCTTTTACCTCAGTACCGCTTTCTTGTAAAAACAATCTAACTAGAAAATAAATTTTGATCAAATATCAGAGATCAAATAATGAGGGGCCTACAGGTGCAAGTGTGGCACGTTGGCCAAGTGGTCAAGGTGCTGGTCTAGCGATCTGAAGGTCGCTAGTTTGAGCCTCAGCTAAGGGGGTGTGGTGTCCTTGAGCAAGGTGCTAAACCACACATTGCTCTGCGACACCGGTGCCAAGCTGTATCGGCCCTTGCCCTTCCCTTGAACAACATCGGTGGTGTGGAGAAGGGAGACTTGCAGCTTGGGCAACTGCTGGTCTCCCATACAACCCTGCCCAGGCCTGCACCCTGGAAACTTTCCAAGGCACAAATCCATGGTCTCACGAGACTAATGGATGCCTATAAACAGGTGCAAGAAAAAGTTTGTGAACCCTTTACAATTACCTGGTTTTCTACATTATTTACTTGTAAAATATGGTCTGATCTTCATCAAAGTCACAATAATAGATGAGCACAATCTGCCTAAACTAGTAACACACAAATAATTATACTTTTTCTCATCAATACTAAGTACACCATTTAAACAATCACAGGCTAGGTTCAAAAAAGTATATGAACCTCTGGGTTAGTGCCTTCTACAAAGTAAAGTATTCCAGTCAATGAGATGAGATTGGAGGTGTGGGTTGTAGAGGTGTCCTGCCCTATAAAAATTACACACAAAGTCAGGTTACAGAGCCTGCTCTTCAATGAAAGATTTCTTTATGTGCACCATATCTCGATCAATACAACTTTCAGATGACCTTAGAAGAATTCGAGGGATGCCTTGGCGATCTATTTTACCATTTGTCTGCGGAGGAGGTCCCCGGTGGAAATCTCTTTATGCAGGGGTTCTTCCCCAGTACACTGGGGACCTGGGGTGGAAGGTTTTGCATAGGGCAGTACCGTGCAACAGGCCAGCCTATCGTCCTCTCCTCTGTTCAATACAACGCTCAACAGTGATCAACGGCCTCCCCTATCTCATGTTAAAAACTGAGAATGGATTCAACCAAATAAACCCGGTCCGACTGCGCACTGCCGGACTGGGCTGAGACGTCCAGCGGGATTGCAGACGGGGCTGCTCGGCCGCTACCCGCCGCTTCGAGCGCCAGCATCACGCGTTGTGCGACCTTCAAAAACCGATGTTTAATTTTTTAAATCACGGAGCCCCGGTTGTGAAACCCTGTTGCAGGGTGTGTTCGTTTAAAATATACAATCCACCCAAATTGTAAATATACCTTTGTTATAAAGAAACACAAAGTACTCATTTTCATTTCCACGTAGTAACTGATAATAGTCTGAATTAGATATTGCGTATATCCTTTAAATAACGAACATGAATCAACATGAAATAATGTGATCTTATTTACTGCAAGATGAGTTAGAGATACATGGCAATATAGTGCTTTTTATTGGTGTTGGCTTGTCCCAATATGTTCCACAGCTATCTGGATTACTTTTGAAGTTGTTAATTTCCACCTAGCAAGTCTCAAAGTAAATTAATTAGCCTAGCCGATTGACAGCACATCCCTCCTCAACATCGGTAGTAACTACACGGAGACGCCGCCTCAAGAAGAAAATATCTATTTATCAAACATCCCCAGGGCATCTTCTCACAGGTACCTGAGACAGCAGCCTGAAGTGCCACACCACCAGCTTCTAGAACAGCTACTGTACGTCCCTTCAACCATTTGGTTTTTGAAACAGGAGGCATAACCCTAACCGGTGCCTCTGTAGAGCAACATGCCGACCACTTTGATCACTTCGCACCATGATGGACTGTTTTTTGTACAGATTATGTTCTTTCTTGTAAAAACTGTGCATCATTTGTTTTCTTGTGAATGCTGTTTGATGCTACGTGCTTGTGATGTTGCTGTAAGTAAGATTTTCACGCACCAGTGCATTTATGTACATATATATGTATGTATATGACAATAAACTCAACTTTGACCTCAAGCTAGGATAATCAAAAACTGCTTTTCTTCAAAATTTTAAGTTCATCAGACGCAATAGACATTTTACTATCTGACTTAAAAAGGGACCCCTGACGCTCCCTTGTGTCAGTCTATGCTAAATTATCCTTGAAATAGCTTGATGAACAACCATTAACAGAATACACTCAATGCATGCTCGTTTAATAAATCCCAAAATAATTATGATGTACTGAACTTGAATAGGCTTTACAGAAATAACACAAGTTCGGTAAAGTTAAACTTGATTACAATAAACTTATAGGACTGGAATAGTTCTCATGGTTTCGATAATCACTTGAAGAGGTTTCCATAATCAAAATGCATAGTGACCTGGGAAAACAGTGTCAGGCATATTTCTTATTATCATTTCAATATTAAATACAATGAAGGTGACAGGCAGTAATGAGAGGAGAACCGGGAATCACTGCCCCTACGTTACCTTCTACTATGGCTGATCCCTTAAAATGATTTTCATCTACTGTATTTCTGTATGTTTTAATATCTTCATCTAACAAACATTTATCAACTTCAGATTTAAAATTAAAAACCGAGTTAACATCTAGTGCATTTTGTGGGAAAAAGATCCATTCTATTACAAATCTTTCTGAAGAGCCCATAGCCTGATTTTGATGTGGGGTTATCCCTTTTATTCTAGATCCTCTGCCAGTGAAAGAACTTTGTCTCTTTTTATGCTATCAATTCCTCTGAATAGGATCAAAAAATATCTCTGTAATCATCACAGGAAATACAAGCCTAATTACTGTGATTTCATCTCATCTAACTCTTTACAGCATTCCACTTGTTGTTTCTGAAATCAGAGGCCAAAAGAGTAATTTACAAATATAGTCTAATGAGAACTTAGTTCAAGAAACAAACTGCTGGAGGCAAAAGGATAGTCGGTATTTCTGGTCAAGATCCTCAATCAGGTCTTTAAGTGGAACGAATCAACCTCCTGTTTATACTACAGCCCTCACTACAAGAGCTAACACATTATAATTCTTTTGTTTTTTTTCTGATTAACATACTTTAGTTGTTTGCACACATAGGTTTCAGATGTTTTTGGACTTCCACTGTTCCAGCTTATCAGTCTGTTTTAATAAAATGTAAGATTATAGTAATAACAGACAGATAGACATACTCTATTGATCCTGAAGGAAACTGGGTTTTGTTACAGCCGCACCAACCAAGAATAGCGAAGAAATATAGCAATATAAAACCATAAATAATTAAATAATAAATTAATCATGTCCTGTGGAAATAAGTCCAGGACCAGCCTATTGGCTCAGGGTGTCTGACACTCCGAGGGAGGAGTTGTAAAGTTTGATGGCCACAGGTAGGAATGACTTCCTATGACACTCAGTGTTACATTGCGGTGGAATGAGTCTCTGGCTGAATGTACTCCTGTGCCTAACCAGTACATTATGGAGTGGGTGGGAGTCATTGTCCAAGATGGCATGCAACTTGGACAGCATCCTCTTTTCAGACACCACCCGTCAGAGAGTTAGAGAATAATCTACTATTTAATGTGTCTGAGATGGACGACCTCTCATTTGCTTGCATTGAAATTCATTGAGATTCCCCCTTTTCCAACCCTGTATCTCTTCCACTGGTCAACTTTGGAACTCTTTACTTCACTCTTCCTCCCTCCAGGTTTCACCTATCACCTTGTATTTCTTCGTCCCCTCCCCCCACAGATGGCTCCTCACCTGTTTTTCTCCAAACTTGATGAAGGGTCTTGGCCCGAAATGTTGACTGTACTTTTTTCCATAGATGATGCCTGGCCTGTTGAGTTTCTCCAGCATTTTGTGTGCGTTACTTGAAATTCACTTGCCCAGATTTTCCTAATCATTTAATTATCAATATCTGTTTGTAATCTCATCAGCCCTACTTGTCAATCTTTTTTTACCAGTAATGCAAAATAAAATTTGGACAATGTTTATTAAGATTCCCCATGAAGACAATGTAGATTTTGTTACACTCTCCTTTATAAAGAATTCAGTCCAACCTGTCCAACATAGCAGGAAACAAAATAATTTTTTAACCCAAACTGTCAGTTGAAGCACACACATTGAATAAAATTTACTTACTACGTTTTTGTACATAATTGTGCTGAGTAATTGAACATTTCTTGTTTTAGGTATTGAATGGCCATAATAATTATACTCAGTGTAGACACTGCATGACGTTCCGCAATGCAACTCAGCTCCAGTCCTGAAAATACCCATATTAGGTTACAGTGGCAGTGCTTTTGGTAGCACTGTCTGAGGTTGCAAATTCTTGCCCAATAAAGACTGCAAACTCACGTCACATTTCCTGGAAATATTCTTGTTTAACTCTTGTTTCTTTCCCTAAAAGTACTGCCTGCCCAGTTGAATATTTCCCCCATTTTCTGTTCTTGGTTCATACTTCCAGCATCTACAAACTTTTAAATTTTCATTTCACACTGGGTCATTCCAACCAGAAGCAATCACCCTAGGCCAGGGGTCAGCAACGTTTACCACTGAAAGAGCCAATATGGACCCATTTCCCACAGAAAAGAAAACACGGGGAGCCACAAAACCCGTTTGACATTTAAAATGAAATAACACTGCATACAACGGTTTTTTTGCCTTTATGCTATGTATAAACAAACTATAATGTGTTGCATTTATGAAATTGATGAACTCCTGCAGAGAAAACGAAATTACATTTCTGCATGCAACAAAAACATTTTGAACTCCGAAAAAAAGACGTTGGGTTGAAGGTTACTCCATAGTTAGCCTACCTTGGATCGAAGAATTAAAAGAAAGCGCGCACTGGCGGGTGTCAGGCATTGGCAGTGGTGATGTATATTAATAGCGATAAAAAACACGTTGTAGCGGTGTGCTACACACAGCGCTAAAATAAAGACACTGCAGTCAAAGGTAACTTTATTCGAACTAAACAGCCTTGCTTTAAAGCCTCCCTCAACCCGTCCCCATGGGCGCGGATGCTCCAAAAGACATGTACTCACAAACCCCCGTAGGCTATCTCCCTTAGCCGGAACGGTGGCTAATTGTGAGCCGGTTCGGATGTGCCAGGAAATGGGGTCTCCACAACGTTTTTAGATTGTACAAGATCACCATAATCTTCAAATTTCGAATTACATTTCAAAAACTAACAAACCACGGGGAGCCGCAGCACAGAGATGAAAGAGCTGCATGGGGCTCCGGAGCCGCGGGTTGCCGACCCCTGCCCTAGGCTAAAGCAAGATTCAGTTAATTCACAGGGTCAGCCAGTGCTAATGCAAACATGACTCATTTAACCACGCAAGTACCTGAGAAAAGAGGCCCTTGTTAAGCCACTGTTTTGTGCAAAAGCAAGAGACAAATCTGGTTCCAAGCACTTTGTAGAACCTGCAGTCAAGGAATGTCTATTCTTTTCCATATAGAATATTAGTTGTAACGTGGAGAGCATTCTGACAGGCTGCATCACTGTCTGGTATGGAGGGGCTACTGCACAGAACCAAAAGAAGCTGCAGAAGGTTGTAAGTCTAGTCAGCTCCATCTTGGGTACTAGTGTTACGAACCCCGTAACTGGGTGTCTTACCAGCAAAGATAGGACTAGCCGTTGAAGTCTGATGATACTATTTTAACAGTATTTATTAGTAAAAATACACAAAAATAATATCAATGCAAATATACAGATAATATACATCATCAATACTAAACCTAAAGGTGCAGGTATAATAATCATCAATAAGAAATAAGCTCTATCGTTGTCTAGGGGATAATGAATTGTCCGATGGAAATATAAAGTTCACTCAGTTCATACAGGCTGCAGTCATTGCTGATCACCATGTGGCAATTGTTGGAGAGAGAGAGAGAGAAAGACTTGCCGACTTTCCTTGTTACAATCTTGATCCGTATCCGTCCTTTAGCTAGACCGTTCCGTGGAGGACTCATCACCCAGGCAAGGGTGGACACACACACAAGCCCCCACCGGTCTTGTAGCGTCTCTCCTGGTGCATCTGAGGGGTGTTCCCCAGACCCGACTTTTATCCTCACTCAAGGGGTCTCAGGTGTCAATCAGGTTGGAATGATGCAATCCCTCAACCAGACCACTCTGGTTGCCCCCTGAGGGGTTTCAATGAATAGAACAGTACTCAATACACAATTCCTCCTTCAAGAGACAATAGCAGTAATCTCTCTCTGTGTCAATAGGAGACATTCCACCTTGTGTATTCTGCGTTATCTGTAACAACTGCCTTTGCTATTATCCTGTGTCTCTATCATCTTCCTTGATAACAGCATTGGAATAGTAGCGATTTGCGATTCTCCAAAAGGAGGGGGCGACTTTGCACCCTTCGGCCCATCAGAGTTGCTCCACATTTGTAACACTAGCCTACAAAGTACCCAGGATATCTTCAGGGAGCGGTGTCTCAGAAAGGCAACGTCCATTATTAAGGACCTCGAGCACCCAGGGAATGCCCTTTTCTCACTGTTACCATCAGGTGGTGGTTGTCTCTCGGGGTCCAAGGAAGACTAAACATTGTGTAGTCATCTGTGGATATGCATGTGGTTTTGGAGGCCGAAGACCAAAGCACACATGCGGTTGCAGGTTGGACACGGAATGGAGGTTGTTGGAACAGGTGCATACACAGCTTTGTGGCTTCGGTCTCGTGCTGCTGCAAGGCGCTGATTTGGTCATCCTCAAAGTCAGATGCAGCTTTTCTGGTCGGGGCGCGCCACACAGCCCTGTCGGCTGCGGACTCCTCAAGTTGTCGAGGCTAGACGTCTGCCCATTTGATGTATGATTGCAAATTGTCTTTGAATCTTTTCTTGGGGCAGTCCTGATTGCAACTGCCATGCTCAAGCTCACCGTAGAGCAGCTGCCTGGGGATTCTTGTTTCACCCATGCGGTTTACGTGGCCAGTCCAGTGTAGCTGGGCCTGGAGGATCCTTGCCTCAATGCTTGTGTTGTTGGCTCTGTCAAGGACTTCCTGGTTGGTGATTCGGTCCTCATGATTGACCGCAGAGAGCACATGTGAAACTGCTCCAGCTGTTTGATGTGCCTGTGGTACAGGGACCAGGTTTCGCAGCCATACAGGAGAGAGGTGAGGACCATGGCCTTGTACACCCTGAGCTTGGTTGAAAGCTGAATGTCCTTGTGCTCCAGAACTTTGACATGGAGTTTCCCGAGTGCCTGCCTGGCTTTCTGGATCCTTGCTATGACCTCTTTGTTGTTCATATTGCCAATACCATGTTTGCCTAGAACCCCTTCCCAGCGACTGTGATCGCAGCCTACTTGGGCATTGAAGTCACTGAGCAGGATTAGTTTGTCATTGGTGGGGACTGAGCACAGAACAGAGCTAATGTTGGTGTAGAACTGTTCGATGGTCTCCTATTTGCTGGTCATAGTGGGGGCATAAGCACTGATGACTGTTGCATGCCATTTGTGGCTGAGGGGCAGATGTAGCCACATAAGCCTTTCGTTGATTCCCACGGGCAGATCGGAGAGTTGTTTCAGGAAGCTGGACTTGACTGCAAATCCAATTCCATGAATCCTCTCTTCATCATGCGCTTTTCCTTTCCAAAAGAAAGTGTAGCCGCTGGTGGTTTCAGTCAGGGATCCTTCCTCCGCAAGCCTGGTTTCACTTAGGGCTGCGATGTCGATGTTGTAGCGTGAAAGTTCCTTGGCAACAAGCATTGTTCTTCTTTGAGGTCTTGCTGAGTTCTCTCTGTCCATGACCGTGCAGACATTCCATGATCCTAACAGAGAAGGCTGGTAGGAATTGAAGGTTGGGATATGAATGTTGCACAGTGTAACCAGTGCATGAAAGATACTAAAGTGGAAAAGCCTTGCACAGAGACGATCCCACTCTCTCAGACTCAGAAGTTAGGATCCAGTGGCACGAAGAATCGTTAAGTCTGGCAACTTCCTTGGCTGCGTCTTCTCAGCAGGTAGGAGGTACAGAAGCCTGAAGGCATATACTCAGCGATTCAGGAACACCTTCTTCCCCTCTACTATCCAATTCCTAAATGGATGTTGAACCCTTGGACACTACCTCAATTTTTAAATAAACAGTATTTCTGTTTTTGCACTTTTTAAAATCTATTCAATATATGTAATTGACTTACTTGTTTAATATTTTTTTTCTCATCTAGATTATGTATCGCAATGAACTGCTGCTGCTAAGTTAACAAATTTCACATCACATGCCGGTGATAATAAACCTGATTCTGATTCTAGTGATAAATTCATGAACACCAAAAGGAGCAAGAACTGTTTCTTCCTGCCTATAACTGAAGGTCCTGGACAAGAAGGAGTTTCGGAAAAAAAGCCACTTAAAATATTCTCTGCTTTTATTTCACTCTTCCAAAACAGGAGTACAATTAATGGTTGATACAAGGTACAATTTTTCACTTTTCGATACAAAATCCTATTCTGTCAAAAAACAAGCGGGAAACTTTGGATACTGTTGTTGGGGAGGGATGACCCAGCAGAGGAAGTCACAGCAGTCGGGTCTGTGGCACCGAGTCTGGCTCCGTGACTCAGAAGAGGAGGGGGAGAAGAGCTGAGCTGTGGTGGTAGGGGATTCATTAGTTTGAGAAACATAAAGATGGTTCTGTGGATGAGAACAAGATTCATGGATGGTATGTTGACTCCGGATGCCAGAGTCCAGGATATCTCGGACTGCATCCTCAGCATTCTGGGTAGGAGGGTGAAGAGCCATATTGCTGTGGTCCATGTGGGTACCAATGACATAGATAGCAAGAGTGACGAGGTTCTGCAAAGTGAGTCCGGCGAGTTAGGTGCTATGTGAAAGTGCAAGACCTCCAGGCTTGTGATCTCAGGATTGCTACCTATGCTATACGCTAGTGAGGTAGAACTAGGAATATTATACAGTTTGATACATGGCTAAGGAGTTGGTGTAAGAGGGAGGCATAAGATTTTTGGATCAGTGGGCTCTCTACCAGGGTTGGTGGAACCTGTACAGAAGGGATGGTTTGCACCTGAACTAGATGGAGACTAATATCCTAGTGGGAAGGTTTGCCAGTGCTGCATGGGGGAGGGGGTTAAGCTGGAGTTGCAGAGGATGGTATCCAGAGTGCCAGGACAGATGGTGGAGGGGTTGTGGAGACAATGTTGTTGAGACCTCAGGCAAAGTCAGGAATCAAAAGGTTGAGCATGGTGCACCTAATGTCCTGAGGTGCATATACTTCAATGCAAGAAGTAGTGTAGAAAAAGCAGATTTTTCTCAGGGCATGGATCATTGCCTAGAATTATGATATTGTAGTCATTAGTGAGACTTGGTTGCAGCAGGGGCAGGCCTGGCAGCTCAATGTTCCGGGGTTCCACTGTTACGGACATGACAGAGCAGGAGGAATTAAAGGGCATTACTAGTCAAGGAAAATGTCACAGCAGTCCTCAGCCTGGACAGACTGGAGAACTCTTCTAGTGAGGCATTATGGATGAAACTGAGTAATAAGAAAGATATGACCACGTTCATGGGGCTACATTACAGACCACCCAAGAGTCCGAGGGATTTAGAGGAGCTAATTCACAGAGAGACTGCAGACTGTTGCAAGAAACACGAGGCTGCTACAGCAGGTGATTTTAGCTTTTCATATTTGACTGAAATTTCCATACTGCAAAAGGAATTAACTGGGATAGAGTTTGTCAAAGGTGTTCAGGGAGGATTTCTTAATTAGTACATAGAAGTCCCAATGAGAGGTCTGCAATACTTGATTTGCTATGAGGGAATGAGACAGGGCAGGTGACAGGAGTTTGTGCAGGGAAACACTTTGCATCTAGTGATCACAATGCCATTCGTTTCAAAGTAAACGTGCAAAAGATAGATCTGGTCTGCAGGTTGAGATTCTAAATTGGAGAAAGGTCAATTTTGATGGTTTCAGAAATGATCTGTCAAGTATGATTTGGGACAGGCTGTTTTCTGGCTAAGTTGGTGAGTGAGGCCTTTAAAAGTGAGGTTTTCAAAGTACAAAGCTTGCATGTGCTTGTCAGAGTAAAAGGGAAAGATAACAGGTCTAGGGAACTTTGGTTTTCTAGCAATAGTGAGGCCCTGATTAAGAAAAAAGGAGGTGCATAGCAGGTATAGGTGGGTAGGAACAAATGAGGTGCTAATGGAGTATTAGAAATGCAAGAGAACACTTAAGAAAGAAATCAAGAGGGTAAAAGAAGGCATGAGGTTGCCCTAACAGAGAAGGTGAAGGCGAAGGAGAATCCTAAGGGATTCTACAGATATGTTATGAGAAAAGGGATTGCAAGGGACAAAAATGGTCCTCTGGAAGATCCAAATAGTAATCCTAGTAATCTGTGTGTGAAGCCAAAAGAAATGCAGGGGTTATCTTAAGTGCATTCTTTTCATCTGTGTTTACTCAGGGTCTATAGAAGTGAGGCAGAAATGGCATCAACTTCATGAACCCTATACAGATTACAGAGGTATTTGCTGTCTTGAGGCAAATTAGGGTGGATAATCTCCCAGAGCCTGACAAGGTGTTCCCTCGGGTCCTGCGGGAGACAAATTCAAACATTGCCAGGGCTCTAGTGGAGATATTTAAATTATCCTGAGCAACAGGTGAGATGATGGTGGTTTGGAGGATAGCCAATGTTGTTCCAATGTTTAAGAAAGGCTCTAAAAATAAACTAGGAAATTATAGGCCAGTGACCCTGGCGTTAGTAGTGGGGAAGTTATTGGGAGATATTCTAAGGGATTGGATATATAAGCATTTGGACAGGTAGGGACTGATTAGGGATAGTCAGCATGGCTTCATGTCTAACCAATCTTAGAGTTTGTCGAGGAAGTTACCAGGAAAGTTGATGAAGGCAAGGCAGTGGATGTTGTCTACATGCATTTTAGCAAGGTATTTGACAAGGTCCCACGTTGGAAGTTAATCAAGAAGCTTCAGTCGCTTGGCATTCAAGATGAGGTAGTAAACTGGATTAGACATTGGCTTTGTGGGAGAAGCCAGAGAGTGGTAGTACATGGTTACCTCTCTGACTGGAGGTCAGTGGAGTGACCAAGAGATCAGTGTTGGGTCCATTGTTGTCTGTCATCTAAATCAATGATCTGGATGATCATGTCGTTAACTGGATCACCAAATTTCAATGACACCAAGATTGGGATGTAGTGGACAGTGAGGAAGACTATCATGGCTTGCAGCAGGATCTGGATCAGCTGCAAACATGGGTTGAAAAGCAGCAGATGTAATTTAATGCAGACAAATGTGACGTGTTACACTTCAGTAGGTCCAGCAAGGGTAGGTCTTACACAGTGAACGGTAGGGCACTGAGGAGTACGGTAGAACAAAGGGATCTGGGAATACATGTCCATAATTAATTGAAAGTATCATCACAGGTTGATAGGGTTGTAGAGAAAGCTTTTGGTACATTGACTTTCATAAATCAAAGTATTGTGTACAGGAGGTGAGGTGTTATGTTGAAATTGTTTAAGTCGTTGGTGAGGTCTAATTTGGAGTATCGTGTGCAGTTTTGGTCACCTACCTACAGGAAAGAGGTAAATAACATTGAAATAATGCAGAGAAGATTTACAATGATGTTGGTGGGTCTGAAGGACCTGAGTTATATAGAAAGATTGAATAGGTTATGACTTTATTTCTTGTAATGTAGAAGATTGTGGAGAGACTTGTTAGAGGTATACAATATTATGAGAGGTAAAGATAGGGTAAATGGAAGCAGGCTTTTTCCACTGAGGCTGTCTGGAACTATAACTAGAGGTCATGGGTTAAGGGTGAAAGGTGAAAAGTCTAAAGGGAACATAAGGGGAAAGCTCTTCACTCAGAGGGTCATGAGAATGTGGAATGAGCTGCCAATGCAAGCGGTGCATTCAAGCTTGATTCTGGAGAAGACTGGAATGGTAGGGGGAATGGAGGGCTCTGGTCTCAGTGCAGGTCGATAGAAGTAAGCTTTAGGTGGCTCAACACAGATTCACTAACCCAAAGGACCCATTTCTGTGCTGTATTTTTCTATGGCTCTATGACACTGCAAATCAAATATGCACTTTTCATGAATCTGGTAAACTTCTGTGAGATTGTTTTGCACACGCTGTCATTAAACCTGAAGAGATCATGGCACCAATAGGATGCTGAATTGAGTAATTTAACAGCATTATGAGAACACTGGGTTATTCAAGGAATCAGGGTTTGCAATCGTGGCCCATACAGAAAACACGCAATTGGTTAGGTAAAAATGACAAATGACACATTCATGAAGTACCCTTATTTGGTGGAGTTAGGAAAATATTGTTGGTCAATTTAAAGAAAATCTAGATAAACAGAGGAAAGTGGGAGAGAGAAAAAAAACTCAACAGATCAGAGAGCAGCCAAAGTAAAAACAAATGACTAATGTTTCAGGAAGTGGAAAATATTATAGATGAACATTTTAAAATATACTGTTTCACAGGAATAACTTCAAACCACATATTACACTCTGCCATATTCCCTTAGACACTCTGTGCTCATTTTCCCACCTAGTTTAGAACATTTTAATAAACAACAATATGAACTTTCATATAATTTTAATACATATAATGAACAGCTGCGGTTTACGGCAGCCCAACAAACTGAAATGATCTGTTTGTTTCTGAACTGTTTTCTGCTCCTTGACCATTCCTCAAGTCACATTAATTCATCTCCAACACCATGAGCCCTTACTTTATGTAACAACCTTTTATGTACCAACTTATCACCTACCTTTTGAAAATCCAGATGTGTTTTATCTACTAGTTCCCTCTTATCTAGCCAGCTAGTCAAATCCCTAAAATACCCCCATTTAGATTTAAGAAACACTATTCCCTTTTTATTAAAACAATGTTGACATCTGGCTGATCATTCTATGATTTACTAAGAGTTCCATGGCCACATCTATTATAAATATATTTTCCCAACAACTAATGTAAGAGTAACTGGTCCATCATTTACAATGTTTATACCCTGCTTTCTTGAATAGCAGTGATACGTTTGCTGTTTGCAAATTCATAGTGACTGATCGAGAATTGAAGGAATTTTAAAAGATCACCATGAATGTACAGGGGTGCAACAGACCTAGCGGTGCAATATATAACCATATAACAATTACAGCATGGAAACAGGCCATCTTGGCCCTTCTATTCCATGCCAAACGCTTACTCTCACCTAGTCCCACTGACCTGCACTCAGCCCATAACCCTCCATTCCTTTCCTGTCCATATACCTATCCAATTTTTTTTAAATGACAGTATCGAATCTGCTTCTACCACTTCTACTGGAAGCTCGTTCCACACAGCTACCACTCTCTGAGTAAAGAAATTCCCCCTCATGTTACCCCTAAACTTTTGCCCCCTAACTCTCAACTCATGTCCTCTTACTTGAATCTCCCCTACTCTCAATGGAAAAAGCCTATCCACGTCAACTCTATCTATCCTGCTCATAATTTTAAATACCTCTATCAAGTCCCCCCTCAACCTTCTACGCTCCAAAGAATAAAGACCTAACTTGTTCAACCTCTCTCTGCAATTTAGGTGCTGAAGCCCAGGTAACATTCTAGTAAATCTCCTCTGTATTCTCTCTATTTTGTTGACATCTTTCCTATAATTCAGTGACCAGAACTGTACACAATACTCCTGTAGTGTTCCCATTCAGGTGTAAGAACTCTGAACTAAACACTTAGGTAAACTGTCGTCAATGAGGGCACAATCGCAGTAAGATTAACCGTTTGCTGTTCACTCTTCCACATTAATGTATGGTGAAAACTGTTGATAAAACAATACAAAATATATACAGTATTTGTTTTCTTCTTGACATCACATTTACATCATAAATACTTGCAAAAGTAAAACTACAACATTAAAGTACAACATACAGTCAGAATCTACCTACGCCATCGACTGGCTTTAAATACACTTCAACACAAACTATCCAGCAACTCTTTCAATAGCACAAGAAAATAAACTTTATCAACCGTCATTACTTTTAACAGAATCAGCGTTAACATTTTTACTTCAACATATCGATTATCTTATGAACTTACGGCGTTGCTTCTATGATGTTTCTACTGTGTAGAAAGAAAACTTTTCTCGCGCTGATCCTGCACACTCAAGCCCCTTCCTTTCTGTTTCTCCAAACCGGTATTTTCCCACAAGATGCGGTGAAACCGGGTGTGATATCATCGCATGCCGCGATACATCACAGACAACGAATTTACTTTCAACAACCTTAACTTTAACTAGAAAATAATTACAAACGAATTACTAAAGCGAAAATGTAATAAACTAAACAAATGCCTTAAGGGCAACACAAGTCCAAATTTGGCCTCACCAATGCCTTGTACAATTTTAACATTACATCCCAACTCCTATACTCAATGCTCTGATTTATAAAGGCCAGCATACCAAAAGCTTTCTTCACCACCCTATCCACATGAGATTCCATCTTCAGGGAACTATGCACCATTATTCCTAGATCACTCTGTTCTACTGCATTCCTCAATGCCCTACCATTTACCATGTATGTCCTATTTTGATTAGTTCTACCAAAATGTAGCACCTCACACTTATCAGCATTAAACTCCATCTGCCATCTTTCAGCCCACTCTTCTAACTGGCCTAAATCTCTCTACAATGTGACAGAGTCTTATCTGCAAATGTTGCAGCTTTATACGAAGTCCCACTGCTACCAGTGTTCTAGCTCATGAAGTAATGAAAAGCCTTTGTTTGACAAAGTTAGGATTGGGGACAGAAACCAACAGACATAATAATAAAATAAAGCCGTGTGTACTCATTATTTCCTGATGAAACTTAGATACCACTGCAGAAATGCTTAAGCAAAACATCCTATGTCCAACCATTTTAACTTCTGTAATTCCTTATATCGGCATTAGAGATGTTGACGTGTTCAGTTCCATTCACTGCTCTTCACACAATGAAGCAATGCAGCAAGTTCTAAACATCTAGGCTTGGGTGCTAAATGCCAAGAACCATTTGCACCACATGAGCATGAGGAAGGACCGATTTCAACAAAACAAGAATCCAACCATTCCTTTTTTGTTAACAATACTGCCATTGAATCTGCAATTGAGAATGTCATCAGAAACTAAACTGCCGCAGCACCATGAAGCAAACTCATTACGACGCAGCTTGATCGATACAATTAAATATTCCCATTTCAGCCTGCATCACAACTGCATTCAAGGTCTGTACAGTTAATAAAGACATTTTAATGTGATTGAACAACCAATCTCTGCTTAAGACCAACAGAAATTATGCCAATTGTGGCCATAGCTCTCATCAGACTCTCAAAGGAAACATGGCTGCCAGTCCAGGCTACAAGTGCGTTTAAAAAACTGAAGTTTTTGACTAGCAATGCTGACTATTTTGGTGCCAAACGTACAGTCTCTGGTAAATAAAATTGAAGATCTCAGAGCTAGGGTGCTGTATCAGAAAGACATTAGGACTACTTGCGTCCTCCCCTTCACAGAATCCTGGTTAACCCCTTCCATCCCGGATACAGAAAATCAGATTGACGGGTTCACTATTGTAACACCTGTGTAGTGCTGGTCTTATCTCGTGTGAGTGATCGCTGCACTCTTCATGAGAAAAGTCAAATTACATAATACTACACTAGGTGCTGGTAGGTCATCAGAAGCTCTAGGTATTGGAAGGAGGCACTGAATAGAAAACACACACGTCTGGAGATAAGTTTTGTTTTGATGCACCATCAATAACTCTTGGAGACGGGAGGCGAACAATAGGCTTTTATTAGCTGCAAGAGACCATGATTAGCAGCAAGAGACCACCACACACATCCTGGAGACTGAGGGAGGAGCAGTGCCTCCAATCACCTTTATACAGGGGTCTGTGGGAGGAGCCACAGGAGCAGTCAGCAGAGGGGCGTGTCCAGACAGGTATATGTAGTTCACCACATGTTTATAAAACATTATATACAAAATGTTTACATGACTAAGAGCAATTCCAAATTCCAACATTCTATTTAGGTTCCAAATTTCAAATATAAAACAAAAACCAAATTCCGTGGTAGTTGGAATCAGTGAGATTCATTTGAATATCCTTTGTTACTCCAATTCTCTAACAAATTAGATCTCTCATTCCCAATTTAAAGGTTTACAGACTAACCTTTCTTTTTTATTTATCCCTAGTTAGAAACTAATTGAATTCTTATTCTTAAGTGTTATGATTAACTTCAGTTTTATTTCCAGTGTGTCTATAAATTCAATTTCACAAATTATATCCATACTGCTTAACTCCTTTCACAATAATTCTCCAAAATCACAACTTTTAAACAAAGTAAATCTCGTTCAATAACGTATCAAAGACTTTGCAAAAATAATCAGTTCTTTCAGAAAATCAAACCCTGATCCTTCGAATGAAAATGAACTTCTACATCCAACCGTTTTAAATCCTCTACATCATTAAACATTTCGTTCCCACGCTGGTTCTTTGATCTTGGGTGGCTGGCCATCTTGTTTCTTGGTTTGTTGAATGAAATAGTTGATCATCCATGAAAGGTCAATTCACAATATTTACACAAAAAAACTGACAGGTCTACAACAGGATTACAATCCGTAAGTTTTTAATACACATTCTATTTCCTATTTCAAAATAACTCAATATCAAATTGTCATTTCCAAACATTTCTCAGTTCAACACCACTGAAGATAATTTCACACACAAATTTATACACTCGGAACAGTAAAAGTTTTAACTCAGCAAACCTTTAGTGTGATTTAACAGAACTAATTCCCAACTACACAGTAGAGATTCAGGACTCTCATCTCTGCCGATATTGTATCGCTACAGCTGCTGCTTGTTATAGCCGAGGCGTCAATAGATCTTTTATTGCTATTGTCTCTCCTCCAGGGGTTTCACCCTGACGTCTTCAAGTAAGTAGCATAGAGATACTTACTACTGATTCCACTTTTAACAGTTTATAACTTTAGTTTATCATAGTTTGTTGCATTTATCTCAATTTCCCACGCCTGTATCAGCTACGCCTCGTTCTCGCCTCGTATTTTTCCCCCAAATTCTCTTTTTTTTTTAAAAAAGTTGGTAAACCTCATTTTCATCCCTCCACAGGTGGAGCTTTCTAACATTACACCTTTGGGTTTAACTTATGCAAGTCCCTTTGCATACGGCTACAAATTTCATTGTAATGGGTTTGGAGCGTTGTTCATTTGTGAAATCTGGGAGAGACCATACAATAGCTGAGCTTGGAAAGGGGACTGAATTATTGTCAGTAAAGGGTTTCCTAGCTCAGGATGTGTTAGAGTTCTAAGTTTTTCTCTGTGTCTAGCAGACCTGAGTTCAGGCTCTTTGTGAGAATTCTCATTTGTCATGTCTTTTCCAGTCAGCACTTCACCATGTATCTCTTTCTTGTCGAATCTCAGACTCATTTGGGGTTGACAGAGTTTCCAGACTTCTTTCATCAGGTAGGATACACTGATTACACATTCCCTCATTTGTTGTTCCTTCCACTGGGTTTTCTTCAGGTCTAACAGGTAGGTTACTTTCTACAGTGGATTCCTCTACAACAGGTAAGTAACTTACACTTCTTTGGGATTCTAGCATTGGGTCTACAACCAGAGTGGTTGTAAGTGGGTGATCTGGGCTTGGGCTGCAGCCCACAATTCTCCTGTGTAACTGTTCACAAGTTTCTCGGCTCTTAGAAGGGCCATCTATAATGTCAAGTCTTCATTTGAGGAAATAGACCTCATCCTCGTCCTCTTCAGAGTTCATTGGATTTTCTTCCTCTTCAACCAATTGTTCATTCTTAGTACTCCTGAGAGTTGTGTACTCGTGAACAGGGACTGGAGAAAGTTGTTCATTGTCCCCAGGAGGAAGAAATCCACAAGGGAGCAATATATCCCTATGTAACGTTCGTATGGGCCCAGACTGGTTCTCAGGTCGTACCTTGTAGATAGGTAGATCACCAGCTTGGCTCACCACTACAGAGACTATTTCTTCCTATTGATCAGCAAGATTGTTTTTACCTCATAGGTGTACATTCCTTACACTAGCCATACACTCGGTCTCCTTCTTTCAGCCTTGAAGGTGTCACATGTTTGTCATATCTGGTCTTGTTTTGGTCTGCCATTTTCTGTGAGTTCCCCATTGCCATCTTGAAGCTTTTCTCAAGATAAGATTTCAAATGTTTTACATATTTAGAGTATGATGTACCATGTTTTTCTTTCAATGATAGTCTGAAAGCTAAGTCAACTGGAAGTCTGGGTTGCCATCCGAACATTAATTCATACGGACTAAAGTCAGTCATCTTGATCCTAGTACAAGTATACGCATGGACTAGGGGTTTCACAATTTCTCACCAGCGACTTTTATCTTTCATCTCCAGCGTCCCTCTGGGATGATATGGTGTAGTTCTGACTTCTTGAATTCCAGCTATCTCACAGAGTTCTTTAATCAAGTGGGATTCGAAGTCAGGCTCTCTGTCACCATATAGGCGCTCGGGATAACCATAATGCAAGATGAAATGCTCCCATGGGCACATTGCAACTGTCTTGGCTTTTTGGTTAGGTGTAGGAATAGCCAAAGCATATTTAGTGAAATTATCAGCTTTTGTGTTAATTTCATCGAGTTCTAATGTAAGTAAGTTCATGCAGACCAGCTGCAAGGTAGAATAGTCACAATATTCACTAACAGAGCAGCCTTCTCAGGCAGGGTCTTTCTTCTCATGCATCAACCATATGTTTTAATCTTGTGTTCTATATCAGCAGCCATCTTGGGCCAACCAAATTGGCTTCTGACTAAATCCAGCGTATGATCAATACCAGGACGGCCAAAGTCATCGTGAAGACTCTTAAATACCTCAGATTATAACCATATAACCATATAACAATTACAGCATGGAAACAGGCCATCTCAGCCCTTCTAGTCCATGCCAAACGGTTACTCTCACCTAGTCCCACTGACCTGCACCCTCCATTCCTTTCCCGTCCATACACCTATCCAATTTTTTTTAATGACAAAATTGAATCTGCCTCTACCACTTCTACTGGAAGCTCATTCCACACAGCTACCACTCTCTGAGTAAAGAAGTTCCCCTTCATGTTATCCCTAAACTTTTGCCCCAGATTGAAATTTTTCAGGTAAAACAAGCTGGTATGTTGTTTTATCTCTGGTTAGTATTTTTCTGTAGAGAATTCTGTCTTTTAGCTCTAGCGATCCCATTCTCTGAGAAGGCAGCATAGCCTGGGGATTGCATTTCTCACTGATGGGGATGGTTTTTCTCCAGTTTCCATCTGTTTAACAACTTCACTAATAGAAGGATCTGCTGACTGGGTGTCTGTAATCTCAGCATCAGAGAGATGAAAAATGACTGGTAATCCCCCACCCTGGTCTTCTTGTGTGTAACTGTCAGGAGTAGCACTTGAATGCATCGTTAAGAATTGAGCAGATGCAGCAGGTTCTGCTTGCTGGAACAGACGACTCCCACATGCAGCTTGCACAACATCAGCACACACTTCAACCACACCACCTGAGTTCACCAGATGACTTTCCGTAAACTTCCCTCTCTTTCTGGTGTTACGTACTCGTGACACATGACAGTGGTACCCTTGTCACGTGACTGGGAGTTGAAGCTATACTGGACTTGAGGTAATGGTCTTGTGATGGTGGAGTGACGTCATTTTCCCACCAGTAGAGATCATGTGACAGGTTTTTTTTAACAGGTTATAAAAGGAAGACCCCACCCTGTGAGGAGGGGCAGTTCGTGGCTGGATTTGCCATGTTGACTTCATGCCACTGCGTGATTTAATGTGATGACGCAGTTTAGTTGAAGGATGAAGTTTTTATCTAATGCCTAAAGTTTAAAAGGTCATTGCCAGCAGTTTCTTTACAATACTGCTAGTTCAGAAGTCAGTGGAGAGTGAAGATCGGAGTTCGGGAATTAAAGATCGAGGAGAATCTATTTTCGACGGTGAAACGGGTTCGACCTTATTTAATCCTTATTTGAAAGGAATTCATTGACTGTTCTCGTGTTAATCTCTGTGGGATAGCAGAAGACTGAGGACAGTGTGATAAAGGAAAGGTCAGTGCCTTTAAGCGGTTTCGTAAATTCTTCGTGGGAAGTTCGACGCCGGGGATCGAAGCAAAACAAGAACATGAAAGAGAATTTAAATCATCTTAAAAAGTCTCTCCCGTAAATGAACTGTGAGCATTTTGAACTTGTGGAACTACTACTTAAAAGAACTGTTTTTGCAACATAGCTTTAAGAACTGTTTGAGCTGCATCGCTTTAAGAACTGTTTAAGCTGCCGCACAGCAGCTGATTTCCGGTTACGTTAGTGTTTGTTTACTTTTGGGGGGTTTGTTTTCAGTATTTAATAAACATGTTGTTTGTTATAGAAACCCTTGCCTAACTCATATATTTATTGTTGCCTGAATACGTAACATAAATATGGGGGCTGCGTCCGGATTGGATCGTTTGAGTTTAGATGCTTGCTGACTTTTGCATCGGTGTTTTGGAAACGGGGAATACTCGACTCGTTTGTTTGATTGGCTTGTGAGTGGTATTCGGCAACGATGGATATTGATGAGTTTCTGGCTTCGCCAGCTGCGGAGTTGTTAGCAAAGGTGAAAAAAACTGAGGTATCTGAGATAGCTCTTAGATTGCAACTTAACGGTATTTTGCAGACTACATCAAAGGCTGTAATACAGAGAAAAATCGCGTCACACTATGTGGATTCGGGTGTTTTTGACGATTCGATTTTAGGGTCGTTTCCAATAAGTAATCTGGAGATGCAGTTGCAAATCGAACAAATGAGGTTGGAACAAAGTAAAGCAGAATTGGAGCACTGTTAATTAGAAACTGACCAAAAACAGAGAGAATTTGCATATGCAATGGAGGAATTAAGGTCTGGGAAACAGTCTTCTGGTTCTAAAAAACCGTTTGTTGCTAGTCAAGAAATTAAATTGGTCCTTCCATTTAGTGAAGCAGAAGTGAAAAGATATTTTCAACATTTTGAAACTATTGCTCGGATGTCAGAGTGGCCGAAAGAGAAATGGTCAGTGTTGTTACAGAGTGTAATTAAAGGCAAAGCACAACAAGTTTACACAGCTTTAACTGCAGCACAAGCACTTGATTATGATATTGTGAAAATGCATATCCTAAACACATATGAATTAGTCCCAGAAGCTTATAGGGAAAGATTCAGAAGTTTGAAAAAGTCTGTGGAAAAAAACATGTGGAATTTGCCTATGATAAAGCTATGTGTTTTGAGAGATGGGTTTCTTCTAAAAATGTAAATGGGGACTATGATACATTGAGGGAGCTGATTTTAATGGAGGAATTTAAAAGAAGCATCCCTGTTGAAGTAAGGACCTACTTAAATGAGAGGGATAGTGGGAAATTGCAGGACTGTGCTAGATTAGCTGATGAGTATGTTTTAATCCATAAGAATAAATTACCTCAGGGCAGAATTTTTAAGAGGAAAAATAACATGGAGACTCAAGGTAAATCAGAAATTAAATCAGAAGTTAATGAGAAAGGTAAGGAGGAAGGAAAGCCTGTGAAGGAAAGACAGTTTGGTCTTATTTGTAACTATTGTAAGAAGCCTGGCCATGTAATAGCTAACTGTTTCAGATTGAAAAAGAAAGAGAAGGAAGCAGTTCCAGATGCTTGTGTGCAACATACTGAAGCACCTGTAAAGTTACAGGGTTTGATAAACACAAATGAGGCTTTGTTAGAGTCTGACCAAGTTAAAAGGGATATGATCATTTTATAACTGAAGGGTTTGTATCCTTGAAAGAAGGATCTACTCTGGTGCCAATAAAAATCCTTAGGGATACTGGAGCTTCTCAATCACTGATGTTAGACAGTGTGTTGAAGTTTAATGAAGAGTCTGATACTGGTGAGGTAAATTACATAAGAAGTGTTGGGAGTGATTTTATGCCTGTACATTTACATAAAGTAAACTTAAAGTCAGGGTTAGTTACAGGATTTGTTAAAGTAGGATTACAGCATAGCTTACCTGTGAAGGGTATTTCTTTATTGTTAGGTAATGACTTGGCAGGTGGACAAGTTTTTCCTGAAGTGCATTTGACAATGGAGTCAGAGGAACCAGAGTTGAATTCTAACACAGATTCTTCCTGTGTTGTGACTAGAGCTATGGCTAAAAAGATTGATGCGCAGAATGAGGTTGTTACTCAGGACTATTCAACTCAGGATTCGAGTTTTGAGGATGTGTCAGAGACTTTCTTATCTTCGTTGTTTGAACAAGGTTCTTGGAGTAAGTCTGACTATGAAGATTTATCTCTGTCTCGGAAGGAGATGATAACAGAGCAGAATAGAGACCCTGAGATTATAAAATTAAGGGAACAAGCTGTACTAGGTAGTGAAACTGAGAAGGTGCCAGTAGGGTATTACTTGGAAAAAGGAGTGTTGATGAGGAAGTGGAGATCGCCTACAATTCCTGCAAGTGAGGTTTGGAATGTTGTTTACCAGGTAGTTGTCCCTAAAGTTTATCGAAATGAGATTTTGACTATAGCTCATAGTGTGCCTTTAGGTGGACGTCAAGGGGTAAGGAAAACTGAGGACAAGATTTTAAAACATTTTTACTGGCCTGGTTTAAGAAAAGATGTGGCGATGTTTTGTAAAACGTGCCATACTTGTCAAATTGTGGGTAAACCAAATCAGGTTACACCAGTAGCTCCATTACAACCTATTCCAGCATTTGGTGAACCATTTTCTAAAGTTATTGTAGATTGTGTTGGTCCATTAACAAAGACAAAAACTGGTTATCAGTATTTGTTATCAGTATATGTGCACTTCGTCTAGGTTTCCAGAGGCAGTACCACTTAGGAATATAAAAGCTAAAACTGTGACAAAGGCTCTTATAAAATTTTTTACTTATTTTGGATTACCTAAGGAGATACAAACTGATCAAGGCAGTAATTTTATGTCTGGATTGTTTCAACAGATAGTTTATAAATTGGGAGCTAAGCAAATCACTTCGTCTGCATCCCATCCAGAATCGCAAGGTGCCTTGGAGAGGTTTCATTCTACCCTCAAGAATATGATTAGGACATATTGTGTGGAAAATGAAAGTGACTGGGATGAGGGTATAAACTTACTTTTATTTGCAGTAAGGGAATTGGTACAGGAATCTTTAGGTTTTAGTCCATTTGAACGTGTTTGGGCATAGAGTTAGAGGACCTTTAGCTTTATTGAAAGAACAGTGGATTAGTAAGGAAGTACACACTAATTTGTTGGACTACGTTTTGAAATTTAAGGACAGGTTACATAAAGCTTGTAGCTTAGCCAAGGAAAATTTAAAGTTGGCTCAGGAGAAAATGAAGACTTGGTATGATAAAGAAGCTAGGATGAGGATGTTTAAGCCTGGAGATAAGGTGTTGGTTCTTTTCCCTGTGCAGACAAATCCTTTACAAGCTAGATTTCATAGTCCTTATGAAATTGTGTCTAAAATCAATGATGTGGATTACGTGATAAAAACTCCAGATCGTAGAAGGTCAACACAACTTTGTCATATAAATATGATAAAACCATATTATGAGAAACAATCTGATACTGTGACTTGTGGTTAGTGAGAATGAATTTGATTTAACTAGGAACATGATAGATGATTCATCTGACTTTCATTCTAAATCCAACATTGTTTCTGTTAGGTTACCAAATTCAACCATTCTGGAAAATATTGATGAGAAATTAGCACATTTACAGCTACAGCAGAAACAACAGATGAAGGAATTAATTTTTAAATATAAGGAGTTGTTTCCAGATGTTCCGAGAAGGACTACTATAGCTTCACATGATGTAGATGTTGGAGATGCCAAACCTATTAAACAACATCCATATAGGATGAACATAGAAAAATGTGAACTTGCTGAGAAAGAAATTGAATATATGTTAGAGAATAATATCATCAGACATTCTAACTCGAATTGGAGTTCGCCATGTGTTATGGTGCCAAAACCAGATGGTAGTATTAGGTTTTGTACGGACTATAGGAAGGTGAATGCTGTAACGAAAACAGATGCGTATCCAATTCCTAGAGTAGATAATTGTGTAGATAAAGTTGGAAAAGCAAAGTTCCTTACAAAGATTGATTTATTGAAAGGGTATTGGTGTGTTCCATTAACAGACAGAGGTAGAGAGATTTCTGCATTTGTAACTCCATCTGGGTTATATGAGTATAACGTTCTTCCATTTGCCCCAGGTACTTTCCAGAGGATGAGTAACTCTGTGATTCAAGGATTGAAAGATATTGATGCTTATATTGATGATTTAGTGACAGGAAATGATACTTGGGAAGCACACATTATTGCGGTGGAGAAATTGTTTGAAAGGCTTTCAAAAGCTAACTTAACTATTAATTTAGCTAAGAATGAATTTGGACATGCCACTGTGATTGTCTATCTCGATGTTGAATGTACAATGCAATTTTTTTTAATGGAGCGGTTTTTTCTCAATTGTAACACTCCTACTATATTGTGAGTTGTAAGCTGTTATATGATGGTATTGTATATTATGTATGTTATAAAATTTATACATTTGTTTTCTTGTAAGCAGTTGTTAAAAATTTTTGTTCTTGTCAGACCAAAAATGTTTTTTTTGGAGGGAGGTGTTACGTACTCGTGACACATGACAGTGGTACCCTTGTCACGTGACTGGGGGTTGAAGCTATACTGGACTTGAGGTAATGGTCTTGTGATGGTGGAGTGACGTCATTTTCCCACCAGTAGAGATCATGTGACAGGTTTTTTTTAACAGGTTATAAAAGGAAGACCCCACCCTGTGAGGAGGGGCAGTTCGTGGCTGGATTTGCCATGTTGACTTCATGCCACTGTGTGATTTAATGTGATGACGCAGTTTAGTTGAAGGATGAAGTTTTTATCTAATGCCTAAAGTTTAAAAGGTCATTGCCAGCAGTTTCTTTACAATACTGCTAGTTCAGAGGTCAGTGGAGAGTGAAGATCGGAGTTCGGGAATTAAAGATCGAGGAGAATCTATTTTCGACGGTGAAACGGGTTCGACCTTATTTAATCCTTATTTGAAAGGAATTCGTTGACTGTTCTCGTGTTAATCTCTGCGGGATTGCAGAAGATTGAGGACAGTGTGATAAAGGAAAGGTCAGTGCCTTTAAGCAGTTTCGTAAATTCTTCATGGGAAGTTCGACGCCGGGGATCGAAGCAAAACAACGTGAAAGAGAATTTAAATCGTCTAAAAAGTCTCTCCCGTAAATAAACCGTGAGCATATTGAACTTGTGGAAATACTACTTAAAAGAACTGTTTTTGCAATATAGCTTTAAGAACTGTTTGAGCTGCATCGCTTTTAGAACTGTTTAAGCTGCCGCACAGCAGCTGGTTTCCGGTTACGTTAGTGTTTGTTTACTTTTGGGGGGTTTGTTTTCAGTATTTAATAAACATGTTGTTTGTTATAGAAACCCTTGCCTAACTCATATATTTATTGTTGCCTGAATACGTAACACTGGAACTATTTCACCAGTTAAGATCTCGGAGCTTTTGAGACATGCTTTGCTAACATCAGTCCCCATCTGTCCAGCAACAGGAACTGCTTCTGGTTTAAAATGAGGCTTAGGAGTACCATGACATGACTCCCACTCACTGTCTCTTCTCAAGCTGTCTTCCCTTTTCCGCCACTAACACCATATTGGGTTTATAGCAACAAGAGATGGCTATGAACCCATCTTTGCCACATTTAAAACAATACCCAGGTTTTGCTTTTACACTTGGCTGTTTGTGAGTGGTTGTGGATTATTGTTTATTCTTTGTGTCAGCTTTTCCTTTTAGTGGCTTATGACTTGCTGTCTTAGAGCTTGCTTTTATGTTCTGCTGTTTCGTAGCTAGTTGACTTTGAGGCTTGGCAATCTGTTTCGTCAGTTGAGAAGTAACTGAAATTAGCTGTGCTACATCATCTTCTTTACAGGCACCTGTGGTCTGAGACAGCATAACGGCGTGTGGTTTGGCTTTTCCTACAGGCTGCTTCATGTTTGCGGTTCTGGAAACATGCTTGTCTTCCTCACTGCGTAGAAATCAATAGCTTGGTAAACGACGGTGGGCTTTGTTTTTCCTGTTCCATTTGCAGCTTTAAAATTGGTGAGTGGTCCCAACATCCCCTTCAAAACTGCCTTAAGAGATACTTGTTCGTCTCAGTTTCGGCAACTCCCCCTCACTTTACAGTCACTGTCAATGCTACTTGTAGCCTCTGTAGGTAGACAGAGGGTTCTGTACAGTGTTCATGAACTTGGCAAATAATGCATCACCATCTTCCATGGTAGCAAAAGCTGAATCTAGGAATTGTATGTATATAGCGGATGAACCTCCAGGGCTTATCAACTTGATGATGTCAGAAACTGGCGGAAGAATTCTTTCACATAATTTCTGTGTTCATTAGAGGTTAGACACACTTGGGTCTTGCAAGAGCAGTTCAATACTGGGATTGAGTTATTCTGCATAGTAACTAGAGATATTTCTAGCTGGTTAGTATCAGAGCAGACTCCTCTGAATTGAAGCATTATGGTCTTGTTACGCACATCTTCAGCAGCTTGAACAGTGACTCGCTCCCTACTCTTGATGGTAAGGGTTGCACTGATTTCGGTTAACATGTCTCTCAGGATTACATCACAGTCTTTCCCACCGCACTTCACTGAAGTTTTCAACTCACCGAGGTAACCGTGAGTGGTGTCTTTTCCAATTTTCTGAGTGTAAACATTGGCTAAAGTAATTACGTGAGAGGAAACTTTTTGGTCACTGTTGAGCATACAGTGGCAAGGGCTGGAGATTATGCATTGCAGAGCCAAAATTGTACTCTACTATGAAGGACCTGGGAGATTCTGCACCAGGGTCAGTTAGAGGAATAACTCTGGCAACTGAAAAATATTCTTTCAGAAAGTCCAGTATTTCCTCATCTTGTTCTGTTCCTGTTATGCCACTGACTAAAACTGCATTTGGGATTTTGACACCCTTTTCCTCTATGACTTCCGTTTTCTTTCACTGTAGTTCTTAATTGAACAAGTAAGTTTGAACATTAGATTCTTTTAGTGCTTTGTATACTAATCAGTGTGTTATGGTTATCTAAAATACTGCCTCCTGACATCATCAAACTGATAAGCCCTGTTTTATGGTTATCTAATACACAAAATATTTACATGAGTAAGAGCAATTCCAAATTCCAAAATTCTGTTTAGATTCCAAATCTCAAATATCAAATGAAAACCAAATTCTTTGGTAGTTGGAATCAGTGAGATTCATTTGAATATCCTTTGCTACTCCAATTTCTCTAACAAATGAGATTTAGTGTTATTCCCAATTTAAAGGTTTGCAGACCAACCTTTCATTTTTATTTATCCCTAGTTGGTCAGAAACTAATTGAATTCCTATTCTTAAGTGTTATGGTTAACTTCAGTTTCATACATGTACACAACTTAACTCCTTTTACAATTCCCCAACATCACAACTTTTAAAAAAAGTAAATTTTGTTCAGTAACTTATCGAAGTCAATAATCATTTCTTTCAGAAAATCAAATCCAGATCCTTTGAATGAAAATATATTTATACCTTCAACCATATTAAATCCTCTACGTCATTAAACATTTCATTCCTGCGCTGGTTCTTCGATTTTGGGTGGCACGCCATCTCGTTCCTTGGTTCGTTGGATGAAATAGCTGACCATCCATGACAGGTCGATTCACAAACTTATACAACATAAAATTTGACCTGTATACAACAGTATTACCATCCATAAGTTTTTATACATATTCTACTTTCTACTTCAAAATAATTCAATATTACCTTGTCATTTCCAAACGTTTATCAGTTACAACACTAGTGAACATAATTTAACACACAAATTTATACACTCGGAACAGTAAAAGTTTAAACTCCCCAAATGCCTTGGTGTGATTTAACAGAGCTAACCCCCGGTTACACGACAGAGATCTTGGCTGCTCTTCTCTGTCACTATTATCTTGTAATAGCTGTAGCTTCAATAGATCTTTTATCACTATCGTCTCTCCTCCAGGGGATTCACCCTGAGGTTTTCAAATAAGTCTTGCAATCAAGTGATGTTCATTTTACTTGCTGCGGAAGATTTCAGCGATCATTTTGGTAGCAGTGTATATTCCACCTTATGCCAATGTCAAACAGACTCTAGTTTTCCCAAACCAAAAGCCGTGGGTAAACCAGGAGGTTCTTTGTCTCCTGATGGCTAGATCTGTGGCATTTAAGTCTGGTGGCCCAGGTCATTACAAGAAAACCAGGTATGACTTGCGGAGGGCTATTTCAAGAGTGAAGAAACAATTCAGAGTGAGGTTGGAGGCGACACTGGAAGCCTGTCAACTCTGGCGGGGTTTGCAGGACATTACTTCCTACGAAGTGAAACCCAATAGCATGAATGGCAGGGATGCTTCACTACCAGATGAGTGCAATGACTTCTACACCCACTTTGAAAGGGAGAATCTAACTACAGCCGTGAGGATCCCTGCAGCACCCGGTGACCCGGTGACCTTTGTCTTGGAGGCGATGTCAGGCGGTCTTTCAAAAGGGTGAACCCTCACAAGGCAGCAGGCCCCAGTGGAGAACCTGGTAAGGCTCTGAAAACCTGTGCCAACCATCTGGCGGGAATATTCAAGGACATTTTCAACCTCTCACTGCTACGGTCAGAAGTTCCCATCTGCTTCAAAAGGGCAACAATTATACCAGTGCCCAGAAGAGCAGTGGGCGCTGCCTTAATGACTATTATCCAGTAGCACTCACATCTTTCCCTTTGCTTTCCGATTCCTAAATGGACACTGAACCTATGAACACCACTTCACTTTTAAAATTTCACATTATTTCTGTTTTTGCATTGTCTTTAACTATTTAATATACACATATATACTTATTGTAATGATTTACTGGTTTATCTATTATTTTCTATATAATCATGTATTGCATTGTACTGCTGCCACTAAGTTACAAATTTCATGACATATTCTGGCAATATTAAATCTGATTCTGATTTTGATATATAAATTCCATTCCCAAAAAGCAGAGGCAGGTTATCCTTCAGCCTGTACCTTAACTCTTTGCTCTCCAAATTAATTCTACCACCTACAAGCTGGAAGCCAGAAGTGTGTTGGAGACCCACTCCATTTCCCTACAGGTAAAGACAGAAACCAAAAGGCTGAGCATGGCAGGACTATGTTTTGAGTTGCATTTATTTCAATGCAAAGAGTATTGTCGGTAAAGCAGATTAACTTAGAGCCATGGATAAGCACGGGGATTAAGATATTGTAGTCATTAGTAAGACTCGGTTGTGGGAGGGGCAGGGCTGGCAACTCAGAGTTCAGTTGTTTTACAGTGATGGGGTGGTTATAAAAGGAGGAGGGCTGCTATTACTCATAAGGGAAAGAGTCACTGCAGTGCTCAGAAAGGACATTCTGGAGGGCTTGTATACTGAGGCAATATGGGTGGAGCTGAGCAATAAGAAAGGGTTGACCACATTAATGGTGTGTATTATACACCTCCCAACTAATCAGTGGGATTTAGAGTAGCCAGTTTGTAGAGTGATAGCACCAGTTGCAAGAAAAGTACGATTGTGAGAGTAGGTGATTTTAACTTTCTACATATTTATTTAGTGAAACGTCAATTGTACTCTTTTCCATAGATGCTGCCTGGCCTGCTAAGTTCCTCCAGCACTTTATGTCCGTTGCTTGGATTTCCAGCATCTGCAGATGTTCTCTTGTTTGTAGTGAGCCCAACTAGATTGGGTGCAATACTAGATTTCCTCTTAGGGAATGAGACAGGATAGGTGATGTAAGTGTGTATAGGGGAACACTTTGGGTCGATAAGTTTCAGCGTAGTTATGGAGAAGGATAGGACTGACCCTCGGGGTGAGAATCTAAACTGTAAAAAGACCAATACGGTGGCACCAAGGTTGCGTAGTGGTTAGCGCGATGCTATTATAGTCCAATTCCAGCATCCTCTGTACCTCCTCCCCGCGGAATGTGTGAATTTCCTCTGGGACCTCCAGTTTCCTCCCACAGTCCAAAGACGCACCAGATAGGTTATTTGGTCATTGTAAATTGTCCCGTGATCATGTTAGGGTTAAATCAGAGTTGTCAGGGGTTGCTGAGCAGTGCAATTCAAAGGGCCAGCCTGGTTTATTCAACACTGTATCTCTAAATAAAATAAAAAATCAGAAGGGATCTGACATGTGAATTGGATTTGACAGAGGTATATAAAATTATGATGGGTATAGATAGAGTCAATGCAATCAGGCTTTCTCCACTGAGGTTAGGGGAGAAAAAAACCATAGGACATGGGTTAAGGGTGAAGACAGACAGACAGACATACTTTATTGATCCCGAGGGAAATTGGGTTTTGTTACAGTCACACCAACCAAGCATAGTGTAGATATATAGCAATATAAAACCATTAAAAATTAAACAATAATAGGTAAATTATGCCAAGTGGAAAAGGGGGAAAAGTTTAAAGGGAACATTGGGGGTGGGGCTTCTTCACACAGAGTGGTGGGAATGTGGAATGAGCTGCCAGATGAAGTGGTAAATGCACGCTCTCTTTTAACATTTAAGAAAAACTTGGACAGGTACATGGATGTGAGGTGTATGGAGAGTTATGGTCCAGGTGCAGGTCAGTGGGACTAGGCAGAAAAATGGTTTGGCACAACCAAAAAGGGCCAAAAGGCCTGTTTCTGTGCTGTGATGTTCTATGGTTCTATACAAAGCAACTTCTTTATTCGACAACACAAGGTTCAGCAGGCATCATACAGATGGAGACGCTTTCAGTGGAAAATTCTGCTAGCCCAGTGTGGGCTTGATATTCAACAACACACACAAAATGCTGGTGGAACACAGCAGGCTAGGCAGCATCTATAGGGAGAAGCAATGTCGACGTTTCGGGCCGAGACCCTTAGGACGAAGGGTCTCGGCCCGAAACATCAACATCGCTTCTCCCTGTAGATGCTGCCTAGCCTGCTGTGTTCCACCAGCATTTTGTGTGGTTGTTGTTTGAATTTCCAGCATCTGCAGATTTCCTCGTGTGGGCTCGATATTTATTTGTTAAACTCAAAGGGTAGTCCCTATTTATAAAGTATAGACAATGCTTTCTTTTGAAGCTACATACAAAACATCACACCTTCTGACTTCATCCTTTCCTCCCGACGCCAGCATGTCTGGGCTGGTATTCACAGCCTTTCGGAATGCAAGTTAAATCCACAATACATTTAAGCAACACACACAAAATGCTGGTGGAACACAGCAGGCCAGGCAGCATCTATAGGGAGAAGCACTGTCGACGTTTTGGGCTGAGACCCTTCATCAGGACTAACCGAAAGGAAAGATACTAAGAGATTTGGAAGTAGGAGGGGGAGGGGAAAATGCAAAATGATAGGAGAAGACCAGAGGGGGTGGAGTGAAGCTGAAAGCCAGTCAGGTGATTGGCAAAAGGGATACAGAGCTAGAGAAGGGAAAGAATCATGGGATGGGAGGCCTAGGGAGAAAGAAAGGGGGAGGGGTGCACCAGAGGGAGATGGAGAACAGGCAGTGATGGGCAGAGAGAAAAAATAAGGGAGGGAGGAAAACTAAATATATCAGGGATGGGGTAAGAAGGGGAGGAGGGGCATTAACGGAAGTTAGAGGTCAATGTTCATGACATCAGGTTGGAGACTACCCAGCCGGTATATAAGGTGTTGTTCCTCCAACCTGAGTGTGGCTTCATCTTGACAGTAGAGGAGGCCATGGATAGACATATCAGAATGGGAATGGGATGTGGAATTAAAATGTGTGGCCACTGGGAGATCCTGCTTTCTCTGGCGGACAGAGCGTAGGCGTTCAGCGAAACGGTCTTCCAGTCTGCGTTGGGTCTCACCAATATATAAAATATACATACATTTATTTGGTATTTTACGTGCTAACGTAGAGGACAATTCATATTCACAAAGTATAGATAATGCTGTCTTCGAAACTACCTGTAAATTTCACACTTCCATCCGTAGCGTCTGGGCTAGCATTCCAGTATTCACAGCTTTTAGGAACAGCATTGTTACAAATGAACTGGGTTCACAGCTTTTAGGAAATGCATTGTTATGAACTCAATCCACAGTACTTTGCCAAAGAACAGAAGATTGGTGGCCGAAGTCATTTAAGTGTAAATGAATCTTCTACCCAAAAGCTCACTATAACAAAGCTACTATCAGAAAGAGACCTAACCATTGAACAGGCATTGGCCATTGCAATATTGTTAGAGACTGCAACAAAGGATGCAGAACTACAGAAAAAGAGGCTAGAATGTGAAACACACAAAATGTCCCTGAATGGTGCAAAAAGCCAAAAATGTCACTGATGTGGCAAATCCTCCCTTGATGCAAATGACTGTTGGTTCAAAGAAAATGTCCACAGAAAGTGTCAGAGACAAGGTTGCATAGAGAGAGTGTGCAAGGTAGACAAGAAGCACAAATGAATGAAAAGTCTCAAATGCAAAAGTAAGTAAATGCATAAAGTTACCGAATGTAAAACTGAATCAGGCAACACAGAGTTTGACAAAGATGAACTATCATGCCTAGAACTACATAGTATAACTGAAGCAGATCACAAAATCATCTGGCTCACAATAAATGTGTCTGGTGTAAAGCTGAAAATGGAGTTAGTTACAGCTTTGTCCATAATTCCAGAGGCTGACTGCAACAGACAGTTTTCTAAGATATCACCAGAGAAGTCTTCAGTGACTTACACAGGTGAAAAGACTCTAACCCTAACCCAAAGGCAAACTGAAAGTAAATGTGATATATAGAGGCCAAACAGAACAGTAAGAGCTTTATGTATTGAAAAGTGGAAACCAGCGTTTTTCTGAGGTGAATGGTTGAGAAAAATCCAGCTAGACTGGCATTCAATCAAAGCTCTCAGTGTGGCATCAACAGGCAACAGCTGCCCAGATGGCAGCACTAACCAGAGACTGACACAGCTGCTTAACGCTAATGAGAAGGTGTTTGAAAAGGGGATTGGTAAACTCAATGGCATGAAGGCCAAAATTGAATTGAATGAAGCAGCAACACCAAGATTCCACAAAGCGCTTCCAGTGGCTTACACACTACGTCCTAAAGCGGATGCTGAACAGCAGAGCTTGGAGGTGTCTGGAATTCTGTCCCAGGTTGAGTGGAGTGATTGGGCCATAGCCATTGTCCTAGTGATCAAGGAAGGGAAGGCCAGAGCTGTTCACATATGTGAGGATTTCAAGGTGAACATCAACCCAGTGCTGTGTACTGTGCAGCATCCCTGCTACAAATAGAAGACATTTTTGCACCTTTGGCAGGTAGGGAGAAGTTTACAAAGATTGACTTGTCATAAGCGTTTTTGCAAATGGAGATTGAGGAGTCAAGCAGGAAGTTCCTCACAATCAACACTCACAAGGGACTGTTTCAGTATAATTGTCTCATCTTTGGTGTCCCGTCAGGTCCAGCAATTTGGCAAAGAGCAGTGGAACAAGTGCTCCAAGATACCCAGGAACACAATGTTACCTTGATGACTTCATTGTGACTGGCAAGAATGATGAGGAGCACCTCCAGAACCTTGGTAAAGAGCTTACCAGGCTGACTGAGTATGGTCTGCATGCAAAGAGAGGGAAATGTGAATTTTTCAAGAATGAAATCTCATATTGTGGACATGTCATTGACAAGCCTGGCTTACATAAGTCACAAGAGAAGATTGAAGCAGTGCTACAGGCACCCAAACTGGAAAATGTGTCACAACTCAGGTCATACTTGGGCCTAGTAAACTACTACCACTGGTTTCTCCCAAACATTGCTCCAATACTGTAATACTGCATCTATTGAACGCACTATTACAAACAGGAGCAAAGTGGGAATGGTCAGAAAGATGTTTCAAGGAAACCAAGAGACTAACAACATACGATGAACTGCTCACTCATTATGACCCATCCCTGCCCATCAGACTGGCATGCAAAGTGTCCCCTTATGGCACTGGACATTATGAAAGATGGATCTGAATGCCCAGTTCGTTTGCTTCAAGATCCCTGACAGCACAGAACACAACTACGCACAAATCAACCAAGAGGCCCTTAGTCTAGTATGGGGAATAAAGAAGTTCCGCCACAACCTCTAGGGACAAAAGTTTACGCTAGTGACAGATCACCAGTCCTTTGTGTCCATTTTCAATCCCAGGAAGGGAATCCCAGTGATGACTGCTACCCAGTTACAATGTTGGACACTGTTCCTAGGAGCCCACTCTTATGACGTAGAGTTCAAGGGCACCAAACAACACAGCATCACTGATGGCTTGTCATGTCTTCTACTGTTGGCAACTGAAGAAGAAAAGTGTTTATACTGTGACCAGCAGAAGTGTTCCACACCACATTGCTGGTAACAAATTCCAAAGTACAAATGGAAGCAAGGAATGACATGACATTATCAAAACCCTCTGAAATCACAATGCAGGTATGGCGAGCTAATGGTAGCCCTATGTTTCTGGAGTTCTCCATGAGGCGAGACAAACTGTCTGTATATCAAAGAACGCTGATGTGTGGATCTTGTGATCCCTCTAAACTGCACACTAGAGTGTTAGAGAATCTGCATGAAGGACACATGGGTACTGTCAAGATGAAGAGTCTCACCTGGAGCAATGTGTGGTAGCCAGGAATAGATACATAGATTGAAGACATGGCCAAAAGCTACTTGGGATGCCAAAATGTTCAAAATACACCTGGCCAGGTATCATTACACCCATGGGAGTGGCCACTGTCACCATGGCAAAGAGTACATATTGGCTGCTGGTATTCAACATTTCCACCCGAGGAAAAAGACCCTAAATATATCTCTTATAATTTTATTATCAGCCCCAACACTCCAGAAGAAATAATTCAAGTTTGTCTAATATCTCTTTAGTGCTAATATGCCCCAATCAAGGTAACATCCTGGTGAACTTCTTCTGCACCCTCTCTAAAGTCTCCATATACTTCCTGTAATTCAGTGACAAGAACTCCACATAATGCTCCAAAAATGTATGAAAGTTTTATACAGCTGCAATATGATTTCCCGACTGCTATATTCAGCACTCTGACCAATGAAGGCAAGTATGCCATATACCTTTTTGTTCTCCTGCTGTATCTACTTGTGTCATCACCTTCAGGGAGCTGTGGACTTGCAAACCCAAGATCTCTCAATGTTCATCCCAAGATCAATGCTCCTAAAGCTCTTGCCATTTACCTTATATTTTCTTATGTTTGAACTCCCAAGGTGCAACATCTAATTAAATTAAACTGAATCTGCCATTCCTCTGTCCAAATTTCTAACTGATCTATATCCTGATATTATTCTGAAAATTGTCCTCCCTATCCACCAATCTGCCAACATTTGTGTTATTGGCAAATTTCTATTCAGTCCACCAACATTTTTGTTCAAATCATTTATGTACATCACAAACAAATAAAGGTCCCTGTGGAACACAGACCTCCAGTCAGAATAAAACCCCTCCATCAATACACTGTTTCTCTTAATGGCCAGTTCTCAATTCAATCTACCACGTTACATTGGACCCAGTGTGCCTTAACCTTTTGCATCAGACTACTATGCGGGATGTTGCCAAATTATTAAAGTTCAGTTGGTTTAATAAGCAGCCAAAGATTCCTTTCAATATTTCTGTGAACAGGCCTGCTTCTTGACACATGAAGCATCTTGAAGAAAGAAAGCCAGAAAGATTTCTGCAACATAGTTTTTATCATGATGGGTTTACTTAAGGTAAATACAGACTAATAAGACAAATGAGCAGTGAGCACAATGGTTCATTATACCCAGGAAATTCTGGGCCAATGTGTGGTATCTCAAAATGACAGGCATGCAATGAATAGCACTCGTTATCATTGGGAAACCAGAATTATCTTGAGTCACTATGTCTCCCTGTATGCTGCTCTCTGCAAAGAAAATCAGACAAATTCTGCCTCTCTTAACAGGGGATCATCTGTGACCTAATACAACAGTTTGCTGTAACCTTGGAAATGCAGAGGTTTTCTGCTCCAATGTGCAATAGCCTAATAAAAGTCAAAAGTCATCAAGAGCTCAACAGCAACTGGTGAAAGAGTTCTGGCCCTGTTCTACAGCAGTAGTTGAGGCTGCAGCCAATGGTACATTGCAGTAGGAATGCCTTACTGAATTGCATGTAGGAAAATTGGTGAGCAACTGCTTATAACTGTCTCCAACTTCAATAAGAGCATGCAGACCAGGGTAACGTTCCCCAGCTCTCGCTATCATACTGTATCCTGGGGGGTGGGGGGAATAACCCCTAAAACACTCATGTACGCAATTAGCAGGGAATTTGTCTCTTTAAGTGAAGACAGGCATTCCCTGTTCCTACCACAACAATTCTATAGACACCACAAATTTCAATGAAACACCAAACAAAAATTACTGTACAAAGCAATCAACCTATAGGTTTCTGATAATTCCACTTCAGCCAGTGTTGGCTTTTTCCTGTTAACTACTGGATTCTCCAAATAAAGCTCCAAATAATTAGGAGGGCTATGGAATGATGGTCCTTTTCATAAGGGGCAGAAGTATAAAAGTGGGAATGTTTTAACACAACCTTACAGGGAATTATAGGACTGTTCCTAAAATACTGGAGTTTCCATTTCTATATTTTAAGGAAATGCATACCAACATCAAAGACTCTTAAGAAGACACATAAGGGTTGATTCCTGGTATGAAAGAGTTGACATTTGAAGAAAGGCTGAGGGTGCCATCATTGACATTTAGAAGGATGAGATTTAATCTTATTGAACAATGTAAGATGGGGTACTTACAATTTGAATGTTAAGAAAATATTTTCCCTAAAATTGAAACAGCATCACACAGATTGCCATCCCTCCCAACCCAACGCCAACATAATGAGCTGAGGATACACATGCCTCTCTTCCAAACTGCTCCAAGCAGTAGAATTCTGCAGCCAATGGCTTTTGGCAGCGACAGTCATTACAGACGAGACTGGTGGGATCACCTCCCTCCATCTACCCACCCACCTTCTGGTTGCTAGCTACCACTGGCTTTGCTGGCTGGTTTGCACACCCGCTCCAGATGTGAGGTGGGCAGTGTCGTCTCCAGTGCGGCATCCCACCGCTTGTGGTCTGCCGCCACTGGCCTTCCACTTCTTCTTGAGCCGTTCTCGTTGCAGTGTACGGCCTTTGCAGGGAAAGCGAGAATTTCAAAACTGTCACCATTGTTTGTGTGTGAGATACTGCAGCACCGTATTTTTCCATTTGTTATGCTCACTTGACTAACAACCATCACACAAATTATGCATTGGCTGGGCAGTGAATTCCATGTAGATTTACTACCGACAAAGGTTATGTTTTGTGAATGTATAACGGAACCTAACACGTTAAAAATAAGTTATGATTTGTAAATCCAAAACATAAAACTAATTCAAAGGAACCAAGGAGCCAGGAATGTGAGTTGCTACTTTAAGCGAGGTGCGCACATAGCTCTCCCCTGGTAGCGTCGTGACAAATGCAATTCCTCTATTTTCACATGTAACATGTAATGAATTATTTAAATGAACAAGAATGCTTAATCAAACAAAATGTTCACAAAACTACTCAAATTCTACTTAAATATTTAATACATAACACTACTCCCTGCTTAACAATAGGCTCCCAATAGAAAATGTATCTCAACTATATATGCAGTATCACAAACAAGAAAATCTACAGATGGTCGAAATCCGAGTAACACACAAAATGCTAGAGGAACTCAGCATTGAAATGTTTTCACAACCAATGGACTCATTTTCAAGGACTCTTCATTTCATGTTCTCAATGTATATTGCTTTTTTTTTCTTTTTGTATTTGCACAGTATGTTGTCTTCTGCACTCTGAACACCCTAATTAGGTTGTCTTTCACTGATTCTGTTATTGTTATTATTCTGTAGATTTATTGAGTATGCCTGCAAGAAAATGAATCTCAGGGTTGTATATGGTGATGTATATGTACTTTGATAATAAAATTTACTTTGAACTTTGGGAAGATATTTAGCCCTACAGCTAGCACATTGTTTATAGAAACATAGAAAACCTACAACACAATACAGGCCCTTCGGTCCACAAAGCTGTGCTGAACATGTCTGCTAGGAACTACCTAGGGTTACCCATAGCCCTCTATTTTTCTAAGCTCCAGGTATCCATCCAAGAGTCTCTTAAAAGACCCTATCCTTTCTGTATCCACCACCATTGCCGGCAGCCCATTTCACACACTCACCACTCTCTGCGTAAAAAACTAACCCCTGACAACTCCTCTGTACCGACGTCCAAGCACCTTAAAACTATGCCCTCTCATGCTAGCCATTTCAGCTCGGGGAAAAAGCCTCTGACTATCTACACGATCAATGCCTCTCATTATCTTGTACACTATTTTTTAATTTAAAAGATTTATTCCTGCTTTAAAATGAGACAGCATTACCATTTTAAATCATAAGGACATAAGACACGAGCAGTAGTATACCATTCAGCCCACTTTGCCATTTCATCATAGCTAATTAATTATACTTCATAACCTCCTTCTCCCCATAGTCTTTGACACCCTAACTAATCAAGAGTCTATCAACCTCTGCTTTAAATATACCCAAAGACCTGGCCTCCACAGCTGTCTGTGGCAATGAATTCCATAGGTTCACCACTCTTTAACTAAAGAAATTCCTCCTCATCTCTGTTCTAAAGGGACATCCTGTTATTCTGAGGCTGTACCCTCCTGATCCTAGACTCACCCACTATTAGAAACATACCCTCCACAGCTCCTAGGCCTTTTAGTTGTCAATAGTTTTAAATGAGAACCTCTCATTCATATAAACTCCAGCGAGTACAAGTCCACAGTCATCAAATGCTCCTTGTAGTGTTCTTGCTCAGGTGTAAGAGAACTCCGAACTAAACACTGAGGTAAACCAAAGTCAATGAAAGCAGGATCGCAGTAAGATTAACCGTTTACTGTTCACTCTTCCACATTAACGTATGGTGAAAACTGTAGATAAAACAATACAAAATGTTTACAGTATTTGTTTCCTTCTTGATATCACATTTACATCGTAAATACTTGCAAAAGTAAAACTACAACAACTATATTACATTAAAGTGCAACATACAGTCAGAATCTACCTACACCATTTTAAATACACTTCGACATAAACTATCCGCAACTCTTTAAATAACAAAAACATAAACCTTATCAACTGTCATTACTTTTAACAGAATCAGTGTTAACATTTTAATTCAACATATTGATTATCTCATGAACTTACAGCGTTGCTTCATTGATGTTTTTAGTGCGTAGAAAGAAACTTTTCTTGCGCTGATCCTGCACATGTGAGCCCCCTCCTTCCTGTTTCTCCAAACCGGTATTTTCCCACAAGACACGGCAAAACCAGGTGTGACGTCATCGCATGCCGCGATATATCACAGACAACGAATTTACTTTAAACAATCTTAACTTTAACTAGAAAATGCTGTTATGAATGTACCACAGCTCTTGAGGGGCCGAAGGGTGCGCGGTAGCCCCCTCCTTTGTGAGAATCACAAGATCACTATTGAGTCAGTTCAGGAGACCCAGGAAATGAGAGAAAGACATGCAGAATTCACAAAGAGTGGAATGTGTCCTGGCCTCCGAAAGGCGGACCCATTGTCTCTTGTCTCTTGGGGCTATTGTCTCTTGGGGCCGGATTTCTGTATTGCATCCTGTAGATTCATCGAAGCCCCCAGGCAATGAACCAAGGGGGAGGTTGGTGGAGGGATTGCATCATCGCAACCTGATTGACATCTGAGACCCTGTGAGTCAGGATAAAAAAGGGTCTGTGAGAACAGCCCCTCAGACGCACCAGAAGAAACGCTAACGATCCCGTAATAGCAAAAGCCGGTGGGAAGGCCACATGCATCCATTTCCACTTGCCCCGGAATCGGTGGGCCTTGACTACGGAAGAACGGTTTTTAGCTAACAACAGGGAAATCAACTCCCAATGACTCTCGAAGGATTGACATCATAAAAGGACTGGGCAAGTTTTAACCCGTCTTTCTCTCAGACCAAAACGCTGCAGTTTGAATGAACTAAAGTGACTTTTATACTTCCATCGGATAATACATTATCCCCTAGACAACGATAGAGATGTTTCTTATTGATTATTATTAGACCCGCGCTTTTAGATTTAGTATTGACGACGTATGTTATTTGTATGTTTGCATTGATATTATTTTGTGTATTTCATCAATAAATACTGTTAAAAATAGTACCATCAGACTTCAACGGACCTCTCTATCTTTGCTGGTAGGTGACTCAGTTACGGGGTACGTAACAATGCTAACAAACAAATTACTAAAACGAAAATATTATAAACTAAACAAATGCCATAAAGGCAACACACTCCTCATATACTAAACCTTTCATTCCCTGGACCATGACTGAAAATTTTACAGTAACCGGTGCTCTCATTCATTTACTGATATCACATGGAGTACATTGTATTATCAGAAGATGGATTTTCCAAGATGAAGAATCTCAAGTGCATAGGATGGATCATCCATCTTCACTTTTATCTGAAGCCTTCAACAACATATTTTATTTACAAGCTAGTATCCTCCATGTCTGAGAACCAGGAAGTTCATGGCGCATTCCCCCCAGTAAGCTGCTTCATGTCCACCACCTTCCACAATCGGATTTAACAGAATAGGAGAGCTTTTACCCAATCCATTGACTGTGCATTGCTTATCACCTGGTTTTATTTTGAACGAGGGAAAAGCTCAATGTTACTGCCATGCTTTTTACATTCCTCATTGAGATTCAGCTAATGATTGCCTTTATTGCGCTCGAGTTCCTTTACCTATATTCCATTAAAAACAAACTGCTGCAGAAACTTGGTAGGTTAGGCAGCATTTATTGCGCCAAACTTTCAGGTCGAGACTTTGCATCTGCAGTTTCAAATGTCCCATGTTCAGTTTTTAGTTAATAAATTCATCCCAGTTGAGACAGTGGTAATGCCATTGAACCTGATGAAATATAACTGCTTAAAGATGTGGTTCCCATGAAAATTGAGTGACATACAATGTATTTGTAGCCTGCTCTCCACCCATCTGCCCAACTCCACTGCCTTTCACCTTTTTGCCCACACTTGCTCTTTATCTTTTGCCACAAGCGCCAACTGTATTCTGCCTCTGCTTTACTCTTGATTTCTGGATATATCCAATCTCCCATTATGTGCCTGCCTTGCCCTGCCCTGCATATCAACCTAATCACAGCATTATATAGCATGCCCAAATCATCCAAGCCAATCAAGGTGCCCACCTGTGCTCATCCCATGTGTCCGTGTTTGACTTCCAAACCTTCCCTATTCATGATTTATCCAAATTTCTCTTGCATGTTGGATCTATGACTTCCTCTTGTGCCAAGATGAGGCCACCCTCAGGTTGGAGGAGCAACACGTTATATTCTATCTGGGTAGCCTCCAAGTTGATGGCAAGTTGAATATCAATTCCTCTCTCTGATAAGCACATGACACCCCTACCCTTCTATTCCCCACTCTGACCTTTAATCACTTCTCACCTGCCTAATACTTCCTCCAGATCCCTTCCTCCAATGGTCCACTCTCCTATCAGTTTCCTTCTTCTCCAGCCTTTGACCTTTCCCACCCAGCTGGCTTCACCTATCACCTTCCAGCCATCCTCCTTCCCCTTCCCTCCACCTTTCACTCTGGCACATCTTCCCCCTTTCTGCTCTGTCCCAAAGGAGTGTCTCCGCCTGCCTTCTGTCCCGGCCGCCCCTTGCGTTGCCTGTGACGTCATGACGCACGGGTGCGCGTTGACGCTTTTGGTTGTCAAGCGCTGTTTTGGCCCGGCACTATGACCGGCCTTCGCCGTTGCTCTGCTGCCTTCGGCGGGTCGGTCCGTGCCACTTAGCGCCGCAGGGGAGGCCATGTTTTGCTCTCGGCGGCATCTGGAAATGAAGGATCCACGGGAACCGGCGCACACGAAGGGGGCTGGAGAGCGGCAGGAGAGAGGAGTGCAAACGGAGTGCAACCCCACAGGTGAGGCTGACGAGACCTGATCACCACCGGTTGGTTCACAGGGCTTCGTCTGTTGGATTTGGCGAATTTAGTTGGTTGTAAATCGCTGATATGATTAACGTCTACCGGAATGCCTTACTAACGTTGACAAATCCCTGAGTTATTTATCTGGAATAACCTGGGGTATAAGGAAAGTGTAATATTAGAATCACTTCTGCTGTCTGACATCTAGCCCTCCAGTCAAATATTGGGAAGGCAGCACCGTTGTCATGAGACAATCATCTATGTTCTCTGTTCACCTCACTGTTAATTCGCCTCCCTGTTGACATTGAACAGAAATGTTCTCAGTCTCCCTGTTCCATTAGATTATTAATTGCACACGCATTCCCAATCAGATAAAAATTGGTTCAGATGTGGTGATTAAAATCTCGATCAAAGAAGGGACATTGGGGATAGGGTGACTGAAATGAAAAATTATTGTTGGTATGTACTAAACATAATATAATCATGTATGTATGTTGACATTTCCTGAAACTTAGTTCCATTCAAATACGCTGGCAATTACGTGCTAAAATGTCATCGTGCAGGGAAGTTACAATAGTTCTACGCAGCTCTCTGCATCTTTTAATGTAAAGGAAAGATTTTTAAATTAAGAGAACTTCGGAAGATTATAATTATAATTGTTGGGGAAATGGAGAGGGTGATTTTGCATGATGGAGAATTAAGGGAAATAGGACATAAAAAGTAGAACTAGGTCTTTCAAGAGTAATTAAGAATGGATTGCATGCAGTGGTAGGAGAAATTTAGATTTCTTCCTCCATAAGCAGCAATGATGACAGGCCACGTTTTAATTTTAAATCAAAAAAAAATCTATGTTAGCCAAGGTGTTTTTTTGTGTGTAGAAAGTTACGTTTTTTGTTACATATCTTAACTAAGAAGGATAAATAGCTCTCTAGTACAATTGTGTTCTATTCAGTTTCCCTTACGAAATGTATTGAATCATCCTCAACCTTCTAAATTTAGCAAACTATTTGACCTACCTAAAATGTCATGCTGTACAGTATTTCAAATTCTGGTTTTGGCTATTTATGCCATTGTAAAGCATCTCCAGGTTAGAACATAGAACAGTACAACACTGCATGGGCACGTTGGCCCACGATGTGCTGACTACGTACACCTACTTGAAGATTAGACCATTCCTTCCCTCCTACACAGCTCATAACTCTCCATTTTTTCTTTCTTAGTGCTAAAAGGTTTTGTAATACTACGGGCAGAGGTAACTTTTGATAATTCTATTCATTGGTACTTAATTTAGCAACTACTTTAAAGGCAATTTGTAGAAGGATTTAATGTCAATCCTTATGTTAATATATCCTTTTGGAGTCCAAATACTATCAAAAGAAACCTATGCAGAACCCCTGAATCCAGAACAAAAATGACAGAAGCAGACTAGATGAAAAAGTGTAGACAGTATCGTGTGGAGTATCTGAAATGTGAATTTATAAGCAGTCAATATGTCTGCTGTGTGAAAAAGTTTTTTTTTAACAAATGAGGCAATGAAACTGTCCAGGCTCCTTGAACATTTGAGGAGAATACACTCTGATAAAGCAAACAAGAAACTGGCTTATTTTCAGTCACTTCAGAAAGCTTTCAGAAATGTAGAACACTTCAAAACATGTTTTCCATCTCTTCACAGCAGTAATGGTTTGCATGATTCTTACAACATTTCATTGCTCAATGCTAAATCTGGAAAGCCCCATACAATTGGAGAAGAACTGATTCTGTAGCAGTAAGGGCTACTGAGTATGGTTCGACATGAGTTACCAGACTAAATAATTTAAAGTGATTCTGGTCAGTATCACTTCAAAGACAAATAGACGCTTGCTGTTGCACACAGAAGTCACATGGCTCTCAAAAGGAGATGCTTTTATGAGTTTTTAAAAAATGTGATTTGAAAACTCGCATTGAGTTGAGTAATCAACTCAAGAATATTAGACATGACATTTCGTTATTTGACAGAAGTATTTGCAAAGTTTTATGAAACCACTATGGAAAAAGGTCAAGGAGTTCTTTAAAAACACAAAATGCTGGCAGAATTCAGCAGGCCAGACAGCATCTATGGGAGGAGGTAGTGACAACATTTCGGGCCGAAACCCTTCATCAGGAGCGAAGTAACATGGGATGGTCGAGGGAGGATAAGAAGTGGGGGGAGGGATGAAGCAGAGCACTGGGAAGTGATAGGCTGAAGGGAAATGGCCTGGGGGAAGGTGAAGAATTATGGGAAATAAAAGAGAAACAAAGGTAGGGCTGGGGGGAGATTATGGTGAGGGGAAAAAAGAGAAAGAGAACCAGACTAAAATTATAGATAGGGATGGGGTAATGGGGGGGGGGCAGGGGTATCAACGGAGGTCTGTGAGTTGAATGTTCATGCCGGCAGGTAGGAGGCTACCTAGGCAGGAGATAAGGTATTGCTCCATCAACCTGCGCATGGCCTCATCTTGACAGTAGAGGAGGCAATGGACAGACATATCGGAGTGGGAGTGTTCTGTGGAATTGAAGTGTATGGTCTTTATTCTTTATTGACTTTGGAGTTCCTTATTGACTTTCCAATATCATATCTAGTGGAATGCGGTTTCAGTGTAGTCACACAACATCTTTCAAAGCAACAAAACAGACTGGAAATTACTGAACGTAGGGATCTGAGACTCCTTGAAAATGACATTCAGACTGAGAGAAGCTGATATCACTGCACCAAGCCTAACTATCTCGATGAAAAGTTAAAAAGTAATGAAGTAGTGAATAGTTGGACTACAAATGTATACACTAAAATTGTTGATGAAAATAGTTTTTATGGTAATTAAATAAATAAATAATTTTATTTGTAGCTTTAATTAGATTGGAATAATTTTTGTAATTATTTGTCACTGCTTTGAATTTGCAGTTTCTATTTTCTTTCACTGTGCATCGTAAATCAACATTTTTTAATTAGTTTTATGTAATGGCTGGAAAGGGAGGGGTGCTGGGGGTGTGGTCTGGGATCCAAGGGGGCGGTGGTCAAAAATTTTTTGGGAGCCACTGGTTTAGAGCAGTAGCAACTGGGGTTTCCACTCCTGCCACTATCTGTAATGAGTTTGTATGATTTCCCTGTGACAACGTGGGTTTCCTGTGGGTGCTTCAGTTTTCTTCCACACATACATGCTAGTAAGGGTTATTAAGTTGTTGGCATGTTATATGCTATTTGTGGTTGCAAACGACATATTTAACTGTATATTTCAATGGACATGTGACAAATAAAGCTAATTTTTTTAATCTTCAAGATGCTTGCCAGGCTGAGGAACCTTGTACTACGAATCATAGTCTCAAAATAAGGGAGTGCCATTTAAATTTGAAAGGAGGAAAAAGTACATTGAGAGGGTGGTGACTCATTGGAATTCTCTACCACAGAGGGTTCAGTCATGATTTGCCTTCAAAACAAAGGCAAAGAGATTTTTGTATGTTAAGAGACACCAGTGATTATGGGGATAGTGAAGAAAATGATGAAGTTAATCAACCATGGTCTTAGAACACAGTATAGTACTGTACGAGAACAGGGTCTTTGGCCCAGAATGTTGGCCTGATTAATTAAATTAATAGTCAAATGCCAACTAAACTAATACCTTCTGCCTACGTGTCCAGATCTTTCCACTTCCTGCACATTCGTCTGCCTATCTAAGAGTTTCTTGAACACCTTTATCATATTTGCTTTTCAAGAGGGTGAACCCTGACAAAGCGTCAGGCCCTGATGGTATATCTGTTGGGACTCCGAAAGCTTGTGTCAACCAACTGGTGGGAATGTTCAAAGGCGTGTTCAATCTCTCACTGCTGCAACCTGCATCAGAAATCATACCTGTGCTCGAGAAGAGCAGGGTGAGCTGCCTGAATGACTTAATTGCCCAGTGGCACTCACATCTACTGATAGGAAGCACTTAGAGAGGTTGGTCCTGTCTAAGCAAGGACCTGGACCTGCTGCAATTTGCCTATTGCTGCAATAGGTCTGCAGCAAATGCAATCTCACTGACTCTCCACTTGGCTTTAGATCACCTGGACAATAGCAATACTTATGTCAGGATGCTGTTTATTGACTGCAGCTCAGCATTCAACACAATCATCCCCTCAGTTCTAATCAAGAAGCTCCAAAACCTTGGCCTCTGTACCTCCCTCTGCAAATGGATTCTTGCATTCTCACCAGGAGGCTACAGTCTGTACAGATTGGAAATAACTTCTCTTTGCTGACAGTAAACACTGGTGTACTTCAAGAATCTGTGCTTAGCCCATTGCTCTGCTTTGTCTACACCCAAAATTGTGTGGGTAGGGAGAGCTCAAACACCATCTTTAAAATTTGTGATGACACAGCTATTACTGGCAGAATCTCAGATGGTGACGAGGATTAATGACTACATTCATGATTTAGATGAAGGGATTAAAAGTAACATCATCAATTTTGCAGATGACACAAAGCTGGGTGACAGTGTGATATATGAGGAGGATGTTAGGAGAATGCAGGGTGATTTGGACAGGTTGGGTGAGTGGGCAGATGCATGGCAGATGCAGTTTAATGTGGATAAATGTGAGGATATCCACTTTGGTGGCAAGAACAGGAAGGCAGATTACTATCTGAATGGTGTCAAGTTAGGAAAAGGGGAAGTACAACAAGATCTAGGTGTTCTTGTACATCAGTCACTGAAAGTAAGCATGCAGGTACAGCAGGTAGTGAAGAAAGCTAATGGCATGTTGGCCTTCATAACAAGGAGAGTTGAGTATAGGAGCAAAGAGGTCCATCTGCAGTTGTACAGGGCCCTGGTGAGACCACACCTGGAGTATTGTGTTCAGTTTTGGTCTCCAAATTTGAGGAAGGACATATTTGCTATTGAGGGAGTGCAGAGTAGGTTCACGAGGTTAATTCCCGGGATGGCAGGATTGTCATATGTTGAAAGATTGGAGCGATTGGGCTTGTATACACTGGAATTTAGAAGGATGAGAGGGGATCTGATTGAAACATATAAGATTATTAAGGGATTGGACACGCTAGAGGCAGGAAACATGTTCCTGATGTTGGGGGAGTCCAGAACCAGGGCCACAGTTTAAGAATAAGGGGTAGGCCATTTAGAATGGAGTTCAGGAGAAACTTTTTCACCCAGAGAGTTGTGGATCTATGGAATGCTCTGCCTCAGAAGGCAGTGGAGGCCAATTCTCTGGATTGAGAAAGAGCTAGATTGAGAAAGAGAAGAAAGAGTTAGATAGAGCTCTTAAAGATAGCAGAGTCAAGGGATATGGGGAGAAGGCAGGAACGGGGTACTGATTGTGGATGATCAGCCATGATCACACTGAATGGTGGTGCTGGCTCAAAGGGCCAAATAGCCTACTGCTGCACCTATTGTCTATTGAGGAAGCGTACAGCAATAAGAGAGATCAGCTGGTTGAGTGGTGTTGCAGCAACATCCTTGACTCAGCATCAGTAAGACCAAGGAATTAATTATAGACTTTATGAAGGGGAAGTCAAGGGAGCACACACCCTCATAGAGGGATCAGCAGTGGAAAGAGTGAGCAGTTTCAGGTTCCTAGATGTCAACATCTGAGGATCTATCCTGGGCCCAACACATTGATGCAATTACAAAGAGGGCACCACAGTGGCTGTATTTCTTAAGGACTTTGAGGAAAATTGATATGTCACCAGAGACACCTGAAATTTCTATAGATGTACCGTGGAGAGCATCTTAACTTGTTGCATCACCATCTGGTATGGAGAAGCCACTGCACAGGATCGGAAAAAGCAGTAAGTCGTGAACTCGGCCAACTTCATTTTGGGCATTAGCACCCCAGTGGGACACCTTCAAAAGGCAATGCCTCAAAATATGGCATCCATCATTAAGTACCCCATCACCCAGGACTTGCCCTCTTCTCATTGCTATAATCGAGGAGGTACAGGAGCTTGAAGACACACACTCAACATTTCAGGAATAGTTTCTTCCCATCCACCTTTAGATTTCTGAATGGACAATGAATTCATGAACACTACCTCAGTATTTTTCCTGTCCTTTTGCACCGCTTATTTAATTTTTTAATATATACTTATTGTAATTTACAGTTATTGTTATGTATTGCAATGTACTACCACAAAACATCAGATTGCATGACATATGCCGGTGATAGTAAACACGATTCTGATTTATTCCTGTCCCTCTCTCAATCAAATGTCTGTTATGGCCCATGTTTTGTTCCTTGCTCTATGTTTACTCCTTGTATTAAAATACACACACTTCAACCTGTCCATTCTATTGTTTCTATTATCTTGCTCCTGCCTGTTCTTACTGTTCATGGCATCCCTCCACTTTCTCACCTGGTGCTACCCACCTCACTGCCAAACCAGTTTACATTCTCCAAGTAGCATTATGAATTTCCCACCAGTTAATGTTCACCTAGTTTCTCTAGTACAGGCCACTCCTGGCCCAGAAGACGTCCCCATGATCCAAGAACGTGAAACTGCCCTTTGCACCAATTCTTCTGCCACTCATTCATCTGCCTGTCTTTCTATTCCTGTCCTGCTTTTCAGCCTCTTCCTTAACCTCTTATGCCACTGCACAGGACCTCTTCCTCCTTTGTATCCATGTTATTGGTGCTAATGTACATCACAACCTCTGGCTGCTCATCCTCCCACTTGAGGATGTTCTACAGCTGCTCTGAGACCTCCTCAACCCCAGCACCCAGCAGGTAACATCTTATCTCTTTCGAGCCAACAGAATCTCCTGTCCGTGCCCCTATCAAGTCTCTTGTCACTATGGTTCTTCTTGACTTTACCCTTCCCTACTGAGCCTCAGAGCCAGCTACAGTGTCTCTAATCTGGCTGCTGTTGCTGTGCCCTGAAAAGTCATCTCCCCAGCCATACCAGCAGTTTTAATCAAGAAGCTCCAGTACTTGTTGCTGAGGGGAATAACCACAGAGGATCCCTGCAGTGACTGTCTACATCCCTCCCCCAGCTGGTCACACATCCATCTAAAGCCTGTACCTTGGCTGTGACCTCCTCAATGGAAGTCTCATCTATGAAACCTTCTGCTTCCCCAATGATCCCGATACCACCAGATCCAGCTCCAGTTCTTTGACCCGATCCGTCAGGAGCAGCTTATGGGTGCACTTCCCATAGACGTAGCTATCAGGGAGACCCTGAGGACCCCTAGCTTCCCACGTCTTGCAGACGGAGGAGCATTTCATTGCCCTTACTACCATCCTGTGTATACTGAATCAAGGATCAATTGAATAGAAGGGTAGGCTTGCAGAGCCAAATGGTTTACTCCTGCATCTTGCATTCTTATGATCAAATGGGAACACAGCGTTATCCTTTCTAGATTTAAACAAATAATTTCCAATATAAATGCATACATTGAACCCATTTTCAAAAATCAAAGTAAATTTATTATCAATGTATATATCACCATATGCTACCTTAATATTAATTTTCTTGCAAGCATTCACAGCAGAACAGAGAAATACAATAGAAGCAATGAAAAATTACACACAAAGACTGGCAATCAATGTGCAAGAGAAGACAAGCTGTGCAATTTATATAGAACTGTGCAAAAGTCCAAGGCACATGTTAGGGAAAAAAATATGCAAAGCAAAGATGCTTTCAAAAATAATAAAATTAAAAGTTTGTAGTTATAAAAAAGATACTATAAAGAGCAGTAAACAGTTTTTTAAAAAACTATATGACATCAATATTTGGCATGACCACCCTTTGCCTTTAGAACTGCATCAGTTCTCTGAGAGACACTGTCATGTAGTTTTATTAGAAAATTGGCTAGTAGGTTGTTCCAAGCAACTTGGAGAACTTGTCACCGTTCTTCTGCAGACTTTGGTTGTCTTGCTTGCTTCTGTCTCTCCAGGTTATCCCAGCCAGTCTCAATGATGTTGAGATCAGGGCTCTGTAGATGCTATACCATCTGTTGCAGAGCTCCTTACTCTTTTTGCTGAAGACAGTTCTTTATGACTTTGGCGGAATGTCCTACAGCAGAATGAAGTTGAGACCAGTCAGACTCCTTCCTAATGATGTTGCATGATTGATGAGAACCTGCTTGTACTTCTCAGCATTGAGGATTCTATTAATTCTGACTAGATAACCAACTTCACTTGTAGAAATGCAGCTCTAAACCTGCAGGCAGCCTCCACCGTGCTTCACTGTTGGCTGCAGACACTCACCCATGTAGCATTCTCCAGCTCTTCTTCCGACGAATTGCTTTCTGTATGATCCAAAAAATTCAGATATTGACTCATCAGTTCTGAGCACTCGCTGCCATTGTTCAGCACCCCAGTCCTTTTGTTTTTGTGTGTAGGTGAGTCTCCTGGCTTTGTTTCCACTTCAGAGGAATGGCTTTTTGGCAGCACTCTTCTATGAAGACTACTTCTGACAAAACTTCTCCAGACTGTAGAGGGGTGTACTTGGGATCCAGTGGTTTCTGTGAGTTCAGAGCTGATAGCAGTACTAGACTTCTGATTTATAAGGAACATCAGTTTGATGTACCTCTCGTCTGTTGCACTCAGTTGAAGATGGTTTAGTCCTCTAGTCTATTTTTTTGTTCTTCTTCAGACAGCACATCTTGAAACTCCTGTCAGCCACAAAATTTTTGCTTGGGAGAGAGCTTGCTGATGCAGGATGACCACCTTGTGTCTTGTCCTTCATCCAGTTTGATTCCTTCTACACACATTTCTCTTTCAATTAATCAGTTTAGTTCATTCAACTCTTTGTTATTGATCATTAGCTCCTGTTTGTTATCTTTGTTTAAATCAGGCACTGGGCTATATACCTACAAAGTCATCAAGTTTTTATTAAATTGTAGCAGGTTACTTAATATGTCACTTTCTTTAATGAAATATAAAAAAATCTCTAAAACAGTTTTTTTGGAAAATGAATGTTTGGAGATCTAAAAGTTACTGACACATTAATGCAGAAGAAAAAAAACTTCTAAAAAAATTTATATTAAAAAAAATCTAGGGTGCCTAAGACTTTGCGTGTGTGTGTGTGTGTGTGTGTGTGTTATTAAATAAATAAATACATACTTACATACTACTGAGAATGTCAGTTATAGAGTCCTTGAAGGTCAGTTCATAGGTTGTTGTTTGTACATAGTTCAAAGCTGAAGTGAGTGAGGCGATCCACGATGGTTCAGGATTCTGATGGTTAAAGAATTATAACTGTCCCTGAACCTGGTGGTATGGAACTTAAGGCTCCTGTACTTCCTTCCCAATGGCAGCAACAATAACAGCATAGCCTGGATGGTGGGGGTCCTTGATGAAGGATGATAGTGATAGTGCTTGGGAGGGCTTTGCTTGTGAAGGACTGGTCTATGTCCACCACTTGTGTAGGCTTTTCTGTTCATAGGCATTGGTGTATCAGTTCACAGCTTCATAAGAAGTGCCTCTTGAAGGTCCTTTTGAATGACATTCATTTGACTACTACATCAATAATACAGTATTTTTAAACCATTAAAGATAAACTAAGTGCTACTTTGCTGACTGCATAGCTTACACTTTCGGTCATTGTAATCTCCAGTCTATTGACTTTGGGTCAAATGTCCTTTGTGTTGTTCACATCAGCTATAGAGATTATCAACAAATATTTATTGTGCAAGCCATTGGAGAAAATGCAGACAATTAAAAAGAAAGAGATAGCATGTAACTGCCATTACTGAGAAGGCATGGAAGCACCTCTACTTTCTTAGAAGATTGCAAAGGTGTGGCATGTCATCTAAAACTTTGACAAATTTCTGTAGATGTGTGGTGGAGAATATTCTGACTGGTTGCATCACAGCTTGGTATGGAAACACCATTGCCCTTGAATGGAAAAGCTTACAGTAAGTAGTGAATATAGCCCAGTGCATCACAGGTAAAGCCCTCCCTATCATTGAGCACATTTACAAGGAGCGCTGTTGTAGGAAAGCAGCATCCAGCATAAAAGATCCCCATCATCCAGGCCATGCTCTCTTCTCACTGCTGCTATCAGGAAGAACTACAGGAGCCTTAGGTCTTACATCACCAGATTCAAAAAAGTTATTACCCCTTAACCAACAGGATCTTGAACCAGAGGGGATAATGTCAATCAACCCAACAATGAACTGATTCCATAACCTAAGGTCTCACTTTTAAGGACTCTACAACTCATGTTCTCAATAGTTATTGTATCTTTGTTTATTTATTACTATTTTCTCTTTTAATTGTAGTTTGTTATCCTTTTCACATTGGTTGTTTGCCTGTCTCTGTTTTGTGTGGTTTTTCATTGATTTTATGTTTTTCTCCCCTATTTACTGTGAAAGCCCACAAGAAAATGAATCTCAGGGTTGTATATAGTGACATATACTGCATGTACCTTGATAATAAATTTACTTTGAGCTTTGAATGACAAGGACAAAGGTGAAAATTATGATTATAGAAAAGGAACATCCAGCTGAGTTTCTAGAGTACCTTCACCTCATTACCACCTCTGTAAGAACACCTTATCTCATGCCATCTAGAAACACAAAAAATCTACAGCACATCACAGGCCCTTTGGCCCACAATGTTGTGCCGACCATGTAACCTATTCTAGAAGCTGCCTAATATTTTCTTACTCCAAAGCTCTCTATTTTTTTAAGCTCCATGTACCTATCCAACAGTCGCTTAAAAGACCCTGTTGTATCTACCTCTACCACCTTTGCTGGCAGTGCATTCCACACACCCACCACTCTCTGTGTGGAAAAATTTAACTCTGACATCCCCCTTGTAGCTACTTCCAAGCACCTTAAAACTCTGCACCCTTGTGTTAGCCATTTCAGCCCTGAGAAAAAGCTTCTGGCTAGCCACACGATCAATGCTTTTCATCATCTTGTACACCTTTATCAGGTCACCTCTCATCCTCCATTGCTCCAAGGAGAAAAGGCCAAGTTCATTCAACCTTTTCTCATAAGGAATACTCCAGGCAACATCCTTGTAAATCTCGTCTGCATTTTCTCTCTATAGCATCCACACCATCCTGTAATGAGGTGACCAGAACGGAACACAGTACTCCAAGTAGGGTCTAAAAAGTCTTACACGAGGAAGTCTGCAGATGCTGGAAATTCAAACAACAACACACACAAAATGCTGGTGGAACACAGCAGGCCAGGCAGCATCTATAGGGAGAAGCGCTGTCGACGTTTCGGGCCGAGACCCTTCGTCAGGACATAAGGTTATCTCTAAAAAGTCTTGTATAGCTGTAACATTACCTCATGGCTCTTGAACTTAATTCGATGGTTGATGAAGGCCAACACACCATACTCCTTCTTAACAACACTGTCAACCTGTGCAGCAGCTTTGAGAGTCCTGTGGACATGAACACCAAGATCTTGCTGATTCTCCACACTGCCAAGAGTCTTAACATTAATATTATATTCTGTCCTCAAATTTGACCTGCCAAAGTGAACTACTTAACACTTATCTGGGTTGAAATCCATCTGCCACTTCTCGGCCCAGTTCTACATCCTATTGACATCCCACTGTAACCTCTGACAACCCTGCAGACTATCTACAATGCCTCCAACTTTTGTCTCATCAGCAAACTTCCACTACTTCTACTTCCTTCTACTTCCTCATCCAGGTCATTTATGAAAATCTGAAAGAGGAGGGGTCCCAGAACAGATCCCTGTGGAACACCACTGGTCACTGTCCTCCATGCAGAATATGAACCATCCACAACCATCCTTTGCCTTCTGTGGTCAAGCCAATTCTGGATCCACAATGTAAGGTCTCCTTGGATCCCATGCTTCAATACTTTCTGAATGAGCCTCACATGGGGAACCTTATCAAATGCCTTACAGAAATCCATATACACTATATCCACTGCTCTGCCTTCATCAATGTGTTTCGTTACATCTTCAAATAATTCAATCAGGTTCGTAAGGCATGACATGCCCTTGACAAAGCCATGCTGACTATCCCTAATCAGATTATGTCTCTGCAAATGCTCATAAATCCTGCCTCTCAGGATCTTCAACAACTTGCCCACCACTGAAGTAAAACTCACTGATCTGTAATCTCCTTGGTTATCTCTACTCTCTTTCTTGAACAAGGGACAACATTTGCAACCTTCCAATTCTCTGGTACTTTTCCCATCCCTATTGATGATGCAAAGTTCATTGCCCGAGGCTCAGCAGTCTCTTCCTTCGCTTCCCACAGTAACCTTGGGTATATCTCGTCTGGTCCCGGCAACTTATCTAACTTAATACCTTTCAAAAGTTCTAGCACTCTTTCTTACTTCTATACACTCAAGCGTTTCAGTCTACTTTAAGTTATCCCAACAATTGCCAAGGTCCTCTTTGCTGGTGAATACTGAAGCAAAGTATTCATTAAGTACCTCCACTACTTCCTCTAACTCCGCACACATGTTTCCACTCTCACTTCCGATTGGTCCTATTCTCACATGGCTCATCCGCTTGTTCTTCATACACATGTAGAATACCTTGGGGTTTTCCTTAATCCTACTCACCAAGGCCTTCTCATGGCCTCTTCTAGCTCTCCTAATTTCATTTTTGAGCTCCTTCCTGGCACCCTTGTAATTTTCTAGAGCTCTAACAGTACCTAGCTTCTTGAACCTTTTGTAAGCTTTATTTTTCTTCTTGATTAGATTTTCTACATCTTTTATACACCATGGTTCTTTTACCCTACCATCCTTTTCCTGTCTCAATGGAACATACCTATGCAGAACACCATGCAAACATTTCCTGAACATTTACCACAATTCTGCCATGCATTTCCCTGAGAACATCTGCTTCCAAATTATGTTCCCAAATTCCTGCCTAATAGCATCATATTTTCCTTACCCCAATTAAATGCTTTCCCAAATTATCTGCTCCTATCCCTCTCCAGCATTATGTTAAAGGAGATAGAGTTATAATCACTACCTCCAAAATTTTCTCCCACCGAGAGATCTGACACCTCACCAGGTTCACTTCCCAATACCAGCTCAAGTACAGCCTCTGCTCTAGTTGGCTTATCTGCATATTGTGTCAGGAAACCTTCCTGAACACACCTAACAAATTCCACCTAATCTAAGCCCCTTGCTATAAGAAGATGCCAATCAATATTAGGAAAGTTAAAATAACCCATTACAATAACCCTATTATTGCACCATTACAGACTCTGCCTTCCTATCTGCTTCTCGATGTCACTGTTATTATGGGGGGGGGGTCTATAAAAAACACCCAGTAGAGTTTTTGCCCCCTTCCTGTTTCTGACTTCCACCTAGAATGACTCAGTAGACTATCCCTCCATAGCTTCCTCCTTTTCTGCAGGGGTACTATCCCTGATTAGCTGTGCTACTCCCCCACCTCTTTTGCCTACCTCCCTATCCTTTTTGAAACATCTAAAGCCTGGCACATTCAGCAGCCATTCCTACCCCTGAGTCATCCAAGTTACTGAGGTGGCCACCACATCATAATTCCACATATTGATCCGCGCTCTTAAGTTCATCAGCCTTGCTCACAATACTCCTAGCGTTAAAATAGACACCTCAAACCATCTTGGCTGAGTGCTTCATTGGTTTATCATCTGCCTATCCTTCATTAACTCCCTACAAGCTGTCTCTACTTGTGCGCCAACCACTCTATCCTCTGCCTCTTCACTTCGGTTCCCACCCCCCTGTAAATCTCATTTAAACCCTCCCCAATAGTATTAGCAAACCTCTCTCCCAGGATACTGGTTCTCCTCCAGTTAAAGTGCAACTCATCCCACTTGTACAGGTCACCCTTTCCCAGAAAAGGTTCCAGTGTTACAAGAACTTGAAACCCTGCTCCTTGCACCATCTCATTCATCTGTGCTATCTTCCTATTCTGACCTTCACTAGCTCAGGCACTGGGAATAATGTGGAGATTACCACCTTGAGTGTCCTACAGCTTTCTTCCTAACTCCCTAAACTTACTGCGCAGGACCTCTAACCCTCTCCTGCCTGTCATTGGTTCCAGCACATACCACAACCTACGGCTGCTCAACCTCCCCTTCAAGCATATTCTGCAACCTCTCAGAGATATCCTGGACCCTAGCACCTGGGAGGCAACACACTATCCTGGTGTCTTTTTCACTGCCACATAATCTCCTATCTATCCCCCTAACTATTGAGTCCCCTATGACTGTTGCTCTGCCTGGACTTCACCCTTCCCTTCTGAGGCTCAGAGCTGACCACATTGCTATTGGTCTGGCTGCTGCTGCCTTGCCCAGAGAGGTCATCTCCCACAGCAATATCCAATAGCTGTTGCTGAGAGGAATGGCCATAGGGAGACCCTGCACTGACTTCCTTCTCCTTTTACCTCTCTTGGTGTTCCCCCGTCTACTCCCTAAATTTTGCACTCTGGGTGTAACCACCTGCTGAAGAGTCATATCTATCAATTGCTCTGCCTCCTGGATGATCCTAATTTCATCCAACTCCAGCTCCAGCTCCTTTAGTGCGGTCTTTCATGAGCTGCAGTTGGCAGCACTTCCCACAGATGTAGTCATCAGGGAGACTGTTAGGTCCCATGAATTCCCACATTCTACAGGGGGAGCATTCCACTGTCATATCTGCCATCAACCTGCACTGTACAATGGGCAATCAAGACCAAATTCTATAATGTGTTTCTTTGGTCTCAACCTCTTCTAGTTGAAGCCTCTTGAGTCAAAGCCTGACACTCCTACTCTCACCATTGACCTCCTCCCAACAATGGCTGCCCCACTTGCCCTTTCTGTACTTTTATTTAATTCATAGTGCTCTTCTTCCAACACTGATTGGACCTTTGGAATGCCCGAACCCCATCAGAGCTCTCCTATACTAGCTTTGCCAACCTGCAGGTAAACTCTATAAAGTGCTCTGCTCCCGACACTGATTGGACCTCTGATGGCAAACTCTCATCCATTCTTTTATCTTTAAATCCAGTGTGCTATTGGCCAGCTTCCCATCTTCTGCTGTCTGTAAAGCACATCCAGAACTGGCACTTACATTTTAACTTGCAGTGTTCTTTTCACTCATTATTTCTGCATCCACTGACCCACATTAGTTACCAGCTCTCCCATTATGATAAGTTAAATTTCTAGTCCTTATGTCTGTCCATTTGTATCTTTCTAATTACTGTAGTTATTTTTAACCTTGCCACTTAATTCCGTTTTCCAACTATGTCCCCTCTTAACACCACTGCTAACAGTGGCACCTTTTCAATATCTAAGCTCTGTCCTTCAATTCCTTTTTTAAACTCCTTTTCTCTATCATCTTGTGAGAAGTTTAACCTTTCATCTTTGAGTTACCCATTATCTTCTGCTTCGTTATTTTTGACTGATTTCATCCCTGAAAAGCAGTCTGCTATTTTTCAGAACTGAAAGTTCTTGCTATTACCCTGTACCATAGAGAAATGCAACTTCTGATAAATTTATTCATTAGTACTGCCTTTGGGACTGAATTTAATAATTGCTATATAGACAACTTGCACAGCAATTTAATGTAATAACATGCATTTTATTAATGGTATCTTTATTTTGTAGGGTTGAGTCCTAGGCTTTCAGAAGTAAACCTTTTCACTCTCCTGAGTCTGTGGATGGAACTTTTTCCAAATGACAAGCAAAATGCAACTCAGGTATGGTATTGACCCAGTGGTTATAATTGAATTGAATCAACTTTATTTCTTACATCCCTCACATACATGAGGAGTAAAAATCTTTATGTTACATCTCCATTTGAATGTGCAATGTATAAATTATAGTAACTTGTAATAAATAGTATGTAGAGTAAAATATACAACAGAACAGTCAATATAGCTTAGAAATACAATTGTGTTAGCATGATCATTCTGATGGCCTGATGGAAGAAACTGTCCCGGAGCCTGTTGGTCCGGGCTTTAATGCTGCGGTACTGTTTCCCGGATGGTAGCAGCTGGAACAGTTTGTGGTTCGGATGACTCAGGTCCCCAATGATACTTCGAGCCCTTTCTATGCACCTGTCACTGTAAACGTACTGAATAGTGCGAAGTTCACATTCACATGCGCTGGGCTGTCTGCACCACTCTCTGCAGAGTCCTACAACTAAGGGAAGTACAGTTCCCATACCAGGCAGTGATACAGCCAATCAGGATGCTCTCAATTGTGCCCCTGTAGAAAGTCATTAGGATTTGGGGACTGATGCCAAACTTCTTTGTTTTTGCGACATTGAGGGAGAGGTTGTTTTCTTGACACAACTGTGTCAGGGTGACGACTTCTTCACTGTAGGCTGCCTGGTTATTATATAGTGATAATAACCAATCAGTGTATCATCTGCAAATTTAATTAGCAGGTGGAGTTGTGGGTGGTGACACAGTGATGGGTGTACAGAGAGTAAAGGAGAGGGCTTAGGTCACAACCCTGGGGGGCGCTCCTGTGTTGAGGGGCAGAGGTGATGGAGCCCTCTCATACCACCTGCTGGTGATCTAACAGGAAGTCCAGGATCCAGCTGCACAAGGCAGTGTGAAGGCCAAGGTCTCTGAGCTTCTTATCAAGCTTGGAGGGAATTATGGTGTTGAATGCTGAACTGTAGTCCAAGAACAGCATTCTCACATAAGCATCCCTCCTCTCCAGGTGTGTAAGGTGGTGTGTAGAGCTGTGGCTATGGCGTCATCTGTTGATTGGTTGTGTCAATAGGCAAATCGTAGGGGGTCCAGTGTGGGTGGTAGCATGCTGTAGATGACCCTCTCCAACCATTTGCTTATTATTGAGGTGAGTTCATCAGGACACCAGTCGTTCAGGCATGTTACCTTGGTCTTTTTAGGTACAGGGACGACGGTGGATGTTTTGAAATGGGAGGGCACTCTACACTGGGAGAGGGAGAGATTAAAAATGTTTGAAAACACACCAGCCAGCTGTGCTGCACACACACAAAGTACTTGCCCTGGGATGCCATACAGTCTCGCAGCCTCGCGGCTGCCCACTCATTAAGAACACCTGCGTACTTCAGTCTCAGAGATGACCAAGGTGCAGGTTGTATCGGCAGCTCTCCTCGGGGACTCAGTGTTGGCAACTTTGAACTGAGCGTAAATAAATAAATAAATAAGCTCATCTGGGAAAGGGGCAGTCAAGTCAAGTCAAGTCACTTTTATTGTCATTTCGACCATAACTGCTATGTACAGTACATAGTAAAAATGAGACAACATTTTTCAGGACCATGGTGTTACATGACACAGTACTAAAACTAGACTGAACTACGTAGAAAACAACACAGAAAAAAACTACACTAGACTACAGACCCGCCCAGGACTGCATAAAGTGCACAAAACAGTGCAGGCATTACAATAAATAATAAACAGGGCAATAGGGCAGTAAGGTGTCAGTCCAGGCTCTGGGTATTGAGGAGACTGAAGGCTTGGGGGAAGAAAATGTTACATAGTCTGGTCATGAGAGCCCGAATGCTTTTGTGCCTTTTCCCAGACGGCAGGAGGGAGAAGAGTTTGTATGAGGGGTACATGGGGTCCTTCATAATGCTGTTTGCTTTGCGGATGCAGCGTGTAGTGTAAATGTCCGTGATGGCGAGAAGAGAGACCCCGATGATCTCAGCTGACCTTACTATCCGCTGCAGGGTCTTGTGATCCGAGATGGTGCAATTTCCGAACCAGGCAGTGATGCAGCTGTTCAGGATGTTCTCAATGATGTTGGCAGCACCACTGTGTTTAGCTTTGAAGCTTGCGATGGTGTGCAGACCTTGTAATAAGTTGCATGTGTTGTTGGTGGAGAGTTGTGTCTGGATCTTGTCCCTATATTGTTGTTTCGCTGCCTTGATGAATTTGCTTAGAACTTAGCTGCATTTCTTGAGTTCCTGGTGGTTACCAACAGTGAATGCTTTGTCTTGCACAGTGAGTGCAGTACACACGGAACTGTTGATCCAGAGTTTCTGGTTTGGATAGACCCTGACTGATGCACTTCAGGATGAACTTCCATGAACTCAGAGACATCCTCATCATGAAAGACATTCCAGTTGATGTCATCAAAGCAGTCCTGTAGTATGGAGACTGATTGGTCAGACCAATAGTGGGGCTTTAACTTATTAACCTAGTAGTTTAATAAAACAGAACGATGGGTGGATTAAATGTCAGCAAATGTGTATTACTAACAGATTATTATTCTCACTATTTCAGACATAGTTAACAAATATGCATAATTTTATTCAAAAGAGTAACTACCTATGTTATTTTTTGGAACTGTGTTTTTGTTTTCCATTGGTAGTATGCAGTCAGACTAGACTGTTAAATTTGCAGATAATTGCTATAAATTCTAGGAAAGATGTAACAGCTATAGAAGGGATGCAGAGTAGAGTTACTAAAATTTATCCAAGGCAAGATGTTGAGACTTTGGAGAGGGTGCGGAAGAGGTTTACCAGAATGCTCCCTGGTTTAGAGGACATGTGCTACCAGGAGAAACTGGATAAACATGGGTAGTTTTCTCTGGAGTGCCAGAGGCTGAGGGGAGATCTGATGGAGGTTTACAAGATTATGAGAGACATTGATAGAGAGGACAGAGTATCTGCTTCCCAGAGTTGAAATGTCTAATCCCATGCATTGAAGGTGCGAGGGAGTAGGTGTGAGGGTTAAGTTTTTTTTACACAAAGAGTGGTTGATGCCTGGCATGGTGGTAGGGACAAATACATCAGAGGCCTTTAAGAGACACTTGGACAGGCACATGGATGTGAGGAAGATGGAGGGAGATGGACATTGTTTAGATAGGAGGGATTTGTGTATGGGTGCTTTTGATTTGCTTTTATGCTGGTTTGGAACAACTGTGGGCTGATTGGCCTGTTCTTGTGCTGTACTGTTCTACGTTCTTTAATGAAGAACTTTAGTGTTGTGAAAAGAATGGAGGAACTGGGATGTTCTCCTTAGAACAGAAGAGAAAGTGAGAAATTAAACAGAAGTATTTAATTCATAAGAACATAAGAAAAAGGAACAGGAGTATGCCATCTGACCGATTGAGTTTGCTCCACCATAATGGATCGTATTGAGTCTAACCATGGATTTGGCTCCACCACTTGCCTTTTCCCCATAATCCTAATTCCACTGCTATACAAAAATCTATCTAACTGTGTCTTAAATATGTTTGATTAAGTGGCCTCTGTTGCTTCTCTGGGCAGAGAATTCCACAGATTCACTGCTCTCTGGAAAAGTAGTTTTTCCTCTTTCCATCCCAATTATATTAAAAATGAGTACAGAGAGTGAAGCTGTTCCAATTGGCAGAAAAGATGGAACTAAGGTGAATAGTAAAAGAGTGATGTAAGCACAAGAGATTTGGTAGTTGCTGGAAATCCAGAGTAACACACTCAAAATGCCAGAGGAACTCAACAAGTCAAGCAACATCTATGGAAAGGAATAAAAAGTCAACATTTTGGGCTGAGGACCTTCATCAGGACAGGAAAGGAAGGGAAGAGACCAGAATAAGAATGTGGAGGAGTACAAGCTAGAGGGTGATGGGTGAAGCCAGGAGAGTGGGAAGTTAGGTGGGTGAGGGAGAGGAGATGAAGTAAGAAGCTGGGAAATGATAGATGGAAAGAGTAAAGAAGGAATCTGATAGGAAAAGAGAGTGGACCATGGAGAAAGGGAAGGAGGAGGGGCACCAGAGGGAGGTGATAAGCAGGTGAGAAGAAGAGAAGGCATAAGAGGGAATCCAGAATGGAGAATGGAACAAGTGAGAAGAGGGAGGGGGAGATATTGATGGAAGTTAGAGAAATCAATTTTCATGTCATCAGGTTGGAGGTTACTCAGACAATATGATGAGATGTTGCTCTTACAACCTAAGAGTGGCAGTAGAAGAGGCCATGGACCAACATGTCAGAATGGGATTGGGGATTGAAACTTAAATGGTTGGCCACTGGGAAATCCTGTTCGTTGTGGACAGAGTGAAGGGAGTCAAAAAGCAGTACCACAATCTACGTCGAGCCTCACCGATGAAGAGGTGAGGTGCACCACAAACAGTAGGTGACCACAACAGATTCACAGGTGAAGTGTTGCCTCTCCTGGAAGGACTTCTTGCCAGTGAGGGACAAAGTCAGTGATGTAGATGTACTACTTGTTCTGTTTGCTGGGGCAAGTGCCTGAAGGGAGATCAGTTCTGCAAATGAATGGACATGGGTATCACAGAGGGAGCGATCCCTGTGGAAAGTGAAGGGTGGGAGAAGGTAAAGATGTGTTTGGTGGTAGAGTTTCTTGAAGATGGTGTAAGTTGTGGAGAATGATGTGCTGGATGTGGTCGCTGATGGTGTGGTAGGTAAGAACAAGAGAAACTAACCCTGTTAAGGCAGCAAGAAAGTGGGATGAGGGCAGATGTTTGGGAAGTGGAGGAGATGTGGGTGAGGAAGGGTAAGGAGGAGGACATCTCTGATGTTTTGGATAAGAAAGCATCCTGCGAGCTGCTGCGGCAGTAATGGAGGATCAGGGAAAAGGGAATGGCACTTTTACAGGGTGGGAAGAGTGATAGTCAAAATAGCTCTGAGAAATGGAGACAGAGTGATTGAGAAAAGGGAGAGAGGTTCAGAAATGGACCAAGTGAATTTAAAGGCAGGGTAAAAGTTGGAGGCAAAGTTGATGAAATTGAAAAGCATGGGTACATGAAGCAGCATCAGTGCAGTTGTCAAGTAGCGGAGAAAGAATTGGCGAGAGTTACCAGTGAAGGCATGGAATATTGACTGTTCCATGTAGCCAGTGAAGAGGCAGGCATTGCTGGGGCTCACCAGGGTGCCCCTGGCTAGACTTTTGGCTGGAGAAAGTGAGAGGAGCCAAACGAGAAATTTTTGAGTATCTGCCAGTATCCAGTTCTGCCAGTGGGAGGAGGGTGGTGGATGACGGGAACTAGTTAGACCTGTTGTCTAGAAAGAACCTGAGCGTTTTAAGGCCCTCTTGATAGAGGATTGACGTGTCTAAGAACTAGATATCCACAGTGAAAATGAGGTGATCAGTACCAGGAAAGTTTTTGAAGTGATCGAGAGCATGTGAAGTGTTATGAATATAGAACCATAGAACATTATAGCACAGAAACAGGCCCCTTGGCCCTTCTTGGCTGTACTGAAACAATTTTCTGCCTAGTCCCACTGACCTGCACCTGGACCATATCCTTCCATACCTCTCTCCATGTACCTGTCCAAGTTTTTCTTAATTGTTAAAAGTGAGCCTGCATTTACCACTTCATCTGGCAGCTCATTCCACACTCACACCACTCTGTGTGAAGAAGCCCCACAAGTGTTCCCTTTAAACTTTTCCCTCTTTACCTTTAACCCATGTCCTCTGGTTTTTTTCTCCCCTAGCCTCAGTGGAAAAAGCCTGCTTGCATTCACTCTAAAAAAACCCATCATAATTTTATACACCTCTATCAAATCTCCCCTCATTCTTCTATGCTCCAGGGAATAAAGTCCTAACCTATTCAACCTTTCTCTGTAACTCAGCTTCTCAAGTCCCGGCAACATCCTTGTAAACCTTCTCTGTAATCTTTCAATCTTATTAATATCCTTCCTGTAATTAGGTAATTAGGTGGGAAGGGACTGATCCACGGGGATAAAAAGGAGTTGAGATATGAATTCAGTGCAGCAGGAGCAGGCAGAAACAGTGGGCTTTCCCAGACAGTCAGATTATTGGATCTTGAAGAGGAGGCAGAAACGAACAGGATAAGTCAAGTCAAGTCACTTTTATTGTCATTTCGATCATAACTGCTGGTACAGTACATAGTAAAAATGAGACAACGTTTTTCAGGACCATGGTGTTACATGACAGTACAAAATCTAGACTGAACTACGTAAAAAAAACAACACAGGGAAAGCTACACTAGCTTACAGACCTACACAGGACTGCATAAAGTGCACAAAAACAGTGCAGGCATTACAATAAATAATAAACAGGACAATAGGGCAAGGTGTCAGTCCAGGCTTCGGGTATTGAGGAGTCTGATAGCTTAGGGGAAGAAACTGTTATATAGTCTGGTCATGAGAGCCCGAATGCTTCGGAGCCTTTTCCCAGACGCAGGCGGGAGAAGAGATTGTATGAGGGGTGCATGGGGTCCTTCATAATGCTGTTTCCTTTGCGGATGCAGCGTGTAGTGTAAATGTCCGCGATGGCAGGAAGAGAGACCCCGATGATGATCTCAGCTGACTTCACTATCCGCTGCAGGGTCTTGCGATCCAAGATGGTGCAATTTCCGAACCAGGCAGTGATGCAGCTGCTCAGGATGCTCTCAATACAACCCCTGTAGAATGTCATGAGGATTGGGGGTGGGAGATGGACTTTCCTCAGCCTTCGCAGAAACTAGAGATGCTGCTGGGCTTTCTTTGCTATGGGGCTGGTGTTGAGGGACCAGATGAAATTCTCCATCAGGTGAAAGAAATTTGGTGCTCTTTACGATCTCTACCGAGGAGACATCGATGTTCAGTGGGGAGTGGTCGCTCCATGCCCTCCTAAAGTCAACAACCATCTCTTTTGTTTTGTTCACATTAAGAGGCAGGTAGTTGGCTCTGCACCAGTCCGTTAGCTGCTGCACCTCCTTTCTGTAAGATGACTCGTCGTTCTTGCTGATGAGACCCACCACGGTCGTGTCATCAGTGAACTTGATGATATGGTTCGAGCTGTGTATTGCAGCACAGTCGTGGGTTAACAGAGTTATCAGCAGTGGACTGAGCACGTAGCCCTGGGGAGCCCCCGTGTTCAGTGTGATGGTGTTAAAGATGCTGCTCCCGATCCGGACTGACTGAAGTCTCCCAGTCAGGAAGTCTAGGATCCAGTTGCAGAGGGAGGTGTTCAGGTCCAGTAGGCTCAGCTTTCCAATCAGTTTCTGAGGGATGATTGTGTTGAATGCTGAACTGAAGTTTATGAACAGCATCATAAACAGTATGTGTCTTTTTTGTCTAGGTGGGTTAAGGCCAGGTGGAGGGTGGTGGCAATGGCATCATCTCTTGAGTGGTTGGGATGGTACGCTAACTGCAGGGGGTCCAGTGAGGGGGGCAACAGGGTCATGATATGTCTCATGACAAGCCTCTCGAAACACTTCATGATGATGGATGTAAGTGCAACGGGACGGTAGTCATTTAGGCAGAACACTGAAGATTTCTTCGGCACGGGGGCGATGGTGGTGGCCTTGAAGCACGTTGGAACAGTGGCGCTGCTCAGGGAGATGTTGAAGATGTCAGTGAGAACATCTGCTAGCTGGTCTGCACATCCTCTGAGCACTCTACCAGGGATGTTGTCTGGTCCAGCAGCCTTCCGTGGGTTGACCCTGCACAGGGTTCTTCTCACATCGGCCATGGTGAGACTCAGCACCTGGTCATTTGCAGGAGGGGTGGACTTCCTCGCCGCCACATCATTTTCTGCCTCAAACCGGGCGTAGAAGTTATTCAGCGCATCTGGGAGGGAGGCATCACCTGCAGAGTCAAGTGATGTTGTCCTGTAATTGGTGATGTCCTGGATGCCCTTCCACATGCGCCGCATGTCGCCGCTGTCCTGAAAGTGGCTGTGGATTCGCTGGGCATGTGCACGCTTTGCCCCTCTGATTGCTCGGGACAGAGGATAAGAGAATCGTGAGGTTGGTGGCTCTGGATGGGGGATCTCCAGGGTTGATACAGTTGTTGATGGTGGAGGAAGCAATGTTCTGATGGTCTTGAGTTGGTTCCTCTTTAATGGGAAAGTAAAGAGATGTCTGAGAGTTACCACCTGGTTTCAGCAAAGTGGAGGACAGTCTAAAACACTATATCAGCACCCCCACCTCAACTTGTCTGTGTCGTGGTTACTTGAAATGACCAGGAGACGCAGACAATTCTCTCAGAAGTTTAAACCTTTATTTAAACAAAGGCTGAGGCAATCAATGAACTTGTCACCGAAAGCCCACCGAGCTCCGGTGTACAGCATTCTTTATAGTAATTTCTTATCTCAGTTACATTTCGGTTCTATCAGCATACCCAATCAATTTTTAGTTGCATATCATTTATACATTAACTAATCAATCGCTCTTGCCTAGCTCTCGGTGCGCCACCAGTATTTCTTTCCAGTTCACATCTTGGGCCTCATTTCTGGCCACGGTTGTTTCTCAGTCAGCCTCCCTTAACCTCCCTCACATTACATTTCCTGTTCATACTATCCTGTCTGCCACCGTTATCTCTTCATAAGCCATGCTGTTGTATAATATATGGAGTACATTTCAGCTAATTAGTGCTGCTAATGCTAAACAGATGTTCTTTAACTGCCATAGTATGTAGCTAAGAGGTATCTAGTAAAACAATACATAGCAAAATGTGTCTAGTAAAATAATACATAGTAATATTCAGTACATAGGACTGATTACGTCGTATAGTAAATAGTACATAGTGATTATATTTCAGGTACATATAGTGATTATGTCAGGTATATTTCTCAATATCTGCAGGTTGGATGGTAAGGTTGAGATTGATGCAGGGAGAGTGAAGGGCAGTGCATTCAGCAGGGGTTGGATTTGAATAGGAGAGAAGAGTGCTGAAGCTGAGATGGTTGACATGTTCTTCTTTACATATTGAGTGATTAGGATCTTGTCAAACCGTGAAGGGCTGTAATAGCTGATTCACTAGTAGAATTCAAAAGTAAACAGGATATTTTTTATACCTCTACTGCCTCTCTGTGTCCTATACTCCAGGGGAAAAAAAAGAAGCCCTGCCTATCTATTCTCCCCTTATAACTCATGCTGTCTAGACTCAGTAACATCCTTCCAAAAGCTGGGCAGCCAAAACTGTATACAATACTCCAGATGTGATTTCACCAATATCTTGTACAGTTGTAACATGACCTTCCAACTTTGTACTCAATGCCCTAACCAATGAAGATAATCTTCCCAGACACTTTTCCCACCCTGTGTACCTTGACCCACTTTCCCAGTTGATCTAGGTGATCTTAAATAATCTTCACTGTTAACTATAGCACAAGTTCTGATATCATTCACAATCTTACTAACCATGCTGTTGCCAATTCAATACAGCACACAGTAAATACACACCAAGCAATAACTTTGCCTAACATCTGTAGTTCTTTATTCATCCAATTGATTCAAGCAACTCAAAGATTCATCATGTAATTTCAAATGATTGTTTAATTCTTTAGTTTCACAATTCAATAAATACTAGCACAATGTTTTAGTGTACTTTCACAACTTCCAAAACCCACTACAGGCAGTCCCTGGGTTACATACGAGTTCCGTTCCTGAGTCTGTCTTTAAGTCAGATTTGTACATAAGTCGGAACAAGTACATCCGGAATTATTTAGCGTCAGTCAAACGTTTGTCTTAGTATATAGTATATATTTTACCTTTCTATGCATATGAAACACTTAAGAAACATTTCTATTCCAATAGTTAAACCACTGTGTTGCTTAGTAATAATTATAGCTTTCATCGGGGCAGGGCCTTTCACATGCTCCATTATTCTCACTTTATCCTTCAAAATTGTTCCAATCGTTGACTGACTAGCCTAACGCTTTTCCAATGACCGATGGTGTTTCAACTCTTTTCAAATGCTTTATTATTTCCACTTTATTTTCAATCGCGATCGCTTCCCATCAACAGAACAGAAACACTGCGGGCGGCGGGTCCCGACCTCCGCCAGCTGCCAAGGTCCGCTGGGTCCTAAGGATCACCGCACTGAATTCCCCGGGTCCAAAAGTCCACCACACTGAGGCAGATTAAATGTGACAAGTGGGGGCTGTGCTGGATTTGGGTACTGTATTTGATCCTCCACAATATTCCGTGCAGTGTTTTTTTTTACAAGGTCGAGTTGCACGCTGAACATTAACCCAGCACAAATGGTACAGGAGTCACTGGATCGACATCAACCCAGCACGGGAGCGGTCTGTCACTGGATTGAACTTGGGAAACTCCGTTCTCCAGCCCGGCGCTGATCTCACTGCGCCACCAGCCGACCGGAACGGGGGGGGCCAGGGTCAGGGTGAATCTTGCTAGGAAAAATTTAAGCCAAATACAAAGTTACACACTCAACACAGTGTCAACAGCAACGACTTAAAATGGCAGACGGCGTTCTCTTTCCTCGGTTCGTAAGTACGAGTTGTCTGTAAGTTGGACGCTCGTAACTTGGGGACTACCTGTACTTGCATTCAGATATTACTCACTCTTGACGTGATCTAACCTTCTAAACCAGCCTACCATGTTGGACTTTGTCAAAGGTCTTGTTAAAGCCATGTAGACATTATCTACTTCCCTGCTCTTGTCAATACACTTGGTCACTTCGTCAAGAAATCACAAATTCATTAGACATATTTTCTCATGTCTTTCCATATGTAGGTAGATCCTATATCTTAGAATAGGCTGCAGTGACTTTACAAACGCATAGGTCACTGGCCTGTAGTTCCTTGTCCTTGCAGCCGTTCTTAAATAAAGCTAAAGGATTAGCCACCCTACAGTCTTTTGGTATCCATGACTAACAGTGATAAAATATTTCTGCTAGGGCCCCAGCAACTCCTTTCCTGTCTTCCCACAGAATATCCTAGAATACACTTGGTTAGGCCCGAGGTTTTTATCCACGCTAATGTGCTTTAAGTTCTAGCAATTCACCGATTTCAATGAGCGCTGAAGATCATGAATGGGGTGCTGAGTGTGCTGCCTTTTGCTGGCTGACGTTCAGCAGTTTTTTTTAGTGCTGCTGGAATTACACTCATCCATCCAAGTTCATTGTATCCAATCACAGTCCTAACTTGTGTCACGTAAATGGTAATGCCCTGGGGAGTTGGGAGGTCAGTCATTCAATGCTGCATACCTAGCTTCTGAACTGCTGCAGTCACAATATTTAAATGAATGGTGCAGTGAAACTTGGGATCATACAGCATGGAAGCAAGCCTTTTAGCCGAACTCATCCATTCTGACTCTGCTGTCCACCTGTCAGTGTTTGGTCCATAGCAGTCTAAACCTCTTCTATCCATGTACTTACTTAGATGGCTTTTAAACGTTGTTAACTTGGCTGTCTCACCCACTTTTTCGGCAGCTTATTCCAAACTCCCTTTGTGTGAAGAAACTTCCACTGTTGTGCTTTTAAATCTCTTGCTTCTGATCTTAAACCTACGTATGCCCTCTTATTTTTAGCATAAACTCCCTGGGGAAAAACTCTGCGGTTTCACCCAGACTGTGCCCTTTCCAATATTATATACCTTTATCAGATCATCCCTCAGCCTCGTATGTTCCGGGGAATAAAATCCTAGTCTTGGAATTTAGACCCCCAAATCCAGGAAATTGCAACTGACCCATTTCTAGTCTGTTCCAGTTTCTTCCAAGGTATTCAAAATTTCAATTATACTTTCACAAGTTCTTCTTCCAAGTAAAAAGTGCATGTTAATAGGAGAGCTCTAATACCCATTTTATGCCAATTACTGTATTCTGCAGTGCACAGCTATCATCACTGGTTAAACAGGAAGAGTTGTAGGACATATTTATGAATTGCTCTAATTGTGAATGAAACATTCTAGAGTTGTTTTAAGTTTTACAGTATGCTGGGAGACAATTTCCGGAATTACAGTAAGGCACTGGATGTTACCAGTATTATGGTAATCAGAAATTGTAACTTGGAACTTGTTAAGCAAGAAACCTTGTGGAAAAATCGCCTATGCTCACTGATTCTTGGTGGAGAAATTTTGGTTGTGTTCTCATTGACAAGTTTCACAAATCCTGATAACAATTTTCATATCATTCTTGTGTTATAGATGGTATATAATAATTTTGTGTATTCTTAAGGTCACACTAAATAGAATACTATTGATTACATATGTATTGTTATTGATCCTTGCATTCGGAGGTATTTGGCAGAGAGAAACATGTCAAAATCATCAGTTATTTAAGAAAATTGAAGGAAAATGAGAAACTACAGGCCAATTTGTAAGAAAATTCTGGAATTGTTATAATGAAAATAGTAACAATACTTGTCTACCACAATAAATATAGTTTTGTGGAACAAAAATTGTGTTCAACCAGCTGATGACCACTTGCATATGAGATAAAAAGGGAGCCAATTGATGTAGCAAATTTCAGTTCATAAAGGTCAGTGAGGTATCCCCTTAAAGATTACTGCACAAGAATTTTAACAGCATGGCCCAGAAAAAGAGCTCTGTGTGTTACCTGCAACTAAGTATATGGGCCAGGTATACTGTCAGAGCTGTGGAGTAAGGAGTGAGGTGTCAGAAACAGTACAGGTATGTGGGACAAAGCTAGGGCCAGGGGAGCAGCCAGGACTGGCAGCTGTGATCAGGCCAAGTGTGCATCCAGACCCAGGGCCAGGTGAGGCGGAACAGAGTCAGATGTGTGATAAGATGTGTAGGTGGAGTTGTTCAGGAACGGTGTCAGTTGTGTAGTGAGTAGTAGTACTGTCAACATGGGCCCAGTGCGTGAAAGCAGACATGTCCAGAGCCAGGTGTGCAGTCGGAATTGGGTGTAGAAATAAGAGCCAGGTGCAAGGTCAGGGTTGGGTTCAGGAGCATGGGTCAGGTTTATACCTGGCACTGGGAAACAGGTAGATGCAAAGCTGGAAACATGCTTAAATTGGTGCCAGGTGTAGACCCAAAATGGATCGGACCAGGAACGCAGCAAGAGTTGGGTCTGGGAACGTGTGTAGAGGGGAACAAGGATGTGTAGGAAGTGAGAAGAGTAGTAATGGTCTGTGCCTGAAGAAGACAAATTTTTTATTCGTATGCACACATATTTATACATTTTTCTTACTTGGAAAATATCAGAATCAGAATCAGACTTTAATCGCCAAGTAATTGTACACATACAAGGAATTTACTTCCGGCAGATGTTGTCTCTCTGCTCATAACAATAATAATGATAAATATAAATGAAAATATAGATTATACATACAAGTAGTGTAATCCAAGTAATAGTTAGCCGACAGTTAACCGGCAGTCAACTGTTCAGCAAAGTGACCGCAGTAGGGAAAAAACTTCTCCAGTGCCTATTAGTCTTAGTTTGGAGGGATCTGAAGTGCCTACCAGATGGAAGCAGTTCAAACAGTCCGTGCGCAGGATGGAAGGAGTCCTTTATGATGTTCCCCGCCCTCTTCTTCAACCTGGAAGAATACAGGTCCACAATAGAGGGCAGGGAGGCTCCAATGATGCGTTCGGCAGTCCTCACTGTGCGCTGTAGTCTGGTTCTATCCTGCTTGGTGGCAGCTCCAAACCACACAGTGATGGAGGTGCACAGGACAGACTCAATGACTGCAGTATAGAACTGCAGCAGCAATTCCTGAGGCAGACCATATTTCCTATAGAGCCGCAGGAAGTACATCCGCTGTTGGGCCTTCTTCAGGATGGAGCTGATGTTCTGCTCCCACTTCAGATCTTAATTAATATCTTAATCAGATATTAATGCTTTCTATTTATTTTTGTTGCTTACATTTGTACATTTTCAGATTCCTTGTTAATTTGCTGAATTGCAGTTAATTCCAGTGGATTCCAGTTAATTGGGCCATTGGGTAATCAGGGCAGCCATTATTTGGGACAGCTCTTAAAGAACAAAAACAAGTTGGGAAAATAGCCATGATTCCCTTTGTTTACTTGGGGCGCTATGACGCTTAATTGGGGCAGGCGACTGGTACCGAACATTTTCTAACTTGTATGCATGTCTGTGGTCATTAGACACTCTACTGTGCTTAGACTGACTAGTTTTTAAATAGCATCACTCGTGTGTTTGTGTTTTTTTAAAAAAAGAAGTGATTTCTGTCACTGATGGCTGACGAGAAATAAACATACAATTCAGAATTGTTTTGCTCACTGCAGTTTCAAGTAATCAGGCATGGAGATGCCAGAAATGACTAGGAGTGAAAATGAAACTATTTCACTACTTCAAGAAGTTAGGAACTATGAAGAGTTTGAAGGTATCAGCAATCATTTTGAATGTTACAATTAAAATGAATATTTGGAGGATGCAATAATTGAAAGCACTGTTTGAAGGCAGACTACTAGTACCAGGTGGCTGCAATAATTTTGTTCATTTACAATCGAAGCAAGAGGCTGAGAGTGGAAGACTGAAGGCATCGCGGACAGAAGGTTGTTTTTCTTTAACTGCTCGGGGAAAAGAGGCTAGACTGCGCAAGCGTGTGATGTAGCGCGCCAAGGTTTAAAAGAAAGACTGCTATATACAGCGGCCATCGTTGGAGTGGACTGAGTTGGAGTGGGACGGCTTTGGCTCAATCAGGCTTGGGCGAGAAACAGGCAGAGGTGGGGGTAGGTTCCGGTAAGTTTCCGTTTTCTTCTTTTTTTTTTGTTCAGACTAAAGAATATGCCAGGCAGGATGTTGGAATGCTCTTCTTGCAGGATGTGGGAAGTCAGGGAGACCTCCGGTGTCCCTGACAATGATAGCTGCAAGAAGTGCATCCAGCTGCAGCTCCTAACAGACTGTGTTAGGGAACTGGAGCAGGAGCTCGATGACCACCGGATCATTCGGGAGACTGAGTAGTTTATATATAGTAGCTTCCGGGAGGTAGTTACACCTAAGGAACAGGGCACAAGTAATTGGGTTACCATGAGGCGAGGGAAGGGGAAAGAGCCGGTAGTGCAGGGTTCCCCTGTGGCCATTCCACTCCAAAACAGATATACCAATTTGGATACTGTTGGGGGCGGATGGCTTACGTGGGACAAGCTGCGGCAGCTGGATCTCTGGCACTGAGTCTGGTTCTGCACTGCAGAAGGGAGGGAGGAAGAAGAGGAGAGAGGTAGTGACAGGGGACTCCATCGTCAGGGGTACAGACAGGCGATTCTGTGGTCGTGACAGAGACTCCCAGATGGTTTGTTGCCTCCCGGGTGCCAGGGTCAGGGATGTCTCTGATTACGTGCACAGCATTCTGAGGTGGGAGGGTGATCAGCCAGATGTCGTGGTACACATCGGTACCAATGACGTAGGTAGAAAGAGTGAGGAGGTCCTGAAGAGTGAGTACAGAGAGCTTGGTAAGAAGTTGAAAAACAGGACCTCGAGGGTAGTAATCTCTGGATTGCTGCCTGTGCCACGTGCCAGTGAGGGTAAGAGTAGGACGCTCTGGCAGCTGAACACATGGTTGAGAAACTGGTGTAGGGGGCAGAGTTTCAGATTTCTAGATCATTGGGACCTCTTCTGGCGCAAATGGGACCTGTACAAAAGAGACGGGTTACACCTGAACTACATGGAGACCAATATACTTGCAGGGAGGTTTGCTAGTGTTATTGGGGACCATTTAAACTACAAACCCCATTTCCAGAAAAGTTGGGATATTTTCCAAAATGCAATAAAAACAAAAATCCGTGATATGTTAATTCATGTGAACCTTTATTTAACTGACAAAATTACAAAGGAAAGATTTTCAATAGTTTTACTGACCAACTGAATTGTATTTTGTAAATATACACAAATTTAGAATTTGATGGCTGCAACACACTCAACAAAATTTGGGACAGAGTTAAAATAAGATTGAAAAGTGCACAGAATATTCAAGAAACAGCGGTTTGGAAGACTCCACATTAAGCAGGCTAATTGGTAGCAGGTGAGGTATCATGACTGGGTATAAAAGTAGCATCCATCAAAGGCTCAGTCTTTGCAAGCAAGGATGGGTCGTGGCTCATCCCTTTGTGCCAAAATTCATGAGAGAATTATTAGTGAGTTCAAAAGGAACATTTCCCAATGCAAGATTGCAGAGAATTTAGGTTTTCCAACATCTACAATACATAATATTGTGAAAAGATTCAGAGAATTCAGAGACATCTCAGTGCGTAAAGGGCAAGGTTGGAAACCACTGTTGAATGCGTGTGATCTTCGAGCCCTCAGGTGGCACTGCCTAAGAAACCGTCATGCTACTGTGACAATTATAGCTACTTGGGCTCGAGAGTAGTTGTGTGTGGTGGTAATAATTTTCTGAGGTGTGTATATTTCAATGTGAGGAGTATTGTGGGAAAGACAGACAAGCTGAGAGCCTGGATTGACATGGAATTATGACATCATAGCCATTACTGAAACTTGGCTACAGGAGAGGCAGGACTAGAAGCTCAATGTTCCAGGGTTCCAATATTTCAGACATGATAGAGGCAAAAGGATGAAGGGTGGGGGGTGGCTTTGCTCGTCAGGGAAAATATTACAGCAGTGCTTCAGCAGGACAGATTAGAGGGCTTGTCAACTGAGGCCATATGGGTGGAGCTGAGAAACAGGAAAGGTATGACCACATTAATAGGGTTGTATTATTAGACCACCCAATAGTCAGCGAGAATTGAAGAAGCAAATCTGCAGAGAGATAACAGACAACTGCAAGAGACAGAAAGTTGTGATTGTAGGGGATTTTAATTTTCCACATATTGATTGGGACTCCCATACTGTTAAAGGTCTAGATGGGTTAGAGTTTGTAAAATGTGTTCAAGAAAGTTTTCTAAATCAATATATAGATGTACCAACTAGGGAGGATGCAATATTAGATCTCCTATTACGAAATGAGTTAGGGCAGGTGACGGAAGTGTGTGTAGGGGAGCACTTTGATTCCAGTGATCATAACGCCACTAGTTTCAACTTGATCATGGATAAAGATGGATCTGGTCCTCGGGTTGAAGTTCTAAACTGGAAAAAGGCCAAATTTGAAGAAATGAGAAAGAATCTAAAAAACATAGATTGGGACGGGTTGTTCTATGGCAAGGATGTGATTGGTAAGTGGGAGGCCTTCAAAGGAGAAATTTTGAGAGTGTAGAGTTTGTATGTTCCTGTTAGGGTTAAAGGCAAAATGAATAAGAATAAGGAACCTTGGTTCTTGAGGGATATTGGAACTCTGATAAAGAAGAAGAGAGAGATGTATAACATGTATAGGCAACAGGGAGGAAATAAGATGCTTGAGGAGTATAAAAAGAGTAAGAAAATACTTAAGAAAGAAATCAGGAGGGCTAAAAGAAGACATGAGGTTGCTTTGGGTGAAGGATAATCCTAAGAGCTTCTACAGGTATGTTAAGAGCAAAAGGATAGTAAGGGATAAAATTGGTCCTCTTGAAGATCAGAGTGGTCGGCTATGTATGGAGCCAGAAGAAATGGGAGAGATATTAAATGGATTTTTTGCATCTATATTTCCCAAGGAAACTGGAATGGAGTCTATGGAAACAAGGCAAACAATTAGGCAGGTTGATATCCACGGGTCAGATGCCGGAGGATTAGAGGATAGCTCATGTAGTTCTGTTGTTTAAAAAAGGCTCAAAAAGTAAGCTGGGAAATTATAGGCTGGTAAGGTTGACATTAGTAGTAGGTAAATTAGTGGAAGGAATACTAAGAGATAGGATCTACAAGTATTTGGATAGACAGGGACTTAATAGAAAAAGTCAGCATGGCTTTGTGCATGGTAGGTCATGTTTAACCAAACTATTAGAATTTTTCGAGGAAGTTACCAGGAAAGTGAATGAAGGGAAGGCAGTAGATGTTGTATCCCTGGACTTCAGTAACCCTTTGACAAGGTCCCGCATGGGAGGTTAGTTAGGAAGATTCAGCTGCTAGGTATACGTGGAGAGGTAGTAAATTGGATTTGACATTGGCTTAATGGAAGAAACCAGAGGGTGGTAGAGGAGGATTGTTACTCTGAGTGGAGGCCTGTGACTAGTCGTGTGCCATAGGGATCAGTGCTGGGTCCATTGTTATTTGTCATCTATATCAATGATCTGGATGATAATGTGGCAAATTGGATCAGCAAATTTGCTGATGATACAAAGATTGGAAGTGTAGTGGACAGTGGGGAAGGTTTTCAAAGCTGGACCAGCTGGAGGAATGGGCTTAAAAATGGCAGATGGAGTTTAATGCAGACAACTGTGAGGTATTGCACTTTGGAAGATCAAACCAAGGTAGAACATACAAGGTAAATGGTAGGACACTGAGGAGCGCAGTAGAACAAAGGGATCTGGGAGTACAGATACATGATTCCCTAAAAGTAGCGTCACAAGTAGATAGGGTCGTAAAGAAAGCTTTTGGCACATTGGCCTTTTATAAATCAAAGTATTGAGTATAAGAGTTGGAATGTAATGGTGAGGTTGTTTAAGACATTGGTGAGACCGAATTTGGAGTATTGTGTGCAGTTTTGGTCACCTAATTACAGGAAGGATATTAATAAGGTTGAAAGAGTGCAGAGAAGGTTTTGCTAGGACTTGAGAAACTGAGTTACAGAGAAAGGTTGAATAGGTTAGGACTTTATTCCCTGGAGTATTAGAGAATGAGGGGTGATTTGATAGAGGTGTATAAAATTATGATGGGTATAGATAAAGTGAATGCAAGCAGGCTTTTTCCACTGAGGCTAGGCGAGGAAATAAACGAGGACATGGGTTAAAGGTTAAGAGGGAAAAGTTTAAAGGGAACACTTGTGGGGCTTCTTCACACAGAGAGTGGTGACAGTGTGGAATGAGCTGCCAGATGAAATGGTGAATGCGGGCTCACTTTTGATATTTAAGAAAAACTTGGACAGGTATATGGATGAGAGGGGTTTGGAGGGATATGGCCCAGGTGCAGGTCAGTGAGACTAGGCAGAAAAATGGTTCGGTTTAGCCAAGAAGGTCCAAAAGGCCTGTTTCTGTGCTGTGATGTTCTATGGTTCTACGTCATTGTATTCCTCCATCAATAACTATTAGGAAGTAATACACAGTTTTATGGTACTGTGGTAGTTTCAGTGGTATTCAAATTTATTCTACATTTCATTTAAATACACAATTTGTTACTCAATTAAATGGTGGTTTGTCTTTTTTTTAATACCTTTTTAACTATTTCCACGATACGGCAACCAGGGGAGGAAAGTCTCACAAACCAATGTGCATCTTCCAAGAGGAAGAAACCCTACAAGCTGTGGACAGATTTACAGAGACACACCCCCAGGGCTGCCCAGGAGGGAGAGTAAGATGAGCACCCTGCCAGGATGGACCTAAGAATGTCAGCTTTTGTAAATGGATATCAATTACGAGTGAGAGATGCATTTGCGGCAAGGTCTACAACAACCTGCTTGGCCTAAAAATACATTGGGCCAAGATGAAAATGTATGGAGCAGGAGGGAGCAACACAGCATGTAGAAATCACTCTGGAAGGAACCCAGCCTGGAGTCACCCCACGTTACCCAGGATCTCCCGTCCCAGTAAATCATACTCCAAGCCAAGTAGCAGATCACCAGATGTGTCAAGAGCTCCAATTTCTGATTAAGTAGTACAGGGGAATGAATGAAAACGAGAAACCACCACTTGCCAAGCTCAGTAACATCCTCAGAAGTAAGTTTATGCAAAGCATAGTGACATGGAAGACGGGGAAAAAGCCAGGAAATGAGCTGCCTTTATTGCGAACTCCTAAGGATTCACCAAGCAGCTGCTGAGACAAAAGTATTGCAGGCACCTCACGTACTCCAAACAAGAGATGGATCTACACCTTTAAAACTCCCTCAGTGACTCAGAGAGCGAACAGATGATAGGACACCATAGTGCCCTCGTAAATCCTCCTCCTCCTGCAGTTGAGGTCAATGGCAAGGTGTGACCCATGGACCACTGCTGCTGGGACACAAGTCAGGGCCTGATCAATCCTAGCTGGGTTGCCCGGGCATGGGTATCTGATATTGAAAAATTTAGAACACCCAATGACTCCCAGATTACATTACTGAAGCTGTGTCCCAGCGAATCCTAGGATGTACCCCAGCATCGTGAAACTTAAGCTAATTAGGGAAGCCATTTAGTTTGGCCCAACTATACTGGTCCCCATGTGTCCCAATTAGTTAGAGTCCACTGTATATATAAAGCTTTATCCAAAGGCCATTTTCAGCCTTGTTGTTTACATTTTTAACCTGCAGTGTTGACCTTTGTTTTACATTTTAATGGAATAGCAACTTTAGTTTCAGTTGGGATAAATGGTTTATTCTCAGACTGGCAGTTGGTGACTAGTGGTGTTCCGCAGGGGTCAGTGTTGGGACCCCAACTCTTTACAATCTATATTAATGACTTGGAGAAAGGGACTAAGTGCAACATATCAAAGTTTGCTGATGACAGAAAGATGGGAGGGAGTGTAATGAGTGCGGAGGACATTGAAATCCTGCAGGGAGACATAGATAGGCTGAGTGATTGGGCAGACATTTGGCAGATGAAATATAATACTGACAAGTGTGAGGTCTTGCACTTTGGCAGGAAAAATAATAGAGCAAGTTATTATCTAAACGGAGAGAAACTGGAAAGTGCTTCTGTGCAAAGGGATCTGGGGGTCCTGGTGCAGGAAACACAAAAAGTTAGTATGCAAGTGCAGCAGGTGGTCAAGAAGGCCAATGGAATGCTGGCTTTTATTGCTAGGGGGATGGCGTATAAGAACAGGGAGGTCTTACTGCAGTTGTACCGGGTATTGGTGAGACCACACCTGGAGTACTGCGTGCAGTTCTGGTGTCCATATTTAAGAAAGGACATACTGGCTCTCGAGGCAGTGCAGAGAAGGTTCACTAGGTTAATTCCAGGGATGGGTGGGTTGATGTATGATGAGAGGTTGAGTAGATTGGGACTCTACTCATTGGAGTTCCAAAGAATGAGAGGCGATCTTATTGAAACATATAAGATTGTGAAGGGGCTTGATCGGGCGGATGCAGGGAGAATGTTCCCAATGATGGGTGAAACTAGGACTAGGGGGCATAATCTTAAAATAAGGGGATGCCATTCCAGGACTGAGATGAGGAGAAATTTCTTCACTCAGAGGGTAGTGGGGCTGTGGAATTTACTGCTCCAGAGCTGTGGAAGCTACTACACTCAATAAATTCAAAATGGAGATAGACATTTTCCTGGATAAAAATGGCATTAGGGGATACGGTGAGCGAGCAGGTAAATGGACATATGGCTAGGTTTAGATCAGCCATGTGATCTCCTGGACCAGTTTTCGATAGCCTGGATGGGTCGGAGAGGAGTTTTCCAGATTTTTTCTCCTCAATTGGCAAATCAGTTTTTTTTCCCCCGGGTGATCACATGGGTTTGGGCGGGATGAATAATAAAATAAAATGGGCGGCATGGTACCCTGTTGGTTGGCACTGTTGCCTTGTGGGATTCGGTGAAAACTAGAGTTAAGATTGGATCAGCCATGATCTTGTTGAATGGCGGAGCAGGCTTGAGGGGCCGATTGGCCTACTCCTGCTCCTATCTCTTATGTTCTTATCTTCAACGTACACTTCATCCTGTATTCGGTGAAAATTCAGTATGTCATCAAGCTTTTCTGTCTTGACTCCTATTGTTGGAATAATCTCTGACCATTGAATTGTATTTCATGTTTAATGTAAAATCTTTGAATCGAACAGAGCCCTTCACTGAAGTGAGGTTTTCTCTTTTGTTTTCCTGTGATCCCTTCTAAATGGTTTCTTCATGTCTATGGTGATACCTAGAGTTGGAGTAGTATGTTACAGAGTAATTTCATAACATTGATTCAGCAGTGTTGCATGTTTATTTTTATTTGCATTGGAGCATTTAAAATTGTTACCAGGGAAGAATTTGACATTACAGTCTCTTATTAAACAAAAGAAAGCCTAAGATGCTTATAAATCTATATCAAGGTATGGAAAAATAACTTTACTGTTTTATCTGTACACATCTCCTACACCACCTATCAGCTGTTGATTTAATGTCGTCTGATTGTCAACAGTTTTTTTTCAGAAAGGCAAACATTCCTTTGTTTTGTATAGTTATGCAACCATGGGATAAGACTGAGGTTTGGGTAGAAAATTTATGTACAAATCTTGCCTGCCTGATTGCTTAGTCCATATGTCAAAAAGTTAAGATCTTTGTTTACCCCAAGGGTTTTGATAAGTTGGGTGATTTGAGGCGGTAGCAAGTTCCTGTGGTGTCAGTCTTTGGTGGCTAGAAACAGAAGCTTTGACTGATGCAAAGTTTTAAAAAATAATCCAGTTGGATTTTAAAAATGCAATATTACAGAGCAGCTTGATGTTGATATGAAAGTCACTCAGTGACTCTGGTGAGCAAAGGAGATCCACGAACTGCAGATTGTATGGTTTGTTTGAAAAACTGTATTAGTTTTATGAAAAGAGAATATCGTATCAACATTAACTTCCTTTTAACAACTTGTGATATTTCCACATTAGTTCTTCATTATACCTGCCACAGAAAATTGTCTAATAAATAGATGAAGGATAATCCGAAGAGCTTCTACAGGTATTTTAAGGGCAAAAAGATAGTAAGGGATAAAATTGGTCCTCTTGAAGATCAGAGTGGTTAGCTATGTATGGAATCAAAAGAAATGGGAGAGATATTAAATGAGTTTTTTGTGTCTGTATTTACTAAGGAAACTGGCATGGAGTCAATGAAAATAAGGCAAACAAATAGTGAGGTCATGGAACCTATAATGATTACAGAGGAGGAGGTGCTTGCTATCTTGAGGCAATTCAGAGTAGATAAATCCCCAGGACCTGACAGGGTATTCCCTTGGACCTCGAAGGAGACTAGTGATGAAATTGCAGGGGCCCTGGCAGATATATTTTAAATGACGGTATCCACGGGTGAGGTGCTGGAGGATTGGAGGATCGCTGATGTTGTTCTGTTGTTTAAAAATGGCCCTAAAAGTAATCCGAAAATTATGGGCCAGTAAATTTGACATCAGTAGTAGGTAAATTATTGGAAGGAGTACTAAGAGATAGGATCTATAAGTATTTGGATAGACAGTGATTTATTAGGGAGAGTCAACATGGCTTTGTGCATGGTAGATCAAGTTTAACAAATCTATTAGAGTTTTTGAGGAGATTACCAGGAAAGTGGATGAAGGGAAGGCAGTGTATGTTGTCTACATAGACTTCAGTAAGGCTTTTGTCAAGGTCCCACATGGGAGGTTAGTTAGGAAGATTCAGTCACTAGGTATAAATGGTGAGGTAGTAAATTGGATTAGATATTGGCTCAATGGGAGAAGTCAGAGTGTGGTAGTGGAGGATTGCTTCTCTGAGTGGAGGCCTGTGACTAGTGGTGTGCACAGAGATCAGTGCTGGGTCCATTGTTATTTGTCATCTATATCTATGATCTGGATGATAATGTGGCAAATTGGATCAGCAAATTTGCTGATGATACAGAGATTGGAGGTGTAGTGGACAGTGAGGAAGGTTTTCAAAGCTTGCAGAGGGATTTGGACCAGCTGGAAAAATGGGCTGAAAAATGGCAGATGGAGTTTAATGCAGACAAGTGTGAGGTATTGTATTTTGGAAGGACAAACCAAAGTAGAACATGCAAGGTAAATGGTAGGGCACTGAGGAGTGCAGTAGAACAGAGGGATCTGGGAATACAGATACAAAATTCCCTCAAAGTGGCATCACAGGTAGATAGGGTTGTAAAGAGAGCTTTTGGTACATTGTTCTTTATAAATCAAAGCATTGAGTATAAGAGTTGGAATGTTATGGCGAGGTTGTATAAGGCATTGGTGAGGCCGAATTTGGAGTACTGTGTGCAGTTTTGGTCACCTAATTACAGGAAGTATATTAATAAGGTTGAAAAAGTGCAGAGAAGGTTTACAAGGATGTTACTGGGACTTGAGAAACTGAGTTACAGAGAAAGTTTGTTTAGGTTAGGACTTTATTCCCTGGAGCATTGGAGAATGAGGGGAGATGTGATAGAGGTGTATAAAATTATGATGGGTATAGATAGAGTGAATGCAAGCAGGCTTTTTCCACTGAGGTTAGGGGAGAGAAAAACCAGAGGACGTCGGTTAAGGGTGAAGGGAGAAATGTTCAAAGGGAACATTGGGGGGGGGGGGGCTTCTTCACACGGAGAGTGGTGGGAGTGTGGAATGAGCTGCCAGATGAAGTGAAAAATGTGGGCTCACTTGTAACATTTAAGAAAAACTTGGACAGGTACATGGATGAGAGATGTATGGAGGGATATGGTCCAGGTGCAGGTCAGTGGGACTAGGCAGAAAAATGGTTCGGCACAGCCAAGAAGGGCCAACAGGCCTGTTTCTGTGCTGTAATGTTCTATGGTTCCTTGAAAGTATCCTTTTTAATGTTATAATTTTCAGCAAAATCAACAGATTTCATGATCTATGCCAGTGATATTAAAGCTGATTCTGATCATTTTTAGTAACTGTTTATCTTTTCAAGTGGCCCAGAGAACAAACAGGTAAGTGTGGAACTTAACTCCTCCAATTGTGAATTATTGCTCTTCTTGTTAACCTAATGAAATTTCAATTTAAATGGTACTTTGTTAACCTTTATCTCTTTGCTTTTGTCTCTAATTTTTGGTAGCAGGCACCTGGTTTTTGTATCTGCGGTATTTGCTTGCATTAATGATAACCCCAGGAAGTTACTAGTGAGCCTTAGCTAAGATTATGCTGTAGAATGTTAGACCATTTCCTGGTTCTTGGGATCTTGAATGTTTTTTTCACTATTTATCAGCTCATACTTAAAACACTGTTGAAATCTTCATTATCTGAGTAACAAATGAATCAAAATGTTGTTCAATCATAGCTTGTATCCCTAGGGAAAATCCCTATTAAAACTGCTGAGGATGGTTCAGCCATGGAAAACTGTGAGGAATTCCTTCAAAACTGCATCCTTCCAGGCAAGTGGAGAGAATTGCAGCATAATCCAGACTTGTGCCTTGTAGGTAGTGTGATTGTTGAGGGTCAGACTTCATCTACTTATTATGGTAAACCCTGTCGCCCTCCAGCTTAATCCTTGTCTCACTTACAGGACTGGTCCTTTTTTTGTTGATTTCTAGATTATAGCTATTTACAGCTTTTAATATGAATAAAAATTGTTTTATTCTGGATATTGCTCACCTTTAGCAAAGAAGAAATGGCCTTGTTGTTGTGCACAGTTCAAAAATCATTGGGCTACACTGTTCAAGCATGGATCTGCATGTCGGCCAAATTGCTGTTATTAAACATGGATCCAGATTGAAGGAATGCGATCTCTACTTCTCGAGGAAACCATGCTCTACCTGCTTAAAGATGGTTTTAAATGGTAAGTGTGATCAAAAAGCATTTTTCATTGAGCCAAAATTGAGCCAGCATTCCTAAATGATATTCCTAAATTCCAAATAAACCACTTTCCTGGAGGCATCTGGACAACCATAATTTACTTTGTAGAGTCTGTTGATACAACACAGCTCACAAGAAGTATCTTCTGTGCTGTAGTGGGGTCAATTGGGATGGCTAAAATAATTATAGTCGCAATAAAAATCGTGGTGAAATTTTGAAGGTAGTTAAGCCACACCTTTTGATTTAGCAGAACTTACAAATTTGTGAAACTGTTGTACTTCAATGTTCAGAAACCCAATGATATTCAGAACCAATTGCAAACTTAGAAAAATTACTAAAGAACTGTTAAACAAGTTTTTAAAGCAAAGCTAAAAATATCAATAACATTTAAAATATTTCTATTAACTTCTAAATGATGAAAGTCAAACAGCCAGTCCATTCATTAAAATAAATGGCAAAGCACTCCTGTTTCAGTTTATTTGTAGGTTTCTTACCATTAGTAATGAAGATATGAAGTTTCTGAAGAGAAGAAGCAGCACTACAGGAAAGGAGCATGGAAGTGGGTCTAAATGGATAACTCTTCCAAACAAAACAAATACTTGTTTTGAATTTCAGTTGATTTCTTTTTAATATTTAATTTTAGCTGGAGTCAGTCGAGTTTCATATTGGCCTGGAGACCCAGAAATAAGTCTGGCTGAGGACAAGGTTATGAATAATTGCTACTCGGATGCAAAGTTAGATGCTAAAGCTGTGGAAAGACTCAAGTCCAATAGTCGAGCTCGTGTCTGCACCTTGCTTCAACCTCTGGCTTACAATATGCTTCAATTCGTAGAAGAAACTTCAAGAAAGTGTGAGTTCTTCCAAATCATGAATGCCAAGGACTCTGATTTTAAACACACGGACAGTTTTACTGAATGCAGAAGAAATAGATTGCGGGAATTTGAGAAATTATTTTTGATTGCTGATAGTGACACCCACAAAGAAATCTTAAAGACTGTTGGCTTAGAGAATGTGTGTGATGATGTTCATTTTATTAATTTGAGGCATAAAATGGAGGAGCTTGTTTATCTATTAGCAACCATCGACTGTAGCGTTCCAATGTCTGGAATATTTATTTCTGATGATAGTGCATCCGAAGAGCACACAAGCAATGACTTTCAAAATTTTGCAAGGCACTGCATGGTTCAAGCCAGGTTACTGGCATATCGGACAGGTGAGATAATTGGTGTGGTTTCATACTGACTTCATCATCAAGTTTGTTGTAATAGTACAAAATAATTGTGATGTGTATTTACTATTAGAGAAAGATTTTGTAAAGAACTATTTATGACAATTCAAAATGCTGTTGAGGTGTAATCATTCTTGTAGCATAGTTATCATGGAAGACATTTGCCATGGCCTTCATAAAAGCCTTCAATTTCATCAACTAAGGTTTTATGGAAGATCCTCCTGAAAGTCAGTCATCTGTGTGGAATAATTCATCCTACAAGTAGAAGTGTTAAAAAATTTCTGAGGATTATTGACAAAGCATCAGGTTTTACAAATAAATAGGTAATGTCAGCTTTATCTCTCTACTTGCTTGTTGTCCCCTTTGAAAACAAGTGGGATTATTGTAGATGGGTAAAATGGTTGGCATACTCGTGATGGAATTAAAGGCCCATTTCTGTGCTGTACAAGTCTGACTCTTCGTCAGGCTTTGTTAGCCATAATTTATACTATTCAGTTATTTCAAACACCCAATCACTCATATTTAGCCAGCATCAAATCTGATAACCTTGCTACAGTTTGCCTGCATTTCCCTGACCAGACTAAAAATAGTTTTTCTTTTTATACTGAAATCCACAATGATATTCCAACCTATATACACTTCAGTACAAATGTTAGATGGAAATGGCTGTATGGCATGCCTTCGCTTTTGCTTTATCCATCTTCTGAATCTCCCAGAGCTTCATCCATACATGATTGCTCTCCTGAAAACCCATTTACATGACCAAATTTCTCCAATTTATCATAGTTCACATTAACTAAGTACATCTTCTCCCTATTAATGCTGATTTATAAGTGCAAGTTGGAGGATTAATTAATTATCAAATGCAATTTGTAGCATTCATTGTTCAATAGGTTTTACACATTTTAAGATGATAGGATATGACAAATGGTTACTGGAATCATATTGAAAAAGATCAGGAGTTGGTCCAAATCGGAATTGATTGTTTATCTAGAGATTTTTCTGATTTGTATTTAAAACTTAGACTGTTACAGCATAGTTCAGGCTCTTCAACCCACGATGTTGTGCTGACCTCTTAACCTACTCTAAGATCAATCTAACCCTTCCGTTCTACGTGGCCCTCCATTTTTACATAGAACATAGAAACAGAAAACCTACAGCACAATACAGGCCCTTCGGCCCACAAAGTTGTGCGGAACATGTCCCTACCTCAGAAATTCCTAGACTTACCTGTAGCCCTGTATTTTACTATGCTCCATGTACCCATCTAAAAGACTCTATCATATCTGCCTCCACCACCATTTCCGGCAGCCCTTTCCACACACTCACCACTCTCCGAGTAAAAAACTTATCCCTGACATCTCCTCTGTACCTACTCCGCAGCACCTTAAACCTGTGTCTTCTTGTGGCAACCATTTCAGCACTGGGAAAAAGCCTCTGGCTATCCACACAATCGATGCCACTCATCATCTTGTACACCCCCATCAGGTCACCTCTCATCCTCCTTCGCTCCACGAAGAAAAGGCCGAGTTCACTCAACCTATTCTCATAAGGTATGCTCCCCAATCTAGGCAACATCCTTTGTAAATCTCCTCTGCACCCTTTCTATGGCTTCCATATCCTTCCTGTACTGAGGTGACCAGAACTGAGCACAGTACTCCAAGTGGGGTCTGACCAGGGTCCTACATAGCTGCAACATTACCTCTCGGCTCCTAAATTCAATTCCATGATTGATGAAGGCCAATACACTGTATGCCTTCTTAACGACAGAATCAACCTGCGCAGCTGCTTTGAGCATCCTATGGACTTGAACCCCAAGATCCCGCTGATCCTCCACGCTGCCAAGAGTCTTACCATTAATACTATATTCCGCCATCATATTTGACCTACCAAAATGAACCACTTCACACTTATCTGGTTTGAACTCCATCTGCCATTTTTCAGCCCAGTTTTGCATCCTGTCAATGTCCCACTGTAACCTCTGACAGCCCTCCATACTATCCACAGCACCTCCAACCTTTGTGTCATCAGCAAACTTACTAACCCATCCCTCCACTTCTTCATCAAGGTCATTTATAAAAATCCTGAAGAGTAAGGGTCCCAGAACAAATCCCTGAGGCACTCCACTAGTGACTGACCTCCATGCAGAATATGACCGGTCTACAACCACTCTTTGTCTTCTGTAGGCAAGCTAGTTCTGGATCCACAAAGCAATGTCCCCTTGGATCCCATGCCTCCTTACTTTCTCAATAAGCGTTACATGGGGTACCTTATCAAATGCCATATACACATCTACTGCTCTTCCTTCATCAATGTGTTTAGTCACATCCTCAAAAAATTCAATCAGGCTCGTTATGCATGACCTGCCCTTGACAAAGCCATGCTGACTACTCCTAATCATATTATACCTTTCCAAATGTTCATAAATCCTGCCTCTCAGGATCTCCATCAACTTACCAACCACTGAGGTAAGACTCACTGGTCTATAATTTCATGGGCTATCTCTACTCCCTTTCTTGAATAAAGGAACAACATCTGCAACCCTCCAATCCTCCGGAACCTCTCCCATCCCCTTTGATGATGCAAAGATCATCACCAGAGGCTCAGCAGTCTCCTCCCATGTCTCCCACAGTAGCCTGGGGTACATTTCATCCAGCCCTGGCGACTTATCCAACTTGATGTTTCCCAGCACATCCTCTTTCTTAATATCTACATGCTCAAGCTTTTCAGTCTGCTGTAAATCATCACTACAATCGCCAAGATCCTTTTCCATAGTGAATAGTGAAGTACCTCTGTTATTTCCTCTGGTTCCATACACACTTTCCCACTGTCACACTTGTTAGGTCCTCTTCTTCCCTGTCTTATCCTTTTGCTCTTCACATACTTGTAGAACGCCTTGGGGTTTTCCTTAATTCTGCCCGCCAAGGCCTTCTCATGGCCCCTTCTGGTTCTCCTAATTTCTTTCTTAAATGTCTTATAATCTTCTAGATCTCTAACATTACCTAGCTCTCTGAACCTTTTGTAAGCTTTTCTTTTCTTGACTAGATTTATTACAGCCTTTGTACACCACGGTCCCTCTACCCTACCATAACTTCCCTGTCTCATTGGAATGTCCCTATACAGAACTCTACACAAATATCCCCTGAATACTTGCCACATTTTTTCTGTACTTTTCCCTGAGAACATCTGTTTCTAATTTAAGCCTCTAATTTAAGCCTGATAGCCTCATAATTCCCCTTACTCCAATTAAATGTTTTCCTAACTTGTCTGTTCCTATCTCTCTCCAATGCTATTGTAAAGGAAATAAAATTATGATCACTGTCTTCAAAATGCTCTCCCACTGAGAGATCTGACACCTGACCAGATTCATTTCCCAATACCAAATCAAGTACAGCTTCTCCTCTTGTAGGCTTATCTACATACTGTGTCAAGAAACCTTCCTGAACACACCTAACAAACTCCACCCCATCTAAACCCCTTGCTCTAGGGAGATGCCAATTGATATTTGGGAAATTAAATTCTCCCATCACGACAACTCTGTTATTATTACGTCTTTCCAGGATCTGTTTCCCTATCTGCTCCTAGATATACTTGTTACTATTGGGCGCCCTATAAAAAAACACCCAGTAAAGTTATTGACCTCTTCCTAACCTCCACCCACAGAGACTCTGTAGACAATTCCTCCATGGCGTCCACCTTTTCTGCAGCCATGACACTATCCCTGATCAACAGTGCCACGCCCCCACCTCTTTGCCTCCCTCACTGTCCTTTCTGAAACATCTAATACCCTGCACTTGAAGTAACCAATCTTGTCCCTGAGCCATCAAAGTCTCTGTAATGGCCACCACTTCATATTTCCAAGTACTGATCCATGCTCTAAGCTCATCCGCTTTGTTCACAACACTCCTTGCGTTAAAATAGAGACATCTCAAGCCTTCGGTCTCAGAGCGTCCCTTCTCTATCACTTGCCTATCCTCCTTCTTGCTCTTCCTACAAGCTTTCTCTATTTGTGAGCTAACCTCCTCTTCTCCAGTCTCTTCAGTTCAGTTCCCACCCCCCCCCCCAACAATTCTAGTTTAAATTCTCCCCAGTAGCCTTCGCAAACCTCCCCGCCAGGATATTGGTCCCCCTGGGATTCAAGTGCAACCCGTCCTTTTTGTACAGGTTACACCTGTCCCAAAAGAGGTCCCAATGATCCAAAAATCTGAATCCCTGCCCCCTGCTCCAATCCCTCAGCCACACATTTATCCTCCACCTCATTCTATTCCTGAGATTACTACCTTTGCGATCCTGCTTCTCAACTTCCTTCCTAACTCCCTGTAGTCTTTTTTCAGGACCTCTTCCCTTTTCCTACCTATGTCATTGGTACTAATATATACCACGAACTCTGGCTGTTCTCCCTCCCACTGCAGGGTATCGGATCCTGGCACCTGGGAGGCAAACTACCATCCAAGTTTCTTTCCTGCATCCACAGAATCGCCTGTTTGACCCCTATCGCTACTGCCTTCCTCTTCCCTTCCCTACCCTTCTGAGCCACAGGGCCAGACTCTGTGCCAGAGGCACGGCCACTGCTGCTTCCCCCAGATAGGCTGTCTGTCCCAACAGTACTCAAACAGGAGTACTTATTGTCAAGGGGTACCGTCACAGGGGTACTCTCTAGTACCTGACTCTTCCCCTTCCTGACTGTGACCCACTTGTCTGTCTCCTGTAGCCCCGGTGTGACCACCTGCCTATAACTCCTCGCTCTCCTTGACGAAGGTCATTGAGCTGCATCTCCAGTTCCCTAACTTGGTCCCTTAGAAGCTGCAGCTCGACACACCTGGTGCAAATATGGCCATCTGGGAGGCTGGTAGACTCCAGGGCCCTCCCCACATCTGACACTGAGCACAGAAAACTGGCCTCACACACATACTTCCTACCTCGCCTTGTCCCATTACCGCCTGAGCCTGTTGAGCCAAAGCCCTATCACTTTGCTAACTCTCACTCTGCTGCCTCTCACTACGCTGCCCGCTGGATACGGCAGTCTTCTTTTTAAACCTTTCACGCTCTACTGGCTGACGTCACGTGCCTGCGCAGTCTCACCTCTCTTTAACCCGAGTAGAGTAAAAAAAACTCCCTTCACTCCAAAAAATTAGCAGCCTTCTTGCTCCGAATCAATAGTTTTTTTAAATGTCCCCAATATATCTGCCTCTACTATCACCTCTGGCAGCGTGTTCCATGTACTTATCACTCTCTATGTAAAAAGAAAACTTACCTCTGACATCTCCCCTACACTTTCCTCCAATCACCTTTAAAATTATGCCCTCTTGTATGAAACCCATTTTTACTGGGTGTCTCTAGAGATGTGGCTTGTTAGGCCCTTCACTAACAGCCACTGGACTCAGCAGTGAGAAAATCACCTTTCTCAAACTCCATCCATCTAGGTCAGTATGACTTGGGCCCCACCAAAGCAGAGAAGTTGGGATGTCTCGACCACCCAAACCCCAATCTGTGTGAATACTGCACCCATGCAATTAGCTGTCAGCAAGAAATAAAAGTAAGTGTATTTACAAATATTAGCTAGTAGGAAAAAGAAAAGGAAAAATATATGAAAAGGGCCCATTACAGTTAACCTAGTCCACATAAGTTGGAGCACATCTTGTAGTTTTCTTTAACTCACTAACTGGACCCACTGTCTGCGTGAAAGCACGCTCAAAATCCACCTCAAACAAACAAGCTCCCCATGGGAGTATTGGCTCTTCCTCCTTGAAGCCGCTCATCTGCACAAAGCACCTTGTGCAACAGGTGGCATCCTCAGCCATCTTCCCTCCTGTCTTCTCCCAGCTCTCTCCAAAAAGACTGACCCACACCAGCATTTGTCCCAAAAACCACTCTGCCCAGCGTGCTCCTGAACCTTCAAAAAGTTCTCTCCATTTCTCTCCTTGCATGCTCCCATGAGCTTTCTCACAACAAAAATATTTGTTCCCACAAGGATGGAAGCTCTGCCCTTTTCAACCAGATCTGGGCAGATTAACACTGGTGTGTCAATAGTCCCAGTTACTCTAACACCTGCTTCTGAAAACTCCAATTTCAATGACAAGTAACCATTATACAGGTACTCATCAGTACTGAGCTCCTGAAACTCAAAAGCACTGAGTGGCTTCAATGATAAATGTGTCAAATGTCAGTTGTAAAATTATCTATAAAGCAAAGTAACTTGAGAACCTGTGTCAAGTGTGGCTCTCGCATGAACACTTTCAATCCACATGGATACACCAGAGCTTGGTCCCACTAACCCTTCGGGAATAGTGTTTTGTACTTTAGTATTTCCCTTGATACACTGATAGGAATGTATTCTCTCCAAAACGTCAGTCCATTCCGTTACTGGGTCCCTCTGAGGTTTTACCTTTCTTCTTTGCTGTTTGATTAACCACTGAGTTATTTTCTGAAGATCTTCCTGTCCTTCACACTCCCGCTTGAAACATCCATCTTCTCCACAGTTGTAACAGAAAATACTGGTCATTTCCCTGGCCAAAGGACCTCAATTAGTAACAACCCAGATTGGTACGTCCCACTAGTGGGTCTGGCTTCCTGCCAGCCTTGTCATGCTTGGTAAAAACACCAACTGATATATTCCAAAATACCTTGGCCATCAGATCTTTCATGACATCCTGCAAAACCCCGGTTTATGTGGCAGCAGGAGTCACTTAGCAGCAGAGGCTACTAACAAGGACTTTGCCTTGTAGACAAAGGCCTCCCCCTCTTCCATCGCATTTTCCTCCTCTCTAAATTCTCTGAGTAACTCAGTAAAAGATGGGGGAGGGCGCATCCTGCAGGTCATTCGAATACATAGAGCCATCACGTCATTTGACAGCGTGGTCTTCACAACTTGCTCCATCCTCAAGCAGTTTCTCTCAGATAGTTGAATGCCCCCTTTGTGGCACAAACAATGCAGCAGCTTCTCCAAGCCGAAAATGTAGGCAGACAACTTCTCTCCTTCTTCCTGATATGTGTGTCTAAATTTCATCCTAAGATTGGCTGCACTTCCAGCAGTGCCAAGAACACCTCCCAGAGCTTGCAGGTAATTAGCTGATGTAACTAATGGATTTTCTACCTTGAGGAACCTCAATATATCAGCTGCTGGATCCTTTAAGATGTCTACTCAGCCCAAGCTTCATATTCTTCTTCCCCTCGAGTGTGGACTTGACCCCAGAGAACACTCCCAGTCTACAACAACTTTGGCTCCCCGCAGATATAATTTTGCATTTATCAACCAGTGATGTAATAGCCAAAACCAATTCAGAATATAAATCAACTGCTGAAGGACTGATTAGACCTTTCAATAAGACAACTCCTTCCCCTCACTCCACAGGAATAAAAGCAACTTGTCTTTAAAGTCTCCACCCTCAGCTACGGGAAACTCAACTTCTAATTCGGCACCATCACCAACACTCCTCTCTTCTCCAAAAGTATGGCTGACCCATGGCCCCACCTCTTCAGGTACACCAATCGTACGAGGCAGATCCACTCTCATCAGGCCTGAACTAAAACAACATCTTTGCCTGCTACTTGGTTAAACTACCGTTTTATGATTCTAACTTTCCCTAGTACTGGAACTGAACTTAAAACTCAGATCAGCAATTCAACTGGGCTGCAGATATCCACCCAGCTCAGAACACAAGCCTTAGTTACAAGTAATCTCTTTGAATCACACCAACGTTTAATCTTGGCAGTGTTCATCATCACACATCTTAATCACTTTCCCAGACAATAGTTTAACACAGGCTTAAACGCTCAAACCACCTAATCAATTCTTAGAGCAATTATGCAGTATTCAGCGAATCAAATCACAGATGGTAGCCCCCACAATGAAACCTCCTTTTGCCAGGCGTCTCTAGAGATGCAATTCGTTAGCCTCTGGCTAACACCCACTGGACTCTGCGGTGAGAAGACCACCTTTCTCAAACTCCATACGTCTAGAGTCAGTATGACTTGGGTCCCACTAGAACTGGCAAGTTGGGTTGTCTCGACCACCTGAACCCCAATCTGTGTGAATACTCTGTAATTGCTGCCCCCATACAATTAGCAATCAACAAGAAATAACAGACTGTACACTGCGCACAACTATAAAGTATATTTACAAGTGCCAGTTGTAAAGGAGAAAAAGGAGAAAAATAAAAAGGGCCCATTACAGTTAACCCAGTCCAACTGTGTACATGAGTTGGAACTCATCTTGAAGCTGTCTTTAACTCGCATGCTGAATCCACAATCTGCATGAAAGCACATTCCACCTTCCAAATGTCATTCAAAATCCACCTCAAACAGACTCCCCCCCCCCCCCCCCCCCCCCCCAGGAGAATATCGGTCCTTCCTCCTTGAAGCCATTCATCTGGACAAAGCACCTCCTGTAACAGGGACAGCATCCTCAGCCATCTTCCCTCCTGGCTTCTCCCCGCTCCCCCCAAAAAGACCTCGACCCACACTGGTGTCCATCTCAAAGCCTCTCTGCCCAGCGTTCTCTAGAACCTTCTCCCAATTCCACCATCCTGACTGGCTGACACGACATTCCTAAGTTGAACAACATAGCCTCTTCTCTTTAGCTCAAACCTAAACATGTAAAAGTAGAACAGACTACTCTTACAGAACTGCTATAATGAAATGCCTGCAGCATAACAATAAAAATCTTAACCAGGATATTACACATATTAGCCATTTCCACTGTGGAGTCTCTGACCAGTCACTCAAACTGTGCCTCTTATTGTGTTGTACACGTTTATCAAGTCACTTCTCGTGCTGCTTCGCTCCAAAGAGAAAAGCCCTAGCTCACTCAACCTATCCTCATAAGACATGCTCTATGATCCAGGTGGCATCCTGGTAAATTACCTCGGCACCTTCTCTAAAGCTTCCACATTCTTCTAATAATGGGGCAATCAGAATGGAACACAATGTTCCAAATGAGGTTTTTTATTTGAGAAAATTGTCATAATTTTTCTTGCTATAAACACATTTGATGTGCATTCTTTTATCTATGATTTGATATACAAGATTTTTAATGATAAATATTATGCTCTTTATAATATATTGCTCTGCTATCCAATAATTTGTCTGAATTAACCATAGCAGAATAGTTTAAGATACTTTTTTTTTACACTCAAATTTTCCTGAATTAATATATTTCAGAGGATCAAAAGATTGGTGTTGGGGCAGTGATCTGGGCAGAAGGAAAGTCAGTAAGTTTTAGCTTTTTGTTTCGTGCTTTTGAAAATAAAATGTTTTATAATTTCTGCCTGAGTCATTTAGTTTGTTATTTGATTTTGATTGTCATTATTTCTCTTGATGAGAGCTCTTTGTCAGAAATACAAAATAATAATCATGATCTTTTTTCTAAGTTTTGGGCGCTCTGTAGCCAAGGTCAGTTCCTCTTTTAAACTGCGTGAGCTTTTGTCAGAAAGTCAAGACAAATTTGTTAACTAATTTTCCTGTTTCTCCTCAGCCAATTGCATCATGTCTGCCACACCCTCCAGCATCCCTATGAATCAGCATAGATTGAGAAAAAGGGAAGAGAATAGTGCCCATCTTGATTTTGTTACATCAAAGACCACTTGAAAATTTTCAGGCTATTAGATTATGTAATTGTGAAACTGATGAATAAAACATTAACAGTTTTTATATTTTATTGAGATGCAAGGTGTGATTGATAAGTTCGTGGCCTTAAGGTGGCAGGAATCAATTTTACAGAACTTAGCACTTTTATTTTTCAACATAGTCCCCTCCTACATTTACACACTTAGTCCAGCGGTCATGGAGCATACGGATCTTGGACCTCGAAGAAGTGTCCACAGCAGGGGTGATTGATAAGTTCGTGGCCTAAGGTAGAACGAGATGAGTTATACTGCTCTCATTACAAGCATATGCAGGTCAACTCTTTGAGTGATTATGGAGAAAGTTTGAAGTTAATAACTCATCTCCTTCTACCTTAGGCCACGAACTTATCAATCACCCTTGCTGTGGACACTTCTTCGAGGTCCAAGATCCGTATGCTCCACGACCGCTGGACTAAATGTGTAAATGTAGGAGGGGACAATGTTGAAAAATAAATATGCTAGGTTTTCTAAAATCGACTCCTTCTACCTTAGGCCACAAACTTATCAATAACCCCTCGTACAGTGCAGAATAGGCCCTTCCAGCCCTTTGAGCTGCACCACCCAGTAGCCCCTGATTTAACCCAAAACTAACCACAGGACAATTTACAATGATCAATTGACCTACCAACTGGTACATCTTTGGACAGTGGGAGGAAACCCATGCAGTCAGGAGGAGAGCATATAAACTCCTTACAGACAGTGGCAAGAATTGAACTGGGGTCATTGGTACTGTGAAGTGTTGTGCTAACAACTGTGCTACCGTGCTGCCCAAGGAATTCCTTCAATTGTATTATTTGTTCCCACTAGTTTATTGTCATCTTATTATTTATTCTCACCCAGTAGGAAACGCACAAAGGAAATTTTCCTTTTATTTGTATCTAACAACCTGTTCTAGCAAGTGTGGCGACCATGTCATTTGAACTTGGTCTAGAGTTTTGGGAGGCCATTTACATCTGTAGTCTGTAATCTGAAGGCCATATCAGCATTATTATCTATGCTTGTCTAACACACTTTATTTAGCAATCTTTGTGGTTTGGCTTTGACCATTGAACTAAAGTAAGGCATCATTGCATATAAATTAACTCTCTAAGCCATTAATCATCCTCTGCTTCCCATTAAGTTTCAGACAGATGAAACACTGCTTAATGTTTTGTCTAAGAATGATTTTGAGCGGGCAAACATTATGAATGTCTACAGTAAAGAGTAACACAATGAGTGGTTCTGTATATTTCTAGCTGGTACACTAACATGCTTTAAAACAGTATGTATCAAAAAGCTAAATGACATAAAATGCCTGTCCTGTTCAGGATATCACCCCTGAATTTAGTCAAAGTTTACTCGTCTCTAATGATCAGACCAGACAGTGGCCACATGATTACTGATGAATGTCTGCAATGCACACAGAACGCTGGAGGAACTCAGCAAGCCAGGTAGCATCTACGGAAAAGAGTAAACAGTCAACGTTTCAAGTTGCAACCCTTCATCAGTCCTTTTCCATAAATGTTGCCTGGCCTGTTGATTTCCTCCAGCATTTTGTATGTGTTGCTTGGATTTCCAACATCTGTAGGTTTTCTTTTGTTACCAATTAATGTTTTCTCGCTTCACACCAAGTAACTGTCTTTTCTTTATTATAGAGTAATTGTGATGCAACAGGAGCAAGGTATCTGATTGGATGTGGTTATAACGCCTATCCAACAGGGTCTGAATATGCAGACTTCCCTCAGATGGATGAAAAGCAGCAGAAAGACAGAGAAGCCAGGAAGTTTCGGTACATTGTACATGCTGAACAAAATGCTTTAACTTTCCGGTAAGCATTCAGATTACTTTAGTGCAACTTACACTTTGACAACTTTGACTATTTACGTAGAAAGAAAAAAATATATACAGTGTCCTTCACAACTCCAAGATATCCCAAAGTGCATTACGCCAAATTAAGTGCTTTTCAGAAGTATCTTCGTATTTCGCAGGACAGAGGATGACTTGATTCCACTCTGATTTCAAAGGTGGGAAAAGCCAATGTGGGAATCACAAACTTTTCCACAGCTGGTTTGTAAGATGGTGTATTCCTTTGAGTGTTTATGCTGGGCTTCTATGTGCATTTAATGCATGGATATGACATTCTTAATACTGTTCCAAATGATCCTTCTCTATTTTGAACAGTCATGAGCCAGGATTCCCAGGGGTTAGTAGATTGTTGCATTACTTCAAGGATGCTTTTAGCATTTAATTGAGTATTACCCTCTCTCTGCCTAGTAATCTCTTTCAGAAAGTGTAATCACACTAGGAATAGCAATAACTAATTTGGCCACAGTTAGGTCCTACAACCAGCTGATGACAGCATTTGGCAGGTTATCAAGTTATAGAGTGGTTGTTTGATTTATAAGTGTTCACTTATTAAGGTGACACTTCACCTGAGAGTCTGTCGGAGTCATCTACTGTACCCAGTGTTCCCAGTGTGGCCTCTTCAACATCAGTGAGACCTGATTTAGATTGGTGGACTGCTTCATCGAGCACCTTCGCTCCCTCTGCCATAAATGGCAGGATTTCAATTGACTTTCCATTCCAACATGTCAGTCCATGGCCTCCTCAACTGCAACAATTAGGCCACACTCAGGTTGGAGGAGCAGCACCTCATATTCCATCTGGATGGCTTCCAACCTGAAGCCATGAACACTAATTTCAACCCCCGGCTCTCTTTCTCCATTTACCATTCTGGTTCCCCTCTACCCCTTCTCACCTGCCCATCGCCTTACTCTGGTGCCCCTCTTCCTTCCTATTCTTCCATAGTCCATATTCCTCTCCTATCAGATCCCTGCTTTTGCAGCCATTTATCTCTTCCCATCTATCACCTCCCAAACTCTTGCTTCATTTCCCCTTCCCCACCTAACCATTTGCTCTTCACCTGGTTATCCCCTGCCATCTGGTCCATCTTCACCTCTCCCCTCCTTATCCTGGCTTCTTCCCCCTTCGTTTCCATCCTGATAAAGGGTCTTAGCCTGAAACATCATCAATTTATTCCTCTCCATAGATCTGCTTGACGTGCTGAGTTCCTCCAGCACTTTTTGTTTGTGTGTGTGTGTGCACAATGCGTGTGTGTCACAAGATTTTCCAGCATCTACATAATCTCTTGTATTTATTAGTAATTGTTCTATGTGTTTCTTTTTGCAGATGTCAGGATATAAAAGAAGATGAGAAAACCATGATATTTGTTACCAAATGCCCATGTGATGAATGTATACCCTTAATAAATAGCGCTGGTATCAAACAGATATATACAGGTGACCTCGATGCTGGGAAAGTAAAAGCTGATATATCCTATCAGAAATTCTCTGGTCTACAAGGAGTGAAGAAGTTTACAGTAAGTGTCACATTACAAATTATAAGTACTCAAGAAAAATGCAGGATGTGCAAGTCAATCACTCCTTGTATTACTGAAGTATTAACTCAGATTGATACTGGTATCCAAACATTGTATGGTAAAACAAGATGTTGCCTAGCCTTCACATTAGTAGCTGAGATAACTAAGGGAGCATTGCATACTGGGCTAATGAGATTGCAAGATTTGAATTTTTTGATTTTCGAGCATGAATATTTTTGGAACTTCTGGAATGTGCCAATTTCCATATTTCATGCACACAAACAATTCCCAACTTCATTGGTTACTCTTCACTGGGATTTGGCCCACAGTGCTTCAATGTTAAAATCCTTGCAGAGTCCAGATTTAGAGTGTAAGCTTATTGCATTGTTACTGTTTGTGCTTCAATCTGCTTGCTTAACCCATGTTAGTTTAGTGCATTCCTATCAATAGAGAAGTATGGATACAAGGGATCAGTTTTTAGGTAACTTGAATCTTTCTGAATCAATTGAATATACTTAATTGTTTTTAATTGATTATAAATTTTATTATGTGTTTTACGAAATATAAATTGTCCTTAGTTTATGAGTGTTTCTGAATGTCATGATACTGAGATGTTCAGAGTTTTTGATAGATTTGACCATTGTCTAAGGCTGCAACCAGACTTAATAATTGCTCATAATTTATTCAGCTGCTTCAATTTTTTGAAAACAAACCATCTGGAAATTAAAAACTTGGTCACTTTCAAGGATAGTAGCAATCAGATTGTCTTAAATTCAGTTGGTTCATTAATGTCCCTTTATGGGACAAAATCTGCAATCCATTCATGATACAGTCAATATGTGAAAGCAATCACACAACAATAAAGCGGATACTCTAGAGTAGCCTTTTGAATCTCTTAATGTTAAATATACCGTTAAAGCATTGATATGCCTATTTCAGGATGAGATAAATATACAGGATTGTGTAACAAGCTAACGGGTCTCTATTGAGGACAGATCCAGCCTCCACTGAGGATAGTTATTAGATATGATGATTTATAGCTTCAAATTTCAAAGTTGTAGATTTATTTCCCTTATGACATACTATGTAGGCGGAGGTATTTTTGCAGTATTGAGGGAGTGTAACACTGTTGCTTATTTAATGTTTTGTATAGATCTAATAAAATGTTCCTCTCATATTCTATGCTGTGGCAAATATAGCATATGCTTTTTGATTCCCACTATCTACTTCTCTGCTACAAATACCTTTGTTTCTTTATACTTGTTGTTATCCTATCTTTGAGCACATATTGCCTTGACTGATTTGCCCTCTCCAAATGCATTTTCTGACACTTTTCCATAACGCAATCCATTAACCACTTTTATGTCTAGTGATATATGAAGCCTTGAACTTGATTCCTCAAGAATACTGACAATTTTGATATATTTGTCGAATTTCTTAATCATTGCTTCTACTTTTAAGTTAAGTTATTTTCATATCTTGAGAAACGAGGAACCTTCTGCAAAGCCCTGCAAAACCCCACTGCAAATAGCCCTATTATCACAAACAGTAATAATCATTAACTTTTGGTTTATTTTTGGTTCATTTTTGAACATATGACTTTTAATTTCTTGATCAACTTCTTATTGATGATTTTGCCAAATGATTTACAGGAAGTGTGTTCCCTTCACAGATATTTCTTGTTAAAACTTTCAAAAATAATTCAGTCAGGTTAGTCAGTTGGCTATTCTGCATGAATATACTGTAATTGATTAACCAATGTCTTATTCCATCTCCTGGAAATTGTTCCAATCATTTTTCACTGCCGATGTTGGGATTGGCCTCTAGCTGCACAATCTTTTTCTTGTTTAAATAACTACTATTTTTACTGTATTCCGGCTTCCGCCACCATAATGTAGCCAAAAGAAATTGGAACGTTAATAGTATCTATGCCGTTTCCTCCCTTACTTCCTTTTAAATGTCTGAAATATAATATAGTCTGATGATCATCTACTTAAAGCGGGACGCTTTAATATTCCATGTTGGTTTATTAATTTCAAAATTTCATATTCTTCATTAATTTTAATAGCCACATCAGTGTTTTCCAGTAAAGTCTAACACATACTGTTGAATTAGAAATATATACAGTATGTTTTCTACCTGAACACTTGGAATTCAATTTAAGCTGTAACAGGATGCTCTATTATTTGTTATTCAATTTTGATGTTTTTATAATCTATGATCTTACTTTCATATCTCTTTGCTTCCTTGGTGTCATTATTTCCTTTTCAGTTTTCATCCCTGAAGCTCCTATACTCGCATATGCTTTCAACTTGTATCATTCATGGATGTGTAGATTTCTCTTTTAGCTCCCAGATTTCTTTTATCTAGAATATATTTCCTTGATGTTCCTCTATCCTTTGCCTGTTGGTGAAACCATTATAGTGAGCTCAGCCTCAGTGATAGGAGAATTATTAGAGAAAATCCTAAAGAATAGGATTTCTGTACATTGTAAAGGCAAGGACTGCTTTGTAGGGAAGAAATCCTGCCTTACTAATATGAAAGAGTTTTCTTGAGGAGCTAACTAGGAAGATTGATGAAGGCATGGTGATAGACATTATCCATGTACTTTTGACAAAACGTTTGACAAGCTCCCACATGGCACATTCACCCAGAATTCAACACACATGGCATCCAAAGTAAGCTAACAAATTTGATCCAAGCTGGATGGTGAGAGGATAGTGGTGGAAGGATGCTTTCAAGTGCAAGTTTATTCTTGTAGGTGTACTTGTCATCAAAATTAGCTTTATGCAGCACATTACAAAAATAACACATAAATGAATGTAGAATTTTATTCATGTAAATTACATGAAAAAACATTATGACAAGAGTGTAAATTGGGGGAGAGAAATAAGAAATCATCTTATTAAGAAATGGTCCAAGATAATGTTGGAGTTTTGCAGGACAGTTCAAGAACATAACGGCAGTGGGGAAGAAGCTGTTCTTGAACTGAGGTGCAGGTCTTCAGGCTTCTGTTCTTTTATTCCTGTTATTCCTTTTGTTAGTAATTTTATGTCTTTGCACTGTACTATTACTGCTGCAAAACAACAAATCTCATGTCACTGAAGTCAGTGATAATAAATCTGATTTTGATTCCTACCTGATTGGAGCAGCGAAAAGAGCACATGGCCTGGGTTGTGGGAGTCCTTAATGCTAAATTTTGCCTTCCTGAAATATTTCTTTGTTCTGAATGGTGAGAAGAGCTGAACCTGTGATGGAACCAGCTGAGTTGACACACTCTGTATCCTCTTGTACTTCTGTGCATTGGAGTTACCATAGCAGATGGTGATACAACCAGTCAGAAGGCTTTCCACAGTAAAGTTTGTCAGAATGTTCAAATACATGCAGAATCTCCTTAAGCTTATAAGGAAGTAGATACACTGATTTTTGATTGGACTGGTGTGCGACCTGGATCGATGCTGGGACTCTTGTATTTTGTGCTTGTGTATTGATAACTTAGACATTAATTTAGGAGGTGTTGGATCTCTGTTTAATTTCTGATCCTTGGTGTTCTTCCAGGAGTTAAAATGGAGAGCTGTCTTAATTCCATGATTTCAGTTTTATTATAGAGTACAGACAAACATACAAATACTAAGCAAACTAAATCAAGAGCTGAGAAATAGTGCTGGGGGGGGGGGGGAATTAATGCTAAAGGGTATAAAAGGTGGCACTTCTGAAAAATCTATCACTTTTCATAAGATAAAAGAATTTCCTTAGATAGGAATGAATGAATGAAATAACCTGCAAAATTAAAACAATGACATCACTTGGGTGATGTGCTAGTACCTAGCTAGTGAAACATGAGAAAGGTGATAAAGCATTAGTTTAGCTGGTGAGTGTGAAAAATACATGAGTTTGTTAAAAAAGTACAAATCTTATGAAAAGGATTATTAAAAAATGGTTTTCAGCAAAGCATGATTAGTAAGTTCTTGAATGACATGAAAGTTTTTGGAGTTGTGGATAACGGAAAAACATTGTACAAGGCTGCAAAATTGACTAGATGTAAAATTGGGCAGAGCACTGGCAGATGGAATTTAATCCCAACAAGTGTGAAGAATTGCATTTTGGTAAGACAAGTAGGTGTGGAACATGTACAGTAAATGTAAGGCACTAGGGAATGTGATAAACAAAGACACCTTTGGGTTCCAAGCCATGGTTCCCTGAGGTGGATACAATAGGATCTTTGAGACTACTGGATAGGTACATGGAGCTTAGAAAAATAGAGGGCAATGGGTAACCCTAAGTAAGTTCTAAGGTAAGAACATGTTCAGCACAGCTTTGTTGGCCGAAGGGTCTGTATTGTGCTGTAAGTTTTCTATGTTTCTATGAAATTGGCATACTGGATCAATAGGATGGTGAAGAAGACATGCTTGCCTTGTCAGGGCCTAGAATATAAATGTTGGAAAGTTATGTTGCAACCATACAAAACACTTGTTAAGCCACACTTGGAGTATCGTATGCATTTCTGATTGCCATATTATAGGAAGATGTAAGAGGAGACATGTCAGAATTCACCTGGGTTGGAAGACTTTAGTTTTAGGCAGAGTTTATATGGGATGTATTGTTTTGAAGGAGTCTAATAGAGGTATATAAAATCATGAGAGGCAGAGTGTAGATATTCAGAATCTTCTTTTTCACATGGAGACAAGAGGGCATATATTACCTTTCCAGGTCCTATATATTGTTTAATATAAGATGATATGTATCATAATTTTCTGAAATATGACGCTGTGTCATCCATGCATGCATCAAGAAAGGAGTTTAAAAAGAAATCATCTTTAATTATTTACTTGGTTTCATAAAAATTTCTCATTGAATGTATATTCTATATCTCACATATTAGGTAGTGACATAAGAATTCTGAAAAGCTAATTTCCATTACCTTTAGAGGGTGTCACCTGTAATAATTTTAAATTTTTGACTCCTGGAAAGAAATCCAGATGCCTTGTTGATGTTTTGATTGTGTAGTTGATTAGGAGTAAACTGTTGGTAATAAGATGGATTGGATTTTGTGAGCTGGACATATTGGACGATTGCTGTAACTATACTGGAAGAGCTGGAGTGGAGCCACGGTCTGTCTGATACTAGTCAGTACAATAACCCATAACCACAGCCAGTGTACTCAGCCATCTCTTCCTGTACATGAAGTGAATTAAATCGGCTGACAGTTGGCTTCTGTGAGGTTGGAGATTTCAGGAGGAAACTATGGACTTCCGACTGAACATGGCTACAAATGTTTCAGTCTTGCTTTTCTCTTTCATTTTGGGCCCCATTATTGTTGTGTATTGTTGTATTTTTGTTAATGAGGTTCGACTTGTCACTGAATACTCAAACAAATTTCTGCAGGTATATGCTGTTGAAAATGTCCTGACTGGTTACATCGTGGTTTAGTACAGCAACTTGAATGTGCAGGAGCATGAGAAGCTGCAAAGAGTAGTGGACTCTGCCCAGTACATCATGGGCACATCACTTCCCACCATTGGTAGCATCTGCAGGAAGTGCTGCCTCCAGAAGGCACCATCCATCATCAATGATCCACACCATGTGCCATCTTTTCACAGCTACCATCAGGCAGGAGGTACAGAAGCCTGAATTCCCACACAACTGGCTCAAATACAACTACTTCCCTTCGACCATTCAGTTCTCTGACCAACCAGCAAACCTCTATCACTGAAGTTTAACAGCACCACAACCACTTTGATCACTTTTTAAAAATTCTAATTGTTTTCTTTAAAAATTCTGTAAAAATTGTATACAATATATGTTTTTTCTTGTGAGTTCTGTTTATGTGATGCTATGAGCCTGTGATGCTGATGCAAGTTTTATGTTGCACTAGTCCATACATGTATTTGTACTTTTGACAATAAGCTCATCAATATTTGCAGTGGCAACCTCAGTGCTAGTTTTTGAGATAAAATTCATAGTAAGATTTATTAGAGAAGACTCATTTAAAATCTTGATTTTTCATGTATATAAAACTTACGTTTTTTTTTCCAGTGGCAGAAAAATCCAGCCCACAGTATTTTAGAATCAGGTGTCCAAACTGTTCACAGTGAGTACCTGTTTATTGATAAAGGCTTCGACCTCTATGCACTGGATAGTGTAGAATGTCATAATTTAGGGGAGTGCCTTGTAATGTCAACATAATAACCGTGAATCATGTGCTTTATCCAAGGGTACTTTTATATTGCTTCTAATAACCATTTGCATGAAAGTTGTCAAGCCAACTTCCGTACATAATTCTCCCTGCTTCAGAATTTTTTTGTGTGCCATACTCTGCCAGGGCCTCGGCGACCATTTATTTTTTCAGGTGGTTGTCTTGGAGGCAAGATTCTGTGAGTGGTCCCCCACGTCCTTCTCACAGCACAGCGGTTTTTTTTTACGAGGCCAAGTTGCGAGCTCGACACTCAACCCAGCACAGATGGAAAGTGTGTCCAGGACTGGATTTGAACACGGCAACCTTCGCTCTGGAGTCTTGCACTGATGTCACTGCGCCATCAGCCAGCAGAATATTTAACAGATTTTTTAAAAAAGATCTGTTTCAGATTTCCTGTCTATTTACAGTAATTTATAAATAGGCAGGAAATCACCAGACCTGAGATAAAGGAGAGAGCGCAAGGGCTAGCCGTTGGTCTGGGTTAGTAAATGACACACTTCCTCTGTTTCTCCGCCTTGTTGTTAATTTAAAGGGAATAGCTTTCTTTTAAGTATCCTATTGAACTTCAATAGCAGACCACATCCCCAGTGCCCCTTCTCCCTATCTGGCCATTACAAAATTTATAAAGAATTTTGATTTACAATGCACAGTGAAAGAAAATAGGAATTGCAAATTCAAAGCAGTGACAAATAATTACAAAAAGTATTCAAATCTATTTAAAGTTGCAAATAAAATAATTTCTTTGTTTGGTTACATAAAAACAATTTCATCCACAATTTTAGAGCATACATTAGTAGCCCAACTGTTCACTACTTCACTGCTTTTTCACCTCTCAATGAGATGGATGAGCTTGGTGCAGTGAGATCAGCTTCTCAACATCAGGCTGAATGTCACTCAGGAGTCTCAGGTCCCCATGTTCAGTAATTTGCCGTCTGTTTTGTTACTTTGAAAGAAGTTGGGCGACTGAACTGAAACTATGCTGCACTGTAAAACAGTACTCAGAACCTCCCTGTTTGTTGGCAGAATCAATTCTTCTCCAGTTGTATGGGGCTTTCGAGATTTAGTGATGGATGAGCAATGAAATATTGGATGAAGCACACAAACCATCACTGTTTTGCTGAGAAGTGCTGGCAAATATCTTTTAAAGTGTTTTATATTTCTGAAAGTTTTCACAAAATGACTGAAAATAAGGCAGGTTCTTGCTTGCTTTATCAGAGTGTATTCCCTGATATTCCCAGAGTGTTCAAGGAGTCTGGATGGTTACATTGCTTTATTTGGAAAAAAAATCTTTTCACACAACAGACACATGGGCTGCTGTTGGTTGCTTAGTGCTGGTATAAAAACATATTTCAGAGTCTCCACACTATACGGTACACTTTTTCATTTAGTTTGCTTCTGCCATTCTCTTTATGGCTTAATGACAACAGTTAATAACCTACCACCCCATGAACCTCTACATCCAACACTCCACAGCTGTTCTTATCTCAGATCCTTTGTCTCCATCACATCTGTTCCTAGGATGAGTCTTTCCTTTCTAGGACATCAGAGATGTCCTCTTTCTTTGAAGAATGGGGTTTCCCTTCCTCCAACATTGATGCTGCTCTCACCCACATCTCCTCCATACCCCAGACATCCACATTTACTCCATCTTCCCGCCACCCTAACAGGGATAGAGTTCCTTTTGTCCTCACTTACAGCCTCATTGGCCTCTGCATCCAACACATCATTCTCCACAACTTCTGCCAGCTTCAGTGGTATCTTACCACCAAATGCATCTTTACTTCCCAAACTCTCCACTTTTGGCTGGTCGCTTCCTCCATGATTCCCTTGTCCATTCATCCCTCCTGGCAGGTATCCCTGCAAGCCAGAGAAATGCTACACCTCCCTTGTCTCCATTCAGTGCCCCAAACAGTCCCTCCAGGTGAGGCAACACTTCACTTGCGAATCTTTGGGATCATTTATTGTATCTGCTCCTCCTGATGCAGCCTGCTGTACATTGGTGAGATGCAATTTAAATTGGAGGATCACTTTGTCAAGCATCTCTGCTCCATCTGCCGAAAGTGGATTTTCCCGGAGGCTGACCATTGTAACTCCAATCTCCATTCCCATCTGACATATCGATCCATGGCTTCCTCTTTTCTGCTACGATGAGGCCACTCTCCGTTGGAGGAGCAACATCTCATAGTATGCATAGGTAGCCCCCAACCAAATGGCATGAGCATCAATTTCTCCTTCCGGTATAATTTTTCCTCTTTTATTTTCTTTTCACCTCCTCTTCCCTCTTTTTCTATTTCCCACTCTGGCCTCTTACCTCTTCTCCTCGCCTGCATATCACCACTCCCTGTTGCTGCTCCTCCTTCCCTTTCTACCATGGTCCACTCTCCTCTCAGATTACTTCTTCTCTAGCCCTTTATCTTTCTCGCCCATCTGATTTCACCTGCCACCTAGCTTGTCCTCCTTCCCCTTCCCCACATTTTTATTCTGTTGACTTCCCTTTTCCTTTCCAGTCTTAATGAAGAGCCTCTCTCTGAAACATTGACTGGGTATTCCTTTTTGTATATGTTGCCTGATTTGTTGAGTTCCTCCAGCATTTTGTGTGTATGTTGACTACGGTCAATTGCCTTTTGTTTAAGTCCAACGAGTGCTACGATTGGTAAAAGGGTAAGTTATGACATCATCATAGCTCAGGCAAAACCTGGCTCTGTCTGAAGGTATATAGAGTGGGGCAGTGATATCTCAGTTGGGTCCTGGGGTACAGGGAAAGATCATACAAAAAGGGGCAGATTCTGAACTTAACCCCATTGAACTTCATACCCTATTTCACAGGAAGTGCATCACCACACGATTAGAATATGGGACTCAATAGTGAACAGCAATAATGCAAGGGCTGGGCCCAGAAATAACAATTTCTTCAGTTCAGATTTCTCATGATATGCCAAGAACAAAAGTGTCACAGTGTTTTCCAACAGCTATAACACACTTCCGAGTAAAGAGTAAGAGAACGGTGGGTTAGCAAGAGATGAGGTGATCATATGATCATTGTAATCAATTATGAAGCACTAGGAATCAAATGCTTATAATAAGTAATTCATTTCTTAAATTAAGCCTGTAATCCCTTGGATGCCCCCTTGCTACCGAGCACCCCTCATTACCCCTTACCTTTATAACCCCCCCTTAGAAACTGCCACCTTCCCCGGGGCAGATGTCACCCACTTTGGGAGCAACTGCTCTATAGCGTAGAGAATGGAGGTGTTGTCTCTTATGCACGTGGGAAATTGCATTGTTAGTGGTTATCCCTCTTGAACAGGATGCACTGCCTGTAAGAAGCTTCAGGCTCCAAGTCAGAATTGACCCACCCCTGTATGTTGTGGGGTAATATCTGGTTGTTTCCGTCATGCTGACTGCATGTTTTTATGTTCTCTCAACAGTGAAAAGTGGACCAAACAAGCCGCCCATATTCGAGAGCAGCATTGCCTCAAAAATTGTGAATGCATACACAATGAGATCAAGCTCTGAACCAGAGCTGCATTGCAAGTCCTCAGTACAGGGACACTCTCCAAGTATAGAGGATCCCCATTCTCCCTTGGCCAAAGGTGATCTGAAGAGGCCTCGGATAGCTCTTCAGCCAGAGCCCCAAATGGACGAGCTATTAAACTTGGAGCACAGCGAGCCTGCTTTCAAACGGAGGTTGGTGGAACATCAGTGCTACCTCCAGAGTCTTGTGACCTCATTAGCTACTGTAATGAATGATGTGGTCTGTGGGATGGAAAAGATCAAGTCAAGTCTGAATACTTCCATGTCTGATGTCCACAGTGTACTAGACCGTCATCTGAGTGCATTGCAGTCCAGCAGAGAGTCAGTGTCATCTCAGACAGCTTTTACACAGGGTATGAGCTGCATTGGGGCAGCACTTCAGACAGCCCTTAGTGCTTCTCTATCTGACATGAGCTCTAAAGTGCAAGAAGGTCTACAGATAGGATTTGAAAGCCTTGGAGAAAAAATACATTCAGCTATAAGGGCGGGATTTGCTGATTTGATAAAAGAACATGCCGCTGCTCACCAATGCCTATGTAGAAGCCAGGGTGGAGAAATTTCATCCACCAGAGGGGTCAGTAGCCCTTCACAGGAGGAGGGAATTCTTAACAGTGGCCTGTCTCTTTCATCATCCCATCCCAGTCAGCTTTCATCTGGTTCCTTGCTGGAAGGCAATAGTCCCTCTACAGTGATTCTAGCACCTGGAAGTAGGAATCTAGAGAATCTGTAATAAGGAAGGAAGTAAAGATTTCACATGAGGAATAACTAGGACACCTGAGAACACTATTGAATTAAATAAAGTAGACATGAGGCACCTGGAATATAATTCTGCAGAAGAAAGTGTTCTTAACCATATTGTTGTGTGGAATTAACCACAAACCAATTAATCAAACTGTATTCTATTTATAATATAACAATGATTAAACTAATATAACATTTATTAATGGTCCTTTTATATTACAGTAGCTTTCCTAGAAGCTTCTAGGGTGACTACTTACTGCTTCATCTCCAGCCTCTATCAAAAATCAAACTACTGTTGGAACTCAATGGGCCAGGCAGCATCTGTGGACATAGAGGGATGAGACTCCAGTTCTGATGCCTGTGTTCTCCAGCAGATTGCTTGTCCCTCCTTATTACATCATCTGCAGTCACTTGTATCGACAAGGAAATCATCAGTTCTCTTGTAGCTGTGGGACTCAGCAAGTCCTTACTCCACACACTTTCACAATTTCCTAGTCTAATTAGCACATTCAGATTTTTGCATTTAATCTGTCCCTCAGTACAATTCTTCACAATGGTCACATCTGATCACAAGATGCGAGTACTTACTTCAATACTTTAGGGTTAGCGTCTTCACCTGTGCAGAACTTCCAAATGTCTACGTATCCTGGTAAATCTATGTAGTGTTCAAACAAAACCATCTCTTTCTATGTTTTATTCAGTTAAGGAACAACAGCAGTGTTGACACAAGGAATTTCCAACTATAATCAATTTTAATTACTGGCTTAAAAATAGTCTCTGAAGTCCCTACTATGCTGTGGCTGTGCTTGACTATTTAGCCATGGAAGGCTGTGCAGGTTTAGTGTAGTTGAGTATGGCAGTTGGTGCAGACATAGATATAGGTCCTTCAATGCATTGTGCTTTATGATCTTATGACTCTGAAACAACTGAGTAAATTTAATGAACAGACTGGACCACTTCTCAAGAAAAAGAGGCTGAAAGGTAATCTATTAGATTTTGACAAAATGTTTCTGCCTGAGGTGAGGGTGGCAGAATGTAACAAAGGACATTGTTATTAGATGGGTACCCAAGATTCCATTGGGGAATTTAGAAGAAATTTCATTATGCAAGTGTGGTGATGACGTGGAACTTTTACCTGAAGAGAGTAGTCAAGGTGAATAGTATACAGTGGATGTACTTAAGAGGTGCCTGGACAAACACGTGACTGAGAAAGGAAATGACAGATGCACTAATAGATTTAGATGAGGAAAAATGGGTAGCAATTTTGCCAGCATGTTCTTATTGGATTGAATGTCCTGATCTGTCACATATACAGTATTCTCTATTTTTAAAAATCTTTTAATACTGCATTGTATCCCAACTTCAAGTTAGACATATATTTTTTGCAAGTGGTAATCCAATTAAACGGTACTTGAATTTAAAAGGGAGCTAGAAAACTATTTCCTCCGTTAAGGGAGTTTAGAATTATATATTAAAAAAAAGTACTTCTTCACACAACTCCAGAAGTTGCCTTGCTTCTCTCAAAAGCTGAACTTATCAATTGAAATTTATTTTCATTAAGCTAAAGCGATTAAAGAATATAGAACCAAGGATTTAGATGGAGTTGAGGTACAGATTAGCCATGAGCTCACACATTTTCTGTGATTATAAGGTTATTAGCAGTTTCACTGCATGAGCTGCAAATTGATTCATGTCAAAACACTAAGCATTTCTCAGCAAATCTGTTTCCATCATTTAAGTCCAAAGTGATAAATCCAAATCATCAAATTGGTGTTTTTGTAGACTGTGGCTTATCTTTGTTATAACTTCTGAATCTGTTTAATGTTTCTCAAATAATGCTTTCTTCAAGATCTCTTTTAATTTCCTTGTGCTCTGTAGCAGTCTCCTTAAGCATGCTTTATGCTTTATTAAAATTTATTTTGTCAGCTATAAAAAAAAATCAAAGAGTGCACTTTCTATGTTACTAATTAATCTTGCATGATATTGCACAACGGGGAGAGGAATCAACCCTTGAAGAGTTTGTTTCCAAAGAATGTGATAATATATCTTAAAATAACAGATGCTACTACTAAGAGTTTTTAAATAAGTGAATAAAATGGAGAATTTAAATTAAAACACCTACACTGTGTTTGATTGTACGTGATTGAATAATTGCACTCACAAAAAAAAACAATGCATTCAGTGGTGAATTGATGACAGCAAAGGCAAAAACAGCCAGCTACTTAGCCAAGTAACCACCAATAGTTAAGTTAAATTCCACAGGAATTTTCATAAAGTATCAGTAGTGAATTATTTGAAAGAGGACATCATACACAATACAAGAACTATTATCGGGAAATACTTCTAGTGAGTCTGTGCTGATGAAGTTGGAATTTAGAAGTAATATACTTAACCAAATTTTTGGATTTAATAGAAGTGGCCGATTCATTTACAGAGATGTCCTACCCAAAATTCACTGTCCCGTTTGATTTATCACATGTGAACCAAACCTATTAGTTCAAGTTTTTTAAATAATAGCCAGTTTGCAAATAGACAATAGAGAAAACCTCTCGAAATCTGAGCCAAATATGTTTTGCTCCTCAGCCAAATAGAATTTATAGTTAAGAGCAAAAGGCAGAATATCCATTTCCGATTTCAAGTTCATTTATTTATCACATGTACATTGAAACAGATAGTGAAATGTTTTGTTTACCTTAACAACCAACACAAGGATGCATTGGGGGCAGACATGCCGCACATTCTGAAACCAACATAGCATGACTACAGTGTCCAGCAGAACAGCACAAGCAACAGCAGCAAAACAAGCCCCTTTCCTCCCTGTCACCCACCCAAACAGACAGGCCAACAACCCCAGGATGGGCCTCCAGCAGACCTGAGGACTTGTAGCCATCGTGCCTCTGACTTCCCCATTTGGGGACTGACTTGGGTAAAATGACAGAGAAACCATGAAACGCCTTGAGGTGGTGAAACTTTTTTTTGGTCTTTTAAATACCATTCTTTATAAAATACAGAAATCAATGTCAAAAGTTTTAGTTCTCAGATCAAGCCATTAGAGGGAGCCACTGCAGCAGAAACATTCCTTTGCATGTGCAGAAATATATTGGAACTCCTAAAACAGACAGTGGGTATGTACACACATTTCATGCGAAAATGCTTACCTTTTGTGATTGTTTACGAATTTTGTTTATTTTTTATATGTGGGTATTGCAAACCCAGTATTTATTCCTTCATTGCTCTTGATTCACTCCTTTATTATGACAGGATATTCTGCTTCTGTTGATAACCTACAGCACAGCGTGATACTTCAGTTTGAGCTGCTATGTTGGTTCTGAATCCACCCATTTACTTTAACTGCACTGTGATGAGACACTTACTATAAGAACTGCTTTTCATTGTGGCCATTCTAACAATTCTGACACGGACATATAGATCTGGATATAAGTTGGTAGACCGGGTCAAATGAGGTTTTCCTTTGTGTCAATTCTGTCATCACCTGACTCGTGCAACCCTTCAACAGTCAGATGTGGTGCCTCTGAGTAACTCAAGTGACAATGCCTTCATCCACACAGAACACCCTCTGTGTCTTTGCTGTTCCTAATGCCTATTGCAATGGTGCTTATGGTGTATTCATTCCTTACCTGAAAATGATAATGAAGTTGGAAACCAATAGATTATCTTGCCCATTAGGTTTGGAATTGATTCTAAGGCGCTCTACTTCATTAGGAGTTTGAGGAGATTTGGTATGTCACCAAACACTTGCAAATTTCCATGGATGAATGGTGGAAGGCATTGTAACTGGATGCATCACAACCTGATATGGAGGCTTCAATGTTACAGGCTGCAGAAGGTTGTAAACTCAGCCAGTTCCATCATAGGCTTTTTCTCGGTTGCACAGGAGGCCTCATGCAGGTGGGGAAGCAAGATATTTTTTAAAAGGGAGCTTTTGCAGAATTTTGACTTCTTTTAGTGGCACAGTCACAATTCATTAGCAAGGTCACATAAAAATAAGGCAGGGCCAAGCAGAGCGGCCATTGTATGAGTGGACCAGTGTTAGAGTGGGGAGGCTTTAGCTCATCAGGCTTGGGTGATGTGAATATCTGGTAAATTGCTTCTTCATTATTCATCTGTTAGTATGTAGTTAGAGCAGCGAGGATAGCTCCAGAGGTTGTGTTGTGTTTTTTGTGAGATGTTGGAATTCCGGGAGACCTCCAGCCTCTCAGATAACCACATTTTCACCAGGTGCACTGAGCTGCAGTTCTTCAGAGAACGTGTTAAGGAAATGGAGCTGCAGCTCAATGACCTTCTGTTTGTATGGGAAAATGAGGAGGTGATAGATAGGAGCTACAAGAAGGTAATCTCATCCCTAAGTTGCAGGAAGCAAGAAAATAGGTGACTGTCAGGAGAGGGAAGGGAAAAGGACAGCCAGTACAGAGCACTCCTGTGGCCATTCCCCTCAATAATATGTATACCGTTTTGGATCCTATTGAAGAGGGTGACCTACTGGGGAGAGCCACAGCGACCAGTTCTCTGGCACTGAGGCTCAGAAGGGAAGGGCGGAGAAGAGGACTGCAGTAATGATAGAGAATTTCATTGAGGAACAGACACGAGGTTCTATGGACATGATAGAGACAACTGGATGGTATGTTGCCTCCCAGGTGCCAGGGTCAGGGATGTCTCAGATTGTGTCCACCACATTTTAAAAGGGGGAGGGGGAGCAGCTAGAAGTCTTGATACATCTTGACCCCAATGACATAGGAAGGAAAATTGGGGAAGTCCTGAGGATAGAAGTCAGGGAACTAGGTAGAAAGCTGAAAAGCAAGACCTCCAGGGTAGCTATCTCTGGATTGCTGCCTGTGCCATGTATCAATGAGAGAAAGGAAGGATGATTTGGCAGATGAATGCATGGTTGAAAATCTAATACAGGAGGCAGGGTTTTAGATTTCTGGATCATTGGGTTCTCTTCTGGGAAAGGTGTAACCTGTACAAAAGCGACGGGTAACACCTGAACCCAAGGTGGACCAACATCCTTGAAGATGGGTTTGCTACAGCTGTTGGTGAAGGTTTTGGCAAGGGGATGGGAACCGAAGTGATAGGACTGTTGATGTACAAGCAGGAACAGTTGTAGTGAAACTGTCAAGGACAGGCAGATGATGGGGAAAATTGCAGTCAGTGACATGAATAGCAATGTAAAAGGAGTTCAAAATTGAAAATGGTGATGCATACAGGACTGAAGGTGTTATATTTGAATGCACACAGCATACGGAATAAAGTAGATTATCTTGTAGCACAGTTAGAGATTGGCAGGTATGACATTGTGGGTATTGCTAAGTCGTGACTGAAAGAAGGTTATAATTGGGAGCTTAACATCAAGGATACACATAGTATCGAAAGGACAGACAGATAGGTAGAAGGACTGGAGTGGCTCTGTTGGTAAAAAGTGGAATCAAATCCTTAGAAAGAGGTGACATAAGATCAGAAAATATAGGATCATTGTGGGGAGAGTTAAGAAATTGCAAGTGTTTTTTAAAAAAATAACCCTGGTGGGAGTTACATACAGGGCTCTGACAGTAGCCAAGATGTGGGCTACAAATTACAATGGGAGATAAAAAAATAAATGTCAAAAGGGCAATGTTACAATTGTCAAGAGTGATTTCAATATGCAGGTAGATTGGGAAAATCATGTTGGTGCTGGATCCCAAGAGGGAGATTTTGTAGAATGCCTACAAGATGTTTTTTTTTAAGATCAGCTTGTGGTTGAGCCCACTTATGGGATCTGCTATTCTGGAATGGTTGTTGTGTAATGGACCGGATTTGATTTGTGAGCTTAAAGTAAAGGAACCTTTAGGAGACAGTCATCATAATATGATAGAATTCACCCTGTAATTTGAGAAAGAGAAGCTAAAGTCAGATGTATCAGAATTACATTGGAGTCAGGATAATTACTGAGGTGTGAGAGAGGAGCTAGTTAAAGTTGATTGGAAGGGGACACGAGCCGGGATAATGGCAGAGGGACAATGCCTGGAGTTCCTGGGAGCAATTTGGAAGGTACAGGACAGATGCATCCCAAAGAAGGAGTAGTTTTCTAAAGGCAGGATGATGTAACTATGGCTGACAAGAGAAGACAAAGCCATCCTAAAAGTAAAAAAGCAAGAATATGTGAGAAGTTGAAGAATTGGGAAACTTTTTAAAAACCAACAGAAACTGACTAAAAAAGCCACAGTGGGGGAAAAGATGCAATATGAAGGTAAGATAGCCAACACTATCAAAGAGGATACCAGAAGTTTTTCAGATATATAAAATGTGCAAGAGAGGCAAAAGTAGATCATGGACCACTGGACAGGTAGTAATGGACAAGGAAATGGAGGATTAACTGAATGAGTATTTTGTATCAGTTTTCACTATGGAAGACATTAGCAGTATGCCAGATTGTCGGGGCAGAAGTGAATGCAGTTGCTATTACTAGAGGGAAACGTACTTGGGAAACTAAAAAGTGAAGGTAGATAAGTCACTTGGACCAAATTGACTACACCATAGGGTTCTGAAAGAGGTAACTGAAGATTATGGAGGCACTAGTAATGATCTTTCAAGCATTACTAGATTCTGGAATGGTTCTGGAGGACAGGAAAAGTTGCAAATGGCACTTCAGTCTTCGAGAAGTGAGGGAGGCAGAAGGATAGGCCAGTTAGCTTGACTTCAGAGGGTGGGAAGATGCTGGAGTCGATTGTTAAGGATGCGATTTCCAGGTACTTGGATGCACATGATGAAATAGCCTGTAGTCAGCATTGTTTCCTTAAGAGAAAGTATTCGCTGACAAATCTGTAACAATTATTTGAGAAAATAACAAGCAGGATTGACCAATGATAATCAGTGGATGTTGTGTACTTGGATTTTCAGAAGGCCTTTGACAATGTGACACACCTGAGCCTGCTTAATGAGGTAAGAGCCCATGGTATTACAGAGAAGATATAAGCATGGATGGAGTATTGGCTGATTGGCAGGAGGCAAAGAGTGGGAATAAAGCGAGCTTTTTCTGATTGGCTGCCACTGATTAGTGGTGTTCTGCAGGGGTTGGTGTTAGGACTGCTTCTTTTGACATAGTATGTCAATGATTTGGATGACAGATTTGATGGCTTTGAGGCCAAGTCTGCAGACGGCACAAAGATAGGTGACAGGATGAGTAGTATTGAGGAAGCAGGGAGGCTTCAGAAGTACTTGGACAAATTAGGAATATGGGCAAAGTGGCAAATGAAATGCAGTACTGGGAAGTATATGATCATGCACTTTTGCAAAAGAAATAAAAGCATAGACTATTTTCAAAATATGGAGAAAATTCAAAAATCTGAGGTGCAAAGGAACTTGGGAGTCCATGTGCACAGTTCCCTAAAGGTTAATTTGCAGTTTGAGTTGGTGCTAAGGAAGGCAAATGCAATATTAGCAATCATTTTGAGAGGACTTGAATATAAAAGCAAGTATGTAATGATTCCGGGAATGAAAAGCTTATCATATGAGGCACGATTGATAGCTCTAGGCCTTTTTTCACTGGAATTTAGGTTGATCTCATTGAAACCTATTGAATGTTGAAAGGTCTAAGTAGAGTGGATGTGGAGAGAATGTTTCCTATGGTGTGGAAGTCTAGGACCTCGGGGCATTACTCAGAATAGAGGGACATCCATTTAGAACAGAGATGAAGAAGAAGTTCTTTTGTCAGAGGATGGTGTATCTGTGGAATTCATTACCACAGGCATCTGTGGGGGCCAGGTCATTGGGTGTATTTAAGGTGGAGATTGATAGGTTCTTGATTAGTCAGGCCATGAAAGATTACAGGGAGAAGGCAAGAGACTGGGGTTGAGAAGGAAATGGATCAACCATGATAAAATGGTGGAGCAGACTCATAGAGACATAGAAAACCTACAGTGCAACACAGGCCCTTTGGCCCACAAAGCTGTGCTGAACATATCCCTACCTTAGAACTACATAGGGTTTACCCATAGCCCTCTATTTTCTAAGTTCCATGTAGCCATCCAGGAGTCTCTTAAAAGACCCTATTGTATCTGCCTCCACCACCGCCACCAGCAGCCCATTCCACGTACTCACCACTCTCTGTGTAAAAAAAAACACTTATCCCTGACGTCTCCTCTGTACCTACTTCCAACACAAAACTATGCCCTCTCGTGCTAGCCATTTCAGCAAAGGGGAAAAGCCTTTGACTATCCACACAATCAATGCCTCTCATTATCTTGTACACCTGTAGCAGGTCACCCCCAGCCTCCATCGCTCCAAGGAGAAAAGGCCGAGTTCACTCAACCTATTCTCATAAGGCATGCTCCCCAATCCAAGCAACATCCTTGTAAATCTCCTCTGCACCCTTTCTATAGTTTCCACATCCTTCCTGTAGTGAGTCGACCAGAACTGAGCACAGTACTCCAAGTGGGTCTGACCAGGATCCTATTCAGCTCTTAAACTCAATCCCACAATTGAAGGCCAGTGCACTTTATGCCTTCTTAACCACAGAGTCAACATCAATGGGATAAATGGCCTAGTTCAGCTTGTATGTCTTATGTTCAATCTGCCCACCTGTCAGAACATCTACAAGAGGCAGAGCCTCAGTAAGACAGCATCTATTATTCAGGATATTCACCATCCAGCATGTGTCCTCTTTGGTACCATCAAAGAGGAATTTCAGGAGCCTGAAGACCTGTAGTCAATGATTTAGTGATAGTTTCTTTCACTCTCATCAGATTTCTGTATAGTGTTCATGTACTGTATAGTCCATGAACGCTACTTCATTATTTCTTCTTGTTTCTTCTATTTATGTCATAATTTAAGTAATTTTGTCTTTGCACTGTACTGCTGCAACAAACAACATCGTCCAAAATAGTGATAATAAATCTGATTGTGATTCCAATGTCACACCTTTCAGACCATGCCATCATACCACCACCTCTGATTGGTGTGACTTGCATTGAATTCTTTGGACTGGATGGTTGCAAATGTGACTCCACTCTAGTAATTAATAAAGTCTGGAGAAGAAAAATGAGGAACTAAAAATTGGTTAGTCACATATGTAGGGAAAATGCTGGAATCTATAATGAAGGTGTAATAAGAGGGATTGAGAAGAGTTGGAATAAATTTATAAATGGGAAGTCATATTTAACTAATTTGTTGGAACTCTTTGAGGATGGAACTAGTAATGTAGATAAAGGGGAACCAGTGGATGTGGCATATTGAGATCCCCAGAAGCTTCTTTTGTTTGTTACAATCTCATACAAGTTAGTGAACAAGGTTAAGGTATACTGAGATAAAAATAACTTACAGATATAGATAGTCTATTGATTATCAGTCAAAAAAAAAACACAAGCTGAGGGAATAAACTGACTGTTCCAGGTTGGTAAGTTGTGACTGATGGTGCACCACAATGATCAGGGTGTAGACCCAGCTGTTTATGATCTACATCAACAATTTGCCAAGAGGACCAAACGTCATGTTTCCAAGTTTGCAAATGATCAAAATTGAGTGGGGTTGTGAGTTCAAATGATGGAAAGAACATTCCATAGAACACAGACAAGCTGAATGTGTGGACAGGAATCATCAGACTTACAATACAATGCAAAAAAAAGGTAATTTTATTTACTTAAGTGCATAAAGAGAAAAGCAGAAATCCTTTTTAAACATTGACAGATGGGGTCATGTTAGTGTGCAGAGGTTTCATGGTGTCTTTGTACAGAAGTCACTGTCAACAAATGTGTGCACAGGAAGGTAAATTTTATGTTGGGCGTTGCTATGGGAGGATTTAAGTGCACAGGTAGAGATGGCTTGCTGGTGGTGCTTTAATGAGACCACACCTGGAATACTGTGTATTTTTGGAGATCTCACCTAAAACAGGATATTCTTCCCTTAGAGCTGGGGTTCCCAACCTGGGATCCATGGACCCCTTAGTTAATGGTAGAGGCTCATGGCATAAAAGAGATTGGGAAGCCCTGCCTTAGAGAGAGTGAAGCATCATCCATACTCAGTACAGGATGATGGGTTTGCTGCATTCAATGAGATTGAGCAGACTAGATGCATTATTTGGAACACAATGGAAGAAGATCTCATTAAAATATACAACATTCTTAAGGCTAGAATACGTTGGATGCAGGGAGCATATTCCTCCCGCCGCCCCCAGATGAGGAATTTTGGGACCATGAACCCTAAGATTGTGGGACATGCCATATAGGATGGAGATGAGAATATTTGTTATACCCAGAGGGTGGTGAATATATGGAGTTCTCTAAGCTGAGAGTTGGGGAAGCTTAGTCATCAATTCATAACTGACATCGATATCCTAAAACTTGAGGAACTGAGAGATAGAGACTTCTGCAAGAAAATGGTAATAAGGCAGGAGATCAACCATGACCTCATTAAATGAGGGAACTGGATTAAGAGCCTCCTCCTGCTCCAGTACAGGTCACCATCAACAGCAGTCATATTCATGATATAGTAAGTGTAGAGATGATATAGAATGCTCAAGGGGTCAATAGGAGTTAAGTATGGAATGAATTTGCACTAGTATGGGTCAGGTGTATTGTACACTTGTGCTGAATAATTAGATAGAAATTTATTCAGCTCAGGTTGGTAGAGTATTACTTCTCCAGTTCAGTTTTCTACAAACTAACCTTTTCTATTTGAAAGCAGTAATTGGTGCTCTAAATGAAATTGTTTGACTCTTCTTCTTTTAATGATGCGTACTTTTGTGTTTTCACAAATAGACTTGGAATTGGGTTTGTTATCACTACCATATGTTCTGAAATGGGTTGTTTTGAGGCAACAGTACAGTGGAACAACAAATTTCATGTTTTTTTTATTATATGTCCTAGATGATTCTGCATACTTTGTCATCACATTAAGGCCTCTTAATAGTTTTTTTAAGTGCAGGGGATCAAGGGATCAGAAGGAAGAGAGGGTTGAAGATTTTCCATAATTATGTCAAATACCAGAACAGACTTGAAGGACCATATGGCATACTTCCAGTCATGCCTGGCCTTGGCAATGGCTCCTTCAATAGGTCAGTCCATTGCATTATTGTGGAACTAATGTGGCATCTTTTAATCTCTAAAGGATGTCTCTGTGCAACTAAGTTTAGAGGACATTCTGAGAATGCCCATGAGATTATTATCAGATTTCCTCAAGATGCTGTGATATGATTTAAATACACATTATTTGCTAGATTTTCAATCCAAAACAACAATGACTTCATGCAACCATGTTTTTCCGTTAATATATTTTCAGCATTCATCAAAGCAAGTATGAATTAGTACATGCCAAATCCATTGATAAAGCTGCTGTTCTGGAGGATTAGTGGGGTGAGTGTCATGGAAATTGCTGGAGGGAAGGGTTAGGTTGATCTTCGATTAGGTTTAAAGGTTGGCACAAAATTGTGGGCCGAAGGGCCTGTACAGGGCTGTAATGTTCTATATTCTATGTTCTACACAGAGCTTCTATGGCTTCCTATCAACCAGCTAACCCCAAACTGATAGCACACCAGCATCAGGCAACATGACAGGATACCACCTCTTATCGAGCAGAATCCAAAAAATACCTCTTAATTAGACATCCTAAAAAAAGGTTAAGGAGAGACATGTACTCATAAATCACTGCAGAAAAGGAACATTTAACCAGATAGCTTCGACTTCATTGAAAGTTCAAAGCAGTTTCATTTTTCCACATCAGGAAGTAATCAGTTTGCAATTCTATTAATGGAAAGTTTAAAGTTTACATTGGTGTGTGTAAACTTTACACAAGGCAGTGTGGTTAGTCCCCTGCTCTACTTGCTTTATGCTTATGAATGTGAGGATTGCATACCTCCAATGTCATATTTAAGTTTGCTGATGACAACAACATCGTTGCCAAAATCCAATGTGGTGACAAAATCAGCGTGTAGGAGAGAGGTTGAAAATCTGGTTGAGTGGTGGCACCAAAAGAGCTGATTATCGCCTACAAGAGAAACCTGGAAGTACTTGAGACAGCCCTCATCAAGGGATCAAAGGTGTGAGTACAACTCTGAAGTCCCATCACAAAAAAATGCATGGTAATGCCTCTACATTTTTAGAAGTTTGCGAAGATTCGGCATGTCATCTAAGATTATGACAGACTTCGAAGATGCACAGCAGAGAGTATCCTGACTGGTTGCACTATCAAAGCAATTAAAAGAATCATTAGGAGGGAAAAGATGAAATATGAAAGCAAGCTAGCAAACAATATCAAAGTGGATAGTAGAAGCTTTTTCAAGTATATAAAAAATAAAGAGGAGAGTGGGTATAGGACCGTTAGAAAATGAGGCTGGAGAAATAATAACGGAGGACAAGGAGATGGCAGATGAACTAAATTAGCATTTTGCATCATTGTTCACTGTGGAAGACTCTAGCAGTGTGTGAGGAAAGAGAAATGAGTGCAGTTACTATTATAAGGGAGAAGATACTCAAAAATCTGAAAGACATAAGGGTATATAAGTCACTGGGACTAGGTGAGCTGCACCCTAGGGTTCTGAAAGAGGAAGCAATTGTGGAGGCATTATTAACTGTGTAAGAAAAATAGTAAGACATTGTGATGAATATTAAGGGGTTAATGACCACCTTTTAGTATGTGAATTCAAAGTCTGTAATCACTTATCTGCGACTAATGTACACTGTGTGACTATAATGTGCTTTGTAGATGGGATGGGAAAATAACTATGTCTGTGCTTCCTTGTTCTAAGAATCATCACATGTCTGCGCTTGAGAAAGCCTGATATACTGTCCTGAAAACTAACACTTAAGAAAATGTATAACCGCTCAAGGACATATAGTGCAACTTTGCTATTGTAACGAGTTGTAATTGAAGTTCCCTCCTTTTTCAGATTTAAGTGCTTCTTGTCACATATGCCTGGAGTATAAATAAAAGTGTAATCCATTGTTGAGCAGAGTCTCAGAACTCCGCTTTAGGTGTCTGGGCTCTCCATAATATCATGTAATAAAACCCTTTAGTCTGAAACAATTCTCTGAGTCAGCCTCATCTATTCTGTCTGCTGCTCCTGAGATTTTTTTTCCACAACAGTAATGATCTTTCAAAAATCATTGGATTCTGGTATGATGCTAGAGCACTGGAAAATTGCAGATGTTACTCCACTCTTTAAGAAAGGAGCAAAGCAGCAGAAAGGAAATTATAGACCAGTTAGCCTGACCTCAGTGATTGGGAAGATGTTGGAGTCAATTGTTAAGGATGAGGTGATGGAGTACTTGGTGACACAGGACAAGATAGTACAAAGTCAACATGTTTTCATTAAGGGAAAATCTTGCCTGGCAAACCTGTTGGAATTCTTTCAGGAGATTACAAGTAGGATAGGTAAAGGGGATGCAGTGGATGTTGTATATTTGGACTTTCAAAAGGCCTTTGACAAGATGTCATACATAAGATTGCTTATCAAGTTAAGAGCCCATGGTGTTACAGGAAAGTTACTGGCATGGTTAGAGCATTAGCTGATTGGTAGAATGCAGTGAGTGGGAATAAAAGGATCTTTTTCTAGTTGGCTGCCAGTGACTATTGGTGTTCTGCAGGAACTGATGTTGGGACTGCTTCTTTTTATGCTGTATATTAACGATTTAGATGCTGGAATAGATGGTTTTGTTGCCAAGTTTGCAGATGACACAAAGATTGGTGGAGGGGCAGGTAGGCTGCAGAAGGACTCAGACAGATTAAGAGAATGGGCAAGAGAGTAGCAAATGAAATACAATGTTGTGAAAATGCATGGTCGCGCACTTTGGAAGTAGAAATAAATGTGCAGCCTATTTTCTAAACAGGGAGAAAAATCCAAAAATCTGGGAGTCCTTGTGCAGACACCCTAAAGGTTAACTTGCAGGCTGAGTCGGAGGGAATGAAGACAAATGCAATGGTAGCATTCATTTCAAGAGGTCTAGAATACAAGAACAGGGATGTGATGCTGAGGCTTTATAAGGCACTGGTGAGGCCTCACCTTGAGTATTGTGAACAGTTCTGGGCTCCTCATTGTAGAAAAGATGTGCTGGCATTGGAGAGGGTCCCGAGGAGGTTCACAAGGATGATTCCAGGAATGAAAGGGTTATCATATGAGAAACATTTGATAGTACTGGGTCTGTACTCACTGGAATTTAGAAGGATGAGGGGGCATCTCATTGAAACCTTTCAAATATTGAAAGGCCTAGACATGGTAGATATGGAAAGGATGTTTCCCATGGTGGGGGAGTCTAGGACAAGAGGGCACAGCCTCAGGATAGAGGGGCATCCATTTAAAACAGAGAAACAGAGCAATTTCTTTAGCCAGAGGGTGGTGAATTTGTGGAAATTGTTGCCACGTGCAGCTGTTGAGGTCAGGTCATTGGGTGTATTTAAGGCAGAGCTTGATAGGTTCTTGATTGGACATGGCATCAAAGGTTACAGGGGTAAGGCTGGGGAGTGGGGCTGAGGAAGGGAAGAAAGGATCAGCTGTGATTGAATGGCGGAGCAGACTCGGTGGGCCAAGTGGCCTAATTCTTATGGTTCTGCGGTCTTATGCTCTTGAACAAAAAAGTCTACAAAAATAGTGGATGCAGCCCAGTCTGTCACAGGTAAAGCCTACCCTACCATTGAACACATCCACCACCAAGTACCCCCACCATCCAGGCCATGTTCTTTTCTCACTGCTGCCATCAAGGCAGGAGATACAGGAGCCTCAGGACTCACACCACCAAGTCCAGGGACAGTTATTACCTCTCAATCATCAGGCTCTTGAACCAGAGGATATAACTTCACAAAACCCCAACACTGAAGTGTTCCCACAACCTATGGAGTTTCTTTCAAGGACTCTTCACCTCATGTTCTCGATATTTATTGCTTGTTTATTTATTGAGCTAAGTTTACAATTCACTTAAATGGGAATCAAACCCAATTTCTAAATTTGTTAAGTGACAACACAGGGAATGCGTGCGGGACAGGTGGAGGGAATTAGTACCAAGGTGGTCTCTCAACAATTTACAGGTGGGGTGGGCATTAGTAGACTTGTAGGATTAACAGAAAAGTTCTGTACAGAACATAGTTCAAAGCAGGCTAATATATTTTGGTAGGAAGAATTGGGAAGTTGTTATTTAGCCAATAGAGTAGAAGGGCATAGCGCTAATGTTTATATTTAGAGGAAATAGAAAAATACCAAAGTTATCCTAAGTCTGTATGAACCTTAATTTGACAACACTATTTGTTTAGAATATCATAAACTGTTCCAGAGGAAGTATTATAAAAGTGACTATAGGGGCACTGGAAGGATGCAGGGAAGATTTAGAAAAATATCAGAAATGTAAGGGTAGTTATTACAGGAAAGGATGAACTCAGTGGATCTCTTCAGGGTCTTTAAAATCATGAAAAGTTTTGATAGTGTGGTTACAGAGAAAATATTTCCATCTGAGGTAGGAGTTTGGAAAGGATCCATCACAGTGGATAGTCACCAAGAAATCCACAAGGATATCTGGAAGAATTTTTTTTTATCTTAAGAGTGGTGGGACTGCGGTTGAAGCAAATAGCATAGGGAGAGATGAATTCAAGGGTCCTGCTGATAAATTTAGATATGGAAAGATAGCAACAAAGAAGACAAAGATGGAGGAATGCAAGTAGATGAGGTATAAAAAAATTACAATACCTAAGATTTAAATACTGTGGCGACCCATTTCCTGGCACATCCGAACCGGCTGACAATTAGATAGCCTACGGGGGTTTGCGAGCACAGAGCTTTGGAGCCTCTTCGCCACGGGGGACAGGTCGAGAGAGGCTTAAAAGTGAGGCGGAGGATTTCGAATAAAGTTTTTCCTTCGACTGCAATTACCGACTCCGTGTCGTAATTTTAGCGCTGCGTGTAGCACACCGCTACAATTGGTGACCCCGACGGTCCAAACGATTTTTGGACCAGAAATGACCGACGCCGCCTCTGTTCATGCGGTTTCGTTGAAACTGCCGGGTTTCTGGACACAGCGACCGAACCTATGGTTCCAGCAAGCCGAAGCCCAATTCCACGTTCGCCGGATCACCTCAGAAGACACCCGAGACCTTTCAGACGTTCTCCCTGGGTGCAGCCCAGTTGCCAGCCCCTCACCTCGGCTCCATCACGCTGTCCGACAACGACTTCAGGGTCCTGGCGGAGTTCCCATCGGTTCTGGCACCGCAGTTCACAGCGGCCATGCCCCGACACGGCGTACAGCACCACATCCCAACCCAGGGACCATCCCTCCATGCCCGTGCTCGGCGGCTTCCCCCGGACAAGCTCCGACTGGCGAAGGAGGAGTTCCAGAGGATGGAGGAATTGGGGATCATCCGGCGGTCCGACAGCCCATGGGCCTCCCCCCTGCACATGGTGCCCAAAGCGACGGGGGGCTGGAGACCATGCGGCGACTACCGCAGGCTGAACGAGGCTACCACACCGGACCGCTACCCTGTGCCGCACATTCAGGACTTTGCGGCAAACCTGCACGGCGCACGGATCTTCTCCAAGGTAGACCTCGTCCGAGGGTACCATCAAATCCCGATGCATCCTGACGACGTCCCCAAAACGGCTCTCATCACCCCGTTTGGCCTTTTCGAGTTCCTCCGCATGCCGTTCGGCCTGAAGAATGCCGCACAGACGTTCCAGCGGTTAATGGACGCGGTGGGACGGGACCTGGACTTCGCGTTCATCTATTTGGATGACATCCTCATAGCCAGCAGCAGTCGTCAGGAGCATCTGTCCCACCTCCGTCAACTCTGCGCCCGACTGAGTGAGTACGGTCTAACAATCAACCCTGCCAAATGCCAGTTCGGACTCGATACCATTGACTTCCTGGGCCACAGGATTACTAAAGACGGGGCAACCCCTCTGCCCGCTAAGGTAGATGCGGTCCGCCACTTCCCCCATACCCATTTCACAGCACGGGCGGCACCCAACCCATGTACCCAAAGACCTGCAGAACTGTAAGTTTGAGTTTGTGCTAAGGGGCGGGCATTGGCCACCGCTGCACGGCCCTACAAGGGGCCGTTTATGGTGCTCCGGAACAAAGGGTCCACGTTCGTGCTGGACGTTGGGGGGAGAGAGGAGGTTTTCACGGTGGACCCCCTCAAACCGGCCCATGTGGACCTGGCGCAACCGGCCATGTTTCCGGCACCTCGGCGCAGAGGCCAACCTCCCAAGCAGGTTCTGGCCCAGACTGTGGACATTGGGGGGTGTATCGCCGGTTCTGGGGGGGGGGGGGGGGGTTATGTGGCGACCCATTTCCTGGCACATCCGAACCGGCTCACAATTAGATAGCCTACGGGGGTTTGCGAGCACAGAGCTTTGGAGCCTCTGCGCCACGGGGGACAGGTCGAGAGAGGCTTAAAAGTGAGGCGGAGGATTTCGAATAAAGTTTTTCCTTCGACTGCAGTTACCGACTCCGTGTCGTAATTTTAGCGCCGCGTCTAGCACACCGCTACAATACAACCTTAATAGTGTATACAGTACCTCACAATTGTAAAAGTACCATAATGGGCCAGAACTGCTATCTATAACAATGGTCATGTTTTCTTTTCAATCTTTCAGCTATGTCCACACAAGTACCATGTATTAATTCACCAGTGAAATAATCAATTAGATCTAAAGGATTCTTCATATAATTTTCTTCAGTAATGATTGGCTTCTGGTTGGTGGTGTGTTTGTTACGAGGGAGAGAGCAGAGCACACCAGCATGGCAGCAATATTCGACTGAAATTTGTTGGTCTCTCTCTTGAAGAGTCTGTGAACTCCTCCCGAGTGGCAGTGGCTAACTGAGATGCAAAGGAATGCTACTACTAACCAGAACAGCAGCTCCCCTTCTTGAAAAAAAGAATAACTAGATATGTACTTTTCCATAGAACTGCATTGAAATTATAATCACTGAAATCGTATGATTCAGCTCACTTTACCCATAGCACATAACTTATACTCCTTATATAAACATAACTGGCTTTCTCACTTAGTGTAATGGAGGTCAGAGTAGAATACCTGAGCACTCTGGCAAGGTGAGAAGATTATTCTGCCTCTTCAGTTTCTTGCCCTAAGTTATGAAGTGTATCTCTGTGGTGGGACAGATAAATGATCCGTTCTGGTATAGGTTCCTGGAAAAGGTGGAGCAGATGGAGATTCTTGGGCAGGTGTGTCCACCTCAGGTAAGTGGTCCTCATCGTAAAGATCAGGCCACTCTATTTCTCTCTCTACATTTCTTGGACTTTGAAGGTGCACGAGTGCATACTTTTTCCACCTGGTTTCTCCTGATGATGTTCTGATCACAAACAATCGTAGTGCACACTGCCAGACTATTGTTCCTTCAGTGAAATGGTCTGAAACCCAAATAGTTTCACTGCTCCTGACAAAGATTTTGCTCTGTGTCTGAGATCATGCACGCTCAACATTTTCTCATGCTGTGTTGTCTCGAAATTTCTCATTTTTTCTAAGTTCAGTGAGTGAAGTTGGAGAAGGGAAGGAAGAATGGGTAGGCTTGTTCTCAGTCTCCGGCCCATTGACTGCTCTGATGGACAGTCATCATTTGCAAGAGATGTGGAGTGATAAGCTAGCAGTGCATTGTAAGGGTCTTTTGCCTTCAGTAGCGACTCTCAACAGTTCTCACTGCTCTTTCTGCTTCTCCATGTGCCCGTGGGTACTGTGGACTGCTTGCCTGGTGTTTGAACTCATAGACCCTGGCAAAGGCTTAGAATTCTGAGCAGCTCATTTGTGGACTATTGATTGACACAAGTCTCTCTGGCATTCCATGGTAAGTGAATACAGCTTTCAGGTGCAGTAGAACTGATGCTGAGGATGTAGAGGACAGCTTGGACATCTAAACACTCCATGAGCAGTAATTCACAGTGAGAAGGTATTTGCCTGTTTTCAGCTGGGCAATGTCTGTGCCTGCCACCTGCTATGGAAAATCTGGGAATTCTGTGGGATAGAAAGGTTCAGCATGATTTTTGTGCAGTTTTCTGCATGTTTCACATTGCTTTACACAATCTCCCAGCTGTGTGCTCAGATCAGGCCACCACACTGATTGCCTTGTGCTGAGGTGACATTTTTCGATGCCTTGATGTCCTTGGTGGATTTCTCTGATGACTTTGATATGCACAGAAGCAGGAATGATGAATCTGGAAGCCTTTAGCAGCAAACCATCAAGGATGGTCAAAATCAGAATCAGGTTTATTATCACCAGCATGTGACGTGAAATTTGTTAACTTAGCAGCAGCAGTTCAGTGCAATACATAATCTAGCAAAGAGAGAAAAATAATAATAATAAATAAAATAAAACATAATACAAATCAACAAGTAAATCAATTACATATATTGAATGGATTTCTAAAAATGTGTAAAAACAGAAATACTGTATATTTAAAAGAGCAAGGTAGTGTCCAAAGCTTCAAAGTCCATTTAGGAATTGGATGGAGGAAGGGAAGGAGCTGTTCCTGAATCGCTGAGTGTGTGCCTTCAGGCTTCTGTACCTCCTGCCTGATGGTAACAGTGAGAAAAGGGCATGTCCTGGGTGCCTGAGGTCCTTAATAATGGACGCTGCCTTTCTGAGACACTGCTCCCTAAAGATGTCCAGGGTACCCAAGATGGAGCTGACTAGATTTACAACCTTCTGCAGGTTCTTTCATTCCCCTCCATACCTGACAGTGATGCAGCTTGTTAGAATGCTCTCCACGGTACAACTATCGAAGTTTTTGAATGTATTTTGTTGACATACCAAATCTTTTCAAGCTCCTAAAAAAGTATAACTGCTGTCTTGTCTTCTTTGTGACTGCATCAATATGTTGGGACCAGGTTAGATCCTCAGAGATCTTGACACCCAGGAATTTGAAGCTGCTCACTCTCTCTACTTCTGATCCCTCTATGAGGATTGGTATGTGTTCCTTCATCTTACCCTTCCTGAAGTCCACAATCAGCTCTTTCATCTTACTGACGTTGAGTGCCGGGTTGTTGCTGTGGCACCACTCCACTTGTTGGCATATCTCACTCCTGTACGCCCGCTCATCTCCATCTGAGATTCTACCAGCAATGGTTGTATCATCAGTAAATTTATAGATGTTATTTGAGCTATGCCTAGCCACACAGTCATGTGTACACAGAGAGTAGAGCAGTGGGCTAAGCACACACCCCTGACGTGGACCAGTGTTGATTTCGGTGAGGAGGATATGTTATCACCAATTCGCACAGACTGGGTGTGTCTCTTTCTAGCCAGTAAGGTCTGAGTTCATGAGCTTCTTTTGGAACAGCCGGCCATCCATGTGCACAGTATTGCATGACCTTGCTACAGATTTGGTCCTTTTTCAGCTCAAAGTGAATTTGTCCAGTTTATTCTGTGATGCAGGAAAACTTTCACATACCTGAGCTAAGCAGAAGTTAGTATCTTCCATAAGGGTGGAGTCAACTTCTAACCACTCACTTTGACAGAGTATCCTCCATAGAGTATCCAGTGTTGTGAAAAATTTGCTGGGGACATGTTCAATGTCATACTGGTATCACATAAGCCTCATTCTGAATCTTCGCAGATGTTTTGTTAAGTCATCCAAGTGTTTTGAGCTGAGGAGGCTGACATGTGACTTGGTGTCTGTTTCAAGTAGGAATTTAGTTACTATCAAGTAGTAGCTGAAACGTTCACAAGCCCATACAAAAGCCAGCATCTCCTTTTTGATTTGGGCTTAAAGCTGTTCAGTAGGAGTCAGTGTTCTTAATGCACATGCCACTGGTTTCCATACAACACTGCGATATTTCATGAGCACTCCTCCTCGGCCAAAGGAGGAGGTGTCTGCTGAGACTTTGGTCGCTCTGTTTAGATCAATGTTGGTAGGGAGCTGAGGTTTGCTTTCAGTGATGAGAATAACTTCTCCTGTGGTGCATCCCAGGTCCAAATGTTTCACTGAGAGAGGATGTCATGCAGTGGCTCTGTTTTCTCTGCCAAATCTGGGATGAACATTCCCAGCTGGGAAAAGAAACTGAGGGTCTCTGATACATTCATAAGTTGTTCCCAGTTCTGAACTCCTAGCAGTCTGTCTGAATCTGGTTGCGAGCCCTCTGAGGACAGTTGGTGGCCAAAGAACTTTACCTCCAACTTTATGTTTCCTTTTGCATTTCACACACCCATATAACCTCAACTGAACACCACTCCCTTTGCAATTTTTGCTAATTTCTTTATCAATTCCTGCTAAAACATTGTTAACATTGTTTACATAATTTATTATTAGATTGTAATTTGCACTTTACTGTGCCTATTGTCTTGTTTATTAATCATTGTACTGTCTTGCACTGTTTTGTTTACTTAATGTAGTCCTGTGTTGGTCTGGTCTAATGTAGTTTTGTGTTGTTTCTTGTAGCACCATTGTCCTGGAGGAATGTTGTTTCATTTTTACTGTGTACTATAACAACAGTTATGGTTGAAATTACGATAAAAGCGATGACTTGTTCAGGGAGATTCCAACCTGTTTCAGTTTCTCCATGGCAGTTTCCACTCTTTCATCATGGTCCTCACTTGAGCCTCCGAAGATGAGTATATCATCCATGTGGCAGACAACTCCTTCCAGTCCCTCCAAAATTTGGTTCATCCTCATCTGAATGAGTTCAGGGGCCGATGAAATGCCAAAAGGGAGTCTCTTGAAGGCAGAGTGTCCATATGGTGTGATAAAGGTTGTGAGCTTCTGTGACTCCGGAGCTAAACAGATCTGCTAGAACCCTGAGTTTGCATCTAGTTTGGTGGAGAACTTTGTTCTACCTAAGATATCCAATGTATGCTTAGAGGGCAGAATAAACTTCTTCCACTTCATGGCATTATTCAGTTTTGTTAGATCAACACAGGGCCTCACTGTGCCATCTGGTTTGGGAACAGGAACAATGCCCATACACCAGTCAGTAGGTCTATTCACTCTAGTTATGATGTCAAGTGCCTCCATTCTTTCAGGTTCAGCTTTGACTCTGTTTATCGATGGGACTGGTGCACACCTTGCTGAGGTCTGAGAGTAGGGTGTCCTGGCCTCAGTTGGGTGCTATTCTTCTTTTAGTGTCCTCCAGGCCTGTGAACAACACTGGGTACTTCTACCACTGCACATTGTTTAATGAGTCCAACCTTGGCATGTCATCCCAGTATTAGTAAGAAGAGATTCTGAACAACATAGATAAGCTCTTTTAACTGTTTCTCATCTTTATTGATGGAAGTAGTAAACATTCCTTTCACACTGAGCTTATGTTTCCCTGACCCCACGAGCAGTCTCCTTGCTGGGTTTAGCATAATGCCTATTTTCTTCACCAGTTTTGTGAACAGACATTCAGGGATGGCTGTGACATCTGTCCCAGTGTCCATTTTGAACGTCACTTTGCAAGTGAACCATAGTACACAAGCTCCCTCTTTATCTGAATCATAATCTTCTTTGATTCCTGAAGAACTGTTTTTGAGTGACATTGGCTTTTATAATGGCCAACTCTATTGCATTGGAGGCATTTCTCTTCCTTTGCTGGACAGAGCACTTTGACGTGGAATGGAGAATTGCCACAGCTCCTGCAGTTGGACATTTTATCTGCTCTTTGTTTTCGCTTGTCTGTTTTGTTAGAGCCCTGCTGTCACCTCTTTCTGAATGCACCTTACTTTTTGTAGTTTTACCTCAGCATTGTTTTCGTGCCCAAGCTTTGCCTGTAGCTGAAGAACATTCTCACTCTGCCTGACTATGATTATAGCTTTCTCTTGTGTGTGATTTGCCTGCAACTGAAGTCTCTCTGACAATTTGGCGTTTAGTAACCTGACAACAATCCTGTTCTCTAATGAGTTCATCTCTCAGATTTCAATATGGTCAGTTATCTGACAGGGCACACAATGCTGTCATGAAGTCATTTACACTTTCATTTGTCTCCTGTTTTCTGGAGTTGAACTCAGTCCTCTCATATGTCACATTTCACTTTCCTGTGAAATATTCTTTGGATTTGTCCTGCACTGTTTCGTACTCCCTTTTCTAAGCACCTGTCAGTCCTAATCTACCCATGATATCATCTGTTTTGTTACCCATGCAGTATATCAGTGTACTTACTTGATGCTTAAGTCTGAGGGAGATTGCTTGCAACCCTAAATCTTTCAAAGCAACGGAGCCATCTTTAAGTTCCCTGGTTTAGAGAAATCAAATGTCTCAGGGAACTTTATTACACAAGTAGTTGTAGGTACTACCGGTACCTGCTCCATTTCCGTTTGTCCATTTATTGGGACTACATGTCTTTTTTTGTCTCTGAGAGTTTAACTGACTTTTCTGCTCTGTCTGTGTCTCTGTGCACTTCCCCAGGCTAGTGGCCCACGTCTCCACTTCTAACTGCCGCTCGAAGGGGTTGCCAAGCAATCCTGGCCAGTTTTTCACTCATTTAGCAAATGAGCATAGGCAGTTTAAGTTAACAAGATTTTGCATATGTAACACTTACCCACAGGCTGGTATATGTCTAGGGGAAAAAGGGATCCAGCCACTCTCCAACCCACCTCCCGTACACGCAGGTGCTGTGAGAATCGAGTTTACGCCTCGAGCCCGCCAACAGTATCAAATCCACAACAAATACCGTTATGAAATACACTTTAAAGAGTTTACTAAAATTAAAAAGAGTAGTAAGCAATACAATATATATACACAAGGAAAAAAAACAAAAGGCGCCACTTATCAAAGTTCAGTCTGTTTAGTGCACTCATTGGAGCTCAATCAACGAACCAATCGACCCATCCGGCCGTCGCACCTGGGACCACCCCGGTGGTCTTACGAGCAGTCCAGCACACGTCCACCTTCTTCCATGTCTTCCTCGGCCTCCCCCAAAAAACCCGCGAAAACCCCTCCCCCAAGTTCCCAGCATCACAAGACACAATGACATTCCCCATTGATTAACAAATGAATACAATTACCATATCAGCCATTCTAAAGTGAAACAACGGCTAGAGAAACACTTATCCGACAAAGAAACATTCCTACTTGTAACAAACCAAAGAGGCCATTTTGAGTAACATACCCAGGACATTGTACACATATATCTATGAAAAATATCCAAACAAGAACAGTTTTACTCTAAATCCTTTCTCATTGGGGATTTCTTTTGTTCTGTAGCCCAAATTCATTGGTGATCAACCAGTTCTGATAGCATGTTGTGTTCGCTATGAGGGAGAGTGCAGAGCACACCAGAATGGCAGCATACAGGCTATCCAACTGAACTTTATTGATCACTCTGCTTGAACAGTATGTGAACTCCACCCTGTGGGAATACCACCATTGACTATCATAACAGTTGGCATAATGTTTTGCAACTTCATATTAGTAGTAACAAATAAATTCCCCAAATTATTGTGTTTTGAAATGTAAAAGTATTAGTAATGTGAGAACTTATGACTTCTCAAAGTAATGCTGAATTTATGTCATATCTTTAAAAACCTTTGGGAAATAAACAGCATATATTGTCATCAAAATTCTTAGAAGTACCTTGGTGATATGACTCATTAAACTTATGGTCCTATGTAATTTACATTCTATTGTTCCAGGTTTCTTAGGAAGAGTGATAAATACTGATTTTTTCATCTCTTCTAGTATTATTCCAGTCTCATAAATGTCATTGATTAAATCAGTAAGTTTTTCAATTCCATAATTTTCCAGGGTGAAAATTTGTTCTATTACTAATTCTTCAGGACCTGCTGACTTTCCTTTCTTCATCTTATTTATTGCATTACGAATTTCAGATTTTAAAATACTTGGACCTTCAACGTTCTTAATTTTTGGTTTTTTGCCTCAATAGTCTTCAAACAATTCCTGAATATGACTCAGTCCATCTGTTCATAATCTACCGTCATATGGTACTGTCCTTTGCTTTCAAACATCCACCTGAAGAAAATGAGTTTTTTACCAGTGATATTCTTGTTTTGTTGATGTAACCTTTTTGGATCAATAATAGGGATTCTTTCTAGTTGTTCACATTCCTGGTTTAACCATTCTTCTTTGGCTTTTTGACATAAGCTTTTAACTTTTTTATCTAAGGACTTATATTCTATAGGAATTGCTTTCTTCCATTAGATTTTTGATTTCATCTGTCATCCATTTATTCTTTGTTTTCTTTCTTTTTTTAGGAATCACTGACTTTGCTGATTCCACCAAGGCATCCTTGAGAGAGTTAAACTTCATTTCTACATGATTGCTATCATCTTCAACACATTCTATTTCCAGACTTTGAAATCTATTCCTCACTTCAATTGTAAATTTTTGTCTTAAGTTTTCTTCTTTAATTAATTGTGAGTAGTCAAGGGATTGTTCAGGTTTTTGCTTCCTTAGTTTTTAAGTTTTACTTTTACATGACATATTACTGGGTTATGGTCACTATTACAGTCTGCACCTGGATATGTTTTGCGTTGAGTCACTGAGTTTCTAAATCTTTGGTTTACAGTGATAAAGTCTATTTGATTTCTGGTGTTATCACCTGGACTTTTCCAGGTCCACAAGCGTCTTGGATCATTTTTAAAGTAGGCATTCATAATGACCTGATTATTCATCTTGCACCATTCTACCCATTTCTTTCCCCTAGTCCAAATTTTCCTATGGTATTTCCATCAGCACCTTGTCCTACTTTAGCATTTAAATCTCCCTTGAGAATAGTAATATCTTGAGATTTGCATCCATTCTTTGCTTGTTCAAGCTCTTCATAGAATTTACCTATATCCTCATTTGTTCCATCTTACTTCCAAGAATTTTGATGATGAGAGCTAAAAGACACAAACTGAAATAGATAAAAAAAACAATGTGGTTTTGTGAAAGACAAAGGTACAAGAAAAGCAATACTGATGTTAAGAATACTATCAGAACAAGTTATTCAGGTGCAAAAAGATTTGTTTGTTTATTTTATCGACTACACAAAACCATTTGATAAAGTGAAGCACAATAAATTACTTGAAATATTACAGGAAACTCTAGATCTAGATTCGAAAGATCTCCGCCTAATCAGAAATCTGTACTGGGAACAAACTGCCACTGTAAGAATAGATGGAGAAGTGAGTCAGTTTACGAAAATCAAGAGAGGCGTTAGACAAGGGTGTGTTTTCTCCCCTGATTTGTTTAATGTGTACAGTGAAACAATATTACAAAAAATAAGAGACATCTTGGGAAGCAAAGTTGGCAGGGAAAACATCAATAATTTCAGATATGCGGATGACTGTTAATTGCAAGTACAATACAGAGGAAGAACTATAAAACTTAATTGATATAGATGTTGAAGAAAGTGCAAAAATGGGTCTATCTATCAATTGCAAAAAGACAATGTATGGTGATATCCAAAAAGGAGAATCCTATCTGCAGGCTGAGAATAAACGGGGAAGGCATAAAACAAGTACAGAACTTTTGCTACTTAGGAATCTGGGTGAAATCAGATAGCAAGTGCCACATGGATATCAAAAGAAGAATAGGGATGGCAAAAGACACCATTACGAGAATGAAGTGTACACTGACCAACACTAAACTAGGCATGACAACCTGCCTCAGAGTACTGAAATGGTATGTTCATCCAGTTATGTTATATGGCTCAGAATGGTAGACAATATCTAGTAATATGAGGAAACGAATTGAAGCAGCAGAGATGTGGTTTTTGAGGAGGATGCAAAGAATATCATGGACAAAACAAATATCTAACGAGGATGTCATGAACAGAGCAAACAGAGAAATAATGTATGAGATCATGAAAAGGCAACGTAACTTCATTAGACATGTGATTACGAAAGCGGAGTTAGAATGCACGGTAATTATGGGAAAAATTGAAGGGAAGAAAGCAAGAGGAAGGCAAAGACAAATGATGATGGAGAAAGCAGCCAGAGAACTAGAAATGAATACCAATGAATTGATCCACTGGACCCGAAACAGGAGTGTGTGGGCCAGGGCAGTCAAAGCTCAAACTGGGCACGGCACCTGATGATGATGATGACAGCATATATTATTTAAAACAATATACAAGGCATTTTGCGTTTAATAACTTTTATTTTAAAAAGTACTCAAAGTACACTGTATTTGTGACCTTGTGAAAAATTGATCAAGGTAGCAGTTACTTTTAACTGCAGCCAAACAATGCAACAGGTACTCATTGAATACACCACATATGTACAATTACACAATTTAAAAAGGAAAATGATATGTGCAACCAAAAACAAATTATAGCCTGACCCCTTACAAGTAAATAAAAATAGGGACATGGTTTCATTTATTTACTTAAAGAAAATATTCACCAATCATGTGCTTATCATAATCTGTTCACAATGAGAAAAATGTATTGATATAAATGAATGGATTTATGGAAAGATGTGAAACATTAATATAGTGAGGCCACTTTATAGTTAGGCTACTATGGTGGGTGCCTTTCAGTGAGATTACATCAGGAATTTAGGAAGACCATTCTCAAAGCTACTCAGATTTCAGAAATGGTTGGTTCTAAACATTTACAATTGTGAACAGGTGATATTGCAGACTTCCCTAATCCATTGTGATAAACTTAATCAAAATAAAAACTAATTTACATAGTAAAACAGTAGCAAGCCTCATTTAGCCATGATGCCCAAATCAACAGCATACAAGCCTCAGCATTGGTTACCTGAAAATTTAAAAGCAGGGAAAAGAATCACTGCTACTGTGCAAGTATGTAAACTCCTAAACTCACATACAACCTTAAATGTAGGAGGTGGTAAAACTAATATACAGGCACTCCAAAAGAGAATATGCATGAATAAAATTAGTTTATTATATATAAATATTAGGTGAGTTACTGTTACTACACAATCCCTTTCCTACAAAAAAAGTGATCATATTGTATAGATACAGCAAAGACATACAAAGACAGTGCTTTTGAACCAAGCATGTTAAGATTGTTGAGGCGTTGGTCTTTTCAAATCCCTGATCTGTTTAATCAAATAGGATTTCTCATCATTAAATTGGTCATCATCTGTTCTGTCTGCTTGGAATTGACTGAGGAACTCTATAAGTTTGGTCTGGTTTTTCAACAGGATATCCAGAATGGGTTGTGTTTTATTTGGATTTGCCACAAAAACCTAAAGGAAGGGTAAAGAGAGATCAGCATTAAGAAGTTAAGCGGATTCATTTTTCCAGTGATATCCAGATCTCATCTATATTATTTTAGACTTCTAATGTGGTTGCATTAACAATGTCCACCCAAACCATTCATTTCTTCTCAAATTTAAATAAGTTTTGTGATGGTATTTAGTTTGTTGACCATGAAGTTCTAAACTCATATGAAGACCTTAGGCCCTATCCAATACAAATAGCCACAAGTACAAGTTGTAACTACCCAATGTTTATTCTATAGGGCAAGTTTAGCTGCCATTACCCACTATTTGGTGGTGGGTCCCTCTTCCCTACCATTTATTTTCAGTGATATCTATTTAAATAGAAACAACATTCTTAAAACACATTTAAAGCTCAGAGCATGTCTATCTTACAAAAGATTTACAAATTACAAACCTTTTCTAACACACAAAGGATTTCCAAAGCACAGTACAATTCCTATAAGCTAAAAAGACATACCAATGATGCAAACCATCACAGAAATTGAAGGCAGGGGAAATGGACTCCGTGTTTCTTTCATGCTTCTTGATGTTCCTTACCCCATTCCTAATAAACTTGAACTGCTCCCTTCAATTATAGTTTCTTAGCTACTTGGGTGACTTCACACACGGTATTCTTTCAGATACCTTTTAACACAAATGGTCTAAAACCTTCATGGAGACACAGATCCCAGGTACTCACAATTAAATCTGTCAAGCTAATTTTCCTGAGTATGTAAACATTCCAACTTAAATAAACTGTTTTAAACTTCAAACAGATTACTGCTTTCCATTTACGTTAAGAAATGAAGACTGGGTCCAGTTTACAACCACAATCTTAGACAATGAATACAGTTCAAAGTTTAACTTTATAAGTGATCATAAGTGGCAGCTGCTGAGTTGAGAAAGCTAAGCCTGGCAAAAAGGAGAGATCTGCTGGCCTGGGAAGTGAAACTGTGATTATATATTCATTATCTTGACTTAATTTAACTTATTAAATTTTAATTTAGTGATCTAGCACAGTAACAGGACCATCCAAGTCCAACGTGTCTGCATTGGTTACACTCGTGACCAATTAAACTACTAAACCGAAGGTCTTTGGAACATGGGAGGAAAAAAGGAGTATCCAGGGGAAATCCATGCAGTCAGGGGAGAACGTACAAACTCATTACAGACAGCGGTGAGAATTGAGCTGGTGCTGTAAAGTGATTCACTAACTGCTACACGACAGTGCTGCTTTTGCACCAGCTGAAAGGTTCCCTATCTCACATTTTCTTGAGACAAACATTTAATTCTCCAGGGCAATGACTTAACTGGTGACCCAATCCATTGAAACTTATTCGCTTTTCACAGTTACTGCCTGACTGTTGAATATTTCTAGTGCTTTCTATTTTTTAATTTCACATTTCTAGCACTTGTAGTTTTATGACTTAATTTTTCATCACTTTCTCTCATTCCTTACAGCTTAACATAAACTGCTCATATTCATTCAGATTATTTCCTTATATTTTAGCCTCTGGAAAAGCTGAGAGATACATCAGAAGACAAGAGGTTTTATATTCTCCAATGGTACACTAGGCAATGGGCATACTGAACCAAACAGTAAGCGACTACAAACTATCAGTCAATCAGCCTAGAAAGTCAAAGACAACAAAAGATGTGTTGGTTCCATTCATTGAGAGTACAGAGCGCCTAGCATAACTAGCGGATTGAGCACACCACCTTCCGAACTACACACCCACCCAGTCAAGCATTTCCTGCACGACTTGCGATAGTTTACAGTTCCCACATTAACTCCATCAAGAACCTCACAGCCCAAAAAACTGCAATGGTAACAAGTTACCCTCAAAACCAAGGGACTGCCAAGAACAGTAAAAAAAAACAAATATACATTATCTCGTAAAAAGCATAAGCAGCTCCATCAAACTCTGACACCTATCAACCACACTAACAAAGGATCAATCCTACTGCACTTGTCATCTAATCACCATGTCTTTTTTGCTCAAACTCAGTGTGGATTTTGATAAAATAGGCAAGTCGAAATAATTTCTACTAACAAGACTTTAAATAGAAAGAGGACAGAAATCATACAATTTTAACTTAAGGGAGTGATATCCAAACTGAGTTAATTTTTGATGCAAACAATTTTCAGTTTAAACATCTATTAGTAGGTTAATATTGCAGTATTTTACCTTGAATACATGAAATGCCTCAAACTGGATATTTCTACTTTGGTCCCTTAAGAGATTCATCATAAGCTTGAGATTTTCAGGTTTACTGATGTACTTCGTCATAACTGTGAAATTGTGCGCATCCAAAAGCAGCTCTCCTATAAGCTTGATACAAAAGATGATAAACCAAATGTCAAAAGAAATTATTTCAAATAAATCCACATGTATGAGTCCACAGTTTCTCACATCCTTAACAAATTACAGCAAGAGAACCAATAGCGAGAAGATTCAAACCTTGCCTGTTAGATTAACAAATGAGAACAGCCAACAATTATTGCTTGGACTATTGCTTCATAGGGTCAAACCAAGTCCATGGCATACAGGAGCCAGCTTCTCACTTCATTCCTCCCCTTCCCTACCTTTCACCTCACCTGGTTTCACTTCCCAGCTTGAAGTCCATCCCCTTCCCCACCTTCTTATTCTGGCATTTTCCCCCTTCCTTTCCAGTCCAGATGAAGGTTCTCAGGCTAAAATGTCAACTATTTATTCCTCTCTATAGATGCTGCCTGACCTGCTGAGTTCCTCCAGCATCTGCAGAATTTCTTATTAAAGTACATATTTGTTTTTGCCTACTGCCCATTACAGACAAAGAGATGGTGCACTGGGCTCTCCAAGTTCATGAATCATGCACTGCTTCCTCCACTACTAATGCCAATGTCCAGAATAGGCAAAGAGGCTGATCAATTTCAGAAATAACTCTGGGATATTTACAGGGAATGGTGATGCATTCAATCCTCTCTTCTTCCCTATTACCATTCCATTGAGTCATAATCTCACATCAAGTAGAGACCTGACACTACTGGAATAGATTTCTGCAATTCATGTGTGTTTCACATGTCAGACCTTACCAGCATCATTTTTCAATAATCCTGCCTGCCAAAAAATCTCTGCATCGTTGTCTCAAAATCCTCCACACCCAGTGACTCTATGGTAATGTTATTTCACTTATTTACCACTCCTTACAAGTATTTATATCTCAGCTTTCGATTTGTCTTATGTTAACATAAACTCCTTTGCTTAGAGTTTTTATATGGTGCATCCATTTTAATTTCTTTTTACAAGTATAAGATCATAAGACACAGAAGCAAAATTAGGCCATTTGGCCCATCAAGTCTGCTCCATCATTCCATCATGGTTGATTTATTGTCCCTTTCAATGAAATGGTTAGGAGGGTTGTCAATGAACTGGCAGGGCCTAGCTTAATAAAACATTCTGGATTTCAGTCCAACACCCTGCCTGATTCACAGCCAAACTTAAGAACAAAGTACTGCAGCCGCTAGAAATCTTAAGTAAAACAGAAATCACTGAAAATGCATAGCAGGTTAGGTAATATCTGTGGAGAGAAACACAAGGTTAACGTTTCATGGCCAGTGACCTTTCATTAGAACTGTGCAAAGTGAGGGGCTTTTAAAAGGCTTATTCCAGTCTTTGGGAAATCACCAATTTCATCCTTTGTATCTATTTCCTGCATGCACTGTTATTTATGCACATATTTATGATCCTCTCCCATCTACAGCTCCTCCAGACCACATTTAATTTCCTTAAAGCTACTCTTTCACCCAGCTCTTAATCTCTGTTCTCCATGTTATAACAGACATTCATTTATTCTCTTTCCCTACCCCACAAAAATCCCTCCTAGCCATTTCTTTACAGGTTAAAATATGCCTTAATTGTACCATTCTCCTGTTTTGGTGAATGTTTATTGAGCTAAAACATTAAATCTGTTTCTCACCCCACAGTGCCTGACTTAACTATTTTCACTATTTTCTCTTTTATTTCACTTCCAAGCTGAAAGACAGGACTGCCTTTTGCTGCAGGAAGCTATAGTTGAGATTCCTTACACACTGTGGTGGAGGATGGGAGGAGTAGTATGAAATATTGGATGAAAAAAAAGAAAGAGGACTGCGAAATATTGATAGGAAATGTTAAATGTTACAAGATCATTTAACTTAGATAAATTACAAGTCTTGTATTAAAAAGTCCCACAGCTTTAAAAACAAGGCAAGAAATAACAGAGGGAGGAAGACCGAAAGAAAGGAAACAGGACAGAATACTGTGGTTTTAGCAACATACTACATAGTTTCCTTGTTGATTGAGGCAGTGTTAGTTCTTTTTAAACTAAAAAGAAAACAACAGCTAGGCAGCAGCTGAAGGGTTGTGTGCTGCTTTGGACACCACAATACAAAGATGACTGAATTATTAGAAAGGATTAAAGGGCAACTTATGGGGAGTTTCCCAGTACCGTTGAACTTTAGCAATGCAAAGATTACATTCACTAGAGCTGTTTTCTTTGGGAGAGGCGGAGGAGAAATTTAATTATGATGTGTAAAATCCTAGGTGCTTAGAATGAAACAAGAAGATCCACTTCCCTCAGCATACAGATTAACTCCAGAATTCACAGACTGAAAGTAATTGCAGATTATTTTCAGGGCAAATGGAGGACAGGAAATCTAACTGGAGGACAATAAATGTGCAAAATGAAGAAAAGTGCCATGTCCCAAGTCAAGACTGGAAAGCATGATTAGCTGGATAGTTCTTTATTAGCAGATACAGGCACAATGAACAAAGTACCCTCCCCCTAGACTATAAATTTATATGATTCTATGGTATTGTCAAGTTATGATGTATGGAGTCCACTCCTACCAGAACTTCTACATAGCCTGCTTTTGACGGGTATAATGTCCAGGACAGTTTCATTGCTATGAATTTTAAGGTTATTGCTAACATGGCCACAATTGATTGAAAGAGAACACTAGCAGAGATGATGGCAGAACATCAATGGCATGAATTTCTGGGAGCAATTTGGAAAGTGCACGACAGATACATCCCAAACAAGAGCAGTATTCTAAAAGCAGAATGATGGAACTGTAGCTAACAAGAGAAGTCAAAGCCAACATAAAAGCCAAAGAGAGGACATATAATAGTAAAAATTTGTGGGGAATTAGAGGATTGGGAAGCTTTCAAATACCAACAGAAGGCAACTAAACATATCATAAAATGAAAAGATGGAATACGAAGGTAGGCAAGCTAATAAAATTAAAGAGGATATCGAAAGTTTGTTCAGCTACATAAAATGAAAAAGAGAGATGCGAGTAGGTATTAGACCGCTGGAAAATGGCATACAAGGAAACGGGGGACAAACTGAATAAGTATTTGGTATCAGTCTTCACTGTGGAAGAAACTAGCAGTATGCTGAAAGTTCAAGAATGTCAATGGACAGAAGTGTGTGAAGTTGCCATTGCTTTGGAGAAGGTACTTGGGAAACTGAAAGGTATGAAGTCACCTGGGCCAGATGGTTTCCACCCTAGGGTTCTGAAAGAGGTTGCTGAAGAGATTGTGGAGGCATTAGTAATTATCTTTCAAGAATCAATGGATTCTGGCATGGTTTCTGAGGACTGTAGAATTGCAAATGTCACTCTGCCCTTTAAGAAGGGAGAGAGGCAGGAGACAGGAAACTACTGGCCTGTTGGTCGGACCTCAGTGGCTGGAGTCTATTGATAAATTTAGGGTAATTGGAAGCACACAAAAAAAAATTGGTGTATTCAGCATGGTTCCCTTAAGGGAAAATCTTGCCTGACAAATCTTTTGGAATTCTTTGAATAAATAACAATCAGGACAAAGGAGGATTGGTGGATGTTGTGTACTTGAATTGTCAGAAGGCCTTTGACAATGTGCTGCACCTGAGCCGACTTCACTTAAGAGCCCATGGTATAAGAGGAAAATACCAGCATGGATAGAGCATTGGCTGATTGGCAGGAGGCAAATAGTGGGAATAAAGGGATCCTTTTCTGGTTGGTTGCCAGTGACCAATGGTGTTCCACAGGGGTCCGTGTTGGGCCCACTTCTTTTGCATTATATGTCAATGATTTGGATGACAGAATTGATGGCTTTGTAGCCAAGTTTGCAGACGATACGAAGCTAAGTAGAGGGGCAAGTAGTTGGTGGAAGTTGAGAGGCTACAGAAGGACATAAAGGAGAATGAGTTAAGAAGTGACAGATGGAATACAATGTCAGGAAGTGTACAATCATGCACTTTAGTAGAAGAAATAGAAGTGTTGACTATTTTCTAAATGGAGAGTAAATCAAAAATCTGAGGTGCAAAGGGACTTGGGTGTCCTCACACAGGTTTCCCTAAGGATTCATTTGTAGGTTGAGTCAATGGTGAAGACCTACACATTGTTAGCATTCATTTCAAGAGGACTATAATATAAAATGTAACGCTGAGGATGTACTGGTGAACTCTCACTTGGAGAATTGTCAGCAGGCCCCTTATTTAAGAAAGGATATGCTGATATCAGAGACGGTTCCAAAGGAGGTTTATGAAAATGATTCCAGGATTAAAAGGGTTATCACGAAGAGCATTTGTTGGCTCTGGGCCTCGAGTCACTGGAATTCAGAAGAATGAGGGGGAATCTCATTGAAACATAGTGAATGTTGAAAGGCCTTGACAGAGTGAATGCAGTGAGGATGTTTCCTATGGTGGAGGAATCTAAGACCTGAGGACACAGCCTCAGAATGGAAGGACATCTATTTAGAACAGAGTAGAGGAGGACTTTCTTTAGCCAGAGAGTGGTAAACCTGTGGAATTCATTGCCACAGGCAGCTGTGAATGCCAAGTTAAAGGGTATATTTGAAGCAGAGGTTGATAGATTCTTGAATAGTCAGAGCATAAAAGGATAATGGGGAGAATGCAGGAGATTGAGGTTGACAGGGAAATGGATCAACTATGATGAAATGACAGAGAAGGCCTGATTGATCAAATAGCCTAATATTCCTCCTATATCTTATGGTCTTATGCCAGATCCTTTCTTGTTGCCTGACAGTGGGAGGGGATTTTAAACAATTTAACAATCAAGGTCAGCAAAAGTAGTCTGATGGTTTCAGTTGAACAATTAACAGATATCTGCTCTTCATCTCATTCTCGATGAATTGCTTATTTATTATTTAGGTTTTTTTTGTTTTTTGTATTTGCATAGTTTGTTGTCTTTTGCACACTGTTTGTCCATCTTGTTGTGAGTGATCTTTCATCAATTCTATTGTGCTTCTTTATATTTACTGTGGATGCCCAGAAGAAAATTAATCTTGGTGTTGTATATGGTGACATAATACATTTTGATTCCCCCCCCCCCCCCCTCCACGAGTGTCAGGGTGACTAGAATTACATACAGTGAATGTTATTAGGATATTAAACTAATTAACTCCAGTGAAGAAACAAGGCAAGCAGTATATAAACCCAATGCAAAATTAACTGAAAATTTGTCTATAAAGGGATAAGTTACTCCTAGCAAAATTTCAGAAGTCCAGCTTATGGGAAAATAGTAATAAATTAACTTTTTCAAAAAATACATTCTCCTATTATTATTATTTCAATTATCAAAGTATTTTGGAAGAATGCAAAATTCTTTGTAGTTTTGAATGAGGGCATCCGTTCAAAAATCAAATGTTACATCACCAAATTAAATATAAGCGTTAAATTCTTTGGTGGTAGCGTAGTCACACATCAATTCACATTTGATGTAATCAGTAGAATAATCAGAACCAGACCTAAGAAAAGGCTGGGAGGAGGGTTTTGGCAACAAGTAAATTGAGAGAGGAGCACGTCAGACATTGTACATAGTAACAGGAGTTCCAGTTCATAATTCCACAGAGATTGAAACAAAATCTGTTACTGTGGTTATTTAATTATATTGAAAATAAACCACAGGCCATAGTAATTAGGTTGTGTACAACGTACCTGATTTATCAAAAAAGATTTAAAAAATCAAAGGATTTCATTTGCACCTCTTGGACCATATACAGTTTTAACATGTTTCCCCATGAAAGGAGATACTGTCTTTGGAAACAATTCATAAGGAATTCACTAGGCTGATTTGTGAATCGACAGGCTTGTTCTATTAGGAACAACTAAAAAGAGAGCAGTATTTTTTGGAGTTTAGAAGAATGAAGAGTGAGCCTATTGGAAGAGGTAGGATCTTCAAAGGACAAAACAGAGTAGACATTCTAAAAATTTCTACAACTGGGAGAGTTTTCAATGAAAAAATACTGTTACAAATAAGCGTGCCTCACTTAAAACTGAGGCAAGCAGGAATTTCTTGTTAGTGTGAAAAATCTTTGAAATTTTCCACCCAGAGGGTTTAAGTACCCCTCAAGTACTTAAAGAAGAGTTAGTAAACTTTTTGAAAGATCAAGTAAAGTGAGGGCTATATGGAACCCACTGCCAGGGGTGGTGTTGAATATGGAGGTGTTGAGACTTGGAGCAGATCAGCCATTATTGCATTAAATGAAGGACAGTTTTGAGGTGCCAGTGGCTTACACCTCATTTTCTTAAGTTTGTTTATAAATGAAAGCAGAATAGTTGAGACACTCTGCCACATTGCTAAAATTAAAATAGAATCATAGTAACAAGATCCAACTTTTTAGCCATTACAGAGCTTCAAGCTTCCACTTTGATGTATTTTGAACTGCTAATAAATATTTTAAAGAACTAAAAATAAAAACCAACATCTTGCACAGTTCAATACAGGTTATAAATTCAAATAATCACTTTTCGAATCTCAACTAAATGCTAGTCAGTTCTGAAATCATAGTCAAACAGAAAAAAATACTAAAATGCAATGATATTGATACATAAATACGAATAAACTAATTCTACTTACAAATCTTTATTGCACTGCCTCTTGTGTTTCTGTATGCCTTTTATAAAATGGTCAAGTGAGGTCAAACTAATATTCTGATCAAGTTTAACAAGTTCTGCTTTTGAACTCTATTCCTATTATTCTATTCTGTATACTTTTTTAAAATACCGTGCAGATACCCTGCATCTGATTTGGCGACAGAATTTTTGATTTTCTTACAAACATGGAACATTGAACAATATAGGTCTTTTGGTCCAAAATGCTATGCCAACTTTTTAATCTACTCAAGATCAATCTACCCCTTCCCACCCAAAATGCACGCGATTTTTCTTTAATTCATATGCCATTCTAAGAGTCTCTTAAATGAACTCTAGTGTATCTACATCTACCACCACCCCAGGCAGTGGGTTCCATACACTTGTCTGTATACAAAAAAAACCTACTTTGCAGCTCTTGAACTTATTCCTGACTTGAAGGCCAACACACCAAAGACTTTAACCACCTTATCAGCTTGCAAGGTAAACTCTGGACTTGGACCCCAAGATCCCTCTGTTCCTCCACAATGCTAAGAATTCTGCCATTAGCCTTGTACTCTTTCTTCAAATTCCATCTTCTCAGATTAAACACTATCTGACATTCCTTATCATAGCTCTGCATCCTATCAATGTCCCATTTTAACCTACAACAGCTTTCTACACTATCTACAAATCCACCAACCTTCATGTCAGCTGCAAACTTACTAACCCACCCTTCCATTTCCTCATCCAAGTCATCTATAAAAATCACAAAGAGCAAGAATCCCAGAAAAGATGCTGTAGACCACCACTAATCACTGACCTTTAGGCAGAATAACCTCCATCTACTACCTCCTGTGGGCAAGCCATTCTGAATCCATGCACCCAAGTTTCCCTGGATCCCGGGTCTCCAGACTTTCTGAAAGCGCCTGCCACGGGGAACCATGTTAAACACCTTACTATGATCCATATACACCATATCCACCACTCTACCTTCAACAATTTGTTTTGCCACTTCCCCGAAAAAGCCAATCAGGCTCATGTGGCATAACCTACCCTTCACAAAGCCATGTTAAGAACCCTAATCTCAGGCTATGCTTCTCCAAGGGCTTGCAAATCCTGTCTTAATACTTTTCAACAGTCTGACCACCACTGATACAAGACTCACAGGCCTATAATTCCCAGGATTGTCCCCATTACTTTTCTTGAACTAAGAAATGACACGTCATCTTCCAATCTTCTGGTACTACTTCTCTTGCTAGTAAGGATGCAAAGTTCATTGCCAAAGATTCAGCAATCTCTTCCCTCGCCTCCCATACCTGGGGTATATTCTATCTGATCCCAGGGACTTATCTATCCAAATGTTTTTCAACATGACCGTAAATCTACCTGAACAAGTCAATTTGGTTTCCCTTTCTGTAAACAATATATATGGAGTACAAATTAGACTGATTTTTCTTTATTACCTTCAATGATTGTCTTTTTGTCACATAGTTCTCAGAGTGCAACAACTTCTCATAGTCATTAAATACCTGGGAAGAAAAAAATTAATCTGAACAAAATCAGAAATTTGGTTATTTTAGAAAAGTTCTTTAAACATGCAAAGGGATCAAAGGGAAGTTTAAGTCAAGAACCAAACTAGTTTTATTTACCAAATCATAGTTCTGTTCTAAAAATTGTCCACAAGTGACTTTATGTCTGGTAAGCAAGTCCTATAAAAGATACAGAATTTAAATTTATTCAAGAAATACAAAAAGCATAAAACTACATAGTAAGTTAATGATCTTTAATTGAAAATCTTCTAAAAATAAAGCTTCAGGATCTGAGTGAAATATCTGTTTTTAAAATACACAAAAGATTAAACACTTGCACAGAAAAGATATTTAACTGCTATGGCAGTGAAAGATATATACACACAGAACCAGAGGTGAAATCTCATCGGCATTTGTCATTTTGAACTTAGATTAGAAAACAGTTAAACTACCGTCCAAGTTGCTCAAATATCATAAAAATGAAACTAATCTGCAAACCTCTGTGGCATCGTTCGCTAAAACTAATAAAACTGACACTAGGGATATACTTCACCTTTCAGACTTCAGCCACCCACATGAAAAGCTCTTTATAAAATACTTCACGATGTTCCAAGACAGAAGATCAGAGATGTACTAAACAGATGTACTTTCTTGAAAAGAAATGCAGAATATCACATTTCCTCTCTGGTTTACATTACTGCAGCAATTAGATTAATTTCAACAGTACTACATGGCACACGAAGAAAAATGAGGATCTACTACACTGAGTAGTGATGCCAATGACAATACTGTGGAAAGCATCAATGATATTAGTTATAATTAGATATCTTGATTCAAGCATGTGAATGAAGATTTTTTTTTAAAGAGCTTATTTACCTTAAAAGTTGCAAAGGCATCTGAAGCAATGTCAAATGTTGACATCTCTACATATCTGAAGAAATCTCTGAAATGTTCCGAATAAAGGATTATTTTGGCAAGTGGTTCATGCCTGATGCATTCTCTCAGCATGATTCCACAATTCAAGGCAACCTCTGGTGTTTCATACCTGAATGAAAGAAAATATACATTGGGGAACAAGTACTGATAAAGGATCATCATCTGCATAGACCAGATTCTTTTAAAAACATTAAAGTTTCATTCACAAACAGTGCCCAATTATCATATTTCTATTGTCTGGCTTTCTTTGGAGACCATTTACAATAAATTAAGTTAATCAAATAAACAGACAATTTATCTTATTACTCTTTATGATCTGATAGGGAAATGAGAAGGAAAAAAAAATTTTGTTTCTAAAGTTTATCCACAGATCCTGAGGTAAAATGCCCAGAAAAGTTATTATGCATTTGAGTTTTCCCCAATATGCTTTCTCCCACTATCTGCCAGGATATTCATAGAATTTAAAGTTAACTGTGTTAAAGTTTAATGTGTGTTAACTATTATGACTAAAGAAATTAGTCCTCCAGTGGCTTTTATTCCTATTCATCTTCCACATTCTCCCATGGAAAACCGACTGTTCTGCATTCTTTTCTAAACAAAAGATCCATTACTCTGGGTGCTCCCTTCAGATTCAATTAAATTTTCTGTACATTTCACAGACTGTTTTATTTGCAAAAATATGTAATACTGCAAAATTCCAAGTTGCTATCTTACTTATACCAAACCTGCATGTGAAGCACTAGAGCCATGAAACACATACTAATTGCAGAATAAGTCAGAAAATGAAATAAAATAGTTGAAATGCATAAAAATGCTTCATTTTCAATAATATAGGGGGCAGAGGATTTTCTACTTTTAATGTTTTATATAGAAGTCTTGGTTGGACCATGCCTAGTTGACTGAAAATACTTCCAAAATTATGGGAAGGAAATACAGTCCTTAGCAGAAATGTAATTTAGATTCACTAGTAACCTACAAAGTACCCAGGACATCTTCAGGGAGTGGTGTCTTAGAAAAGCAGTGTCCATTAAGGAGCTCCAGCACCCCAGGGCATGCCCTTTTCTCACTGTTACCATCAGATAGGAGGTACAGAAGCCTGAAGGCACATACTCAGCGACTTAGGAGCAACTTCTTCCCCCTCTGACATCCCATTCCAAAATGGACATTGAACCCTTGGACACTACCTTACTTTTTAAAAAAATATATAGTATTTCTGTTTTTTTGCACTTTTTAAAATCTATTCAAGGTACATATACTGTAATTGATTTATTATTTTTTAAAAATTTTATTTATTATTATTTTTTCTCTTCTATATAATGTATTGCATTGAACTGCTGCTGCTAGGTTAAAAAATTTAATGTCACATGCCGATGATATTAAACCTGATTCTGATGTTCAAAACTTTACTGCTCTATATGGCTAGCTCCACAACTCTAAAACATCATGCATACAGCATTATCAGCCATCATCCCTGTAATTTCATTCTTCAAGCATCCAGTCCCTATTTTGTTTCATCTTTCACTTCTCATCCATGAAACTCCTTGGCTTGTTCTTTAAGGAATTTTTTGATGTCATATCACCTCCTCCAGCTTGATAATATCACAACTGCTGCACCAAGCTGATATCTAATAGCAATAAAGTTTAGGTTGTTACTAAGGAGATCTCCGGGTTCATTTCATGGATTTCCCCTGCATGTCTCCTCTCCCACCCACCCAACCCAGCAACTGGAAGAATTAGTTGCTATACTAAACTCTAGGACTTTAATAATGAACTACTTTAATTCATCCAATTTTCTTGGACATGCAATATGGTCAATTAACAGTTGGAGATCGAACTCTTCCCCCATCATAATGCTAATAAATACTATGATATAAAAAAGAAAATAAAAACTTGAACTATAAATATTATTTTATTAGGAGATGTGAGAGGCAATTGTTTAGATAGGCATACTAATGCAAGAAGAATGGAAGCATATGAACATTGTGCAGGCAGAGGAGTTTAGTTCAGAATCAGAATTAATATTACCGGCATATGTCATGAAATTTGTTAATTTAACACAGCAGTAAAATGCAATACATGATAGCCCAGTGAAAATAAATCATTACAGTAAATATATACATTATGTTAAATAATTAAATATAAAATAGTGCAAAAACAGCAATAATCTTTAAAAAGTGAGGTGGTGTTCATGGGTTCTATGTTCATTTAGGAATCATGTGTCAGAGGGGAAGAAGCTGATCATGAATTGCTGAGTGTGTGCCTTCAGGCTTCTGTACCTCCTTCCTGACAGTAACAATGTCCTGGGTGATAGCGGTCCTTAATAATGGATGCCACCTTTCTGCTGCACCGCTCCTTGAAGCTTTGATATGACAGAGGCCGGTACCCAAGATGGAGCCGAATTTTGCAACTTTCTGCAGTTTCTTTCGATCCTGTGCAATTGCCACTCCTAACCCCATACCAGACAGTGATACAGCCTATCAGAATGCTCTTCAAGGTACATCTGTAGAAGTTTGAGAGCTTTAGGTGACAACCAAATCTCCTCAAATGGCTAATGAAATTTACCCACCGTCTTGCTTTCTTTATAGCTGCATTGATATGTTAGGACCAGGTTTTATCCTCAGAGATTTTGATACCCAGGAACTTGAAATTGCTCACTCTCTCCACTTCTGATCCCTTAACGAGGACTGGTGTGTGTTCCCTTGTGGATTTTCTGAAGTCTACAATCAGCTCTTTGGTCTTACTGACGCCGAGTGCAAGGTTGTTGCTGCAACACCACTCAACTAGCTCCAGCCCCTGTACGCCCTGTCACCTCCAGCTAAGATTCTACCAACAATGGTAGAATCATCAACAAATTTATAGATGGTATTTGAGCTATACCTTGTCACACAGTAATGGGTATAGAGAGAGTAAAGCAGTAGGCTAAGCACACATCCTTGAGGTGTGCCAGTGTTGATAGTCAACAAGGAGATATTATTACCAATCTGCACAGATTGTGGTCTTCCGGTTAGGAAGTTGAGGATCCAATTGCAGAGAGAGATACAGAGACCCAGGTTCTGTAGTCTTGTCAATCAGGATTCTGAGAATAATGCTGAGCAATAATCAATGAACAACATCCTGACATAGGTGTTTACATTGTCCAGATAATCTAACGCCGTGTGAAGAGTCATTGAGATTGCAACTGCCATAGACCTACTGTGGCAAAAGGCAAACTGCAGAGTGTCCAGGTCCTTGCTGAGGCAGGAGTTGATTCTAACCATGATTAACCTCTCAGAACATTTCATCACTGTAGATGTGAGTGACAGCCCTTAAGGCAGCTCACACTACTCTTCTTGGACACTGGTGGAAACGTCTTTTCGTAGCACTGAGAAGTTGAACATTACTTTGAATATACTCGCCAGTTGGTGAGCACAAGTTTTCAAAGCCTTACCTAGTACTCCATCAGAGCCTGCCACCTTGCAAGGGTTCACCCTCCTGGAAGACAGCCTGACATTGGCCTCTGTTTATAATTGGCCATTTGATTACTTATTTAATTGGTTGGGCACAACATTGTGGGCCAAAAGGCCTGTTCCTGTGCTATACTGACTTACGTTCTTACATTTTAATTTAATTTAATTTAATTACATTTACATTATCCTGGTTAGTGTTACACAAAATGTTAACTTAATTTAGTTCTCCTGGTACTGGAATTCAAACACCTTACCATTCAAACAGATAAATGCCTGCCTGTGCTTTTAAAGTCATCCATTCCAGTTGCTATTGCTGTGTCAGGGATCTGGGGTAAATCATGTTCTTGCTACTGCCGTACTCAGATCCTGGTGCTGGCGCTCCTGTATCAGACAATTGCCATTGCCCATGCTTAGTGCGGAGAAGCTGCCTGTGGGGGTTAATTTTGAGTGGGTTGGCAGCAGTGGAGCTTTAACTGGGTCTCTGAGTTGGACCCTGATTAACAAGGTAATAAGCTCAACCACACAGAAATCTCTGCAGTTGGAGAGAACTGAGCAGCCAAACACAGTGAAGCAACTTTTAATCACATCTAACAGGAAGTGATAGGACAGACCAAATATCTGAGTGAGCTTTCAACACGTGAAGTAAGTGGTAGCAGTACAATTCATCATGGGGAAAGACTTACATTTTCAGTAACTTGCAGTGAAATTAACTAGCATATTCAAACCTTTTCTACGTAGATTCAACATAGCACTCCGAAAAACTAGACTACACATTAGTCCAAATCAGTGACCTTCAATAACACCAAATGCTATTTTTTTCTGCAAACTAGTACATCCCAATTAAAGGTTACAAGTTTCTTGGCACAAAAACAAATTGCTGGTTGAACTCAGCAGGTCCAGCAGTATCTGAGGAGGCAAAGGGGTAGCAGCCATTCTGGATCAAGACCCTGCAACAGGACCAGGAGTGCAAAGCAGATAGCTAGTATAAAAGAGGCAAGAAGAAGGGAGGTCCAAGATGGTGCCAGCGAACAACGTGACCAATGGTGACGTCCTGCAGAAGCTTGAGTAACTACTTCTTTTACTTTTACTTCTTCCAAATACGATTCTATTACTAAGCTGCGTGTAACTGAAACCTACGGTTTACATTTTGGTGGTGTGTTTTTGGGTTGATTGAGTGATCTGGTGCTTTGCTGTCTCCAAGAGGGTTCAGTGAGGTTGGGAGTGGAGTGTGCAGCCTGGAAGTCTGGAAGCAAGGTGCAAGCCCATGATCAGTTTCATTACCTCTCTCCAAAGGGCGTCAAGCAAGGTTGAAGTTGACAAAGATGAGAGTGGAGGTTGGGCAGATGTCCTGCGTCATCTCCCCGTGTTTAACTAGGCTTCCTTACCCTCTCATTAGTGGCTGTCAGAGGAATGTGCAGAAGTCTTTGGCTCCACCTTGCAAGGATGATAAGCAAGATTTGTGACCATGGACTCATTTTGGGGGACTGAGGTTCACATTACAGGTGTTTCCAGATTCTGGTTACTTTTTTGGTTGTTGTTTTTGAGCAGTTTGATTAGGGTGATCACTGAGGATTGGGACACTTTTGCAAAGACTGGCTCTGATGCTTGCAGTCAGCTAGCAGCGCAGCACTGAACTGAACTATCCAGTTTAAGAAGGTGCTACTGAAGGTGGACAACTTACTAGCTGTTTTCCAAAGCAAGAAATACAACTAAATGCTTATTAACAAACCCTTTTCTCTGTAGAAAAATAATTATGGCAAATAACCGCTGCAAACAATGAAGAGGCATGCGAAGGCGAGGCTGAGTCAAGGTTGAAGCGTGGTGCAAGACAGTCATAGAGTGGTCCGAGGCACGGTTGAGATGGAGTTGAGCCTTGCGATGCAGAGAGAAGTCAGAGTGGAGGAGATTTGGAGCCTGTCTATCTAAACTGAGAGCAAGATTTGATTGATCTAAGCACCAGGCCAATTTGGAAAGGTCGAGTACAGGGCAGCGGGGTCCAGGCCCGGAGCATATTGAAGCAACAGTGCCTGGGTCTTAGAGTGAGGAATGACCCAATGTTTGGACAATTTAAATGCTGGGTCAGATGAATTGAAAAGAGGGTACCAGAACCAGAGGTGAGGGTTGGGCCAGTTCTGCTCACTGATCTGTGATGTTTTCTCCACTCTACACTGCACTGCGGCTAAGGCTGAAGGCCTGCTCCAGGTTCCGTGACGTTTACTCCGCTACGCTCTAAACTGAGGATAAGGCTGTGGGCCTGCTCCAGGCTTCATGTCTGAGGACTCACTTTTGTTCTAAATATTATTTGCTCACTTTAATTGTTTGCACGATTTGTTTTCTTTCCCCTCTGCACATTGGGTGTTTGTTGCTTTCTTTAAAAATGGGTTCTTTTGGGTTTCTTGTATTGTGGTTGCCTGTAAGGAGACAAATTTCAAGGTTGTATAATGCATACTTTGATGACAAATGTACTTTGTACTTTATGGAATACTGGACACCTGGTATGATGTTTGATAATCTATGTGTTGTTCATTTACTTCTTGCCATTTGCACACTTTGTTCTTTATTTGTGCTTTTGTGTTTGATGTTTTCTGTGACAGGTTCCAAGGTGTTCCGTTGTTTCATGGCTGCCTGCGGGAAGATGAATCTCATAGATGTATTCAGTATACATACTTTAATAATAAATGTACTTGAAATCTTTGAGGAGGTGTGGGCTGACATTTGATAGGTGGTACCAAGTGAGGAGAGCGATGATGAGCAGATGAAGCTTGGTATGGAAGAGGAAATGAGTGCGTTGGGAGACAGCAGTTGATAGGTTAATGGTAGTGACAGATAAAGAAACAAGAAAAAATGGAACTGAGGAATCAAATAGGGGTAGTGGAGAAAGAGCTTTAAACATATTACAGGCTTGGAAATCAATTTACTTTGTTCATTTTAAACACTCAGTCTTATTTTTGTTAATAAAGTTTATATATATCAAAGTAAATCATCTTGTGAAACTGATGGATAATACATACCCCTTCAAAAGCATAAACAAAATATGCTCATGAGAACATACATATTCCACTGTAGGAGTGCGCATACCAATCTGCCTCCGCAAAATGTTGTTGAAGATTTGGGTGACATCCTTCTTGCCCTATTTTATTAAATACATAATAACCAAGTCAAACACTGACCACCAGGAGATGGGTATTTTGAAAATAATTGCAACAATATGATACTGTATTAATTAAAATCAATAAACACAAGATTTTAGAGCCGATCTTTAAAACCACTTACAAACTCAAAATAAAAAATGTAGTTAGCTGATTGGATAGCTTAAAATTGTGGCCTGTACCTTCTAATAAAAAGCTGGTTCTCCATATTGGACTGCTATACTTATCTTTGTATGTGTGTTCAAGATTCTACAGAAGCATACTCAAACCAAATGCGTGGCTGAGCATCACTGTTAGACCACAGTGCTCAACTGCTGGACTAGTCCAGCCCTGAAGCACAGATTTCAGAGGTTTCCCAATAAATCAGCTGCGAAGTCTCCCCACTGAAACTACAGCAGGTTAGATATGGCACAGGAAAAGTGAGACCATTCATCCCAACACTGAGTACAGACAAAGAAGAAAAGCCAGTTCAAGATAAGTTGCTTTTTATAATGAATTCCCTGATAATCCTTGATTCTGAAATCCCAATGCTTTGGCAGCTGCATCACTGGACCCTGACCCTCATGCTCCCTCCAACAAACCAGGGCCACTGTTCGTTCCTTCTGAAGAACAATGACCCTGGTTGCAGTGTTCCTGTGAAACTCAATTGGTTCTGATTCCTACATCCTTGTTAAATTTACTGGGGTCTTCTTCCCTGCCCTCAAAACCTACTGGAAAATACGTTATTCCACTGCTGAGCACTTTCTATTCCACTTCTAAGAGCCTTAAATAGATGCACTCAATATTAGCAAATGGAAAAGTTCTCAAATTATTTAAATTGCATCTAATTTCAGTGCTTTATAAAACTTCCTGATGCTACATGAAAAATTTTACCTTTCCTAAATGTAATTTCATTCTAAGGTTCCCAACTTGGTGCAGTTTACAATGATGATTCCAGACAGAATGGTTTCTTGTTAATCTGTCCAGAATCTCCTATTGCAAGCTGGAAGTAAAGCCAAGTTGGTATTACAGCACGCTGTAAACAAGGTACAAGTCTGGAGGTCTGGAGTGGTTTGTCTATAAGTCCAAAAAAAGTACTTCTAAACAATCCAAAAACAGCTCTTCCGATCAATCACATTTTCATTTATATTCTATTGTGAGGATATGAACCTGTGACAAGTCAAGATGCTTAAATCCTGTAGTCAAGGAGGTAGTTAGTATAGTGAAATGTGTGAAAATGATAATACAAATATAGAATTGCAAACTTGGAATTTATCTGGAGCTGAGGGCTATCAATATTACATAGGCATGTTACATACACATTCAAACCAAACAGATGCAAAAAAACCATTGCTCTTAAACCTAGCCCTTATGGTTAAAATTTTGACCACAGATTACTGCAGGTCCAAATGTTTATAAACTTTTCTTTCTACTTCAATGCATAATGCATAAAGGTAAATTGCCTTTACACTGCCTTAAAAAGGAAACACAAAAGCATTTTGAGAGAGTATCTTCCTCACATCTGCATTATAGTTGTACTTTGAGCAAGAGGGACGTAGTTACCGCCACCTGAAATACTTCTTTTACATGATAGCTGTCACAAATACATCCTCTCCAGGATTTCTTACCTCAAAGTCAATCAGTTGCAAGTGTGCAATTAATGATATCAGCAATCCACTATTATATAGCTCCTGTGCCAGCTGTGCAACTGTTTCAGTCTGAGGCTCCTTGTCATTGGTACCACACAGTGTCTCTTTCATGGTTAACAGGCATTTCGACACTTCCTCAGAGGCCTTGGGTCAAAGGAAAAACATAAGTAAATTTGTTTCAGCTGCGGAAAAGAGTAAGATTAAAAATATTTAGATAGATATCAATTTTTGTTGAAGACAAGATCAAAATTAAATTCGGAGAGATCTCTCTCTGGATTTGCACAAGTCACAATATGTACAGTTTTAAGATTAAATTTCTGAAACAAAACATTAACATTTCTATAAAAATTTTAGCAATAAGCATCACTTTTAAAAGCATAATACCATTATTTACACCATACTGTCAAACATGCCCTGAGTAGTGTAAAAATGTCAACGTTGCTTTTTGTTTTCTGCAAATACTCTCTTCATAGAACTGGAAAAATAATTCTGCTTTCAATAGAAAGCATTCCATTTAGATGCATAATGCTTGGTATGGCAAATGCTCTGCACATCACTGCAAGAAACTGCAGAGTTGTGGACACAGCTCAGCACATCTCAGAAACCAGACTACCTTCTGGATGCTGTCTATACTTCTCACTGCCTTGATAATGCAGCCAGTATAATTAAAAGCCCCAAGCACCCAAGAGATATTCTCTTCTCCCTTCACCCAATGAGCAGAAGATAAAATATCCTGAAAGCATGAAAGCATGTACCATGAGGCTCAAGGACAGCTTGCCACAGATTCACTGTAAATTCAGACTACATCTTGTATGACAAGATGAACTCAACCTCACAATTTACCTTATTAGGAACTTGTACTTTATTGTTTACCTGCACTGTCTCTGTAGCTTTTAGTCTTTGTTCTGCATTGTTATTGTTTTACCTTGTTCTACATCAATACTTGTGTAATGATCAGTATGCAAGACCATCTTTCCACCGCACCTCAGTACATGTCAATAATGAATCAATATTAAAGTAATTCTCAATTCTTAGAAAGCTGTGTTTCCAATGGAACTGACAGTCAATGCTGTTCAAAGCCTCATCTGTTATCACAGATAAAGGATAGTCTATGCTATTAGGTAAATAGCATGGTTACCCCCTCCCCCAGAGAAGTTTCAGTTTATAAATATTGAGGAAATCAAATACAAACACTGTCACACTATTTTATTGTCACATAATCTATCTACATGGATGGGATCAACAGTAGGTTAAAACTATTCTATGACAAAAAAAAACTTTGTTTCACCAAATAATACAGAAAAATACTAAAATAGAACTATTCAGGAATACAGAGGCAAAACTCACAGGGACCATAAGCAAACAGATCACAGGATCAAATCTGAAATGTGTAGATTTGGAAAGTGATGCTCAACAACTATAGACCACTTCTTGCAACTGTCATAGTTATATTTTCTTTATGAATGATTTCTTCTCTTTATGTACATCCTGTGCAGCACACAACTATCAACATTAAAAATGATCTTCAAAAAGAATTTAGTCCACTGAATAATTTGGTCACTTCACGATGTCGTGATAGTTAACTGATTAATCCCATGCCACTCAGTTAACCTCTCCCCAGATGGGAGGAGCTCACATACTATACAAGCAAGGTTATCACTAAAGTTTAGATGAATAGCCAGCATCATGCTGGCATGCTCATGGTGTCTACACTCTCACTCAACATTGAACACAGCACACTAACTCATGCTCATTGCATCTATAACTCCACTTAAGTTACTTCAACTCAATTGCTGCATCAACTTACCAATAAAAAGTTCTAATTAAAAGCACAAACTGTGCTTGTATTGACTGACACAATGCTACATTAACTCATCTCAACCTACCACAGTTAGTCTCTAACAATTTTTATTCAGCTTGATGGATGCACAACATTTAATTGCAGGGTCACCAAATGAATCACCATTGAAGAGTTCCTAATAGTGATGTATATCATTGTCTTCACATGGTCATCCTTACAAGGATATGGGCTGAACACAGGGAATTGGGCCAAGTTGGGTGGGCACCATAGTTAGCATGGACTCATTGGGTTGAAAAGGCCTGCATCCCTGTTGTATTGCTCCATGACTCGACAAGATCAAGTGCTCTAGGAGTAAATCACATCACATAGCCCTCCCTTTTCACCATTTTCCTCCATAAATACACACTTTCACTTCCTCTAATTCCATCAGATGGCTCCACTAATGGCATTGTACCATGGCAGTTATGTTACTGGACTGGCATCCACAGTTCTAAATCATTGATGAAGAGACTAATTCAGATTTCACTATTGTAACTGCATAATTTAAATTCCAGTAATGAAATAAGTCCAGAGTTTGAAGCTATCCCAGCAATATTAACTATGAAACTGTCGGATCGTCATTAAAGCAAAATAAACTACAGATTCTGGAATTCTGAAACTAAAAACAGAGAATGGTGAAAGTACTGAGGATCAGGCAACATCTGTATAGCACAAGGATTTCCCAATGTTTTTAATGTCATTAACTGAGGGGTCCATGGACCCCAGGTTAGGAACATGTGGTGTAGAGAGAAAGAGTTAACATTTCTGATCAATGACCTTTCATCAGAACTTAGAATTTTAATTTACATTGTAAGGGGTGGGAAGAACAAAGGGAGTAAATGCTAAGACTGGGAATATGGTGGAATAAAAAGTCTATTGTAATCTACATGAAGACTTTTGACAAGGTACAACAAGGGACTCTGGTCCAAAAGTTTTAGATCTCATGAGTTTAAGACAACTTGGCAATTGTAACCAAAATTGGTTTGGAAACAGAAGGTCAATGAATGCTGGTAATCAGTAGTGGAATAGAGAAATTGGTGCTGGGATCTTAACTATGTGTAGCATTGATGAGTTGCTAAAATGGGCATGGATATGGCAGATTAAATTTAAAACCAACCCAAAAAATGTTGATGTGACACACTTTGGGAAGACTGTTAAGGATAGGATGGTATCCACAGTGGGTGATATTGCCCCCCCCCCCACCCCAGGGGTGATGGGAGTTCCTAAGAGGGTGATAAAAAGGGGTAGCAAGGGGAGCAGCTGAGGGATTACAGGGTTAATTTCAAAATGAATTACTTATTATAAGCATTTGATCCTCAGTGCCTCATAACTGATTACAATGATCACGTAATCACTTCATCTCTTGTTAACCCACCATTCTCTTGGACTTTGCTCAAAGTGTATTAGAGTTGTTGAAAAGCAATGTGATACTTCTGTACTTGGCATATCATGAGAAATCTGGACTGAAGAAATCCCGTTACTTCCGGGCCCAGCCCATGTATCATTGGCCTTCACCGCTGTAATACAGTGTTAGCTAGTACGATTCCCATACTCTAATTACAGTGATGCAGTTCCAGTGAATTAGGAAATGGTTTCAATGGGGTGAAGTTCAAAATCTGCCCTTCCAAATGGTTTTGACAGCATTTCTCTAGCACACAGTCCAACTGAGGTATTGCTGCCCCGCTTTCTGTACCTTCAGGCAAAGTCAAGCTTTGCTTGAGCGGTTATGACATCATAACTTTCTCCTTTATTGATCACAGTGCTTGAGGTTGGACTTAAACAACAGGTGATTGACCATGATCATTAATCCATAAAGAAAATGGCAGAAGCAAACTAAATGAAAATGTGTAAACAGTACAGTATGGTGCATCTGAAACATGGATATATCAGCACCAGGTAACCAACTTCAAATTAAACAATGAAACCATCCAGGTTCCTTGAATATTTGAAGAGAATACACTCTGAAGAAGCAAACAAGAAATTGGCTTATCTTCAGTCACTTCGTGAAAACTTTCAGAAATGGAACACACTTCAAAACATGTTTGCCAACACTTCACAACGGTGATGGTTTGCATATTTCAAACAATATTTCATTGCTCATTACTAAATCTGGAAAGCCCCATTACATTGAGGAAGAACTGATTCTGCGAACAGTAAGGAAGGTTCTGAATATGGTTTTGCATATATTACCAGACTAAATAATTAAAGCTATTTCACTCAGCAACAACTGTTCAAAGATGAATAGATGAATTATGTCTGGGAATATGGAAACATATTGTGCAACATACATAGGGCAACAGAATTTGCTCTGCAGTTAAATGAGTCAACTTTGCCAGGCAATGAATCCTTGCTTCTTGGTTATGTTCGCTTCATGAAAACATGGTTCAAGAGTTGTTATTTACAAGAGGACTAGAAATAGATACAAAGTGGGAGTCAATATTTCAGGTTGTTGAGCAATTTTTGAAAGAGAAGGATATTCCATCTATCAACGTTCTTGCTTATGCAACTGATGGGACACTACCGGACACCACTGAGGTGTTATTACTTTCTTGAAAACAAAATCTGTATCTAATGTATTTACCAATCACCATGTAATTCACTGGCATTGTGTCACAAAAAACCTTAGAGATTAGCTGCACAAATAATTAAATACTGTTATCACAGCTGTAAATAAAATCAACTATGCTCTCAATTCTCAACTATTTTGAGAGCCTTGTATTGAGAATGATGAACAGTTTGAACTCTTGCTGTTGTGCAGAGGTCTGATGGCTCTCTAAAGGCCAATTCATACTTCTGTGTTCAATCTATGCCATTGGTACAGCATAGCCACGTACCCTACACTGTACCCTGATGTGCACCTCCCCAAAAATGTAACTACGCCTCGCAGCAACGCAGACCACAACAACTGTGATTGGTCCGGTTGGTAGCGTCAAATTTCCTCCTACACATTTCCGGTTGCTTCTGAACAATGAACCAAATCGTCAAATCTATCTGCTGACATTCGAAAATATTTGAAATGCACTTCCTCGTTCATGTCTCTCAGTGGCCGGACAAGCACAGAAAACTCACCCCCCATTCTGCCTCAATCCGTTCAATGGTCGTACACACCATCTCCTCTGATGTCTTCTCTCTTTTCTGCGTTGCAGTAATTTCAATAAAAGTAACTCTTATTCAACACTTATTAGCTCCAACTCCAACATGTTGTTCAGTTTCAGTCACCATTGTTTGAAATACACAAAGAAACTCAACACGCCATAGAAACCCCACCACCAACTAGTGTTTTGGTAGTGAATTGCAGAGTGATGCAGGCACACCCACGCACAAGTACAAATGCTCGCAATGGCATAGGCCACTTGCGTAAGCTATGGCATAGAGCCTACATAGAAGTATAAATCATCCTTAAAGGAAACTGCCTGAGATGTTTTTATGCGCTTTTTGAAACTGTTAAAATTTTTTGAAGACTCGAATGTCTTGTTCAGTAATCAACTCAAAAATATTAGGCATGACATTGCTTATTTGTCAAAATTATTTCACAAAATGTAATGAAATCAGTCTTCAATTGCACAGAAATGATGTGATGAATCTTACTGAAGTCACATCAGTCGCCTCCATATTTTCATCCAAGTTAATTCTATTTAAGGGCAAGCATTTTTGGGTTGGAAGAGAGAAAGAATACCAGGTGACATTCTTCAATTATTCTGTGCCTACCTGGGTGAGCTGCATTGTCTTGTCAGAGAGATTCCAGGATATTCTCTTGATCTACATTCTTGATTGGTTAATAAATTCATTCCTAAATACTTGTAATGAGGAATTAATAGGAAGAATGGGGGAAGGTGATCTTGCTCCAAATGACATTTAAGCTGAAGCCAAGGTTAAAAAAAAACACATCAAGACTTCTGGTTGCAGAAAGAAAATATGCTATCCTCAACCCTATCCGACATTGTGGAAAAGGTCAAGATGCTCTTTACTACCTTTCTAACGTTATGTTTACTAGAGCAGAGTTTCAGTGCAGTCACTCAACTTCTTTGAAAGCAATGAAACAGATTGCAAATTCCTGAAAATGGGAATCTGAAACTCCTGAGTGACATTCAGCCAGGTGTTGAGAAATTGATGTCTGTGGAACAAGCTCAGCTATCTCACTGAAAGGTGAAAAAGCTATGAACTAGTAAATAATTGGACTACCAACGTCCACTCTAAAAATGCTGATGAAAACACAAAATGCTTGCAGAACTCAGCAGGCCAGACAGCATCTATGGGAGGACGTAGTGACTATGTTTTGAGCCGAAACCCTTCATCAGGAGTGAAGTAACACGGGATGGTCGGGGGGGGGGGGGGGGGGGGGAGAGAGAATAAGAAGATAAGAAGTGGGGGGAGGGATGAAGTAGAGAACTGGAAAGTGATAGGCTGAAGGGAAATGGAGAATTATGGGAAATTCAAGAGAAAGAAAGGTAGGGCTGGGGGGAGATTATAGTGAGGGGGGGAAAAAAAAAAGAGAAAGAGAACCAGACTAAGATTATAGATAGGGATGGGGTAAGTGGGGGGCAGGGGTATCAACGGAGGTCTGTGAGTTGAATGTTCATGCCGGCAGGTAGGAGACTACCTAAGCGGGAGATGAGGTGTTGCTCCATCAACCTGCGTGTGGCCTCATCTTGATGGTAGAGGCAGCCATGGACAGACATATTGGAGTGGGAGTGGTCTGTGGAATTGAAGTGTGTGGTCACAGGGAGATCCCGCCACTGCTGGAGGTCCGAGCACCGGTGTTTGGCGAAACGGTCTCCCAGTCTGCAGCAGGTCTCCCCAATGTATAAATGCCCACATCGGGAGCACCGAATACAATACATCACCCTGGTTGACTCGCAGGTGAAGTGGTGCCTCACCTGAAAGGACTGTCTGGGGGCGTGGGATGGTGGTGAGGGAAGAAGTGTGGGGGCAGGTGTAGCACTTCTTCTGTCTGCAGGGATAGGTGCCTGGAGGGAAGTTGGTGGAGAGGGATGGGAGGGGGTAAATGAATGGACAAGGGAGTCTCATAGAGAGCGATCCCTGTGGAAAGCCAAAAGTGGGGGTGGGGGGGAGGGGAAGATGTGTCTGGTGGTGGGATCCCATAGGAGGTGGCGGAAGTTACGTAGGATTATATGTTGGATCTGTAGGCTGGTAGGGTGATAAGCGAGGACCGGGGGACTCTATCCCTGGTGGGCTGGCGGGGGGGATGGGGTGAGGGCAGAGGTGTGTGAAATACGGGAGATGCGATGGAGGGCAGAGTTGATAGTGGATGAAGGGAAGCCCCTTTCTTTAAAAAAAGTCATCTGATGAAATTTGTTTTTACTGTAATTAAATAATTTGATCAGATTTGAATCATTTTTGCAATTATTTGTCACTGCTTTGAATTTTCTTTCACTGTGCATTATAAATCAAATTTCTTTATAGTTTTATGTAATGACCAGAGAAGGAGAAGGGACACTAGGGATGTGGTCTAGGATGCAAGAGAGTAGTAACCCTAAAGAGTGGGAACTACTGATCTAGTTGAAATTTCTCCTTATTAGCAATGGATCTTCAGAAGCATCTGTCATTTGGAGTTAAGAGTTAACAGATGTGGTACACAGAGAGAATTGGATGTTATCTGTACACACATGGTGATAAAGTTATAGCTCAAGGGACAAAGGTTTAACCCTGACCTCAGATGCCATGTGGAATTTAGAAGTTTAGACTTTCTTTCTGTGACAACATGGGCTTCCTCCTATAACCCACAATTTGTTGGCTTGTTAATGGCAAAAACAAAATCAAAGAGATGTTTATTGGTATGTGCAAGAAAGATTGAGGAGAGGAGTAATGGCTTGCTCATCTAAGAAGTGGCAATGGACTCAATGACCCAAATCCTTCTATGTTAATATATAGATTTTTGGATAATATCTCAAAGGACAGAAGATGACAGAAGGACAATCCTGGTGGGACAGCAGCTTAAAAAGGAACACTTGCTATTTGTAGTTAAAGAGAAGATAAGAAAGGAAGCAGACAACTGCAATTCCACTTAACTAGGTGACAAAGGGAAGATGTTGGAGCAGGCTGAAGTGCTCAACTATGCAGAATTCGTGGTGGATATAAATTAGTTGTCATTATCATAAAGGACTTGACTATAAAGCTATTCAAAAGTTCAAATTTATTATTATCCAAGGATATGAATGAGTCTGTCTTTTAAGGCTTGAGTAGACATTTTGTAACTCACAAGGAAAATACTCAGAATTTGAAAAATCTGAAATTAAATAGTAAATACTCAAGTTCTACTGGACCTGCAAAGCAGCTCCAGATTAAACTTTCTGTGCATTCTTAGGAGCCCACAAGCTAAGATTTCACCAACCAAAGAAATATCAACTCCCCCTCATGAAGTCACAAGACTCAAGGATTAGACAAAGCGAACACTAAATAGCTTTAAAGAGTTGCTTACTTTGCATTCAAAAACTTCATCATGAGCTTGGCCACACCAACCCCTGTTCATCTTACAAAAGCTTCTTTCTTTCTCAATCCTCAAATCTATATCCCTCATCTTAGATTTACTTTTCTCAAAACCATTTATAATCATCCATTTTCTAAAGGATCCTCACAGCAAGACAGCTAATTCCCATTGGCTAACACCACATAATATTACATCCCATTTTAATTGAAATCCATCAACAATGTGCACAAGACAAAAAAGTTTGCTTCTACTTCTGTGCAATTGCATGTGAAGTTTGTCATTTTCTCTCTCCTCTACTTAGATCCACAGGTAACTGATCCCCTTCTTTTGCCTCAATAGAGCAAATTCAGTCTTGCTGCTAAACATAGGACCAATTTGAAGGTACGTTGGCAACACCCAACCTGTCAGCAATGTCAATTCCACAACTATTACACTGGTGACATTATAAACTACACCTTTTCCCGAAGGCATAACTTGCCTTCCCTCCCCAATGACTAGATGCATTAAAAGCAATATTAAATTTGCAACATTTAATTCTCCAATTTTTAGTATTAGTTGATACGTCAATTAGAATCATAATGCCCACTGCATCTGTGTTGACATTTTCACCATACCGGTTCACTCTATTGTTCTTTCTACATAACTGCAAATTTCTTAATTTACATATGAATGCTCTCAGAAAGCTATTATTGCTTCCACCACACTGCAGGCAGTATATTCTGATAATTTGTTGTATATACAGGATTCTGTTGTAGAAAACTGTTACCATTAACAGTGATACACCACAAAACTAATAACAAACATCCTTAAAAGGAAGGAAATCTGCTGCCCTCAATATCTTGATCCATTAACAACTCAATTTCCACAATAAAATATCTAAATATTAACTAACGTCTAAAATAGCCAGGCAAGCCTGTCAGTTGGGAGGTCAATTGGAATGGTCAATAAACGTACATCAGTGATGCCTACATCCCCTAAATGTAAAACTGTGATTTCTCTGCATGTATATTTTAACCCCAAATACCTGAAGTTGGCATTAATGATTCAGGCCTCATCCATAAACTATGCCTTTTGCAAGTTTGTCCTTGGAGTAAACAAAAAATTAATTTCAATTTAAGCTATTTATAGGCTCATATTTCCATAATAACTTTGATAATGTTAACCAGCAACTTGGTTATTCACTGTTTACCAAATTCTGATACTTAGTTATTTTTAAAATGGGGTTGAAATTCAATTATAAAGTTCAATGATATTTCATTAGAATCAAGATTGTTTAATGTCATTTACAGCACAGAGGTGTAAAGGAGAACTAAATAATTGTTACTCTGGATTAGATATAGCACAAACACAAAACACAGTAAGATACAGAACACAATAATAAAAAATATAAATACACAAGACATTGTAGCTTACATACATAGATTGATTGCATGTCCATAAAGTGATGTTAGGCACAGGAGTGTCTGTACACAAGGTGATTAGTGGGACTTGGTAAACTAGCAGTGGTTAAGGGTGTGAGGAGCTGTAGATTGGTGAGTGGGGGTATTGATCAGCCTTACTGGATGGGGAAAGAAACTGTTTTTGAGTTTGGTGGTCCCCGTATTGATGCTACGCAACCTCCCCCTTGATGGGAGTAGGACAAACAGTCCATGGGGTGGGTGGGATCCTTCATGATGTTACTGGCTCTTTCTCAGCATTTTTCTGTAAATATGTCCTAGATGGTAGGTAGGCTGGTGCAGCTTTAACTACCCTTTGTAGAGCCTTCCTGTCTATTGCAGTGTAATTTCCACACCAAGCAGTGATGCAGCATGTTAAGAAGCTCTCTACTGCACATCTGTACGATATGACTATAGATGTACACAGTCCAGCTCTCAGTCTTCTCAGAAAGTAGAGGCATTGGTGAACTTCCCTGGTTGTGTAAGATGTGTAAATAAGGAAGCTTAGAATACAAATGTATGATCTAATGTTGCTTGCTACTACTATCAATCTTAAATTCTTAACACTCTATTTTTTTTGCAAATTATTTTAAATCGGAGTCCTCTGTGTACTAATCTTCTCTTCAAAATAAAGTTTCACCTGAATGCACTTTCTAAACTTTTAATTTTCAATGTCTTAATTTTTTTCCTGAATTATCACCAAACTACATCTTTTTCAGCCTCAAAACTCTCACCCTGACACCCTTGCCTCACTTTGTCTGGAAGGGAGGCCTGGTATGGAGTTTCAATTTGAAATGTCAATGATTTCTTCCCCCCACCCCCACAAATGATGCACTCCCCAAAGTTCCTCCAGCACACGTTTGCTGCTTCATTTTTGTACTCTCTGGTTGTGTTCATAAAGCAAAGGATCAGCAAGTTTGAAAGACCTGATTAATTTTCTGCCCACTTTAAAGATTTGTTAATGCAAATCCCCAGATTAATTTGCTTTTCTTGTTCTTCATTATAAAATACATTATTTCGCATTTCACCCTTTTAAAATTCAACCTGCAATGCAGCAGGCTATTCTACTGGTCCATGTCTTCCTAAAGACTGCTGCTGCCTACATCACTGTTTGCAACGTTGCTGAGGTTTGCACATTTAATTGGTGAGAACATCGCTGGCACCCATGAATGCCTTCTAGAAGAGGAGATGAACCATTGCCTTGAATTGGTACATTACTGACTATATATTCCATATGTCTTTGGGGAAATAAGAAGAGTTCATGAATTTAGGCCTAGCACTGTATTCCCAAATTAGCATCATGTCCCACTTGAAGGCAAACATGCATGTGGTGATATTCTCATGTGCTGATTTTCCAATGTGCCTTGAACTGCCAGATATTAGCAGACACAGATTCAGGAGGTAATGTCAGAGTAACTTAGGTGAATAAATAAAAACATTCAATATTTCAACCACTAAAATTGGTGGAAGTGTTTAGTCTCCATTGTTCTGGATAACTGCCATCTGATAAATCTGCTGACAAATGTCCATCAGAAGTAGAGTTACTTCCATGGGGTGTCAGGATGCTCAGTGATCAGCATCTTCAATATATGCAACTAAAAGAATTCATTCAGCTGCCCAGGCATAATGTTGCAGCACCTTATAAAAGAATAGGTTATCGTAATTGTGAAACACAATCAAATGAATATACGGTTTCGTGAATCTCAAGCTCTACACCAGGGGTCGGCAACCTTTTTGCCTCCATGGGCCGGATAATGTATTAATGAGCAGACAGTGGGCCAGATAAATGCCATATAAAGAAAAAACTTTGAAATATCGGAATTATCCATTTAAATACATCTAGTTATGTTTTGTCTCAAATTAATAACGCATGCTACAAAATCATTTGTGCTTAACCAAGGATGCCAATTAGCAATCAAAGAACTCAGTTTAGTTGCAATTTATTTCAATCAAGGCATCTTTTGAATCTATTAAAAGGACACAAAGAATCTTTAAACATAAAACGTATGAACATGATGCATTGAATGGTGGTAAATATGACCATACATCACATGTATCAACTGATTTTTTCCTTGAAGTTGTAAATTGAAGTTATTTAAATGAGAGTGACGCTGTTTCTGCTTACACATTTGAACGATCATATCTGAAAACCTGCGCGTGCACGGAGAGTATCTAATACATATTAATAAGGTAGTCTGCCTTCCCATCATTCGTATATACCAGTGTTTGGTTTGGAACAAAACGGAACCTGGGGCCAGTGTAACAAGACGCCATGCAAGTCCATCAACGCGGTCGCATGAAACATTCAGAATAAGGAGAATTCGCTCACAAGCTGGATAAGCAGAGTATCCCAATACTTGCTTAAGGTCCAGATATGTAGGTTGCCTACCCCTGTTCAATCCTCTCAAAGTAATGAAGTGTAGCAGGCTATCCCAAGCCACATAAATGTAAAAAGATTTTAATCAGCACTCAGCAAGTACAAGTCCTCCTTTCAGATTCTGCAACCTTCTTCAATTAGGAAAAGGGCAGACAGCCATTATGTTGCTTTTGTATGCCACACATCCAGGATTAAGGGAATATTTACCAAGGTGTTAACCATTTCCAACAGAGGAACAAAGTATAATACAGTATGTTCAAGTCTGCAATCCCATTTTAAAATTAATTTTATTCTTTATTTCTAACACATTTTGTTTATTAAAACAGACAATGGAGTGGGGGGAAAGAGTCAGAAAGAAGCAACACAAAAAAGAGGGTGTATGTGTGAGAGTACAACAATGGGAAGTGTGGTTCAATGAAATCATATGAAAAATCAAAAGTAATTTTTACAAGGTAACAATATTTGAAAAAAACAAATATTTAAAACAAGGTTGAATGGCTTAGCCTAAGTACAATACTTTCACTAATCCAATATGATATAAAGAGTTAAACAAAATCCCTCTGTCACATTAATATTTTAAAGACCAAGTTAAAGCCAAGAATTTGATCACACTGTGCATGTATTAGTATACAGATACTCAGCATATGTACATCTAATGTGTTAACTATCTTTTAACTGGAGACGTTAATCCATTTCGATGAATGATTCAGTGCCATTTTCAAATATTTTACAACAACTGAAATTCAAACCTTTGGCAGTTCCTGAGCTTTGATGGCACCCAAAGCATTCATATTTCAATTATCTTGCATTTCATCAGAAGAGAGCAAATTCAAGATCTACACCAGGACTTCAGAACAAATATGCGCAGCATTGTGGGGCGGGAGGTGCAATCTTTGAGAAAAAAAATTATTAAACCAAGACACATTCAGCTGAAGACAAAAATATTCTTCACACTGCTCACAAAAAGGGATTTCATTTGTTCTTGTCGCCATCTAAATGGCCAATGTCAAATGTTAAATCTGGTTATTCTCTCTCACCCCTACAGACAGACTTCATTTGGTTCCATTTATGAAACAAGGCATTAACTGAAAATGGGTACAACAATGAAAGTCCTTTCATTCCAAGAAATCCAAACAAAATGTTTTAAAAGCATAACATTAGAAGGTTTAAGATGGTAACCATTATATAACTGCCAAAGAAAGTGACAGTAAACTGTCTAAGAGACTATTGTCCGTAAGCATTCACATCAACCATTATGAAATGCTTTGAATGGCTGGTCATGGAACACATCAAAATCCTTACTCTCAGCAACACTGAACCCTTTCCTGTTCGCTTATCACTCAAATTGATGTGCTGATGATGCAGCAGCCTCTGCCCTCCACTCTGTCCTGTCCCATCTGAAAAATAGAGTCTCATATGCCAGACTGCTGTTTATAGACTTCAGCTTGGCATTTAATGCCATCATACTCCAGAAAGTGGTGGGGAAAGCTGTCCTTGCTGGGTCTCAACACCTCTCTCTGCAACTGGATACTGGATTTCTTAACAGGAAGGTCAGAATCAGTCCACGTGGGCAGCAACATCTGTAGTTCCATTATGCTGAGCACTGGTAGCCACCAAGGCTGTGCACTTAGCCCACTGCTGACACATGACTGTGTCACAAAATTCAACTCAAACCATGTCATCAAGTTTGCAGATGACACAAAAGTTGCTGGCCTCATGAAGAACGATGAGACGGAGTACAGAGAGGAAGTGGAGTGGCTGATGGATTGGTGCAAGAAGAACCACTTAAGCTTGAACACCATCTTCCAGTTTAAGATGGTGCTACCCAAGGCATGCGACAGCTTACTGGTAGTTCAAAGGGCAAGAAATTTGACTAAAATCATTACTAATAATAGCTTTTCTGAAGAAAATTGGAGTAAACTATCACCACAAACAATGAAGTAGTAAGTAGAGGAAAGCTGATTCGAAGGGTACAGCACAAAGCCAAAACACAATGCTCAAAATGGGATCACAGAGGAGTTATATTGCTGTTGGAGATGGATTTGGAGTGAATGATTTGAACAGGAGTCAAGCAGAAGAGTTTAGACACCTGCCCACTAAACCAGGTGAGAAATTAGATTGCTCCAGGCCGATTTGATTAGATCGATAATGGCTTCAGATGGGGTGGCATCACTGTGCTGGGGTCTAGATCCTAGAACGAGGCACTAACTGATGCTTGGACAATTTAAATGCCAATCCAAATAGACTGGAAAGCCCGTGTCAGGAACAGAGGGAATGATTTTGCACACTTTCCTGCAACTTTCATTCATCTCTTGGCAGTGAACTGCTCTGACTGCTGTGCTACAGAGACTGAGGCTTGAGTTGACCCAGCTATTCCAGGGAGCAGATCTAAGGACTCAGTCTGGTTCAGAATGCTGTTGCTTGCTTCTATTGTTTGCATGACTTTCTTTTTTTCTCTCTCTGCACAGGGATTTTGTCTTTATTTTAAATTGTGTTTTACAAGTTTCTTGTGGCTCCCTGTAAGTAGGCAATAACATACATTCTTTGATAATAAATGTACTTTGAATTTAAATTTTAAGATCAAGGAAATCATTGTGGACTTCAGGAAGGTGTAGATGTACAATCCCCCTCTGTGAATACATAGCTCCTCTGGAGAGAGTTAAGTGCACTAAGTTCCTGGGGGATCACATCACAAATGACCTCACCTAGTCCCTTAATTTCACCTCCCTGAAAAAGGCGGCACAGCAGTGCCTCTACTTCATAAGAAGATTTAGGCAAGCAAGGCTCCCCCACCTAATCTTAACTGCATTTTACAGGAGCACTATTGAGAATGTCCTGACAAGTTGTATCGCCATCTGGTATGGAAGCAGCTGAGCATTGTTCTGGAAGTCCCGACAAAGCAATATTAGAACAGCTGAGAGGAGCATAGGGGTTTCCCTATCATCCAACGGGGACATTTATCTGGAGCGTTGCATATGCAGAGCCCTTAGTGTTATTAAATATCCCACCCATCCATCCAGCATCCTCTGACTCTCTGCCATCAGGCAGGAGACTCTGATGCATTAAAAAAAAGTCAGGATGGGAAACGGTTTCTTCCCCCAGACTGTTAGGCTTCTGAACTCCCTACCACACTGTATTTGAGGTGTCACTGGCTAATACATTCCATACCTTACAATATTTAATTTATGCACTTTAATTGGTTATTTATGTTCGATTCATCTGTAGATTTTACCCTTCCCTTTACAAGTTATTGTAATGTGGTAATGTGTACAACTGTGTTTTATACCCTGGTTCAGAGAAACTTTGTCTCATTTCTATATACATTATATACACATGTATAATGCTCTGGTTAAGATTTCTACTGCTATGCTATATTAGCAGCTTTCTGTAAAAGTAGTGGGTCCTGCTGGTGATATTGTTTTGGGTTCGGCTAAAGATAAGGAGTCACGTTGTCCAACTTTGGAATGTTGGTTCAGCAACCAGGATTGCCTTGGTACTCTTGGTAATTTTCCACCCAATGGAAGATCTGGGAGAGCTGGGTGGTATCAGATTTCTGAAGGACAGTTGTTTGGTTTAGGGTCTTTGGATCAGAGCTGCTGAGCAGGGCACAAGGGAAGATGCTGCCGAATGCCTTTCGAAAGAGAGACCCCATTTGTAAGAAGTGCTTTGTGCAGACAGATGGCACCAAGGAGTAAGTACTAATACTCCTGAGAGAGCCAATTCGTTCAAAATGGTCTTCAAGGGGGTCAGACTGTGGCTGGTGTCCTTCACGTGGAATGTAGGCTCAGCATGCGAGTAAAGCAATACTCTCAACAACTCCAGAAATGAGCTCCAATGTTTATGTGCACATTGGAATGGTAATGGGCCCTTTTAATTTTCTTTTCCTTTTCTGTAAGATAAAGTTCAACATTGGTAAATTCACTTTCTTTATAATTTAATGCTGATGTACAATCTGTCATTTCTGGGTTACCGATAACTGTATGGGCAATACTTACACAGCATTCACTCAAACTGACGTTCTTTTAATTGTAACATCCCGACATTCCTGTTTGATTGAACCCCAAATCATACCAACCCTAGACATATAGCAGTGGCCTTCTCACCGCTGAGTCACATGGCTGTTAACAGTTGGCTAACAAGTCAGTTTTTTTTTCCTTTTTAAATCTTTTTATTAATTTTAAACAAACATAAATGAAACATGAATACAGAGTTTGAAAGTACATAACTAATAGGTTAAGTATACATTCATATAGATGATAATCCATATATAACCTCCCAAACTCATAGTAATTACGAAAAAAGGGAGTAAATAAGAAGAAAAAAAATCCCCAAAAAAGAAAAGAAAAAAACCTAACCAACATGGGCCATTGCATTATGTCAAATATACACAGTAGCGTTAATAACTCCGCACCTCCATCCAAATAATTAAGGATAATAGAAGCAGGGTTTAGCAAGTCAGTTTAACTGATATGAAAATGTTGGATAAATGGTCTCCAAGTTTCTTCAAATTTAACTGAAGAATCAAAGACAATACTTCTAATTTTTCCTAAGCTCAAACAAGAGATAGTTTGAGAAAACCACTGAAATATAGTTGGAGGATTAATTTCTTTCCAGTTCAATAGGATAGATCTTCTAGCCATTAATGTAACAAATGCAATCATCCGTCGAGCCGAGGGGTATAAACAAATATTATCCAGCATTGGTAAACCGAAAATTGCAGTAATAGGATGCGGTTGCAATTTGATATTCAGAACTGTTGAAATAATACCGAAAATATCTTTCCAATAATTTTGCAAACAAGGCAAGATCAAAACATGTGGGTCAATGAAGCTACTTCAGAATGACATCTGTCACACGTTGGATTAACATGAGTGTAAAATTGAGCAAGTTTATCCTTGGACATGTGAGCCCTATGTACAACTTTAAATTGTATTAGGGCCTGTTTAGCACAAATAGAAGAGGAATTGACTAATTGTAAAATTTTCTCCCACTACTCAGTGGGTATAAGACAATGAAGTTCTTCTTCCCATTCCTTCTTAATTTTTTTTGATACTTCTGGCTGTATTTTCATGATCATATTATAAATGGTGGCTACTAAACCCTTCTGACAAGGATTCAGAGCTAAAAATTTTTCCATATTGCCCACTGGACATAATTTCAGAAAAGACTAACATATTATTCAAGAAATTTCTAACTTGCAAATATCTAAAAAATGAGTTTTTTATATTATATTTGTTAGATAGCTGTTCAAAGGACATAAAACTATTATCTAAAAATAGATCACGAAAACATGTTATACCTTTTGTTTTCCATAATACAAAGGCTTGATCCATAAAAGAGGGTCGAAAAAAAAGTTAAGATATAATAGGGCTTGATAAGATAAACTTATTCAAGCCAAAAAGTTTACAAAATTGAAACCATATTCGCAATGTATGTTTAACTATGGGATTAGTTATTTGTTTATTTAATTTAGATAAAGAAAAAGGAAGTGAAGATCCTAAAATTGAAAACAATGAAAAGTCTTGTACAGATTTACATTCCAAATTTACCCATTGTGGACAAGATGCTATAATCGATTCTTGTGTCCAAAATATTAAATATCGAATATTGACTGCCCAATAGTAAAATCTCAGGTTTGGCAAAGCCAAACCACCCTCCTTCTTAGGCTTCTGTAAATATTTTTTGCTTAGTCTAGGATTTTTATTCTGCTACAGATACGAAGATATTTTAGAGTCAATAATATCAAAAAAAGATTTAGGAATAAAAATCAGTAGTGCTTGGAATAAGTATAAAATTTTGGGTAACACTATCATCTTAATAACATTAATTCGACCAACCAATGACAAAGATAATGGGGACCACCTGGTAACAAGTTGCTTAATTTGGTCAATTAAAGGTAAAAAATTAACTTTAAATAAATCCTTATGTTTCTTGGTAATCTTAATACCCAAATAAGTAAAATGATCTGTAACAACTTTAAATGGTAAGTGTTTATAAATTGGAACTTGCATATTTAATGGAAATAATTCACTCTTATTAAAATTCAGTTTGTAACCAGAAAGGCTACTAAACTGAACAAGCAAGGACGAGATAGCAGGAATAGATCTCTCAGGGTCAGATATGTATAGTAACAAATCATCAGCATATAATGATAACTTATGTTCCTTCCCCACGGGTAATACCCAAAATATTAGGTGATTCACGAATGGCTATAGCTAAAGGTTCCAAAACAATGTTGAATAGTAAAGGACTTAAAGGACAGCCTTGCCTCGTGCCACAGAATAACTGAGAAAAAGATCTTTGATTATTGGTGAAAACCAAAGCCAAAGGTTTATAATATATATTAACTTAATCCATGATATAAATTTCAAACTAAAATTAAAATGCTGCAAACGTATTAAATAAATATGGCCATTCAACTCTATCAAATGCTTTTTCAGCATCTAAAGAAATGACACATTCTGGTATTTTGGATGGAATATAAATAATATTAATCAATTTTCTGATGTTAAAAGATGAATAGCAATTTTTAATAAATCCAGTCTGATCCTCAGAGACAATTCAAGGCAATATATTTTCTCATCAAGTGGCCAAAATTTTACTAAAAATCTTAAAGTCCGTATTCAGCAAAGATATAAGCCGATAGGATGCACATTCAGTGGGGTCTTTATCTTTTTTAAGAATTAGAGAAATAGAGGCATCATAAAAAGATTGTGGCAATTTACCTACAGTTAACACATCTTTAAAAATTTTACAAAGCTAAGGAGAGAGTATAGAGGAAAAGGATTTTAAAAATTCTGCAGTATAACCATCCGGACCAGGGGCTTTACCTGAATTCATTGAAAAAATAGCCTCTTTTATTTCGGTTTCCGTAACAGGTGCGTCTGGAAGTACACTATCTTCTGTAGTTAATTTTGGGATATTCAATTTTCTTAAAAATTCATCCATTATAGAAGAATTGTCAACAAATTTCGATTGATATAAAGAATTATAAAAATCTTGAAAGGCTTTATTTATCTCTTTATAATCAATCGTCAAAGCGCCATCTCGTTTACGAATCTTAATAATTTGTTGTTTAACCGAAGCAATTTTCAATTGATTAGCCAAAAATTTGCCAGATCTATCTCCATGTACATAAAACTGGGTTCTAGATATAATTAACTGATTTTCAATCGAAGAGGATAATAACAGACTATGCTCCATTTGAAGTTCAACTCTTTCTTTATAAAGTTCTTTGCTAGGGGTCACTGAATAAATCTTATCAATTGCTTTAATTTTATCAACCAATGTTAATATTTCAGAATTAGTTTGTTTCCTAACTCCAGCAGAGTATGAAATAATCTGTCCACGAATAAATGCTTTAAAGGTGTCCCATAATTTTCCACTAGAGATCTCTTCTGTAAAATTTGTTGAGAAAAACAAATCAATTTGTTGTTTAATATAATTAAGAAAGTCTGGGTCCTGCAATAAAATAGAGTTGAACCTCCAAGATTTGGCATTAGAAGATGAATCCATTGTCTTAATAGATAGCTTCAAAGGTGCATGATCAGAAATGGTAATAGAATCATATTTACAATCGATAACATCTGTAAGTAAATTATGATCAATAAAGTAGTCAATTCTTGAATAATTATGATAAACATGGGAAAAGTATGAAAATTCTTTGTCACTGGGGTGTAAAAAACGCCAAATTTCAGAGATTCCAGAATCAACCATAAAGGAATTAATAAGAGAGGCCGATTTATTCAGAAGAGCTTGGGGGGGAGGGGGCTTAGATCTATCCATCGAAGGGTATAAACAACAGTTAAAATCCCCACCCATTATCAGCATGTACTGATTCAAATTAGGAAAGGATGTAAATAAACACTTAAAAAATTCAGGACAATCAGTATTCAAAGCATAAACATTAACTAAAACAACATTTTGATTAAAAAGCAAACCAGTAATAAGCAAAAATCTACCTTGTGGGTCCGAAATTGTTTCATAGTGTATAAAAAAGGTTGAAGAATCTATAAAAATGGAAACGCCTCTTACTTTGGCTTGGGAATTCGAGTGATACTGTTGGCCTTTCCAAGACCTAAAGAAACTTTGACTATCCACCTTCCTCACATGAGTCTCTTGTACAAAGATAATATTAGCATTCATTCTGTGGAATACTTCGAATACTTTTTTCCGTTTGATTGGATGATTTAAATCATTAGTATTCCAAGAAACAAAATTAATAATCTTATCCATATTGCCAATATTTATTACAATTAACATACAAGGTTAAACAAAAGATGACCTCATGAATCTGGAAGAGTGAAGTAAGTTCAAGGAGGAACCGGAAGTCATGACACTGCAACCATTTTTGTAGTTTCAAGTCAGTCCATGAAGTAAAACTAAGCGTGAAGCAAGCAAAACCTCCCCCTCCCTCCACCCTCAAAACCCCAGGAAAAAAGCCAAAAAGAGGCAAGCAGGCAATCTAAAATTAATTTTACCCCCATGTCTCAAGACAGCAACTCAAACAAAGTAAAAAAACAGATACAACCACCCATATTTTAAGGGTTAATATAACAAAGATTAAACTATAAAATTAGTGTTTTTTATATATATATATAAAACAAAAGGATTAAAAGGAAAAAATAAACTAAAACGTTAAAACCCATAAATGGGTAACATTGTATTAGTATTTTAAAAGAAAGTCCTTAAACTTATTCAGACACATCCAAGCACCAAGGTCTTTTGGGGAAAAGAAACGACATCTTAGAAAAGATTTTTACAAAAAAAAACATTAATATTTAAGCGTTAAAATATAAAAAATGTATATGAACTTAAAAGAACCTAATGAGTTTCTTTCAAAACAAACAATAATATAAAAAGAACAAACTCAGGATAAACCAAAAAAAAAACAGACCTTTACCGTGTGTAAGAAATACACTATTAGCCATCACAAAAATCATCAAATTATAAAAGATCCAAATCTATAGGCTAATTATTAGCATGAAGTAAAGAAAATTTAATACAAATAGTAAAATTACAATAGACTATAGGTGCAGAAGTAGACCATTCGGCCCCTCGAGCCTGCACTGCCATTTTGAGATCATGGCTGATCATCTACTATCAATACCCGGTTCCTGCCTTGTCCACGTATCCTTTGATTCCCCTATCCATAAGATACTTATCTAGCTCCTTCTTGAAAGCGTCCAGAGAATTGGCCTCCACTGCCTTCCGAGGCAGTGCATTCCAGACCCCCACAACTCAAGTAGTTTTTCCTTAACTCTGTCCTAAATAACCTACCCCTTATTCTCAAACCATGTCCTCTGGTACTGGACTCTCCCAGCATCTGGAACATATTTCCTGCCTCTATCTTGTCCAATCCCTTAATAATCGTATATGTTTCAATCAGATCCCCTCTCAATCTCCTTAATTCCAGCGTGTACAAGCCCAGTCTTTCTTTCTAACCTCTCTGCGTAAGACAGTCCAGACATCCCAGGAATTAACCTCATGAATCTACGCTGCACTTCCTCTACAGCCAGGATGTCCTTCCTTAACCCTGGAGACCAAAACTGTACACAATACTCCAGGTGTGGTCTCACCAGGGCTCTGTAAAATGCAAGAGTATTTCCTTGCTCTTGTACTCAATTCCCTTTGTAATAAAGGCCAACATTCCATTAGCCTTCTTCACTGCCTGATGAACAAAGACTCCTAGATCTCTTTGTATTTCTCCCTTACCTAACTCTACACCGTTCAGATAATAATCTGCCTTCCTGTTCTTACTCCCAAAGTGGATAACCTCACACTTACTCACATTAAACATCATCTGCCAAGTATCTGCCCACTCACCCAGCCTATCCAAGTCACCCTGAATTCTCCTAACATCCTCATCACATGTCACACTGCCACCCAGCTTAGTATGATCAGCAAATTTGCTGATGTTATTCTCAATGCCTTCATCTAAATCATTGACGTAAATTGTAAACAGCTGTGGTCCCAATATCGAGCCCTGTGGCACCCCACTAGTCACCTCCTGCCATTCCGAGAAACACCCTTTCACCACTACCCTTTGCTTTCTATCTGCCAACCAGTTTTCTATCCATGTTAATGTCTTCCCCCCAATGCCATGAGCTTTGATTTTACCCACCTATCTCCTATGTCAAATCGTAGTAAAAAAAAAGTACTATTCTTCAAGGAATCTTTGAGCATCCGCTGGAGATTTGAACCATTAAGTTCCATCTTGGAGAGTAACTCTCAATTGTGCTGGAAATAACAGCGCTTGTTTGTAGCCTTTCTGATGAATTTCCGACATAACTGATTTAAAAGCCATTCTTGCCCTTATAACTTCGGGACTATAGTCTTCCAGAAGACAAAATATAAAATTTTTAAAACTGATCATACCCTTTTTCCGGGCAGCCCAAATCAAACGTTCTTTGGTATGAGGATTATGAATCCGGAGGATCACTGGTCGTGGTTTCGCACCTGAACCTGGTTGAAAACGAGAAATGCGATGTACACGATCGATTATTGGAGGGGTATCCAGTACTTCTGAGCTGAAGACGTCCATTAAAAATTTAGAGAAAAATACAGTCAGATCACCGTTCTCAAAATTTTCCGGAAGCCCAATTATCCGGAGATTTTGTCTTCGAGACTGATTTTCAAGATCAATGATTTTAGATTTATAACGATCCAGCAGTTGAGAAGTCGAAGCTTGCTGGTGTTGCAGAGTTTCAATTTTGCAATCTCTCTGGTGAGCGGCATCTTCAAGAACTAAAATTCTTGCTTCTTGTTGTTGTTGTAAATCCAGTGCAAATGATTGAAGTTTTGCATCGACTGTCTTTAAAATTTCATCAAGCGCAGAAAGCTTTGGGGTTAATTTATTCTCCAGTTTTTCAAGTCTCTCGTCCATAAGTTTCGCCATTGCTTCCAAAGTTAACGGTTCTTTCGTCTGTTTCAATTCCTTAGGTTCTCGTGGTTTAGACATTTTAACGAGTTGAAAATGATTCAAACAGTTGAAAAAGATTTCATAAGTATGAACCCCTTTAGAATAGGTATAAACAGGTCAATTAGGGGGTGTTTGTAGGTAGAAAAAAGTAAAAGGATTGGAGCGAAGCCTAAAACAGTCTCACTCCATAAGCGCCACCTTGAGACCTCCCGTCAGTTTTGTATACAAGCTGAGTGAAAGGATTGCACATGCATATAGTTAAACGACAATAAACTTGACTTGATAATTACTTAATTCAATTGTAGAACTTGTATTGAACAAGATCAATTACTATAGAATTTCTTTTGTCAGCTTTCAACTACACTCCATACTGCACATCTTCTCATACATTGATCAAGATTATTCCCAAATGACAGCATCTTTTCAAGCCACATTGCATACCTTTTCAGCCTTCTTGTCTGAAATATGCTGCTTTTCCAGCATTGCCATGTTCTCTTTGAGATTTCTTACAATGTCTGCTGGACTTTTGTGTGACTTGAACAGCGGCATTTTCGTTTTATTTCACCCTGGATTTACCTGTAAGTAAATAAATTGGGGGAAATAATTAATTCTCACATTTTAATTTATTCTACAAACATTTTATAATAATTATTAGTCACATTAACTTCACTCAATGTAGTTAAATGTCATTAAACTCAGTGGGCCGGAAGGACATATTCTGTGCTGCATCTCTAAAACTAAATAAATAAATATATTCATAAGGTCCTGTTTTATCAGGAGCTTCAAAGTTACCAAGAATGACTGGAACATCAGATTTTTCTCCATTTACATAATCTGGTAAAGTGCAGGAAGTTTTTCAACTACCATTTTCTACTGCGTCATTCATTCCCAGATCAATCACCATGCAAAAAGTGAGTGGGGTAATTAAAACATAGTTATTTTTTGCCCTGCCTAACCACCATCCACCCTTGCATATTAGAGATGGTGAAAAAGAATGTTTAAATAAGTAGCAGGATCCCACTACTAGGATTAGTAGGAAGGCTAAGGAGTTGGAAATAGCCAGAGTATCTCTGTTGCTAATTTGAGACAGGATACAAGTTCAACCTGAAGGAATATGTTCTCCAAATATTTCATGGTAGAGATAGTTTTTAAACATGTATAAGTAGTGTCCTCTAAAACTACACATCTTGCAATTCAGATTCATGATCTAGATGGCAACATAATAAAAAGTAACAGACTAATTTTGTTCTCACAAGGAATAGCTGGTTGTTGAATTTTCCACAATACTGACTGCTTCAGTCTGGAGGAACCTACCTACAATATTTAAAAACTGCTCTGTACATCATGTAACCTTCATGGAATCAGAAGCTAAAGGAATTCAGAGCCAACAGTTAGACTTTAACTAGTTTTTGATCTGGCTAAAGAAGCATGAGGAATCATTAATCAAACCTAGCTCAAACCACTAGAGAGGTAATGTTGCAACTACATAGGACCTTGGTCAGACCCACTTGGAGTACTGTGCTCAATTCTGGTCGCCTCCATGTAGAAAGGGTGCAGAGCAGATTTACAAGGATGTTGCCTGGACTGGGGAGCATACCTTATGAGAAAAGATTGACTGAACTCGGCCTTTTCTCCTTGGAGCGACAGAGGATGAGAGGTGACCTGATAGAGTTGTACAAGATAATGACAGGCATTGATCGTGTAGATAGTCAAAGGCTTTTTCCCAGGGCTGAAATGGCTACCATGAGAGGGCAGTTTTAAGGTGCATGGAAGTAGGGACAGAGGAGATGTCAGGGGTAAGTTGTTTTTTTAAAAAAAACGCAGAGTGGTGAGTACGTGGAATGGGCTGCTGGCGACGGTGGTGGAGGCGGAAACAATAGGGTCTTTTAAGAGACTCCTGGATGGATACATGGAGCTTAGAAAACTACAGAGCTGTGGGTAAGCCTAGTTAGTTCTAAGGTAAGGACATGTTCGGCACAGCTTTGTGGGCCGAAGGGTCTGTATTGTGCTGTAGGTTTTCTATGTTCTAAGGCGGGAGAATGTCGTTGATAGACAATAGGTGCAGAAGTAGACCATTCGGCCCCTCGAGCCTGCACCGCCATTTTGAGATCATGGCTGATCATCTACTATCATTACCTGGTTCCTGCTTTGTCCCCATATTCCTTGATTCCCCTATCCGTAAGATACCTATCTAGCTCCTTCTTGAAAGCATCCAGAGAATTGGCCTCCACTGCCTTCCAAGGCAGTGCATTCCAGACCCCCACAACTCTCTGGGAGAAGAAGTTTTTCCTTAACTCTGTCCTAAATGACCTACCCCTTATTCTCAAACCATGCCCTCTGGTACTGGACTCTCCCAGCATCTGGAACATATTTCGTTCCTCTATCTTGTCCAATCCCTTAATAACCTTATATGTTGCAATCAGATCCCCTCTCAATCTCCTTAATTCCAGCGTGTACAAGCCCAGTCTCTCTAACCTCTCTGCGTAAAACAGTCCGGACATCCCAGGAATTAACCTTGTGACTCTACGCTGCACTTCCTCTACAGCCAGGATGTCTTTCCTTAACCCTGGAGACCAAAACTGTACACAATACTCCAGGTGTGGTTTCACCAGGGCCCTGTACAATTGCAAGAGTATTTCCTTGCTCTTGTACTCAATTCCCTTTGTAATAAAGGCCAACATTCCATTAGCCTTCTTCACTGCCTGCTGCACTTGCTCATTCACCTTCAGTGACTGATGAACAAGGACTCCTAGATCTCTTTGTATTTCTCCCTTACCTAACTTTACACCATCCAGATAATAATCTGCCTTCCTGTTCTTACTCCCAAAGTGGATAACCTCACACTTATTCACATTAAACATCATCTGCCAAGTATCTGCCCACTCACCCAGCCTATCCAAGTCACCCTGAATTCTCCTAACATCGTCATCACGTCATACTGCCACCCACTGAGTATCATCAGCAAACGCTGATGTTATTTTCAATGCCTTCATCTAAATCGTTGACGTAAATCGTAAACAGCTGTGGTCCCAATACCGAGCCCTGTGGCACCCCACTAGTCACCTCCTGCCATTCCGAGAAACACCCATTCACCGCTACCCTTTGCTTTCTATCTGCCAACCAGTTTTCCATCCACGTCAATGTCTTCCCCCCCAGTGCCATGAGCTTTGATTTTACCCACCAATCTCCTATGCGGGACCTTATCAAATGCCTTCTGAAAATCGAGGTACACTACCATCCACTGGATCTCCCTTGTCTAACTTCCTGGTTACATTCTTGAAAAACTCCAATAATTAGTCAAGCATGATTTACTCTTGGTAAATCCATGCTGGCTCGGCCCAATCCTATCACTGCTATCTAGATATGCCACTATTTCATCTTTAGTAATGGACTCTAGCATCTTCCCCACTACTGATATTAGGCTGACAGGTCGATTGTTTTCTCCCTCCCTCCTTTCTTAAAAAGTGGGATAACATTAGCCATTCTCCAATCCTCAGGAACTGATCCTGAATCTAAGGAACATTAGAAAATGATTACCAATGCATCCGCAATTTCCAGGGCCACCTCCTTTAGTACCCTAGGATGCAGACCATCTGGACCTGGGGATTTGTCAGCCTTCAGTCCCATCAGTCTACTCATCACCGTTTCCTTCCTAATGTCAATCTGTTTCATTTCCTCTGTTACCCTATGTCGGGGGTCGGCAACCTGCGGCTCCCGAGCCATTTGTGGCTCTTTCACCTCTGTGCTGCGGCTCCCTGTGGCTTTGGGAAATAATTGGTCAGTATTTAATTAAAATGTATTTTATGTTAGTTTGTTAGCTTTTGAAATGTAATTATGGTGATCTTGTACAACCTAAGTGTAGCGACACATTTCCTGCCACATCCGAAACGGCTCACAATTAGCCAGCATTCCGGCTAAGGGAGATAGCCTACGGGGGTTTGTGAGTACGCGTCTTTTGCAGCATCTGCGTCCATGGGGGCTGGGTTGAGGGAGGCTTAAAAGCAAGGCTGTTTAGTTCGAATAAAGCTATCTTTGACTGCAGTTTACTGACACCGCTACAACGTGTTTTTATCGCTGGCTGTCCAGACGGAAGGTGCTGAAACGCTTTGTCGCGTGTCTGGAAGAAGTGAAAACTTTCCTGGGCAGCAAAGGGCTCACCTTTCCTGAGCTGGAACAGCCAGAGTGGCTGGAAAAGCTACACTTCATGGTAGACATGACAGCGCACCTGAACACGCTGAACACAGCTCTTCAGGGGAAAGGACGTACAGCCCTGCACATGTTGGAGGATGTTTTGGCATTCGAGCGCAAGTTGACAGTGCTTGCCAGAGATTTACAGAAAGGCACTTTGTCTCACTTCCCCAATTTGAGAGAGTTCAAACAAGGTCACGACATGATAATTTCGGAGTATTTACATTCTGCAATCATCGCAATGCAAACATCGTTTGGGAAACGCTTCTGTGAGTTCAGAGAGGAAAAAAACACATTATCCTTCCCGGTCACTCCCTTAAGCATCGATCCTTCCCTACTGAATACGACTGCATTGGCAGGTGTGAGTCAACCTGATCTTGAGATGGAACTGGCCGACATAGCCGACAAAGACATATGGGTGTCCAAGTTTAGACGCTTGACAGCAGACCTTGAAGATGTTGCCCGTCAGAAGGCCGTTCTTGCTCAGAAACACAAATGGAGTGATATTGAAAACCTCACAGATGACAGCTTGCGATCCTGTGTAAAGATGAAGGTGACATCATACAGCCCTGATGTGCAGACGCTGTGCGCTGAGGTCCAGGAGCAGAAATCCCATTAACCAAGTATGATAAATATTTTAATTGCCTATTATTTTACTTATATTCATATTTTTTCATTGTTCAGTGAAATAGTCCTTTCATTTTTCAGGATGACAGCTGGCTGACGTTATTTTTGGTTTGCTGCTGGCGGAAAATTTAAGTTCGGCGTTTTTCATAAATACAAGAAGGACTCAAATAGACATTGAATATTTTACTTAAAAGTAACTTTCAACCCAACGTCTTTTTTTCGGAGTTCAAAATGTTTTTGTTGCATGCAGAAATGTAATTTCGTTTTCTCTGCAGGAGTTCATCAATTTTATAAATGCAACACATTATAGTTTGTTTATACATAGCATAAAGGCAAAAAAAACGTTGTATGCAGTGTTATTTCATTTTAAATGTCAAACGGGTTTTGCGGCTCCCAGTGTTTTCTTTTCTGTGGGAAACGGGTCCAAGTGGCTCTTTCAGTGGTAAAGGTTGCTGACCCCTGCCCTATGTCCTTGGCCCATCCATACATCTGGGAGATTGCTTGTGTCTTCCTTAGTGAAGACAGATCTAAAGTACTTATTAAATTCTTCTGCCATTTCTGTTTCCCACAACAATTTCACCCAATTCATTCTTCAAGGGCCCAACATTGTTCTTAACTATCTTCTTTCTCTTCACATACCTAAAAAGGCTTTTGCTATCTTCCTTTATATTCCTGGCTAGCTTGCGTTTGTAACTCATTTTTTCTCCCCGTATTGCCTTTTTAGTTAAGTTCTGTTGTTCTTTAAAAATTTCCCTATCATCTGCCCTCCCACTCACCTTAGCTCTGTCATACTTACTTTTTTTTAAAAAAATGCTATGCAATCTCTGACTTCCTTTGTCAACCACTGTGGCCCCTTTCCCCCCTTTGAATCCTTCCTTCTCTGGGGGATGAACTGATTTTGCATCTTGTGCATTATTCCCAAGAAGTTCCACTGTCTTTTCTGCTAGGATATCCGTCCATTTAACTTTGGCCAGCTCCTCCCTCATGGCTCTATAGTTTCCCCTGTTCAACTGTAACACTGACACCTCCGAGCTGCAGATAAAAACTTATCATATTATGATCACTACCTCCTAATGGCTCCTTTACTTCAAGATCACTTATCAAATCCTGTTCATTACATAACACTAAATCCAGAATAGCCTTGTCCCTGGTCGGCCCTCATACAAGCTGTTCCAAGAATGCATCCCATAGGCACTCTACAAACTCCCTATCCTGGGGTCCAACACCAACCTGATTCTCCCAGTTCATCTGCATGTTGAAATCCCCCATAACTACTGCGACATTACCTTTGCCACATGCCAATGTTAACTCCCTATTCAACTTGCACCCAATATCCATGCTACTGTTTGGTGGCCTGTGGACAACACCCATTTGGGTCCTTTTGCCCTTACTGTTCCTCAGTTCTATGCACACAGACTCTACTTCTCCTGATCCTATGTCCCCCCTTGCAAAACACTGAATCTCATTCCTCACCAACAAGGTCACCCCACCCGCTCTGCCCACATTTCAGTCCCTACGATAGCACGTATACCCTTGTACATTCATTTCCCAGGTCTGATCTCCCTGCAGCCATGTCTCAGTTATCCCAACAACATCATAGTTACCCATTCGCACCTGGGCTTCAAGCTCATCCACCTTATTTCTGACACTTCGTGCATTCAGATATAGAATCTTTAGCCCATTTCTCCTCTCTCTGTTTGAATCGCTGCCTGTTGTGCTTAACCCAGCTCCCCGAACTCCCATCGGGCTATACGCCCCTAGAGTTTTGTTGTCCTTCCTAAATTTACTTATTCTTTCTGCACATTTAACTAAATGTTCCGTCAGACCATCCCTCTGTACATGTGTCCTCCTTCTCTACTACACACTTAATATTCCGGAACCGTGTAGTCCCCACCTGTCCTTTATTCTTCATCTCACTATCCTCTCTCACATTCTGGATCCCCGCCCCCTGCAAATTTAGTTTAAACCCCACCAAGAAACACTAGCAAACTTCCCTGCAAGAATGTTAGTACCAATCCAGTTCAGGTGTAAACCGCCCCTTCGGAACAGATCCCACCTTCCCTGGAACAAAGCCCAATTATCTAAAAACCTGAAGCCCTCACTCCTGCACCATCCTCTCAGCCACGTATTAATCTGTATAATCTTTCTGTTCCTTGCCTCACTCGCACGTGGCACAGGTAGCAATCCTGAGATTGTTACCCTGGAGGTCCTGCTCTTCAGCTTTGCACCTAACTCCCTGAACTCACTACGCAGGACCCCCTCACTCATCCTACCCACGTTGTTGGTCCCTACATGGACCACAACATCTGGATTCTTGCCCTCCCTCTCGAGAATAACCTGCACCCGATCTGAGATGACTCAGACCCCGGCACCAGGGAAGCAACATACCATCCGAGACTCCCGATCTTCCCCTCAAAATCTCCTATCCGCCCCCCTGACTATAGAATCCCCTATCACTACCGCTCTCTTCTCTTCCCTCCTCCCCTTCCTAGTTGAGGGTCCAACCTCAGTGCCAGAGACAGGACCACTGCAATTTGTTCCTGGTAGGTCATCCCCACCAACAGTATCCAAAACGGTATACTTATTGTTGATGGGATACTTAAGTTGTTCCCTATCAACTTATTGTTGATAGGGAAAATACACTCAGTGGCCACTTTACTAGGTACCTTCTGTACCTAATAGGTATTAAGAGTGTATGTTTGTGGTCTTCTGCTGCGTAGCCCATCAATTTCAAGGTTCAATGTGCTGTGTGTTCAGAAATGCTCTTCTGCATACATGGTTGTAAAGTGTGGTTATTTGAGTTAGTTACCTGTTAGCTTCAACCAGTCTGACCATTCTCCTCTGACCTCTCCCATTAACAAGGCATTTTCGCCCATAGAACTGCTCACTGGATTTTTTTTGATTTTATGCACAATTCTCTGTCAACTCTCAAGACTGTTGTGCAGTTTCTGAGATAATCAAACAACCCCATATAGCACCAACTATTATTCCATGGTCAAAGTCACTTATATTTCTTCCTCATTCTGATGTTTGGTCTGACAGCAACTGAACCTCTTGACCATGACTGCATTAAGCTGCTGCCATATTATTGGCTGATTAGATATCTACATTAACGAGGTGTTCCTAAAGTGCTAATTCAGTGTAAATCAGCCCTGATCGAATGGCAGAGAAGACTCGATGGAATGAATGGTCTTATGGCTTATAGGCTGTGAGCAAGAAGGTGGATTTACAATCAAAAATATTGAGAGCTAGCTCTTTAATAGTGGAAGTTTGTAAACATAAATTAGCTTTCAAGAAATGGGGCAAACACGGGGGGGGGGGTGGAATAATGCAGTAAAAGTTCAATGTTTATCGAAAACAATTTTATCTGCAATCACATGAAGATTTATACTTCTTGCATTGTAATAGACATTTTAAATTAAATCCAATTTAACAGTTTTGTGCCTATAGTTTCCCTACTGGCAATTCTGGGCCTTGGCCTGGGTGAGAACAGCAAGAAGCAAAACCTTTGTGAAAGAAAGATTTTTTAATTTAGAGGAACTGAACAAAGTTATTTCTGGCTATCACATAAGTGGTTAAATGATCAAATCACCATCTTCCCCAGCTTCTGAAGAAAGATACATGTGATCACAAAAGAACATTCTCGTGAGCAAATTCGCAGAAAATACTTAAATATAGCATTTTATTATTTCCAGAAACTATCAATTTTATCTATGTTTAATTCTTTATCTATAATGGCAAACGAAAAATCTAAAATGCATGTAGTGCTTGGGAACACGAGACTGCTAAATGCTGATGTTGAAACATGGTTGCACAGAACAAACTGTTGTTAATGACCATAACATTTACAAGTCAACATCACAGGCCAGAATTGGAAGCATTTTCCAGTTTACCCCTCACATGAAAATTGACTACTATTTTGAACAGCTATTTTAAGCTTACTATCACATCTAAAAATAAGGATCCCCCCCCCCCAAAGTAATAATGTCAATCTAACATTCTAACAATGCATTATTTATTTTAATCAGCTAAATTTAGGACAATTCAGTGCAGGAAATCTTAACCAACCAGCAGACAAAATTACAAGTAAAGTTCCTCCTATTATAGGAATGGAAAGACATGAAAAAACATTTAAGCAGTAAGAAGTCATAAAATGGAGCATTTAAAAACCATAGATTCATAATATCACACACTTTGCTGTATCTCATTCAACTCCAAGTCCAGACTGATGGTATATATCAATCTTAGCTGCAAAGAGGCAAGGTATTAACTCTACAGTAATTCCACATTTTCTACAGTCATCCTACCTTGCGCCAAATCACAAGTTACCAGTTGTTTCAAATTTAACCACAATTTAAACTCAATCTCTAAACCATAGCAACTTTTGTTGCTGTATCAGATTTCAAAACATGCATTAGACATGAAGATCTCTTCTAAATTTCAAAAAACAAAATTATTTTCAAATTAAATACCAATTACTAAGTTATATGCATGTCTCATCAATAATTATGGATGCTGGAACCCCTGCAAGTCACATTTATTTTGCGAACTGTAAACAATGCTGAACAATTCTATAAAGACTGTGTGCTGCTACTAACATTGAACTGAGGGGAATAACGCTCATAATGATTCTTGGCAAGGTATACATCTCTAGAGTTAGAAAATACGTGATAGCATTGCACCAGTGGTAGTTTTATGCGTGCTCTCATGCATTTTATAACACTACCCTAAAATAAGCATTCCTGAAAAGTGGCCAATATAAAGTACAGCATGTATATTCAACCTAGTGGTATTTTGTCAGTGATCCCTCAACATTGAAATTTGTCACAATGATAGCCAAGTTCAAGCACTTTTCATCAAATGTTGTTATAAAATTCTACATTGAAAACTATGTCATTGGTGGCACTTGCGGTACAGTGCCCAATTTCAGTAGAGTGAATGATTTCATTTTCAGAAAAATATTTGTTGTTTATTTTGGAAAAGTCAATAAAAACCCTAGGACACATAATCACATGGATTTGTACAGAACTTATTCAGGAATTCAAATAAGTAATCACTTTTTGTATATATTCCATATTAAAATCAGTACAGCAGAAAATGTTACCCCACCCCCCAAAAGGTAAAAAACTTCATTTGGAGAGATTTCTGGAGTTTTATCAGTCATGATATTTTCCATATTGTTGTATCAAACCAAAACAATCTTAAGCTTTTGTCATAGTATATAGAATTACAGTACAATAATTCAAATCTAGGCCCCATTTGGTTGTAAAATGTATTTAGAAAGCAGTCTTTGATTAAACTTTGTTTTCCATACTTTCATAACCTATTATTAATCATAATTTTCTAAGTCTTCCACAACTTCATCTGAACTTGCCACACTCTGAGGTGGATGCCTGGTTCTCACAGTCTGCCAGTCTACACATGCCAGTACACCCGAGGCCATTTGCAACACACATACATCTTGGGAGTGAACTTTGTTTTGGACAGTTACAGGCCAGTAGATCCAGGATGGCATCAGGTGCTGGCTGGCCTTCCATCCAGTGCACCACCATCTGTTCAGCTTCCTCTTCTCTCTCCATCTTCCATCCTCTGCCAACAGGGCTTGGCACTTGTGGGTCCTTCTCCAAACATCTTCTCCATATACCAGCCTGGTACCTGGCTTGCTATGCATGTTTTGTTAAGCAGTCCTTGCATGGTGGGAGTTGATGACCCTTGATTTCACCTCTTTTGGCACAGAAAAGGTGATACCCGAGCTCATTAACCATGGTGGTCGATGCTTTTGGGGCATACAGGAAACATGTAAATGCCTCCAGTTTGTCCATTAGTTCTGGGGAGAGGTCCCATTCCTGACACCCAACTCTAAGAATGTGTCCTGAGTTTCCTGTTGCTGGTCATAAGTTTTGGGGCACTTGTTTTCCCTTTGCCTGCAAAAGCGCTTATAGTGTCACATCCTGTATATGCGTGCAACCCGATGAAAGCCCTACAAACCTCTATGCCAACAGTGGCAGCAACCTTCCTGATGTCTACAAGCCTTGTACGGATTCTGGTGCCACACTTCTGGAACAATGGGGCCTCAATCTTGTCACAAAATGCTAAAGACATGATAAAGACATCTGTGTCTTCTGAGCAGATCACTACAGTTGCACACAGAATCTTCTCCAGTAGCTTTGCTCTGTACTCCCCCTTCCTCCATTCATGGACTATGAAGCTAATGAGACTATTTTTGTTACTTTGGTCAGGAAGCTCCTCCACTGCCTCACCATCTGTGTGCCTGTGACACCTTGCAACTCATGACCAGTCTCTTCACCCCGTAGAGATCTTTCACTATTATTGATAGAGCTCTCCTTGTATGTGTCGAACACAACATCTATTCTGCTACTCTGCCTGCCTTCCCTCAGAACCATACCCAGAATTGTTGTGGCAACATCTCTGTAAGTAATTTGATCACCTTTCACTCTTTGGACCAAGTTCATTCCATCAACCACTGTAGCAGAGTTTCCTGGGAGTTGCTCTGCTACTGCTACATTTTTCTGCAAGGTTGTGGCTAAGGTAGCTTTATTTGTCTTTCTCAGCAATCCTTCTGGTGTAGACAGAGCCCAGGGCAATGGTCCAAGGGGATGAGGAAGGATATCCTCCATACATAGTCTGCGCCCTTGTGCCATCACTATGATACGTCCAGACAAAGACCTGTCTGTTTTCAAGATGATCACCAACCCACTTGATTTCACTTCTCTCTTCTTACACTTATCACTAAATATTTCAACTTGGTTTTCTTTGCTGGTGGGTCTTCCTCTAGTTTCTCATCCTTGAAGGTTGCTCACCAATCTCATATGCCTTCATCAGGTCGAAGGCAATGTCCTTTGCCGAAGAGATGCTAATGAGATCCTGCTTCTCTGCAAATGGGTTGGCCCATTCACGTATGAGGCTAACCACTGCTGAAACTGCTTCATCATCTTTCTGAATTCTTGGTCGCTGTAGCTCTGCATGACAAAGCTCTGATTTGTTGCCTTGCACCATCTCCCTTAACTGTCCCAGGAATGCACTGCGGTGCTCAGCTGTTATGTAGTTACGCTCGATAGCGCCAGCGTTCAGGCTGAACTGTAATGTGCCTCTATGAATCTGTGTGTCTTTGTTCACTGTGGCTTCAATAGCCTGGTCCACAGGGATCTGCCCAACGAGGTTGTTACTTGACAGCTGCACTGAGAATTGGTCTGTCTTGAAGGTCTCATGCACAGAAGGATTCTTCTCTGGGAGGTTCATCATCTGAGCAAAGGGGACAGGTACATGGCACAATTCATCTTATCATAGGCAAAGCACCATGGGATCATGGTTCTTAAGCATGGAGGTACAACTCCCAGTCCCCTTCACGAGAGGTGTGCAGAAGCTCAAGTACTACATTCTCTACCATGTCAATGTATGATATCCAGAATGTGGATAGCTCTCCATTGTTGTGACAGAAAGCTACCACCACTACAATGCTATCACATATTTTCTAGCACTAGGGGTGTATACCTTGCCAAAAATCACTATAAGAATTACTCCCCCCAAAACGGTACTGGTGGCCCAAATTTGGGGTCCTGGCTCACGGACTAAATGGTAGTAGTGAGGAGAGAGGCAGGTCGAACTCAGGCAGACAAGACGGGCTTAGATGGGGGATCCTAGCTGACACACAGTAGTGAGATGACCACCTTAATCTTTTTAATGGCTTGGTGCTTAAACTGGTTAAATATCAGTTTGGTATTTGCTCTCAGACCCAGGCCCCACAGCTTCAATCCAGCATGAAATCTCAATTCAGTTAAGCTGTCATGGCCATACCTGCATTCTCAAGAGTTTAGTTCACAGAATCCTTCAGGATACTGTAAAAAAAAATGCCAGGTCGTTCAAACGGTTCAAAAGCACAACTCCCAACGGGAAACTACAGGCTGCAGAATGCATTGATCACTATGCATAAAAAACATATTGTAAAATAGTTAGTAGTTTTATTAACTGCTCACCAAACGTCACCATATATCACCAGCTCCATCTTGGAAATTCAATGTTGAATGCAAGGCATCTCCTTTTGACTAAATGGCAATTGAACTCATTTCTTAAACTAAAATAAATGCAACAAGTTTAACCCTTGATCAATAAATTTGCACATCAACACAATGCTTCAAATTCAAAGAGTCCAGAATATGAATTGCTTAGTTTCATATTTATTAGCTATGAAGATGAAAGACTGCCAATGTCTAGAAAGAAACAAGGATCTGAAAGTCACAAAAGTGCCAATTGCCACTGCACTGAAGCCAGGGTATCCAGGGTGGGTAAGGATTTGGATTGTGCTGGCTGCTTTACTAAGGCTGTGAGAAGTATAGACAATGTCCACAGAGGGAAGGAATGGCCCAACTGAAGTGCCGGAGAGGTTTTCTGGATTCCCAGATCACAAATGTGTAAAAAAAATTATGATAGGGACAGATAAACAGGATGGTAGCAGTCTTTACCCAAAGGCAGGGGAGTCCAAAGCTAAGGTCTAGGGTGAAAGGGGAAAGATTTAACAGGGATCTAATGGGCAACAATTTCATGCAGAGAGTGGCGAGTACATCAAAACAAACTGCCAGAAGTGATTGAGATAGGTACAATCATTTAAGAAGCCACAATGTCTATAAAAAGTATTTACTCTCCCCTCCCCCCCCCCCCCCCCCCGGAAGTTCTCATGTTTTATTGTTTTACAACACTGAATCACAGTGGATTTAATTTGGGTTTTTTTGACACTGATTAACAGAAAAAGACTCAAGTCAAAAGTGAAAACAGATCTCTACAAAGTGATCTGAACTGATCACAAATATAAAGCACAAAATAATTGATTGCATAAGTATTTACCCCCTTTAATATGACACACCAAATCATCACTGGTACAGCCAATTGGTATTAGAAGTCACATATTTAGTTAAATGGAGATCACCTATGTGCAAGCAAGGTGTTTCAACTGATTGTACCTGGACACACCTGTGAGTCAATATCCTGGCAAAAACTACACCATGAAGGCAAAAACTCCAAACTACTCTGTAAAAAGTACAAGTCAAGAGATTGATACAAAAAAATTTCCAAGTCACTGAATATCCCTTGGAGTACAGTTAAGTCAATCATCAAGAAATGGAGAGAATATGACAGTTGTAAATTTGTCCAGAGCAGGCCATCCTCAAAAACTGAGTGACCATACAAGGGAACTAGTGAGGGAGGCCACCGAGAGACTTGCAACATCTCTGAAGGAGATACACGCTTCAGTGGCTAAGATGAGAGAGACTGCGCATATAACTGCTGACCGGGTGCTTCACCAGTTGCAGCTGGGTGAGTGGCATAGAGAAAGCCACTGCTGAAAAAGAAACCCACATGAAATCTCAGCTAGAGTTTACCAGAAGGCACATGGGGGATTCTGAAGTCAGCTGGAAGAAAGTTCTGACAAAACAAAAATTGAGCTTCTCGCCATCAGACTAATGTGGCCTCTGTCGGTCGTGGTCGACCATGGGTACTGTGCCTCTGGTAGTCACTGAGAGTGGCTTCTCCAGGGCACAGTTGATATGGAGATCCGTCTGTTGCCCATGCAATGGGACCGCCCTCTCCACGCTGATGACAAGTCCAAAGGAACGATGAAAGTCGATACGGTTTGGTGCCAGCAGCATCACAGGAGTTGCGGTGCCAGGGCTGGGTACAGCAGTCAGCCGCCTTCGGGACTCCGACTCTGGATTTTTCCCTTGGAGTTTACTCCCAAAGCCTTTCCCGTGAGCGGGTACAGCGTCGAGTCGTGCCACTTTTTATTGTCATTTCCACCATAACTGCTGGTACAGTACACAGTAAAAACAAGACAATGTTTTTGAGGACCATGAAACAGTACAAGCTACATAAAACAGTACAAAAACTACACTGCACGACATAAAACAACACAGAAAAAACTATACTAGACTACAGACCTGCCCAGGACTGCATAGAGCGCACAAAACAGTGTTTGAAGCAGAGAAGCGGAGGTTTGAAATCAGAGTTTTCCCTCTCCTAGATGAACTACCATCCATGGTTAACAAGCCCCATCTGCCCAGAGCAACTAAAAGCTATCATTAAAGATACAACATTCCTACCATGAAGCATGGTGGTGGCTGCATCATGCTATGGGGATGCTTCACTGCAGCAAGCCCTGGAAGGCTTGTGAAGGTAGAGGATAAAATGAATACAGCATAATACAGGGAAATCCTGGAGGAAAACCTGATGCAGTCAGCAAGAGAATTGTGACTTGAAAGAAGACCTGTTTTCCAGATTAAAAAAAAGTCCCCAAACATAAGGCCAAAGCTACACAGGAATGGCTTAAAAACAACAAAGTTAATGTCCTGGAGTGGCCAAGTCAGAGTCCAGACCTCAATCCAATTGAAAAGGACTGTTCACTCATGATCCTCATGCAATCTGACAGAACTTGAGCAGTTTTGTAAAGAAGAATGGGGGGAAATTGCAGTGTCAAGCTGATAGAGACTTATCCACACAGACTCAAGGCTGTGATTGCTGCCAAAAGGAGCATCTACTAAATACTGACTCGAAGGGGGTGAATACTTATGCAAACAATTATTGTTTTATACTTGTAATTAATTTAAATCACTTTGTACAGATTGGTTTTCACTTAAGACACAAAATCGTCTTTCCTGTTGATCAGTGTCAAAAAAAAAGCCAAATTAAATCTACTGTGATTCAATGTTGTCAAACAATAAAACATGAAAACTTCCAAGGGGGGTGGTCAGTATGGACTTGTTGGGCCAAAGGGCCTATATCAATGCTGTATAGTGCTATAATACTTCTGTTACTGGAATGATAGTCATAAGAAAAGATCAAACCTTACCATAACTTCTGGAGAACTTACAGCAACTTAAATAAAGCAGTAATTGAAAATTTAGTATTAGTAATGACAGTCATAAAACTATCGGACTGCTTTAAAGACCAGTCTGGTGCGCTGATGCTTTCTTTTGGGTAAGAAAACTATCATCGTTAATAACTTGGGGCATACAATTCCAGACCCAAGCAAAATTGCCAACTCTGAAATATCATTAGAAGACATATCCTGGGATTATCAACCATTCCCATATCTTACAAAGGAATTAAATAAAATTGTTCAAACTTGTATTTGTTCAGCAAAGCAATCTTCTCAACACATAATTTACATTTCTTAGAAAGGAAGTATTTAAAGAGTGCTGCAAGACAGGGCCAAAACATTTGGCTTAAAACAAGGTTACAGCATGAGAGAAGAGTTGGAATCAGATGTGAGCTAACAGAATAAGACATAAAGGAGGGTTCACCAATAAGATAAGGGAGCAGAATGTGGCTGTTTATCCCCATCGAGTCTGCTCTGCCATTTGATCATGGCCAATTTATTTCTCTCAACCCTATTCTATTGTCTTCTCTCCACAACCTTTGATATCCTTAGTATTCAAGGACCTACTCCTCTTCTCCCCCCTTTCCTTCTGAGCCACAGAGCCAGACTCAGTGCCAGAGACCTGGTCACAGATTCCTCCAGTTGGTCATGCCCCCACCCAAATAGTATCCAAATGGTATTCTTGTTATTGAGGGCATCAGCCAGAGGCACTGGCTGCCTATTTCTTTTTCCTCTCCTAACAGTACCTGCCTCCTGTAATTTAGGGGTGACTACCTCCTTGTACCACCTCTCACCTCCTGAGCCTAAGGTCATCCAGTTCCTTAACACAGTCTCTAAGGAGCTGCAGCTCAGTGCACTTTTAATAGAGATATAGTTATCAGGGAAACAGCTGGTCTCCCAGAGTTCCCACATCTCACACAAAGAGCATACCACTACCTCCAGACCCATTCCCAGCACTAGTTATGTACCAACAAAAAAAAACTTACTAGAAACTTACCAACATACTTAAAATCTCTGCCTATGCTTGCCCAAGCCTGTTCTCACCAAAGCCAGACAACTCTAACACTGGATAACTCCAACAATGGCAACTCTGCGTACACCTCCTTTTAAATTTGCTCTGCACTGATTGCAGCCCGCCAAAGCTATTTTTCAATGCTGTGCTGCATCACCAACAAATAACCTCGCACACTTATTGCAGCCTACCGTAAAGAGCTGAAAGTACTGGAGCACTTTTAAAATCTGACACTGCGTCACTAATGAATAACCAACCTCTTGCACCGACTGCAGCCTTCATCAGGGTGTTTTTACCTTTGCAATTTCTTAACTCTACCCACAAGGTTGTTCTGGCCAGGGCTGGTAATGGGGACAAGCTCCCACTACCTATTAAATGCTCCCAATGATTTACACCTCAAATAGCCTCTGACAACCAGGTCCTGGCCTCCACCCAGCAGAACTGTTTTTACTGACAGGAGAAGGGGCAAAGGCAGGTTACAGGAGCCTTAAAGCCAGTTGCTTCAGGTAGATGGGGCTCAACATCCAGCCGTACTTGGCAGCTCTTCTAGGAGAATGAAAACTGTGATCTCAAGCCTCTGCTGCCTTGCAGCTATACCCATTCGTGGGGAAGGCTTCAGGAGTAAACCCAAAGGGAAAATCCAGAGCTGGAGTCCCTAAGGCAGTCCTACAATGCCGACTGGCAACTCCTGTGACACTGCTGGTACCAAACTGAATCAGTCTCTGCTGTTCCTTTGGGATCATGAGATGCATGGAGAGGGAGAGCTTGCTACATGGACAACAGCTTGCTTTCTATGTCGTACTACCCAGGCTTGTATATCTAGACAGTTAGGATGCAACATCCATGGTCAACTCTGACCGACGGAGGCCTCAGTCACTCACCCACAATGACTCTACATTTTATGATCCTATATCACCTTTCTAAGGACTTGATTTCATTTACTTTAAACCAGAGCCACCCCACCCCCTCTACCTGTTGTTTCAATATATGTATCCTTGGATGTTCAAGCTCCCAACTATGACCTTTCTTCAGCCATGCTCAGTATACCCACAATGTCATGCCTACAAATCTCTAATTGCACTACAATAACACTTAACTTATTGCATACACTGCATGCATTCAAATATAACACCTTCAATCCTGGATTCATCACCCTTTTCAATTTTGCCCACATCTTACACTTCAACTCATCCCACTGACTGCAATTTTGCCCTATCACCTGCCTATGCTTCCTCAGTCTCACTACACACTGCATCTACTTGTATACCAATTGTCCCATCCTCAGCCCTATCAGTCAAGTTCCAATTCCCCTACTAAATTAGTTTTCTTCCCCAACAGCTCTAGCAAACTTGTCCACCTACCCAAAGTGTTGCAGTTTGGGTGATCAAATGTAAAGAGACAGTAGACTGTCACTGGCAAGACCCTTAACAGTGTTGATGTACAGAGGGATCTTGGGGTCCACATCCTTAGCTCTCTGAAAGTGGCTGCACAGGTTGACATGGTGGTAAAAGTGGGTAATGGCATGCTTGCCTTTATTAGTCAAAGAAATAAGTGCAACAGTCAGAAAGTTACATAGTCTCATACCAGAGGGCATACATTTAAGGAGAAGATGGGGAAGATCAAAAGGAGATGTGCAGCAAGTGTAAGGATATGGACATTGTGTAAGGGCAATGGATTCATTTCATTGGACATTTGATTACTAATTTAATTAGCTTGGCGTGGTTTCATTGCTCACAAGACTGACCTGAAGAAAGGGTGAAGATCAAAGAAGCAATCCAACACCACAGTTGAATAGCACTCAGCTGGGGAGATGGATTATGATCCTGGAAATCAATTGAACTAGAGGACAATGGTACTTGGTAGCAAAGCCTTGAGAAAAGCAAGGGTTCAAGTCTTGCCACCATAGAGACAAAGTTCATTCACTCTTCACACGTATTGGTGGTAAAAGTGGAAGTGAAAGGATAGAAACACCTGACAATGCAGTGAACCTAAAATCATCTTTCTGGGATGGCCCTAGAATAGCGACAATTTAGGAATTGCAGAGAATATCTCAAAACAATTCATCTTGGTTAATCTGATCCAGCAATAAATGGCACATAACCAATTAGGTATGCACCCTTTGAGCAAGTGAATTAACAAGGTGTCCCAACGCTACAAATATAACAGGAGAAAACAGAAACAAAACTGGGGGGGGGGGGGGGGGGGACTCAGTAATAGTAGAAACAAGGTGGCAATTAAATGAATTAGCAGTTGTGTAATATTGCAGTGAACAGAGTGTCAAAAACTAATGAGTTAAATGTACAAAAGCATTTATCTAGTGGAATCTGAGGAGGATTAAAGAGAAATGTGTGATGGGATATACAAGGTAGTGACTCGCGATATCATGAATTAATGCATGAAAGAAACACTAGAAGTAGTTCAGGAAATAAATGGTGAAACATTTTGCTGAGCTCTTCTTCCACTGCCTCCATACCTACTTATTTGGCAAGGACTCTCCAGCCCATACTGATGATCCCTTCTTCTGTCTTCAACCCTCCTCCTCTTCCTGGACACCTCACTCTGGTCTTCTGTCTGCTTTGGATCTTTTCATTGGTAACTGCCGACAAGACATCAACTGTCTCGACTTTACCACTCCTCTCTCCAAGTCTAATCCCACCACTTCCGAAGGCACTGCTCTCCACACTATTCCTAACCTCACTATCAAACCTGGAGATAAGGGGGATGCTGTAGTAGTCTTGCTGAGGCCCGGCAACAACTCTCAGACACATTCTCATACTTACCCCTCAAGCAGGACCCCACTGAGGAGCACCAGGCCATTGTCACCCACAACATTCACTGACCTTATTAAATCTGGGAATCTCCCATTCACTGCCACCAATCTTGTAGCTCTCTCACCCTACACCTCGTTTCTACCTTCTATCCAAGATCCACAAACTCGCTTGTCCTGATAGACCCATTGTTTCTGCTTGTTCTTGCCCCACCGAACTTGTATCTGCATAGCTTGACTCTGTTCTATTTCCACAGTTTCAATCCCTTCCTATCTACATCCGTGACATTTCACACACTCTAGATCTTTTCAAAGACTTCAAATTCCCTGGCCCTGTTCGTTTCATATTCATCATGGACATCCAGTCCCCACAGCCCATCAGGAGGGCCTTAAAGCTGTCTGCTTCTTTCTAGAAAACAGACCCAACCTGTACCCCTCCACCACCACTCTCCTCCACCTAGCCAAAGTTGTCCTCACTCTCAATAATTTCTCCTTCAGATCCTCCCACTTCCTTCAAACCAAAGGTGAAGCCATGGACACTTGCATGTGTCCCAGCTATGCCTGCCTTTTTGTCAGATACATGGAAAAATCTATGTTCCAAGCCTACTCCAGTATTACTCCCCAACTCTTCCTACGCTACATCAAAGTCTGCATTGGTGCTGCTTCCTGCACCCACGATGAGTTCGTCAACTTCATCAACTCTGCCCCCAACTTCAACCCTGTCCTCAAATTTACCTGGTCCATTTTGAACACCTCCCTCCCCTTTCTCAATCTCTCTGGAGACAGTTTATCTACTGATACCTTTTATAAACCCACTGATTCTCACAGCTACCTGGACTATATCTCTTCCCATCCTGTCACGTGTAAAAAAAAATGCCAACTCCTTCTCTCAGTTCCTCCATCTCCACCTCATCTGCTCTCATGATGAGGCTCTTCATTTCAGAACTAATGAGATGTCCTCCTTCTTCCAAGAGGCATTCCTTCCTCCACCATCAACACTGCCCTCAACTGTGCAGCTTCCATGTCACACAAGTCTGCCTTCACCCTATCAAGGATAGAGTTCCTCATGTCCTCACCCCCATCATCCCATTAGCCTCCTCATCCAGTACACAATTATCTGTAACTTCTGCATCTCCAAGGGACTCCCACCACCAAGCAGGAGATAAGTAAGAGAGGAAAATGTGAATGGGGAGTGAAGGGAGAGGGGTGGCATTTCCAAATATTCGAGGAATTGGTATTCATGCCATCACATTGGAGGCTACCCAGATGGAATACATGATGTTGTTCCTCCAGCCTGAATGTGTCCTCATCATAACTTTTCCCATTCCCATCTCCCCTTATCTCTTTATCTGCCCATCACCTCCCTGGTGCTCCTCCTCCTTTTCTTTCTCTCATGGCCTTCTGTCCTCTATCCGATTGCCCTTCTCCAACCCTGTATTTCCTTCACCAATTTCCCAGCTCTTTACTTCATCCCTTCCCGCCCCCTTTCCCAGTTTCACCTATCACATTGTGTATCTTCCTCTGCTCCCCCCAGCTTCTTACTGACTCCTCAACTTTTTTTCCCCTCCAGTCCTGATAAAGGGTCTCAGCCCCAAAACGTCAACTGTACTCTTTTCCATGGGGTGCTGCCCGGCTTGCTGAGTTCCTCCAGCATTTTGAGTGTAAAGCTTTGACAAACTTCTTTCTATATATAACAATGGAGAACATACTGACTGGTTGCATCATGGCCTGCAATGCCTTGAATAGTAAAGCCTGCAAAAAGTAGTGGATATAGCCCTGTACATTACTTCAACAATAAAGCCCAGCACACCAGTGAGCATATTTACATGGAATGCAGTCACAAGAAAGCAGCATCCATCATCAAGAATCCTCACCATCCAAGCCATGATCTCTTCTCATTACTGTCATCAGGAACGTGGTACAAGAGCCTCAGGACCCACACCACCAAGTTCAGAAACAGTTATTATCCCTCAACCATCAGGCTCTTGAACCAGAAGAGATAACTTCACTCACCCCAACGTCGAACTGTTCTCACAACCCATGGACTCGCTTTTAAGAACTTGTCATCTCACGTTTTTGATATTTATTGCTTATTTATTATTTCTTTCTTATTTGTACATTTTGTTGTCTTTGACATATTTGGTTGTTTGTCCATCTTGTCGCATGTGGTCTTTCATTGATTCTATTGTGTTTCTTTCCAATTATGTGAACACCCACAAGAAAATGAATCTTAAGGTTGTATATGGTGACACATGTACTTTGAACTGTCATAGCTGGTACCCATAAATAACACTATTACTGAGACTGTTGTTGCACACCTCATGATACTAATACCAGCTGAGGCCTTCAACCTTCTTTTGCTACTATAAACAGACCGAATGACTAAGTTAAAAGAAATTACCTTTGGAATATTTTGCGTTTTATGACTACTTGTATTTATTAAAAATGCAACATTACAAGTACAACAGTTATTCTACAAATTAAAGGTTTTCCCTAACTGTCCCTTCATTTAAAGTGCAGTAAAAAAGAAATGAACACATTATAAATACTGTGTTACATTCATGAGACCATAAGACATAGGAGTAGAATTAGGCCATTAAACCCATTGAGTCTGCTCCACCATTTCATCACGGCTGATTTATCATCTCTCTCAGCACTATTCTCATGCCTTCTCTCCATAACCATTGATGATGCCCTGACTATTCAGGAACCCATCAACCTCCATTTTATATCTAATGACTTAGCCTGCAAAGCCATTAAGTGGCAATGAATTCCACAAATTCACACTTTTGACTAAAGAAATTCCTCCTCATATCTGTTATAAATGGAAGTCCCTCTATTCTCAGGTTGTGCCCTCTGATCCAAGACTCCCCACTATGGGAAACATCCTCTCTACATCCACTATCTAGGCCTTTTAATAATTAAAAGGTTTCAATGAGATTTCCCCCCCCCCCCTTTAGTTCTTCTAAACTCCAGTTGGTATAGGCCCAAAGCCACCAAACAACTCATTCATTAACCTTTTCATTCTTGAGAACCTCCTCTGGACCCTCACCAATACCAGCACATCTTTTCTTAGATAAGGGGTCCAAAACTGCTTACAATACTCTAAATGCCACCTGACTAATGCCTTTTAAAGCCTCAGCATTACATCCTTGCTTTAATATTCTAGTCCTCAAAATCAATGCTGACATTGCATTTGCCTTCCTTGCCACTGACTTAACCTTCAAGTTACCCTTTTAGGGAATCCTGCACAAGGACGCCCAAGTCCCTTTGCACCTCTGATTTTTGGATTTCTCTCCACTTAGAAAATAATCTATGCCTTTATTCCTTCTACCAAAGTGCATAACCATACACTTCCCTACACTATATTCCATCTGTCATTTCTTTGCCCATTTTTCTAATCTAAATCTTTCTGCAGACTCACTGCTTCCTCAACACCACCTACCCCTCCACCCATCTTCATACCATCCACAAACTTAGCCATAAAACCATCAATTCTGTCATCCAAATCATTGATATATTTCATGGGAAAAAAGCAGTCCAAACACCAGATACCACGAGTCACTAGCAGCCAACCAGAACAAGTCCCCTTTATTCACACTCCTTGCCCACTGCCAGTCAGTCACTTCTGTCCACGCCAGTATATTTCCTGAAATGCCATAGGCTGTAATCTTGTTAAGCAGCCTCATGCAGCTCCTCAAAGGCCTTCTGAAAATCCAAACAACATCCACCGACTCTCCTTTGTCTATCCTACCTGTTATCAGGCAAGATTTCCATTTAGAAAACCATGCTGACTTTGGCCTATTTCATCACGTTCCTCCATAAACCTCATCCTTAATAATGGATTCCAAACCAGTGAAATCAGGCTAACTGGCCTATAGCTTTCTTCGGTTTCCCTCCCTTCTTAAAGAGTAGAGTGACAATTGCAATGTTACAGTCCTCCAGAACCATTCCAGTATCTAGAAAGATCACCAATGCCTCCACAATCGCTTCAGCTACCTCTGGGGTGTAGTCCATCTGGTCCAGGTAACTAAGCTAACTTCAAACCTTTAAACTTCCCAAGCCTTCTCCTTATCAATAATAGCTACACTAATTTTTGCCCGACATGCTCAAATTTATGGCATACTGCTCGTCTTCCACAGAAAGACTGACAAAATATTAAGTCCACCATTTCTTTGTCCATTTCTACCCCTCCAGCATCATTTTCCAGCAATACGATATCCACTCTCATTCGCTTTTAATCTTTACATAACTCAATCAAAAACTTTTGTATCCCTTTTTAACATTATTGGCCAGCTTACCTTCAGATTCCATCTTTTCTCTCCTTATTACTTTTTAAGTTTCCTCTTCTGTTGGTTTTGAAAAGCTTCCCAATCTTCTAACTTCCCATTATTGTTTGCTATATGATGTGCCCTCATTTTTGTTTTTATGCTGTCTTTGACTTCCCTTGCCAATTATAGTTGCTTCATCCTCCTCTTCTTCCTTTGGATATATCTATCCACTGCCTTCTGAATTGCTCCCAGAAACTCCAACCATCACTGCTTTGCTGCCATCCCTGCTAGTGTCTCCTTCAAATCAACTCTGGTCAGCTCCTCTCTGATGCCTCACCACTGTAATACTGATACATCAGACTTTAGCTTCTCCCTCTCACATTACAGGGTGAATTCTACCATATTATGATCCACTGCCTACTAAGGATTTCTTTACCTTAAACATCCTAATCAAATCTGGTTCATTAAACACTCAATACAGAATTGCCATTCCCCTAGTAGGCTCCGCCACAAGCTGTTCTAAAAAGCCATCTCCTAGGCATTCTACAAATTCCCCTTCTTGGGATCCAGCACCAGCCTGATTTTCCCAATCTACCTACATATTGAAATTCCCCATGATTATCACAACTTTGCCCTTTTTACATGCCTTTTCCAACTCACATTGTAATTTGTAGCAGATTCTGGTTACTGATCAGAGGCCTGTATGCAACTCCCATGAGGGTCTTTTTTACTCTCGCAGTTTCTCAATTCTTCCCACAAGAATTCTGTTTTCCGATTCTGTCACCTCTTTCTAAGGATTTGATTTGATTTAACTTTTTAAACCAACAGAGCCATCCCATCCCCTCTGCCTGTGATTTCAATATCCTTGTATGTTAAGCACCCAACTATGATCTTTTTTCAGCTACGACTCAGTGATGCCCACAATCTCATCACCTTTTTAAAAAAAAAATTACCCTCATGTTAAACTTCAGCTGACAACAATTATGCCTTTTATCTGCCTGTCCTTCCTCAGTCTGCGCTGGCTTGTATTTCAGCTGCCCCATCACTCTGGTTCCCATTCCCCTGCCATACTGTTCTCCTGGAGAATGTACTTTTCCCTTAAGTTCTCAACCAGACATTTCATGCATTTGGCTGAATTATATTCTTAAAAAACACAAAGAACACTACAGCATAGTATTCTGTGCCAACCTACTCCATGTTCAATCTAGCAAAACCCTCCCACATTGCCCTTCAACCCTCCATTTTTCTTACATCCATATGCCTATCTATCCCTATTGGTCAGTCTCCACCAGCCCCAGCACTGTATTGAACTGAACACAAATGCGGTCAAACCAGTTTTATATAGCGATAACATTATTTGATTGGGTGGTGGAGTGGAAATCCCTTTCTACCAAAAGGAGGTGCAAGGCACCCCTTCGCTCTGCTAGCCTACAGGTCACCCTTGGACAAAGTGTAGCACCTGCTTAGCACCCCCCCCCCCAAAAGATCAGGGTCATGTGAAGCGATGGGAGCAGGTGATGCATATCACAAGTCCAGGTTATGTGACCACTGACAGGAGGCAGACAATCTCTGGAAAGTATTGAACATGGCTGGGTGGGGTGGGGGAGTCACCTGTCTTGTAAAGACACTGCCCAGAAGGGAATGGCAAACCACTTCTGTAGAGAAGTTTGTCAAAAACAATCATCTGATGTCATGAGACGATGATCGCCCATGTTATACAACACAGCACTTGATGATGATGAACACTACCTGGCAGCTCAAACTCAACCCCTCAACTAACGAATGCCAATACAATATTTAAGTAAATAGTCACAACAACAGAAGAAACTGGAAGTTACTTTGACATTTCTAATTATAAAGACATTCACTAGTCACTAATTTGGGCAACAACTTTAAAGAATCTAAGGACTTGAACCCCAAGTTCTCTCTGTAACTTTGTACTCTGTCTTCAAGTTCAATCTTTATTTATTTAGATACAGTGCGGTATAGGGCCTTGAAACCCTTCAAGCTGCACCACCCAGCAATATCCTAAATACAGAACACTTTAATCTACCAACCTGAGGAAACCCAGATGGACACAGGAAGGACAATCAAACTGCTTGCAGGCAGCGACGGAAATTGAACCCGGGCTTCCTGTACTGTAAAGTATTGTGCTAACCACTACACTACCGAGTCACCCAAAGGCTGAAATCTTTCAAAGCACAAGTAGCTAGTAAATTAACTTTCTCTACAAGATGAAACAGATTTGTCTGCAAGATACTCCATGCGTGCGTTAGACAAACTTCAAGATGTACATTTTCCTTTATTTCTCACCCCGGTTCTGATGTCACGGCACTTTGAATGACAGCAGGCAGCCCTGTCTCAGACTTCAAGTAAATAATCACAACAACAGAAGAAACTGGCAGTAAGCTTGATTATTTCTAATCATAAGGACATTCACTAGTCATAAAACTTTTGAAACAACACCCATGAGAACTCCAAATTGCAAGATTTATTATTCTGTATATTCAGACTATTTTCATGTTAAACTTGAATTTCTGCATTGTAATTTTGATCACTAATTATGTTGTAACATACTGAAATGGGGTATCTTTTCAATACTGTTAAAACTGCAATCATGTTAAATGCCTGGCCATGTAAACACAGGATGAAGTGGTTGTCCAAAAGAAGCAAAGATTAATTATTCACTGTACTGGAAAAGTGAATATTTGCATGCTTCTGTTCCTTCGTGGATACAAAGCAGACTTGGGCTTGGCAGCCTGTTTAGAGAACAAACTGGAAATGAATTGGCTGATCACTGACATTTTCTGCCCTCATGCAAAACACGCCAAAATATTTAAACAAATCACCCGGGTTTTATAAGCACGCCCAGCTTTCACATTTAGCCTCCCAACAGTTAAAGTCAAATACTTCAAAGTAAGTGATGTAATCTAAGAAATAAGGTAGCTCGGGACCTAATTAAATTTGAAAGGAGCCTTTCTTAAATGTACCCACATCAGAATAAACAAAAAATAGCAAATTAGCGGACAAAAACAGCAGCACACTAGCAGCGAGTCAAACACAAAACGATACAACAGATAGTCTGGCGACCTGAATGCAGTACTGCCCTAACAAACTCTTATGGTCGCCACTGATTGACAGGTCCAATGCGAGCATGCGCAGTGTCTGTAACGAGCCACTGACGGGAGAGATACGGCCCAACCGTCACCCCACAGAAATAAAACTCCTCGCTACAGAAAACCGACCCAATTCCCGTCTCGCATCTTTTCTTTTCCCGGTAACATTACAAGGGACGCGTTTCCTTGGCGGTCGATGACGCGACGTACCGGCAAAAGAAGAACGAGAAAAATCACACCGTCGCCAGCCCTCTCATTTCCGGCTCTTTGTGTCGTGAAGCCGCTCCGTAACTTCCAATCGCCCCCGCCCTCCCTCGTCGCGAGCTACTCCCTTACGTCACTGAATCTCGTGAACGCGCTGCGTCACCTGACACGTGGTCCGCTGCACGTGATCTGCGGACGTGAGGGTTGTTGGTGACTGTCCGTGGGTTTCCTTAACTGCTAGGAATTTGAAGTAACTGAAAAAGCCGGGAATTTCTCGGTAGATCGGGCAATAAATGTTTCAGACCCTTGGTCAGAACTGGGAAAGAGGAAAAACACAAACAAGGAATTCTGCAGATACTGGAAATCCAAAGCAGAGGCATTGGTTTTTAAGATCCGGAGAGAGCGTGAAAGGAATGGACGAGACGGGAATACAGTGGATTTCGGTTAATTGGCACACGTCGGAACCAGGACAATTTTGCCCAAATTAGCCGAAGTTCCCATGGAAGTAGTTTAAAAGGTACATAAAAACGACAAACTGAGTAACAAATTACATAATTAAAAGAAGTACAGAACAAATTAGAACAGTACCAATGGTACTACAGTATTATAAAACTGTATTAGTTCCTAATAGTTAACATCAGAGGAATTCATCCAGTGTATGCAATGAACAAAAGCAGTGCAGATGCTTAGTGTAGATAATGTGCTGCCTTCAGGCAATGCTATCAATGATCACATCCTCCAAAACTCTTATTTTCATGATAATATTAAAGATGATTGTTGACAACTTCAAATTCTTTGTAGTTCCTAACTTGCTGAAGTAGTGAAATCCTTGCATTTTCACTCCCAGCTATTTCTGGCATCACCAAGCCTGAATGCTTGAAACTATAGTGAGCAAAGCAGTTCGGAATTGCCTTGCTGCTTATTTCTTGCCAACTATCAGTGACAAAAATCACTGCGTTTTGTACACAGCACGTGAAACTGACACTATATAAGCATAGTGTAGTGTCTAATGGCTACACAAGTAGGTCAGACTGATGCTAGTTAGAACCTGTTCAGCAACAGTCTCCTGCCTCAATTAGGCAGCATGGAGTCCCAAATAAACAAAGGGAATCCCGGGAATTTTCTTGATTAGTTTTTGTTCTTTAAGAGTTGTCTCAAATAAGCAGCTGGCCCAAATTAACTGTAACTCTTTAGATATAGGAAGGCCATACTAGTACAAAGCGGATACCAGTACAGGTGTCCCCCGCTTTACGAATGTTCACTTTACACCGCTTCGCTTTTACAAAAGACCTACATTAGTAACCCGTTTACGCATTGCAAAGAGGATTTTCGCTTAAAAGTTTTTGTAAACTTGTCCCATTTCGGCTTTAGAAGGGTTTCATAGGAATGCTCTGCCTTCATAGTGGGGGGGGGGGGCGGGGAGAACAACACCTGTAGAGCTGTTTGGACAATGAATAAATGAAGGTTGTCAAAAAATACAGAAAATAATTAGAACTTTGAAAATATTAGAAAATTAGAGGAGGCCACCTCTGATACAAATAGGAAGGTGAGTTATCTGAAATTGTTGAATTCCACATTGAATCTCAAAGGCAGAAGGATGTGATGCTGTTCTCCAAGTTACATTGAGTGTTGAATAATAGAGCAGACCACTGACATCTACATCAGAATAGGAGAGAAACTTCTAATCACAGGCAACTGGAAGTTTGCATTACCTTTGTACACTGAATGGAAGTGTTGTGAACATCAGGCACAGATAGCCGAGATTGTATATGTGGCAATGTGTGTGAAATTGAAAGGAGTGTAAATGAATTGGTCCTTCACTGAAGAATTCTGGCAAGTGAGGTAAAATGCTAGGTGTTAAAGAAACTGGGTTGTATGGGGTAAGTACTTTGATAAATGGAATCTTTGGTGGGGATGGAAGAGTGGAGCAGGGAGTTGTGGAGGAAACAATCTCTGGATGCTGAAAGGAGAGAGTAAGATGTAAGGTGGCATCTCATTGAAGTACTGAGAACTTTCAAAGTTAAATCTTTGAATGCAGAGACCAGTGAAGTGGAAAGTGTTGCCTAGGAGAAGCTTATCCTTGCCCGGGCTAAGATGAGAGGAACAAATTGAGTCCTGGGAGTAAGTATAGTTGTGAAGAATAGTGGGAGTCTGTGAATTTGTAATGAATATCAGTCACTGGCCTGTTCCCTAATCTGGAAAAGAAGGGAAGTATTAGAGATGTAGTATGAGAACAGGATAGAAATAGGATAGGAATTAGCATAATGTATCACTTTTAGTAATAGATTAAGACAACTGTGCTGCTCCAAAGAGCACTATAGGAAGTCATTCTTGCCCTCGGCCAGAAGTGTCCCCACGCATTCCAGTAATTCCAATTGGGGAATTATGGTCCAAATAGCAAAGCCATCAATAGATTATCTGTCCAGGCTTAGAATTTCTGGAGCAACACATACAAAATGCTGGAAGAATTGTAGGTCAGGCAGCATCTATGGAAGTGAATAAACAGTCAATGTTTCAGGTTGATACCCTTCATCGGGACTCCCAAAACATCAATTCATTTTCATGGCTGCAGAGAGAGTAGAGCAGTGGGCTAAGCACACATCCTTGAGGTGTGCCAGTGTTGATTGTCAGCAAGGTAGAGATATTATTTCCAAACCGTACAGATTGTGGTCTGGTTCAACTGTTGAGAATCTAGGTGCAGAGAGAGGTACAAAAGCCCAGATTCTGGAGCTTTTCAATCAGAACTATAGGAATGATGGTGTTAAACACTGAGCTGTGGTTAATAACCAGCATTCTGACATAGGTATTTGTATTGTCCAGGTGATCCAAGGCAGTGTGAAGAGGCATCTAGAGCATGTTGACAGTAGACATTTTGTGGTAATAGGCAAATTGCAGTGGATCCAGGTCCTTGCTGAGACAGAAGTTAATTCTAGCTATAACTAACCTCTCAAAGCATTTCATCACCATGGAAGTGAGTGCTACTGGATGATAGATGTTAAGGCAGCTCACCCTACTCGTTACCCTTTTGAAGCAGGTGGGAATTTCCAACTGTAGCAGTGCAAACATCTTTGAACACCCCCACCAGTTAGTTGGCACAGGTTTTCAGTCTTACCAGCTACTCCATCAGGGCCTGTCATCTTGTGAGGGTTCACCCCCTTGACAGATAGCCTGACATCGGCCTCTGAGACAGAGATCACCGGGTCACCGGGTGCTGCAGGGATCCTCAAAGCTGTAGTTGTATTCTCCCTTTCAAAGCGAGCATAAAAGGCTTCGAGCTTGTCTGGGAGTGAAGGTTGAACTTCAGTATATCAAATGAATTAATTCTTCTGAATATCGTAATGTGATTTCTTTTAACATTTAGTCAGGAGATATGGGCTTCACAGGATGAGCCAGCATTTAATTGCCCATCCCTAGATGCTCTTGAGAAGGTGGCGTTGAGCTGCCTTCTTGAACTGCTGCAGTCTTTGAAGTGTAGGTATACCCAAAATGCTAGTAAGGACAGAGGTCCAAATTTTGACCCAACAGTAATGAAGAAACAGAGACATATTTCTGAGTCAGGATGGTGTGTGACTTGATGGTAGTGCTGTTATCATGCTTCTGCTGCCTTTGTTGTTCCAACTGCTGCAGGTTGTGGGTTTGGAAGGTGCTGTCTAAGGCAGTGAGTTGCTGCATTACATCATGAACATGTTACAAACAGCGCTGTTGCGAGTTTGTAGTGGAGTGAGTGAATAGTTCTGGATGGGTTGCCTAATAAGTGGGCTGTTATACCTTATATGATGTCAAGCTCTGTAAGTGTTGTTGAAGTGATGGAATATAGGTGCCCCCCGCTTTACACCACTATGCTTTTACAAAAGACGTACATTAGTGATCTGTTTTCGCTTTACAAAGAGGATTTTTGCTTTTATGAAAATTTTTCCCATGTAAATTAATGGTTCTTTGCTTTACGCCATTTCGGCTTAAGAAAGGTTTCATAGGAATGCTCTACCTTTGTAAAAGGGAGATCACCTGTGTTCAACCAGGCAAGTGAAGGATATTCTGTCTTGCTTCTTGCTTGAGACTTGTCGATAGTGGACTGACTTTGGGAAGTCAGGAGGAAAGTTAACATTTTTATCTAACCTATAACTGTACTTTGAAATTGAAAACTTTTCAACAGCATTCTTTGCAAAGACTTTTTGTAATTTAATTGTTGAATATGCAAACAGGTACTGAAAATATTCCAATTAATGAGAAAGAAAGATAACAGACCATACAGAAATTCCACTGAAAAAGCCAACTAAAATTTAGCCAGGTATGCCAATCATACATCGTTAAATCACTAAATTATTGGATATACACTCAGTTGCCACTTTATTAGGTACACATGTACACCTGCTCTTTTTTGCAAATATCTAATCAGCCAATCATCTGGCAGCAATTCAATGCATAAATGCATGCAGACATGGTCAAGAGGTTCAGTTTTACTTCAGACTGAACATCAGAATGGGGAAGAAATCTAATTTAAGTGACTTTACCCATGGAATGGTTGCTGGGTGCCAAATGGGATGGTTTGAGTGTCTCAGGAACTGCTGATCCTGTGAGATTTTTACGCACAAGAGCCTCTAGGGTTCACAGAGAAGGGTGCGAAAAACAAAAAAAATACCTGTGAGTAGCAGTTCTGTGGGCAAAAATGTCTTCTTAATGAGAGGTGTTGGAGGAGAATGGCCAGACTGGTTCAAGCTGACAGGAAGGTGACAGTAACTCAAATAACTTCATGTTACAACAGTGATGTGCAGAAGAACGTCCTACAGCAGCAGGAGACCATGAACATACACTCAGTAGCCACTGACTTTATATCATTTAACAACGGTCACTGTGATTTTTGATGCATTCATTCAGAGTGCATGCTGTTTGATTATGACAACCTGCTAAATGAAGTAACAGGTAATATATTATCTATCAAAACAACCTATTTTTACCATTTAAAACATCACATATTAACACACCTTTGGGTCAGTTCTACAACCTAGTGAGACCGCTGCCCTGTCACACTCATCTCAATAATAAGCAACAGCATTGATGCTGGAAATCCAGAGTAACACACACAGAATGCTGGAGGAACTCAGCAGGTGAAGCAACATCCATGGAAGGGAATGAACATTTGATATTTCTGGCCAAGACCATCAGGACAAAAACCATAGTGTGGTGACAATGGGAAACTCAGTTACTAAGTGTAGACTTTAAATTATGTTAACCTCAGTGGCAAAGAGGAGGAACAATTTCTGAATTGTTCAGGGGAGTTTTCTTGATTAATATGTTTCTAGACTATCAAGTAATGTGACACTGCTGGTCTTTCTTCTGTAAGATATATCAGGTCAAGTGATCTGGAATAGGTATCAATCAGGTAACATCAGACAAAGAGTGATCCTGAGATTTAGAATAATTATGGGAAAAGGTATGAACCACTCCAAAGTGAAAATTGTCAATGGAAAGAGTTCTAAACTGGGTAAACTGGAATTAAAGCTTGGCAGTTGAAATTGTGCCATTGATATTTATAGTAATGATTTTTCAGCTGCAATCAAGAACAGTGCCATGAGGAAAGAGAGTTGGGAAATTAATGCCAGAGCTTCACAAATCCCATAAAAGATTGAGAGTATAATTCAGATGCTGTTTTGTGGACTCACAAGAAACAAGCTGATTACAGAAGGTTAGAGTGGAAATTAGATAAAAGAAAAGAAGTGGGACAAAGGAGAAAGCATGGGAAAAACTCACAGCAAACATAAAAGGGAATCGAAAAGTATTCCATAGTCATGTCCATAGTCATAGGAATAGAATTGTAAGAGGAGAGGTGGGGCAATCAGAGACCAAAAGGGAGACAGTGTTACTAAATTAATTTTTTATTAGGCTTCTGCTCCATGTTTGAAGGCTAGCAATGTGGACATGTGACAAAGTACATTCGTGGTAGGATGTCCATCTGCCAGACTAACAAGGATGAGGGCTAGTGGCTCCCCACCATGTCAAACAGTTCTTGGCAGGTTCTGGGATCGGAGTTCCATGTAGTAAGGAGACACAAGAGACGGTGACCCCCTAGGTACATAAGTTGGCAAGACCAGGGTTCGAGGCCTTGTATATGGGGTCTCATCATTGACAAGTCCAGAGTTCAAGGCCTGGAGATTGGGATCCTTATCCACGGCCTTTATTCATCATCATCGAGGAATCCTGGGGTAAATACCAAAGGTTGATCGGAAGTTGAGACCCATTGGCAGGAGGCTCTGTACTTGGGTCTGCATATCTACTGGGGAAGTCGAAGGCCCAATGTCTGTGAGTCCACTGGAGGCCTGGAGACAGCATATTGTGGGGTTAGAGGACTGTCTGGGTGAGTGGGTGGGTGTTAAGGAGGTAAGTGGCTTGTTATGTTATTGTTGTTACTTGTGTTTTGTGAATATGGTGAACATGCTATGTCAGCACCAGAATATGTGGCAACATTCACGGGCTGTCCCCAGCAGACGTCCTTAGGTTTTTAAAGAGCAGACACGAGGAAATCTGCAGATGCTGGAAATTCAAACAACAACACACACAAAATGCTGGTGGAACACAGCAGGCCAGGCAGCATCTATAGGGAGAAGCACTGTCGACGTTTCAGGCCGAGACCCTTCATCAAGACTGACAGGGACAGTGCTTCTCCCTATAGATGCTGCCTGGCCTGCTGTGTTCCACCAGCATTTTGTGTGTGTTGTTGTCCTTAAGTTTTGTTGGTTGTTAATACAAACAACACATTTCACTGTGTTTTGGTGTATGTGTGGTAAATAAATCAATCTGAATCTGAATCTACTTAAGATTTCTCCAGTAAAGAAGGATGCTATAGTTAGATGGAATAAAAATTGATAAAGAGAAGCAAGCAACACTGCCGATAATTTTTTGGTGCATCCTGAATTGCTGGGCAAAGTAAGGAAGGAATTATAAAATTTGGCTGTAAGCTTCCAGACATTTATAGATTCAAGTGTGGTGCCCAAGCACTGGAAAAGTCCAAATGTTTTAGCTTTATCCAAAAAGCAGTACAGGAATAAATCTAGTAACTATAGATCTGATGAGATAAACTTTGGTGATGTCGAAACTTCTAGAAACAATAATAATTGCTAAGATTAGGCAATCCTAATTAGACAATAAAGGTTTCCTTTCTTCCCACTCTTTGCCTCTAGCCGATCAGCCAATCCTCTATCCATGCAAGTGTCTTTTCTGTAATACAAAAGGCTCATATCTTGTTAAGCCCCATGTACGGCACCGTTTCAAAGGCATTCTGAAACTCCAAATAGAAAATATCCACTGATTCTCTTTGTCTATCTTGCTTGTTATTTCTTTCCTCAAAGAATTCCAACAGATTTGTCAGGCAAGATTTTCCCTTTAGGAAACCATGTTGACTTTGGCCTATTTCATCATGCACCTCCAAGTATCGTGAAACAACGTCTTCCCAACCACTGAAGTCAGGCTAACTGGCCTATAATTTTCTTTCTTCTACCTCCCTCATTTTTTGAAAAGTAGAGTAATATTTGCAATTTTCCAGACCTCTGGAAGCATGTCAGAATCAATTGTAGATCATTACTAATGCCTACACAATCTTTTCAGCTATCTCTTTCAGAACCCCAGGAGGTAGTCCATCTGGTCCAGATGACCTGTCTACCTTCAGAACTTTCAGTTTTACAAGCACCTTTTCCCTAGTGATAGCAATTGTGTTCACTTCTGTCCCCAGACACTCTTGAACTTCCAGCATACTGCTAATGTCCTCAGCAGTGATGACTGATGCAAAATACTTATTTCTTTGTCCCCATTACTACTTCCACAGCATTATTTTCCAGTGATCCAATATTTACTCTCACCTCTCTTTTATTCTTTATACTGTATATCTGAAAAAAAACTTTTAGTATCCCCTTTGACTTTTGTCAGTAGACTCTCACCAGTACTTAGTCTCCTGGTTGGTGGGTCTGACTCTCTGCACCCAGCATGATATTCTGGACTTCAAGTACCTGTTGATAGGAACCTTTAAGAGCTTGTGTTAGTGCTATATGTACAGCGACATGTTTCACTCATAATATGAATGTCCATCTTTTTAGTTAAAAAGAGAGAGGCGCCTGACATCCCAAAACTACCTCATGTGGCAATAGGCCTGTTACACGGTGAAGTGCGATGAGAGCCAGTGGAAGCCGCTCTCTGTGGTCACGTTAGCTTGATCTCGTTGTGCGATTTAGCTAACCTGTTTTTCAGGGCCCCGTTCTGTCTTTCAGCTGCCCTGTAGAAGATTGAGAGTGGTAAGAACAGGTGATATACTGCACACACCACAAGGCTTTCATCAACTCATATAACTTTACACGTAAAATGAGGACCATTATTGCTCAAGATTTTCTCGAGAATTTGAAACCCAGGAATACATTCTCATAATAAATCTTATCAACAGTTATAGCATAATTTCGCTAATTTGGTTAAGCTTTTACCCGTGGAAAGAACAAACAAAATAACAAGTACATAATCACAATCCATACATTTAGGTAACTGCATAAAGTCCATTTGAAGATTCACAAATAAATTCTGTGATGTAGGCCCAGCTGCAGCAGATAACAGCAGTAACTTTTGGGATTATGTCTCTGGCAAATCATACAGTTGCTGCTATTTTTCTTGCTATGGTCAAGAACCTCTCAATTTTGTTTATGCCCATTATCCTTTATAGATAAATGAATGAGAATCTAAAATGGAGGAATTCCACAATTAGGGATTAAAAGCTAAATGACAGCTTTCTATACACTCCAGTATACATATTGTGGCTATTTGTTATGTTTTGTAACTTCAAATCATGAAACTAATTCAGGGGAAAAACAAGAGAGCCCAGAGATGGGAATCTTAATTTGTGTTTACTTTAAGCAAGGCACACATATATCATGTGCTAGCATGATGACATTTGCAATTCACATATTTTTACATGTAACCCATAATAAATTATTCAAATGAACAAGAATTCTTAAGCAAACTATTTCAATAAGATTACTCAAATGCTACAGAAATAATAAATACACAACAGTCCTCCCTACTTAGTGGAAAAACTCCAACTAAATATAGAATGCATCCCAACATATATACAGTACACAATATTGTTAAGTACCCCTTAACTGGGTCACTTATCAGCAAAGATAGAGAGGTCCGTTGAAGTCTGATGTTACTGTTTTAAACAGTATTTATTGATAAAAATACACAAAAATAATATCAATGCAAACATACAGATAACATATGTCGACAATACTAAATCTAAAACCGCTGGTATAATAATAATCGATAAGGAGTAGCTCTATCGTTGACTAGGGGATAATGTATTGTCCGATGGAAATATAAAAGTCACTTTAGTTCATTCAAGCTGCAGCTTTTTGGTTGGAGAGAAAGACTGGTTAAAACTTGCCCATTTTATGATGTCAATCCTCCGAGAGTCGTTGGGAGTTGATTTCCCTGTTATTAGCTAAAAACCGTTCTTCCATAGTAAAGGCCCACTGATTCCGGGGCAAATGGAAACAGACGCACGTGGCCTTCCCACCGGCTTTCGCTATTACGAGATCGCTAGCGTTTCTTCTGGTGTGTCTGAGGGGCTGTTCCCACAGACCCTCTTTTATCCTGACTCACAGGGTCTCAGATGTCAATCAGGTTGGGGTGATGCAATCCCTCCACCAACCCCCCCCCCTCCCCCTCAGTTCATGGCCTGGGGGCTTCGATGCATCGTACAGGATTCAATACACAATTCCGTCTCCAAGAGACAATAGCCGATATCAATGGTTCCGCCTTTCAGAGGCCAGGACACATTCCAAACTCTTAGTGGATTCTGCATGTCTTCCTCTCATTTCCTGGGTCTCCTGAACTGACTCAATAGTGATCTTGCAATTCTCAAAAAGGAGGGGGCTACCCTGCACCCTTCGGCCCCTCAGAGCTGTGGCACATTCGTAACACCCCCTTTCTTCAAAGCGTTTTCACCAGCGGTGAAAACGAAGTAGTACAGAGTCTTACAGGATTTTAGAATCTAACACAATACAAAAGTCTTTTTTTCTACAGAGTAATACAGTTATACATTCAATTCAGCATCTAAACAGTTAACAATTACAGTGTCACTTCCTTTAATATCTTAACATCTTGTACCTTACTAAAGTCTTGTAGCATTAGACTTCAGTTTAATAACCACCTACTTTTATTTCTTTCCTTCAGCAAACAAAAACTAAAGAGTTGTGAACTTAGCTTACGTGTATACTACAAAAGTTCATGCAAATACTAATCTTTATGTTGCTTTCAAACTTAACAGGCAGGCTTCCATGGGGTTGTCTTTATTACTCACGTGCTTTGTCGAAATCCCGTAAAACCGGCTTTTGCTATTTAAAAATGGCGTCCCCATTAACCCTCGCCTGTTTTCCGGTTAATTCCCACGTGGGGAGCTTGGGCCCCCTGGCGAAATAGGCTTTCGTCCGCTCCTTCCATAGGAGTTATTTTATCAACAATGTGTCCCAAACTTAGACCATCTTCTGAATTTCCACCCAATTCTTTAATTTTACGCAAGTTGCTAGTTTTCTCTTCAGGACCCTTCAGACTATTAGTTTTCAGTTTGAACTCTTTGTTCAAACAGCATTTCAAATTCTGCCTTTTCACACCACACTCTGGAATAACAATAGCGTGTGGGGCCCCGTCACCTTCCAACTCAATCTGTAAGTAATCCACAGGCTTTGTGGTATCACACCATTGTCTCTGTAGCCTGGTGGCTGCCTTTGATATCAATCCAGCCTTTAAATTTTCTTCATTCAATTTGGGAATTACATATTTCCCGTTTCCTTCAATAATAATATTCATCTCCCCACTTTTGATCTCCGCATTAACTTTTAACACACCTTCGAGCACAAACACCTGGGGACTCTCACTCCCCACTATTACCAAGGTTAACCCTTTCTTCCCTGAACCAAGTCTATCTGACCCACAAGGACTGCATTCCTTTTCAACTGAATCAAATACCTCAGACTTTTTCTGAGCTCCACTACTAGGTTCAGTACCACGTACATCCACATCTTGGACACACTCAAACGAGACATTTGCCTCTTCCAGACTTTCAATACCCGTACCTGGTCAAAATTCTAAATTCCCCTGATTCTCCCAACTACTCTCTGGGCAACTCCCTTCCGGAGTAAACTCAACCCCGCAGGCTGAAACAACCTCATCTGCCAACCCAGCAGACTCCTTCAAGGTAAGGGCACTCTTTTCAGCTAGGGCTGCCCTCATTTTATTATCGGGAACACCTTTAGAATTTTCAACTTCTTCAAACAGTTCTGCCAAACCAGACAGATCATCCATGTCCAACTCTGGACCTCTTAACAGCTCTATCTGTTTCTCATCTTTATTTTCTGCCTCTAGAACTTTTCTCCTCACTAAGGGCAGGTCTACCTCCTCTCCCTTACTCTCTTTCACTTTACTACTCTTCGATTTACCACCCTCTAAACCCTTGTGGTACAGGGTAAGTAAAAATGTCTCGGCCAAATCGAAACTGGCCGAATTTAAACTGCTGTCTTTTTCAGCTGCCTTTCTCGACATGCTGCGAGTGATCGCACATGCGGGATAGATCTTGGAATCTAGGGGCGGGGCCACATCACTCACTGGCCAGCTTGTTAGCTTCATTGCTGACCAAACCTTACCACTGCCTAAATGATTACCAAGAAGGACGTCCGTGGCAGGTCTCGGGAATTCTGATCGCACCCCTATTTCAACTGGTCCAGACACCAGCTCACAATCCATAATGATCCTATGCAAGGACACCATTTCCGTCCCTTTTCCTATTCCTTTCACAGCTACCATTCCTGTCTTGCAACCAAAATCTAGTACCTTACTGCTGATCAATGATAGCTCAGCCCCCGTGTCTCTCCAGATCCGTACTGGAACTGGTGTGTCTCCCTCCCTCACAGACACGGTTCCGTTTGGACATACAAGTCTCAGACCCTTCTCGTACTCTGTCTACCTGGGGATCTCTTGTCGATTCACTGATTACCACAGCACATCTGATAGGGACCGCTGCTTTCCCTTTTCCTGTCTCTTTCCTCGGAGCAAAGCACCTAGATGCAATATGCCCCCCCCCCCTTTCCACAATTAAAACAGGCCAAGCCCGGAAATCTCTGGCCGTCTGGCCTTTCCCCCCAATCTTACCACTAGCTCCCGGCCGGACCTCTGCCTCAGCCGGCGGGCTTTCTCGATCGTTCCCACGGTCTCTCTGGGAACTTTTATTCGAGGAAAACTTTGTCTTGTGAGTTAGGGCATATTTATCTGCGAACCTAGCAAATTCTGAGATGGACTTATTCAGCTCTCATTCAAATACATCCGGATATCCGGATGTGTTTCACAACCTTTAAATTCCTCAGTCAGAATTAACTTCCTGAGACGCCAATAATCCTCGTCCACTATTTCTGCTGTACACCAACGGTCCAAGAGCACACCCTTCTCATAGGCAAACTCGGTATAAGTCTGATTCCATCCTTTCTTTAAATTTCTGAACTTTTGACTATACGCTTCAGGTACTAACTCATAACTCTGGAGAATGGCCTCCTTTACTTTGTCATAACTCTCTTCCTCTTCCTCCTCCATGGACAACGCCATATATGCCCGCTGTGCTTTCCCTTTTAACACACTTTGTAACAACGCCACCCACTCTCTGGGCCACGTCTGATTCACTGCCAGCTTTTCAAAAAGCAAGAAATAACTATCAACGTCCATCTCCTCGAACGGAGGTACTAACCTCAACTCCCGACTGACATTAAACCACTCCTCTCGATCTGACCCCTGAACTCGTTGCTCTTGCCTTAAATTCTCCATCTCTGAGTCATGTTTCTCTGCCTCCCTCTCCTTCTCGGCCCTTTCATTCTCCTTCTCAGCTCTTTCCCTCTCTTTTTCAGCTGCTTCCAGCTGTTTTAACTGAATTTCGTGCTCTCTTTGTTTCTCAGCTCTTTCCTGCTCCCATTTCACCTCTAACTCCTTTAGCTGGAGCACATGCTCCCTTTCTCTCTCGGCTCTTTCATTCTCCTTCTCAGCTGCTTCCAGCTGCTTTAACTTAATTGCATATTCCAACCTTAATTTCTCCAACTCTAAAAGAGCCATCCCACTAGCTCAGGGGTCGGCAACGCTTACCACTGAAAGAGCCAATATGGACCCATTTCCCACAGAAAAGAAAACACTGGGAGCCACAAAACCCGTTTGACATTTAAAATGAAATAACACTGCATACAACGGTTTTTTTTTTGTCTTTATGCTATGTATAAACAAACTATAATGTGTTGCATTTATGAAATTGATGAACTCCTGCAGAGAAAATGAAATTACATTTCTGCATGCAACAAAAACATTTTGAACTCCGAAAAAAAGACGTTGGGTTGAAGGTTACTCCATAGTTAGCCTACCTTGGATCGAAGAATTAAAAGAAAGCGCGCACTGGCAGGTGTCAGGCATTGGCAGTGGTGATGTATATTAATAGCGATAAAAAACACGTTGTAGTGGTGTGCTACACGCAGCGCTAAAATAAAGACACTGCAGTCAAGGTAACTTTATTCGAACTAAACAGCCTTGCTTTAAAGCCTCCCTCAACCCGTCCCTGTGAGCGCGGATGCTCCAAAAGACACGTACTCACAAACCCCCATAGGCTATCTCCCTTAGCCGGAACGGTGGCTAATTGTGAGCCGGTTCGGATGTGCCAGGAAATGGGGTCTCCACAATGTTTTTAGATTGTACAAGATCATCATAATCTTCAAATTTCGAATTACATTTCAAAAACTAACAAACCACGGGGAGCCGCAGCACAGAGATGAAAGAGCCGCGGGTTGCCAACCCCTACACTAGCTGGTACCTTTTCAGGGATATTTTCCAATACCTCAGCTGCAAACACATTCTTCCCAATATAACACTGGGTTATTGCCCTTCGCACCTCCCACTTTTTCATTGACAACCTCACCTCTGCGAGGTTTAACCCCTTCGCCAAATTTATCAAGTCTGATTTGGTGGCCGCCTCTAGCGCCTCCAGAGTTGGGTTTTCTTTAAATTCACCCACGTCCATCTTTGCTGGTTTCCCGTCTGGGTACACGCGTAACCAGATCCAAGTTTGGACTTACAAGCCAGATTCACTGGCCTCCCAATTTGGTGTCAAATCCCAGACGAGCCCCCAATTGTTACGTACCCCGTAACTGGATCACTTACCAGCAAAGATAGAGAGGTCCGTTGAAGTCTGATGTTACTATTTTTAACAGTGTTTATTGATAAAAATACACAAAAATAATATCAATGCAAACAAACAGATTATATACGTCTTCAATACTAAATCTAAAAGCACGGGTATAATAATAATTGATAAGGAATAGCTCTATCGTTGTCTAGGGGATAATGTATTGTCCGATGGAAATATAAAATTCACTTTAGTTCATTCAAGCTGCAGCTTGTTGGTTGGAGAGAAAGGCGGGTTAAAACTTGCCCATTCCTTTTATGATGTCAATCCTTCGAGAGTCGTTGGGAGTTGATTTCCCCATTGTTAGCTAAAAAACCGTTCTTCTGTGGTAAAGGCCCACTGATTCCGGGGCAAATGGAAATGGACGCACGTGGCCTTCCCACCGGCTTTCTCTATTATGGGATCGCTAGCGTTTCTTCTGGTGTGTCTGAGGGGCTGTTCCCACAGACCCTCTTTTATCCTGACTCACAGGGTCTCAGATGTCAATCAGGTTGGGGTGATGCAATCCCTCCACCAACCCCCCCCCCCCCCCGGTTCATGGCCTGGGGGTCTTCATTGCATTGACTGCTAGTCCAATTCAATATACAATTCCGTCTCCAAGAGACAATAGCCGGTATCAATGGTTCCGTCTTTCGGAGGCCAGGACACATTCCAAACTCTTAGTGGATTCTGTATGTCTTTCTCTCATTTCCTGGGTCTCCTGAACTGACTCAATAGTGATCTTGTGATTCTCAAAAAGGAGGGGGCTACCCCACACCCTTCGGCCCCTTAGAGCTGTGGCACATTCGTAACAATATATAACATATATTACAACTACTATACAGATATTCACAGCAGAGTAAATTTTAAATTGTCCCATACAGGCCCAAAGATTTAATGGTTGTGGAGAGTTTCTCACTCTTGTGGAGTAACATCTTTCCTGACAAGGGAGATTGCTCTCCTTGGCAGGAGAGACTTGTGGCTGTGAAACAATCTCAGGATCTGGGGCCTCCTCCATGCTGGTTGTAGGAGTTGACTCTGAGACTGCAGGAAGTGGTTCCACTGCTGGTAGTCATCTTCCTTCTCTAATAATTGACGCTGCTCTCCTCAGCTGATCAATATACCATTTCCAGATGGTATCAGACACAAACTCCACTGTGAAGGAGAGTGGTCCAGTTATGTTCTTAATCTTTCCGAGTTCCCACTTTTGATCACCTCTGTAGTCCCTCACCAGGACTGCTAGTCCAAGGCTGAAATATTAAACCACCTTGTTTGAGGAGCTATTAATTATTCTCAGCTGTTTGTTGTGCATACTCCTTCTGAGATTGGGTTTGAGGAGGTTCAAGCATGAATGCCACAGATGACCCAGGAATAGCATAGCTGGTGAGCTGTTGCTTGTGGAGTGTGCTGCACTATGATATAAAAGGAGGAAATTGGTGAGCTTCTGAGTTGGTGTCAGTGGAGAGTGTTCGGCTGACATGACTCACAGTGCATTCTGTAGACTCTGGACAAAGCTTTCCGCCAAGACATTTGTAGCTGGGTGGTACAGTGCAGATGTAATGTCTTATTGCATTCATTTTCAGGAATGACTGAACCTGTTCCGCAACGATCTGTGGTCCATTGTCACTGAACACCAGTCCTTGCAAAGAGGCTTCTCAACACACCAGCAGTGTGTGAGACTGTAGTGGAGGCTATTGGAAACACTTCTGGCAACTTTGTAGCTGCATCCACTACTACCAAGAAATTTGTCCCATGAATGGTCCAACAAAATCTACATGAATCCTCTGTCAGGGCAATGCAGGCTAATCCCAAGAATGTAGAGGTGCTAGCTCTTGGTATCTTCTGGACATGTTTGCATCCTGAACACTGCATGGCAAGCTGCTCCATCTGCTGATCTATCCCAGACCACCAGACAAAGCTTGGAGCCAGTACTTCCATTTTGACCATGTCTAGATGACAGGCATGTAGCTCCTCCAATACTTCACCTCTCGACTTGGATGATACAACAACTCTCAATCCCTACATAAGGCAACCTCCATCAAGGGCAAGTTCATCCCAGCGTTGGTAAAAATGAAGAAAGTGGAATTTATACTGTACCTTCTAGCCATTTCAGGGGGCCACGTAGACATGAGAGTGTGGGGTCTTTTCTGGTTCCCTTTGGATCATCACTGCTGTAATAGGAAGACTTTCAATTTGCATTAGGGAGACTATGTCAAGAGGAAATTTTTTTTGTAAATTTTTCTGGTGTTTACTTTTCAAAGAGTAAACGGGACCATCAGCATTTCCACGATTAGTTGTCTTGTAATTGCGTCCTCCAAGAAACAGAGCCCATCTCTGCACTGGGTACCACAGCATAAAAGTCAGGACCAACAGGCTGCGGGACATCTTCCTCCAGGCCATCAGACTGATTAACTCACACTGATTTGAATGTATTCCTATGTTACGCTGACTGTTCTATTTATTATAAATTATTATAAAGTACTATGATTGCACATTTAGACAGAGACATAACATAAAGATTTTTACTCCTCATGTATGTGAAGGATGTAAGAAATAAAATCAATTCAATTCAGTTCAATTCATGCTGCTGCTGTTAGTGGAACACCTTCTGTGGATGGAAAAGGGACACTAGTGGTTGATAATCAGTAACGAGGGTAAATTCTCTCCCATACAGTGCTGGTGGAAATGTTTTAAACCCCAAACCAGACTCAAGGCCTCTCTGTCAATCTCTGCAGTAATAAAGGAACATGATGCAAAGGCTGTAGGGCCTTCACTTCCATCACTCATAACATGACTGCGCCTGTACCATAAGGTGAGGTGTCACAGGCAAGCTTCACTAGATGATGTGGTTCATAATGTGTGAGTACAGTGTCTGACATCACCACTTCACACTGCTTTCCATTGCCATTTCTTCCCAATCTGTAGTAGTGAGTTCAAGGGGTGGAGCACAGTAGCCAGGTTTGGCAGGAACCTGTTATTGTAGTTTACAAATCCTTAAAGGACCACAATTGTGACACATCCTTTGGCCTTGGAGCATTCAACACTGCTTGAATCTTCTCAGCACACTTGTGTGATGCTTTTGCGTCAATGGTGCAACCACAGTAAGTGATGCTTGGTTTGAAGAATTCACACTTGTGCCATGCCCTGAGTCCATAATTTTCTAATCTTTTTAACACTGTCTTGAGGTTTTGGAGATGTTCCTTGTCATCCTTTTCGGCAATGATGATTGCATCTGGGTAACACTGATGTCGTGGGCAGCCTTTAGCACCATAGCTTTCTGCCAGTATGCAGTGCAGATGTACTCAAAAAATAAGCCTATAATTGTGATAAAGCCCTTTGTGAGGGTTTATGATGAGAAACACTTTGGACTCTTCTTCCATCTCCATCTGTGGAAATATGTCAGCTAAGTCCACTTTGCTGAAGTGTTTCCCTTCAGAAAGGTTTGCAAAGATATCCTCTATCCTGGGCAGAGGGTACTGATCTACTTTTAGTACTGGGTTGATACTTAGCAAAGATCCTGACAGACACATTCTTCTTGGCTACTGGGACCACTGGTATCACCAATGGGCTCTACTCAACCTTGAAAGGAATTCCTTTAGCCACTATGTGATATAGCTCACCGGCTATGTTATTACGGATGGTACAGGGAGGCAGACAGGCTTCGCAAAACTTGAGTATGGCATTTTCATTGAATACTATTTTACCCCCAATATGTCTGAGTTTTCCATTGCCATTCTTAAATACTGCTGAGGCATCATCCAGTACCTTTCTTAATTTGCTTTCATATGACTCTATTGCAGCGGATTTGGCATTGCAAATAGTGGATGCACCTCCAATGACGTTGTAATTTTTTCAGCTAATCATGCCTCCTCAATGGTGGTCCTCCTGTTTTTACCGCATACAAATCAAATGTGGCTTGTTAGCTATTGTAATCACTGTTACAAATGTCATTTCTACAGGAGCTATCTTTTCTTCAGTATAAGCTCTTCATTGGATATCTGCAGGCTTCAGCTCAGTGTCATTTAAATGCTGTTCAAACTCATTTTGTGGAATGACTGAAACAGCATTCCATTTTAATTAACTTAATGTGCATTTCTGGTGTAAGCCCTATTGCTTGTTGGTTTTCACATTTTATGTTATAAGGCTACTCAGTCCTCTGTCATTCACATCATTATCAGATTTTTCATCGCCATCATGCATATAAGTGCCCTTTTTGAAACTCCCTTGACTTATTTATCTCTTTCATTTGCAGCACATTTATTTTTGTCTACCTGACAAGTTCTTTGTATGTGTCCTACTTTGTTGCATTTTCTGCAAGTTTCACCCTTAAATCAGCATTGGACTGGTGTGTGTGAGATCCTGCCACAATGGTAACGCAATTTATTCAGCCAGGCAGGCCTGTGCCTAGAGTCAGGCACTGCAATTCTTTTCATGCTTACTTTAATTTCTAACTGCAACTTTATTGCATCTCTGCTGTTTCCACTGATTCAGCTATTTCAATGGCTCTTTTAAATGTAAGTTATGCATCAGCTAGGAGCTGTGTTTGAATGTTTTCTTGTAAGATTCCACAAACTGAACAATCTCAGTGCATCATTAAGCGCATTTTTAAACTGACAACTTCTTCAATTCAACCATGTATGCTGAAATGGACACCCCTTCCTATTGATTCCACTTATGAAATCTATAGTATTCTGCCATCAACAATACTTTGGTTCTAAATGTTCCTACATTACTTTCACAATACCAGTAAAGTTCACTTAAGCTGGTTTGGTTAGAGCAGTTAAAGATCGAAGCAAACTGTTTGGCTTTAAACCCAATGTACTCAGCAAAATTGGTACGTAGAAATATACAAACAGAGAAAACCTACAGCACAATACAGGCCCTTCGGCCCACAATGCTCTGCCAAACATGTACTTACTTTAGAAATTATCTAGGATTACCTATAGCCCTCTATTTTTCTGAGCTCCATGTACCTATCCAGGAGTCTCTTAAAAGCCCCTTTCGTATCTGCCTTCACAACTGTCGCCGGCAGCCCATTCCATGCACTCACCACTTTCTGCGTAAAAGACTTAACCCTAACATCTCCTCTGTACCTACTTCCAAGCACCTAAAACTGTGCCCTCTCATGTTAGCCATTTCAGCCCTGAGAAAAACTCTTTGACTATCCACACGATCAATGCCTTTCATCATCTTATACACCTCTATCAGGTCACCCCTCATCCTCCGCTCCTCAAAGGAGAAAAGTCCAAGTTCACTCAACCTATTCTCATAAGGCATGCTCCTTAATCCAGGCAACGTCCTTATAAATCTCCTCTGCACCCTTTCTATAGTTTCCATGTCCTTCCTGTAGTGAGGTGACCAGAACTGAGCACAGTACTCCAAGTTGGGTCTGACCAGGGTCCCATATAACTGCAACATTACCTCTCAGCTCTTAAACTCAATCCCACAGTTGATGAAGGCCAGTGCACAGTATGCCTTCTTAACCACAGAGTCAACCTGCGTAACAGCTTTGAGTGTCCTATGGACTCAGACCCCAATATCTCTCTGATCCTCCACTTTGCCAAGAGTTTTACCATTAATACTATATTCTGCCATCATGTTTGACCTACCAAATGAACCATCTCACACTTATCTGGGTTGAACTCCATCTTGCCAATTCTCAGCCCAGTTTTGCATCCTATCAATGTCCCGCTGTAACCTCTGACAGCCCTCCACACTATCCACAATACCCCCAACCTTTATGTCATAAGCAAATTTACTAACCCATCCTTCCACTTCCTCATCCAGGTCGTTCATAAAAATCACGAAGAGAAGAGGTCCCAGAACAGATCCCTGAGGCATACTACAGGTCACCGGCCTCCATGCAGAATATGACCCATCTACAACCACTCATTGTCTTCTGCAGGCAAGTCAGTTCTGGATCCACAAAGCAAGGTCCCATTGGATCCCATGCCTCCTTACTTTCTCAATAGGCCTTGCATGGGGTACCTTATCAAAAGTCTTGCTGAAATCCATATACACTACATCTACTGCTCTACCTTCATCAATGTGTTTAGTCACACCCTCAAAAATTTCAATCAGGCTGGTTTGACAACCTGACTTTGACAAAGCCATGTTGACTATTCCTAATCATATTGCCTCTCCAAATGTTCACAAATCCTGCCTCTCAAAATCTTCTCCATCAACTTACCAACCACTGAAGTAAGACTCACTGGTCTATAATTTCCTGGGCTATCTCTACTCCCTTTCTTGAATAAGGAAACAACATCCACAACCCTCCAATCCTCCGGAACCTCTTCCGTCCCCATTGGTGATGCAAAAATCATTGCCAGAGGCTCAGCAATCTCCTCCCTCACCTCCCACAGTAGCCTGGGGTACATCTCGTCTGGTCCCAGTGACTTATCTAACTTGATGCTTTCCAAAAGCTCCAGCACATTCTCTTTCTTAATGTCTATATGCTCAAGCTTTCCAAACCACGGTAAGTCATCCCTACAATCACCAAGATCCTTTTCCATAGTGAATATTGAAGCAAAGTATTCATTAAGTACCTCTGCTATCTCCTCCAGTTCCATACACACTTTTCCTCTGTCACACTTGATTGGTCCTTTTCTCTCACGTCTTATCCTCTTGCTCTTCACATACTTGTTTCTCATTGGCTATTCCGTTTGCTAAAAAGTACTGCTCAATTCCTTCAATATACAGAATCAATTTATCTGTTGAGTTCTCAAAAGCATTAATCTTCCTGATGTAGCCAGCTATTTCTGCTCTTTTTTAGTGATTATTATCACCTGGTACTCACTGTTTATAAACCCGTGAATTCTTCCATTTTCTGCCCTTATTAAAACTCAGTCGTGTTTTCCCTTCTGAAGAGCAGGTGCTGTGCTGCCTTTTTTAACTTGAACATCTCACTGCACTTCCACAGGTCAGAATCAGATTTATTATCACCGGCATGTGTTGTGAAATTTGTTAACTTAGCAGCGGCAGTTCAATGCAATACATAATCTAGAAGAAAAAGAAAAAGAAAATAATAAATAAATAAATAAATAAATTCACAGTATACGTATATCGAATAGATCAAAATCGTGCAAGAAACAGATATAATTGTATATTTAAAAAGTGAGGTTGTACTCATGGGCTCAATGTCCATCTAGGAAACAGATGGCAGAGGGGAAGAAGCTGTTCCTGAATCACTGAGTGTGTGCCTTCAGGCTTCTGTACCTCCTACTTGATGGTAACTGTGAGAAAAGGGCATGCCCTGGGTGCTGCAGGTCCTTAATAATGGATGCTGCCTTTCTGAGACACCACTCCTTGAAGGTGTCCTGGGTACTTTGTAGACTAGTACCCAAGATGGAGCCGCCTAAACTTACAACCCACTGTAGCTTCTTTCGGTCCTGTGCAGTAGCCTACCCCCCCCCTCCCCGCCCCGTACCAGACCATACCTGTCAGAATGCTCTCCACAGTACATCTATAGAAGTTTTTGAGTATATTTGTTGACATCCCAAAACTCTTCAAATTCCTAATGAAATGTAGTCACTGTCTTGCCTTCTTTATAGCTACATTGATGTATTGAGACCAGGTTAGATCCTCAGAGATCTTGACACCCAGGAACTTGAAACTGCTCACTTTCTTCACTTCTGGTAGTTGTCTCAAGTTTGTTTTAAAAATACCTTGTTGCCACAGTTATGTTCTGTAACTCCAAAACATTAAACTAATTTGAAGGAAAACAAGAAAGCCAAGAGATGTGAGTCTTAGTTCCTGTTTACTTTAAGCGAGGCACACACATATTACATGGTAGCATGATGACGATACAATTCACGTATTTTCACATAGAACCCGTAAGGAATTATTTAAGCAAACAGGAATTCTTAAACAAACTATACATATATATATATACAAGATTACTCAAATATTATTGAAATATTACATGCGCAATACTATTGGATCAGTCTTTCATGTAACTTTTCCAAAATGTTCAAAGATTTAAAGTTGCAAAGTTTATTTATTGTCGAAGAATGTACGCAGTATATAACCCTGAGGTTCATCCTCCCCATAGACAGCCATGAAACAAAGAAAACCATGGAAACCGTTCAAAATAATACATCAACCCCCCACCCCCACATACAAAAATAAAACAAATAGCATAAACAGCAACAACAAGAAATTAACAAAGAACACAGAATCAAACACAAAATTGAAAGAGTCCAGGCATATTCAATCATTATCTGCAGACCACCCCACTCAAGATGGTCCAGAACAACACCAACAAGGGAGTGACCAGAAGCAGATGATAACGTGAACTACAGAGTCCAATCCACAAACGATGTAAATTTAAACCTTACCCAAAACCCAGAAATCTGGCACCATCCTCCAACAGCATCAAGGGAGAGAGACGATTTGAACGCAGGGACGTACCACCAGGAGCAGCAAGTGAGGAGGGGGGGGGGTACTGTCACACACAGCCACCTTCCTCCAGCAGTAGTGAGTGAGAGGCTGGTAGACGGCGCTGATCACCCCGTCACCTTGATGATTTCAAACTTCCTTGGCGAGTTTGATGAAAAATTTATTTAATCGTTGGCTCACACCCCATCTCCAGGCTGCTGGGCCTCGAGGCTGAACATTTTGCTCGAAGCCTCATGGAACCCTCTCGGAGTCAGCAAAGAGCCACATCGCTCAATTGGCCTGAAAACACGCCACTGAAATGTAGTTCACAGCCTCCAGCAGTACCAGAACCACACGAGATGAGAAGAAGACCTAAAAGAAGTAGTTCTGTGAACCGTCTGGAGAATGCTGCCCTTGTTCGCTGACGCCATCTTCTTCCAGATGAGTGTTTGCTTTTGCCACATCAGTGTGATATTGGCTTTGAGTAAACAATAATGAGGTTACATTTTTAACATTAAAACCAATGGGTTATGTGTATAAAGTGTGAAAGAGCTCTGAGAATAGTTTGAGAGTTGTGACTAAAGAAGTCTGCATTCAGATAACAAACACAAAAGATTCTGCAGATGCTTGAAACCCAGAGTAACACACACAGATTTCTGGCAACACTCAGCAGGTCAGACAGCATCTATGGTGAGGAATCAATCAATACTTCAGGCTGAGACCCTTCAAGACTGCAAAGTAATGGGGGGGGGGTGGGGAGAAAGGAAATACTAACTGGAAGGTGGTAGGTGAACCCAGGTGAGGGGGGGGAGAATAAAGTGAGAAGCTGGGAGGTGGTAGGTGGAATAAGTAAAGGGATGAAGAAGAATATATCCGTTGGGAGAGAAGAATGGACCATGGAAAAAAGGGGAAGAGGTGCACCAAACAGAGGTGATAGGCAAGGGATGTAAAAAGAAGAGGTAAGAGGGGAACCAGAATGGGGAATGGGAAAAGAGAGAAGGGGGGGGGGGAGTGGGGAGAAATAACTGGAAGATACATTGAAAAACTTGTTTTGCATGATGACCATACAGATAATTTCATTTCAACAGTGCATTGATATTGGGGAAGGGGAGAAAATCACCAAATGCAGAATTAAGTGTTACAGTGGCAGAGAAAGTGCAGTGCGTGCAGACAAAATGATCATAAAGAGGTATATTGTAAGGTTAAGAGTCCACCTTTTCCACTGAGATTAAGTGAAGTCAACAGACCAGACAATTGCTGTGTAAATGCTTTAAAAGCAAGACTGAAAAAGCACAATGTGGTCTGTATGTATTTGTCCTTTCAAAGCAGCAAGCTTTGGTGATTGAGGGGTTAAGTTGGTGTTCTTTTACTTTAAAGTTTATATTTAGAATTCAAATCTAGTGACTTACAATGTTAGGTTTGAAACTTTCAGCTGGAGTGTGTACAGTTTCAAGTCAGGAGGTAATCAAAAAATTTGTTACCAAAGGAATCCTTTCAAATGAGATCAGATAAAGTCAGCCAACTACATTATTGTCTGGGTGAAAGGGAGACTCAAGATATCACAACATGGTTTATACACATCAGTCTTTGGAGTGTGTGAGTGAGACATCTTCATTGGGTGGGGTTTGGGGGACTGTTTTAATGCTGGGTATGATTTAACAGTGTGGCATTGGGGCGACACAGTAGCATTGTAGTTGGCACAACACTTTACAATACCAACGACCTGGGTTCAATTTCCACTGCTCCTGTAAGGAGTCTGTACATATGTGGGTTTCCTCTGGGTGCTCCACAGTCCAGCAATGTACTGGTTGGTAGGTTAATTGCTCACTGTGAATTGTCCCGTGATTAGGCATGGCGGAGCAGGAGGAGCTATTCCACGCTGTATGTCAATAAACTAAAATAAATAAAAATCTCAGGCAGGTGTGTGATGAGTCTCTGGTTCACAGGTTGGCAGTGAGAGTAAAGCATGACAAGGCAGCTCAACCAGATGGAATGCTTCTCCTGAACTACATGTGAAGTTCCCAATACCAACAGTGTTGCAGACAACCCGTGTGAGGAAGATACGCTTCAGATGGAACAGCATGAACTCCACTTTACAGAGCTGGACCTCCATGAAGCTGAGACAGCATATTTAGAAGGTGGAACACGCTGCTGCTTAATCAAGAGCAAACCATGGACGATCTCCAGGCAGACCAAGGGGCGCAACAGATAGGTAATTTAATCCAATCTCCATTGCTAACATATTTTTCATTCTGGATTCTGGTTCCTCAGCAGACTACGGTCAGATCAGGAGCATTGCACCATGAGTGCCTCTACTCAACAGGGGAGACGGAAGACCAATAGAAGAGCAATACTGAGAGGAGAATCAATTGCTCAGGCAAAACGATGATTGTTTCACTGGCTGCAGACAGGCATCTGCAGCATAGAATAATAGAATCTAGGATGTTACTGGGCATCCTGAAAGAGGAGGGTGAACAGCCAGAAGTCCTGGTACATATCAGTACCAATGACATAGGTAGAAAAACTGTTAAGGTCCTGCAGGCAGAATTAAGGGCAGTAAAAAACAGGACATTGAAGGTTATAATCTCAGGATTATCCCCACTGCCACAACCTAATCTGTACAGAAACAAGAGAATGGAGCAGAATATCTGGCTGGACAGATGGCACAGGAGAAATAACGTCATATTTCTGAAACATTGGAACAGTTACTGGGACAAAGTGAGACCTTTATGACTTGGAAGAGTTGAACTTCAACAGAACTGGGACCGACGTCCTTGCAGAGGGAGTAGGGGTTGCTGTTGCAATTGAGGTGTATTTAAGCTAGCTCAGCAAGAAGATGGAAACCTTCAAAGACAGAAATGAAGTTGTTAGGGGAAAGTTAGTAAAATAATGAGTGAACTAAATAGCAAATACCAGCCTAGTAGCAAAAGTTACAGTAGAGAAAGATGCTAATTTGGCAAAATTAGAGACACTGATTTTCAGAATGGTAAATACATTAATGGCCAAATAGAAGTAAACTTGTGTGATATTAAGCATGTTAACCTAAATGTGACTGCTGGATGACTAAAAATGAGAACTACTCTTCTGCGAATTAAATCCTCTCCTTTTATCCTTGGATCCTCACAGGTTTCACACTCCCATCCCTCACCCCATCTGGTTTCACTGTTCTCCTAATGGATTTCCATTCTCACTTCATTTACTTAGAATCTAACACTGGTAGCACTTTGTTTCTGCTTATCACCCTCCAGCAGCTGTCTCCTATCCACACATCCCCTCCCCCTGCCTGTTTTCTCTTCCCCTGCCCCAGCATCGCGTACCCCTTCTCAGTCCAGAAATCCCCTTCTAATCTCTTCTTGCCACTCACCACTCACTCACTTCTTCACTCTCCGCCCTGGTGCAAGGTTTTGACCTGAAATGTCAACTATTGCTTTCCTCCCACGGATGCTGCTTGACCCACTGAGTTCCTCCAAGGGATTGGTTGTCACTCCAGATTCAGGTCTGTGCAGACTCATGTTTCCCTGAGTATTCCATAGTAATTGCCAGTTAGGAAGGACAAGCAAAATGGAAAAGTGGGTGCTGTATCACTCTTAGTAAGGTGGAGGATATTGTAAAGCTAAGGAATGATCTTGCCATGAAATCAAGTACATTTGAAATTAATTTGAGTTGAGCTAAGGAATAACAAAGGACAAAAAAGGCATTAGTAGGACCAATTTAAAAGACAGCAAATAGCCACTATAATATTGGGGATGACATTAGGTGCCATACACAAGGCTGTTTAACAAGTTAAGAGCCCATGGTATTATAGAAGAGTTACAAGCATGGATAGAGTATTGACTTATTGACAGGAGCCATAGAGTGATAATAAACGGAGCCTTTTTTGGTTGGTTGACAGTGACTAGCGGTTTTCCACAGGGGTCTGTTTTGGGACTACTTCTTTTTACATTATATGTCAATGGTTTGGATGAAGGAATTGATGGCTTTGTTGTCAGATTTGTAGACAATACAAAGATAGGTGGAGGGGCAGGTAATTTTGAGGAAGCAGCTAAGCTGCAGAAGGACTTACACAGATTAGGGGAACAGTTTATGGTCATGCACTTTGGTGAAAGAAATAAAAACAAAGATTATTTTTTAAATAGAGAGAACATTAGAAAACTGAGGTACAAAAGGACTCGGGAGTCCTCATGCAGGTTTCTCTAAAGGTTAATTTGCAGGTTGAGTCAGTGGTGAGGAAGGCAAATGTGATTCATTTCAGAGGACTAGAATATAAAAGCAAGGATGTAAAGTTGAGGTTTTATGACACTAGTGAGGCCTCAGTCAGTGTATTGTAAGCAGTTTTGGGGCCCTTATCTAAGAAAGGATGTGCTGACATTGGAGAAGCTTCAAAAGGAGGTTTACAAAAATGATTCTGAGATTGAAAGGTTTATTATATAAGGAACACTTGATGGCTCTGGGCCTGTACTCACTGGAATTCAGAGAAATGAGGGGGGAATCTCATTGAAACCTATCGAATGGTGAAAGGCCTCGATAGAGAGGATGTTTCCTATGGTGAGGGAGTCTAAGACTAGAGGACACTGCCTCAGAATAGAGAGGTGTCCTTTTAGAATGGAGATGAAGAGGAAATTCTTTAGCCAGAGAGTGATGAATCTGTGAAATTGTTGCCACAGGCGGCTGTTGAGGCCAAGTCATTGGGTATAGAAGGGGCCGAGATAGCCCATTTCCGTGCTGTAATTCTTATATGGTTATATGGTTATATTTAAGGCAGTCATTGATAGATTCTTGATTAGCCAGGGTGAGAAGGGATACAGGGAGGAAAATGGATCAGCCATGAGGAGATGATGGAGCAGACTCGATGGGCCAAATGACCTAATTCTGCTCCTATGTCTTATGTTCTTATACTCTCATAAATAAGAAAATTAGAGGCTTGTATGAAATGAATAATGCAGTACTCAAGGGAGACTTTGACTTATATTTAGATATTTTCCATAATAAGGTGGAAAGTGAATTCAAGTAACACAGTTGAGCTATATTTATAGATCAATATGTTGAGAAAGCAATAGAGAAAAGAGGATTTTGAATCTTATTTTATGAGATGGGAAAAGGACAATTAATAATGTAGTCAAAATTGTCCTTTTACAGAGTAGCCTCATTATAATGTATTTCAATCCAAAATTGCAATCTTAAGGCTAAAGAAGGGGAACACAGGAATGCATGGGATGAGAGTTAGCTGTGGTTCATTGGGAGAGTACATTGAAAGGGTGTTAATGGAGAAGTAATGGTTAACATTTAAAGCAATAATACACAAGTTGCAAAACTGTACTCCTTTAAGACACAAAAAATGAAAAGGAAGAGGCTTATAGCTGACAAACATATCTGTTGGCCTGAAGATTGGAGCGATTCTGAACTTGCAAGAGGAAGGCCCAGAATGTTTAAAGAAAGACCATGAGTGTCGATTGGCAAAAAGTAAAAAAAATTCAGAAGAACTTAGTAGTAGTATGTAAAAGCAAAAGAGTGGAAGAGACAATGCAGAGTCCTCAAAGATAGAATAGTCAAGTCAAGTCATTCAACTCTATACATGTCTACCATCAAACGAGACAACGTTTATCTGAACCAGGGTATAAAGCAAAGTAGTACTCATAGCACACATAAAACATAATAATTTATGAAAATAAGGATGAAATCTACAGATGGATTACATATACTGTAAATAAATAAACTAAAGTGCACATTTAAATATTATCAGGTTCAGAACAGATTAATCAGTGACACTTTGAATATGATGCATCAGGGAGTTCAAAAGCCTAATGGCTTGAGGGAAGAAACTGTTCCCCATCCTGTCCATTCCTGTTGTTATGCATTGGAGGCTATTGCCTGAAAGTCAAAGAGGATCCTGGATGGATGTGTGGGATTCTTAATAATACCCAGTGTATGCAGCGCTCCTGATAAGTGTCCCTGATGGATAACATGATCCTCTCAGGTGTTCTCATAGTCCTTTGTAGGGACTTCTGGTCTGATGCTTGGCTACTGCCATACCAGATGGAGGTGCAACTTGTCAGGATGCTCTCAATGGTGCTCCTATAAAATGTGGTTAAGATGGGGGTGGTGTGAAGAGGAACCTCACTTTCCTCAATCTCCTGAGGATGTGGAGATGCTGCTGTGCCTTCTTGTTCAGGGAGGTGATATTAAGGGACCAGGTGAGGTCATCCATGATGAGAAAGAACTTGGTGCACAACTCTCTCTAAGGGGGAGATATGTATTCATAGAGGGACATGGTTCATCTGCACCTTCCTGGTCTACAATAAGTCCACAACTTAATAAAGGAATGGCAGAGAATGGAGGAATCCAACTGCAAATGTTAAAGTTTCCAGGGAGAATAAAGAATTGAAGTAACTAAGAATTAGTCAAAACATTGAACTAAAGAAGTTGGTGAGCTTGAAAGATGTTGGAGATCTTTTACCAGTCTGTTGTAGTGAGTGCAGTCTTCTTTGCTGCTTTATGTTGGGGGAACAGCATCGGTGCTGGTGACACAAGAAGACTAAATAAACCTATCAAAAAGGCTGGATCTGTCCTTGGCTACAAACCGGACCTTTTTGAGTTAGTGGTGGAGAGGAGGTCACTAAACAAACTGTTATCCATTATGGACAATCTGACACATCCTCTCCATGACCGACTGAACAAGCAGTGAAGCACCCTTTCGAACAGGCTCATTCAACTCCACTGTCACAAGGATCGTTACAGATAATCTTTCCTACCAAATGTAATAAGCAAATACAACAGTTCATCTCTGTGTGACAGGAAAACAGACATGATAATACAATAGTCTGTTTTATTATTTCATACCAGTAAATTATTATTGTGTATATTATTCTGTACTTTATCATGAGTTAAGTCTGCACACTGCTGAGTGTGTTTTTAAATGTTGCTGCTGTAACCAAAGGATTTCCCAGTTGGTATCAATAAAGTATTTATTATTGTTGTTGTTATTATTATTGTTGTTATAAATCCTGAGGAGCCAGTGATTTGAAAGCTGGTGGCTTTTGAGACAATGGGTGCTCTGGTTATTATTTTTCAGCCTTCTGAATATTCTGGAACTGTTCCCATGGATTGGAGGCTGGTAAATGATACCCCATGATTAAAGAAATGAGGGAGACAGAAAATAGGGAACCACGGACCTGTTAACCTAGTGTCAATGGTAAGAAAGATGCTTGAGTCTAAAATGAAGGTTAAAACAACATCATACCTTGACAAGAATAGCAGGACTGAGCAGAATAAATATGGATTTAAAGGGAAAATCATGCTTGTCTAATCTGATGGAGCTCATTAAACCTGTGACAAAGAGAGTAGATAAAGAGGAATTGATGCGTGAAACAAACAACAAGAAGAACTCAGCAATTCAGGTAGCATCTGTGGAAGCAAAGGTATAGTGGATGTTTTAGGCTGAATCCCTGCAACAGGATTGCTTGTGGATGAAATGTATTTGGATTTCTAGAAAGTTTGGATAAGGTGCCACGCAGGATGTTAAAGCACGTAAAGTTGGAATTTGTTTATAGAATGGATGGAGAATTAATTTTGAGCAGAAAACAAAGGGGATAAACAAATTCTTCCCAGATTGGCAGGCTGTGACAAGCAGGATACTGCAGCAACTAGTACTTAAGCTTCAGCTATTCACGATTATATCAATGATTTATCTCAAGGGAGAAACTGACCTAATTTTTTTGTTGATGTGCTGAGTGCAGGGGAGGACGTAAGGGGATTTGGAGGGGATATATGCAAGTTGAGTGAGTGGGTATTAACATAGAGATGGTGGAAAAATTAGGTTACCTGTTTGGTGTCCACAACAGAAAAGCAATTTGTTTAATGGTGAGAAAATGGTAGGATTGATGTTCAAACAGATTTAGATATTTTTAAGTGCAAAGGGAAATTTGATAGTACAAGAACAGTTAGAGGGCAAAAGGTATATTAACCTTTTTATGAGAAAGTTTGATGACGAAGTAAGGAAATCTTATTGCAATTTTATGGGCTTATGTAAGACCATGCCTGAACTATTATCATTTAGCTCTTGTATTGCTAACTAAGGAAGGATATATTTTTATAGAAGGAATGCAATTTGAAATTAGTAGGCTGGTTCCAGGGAGGACAGGTTTGTTGGATCCTTGACTTCTTTCGATGCCATTGATAAATTTGTGGATGTTACAACCATTGTTGGCAGAATATCAGATGGAGGTACAGGAGTGAGGTATATCAACTAGTTGAGTGGCGTTGCAGCAACAACCTCAATGCCAGTAAGATAAAAGTGCTGATTGTGAACTTCAGGAAGGCTAAGGCAAGGGAACATGAACCAATCCTCACAGAGGGATTGGAAGTGTAGAGAGTGAGCAATTTCAAGTTCCTGGGTATGAAGATCTGAGGATTTAACTTGATCCCAACATATTAGCTATAAAGAAAGCAAGACCGTGGCTATATTTCACTAGGAGTTTTAAGAGATTTGGTTTGTCAACTAAACACTCAAACCTCTACAGATGTACGACGGAGTGCATTCTGATAGTCTGCATCACTGTCTGGTTTGGGGGTGGTGTCCACTGCACAGAATCAAAAGAAGCTACAGAAAGTTGTAAAGTGAGTCAGCTCCTTCTCGGATGCTAGCCTTCAAGGAGTGGTGCCTCAGAAAGGTGATGTCCATCACCCAGGGCACGCCCTTTTCTCATTGTTACCATCAGGAAAGAGGTACAGAAGCCCAAAGGTGCACACTCAACAATTCAGGAACAGCTTCTTCCCTTCTGCCATCCGATTTCTAAATGGAGACTGAACTCATGAACACTATCTCACTTTTTAAATATATAAATTACTTCTGTTTTTGCAACATTTTTAATCTATTTAATGTACATGTATATACTTACTCTAATTGATTTACTTGTTTTTCTTTTCTTCTTATTATGTATTGCATTGTCCTGCTGCTGCTAAGTTAACAAATTTCATGTCACATACCGGTGATAGGAAACCAGATTCTGACTCTGATTCTGACATGAGGAGAGATTGAGTGGATCAGTTTCGAGGAATAAGAGATCACAATGAAACTTATGAAATTCTTACAGAGCTTGTTAGATTAGATGCAAATGTGGTGTTTCCCACAACTGAAGATTCTAGGAACAAGGGGCACATTGTGAGAATAATGTATCGGCCATTTTCGGATTGAGATGAGGAGAAATGTCTTCACTGAGGGGATGGAAAACCTTTGGAATTCTATACCAGCGCAGCTGATGACACATGGGCATTATATTCTTTCAAAGAGGTGACTTATAGATTTAAGGGAATCCAGGGATAAAGAGATAAAGAGGTCAAATTCTTATGTTCTTGTAAATGAGTGACTACTGTTGTGGTTTCTCATGCCCCACAAACGACCAGGAGACGCAGAAGATTTTTTAAGAGCTTAAACTTTAATTTGCAAATCAAAGCTGAGACAGTCATTGAGCTAGTCCACCGATCCTTGTACATAGCATTTTTTATAGCAATCTCCTGGTTTAGTTACATTAGCATATCCAATCGGTCTACAGTTGAGTATCACACATACATCCTGCCACTATTGTTTCTACCCATTGACTTAATCATGTTCTAATCTACATCTCTTAGCTACCTCTCATTAACACCCCATTATCTTCTACATTCTTAAGATTTAATTCTCCTACTAAATTGGATACATGCATAGCAAATAGCAAGCTCAAAGCTGACAACATAGTTCTGATTACACAGCAAACCATGCAACTTTTATACTCCAGTACTACTACCTATTATGGGTGGTGATAAAACTAATGGTATACTGTAGGTTGGGGAAGCAATGTTACCTAGGCTACCTTCTTTCCTTAATGTTGTGTTATTGGTCTTTACTCGTAATTCCGCAGCAGGAATAACCTGTTTATTTATACACACCTCTGAATGGCATGGTAAATTGGAATGTTACAAGGATCACTTTAACTAGCTGAATGACTTTCTCTTGCCCTTCAGCTTTTTTGTTTGTGCTCTTTAGTGCCACTGTTGTAACTATATCCTCAATGCAAATTAAAGGCACACATTCAAATGACTTGAAGTATGCAGAACAACGCAACTGTAATTAAGCTCTTCCACTGAAAGTACTAAGAGAGGTTGCAAAAAAAGGTCAGTTCTGATGAAGGTGGCAGAGTTTGCCATCGAAAGGTCGGTTATAATCGATACCTGTGCCCAGCTGGAAGCCCGAGAAGAGTTTATTCGAACAATGCACTAGTTTAAAAGACTTGTTTGCACATGTCATGCAAGTTATTGCCTTTAAAACATTACTCTGTCAGCTCTTGACAATGACCTACTCCTTTAAAAAAAATCAGCAGTTACGATTATTTTTCTATAAGAAATGGCCAGAGGTCAAGGCAGTTAGTCTATTTATGCAATAGCTGCCCGAAGCTTTCTGACAAAGAAAGTACGTGAATCTGAAATCAAGGTACATTAATTTGAATGGGAGACGTTGGAACTCCTTTTCTGCATTTCAGCCTGATTTTCTGTTCTTTGACCTGCTATGGAAAGGAGGAAGATGAAAAGACAGCCAAATTATACTTTTGTTGGCTCCTGGGTCAGTCAATCTTTGTGTTGACTGTGATTGCAGCCCATGAAGGAGTGAAATGGGCAGGTCACTCTGTTGTATGCTTTGCCCACCCAGTTATACCCGGTACATTTAAGGCCTTTTTCTGAAAATCAAAGTACTGCAAAACCTGTAAATCTGAAATTGAAAGACAGAAGTGCTATACATACTCAGCAGCTCAGACTGCAGCTGTGAAGAGCAACAGGTCAGAATTAGAACAACATAGGAAACAGGCCAACAGCATGTGCCTGATGGAAGGATGGAGAGAACAATTTTGCTTGGGTAGTTTACGGTACATAAGACCATAAGACATGGGAGCAGAATTGGCCATTCAGCTCATTGAATCCACTCTGCCACTTCATCAGGGCTGATTTATTATCCCTCTCAACCCCATTCTCCTGCCTTCTCTCCATAACCTTTGACACACTCACTAATGAAGAATCTATCAACCTCCACTTTAAATACACCCAATAACTTGGTCTCCACAGCCATCTGTGGCAATGAATTTCACAGATTCACCACCCTCTAGCTAAAGAAATTCCTTCTCATCTCTGTTCTAAATGGGCATCCTTCTGTTCTGAGGCTCGCCCTCTGGTCCTAGATTCCCTCACTATAGGAAACATCCTCTCCAGATCCATTCTATCTAGGTCTTTCAACATTTGATAGGTTTCAGTGAGATTCCCCCTCATTCTTCTAAACTCCAGTGAGGGCAGGGCCAGAGCCCAAAACTGCTCACTGTACTTCAAGCGCAGTCTGTCCAATGCTTTATAAGATCTCAGCATGATATCTTTGCTTTTATATTCTAATCCTCTTGAACTGATTGCTAACATTGCATTTGTCTTCCTTACCCTGCAAGTTTACCTCTAGGGAATCCTGCATGAGGACTCCCAAGCCCCTTTGCATGTCTGATTTTTGAATTTTCTCCCTGCTTAGAAAATAGTCTATGCTTTTATTTTTTTCTACCGAAGTGCGTGACTGTACACTTCCCTACACTATCTGCCATTTCTTACTAGCCCATTCTCCCAAGCTAGGTCCTTCCGCAGACTCCCTGCTTCCTCAACACTACCTGCCCCTCCACCTATCTTCATATCATCCACGAAGCAGTCAATTTGTCATCCAAATCATTGACCTATAACGTGAAAAGAAACGGTCCCAACACAAACCCCAGCAAAACACCATTAGTCACAGGCAGCCAACCAGAAAAGACCCTTTTATTCTCGCTTTGCCTTCTGTCAGTCAGCCAATCTTCTATCCATGCTGGTATCTTTCCAGTAATACTATGGGATGTTATTGTTAAGGAGCCTCATGTGCGGCACCTTGTTAAAGGCCTTCTGAAAATCCAAGCGTACAACATCCATTGACTCTCCTTTGTCTATCCTGCCTGTTATTTCCTCAAAGAATTCCAACAGATTTGTCAGGCAAGATTTCCCCTTAAGGACACCATACTCTCTTTGGTCTATTTTATCATGTGCCTGCAAGTACCCTGAAGCCTTCCATATGAGCAGAATGTGGGGTCTCCCTGGTGACTACGTCTGCAGGAAGTGCACCCAACTTCAGCTCCTGACTGACAAGGTCAAGGAATTGGATGCACTTGGTACCATCTGGGAGGCTGCAAACTTCATGGATAAGGCTTTTACTGAGGTGGTTACACCCAAGATGCAGAGGGAATTACCTATCAGGGCTTAGCAACAGCTGCCAGGCCAGTGAGACTCAGCAGGGAAGGGTGAAATTAGGCATAAGTGATAGAAGGCTCCATAGTTACAGGGACGGACACCAGATTCTGTGGCCATGAAAGAGAAGCCAGGCTGATGTTATGCTTCCCAGGTGCTAGGGGCCAGGAAGTGTCAGAGTGGCTCCAGGAGATTCTCAAGAGGGAGGGTGAGAAGCCAGATGTCACATAACATGGGTAGAAAGGGGTAAGAGGTCCCAGGTAGTGAGTATAGGGAGACTGAAGAGGCTGAAGAGTAGTAATCTCTGGATCACTCCCAGCACCACGTGCTAGTCAAGTCAGGAATAAGATAATCGTACTGATGTATGAGTGGCTGAGGAAGAAGTGTAGGAGGCATGGTTTCAGATTTCCAAATCATTTGGATCTTTTCCAAGGGAGGTATGAGATGTACAAAAAGGATAGGCTACATAGGTTACACCTGATCGTGAAGAATGTGGTAAACTATGTATACCTGTCTGGACACACCCCTCTGCTGACTGCTCCTGTGGCTCCTCCCACAGACCTCTGTATAAAGGCGATTGGAGGTACTGCTTCTCCCTCAGTCTCCAAGGTGCTGTGGTCACTTTTGCAGCTAATAAAAGCTTGTCGTTTGCCTCCCGTCTCCAAGAGTTATTGATGGTGCATCAATTTTATTAGCTGCAATTTTAAAACATGGACAGCATTTTACGACCAGGAAAATTGGACATTGATCCTCAAGCTCCTGGAGCAGCTATTGCCTTTGAACTCTGGCTTGCATGTTTCCAATCGTACCTGGAAGAGATTCACGTGACTGAGCCTGCTATCATGCACAAAGTTCTCTCCAGGGTCAGTCCGCGGGTATACTCCCTAATCAGGGACCTGCCGACCTACCAAGGGGCACTGGACGCCCTCAAACGACAGTACCTGCGGCCGGTGAACACCGTCTACACAAGACATCACTTAGCGACATGGCGGCAGTGGGCTGGAGAGTCGAGCGCTGAGTTTGTCCGGGCCCTACAGACACTTGTGCGGGCCTGCAACTGCAGGGGACTGACGGCGGAACGGCATGCGGAGCTGCTAGTAAGAGATGCCCTCATTACGGAGATCAGGTCAGTGTACGTGTGCCACCAGCTGCTGGAAAACACCGATCTTACCTTACAGTCGGCGATCTAGCTGGCCAACACACTGGAGGCTGCTCTGCACAATGCTGACGCTGTCCAGCTGCACAATCTCCCTGCGGTCCCATGGACGCTGCAGACCCCACCACCCACCGGTGAATTAAACACAGCTGCTGCCACTTGCGAGTCCGTGAACTCCCCGCAACCCTCCAGCGAATTGACCACGGCTCCTGCCAGTCGCGAGTCCGCGCAATGTTACTTCTGCGGACCTGAAAAGCACCCCTGCAATCGCTGCCTGGCCTGAAAAGCTACCTGCTCCAGCTGCGGAAAGAAGGGCCACTTCGCCAAGGCTTGTAAATCTAAACTGCGAGCAGGGTCAAGCAGCGCCGCGTGCGAGGCATGGGGGTCGCCATCTTGGTCACCACCATCTTGCCTGCCCGCCTTGTGCGAGGCATGGGGGCGGCCATCTTTGTCGGCGCCACCTCGCCCTGCCTCCGACCCACGAGTGCTTACCGGACACCAAGACGGCGATTCAACTCTGTCCTCAGTAACCCTCAACCAAAACACCCCACACCAGCTTGCAAGGTCAATGATGGATGAGCACAGGACGAGCTGCCTGTTTGACACGGGCAGCACTGAGAGTTTTATTCACCCAGACACTGTGCAACACTGCGGACTCGTGACATAGCCAGTAAGCCAGAGGGTCACCATGGCTTCTGGATCGCATTCCACAGACATCCGGGGGGGTTGTGTAGCAACATTGGTGGTGCAGGGCACAGAATATTGGAACTTTGCGTTACTGGTCATGCCTCAACTGTGTGCCCCTGTGCTATTGGGGCTCGACTTCCAGAGCCACCTGAAAAGTGTGACAATGGAGTATGACGGGCCCCTCCCAACAATCACTGTCAGAAATCCTCAGCTTTGTGGGACTTCATCATATACCCTGCTACTGACCACACACACACGCCGACCCGCACATCCCACCCAACACCATGCCATCGGCCGCGCTACTGAAACCACTTGCAGCCTCTCCACCCTCAAGATCTCTCCCCCACCACTGTTCGCCAACCTAACCCCCGACTATAAACCGGTGGCAACTAAAAGCAGGAGGTACAGCGCGGGGGACAGGGCCTTCATTCAGTCAGAGGTGCAGCGGCTGCTCAGGAAGGGGATCATTGAGCCAAGCACAAGTCCTTGGAGGGCCCAGGTGGTTGTTGTTTGGACCGGGCAGAAAAATTGGATGGTCGTGGACTATAGCCAGACCATCAATAGGTTCATGCAGCTTGACGCGTACCCGTACCCTACATCGCGGATATGGTCAATCAGATAGCTCAGTACAAGGTGTACTCGACCATAGACCTGAAATCCGCTTACCACCAGCTCCCCATCCGCCCAGAGGACCGCCCCTACACCGCCTTCGAGGCGGGCGGCAGGCTCTATCACTTCCTGCACGTCCCCTTCGGTGTCACAAATGGTGTCTCTGTCTTCCAGAGGGAAATGGACCGGATGCTGGACCAGTGCCAACTGAAGGCCACGTTCCCATATCTGGATAACATCACCATCTGCGGCCACGACTTGCAGGGTCACGGCACCAACCTCCAATGATCTTTCCAAGCGGCCAAAGCTCTTAACCTTACCTATAACAGGGACAAGTGTGTGTTTGGAACCACATGACTCGCTATCCTTGGGTATGTCGTGGAGAATGGAGTCATTGGCCCTGACCCCGACCGTATGCGCCCCCTGTTGGAACTCCCTCTTCCCAACACCCTCAGAGCCCTCAACGGTGCCTGGGCTTCTTTTCCTATTACGCCCAATGGGTCCCTCACTACGCAGACAAGGCCCGCCCCCTGGTCAAGTCCACTATGTTTCCCCTCTCAGCCAAGGCCCGCGCGGCCTTCAGCTGCATTAAAGGGGACATTGCCAAAGCAACGATGCATGCGGTGGACGAGACCATTCCCTTCCAAGTAGAGAGTGATGCCTCCGACTTTGTGCTGGCTGCTACCCTCAATCAGGCAGGAAGGCCAGTAGCATTCTCTTCTCGTACCCTTCAAGGCCCTGAAATTCGGCACTCCGCGGTGGAGAAAGAAGCCCAGGCCATAGTGGAAGCTATTAAACACTGGAGGCACTATCTCGCCGGCAAAAGGTTCACCTTGCTGACCGACCAGCGCTCAGTTGCGTATATGTTCAGCAACCAACAGCGGGGCAAAATCAAAAATGATAAAATTTTGAGGTGGAGAATAGAACTCTCCACCTACAGCTATGACATCCTGTACCAGCCTGGAAGGCTCAATGAGCCCCCTGATGCCCTATCCTGGGGAGCGTGTGCCAGCGCGCAGCTCGACCAGCTATACGCCCTCCATGCAGATCTTTGCCACCCGGGGGTCACCCGACTTTACCATTTCGTGAAAGCCCAGAACCTTTCCTTGCTCCCTCGAGAAAATCAGGACGATAACCAGGGACTGTCAAGTCTGTGCTGAGTGCAAACCGCACTTCTACCATCCTGAATAGGCACAACTTATCAAGGCCACCCGCCCCTTTGAGCAACTGAGTGTCAACTTTAAAGGCCCCCTTCCCTCCACCGACCGCAATGTCTACTTTCTCAACGTAATCGACGAGTACTCGCGGTTCCCCTTTGCCATCCCCTGCCCCGATACCACTGCCACGTCCGTCATAAAAGCCCTGCACCAGCTCTTCACTCTGTTCGGATATCCCTGCTATATCCACAGTGACAGAGGGTCCTCATTTATGAGTGACGAGCTGCACCAGTACCTGCTGGCTAGGGGTATTGCTACTAGTCGGACCACGAGCTATAATCCCCGGGGAAATGGACAGGTGGAGAGGGAGAATGCCACAGTGTGGAAGGCCACACTCTTAGCCCTTAGGTCCAAGGGATTGCCGGTCTCTCGCTGGCAGGAGGTCCTCCCCAAGGCACCCACTCCATCCGCTCCCTGTTATGCACGTCCACCAATGCCACCCCTCATGAGCGACTCTTTTCTTTTTTCAGGAAATCTGCCACTGGGACCACCCTACCGGCTTGGCTGACGTCCCCAGGGCCAGTGCTGCTTCGGAAACATGCGCAGAGCAATAAATACTCCCCGCTGGTTGAGCTGGTTCACCTTCTACATGCGAACCCCCAGTATGCCTATGTGGTCTTACCTGATGGGCGGGAGGACACGGTCTCCGTCCGTGACCTGGCGCCTGCAAGAGAACCAGACCCCTACCCCGAACACTCCACGGTGACTATGAACCCCGTACTCACCGATGAGTATATACCCATGAGACCCCACGCACACTCCCCTCTCAGCCGAGGCCCGCGCGCACACCAAGCCCTACCCAAACTCCTCATGACACACCCATACCGGGTGCCAGGCAAACGCATGAGGGATTACTGATGCCTAACGGGCTGGCACCTCAAGTCAGGCCGGAGCCAGCACAACCACCGTCACCGGTGCAATCACCACCGGTGCTACATAGATCGCAGTGGCAGACCCGTCCACCTGAAAGACTTAACCTGTAAATATACTTGTGAGAAACTTCACCCCATGGGGACTCTCTTTAAAAACAAAGAGGGGGTGAATGTGGTAAACTATGTGTATACCTGTCTGGACACGCCCCTCTGCTGACTGAACCTGTGGCTCCTTCCACAGACCCCTGTATAAAGGCGATTGGAGGCACTGCTCCTCCCTCAGTCTCCAAGATGTTGTGGTCACTTTTGCGGCTAATAAAAGCCTGTTGTTTGCCTCCCATCTCCGAGAGTTATTGATGGTGCATCAAAGAACCAATATCCTTTCAGGCAGTTTTGCTAGAGCTGTTGGGGAGGGTTTAAATAAGTTGGCAGGGGGATGGGAACTGGAGACTTGGGGCTGAGGTTGGGGTGAGTTGGTATACAAGTTGATGCAGTATGTATTGAACTGAGAGGATGGACAGGCAAAATTGCAGTCAGTGTAACATGGGGGCAAAATTGAAAAGGATGACAAATACGGGACTGAAGATGTGATATTTGAATGCACACAGTATACTGAATAAGGTAAATGATCTTGTAGCGAGATTACGGATTGGCAGGTACGATGTTGTGGGCACCACAGAGTCATGGCTGAAGCAAGTCCATAGTTGGGAGCAACATCCAAGGGTACATCTTATATCGAAAGGACAGGCAGGTAGGCAGAGGGGTGCGGTGGCTCTAGTAGTAAAAATTGAAATCAAAACCTAAAAAAAGGTGACATAGAATTGACAGACATAGAATCCTTGTGGGTAGAGTTAAAAAACTTCAAAGGTACAAAGATCTTGATGGGAGTTAAATACAGGCCCCCAAACAGTAGCCAGGATGTGGGCAACAAATTACAACAGGAGATAGAAGAGTCATGTCTAAAGGGGAATGTTGCAATAGTCATGGGGAATTTCTTTTTTTTTTCGTAATTTAATTTTTATTGAAGTTCATCATCAAACAAACATTTCCATAAGATGTATTTCAGATATTGTACGTATATCATATAATCATATATGCCACAAATCTCCACATAATATTTATCTGAGGTATACACTTATAGAAAAGAAAGAACAAGCAAAAGGCGAAAACTATGTACAGGTAGGGAGTGATCTTTTTTTTACAACATATTCATTGATTTGTGAGAATAATATCAGGCCTATAAAGTGCTGTGTAGTTAAACCATTTTTCCCAGTATTTGTTCCAACTTATGATTAATAGATGCTGTTATCTTCTCCATTTTGTAAATATCCATTGTAATTTCCATCCGTGCATTTAAGGTTGGGCGCTCCTGTGATAGCCAATTCCTGGTAAGAGTCTTTTTACCAGCCACCAACAGTATATTCATTAAATATTTATCTCTTTTCAACCATTCTTAAGGTATATATCCAAAATATATGGTCTTACTCTCTAAGGGTATTTCACATTTAAAGATGTCTTGTAGGGCATTGTGTATCCCCCTCCAATAGTCTTTGATAACAGGGCAGTCCCTAAAAATATGATAATGATTTGCATTTTGACTTCCACAATTTCTCCAGCAAACAGGGAGGTTACTATCATAATGGGATTTCTGAGAGGGTGTAATAAAATATCTTATCAAGTTTTTCCATCCGAACTCCCTCCATTTCTGTGAATTGGTACACTTCCATTGATAACTACATATTGTTGTCCATTCTTCCTCAGATATAATTATCCCTCCTTCCTTCTCCCATTTTGTTTTAATGTATAGAAACATAGAAAATAGGTGCAGGAGTAGGCCATTCAGTCCTTTGAGCTTGCACCGCCATTCAGTATGATCATGGCTGATCATCCAACTCATAACCCTGAACCTGCTTTCTCTCCATACCCCCTGATCCCTTTAGCCACAAGGGCCATATCTAACTTCCTCTTAAATATAGCCAATGAACTGGCCTCAACTGTTTCCTGTGGCAGAGAATTCCACAGATTCACCACTCTCTGTGTGAAGAAGTTTTTCCTCATCTCGGTCCTAAAAGGCTTCCCCTTTATCCTTAAACTGTGACCCCTCGTTCTGGACTTCCCCAATATCGGAAACAACCTTCCTGCATCTAGCCTGTCCAATCCCTTTAGAATTTTATACTTCAATAAGATCCCCCCTCAATCTTCTAAATTCCAGTGTGTATAAGCCTAGTCGATCCAGTCTTCCTTCATATGAAAGTCCTGCCATCCCAGGAATCAATTTGGTGAACCTTCTCTGTACTCCCTCTTTGACAAGAATGTCTTTCCTCAGATTAGGGGACCAAAGCTGCACGCCTTGGTGCAGTCTCACCAAGGCCTTGTACAACTGCAGTAGAACCTCCCAGCTCCTGTACTCAAATCCTTTTGCTATGAATGCCAACATACCATTTGCCTTTTTCACCACCTGCTGTACCTGCATGCCCTCCTTCGATGACTGGTGTACAATGACACCCAGGTTTCGTTGCATCTCCCCTTTTCCTAATTGGCCACCGTTCGGATAATAATCTGTTTTCCTGTTCTTGCAACCAAAGTGTTGAAGTCGAATGTGTTTTAAGATCTGACAAACCCTTATACACGCTTGAAATGATTCTACTACCATTATCTGAATTATATGCTTTTCTAAATAGCTCTATGAAACTTTTTTAACCATCCTATTAACATATTGTTGCATCTGTAAATACCGATAAAAGTCTTGTTTTTCTAATAAGTGTTTCTCTTTAAGCATTTCAAAACTGAACAGGGTCCCTTCTTTCATTATATTGCGAATAACTGTTGTTCCTTTAGCTGTCCAGGCCTTAAATCTAGCATCCAGTTTATTCGGCGTAAAATCTGAGGCATATGCACACCATTTAAGAATTGCAATATCTCCCTCTGGTTTATATTCTTTTATAATAGTTTTCCATATTTTAAGAATCCATTTCACCTCTGGGTTATTAATGGTATTTATGTACCTTTGTAGGTAGATTGGGAACATCAGGTTAGTGTTGGAACCTAAGAGAGGGAATCTGTAAAATAGATACATGATGGTTTTTGGAGCAGCTTATGGTTCAGCCCAGTAGGTTTAAGATGGCACTACCGAAGGCGAGCGACAACTTACTGCTGGTTCCCTAAGCAAGAAGTACGACTAACTACTTTATTAATAACACTTTCTGTAAAAAACTTATGGGAAACAATGAAGAAGTGAGCAAAAGCGAGGCTGACTCAAGATTTGAGGCCTGTGAGTGCAATGTGAAGTCAGAGCAAGGTCAAGGTATGTTTGAGGAGAAGTGCTCAGAGGGAGGTTGAGACATGGTTGACTTGGAGTTGGGCCATGCAAAGCAGGGAGAGTCAGAGCTGAGGAATTTTGGAGCTTGTCCGCCTAAACTGAGAGTGAGTTCTGATCGATCGAAGCACCAGGGTGGCTGTCTTTGTAGGGTTGGGGGCGAGCCAAAACGTGGAAGTGGGATCCATGCCCAGAGCATATCACTGTGACAGGGAGCGTCTTAGAGCGAGGAATGACCTGATGTTTGGATGATTTCAATGTCAGGCCAGATGGGTTGAAAAGGCACGATGTTGGGACCAGAGGCAAGGGACAAGCCAGTTCCGTAATGTTTCTCCATTCTTTGCTGCACTGAAGCTGAAGCTGTGGGCCTGCTCCAGATGCTCTGGGCTTCACGCCTATGGGCTCACTTTCATTCCAAACGCAGTTGCTTGCTTTTATTGTTTGGACAATTTGTGTTTTTATTCTCTCTCTACACATTGGGTGTTTGCTGGTCTTTTTTAATGGGTTCTTTTGGGTTTCTTGTCCTGTGGTTGCCTGTAAGAACACAAATCTCAAGGGTGTATAATGTATACATACATTGATAATAAATGTACTTTGAAGGCAATTCTGGATTGGGTGTTGTGTAATGAATCAGGTTTGATTTGGGAGATGAAGGTAAAGGAAGCTTTAGGGCACAGCGATCAAAATATGATAGAATTTACCCTGCAGTTTGAGAGGAAGAAGTTAAAGTCCAATGTATCAGTATTTCAGTGGAGTAAAGGGAATTACAGAGGCATGACAGATAAGCCTCTGTAATCCACTTGCCAAAGTTGACTGGAAGGAGACATTGGTACGGTGGCAGGACAGCAATGGTTGGAGTTTCTGGGGCAATTCATAAGACGCAGGGAAGATATATCCCAAAGATGAAGAAGTGTTCTAAAGGGTGGATGAGGTAACTGTGGCTGACAAAGGAAGTCAAAAATGTATGCAAACAACAGACAGAGCATATAATATAGCAAAAATTAGTGGGAAGTTAGAGGACTCAGAAGCTTTTAAAAACCACAGAAGGCAATTAAACAAAAAATAAAGAGAATATGAAGGTAACTGAGCCAACAATATCAAAGACGACGTCAAAAGTTTTATTCAGATATATAAGGAGTGAAAGAGAGGCAAAAGTGGATATTGGACTGCTGGAAAATGACACTGGAGATACTAGTAATGGGAAAGACAGAAATGGTGAATGAACTTAATAAATACTTTGCATATGGAAGACATGAGAAGTATGTCAGAAGTCCAAGTATGTCAGGGGGCAGAGGTGAGTGTCATTACTATTACCAAGGAGAAGATTCTTGGGAAGCTGAAAGATCTGAAGGTAGTGTAGATAAGTCACCTGGATCAAATGGAATACATCCCAGCATTCTGAAAGAGATAACTGAAGGTTAATTGTGAATTCTATTATATTATGATCACTGTCTTCTAATGGTTCCTTTACTTTAAGCTCCCTAATCAAATTTGGTTCATTATACAACACCCAATCCAGACGTGCCTTTCCCCTAATGGGCTCAACCATAAACTGCACTAAAAAGCCATGTTAAAGACACTCTACAAATTCCATCTCTTGCAGTCCATCACCGACCTGATTTTCCTAATCTACCTGTACATTGAAATCCCCATAACTATTGTAAGATTGTTCTTTTTGCATGCCTGTTCTATCTCCCAATGTAATTTGTCCAATGGTATGAACCGAGATTTTTCCTTCTTCTCATAACCCATGCCTCCGGAGTCCTCTGCCTATGCATTCTCACAAATCCACCTGTTTCTTCCCCCATTGTTCACTCATTTCCCTCCCCACCTGTTTCCATCTGCCTCTTGACACCCCCCCCCACATATTGCCATATATGGTAATCTTTCAGACCCTAGATAAACAAACAAACATGAAATTTACTATTTGTGAGATAGAGTTACTGGAACTCTGAAAAAGATTAGAAGATTTGTAAAACCTGAATGGGCCAGGCAGTAATTGTGGAGAGAGAAGAACTGGGATATATTAGAACCAGCTGTGGACTGAGAAGCAAAATGCCTGGAATATGAATCAGAAAGGAGGTAGAGCAGCTGGTAGGGTGGTGCAAGCACAGTCTCAGTGTGGATAGGACTAAAGGAACTATTGAGAACTTTAGGAAGAAGTTCTCCTCACTGCACATAAACGGCTCTGCCATGGAGAGAGTTAGGAACACCAAGTTTCTGGGAGTGCACGTAACGAACTACCTCACCTGTCCCTGAACGCCACCTCTTTAGTGAGGAAAGCGCAGCAGCATCTTCACTTCCTAAGGAGATTAAGGTGAGTGAGTTTCCCATCCCTCCCCTTCCCATTCTAACCAATTTTCACAGGAGCGTTAGCAAGACTGTCCTGACCAGCTGCATCACTCTTTGGTACAGAAATTAGAACACAGTACATAGAAAGCCTACAGCACATTACAGGCCCTTATGCCCACAATGTTGTGCTGACCATGTAACCTGCTCTAGAAACTGCCTAGAATTTCCCTTCCGCATAACTCTCTCTGTTCCTAAGTTCATGTACCTATCTAAGAGTCTCTTAAAAGACCATATTGTATTCACCTCTACCACCGTCGCTGGCAATGCTGGACCTGCTTCCAAGCACCTGAAAACTATGCTCCCTCGTGTTAGCCATTTCAGCCCTGGGAAAGATCCTCTGACTATCCACAAGGTCAATGTCCCTCATCATCTTATACACCTCTATCAGGTCTCCTCTCATCCTCCGTCACTCCAAGGAAAAAAGGCCAAGTTCACTCAACCTATTCTCATAAGGTACGCCCTTCAATCCAGGCAACGCCCTTGGCATCTGACCACAACACCTTTCAAAGAATTGTGAAGACTTCTGAGAGGACCGTCAGAGTCTCTCTTTCCAACCTATCTGAGATACTTACCTTTGACAATTGACACCCATCCAACAATCCTTTTGATCCTCCACCAACAGGCATAGCACTTGGACAAGGACTGTTAGGATTGGAAACAGCTTCTTCCCCCAGGTCATAAGACTACTAAACTCCCTACCACCACCCAGGTCTCACCATATACAAAGCCCCAGTAGTGTTATACTATTTACTTTATAACTTGCAATGTAAATGCACCTTATTATTTGTTAATTTATTTGTGGTAATATTACTTCATGTGTTGTGCGTGAGTTATATGTGCTGTGTTGTACACCCTGGTCCGGAGGAATATTGTTTTGCTTGGCGGTATATATGTGTACGGTTGAAATGATAATAAACTTGAACTTGAAAATATGCCGAGAGTACTCAGCAGGCCAGGCAGCAGCCAGGGAGACAGAAACAAAGCTCTTACAACAGGTGACCAATCCTCTGACCAGGAGACCTTACCCAACCAAAACATAACCCTGTCCCCTTCTATAGATGCTGCCTAATTTGTTCAACACACCCAACATTCCATTCTGTTACACCACAGCTCATCAGTTCAGACACAAACTGGAAAGACTGGTTGTCTGAAAATTGTTCAATTCATTATTAAGCCCCAAGGACTTCGGTGTGCTTAAGTGGAAGGTGAGATGTTATACCTCAAATACCCAGTGAGGTTAGTTGGATGATTTTTTTTACGGTTAAAGTCAAAGAGGTCTAAGTGAAAATGGTAAATGTTCATGTAGATTGGGCACTTGGTCTGTGCTACAAACTGACTAGCATCTTTTGTACTTATGTAACTCATTGGAAGGAACTTGACTGAAATTATGTAGTAAATGGTATCTAAGGACAGCAAAACACAAATTCAAATTGAAACTTTTGAAACCAAGTGACCCTAAAACTAAAGTCCAAAATATCTTATTTAATTTCTGAATACATTTTCTCTCACTAGGGACAATGAGTAAATAATTCTCTGATTCAGGGGTTCCCAACTTGGTGGCCCACAGATCCCCCGGTTAATGGTAGGGGTCCAAGGAGTTAAAAAGATTGGGAACCTCTGCTCTGATTCGGTATGGATGATGATCATACTGAAGCCAGCCTTGAGACATCAAACAACAGCAAGAAGCATTTGCACATAATAAACCAGCAGAAACTTACTGCTGAACTTCGGTCAATCTGGCGTATTCCCCAATTGTTGTTCCTCACCACAGATCCAGGCTCTCCTATGTGTGACCAAAGCTCCCCTAGCAAAGAGCCAAGTTCAGCAACATTAGTGAGCTTTTGAATATCTAATATGTCCACCACCATCTCCTGGGATAGGTGATTGTCCATCCTTGTCAATCCTGAAGCCTTAATAAATAACTTCACTCTTCACTTTGCTCCATTTCAGCCAGGCATCTTAGTGTTACAGTCTACCAAGAACTTTCCCCACCATTTTCAAGGGTTCCTATTCAATTTTTGTGGCAACGAGGATGCTATGTTGGCTACGTAGGGACAAGGATCCCTTGGGATCTTTTAGTTCAATATAGAACACAAAACTTTCAGGACCAACTTTACAATATGTATTATTTGCCTGGTATTTCTGTTTCTCCAAGTCCAGGTTTAGCTGTGCACAGGCATGGAACAAATCCAACTCACTAAAGATTGAGCAGCACACACAAAATGCTGGAGGAACTCAGGAGGACTGTAGCGTTCCAGCCTGAAACATTGACAGTACCCTTCTCCTAGATGCTGCCTGGCCTGCTGTGTGTGTGTGTTGCTAGGATTTCCAGAATCTGCAAATCTTCTCTTGTTTGTCACCAAAGATTGAGATGTTGGTTACCCTGTGAACGAATCTTGAAGTAGGAGGAGATACCCTTCATCAATGCTACTGTTTACAGTGACCTTCTAATCCCTGTGTGATTGTATATCTCATCTGGTTTCAGGTTGCCTGTCACTAACGCTCTGCTCTTTGTCCAGCTTCCCCTGCACCCAAGGATATATAGCATCTGCCTTGGCTGGCAATTAATGGACTGATGAAAATGTAACTATTAAACAAGCAACACAACTCTGAATCAGAAATATTCCAAAAGTTCTGAACACTATTGTTACCATGCCAATACCATAATCTCTTGCCAGTCCTTCCCCATTAGTACTGCCCATCCATACCGGAATTATCCCCAATCATATGGAGCTTGTGTTGCCTTTATGGCAGTTACTTAGTTTATAATATTTTCACTTAGTAATTCGTTTGTTAGCATTCCAGTTAAAGTTAGGATTGTTTAAAGTTGTCTGTGAGATATCGTGGCATGCGATGACGTCACATCAGGTTTCGCCGCGTCCTGTGGGAAAATACCGATTTGGAGAAACGGGAAGGTGGGGGGGAAGGTACATATGCGAGCGCAGCAGCAGTAAAGTTTTCTCTCTACGCACCAGAAACATTGTGAAAGCAACGCTGTGAGTTATGAGATAATCGATATGTTGAATTAAAATGTTAATGCCGATCCTGTTAAAAGTAACGACGGTCGATAATGTTTATGTTTTCGCTAGTTAAAGAGTTGCGGATAGTTTGCGTTGAAGTGTATTTAAAGCAGTCAATGGCTTAGGTAGATTCTGACTGTATGCTGCATTTTAATGTAATGTAGTTGTTGTAGTTTTACTTTTGAGAGAAATGATTCTTAAGGAATCCATTTAGAATGTGCTGACACAGAAAGAACGTGCAAAGCAACTTGCAGGGCAACGTATAAACCAATTTGCAAAATCAGGATGAAACAATAGCTTGCTGATTAAAGAAGCGATACGGGTAACGGGAAGACATGCTTAACGGTTGAACAATAACGGTGTTAATGCGCTGAGGCTGATAAGTGGGCCAAAGGGTAGTCACATTTGTAATTTTGTAATGAGATTAAGGAAGAATGTCTGCACCTCACATGGGTGCAACTCACAAAATCGTAAACAAATAGGGTATAAAAAACTGTGCAAAGTGTAATTCGGCACTCAATCTAGCAGGAGCTGGTTGGGTCCGACTCTGCAGACTCGAAAAATAAAGTTTACCGTTCTGCAAATTGCTGAGACTCAGTGTGTTTCTGACAACGTGGGGGCTCGTCCCGGGATCCACACTCCGGCCGCGGTGGACACGAGGAAGGACATCGGAGACGGTGCACCCCGCCGAGTTTGGCGGTCCCTGACTCCTTGCTCGTCGCTCCAACGCGGCTTGAGCAAGTGATATCCGGACAGCGCAGAGAAGGGGAGAAGGGTACAGTACCTGGTACTGGAAGTCCCCAGGACGCACCGGGTAAGTGCCTACTATTATAGTAGAAGGTGCGGGAATAAGTAAGGACGGAGAAGACCGGGATCGCTACCCGGGGGTCCTCCTGATTAAGTAAGAGCGGAATAAGATGGGAGGGGGTGGCTCTAAAAAGAAAGAGGAAACGGAGAGACCGGGACCATACCCGGGGGTTCCTCCTGATAGCCCCCTCGGTAGAATGTTTGAGAATTGGGGATGTGGAAGACTAAAAGGGAAACAAAAGAAAAAAATGATACAGTACTGTTTAATTTGGTCGAAACAGCCGATAGAAAAACCTGCGGTCTGGTGGCCGCGGCTTGGGTCTGAGGAGGATTGGGTACGACAAGCCTTAAACATTTACGTTAATTCAAAACCAAATGTAAAACCGGAAGAAATTGCTTATGCTTTTTGTTGGGCTCCCTGGCCAGGAGTAACAACAAAGAGTTTTAAATTGGGCATTAAAGGGGAGCGGAAGTGGGACCCACTCGATCATTTACCCCCTCCCTATGTCCAGCTTTCTGCGCCCCTTGCGGGAGCAGAGGGAGAACGTGAAGAAAGTGAAAAAACAGAAGAAATAGACCTGGAGAGGGAAGAGAGGGATGTTAGGGAAAAAGCAAAAGCAAGGATCGAAACAAGGAGTGTGACAGGAGCAGATAAGAAAAAGAAAGACGAATTAAAAAAAGGAAGAGGTACAGCTGTGTCCCCTTCGAGAGGTTCCAATGGGAGGAGAACGGGGAGGAACAGGATTTGTAAACGTCCCTCTGACAAGTACCGAAGTACGAGGATTTAAGAAAGATATGAAAACTTTATTAGAAGATCCAATGGGACTGGCAGAACAGTTGGATCAATTCTTAGGACCTAATGTTTACACTTGGGAAGAAATGCATGCGATTATGGGAACGCTATTTTCTGCACAAGAGAGGCAAATGATACGACAAGCTGCAATATCAATTTGGGGAAGGGAACAGCCGAATGAGTTACCGGGGGACCGGAAATTTCCAGCAAACGACCCACAGTGGGATAAACAAGCAGAAGAGGGAAGACGCAATATGCGACAGTGGCGAGAGTACATCATTAAGGGAATAAGGGAGGCTGTGCCAAAAGGTCACAACTTTGCCAAGGCGTTTGGAAACTACCAAGGGAAAGATGAGAGCCCAACCGACTTCCTCGATAGGGTGCGGAAAAATGTGCAACAGTATGCGGGGGTGGACCCTAATTCGGCAGTAGGGGAACAATTCATACGAATTGAATTTGTATCAAAAGCATGGCAAGACATCCGGAAGAAGCTTGAGAAACAGGAAGATTGGAACGAAAAACCACTGAGTGAATTACTGAGACAGGCCCAAAAGGTCTATGTCCAGAGAGATGAGGAAAATCAGAAAAAGGCAGCGAAAGTAATGGTTCAAACCATCCGCCAAGTAAACTCAGAGAACAAAGAGAAAAGGGAAGCAAGGCCAGAGAGAAGCGGCTGTACTGAGGGAAGGAGGATGAGGAGGGCGGCACGATGTTTTTACTGCAATGAGGAAGGCCACTTTAAGAGGGAGTGCCCAAGATATCGAAAAGAAGTCCGAGCTTATGCCCTCATGGAAGAAGAATAGGGGTGTCAGGGGTCCCAACCCTTGGGGACGAGATACAAGCAGGAACCCCTGGTAAATTTAAAATTAGGTCCTCAAGGGTCAGAAGTAACCTTCATGGTCGACTCAGGAGCTGAAAGAACTAGTATAATCCAAGCCCCTCCGGGAACCAAGATTGGGACCAAAACCATTGGGGTTTCCGGAATAGGAGGAAAAACTATGCAGGTCCCAATAATAGAAGATGTACAGATAAAATGCGACGACCGGGAAGGTATCCAGGATGTGTTATTACTTCCGTCAGCCGGATTCAACTTATTGGGAAGAGATTTGCAGGCACTGCTAGGGATCGGGACGGTGCCATATCAAGGTGAAATTCAGGTGAAACTGTTCGTAATGACTGAAAAGGATGATCAGGAAATAAAGGCCAGTGTCTGGTATCAAGAAGGTAATCGGGGCGGCCTGGACATCACCCCACTGAAAATCACCCTGTTGCCAAACAGCCGCCCGGTGAGAAGACGGCAATATCCCATTGCCATGGAAGGGAGGAGGGGATTACAACCTGTAATTGAGACATTAGTATCAGATGGACTCCTGGAAGAATGTATGTCACCCTTTAATACCCCCATCCTACCGGTCCGAAAGCCCGACGGCACGTATCGAATGGTTCAAGATCTGAGAGGCTTAAATGCGGTAGTCCAAACACGATACCCGGTAGTGCCTAACCCCTATACATTAATGAGCAAAATACCTCCTGAACATGAATGGTTCAGTGTGATAGATCTAAAAGATGCCTTTTGGAGTTGCCCGTTGGAGGAAGGTAGCCGAGATATGTTCGCATTTGAATGGGAAAATCCATTCACTGGGCGGAAGAAGCAACTCCGGTGGACCGTCTTGCCCCAAGGGTTCACGGAGTCCCCAAACCTATTCGAACAGGTACTGGAGCAAGTATTGGCTGGATTCCATTGTACCGAAAAGAACCAACTATTACAGTATGTCGATGACCTACTACTATCGGGACCAGCAGAGGAGGTAGTGCGAGACGATACTATAAGACTCCTGAATTACCTAGGAGAAAAAGGATTGCGGGTGTCCAAGAAGAAACTGCAATTTGTCGAGAAGGAAATAACATATCTCGGACACAGAGTCAGTAAAGGGCACCGCCAAATAACCCCAGAAAGAATAGCGGGAATAACTAAAATACCGCTTCCCAGGACAAAGAAGGAAATAAGACAATTTCTGGGCTTAGTGGGCTATTGCCGGATTTGGATAGAGAATTATACCTCCCTGGTGAAGTTTATGTACGACAAATTGGCAAAGGAAGACCGGGGAATAATCAGCTGGACCGAAGAAGAAGAACAGAAGTTCAGGAAAATAAAAGGGCAACTAATTCGGGCCCCGGTATTAACACTGCCAGCACTGGAAAAGCCCTTTCAGCTGTATGCAACAAACAATGAAGGAACTGCGTTAGGAGTACTAACCCAAGAAAAAGGAGGAAAGCGGCAACCTGTGGCCTTTTTATCAAAAATGTTAGACCCGGTATCCCGGGGATGGCCGACGTGCATACAAGCCGTAGCGGCAGCAGCCGTACTAGTAGAAGAAGCACGGAAATTAACCTTTGGGGGAAGAATGACGGTGTATACCCCGCACTCCGTTAGCACCCTCTTAGCCCAAAAAGCTCAGCGGTGGTTGACGGACTCTCGCATACTGAAATACGAAACCATTCTGATGGTCGGGGATGATTTAAGCTTTGAAAAGAACAATAGTTGTAACCCGGCACAGTTCTTATACGGGGAATCAACAGGGGAGGAAACCGAGCATAACTGCGTGGAGCTAACAGACCTTCAGACAAAAAGTAGGGAAGATCTACAAGAAGTTCCCCTAATTGAAGGCGAGGAACTATATATCGACGGCTCCTCCAGATGCATCAATGGGGTACGACACAGTGGATATGCTATTATAGACGGGAGGACTAGGGAGACGGTGGAGTCCGGCCGGCTCCCAGGTAATTGGTCAGCCCAGTCTTGTGAACTATATGCCTTGCAGAGGGGACTGCAACTGTTAAGAAACAAAATAGGCACTATATACACCGATTCTAAGTATGCCTATGGAGTGGTACACACCTTCGGAAAGATTTGGAAAGAACGGGGGTTGATAACAGCCAGGGGAAGGGAATTAGCTCACGAACAAATGATAAGCATGACTCTGGAAGCTCTAACACTACCACAAGAAATTGCAGTGGTTCACGTTCCAGGACATCAACGAGGAACAGCCCCGGAAGCAATAGGAAACCGGCTCGCAGATGAAGAAGCCAAGCGGGCAGCAATGGAAAAAACGGTCCGACTTCTAACCCTGATACCAATAAGGGAAGGGCTTAACAAACTACCAGTATTCACCCAAGTAGAAATAGACGCTATGAGCCAGCTGGGAGCCCGACAAACATCAGAAGGCGAGTGGAAGACCCCCGACGGACGGCAAGTACTGAATAAGGAAGTAACTCGTCATATACTGCAACAACTACACCAACAAAGCCATTGGGGAGTGCAAGCTATGTGCGACACTATCCTAAGGGACTATGTTTGTAAAGGGATATTCACACTAGCTCAACAGGAGGTGTGGGGCTGTTACACCTGCCAAAAGGTAAACAAGAAAATGATGCGTGCCACCCATAAAGGGGGACAAACACTAGCCGTCCGACCGTTCCATCGGATCCAAATAGACTTTACGGAACTACCACAAGTTCAGAGATGGAAGTACCTGTTAGTAATTGTGGATCACTTCACTAGGTGGGTGGAAGCATTCCCAACCACTAAAGCGGACGCCCCTACAGTGGCACGGATCCTATTAGAAAATATAGTCCCGAGATATGGAATAATGGGGTCTATTGATTCAGATAGGGGAACACACTTTGCCTCAAAAACACACCAGCTAATCTGTGACGCCTTGGGAATCCAGTGGAAGCTGCACACCCCCTGGCACCCTCAGAGCTCAGGAAGAGTTGAGAGGATGAACAGTACTTTGAAGACGCAATTGACAAAACTAATGATGGAAACCAAGCTACCCTGGACCAAGTGTCTACCCCTGGCCCTACTAAGAATCCGCACGGCTCCTCGAAAAGATATAGGAGTATCCCCTTATGAAATGTTGTTTGGCCTTCCATATTGGAACAAGGTGGAGGGCTATCCTTCCCTGCAAGGGGGAGATGTCTTTGTAAGGGACTATTTACAGGCACTGTCTCGTTCTTTTGCAGAATTGCGCAGGAAGGGGTTACTCGCACAAACCCCACCTCTGGACTTCGCACTCCACCGAACTCAGCCCGGTGACTGGGTCCTGATTAAGACTTGGAAGCCAGAGAAGTTACAGCCGCAGTGGGAAGGCCCATTCCAGGTGCTACTGACCACCGAAGCCGCAGTAAGGACAAAAGAAAAAGGGTGGACCCACGCCGCGAGAATCAAGGGACCCGTAAAGCCCGAAGAAGGTGCAGAATGGACTTGCGTCCAGGGAGAAGACCCGATGGTGCTAAAGCTCAAAAGACGGACAGAATGAACTTTGGGACTGTAATGTATATACTGCTATTGTTGAGAAGCGCTGAAGGGGGATGTGATAAGTGCAGGACGACGGTAAGGGTGGGCATGACGGTTTTTCCAGGGTCCTTTGTATCACACTCGCATGTAAACGAGAAATGTTATGACTACAACAAAAAGGAGGAGTATGTGGAAAGTTTAATCTAACCAACTGCTGCTTAAAGATAGATGACAACAGAAAGGTGGTTCAAAAAATATCAGATAAAATAAGGAAACTGGCCCACGTGCCAGTACAGACCTGGAAGCTGCTGGGGTATTGGGACTGGCTGGACGGATGGTTGAAAGGAGGCTGGTGGCGAACCGCTTTAGGGGTTATAGGAGGGGGATTGATGGTCCTCCTTCTGCTACCATGTCTGATCCCCTGCTTGCGGGAGCTAGTAGCTCGGGTGGCAAGACAAGTCATGCAACCAGGGGCCCCAGCTGATCCTGTTCAGGTACTCCTACAAAGGGAAATAGAGCTAGAGGAAGAAGCCTATGTGAACCCGTGGCAAAAGCCCAACTGATAGCACATTCTAAAAAGAAAAAGGGTGGATTGAGAGAAATGATTCTTAAGGAATCCATTTAGAATGTGCTGACACAGAAAGAACGTGCAAAGCAACTTGCAGGGCAAAGTATAAACCAATTTGCAAAATCAGGATGAAACAATAGCTTGCTGATTAAAGAAGCGATACGGGTAACGGGAAGACATGCTTAACGGTTGAACAATAACGGTGTTAATGCGCTGAGGCTGATAAGTGGGCCAAAGGGTAGTCACATTTGTAATTTTATAATGAGATTAAGGAAGAATGTCTGCACCTCACATGGGTGCAACTCACAAAATCGTAAACAAATAGGGTATAAAAAACTGTGCAAAGTGTAATTCGGCACTCAATCTAGCAGGAGCTGGTTGGGTCCGACTCTGCAGACTCGAAAAATAAAGTTTACCGTTCTGCAAATTGCTGAGACTCAGTGTGTTTCTGACTTCTGACAACTTTTGCAAGTATTTACAATGTAATTGTAATATCAAGAAGGAAACAAATGCTGTACAAATCTTGTGTTGTTTTATCAAGTTTTCACCATACGTCAATGTGGAAGAGTGAACGGTAAACAGTTAATCTTACTGTGATCCTGTCGTTATTGACAAAGGTTTAACTCAGTGTTTAGCTCGGCGTTCTGTTACACCCGAGCGAGAACACTACAGAGCTTCTTCTGTGTGCCACTTCATCCAAACTATCCAAGGCCAAACCAGAGTATCAGGCAGTGTTACAGCTTTCCATTAAAGTCACACCAATTTTTCATATGTGTTGTGACCTGTCAACAAGCAAATCTGCACCAGTATCAGAATCATTCTCAGTCAATGACCATTTATGATATCAAAGATCTTACAATCACTGTTGTACATTTAGCCTGCTAATGTTCAAGACTGATTTGTGTCCATTCCTCAATCATACTTACCTTTGCTCCAGAGTCATTGCATTCTTTCCTGCCTTTCAGACCCTTATAACATGAAATTATGTTCCAGAGATGCTTTCTGTGACTACCTGAAATAACGTTCTGCGTAAAGATGAAAATACTTCCCTCGCCTCTCTTTCATGTGGCTAATGCCATCCTCCGGACTCCTACTTCTGGTGAAACTGGCTGACCTTTTTGAGCCTCATTTTTGTGCTAGGACTTTGTAAGGTATTGGTCAGATTGCATTTGAAACATTGTGAGTGTATTGTGCCCCATGTGTAAGAAAGGATGTGCTGGCATTGGAGAATATGCAAGAAGAACAGTCCTGGCATAAAAAGGGTTTATGTATGAGGAGCGTTTGATGGCTCTGGGCTTGTATGCACTGGAGTTTAGAAGAATGAGAGGGGGATATCATTGAACACAGCTTTAGCCTGACTGCAGACTCAGTGACTAATGCTTTCCTATTTTGCAAACGCCATGAGAATCCTGCAGCTCCTGCTGGCTGGAGTACGTTGGATGGTCATACAGCATAGAGGCACAGGCCCTTCAGCCCACATCATCCATGCTGACCACCAAGTGCCCATGTATACTAGTCCTGTTTGCCTGCATTTGTTCCGAAGCCCACCGTGCTTTGGCGATTGAAGTCCAGGTGTTTCCGAAAGGTCTGTGAGGCACTATCTTTGTGTGGGTGGTTGGGACTTACAGCATTATTGATCTTGTATCAGTGTTTCTCTTTTTGCTTTTGTTTAGGGGAGGGGTTCCTAACCTTCTTTTACATCGTAGTGTAATGAAGGGTGCGGGGTAGCCCCCTCCTTTGTGAGAATCGCAAGATCACTATTGAGTCCGTTCAGGAGACCCAGGAAATGAGAGAAAGACATACAGAATTCACAAAGAGTGGAATGTGTCCTGGCCTCCGAGAGGCGGACCCATTGATGCCGGCTATTGTCTCTTGGAGAGGGACTTGTGTATTGCATCCTGTGTGATGCATCGAAGCCCCCAGGCAATGAACCAAGGGGGTTTGGTGGAGGGATTGCATCATCTCAACCTAATTGACATCTGAGACCCTGTGAGTCAGGATAAAAGAGGGTCTGGGGAACAGCCCCTCAGACGCACCAGAAGAAACGTTAAGCGACCACGGTGTAACAGCAGGAAGTCATCTGAAGGCAGCCACGTGCGTTCGATTCCGTGGCTGGAATCACGGAAAACAGCTTTTAGCTGACAACAGGGAAGCCCGCTCCCCTGACTCAACGGATTGGCATCTTAAAAGACCTGGGGCAAGTTTAAACCGCATCACTTTTAAACCCAACAACGCTGCAGCTTAAACGAACTGATAGTGACTTATCTTTCCATCGGACAATACAGTAACCCCTAGACAACGATAGAGTTATTTCTTATCGGTTATTATTATACCCGCACTTAGATTTAGTATTGACGACGTATATTATCTGTATGTTTGCATTAATCTTTTTGTGCCCTTTATCAATAAATACTTTTAAAAATAGTACCATCAGACTTCGACAGACCTCTCTATCTTTGCTGGTAAGTGATCCAGTTACGGGAATTCATAACAGTAGACCAATACAATTAAGCAAGGGGTCTATTGACCACAGGTTGGGAACCACTGGTTTAGGGCCAGATTAATGGAATTAACAGAGTAGTCATCAGCCTGTTGGGGGAGAGGAGAGTGGAGGAAAAAGAGGGGGAGGGAGGGTGGAGAGGAAGTGTGAGGATAGGGGAGGGAGGAGAAGAGGAAAAAGCAGAAAGTGAAAGGGGTAGGGGAGAGAGAAAAGAGAGAAGGGAGGGGGTGAGTGGGGATAGGGGAGAAGGAGGAGATAGGGCAAGAGTGTGGGGTAAGAAAAGAGGTATAGGAGGTGGGTAGGGGAGGAAAGAGGGGGAAGAATGGGAGCAGGTGTCTGAGAAGGTATTAGGAGATCAGCAGAGAGGAAAATGGAAAGAGGGAGGAGGGAATGAGTGGAGCGGAGTGTGAAGAGAGAGGAGAGAAGAAAATCGAAAGGGATGTGAATGAGATGAACAGACTGAAGAGGAAAAAGAATTGGAGGAGAGGGAACAAGAGGTGAAATAAAACAATAATGGGAATTAGGGAGGCCAGACATCCAGCTTTAGGCCAGACAGTCCGGCTTTTGAACACTCTGTCCTCCATCCGGTGCCACCTTGAGCCGGACGTTAATTTCTCCACCTTTTTTGGGTCTGACTAAAAAACTTCTATAAATTACCTCAGATATACTTAAAACAGTGGGAACTGAAAGCTATAACTGATGCACCATCAATAACTCTAGGAGACGGGAGGCAAAAGATAGGCTTTTATTAGCTGCAAACGTGACCACGACATCTTGGGGACTGAGGGAGGAGCAGTGCCTCCAATCGCCTTTATACAGGGGTCTGTGGGAGGAGCCACAGGATCAGTCAGCAGAGGGGCGTGTCCAGACAGGTATATGTAGTTCACCACATTCACCCCCACTTTGTTTTAAAAGAGAGTCCCCATGTGGCAAAGTTTCTCACAAGTATATTTACAGGTTAAGTCTATCAGGTGGTCGAGTCTGTCGCTGCGAACTACATAGCACCGGCTGTGATTGCACAGATGCCGGTGGTTGTGCTGGCTCCGGCCTGACTTGAGGGGCCAGCCCGTTAGGCATCAGTAATCCCTCATGCATGTGCGTGGCGCCCGGTATGGGAGTGTCGTGAGGAGTTTGCGTAGGGCTTGGTGTGTGTCCGGGCCTCGGCTGAGAGGGGAGTGTGCGCGGGGTCTCGTGGGTATATATATACACACACATCGGTGGGTACGGGGTTCGTAGTCACCGTGGAGTGTTCGGGGTAGGGGTCTGGTGCTCCTGCAGGCGCCAGGTCGCGGACGGAGACCGTGTCCGCCCGCCCATCAGGTAAGACCACGTAGGCATACTGGGGGTTCGCATGAAGTAGGTGAACCCCCTCGACCATCAGGGAGTATTTATTGCTCCTCACATGTTTCCGGAGCAGCACTGGCCCTGGGGACGTCAGCCAAGCCGGTAGGGTGGTCCCAGTGGCACACTTCCTGGGAAAAGGAAAGAGTCGCTCATGAGGGGTGGCATTGGTGGACGTGCATAACAGGGAGCGGATGGAGTGGGTGCCTCGGGGAGGACCTCCTGCCAGCGAGAGACCGGCAATCCCTTTGTCCTGAGGGCTAAGAGTGTGGCCTTCCACACTGTGGCATTCTCCCTCTCCACCTGTCCATTCCCCCGGAGATTATAGCTCGTGGTCCTACTAGTAGCAATACCCCTAGCCAGCAGGTACTAGCGCAGCTTGTCACTCATAAACGAGGACCCTCTATCACTGTGGATATAGCAGGGATATCCGAACAGAGTGAAGAGCTGGTGCAGGGCTTTTATGACGGACGTGGCAGTGGTATCGGGGCAGGGGATGGCAAAGGGGAACCGCGAGTACTCGTCGATTACGTTGAGAAAGTAGACATTGCGGTCGGTGGAGGGAAGGGGGCCCTTAAAGTCGACACTCAGTCGCTCAAAGGGGCGGGTGGCCTTGATAAGTTGTGCCTTTTCAGGACGGTAGAAGTGCGGTTTGCACTCAGCGCAGACTTGACAGTCCCTGGTCATCGTCCTGATTTCCTCAAGGGAGTAAGGCAGGTTCTGGGCTTTCACGATGGAGGGCGTATAGCCGGTGGAGCTGCACGCTGGCACACGCTCCCCATGATGGGGCATCAGGGGGCTCATTGAGCCTTCCAGGCTGGTACAGGATATCATAGTTGTAGGTGGAGAGTTCTATTCTCCACCTCAAAATTTTATCATTTTTGATTTTGCCCAGCTGTTGGTTGCTAAACATGAACGCAACTGAGCGCTGGTCGGTCAGCAAGGTGAACCTTTTGCCAGCAAGATAGTGCATCCAGTGCCTAATAGCTTCCACTATGGCCTGGGCCTCTTTCTCCACCGTGGAGTGCTGAATTTCAGGGCCTTGAAGGGTACAAGAGAAGAGAATGCTACTGGCCTTCCTGCCTGATTGAGGGTAGCAGCCAGCACAAAGTCGGAGGCAAAACTCTCTACTTGGAAGGGAATGGTCTCGTCCACCGCATGCATCGTTGCTTTGGCAATGTCCCCTTTAACGCGGCTGAATGCCACGCGGGTCTCGCTGAGTGGAAATGTGGTGGACTTGACCAGGGGGCGGGCCTTGTCTGCGTAGTGAGGGACCCATTGGGCGTAATAGGAAAAGAAGCCCAGGCATCATTTGAGGGCTCTGAGGGTGGTGGGGGGAGGGAGTTCCAATAGTTTGGGGTCATATGGTTGGGGTCAGGGCCAATGACCCCATTCTCCACGACATACCCAAGGATAGCAAGTCGGGTGGTTCCGAACACACACTTGTCCCTGTTACAGGTAAGGTTAAGAGCTTTGGCCGCTTGGAGAAATCGTTGGAGGTTGGTGTCGTGATCCTGCCAGTCGTGACCGCAGATAGTGATGTTATCCAGATATGGGAACGTGGCCTTCAGTTGGCACTGGTCCACTATCCGGTCCATTTCCCTCTGGAAGACAGAGACACCATTTGTGACATCGAATGGGACGCGCAGGAAGTGATAGAGCCTGCCGCCAGCCTCGAAGGAGGTGTAGGGGTGGTCCTCAGGGCGGATGGGGAGCTGATGGTAAGCGGATTTCAGGTCTATGGTCGAGTACACCTTGTACTGAGCTATGTGATTGACCATATCCGCGATGCGGGGTAGGGGGTACACGTCAAGCTGCGTGAACCGATTGATGGTCTGGCTATAGTCCACAACTATCTTATTTCTCTGCCCGGTCCGAACAACGACCACCTGGGGCCTCCAAGGACTTGTGCTTGGCTCAATGATCCCCTCCCTGAGCAGCCGCTACACCTCTGACTGAATGAAGGCCCTGTCCCCCGCGCTGTACCTCCTGCTTTTAGTTGCCACCGGTTTACAGTCGGGGGTCATGTTGGCGAACAGCGGTGGGGGAGGGATCTTGAGGGTGGAAAGGCTGCAAGTGGCGTCTGTAGCGCAGCCATTGGCATGGTGCTGGGTGGGATGTGTGGGTCGGTGTGTGTGTGTGTGTGGTCAGTAGCAGGGTATATGATGAAGTCCCACAAAACTGAGGATTTCTGACAGTGATTGGTGGGGGTTCTGGAAGTCGAGCCCCAATAGCACAGGGACACACAGTTGAGGCATGACCAGTAACGCAAAGTTCCAATATTCTGTGCCCTGCACCACCAATGTCGCTACACAACCCACCCGGATGTCTGTGGAATGCGATCCAGAAGCCATGGTGACCCTCTGGCTTACCGGCTGTGTCACGAGTCCACAGTTTTCACCATGTCCATGTGAATAAAACTCTCATTGCTGTCCATGTCAAACAGGCAACTCGTCCTGTGCCCCTCCACCAGGATGTCCATCATTGACCTTGCAAGCTGGTGTGGAGCGCTTGGGTCGAGGGTCACGGAGGCCAGAGTTGAATCGCCGTCTTGGTGCCCGGTAAGCACCCATGGGTCAGAGGCGGGGCGAGGTGGCGCCGACAAAGATGGCCGCCCCCATGCCTCGCACAAGGCGGGCAGGCAAGATGGTGGTGACCAAGATGGCGACCTCCATGCCTTGCACGCGGTGCTGCTCGACCCTGCTCGCGGTTTAGACTTATAGGCCTTGGCGAAGTGGCCCTTCTTTCCGCAGCTGGAGCAGGTAGCTTTTCGGGCCGGGCAGCGATTTTGGGGGTGCTTTTTGAGTCTGCAGAAGTTAAACTGCGCGGACTTGCAACTGGCAGGAGCCGTGGTCGATTACGGGGAGTTCATGGACTCGCGAGTGGCAGCAGTCAAGGTCGATTCGCCGGTGGGTGGTGGGGTCTGCAGCGTCCATGGGACCGGCAGGAGAACGCACAGCTGGACAGTGTCAGCGTTGTGCAGAGCAGCCTCCAGCGTATCGGCCAGCTTGATCGCCGAATGTAAGGTAAGATCGGCGTTTTCCAGCAGCCGCTGGCGCACGTACACTGACCTGATCCCCATAATGAAGGCATCTCGTACCAGGAGCTCCACATGCTGTTCCGCCGTCAGTCCCCTGCAGCCGCAGGCCCGCACGAGTATCTGTAGGGCCCGGACAAACTGAGCGCTCGGTTCTCCGGTCCGCTGCCGCTGTGTCGCTAAACGATGTCTTGCGTAGACGGTGTTCACCGGCCGCAGGTATTGTCTTTTGAGGGCATCCAGTGCCCCTTGGTAGGTCGGCAGGTCCCTGATTAGGGAGTATACCCGTGGACTGACCCTGGAGAGAACTTTGTGCATGATAGCAGGATCAGTCACGTGAATCTCTTCCAGGTACGATTGGAAGCATGCAAGCCAGAGTTCAAAGGCAATGGCTGCTTCGGGAGCTTGAGGATCAATTTCCAATCTGTCCGGTCGTAAAATGCTCTCCATGTTTTAAAACTGCAGCTAATAAAATTGATGCACCATCAATAACTCTCGGAGACGGGAGGCAAAAAATAGGCTTTTATTAGCTGCAAACGTGACCACGACATTTTGGAGGCTGAGGGAGGAGCAGTGCCTCCAATCACCTTTATACAGGGGTCTGTGGGAGGAGCCACAGGATCAGTCAGCAGAGGGGCATGTCCAGACAGGTATACACATAGTTTACCATAATAACAACCATTAACGTATTTTTATTATATGTAGTTGCTGTTGTCAACATTCCTGATGATGCACGAGTCACGTCAGCACGTCCCAGAGGGTCAGTCTGCCCAAGGTCACCGCCGCAATGGAGAGTGGTTGACTCTTTTGTTCTTGTTTCAAGCGCTTCATGGTTAATGTAATATGACCAAAACGTAAGAATTTGTATATTGACTGCCCAGTAATAATACCTAAAATTTGGTAAAGCTAAACCTCCATTCTTTTTAACTTTTTGAAAGTGAACTTTATTTAAACGAGAATGTTCTTCCATATATACGAAGATAGAAATGAATCAAGACAATCAGAAAAGGACTTAGGAATTAAAACAGGTAAGGCCTGAAAAAGGTATGTAAATTTAGGAAGGATATTCATTTTAATAGAGTTAATTTGACCAATCAACGATAGAGAAAGGGGCAACTAGTTTGATAGTGCCCTTTTCACATAATTCAATAGAGTAAGAACTCAAAGGACAACCTTGTCTGGTTCCATGTTGGAGTTTAAAAGAATTCTGAAAATTAGTAAGAACCCGAGCAGAGGGAGATAAATAAAGTAATTTAATCCACTGAATGAAATCAAGCCCAAAGTTAAATTTTTCTAAGGTTTTAAATTAATAATTCCATTCAACCCCATCAAAAGCCTTCTTAGCGTCTAGAGATATCATGCATTCCAATATCTCCTTAGAAGGTGAATACTTAACATTCAGTAAACGATGAATATTAAAATGGGAATAGCGATTTTTAATAAATCCAGTCTGATCATCAGATATGATAGATAGTAAAATGTTTTCAAGCCTATGAGCCAAAATTTTGGATAGAATTTTAGTATTGTGGCGACCCACTTTCTGCGCAGGCAAACTGGCTCACAAATTGCCAGCGCGCAGGGAGAGACTTTGGTAATGCACCTCTGATATCATTTCCGCCCGGAGAGGGCGGGCACTAGGGATTTAAATACCAGCACCGCGAAGTTTGAATAAACTAGTCTCAAAACGACTTACCAACTGCATGTCGTTATTTCAGCGCTGTGTGTAGTACATCGCTACATTGGTAACCCCGACGGCCCAAACAGGATTTGGACCAAAGATGACCGACTCTTCATCTGTTCACACAGTTTTGCTACAACTGCCGACTTTCTGGACGCTGCGACCATGCGTGTGGTTTAGCCAAGCAGAAGCCCAGTTCCAGATTTGGCAGATATCCTCTGATTCCACGCGTTACTATCACCAGGAGACCTTGACCAGGAGACGGCCTCCCAGGTTGCAGATTTCATACAGTCGCCCCCGGAAGAAGGCAGATATGAAGCATTCAAGGCACTGCTCATTGGGACCTTTGGCCTCTAACGGCATGAGCGGGGTGCCCACCTGCTTCACCTGGACAGTTTGGGAGACAGACTGCCATCAGCATTGATGAACGAGATGCTGTCCCCGGCTGACGGACACAAGCCCTGCCTCATGTTCGAGCAAGCATTCCTAGAGCAACTGCCCGAGGACATACATCCGCTGCTGGCCGACGCAGATTTCAGCGACCCCTGGAAGGTGGCGGCCTGGGCAGACATGCTGTGGAAAGCCAAGAGGGAGAGCATGGCGTCCATCAGTCAGATTACCAGGCCATGCGCCCAACAGCAGACCAGACCAGGCCCAGCAGGGGAGCGCACACAACACAGAGACAGGAGTGAGGCCAGTTAACAGTAGTGTTTCTACCACCAGCGGTGGGGCACAAAAGCCGGCCGTTGTTGCCCGCCCTGCCAAGGCCAGGGCTAGCTGCCGCTAATGACTATGGCAGCTGGCCACCAGGACAGCCTCTTGTACGTCAGGGACCAACAGTCGGGACGCCGCTTCTTGGTCGACTCCGGAGCAAAGATCAGCGTCTTGCCCCCGATGGGGTACAACACCCACAACAGGAAGCCAGGACCCATCCTGAGGGCTGCAAACGGCAACACGATACGAACCTATGGCACCCGCACAGTGCAGCTGCAGTTTGGTGCCAGCCGGTTCACGTGGGACCACACTGGCCACGGTGACCCAACCACTCCTGGGGGCGGACTTCTTGCAAGTTCACAGCCTGCTGGTCGACTTGCAAGGGAAAAGACTGGTACATGCCAAGACTTTCCAGATGTTCTCCCTGGGTGAAGCCAAGTTTCCGGCCCCACACCTGGACTCCATCACGCTGTCGGACAACAAATTCACCAGACTCCTGGCGAGCTTCCCATTGATTCTGACACTGCAGTTCACGGCAGCCATGCCCAGACACGGGGTACAGCACCACATTCCGACCCAGGGAACACCCCTCCACGCCCACGCACGAAGGCCCTCTCCTGGAAAAGCTCCGCCTGACGAAGGAGGAATTCAAGCGGATGGAGGAATTGGGGATCATACGGCGGTCCGACAGCCCATGGGCCTCCCCCCTGTACATGGTGCCCAAAGCAACAGGGAGCTGGAGACCATGCAGCGACTACCGCCGGCTGAACGAGGCTACGACACCGGACTGCTACCCTGTGCCGCACATTCAGGACTTTGCAGCAAACCTGCATGACGCACGGATCTTCTCTAAGTTGGACCTCGTCCGGGGATACCATCAAATCCCTTTGCATCCAGACGACCTCCCCAAAACCGCACTCATCACCCCTTTCAGCCTTTTCGAGTTCCTCCGCATGCCATTCGGCCTAAAGAATGCCGCACAGTCATTTCAGCGGTAAATGGACGCGGTGGGATGCGACCTGGACTTCATTTTCATCTATTTGGACGACATTCTCATAGCCAGCAGCAGTCGTCAGGAGCACCTGTCCCACCTCCGTCAACTCTACGCCCCTCTGAGTGAGTACGGTCTGACAATCAACCCGGCCAAATGCCAGTTCAGGCTCGACACCATTGACTTCCTGAGCCACAGGATTACAAAAGACGGGGCAACACCTCTGCCCGCCAAGGTAGACGTGGTCCACCATTTCCCCCGACCCAACACAATCAAAGGCCTTCAGGAATTCATGGGTGTGGTAAATTTCTACCACTGTTTCCTCCCTTCAGCTGCCCGAATCATGTGCCCCCTGTTCACCCTGATGTCGGGTAAGGGCAAGGACATTACCTGGGACGAGGAGTCCGCTGCCGCTTTCATTAAAACCAATGAAGCCTTGGCAAACGCCGTGATGCTAGTGCACCCCAGAACGGACGTCCCTACTGCCCTCACAGTGGATGCATCTAACACGGCAGTCGGTGGGGTGCTGGAACAACTCATTGAGGGTCGCTGGCAACCCCTGGTGTTTTTTAGCAAACACCTGCGACCACCCAAGCTCAAATACAGTGCTTTCGACCGGGAACTGTTGGCGCTCTACCTGGCAATCCGGCATTTCAGGTACTTCTTAGAAGGCAGGCTGTTCGCCGCGTTCACGGACCACAAACCGTTGACCTTCGCCTTCACGAAGGTGTCCGATCCCTGGTCGACTCGCCAGCAGCGACATCTGTTCTACATCTTGGAGTACACGACGGACATCCAGCATGTCTCGGAAAGGACAACGTCGTGGCGGACGCACTCTCCAGACCAGCTGTCCAGGCCCTGTCCCTGGGGGTTGTCTATGCAGCACTGGCGGAGGTGCAGCAGGCTGACGACAAGATGCCCAGCTACAGGACCGCAGTCTCGGGTTTGCAGCTGCAAGACTTTCTCGTAGGTCCAGGTGATAGGACCCTCCTGTGCGACGTGGCTACCGGCCAACCTCGCCCCATCGTCCCAGCAGCCTGGAGGTGGCGAGTTTTCGACTCCATACATGGTTTGGCGCACCCATCTATCAGGACAACCGTCCGGCTGGTCTCCAGCAAGTTCACGTGGCACGGGCTTCGCAAGCAGGTCAGTGAATGGGCCAGAACGTGCGCGCAGTGCCAAACAGCCAAGGTACAGCGGCACAATAAAGCCCTGCCACAGCAGTTTGTACCCACCCACCGGAGGTTCGACTATATTCACGTGGATATCATGGGCCACTTACCAGTGTCCCGAGGAGTGCAGTACCTCCTAACGGTGGTGGACCTGTTCACGAGGTGGCCAGAGGCGGTCCCGCTCACCGACACATCTGCCGATTCCTGCACCCGAGCACTGATTGCAACCTGGGTAGCATGCTTTGAGATACCTCCCACATTACCTCCGACAGAGGCGCCCAGTTCACCTCCAGCCTGTGGTCAGCTGTGGCCAGCCTGTTGGGAACGCAGCTGCACCACACAACTGCCTACCACCCACAGTCGAATGGACTGGTGGAACGCTTCCACCATCACTTGAAATCGGCTCTCATGGCCTGCCTGAGAGGATCTAACTGGGTGGACGAGCTTCCCTCGGTCCTGCTTGGAATTCGCACAGTGCCCAAAGAGGATCTGCACGCCTCGTCGGCTGAGTTGGTGTATGGCGCACCCCTGGCCGTCCCGGGAGAGTTCATACCAGCCCCAAGAGGGCAAGAGGAAGAACCCACAGCAGTCCTGGTCAGGCTACGCGAAAGGCTCGGCAACTCGGGCCCCGTACCAACTTCACAGCACGGACGTACCCCGACCCATGTACCCAGAGACCTGCAAAACTGTAAGTTTGTGTTTGTACAAAGGGGTGAACACCAGGCACCGCTACAGCGGCTGTACGAGGGGCCATTCAGGGTGATCAACAACAAAGGGTCCACGTACGTTCTGGACATTGGGGGGAGAGAGGAGGTTTTCACAGTGGACTGACTCAAACCAGCCCATGTAGACTTGGTGCAGCCGGTCACGGTTCAGGCACCGCGGCACAGAGGCAGACCTCCCATACAGAGTCCGACCCAGACTGAGGACATTGGGGGGGGAGTGTATCGCCGGTTCTGGGGGAGGGTTATGTGGTGATCCACTTTCTGCACAGGCAAACCAGCTCACAAATAGCCAGCGCGCGGGGAGAGTCTGTGGTAATGCACTTCTAATGTCATTTCCGCCCGGAGAGGGCATGCGCTAGGGATTTAAATGCCCGCGCCGCAAAGTTTGAATAAACTAGTCACGAAACAACTTACCGACTGTGTGTTGTTATTTCAGCGCTGTGTGTAGCACATCGCTACAGTATCAACATTAATTAAAGAAATTGGTCTATATGAAGAGCATTCAGTTGGGTTCTTTTTGTTTTAAGATTAAGCGAAATGGAAGCTTCATAAAAAGATTGTGGTAGCCTACCCAACTTAAAGAAATCCAAAAAGACAGAACATAAATGAGATATAAACAATGAGGAAAAAGCCTTGTAAAATTCTCCAGAAAATCCACCAGGACCCAGAGTCTTCCTGGAGTGCAATGAACGTACAGTCTTGGCAATTTTCTCATAAGAAATAGGTTGATCCAACTGCTTTCGATTATCAACAGAAAGTACAGGGATGTTTAATTGGTCTAAAAAATTATTCATTACAGTATTATCTTTAGGAGAGTCAGAACTATAAAGTTTAGAATAAAATTCTCTAAAGAATTTTTTTTCTAAATGGTCAGTTGTCCTATCACCATTAGCTTTACAAATTTCTTTAGTTTTCCATTTAGCTATAGTTTTTAATTGGTTAGCCAATAATTTACCTGTTTTGTATCCATGAATATAGAATTAACTTTTGTCTTTTAAGAGTTGGCTTTCAATTGGATATAATAAAAGAAGATCATATTTAGTTTTAATTTCAACATGTTTTTTATATAAAGCAGTATCTGGAGCTAAAACATATTTTTAGTCTAATTTTTTCAACTGATTAGCTGAATCAATTCTCTCTTTATTAGCTTTTTTCTTAACACTTGCAGTATAAGAAATCATTTGTCCTCTAATATAGGCCTTGAAAGCATCCCATATAATAAGATTGGAAGTCTCTTCTAGCATATTCTCTTCAAAAAAAAAATCTGTTTCACCAGAAACTTTAAAAAAATCCTTATCAGATAGCAAAGTTAGATTAAAATGCTAAAATCTATTTATTTGAGGGAGACCAGGAAGGTTTAAACATCGACTGTGAGGACTGTCCAGTATGTGTCTCTTTAGAAGCTAACTCTTAAAAAACTTTCTATTATTTCTCTTCTTGGATCATCACTTCCTCTGTCTTTAAATAAACTAACTGATAATTTGGTAGTTAAACATATTTTGAGGATCTGGTTACAATTTAGAAAATACTTTGGTTTTTTGAGATCTTCTCTTTCTGGTCCCATTTTTCTAACTGTTTTTTAAACCTTTTATGACCAATGTAGTTTTTAAAGAATGGGATAGATTGGGTATTAAATGCTTCCAGGATCTGTTTGTTGGAGGAAGTCTCTTTTTGTTTGTGCAACTGTCAGCTAAATTTAGCTTACCAAAAACCCACTTCTTTCGACATCTACAAATTAGAGACTTTCTGCTATCTGAATTACATACATTTCATATGAGTCCTGATAAGAACTTATTAGATGTAATTTCTAATTTGAAACCTTTTCATAATGGCTCAATATCTAATATTTATGATATGTTGTTGGGAATAAGAGAGGCTCCTTTAGACAAAATTAATAATGCCTGGGAACAGAATTTCTGAGGAGACTTGGAATTAAATTTTTAAATTGTTTAACACTTCATCACTATGTGCTCGCCACTCCCTCCTACAATTTAAAGTGGTCCACAGGGCCCTCATGTCCAGAGACAAGCTATCTAATTTTTATCCAGATATATCTCCCTATTGCGATAGATGTAACAATGGTGAGGCTTCACTAATCCATATATTTTGGACATGTCCAAAACTTGAAAAATATTGGAAGGAAGTATTACAAACTTTTTCTGTACTTTTAAAAGTAAATTTTAAGCCTAACCCTTTGATTGACTTGTTTGGTATTGTTGGAGAAAAAGGCATAACTTTGGAGACATCTGATTTGCATATATTGGCTTTTATTTCTCTTATAGCTAGGAGGGCAGTGTGGCTTAAATGGAAGGATGTTGCTCCACCTACTCACACTCAATGGTTATGTGAAGTTATGTCATGCTTAAATTTAGAGAAGATCCGTTGTTCAATTTCTGATTCTAACCAAGACTTTCAAACATTGTGGGGACCATTTTTGAACTACTTTCAAAACCTTTGATTTTTTGTTAGAGTACAGATGTTGGCTAATAACATAAATCACTATGTGATAAGGATTTTTTAATGTCTTTTTTTCTTTTCCAAACAGCTTCGACTTTGGTAGTGGGTTTTGATACTTTTCTTATAATAAAATTATTACAATTCAAATTACAATTTAATTAATGTACATGTTTGATTATGAAAAGGGTACTGCAATTGCAAGTGTGATTTAAATATAATGCATTCAGTACTATTCTATCTTTTTTTGATTCATAATATATATCCTCATGTATTCTTCTATGTGAAAATTAATAAAAATATTGAAAAGTTCTTGTTTCAAGCCCCTAAAGAAATACCAAAAAGAAAGACTATATTTAACCAAGACAGGGCCAAAGAACTTGGATTTATTGCTAAAAGCAGAAAAGATAACTTACATGGTTTTTGTACATTATGCCATAGTGATGTGGAGATTAAGGGAAAAAGTGTCGATGAACGACACACTACCACAGATAAACATAAAGTTAACACTTGCATTGCTGATACATCATCATTGTTATCATTTTTCTCCCCAGCTCGATCAACTCAAGATGACAAAATCTTGGCTGCAGGATAGTGTATCATGCTGTGAAGCATCATCAGCCATACAGAAGCATTGATTGTTGAGTAAAAGTTGACAAAGAAACATACAGTGACTTATTGATAGTGAAAGATGTAACATATGGGAAAACTAAAGCAAAAGCTCTGTGTGCAAATATTCTAGCACCGTATTCTGCACAAAAGCATGTGGAGTATACCAAAGAACATGGCTTGCCCTTTTCAGTAGCAACTGCTGCTTCAAACAAATGTGCAACAAGGTGTTTCCCAATACCTCTGAGATACTGACATTTTGAGAAGGGAGTGCAACATGTGTAACTTGACTTTTACAGCGATAACAATGAATCATCATAGGACATAATAAATCACCTACTGGTTAAACTAGAGACATCAGAACTGGATCTGAATGAAGTTTCTGCATACACTGCTGACAGTGCAAGTGTAAACTATGGAAAACACAACAGCGTTTATCAAAAACTGAAAATGGCTCAAAAGAACATTATTGCTGCAAAATGTCTGGCCCATATTTTGTACAATGCAATAAGATTTGCCACAGGAAAACTGGAAATTGATGTTGAAAATATTGTGCTCAACATGTACAACCATTTCAGCATCTCAGCTAAAAGAACAGCACAGTTAAAGGAATTCTGTGAGTTTGTGGATGTTGTTAATTGTAATCTGTTACTGCATGTTGTGACTAGATGGCTCTCCCTTTTGCCATCTATTGACAGAATACTTAAATGCTGAGAAGTCCTAAAAAGTTATTTTCAGAGTCTAGGTGAGAAGGAGTGCCACAAGGTACTGTGAAAGTGCTTTGGAGATGAAGGAAATGCATGTGAATCATCAAAGATCTATTTCTTCTTCCTCAGTCACACTCTTAAATTGTTCTCAGACACTACTGAAGCACTAGAAGCCAAGTCATTCAGCATAATTTCAGTATTTAGGCTAATGGCTTAACTGAAAAGGAAACTTGAGAGAAGAATAAAGGACTGGTTTTTTTTGGCTTTGCAATGAACACCAAGTTTAGCCAGCTTACCCCCGATGTGTCTAAGAAATGTGAAGCAGACTTCATTGTTTTCTATGAAAGAGTGATAAAGTACTTAAGTAACAGGTATGACTTCTCTGAAAACAGCTTTCATAATGAAGTGTCAAAATTGAGCCTAACAAGAATTCTGTGATGCAGCCAAGGCCTGTAACTTTCAAGATATTGATATGGATGAATTACATGAAGAGGATGGGATTGTGGATCAATACTCCTGAGATGGTAGATCTTCCCCATGTGCTGTTCCTTATCGTGGTGGGGAGGTTCATGTGCCTTAATGATCCTGGGAGCTATACCAGCTGGGACTTCAGTCCCTGATAGGTTCAACCCTGCTGGGCAGGTTCCAGGTAAAGGGCCAGGTGAATACAGCATCTGATCCTCCAGATTGGGGGTTGGGCATAGGGCCAGCAACCCTACCCTGTAAAATCTTTACTGCTACAGAAACCAAAACAAGGAAATTTATTGATGCCAGTGAGAGGAGTGATGCAGAACTGGGAACAGATATTATGATGGACGGAGATTGAAGCCACTAGGACATCTCTGGACTGAGAGCTAATCTTCTTTCACCCAAAGAAACTATCCATATTGGATGCTGGAATGTTCGAACTTTATATCAAATTGGAAAGCCTGCACAGACTATCAAAGAGAAGCATAACTACTGACTGCAGCTGCTTGGAATACAGGAAACACATTGGACAGATTCTGGAAAGCGACCCCTAGCATCTGGTGATACAATCATATGGTCAGGCCACAAGGACAACCACCATTTACAAGGTGTGGCACTCATCATGGACAAGGACACCTCGAGGGCCTTATTAGAATGGAACCCCATCTATGAAAGACTCCTATATGTTCATTTAAACTCTCAGTTCGCTAAACTGTCCATAATTGTGCTATGTGCACCTACTGAGGATGCGGAAGAAGAAACTAAAGATGAGTTTTATAACAGCCTTCAAGCTGCAGTGGAGAAGATCCTGAAACACGATGTGCTCATTATAATGGGGGACCTTAATGCAAGAGTTGGGAGTGAAAACAGCAATCGCCAAAGTACTGTTGGAAGGCATGGTGTTGGAGTCATGAATGACAATGGTGAAAGACTTTGTAACTTTTGTGAAATGAAACGTCTTGGGTTTCTGGTGACATCATCATCGAGAATGGCAGCTTAAGTCATTAGCTCCTCTGGAAAAACGTGTATTAAGCCCCGTTAAACCCATCAAATATAATATTTTTCAAAAAATATTTGAACTGAAAAGAGGGGCCAAAATGTTGAAAAAGAATGGAAATAAAAAAAGCGACACTGCGGAGCCTGCAGCCGAGAGGAGCGCAGCGAGCGGCTCTCCGACCCGACCGCGTGCCAGTGAGGTGGATGCTGGGCCTCATTCAGATGAAGCAGCGAATATGTTCAAAATTCTGAAAGAGATAAGGGAGTTCCAGAAAGAAATAGAGCAGCAGCTACATGATATTAAGTCAAAGCTCGCCAGCGTCAATCAAAAAATAGCGGTGGCAGAGACTCGAATTGAGAAGGTAGAAGATTGCGTTCAAAACATGGAACGGATACTTATTAAGACAATAAAAATATTACATCACCAAGAAGGTAAACTGCTTGACCTGGAGGGAAGATCACAGCGGAAAAATATCAGAATCTACAATGTTCCCAAAGGAGCGGAGGCTCGTCTATGACGGAGTTTGTCGGAAAGTTACTGTGGGATGCGTTGGATCTTCCCTTAGCTATGGAGCTGGAAGTCGAAAGAGCCCATCGTGTGCTCGTCCCGAAACCTGTCCGGGATAGAAACCCACGCTCAATAATAATAAAATTCCTTTGTTACAGCACCAAGGCAGAGATCCTACGAAGGGCCTGGGGTAAGAAGAGAGTGTTTTTCGACGATAAATTAATATATTTTGACTAAGATTACCTCCCACCACCCCCCCCCCGTTCCTGCAGAAACACAAAGAATACTCTGAAGCAAGGAGAGTACTAAAGCAAAAAAAGACTAGATTTTAAACTCTGTACCCTGCTAAACTTCAAGTGTTTTATGGCAACGGGACGTGGTTGTACCAGACAGTGGAAGAGGCGACTACAGACATGAAGGCCAGAGAGTTGCCCGTCAGCATGACCAAAACGAAGGAAAGCCTGGCTGAGGAATTGTCCTGCTCTGCTTGGGAAATAGTGCGAGAATCGAGAAGGCAGGAGATGGGAGAAGGCCGAGAGAAATATATCAGGAAGAGACTGGGAGTTTCCCAAAGACAGTCCTCACCCCCTTCAGAGAGCCATAAGGTTTGGCTAACTTTAAAAATGTTGAGAAGCTAAACAGAAAAAAAAGTACACGGTGATATACCTATCTTGAGAAATACTTATTATAATGTGGATTTTATATTATTTAGTTGTTATTCTTTAGTCTCTCACTTACTTCTTTTTCCCCACCAAAATGAGAATATATATATGTGTGCATATATGTGTATGTGTGTGTGTGTATATGTATGCATGTATATATATTTGTGTGTGTGTGTGTACATATATAGGAGGAGTACACAGGGAAATCTTTTCTGTGTAATGGATTTGTTCACTGACTCTTATGAATACTGCAATGGGGGCCCTCAACTCACAAGTAGGAGGGGTTATCCCCCACGGCTAGACATTTCCTCTAGCTCAACGCAGGGTCATCTACCAGAGACCTCAGCCTTGGAATCACACGTTCGTTGCCATTTTTGTTATTATTTGTGTTTCTTGGTTCTTATTTGTTCAGGGGGTAGATCGATTAAGCTTTATTTTAATTTCAAAGATACATTGACAGATAAATACAGATAGCTAAGGACAAGGTAAAATTCATTTTGTTTAATGTCAATGGACTATTAAATCCAATCAAATGCAAGAGAATTTTATCCAAAATGAAAAAAGAACAAGCCCATTTAGTATAATTACAGGAAATTCATTTAAGTGATAATGAGCATTAAAAAACTAAAGAGAATGGGCTTCACTAATCTGTTTTTCTCCTCATATAAATCAGGACATAGGAGAGGAGTTGCAATTCTTATCTCAAGTAAGCTAAATTTTGAAAAAGTATTCGAAATGGGAGATAAAGAGGGCAGATATATTCTGGTAAGGGGGAATATAGACGGAAATTCAGTTACTCTATTGAATATATACGCACCCCTGGGAAGTGATACTGGTTTCTTTCAGAAAATTACTGATATTATGGTAACAGAAACAGAAGGTCTCCTGATAAGCAGGGGAGGGGTGACTTAAATTTACAATTACAACCAAACTTAGACTCTTCCAATAGAAAAATCTATGAAACAAAATCTTTACATAAGAAAGTTAATACACTTTTTGAGGATGTTGGTTTAATTGATATATGGAGGGACCTTTTCCCTGACAGAAGGGATTACACTCATTATTCTGCTCCCCATTCTGTATATACAAGAACAGACTATTTCATAACATTTGGAAAAGACAAAGACAAAATAAACACCTGTGGAATTGGGACAATAGATGTAAGTGACCATGCACCTATATACTTATCTGTTGATTTTGACCTACAACCAAAGAATACTATTTGGAAACTAACTTCAAGTCTCCCCAATGATCCATGCTTTAAGGAACAAATTAAAAAAGAAATTGGTCTCTACTTAGAGTTTAATGATAATGGAGAGGTTTCACCTCCCATTTTATGGGATACTTTGAAGGTGGCCTTAAGAGGGAAAATTATAGCGATATCTTCATATAAGAGAAAAAAAGGAATAAAACATTAGAGGAATTATAAAATAGGCTGAAGGAACTAGAGAAAAAACACAAATTGAATTTGGCACATGATACATTAGGGGAAATTAAAAACTAGGAATGAAATAGTTTGGCTATGCAAGAAATCAGGAAAAACTTAATGTTTCTGAAACAGAGACATTATGAAAGTGGATCAAAATCTATGAAAATACTGGTGTGGAAACTGAAAAAACAAGATAGCAGAAAATACAATTCATAGAATTAGGGACCCAAGAACGAAAGTGATAAAAAGTAAGCTAAGTGAAATTCAAAAAGCTTTTGAAGTGTTTTACAAAACTCTATATTCCAAAGTTCCAGGGGGAAGCATAACCCAAATTGACACCTTCTAGAGTTACCCACTTTAAGTGAAGAATAAAATAGAACGATGACTGCTGACATAACTGAAGTTGAATTAAAAGCTGCAATTAGTAGGCTTAAATTAAGCAAGTCACCAGGATCAGATGGGTGTATGGCAGAGTGGTACAAAGAATTTAAAAATGAGATAATTCCTGTTTTACTCCCCACACTGAACTGGGCTCTAAAAAAGGCACAAATGCCACCCAGTTGGAAGGAAATGATAATCTCAGTTATACCGAAAGATGGCAAGGATAAAATGGAATGTGGGTCATTTAGACCAATATCCATTCTTAATGTAGATAAGAGGTTATTTACCTCCATCATGGCCAAACGATTAGAAGAGTTTCTACCCACACTGATACGTAACGATCAGACAGGTTTTATACAACAATGCCAGACACGAGACAATATACAAAGGACACTTCACATTATGGATCATATACAAAAAAATAAAATCGAAGCAATAATGATAAGCGTGGACGCTGAAAAAGCATTTGATTTGGTTAATTGTAATTTACAGAGTTTTACATAGATTTGGTTTCCAAGACACAATTATTAAAACTATACAGACACTATATGACAATCCTACTGCTAGGATTAAAATCAATGGATATTTATCAAATAGTCTTATCCTAGAAAGGGGCACAAGACAGGCTGTTGCATGGTCACCGCTACTCTTCACGTTATATCTGGAACCATTAGCTCAATACATCAGACAAAATGAAGATATCAGAGGAATTACTATTAAAGGGACAGAGCATAAATTGGCTTGTTATGCGGATGACATTTTGATCTATCTAGGGTAACCAACATACTCTTTACCTAAATTGATGCAATCCTTTGAACAATATAGTCAATTATGAGGATACAAGATCAACATAGATAAAACCCAATTACTTTCATATTACTATAGCCCACCAAGAGAAATTGAAAGTAGATACCTCTGGGCATGGCACACAGAGTCTTTCAAATATTTGGGCATCATTATGCCAAAAGATTTGGCAAAATGATCAGAATGTAATTATCAGCCTTTATATAAAAAAATTAAGGAAGATGTGGCAAGATGGAACCTGATTCCTTTTTTCAGTCTCAGTTCAAGGATTGAGTCTATTAAAATGAATATACTGCCCAGACTGTTATATCTCTTTCAGACCCTACCAATGGAGATTAATCAAAATCAATTTAATGAATGAAACAAAATGCTGTCAAGGTATATTTAGTAGGGTAAAAGGCCTAGAGTTTGCCTCAAAACTTTGCAATTAGCAAAGGAAAAGGGGGGATGGGGCCTACCTTCTCTTAGAGATTATTATTTTACAGCACAGTTGAGAGCTGTGATATGTTGGTGCAACCCATCATATGATGCTCAATGGAAAAACATTGAGGAGCGGGTACTTCCCATCCCCATACAAGCAATTCTGGCTGATAACAACCTGCAAAGGTACATAAATACTATTGATAACCCAGGGGTGAAATTGACTCTTAAAATATGGAAAACTACTATAAAAGAATATAACCTAGAGGGAGATATTGCAATTCTTAAATGGTGTGCATATGACTTGGATTTTACACCAAATAAATTTGATGCTAGATTTAAGGACTGGACAGCTAAAGGAATAACAGTTCTTTGCAACATAATGAAAGAAGGAACACTGTTCAGTTTTGAAATGCTTAAAGAGAAACACTTATTAGTAAAACAAGATTTTTATCAGTATTTACAGATGCGACAATATGTTAATAAGACACTTAAAAATGTAACCAAGGCAAGTACATGCTTGATAGAGCTCTTTAGAAAAGCATATAATTCAGATAATGGTAGTAGAATCATTTCAAGCACGTATAAGGGGTTGTCAAATCTTAAAATACATTCGACTTCATACATTAAAACAAAATGGGAGAAGGAAGGAGGGATAATTATATCTGAGGAAGAATGGACAACAATATGGAGATATCAATGGAAGTGTACCAGTTCACAGAAATGGAGGGAGTTTGGATGGAAAAACTTGATAAGATATTTTATTACACCCTCTCAGAAATCCCATTATGATAGTAACCTCCCTGTTTGCTGGAGAAATTGTGGAAATCAAAATGCAAATCATTATCATATTTTTTGGGACTGCCCTATTATCAAAAGCTATTGGAGGGGGATACACAATGCACTACAAGACATCTTTAAATGTGAAAGACCCTTAGAGAGTAATACCATATATTTTGGATATATACCTTAAGAATGGTTGAAAAGAGATAAATATTTAATGAATATACTGTTGGTGGCTGGTAAAAAGACTCTTACTAGGAAATGGTTATCACAGGAGAGCCCCACTTTAAATACATGGATGGAAATTACAATGGACATTTACAAAATGGAGAAGATAACAGCATCTGTTAATCATAAGCTGGAACAATTTGATTCATACTGGGAAAAATGGTTTAACTACATGATGCCTCATAAGCCTGATTTTATTCTCACAAATCAATGAATCTGTTGTAAAAAAAAAGATCACCTCCTACTTGTACATAGTTCTTTCCTTTTGCTTATTTTCTCTTTCCACTCTTTTCTATAAGTGTATACCTCAGATAAATACTTTGTGGAGATTTGTGATATATATGATTATATGATATGTATGTACAATGTCTGAAATACATCTTATGGAAATGTATGTTTGATGATGAACTTCAATAAAAAAATTACAAAAAAAGGAATGAACCATCTTACAGCAGGAGGCACCATTTTCCAGCATAAAGATATCCATAAAGTCATGTCGAAATCCCCAGATGGGAAAACAGAGATGCAACATTAATAACTCTGAGACGTGGGTTAAGGTAGGCTTTTATTGGCTGGAAGAAAGCACAAGCAGCAAGTGACCACCTCACAACATCCTGGAGACAGAGGAAGGGTCTGTGCCTCCAATCGCCTTTATACCGGGGTCTGTGGGAGGAGCCACAGGAGCAGTCAGTGGGGGCTGGGGGGGGGGGCGTATCCAGACAGGTATATGTAGTTCACCACAGAAAGAAACCAAGAAAAGAATGCTGAGTACAACTTCCCGTCGCCTGAGGGAGAGACTTGCTGCTGAACATGCCGAGAATGACAAGGATATTAAACAAAACTGCAGAAAGGACAAGCGACAGTAAAAATATGGATATGAGAACGTTATACAAAATAACCAAGTGCATGAAGGGGAACTTTGGAAACAAGTATGATATTGCTATAAAAGCAAAGGATGGCAATATTATCAAAAACAAGAAAGGAATAACCACCAGATGGAAAGAACTTTTGAAGCAGTTTTGAATAGACTAACACCTTGAGAAACCCCTGACATCTGTGAGAGTAATGAAGACCTTGATATCTCCACGGAACCACCCACAGATGAAGAAGTCCAGCAAGCCACTAAGAAAATGAAATCAGGAAAGGCACCTTTAGGTGACATAAGTGCAGAAATGCTTAAGGGAGGTGGCAGAGAAATGTACCGTGTGCTGTGTCAAATCTTTAACACCATCTGGAAAAGTGAAGAAATACCCGAGGAGTGGAAAACTGGACTTACTGTAAAACTGCCGAAGAAAGGAGATTTGAGTATATGCGACAACTGGAGAGGTGTTACACTCCTCTCAATTACAAGCAAAGTTTTCAGTCGCATCTTATTAACTCGGCTCTAAGAGGTTATGGAAGATATCATCAGGAAAGAACAAGTTGGCTTTAGTCGATCTTGCATAGACCATATATTTGTACTAAGACAAGTTCTCGAACAACCTGCAGAGTGGAACAGCAATCTTTATGTACTATTTGTGGACTTCAAAAAAGCATTTGACGGTATCCACCGAGAAACACTCTGGAAAATTTTAAGAATATACGGATTTCCCCAAAAAATTGTAAACGTTATCCAAATGATGTACAGCGACTTTCAGTGTAAGGTGATTTGTGGAAAGCAACTGACTGAAAGCTTCAGGGTATGCACAGGAGTTAAACAGGGATGTATCCTATCACCTTTGCTCTTCATTTTAGCAATGGATTGGCTTATGAGAGAAACAATCACAGTAAAGAAACAGGGTATTCAATAAACACTTACCTCAACACTGACTTAGTTTTTGCCGATGATATCAGTCTGCCGATGTGAGTCGTCATTGTGACATTCAGGAGAAATCAGACAGACTTACATCATATGCATTGCAACTTGGGATGAACATTCAAGTGAGAAAAAGAAAGATCATGAAGTTGAACGCTTCGAACCTCCAACCAGTAATCATCAATAATCAGCAAGTGGAAAAGGTAGGTGAGTTCACGTACCTTGGGAGTAAAGTTAGCACTGATGAAGATAGCGGTAAGGACATATTAGCAAGACTATCTAAAGCAAATCAAGCTTTTGGCAGCCTCAATGCAGTTTGGAAATCCACGCAACTCAAACTTAACACCAAAATCATAATTTTTAAAAGCAACATCCTAAGCGTGCTACTTTATGGAAGTGAATGTTGGAAGATGACAAAAGACATCTGCAAGAAACTTGACACTTTCCAGACAAAATGACTACAACGTATCAAAAAGTTCTTCTGGCCTGAGAAAATCAGAAACCAAGACCTGGTTACATCTTGCAATATGGAATCAGTCTCAGTTTGTGTGAAGATGATGGAGATGGCTGGGCCATGTAATGAGAATGCCAAATGATCAACTAGCAAAAGTAGCGCTAAGATGGACCCCACAGGGATAGCGAAGTAGGGGCAGGCCCAAAATGACGTGGCGAAGATCTGTGGAAGCAGAACTGAAAGAAGTAGGCATGAACTGGGTAGCGGCAAGCTGACTGGCAGAAATGGAAGACCCTGGTGGAGGCCCCGTGTGCCACCTAGGCACTAAGGGTTCAGACGACGAGATGGTAGATAGCCACAGTGAAGAACGTTATCTCAGGCTGTTCAGTAAATCTGAGGTCTCTTTTACAAACCTGAAGAAGGTGAGTGTTTATATCTTCACTATTCCGTGCAGCAATGCTCACACAGAACAAGCCATTGCAATGATGACATCAGCTTGGAGAAACGAGAGGAACCATCTGCAAGTGGACTCAGTCAAAGCAGAGCTCCAAATATGTAACAACTTCTCAGAAGAGTGCCCAGCCATGTACAAAAATCTCCTGGTCATCAGAAAACTCCTGGAGATGGCAAGTAAAGGGCAGAAATACAAAAAAAATTTAAACCTGGCAGCCCATGGTAGGCTATTTCTTTTAGTTCGTGAAGTGAGTTAATTTGGTTAGCATATCTGCTTCAGCAGGAGTAAAAAAGAATATTCATTTCTTTTAGTTCTTTATTTGTACTGTATGAATGCATGTATGTAATAAGCAGAATGATGAATCATTGAATAGGAAAAAGAACTAGCAGAAAATCACTGACTTACCATTCGAATTCGAATGCAAAGTAAAGGGAGTTTCAATTTTTATTGACTCCTCTATTGCATTTGTCCAACATGATATCTGTTCGGATCCGAATGGTAGATTTTTGTTAATTACGGGCTTACTTTGTAATAAAAAGATTGCTATGGTTAATGTTTATGCTCCAAATGTGGATTGTCCTGATTTTTTTATAAGTCCTTATTTACTTCTTTTCCTAATCTAAATGAATATAAGTTGATAATGGGTGGTGATTTTAATTGTTGTTTAAATCCTTTGATGGAAAAATCTATATCTACTCAGACTTTACCCAATAAGTTGGCCACTTGTATCAACTCTTTCATGATTGATAATGGAGTTTTTGATATTTGGAGATTTCGGCATCATAAGGACAAAGAGTTTTCTTTTTTCTCACATGTTTATCATTCTTATTCGAGAATTGATTATTTTTTTATTGACTCTTGTTTGATTCCTTCGGTAAATGGTTGTGATTATGATATTATAGCTATTTCTGACCATGCTCCATTAAAACTTTCTATTAAATTTATGGATACAGTTCCTAATGCTAGACAATGGCGATTTGACTCTACCTTATTGCAAGATCCGGACTTTATTAAATTTATGAACGAACAGATCGACTTCTTCTTTTCAACCAACTCCACAGAAGATATTTCTTATGGAACACTTTGGGACACTCTTAAAGCATATATACGTGGGCAGATTATCTCTTACTCTGTTGGTCTGAGAAAACACATAAAGAAGGAAGCTCTTTTATTGGTTGATAAAATTAAAGAGATTGACAAGAAATATTTGATTACTCCTAGTAAGGAGCTTTACAAGCAAAGGGTTGAACTTCAACAGAATATAGTTTATTACTTACATCTTCGATTGAAAATCAACTGATGAAGTCCAGATCTGATTTTTATATACATAGTGATAAATCGGATAAACTGTTAGCTAGTCAATTGAAGAATGCTTTGGTTAAACGTCAAATTACTAAGATCCATCAGCAAAATGGGGATTTGACAGTTAACCATGATGAGATAAATAAATCATTTCAAGATTTTTATACTTCCCTGTATCATTCTGAATTTCCTCAGGATTGTAGTACCATGTGTGATTTTCTTGAGAAATTGAATTTCCCAAAATTATCACCAGATGATCTTTCAATATTGGAAACTCCTATGACTGATGTAGAAATCAAAGGGGTTATTTCCTCCATGAATTCAGGGAAAGCACCTGGTCCGGATGGGTATACAGCAGAATTTTAAAAATGTTTTTCCGCTATTCTCTCTCCTTGGTTATATAAGGTTTTTGAAGAAGCAATTAGATTGGGCAATTTGCTACAATCTTTTTATAGAGCTTCCATCTCTTTAATATTGAAGAAAGATAAAGACCCTACTGATTGTGCATCCTATAGATCAATATCCTTATTGAATGTAGATTCCAAGATTTTTTCCAAGTTACTTGCATCCAGGTTGGAGAAGGTATTACCCCAAATTATCTCGGAAGATCAAACTGGTTTTATTAAAAATTATTATTCTTTTTTTAATGTTAGGAGGTTATTGAATATTGTGTATACTCCTTCACATAATATTTCAGAATGTGTTATTTCATTAGATGCTGAGAAAGCATTTGACAGAGTTGAATGGCCATACTTATTTAATGTGTTGGAGAAGTTTAATTTTAGTCTGACATTTATTTCCTGGATTAAACTGATTTATCACACTCCAGTAGCCTCGGTGTTTACTAACAATCAAAGATCTCCCTTTTTTCATCTATTTTGGGGCACTAAACAAGGCTGTCCTCTTAGCCCAATATTATTTGATATTGCTTTAGAACCCTTGGCAATTGCTGTCAGAGAATCACAGGATATTCTTGGTATTAATCATGGGACAGATATTCATAAGTTATCTTTGTATGCAGATGATTTATTATTATTTATTTCTAATCCTGAGAAATCCATTCCAGTAGTTTTATCATTGTTGGCTCAATTTAGTGATTTTTCTGGATATAAATTAAATCTTAATAAGAGTGAATTGTTTCCTTTAAATAGACAGGTCCCAATTTATGGAAATTTACCTTTTAAATTAGTTAATGACTCTTTTATTTACCTAGGGATTAAAATCACAAAAAACCATAAAGACTTATTTAAGGTTAATTTTGTACCCATAATTGATCAGATTAAATGCTTGTTTACTAAGTGGTCACCATTATCTTTATCTCTGATAGGTAGGATTAATACTATTAAGATGGTTATTTTACCTAAGTTCTTATATATTTTTCAAGCGGTACCAATTTTTATTCCGAAATCTTTTTTTACTAATGTTGATTCAAAAATTTCCTCATATATATGGCAGAATAAAAATCCCAGGTTAGGTAAAATATACTTACAGAAGGCAAAGAAGGAAGGTGGATTAGCATTGCCTAATTTTAGATTTTATTATTGGGCAGTTAATATCAGATATTTGATATGTTGGTTGAAAGATTGGGATGGATCTTTTAGCCCTCATTGGGTGAGCCTGGAAATTAAATCAGTACCAGGTTTTGCCCTGGGTTCTATTTTGGGGACTTCTCTCCCCTTCGCTCTTTCTAAATTGCTGAAACGAATTGACAACCCGATAATTAAACATACTTTACGTATATGGTTTCAATTTCAGAAATTTTTTGGGTTGACTCAGTTTGTTTTAAATATTCCTATTCTATCCAGTTGTTTTTTCCACCGATTATAGACCAAGCTTATTCGGCTTGGAAGACTAAGGGATTACTACGATTTTCTGATTTATTTTTGGATAATTGTTTTATGTCTTTTGAGCAATTATCTAATAAATATAATTTGCCTAGATTGATTTTTTTAGATATTTACAGATTAGGAATTTTTTAAATACTGTACTTCCTACTTTTCCAAATTTTGTGTCTTCAGGTATTTTGGAGAATTTGTTTGAATTAAACCCCTTTCAGAAAGGGCTTATATCAAAACTTTATAATATAATTATGAAGATACGTTCAGAGCCCCTTTATAAGACAAAAAATGATTGGGAAAGAGAGCTTAACCTTAGTATTCCTATTGAGAATTGGGATAGAATTCTTCAATTAGTTAATACATTATCTATATGTGCCAAACATTCATTAATACAGTTTAAGGTCATACATAGGGCCCATATGTCCAAGGATAAATTGGCTCATTTTTATTCCTATATAAATCCTATTTGTGATAGATGTCAATCTGAAATAGCGTCTTTAACTCATATGTTCTGGCCGTGTCCGCTTTTGAAAAAATATTGGAAAAATTATTTTTGATATTATCTCTGCGGTATTGAACATTGATTTACAACCTCATCCTGTTACCGCAATTTTTGGTTTACCAATGATGGACTCACTTCATTTATCTTCTTCTGCCTGTTGAATGATTGCATTTCTTACACTAACGGCTAGAAGATCTATTTTGTTGAATTGGAAGGAAATTAATCCTCCTACTGTATTTCATTGGTTTTCTCAAACTATGTTATGTTTAAGTTTAGAAAAAATTAGGTGTATTTGACACTTCTACTAAATTTGAAAATATATGGAGACCATTTATTCAATATTTTCATATGATGTAATAGGACCCTGTTCCAGGCCTTTTTGATTTTCCAGTTTTGCTTTCATATATGTCAAGAGGATCGGAGTTGACGACACTGATGATTTTGTATTTTTGTGAGATATTATAAACAACCTTTTTATTTTCTCTCTTTTTTATTTTCTTTTTTCTTTTTTGTTTTTTTCTTCTATTAGTTATTAGATTTTTAGTTTTTGCATAATGAATTTTTTTTCTTTTTTCCTTTTTATTTTATATTATGATACACCTAGGTTTGCTTTGTCTACTTGTATATTGTATCTTTTACGATGTGGGAATACTCATTTATACTGTAATCATTGTTTTTGTAATCTTTTATAGTTAGTACATTTTTAATCTCATTATCTATGTACCAATTTTATTTTGTTGTTATTAATAATGATAATAAAAAATGGACAAAAAGAAAGAAAATCACTGATTAATGATGAAATAGCTAGGTTTTTGCTGGATTATTATAGGCAAAAAAGTATCATGTTAGAATTTTTATTTATTAAAATAACTAAACTGATCATTTGCTTGCATTTGTTGTTTTTACAATATGGTTTAAATTTTATTTTTCGAAACGCACTGTATATAGATGGTAACCTATGACCACGTATGCAATGCTCTCCTTTTAGGAAATTTGGAAATGATCACCCTAACGGGAATGGAGAACGTGTCGTGTTTAGTGAAAGAATGGAAGCAACAGAATCTGCTGCAAGGACAACGTGTTGAACAGTACAGGTGGGACGTTTCGGGAAGAGTGCGAATTCGGAAGAGAGGCAAGGGGGATCAAGGAAAGGGGCAGGCAAAATGGGAAGGAAGTGGGGATAGGAATGTAGCTGATCCATGTTCTACAGTCTACTTAAGCATTTATTTTCCAGATACCGTACTGTATTCAGATATTTTCCTGAGGCGGCGACATGAGGTTTGGCACCCTCGATTTCTGAGCCTGGAATAAGGAACGAAAACCCCGGGTTGATGGAGCCACCTGCTGGAAACGAAAGTGCAAGCGCTCCTGAGCGGAACGACTTTTTCAGGAAACATGGGCCGGCCGGGCAGCTGTGCGGTGCCGGACAGAGCCGCCGCGGAAGGGTAGGACCTGCGGCTCGGCGCGGTTGCGAAACGATGCAAGGAGCCGGCAGAAGGTACGGTAACCGCGCTCAGCGCCCGTCACCTCCCCGAAACCCGAATCGCAGGCAGCCGTCTGTGCGCCGGTAAAATGCTCGCAGGGCCTCAGCCCTGAACCGTCTGGGGGAGTGGGGTCCTTCATTCAACACCTCAATGCATCAGTTCTTCTCTGGCAACATTTATATTAAAATGTGCATTTAATTTTTCAGTCATATTTGAGTAATCTTATATATATATATATATATATATATATTGCTTTTTTGAAGCATTATTATTCGTTTAAAGACTTCATTACGGGCTATACGTGAGTCTACCCGAATTGCGCACGTCATCACGCTGCCGCATGAACCGCGCCTCATTTGAAGTGAAAGTCGGAAGTCAGATTCTCGGCGGCTGCTTGGCCTTTGTTTTGAAATGACAACGCATCAGAAAAACGTAACCTTTTAGCTCCTGATCCAAGTTCACTTGCAAACAAAGTTCTAACCCGCGTGTTTTGTTTGGATTTCAAGCATCTGCAGATTTTTTTCGTCTTCTAACTCATGATCTTATTTTTTGTTCCTGGTTTTAGATGTAGAACTTTAAGACTAAACAGTTGTCTTACTGTAGTAACGATAATGCGTGAATAACTTTCAACAGCAAACTTTGGAGACGTTTTGCTTGGAATGTATTAACACAACGTTGGATCATTTGGAAAATGAAATACTACTAATAATTTTCAAAAAAACTAATTTTTCATGACTTTGTTCTGTCCTTTATACGTATCGTGGGTTACTCATAAAGAAACACATTCTGGAAGAACATAACTAGAACTTTTATTTAACAGCAACCATGATTGACACTGCTACGCTTCTAGATTATTCCATCATTTCTGGGCATGCTCAGAACTCTGTCCAATCACGTTCTTATACATGATGTGATATCACCACATCTTCCTTTCCTTCAAAAGAAAAACAATTAGCAACATTAATCAAAATAAATGCATAATTTAACATGTCTATCAGTCTCTCTGGGGGTTTACGAACACAAGTAGACTTTCTAAGTGGTTCACACAGTTCTTGTGTTTCGTTGTTATTTTCATGTTTCGTCTGGTCTGCATCAGTTAATTGAAACCCTGAAGCCGGCTCTTTCTTGAGGTCTTTGTGATTTCTTCTTAACACTGCTCCTTTTTCTATTTGGACCATGTATGATCTGGGTTGAACCTTCAAGTACTGTAGCTTTCTTAATTCCTTCCACTTCCATTTGTAATGAAATACGAATCTTCTTTTCTTCATCTAATTCATTCTTCATTGACTGTATTTTTTTATGCTGAGACTTCATTTCAATAAAACTTCTCAATTTCTTCTCTTGTGCTTTTACTTCTTCAAAGGGATCCTGATTCTTGTCACTCTGCCTTCAGATCAGTATTGTACTGTAGCGGCAAGTTTAGTAACAAAGGGATGGGTCTGGGATCTTCCTTTATGACTTCTTTTACCTTTGCCACATTAGAATCAAACTGTTCTCTTTGATCTTTCATCAAGTCACTGTATTCTGACTCTGTGTCACTGTCAGGACTAAGAATCTTTTCACCAAATTCAGTCTCTCAGGCAGCTAAACCAAGTATATTGACTGTACATTTCTTGGCATGACCACAAATGAAAGTGTGTGCACACTATTTTTGTGTGATACTTTCACCACACATGTTCCTTTAACTGGAATGTCTGCACCTGAATACCCAGTCACTTTTATATTTGTCTGATGTAACATTGGTCTTGTCTTTAATGCAAGATTCTTCAAGAATATTTACTTGTGCTCCAGTATCCAATTTAAACAGAATATTGTTTTGATTCACTTGCAATGGCACAGTCCAGTCATTCTTACTTTGTTTTCACAAAGCACATCAATATAAAACTCCTCACATTCATTTTCAAGCTCTGCATTTATGGTTTTTAATTTCCTTTCTATTTCTGCAACAACGTGAAAAGTTATTACTCTTACCGCAGTCGTTGCACATTTTCTGTCACTTTTTGATCAGTGCTGCCGCCCACAGCAATCACATAATTTTTTTCTTTCAGATGACGTCTTGCTCTCTGTTGGTTTCATTTTCACTTCATTATTGTTTCTAATATGTTCGCGCTTTACAGCGTCTACGCAGCTGTCAATAAAAAGCTCTTTTGCCTGTGACACCACAGTTTCTGAAGCTTTACACAGACTCGAACCTTTTTCCAGGTTAATGTCTTGTTCTCTTAACAGTCTTTCTCTCAGACCATTATCCAAAATGTCATAAACAATTCCGTCTTTAATGAGAGAGTCTGTGAGCTCTGCAAACTTGCAAGTTTTACTGTGGTGCCTCAACTCTATAACAAATTGATCAATCATTTGACTAAGTCTCTGCCGACATTTGAAAAATTTGTACTGTTCTTACGTCACATTGCCTTCGATATACAAAATGGGTCAGATTTGTCCATTATCGCTTTTAGATTCAAATTATCTCCATTCTCAAAAGTAAAATGATTTTATACCTCAATGGCGTCGTCACCAATCACGTGGAGTAGGATGGCAGCTCTCATTTTTTCCATTTTACTTTCTGCTCTGATTGCCAATAAACACATTTCAAAACACTGTTTAAATTTTTTCCAGTTTTCAGCCACGTTCCCAGTCAGCTGAGGTGTTTTCGGAGGTTAGAGCCCTTCCATTTGTAAAACTGTTAGCAAACACCAAAACTGTTTGCGCTCTTTTTATTCCGATTATCTTCAATTCTCCCGTTTTAGTATTATTCTTCCAGACCGACTTCTGACACCATATTGTGTTCTTTATACGTACCATGGATTACTCATAAAGAAACATATTCTGGAAGGCCATAACTAGAACTTTTATTTAACAGCAAACAGCAACCACGTTTAACACTGCCATGCTTCTAGATCATTCTGTCATTTCTGTGCATGCTCAGAACTCTGTCCAATCACGTTCTTACACGTGATATCACCACAGACTTGAGTGTTGTGTTTTGTCGTATAGAGCAGATTACCCTTGTAAAGCTGTACACTACTATTCTGTTAATGCTGTGTGGACTACCAATAGCCTAATTCTCTCCCAAGTAGCCCATTTTTCACAAATTAAGCTTAATTTAAGCAAGCAACCATGAATAGAGCAGCTTTTTAAAAATATTTTCATTTTCAGTACAACTGATTTCCTGGATCCAGGTATGGACCTACCCTAGAATATAGTGTCTAGAACTTGCAGCACAGCAGACCACAAAAGATTTACTATACTTAAACTATTTGTTCTGAGCGTAATCCTTTTCAAGTTTCAGCCCTGCTTAGAGAGAATAGTTTTCCATTTGTTGAAAGTATAAAAGTTGTTATTGATGCAAAGAGGATGAAGCCAATTCTTCTGTGTACTATGGAGACAGGAGACTGCAGATCTGGAAAGCTGGAGCAACACATGAAATGCTGGAGGAACTCAAGGCAGCAACTGTAGAGGGAAATAGACATTCAATGTTTCTGCTCAAGACACTTCATCAGGGTTGATTCTGTCTTAAAATATAACAAGTAAAACAGAAGCAAGATTTTAAAAAACAAAGTGAATTATTATTCCTGAAATTGCTTAAAATTATCAGAAAATGGAGGATGGTAATTGAGAGTGTTGCTATAAATTCTAATAAGTAGATGTTGATAGTATAATTTGATATGGTTTTAGTTGTGTAAGCTGTCTGTACAGTTTCAATGGTACATTTAATTTCAGAGGAATGTATACAATATACATCCTGAAATGCTTTCCCTTCAGAATCATCCATGAAAACGGAGGAGTGCCCCAAAAAATGAATGACAGTTAAATGTTAGAACCCCAAAGTCCATCCCCCCCAGCTCCCCTCCCATGCATAAGCAGCAGCAAGCAATAATCACCCCCTCCCCCCAATGGAAAAAAAAGCATCGGCACCCACCACCAAGCACTCAAGCATGAGCAAAGCCACAGCAAAGTTACAGACTTGCAGATACGCCAAAGACTTTGCATTTCACCCGGTATTCAACATACCACAGGTTCTCTCTCCCTAATAAGGGAGAAAGGGGTGTCTCCATTTTCACAGTGAGCGGGGAGACATAACAAACATCTCGATGGTTTACGATGTTAAAGGTCAGTTACGTTGCTTTTATCGAGCTCTGTGCCCAAAGATCTCAAGTCTCTAGGCACACAGCCACAGATATTCCAGCTCCCCCCGACAACAAGCAGATCTCCTGCCGTGACACTGACCTACCATCCGCCTGTCTCCAGAAACCTGAGGTCCTAGGCCGAGCCCTTGGTGTGCCAAACAATGGCCAGTTATGAAACCCTGAGAGCTGGTCCCATTCCTGCAAAGAACCGTAGTCAGCGTGTAACTCCAGGTCAGGGTCTTCAAGAGAACCCTGAAAGAGAAAAATAGAGATATTAAAGATAGACGTAGAACTGTTTTTGAAGACGCAAGCCAAGGAGTCACGGTTTAGCACCATCATCAATTCATTCTGCCAGCTTCCTGCAAATTGGGCCATTACTGTCACTTCTGTAGTGATATTTTAGTTTAACGTGCTTAAATAATGTTCCATGGAGAAATTTGAATAAATAAATTATTACATAGCTATGTAATCTTTCATCAGTAAGATGCCATCAAAATGTGGATTTTGCAAGCGGACAAAAGAGGAAGTATGCAATGGAGAAATGCTCCTTTCTCAAGATGGTCAACTGGTACTTCACCGCAGATGTCTGGTATGTGTTTTCTTTAATGGCTTAAGCTTACAAAATAAGGAAGCAATGTACTTAGTGTTAATGCTTGTACTTTACTTTGGTTTCACTGAATATGTGAAACAAGTGTTGGCATTCGGGCTTTGGAAACAGTGATCCAAGAGTCCACATGGGATTGTTATGGCAAGTAGAGATTGAAGTGCAAACTCTAAAGTTCAATTTGGTCTTGAGTGGGGGAACTCCGAAGAGTAAGACCATCCCTTCTTGTTTGGGTAGTCCAGAAAATATCTTGCCATATCTGAATTGTGCTGAGAGAAAATTTTATCACAACATCTTTATTTAAAAGTCAGCCTCACAATACATCCCATAATAAGAGGAAGAATTAGAAGTTTAAAATATACTTAAAGCTATTTGCTCTAATCTGCCTCTCTGATTCGTTTTCTCTTATGCCACAGAAGCCAAAAATAAATATGGCATTGATATAGTCTGGATAAACTGTGCTTTTGACTTGCAAGTAATTAGACAGTTTTTAGCAATGCATTCACCTAAAAAGCTGTAGACTGGTCGTGGGAAACCAAGTTAACCTAAGTGGGCTTTAATTATCTGGCACTGATGGTGTCAATACAGTGGTTGTCTTATATGCTATAAGTTTCTGTTTCTATGGGTTTCTAGAAACAGTTCTAGTAACTGCACCCTTGAAAGTCAGCGGGCAGCTCTGAAATCTATTTTGGTGCATTGTTTAACTTTCAAGTTCCTTTTCCATTGTATAATCAGCTTCCAACCATATACTGTATCTGATATTCAACATGATGACAATGTTTCACTGATATAATGTTACTTGTCTCTGATATTACCTCAGCATAAGCGCTGCTATAGTTTTCACCTTATGTTTGTTACCGCTATATTTGAGTCTGTCACTACCTTCTTAGATTACCTCCAGTTTTCCATTTTCTGTGAGCACAAGTTCAAATGAAGCTCTTACTTTTTTCCTTGACTTGCACCTGTGGTTCCAGACTAAATTGGTTCCAAGTCAGGCAATGCAGAGATTTAAAAATTGGCATATTTGCTTTTGAGTTCTTTGAAGGGTATTTCCCTCCATTCTTTCAGCACCTTCTGCCCCTTAACCCTCTGAACACTGACTTCTTCCATTTCTGGCCTCATGCATTCTTGATCACTATGTCTCTGGATCCGTGGCTTAAAGAAACACACACACAATGCTGGAGGAACTCGGGCCAGGCAACATCTATGGAAAGGACGTTACCTGCTGAAGGGTCTCGGCACAAAATGTCAACAGTACTCTTTCAGAGACTTTTTAGAACATTGTTGTTGAGCCACTATGGGATTGGCTGTGCTGGATAGGGTGTTGTGCAGTGATCTGGAGGTGATAAGAGAGCTTAGGGAACCATGATCACAGTATGATCGAGTTCACTGTGAAATTTGAGAAGGAGAAACTAAATTCCATTGTGTTGGTATTTCAGTGGAAGAAAGGAAATTACAATGGCATGAGAGAGGAACTGGCCAAGGTTGACTGGAAAGGGACACTAGCAGGAAGGATACCAGAGCAACAATGGCTGGAGTTTCTGCGAAAAATAAGGGAAGTGCAAGATATATATTCCAAATAAGAAATTTTCAAAGGGAAGAAAGATACTATTGTGGTTGAAAAGTGAAGTCAGAACCAAAGTAAAGGCAAAAGAGAGGGCATACAAGAAAGCTAGAGCTAATGGGCATGATAAAGGATTGGGGAGCTTTTAAAAACTTGTAGAAGGAAACTAAGAAGGTCATTCGGAAGGAAAAGGTGAATTATGAGAGGAAACTGGCGATTAATATTAAAGAAGATACTAAAAGCTTTTTTAAGTATATAAAGGGTAAAAGAGAGTTGAGGACCAATAGAAAATTAAGCTTGAGATATTGTAATGAGAGCCACAGAGATGGCAGAGGAACTGAATATGTGTTTTGCAACAGTCTTCACGGTGAAAGATGTCTGCAGTATACCGGACATTCAAAGGTGTCGGGGAAGTGAAGTTTATGCAGTGAAAATAACAATTGAGAAGGTGCTGAGGAAGCTTAATGGTCTGAGGGTGGATAAATCTCCTGGACCTGTTGGAATTCACCCTCGGGTTCTGAAGGAAGTAGCTGGAGAGATTGCAGAGGCATTAACAATGATCTTTCAAGAATCGATTGATTCTGACATTGTACCAGATGACTGGAAAATTACAAATGTTGCTCCATTACTTAAGAAGGATGGGAGGCAGCAGAAGGGAAACTATAGACCTGTTAGCCTGAAATCAGTGGTTGGGAAGTTGTTGGAATTGATTGTTAGGGATGAGATTATAGTGTACCTGGAGGCACATGACAAGATAGACCAAAGCTGGCGTGGTTTCCTGAAAGGAAAATCCTGCCTAACAAATCCACTGCAATTTTTTGAGGAAATTACAAGCAGGGTAGACAAAGGAGATGCAGTGGATGTAGTGTACTTGGATTTTCAGAAGGCCTTTGACAAGGTGGCTGCACATGAGGCTTCTTAGCAAGATAAGAGCCCATGGAATTATAGGGAAGTTACTAGCGTGGGTGGAGCATTGGCTGGTCAGAAAACAGAGTGGGAATAAAGGGATCCTATTCTGGCTGCCTACCAATTACCAGTGTAGTTCCACAGGGGTCAGTGTTGGGACCGCTGCTTTTTACAATGTATGTCAATGATTTGGACTATAGGATTACTGGATTTGTGGCTAAATTTGTCAATGATACAAAGATAGGTGGAGGAGCGGGTAGTGTTGAGGAAACAGAGAGCCTGCAGAGAGACTTAGATAGTTTAGGGCAGGGGTGTCAAACTCATTTTAGGTCACGGGCCAGATTGAGAAAAATGCTTCTTCATGCGGGCCGGATCAGTTGTGCACGCGCGCGTGCTCTCACAGCTTTCGTTGCCTTCATTTTTTCAGCCTGCTCTCATGTGTCTCAGTCTCTGCTATATCTAAAATTGTTTCACTTTACGGATTTCATTTTTTATGAAGCAGATTGCCTAGCAAGCATTCTTTTTATGATTGGTATTAACTTACAGACGTAGATTACAAGAAAGTAGGCAACGAGAAAGAAACGATGCTATTTCGGCTTTGTTTTGGGAGCCATACCTTTTCCATTAATAAACTGTTTGAAATCAAACATTAGCGAACACAAATGTAGACGTAAGGCAAGCGCGAGCAATGCACTGGCAGTGCATTGTGGGATTTGTAGTATTAGTGGTGCATGCAATATACCGGCGGGCCAGCTCTAATAGAAAAAAAATTATTCATTAATGATATTCAGGAAATAAACCAGGGAAACCAAATAAACACTAAAAACCCTGAAAACCTGGTACCTGAATAAACTCAGCATTAGCCATATCATACGCCATAGGCACTTCGATTACTGGGGCCAGCTTTAATAGTAATTAGATTTTATCTCGCGGGCCAAAGATAATTCCACCGCGGGCCGGATTTGGCCTGTGGGCCTTGAGTTTGACATATATGGTTTAGGGGAATGGGCAAAGAACTGGCAAATGAAATACATTGTTGGAAAGTGTATGGTCATGCACTTTGGTGAAAGAAATAAACGGGCAGACTATTATTTAGATGGGGAGAGAATTCAAAATACTGAGATGCAAAGGGACTTGGGAGTCCTTGTGCAATAAACCCTAAGGATTAACCTTCAGGCTGAGTTGGTGGTGAAGAAGGCAAATGCAATGTTGGCATTCATTTCTAGAGGTATAGAATATAAGAGCAGGGTTGTGAAGTTGAGGCTCTATAAGATACTCGTGAGACCACACTTGGGAGTATTGTGTGCTGTTTTGGGCTGCTTATTATAGAAAGGATATACTGACATTGGAGAGGGTTCAGAGAAGATTCACAAGAATGATTTCAGGAATGTCTGGCAGCTCTTGGGCTGTATTTCCTGGAGTTAGAGATTGAGGGGGGATCTCATAGAAATATCCGAATGTTAAAAGACCTGAACAGATTAGATATGGCAAAGTTATTTCCCATGGTAGGGGAGTCCAGGACAAGAGGGCATGACTTCAGGATTGAAGGACGTTCATTTAGAGCTGAGATGTGGAGAAATTACTTTAGTCAGAGGGTGGTAAATCTGTGGAATTTGTTGCCACGACTGGCTGTGGAGGCCAAGTCATTGGGTGTATTTAAAGCAGAGATAGATAGGTTCTTGATTAGCCAGGGCAACAAAGGGTATGAGGTGAAGGCAGGGGAGTGGGAATGACTGGAAGAATTGGATCAGACCGTGATTGAATGGTGGATGAGACTCGATGGGCCAAATGGCCTAGTTCTGCTCCTATATCTTATGATCTTGTGCCCAGGTTTCCAGCATCTGCAGATTTTCTCTTGTTTGCCATGGCTTAAAGAATTCACTTGGAATGCCCTTCTTTGCTGTGTTATGAAGGATGAACAACTCTGATGGGCAGAAGGGTACAGAGTTGCCCATGTTTCCCCCCCCCCCGAGAATCACAAACTGTTATTGTTACCACGCTGCTAATGAGAGAGAAAGAGAGACAAAGGGAAAACATACTGGGACTGGAACATTTGCTTCAGATAAGGGAGAGAGAGAGACTTGTTGTTCCACCATATTATGACTCCTGAAAGACTTATGGCTCCGGAGAGGGCTGTTTACTTGGTACCATTCTGATCATTAAAATTCCTCAGTGGACAGCCAGAGTGGGCTGGTTAGATGGACTAAGCCATTCAAAACTGATTGACACTTGAGACCCCATGAGTGGAGATAAAAGTGAGGTCTGAGGAGACACCCCTCAGACACACCAGGAGACACACTAGTGAGCACTGCTTGAGTGTTGGAACCCACGAGAAGGTGTGGGGCATCGGAGACCGAACGAAGGATCGGTCAGTTTAACTCACAGTGTTATAGCAGGGCCGGTGGGGGCTTGTGTGTGTGTCCGCCCTTGCCTGGGTGACGAGCCCTCCACAGAAGAACGGTCTGGCTGAAGGATAAAGGGGTCATACCTGAATGGCCACAACACATGGACGGATCAAGAACATAAAGGAAGGTTTGCCTGGCTGTAGCTGTCACTGCTCGCTCTCTCTCTCCAACAATTACAACAAAACCACCAACAATTACCTCAGCACGTATGAACTGAACTGAACTTTATATTCACATATGACAATTCATTATCCCCTAGACATCGATAGAGCTTGTTTATTATTGATTATTATTATACCCACACTTTTAGGTTTAGTATTGCTAACGTGTATTATCGATATATATTTGCATTGTTGTTATTGATTTGTATATTTTACTAATAAACACTGTTTGAAAATAGTACCACCAGACTCCAATGGATACTTCTTTCTCTGCTGGTCAGACACCCAGTTACGGGGTACGTAACAGCTGTCATTCTGATGCTCTTGATAACTTATCACATTTCTTAAAATCTCTGAATTATTCTGTTAAATTTTGGTTGATAATGCTTCTGTGAAGTGCCTTGAAGTCCCTTTTTAAAGATGACACGTAACCAAGTTTTATGTTGTTGTTGAACTTTCTTGTTTTATTAATTAGTTCTTTCCAATGTGGCAATGGACTATTTTTCACTACCTGTCAAACCGAGTAATCTCAGTTTTTTTCTTGTTTGATAAAGCATGGACATTAAGTTAGTTGTGTGGTGTGTTGATTTTTTAAAACTTCTTCCCTTAGCTGTTTTCTGCTGTACCCCTGGCATCCAAAATGTCCAAGAATAATAATCTCTCCAGTAAAACAGTGCAAGCTATTAAAAAGGAACTGAGGAAAGCTGCTAAAATGGTAATTATATTCAAAAATCTGTTGGTTTGTAATTTATCTTGTGTGTGGAGAATACTACCTTGGTGTGTAATAGGAAATTAACCACAGGTAACAGAAAGTATGGGAGGATTATGAATTGAAGGCCATGGTATATGTAGAACACTTGTACGTTTACTTTTAAATCATGTGTAGGAGGAAGAAATGTAATCTGTTCATAACAGCGAAGTATATGAAAAAGTAAACAGGAAGGAACAGCTTTTTCTTGGCAAGTGAATTACGAACAAAGGTCAAATTAATATTGGTTGGCAAAGCAACTCGAGGAAAACATTTAAATTTTGTTATGCAGTAATCTACAGCCTGAGTTGCATTGTTTGAAACTTTATAGAAGCAGTTTAAATAATTTTCAAACAAATAGCTTTCTCTTGAAAGTAGAATTTTTGCAAATGGGAACAATCCATGAATCTGAAAACAACTTTATAGATGTTAGATAACTGGCAATAAGGACCATTAAAGCTAAGAAGGGAGATAATTTTATTTAGAAGTAAGTAGCATATAAGTTGTGTTTTTGGTTCAAACCTAGATTCATTGTGAGACATATCCTTTGAGTTGAATGATAATGGATGGCCAATAAAAATATTTTGTTAGAATCTTGAGCCTCAAGCTTTCTTTGCAGCAATGTTCAGTTTTACCTGTGGATGTGCAGGTACCACTGTAGCCTCAAAGTGTGATCTCCAAGGTAGCTCAATCATCTTTCAAAGAAGGCAATCAAAATTATACTTGTCTTTCAGAGAAGGCTCCAGCTTATGTTCAAGTAGTAAATTGGCTTGAAATAAATTAATTGCAATTTGAAAGGAATTTGGCAATGAATGGTGAAGGGCATTATCTGGGAAACCTGTTCTTTGCAATTCACCAAGATGACCAATTGGGTGATCCTTTTGTAGACACAAAAGTTAATGGCAAAATATCCTACTATTTTAGACCAAGGAGATTGCTTTCAGTTTAGGAAACCTGGAATTGTTATGTTCATCTTTCTGAGTCAAGAGTCACATTAAGGTTTTAACTCATTGTTAGAATGCAAAATCTTTCAATTGTAATATATCTGATTTAAGACTATGTGTATCAAAACTGGGTGTGAACTAGGTAAACTACCAGTAGTGTTCTCCAGGTAAGCCTTCTGTTGAAATTAAGATGTTGAACTTGGAAGGTGTCCATTATCTTTTATTTTAACTATACTTATTTACCGCTCATTAAACTGCTGGCATTTGGGACAGCAATGTAGGTCCTCTATCTCTGTACAGAAAGATTCTTCATTTCTTTTTCCAGACAGTTGTTCTTTGAAAAATTAGGGTGGTTAGCGCTGAGCTGAACCCCTGACCTCAAGGACTGGTGGACCATTCTTAGTCTGTCCTCTACCCTTTGACCCATTTGGTGTGAGTGACCGTACCAAGAACTAAAGCACAAGGCCTTGACTCCAGCCAACGTAGCTCTCTGGATCACTGAGTTACACAAACCTCCAAACCCTACAACAAGGTTGTGGTCCTCTTGGAGGTTTAATTTGTGTGGTTTTTTGACTTATGTTGTTCTGAACCATTCTCTTGGCAGCAGGTAGAGAGTATACAAGAGATCTTTGTCATTAAAGAAATGCTTAGTGAGGCTGGATCAGGATTCATTGACTAAGCTGAGTGACTGCATGCAGGGTTTAGATTTGGTTGCAGTAAGTGAATATTGGTGTTAATGTGATCAGCCATACCTGTAGCAATGACTGACAGATATTTCAACACTTTTGCATCCAAACTGGAAAACACCTCAGACTCTTACATTATGTTTTTCATAGCCTGGTTTCATTATTTTGGGATAGTCAGTGGTATATTATCATCTTACTATGAACTTACTGAGTCTCCTGTGGGTGAATAGAGTGCTATTTCTGTGTTAAGTGGAATTGGCTCAGGTTAATTTCTATTGTATTTGTGTGATGTATTTATAAAGATTTATTTATTAATGATTGTACAAGTTATAAGTATAGACTCAAAAATTCCTTGGTTAAATTATGAGTTTGGTATGATGTGAAAGTGAGGAAAGAAACAGCTTTTCCTTTGCCTTCACTTGGGACAGTCATTATTGCTATTAAGCAAACAAACAAGCTGCTGCAGCAATTCAGCAGGCCAAGCAGCATCTGAAGCCAAAGAGATAGCCAATGTTTTACCCATCTCAAGTTGCTTCTGAATTAATGGTTGTAAATTGTTCTTTTTGATGAATGCTGCTTGAAAAATTGAATGGTTGCTTCATTCTCCTAGCCTGATATCCTGTAGTCAAGTATCCGGTTGACACCCAAAAGGTATTTCGACAGTTTTTTGTCGAATGGAGGGAAGTGCTGGGTGGGAGGGGAGAAATGTTTGAATTTGAAAATTGATTTTAAATGGATCTTAAACTTGTTCCCATATGTGGCAGACTGAGTTTGGAAAAGCAAGATCAGAGACTGAAAGCTTCTAGGTTTAATAAATCGAGTAAACATTTGACCTAAGCAATAATAGTGATATCATTGTTTAGCTGGGTATATTAGAATATGACTTGAGGCCTAAAACATAGTTTCAGGTCAACATTCAATCTGCATGAGACATATATACCTCATATATAAACACTAGCTAAGTTGATTATCATAAGATCCGATTTAATTTCAGAATGCTGTCTAGGGATGGTCAGTGTAGCTATATGGACCACTGGTTTTAGTCAAACCAGTTTTGTATTGTCCTCTGATGTTAGAAAGTTTTCTCATGGTTAGTTGGAGCTCAGGGACCCAGTTGTACTGTTTCTGATACTTCATATAATTTGGTTCAAACCTATCACTGAAAATAAAGCTGCAGTTATACAAAATAAAGACATATCATCACTGAACTAAGCATGCATTTAGAAGCCATGGTAATGCATGCGAGATCTAACTTTTTGTTTTGATCCAGAAAATATTTAATATACTTATTGGTTAGTTTTGTGAAAATAGAAAAAATAAATTGGGTTTATAAAGCATTGTCAATATGTACTTTAGAAACTAATTAAATATTTTTGTGATGTTTTTGCTATTGTGTTATAGGGAAATGCAGCAGCCAGCATATAGCAAAATTCCATAAAGAGCAATGAAAGCATAATTTATCTTTAGGGGTCTCAATGAAGAATTGTAAACACAAAATACACTGCAGATGCTGTGGTCAAATCAACATGTACAAACAAGCTGGAGGAACTCAGCAGGTCGGGCAGCATCTGTTGAAACGAGCAGTCAATGTTTTGGGCCGAGACCCTTCGTCAGGACTGAAGAAGGAGGGGGCAGGGGCCCTATAAAGAAGGTGGGGGAAGGGTGTAAAGCGCCAGGTGAAAAACCAATCAGAGGAAAGATCAAGGGGGTGGGGGAGGGGAAGCAGGGAGGGGATAGGCAGGAGAGGTGAAGAAGGAATGTAATGGGAAAGCACTATGGGTAATAGAAGAAGGCAGAGTCATGAGAGAGGTGATAGGCAGCTGGAAGAGGAGGCAGAGTGAAAGTGGGATGGGGGAAGGGAGAGAGACGGAGGGAATTACTGTAAGTTGGAGAATTCATACCAAGGGGCTGGAAACTACCCAGACGGTATATGAAGTGTTGCTCCTCCAACCTGAGTTTGGCCTCATCATAGCAGTAGAGGAGGCCATGTATGGACATATCCAAATGGGAATGTGAAGCAGAGTTAAAGTGGGTGGCAAACGGGAGATCCTGTCTGTTATGGCGGATGGAGCGGAGGTGCTTGACGAAGCGGTCCCCCAATCTGCGTCAGGTCTTGCTGATGACCTCAAATAGATCGCTAATAGATGACCTCAACAGACTCACAAGTGAAGTGTTGCCTCACCTGGAAGGACTGTTTGGGGCCCTGAATGGTGGTAAGAGAGGAGGTGTAGGGACAGGCCAGTATACCTGTAGGAACAGGTGTAGTTCATCCAGCTTGTTTGTACGTGTCAATGAAGAATTGGTCAGGGAGTGGGAAGAATTTCTTTACTCTTTTAGTTGCACCATGGAATCTTTTAAATCCACCTGAAAAGATAGGACATGGTTTGGGTTTCTTGATTTATCTGCACTTTTGGCAGTGCACCACTCCCTTGGTGCTGAACTGAAGGTGAAGATGAGAATGGATGTGATATGCTGTACACAGATCTGTTCTGGAGGCTCAGTATTTAATCATGAGCATTACTAATTTGGAGAATTGCAAATTTGTTAATGCTCATTTGAAGAAGGTAATGGGGAAAAGCTCATGGTGGACAAACTTTGGAATATCTGCAGGAGGAGGACTTGTTAGTCCAAATGGCAGGAATTTGTTCAATGCTTTGATTTGTGGCACACTTTTTTATACTAAAATCAAAGAATTGGTATTTATGAAAGAATGCTTGTTATTTAGTGATTATTTTTTTGGGGGGAACATCATGGTTTAATTTAGTAGAAATATTGAATAATAAAAATTAATGGAAATACTTTCGTGGACCAAAGAGTAATTACAATAACTTTAAGTAACTATTTGAGTCTTTGTATTTTTGTTTGGCTATTTCCATTAATTGACAATGGCAACTGCCTGTATTTTTATTTTAATTTTCATCTGTTTAGCTCTGGTTAAAGAGAACAGTTTTTTTACATTCCTGTCTACATTTATGTTTAGAAATGCAGTCACTGTCATCAGTCTGGAGCTGCTGTTAAATGTGCTGCAACATACTGTAGGAAGGTCTATCACTATCCCTGTGTGAGGAGTGATAATGGTGCAGTCAGGGAAAATGAATTCCGGGGAGTTTACAGGTAAAGTGTCCTTGTGCACATAATCTCACAATAACTGCACAAAACTGTCAGTGACACAAATTCTATCCAGTCTCTCTTCTGAACCTTTTAATGAATGGAAGTGTAAGAAAGGTTCTCCAAATACACAATTAGAAAATTATTATTTATTGTAAGGTCACTTATGAAAGGTGTTTACATTGTTCAAATTAGGTTTTCCCTGGGACTGTGTGGGTTTCTGCAAGTGCTCTAGTTTCGTCACGCGTTCCAAAAGACATGGGTTAGTAAGTTGTGGGCATGCTGTATTGGTGCCAGAGGCATGACCGCACTTGCGGGTTGTCCCTGACATATCCTGTGACTGTTCTAGTCACCGATGCAAACAGTGCATTTCATTGTATATTTAGATGCACAATTGACAAATAAAGCTAATCTTTATCTTTTATAAATTGATTTTGTCTTACCATCTTTGTCAGCTTGTGATGAAGATAGGTAAATGATCCTTCTAAGGCAGCGTATAGAAAGAAAAATCCAGCAACAACAATAAGAATATTCAAACAAATGAGAAGAGAGCAGTGGACCACATGGCCTCAGGAGCTTGCTTCACTGTCTTATGAGATCAGATATTCTCTCTTATCCACGTTTCTTAGAAAAATAGAGGGCTATGGGTAATACTAGGTAATTTCTAAAGTAAGGACATGTTTGGCACAGCATTGTGGGCCGCAGGGCCCGTGTTGTGCTCTAGGTTTTCTATATTTCTGCCAGTTTCCCCACTTCCCTTGAAGCTTTTATTATTGATATCTATCAGTGTCTACCTGGAATGTCCTCATGGATTTCATAGCCTTGATGTTTAGAGAATTCAAAGTTAAAAGTAGTTTATTATCAAAGAACATGTATGTCCCTGAATGCAGCCCTGAGATTCATTTTCTTGCTGGCATACTGAATAACTCCATAATAGAATGATAACCATAATAGAATCAATAAAAGACTGCACTAACTTAGGCGTTCAATCAAAAGACGACAAACTGATCAAATGCAAAAAGAAAGAAATAATGTTAATAAATAAATAAACAATGAATATCAAGAAGATGAGGTAAAGAGTGTTTGAATGTGAGTCCATAAGAATGTTTCATTGAGGATAAAGTCATCACTTTTAGGCTCAAGATGGTTGAGGGGTAACAACTATCGAGTCTTTCACCATTCAATAGGTTTCAATGAGGTCACCCCTCATTTTTCTGAATTTAAGTGAGTAGAGGCCCAGAGCCAGCAAATGCCCCACATATAAGTCTTTCAATCCCAGAATCATTTTTGTGAAACCCCTTTGAACCTCTCTGATGTCAGCACATTGTTTCTTGGATAAACAGCCCAAAACTGCTCACAATACTCCAAGTACGCCCTCATCTGTGCTTTATAAAACCTCAACATTACATGCTTTTATGTTCTAATCCTCTCAAAATGAATGTTAACATTGCATTTGCCTTCCTCACCACTGACTCAACCTGCAAATGCCTGCATGAGGACTCCCAAGTCCCTTTGCAACTCAGTTTTTTGATTTACTCTCCATTTAGAAAATAGTCTACACTTTTATTTCTTCTACCAAAGTGCATGACCACACACTTTGTGACACTTTATTCTATCTGCCACTTCTTTGTCCATTCTATTCTACCTAAGTCCTTCTGTAGTCTCTCTACTTCCTTACTTGCCCCTCCACCTATCTTTGTATAATCTCCAAACTTGGCTACAAAGCTATCAATCCTGTCATCAAAATCATTGACATATAAAAAGAAGCTTCTTAAAGCAATTCATTACTGTGGATGAGGTATTACTGGATGATCATCATTGAGGCAGGTCAGCATGTTCTTCTTAGGCACCGGTATAATTGAAGACTGCCTAACGCAGGTGTTGCTTTAGACTGCTGAAGCAAGAGGTTAAAGATCTCAGTGAACACTTCAGCCATTTGATCAGTGCAGGTGTTTAGTACTTGGCCAAGTACCCTGTCTGGATCCGATGCTTTTCATGCGTCATCTTCTTGAAGGCTGCTCTCACGTTAACTTCAGAGACTGAAATCACAGGATCATTGGAGACTGGGAGTTTGTGATGGTTCCTCCATGCTTAGGCAGTCAAAGTGAGCTTATCTGGAAGCAAAGTGCTGTTGTTGCTTACGTCACTTGATTTTAGTTTATAGGAGGTGATAGTATTCAAAACCTGCAACAACTGTTGAGCATCCTTCGTTGGTTCAAGTACAGTCCAGAATTGCCACAATGCCCGTGAGACGGCTTCAAATGGTTCAATTTAATATACAGCCTGAAATTCTTACACTGCACAGAGACATCCAAAAACAAGAAACCTCAAAGAATGTATGATATTAACATAAGAACCCCAAAGCCTCCTCCCACACACAAGCAGAAGCATCGACCCTCCCCCTCCTGCCACCTGCTCCAGCAGAAGCACCCCATGCAAGCAATATCAAAAGCTCTCAAAGAGACCCTGATTTAGAGGCCCATCAAAAACTAAGACTGGCCCTTTCTTACCGGCCAGATATTTGTGTATCAAGAAGGCAAGGGCCTTCTTCCTGACGCCTGCTGTCCCAATGTTTCGGTCTCCTATGACGCTTTAGTCAATGAAATCGGCAAGGAACTGGGTCGTCCACACGGACTACTCCCCAAAGGTGCGTGTCTTCCAGGCTGCTCCTGAAGATATTGAAACGCCAGACTGCACGGCCAATGTAAAAACCCACTGCTTGCAAAGAACTGTAGTTTGACTTGTAGCTGTAGATCATGGACTGACAGAATCCCAGCCACCTTGAAAATAAATATATAAGAAAGGAAGAATAAACTGTTTTGTAGATGAGCTGGAAGAAGTTGCCTGTGTCTATAAAAATGTCTGGTGCCATCTTTCTTGGGATTGTACCCGGACCTCTTGGACCATAAGTTATAGGAGCAGAATTAGGCCATTTTGCCCATTGAATCTGCTCCGCAGACTCCTGTAACTTTTTTATCACTGGACTTCTCTGACTTGGCCTTCAGTAAATTGAGGATCTCATGGCTCATCCAGGGTTTCTATTTTGTGAAGGCTAAATGATTTTGTGGAGCCACACTCATCGACAACCATTTTAACAGTGTCCAAGATTTCACAACACTGTTGCTGAAACTGCTCTAAATGCATCTCTTGTTTTGAGCCTGTTCCTCTCCTAGTTCTAGTTTCTCCATTGGGAGACAATGTTTCAGCATTTACTGTCTTGTTCGAATAATTGAGAGAGACTGTATGGAAATGCATCCTTCAGCTCACTGAACCTATGATGATTATTGAGCACCTTTTTTTGTAAGCTAATTCTGCTTAAGTCTGTTTTACTTCACATTCCCACCATCTCCAGATTGTGCCATTCATCTTCACAATGGGTCAGTTTGCTGTGGTCAACTAATCTATGAGCTGTTACATTTCTGTGATGTGGGAGGAAGCTAGAGCACTCAGAATAAACCCCATGGTCATGGAGAACATGCAAACACCACACAGACAGCTCCAGAAGTTATTTTGAACCAGATTGCTTGAGATATGAAGAAGCAGCTCTACTAAGATGCTGAAGTATATGGCCATTCCATTCAACATCTGCACATAAAGTAATTCCCTCATCTGGGAAAAAAATATTTTCTTCAAAGATACGGAGACCAAAACCATTACACCATTATGATGCTGCAAAATACGTCATTGTAAAGCTGACATTGTTAATTTCTAAGCAATAACTAATTTGAAGTACTCACATCGTCAGGGAAAGGGAAACCTTGAACTGATTCAGAACACAGTGGCTCCAGTGAGACTATTCTCATTATTTGATGAGGTGTATCACTGTAATCCATGATTGAATCCTGCCTTAGCGCTGTTGCTGCAAGTTATAAAGGAATTTTGGCTGGATGGAGTGAAATATTTATTTGTTCAGCGCAGCAGCAGGTAGATAAATTCCGTACTCTCAATTCTTATTTTCCCTGTGGACATGGTTGATTACAATCTTGCTGGGCGCTGCTTTTTTCCTAAGCAGTACTTGTGGTCAAGGCTAATTTACTTTCCTTTCAGCTCTGGATTTGAGGGTGGCTAATGAGGTCAACAGAATACTTAGAAATTCTGCCACAAACTTGGCTATGGGCTTGATGGGTTAGGTAGGTGATACACTCCTGCCATTAGGTTAGATGTGTGTCTTCCCAATGAAGGAACTTAAAAATTCTTGATGCAATCCTAAATGCTTCTGGTTTGAAGGAGGGATTTCCATTAATTAGTAAGAATGTTAAGCACTTTCAAGAAGGTTTTGGGTTCTACTGACATGGATATCCATTTGGACACTGGAGAAAATATTAACGAGATAAGGGAAACACCCACTAGTGCCTTTATATTGGTAATCCTGTGATAAGTTTACATATTATTAATTATGACTCCTTGCCTCTTCAGTCTGTTCATTTAGACCTTCAAGCCTGATCCTAACATTTGCAATAATAGTGCAAATGAGATGCACAATCTGTATGAGCCAAGTATACAAGCAATTGGGCAACAGCTTGCTTTCCATTTCGTACTGTCCAGGCTTTTGTATCTAGACAGCTAGGACGCAGCATCAATGGCCAATCCTGACTGACAGAGGCCTCATTCACACACCTCACTTACAAGCAGTCGTTTCACATTTTTAATAAAAACCACAACTTTGAAAATAAAATTTATCCTTAATTCTCAAATGTGGGGAGATTTTGGTACAACATTTGGAAGTATTTGGAAGTATTGCTAATATATTTGCATTGTACAATAACTTATCGCCATGATTATGTTTTGAAATTTATTTTAATTTCATCTTCAGGGTTTGGTGTCATAAACATAAAACTGAACAGAAATTTGTTGAAGGTAATGTATTTTCTGCCTTGCCTTTTTACAGAAGGAAATTAACCTTAGCTGAAGTTTATGATAATATAGTTTGTATCATTTGACAAGCATCGGTATTTTCAAAATCTTAATAAAAGGCAGAAATTTAAGTTTGAGATGATCTTACAGATATCAAGGTAGTGAGGAAAGTTGCCCAGTTCAACCTTCCTCCTAGTTTCTAATCTGCATATTGTACAGGGAAGTTAACAGTAAAGACAAATAATATTTACTTTGTGCATGAACTTGCTAGCTCAAGAGAAAAGAGCTACAAATAATTATAAACTGGTCAGTCTTTTCCTGAATTGAAATGTATATGGCAAGCCCTCAATGCCATAATAATTTGTATGATGATACAGTAATTTTTATGACCACATTGGTGTGACAGAATATTTGGTTAATGTTTTTATTTTGAAACTATTTTGAAATAATGTAAAAAGCTCCTATATTTCCAGTCTTGATCTATTGCAAATGTATTAAAACAATCAATGTACATAGTTTTGAAGAATGTGCACGCAAAACATTTATGGGTTTTGATTTGGTTTCCTACATAGATTTTTTGTTATTTTGTACAGCCAGCATTTGCGTTTCTCTTTTACCTTTTTGCAGATACATTCTTGGGCTTGGGAATGTAGGCAGTTTAAGACTGACTTAGTTACTTTGAAGCTTCATTTAGTGTACTTGAATACAGTGTTCTAATGTACAATATGATGTTACATACAAATTCACTGCTTCATTTGGATCTTACTTTATATAGACTTCTGTATGAGGATGAATATTTCACCAAGCATGGTCTTAAACACTGAGATCGATTGGTGTTACAAGTAGTTATCATGTGCGATTTCTTGCCATCTATTTAAAAGTGTGTAATGTTTGGTTCAGACAGCTCCTCTGAAAGTGCTGAAGATGTTCCAGATGCTGTTTGCCCTAGAGAAGAAGAGCTGGAACATCAAGAAGGGCAGAATGCCTGTGGGCAAAAGGTAGACCCCCAGGTTAGAAATAGGAAATTTCACATTTAAGAAGTTAAATCTTCACATCTGTAGCAGAATATTGACCGCTTTACCTGTGTACTTGCATACCATTAAGAATGATGTCCTATTTAATTTTCCATTAATTTGCATGTGAGCTTTTATCTTAACCTTAAAATGATTTTCATCTTGGTTTTAGTGTTTGACAATTGCATTTGAATGAATGCCATTTTCATTTTCCTCCAGATCTTTAGTTAAAAACTGATGCTCATTTCAAAGATAGAACATGTTTATTTTTCACAGGGACATTCTCCTTGCAGCCAGACCGAAATGCTTATGAACCATCAAGCTAAGAACAGCTCCAAGACTTGCTACTTGCAATATGCAGCTTCTACCAGCGCAAAGCTTATTAAATGTATTGATGAAGGAGTTGACAGGTATGAAAGCGATGTATTCATATCAATTAAATTACACAGAAAATTCAGCACATATAATAAAGGTCTTTTTTGAAAGAAAAAGAAGGGAAAAAAAAGAACCCCTACTAACTGAAAAAAAACAAACAAAAAATACCCATTGGGAGCACAACCCTGGAGCTATACATCATGAAAGCTTCCATAGAAAAAAATATCAATCCGCCAACTCAAATCCACTTAAAATAAAATTGGAAGAAAACCATATTAATTAACTCAAATAAAATGATAGTAGCAGGCGAATGAACCCCACCTTTTCTCAAAATCAAATCGAGGATCGAAAGATCAACTTCTGATTTTCTCCAAACTAAGACATAACATCACCTGAGAGAACCATTGTATCAAAGTAAGAGCAGAAACATCTTTCCATTTCAACAAAATAGCCCTTCTGGCTAATAATGTAACAAATGCAATTACATGTTGGTCTAATGGAGAAATACCATGAATATATTGAGGGACTATACCAAATAACACTTGTCAATTTATTAGGTTGTAAATTAATTTTAAAACTTTAGAAATTGTAGAGAAAATAGACTTCCAAAAATGTTTCAGTACAGAACACAACCAAAACATATGTGTCAATGTAGCTGTCTCAGTTTTAAATCTGTCACACTATCAACATTAGAAAACATTTTAGAACGTCTCTCCTTTGTTAAATAGTAATGATGTCCAATTTTAAATTGAATTAGAGAGTGATTGGCACAGATCGAAGAAGGAGTTAACCAACTTCAAAATCTGCAACCGATCTTCTGTTATCAGAGTCATGTTAAGCCCAATCTTGCTTAATCTTAAATTAAGGTTAATGTGCTGTTGTAACAATAAATTATAAATTTTCCCAATAAAACCCTTCACAAAAGGGTTCATTTTAAAAATAATATCTAACAGGTCAGAATCTTGTATATATGGAAAATTATTTAAGTATTTTTGTAAGAAGTGTCTGACCTGAAGATATTGCAGGAAATGTGAATAAGAGAGAGAATATTCAGCTATCAATTTCTCAAAAGACATCAATTGGCCATCCTGGAACAGATCCATGAAGGAATAAACCCCATTATTACTCCAAAAGAGAACAGTAGGATCACTAAATGAAGGTTTAAATAAATAATTTTGATAAATTAAACTAAAAAGTTTAAATATTTTAAGATTAAACAAGTTACAAAACTGGAACCAAGTTCGTAATGACTGCTTAATCACAGGACATGAATTTAAATTAGTAATTTTGGCCAGTTGTACAGGTAAAAAAGCTCCTAATAATAAGTTTAATTGAAACTGTTTCACAGCATTCAATTCCAAATTAGCCCAAGGCGGTCGTTCATCTCTATCAGCCCAATATAACAAAAAACACATATAACGTATATTGACAGTCCATTAATACATTCTTAAATTAGGCAAAGCAAGACCTCCATCTTTTTTAAATTTTTGTAAATGATATTTACCAATTCTTGGTCTTATTATTCTAAACAAAAGATGAAATAATAGAGTCAACCTGATCGAAAAATTTCTTAATTTAAAAAAAAGGGGGTATTTTGAAATACATATAAAAATTTTGGTAAAATCATCATTTTAATTGCATGAATTTGGCCAACTAACGAAAGCAAAAGTGGATTCCATCTACAAAATAATCGCTTCATAAAATCCAGTAAAGGAACTAAATTTGCTTCATAAAGGTCTTAAATAAAAAGTATTCTTAACACTTTATTTTCTCTTATTATTATTATTGATATATTGCTTAGCTTTGTTAATCAGTTATTTGCTAATTTAATTCTTTATTGTATATAATGACATATTGACTTAATGTATCTTTTCTTGTTAATCTTTAATAATAAAAAGATTTTAAAATGAAAATAATATAGGTTGACATTTAAATGGCATATTGCCATATTATCAGGGATGTCATACTGTGGCTGAGATATTGGACCATTTGGGTACATGTGTGAGACTGTCATTTTACTTTGAAGAAGAGTTGGAGAGAGTAACATTATTTGTCCTTCACCTGATATCAGAACTACAAATTGACACTTAGTGTTGTCCAGATGTAGGCTTATTCCCACGTAATCTTTGGTCCTTACTAATCAAGAATCTTATCAACATCCGCTTTTAAATATACCCAATGACTTGGCCTCCACAGCCATCTTTGGCAATGAATTCCACAGATTCACTACTCTGTGGCTAAAGAAATTCTTCCTCATCTCTGGTCTAAAAGGACGTCCTACTCTGAGTCTTAGAGTCTAAAATCTCCCACTATTTGAAACATCCTCTGCGTTCACTGTATGTAGGTCTTTCAGATGGTAAACCTTTGGTTTATCATCTGGCAAATAAACCTTAATTTTTAACTGGCAATACTTCTACAATGCACTAGTGTTAAGCTCTTGGCATTCCATCACAGGTTTTCTATGAGGAATATCCTACATATTTTCCTCTTAAATGCATACAAATTCCCTGGCTCAAGATCTTGTAGATCTTTCTTTCAGTGGAAATATTGTGATCCAGATACTCAGTTCTTTCCTTGAAATAATCTTTTATCAATTATCTTGGTTATATGTATGTACTTCATCTGGCTTTTCTTTCAAAACATATCCCTCTAAAATGTGCTGTGATTCCATAAAACATTGGAGTAGAATTAGGCTGATTTATCAAATCATGACTGATTTATTCCATCTTAGTTCTTCTCCTGTCTTCTCCCCAAAACCTTTGATGCAGTTTCTAATTAAGTACCAATCAACCTCTATTTTAAACATACCCAGTGACTTTGGCATGCTTGCAATGAATTCCACAGATTCACCACTTTCTGATTAAAGAAATTCCTCCTCACCTCGGTTCTAAAGGGATGTCCTTCAATTCTAAGACTGTGCTTCTGGTCCTAGACTCTTCCATTCAGAGTTACCTTTGCTACCATTTTGTGCTGCACCTTTTGAAAAATCCTTGCTGATTTGCCCCATATTTTGTGGTGCTGCATGCCAGAGAGACTGTTTCTGAAAGATAATGGGATGCAACTGTTTTTTGTTGTATGGATTTATTTCTGTTTTGATGTCTAAATATGTTTACATATTTATCTCCTTGTAAAAATGCATTTTTTACAGTTTATATTATAGAAGCCACAGCAGTTATGAAGATGAAAGCGACGAGAAAGCTCTTGGATTAACTTCTGGTAGTTGCTTCCACGACAATGGAGATGAAGAAAATTGCAGTTATTCAAAAGATGACCTCAAACAGAAAATGACAAGCGAAACAAAAGATGGTAAAAAAAAATATGTTGAGTTAAATCGGTAAATTGTTATTTTTGTTGGAATTGCTAGCAATTGAACAACTTATTAAACCACTTAAAATATATATCTGGCAAACACGAGGAAATATGCAGATGCTGGAAATTCGAGCAACACACACAAAGTGCTGGTGGAATGCAGCAGGCCAGGCAGCATCTATAGGGAGAAGCGCTGTTTAAGTTTCAGGCCAAGACCCTTCGTGAGAAATATTTATCTGATAGTTAATTGCCAAAGGACTGTAAATGAGATCTTGAAGCCTAATAAAATTTGATTTCTGTTGGTTTTTTGAAGTAAATTTATAGTGGTTATGACATTGTAAGGCATAACCATTTCCTGCCATTCTTTATAATGGTGTTATATTTTTGGCACCATTTTGTGTACATGGTTTTGATTGACAGGTAGGTAAAGTGAGCGGTAAGGGTCTTTGTAATATATTTTCTCTGGACTGGCTGTAAGTCTGAGATGGTACTTAGTCTAGGACAAGGAATACATGCCATCAGCTGATGATTTGATCCTTTCTCATTGTTTTTCTGGAAAAGGGAAAAATAGGGAGGTCAGTTCTGAATTGAGGGATTAAAATTGATGGAGTTTTGACTGGCTTTGATTTTTTTTTTGTCATTCCCTGCTTTTTAATTAGGAATGAAGCAGGATTTTGAAAAATCTTATTTGTTATACAAGTTTATAAAGTAAGCAGTACAACACTACTGGCGCTTCATACGTGATGAGACCTGGGTGGTGGCAGGAGTTCAGTAGTCTTACAGCCTAAGGGAAGAAGTTGTTTCCCATTCTAACAGTTCTTAGGCTAATGCTGTGGTGCCTCCTGACTGATGGTAGGGGGTCAAAGAGATTGTTGGATAGATGGGTGGGATCACTGACAATGCTCAGGGCCCTGTATACTCAGTGCTCCTGATACATATCTCTAATGAGTGGAAGAGAGACCCCGATGATCCTCGCAATCCTTTGTGGGGACTTGCAATCATGTGCATTACAATTTCTGTACCAGACTATGATGCAACTGTTTAGGACACTCTTAATGATGCTCAAGTTAAAAATTGGTTAAAACACTGGGGGGAGGCAGCTTCACTCACATCAGTCTCAGGAAATGGAGGTGCTGCAGTGCTTTTTTTGATCAAAGAGGTGGTGTTGAGGGACCAGATGAGATCGTTCATTATATGCGCTCCTGGAAACTTGGTGCTCCTATCTCCTCATGGAGGAGCCATGTATGTGCAGTGAGGAGTGGTCAGCCTGCATCTTTCTAAATTCCACTGTCAACTCTTTGGTCTTGTCCATGTTAAGACTCTGGTTCTTGTGCTCACACCATTCTACCAGCCACTCTACCTCCTCCTCTGTCAGCCATATCATCGACATTGTTGATGAGATCAACCACTGTTGTGTCATCAACAAATTTGGTGATTTGGTTGAAACTGGATCTAGCAATGCAGTCATGCATCTGTGGCATGAATGGCGGTGGGCTGAGCACGTAGCCCTGGAGCTAGAGATGTTTCTGCCAATACGGACTGACTGTGGTCTTTCTGTCCAGAAGTCCAGCCTTTCATTACAGAGAGGGTGTTGAGATCCAACAAGGACAGTTAACTCCACCAGCTTCTGAGGGATGATTATATTAAACACTGAGTTGAAATCAATAAACAGCATCTTGGCATATGAGACACCATTTTCCAGATGGAACAGGACAGAATGGAGTGCAGGGGTGAAGATGTTATCAGTGGACTGACTTGAGTGATAAGCGAAATAGAAAGGGTCCAATGAAGCAGGAAGATGGTATTTAAAGTGGTCCCTACCCAGCCGCTTGAAGGACAACAGTTGCTGGGGCAGGTACTGTAGTCCTTTTGGACATCGGGCTGGTGGTGGCTGCTTTAAAACCTGAGGGCACAGTGGACCGTTCAGGAGAGACGGTGAAGGTATCTGTTAGAACCTTGGATATCAGTCCCTCAGCAAATGACCAGATGTATTATCAAGCCTCACGGCTTTACATGCTTGACCCTGGCTAGGGTTTTTCTCGTGTCATCTGTGGCCAGACAGAGTAACCTGCTTCTTGAGGGGGAGAAGGGGGGCACATTGTTCTGTGCATCAAACTGAGCATTAAAAATCTCTCTGCCTATCAGGCAGAGAAGTGCAGAGTGGACTTGTCCACTTCTCTGTGTAGTCAGTCACAGATCTCACATATTCATCGATGTTCCCTAAACATGATTCATTCTGCATTTTCAAAACAGTACTTTTATGCAGAGCAAATCATAAACACAAGAAAATCTGCAGATGCTAGAAATACAAAGCAACACATGCAAAATGCTGGAGGAACTCAGCAGGCCAGGCAGCATCTATGGGCCAATATACAATCTCTGGGCCAGGATCCTCCTTCAGGACTGAAGTGGAAGAGGGAAGATGTCCAAATACAAAGGTGGAGGGAGGAGATGAAGGTCTTTGGTCTGGTCTTTATCTCCCTTTGAACTGGTTTCACATGTTTAATCAGTGGTTCAGTGGGCGGTATGCAGGAATTAAGATAACAGATAAGTGGTCCCCATTATCTCCCCTTAGCTATGACAGCCGTAAGGAACTGTTAACAGCTTTATTTATCATACAGGTGGTATTCTGTCAAGGTGATTGCTGATATGGGTTCAATGTTGTCATAATTTTCAAACAATGCTATTGTAATTTTATCCTCTGCACTCCTTGGACAATGGAGTATGTTTAGAACTTTTACCTCTGGACTGAAGCTAGGCTGTTTGCATTACTTGTAACTGAAACATTGTGTATGCAATTACATCATGACTATTTTCCCATGCAAATTTGATCCTTCGGGTGCCAATTGTAAAATGACATAATATTATTTTAATTTTTTTAAAAACTACACAGGTTGACTTCGGTAGAGCAGACATTTTTAAGCAGAAAGATAAGTAGTTCCTTTAGGCCTGAAGTAGGAGTATATATTATTTTTTAGGCTGTGACATCTAATTTTAGATATTTCTTTATTTATCAATACTCATTTGTATTTTCAATACAGAGTAAATTATCATTTTTTCAATTCTTGGGAATATTATTTTAATTAATTTTCTTTTTGTATTTTCTCCTTTGAAAACCAGAATCATCTCTGTAAATCTTCACTATACTCCTTTCAACATCAATATATCTTCTGTAGGGTGTTGTGTTGAGAACTATTCATAGTACAACTTGCATCTGGAGGGTGAAAGTACAAAATATTACGAAATTCTATTTCAGAGGCAATTTGTGTTCTTCCAGAATATTGTTTGTTGCTATAGCATTCCAATAGATTTTTTGATTATTTCCTCTGTTTTATTTTCACAAAAAAAAACATTTTAATATGTGGGTATCGCCAGTGACACCAGCATTTATTCCCCATCCTTATTTTCTACACAAAGATGGTAACTTGAACCAGTTCAGTCCCTGTGACACACTCTCATCACATATTCAGGTTGGGAGGACCAGAATTTTCATCACATATTGGCATAACAGCATGTTTTCAAGTCAAGATAGTGTACAACTGAAAGAAGAATGTGGAAGTGGTGATGTTTTGATGGGTCTTCTTGCTCCTGGCCTGAGTTTGGCAGGCACTGCCAGTGATTTTCCCCCGGTAATGCTCCCCACCTACATCTCTACTGCATTAGTGCTGCTTCGTGTACCCATACCGAGCTTGTCAATTTTATCAACTTTGCCTCCAATTTCCACCCTGCCCTTAAATTCACTTGGTCCATTTCTGCCACCTTCCGCCTCTTCCTCGATCTGTCTCCATCTCTGGAGACAGACTGCCGACCGACATCTTTTATAAACTTGGCTAATCCCACAGCTATCTTGACTAAGTCTTTTTCCAACTTAACTCTTATAAAATTGCCTTTCCCTTTTCTCAGTTCCTTCGTCTCTGCTGCATGAAACTTTCCCAGGATGAGATTTTCTTTTGCAGCATATCAGAGAGGTCCTTCTCCTTCAAGGAACAGGGTTTCTCTTCCTCCACCATTGATGCCGCCCTCATCTGCATCTCCTTTGTTTCCTGGACATTTGCGCTCATCCATCTTCCTGTGTCTTAATAGTAATAATGGTGCTCTTGGTCTTACCTACCACCCCATGAGTATCCACACTCAACACCTCATTCTCCGCAATTTCTGCCAACACTGAAGGGATCCTGCTACCAAACACATCTTTACCTCTGCTTCCAACACCATACTCTACAAGATTCCCATGTCCATTTGACCCACCCCACTAAACTCTCTCCCAGCACTCATTCCTACAAGTGGCCTAAGTGCTGCACCTGACTATTCGCCACCTCTTCCACCTCCATCCAGGGCCCCAGACAGTACTTCCAGGTGAGGCAACACTTCACCTACAAATCTGCTGGGGTTGTCTATTGTATCCAGTGCTCTCAATGCAGCCTCCTCTACATTGGTGAGACTCGTAAATTCAGAGACCACTTTGTCAAGAAACTCTGCTCCAACTGCCAAAAGTGGAACTTAATGATTGGCCCACCATTTTATTTCTGATTCCCATTCCTGTTCAATTATGTTGGTCGATGGCCTCGCTTCACTCTCAGGGTAGAGGAGCAACACCTTATATTCTTTCTGGGTAGCCTCCAACCTGACAGCATGAATATCGATTCTTCCTTCGGGTAAAAAAAAATCTCCTACCCCCTCCCCTCTTCTTCTATACCCCTCTCTAGCCTTTTAACTCTTTTCACATGCCTATCACTTTCCCGGGGTCTCCTCCTCCCTCCCTTTATCCTATGGTCCACCCTCCTCTCCAATCAGATTCCTTCCTCTCCAGCCGTTTACTTTTTCCACAAACCTGGCTTCATCTGTCATCTTCTAGCTATTCTACTTCCACCTTTTTTTTATTCTGGCATCTTCCCCTTTTCAGTCCTAAAAAAGGGCCTTGGCCCAAAATGTTGACAGTTTGTTCATCTCCATGGATGCTGTCTGGCCTGCTGAGTTACCAGTACTCCAGCATTTTGTGTATGTTGCTTTGGATTTTTAGCATATGCAGAATTTCTTGTGTTTATGATACTATTGTGGTGAACTACATACACCTGTCTGGACACGCCCCCTGCTGACTGCTCCTGTGGCACCTCCCACAGACCCCGGTATAAAGGCGAATGAGGCCTGAGCCTGGCCCTCAGTCTCCAGGATGTAGTGTGGTGGTCAACTACTGCTTGTTCTTTCTTCCAGTCAATAAAAGCTGATATCTCGCCTTCACGTCTCAGAGAGTTATTGATGGCGCATCAACTATTAAATACCATGAAAGTTTCTGCACTTGTTTTATTTATGTTAGAGTTATTTGTTTCAGGCATGAATTTTGTTTGCTGTTTGTTGCCTATGTCATTCTGAAAGTGGGTGTGGAGTAGGTTGTTATCTGAGGAGTTTCTCGCATAACTGAAAACAGTGCAGTTATCAGCGAGCACATACACGTCTGATCACATGGTCTAACATTTAAGTTCTGACCATTTATAAAGTATTCTCTTTTCTTTTTGGGTTAACATTAACATTTGGGTTGAGTGCGAGTGTGAATGCAAAGGCAAGAATTATTGCTTATCTGTAATTCTTGAAAAAGATGAAGGTGAATTGTTTCTTTAATGTAGCCGTACCTATGATGTCTCTTTTGTGTTAGTGTTGATAGGGAACTCCCATATTTAGAGCTGGCATTTGCAATTTTGTGCATTAACTACTTATTAATGTGTTTGTAATTTAATATGAAATTACATTTCTCAATTGTTCATGAATTCATTTCAGATTTCCATCGCTTAGTTTTCCATTTCCAAATTCTCAGGTTCTAACAACAGGAATTCCAATGAAGAGGCAAGTATCTTTGAAAAAGATCATCTGGAGCTCAGAGATGTGAACACTGAGAAAAGTAAAGAGAGTAGAGCCGAGCTATTGCAGGTAATATGCAAAAGTCGTACTTGTTTCATTATGCTGTGGCAAAATGTCTCGTGTAACTTTGAGCATAGAATTTCATTGTTATTCCCAAGCATTTACTATTTCATGCATTTTTTTAGTTTATGGTTTTGTTATGTCCCTTTTACATTAGATTTTTATGACCCATGTAATTATTTTATAAATAGTCTTGAATCTACAAAAAGCATCCAGTTAAAAATGCATCCAGTCTCACTTTTGCCCCTTTTCTTTCTTTCTGTCAAAACAGATTGCTTTGGGTTTTACAGAATTGTATCTGCTTTCAGCTTTGGGTCATGGGAAAAGAGTAAAGTACACAGATCCATTGGGTTTTTGGTCTATTTCTGTGATATTAATTTTTACCATGGAAAAGAATATGAAGACTTCAAAACTTGAGATAGTTAGTGGGCTTGTTTAGTGAATAGTCTGTAGCAGAGGTGCTAGACATCTTTAAAAAAATATATGAAGGCATATAAATCCCCAGGACTTGAGCTGGAATACTCCAAACAATGTGAGAAGTTAGAGAAGAATCTGCAGAAGCCCCATCTGAGATGTATTCATTGTCATTAGCCACAGGTGAAGAGCTGGTTGACTGGAGTGTGGCTAATGTTGAGCCTTTATTTAAGGACAACAAAGAAAACCATGAGAGCTATAGACCAGTAAACCTAAAATCTGTGATAGGCAAGTCACTGGAACGCATGCAGAGGAGAAGATATATATGCACTTGGAAAGATGGGTTGATTAGGGATGGTCTGTGTGGCTTTGTGTGTGGGAGAAGATGTACCAAAATTTGAGTATCTTTGAGGAAGTAACCAAGGAGATCGATGAAGGAAGGGTAGTGGACGTAGTCCATATGGACTTCAGTAAAGCCTTTAGTAAGGTTCTACCTTGGTAGGGAAGTTAGATTACATGGGACCCAGCAAGAGCTAGCTAATTGGATACATAATTGACATGACAATAGGAAGCAGAGGGTGATGATGGATGGTTGATTTTTTTTTTGTCTGGAGGCCTATAATTTGTGGAATGTGTCAGTGGTCAGTGTTAGGCCCATTATCATTTGTCATCTATATTAAAAATTTGGATGAGAAAGTACAAGGCACGTTTAGTACATTTGCAGATGACACTAAGGAAGCTAGTGTTGTAGACTGTGAAGATTATCAAGAATTACAGCAGGACATGATCAGTTGGTCGAGGAATAGCAAATGGTGTTTAATCTGCATAGTGTGAGGTATTGCATTTTGGGAAGACAGATCAGGGACAAACTTTCTGGGACGCTGCAGTTCATGCTCAGTGTGTTATGTTTACTTTTCTGTTTGCACTACTTGTTTTTTTTCACACAGTGGGTGTTTGATGGTCTTTGTGTTTTTTCTTGAGGAGTTTATTGTGTTTCTTTGATTTGCAGCTGTCTGCAAGTAGACAAATCTCAAGGTTGAATGTGATTAGATTGTGAGGACACTCAGTCCTCGTTTATTGTCATTTAGTAATGATATCACAGAAACACAAGACAAACCAAGACTAACTGACAAAAACCACATAATTTAACATATAGTTACAACAGTGCAAAGCAATACCGTAATTTGATAAAAAGCAGACCAAGGGCACAGTTTAAAAAAAAGTCTCAAAAGTCCCTGTTAGCCCATCATCTCACGCATACGGTAGAATGAAGAAAAACTCTTCCTGCCATGAACCTCCAGCGCCGCAAACTTGCCGATGCAGCCTCTGGAAGCACCCAACCACAGCCAACTCTGAGTCTGTTCGAAAACTTAGAGCCTCCTACCAGCCTTCCGACTCCAAGCACCATCTCTACCAAGCGCATTGACCCCGGCCCCGGCCACCAGGCAACAGGCAAAGCTGAGGATTCAGGGCCTTCGTCCCGGAGATTTTTTGATCGCACAGTAGCAGCGGCAGCAAAACAGGCATTTCAGAAGTTTCACCAGATGTTTCCTCCGTGCTTCTCACGTCCGTCTGTATCAAATCAGCATTGTACACGGCATCCTACTTAACAGATTACAGATATTCATTCTGGAGTGGCCACTGCGCGCTGTGTCACGCCGCCATCTTCTCTGTGGTTTGCATACTTTAATAATAAATTTACTTTAAACCTTGAACTTTCTCCTTCTGTCAGCATTTTGGGTATGTAAGTTGGGATGTCATAATACAGTTACACAGGATGATTGTGAGGTTGCATTTGGAATATCGTGTTCAGTTTTGGTCATCCTGTTGTAGGAAAGATGCCATTAAGCTATAAAGAATGGTGAGAAGATTTATGAGAATGTTGCTGGAACTTGAGCAACTGAGTCATAGAGATTGAGCAGATTGGAACATAGGAGAATGAATGGTGGTCTTACAGAGGTGCATAAAATCATGAAAGGAGTAGATAAAGTAAATGTACACAGTCTTTTTCCTGGGGTTGGAAATCAGGGAGAAGGCGTAAGTTTAAGATCAGAAAGGAGAGGTTTAACATGAACCTGAAGGGCAACTTTTTCACCCAAAGCTGGTCTGAAACGAATTGCCAGAGGACGTGGTTGAGGCAAGCCCAGTAACAGCACTTAAAATGCATTTGGACAGGTACATGGATAAGAAATATTTGGAGAATATAAGCTAAATATGGGCAACTGGAACGAGCTCAGATGGGCTTCTTGGTTGGCATGGACTAGTTGGGCTTAAAGGCATTTTTCCTGCTGTTTGAAACTATACAAAAGACCTCTGTTCATATCTCCATGCTCTAATTTTCCCTTTGCCCTCAGAACATGTATATGATTTGCCAAATTGTGTTTGCAGCAGTGTGTGTTTTAATACTATTCAAATAGAATTGCTGCCATTTCTGAGGTAGAAGGTGAGATTGGGTCTTTAACCAGTTACTTCAATATAATCAGGAAACGCAAAATGGAGACTTGAATACTGCAGGTTACTCTTCAATATTCTCAAGTCTTGAAAGCTACGGCTTGTCTGGCCAAGAATACTGTCTCTATCGATATTTCAGATCAATAACTTACATCGGTATAGTAATGATGAGCCCTGTTTAATTTTTCACGGATGCTCTGATCTGGGTATTTCTAGCATCTTGGTAATTTGAACTTGCATGCATAATTTTCTAACATTAGCCTCTGTTTGTAGAGTGAGTGAACAAGAAGTGCAAGTTAGGCAGCTTATTGAGAGCTAATGGTGTGGATAAGTGGAGAAGGACCTGTTTCAATGTGACAAATGTTCTGTGTCAAGGCAGAAAGGCGTATACTTCTCACACTATTGGTGCTTTGTGTTTGAAGTTGATTTGTAGCACACCACATGTTTAAGGCTCTTTCAGATTGACGAGCCAATAATCCTCCCCGTACAACTTTACATGTACTGTGATTGGGGGCATGCATGTTGTCATGACAGCAACCTCTCCCTCAATGTCAGCAGGAATAAAGGAATGTGTCATTGACTTCAGGGAGTGGGATGATGCACACGCTTGTGTTGTGCTGAGGTGGACATGGTTGACAGATTCAAGTTCCTAGGAGTAAACGTCGACAACAGCCTGTCTTAGTCCAACTAGGTAGAGGCCAACTGCCAAGAAAGCACATCCTGTTCCTCTACATCCTCAGGGGGCTAAAGAAATTTGGCATGTCCCCATTTACAGTCACTAATTTTAATTGATGTACTATAGAAAGCATTCTCTCTGGATACTTAACAGCTTGTGAAGACAGTTGCTGTGCCTGTGACCAGAAGGAACGGCAGAGGATTGTGGACACAGCTCAGTGCATCAGAGAAACCAGCTTCCCCTCTATGGACTTGGTCTGTACTTATTGCTGCTTTGATAAAACAGTCAATGTAATCAAAGACCTTTCCCAACCTGATCTTTCTCTGTTCTTCCCCATCACCCCTTCAACAGATAGAAGAGACAAAGGTTTGAAAGCAATTATGAGCTGGCTCAATGACAGCTTATTTCCTACTGTTAAAAAAGGCTTTTGAACAGACCTCTTAACAACAATATGGACTCTTGACTTCAGTCTGCCTTGCCAAGGGCTTGCATCTTCACCCCACTGCTCTTTGTTACCCTATGCTCTGCATTGTGTTATTGCTTTTCCTTTGTTCTACCTTGATGTACTGTTGTGATGAAATAATCTATATAGGTGACATGGAAAGCTAACTTTTTTACAATATCTCTGTACACATGACAATAAGCCAATGCCAGTCCTCAATACTCAAACCTTTTGGACATCACCTAGCCCGTTTTGCATCTTAACATAAATGTAATATGTGGCATGTTAAAATGAAAAGAAACACTTGGGAGGTTAAAAGAAGTTCATAAAGAAGACAATTAAGATGTGGATAAAATAGAAAATGCCTGGAGTACTCAGCAAATCAGGCAGGATCTGGAAACAAAGAGACAACACAGACTTTCATGAACTGTTGCTACCTCATCTCCTCTGCTACTGCCACATTATCCAGATCTACTAGTTATGGTTTATGTTTCACGGAGAGCAGTTTCACATTACTTCCTCTGGTTCAATTGCAGCTTAAGGATCAATTTCCCTCTTCAAGCTCAAATTTAGAAATGTTTTTTGACTTTGACTATTGAAAAGCTTTTTTTTCTGTCCTAACAGTAAATTAGCGTGCAGATTTAGAGTTCAGTCTGACTGGAGTAAAACAGATTGTTCACACCCTTTTTTTTTGTTCTGATACTGCTCAGATTAAATGCCAGTGTAACATGAAGCTGCAAATATTTCAGATTCATTAGCTCCCAGTGTACTTGATAAATCTGCCTGGTCTCCATTTAGATGATTACAGAAGGTAGATGTGCCACATTCCTTCGTTCTTAAATACAAATTTTAATTGCTGGAGCAAACTTGTACCCATGAATGCAGATAGCGCTCTTAGACAAGACTGTTATTCTTGGGTCTAATCCATCTGAAATAGATCCCTGCTAACTGTAGCTGCATGCGTATGGCCAGTAGTCACTGTAATTTGAGTTTCCTACAAGCCTTGAGTTTGAAAGTGTGGTGAACTACATATACCTGTCTGGACATTCCCCCTGCTGACTGCTCCTGTGGCTCCTCCCACAGACCCCTGTATAAAGGCGATCAAGGCCTGAACCCGGCCTTTCAGTCTCCAGGGTGTAGTATGGTGGTCACTCACTGTTTGTTCCTTCTTCCAGTCAATAAAAGCCAATATCTCACCTTACGTCTCAGAGTAAGTTATTGATGGTGCATCAGAAAGATTATGTAAAAACCATCAGAGATGAACATTTCTTGTGATTAATTTCTCAACGGATTTTTAATTTCCTTGTTCGAAAATGCAGAGTGTGTTATTTTAAGATGTAATAATTAACGGTAATTAAACCATGTGGTTAAGTGAGATTTTGTTTTTGAAATCAAAGAATATTAGTTCTGACCTGCAACTGAAATGTGCGGCTTCATTTCAGAAGGTTGCATTTGGTTTAATATTCATGGTTCATTTGGTCTTTGATTTTATTGCTTCCTTAAGTTTATAACTTGTCTATCTTTTTTTCTTCCAGTCAAAAGAAAATTCTACCGAGACAGAGGAAAATGCTCTTCACGTGGACTGTCATAACCTAGGTAGTACTTTCATTGCTTATACTTGCTTTTCAGGGAGAAAAATAATCTTTAACATCCTTATACAAAGCAGCTCAGTTATCTCTTCTGTTCTGATATGTTGGGTGTGGGAACAATGGGTTTTAGTTCATGGGGCACTGGATACTAGGTGTTGATAAGATGGGCTTTTATTGAGTCGAGTTGAAAACGGTATCGTAGTGAATCAATTAATTAGGACTGCCGATAAGTTTTAAGGGAATAGGGTTCAGTTTGAGCCATAAGACCATAAAATATAGAGAAGTAGGCCATTTGGCCCATCGAGGCTGATCCACCATTTAATCATGGGCTCATCCATTTCTTCCAGTAATCCCCACTCCACTGCTTTCTTCCCATACCCTTTGATGCCCTGGCTACTCAAGAGTCTATGACTTGGCCTCCACAGCCGCTTGTGGCAACAAATTCCACAGATTTACCATCCTCTGACTAAAGTAATTTCTCCGCATCTCTGTTCTAAATGGATATCCTTCAATCCTGAAGTCGTGTCCTTTTGTCCTAGAATTCCCTACCATGGGAAATAACTTTGTCATATCTAATCTGTTCTGCCTTTTAACATTAGGGATGTTTCTATGAGATTCCCTCATTCTTCTGAACTCCAGGGAATACAACCCAAGAGCTGCCAGATGTTCCTCGTTCAGTAACCCATTCATTCCTGGAATCATTCTCGTGAATCTTCTCTGAACCCTTTCCAATGTCAGTTTCTCCTTTCTAAAATAAGGAGCCTAAAACTGCATACAATACTCCCAAGTGTGGTTTCATGAGTTTCTTTTAGACCATCAACATTACGTCCCCATTCTTGTATTCTATACCTCTAGGAATGAATGAATTGCATTTGCCTTCTTCACCACCAACTCAACCTTTAGGGAAAGCATAGAAAGGTTAAAGAGAACAGACAAGGTGGTAGTGTAGATGAGTGGTGATTAGTGATATTCAGATGATGTCAAGAAGAGACAGCATGCAAATTATAGTATACAGGCAGTCCCCGAGTTACGAACGTCCAAATTACAGACAACTCGTACTTACGAACCGAGGAAGGAGAATGGCATCCCCCATTTTAAGTCGGATCATGACGCTGTTGGCCATTTTAAGTCATTGCTGTTGACACTGTGTTGAGTGTGTAACTTTGTATTCGGCTTAAATTCTTCATAGCAAGATACACCCTGACCCCACCTCCCCCAACACTTTTCAGTCAGCACTGCTCCCACTTGTCCCATTTAACCTGTCTCAGTGCAGTGGACTTTAGGACCTGAGGAATCAGTGCGGTGGACTTTAGGACCTGGCCGAGCTTGGGACCCGCCGCCCACAGTGTTTCTGTTCCTTTGACGGAAAACGATCATGATTGAAAATAAAGTGGAAATAATAAAGCGATCGGAAAGAGGTGGAACACCATCGGTCATTGGAAAAGCGTTAGGCTACAGTCGGTCAATGATTGGAACAATTTTAAAGGATAAAGTGAGAATAATGGAGCATGTGAAAGGCCCTGCCCTGATGAAAGCTACAATTATTACTAAACAACACAGTCGTTTAATTATTGAAATACATAGAAAGGTAAAATATGTACTATATACTAAGACAAACATTTGACTAACTGATGCTAAATACCGGATGTACCTGTTCCGACTTACGTACAAATCCGACTTAAAGACGGACTCAGGAACGGAACTTGTTCGTAACCCAGGGACTGCCTGTATCTCTAAGTGGATTTCAAGTAGAGAAAACTAGTAAAATGATGAGGGTTGAAGGCTCTTTTTCCAAACGCATGCAGCATTCATAGTTGAACTGATGGCTCAAATAGAAATACCTAACTATAACGTGTATTGATTATTGGAATTGGTTTATTATTGTCACATAGTGGAAAGCTTGTCTTGAATACTATTCATACAGATCAAACCATTGCAGTGCATTGAGAAAGAATAAGGTAAAACAGTAACAAAATGCAAAACAAATTGTATAAGCTACAGAGAAGGCGCAGAGCAGGTAAACAACATGCAAGATCATGACAAAGTAAATTATGAGATTAAGAATCCACCTTATCATACCAGGAAACCATTCAATAGTCACAACTGCAGGATTTAAGTTGTCTTTTAGCCTAGTGGTACATAATTTCAGGCTTTTGTCTCTTCTGTCCAATGAAGGAGAGGAAAAAGATGGAGGTCCGGTATGCGTGAGGACTTTCATTAGGCTGGCTGCTTTACTGAGGCAGTGAGGAGGGGGGAGGCTGGTTTCCATGATGTGCTGAGCTGTGTTCACAGCTCCTTACAGCCTATTGCAGTCACATGGAGAACAATTGCCATACCAAGGTGTTCTGCATCCAGATGGGATGCTTTCTATAATGTAACAATAAAAAAAATTAAGAAATGCAGAATTCTTGTCCTAATGAAGGGTGGGCCCAAAAAGTTGACTGTTTATTCCCTTCCATAGATGTTGCTTGACCTCCAGAGTTTTGTGTATTTGTTGCTCCAGATTTCTTTAGTCTTCTGAGGAAGTTGAGGTGTTGGTGAGCTTTCCTGGCTGTGGTATCTATGTTAGTTGGACCAGGACAGGCTATTTGTAATGTTTCCTCCTAGGAACTTGAAGTTCTTAACCATTTTGACCCCAACCCTATTGATGTGAACAGGAGCATGTGCCCTGTCCCCCTTCCTGAAGTCAATGACCTGCTCACTTATTTTTCTAATATTTGCGGGTATCATGATACCATGTCACTAAGCTCTCCATGTCCTTCCTATAATTTGTATCATTGTTGCTTTAAGATGTGGCTCATTACAGTGGTGTCATCTGCAAACTTGCAGCTGGAGTTAGAGCAGAAGCTGCCCACATATTCATGAGTATAAAGTGGGTAGAGTGTTCAGGCAGGAGAATAGTTCTTTAGGTTCATGTCTAATCTTCAGTTGCTTCATCTCTACCCCTACTTCCATCATAAGGTTAGAAATGGGAATATTGCACAGTGTTCAATTTGCAACTCCATAGCAAATGAACAATCCCACATATAGGCATGGGCTGATAAGGTGGCATATATTCACCACCTTTGTGAAGTGTTGCACCTTGATAGGTCAAATGTAAAGAGACAGTACAGTGTTAATAGCAAGACCTTTAACAGTGTTGCTGAGCAGAGGGATCTTGGGGTCCAAGTTCATAACTCCCAGAAAGTGGCTATGCAGGTTGACAGGGTGGTAAAGAAGGTATGTGGCATGCTTACCTTTATTAGTTGAGGCATTGAGTTCAATTATCAGGAAGTTATGTTGCAGTTTTATAAAACAGGTTAGGCCACATCTAGGGTATTGCATATAGTTGTGGACACCCCATTATAGGAAGGATATTGAGGCTTTCGTGAGGGTGCAGCTGAGGTTTACCAGGATGCTGCCTGGATGAGAGGGCATGAGCTAGAAAGACAGGTTGGACAAATTTGGATTGCTTTCTCTGGAATGACAGAAGCTGAAGGGAGATCTGATAGAGGTTTATAAGATTATGAGAGGCACAGATAGAGTTGACAGACAGTATCTTTTTCCCCAGAGTTGAAATGTCTGATACTAGAGGGCATACGTTTAACGTGGTGGGGGGAACTCTAAAGGAGATGTGAGGGAGAAGATAGAGAGTGGTAGGTGACTGGTATGTATTGCCTGGGGTGGTGGTAGGGATAGATACATTAAGGAATTTGGATAGACACATGAATGTGAGGAAATTAGAGGGTATGGACATTGTGTAGGCGTAGGGATTAATTTAATTGGCCATTCGATTTCTGATTTATTTGGTTCGACACAACATTAGGCTAAATGGCCTGTTACTGTGTGGTCCTGTTGTATGTCTGTGTAATTCATGCTGCAGAAGTAGCAGACAGTTACAATCTCACATGAAGGAATCTAATCATTGACTCTTGATATTCATGCCGTGGCCACTGAATGTTAAGGGCAGGTGACGTTCACTGTGTCAGCCTACCAACATCCTATGGACTGGGTCACCTTGACTGGAAATTCAACTTGACCAGGCACAGAAGTAGTGTGCTACCAGAGCTGGGTTACCTATAGTATCTCATTTGATAACCCAGAGCCTTGTCACCTGCTACCAGACACAGATCAGGAATGTAGTGGAATACATTCATTTACATGAATGCAACTTCAACTGCTTTCAAGAAACATGGTACTATCCAGGACAAAGCAATCCTTATGATTGGTACCCTATTCACTAACCTAAACACTCATTCTCTCTGCCACCAACTCACTGTATACAGCAGCTATTCACCTAGACTGCTCAACTAGCTCCTCTGAAATCCACAAACTCCATCACCAAGAAGGACCAGTGTATTTGAACATCGCCATCTGCATGTTCCCTCCAAATCACACAGTATTAATACCTTAGAATATACCTCAGTCTTTCATTGCCACTGAGTCTAACTCCTGAGAGAGCAATGTCGAACATCTTTACCAGAGGTTCTGCAGGGCTTTAAGGCAGGAATTCACCACCTCTTCCTCCGAGGCTGTTAGTGATGGGCAGTAAATGATGGCTTGCCAGCAATTCCCGGGTTCCCCACTCCCAAAAAAAAAATCTCAGAATATTTAATTTTTCAAAGAAACAGGCTAATAAAACAAAATGTAATCGATGCTAGTGTATAGATGGGATAAGGACAATAGAGTAAAGATGCCTAGCTCAGAAAATAAAGTAGAAGAATCAGTTTGGATGGAGAAGCACAATGGAACATAAAACTTTAATATGTGTTACCTATTGGCCCTCAAACCATCATAGTATTGTAGTACAGATTAAGAAATAAAAGGTGTGCGTAAGAAGAGTACCAGGGGAACTTGATTTACATGTAGTTTGGACATTAGTCGTGTGGAGGATGAATTTTTGGCATGCATACAAAATGATTTTCTAGATTATAATATTAAACCAACAAAGGAACTGGCAATTTCAAATTTAATACTGTGCAATGAGAAAGGGTTAACTAGCAGTCTCATAACTATGAGGTCTATAGGGAAGTGTTATAATAGGTTAGAATTTTATTTTGTATAAAGTGTGTTTATAAATTTAAATGAACCAAATCAAAGGTATGTGATGTATGTTGGCTCTGGTAGATTGGGAAACTACAGTGTGGTGACCATAACTGCACACACTGTGACTCCCCAACATTTTTACTCAACATCCTGACCAATAGATGGATATTGATACTGTAGCGATGTGCTACACACAGCGCTGAAATAACGACATGCAGTTGGTAAGTCGTTTCGAGACTAGTTTATTCAAACCTCGCGGTGCTGGTATTTAAATCCCTAACGCCCGCCCTTTCCGGGCAGAAATGACATCAGAGGTGCATTACCAAAGTCTCTCCCCGCACGCTGGCTATTTGTGAGCCGGTTCGCCTGTGCAGAAATTGGGTCGCCACATAACCCTCCCCCAGAACTGGCGATACACCCCCCAAAGTCCTCAGTCTGGGTCGGACTCTGTTTGGGAGGTCTGCCTCTGCGCCGCGGTGCCTGAACCTCGACCGGCTGCGCCAAGTCCACATGGGCTGGTTTGAGTCGGTCCACCGTGAAAACCTCCTCTTTCCCCCCAATGTCCAAAACGTATGTGGACCCGTTGTTGTTGATCACCCTGAACTGCCCCTCGTACAGCCGCTGTAGAGGGGCTCGGTGTCCACCCCTTCGTACAAACACAAACTTACAGTTTTGCAGTACTTTGGGTACATGGGTCGGGGTCGGTCCATGCTGTGAAGTTGGTACGGGGGCCAGGTTGCCGAGCCTTTCACGTAGCCTGACCAGGACTGCTGTGGGTTCTTCCTCTTGCCCCCTTGGGGCTGGTATGAACTCTCCCAGGACGGCCAGGGGCGTGCCGTACACCAACTCAGCCGACAAGGCGTGCAGATCCTCTTTGGGCGCTGTACGAATTCCAAGCAGGACCCAGGGAAGCTCGTCCACCCAGTTAGATCCTCTCAGGCGGGCCATGAGAGCCGACTTCAAGTGATGGTGGAAGCGTTCCACCAGTCCATTCGACTGTGGGTGGTAGGCAGTTGTGTGGTGCAGCTGCGTTCCCAACAGGCTGGCCACAGCTGACCACAGGCTGGAGGTGAACTGGGCGCCTCTGTCAGAGGTAATGTGGGCCGGTACCCCGAAGCGTGCTACCCAGGTTGCGATCAGTGCTCGGGCACAGGAATCGGCAGATGTGTCGGTGAGCGGGACTGCCTCTGGCCACCTTGTGAACCGGTCTACCATAGTTAGGAGGTACTGCGCTCCTCGGGACACTGGTAGGGGGCCCACGATATCCACGTGAACGTGGTCGAACGTCCGGTGGGTGAGTTCAAACTGCTGTGGCGGGGCTTTAGTGTGCCGCTGTACCTTGGCTGTTTGGCACTGCGTGCACGTTCTGGCCCATTCACTGACCTGCTTGCAAAGTCCGTGCCACACGAACTTGCTGGAGACCAGCCAGATGGTTGTCCTGATAGATGGGTGCGCCAAACCATGTATGGAGTTGAAAACTTGCCGCCTCCAGGCTGCCGGGACGATGGGGCGAGGTTGGCCGGTAGCCACGTCGCACAGGAGGGTCCTATCACCTGGGCCTATGAGAAAGTCCTGCAGCTGCAAACCTGAGACTGTGGTCCTGTAGCTGGGCATCTTGTCGTCTGCCTGCTGCGCCTCCGCCAGTGCTGCATAGTCCACCCCCAGGGACAGGGCCTGGACAGCTGGTCTGGAGAGTGCGTCCGCCACGACGTTGTCCTTTCCCGAGACGTGCTGGATGTCTGTCATGTACTTCGAGATGTAGAACAGATGTCGCTGCTGGCGAGCCGACCAGGGATCGGACACCTTCATGAACGCGAAGGTCAACGGTTTGTGGTCCGTGAACGCGGCGAACGGCCTGCCTTCTAAGAAGTACCTGAAATGCCGGATTGCCAGGTATAGCGCCAACAGTTCCTGGTCGAAAGCACTGTATTTGAGCTTGGGTGGTCACAGGTGTTTGCTGAAAAACACCAGGGGTTGCCAGCGACCCTCGATGAGTTGTTCCAGCACCCCACCGACTGCCGTGTTAGATGCGTCCACTGTGAGGGTGGTAGGGACGTCCATTCTGGAGTGCACTAGCATCGCGGCGTTTGCCAAGGCTTCTTTCATTTTAATGAAAGTGGCGGTGGACTCCTCGTCCCAGGTAATGTCCTTGCCCTTACCCGACATCAGGGCGAACAGGGGGCGCATGATTCGGGCAGTTGAAGGGAGGAAGCAGTGGTAGAAATTTACCATATCTACGAATTCCTGAAGGTCTTTGATTGTGTTGGGTCGGGGAAATGGCGGACTGTGTCTACCTTAGTGGGCAGAGGGGTTGCCCCGTCTTTTGTAATCCTGTGGCCCAGGAAGTCAATGGTGTCGAGCCCGAACTGGCATTTGGCCGGGTTGATTGTCAGGCCGGATTCACTCAGTCGGGCGTAGAGTTGACGGAGGTGGGACAGATGCTCCTGACAACTGCCGCTGGCTATGAGGATGTCGTCCAAATAGATGAAAGCGAAGTCCAGGTTGCGTCCCACCGCATCCATTAACCGCTGGAACGTCTGTGCGGCATTCTTTAGGCCGAACAGCATGCGGAGGAACTCAAAAATGCCGAAAGGGGTGATGAGTGCCGTTTTGGGGACGTCATCTGGATGCATCGGGATTTGATGGTATCCCCGGACGAGGTCCACCTTGGAGAAGAGCTGTGCGTTGTGTAGGTTTGCTGCAAAATCCTGTATGTGCGGCACAGGGTAGCGGTCTGGAGTGGTAGCCTTGTTCAGTCTGCAGTAGTTGCCCCATGGTCTCCAAACCCCGGCTGCTTTGGGCACCATGTGCAGGGGGGAGGCCCATGGGCTGTCGGACCTCCGTACGATCCCCAATTCCTTCATCCTCTTGAACTCCTCCTTCGCCAGGCGGAGCTTTTCTGGGGGTAGCCTTCGTGCGTGGGCGTGGAGGGGTGGTCCCTGGGTCGGAATGTGGTGCTGTACCCTGTGTCTGGGCATGGCTGCCGTGAACTGCGGTGCCAGAATCGATGGAAAGTCCGCCAGGATTCTGGTGAATTTGTTGTCCGACAGCGTGATGGAGTCCAGGTGTGGGGCCGGCAATTTGGCTTCACCCAGGGAAACGTTTGGAAAGTCTCGGCATGTACCAGTCTTTTCCCTTGCAAGTCGACCAGCAGGCTGTGAGCTCGCAAGAAGTCCGCCCTCAGGAGTGGTTGGGCCACTGCGGCCAGTGTGAAGTCCCACGTGAACTGGTTGGCGCCAAACTGCAGCTGCACTGTGCGGGTGCCGTAGGTCCGTATTATGCTGCCGTTTGCGGCCCTCAGGGTGGGTCCTGGCTTCCTGTTGCGGGTGTCGTACCCCGTCGGAGGCAAGATGCTGATCTCCGCTCCGGTGTCGACCAAGAAGCGGCGTCCTGACTGTTTGTCCCAGACGTAGAAGAGGCTGTCCTGGTGGCCAGCCACCGTAATCATCAACGGCAGCTGGCCCTGGCCCTTGCAGGGCAGGCGACAACGGCGGGCTTTTGTGCCCCACCGCTGGTGGTAGAAACACCATTATTCACTGTCCTCCTCACTCCTGCCTCTGTGTTGTGTGTGCTCCCCTGCCGGGCCTGGTCTGGTCTGATGTTGGGCGCGTGGCCTGGTAATCTGACTGACGGATGCCACGATCTCCCTCTTGGCTTTCCAGAGCACGTCTGCCCAGGCCGCCACCTCCGGGGGTCGCTGAAATCTGCATCGGCCAGCAGCAGATGTGCAGATGTATGTCCTCGGGCAGTTGCTCCAGGAACCCTTGCTCGCAAATGAGACAGGGCTTATGTCCGTCAGCCAGGGACAGCATCTCGTTCATCAATGCTGATGGCAGTCTGTCTCCCAAACCGTCCAGGTGAAGCAGGCGGGCACCTCACTCATGCCGTGAGAGGCCAAAGTTCTCAATGAACAGCACCTTGAATGCTTCATATCTGCCTTCTTCCGGGGGCGACTGTATGAAATCCGCAACCTGGGCGGCTGTCTCCTGGTCAAGGGCACTCACCAAGTGGTAGTAACGCGTGGAATCAGGATATCTGCCAAATCTGGAACTGGGCTTCTGCTTGGCTAAACCACACGCGTGGTCGCAGCATCCAGAAAGTCGGCAGTTTGAGCGAAACTGTGTGAACAGATGAAGAGTCGGTCATCTTTGGTCCAAATCCCGTTTGGGCCATCGGGGTCACCAATGTAGCGATGTGCTACACACAGCGCTGAAATAACGACACACAGTCGGTAAGTCGTTTTGAGACTAGTTTATTCAAACTTCACGGTGCTGGTATTTAAATCCCTTGCGCCCACCCTCTCCGGGCAGAAATGACGTCAGAGGTGCATTACCAAAGTCTCTCCCCGTGAGCTGGCTATTTGTGAGCCGGTTCGCCTGCGCAGAAAGTGGGTCACCACAATACCATATTAAAGAGACTTATGTGAAGGGTGCAGGGACCAAGGAATTTCAATTTTAAAATGTGACTGGAATAGCTGCATTGTTCTTCCTGGACAACAGCTGAGGCAGGGTCTTCGTGCCATTACTTCCTATAAGGCAAAGCCTTATAGTATAAATAGCAACAATGCTTCATTCCTTGATGAGCTCAGTGCCTTTCTGTATGCTTTGTAAGGGAGAATAACACTAAACTTCTATGAATCCCAGCATTTGGTGACTGTGATTTCAGTCTTGGAAGCTGATGTCAGAGCATCCTTCAACAGGCAGACTCTCACAGTATACCTGGCTGGGTACTGAAAACCTGTGCTGGAGTGTTCAAGGACGTCTTCAACTTCTCACCTCTGTAGTCTGAAGTTCCCACCTGCTTCACATGGGTAGCAATCATACGAGTGCCCAAGAAGAGCAGGGTGAGCTGCCTCAAACAGCATTGACCAGCAGCACTTGCATATGTTATTATGAAGTGAATTGCTAGAGATTGGTTACGTCTAGAGTTAATTCCTGCCTGAGGACATAACTTGCTGCAACTCGCCCACAGCAGCAGGCCTACAGTAGACTTAATCTCACTGACTCACCACTCTGTTTTGGAGAACCTAGACAGTAGCAATACATTATGTCAGGCTGCTGTTATAGATTTTAGCTTTGTGTTTAATGTAATCATCTTCATAATCTTAATCAGCAAGCTGAGCCTTTGTCCCTCCCTATGCAACTGTATCCTCAGCTTCTCCATCTGGAGACAACACCTCATAGTTGACAGTCAACGTAGATGCACCTCAAGGATGTGTGATTCTGCACTCTACATTTATCACTGTGCAGCTAATCATACCTTAAACACCATCTATAAATTGGTGACACTACTGTTGGTAAAATCTGAGGTGATGACAAGGATGTGTAAAGGAGTGAGGAAATTGGCATCACAACAACCTCGCTGTCACTGTCAGCCAAACCAAAGAATTTACTGTGGATTTTAGGAAGGCGAAGTCAGGAGAACATTCATCAGTCCTCATTTGAGGGTCAGTGGTGAAAAAGGTGAGCGGCTTCAAATTCCTGGATGTCAACATCTCAAAAGATCTATCCTTTGCCAAATACATTGATGCAATCATTAAGAAGGCTCTGCTTGGTTAGCAGTTGGAGGAAATTTGGTGTGTCACCAGATTTTTGCCATTTTTTTAATAGAAGCAATCTGACATGGGAGCTCCAATGCACAGGATTGGAAGAGGCTGCAGAGGATTGTAGACCCAGTCAGCTCCATCATGGGCACAAACCTCCCCACCAGTGAGAACATCTTCAAGAGGCAGTGGCATCCATTACTAAGGACCCCCACCACCTGGGACATGCTCTCTTCTTGTTGCTATCATCTGGACAGGCCATTTGTCCCATGATATTGTGCTGATCTTGAAGTCAGTTTATCCTAAGTGTTCTGCTCGGTATTATTCATATCCAGGTTCCTATCTAAAAGCCTCTTGATCTGTATCAAACTGCCTGATTTCTCTATGACTCCTGGTAACCAATTCTAGGCACCTACCATTGGGTGGGGATGGGGGAACACTCACTTTTCATGTCATCTTTAAACTTTCCACCTCTCACTAACCTTAAAAGGATGTCCTCAGGTGTTTGCTATTTCTGCTCTGGGGAGAGGATTCTGGCTGTCTATGCCTCTCATAGTTTTAAAGTCCTCTTTCTGGCCTTGCCTTATCAGTGCTCTAAGGAGAACATGTTTGTCTAACCTTTTCTTATATAGTTCATGCCCTCTTAATCCTGGTAGCATTCTGGCACACCTGTTCTGCATCCATCCATCCTGTAATGGGGACGACCAGAATTGTATGCAAAACTCCAGTTTGGTCTGACCAGAGTCATGACTTCCCTACTCTAATACTTAACACGTCTACTAGTGAGGGCAAGCATGCCGTACGCCTGTACCACTCTATCCACTTGTTTAGTCTCTTTCACGATATGCTGAGGTACAGAAATATCCCTGTGTCCTTGTGAAATATCCTGAATGCTATTAAATGTGTATCATTACTGTATACTTATTTCCTTTAGTTTAATCTCCCAAAGTGCAACTCCTCAAGCTTGCTGGAATAAACTCCATCTGCCACCTCTCTGCCCATATCAGTAACTGATTGATATCCCACTATATTCTTTGATTGTCTTTTACACTGTCTACAACTCCACCAATCTTGGTGCCATACACAAACTTGCTAATTCACCCATTTATATATTCATCCAAGTCATTAATGTATAACACAAACAACAGAGTCCCAACACCGATCCTTGTGGAACGTCACTGGTCACAGACCTCCAGCCAAAATAACAGCCTTCTATGTCTAATATGGGCATCCAATTCTGAATGCAAATTTGCAATTCTCTATGCATCTTTTTCTTATAAATCAACCTATAATGAAAAACCTTTTCAAATGCCTTATTAAAGTCCAAGTAGATAATGTCCGCTGCAACTCCTTTGTCGCTTCCTTAAACAAAAACTCAATCAAGCCTGTGAAGTGTGACCTGCCCTGAACAAAGTCATCATGCTGACTGTTCCTAACAGGCCTTGCCTTTCCAAATGATCATCAATCCTAACCCTCAGCTTCCCTACCATGAATGTGAAGCTCACTGGTCTATAATTATCTGGATTATCCCTATTTCATTTCTTGAACTTCCAACTCTCCAGTCCTCTGGGACTTTGCCTGTTGCTACAAACATCTCTGTCAAAGCCCCAGCCAATCTTCTCAATTGCTGCTTTCAGTATTCTGGGATATATGCCATTAGGTTCAGGGGGCTTGCCTCCCTTAATACTTTTCAGAACTAGCACTATCCCCTCCTTGATCCTGAGCTGTAGACTCCTTGGAGATCACAGCTCAGCTTTAGTTGTTCAGTGGGATTTTTTAGGTTTGTACGGAGGGTTTTGGGGGGGCAGTGTGTTGGGGATTAGGTAGGTGTTTATGACATGGATTTGGGGGAATTAGAGCACAGGCCAGTATCAAAGCCTCAACTCTGCATTTAAAGTTCAAGTGATGTCAGGCCTGCAGACCAGTGAGAGCAAGGGCTGGAGTCGTCAGCATGTTCTGGTATCAGAGTCCTGTGCAGACAGGAGGAACCAGATGTGACCTCCTAGGTATGCAAATTGGGGAGACTGGTGTTCGAGGCCGAGTGCTCGGGGTCCTCGTCCAACATCCTCATTCATCACCATCAGCGAGACCTGGGTCAGTTGATATCAAGTCCAGGTAGAGGCCCGATTACTGGAGCTCTAGCCAAAGCTGTGAATCTGTGCGAGTCTGCTGGGGAAGTTGAAGTCCCAGTGACTGCAAATCCACGTAAATGGCCTGACCTTAGATCCTTAGATTAGAGTTCTGTGTGTGTGGGTGGGTGTGATGGAGGAATAGTGCTTGTTTTTTGTTATTGCTTTGTCGGTTGGTATCTTCTGCTTTGCTGTGTTCTGTGTTGTTTTGCTGAGCTGGTGGCATGCTATGTTGACACCAAAATGTATGGCAATATTTGCATCCTGCCCCCATGCACATCCTTGAGTGTGTTGGTTGTTAAGCAAACAACGCATTTCACTGTACCATTGTTTCAATGTACCTATGATAATGAAATCTGTGTCTGAATCTCTACTGCATTAGCATGTGCCTCTTTGCCTTCACTCTCTTGCAAATCCTGCTCAGTAAATACTGACATAAAGTAATCATTTAATATCTCAGCCACTTGCTCTGACACCAAGCAGAAAGTCCCTCAGGAGGAGGTAGTACAGGACCCTGAAGAGCCATACTCATCAATTCAGAAGCAGCCTCTCCTCTATTCTCAGATTTCTGAACAGTCCATGAATGGTATCTCACTGTTCCCTTTTTTTTACATTATTTTGTAATTTGTAGTTATTTCCTGTCTTTGCACTGCCTTGCTAACACACCAGCAACTTTCACATCATACAAGACAGGTGATAAATTCTCCATCATAGTAGCTATACAGGCTCAGCTGCTGAGTGTACCCAAGCTAGAAATTAAAGAAGTTGAGGGATTTGGTCTTCGCGTGAGATGCTGAGGTGAAAGGTCATCATGAAACTTATTGAATGGCGGAACATGTTAAAAAGTCCAAATGACCTACTGTTGTGTTCTTCTCCTTAGAAAAAGCAGAATTATTTTGGAACAAAGTGCAAGCTTCTGGGAGTGTAGAGCTTGTCTTTGAGCAACTCAGTAATGTGTTAAACTGTCTGAAAAACAAAATCGTCAGTGGTTCAGCAAACAATCAAGGTAAGACATTTTCTGGCTTTGAGTTATTTCTCCTAAATGATGTTTTCAGTAATGTTTTCAACTCTACATTTATAAGTGATTAGCCCTGTTTGGCAGCAGTGGTGTACGGTATGACAATAACTTCAAACTTTAAAGCACTAATCAGTTGCAGTCTTCTTTTGAAACAAAAGAATTTGCATTTATCCACAGACTCCAATGTGCTGCCAGACAGTATTTTACATATTTCAGAAGCCCTCGCTGTGACCCCAAATGGTTTAGTAAACCGATGAAGTTGCATTCATATGAGCATTTTTTTTGAGGGTTGTGCAGAGTGTGGATGGCAACTTATCTTCACAGCATTGATGTTGTGCACTTATCTGCATTTAGCAAATTAATCTTATTGAACAACTACCCTGCAGCTGAGTGAAATTGTGTGTCTAATTAAACTATTTATAACTTTCTCAAAGTTTTCTATTTGTTTTCACAAAATGGATTTTTCCCCCTCTGGAAGCTATTGGAGGATCAGAGGAGGAAGGTGTCAATAACTTTAATTTCCCAGGTGTCACTTTCTTAGAGTAGCTGTCCTGGGCCCATCACATAAATATTGTGAAGAAAGCATGACAGTACCTCTACTTCCTGTGGAGTCTGTGGAGGTTTGGCATGTCACTGAAAACCTTGGCAAACTTCTATAGATGTGGAAAATTCTGGTCTGGTATGGGAACACAGTGCCTTTGAGTAGAAAATCCTACAAGTGGTAGTGGATTTGGCCCAGTACACCACGGTAAAACTCTCCCAACCTTTGAGCACATCTACATGAAACGTTGCCATAGAAAAGCAGCATCAGTCATCCAAGATCCTCATCACCCAGGCCAGGCTCTTTTCTCACCGCTGCCATCAGGTAGAAGGTACAGAGGCCTCAGGACTCACATCACCAGTTTCAAGAACAGTTACTACCCCTCAGTTTTGCATATGTACAAAATTAAGGGAGGAAAGTTTAGGGGAGACATCAGGGGTAAGTTTTTTTACACAGAGGGTTGTGAGTGCCTGGAATGACTTGCCAAGGATGGTGGTGGAGGCTACAACATTAGGGGTATTTAAGAGCCTCTTGGACAGGCACATGGATGAAAGAAAAATGGAGGGCTATGGGGTAGTGTGGGTTTAGTACTTTTTTTTAAGGATTATATGGGTCGGCACAACATGGAGGGCTGAAGGACTGGTACTGTGCTGTAGTGTTCGAACCATCAGGCTCTTGAACAAAAGGAAATAGCTACACTCATTTAAGGACTCTGGTATATTGTTGTTTCATGCTTGTTATTTGTTGCTATTTATTTATATCTGCATTTGCAGTTTGTTTACAATTAACAGTTCCTGATGTTTACAGTTTAGTTACTGTTCTATAGATTCGCTAGATATACCCGCAGAAAAAGAATCTCATGGTTGTATGTGGTGACATGTATGTACTCTGATAATAAATTTTACTTTGACTTTGGATTTCCAGTTCTTAAAATCCCATTGCTGTTTTTTTTTCCCCCTCTTCCAACCTTGCTCTTTATTTTTTAAATCCACAATGTTGATAAAGCTGTAGAATAGATATAAAGATTTACATAGAAACATGTAAACAGATTCAGTGGGGCAATGCTTGTGATAATAAACTGAAATTCTGAGTATAGGCAAAACATTAGAACGATTTCCACTAATGCAGCAAAGGCCAAGGTATTTTTGGATATTGAAGGAATTGAGGGATGTGTTCTGGTATGAGGTGCTAGATGAAAGGTCAGTTGCGGTTTTATAGGATGGCAGAACACATGAAAAGGGCCAAGTAACTTGGTGAAGATGATTTAATTGAAATTAATTGAAGGTTATCTGAAAAGATAAATACAGAGGTGCTATTTCAACTTGTCCTCTCATCATCGACTCTATTAAGGCAAGACTAAAGTCAGGACAAACATAAGATCAGTTGTACATGGGCTAGTGTCTCATAGAAGTAGTAGAGTTTGAGATTTAAGGGAAGACTAATGGGCAATTCCTGGTGTTTGTGGTCAGGAAGTAATATAGTGGGGTTTAGCTTTTTCTAATAATTAATCATTAAGTGAAATTATTCATGGATCAGACTCTGAAGGCTCTCAGATTATAATATGACTGTGGCATCTGCAAAAGTGGGACTTTGAAGGGATATTTCCTTCCTTGAGAGACTGAAGCTCGTTAGATTTGACAATTTACTTCATGTTCTGTAATATAAAAGCTAGAAATCAATGATCAGTTTAATTGATTTTAATATTTTGTCTTTTTATGTTCTTGTGAAATTAAATTTATGCAGCTAAATAAAAAAACATTGGTTTTTGAATTATCTATGAGTATATCAACTGAAATTGGTTAATTTAAATTATATATAGAAGGTGCATGAATATCTATTAAAGCAAATAATATTGAACAGATTATCCACAATGCTAGCTACCCACAATGTAGTTTCATTTCTCTTTCTGCAGAATATTTGAAGGCTTTCAATTTGCTCAGTGAAGCCGGAATCTACATTTGTTTTTCACCTGATGTACCAGGTAGAGCCCAAGCATTAAAAGATCTTTATTCCCTTGAATTTGAATTAATGGCTGCAATATTATCACTGTATGGCAAGAATTGTAGCCATTGTGATTATCAGTGCACTTTGCTTTTGGATACTTAATGCTTTAATGTTTGTCATTTTCTGTTAATTAACCTTATTTTTATATAACTTCAATAATAGTAGATATCTTTTTTAAAAGAAGAAGAAAGTCTACATTTTCCATACAGAGTGTGGGGCTATGTAGAATAAACTGTCTGAGAAATGGGAAGAGGCAAATACAATTGTAACGTTTAAAAGACTTCTGGGCAGGAAAGTTTAATATTCTGGTTCTCTGAAAGTGAATGCTAACATTGCAATTGCCTTCCTTATTATCAAGTCAAATTGCAAATTAACCTTTAGGGTATCCTGCACTAGGACTCCCATGTCCCTTTGCAACCTCCAATGTCTGAATTCACTCCCTAATCGGAAAATAGACTTCGTCTTTATTGCTTCTACCAAAATACATGACATTACACTTCCCCACGCTGTATTCCATCTGCAGCTACTTTGCCCATTCTCCTAATCTAACTAGCTCCTTTGTTGACCCCATGCTTCCATAGCACTACCTGCCCCTCCACCTATTTTTGTATCATCCACAAACTTGACCCCAAAGCCATCAAGTCTATCTCCCAGGTCATTAACATAATAACATGAAATGTCAAGGACCCAAAATTGATCCCTGCAGAACACTACTAGTAACCAGCAGCCAACTGGAAAAGGCCCCATTTAATCCCATTCTTTGTCTTCTGCCAGTCAGCCCATCTTCTGTCCATGCTAGTATCGTGTAATAACATAGGTTCTTGTTTAGTAGCATCATATGCAGCATCTTGTCAAAGGTCTTCTGAAAAATCAAGCAAGAAACATCCACTGACCTGCCTTTCTCTATAGTGCCTGTTATTTCCTTAGAGAATTTCAACAGATTTCCCCTTAAGAAAACACTGCTGACTTTGGCCTATTTTATCATGTGTGTCCAAGTATCCTGAAGCCTCATCCTTAATAAAAGATTCCAACATCTTCCCAACCACAGAAGTTAGGTTTGCTGGCCTATAATTTCCTGCTTTTTGCTTCCATTCCGACTTAAAGAGTGGAGTGACATTTGCAATTTCCACTCCTCTGAAACCATTTCAGAATCTAGTGATTGCAGAATCTTGCAAGATCACTACTGATGCCTCCACAATCTCTTCAACTACCTCTTTTGAAACCTGGACAAAGGAGCAAAATTAGGCCATTTGGCCCAACTAGTCTGCTCCGCCATTCAGTCATGGCTGATCCCAGATCCCATTCAACCACATACATCTGCCCTCTCACCATATCCCTTGTTGCCCCGACCAATCAGGAACCCATAAACTTCCCCATTGAATATACCCATGGACTTGGCCTCCATCGCAGTCTGTGGCCGAGAATTCCACTGATTCACCATTCTTTGGCTAAAAAAATTCCTCCTTACTTCTGTTCTAAAAAGTTGCCCCTCAATTTCAAGGCTGTGTCCTCTAGTTCTGGATACCTCTACCAGAAGAAACATCCTCTCCATATCCACACTATCTAGTCCTTTCAACATTCAGTAGATTTCAATGAGATCCCCATGCGTTCTTCTAAATTCCAGTGAGTACAGGCCCAAAGCTGCCAAACGCTCCTCATTGTTAACCCCTTCTTTCCCAGAATCATCCTCATGAACCTTCTCTGGACTCTTTCCAATGACAATGCGTCCTTTCTGAGATAAGGGCCCAAAACTGTTGACAATACTCCAAGTGTGGCCTGACTAGTGTCTTATAAAGCCTCAGCATTATCTCCTTGTTGCTAATATTCTATTCCCTTGAAATGAATGCCAGCATTGCATTTGCCACCTTTACCACAGACTCAGCCTCTGAATTAACTTTTGACTATTCACTCGCCCATTGTAATTTTTATCCCACAAAATGACTACAGTTCAGAGGCCTGTATAAAGATCACAGAAGTCTACAGCACATTACAGGCCCCTCGGTCCACAACGTAACCTACTCTAGAAACTGCCTAGAATTATCCTACCGCATTGCCCTCTATTTTTCTAAGCTCCATGTACCTATCTAAAAGTCTCTTGAAAGATACTATTGTATTCGCCTCCACCACCATTGCCAGCAGTGCATTCCACACGTCCATCACTCTCTATGTGGAAAAACTTACCCCAACATCCCCACTGAACCTGCTTCCAAGCACCTTAAAACTATATCCCCTCGTGTTAGTAATTTCAGCCCTGGGGAAAAGCCTCTGAATATCCACACGATCAATGCCTCTCATTATCTTATACACCTCTATCAGGTCACGTCTCATCCTCTGTCACTCCAAGTTCACTCAGCCTGTTCTCATAAGGCATGCTCTCCAATCAAGCAACGTCCTTGTAAATCTCCTCTGCACCCTTCCTGTAGTTCCCACATCCTTCCTGTAGTGAGGTGACCAGAACTGAACACAGTATTCCAAGTGGGGTCTGACCAAGGTCATGTATAGCTGTAATATTACCTCATGATACCTGATTGTTTCCTGTTCCCCTTCATCCTCAAATATTAATTCCCATCAGCATCTTCTTACCCTTGCAGTTTCTTAATTCTACCCTTAAGGGTTCTACATCTTCTGATTCTATGTTATAAGGAGTTGATTTCATTTTTACCAAGAAAGCCACCCCTTCCTCTCTGCCCGCCTGCTTGTCAATAGACAATAGGTCCAGAAGTAGACCATTCGGCCCTTCGAGCCTGCACTGCCATTTTGAGATCATGGCTGATCATCTACTATCTATACCCTTTTGTCCATTTGATATGATATGTATCCTTGAATGTTAAATTCATATTTGTGATCTTCTTTCAGCCACAACTTGTACCCGCAGTGTCATACCTGCCAATCTCTTAACGCAATGCAAGATCGTCTACATTATTTCATATATAGCACATTAAGTCTTTGCTCATTTCCATGTTGCCTGAAGTTAAATTCTTATCCCTTTCTAAACTTCTTGTTATTTATTTTATTCTGGAGATTTAAGTAACCTCTTATCCATTTTCCTTCTCCTTTACTCACTTTTCCAAGCTGTTGAATCCCTCCCCCCATTGTTTACTTTAAAGCCCGAGTTTTGTGATTCACCAGTATAGTGGTCCTGTAGCGATGTGCTACACACCGCGCTGAAACAATGACAAGCAGTCGGTAAGTCGTTTCGAGACTAGTTTATTCAAACTTCATGGTGCTGGCATTCCCTAGTGCCCGCCCCCTCTGGGCGGAAATGACGTCAGAGGTGCATTACCAAAGTCTCCCCCCACGCACTGGCTATTTGTGAGCCGGTTCGCCTGTGCAGAAAGTGGGTCGCCACATAACACCCCCCCCCAGAACCAGCGATACACCCCCCAATGTCCACAGTCTGGATCAGTCTCTGTTTGGGAGGTCTGCCTCTGCGCCGCGGTGCCTGAACCTCGACCAGCTGCGCCAAGTCCACATGGGCTGGTTTGAGTCGGTCCACCGTGAAAACCTCCTCTCTCCCCCCAATGTCCAGAACGTACGTGGACCTGTTGTTGTTGATCACCCTGAACGGCCCCTCGTACAGCCGCTGTAGCGGTGCCCGGTGTCTGCCCCTTCGTACTAACACAAACTTACAGTTCTGCAGGTCTTTGGGTACATGGGTCGGGGTACGTCCGTGCTGTGAAGTCGGTACAGGGGCCAGGTTGCCGAGCCTTTCGTGTAGCCTGTCCAGGACTGCTGCGGGTTCTTCCTCTTGCCCCCTTGGAGCTGGTATGAACTCTCCCGGGACAGCCAGGGGCGCGCCGTACACCAACTTGGCCAACGAGGCATGCAGATCCTCTTTGGGCACTGTGCGAATTCCAAGCAGGACCCAGGGAAGCTCATCCACCCAGTTAGGTTCTCTCAGACGGGCCATGAGAGCCGACTTCAAGTGACAGTGGAAGCGTTCCACCAGTCCGTTCGACTGTGGGTGGTAGGCAGTTGTGTGGTGCAGCTGCGTTCCCAACAGGCTGACCACAGCCAACCACAGGCTGGAGGTGAAATGGGCGCCTCTGACGGAGGTACCCTGAAGCATGCTACCTAGGTTGCGATCAGTGCTCGGGCGCAGAAATCGGCAGATGTGTTGGTGAGCGAGACCGCCTCTGGCCACCTCGTGAACTGGTCTATCATAGTTAGGAGGTACCGTGCTCCTCGGGACACTGGTAGGGGGCCCACGATATCCACGTGAACGTGGTCAAACCTCCGGCGGGTGGGTTCGAACTGCTGCGGCAGGTCTTTAGTGTGCCGCTGTACCTTGGCTGTTTGGCACTGCGCACACGTTCTGGGCCATTCACTGACTTGCTTGCGAAGTCCGTGCCACGCGAACTTGCTGGAGACCAGCCGGATGGTTGTCCTGATAGATGGGTGCGCCAAACCATGTATGGAGTTGAAAACTTGCCGCCTCCAGGCTGCCGGGATGATGGGGTGAGGTTGGCCGGTAGCCACTTCGCACAGGAGGGTCCTATCACCTGGGCCTACGAGAAAGTCCTGCAGCTGCAAACCCAAGACTGCGGTCCTGCAGCTGGGCATCTTGTCGTCTGCCTGCTGTGCCTCCGCCAGTGCTGCATAGACAACCCCCAGGGACAGGGCCTGTACAGCTAGTCTGGAGAGTGCGTCCGCCATGACGTTGTCCTTTCCCGAGACATGCTGGATGTCCGTCGTGTACTCGGAGATGTAGGACAGATGTCGCTGCTGGCAAGCCGACCAGGGATCGGACACCTTCGTGAATGCGAAGGTCAACAGTTTGTGGTCCGTGAACATGGTGAACGGCCTGCCTTCTAAGAAGTACCTGAAATGCCGGATTGCCTAATACAGTGCCAACAGCTCCCGGTCGAAAACACTGTACTTGAGTTCGGGTGGCCGTAGGTGCTTGCTGAAGAACACCAGGGGTTGCCAGCACCCCACCGACTGCTGTGTCAGATGCGTCCACCGTGAGGGCAATCGGAATGTCCGTTCTGGGGTGCACCTGCATCGCGGCATCTGCCAAGGCTTCCTTGGCTTTAACGAAAGCGGCCATGGCTTCCTCATCCCAAATAATGTCCTTGCCTTTACCCGACATCAGGGTGTACAAAGGGCGCATGATATGGGCTGCTGAGGGGAGGAAACGGTGGTAGAAGTTCACCATACCAACAAACTCCTGTAGGCCTTTGACCGTGTTGGGCCGGGCAAAGTAGTGGATCGCGTCTACCTTGGCGGGCAGAGGTGTTGCCCCGTCTTTGATAATCCTGTGGCCCAGGAAGTCGATGGTATCGAGACCGAACTGGCATTTGGCCGGGTATATCGTGAGGCTGAAATCATTCAGGCTGGAGTAGAGCTGGCGGAGGTGGGACAGATGCTCATGATGACAACCGCTGGCTATAAGGATGTCGTCCAAACAGATGAACGCAAAGTCCAGGTCGCGTCCCACCGCGTCCATTAGCTGCTGGAATGTCTGTGCGGCATTCTTCAGGCCGAACGGCATTCGGAGGAACTCAAACAGGCCGAACGGGGTGATGAGTGCTGTTTAGGGGATGTCTTTGGGGTGCATTGGGATTCGATGGTATCCCCGGACGAGGTCTACTTTGGAAAAGATTCTTGCCCCGTGCAGGTTTGCTGCAAAGTCCTGTATGTGCGGCACGGGGTAGCGGTCTGGAGTGGTAGCCTTGTTCAGTCTGCAGTAGTTGCCCCATGGTCTCCAAACCCCGGCTGCTTTGGGCACCATGTGCAGGGGGGAGGCCCATGGGCTGTCGGACCTCCGTACGATCCCCAATTCCTCCATTCTCTTGAACTCCTCCTTCGCCAGGCGGAGCTTTTCCGGAGGTAGCCTTCGTGCGTGGGCATGGAGGGGTGGTCCCTGGGTCGGAATGTGGTGCTGTACCGTGTCTGGGCATGGCTGCTGTGAACTGCGGTGCCAGAATCGATGGAAAGTCCGCCAGGATTCTGGTGAATTTGTTGTCCGACATGTTGTCCGTGATGGAGTCCAGGTGTGGAGCCAGCAACTTGGCTTCACCCAGGGCGAATGTCTGGAAAGTCTCGGCATGTACCAGTCTTTTCCCTTGCAAGTCGACCAGCAAGCTGTGAGCTCGCAAGTAGTCCGCCCCCAGGAGTGGTTGGACCACCGCGGCCAGTGTGAAGTCCCACATGAACCGGCTAGCGCCGAACTGCAGCTGCACTGTGCGGGTGCTGTAGGTCCATATCATGCTGCCATTTGCGGCCCTCAGGGTGGGTTCTGGCTTCCTATTGCAGGTGTTGTACCCCGTCGGGGGCAAGATGCTGATCTCCGCTCCGGTGTCGACCAAGAAGCGGCATCCCAACTGTTGTCCCAGACGTACAAGAGGCTCTCCTGGTGGCCTGCTGCCATAGTCATTAGCGGCAGCTGGCCCTGGCCCTTGCAGGGCGGGCGACAATGGCGGGCTTTTGTGCCCCACTACTGGTGGTAGAAACACCACTGTTCACTGGCCTCCTCACTCCTGCCTCTGTGTTGTGTGCGCCCCCCTGCCGGGCCTGGTCTAGTCTGCTGTTGGGCACGTGGCCTGGTAATCTGACCGACGGATGCCACTCTCTCCCTCTTGGCTTTCCACAGCACGTCTGCCCGGGCTGCCACCTTCCGGGGGTCGCTGAAATCTGCGTCGGCCAGCAGCAGATGTATGTCCTCGGGCAGTCGCTCTAGGAACGCTTGCTCGAACATGAGGCAGGGCTTGTGCCTGTCAGCCAGGGACAGCATGTCGTTCATCAATGCTGATGGTAGTCTGTCTCCCAAACCGTCCAGGTGAAGCAGGTGGGCATCTCGCTCACGCTATGAGAGGCCAAAGGTCCTAATGAGCAGTGCCTTGAATGCTTCATATTTGCCTTCTTCTGGGGGCAACTGTATGAAATCCGCAACCTGGGCAGCCGTCTCCTGGTTAAGGGCGCTCACCACGTGGTAGTAACGCGAGGAATCAGAAGTTATCTGTCAAATCTGGAACTGGGCTTCTGCTTGGCTAAACCACACGCGTGGTCACAGTGTCCAGAAAGTCGGCAATTTTAGCGAAACTGTGTGAACAGATGAAGAGTTGGTCATCTTTGGTCCAAATCCCGTTTGGACTGTCGGGGTCACCAATGTAGCGATGTGCTACACACCGCGTTGAAATAATGATACACAGTCAGTAAGTCGTTTCGAGACTAGTTTATTCAAACTTCGCGGTGCTGGCATTTAAATCCCTTGCGCCCGCCCTATCTGGGCAGAAATGACGTCAGAGGTGCATTACCAAAGTCTTCCCCCCTACGCTCTGGCTATTTGTGAGCTGGTTCACCTGCGCAGAAAGTGGGTCGCCACAGTCCCAGCATGATTCAGCTGGAGCCTGTCCCATCGGATCAACTCCAGCCTTTCCCAGTACAGGACTGGTGCCAGTGTCCCACAAATTCAAACCCACTTCTCCAAGACCAACCTTTGAGCCACACACCTCTAATCTTATTAACTTTGTTCCAATTTACACATGGGTCAGCAACAATCCAGGGATTATTTTCTTTTTGGTTCTCCATTTTAATTTTGTCCCTCATTGCTCAAATTCCCTCAGCAGAACCTCTTTCCATGTTGTTCCTACATCGTTGGTGCACACATGCACCATGACAACTGGATCTTCCCCCCCCTCCCACCCCCACACTCCCAGTCCTATGCAGGTCAGACTGGAAGTCCGGAGCCCCGGCACTAAGCAGGCAACACAGCCTTGGGGATTCTTGATCTTTGTGACAAAGAATTGTATCTATTCCCCTGACCATACTATCCCAAATTACAACTACATTTTACCTTTGCTCCCCTCCCCTTGAATGGCTTCCTGAACCACAGTGCCATGGTGTAGTTACTCATCCTTCCTACAGCCCCGAGAAGATGAAGTCTGTGCAGTCACAGGGAGTACGTGCAAACTCCACACAATTGGCACCCAAGGTCAGGATTGAGCCTGCATCTCTGAAGCTGTTGAAGTAGCAGCTCTACTAGCTGTGACAATGTGCTACCCTTAAGTATTATATAGAACATTGGAAGTAACCTACTTTCTAGTACGGATTTTTAAATCTAACTGAGTGAGAAAGTGATGCTCAATTTAATATAATTCAAAAGGCAGTACCTTCAATAGTGCTGCATTCCTTCAATACAGTGCTGATGTCACCTGGATTTCACCTCCTCCTTATTTAGAAGTGTTGTCACTGTGCCGATTTAAAGAACCTCACTCTGTAAATACATGCTGTCTTTCTTTCCATCCTCCCCATTGCTCACCAAGTTAGCTTAATCAATATTGTCTATTTTAATAGGTTGTTGGGTTGTGAGGTCTAAAAGAGTTCCAATAATTCTTTAACTACACATTTTTTACATTTGCATTTCAAGTTATGGAAAATGAAGGAAAGCAGGTTAACTGTGAAGAGCGGTCAGAAAATGTGACAGTTTCTGAGGAAATGGAAGCAGAATCAGTATCAGACAGTGCCCTGTTTTCGTAAGTATTCAGTTTTATTGTGAAAAGACGAGTCCTCACCTTTCTGAGCGTGACAAGTTGGATAAACAATTTCTTATGTTACATTCAGCCATCGGAAAGTGCTGGTATCTGGTAAGATAGATCTGGGACTACCCCGAAAGATTCATGTTGTTTAAGCAGGGATGCAGTACTTTTAGGATCACAAAAGATTTGTCTGATTTTGTTTTCTTTGTGATGTTGGTTGGATAAATATTGACCAGAGTAATCTCTACAGTACAATTTGAACCGTAAGTTTCTGAGGCCTGGTTAAACCTGCTACAATTGAGTCATGATTGTTACTTCTGTTGCACTTTTCCATTATGTTAAAGTTTTTATCAGGATGACTGAAAATGGTAGTGTTACCGGGTTTTTTTTTACACGTGATCTAAAATTCTGTTTTATTGTGAAGTCGATGAAAGTAAATTATTTTAACTTCAAATGCTACAACTGAAAGAATAGGAAAGAAAAATAATAGCCACATTAAAAATAAGTTGATTCAAACCATGGTAACATAATAAAATGTATAGTTTAGAACTGAATGTAGGCACACTAATTTCAAGAGCACAGACACTGATGAAGATAGCATTATTCACTATTTAAATCTATATTCAAACAGAAGGTAAACCTTCAAGTGAAAACAGAACTGTGACGCATTCAGGCCATTGAGTCTGTGTGGGCATCTTAGTTATCTCATTCTCCTTATTTTCCCATCAGTGTTGAATTTCCTCTTGAAAATCCTAATTAATTCTATTTACAACAGCCTTGTAAGCAGACGATTCCAAATCAAACTACCTTCAACGTTACAACAAGAAGTTGTTTTCCTCATATTCCTCCTGGATCTTTTTAATTATGTGTCCCCAATCCTTGATCATTGATAATTCAAGCAATTTCTTTTTATTTACTCTCTCTGAATTAGTTGTGACCTCGCTCACCTCTTGTTAAATTTCATTTCTACTTGTCTCTGAGGATAATGAGGCACAATGTTTTATGTTGGAGCACAAGAATAATAAAAATTGCACAGAATTTGAAACTTTGTTGGCGTATTATGTAAAAGGATGTCTTAGTGATGGTGAATTTACTCTGCACTGGATTGTTTTGTTGAATAAAACTGAAGTTTAGGATGGAAATGTCATTTAACAATTTATGTTTTCATTGTGACCTGTTGTAAACTGTTCATACTGGTGTTTGATATCCTTTACTAGAACCTGGTACATGTTTAAATGGTTCTTTTTAACCACCTATGATTATCTGCCTTTTCAAGATGAGTGCCCAAAATACGGTGCTAACAGGTTCTAACATTGACAGAGTTAATTATGATTGTGTTGTAAGTTTGATAGAGTAATTAAGTAGATTTTAATTTTGTATTTTTAGGCGAACATCAGTAATTAAAAGCCTGGCACCGTCGGCTATCTGTCCACCTGCAAATGACTTCCATCACACTAGTCTTCCTGATCCGAAAATATTTCATCAACATAAGTGCAGTAGAATGTGTATTGCAGGAGTAATGCCTCCAACTTCTGATAATTTTAAAGGGGAAAATCCGCTGAAAATTCCCATACTTTGCCAGTTTCAAAGAAGACATGCAAAATTGCACTGGAATACTGAGATCTTGGAGCCTCCACATGTCTCCTATAAAGCTCCTTGTGGGAGAAGTTTGCGTAATTTCAAAGAGGTGCGCAGTTACATTTTTGAAACCCAGAGTGACTTTCTTTTATTGGATTTTTTCTCTTTCAATACGTATGTTCAGCTTTCAAGAACGTTTCCTTCCAAGAGTCCAATGGTTTACAAAGCTGACATAAGCCATGGAATAGAAGCTGTTCCAATTCCTCTGCACAATGCAATTGACTTAACTGCACCAGAGCATTTTAAATACAGAAAAGTACGGTTGCCTTATGGATATCTCATTAGCAATTCAGCAGAGATGTTACAACAGAAATGCAACTGCACAGATGGTTGTAGTGACAAGTTAGTATTATTTTTAACTTATTTTGGTTATCTCCTTGGGGATAAAAATGGAAGAGTTTCTATGCATGGAATTATGAGTTTCAGATCTTTCAGTGAAAAAATGGCGAATTAACCATTGGATATCAAAGTTTCAATTTATTTATGTAAAACCAAGATATTGTGGATACTGGAAGTACTCAGCTGGTTGGGTATCATCTGAGGAGAGTGAACTTTTCAGGTCAATGGCCTTGCATCACTTCAGTTGCATCATTGTTTATACAGCTTTTAATGAACATTTGCAAAAACATGTTTCTCACTTAGCTGGGAGATTAGAAACATTTATTTCAGACTTCATATGTTGTGTATTTATCCTTAAATTCCTTTAAAAAGGAAAAAAAGTGGTCCACCATTCTTGTATGTGTTCCTCGTGGGTTAAATATTGGGCAGAGCTGAAGAACTTTCTGCTTTTCTTCCTATATTACGATGTGTTTTTTAAAAAAAAAAGTCCATATAAATAGAATATCTCTGTTTACTGCATTCCTCTAGCTCTGCTGTCTGTTGTCAGATGTTGGGTCTTGAGCCCTTGGTACTTCCAGAGCTCTGAACAATTTACTGGAGCAACTCAGTGGGTAAGCTGTATCGGTGAGAGGAAGGGGATTGATGATGTTTCAAGTCAAGATCCTGCACCAGTCCTGATGCATGACTTTAACTTGAAACATCCACAATCCCTTCCTCCCCACACAGTCCCCCCCCACAGGCACTGCTCAACCCACTGAATTCCTCCAGCGGATTGTTTGCTGCTCCACATTCCAACATTTGCAGTCTCTTGTGCACTTCTCAAACCTGTTCACTGCTATAGGTGTTAAATAAATCAAAAAGTAATCTGTGGTCTCATATACGAGGGGTGATTTATAAGTTTGTGGTCTAAGGTAGAAGGAGTCAATTTTAGAAAACCTAGCACATTTATTTTTCAACATAGTCCCCTCCAACATTTACACACTTAGTCCAGCGGTCGTGGAGCATACGGATCCCTTCTTTGTAGAAGTCGGCGTCTTGGGCCTCTAGAGGTGGTCCACAGCAGGGGTGATTGATAAGTTTGTGGCCTAAGTTGGAAGGCGATGAGTTATACAGCTGTTGTTACACGCACGTGCAGTTCAACTCTTTGAGTGATTATGCAAAAAGTTTGACATTAATAACTCATCTCCTTTTACCGTAGGCCACAAACTTATCAACCACCCCTCGTAGATCAGCATACATTGAAACTTGTCTTTCCAAGAATAATATCACATACCACCTGAAATATATTAATTCAGCACAGACCAACCTCAAACATTTTTTGGGGGGAATATAACTGCTATAACCACTTCCTTTCACTTGGGATCCTTCTGCATTTTTCAGTTCCATGGTTCCAATTGTAGCCTCTTGGGGTGGAATTCTCTAAATTGTATCTTTAAGCCTGGTTGTTTCTCTCTCACCCTGCTCTCGCCACCTCTCGCTCACCACTCGCCCCTCCATATAATTAAAAGACAGATAGGAGTGTGCAGCAGAAAATTATGTTAAACATGATACATATTACTTGGTAATTTTGTAATTTATTGAGTATATTTTATGAATTTTATCTCCATCCAATCTCATTCTGTAGAAATGAAAAGCAGAAAGATATCAACAACCATAAGTAACATAAATGTTTGGTGTTAATGTATTAAGACATGATGTCTTTGTAAGATCTAGGTGTGCATGTCAAAAGCTGACAGCAAAAGTCAACAAAAGATTTGGCAAAACTTCTGGGTACGAATACAAACGACTTCTGCAATGTGCACCTTCTGGGTGAGTTCAAATTAAGCTCTTTAAAACAATCTCTGACTACCTCTTGAATCCAGGACAGGTCTATCATGTACCGTTTTGGGAAATAAGCTTGTTGTTAGATATATTTGATGTAAATTTTAATTCTTTCTCCCTAAAATGTGATTTTTTAAAAAATTCAGGCTTTATGAATGTAACAAATGGTGCAAGTGCAACAAGAGGTTGTGTGAAAACAGAGTTGTACAGCAGGGCCTCACAATTCGATTGCAACTATTCAAAACACACAAAAGAGGCTGGGGAGTCCGCTGTATGGATGATGTTGATAAAGGAACATTTGTATGCAGTTACGCAGGTATGATGATATGATCATATTCAATCCATGAGTTGCTGCTCCTTGAATCAAACTATTAGTTTGTGTGTTCAAGCTATTACTTTAATGTTACATACATAATATTTGCAAATGTGACTATTTTGATATGTAGTTTGTTCATAAGTCATAATGCCAGGATAATGTGTTTATTATTGTGATGACCTAATATTATTCTGAAAGACATTAATGATATGCGAAGGTAGCATTTCATCTGTAATTATTTTTGGTGAAATTATTTAAATACATTTAATCCTTTAATGTTTCTTTGAATTTAAAGAAGGACTTTTAGGACTTTCAAAACTAAGAGTGTAACAAAATATTTAGTAACCAATGATATGTGGCCAATTTAATGATGAAGTGAATGCAGTCGCCGTGGTTATGTCCCACAAAGCATTGAGATAAATGACTAGATAATTTGTTTTAATGAAGTCAGTTAATGCAAGAATGTTAGGTAGAGCATTGGAAAAATTTCAATGTGCAATACCAATAAGCTCATTCAAAATAAAGATTAGCTGTGTTTTTCACATGTAAGTCTAAACATTGAATTTATATTGAAACACAAAATACTCTGCAGATGCTGAGGTCAAAGCAACACTGCTCACAACACACTGGAGGAACTCAGCAGTTTGGGCAGCTTCCATGGAAACGAACAGTCAATGTTTCGGGCCGAGACCCTTCGTCAGGACTGAAGAGGGAGGGGGCAGGGGCCATACATGGCCTCCTCTACTGCCATGATGAGGCCAAACTCAGGTTGGAAGAGCAACACCTCATATACTGTCTGGGTAGTCTCCAGGCCCTTTGTGTGAACATTGAATTCTCCAGCTTCCTGTAATTCCCTCCCCCCCTCCCTTCCCCCATTCCAGTTTCACTCTGCCTCCTCCTCCTCCAGCTGCCTATCACCTCCCTCATGGTTCTGCCACCTCCTACTACCCATAGTGCTTTCCCCTTACATTTCTCCTTCACTTTTCCTGCCTATCCCCTCCCCCACCCCTTGATCTTTCCCCTTACTAGTTTTTCACCTGGCACCTACCAGCCTTCTCCTTCCCACCCTCCCCCCACCTTCTTTATAGTGCCCCTGCCCCTTTCCTCTTCAGTCCTGATGAAGGGTCTCGGCCCAAAACATTGTCTGTTCATTTCCACGGATGATGCCCGACCTGCAGAGTTCCTCCAGCGTGTTGTGCGTGAACATACATGGAAATGCTTGAACTACCAAGGCTCTCCAAGGATGTGCTAGGGGTAGTCTGCAAGTGTCACCATGTTTCCAGCACCAATGTAACGTGCCCAGACTTTACTAATCCCATCCCGTACATCTTCGAAACATGGGAGGAAACTGGAGGAAATCCATGCGATCATGTGGAGAACATACAAACTCCTTACAGATGGCAGTGGAACTGAACACAGATCTCTCACTGATGCTGTAATCGCTTTACGATAGTCGTTAAGCCACCATGCCACCTTAAAATAATAGTGCCATAAGATTTTTTTTTCATCCACTAGAGAAGTCCTAAAGCATCAATGGTGGCACTTCAAGCAGTATGAACTTTCCTTAAGTATTCCACCAATACTTTGGCCTGGATGATTTTTCAATAAAGTTAATGTCAGGTCTATAAAAACACATGATGATAATGAAATAAATCTAACAGCAAAACACTGAGGAAATCAGAATAATACTGGCAGATTTGTCTTGATCTTCCGAGGACTATACAAAGCTCTCAACCTTGCTGTGGTTTTTGTCAATTAGATATATGAAGGATGTAAATTTATTAATAGTTGCCCACTAGAGGCCACTAAACACAAAATGTTATGTCTAGTTTCAATTTTAATGGCCAAGTGCCTCTATCACTGATAATTTAATTTTTAAGTTTGGAGCCTCATCTCCTTCATATTTTAATTATTATTCTTTTGAAATAATTTTTGTTTTTCTCTTGTTTCTACCTCGTAAAACAAAGATATAAACAATGACTATTTTGGACTTGTAGGTCTTCCTATTTTATACTTGTTTTCTTGAAGTAATATAAAATTTTTGAAAGCTGAGGAAATTTCATCAATTTCCCCAACTTTTTGGAAGGAATTGTTTTGCTATTGTAAACACCTGGCCACTATTACTTGCACCTCCAGTAAAATCCTTGAGATTATGTTAATCCTCATGAGAAGTGGAGCAAGTCTCTTTCTCCAGACTGTGTAAGTCATTAAATTTACAATATGTTACATTATACTGAATTTTGGTTAAACCTAGGTACATTTCCTTTTGATTTTGACCATTAAATGCATATCTCACAATGATTCATGGTCAGTTATGATCTGTATACCAAACAAGTTCTCATAAGCAACAGGAATCTCAATGAATGCCAGCAATATCCAGATTGCAATACGTGAATTTTTTTTTAAATTGACACTTTAATGTTGCATAAATTGTATGTTTATTGAATTTTGCTAAAATATGTGGAAATACCATCTTCAGTTTCTTTTTATTTTTAGGTAGAATACTAAGAATTGCCAATGATATGGAGAGCCAAAATGATGATAAAACCATTAATTTTAACGCTACTGATTTGTGTAGCAGCAAAACAAAAAATACTTGCAACACAAGGGAAACAAAAGAATCCAATTCAGAAACTGAACATAAGTTATTAGAAGAAATGGAAGAGATAAAAGCAAGTTTGAAGAAGGAAGAAACAACCTCATTTGTTAAAACATCACCTTTAATAACCCAAAAAGGATGTACAGAATTTTTTGGGTAAGCTTAAAAGCACAGATCTAAAAAGCTGTTGAAACTCAGTTAGAATTTCAACCGTCAGATTGATATATATTTGTTAAGCAAGGCCATTGAGGGGTATAGAGCCAAGGTGGTCAATTAAGTTACAATTATTCAATTGTAGAGGAAGAGCTAGAAACTGCATAATATACTTTCTTCCAGCAGATTCTGATACGTGAGTGTATAAGTACAAATCTTGGGTACCTTTATACTCTATTTCATTTCTTTATTTCACCCATCCTCCCCCCTTTCCTGCACCCATTCTTCCTCTCCACCTCCTCTTCTTGACCTGCTCCAACCATGTCAAAGTTCTATTTGTAGCTTCTAGCCTTGAGAACACGCCATCTAGGCATTGTCCACAAGTGGCAGTTGTTCATCATTTGGGTGGGTTGGGATGAGCAATAAGTTATGACTTCAGCAATTGATCAGTGGGCATGCTATCGCACTCCCAGTTTGATGCCTGGACACTTGCACCACTGGGATGTAGTTATTGCAGCTTGCTGTCAGAAACACTGTCATTAGAAAAGCTGTCTTAAAGGTCTCAATGAGCCTACAAAGATAGCTCTACTCAGACAGTGGCTTACAGATAAACTGATGGCTCCCCACCAAAAAGGAGCAGAGCAATTTCTAGTGTTCTGGACTCTCCTGAATCCTGTGTAGATGGCACCTTTGAAGTGGCTCTTGGGCTTTTCTGCCAGAAAAGTCTAGTAAATCTAGCTTAATGAGAATGACCTGCAGATCCATGTGCAAATGCAAACATTCTTAGTTTGGCAACTCCCAATATAACTGAATGGAAAAGAAATTGTTTTATGGGTGAGGTACAGCAGAAATACCTGGCCCAGTGATCAGCTGGTGAGTGTAAGGGGGCTTTGGAGGTTCAGCGATTTGCGAAAGACCGTGACTTGTGAACTCTCCTGTTACATCAATCCACAGTTCAAAGACCCTTGGGTTCACTCTTCTGAGTCAAGAATAGAAGTGAACTTATCAATGCATCAATCACTGCTGTTAGAAGAGCGCTTCAAATGACAACTGTAGCTCTGTCTTTGACTTGAGCACTCTTGATGTTATTTCACAGCAAATTATCTGGTCCAATCTTCCTGTCAGACCTGACAAGCAAGAAAGTGAAAAGGCTACATGCCAGGTGGAAAACACGTGTACCCCCACTGAGGTTCTAAAGCTTGACAGCAAGCAAATTCAGAATCACATCTTTCATGTCTACAGAAAGGAAAATATACCAGGGAACTATTTTCAAGAAAGGAGACAAAACTGATTGCATTAATTTTCAAAGAGCAAGAAATCCCAACATCTGGCCTCATTACTGCCACAAGGAAAACCATCTGCAGAGTTCACTTGTTCTCTTTTCATCTCCTTCTGGGTTTTCCTTATGGCCATACAGCTCTCCCAGTTGCAGCGTGGCTTCAACTAAAAACACAATGGATATAATCTTAACTGCATGTCAGCTCTAAGGAAAATGTAGGGGGCAGCATCAACCACTGTAAATTGACTTCTTTAATCTCACAAAATGTTTTTGATCTGTGTAGCTGGGAAGGGCTTTTGAACACCCTTCTCAAATCTGACTGATTCAGTCTTCACCTTTCATCTGTCTCCATGATGGCAAGCAAGCTTTCATTCACTGCACCATTCTCAGTGCAGAATGGTGGCAAGCAAGGCCACGTTATCTCGGCGGTACTTTTTCAATCTTGTCACATTGCTGTGCCTCACTTCCGCAAGCTTTGTCCAGGGGTAGATATAAGCAACAAGGTAAGGGGAGCTGTTATCCTGTCATCTTCTTTTCAGAACCAAGGTCATTGAATGCATGATTTTGAAGGCTGTTTTAGGTCGTCAATGATCTATTCATTGAGGCACGTGATAGAAAAGGTACTTCACTTCCTCAGAAAAAAGAACCTTTGCGCCCTGTTTTTCAATACCGTCCTCAGACAGCACTTCTTAATGGTGTCCTTAGAGCCATGGACCACTTCCAAACCTCACGAGCCATCACTCTATAAAGGCAGATATTGATGATGAGATTTCCCACTGCTTCTAGTGACTTTTGGCCATCTGAGAAATTTTAGTGTTTGAATGTCGCGACTTCAGATTCAGCACAAAACTCCCAGCTTATTGGGTAGGAGTAATCTTTGCTTTCCTGTATGTATTTGAGATAGAAACTCCAAAGCATTCAAAGATGTTGCTAACATGGCCTTTTCCTAGTCCACTAAATGTATCTTGTTTCCCTGCCCAGAATTGAGACCTTAATACAAGTGCACTCATGTAGGCAGGCCACATCATTTGCATGCCCAACACCAGATATGACATTACTCTGTCACAGCAAGTGGACACAATGTTCTCAAAACACCGTCTTGCCTGCTGGATAATACTGACTGCTCACTCAGTGGTAAATATTGTAGAATATTGCATTTCATTTTCTGTATTCTGTAAACTTTAGTAATATTAAGCACATGAAAGCATACTTAACTCATGACTGGCCAGCATATGTGACTAACTGCATTCCCCAAATATGAAGGATAATAATTGTTTTACTGTAGTGGAATATTTCTTCTGGAAGAGGTGCCATTTGGGATCTTAACACAAGCAAATATAAGGGTGCAGAATGGAAGAGATAGTGAAGGGAAGAGCAGAATGATAATAGAGAATGTTTTCTATGTAGTTAATGGTATCTGTGAGAAGGATTGTGTGTTACGGGAGTACAAGGATGTTAAGTGTATGGGAGAGGAAATTAAATAGATCAGGAGAATAGACTTAACTGTTTCTTCTCTACACTTAAAGAGGCCATGTTTACATACATTCTCAAACAACATTTGTTTGAGTTATAAAAAAGTACGTAACCCTGTTCCAAAGGTGTTTTTTTGACATTTTAATGTTAGTGAGTAAAGCCAAGTTGACTTAAATTCTCTTTGTTAATGTACTTACAATCTCTTGCAACAGAAGAGAAAAACCTGGATTTAAAAAGTTTGATTTGCATAACCCTGGATCATCATCAGTTGAGCGGCCCAAAACAAAGACAGCCCTCCTGCAGGCTCAACGGAGGAAACTTCAGCAACAGGTGAAATAAAAGCATCCAAATGGTTTTGACTAATTTCCAGCTAATTGCTTGGGTGGTATAGGTTGTGAAATGTTATTTAAAAAAACTAGGCCACTGAGCAATGTATTTTTGCAGAAGAATAATTTTATAGTGAAGTTTGATTTTATTTGAATTTTACAGTGTCTGCTCCCACAAAATATCTATATGCGACAGAATTGTGTTTCCTTTAGTTAAGGGTTATACATTCACAAAACTACTTTAAGCATTAATGTAATGTTCCTCCACCTGAGTGTTCAGTATTCTTTGTAAATTGGTAAATTGATTTATTATTGTCACATGTACTGGGGTACAGTGTGTAACTTTATTTTGCATGCCACCCATACAACATTTCATTACAACAGTGCTTGAGGTAGTATGAGGGAAAACAATTCAGAATGCAGAATGAAGTATTGGTTACAGCGAAAGAGCAGGGCAGTAAGATGCAATGCCATAACAAGTAGATTGTGAGATCAAGAATCCATTTAATTATATGAGGGGACCATCAGATAGAAAACGGGATAGAAGCTGTCCTTGAGCATGGTGAGCAGGCTTTTGTATCTTCATCTTGAATGGACGGGGAGAAGAGAAAAAATGGCACTTTGATGAATATCAGCAAGTCGGAGTAAGTTGAAATCTGTTCTGGCTAGAAAAATGGGCTTTTTTTTGTGCTTTAGGGTCATATTTTGGAAACGCACAGTAGTTCAGAGGAGGATGAAAGTGACTCATTAGCAGAGCGACCCAAAAGACACTGCAGATCATTTCAACATTCTTCACCAAGGAAACACAAGACTCTGTCTGATAATCAACCAATCAACAGTTGTAAAGGTATTTCAAGAAAGAAAAATCATTATTTTTAGTTGTCAGTATTTTTGAACTATTATATTTGCTAACACATGTATGGTTTATTGTTGCCACCTGTAACAGGGAAACTATTAAATATGTTCCTTCACCATGTGCATCTGTTACATGGCACATGAAATGTATTAAGCTTGCAAAGAATATTTTACAATTAAATAAGTACTATACACTTTAAATTAAATTCAGAATACCTGTAGATATAATGTAAAACTACTTCCTCATACAGTTTCAAAGAGATAACACCTGTTTTAAGTCTGATTTCTTTAATAGTGAAATTCTGTATACAATTGCAATAACAGAGTAGATTGTCTAATATTTCAATACTTCTATTTAACATCAGAGAATGTATACAATATACAACCTGAAATTCTTGCTCTTCACAGACATCCATGAGAACAGAAGGGTACCCCAAAGAATGAGTGACAGTAAAAACACTAGAACCCTGAAGACCCCTAGTCCCTCCTCTAATTACATACAACAGCAAGCATCAACCCTCCCCCCCCGCTTACTGTAGCAAAAAGCATCAGCGCCCGCCAACCACCAAGCAAGCGATAGAAAAGCCCTCAAGAGAGACCATGATCTGCAGCACATCAAAAACTAATCATTCACCCAAAATTCGACATGCCATAGACTCTTTCTAAAGAGGCAGAGAGGTGTCATACAGTGAGAGAGGAGACTAACAAAACAAAAAAAAAACACTTGCTGATTGTGATGTTTAAGTCTGCCTTGTCACTTTTTTTTTCCTAACTTCTCTGACTCGAGAATCACAACAAACTCCTTCTCCACCATTGTGAGAAAGAGAGAGTTTTTTGCCAAGTACAGAGACCGCCGACAGCCGATCTGCTGTTCACGATTTTCCGTTTTCTCCTGTGACACTTCAGTTAGTGACGCTGGCATAAAATCAGCTTGTCAATGGGGCCACAAAGCCCCAGCACTCCAAAAGCATGCTTGTCTTATATGCCATGCCCCTGGGATATCGAAAAATGGCTGATCAGAAAGCACCGGGAGCAGGAGTCATAGCCGTAAAGAAGTGCAGTTTGAGTGCAGCTGCAGGTCAAGAGCACTTAAAGAACCCTGTCCACCTTGAAAAGGAAAAAAAAGAGACATTAAAGCTAGAAATGAAAGCAGCTGCTGTCTAGCACCATCGTAGCTCCCTCCCTTCTGTTAATAGAGCTAACAGTTTGACTTTAAATTGAGATGTGTTGGGTAAGTTGCTGTTGGCTTTACTGACTACTCCATATAGTAGACAAATCCTATTAATGTCAATTTGTTCAATATTAATTGGGTGGGCCTTGTATTACGCTGTTGATGTTAACAAGCAGTAGAAGAACATGAAATATAGGAGTAGGTTGATTAGTCATATGGGCCTGCTTTGAAGTGCAATATAATTATGAGTGCTAGTCCTTAGTTCCTTCTGTGTAAAGAAGTAATTTTCCTTCAAAATATTGAGTGACTTGCCTCAGATGGGCTTTACGGTAGAGAATGTCACTGGTTCAGAAAGTGGAGGGTGAACATATGCCAGTCTACATTGGTAGAATTTGTGGTGAAGAGAGTGGCAACAGTTTTAAATTCCTGGTTGTTGTCAAATCAGATGACCTGCACTGCAGTCATAAGCAAAGTGCACCAGCACCTTAGTAGATTAGTGAGGTTCAGCTTGTCATTGATGCATGAACAAATTTTAGAACTGTTTTGCTTACTGTGGTTCGGCTTAGAGATGCCAGAAACCACTGGGAATGAAAATAAAACAATTTCACTACTTAAACAAGTTAGGAACTAAGAAGAATTTGAAGGTATTAACAATCAACTTGAATGTTACAATTAAGATTTGGGGGATGCAATCGTCTATAGCATTGTTTGAAGCCAGTCCACTATCTATCTGCTCTAGGTGTCTGCACTGATTTTGTTCATTTATAGTCAATCAAAAGAACTGAATGAATTCCTTGGCTGATAACTATTAGGAACTAATACACAATTTTATGGTACTGGAGTAGTTTTGGTAGTGTTCTAATTTGTTCTGTACTTCATTTAAGTACATAATTTGTTACTCTATTAAACAGTAGTTTGTCATTTTTATACCCTTGTAATAATTTCCATGAAACTTCAGCTAATTGATTGGTCGATGTGTCTCAATTAACTGTAAACCACTGTATATATGTTTTTTTAGACAAGGAGACCAATTCTGTATGCACAAGTCCATTCTCATTAAGGCCCCTTGTAATTGTAATAAAATAAGGATTGAATTCTGTGTTAGAATTCATGTGTTAGAGGTGAGGACCACTGAGGATGTGAAAGGATTTGAAAATGGGTTGCCAGAGCAAGAACCCGTCTACTTGAGTAAGTTGTGATTTTGGGTATTAGGATTTTTGGTTGGCCTCAAGTTTATGGATCTCAAGTTAGATGGAAAGCTCTGTTGGAGAATATTGAAAAGGGAAGTGCCATGTTAGTGAAGATATGGATGTGGGTTTTAGTAGTGAAAAAATGAATGTATAGTGTTTTGGAAATGGAAGTTGGTATCTCTTGACACTCAGCTGAGAGTCACAAAGGAATATGATTGAGATTGACTAAGCTCAGGAAAGTGATGAAGTGAGGGACTATGGAATTGGTAGGAACTGAAGAGAATAAATCAAATTTTTCATGTACCCAGTCCATACTTCAAAAACATGGTAAACAATTTATTTGTGAGCACATACATTAAACAGATTTTTAAAAAATAAATATTTAATCATTTTTATTGTTCTAATTTAGCTATCTAGATGACAGCACCTCCAGCTACTCGGGTCCAAATTAATTTATATGCTTCTTTTGAACTACTTTCTTAATGAAAGTCAGTGACCCCATTCAAATGAGTGAGCTGCAGTATGTACAGTGGCATGCAAAAGTTTGGGCACCCCTGGTTAAAATTTCTGTTAGTGTGAATAGCTAAGTGAGTAAAAGTTGAGCTGATTTCCAAAAGGCATAAAGTTAAAGATAACACATTTCTTTAATATTTTAAGCAAGATTACTTTTTTTATTTCCATCTTTTACAGTTTCAAAATAACAAAAAGGGCCCGAAGCAAAAGTTTGGGCACACTGCATGGTCAGTAACACCCCCTTTGGCAAGAATTACAGCTTGTAAACACTTTCTGTAGCAAGCTAAGAGTCTTTCAACTCTTGTTTGGGGGATTTTCACACATTCTTCCTTGCAAAAGGCTTCTAGTTCTGTGAGATTCTTGGGCCGTCTTGCATGCACTGTTCTTTTGAGGTCTGTCCACAGATTTTCAATTATACTTAGGTTGGGGGACTCTGAGAGCCATGGCAAAACCTTCAGCTTGCGCCTCTTGAAGTAGTCCATTGTGGATTTTGAGGTGTGTTTAGGATCATTATCCTGTTGTAGAAGGCATCATCTTTTCATCTTTAGCTTTTTTTAACAAATGATGTGATGTTTGCTTCCAGAATTTGCTGGGACTTAATTGAATTCATTCTTCCCTCTACCAATGAAATGTTCCCTGTGCCACTGGCTGCAACACAAGCCCAAAGCATGATCGATCCACCCCTGTGCTGAACAGTTGGAGAGGTGTTCTTTTCATGAAATTCTGCCCCCTTCTTTCTCCAAACATACCTTTGCTCATTGCACCCAAAAAGTTCTATTTTAACTTCATCAGTCCACAGGACTTGTTTCCAAAATGCGTCAGGCTTGTTTAGATGTTCCTTTGCAAACTGCTGACACTGAATTTTGTGGTGAGGACATAGGAAAGGTTTGCTTCTGATGACTCTTCCATGAAGGTCATATTTGTGCAGGTGTTGCTACACAGTACAACAGTGCACCACCACTCCAGAGTCTGCTAAATCTTCCTGAAGGCCTTTTGCAGTCAAATGGGGGTTTTAATTTGCCTTTCTAGCAATCCTATGAGCAGTTCTCTTGGACAGTTTTCTTGGTCTTCCAGACCTCAGCTTGACCTCCACTGTTCCTGTTAACTGCCATATCTTAATTACAATGTGAACTGAGGAAACGGCTACCTGAGAACACTTTGCTATCTTCTTATAGCCTTCTCCTGCTTTGTGGGCATCAATTAATTTAATTTTCAGAGTGTTAGGCAGCTGCTGCTTAGAGGACCCATGGCTGCTGATTGTTGGGACAAGGTTTAAGGGGTCACAGTATTTATAAAGCTTTGACATTTGCATAACCTGGCCTTTCCTAACGATGATTGTGATCAAGCCATAGCCCTAACAAGCTGGGACCTCGGTAAAAGTTATCTGAGAACTCAAATCTCTTGGGGTGCCCAAACTTTTGCATGGTGTCCCTTTCCTTTTTTAACTCTAAAATTGAACGAAACAAAAATAATACACTAATCTTAAATGTTTCATCTTTAACTTTATGACTTTTGGAGATCAGTTCATCTTCTACTGACTTAACTATTCACAGTAACAGAAATTTTGACCGGGGTGCCAAACTTTTGCATGCCACTGTATGTCAATTATATAAGACAGATTAAATCAGCACAGAAACTGGTCTATGTCAACCGTAGAATGCTTTTTGTTGATCCCAGTTGCCTGCATTTGCCCATAACCCTCCAAGCCCCCTCCCTCCATGTACCTCTTAAAATGTTTCTTAAATACTGCACTGGTACCTTTTTCAACCACTTCCTCCAACAGCCCATTTCAACTACTTACTGTCCACTCCAAAGAAATTACCTCTCATATCTCTTTTAAATTTCTCCTCTCTTGTATTTGTGCCCTCTAATTCTGGACTCCGCAACCTTGGGGGAGAGTTCACCTAATCTATAACTCTCATGTTTACATAAATTTCTATGAGGTCACCCCTCATTCTCCAACAGCATGGCCAAACTTTCCCTATAACTCAGGCTTTCTAGTCCACATAGAATCCTCATAGATCTCTAATGCGCTCTCTCAGATTGGCAATATCTTTCTTATAACAGAGTGACCAGAACTGTATACAATCCTCCAAGTGTGGCCTCACCAATGAGTTATATAACTGCAATATAACCATACTCCTAAACTTAACAAAATCAGTTGTGTATGTGAATGAATTTCTTAAGGTCTGCTGTAACAGCAGTGGACAAAGGTTGGTTTGGCTTGAAGCCCATTCATTCCCAGCACTACCCTCAGTTTGCAAGGTACAGCAAGAAGAAATAATATTTATCAATTCCAATATATAAAAACAGAAGATGCTGGAAATTCAAAACAAGTCTGGTAGCATCCATAAGAGAGAGAAATAATATTTTAGATTAATGATCTTTTATCACGGTGGTATTACTAAACCACTATTCCACTATTAATTACCAGTGCCATACTGATTTGTATCCTGGTGTTTCCCTGCCTTTAACTGATCTGATGTAATTTCAGTCACTTTTACGTATAGTTACGATGCCACTGCAAACATTTCTGCGGCTGCCTTCAATTCCATAAATCCCCTAGTTTTCATCTACTCTAGTTATTTAATTCCAAATATTTTTGCAGGTTCTTTGCTTGCTGTCTCTGTTTTAGTCTCTCAGGACACAGGAAGCGTATTCTCAAGGCTAAAGGTGCATGTACCAGCTCAAAAGATTATTTACTATCTACTCTATATGCTTCCAGTTTTATGTCAGTGATAGTGAAACTACATTCTGATTTTGTGTGACATAAACCACAGTTTTGGTTTTAAAAACTGAAGCAAACAGCCTCTTCTATTACTGTTATCTTTAACAGTAATCAGAGGACCAATATGAAGCACTTTGCATGCCAAGCTTGCTGGAACCAAGCCATTCAGTGTTGCATGGTTTCTTCCCCTAGCACCCATTCTCCAACTTGTTTTTGATATGCAAGGCAGATGATGTCATAGTGCTTATATTAGTGGACTCATTTGCAAGTTAAAATTCTGACATATCCTTGGTGAATTTTAATGTAGTTAGTTTTAAAATTAAAACTTGACTTTGCAGGGCTAACATCCATAATGGTGTCCTTGAAGCCAGTTGACATTTTTACAACCATTTCACTAATGCCTTTTTAAAGAAAGAAATCTTTCACTATTACCTCTGTCTGCACAACCATAATAATGTGGTTAATTCTCAGCTACCCTAAAAAAAAATGTTGCAAATAATGAACAGGGTGGATCACTCTGTGTTGATATAAAATTCTGTTATGACAGAGGAGCTCCGAGTCCAATAACCCTTATAAAATCTTTCTCATAAATATCTGGATGATATATTAGAATTCCTTTGTTATTCTATGGCAAAAGCCTTACTCACAAAATCAGATCTCTATCATCTAACATCCAGACTTGCATCGAAACTTGTCCATTAGCAGCAACTTATGAATGTTCCCACCATTATGGTGACAGTGGTACACATGGGGAAGGAAGTAGTCTTGGGGGATCATTGATCTAGACTCATATTTCATTTCAGTTTACAAATGTGGTCAGCCTTCTACCACAAAGTTTCAGTCAGTGTGACTCATTGAGCACAATATGAGAGGAGCATTAAGGGTAGAAAAGACATGAAAGGTGGAGACTTCCATGTCATTCTAACACTGAACTAACATGACTGACAGGCTAGACTTGGATCTTCTACTTTTGGAACCAACACAGGTTGGTTTATATCACTATCACCATGCAGTAATTGTGATGATGAAGTTCAGTATTGCCTCATTTCTCTGCACCCTTTTGAAGTACAGTGGAACACTTTTGATTTTGGCTAACTACCGAGCAAGTATTGAAGTTGACCAAGGCACAGCCATGATTGCAACTAAATTGATAGTTTGTTTGGCTTAATAATAGCATTACAAATATGCCTTATTTAATAACTGTAGAAATTTGTATCTTTTTAGGAGCCTCAGGTAAAAGGAGCAGAGTTGGTTGTGGAAGAAACTCTTCTACCCCTCTGAGTCAAAATATTTTTGAGCGTGCATTGTTAACTCAACAGGAAATAGATAAACAAGAAAATAATACAAACAATGAAAATGCAAATACACAAAAAGAATTGATTCCAGATAACAGTCACAATGAACAGATGTCAAAATTACACCTGTTTTGTAAAGGTGATGATCAAGGAGATTGTTATTTCCTGGATGCCACAGAAGAAGGAAACATTGGGCGTTTTCTTAATGTAAGTAACCAATAATTACAGAAAGTAAAATCTGTAAAACATCCCAGAAGTAGACATGCTATTTTATGCATTTCCCATTGTTACAAAAGTGGGTGATGATTATTATGACTAAAGGGAATGAGCTATGAATGAAACCATCTTGTTTAATTGCTCAAAATAAAGAAAAACACAGCAGAAGCTGGAAATCTAACACAAAAAACAAAATGTTGTTAGCACTCTTAAGTTAGACAGGTTCTGTGAAAAGAGAAGCAGTTAATGTGTATAGCTGAAGATGAGGAAAAAATAAGCTTCAAATTCTGGAGAAGGTTGGGAGGAGGTGGGCAGGACAAAGGAACTATCTGTAATGGACTGAGGCCAGTGTTGCTATCAATCGGGCAGTTGGATGATGACAGTGGAGTGATGTGCTGTTTATTTGCTGCTTCCAAATTCTGTGCATAAGATACTATAATTTCATGTTTCCAAGTTCTTTCTGAGCATCTGTACTCAAAAGAAATTGGAGTTCAACATCATCTGGTTTATTGCAACTTCAGCAAAATATCGAGCTTGCCTGATCTATCTCAATTTCCTAAAACCTTTCAGTCTTGTTGCTATTGCCCTTAAAATTGGCCATGATGCTTAACTCTATTCTCAGTAAATGGATTTTTAAAAAAAAATTTGATTCACAGTAAATGTATATTTGGCAGTGGAGTATTTTGAGATACTGATTTACAGCAGAGTTCAGGGTTAAAAATGTGGACAACTCGACACAACTGGCTTTGAGTTGTAGATGCAGGAAAAGCTGTTTATGGCTGCTTCAGTCTCTCATCGTTCATATCGTTCATGAATTTATCCCTTTCCATTTCATCAAGTATGCCATTTTAGTTATAAAATGATGGAATCAAGATTGGATATTCTACTGTACATAATCTTATACCCAGCAAACTTTTGTAGCTCAGTGATTTAATTTGTGCAGATAACTTGCTGTACTTCCTTTATCACATCACACAAGGATGATCTGAAAGCCCAACACTGCTTCTGAGGGCTCAACCAGTCTCCCTCCACCACTATTCTCTTGTACTTCACTGAGCTCATTCTCACATTTAAGTTTCTTCAAATCAAAGATGTAGCTTTGGGATCCTTCATAGGTCCAAGCTAAGTCTGAAACTCTTTATGAGGCTAGAACTGTCCTTGTTTCAGTCCCACAGGGAACTGTCCTTTTTCGTTCACTGTAATGGTCTCGGTTCCTGCTTATGTACTGAACTTATTTTTGATACTTTTGAAGCCAGTTTCCACCCTGCTGTCACTATTATAGAATATGTCTCCAACTTGTCCTGGTTTGTGTATTCTGATCATGTATTCATTGTGTACTTGTTACAGCATAGCTGTGATCCAAATCTCATGGTGCAAAGTGTTTTTGTAGATACTCACGACAAGAATTTCCCTTGGGTGGCATTTTTTACTAATAGGTAAGTGGATCATAATAGACAAACATAATGTGTATTTGTTAAATGTACCAATGACAGATTTTAATAAGGATTTCAGAAAACAGCTGGCATATGAGTTCATTTATTACCCTGGACTTGAAAAGGATAATATGATTGAATTTTATACCTTATTTAACTGTTTGATCCTTGCATGAAACATCTGTTGATTGCAATTGTTTGAATGCTTTCTTAATCTGTTACTTAATTGAGGGATGTTATTGTTTGTGCCTGTTTTTGTTAGGTATGTTAAAGCAGGATCCGAATTGACATGGGACTACAATTATTTGGTAGGAACCACACCGGAAGAAGAAATTCCATGTTTTTGTGGATCTATCAAATGCAAAAATATTATAGTGTGATGCCATCATCCAGCTCATTTTTATGGAGTTGGGAAATGAAGATATAATTCTCTTAAGTTTTTGAGCAAAAGGTATCTACATTCACTGGAACCAGAATAATCTCCTACGTCAGAATTCTGCAGACCTCACCATTTTCTTAAATCTTAGTTGGACAATTAATTGTACTTCTGTATTGTCCTGCACCAGGGCTTTATTTTTGAATTTGAATGTGGAAGTTAAATTGATCTTGTGATTATGATAAAGACTTTTGTAACTTTCAAGCCTGTGCACTGAAAGATGGGTTTTCTGTGAGAGACTAAAGAACTGCAAGGTAATTGTACTCAATGTTACACAGTAGGCTTCAATTTTGATTTCTGTTTGGAGATGTTACCCGATTTAAATTGTTTGTTTTGTCATTCCTGAGTGTTATTCATTTGATGATAAAAGAAACTGCTTGGAGATGGGGGAGGGATAGGTCCTGGGGTAAGAACTATGTAATCCTTACACCACAGTCTAATAACACAGTGCCAATCACTGATTTACAAAAAAAAGCCTAACCCTTTTGGTAAAGTGTATGCATTTTTCTTATTTATGGGATCAGAACTAGGAAGAGGACAAGAGAAGATGGACAAATGAAGTTGTTATTAAAATTATTAATGTTAAATCAAATGTAAATGAAAATAGAAAAAGCTACCGATGCTGATAATCTGAAATAAAAAAAGAAAATGCTGGAAATTCTCAACAGGTCAGGCAACTTCAGTGGAGAGGGTAATGCACTAAAGAGTTTCTGTCTGTTTCTCTTTCCCAATTTAAATAGAAGTCAGAAAAAATAGAGTGCCTTCAGCACATTCAACTCAAGTCGATTGTATATTCTGTTTATAAGGCCGTAATGCACCATTGATGGAGGTTGCAGGTTTTCCAGGCAAACGTGGGATCAACCATCCACCATGAATCCTCTTATACAGTTGTTTTGCTGGTTTGTGGGTCTTGTCCCATTTGAGTGCAGGAAAGCTGTGAAAGCAAGTTTCACTTTGCTGTAGGACCATAAGATATAGTAGCAGAATTAGGCTATTTGACCCATCAAATCTGCTCCACCTTCATCATGGTATTCAGCCCCACTGTCCTGCCTTCTCTCCACATCCCTTCATCGTCTGTCTCATCAAGAATCTATCAACCTCGGCCTTAAATATAACCCATGACTTGGCCTCTACAGATATCTGTAGTAACGAATTACTCAGATTCACTGCTCTTTTGCTAAAGAAATTCCTCCTCATCCCATTATAAATGGACATCCCTCTCTTCCCAGGCTGTGTCCTCTGGTCTTCCCCTCACCATAGGAAACACATCCACTCTATCGAGGTTTTTCAACATTCAATAGCTTTCAATGAGATCCCCTCTCATTCTTCTGAATTCCAGTGCGTAAAGGCTCAGAGCAATCAAACGCTCCTCATATGCTAAGCCTTTCAATCCCAGAATCAATTTTATGAACCTTCTTTTAATCCTCTCCAATGTCAGCACATCCTTCCTTAAATAAGGGTAACAAAACTCCTCACACTACTCCAAGTGAGTCCTCACCAGTGACTTGTGCAGTGGCTTCTCTGTAATGTTCATTGCTGAGGTAACGGTTTCTCTGTAGCAGCAATGTTTGGGTTACGGCTGGAGATAACAGGACTATGGTATGCATGTTAGCCAATCAGAGATTGTTGCTCTGTCTTGTGAATCTGGAAGGAGCTTTTTTGCAGTCTTTGCTCAAGAGAGATGAAGAGGGAAGACTCGTGTGGAGAAGCTGGTAGACCACCGGACGGTGTGGACTGGGCTCTGAGGGTCCGAAGGTCGACGATGTTCGGAGGAGACCGATGGTGGAAGAATGACTACTGAGGGAGCTCCAACATTCAATAGAGCTAGCCAGTGGAAAGGAATGCTATATTTGTCAGCACTGCTATATCTAAGGAATGAATCAATATAATTTTCATTACCTTGATGAAGGATCTGGCCCTGAAGTGTTGACTATTTATTCCTCTCCATAGATACTGCATGGCCTGCTGAGCAATGTCCCCTCAAAGGTATACATGACTTTGACTTGACTTGGGCCCTTTTTCTTTTTTTTTTTTGTTTGTCTTCATTACTAACCCTATATTCAGATTAAGATTCATAAGGTTCAGTCATTTATTTACATATGGTGTACTGTCTGACATTTTGCGTTGTGGGTTTGTAACTGGGGGTACATTACACAACATCCACACAAACGTGATTACCCAGTTTGGCGGGGCTGAAGGCTGTTTCCCCTAGACGAATGCGAGCTGGGCAAGCCTGAGGGTTACACTTAAAGCCTCAACTTTACATCCTTGCTTTTATATCCTAGTCCTGTGGAAATGAATGCTGACATGGCATTTGCCTCCCTCACCTCTGACTCAGCCTGCAAATTAACCTTTAGGGAATCCTGCACAAGGACCCCCCCCCCCCCCCCCAAGTTCCTTAAAATTTTTGAATTTTCTCTCCATTTTGAAAATAGTCTACAGCTTTATTTCTTCTACCGAAGTGCATGACCACACACTTCCTGACACTGTATTCCAACTGCCAGTTCTTTGTCCATTTGCCTAATCTGTGTGTCTTAACTTGCTAAGCGGTCTCATGTGTGGCAATTTGTCAGAGGCCTTCTGAAAATCCAAGTGTATATCATCCACTGGTTCTCCTTTGTCTACCCTGTTGGTTATTTCTTCAAGGAATTCCGACAGATTTATCAGGCAAGGTTTTCCCTTAAGGAAAGACTACAGCCTATTTTATCATATGCCTCCAAGTACTCCAAACCTCATCCTTAACAATAGACTCTAACATCTTCCCAACCACAACAAGGGTATGACTAACTGGCTTATAATTTACTTTTTTTTCTGCCTCTCTCCATTCTTGAAGAGTGGAGTGACATCTGTGGTTTTCAAGTCCTCCGGAAAAATGCCAGAATCCATTGATTCTTGAAAGAACATTGGTAATGCCTCCACAATCTCTTCAGCGGCTTCTTTCAGAATCCTGGGGTGGAGTCTATCCAGTCCAGGTGACTGATCTTACAGTACCTTCAGACCTTTCAGTTTCCAAAGCACCTCCTCCCTAGTAATGGCAACTTCACACACTTCTGCCCCCGACGTGCTCGAATTTCTGGCATACTACTAGTGTTTTCCACAGTGAAGACTGGCGCAAAATACTTACTCAGTAAGTCTGTCATTTTCATATCCCCCATTACTACCTCTCTAGCATTATTTTCCAGTGATCCAATATCTACTCTCACCTCTTTTTTTTTTACACTTTGTATCTGAAAAAACTTTTCTATCCTTTTTAATATTATTAGCTAGCTTACCTTCGTATTCCATCTTTTCCTTCTTTATGACTTTTGTATTTGCCTTCTGTTTCTTTTTAACAGCTTCCCAATCCTCTAACCCCAGTAATTTTTGCTCTATAATATATACTGTCTTGGGTTTTATGTTGGCTTGACTTCTCTTGGAAGCCCATGGTCATGTCATCTTGCTTTTAGAATACTTCTTCCTTGGGATGTATCTATTCTGTGCCTCCTAAATTTCTCTCAGGAGCTTCAGCCATTGCTACTCTGCCATCATCCCTGCCAGTGTTCCCTTCCAGTTAATTTTGGCCTGATCCTCTTTCGTGCCTCTGTAATTCCCTTTACTCTTCTTTAAACTGATACACCTGATTTTAGCTTCTTCTTAAATTGCAGGGTGAATCAAATCATTGTGATTGCTGGTCCTGAAGGGCTCCTGCACCTTAAGCCCTCTAATCAATTCCCGTTCATTGCACAACACCCAATCCAGATTAACTGATTCCCTAGTGCTGTATCACTTTGGTTTTGAGCTACCAGCTTCAAACCCAAAGAAAATATCAATAAAAAATCCAGTCTTGAAATGGCAGATATTGCAAAAGATGATTGTTTGTGTGAGTCTTGATGCCTCATTTTTGATTGTAATTGATTAATGCAAAGCATATCAATTTAAAATATGTATAGATATAAATTTAAAAGTAAAGGCAAATCTCAGTCATGTATTTTGACTAACTGAATGAATTGGAAAGTTGTTTTATTAAATCAGATAACTGTATTTTGTTTATTATGCATAGTGTTAACTCTTAAATGTTAAAAGATTGTGTACTGAATTTTATTTTACATTTGATTAATGCAATTGCTTTTTCTTATTTCCAGAATTAAATTAAGTGCTTTGTAAAATGAGTATAATTTTAAAAACTTATGTTGCAGTGTAGATGTACAAAATTTATAGATTTAAACTTCATACGGATGTTACACTTTACTAAACCTTTCTTAAAGTTACAAAGCTTGGTGCTTTATAAGCAAAGAATTTCTATAAAGGTAAATAGCCTTGAGGTGTTCTGACTATGTGAAATGCATAAATTATTTTCCTAACTTGTTAATTGCAACTTCTGAGTTGTTTTTCAGAGAACCTGGATGCAAAGTGTGGTCACAACAATATTCCAGAAACTCTGACATGAAATATTGTTACGAATTTTACTATTTCCTATTATCTGCCTCTTCTACTAAATTATTCAGTAAACTGGAGAGAAATAAAATACGGTGTGAGCAAAGATTTTTGCAGTCATTGGACTAACTTCTGTCTCCATTTTATATCCCTTCCTGCACTATTTCCATAATTATTTTATACATTTTTATTTGTCAACTTTCATCTTAATTTTGACTGTCCTTTGTTTCAGACATTTGTGTGAGAATGTAAACAAATTCAGTTGAATTGTTTAACCTTGTGCAATCAAAGATCCATCTGCACAAATTGCAGACTATTTCAGCTGTGAATTCTATCCCTTTTTGCTCTTTTTTTAGAGCAAAAAGTTTTCTTTCAAACAGGCTGATAGACATTTTAACTACACTGAAATCATTTTGTGGCCAGTACAATGTAGCTCATGATAACACTGCATGTTGAGATACGCCTTCTGTAAGTCTTTGTTGTATTTGCCTTGACTGTCATAAGTTCTCTGGCTATGATTGATTTAGGAATGTAAAGCTTATTTGAAGGGTTAAAGGTAAGTCAGATACGTGTTCACAGTGACTATACTATTGGAGCTGCTAAAGAGAGTTATTGCCTTAATGGTAGGGATGTTGGTTTTGGTAAAAACATGCATCTTCTCAGAGTAGAGGATTCAATGGAAGCATCATTTCAGAGTCCCTTCCTAAGGTCTACAACTTATGTGAATGAATCATTCAATTTTCACATCTGTTCAGCCATGGGTGGTCCCAAGCCCGGTTGCACAAGGATCTGTTAAGTGTTTACAGGACTACTTTTTTAAATTTCAGATCTCCGGCGTTGTCTGATTAATGGTCTTTATGTATGTAACATACTGTTATCAGAGCATAAATCTGCATTTCACCTGAAAACATAAGCTTGGCACAATTGTCCACATTCACTTCATGATGACTGTGCTGCAGCAATGTGACTGTGGACACTGGCCTTTAGTTCCTCATTGTGACATCTGCTCACTAACTGCATCTTCTAGACTTGCATTATGAAGTTGTGAGATGACCCAAGGGTCAATGGCAGTGTTCAAAGTAAATTTATTATCGAAGTATGTGTCACCATATACTACCTTGAGATTTATTCTCTTGCAGGCATTTCAAGATAGTGCCTGTCAACATTTCTGGATAGATCACAAAGCCATATATTTCACTTTGTATGTCTTTTACGTTTGTTGTTTATCTTCAAGGTAACTCTGGAACTGTCGGAGCCTGTGATTTGCAGTTTGAAGTTGATTTGGTTGTTCCAGCGCTCTGCAGCCTCCAAGAGGATTCTGAGAGGTAGAGGCAACATACATGAACTGCATGGCAAGAAGGCTGCGAGCTTCTATTGTTCACGAATTAAAGTGACAAGTGAGATTGAAACATCGAGGCGAGTGCGGTAGATGAGTGCCAGCCCCCTGCCTTTTTATCACTGGGAGATTGCTCTGCTATGGAGAGGGGAGACTGCCTTTTGATTGCTGGTGGGATCACTCTGCCGTGGAGAGGGGGAGACTGCCTTTTGATTGCTGGTGGGATAACTCTGCCGTGGAGAGGGGAGACTGCCTTTTGATTGCTGGTGGGATGACTCTGCCGTGGAGAGGGGAGACTGCCTTTTGATTGCTCTGCTGTGGAGAGGGGAAAGCCTGCAACTGTGCCTGGTGAATGTTTCCCAGGTTTTTCTGCGTTTTGGACATGGACTTGGACTACAGACTTTTCTGCAGAGTTGTAGTTTTTTTATATTCTGTGTTTTTCACCCAATCTTTCTCGGGCTTTTTTTGTGTGCAGGGGAAGGTGATTTTGTGTTCATTGTGCCTGTTTCTTTTTTTGTTCATTTTTTTGAGCGGGGTGGATGATTGTGCTGCCATTCCTTTCTTTCTTGGTTCCATGGCTAGAAAAGAATTTCAGAGTTGTGTACTTCGATATATACTTTGTTATATGTTTTCATACCAAGCTTTGATGCAACCAGTCAGGATACTCTTTGCTGTGCATTCAAGAAAATTATGATGCTGTCTTGCATTCTTTGTGATCGCACTTAATTACGTATTGGTCCCAGGACAGACCCTCTGATAAGGTAACCCCAAGGAATTTAAAGTTACTGATATTCTTCACCTCCAATCTCCTCATGAAATTTGGCTCATTGACCTCTAGCTTCTTTCTCCTATAGTCAATAATCAGTTCTTTGACTTTGCTGGCATTGAGTGAAATGTTTTTGTTGTGGCACCTTTAACCAGATTTTCATTCTCCCTCCTATATGTCAGTTCATTACCACCTTTGATTCGGCCAACAGCAGTGATGTCTTCAGCAAACTTGGGTATGGCATTGGAGCTGTACATACCCTTGCAATCAGAGGTATAAAACAAGTAAAGCAGGGGAACAAGCACACTGCTTTTTGATGCACATGTGCTGATAGAGATTGTGGAGGAGATGTTGCCAATCTGTGTTGGAGATTAATGATAGCTTAGTGATTAACTTTGGGAATGATAGTATTGAATACTGAGCTGTAGTCAATGAAGAGCATCCTAAAGAATGTATCTTAGGCAAATTGGAATGGATCCAAGTCGCTCCTCAAGCAGTGGTTGATATGCTTCACGACAGATTACAATAGAAGATACACAAGACGTAAAAAGGGCAATGTTATGATAGTCATAGGGCAGGTAATTTGAGAAAATCGGGTTGGTGCTGGATAATCCCAAGAGGGAATTTGTAGAATGCCTACAAGATGGCTTTTTAGAGTAGTTTCTGGTTGAGCCCACTGGAGGAAAGGCTATTCTGGATTGGGTGTCATATAATAAACTAGATTTGTCAGGGCTCAAGGTAAAGGACCCTTCGGAGGCAATGATCATAATATGATAGTTCACCCTGCAGTTCGAGAGGGAGAAGCTTAAGTCAAAAGTATTAGTATTACAGTGGAGTAAAGGGAGTTACAGAGGCATGAGAGAGCAGCTTGTCAAAGTTGATTGGAAGGGGACAAGGGAGAAAAGACCGCAGAGCACCAAAAGCTGGAGTTCCTGGGAGCAATTCAGAAAGCAAGGATAGGTACATCTCAAAGGGAAAATAAGTATTATAAAGGCATAATGACACAACCGTGACTGGCAAGGGAAGTCAAAGTCTACATAAAAGCAAAAGAGGGCATATAATAGAGCAAAAATTAATGGGAAGTTAGATGATTGGGAAGCTTTTAGAAACCCAACAGAAGGCAATTAAAGTAATAAGATGGGGAAAAATGAAGGTAAGCTAGCCAATAACATAGGATAACAAAAATATTCTCAGGAGTAAAAGGTGAGAATGCATATCAGAATGCTGGAAAGGTAGTAATGGGGTGAAATAAATAGTGGACAAATTGGATAAGTAATTTGCATCAGTCATCACTGTGGAAGACGTTAGCAGTATGTCAGAAATTCAAGGGTGTCGGGACAGAAGTGAGTGTAGTGGCCATTACTAAGGAGAAGCTGACTTGGAATTTGTAAGTTCTGAACGTAGATAACTCACCTAGACCAAATGGACTACATCCCAGGTTTCTGAAAGATGTAGCTGCAGAAATTGTGGAAATATTAGTAATGATCTTTTAGGAATAACTAGATTTTGGAATTATTCCTGAGGATTGGAAAATTGCAAATGTTACTCCACTCTTTAAGAAGGAAGGGCAGCAGAAGAAAGGAAATTATAGGCCAGTTAGGCTGACTTTGGTGGCTGGGAAGATGTTGGAGTCCATTATATTTAGGCTGAGGTTTCTAAGTACTTTGAGGTACATAACAAAATAGGCCAAGGTTGGCACAGTTTCCTTAAGGGGAAATCTTGCTTGACAAATCTGTTGCAATTTTTTGAGGAAATAACAAGCAGGACAGACAGCGACGGTGGATGTTGTTTACTTGGATTTTCAGAAGACCTTTGACAAGGTACCCCACGTGAGAGTGATAAACAAGATAAGAGCTGATGGTAATACAGGAAACATGCTAGCATGGATAGAGCATTGGCTGATTGGCAGGAGGCAAAAAGTGGAACTAATGGATGTCCTTTCTGGTTGGCTGCTGGATTCCAACCAGACATTTTCATGTTCTGTGTCAATGATTTTGATGATGGAATTGATGGCTTTGTGGACAATATGAAGATAGGTGGAGGGGCAGGTAGTGTTGAAGTAGGGAGTTTGCAGACGGACTTAGACAGATGGGGAAAATGGGCTCGTAAGAAATGGTAAAACTTGTGGAGCCGCAAGCTGAACACCAGTTTATTCTTCTCCTCTGGCCCTGGCACCCTGAACTTTTTAATCTGGCCCATGCTTAAATCAGGCAAATAGCAGGTCATTCCTTGTTCTTGGACTCGGGCCCTGCTGCTTTGGTAAGCTCTTGGGGCCCAGGGCCTGGTGCTTCTATCAGTCAAACCTCGGCTTTTTCCTCGCTCTCAGATGCGAGCCCTGCTGTCTCACCTCAGCTCTGCCGTTTCGAATCACATCCGAGTCACTCCTGCAACCAAGCATTGGCTTGTTCCCCATTCTCGGACTCACCTTGATCTGGCCTGTACACACCTCACTGCAACTGCCTGCATCCTTGAAACTTCAGTTCACACCACAAAGATGTCAGATTACACAGGCGGTTCAAAAGTTCACCTCTGAAAGGGAAGTTACAGGCTATTGTTTGCAGTGATTATTTTCGAGAAAAAGTGTGAATAATTAAGTAATTAATACTTGTTTTTGCTGTCAGCAAGTCATTGCTGTGGTTCAGCAGTGCCATCTTAAACCTATGCAACACACCCAATATGCTGGAGGAACTTTACAGGCCAGGTAGCATCTATGGAAAAGGGTAATCAGTTGACATTTTGGGCTGAGACCCTTCATTAACCTTTCTTTTAAACCTTAAAACTTGAATTCATTTTGAAATGACTAGAATATAAAAGCAAGGATGTGATGCTGAAGCTTTATGAGTCACTAGTCAGACCACTCGTGGGAGTATTGTGAACAGTTTTGGGTTCCTTTAAGAAACAAATGTGCAGCAATTGGAGAAGGTCCCGAGGAGATTTGTGAGAATGAAAGGGTTTAATGTATGAGGAGCGTTTGATGGCTCTGGGCCTGAACTCACTGGTGTTAGAAGAATGAGGGGCATCTTATTGAAACCCATCTAATATTGAAAGGCCTAGATCAAGTGGATGTTGAGAGGATTGTCCTATAGTGGAGAAGTCTAAGACAGAGAGGACAAAGCCTTAGAATAGAGGACAAGACATTGAGTATATTTAAAGTGGAGGTTGATTGATTCTTGATTAGCCAGGGTGTCAAATGTTACAGGGAGGAGGCAGGAGAATGGGGTTGCAAGGGATAATAAATCAGCTACAATGGAATGGTGCAGATGTGAGCGGCTGAATGGCTTAATTCTGCATCTATATCTCATGGTCTCATGACCAACCTCTCAAAGTTCTTCATCACAGTATGTTCTACTGGGCAACGGTCATTGAGGCAGGTTGCCAAGTTGTTCTTCGGCACTGGTATGATTTGAAGTAGGTGGATACCTCAGATTGCTGAGACTAGAGGTCTTTGATATCAGTAAACTCTACAGCCAGTTGATTAGCATGGGTCTTCAGTGCCTAGCACGCTAAGTCTCAATAATAATCAAACAAAGGGTATGTGATTGTTATTTTATCAGTGGGAGAATAAATATGTAGATCTCAAAGTGAAAGATTGGGATGTTACTTTAAAGGGAGTTGTAGATTTTCCTTTTCCCAACTCATGCCCTGCATTATATTCAATAGTGATGTGCAATATTATGTGCTTACCTTTGTGTGCATCTGCAATGTGAAGAGGAAAATATCAGTATAGTTGCCAGTAATCACATAGAATGGCAGTGAAAGGACACCAGCTGCATGAATGTAGATGGGTCATCTGTTTGATCAATGACGTTAACTGAACGAAAATGTAATTATTATACTTTGGGAGAAAGCTGGAGTAGCACAACAGGGACTTGGCCCAACTAAAGGCAACAAAACAATTAGTTAAGGATGTGAAAACTATTTTTTGATGTTATCATAGATGACGCAATGTTATATTTAAATCTTGATTAAGACTCCATATATCACAAGTTATAAGGAATGAGATTTTGTACACAAAGAATGTGGACCTCTGTATCTCCAACAACAACTGGATCCTTGAATTACTAATCAGAACACCACAATCTGTGCAGATTGGTAATAATATCTCCACCTTGCTGACCATCAAAACTGGCGGACCTCAGACCGTTGTAGTCTCTCCTATGGCTAACCATAACTCAAATGGTTGCTGATGATACAACCATCATTGACAGAATCTCATGGTGACAAGAGGGTGTACAGAAGTAAGATATACCAACTACCTAGGTGGTGTCACAGCAACAGTCTTGCACTCAACGTTAGTAAGACCAAAGAGCTGATTGTGGACTTCGGAAAGGGTAGGATGAGGGAACACAAACCAGTTCTCAGAGGGATCAGAAGTGGAGTGAGAAATTTCAAGTTCCTGGGTATCAAGTTCTCTGAGGACCTAACCTAGACCCAACATATTGATGCAGCTATATTTAAAAAAGGCTAGAAAGCAGCACATTTCATTAGGAGTTTGGAGAAATTTGGCTTGTCACCTAAAACACTAAAGCTTCTGGAACTGTGGCATAGAGAGCATTCTGGCTGCATCACCATTTGGTGTGATGGTGGGCGCTACTGCAGAGGATCAAAAGAATCTGCATAAAGTTGTAAAATTAGTCAACTCTATCATGGGTACTAGCCTCTATTATCCAAGGCAGCTTGGATAATAAAGAAATTTCAGAGAGGTTTATTTTTCACTTTTATTAGGCCTTTGACTGGACCACCAGAATTCAGTATTAGCACTGTGGTATTCAAAGAATCAGGTCAACTGTTATCCTGCTGAGCACTGATTTGTCATAATGACCCCACTCCCTCATTGTCTGTGGCTGCACAAGCTCAAAGGGTAGCAACCACTGCTGTTGTACCATAGAGGAGTCTCCAAGCACGAGAGAGCTGTGCAGCCAAACGTGGGGGGGGGGGGGGGGGGAAACAACTGCTTCCATCACATGATATGAAATGATGAGAGAGATCATTTGGATTGGATTGATCAGCAGATGGAGGAGCTGTACGGTTTCCCAGCAAAGACAAACAGGCTATCACATTGTCCAGAATGGAGTCCCGCATCTCATTGCTAGGCAGCTGCTTATCTCTCCGCACCCTGCCCAATGGCAGCCACTGCACACCAGACTCATCATCGTGTGATGACAGGCAGAAGTCGCAGTTTTTGGCACAGCGATGCTGTCAGTAACACATCACTATATAAAGCTATACTGACACCCTTTCAATATAAAATACATAGTATTTTTGTTCTTGGGAATTTGGCCTGAATGAGTAAGGCATGCCTTGCTTGTCTCCTCCACTGCCAAAGTGAGGACTAATGTAAGTTGAAGGAACAACATTTCATATTCCACTTGAGTAGTCTACAGCCCAATGGCACGAGCATTAAGTTTTCCAAGTTTAAGTACTTCTCCCTTCTCCCCTTTGATTCTGTTCTCGTCCCAGTTTTGACCCCTTTCCCATCGGCCTCCCCTTCGTGATCCAGCTTCGCCCACAGGCTATCTCCTCTCGCATCCCATCGTATGTGGTTCTGGTCCTGAGCCCATCTACGTTTAACCTCCTTTAAAAAATATCCAACACTGGTAGCCATTCATGTTCTTGTTTGTATCCCTCCAGAAGCTGTCTTCAGCCTTTACACTCTCCTCTGCCCACCTTGCCTCATCTATCAGGCTCCAATGTCATTTACCTACCACTGTCTCCCAAGTCTTTCAACCCTCCTCAGTCCACCAACCTCATGTCTGTTTCAGCATTCTCCTCTCCTGATGCAAGATTTGACCAGAAATGTTGAAAGTTCCTTTCCTCCAACAGTTTACTTATTACTTTAGCATCCAACATCTGCTGTCTTTAGTGTCACCAGAGTATATGTGATGGTTGTCAGGAGGAACAAGAGAATGTAAAGGAGGAAGGAAAGATTTGGGAGGAATTCTTGTGGAGCGCCAGAGTGAATGGTTAAGCATGATGACATTGCAAGTGATTCTCCGTCAAAAACAGGTAAATAGAAATGTGATCAGCCAGTTGCAATCCCACATCTATGAGTGATGCTGGAAATGTATTTGGTCTTCAACGTCCCAGGTTGTTGACAGAGAAGGACTCTTTCTCCACTGATGCTGCCTGGCCTGTTGTGACTTTTCAACAATGTTTTCAGATTTCCTTCATTTGAATTCACAGGCTGTTTAAAAGGGGATTCAAACAAGGAGTTCTGGGGAATATGGACACGGATTTGGGAACTAATCAGATTGAAGAGGGAGTTTTTTTTTGTATCAGGAAGAATAATGACGATGAGGTTGGAGAGGGAAAGGAATTAGTTTTAAGTAGATTTTGCAAGGATTGAAATTACAACTGTATCTTTGCTTGAAGCTACAGCCTGGGTCTGATCTTTATCGCACCAAGTACGATGCCCTAACGTCATTATATCCACGGTAAATGCATTCAGTAAGTAAGAAGCAATGCTGGAGGAACTCAACAGGTCAGGCAGCATCTATGGATCCGAATAAATACAGCTGTAGTCGACGTTTTGGGCTGAGACCATCAGGACTGGAAAGGAAGGGAGAAGATGCCAGAATAAAAAGGTTGGGGGAGGGAAAGGAGTGCGAGCTGGAAGATTATAGGTAAAGATCAAGGGCTGGAGAAGAAGGAATCTGATAGGAGAGGAGAGTGAACCATGGAGAAAGGGAAGGAGGAGGCGAGCTGATAGGCAGGTAAGAAGAGGCCAGAGTGGGGAATAGATGGAGGGCGGAGGGTAAATGTTATTTTTTTACCGGAAGGAGAAATGGATATTCATGCCATCTGGTTGGAGGCTACCCAGATGAAATACCGAGGATGGATCATGGATCGACACTTAAGAACGGGAATGGGAATTAAACTGTTTGGCCACCGGGAAGCTCCGCTTTTGGCGGATGGAGCGAAGGTGCCCCCCAATAAGTGAGAAAGGTAGTCCCAAACTGAATGCTGCCCAGAACCTGCACGTTGAAGCCTCGGCTCTTCTGACTTCATAATTTAGCTTTACTGCTCCTCGCCCCGTCTAGAGGGCAGTAGCTGCTGGTTACCAAAGCGAGGATTGCGTGTACAAAAATAAAACAGCAGCCAAAGGGATCGTACGGACCCTGGTGCGTGTTAAGGACGAACGTGCATAGAGAGTGCGAGTGGCTAGAGGAAGTGACAGCGTAGTGTAAATGCTGTCCTTTCGACCGCTTATTCCGCTCTGCCTACCGAACTGAGTGAGGTCATAAGCGTCAACTTGCGCCTGTTCTCTCTCTCTGTGCCGAGGCCTCATTTCTGCGAAATCGAAACCGACTCAGTGAAAGCCGAGAGGGGATCGTTTGCGCATCCGCCTGCTACCTGGGTTACAACTGGGCTGGAAGTAACAAGGACGTCATAACTGTCAGGAAGATTCCGTCTGGGTATGAATGCCGTTCGGACCGACCAGAGTTGAGCCAAGATGAGAGAATGTCGACTGTGTCTGAGGGCAGAAGAAAGTAACCTAACGGGGAAACTCTTCGCTGATGACAGTATTGCAGTACATCAGAACTGCCTGGTAGGTAGACGCTACTGTGACATATTTGAAATCCCGTGGGTGTTAAAAGTTTGTTTGTCTCCACTACGTTTTGCCCCTAAGGATTTTTTTCGGTGATGGAATTTCTTTTGTGTGTGTGGGTGGGTCTTACACTTTTTTCATCCGTTCTCAACTCCGCAGAACATGGAAGATTGAATCGCAAACCCGCCCGTAAAATTGTTAAAGATAGCTAAACTCTTCGGATTGGTTTGGCAAGCGTCAGCACTTTTACAGTACCAGCCACTCGGGTTCAGTCCCCGTCGCTGCTCGTCGTCTCCCCGTGTCCTCCCGCAAAGGTGCGCCGGTTGGCCGGTTAATGGGGCATTGTAAACTGTCCGGTCATTCGGCCAGGATTAAATCGGGAGGGGGGCGGTTGCTAGGCGCCGCTGCTCGGAGGGCCTAGTCCGTGATGTATATTTCAGTAAGTAATATCAATGCAGCAAGCTTGGCTGCTACCCTCTGAAATAATGGTGTCATCCTGCCGGCCTGATTTGCGTGGATATTTTGTCGTCCATGCAAATTGGGGGAGTAGGTAGTTCCAGAAATTAAAATCTGGCGAGGCGGAGCTGAGGTTAGTGAGGAAGAAAATCACCTGGGTTAGTAAACTGTTTGGTGGGACCAAATTTGCTTTTACCTGCTCGAACCTTATCCCACACTGTTCCACGCACCTTTGTTGGTTAGGGTAGTCCCTGACTGAGTCATTAATGGTCCTGAAGCTCCGACACTTTGTGTATGCCATTGGATTTATTTTGCTTCAGGTGCGGAGTTTATTTTACCGCTAGCTCTCTTATCGCTGAGATCTACACTTACAGGAACAATGTCGCCCAGTTTATTATTCATCAGTTTGTAACTTTTTAACCTTCCAACTTCTGGTCTTTGCATCTAAATTCACAGGGCGACGCACGGACCAGTATCAACTACAGTGCCAGCATCTCCCCTCTGATTAATGGCACATCATTGTTACCATTGTTCACAGGGGAGTACCTACGGAAAATAGCACCTATGGCAAACACTGAAATTGCGCCCCCGTCCAAACATCTGACACCCATCTTTTAGATAACTTTACCATAATATCAGCTCAAAAATACAAGTCAAGCTCGTTAATCTTTTAGTTAACAAATTATGGGGCTACATGAAAATTATAACTGCACCTTCCTTGCTTTCACTGATGCAAATTGGTCTATGATGTGATCAAAGTCAGTTTTCTCAGTTTCTTCTCTTTCTACACTCAGCAGAGCAAGATCACAGAGTCTGCCTTGACCCATGGAGGCTCTCAAATATGAAAGTATGAGTTTTAACTTCCTGAATGATCTCTCACAGCTGGCGATGGAAACTGCGATGGTTAGCATTATCTGAATAGTAATGCAAGATTGGGGAAGATGCTCTCATCTCCATACTGAACAATAAATTCAGAAGCTCTTCAGGTCTTGATAGTTTTATGTTGACCCACCTTGATAGCAACATTCTGCAATCCAAAATTTCTTCATATAGCTGCTGTCCATCAACATCAGAGCAGTACAATTCGCCCAAATTTTCACACTTCTTCTTTAGGTCGTTACTGTCAGCACCGTGACACAGTCCCTTGACGTTGACAAGAAACCCACATTTGGCGTCAGTGTCGTGCAAACGAACGAATCTTTCGTCCATTTCTCTGTGAGGACGGTCGAGCGTTCCCTGCATGATTCTTTCCATTTCCTCCTTAGCTGTTAAGCCAGCGTCTCTCGAGTTCTCATCAGCCATTCGTTTCTTTCATCTCTGACGTCCTTCCGTTTCCATTCTTGACAGAATGACTCACAAACCAACACTTCTCGTTCATCATAAAAATTATCTCAGAGGGCTTTCAAATCCAGGGCAGCATTGTGGAAGTTCATGCTAGGATCCTGCAGCCACTTTTGAATACGGTCAATGCGAATGAGTACTTTGTTCCAAAATCCTAGCAAAATCAGAAAATGGTAACTCAACATGTGGTTATACAGCTGCCTTGTGTCATTTCTTGTTTCACTGGTCTCGTTTTCATTGTCTATCATGTCCTGGAGAATTTGAAGTATCTCCTCAAGGTACTTGTTGACGGGCTTCACTGCTTCTGTCCTTACACTCCACCTGGTTTTAGACTCCAACTTCACAACCACAGGCACCACGTTTTTGAGTTTTTCCCAGCACTGTGTTGAACGAGAGAAAAACAAATAGAGAGCTTTGATGGTTCCAAAAAACGTGACCATCATTGTATCCTGCTTGGCTGCATGTACACCCACCAAGCTGAGTGAGTGATTGTCACAATTCGCAAACACTGCCAGGTTGTTTTTCTCACTTATCCTTTGATGAACTCCACTTCTGTGTCCAGCCATCACAGCAGCCTTGCCATAGCACTGTGATCGATAATCTTGTAGCTCCATTTCGTCCTTCTCTAGCTGTTTCAAGATGTCTGCAACCAAGCTCTCAGCATCCTGCTGGCTTATCTGGATAAAACCCCAAGGCAGGACTCTATAACATGGACTGTTTTCCTCTCAAAGTCAACTTCCACTTATCTCACTACTTCTGACATCTGCTCTCAGTGTGCCTGATCAAGAGTCGAGTCGAATATGAGACCATAGTAGATGAATTCGTTCTCGACACCCAGTGAAAGATAAGATGTGGATCCAGGATGACTTTCCAAATGAGTGAGGTGTTCTTTTATGACAGGGTCAAAGATGGCCAGTAGTTTCAGTAAGCCAAGGAAATTTCCCACATTGGAGTCATTGTCTAGCTGAAGTGATTCCCTGTGTCCTCACAAAGCCAGATTCTGAGTCGCAAAGGATTTTATGCAGTGAAGGATTCTTGTCAAGATAGCACGCCACTTCTGCTTTTCCTTCTCAATCTGTGACTGAAATACTACGTCAATAACTCCTCTGTTTCCAGCTAAATTTCTTTCCATTTCTTTCCACTGTGTGAAGCATTCCCGATGATTCTTGGGATTTTCATGAACACTAATCCTTTCAGGTGCTTTCCACTGGTTGAATCCACTTTCCTGCTCCAATGAGGATTGATGGTCTGACCGGGAATAGAGAAGACAACAGATACAAAATGCAGATTTTTTAGAAGGGGAATAGTCCAGCCATGAGTGAGTCACTTCCTCACCATGACCATTTCACAATTTCTTCTTGAACCAAGTTTTGTTCATTGAGCAGTTATTTGTTGGTAGGAAAGGTCCCTCACTGTTCTAGAAATACTTCGAACCCAGCTTTGTTATTTCTGTTCTCAACTAGTCAGGCAGAATTGCTTTTCCAGTATCCTTGTTGAACTTCAGAAGTCCAGTGTCATGCTGTTCAATCACTTCTGGTATGACAGTTCGAGGCTCTTTGACACCATCCAGTTCACTAGGTTCAGTGTCATCAGGTTGAATCTCGTCAGGTAAAACCTCGTCAAAAAACTCAACATCACCACCACCACCATCATCTTCCCCTCCTGTCATGTCCACGTTCTCTGTGACAGCCTCACTCTTCATACTCGGATTTACCTGACTTGACTTCTTCCTCGGCTTGTGACGCATTTGTACTTGATCCACCTTCGGATTCTAATGAACTTGTAGCAGGTGCAGGCGACTCCATGGAACGTGTCGAACTACTTGTTCCAGGCTTTTCAAAGAAGGGCATGAAGAACTTGCTTGGCTTCTTGGCTTCCTCCACCTCCAACTTTCATCTCTTCTGTCCTTCATCTCCACTTCTTCGTGAAGAAACATTTCACAATCTTCTTACACAATCCTCTGAAATAAGGCCATCCTAGTGCTTCTCAGCCATGATAATCAAAGACAGATCATACATCTGAAGAAAATTCTTTTCTCACTATCCGAAGATGGCTTGTCTGACTTTAGTAGAAACTGCTCAGTGGCACCCCCCTTCAAGTGGTGCCCAGGGCATGTGCCATTCCTGCCGTACCTTAGATACGCCACTGGTTGTTCACCCATGCAACCCTTTTGAATTCCTCTGTCCTGTGCTCCACCTCTGGGGAACCTTCCATACATGAATACTAAACCAAATACCTCTAAAATTTAATCTAATGGGAACCGGGGATCTTCCGCCCTAGTCTCCCCTTCCAATTATCATCACAACTTCTGTGATGAGATAACTACACATGTTCCCCAGGTTATCAACACCTGGCTTGTATGTAATTTCTACTTATGAGTGAATAACGTAGAAAATGCTGGATGAAGTCAGGTCAGGCAGCATCTATGGATGGAAATAAATAGTTGATGTTTCGGGCTGAGACCCTTTAACAGGACTTGACCCCAAATGTCAACTATTTATTCCCTTCCATAGATGCTGTCTGGCCCTGCAGAGGTCCTCCTGCAGTTTGCGTGGGTTGCTAAAGACTTACAGCATCTGCAGAATCTCGAGTGGATACAAACAGATGTTTGGGAGACTGGCTTTGGGAAATAGATTTGCCGGCTGCAGGCAGGTCTTCTGCCATGTGAAAACTTATAAGAGAATGGATCTGAAAGTGGTATATGGTAACGTGTACTGTATGTACTTTGGTAGTAAATTTACTTTGAACTTTGGATTGTGCCAATATAATTTCAATTTGCAGAGAAACTTGAATAGCTGAGTTAAACACTTTGGTTGACTTTTGTTTTAATTTAAATATATTGACGCACTTTCACATTTCTGACTTGCAAACTGTTCAGGTTATGGATGTTTTATAGGCATGAAATCCTGTCGTAACCCATGGAGGACCTACATCTTAGGTAGCACAAATTTTTTTTATAGTTCAAAACTCTTCCAGTTCAAAAGCTGTCATTCATACAGTCACAGAATTTAAAGTCACGGAAATGTTATAGTCTGTTGAAACTCTGCCGGTGTGTAGTAGAGGAATCTCTCATTCTATCTCTCTCTTTTCAGGGCTTTACAGATTATCACAATCAGTGGAGGAGGAAGGGATTGACAGAATTCTGGGGTTGTGCAGTTGGAAAAGGGGATTAATCTTTGGAGCTGGAAAAAGTGCTTTGATTGTGATGGTAGGAGGAAGTCAGGTGAAAATCTTGATAGAAGACTTGGAAGGAGAGATTGGACAGAAGGTTGGAGGAAGGGGTGGTTGGGGTCAAAGAGAGGTGTGAGGGTTGGAATGGGTAGGGTCAAAAGGAGTACCTTGACCTGGGTAGGAAGATATGGATAGCCAGAGCAGAAATGGAGTGTGGGGACATGTCATTGGGCAGAGCATATGATGGGGAAAAGGCTTGAGAGTAAATTGGGGTTTGCTTGGTACAGGATCAGAGGGAGAAGGAAGAGCTGGAAGATCAGCAGTGAAGGTGACAGTGTGGCGCAGTCTCAAAGAAGTTTACCCATAGGAAGATGGACTGCTTGAACTTTAGAAGCAACCTGCACAAGGCCAAGGCCTGTTACTTCTTGCAGAAGTCAGCCTTGACCTTCCACTGAGGTTATATATGGGCACAACATTTGAAATCATTCTACATCACCAGGCAACCCCACACATGCCCATTGAGCTCCATGTACCCACACTTCATATTCCTGAAAATCCCAGCAACTATTTTTAACCATCTATTTTGACCTGAAAGTGGACTTCCATGTACAAATATTTGGGTATCCCTGACTTCTGAGATGCATTTACATTATTTTTTTCTTTTTCAGCTTTTCTCTTCAAATCTTGTCAATCAAAATTCTCAAGATTTTGATGTTTTTGGTGGATTTTTGCTCAAAGATATAAAAAAGGAAATTACCAGAGGAAGCAAGTTGGTAAGATTTCAAAAATTATATGTACCGTTTACTCAAAGTAACTCATGGATTGAAACTAAAATGTTCCAGTACAAGTTGTGGCATATTTCTATGTAAATTTACTGTGATAATCAATAAAACTGCACTTTGAAACCTGAAAATAGAAAAGTAATTACTGTGGGCGAAGCAGACTTGTATATTTATGGCAATTCTGGTTTAAGGTGCTCGTGAGTTCAGCAACTACTTACCAGCGGCAAGCAAGCCAAAAGAACCAACTAAATACTTCATTAATAACATGATTTCCAGTAAACGATTGCTGCAAACAATTTACAGGCAGTCCCCGAGTTATGTACGAGTTCCGTTCCTGTGTCCGTCTTTAAATCGGGTTTGTACGTAAGTTGGAACAAGTACATCCGGTATTATTTAGCGTCAGTTAGTCAAACTTTTGTCCTAGTATATAGTATATATTTTACCTTTCTATGCATATAAAACACTTAACTAATGTATGTATTTCAATAATTAAACGACTGTGTTGTTTAGTAATAATTGTAGCTTTCATCGGGCCAAGGCCTTTCACATGCTCCATTATTCTCATTTTATCCTTTAAAATTGTTCCGATCGTTGACTAACTGTAGCCTAACGCTTTTCCAATGACCGATGACGTTTCACCACTTTCCAAATGTTTTATTATTTCCATTTTATTTTCAATCGTGATTGTTTCCAGTCAACGGAACAGAAACACTGCAGGTGGCGGGTCCCAAGCTCCGCCGGCTCCTAAGGACCACCTCACTGAATTCCCCAGGTCCTAAAATCCACCACACTGAGACAGGTTAAATGGAACAGGTGGGAGTTCAGGAGCGGTCTGTCACTGGATCGAACAGGGAACCTCTGTTCTTGGACCCAGTGCTGATCTCACTGTGCTACCGGCTGGCCGGAAAAGGTGGGGGGGGGGGGGATGAGGTCAGGGTGAATCTTGCTAAGAAAAATTTAAGCCAAATACAAAGTTACACACTCAACACAGTGTCAATGGCAACGACTTGGGTATGAAATGGTGGACAGTGTGGCGATCCGTCTTAAAATGGCGGATGGCGTCGCGATCCGACTTAAAATGGCAGACAGTGTTCTCCTTCCTCGGTTTGTAAGTACGAGTTGTTCGTAAGTCGGACGTTCGTAACTCGGGGACTACCTGTACTTTTGTTGTTTGCGTGATTTGTATTTTTTTTCTCTTTGCACGTTGGGTGTTTGATGGTCTCTTTTAATGGTTTCTACTGGGGTTTCTTTGTTTTGTGGCTGCCTGTAAGGAGGTGAATCTCAAGGTTATATATAAGTATGCATACTTTGATAAATGTACTTTGAACTTTGAATTGAAAATTAATGTTTCATATTAAGATAGTTACTAGTGGAAAGGATAAACTTTGTAACTTTTTCCTCTAGGATCACAGCTTGGCACGTGAAATTGGTTTGAAAGATTGTGATGCTAGATTGTTATTTGAGTATTGATGAATGATCAGCAGCGATGAATGAGCGTGTGCTACTCACTTTTTTAACGTGAGATATAGCGTAGTACTTCAAGTGAATCTTGAGAAATTACCACGCGTGTTTTAAAAATAATGGGAATCAACCATAAGTGCAGTCATTACAAAACTCTGTAATTTAGTAACTATGCCAGTTAAACTTATTAATGGGGAAGAATCTGGGCACAGAGTCTCACTGCAGGGCAATGTAATTGGTGGAAGCATACATAATCTAGAGTTATGGTTTCACTCTGAGAGGCTGGTCTGACGTGATCAAAGTTCAAAGTACATTTATTATCAAAGTATGTATATATCCTTGATATTTGTCTCCTACCAGGCAGCCATGAAACAAAGAAATTCAAAAACAAACAGATATATAAGACTGTCTAACACCCAATATACAGAGAATAAAAACCATGCCCATTTAAAAAAAAGAATAAAATAACCCATGCAAAAAAAAATCATGCGAACAAATATCATTTCTGAACTGAAGTCTGTAAAGAGAGTTCCATAGTTGAGTGCAGAGCTGAGTAAAAGTCATGGAGCAGTGATTCAAACTGGCCTGTACCTCACCTCGGACCCCTACACCCTGACATTTTCAATTTGGCCCGGTGCTTAACTCTCCATCTGAACAATCTGTTCTACCACTATGAGCAGTGATCTGAACTGGCTGTACCTCGCCACTCTGACCTTTTCAATCTGGCCTGGCACTTAAATTTCCATCTAAACAACGGGTTCCGCTGCTTGGTTACGCCAGACTTGGCTGCCTAGAATCCAGCCTGTAAATTTCCATCCAAGCATTGTGACCAGTTCTTCAATATGCTCTGAGGCCTGGATGCCAAGTTTTCAATTTGACCTGTACCCAACCTTTCATGCTTTTCCATGCTTTTGCCACATCAAATTGCCTTCAAGTCCTAAGGGAGGTTATTACTATTACTTGCAATGATCATTTGCCAGAACAAGTGTGGTTAACAAGGTATTTAGTTGCTAACCTTGTTTCGTTAGCAACCAGCCAGAAGTCACTGAGGTACACCAGTGGTCACGTGACAATGTATTACGTGAAGTTATGCACTTTTGGTGTTTGGTGCTTGAAGTTCAATTGATGAGTTGTTATGGTTTTTCATAAACATAAATCTCCTCATCATTTTATTGGTGAAAACCTACAATACAGCATGGAAACAGGTCTGTTGGCTCAACTTGCCCACGCCGTCTGTGCTAGTCCCATCTACCTCTGCTATCCATGTAGTTATCTAGATGGCTTCCAAATGTTGCTAACTTCCCTACCTCAACCACTATTTCTGCCAGCTCATTCCAAATACACCCACTCCATTGTGTGAAGAAGCTGCTCTTCATGTCCTTTTCAAATTTTTTGCTTCTAATCTTAAACCTACACCCTCTTGCGTTTAGCAAACTCTCCCAGGGAAAAATATTATGATTTTGTCTACCTCCAGTAGTCACCACTCAATCTACAACATTTTTGACAATAAAATCCTTGTTAACATTCCAGGGAATAGTCCTTGCCCGTGCAACCTGTCCTTGTGACTCAGGTCCTGAAGTCCAAACAACATCTTGGTCATTCTTCTCTGCTCTCCTAGTTTCATGGCATCATTCCTATGACAGGGTGACCAAATCTGTACATAATACTTAAAAGTGTGGCCCCACCAACATCTAGTGTAACTACAGCGTAACTTCCCAGCCTGACTGTTGAAGGTCAATGTGCCAAACTCCTTTCTTACCATCCTATCTACCTGTAAGGCCACTAGGTCCTTCTGTTCCATGCACTCACTGAATAAGTCATCCCATCACCTTCCACTCACTGAATAAGTCCTTCCATCACCTCTCACTCACTGAATAAGTCATCCCATCACCTCCCACTCACTGAATAAGTCATCAAATCACCTTCCACTCACTGAATAAGTCATCCCATCACCTTCCACTCACTGAATAAGTCATCCCGTCACCTTCCACTCACTGAATAAGTCCTCCCACTCACTGAATAAGTTCTCCCATCATCTCCCATTCACTGAATAAGTCATCCCATCACCTCCCACTCATTGAATAAGTCCTCCCATCACCTTCCACTCACTGAATAAGTCCTCCCATCATCTCCCACTCACGAAGTCCTCCCATCATCTTCCACTCACTGAATAAGACATCCCATCATCTCCCCCTCACTGAATAAGTCATCCCATCATCTCCCACTCACTGAATAAGTCCTCCCATCACCTCCCACTCACTGAATAAGTCATCAAATCACCTTCCACTCACTGAATAAGTCATCCCATCACCTTCCACTCACTGAATAAGTCATCCCGTCACCTTCCACTCACTGAATAAGTCCTCCCACTCAAGTTCTCCCATCATCTCCCATTCACTGAATAAGTCATCCCATCACCTCCCACTCATTGAATAAGTCCTCCCATCACCTTCCACTCACTGAATAAGTCCTCCCATCATCTCCCACTCACGAAGTCCTCCCATCATCTCCCACTCACGAAGTCCTCCCATCATCTTCCACTCACTGAATAAGACATCCCATCATCTCCCCCTCACTGAATAAGTCATCCCATCATCTCCCACTCACTGAATAAGTCCTCCCATCATCTCCCACTCACGAAGTCCTCCCATCATCTTCCACTCACTGAATAAGACATCCCATCATCTCCCCCTCACTGAATAAGTCATCCCATCATCTCCCACTCACTGAATAAGTCCTCCCATCACCTCCCACTCACTAATTGTCCTCCCATCACCTTCCACTCACTGAATAAGTCCTCCCAACATCTCCCACTCACTGAATAAGTCCTCCCATCACCTCCCACTCACTGAATAAGTCCTCCCATCACCTTCCACTCACTGAATAAGTCCTCCCATCACCTTCCACTCACTGAATAAGTCCTCCCATCACCTTCCACTCACTGAATAAGTCCACCCATCATCTCCCACTCACTGAATAAGTCATCCCATCACCTTCAAGTCACTGAATAAATCATCCCATCACCTTCCACTCACTGAATAAGTCCTCCCATAATCTCCCACTAACTGAATAAGTCCTCCCATCACCTCCCACTCACTAATTGTCCTCACATCACCTTCCACTCACTGAATAAGACATCCCATCATCTCCCACTAACTGAATAAGTCCTCCCATCACCTCCCACTCACTAATTGTCCTCACATCACCTTCCACTCACTGAATAAGTCCTCCCATCATCTCCCACTCACTAAATAAGTCATCCCATCACCTTCCAGTCACTGAATAAGTCATCCCATCACCTCCCACTCACTGAATAAGTCATCCCATCACCTCCCATTCCCTGAATAAGTCCTTAAATCACCTTCCACTCACGGAATAAGTCATCCCATCACCTCCCACTCACTGAATAAGTCATCCCATCACCTCCCACTCACTGAATAAATCATCCCATCACCTCCCACTCACTGAATAAGTCCTTCCATCACCTCCCAATCGCTGAATAAGTCATCCCATCACCTCCCAATCACTGAAGAAGTCCTGCTATCACCTCCCACTCACTGAATAAGTCATCCCATGACCTCCCACTCACTGAATAAGTCATCCCATTACCTTCCACTCACTGAATAAGTCATTCCATCATCTCCCACTCACTGAATAAGTCCTCCCATCATCTCCCACTCACTGAATACGTCATCCCATCACCTCCCACTCACTGAATAAGTCATCCCATCACCTTCCACTCACTGAATAAGTCCTCCCATCACCTGCCACTCACTGAATAAGTCATCCCATCACTCCCACTCACTGAATAAGTCCTCCCATCACCTCCCACTCACTGAATAAGTCCTTCCATCACCTTCCAGTCACTGAATAAGCCATCCTATCACCTCCCACTCACTGAATAAGTCCTCCCATCACCTCCCACTCACTGAATAAGTCCTTCCATCACCTCCCAATCACTGAATAAGTCCTTCCATCACCTCCCAATCACTGAATGTCCTCCCATCACCTCCCACTCACTGAATAAGTCATCCCATCACCTCCCACTCACTGAATAAATCATCCCATCACCTCCCACTCACTGAATAAGTCATCCCATCACCTCCCACTCACTGAATGTCATCCCATGACCTCCCACTCACTGAATAAGTCATCCCATCATCTCCCACTCACTGAATAAGCCCTCCCATCATCTCCCACTCACTGAATAAGTCATTCCATCACTCCCACTCAGTGAATAAGTCCTCCCATCACCTCCCACTCACTGAATAAGTCCTTCCATCACCTTCCAGTCACTGAATAAGCCATCCTATCACCTCCCACTCACTGAATAAGTCCTTCCATCACCTCCCACTCACTGAATAAGTCATCCCATCACCTCCCACTCACTGAATAAGTCATCCCATCACCTCCCACTCACTCAATAAGTCATCCCATCACCTCCCATTCACTGAATAAGTCATCAAATCACCATCCACTCACTGAATAAGTCATCCCATCACCTTCCACTCACTGAATAAGTCATCCCGTCACCTTCCACTCACTGAATAAGTCCTCCCACTCACTGAATAAGTTCTCCCATCATCTCCCATTCACTGAATAAGTCATCCCATCACCTCCCACTCATTGAATAGGTCCTCCCATCACCTTCCACTCACTGAATAAGTCCTCCCATCATCTCCCACTCACGAAGTCCTCACATCATCTTCCACTCACTGAATAAGACATCCCATCATCTCCCCCTCACTGAATAAGTCATCCCATCATCTCCCACTCACTGAATAAGTCCTCCCATCACCTCCCACTCACTAATTAAGTCCTCCCATCACCTCCCACTCACTAATTGTCCTCACATCACCTTCCACTCACTGAATAAGTCCTCCCAACATCTCCCACTCACTGAATAAGTCCTCCCATCATCTTCCACTCACAGAATAAGTCATCCCATCATCTCCCACTCACTGAATAAGTCCTCCCATCACCTCCCACTCACTGAATAAGCCCTCCCATCACCTTCCACTCACTGAATAAGTCCTCCCATCATCTCCCACTCACTGAATAAGTCATCCCATCACCTTCCAGTCACTGAATAAATCATCCCATCACCTTCCACTCACTGAATAAGTCCTCCCATCATCTCCCACTAACTGAATAAGTCATCCCATCACCTCCCACTCACTGAATAAATCATCCCACCTTCCACTCACTGAATAAGTCCTCCCATCACCTCCCACTCACTGAATAAGTCATCCCATCACCTCCCACTCACTGAATAAGTCATCCCATCACCTCCCACTCACTGAATAAGTCATCCCATCACCTCCCACTCACTGAATAAGTCATCCCATCACCTCCCACTCACTGAATAAGTCATCCCATCACCTTCCAGTCACTGAATAAGTCATCCCATCACCTCCCACTCACTGAGTAAGTCATCCCATCACGTCCCATTCACTGAATAAGTCCTTAAATCACCTTCCACTCACGGAATAAGTCATCCCATCACCTCCCACTCACTGAATAAATCATCCCATCACCTTCCACTCTCTGAATAAGTCCTCCCATCATCTCCCACTCACTGAATAGGTCATCCCATCACCTTCCAGTCACTGAATAAGTCATCCCATCACCTCCCACTCAATGAATAAGTCATCCCATCATCTCCCCCTCACTGAATAAGTCATCCCATCATCTCCCACTCACTGAATAAGTCCTCCCATCACCTCCCACTCACTAATTAAGTCCTCCCATCACCTCCCACTCACTAATTGTCCTCACATCACCTTCCACTCACTGAATAAGTCCTCCCAACATCTCCCACTCACTGAATAAGTCCTCCCATCACCTCCCACTCACTGAATAAGTCCTCCCATCACCTCCCACTCACTAATTGTCCTCACATCACCTTCCACTCACTGAATAAGTCCTCCCATCATCTCCCACTCACTGAATAAGTCATCCCATCACATTCCAGTCACTGAATAAGTCATCCCATCACCTCCCACTCACTGAATAAGTCATCCCATCACCTCCCATTCCCTGAATAAGTCCTTAAACCACCTTCCACTCACGGAATAAGTCATCCCATCACCTCCCACTCACTGAATAAGTCATCCCATCACCTCCCACTCACTGAATAAATCATCCCATCACCTCCCACTCACTGAATAAGTCCTTCCATCACCTCCCAATCGCTGAATAAGTCATCCCATCACCTCCCAATCACTGAATAAGTCCTGCTATCACCTCCCACTCACTGAATAAGTCATCCCATCACCTCCCACTCACTGAATGTCATCCCATGACCTCCCACTCACTGAATAAGTCATCCCATCACCTTCCACTCACTGAATAAGTCATTCCATCATCTCCCACTCACTGAATGTCCTCCCATCATCTCCCACTCACTGAATAAGTCATCCCATCACCTTCCAGTCACTGAATAAGTCATCCCATCACCTTCCACTCACTGAATAAGTCCTCCCATCACCTTCCACTCACTGAATAAGTGATCCCATCACTCCCACTCACTGAATAAGTCCTCCCATCACCTCCCACTCACTGAATAAGTCCTTCCATCACCTTCCAGTCACTGAATAAGCCATCCTATCACCTCCCACTCACTGAATAAGTTCTCCCATCACCTCCCACTCACTGAATAAGTCATCCCATCATCTCCCACTCACTGAATAAGTCCTCCCATCACCTCCCACTCACTAATTAAGTCCTCCCATCACCTCCCACTCACTAATTGTCCTCACATCACCTTCCACTCACTGAATAAGTCCTCCCAACATCTCCCACTCACTGAATAAGTCCTCCCATCACCTCCCACTCACTGAATAAGTCCTCCCATCACCTCCCACTCACTAATTGTCCTCACATCACATTCCACTCACTGAATAAGTCCTCCCATCATCTCCCACTCACTGAATAAGTCATCCCATCACCTTCCAGTCACTGAATAAGTCATCCCATCACCTCCCACTCACTGAATAAGTCATCCCATCACCTCCCATTCCCTGAATAAGTCCTTAAACCACCTTCCACTCACGGAATAAGTCATCCCATCACCTCCCACTCACTGAATAAGTCATCCCATCACCTCCCACTCACTGAATAAATCATCCCATCACCTCCCACTCACTGAATAAGTCCTTCCATCACCTCCCAATCGCTGAATAAGTCATCCCATCACCTCCCAATCACTGAATAAGTCCTGCTATCACCTCCCACTCACTGAATAAGTCATCCCATCACCTCCCACTCACTGAATGTCATCCCATGACCTCCCACTCACTGAATAAGTCATCCCATCACCTTCCACTCACTGAATAAGTCATTCCATCATCTCCCACTCACTGAATGTCCTCCCATCATCTCCCACTCACTGAATAAGTCATCCCATCACCTTCCAGTCACTGAATAAGTCATCCCATCACCTTCCACTCACTGAATAAGTCCTCCCATCACCTTCCACTCACTGAATAAGTGATCCCATCACTCCCACTCACTGAATAAGTCCTCCCATCACCTCCCACTCACTGAATAAGTCCTTCCATCACCTTCCAGTCACTGAATAAGCCATCCTATCACCTCCCACTCACTGAATAAGTTCTCCCATCACCTCCCACTCACTGAATAAGTCCTTCCATCACCTCCCAATCACTGAATAAGTCCTTCCATCACCTCCCAATCACTGAATAAGTCCTCCCATCACCTCCCACTCACTGAATAAGTCATCCCATCACCTCCCACTCACTGAATAAATCATCCCATCACCTCCCACTCACTGAATAAGTCATCCCATCACCTCCCACTCACTGAATGTCATCCCATGACCTCCCACTCACTGAATAAGTCATCCCATCATCTCCCACTCACTGAATAAGCCCTCCCATCATCTCCCACTCACTGAATAAGTCATCCCATCACCTCCCACTCACTGAATAAGTCATCCCATCACTCCCACTCAGTGAATAAGTCCTCCCATCACCTCCCACTCACTGAATAAGTCCTTCCATCACCTTCCAGTCACTGAATAAGCCATCCTATCACCTCCCACTCACTGAATAAGTCCTTCCATCACCTTCCACTCACTGAATAAGTCATCCCATCACCTCCCACTCACTGAATAAGTCATCCCATCACCTCCCACTCACTCAATAAGTCATCCCATCACCTCCCACTCACTGAATAAGTCATCAAATCACCTTCCACTCACTGAATAAGTCATCCCATCACCTTCCACTCACTGAATAAGTCATCCCGTCACCTTCCACTCACTGAATAAGTCCTCCCACTCACTGAATAAGTCCTCCCATCATCTCCCATTCACTGAATAAGTCATCCCATCACCTCCCACTCATTGAATAGGTCCTCCCATTACCTTCCACTCACTGAATAAGTCCTCCCATCATCTCCCACTCACGAAGTCCTCACATCATCTTCCACTCAATGAATAAGACATCCCATCATCTCCCCCTCAATGAATAAGTCATCCCATCATCTCCCACTCACTGAATAAGTCCTCCCATCACCTCCCTCTCACTAATTAAGTCCTCCCATCACCTCCCACTCACTAATTGTCCTCACATCACCTTCCACTCACTGAATAAGTCCTCCCAACATCTCCCACTCACTGAATAAGTCCTCCCATCACCTCCCACTCACTGAATAAGTCATCCCATCACCTCCCATTCACTGAATAAGTCCTTAAATCACCTTCCACTCACGGAATAAGTCATCCCATCACCTCCCACTCACTGAATAAATCATCCCATCACCTTCCACTCACTGAATAAGTCCTCCCATCATGTCCCACTCACTGAATAGGTCATCCCATCACCTTCCAGTCACTGAATAAGTCATCCCATCACCTCCCACTCACTGAATAAGTCATCCCATCACCTCCCATTCCCCGAATAACTCCTTAAATCACCTTCCACTCACGGAATAAGTCATCCCATCACCTCCCACTCACTGAATAAGTCATCCCATCACCTCCCACTCACTGAATAAATCATCCCATCACCTCCCACTCACTGAATAAGTCATCCCATCACTCCCACTCAGTAAATAAGTCCTCCCATCACCTCCCAATCACTGAATAAGTCCTGCTATCACCTCCCACTCACTGAATAAGTCATTCCATCACCTCCCACTCACTGAATAAATCATCCCATCACCTCCCACTCACTGAATAAGTCATCCCATCACCTTCCACTCACTGAATGTCATCCCATGACCTCCCACTCACTGAATAAGTCATCCCATCACCTTCCACTCACTGAATAAGTCATTCCATCATCTCCCACTCACTGAATAAGTCCTCCCATCATCTCCCACTCACTGAATAAGTCATCCCATCACCTTCCAGTCACTGAATAAGTCATCCCATCACCTTCCACTCACTGAATAAGTCCTCCCATCACCTTCCACTCACTGAATAAGTCATCCCATCACTCCCACTCACTGAATAAGTCCTCCCATCACCTCCCACTCACTGAATAAGTCCTTCCATCACCTTCCAGTCACTGAATAAGCCATCCTATCACCTCCCACTCACTGAATAAGTCCTCCCATCACCTCCCAATCACTGAATAAGTCCTTCCATCACCTCCCAATCACTGAATAAGTCCTTCCATCACCTCCCAATCACTGAATAAGTCCTCCCATCACCTCCCACTCACTGAATAAGTCATCCCATCACCTCCCACTCACTGAATAAATCATCCCATCACCGCTCACTCACTGAATGTCATCCCATGACCTCCCACTCACTGAATAAGTCATCCCATCATCTCCCACTCACTGAATAAGCCCTCCCATCATCTCCCACTCACTGAATAAGTCATCCCATCACCTCCCACTCACTGAATAAGTCATCCCATCACTCCCACTCAGTAAATAAGTCCTCCCATCACCTCCCACTCACTGAATAAGTCCTTCCATCACCTTCCAGTCACTGAATAAGCCATCCATTCACCTCCCACTCACTGAATAAATCATCCCATCACATTCCACTCACTGAATAAGTCCTTCCATCACCTCCCACTCACTCAATAAGTCATCCCATCACCTCCCACTCACTGAATAAGTCATCAAATCACCTTCCACTCACTGAATAAGTCATCACATCACCTTCCACTCACTGAATAAGTCATCCCGTCACCTTCCACTCACTGAATAAGTCCTCCCATCATCTCCCACTCACGAAGTCCTCCCATCATCTTCCACTCACTGAATAAGACATCCCATCATCTCCCCCTCACTGAATAAGTCATCCCATCATCTCCCACTCACTGAATAAGTCCTCCCATCACCTCCCACTCACTAATTAAGTCCTCCCATCACCTCCCACTCACTAATTGTCCTCACATCACCTTCCACTCACTGAATAAGTCCACCCAACATCTCCCACTCACTGAATAAGTCCTCCCATCATCTTCCACTCACAGAATCAGTCATCCCATCATCTCCCACTCTGAATAAGTCCTCCCATCACCTCCCACTCACTGAATAAGCCCTCCCATCACCTTCCACTCACTGAATAAGTCCTCCCATCATCTCCCACTCACTGAATAAGTCATCCCATCACCTTCCAGTCACTGAATAAATCATCCCATCACCTTCCACTCACTGAATAAGTCCTCCCATCACCTCCCATTCCCTGAATAAGTCATCCCATCACCTCCCATTCACTGAATAAGTCCTTAAATCACCTTCCACTCACGGAATTAGTCATCCCATCACCTCCCACTCACTGAATAAATCATCCCATCACCTTCCACTCACTGAATAAGTCCTCCCATCATGTCCCACTCACTGAATAGGTCATCCCATCACCTTCCAGTCACTGAATAAGTCATCCCATCACCTCCCACTCACTGAATAAGTCATCCCATCACCTCCCATTCCCTGAATAAGTCCTTAAATCTCCTTCCACTCACGGAATAAGTCATCCCATCACCTCCCACTCACTGAATAAGTCATCCCATCACCTCCCACTCACTGAATAAATCATCCCATCACCTCCCACTCACTGAATAAGTCCTTCCATCACCTCCCAATCGCTGAATAAGTCATCCCATCACCTCCCAATCACTGAATAAGTCCTGCTATCACCTCCCACTCACTGAATAAGTCATTCCATCACCTCCCACTCACTGAATAAATCATCCCATCACCTCCCACTCACTGAATAAGTCATCCCATCACATCCCACTCACTGAATGTCATCCCATGACCTCCCACTCACTGAATAAGTCATCCCATCACCTTCCACTCACTGAATAAGTCATCCCATCACCTTCCACTCACTGAATAAGTCATCCCATCACCTCCCACTCACTGAATAAGTCATCCCATCACCTCCCATTCACTGAATAAGTCCTTAAATCACCTTCCACTCACGGAATAAGTCATCCCATCACCTCCCACTCACTGAATAAGTCATCCCGTCACCTTCCACTCACTGAATATGTCCTCCCACTCACTGAATAAGTTCTCCCATCATCTCCCATTCACTGAATAAGTCATCCCATCACCTCCCACTCATTGAATAGGTCCTCCGATCACCTTCCACTCACTGAATAAGGCATCCCATCACCTTCCAGTCACTGAATAAGTCATCCCATCACCTCCCACTCACTGAATAAGTCATCCCATCACCTCCCATTCACTGAATAAGTCCTTAAATCACCTTCCAGTCACTGAATAAGTCATCCCATCACCTCCCACTCACTGAATAAGTCCTCCCATCATCTTCCACTCACTGAATAAGTCCTCCCATCATCTCCCACTCACTGAATAAGTCCTCCCATCATCTTCCACTCACTGAATAAGTCCTCCCATCATCTCCCACTCACTGAATAAGTCATGCCATCACCTCCCACTCACTGAATAAATCATCCCATCACCTCCCAATCACTGAATAAGTTCTCCTATCACCTCCCACTCACTGAATAAGTTCTCCTATCACCTCCCACTCACTGAATAAGTCCTTCCATCACCTCCCAATCACTGAATAAGTCCTGCTATCACCTCCCACTCACTGAATAAGTCATCCCATCACCTCCCACTCACTGAATAAGTCCTTCCATCACCTTCCAGTCACTGAATAAGCCATCCTATCACCTCCCACTCACTGAATAAATCATCCCATCACATTCCACTCACTGAATAAGTCCTTCCATCACCTCCCACTCACTGAATAAGTCATCCCATCACCACCCACTCACTCAATAAGTCATCCCATCACCTCCTACTCACTGAATAAGTCATCAAATCACCTTCCACTCACTGAATAAGTCATCCCATCACCTTCCACTCACTGAATAAGTCATCCCGTCACCTTCCACTCACTGAATAAGTCCTCCCACTCACTGAATAAGTTCTCCCATCATCTCCCATTCACTGAATAAGTCCTCCCATCACCTTCCACTCACTGAATAAGTCCTCCCATCATCTCCCACTCACGAAGTCCTCCCATCATCTTCCACTCACTGAATAAGACATCCCATCATCTCCCATTCACTGAATAAGTCATCCCATCACCTCCCATTCACTGAATAAGTCCTTAAATGACCTTCCACTCACGGAATAAGTCATCCCATCACCTCCCACTCACTGAATAAGTCATCCCGTCACCTTCCACTCACTGAATAAGTCCTCCCACTCACTGAATAAGTTCTCCCATCCTCTCCCATTCACTGAATAAGTCATCCCATCACCTCCCACTCGTTGAATAGGTCCTCCCATCACCTTCCACTCACTGTATAAGTCATCCCATCACCTTCCAGTCACTGAATAAGTCATCCCATCACCTCCCACTCACTGAATAAGTCATCCCATCACCTCCCATTCACTGAATAAGTCCTTAAATCACCTTCCAGTCACTGAATAAGTCATCCCATCACCTCCCACTCACTGAATAAGTCCTCCCATCATCTTCCACTCACTGAATAAGTCCTCCCATCATCTCCCACTCACTGAATAAGTCCTCCCATCATCTTCCACTCACTGAATAAGTCCTCCCATCATCTCCCACTCACTGAATAAGTCATCCCATCACCTTCCAGTCACTGAATAAGTCATCCCATCACCTTCCACTCACTGAATAAGTCCTCCCATCACCTTCCACTCACTGAATAAGTCATCCCATCACCTTCCAGTCACTGAATAAGTCATCCCATCACCTTCCACTCACTGAATAAGTCCTCCCATCACCTTCCACTCACTGAATAAGTCATCCCATCACTCCCACTCACTGAATAAGTCCTCCCATCACCTCCCACTCACTGAATAAGTCCTTCCATCACCTTCCAGTCACTGAATAAGCCATCCTATCACCTCCCACTCACTGAATAAGTCCTTCCATCACCTTCCACTCACTGAATAAGTCATCCCATTACCTCCCACTCACTGAATAAGTCATCCCATCACCTCCCACTCACTCAATAAGTCATCCCATCACCTCCCACTCACTGAATAAGTCATCAAATCACCTTCCACTCACTGAATAAGTCATCCCATCACCTTCCACTCACTGAATAAGTCATCCCGTCACCTTCCACTCACTGAATAAGTCCTCCCACTCACTGAATAAGTCCTCCCATCATCTCCCATTCACTGAATAAGTCATCCCATCACCTCCCACTCATTGAATAGGTCCTCCCATTACCTTCCACTCACTGAATAAGTCCTCCCATCATCTCCCACTCACGAAGTCCTCACATCATCTTCCACTCAATGAATAAGACATCCCATCATCTCCCCCTCAATGAATAAGTCATCCCATCATCTCCCACTCACTGAATAAGTCCTCCCATCACCTCCCTCTCACTAATTAAGTCCTCCCATCACCTCCCACTCACTAATTGTCCTCACATCACCTTCCACTCACTGAATAAGTCCTCCCAACATCTCCCACTCACTGAATAAGTCCTCCCATCACCTCCCACTCACTGAATAAGTCATCCCATCACCTCCCATTCACTGAATAAGTCCTTAAATCACCTTCCACTCACGGAATAAGTCATCCCATCACCTCCCACTCACTGAATAAATCATCCCATCACCTTCCACTCACTGAATAAGTCCTCCCATCATGTCCCACTCACTGAATAGGTCATCCCATCACCTTCCAGTCACTGAATAAGTCATCCCATCACCTCCCACTCACTGAATAAGTCATCCCATCACCTCCCATTCCCTGAATAACTCCTTAAATCACCTTCCACTCACGGAATAAGTCATCCCATCACCTCCCACTCACTGAATAAGTCATCCCATCACCTCCCACTCACTGAATAAATCATCCCATCACCTCCCACTCACTGAATAAGTCATCCCATCACTCCCACTCAGTAAATAAGTCCTCCCATCACCTCCCAATCACTGAATAAGTCCTGCTATCACCTCCCACTCACTGAATAAGTCATTCCATCACCTCCCACTCACTGAATAAATCATCCCATCACCTCCCACTCACTGAATAAGTCATCCCATCACCTTCCACTCACTGAATGTCATCCCATGACCTCCCACTCACTGAATAAGTCATCCCATCACCTTCCACTCACTGAATAAGTCATTCCATCATCTCCCACTCACTGAATAAGTCCTCCCATCATCTCCCACTCACTGAATAAGTCATCCCATCACCTTCCAGTCACTGAATAAGTCATCCCATCACCTTCCACTCACTGAATAAGTCCTCCCATCACCTTCCACTCACTGAATAAGTCATCCCATCACTCCCACTCACTGAATAAGTCCTCCCATCACCTCCCACTCACTGAATAAGTCCTTCCATCACCTTCCAGTCACTGAATAAGCCATCCTATCACCTCCCACTCACTGAATAAGTCCTCCCATCACCTCCCAATCACTGAATAAGTCCTTCCATCACCTCCCAATCACTGAATAAGTCCTTCCATCACCTCCCAATCACTGAATAAGTCCTCCCATCACCTCCCACTCACTGAATAAGTCATCCCATCACCTCCCACTCACTGAATAAATCATCCCATCACCGCTCACTCACTGAATGTCATCCCATGACCTCCCACTCACTGAATAAGTCATCCCATCATCTCCCACTCACTGAATAAGCCCTCCCATCATCTCCCACTCACTGAATAAGTCATCCCATCACCTCCCACTCACTGAATAAGTCATCCCATCACTCCCACTCAGTAAATAAGTCCTCCCATCACCTCCCACTCACTGAATAAGTCCTTCCATCACCTTCCAGTCACTGAATAAGCCATCCATTCACCTCCCACTCACTGAATAAATCATCCCATCACATTCCACTCACTGAATAAGTCCTTCCATCACCTCCCACTCACTCAATAAGTCATCCCATCACCTCCCACTCACTGAATAAGTCATCAAATCACCTTCCACTCACTGAATAAGTCATCACATCACCTTCCACTCACTGAATAAGTCATCCCGTCACCTTCCACTCACTGAATAAGTCCTCCCATCATCTCCCACTCACGAAGTCCTCCCATCATCTTCCACTCACTGAATAAGACATCCCATCATCTCCCCCTCACTGAATAAGTCATCCCATCATCTCCCACTCACTGAATAAGTCCTCCCATCACCTCCCACTCACTAATTAAGTCCTCCCATCACCTCCCACTCACTAATTGTCCTCACATCACCTTCCACTCACTGAATAAGTCCACCCAACATCTCCCACTCACTGAATAAGTCCTCCCATCATCTTCCACTCACAGAATCAGTCATCCCATCATCTCCCACTCTGAATAAGTCCTCCCATCACCTCCCACTCACTGAATAAGCCCTCCCATCACCTTCCACTCACTGAATAAGTCCTCCCATCATCTCCCACTCACTGAATAAGTCATCCCATCACCTTCCAGTCACTGAATAAATCATCCCATCACCTTCCACTCACTGAATAAGTCCTCCCATCACCTCCCATTCCCTGAATAAGTCATCCCATCACCTCCCATTCACTGAATAAGTCCTTAAATCACCTTCCACTCACGGAATTAGTCATCCCATCACCTCCCACTCACTGAATAAATCATCCCATCACCTTCCACTCACTGAATAAGTCCTCCCATCATGTCCCACTCACTGAATAGGTCATCCCATCACCTTCCAGTCACTGAATAAGTCATCCCATCACCTCCCACTCACTGAATAAGTCATCCCATCACCTCCCATTCCCTGAATAAGTCCTTAAATCTCCTTCCACTCACGGAATAAGTCATCCCATCACCTCCCACTCACTGAATAAGTCATCCCATCACCTCCCACTCACTGAATAAATCATCCCATCACCTCCCACTCACTGAATAAGTCCTTCCATCACCTCCCAATCGCTGAATAAGTCATCCCATCACCTCCCAATCACTGAATAAGTCCTGCTATCACCTCCCACTCACTGAATAAGTCATTCCATCACCTCCCACTCACTGAATAAATCATCCCATCACCTCCCACTCACTGAATAAGTCATCCCATCACATCCCACTCACTGAATGTCATCCCATGACCTCCCACTCACTGAATAAGTCATCCCATCACCTTCCACTCACTGAATAAGTCATCCCATCACCTTCCATTCACTGAATAAGTCATCCCATCACCTCCCACTCACTGAATAAGTCATCCCATCACCTCCCATTCACTGAATAAGTCCTTAAATCACCTTCCACTCACGGAATAAGTCATCCCATCACCTCCCACTCACTGAATAAGTCATCCCGTCACCTTCCACTCACTGAATATGTCCTCCCACTCACTGAATAAGTTCTCCCATCATCTCCCATTCACTGAATAAGTCATCCCATCACCTCCCACTCATTGAATAGGTCCTCCGATCACCTTCCACTCACTGAATAAGGCATCCCATCACCTTCCAGTCACTGAATAAGTCATCCCATCACCTCCCACTCACTGAATAAGTCATCCCATCACCTCCCATTCACTGAATAAGTCCTTAAATCACCTTCCAGTCACTGAATAAGTCATCCCATCACCTCCCACTCACTGAATAAGTCCTCCCATCATCTTCCACTCACTGAATAAGTCCTCCCATCATCTCCCACTCACTGAATAAGTCCTCCCATCATCTTCCACTCACTGAATAAGTCCTCCCATCATCTCCCACTCACTGAATAAGTCATGCCATCACCTCCCACTCACTGAATAAATCATCCCATCACCTCCCAATCACTGAATAAGTTCTCCTATCACCTCCCACTCACTGAATAAGTTCTCCTATCACCTCCCACTCACTGAATAAGTCCTTCCATCACCTCCCAATCACTGAATAAGTCCTGCTATCACCTCCCACTCACTGAATAAGTCATCCCATCACCTCCCACTCACTGAATAAGTCCTTCCATCACCTTCCAGTCACTGAATAAGCCATCCTATCACCTCCCACTCACTGAATAAATCATCCCATCACATTCCACTCACTGAATAAGTCCTTCCATCACCTCCCACTCACTGAATAAGTCATCCCATCACCACCCACTCACTCAATAAGTCATCCCATCACCTCCTACTCACTGAATAAGTCATCAAATCACCTTCCACTCACTGAATAAGTCATCCCATCACCTTCCACTCAGTGAATAAGTCATCCCGTCACCTTCCACTCACTGAATAAGTCCTCCCACTCACTGAATAAGTTCTCCCATCATCTCCCATTCACTGAATAAGTCCTCCCATCACCTTCCACTCACTGAATAAGTCCTCCCATCATCTCCCACTCACGAAGTCCTCCCATCATCTTCCACTCACTGAATAAGACATCCCATCATCTCCCATTCACTGAATAAGTCATCCCATCACCTCCCATTCACTGAATAAGTCCTTAAATGACCTTCCACTCACGGAATAAGTCATCCCATCACCTCCCACTCACTGAATAAGTCATCCCGTCACCTTCCACTCACTGAATAAGTCCTCCCACTCACTGAATAAGTTCTCCCATCATCTCCCATTCACTGAATAAGTCATCCCATCACCTCCCACTCGTTGAATAGGTCCTCCCATCACCTTCCACTCACTGTATAAGTCATCCCATCACCTTCCAGTCACTGAATAAGTCATCCCATCACCTCCCACTCACTGAATAAGTCATCCCATCACCTCCCATTCACTGAATAAGTCCTTAAATCACCTTCCAGTCACTGAATAAGTCATCCCATCACCTCCCACTCACTGAATAAGTCCTCCCATCATCTTCCACTCACTGAATAAGTCCTCCCATCATCTCCCACTCACTGAATAAGTCCTCCCATCATCTTCCACTCACTGAATAAGTCCTCCCATCATCTCCCACTCACTGAATAAGTCATCCCATCACCTTCCAGTCACTGAATAAGTCATCCCATCACCTTCCACTCACTGAATAAGTCCTCCCATCACCTTCCACTCACTGAATAAGTCATCCCATCACTCCCACTCACTGAATAAGTCCTCCCATCACCTCCCACTCACTGAATAAGTCCTTCCATCACCTTCCAGTCACTGAATAAGCCATCCTATCACCTCCCACTCACTGAATAAGTCCTCCCATCACCTCCCAATCACTGAATAAGTCCTTCCATCACCTCCCAATCACTGAATAAGTCCTTCCATCACCTCCCAATCACTGAATAAGTCCTCCCATCACCTCCCACTCACTGAATAAGTCATCCCATCACCTCCCACTCACTGAATAAATCATCCCATCACCTCTCACTCAACTGAATGTCATCCCATGACCTCCCACTCACTGAATAAGTCATCCCATCATCTCCCACTCACTGAATAAGCCCTCCCATCATCTCCCACTCACTGAATAAGTCATCCCATCACCTCCCACTCACTGAATAAGTCATCCCATCACTCCCACTCAGTAAATAAGTCCTCCCATCACCTCCCACTCACTGAATGTCCTTCCATCACCTTCCAGTCACTGAATAAGCCATCGTATCACCTCCCACTCACTGAATAAATCATCCCATCACATTCCACTCACTGAATAAGTCCTTCCATCACCTCCCACTCACTCAATAAGTCATCCCATCACCTCCCACTCACTGAATAAGTCATCAAATCACCTTCCACTCACTGAATAAGTCATTCCATCATCTCCCACTCACTGAATAAGTCCTCACATCATCTCCCACGCACTGAATAAGTCATCCCATCACCTCCCATTCCCTGAATAACTCCTTAAATCACCTTCCACTCACGGAATAAGTCATCCCATCACCTCCCACTCACTGAATAAGTCATCCCATCACCTCCCACTCACTGAATAAATCATCCCATCACCTCCCACTCACTGAATAAGTCATCCCATCACTCCCACTCAGTAAATAAGTCCTCCCATCACCTCCCAATCACTGAATAAGTCCTGCTATCACCTCCCACTCACTGAATAAGTCATTCCATCACCTCCCACTCACTGAATAAATCATCCCATCACCTCCCACTCACTGAATAAGTCATCCCATCACCTTCCACTCACTGAATGTCATCCCATGACCTCCCACTCACTGAATAAGTCATCCCATCACCTTCCACTCACTGAATAAGTCATTCCATCATCTCCCACTCACTGAATAAGTCCTCCCATCATCTCCCACTCACTGAATAAGTCATCCCATCACCTTCCAGTCTCTGAATAAGTCATCCCATCACCTTCCACTCACTGAATAAGTCCTCCCATCACCTTCCACTCACTGAATAAGTCATCCCATCACTCCCACTCACTGAATAAGTCCTCCCATCACCTCCCACTCACTGAATAAGTCCTTCCATCACCTTCCAGTCACTGAATAAGTCATCCCATCACCTCCCACTCACTGAATAAATCATCCCATCACCTTCCACTCACTGAATAAGTCCTCCCATCATGTCCCACTCACTGAATAGGTCATCCCATCACCTTCCAGTCACTGAATAAGTCATCCCATCACCTCCCACTCACTGAATAAGTCATCCCATCACCTCCCATTCCCTGAATAACTCCTTAAATCACCTTCCACTCACGGAATAAGTCATCCCATCACCTCCCACTCACTGAATAAGTCATCCCATCACCTCCCACTCACTGAATAAATCATCCCATCACCTCCCACTCACTGAATAAGTCATCCCATCACTCCCACTCAGTAAATAAGTCCTCCCATCACCTCCCAATCACTGAATAAGTCCTGCTATCACCTCCCACTCACTGAATAAGTCATTCCATCACCTCCCACTCACTGAATAAATCATCCCATCACCTCCCACTCACTGAATAAGTCATCCCATCACCTTCCACTCACTGAATGTCATCCCATGACCTCCCACTCACTGAATAAGTCATCCCATCACCTTCCACTCACTGAATAAGTCATTCCATCATCTCCCACTCACTGAATAAGTCCTCCCATCATCTCCCACTCACTGAATAAGTCATCCCATCACCTTCCAGTCACTGAATAAGTCATCCCATCACCTTCCACTCACTGAATAAGTCCTCCCATCACCTTCCACTCACTGAATAAGTCATCCCATCACTCCCACTCACTGAATAAGTCCTCCCATCACCTCCCACTCACTGAATAAGTCCTTCCATCACCTTCCAGTCACTGAATAAGCCATCCTATCACCTCCCACTCACTGAATAAGTCCTCCCATCACCTCCCAATCACTGAATAAGTCCTTCCATCACCTCCCAATCACTGAATAAGTCCTTCCATCACCTCCCAATCACTGAATAAGTCCTCCCATCACCTCCCACTCACTGAATAAGTCATCCCATCACCTCCCACTCACTGAATAAATCATCCCATCACCTCTCACTCACTGAATGTCATCCCATGACCTCCCACTCACTGAATAAGTCATCCCATCATCTCCCACTCACTGAATAAGCCCTCCCATCATCTCCCACTCACTGAATAAGTCATCCCATCACCTCCCACTCACTGAATAAGTCATCCCATCACTCCCACTCAGTAAATAAGTCCTCCCATCACCTCCCACTCACTGAATAAGTCCTTCCATCACCTTCCAGTCACTGAATAAGCCATCCATTCACCTCCCACTCACTGAATAAATCATCCCATCACATTCCACTCACTGAATAAGTCCTTCCATCACCTCCCACTCACTCAATAAGTCATCCCATCACCTCCCACTCACTGAATAAGTCATCAAATCACCTTCCACTCACTGAATAAGTCATCACATCACCTTCCACTCACTGAATAAGTCATCCCGTCACCTTCCACTCACTGAATAAGTCCTCCCACTCACTGAATAAGTTCTCCCATCATCTCCCATTCACTGAATAAGTCATCCCATCACCACCCACTCATTGAATAGGTCCTCCCATCACCTTCCACTCACTGAATAAGTCCTCCCATCATCTCCCACTCACGAAGTCCTCCCATCATCTTCCACTCACTGAATAAGACATCCCATCATCTCCCCCTCACTGAATAAGTCATCCCATCATCTCCCACTCACTGAATAAGTCCTCCCATCACCTCCCACTCACTAATTAAGTCCTCCCATCACCTCCCACTCACTAATTGTCCTCACATCACCTTCCACTCACTGAATAAGTCCACCCAACATCTCCCACTCACTGAATAAGTCCTCCCATCATCTTCCACTCACAGAATTAGTCATCCCATCATCTCCCACTCTGAATAAGTCCTCCCATCACCTCCCACTCACTGAATAAGCCCTCCCATCACCTTCCACTCACTGAATAAGTCCTCCCATCATCTCCCACTCACTGAATAAGTCATCCCATCACCTTCCAGTCACTGAATAAATCATCCCATCACCTTCCACTCACTGAATAAGTCCTCCCATCACCTCCAATTCCATGAATAAGTCATCCCATCACCTCCCATTCACTGAATAAGTCCTTAAATCACCTTCCACTCACGGAATTAGTCATCCCATCACCTCCCACTCACTGAATAAGTCATCCCATCACCTCCCATTCACTGAATAAGTCCTTAAATCACCTTCCACTCACGGAATAAGTCATCCCATTACCTCCCACTCACTGAATAAGTCATCCCGTCACCTTCCACTCACTGAGTAAGTCCTCCCACTCACTGAATAAGTTCTCCCATCATCTCCCATTCACTGAATAAGTCATCCCATCACCTCCCACTCATTGAATAAGTCATCCCATCACCTCCCATTCACTGAATAAGTCCTTAAATCACCTTCCAGTCACTGAATAAGTCATCCCATCACCTCCCACTCACTGAATAAGTCCTCCCATCATCTTCCACTCACTGAATAAGTCCTCCCATCATCTCCCACTCACTGAATAAGTCCTCCCATCATCTTCCACTCACTGAATAAGTCATCCCATCATCTCCCACTCACTGAATAAGTCATGCCATCACCTCCCACTCACTGAATAAATCATCCCATCACCTCCCACTCACTGAATAAATCACCCATCACCTTCCACTCACTGAATAAGTTCTCCTATCACCTCCCACTCACTGAATAAGTCCTTCCATCACCTCCCAATCACTGAATAAGTCCTGCTATCACCTCCCACTCACTGAATAAGTCATCCCATCACCTCCCACTCACTGAATAAATCATCCCATCACCTCCCACTCACTGAATAAGTCATCCCATCACCTCCCACTCACTGAATAAGTCATTCCATCACCTCCCACTCACTGAAAGTCATCCCATGACCTCCCACTCACTGAATAAGTCATCCCATCACCTTCCAGTCACTGAATAAGTCCTCCCATCATCTCCCACTCACTGAATAAGTCCTCCCATCATCTTCCACTCACTGAATAAGTCATCCCATCATCTCCCACTCACTGAATAAGTCATCCCATCACCTTCCAGTCACTGAATAAGTCATCCCATCACCTTCCACTCACTGAATAAGTCCTCCCATCACCTTCCACTCGCTGAATAAGTCATCCCATCACCTCCCACTCACTGAATAAGTCATCCCATCACCTCCCACTCACTGAATGTCATCCCATGACCTCCCACTCACTGAATAAGTCATCCCATCATCTCCCACTCACTGAATAAGCCCTCCCATCATCTCCCACTCACTGAATAAGTCATCCCATCACCTCCCACTCACTGAATAAGTCCTTCCATCACCTTCCAGTCACTGAATAAGCCATCCTATCACCTCCCACTCACTGAATAAATCATCCCATCACATTCCACTCACTGAATAAGTCCTTCCATCACCTCCCACTCACTGAATAAGTCATCCCATCACCTCCCACTCACTCAATAAGTCATCCCATCACCTCCCACTCACTGAATAAGTCATCAAATCACCTTCCACTCACTGAATAAGTCATCCCATCACCTTCCACTCACTGAATAAGTCATCCCGTCACCTTCCACTCACTGAATAAGTCCTCCCACTCACTGAATAAGTTCTCCCATCATCTCCCATTCACTGAATATGTCATCCCATCACCTCCCACTCATTGAATAGGTCCTCCCATCACCTTCCACTCACTGAATAAGTCCTCCCATCATCTCCCACTCACGAAGTCCTCCCATCATCTTCCACTCACTGAATAAGACATCCCATCATCTCCCCCTCACTGAATAAGTCATCCCATCGTCTCCCACTCACTGAATAAGTCCTCTCATCACCTCCCACTCACTAATTAAGTCCTACCATCACCTCCCACTCACTAATTGTCCTCACATCACCTTCCACTCACTGAATAACTCCTCCCAACATCTCCCACTCACTGAATAAGTCCTCCCATCAACTTCCACTCACAGAATGTCATCCCATCATCTCCCACTCACTGAATAAGTCCTCCCATCACCTCCCACTCAATGAATAAGCCCTCCCATCACCTTCCACTCACTGAATAAGTCCTCCCATCATCTCCCACTCACTGAATAAGTCATCCCATCACCTTCCAGTCACTGAATAAATCATCCCATCACCTTCCACTCACTGAATAAGTCCTCCCATCATCTCCCACTAACTGAATAAGTCATCCCATCACCTCCCACTCACTGAATAAATCATCCCATCACCTTCCACTCACTGAATAAGTCCTCCCATCATCTCCCACTCACTGAATAAGTCATCCCATCACCTTCCAGTCACTGAAAAAATCATCCCATCACCTTCCACTCACTGAATAAGTCCTCCCATCATCTCCCACTAACTGAATAAGTCATCCCATCACCTCCCACTCACTGAATAAATCATCCCATCACCTTCCACTCATTGAATAAGTCCTTCCATCACCTCCCAATCACTGAATAAGTCCTCCCATCATTTCACACTCACTGAATAAGTCATCCCATCACCTCCCAGTCACTGAATAAATCATCCCATCATCTCGCACTCACTGAATAAGTCATCCCCACCTCCCACTCACTGAATGTCATCCCATCACCTCCCACTCACTGAATAAGTCATCCCATCACCTTCCAGTCACTGAATAAGTCATCCCATCACCTTCCACTCACTGAATAAGTCCTCCCATCACCTTCCACTCACTGAATAAGTCATCCCATCACCTCCCACTCACTGAATAAGTCATCCCATCACCTCCCATTCACTGAATAAGTCCTTAAATCACCTTCCACTCACGGAATAAGTCATCCCATCACCTTCCACTCACGGAATAAGTCATCCGATCACCTCCCACTCACTGAATAAGTCATCCCGTCACCTTCCACTCACTGAATAAGTCCTCCCACTCACTGAATAAGTTCTCCCATCATCTCTCATTCACTGAATAAGTCATCCCATCACCTCCCACTCATTGAATAGGTCCTCCCATCACCTTCCACTCACTGAATAAGTCATCCCATCACCTTCCAGTCACTGAATAAGTCATCCCATCACCTCCCACTCACTGAATAAGTCATCCCATCACCTCCCATTCACTGAAAAAGTCATCCCATCACCTCCCACTCACTGAATAAGTCATTCCATCACCTCCCACTCACTTAATGTCATCCCATGACCTCCGACTCACTGAATAAGTCATCCCATCACCTTCCACTCACTGAATAAGTCCTCCCATCATCTCCCACTCACTGAATAAATCCTCCCATCATCTTCCACTCACTGAATAAGTCATCCCATCATCCCCCACTCACTGAATAAGTCATCCCATCACCTTCCAGTCACTGAATAAGTCATCCCATCACCTTCCACTCACTGAATAAGTCCTCCCATCACCTTCCACTCACTGAATAAGTCATTCCATCACCTTCCACTCACTGAATAAGTCATCCCATCACCTCCCACTCACTGAATAAGTCATCCCATCACCTCCCATTCACTGAATAAGTCCTTAAATCACCTTCCACTCACGGAATAAGTCATCCCATTACCTCCCACTCACTGAATAAGTCATCCCGTCACCTTCCACTCACTGAGTAAGTCCTCCCACTCACTGAATAAGTTCTCCCATCATCTCCCATTCACTGAATAAGTCATCCCATCACCTCCCACTCATTGAATATTACCTCCCATCACCTTCCACTCACTGAATAAGTCATCCCATCACCTTCCAGTCACTGAATAAGTCATCCCATCACCTCCCACTCACTGAATAAGTCATCCCATCACCTCCCATTCACTGAATAAGTCCTTAAATCACCTTCCAGTCACTGAATCAGTCATCCCATCACCTCCCACTCACTGAATAAGTCCTCCCATCATCTTCCACTCACTGAATAAGTCCTCCCATCATCTCCCACTCACTGAATAAGTCCTCCCATCATCTTCCACTCACTGAATAAGTCATCCCATCATCTCCCACTCACTGAATAAGTCATGCCATCACCTCCCACTCACTGAATAAATCATCCCATCACCTCCCACTCACTGAATAAATCACCCATCACCTCCCACTCACTGAATAAGTTCTCCTATCACCTCCCACTCACTGAATAAGTCCTTCCATCACCTCCCAATCACTGAATAAGTCCTGCTATCACCTCCCACTCACTGAATAAGTCATCCCATCACCTCCCACTCACTGAATAAATCATCCCATCACCTCCCACTCACTGAATAAGTCATCCCATCACCTCCCACTCACTGAATAAGTCATTCCATCACCTCCCACTCACTGAATGTCATCCCATGACCTCCCACTCACTGAATAAGTCATCCCATCACCTTCCAGTCACTGAATAAGTCCTCCCATCATCTCCCACTCACTGAATAAGTCCTCCCATCATCTTCCACTCACTGAATAAGTCCTCCCATCATCTTCCACTCACTGAATAAGTCATCCCATCATCTCCCACTCACTGAATAAGTCATCCAATCACCTTCCAGTCACTGAATAAGTCATCCCATCACCTTCCACTCACTGAATAAGTCCTCCCATCACCTTCCACTCGCTGAATAAGTCATCCCATCACCTCCCACTCACTGAATAAGTCATCCCATCACCTCCCACTCACTGAATGTCATCGCATGACCTCCCACTCACTGAATAAGTCATCCCATCATCTCCCACTCACTGAATAAGCCCTCCCATCATCTCCCACTCACTGAATAAGTCATCCCATCACCTCCCACTCACTGAATAAGTCCTTCCATCACCTTCCAGTCACTGAATAAGCCATCCTATCACCTCCCACTCACTGAATAAATCATCCCATCACATTCCACTCACTGAATAAGTCCTTCCATCACCTCCCACTCACTGAATAAGTCATCCCATCACCTCCCACTCACTCAATAAGTCATCCCATCACCTCCCACTCACTGAATAAGTCATCAAATCACCTTCCACTCACTGAATAAGTCATCCCATCACCTTCCACTCACTGAATAAGTCATCCCGTCACCTTCCACTCACTGAATAAGTCCTCCCACTCACTGAATAAGTTCTCCCATCATCTCCCATTCACTGAATATGTCATCCCATCACCTCCCACTCATTGAATAGGTCCTCCCATCACCTTCCACTCACTGAATAAGTCCTCCCATCATCTCCCACTCACGAAGTCCTCCCATCATCTTCCACTCACTGAATAAGACATCCCATCATCTCCCCCTCACTGAATAAGTCATCCCATCGTCTCCCACTCACTGAATAAGTCCTCTCATCACCTCCCACTCACTAATTAAGTCCTACCATCACCTCCCACTCACTAATTGTCCACACATCACCTTCCACTCACTGAATAAGTCCTCCCAACATCTCCCACTCACTGAATAAGTCCTCCCATCAACTTCCACTCACAGAATGTCATCCCATCATCTCCCACTCACTGAATAAGTCCTCCCATCACCTCCCACTCAATGAATAAGCCCTCCCATCACCTTCCACTCACTGAATAAGTCCTCCCATCATCTCCCACTCACTGAATAAGTCATCCCATCACCTTCCAGTCACTGAATAAATCATCCCATCACCTTCCACTCACTGAATAAGTCCTCCCATCATCTCCCACTAACTGAATAAGTCATCCCATCACCTCCCACTCACTGAATAAATCATCCCATCACCTTCCACTCACTGAATAAGTCCTCCCATCATCTCCCACTCACTGAATAAGTCATCCCATCACCTTCCAGTCACTGAAAAAATCATCCCATCACCTTCCACTCACTGAATAAGTCCTCCCATCATCTCCCACTAACTGAATAAGTCATCCCATCACCTCCCACTCACTGAATAAATCATCCCATCACCTTCCACTCATTGAATAAGTCCTTCCATCACCTCCCAATCACTGAATAAGTCCTCCCATCATTTCACACTCACTGAATAAGTCATCCCATCACCTCCCAGTCACTGAATAAATCATCCCATCATCTCGCACTCACTGAATAAGTCATCCCCACCTCCCACTCACTGAATGTCATCCCATCACCTCCCACTCACTGAATAAGTCATCCCATCACCTTCCAGTCACTGAATAAGTCATCCCATCACCTTCCACTCACTGAATAAGTCCTCCCATCACCTTCCACTCACTGAATAAGTCATCCCATCACCTCCCACTCACTGAATAAGTCATCCCATCACCTCCCATTCACTGAATAAGTCCTTAAATCACCTTCCACTCACGGAATAAGTCATCCCATCACCTTCCACTCACGGAATAAGTCATCCCATCACCTCCCACTCACTGAATAAGTCATCCCGTCACCTTCCACTCACTGAATAAGTCCTCCCACTCACTGAATAAGTTCTCCCATCATCTCTCATTCACTGAATAAGTCATCCCATCACCTCCCACTCATTGAATAGGTCCTCCCATCACCTTCCACTCACTGAATAAGTCATCCCATCACCTTCCAGTCACTGAATAAGTCATCCCATCACCTCCCACTCACTGAATAAGTCATCCCATCACCTCCCATTCACTGAATAAGTCCTTAAATCACCTTCCAGTCACTGAATAAGTCATCCCATCTCCTCCCACTCACTGAATAAGTGCTGCCATCATCTTCCACTCACTGAATAAGTCCTCCCATCATCTCCCACTCACTGAATAAGTCCTCTTATCATCTTCCACTCACTGAATAAGTCCTCCCATCACCTTCCAGTCACTGAATAAGTCATCCCATCACCTCCCACTCACTGAATAAGTCATCCCATCACCTCCCATTCACTGAATAAGTCCTTAAATCACCTTCCAGTCACTGAATAAGTCATCCCATCTCCTCCCACTCACTGAATAAGTCCTCCCATCATCTTCCACTCACTGAATAAGTCATGCCATCACCTCCCACTCACTGAATAAATCATCCCATCACCTCCCACTCACTGAATAAATCACCCATCACCTCCCACTCACTGAATAAGTTCTTCTATCACCTCCCACTCACTGAATATGTCCTTCCATCACCTCCCAATCACTGAATAAGTCCTGCTATCACCTCCCACTCACTGAATAAGTCATCCCATCACCTCCCACTCACTGAATAAGTCATTCCATCACCTCCCACTCACTGAATGTCATCCCATGACCTCCCACTCACTGAATAAGTCATCCCATCACCTCCCACTCACTGAATAAGTCATCCCGTCACCTTCCACTCACTGAATAAGTCCTCCCACTCACTGAATAAGTTCTCCCATCATCTCTCATTCACTGAATAAGTCATCCCATCACCTCCCACTCATTGAATAGGTCCTCCCATCACCTTCCACTCACTGAATAAGTCATCCCATCACCTTCCAGTCACTGAATAAGTCATCCCATCACCTCCCACTCACTGAATAAGTCATCCCATCACCTCCCATTCACTGAATAAGTCCTTAAATCACCTTCCAGTCACTGAATAAGTCATCCCATCTCCTCCCACTCACTGAATAAGTGCTGCCATCATCTTCCACTCACTGAATAAGTCCTCCCATCATCTCCCACTCACTGAATAAGTCCTCTTATCATCTTCCACTCACTGAATAAGTCCTCCCATCACCTTCCAGTCACTGAATAAGTCATCCCATCACCTCCCACTCACTGAATAAGTCATCCCATCACCTCCCATTCACTGAATAAGTCCTTAAATCACCTTCCAGTCACTGAATAAGTCATCCCATCTCCTCCCACTCACTGAATAAGTCCTCCCATCATCTTCCACTCACTGAATAAGTCATGCCATCACCTCCCACTCACTGAATAAATCATCCCATCACCTCCCACTCACTGAATAAATCACCCATCACCTCCCACTCACTGAATAAGTTCTTCTATCACCTCCCACTCACTGAATATGTCCTTCCATCACCTCCCAATCACTGAATAAGTCCTGCTATCACCTCCCACTCACTGAATAAGTCATCCCATCACCTCCCACTCACTGAATAAGTCATTCCATCACCTCCCACTCACTGAATGTCATCCCATGACCTCCCACTCACTGAATAAGTCATCCCATCACCTTCCACTCACTGAATAAGTCCTCCCATCATCTCCCAATCACTGAATGAGTCCTCCCATCATCTTCCACTCACTGAATAAGTCATCTCATCATCTCCCACTCACTGAATAAGTCATCCCATCACCTTCCAGTCACTGAATAAGTCATCCCATGACCTCCCACTCACTGAATAAGTCATCCCATCACCTTCCAGTCACTGAATAAGTCCTCCCATCATCTCCCACTCACTGAATAAGTCCTCCCATCATCTTCCACTCACTGAATAAGTCATCCCATCATCTCCCACTCACTGAATAAGTCATCCCATCATCTTCCAGTCACTGAATAAGTCATCCCATCACCTTCCACTCACTGAATAAGTCATCCCGTCACCTTCCACTCACTGAATGTCATCCCATCATCTCCCACTCACTGAATAAGTCATCCCATCACCTTCCAGTCACTGAATAAATCATCCCATCACCTTCCACTCACTGAATAAGTCCTCCCATCTCCCACTAACTGAATAAGTCATCCCATCACCTCCCACTCACTGAATAAATCATCCCATCACCTTCCACTCACTGAATAAGTCCTCCCATCATCTCCCACTCACTGAATAAGTCATCCCATCACCTTCCAGTCACTGAAAAAATCATCCCATCACCTTCCACTCACTGAATAAGTCCTCCCATCATCTCCCACTAACTGAATAAGTCATCCCATCACCTCCCACTCACTGAATAAATCATCCCATCACCTTCCACTCATTGAATAAGTCCTTCCATCACCTCCCAATCACTGAATAAGTCCTCCCATCATTTCACACTCACTGAATAAGTCATCCCATCACCTCCCAGTCACTGAATAAATCATCCCATCATCTCGCACTCACTGAATAAGTCATCCCCACCTCCCACTCACTGAATGTCATCCCATCACCTCCCACTCACTGAATAAGTCATCCCATCACCTTCCAGTCACTGAATAAGTCATCCCATCACCTTCCACTCACTGAATAAGTCCTCCCATCACCTTCCACTCACTGAATAAGTCATCCCATCACCTCCCACTCACTGAATAAGTCATCCCATCACCTCCCATTCACTGAATAAGTCCTTAAATCACCTTCCACTCACGGAATAAGTCATCCCATCACCTTCCACTCACGGAATAAGTCATCCCATCACCTCCCACTCACTGAATAAGTCATCCCGTCACCTTCCACTCACTGAATAAGTCCTCCCACTCACTGAATAAGTTCTCCCATCATCTCTCATTCACTGAATAAGTCATCCCATCACCTCCCACTCATTGAATAGGTCCTCCCATCACCTTCCACTCACTGAATAAGTCATCCCATCACCTTCCAGTCACTGAATAAGTCATCCCATCACCTCCCACTCACTGAATAAGTCATCCCATCACCTCCCATTCACTGAATAAGTCCTTAAATCACCTTCCAGTCACTGAATAAGTCATCCCATCTCCTCCCACTCACTGAATAAGTGCTGCCATCATCTTCCACTCACTGAATAAGTCCTCCCATCATCTCCCACTCACTGAATAAGTCCTCTTATCATCTTCCACTCACTGAATAAGTCCTCCCATCACCTTCCAGTCACTGAATAAGTCATCCCATCACCTCCCACTCACTGAATAAGTCATCCCATCACCTCCCATTCACTGAATAAGTCCTTAAATCACCTTCCAGTCACTGAATAAGTCATCCCATCTCCTCCCACTCACTGAATAAGTCCTCCCATCATCTTCCACTCACTGAATAAGTCATGCCATCACCTCCCACTCACTGAATAAATCATCCCATCACCTCCCACTCACTGAATAAATCACCCATCACCTCCCACTCACTGAATAAGTTCTTCTATCACCTCCCACTCACTGAATAAGTCCTTCCATCACCTCCCAATCACTGAATAAGTCCTGCTATCACCTCCCACTCACTGAATAAGTCATCCCATCACCTCCCACTCACTGAATAAGTCATTCCATCACCTCCCACTCACTGAATGTCATCCCATGACCTCCCACTCACTGAATAAGTCATCCCATCACCTTCCACTCACTGAATAAGTCCTCCCATCATCTCCCAATCACTGAATGAGTCCTCCCATCATCTTCCACTCACTGAATAAGTCATCTCATCATCTCCCACTCACTGAATAAGTCATCCCATCACCTTCCAGTCACTGAATAAGTCATCCCATGACCTCCCACTCACTGAATAAGTCATCCCATCACCTTCCAGTCACTGAATAAGTCCTCCCATCATCTCCCACTCACTGAATAAGTCCTCCCATCATCTTCCACTCACTGAATAAGTCATCCCATCATCTCCCACTCACTGAATAAGTCATCCCATCATCTTCCAGTCACTGAATAAGTCATCCCATCACCTTCCACTCACTGAATAAGTCATCCCATCACCTCCCACTCACTGAATGTCATCCCATGACCTCCCACTCACTGAATAAGTCATCCCATCATCTCCCACTCACTGAATAAGCCCTCCCATCATCTCCCACTCGCTGAATAAGTCATCCCATCACCTCCCACTCACTGAATAAGTCCTTTCATCACCTTCCAGTCACTGAATAAGCCATCCTATCACCTCCCACTCACTGAATAAATCATCCCATCACATTCCACTCACTGAATAAGTCCTTCCATCACCTCCCACTCACTGAATAAGTCATCCCATCACCTCCCACTCACTCAATAAGTCATCCCATCACCTCCCACTCACTGAATAAGTCATCAAATCACCTTCCACTCACTGAATAAGTCATCCCATCACCTTCCACTCACTGAATAAGTCATCCCGTCACCTTCCACTCACTGAATAAGTCCTCCCACTCACTGAATAAGTTCTCCCATCATCTCCCATTCACTGAATAAGTCATCCCATCACCTCCCACTCATTGAATAGGTCCTCCCATCACCTTCCACTCACTGAATAAGTCCTCCCATCATCTCCCACTCACGAAGTCCTCCCATCATCTTCCACTCACTGAATAAGACATCCCATCATCTCCCCCTCACTGAATAAGTCATCCCATCGTCTCCCACTCACTGAATAAGTCCTCCCATCACCTCCCACTCACTAATTAAGTCCTACCATCACCTCCCACTCACTAATTGTCCTCACATCACCTTCCACTCACTGAATAAGTCCTCCCAACATCTCCCACTCACTGAATAAGTCCTCCCATCAACTTCCACTCACAGAATGTCATCCCATCATCTCCCACTCACTGAATAAGTCCTCCCATCACCTCCCACTCAATGAATAAGCCCTCCCATCACCTTCCACTCACTGAATAAGTCCTCCCATCATCTCCCACTCACTGAATAAGTCATCCCATCACCTTCCAGTCACTGAATAAATCATCCCATCACCTTCCACTCACTGAATAAGTCCTCCCATCATCTCCCACTAACTGAATAAGTCATCCCATCACCTCCCACTCACTGAATGTCATCCCATCACCTCCCACTCACTGAATAAGTCATCCCATCACCTTCCAGTCACTGAATAAGTCATCCCATCACCTTCCACTCACTGAATAAGTCCTCCCATCACCTTCCACTCACTGAATAAGTCATCCCATCACCTCCCACTCACTGAATAAGTCATCCCATCACCTCCCATTCACTGAATAAGTCCTTAAATCACCTTCCACTCACGGAATAAGTCATCCCATCACCTTCCACTCACGGAATAAGTCATCCCATCACCTCCCACTCACTGAATAAGTCATCCCGTCACCTTCCACTCACTGAATAAGTCCTCCCACTCACTGAATAAGTTCTCCCATCATCTCTCATTCACTGAATAAGTCATCCCATCACCTCCCACTCACTGAATGTCATCCCATCACCTCCCACTCACTGAATAAGTCATCCCATCACCTTCCAGTCACTGAATAAGTCATCCCATCACCTTCCACTCACTGAATAAGTCCTCCCATCACCTTCCACTCACTGAATAAGTCATCCCATCACCTCCCACTCACTGAATAAGTCATCCCATCACCTCCCATTCACTGAATAAGTCCTTAAATCACCTTCCACTCACGGAATAACTCATCCCATCACCTTCCACTCACGGAATAAGTCATCCCATCACCTCCCACTCACTGAATAAGTCATCCCGTCACCTTCCACTCACTGAATAAGTCCTCCCACTCACTGAATAAGTTCTCCCATCATCTCTCATTCACTGAATAAGTCATCCCATCACCTCCCACTCATTGAATAGGTCCTCCCATCACCTTCCACTCACTGAATAAGTCATCCCATCACCTTCCAGTCACTGAATAAGTCATCCCATCACCTCCCACTCACTGAATAAGTCATCCCATCTCCTCCCACTCACTGAATAAGTCCTCCCATCATCTTCCACTCACTGAATAAGTCCTCCCATCACCTTCCAGTCACTGAATAAGACATCCCATCACCTCCCACTCACTGAATAAGTCATTCCATCACCTCCCACTCACTGAATGTCATCCCATGACCTCCCACTCACTGAATAAGTCATCCCATCACCTTCCACTCACTGAATAAGTCCTCCCATCATCTCCCAATCACTGAATGAGTCCTCCCATCATCTTCCACTCACTGAATAAGTCATCCCATCATCTCCCACTCACTGAATAAGTCATCCCATCACCTTCCAGTCACTGAATAAGTCATCCCATGACCTCCCACTCACTGAATAAGTCATCCCATCACCTTCCAGTCACTGAATAAGTCCTCCCATCATCTCCCACTCACTGAATAAGTCCTCCCATCATCTTCCACTCACTGAATAAGTCATCCCATCATCTCCCACTCACTGAATAAGTCATCCCATCATCTTCCAGTCACTGAATAAGTCATCCCATCACCTTCCACTCACTGAATAAGTCCTCCCATCACCTTCCACTCACTGAATAAGTCATCCCATCACCTCCCACTCACTGAATAAGTCATCCCATCACCTCCCACTCACTGAATGTCATCCCATGGCCTCCCACTCACTGAATAAGTCATCTCATCATCTCCCACTCACTGAATAAGTCATCCCATCACCTTCCAGTCACTGAATAAGTCATCCCATGACCTCCCACTCACTGAATAAGTCATCCCATCACCTTCCAGTCACTGAATAAGTCCTCCCATCATCTCCCACTCACTGAATAAGTCCTCCCATCATCTTCCACTCACTGAATAAGTCATCCCATCATCTCCCAGTCACTGAATAAGTCATCCCATCATCTTCCAGTCACTGAATAAGTCATCCCATCACCTTCCACTCACTGAATAAGTCATCCCATCACCTCCCACTCACTGAATGTCATCCCATGACCTCCCACTCACTGAATAAGTCATCCCATCATCTCCCACTCACTGAATAAGCCCTCCCATCATCTCCCACTCACTGAATAAGTCATCCCATCACCTCCCACTCACTGAATAAGTCCTTCCATCACCTTCCAGTCACTGAATAAGCCATCCTATCACCTCCCACTCACTGAATAAATCATCCCATCACATTCCACTCACTGAATAAGTCCTTCCATCACCTCCCACTCACTGAATAAGTCATCCCATCACCTCCCACTCACTCAATAAGTCATCCCATCACCTCCCACTCACTGAATAAGTCATCAAATCACCTTCCACTCACTGAATAAGTCATCCCATCACCTTCCACTCACTGAATAAGTCATCCCGTCACCTTCCACTCACTGAATAAGTCCTCCCACTCACTGAATAAGTTCTCCCATCATCTCCCATTCACTGAATAAGTCATCCCATCACCTCCCACTCATTGAATAGGTCCTCCCATCACCTTCCACTCACTGAATAAGTCCTCCCATCATCTCCCACTCACGAAGTCCTCCCATCATCTTCCACTCACTGAATAAGACATCCCATCATCTCCCCCTCACTGAATAAGTCATCCCATCGTCTCCCACTCACTGAATAAGTCCTCCCATCACCTCCCACTCACTAATTAAGTCCTACCATCACCTCCCACTCACTAATTGTCCTCACATCACCTTCCACTCACTGAATAAGTCCTCCCAACATCTCCCACTCACTGAATAAGTCCTCCCATCAACTTCCACTCACAGAATGTCATCCCATCATCTCCCACTCACTGAATAAGTCCTCCCATCACCTCCCACTCAATGAATAAGCCCTCCCATCACCTTCCACTCACTGAATAAGTCCTCCCATCATCTCCCACTCACTGAATAAGTCATCCCATCACCTTCCAGTCACTGAATAAATCATCCCATCACCTTCCACTCACTGAATAAGTCCTCCCATCATCTCCCACTAACTGAATAAGTCATCCCATCACCTCCCACTCACTGAATGTCATCCCATCACCTCCCACTCACTGAATAAGTCATCCCATCACCTTCCAGTCACTGAATAAGTCATCCCATCACCTTCCACTCACTGAATAAGTCCTCCCATCACCTTCCACTCACTGAATAAGTCATCCCATCACCTCCCACTCACTGAATAAGTCATCCCATCACCTCCCATTCACTGAATAAGTCCTTAAATCACCTTCCACTCACGGAATAAGTCATCCCATCACCTTCCACTCACGGAATAAGTCATCCCATCACCTCCCACTCACTGAATAAGTCATCCCGTCACCTTCCACTCACTGAATAAGTCCTCCCACTCACTGAATAAGTTCTCCCATCATCTCTCATTCACTGAATAAGTCATCCCATCACCTCCCACTCACTGAATGTCATCCCATCACCTCCCACTCACTGAATAAGTCATCCCATCACCTTCCAGTCACTGAATAAGTCATCCCATCACCTTCCACTCACTGAATAAGTCCTCCCATCACCTTCCACTCACTGAATAAGTCATCCCATCACCTCCCACTCACTGAATAAGTCATCCCATCACCTCCCATTCACTGAATAAGTCCTTAAATCACCTTCCACTCACGGAATAACTCATCCCATCACCTTCCACTCACGGAATAAGTCATCCCATCACCTCCCACTCACTGAATAAGTCATCCCGTCACCTTCCACTCACTGAATAAGTCCTCCCACTCACTGAATAAGTTCTCCCATCATCTCTCATTCACTGAATAAGTCATCCCATCACCTCCCACTCATTGAATAGGTCCTCCCATCACCTTCCACTCACTGAATAAGTCATCCCATCACCTTCCAGTCACTGAATAAGTCATCCCATCACCTCCCACTCACTGAATAAGTCATCCCATCTCCTCCCACTCACTGAATAAGTCCTCCCATCATCTTCCACTCACTGAATAAGTCCTCCCATCACCTTCCAGTCACTGAATAAGACATCCCATCACCTCCCACTCACTGAATAAGTCATTCCATCACCTCCCACTCACTGAATGTCATCCCATGACCTCCCACTCACTGAATAAGTCATCCCATCACCTTCCACTCACTGAATAAGTCCTCCCATCATCTCCCAATCACTGAATGAGTCCTCCCATCATCTTCCACTCACTGAATAAGTCATCCCATCATCTCCCACTCACTGAATAAGTCATCCCATCACCTTCCAGTCACTGAATAAGTCATCCCATGACCTCCCACTCACTGAATAAGTCATCCCATCACCTTCCAGTCACTGAATAAGTCCTCCCATCATCTCCCACTCACTGAATAAGTCCTCCCATCATCTTCCACTCACTGAATAAGTCATCCCATCATCTCCCACTCACTGAATAAGTCATCCCATCATCTTCCAGTCACTGAATAAGTCATCCCATCACCTTCCACTCACTGAATAAGTCCTCCCATCACCTTCCACTCACTGAATAAGTCATCCCATCACCTCCCACTCACTGAATAAGTCATCCCATCACCTCCCACTCACTGAATGTCATCCCATGGCCTCCCACTCACTGAATAAGTCATCCCATCATCTCCCACTCACTGAATAAGCCCTCCCATCATCTCCCACTCACTGAATAAGTCATCCCATCACCTCCCACTCACTGAATAAGTCCTTCCATCACCTTCCAGTCACTGAATAAGCCATCCTATCACCTCCCACTCACTGAATAAATCATCCCATCACATTCCACTCACTGAATAAGTCCTTCCATCACCTCCCACTCACTGAATAAGTCATCCCATCACCTCCCACTCACTCAATAAGTCATCCCATCACCTCCCACTCACTGAATAAGTCATCAAATCACCTTCCACTCACTGAATAAGTCATCCCATCACCTTCCACTCACTGAATAAGTCATCCCGTCACCTTCCACTCACTGAATAAGTCCTCCCACTCACTGAATAAGTTCTCCCATCATCTCCCATTCACTGAATAAGTCATCCCATCACCTCCCACTCATTGAATAGGTCCTCCCATCACCTTCCACTCACTGAATAAGTCCTCCCATCATCTCCCACTCACGAAGTCCTCCCATCATCTTCCACTCACTGAATAAGACATCCCATCATCTCCCCCTCACTGAATAAGTCATCCCATCGTCTCCCACTCACTGAATAAGTCCTCCCATCACCTCCCACTCACTAATTAAGTCCTACCATCACCTCCCACTCACTAATTGTCCTCACATCACCTTCCACTCACTGAATAAGTCCTCCCAACATCTCCCACTCACTGAATAAGTCCTCCCATCAACTTCCACTCACAGAATGTCATCCCATCATCTCCCACTCACTGAATAAGTCCTCACATCACCTCCCACTCAATGAATAAGCCCTCCCATCACCTTCCACTCACTGAATAAGTCCTCCCATCATCTCCCACTCACTGAATAAGTCATCCCATCACCTTCCAGTCACTGAATAAATCATCCCATCACCTTCCACTCACTGAATAAGTCCTCCCATCATCTCCCACTAACTGAATAAGTCATCCCATCACCTCCCACTCACTGAATGTCATCCCATCACCTCCCACTCACTGAATAAGTCATCCCATCACCTTCCAGTCACTGAATAAGTCATCCCATCACCTTCCACTCACTGAATAAGTCCTCCCATCACCTTCCACTCACTGAATAAGTCATCCCATCACCTCCCACTCACTGAATAAGTCATCCCATCACCTCCCATTCACTGAATAAGTCCTTAAATCACCTTCCACTCACGGAATAAGTCATCCCATCACCTTCCACTCACGGAATAAGTCATCCCATCACCTCCCACTCACTGAATAAGTCATCCCGTCACCTTCCACTCACTGAATAAGTCCTCCCACTCACTGAATAAGTTCTCCCATCATCACTCATTCACTGAATAAGTCATCCCATCACCTCCCACTCACTGAATGTCATCCCATCACCTCCCACTCACTGAATAAGTCATCCCATCACCTTCCAGTCACTGAATAAGTCATCCCATCACCTTCCACTCACTGAATAAGTCCTCCCATCACCTTCCACTCACTGAATAAGTCATCCCATCACCTCCCACTCACTGAATAAGTCATCCCATCACCTCCCATTCACTGAATAAGTCCTTAAATCACCTTCCACTCACGGAATAACTCATCCCATCACCTTCCACTCACGGAATAAGTCATCCCATCACCTCCCACTCACTGAATAAGTCATCCCGTCACCTTCCACTCACTGAATAAGTCCTCCCACTCACTGAATAAGTTCTCCCATCATCTCTCATTCACTGAATAAGTCATCCCATCACCTCCCACTCATTGAATAGGTCCTCCCATCACCTTCCACTCACTGAATAAGTCATCCCATCACCTTCCAGTCACTGAATAAGTCATCCCATCACCTCCCACTCACTGAATAAGTCATCCCATCTCCTCCCACTCACTGAATAAGTCCTCCCATCATCTTCCACTCACTGAATAAGTCCTCCCATCACCTTCCAGTCACTGAATAAGACATCCCATCACCTCCCACTCACTGAATAAGTCATCCCATCACCTCCCATTCACTGAATAAGTCCTTAAATCACCTTCCAGTCACTGAATAAGTCATCCCATCTCCTCCCTCTCACTGAATAAGTCCTCCCATCATCTTCCACTCACTGAATAAGTCCTCCCATCACCTTCCAGTCACTGAATAAGTCATCCCATCACCTCCCACTCACTGAATAAGTCATCCCATCACCTCCCATTCACTGAATAAGTCCTTAAATCACCTTCCAGTCACTGAATAAGTCATCCCATCTCCTCCCTCTCACTGAATAAGTCCTCCCATCATCTTCCACTCACTGAATAAGTCATGCCATCACCTCCCACTCACTGAATAAATCATCCCATCACCTCCCACTCACTGAATAAATCACCCATCACCTCCCACTCACTGAATAAGTTCTCCTATCACCTCCCACTCACTGAATAAGTCCTGCTATCACCTCCCACTCACTGAATAAGTCATCCCATCACCTCCCACTCACTGAATAAGTCATTCCATCACCTCCCACTCACTGAATGTCATCCCATGACCTCCCACTCACTGAATAAGTCATCCCATCACCTTCCACTCACTGAATAAGTCCTCCCATCATCTCCCACTCACTGAATGAGTCCTCCCATCATCTTACACTCACTGAATAAGTCATCCCATCATCTCCCACTCACTGAATAAGTCATCCCATCATCTTCCAGTCACTGAATAAGTCATCCCATCACCATCCACTCACTGAATAAGTCCTCCCATCACCTTCCACTCACTGAATAAGTCATCCCATCACCTCCCACTCACTGTATAACTCATCCCATCACCTCCCACTCACTGAATAAGTCATCCCATCACCTCCCAATCACTGAATAAGTCATCCCATCACCTCCCACTCACTGAATGTCATCCCATGACCTCCCACTCACTGAATAAGTCATCCCATCATCTCCCACTCACTGAATAAGTCCTCCCATCATCTCCCACTCACTGAATAAGTCATCCCATCACCTCCCACTCACTGAATAAATCATCCCATCACCTCCCACTCACTGAATAAGTCCTTCCATCACCTTCCAGTCACTGAATAAGTCATCCTATCACCTCCCACTCACTGAATAAATGATCCCATCACCTTCCACTCACTGAAAAAGTCCTTCCATCACCTCCCAATCACTGACTACGCCCTCCCATCATCTCCCACTCACTGAATAAGTCATCCCATCACCTCCCACTCACTGAATAAATCATCCCATCACCTCCCACTCACTGAATAAGTCGTCCCATCACCTACCACTCACTGAATAAGTCATCCCATCACCTCCCACTCACTGAATAAGTCATCCCATCACCTCCCACTCACTGAATAAGTCATCTCATCACCTCCCACTCACTGAATAAGTCATCCCATCACCTCCCACTCACTGAATAAGTCATCGCGTCACCTCCCTCTCACTGAATAACTCATCACATCACCTCCCACTCACTGAATAAGTCCTCCCATCACCTCCAACTCACAGAATAAGTCCTCCCATCACCTCCCACTTACTGAATAAGTCCTTCAATCACCTTCCAGTCACTGAATAAGTCCTCCCATCATCTCCCATTCACTGAATAAGTCATCCCATCACCTCCCACTCATTGAATAAGTCCTCCCATCACCTTCCACTCACTGAATGAGTCCTCCCATCATCTCCCACTCACTGAATAAGTCATCCCATCAACTCCCACTCACAGAATAAGTCCTTCCATCACCTCCCACTCAATGAATAAGTCCTCCCATCACCTCCCACTCAGTGAATAAGTCCTCCCATCATCTCCCACTCACTGAATGTCATGCCATCACCTCCCACTCACTGAATAAATCATCCCATCACCTCCCACTCACTGAATAAATCACCCATCACCTCCCACTCACTGAATAAGTCCTCCTATCACCTCCCGCTCACTGAATAAGTCCTTCCATCACCTCCCAATCACTGAATAAGTCTTCCCATCACCTCCCAATCACTGAATAAGTCCTGCTATCAGCTCCCACTCACTGAATAAGTCATCCCATCACCTTCCACTCACTGAATAAGTCATGCCATCACCTCCCACTCACTGAATAAATCATCCCATCACCTCCCACTCACTGAATAAATCACCCATCACCTCCCACTCACTGAATAAGTCATCCTATCACCTCCCACTCACTGAATAAGTCCTTCCATCACCTCCCACTCACTGAATAAATCACCCATCACCTCCCACTCACTGAATAAGTCATCCCATCACCTCCCACTCACTGAATAAATCATCCCATCACCTCCCACTCACTGAATAAGTCATTCCATCACCTCCCACTCACTGAATATCATTCCATGACCTCACACTCACTGAATAAGTCATCCCATCACCTTCCACTCTCTGAATAAGTCCTTCCATCATCTCCCACTCACTGAATAAGTCATCCCATCATCTCCCACTCACTGAATAAGTCATCCATCACCTTCCAGTCACTGAATAAGTCATCCCATCACCTTCCACTCACTGAATAAGTCCTCCCATCACCTTCCACTCACTGAATAAGTCATCCCCTCACCTCCCACTCACTGAATAAGTCATCCCATCACCTCCCATTCACTGAATAAGTCCTTCAGTCACCTCCGACTCACTGAATAAGTCCTCCCATCACCTCCCACTTACTGAATAAGTCCTTCAATCACCTTCCAGTCACTGAATAAGTGGTCCCATCACCTCCCACTCACTGAATAAGTCCTCCCATCATCTTCCACTCACTGAATAAGTCCTCCCATCATCTTCCACTCACTGAATAAGTCCTTCCATCACCTCCCAATCACTGAATAAGTCATCCCATCACCTCCCACTCACTGAATGTCATCCCATGACCTCCCACTCACTGAATAAGTCATCCCATCATCTCCCACTCAGTGAATAAGTCCTCCCATCATCTCCCACTCACTGAATAAGTCATCCCATCACCTCCCACTCACTGAATAAATCATCCCATCACCTCCCACTCACTGAATAAGTCCTTCCTTCACCTTCCAGTCACTGAATAAGTCATCCTATCACCTCCCACTCACTGAATAAATCATCCCATCACCTTCCACTCACTGAAAAACTCCTTCCATCACCTCCCAATCACTGACTAAGCCCTCCCATCATCTCCCACTCACTGAATAAGTCATCCCATCACCTCCCACTCACTGAATAAATCATGCCATCACCTCCCACTCACTGAATAAGTCGTCCCATCATCTCCCACTCACTGAATTAATCATCCCATCACATCCCACTCACTGTATATGTCATCCCATCACCTCCCACTCACTGAATAAGTCATCCCATCACCTCCCACTCACTGAATAAGTCATCCCATCACCTCCCACTCACTGAATAAGTCATCCCATCACCTCCCACTCACTGAATTAGTCATCCCATCACCACCCACTCACTGAATAAGTCATCCCATCACCTCCCACTCACTGAATAAGTCATCGCATCACCTCCCACTCACTGAATAAGTCATCCCATCACCTCCCACTCACTGAATAAGTCCTTCCATCACCTTCCAGTCACTGAATAAGTCATCCTATCACCTCCCACTCACTGAATAAATCATCCCATCACCTTCCACTCACTGAAAAACTCCTTCCATCACCTCCCAATCACTGACTAAGCCCTCCCATCATCTCCCACTCACTGAATAAGTCATCCCATCACCTCCCATTCACTGAAAAAATCATCCCATCACCTCCCACTCACTGAATAAGTCGTCCCATCATCTCCCACTCACTGAATAAATCACCCATCACCTCCCACTCACTGAATAAGTCATCCCATCACCTCCCACTCACTGAATAAATCATCCCATCACCTCCCACTCACTGAATAAGTCATTCCATCACCTCCCACTCACTGAATATCATCCCATGACCTCACCCTCACTGAATAAGTCATCCCATCACCTTCCACTCTCTGAATAAGTCCTTCCATCATCTCCCACTCACTGAATAAGTCATCCCATCATCTCCCACTCACTGAATAAGTCATCCATCACCTTCCAGTCTCTGAATAAGTCATCCCATCACCTTCCACTCACTGAATAAGTCCTCCCATCACCTTCCACTCACTGAATAAGTCATCCCCTCACCTCCCACTCACTGAATAAGTCATCCCATCACCTCCCATTCACTGAATAAGTCCTTCAATCACCTCCGACTCACTGAATAAGTCCTCCCATCACCTCCCACTTACTGAATAAGTCCTTCAATCACCTTCCAGTCACTGAATAAGTGATCCCATCACCTCCCACTCACTGAATAAGTCCTCCCATCATCTTCCACTCACTGAATAAGTCCTCCCATCATCTTCCACTCACTGAATAAGTCCTTCCATCACCTCCCAATCTCTGAATAAGTCATCCCATCACCTCCCACTCACTGAATATCATTCCATGACCTCACACTCACTGAATAAGTCATCCCATCACCTTCCACTCTCTGAATAAGTCCTTCCATCATCTCCCACTCACTGAATAAGTCATCCCATCATCTCCCACTCACTGAATAAGTCATCCATCACCTTCCAGTCACTGAATAAGTCATCCCATCACCTTCCACTCACTGAATAAGTCCTCCCATCACCTTCCACTCACTGAATAAGTCATCCCCTCACCTCCCACTCACTGAATAAGTCATCCCATCACCTCCCATTCACTGAATAAGTCCTTCAATCACCTCCGACTCACTGAATAAGTCCTCCCATCACCTCCCACTTACTGAATAAGTCCTTCAATCACCTTCCAGTCAATGAATAAGTGGTCCCATCACCTCCCACTCACTGAATAAGTCCTCCCATCATCTTCCACTCACTGAATAAGTCCTCCCATCATCTTCCACTCACTGAATAAGTCCTTCCATCACCTCCCAATCACTGAATAAGTCATCCCATCACCTCCCACTCACTGAATGTCATCCCATGACCTCCCACTCACTGAATAAGTCATCCCATCATCTCCCACTCAGTGAATAAGTCCTCCCATCATCTCCCACTCACTGAATAAGTCATCCCATCACCTCCCACTCACTGAATAAATCATCCCATCACCTCCCACTCACTGAATAAGTCCTTCCTTCACCTTCCAGTCACTGAATAAGTCATCCTATCACCTCCCACTCACTGAATAAATCATCCCATCACCTTCCACTCACTGAAAAACTCCTTCCATCACCTCCCAATCACTGACTAAGCCCTCCCATCATCTCCCACTCACTGAATAAGTCATCCCATCACCTCCCACTCACTGAATAAATCATGCCATCACCTCCCACTCACTGAATAAGTCGTCCCATCATCTCCCACTCACTGAATTAATCATCCCATCACATCCCACTCACTGTATATGTCATCCCATCACCTCCCACTCACTGAATAAGTCATCCCATCACCTCCCACTCACTGAATAAGTCATCCCATCACCTCCCACTCACTGAATAAGTCATCCCATCACCTCCCACTCACTGAATTAGTCATCCCATCACCACCCACTCACTGAATAAGTCATCCCATCACCTCCCACTCACTGAATAAGTCATCGCATCACCTCCCACTCACTGAATAAGTCATCCCATCACCTCCCACTCACTGAATAAGTCCTTCCATCACCTTCCAGTCACTGAATAAGTCATCCTATCACCTCCCACTCACTGAATAAATCATCCCATCACCTTCCACTCACTGAAAAACTCCTTCCATCACCTCCCAATCACTGACTAAGCCCTCCCATCATCTCCCACTCACTGAATAAGTCATCCCATCACCTCCCATTCACTGAATAAATCATCCCATCACCTCCCACTCACTGAATAAGTCGTCCCATCATCTCCCACTCACTGAATAAATCACCCATCACCTCCCACTCACTGAATAAGTCATCCCATCACCTCCCACTCACTGAATAAATCATCCCATCACCTCCCACTCACTGAATAAGTCATTCCATCACCTCCCACTCACTGAATATCATCCCATGACCTCACACTCACTGAATAAGTCATCCCATCACCTTCCACTCTCTGAATAAGTCCTTCCATCATCTCCCACTCACTGAATAAGTCATCCCATCATCTCCCACTCACTGAATAAGTCATCCATCACCTTCCAGTCTCTGAATAAGTCATCCCATCACCTTCCACTCACTGAATAAGTCCTCCCATCACCTTCCACTCACTGAATAAGTCATCCCCTCACCTCCCACTCACTGAATAAGTCATCCCATCACCTCCCATTCACTGAATAAGTCCTTCAATCACCTCCGACTCACTGAATAAGTCCTCCCATCACCTCCCACTTACTGAATAAGTCCTTCAATCACCTTCCAGTCACTGAATAAGTGATCCCATCACCTCCCACTCACTGAATAAGTCCTCCCATCATCTTCCACTCACTGAATAAGTCCTCCCATCATCTTCCACTCACTGAATAAGTCCTTCCATCACCTCCCAATCTCTGAATAAGTCATCCCATCACCTCCCACTCACTGAATGTCATCCCATGACCTCCCACTCACTGAATAAGTCATCCCATCATCTCCCACTCAGTGAATAAGTCCTCCCATCATCTCCCACTCACTGAATAAGTCATCCCATCACCTCCCACTCACTGAATAAATCATCCCATCACCTCCCACTCACTGAATAAGTCCTTCCATCACCTTCCAGTCACTGAATAAGTCATCCTATCACCTCCCACTCACTGAATAAATCATCCCATCACCTTCCACTCACTGAAAAACTCCTTCCATCACCTCCGAATCACTGACTAAGCCCTCCCATCATCTCCCACTCACTGAATAAGTCATCCCAACACCTCCCACTCACTGAATAAATCATCCCATCATCTCCCACTCACTGAATAAGTCATCCATCACCTTCCAGTCTCTGAATAAGTCATCCCATCACCTTCCACTCACTGAATAAGTCCTCCCATCACCTTCCACTCACTGAATAAGTCATCCCCTCACCTCCCACTCACTGAATAAGTCATCCCATCACCTCCCATTCACTGAATAAGTCCTTCAATCACCTCCGACTCACTGAATAAGTCCTCCCATCACCTCCCACTTACTGAATAAGTCCTTCAATCACCTTCCAGTCACTGAATAAGTGATCCCATCACCTCCCACTCACTGAATAAGTCCTCCCATCATCTTCCACTCACTGAATAAGTCCTCCCATCATCTTCCACTCACTGAATAAGTCCTTCCATCACCTCCCAATCTCTGAATAAGTCATCCCATCACCTCCCACTCACTGAATGTCATCCCATGACCTCCCACTCACTGAATAAGTCATCCCATCATCTCCCACTCAGTGAATAAGTCCTCCCATCATCTCCCACTCACTGAATAAGTCATCCCATCACCTCCCACTCACTGAATAAATCATCCCATCACCTCCCACTCACTGAATAAGTCCTTCCATCACCTTCCAGTCACTGAATAAGTCATCCTATCACCTCCCACTCACTGAATAAATCATCCCATCACCTTCCACTCACTGAAAAACTCCTTCCATCACCTCCGAATCACTGACTAAGCCCTCCCATCATCTCCCACTCACTGAATAAGTCATCCCAACACCTCCCACTCACTGAATAAATCATCCCATCATCTCCCACTCACTGAATAAGTCGTCCCATCATCTCCCACTCACTGAATAAATCATCCCATCACATCCCACTCACTGTATATGTCATCCCATCACCTCCCACTCACTGAATAAGTCATCCCATCACCTCCCACTCACTGAATAAGTCATCCCATCACCTCCCACTCACTGAATAAGTCATCCCATCACCTCCCACTCACTGAATAAGTCATCCCATCACCTCCCACTCTCTGAATAAGTCATCGCATCACCTCCCACTCACTGAATAAGTCATCCCATCACCTCCCACTCACTGAATAAGTCCTTCCATCACCTTCCAGTCACTGAATAAGTCATCCTATCACCTCCCACTCACTGAATAAATCATCCCATCACCTTCCACTCACTGAAAAACTCCTTCCATCACCTCCCAATCACTGACTAAGCCCTCCCATCATCTCCCACTCACTGAATAAGTCATCCCATCACCTCCCAGTCACTGAATAAATCATCCCATCACCTCCCACTCACTGAATAAGTCGTCCCATCATCTCCCACTCACTGAATAAATCATCCCATCACATCCCACTCACTGAATAAGTCATCCCATCACCTGCCACTCACTGAATAAGTCATCCCATCACCTCCCTCTCACTGAATAAGTCATCCCATCACCTCCCACTCACTGAATAAGTCATCCCATCACCTCCCACTCACTGAATAAGTCATCGCATCACCTCCCACTCACTGAATAAGTCATCGCATCACGTCCCACTCACTGAATAAGTCATCCCATCACCTCCCACTCACTGAATAAATCATCCCATCACCTTCCACTCACTGAATAAGTCCTCCCATCATCTCCCACTCACTGAATAAATCACCCATCACCTCACACTCACTGAATAAGTCATCCCATCACCTCCCACTCACTGAATAAGTCATCCCATCACCTCCCACTCACTGAATAAGTCATCCCATCACCTCCCACTCACTGAATTAGTCATCCCATCACCACCCACTCACTGAATAAGTCATCCCATCACCTCCCACTCACTGAATAAGTCATCGCATCACCTCCCACTCACTGAATAAGTCATCCCATCACCTCCCACTCACTGAATAAGTCCTTCCATCACCTTCCAGTCACTGAATAAGTCATCCTATCACCTCCCACTCACTGAATAAATCATCCCATCACCTTCCACTCACTGAAAAACTCCTTCCATCACCTCCCAATCACTGACTAAGCCCTCCCATCATCTCCCACTCACTGAATAAGTCATCCCATCACCTCCCATTCACTGAATAAATCATCCCATCACCTCCCACTCACTGAATAAGTCGTCCCATCATCTCCCACTCACTGAATAAATCACCCATCACCTCCCACTCACTGAATAAGTCATCCCATCACCTCCCACTCACTGAATAAATCATCCCATCACCTCCCACTCACTGAATAAGTCATTCCATCACCTCCCACTCACTGAATATCATCCCATGACCTCACACTCACTGAATAAGTCATCCCATCACCTTCCACTCTCTGAATAAGTCCTTCCATCATCTCCCACTCACTGAATAAGTCATCCCATCATCTCCCACTCACTGAATAAGTCATCCATCACCTTCCAGTCTCTGAATAAGTCATCCCATCACCTTCCACTCACTGAATAAGTCCTCCCATCACCTTCCACTCACTGAATAAGTCATCCCCTCACCTCCCACTCACTGAATAAGTCATCCCATCACCTCCCATTCACTGAATAATTCCTTCAATCACCTCCGACTCACTGAATAAGTCCTCCCATCACCTCCCACTTACTGAATAAGTCCTTCAATCACCTTCCAGTCACTGAATAAGTGATCCCATCACCTCCCACTCACTGAATAAGTCCTCCCATCATCTTCCACTCACTGAATAAGTCCTCCCATCATCTTCCACTCACTGAATAAGTCCTTCCATCACCTCCCAATCTCTGAATAAGTCATCCCATCACCTCCCACTCACTGAATGTCATCCCATGACCTCCCACTCACTGAATAAGTCATCCCATCATCTCCCACTCAGTGAATAAGTCCTCCCATCATCTCCCACTCACTGAATAAGTCATCCCATCACCTCCCACTCACTGAATAAATCATCCCATCACCTCCCACTCACTGAATAAGTCCTTCCATCACCTTCCAGTCACTGAATAAGTCATCCTATCACCTCCCACTCACTGAATAAATCATCCCATCACCTTCCACTCACTGAAAAACTCCTTCCATCACCTCCGAATCACTGACTAAGCCCTCACATCATCTCCCACTCACTGAATAAGTCATCCCAACACCTCCCACTCACTGAATAAATCATCCCATCATCTCCCACTCACTGAATAAGTCGTCCCATCATCTCCCACTCACTAAATAAATCATCCCATCACATCCCACTCACTGTATATGTCATCCCATCACCTCCCACTCACTGAATAAGTCATCCCATCACCTCCCACTCACTGAATAAGTCATCCCATCACCTCCCACTCACTGAATAAGTCATCCCATCACCTCCCACTCACTGAATAAGTCATCCCATCACCTCCCACTCTCTGAATAAGTCATCGCATCACCTCCCACTCACTGAATAAGTCATCCCATCACCTCCCACTCACTGAATAAGTCCTTCCATCACCTTCCAGTCACTGAATGTCATCCTATCACCTCCCACTCACTGAATAAATCATCCCATCACCTTCCACTCACTGAAAAACTTCTTCCATCACCTTCCAATCACTGACTAAGCCCTCCCATCATCTCCCACTCACTGAATAAGTCATCCCATCACCTCCCAGTCACTGAATAAATCATCCCATCACCTCCCACTCACTGAATAAGTCGTCCCATCATCTCCCACTCACTGAATAAATCATCCCATCACATCCCACTCACTGAATAAGTCATCCCATCACCTCCCACTCACTGAATAAGTCATCCCATCACCTCCCACTCACTGAGTAAGTCATCCCATCACCTCCCACTCACTGAATAAGTCATCGCATCACCTCCCACTCACTGAATAAGTCATCGCATCACGTCCCACTCACTGAATAAGTCATCCCATCACCTCCCACTCACTGAATAAATCATCCCATCACCTTCCACTCACTGAATAAGTCCTCCCATCATCTCCCACTCACTGAATAAATCACCCATCACCTCCCACTCACTGAATAAGTCATCCCATCACCTCCCACTCACTGAATAAATCATCCCATCACCTCCCACTCACTGAATAAGTCATTCCATCACCTCCCACTCACTGAATATCATCCCATGACCTCACACTCACTGAATAAGTCATCCCATCACCTTCCACTCTCTGAATAAGTCCTTCCATCATCTCCCACTCACTGAATAAGTCATCCCATCATCTCCCACTCACTGAATAAGTCATCCATCACCTTCCAGTCTCTGAATAAGTCATCCCATCACCTTCCACTCACTGAATAAGTCCTCCCATCACCTTCCACTCACTGAATAAGTCATCCCCTCACCTCCCACTCACTGAATAAGTCATCCCATCACCTCCCATTCACTGAATAAGTCCTTCAATCACCTCCGACTCACTGAATAAGTCCTCCCATCACCTCCCACTTACTGAATAAGTCCTTCAATCACCTTCCAGTCACTGAATAAGTGATCCCATCACCTCCCACTCACTGAATAAGTCCTCCCATCATCTTCCACTCACTGAATAAGTCCTCCCATCATCTTCCACTCACTGAATAAGTCCTTCCATCACCTCCCAATCACTGAATAAGTCATCCCATCACCTCCCACTCACTGAATGTCATCCCATGACCTCCCACTCACTGAATAAGTCATCCCATCACCTCCCACTCACTGAATAAATCATCCCATCACCTCCCACTCACTGAATAAGTCCTTCCATCACCTTCCAGTCACTGAATAAGTCATCCTATCACCTCCCACTCACTGAATAAATCATCCCATCACCTTCCACTCACTGAAAAACTCCTTCCATCACCTCCCAATCACTGACTAAGCCCTCCCATCATCTCCCACTCACTGAATAAGTCATCCCAACACCTCCCACTCACTGAATAAATCATCCCATCATCTCCCACTCACTGAATAAGTCGTCCCATCATCTCCCACTCACTGAATAAATCATCCCATCACATCCCACTCACTGTATATGTCATCCCATCACCTCCCAGTCACTGAATAAGTCATCCCATCACCTCCCACCCACTGAATAAGTCATCCCATCACCTCCCACTCACTGAATAAGTCATCCCATCACCTCCCACTCACTGAATAAGTCATCCCATCACCTCCCACTCACTGAATAAGTCATCGCATCACCTCCCACTCACTGAATAAGTCATCCCATCACCTCCCACTCACTGAATAAGTCCTTCCATCACCTTCCAGTCACTGAATAAGTCATCCTATCACCTCCCACTCACTGAATAAATCATCCCATCACATTCCACTCACTGAATAAGTCCTTCCATCACCTCCCACTCACTCAATAAGTCATCCCATCACCTCCCACTCACTGAATAAGTCATCAAATCACCTTCCACTCACTGAATAAGTCATTCCATCATCTCCCACTCACTGAATAAGTCCTCACATCATCTCCCACGCACTGAATAAGTCATGCCATCACCTCCCACTCACTGAATAAATCATCCCATCACCTTCCACTCATTGAATAAGTCCTTCCATCACCTCCCAATCACTGAATAAGTCCTCCCATCATTTCCCACTCACTGAATAAGTCATCCCATCACATCCCACTCACTGAATAAGTCATCCCATCACCTGCCACTCACTGAATAAGTCATCCCATCACCTCCCACTCACTGAATAAGTCATCCCATCACCTCCCACTCACTGAATAAGTCATCCCATCACCTCCCACTCACTGAATAAGTCATCGCATCACCTCCCACTCACTGAATAAGTCATCGCATCACGTCCCACTCACTGAATAAGTCATCCCATCACCTCCCACTCACTGAATAAATCATCCCATCACCTTCCACTCACTGAATAAGTCCTCCCATCATCTCCCACTCACTGAATAAGTCATCCCATCACCTTCCAGTCACTGAGTAAATCAGCCTATCACCTTCCACTCACTGAATATGTCCTCCCATCATCTCCCAATAACTGAATAAGTCATCCCATCACCTCCCACTCACTGAATAAATCATCCCATCACCTTCCACTCATTGAATAAGTCCTTCCATCACCTCCCAATCTCTGAATAAGTCCTCCCATCATTTCCCACTCACTGAATAAGTCATCCCATCACCTCCCAGTCACTGAATAAATCATCCCATCACCTCCCACTCACTGAATAAGTCATCCCATCACCTCCCACTCACTGAATGTCATCCCATCACCTCCCACTCACTGAATAAGTCATCCCATCACGTCCCACTCACTGAATGTCATCCCATCACCTCCCACTCACTGAATAAGTCCTCCCATCACCTTCCACTCACGGAATAAGTCATCCCATCACCTCCCACTCACTGAATCAGTCATCCCATCACCTCCCATTCACTGAATAAGTCCTTAAATCACCTTCCACTCACGGAATAAGTCATCCCATCACCTCCCACTCACTGAATAAGTCTACCCGTCACCTTCCACTCACTGAATAAGTCCTCCCACTCACTGAATAAGTTGTCCCATCATCTTCCACTCACTGAATAAGTCCTTCCATCACCTCCCAATCTCTGAATAAGTCATCCCATCACCTCCCACTCACTGAATGTCATCCCATGACCTCCCACTCACTGAATAAGTCATCCCATCATCTCCCACTCAGTGAATAATTCCTCCCATCATCTCCCACTCACTGAATAAGTCATCCCATCACCTCCCACTCACTGAATAAATCATCCCATCACCTCCCACTCACTGAATAAGTCCTTCCATCACCTTCCAGTCACTGAATAAGTCATCCTATCACCTCCCACTCACTGAATAAATCATCCCATCACCTTCCACTCACTGAAAAACTCCTTCCATCACCTCCCAATCACTGACTAAGCCCTCCCATCATCTCCCACTCACTGAATAAGTCATCCCAACACCTCCCACTCACTGAATAAATCATCCCATCATCTCCCACTCACTGAATAAGTCGTCCCATCATCTCCCACTCACTGAATAAATCATCCCATCACATCCCACTCACTGTATATGTCATCCCATCACCTCCCAGTCACTGAATAAGTCATCCCATCACCTCCCACCCACTGAATAAGTCATCCCATCACCTCCCACTCACTGAATAAGTCATCCCATCACCTCCCACTCACTGAATAAGTCATCCCATCACCTCCCACTCACTGAATAAGTCATCGCATCACCTCCCACTCACTGAATAAGTCATCCCATCACCTCCCACTCACTGAATAAGTCCTTCCATCACCTTCCAGTCACTAAATAAGTCATCCTATCACCTCCCACTCACTGAATAAATCATCCCATCACCTTCCACTCACTGAAAAACTCCTTCCATCACCTCCCAATCACCGACTAAGCCCTCCCATCATCTCCCACTCACTGAATAAGTCATCCCATCACCTCCCAGTCACTGAATAAATTATCCCATCACCTCCCACTCACTGAATAAGTCGTCCCATCATCTCCCACTCACTGAATAAATCATCCCATCACATCCCACTCACTGAATAAGTCATCCCATCACCTGCCACTCACTGAATAAGTCATCCCATCACCTCCCACTCACTGAATAAGTCATCCCATCACCTCCCACTCACTGAATAAGTCATCCCATCACCTCCCACTCACTGAATAAGTCATCGCATCACCTCCCACTCACTGAATAAGTCATCGCATCACGTCCCACTCACTGAATAAGTCATCCCATCACCTCCCACTCACTGAATAAATCATCCCATCACCTTCCACTCACTGAATAAGTCCTCCCATCATCTCCCACTCACTGAATAAGTCATCCCATCACCTTCCAGTCACTGAGTAAATCAGCCTATCACCTTCCACTCACTGAATATGTCCTCCCATCATCTCCCAATAACTGAATAAGTCATCCCATCACCTCCCACTCACTGAATAAATCATCCCATCACCTTCCACTCATTGAATAAGTCCTTCCATCACCTCCCAATCACTGAATAGGTCCTCCCATCATTTCCCACTCACTGAATAAGTCATCCCATCACCTCCCAGTCACTGAATAAATCATCCCATCACCTCCCACTCACTGAATAAGTCATCCCATCACCTCCCACTCACTGACTGTCATCCCATCACCTCCCACTCACTGAATAAATCATCCCATCACCTTCCACTCACTGAAAAACTCCTTCCATCACCTCCCAATCACCGACTAAGCCCTCCCATCATCTCCCACTCACTGAATAAGTCATCCCATCACCTCCCAGTCACTGAATAAATCATCCCATCACCTCCCACTCACTGAATAAGTCGTCCCATCATCTCCCACTCACTGAATAAATCATCCCATCACATCCCACTCACTGAATAAGTCATCCCATCACCTGCCACTCACTGAATAAGTCATCCCATCAACTCCCACTCACTGAATAAGTCATCCCATCACCTCCCACTCACTGAATAAGTCATCCCATCACCTCCCACTCACTGAATAAGTCATCGCATCACCTCCCACTCACTGAATAAGTCATCGCATCACGTCCCACTCACTGAATAAGTCATCCCATCACCTCCCACTCACTGAATAAATCATCCCATCACCTTCCACTCACTGAATAAGTCCTCCCATCATCTCCCACTCACTGAATAAGTCATCCCATCACCTTCCAGTCACTGAGTAAATCATCCTATCACCTTCCACTCACTGAATATGTCCTCCCATCATCTCCCAATAACTGAATAAGTCATCCCATCACCTTCCACTCACTGAATAAATCATCCCATCACCTCCCAGTCACTGAATAAATCATCCCATCACCTCCCACTCACTGAATAAGTCATCCCATCACCTCCCACTCACTGAATGTCATCCCATCACCTCCCACTCACTGAATAAGTCATCCCATCACGTCCCACTCACTGAATGTCATCCCATCACCTCCCACTCACTGAATAAGTCCTCCCATCACCTTCCACTCACGGAATAAGTCATCCCATCACCTCCCACTCACTGAATCAGTCATCCCATCACCTCCCATTCACTGAATAAGTCCTTAAATCACCTTCCACTCACGGAATAAGTCATCCCATGACCTCCCACTCACTGAATAAGTCATCCCATCATCTCCCACTCAGTGAATAAGTCCTCCCATCATCTCCCACTCACTGAATAAGTCATCCCATCACCTCCCACTCACTGAATAAATCATCCCATCACCTCCCACTCACTGAATAAGTCCTTCCATCACCTTCCAGTCACTGAATAAGTCATCCTATCACCTCCCACTCACTGAATAAATCATCCCATCACCTTCCACTCACTGAAAAACTCCTTCCATCACCTCCCAATCACTGACTAAGCCCTCCCATCATCTCCCACTCACTGAATAAGTCATCCCAACACCTCCCACTCACTGAATAAATCATCCCATCATCTCCCACTCACTGAATAAGTCGTCCCATCATCTCCCACTCACTGAATAAATCATCCCATCACATCCCACTCACTGTATATGTCATCCCATCACCTCCCAGTCACTGAATAAGTCATCCCATCACCTCCCACCCACTGAATAAGTCATCCCATCACCTCCCACTCACTGAATAAGTCATCGCATCACCTCCCACTCAATGAATAAGTCATCCCATCACCTCCCACTCACTGAATAAGTCCTTCCATCACCTTCCAGTCACTAAATAAGTCATCCTATCACCTCCCACTCACTGAATAAATCATCCCATCACCTTCCACTCACTGAAAAACTCCTTCCATCACCTCCCAATCACCGACTAAGCCCTCCCATCATCTCCCACTCACTGAATAAGTCATCCCATCACCTCCCAGTCACTGAATAAATCATCCCATCACCTCCCACTCACTGAATAAGTCGTCCCATCATCTCCCACTCACTGAATAAATCATCCCATCACATCCCACTCACTGAATAAGTCATCCCATCACCTGCCACTCACTGAATAAGTCATCCCATCACCTCCCACTCACTGAATAAGTCATCCCATCACCTCCCACTCACTGAATAAGTCATCCCATCACCTCCCACTCACTGAATAAGTCATCGCATCACCTCCCACTCACTGAATAAGTCATCGCATCACGTCCCACTCACTGAATAAGTCATCCCATCACCTCCCACTCACTGAATAAATCATCCCATCACCTTCCACTCACTGAATAAGTCCTCCCATCATCTCCCACTCACTGAATAAGTCATCCCATCACCTTCCAGTCACTGAGTAAATCAGCCTATCACCTTCCACTCACTGAATATGTCCTCCCATCATCTCCCAATAACTGAATAAGTCATCCCATCACCTCCCACTCACTGAATAAATCATCCCATCACCTTCCACTCATTGAATAAGTCCTTCCATCACCTCCCAATCACTGAATAAGTCCTCCCATCATTTCCCACTCACTGAATAAGTCATCCCATCACCTCCCAGTCACTGAATAAATCATCCCATCACCTCCCACTCACTGAATAAGTCATCCCATCACCTCCCACTCACTGACTGTCATCCCATCACCTCCCACTCACTGAATAAGTCATCCCATCACGTCCCACTCACTGAATGTCATCCCATCACCTCCCACTCACTGAATAAGTCCTCCCATCACCTTCCACTCACGGAATAAGTCATCCCATCACCTCCCACTCACTGAATAAGTCATCCCATCACCTCCCATTCACTGAATAAGTCCTTAAATCACCTTCCACTCACGGAATAAGTCATCCCATTACCTCCCACTCACTGAATAAGTCATCCCGTCACCTTCCACTCACTGAATAAGTCCTCCCACTCACTGAATAAGTTGTCCCATCATCTCCCATTCACTGAATAAGACATCCCATCACCTCCCGCTCATTGAATAGGTCCTCCCATCACCTTCCACTCACTGAATAAGTCCTCCCATCATCTCCCACTCACTGAATAAGTCATCCCATCACCTTCCAGTCACTGAATAAGTCATCCCATCACCTCGCACTCACTGAATAAGTCATCCCATCACCTCCCATTCACTGAATAAGTCCTTAAATCACCTTCCAGTCACTGAATAAATCATCCCATCACCTCCCACTCACTGAATAAGTCCTCCCATCATCATCCACTCACTGAATAAGTCCTCCCATCATCTCCCACTCACTGAATAAGTCCTCCCATCATCTTCCACTCACTGAATAAGTCCTCCGATCATCTCCCACTCACTGAATAAGTCATGCCATCACCTCCCACTCACTGAATAAATCATCCCATCACCTCCCACTCACTGAATAAATCACCCATCACCTCCCACTCACTGAATAAGTCCTCCTATCACCTCCCACTCACTGAATAAGTCCTTCCATCACCTCCCAATCACTGAATAAGTCATCCCATCACCTCCCATTCACTGAATAAGTCCTTCAATCACCTCCGACTCACTGAATAAGTCCTCCCATCACCTCCCACTTACTGAATAAGTCCTTCAATCACCTTCCAGTCACTGAATAAGTCATCCCATCACCTCCCACTCACTGAATAAGTCCTCCCATCATCTTCAACTCACTGAATAAGTCCTCCCATCATCTCCCACTCAATGAATAAGTCCTCCCATCATCTTCCACTCACTGAATAAGTCCTTCCATCACCTCCCAATCACTGAATAAGTCATCCCATCACCTCCCACTCACTGAATGTCATCCCATGACCTCCCACTCACTGAATAAGTCATCCCATCATCTCCCACTCAGTGAATAAGTCCTCCCATCATCTCCCACTCACTGAATAAGTCATCCCATCACCTGCCACTCACTGAATAAGTCATCCCATCACCTCCCACTCACTGAATAAGTCATCCCATCACCTCCCACTCACTGAATAAGTCATCCCATCATCTCCCACTCACTGAATAAGTCCTCCCATCATCTCCCACTCACTGAATAAGTTCTCCCATCATCTTCCACTCACTGAATAAGTCCTCCCATCATCTCCCACTCACTGAATAAGTCATCCATCACCTTCCTGTCACTGAATAAGTCATCCCATCACCTTCCACTCACTGAATAAGTCCTCCCATCACCTTCCACTCACTGAATAAGTCATCCCATCACCTCCCACTCACTGAATAAGTCATCCCATCACCTCCCATTCACTGAATAAGTCCTTCAATCACCTCCGACTCACTGAATAAGTCCTCCCATCACCTCCCACTTACTGAATAAGTCCTTCAATCACCTTCCAGTCACTGAATAAGTCATCCCATCACCTCCCACTCACTGAATGTCATCCCATGACCTCCCACTCACTGAATAAGTCATCCCATCATCTCCCACTCAGTGAATAAGTCCTCCCATCATCTCCCACTCACTGAATAAGTCATCCCATCACCTCCCACTCACTGAATAAATCATCCCATCACCTCCCACTCACTGAATAAGTCCTTCCATCACCTTCCAGTCACTGAATAAGTCATCCTATCACCTCCCACTCACTGAATAAATCATCCCATCACCTTCCACTCACTGAAAAACTCCTTCCATCACCTCCCAATCACTGACTAAGCCCTCCCATCATCTCCCACTCACTGAATAAGTCATCCCATCACCTCCCACTCACTGAATAAATCATCCCATCACCTCCCACTCACTGAATAAGTCGCCGCTTCATCTCCCACTCACTGAATGAATCATCCCATCACATCCCACTCACTGAATAAGTCATCCCATCACCTCCCACTCACTGAATAAGTCATCCCATCACCTCCCACTCACTGAATAAGTCATCGCATCACCTCCCACTCACTGAATAAGTCATCCCATCACCTCCCACTCACTGAATAAGTCATCCCATCACCTCCCACTCACTGAATAAGTCATCGCATCACCTCCCACTCACTGAATAAGTCTTCCCATCATCTCCCACTCACTGAATAAGTCATCCCATCACCTTCCAGTCACTGAATAAGTCATCCCATCACCTTCCACTCACTGAATAAGTCCTCCCATCACCTTCCACTCACTGAATAAGTCATCCCATCACCTCCCACTCACTGAATAAGTCATCCCATCTCCTCCCATTCACTGAATAAGTCCTTCAATCACCTTCCACTCACGAAATAAGTCATCCCATCACCTCCCACTCACTGAATAAGTCCTCCCATCACCTCCCACTTACTGAATAAGTCCTTCAATCACCTTCCAGTCACTGAATAAGTCATCCCATCACCTCCCACTCACTGAATAAGTCCTCCCATCATCTTCCACTCACTGAATAAGTCCTCCCATCATCTCCCACTCACTGAATAAGTTCTCCCATCATCTTCCACTCACTGAATAAGTCCTCCCATCATCTCCCACTCACTGAATAAGTCATCCATCACCTTCCAGTCACTGAATAAGTCATCCCATCACCTTCCACTCACTGAATAAGTCCTCCCATCACCTTCCACTCACTGAATAAGTCATCCCATCACCTCCCACTCACTGAATAAGTCATCCCATCACCTCCCATTCACTGAATAAGTCCTTCAATCACCTCCGACTCACTGAATAAGTCCTCCCATCACCTCCCACTTACTGAATAAGTCCTTCAATCACCTTCCAGTCACTGAATAAGTCATCCCATCACCTCCCACTCACTGAATGTCATCCCATGACCTCCCACTCACTGAATAAGTCATCCCATCATCTCCCACTCAGTGAATAAGTCCTCCCATCATCTCCCACTCACTGAATAAGTCATCCCATCACCTCCCACTCACTGAATAAATCATCCCATCACCTCCCACTCACTGAATAAGTCCTTCCATCACCTTCCAGTCACTGAATAAGTCATCCTATCACCTCCCACTCACTGAATAAATCATCCCATCACCTTCCACTCACTGAAAAACTCCTTCCATCACCTCCCAATCACTGACTAAGCCCTCCCATCATCTCCCACTCACTGAATAAGTCATCCCATCACCTCCCACTCACTGAATAAATCATCCCATCACCTCCCACTCACTGAATAAGTCGTCCCATCATCTCCCACTCACTGAATAAATCATCCCATCACATCCTACTCACTGAATAAGTCATCCCATCACCTCCCACTCACTGAATAAGTCATCGCATCACCTCCCACTCACTGAATAAGTCATCCCATCACCTCCCACTCACTGAATAAGTCATCCCATCACCTCCCACTCACTGAATAAGTCATCGCATCACCTCCCACTCACTGAATAAGTCATCCCATCACCTCCCACTCACTGAATAAGTCCTTCCATCACCTTCCAGTCACTGAATAAGTCATCCTATCACCTCCCACTCACTGAATAAATCATCCCATCACCTTCCACTCACTGAAAAACTCCTTCCATCTCCTCCCAATCACTGACTAAGCCCTCCCATCACCTCCCACTCACTGAATAAGTCATCCCATCACCTCCCACTCACTGAATAAATCATCCCATCAACTCCCACTCACTGAATATGTCGTCCCATCATCTCCCACTCACTGAATAAATCATCCCATCACATCCCACTCACTGAATAAGTCATCCCATCACCTTCCAATCACTGAATAAGTCATCCCATCACCTTCCACTCACTGAATAAGTCCTCCCATCACCTTCCACTCACTGAATAAGTCATCCCATCACCTCCCACTCACTGAATAAGTCATCCCATCACCTCCCATTCACTGAATAAGTCCTTCAATCACCTTCCACTCACAAAATAAGTCATCCCATCACCTCCCACTCACTGAATAAGTCCTCCCATCACCTCCCACTTACTGAATAAGTCCTTCAATCACCTTCCAGTCACTGAATAAGTCATCCCATCACCTCCCACTCACTGAATAAGTCCTCCCATCATCTTCCACTCACTGAATAAGTCCTCCCATCATCTCCCACTCACTGAATAAGTTCTCCCATCATCTTCCACTCACTGAATAAGTCCTCCCATCATCTCCCACTCACTGAATAAGTCCTCCTATCACCTCCCACTCACTGAATAAGTCCTTCCATCACCTCACAATCACTGAATAAGTCCTTCCATCACCTCCCATTCACTGAATTAGTCCTCCCATCACCTCCCACTCACTGAATAAGTCATCCCATCACCTCCCACTCACTGAATAAATCATCCCATCACCTCCCACTCACTGAATAAGTCATCCCATCACCTCCCACTCACTGAATGTCATCCCATGACCTCCCACTCACTGAATAAGTCATCCCATCATCTCCCACTCACTGAATAAGTCCTCCCATCATCTCCCACTCACTGAATAAGTCATCCCATCACCTCCCAGTCACTGAATAAATCATCCCATCACCTCCCACTCACTGAATAAGTCCTTCCATCACCTTCCAGTCACTGAATAAGTCATCCTATCACCTCCCACTCACTGAATAAATCATCCCATCACCTTCCACTCACTGAAGAAGTCCTTCCATCACCTCCCACTCACTGAATAAGTCCTTCCATCACCTCCCAATCACTGAATAAATCCTCCCATCACCTTCCACTGACTGAATAAGTCCTCCCATCATCTCCCTCTCACTGAATAAGTCATCCCACCTTCAAGTCACTGAATAAGTCCTTCCATCACCTCCCAGTCACTGAATAAGTCATCCCATCACCTCCCACTCACTAAATAAGTCATCCCATCACCTTCCACACATTGAATAAGTCCTTCCATCACCTCACACTCACTGAATAAGTCTTTCCATCACCTCCCACTCACTGAATAAGTCATCCTATCACCTTCCACTCACTGAATAAGTCCTTCCATCACCTTCCACTCACTGAATAAGTCCTTCCATCACCTTCCACTCACTTAATAAGTCCTTCCATCACCTCCCACTCACTGAATAAATCATCCCATCACCCTCCACTCACTGAATAAATCACCCATCACCTCCCACTTACTGAATAAGTCCTCCTATCACCTCCCACTCACTGAATAAGTCCTTCCATCACCTCCCAATCACTGAATAAGTCATCCCATCACCTCCCAATCACTGAATAAGTCATTCCATCACCTCCCACTCACTGAATGTCATCCCATGACCTCCCACTCACTGAATAAGTCATCCCATCACCTTCCACTCACTGAATAAGTCCTTCCATCATCTCCCACTCACTGAATAAGTCCTCCCATCATCTCCCACTCACTGAATAAGTCATCCCATCTCCTTCCAGTCACTGAATAAGTCATCCCATCACCATCCACTCACTGAATAAGTCCTCCCATCACCTTCCACTCACTGAATAAGTCATCCCATCACCTCCCACTCACTGAATAAGTCATCCCATCACCTCCCATTCACTGAATAAATCCTTCAATCACCTTCCACTCACGAAATAAGTCATCCCATCAGCTCCCACTCACTGAATAAGTCCTCCCATCACCTTCCACTCACTGAATAAGTCATCCCATCACCTCCCACTCACTGAATAAGTCATCCCATCACCTCCCATTCACTGAATAAGTCCTTCAATCACCTTCCACTCACGAAATAAGTCATCCCATCACCTCCCACTTACTGAATAAGTCCTTCAATCACCTTCCAGTCACTGAATAAGTCATCCCATCACCTCCCACTCACTGAATAAGTCCTCCCATCATCTTCCACTCACTGAATAAGTCCTCCCATCATCTCCCACTCACTGAATAAGTTCTCCCATCATCTTCCACTCACTGAATATGTCCTCCTATCACCTCCCACTCACTGAATAAGTCCTTCCATCACCTCACAATCACTGAATAAGTCCTTCCATCACCTCCCATTCACTGAATTAGTCCTCCCATCACCTCCCACTCACTGAATAAGTCATCCCATCACCTCCCACTCACTGAATAAATCATCCCATCACCTCCCACTCACTGAATAAGTCATCCCATCACCTCCCACTCACTGAATGTCATCCCATGACCTCCCACTCACTGAATAAGTCATCCCATCATCTCCCACTCACTGAATAAGTCATCCCATCACCTCCCAGTCACTGAATAAATCATCCCATCACATCCCACTCACTGAATAAGTCCTTCCATCACCTTCCAGTCACTGAATAAGTCATCCTATCACCTCCCACTCACTGAATAAATCATCCCATCACCTTCCACTCACTGAAGAAGTCCTTCCATCACCTCCCAATCACTGAATAAATCCTCCCATCACCTTCCACTGACTGAATAAGTCCTCCCATCATTTCCCTCTCACTGAATAAGTCATCCCATCACCTTCAAGTCACTGAATAAGTCCTTCCATCACCTCCCAGTCACTGAATAAGTCATCCCATCACCTCCCACTCACTAATTAAGTCATCCCATCGCCTTCCACACACTGAATAAGTCCTTCCATCACCTCACACTCACTGAATAAGTCTTTCAATCACCTCCCACTCACTGAATAAGTCATCCTATCACCTTCCACTCACTGAATAAGTCCTTCCATCACCTTCCACTCACTGAATAAGTCCTTCCATCACCTTCCACTCACTTAATAAGTCCTTCCATCACCTCCCACTCACTGAATAAATCATCCCATCACCCTCCACTCACTGAATAAATCACCCATCACCTCCCACTCACTGAATAAGTCCTCCTATCACCTCCCACTCACTGAATAAGTCCTTCCATCACCTCCCAATCACTGAATAAGTCATCCCATCACCTCCCAATCACTGAATAAGTCATTCCATCACCTCCCACTCACTGAATGTCATCCCATGACCTCCCACTCACTGAATAAGTCATCCCATCACCTTCCACTCACTGAATAAGTCCTTCCATCATCTCCCACTCACTGAATAAGTCCTCCCATCATCTCCCACTCACTGAATAAGTCATCCAATCACCTTCCAGTCACTGAATAAGTCATCCCATCACCTTCCACTCACTGAATAAGTCCTCCCATCACCTTCCACTCACTGAATAAGTCATCCCATCACCTCCCACTCACTGAATAAGTCATCCCATCACCTCCCATTCACTGAATAAATCCTTCAATCACCTTCCACTCACGAAATAAGTCATCCCATCAGCTCCCACTCACTGAATAAGTCCTCCTATCACCTTCCACTCACTGAATAAGTCCTCCCATATCCTTCCACTCACTGAAGAAGTCATCCCATCACCTCTCACTCATTGAATAAATCATCCCATCACCTGCCACTCACTGAATAATTCCTCCCATCACCCCCGACTCACTGAATAAGTCATCCTATCAGCTTCCACTCACTGAATAAGTCCTCCCATCACCTCCCACTCTCTGAATAAGTCATCCCATCACCTACCACTCACTGAATAAGTCCTCCCATCACCTTCCAGTCACTGAATAAGTCATCCCATCCTCTGCCACTCACTGAATAAGTCATCCCATCACCTCCCACTCACTGAATAAGTCCTCCCATCATCTTCCACTCACTGAATAAGTCCTCCCATCATCTCCCACTCACTGAATAAGTTCTCCCATCATCTTCCACTCACTGAATAAGGCCTCCCATCATCTCCCACTCACTGAATAAGTCCTCCTATCACCTCCAACTCACTGAATAAGTCCTTCCATCACCTCACAATCACTGAATAAGTCCTTCCATCACCTCCCATTCACTGAATTAGTCCTCCCATCACCTCCCACTCACTGAATAAGTCATCCCATCACCTCCCACTCACTGAATAAATCATCCCATCACCTCCCACTCACTGAATAAGTCATCCCATCACCTCCCACTCACTGAATGTCATCCCATGTCCTCCCACTCACTGAATAAGTCATCCCATCATCTCCCACTCACTGAATAAGTCATCCCATCACCTCCCACTCACTGAATTAAGTCCTCCCATCATCTTCCACTCACTGAATAAGTCCTCCCATCATCTCCCACTCACTGAATAAGTACTCCCATCATCTTCCACTCACTGAATAAGTCCTCCCATCATCTCCCACTCACTGAATAAGTCCTCCTATCACCTCCCACTCACTGAATAAGTCCTTCCATCACCTCACAATCACTGAATAAGTCCTTCCATCACCTCCCATTCACTGAATTAGTCCTCCCATCACCTCCCACTCACTGAATAAGTCATCCCATCACCTCCCACTCACTGAATAAATCATCCCATCACCTCCCACTCACTGAATAAGTCATCCCATCACCTCCCACTCACTGAATGTCATCCCATGTCCTCCCACTCACTGAATAAGTCATCCCATCATCTCCCACTCACTGAATAAGTCCTCCCATCATCTCCCACTCACTGAATAAGTCATCCCATCACCTCCCAGTCACTGAATAAATCATCCCATCACCTCCCACTCACTGAATAAATCATCCCATCACCTCCCACTCACTGAATAAGTCCTTCCATCGCCTTCCAGTCACTGAATAAGTCATCCTATCACCTCCCGCTCACTGAATAAATCATCCCATCACCTTCCACTCACTGAAGAAGTCCTTCCATCACCTCCCACTCACTGAATAAGTCCTTCCATCACCTCCCAATCACTGAATAAATCCTCCCATCACCTTCCACTGACTGAATAAGTCCTCCCATCATCTCCCACTAACTGAATAAGTCATCCCATCACCTCCCACTCACTGAATAAGTCATCCCATCACCTTCCACACACTGAATAAGTCCTTCCATCGCCTCACACTCACTGAATAAGTCTTTCCATCACCTCCCACTCACTGAATAAGTCATTCTATCACCTTCCACTCACTGAATAAGTCCTTCCATCACCTTCCACTCACTGAATAAGTCCTTCCATCACCTTCCACTCACTGAATAAGTCCTTCCATCACCTCCCACTCACTGAATAAATCATCCCATCACCTTCCACTCACTGAATAAATCACCCATCACCTCCCACTCACTGAATAAGTCCTCCTATCACCTCCCACTCACTGAATAATTCCTTCCATCACCTCCAAATCACTGAATAAGTCATCCCATCACCTCCCACTCACTGAATAAGTCCTTCCATCACCTTCCAGTCACTGAATAAGTCATCCTATCACCTCCCACTCACTGAATAAATCATCCCATCACCTTCCACTCACTGAAAAACTCCTTCCATCACCTCCCAATCACTGACTAAGCCCTCCCATCACCTCCCACTCACTGAATAAGTCATCCCGTCACCTCCCACTCACTGAATAAATCATCCCATCACCTCCCACTCACTGAATATGTCGTCCCATCATCTCCCACTCACTGAATAAATCATCCCATCACATCCCACTCACTGAATAAGTCATCCCATCACCTTACAATCACTGAATAAGTCATCCCATCACCTTCCACTCACTGAATAAGTCCTCCCATCACCTTCCACTCACTGAATAAGTCATCCCATCACCTCCCACTCACTGAATAAGTCATCCCATCACCTCCCATTCACTGAATAAGTCCTTCAATCACCTTCCAATCACGAAATAAGTCATCCCATCACCTCCCACTCACTGAATAAGTCCTCCCATCACCTCCCACTTACTGAATAAGTCCTTCAATCACCTTCCAGTCACTGAATAAGTCATCCCATCACCTCCCACTCACTGAATAAGTCCTCCCATCATCTTCCACTCACTGAATAAGTCCTCCCATCATCTCCCACTCACTGAATAAGTTCTCCCATCATCTTCCACTCACTGAATAAGTCCTCCCATCATCTCCCACTCACTGAATAAGTCCTCCTATCACCTCCCACTCACTGAATAAGTCCTTCCATCACCTCACAATCACTGAATAAGTCCTTCCATCACCTCCCATTCACTGAATTAGTCCTCCCATCACCTCCCACTCACTGAATAAGTCATCCCATCACCTCCCACTCACTGAATAAATCATCCCATCACCTCCCACTCACTGAATAAGTCATCCCATCACCTCCCACTCACTGAATGTCATCCCATGACCTCCCACTCACTGAATAAGTCATCCCATCATCTCCCACTCACTGAATAAGTCCTCCCATCATCTCCCACTCACTGAATAAGTCATCCCATCACCTCCCAGTCACTGAATAAATCATCCCATCACCTCCCACTCACTGAATAAGTCCTTCCATCACCTTCCAGTCACTGAATAAGTCATCCTATCACCTCCCACTCACTGAATAAATCATCCCATCACCTTCCACTCACTGAAGAAGTCCTTCCATCACCTCCCACTCACTGAATAAGTCCTTCCATCACCTCCCAATCACTGAATAAATCCTCCCATCACCTTCCACTGACTGAATAAGTCCTCCCATCATCTCCCTCTCACTGAATAAGTCATCCCATCACCTTCAAGTCACTGAATAAGTCCTTCCATCACCTCCCAGTCACTGAATAAGTCATCCCATCACCTCCCACTCACTAAATAAGTCATCCCATCACCTTCCACACATTGAATAAGTCCTTCCATCACCTCACACTCACTGAATAAGTCTTTCCATCACCTCCCACTCACTGAATAAGTCATCCTATCACCTTCCACTCACTGAATAAGTCCTTCCATCACCTTCCACTCACTGAATAAGTCCTTCCATCACCTTCCACTCACTTAATAAGTCCTTCCATCACCTCCCACTCACTGAATAAATCATCCCATCACCCTCCACTCACTGAATAAATCACCCATCACCTCCCACTCACTGAATAAGTCCTCCTATCACCTCCCACTCACTGAATAAGTCCTTCCATCACCTCCCAATCACTGAATAAGTCATCCCATCACCTCCCAATCACTGAATAAGTCATTCCATCACCTTCCACTCACTGAATGTCATCCCATGACCTCCCACTCACTGAATAAGTCCTTCCATCATCTCCCACTCACTGAATAAGTCCTCCCATCATCTCCCACTCACTGAATAAGTCATCCCATCTCCTTCCAGTCACTGAATAAGTCATCCCATCACCATCCACTCACTGAATAAGTCCTCCCATCACCTTCCACTCACTGAATAAGTCATCCCATCACCTCCCACTCACTGAATAAGTCATCCCATCACCTCCCATTCACTGAATAAATCCTTCAGTCACCTTCCACTCACGAAATAAGTCATCCCATCAGCTCCCACTCACTGAATAAGTCCTCCCATCACCTTCCACTCACTGAATAAGTCATCCCATCACCTCCCACTCACTGAATAAGTCATCCCATCACCTCCCATTCACTGAATAAGTCCTTCAATCACCTCCCACTCACTGAATAAATCATCCCATCACCCTCCACTCACTGAATAAATCACCCGTCACCTCCCACTCACTGAATAAGTGCTCCTATCACCTCCCACTCACTGAATAAGTCCTTCCATCACCTCCCAATCACTGAATAAGTCATCCCATCACCTCCCAATCACTGAATAAGTCATTCCATCACCTCCCACTCACTGAATGTCATCCCATGACCTCCCACTCACTGAATAAGTCATCCCATCACCTTCCACTCACTGAATAAGTCCTTCCATCATCTCCCACTCACTGAATAAGTCCTCCCATCATCTCCCACTCACTGAATAAGTCATCCCATCTCCTTCCAGTCACTGAATAAGTCATCCCATCACCATCCACTCACTGAATAAGTCCTCCCATCACCTTCCACTCACTGAATAAGTCATCCCATCACCTCCCACTCACTGAATAAGTCATCCCATCACCTCCCATTCACTGAATAAATCCTTCAATCACCTTCCACTCACGAAATAAGTCATCCCATCAGCTCCCACTCACTGAATAAGTCCTCCCATCACCTTCCACTCACTGAATAAGTCATCCCATCACCTCCCACTCACTGAATAAGTCATCCCATCACCTCCCATTCACTGAATAAGTCCTTCAATCACCTTCCACTCACGAAATAAGTCATCCCATCACCTCCCACTTACTGAATAAGTCCTTCAATCACCTTCCAGTCACTGAATAAGTCATCCCATCACCTCCCACTCACTGAATAAGTCCTCCCATCATCTTCCACTCACTGAATAAGTCCTCCCATCATCTCCCACTCACTGAATAAGTTCTCCCATCATCTTCCACTCACTGAATAAGTCCTCCCATCATCTCCCACTCACTGAATAAGTCCTCCTATCACCTCCCACTCACTGAATAAGTCCTTCCATCACCTCACAATCACTGAATAAGTCCTTCCATCACCTCCCATTCACTGAATTAGTCCTCCCATCACCTCCCACTCACTGAATAAGTCATCCCATCACCTCCCACTCACTGAATAAATCATCCCATCACCTCCCACTCACTGAATAAGTCATCCCATCACCTCCCACTCACTGAATGTCATCCCATGACCTCCCACTCACTGAATAAGTCATCCCATCATCTCCCACTCACTGAATAAGTCCTCCCATCATCTCCCACTCACTGAATAAGTCATCCCATCACCTCCCAGTCACTGAATAAATCATCCCATCACCTCCCACTCACTGAATAAGTCCTTCCATCACCTTCCAGTCACTGAATAAGTCATCCTATCACCTCCCACTCACTGAATAAATCATCCCATCACCTTCCACTCACTGAAGAAGTCCTTCCATCACCTCCCACTCACTGAATAAGTCCTTCCATCACCTCCCAATCACTGAATAAATCCTCCCATCACCTTCCACTGACTGAATAAGTCCTCCCATCATCTCCCTCTCACTGAATAAGTCATCCCATCACCTTCAAGTCACTGAATAAGTCCTTCCATCACCTCCCAGTCACTGAATAAGTCATCCCATCACCTCCCACTCACTAAATAAGTCATCCCATCACCTTCCACTCACTGAATAAGTCCTTCCATCCCCTCACACTCACTGAATAAGTCTTTCCATCACCTCCCACTCACTGAATAAGTCATCCTATCACCTTCCACTCACTGAATAAGTCCTTCCATCACCTTCCACTCACTGAATAAGTCCTTCCATCACCTTCCACTCACTTAATAAGTCCTTCCATCAACTCCCACTCACTGAATAAATCATCCCATCACCCTCCACTCACTGAATAAATCACCCATCACCTCCCACTCACTGAATAAGTCCTCCTATCACCTCCCACTCACTGAATAAGTCCTTCCATCACCTCCCAATCACTGAATAAGTCATCCCATCACCTCCCAATCACTGAATAAGTCATTCCATCACCTCCCACTCACTGAATGTCATCCCATGACCTCCCACTCACTGAATAAGTCATCCCATCACCTTCCACTCACTGAATAAGTCCTTCCATCATCTCCCACTCACTGAATAAGTCCTCCCATCATCTCCCACTCACTGAATAAGTCATCCAATCACCTTCCAGTCACTGAATAAGTCATCCCATCACCTTCCACTCACTGAATAAGTCCTCCCATCACCTTCCGCTCACTGAATAAGTCATCCCATCACCTCCCACTCACTGAATAAGTCATCCCATCACCTCCCATTCACTGAATAAATCCTTCAATCACCTTCCACTCACGAAATAAGTCATCCCATCAGCTCCCACTCACTGAATAAGTCCTCCTATCACCTTCCACTCACTGAATAAGTCCTCCCATATCCTTCCACTCACTGAAGAAGTCATCCCATCACCTCTCACTCATTGAATAAATCATCCCATCACCTGCCACTCACTGAATAAGTCCTCCCATCACCCCCGACTCACTGAATAAGTCATCCTATCAGCTTCCACTCACTGAATAAGTCCTCCCATCACCACCCACTCTCTGAATAAGTCATCCCATCACCTACCACTCACTGAATAAGTCCTCCCATCACCTTCCAGTCACTGAATAAGTCATCCCATCACCTCCCACTCACTGAATAAGTCATCCCATCACCTCCCACTCACTGAATAAATCATCCCATCACCTCCCACTCACTGAATAAGTCATCCCATCACCTCCCACTCACTGAATGTCATCCCATGTCCTCCCACTCACTGAATAAGTCATCCCATCATCTCCCACTCACTGAATAAGTCATCCCATCACCTCCCACTCACTGAATAAGTCCTCCCATCATCTTCCACTCACTGAATAAGTCCTCCCATCATCTCCCACTCACTGAATAAGTTCTCCCATCATCTTCCACTCACTGAATAAGTCCTCCCATCATCTCCCACTCACTGAATAAGTCCTCCTATCACCTCCCACTCACTGAATAAGTCCTTCCATCACCTCACAATCACTGAATAAGTCCTTCCATCACCTCCCATTCACTGAATTAGTCCTCCCATCACCTCCCACTCACTGAATAAGTCATCCCATCACCTCCCACTCACTGAATAAATCATCCCATCACCTCCCACTCACTGAATAAGTCATCCCATCACCTCCCACTCACTGAATGTCATCCCATGTCCTCCCACTCACTGAATAAGTCATCCCATCATCTCCCACTCACTGAATAAGTCCTCCCATCATCTCCCACTCACTGAATAAGTCATCCCATCACCTCCCAGTCACTGAATAAATCATCCCATCACCTCCCACTCACTGAATAAATCATCCCATCACCTCCCACTCACTGAATAAGTCCTTCCATCACCTTCCAGTCACTGAATAAGTCATCCCATCACCTTCCACTCACTGAATAAGTCCTCCCATCACCTTCCACTCACTGAATAAGTCATCCCATCACCTCCCACTCACTGAATAAGTCATCCCATCACCTCCCATTCACTGAATAAATCCTTCAATCACCTTCCACTCACGAAATAAGTCATCCCATCAGCTCCCACTCACTGAATAAGTCCTCCTATCACCTTCCACTCACTGAATAAGTCCTCCCATATCCTTCCACTCACTGAAGAAGTCATCCCATCACCTCTCACTCATTGAATAAATCATCCCATCACCTGCCACTCACTGAATAAGTCCTCCCATCACCCCCGACTCACTGAATAAGTCATCCTATCAGCTTCCACTCACTGAATAAGTCCTCCCATCACCTCCCACTCTCTGAATAAGTCATCCCATCACCTACCACTCACTGAATAAGTCCTCCCATCACCTTCCAGTCACTGAATAAGTCATCCCATCCTCTGCCACTCACTGAATAAGTCATCCCATCACCTCCCACTCACTGAATAAGTCCTCCCATCATCTTCCACTCACTGAATAAGTCCTCCCATCATCTCCCACTCACTGAATAAGTTCTCCCATCATCTTCCACTCACTGAATAAGTCCTCCCATCATCTCCCACTCACTGAATAAGTCCTCCTATCACCTCCAACTCACTGAATAAGTCCTTCCATCACCTCACAATCACTGAATAAGTCCTTCCATCACCTCCCATTCACTGAATTAGTCCTCCCATCACCTCCCACTCACTGAATAAGTCATCCCATCACCTCCCACTCACTGAATAAATCATCCCATCACCTCCCACTCACTGAATAAGTCATCCCATCACCTCCCACTCACTGAATGTCATCCCATGTCCTCCCACTCACTGAATAAGTCATCCCATCATCTCCCACTCACTGAATAAGTCATCCCATCACCTCCCACTCACTGAATTAAGTCCTCCCATCATCTTCCACTCACTGAATAAGTCCTCCCATCATCTCCCACTCACTGAATAAGTTCTCCCATCATCTTCCACTCACTGAATAAGTCCTCCCATCATCTCCCACTCACTGAATAAGTCCTCCTATCACCTCCCACTCACTGAATAAGTCCTTCCATCACCTCACAATCACTGAATAAGTCCTTCCATCACCTCCCATTCACTGAATTAGTCCTCCCATCACCTCCCACTCACTGAATAAGTCATCCCATCACCTCCCACTCACTGAATAAATCATCCCATCACCTCCCACTCACTGAATAAGTCATCCCATCACCTCCCACTCACTGAATGTCATCCCATGTCCTCCCACTCACTGAATAAGTCATCCCATCACCTCCCAGTCACTGAATAAATCATCCCATCACCTCCCACTCACTGAATAAATCATCCCATCACCTCACACTCACTGAATAAGTCCTTCCATCGCCTTCCAGTCACTGAATAAGTCATCCTATCACCTCCCACTCACTGAATAAATCATCCCATCACCTTCCACTCACTGAAGAAGTCCTTCCATCACCTCCCACTCACTGAATAAGTCCTTCCATCACCTCCCAATCACTGAATAAATCCTCCCATCACCTTCCACTGACTGAATAAGTCCTCCCATCATCTCCCACTAACTGAATAAGTCATCCCATCACCTCCCACTCACTGAATAAGTCATCCCATCACCTTCCACACACTGAATAAGTCCTTCCATCGCCTCACACTCACTGAATAAGTCTTTCCATCACCTCCCACTCACTGAATAAGTCATTCTATCACCTTCCACTCACTGAATAAGTCCTTCCATCACCTTCCACTCACTGAATAAGTCCTTCCATCACCTTCCACTCACTGAATAAGTCCTTCCATCACCTCCCACTCACTGAATAAATCATCCCATCACCTTCCACTCACTGAATAAATCACCCATCACCTCCCACTCACTGAATAAGTCCTCCTATCACCTCCCACTCACTGAATAATTCCTTCCATCACCTCCCAATCACTGAATAAGTCATCCCATCACCTCCCACTCACTGAATAAGTCCTTCCATCACCTTCCAGTCACTGAATAAGTCATCCTATCACCTCCCACTCACTGAATAAATCATCCCATCACCTTCCACTCACTGAAAAACTCCTTCCATCACCTCCCAATCACTGACTAAGCCCTCCCATCACCTCCCACTCACTGAATAAGTCATCCCATCACCTCCCACTCACTGAATAAATCATCCCATCACCTCCCACTCACTGAATATGTCGTCCCATCATCTCCCACTCACTGAATAAATCATCCCATCACATCCCACTCACTGAATAAGTCATCCCATCACCTTACAATCACTGAATAAGTCATCCCATCACCTTCCACTCACTGAATAAGTCCTCCCATCACCTTCCACTCACTGAATAAGTCATCCCATCACCTCCCACTCACTGAATAAGTCATCCCATCACCTCCCATTCACTGAATAAGTCCTTCAATCACCTTCCAATCACGAAATAAGTCATCCCATCACCTCCCACTCACTGAATAAGTCCTCCCATCACCTCCCACTTACTGAATAAGTCCTTCAATCACCTTCCAGTCACTGAATAAGTCATCCCATCACCTCCCACTCACTGAATAAGTCCTCCCATCATCTTCCACTCACTGAATAAGTCCTCCCATCATCTCCCACTCACTGAATAAGTTCTCCCATCATCTTCCACTCACTGAATAAGTCCTCCCATCATCTCCCACTCACTGAATAAGTCCTCCTATCACCTCCCACTCACTGAATAAGTCCTTCCATCACCTCACAATCACTGAATAAGTCCTTCCATCACCTCCCATTCACTGAATTAGTCCTCCCATCACCTCCCACTCACTGAATAAGTCATCCCATCACCTCCCACTCACTGAATAAATCATCCCATCACCTCCCACTCACTGAATAAGTCATCCCATCACCTCCCACTCACTGAATGTCATCCCATGACCTCCCACTCACTGAATAAGTCATCCCATCATCTCCCACTCACTGAATAAGTCCTCCCATCATCTCCCACTCACTGAATAAGTCATCCCATCACCTCCCAGTCACTGAATAAATCATCCCATCACCTCCCACTCACTGAATAAGTCCTTCCATCACCTTCAAGTCACTGAATAAGTCATCCTATCACCTCCCACTCACTGAATAAATCATCCCATCACCTTCCACTCACTGAAGAAGTCCTTCCATCACCTCCCACTCACTGAATAAGTCCTTCCATCACCTCCCAATCACTGAATAAATCCTCCCATCACCTTCCACTGACTGAATAAGTCCTCCCATCATCTCCCTCTCACTGAATAAGTCATCCCATCACCTTCAAGTCACTGAATAAGTCCTTCCATCACCTCCCAGTCACTGAATAAGTCATCCCATCACCTCCCACTCACTAAATAAGTCATCCCATCACCTTCCACACATTGAATAAGTCCTTCCATCACCTCACACTCACTGAATAAGTCTTTCCATCACCTCCCACTCACTGAATAAGTCATCCTATCACCTTCCACTCACTGAATAAGTCCTTCCATCACCTTCCACTCACTGAATAAGTCCTTCCATCACCTTCCACTCACTTAATAAGTCCTTCCATCACCTCCCACTCACTGAATAAATCATCCCATCACCCTCCACTCACTGAATAAATCACCCATCACCTCCCACTCACTGAATAAGTCCTCCTATCACCTCCCACTCACTGAATAAGTCCTTCCATCACCTCCCAATCACTGAATAAGTCATCCCATCACCTCCCAATCACTGAATAAGTCATTCCATCACCTTCCACTCACTGAATGTCATCCCATGACCTCCCACTCACTGAATAAGTCCTTCCATCATCTCCCACTCACTGAATAAGTCCTCCCATCATCTCCCACTCACTGAATAAGTCATCCCATCTCCTTCCAGTCACTGAATAAGTCATCCCATCACCATCCACTCACTGAATAAGTCCTCCCATCACCTTCCACTCACTGAATAAGTCATCCCATCACCTCCCACTCACTGAATAAGTCATCCCATCACCTCCCATTCACTGAATAAATCCTTCAGTCACCTTCCACTCACGAAATAAGTCATCCCATCAGCTCCCACTCACTGAATAAGTCCTCCCATCACCTTCCACTCACTGAATAAGTCATCCCATCACCTCCCACTCACTGAATAAGTCATCCCATCACCTCCCATTCACTGAATAAGTCCTTCAATCACCTCCCACTCACTGAATAAATCATCCCATCACCCTCCACTCACTGAATAAATCACCCGTCACCTCCCACTCACTGAATAAGTGCTCCTATCACCTCCCACTCACTGAATAAGTCCTTCCATCACCTCCCAATCACTGAATAAGTCATCCCATCACCTCCCAATCACTGAATAAGTCATTCCATCACCTCCCACTCACTGAATGTCATCCCATGACCTCCCACTCACTGAATAAGTCATCCCATCACCTTCCACTCACTGAATAAGTCCTTCCATCATCTCCCACTCACTGAATAAGTCCTCCCATCATCTCCCACTCACTGAATAAGTCATCCCATCTCCTTCCAGTCACTGAATAAGTCATCCCATCACCATCCACTCACTGAATAAGTCCTCCCATCACCTTCCACTCACTGAATAAGTCATCCCATCACCTCCCACTCACTGAATAAGTCATCCCATCACCTCCCATTCACTGAATAAATCCTTCAATCACCTTCCACTCACGAAATAAGTCATCCCATCAGCTCCCACTCACTGAATAAGTCCTCCCATCACCTTCCACTCACTGAATAAGTCATCCCATCACCTCCCACTCACTGAATAAGTCATCCCATCACCTCCCATTCACTGAATAAGTCCTTCAATCACCTTCCACTCACGAAATAAGTCATCCCATCACCTCCCACTTACTGAATAAGTCCTTCAATCACCTTCCAGTCACTGAATAAGTCATCCCATCACCTCCCACTCACTGAATAAGTCCTCCCATCATCTTCCACTCACTGAATAAGTCCTCCCATCATCTCCCACTCACTGAATAAGTTCTCCCATCATCTTCCACTCACTGAATAAGTCCTCCCATCATCTCCCACTCACTGAATAAGTCCTCCTATCACCTCCCACTCACTGAATAAGTCCTTCCATCACCTCACAATCACTGAATAAGTCCTTCCATCACCTCCCATTCACTGAATTAGTCCTCCCATCACCTCCCACTCACTGAATAAGTCATCCCATCACCTCCCACTCACTGAATAAATCATCCCATCACCTCCCACTCACTGAATAAGTCATCCCATCACCTCCCACTCACTGAATGTCATCCCATGACCTCCCACTCACTGAATAAGTCATCCCATCATCTCCCACTCACTGAATAAGTCCTCCCATCATCTCCCACTCACTGAATAAGTCATCCCATCACCTCCCAGTCACTGAATAAATCATCCCATCACCTCCCACTCACTGAATAAGTCCTTCCATCACCTTCCAGTCACTGAATAAGTCATCCTATCACCTCCCACTCACTGAATGAATCATCCCATCACCTTCCACTCACTGAAGAAGTCCTTCCATCACCTCCCACTCACTGAATAAGTCCTTCCATCACCTCCCAATCACTGAATAAATCCTCCCATCACCTTCCACTGACTGAATAAGTCCTCCCATCATCTCCCTCTCACTGAATAAGTCATCCCATCACCTTCAAGTCACTGAATAAGTCCTTCCATCACCTCCCAGTCACTGAATAAGTCATCCCATCACCTCCCACTCACTAAATAAGTCATCCCATCACCTTCCACTCACTGAATAAGTCCTTCCATCCCCTCACACTCACTGAATAAGTCTTTCCATCACCTCCCACTCACTGAATAAGTCATCCTATCACCTTCCACTCACTGAATAAGTCCTTCCATCACCTTCCACTCACTGAATAAGTCCTTCCATCACCTTCCACTCACTTAATAAGTCCTTCCATCACCTCCCACTCACTGAATAAATCATCCCATCACCCTCCACTCACTGAATAAATCACCCATCACCTCCCACTCACTGAATAAGTCCTCCTATCACCTCCCACTCACTGAATAAGTCCTTCCATCACCTCCCAATCACTGAATAAGTCATCCCATCACCTCCCAATCACTGAATAAGTCATTCCATCACCTCCCACTCACTGAATGTCATCCCATGACCTCCCACTCACTGAATAAGTCATCCCATCACCTTCCACTCACTGAATAAGTCCTTCCATCATCTCCCACTCACTGAATAAGTCCTCCCATCATCTCCCACTCACTGAATAAGTCATCCAATCACCTTCCAGTCACTGAATAAGTCATCCCATCACCTTCCACTCACTGAATAAGTCCTCCCATCACCTTCCACTCACTGAATAAGTCATCCCATCACCTCCCACTCACTGAATAAGTCATCCCATCACCTCCCATTCACTGAATAAATCCTTCAATCACCTTCCACTCACGAAATAAGTCATCCCATCAGCTCCCACTCACTGAATAAGTCCTCCTATCACCTTCCACTCACTGAATAAGTCCTCCCATATCCTTCCACTCACTGAAGAAGTCATCCCATCACCTCTCACTCATTGAATAAATCATCCCATCACCTGCCACTCACTGAATAAGTCCTCCCATCACCCCCGACTCACTGAATAAGTCATCCTATCAGCTTCCACTCACTGAATAAGTCCTCCCATCACCACCCACTCTCTGAATAAGTCATCCCATCACCTACCACTCACTGAATAAGTCCTCCCATCACCTTCCAGTCACTGAATAAGTCATCCCATCCTCTGCCACTCACTGAATAAGTCCTCCCATCACCTTCCACTCACTGAATAAGTCATCCCATCACCTCCCACTCACTGAATAAGTCATCCCATCACCTCCCATTCACTGAATAAATCCTTCAATCACCTTCCACTCACGAAATAAGTCATCCCATCAGCTCCCACTCACTGAATAAGTCCTCCCATCACCTTCCACTCACTGAATAAGTCATCCCATCACCTCCCACTCACTGAATAAGTCATCCCATCACCTCCCATTCACTGAATAAGTCCTTCAATCACCTTCCACTCACGAAATAAGTCATCCCATCACCTCCCACTTACTGAATAAGTCCTTCAATCACCTTCCAGTCACTGAATAAGTCATCCCATCACCTCCCACTCACTGAATAAGTCCTCCCATCATCTTCCACTCACTGAATAAGTCCTCCCATCATCTCCCACTCACTGAATAAGTTCTCCCATCATCTTCCACTCACTGAATAAGTCCTCCCATCATCTCCCACTCACTGAATAAGTCCTCCTATCACCTCCCACTCACTGAATAAGTCCTTCCATCACCTCACAATCACTGAATAAGTCCTTCCATCACCTCCCATTCACTGAATTAGTCCTCCCATCACCTCCCACTCACTGAATAAGTCATCCCATCACCTCCCACTCACTGAATAAATCATCCCATCACCTCCCACTCACTGAATAAGTCATCCCATCACCTCCCACTCACTGAATGTCATCCCATGACCTCCCACTCACTGAATAAGTCATCCCATCATCTCCCACTCACTGAATAAGTCCTCCCATCATCTCCCACTCACTGAATAAGTCATCCCATCACCTCCCAGTCACTGAATAAATCATCCCATCACCTCCCACTCACTGAATAAGTCCTTCCATCACCTTCCAGTCACTGAATAAGTCATCCTATCACCTCCCACTCACTGAATAAATCATCCCATCACCTTCCACTCACTGAAGAAGTCCTTCCATCACCTCCCACTCACTGAATAAGTCCTTCCATCACCTCCCAATCACTGAATAAATCCTCCCATCACCTTCCACTGACTGAATAAGTCCTCCCATCATCTCCCTCTCACTGAATAAGTCATCCCATCACCTTCAAGTCACTGAATAAGTCCTTCCATCACCTCCCAGTCACTGAATAAGTCATCCCATCACCTCCCACTCACTAAATAAGTCATCCCATCACCTTCCACTCACTGAATAAGTCCTTCCATCCCCTCACACTCACTGAATAAGTCTTTCCATCACCTCCCACTCACTGAATAAGTCATCCTATCACCTTCCACTCACTGAATAAGTCCTTCCATCACCTTCCACTCACTGAATAAGTCCTTCCATCACCTTCCACTCACTTAATAAGTCCTTCCATCACCTCCCACTCACTGAATAAATCATCCCATCACCCTCCACTCACTGAATAAATCACCCATCACCTCCCACTCACTGAATAAGTCCTCCTATCACCTCCCACTCACTGAATAAGTCCTTCCATCACCTCCCAATCACTGAATAAGTCATCCCATCACCTCCCAATCACTGAATAAGTCATTCCATCACCTCCCACTCACTGAATGTCATCCCATGACCTCCCACTCACTGAATAAGTCATCCCATCACCTTCCACTCACTGAATAAGTCCTTCCATCATCTCCCACTCACTGAATAAGTCCTCCCATCATCTCCCACTCACTGAATAAGTCATCCAATCACCTTCCAGTCACTGAATAAGTCATCCCATCACCTTCCACTCACTGAATAAGTCCTCCCATCACCTTCCACTCACTGAATAAGTCATCCCATCACCTCCCACTCACTGAATAAGTCATCCCATCACCTCCCATTCACTGAATAAATCCTTCAATCACCTTCCACTCACGAAATAAGTCATCCCATCAGCTCCCACTCACTGAAGAAGTCCTCCTATCACCTTCCACTCACTGAATAAGTCCTCCCATATCCTTCCACTCACTGAAGAAGTCATCCCATCACCTCTCACTCATTGAATAAATCATCCCATCACCTGCCACTCACTGAATAAGTCCTCCCATCACCCCCGACTCACTGAATAAGTCATCCTATCAGCTTCCACTCACTGAATAAGTCCTCCCATCACCACCCACTCTCTGAATAAGTCATCCCATCACCTACCACTCACTGAATAAGTCCTCCCATCACCTTCCAGTCACTGAATAAGTCATCCCATCCTCTGCCACTCACTGAATAAGTCATCCCATCACCTCCCACTCACTGAATAAGTCCTCCCATCATCTTCCACTCACTGAATAAGTCCTCCCATCATCTCCCACTCACTGAATAAGTTCTCCCATCATCTTCCACTCACTGAATAAGTCCTCCCATCATCTCCCACTCACTGAATAAGTCCTCCTATCACCTCCCACTCACTGAATAAGTCCTTCGATCACCTCACAATCACTGAATAAGTCCTTCCATCACCTCCCATTCACTGAATTAGTCCTCCCATCACCTCCTACTCACTGAATAAGTCATCCCATCACCTCCCACTCACTGAATAAATCATCCCATCACCTCCCACTCACTGAATAAGTCATCCCATCACCTCCCACTCACTGAATGTCATCCCATGTCCTCCCACTCACTGAATAAGTCATCCCATCATCTCCCACTCACTGAATAAGTCATCCCATCACCTCCCACTCACTGAATAAGTCCTCCCATCATCTTCCACTCACTGAATAAGTCCTCCCATCATCTCCCACTCACTGAATAAGTTCTCCCATCATCTTCCACTCACTGAATAAGTCCTCCCATAATCTCCCACTCACTGAATAAGTCCTCCTATCACCTCCCACTCACTGAATAAGTCCTTCCATCACCTCACAATCACTGAATAAGTCCTTCCATCACCTCCCATTCACTGAATTAGTCCTCCCATCACCTCCCACTCACTGAATAAGTCATCCCATCACCTCCCACTCACTGAATAAATCATCCCATCACCTCCCACTCACTGAATAAGTCATCCCATCACCTCCCACTCACTGAATGTCATCCCATGTCCTCCCACTCACTGAATAAGTCATCCCATCATCTCCCACTCACTGAATAAGTCCTCCCATCATCTCCCACTCACTGAATAAGTCATCCCATCACCTCCCAGTCACTGAATAAATCATCCCATCACCTCCCACTCACTGAATAAATCATCCCATCACCTCCCACTCACTGAATAAGTCCTTCCATCACCTTCCAGTCACTGAATAAGTCATCCTATCACCTCCCACTCACTGAATAAATCATCCCATCACCTTCCACTCACTGAAGAAGTCCTTCCATCACCTCCCACTCACTGAATAAGTCCTTCCATCACCTCCCAATCACTGAATAAATCCTCCCATCACCTTCCACTGACTGAATAAGTCCTCCCATCATCTCCCACTAACTGAATAAGTCATCCCATCACCTCCCACTCACTGAATAAGTCATCCCATCACCTTCCACACACTGAATAAGTCCTTCCATCACCTCACACTCACTGAACAAGTCTTTCCATCACCTCCCACTCACTGAATAAGTCATCCTATCACCTTCCACTCACTGAATAAGTCCTTCCATCACCTTCCACTCACTGAATAAGTCCTTCCATCACCTTCCACTCACTGAATAAGTCCTTCCATCACCTCCCACTCACTGAATAAATCATCCCATCACCTTCCACTCACTGAATAAATCACCCATCACCTCCCACTCACTGAATAAGTCCTCCTATCACCTCCCACTCACTGAATAATTCCTTCCATCACCTCCCAATCACTGAATAAGTCATCCCATCACCTCCGAATCACTGAATAAGTCATTCCATCACCTCCCACTCACTGAATGTCATCCCATGACTTCCCACTCACTGAATAAGTCATCCCATCACCTTCCACTCACTGAATAAGTCCTTCCATCATCTCCCACTCACTGAATAAGTCCTCCCATCATCTCCCACTCACTGAATAAGTCATCCCATCACCTTCCAGTCACTGAATAAGTCATCCCATCACCTTCCACTCACTGAATAAGTCCTCCCATCACCTTCCACTCACTGAATAAGTCATCCCATCACCTCCCACTCACTGAATAAGTCATCCCATCACCTCCCATTCACTGAATAAATCCTTCAATCACCTTCCACTCACGAAATAAGTCATCCCATCAGCTCCCAGTCACTGAATAAGTCCTCCTATCACCTTCCACTCACTGAATAAGTCCTCCCATATCCTTCCACTCACTGAAGAAGTCATCCCATCACCTCTCACTCATTGAAGAAATCATCCCATCACCTCCCACTCACTGAATAAGTCCTCCCATCACCCCCCACTCACTGAATAAGTCATCCTATCAGCTTCCACTCACTGAATAAGTCCTCCCATCACCTCCCACTCTCTGAATAAGTCATCCCATCACCTACCACTCACTGAATAAGTCCTCCCATCACCTTCCAGTCACTGAATAAGTCATCCCATCCTCTGCCACTCACTGAATAAGTCATCACATCATCTCCCACTCACTGAATAAGTCCTTACATTACCTCCCACTTACTGAATAAGTCATCCCATCACCTCACACTCACTGAATAAGTCCTCCCATATCCTTCCACTCACTGAAGAAGTCATCCCATCACCTCCCACTCATTGAATAAATCATCCCATCACCTCCCACTCACTGAATAAGTCCTCCCATCACCTTCCACTCACTGAATAAGTCCTCCCATAATCTCCCACTCACTGAAAAAGTCCTCCCATCACCCCCCACTCACTGAGTAAGTCATCCTATCACCTTCCACTCACTGAATAAGTCCTCCCATCACCTCCCACTCTCTGAATAAGTCATCCCATCACCTACCACTCACTGAATAAGTCCTCCCATCACCTTCCAGTCACTGAATAAGTCATCCCATCATCTGCCACTCACTGAATAAGTCATCCCATCATCTCCCACTCACTGAATAAGTCCTCCCATCATCTTCCACTCAATGAATAAGTCCTCCCATCACCTTCCACTCACTAAATAAGTCCTTACATTACCTCCCACTTAGTGAATAAGTCATCCCATCACCTCACACTCACTGAATATGTCCTCCCATCACCTTCCATTCACTGAATAAGTCATCCCATCATCTCCCACTCACTGAATGAGTCATCCCATCATCTCCCACTCACTGAATGAGTCCTCCCATCACCTTCCACTCACTGAATAAGTACACCCATCATCTCCCACTCACTGAATAAGTCCTCCCATCATTTCCCACTCACTGAATGTCCTCCCATCACCTTCCACTCACTGAATAAGTCCTCCCATCACCTTCCACTCACAGAATAAGTCATCCCATCACCTTCCACTCACTGAATAAGTCCTCCCATCACCTTCCACTCACTGAATAAGTACACCCATCATCTCCCACTCAATGAATAAATCATCCCATCATCTTCCAGTCACTGAATAAATCATCCCATCATCTTCCACTCTCTGTATAAGTCCACCCATCACCTCCCACTCACTGAATAAGTCATCCCATCAACTCCCACTCACTGAATAAGTCCTTCCATCATCTCCCACTCACTGAATAAGTCCTCCCATCATCTCCCACTCACTGAATAAGTCATCCCATCACCTTCCAGTCACTGAATAAGTCATCCCATCACCTTCCACTCACTGAATAAGTCCTCCCATCACCTTCCACTCACTGAATAAGTCATCCCATCACCTCCCACTCACTGAATAAGTCATCCCATCACCTCCCATTCACTGAATAAATCCTTCAATCACCTTCCACTCACGAAATAAGTCATCCCATCAGCTCCCAGTCACTGAATAAGTCCTCCTATCACCTTCCACTCACTGAATAAGTCCTCCCATATCCTTCCACTCACTGAAGAAGTCATCCCATCACCTCTCACTCATTGAAGAAATCATCCCATCACCTCCCACTCACTGAATAAGTCCTCCCATCACCCCCCACTCACTGAATAAGTCATCCTATCAGCTTCCACTCACTGAATAAGTCCTCCCATCACCTCCCACTCTCTGAATAAGTCATCCCATCACCTACCACTCACTGAATAAGTCCTCCCATCACCTTCCAGTCACTGAATAAGTCATCCCATCCTCTGCCACTCACTGAATAAGTCATCACATCATCTCCCACTCACTGAATAAGTCCTTACATTACCTCCCACTTACTGAATAAGTCATCCCATCACCTCACACTCACTGAATAAGTCCTCCCATATCCTTCCACTCACTGAAGAAGTCATCCCATCACCTCCCACTCATTGAATAAATCATCCCATCACCTCCCACTCACTGAATAAGTCCTCCCATCACCTTCCACTCACTGAATAAGTCCTCCCATAATCTCCCACTCACTGAAAAAGTCCTCCCATCACCCCCCACTCACTGAGTAAGTCATCCTATCACCTTCCACTCACTGAATAAGTCCTCCCATCACCTCCCACTCTCTGAATAAGTCATCCCATCACCTACCACTCACTGAATAAGTCCTCCCATCACCTTCCAGTCACTGAATAAGTCATCCCATCATCTGCCACTCACTGAATAAGTCATCCCATCATCTCCCACTCACTGAATAAGTCCTCCCATCATCTTCCACTCAATGAATAAGTCCTCCCATCACCTTCCACTCACTAAATAAGTCCTTACATTACCTCCCACTTAGTGAATAAGTCATCCCATCACCTCACACTCACTGAATATGTCCTCCCATCACCTTCCATTCACTGAATAAGTCATCCCATCATCTCCCACTCACTGAATGAGTCATCCCATCATCTCCCACTCACTGAATGAGTCCTCCCATCACCTTCCACTCACTGAATAAGTACACCCATCATCTCCCACTCACTGAATAAGTCCTCCCATCATTTCCCACTCACTGAATGTCCTCCCATCACCTTCCACTCACTGAATAAGTCCTCCCATCACCTTCCACTCACAGAATAAGTCATCCCATCACCTTCCACTCACTGAATAAGTCCTCCCATCACCTTCCACTCACTGAATAAGTACACCCATCATCTCCCACTCAATGAATAAATCATCCCATCATCTTCCAGTCACTGAATAAATCATCCCATCATCTTCCACTCTCTGTATAAGTCCACCCATCACCTCCCACTCACTGAATAAGTCATCCCATCAACTCCCACTCACTGAATAAGTCCTTCCATCACCTCCCAATCACTGAATAAGTCCTTCCATCACCTCCCAATCACTAAATAATTCCATCTATCCCCTCCCACTCACTGAATAAGTCAACCCATCACCTCCCACTCACCGAATAAGTCATCCCATCACCTCCCACTCACTGAATAAGTCATCCCATCACCTCCCACTAACTGAATAAGTCATCCCATCACCTCCCACTCACTGAATAAGTCCTCCCATCACCTCCCACTCACTGAATAAGTCATCCCATCATCTCCCACTCACTGAATAAGTCATCCCATCATCTCCCACTCACTGAATAAGTCATCCCATCATCTCCCAATCACTGAATAAGTCATCCCATCATCTCCCACTCACAGAATAAGTCATCCCATCACCTCCCACTCACTGAATAAGTCATCCCATCACCTCCCACTGACTGAATAAGTCATCCCATCACCTCCCACTCACTGAATAAGTCATCCCATCACCTCCCACTAAATAAGTCCTTCCATCACCTCCCACTCACTGAATAAGTCATCCCATCACCTCCCACTCACTGAATAAGTCCTTCCATCACCTCCCACTCACTGAATAAGTCATCCCATCACCTCCCACTCACTGAATAAGTCATCCCATCATCTCTCACGCACTGAATAAGTCTTCCCATCACCTCCCACTCACTGAATAAGTCATCCCATCACTCCCACTCACTGAATAAGTACTCCCATCACCTCCCACTCACTGAATAAGTACTCCCATCATCTCTCACTCACTGAATAAGTCATTCCATCACCTTCCAGTCACTGAATAAGTCATCCCATCACCTCCCACTCACTAAATAAGTCCTTCCATCAGCTCCCACTCACTGAATAAGTCATCCCATCACCTCCCACTCACTGAATAAGTCCTCCCATCACCTTCCAGTCACTGAATAAGTCATCCCATCACCTTCCACTCACTGAATAAGTCCTTCCATCAACTTCCACTCACTGAATAAGTCCTCCCATCACCTTCCTGTCACTGAATAAGTCATCCAATCACCTTCCACTCACTGAATAAGTCCTTCCATCAACTTCCACTCACTGAATATGTCGTCCCATCATCTTCCACTCACTGAATAAGTCCTTCCATCACCTTCCACTCACTGAATAAGTCCTCCCATCATCTCTCACTCACTGAAGTAGTCCTCCCATCACCTCCCACTCACTGAAGAAGTCATCGCATCACCTCCCACTCACTGAATAAGTCATCCCATCACCTTCCACTCACTGAATAAGTCATCCCATCACCTTCCACTCTCTGAATAAGTCATCCCATCACCTCCCACTCACTGAATAAGTCATCCCATCACTTTGCACTCACTGATTAAGTCATCCCATCATCTCCCACTCACTGAATATGTCCTCCCATCATCTTCCACTCAAGGAATAAGTCCTCCCATCACCTTCCAGTCACTGAATAAATCATCCCAGCACCTTCCACTCACTGAATAAGTCCTCCCATCACCTTCCACTCACTGAATAAATCACCCATCACCTCCCACTCACTGAATAAGTCCTCCTATCACCTCCCACTCACTGAATAATTCCTTCCATCACCTCCCAATCACTGAATAAGTCATCCCATCACCTCCCAATCACTGAATAAGTCATTCCATCACCTCCCACTCATTGAATGTCATCCCATGACTTCCCACTCACTGAATAAGTCATCCCTTCACCTTCCACTCACAGAATAAGTCCTTCCATCATCTCCCACTCACTGAATAAGTCCTCCCATCATCTCCCACTCACTGAATAAGTCATCCCATCACCTTCCAGTCACTGAATAAGTCATCCCATCACCTTCCACTCACTGAATAAGTCATCCCATCACCTCCGACTCACTGAATAAGTCATCCCATCACCTCCCATTCACTGAATAAATCCTTCAATCACCTTCCACTCACGAAATAAGTCATCCCATCATCTCCCACTCACTGAATAAGTCATCCCATCATCTCCCACTCACTGAATAAGTCATCCCATCATCTCCCAATCACTGAATAAGTCATCCCATCATCTCCCACTCACAGAATAAGTCATCCCATCACCTCCCACTCACTGAATAAGTCATCCCATCACCTCCCACTGACTGAATAAGTCATCCCATCACCTCCCACTCACTGAATAAGTCATCCCATCACCTCCCACTAAATAAGTCCTTCCATCACCTCCCACTCACTGAATAAGTCATCCCATCACCTCCCACTCACTGAATAAGTCCTTCCATCACCTCCCACTCACTGAATAAGTCATCCCATCACCTCCCACTCACTGAATAAGTCATCCCATCATCTCTCACGCACTGAATAAGTCTTCCCATCACCTCCCACTCACTGAATAAGTCATCCCATCACTCCCACTCACTGAATAAGTACTCCCATCACCTCCCACTCACTGAATAAGTACTCCCATCATCTCTCACTCACTGAATAAGTCATTCCATCACCTTCCAGTCACTGAATAAGTCATCCCATCACCTCCCACTCACTAAATAAGTCCTTCCATCAGCTCCCACTCACTGAATAAGTCATCCCATCACCTCCCACTCACTGAATAAGTCCTCCCATCACCTTCCAGTCACTGAATAAGTCATCCCATCACCTTCCACTCACTGAATAAGTCCTTCCATCAACTTCCACTCACTGAATAAGTCCTCCCATCACCTTCCTGTCACTGAATAAGTCATCCAATCACCTTCCACTCACTGAATAAGTCCTTCCATCAACTTCCACTCACTGAATATGTCGTCCCATCATCTTCCACTCACTGAATAAGTCCTTCCATCACCTTCCACTCACTGAATAAGTCCTCCCATCATCTCTCACTCACTGAAGTAGTCCTCCCATCACCTCCCACTCACTGAAGAAGTCATCGCATCACCTCCCACTCACTGAATAAGTCATCCCATCACCTTCCACTCACTGAATAAGTCATCCCATCACCTTCCACTCTCTGAATAAGTCATCCCATCACCTCCCACTCACTGAATAAGTCATCCCATCACTTTGCACTCACTGATTAAGTCATCCCATCATCTCCCACTCACTGAATATGTCCTCCCATCATCTTCCACTCAAGGAATAAGTCCTCCCATCACCTTCCAGTCACTGAATAAATCATCCCAGCACCTTCCACTCACTGAATAAGTCCTCCCATCACCTTCCACTCACTGAATAAATCACCCATCACCTCCCACTCACTGAATAAGTCCTCCTATCACCTCCCACTCACTGAATAATTCCTTCCATCACCTCCCAATCACTGAATAAGTCATCCCATCACCTCCCAATCACTGAATAAGTCATTCCATCACCTCCCACTCATTGAATGTCATCCCATGACTTCCCACTCACTGAATAAGTCATCCCTTCACCTTCCACTCACAGAATAAGTCCTTCCATCATCTCCCACTCACTGAATAAGTCCTCCCATCATCTCCCACTCACTGAATAAGTCATCCCATCACCTTCCAGTCACTGAATAAGTCATCCCATCACCTTCCACTCACTGAATAAGTCATCCCATCACCTCCGACTCACTGAATAAGTCATCCCATCACCTCCCATTCACTGAATAAATCCTTCAATCACCTTCCACTCACGAAATAAGTCATCCCATCAGCTCCCACTCACTGAATAAGTCCTCCTATCACCTTCCACTCACTGAATAAGTCCTCCCATATCCTTCCACTCACTGAAGAAGTCATCCCATCACCTCTCACTCATTGAAGAAATCATCCCATCACCTCCCACTCACTGAATAAGTCCTCCCATCACCCCCCACTCACTGAATAAGTCATCCTATCAGCTTCCACTCACTGAATAAGTCCTCCCATCACCTCCCACTCTCTGAATAAGTCATCCCATCACCTACCACTCACTGAATAAGTCCTCCCATCACCTTCCAGTCACTGAATAAGTCATCCCATCCTCTGCCACTCACTGAATAAGTCATCACATCATCTCCCACTCACTGAATAAGTCCTTACATTACCTCCCACTTACTGAATAAGTCATCCCATCACCTCACACTCACTGAATAAGTCCTCCCATATCCTTCCACTCACTGAAGAAGTCATCCCATCACCTCCCACTCATTGAATAAATCATCCCATCACCTCCCACTCACTGAATAAGTCCTCCCATCACCTTCCACTCACTGAATAAGTCCTCCCATAATCTCCCACTCACTGAAAAAGTCCTCCCATCACCCCCCACTCACTGAATAAGTCATCCTATCACCTTCCACTCACTGAATAAGTCCTCCCATCACCTCCCACTCTCTGAATAAGTCATCCCATCACCTACCACTCACTGAATAAGTCCTCACATCACCTTCCAGTCACTGAATAAGTCATCCCATCATCTGCCACTCACTGAATAAGTCATCCCATCATCTCCCACTCACTGAATAAGTCCTCCCATCATCTTCCACTCAATGAATAAGTCCTCCCATCACCTTCCACTCACTAAATAAGTCCTTACATTACCTCCCACTTAGTGAATAAGTCATCCCATCACCTCACACTCACTGAATATTTCCTCCCATCACCTTCCATTCACTGAATAAGTCATCCCATCATCTCGCACTCACTGAATGAGTCATCCCATCATCTCCCACTCACTGAATGTCCTCCCATCACCTTCCACTCACTGAATAAGTCCTCCCATCACCTTCCACTCACTGAATAAGTCCTCCCATCACCTTCCACTCACTGAATAAGTACACCCATCATCTCCCACTCACTGAATAAATCATCCCATCATCTTCCAGTCACTGAATAAATCATCCCATCATCTTCCACTCTCTGTATAAGTCCACCCATCACCTCCCACTCACTGAATAAGTCATCCCATCAACTCCCACTCACTGAATAAGTCCTTCCATCACCTCCCAATCACTGAATAAGTCCTTCCATCACCTCCCAATCACTAAATAATTCCATCTATCCCCTCCCACTCACTGAATAAGTCAACCCATCACCTCCCACTCACCGACTAAGTCACCACATCACCTCTCACTCACTGAAGAAGTCCTCCCATCACCTCCCACTCACTGAATAAATCATCCCATCACCTCCCACTCACTGAATAAGTCATCCCATCACCTCCCACTAACTGAATAAGTCATCCCATCACCTCCCACTCACTGAATAAGTCCTCCCATCACCTCCCACTCACTGAATAAGTCATTACATCATCTCCCACTCACTGAATAATTCATCCCATCATCTCCCACTCACTGAATAAGTCATCCCATCATCTCCCAATCACTGAATAAGTCATCCCATCATCTCCCACTCACAGAATAAGTCATCCCATCACCTCCCACTCACTGAATAAGTCATCCCATCACCTCCCACTGACTGAATAAGTCATCCCATCACCTCCCACTCACTGAATAAGTCATCCCATCACCTCCCACTAAATAAGTCCTTCCATCACCTCCCACTCACTGAATAAGTCATCCCATCACCTCCCACTCACTGAATAAGTCATCCCATCACCTTCCACTCACTGAATAAGTCCTTCCATCACCTTCTACTCACTGAATGTCCTCCCATCACCTCCCACTCACTGAATAAGTCATCCCATCACCTCCCACTCACTGAATAAGTCCTCCCATCACCTCCCACTCACTGAATAAGTCATCCCATCATCTCCCACTCACTGAATAAGTCATCCCATCATCTCCCACTCACTGAATAAGTCATCCCATCACCTCCCACTGGCTGAATAAGTCATCCCATCACCTCCCACTCACTGAATAAGTCATCCCATCACCTCCCACTAAATAAGTCCTTCCATCACCTCCCACTCACTGAATAAGTCATCCCATCACCTCCCACTCACTGAATAAGTCATCCCATCACCTTCCACTCACTGAATAAGTCCTTCCATCACCTTCTACTCACTGAATGTCCTCCCATCCCCTCCCACTCACTGAATAAATCATACCATCACCTTCCACTCACTGAATAAGTCCTTCCATCACCTCCCACTCACTGAATAAGTCATCCCATCACCTCCCACTCACTGAATAAGTCATCCCATCATCTCTCACGCGCTGAATAAGTCTTCCCATCACCTCCCACTCACTGAATAAGTCATCCCATCACTCCCACTCACTGAATAAGTACTCCCATCACCTCCCACTCACTGAATAAGTACTCCCATCATCTCTCACTCACTGAATAAGTCATTCCATCACCTTCCAGTCACTGAATAAGTCATCCCATCACCTCCCACTCACTAAATAAGTCCTTCCATCAGCTCCCACTCACTGAATAAGTCATCCCATCACCTCCCACTCACTGAATAAGTCCTCCCATCACCTTCCAGTCACTGAATAAGTCATCCCATCACCTTCCACTCACTGAATAAGTCCTTCCATCAACTTCCACTCACTGAATAAGTCCTCCCATCACCTTCCTGTCACTGAATAAGTCATCCAATCACATTCCACTCACTGAATAAGTCCTTCCATCAACTTCCACTCACTGAATATGTCGTCCCATCATCTTCCACTCACTGAATAAGTCCTTCCATCACCTTCCACTCACTGAATAAGTCCTCCCATCATCTCTCACTCACTGAAGTAGTCCTCCCATCACCTCCCACTCACTGAAGAAGTCATCGCATCACCTCCCACTCACTGAATAAGTCATCCCATCACCTTCCACTCACTGAATAAGTCATCCCATCACCTTCCACTCTCTGAATAAGTCATCCCATCACCTCCCACTCACTGAATAAGTCATCCCATCACCTTGCACTCACTGATTAAGTCATCCCATCATCTCCCACTCACTGAATATGTCCTCCCATCATCTTCCACTCACGGAATAAGTCCTCCCATCACCTTCCAGTCACTGAATAAATCATCCCAGCACCTTCCACTCACTGAATAAGTCCTCCTATCACCTCCCACTCACTGAATAATTCCTTCCATCACCTCCCAATCACTGAATAAGTCATCCCATCACCTCCCAATCACTGAATAAGTCATTCCATCACCTCCCACTCATTGAATGTCATCCCATGACTTCCCACTCACTGAATAAGTCATCCCATCACCTTCCACTCACAGAATAAGTCCTTCCATCATCTCCCACTCACTGAATAAGTCCTCCCATCATCTCCCACTCACTGAATAAGTCATCCCATCACCTTCCAGTCACTGAATAAGTCATCCCATCACCTTCCACTCACTGAATAAGTCCTCCCATATCCTTCCACTCACTGAATAAGTCATCCCATCACCTCCCACTCACTGAATAAGTCATCCCATCACCTCCCATTCACTGAATAAATCCTTCAATCACCTTCCACTCAGGAAATAAGTCATCCCATCAGCTCCCACTCACTGAATAAGTCCTCCTATCACCTTCCACTCACTGAATAAGTCCTCCCATATCCTTCCACTCACTGAAGAAGTCATCCCATCACCTCTCACTCATTGAAGAAATCATCCCATCACCTCCCACTCACTGAATAAGTCCTCCCATCACCCCCCACTCACTGAATAAGTCATCCTATCAGCTTCCACTCACTGAATAAGTCCTCCCATCACCTCCCACTCTCTGAATAAGTCATCCCATCACCTACCACTCACTGAATAAGTCCTCCCATCACCTTCCAGTCACTGAATAAGTCATCCCATCCTCTGCCACTCACTGAATAAGTCATCACATCATCTCCCACTCACTGAATAAGTCCTTACATTACCTCCCACTTACTGAATAAGTCATCCCATCACCTCACACTCACTGAATAAGTCCTCCCATATCCTTCCACTCACTGAAGAAGTCATCCCATCACCTCCCACTCATTGAATAAATCATCCCATCACCTCCCACTCACTGAATAAGTCCTCCCATCACCTTCCACTCACTGAATAAGTCCTCCCATAATCTCCCACTCACTGAAAACGTCCTCCCATCACCCCCCACTCACTGAATAAGTCATCCTATCACCTTCCACTCACTGAATAAGTCCTCCCATCACCTCCCACTCTCTGAATAAGTCATCCCATCACCTACCACTCACTGAATAAGTCCTCCCATCACCTTCCAGTCACTGAATAAGTCATCCCATCATCTGCCACTCACTGAATAAGTCATCCCATCATCTCCCACTCACTGAATAAGTCCTCCCATCATCTTCCACTCAATGAATAAGTCCTTCCATCACCTTCCACTCACTAAATAAGTCCTTACATTACCTCCCACTTAGTGAATAAGTCATCCCATCACCTCACACTCACTGAATATTTCCTCCCATCACCTTCCATTCACTGAATAAGTCATCCCATCATCTCCCACTCACTGAATGAGTCATCCCATCATCTCCCACTCACTGAATAAGTCCTCCCATCACCTTCCACTCACTGAATAAGTACACCCATCATCTCCCACTCACTGAATAAGTCCTCCCATCATCTCCCACTCACTGAATGTCCTCCCATCACCTTCCACTCACTGAATAAGTCCTCCCATATCCTTCCACTCACTGAAGAAGTCATCCCATCACCTCCCACTCATTGAATAAATCATCCCATCACCTCCCACTCACTGAATAAGTCCTCCCATCACCTTCCACTCACTGAATAAGTCCTCCCATAATCTCCCACTCACTGAAAAAGTCCTCCCATCACCCCCCACTCACTGAATAAGTCATCCTATCACCTTCCACTCACTGAATAAGTCCTCCCATCACCTCCCACTCTCTGAATAAGTCATCCCATCACCTACCACTCACTGAATAAGTCCTCCCATCACCTTCCAGTCACTGAATAAGTCATCCCATCATCTGCCACTCACTGAATAAGTCATCCCATCATCTCCCACTCACTGAATAAGTCCTCCCATCATCTTCCACTCAATGAATAAGTCCTCCCATCACCTTCCACTCACTAAATAAGTCCTTACATTACCTCCCACTTAGTGAATAAGTCATCCCATCACCTCACACTCACTGAATATTTCCTCCCATCACCTTCCATTCACTGAATAAGTCATCCCATCATCTCCCACTCACTGAATGAGTCATCCCATCATCTCCCACTCACTGAATGTCCTCCCATCACCTTCCACTCACTGAATAAGTCCTCCCATCACCTTCCACTCACTGAATAAGTCCTCCCATCACCTTCCACTCACTGAATAAGTACACCCATCATCTCCCACTCACTGAATAAATCATCCCATCATCTTCCAGTCACTGAATAAATCATCCCATCATCTTCCACTCTCTCTATAAGTCCACCCATCACCTCCCACTCACTGAATAAGTCATCCCATCAACTCCCACTCACTGAATAAGTCCTTCCATCACCTCCCAATCACTGAATAAGTCCTTCCATCACCTCCCAATCACTAAATAATTCCATCTATCCCCTCCCACTCACTGAATAAGTCAACCCATCACCTCCCACTCACCGACTAAGTCACCACATCACCTCTCACTCACTGAAGAAGTCCTCCCATCACCTCCCACTCACTGAATAAATCATCCCATCACCTCCCACTCACTGAATAAGTCATCCCATCACCTCCCACTAACTGAATAAGTCATCCCATCACCTCCCACTCACTGAATAAGTCCTCCCATCACCTCCCACTCACTGAATAAGTCATCACATCATCTCCCACTCACTGAATAATTCATCCCATCATCTCCCACTCACTGAATAAGTCATCCCATCATCTCCCAATCACTGAATAAGTCATCCCGTCATCTCCCACTCACAGAATAAGTCATCCCATCACCTCCTACTCACTGAATAAGTCATCCCATCACCTCCCACTGACTGAATAAGTCATCCCATCACCTCCCACTCACTGAATAAGTCATCCCATCACCTCCCACTAAATAAGTCCTTCCATCACCTCCCACTCACTGAATAAGTCATCCCATCACCTCCCACTCACTGAATTAGTCATCCCATCACCTTCCACTCACTGAATAAGTCCTTCCATCACCTTCTACTCACTGAATGTCCTCCCATCACCTCCCACTCACTGAATAAGTCATCCCATCACCTCCCACTCACTGAATAAGTCCTCCCATCACCTCCCACTCACTGAATAAGTCATCCCATCATCTCCCACTCACTGAATAAGTCATCCCATCATCTCCCACTCACTGAATAAGTCATCCCATCATCTCCCAATTACTGAATAAGTCATCCCATCATCTCCCACTCACAGAATAAGTCATCCCATCACCTCCCACTCACTGAATAAGTCATCCCATCACCTCCCACTGACTGAATAAGTCATCCCATCACCTCCCACTCACTGAATAAGTCATCCCATCACCTCCCACTAAATAAGTCCTTCCATCACCTCCCACTCACTGAATAAGTCATCCCATCACCTCCCACTCACTGAATAAGTCATCCCATCACCTTCCACTCACTGAATAAGTCCTTCCATCACCTTCTACTCACTGAATGTCCTCCCATCCCCTCCCACTCACTGAATAAATCATACCATCACCTTCCACTCACTGAATAAGTCCTTCCATCACCTCCCACTCACTGAATAAGTCATCCCATCACCTCCCACTCACTGAATAAGTCATCCCATCATCTCTCACGCACTGAATAAGTCTTCCCATCACCTCCCACTCACTGAATAAGTCATCCCATCACTCCCACTCACTGAATAAGTACTCCCATCACCTCCCACTCACTGAATAAGTACTCCCATCATCTCTCACTCACTGAATAAGTCATTCCATCACCTTCCAGTCACTGAATAAGTCATCCCATCACCTCCCACTCACTAAATAAGTCCTTCCATCAGCTCCCACTCACTGAATAAGTCATCCCATCACCTCCCACTCACTGAATAAGTCCTCCCATCACCTTCCAGTCACTGAAAAAGTCATCCCATCACCTTCCACTCACTGAATAAGTCCTTCCATCAACTTCCACTCACTGAATAAGTCCTCCCATCACCTTCCTGTCACTGAATAAGTCATCCAATCACATTCCACTCACTGAATAAGTCCTTCCATCAACTTCCACTCACTGAATATGTCGTCCCATCATCTTCCACTCACTGAATAAGTCCTTCCATCACCTTCCACTCACTGAATAAGTCCTCCCATCATCTCTCACTCACTGAAGTAGTCCTCCCATCACCTCCCACTCACTGAAGAAGTCATCGCATCACCTCCCACTCACTGAATAAGTCATCCCATCACCTTCCACTCACTGAATAAGTCATCCCATCACCTTCCACTCTCTGAATAAGTCATCCCATCACCTCCCACTCACTGAATAAGTCATCCCATCACCTTGCACTCACTGATTAAGTCATCCCATCATCTCCCACTCACTGAATATGTCCTCCCATCATCTTCCACTCACGGAATAAGTCCTCCCATCACCTTCCAGTCACTGAATAAATCATCCCAGCACCTTCCACTCACTGAATAAGTCCTCCCATCAGCTTCCACTCACTGAATAAATCACCCATCACCTCCCACTCACTGAATAAGTCCTCCTATCACCTCCCACTCACTGAATAATTCCTTCCATCACCTCCCAATCACTGAATAAGTCATCCCATCACCTCCCAATCACTGAATAAGTCATTCCATCACCTCCCACTCATTGAATGTCATCCCATGACTTCCCACTCACTGAATAAGTCATCCCATCACCTTCCACTCACAGAATAAGTCCTTCCATCATCTCCCACTCACTGAATAAGTCCTCCCATCATCTCCCACTCACTGAATAAGTCATCCCATCACCTTCCAGTCACTGAATAAGTCATCCCATCACCTTCCACTCACTGGATAAGTCCTCCCATCACCTTCCACTCACTGAATAAGTCATCCCATCACCTCCCACTCACTGAATAAGTCATCCCATCACCTCCCATTCACTGAATAAATCCTTCAATCACCTTCCACTCACGAAATAAGTCATCCCATCAGCTCCCACTCACTGAATAAGTCCTCCTATCACCTTCCACTCACTGAATAAGTCCTCCCATATCCTTCCACTCACTGAAGAAGTCATCCCATCACCTCTCACTCATTGAAGAAATCATCCCATCACCTCCCACTCACTGAATAAGTCCTCCCATCACCCCCCACTCACTGAATAAGTCATCCTATCAGCTTCCACTCACTGAATAAGTCCTCCCATCACCTCCCACTCTCTGAATAAGTCATCCCATCACCTACCACTCACTGAATAAGTCCTCCCATCACCTTCCAGTCACTGAATAAGTCATCCCATCCTCTGCCACTCACTGAATAAGTCATCACATCATCTCCCACTCACTGAATAAGTCCTTACATTACCTCCCACTTACTGAATAAGTCATCCCATCACCTCACACTCACTGAATAAGTCCTCCCATATCCTTCCACTCACTGAAGAAGTCATCCCATCACCTCCCACTCATTGAATAAATCATCCCATCACCTCCCACTCACTGAATAAGTCCTCCCATCACCTTCCACTTACTGAATAAGTCCTCCCATAATCTCCCACTCTCTGAAAAAGTCCTCCCATCACCCCCCACTCACTGAATAAGTCATCCTATCACCTTCCACTCACTGAATAAGTCCTCCCATCACCTCCCACTCTCTGAATAAGTCATCCCATCACCTACCACTCACTGAATAAGTCCTCCCATCACCTTCCAGTCACTGAATAAGACATCCCATCATCTGCCACTCACTGAATAAGTCATACCATCATCTCCCACTCACTGAATAAGTCCTCCCATCATCTTCCACTCAATGAATAAGTCCTCCCATCACCTTCCACTCACTAAATAAGTCCTTACATTACCTCCCACTTAGTGAATAAGTCATCCCATCACCTCACACTCACTGAATATTTCCTCCCATCACCTTCCATTCACTGAATAAGTCATCCCATCATCTCCCACTCACTGAATGAGTCATCCCATCATCTCCCACTCACTGAATAAGTCCTCCCATCACCTTCCACTCACTGAATAAGTACACCCATCATCTCCCAGTCACTGAATAAGTCCTCCCATCATCTCCCACTCACTGAATGTCCTCCCATCACCTTCCACTCACTGAATAAGTCCTCCCATCACCTTCCACTCACTGAATAAGTCCTCCCATCACCTTCCACTCACTGAATAAGTACACCCATCATCTCCCACGCACTGAATAAATCATCCCATCATCTTCCAGTCACTGAATAAATCATCCCATCATCTTCCACTCTCTGTATAAGTCCACCCATCACCTCCCACTCACTGAATAAGTCATCCCATCAACTCCCACTCACTGAATAAGTCCTTCCATCACATCCCAATCACTGAATAAGTCCTTCCATCACCTCCCAATCACTAAATAATTCCATCTATCCCCTCCCACTCACTGAATAAGTCAACCCATCACCTCCCACTCACCGAATAAGTCACCACATCACCTCTCACTCACTGAAGAAGTCCTCCCATCACCTCCCACTCACTGAATAAATCATCCCATCACCTCCCACTCACTGAATAAGTCATCCCATCACCTCCCACTAACTGAATAAGTCATCCCATCACCTCCCACTCACTGAATAAGTCCTCCCATCACCTCCCACTCACTGAATAAGTCATCACATCATCTCCCACTCACTGAATAAGTCATCCCATCATCTCCCACTCACTGAATAAGTCATCCCATCATCTCCCAATCACTGAATAAGTCATCCCATCATCTCCCACTCACAGAATAAGTCATCCCATCACCTCCCACTCACTGAATAAGTCATCCCATCACCTCCCACTGACTGAATAAGTCATCCCATCACCTCCCACTCACTGAATAAGTCATCCCATCACCTCCCACTAAATAAGTCCTTCCATCACCTCCCACTCACTGAATAAGTCATCCCATCACCTCCCACTCACTGAATAAGTCATCCCATCACCTTCCACTCACTGAATAAGTCCTTCCATCACCTTCTACTCACTGAATGTCCTCCCATCACCTCCCACTCACTGAATAAATCATACCATCACCTTCCACTCACCGAATAAGTCCTTCCATCACCTCCCACTCACTGAATAAGTCATCCCATCACCTCCCACTCACTGAATAAGTCATCCCATCATCTCTCACTCACCGAATAAATCTTCCCATCACCTCCCACTCACTGAATAAGTCATCCCATCACTCCCACTCACTGAATAAGTACTCCCATCACCTCCCACTCACTGAATAAGTACTCCCATCATCTCTCACTCACTGAATAAGTCATTCCATCACCTTCCAGTCACTGAATAAGTCATCCCATCACCTCCCACTCACTAAATAAGTCCTTCCATCAGCTCCCACTCACTGAATAAGTCATCCCATCACCTCCCACTCACTGAATAAGTCCTCCCATCACCTTCCAGTCACTGAATAAGTCATCCCATCACCTTCCACTCACTGAATAAGTCCTTCCATCAACTTCCACTCACTGAATAAGTCCTCCCATCACCTTCCTGTCACTGAATAAGTCATCCAATCACCTTCCACTCACTGAATAAGTCCTTCCATCAACTTCCACTCACTGAATATGTCGTCCCATCATCTTCCACTCACTGAATAAGTCCTTCCATCACCTTCCACTCACTGAATAAGTCCTCCCATCATCTCTCACTCACTGAAGTAGTCCTCCCATCACCTCCCACTCACTGAAGAAGTCATCGCATCACCTCCCACTCACTGAATAAGTCATCCCATCACCTTCCACTCACTGAATAAGTCATCCCATCACCTTCCACTCTCTGAATAAGTCATCCCATCACCTCCCACTCACTGAATAAGTCATCCCATCACCTTGCACTCACTGATTAAGTCATCCCATCATCTCCCGCTCACTGAATATGTCCTCCCATCATCTTCCACTCACAGAATAAGTCCTCCCATCACCTTCCAGTCACTGAATAAATCATCCCAGCACCTTCCACTCACTGAATAAGTCCTCCCATCATCTCCCACTCACTGAATAAGTCTTCCCATCACCTCCCACTCACTGAATAAATCATACCATCACCTTCCACTCACAGAATAAGTCCTTCCATCACCTCCCACGCACTGAATAAGTCATCCCATCACCTTCCACTCACTGAATAAGTCATCCCATCACGTCCCACTCACTGAATAAGTCATCCCATCACCTCTCACTCACTGAATAAGTCATCCCATCACCTCCCACTCACTGAATAAGTCATACCATCATCTCACTCACTGAATAAGTCATTCCATCACCTTCCAATCACTGAATACGTCCTCCCATCAGCTTCCAGTCACTGAATAAGTCATTCCATCACCTTCCACTCACTGAATAAGTCCTTCCACCAACTTCCACTCACTGAATAAGTCATCCCATCACCTCCCACTTACTGAATAAGTCCTCCCATCACCTTCCAGTCACTGAATAAGTCATCCCATCACACCCACTCACTGAATAAGTCCTCCCATCACCTCCCACTTACTGAATAAGTCCTCCCATCATCTCGCACTCACTGAATAAGTCATTCCATCACCTTCCAGTCACTGAATAAGTCATCCCATCACCTCCCACTCACTGAATAAGTCCTTCCATCAGCACCCACTCTCTGAATAAGTCATCCCATCACCTCCCACTCACTGAATAAGTCCTCCCATCACCTTCCAGTCACTGAATAATTCATCCCATCACCTTCCACTCACTGAATAAGTCCTTCCATCAACTTCCACTCACTGAATAAGTCATCCCATCACCTCCCACTCACTGAATAAGTCCTCCCATCACCTTCCAGTCACTGAATAAGTCATCCCATCAGCTTCCTCTCACTGAATAAGTCCTTCCATCAACTTCCACTCACTGAATATGTCGTCCCACCATCTTCCACTCACTGAATAAGTCCTCCAATCATCTCCCACTCACTGAATAAATCATACCATCACCTTCCACTCACCGAATAAGTCCTTCCATCACCGCCCACTCACTGAATAAGTCATCCCATCACCTCCCACTCACTGAATAAGTCATCCCATCATCTCTCACTCACCGAATAAATCTTCCCATCACCTCCCACTCACTGAATAAGTCATCCCATCACTCCCACTCACTGAATAAGTACTCCCATCACCTCCCACTCACTGAATAAGTACTCCCATCATCTCTCACTCACTGAATAAGTCATTCCATCACCTTCCAGTCACTGAATAAGTCATCCCATCACCTCCCACTCACTAAATAAGTCCTTCCATCAGCTCCCACTCACTGAATAAGTCATCCCATCACCTCCCACTCACTGAATAAGTCCTCCCATCACCTTCCAGTCACTGAATAAGTCATCCCATCACCTTCCACTCACTGAATAAGTCCTTCCATCAACTTCCACTCACTGAATAAGTCCTCCCATCACCTTCCTGTCACTGAATAAGTCATCCAATCACCTTCCACTCACTGAATAAGTCCTTCCATCAACTTCCACTCACTGAATATGTCGTCCCATCATCTTCCACTCACTGAATAAGTCCTTCCATCACCTTCCACTCACTGAATAAGTCCTCCCATCATCTCTCACTCACTGAAGTAGTCCTCCCATCACCTCCCACTCACTGAAGAAGTCATCGCATCACCTTCCACTCTCTGAATAAGTCATCCCATCACCTCCCACTCACTGAATAAGTCATCCCATCACCTTGCACTCACTGATTAAGTCATCCCATCATCTCCCGCTCACTGAATATGTCCTCCCATCATCTTCCACTCACAGAATAAGTCCTCCCATCACCTTCCAGTCACTGAATAAATCATCCCAGCACCTTCCACTCACTGAATAAGTCCTCCCATCATCTCCCACTCACTGAATAAGTCTTCCCATCACCTCCCACTCACTGAATAAATCATACCATCACCTTCCACTCACAGAATAAGTCCTTCCATCACCTCCCACGCACTGAATAAGTCATCCCATCACCTTCCACTCACTGAATAAGTCATCCCATCACGTCCCACTCACTGAATAAGTCATCCCATCACCTCTCACTCACTGAATAAGTCATCCCATCACCTCCCACTCACTGAATAAGTCATACCATCATCTCACTCACTGAATAAGTCATTCCATCACCTTCCAATCACTGAATACGTCCTCCCATCAGCTTCCAGTCACTGAATAAGTCATTCCATCACCTTCCACTCACTGAATAAGTCCTTCCACCAACTTCCACTCACTGAATAAGTCATCCCATCACCTCCCACTTACTGAATAAGTCCTCCCATCACCTTCCAGTCACTGAATAAGTCATCCCATCACACCCACTCACTTATTAAGTCCTCCCATCACCTCCCACTTACTGAATAAGTCCTCCCATCATCTCGCACTCACTGAATAAGTCATTCCATCACCTTCCAGTCACTGAATAAGTCATCCCATCACCTCCCACTCACTGAATAAGTCCTTCCATCAGCACCCACTCTCTGAATAAGTCATCCCATCACCTCCCACTCACTGAATAAGTCCTCCCATCACCTTCCAGTCACTGAATAATTCATCCCATCACCTTCCACTCACTGAATAAGTCGTTCCATCAACTTCCACTCACTGAATAAGTCATCCCATCACCTCCCACTCACTGAATAAGTCCTCCCATCACCTTCCAGTCACTGAATAAGTCATCCCATCACCTTCCTCTCACTGAATAAGTCCTTCCATCAACTTCCACTCACTGAATATGTCGTCCCATCATCTTCCACTCACTGAATAAGTCCTCCAATCATCTCCCACTCACTGAATAAGTCATCCCATCACCTCCCACTCACTGAATAAGTAATCCCATCACCTCCCACTCATTGAATAAATCATACCATCACCTTCCACTCACTGAATAAGTCCTTCCATCACCTCCCACTCACTGAATAAGTCATCCCATCACCTTCCACTCACTGAATAAGTCATCCCATCACCTCCCACTCACTGAATAAGTCATCCCATCACCTCCCACTCACTGAATAAGTCATCCCATCACCTCTCACTCACTGAATACGTCATCCCATCACCTCCCACTCACTGAATAAGTCATCCCTTCACTCCCACTCACTGAATAAGTCATCCCATCACCTCCCACTCACTGAATAAGTCATTCCATCACCTTCCTGTCACTGAATAAGACATCCCATCACCTCCCACTCACTGAATAAGTCCTTCCATCACCTCCCACTCACTGAATAAGTCATCACATCACCTCACAATCACTGAATAAGTCCTTCCATCACCTCCCACTCACTGATTAAGTCATGCCATCACCTCCCACTCACTGAATAAGTCATCCCATCACCTCCCACTCACTGAATAAGTCATCCCATCACCTTCCACTCACTGAATAAGTCCTTCCATCACCTTCTACTCACCGAATGTCCTCCCATCACCTCCCACTCACTGAATAAATCATACCATCACCTTCCACTCACTGAATAAGTCCTTCCATCACCTCCCACTCACTGAATAAGTCATCCCATCACCTTCCACTCACTGAATAAGTCATCCCATCACCTCCCACTCACTGAATAAGTCATCCCATCACCTCTCAATCACTGAATAAGTCATCCCATCACCTCCCACTCACTGAATAATTCATCCCATCACTCCCACTCACTGAATAAGTCCTCCCATCACCTCCCACTCACTGAATAAGTACTCCCATCATCTCTCACTCACTGAATAAGTCATTCCATCACCTTCCTGTCACTGAATAAGACATCCCATCACCTCCCACTCACTGAATAAGTCCTTCCATCACCTCCCACTCACTGAATAAGTCATCACATCACCTCACAATCACTGAATAAGTCCTTCCATCACCTCCCACTCACTGATTAAGTCATGCCATCACCTCCCACTCACTGAATAAGTCATCCCATCACCTCCCACTCACTGAATAAGTCATCCCATCACCTTCCACTCACTGAATAAGTCCTTCCATCACCTTCTACTCACCGAATGTCCTCCCATCACCTCCCACTCACTGAATAAATCATACCATCACCTTCCACTCACTGAATAAGTCCTTCCATCACCTCCCACTCACTGAATAAGTCATCCCATCACCTTCCACTCACTGAATAAGTCATCCCATCACCTCCCACTCACTGAATAAGTCATCCCATCACCTCTCAATCACTGAATAAGTCATCCCATCACCTCCCACTCACTGAATAATTCATCCCATCACTCCCACTCACTGAATAAGTCCTCCCATCACCTCCCACTCACTGAATAAGTACTCCCATCCTCTCTCACTCACTGAATAAGTCATTCCATCACCAACCAGTCACTGAATAAGTCATCCCATCACCTCCCACTCACTAAATAAGTCCTTCCATCAGCTCCCACTCACTGAATAAGTCATCCCATCACCTTCCACTCACTGAATAAGTCCTCCCATCACCTTCCAGTCACTGAATAAGTCATCCCATCACCTTCCACTCACTGAATAAGTCCTTCCATCAACTTCCACTCACTGAATAAGTCATCCTATCACCTCCCACTCACTGAATAAGTCCTTCCATCAACTTCCACTCACTGAATATGTCGTCCCATCATCTTCCACTCACTGAATAAGTCCTTCCATCACCTTCCACTCACTGAATAAGTCCTCCCATCATCTCCCACTCACTGAAGAAGTCCTCCCATCACCTCCCACTCACTGAAGAAGTGATCGCATCACCTCCCACTCACTGAATAAGTCATCCCATCACCTTCCACTCACTGAATAAGTCATCCCATCACCTTCCACTCTCTGAATAAGTCATCCCATCACCTCCCACTCACTGAATAAGTCATCCCATCACCGTCCACTCACTGAATAAGTCATCCCATCATCTCCCACTCACTGAATATGTCCACCCATCATCTTCCACTCACTGAATAAGTCCTCCCATCACCTCCCACTCACTGAATAAGTCATCCCATCACCTCCCACTCACTGAATAAATCATACCATCACCTTCCACTCACTGAATAAGTCCTTCCATCACCTCCCACTCACTGAATAAGTCCTTCCACCAACTTCCACTCACTGAATAAGTCATCCCATCACCTCCCACTTACTGAATAAGTCCACCCATCACCTTCCAGTCACTGAATAAGTCATCCCATCACCTTCCACTCACTGAATAAGTCCTTCCATCAACTTCCACTCACTGAATATGTTGTCGCATCATCTTCCACTCACTGAATAAGTCCTTCCATCACCTTCCACTCACTGAATAAGTCATCCCATCACCTCCCACTCACTGAATAAGTCATCCCATCACCTCTCACTCACTGAATAAGTCATCCCATCACCTCCCACTCACTGAATAAATCATCCAATCACTCCCACTCACTGAATAAGTCCTCCCATCACCTCCCACTTACTGAATAAGTCCTCCCATCATCTCTCACTCACTGAATAAGTCATTCCATCACATTCCAGTCACTGAATAAGTCATCCCATCACCTCCCACTCACTGAATAAGTCCTTCCATCAGCTCCCACTCACTGAATAAGTCATCCCATCACCTCCCACTCACTGAATGTCCTCCCATCACCTTCCAGTCACTGAATAAGTCATCCCATCACCTTCCACTCACTGAATTAGTCCTTCCATCAACTTCCACTCACTGAATAAGTCATCCCATCACCTCCCACTCACTGAATAAGTCCTCCCATCACCTTCCAGTCACTGAATAAGTCATCCCATCACCTTCCACTCACTGAATAAGTCCTTCCATCAACTTCCACTCACTGAATATGTCGTCCCATCATCTTCCACTCACTGAATAAGTCCTTCCATCACCTTCCACTCACTGAATAAGTCCTCCAATCATCTCCCACTCACTGAAGAAGTCCTCCCATCACCTCCCACTCACTGAGGAAGTCATCGCATCACCTCCCATTCACTGAATAAGCCCTCCCATCACCTTCCACTCACTGAATATGTCATCCTATCATCTCCCACTCACTGAATAAGTCATCCCATCACCTCTCACTCACTGAATAAGTCATCCCATCACCTCCCACTCACTGAATAAGTCATCCCATCACTCCCACTCACTGAATAAGTCATCCCATCACCTCCCGCTCACTGAATAAGTCATTCCATCACCTTCCAGTCACTAAATAAGTCATCCCATCACCTCCCACTCACTGAATAAGTCCTTCCATCACCTCCCACTCACTGAATAAGTCATCACATCACTTCCCACTCACTGAAGAAGTCCTCCCATCACCTCCCACTCACTGAATAAATCATCCCATCACCTCCCACTCACTGAATAATTCATCCCATCACCTCCCACTCACTGAATAAGTCATCCCATCACCTCCCACTCACTGAATGTCCTCCCATCACCTCCCACTCACTGAATAAGTCATCCCATCATCTCCCACTCACTGAATAAGTCATCCCATCATCTCCCACTCACTGAATAAGTCATCCCATCATCTCCCACTCACTGAATAAGTCATCCCATCACCTCCCACTCACTGAATAAGTCATCCCATCACCTCCCACTCACTGAATAAGTCATACCATCACCTCCCACTCACTGAATAAGTCATCCCATCATCTCCCACTCACTGAATAAGTCCTCCCATCACCTCCCACTCACTGAATAAGTCCTCCTATCACCTCCCACTCACTGAATAAGTCATCCCATCACCTCCCACTCACTGAATGTCATCCCATCACCTCCCAATCACTGAATACGTCCTTCCATCACCTCCCACTCACTGAATAAGTCATGCCATCACCTCCCACTCACTGAATAAGTCATCCCATCACCTCCCACTCACTGAATAAGTCACCCCATCACCTTCCACTCACTGAATAAGTCCTTCCATCACCTTCTACTCACCGAATGTCCTCCCATCCCCTACCTCTCACTGAATAAATCATACCATCACCTTCCACTCACTGAATACGTCCTTCCATCACCTCCACTCACTGAATAAGTCATCCCATCACCTTCCACTCACTGAATAAGTCATCCCATCACCTCCCACTCACTGAATAAGTCATCCCATCACCTCTCAATCACTGAATAAGTCATCCCATCACCTCCCACTCACTGAATAAGTCATCCCATCACTCCCACTCACTGAATAAGTCCTCCCATCACCTCCCACTCACTGAATAAGTACTCCCATCATCTCTCACTCACTGAATAAGTCATTCCATCACCTACCGGTCACTGAATAAGTCATCCCATCACCTCCCACTCACTAAATAAGTCCTTCCATCAGCTCCCACTCACTGAATAAGTCATCCCAGCACCTCCCAGTCACTGAATAAGTCCTCCCATCACCTTCCAGTCACTGAATAAGTCATCCCATCACCTTCCACTCACTGAATAAGTCCTTCCAACAACTTCCACTCACTGAATAAGTCATCCTATCACCTCCCACTCACTGAATAAGTCCTCCCATCACCTTCCTGTCACTGAATAAGTCATCCCATCACCTTCCACTCACTGAATAAGTCCTTCCATCAACTTCCACTCACTGAATATGTCGTCCCATCATCTTCCACTCACTGAATAAGTCCTTCCATCACCTTCCACTGACTGAATAAGTCCTCCAATCATCTCCCACTCACTGAAGAAGTCCTCCCATCACCTCCCACTCACTGAGGAAGTCATCGCATCACCTCCCATTCACTGAATAAGCCCTCCCATCACCTTCCACTCACTGAATACGTCATCCTATCATCTCCCACTCACTGAATAAGTCATCCCATCACCTCTCACTCACTGAATAAGTCATCCCATCACCTCCCACTCACTGAATAAGTCATCCCATCACTCCCACTCACTGAATAAGTCATCCCATCACCTCCCGCTCACTGAATAAGTCATTCCATCACCTTCCAGTCACTGAATAAGTCATCCCATCACCTCCCACTCACTGAATAAGTCCTTCCATCACCTCCCACTCACTGAATAAGTCATCACATCACTTCCCACTCACTGAAGAAGTCCTCCCATCACCTCCCACTCACTGAATAAATCATCCCATCACCTCCCACTCACTGAATAAGTCATCCCATCACCTCCCACTCACTGAATAAGTCATCCCATCACCTCCCACTCACTGAATGTCCTCCCATCACCTCCCACTCACTGAATAAGTCATCCCATCATCTCCCACTCACTGAATAAGTCATCCCATCATCTCCCACTCACTGAATAAGTCATCCCATCATCTCCCACTCACTGAATAAGTCATCCCATCACCTCCCACTCACTGAATAAGTCATCCCATCACCTCCCACTCACTGAATAAGTCATACCATCACCTCCCACTCACTGAATAAGTCATCCCATCATCTCCCACTCACTGAATAAGTCCTCCCATCACCTCCCACTCACTGAATAAGTCCTCCCATCACCTCCCACTCACTGAATAAGTCATCCCATCACCTCCCACTCACTGAATGTCATCCCATCACCTCCCAATCACTGAATAAGTCCTTCCATCACCTCCCACTCACTGAATAAGTCATGCCATCACCTCCCACTCACTGAATAAGTCATCCCATCACCTCCCACTCACTGAATAAGTCACCCCATCACCTTCCACTCACTGAATAAGTCCTCCCATCACCTCCCACTCACTGAATAAGTACTCCCATCATCTCTCACTCACTGAATAAGTCATTCCATCACCTACCAGTCACTGAATAAGTCATCCCATCACCTCCCACTCACTAAATAAGTCCTTCCATCAGCTCCCACTCACTGAATAAGTCATCCCAGCACCTCCCAGTCACTGAATAAGTCCTCCCATCACCTTCCAGTCACTGAATAAGTCATCCCATCACCTTCCACTCACTGAATAAGTCCTTCCAACAACTTCCACTCACTGAATAAGTCATCCTATCACCTCCCACTCACTGAATAAGTCCTCCCATCACCTTCCTGTCACTGAATAAGTCATCCCATCACCTTCCACTCACTGAATAAGTCCTTCCATCAACTTCCACTCACTGAATATGTCGTCCCATCATCTTCCACTCACTGAATAAGTCCTTCCATCACCTTCCTCTCACTGAATAAGTCCTCCAATCATCTCCCACTCACTGAAGAAGTCCTCCCATCACCTCCCACTCACTGAGGAAGTCATCGCATCACCTCCCATTCACTGAATAAGCCCTCCCATCACCTTCCACTCACTGAATACGTCATCCTATCATCTCCCACTCACTGAATAAGTCATCCCATCACCTCTCACTCACTGAATAAGTCATCCCATCACCTCCCACTCACTGAATAAGTCATCCCATCACTCCCACTCACTGAATAAGTCATCCCATCACCTCCCGCTCACTGAATAAGTCATTCCATCACCTTCCAGTCACTGAATAAGTCATCCCATCACCTCCCACTCACTGAATAAGTCCTTCCATCACCTCCCACTCACTGAATAAGTCATCACATCACTTCCCACTCACTGAAGAAGTCCTCCCATCACCTCCCACTCACTGAATAAATCATCCCATCACCTCCCACTCACTGAATAAGTCATCCCATCACCTCCCACTCACTGAATAAGTCATCCCATCACCTCCCACTCACTGAATGTCCTCCCATCACCTCCCACTCACTGAATAAGTCATCCCATCATCTCCCACTCACTGAATAAGTCATCCCATCATCTCCCACTCACTGAATAAGTCATCCCATCATCTCCCACTGACTGAATAAGTCATCCCATCACCTCCCACTCACTGAATAAGTCATCCCATCACCTCCCACTCACTGAATAAGTCATACCATCACCTCCCACTCACTGAATAAGTCATCCCATCATCTCCCACTCACTGAATAAGTCCTCCCATCACCTCCCACTCACTGAATAAGTCCTCCCATCACCTCCCACTCACTGAATAAGTCATCCCATCACCTCCCACTCACTGAATGTCATCCCATCACCTCCCAATCACTGAATAAGTCCTTCCATCACCTCCCACTCACTGAATAAGTCATGCCATCACCTCCCACTCACTGAATAAGTCATCCCATCACCTCCCACTCACTGAATAAGTCACCCCATCACCTTCCACTCACTGAATAAGTCCTTCCATCACCTTCTACTCACCGAATGTCCTCCCATCACCTACCTCTCACTGAATAAATCATACCATCACCTTCCACTCACTGAATACGTCCTTCCATCACCTCCACTCACTGAATAAGTCATCCGATCACCTTCCACTCACTGAATAAGTTATCCCATCACCTCCCACTCACTGAATAAGTCATCCCATCACCTCTCAATCACTGAATAAGTCATCCCATCACCTCCCACTCACTGAATAAGTCATCCCATCACTCCCACTCACTGAATAAGTCCTCCCATCACCTCCCACTCACTGAATAAGTACTCCCATCATCTCTCACTCACTGAATAAGTCATTCCATCACCTACCAGTCACTGAATAAGTCATCCCATCACTTCCCACTCACTAAATAAGTCCTTCCATCAGCTCCCACTCACTGAATAAGTCATCCCAGCACCTCCCAGTCACTGAATAAGTCCTCCCATCACCTTCCAGTCACTGAATAAGTCATCCCATCACCTTCCACTCACTGAATAAGTCCTTCCAACAACTTCCACTCACTGAATAAGTCATCCTATCACCTCCCACTCACTGAATAAGTCCTCCCATCACCTTCCTGTCACTGAATAAGTCATCCCATCACCTTCCACTCACTGAATAAGTCCTTCCATCAACTTCCACTCACTGAATATGTCGTCCCATCATCTTCCACTCAATGAATAAGTCCCCCCATCACCTTCCACTCTCTGAATAAGTCCTCCCATCATCTCCCACTCACTGACGAAGTCCTCCCATCACCTCCAACTCACTGAAGAAGTCATCGCATCACCTCCCACTCACTGAATAAATCATACCATCACCTTCCACTCACTGAATAAGTCCTTCCATCACCTCCCACTCACTGAATAAGTCATCCCATCACCTTCCACTCACTGAATAAGTCATCCCATCACCTCCCACTCACTGAATAAGTCATCCCATCACCTCTCACTCACTGAATAAGTCATCCCACCTCCCACTCACTGAAGAAGTCATCCCATCATCTCTCACTCACTGAATAAGTCATTCGATCACCTTCCAGTTACTGAATAAGTCCTCCCATCACCTTCCAGTCACTGAATAAGTCATCCCATCACCTTCCACTCACTGAATAAGTCCTTCCACCAACTTCCACTCACTGAATAAGTCATCCCATCAACTCCCACTTACTGAATAAGTCCTCCCATCACCTTCCAGTCACTGAATAAGTCATCCCATCACCTTCCACTCTCTGAATAAGTCCTTCCATCAACTTCCACTCACTGAATATGTCGTCCCATCATCTTCCACTCACTGAATAAGTCCTTCCATCACCTTCCACTCACTGAATAAGTTCTCCAATCATCTCCCACTCACTGAAGAAGTCCTCCCATCACCTCCCACTCACTGAGGAAGTCATCGCATCACCTCCCATTCACTGAATAAGCCCTCCCATCACCTTCCACTCACTGAATACGTCATCCTATCATCTCCCATTCACTGAATAAGTCCTCCCATCACCTTCCAGTCACTGAATAAGTCATCCCATCATCTTCCACTCACTGAATAAGTCCTCCCATCACCTTCCACTCACTGAATAAGTCCTTCCATCACCTTCCACTCACTGAATAAGTCATCCCATCACCTCCCACTCACTGAATAAATCATCCCATCACCTCTCACTCACTGAATAAGTCATCCCATCACCTCCCACTCACTGAATAAGTCATCCCATCACTCCCACTCACTGAATAAGTCATCCCATCACCTCCCACTCACTGAATAAGTCATTCCATCACCTTCCAGTCACTGAATAAGTTATCCCATCACCTCCCACTCACTGAATAAGTCCTTCCATCACCTCCCACTCACTGAATAAGTCGTCACATCACTTCCCACTCACTGAAGAAGTCCTCCCATCACCTCCCACTCACTGAATAAATCATCCCATCACCTCCCACTCACTGAATAAGTCATCCCATCACCTCCCACTCACTGAATAAGTCATCCCATCACCTCCCACTCACTGAATAAGTCATCCCATCATCTCCCACTCATTGAATAAGTCATCTCATCATCTCCCACTCACTGAATAAGTCATCCCATCATCTCCCAATCACTGAATAAGTCATCCCATCATCTCCCACTCACTGAAGAAGTCCTCTCATCACCTCCCACTCACTGAAGAAGTCATCGCATCACCTCCCACTCACTGAATAAGTCATCCCATCACCTCCCACTCACTGAATAAGTCATCCCATCACCTCCCACTCACTGAATAAGTCATCCCATCATCTCCCACTCACTGAATAAGTCATCCCATCATCTCCCACTCACTGAATAAGTCATCCCATCACCTCCCACTCACTGAATAAGTCATCCCATCACCTTCCACTCACTGAATAAGTCATCCCATCATCTCCCACTCACTGAATATGTCCTCCGATCATCTTCCACTCACTGAATAAGTCCTCCCATCACCTTCCAGTCACTGAATAAATCATCCCAGCACCTTCCACTCACTGAATAAGTCCTCCCATCATCTCCCACTCACTGAATAAGTCATCCCATCACCTTCCAGTCACTGAATAAGTCATCCCATCACCTCCCACTCACTGAATAAGTCATCCCATCACCTCCCACTCACTGAATAAATCATACCATCTCCTTCCACTCACTGAATAAGTCCTTCCATCACCTTCCACTCACTGAATAACTCATCCCATCACCTCTCACTCACTGAATAAGTCATCCCACCTCCCACTCACTGAAGAAGTCATCCTATCATCTCTCACTCACTGAATAAGTCATTCCATCACCATCCAGTCACTGAATAAGTCATCCCATCACCTTCCACTCACTGAATAAGTCCTTCCACCAACTTCCACTCACTGAATAAGTCATCCCATCACCTCCCACTTACTGAATAAGTCCTCCCATCACCTTCCAGTCACTGTATAAGTCATCCCATCACCTTCCACTCACTGGATAAGTCATCCTATCACCTCCCACTCACTGAATAAGTCCTTCCATCACATTCCACTCACCGAATAAGTCCTCCAATCATCTCCCACTCACTGAAGAAGTCCTCCCATCACCTCCCACTCACTGAAGAAGTCATCGCATCACCTCCCACTCACTGAATAAGTCCTCCCATCACCTTCCACTCACTGAATAAGTCATCCTATCATCTCCCACTCACTGAATAAGTCATCCCATCACCTCCCACTCACTGAATAAGTCATCCCATCACCTCTCACTCACTGAATAAGTCATCCCATCACCTCCCACTCACTGAATAAGTCATCCCATCACTCCCACTCACTGAATAAGTCATCCCATCACCTCCCACTCACTGAATAAGTCATTCCATCACATTCCAGTCACTGAATAAGTTATCCCATCACCTCCCACTCACTGAATAAGTCCTTCCATCACCTCCCACTCACTGAATAAGTCGTCACATCACTTCCCACTCACTGAAGAAGTCCTCCCATCACCTCCCACTCACTGAATAAATCATCCCATCACCTCCGACTCACTGAATAAGTCATCCCATCACCTCCCACTCACTGAATAAGTCATCCCATCACCTCCCACTCACTGAATAAGTCATCCCATCATCTCCCACTCACTGAATAAGTCATCCCATCATCTCCCAATCACTGAATAAGTCATCCCATCATCTCCCACTCACTGAAAAAGTCCTCTCATCACCTCCCACTCACTGAAGAAGTCATCGCATCACCTCCCACTCACTGAATAAGTCATCCCATCACCTCCCACTCACTGAATAAGTCATCCCATCACCTCCCACTCACTGAATAAGTCATCCCATCATCTCCCACTCACTGAATAAGTCATCCCATCATCTCCCACTCACTGAATAAGTCATCCCATCACCTCCCACTCACTGAATAAGTCATCCCATCACCTTCCACTCACTGAATAAGTCATCCCATCATCTCCCACTCACTGAATATGTCCTCCCATCATCTCTCACTCACTGAATAAGTCATTCGATCACCTTCCAGTTACTGAATAAGTCCTCCCATCACCTTCCAGTCACTGAATAAGTCATCCCATCACCTTCCACTCACTGAATAAGTCCTTCCACCAACTTCCACTCACTGAATAAGTCATCCCATCAACTCCCACTTACTGAATAAGTCCTCCCATCACCTTCCAGTCACTGAATAAGTCATCCCATCACCTTCCACTCTCTGAATAAGTCCTTCCATCAACTTCCACTCACTGAATATGTTGTCCCATCATCTTCCACTCACTGAATAAGTCCTTCCATCACCTTCCACTCACTGAATAAGTTCTCCAATCATCTCCCACTCACTGAAGAAGTCCTCCCATCACCTCCCACTCACTGAGGAAGTCATCGCATCACCTCCCATTCACTGAATAAGCCCTCCCATCACCTTCCACTCACTGAATACGTCATCCTATCATCTCCCATTCACTGAATAAGTCCTCCCATCACCTTCCAGTCACTGAATAAGTCATCCCATCATCTTCCACTCACTGAATAAGTCCTCCCATCACCTTCCACTCACTGAATAAGTCCTTCCATCACCTTCCACTCACTGAATAAGTCATCCCATCACCTCCCACTCACTGAATAAATCATCCCATCACCTCTCACTCACTGAATAAGTCATCCCATCACCTCCCACTCACTGAATAAGTCATCCCATCACTCCCACTCACTGAATAAGTCATCCCATCACCTCCCACTCACTGAATAAGTCATTCCATCACCTTCCAGTCACTGAATAAGTTATCCCATCACCTCCCACTCACTGAATAAGTCCTTCCATCACCTCCCACTCACTGAATAAGTCGTCACATCACTTCCCACTCACTGAAGAAGTCCTCCCATCACCTCCCACTCACTGAATAAATCATCCCATCACCTCCGACTCACTGAATAAGTCATCCCATCACCTCCCACTCACTGAATAAGTCATCCCATCACCTCCCACTCACTGAATAAGTCATCCCATCATCTCCCACTCACTGAATAAGTCATCTCATCATCTCCCACTCACTGAATAAGTCATCCCATCATCTCCCAATCACTGAATAAGTCATCCCATCATCTCCCACTCACTGAAGAAGTCCTCTCATCACCTCCCACTCACTGAAGAAGTCATCGCATCACCTCCCACTCACTGAATAAGTCATCCCATCACCTCCCACTCACTGAATAAGTCATCCCATCACCTCCCACTCACTGAATAAGTCATCCCATCATCTCCCACTCACTGAATAAGTCATCCCATCATCTCCCACTCACTGAATAAGTCATCCCATCACCTCCCACTCACTGAATAAGTCATCCCATCACCTTCCACTCACTGAATAAGTCATCCCATCATCTCCCACTCACTGAATATGTCCTCCGATCATCTTCCACTCACTGAATAAGTCCTCCCATCACCTTCCAGTCACTGAATAAATCATCCCAGCACCTTCCACTCACTGAATAAGTCCTCCCATCATCTCCCACTCACTGAATAAGTCATCCCATCACCTTCCAGTCACTGAATAAGTCATCCCATCACCTCCCACTCACTGAATAAGTCATCCCATCACCTCCCACTCACTGAATAAATCATACCATCTCCTTCCACTCACTGAATAAGTCCTTCCATCACCTTCCACTCACTGAATAACTCATCCCATCACCTCTCACTCACTGAATAAGTCATCCCACCTCCCACTCACTGAAGAAGTCATCCTATCATCTCTCACTCACTGAATAAGTCATTCCATCACCATCCAGTCACTGAATAAGTCATCCCATCACCTTCCACTCACTGAATAAGTCCTTCCACCAACTTCCACTCACTGAATAAGTCATCCCATCACCTCCCACTTACTGAATAAGTCCTCCCATCACCTTCCAGTCACTGTATAAGTCATCCCATCACCTTCCACTCACTGGATAAGTCATCCTATCACCTCCCACTCACTGAATAAGTCCTTCCATCACCTTCCACTCACCGAATAAGTCCTCCAATCATCTCCCACTCACTGAAGAAGTCCTCCCATCACCTCCCACTCACTGAAGAAGTCATCGCATCACCTCCCACTCACTGAATAAGTCCTCCCATCACCTTCCACTCACTGAATAAGTCATCCTATCATCTCCCACTCACTGAATAAGTCATCCCATCACCTCCCACTCACTGAATAAGTCATCCCATCACCTCTCACTCACTGAATAAGTCATCCCATCACCTCCCACTCACTGAATAAGTCATCCCATCACTCCCACTCACTGAATAAGTCATCCCATCACCTCCCACTCACTGAATAAGTCATTCCATCACATTCCAGTCACTGAATAAGTTATCCCATCACCTCCCACTCACTGAATAAGTCCTTCCATCACCTCCCACTCACTGAATAAGTCGTCACATCACTTCCCACTCACTGAAGAAGTCCTCCCATCACCTCCCACTCACTGAATAAATCATCCCATCACCTCCGACTCACTGAATAAGTCATCCCATCACCTCCCACTCACTGAATAAGTCATCCCATCACCTCCCACTCACTGAATAAGTCATCCCATCATCTCCCACTCACTGAATAAGTCATCCCATCATCTCCCAATCACTGAATAAGTCATCCCATCATCTCCCACTCACTGAAAAAGTCCTCTCATCACCTCCCACTCACTGAAGAAGTCATCGCATCACCTCCCACTCACTGAATAAGTCATCCCATCACCTCCCACTCACTGAATAAGTCATCCCATCACCTCCCACTCACTGAATAAGTCATCCCATCATCTCCCACTCACTGAATAAGTCATCCCATCATCTCCCACTCACTGAATAAGTCATCCCATCACCTCCCACTCACTGAATAAGTCATCCCATCACCTTCCACTCACTGAATAAGTCATCCCATCATCTCCCACTCACTGAATATGTCCTCCCATCATCTTCCACTCACTGAATAAGTCCTCCCATCACCTTCCAGTCACTGAATAAATCATCCCAGCACCTTCCACTCACTGAATAAGTCCTCCCATCATCTCCCACTCACTGAATAAGTCATCCCATCACCTCCCACTCACTGAATAAATCATACCATCACTTTCCACTCACTGAATAAGTCCTTCCATCACCTTCCACTCACTGAATAACTCATCCCATCACCTCTCACTCACTGAATAAGTCATCCCACCTCCCACTCACTGAAGAAGTCATCCTATCATCTCTCACTCACTGAATAAATCATTCCATCACCTTCCAGTCACTGAATAAGTCATCCCATCACCTTCCACTCACTGAATAAGTCCTTCCACCAACTTCCACTCACTGAATAAGTCATCCCATCACCTCCCACTTACTGAATAAGTCCTCCCATCACCTTCCAGTCACTGTATAAGTCATCCCATCACCTTCCACTCACTGAATAAGTCATCCCATCACCTCCCACTTACTGAATAAGTCCTCCCATCACCTTCCAGTCACTGAATGTCATCCCATCACCTTCCACTCACTGAATAAGTCCTTCCATCAAATTCCACTCACTGAATATGTCGTCCCATCATCTTCCACTCACTGAATAAGTCCTTCCATCACCTTCCACTCACCGAATAAGTCCTCCAATCTTCTCCCACTCACTGAAGAAGTCCTCCCATCACCTCCCACTCACTGAAGAAGTCATCGCATCACCTCCCACTCACTGAATAAGTCCTCCGATCACCTTCCACTCACTGAATAAGTCATCCTATCATCTCCCACTCACTGAATAAGTCATCCCATCACCTCCCACTCACTGAATAAGTCATCCCATCACCTCCCACTCACTGAAGAAGTCATCCCATCACTCCCACTCACTGAATAAGTCCTCCCATCACCTCCCACTTACTGAATAAGTCCTCCCATCATCTCTCACTCACTGAATAAGTCATTCCATCACCTTCCAGTCACTGAATAAGTCATCCCATCACTTCCCACTCACTGAATAAGTCCTTCCATCAGCTCCCACTCACTGAATAAGTCATCCCATCACCTCCCACTCACTGAATAAGTCCTCCCATCACCTTCCAGTCACTGAATAAGTCATCCCATCACCTTCCACTCACTGAATAAGTCCTTCCATCAACTTCCACTCACTGAATAAGTCATCCCATCACCTCCCACTCACTGAATAAGTCCTCCCATCACCTTCCAGTCACTGAATAAGTCATTCCATCACCGTCCACTCACTGAATAAGTCCTTCCATCAACTTCCACTCACTGAATATGTCGTCCCATCATCTTCCACTCACTGAATAAGTCCTTCCATCACCTTCCACTCTCTGAATAATTCATCCCATCACCTCTCACTCACTGAATAAGTCATCCCATCACCTCCCACTCACTGAATGAGTCATCCCATCACTCCCACTCACTGAATAAGTCATCCCATCACCTCCCACTCACTGAATAAGTCATCCCATCATCTCCCAATCACTGAATAAGTCATCCCATCATCTCCCACTCACTGAATAAGTCATCCCATCACCTCCCACTCACTGAATAAGTCATCCCATCACCTCCCACTCACTGAATAAGTCATCCCATCACCTCCCACTCACTGAATAAGTCATCCCATCATCTCCCACTCACTGAATAAGTCCTCCCATCACCTCCCACTCACTGAATAAGTCCTCCCATCACCTCCCACTCACTGAATAAGTCATCCCATCACCTCCCACTCACTGAATAAGTCATCCCATCAGTTCCCAATCACTGAATAAGTCCTTCCATCACCTCCCACTCACTGAATAAGTGATGCCATCACATCCCACTCACTGAATAAGTCATCCCATCACCTCCCACTCACTGAATAAGTCATCCCATCACCTTCCACTCACTGAATAAGTCCTTACATCACCTTCCACTCACTGAATAAGTCCTTCCATCACCTTCCACTCACTGAATAAGTCATCCCATCACCTCTCACTCACTGAATAAGTCATCCCATCACCTCCCACTCACTGAATAAGTCATCCCATCACTCCCACTCACTGTATAAGTCCTCCCATCACCTCCCACTCACTGAATAAGTACTCCCATCATCTCTCACTCACTGAATAAGTCATTCCATCACCTTCCAGTCACTGAATAAGTCATCCCATCACCTCCCACTCACTAAATAAGTCCTTCCATCAGCTCAAACTCACTGAATAAGTCATCCCATCACCTCCCACTCACTGAATAAGTCCTCCCATCACCTTCCAGTCACTGAATAAGTCATCCCATCACCTTCCACTCACTGAATAAGTCATCCTATCACCTCCCACTCACTGAATAAGTCCTCCCATCACCGTCCTGTCACTGAATAAGTCATCCCATCACCTTCCACTCACTGAATAAGTCCTTCCATGAACTTCCACTCACTGAATATGTCGTCCCATCATCTTCCACTCACTGAATAAGTCCTTCCATCACCTTCCACTCACTGAATAAGTCCTCCCATCATCTCCCACTCACTGAAGAAGTCCTCCCATCAACTCCCACTCACTGAAGAAGTCATCGCATCACCTCCCACTCACTGAATAAGTCATCCCATCACCTTCCACGCTCTGAATAAGTCATGCCATCACCTCCCACTCACTGAATAAGTCATCCCATCACCTTCCAGTCACTGAATAAGTCATCCTATCTGCTCCCACTCACTGAATAAGTCATCCCATCACCTCCCACTCACTGAATAAGTCATCCCATCACCTCCCACTCACTGAAGAAGTCATCGCATCAATTCCCACTCACTGAAGAAGTCCTCCCATCACCTTCCACTCACTGAATAAGTCATCCTATCTGCTCCCACTCACTGAATAAGTCATCCCATCACCTCCCACTCACTAAATAAGTCATCCCATCACCTCTCACTCACTGAATAAGTCATCCCATCACCTCCCACTCACTGAATAAGTCATCCCATCACTCCCACTCACTGAATAAGTCCTCCCATCACCTCCCACTTACTGAATACGTCCTCCCATCATCTCTCACGCACTGAATAAGTCATTCCATCACCTTCCAGTCACTGAATAAGTCATCCCATCACCTCCCACTCACTGAATAAGTCCTTCCATCAGCTCCTACTCACTGAATAAGTCATCCCATCACCTCCCACTCACTGAATAAGTCCTCCCATCACCTTCCGGTCACTGAATAAGTCATCCCATCACCTTCCACTCACTGAATAAGTCCTTCCATCAACTTCCACTCACTGAATAAGTCATCCCATCACCTCCCACTCACTGAATAAGTCCTCCCATCACCTTTCAGTCACTGAATAAGTCATCCCATCACCTTCCACTCACTGAATAAGTCCTTCCATCATCTTCCACTCACTGAATAAGTCCTTCCATCACCTTCCACTCACTGAATAAGTCCTCCAATCATCTCCCACTCACTGAAGAAGTCCTCCCATCACCTCCCACTCACTGAGGAAGTCATCGCATCACCTCCCATTCACTGAATAAGTCCTCCCATCACCTTCCACTCACTGAATAAGTCATCATATCATCTCCCACTCACTGAACAAGTCCTTCCATCACCTTCCACTCACTGAATAAGTCATCCCATCACCTCCCACTCACTGAATAAGTCATCCCATCACCTCCCACTCTCTGAACAAGTCATCCCATCACCTCCCACTCACTGAAGAAGTCATCGCATCACCTCCCACTCACTGAATAAGTCATCCCATCACCTTCCACTCAATGAATAAGTCATCCCATCACCTCCCACTCACTGAAGAAGTCCTCCCATCACCTCCCACTCACTGAAGAAGTCATCGCATCACCTCCCACTCACTGAATAAGTCATCCCATCACCTTCCACTCACTGAATAAGTCATCCCATCACCTTCCACTCACTGAATAAGTCATCCCATCACCTCCCACTCACTCAATAAGTCATCCCATCACCTTCCACTCACTGATTAAGTCCTCCCATCACCTCCCACTCACTGAATAAGTCCTTCCATCACCTCCCACTCACTGAATAAGTCCTTCCATCACCTCCCACTCACTGAATAAGTCATCGCATCACCTCCCACTCACTGAATAAGTCATCCCATCACCTTCCACTCACTGAATAAGTCATCCCATCACCTTCCACTCACTGAATAAGTCATCCCATCACCTCCCACTCACTGAATAAGTCATCCCATCACCTTCCACTCACTGAATCATTCATCCCATCACCTCCCACTCACTGAATAGGTCATCCCATCACCTTCCACTCTCTGAATAAGTCATCCCATCACCTTCCACTCACTGAATAAGTCATCCCATCACCTCCCACTCACTGAATGTCATCCCATCACCTCCCACTCACTGAATAAGTCATTCCATCACCTCCCACTCACTGAATAAGTCCTCCCATCACCTTCCTGTCACTGAATAAGTCATCACATCACCTCCCACTCACTGAATAAGTCATCACATCACCTCCCACTCACTGAATAAGTCATCCCATCATCTCCCACTCACTGAATAAGTCATCCCATCACCTCCTATTCACTCAATAAGTCATCCCATCACCTTCCACTCACTGATTAAGTCATCCCATCATCTCCCACTCACTGTATATGTCCTCCCATCATCTTCCACTCACTGAATAAGTCCTCCCATAACCTTCCACTCATTGAATAAGTCCTCCCATCACCTTCCAGTCACTGAATAAGTCCTCCCATCATCTTCCACCCACTGAATAAGTCCTCCCATCACCTTCCAGTCACTGAATAAGTCATCCCATCATCTCCCACTCACTGAATAAGTCCTCCCATCACCTTCCAGTCACTGAATAAGTCCTCCCATCATCTTCCACTCACTGAATACGTCCTCCCATCACCTTCCAGTCACTGAATAAGTCATCCCATCATCTCCCACTCACTGAATAAGTCCTCCAATCACCTTCCAGTCACTGAATAAGTCCTTCCATCACCTTCCACTCACTGAATAAGTCCTCCCATCATCTCCCACTCACTGAAGAAGTCCTCCCATCGCCTCCCACTCACTGAAGAAGTCATCGCATCACCTCCCACTCACTGAATAAGTCATCCCATCACCTCCCACTCACTGAAGAAGTCATCGCATCACCTCCCACTCACTGAATAAGTCATCCCATCACCTTCCACTCACTGAATAAGTCATCCCATCACCTTCCACTGTCTGAATAAGTCATCCCATCACCTCCCACTCACTGAATAAGTCATCCCATCACCTTCCTCTCACTGAATAAGTCATCCCATCATCTCCCATTCGCTGAATATGTCCTCCCATCATCTTCCACTCACTGAATAAGTCCTCCCATCACCTTCCAGTCACTGAATAAATCATCCCAGCACCTTCCACTCACTGAATAAGTCCTCCCATCACCTCCCACTCACTGAATAAGTCCTCCGATCACCTTCCACTCACTGAATAAGTCATCCTATCATCTCCCACTCACTGAATAAGTCATCCCATCACCTCCCACTCACTGAATAAGTCATCCCATCACCTCCCACTCACTGAAGAAGTCATCCCATCACTCCCACTCACTGAATAAGTCCTCCCATCACCTCCCACTTACTGAATAAGTCCTCCCATCATCTCTCACTCACTGAATAAGTCATTCCATCACCTTCCAGTCACTGAATAAGTCATCCCATCACCTCCCACTCACTGAATAAGTCCTTCCATCAGCTCCCACTCACTGAATAAGTCATCCCATCACCTCCCACTCACTGAATAAGTCCTCCCATCACCTTCCAGTCACTGAATAAGTCATCCCATCACCTTCCACTCACTGAATAAGTCCTTCCATCAACTTCCACTCACTGAATAAGTCATCCCATCACCTCCCACTCACTGAATAAGTCCTCCCATCACCTTCCAGTCACTGAATAAGTCATTCCATCACCGTCCACTCACTGAATAAGTCCTTCCATCAACTTCCACTCACTGAATATGTCGTCCCATCATCTTCCACTCACTGAATAAGTCCTTCCATCACCTTCCACTCTCTGAATAATTCATCCCATCACCTCTCACTCACTGAATAAGTCATCCCATCACCTCCCACTCACTGAATGAGTCATCCCATCACTCCCACTCACTGAATAAGTCATCCCATCACCTCCCACTCACTGAATAAGTCATCCCATCATCTCCCAATCACTGAATAAGTCATCCCATCATCTCCCACTCACTGAATAAGTCATCCCATCACCTCCCACTCACTGAATAAGTCATCCCATCACCTCCCACTCACTGAATAAGTCATCCCATCACCTCCCACTCACTGAATAAGTCATCCCATCATCTCCCACTCACTGAATAAGTCCTCCCATCACCTCCCACTCACTGAATAAGTCCTCCCATCACCTCCCACTCACTGAATAAGTCATCCCATCACCTCCCACTCACTGAATAAGTCATCCCATCAGTTCCCAATCACTGAATAAGTCCTTCCATCACCTCCCACTCACTGAATAAGTGATGCCATCACATCCCACTCACTGAATAAGTCATCCCATCACCTCCCACTCACTGAATAAGTCATCCCATCACCTTCCACTCACTGAATAAGTCCTTACATCACCTTCCACTCACTGAATAAGTCCTTCCATCACATCCCACTCACTGAATAAGTCATCCCATCACCTTCCACTCACTGAATAAGTCATCCCATCACCTCCCACTCACTGAATAAGTCATCCCATCACCTCTCACTCACTGAATAAGTCATCCCATCACCTCCCACTCACTGAATAAGTCATCCCATCACTCCCACTCACTGAATAAGTCCTCCCATCACCTCCCACTCACTGAATAAGTACTCCCATCATCTCTCACTCACTGAATAAGTCATTCCATCACCTTCCAGTCACTGAATAAGTCATCCCATCACCTCCCACTCACTAAATAAGTCCTTCCATCAGCTCAAACTCACTGAATAAGTCATCCCATCACCTCCCACTCACTGAATAAGTCCTCCCATCACCTTCCAGTCACTGAATAAGTCATCCCATCACCTTCCACTCACTGAATAAGTCATCCTATCACCTCCCACTCACTGAATAAGTCCTCCCATCACCGTCCTGTCACTGAATAAGTCATCCCATCACCTTCCACTCACTGAATAAGTCCTTCCATGAACTTCCACTCACTGAATATGTCGTCCCATCATCTTCCACTCACTGAATAAGTCCTTCCATCACCTTCCACTCACTGAATAAGTCCTCCCATCATCTCCCACTCACTGAAGAAGTCCTCCCATCAACTCCCACTCACTGAAGAAGTCATCGCATCACCTCCCACTCACTGAATAAGTCATCCCATCACCTTCCACGCTCTGAATAAGTCATGCCATCACCTCCCACTCACTGAATAAGTCATCCCATCACCTTCCAGTCACTGAATAAGTCATCCTATCTGCTCCCACTCACTGAATAAGTCATCCCATCACCTCCCACTCACTGAATAAGTCATCCCATCACCTCCCACTCACTGAAGAAGTCATCGCATCAATTCCCACTCACTGAAGAAGTCCTCCCATCACCTTCCACTCACTGAATAAGTCATCCTATCTGCTCCCACTCACTGAATAAGTCATCCCATCACCTCCCACTCACTAAATAAGTCATCCCATCACCTCTCACTCACTGAATAAGTCATCCCATCACCTCCCACTCACTGAATAAGTCATCCCATCACTCCCACTCACTGAATAAGTCCTCCCATCACCTCCCACTTACTGAATACGTCCTCCCATCATCTCTCACGCACTGAATAAGTCATTCCATCACCTTCCAGTCACTGAATAAGTCATCCCATCACCTCCCACTCACTGAATAAGTCCTTCCATCAGCTCCTACTCACTGAATAAGTCATCCCATCACCTCCCACTCACTGAATAAGTCCTCCCATCACCTTCCGGTCACTGAATAAGTCATCCCATCACCTTCCACTCACTGAATAAGTCCTTCCATCAACTTCCACTCACTGAATAAGTCATCCCATCACCTCCCACTCACTGAATAAGTCCTCCCATCACCTTCCAGTCACTGAATAAGTCATCCCATCACCTTCCACTCACTGAATAAGTCCTTCCATCATCTTCCACTCACTGAATAAGTCCTTCCATCACCTTCCACTCACTGAATAAGTCCTCCAATCATCTCCCACTCACTGAAGAAGTCCTCCCATCACCTCCCACTCACTGAGGAAGTCATCGCATCACCTCCCATTCACTGAATAAGTCCTCCCATCACCTTCCACTCACTGAATAAGTCATCATATCATCTCCCACTCACTGAACAAGTCCTTCCATCACCTTCCACTCACTGAATAAGTCATCCCATCACCTCCCACTCACTGAATAAGTCATCCCATCACCTCCCACTCTCTGAACAAGTCATCCCATCACCTCCCACTCACTGAAGAAGTCATCGCATCACCTCCCACTCACTGAATAAGTCATCCCATCACCTTCCACTCAATGAATAAGTCATCCCATCACCTCCCACTCACTGAAGAAGTCCTCCCATCACCTCCCACTCACTGAAGAAGTCATCGCATCACCTCCCACTCACTGAATAAGTCATCCCATCACCTTCCACTCACTGAATAAGTCATCCCATCACCTTCCACTCACTGAATAAGTCATCCCATCACCTCCCACTCACTCAATAAGTCATCCCATCACCTTCCACTCACTGATTAAGTCCTCCCATCACCTCCCACTCACTGAATAAGTCCTTCCATCACCTCCCACTCACTGAATAAGTCCTTCCATCACCTCCCACTCACTGAATAAGTCATCGCATCACCTCCCACTCACTGAATAAGTCATCCCATCACCTTCCACTCACTGAATAAGTCATCCCATCACCTTCCACTCACTGAATAAGTCATCCCATCACCTCCCACTCACTGAATAAGTCATCCCATCACCTTCCACTCACTGAATCATTCATCCCATCACCTCCCACTCACTGAATAGGTCATCCCATCACCTTCCACTCTCTGAATAAGTCATCCCATCACCTTCCACTCACTGAATAAGTCATCCCATCACCTCCCACTCACTGAATAAGTCATCCCATCACCTCCCACTCACTGAATAAGTCATTCCATCACCTCCCACTCACTGAATAAGTCCTCCCATCACCTTCCTGTCACTGAATAAGTCATCACATCACCTCCCACTCACTGAATAAGTCATCACATGACCTCCCACTCACTGAATAAGTCATCCCATCATCTCCCACTCACTGAATAAGTCATCCCATCACCTCCTATTCACTCAATAAGTCATCCCATCACCTTCCACTCACTGATTAAGTCATCCCATCACCTTCCTCTCACTGAATAAGTCATCCCATCATCTCCCATTCGCTGAATATGTCCTCCCATCATCTTCCACTCACTGAATAAGTCCTCCCATCACCTTCCAGTCACTGAATAAATCATCCCAGCACCTTCCACTCACTGAATAAGTCCTCCCATCATCTCCCACTCACTGAATAAATCATACCATCACCTTCCACTCACTGAATAATTCCTTCCATCACCTCCCACTCACTGAATAAGTCATCCCATCACCTTCCACTCACTGAATAAGTCATCCCATCACCTCCCACTCACTGAATAAGTCATCCCATCACCTCTCACTCACTGAATAAGTCATCCCATCACCTCCCACTCACTGAATAAGTCATCCCATCATCTCTCACTCACTGAATAAGTCATTCCATCACCTTCCAGTCACTGAATAAGTCCTCCCATCACCTTCCAGTCACTGAATAAGTCATCCCATCACCTTCCACTCACTGAATAAGTCCTTCCACCAACTTCCACTCACTGAATAAGTCATCCCATCACCTCCCACTTACTGAATAAGTCCTCCCATCACCTTCCAGTCACTGAATAAGTCATCCCATCACCTTCCACTCACTGAATAAGTCCTTCCATCAACTTCCACTCACTGAATATGTCGTCCCATCATCTTCCACTCACTGAATAAGTCCTTCCATCACCTTCCACTCACTGAATAAGTCCTCCAATCCTCTCCCACTCACTGAAGAAGTCCTCCCATCACCTCCCACTCACTGAAGAAGTCATCTCATCACCTCCCACACACTGAATAAGTCCTCCCATCACCTTCCACTCACTGAATAAGTCATCCTATCATCTCCCACTCACTGAATAAGTCATCCCATCACCTCCCACTCACTGAATAAGTCATCCCATCACCTCCCACTCACTGAATAAGTCATCCCATCACCTCCCACTCACTGAATAAGTCATCCCATCACTCCCACTCACTGAATAAGTCCTCCCATCACCTTCCAGTCACTGAATAAATCATCCCATCACCTTCCACTCACTGAATAAGTCCTTCCATCAACTTCCACTCACTGAATGTCATCCCATCACCTCCCACTCACTGAATAAGTCCTCCCATCACCTTCCAGTCACTGAATAAGTCATCCCATCACCTTCCACTCACTGAATAAGTCCTTCCATCAACTTCCACTCACTGAATATGTCGTCCCATCATCTTCCACTCACTGAATAAGTCCTTCCATCACCTTCCACTCACTGAATAAGTCCTCCAATCATCTGCCACTCACTGAAGAACTCCTCCCATCACCTCCCACTCACTGAGGAAGTCATCGCATCACCACCCATTCACTGAATAAGTCCCCCCATCACCTTCCACTCACTGAATAAGTCATCCTATCATCTCCCACTCACTGAATAAGTCCTCCCATCACCTTCCAGTCACTGAATAAGTCATCCCATCATCTTCCAATCACTGAATAAGTCCTCCCATCACCTTCCACTCACTGAATAAGTCCTTCCATCACCTTCTACTCACTGAATAAGTCATCCCATCACCTCCCACTCACTGAATAAGTCATCCCATCACCTCCCACTCTCTGAATAAGTCATCCCATCACCTCCCACTCACTGAAGAAGTCATCGCATCACCTCCCACTCACTGAATAAGTCATCCCATCACCTTCCACTCACTGAATAAGTCCTCCCATGACCTTCCACTCACTGAATAAGTCGTCCCATCACCTCCCACTCACTGAAGAATTCCTCCCATCACCTCCCACTCACTGAAGAAGTCATCGCATCACCTCCCACTCACTGAATAAGTCATCCCATCACCTCCCACTCACTGAATAAGTCATCCCATCACCTCCCACTCACTGAATAAGTCATCCCATCACCTCCCACTCACTCAATAAGTCATCCCATCACTCCCACTCACTGAATAAGTCCTCCCATCACCTTCCAGTCACTGAATAAATCATCCCATCACCTTCCACTCACTGAATAAGTCCTTCCATCAACTTCCACTCACTGAATGTCATCCCATCACCTCCCACTCACTGAATAAGTCCTCCCATCACCTTCCAGTCACTGAATAAGTCATCCCATCACCTTCCACTCACTGAATAAGTCCTTCCATCAACTTCCACTCACTGAATATGTCGTCCCATCATCTTCCACTCACTGAATAAGTCCTTCCATCACCTTCCACTCACTGAATAAGTCCTCCAATCATCTGCCACTCACTGAAGAACTCCTCCCATCACCTCCCACTCACTGAGGAAGTCATCGCATCACCACCCATTCACTGAATAAGTCCCCCCATCACCTTCCACTCACTGAATAAGTCATCCTATCATCTCCCACTCACTGAATAAGTCCTCCCATCACCTTCCAGTCACTGAATAAGTCATCCCATCATCTTCCAATCACTGAATAAGTCCTCCCATCACCTTCCACTCACTGAATAAGTCCTTCCATCACCTTCTACTCACTGAATAAGTCATCCCATCACCTCCCACTCACTGAATAAGTCATCCCATCACCTCCCACTCTCTGAATAAGTCATCCCATCACCTCCCACTCACTGAAGAAGTCATCGCATCACCTCCCACTCACTGAATAAGTCATCCCATCACCTTCCACTCACTGAATAAGTCCTCCCATGACCTTCCACTCACTGAATAAGTCGTCCCATCACCTCCCACTCACTGAAGAATTCCTCCCATCACCTCCCACTCACTGAAGAAGTCATCGCATCACCTCCCACTCACTGAATAAGTCATCCCATCACCTTCCACTCACTGAATAAGTCATCCCATCACCTTCCACTCACTGAATAAGTCATCCCATCACCTCCCACTCACTCAATAAGTCATCCCATCACCTCCCACTCACTGAAGAATACCTCCCATCACCTCCCACTCACTGAAGAAGTCATCGCATCACCTGCCACTCACTGAATAAGTCATCCCATCACCTTCCACTCACTGAATAAGTCATCCCATCACCTCCCACTCACTGAATAAGTCATCCCTTCATCTCTCACTCACTGAATAAGTCCTCCCATCACCTTCCACTCACTGAATAAGTCATCCCATCACCTCCCACTCACTGAAGAATTCCTCCCATCACCTCCCACTCACTGAAGAAGTCATCGCATCACCTCCCACTCACTGAATAAGTCATCCCATCACCTTCCACTCACTGAATAAGTCATCCCATCACCTTCCACTCACTGAATAAGTCATCCCATCACCTCCCACTCACTCAATAAGTCATCCCATCACCTCCCACTCACTGAAGAATTCCTCCCATCACCTCCCACTCACTGCAGAAGTCATCGCATCACCTCCCACTCACTGAATAAGTCATCCCATCACCTTCCACTCACTGAATAAGTCATCCCATCACCTCCCACTCACTGAATAATTCATCCCATCATCTCTCACTCACTGAATAATTCATCCCATCACCTCCCACTCACTGAATAAGTCCTCCCATCACCTTCCAGTCACTGAATAAGTCCTCCCATCATCTTCCACCCACTGAATAAGTCCTCCCATCACCTTCCAGTCACTGAATAAGTCATCCCATCATCTCCCACTCACTGAATACGTCCTCCCATCACCTTCCAGTCACTGAATAAGTCCTCCCATCATCTTCCACTCACTGAACAAGTCAGCCCATCACCTCCCACTCACTGAATAAGTCCTTCCATCAGCTCCCACTCACTGAATAAGTCATCCCATCACCTCCCACTCACTGAATAAGTCCTCCCATCACCTTCCAGTCACTGAATAAGTCATCCCATCACCTTCCACTCACTGAATAAGTCCTTCCATCAACTTCCACTCACTGAATGTCATCCCATCACCTCCCACTCACTGAATAAGTCCTCCCATCACCTTCCAGTCACTGAATAAGTCATCCCATCACCTTCCACTCACTGAATAAGTCCTTCCATCAACTTCCACTCACTGAATATGTCGTCCCATCATCTTCCACTCACTGAATAAGTCCTTCCATCACCTTCCACTCACTGAATAAGTCCTCCAATCATCTGCCACTCACTGAAGAACTCCTCCCATCACCTCCCACTCACTGAGGAAGTCATCGCATCACCACCCATTCACTGAATAAGTCCCCCCATCACCTTCCACTCACTGAATAAGTCCTCCCATTACCTCCCACTCTCTGAATAAGTCATCCCATCACCTCCCACTCACTGAGGAAGTCATCCCATCACCTACCACTCACTGAATAAGTCCTCCCATCACCTTCCCGTCACTGAATAAGTCATCCCATCATCTGCCACTCACTGAATAAGTCATCCCATCATCTCCCACTCACTGAATAAGTCCTCCCATCATCTTCCACTCAATGAATAAGTCCTCCCATCACCTTCCACTCACTGAATAAGTCCTTACATCACCTCCCACTTACTGAATAAGTCATCCCATCACCTCCCACTCACTGAATAAGTCCTCCCATCACCTTCCATTCACTGAATAAGTCATCCCATCATCTCCCACTCACTGAATAAGTCATCCCATCATCTCCCACTCACTGAATGAGTCCTCCCATCACCTTCCACTCACTGAATGAGTCCTCCCATCACCTTCCACTCATTGAATAACTCCTCCCATCACCTTCCACTCACTGAATATGTCCTCTCATCACCTTCCAGTCACTGAATAAATCATCCATTCATCTTCCAGTCACTGAATAAATCATCCCATCACCTCCCACTCACTGAATAAGTCATCCCATCACCTTCCACTCACTGAATAAGTCCTTCCATCACCTCCCAATCACTGAATAAGTCCTTCCATCACCTCCCACTCACTGAATAATTCATCCTATCACCTCCCACTCACTGAATAAGTCATCCCATCACCTCCCAGTCACAGAATAATTCCTCCCATCACCTCCCACTCACTGAAGAAGACCTCCCATCACCTTCCAGTCACTGAAGAAGTCATCCCATCATCTTCCTCTCACTGAATAAGTCCTCCCATCACCTTCCAGTCACTGAATAAGACCTTCCATCAACTTCCGCTCACTGCATAAGTCATCCCATCACCTCCCACTCACTGAATAATTCCTCCCATCACCTTCCAGTCCCTGAATAAGTCCTCCCATCATCTCCCACCCACTGTAGAAGTCCTCCCATCACCTCCCACTCACTGAAGAAGTCATCGCATCACCTCCCACTCACTGAATAAGTCCTCCCATCACCTCCCAATCACTGAATAAGTCATCCTATCACCTTCCACTCACTGAATAAGTCCTTCCATCACCTCCCACTCACTGAATGTCCTCCCATGACCTTCCAGTCACTGAATAAGTCATCCCATTATCTCCCACTCACTGAATAAGTCCTTCCATCACCTCCCACTCACTGAATAAGACATCCCATCACCTCCCACTCACTGAATAAGTCCTCCCATCATCTCCCACTCACTGAATAAGTCCTCCCATCATCTTCCACTCACTGAATAAGTCATCGCATCATCTCCCACTCACTGAATAAGTCCTCCCATCACCTCCCACTCACTGAATAAGTCCTCACATCACCTTCCACTCACTGAATACGTCCTCCCATCACCTCCCAATCACTGAATAAGTCATCCAATCACCTCCTACTCACTGAATAAGTCATCACATCACCTTCCACTCACTGAATAAGTCCTTCCATCACCATCCACTCACTGAATAAGTCCTTCCATCACCTTCCACTCACTGAACAAGTCCTCCCATCACCCCCCACTCACTGAATAAGTCATCCTATCACCTTCCACTCACTGAATAAGTCCTCCCATTACCTCCCACTCTCTGAATAAGTCATCCCATCACCTCCCACTCACTGAGGAAGTCATCCCATCACCTACCACTCACTGAATAAGTCCTCCCATCACCTTCCCGTCACTGAATAAGTCATCCCATCATCTGCCACTCACTGAATAAGTCATCCCATCATCTCCCACTCACTGAATAAGTCCTCCCATCACCTTCCACTCACTGAATAAGTCCTTACATCACCTCCCACTTACTGAATCAGTCATCCCATCACCTCCCACTCACTGAATAAGTCCTCCCATCACCTTCCATTCACTGAATAAGTCATCCCATCATCTCCCACTCACTGAATAAGTCATCCCATCATCTCCCACTCACTGAATGAGTCCTCCCATCACCTTCCACTCACTGAATGAGTCCTCCCATCACCTTCCACTCATTGAATAACTCCTCCCATCACCTTCCACTCACTGAATAAGTCCTCTCATCACCTTCCAGTCACTGAATAAATCATCCATTCATCTTCCAGTCACTGAATAAATCATCCCATCACCTCCCACTCACTGAATAAGTCATCCCATCACCTTCCACTCACTGAAGAAGTCCTTCCATCACCTCCCAATCACTGAATAAGTCCTTCCATCACCTCCCACTCACTGAATAATTCATCCTATCACCTCCCACTCACTGAATAAGTCATCCCATCACCTCCCAGTCACTGAATAATTCCTCCCATCACCTCCCACTCACTGAAGAAGACCTCCCATCACCTTCCTGTCCCTGAATAAGTCCTCCCATCATCTCCCACTCACTGTAGAAGTCCTCCCATCACCTCCCACTCACTGAAGAAGTCATCGCATCACCTCCCACTCACTGAATAAGTCATCCCATCACCTTCCACTCACTGAATAAGTCATCCCATCACCTTCCACTCTCTGAATAAGTCATCCCATCATCTCCCACGCACTGAATAAGTCATCCCATCAACTCCCACTCACTGAATAAGTCCTCCCATCACCTTCCACTCACTGAATAAGTCCTCCCATCATCTCCCACTCACTGAATAAGTCCTCCCATCACCTTCCAGTCACTGAATAAATCATCCCATCACCTTCCACTCTCTGAATAAGTACTCCCATCATCTCCCACTCACTGAATAAGTCATCCCATCACCTCCCACTCACTGAATAAATCATACCATCACCTTCCACTCACTGAATAAGTCCTTCCATCACCTCCCACTCACTGAATAAGTCATCCCATCACCTTCCACTCACTGAATAAGTCATCCCATCACCTCTCACTCACTGAATAAGTCATCCCATCACCTCCCACTCACTGAATAAGTCATCCCATCACTCCCACTCACTGAATAAGTCCTCCCATCACCTCCCACTCACTGAATAAGTACTCCCATCATCTCTCACTCACTGAATAAGTCATTCCATCATCTTCCAGTCACTGAATAAGTCATCCCATCACCTCCCACTCACTGAATAAGTCCTTCCATCAGCTCCCACTCACTTAATAAGTCCTCCCATCACACCCCACTCAATGAATAAGTCATCCTATCACCTTCCACTCACTGAATAAGTCCTCCCATCACATCCCACTCTCTGAATAAGTCATCCCATCACCTGCCACTCACTGAGGAAGTCATCCCATCACCTACCACTCACTGAATAAGTCCTCCCATCACCTACCAGTCACTGAATAAGTCATCCCATCATCTGCCACTCACTGAATAAGACATCCCATCATCTCCCACTCACTGAATAAGTCCTCCCATCATCTTCCACTCAATGAATAAGTCCTCCCATCACCTTCCACTTACTGAATAAGTCCTTACATCACCTCCCACTTACTGAATAAGTCATCCCATCGCCTCCCACTCACTGAATAAGTCCTCCCATCACCTTCCATTCACTGAATAAGTCATCCCATCATCTCCCACTCACTGAATAAGTCATCCCATCATCTCCCACTCACTGAATGAGTCCTCCCATCACCTTCCACTCACTGAATGAGCCCTCCCATCACCTTCCACTCATTGAATAACTGCTCCCATCACCTTCCACTCACTGAATAAGTCCTCTCATCACCTTCCAGTCACTGAATAAATGATCCCATCATCTTCCAGTCACTGAATATATCATCCCATCACCTCCCACTCACTGAATAAGTCATACCATCACCTTCCACTCACTGAATAAGTCCTTCCATCACCTCCCACTCACTGAATAATTCCTCCCATCACCTCCCACTCAGTGAAGAAGACCTCCCATCACCTTCCAGTCACTGAAGAAGTCATCCCATCATCTTCCACTCACTGAATAAGTCCTCCCATCATCATCCACTCTCTGAATATGTTATCCCATCTCCTTCCACTCACTGAATAACTCATCCCATCACCTCCCACTCACTGAATAAGTACTCCCATCATCTCTCACTCACTGAATAAGTCATTCCATCATCTTCCAGTCACTGAATAAGTCATCCCATCACCTCCCACTCACTGAATAAGTCCTTCCATCAGCTCCCACTCACTTAATAAGTCCTCCCATCACACCCCACTCAATGAATAAGTCATCCTATCACCTTCCACTCACTGAATAAGTCCTCCCATCACATCCCACTCTCTGAATAAGTCATCCCATCACCTGCCACTCACTGAGGAAGTCATCCCATCACCTACCACTCACTGAATAAGTCCTCCCATCACCTACCAGTCACTGAATAAGTCATCCCATCATCTGCCACTCACTGAATAAGACATCCCATCATCTCCCACTCACTGAATAAGTCCTCCCATCATCTTCCACTCAATGAATAAGTCCTCCCATCACCTTCCACTCACTGAATAAGTCCTTACATCACCTCCCACTTACTGAATAAGTCATCCCATCGCCTCCCTCTCACTGAATAAGTCCTCCCATCACCTTCCATTCACTGAATAAGTCATCCCATCATCTCCCACTCACTGAATAAGTCATCCCATCATCTCCCACTCACTGAATGAGTCCTCCCATCACCTTCCACTCACTGAATGAGCCCTCCCATCACCTTCCACTCATTGAATAACTGCTCCCATCACCTTCCACTCACTGAATAAGTCCTCTCATCACCTTCCAGTCACTGAATAAATGATCCCATCATCTTCCAGTCACTGAATATATCATCCCATCACCTCCCACTCACTGAATAAGTCATCCCATCACCTTCCACTCACTGAATAAGTCCTTCCATCACCTCCCACTCACTGAATAATTCCTCTCATCACCTCCCACTCAGTGAAGAAGACCTCCCATCACCTTCCAGTCACTGAAGAAGTCATCCCATCATCTTCCACTCACTGAATAAGTCCTCCCATCATCTTCCACTCTCTGAATATGTTATCCCATCTCCTTCCACTCACTGAATAACTCATCCCATCATCTCCCACTCACTGAATAAGTCCTTCAATCACCTTCTACTCACTGAATGTCCTCCCATCACCTCCCACTCACTGAGTAAGTCCTCCCATCACCTTCCACTCACTGAATAAGTCCTCCCATCATCTCGCACTCACTGAATAAGTCCTCCCATCATCTCCCACGCACTGAATAAGTCATCCCATCAACTCCCACTCACTGAATAAGTCCTCCCATCACCTTCCACTCACTGAATAAGTCCTCCCATCATCTCCCACTCACTGAATAAGTCATCCCATCACCTCCCACTCACTGAATAAGTCATCCCATCACTCCCACTCACTGAATAAGTCCTCCCATCACCTCCCACTCACTGAATAAGTACTCCCATCATCTCTCACTCACTGAATAAGTCCTCCCATCACCTTCCAGTCACTGAATAAGTCATCCCATCACCTTCCACTCACTGAATAAGTCCTTCCATCAACTTCCACTCACTGAATAAGTCATCCCATCACCTCCCACTCACTGAATAATTCCTCCCATCACCTTCCAGTCACTGAATAAGTCATCCCATCACCTTCCACTCACTGAATAAGTCGTCCCATCATCTTCCACTCACTGAATAAGTCCTTCCACCACCTTCCACTCACTGAATAAGTCCTCCCATCATCTTCCACTCAATGAATAAGTCCTCCCATCACCTTCCACTCACTGAATAAGTCCTTACATCACCTCCCACTTACTGAATAAGTCATCCCATCACCTCCCACTCACAGAATAAGTCCTCCCATCACCTTCCATTCACTGAATAAGTCATCCCATCACCTTCCAGTCACTGTATAAATCATCCCATCACCTTGAACTCACTGAATAAGTCCTTCCATCACCTCCCAATCACTGAATAAGTCCTTCCATCACCTCCCACTCACTGAATAATTCATCCTATCACCTCCCACTCACTGAATAAGTCATCCCATCACCTCCCAGTCACTGAATAATTCCTCCCATCACCTCCCACTCACTGAAGAAGACCTCCCATCACCTTCCAGTCACTGAAGAAGTCATCCCATCATCTTCCACTCACTGAATAAGTCCTCCCATCACCTTCCAGTCACTGAATAAGACCTTCCATCAACTTCCACTCACTGAATAAGTCATCCCATCACCTCCCACTCACTGAATAATTCCTCACATCACCTTCCAGTCCCTGAATAAGTCATCCCATCACCTTCCACTCACTGAATAAGTCCTTCCATCAACTTCCACTCACTGAATATGTCGTCCCATCATCTTCCACTCACTGAATAAGTCCTTCCATCACCTTCCACTCACTGAATAAGTCCTCCCATCATCTCCCACTCACTGTAGAAGTCCTCCCATCACCTCCCACTCACTGAAGAAGTCATCGCATCACCTCCCACTCACTGAATAAGTCATCCCATCACCTTCCACTCACTGAATAAGTCATCCCATCACCTTCTACTCTCTGAATAAGTCATCCCATCACCTCCCACTCACTGAATAAGTCATCCCATCACCTTCCAGTCACTGAATAAGTCATCCCATCATCTCCCACTCACTGAATAAGTCCTCCCATCATCTCCCACTCACTGAAGACCTCCCATCACCGTTCAGTCACTGAAGAAGTCATCCCATCATCTTCCACTCACTGAATAAGTCCTCCCATCATCTTCCACTCACTGAATAGGTTATCCCATCTTCTTCCACTCACTGAATAAGTCATCCCATCATCTCCCACTCACTGAATAAGTCCTTCAATCACCTTCTACTGACTGAATGTCCTCCCATCACCTCCCACTCACTAAGTCCTCCCATCACCTTCCACTCACTGAATAAGTCCTCCCATCATCCCCCACTCACTGAATAAGTCCTCCCATCATCTCCCACGCACTGAATAAGTCATCCCATCAACTCCCACTCACTGAATAAGTCCTCCCATCACCTTCCAGTCACTGAATAAGTCCTACCATCACCTTCCAGTCACTGAATATGTCCTACCATCACCTCCCAATCACTGAATAAGTCATCCTATCACCTTCCACTCACTGAATAAGTCCTTCCATCACCTCCCACTCACTGAATAAGTCCTCCCATGACCTTCCAGTCACTGAATAAGTTATCCCATTATCTCCCACTCACTGAATAAGTCCTTCCATCACCTTCCACTCACTGAATAAGACATCCAATCACCTCCCACTCACTGAAGAAGTCCTCCCAACATCTTCCACTCAGTGAATAAGTCATCCCATCATCTCCCACTCACTGAATAAGTCCTCCCATCATCTTCCACTCACTGAATAAGTCCTCCCATCACTTTCCACTCACTGAATAAGTCCTCCCATCATCTCCCACTCACTGATTAAGTCCTCCCATCATCTCCCACTCACTGAATAAGTCCTCCCATCATCTCCCACTCACTGAATAATTCCTCCCATCATCTCCCACTCACTGAATAAGTCCTCCCATCACCTCCCACTCACTGAATAAGTCCTCACATCACCTTCCACTCACTGAATACGTCCTCCCATCACCTCCCAATCACTGAATAAGTCATCCAATCACCTCCTACTCACTGAATAAGTCATCACATCACCTTCCACTCACTGAATAAGTCCTTCCATCACCTTCCACTCACTGAATAAGTCCTTCCATCACCTTCCACTCACTGAACAAGTCCTCCCATCACCCCCCACTCACTGAATAAGTCATCCTATCACCTTCCACTCACTGAATAAGTCCTCCCATCACCTCCCACTCTCTGAATAAGTCATCCCATCACCTCCCACTCACTGAGGAAGTCATCCCATCACCTACCACTCACTGAATAAGTCCTACCATCACCTTCCCGTCACTGAATAAGTCATCCCATCATCTCCCACTCACTGAATAAGTCCTTTAATAACCTTCTACTGACTGAATGTCCTCCCATCACCTCCCACTCACTAAGTCCTCCCATCACCTTCCACTCACTGAATAAGTCCTCCCATCATCCCCCACTCACTGAATAAGTCCTCCCATCATCTCCCACGCACTGAATAAGTCATCCCATCAACTCCCACTCACTGAATAAGTCCTCCCATCACCTTCAACTCACTGAATAAGTCCTCCCATCATCTCCCACTCACTGAAGAAGTCCTCCCATCACCTCCCACTCACTGAAGAAGTCATCGCATCACCTCCCAATCACTGAATAAGTCATCCCATCACCTCCCACTCACTGAATAAGTCATCCCATCACCTTCCACTCACTGAATAAGTCATCCCATCATCTCCCACTCACTGAATATGTGCTCCCATCATCTTCCACTCACTGAATAAGTCCTCCCATCACCTTCCACTCATTGATTGTCGTCCCATCACCTTCCAGTCACTGAATAAGCCCTCCCATCATCTTCCACCCACTGAATATGTCCTCCCATCATCTTCCACTCACTGAATAAGTCCTCCCATCACCTTCCACTCATTGATTGTCCTCCCATCACCTTCCACTTACTGAATAAGTCCTCCCATCATCTCCCACTCACTGAAGAAGTCCTCCCATCACCTCCCACTCACTGAAGAAGGCATCGCATCACCTCCCACTCACTGAATAAGTCATCCCATCACCTTCCACTCACTGAATAAGTCATCCCATCACCTTCCACTCACTGAATAAGTCATCCCATCATCTCCCACTCACTGAATATGTCATCCCATCATCTTCCAGTCACTGAATAAGCCCTCCCATCATCTTCCACCCACTGAATATGTCCTCCCATCATCTTCCACTCACTGAATAAGTCCTCCCATCACCTTCCACTCATTGATTGTCCTCCCATCACCTTCCACTTACTGAATAAGTCCTCCCATCATCTCCCACTCACTGAAGAAGTCCTCCCATCACCTCCCACTCACTGAAGAAGGCATCGCATCACCTCCCACTCACTGAATAAGTCATCCCATCACCTTCCACTCACTGAATAAGTCGTCCCATCACCTTCCACTCACTGAATAAGTCATCCCATCATCTCCCACTCACTGAATATGTCATCCCATCATCTTCCACTCACTGAATAAGTCCTCCCATCAACTTCCACTCACTGAATAAGTCCTCCCATCACCTTCCACTCACTGAATAAGTCCTCCCATCATCTTCCACTCAATGAATAAGTCCTCCCATCATCTCCCACTCACTGAAGACCTCCCATCACCGTTCAGTCACTGAAGAAGTCATCCCATCATCTTCCACTCACTGAATAAGTCCTCCCATCATCTTCCACTCACTGAATAGGTTATCCCATCTTCTTCCACTCACTGAATAAGTCATCCCATCATCTCCCACTCACTGAATAAGTCCTTCAATCACCTTCTACTGACTGAATGTCCTCCCATCACCTCCCACTCACTAAGTCCTCCCATCACCTTCCACTCACTGAATAAGTCCTCCCATCATCCCCCACTCACTGAATAAGTCCTCCCATCATCTCCCACGCACTGAATAAGTCATCCCATCAACTCCCACTCACTGAATAAGTCCTCCCATCACCTTCAACTCACTGAATAAGTCCTCCCATCATCTCCCACTCACTGAATAAGTCCTCCCATCACCTTCCAGTCACTGTATAAATCATCCCATCACCTTCCACTCACTGAATAAGTCCTCCCATCACCTTCCAGTCACTGTATAAATCATCCCATCACCTTGAACTCACTGAATAAGTCCTTCCATCACCTCCCAATCACTGAATAAGTCCTTCCATCACCTCCCACTCACTGAATAATTCATCCTATCACCTCCCACTCACTGAATAAGTCATCCCATCACCTCCCAGTCACTGAATAATTCCTCCCATCACCTCCCACTCACTGAAGAAGACCTCCCATCACCTTCCAGTCACTGAAGAAGTCATCCCATCATCTTCCACTCACTGAATAAGTCCTCCCATCACCTTCCAGTCACTGAATAAGACCTTCCATCAACTTCCACTCACTGAATAAGTCATCCCATCACCTCCCACTCACTGAATAATTCCTCACATCACCTTCCAGTCCCTGAATAAGTCATCCCATCACCTTCCACTCACTGAATAAGTCCTTCCATCAACTTCCACTCACTGAATATGTCGTCCCATCATCTTCCACTCACTGAATAAGTCCTCCCATCATCCCCCACTCACTGAATAAGTCCTCCCATCATCTCCCACGCACTGAATAAGTCATCCCATCAACTCCTACTCACTGAATAAGTCCTCCCATCACCTTCCAGTCACTGAATAAGTCCTACCATCACCTTCCAGTCACTGAATATGTCCTACCATCACCTCCCAATCACTGAATAAGTCATCCTATCACCTTCCACTCACTGAATAAGTCCTTCCATCACCTCCCACTCACTGAATAAGTCCTCCCATGACCTTCCAGTCACTGAATAAGTTATCCCATTATCTCCCACTCACTGAATAAGTCCTTCCATCACCTTCCACTCACTGAATAAGACATCCAATCACCTCCCACTCACTGAAGAAGTCCTCCCAACATCTTCCACTCAGTGAATAAGTCATCCCATCATCTCCCACTCACTGAATAAGTCCTCCCATCATCTTCCACTCACTGAATAAGTCCTCCCATCACTTTCCACTCACTGAATAAGTCCTCCCATCATCTCCCACTCACTGATTAAGTCCTCCCATCATCTCCCACTCACTGAATAAGTCCTCCCATCATCTCCCACTCACTGAATAATTCCTCCCATCATCTCCCACTCACTGAATAAGTCCTCCCATCACCTCCCACTCACTGAATAAGTCCTCACATCACCTTCCACTCACTGAATACATCCTCCCATCACCTCCCAATCACTGAATAAGTCATCCAATCACCTTCCACTCACTGAATAAGTCCTCCCATCACCTCCCACTCTCTGAATAAGTCATCCCATCACCTCCCACTCACTGAGGAAGTCATCCCATCACCTACCACTCACTGAATAAGACCTCCCATCACCTTCCCGTCACTGAATAAGTCATCCCATCATCTGCCACTCACTGAATACGTCATCCCATCATCTCCCACTCACTGAATAAATCCTCCCATCATCTTCCACTCAATGAATAAGTCCTCCCATCACCTTCCACTCACTGAATAAGTCCTTACATCACCTCCCACTTACTGAATAAGTCATCCCATCACCTCCCACTCACTGAATAAGTCCTCCCATCACCTTCCATTCACTGAATAAGTCATCCCATCATCTCCCACTCACTGAATAAGTCATCCCATCATCTCCCACTCACTGAATGAGTCCTCCCATCACCTTCCACTCACTGAATGAGTCCTCCCATCACCTTCCACTCATTGAATAACTCCTCCCATCACCTTCCACTCACTGAATAAGTCCTCTCATCACCTTCCAGACACTGAATAAATCATCCATTCATCTTCCAGTCACTGAATAAATCATCCCATCACCTCCCACTCACTGAATAAGTCATCCCATCACCTTCCACTCACTGAATAAGTCCTTCCATCACCTCCCAATCACTGAATAAGTCCTTCCATCACCTCCCACTCACTGAATAATTAATCCTATCACCTCCCACTCACTGAATAAGTCATCCCATCACCTCCCAGTCACTGAATAATTCCTCCCATCACCTCCCACTCACTGAAGAAGACCTCCCATCACCTTCCAGTCACTGAAGAAGTCATCCCATCATCTTCCACTCACTGAATAAGTCCTCCCATCACCTTCCAGTCACTGAATAAGACCTTCCATCAAATTCCACTCACTGAATAAGTCATCCCATCACCTCCCACACACTGAATAATTCCTCCCATCACCTTCCAGTCCCTGAATAAGTCATCCCATCACCTTCCACTCACTGAATAAGTCCTTCCATCAACTTCCACTCACAGAATAAGTCCTTCCATCACCTCCCACTCACTGAATAATTCATCCTATCACCTCCCACTCACTGAATAAGTCATCCCATCACCTCCCAGTCACTGAATAATTCCTCCCATCACCTCCCACTCACTGAAGAAGACCTCCCATCACCTTCCAGTCACCGAAGAAGTCATCCCATCATCTTCCACTCACTGAATAAGTCCTCCCATCACCTTCCAGTCACTGAATAAGACCTTCCATCAACTTCCACTCACTGAATAAGTCATCCCATCACCTCCCACTCACTGAATAATTCCTCACATCACCTTCCAGTCCCTGAATAAGTCATCCCATCACCTTCCACTCACTGAATAAGTCCTTCCATCAACTTCCACTCACTGAATATGTCGTCCCATCATCTTCCACTCACTGAATAAGTCCTTCCATCACCTTCCACTCACTGAATAAGTCCTCCCATCATCTCCCACTCACTGTAGAAGTCCTCCCATCACCTCCCACTCACTGAAGAAGTCATCGCATCACCTCCCACTCACTGAATAAGTCATCCCATCACCTTCCACTCACTGAATAGGTCATCCCATCACCTTCTACTCTCTGAATAAGTCATCCCATCACCTCCCACTCACTGAATAAGTCATCCCATCAACTTCCAGTCACTGAATAAGTCATCCCATCATCTCCCACTCACTGAATAAGTCCTCCCATCATCTCCCACTCACTGAAGACCTCCCATCACCGTTCAGTCACTGAAGAAGTCATCCCATCATCTTCCACTCACTGAATAAGTCCTCCCATCATCTTCCACTCACTGAATAGGTTATCCCATCTTCTTCCACTCACTGAATAAGTCATCCCATCATCTCCCACTCACTGAATAAGTCCTTCAATCACCTTCTACTGACTGAATGTCCTCCCATCACCTCCCACTCACTAAGTCCTCCCATCACCTTCCACTCACTGAATAAGTCCTCCCATCATCCCCCACTCACTGAATAAGTCCTCCCATCATCTCCCACGCACTGAATAAGTCATCCCATCAACTCCCACTCACTGAATAAGTCCTCCCATCACCTTCCAGTCACTGAATAAGTCCTACCATCACCTTCCAGTCACTGAATATGTCCTACCATCACCTCCCAATCACTGAATAAGTCATCCTATCACCTTCCACTCACTGAATAAGTCCTTCCATCACCTCCCACTCACTGAATAAGTCCTCCCATGACCTTCCAGTCACTGAATAAGTTATCCCATTATCTCCCACTCACTGAATAAGTCCTTCCATCACCTTCCACTCACTGAATAAGACATCCAATCACCTCCCACTCACTGAAGAAGTCCTCCCAACATCTTCCACTCAGTGAATAAGTCATCCCATCATCTCCCACTCACTGAATAAGTCCTCCCATCATCTTCCACTCACTGAATAAGTCCTCCCATCACTTTCCACTCACTGAATAAGTCCTCCCATCATCTCCCACTCACTGATTAAGTCCTCCCATCATCTCCCACTCACTGAATAAGTCCTCCCATCATCTCCCACTCACTGAATAATTCCTCCCATCATCTTCCACTCACTGAATAAGTCATCCCATCATCTCCCACTCACTGAATAAGTCCTCCCATCACCTCCCACTCACTGAATAAGTCCTCACATCACCTTCCACTCACTGAATACGTCCTCCCATCACCTTCCACTCACTGAATAAGTCCTTCCATCACCTTCCACTCACTGAACAAGTCCTCCCATCACCCCCCACTCACTGAACAAGTCATCCTATCACCTTCCACTCACTGAATAAGTCCTCCCATCACCTCCCACTCTCTGAATAAGTCATCCCATCACCTCCCACTCACTGAGGAAGTCATCCCATCACCTACCACTCACTGAATAAGTCCTCCCATCACCTTCCCGTCACTGAATAAGTCATCCCATCATCTGCCACTCACTGAATACGTCATCCCATCATCTCCCACTCACTGAATAAATCCTCCCATCATCTTCCACTCAATGAATAAGTCCTCCCATCACCTTCCACTCACTGAATAAGTCCTTACATCACCTCCCACTTACTGAATAAGTCATCCCATCACCTCCCACTCACTGAATAAGTCCTCCCATCACCTTCCATTCACTGAATAAGTCATCCCATCATCTCCCACTCACTGAATAAGTCCTCCCATCATCTCCCACTCACTGAATAATTCCTCCCATCATCTTCCACTCACTGAATAAGTCATCCCATCATCTCCCACTCACTGAATAAGTCCTCCCATCACCTCCCACTCACTGAATAAGTCCTCACATCACCTTCCACTCACTGAATACGTCCTCCCATCACCTTCCACTCACTGAATAAGTCCTTCCATCACCTTCCACTCACTGAACAAGTCCTCCCATCACCCCCCACTCACTGAATAAGTCATCCTATCACCTTCCACTCACTGAATAAGTCCTCCCATCACCTCCCACTCTCTGAATAAGTCATCCCATCACCTCCCACTCACTGAGGAAGTCATCCCATCACCTACCACTCACTGAATAAGTCCTCCCATCACCTTCCCGTCACTGAATAAGTCATCCCATCATCTGCCACTCACTGAATACGTCATCCCATCATCTCCCACTCACTGAATAAATCCTCCCATCATCTTCCACTCAATGAATAAGTCCTCCCATCACCTTCCACTCACTGAATAAGTCCTTACATCACCTCCCACTTACTGAATAAGTCATCCCATCACCTCCCACTCACTGAATAAGTCCTCCCATCACCTTCCATTCACTGAATAAGTCATCCCATCATCTCCCACTCACTGAATAAGTCATCCCATCATCTCCCACTCACTGAATGAGTCCTCCCATCACCTTCCACTCACTGAATGAGTCCTCCCATCACCTTCCACTCATTGAATAACTCCACCCATCACCTTCCACTCACTGAATAAGTCCTCTCATCACCTTCCAGACACTGAATAAATCATCCATTCATCTTCCAGTCACTGAATAAATCATCCCATCACCTCCCACTCACTGAATAAGTCATCCCATCACCTTCCACTCACTGAATAAGTCCTTCCATCACCTCCCAATCACTGAATAAGTCCTTCCATCACCTCCCACTCACTGAATAATTAATCCTATCACCTCCCACTCACTGAATAAGTCATCCCATCACCTCCCAGTCACTGAATAATTCCTCCCATCACCTCCCACTCACTGAAGAAGACCTCCCATCACCTTCCAGTCACTGAAGAAGTCATCCCATCATCTTCCACTCACTGAATAAGTCCTCCCATCACCTTCCATTCACTGAATAAGTCCTCCCATCATCTCCCACTCACTGAATAAGTCCTCCCATCATCTCCCACTCACTGAATAATTCCTCCCATCATCTTCCACTCACTGAATAAGTCATCCCATCATCTCCCACTCACTGAATAAGTCCTCCCATCACCTCCCACTCACTGAATAAGTCCTCACATCACCTTCCACTCACTGAATACGTCCTCCCATCACCTTCCACTCACTGAATAAGTCCTTCCATCACCTTCCACTCACTGAACAAGTCCTCCCATCACCCCCCACTCACTGAATAAGTCATCCTATCACCTTCCACTCACTGAATAAGTCCTCCCATCACCTCCCACTCTCTGAATAAGTCATCCCATCACCTCCCACTCACTGAGGAAGTCATCCCATCACCTACCACTCACTGAATAAGTCCTCCCATCACCTTCCCGTCACTGAATAAGTCATCCCATCATCTGCCACTCACTGAATACGTCATCCCATCATCTCCCACTCACTGAATAAATCCTCCCATCATCTTCCACTCAATGAATAAGTCCTCCCATCACCTTCCACTCACTGAATAAGTCCTTACATCACCTCCCACTTACTGAATAAGTCATCCCATCACCTCCCACTCACTGAATAAGTCCTCCCATCACCTTCCATTCACTGAATAAGTCATCCCATCATCTCCCACTCACTGAATAAGTCATCCCATCATCTCCCACTCACTGAATGAGTCCTCCCATCACCTTCCACTCACTGAATGAGTCCTCCCATCACCTTCCACTCATTGAATAACTCCTCCCATCACCTTCCACTCACTGAATAAGTCCTCTCATCACCTTCCAGACACTGAATAAATCATCCATTCATCTTCCAGTCACTGAATAAATCATCCCATCACCTCCCACTCACTGAATAAGTCATCCCATCACCTTCCACTCACTGAATAAGTCCTTCCATCACCTCCCAATCACTGAATAAGTCCTTCCATCACCTCCCACTCACTGAATAATTAATCCTATCACCTCCCACTCACTGAATAAGTCATCCCATCACCTCCCAGTCACTGAATAATTCCTCCCATCACCTCCCACTCACTGAAGAAGACCTCCCATCACCTTCCAGTCACTGAAGAAGTCATCCCATCATCTTCCACTCACTGAATAAGTCCTCCCATCACCTTCCAGTCACTGAATAAGACCTTCCATCAACTTCCACTCACTGAATAAGTCATCCCATCACCTCCCACACTCTGAATAATGCCTCCCATCACCTTCCAGTCCCTGAATAAGTCATCCCATCACCTTCCACTCACTGAATAAGTCCTTCCATCAACTTCCACTCACAGAATATGTCGTCCCATCATCTTCCACTCACTGAATAAGTCCTTCCATCACCTTCCACTCACTGAATAAGTCCTCCCATCATCTCCCACTCATTGTAGAAGTCCTCCCATCACCTCCCACTCACTGAAGAAGTCATCGCATCACCTCCCACTCACTGAATAAGTCATCCCATCACCTTCCACTCACTGAATAAGTCATCCCATCACCTTCCACTCTCTGAATAAGTCATCCCATCACCTCCCACTCACTGAATAAGTCATCCCATCACCTTCCAGTCACTGAATAAATCATCCCATCATCTCCCACTCACTGAATAAGGTCTGCCATCATCTCCCACTCACTGAAGACCTCCCATCACCGTTCAGTCACTGAAGAAGTCATCCCATCATCTTCCACTCACTGAATAAGTCCTCCCATCATCTTCCACTCACTGAATAGGTTATCCCATCTTCTTCCACTCACTGAATAAGTCATCCCATCATCTCCCACTCACTGAATAAGTCCTTCAATCACCTTCTACTGACTGAATGTCCTCCCATCACCTCCCACTCACTAAGTCCTCCCATCACCTTCCACTCACTGAATAAGTCCTCCCATCATCCCCCACTCACTGAATAAGTCCTCCCATCATCTCCCACGCACTGAATAAGTCATCCCATCAACTCCCACTCACTGAATAAGTCCTCCCATCACCTTCAACTCACTGAATAAGTCCTCCCATCATCTCCCACTCACTGAATAAGTCCTCCCATCCCCTTCCAGTCACTGTATAAATCATCCCATCACCTTCCACTGACTGAATAAGTCCTCCCATCATCTCCCACTCACTGAATAAGTCATCCCATCACCTCCCACTCACTGAATAAATCATACCATAACCTTCCACTCACTGAATAAGTCCTTCCATCACCTCCCACTCAGTGAATAAGTCATCCCATCACCTTCCACTCACTGAATAAGTCATCCCATCACCTCCCACTCACTGAATAAGTCATCCCATCATCTCTCACTCACTGAATAAGTCATCCCATCACTCCCACTCATTGAATAAGTCCTCCCATCATCTCTCACTCACTGAATAAGTCCTCCCATCACCTTCCAGTCACTGAATAAGTCATCCCATCACCTTCCACTCACTGAATAAGTCCTTCCATCAACTTCCACTCACTGAATAAGTCATCCCATCACCTCCCACTCACTGAATAATTCCTCCCATCACCTTCCAGTCACTGAATAAGTCATCCCATCACCTTCCACACACTGAATAAGTCGTCCCATCATCTTCCACTCACTGAATAAGTCCTTCCATCACCTTCCACTCACTGAATAAGTCCTCCCATCATCTCCCACTCACTGAAGAAGTCCTCCCATCACCTCCCACTCACTGAAGAAGTCATCGCATCACCTCCCACTCACTGAATAAGTCATCCCATCACCTTCCACTCACTGAATAAGTCATCCCATCACCTTCCACTCACTGAATAAGTCATCCCATCATCTCCCACTAACTGAATATGTCCTCCCATCATCTTCCACTCACTGAATAAGTCCTCCCATCACCTTCCACTCATTGATTGTCCTCCCATCACCTTCCAGTCACTGAATAAGCACTCCCATCATCTTCCACCCACTGAATAAGTCCTCCCATCACCTTCCAGTCACTGAATAAGTCATCCCATCATCTCCCACTAACTGAATACGTCCTGCCATCACCTCACACTCACTGAAGAAGACCTCCCATCACCTTCCAGTCACTGAAGAAGTCATCCCATCATCTTCCACTCACTGAATAAGTCCTCCCATCATCTTCCACTCACTGAATAGGTTATCCCGTCTCCTTCCACTCACTGAATAAGTCATCCCATCACCTTCCACTCACTGAATAAGTCCTTCCATCAACTTCCACTCACTGAATATGTCGTCCCATCATCTTCCACTCACTGAATAAGTCCTTCCATCACCTTCCACTCACTGAATAAGTCCTCCCATCATCTCCCACTCACTGTAGAAGTCCTCCCATCACCTCCCACTCACTGAAGAAGTCATCGCATCACCTCCCACTCACTGAATAAGTCATCCCATCACCTTCCACTCACTGAATAAGTCATCCCATCACCTTCCACTCTCTGAATAAGTCATCCCATCACCTCCCACTCACTGAATAAGTCATCCCATCACCTTCCAGTCACTGAATAAGTCATCCCATCATCTCCCACTCACTGAATAAGTCCTCCCATCATCTCCCACTCACTGAAGACCTCCCATCACCGTTCAGTCACTGAAGAAGTCATCCCATCATCTTCCACTCACTGAATAAGTCCTCCCATCATCTTCCACTCACTGAATAGGTTATCCCATCTTCTTCCACTCACTGAATAAGTCATCCCATCATCTCCCACTCACTGAATAAGTCCTTCAATCACCTTCTACTGACTGAATGTCCTCCCATCACCTCCCACTCACTAAGTCCTCCCATCACCTTCCACTCACTGAATAAGTCCTCCCATCATCCCCCACTCACTGAATAAGTCCTCCCATCATCTCCCACGCACTGAATAAGTCATCCCATCAACTCCCACTCACTGAATAAGTCCTCCCATCACCTTCAACTCACTGAATAAGTCCTCCCATCATCTCCCACTCACTGAATAAGTCCTCCCATCCCCTTCCAGTCACTGTATAAATCATCCCATCACCTTCCACTCACTGAATAAGTCCTCCCATCATCTCCCACTCACTGAATAAGTCATCCCATCACCTCCCACTCACTGAATAAGTCATCCCATCAATCCCACTCATTGAATAAGTCCTCCCATCATCTCTCACTCACTGAATAAGTCCTCCCATCACCTTCCAGTCACTGAATAAGTCATCCCATCACCTTCCACTCACTGAATAAGTCCTTCCATCAACTTCCACTCACTGAATAAGTCATCCCATCACCTCCCACTCACTGAATAATTCCTCCCATCACCTTCCAGTCACTGAATAAGTCATCCCATCACCTTCCACACACTGAATAAGTCGTCCCATCATCTTCCACTCACTGAATAAGTCCTTCCATCACCTTCCACCCACTGAATAATTCCTCCCATCATCTCCCACTCACTGAAGAAGTCCTCCCATCACCTCCCACTCACTGAAGAAGTCATCGCATCACCTCCCACTCACTGAATAAGTCATCCCATCACCTTCCACTCACTGAATAAGTCATCCCATCACCTTCCACTCACTGAATAAGTCATCCCATCATCTCCCACTCACTGAATATGTCCTCCTATCATCTTCCACTCACTGAATAAGTCCTCCCATCACCTTCCACTCATTGATTGTCCTCCCATCACCTTCCAGTCACTGAATAAGCCCTCCCATCATCTTCCACCCACTGAATAAGTCCTCCCATCACCTTCCAGTCACTGAATAAGTCATCCCATCATCTCCCACTAACTGAATACGTCCTCCCATCACCTCCCACTCACTGAAGAAGACCTCCCATCACCTTCCAGTCACTGAAGAAGTCATCCCATCATCTTCCACTCACTGAATAAGTCCTCCCATCATCTTCCACTCACTGAATAGGTTATCCTGTCTCCTTCCACTCACTGAATAAGTCATCACATCATCTCCCACTCACTGAATAAGTCCTCCCATCACCTTCCTGTCACTGAATAAATCATCCCATCACCTTCCACTCACTGAATAAGACCTCCCATCATCTCCCACTCACTGAATAAGTCATCCCATCACCTCCCACTCACTGAATAAATCATACCATCACCTTCCACTCACTGAATAAGTCCTTCCATCACCTCCCACTCACTGAATAAGTCATCCCATCACCTTCCACTCACTGAATAAGTCATCCCATCACCTCCCACTCACTGAATAAGTCATCCCATCACCTCTCACTCACTGAATAAGTCATCCCATCACCTCCCACTCACTGAATAAGTCATCCCATCACTCCCACTCACTGAATAAGTCCTCCCATCACCTCCCACTCACTGAATAAGTACTCCCATCATCTCTCACTCACTGAATAAGTCATTCCATCACCTTCCAGTCACTGAATAAGTCATCCCATCACCTCCCACTCACTGAATAAGTCCTTCCATCAGCTCCCACTCACTGAATAAGTCATCCCATCACCTCCCACTCACTGAATAATTACTCCCATCACCTTCCAGTCACTGAATAAGTCATCCCATCACCTTCGACTCACTGAATAAGTCGTCCCATCATCTTCCACTCACTGAATAAGTCCTTCCATCACCTTCCACTTACTGAATAAGTCCTCCCATCATCTCCCACTCACTGAAGAAGTCCTCCCATCACCTCCCACTCACTGAAGAAGGCATCGCATCACCTCCCACTCACTGAATAAGTCATCCCATCACCTTCCACTCACTGAATAAGTCATCCCATCACCTTCCACTCACTGAATAAGTCATCCCATCATCTCCCACTCACTGAATATGTCATCCCATCATCTTCCACTCACTGAATAAGTCCTCCCATCACCTTCCACTCATTGAATAAGTCCTCCCATCACCTTCCAGTCACTGAATAAGCACTCCCATCATCTTCCACCCACTGAATAAGTCCTCCCATCACCTTCCAGTCACTGAATAAGTCATCCCATCATCTCCCACTCACTGAATACGTCCTCCCATCACCTCCCACTCACTGAAGAAGACCTCCCATCACCTTCCAGTCACTGAAGAAGTCATCCCATCATCTTCCACTCACTGAATAAGTCCTCCCATCATCTTCCACTCACTGAATAAGTTATCCCATCTCCTTCCACTCACTGAATAAGTCATCCCATCATCTCCCACTCACTGAATAAGTCCTTCAATCACCTTCTTCTCACTGAATGTCCTCCCATCACCTCCCACTCACTGAGTAAGTCCTCCCATCACCTTCCACTCACTGAATAAGTCCTCCCATCATCTCCCACTCACTGAATAAGTCCTCCCATCATCTCCCACGCACTGAATAAGTCATCCCATCAACTCCCACTCACTGAATAAGTCCTCCCATCACCTTCCACTCCCTGAATAAGTCCTCCCATCATCTCCCACTCACTGAATAAGTCCTCCCATCACCTTCCAGTCACTGAATAAATCATCCCTTCACCTTCCACTCACTGAATAAGTCCTTCCATCACCTCCCACTCACTGAATAAGTGATCCCATCACCTTCCATTCACTGAATAAGTCATCCCATCACCTCCCACTCACTGAATAAGTCATCCCATCACCTCTCACTCACTGAATAAGTCATCCCATCACCTCCCACTCACTGAATAAGTCATCCCATCACTCCCACTCACTGAATAAGTCCTCCCATCACCTTCCAGTCACTGAATAAGTCCTTCCATCAACTTCCACTCACTGAATAAATCATCCCATCACCTTCCACTCACTGAATAAGTCCCCCCATCATCTCCCACTCACTGAATAAGTCATCCCATCACCTCCCACTCACTGAATAAATCATACCATCACCTTCCACTCACTGAATAAGTCATCCCATCACCTTCCACTCACTGAATAAGTCATCCCATCACCTCCCACTCACTGAATAAGTCATCCCATCACCTCCCACTCACTGAATAAGTCATCCCATCACCTCCCACTCACTGAATAAGTGATCCCATCACTCCCACTCACTGAATAAGTCCTCCCATCACCTCCCACTCACTGAATAAGTCATCCCATCACCTTCCACTCACTGAATAAGTCATCCCATCACCTTCCACTCACTGAATAAGTCCTTCCATCAACTTCCACTCACTGAATAAGTCATCCCATCACCTCCCACTCACTGAATAATTCCTCCCATCACCTTCCAGTCACTGAATAAGTCATCCCATCACCTTCCACTCACTGAATAAGTCCTCCCATCACCTTGCAGTCACTGAATAAGCCCTCCCATCATCTTCCACCCACTGAATAAGTCCTCCCATCACCTTCCAGTCACTGAATAAGTCATCCCATCATCTCCCACTCACTGAATACGTCCTCCCATCACCTCCCACTCACTGAAGAAGACCTCCCATCACCTTCCAGTCACTGAAGAAGTCATCCCATCATCTTCCACTCACTGAATAAGTCCTCCCATCATCTTCCACTCACTGAATAGGTTATCCCATCTCCTTCCAATCACTGAATAAGTCATCCCATCACCTCCCACTCACTGAATAATTCCTCCCATCATCTCCCACTCACTGAAGAAGTCCTCCCATCACCTCCCACTCACTGAAGAAGTCATCGCATCACCTCCCACTCACTGAATAAGTCATCCCATCACCTTCCACTCACTGAATAAGTCATCCCATCACCTTCCACTCACTGAATAAGTCATCCCATCATCTCCCACTCACTGAATATGTCCTCCCATCATCTTCCACTCACTGAATAAGTCCTCCCATCACCTTCCACTCATTGATTGTCCTCCCATCACCTTCCAGTCACTGAATAAGCCCTCCCATCATCTTCCACCCACTGAATAAGTCCTCCCATCACCTTCCAGTCACTGAATAAGTCATCCCATCATCTCCCACTAACTGAATTCGTCCTCCCATCACCTCCCACTCACTGAAGAATACCTCCCATCACCTTCCAGTCACTGAAGAAGTCATCCCATCATCTTCCACTCACTGAATAAGTCCTCCCATCATCTTCCACTCACTGAATAGGTTATCCTGTCTCCTTCCACTCACTGAATAAGTCATCACATCATCTCCCACTCACTGAATAAGTCCTCCCATCACCTTCCTGTCACTGAATAAATCATCCCATCACCTTCCACTCACTGAATAAGACCTCCCATCATCTCCCACTCACTGAATAAGTCATCCCATCACCTCCCACTCACTGAATAAATCATACCATCACCTTCCACTCACTGAATAAGTCCTTCCATCACCTCCCACTCACTGAATAAGTCATCCCATCACCTTCCACTCACTGAATAAGTCATCCCATCACCTCCCACTCACTGAATAAGTCATCCCATCACCTCTCACTCACTGAATAAGTCATCCCATCACCTCCCACTCACTGAATAAGTCATCCCATCACTGCCACTCACTGAATAAGTCCTCCCATCACCTCCCACTCACTGAATAAGTACTCCCATCATCTCTCACTCACTGAATAAGTCATTCCATCACCTTCCAGTCACTGAATAAGTCATCCCATCACCTCCCACTCACTGAATAAGTCCTTCCATCAGCTCCCACTCACTGAATAAGTCATCCCATCACCTCCCACTCACTGAATAATTACTCCCATCACCTTCCAGTCACTGAATAAGTCATCCCATCACCTTCGACTCACTGAATAAGTCGTCCCATCATCTTCCACTCACTGAATAAGTCCTTCCATCACCTTCCACTTACTGAATAAGTCCTCCCATCATCTCCCACTCACTGAAGAAGTCCTCCCATCACCTCCCACTCACTGAATAAGGCATCGCATCACCTCCCACTCACTGAATAAGTCATCCCATCACCTTCCACTCACTGAATAAGTCATCCCATCACCTTCCACTCACTGAATAAGTCATCCCATCATCTCCCACTCACTGAATATGTCATCCCATCATCTTCCACTCACTGAATAAGTCCTCCCATCACCTTCCACTCATTGAATAAGTCCTCCCATCACCTTCCAGTCACTGAATAAGCACTCCCATCATCTTCCACCCACTGAATAAGTCCTCCCATCACCTTCCAGTCACTGAATAAGTCATCCCATCATCTCCCACTCACTGAATACGTCCTCCCATCACCTCCCACTCACTGAAGAAGACCTCCCATCACCTTCCAGTCACTGAAGAAGTTATCCCATCATCTTCCACTCACTGAATAAGTTCTCCCATCATCTTCCACTCACTGAATAAGTTATCCCATCTCCTTCCACTCACTGAATAAGTCATCCCATCATCTCCCACTCACTGAATAAGTCCTTCAATCACCTTCTTCTCACTGAATGTCCTCCCATCACCTCCCACTCACTGAGTAAGTCCTCCCATCACCTTCCACTCACTGAATAAGTCCTCCCATCATCTCCCACTCACTGAATAAGTCCTCCCATCACCTTCCAGTCACTGAATAAATCATCCCTTCACCTTCCACTCACTGAATAAGTCCTTCCATCACCTCCCACTCACTGAATAAGTGATCCCATCACCTTCCATTCACTGAATAAGTCATCCCATCACCTCCCACTCACTGAATAAGTCATCCCATCACCTCTCACTCACTGAATAAGTCATCCCATCACCTCCCACTCACTGAATAAGTCATCCCATCACTCCCACTCACTGAATAAGTACTCCCATCATCTCTCACTCACTGAATAAGTCATCCCATCACCTCTCACTCACTGAATAAGTCATCCCATCACCTCCCACTCACTGAATAAGTCATCCCATCACTCCCACTCACTGAATAAGTCCTCCCATCACCTCCCACTCACTGAATAAGTACTCCCATCATCTCTCACTCACTGAATAAGTCATTCCATCACCTTCCAGTCACTGAATAAGTCATCCCATCACCTCCCACTCACTGAATAAGTCCTTCCATCAGCTCCCACTCACTGAATAAGTCATCCCATCACCTCCCACTCACTGAATAATTACTCCCATCACCTTCCAGTCACTGAATAAGTCATCCCATCACCTTCGACTCACTGAATAAGTCGTCCCATCATCTTCCACTCACTGAATAAGTCCTTCCATCACCTTCCACTTACTGAATAAGTCCTCCCATCATCTCCCACTCACTGAAGAAGTCCTCCCATCACCTCCCACTCACTGAAGAAGGCATCGCATCACCTCCCACTCACTGAATAAGTCATCCCATCACCTTCCACTCACTGAATAAGTCATCCCATCACCTTCCACTCACTGAATAAGTCATCCCATCATCTCCCACTCACTGAATATGTCATCCCATCATCTTCCACTCACTGAATAAGTCCTCCCATCACCTTCCACTCATTGAATAAGTCCTCCCATCACCTTCCAGTCACTGAATAAGCCCTCCCATCATCTTCCACCCACTGAATAAGTCCTCCCATCACCTTCCAGTCACTGAATAAGTCATCCCATCATCTCCCACTCACTGAATACGTCCTCCCATCACCTCCCACTCACTGAAGAAGACCTCCCATCACCTTCCAGTCACTGAAGAAGTCATCCCATCATCTTCCACTCACTGAATAAGTCCTCCCATCATCTTCCACTCACTGAATAAGTTATCCCATCTCCTTCCACTCACTGAATAAGTCATCCCATCATCTCCCACTCACTGAATAAGTCCTTCAATCACCTTCTTCTCACTGAATGTCCTCCCATCACCTCCCACTCACTGAGTATGTCCTCCCATCACCTTCCACTCACTGAATAAGTCCTCCCATCATCTCCCACTCACTGAATAAGTCCTCCCATCATCTCCCACGCACTGAATAAGTCATCCCATCAACTCCCACTCACTGAATAAGTCCTCCCATCACCTTCCACTCACTGAATAAGTCCTCCCATCATCTCCCACTCACTGAATAAGTCCTCCCATCACCTTCCAGTCACTGAATAAATCATCCCTTCACCTTCCACTCACTGAATAAGTCCTTCCATCACCTCCCACTCACTGAATAAGTGATCCCATCACCTTCCATTCACTGAATAAGTCATCCCATCACCTCCCACTCACTGAATAAGTCATCCCATCACCTCTCACTCACTGAATAAGTCATCCCATCACCTCCCACTCACTGAATAAGTCATCCCATCACTCCCACTCACTGAATAAGTCCTCCCATCACCTTCCAGTCACTGAATAAGTCCTTCCATCAACTTCCACTCACTGAATAAATCATCCCATCACCTTCCACTCACTGAATAAGTCCCCCCATCATCTCCCACTCACTGAATAAGTCATCCCATCACCTCCCACTCACTGAATAAATCATACCATCACCTTCCACTCACTGAATAAGTCATCCTATCACCTTCCACTCACTGAATAAGTCATCCCATCACCTCCCACTCACTGAATAAGTCATCCCATCACCTCCCACTCACTGAATAAGTGATCCCATCACTCCCACTCACTGAATAAGTCCTCCCATCACCTCCCACTCACTGAATAAGTCATCCCATCACCTTCCACTCACTGAATAAGTCCTTCCATCAACTTCCACTCACTGAATAAGTCATCCCATCACCTCCCACTCACTGAATAATTCCTCCCATCACCTTCCAGTCACTGAATAAGTCATCCCATCACCTTCCACTCACTGAATAAGTCCTTCCATCAACTTCCACTCACTGAATAAGTCATCCCATCACCTCCCACTCACTGAATAATTCCTCCCATCACCTTCCAGTCACTGAATAAGTCATCCCATCACCTTCCACTCACTGAATAAGTCCTCCCATCACCTTGCAGTCACTGAATAAGCCCTCCCATCATCTTCCACCCACTGAATAAGTCCTCCCATCACCTTCCAGTCACTGAATAAGTCATCCCATCATCTCCCACTCACTGAATACGTCCTCCCATCACCTCCCACTCACTGAAGAAGACCTCCCATCACCTTCCAGTCACTGAAGAAGTCATCCCATCATCTTCCACTCACTGAATAAGTCCTCCCATCATCTTCCACTCACTGAATAGGTTATCCCATCTCCTTCCAATCACTGAATAAGTCATCCCATCACCTCCCACTCACTGAATAAGTCATCCCATCACCTTCCACTCACTGAATAAGTCATCCCATCACCTTCCACTCTCTGAATAAGTCATACCATCACCTCCCACTCACTGAATGAGTCATCCCATCACCTCCCACTCACTGAATAAGTCATCCCATCACCTTCCACTCACTGAATAAGTCATCCCATCATCTCCCACTCACTGAATATGTCCTCCCATCATCTTCCACTCACTGAATAAGTCCTCCCATCACCTTCCACTCACTGAATAAGTCCTCCCATCATCTTCCACCCACTGAATAAGTCCTCCCATCACCTTCCAGTCACTGAATAAGTCATCCCATCACCTTCCACTCATTGAATAACTCCTCCCATCACCTTCCACTCACTGAATAAGTCCTCCCATCACCTTCCTGTCAGTGAATAAGTCGTCCCATCATCTTCCACTCACTGAATAAGTCCTTCCATCACCTTCCACTCACTGAATACGTCCTCCCATCATCTCCCACTCACTGAAGAAGTCCTCCCATCACCTCCCACTCACTGAAGAAGTCATCGCATCACCTCCCACTCACTGAATAAGTCATCCCATCACCTTCCACTCACTGAATAAGTCATCCCATCATCTCCCACTCACTGAATATGTCCTCCCATCATCTTCCACTCACTGAATAAGTCCTCCCATCACCTTCCACTCATTGATTGTCCTCCCATCACCTTCCAGTCACTGAATAAGCCCTCCCATCATCTCCCACTAACTGAATACGTCCTCCCATCACCTCCCACTCACTGAAGAAGACCTCCCATCACCTTCCAGTCACTGAAGAAGTCATCTCATCATCTTCCACTCACTGAATAAGTCCTCCCATCATCTTCCACTCACTGAATAGGTTATCCCGTCTCCTTCCACTCACTGAATAAGTCATCCCATCATCTCCCACTCACTGAATAAGTCCTCCCATCACCTTCCAGTCACTGAATAAATCATCCCATCACCTTCCACTCACTGAATAAGTCCTCCCATCATCTCCCACTCACTGAATAAGTCATCCCATCACCTCCCACTCACTGAATAAATCATACCATCACCTTCCACTCACTGAATAAGTCCTTCCATCACCTCCCACTCACTGAATAAGTCATCCCATCACCTTCCACTCACTGAATAAGTCATCCCATCACCTCCGACTCACTGAATAAGTCATCCCATCACCTCTCACTCACTGAATAAGTCATCCCATCACCTCCCACTCACTGAATAAGTCATCCCATCACTCCCACTCACTGAATAAGTCCTCCCATCACCTCCCACTCACTGAATAAGTACTCCCATCATCTCTCACTCACTGAATAAGTCATTCCATCACCTTCCAGTCACTGAATAAGTCATCCCATCACCTCCCACTCACTGAATAAGTCCTTCCATCAGCTCCCACTCACTGAATAAGTCATCCCATCACCTCCCACTCACTGAATAATTACTCCCATCACCTTCCAGTCACTGAATAAGTCATCCCATCACCTTCCACTCACTGAATAAGTCGTCCCATCATCTTCCACTCACTGAATAAGTCCTTCCATCACCTTCCCCTTACTGAATAAGTCCTCCCATCATCTCCCACTCACTGAAGAAGTCCTCCCATCACCTCCCACTCACTGAAGAAGGCATCGCATCACCTCCCACTCACTGAATAAGTCATCCCATCACCTTCCACTCACTGAATAAGTCATCCCATCACCTTCCACTCACTGAATAAGTCATCCCATCATCTCCCACTCACTGAATATGTCATCCCATCATCTTCCACTCACTGAATAAGTCCTCCCATCACCTTCCACTCATTGAATAAGTCCTCCCATCACCTTCCAGTCACTGAATAAGCCCTCCCATCATCTTCCACCCACTGAATAAGTCCTCCCATCACCTTCCAGTCACTGAATAAGTCATCCCATCATCTCCCACTCACTGAATACGTCCTCCCATCACCTCCCACTCACTGAAGAAGACCTCCCATCACCTTCCAGTCACTGAAGAAGTCATCCCATCATCTTCCACTCACTGAATAAGTCCTCCCATCATCTTCCACTCACTGAATAAGTTATCCCATCTCCTTCCACTCACTGAATAAGTCATCCCATCATCTCCCACTCACTGAATAAGTCCTTCAATCACCTTCTTCTCACTGAATGTCCTCCCATCACCTCCCACTCACTGAGTAAGTCCTCCCATCACCTTCCACTCACTGAATAAGTCCTCCCATCATCTCCCACTCAGTGAATAAGTCCTCACATCATCTCCCACGCACTGAATAAGTCATCCCATCAACTCCCACTCACTGAATAAGTCCTCCCATCACCTTCCACTCACTGAATAAGTCCTTCCATCACCTTCCACTCACTGAATAAGTCATCCCATCACCACCCACTCACTGAATAAGTCATCCCATCACCTCCCACTTTCTGAATAAGTCATCCCATCACCTTCCACTCACTGAATAAGTCATCCCATCATCTCCCACTCACTGAATATGTCCTCCCATCATCTTCCACTCACTGAATAAGTCCTCCCATCACCTTCCACTCATTGATTGTCCTCCCATCACCTTCCAGTCACTGAATAAGCCCTCCCATCACCTTCCAGTCACTGAATAAGTCATCCCATCATCTCCCACTAACTGAATACGTCCTCCCATCACCTCCCACTCACTGAAGAAGACCTCCCATCACCTTCCAGTCACTGAAGAAGTCATCTCATCATCTTCCACTCACTGAATAAGTCCTCCCATCATCTTCCACTCACTGAATAGGTTATCCCGTCTCCTTCCACTCACTGAATAAGTCATCCCATCATCTCCCACTCACTGAATAAGTCCTCCCATCACCTTCCAGTCACTGAATAAATCATCCCATCACCTTCCACTCACTGAATAAGTCCTCCCATCATCTCCCACTCACTGAATAAGTCATCCCATCACCTCCCACTCACTGAATAAATCATACCATCACCTTCCACTCACTGAATAAGTCCTTCCATCACCTCCCACTCACTGAATAAGTCATCCCATCACCTTCCACTCACTGAATAAGTCATCCCATCACCTCCGACTCACTGAATAAGTCATCCCATCACCTCTCACTCACTGAATAAGTCATCCCATCACCTCCCACTCACTGAATAAGTCATCCCATCACTCCCACTCACTGAATAAGTCCTCCCATCACCTCCCACTCACTGAATAAGTACTCCCATCATCTCTCACTCACTGAATAAGTCATTCCATCACCTTCCAGTCACTGAATAAGTCATCCCATCACCTCCCACTCACTGAATAAGTCCTTCCATCAGCTCCCACTCACTGAATAAGTCATCCCATCACCTCCCACTCACTGAATAATTACTCCCATCACCTTCCAGTCACTGAATAAGTCATCCCATCACCTTCCACTCACTGAATAAGTCGTCCCATCATCTTCCACTCACTGAATAAGTCCTTCCATCACCTTCCCCTTACTGAATAAGTCCTCCCATCATCTCCCACTCACTGAAGAAGTCCTCCCATCACCTCCCACTCACTGAAGAAGGCATCGCATCACCTCCCACTCACTGAATAAGTCATCCCATCACCTTCCACTCACTGAATAAGTCATCCCATCACCTTCCACTCACTGAATAAGTCATCCCATCATCTCCCACTCACTGAATATGTCATCCCATCATCTTCCACTCACTGAATAAGTCCTCCCATCACCTTCCACTCATTGAATAAGTCCTCCCATCACCTTCCAGTCACTGAATAAGCCCTCCCATCATCTTCCACCCACTGAATAAGTCCTCCCATCACCTTCCAGTCACTGAATAAGTCATCCCATCATCTCCCACTCACTGAATACGTCCTCCCATCACCTCCCACTCACTGAAGAAGACCTCCCATCACCTTCCAGTCACTGAAGAAGTCATCCCATCATCTTCCACTCACTGAATAAGTCCTCCCATCATCTTCCACTCACTGAATAAGTTATCCCATCTCCTTCCACTCACTGAATAAGTCATCCCATCATCTCCCACTCACTGAATAAGTCCTTCAATCACCTTCTTCTCACTGAATGTCCTCCCATCACCTCCCACTCACTGAGTAAGTCCTCCCATCACCTTCCACTCACTGAATAAGTCCTCCCATCATCTCCCACTCAGTGAATAAGTCCTCACATCATCTCCCACGCACTGAATAAGTCATCCCATCAACTCCCACTCACTGAATAAGTCCTCCCATCACCTTCCACTCACTGAATAAGTCCTCCCATCATCTCCCACTCACTGAATAAGTCCTCCCATCACCTTCCAGTCACTAAATAAATCATCCCATCACCTTCCACTCACTGAATAAGTCCTTCCATCACCTCCCACTCACTGAATAAGTGATCCCATCACCTTCCATTCACTGAATAAGTCATCCCATCACCTCCCACTCACTGAATAAGTCATCCCATCACCTCTCACTCACTGAATAGGTCATCCCATCACCTCCCACTCACTGAATAAGTCATCCCATCACTCCCACTCACTGAATAAGTCCTCCCATCACCTTCCAGTCACTGAATAAGTCCTTCCATCAACTTCCACTCACTGAATAAATCATCCCATCACCTTCCACTCACTGAATAAGTCCCCCCATCATCTCCCACTCACTGAATAAGTCATCCTATCACCTCCCACTCACTGAATAAATCATACCATCACCTTCCACTCACTGAATAAGTCATCCCATCACCTTCCACTCACTGAATAAGTCATCCCATCACCTCCCACTCACTGAATAAGTCATCCCATCACCTCCCACTCACTGAATAAGTCATCCCATCTCCTCCCACTCACTGAATAAGTCATCCCATCACTCCCACTCACTGAATAAGTCCTCCCATCACCTCCCACTCACTGAATAAGTCATCCCATCACCTTCCACTCACTGAATAAGTCCTCCCATCATCTCCCACTCACTGAATAAGTCCTCCCATCATCTCCCAAGCACTGAATAAGTCATCCCATCAACTCCCACTCACTGAATAAGTCCTCCCATCACCTTCCACTCACTGAATAAGTCCTCCCATCATCTCCCACTCACTGAATAAGTCCTCCCATCACCTTCCAGTCACTGAATAAATCATCCCTTCACCTTCCACTCACTGAATAAGTCCTTCCATCACCTCCCACTCACTGAATAAGTGATCCCATCACCTTCCATTCACTGATTAAGTCATCCCATCACCTCCCACTCACTGAATAAGTCATCCCATCACCTCTCACTCACTGAATAAGTCATCCCATCACCTCCCACTCACTGAATAAGTCATCCCATCACTCCCACTCACTGAATAAGTACTCCCATCATCTCTCACTCACTGAATAAGTCATCCCATCACCTCTCACTCACTGAATAAGTCATCCCATCACCTCCCACTCACTGAATAAGTCATCCCATCACTCCCACTCACTGAATAAGTCCTCCCATCACCTCCCACTCACTGAATAAGTACTCCCATCATCTCTCACTCACTGAATAAGTCATTCCATCACCTTCCAGTCACTGAATAAGTCATCCCATCACCTCCCACTCACTGAATAAGTCCTTCCATCAGCTCCCACTCACTGAATAAGTCATCCCATCACCTCCCACTCACTGAATAATTACTCCCATCACCTTCCAGTCACTGAATAAGTCATCCCATCACCTTCGACTCACTGAATAAGTCGTCCCATCATCTTCCACTCACTGAATAAGTCCTTCCATCACCTTCCACTTACTGAATAAGTCCTCCCATCATCTCCCACTCACTGAAGAAGTCCTCCCATCACCTCCCACTCACTGAAGAAGGCATCGCATCACCTCCCACTCACTGAAAAAGTCATCCCATCACCTTCCACTCACTGAATAAGTCATCCCATCACCTTCCACTCACTGAATAAGTCATCCCATCATCTCCCACTCACTGAATATGTCATCCCATCATCTTCCACTCACTGAATAAGTCCTCCCATCACCTTCCACTCATTGAATAAGTCCTCCCATCACCTTCCAGTCACTGAATAAGCCCTCCCATCATCTTCCACCCACTGAATAAGTCCTCCCATCACCTTCCAGTCACTGAATAAGTCATCCCATCATCTCCCACTCACTGAATACGTCCTCCCATCACCTCCCACTCACTGAAGAAGACCTCCCATCAGCTTCCAGTCACTGAAGAAGTCATCCCATCATCTTCCACTCACTGAATAAGTCCTCCCATCATCTTCCACTCACTGAATAAGTTATCCCATCTCCTTCCACTCACTGAATAAGTCATCCCATCATCTCCCACTCACTGAATAAGTCCTTCAATCACCTTCTTCTCACTGAATGTCCTCCCATCACCTCCCACTCACTGAGTAAGTCCTCCCATCACCTTCCACTCACTGAATAAGTCCTCCCATCATCTCCCACTCACTGAATAAGTCCTCCCATCATCTCCCACGCACTGAATAAGTCATCCCATCAACTCCCACTCACTGAATAAGTCCTCCCATCACCTTCCACTCACTGAATAAGTCCTCCCATCATCTCCCACTCACTGAATAAGTCCTCCCATCACCTTCCAGTCACTGAATAAATCATCCCTTCACCTTCCACTCACTGAATAAGTCCTTCCATCACCTCCCACTCACTGAATAAGTCCCCCCATCATCTCCCACTCACTGAATAAGTCCTCCCATCACCTTCCAGTCACTGAATAAATCATCCCTTCACCTTCCACTCACTGAATAAGTCCTTCCATCACCTCCCACTCACTGAATAAGTGATCCCATCACCTTCCATTCACTGATTAAGTCATCCCATCACCTCCCACTCACTGAATAAGTCATCCCATCACCTCTCACTCACTGAATAAGTCATCCCATCACCTCCCACTCACTGAATAAGTCATCCCATCACTCCCACTCACTGAATAAGTACTCCCATCATCTCTCACTCACTGAATAAGTCATCCCATCACCTCTCACTCACTGAATAAGTCATCCCATCACCTCCCACTCACTGAATAAGTCATCCCATCACTCCCACTCACTGAATAAGTCCTCCCATCACCTCCCACTCACTGAATAAGTACTCCCATCATCTCTCACTCACTGAATAAGTCATTCCATCACCTTCCAGTCACTGAATAAGTCATCCCATCACCTCCCACTCACTGAATAAGTCCTTCCATCAGCTCCCACTCACTGAATAAGTCATCCCATCACCTCCCACTCACTGAATAATTACTCCCATCACTTTCCAGTCACTGAATAAGTCATCCCATCACCTTCGACTCACTGAATAAGTCGTCCCATCATCTTCCACTCACTGAATAAGTCCTTCCATCACCTTCCACTTACTGAATAAGTCCTCCCATCATCTCCCACTCACTGAAGAAGTCCTCCCATCACCTCCCACTCACTGAAGAAGGCATCGCATCACCTCCCACTCACTGAATAAGTCATCCCATCACCTTCCACTCACTGAATAAGTCATCCAATCACCTTCCACTCACTGAATAAGTCATCCCATCATCTCCCACTCACTGAATATGTCATCCCATCATCTTCCACTCACTGAATAAGTCCTCCCATCACCTTCCACTCATTGAATAAGTCCTCCCATCACCTTCCAGTCACTGAATAAGCCCTCCCATCATCTTCCACCCACTGAATAAGTCCTCCCATCACCTTCCAGTCACTGAATAAGTCATCCCATCATCTCCCACTCACTGAATACGTCCTCCCATCACCTCCCACTCACTGAAGAAGACCTCCCATCAGCTTCCAGTCACTGAAGAAGTCATCCCATCATCTTCCACTCACTGAATAAGTCCTCCCATCATCTTCCACTCACTGAATAAGTTATCCCATCTCCTTCCACTCACTGAATAAGTCATCCCATCATCTCCCACTCACTGAATAAGTCCTTCAATCACCTTCTTCTCACTGAATGTCCTCCCATCACCTCCCACTCACTGAGTAAGTCCTCCCATCACCTTCCACTCACTGAATAAGTCCTCCCATCATCTCCCACTCACTGAATAAGTCCTCCCATCATCTCCCACGCACTGAATAAGTCATCCCATCAACTCCCACTCACTGAATAAGTCCTCCCATCACCTTCCACTCACTGAATAAGTCCTCCCATCATCTCCCACTCACCGAATAAGTCCTCCCATCACCTTCCAGTCACTGAATAAATCATCCCTTCACCTTCCACTCACTGAATAAGTCCTTCCATCACCTCCGACTCACTGAATAAGTGATCCCATCACCTTCCATTCACTGAATAAGTCATCCCATCACCTCCCACTCACTGAATAAGTCATCCCATCACCTCTCACTCACTGAATAAGTCATCCCATCACCTCCCACTCACTGAATAAGTCATCCCATCACTCCCACTCACTGAATAAGTCCTCCCATCACCTTCCAGTCACTGAATAAGTCCTTCCATCAACTTCCACTCACTGAATAAATCATCCCATCACCTTCCACTCACTGAATAAGTCCCCCCATCATCTCCCACTCACTGAATAAGTCATCCCATCACCTCCCACTCACTGAATAAATCATACCATCACCTTCCACTCACTGAATAAGTCATCCCATCACCTTCCACTCACTGAATAAGTCATCCCATCACCTCCCACTCACTGAATAAGTCATCCCATCACCTCCCACTCACTTAATAAGTCATCCCATCACCTCCCACTCACTGAATAAGTGATCCCATCACTCCCACTCACTGAATAAGTCCTCCCATCACCTCCCACTCACTGAATAAGTCATCCCATCACCTTCCACTCACTGAATAAGTCCTTCCATCAACTTCCACTCACTGAATAAGTCATCCCATCACCTCCCACTCACTGAATAATTCCTCCCATCACCTTCCAGTCACTGAATAAGTCATCCCATCACCTTCCACTCACTGAATAAGTCCTTCCATCAACTTCCACTCACTGAATAAGTCATCCCATCACCTCCCACTCACTGAATAATTCCTCCCATCACCTTCCAGTCACTGAATAAGTCATCCCATCACCTTCCACTCACTGAATAAGTCCTCCCATCACCTTGCAGTCACTGAATAAGCCCTCCCATCATCTTCCACCCACTGAATAAGTCCTCCCATCACCTTCCAGTCACTGAATAAGTCATCCCATCATCTCCCACTCACTGAATACGTCCTCCCATCACCTCCCACTCACTGAAGAAGACCTCCCATCACCTTCCAGTCACTGAAGAAGTCATCCCATCATCTTCCACTCACTGAATAAGTCCTCCCATCATCTTCCACTCACTGAATAGGTTATCCCATCTCCTTCCAATCACTGAATAAGTCATCCCATCACCTCCCACTCACTGAATAAGTCATCCCATCACCTTCCACTCACTGAATAAGTCATCCCATCACCTTCCACTCTCTGAATAAGTCATCCCATCACCTCCCACTCACTGAATGAGTCATCCCATCACCTCCCACTCACTGAATAAGTCATCCCATCACCTTCCACTCACTGAATAAGTCATCCCATCATCTCCCACTCACTGAATATGTCCTCCCATCATCTTCCACTCACTGAATAAGTCCTCCCATCACCTTCCACTCACTGAATAAGTCCTCCCATCATCTTCCACCCACTGAATAAGTCCTCCCATCACCTTCCAGTCACTGAATAAGTCATCCCATCACCTTCCACTCATTGAATAACTCCTCCCATCACCTTCCACTCACTGAATAAGTCCTCCCATCACCTTCCTGTCAGTGAATAAGTCCTCCCATCATCTTCCACTCACTGAATAAGTCCTCCCATCACCTCCCACTCACTGAATAAGTCATCACATCACCTTCCACTCACTGAATAAGTCCTTCCATCACCTCCCAATCACTGAATATGTCCTTCCATCACCTCCCACTCACTGAATAATTCATCCTATCACCTCCCACTCACTGAATAAGTCATCCCATCACCTCCCAGTCACTGAATAATTCCTCCCATCACCTTCCAGTCACTGAATAAGTCATCCGATCATCTCCCACTCACTGAATAAGTCGTCCCATCATCTTCCACTCACTGAATAAGTCCTTCCATCACCTTCCACTCACTGAATACGTCCTCCCATCATCTCCCACTCACTGAAGAAGTCCTCCCATCACCTCCCACTCACTGAAGAAGTCATCGCATCACCTCCCACTCACTGAATAAGTCATCCCATCACCTTCCACTCACTGAATAAGTCATCCCATCACCTTCCACTCACTGAATAAGTCATCCCATCATCTCCCACTCACTGAATATGTCCTCCCATCATCTTCCACTCACTGAATAAGTCCTCCCATCACCTTCCACTCATTGATTGTCCTCCCATCACCTTCCAGTCACTGAATAAGCCCTCCCATCACCTTCCAGTCACTGAATAAGTCATCCCATCATCTCCCACTAACTGAATACGTCCTCCCATCACCTCCCACTCACTGAAGAAGACCTCCCATCACCTTCCAGTCACTGAAGAAGTCATCCCATCATCTTCCACTCACTGAATAAGTCCTCCCATCATCTTCCACTCACTGAATAGGTTATCCCGTCTCCTTCCACTCACTGAATAAGTCATCCCATCATCTCCCACTCACTGAATAAGTCCTCCCATCACCTTCCAGTCACTGAATAAATCATCCCATCACCTTCCACTCACTGAATAAGTCCTCCCATCATCTCCCACTCACTGAATAAGTCATCCCATCACCTCCCACTCACTGAATAAATCATACCATCACCTTCCACTCACTGAATAAGTCCTTCCATCACCTCCCACTCACTGAATAAGTCATCCCATCACCTTCCACTCACTGAATAAGTCATCCCATCACCTCCGACTCACTGAATAAGTCATCCCATCACCTCTCACTCACTGAATAAGTCATCCCATCACCTCCCACTCACTGAATAAGTCATCCCATCACTCCCACTCACTGAATAAGTCCTCCCATCACCTCCCACTCACTGAATAAGTACTCCCATCATCTCTCACTCACTGAATAAGTCATTCCATCACCTTCCAGTCACTGAATAAGTCATCCCATCACCTCCCACTCACTGAATAAGTCCTTCCATCAGCTCCCACTCACTGAATAAGTCATCCCATCACCTCCCACTCACTGAATAATTACTCCCATCACCTTCCAGTCACTGAATAAGTCATCCCATCACCTTCCACTCACTGAATAAGTCGTCCCATCATCTTCCACTCACTGAATAAGTCCTTCCATCACCTTCCACTTACTGAATAAGTCCTCCCATCATCTCCCACTCACTGAAGAAGTCCTCCCATCACCTCCCACTCACTGAAGAAGGCATCGCATCACCTCCCACTCACTGAATAAGTCATCCCATCACCTTCCACTCACTGAATAAGTCATCCCATCACCTTCCACTCACTGAATAAGTCATCCCATCATCTCCCACTCACTGAATATGTCATCCCATCATCTTCCACTCACTGAATAAGTCCTCCCATCACCTTCCACTCATTGAATAAGTCCTCCCATCACCTTCCAGTCACTGAATAAGCCCTCCCATCATCTTCCACCCACTGAATAAGTCCTCCCATCACCTTCCAGTCACTGAATAAGTCATCCCATCATCTCCCACTCACTGAATACGTCCTCCCATCACCTCCCACTCACTGAAGAAGACCTCCCATCACCTTCCAGTCACTGAAGAAGTCATCCCATCATCTTCCACTCACTGAATAAGTCCTCCCATCATCTTCCACTCACTGAATAAGTTATCCCATCTCCTTCCACTCACTGAATAAGTCATCCCATCATCTCCCACTCACTGAATAAGTCCTTCAATCACCTTCTTCTCACTGAATGTCCTCCCATCACCTCCCACTCACTGAGTAAGTCCTCCCATCACCTTCCACTCACTGAATAAGTCCTCCCATCATCTCCCACTCACTGAATAAGTCCTCACATCATCTCCCACGCACTGAATAAGTCATCCCATCAACTCCCACTCACTGAATAAGTCCTCCCATCACCTTCCACTCACTGAATAAGTCCTCCCATCATCTCCCACTCACTGAATAAGTCCTCCCATCACCTTTCAGTCACTGAATAAATCATCCCATCACCTTCCACTCACTGAATAAGTCCTTCCATCACCTCCCACTCACTGAATAAGTGATCCCATCACCTTCCATTCACTGAATAAGTCATCCCATCACCTCCCACTCACTGAATAAGTCATCCCATCACCTCTCACTCACTGAATAGGTCATCCCATCACCTCCCACTCACTGAATAAGTCATCCCATCACTCCCACTCACTGAATAAGTCCTCCCATCACCTTCCAGTCACTGAATAAGTCCTTCCATCAACTTCCACTCACTGAATAAATCATCCCATCACCTTCCACTCACTGAATAAGTCCCCCCATCATCTCCCACTCACTGAATAAGTCATCCCATCACCTCCCACTCACTGAATAAATCATACCATCACCTTCCACTCACTGAATAAGTCATCCCATCACCTTCCACTCACTGAATAAGTCATCCCATCACCTCCCACTCACTGAATAAGTCATCCCATCACCTCCCACTCACTGAATAAGTCATCCCATCTCCTCCCACTCACTGAATAAGTCATCCCATCACTCCCACTCACTGAATAAGTCCTCCCATCACCTCCCACTCACTGAATAAGTCATCCCATCACCTTCCACTCACTGAATAAGTCCTTCCATCAACTTCCACTCACTGAATAAGTCATCCCATCACCTCCCACTCACTGAATAATTCCTCCCATCACCTTCCAGTCACTGAATAAGTCATCCCATCACCTTCCACTCACTGAATAAGTCCTTCCATCAACTTCCACTCACTGAATAAGTCATCCCATCACCTCCCACTCACTGAATAATTCCTCCCATCACCTTCCAGTCACTGAATAAGTCATCCCATCAACTCCCACTCACTGAATAAGTCCTCCAATCACCTTCAACTCACTGAATGAGTCCTCCCATCATCTCCCACTCACTGAATAAGTCCTCCCATCACCTTCCAGTCACTGTATAAATCATCCCATCACCTTCCACTCACTGAATAAGTCCTCCCATCATCTCCCACTCACTGAATAAGTCATCCCATCACCTCCCACTCACTGAATAAATCATACCATCAGCTTCCACTCACTGAATAAGTCCTTCCATCACCTCCCACTCAGTGAATAAGTCATCCCATCACCTTCCACTCACTGAATAAGTCATCCCATCACCTCCCACTCACTGAATAAGTCATCCCATCACCTCTCACTCACTGAATAAGTCATCCCATCACCACCCCCTCACTGAATAAGTCATCCCATCAATCCCCCTCACTGAATAAGTCCTCCCATCACCTCCCACTCACTGAATAAGTACTCCCATCATCTCTCACTCACTGAATAAGTCCTCCCATCACCTTCCAGTCACTGAATAAGTCATCCCATCACCTTCCACTCACTGAATAAGTCCTTCCATCAACTTCAACTCACTGAATAAGCTATCCCATCACCTCCCACTCACTGAATAATTCCTCCAATCACCTTCCAGTCACTGAATAAGTCATCCCATCACCTTCCACTCACTGAATAAGTCGTCCCATCATCTTCCACTCACTGAATAAGTCCTTCCATCACCTTCCACTCACTGAATAAGTCCTCCCATCATCTCCCACTCACTGAAGAAGTCCTCCCATCACCTCCCACTCACTGAAGAAGTCATCGCATCACCTCCCACTCACTGAATAAGTCATCCCATCACCTTCCACTCACTGAATAAGTCATCCCATCACCTTCCACTCACTGAATAAGTCATCCCATCATCTCCCACTCACTGAATAGGTCCTCCCATCATCTTCCACTCACTGAATAAGTCCTCCCATCACCTTCCACTCATTGAATAAGTCCTCCCATCACCTTCCAGTCACTGAATAAGCCCTCCCATCATCTTCCACCCACTGAATAAGTCCTCCCATCACCTTCCAGTCACTGAATAAGTCATCCCATCATCTTCCACTCACTGAATACGTCCTCCCATCACCTCCCACTCACTGAAGAAGACCTCCCATCACCTTCCAGTCACTGAGGAAGTCATCCCATCATCTTCCACTCACTGAATAAGTCCTCCCATCATCTTCCACTCACTGAATAGGTTATCCCATCTCCTTCCACTCACTGAATAAGTCATCCCATCATCTCCCACTCACTGAATAAGTCCTTCCATCATCCCCCACTCACTGAATAAGTCCTCCCATCATCTTCCACTCACTGAATAGGCCATCCCATCTTCTTCCACTCACTCAATAAGTCATCCCATCATCTCCCACTCACTGAGTAAGTCCTTCAATCACCTTCTACTGACTGAATGTCCTCCCATTACCTCCCACTCACTAAGTCCTCCCATCACTTTCCACTCACTGAATAAGTCCTCCCATCATCCCCCACTCACTGAATAAGTCCTCCCATCATCTCCCACGCACTGAATAAGTCATCCCATCACCTCTCACTCACTGAATAAGTCATCCCATCACCACCCACTCACTGAATAAGTCATCCCATCAATCCCCCTCACTGAATAAGTCCTCCCATCACCTCCCACTCACTGAATAAGTACTCCCATCATCTCTCACTCACTGAATAAGTCCTCCCATCACCTTCCAGTCACTGAATAAGTCATCCCATCACCTTCCACTCACTGAATAAGTCCTTCCATCAACTTCAACTCACTGAATAAGCTATCCCATCACCTCCCACTCACTGAATAATTCCTCCAATCACCTTCCAGTCACTGAATAAGTCATCCCATCACCTTCCACTCACTGAATAAGTCGTCCCATCATCTTCCACTCACTGAATAAGTCCTTCCATCACCTTCCACTCACTGAATAAGTCCTCCCATCATCTCCCACTCACTGAAGAAGTCCTCCCATCACCTCCCACTCACTGAAGAAGTCATCGCATCACCTCCCACTCACTGAATAAGTCATCCCATCACCTTCCACTCACTGAATAAGTCATCCCATCACCTTCCACTCACTGAATAAGTCATCCCATCATCTCCCACTCACTGAATATGTCCTCCCATCATCTTCCACTCACTGAATAAGTCCTCCCATCACCTTCCACTCATTGAATAAGTCCTCCCATCACCTTCCAGTCACTGAATAAGCCCTCCCATCATCTTCCACCCACTGAATAAGTCCTCCCATCACCTTCCAGTCACTGAATAAGTCATCCCATCATCTTCCACTCACTGAATACGTCCTCCCATCACCTCCCACTCACTGAAGAAGACCTCCCATCACCTTCCAGTCACTGAGGAAGTCATCCCATCATCTTCCACTCACTGAATAAGTCCTCCCATCATCTTCCACTCACTGAATAGGTTATCCCATCTCCTTCCACTCACTGAATAAGTCATCCCATCATCTCCCACTCACTGAATAAGTCCTTCCATCATCCCCCACTCACTGAATAAGTCCTCCCATCATCTTCCACTCACTGAATAGGCTATCCCATCTTCTTCCACTCACTCAATAAGTCATCCCATCATCTCCCACTCACTGAGTAAGTCCTTCAATCACCTTCTACTGACTGAATGTCCTCCCATTACCTCCCACTCACTAAGTCCTCCCATCACTTTCCACTCACTGAATAAGTCCTCCCATCATCCCCCACTCACTGAATAAGTCCTCCCATCATCTCCCACGCACTGAATAAGTCATCCCATCAACTCCCACTCACTGAATAAGTCCTCCAATCACCTTCAACTCACTGAATAAGTCCTCCCATCATCTCCCACTCACTGAATAAGTCCTCCCATCACCTTCCAGTCACTGTATAAATCATCCCATCACCTTCCACTCACTGAATAAGTCCTCCCATCATCTCCCACTCACTGAATAAGTCATCCCATCACCTCCCACTCACTGAATAAATCATACCATCAGCTTCCACTCACTGAATAAGTCCTTCCATCACCTCCCACTCAGTGAATAAGTCATCCCATCACCTTCCACTCACTGAATAACTCATCCCATCACCTCCCACTCACTGAATAAGTCATCCCATCACCTCTCATTCACTGAATAAGTCATCCCATCACCTCCCACTCACTGAATAAGTCATCCCATCACTCCCCCTCACTGAATAAGTCCTCCCATCACCTCCCACTCACTGAATAAGTACTCCCATCATCTCTCACTCACTGAATAAGTCCTCCCATCACCTTCCAGTCACTGAATAACTCATCCCATCACCTTCCACTCACTGAATAAGTCCTTCCATCAACTTCCACTCACTGAATAAGTCATCCCATCACCTTCCACTCACTGAATAAGTCGTCCCATCATCTTCCACTCACTGAATAAGTCCTCCCATCACCTCCCACTCACTGAAGAAGTCATCGCATCACCTCCCACTCACTGAATAAGTCATCCCATCACCTTCCACTCACTGAATAAGTCATCCCATCACCTTCCACTCACTGAATAAGTCATCCCATCATCTCCCACTCACTGAATATGTCCTCCCATCATCTTCCACTCACTGAATAAGTCCTCCCATCACCTTCCACTCATTGAATAAGTCCTCCCATCACCTTCCAGTCACTGAATAAGCCCTCCCATCATCTTCCACCCACTGAATAAGTCCTCCCATCACCTTCCAGTCACTGAATAAGTCATCCCATCATCTCCCACTCACTGAATACGTCCTCCCATCACCTCCCACTCACTGAAGAAGACCTCCCATCACCTTCCAGTCACTGAGGAAGTCATTCCATCATCTTCCACTCACTGAATAAGTCCTCCCATCATCTTCCACTCACTGAATAGGTTATCCCATCTCCTTCCACTCACTGAATAAGTCATCCCATCATCTCCCACTCACTGAATAATTCCTCCCATCACCTTCCAGTCACTGAATAAATCATCCCATCACCTTCCACTCACTGAATAAGTCCTCCCATCATCTCCCACTCACTGAATAAGTCATCCCATCACCTCCCACTCACTGAATAAATCATACCATCACCTTCCACTCACTGAATAAGTCCTTCCATCACCTCCCACTCACTGAATAAGTCATCCCATCACCTTCCACTCACTGAATAAGTCATCCCATCACCTCCCACTCACTGAATAAGTCATCCCATCACCTCTCACTCACAGAATAAGACCTCCCATCACCTCCCACTCACTGAATAAGTCATCCCATCATCTTCCACTCACTGAATAAGTCCTCCCATCATCTTCCACTCACTGAATAGGCTATCCCATCTTCTTCCACTCACTCAATAAGTCATCCCATCATCTCCCACTCACTGAATAAGTCCTTCAATCACCTTCAACTGACTGAATGTCCTCCCATCACCTTCCAGTCACTGAATAAGTCATCCCATCATCTCCCACTCACTGAATAAGTCCTCCCATCATCTTCCACTCACTGAATAAGTCCTCCCATGACCTTCCAGTCACTGAATAAGTCATCCCATTATCTCCCACTCACTGAATAAGTCATCCCATCACCTCCCACTCACTGAATAAGTCCTCCCATCACCTTCCATTCACTGAATAAGTCATCCCATCATCTCCCACTCACTGAATAAGTCATCCCATCATCTCCCACTCACTGAATGAGTCCTCCCATCACCTTCCACTCACTGAATGAGTCCTCCCATCACCTTCCACTCATTGAATAACTCCTCCCATCACCTTCCACTCACTGAATAAGTCCTCTCATCACCTTCCAGTCACTGAATAAGTCCTCTCATCATCGTCCAGTCACTGAATAAATCATCCCATCATCTTCCAGTCACTGAATAAATCATACCATCACCTTCCACTCACTGAATAAGTCCTTCCATCACCTCCCAATCACTGAATGTCCTTCCATCACCTCCCAATCACTGAATAAGTCGTTCCATCACCTCCCACTCACTGAATAATTCATCCTATCACCTCCCACTCACTGAATATGTCATCCCATCACCTCCCAGTCACTGAATAATTCCTCCCATCACCTCCCACTCACTGAAGAAGACCTCCCATCACCTTCCAGTCACTGAAGAAGTCATCCAATCATCTTCCACTCACTGAATAAGTCCTCCCATCACCTTCCAGTCACTGAATAAGTCCTTCCATCAACTTCCACTCACTGAATAAGTCATCCCATCACCTCCCACTCACTGAATAATTCCTCCCATCACCTTCCAGTCCCTGAATAAGTCATCCCATCACCTTCCACTCACTGAATAAGTCCTTCCATCAACTTCCACTCACTGAATATGTCGTCCCATCATCTTCCACTCACTGAATAAATCATACCATCACCTTCCACTCACTGAATAAGTCCTTCCATCACCTCCCACTCACTGAATAAGTCATCCCATCACCTTCCACTGATTGAATAAGTCATCCCATCACCTCCCACTCACTGAATAAGTCATCCCATCACCTCTCACTCACTGAATAAGTCCTCCCATCACCTTCCACTCACTGAATAAGTCCTTGCATCACCTCCCACTTACTGAATAAGTCATCCCATCACCTCCCACTCACTGAATGGGTCCTCCCATCATCTTCCAGTCACTGAATAAATCATCCCATCACCTCCCACTCACTGAATAATTCATCCCATCACCTTCCACTCACTGAATAAGTCCTTCCATCACCTCCCAATCACTGAATAAGTCCTTCCATCACCTCCCACTCACTGAATCATTCATCCTTTCACCTCCCACGCACTGAATAAGTCATCCCATCACCTCCCAGTCACTGAATAATTCCTCCCATCACCTCCCACTCACTGAAGAAGACCTCCCATCACCTTCCAGTCACTGAAGAAGTCATCCCATCATCTTCCACTCACTGAATAAGTCCTCCCATCACCTTCCAGTCACTGAATAAGTCCTTCCGTCAACTTCCACTCACTGAATAAGTCATCCCATCACCTCCCACTCACTGAATAATTCCTCCCATCACCTTCCAGTCCCTGAATAAGTCATCCCATCACCTGCCACTCACTGAATAAGTCCTTCCATCAACTTCCACTCACTGAATATGTCGTCCCATCATCTTCCACTCACTGAATATGTCCTTCCATCACCTTCCACTCACTGAATAAGTCCTCCCATGACCTTCCAGTCACTGAATAAGTCATCCCATTATCTCCCACTCACTGAATAAGTCCTCCATCACCTCCCACTCACTGAATAAGACATCCCATTACCTCCCACTCACTGAAGAAGTCCTCCCAACATCTTCCACTCACTGAATAAGTCATCCCATCATCTCCCACTAACTGAATAAGTCCTCCCATCATCTTCCACTCAGTGAATAAGTCCTCCCATCACTTTCCACTCACTGAATAAGTCCTCCCATCATCTCCCACTCACTGATTAAGTCCTCCCATCATCTCCCACTCACTGAATAAGTCCTCCCATCATCTCCCACTCACTGAATAAGTCCTCCCATCATCTTCCACTCACTGAATAAGTCATCCCATCATCTCCCACTCACTGAATAAGTCCTCCCATCAACTCCCACTCACTGAATAAGTCCTCACATCACCTTCCACTCACTGAATACGTCCTCCCATCACCTCCCAATCACTGAATAAGTCATCCAATCACCTCCTACTCACTGAATAAGTCATCACATCACCTTCCACTCACTGAATAAGTCATCACATCACCTTCCACTCACTGAATAAGTCCTTCCATCACCTTCCACTCACTGAATAAGTCCTTCCATCACCTTCCACTCACTGAACAAGTCCTCCCATCACCCCCCACTCACTGAATAAGTCATCCTATCACCTTCCACTCACTGAATAAGTCCTCCCATCACCTCCCACTCTCTGAATAAGTCATCCCATCACCTGCCACTCACTGAGGAAGTCATCACATCACCTACCACTCACTGAATAAGTCCTCCCATCACCTTCCAGTCACTGAATAAGTCATCCCATCATCTGCCACTCACTTAATGTCATCCCATCATCTCCCACTTACTGAATAAGTCCTTCCATCATCTTCCACTCAACGAATAAGTCCTCCCATCACCTTCCACTCACTGAATAAGTCCTTACATCACCTCCCACTTACTGAATAAGTCATCCCATCACCTCCCACTCACTGAATAAGTCCTCCCATCACCTTCCATTCACTGAATAAGTCATCCCATCATCTCCCACTCACTGAATAAGTCATCCCATCATCTCCCACTCACTGAATGAGTCCTCCCATCACCTTCCACTCACTGAATGAGTCCTCCCATCACCTTCCACTCATTGAATAACTCCTCCCATCACCTTCCACTCACTGAATAAGTCCTCTCATCACCTTCCAGTCACTGAATAAGTCCTCTCATCATCGTCCAGTCACTGAATAAATCATCCCATCATCTTCCAGTCACTGAATAAATCATACCATCACCTTCCACTCACTGAATAAGTCCTTCCATCACCTCCCAATCACTGAATAAGTCCTTCCATCACCTCCCAATCACAGAATAAGTCGTTCCATCACCTCCCACTCACTGAATAATTCATCCTATCACCTCCCACTCACTGAATAAGTCATCCCATCACCTCCCAGTCACTGAATAATTCCTCCCATCACCTCCCACTCACTGAAGAAGACCTCCCATCACCTTCCAGTCACTGAAGAAGTCATCCAATCATCTTCCACTCACTGAATAAGTCCTCCCATCACCTTCCAGTCACTGAATAAGTCCTTCCATCAACTTCCACTCACTGAATAAGTCATCCCATCACCTCCCACTCACTGAATAATTCCTCCCATCACCTTCCAGTCCCTGAATAAGTCATCCCATCACCTTCCACTCACTGAATAAGTCCTTCCATCAACTTCCACTCACTGAATATGTCGTCCCATCATCTTCCACTCACTGAATAAATCGTACCATCACCTTCCACTCACTGAATAAGTCCTTCCATCACCTCCCACTCACTGAATAAGTCATCCCATCACCTTCCACTGATTGAATAAGTCATCCCATCACCTCCCACTCACTGAATAAGTCATCCCATCACCTCTCACTCACTAAATAAGTCCTCCCATCACCTTCCACTCACTGAATAAGTCCTTGCATCACCTCCCACTCACTGAATGGGTCCTCCCATCATCTTCCAGTCACTGAATAAATCATCCCATCACCTCCCACTCACTGAATAATTCATCCCATCACCTTCCACTCACTGAATAAGTCCTTCCATCACCTCCCAATCACTGAATAAGTCCTTCCATCACCTCCCACTCACTGAATCATTCATCCTATCACCTCCCACGCACTGAATAAGTCATCCCATCACCTCCCAGTCACTGAATAATTCCTCCCATCACCTCCCACTCACTGAAGAAGACCTCCCATCACCTTCCAGTCACTGAAGAAGTCATCCCATCATCTTCCACTCACTGAATAAGTCCTCCCATCACCTTCCAGTCACTGAATAAGTCCTTCCGTCAACTTCCACTCACTGAATAAGTCATCCCATCACCTCCCACTCACTGAATAATTCCTCCCATCACCTTCCAGTCCCTGAATAAGTCATCCCATCACCTGCCACTCACTGAATAAGTCCTTCCATCAACTTCCACTCACTGAATATGTCGTCCCATCATCTTCCACTCACTGAATAAGTCCTTCCATCACCTTCCACTCACTGAATAAGTCCTCCCATCATCTCCCACTCACTGTAGAAGTCCTCCCATCACCTCCCACTCACTGAAGAAGTCATCGCATCACCTCCCACTCACTGAATAAGTCATCCCATCACCTTCCACTCACTGAAAAAGTCATCCCATCTCCTTCCACTCTCTGAATAAGTCATCCCATCACCTCCCACTCAGTGAATAAGTCATCCCATCACCTTCCAGTCACTGAATAAGTCATCCCATCATCTCCCACTCACTGAATAAGTCCTCCCATCACCTCCCACCCACTGAAGACCTCCCATCACCGTTCAGTCACTGAAGAAGTCATCCCATCATCTTCCACTCACTGAATAAGTCCTCCCATCATCTTCCACTCACTGAATAGGTTATCCCATCTTCTTCCACTCACTCAATAAGTCATCCCATCATCTCCCACTCACTGAATAAGTCCTTCAATCACCTTCTACTGACTGACTGTCCTCCCATCACCTCCCACTCACTAAGTCCTCCCATCACCTTCCACTCACTGAATAAGTCCTCCCATCATCCCCCACTCACTGAATAAGTCCTCCCATCATCTCCCACGCACTGAATAAGTCATCCCATCAACTCCCACTCACTGAATAAGTCCTCCCATCACCTTCAACTCACTGAATAAGTCCTCCCATCATCTCCCACTCACTGACTAAGTCCTCCCATCACCTTCCAGTCACTGTATAAATCATCCCATCACCTTCCACTCACTGAATAAGTCCTCCCATCATCTCCCACTCACTGAATAAATCATAGCATCAGCTTCCTCTCACTGAATAAGTCCTTCCATCACGTCCCACTCAGTGAATGTCATCCCATCACCTTCCACTCACTGAATAAGTCATCCCATCACCTCCCACTCACTGAATAAGTCATCCCATCACCTCTCACTCACTGAATAAGTCATCCCATCACCTCCTACTCACTGAATAAGTAATCCCATCACTCCCACTCACTGAATAAGTCCTCCCATCACCTCCCACTCACTGAATAAGTACTCCCATCATCTCTCACTCACTGAATAAGTCCTCCCATCACCTTCCAGTCACTGAATAAGTCATCCCATCACCTTCCACTCACTGAATAAGTCCTTCCATCAACTTCCACTCACTGAATAAGTCATCCCATCACCTCCCACTCACTGAATAATTCCTCCCATCACCTTCCAGTCACTGAATAAGTCATCCCATCACCTTCCACTCACTGAATAAGTCGTCCCATCATCTCCCACTCACTGAAGAAGTCCTCCCATCACCTCCCACTCACTGAAGAAGTCATCGCATCACCTCCCACTCACTGAATAAGTCATCCCATCACCTCCCACTCACTGAAGAAGCCATCCCATCATCTTCCACTCATTGAATAAGTTCTCCCATCATCTTCCACTCACTGAATAGGTTATCCCATCTCCTTCCACTCACTGAATAAGTCATCCCATCATCTCCCACTCACTGAAGAAGTCCTCCCATCACCTCCCACTCACTGAAGAAGTCATCGCATCACCTCCCACTCACTGAATAAATCATCCCATCACCTTCCACTCACTGAATAAGTCATCCCATCATCTCCCACTCACTGAATAAGTCCTCCCATCATCTTCCACTCACTGAATAAGTCCTCCCATCACTTTCCACTCACTGAATAAGTCCTCCCATCATCTCCCACTCACTGATTAAGTCCTCCCATCATCTCCCACTCACTGAATAAGTCCTCCCATCATCTCCCACTCACTGAATAAGTCCTCCCATCATCTTCCACTCACTGAATAAGTCATCCCATCATCTCCCACTCACTGAATAAGTCCTCCCATCACCTCCCACTCACTGAATAAGTCCTCACATCACCTTCCACTCACTGAATACGTCCTCCCATCACCTCCCAATCACTGAATAAGTCATCCAATCACCTCCTACTCACTGAATAAGTCATCACATCACCTTCCACTCACTGAATAAGTCCTTCCATCACCTTCCACTCACTGAATAAGTCCTTCCATCACCTTCCACTCACTGAACAAGTCCTCCCATCACCCCCCACTCACTGAATAAGTCATCCTATCACCTTCCCTCACTGAATAAGTCCTCCCATCACCTCCCACTCTCTGAATAAGTCATCCCATCACCTGCCACTCACTGAGGAAGTCATCCCATCACCTACCACTCACTGAATAAGTCCTCCCATCACCTTCCAGTCACTGAATAAGTCATCCCATCATCTGCCACTCACTGAATAAGTCATCCCATCATCTCCCACTTACTGAATAAGTCCTCCCATCATCTTCCACTCAATGAATAAGTCCTCCCATCACCTTCCACTCACTGAATAAGTCCTTGCATCACCTCCCACTCACTGAATAAGTCATCACATCATCTCCCACTCACTGAATGAGTCCTCCCATCACCTTCCACTCACTGAATGAGTCCTCCCATCACCTTCCACTCATTGAATAACTCCTCCCATCACCTTCCACTCACTGAATAAGTCCTCTCATCACCTTCCAGTCACTGAATAAATCATCCCATCATCTTCCAGTCACTGAATAAATCATCCCATCACCTCCCACTCACTGAATAAGTCATCCCATCACCTTCCACTCACTGAATAAGTCCTTCCATCACCTCCCAATCACTGAATAAGTCCTTCCATCACCTCCCACTCACTGAATAATTCATCCTATCACCTCCCACTCACTGAATACGTCATCCCATCACCTACCAGTCACTGAATAATTCCTCCCATCACCTCCCACTCACTGAAGAAGACCTCCCATCACCTTCCAGTCACTGAAGAAGTCATCCCATCATCTTCCACTCCCTGAATAAGTCCTCCCATCACCTTCCAGTCACTGAATAAGTCCTTCCATCAACTTCCAATCCTTGAATAAGTGATCCCATCACCTCCCACTCACTGAATAATTCCTCCCATCACCTTCCAGTCCCTGAATAAGTCATCCCATCATCTTCCACTCACTGAATAAGTCCTTCCATCACCTTCCACTCACTGAATAAGTCCTCCCATCATCTCCCACTCACTGTAGAAGTCCTCCCATCACCTCCCACTCACTGAAGAAGTCATCGCATCACCTCCCACTCACTGAATAAGTCATCCCATCACCTTCCACTCACTGAATAAGTCATCCCATCACCTTCCACTCTCTGAATAAGTCATCCCATCACCTCCCACTCACTGAATAAGTCATCCCATCACCTTCCAGTCACTGAAGACCTCCCATCACCGTTCAGTCACTGAAGAAGTCATCCCATCATCTTCCACTCACTGAATAAGTCCTCCCATCATCTTCCACTCAGTGAATAGGTTATCCCATCTCCTTCCACTCATTGAATAAGTCATCCCATCACCTCCCACTCACTGAATAAGTCATCCCATCACCTTCCACTCACTGAATAAGTCATCCCATCACCTTCCACTCTCTGAATAAGTCATCCCATCACCTCCCACTCACTGAATGAGTCATCCCATCACCTCCCACTCACTGAATAAGTCATCCCATCACCTTCCACTCACTGAATAAGTCATCCCATCATCTCCCACTCACTGAATATGTCCTCCCATCATCTTCCACTCACTGAATAAGTCCTCCCATCACCTTCCACTCATTGAATAAGTCCTCCCATCACCTTCCAGTCACTGAATAAGTCCTCCCATCATCTTCCACCCACTGAATAAGTCCTCCCATCACCTTCCAGTCACTGAATAAGTCATCCCATCACCTTCCACTCATTGAATAACTCCTCCCATCACCTTCCACTCACTGAATAAGTCCTCCCATCACCTTCCTGTCAGTGAATAAGTCCTCCCATCATCTTCCACTCACTGAATAAGTCCTCCCATCACCTCCCACTCACTGAATAAGTCATCCCATCACCTTCCACTCACTGAATAAGTCCTTCCATCACCTCCCAATCACTGAATAAGTCCTTCCATCACCTCCCACTCACAGAATAATTCATCGCATCACCTCCCACTCACTGAATAAGTCATCCCATGACCTTCCACTCACTGAATAAGTCATCCCATCACCTTCCACTCTCTGAATAAGTCATCCCATCACCTCCCACTCACTGAATAAGTCATCCCATCACCTTCCAGTCACTGAAGACCTCCCATCACCGTTCAGTCACTGAAGAAGTCATCCCATCATCTTCCACTCACTGAATAAGTCCTCCCATCATCTTCCACTCACTGAATAGGTTATCCCATCTCCTTCCACTCATTGAATAAGTCATCCCATCACCTCCCACTCACTGAATAAGTCATCCCATCACCTTCCACTCACTGAATAAGACATCCCATCACCTTCCACTCTCTGAATAAGTCATCCCATCACCTCCCACTCACTGAATGAGTCATCCCATCACCTCCCACTCACTGAATAAGTCATCCCATCACCTTCCACTCACTGAATAAGTCATCCCATCATCTCCCACTCACTGAATATGTCGTCCCATCATCTTCCACTCACTGAATAAGTCCTCCCATCACCTTCCACTCATTGAATAAGTCCTCCCATCACCTTCCAGTCACTGAATAAGTCCTCCCATCATCTTCCACCCACTGAATAAGTCCTCCCATCACCTTCCAGTCACTGAATATGTCATCCCATCACCTTCCACTCATTGAATAACTCCTCCCATCACCTTCCACTCACTGAATAAGTCCTCCCATCACCTTCCTGTCAGTGAATAAGTCCTCCCATCATCTTCCACTCACTGAATAAGTCCTCCCATCACCTCCCACTCACTGAATAAGTCATCCCATCACCTTCCACTCACTGAATAAGTCCTTCCATCACCTCCCAATCACTGAATAAGTCCTTCCATCACCTCCCACTCACAGAATAATTCATCCTATCACCTCCCACTCACTGAATAAGTCATCCCATCACCTCCCAGTCACTGAATAATTCCTCCCATCACCTTCCAGTCACAGAATAAGTCCTCCCATCATCTTACACCCACTGAATAAGTCCTCCCATCACCTTCCAGTCACTGAATAAGTCATCCCATCATCTCCCACTCACTGAATAAGTCCTCCCATCATCTTCCACTCACTGAATAAGTCCTCCCATCACCTTCCTGTCAGTGAATAAGTCATCCCATTATCTCCCACTCACTGAATAAGTCCTTCCATCACCTCCCACTCACTGAATAAGACATCCCATCACCTCCCACTCACTGAAGAAGTCCTCCCAACATCTTCCACTCACTGAATAAGTCATCCCATCATCTCCCACTCACTGAATAAGTCCTCCCATCATCTTCCACTCACGGAATAAGTCCTCCCATCACTTTCCACTCACTGAATAAGTCCTCCCATCATCTCCCACTCACTGATTAAGTCCTCCCATCATCTCACACTCACTGAATAAGTCCTCCCATCATCTCCCACTCACTGAATAAGTCCTCCCATCATCTTCCACTCACTGAATAAGTCATCCCATCATCTCCCACTCACTGAATAAGTCCTCCCATCACCTCCCACTCACTGAATAAGTCCTCACATCACCTTCCACTCACTGAATACGTCCTCCCATCACCTCCCAATCACTGAATAAGTCATCCAATCACCTCCTACTCACTGAATAAGTCATCACATCACCTTCCACTCACTGAATAAGTCCTTCCATCACCTTCCACTCACTGAATAAGTCCTTCCATCACCTTCCACTCACTGAACAAGTCCTCCCATCACCCCCCACTCACTGAATAAGTCATCCTATCACCTTCCACTCACTGAATAAGTCCTCCCATCACCTCCCACTCTCTGAATAAGTCATCCCATCACCTGCCACTCACTGAGGAAGTCATCCCATCACCTACCACTCACTGAATAAGTCCTCCCATCACCTTCCAGTCACTGAATAAGTCATCCCATCATCTGCCACTCACTGAATAAGTCATCCCATCATCTCCCACTTACTTAATAAGTCCTCCCATCATCTTCCACTCAATGAATAAGTCCTCCCATCACCTTCCACTCACTGAATAAGTCCTTGCATCACCTCCCACTTACTGAATAAGTCATCCCATCACCTCCCACTCACTGAATAAGTCCTCCCATCACCTTCCATTCACTGAATAAGTCATCCCATCATCTCCCACTCACTGAATAAGTCATCCCATCTTCTCCCACTCACTGAATGAGTCCTCCCATCACCTTACACTCACTGAATGAGTCCTCCCATCACCTTCCACTCATTGAATAACTCCTCCCATCACCTTCCACTCACTGAATAAGTCCTCTCATCACCTTCCAGTCACTGAATAAATCATCCCATCATCTTCCAGTCACTGAATAAATCATCCCATCACATCCCACTCACTGAATAAGTCATCCCATCACCTTCCACTCACTGAATAAGTCCTTCCATCACCTCCCAATCACTGAATAAGTCCTTCCATCACCTCCCACTCACTGAATAATTCATCCTATCACCTCCCACTCACTGAATAAGTGATCCCATCACCTCCCAGTCACTGAATAATTTCTCCCATCACCTCCCACTCACTGAAGAAGACCTCCCATCACCTTCCAGTCACTGAAGAAGTCATCCCATCATCTTCCACTCACTGAATAAGTCCTCCCATCACCTTCCAGTAACTGAATAAGTCCTTCCATCAACTTCCACTCACTGAATAAGTCATCCCATCACCTCCCACTCACTGAATAATTCCTCCCATCACCTTCCAGTCCCTGAATAAGTCATCCCATCACCTTCCACTCACTGAATAAGTCCTTCCATCAACTTCCACTCACTGAATATGTCGTCCCATCATCTTCCACTCACTGAATAAGTCCTTCCATCACCTTCCACTCACTGAATAAGTCCTCCCATCATCTCCCACTCACTGTAGAAGTCCTCCCATCACCTCCCACTCACTGAAGAAGTCATCGCATCACCTCCCACTCACTGAATAAGTCATCCCATCACCTTCCACTCACTGAATAAGTCATCCCATCACCCTCCACTCTCTGAATAAGTCATCCCATCACCTCCCACTCACTGAATAAGTCATCCCATCATCTCCCACTCACTGAATAAGACCTCCCATCACCTCCCACTCACTGAAGACCTCCCATCACCGTTCAGTCACTGAAGAAGTCATCCCATCATCTTCCACTCACTGAATAAGTCCTCCCATCATCTTCCACTCACTGAATAGGTTATCCCATCTTCTTCCACTCACTCTATAATCATCCCATCATCTCCCACTCACTGAATAAGTCCTTCAATCACCTTCTACTGACTGAATGTCCTCCCATCACCTCCCACTCACTAAGTCCTCCAATCACCTTCCACTCACTGAATAAGTCCTCCCATCATCCCCCACTCACTGAATAAGTCCTCCCATCATCTCCCACGCACTGAATAAGTCATCCCATCAACTCCCACTCACTGAATAAGTCCTCCCATCACCTTCAACTCACTGATTAAGTCCTCCCATCATCTCCCACTCACTGAATAAGTCCTCCCATCACCTTCCAGTCACTGAGGAAGTCATCCCATCACCTACCACTCACTGAATAAGTCCTCCCATCACCTTCCACTCTCTGAATAAGTCATCCCATCACCTCCCACTCACTGAATAAGTCATCCCATCATCTCCCACTCACTGAATAAGACCTCCCATCACCTCCCACTCACTGAAGACCTCCCATCACCGTTCAGTCACTGAAGAAGTCATCCCATCATCTTCCACTCACTGAATAAGTCCTCCCATCATCTTCCACTCACTGAATAGGTTATCCCATCTTCTTCCACTCACTCTATAAGTCATCCCATCATCTCCCACTCACTGAATAAGTCCTTCAATCACCTTCTACTGACTGAATGTCCTCCCATCACCTCCCACTCACTAAGTCCTCCAATCACCTTCCACTCACTGAATAAGTCCTCCCATCATCCCCCACTCACTGAATAAGTCCTCCCATCATCTCCCACGCACTGAATAAGTCATCCCATCAACTCCCACTCACTGAATAAGTCCTCCCATCACCTTCAACTCACTGAATAAGTCCTCCCATCATCTCCCACTCACTGAATAAGTCCTCCCATCACCTTCCAGTCACTGAGGAAGTCATCCCATCACCTACCACTCACTGAATAAGTCCTCCCATCACCTTCCAGTCACTGAATAAGTCATCCCATCATCTGCCACTCACTGAATAAGTCATCCCATCATCTCCCACTTACTTAATAAGTCCTCCCATCATCTTCCACTCAATGAATAAGTCCTCCCATCACCTTCCACTCACTGAATAAGTCCTTGCATCACCTCCCACTTACTGAATAAGTCATCCCATCACCTCCCACTCACTGAATAAGTCCTCCCATCACCTTCCATTCACTGAATAAGTCATGCCATCATCTCCCACTCACTGAATAAGTCATCCCATCATCTCCCACTCACTGAATGAGTCCTCCCATCACCTTACACTCACTGAATGAGTCCTCCCATCACCTTCCACTCATTGAATAACTCCTCCCATCACCTTCCACTCACTGAATAAGTCTTCTCATCACCTTCCATTCACTGAATAAATCATCCCATCATCTTCCAGTCACTGAATAAATCATCCCATCACCTCCCACTCACTGAATAAGTCATCCCATCACCTTCCACTCACTGAATAAGTCCTTCCATCACCTCCCAATCACTGAATAAGTCCTTCCATCACCTCCCACTCACTGAATAATTCATCCTATCACCTCCCACTCACTGAATAAGTCATCCCATCACCTCCCAGTCACTGAATAATTCCTCCCATCACCTCCCACTCACTGAAGAAGACCTCCCATCACCTTGCAGTCACTGAAGAAGTCATCCCATCATCTTCCACTCACTGAATAAGTCCTCCCATCACCTTCCAGTAACTGAATAAGTCCTTCCATCAACTTCCACTCACTGAATAAGTCATCCCATCACCTCCCACTCACTGAATAATTCCTCCCATCACCTTCCAGTCCCTGAATAAGTCATCCCATCACCTTCCACTCACTGAATAAGTCCTTCCATCAACTTCCACTCACTGAATATGTCGTCCCATCATCTTCCACTCACTGAATAAGTCCTTCCATCACCTTCCACTCACTGAATAAGTCCTCCCATCATCTCCCACTCACTGTAGAAGTCCTCCCATCACCTCCCACTCACTGAAGAAGTCATCGCATCACCTCCCACTCACTGAATAAGTCATCCCATCACCTTCCTCTCACTGAATAAGTCATCCCATCACCTTCCACTCCCTGAATAAGTCATCCCATCACCTCCCACTCACTGAATAAGTCATCCCATCACCTTCCAGTCACTGAATAAGTCATCCCATCATCTCCCACTCACTGAATAAGACCTCCCATCACCTCCCACTCACTGAAGACCTCCCATCACCGTTCAGTCACTGAAGAAGTCATCCCATCATCTTCCACTCACTGAATAAGTCCTCCCATCATCTTCCACTCACTGAATAGGTTATCCCATCTTCTTCCACTCACTCAATAAGTCATCCCATCATCTCCCACTCACTGAATAAGTCCTTCAATCACCTTCTACTGACTGAATGTCCTCCCATCACCTCCCACTCACTAAGTCCTCCAATCACCTTCCACTCACTGAATAAGTCCTCCCATCATCCCCCACTCACTGAATAAGTCCTCCCATCATCTCCCACGCACTGAATAAGTCATCCCATCAACTCCCACTCACTGAATAAGTCGTCCCATCACCTTCCAGTCACTGTATAAATCATCCCATCACCTTCCACTCACTGAAAAAGTCCTCCCATCATCTCCCACTCACTGAATAAGTCATCCCATCACCTCCCACTCACTGAATAAATCATACCATCAGCTTCCACTCACTGAATAAGTCCTTCCATCACCTCCCACTCAGTGAATAAGTCATCCCATCACATTCCACTCACTGAATAAGTCATCCCATCACCTCCCACTCACTGAAGAAGTCCTCCCATCACCTCTCACTCACTGAATAAGTCATCCCATCACCTCCCACTCACTGAATAAGTCATCCCATCACTCCCACTCACTGAATAAGTCCTCCCATCACCTCCCACTCACTGAATAAGTACTCCCATCATCTCTCAGTCACTGAATAAGTCCTCCCATCACCTTCCAGTCACTGAATAAGTCATCCCATCACCTTCCACTCACTGAATAAGTCCTTCCATCAACTTCCACTCACTGAATAAGTCATCCCATCACCTCCCACTCACTGAATAATTCCTCCCATCACCTTCCAGTCACTGAAAAAGTCATCCCATCACCTTCCACTCACTGAATAAGTCGTCCCATCATCTTCCACTCACTGAATAAGTCCTTCCATCACCTTCCACTCACTGAATAAGTCCTCCCATCATCTCCCACTCACTGAAGAAGTCCTCCCATCACCTCCCACTCACTGAAGAAGTCATCGCATCACCTCCCACTCACTGAATAAGTCATCCCATCACCTTCCATTCACTGAATAAGTCATCCCATCACCTTCCACTCACTGAATAAGTCATCCCATCATCTCCCACTCACTGAATATGTCCTCCCATCATCTTCCACTCACTGAATAAGTCCTCCCATCACCTTCCACTCATTGAATAAGTCCTCCCATCACCTTCCAGTCACTGAATAAGCCCTCCCATCATCTTCCACCCACTGAATAAGTCCTCCCATCACCTTCCAGTCACTGAATAAGTCATCCCATCATCTCCCACTCACTGAATACGTCCTCCCATCACCTCCCACTCACTGAAGAAGACCTCCCATCACCTTCCAGTCACTGAAGAAGTCATCCCATCATCTTCCACTCATTGAATAAGTCCTCCCATCATCTTCCACTCACTGAATAGGTTATCCCATCTCCTTCCACTCACTGAATAAGTCATCCCATCATCTCCCACTCACTGAAGAAGTCCTCCCATCACCTCCCACTCACTGAAGAAGTCATCGCATCACCTCCCACTCACTGAATGTCATCCCATCACCTTCCACTCACTGAATAAGTCATCCCATCATCTCCCACTCACTGAATAAGTCCTCCCATCATCTTCCACTCACTGAATAAGTCCTCCCATCACTTTCCACTCACTGAATGTCCTCCCATCATCTCCCACTCACTGATTAACTCCTCCCATCATCTCCCACTCACTGAATAAGTCCTCCCATCATCTCCCACTCACTGAATAAGTCCTCCCATCATCTTCCACTCACTGAATAAGTCATCCCATCATCTCCCACTCACTGAATAAGTCCTCCCATCACCTCCCACTCACTGAATAAGTCCTCACATCACCTTGCACTCACTGAATACGTCCTCCCATCACCTCCCAATCACTGAATAAGTCATCCAATAACCTCCTACTCACTGAATAAGTCATCACATCACCTTACACTCACTGAATTAGTCCTTCCATCACCTTCCACTCACTGAATAAGTCCTTCCATCACCTTCCACTCACTGAACAAGTCCTCCCATCACCCCCCACTCACTGAATAAGTCATCCTATCACCTTCCACTCACTGAATAAGTCCTCCCATCACCTCCCACTCTCTGAATAAGTCATCCCATCACCTGCCACTCACTGAGGAAGTCATCCCATCACCTACCACTCACTGAATAAGTCCTCCCATCACCTTCCAGTCACTGAATAAGTCATCACATCATCTGCCACTCACTGAATAAGTCATCCCATCATCTCCCACTTACTGAATAAGTCCTCCCATCATCTTCCACTCAATGAATAAGTCCTCCCATCACCTTCCACTCACTGAATAAGTCCTTGCATCACCTCCCACTTACTGAATAAGTCATCCCATCACCTCCCACTCACTGAATAAGTCCTCCCATCACCTTCCATTCGCTGAGTAAGTCATCCCATCATCTCCCACTCACTGAATAAGTCATCCCAGCATCTCCCACTCACTGAATGAGTCCTCCCATCACCTTCCACTCACTGAATGAGTCCTCCCATCACCTTCCACTCATTGAATAACTCCTCCCATCACCTTCCACTCTCTGAATAAGTCCTCTCATCACCTTCCAGTCACTGAATAAATCATCCCATCATCTTCCAGTCACTGAATAAATCATCCCATCACCTCCCACTCACTGAATAAGTCATCCCATCACCTTCCACTCACGGAATAAGTCCTTCCATCACCTTCCACTCACTGAATAAGTCCTCCCATCATCCCCCACGCACTGAATAAGTCATCCCATCAACTCCCACTCACTTAATAAGTCCTCCCATCACCTTCAACTCACTGAATAAGTCCTCCCATCATCTCCCACTCACTGAATAAGTCCTCCCATCACCTTCCAGTCACTGTATAAATCATCCCATCACCTTCCACTCACTGAATAAGTCCTCCCATCATCTCCCACTCACTGAATAAGTCATCCCATCACCTCCCACTCACTGAATAAGTCATCCCATCACCTCCCACTCACTGAATAAGTCATCCCATCACTCCCACTCACTGAATAAGTCCTCCCATCACCTCCCACTCACTGAATAAGTACTCCCATCATCTCTCAGTCACTGAATAAGTCCTCCCATCACCTTCGTCTCACTGAATAAGTCATCCCATCACCTTCCACTCACTGAATAAGTCCTTCCATCAACTTCCAGTCACTGAATAAGTCATCCCATCACCTTCCACTCACTGAATAAGTCGTCCCATCATCTTCCACTCACTGAATAAGTCCTTCCATCACCTTCCACTCACTGAATAAGTCCTCCCATCATCTCCCACTCACTGAAGAAGTCCTCCCATCACCTCCCTCTCACTGAAGAAGTCATCGCATCACCTCCCACTCACTGAATAAGTCATCCCATCACCTTCCACTCACTGAATAAGTCATCCCATCACCTTCCACTCACTGAATAAGTCATCCCATCATCTCCCACTCACTGAATATGTCCTCCCATCATCTTCCACTCACTGAATAAGTCCTCCCATCACCTTCCACTCATTGAATAAGTCCTCCCATCACCTTCCAGTCACTGAATAAGCCCTCCCATCATCTTCCACCCACTGAATAAGTCCTCCCATCACCTTCCAGTCACTGAATAAGTCATCCCATCATCTCCCACTCACTGAATACGTCCTCCCATCACCTCCCACTCACTGAAGAAGACCTCCCATCACCTTCCAGTCACTGAAGAAGTCATCCCATCATCTTCCACTAATTGAATAAGTCCTCCCATCATCTTCCACTCACTGAATAGGTTATCCCTTCTCCTTCCACTCACTGAATAAGTCATCTCATCATCTCCCACTCACTGAAGAAGTCCTCCCATCACCTCCCACTCACTGAAGAAGTCATCGCATCACCTCCCACTCACTGAATAATTCCTCCCATCACCTTCGAGTCCCTGAATAAGTCATCCCATCACCTTCCACTCACTGAATAAGTCCTTCCATCAATTTCCACTCACTGAATATGTCGTCCCATCATCTTCCACTCACTGAATAAGTCCTTCCATCACCTTCCACTCACTGAATAAGTCCTCCCATCATCTCCCACTCACTGTAGAAGTCCTCCCATCACCTCCCACTCACTGAAGAAGTCATCGCATCACCTCCCACTCACTGAATAAGTCATCCCATCACCTTCCACTCACTGAATAAGTCATCCCATCACCTTCCACTCTCTGAATAAGTCATCCCATCACCTCCCACTCACTGAATAAGTCATCCCATCACCTTCCATTCACTGAATAAGTCATCCCATCATCTCCCACTCACTGAATAAGACCTCCCATCACCTCCCACTCACTGAAGACCTCCCATCACCGTTCAGTCACTGAAGAAGTCATCCCATCATCTTCCACTCACTGAATAAGTCCTCCCATCATCTTCCACTCACTGAGTAGGTTATCCCATCTTCTTCCACTCACTCAATAAGTCATCCCATCATCTCCCACTCACTGAATAAGTCCTTCAATCACCTTCTACTGACTGAATGTCCTCCCATCACCTCCCACTCACTAAGTCCTCCAATCACCTTCCACTCACTGAATAAGTCCTCCCATCATCCCCCACTCACTGAATAAGTCCTCCCATCATCTCCCACGCACTGAATAAGTCATCCCATCAACTCCCACTCACTGAATAAGTCCTCCCATCATCTCCCAGTCACTGTATAAATCATCCCATCACCTTCCAGTCACTGTATAAATCATCCCATCACCTTCCACTCACTGAAAAAGTCCTCCCATCATCTCCCACTCACTGAATAAGTCATCCCATCACCTCCCACTCACTGAATAAATCATACCATCAGCTTCCACTCACTGAATAAGTCCTTCCATCACCTCCCACTCAGTGAATAAGTCATCCCATCACCTTCCACTCACTGAATAAGTCATCCCATCACCTCCCACTCACTGAATAAGTCATCCCATCACCTCTCACTCACTGAATAAGTCATCCCATCACCTCCCACTCACTGAATAAGTCATCCCATCACTCCCACTCACTGAATAAGTCCTCCCATCACCTCCCACTCACTGAATAAGTACTCCCATCATCTCTCAGTCACTGAATAAGTCCTCCCATCAACTTCCAGTCACTGAATAAGTCATCCCATCACCTTCCACTCACTGAATAAGTCCTTCCATCAACTTCCATTCACTGAATAAGTCATCCCATCACCTCCCACTCACTGAATAATTCCTCCCATCACCTTCCAGTCACTGAATAAGTCATCCCATCACCTTCCACTCACTGAATAAGTCGTCCCATCATCTTCCACTCACTGAATAAGTCCTTCCATCACCTTCCACTCACTGAATAAGTCCTCCCATCATCTCCCACTCACTGAATAAGTCATCCAATAACCTCCTACTCACTGAATAAGTCATCACATCACCTTACACTCACTGAATTAGTCCTTCCATCACCTTCCACTCACTGAATAAGTCCTTCCATCACCTTCCACTCACTGAACAAGTCCTCCCATCACCCCCCACTCACTGAATAAGTCATCCTATCACCTTCCACTCACTGAATAAGTCCTCCCATCACCTCCCACTCTCTGAATAAGTCATCCCATCACCTGCCACTCACTGAGGAAGTCATCCCATCACCTACCACTCACTGAATAAGTCCTCCCATCACCTTCCAGTCACTGAATAAGTCATCCCATCATCTGCCACTCACTGAATAAGTCATCCCATCATCTCCCACTTACTGAATAAGTCCTCCCATCATCTTCCACTCAATGAATAAGTCCTCCCATCACCTTCCACTCACTGAATAAGTCCTTGCATCACCTCCCACTTACTGAATAAGTCATCCCATCACCTCCCACTCACTGAATAAGTCCTCCCATCACCTTCCATTCGCTGAGTAAGTCATCCCATCATCACCCACTCACTGAATAAGTCATCCCAGCATCTCCCACTCACTGAATGAGTCCTCCCATCACCTTCCACTCACTGAATGAGTCCTCCCATCACCTTCCACTCATTGAATAACTCCTCCCATCACCTTCCACTCTCTGAATAAGTCCTCTCATCACCTTCCAGTCACTGAATAAATCATCCCATCATCTTCCAGTCACTGAATAAATCATCCCATCACCTCCCACTCACTGAATAAGTCATCCCATCACCTTCCACTCACGGAATAAGTCCTTCCATCACCTTCCACTCACTGAATAAGTCCTCCCATCATCCCCCACGCACTGAATAAGTCATCCCATCAACTCCCACTCACTTAATAAGTCCTCCCATCACCTTCAACTCACTGAATAAGTCCTCCCATCATCTCCCACTCACTGAATAAGTCCTCCCATCACCTTCCAGTCACTGTATAAATCATCCCATCACCTTCCACTCACTGAATAAGTCCTCCCATCATCTCCCACTCACTGAATAAGTCATCCCATCACCTCCCACTCACTGAATAAGTCATCCCATCACCTCCCACTCACTGAATAAGTCATCCCATCACTCCCACTCACTGAATAAGTCCTCCCATCACCTCCCACTCACTGAATAAGTACTCCCATCATCTCTCAGTCACTGAATAAGTCCTCCCATCACCTTCCAGTCACTGAATAAGTCATCCCATCACCTTCCACTCACTGAATAAGTCCTTCCATCAACTTCCATTCACTGAATAAGTCATCCCATCACCTCCCACTCACTGAATAATTCCTCCCATCACCTTCCAGTCACTGAATAAGTCATCCCATCACCTTCCACTCACTGAATAAGTCGTCCCATCATCTTCCACTCACTGAATAAGTCCTTCCATCACCTTCCACTCACTGAATAAGTCCTCCCATCATCTCCCACTCACTGAAGAAGTCCTCCCATCACCTCCCTCTCACTGAAGAAGTCATCGCATCACCTCCCACTCACTGAATAAGTCATCCCATCACCTTCCACTCACTGAATAAGTCATCCCATCACCTTCCACTCACTGAATAAGTCATCCCATCATCTCCCACTCACTGAATATGTCCTCCCATCATCTTCCACTCACTGAATAAGTCCTCCCATCACCTTCCACTCATTGAATAAGTCCTCCCATCACCTTCCAGTCACTGAATAAGCCCTCCCATCATCTTCCACCCACTGAATAAGTCCTCCCATCACCTTCCAGTCACTGAATAAGTCATCCCATCATCTCCCACTCACTGAATACGTCCTCCCATCACCTCCCACTCACTGAAGAAGACCTCCCATCACCTTCCAGTCACTGAAGAAGTCATCCCATCATCTTCCACTAATTGAATAAGTCCTCCCATCATCTTCCACTCACTGAATAGGTTATCCCTTCTCCTTCCACTCACTGAATAAGTCATCTCATCATCTCCCACTCACTGAAGAAGTCCTCCCATCACCTCCCACTCACTGAAGAAGTCATCGCATCACCTCCCACTCACTGAATAATTCCTCCCATCACCTTCGAGTCCCTGAATAAGTCATCCCATCACCTTCCACTCACTGAATAAGTCCTTCCATCAACTTCCACTCGCTGAATATGTCGTCCCATCATCTTCCACTCACTGAATAAGTCCTTCCATCACCTTCCACTCACTGAATAAGTCCTCCTATCATCTCCCACTCACTGTAGAAGTCCTCCCATCACCTCCCACTCACTGAAGAAGTCATCGCATCACCTCCCACTCACTGAATAAGTCATCCCATCACCTTCCACTCACTGAATAAGTCATCCCATCACCTTCCACTCTCTGAATAAGTCATCCCATCACCTCCCACTCACTGAATAAGTCATCCCATCACCTTCCAGTCACTGAATAAGTCATCCCATCATCTCCCACTCACTGAATAAGACCTCCCATCACCTCCCACTCACTGAAGACCTCCCATCACCGTTCAGTCACTGAAGAAGTCATCCCATCATCTTCCACTCACTGAATAAGTCCTCCCATCATCTTCCACTCACTGAATAGGTTATCCCATCTTCTTCCACTCACTCAATAAGTCATCCCATCATCTCCCACTCACTGAATAAGTCCTTCAATCACCTTCTACTGACTGAATGTCCTCCCATCACCTCCCACTCACTAAGTCCTCCAATCACCTTCCACTCACTGAATAAGTCCTCCCATCATCCCCCACTCACTGAATAAGTCCTCCCATCATCTCCCACGCACTGAATAAGTCATCCCATCAACTCCCACTCACTGAATAAGTCCTCCCATCATCTCCCAGTCACTGTATAAATCATCCCATCACCTTCCAGTCACTGTATAAATCATCCCATCACCTTCCACTCACTGAAAAAGTCCTCCCATCATCTCCCACTCACTGAATAAGTCATCCCATCACCTCCCACTCACTGAATAAATCATACCATCAGCTTCCACTCACTGAATAAGTCCTTCCATCACCTCCCACTCAGTGAATAAGTCATCCCATCACCTTCCACTCACTGAATAAGTCATCCCATCACCTCCCACTCACTGAATAAGTCATCCCATCACCTCTCACTCACTGAATAAGTCATCCCATCACCTCCCACTCACTGAATAAGTCATCCCATCACTCCCACTCACTGAATAAGTCCTCCCATCACCTTCCACTCACTGAATAAGTCCTTCCATCAACTTCCATTCACTGAATAAGTCATCCCATCACCTCCCACTCACTGAATAATTCCTCCCATCACCTTCCAGTCACTGAATAAGTCATCCCATCACCTTCCACTCACTGAATAAGTCGTCCCATCATCTTCCACTCACTGAATAAGTCCTTCCATCACCTTCCACTCACTGAATAAGTCCTCCCATCATCTCCCACTCACTGAAGAAGTCCTCCCATCACCTCCCTCTCACTGAAGAAGTCATCGCATCACCTCCCACTCGCTGAATAAGTCATCCCATCACCTTCCACTCACTGAATAAGTCATCCCATCACCTTCCACTCACTGAATAAGTCATCCCATCATCTCACACTCACTGAATATGTCCTCCCATCATCTTCCACTCACTGAATAAGTCCTCCCATCACCTTCCACTCATTGAATAAGTCCTCCCATCATCTTCCACCCACTGAATAAGTCCTCCCATCACCTTCCAGTCACTGAATAAGTCATCCCATCATCTTCCACTCACTGAATACGTCCTCCCATCACCTCCCACTCACTGAAGAAGACCTCCCATCACCTTCCAGTCACTGAAGAAGTCATCCCATCATCTTCCACTAATTGAATAAGTCCTCCCATCATCTTCCACTCACTGAATAGGTTATCCCTTCTCCTTCCACTCACTGAATAAGTCATCTCATCATCTCCCACTCACTGAAGAAGTCCTCCCATCACCTCCCACTCACTGAAGAAGTCATCGCATCACCTCCCACTCACTGAATAATTCCTCCCATCACCTTCGAGTCCCTGAATAAGTCATCCCATCACCTTCCACTCACTGAATAAGTCCTTCCATCAACTTCCACTCACTGAATATGTCGTCCCATCATCTTCCACTCACTGAATAAGTCCTTCCATCACCTTCCACTCACTGAATAAGTCCTCCCATCATCTCCCACTCACTGTAGAAGTCCTCCCATCACCTCCCACTCACTGAAGAAGTCATCGCATCACCTCCCACTCACTGAATAAGTCATCCCATCACCTTCCACTCACTGAATAAGTCATCCCATCACCTTCCACTCTCTGAATAAGTCATCCCATCACCTCCCACTCACTGAATAAGTCATCCCATCACCTTCCAGTCACTGAATAAGTCATCCCATCATCTCCCACTCACTGAATAAGACCTCCCATCACCTCCCACTCACTGAAGACCTCCCATCACCGTTCAGTCACTGAAGAAGTCATCCCATCATCTTCCACTCACTGAATAAGTCCTCCCATCATCTTCCACTCACTGAATAGGTTATCCCATCTTCTTCCACTCACTCAATAAGTCATCCCATCATCTCCCACTCACTGAATAAGTCCTTCAATCACCTTCTACTGACTGAATGTCCTCCCATCACCTCCCTCTCACTAAGTCCTCCAATCACCTTCCACTCACTGAATAAGTCCTCCCATCATCCCCCACTCACTGAATAAGTCCTCCCATCATCTCCCACGCACTGAATAAGTCATCCCATCAACTCCCACTCACTGAATAAGTCCTCCCATCATCTCCCAGTCACTGTATAAATCATCCCATCACCTTCCAGTCACTGTATAAATCATCCCATCACCTTCCACTCACTGAAAAAGTCCTCCCATCATCTCCCACTCACTGAATAAGTCATCCCATCACCTCCCACTCACTGAATAAATCATACCATCAGCTTCCACTCACTGAATAAGTCCTTCCATCACCTCCCACTCAGTGAATAAGTCATCCCATCACCTTCCACTCACTGAATAAGTCATCCCATCACCTCCCACTCACTGAATAAGTCATCCCATCACCTCTCACTCACTGAATAAGTCATCCCATCACCTCCCACTCACTGAATAAGTCATCCCATCACTCCCACTCACTGAATAAGTCCTCCCATCACCTCCCACTCACTGAATAAGTACTCCCATCATCTCTCAGTCACTAAATAAGTCCTCCCATCACCTTCCAGTCACTGAATAAGTCATCCCATCACCTTCCACTCACTGAATAAGTCCTTCCATCAACTTCCACTCACTGAATAAGTCATCCCATCACCTCCCACTCACTGAATAATTCCTCCCATCACCTTCCAGTCACTGAACAAGTCATCCCATCACCTTCCACTCACTGAATAAGTCGTCCCATCATCTTCCACTCACTGAATAAGTCCTTCCATCACCTTCCACTCACTGAATAAGTCCTCCCATCATCTCCCACTCACTGAAGAAGTCCTCCCATCACCTCCCACTCACTGAAGAAGTCATCGCATCACCTCCCACTCACTGAATAAGTCATCCCATCACCTTCCACTCACTGAATAAGTCATCCCATCACCTTCCACTCACTGAATAAGTCATCCCATCATCTCCCACTCACTGAATATGTCCTCCCATCATCTTCCACTCACTGAATAAGTCCTCCCATCACCTTCCACTCATTGAATAAGTCCTCCCATCACCTTCCAGTCACTGAATAAGCCCTCCCATCATCTTCCACCCACTGAATAAGTCCTCCCATCACCTTCCAGTCACTGAATAAGTCATCCCATCATCTCCCACTCACTGAATACGTCCTCCCATCACCTCCCACTCACTGAAGAAGACCTCCCATCACATTCCAGTCACTGAAGAAGTCATCCCATCATCTTCCACTCACTGAATAAGTCCTCCCATCACCTTCCAGTCACTGAATAAGTCCTTCCATCAACTTCCACTCAGTGAATAAGTCATCCCATCACCTCCCACTCACTGAATAATTCCTCCCATCACCTTCCAGTCCCTGAATAAGTCATCCCATCACCTTCCATTCACTGAATAAGTCCTTCCATCAACTTCCACTCACTGAATATGTCGTCCCATCATCTTCCACTCACTGAATAAGTCCTTCCATCACCTTCCACTCACTGAATAAGTCCTCCCATCATCTCCCACACACTGTAGAAGTCCTCCCATCACCTCCCACTCACTGAAGAAGTCATCGCATCACCTCCCACTCACTGAATAAGTCATCCCATCACCTTCCACTCACTGAATAAGTCATCCCATCACCTTCCACTCTCTGAATAAGTCATCCCATCACCTCCCACTCACTGAATAAGTCATCCCATCACCTTCCAGTCACTGAATAAGTCATCCCATCATCTCCCACTCACTGAATAAGTCCTCCCATCACCTCCCACTCACTGAAGACCTCCCATCACCGTTCAGTCACTGAAGAAGTCATCCCATCATCTTCCACTTACTGAATAAGTCCTCCCATCATCTTCCACTCACTGAATAGGTTATCCCATCTTCTTCCACTCACTCAATAAGTCATCCCATCATCTCCCACTCACAGAATAAGTCCTTCAATCACCTTCTACTGACTGAATGTCCTCCCATCACCTCCCACTCACTAAGTCCTCCCATCACCTTCCACTCACTGAATAAGTCCTCCCATCATCCCCCACTCACTGAATAAGTCCTCCCATCATCTCCCACGCACTGAATAAGTCATCCCATCAACTCCCACTCACTGAATAAGTCCTCCCATCACCTTCCAGTCACTGTATAAATCATCCCATCACCTTCCACTCACTGAATAAGTCCTCCCATCATCTCCCACTCACTGAATAAGTCATCCCATCACCTCCCACTCACTGAATAAATCATACCATCACCTTCCACTCACTGAATAAGTCCTTCCATCACCTCCCACTCACTGAATAAGTCATCCCATCACCTTCCACTCACTGAATAAGTCATCCCATCACCTCCCACTCACTGAATAAGTCATCCCATCACCTCTCACTCACTGAATAAGTCATCCCATCACCTCCCACTCACTGAATAAGTCATCCCATCACTCCCACTCACTGAATAAGTCCTCCCATCACCTCCCACTCACTGAATATGTACTCCCATCATCTCTCTCTCACTGAATAAGTCCTCCCATCACCTTCCAGACACTGATTAAGTCATCCCATCACCTTCCACTCACTGAATAAGTCCTTCCATCAACTTCCACTCACTGAATAAGTCATCCCATCACCTCCCACTCACTGAATAATTCCTCCCATCACCTTCCAGTCACTGAATAAGTCATCCCATCACCTTCCACTCACTGAATAAGTCGTCCCATCATCTACCACTCACTGAATAAGTCCTTCCATCACCTGCCACTCACTGAATAAGTCCTCCCATCATCTCCCACTCACTGAAGAAGTCCTCCCATCACCTCCCACTCACTGAGGAAGTCATCGCATCACCTCCCACTCACTGAATAAGTCATCCCATCACCTTCCACTCACTGAATAAGTCATCCCATCACCTTCCACTCACTGAATAAGTCATCCCATCATCTCCCACTCACTGAATATGTCCTCCCATCATCTTCCACTCACTGATTAAGTCCTCCCATCACCTTCCACTCATTGAATAAGTCCTCCCATCACCTTCCAGTCACTGAATAAGCCCTCCCATCATCTTCCACCCACTGAATAAGTCCTCCCATCACCTTCCAGTCACTGAATAAGTCATCCCATCATCTCCCACTCACTGAATACGTCCTCCCATCACCTCCCACTCACTGAAGAAGACCTCCCATCACCTTCCAGTCACTGAAGAAGTCATCCCATCATCTTCCACTCACTGAATAAGTCCTCCCATCATCTTCCACTCACTGAATAGGTTATCCCATCTCCTTCCACTCACTGAATAAGTCATCCCATCATCTCCCACTCACTGAATAATTCCTCCCATCACCTTCCAGTCACTGAATAAATCATCCCATCACCTTCCACTCACTGAATAAGTCCTCCCATCATCTCCCACTCACTGAATAAGTCATCCCATCACCTCCCACTCACTGAATAAATCATACCATCACCTTCCACTCACTGAATAAGTCCTTCCATCACCTCCCACTCACTGAATAAGTCCTTCCATCACCTCCCACTCACTGAATAAGACATCCCATCACCTCCCACTCACTGAAGAAGTCCTCCCAACATCTTCCACTCACTGAATAAGTCATCCCATCATCTCCCACTCACTGAATAAGTCCTTCCATCATCTTCCACTCACTGAATAAGTCCTCCCATCACTTTCCACTCACTGAATAAGTCCTCCCATCATCTCCCACTCACTGATTAAGTCCTCCCATCATCTCCCACTCACTGAATAAGTCCTCCCATCATCTCCCACTCACTGAATAAGTCCTCCCATCATCTTCCACTCACTGAATAAGTCTTCCCATCATCTCCCACTCACTGAATAAGTCCTCCCATCACCTCCCACTCACTGAATAAGTCCTCACATCACCTTCCACTCATTGAATACGTCCTCCTATCACCTCCCAATCACTGAATAAGTCATCCAATCACCTCCTACTCACTGAATAAGTCATCACATCACCGTCCACTCACTGAATAAGTCCTTCCATCACCTACCACTCACTGAATAAGTCCTTCCATCACCTTCCACTCACTGAACAAGTCCTCCCATCACCCCCCACTCACTGAATAAGTCATCCTATCACCTTCCACTCACTGAATAAGTCCTCCCATCACCTCCCACTCTCTGAATAAGTCATCCCATCACCTGCCACTCACTGAGGAAGTCATCACATCACCTACCACTCACTGAATAAGTCCTCCCATCACCTTCCAGTCACTGAATAAGTCATCCCATCATCTGCCACTCACTGAATAAGTCATCCCATCATCTCCCACTTACTGAATAAGTCCTCCCATCATCTTCCACTCAACGAATAAGTCCTCCCATCACCTTCCACTCACTGAATAAGTCCTTACATCACCTCCCACTTACTGAATAAGTCATCCCATCACTTCCCACTCACTGAATAAATCCTCCCATCACCTTGCATTCACTGAATAAGTCATCCCATCATCTTCCATTCACTGAATAAGTCATCCCATCACCTTCCACTCACTGAATGAGTCCTCCCATCACCTTCCACTCATTGAATAACTCCTCCCATCACCTTCCACTCACTGAATAAGTCCTCTCATCACCTTCCAGTCACTGAATAAGTCCTTCCATCAACTTCCACTCACTGAATAAGTCATCCCATCACCTCCCACTCACTGAATAATTCCTCCCATCACCTTCCAGTCACTGAATAAGTCAGCCCATCACCTTCCACTCACTGAATAAGTCGTCCCATCATCTTCCACTCACTGAATAAGTCCTTCCATCACCTTCCACTTACTGAATAAGTCCTCCCATCATCTCCCACTCACTGAAGAAGTCCTCCCATCACCTCCCACTCACTGAAGAAGTCATCGCATCACTTCCCACTCACTGAATAAGTCATCCCATCACCTTCCACTCACTGAATAAGTCATCCCATCACCTTCCACTCACTGAATAAGTCATCCCATCATCTCCCACTCACTGAATATGTCCTCCCATCATCTTCCACTCACTGAATAAGTCCTCCCATCACCTTCCACTCATTGAATAAGTCCTCCCATCACCTTCCAGTCACTGAATAAGCCCTCCCATCATCTTCCACCCACTGAATAAGTCCTCCCATCACCTTCCAGTCACTGAATAAGTCATCCCATCATCTCCCACTCACTGAATAGGTCCTCCCATCACCTCCCACTCACTGAAGAAGACCTCCCATCACCTTCCAGTCACTGAAGAAGTCATCCCATCATCTTCCACTCACTGAATAAGTCCTCCCATCATCTTCCACTCACTGAATAGGTTATCCCATCTCCTTCCACTCACTGAATAAGTCATCCCATCATCTCCCACTCACTGAATAAGGCCTTCCATCACCTTCCACTCACTGAACAAGTCCTCCCATCACCCCCCACTCACTGATTAAGTCATCCTATCACCTTCCACTCACTGAATAAGTCCTCCCATCACCTCCCACTCTCTGAATAAGTCATCCCATCACCTGCCACTCACTGAGGAAGTCATCACATCACCTACCACTCACTGAATATGTCCTCCCATCACCTTCCAGTCACTGAATAAGTCATCGCATCATCTGCCACTCACTGAATAAGTCATCCCATCATCTCCCACTTACTGAATAAGTCCTCCCATCATCTTCCACTCAACGAATAAGTCCTCCCATCACCTTCCACTCACTGAATAAGTCCTTACATGACCTCCCACTTACTGAATAAGTCATCCCATCACCTCCCACTCACTGAATAAGTCCTCCCATCACCTTCCATTCACTGAATAAGTCATCCCATCATCTTCCACTCACTGAATAAGTCATCCCATCATCTCCCACTCACTGAATGAGTCCTCCCATCACCTTCCACTCACTGAATGAGTCCTCCCATCATCTTCCACTCATTGAATAACTCCTCCCATCACCTTCCACTCACTGAATAAGTCCTCTCATCACCTTCCAGTCACTGAATAAATCATCCCATCATCTTCCAGTCACTGAATAAATCATCCCATCACCTCCCAATCACTGAATAAGTCCTTCCATCACCTCCCACTCTCTGAATAATTCATCCTATCACCTCCCACTCACTGAATAAGTCATCCCATCACCTCCCAGTCACTGAATAATTCCTCCCATCACCTCCCACTCACTGAAGAAGACCTCCCATCACCTTCCAGTCACTGAAGAAGTCATCCAATCATCTTCCACTCACTGAATAAGTCCTCCCATCACCTTCCAGTCACTGAATAAGTCCTTCCATCAACTTCCACTCACTGAATAAGTCATCCCATCACCTCCCACTCACTGAATAATTCCTCCCATCACCTTCCAGTCCCTGAATAAGTCATCCCATCACCTTCCACTCACTGAATAAGTCCTTCCATCAACTTCCACTCACTGAATATGTCGTCCCATCATATTCCACTCACTGAATAAGTCCTTCCATCACCTTCCACTCACTGAATAAGTCCTCCCATCATCTCCCACTCACTGTAGAAGTCCTCCCATCACCTCCCACTCACTGAAGAAGTCATCGCATCACCTCCCACTCACTGAATTAGTCATCCCATCACCTTCCACTCACTGAATAAGTCATCCCATCACCTTCCACTCTCTGAATAAGTCATCCCATCACCTCCCACTCACTGAATAAGTCATCCCATCACCTTCCAGTCTCTGAATAAGTCATCCCATCATCTCCCACTCACTGAATAAGTCCTCCCATCACCTCCCACTCACTGAAGACCTCCCATCACCGTTCAGTCACTGAAGAAGTCATCCCATCATCTTCCACTCACTGAATAAGTCCTCCCATCATCTTCCACTCCCTGAATAGGTTATCCCATCTTCTTCCATTCACTCAATAAGTCATCCCATCATCTCCCACTCACTGAATATGTCCTTCAATCACCTTCTACTGACTGAATGTCCTCCCATCACCTCCCACTCACTAAGTCCTCCCATCACCTTCCACTCACTGAATAAGTCCTCCCATCATCCCCCACTCACTGAATGTCCTCCCATCATCTCCCACGCACTGAATAAGTCATCCCATCAACTCCCACTCACTGAATAAGTCCTCCCATCACCTTCAACTCACTGAATAAGTCCTCCCATCATCTCCCACTCACTGAATAAGTCCTCCCATCACCTTCCAGTCACTGTATAAATCATCCCATCACCTTCCACTCACTGAATAAGTCCTTCCATCAACTTCCACTCACTGAATATGTCGTCCCATCATATTCCACTCACTGAATAAGTCCTTCCATCACCTTCCACTCACTGAATAAGTCCTCCCATCATCTCCCACTCACTGTAGAAGTCCTCCCATCACCTCCCACTCACTGAATAAGTCCTTCCATCAACTTCCACTCACTGAATAAGTCATCCCATCACCTCCCACTCACTGAATAATTCCTCCCATCACCTTCCAGTCCCTGAATAAGTCATCCCATCACCTTCCACTCACTGAATAATTCCTTCCATCAACTTCCACTCACTGAATATGTCGTCCCATCATATTCCACTCACTGAATAAGTCCTTCCATCACCTTCCACTCACTGAATAAGTCCTCCCATCATCTCCCACTCACTGTAGAAGTCCTCCCATCACCTCCCACTCACTGAAGAAGTCATCGCATCACCTCCCACTCACTGAATTAGTCATCCCATCACCTTCCACTCACTGAATAAGTCATCCCATCACCTTCCACTCTCTGAATAAGTCATCCCATCACCTCCCACTCACTGAATAAGTCATCCCATCACCTTCCAGTCTCTGAATAAGTCATCCCATCATCTCCCACTCACTGAATAAGTCCTCCCATCACCTCCCACTCACTGAAGACCTCCCATCACCGTTCAGTCACTGAAGAAGTCATCCCATCATCTTCCACTCACTGAATAAGTCCTCCCATCATCTCCCACTCACTGAAGAAGTCCTCCCATCACCTCCCACTCACTGAAGAAGTCATCGCATCACCTCCCACTCACTGAATAAGTCATCCCATCACCTTCCACTCACTGAATAAGTCATCCCATCACCTTCCACTCACTGAATAAGTCATCCCATCATCTCCCACTCACTGAATATGTCCTCCCATCATCTTCCACTCAGTGAATAAGTCCTCCCATCACCTTCCACTCATTGAATAAGTCCTCCCATCACCTTCCAGTCACTGAATAAGCCCTCCTATCATCTTCCACCCACTGAATAAGTCCTCCCATCACCTTCCAGTCACTGAATAAGTCATCCCATCATCTCCCACTCACTGAATACGTCCTCCCATCACCTCCCAACCACTAAAGAAGACCTCCCATCACCTTCCAGTCACTGAAGAAGTCATCCCATCATCTTCCACTCACTGAATAAGTCCTCCCATCATCTTCCACTCACTGAATAGGTTATCCCATCTACTTCCACTCACTGAATAAGTCATCCCATCATTACCCACTCACTGAATAATTCCTCCCATCACCTTCCAGTCACTGAATAAATCATCCCATCACCTTCCACTCACTGAATAAGTCCTCCCATCATCTCCCACTCACTGAATAAGTCATCCAATCACCTCCCACTCACTGAATAAGTCATACCATCACCTTCCACTCACAGAATAAGTCCTTCCATCACCTCCCACTCACTGAATAAGTCATCCCATCACCTTCCACTCACTGAATAAGTCATCCCATCACCTCCCACTCACTGAATAAGTCATCCCATCACCTCTCACTCACTGAATAAGTCATCCCATCACCTCCCACTCACTGAATAAGTCAACCCATCACTCCCAATCACTGAATAAGTCCTTCCAACACCTCCCACTCACTGAATAAGTACTCCCATCATCTCTCACTCACTGAATGTCATTCCATCACCTTCCAGTCACTGAATAAGTCAGCCCATCACCTCCCACTCACTGAATAAGTCCTTCCATCAACTTCCACTCACTGAATAAGTCATCCCATCACCTCCCACTCACTGAATAATTCCTCCCATCACCTTCCAGTCACTGAATAAGTCATCCCATCACCTTCCACTCACTGAATAAGTCGTCCCATCATCTTCCACTCACTGAATAAGTCCTTCCATCACCTTCCACTTACTGAATAAGTCCTCCCATCATCTCCCACTCACTGAAGAAGTCCTCCCATCACCTCCCACTCACTGAAGAAGTCATCGCATCACTTCCCACTCACTGAATAAGTCATCCCATCACCTTCCACTCACTGAATAAGTCATCCCATCACCTTCCACTCACTGAATAAGTCATCCCATCATCTCCCACTCACTGAATATGTCCTCCCATCATCTTCCACTAACTGAATAAGTCCTCCCATCACCTTCCACTCATTGAATAAGTCCTCCCATCACCTTCCAGTCACTGAATAAGCCCTCCCATCATCTTCCACCCACTGAATAAGTCCTCCCATCACCTTCCAGTCACTGAATAAGTCATCCCATCATCTCCCACTCACTGAATACGTCCTCCCATCACCTCCCACTCACTGAAGAAGACCTCCCATCACCTTCCAGTCACTGAAGAAGTCATCCCATCATCTTCCACTCACTGAATAAGTCCTCCCATCATCTTCCACTCACTGAATAGGTTATCCCATCTCCTTCCACTCACTGAATAAGTCATCCCATCATCTCCCACTCACTGAATAAGTCCTTCAATCACCTTCTACTCACTGAATGTCCTCCCATCACCTCCCACTCACTGAGTAAGTCCTCCCATCACCTTCCACTCACTGAATAAGTCCTCCCATCATCTCCCACTCACTGAATAAGTCCTCCCATCATCTCCAACGCACTGAATAAGTCATCCCATCAACACCCACTCACTGAATAAGTCCTCCCTTCACCTTCCACTCACTGAATAAGTCGTACCATCATCTTCCACTCACTGAATAAGTCCTTCCATCACCTTCCACTCACTGAATAAGTCCTCCCATCATCTCCCACTCTCTGAAGAAGTCCTCCCATCACCTCCCACTCACTGAAGAAGTCATCGCATCACCTCCCACTCACTGAATAAGTCATCCCATCACCTTCCACTCACTGAATAAGTCATCCCATCACCTTCCACTCACTGAAGAAGACCTCCCATCACCTTCCAGTCACTGAAGAAGTCATCCCATCATCTTCCACTCACTGAATAAGTCCTCCCATCATCTTCCACTCACTGAATAGGTTATCCCATCTCCTTCCACTCACTGAATAAGTCATCCCATCATCTCCCACTCACTGAATAAGTCCTTCAATCACCTTCTACTCACTGAATGTCCTCCCATCACCTCCCACTCACTGAGTAAGTCCTCCCATCACCTTCCACTCACTGAAGAAGTCATCGCATCACCTCCCACTCACTGAATAAGTCATCCCATCACCTTCCACTCACTGAATAAGTCATCCCATCACCTTCCACTCACTGAAGAAGACCTCCCATCACCTTCCAGTCACTGAAGAAGTCATCCCATCATCTTCCACTCACTGAATAATTCCTCCCTTCACCTTCCACTCACTGAATAAGTCGTACCATCATCTTCCACTCACTGAATAAGTCCTTCCATCACCTTCCACTCACTGAATAAGTCCTCCCATCATCTCCCACTCACTGAAGAAGTCCTCCCATCACCTCCCACTCACTGAAGAAGTCATCGCATCACCTCCCACTCACTGAATAAGTCATCCCATCACGTTCCACTCACTGAATAAGTCATCCCATCACCTTCCACTCACTGAATAAGTCATCCCATCATCTCCCACTCACTGAATATGTCCTCCCATCATCTTCCACTCACTGAATAAATCCTCCCATCACCTTCCACTCATTGAATAAGTCCTCCCATCACCTTCCAGTCACTGAATAAGCCCTCCCATCATCTTCCACCCACTGAATAAGTCCTCCCATCACCTTCCAGTCACTGAATAAGTCATCCCATCATCTCCCACTCACTGAATACGTCCTCCCATCACCTCCCACTCACTGAAGAAGACCTCCCATCACCTTCCAGTCACTGAAGAAGTCATCCCATCATCTTCCACTCACTGAATAAGTCCTCCCATCATCTTCCACTCACTGAATAGGTTATCCCATCTCCTTCCACTCACTGAATAAGTCATCCCATCATCTCCCACTCACTGAATAATTCCTCCCATCACCTTCCAGTCACTGAATAAATCATCCCATCACCTTCCACTCACTGAATAAGTCCTCCCATCATCTCCCACTCACTGAATAATCATCCCATCACCTCCCACTCTCTGAATAAATCATACCATCACCTTCCACTCACTGAATAAGTCCTTCCATCACCTCCCACTCACTAAATAAGTCATCCCATCACCTTCCACTCACTGAATAAGTCATCCCATCACCTCCCACACACTGAATAAGTCATCCCATCACCTCTCACTCACTGAATAAGTCATCCCATCACCTCCCACTCACTGAATAAGTCATCCCATCACTCCCACTCACTGAATAAGTCCTCCCATCACCTCCCACTCACTGAATAAGTACTCCCATCATCTCTCACTCACTGAATGTCATTCCATCACCTTCCAGTCACTGAATAAGTCATCCCATCACCTCCCACTCACTGAAGAAGTCCTTCCATCAGCTCCCACTCACTGAATAAGTCATCCCATCACCTCCCACTCACTGAATAAGTCATCCCATCACCTTCCACTCACTGAATAAGTCATCCCATCACCTCCCACTCACTGAATAAGTCATCCCATCACCTCTCACTCACTGAATAAGTCATCCCATCACCTCCCACTCACTGAATAAGTCAACCCATCACTCCCACTCACTGAATAAGTCCTTCCATCACCTCCCACTCACTGAATAAGTCATCCCATCACCTCCCACTCACTGAATAAGTCCTCCCATCACCTTCCAGTCACTGAATAAGTCATCCCATCACCTTCCACTCACTGAATAAGTCCTTCCATCAACTTCCACTCACTGAATAAGTCATCCCATCACCTCCCACTCACTGAATAATTCCTCCCATCACCTTCCAGTCACTGAATAAGTCATCCCATCACCTTCCACTCACTGAATAAGTCCTTCCATCACCTTCCACTTACTGAATAAGTCCTCCCATCATCTCCCACTCACTGAAGAAGTCCTCCCATCACCTCCCACTCACTGAAGAAGTCATCGCATCACTTCCCACTCACTGAATAAGTCATCCCATCACCTTCCACTCACTGAAAATGTCCTCCCATCATCTTCCACTCACTGAATAAGTCCTCCCATCACCTTCCACTCATTGAATAAGTCCGCCCATCACCTTCCAGTCACTGAATAAGCCCTCCCATCATCTTCCACCCACTGAATAAGTCCTCCCATCACCTTCCAGTCACTGAATAAGTCATCCCATCACCTCCCACTCACTGAAGAAGTCATCGCATCACTTCCCACTCACTGAATAAGTCATCCCATCACCTTCCACTCACTGAAAATGTCCTCCCATCATCTTCCACTCACTGAATAAGTCCTCCCATCACCTTCCACTCATTGAATAAGTCCGCCCATCACCTTCCAGTCACTGAATAAGCCCTCCCATCATCTTCCACCCACTGAATAAGTCCTCCCATCACCTTCCAGTCACTGAATAAGTCATCCCATCATCTCCCACTCACTGAATACGTCCTCCCATCACCTCCCACTCACTGAAGAAGACCTCCCATCACCTTCCAGTCACTGACGAAGTCATCCCATCATCTTCCACTCACTGAATAAGTCCTCCCATCATCTTCCACTCACTGAATAGGTTATCCCATCTCCTTCCACTCACTGAATAAGTCATCCCATCATCTCCCACTCACTGAATAAGTCCTTCAATCACCTTCTACTCACTGAATGTCCTCCCATCACCTCCCACTCACTGAGTAAGTCCTCCCATCACCTTCCACTCACTGAATAAGTCCTCCCATCATCTACCACTCACTGAATAAGTCCTCCCATCATCTCCCACGCACTGAATAAGTCATCCCATCAACACCCACTCACTGAATAAGTCCTCCCATCACCATCCACTCACTGAATAAGTCGTACCATCATCTTACACTCACTGAATAAGTCCTTCCATCACCTTCCACTCACTGAATAAGTCCTCCCATCATCTCCCACTCACTGAAGAAGTCCTCCCATCACCTCCCACTCACTGAAGAAGTCATCGCATCACCTCCCACTCACTGAATAAGTCATCCCATCACCTTCCACTCACTGAATAAGTCATCCCATCACCTTCCACTCACTGAATAAGTCATCCCATCATCTCCCACTCACTGAATATGTCCTCCCATCATCTTCCACTCACTGAATAAGTCCTCCCATCACCTTCCACTCATTGAATAAGTCCTCCCATCACCTTCCAGTCACTGAATAAGACCTCCCATCATCTTCCACCCACTGAATAAGTCCTCCCATCACCTTCCAGTCACTGAATAAGTCATCCCATCATCTCCCACTCACTGAATACGTCCTCCCATCACCTCCCACTCACTGAAGAAGACCTCCCATCACCATCCAGTCACTGATGAAGTCATCCCATCATCTTCCACTCACTGAATAAGTCCTCCCATCATCTTCCACTCACTGAATAGGTTATCCCATCTCCTTCCACTCACTGAATAAGTCATCCCATCATCTCCCACTCACTGAATAATTCCTCCCATCACCTTCCAGTCACTGAATAAATCATCCCATCACCTTCCACTCACTGAATAAGTCCTCCCATCATCTCCCACTCACTGAATAAGTCATCCCATCACCACCCACTCACTGAATAAATCATACCATCACCTTCCACTCACTGAATAAGTCCTACCATCACCTCCCACTCACTGAATAAGTCATCCCATCACCTTCCGCTCACTGAATAAGTCATCCCATCACCTCCCACTCACTGAATAAGTCATCCCATCACCTCTCACTCACTGAATAAGTCATCCCATCACCTCCCACTCACTGAATGTCATCCCATCACTCCCACTCACTGAATAATTCCTCCCATCACCTCCCACTCACTGAATAAGTACTCCCATCATCTCTCACTCACTGAATAAGTCATTCCATCAGCTCCCACTCACTGAATAAGTCATCCCATCACCTCCCACTCACTGAATAAGTCATCCCATCACCTTCCACTCACTGAATAAGTCCTTCCATCAACTTCCACTCACTGAATAAGTCCTTCCATCAACTTCCACTCACTGAATAAGTCATCCCATCACCTCCCACTCACTGAATAATTCCTCCCATCACCTTCCAGTCACTGAATAAGTCGTCCCATCATCTTCCACTCACTGAATAAGTCCTTCCATCACCTTCCACTTACTGAATAAGTCCTCCCATCATCTCCCACTCACTTAAGAAGTCCTCCCATCACATCCCACTCACTGAAGAAGTCATCGCATCACCTCCCACTCACTGAATAAGTCATCCCATCACCTTCCACTCACTGAATAACTCATCCCATCACCTTCCACTCACTGAATAAGTCATCCCATCATCTCGCACTCACTGAATATGTCCTCCCATCATCTTCCACTCACTGAATAAGTCCTCCCATCACCTTCCACTCATTGAATAAGTCCTCCCATCACCTTCCAGTCACTGAATAAGCCCTCCCATCATCTTCCACCCACTGAATAAGTCCTCCCATCACCTTCCAGTCACTGAATAAGTCATCCCATCATCTCCCACTCACTGAATACGTCCTCCCATCACCTCCCACTCACTGAAGAAGACCTCCCATCACCTTCCAGTCACTGAAGAAGTCATCCCATCATCTTCCACTCACTGAATAAGTCCTCCCATCATCTTCCACTCACTGAATAGGTTATCCCATCTCCTTCCACTCACTGAATAAGTCATCCCATCATCTCCCACTCACTGAATAAGTCCTTCAATCACCTTGTACTCACTGAATGTCCTCCCATCACCTCCCACTCACTAAGTCCTCCCATCACCTTCCACTCACTGAATAAGTCCTCCCATCATCCCCCACTCACTGAATAAGTCCTCCCATCATCTCCCACGCACTGAATAAGTCATCCCATCAACTCCCACTCACTGAATAAGTCCTCCCATCACCTTCAACTCACTGAATAAGTCCTCCCATCATCTCCCACTCACTGAATAAGTCCTCCCATCACCTTCCAGTCACTGTATAAATCATCCCATCACCTTCCACTCACTGAATAAGTCCTCCCATCATCTCCCACTCACTGAATAAGTCATCCCATCACCTCCCACACACTGAATAAATCATACCATCAACTTCCACTCACTGAATAAGTCCTTCCATCACCTCCCACTCAGTGAATAAGTCATCCCATCACCTCCCACTCACTGAATAAGTCATCCCATCACCTCCCACTCACTGAATAAGTCATCCCATCACCTCTCACTCACTGAATAAGTCATCCCATCACCTCCCACTCACTGAATAAGTCATCCCATCACTCCCACTCACTGAATAAGTCCTCCCATCACCTCCCAATCACTGAATAAGTACTCCCATCATCTCTCACTCACTGAATAAGTCCTCCCATCACCTTCCAGTCACTGAATAAGTCATCCCATCACCTTCCACTCACTGAATAAGTCCTTCCATCAACTTCCACTCACTGAATAAGTCATCCCATCACCTCCCACTCACTGAATAATTCCTCCCATCACCTTCCAGTCACTGAATAAGTCATCCCATCACCTTCCACTCACTGAATAAGTCATCCCATCATCTCCCACTCACTGAATATGTCCTCCCATCATCTTCCACTCACTGAATAAATCCTCCCATCACCTTCCACTCATTGAATAAATCCTCCCATCACCTTCCAGTCACTGAATAAGCCCTCCCATCATCTTCCACCCACTGAATAAGTCCTCCCATCACCTTCCAGTCACTGAATAAGTCATCCCATCATCTCCCACTCACTGAATATGTCCTCCCATCACCTCCCACTCACTGAAGAAGACCTCCCATCACCTTCCAGTCACTGAAGAAGTCATCCCATCATCTTCCACTCACTGAATAAGTCATCCCATCATCTTCCACTCACTGAATAGGTTATCCCATCTCCTTCCACTCACTGAATAAGTCATCCCATCATCTCCCACTCACTGAATAATTCCTCCCATCACCTTCCAGTCACTGAATAAGTCATCCCATCACCTTCCACTCACTGAATAAGTCCTCCCATCATCTCCCACTCACTGAATAAGTCATCCCATCACCTCCCACTCACTGAATAAGTTATCCCATCACCTTCCACTCACTGAATAAGTCCTCCCATCACCTTCCAGTCACTGAATAAGTCATCCCATCATCTCCCACTCACTGAATACTTCCTCCCATCACCTCCCACTCACTGAAGAAGACCTCCCATCACCTTCCAGTCACTGACGAAGTCATCCCATCATCTTCCACTCACTGAATAAGTCCTCCCATCATCTTCCACTCACTGAATAGGTTATCCCATCTCCTTCCACTCACTGAATAAGTCATCCCATCATCTCCCACTCACTGAATAAGTCCTTCAATCACCTTGTACTCACTGAATGTCCTCCCATCACCTCCCACTCACTAAGTCCTCCCATCACCTTCCACTCACTGAATAAGTCCTCCCATCACCTTCCACTCACTGAATAAGTCCTCCCATCATCTACCACTCACTGAATAAGTCCTCCCATCATCTCCCACGCACTGAATAAGTCATCCCATCAACACCCACTCACTGAATAAGTCCTCCCATCACCATCCACTCACTGAATAAGTCGTACCATCATCTTACACTCACTGAATAAGTCCTTCCATCACCTTCCACTCACTGAATAAGTCCTCCCATCATCTCCCACTCACTGAAGAAGTCCTCCCATCACCTCCCACTCACTGAAGAAGTCATCGCATCACCTCCCACTCACTGAATAAGTCATCCCATCACCTTCCACTCACTGAATAAGTCATCCCATCACCTTACACTCACTGAATAAGTCATCCCATCATCTCCCACTCACTGAATATGTCCTCCCATCATCTTCCACTCACTGAATAAGTCCTCCCATCACCTTCCACTCATTGAATAAGTCCTCCCATCACCTTCCAGTCACTGAATAAGCCCTCCCATCATCTTCCACCCACTGAATAAGTCCTCCCATCACCTTCCAGTCACTGAATAAGTCATCCCATCATCTCCCACTCACTGAATACGTCCTCCCATCACCTCCCACTCACTGAAGAAGACCTCCCATCACCATCCAGTCACTGATGAAGTCATCCCATCATCTTCCACTCACTGAATAAGTCCTCCCATCATCTTCCACTCACTGAATAGGTTATCCCATCTCCTTCCACTCACTGAATAAGTCATCCCATCATCTCCCACTCACTGAATAATTCCTCCCATCACCTTCCAGTCACTGAATAAATCATCCCATCACCTTCCACTCACTGAATAAGTCCTCCCATCATCTCCCACTCACTGAATAAGTCATCCCATCACCACCCACTCACTGAATAAATCATACCATCACCTTCCACTCACTGAATAAGTCCTACCATCACCTCCCACTCACTGAATAAGTCATCCCATCACCTTCCGCTCACTGAATAAGTCATCCCATCACCTCCCACTCACTGAATAAGTCATCCCATCACCTCTCACTCACTGAATAAGTCATCCCATCACCTCCCACTCACTGAATGTCATCCCATCACTCCCACTCACTGAATAATTCCTCCCATCACCTCCCACTCACTGAATAAGTACTCCCATCATCTCTCACTCACTGAATAAGTCATTCCATCAGCTCCCACTCACTGAATAAGTCATCCCATCACCTCCCACTCACTGAATAAGTCATCCCATCACCTTCCACTCACTGAATAAGTCCTTCCATCAACTTCCACTCACTGAATAAGTCCTTCCATCAACTTCCACTCACTGAATAAGTCATCCCATCACCTCCCACTCACTGAATAATTCCTCCCATCACCTTCCAGTCACTGAATAAGTCGTCCCATCATCTTCCACTCACTGAATAAGTCCTTCCATCACCTTCCACTTACTGAATAAGTCCTCCCATCATCTCCCACTCACTTAAGAAGTCCTCCCATCACATCCCACTCACTGAAGAAGTCATCGCATCACCTCCCACTCACTGAATAAGTCATCCCATCACCTTCCACTCACTGAATAACTCATCCCATCACCTTCCACTCACTGAATAAGTCATCCCATCATCTCGCACTCACTGAATATGTCCTCCCATCATCTTCCACTCACTGAATAAGTCCTCCCATCACCTTCCACTCATTGAATAAGTCCTCCCATCACCTTCCAGTCACTGAATAAGCCCTCCCATCATCTTCCACCCACTGAATAAGTCCTCCCATCACCTTCCAGTCACTGAATAAGTCATCCCATCATCTCCCACTCACTGAATACGTCCTCCCATCACCTCCCACTCACTGAAGAAGACCTCCCATCACCTTCCAGTCACTGAAGAAGTCATCCCATCATCTTCCACTCACTGAATAAGTCCTCCCATCATCTTCCACTCACTGAATAGGTTATCCCATCTCCTTCCACTCACTGAATAAGTCATCCCATCATCTCCCACTCACTGAATAAGTCCTTCAATCACCTTGTACTCACTGAATGTCCTCCCATCACCTCCCACTCACTAAGTCCTCCCATCACCTTCCACTCACTGAATAAGTCCTCCCATCATCCCCCACTCACTGAATAAGTCCTCCCATCATCTCCCACGCACTGAATAAGTCATCCCATCAACTCCCACTCACTGAATAAGTCCTCCCATCACCTTCAACTCACTGAATAAGTCCTCCCATCATCTCCCACTCACTGAATAAGTCCTCCCATCACCTTCCAGTCACTGTATAAATCATCCCATCACCTTCCACTCACTGAATAAGTCCTCCCATCATCTCCCACTCACTGAATAAGTCATCCCATCACCTCCCACACACTGAATAAATCATACCATCAACTTCCACTCACTGAATAAGTCCTTCCATCACCTCCCACTCAGTGAATAAGTCATCCCATCACCTCCCACTCACTGAATAAGTCATCCCATCACCTCCCACTCACTGAATAAGTCATCCCATCACCTCTCACTCACTGAATAAGTCATCCCATCACCTCCCACTCACTGAATAAGTCATCCCATCACTCCCACTCACTGAATAAGTCCTCCCATCACCTCCCAATCACTGAATAAGTACTCCCATCATCTCTCACTCACTGAATAAGTCCTCCCATCACCTTCCAGTCACTGAATAAGTCATCCCATCACCTTCCACTCACTGAATAAGTCCTTCCATCAACTTCCACTCACTGAATAAGTCATCCCATCACCTCCCACTCACTGAATAATTCCTCCCATCACCTTCCAGTCACTGAATAAGTCATCCCATCACCTTCCACTCACTGAATAAGTCATCCCATCATCTCCCACTCACTGAATATGTCCTCCCATCATCTTCCACTCACTGAATAAATCCTCCCATCACCTTCCACTCATTGAATAAATCCTCCCATCACCTTCCAGTCACTGAATAAGCCCTCCCATCATCTTCCACCCACTGAATAAGTCCTCCCATCACCTTCCAGTCACTGAATAAGTCATCCCATCATCTCCCACTCACTGAATATGTCCTCCCATCACCTCCCACTCACTGAAGAAGACCTCCCATCACCTTCCAGTCACTGAAGAAGTCATCCCATCATCTTCCACTCACTGAATAAGTCATCCCATCATCTTCCACTCACTGAATAGGTTATCCCATCTCCTTCCACTCACTGAATAAGTCATCCCATCATCTCCCACTCACTGAATAATTCCTCCCATCACCTTCCAGTCACTGAATAAGTCATCCCATCACCTTCCACTCACTGAATAAGTCCTCCCATCATCTCCCACTCACTGAATAAGTCATCCCATCACCTCCCACTCACTGAATAAGTTATCCCATCACCTTCCACTCACTGAATAAGTCCTCCCATCACCTTCCAGTCACTGAATAAGTCATCCCATCATCTCCCACTCACTGAATACTTCCTCCCATCACCTCCCACTCACTGAAGAAGACCTCCCATCACCTTCCAGTCACTGACGAAGTCATCCCATCATCTTCCACTCACTGAATAAGTCCTCCCATCATCTTCCACTCACTGAATAGGTTATCCCATCTCCTTCCACTCACTGAATAAGTCATCCCATCATCTCCCACTCACTGAATAAGTCCTTCAATCACCTTGTACTCACTGAATGTCCTCCCATCACCTCCCCCTCACTAAGTCCTCCCATCACCTTCCACTCACTGAATAAGTCCTCCCATCATCCCCCACTCACTGAATAAGTCCTCCCATCATCTCCCACGCACTGAATAAGTCATCCCATCAACTCCCACTCACTGAATAAGTCCTCCCATCACCTTCAACTCACTGAATAAGTCCTCCCATCATCTCCCACTCACTGAATAACTCCTCCCATCACCTTCCAGTCACTGTATAAATCATCCCATCACCTTCCACTCACTGAATAAGTCCTCCCATCATCTCCCACTCACTGAATAAGTCATCCCATCACCTCCCACTCACTGAATAAATCATACCATCAACTTCCACTCACTGAATAAGTCCTTCCATCACCTCCCACTCAGTGAATAAGTCATCCCATCACCTCCCACTCACTGAATAAGTCATCCCATCACCTCCCACTCACTGAATAAGTCATCCCATCACCTCTCACTCACTGAATAAGTCATCCCATCACCTCCCACTCACTGAATAAGTCATCCCATCACTCCCACTCACTGAATAAGTCCTCCCATCACCTCCCACTCACTGAATAAGTACTCCCATCATCTCTCACTCACTGAATAAGTCCTCCCATCACCTTCCAGTCACTGAATAAGTCATCCCATCACCTTCCACTCACTGAATAAGTCCTTCCATCAACTTCCACTCACTGAATAAGTCATCCCATCACCTCCCACTCACTGAATAATTCCTCCCATCACCTTCCAGTCACTGAATAAGTCATCCCATCACCTTCCACTCACTGAATAAGTCATCCCATCATCTCCCACTCACTGAATATGTCCTCCCATCATCTTCCACTCACTGAATAAATCCTCCCATCACCTTCCACTCATTGAATAAGTCCTCCCATCACCTTCCAGTCACTGAATAAGTCATCCCATCATCTCCCACTCACTGAATACTTCCTCCCATCACCTCCCACTCACTGAAGAAGACCTCCCATCACCTTCCAGTCACTGAATAAGTCATCCCATCATCTCCCACTCACTGAATATGTCCTCCCATCACCTCCCACTCACTGAAGAAGACCTCCCATCACCTTCCAGTCACTGAAGAAGTCATCCCATCATCTTCCACTCACTGAATAAGTCATCCCATCATCTTCCACTCACTGAATAGGTTATCCCATCTCCTTCCACTCACTGAATAAGTCATCCCATCATCTCCCACTCACTGAATAATTCCTCCCATCACCTTCCAGTCACTGAATAAATCATCCCATCACCTTCCACTCACTGAATAAGTCCTCCCATCATCTCCCACTCACTGAATAAGTCATCCCATCACCTCCCACTCACTGAATAAGTTATCCCATCACCTTCCACTCACTGAATAAGTCCTCCCATCACCTTCCAGTCACTGAATAAGTCATCCCATCATCTCCCACTCACTGAATACTTCCTCCCATCACCTCCCACTCACTGAAGAAGACCTCCCATCACCTTCCAGTCACTGACGAAGTCATCCCATCATCTTCCACTCACTGAATAAGTCCTCCCATCATCTTCCACTCACTGAATAGGTTATCCCATCTCCTTCCACTCACTGAATAAGTCATCCCATCATCTCCCACTCACTGAATAAGTCCTTCAATCACCTTCTACTCACTGAATGTCCTCCCATCACCTCCCACTCACTTAGTAAGTCCTCCCATCACCTTCCACTCACTGAATAAGTCCTCCCATCATCTACCACTCACTGAATAAGTCCTCCCATCATCTCCCACGCACTGAATAAGTCATCCCATCAACACCCACTCACTGAATAAGTCCTCCCATCACCTTCCACTCACTGAATAAGTCGTACCATCATCTTACACTCACTGAATAATTCCTCCCATCACCTTCCAGTCACTGAATAAATCATCCCATCACCTTCCACTCACTGAATAAGTCCTCCCATCATCTCCCACTCACTGAATAAGTCATCCCATCACCTCCCACTCACTGAATAAATCATACCATCACCTTCCACTCACTGAATAAGTCCTTCCAGCACCTCCCACTCACTGAATAAGTCATCCCATCACCTTCCACTCACTGAATAACTCATCCCATCACCTCCCACTCACTGAATAAGTCATCCCATCACCTCTCACTCACTGAATAAGTCATCCCATCACCTCCCACTCACTGAATAAGTCATCCCATCACTCCCACTCACTGAATAAGTCCTCCCATCACCTCCCACTCACTGAATAAGTACTCCCATCATCTCTCACTCACTGAATAAGTCATTCCATCAGCTCCCACTCACTGAATAAGTCATCCCATCACCTCCCACTCACTGAATAACTCATCCCATCACCTTCCACTCACTGAATAAGTCATCCCATCATCTCGCACTCACTGAATATGTCCTCCCATCATCTTCCACTCACTGAATAAGTCCTCCCATCACCTTCCACTCATTGAATAAGTCCTCCCATCACATTCCAGTCACTGAATAAGCCCTCCCATCATCTTCCACCCACTGAATAAGTCCTCCCATCACCTTCCAGTCACTGAATAAGTCATCCCATCATCTCCCACTCACTGAATACGTCCTCCCATCACCTCCCACTCACTGAAGAAGACCTCCCATCACCTTCCAGTCACTGAAGAAGTCATCCCATCATCTTCCACTCACTGAATAAGTCCTCCCATCATCTTCCACTCACTGAATAGGTTATCCCATCTCCTTCCACTCACTGAATAAGTCATCCCATCATCTCCCACTCACTGAATAAGTCCTTCAATCACCTTCTACTCACTGAATGTCCTCCCATCACCTCCCACTCACTAAGTCCTCCCATCACCTTCCACTCACTGAATAAGTCCTCCCATCATCCCCCACTCACTGAATAAGTCCTCCCATCATCTCCCACGCACTGAATAAGTCATCCCATCAACTCCCACTCACTGAATAAGTCCTCCCATCACCTTCAACTCACTGAATAAGTCCTCCCATCATCTCCCACTCACTGAATAAGTCCTCCCATCACCTTCCAGTCACTGTATAAATCATCCCATCTCCTTCCACTCACTGAATAAGTCCTCCCATCATCTCCCACTCACTGAATAAGTCATCCCATCACCTCCCACTCACTGAATAAATCATACCATCAACTTCCACTCACTGAATAAGTCCTTCCATCACCTCCCACTCAGTGAATAAGTCATCCCATCACCTTCCACTCACTGAATAAGTCATCCCATCACCTCCCACTCACTGAATAAGTCATCCCATCACCTCTCACTCACTGAATAAGTCATCCCATCACCTCCCACTCACTGAATAAGTCATCCCATCACTCCCACTCACTGAATAAGTCCTCCCATCACCTCCCACTCACTGAATAAGTACTCCCATCATCTCTCACTCACTGAATAAGTCCTCCCATCACCTTCCAGTCACTGAATAAGTCATCCCATCACCTTCCACTCACTGAATAAGTCCTTCCATCAACTCCCACTCACTGAATAAGTCATCCCATCACCTCCCACTCACTGAATAATTCCTCCCATCACCTTCCAGTCACTGAATAAGTCATCCCATCACCTTCCACTCACTGAATAAGTCATCCCATCATCTCCCACTCACTGAATATGTCCTCCCATCATCTTCCACTCACTGAATAAATCCTCCCATCACCTTCCACTCATTGAATAAGTCCTCCCATCACCTTCCAGTCACTGAATAAGCCCTCCCATCATCTTCCACCCACTGAATATGTCCTCCCATCACCTTCCAGTCACTGAATAAGTCATCCCATCATCTCCCACTCACTGAATATGTCCTCCCATCACCTCCCACTCACTGAAGAAGACCTCCCATCACCTTCCAGTCACTGAAGAAGTCATCCCATCATCTTCCACTCACTGAATAAGTCATCCCATCATCTTCCACTCACTGAATAGGTTATCCCATCTCCTTCCACTCACTGAATAAGTCATCCCATCATCTCCCACTCACAGAATAATTCCTCCCATCACCTTCCAGTCACTGAATAAATCATCCCATCACCTTCCACTCACTGAATAAGTCCTCCCATCATCTCCCACTCACTGAATAAGTCATCCCATCACCTCCCACTCACTGAATAAATCATACCATCACCTTCCACTCACTGAATAAGTCCTTCCATCACTTCCCACTCACTGAATAAGTCATCCCATCACCTTCCACTCACTGAATAAGTCATCCCATCACCTCCCACTCACTGAATAAGTCATCCCATCACCTCTCACTCACTGAATAAGTCATCCCATCACCTCCCACTCACTGAATAAGTCATCCCATCACTCCCACTCACTGAATAAGTCCTCCCATCACCTCCCACTCACTGAATAAGTCCTTCCATCAGCTCCCACTCACTGAATAAGTCATCCCATCACCTCCCACTCACTGAATAAGTCATCCCATCACCTTCCACTCACTGAATAAGTCCTTCCATCACCTCCCACTCAGTGAATAAGTCATCCCATCACCTTCCACTCACTGAATAAGTCATCCCATCACCTCCCACTCACTGAATAAGTCATCCCATCACCTCTCACTCACTGAATTGGTCATCCCATCACCTCCCACGCACTGAATAAGTCATCCCATCACTCCCACTCACTGAATAAGTCCTCCCATCACCTCCCACTCACTGAATAAGTACTCCCATCATCTCTCACTCACTGAATAAGTCCTCCCATCACCTTCCAGTCACTGAATAAGTTATCCCATCACCTTCCACTCACTGAATAAGTCCTCCCATCACCTTCCAGTCACTGAATAAGTCATCCCATCATCTCCCACTCACTGAATACGTCCTCCCATCACCTCCCACTCACTGAAGAAGACCTCCCATCACCTTCCAGTCACTGACGAAGTCATCCCATCATCTTCCACTCACTGAATAAGTCCTCCCATCATCTTCCACTCACTGAATAGGTTATCCCATCTCCTTCCACTCACTGAATAAGTCATCCCATCATCTCCCACTCACTGAATAAGTCCTTCAATCACCTTCTACTCACTGAATGTCCTCCCATCACCTCCCACTCACTGAGTAAGTCCTCCCATCACCTTCCACTCACTGAATAAGTCCTCCCATCATCTACCACTCACTGAATAAGTCCTCCCATCATCTCCCACGCACTCAATAAGTCATCCCATCAACACCCACTCACTGAATAAGTCCTCCCATCACCTTCCACTCACTGAATAAGTCGTACCATCATCTTACACTCACTGAATAAGTCCTTCCATCACCTTCCACTCACTGAATAAGTCCTCCCATCATCTCCCACTCACTGAAGAAGTCCTCCCATCACCTCCCACTCACTGAAGAAGTCATCGCATCACCTCCCACTCACTGAATAAGTCATCCCATCACCTTCCACTCACTGAATAAGTCATCCCATCACCTTCCACTCACTGAATAAGTCATCCCATCATCTCCCACTCACTGAATATGTCCTCCCATCATCTTCCACTCACTGAATAAGTCCTCCCATCACCTTCCACTCATTGAATAAGTCCTCCCATCACCTTCCAGTCACTGAATAAGCCCTCCCATCATCTTCCACCCACTGAATAAGTCCTCCCATCACCTTCCAGTCACTGAATAAGTCATCCCATCATCTCCCACTCACTGAATACGTCCTCCCATCACCTCCCACTCACTGAAGAAGACCTCCCATCACCTTCCAGTCACTGAAGAAGTCATCCCATCACCTTCCACTCACTGAATAAGTCCTCCCATCATCTCCCACTCACTGAATAAGTCATCCCATCACCTCACACTCACTGAATAAATCATACCATCACCTTCCACTCACTGAATAAGTCCTTCCATCACCTCCCACTCACTGAATAAGTCATCCCATCACCTTCCACTCACTGAATAAGTCATCCCATCACCTCCCACTCACTGAATAAGTCATCCCATCACCTCTCACTCACTGAATAAGTCATCCCATCACCTCCCACTCACTGAATAAGTCATCCCATCACTCCCACTCACTGAATAAGTTCTCCCATCACCTCCCACTCACTGAATAAGTACTCCCATCATCTCTCACTCACTGAATAAGTCATTCCATCAGCTCCCACTCACTGAATAAGTCATCCCATCACCTCCCACTCACTGAATAAGTCATCCCATCACCTTCCACTCACTGAATAAGTCCTTCCATCAACTTCCACTCACTGAATAAGTCATCCCATCACCTCCCACTCACTGAATAATTCCTCCCATCACCTTCCAGTCACTGAATAAGTCATCCCATCACCTTCCACTCACTGAATAAGTCGTCCCATCATCTTCCACTCACTGAATAAGTCCTTCCATCACCTTCCACTTACTGAATAAGTCCTCCCATCATCTCCCACTCACTGAAGAAGTCCTCCCATCACCTCCCACTCACTGAAGAAGTCATCGCATCACCTCCCACTCACTGAATAAGTCATCCCATCACCTTCCACTCACTGAATAACTCATCCCATCACCTTCCACTCACTGAATAAGTCATCCCATCATCTCGCACTCACTGAATATGTCCTCCCATCATCTTCCACTCACTGAATAAGTCCTCCCATCACCTTCCACTCATTGAATAAGTCCTCCCATCACATTCCAGTCACTGAATAAGCCCTCCCATCATCTTCCACCCACTGAATAAGTCCTCCCATCACCTTCCAGTCACTGAATAAGTCATCCCATCATCTCCCACTCACTGAATACGTCCTCCCATCACCTCCAACTCACTGAAGAAGACCTCCCATCACCTTCCAGTCACTGAAGAAGTCATCCCATCATCTTCCACTCACTGAATAAGTCCTCCCATCATCTTCCACTCACTGAATAGGTTATCCCATCTCCTTCCACTCACTGAATAAGTCATCCCATCATCTCCCACTCACTGAATAAGTCCTTCAATCACCTTCTACTCACTGAATGTCCTCCCATCACCTCCCACTCACTAAGTCCTCCCATCACCTTCCACTCACTGAATAAGTCCTCCCATCATCCCCCACTCACTGAATAAGTCCTCCCATCATCTCCCACGCACTGAATAAGTCATCCCATCAACTCCCACTCACTGAATAAGTCCTCCCATCACCTTCAACTCACTGAATAAGTCCTCCCATCATCTCCCACTCACTGAATAAGTCCTCCCATCACCGTCCAGTCACTGTATAAATCATCCCATCACCTTCCACTCACTGAATAAGTCCTCCCATCATCTCCCACTCACTGAATAAGTCATCCCATCACCTCCCACTCACTGAATAAATCATACCATCAACTTCCACTCACTGAATAAGTCCTTCCATCACCTCCCACTCAGTGAATAAGTCATCCCATCACCTTCCACTCACTGAATAAGTCCTCCCATCACCTTCAACTCACTGAATAAGTCCTCCCATCATCTCCCACTCACTGAATAAGTCCTCCCATCACCTTCCAGTCACTGTATAAATCATCCCATCACCTTCCACTCACTGAATAAGTCCTCCCATCATCTCCCACTCACTGAATAAGTCATCCCATCACCTCCCACTCACTGAATAAATCATACCATCAACTTCCACTCACTGAATAAGTCCTTCCATCACCTCCCACTCAGTGAATAAGTCATCCCATCACCTTCCACTCACTGAATAAGTCATCCCATCACCTCCCACTCACTGAATAAGTCATCCCATCACCTCTCACTCACTGAATAAGTCATCCCATCACCTCCCACTCACTGAATAAGTCATCCCATCACTCCCACTCACTGAATAAGTCCTCCCATCACCTCCCACTCACTGAATAAGTACTCCCATCATCTCTCACTCACTGAATAAGTCCTCCCATCACCTTCCAGTCACTGAATAAGTCATCCCATCACCTTCCACTCACTGAATAAGTCCTTCCATCAACTTCCACTCACTGAATAAGTCATCCCATCACCTCCCACTCACTGAATAATTCCTCCCATCACCTTCCAGTCACTGAATAAGTCATCCCATCACCTTCCACTCACTGAATAAGTCATCCCATCATCTCCCACTCACTGAATATGTCCTCCCATCATCTTCCACTCACTGAATAAATCCTCCCATCACCTTCCACTCATTGAATAAGTCCTCCCATCACCTTCCAGTCACTGAATAAGCCCTCCCATCATCTTCCACCCACTGAATAAGTCCTCCCATCACCTTCCAGTCACTGAATAAGTCATCCCATCATCTCCCACTCACTGAATATGTCCTCCCATCACCTCCCACTCACTGAAGAAGACCTCCCATCACCTTCCAGTCACTGAAGAAGTCATCCCATCATCTTCCACTCACTGAATAAGTCATCCCATCATCTTCCACTCACTGAATAGGTTATCCCATCTCCTTCCACTCACTGAATAAGTCATCCCATCATCTCCCACTCACAGAATAATTCCTCCCATCACCTTCCAGTCACTGAATAAGTCATCCCATCACCTCCCACTCACTGAATAAATCATACCATCACCTTCCACTCACTGAATAACTCCTTCCATCACTTTCCACTCACTGAATAAGTCATCCCATCACCTTCCACTCACTGAATAAGTCATCCCATCACCTCCCACTCACTGAATAAGTCATCCCATCACCTCCCACTCACTGAATAAGTCCTTCCATCAGCTCCCACTCACTGAATAAGTCATCCCATCACCTCCCACTCACTGAATAAGTCATCCCATCACCTTCCACTCACTGAATAAGTCCTTCCATCACCTCCCACTCAGTGAATAAGTCATCCCATCACCTTCCACTCACTGAATAAGTCATCCCATCACCTCCCACTCACTGAATAAGTCATCCCATCACCTCTCACTCACTGAATTGGTCATCCCATCACCTCCCACGCACTGAATAAGTCATCCCATCACTCCCACTCACTGAATAAGTCCTCCCATCACCTCCCACTCACTGAATAAGTACTCCCATCATCTCTCACTCACTGAATAAGTCCTCCCATCACCTTCCAGTCACTGAATAAGTTATCCCATCACCTTCCACTCACTGAATAAGTCCTCCCATCACCTTCCAGTCACTGAATAAGTCATCCCATCATCTCCCACTCACTGAATACGTCCTCCCATCACCTCCCACTCACTGAAGAAGACCTCCCATCACCTTCCAGTCACTGACGAAGTCATCCCATCATCTTCCACTCACTGAATAAGTCCTCCCATCATCTTCCACTCACTGAATAGGTTATCCCATCTCCTTCCACTCACTGAATAAGTCATCCCATCATCTCCCACTCACTGAATAAGTCCTTCAATCACCTTCTACTCACTGAATGTCCTCCCATCACCTCCCACTCACTGAGTAAGTCCTCCCATCACCTTCCACTCACTGAATAAGTCCTCCCATCATCTACCACTCACTGAATAAGTCCTCCCATCATCTCCCACGCACTGAATAAGTCATCCCATCAACACCCACTCACTGAATAAGTCCTCCCATCACCTTCCACTCACTGAATAAGTCGTACCATCATCTTACACTCACTGAATAAGTCCTTCCATCACCTTCCACTCACTGAATAAGTCCTCCCATCATCTCCCACTCACTGAAGAAGTCCTCCCATCACCTCCCACTCACTGAAGAAGTCATCGCATCACCTCCCACTCACTGAATAAGTCATCCCATCACCTTCCACTCACTGAATAAGTCATCCCATCACCTTCCACTCACTGAATAAGTCATCCCATCATCTCCCACTCACTGAATATGTCCTCCCATCATCTTCCACTCACTGAATAAGTCCTCCCATCACCTTCCACTCATTGAATAAGTCCTCCCATCACCTTCCAGTCACTGAATAAGCCCTCCCATCATCTTCCACCCACTGAATAAGTCCTCCCATCACCTTCCAGTCACTGAATAAGTCATCCCATCATCTCCCACTCACTGAATACGTCCTCCCATCACCTCCCACTCACTGAAGAAGACCTCCCATCACCTTCCAGTCACTGAAGAAGTCATCCCATCACCTTCCACTCACTGAATAAGTCCTCCCATCATCTCCCACTCACTGAATAAGTCATCCCATCACCTCACACTCACTGAATAAATCATACCATCACCTTCCACTCACTGAATAAGTCCTTCCATCACCTCCCACTCACTGAATAAGTCATCCCATCACCTTCCACTCACTGAATAAGTCATCCCATCACCTCCCACTCACTGAATAAGTCATCCCATCACCTCTCACTCACTGAATAAGTCATCCCATCACCTCCCACTCACTGAATAAGTCATCCCATCACTCCCACTCACTGAATAAGTTCTCCCATCACCTCCCACTCACTGAATAAGTACTCCCATCATCTCTCACTCACTGAATAAGTCATTCCATCAGCTCCCACTCACTGAATAAGTCATCCCATCACCTCCCACTCACTGAATAAGTCATCCCATCACCTTCCACTCACTGAATAAGTCCTTCCATCAACTTCCACTCACTGAATAAGTCATCCCATCACCTCCCACTCACTGAATAATTCCACCCATCACCTTCCAGTCACTGAATAAGTCATCCCATCACCTTCCACTCACTGAATAAGTCGTCCCATCATCTTCCACTCACTGAATAAGTCCTTCCATCACCTTCCACTTACTGAATAAGTCCTCCCATCATCTCCCACTCACTGAAGAAGTCCTCCCATCACCTCCCACTCACTGAAGATGTCATCGCATCACCTCCCACTCACTGAATAAGTCATCCCATCACCTTCCACTCACTGAATAACTCATCCCATCACCTTCCACTCACTGAATAAGTCATCCCATCATCTCGCACTCACTGAATATGTCCTCCCATCATCTTCCACTCACTGAATAAGTCCTCCCATCACCTTCCACTCATTGAATAAGTCCTCCCATCACATTCCAGTCACTGAATAAGCCCTCCCATCATCTTCCACCCACTGAATAAGTCCTCCCATCACCTTCCAGTCACTGAATAAGTCATCCCATCATCTCCCACTCACTGAATACGTCCTCCCATCACCTCCCACTCACTGAAGAAGACCTCCCATCACCTTCCAGTCACTGAAGAAGTCATCCCATCATCTTCCACTCACTGAATAAGTCCTCCCATCATCTTCCACTCACTGAATAGGTTATCCCATCTCCTTCCACTCACTGAATAAGTCATCCCATCATCTCCCACTCACTGAATAAGTCCTTCAATCACCTTCTACTCACTGAATGTCCTCCCATCACCTCCCACTCACTAAGTCCTCCCATCACCTTCCACTCACTGAATAAGTCCTCCCATCATCCCCCACTCACTGAATAAGTCCTCCCATCATCTCCCACGCACTGAATAAGTCATCCCATCAACTCCCACTCACTGAATAAGTCCTCCCATCACCTTCAACTCACTGAATAAGTCCTCCCATCATCTCCCACTCACTGAATAAGTCCTCCCATCACCTTCCAGTCACTGTATAAATCATCCCATCACCTTCCACTCACTGAATAAGTCCTCCCATCATCTCCCACTCACTGAATAAGTCATCCCATCACCTCCCACTCACTGAATAAATCATACCATCAACTTCCACTCACTGAATAAGTCCTTCCATCACCTCCCACTCAGTGAATAAGTCATCCCATCACCTTCCACTCACTGAATAAGTCATCCCATCACCTCCCACTCACTGAATAAGTCATCCCATCACCTCTCACTCACTGAATAAGTCATCCCATCACCTCCCACTCACTGAATAAGTCATCCCATCACTCCCACTCACTGAATAAGTCCGCCCATCACCTCCCACTCACTGAATAAGTACTCCCATCGTCTCTCACTCACTGAATAAGTCCTCCCATCACCTTCCAGTCACTGAATAAGTCATCCCATCACCTTCCACTCACTGAATAAGTCCTTCCATCAACTTCCACTCACTGAATAAGTCATCCCATCACCTCCCACTCACTGAATAATTCCTCCCATCACCTTCCAGTCACTGAATAAGTCATCCCATCACCTTCCACTCACTGAATAAGTCATCCCATCATCTCCCACTCACTGAATATGTCCTCCCATCATCTTCCACTCACTGAATAAATCCTCCCATCACCTTCCACTCATTGAATAAGTCCTCCCATCACCTTCCAGTCACTGAATAAGCCCTCCCATCATCTTCCACCCACTGAATAAGTCCTCCCATCACCTTCCAGTCACTGAATAAGTCATCCCATCATCTCCCACTCACTGAATATGTCCTCCCATCACCTCCCACTCACTGAAGAAGACCTCCCATCACCTTCCAGTCACTGAATAAGTCATCCCATCACCTTCCACTCACTGAATAAGTCATCCCATCACCTCTCACTCACTGAATAAGTCATCCCATCACCTCCCACTCACTGAATAAGTCATCCCATCACTCCCACTCACTGAATAAGTTCTCCCATCACCTCCCACTCACTGAATAAGTACTCCCATCATCTCTCACTCACTGAATAAGTCATTCCATCAGCTCCCACTCACTGAATAAGTCATCCCATCACCTCCCACTCACTGAATAAGTCATCCCATCACCTTCCACTCACTGAATAAGTCCTTCCATCAACTTCCACTCACTGAATAAGTCATCCCATCACCTCCCACTCACTGAATAATTCCTCCCATCACCTTCCAGTCACTGAATAAGTCATCCCATCACCTTCCACTCACTGAATAAGTCGTCCCATCATCTTCCACTCACTGAATAAGTCCTTCCATCACCTTCCACTTACTGAATAAGTCCTCCCATCATCTCCCACTCACTGAAGAAGTCCTCCCATCACCTCCCACTCACTGAAGAAGTCATCGCATCACCTCCCACTCACTGAATAAGTCATCCCATCACCTTCCACTCACTGAATAACTCATCCCATCACCTTCTACTCACTGAATAAGTCATCCCATCATCTCGCACTCACTGAATATGTCCTCCCATCATCTTCCACTCACTGAATAAGTCCTCCCATCACCTTCCACTCATTGAATAAGTCCTCCCATCACATTCCAGTCACTGAATAAGCCCTCCCATCATCTTCCACCCACTGAATAAGTCCTCCCATCACCTTCCAGTCACTGAATAAGTCATCCCATCATCTCCCACTCACTGAATACGTCCTCCCATCACCTCCAACTCACTGAAGAAGACCTCCCATCACCTTCCAGTCACTGAAGAAGTCATCCCATCATCTTCCACTCACTGAATAAGTCCTCCCATCATCTTCCACTCACTGAATAGGTTATCCCATCTCCTTCCACTCACTGAATAAGTCATCCCATCATCTCCCACTCACTGAATAAGTCCTTCAATCACCTTCTACTCACTGAATGTCCTCCCATCACCTCCCACTCACTAAGTCCTCCCATCACCTTCCACTCACTGAATAAGTCCTCCCATCATCCCCCACTCACTGAATAAGTCCTCCCATCATCTCCCACGCACTGAATAAGTCATCCCATCAACTCCCACTCACTGAATAAGTCCTCCCATCACCTTCAACTCACTGAATAAGTCCTCCCATCATCTCCCACTCACTGAATAAGTCCTCCCATCACCTTCCAGTCACTGTATAAATCATCCCATCACCTTCCACTCACTGAATAAGTCCTCCCATCATCTCCCACTCACTGAATAAGTCATCCCATCACCTCCCACTCACTGAATAAATCATACCATCAACTTCCACTCACTGAATAAGTCCTTCCATCACCTCCCACTCAGTGAATAAGTCATCCCATCACCTTCCACTCACTGAATAAGTCCTCCCATCACCTTCAACTCACTGAATAAGTCCTCCCATCATCTCCCACTCACTGAATAAGTCCTCCCATCACCTTCCAGTCACTGTATAAATCATCCCATCACCTCTCACTCACTGAATAAGTCATCCCATCACCTCCCACTCACTGAATAAGTCATCCCATCACTCCCACTCACTGAATAAGTCCTCCCATCACCTCCCACTCACTGAATAAGTACTCCCATCATCTCTCACTCACTGAATAAGTCCTCCCATCACCTTCCAGTCACTGAATAAGTCATCCCATCACCTTCCACTCACTGAATAAGTCCTTCCATCAACTTCCACTCACTGAATAAGTCATCCCATCACCTCCCACTCACTGAATAATTCCTCCCATCACCTTCCAGTCACTGAATAAGTCATCCCATCACCTTCCACTCACTGAATAAGTCATCCCATCATCTCCCACTCACTGAATATGTCCTCCCATCATCTTCCACTCACTGAATAAATCCTCCCATCACCTTCCACTCATTGAATAAGTCCTCCCATCACCTTCCAGTCACTGAATAAGCCCTCCCATCATCTTCCACCCACTGAATAAGTCCTCCCATCACCTTCCAGTCACTGAATAAGTCATCCCATCATCTCCCACTCACTGAATATGTCCTCCCATCACCTCCCACTCACTGAAGAAGACCTCCCATCACCTTCCAGTCACTGAAGAAGTCATCCCATCATCTTCCACTCACTGAATAAGTCATCCCATCATCTTCCACTCACTGAATAGGTTATCCCATCTCCTTCCACTCACTGAATAAGTCATCCCATCATCTCCCACTCACAGAATAATTCCTCCCATCACCTTCCAGTCACTGAATAAATCATCCCATCACCTTCCACTCACTGAATAAGTCCTCCCATCATCTCCCACTCACTGAATAAGTCATCCCATCACCTCCCACTCACTGAATAAATCATACCATCACCTTCCACTCACTGAATAAGTCCTTCCATCACTTCCCACTCACTGAATAAGTCATCCCATCACCTTCCACTCACTGAATAAGTCATCCCATCACCTCCCACTCACTGAATAAGTCATCCCATCACCTCTCACTCACTGAATAAGTCATCCCATCACCTCCCACTCACTGAATAAGTCATCCCATCACTCCCACTCACTGAATAAGTCCTCCCATCACCTCCCACTCACTGAATAAGTCCTTCCATCAGCTCCCACTCACTGAATAAGTCATCCCATCACCTCCCACTCACTGAATAAGTCATCCCATCACCTTCCACTCACTGAATAAGTCCTTCCATCACCTCCCACTCAGTGAATAAGTCATCCCATCACCTTCCACTCACTGAATAAGTCATCCCATCACCTCCCACTCACTGAATAAGTCATCCCATCACCTCTCACTCACTGAATTGGTCATCCCATCACCTCCCACGCACTGAATAAGTCATCCCATCACTCCCACTCACTGAATAAGTCCTCCCATCACCTCCCACTCACTGAATAAGTACTCCCATCATCTCTCACTCACTGAATAAGTCCTCCCATCACCTTCCAGTCACTGAATAAGTTATCCCATCACCTTCCACTCACTGAATAAGTCCTCCCATCACCTTCCAGTCACTGAATAAGTCATCCCATCATCTCCCACTCACTGAATACGTCCTCCCATCACCTCCCACTCACTGAAGAAGACCTCCCATCACCTTCCAGTCACTGACGAAGTCATCCCATCATCTTCCACTCACTGAATAAGTCCTCCCATCATCTTCCACTCACTGAATAGGTTATCCCATCTCCTTCCACTCACTGAATAAGTCATCCCATCATCTCCCACTCACTGAATAAGTCCTTCAATCACCTTCTACTCACTGAATGTCCTCCCATCACCTCCCACTCACTGAGTAAGTCCTCCCATCACCTTCCACTCACTGAATAAGTCCTCCCATCATCTACCACTCACTGAATAAGTCCTCCCATCATCTCCCACGCACTGAATAAGTCATCCCATCAACACCCACTCACTGAATAAGTCCTCCCATCACCTTCCACTCACTGAATAAGTCGTACCATCATCTTACACTCACTGAATAAGTCCTTCCATCACCTTCCACTCACTGAATAAGTCCTCCCATCATCTCCCACTCACTGAAGAAGTCCTCCCATCACCTCCCACTCACTGAAGAAGTCATCGCATCACCTCCCACTCACTGAATAAGTCATCCCATCACCTTCCACTCACTGAATAAGTCATCCCATCACCTTCCACTCACTGAATAAGTCATCCCATCATCTCCCACTCACTGAATATGTCCTCCCATCATCTTCCACTCACTGAATAAGTCCTCCCATCACCTTCCACTCATTGAATAAGTCCTCCCATCACCTTCCAGTCACTGAATAAGCCCTCCCATCATCTTCCACCCACTGAATAAGTCCTCCCATCACCTTCCAGTCACTGAATAAGTCATCCCATCATCTCCCACTCACTGAATACGTCCTCCCATCACCTCCCACTCACTGAAGAAGACCTCCCATCACCTTCCAGTCACTGAAGAAGTCATCCCATCACCTTCCACTCACTGAATAAGTCCTCCCATCATCTCCCACTCACTGAATAAGTCATCCCATCACCTCACACTCACTGAATAAATCATACCATCACCTTCCACTCACTGAATAAGTCCTTCCATCACCTCCCACTCACTGAATAAGTCATCCCATCACCTTCCACTCACTGAATAAGTCATCCCATCACCTCCCACTCACTGAATAAGTCATCCCATCACCTCTCACTCACTGAATAAGTCATCCCATCACCTCCCACTCACTGAATAAGTCATCCCATCACTCCCACTCACTGAATAAGTTCTCCCATCACCTCCCACTCACTGAATAAGTACTCCCATCATCTCTCACTCACTGAATAAGTCATTCCATCAGCTCCCACTCACTGAATAAGTCATCCCATCACCTCCCACTCACTGAATAAGTCATCCCATCACCTTCCACTCACTGAATAAGTCCTTCCATCAACTTCCACTCACTGAATAAGTCATCCCATCACCTCCCACTCACTGAATAATTCCTCCCATCACCTTCCAGTCACTGAATAAGTCATCCCATCACCTTCCACTCACTGAATAAGTCGTCCCATCATCTTCCACTCACTGAATAAGTCCTTCCATCACCTTCCACTTACTGAATAAGTCCTCCCATCATCTCCCACTCACTGAAGAAGTCCTCCCATCACCTCCCACTCACTGAAGAAGTCATCGCATCACCTCCCACTCACTGAATAAGTCATCCCATCACCTTCCACTCACTGAATAACTCATCCCATCACCTTCCACTCACTGAATAAGTCATCCCATCATCTCGCACTCACTGAATATGTCCTCCCATCATCTTCCACTCACTGAATAAGTCCTCCCATCACCTTCCACTCATTGAATAAGTCCTCCCATCACATTCCAGTCACTGAATAAGCCCTCCCATCATCTTCCACCCACTGAATAAGTCCTCCCATCACCTTCCAGTCACTGAATAAGTCATCCCATCATCTCCCACTCACTGAATACGTCCTCCCATCACCTCCCACTCACTGAAGAAGACCTCCCATCACCTTCCAGTCACTGAAGAAGTCATCCCATCATCTTCCACTCACTGAATAAGTCCTCCCATCATCTTCCACTCACTGAATAGGTTATCCCATCTCCTTCCACTCACTGAATAAGTCATCCCATCATCTCCCACTCACTGAATAAGTCCTTCAATCACCTTCTACTCACTGAATGTCCTCCCATCACCTCCCACTCACTAAGTCCTCCCATCACCTTCCACTCACTGAATAAGTCCTCCCATCATCCCCCACTCACTGAATAAGTCCTCCCATCATCTCCCACGCACTGAATAAGTCATCCCATCAACTCCCACTCACTGAATAAGTCCTCCCATCACCTTCAACTCACTGAATAAGTCCTCCCATCATCTCCCACTCACTGAATAAGTCCTCCCATCACCTTCCAGTCACTGTATAAATCATCCCATCACCTTCCACTCACTGAATAAGTCCTCCCATCATCTCCCACTCACTGAATAAGTCATCCCATCACCTCCCACTCACTGAATAAATCATACCATCAACTTCCACTCACTGAATAGGTCCTTCCATCACCTCCCACTCAGTGAATAAGTCATCCCATCACCTTCCACTCACTGAATAAGTCATCCCATCACCTCCCACTCACTGAATAAGTCATCCCATCACCTCTCACTCACTGAATAAGTCATCCCATCACCTCCCACTCACTGAATAAGTCATCCCATCACTCCCACTCACTGAATAAGTCCGCCCATCACCTCCCACTCACTGAATAAGTACTCCCATCGTCTCTCACTCACTGAATAAGTCCTCCCATCACCTTCCAGTCACTGAATAAGTCATCCCATCACCTTCCACTCACTGAATAAGTCCTTCCATCAACTTCCACTCACTGAATAAGTCATCCCATCACCTCCCACTCACTGAATAATTCCTCCCATCACCTTCCAGTCACTGAATAAGTCATCCCATCACCTTCCACTCACTGAATAAGTCATCCCATCATCTCCCACTCACTGAATATGTCCTCCCATCATCTTCCACTCACTGAATAAATCCTCCCATCACCTTCCACTCATTGAATAAGTCCTCCCATCACCTTCCAGTCACTGAATAAGCCCTCCCATCATCTTCCACCCACTGAATAAGTCCTCCCATCACCTTCCAGTCACTGAATAAGTCATCCCATCATCTCCCACTCACTGAATATGTCCTCCCATCACCTCCCACTCACTGAAGAAGACCTCCCATCACCTTCCAGTCACTGAAGAAGTCATCCCATCACCTTCCACTCACTGAATAAGTCATCCCATCATCTTCCACTCACTGAATAGGTTATCCCATCTCCTTCCACTCACTGAATAAGTCATCCCATCATCTCCCACTCACTGAATAATTCCTCCCATCACCTTCCAGTCACTGAATAAATCATCCCATCACCTTCCACTCACTGAATAAGTCCTCCCATCATCTCCCACTCACTGAATAAGTCATCCCATCACCTCCCACTCACTGAATAAATCATACCATCACCTTCCACTCACTGAATAAGTCCTTCCATCACTTCCCACTCACTGAATAAGTCATCCCATCACCTTCCACTCACTGAATAAGTCATCCCATCACCTCCCACTCACTGAATAACTCATCCCATCACCTCTCACTCACTGAATAAGTCATCCCATCACCTCCCACTCACTGAATAAGTCATCCCATCACTCCCACTCACTGAATAAGTCCTCCCATCACCTCCCGCTCACTGAATAAGTCCTTCCATCAGCTCCCACTCACTGAATAAGTCATCCCATCACCTCCCACTCACTGAATAAGTCATCCCATCACCTTCCACTCACTGAATAAGCCCTCCCATCATCTTCCACCCACTGTATAAGTCCTCCCATCACCTTCCAGTCACTGAATGTCATCCCATCATCTCCCACTCACTGAATACGTCCTCCCATCACCTCCCACTCACTGAAGAAGACCTCCCATCACCTTCCATTCACTGAAGAAGTCATCCCATCATCTTCCACTCACTGAATAAGTCCTCCCATCATCTTCCACTCACTGAATAGGTTATCCCATCTCCTTCCACTCACTGAATAAGTCATCCCATCATCTCCCACTCACTGAATAATTCCTCCCATCACCTTCCAGTCACTGAATAAATCATCCCATCACCTTCCACTCACTGAATAAGTCCTCCCATCATCTCCCACTCACTGAATAAGTCATCCCATCACCTCCCACTCACTGAATAAATCATACCATCACCTTCCACTCACTGAATAAGTCCTTCCATCACCTCCCACTCACTGAATAAGTCATCCCATCACCTTCCACTCACTGAATAAGTCATCCCATCACCTCCCACTCACTGAATAAGTCATCCCATCACCTCTCACTCACTGAATAAGTCATCCCATCACCTCCCACTCACTGAATAAGTCATCCCATCACTCCCACTCACTGAATAAGTCCTCCCATCACCTCCCACTCACTGAATAAGTACTCCCATCATCTCTCACTCACTGAATAAGTCATTCCATCACCTTCCAGTCACTGAATAAGTCATCCCATCACCTCCCACTCACTGAAGAAGTCCTTCCATCAGCTCCCACTCACTGAATAAGTCATCCCATCACCTCCCACTCACTGAATAAGTCATCCCATCACCTCCCACTCACTGAATAATTCCTCCCATCACTTTCCAGTCACTGAATAAGTCATCCCATCACCTTCCACTCACTGAATAAGTCGTCCCATCATCTTCCACTCACTGAATAAGTCCTTCCATCACCTTCCACTTACTGAATTAGTCCTCCCATCATCTCCCACTCACTGAAGAAGTCCTCCCATCACCTCCCACTCACTGAAGAAGTCATCGCATCACCTCCCACTCACTGAATAAGTCATCCCATCACCTTCCACTCACTGAATAAGTCATCCCATCACCTTCCACTCACTGAATAAGTCATCCCATCATCTCCCACTCACTGAATATGTCCTCCCATCACCTTCCACTCATTGAATAAGTCCTCCCATCAGCTTCCAGTCACTGAATAAGCCCTCCCATCATCTTCCACCCACTGAATAAGTCCTCCCATCACCTTCCAGTCACTGAATAAGTCATCCCATCATCTCCCACTCACTGAATACGTCCTCCCATCACCTCCCACTCACTGAAGAAGACCTCCCATCACCTTCCAGTCACTGAAGAAGTCATCCCATCATCTTCCACTCACTGAATAAGTCCTCCCATCATCTTCCACTCACTGAATAGGTTATCCCATCTCCTTCCACTCACTGAATAAGTCATCCCATCATCTCCCACTCACTGAATAAGTCCTTCAATCACCTTCTACTCACTGAATGTCCTCCCATCACCTCCCACTCACTGAGTAAGTCGTCCCATCACCTTCCACTCACTGAATAAGTCCTCCCATCATCTCCCACTCACTGAATAAGTCCTCCCATCATCTCCCACGCACTGAATAAGTCATCCCATCAACTCCCACTCACTGAATAAATCCTCCCATCACCTTCCACTCACTGAATAAGTCCTTCCATCACCTCCCACTCACTGAATAAGTCATCCCATCACCTTCGATTCACTGAATAAGTCATCCCATCACCTCCCACTCACTGAATAAGTCATCCCATCACCTCTCACTCACTGAATAAGTCCTCCCATCACCTCCCACTCCCTGAATAAGTACTCCGATCATCTCTCACTCACTGAATAAGTCATTCCATCACCTTCCAGTCAGTGAATAAGTCATCCCATCACCTCCCACTCACAGAATAAGTCCTTCCATCAGCTCCCACTCACTGAAGAAGTCATCCCATCACCTCCCACTCACTGAATAAGTCCTCCCATCACCTTCCAGTCACTGAGTAAGTCATCCCATCACCTTCCATTCACTGAATAAGTCCTTCCATCAATTTCCACTCACTGAATAAGTCATCCCATCACCTCCCACTCACTGAATAAGTCCTCCCATCACTTCCAGTCACTGAATAATTCATCCTATCACCTCCCACTCACTGAATAAGTCATCCCATCAGCTCCCAGTCACTGAATAATTCCTCCCATCACCTCCCACTCACTGAAGAAGACCTCCCATCACCTTCCAGTCACTGAAGAACTCATCCAATCATCTTCCACTCACTGAATAAGTCCTCCCATCACCTTCCAGTCACTGAATAAGTCCTTCCATCAACTTCCACTCACTGAATAAGTCATCCCATCACCTCCCACTCACTGAATAATTCCTCCCATCACCTTCCAGTCCCTGAATAAGTCATCCCATCACCTTCCACTCACTGAATAAGTCCTTCCATCAACTTCCACTCACTGAATATGTCGTCCCATCATATTCCACTCACTGAATAAGTCCTTCCATCACCTTCCACTCACTGAATAAGTCCTCCCATCATCTCCCACTCACTGTAGAAGTCCTCCCATCACCTCCCACTCACTGAAGAAGTCATCGCATCACCTCCCACTCACTGAATAAGTCATCCCATCACCTTCCACTCACTGAATAAGTCATCCCATCGCCTTCCACTCTCTGAATAAGTCATCCCATCACCTCCGACTCACTGAATAAGTCATCCCATCACCTTCCAGTCACTGAATAAGTCATCCCGTCATCTCCCACTCACTGAATAAGTCCTCCCATCACCTCCCACTCACTGAAGACCTCCCATCACCGTTCAGTCACTGAAGAAGTCATCCCATCTTCTTAAACTAACTGAATAAGTCCTCCCATCATCTTCCACTCACTGAATAGGTTATCCCATCTTCTTCCACTCACTCAATAAGTCATCCCATCATCTCCCACTCACTGAATATGTCCTTCAATCACCTTCTACTGACTGAATGTCCTCCCATCACCTCCCACTCACTAAGTCCTCCCATCACCTTCCACTCACTGAATAAGTCCTCCCATCATCCCCCACTCACTGAATAAGTCCTCCCATCATCTCCCACGCACTGAATAAGTCATCCCAACAACTCCCACTCACTGAATAAGTCCTCACATCACATTCAACTCACTGAATAAGTCCTCCCATCATCTCCCACTCACTGAATAAGTCCTCCCATCACCTTCCAGTCACTGTATGAATCATCCCATCACCTTCCTCTCACTGAATAAGTCCTCCCATCATCTCCCACTCACTGAATAAGTCATCCCATCACCTCCCACTCACTGAATAAATCATACCATCAGCTTCCACTCACTGAATAAGTCCTTCCATCACCTCCCACTCAGTGAATAAGTCATCCCATCACCTTCCACTCACTGAATAAGTCATCCCATCACCTCCCACTCACTGAATAAGTCATCCCATCACCTCTCACTCACTGAATAAGTCATCCCATCACCTCCCACTCACTGAATAAGTCATCGCATCACTCCCACTCACTGAATAAGTCCTCCCATCCCCTCCCAAACACTGAATAAGTACTCCCATCATCTCTCACTCACTGAATAAGTCCTCCCATCACCTTCCAGTCACTGAATAAGTCATCCCATCACCTTCCACTCACTGAATAAGTCCTTCCATCAACTTCCACTCACTGAATAAGTCATCCCATCACCTCCCACTCACTGAATAATTCCTCCCATCACCTTCCAGTCACTGAATAAGTCATCTCATCACCTTCTACTCACTGAATAAGTCGTACCATCATCTTCCACTCACTTAATAAGTCCTTCCATCACCTTCCACTCACTGAATAAGTCCTCCCATCATCTCCCACTCACTGAAGAAGTCCTCCCATCACCTCCCACTCACTGAAGAAGTCATCGCATCACCTCCCACTCACTGATTAAGTCATCCCATCACCTTCCACTCACTGAATAAGTCATCCCATCACCTTCCACTCACTGAATAAGTCATCCCATCATCTCCCACTCACTGAATATGTCCTCCCATCATCTTCCACTCACTGAATAAGTCCTCCCATCACCTTCCACTCATTGAATAAGTCCTCCCATCACCTTCCAGTCACTGAATAATCCCTCCCATCATCTTCCACCCACTGAATAAGTCCTCCCATCACCTTCCAGTCACTGAATAAGTCATCCCATCATCTCCCACTCACTGAATACGTCCTCCCATCACCTCCCACTCACTGAAGAAGACCTCCAATCACCTTCCAGTCACTGAAGAAGTCATCCCATCATCTTCCACTCACTGAATACGTCCTCCCATCATCTTCCACTCACTGAATAGGTTATCCCATCTCCTTCCACTCACTGAATATGTCATCCCATCATCTCCCACTCACTGAATAATTCCTCCCATCACCTTCCAGTCACTGAATAAATCATCCCATCACCTTCCACTCACTGAATAAGTCCTCCCATCATCTCCCACTCACTGAATAAGTCATCCCATCACCTCCCACTCACTGAATAAATCATACCATCACCTTCCACTCACTGAATAAGTCCTTACATCACCTCCCACTAACTGAATAAGTCATCCCATCACCTCCCACTCACTGAATAAGTCCTCCCATCACCTTCCATTCACTGAATAAGTCATCCCATCATCTTCCACTCACTGAATAAGTCATCCCATCATCTCCCACTCACTGAATGAGTCCTCCCATCACCTTCCACTCACTGAATGAGTCCTCCCATCACCTTCCACTCATTGAATAACTCCTCCCATCACCTTCCACTCACTGAATAAGTCCTCTCATCACCTTCCAGTCACTGAATAAATCATCCCATCACCTTCCACTCACTGAATAAGTCCTTCCATCACCTTCCACTCACTGAATAAGTCCTCCCATCATCTCCCACTCACTGTAGAAGTCCTCCCATCACCTCCCACTCACTGAAGAAGTCATCGCATCACCTCCCACTCACTGAATAAGTCATCCCATCACCTTCCACTCACTGAATAAGTCATCCCATCGCCTTCCACTCTCTGAATAAGTCATCCCATCACCTCCGACTCACTGAATAAGTCATCCCATCACCTTCCAGTCACTGAATAAGTCATCCCATCATCTCCCACTCACTGAATAAGTCCTCCCATCACCTCCCACTCACTGAAGACCTCCCATCACCGTTCAGTCACTGAAGAAGTCATCCCATCTTCTTAAACTAACTGAATAAGTCCTCCCATCATCTTCCACTCACTGAATAGGTTATCCCATCTTCTTCCACACACTCAATAAGTCATCCCATCATCTCCCACTCACTGAATATGTCCTTCAATCACCTTCTACTGACTGAATGTCCTCCCATCACCTCCCACTCACTAAGTCCTCCCATCACCTTCCACTCACTGAATAAGTCCTCCCATCATCCCCCACTCACTGAATAAGTCCTCCCATCATCTCCCACGCACTGAATAAGTCATCCCATCAACTCCCACTCACTGAATATGTCCTCACATCACATTCAGCTCACTGAATAAGTCCTCCCATCATCTCCCACTCACTGAATAAGTCCTCCCATCACCTTCCAGTCACTGTATGAATCATCCCATCACCTTCCACTCACTGAATAAGTCCTCCCATCATCTCCCACTCACTGAATAAGTCATCCCATCACCTCCCACTCACTGAATAAATCATACCATCAGCTTCCACTCACTGAATAAGTCCTTCCATCACCTCCCACTCAGTGAATAAGTCATCCCATCACCTTCCACTCACTGAATAAGTCATCCCATCACCTCCCACTCACTGAATAAGTCATCCCATCACCTCTCACTCACTGAATAAGTCATCCCATCACCTCCCACTCACTGAATAAGTCATCCCATCACTCCCACTCACTGAATAAGTCCTCCCATCACCTCCCAATCACTGAATAAGTACTCCCATCATCTCTCACTCACTGAATAAGTCCTCCCATCACCTCCCACTCACTGAATAAATCATACCATCACCTTCCACTCACTGAATAAGTCCTTCCATCACCTCCCACTCACTGAATAAGTCATCCCATCACCTTCCACTCACTGAATAAGTCATCCCATCACCTCCCACTCACTGAATAAGTCATCCCATCACCTCTCACTCACTGAATAAGTCATCCCATCACCTCCCACTCACTGAATAAGTCATCCCATCACTCCCACTCACTGAATAAGTCCTCCCATCACCTCCCACTCACTGAATAAGTACTCCCATCATCTCTCACTCACTGAATAAGTCATTCCATCAGCTCCCACTCACTGAATAAGTCATCCCATCACCTCCCACTCACTGAATAAGTCATCCCATCACCTTCCACTCACTGAATAAGTACTTCCATCAACTTCCACTCACTGAATAAGTCATCCCATCACCTCCCACTCACTGAATAATTCCTCCCATCACCTTCCAGTCACTGAATAAGTCATCCCATCACCTTCCACTCACTGAATAAGTCGTCCCATCATCTTCCACTCACTGAATAAGTCCTTCCATCACCTTCCACTTACTGAATAAGTCCTCCCATCATCTCCCACTCACTGAAGAAGTCCTCCCATCACCTCCCACTCACTGAAGAAGTCATCGCATCACCTCCCACTCACTGAATAAGTCATCCCATCACCTTCCACTCACTGAATAAGTCATCCCATCACCTTCCACTCACTGAATAAGTCATCCCATCATCTCCCACTCACTGAATATGTCCTCCCATCATCTTCCACTCACTGAATACGTCCTCCCATCATCTTCCACTCACTGAATAGGTTATCCCATCTCCTTCCACTCACTGAATAAGTCATCCCATCATCTCCCACTCACTGAATAATTCCTCCCATCACCTTCCAGTCACTGAATAAATCATCCCATCACCTTCCACTCACTGAATAAGTCCTCCCATCATCTCCCACTCACTGAATAAGTCATCCCATCACCTCCCACTCACTGAATAAGTCCTCCCATCACCTTCCATTCACTGAATAAGTCATCCCATCATCTTCCACTCACTGAATAAGTCATCCCATCATCTCCCACTCACTGAATGAGTCCTCCCATCACCTTCCACTCACTGAATGAGTCCTCCCATCACCTTCCACTCATTGAATAACTCCTCCCATCACCTTCCACTCACTGAATAAGTCCTCTCATCACCTTCCAGTCACTGAATAAATCATCCCATCATCTTCCAGTCACTGAATAAATCATCCCATCACCTCCCACTCACTGAATAAGTCATCCAATCATCTTCCACTCACTGAATAAGTCCTCCCATCACCTTCCAGTCACTGAATAAGTCCTTCCATCAACTTCCACTCACTGAATAAGTCATCCCATCACCTCCCACTCACTGAATAATTCCTCCCATCACCTTCCAGTCCCTGAATAAGTCATCCCATCACCTTCCACTCACTGAAGAAGTCCTTCCATCAACTTCCACTCACTGAATATGTCGTCCCATCATATTCCACTCACTGAATAAGTCCTTCCATCACCTTCCACTCACTGAATAAGTCCTCCCATCATCTCCCACTCACTGTAGAAGTCCTCCCATCACCTCCCACTCACTGAAGAAGTCATCGCATCACCTCCCACTCACTGAATAAGTCATCCCATCACCTTCCACTCACTGAATAAGTCATCCCATCACCTTCCACTCTCTGAATAAGTCATCCCATCACCTCCCACTCACTGAATAAGTCATCCCATCACCTTCCACTCACTGAATAGGTTATCCCATCTTCTTCCACTCACTCAATAAGTCATCCCATCACCTCCCACTCACTAAGTCCTCCCATCACCTTCCACTCACTGAATAAGTCCTCCCATCATCCCCCACTCACTGAATAAGTCCTCCCATCATCTCCCACGCACTGAATAAGTCATCCCATCAACTCCCACTCACTGAATAAGTCCTCCCATCACCTTCAACTCACTGAATAAGTCCTCCCATCATCTCCCACTCAGTGAATAAGTCATCCCATCACCTTCCACTCACAGAATAAGTCATCCCATCACCTCCCACACACTGAATAAGTCATCCCATCACCTCTCACTCACTGAATAAGTCATCCCATCACCTCCCACTCACTGAATATGTCCTTCAATCACCTTCTACTGACTGAATGTCCTCCCATCTCCTTCCACTCACTGAATAAGTCATCCCATCATCTCCCACTCAATGAATAATTCCTCCCATCACCTTCCAGTCACTGTATAAATCATCCCATCACCTTCCACTCACTGAATAAGTCCTCACATCATCTCCCACTCACTGAATAAGTCATCCCATCACCTCCCACTCACTGAATAAATCATACCATCAGCTTCCACTCACTGAATAAGTCCTTCCATCACCTCCCACTCAGTGAATAAGTCATCCCATCACCTTCCACTCACTTAATAAGTCATCCCATCACCTCCCACTCACTGAATAAGTCATCCCATCACCTCTCACTCACTGAATAAGTCATCCCATCACCTCCCACTCACTGAATAAGTCATCCCATCACTCCCACTCACTGAATAAGTCCTCCCATCACCTCCCACTCACTGAATAAGTACTCCCATCACTCCCACTCACTGAATAAGTCCTCCCATCACCTCCCACTCACTGAATATGTACTCCCATCATCTCTCACTCACTGAATAAGTCCTCCCATCACCTTCCAGTCACTGAATAAGTCATCCCATCACCTTCCACTCACTGAATAAGTCCTTCCATCAACTTCCACTCACTGAATAAGTCATCCCATCACCTCCCACTCACTGAATAATTCCTCCCATCACCTTCCAGTCACTGAATAAGTCATCCCATCACCTTCCACTCACTGAATAAGTCGTACCATTATCTTCCACTCACTGAATAAGTCCTTCCATCACCTTCCACTCACTGAATAAGTCCTCCCATCATCTCCCACTCACTGAAGAAGTCCTCCCATCACCTCCCACTCACTGAAGAAGTCATCGCATCACCTCCCACTCACTGAATAAGTCATCCCATGACCTTCCACTCACTGAATAAGTCATCCCATCACCTTCCACTCACTGAATAAGTCATCCCATCATCTCCCACTCACTGAATATGTCCTCCCATCATCTTCCACTCACTGAATAAGTCCTCCCATCACCTTCCAGTCACTGAATAATCCCTCCCATCATCTTCCACCCACTGAATAAGTCCTCCCATCACCTTCCAGTCACTGAATAAGTCATCCCATCATCTCCCACTCACTGAATACGTCCTCCCATCACCTCCCACTCACTGAAGAAGACCTCCCATCACCTTCCAGTCACTGAAGAAGTCATCCCATCATCTTCCACTCACTGAATACGTCCTCCCATCATCTTCCACTCACTGAATAGGTTATCCCATCTCCTTCCACTCACTGAATAAGTCATCCCATCATCTCCCACTCACTGAATAATTCCTCCCATCACCTTCCAGTCACTGAATAAATCATCCCATCACCTTCCACTCACTGAACAAGTCCTCCCATCATCTCCCACTCACTGAATAAGTCATCCCATCACCTCCCACTCACTGAATAAATCATACTATCACCTTCCACTCACTGAATAAGTCCTTCCATCACCTCCCACTCACTGAATAAGTCATCCCATCACCTTCCACTCACTGAATAAGTCATCCCATCACCTCCCACTCACTGAATAAGTCATCCCATCACCTCTCACTCACTGAATAAGTCATCCCATCACCTCCCACTCACTGAATAAGTCATCCCATCACTCCCACTCACTGAATAAGTCCTCCCATCACCTCCCACTCACTGAATAAGTACTCCCATCATCTCTCACTCACTGAATAAGTCATTCCATCACCTTCCAGTCACTGAATAAGTCATCCCATCACCTCCCACTCACTGAATAAGTCCTTCCATCAGCTCCCACTCACTGAATAAGTCATCCCATCACCTCCCACTCACTGAATAAGTCCTCCCATCACCTTCCAGTCACTGAATAAGTCATCCCATCACCTTCCACTCACTGAATAAGTCCTTCCATCAACTTCCACTCACTGAATAAGTCATCCCATCACCTCCCACTCACTGAATAATTCCTCCCATCACCTTCCAGTCACTGAATAAGTCATCCCATCACCTTCCACTCACTGAATAAGTCGTCCCATCATCTTCCACTCACGGAATAAGTCCTTCCATCACCTTCCACTTACTGAATAAGTCCTCCCATCATCTCCCACTCACTGAAGAAGTCCTCCCATCACCTCCCACTCACTGAAGAAGTCATCGCATCACCTCCCACTCACTGAATAAGTCATCCCATCACCTTCCACTCACTGAATAAGTCATCCCATCACCTTCCACTCACTGAATAAGTCATCCCATCATCTCCCACTCACTGAATATGTCCTCCCATCATCTTCCACTCACTGAATAAGTCCTCCCATCACCTTCCACTCATTGAATAAGTCCTCCCATCACCTTCCAGTCACTGAATAAGCCCTCCCATCATCTTCCACCCAGTGAATAAGTCCTCCCATCACCTTCCTGTCACTGAATAAGTCATCCCATCATCTCCCACTCACTGAATACGTCCTCCCATCACCTCCCACTCACTGAAGAAGACCTCCCATCACCTTCCAGTCACTGAAGAAGTCATCCCATCATCTTCCACTCACTGAATAAGTCCTCCCATCATCTTCCACTCACTGAATAGGTTATCCCATCTCCTTCCACTCACTGAATAAGTCATCCCATCATCTCCCACTCACTGAATAATTCCTTCAATCACCTTCTACTCACTGAATGTCCTCCCATCACCTCCCACTCACTAAGTCCTCCCATCACCTTCCACTCACTGAATAAGTCCTCCCATCATCCCCCACTCACTGAATAAGTCCTCCCATCCTCTCCCACGCACTGAATAAGTCATCCCATCAACTCCCACTCACTGAATAAGTCCTCCCATCACCTTCAACTCACTGAATAAGTCCTCCCATCATCTCCCACTCACTGAGTAAGTCCTCCCATCACCTTCCAGTCACTGTATAAATCATCCCATCACCTTCCACTCACTGAATAAGTCCTCCCATCATCTCCCACTCACTGAATAAGTCATCCCATCACCTCCCACTCACTGAATAAATCATACCATCAGCTTCCACGCACTGAATAAGTCCTTCCATCACCTCCCACTCAGTGAATAAGTCATCCCATCACCTTCCACTCACTGAATAAGTCATCCCATCACCTCCCACTCACTGAATAAGTCATCCCATCACCTCTCACTCACTGAATAAGTCATCCCATCACCTCCCACTCACTGAATAAGTCATCCCATCACTCCCACTCACTGAATAAGTCCTCCCATCACCTCCCACTCACTGAATAAGTACTCCCATCATCTCTCTCTCACTGAATAAGTCCTCCCATCACCTTCCAGTCACTGAATAAGTCATCCCATCACCTTCCACTCACTGAATAAGTCCTCCCATCACCTCCCACTCAATGAAGAAGTCATCGCATCACCTCCCACTCACTGAATAAGTCATCCCATCACCTTCCACTCACTGAATAAGTCATCCCATCACCTTCCACTCACTGAATAAGTCATCCCATCATCTCCCACTCACTGAATATGTCCTCCCATCATCTTCCACTCACTGAATAAGTCCTCCCATCACCTTCCACTCATTGAATAAGTCCTCCCATCACCTTCCAGTCACTGAATAAGCCCTCCCATCATCTTCCACCCACTGAATAAGTCCTCCCATCACCTTCCAGTCACTGAATAAGTCATCCCAACATCTCCCACTCACTGAATACGTCCTCCCATCACCTCCCACTCACTGAAGAAGACCTCCCATCACCTTCCAGTCACTGAAGAAGTCATCCCATCATCTTCCACTCACTGAATAAGTCCTCCCATCATCTTCCACTCACTGAATAGGTTATCCCATCTCCTTCCACTCACTGAATAAGTCATCCCATCATCTCCCACTCACTGAATAATTCCTCCCATCACCTTCCAGTCACTGAATAAATCATCCCATCACCTTGCACTCACTGAATAAGTCCTCCAATCATCTCCCACTCACTGAATAAGTCATCCCATCACCTCCCACTCACTGAATAAATCATACCATCACCTTCCACTCACTGAATAAGTCCTTCCATCACCTCCCACTCAGTGAATAAGTCATCCCATCACCTTCCACTCACGGAATAAGTCATCCCATCACCTCCCACTCACTGAATAAGTCATCCCATCACCTCTCACTCACTGAATAAGTCATCCCATCACCTCCCACTCACTGAATAAGTCATCCCATCACTCCCACTCACTGAATAAGTCCTCCCATCACCTCCCACTCACTGAATAAGTACTCCCATCATCTCTCACTCACTGAATAAGTCATTCCATCACCTTCCAGTCACTGAATAAGTCATCCCATCACCTCCCACTCACTGAATAAGTCCTTCCATCAGCTCCCACTCACTGAATAAGTCATCCCATCACCTCCCACTCACTGAATAAGTCATCCCATCACCTTCCACTCACTGAATAAGTCCTTCCATCAACTTCCACTCACTGAATAAGTCATCCCATCACCTCCCACTCACTGAATAAGTCATCCCATCACCTCCCACTCACTGAATAAATCATACCATCACCTTCCACTCACTGAATAAGTCCTTCCATCACCTCCCACTCACTGAATAAGTCATCCCATCACCTTCCACTCACTGAATAAGTCATCCCATCACCTCCCACTCACTGAATAAGTCATCCCATCACCTCTCACTCACTGAATAAGTCATCCCATCACCTCCCACTCACTTAATAAGTCATCCCATCACTCCCACTCACTGAATAAGTCCTCCCATCACCTCCCACTCACTGAATAAGTACTCCCATCATCTCTCACTCACTGAATAAGTCATTCCATCACCTTCCAGTCACTGAATAAGTCATCCCATCACCTCCCACTCACTGAATAAGTCCTTCCATCAGCTCCCACTCACTGAATAAGTCATCCCATCACCTCCCACTCACTGAATAAATCATCCCATCACCTTCCACTCACTGAATAAGTCCTTCCATCAACTTCCACTCACTGAATAAGTCATCCCATCACCTCCCACTCACTGAATAATTCCTCCCATCACCTCCTACTCACTGAAGAAGACCTCCCATCACCTTCCAGTCACTGAAGAAGTCATCCCATCATCTTCCACTCACTGAATAAGTCCTCCCATCATCTTCCACTCACTGAATAGGTTATCCCATCTCCTTCCACTCACTGAATAAGTCATCCCATCATCTCCCACTCACTGAATAATTCCTCCCATCACCTTCCAGTCACTGAATAAATCATCCCATCACCTTCCACTCACTGAATAAGTCCTCCCATCATCTCCCACTCACTGAATAAGTCATCCCATCACCTCCCACTCACTGAATACATCATACCATCACCTTCCACTCACTGAATAAGTCATCCCATCACCTCCCACTCACTGAATAAGTCATCCCATCACCTCTCACTCACTGAATAAGTCATCCCATCACCTCCCACTCACTGAATAAGTCATCCCATCACTCCCACTCACTGAATAAGTCCTCCCATCACCTCCCACTCACTGAATAAGTACTCCCATCATCTCTCACTCACTGAATAAGTCATTCCATCACCTTCCAGTCACGGAATAAGTCATCCCATCACCTCCCACTCACTGAATAAGTCCTTCCATCAGCTCCCACTCACTGAATAAGTCATCCCATCACCTCCCACTCACTGAATAAGTCATCCCATCACCTTCCACTCACTGAATAAGTCCTTCCATCAACTTCCACTCACTGAATAAGTCATCCCATCACCTCCCACTCACTGAATAAGTCATCCCATCACCTCCCACTCACTGAATAAATCATACCATCACCTTCCACTCACTGAATAAGTCCTTCCATCACCTCCCACTCACTGAATAAGTCATCCCATCACCTTCCACTCACTGAATAAGTCATCCCATCACCTCCCACTCACTGAATAAGTCATCCCATCACCTCTCACTCACTGAATAAGTCATCCCATCACCTCCCACTCACTGAATAAGTCATCCCATCACTCCCACTCACTGAATAAGTCCTCCCATCACCTTCCACTCACTGAATAAGTACTCCCATCATCTCTCACTCACTGAATAAGTCATTCCATCACCTTCCAGTCACTGAATAAGTCATCCCATCACCTCCCACTCACTGAATAAGTCCTTCAATCACCTTCTACTCACTGAATGTCCTCCCATCACCTCCCACTCACTGAGTAAGTCCTCCCATCACCTTCCACTCACTGAATAAGTCCTCCCATCATCTCCCACGCACTGAATAAGTCATCCCATCAACTCCCACTCACTGAATAAGTCCTCCCATCACCTCCCACTCACTGAATAAGTCCTTCCATCACCTCCCACTCACTGAATAAGTCATCCCATCACCTTCGATTCACTGAATAAGTCATCCCATCACCTCCCACTCACTGAATAAGTCATCCCATCACCTCTCACTCACTGAATAAGTCATCCCATCACCTCCCACTCACTGAATAAGTCATCCCATCACTCCCACTCACTGAATAAGTACTCCCATCATCTCTCACTCACTGAATAAGTCCTCCCATCACCTTCCACTCATTGAATAAGTCCTCCCATCACCTTCCAGTCACTGAATAAGCCCTCCCATCATCTTCCACCCACTGAATAAGTCCTCCCATCACCTTCCAGTCACTGAATAAGTCATCCCAACATCTCCCACTCACTGAATACGTTCTCCCATCACCTCCTACTCACTGAAGAAGACCTCCCATCACCTTCCAGTCACTGAAGAAGTCATCCCATCATCTTCCACTCACTGAATAAGTCCTCCCATCATCTTCCACTCACTGAATAGGTTATCCCATCTCCTTCCACTCACTGAATAAGTCATCCCATCATCTCCCACTCACTGAATAATTCCTCCCATCACGTTCCAGTCACTGAATAAATCATCCCATCACCTTCCACTCACTGAATAAGTCCTCCCATCATCTCCCACTCACTGAATAAGTCATCCCATCACCTCCCACTCACTGAATAAATCATACCATCACCTTCCACTCACTGAATAAGTCCTTCCATCACCTCCCACTCAATGAATAAGTCATCCCATCACCTTCCACTCACTGAATAAGTCATCCCATCACCTCCCACTCACTGAATAAGTCATCCCATCACCTCTCACTCACTGAATAAGTCATCCCATCACCTCCCACTCACTGAATAAGTCATCCCATCACTCCCACTCACTGAATAAGTCCTCCCATCACCTCCCACTCACTGAATAAGTACTCCCATCATCTCTCACTCACTGAATAAGTCATTCCATCACCTTCCAGTCACGGAATAAGTCATCCCATCACCTCCCACTCACTGAATAAGTCCTTCCATCAGCTCCCACTCACTGAATAAGTCATCCCATCACCTCCCACTCACTGAATAAGTCATCCCATCACCTTCCACTCACTGAATAAGTCCTTCCATCAACTTCCACTCACTGAATATGTCATCCCATCACCTCCCACTCACTGAATAAGTCATCCCATCACCTCCCACTCACTGAATAAATCATACCATCACCTTCCACTCACTGAATAAGTCCTTCCATCACCTCCCACTCACTGAATAAGTCATCCCATCACCTTCCACTCACTGAATAAGTCATCCCATCACCTCCCACTCACTGAATAAGTCATCCCATCACCTCTCACTCACTGAATAAGTCATCCCATCACCTCCCACTCACTGAATAAGTCATCCCATCACTCCCACTCACTGAATAAGTCCTCCCATCACCTTCCACTCACTGAATAAGTACTCCCATCATCTCTCACTCACTGAATAAGTCATTCCATCACCTTCCAGTCACTGAATAAGTCATCCCATCACCTCCCACTCACTGAATAAGTCCTTCCATCAGCTCCCACTCACTGAATAAGTCATCCCATCACCTCCCACTCACTGAATAAGTCATCCCATCACCTTCCACTCACTGAATAAGTCCTTCCATCAACTTCCACTCACTGAATAAGTCATCCCATCACCTCCCACTCACTGAATAATTCCTCCCATCACCTTCCAGTCACTGAATAAGTCATCACATCACCTTCCACTCACTGAATAAGTCGTCCCATCATCTTCCACTCACTGAATAAGTCCTTCCATCACATTCCTCTTACTGAATAAGTCCTCCCATCATCTCCCACTCACTGAAGAAGTCCTCCCATCACCTCCCACTCACTGAAGAAGTCATCGCATCACCTCCCACTCACTGAATAAGTCATCCCATCACCTTCCACTCACTGAATAAGTCATCCCATCACCTTCCACTCACTGAATAAGTCATCCCATCATCTCCCACTCACTGAATATGTCCTCCCATCATCTTCCACTCACTGAATAAGTCCTCCCATCACCTTCCACTCATTGAATAAGTCCTCCCATCACCTTCCAGTCACTGAATAAGCCCTCCCATCATCTTCCACCCACTGAATAAGTCCTCCCATCACCTTCCAGTCACTGAATAAGTCATCCCATCATCTCCCACTCACTGAATACGTCCTCCCATCACCTCCCACTCACTGAAGAAGACCTCCCATCACCTTCCAGTCACTGAAGAAGTCATCCCATCATCTTCCACTCACTGAATAAGTCCTCCCATCAACTTCCACTCACTGAATAGGTTATCCCATCTCCTTCCACTCACTGAATAAGTCATCCCATCATCTCCCACTCACTGAATAAGTCCTTCAATCACCTTCTACTCACTGAATGTCCTCCCATCACCTCCCACTCACTGAGTAAGTCCTCCCATCACCTTCCACTCACTGAATAAGTCCTCCCATCATCTCCCACGCACTGAATAAGTCATCCCATCAACTCCCACTCACTGAATAAGTCCTCCCATCACCTTCCACTCACTGAATAAGTCCTTCCATCACCTCCCACTCACTGAATAAGTCATCCCATCACCTTCGATTCACTGAATAAGTCATCCCATCACCTCCCACTCACTGAATAAGTCATCCCATCACCTCTCACTCACTGAATAAGTCATCCCATCACCTCCCACTCACTGAATAAGTCATCCCATCACTCCCACTCACTGAATTAAGTCCTCCCATCACCTCCCACTCCCTGAATAAGTGCTCCGATCATCTCTCACTCACTGATTAAGTCATTCCATCACCTTCCAGTCAGTGAATAAGTCATCCCATCACCTCCCACTCACTGAATAAGTCCTTCCATCAGCTCCCACTCACTGAAGAAGTCATCCCATCACCTTCCAGTCACTGTATAAGTCATCCCATCACCTTCGACTCACTGAATAAGTCCTTCCATCAACTTCCGCTCACTGAATATGTCGTCCCATCATCTTCCACTCATTGAATAAGTCCTTCCATCAACTTCCACTCACTGAATAAGTCCTCTCATCATCTCCCACTCACTGAAGAGGTCCTCCCATCACCTCCCACTCACTGAAGAAGTCATCGCATCACCTCCCACTCACTGAATAAGTCATCCCATCACCTTCCACTCACTGAATAAGTCATCCCATCACCTTCCACTCTCTGAATAAGTAATCCCATCACCTCCCACTCACTGAATAAGTCATCCCATCATCTCCCACTCACTGAATAAGTCATCCCATCACCTCCCACTCACTGAATAAGTCATCCCATCACCTCCCACTCACTGAATATGTCCTCCCATCATCTTCCACTCACTGAATAAGTCCTCCCATCACCTTCCACTCATTGAATAAGTCCTCCCATCACCTTCCAGTCACTGAATAAGCCCTCCCATCATCTTCCACCCACTGAATAAGTCCTCCCATCACCTTCCAGTCACTGAATAAGTCATCCCATCACCTCCCACTCACTGAATAAGTCATCCCATCATCTCCCACTCACTGAAGAAGACCTCCCATCACCTTCCAGTCACTGAAGAAGTCATCCCATCATCTTCCACTCACTGAATAAGTCCTCCCATCATCTTCCACTCACTGAATAGGTTATCCCATCTCCTTCCACTCACTGAATAAGTCATCCCATCATCTCCCACTCACTGAATAATTCCTCCCATCACCTTCCAGTCACTGAATAAATCATCCCATCACCTTCCACTCACTGAATAAGTCCTCCCATCATCTCCCACTCACTGAATAAGTCATCCCATCAACTCCCACTCACTGAATAAGTCCTCCCATCACCTTCCACTCACTGAATAAGTCCTTCCATCACCTCCCACTCACTGAATAAGTCATCCCATCACCTTCGATTCACTGAATAAGTCATCCCATCACCTCCCACTCACTGAATAAGTCATCCCATCACCTCTCACTCACTGAATAAGTCATCCCATCACCTCCCACTCACTGAATAAGTCATCCCATCACTCCCACTCACTGAATTAAGTCCTCCCATCACCTCCCACTCCCTGAATAAGTGCTCCGATCATCTCTCACACACTGATTAAGTCATTCCATCACCTTCCAGTCAGTGAATAAGTCATCCCATCACCTCCCACTCACTGAATAAGTCCTTCCATCAGCTCCCACTCACTGAAGAAGTCATCCCATCACCTTCCAGTCACTGTATAAGTCATCCCATCACCTTCGACTCACTGAATAAGTCCTTCCATCAACTTCCGCTCACTGAATATGTCGTCCCATCATCTTCCACTCATTGAATAAGTCCTTCCATCAACTTCCACTCACTGAATAAGTCCTCTCATCATCTCCCACTCACTGAAGAGGTCCTCCCATCACCTCCCACTCACTGAAGAAGTCATCGCATCACCTCCCACTCACTGAATAAGTCATCCCATCACCTTCCACTCACTGAATAAGTCATCCCATCACCTTCCACTCTCTGAATAAGTAATCCCATCACCTCCCACTCACTGAATAAGTCATCCCATCATCTCCCACTCACTGAATAAGTCATCCCATCACCTCCCACTCACTGAATAAGTCATCCCATCACCTCCCACTCACTGAATATGTCCTCCCATCATCTTCCACTCACTGAATAAGTCCTCCCATCACCTTCCACTCATTGAATAAGTCCTCCCATCACCTTCCAGTCACTGAATAAGCCCTCCCATCATCTTCCACCCACTGAATAAGTCCTCCCATCACCTTCCAGTCACTGAATAAGTCATCCCATCACCTCCCACTCACTGAATAAGTCATCCCATCATCTCCCACTCACTGAAGAAGACCTCCCATCACCTTCCAGTCACTGAAGAAGTCATCCCATCATCTTCCACTCACTGAATAAGTCCTCCCATCATCTTCCACTCACTGAATAGGTTATCCCATCTCCTTCCACTCACTGAATAAGTCATCCCATCATCTCCCACTCACTGAATAATTCCTCCCATCACCTTCCAGTCACTGAATAAATCATCCCATCACCTTCCACTCACTGAATAAGTCCTCCCATCATCTCCCACTCACTGAATAAGTCATCCCATCACTTCCCACTCACTGAATAAATCATACCATCACCTTCCACTCACTGAATAAGTCCTTCCAACACATCCCACTCAGTGAATAAGTCATCCCATCACCTTCCACTCACTGAATAAGTCATCCCATCACCTCCCACTCACTGAATAAGTCCTTCCATCAACTTCCGCTCACTGAATATGTCGTCCCATCATCTTCCACTCATTGAATAAGTCCTTCCATCAACTTCCACTCACTGAATAAGTCCTCTCATCATCTCCCACTCACTGAAGAGGTCCTCCCATCACCTTCCAGTCACTGAATAAGTCATCCCATCACCTCCCACTCACTGAATAAGTCATCCCATCATCTCCCACTCACTGAATATGTCCTCCCATCATCTTCCACTCACTGAATAAGTCCTTCCATCAACTTCCGCTCACTGAATATGTCGTCCCATCATCTTCCACTCATTGAATAAGTCCTTCCATCAACTTCCACTCACTGAATAAGTCCTCTCATCATCTCCCACTCACTGAAGAGGTCCTCCCATCACCTCCCACTCACTGAAGAAGTCATCGCATCACCTCCCACTCACTGAATAAGTCATCCCATCACCTTCCACTCACTGAATAAGTCATCCCATCACCTTCCACTCTCTGAATAAGTAATCCCATCACCTCCCACTCACTGAATAAGTCATCCCATCATCTCCCACTCACTGAATAAGTCATCCCATCACCTCCCACTCACTGAATAAGTCATCCCATCACCTTCCACTCACTGAATAAGTCATCCCATCACCTCCCACTCACTGAATAAGTTATCCCATCACCTTCCACTCACTGAATAAGTCCTTCCATCACCTTCCACTCACTGAATAAGTCCTCCCATCACCTTCCACTCACTTAATAAGTCATCCCATCACCACCCACTCACTGAAGAAGTCCTCCCATCATCTTCCACTCACTGAAGAAGTCGTCCCATCACCTTCCACTCACTGAATAAGTCCTTCCATCACCTTCCACTCACTGAATAAGTCATCCCATCACCTCCCACTCACTGAATAAGTCATCCCATCACCTCCCACTCTCTGAATAAGTCATCCCATCACCTCCCACTCACTGAAGAAGTCATCGCATCACCTCCCACTCACTGAATAAGTCATCCCATCACCTTCCACTCACTGAATAAGTCCACCCATCACCTTCCACTCGCTGAATAAGTCATCCCATCACCTCCCACTCATTGAATAAGTCCTCCCATCACCTTGTAGTCACTGAATAAGTCATCCCATCATCTCCCACTCACCGAATAAGTCCTCCCGTCACCTTCCAGTCACTGAATAAGTCCTCCCATCATCTTCCACTCACTGAATAAGTCCTCCCATCACCTTCCAGTCACTGAGTAAGTCATCCCATCATCTCCCTCTCACTGAATAAGTCATCCCATCACCTTCCACTCACTGAATAAGTCATCCCATCACCTTCCACTCTCTGAATAAGTCATCCCATCACCTCCCACTCACTGAATAAGTCATCCCATCACCTCCCACTCACTGAATAAGTCATCCCATCACCTCCCACTCACTGAATAAGTCATCCCATCACCTTCCAGTCACTGAATAAGTCCTCCCATCATCTTCCACCCACTGAATAAGTCCTCCCATCTCCTTCCAGTCACTGAATAAGTCATCCCATCATCTCCCACTCACTGAATAAGTCCTCCCATCACCTAACACTCACTGAAGAAGACCTCCCATCACCTTCCAGTCACTGAAGAAGTCATCCGATCATCTTCCACTCACTGAATAAGTCCTCCCATCATCTTCCACTCACTGAATAGGTTATCTCATCTCCTTCCTCTCACTGAATAAGTCATCCCATCATCTCCCACTTACTGAATAAGTCCTTCAATCACCTTCTATTCACTGAATGTCCTCCCATCACCTCCCACTCACTAAGTCCTCCCATCACCTTCCACTCACTGAATAAGTCCTCCCATCACCTTCCACTCACTGAATAAGTCATCCCATCACCTCCCACTCACTGAATAAATCATACCATCAGCTTCCACTCACTGAATAAGTCCTTCCATCACCTCCCACTCAGTGAATAAGTCATCCCATCACCTTCCACTCACTGAATAAGTCATCCCATCACCTCCCACTCACTGAATAAGTCATCCCATCACCTCTCACTCACTGAATAAGTCATCCCATCACCTCCCACTCACTGAATAAGTCATCCCATCACTCCCACTCACTGAATAAGTCCTCCCATCACCTCCCACTCACTGAATAAGTACTCCCATCATCTCTCACTCACTGAATAAGTCCTCCCATCACCTTCCAGTCACTGAATAAGTCATCCCATCACCTTCCACTCACTGAATAAGTCCTCCCATCACCTCCCACTCAATGAAGAAGTCATCGCATCACCTCCCACTCACTGAATAAGTCATCCCATCACCTTCCACTCACTGAATAAGTCATCCCATCACCTTCCACTCACTGAATAAGTCATCCCATCATCTCCCACTCACTGAATATGTCCTCCCATCATCTTCCACTCACTGAATAAGTCCTCCCATCACCTTCCACTCATTGAATAAGTCCTCCCATCACCTTCCAGTCACTGAATAAGCCCTCCCATCATCTTCCACCCACTGAATAAGTCCTCCCATCACCTTCCAGTCACTGAATAAGTCATCCCAACATCTCCCACTCACTGAATACGTCCTCCCATCACCTCCCACTCACTGTAGAAGACCTCCCATCACCTTCCAGTCACTGAAGAAGTCATCCCATCATCTTCCACTCACTGAATAAGTCCTCCCATCATCTTCCACTCACTGAATAGGTTATCCCATCTCCTTCCACTCACTGAATAAGTCATCCCATCATCTCCCACTCACTGAATAATTCCTCCCATCACCTTCCAGTCACTGAATAAATCATCCCATCACCTTGCACTCACTGAATAAGTCCTCCCATTATCTCCCACTCACTGAATAAGTCATCCCATCACCTCCCACTCACTGAATAAATCATACCATCACCTTCCACTCACTGAATAAGTCCTTCCATCACCTCCCACTCAGTGAATAAGTCATCCCATCACCTTCCACTCACGGAATAAGTCATCCCATCACCTCCCACTCACTGAATAAGTCATCCCATCACCTCTCACTCACTGAATAAGTCATCCCATCACCTCCCACTCACTGAATAAGTCATCCCATCACTCCCACTCACTGAATAAGTCCTCCCATCACCTCCCACTCACTGAATAAGTACTCCCATCATCTCTCACTCACTGAATAAGTCATTCCATCACCTTCCAGTCACTGAATAAGTCATCCCATCACCTCCCACTCACTGAATAAGTCCTTCCATCAGCTCCCACTCACTGAATAAGTCATCCCATCACCTCCCACTCACTGAATAAGTCATCCCATCACCTTCCACTCACTGAATAAGTCCTTCCATCAACTTCCACTCACTGAATAAGTCATCCCATCACCTCCCACTCACTGAATAAGTCATCCCATCACCTCCCACTCACTGAATAAATCATACCATCACCTTCCACTCACTGAATAAGTCCTTCCATCACCTCCCACTCACTGAATAAGTCATCCCATCACCTTCCACTCACTGAATAAGTCATCCCATCACCTCCCACTCACTGAATAAGTCATCCCATCACCTCTCACTCACTGAATAAGTCATCCCATCACCTCCCACTCACTTAATAAGTCATCCCATCACTCCCACTCACTGAATAAGTCCTCCCATCACCTCCCACTCACTGAATAAGTACTCCCATCATCTCTCACTCACTGAATAAGTCATTCCATCACCTTCCAGTCACTGAATAAGTCATCCCATCACCTCCCACTCACTGAATAAGTCCTTCCATCAGCTCCCACTCACTGAATAAGTCATCCCATCACCTCCCACTCACTGAATAAGTCATCCCATCACCTTCCACTCACTGAATAAGTCCTTCCATCAACTTCCACTCACTGAATAAGTCATCCCATCACCTCCCACTCACTGAATAATTCCTCCCATCACCTCCTACTCACTGAAGAAGACCTCCCATCACCTTCCAGTCACTGAAGAAGTCATCCCATCATCTTCCACTCACTGAATAAGTCCTCCCATCATCTTCCACTCACTGAATAGGTTATCCCATCTCCTTCCACTCACTGAATAAGTCATCCCATCATCTCCCACTCACTGAATAATTCCTCCCATCACCTTCCAGTCACTGAATAAATCATCCCATCACCTTCCACTCACTGAATAAGTCCTCCCATCATCTCCCACTCACTGAATAAGTCATCCCATCACCTCCCACTCACTGAATACATCATACCATCACCTTCCACTCACTGAATAAGTCCTTCCATCACCTCCCACTCAGTGAATAAGTCATCCCATCACCTTCCACTCACTGAATAAGTCATCCCATCACCTCCCACTCACTGAATAAGTCATCCCATCACCTCTCACTCACTGAATAAGTCATCCCATCACCTCCCACTCACTGAATAAGTCATCCCATCACTCCCACTCACTGAATAAGTCCTCCCATCACCTCCCACTCACTGAATAAGTACTCCCATCATCTCTCACTCACTGAATAAGTCATTCCATCACCTTCCAGTCACGGAATAAGTCATCCCATCACCTCCCACTCACTGAATAAGTCCTTCCATCAGCTCCCACTCACTGAATAAGTCATCCCATCACCTCCCACTCACTGAATAAGTCATCCCATCACCTTCCACTCACTGAATAAGTCCTTCCATCAACTTCCACTCACTGAATAAGTCATCCCATCACCTCCCACTCACTGAATAAGTCATCCCATCACCTCCCACTCACTGAATAAATCATACCATCACCTTCCACTCACTGAATAAGTCCTTCCATCACCTCCCACTCACTGAATAAGTCATCCCATCACCTTCCACTCACTGAATAAGTCATCCCATCACCTCCCACTCACTGAATAAGTCATCCCATCACCTCTCACTCACTGAATAAGTCATCCCATCACCTCCCACTCACTGAATAAGTCATCCCATCACTCCCACTCACTGAATAAGTCCTCCCATCACCTTCCACTCACTGAATAAGTACTCCCATCATCTCTCACTCACTGAATAAGTCATTCCATCACCTTCCAGTCACTGAATAAGTCATCCCATCACCTCCCACTCACTGAATAAGTCCTTCAATCACCTTCTACTCACTGAATGTCCTCCCATCACCTCCCACTCACTGAGTAAGTCCTCCCATCACCTTCCACTCACTGAATAAGTCCTCCCATCATCTCTCACGCACTGAATAAGTCATCCCATCAACTCCCACTCACTGAATAAGTCCTCCCATCACCTCCCACTCACTGAATAAGACCTTCCATCACCTCCCACTCACTGAATAAGTCATCCCATCACCTTCGATTCACTGAATAAGTCATCCCATCACCTCCCACTCACTGAATAAGTCATCCCATCACCTCTCACTCACTGAATAAGTCATCCCATCACCTCCCACTCACTGAATAAGTCATCCCATCACTCCCACTCACTGAATAAGTACTCCCATCATCTCTCACTCACTGAATAAGTCCTCCCATCACCTTCCACTCATTGAATAAGTCCTCCCATCACCTTCCAGTCACTGAATAAGCCCTCCCATCATCTTCCACCCACTGAATAAGTCCTCCCATCACCTTCCAGTCACTGAATAAGTCATCCCAACATCTCCCACTCACTGAATACGTCCTCCCATCACCTCCTACTCACTGAAGAAGACCTCCCATCACCTTCCAGTCACTGAAGAAGTCATCCCATCATCTTCCACTCACTGAATAAGTCCTCCCATCATCTTCCACTCACTGAATAGGTTATCCCATCTCCTTCCACTCACTGAATAAGTCATCCCATCATCTCCCACTCACTGAATAATTCCTCCCATCACGTTCCAGTCACTGAATAAATCATCCCATCACCTTCCACTCACTGAATAAGTCCTCCCATCATCTCCCACTCACTGAATAAGTCATCCCATCACCTCCCACTCACTGAATAAATCATACCATCACCTTCCACTCACTGAATAAGTCCTTCCATCACCTCCCACTCAATGAATAAGTCATCCCATCACCTTCCACTCACTGAATAAGTCATCCCATCACCTCCCACTCACTGAATAAGTCATCCCATCACCTCTCACTCACTGAATAAGTCATCCCATCACCTCCCACTCACTGAATAAGTCATCCCATCACTCCCACTCACTGAATAAGTCCTCCCATCACCTCCCACTCACTGAATAAGTACTCCCATCATCTCTCACTCACTGAATAAGTCATTCCATCACCTTCCAGTCACGGAATAAGTCATCCCATCACCTCCCACTCACTGAATAAGTCCTTCCATCAGCTCCCACTCACTGAATAAGTCATCCCATCACCTCCCACTCACTGAATAAGTCATCCCATCACCTTCCACTCACTGAATAAGTCCTTCCATCAACTTCCACTCACTGAATATGTCATCCCATCACCTCCCACTCACTGAATAAGTCATCCCATCACCTCCCACTCACTGAATAAATCATACCATCACCTTCCACTCACTGAATAAGTCCTTCCATCACCTCCCACTCACTGAATAAGTCATCCCATCACCTTCCACTCACTGAATAAGTCATCCCATCACCTCCCACTCACTGAATAAGTCATCCCATCACCTCTCACTCACTGAATAAGTCATCCCATCACCTCCCACTCACTGAATAAGTCATCCCATCACTCCCACTCACTGAATAAGTCCTCCCATCACCTTCCACTCACTGAATAAGTACTCCCATCATCTCTCACTCACTGAATAAGTCATTCCATCACCTTCCAGTCACTGAATAAGTCATCCCATCACCTCCCACTCACTGAATAAGTCCTTCCATCAGCTCCCACTCACTGAATAAGTCATCCCATCACCTCCCACTCACTGAATAAGTCATCCCATCACCTTCCACTCACTGAATAAGTCCTTCCATCAACTTCCACTCACTGAATAAGTCATCCCATCACCTCCCACTCACTGAATAATTCCTCCCATCACCTTCCAGTCACTGAATAAGTCATCCCATCACCTCCCACTCACTGAATAAGTCCTTCCATCAGCTCCCACTCACTGAATAAGTCATCCCATCACCTCCCACTCACTGAATAAGTCATCCCATCACCTTCCACTCACTGAATAAGTCCTTCCATCAACTTCCACTCACTGAATAAGTCATCCCATCACCTCCCACTCACTGAATAAGTCGTCCCATCATCTTCCACTCACTGAATAAGTCCTTCCATCACATTCCTCTTACTGAATAAGTCCTCCCATCATCTCCCACTCACTGAAGAAGTCCTCCCATCACCTCCCACTCACTGAAGAAGTCATCGCATCACCTCCCACTCACTGAATAAGTCATCCCATCACCTTCCACTCACTGAATAAGTCATCCCATCACCTTCCACTCACTGAATAAGTCATCCCATCATCTCCCACTCACTGAATATGTCCTCCCATCATCTTCCACTCACTGAATAAGTCCTCCCATCACCTTCCACTCATTGAATAAGTCCTCCCATCACCTTCCAGTCACTGAATAAGCCCTCCCATCATCTTCCACCCACTGAATAAGTCCTCCCATCACCTTCCAGTCACTGAATAAGTCATCCCATCATCTCCCACTCACTGAATACGTCCTCCCATCACCTCCCACTCACTGAAGAAGACCTCCCATCACCTTCCAGTCACTGAAGAAGTCATCCCATCATCTTCCACTCACTGAATAAGTCCTCCCATCAACTTCCACTCACTGAATAGGTTATCCCATCTCCTTCCACTCACTGAATAAGTCATCCCATCATCTCCCACTCACTGAATAAGTCCTTCAATCACCTTCTACTCACTGAATGTCCTCCCATCACCTCCCACTCACTGAGTAAGTCCTCCCATCACCTTCCACTCACTGAATAAGTCCTCCCATCATCTCCCACGCACTGAATAAGTCATCCCATCAACTCCCACTCACTGAATAAGTCCTCCCATCACCTTCCACTCACTGAATAAGTCCTTCCATCACCTCCCACTCACTGAATAAGTCATCCCATCACCTTCGATTCACTGAATAAGTCATCCCATCACCTCCCACTCACTGAATAAGTCATCCCATCACCTCTCACTCACTGAATAAGTCATCCCATCACCTCCCACTCACTGAATAAGTCATCCCATCACTCCCACTCACTGAATTAAGTCCTCCCATCACCTCCCACTCCCTGAATAAGTGCTCCGATCATCTCTCACTCACTGATTAAGTCATTCCATCACCTTCCAGTCAGTGAATAAGTCATCCCATCACCTCCCACTCACTGAATAAGTCCTTCCATCAGCTCCCACTCACTGAAGAAGTCATCGCATCACCTTCCAGTCACTGTATAAGTCATCCCATCACCTTCGACTCACTGAATAAGTCCTTCCATCAACTTCCGCTCACTGAATATGTCGTCCCATCATCTTCCACTCATTGAATAAGTCCTTCCATCAACTTCCACTCACTGAATAAGTCCTCTCATCATCTCCCACTCACTGAAGAGGTCCTCCCATCACCTCCCACTCACTGAAGAAGTCATCGCATCACCTCCCACTCACTGAATAAGTCATCCCATCACCTTCCACTCACTGAATAAGTCATCCCATCACCTTCCACTCTCTGAATAAGTAATCCCATCACCTCCCACTCACTGAATAAGTCATCCCATCATCTCCCACTCACTGAATAAGTCATCCCATCACCTCCCACTCACTGAATAAGTCATCCCATCACCTCCCACTCACTGAATATGTCCTCCCATCATCTTCCACTCACTGAATAAGTCCTCCCATCACCTTCCACTCATTGAATAAGTCCTCCCATCACCTTCCAGTCACTGAATAAGCCCTCCCATCATCTTCCACCCACTGAATAAGTCCTCCCATCACCTTCCAGTCACTGAATAAGTCATCCCATCACCTCCCACTCACTGAATAAGTCATCCCATCATCTCCCACTCACTGAAGAAGACCTCCCATCACCTTCCAGTCACTGAAGAAGTCATCCCATCATCTTCCACTCACTGAATAAGTCCTCCCATCATCTTCCACTCACTGAATAGGTTATCCCATCTCCTTCCACTCACTGAATAAGTCATCCCATCATCTCCCACTCACTGAATAATTCCTCCCATCACCTTCCAGTCACTGAATAAATCATCCCATCACCTTCCACTCACTGAATAAGTCCTCCCATCATCTCCCACTCACTGAATAAGTCATCCCATCACCTCCCACTCACTGAATAAATCATACCATCACCTTCCACTCACTGAATAAGTCCTTCCAACACATCCCACTCAGTGAATAAGTCATCCCATCACCTTCCACTCACTGAATAAGTCATCCCATCACCTCCCACTCACTGAATAAGTCCTTCCATCAACTTCCGCTCACTGAATATGTCGTCCCATCATCTTCCACTCATTGAATAAGTCCTTCCATCAACTTCCACTCACTGAATAAGTCCTCTCATCATCTCCCACTCACTGAAGAGGTCCTCCCATCACCTTCCAGTCACTGAATAAGTCATCCCATCACCTCCCACTCACTGAATAAGTCATCCCATCATCTCCCACTCACTGAATATGTCCTCCCATCATCTTCCACTCACTGAATAAGTCCTTCCATCAACTTCCGCTCACTGAATATGTCGTCCCATCATCTTCCACTCATTGAATAAGTCCTTCCATCAACTTCCACTCACTGAATAAGTCCTCTCATCATCTCCCACTCACTGAAGAGGTCCTCCCATCACCTCCCACTCACTGAAGAAGTCATCGCATCACCTCCCACTCACTGAATAAGTCATCCCATCACCTTCCACTCACTGAATAAGTCATCCCATCACCTTCCACTCTCTGAATAAGTAATCCCATCACCTCCCACTCACTGAATAAGTCATCCCATCATCTCCCACTCACTGAATAAGTCATCCCATCACCTCCCACTCACTGAATAAGTCATCCCATCACCTTCCACTCACTGAATAAGTCATCCCATCACCTCCCACTCACTGAATAAGTTATCCCATCACCTTCCACTCACTGAATAAGTCCTTCCATCACCTTCCACTCACTGAATAAGTCCTCCCATCACCTTCCACTCACTTAATAAGTCATCCCATCACCACCCACTCACTGAAGAAGTCCTCCCATCATCTTCCACTCACTGAAGAAGTCGTCCCATCACCTTCCACTCACTGAATAAGTCCTTCCATCACCTTCCACTCACTGAATAAGTCATCCCATCACCTCCCACTCACTGAATAAGTCATCCCATCACCTCCCACTCTCTGAATAAGTCATCCCATCACCTCCACTCACTGAAGAAGTCATCGCATCACCTCCCACTCACTGAATAAGTCATCCCATCACCTTCCACTCACTGAATAAGTCCACCCATCACCTTCCACTCGCTGAATAAGTCATCCCATCACCTCCCACTCATTGAATAAGTCCTCCCATCACCTTGTAGTCACTGAATAAGTCATCCCATCATCTCCCACTCACCGAATAAGTCCTCCCGTCACCTTCCAGTCACTGAATAAGTCCTCCCATCATCTTCCACTCACTGAATAAGTCCTCCCATCACCTTCCAGTCACTGAGTAAGTCATCCCATCATCTCCCTCTCACTGAATAAGTCATCCCATCACCTTCCACTCACTGAATAAGTCATCCCATCACCTTCCACTCTCTGAATAAGTCATCCCATCACCTCCCACTCACTGAATAAGTCATCCCATCACCTCCCACTCACTGAATAAGTCATCCCATCACCTCCCACTCACTGAATAAGTCATCCCATCACCTTCCAGTCACTGAATAAGTCCTCCCATCATCTTCCACCCACTGAATAAGTCCTCCCATCTCCTTCCAGTCACTGAATAAGTCATCCCATCATCTCCCACTCACTGAATAAGTCCTCCCATCACCTCCCACTCACTGAAGAAGACCTCCCATCACCTTCCAGTCACTGAAGAAGTCATCCGATCATCTTCCACTCACTGAATAAGTCCTCCCATCATCTTCCACTCACTGAATAGGTTATCTCATCTCCTTCCTCTCACTGAATAAGTCATCCCATCATCTCCCACTTACTGAATAAGTCCTTCAATCACCTTCTATTCACTGAATGTCCTCCCATCACCTCCCACTCACTAAGTCCTCCCATCACCTTCCACTCACTGAATAAGTCCTCCCATCACCTTCCACTCACTGAATAAGTCCACCCATCATCTCCCACTCACTGAATAAGTCATCCCATCACCTTCCAGTCACTGAATAAATCATCCCATCACCTTCCACTCACTGAATAAGTCCTCCCATCATCTCCCACTAACTGAATAAGTCCTCCCATCACCTCCCACTCTCTAATTGTCCTCACATCACCTTCCACTCACTGAATAAGTCCTCCCATCATCTCCCACTCACTGAGTAAGTCATCCCATCACCTTCCAGTCACTGAATAAGTCATCCCATCACCTCCCACTCACTGAATAAGTCATCCCATCACCTCCCATTCCCTGAATAAGTCCTTAAATCACCTTCCACTCACGGAATAAGTCATCCCATCACCTCCCACTCACTGAATAAGTCATCCCATCACCTCCCACTCACTGAATAAGTCCTTCCATCACCTCCCAATCGCTGAATAAGTCATCCCATCACCTCCCAATCACTGAATAAGTCATCCAATCACCTCCCTCTCACTGAATAAGTCATCCCATCACCTCCCACTCACAGAATAAGTCATCCCATCACCTCACACTCACTGAATAAGTTATCCCATCACCTTCCACTCACTGAATAATTCCTTCCATCACCTTCCACTCACTGAATAAGTCCTCCCATCACCTTCCACTCACTGAATAAGTCATCCCATCACCACCCACTCACTGAAGAAGTCCTCCCATCACCTTCCACTCACTGAATAAGTTATCCCATCACCACCCACTCACTGAAGAAGTCCTCCCATCATCTTCCACTCACTGAAGAAGTCGTCCCATCACCTTCCACTCACTGAATAAGTCCTTCCATCACCTTCCACTCACTGAATAAGTCATCCCATCACCTCCCACTCACTGAATAAGTCATCCCATCACCTCCCACTCTCTGAATAATTCATCCCATCACCTCCCACTCACTGAAGAAGTCATCGCATCACCTCCCACTCACTGAATACGTCATCCCATCACCTTCCACTCACTGAATAAGTCCTCCCATCACCTTCCACTCGCTGAATAAGTCATCCCATCACCTCCCACTCATTGAATAAGTCCTCCCATCACCTTGTAGTCACTGAATAAGTCATCCCATCATCTCCCACTCACTGAATAAGTCCTCCCGTCACCTTCCAGTCACTGAATAAGTCCTCCCATCATCTTCCACTCACTGAATAAGTCCTCCCATCACCTTCCAGTCACTGAATAAGTCATCCCATCATCTCCCTCTCACTGAATAAGTCATCCCATCACCTTCCACTCACTGAATAAGTCATCCCATCACCTCGCACTCACTGAATAAGTCATCCCATCACCTCCCACTCACTGAATAAGTCATCCCATCACCTTCCAGTCACTGAATAAGTCCTCCCATCATCTTCCACCCACTGAATAAGTCCTCCCATCACCTTCCAGTCACTGAATAAGTCATCCCATCATCTCCCACTCACTGAATAAGTCCTCCCATCACCTCCCACTCACTGAAGAAGACCTCCCATCACCTTCCAGTCACTGAAGAAGTCATCCGATCATCTTCCACTCACTGAATAAGTCATCCCATCACCTCCCACTCACTGAATAAGTCATCCCATCATCTTCCACTCACTGAATAGGTTATCCCATCTCCTTCCTCTCACTGAATAAGTCATCCCATCACCTCCCACTCACTGAATAAGTCATCCCATCACCTCCCACTCTCTGAATAAGTCATCCCATCACCTCCCACTCACTGAAGAAGTCATCGCATCACCTCCCACTCACTGAATAAGTCATCCCATCACCTTCCACTCACTGAATAAGTCCTCCCATCACCTTCCACTCGCTGAATAAGTCATCCCATCACCTCCCACTCATTGAATAAGTCCTCCCATCACCTTGTAGTCACTGAATAAGTCATCCCATCATCTCCCACTCACTGAATAAGTCCTCCCGTCACCTTCCAGTCACTGAATAAGTCCTCCCATCATCTTCCACTCACTGAATAAGTCCTCCCATCACCTTCCAGTCACTGAATAAGTCATCCCATCATCTCCCTCTCACTGAATAAGTCATCCCATCACCTTCCAGTCACTGAATAAGTCCACCCATCATCTTCCACCCACTGAATAAGTCCTCCCATCACCTTCCAGTCACTGAATAAGTCATCCCATCATCTCCCACTCACTGAATAAGTCCTCCCATCACCTCCCACTCACTGAAGAAGACCTCCCATCACCTTCCAGTCACTGAAGAAGTCATCCGATCATCTTCCACTCACTGAATAAGTCCTCCCATCATCTTCAACTCACTGAATAGGTTATCCCATCTCCTTCCTCTCACTGAATAAGTCATCCCATCATCTCCCACTTACTGAATAAGTCCTTCAATCACCTTCTACTCACTGAATGTCCTCCCATCACCTCCCACTCACTAAGTCCTCCCATCACCTTCCACTCACTGAATAAGTCCTCCCATCACCTTCCACTCACTGAATAAGTCCACCCATCATCTCCCACTCACTGAATACGTCATCCCATCACCTTCCAGTCACTGAATAAATCATCCCATCACCTTCCACTCACTGAATAAGTCCTCCCATCATCTCCCACTAACTGAATAAGTCCTCCCATCACCTCCCACTCTCTAATTGTCCTCACATCACCTTCCACTCACTGAATAAGTCCTCCCATCATCTCCCACTCACTGAGTAAGTCATCCCATCACCTTCCAGTCACTGAATAAGTCATCCCATCACCTCCCACTCACTGAATAAGTCATCCCATCACCTCCCATTCCCTGAATAAGTCCTTAAATCACCTTCCACTCACGGAATAAGTCATCCCATCACCTCCCACTCACTGAATAAGTCATCCCATCACCTCCCACTCACTGAATAAGTCCTTCCATCACCTCCCAATCGCTGAATAAGTCATCCCATCACCTCCCAATCACTGAATAAGTCATCCCATCACCTCCCTCTCACTGAATAAGTCATCCCATCACCTCCCACTCACTGAATAAGTCATCCCATCACCTCCCACTCACTGAATAAGTTATCCCATCACCTTCCACTCACTGAATAATTCCTTCCATCACCTTCCACTCACTGAATAAGTCCTCCCATCACCTTCCACTCACTGAATAAGTCATCCCATCACCACCCACTCACTGAAGAAGTCCTCCCATCATCTTCCACTCATTGAAGAAGTCGTCCCATCTCCTTCCACTCACTGAATAATTCCTTCCATCACCTTCCACTCACTGAATAAGTCATCCCATCACCTCCCACTCACTGAATAAGTCATCCCATCACCTCCCACTCTCTGAATAAGTCATCCCATCACCTCCCACTCACTGAAGAAGTCATCGCATCACCTCCCACTCACTGAATAAGTCATCCCATCACCTTCCACTCACTGAATAAGTCCTCCCATCACCTTCCACTCGCTGAATAAGTCATCCCATCACCTCCCACTCATTGAATAAGTTCTCCCATCACCTTGTAGTCACTGAATAAGTCATCCCATCATCTCCCACTCACTGAATAAGTCCTCCCGTCACCTTCCAGTCACTGAATAAGTCCTCCCATCATCTTCCACTCACTGAATAAGTCCTCCCATCACCTTCCAGTCACTGAATAAGTCATCCCATCATCTCCCTCTCACTGAATAAGTCATCCCATCACCTTCCACTCACTGAATAAGTCATCCCATCACCTTCCACTCTCTGAATAAGTCATCCCATCACCTCCCACTCACTGAATAAGTCATCCCATCACCTCCCACTCACTGAATAAGTCATCCCATCACCTCCCACTCACTGAATAAGTCATCCCATCACCTTCCAGTCACTGAATAAGTCCTCCCATCACCTTCCAGTCACTGAATAAGTCATCCCATCATCTCCCACTCACTGAATAAGTCCTCCCATCACCTCCCACTCACTGAATAAGTCATCCCATCACCTTCCAGTCACTGAATGTCCTCCCATCATCTTCCACCCACTGAATAAGTCCTCCCATCACCTTCCAGTCACTGAATAAGTCATCCCATCATCTCCCACTCACTGAATAAGTCCTCCCATCACCTCCCACTCACTGAAGAAGACCTCCCATCACCTTCCAGTCACTGAAGAAGTCATCCGATCATCTTCCACTCACTGAATAAGTCCTCCCATCATCTTCCACTCACTGAATAGGTTATCCCATCTCCTTCCTCTCACTGAATAAGTCATCCCATCACCTCCCACTCACTGAATAAGTCATCCCATCACCTCCCACTCTCTGAATAAGTCATCCCATCACCTCCCACTCACTGAAGAAGTCATCGCATCACCTCCCACTCACTGAATAAGTCATCCCATCACCTTCCACTCACTGAATAAGTCCTCCCATCACCTTCCACTCGCTGAATAAGTCATCCCATCACCTCCCACTCATTGAATAAGTCCTCCCATCACCTTGTAGTCACTGAATAAGTCATCCCATCATCTCCCACTCACTGAATAAGTCCTCCCGTCACCTTCCAGTCACTGAATAAGTCCTCCCATCATCTTCCACTCACTGAATAAGTCCTCCCATCACCTTCCAGTCACTGAATAAGTCATCCCATCATCTCCCTCTCACTGAATAAGTCATCCCATCACCTTCCAGTCACTGAATAAGTCCTCCCATCATCTTCCACCCACTGAATAAGTCCTCCCATCACCTTCCAGTCACTGAATAAGTCATCCCATCATCTCCCACTCACTGAATAAGTCCTCCCATCACCTCCCACTCACTGAAGAAGACCTCCCATCACCTTCCAGTCACTGAAGAAGTCATCCGATCATCTTCCACTCACTGAATAAGTCCTCCCATCATCTTCCACTCACTGAATAGGTTATCCCATCTCCTTCATCTCACTGAATAAGTCATCCCATCATCTCCCACTTACTGAATAAGTCCTTCAATCACCTTCTACTCACTGAATGTCCTCCCATCACCTCCCACTCACTAAGTCCTCCCATCACCTTCCACTCACTGAATAAGTCCTCCCATCACCTTCCACTCACTGAATAAGTCCACCCATCATCTCCCACTCACTGAATACGTCATCCCATCACCTTCCAGTCACTGAATAAATCATCCCATCACCTTCCACTCACTGAATAAGTCCTCCCATCATCTCCCACTAACTGAATAAGTCCTCCCATCACCTCCCACTCTCTAATTGTCCTCACATCACCTTCCACTCACTGAATAAGTCCTCCCATCATCTCCCACTCACTGAGTAAGTCATCCCATCACCTTCCAGTCACTGAATAAGTCATCCCATCACCTCCCACTCACTGAATAAGTCATCCCATCACCTCCCATTCCCTGAATAAGTCCTTAAATCACCTTCCACTCACGGAATAGGTCATCCCATCACCTCCCACTCACTGAATAAGTCATCCCATCACCTCCCACTCACTGAATAAGTCCTTCCATCACCTCCCAATCGCTGAATAAGTCATCCCATCACCTCCCAATCACTGAATAAGTCATCCCATCACCTCCCTCTCACTGAATAAGTCATCCCATCACCTCCCACTCACTGAATAAGTCATCCCATCACCTCCCACTCACTGAATAAGTTATCCCATCACCTTCCACTCACTGAATAATTCCTTCCATCACCTTCCACTCACTGAATAAGTCCTCCCATCACCTTCCACTCACTGAATAAGTCATCCCATCACCACCCACTCACTGAAGAAGTCCTCCCATCATCTTCCACTCATTGAAGAAGTCGTCCCATCTCCTTCCACTCACTGAATAATTCCTTCCATCACCTCCCACTCACTGAATAAGTCATCCCATCACCTCCCACTCACTGAATAAGTCATCCCATCACCTCCCACTCTCTGAATAAGTCATCCCATCACCTCCCACTCACTGAAGAAGTCATCGCATCACCTCCCACTCACTGAATAAGTCATCCCATCACCTTCCACTCACTGAATAAGTCCTCCCATCACCTTCCACTCGCTGAATAAGTCATCCCATCACCTCCCACTCATTGAATAAGTTCTCCCATCACCTTGTAGTCACTGAATAAGTCATCCCATCATCTCCCACTCACTGAATAAGTCCTCCCGTCACCTTCCAGTCACTGAATAAGTCCTCCCATCATCTTCCACTCACTGAATAAGTCCTCCCATCACCTTCCAGTCACTGAATAAGTCATCCCATCATCTCCCTCTCACTGAATAAGTCATCCCATCACCTTCCACTCACTGAATAAGTCATCCCATCACCTTCCACTCTCTGAATAAGTCATCCCATCACCTCCCACTCACTGAATAAGTCATCCCATCACCTCCCACTCACTGAATAAGTCATCCCATCACCTCCCACTCACTGAATAAGTCATCCCATCACCTTCCAGTCACTGAATAAGTCCTCCCATCACCTTCCAGTCACTGAATAAGTCATCCCATCATCTCCCACTCACTGAATAAGTCCTCCCATCACCTCCCACTCACTGACGAAGACCTCCCATCACCTTCCAGTCACTGAAGAAGTCATCCGATCATCTTCCACTCACTGAATAAGTCCTCCCATCATCTTCCACTCACTGAATGTCCTCCCATCACCTCCCACTCACTAAGTCCTCCCATCACCTTCCACTCGCTGAATAAGTCCTCCCATCATCTCCCACTCACTGAATAAGTCCTCCCATCATCTCGCACGCACTGAATAAGTCATCCCATCAACTCCCACTCACTGAATAAGTCATCCCATCACCTTCCACTCACTGAATAAGTCCTCCCATCATCTCCCACTCACTGAGTAAGTCATCCCATCACCTCCCACTCACTGAATAAGTCATCCCATCACCTCCCATTCCCTGAATAAGTCCTTAAATCACCTTCCACTCACGGAATAAGTCATCCCATCACCTCCCACTCACTGAATAAGTCATCCCATCACCTCCCACTCACTGAATAAGTCCTTCCATCACCTCCCAATCGCTGAATAAGTCATCCCATCACCTCCCAATCACTGAATAAGTCATCCCATCACCTCCCTCTCACTGAATAAGTCATCCCATCACCTCCCACTCACTGAATAAGTCATCCCATCACCTCCCACTCACTGAATAAGTTATCCCATCACCTTCCACTCACTGAATAATTCCTTCCATCACCTTCCACTCACTGAATAAGTCCTCCCATCACCTTCCACTCACTGAATAAGTCATCCCATCACCACCCACTCACTGAAGAAGTCCTCCCATCATCTTCCACTCATTGAAGAAGTCGTCCCATCACCTTCCACTCACTGAATAATTCCTTCCATCACCTTCCACTCACTGAATAAGTCATCCCATCACCTCCCACTCACTGAATAAGTCATCCCATCACCTCCCACTCTCTGAATAAGTCATCCCATCACCTCCCACTCACTGAAGAAGTCATCCCATCATCTGCCACTCACTGAATAAGTCCTCCCGTCACCTTCCAGTCACTGAATAAGTCCTCCCATCATCTTCCACTCACTGAATAAGTCCTCCCATCACCTTCCAGTCACTGAATAAGTCATCCCATCATCTCCCTCTCACTGAATAAGTCATCCCATCACCTTCCACTCACTGAATAAGTCATCCCATCACCTTCCACTCTCTGAATAAGTCATCCCATCTCCTCCCACTCACTGAATAAGTCATCCCATCACCTCCCACTCACTGCATAAGTCATCCCATCACCTCCCACTCACTGAATAAGTCATCCCATCACCTTCCAGTCACTGAATAAGTCCTCCCATCATCTTCCACCCACTGAATAAGTCCTCCCATCACCTTCCAGTCACTGAATAAGTCATCCCATCATCTCCCACTCACTGAATAAGTCCTCCCATCACCTCCCACTCACTGAAGAAGACCTCCCATCACCTTCCAGTCACTGAAGAAGTCATCCGATCATCTTCCACTCACTGAATAAGTCCTCCCATCATCTTCCACTCACTGAATAAGTCGTCCCATCATCTTCCACTCACTGAATAAGTCCTTCCATCACCTTCCATTCACTGAATAAGTCCTCCCATCATCTCCCACTCACTGAAGAAGTCCTCCCATCACCTCCCACTCACTGAATAAGTCATCCCATCACCTCCCACTCACTGAAGAAGTCCTCCCATCACCTCCCACTCATTGAATAAGTCAGCCTATCACCTTCCACTCACTGATTAAGTCCTTCCATCACCTCCCACTCACTGAATAAGTTATCCCATCACCTTCCACTCACTGAATAATTCCTTCCATCACCTTCCACTCACTGAATAAGTCCTCCCATCACCTTCCACTCACTGAATAAGTCATCCCATCACCACCCACTCACTGAAGAAGTCCTCCCATCACCTCCCACTCATTGAATAAGTTATCCCATCACCTTCCACTCACTGAATAATTCCTTCCATCACCTTCCACTCACTGAATAAGTCCTCCCATCACCTTCCACTCACTGAATAAGTCATCCCATCACCACCCACTCACTGAAGAAGTCCTCCCATCATCTTCCACTCATTGAAGAAGTCATCCCATCACCTTCCACTCACTGAATAATTCCTTCCATCACCTTCCACTCACTGAATAAGTCATCCCATCACCTCCCACTCACTGAATAAGTCATCCCATCACCTCCCACTCTCTGAATAAGTCATCCCATCACCTCCCACTCACTGAAGAAGTCATCGCATCACCTCCCACTCACTGAATAAGTCATCCCACCTTCCACTCACTGAATAAGTCCTCCCATCACCTTCCACTCGCTGAATAAGTCATCCCATCACCTCCCACTCATTGAATAAGTTCTCCCATCACCTTGTAGTCACTGAATAAGTCATCCCATCATCTCCCACTCACTGAATAAGTCCTCCCGTCACCTTCCAGTCACTGAATAAGTCCTCCCATCATCTTCCACTCACTGAATAAGTCCTCCCATCACCTTCCAGTCACTGAATAAGTCATCCCATCATCTCCCTCTCACTGAATAAGTCATCCCATCACCTTCCACTCACTGAATAAGTCATCCCATCACCTTCCACTCTCTGAATAAGTCATCCCATCACCTCCCACTCACTGAATAAGTCATCCCATCACCTCCCACTCACTGAATAAGTCATCCCATCACCTCCCACTCACTGAATAAGTCATCCCATCACCTTCCAGTCACTGAATAAGTCCTCCCATCATCTTCCACCCACTGAATAAGTCCTCCCATCACCTTCCAGTCACTGAATAAGTCATCCCATCATCTCCCACTCACTGAATAAGTCCTCCCATCACCTCCCACTCACTGAAGAAGACCTCCCATCACCTTCCAGTCACTGAAGAAGTCATCCGATCATCTTCCACTCACTGAATAAGTCCTCCCATCATCTTCCACTCACTGAATAGGTTATCCCATCTCCTTCCTCTCACTGAATAAGTCATCCCATCATCTCCCACTTACTGAATAAGTCCTTCAATCACCTTCTACTCACTGAATGTCCTCCCATCACCTCCCACTCACTAAGTCCTCCCATCACCTTCCACTCACTGAATAAGTCCTCCCATCATCTCCCACTCACTGAATAAGTCCTCCCATCATCTCGCACGCACTGAATAAGTCATCCCATCAACTCCCACTCACTGAATAAGTCATCCCATCACCTTCCACTCACTGAATAAGTCCTCCCATCATCTCCCACTCACTGAGTAAGTCATCCCATCACCTTCCAGTCACTGAATAAGTCATCCCATCACCTCCCACTCACTGAATAAGTCATCCCATCACCTCCCATTCCCTGAATAAGTCCTTAAATCACCTTCCACTCACGGAATAAGTCATCCCATCACCTCCCACTCACTGAATAAGTCATCCCATCACCTCCCACTCACTGAATAAGTCCTTCCATCACCTCCCAATCGCTGAATAAGTCATCCCATCACCTCCCAATCACTGAATAAGTCATCCCATCACCTCCCTCTCACTGAATAAGTCATCCCATCACCTCCCACTCACTGAATAAGTCATCCCATCACCTCCCACTCACTGAATAAGTTATCCCATCACCTTCCACTCACTGAATAATTCCTTCCATCACCTTCCACTCACTGAATAAGTCCTCCCATCACCTTCCACTCACTGAATAAGTCATCCCATCACCACCCACTCACTGAAGAAGTCCTCCCATCATCTTCCACTCATTGAAGAAGTCGTCCCATCACCTTCCACTCACTGAAGAAGTCATCCGATCATCTTCCACTCACTGAATAAGTCCTCCCATCATCTTCCACTCACTGAATAGGTTATCCCATCTCCTTCCTCTCACTGAATAAGTCATCCCATCATCTCCCACTTACTGAAGAAGACCTCCCATCACCTTCCAGTCACTGAAGAAGTCATCCGATCATCTTCCACTCACTGAATAAGTCCTCCCATCATCTTCCACTCACTGAATAGGTTATCCCATCTCCTTCCTCTCACTGAATAAGTCATCCCATCATCTCCCACTTACTGAATAAGTCCTTCAATCACCTTCTACTCTCTGAATGTCCTCCCATCACCTCCCACTCACTAAGTCCTCCCATCACCTTCCACTCACTGAATAAGTCCTCCCATCACCTTCCATTCACTGAATAAGTCCTCCCATCATCTCCCACTCACTGAAGAAGTCCTCCCATCACCTCCCACTCACTGAATAAGTCATCCCATCACCTCCCACTCACTGAAGAAGTCCTCCCATCACCTCCCACTCATTGAATAAGTCAGCCTATCACCTTCCACTCACTGAATAAGTCCTTCCATCACCTCCCACTCACTGAATAAGTTATCCCATCACCTTCCACTCACTGAATAATTCCTTCCATCACCTTCCACTCACTGAATAAGTCCTCCCATCACCTTCCACTCACTGAATAAGTCATTCCATCACCACCCACTCACTGAAGAAGTCCTCCCATCATCTTCCACTCATTGAAGAAGTCGTCCCATCACCTTCCACTCACTGAATAATTCCTTCCATCACCTTCCACTCACTGAATAAGTCATCCCATCACCTCCCACTCACTGAATAAGTCATCCCATCACCTCCCACTCTCTGAATAAGTCATCCCATCACCTCCCACTCACTGAAGAAGTCATCGCATCACCTCCCACTCACTGAATAAGTCATCCCATCACCTTCCACTCACTGAATAAGTCCTCCCATCACCTTCCACTCGCTGAATAAGTCATCCCATCACCTCCCACTCATTGAATAAGTTCTCCCATCACCTTGTAGTCACTGAATAAGTTATCCCATCATCTCCCACTCACTGAATAAGTCCTCCCGTCACCTTCCAGTCACTGAATAAGTCCTCCCATCATCTTCCACTCACTGAATAAGTCCTCCCATCACCTTCCAGTCACTGAATAAGTCATCCCATCATCTCCCTCTCACTGAATAAGTCATCCCATCACCTTCCACTCACTGAATAAGTCATCCCATCACCTTCCACTCTCTGAATAAGTCATCCCATCACCTCCCACTCACTGAATAAGTCATCCCATCACCTCCCACTCACTGAATAAGTCATCCCATCACCTCCCACTCACTGAATAAGTCATCCCATCACCTTCCAGTCACTGGATAAGTCCTCCCATCATCTTCCACCCACTGAATAAGTCCTCCCATCACCTTCCAGTCACTGAATAAGTCATCCCTTCATCTCCCACTCACTGAATAAGTCCTCCCATCACCTCCCACTCACTGAAGAAGACCTCCCATCACCTTCCAGTCACTGAAGAAGTCATCCGATCATCTTCCACTCACTGAATAAGTCCTCCCATCATCTTCCACTCACTGAATAGGTTATCCCATCTCCTTCCTCTCACTGAATAAGTCATCCCATCATCTCCCACTTACTGAATAAGTCCTTCAATCACCTTCTACTCTCTGAATGTCCTCCCATCACCTCCCACTCACTAAGTCCTCCCATCACCTTCCACTCACTGAATAAGTCCTCCCATCATCTCCCACTCACTGAATAAGTCCTCCCATCATCTCGCACGCACTGAATAAGTCATCCCATCAACTCCCACTCACTGAATAAGTCATCCCATCACCTTCCACTCACTGAATAAGTCATCCCATCATCTTCCACTCACTGAATAAGTCCTTCCATCACCTTCCATTCACTGAATAAGTCCTCCCATCATCTCCCACTCACTGAAGAAGTCCTCCCATCACCTCCCACTCACTGAATAAGTCATCCCATCACCTCCCACTCACTGAAGAAGTCCTCCCATCACCTCCCACTCATTGAATAAGTCAGCCTATCACCTTCCACTCACTGAATAAGTCCTTCCATCACCTCCCACTCACTGAATATGTCATCGCATCACCTCCCACTCACTGAATAAGTCATCCCATCACCTTCCACTCACTGAATAAGTCATCCCATCACCTCCCACTCACTGAATAAGTCATCCCATCACCACCCACTCACTGAAGAAGTCCTCCCATCATCTTCCACTCATTGAAGAAGTCGTCCCATCACCTTCCACTCACTGAATAATTCCTTCCATCGCCTTCCACTCACTGAATAAGTCATCCCATCACCTCCCACTCACTGAATAAGTCATCCCATCACCTCCCACTCTCTGAATAAGTCATCCCATCACCTCCCACTCACTGAAGAAGTCATCGCATCACCTCCCACTCACTGAATAAGTCATCCCATCACCTTCCACTCACTGAATAAGTCCTCCCATCACCTTCCACTCGCTGAATAAGTCATCCCATCACCTCCCACTCATTGAATAAGTTCTCCCATCACCTTGTAGTCACTGAATAAGTCATCCCATCATCTCCCACTCACTGAATAAGTCCTCCCGTCACCTTCCAGTCACTGAATAAGTCCTCCCATCATCTTCCACTCACTGAATAAGTCCTCCCATCACCTTCCAGTCACTGAATAAGTCATCCCATCATCTCCCTCTCACTGAATAAGTCATCCCATCACCTTCCACTCACTGAATAAGTCATCCCATCACCTTCCACTCTCTGAATAAGTCATCCCATCACCTCCCACTCACTGAATAAGTCATCCCATCACCTCCCACTCACTGAATAAGTCATCCCATCACCTCCCACTCACTGAATAAGTCATCCCATCACCTTCCAGTCACTGAATAAGTCCTCCCATCATCTTCCACCCACTGAATAAGTCCTCCCATCACCTTCCAGTCACTGAATAAGTCATCCCATCATCTCCCACTCACTGAATAAGTCCTCCCATCACCTCCCACTCACTGAAGAAGACCTCCCATCACCTTCCAGTCACTGAAGAAGTCATCCGATCATCTTCCACTCACTGAATAAGTCCTCCCATCATCTTCCACTCACTGAATAGGTTATCCCATCTCCTTCCTCTCACTGAATAAGTCATCCCATCATCTCCCACTTACTGAATAAGTCCTTCAATCACCTTCTACTCACTGAATGTCCTCCCATCACCTCCCACTCACTAAGTCCTCCCATCACCTTCCACTCACTGAATAAGTCCTCCCATCATCTCCCACTCACTGAATAAGTCCTCCCATCATCTCGCACGCACTGAATAAGTCATCCCATCAACTCCCACTCACTGAATAAGTCATCCCATCACCTTCCACTCACTGAATAAGTCGTCCCATCATCTTCCACTCACTGAATAAGTCCTTCCATCACCTTCCATTCACTGAATAAGTCCTCCCATCATCTCCCACTCACTGAAGAAGTCCTCCCATCACCTCCCACTCACTGAATAAGTCCATCCCATCACCTCCCACTCACTGAAGAAGTCCTCCCATCACCTCCCACTCATTGAACAAGTCAGCCTATCACCTTCCACTCACTGAATAAGTCCTTCCATCACCTCCCACTCACTGAATATGTCATCGCATCACCTCCCACTCACTGAATAAGTCATCCCATCACCTTCCACTCACTGAATAAGTCATCCCATCACCTCCCACTCACTGAATAAGTCATCCCATCACCTCCCACTCACTGAATAAATCATCCCATCACCTCCCACTCACTGAATAAGTCCTTCCATCACCTCCCAATCGCTGAATAAGTCATCCCATCACCTCCCAATCACTGAATAAGTCATCCCATCACCTTCCAGTCACGGAATAAGTCATCCCATCACCTCCCACTCACTGAATAAGTCATCCCATCACCTCCCACTCACTGAATAAGTTATCCCATCACCTCCCACTCACTGAATAAGTTATCCCATCACCTTCCACTCACTGAATAAGTCCTTCCATCACCTTCCACTCACTGAATAAGTCCTCCCATCACCTTCCACTCACTGAATAAGTCATCCCATCACCACCCACTCACTGAAGAAGTCCTCCCATCATCTTCCACTCACTGAAGAAGTCGTCCCATCACCTTCCACTCACTGAATAAGTCCTTCCATCACCTTCCACTCACTGAATAAGTCATCCCATCACCACCCACTCACTGAATAAGTCATCCCATCACCTCCCACTTTCTGAATAAGTCATCCCATCACCTCCCACTCACTGAAGAAGTCATCGCATCACCTCCCACTCACTGAATAAGTCATCCCATCACCTTCCACTCACTGAGTAAGTCCTCCCATCACCTTCCACTCGCTGAATAAGTCATCCCATCACCTCCCACTCATTGAATAAGTCCTCCCATCACCTTGTAGTCACTGAATAAGTCATCCCATCATCTCCCACTCACTGAATAAGTCCTCCCGTCACCTTCCAGTCACTGAATAAGTCCTCCCATCATCTTCCACTCACTGAATAAGTCCTCCCATCACCTTCCAGTCACTGAATAAGTCATCCCATCATCTCCCTCTCACTGAATAAGTCATCCCATCTCCTTCCACTCACTGAATAAGTCATCCCATCACCTCCCACTCACTGAAGAAGTCCTCCCATCACCTCCCACTCATTGAATAAGTCAGCCTATCACCTTCCACTCACTGAATAAGTCCTTCCATCACCTCCCACTCACTGAATATGTCATCGCATCACCTCCCACTCACTGAATAAGTCATCCCATCACCTTCCACTCACTGAATAAGTCATCCCATCACCTCCCACTCACTGAATAAGTCATCCCATCACCACCCACTCACTGAAGAAGTCCTCCCATCATCTTCCACTCATTGAAGAAGTCGTCCCATCACCTTCCACTCACTGAATAATTCCTTCCATCGCCTTCCACTCACTGAATAAGTCATCCCATCACCTCCCACTCACTGAATAAGTCATCCCATCACCTCCCACTCACTGAAGAAGTCATCGCATCACCTCCCACTCACTGAATAAGTCATCCCATCACCTTCCACTCACTGAATAAGTCCTCCCATCACCTTCCACTCGCTGAATAAGTCATCCCATCACCTCCCACTCATTGAATAAGTTCTCCCATCACCTTGTAGTCACTGAATAAGTCATCCCATCATCTCCCACTCACTGAATAAGTCCTCCCGTCACCTTCCAGTCACTGAATAAGTCCTCCCATCATCTTCCACTCACTGAATAAGTCCTCCCATCACCTTCCAGTCACTGAATAAGTCATCCCATCATCTCCCTCTCACTGAATAAGTCATCCCATCACCTTCCACTCACTGAATAAGTCATCCCATCACCTTCCACTCTCTGAATAAGTCATCCCATCACCTCCCACTCACTGAATAAGTCATCCCATCACCTCCCACTCACTGAATAAGTCATCCCATCACCTCCCACTCACTGAATAAGTCATCCCATCACCTTCCAGTCACTGAATAAGTCCTCCCATCATCTTCCACCCACTGAATAAGTCCTCCCATCACCTTCCAGTCACTGAATAAGTCATCCCATCATCTCCCACTCACTGAATAAGTCCTCCCATCACCTCCCACTCACTGAAGAAGACCTCCCATCACCTTCCAGTCACTGAAGAAGTCATCCGATCATCTTCCACTCACTGAATAAGTCCTCCCATCATCTTCCACTCACTGAATAGGTTATCCCATCTCCTTCCTCTCACTGAATAAGTCATCCCATCATCTCCCACTTACTGAATAAGTCCTTCAATCACCTTCTACTCACTGAATGTCTTCCCATCACCTCCCACTCACTAAGTCCTCCCATCACCTTCCACTCACTGAATAAGTCCTCCCATCATCTCCCACTCACTGAATAAGTCCTCCCATCATCTCGCACGCACTGAATAAGTCATCCCATCAACTCCCACTCACTGAATAAGTCATCCCATCACCTTCCACTCACTGAATAAGTCGTCCCATCATCTTCCACTCACTGAATAAGTCCTTCCATCACCTTCCATTCACTGAATAAGTCCTCCCATCATCTCCCACTCACTGAAGAAGTCCTCCTATCACCTTCCACTCACTGAATAAGTCCTTCCATCACCTCCCACTCACTGAATATGTCATCGCATCACCTCCCACTCACTGAATAAGTCATCCCATCACCTTCCACTCACTGAATAAGTCATCCCATCACCTCCCACTCACTGAATAAGTCATCCCATCACCTCCCACTCACTGAATAAATCATCCCATCACCTCCCACTCACTGAATAAGTCCTTCCATCACCTCCCAATCGCTGAATAAGTCATCCCATCACCTCCCAATCACTGAATAAGTCATCCCATCACCTTCCACTCACGGAATAAGTCATCCCATCACCTCCCACTCACTGAATAAGTCATCCCATCACCTCCCACTCACTGAATAAGTCATCCCATCACCTCCCACTCACTGAATAAGTTATCCCATCACCTTCCACTCACTGAATAAGTCCTTCCATCACCTTCCACTCACTGAATAAGTCCTCCCATCACCTTCCACTCACTGAATAAGTCATCCCATCACCACCCACTCACTGAAGAAGTCCTCCCATCATCTTCCACTCACTGAAGAAGTCGTCCCATCACCTTCCACTCACTGAATAAGTCCTTCCATCACCTTCCACTCACTGAATAAGTCATCCCATCACCACCCACTCACTGAATAAGTCATCCCATCACCTCCCACTTTCTGAATAAGTCATCCCATCACCTCCCACTCACTGAAGAAGTCATCGCATCACCTCCCACTCACTGAATAAGTCATCCCATCACCTTCCACTCACTGAATAAGTCCTCCCATCACCTTCCACTCGCTGAATAAGTCCTCCCATCACCTTGTAGTCACTGAATAAGTCATCCCATCATCTCCCACTCACTGAATAAGTCCTCCCGTCACCTTCCAGTCACTGAATAAGTCCTCCCATCATCTTCCACTCACTGAATAAGTCCTCCCATCACCTTCCAGTCACTGAATAAGTCATCCCATCATCTCCCTCTCACTGAATAAGTCATCCCATCTCCTTCCACTCACTGAATAAGTCATCCCATCACCTCCCACTCTCTGATTAAGTCATCCCATCACCTCCCACTCACTGAATAATTCATCCCATCACCTTCCAGTCACTGAAGAAGTCATCCGATCATCTTCCACTCACTGAATAAGTCCTCCCATCATCTTCCACTCACTGAATAGGTTATCCCATCTCCTTCCTCTCACTGAATAAGTCATCCCATCATCTCCCACTTACTGAATAAGTCCTTCAATCACCTTCTACTCACTGAATGTCCTCCCATCACCTCCCACTCACTAAGTCCTCCCATCACCTTCCACTCACTGAATAAGTCCTCCCATCATCTCCCACTCACTGAATAAGTCCTCCCATCATCTCCCACGCACTGAATAAGTCATCCCATCAACTCCCACTCACTGAATAAGTCATCCCATCACCTTCCACTCACTGAATAAGTCGTCCCATCATCTTCCACTCACTGAATAAGTCCTTCCATCACCTTCCACTCACTGAATATGTCCTCCCATCATCTCCCACTCACTGAAGAAGTCCTCCCATCACCTCCCACTCACTGAATAAGTCATCCCATCACCTCCCACTCACTGAAGAAGTCCTCCCATCACCTCCCACTCATTGAATAAGTCAGCCTATCACCTTCCACTCACTGAATAAGTCCTTCCATCACCTCCCACTCACTGAATATGTCATCGCATCACCTCCCACTCACTGAATAAGTCATCCCATCACCTTCCACTCACTGAATAAGTCATCCCATCACCTCTCACTCACTGAATAATTCATCCCATCACCTCCCACTCACTGAATAAGTCATCCCATCACCTTCCACTCACTGAACAAATCATCCCATCACCTCCCACTCACTGAATAAGTCCTTCCATCACCTCCCACTCACTGAATAAGTCCTACTCCGACAAAGTCATTTGGCAGTCCTCTGCCCACATGCCTAGCTGATTAAAATTCCCCTGTAATTTTTCATTACTTTTAAACTATCTACATCACCGCTTATTATAGTAACAACCACAAACTTACTAACCATGCCTTGTATATTGACATCTGAATTAATTATAGAAAATACAAACAGCTAAGTTCTGAACACCGATCCATCTAGTCCCAGTCTTGACGAACTCCCTTTGCTTCATTCCACTGAGCCATTTATGAATCCAATCTGCTGTCTCTCCCTGGACCCCATGCAATTTAACCTTGCACACTAGCCTGCCATGAGAGAGCTTATTATAGGCTTTTCTAAAGCCCATATAGATAACTCCCACTGCCATAACCTTATGTACCTACTTGGTTATCTCCTTTTAAGAATTCCAAGAGATTTGCCCTAGATAAAATCCCTTCTTTCCTTGAGACAAACAAGAGAAAATCTGCAGGTGCTGGAAATCCAAGCAATGCACACGAAATGCTGGAGGAACTCAGCAAGCCATGTAGCATCTTTGGAAAAAAGTACAGTTGGTGTTTCGAGCTGAGATCCTTCGGTAGGACTGGAGAAAAAAAGATGAGTAGATACAAAAGGTGTGGGAGGGGAGGGTGAATTGGAAGGTGAAGCTGGGGGTCGGGGAGGATGAAGTAAAGATCCAGGAAATTGATTGGTGAAAGAGATACAGGGGTGGAGAAGGAGGAGTCTGATGGGAGAGAATAGAAGACCATAGAAGACAGAAAAGAGGGAGGAGCACCAGAGGGAGGCAATAGGCAGGCAAGGAGATGAGGTGAGAGAGGGAAAGGGGACAGGGAAAGGTGAAGAGGTGAGGGGGTGCATTACCAGAGGTTTGATAAATCGATGTTTATGCCATCAGGTTGGAGGCTACCCAGATGGAGTATAAGGTATTGTTCCTCCAACCTGAGTGTGGCCTCATTGTGACAATAGAGGAGGCCATGGATTGACATATGGGAATGGAAAGTGGAATTAAAATGGGTGGCCACCGGGAGATCCTGCTTCCCCTGGTGGACGTTGTGTAGCTGCTTGGCAAAATGATCTCCCAATCTATGTCGGGTCTCACCAATGTACAAGAGGCCACACTGGGAGACTCCCTTGTCCATTCGACCATCCCATCTGATCTCCCTCCTGGCAAGCTGAACAAGTGCTACACCTCCTCTCTTGCTACCCTTCAGGACCACAAACAGTCCTTCCAGGTGAGGCAACACTTCACCTGTGAGTCTGTTGGGTTCACCTGCTGTCTCCAGTGCTCCTGGTGTGGCCTCCTGTATATTGGTGACCCTAATGTAGATTGTGAGACTGTTTAGCCGAGCATTAGTCTGCCAGAAAAAGCGGGATCTCCCAGTGGCCACCCATTTTATTTCCACTTCCCATTCCCATACCTAAGGAATTGTCAAGGTTGCTGTCTGATGTGGCAAATGAGGCAAGGGGAGGATTTTTTTTTATATAGTAAGATTGATATTCCAGCATCCTTGGTACTTTGGTTATACCAGCTGAGCAGATTTTCCAGACTATAGTAAACCCCAACAGACTTTTATTTTTCAACACACCATACAGTAGTAAAATAAATTTTCCTGTGAAGTTGATGAGTTTAAAGGGCATGGGTAATTGAGCCCTGGTGAATTTTAAGACAGTGCAATTCAGCTGGTAAATTTAAAACAAAATCATAAGCGTTTCACACTCTCTCGAACTCCCATTCCGACTAGCATGTGGTCAACCTTCTGAAGAAGGGTGTCTATGGACAGTAGCTCTGTTGTTAATCAGCCTTTATAATGTTAATAATTTAGCCATTTGCCAAACCATCAGGATTCCGGAAAATAGGATTCTGAACTTCCAGAGTTGTACACCTTCAACATTTCTGTTCTTGTTTCAGAAATGCTCGCTTTGTAGGAGGAAAGGAGCAACAGTTGGTTGTGAGGTGAAGACCTGTAAAAAGTCCTATCATTATCCATGTGCCAACGAAGACGAGGCAAAAATTATTGAAAATGAAGACCGGGGCATTTACAGGTTGCTATTCCTTTTTTTTTAAAAAACATTTGAAAATCATGTTGCTGTTTTTAACTGTGCCTGAATTAAAATCGATAAGATGGCAATGAATATCTTTACATTCAATCTCGAGCATAGCTCAAGTTAAACCAGAGCCCAATAGCCAATTTGCTTTCTAAACTCCTAAACTTTCATTAATTCAGTCAACTGCATCATTGACATATTTAATGTGTCAATGACTTTGCTTCGATATTTATTCTCCACGTCAGAATGTACAGTCATCTCCCGATCATGCCAAACTCTAGTCTGAATATTTGTGGGAAGTTCTAAGCTTATTTAGCAGGAACAGTCACGATATCTGCACGAATGCACTGCTACTGGATTACTGGTGGGATGCTGAGATCCTACCACATTTAGAAAATAGACAATAGGTGCAGAAGTAGACCATTCAGCCCCTCGAGCCTGCACCGCCATTTTGAGATCATGGCTGATCAATTACCATCAATACCCGGTTCCTGCCTTGTCCCCATATCCCTTGATTCCCCTATCCATAAGATACCTATCTAGCTCCTTCTTGAAAGCATCCAGAGAATTGGCCTCCACTACTTTCCAAGGCAGTGCATTCCAGACCCCCACAACTCTCTGGGAGAAGAATTTTTTCCTTAACTCTGTCCTAAATGACCTACCCCTTATTCTCAAACCATGCCCTCTGGTACTGGACTCTCCCAGCATCTGGAACATATTTCCTGCCTCTATCTTGTCCAATCCCTTAATAATCTTATATGTTTCAATCAGATCCCCTCTCAATCTCCTTAATTCCAGTGTGTACAAGCCCAGTCTCTCTAACCTCTCTGCGTAAGACAGTCCAGACATCCCAGGAATTAACCTCGTGAATCTACGCTGCACTTCCTCTACAGCCAGGATGTCCTTCCTTAACCCTGGAGACCAAAACTGTACACAATACTCCAGGTGTGGTCTCACCAGGGCTCTGTACAAATACAACAGGATTTCCTTGCTCTTGTACTCAATTCCCTTTGTAATAAAGGTCAACATTCCATTAGCCTTCTTCACTGCCTGCTGCACTTGCTCATTCACCTTCAGTGACTGATGAACAAGGACTCCGAGATCCCTTTGTATTTCTCCCTTACCCAACCCTATATCTGCCTTCCTGTTCTTACTCTCAAAGTGGATAACCTCACACTTATTCACATTAAACACCATCTGCCAAGTATCTGCCCACTCACCCAGCCTATCCAAGTCACCCTGAATTCTCCTAACATCCTCATCACAAGTCACACTGCCACCCAGCTTAGTATCATCAGCAAATTTGCTGATGTTATTTTCTATGCCTTCATCCAAATCGTTAACGTAAATGGTAAACAGCTGTGGTCCTAATACCGAGCCCTGTGGCACCCCACTAGTCACCACCTGCCATTCACCGCTACCCTTTGCTTTTTATCTGCCAACCAGTTTTCTATCCATGTCAATGCCTTCCCCCCGATACCCTGAGCTTTGATTTTACCCACCAAGCTTCTATGTGGGACCTTATCAAATGCCTTCTGAAAATCGAGGTACACTACATCCACTGGATCTCCCCTGTCTAACTTCCTGGTTGCATCCTCGAAAAACTCCAACAGATTAGTCAAGCATGATTTACCCTTGGTAAATCCATGCTGGCTCAGACCAATCCTATCACTGCTACCTAGATATGCCACTATTTCATCTTTAATAATGGACTCTAGCATCTTTCCCACCACCGGTGTCAGACTGACAGGTCGATAGTTCTCGGTTTTCTCCCTCCCTCCTTTCTTAATAAGTGGGATAACGTTAGCCATTCTCCAATCCTCAGGAACTGATCCTGAATCTAAGGAACATTAGAAAATGATTACCAATGCATCTGCAATTTCCAGGGCCACATCCTTTAGTACCCTCGGGTGCAGACCGTCTGGACCTGGGGATTTGTCAGCCTTCAGTCCCATCAGTCTTTTCATCACCGTTTCCTTCCGAATGTCAATCTGTTTCATTTCCTCTGTTACCCTATGTCCTTGGCCCATCCATACATCTGGGAGATTGCTTGTGTCTTCCTTAGTGAAAACAGATCTAATATACTCATTAAATTCTTCTGCCATTTCTCTGTTTCCCATAACAATTTCATCCAATTCATTCTTCAAGGGCCCAACATTGTTCTTAACTATCTTCTTTCTCTTCACATACCTAAAAAAGCTTTTGCTATCTTCCTTTATATTCCTGGCTAGCTTGCGTTCGTACCTCATTTTTTCTCCCTGTATTGTCTTTTTAGTTAAGTTCTGTTGTTCCCTAAAAACTTCCCAATCATCCGTCCTCCCACTCACCTTAGCTCTGTCATACTTCCTTTTTTTTAATGCTGTGCAATCTCTGACTTCCTTTGTCAACCACTGTGGCCCCTTTCCCCCCTTTGAATCCTTCCTTCTCTGGGGGATGAACTGATTTTGCACCTTGTGCATTATTCCCAAGAATACCTGCCATTGCTGTTCCACTGTCTTTTCTGCTAGGCTATCTGTCCAGTCAACTTTGGCCAGCTCCTCCCTCATGGCTCCATAGTTTCCCCTGTTCATCTGCAACACTGACACCTCCGATCTGCCCTTATCCTTCTCAAATTGCAGATAAAAGCTTATCATATTATGATCACAACCTCCTAATGGCTCCTTTACTGAGAGATCGCTTATCAAATCCTGTTCATTACATAACACTAAATCCAGAATAGTCTTGTCCCTGGTCGGCTCTCGTACAAGCTGTTCCAAGAATGCATCCCGTAGGCACTCTACAAACTCCCTATCCTGTGGTCCAGCACCAACCTGATTCTCCCAGTTCACCTGCATGTTGAAATCCCCCATAACTACTGCGACATTACCTCTGTCACATGCCAATGTTAACTCCCTATTCAACTTGCACCCAATATCCATGCTACTGTTTGGTGGCCTGTAGACAACACCCATTTGGGTCCTTTTGCCCTTACTGTTCCTCAGTTCTATTCACACAGACTCTACTTCTCCTGACCCTATGTCCCCCCCTTGCAAAGGACTGAATCTCATTCCTCACCAACAGGGCCACCCCACCCCCTCTACCCACATTTCTGTCCCTACGATAGCACGTATACCCTTGTACATTCATTTTCCAGGTCTGATCTCCCTGCAGCCATGTCTCCGTTATCCCAACAAATTCATAGTTACCCATTCGCACCTGGGCTTCAAGCTCATCCGCCTTATTTCTGACACTTCATGCAATCAGATATAGAATTTTTAACCCATTTCTCCTCTCTCTGCTTGAATCGCTGCCTATTGTGCTTAACCCAGCTCCCCAAACTCCCATCGGGCTATACGCCCCTTGAATTTTGTTGTCCTTCCTAAATTTACTTATTCTTTCAACACATTTAACTCCATGTTCCGTCAGACCATTCCTTTAGAGAGATTTACTCCTGGTTACTGTTCCAGGTTCAGTCTAGGATCCTTTGTCCCATCTCATCTATAAAAACCATTTAGATTGCCTTTATTTTTAAAATTATTTCAATATTTTTTTCTCAGCTTTGTTGGATGGTGTTTTATGTGCTTTTTAGCTTTTTTAAAAAAATAATTGCATCGGCCCTTTTTCTTTTAATTTAATAACTATTTAATCCGGAGATTGCCTGGGTTATGGATGATCTGACTTGTGGAAATCTATTTTTGTGCAATTCTCCCATACGTTGTTAAAGCATTTTTCAAGATGAAAATAAGACATATATATGAGAGAGATTGAGATATATATATAAATATGTGTGTGTGTGTGTGTGTGTATATGTGTATATATATATATATATATATATATATATATATATAGAGAGAGAGAGAGAGAGATACATCAATACAATGTGTGGTCCTATAGAAAATGCAGTTTCTGACATACAGACAGTTCTCAGGAAGGACCCTCTTAGATCTCCTTGTATGACCCGGGAATCAGATATTAAGTGTTTCTGAATCTTGAAGACCTTTACAGTCTTGCCAGGCATTGAAGCAGGCCAAGGAGCTTTGCCAGCTTGCAAAGGCTTTCTTTCATGAGGGGAGGGACTGGCCAGCATGCCAGTCATTGGAAGCCCTGCCATACTCCCTAGCTGGGAGATCAAGGGTCAAGATAGATCCCATTTCTCGTAAGAGACCTCAGTCAATCTGGATCGGGAGCAGCATCTCCAACACCATCACACTGAGCATGGGGCTCCCCAGGGCTGTGTGCTCAGTCCACTGCTGTTCACTCTGCTGACCCACGACTGTGCTGCAACACACAGCTTGAACCATATCATCAAGTTTGCTGATGACACGACCGTGGTGGGTCTCATCAGCAAAAACGACGAGTCAACTTACAGAGAGGAGGTGCAGCGGCTAACAGACTGGTGCAGAGCCAACAACCTGTCTCTGAATTTGAATAAAACAAAAGAGATGGTTGTAGCCTTCAGGAGGGCACAGAGTGACCACTCCCCGCTGAACATCAATGGCTCCTTGGTGGGGATCATAAAGAGCAACAAATTTCTTGGTGTTCACCTGATGGAGAATCTCACCTGGTCCCTCAACACCAGCTCCATAGCAAAGAACACCCAGCAGCGTCTCTACTTTCTGCGAAGGCTGAGGAAAGTCCATCTCCCACCCCCCATCCTCATCACATTCTGCAGAGGTTGTATTGAGAGCATCCTGAGCATCTGCATCACTGCCTGGTTCTGAAATTGCACCACCTCAGACCGCAAGACCCTGCAGCGGATAGTGAGGGCAGCTGAGAAGATCATTGGGGTCTCTCTTCCCACCATCACAGGCATGCACACTACGCGCTGCATCCGCAAAGCAAACAGCATTAAGAAGGACCCCACGCACCCCTCATACAAACTCTTCTCCCTCCTGCCATCTGGGAAAAGACTCCGAAGCATTCGGGTTCTCACGAACAGACTATGTAACAGTTTCTTCCCACAAGCTATCAGACTCCTCAATACCCAGAGCCTGGACTGACACCTTCCCCTACTGTCCTGTTTATTATTTATTATAATGCCTGCACTGTTTTTGTGCACTTTACGCAGTCCAGTGTAGGTCTGTAGTCTAGTGTAGCTTTCTCTGTGTTGTTTTTTTTTTTTACGTAGTTCAGTCTAGTTTTTGTACTGTGTCATGTAACACCATGGTCCTGAAAAACGTTGTCTCATTTTTACTATGTACTGTACCAGCAGTTATGGTCAAAATGACAATAAAAGTGACTTGACTTGAATCAGACACCAGGTGAGTTCAAGTATGGGCTGACTGCAGGAACAACCTGGGATAGAAGCTGATACAATAAAACAAATGTTCAAAGCCAAATTGCAGGGTCAGAGAGAATGGGAAACTATGAACTTGGATAAAGAAAAGGAATGGGAAAGGTGAAAGAAGGTAGAATCAAGCGATGAGTTTCCGAGCAGTCCTGGAAACCCAAGGACTGATGAATCAAAACAGTGAAGCAGAGACTTCCTGGGAGCAGGGTGATTGCTGAAGCTGAGGGACTGTTGATCAGATGACAAAACTGGATGGAGTTGTACACAGTGTAGCAGAGGGAGAAGAGTTTTGCTGTATCTTCTGAAGAATATATGGAAGTACAAACTAGACAGTTGAGTCACTTGTAGTCACGATGTTGATTTTAAGGCAACTTAATTAAATCTATTGGAGGCACTACACAAGATCAGGGATCCCCTTCAAATGCATGTTTATAGAATAATCTTTTCCAATATCAGCCTTCCTTCCAGGTTGTGTAAACATCCATTAGAAATTTTAAAAATACATTTACATAAAAACATTGAGCATGGCAGGGAAAAAGGTGTTTATTTTGTAGTATTGCATAGACATTAGTGCATGTTGAATGTTCCACATTAAGAACACCATCCCTGCTACTCTGGACCAGCACCAGTTTGCCCCAGGCAAACAGATCAACCAAGGACACCATCTCCTTCGCTCTGCCCATCGTACTGGAACGGCTGGAGCACAAGGACACCTATGGCAGAATGCTTTTTATCAAGTAAAGTTCTGCCTTCAACACCATACTCCCCAACAAGCTGACCATTAAACTACACAATCTTGGACTCAACACATCAATTTGCAACTAAATTCTGGACTTTCTTACCAATCTCACCCAGACAGTCAGACTAGGCAAGTACATTTCACCCTCCTGACCATGAACACCAGTACACCCGGTACACGATGTGTACTAAACCTTCCTTTATGCACTTCTCACCCATGACTCTGCCGCTGCCTATGCCACCAACTACCATCGGATTTTCAGATAACTCCACAGTGACGGGATTAATTACAAATGTCAATGAAACGGCATATAGAGAGGAGGTGCAGAAACTGTCTGAATGGTGCAGTAACCATAACCTCTCACTCAACATCCCAAAAAACCCAAAGAAATTATCAACTTCAGGAATCAAGGTTTGAACAAGCTCCACTACTCATAAATGAAGAAGCAGTGGAAAGGGTCTCCAGCTTCAGTACTTGGCAGTGAACATCACAGGGGAGCTCTCTCAGACCACCAACACCTCCCTGACAGTAGGGAAGGCTCAGCAGTGCCTGTACCATCTTAGGAGTGTAAAGAGAGCAAATCTGCCCCAAAAGCTGCTGGTCAACTTTTACCGATATGCCATGGAGAGTATACTGACTTACGACGTGACAGTATGGTACATTAGCTGCAAGAAGATCAACTAGAAAGCATTTCAGTGAATGATTGAGGCCTCACAGAACATCACTGGGACACAACTACCAGATATGGAAACCATCCATAACTGAATGTCTATGGCGGGCTCGTAAAATCGTGGTGGACTCATCCCAACCTGTTCAGTCTCCTACCATCCTGCAGGAGATACAGACTGAAAAACAGTTTTTTCCCCAGGGCTATCATGCAGTGAACAATCCCCCATTTTAGACCTGTTTGTTTTTAATTCAGTTGTAACATGGATGTCATTCTAAATAATTCAGACATTATTTTAAATTTAACAATTGTGTTTTTAGTAATTGGATTGCCAGTCTGTTGTTTCTCACCGAATGGAGCCCTGCAATCTCATTGTCCTCAGCAATGACAATAAAGCTCTTACTAACAATACTCTCTGTAACTGTGAAGAGCTTTTTGCTGAAGTAGAAAGGCATGGAGACTCTTGCCTTGCTTGGGAATTATATCATCACTCACCACTTGCCCTGATTTTTAAGGTTTTGCAAAAGGATTTGGACGCTGATTAGAGAGCAGCAGGAGTAAATGGAATCTGCCCAGACCTCCCATCAGACCATAGGACCGAGTGATAAGTAAAGCATTTTACCAACATCCTATAGCACAGGTATCATCCCAGTTAACTGGTATTCATCTAGGTTGGCAGGTATTGCTAAGTCAGAAAAGCCACAAGATCCAGGCAGGCATTATGCATTACGCTCTTCCCCAACATCCTCCCTCCCAAAAAACTACAGCTCTTCTTCTACGTCCAGACCCAGCTTGTCAGGCTGAACTATTTCAATTCGTTGTAGAGACACTCTCAGCAAATCAACATACTCGGCAAACTTCCATTGATCAGCACTACTTCCATCCGGAGGAGCTCGTGGCCAGTGCAAAGTGCCTTCGTGCCATTCTCCAACTCTACCCTGAGGACAGCAACAACTCCAGAATATCGCAGTCAAGGTTAGGATGAAACTGGGGGACCCTACCTGGGGTATCAGATTAAACACTGTGTCACTTGTCCTGGTCAACCCAATAGCAGAGAAAAACAGTGCTGATGAAGGGTCTCAGCCCGAAACATCGACTCTGCTCTTTTTCCATTGACCTGCTGAGTTCCTCCAGCATGTTGTGGGTGTTGTCACAGAGAAAGGTTGTTCAGCCTAGCCCTGGGGCTGCACTGTTGAAGAAGTGATCAGCGCAAGTGAAGCAGTTTCCTTTGATGTCTGCAAAGAACAACAGCACAGGTTGACAGCCATCAAAGCACTCTCACTGGCAAGACAGGAACGTATTTGACTGAATCTCGCTCACAGTCCCAAATGGAATGCACTGTGAAACTTGCCAGTTATTGAAACTATTGACAGTGTTCGCTCGTCGATGACCCCTCAATAGGCTGAGCAACCTGGAGGTGCCCACACAATGTAGGATTGGGTTTGATCGTTCCAAGGAAAACAGTGACTGCCTTCAATCACTGCAAGCCTGATTGGGGGAAATGTGGCCTTGTGCTTCACAGTGTAATTGTGTGGCACTGTAACACACAGACTTGGTTTTTCATTGCATTATTAATTTAAGAAAAATTGATTAATAGGCCTATTTGTAGCAGTACAGTGCAATACATACAATATACTATTAAATACAATAAGAAATTGTAGCAAAAATATTTTAAAATTCATTCCATGTTGTTTCTTGATTCAGCAGAATGAGGTATTTGCAAAGAAAGGAGACAGTATACATGTGTTAGACCACTACAACACAGAAAGAAAGACAAATGGTTAAAAATATGGTAGTACAAAAAATAATTAGACTCACTTAATGTGACCTCTGCAATGACAGAGGGAACCACAGCTCTTACACACAGACCTTGCACACATCAGAGGGATCCTGGGGTCCGGGTCCATAGGACACTCAAAGCTGCTGCACAGGTGGACTCTGTGATTAAAAAGGCATATGGTGCATTGGTCTTCATCAATCATGGGATTGAGTTTAAAAGCCGAGAGGTAATGTTGCAGCTATATAGGACCCTGGTCAGACCCCACTTGGAGTACTGTGCTCAATTCTGGTCAACTTACTACAGGAAAGACATGGAAACCATAGAAAGGGTGCAGAGAAGATTGACAAGGATGTTGCCTGGATTGGGGAGCATACCTTTTGAGAATAGGTTGAGTGAACTCAGCCTTTTCTCCTTGGAGTAACCTCCTTGGAGGATGAGAGGTAACCTGATAGAGGTATACAAGATAATGAGAGGCATTGATCGTGTGGATCCCCAGGGCTGAAATGGCTAGCATGACAGGGCACAGTTTTAAGGTGCTTGGAAGCAGGTACAGAGGAGATATCAAGGGTAAGTTTTTTACTCAGAGAGTGGCGAGTGTATGGAATGGGCTGCCAGTGACAGTGGTGGAGGCGGAAACGATAGGGTCTTTTAAGAGACTCCTGGACAAGTACATGGAGCTCAGAAAAATAGAGGGCTGTGGGTAACCCTACATAATTTCTAAGGTAAGGACATTTTCAGCACAGCTTTGTGGACTGAAGGGCCTGTATTGTGCTGTGGGTTTTCTATGTTTCACATCTCTCTCGCTCTCTCTTACTCTCTCTCCCTCCCCTCTCCCCCATGCTCTTTCTCTCCCCCACTCTCCGTGTCTCTATCTCCAACTCTTAGCAATCGCACTGGTTGCGACCCAGCCTAAGAGAGGATTTCCCCTTTTCAGATTACAGTTCAAAACCCCTTTTTGTCTCTCACAATCTTGAATTTGGCACACATGACTTAAAAATAGAGACAGCAAGTATGTCAGGAAGGGAGCGTTTTTCAGTAGTATCTAATGTGCATTGAGAATAGTGAAAAAAACTTTGGGGGAAAATTAAGGGGGAAAACAAGCCCAAAATTCAGCATTTCCGAAACCTCCAATTGCAACAGTGATGGATTAAAGTCTCGGAGAATATGCAGACTCTCTCATTGTCCATTTCAAGGGTGGCATCCCTACTCCTGTACAAGAAACGTTTCCTTCTAATGATTTAGGTACATAGACTTCGTGGCTGAATGGCAATGGTGCATTCTAATGCAGAAGACTGATCACTGGTGCCCCAAGCCCAAGTTGATGAAGCTCTTTGTCAGTCAAGCATGATAATGTGTTGTGAGAGGCAAGATTCTGTCACTCTGTAGTACAGTGAGCTGGTTGTTAATTTTTTCCAGTTGTCTTATATTGAGACTCATGTTCATTACTTTTGGGTTTTCTTTAGGGTTTTCTGCAAAGTGCATAAAGATGGCCAACATCCAAACTCCAGTGGAACATCCTCCAGTAAGTACTGGGGAAAATGGTTTAACTACATAATGCCTCATAGGCCTGATTTTATTCTCACAAATCAATGAATCTGTTGTAAAAAAGGATCACTCCCTACTTGTACATGGTTTTTTCCTTTTGCTTGTTTTTTTTCTCTTCACTCTTTTCTATAAGTGCATACCTCAGATAAATACTTTGTGGAGATTTGTGATATATATGATTGTATGATGTATATGTACAATGTCTGAAATACATCTTATGGAAATGTTTATTTGATGATGAACTTCAATAAAAAAAAATAAATTACAAAACAAGAAAATGAGATACACTCGTGCTGGTGTACAAAGCAGCTTGTGCTTGTATTTCCAGCACTACTACTACTTATTTTTCACTTGCAAAGCCTGCAGTACTTTTAATTTTCATGCCTCAGCCCTTTCTTCTGACAGCTGACTGCTCATCCTTTGCGTAAAAACAAAACGTTACCCCTTGTTTTCCCCCATATCTTTCCCTTCTCACCTTAAACCTATGCCCAATCTAGTTCTTGATACCCCAGCTCTGAGTATGTTCACCCTGTCTATGTCCTGCGTGATTTTATACATCTCTATAAGATCACCTCTCCTACGTTGTAAAGAATAAAGTCCGAGCTTGTCTAACCTTTCTCTATAACTCAGTACCTCAAGTCCTGGCAGCATCCTTGTAAGCATTTTGTATACTTTTTCCACTTTAAAAATAACTTTCCTATACCAGTTCAACCAAAACCGACTTTGCAAAGTGCAACGCTTGGACTTCTCTGATTTAAGCACCATTTGCCCTTTCTCAGCCCATTTCTCAGCTGATGATCTTGAATTGGATTTTGTTTCAGTTTGCAAAGTGACATTAAGCTGACAAACTCAGTGTCCCATAGCATGTCTTTCTTCTTCTCCTTTGGATAGCAACTGTATTAATCTGCAGAATGTGTGAAAGACCCCCACAGAACCATCAATTGTTGCATTGAATTCCCCATTCCCCAGTGCCCCCCCAATCTCACATTCTCCGACTCTTCATATTTTGTTCCCTATCTCAGCACCAGCTGTGATCCAGCCTGAGACTCTAAACTCTATCCACTGAACAAAGAAAGTGCCCCTTTTTTTTTCATACTCTTCAAAGCCTCTGTCACTGGTACTTCTCCATCTTAGTGGTACCAGCTGCACCCGCCCTATCTCTTACAGCCTTCAGTACAAACAAACATGTTTTTCTCCACTTCCCACTATTTTGGCTGCAGACTTTTACTTCCTCTACTCTCTCAAAACATTGACTGGTTCTCTTGTACTTTGTTAAAATGAGATACTCGCACTCCAAGCTAACACCATTTTCTTACAGACTTCCATTTTATTTTTGCATATACCAAGGAGGAATCACATTTAACGCTCTCCTTGCATACCATAAGCTCAGTGCCCACTTTGCTAGGTATACCTGCAAATGTCTAATCAATGCATAAAAGCATGCAGGTGTGGTCAAAAGGTTCAGTTGTTGTTCAGACCAAACATCAGAATGAGGAGGAAATGTGATCTAAGTCACTTTGACCTTGGAATGATTGTTGGTGCCATACGGGGTGGTTTGAGTATCTCAGAAACTGCTGATTTCCTGGGGTTTTCCTGCACGGCAGTCTCAAGAGTTTACAGAGAATGCTGCGGAAAATCAAAAAAAAAATCTGGTGTGCAGCAGTCCAGTGGGAGGAAATGCCTTGTTAATGAGAGAGGTTGAAGGAGAATGGCCAGACTGATTCAAGCTGACAGGAAGGTGACAGTCATTCACGTTACCACACTGGTGTGTGGAAGAATATCTCTGTATGCACAACACGTTGAACCATGAAGTGGATGGGTCCCAGCAGCAGAACGCTACACCGGGTTCCATTCCTGTACCTAATAAAGTGGCCACTGAGTGCTTGTGTATCCCTCTTACTCTTGTGAGACCCTTCATTTCTTTGCTGCATTATTTAATATCCCAACTCCCCCTCAAGCACACTGCTGATATTTGCCCGAATTGCTCCCGCTTGTAGCTGCTTTCACTTTCCTGCCAGTCTGAGTAAAGAGTCCTCTTGTAATTGGATTTATTTCTGACTTCCTATGATTTTGAACAACCACAGAGGTGAGACCCTCTCCACATTGAATACCTTACAATATTGATGACTTGTATTGGTTATTTTCCAGTATCCCCCCTCTTTAAGGGGGGGGGGGGGAGAGAATGCCTAGCCTGTTGATGATTGTACCACAGCCTGGCCTGCTGTGTTCCACCACCATTTTGTGTGTGTTGTTTGAATTTCCAGCATCTGCAGATTTCCGCGTGTTTGATGATTGTACTGTTCCTTTTCTGGTGTCACTTTTTTGGCACCTCTTCCTTAAACTTTCTTCAGTTTCTTCCTACAATTTACCTATTTTGTGCCTGACCTGGTTGCAGTTCTCAATGTTTTATGTATCTATACTCCTCAATATCTTTGCAGATTTAATCCAGTTGTTCTTAGGCCTGGTATTTGCACTGATTGGAGAGGTGGGGAGGCAGCCAAAACCTGCCAGCAAGAGTGTTGCTGCTGCTCATTGTGTGCAGTTCCTGTCTATTTCTTGAGTCAAAATTTGGAACTTTTAGATTTCAATTACATGAGCAGCTTGAATTAAAGCATAATGGATCTAAGTTTTCAAGCCTAGACTGAGATATGACTTAATAATTAATTAATTATCTCCCTCAGAGGGCAAAACAGCTCACAGACGTACAGATAACGGCAGTGTGAAAGGAGGATTGGTTAATTGTCTTCAAGGAGTCTCCAATCTTGACAAATTTCAACCCAAGATGTCAGTAAGTTGGCACAATATCTGCTTCCTTCCGGTATTTGCCCTGATAAAAGTGGAGATTATTTGGTATAATAGTTTGAACTTTGAGCTGATTGGAATGCAGAGGCAGATGTTGGTATATTGATAATTGGAATGCTGTTACACTGATTTAAGAATAACCAGACCTCACTATGGAGGTGTTGTAGCATGACAGACATTGTGTCTGGGATGACCTGCTTGGTCCACAGGGATCTACAAGATCTTCATGTTGTATTGCCTGGGGCAGTGAAGTATATAGTTGCCCTGAGCTGTTACAGGACATTGATTGGTCACTTGGATGCTGCACATCTATCCAAGTCACAAGTTTAGGTTAGACAGGAGACTGTGTCCTGACTCCTGATTGCATGTAATGCCTTCCTCAACCAGATAACTGCAAAGAAAATCTCAATGTTATAAACCCTGTAAATGCTCAGAGTATTGTTCTCTGCATTTGAAATAATTGATTGTTTTTGTGTTGAAGGTGCAAAAAGCAATTTTCATAGTCATGACTCTTACTGCAACTTTTGTTTTGTATTTTCAATTCCTTAAGGAAAGTAACGAAAAAGGAGGAGCTGTCGTAAGGAAAAGGTAAGTGATTTTATGTCATGAGAAATAGTCTTTAAAAAGACTCTTTAGAGTCTGTCTGACTTGTTTGGCAAAGTTATTGTTGGGTTTATTTGGATTCAAGCAGATGGAGCAGATCAGGGGATGCAGAATTGAGGGAGAAGTTTGTGGGCTTAGGTGAGCCATTAATTCAAGAATGTCCGATGGTTCAGAAGGACACAGAAGATTCTCTGCTGCTAAATATGGACAGATGTTTTTTTTTGTATCATTGAACATTTTCGATACAGCAGATTAATTGGCATTTCACATTGTGGACCCCTCTCACCTTATGCCCTCTAGTACTAGACATTTCAAACCTTGGAAAAAAGATACCACTATGACTCACATAATTTTATAAACTCCAATTAAATCTTCCCCCAGCCTCCACCAGGCAAAAGGAAACAGGCCTAACTTGACCAACCTCTCCTCAGAGCAGGTGTACTCCAAACAAGGCAGCATCCGGGTAACTGTGTGAACCTTTTCCAAGGCTTCCACATCCTTCCCATAATGAGGTGGCGAACACTGAGCACAATACTCCAAATGTGCATTGTAGGTCACGCCTAACCAACTTCAAGGAGGTTACCAGGAAAGATGATGAAGGAAAGGCAGCGGACATTGTTTACATGGAATTTAGCAAGGCTTTTGACAAAGTCCTGCATGGGTGACTGGTCCAGAAAGTTATTTGCTTGGCACTCAGGATGAAATAGTAAGTAGAATTCAACACTGACTTAGCAGGAGAAGCAAGAGGGTGATAGTAGATGGTTGCCTCTCTGACTAAAGGCCTGTGACTAGTGGTGTGCCACAGGGATCGTTACTGGGTCCATTCGGTTACAGGGAAAGGTTGAATAGACTAGGTTTTTATTCCTTGCAGTGTAGGAGAACGAGGAGAGATTTGATAGAAGTATGAAAAATTGAGGAGTATAGATTGGGTTAATGCAAATAGGCTTTTACCACTGAGGTTGGGTGGGACTACAACTAGAGGTCATGGGTTAAGGATGAAAGATGAAATATTTAAGGGGAACTACTTCACTCAGGGTGTAGTGTGAATGTGGAACAAACTGCCAGCAGAAGTGGTAGATACGGGTTCAACTGCAACATTTAAGAGAAGTTTGGATGTGTGTGCGGATGGGAGGTGGGGTTGTATGGAGAGACTGTGGTTCGGGTGTGGTTCAATGGAACGAATGTCAGTTCAGCATGAACTAGATGGCTGAATGGTTTATTTTGGTCTGTAGCCCTCAATGACTCTATGTGCCCGAACTAGAGTTTTACAGACCTGGAATATAAGTTACAGGCTCTTGAACTTGATGTCTTGACTCATATGCATGCCCAATGGCTTCTTTACCATCCTTTCTACCTGTGTGGCCACTTTTAGGGAACATGTACCTGGACTCCAAGCTCCCTCTTCATCAATGCTATTAAGTATCCTGCCAGTTACCATAAACTCTTCCTTTGTGTCGGAGCAACTTGAAAGTGCCCGGGTTAAACTCCATCTGCTGCTCTCTGCCCATATCTGTAACTTTTCTGCTTCCCTCTGCATCTGTTGGCAATCTTTGATGCAGTCCACTTCGCCTTCAATGCTTCTTGTCTGCAAACCCATCCTACCACGTATACATGACAAACAATAGTGATCACTATGGAACGTCACTAATCGTAAGCCTCCATCCAGAATAACACCCACCCACACTACCCTCTGCCTTTACGGGCACTTTTGGATCTAATCAGTCAAGTCATTGGATCCCACACGTCCTAATTTTCTGGATGAACCTAACGTGTGGGATTTGTCAAATGCCTTACTTAAACCCAGGTATACATGTGCACTACTTTACCATTGTTGATGGCCTTGATTAGATTAATCAAACATGACTTGTCTTGCACAAAGCCTTGCTGACTACACCCAAGTAGACCATGTTTCTCCAAGTGCTCATAACTCCTAATCCTGGGACTCAACCACTGCCTTTGCAGCCGGTTCCTAATCTTCCTGACCAACAGATCACAATCAGTAACAAGTTCAGCATGATTATTCTCAACACTGCCGCCTCAAAACACTGCAACCTTTGACCCTTGCTCTACTCCCTACACACCTATACTGTATGGCCAGGTTCTGCTCTACAAGTTTGCAGATGATTCCGTCTTTGTGGGAACGGTGAGTCAGAGTACCCGAGGGAGATGGAGACCTCAGTGACATGGTGTCATGACAAAAACATTTTGCACCGTGTCAACAAAACTGAAGGGCTGTTCGTTGACTTCAGGAAGTGGTGCACTGGCTCCCATTTACACCAGCAACGCTGAGGCTGAGAGTTTCAAGCTCCTAGGGGTGAACATCTCCACTAGCCTTTCTTGGTCCAACCATGTTGTCGCCATGCCCAAGAAAGCTCACCAGCGCCTGTACTTCTTCAAGAAGTTTGGCATGTCCTCTCTGACCTTCATCGATTTTTATCAGCACAGCGTCGAAAGCATCCTCTCTGGGTGCACCTCAGCTTGGTGTGGTATCAGCTCTTCCATGACTGCAAGAAACTGCAGAGTTGTGGACGGGTCAGCAGATCATGGAAATCAGCCTCTGCTTCCCAGACTCTGACTTCACTCCTTGCTGCCTTTGTAAAGCAGTCAGTACAATCAAAGACTCACACACCCTGGACATTTTCCGCTCTTTCCACGTACCACCAGGCTTGTGGACAGCTTCCATGCCGCTGTCATCAGACGTTTGAATGGCTTCCTAGTACAATAAGAATGGGCTCTTGTCTACCTCCACCGCACTTCCTTTATTCTGCACTCTGCTATTATCTTGTACTGTAGCTCAGTGCACGGTTATTATTAATTGATTCCAATGAACGGTATGAAAGTCATGTTTTTCACTATACCTTGATGTGAGGCTTGCTGGTCCATGGTTTCCAGGATCATCCCCCATTTCTAGAGGGACTGATAGGGTAACTATAGGACAGTTAGCTTAACAATGGTAGTCATGAAAATACTTGAAGCTGTCTTTAAACAGTAAGACATCTGGATAGTCATCAGGCAGACATAGCATGGAATCATGAGAGGCAGGTCCTGTCTGAAAAATTTACTTGAGTTCTTCGAAAATATAATGAGTGCAGTGGATAGATGAGAACTGTTGTATGCTTGGATTTTCATAAGGCGTTTGTTATGGTGCCACATAAGAGACTTATCCATACGATAAGGATGCACAGAGTTGGGGGTAATATGTTAGCATGGGTGGAGGATTGGTTAACTAATACAAGGCAGAGAGTTGGGATAAATGTGTTTTTCTCTAGTTGGCAATCAGTTGTGAGTGGAGTGCCGCAGGAATTGGTGCTGAGCCCACAACAGTTCATGGGATACAGTACATTAACGATCTTGGAAAAGTGATTCCAACTTTGCTGATAGCACTAAATTGAGCGGGAAAGCATATTGTACGGAGAATACAGTAATTCTGCAGAGAGAAACATAGGTTAAATGAACAAGTCTGGCAGATGAAGTGCAATGTTGGTAAGTGAGAGCTCATCTCTTTGGAAGGAAAAGTAGACAATCAGGTTCTTAAGTGCTGAAAGATTGCAATATGCTGATGTGTAGGGAGACTTTGGGTTCTTGTGCATGTATGGCAAAAGTTTGGTTTGCAAGTGTTATAGGTTATCGAGAAGGCAAAAGGAATTTAAGAGCAGGGAGATTATGCTGTAACTGTACAGGGTATTGATGAGGCCACACCTCTGACATCCCCCTTGCACCTATTTCCAAGCACCTTAAAACTATGCTCCCTCGTGGTAGCCATTTCAACCCTGGGAAAAAGCCTCTGGCTAGCCACACGATCTATGCCTCTAGAGGCCACATCTGCTGGGTTGCTTGAAGTGTTTACATACCTCCACAGAGATGTTTGTGAGACCCTAAGTATTTCTGAGACTCTGTTTGCAACAAAGGTTCGGAACCTGGAAGTTTCATTCTTGATATACTTCAGCACAGAAGTACTAACAGTCCAACATACTGAGCCCGGAAGCTGCATGTGCAACTCATTCCTCCGTAACGTGTCCACACGGCTTGGCGCAGTAGCAGCGATGAGCCCTATACAAGGGATGGAAACTGACTTCAACGGAGCTACACTCGGTCTTCCAATGATAAAATCACTGTGCACCTGAGAGCACATTGTGTGCAACAATAGATAGGTCACTGCTCCGTAGCCATCCTTGCTTGTGTCTGTAAAGTGGTGTAATGGTGCAGCAGTAACTTCTCTGAAATCCAAGGGTTTCAAACATATAGCAATCTTGACTTTGTCCAACTGGCAGAGTTCTTCCAGCCAGCTTGTCCACACATGAGCATGAGTTGGTACCGTGTCATCCCAGCCAAGCCCTTTCTTACATAGATCTTGTAGGATCTTAGCAGATAACATCACCGAACTCAAGATTCCTAAAGTGTGGTAGATGGAACTGACTGTGGAGAAGATCCCCCTTCTGGTAGGTAGTCTATCTGGGATCATGATCTTGCATTACAGTGAGGAGGCTAGGGAGTTGCAGCTGAGCAGGATCAGTCATGATTAAAAGGCGGAGCAAATTCAATGGGCCAAATAACCTAATTCTGCTCCTATGTCTTATGGTCTTAAAGTTGGAAGTATTCAACTGAAGTCACCATTGCACACTCAGTACCCTTTCCACCGAAGGAATATCTTGATCCAAATCCTTCATGTATTTCACTCTTTGCTCTTCCGGTGTCACCGTTCGCACACTGAATCTGTTGCTTATCCACTTTGTGAGTTGAAAGCACAAATGGATAAAAGGTCATGATAGGGAGATATCATTTCCTCCTCAGAGGACACTGACACAAGGCAGCCTTCAACATAGAGGCATTGCAAAGCCTTATCCACTGTCTCGCAGATGAACTGCTCTTCCTATGCATTTCCTAAGAGTGAATTTGGCACGGCTCAATGAAGTTGCCCTATCAGGCCACCAGAAAAACCTCAGTAAATCTGCAGCTTTTGCTGGTATTTTAACCTGATGAAACCTTGATTCAATAGCTGCCATAATCACCACTGGATTTTTTTCTGAATCTGGTTAGGACTCCAATCAGTGAACTAGTAAGATCTGGTCCTTGTAAAAGCTGAGCATTAAGTGATATTCTCTGAAAAGTTGTTCTACAGTCAAACACAACACAAAGTTTCCTTTTTCTGGGATGATAAACAGCATGATATGGAATAAACCCATATGGAACATGTCGCATGACCCTGATGACTGTTGGTTTAAAGACAAAGAATGTAGAAACCATGGCAAAAAGGGCCACATTGGCAGAGTATGCAAAGCTAGTAAACAGCAGAAAAAGGAAAAAAATACAGAGAAACAAGAAACCCCAGAAAGGAAAACACAATGTACAGAATATGAAAGAAAGCAGATCTGATGAAAACGACTCAGACGAAAGTGAATTGTCTTGCCTGCAACTTCACAGTGTGAAAGAGACAGATGATCGAAGAGTAATAAGGATCACTCCACAAGTGGCAGGTGTGAGACTGAAAATGGAGTTGGACACAGGCTCAGCTTTAACAGTGATCTTTGTACATGACTACAAACAACTGTTTTCTCACATACCTCGGAAATGAACTAAACCACTGCTAAGGACTTACACAGGACAGAGAGTGTGTCCCAAAGGTAAAATTAAAGTGACAGTGACCTATGGAGATAGAACACAGCAGCTGAACCTCTATGTACTGAAAAATGGAGGACCACTGTTGCTGGGACGTGAATGGCTCAGGAAAATCCAGTTGGATTGGCACACCATCAAGGCACTAGATATGTCGACAAAGGAGGGCAGTTCGGCAGGGAAGATGTCCGCAGCTCTCTTCTCACCCATTGTTGACTATTACAACAATGAGGAGGAGCAAGACAGCGTCGACGATAAGGACAAACACAGTACCCGTGGCCGTGACTCAGATGAAGATACAGAGGATGCAAGGGAGACAGATATTACCAGTAACACACACAAAATGCTGGTGGAACACAGCAGGCCAGGCAGCATCTATAGGGAGGAGCACTGTCGACGTTTCGGGCCAAGACCTTTTGTCAGGACATATGACAATAAGCAGGATGATGAAGACTACCTGGAAGTAAAAGAGCAGATAAACCAGGAGAAATTGACATCTCTCAAAAGACAGCTACAGCAGTTACAGGAAGGCATTTTGCAGGAGTATCAGAAAAGGATGAAGAAACTAGATCAACAATACAAGGAAAGAATCCGAAATGCAGAGTTTTTGCTGCAACTAGAGACAGAACAAGTGGGAAGGAATTATATTAAAGAGAAGAAAGCAGCAGTGAAGGAATTTGAAGATAAAGAGATTGAGTTAGAAGAAAAGAAAAAGATGATTGAGAATGAGAGGCTATCAATGGAACTCACAGGATATTCCATAGATATAAAGCCAATAATGACTAGGAAGCTAAGGAGGAGACCTAATGACCCTGCTCCAATTACCGACAAAAGACGAAAACCTGCACCTGCGCAGTTAAATTACTTGTTAACAGATGAACAGATAATGGAAGATCTGTGAACTCCCAAAAAGCTTAAATCTCCGAAAAGACCAGCCAGCATCTTCGTCTACTCCTGTGCATCTTCCCAGCACTCCTGCTGAATCACCAGCACAAAGATATGAAGCACAAATAGAAGATGAAAAGTTATATTACGATAAGAGATGGTATGATAAAGGTCAGGCTGTCTATTTGGAATCTAAGGAGAATATGAAGATTGGCTGTGTAATTAGCTCAGTTGGATCAAATGAGACATGGGTAAGGAAGACAAGTGATAGCACAAAGATGTGTATATATCCAGGACAGCTGCACAGAGGAATCTTCATTATACGGAGGCGATCTGCTGCCTAGAACTCTTAGCAAGTTGGAGGCGCACATCATCTTAACTCCCTATGCTCAGAGGTCAACTTTTCATGACATGTATGGAAATCTGTATTAAACCAAACAAGTTATTGACAGACATTACCTGGAGAGGTTGAGAAGTCCCTCCCCCCCCCCCCCACCACAGACTTGAGTTATAAATGGGTCTTGGACTAAAAGTAAAACAAAGGCTTGTTATAATTTGATGTAATTATGTTACTTTGTTATAATTTGATATTATTAAGTTACTAAGTAAACAAATGGTAGATGTTTGTATGTTAAGGGAAAACATTTTTGTTTAGCGTCGTGCAGCAGTAAAAAAAAACAGTTGATACAGTATTAAAATAAAAGGGGAGGAGTGTACCATATAGCCTACAGTATAATAAGGGACTATTTTATGTTTTAGTAACATGTTGTTGAATGCACTATTAGGCGGTTATTGATCTGCACGTGTGTGCCGAGTTCAGATTCTGCCAGTGAAGAACCATAAAACTTAGCTCCCGTCTCCAGCATTTTTATTAATAACATCGTTGTGTAACCAGGCCACATGCACAACAGTTTTCATTTCGTAAGTTAATGTCCCCATGAGACTTTTGAGCTGTTTTATATGACATAGGTTCAGAGTCCCTCTTTAGTGCAGGCTGGAAGTGAATACCCTGAACTACCCCTTGGGTGTCTAACTCATGTTTCACAGACATTTGAGGAACAAATGAATCAACATTGAGAGTGTCGTGTTTTCTTTGTACCGTATCAATAGAGGAACTCACACCACAGGACTGTCCTGCTGGAGCACCCTTGGCATTGGCCCACTTGAGGCACATTTGACCATCTATGCAGTAATTTCTTCCTGCAACATAAGCTGCTGCTTCCTTCTCTGTTGCTGCTCCTCTTGCACTTACGGTGCATGTGTGTCTTTCAATAATTGTGATGTGTGATTAATGCAGCTAAATCAGCCTGTTTTAATCCATGCAGGGAAGGTGTTGAGATACAGAAGATGCTCTGCCTGTAGCAGAACTTCGAGCGTGGACGTTTGATGCACTGTTGCTCGGGTTTACATAATGCTGTCACTTCTCTGCTATATGTGTAGTCAAAACGTGCCTTGGAATTTGAGAAATCTTTTCACTTGTTTCAACAACATGACTTTTAATATCATATGTTTGGTCCAACATCTATGACTGCACTGCTAAGGCATCCAATGTTTAAAATCACTTTCATTTTGTTTAATTTGATCGACCTTGGGAATTAGCAACGACATGATGTTGCATAGCAACAGCTTCATGGAGACTGGTCAAGCCCTCATTTGCCTTGTGTTCCTTTTGAAGACTTTCAATTTCTACTCGCTAAAGTAGTTTAAATTCTCTTTTGGCAGTCCCAATATGAAGGTTGCTAACATCAGTTGCAAATTTCAATTTACTCCTGTTACTTTTCCCTTATTGTGCTACTCAGAATCAACTCTTTGTTGGCCTGCATCATCGGCGATATTTGATTCTGTAAATGTAGTCAACAACAAACATTCCGTGCATCCACAGCGCTTAAGGCAGACAACCTGTAGGAGCATTCATTAATCAAACTGACTTGAGACAAAGCATGAATACATAACTATACTCATGGTTTCTACCATATCCCAACCCACGTGACAAATTACCCATAACAAACATGCAACACAAAATACAATATAGACAGACAAAATAGGTTCATGGCTCCTACAGAACAAACAGCGTTCAATTCAAATGTTGGTAGCCAGAATATTTCAGCTCTTCAGTAAAACTTAGCGATGAACCCTCAGGCAAACACCACACGATTGCACAATTAGAGCCCAATGAACCATCCCGAGCTGCTTTTAAACCACAGACACACAGCACAAATCAGCAAAAGGTCATTTACTTGTCACAAGCTGCTCCTGGCTTCTCACTGTTGCAATTTTGCCAACAGGTCTGAGGCAATCCTTAGCAGTAGCCTGGTGTTCATTTGGTATATCTATTTTTTTTTATTAACAAAATGTGTAGCAGTTACTTGAAAACAAACCAAAGGCACTGAGAGACTAAGCACAGGGTTTGAAGCTGTATGACGCATTCCACAATAACAAAGTTCCAATGTTCAAAAGCGCATTAAGAATCCAGCAAAGACAAACAATCGTGTAATGATTAAAAAAAACTAATGAAGCTAGCGATATAACAAAATACGCGGTCTAAGCATTTGTAATTTTAGCATATTTAAATTTATTTAAGAGGTGTTAAATGGTCAACATAAAAATATCATTCCCCCCCCCCCCACCCCACATGCCTACTCCCTGTCTTTAATCAAACTGACTTGAGACAAAGCATGAATACGTAACTATACTCATGGCTTCTACCATACCCCAACCCATCTGACAAATTATAATATAATTAAATTAAAATATAATATAGACAGACAAAATAGGTTCATGGCTCCTACAGGTTGCATCACAGTCTGGTATAGAAACACCATGCCCAGTAATGCAAAAGGTGACAGAAAGTATCCCATTCCATCAAAGGTGAAACCCTCCCCACAATTGAATACGTTGTCTTCGAGCACTGCCAGGAGAAAGCAGCATCCATCATCAAAGACCCCCACTGTTTGGGCACCCACTTTTCACTACTACTGTTCAGCAGGAGGTCAAAAAACCTTGGGTCTCGTACCACCAGGTACAGGAACAGTTATTATCCTACAACAGAACAATAATTTGGCACAGGCCAGATAGGCTCTATATGCTGTCAGATTCTAACCATTAGGCTCCTAAGCCGGCATGGACAACTTTAATAAGCACTACTCTGAATCAATTCTACAACCTGCAGACTCATTTTCAAGGACTCTTTACACTCATATTTTCAGTATTATCTTCACAGTTTGTCTTTTGTCAGTGGTTGTTCGTCAGTCAGTCTACGTTTATGTGTAGTTTCTCATAAATTAAATTGTATTTCTTCCTTTTCCCTGTAAATGCTTGCAAGAAAATGGTAACACATTTGTACTTTAATAATGAATCTACTTTGAAGTTGGGGATTCAGAAGAGAGTGAGGGCACTTTATAGGACTATATAAAATTGTGTATGGGAAAGGGAAGATAGAGCAGGGAAGTTGTTTCTGCTGGTAGGTGAGACTAGAACTAGGGGGCATAGTCTGAAGTTTCGGTGGGGGGGGGAATAGATTTAAGATGGAGATGAGATTGTGAAGGTGCACAGCAGAAAGTTGCAACTCCCTTGTAGGATGTTTTAGCCATGAGGGTTCACAGAGTTAGAGGGTCACTGTCTCTTGACTTGTACCACTCTGGTTTTAGATCCTGCTTATCAGGAAATGATTCTATGGTCACACCTATGTTAGGTTGACTAGTTTGCTGGCTCTTGGGTGTTGGTGAAGGGGTCTTTGCCTGAGCTCTGTGTGTGTGTGTGGTGTCTCGGCTGATACAACAATATCTAGCTATTGTTCTTATGCCACATATTTACAGATGAAATGGAAATTGGACCATCTGTTTTCTCGTGGTATTGACTGAGGTGAAATGTAAACCAGGCTGCCAGTTAATTATTACACAATCAGTCTGCCTTAATGTTACTACTGTGTCACTGTAGTTGTAATTAAATATGCTTTCATTTTTTTTTGTTAAGGGCAGACAGTTCTGACACAGATGAAAGTGATGACTTGCCAATATTTACTGGCTGCCACATACAACTCAGTGCTAAATCCAGTGAGTAAAATATGGCATACTACGTATCAAAATATTGTTAGTATTTTAGGTCAACATTGCTGATGCAAAGCATCACTGTTTTGACAAAGGAGCTATTGCTGAAAAGGGGCAAAGAGGTTTTAAAAAAAGATCAGCTATAATCTTACTAACTGAATAAAATTATCAGCTTCTGCTGCTTGTGTCTTCATTGTTTGGATAACAATCTAGTCATACCTCAGGGTGAAACATTAGTTGTACCGTGGTAACTATGTTTGAAATCAAGCTCTGACCCACAATAACTAGCCAATACCCAATATATCAATTTCTCGAAGGTAAGATCATAAGATGGTATAATTATATTTTTGTGTGCATATTATTGTCTTCTGCAACTGGCTGGTTAAATTTACATGACTCAAAATTTGATCTGAATCTATCCCAGTGATCAAGCCTGGCACTCCAGTAACTTTACCGAAATTCCATAAGGCCATTTCCTTAATTAATAAACTGGTACCCAAACCCACTGCACATCATCAGCATGATAATAGTCCTATCATCCTTTTTCATCTTGTTGTAAAAGTGACCTGGGGATATATTGTACAAAATGGATACTTCTGTTGCTGTTTAGTCCTGACGAAGGGTCTCGGCCCGAAACGTCGACAGTGCTTCTCCCTATAGATGCTGCCTGGCCTGCTGCGTTCCACCAGAATTTTGTGTGTGTTGTTTGTACTTCTGCTGCTCGTAGTTTTCTAGCACTCTGGTTCCAGAACCTGGCCTCACAAGTTTATTTGGCTTATATTAATCGTCTTTCCATCATTTTTTCTTATTCTAAAGCTTGGAGTTAAATTGGCTCTGCCCAAAAACAGAACAATACCATTGTTCAGTGATGGAGCTTTTATCCTAAGTCATTTGGTTTTAAGTTCACTTAGTCCAATCCTTGATTACATAATGAGGATTGATGCATTCTTACAGTGCTGCTGGTGTTGCATACTTTGAGGGACTGTCTGCCTTGAATCGGTAAGCTTCAAGACCTTGTTCTCGATAGCTCCTTGTGCAATTGGGTCAACAATTTCCTCATTTGCAGACCCCAGTCTGCTTGGATTGGCAACAGCATCTCCTCCATAATCTCCATCAAATATTGAAAGATTGAAAATCTGGCTGAGTTGTGCCGCAAGAACAATCTCTCACTCAGTGTCAGCGAGACCAAAGAGCTGATCATTACTTCAGGAGGAAACCAGCGGTCCATGAGCTGGTCTTCATCGGGGATCAGGGGTGGAGGGGGACAACTTTAAATTCCCTGGTGTTATCATTTCAGAGACCTGTACTGAGCGCAGCATGTAAATGCAATTACAGAGAAAGCATGGCAGCACCTCTACTTCCTTATGAGCTTGAGAAGATTTGGCATGACATCTAAAACTTTGACAAACTTCTATAGATGTGTGGTGGAACGTACATTTACTGGCTGCATCATTAAGCACATCTACACAGAGTGCTATCGCAGGAAAGCAGCATCCATCATCAGGGACCCCCACCACCCAGGCAATGCTCTCTTTTTGCTACTGCCAGAAGGGGAAAAAGTGCAGAAGCCTCAGGACCCATACCACTAGGTTCAGAAGCAGTTATTACCCCTCAACTATCAGGCTCGTGAACCAGAGCTGATAACTTGACTCACCCCATCACTGAAATGTTCCCACAACTTATGGACTCACTTTCAAGGACTCTTCATCTTATTTTCTTGATATTTATTGCTTATTTATTTATTATAGTTTTTTTCTCTTTAGTATTTGCACAGTTTGTTGTCTTTTGCACATTGCTTGTTTGTTTGTGCTGTTGGTTCTATTATGGTTCTTGGATTTACTGAGTGTGCCTGAATAAAACAAATCTCAGGGCTGACGTGGCATATATGTACTTTGATAATAAAGTTACTTTGAACTTTGTTTGCATATTAAGCCAATGGTTATGAGACATATTTCCTGGCAACCATTATCAAAGAGAAGTGGGCTTCTAGCATTTCAGTCTACATACATTTGATCACAGACATTGCATCAGTTTGTTGGGGTGTTACCTTTTGTTGTATGCAGTTTGTTGCTGTGTGGGAAGACTGAAATATTGCCTGCTGAAGGCATTGCTTTAGAGCATAGCAACATTACTTAATTATGCAAGCTGTGCCACCTAGTGATCTCCCAATTTAATCCCAGCCTAATCAAGGGGCAGTTAACAATGACCAATTAACTGACCAACCGGTATGTCTTTGGACTGTGGGAGGAAACCAGATGATGTGGAGGAAACCCATGCGGTCACGGGGAGAACGTACAGGCAGTGGCAGGAATTGAACCTGGGTCACCTGTACCATTTAAGTTTTCTGAATGTATTTTTTTGCAGCTTTACTGCTGCTACCAGCCCCAGTATAAACTCCAAACAGACAAATCTGACTACAAGCAGCCATTGGATTTAATTTCCACTCTGCAGGAATGAAGTTTTTCCCAAATAACTTTTATCATAGCCCTTATTCAGGACAATAATTGTATTTGTTTAATAAAAGGAGATTGTTTAAAAGAAGACGATGAATTTGCTAAATGACAAATCCAGTAGGAATTAAGGCAGAAGCTTTTGAACAAAATGGTGTTGATGCAATTAAATTCATCAGTAATCAAAATGGCTGTTGTTGTTTGTTCAACGTTACATTTAGAAACTGGATCAAAACAAATAAAGCTTGAAAATAATGATTGGAAACAAAATAAGGTGGGTATCATGATTATACAGTTGGTTTATAGTTGTAACATGTATGGAAATACAATGAAAAACTTTTGCATGCTTTGTTTTTGCACAGTAGGGGAATTAAAGGTTACGAGGAAAAGGCAGGTAGGTGGAGATGAGTCCATGGCCAGATCAGCCATGATCTTATTGAACAGCGGAGCAGGCTCGACGGGCCAGATAGCCGGCAGAAGCACAGAGAGGAACAACAAATTTTTGAACTTATTGACTGCTGCTTTACTGTTTTGTAATGAGAATTTCAATAGTTTCAATTTATCGACTGGGATGCATTAAAGTATCCAGTAAATAGTCATAAGAAAATAACTAAAATGTCATCTATCTCTTGGGGTTTGCTATTATTGGTTAGTTGTTCCGTCCATTTCCCCTGCAATTTTTGTGTCTTTTGTATTTCAGTTATCCTGTAGTTCCAGACCGAGTCAAGCAGAAGGAATGGATGAATCTTCGGATGGTATGCCTAACTAAAATGTGAATTTAAATGAGAACTAATTCAAGGCATAAATATCGCAGTTAACATGTATATTACATATACTGAATGAAATTCGAAAGCAAAGATTAAAACAACATCAGGTGCATGTTGTGGTCTGAAGGAATGTATTATTGAAGATTAGGTTTGTGTTTGGATGGGTTTCGGGATACAAACTCACAGCAGAGCCAGGGTTCCTTCAGCTGATCTGTCATTTCCCAAACTGGAGCTGAAGGTTTCCTTCTCTTGTGAATATATTTCGGTGGTTTTTGGGTTGCTGGAGAAAGGGAAAGCTGATGTTGGAGCTTGTTGTCATTTTGTATGTCCTCACGTAGGCAGAGAATCCGGTTATTGAGCAATTCTGCTATGCTTCTGTGATCAATTAATGGAAAGTCAGAGGGAAGAATGCTATCAGCCTGATAGGTGAGCATCACCTCAGTGGCGTACCCAGCAGAGACCCTGGCTAAAATCAGATAAGCTGCTGCTTAAGCCCGTTAGTTAAATTGTTTTTTTCTGTGCACCAACAAACACCTTAGTTTTTTCTATGTTGATTTCTTTCTCTGCTTCGGTTTATGCGAGAAATGTAATAACAATCCTGGTATCTTTGTTAAGCGGCATCTTTAGGATCTTGAAAGGCCAGCATATTTTGGCATTGAAATACTTCCAAAGTCACAGTTGTGCTCCGGTCACTCTGTTTACCACAAAACCCCACAAGCAGTAACGTATCAATGACAGAATTATTTTTATCCGATGATGTTTGCGGGACAAAACAGAAGGAACAAAACTGCTCCTCCTTCAAATAGTGGGATAGGATCTATTCCAAAAACCCAAAGAATTGAATGAGGACAGTTTCAGCTGAGGAGTCTGCATTTTCAGCAAAGCAGAATGTCTTCAGTCTTCCTACGAGTCATGATAATGTGGTGATATCACTGGACTAGAACTTGAACTCTCACCTTCTGAGCCAGAGATAGAAGTAGTAACAAACAGCCAGTGCAGTCAGCCTTTTTAATAAGTAGTACTTGATGTTTCTAGATTTAAACAATTCTTGATGTTTCTAGATTTAAACAATCCTTGGTGTTTCTAGATTTAAACAATCCTTGGTGGTTCTAGATCATAAAATCTTGCTAAATCTTGGTGTTTCTAGATTTTAAAATTCTTCTATAAATAAATGATGAATGATTTTTGCTTCAGTAAATCCTCTGTGAAATCTTCAAGTATGTAGTCTGAATGTCTCTTGTTCTTAAACCATTCCTCCTTTTTCTGTGGAACAGAATGCTCACTCTCCTTGCTTGGTACAGGCAGTCCAGGCGACGGTCAAGAAGCCCTAATGAATGAGGTGCGTTGGAGTATTGGAGAGGAGGGACCGAATTCTGTGTAGCAGGGTTGCCTTTGTATGTCATCAAATGAACTGAACAGGAACAGGCAAATCTGGTGTCCAGGGTGATCTCTACAAATTTGACAGTCAGATATGATTAACAATATTGCGAAACAGAATGTTTCATTTGTGATTGTTTATATAATAGTAAAACATTTAATAACAAATGCTTTTCCACAAACTGAATATTAATTGGTTTATGCTTTAATCCATGGAAGACTGCATTGTCCCTAGTTGTAACATTGAATAATTCACCCTTCTGTCACCTGAATCCTCATGTGCTAATGTGACACTATTCCACCTTTCTGAAAGAGAAATGGTGTTGGTACTCAAGGATGTGATATCCCTCTTCCTTAAAAAGACATTGATGTTTAAGTTACCATTACTAGAACAGGATTCTACACCCATACATGGCCACTTTCACTGCCAGTAGCTATTTTGTTTCCAGATTTAATTTTTGAAACTGGATTAAAATTCTGAAACTGATACTATTTAAATTCACATTACAGGTATCCCCCCCTTTACAAAGGTAGAGCGTTCCTATGAAACCTATCTTAAGCAGAAATGGCGTAAAGCGAAGAGCCATTAATTTATACAGAAAATTTTTTTGTAAAAGCAAAAATCCTCTTTGTAATGCGAAAACAGGTTACTAATGTAAAAGTGAAGAGGCATAAAGCAAGCATTTGTAAACCGGGGGACACCTGTAATTGTGTTCTCTTTCAACTCATCTGATTTGTTGGAAAACTCATTGTGTCATCTTCAGAAGATGATCTTCAAAGTGTATTGGAGTATTAAAGGAAGTAATGTTCAATAGTCCGGAACATCTGCTAGCTGGGCACCACTGAAGTCGTGAGAGTGTGGCTTTAGAAATCCACTGTACTTGCTTTTCCATTTCCTCAACATCATTCCCAACAGGAGTATCAGTCTCATTTGATATACAGTATTCAATTGTCTTAGTTTGAATATCATTCTGTGAGAGTGAATTCCTGGTTTTCACCTGCTTTTTATGCAAAATGTGTCCTGATTGGTGGCACTTTGTGTTTACAAATGTGTTGGCTTGGACTTCCCACACTTCATAAACCTCACTGTCTGAAGGCAAACCACAGTGGACTACCACCTAGCATCTGATAACTGTCTGACTGTAATTGACCCAGGTTCTGAGGATCATGAAACTACTGATGTTCAAAATCTGAAATAAAAGCAGGAAATGCTGCAAATCACCAGTAGGTCAAGTGAAGTCAGTGGGCAACAGAAATAACACTCTAGATCGGTGACTCTTGTGTCAGAGTAGCTTGCCTGACCTGCTGAGTGTTTCCAGCACTTCCAGTTGTTGTTTCACCCAATTTGCTTTCATGAAATGGCTTGTGACGTTGGTCATGTTAAACACATACAACTAAGGCTATCGTAACAATTACTTCATTGAATTTAGAATAGTAGGATAACAGAGCACAGAGGCAACTATTTCAAAATCAGAATCAGGTTTATTATCACCGGCATGTGTTGAGAAACTTGTTAACTTAGCAGCAGCAGTTCAATGTAATACATGATATAGAAGAAAAAGAATAAAATAATAATAAGTAACTCAATTTATAATATATGTATATTGAATAAATTAAAATTGTGCAAAAAACAGATATAATTGTATATTTAAAAAGTGAGGTAGTGTCCAAGAGTTCAATGTCCATTTAGGAATTGGATGGCAGAGGGGAAGAAGCTGTTCCTGAATCACTGAGTGTGTGCCTTCAGGCTTCTGTACCTCCTACCTGATGGTAACAGTGAGAAAAGGGCATACCCTGGGTGCCGGAGGTCCTTAATAATGGACGCTGCCTTTCTGGGACACCGGTCCCTTAAGATGTCCTGGGTACTTTGTAGGCCAGTACCCAAGATGGAGCTGACTAGATTTACAAACCTCTGCAGCTTCTTTCGGTCCTGTGCAGTAGTTCACCCACTCCCCACCCCACCCCCCCATACCAAACAGTGATGCAGCCTGTCAGAATGCTCTCCACGGTACACCTATTGAAGTTTTTGAGTGTATTTGTTAGCATACCAAATCTCTTCAATCTCCTAATGAAATATAGCCATTGTCTTGCCTTCTTTATAACTGCATCGATATATTGGGATCAGGTTAGATCCTCAGAGATCTTGACACCCAGGAACTTGGAATTGCTCACTCTCTCCACTTCCGATCCCTCTATGAGGATTGGTATGTGTTCCTTCATCTTACCCTTCCTGAAGTCCACAATCAGCTCTTTCATCTTATTGATGTTGCCAGCTGCGGCACTATTCTACTAGTTGGCATATCTCACTCCTGTACGCTCTCTCATCACCATCTGAGATTCTACCAACAATGATTGTATCATCAGCAAATTTATAGATGGTATTTGAGCTATGCCTAGCCACATAGTCACATGTATATAGAGAGTAGAGCAGTGTGCTAAGCACACACCCCTGAAAGTGTACCAGTGTTGATTGTCAGTGAGGAGAAGATATTATCACCAATCCACACAGATTGTGGTCTTCTGGTTAGGATGTCGAGGATCCAATTGTAGAAGGAGGTACAGAGGCCTTGGTTCTGTAACTTCTCAATCGGGATTGTGGGAATGATGGTGCTAAATGCTGTAGTCGATGAACAGCATCCTGACATAGGTGTTTGTATTGTCCAGGTTGTCTAAGGCCATTGACCTACTGCAATGGGTCCAGGTCCTTGTTGAGGCAGGAGTTCAGTCTAGTCATGACCAACCTCTCAAAGCATTTCATCACTGTAGATATGAGTGCTACATTAGCATTTGAATTTAGCATTTCAAATAAAAATACATCATATACCCATTTCCCGATTGTCTCTAAATCTGTAATATTTTCCATTTACTTGCAGTATATTCCTGTATCTGATTTTTTTTTTTTGAAAGCCACCATTAATTAGATCTTCCATTTTTCAGGTAATGCACTCTAGGTTGTAGGTCATTGTGTAAAATAAATTCACTCCTTCAGTTTTGTTACTAGCTATTTTAAATTTGTGCCTTCTAGTCATAAGCTAATAAGTTTTGTTTCAAAGTAATAGATTATTCAATACACTTGCCTCCTGGTATTTAACTTAACATTTTTTTTGTTTCCTTTTCAGGGAATTGATGATACTGAAAATTCGTGGGTTCATCCTCTTCTCATATTAGGTATGATCACTTAATTTTGCACTGCCTGGGCTGAAATGGTCTAAACATGGTCTTCAGAGCTTTGTCAATTAATCATTGGTGAAGGAAGTATCCAGAACTAATATAATATATAGATAAGGACTATTTAGTCTAACTAGTCCATACTGTACTTGCAAACAAATCTTTCATTCTATCTTCCTCATCCCAGTTCTGATGTACTAGCCTTTTCTCCCTTTTGAAGGTGTTTATAAAATTTGCCATGTTTCCTGTGGCCCTGTAGCTTTTCTTTGAACCTCTCATTTCTATACATTTTTTATATGGCAACTACTTTGTATTTTATGGCTCCTAGTTATAATTTCTCTCATAAAAATATTTTCTCTGCTTCACTCTATCCCATCTATGAGGTCATCTTTAAATCGGTGTTCACAAAATACAGCTGGCAGCTAGCTGTTCATTTGCTTCTGATCGTTGCGATCGCAGAGTTCTTGTAAATTATTTTTGCAATTTCTCGTGATTTTATGTCCTGTTTTATGGGAGGAAGCTAGATGTGTTCAAAGTACTAAGTACAACCAGACCTACATTGCTCACTGTTACTGCTAGGAGTTAAGAATAAGCAATGTTAACTTTTCAGTTGTTCTGTTGACTTGCAGTATTGCTTAATGATTTGCCAGCCTTTATCTCTATCTGCTTTTAACCCACCTGCATTACTTATTTCCTAGGATACGTGTTATTTCTGCCTGTTTTCTGTTAAACTGTGTTACTTCTTGTCTGCGTTTGTCACTTATCAACCTGCGTTTGCAAGTTTTCTGAAGTCAGCTCTACCAAGTTCTTCCTTCCCTGTTGCTGCCAGTAGGTCTGGTTTGATATCATCTACAAATATTGATAAAGTTTCTTTTTCCCAAATGATGAAAGATGATCATTTCAACACTGATTGTATCACACAGAGTTATCAGAATAATTAATCGTAACTATACCTTTCAGATTCCATGCTGACTAAACCTTTTGGATTCCATGTGGATTATTTTTCTGTAACTTTTTCTGGTAAAGATTCTAGTATATTTCCTGGCACTTTCATTGAACAGGCTGGTCTGTTGTTCACTTGTTTTCCATAAGATATAGGGACAGAATTAGGCCATTTGGCCCATCAAGTCTGCTCTGCCATTTCATCCTGGTTGATCCATTTCCCTCTCAGCCCCAGTCTCCTGCCTTCTCCCTGTATCCCTTCATGCCCTGACCAATCAAGAATCTATCAACCTCTGCCCTTAAATATACCCTACGACTTGGCCTCCACAGGTGCCCATGGCAATGAATTTCACAGATTCACCACTCTTTGGCTAAAGAAATTTCTCCTCATCTCCATTCTAAATGGACATCCCTCTGTTTCTGAGGCTGTGAACTCTGATCTTTTGACTCCCCACCATAGGAAACATCCTCTCCAAATCTACTCTGTCAAATCCTTTCAACATTCAGTAGGTTTCAATGAGATTCCATCCCCCCAATTTTCTGAATTCCAGTGAGTACAGGCCCAGAGCCATCAAATGCTCCTCAAATGCCTTTCAATCCCAGAATCATTCTTGTGAACCTCCTTTGAACCCTTGAACCCTCTCCAATGTAAGCACATCCCTTCTTAGATAAGGGGCCCAAAACTGCTCACAATACTGGTGAGGAGGCCTCACCAGCTCCTTTTTAAAGCCTTAATATTACAACCTTGTTTTTATATTCTAATCCTCTCAAAGTGAATGCTCATATTGCATTTGTCTTTCTCACCACTGGACCTTTTCATTTCCTTTTTTCTGTGAAAAATTTTAAGTTATCAGTTTGATTCCCTGGTGTTATTGCATCTTGGTTAGTTCTTTGGGATCAAGGATGATAGACTTCCACCCTAGTTTTTAGGTACTAAGGGGCTAATGCGGTCAAAATGAAAATGGCGTACCCTTCCACATGTGAGACAGGCGGCTGCTGACAGCTTGGCAGGGGGTAAATTGTGAGGCGTTTCTTTCTGCCTGTTACTTACTATGTTGCTAGTGCATGGATTTACCATTCTGGCCTAGGTTATTTTTCCCTTTTAGTTTACAGGTGGCTCCTATTTTTCGAACGTTCGCTTTACGACCAGCTTGCTGTTACAAAAGACCTGCATTAGTACCTGTTTTCGCTAACCAAAGAGGATTTTTGCTTTTATGAGAAAAAGAAGCCTGCTTTATATGTGTATTTACCCTGAGAAAGACTACAATGACCATGAAGCCTTGTGCGGGTAGTTGTTTGTACATGCGTGTATGTGCATATGCGTGTACATGCACATGTGTACGTGCTGATTTTTTGTTCGCCAAATCGATTTTGGCTTGCTGTCTTCCCGAGTTTGATAGGTGAAACTACACCATACGTACAATATTTCTACTTTATATAGGCTGTATATTTATCATATCATTCCTGCTTTTACTATATGCTACTGTTATTTTAAGTTTTATGTGTTATTTGGTATGATTTGGTAGGTTATTTTTTGGGTCTGGGAACACTCAAAAATTTTTCCCATATAAATTAATGGTAATTGCTTCTTTGCTTTACGACATTTCGGCTTACAAAAGGTTTCAGAGGCGTGCTCTATCTTCGGATAGCGGGGGAAACCTGTAATAGTTTTTAAAAAGTTTTCTCCCATTCTCTTCAAACAGAATTGCTATTCTTTTTAAGCCCATCCTCTAGCGAAATACCTGCTTGCTGTTTATTGATTAAAATTTATGCAGCGTTTCTGCTAATTCTTTACCTTTCTGTGAGTTCATCTTGTTCATATTTTGTGCCCTTGTCTCTAATTTTCCTTTTAATAAAATTCCTGTAAAATACTATTACTTCTTTCAATATTGTTGCATCTCATTACAACATTTCTTTGCTTTGCTTTTTAAAAAAATTCTTAAATTGTTTTATTTAGTACTCTGCCTTTATTATCAAAAATATCTCCCTGTTTTTTTTTCTCTCTGCATTTTTGATGTCCCATAATCAGCATGTTTGAAATTGGCCTTAATGAGTATATTTCTCTTGGAATATAGTATGGGTCTTTTAAAAATAAAACTTGTTTTTGTCAACATTTGTTGTTCGAGGTTTATTTGTAGTTTATTTTGTTCTAACTTCACATCCTCAGTGAAGAGGAAGAGAATTGTTGACATGTTTTGTAAAGTTGTATTATTGAATGTCTATAAGAGTTTCATGCAAGTAAACTGATGTTTTTCTTTACAGAGGAACACGAGTCAAGTGATGGGAACTGCACTGACACAAGCACAAACATAGATCAAGTATGTCTGAACAAGTTAAATAAATAAATAGAAAATCTCATCTCCTTAGTTTTTCAAAGTTGCCAGATTGTAGGTGGCTGAAGTACAACTCAAGGTAGAACCCCAACTTCTACTGTGCAAGGGAACCCAACCAAGATCAATAATTTGTCTATGGTAACCTGATTATCCCTGTTACCCTTCTTGAACAACAGAACAATGTTTGTCATCATCCTAGCCTCTAGTACCTGCATCCAGGGAGGATGAAAAGATAATCATCCATGCCCCAGCAATCTCTTCCTTCACTTCCCATGGTAATCTGGGGAGCATCCCATCTGGCCCCGGGAATTTATCTATCCTAATATTGTTCAGAAGCTCCAACACTACCTCTTTTTTAACTCAACATGTGCCAGACATTAACCTGTTCTGTGCTGTCCACACATTCACCAAACTCCTTATGCCTGCTGGATACTGAGGTAAAGTACAGTATTCATTAAGGACCTTCCATACCTCCACCACTCCCAGACACATATCTCCCCCGGGTGGTCCTACCCTCATTCAGGCCATCCTGTTCTTCGCTTGCATCTGGACTTCCGTTCCCAATTTACACTCCCAAGATCCTGCCTAATAGCATCTGAATTAGTTGTCATCCAACCAAATACCTTCCCTTTCTCTATCAGCTTTAAAAAGACTAATCTTCCCAGACCAAATAGTTAAGAGCAGTGGTGAAAAGAATAGGACATGGAAAATGGAAAAAACAGTCAGCGTTCTTTTGATCTCTTCATCTCCACGTTATTCACTAAATGGAACAAAGTAATGGCAAGATAGCTTTCAGCTAACCAGAAGTTTCAGTTGCTGAATGAAATGGATCTAACCACTTTAATATTGTTCAAAGATTGTTTATTACATAGTTGAATAATTTCTATTGAGAATTATTTTAGCTGTCTGCTTTTATTCCTAAACATTTTGATTTTAAGGTTGTTTTACTTTTTAATCTCCTTTGAACTCTGTTCCACTAGTTCTAGCTTCATGCACCAACCTCTCACCTTTGTTCCATCACTGGTGTCCACTGTTCCTGCCTTCTTGCATGTCACTCTCTGATATCTCTCCCAAACTGCAGGGTTACTGTGCAAGGGTGGGGAAACCAAGACCAAGCCCCTCCCTGCACAATCGCTCATCAGATATATGAATAACTTTGAGTACTTGGACACGTGTACACACATGTGACTACAAACGTTAAGGATGAGTATATGTGTCCCTCCAAAACCTGACAGATTTGTAGTTGTGTTTGTTTTTATTAAACTTCCGATTTTGTTTTCTGCTCTGCACACTTTCATTATGGCCTCCTCCCATGATAAATGTTCTTCTTAAACAGGATTTTGGTAACTCTGCTTTGTCACCCAATTAATTCTCTTGTGTCTTTCTAAACTGTCTTGGCTTGAACACTGCTAAAACTGCCAAAGTAATGAAATACAGTGCTGAGCTTTTCCCCCTATATAAATAATCTTAGGCAGTGAAGTATAATCATAAACTGTGGAAATTCAAGCCAAATAGATTGCACTTAAATGACTTAACTTAAGGGAAAGGACATCTTTGCTAATTCTCTTAATGAGATACTACATTGCTAAGACTTGGAGCAATTTGTTTCAACTCTATGTTAACAGATTTCATCTGCATTGAGAACAGTAACAGTACAATTGTTCGTGGTACCCTCTGATAGAAACTAGAAACTGGACCATTGCAAATTACTGTCTGTTATGGATGTGTAATTTTGACAAGGTTAGGATCAAGCTTGGTTATCACTGTTCACTATGGCATAAACACTCAATGCCCTGTTATCAGGTACACCTTTCAATCTGAGGTGGACTTCTGCTGTTGTAGCTCATCTACTTCAAGGTTCCACAAGCGTTCTGAGATATTATTATTGTCAACTACTGTTAACATGAATGATTATTTGAGTTACTGTCAGCTGGAACCAGTCTGGCCATTCTCCTCTGACCTCTCAATAACAAAGCGTTTTCACCCACAGAACTGCCACTCATTGTATTTTTTTGTTGTTGTAAACTCTAGAGACTGTTGTGTGTAAAAATCCCAGAAGATCACCAGTTTCTGACATATCAAACAGTCCTGTCTAGCACCAACAATCACTCCACCATCAAAGTCACTTAGATCACATTTCTTCCCCATTCTGATGTTTGGTCTGAACAACAACTGAACCTCTTGACCATGTCTGCATGCTTTTATGCATTGAATTGCTGTCATGTGATTGGCTAATTTTGTTTGCATAAATGACCAGATGTACAGATGTTCTTAAATGAAGTACTCACTGAGTGTAAGTATCGCTCAGTTGATTCAAGCCAGTATTTGTCCAACCCCCAGTAAGCCTTCAATCTGAAGCATTAACTCTGTTTCTCTTCCAACTGCTGTGCCTGATCATCTGAATGATTCCAGCATTTTCTCTTTATATTTAAGAATTGCACCTCATGAGAGGATCAACACATTTTGAAGCGGTACACATAGTTGATCAAAATTTACTTTTCATCTAAGATGAGCATAGTCCCAAGAAAAGAATGACTTCACAGCATACTGGAGAATAGTTTAATGACATTTCTACCACCTCTCCATGTTGAAATTGTTCACTTATCTTAGCAATTGGTGTCCATATCAAATGCAGATGTGTTTTAAGGAAAATCCCCAGTGGTAGAGAAGTTGGGGGCTTCAGATCCAAACTCCCAAGTTCGCTGGAACACCCAAGGGTCAAGCATAGACTTTTGTTTTGTTACAGCAAGAAATCCGACAGGACATTGACGTGCAGCACAATGGCCAGGACAGCAGAGAAGGGACTTCAGCTGCAGTCAGAGAACCTTGTGAAGTATCAGGTAATAAAAGACAAACTACTGTATATACACAAGAAATCCAGTCGTGTTGCTACACTTCTGTTAATTCTGTAACTACTTGAGGAGCTGTTCCTGCTGTTCTGATTTGACAGATTTACTTCTAACATAATATTTACAATATGTAAATTTAATAGCAGTTGCTGGGGTCTGGTCATACTGAAATTTGTAGTAAGTTGGCAGATATTTTTGAGACATTTTTATTATGTTGCTTTATTATGTCACAGTTTAAGGATAAAGGGGAAGCCTTTTAGGACCGAGATGAGGAAAAACTTCTTTACACAGAGAGTGGTGAATCTGAGGAATTCTCTGCCACAGGAAACAGTTGAGGCCGGTTGATTGGCTATATTTAAGAGGGAGTTAGATATGGCCCTTGTGGCTAAAGGGATCAGGGGGTATGGAGAGAAAGCAGGTACAGGGTTCTGAATTGGATGATCAGCCATGATCATACTGAATGGCGGTGCAGGCTCGAAGGGCCGAATGGCCTACTCCTGCACCTATTTTCTATGTTTACTACTAGATTTATACCCAGTGGCTCAATGTGTTGAACCTGTGGCAAATTTCACCGAATAAAAGGTTTGGTTGAAAATAAATCACCAGGCTTCCTTTCAATAAAATAAATTGATATGAGTCAAGTGGTAATGACTTTTTATTCATCATATTTATAACTAATCATATTCAATTTTAGTTTAGTTATAATAGTTCAAGACCAGTTCAACTGAAAACTATTTCAACGTGCAAACCGCTTTATTTACTGAACTTTCTTTAGGCCACAGTCGGCTTCTCTTCACTTAATTATTGATGATCTGATGTAGCTTAAACTTAGTGAAGGGAATACAGAAATGTATAAACTCTAAAGGGGAATTAAGGACATGGAAAGCTGGAATTTGCTACACATTGTGACAGTGAAATCTCTCTCTCCCTCTCCCTCTCCCTCTCCCTCCCTCTCTCCCTCCCTCTCTCCCTCTCCCCTCCATTGAATTAATTTTGATTGTTTATTGCTGGGCAAGAGGCCATTTGACAGATCATTCATTCCAATTTTTATTCCCCTCTGTCCTATTGGCCTGTTTCAAACTCAACATAACTTTTAAATTTATTCTGCCCTATCTTTACCCACTGATGTCCAAGTTGCTGGTACTATTCTGTAACCAGTTGACCCAGCCCCTTGAATCTATCATAATCTCTGGCTTTTCTCTAAACAGTCAAAGGTAACTTTCCAGAAAGCTCAGGTCTGTCCAACATATGCACACAAAAATGTTTGTCCTTCACCAGATGACTATTACGCTCCCTTAGTCTTTTTGTGTCTTTCCTTCTGTCTGGTACCTGTACCTGAGACTTAAATAAAGTCTCCTAGCATGAGAGTGCCTAGCAGGGAACCTGCCAAGAAGCACACACTATACAAATATGTAATTTCTGTAACTAATAGTAATTTCTGAATATCTACAGGACAAGCAGAGAAATTCTGGAAGATGTGTAAAGAAGCTCACTGTTTGGAGAAGATCTTCTTGACAATTCAGAAAGATCTGAACGCCATTCAACAAAAAATAACAACTGAAAATGCGACCAGTAAAGGTTCGTTTGTAGTGAAATATGAAAATGTTTGTCTTTTTCCATTTCTTTTGTTCAATTAAATAGACTCTTGACCATCTACACCTATCATATATTAGGGGCTGTTTATAATTTTCATTTTACCTGATGAGATTTCTTACCCTTCCCAAAGTTCTTGACTTAAAGCCCCAAATCTATTTCATTTGCTCACTGGATGGAGCTATAGGTGGGCGAAGGTTACAAGAGGATATAGACAGGCTGAAGAGTTGGGCAGAAAAATGGCAGATGGAATTCAATCCAGACAAGTGTGAGATGATGCATTTTGGAAGGACAAACCAGAAGGCTGAGTACAGGATTAATGGACAGTTACTTAAGAGTGTGGATGAACAAAGGGACCTTGGGGTTCAAATCCATAAATCCCTCAAGGTTGCTGCACAGGTTGATAGGGTAGTTAAGAAGGCCTATGGGATGCTAGGATTCATTAATAGGGAGATTGAGTTCAAGAGTAGAGAGGTCATGTACAAATCTCTGGTGAGACCACACTTAGAGTATTGTGTTCAATTCTGGTCACATTATAGGAAGGATGTGTTATGGGGAGGGCACAGAGAAGATTTACCAGGATGTTTCGTGGTTTGAAGAACAAGTCATATGAAGCAAGGTTAGCAGAGCTGGGACTTTTCTCTTTGGAGCTTAGAAGAATGAGAGGGGACTTGATAGAGGTCTACAAGATTATGAGAGGCATAGATAGGGTGGATAGTCAGTACCTGTTTCCCAGGGTACCAATAGCAAACACCAGAGGGCATATGTACAAAATTAAGGGAGGGAAGTTTAGGAGAGACATCAGGGGTAAGTTTTTTACACAGAGGTTTGTGAGTGCCTGGAATGACTTGCCAGGGATGGTGGTGGAGGCTCAAACATTAGAGGTATTTAAGAGCCTCTTGGACAGGCACATGGATGAAAGAAAAATGGAGGGTTAGGGGGTAGTGTGAGTTTAGTACTTTTTTTTTAAGGATTATATAGGTCAGCACAACATGGAGGGCTGAAGGGCCTGTACTATGCTGTAGTGTTCTATGGTCTTAACAGAGGAGCATTCTTTAGCCTCAGCATTGATATTAATACCCCTCCCCTCAAAATATCCACTGGCTGTCACTATTTCCTCAGCTGTACGTTCACTGTGATATCTTGTCCCTCTGCCAATGTGCACATGAATCAGCTGATAATCTAAAGAATACGCTGTCTGTGGTTTTGCTTTTCAGTTTGTTTCAGCCCCTCTCATTCCAGACCAGCTCTCATGTTTGTAGTTCTATGACAAAATGGACAGCATTGACAATCATGAGCAGCTGCACAGATGCTCCCTGTCCTGGTGTGTATTTCCTGTTTTTTGGTCTCTATCTCAGAACTCTCTGGCTGCACGATTCCTGGTTCTGCCGCCCCGTCATCTCAAGGTCTTTCACAATTACAAGATGCCATCAGGGAGTGATCAACACAACCTTTAGCTATCCATGTTTCATGCAGAGAGCAGTATCTATTTCTTGTTTGAACTATAAATCCCTTTTTGTTCCTCCATTCTACTATAGTCTAGTGGTCCATTTTTTTCCTTCAATTCCATATTGCTGCACCCTAGGTCCCCATATGTTCATATCCTGTCTCTGGCCATACTGAAACTATTATCTCCTTGTTAGAAACATACTGATGTTACGTTCCCTTTCTGATGCTTCACAAGCTCTAACTTCTTTGACCACAGGTCCTTGGAATGTAGATCACACCAGTAACAAGCTGCTTGTAACCTTGCTGGTCCCCACTATTTGAACATGCTCCAGATATGACACTGCACTTATTATTCCTTTCTAACCTTGTGTACATAATTATTTTACCTGTTCAGTTTAATTATCTAAGTAGATGATCATGTTTATTTCATAACAGCTATTTTTACTAATATTCTACATGTATTTGTACAGTACCTATAAAAAGTATTCACACTCTCCCCCCCGCCCCTGGAAGTTTTCATGTTTTATTGTTTTACAATATTGAATCACAATGGACTTAATTTGGCTTTTTTGATGCTGGTCAATCGAGAAAGACTCTTTTGTATAAAATACAAAATAATTGATTGCATAAGTATTCACCTCCTTTAATATGATACACCAAATCATCACTGGTGCAGCCAACTGGTTTCAGAAGTCACATAGTTAGTTAAATGGAGATCACCTTGTGTGCAGTCAAGGTGTTTAAATCGATTGCAGTAAAAATACACCTGTATCTGGAAAGTCCAACTGCTGGTGAGTCAGTATCCTGGCAAAAACTGCACCATGAAGACAAAAGAACACTCCAAGCAACTCCACGAAAAGGTTATCGAAAAGCACAAGTCAGGAGATGGATTAAAGAAAATTTCCAAGTCACTGAATATCCCTTGGAGTACAGTTAAGTCCATCATCAAGAAATGGGAAGAACATGGCACAGCTGTAAATCTGCCTAGAGCAGGCTGTCCTCAAAAACTGAGTGACCGTGCAAGAAGGGACTAGTGAGGGAGGCCACCAAGAAACCAGTGACAACTCTGGAGGAGTTACAAGTTTCAGTGGCTGAGATAGGAGAGACTGCACATACAACAACTGTTGCCCGGGTGCTTCACCAGTCGCAGCTTTATAGGAGAGTGGCAAAGTGAAAGCCACTGTTGTAAAAAGCTCACATGAAATCTCAGCTAGAGTTTGCCAGAAGGCATGTGGGAGATTCTGAAGTCAGCTGGAAGAAAGTTCTATCATCTGATGAAATCAAAATTGAGCTTTTTGGCCATCAGTCTAAACGCTATGCTTGGTGTAAGCCAAACACCGCACATCTTCAAATACACACCATTCCTACCATGAAGCATGGTGGTGGCTGCATCATGCTGTGGGGATGCTTCACTGCAGCAAGCCCTGGAAGGCTTGTGAAGGTAGAGGATAAAATGAATGCAGCAAATTATAAGGAAATCCTGAAGGAAAACCTGATGCAGCCTGCAAGAGAACTAGACTTGAGAGAAAAATTATTTTCCAGCAAGGCAATGAACCCAAGCATAAAGCTAAAACTACACAGAAATGGCTTAAAAGCAACAAAGTTTAATGTCCTGGAGTAGCCAAGTCAAAGTCGAGAATTTGTGGCTGGACTTGAAAAGGGCTGTTCTCCCATGATCCCATGCAATCTGACAGAGATTGAGCAGTTTTTGTAAAGAAGAATGGGGGAAAATTGCAGTGTCCAGATGTGCAAAGCTGATAGAGACCCATCCACACAGACTCAAGGCTGTAGTTGCTGCCAAAGGTATATCTACTAAATATTGACTTGAAGGGGGTGAATACTTACAGCGTCAGTTATTTTGTATTTTATATTTCTAATTAGTTTAGATCACTCTGTAGAAATCTGTTGCACTTTGACATAACAGAGTCTTTCTAGTGATCGGTGTCAGGACAAGACAAACTAAATCCAATATGATTCAGTATTGTAAAACAGAACGTGAAAACTTCCAATGGGCATGAATACTTTTTATAGGCGCTGAGGACACGAGGACTGGACTCAAAGCTGTGGTGTCACCTGGCAGGTGTAGGGGTGTTGGAGCAGGCTGGCGGATGATATTGGTGGGCTGGTGGGGTCTGGACTGTATACATGCATATTGTGTCATTGTATTTTACTGGCATCCTATATGGGGTTTGTTGACGTGTATGTGCGAGGACTGGGCATCACGTCATGGAGGGTGTCAGGACTCTTGTACCCCATGAATGTGTTCTTGTGTGTGACTGTTGGTAATGTGTTTCAGCACCTTGACTCCATAGTAACTGCAGTCATGTATGGTTGAATGACAATTAAACTTGAATTCAACTGAAAGAGCTGAGGTGTTTGGGTCGGCTGCAGCTTAACTTTAACCATTGGCCTGTCAGGGTGAGAAAAGGGAGAATAGAGATCTGTGGGGTGGGGGGGGTGGAATGTTGCATAAAAATGTTTGACGTATCCGACACAACCATAGGCTTTCCTTGGTTCCCCACACTAGCATCCCTGTCTGGAGGTAGCCAATGGAGAAGTTGCCCTGTGAGAGCATTCAGCCAAACAGGAGGGTAGTGATACCTGTGAACTGCCTTGACTTTGGTGCCGTGACGAAATGGAAGCCGGTGATTTAACCAAACGGGGTCAGAGGTGTAGAGAGATCAAGTGAATGGTGAAAAGTTGATGATCAGGATGGCAAACCTATTCAGTGTGAGGTATCCGGGTAAAGAGAGAGGGGAAAAAGAGTAAAGTTAGTCACATCAATGGGGCAAGTACTAGCTGTAACAATGGGTATGTAGAGAGAATATAAAAACAGACTTTGTGGGATTACAGAGAATGCAGAAGGAAGAATTTCCAAGGTCAGTGAAACAGGAAACCTACAGCACAATATAGGCCCTATAGCCCACAAAGGTGTGCCGAACATGTCCTTGCATAAGAAATTACCTAGGGATACCCATAGCCCTTTATTCTTCTGAGCTCCATATTACCTGTCCAGGAGACTCTTAGTAGACTCTATCATATCTTCCTCCATCATTGTTGCTGGCAGCCCATTCAGCGCACTCACCACTCTCTGCATTTTAAAAAAAAAACAGCACTTACCCCTAACATCTCCTCTGTCCCTACTTCCAAGCACCTTAAAACTGTGCTCTCTCATGTTAGCCATTTAAGCCCTGGGAAAAAGCCTCTGATTATCCACATGATCAATGCCTCTCATCATCTTATACACCTCTATCAGGTCTCCTCTCATCCTCTGTCGCTCCAAGGAGAAAAGGCCAAGTTCACTCAACCTATTCTCATAAGACATACTCCCCAATCCAGGCAACATTCTTGTAAATCTCCTCTGCACCATTTCCATAGTTTCCACATCCTTCCAATAGACAATAGGTGCAGGAGTAGGCCATTCGGCCCTTTGAGCCAGCACCACCATTCAATGTGATCATGGCTGATCATCCACAATCAGTACCCCGTTCCTGTCTTCTCCCCATATCCCTTGACTCTGCTATCTTTAACAGCTCTATCTAACCCTTTCTTGAAAGCATCCAGAGACTTGGCCTCCACTGCCTTCTGAGGCAGAGCACTCCATAGATCCACAACTCTCTGGATTAAAAAGTTTTTCCTCAACTCCGTTCTAAATGGCCTACCCCTTATCCTTAAACTGTGGCCTCTGGTTCTGGACTCCCCCAACATCAGGAACACGTTTCCTGTCTCTGGGCTGTCCAATCCCTTAATAATCTTTGTAACGTTCTCCTTCGGGTGTAACTGATAACGCCGAATTAAACGCCGAGATAAACCACAGTCAATGAAAACCAGGTCGCAGTAAGATTAACCATTTACTGTTCACTCTTCACATTAACATATGGTGAAAACTGTTGATAAAACAATACAAGATTGATACAGTATTTGTTCATTTCTTAACATCACATTTCCATTGTAAATACTTGTAAAAGTGACTATAACTACATTACATTAAGGTGCAGTATACAGGCAGAGTTTACCTATGCCATTGACTACTTTAAATACACTTCAATGCAAACTATCCACAACTCTTTAACTAACAAAAACATAAACATTATCGACCGTCGTTACTTTTAACAGGATCGGCGTTAGCATCTTAGTTCAATTTATCGATTATCTATTAACTTACAGCGTGCTCTCACTGTGATTTCTAATGCTTGCAAAACAACTTCTGCTCAGGTCTGCCTCATGGTGAGCCCCCACCCTTGCGTCGATCTCAAACCGGTATTTTCCCACAAGACGTGGCGAAACCGGATGTGACGTCATCGCATGCCGATATATTTTACAGGCAATTAATATACTTTAAACACTTCTAATTCTAACTAGAAAATACAAACAAATGAATTACTAAGCGAAAATATTATAAACTAAATAACTGTCATAAAGACAACACACTCCCCGCCTGACCTTCGTAAGGTCACAATGAACAGAGTACAAAACTCTTAATCAGTCATTAGGTAGAAGTAGAATAACTTCTGTAACTGGCCTTTGGTAAATTTTCACATCGACTTGGTCGGTGGTCTTCAATTCGATCTTCCTGACATGTCCATCCCCACTAGGGAATGTAGCAGTGATTCTGGCCATTGGCCAGCTGTTGCGGGCGATTTGCTTGTCCCTGAGCAGGACTAAGTCTCCAACTTGAAGATTCCTGCGGGGTTCTGTCCACTTTTGTCTCTGTTGCAACAAAGGTAGATATTCCTGTCTCCAGCGAGACCAGAACCGATTTGCCAGAGCTTGGACTTGTCTCCATTGCTTTGTGTACAAATCCTTGTCTGAGAAGTCTCCTGGTGGAGGGGGAGCTCCTGCCTTCTGCGTAAGGAGTGTTGATGGTGAAAGTATGAAGGGGTTTTCTGAGTCAGAAGACACAGGTAGGAGTGGTCGTGCGTTTATAATGGCTGTGACCTCTGCCATTAGGGTGCACAGTACCTCGTGGGTCAATCGGGTGCGTTGCTGCATCTCAGGTTTCCTTTTCCGGGTTTTTTGTAAGGACGTGAACCGCTTGACTGCCTGCTCTTTGTTATTTGGCAAGCGCTGGCGTGGTTCTCTGAAAGGCAATGGGGCGACCCCATTATTTGCTTCATCTCTGAAGACCTTGGTGTCCTTTGTTTTTAGGAAAATGGCATCTTGAGCTGATTGAGCAAGTTTATTACCATGCTCAGTTTGAGCGAAAACTGACTGACCCAGCGTCTCGTCAGTTACTTTACGCTTGTTAACGTCTTGTTGTGCTTCCTTAACGCACGGGACACTTGTGCAGGGTTGAAAAATTGAATGGTGGCCACTCTCTAGCACATTGGTCTTGAGTGTGTTAACCGTCAGTTTGTGTACTTTGTCAGGGCACACCCCTCCTATCACCACCCAGCCTAGATCCAGGCGTTGCGCAAAGGGGGCGTCGTGTGGTCCATTGACCTGCTGCCTAACCTTGTGCACCCGGAGAACGTCTCTCCCTAACAGCAGGAGTATTTCTGCTTTTGGATCCAGTTCTGGGATGTGTTTTGCGATGTGGTGGAGATGTGGCTGGTGTAGCACCGCACTTGGTGTCGGGTTCTCAGTGCGGTTATTCATGATTTCATTGCACTCTAAGAGCGGAGGGAGACAGATGACGACTTTACCATCCAGGGACTCGATCTAGACGCCTTCTGTCTTCCTTCCTTGGGTTTCCATGTTGCCTGAGCAAGTTCTGAGGTAGTATCGGAACTGCTCACTCTCAATGTTGAACAATTTAAAGAACTCTGAACTGACTAGTGAGCGATTGCTCTGATCATCCAGAATCACATAGGCTTTGATGGCCTTGTCTTTGGCTCCTTTAGGGTACACCTTAGTGAGGCAGATCTTGGAACAAGAACGGCTTGACTGACCTTGACCGCAAACTCCTGTACAGTTCGTGCTGACAACTGTTGTCCTAGAGTGAGCCTGTCCCTCCCCGCCGTCCTGTTGTAGGGGTGAAGGAGCGTTGTCGGTTTGCAGTGACAGGCCGGGATGCATGGCCCCAACGTGATCAGTGCTATCACATTCTGGACACTTTACGGCGATCGTACACTCTCTGGCGAGGTGAGAGGTTGAGGAACAGCATCTAAAGCATATTCTTTTCTCCTTGAGAAGGGCCGTCCTCTCTTCAAGGGGTTTTTCCCTAAACATTCTGCATCCTTTGAGGGGGTGAGGTTTGTTATGCAATGGACAATACTTGCTAGGGTCGTTGTTAGTTGTAAGGGCTTCAGTCTTGAGCACTGAGACGGGTTTATCAATGTTGAAAACATTCGAAGAGGATCTACCTGGCTTGGTGTAAATCGTACTGCTTCCTGGACCCGCGAGGCTAGGGTCGTTTCGCTTCTTCGCCTCCCTGCACACAAACCTATTGAGGAGCTTAAAGGGAGGAAATCGATCATCGTGGTCTTCCTTGTATTCTAAAGCAACGGACAGCCACCTGTCCTGCAGCCCAAATGGAAGTTTGTCCACGACCTGTCTAATCCCGGATGGAGTATCTAGGTATATTAGACCAGCTGAGTAGCCATCTTCTTTGGCACCTTGGATCTCCATGAGTAAATCTCCGAATTCTCTTAACTTAATGTGATCTTTGGCTGACACCTTAGGAAAGTTTTCCAGACGTCGATATAGCGCCGCTTCAATAATTTCGGGGGCCCCATAGCCCTCCCAAGGTCTCTCTCACGCTTTGCTTTAGGCTAGCTCGGGTTTGTTGATGTACACTGAACGTATGCGTCTCACCTGTTCGCGTGTTTCTTTTCCCAGCCATTTCGCCATAAGGTCCAACTCTTGGGTTGCTCTGAGCTGGACTCCGTCGATAGCGTTGGTGAATGTGGAGTACCATGCACGGTAATTTTCAGGTTTATCATCAAACCGGTACAGTCCCGAAGTGACGAGATCCCGTCGTGTTAAATACTGCATCGTGGGATCAACTGTAAGCGGCATGCGGGCTGGAGAAATACGTTGGCGCATATATGACTGAGGGCGTACATTTCTTATGGAATTTGCCGTCCTGAATTCGACCCCTGCATCTCTTCTCACCAAATCTTGTAAGTTTGGTGTCGAGAAGTATTGGTTGTCAGCTCTTTCATTCTCGACTTCATCACGGAGTTGCGAGGGTAAGTTGTCTTCCTCGTATGGATGTGATGCAATCGAGCCTCTCTGAGGTTCCTCATGGCTTGGGATGTTATCGAATACGTATGGAGAGGAAGGACGAGCCTGCCTGTCTATTTGAGATCGGACATAGTCGATTGTGCATTTCAACCTGGTCCTTTCTGAAGTAGATCTTACTTCGGCCAGATCATGCATTCCTTCAGCTTCTTCTATGTACTCTGCTTCCGCCTTGGCAGCTTCTTCTTCTCCTTCTAGCTGCAGCACTTGCAACTTTGTCGATATCTTTGCCATTTCCAACTGGGTTTCGGCTTCTCTGGCGGCCGCTTCCATTTCTCTGGCGGCCTTTTCCATTTCTCTGGCGGCCTTTTCCATTTCTCTGGCGGCCTTTTCCATTTCTCTGGCGGCCTTTTCCATTTCTCTGGCGGCCTTTTCCATTTCTCTGGCAGCCTTTTCCTTCTGGATTTCAGCTTCTCTGGCAGCCTGTTCCATTTTCAAATCTGTTTCTTGTCTGGCGTAGCGCAGTCGCATCCTGGCAGCTTCTGCCTTGGCTCTTGCATGGGTGGACTTACGATGTCGCTCTACTGCCCTTGTCGCTGGGCGGCATCAACTTGATGCCGGATCGAGATGACATTGCAGCACTTGAAACACCTGATAATGCCGCTTTTTCACTGTAACGTTCTCCTTCGGGTGTAACTGATAACGCCGAATTAAACGCCGAGATAAACCACAGTCGATGAAAACCAGGTCGCAGTAAGATTAACCATTTACTGTTCACTCTTCACATTAACATATGGTGAAAACTGTTGATAAAACGATACAAGATTGATACAGTATTTGTTCATTTCTTAACATCACATTTCCATTGTAAATACTTGTAAAAGTGACTATAACTACATTACATTAAGGTGCAGTATACAGGCAGAGTTTACCTACGCCATTGACTACTTTAAATACACTTCAATGCAAACTATCCGCAACTCTTTAACTAACGAAAACATAAACATTATCGACTGTCATTACTTTTAACAGGATCGGCGTTAACATCTTAGTTCAATATATCGATTATCTATAAACTTACAGCGTTGCTCTCACTGTGATTTCTAATGCTTGCAAAACAACTTCTGCTCGGGTCTGCCTTGTAGTGAGCCCCCACCCTTGCGTTGGTCTCAAACCGGTATTTTCCCACAAGACGTGGCGAAACCGGATGTGACGTCATCGCATGCCAATATATTTTACAGGCAATGAATATACTTTAAACACTTCTAATTCTAACTAGAAAATACTAACAAATGAATTACTAAGTGAAAATATTATAAACTAAATAACTGTCATAAAGACAACACAATCTTATATGTTTCAATCAGATCCCCTCTCATCCTTCTAAATTCCAGTATATACAAGCCCAGTTGCTCCAATCTTTCAACATATGACAGTCCCGCTATCCTGGGAATTAACCTTGTGAACCTACACTGCACTCCCTCAATAGCAAGAATGTCCTTCCTCAAATTTGGAGACCAAAACTAACACAATACTCCAGGTGTGGTCTCACCAGGGCCCTGTACAACTGCAGAAGGACCTCTTTGCTCCTATACTCAACTCCCCTTGTTATGAAGGCCAACATGCCATTAGCTTTCTTCACTGCCTGCTGCACCTGCATGCTTACTTTCAGTTCATTTAGTGAGGTGACCAGAACTGAGCACAGTACTCCAAGTGGGGTCTGACCAGGGTCCTATATAGCTGCAACATTAACTCTCGGCTCTTAAACTCAAGCTTACAATTGATGAAGGCTAATGCACTGTATGCCTTCTTAACCACAAAGTCAACCTGCACAGCTGCTTTGAGTGTCCTATGGACTCAGACCCCCAAGATCCCTCTGATCCTCCACACTGCCAAGAGTCTTACCATTAATACTATATTCTGCCATCATATTTGACCTACCAGAATGAACCACCTTACACTTATCTGGGTTGAACTCCATCTGCCACTTCTCAGCTGTCATCAGCAAATTTATTAACCCATCCCTCCACTTCTTCATCCAGGTCATTTATAAAACCCTTGAAGAGCAGGGGTCCCAGAACAGATCCCTGAGGCACAACACTGGTCACCAACCTCCATGCAGAATATGATCCGTCTACAACAACTCTTTGCCTTCTGTGAGCAAGCCATTTCTGGATCCACAAAGCAATGGCCCCTTGGATCTCATGCCTCCTTACTTTCTCAATAAGCCTTGCATGGGGTACCTTATCAAATACCTTGCTGAAATCCATATACACTACATCTACTGCTCTACCTTCATCAATGTGTTTAGTCACATCCTCAAAAAATTCAATCAGGCTCATAGGCACAACCTGCCCTTGACAAAGCTATGCTGACTACTCCTAATCATATGATACCTCTCCAAATGTTCATAAATCCTGCCTCTCAGGATCTTCTCCATCAACTTACCAACCACTGAAGTAAGACTCACTGGTCTATAATTTCCTGGGCTATCTCTACTCCCTTTCTTGAATAATGGAACAACATCCACAACCCTGTAATCCTCTGGAATCGCTCCCGTCTTCATTGATGATGCAAAGATCATTGCCAGAGGCTCAACAATCTCCTCCCTGGACTCCCACAGAAGCCTGGGGTACATCTCTTCCGGTCTTGGTGACTTATCCAACTTGATCCAACAAAGTGGAGGGCAGAACAGACCTCAAACTTCAAGATGGCGGTGCGACGCAGTTTGCAGCAGCCTCTCTGGAGTTGATATCTGTTATTTGTCAAGCGGGGTGCCGTGCAGAATCCTAATCTGATGAAAAACAAACGTGGGAGCAGGGAGGAACATCTGGAAATCTCCAGGAATGCTTTCTTCATTGCTGCTGCTGTTGTGCGGTCCGGGTCTCTGCTGAGAAGAACAGGCCCCCAGTCCTTGGGGTCGTATTGCCAGTGGCCGGTGGTGGGGATGTCGTAGTCTGCTCGGCAGAGGGTGGTGCTCAGAGAGGCTGTGCCAGAGGGGATGGTCGGAGGTTCAATGGACTCGGAATCCGCTGCGGTCGGGGCGCTTTCACTGTGTGCTGCATCTGTGAGGCTGGGTCTGATGGTGCCGTGCAAGTCCATAGTGGGGGTATTCCCTTCTGCCGCCTGCGTGGGATAATGAGTCTATCGGGATCCTGAGGACTTGTGGAAACTGTGTGGTGGTTTCTTTTGAACCTATAGTCTTTTAACATCTTTGGACTATTTTTACAGTGCCCATGGTTTGTTTTTTATCAGTTTAGGTATTGTTTGCACTGTTGTAACTATGTGGTTTTGTGTAGGTTTTGTAGCTTTAGTTTTTGGTTTGTTGGGTGGTAGAGTTGGTCTCCTGACTTGGTGTGTCTGGGTAGTCTTGTTTTGTCTGGTGGGTTTGGAGCTCCTTTCCGGGGAATGTGCTAAGATGGTAGTGTGATATTAATATGCAGCTGCCTCTCCGGACTCTGGATTTGAGGATTGCCAAATGTTATGTGGATTTTCTGGTGTAGTCTGTTTTGTCATGTGCTTTTGTCATATCATTCTGGAGGAACATTGTTTCATTTTTTAACTGCTTTGCATTTGTGGTTTCTAAATGACAATAAACCAAAATTCAATTCAATTGATGCTTTCCAAAAGCTCCTGCACTTCCTCTTTCTTAATATCTACATGCTCAGACTTTTCAGTCTGCTGTAAGTCATCCCTACAATTGCCAAGATCCTTTTCCGTAGTGAATACTGAAGCAAATTACTTATCAAGTACCTCTGCTATCTCCCCCAGTTCCATACACACTTTTCCACTGTCACACTTGACTGGTCCTATTCTCTCACACCTCATCTTCTTGCTCTTCACATACTTATAGAATGCCTTGGGGTTTTCCTTAATCCTGACCGCCAAGGCCTTCTTATGGCCCCTGCTGGCTCTCCCAATTTCTTTCTGGAGCTCCTTCCTGCTGTCTATCATTACCTAACTTTTTGAACCTTTCATAAGTTCTTCTTCTTGACTAGATTTACAACAGCCTTTGTACACCACAGTTCCTGTACCCGACCATCCTTTCCCTGTCTCATTGGAACGTACCCATGCAGAACTCCACACAAATATCCCCTGAACATTTGCCACATTTCTTCCATACATTTCCCTGAGAATATCTGTTTCCAATTTATGCTTCCAAGTTCCTACCTGATAGCCTCATATTTTCCCTTACTCCAATTAAACACTTTCCTAACTTGTCTGTTCCTAGTCTTCTCCAATGCTATGGTAAAGGAGATAGAATTGTGATCACTATCTCCAAAATGCTCTCCCACTGAGAGAGCTGACACCAGACCAGGTTCGTTTCCCAATACCAGATCAAGCACAGCCTCTCCTCTTGTAGGTTTATCTACATATTGTGTCAAGAAACCTTCTTGGACACACCTAACACACCTAAACTCCACCCCATCTAAACTCCTCACTCTAGGGACATGCCAGTCGATACTTGGGAAATTAAAATCTCCCATCATGACAACTCTGTTATTATTACACCTTTCCAGGATCTGTCTCCCTAGAGTTATTGACCCCTTCCTGTTCCTCACTTCCACCCACAGAGACTCCGTAGACAATCCCTCCATGTCTTCCTCGTTTTCTATGGCCGTGACACTACCTCCAATCAATAGTGCCATGCCCCCACCTCTTTTGCCTCCCTCCCTGTCCTTTCTGAAACATCTAAAGCCTAGCACTCGAAGTAACCATTCCTACCGCTGAGCCATCCAAGTCTCTGTAATGGCTACAACATCATAGCTACAAGTGCTGATCCACGCTCTAAGCTCATCCACTTTGTTCATAATACTCCTTGCATTAAAATAGACACATCTCAAACCATCTGTCTGTGTGCGTCCTTTCTCCATCATCTGCCTATCCTCCCTCTCACACTGTCTCCAAGCTTTCTCTTTTTGTGAGCAAACCTCCTCTTCTCCAGTCTCTTCAGTTTGGTTCCCACCCCCAAGCAGTCCTAGTTTAAACTCTCCCCAAAAGCCTTAGCAAACCTTCTTGCCAGGATATTAGTCCCCCTGGGAATCAAGTCCTTGTACAGGTCACTCCTGCCCCAAAAGAGGTCCCAATGATCCAGAAATCTGAAACCCTGCCCCCTGCTCCGATCCCTCAGCCATGTATTTACCCTTCACCTCACTCTATTCCTATACTCACTGTCACGTGGCACAGGCAGTAATCCCAAGATTACTACCTTTGTGGTCCTGCTTCTCAGCTTCCTTCCTAACTCCCTGTAGTCTGTCTTCAGGACCTCTCTCCTTTTCCTGCCTACGTCGTTGGTACCAAAATGTACCACAACCTCTGGCTGTTCTCCTTCCCACTTCAGAATATCATGGTGCGATCTGAAACATCCCAAATCCTGGCACCTGGGAGGCAAACTACCAACCGAGTTTCTTTCCTGCATCCGCAAAATCACCTGTCTGACCCCCTAACTATAGAGTCCCCTATCACTGCTGCATTTTTCCTTTCCCTACACTTCTGAGCCACAGGGTCAGACTCTGCTAGATGTGCAGCCACTGTTGCTTCCCCCAACAGTACTCAAACAGGAGTATTTATTGTCAAGATGTACAGCCACAGGGGTACTCTATAGCCTCTGACTCCTGCTCATCTCTCTCCTGACTGTTACCCACTTATATATCTCCCCAGGCCCCGGTGTGACTACCTGCCTATAGCTCCTCTCTATCACCTCCTCACTTTCCCTGACCAGACAAAGGTCATCGAGCTGTATTCCCAGTTCCCTAACTCAGTCCCTAAGGAGCTGCAGCTCGACACACCGGGTGCAGATATGGCTGTCTGGGAGGCTGGGAGTCTCCAGGACCTCCCACATCTGACTCCAAGCACAGAACACCAGCCTCACACACATACGTCTTGATTATATTCTACGCAGGCAACCTACCTCGCCTCCACCTGTTACCGCCAATGTCTTCCTGCTCTGTCTCCATCTACTACTTTGCCCACTCCTGCAACACCCGCTCTATAAGGTGTCTCCTTTCAAACTCCCCTCGCTGTTCTCACTGGCTGATGTCTAGGCGCTTGTGCAGTGTTGCCCTGATCAAACCACTGAGGAAATAAAGTCGGGGTAATGTGATTTATTGATCAGGGTGTTGGGGACTGGAGTGATTTCAGTTTCAACTTTGGCAAAATGGAGGGTTATTTCACCACCACTATTATTTGTGGGTTTAGTGACAATATTAGATTTGCATCAGAGAACTGAGTGCTTCAAGATGAAAATGGAATTCAGTCAGTGTGTAGAAAAATGAACTTTGCTAATATCAGTCCAGCTGCCAGCAAAGAGCTGGAGACTGGAGGTGTGCAAATAGATGCAATGAGAAATCTGATCTAGGGAAAGAGCACGCTCCTTATGGGAAGAAGGAAGATTGGAATCCCTTCGAAAATCAAGAGTGAGGAAATCACTCCTCATAATGTAGGGGCGTAAGGGGATGAAGCTAATGGGAAAAATGGTGGAGATTCAGAGTAGATAATGAAAAATAGGAAATAGCAAGTTGTAAGTAAGTTATTATAAAGTTCAAAATAAATTTTATTATCCAAGTACGTGGAAGCCATCATATACAAGATTAATTTTCTTGCGGGCATATTCAATAAATCTACAGAATAATAACTATAGACCGCCCAACTGGGGCATTCAGCCAGAGTTCAGAAGATAACAAACTGTTCAAATGCAAAAGAAGAAACAATAATAGTAAATAAGCAATAAATATCAAGAACTTGAGATGAAGGGTGAGCCCATAGGTTGTGGGAACATTCCAATGAAGGGGCAAGTGAAGATATCCCCTTTGGTTCAAGAGCCACAAGTATCTTGTTAGAAATTTGTTTTACTTGTTTGCTATGATGTCTGACAAACCATGTCCTCTGTGTAAATCTCGGTTTGACAGAAACTGCAGTGCCGCAAGTATTCCCCAAAAATACACAAACATATTAATTGAAAGCTAGACACATTAAGCTATCTCTCTATGTGCCCCTGCAGATTTCAGTTAATCTAGGACAATAGTTTGCTTAATTTGAACTGAATGTGCCCGCATTTGGTGAAGCACATTTCCTCCACTTGGGCATGTTTGGGTGGGAGTCAAGATAAGGGATTAGCCATTCAGAACAGAGATAACAACCCCAAGGGCAGTAAATCTTGGGAGTTTTTCCTCCAAAAGCAGTGGAGGCTCAGTCACAGATCACATTTATTCAAAGTAGATTTGTTATCAAAGAATGGATAAATTATACAACCCTGAGATTTGTCTGCTCACAGGCAGCCACAGAGCAAGAAATTTGAAAGAATGTAGTTAAGATTGTTAGTAATCAATGGTAACAAGCCCATGCAGGAAAGTGGCAATGAGGAGCCAGGTGGCCTCTATATGTGAATCAGACAATTCTCAAGTTTACTGATTGATTTTGAACTTAACTTGAACAGAAAAATTACTTAAAGAGTCAGGAAGTTTACACAATTGTACTTTCAATAAAAACAATATACTCCAAGTCAGGTTAAATAACAACTGCAAGGGAAGAAATGGTTAACATTCTAGGTTGCTAACTTTTCCCTTTCTTTCTTTGAAACGTTAGTTGCTGTTTGTTTATATTTACTTATTTACACTTTTCAGACTACGAGATTGCATGGGCAATACTTCTGACTCTGAATTCGCTTCAAGACATCATGTCAGATTTTAAATCTGGTAAGGACCAACCGCTTGAACTCTGAACTTGAAACAGAGAGTGCTGAGAACACTCAGCACATCAGGTAACACCAATTGCAGAGAAACATTAAGCTAGTGTTTGTATCTTAAACAAGATATTAAAACATTTTGTACAGCCATTTCTGTGGAATATTTCTGTACGTAAATTAGCTGACATCTTTTTTTAATCTAATCAGAGTTAAAAGTACTTTTTTGAATGTGGAAGATGTTGTATGGACACAGATTTCACCTATGTATCTTTTCCCTTCCCCACAGAAATACACCAAAAGCTGCAACATCTTGAAGAAGAAAAGTTAGCCTTGCAGAAACGAGAGAGTCTCATTAAGAACTTGGCAAAGTTAGCCCACTCACTGACTACCCAAGCTAAGAGATAGCAGTGACTGCTCCAAGCTGGTTGCTAAACTGCCTTGCTTCATACAGGAAACTATATTTGTTTTGAGAAAAGCCATTGAGTGCATTGACAATGGAACTGAAGTAAACCATGACTGCAGAGATTCTTGGGTTTTAAGTGCAAAGCATCTAAGAAATAATTTTGACCAGCGCTACTTGCACTTGACTCACTCCAGAGCCATCTTTGACAAGACTTCCTGGTGGGGCAGGTGTCTCCTATATTAGGCAAGAGCCAGTGAATCTACATAAAGCAACATCCTATGATATACAAAGGTCTGTGATCTGATTTTTACTGTTACTTAGGAGGACTGAGACAGACAATTGCAGAGCAGAATATTTCCTCTCTGCAGAAATTTTGAAGTCTGTGACGTCCCTGAGGAGCTGGCCACTGGAGTACCTGACCACTTGGTGCCCTGGAATTGCAGCTGATTTCCATCTCTGTCTTCCAGCCTGCTGTCCAGTTAGTTACCCTGATATTTATCAGTAAAAGTGCAACTCATCGTACATCCTGCAGAAGACCATTAAACATATTGTGTTTCTTGCCAATAGGCAGTAGATAAACTTTGTAGAAGAACCCTTGGTCTAGGCCATACGATCATCTACTGGCCAAACATAGCAACTGCTGAATTAACGGTAGGGCTTCCATTCTAAATATCTACAGTCATAATTTCACTATTTGACATAACCAACATTCACAGCAATGCTTTTATATCGAAGTTCAACTAAAATGCATTATAAGCGCAGGATATAAATAACATTTATATACAGAAAACCACACTTCCATTCTTGTTAATGAGGTGTCCTAATTTTTTTTATTGCTTATTAAAAGCTGTAGGCTATTCATATATAAATGCAAGTACCTTTCTCCCATGCCTTTCAAAATAACTGAACATGTAACATAGAAATCTGTGACACATTACAGGCCCTTCGGCCCACAGTGTTATGCTAACCATGTAATCTACTCAAGAAACTGCCTGGAATTTCCCTACTGCTTAGCCCTCTATTTTTCTAAGCTCCATGTACCTAAGAGGCTCTTAAAAGACCCTATTGTTTATTGATAAACATGTGAATCATAGATCACATGGCCACTCAATCCTTCTCCAGCAATTAATGAGATTATGGCTCATCTGATTGTAACTTCCCTTTCAATTCATTTCTGCCCATAGTAACCTTTCATCCTCTGCTTTTAAAAGACTTTTGGGGCTCTCAGAAGAATATGTGTTTCAGCTCTGTCTTAAATGAGCACCCTTATTTTTAAACAGTGACACCAAATCCTGGATTCTCCGACAAGAGGAAATCTGGATTCCACATTCATCCTGTCAAGACCCTATTCACCTTTTTTTATCTCCAGCAGATACAAGCCTGGCCTGTGCAACCTTTTCTCATAAGATAACCTGCCCAATCCAGGGATTAATCTAGTAAAGCTTCTCCAAGATGCTTTTAATACATTTCAGTGTGGTAGCCCTTCGGATTCGAAGAAGACACACTGACATACAGTTCATCTGTGAACACGGAGGTCTTGCTGATTCTGGAGTCAATTTCTTTGTCCAAAGACCCATCACCTAAGATGATGCTTCCTAAGTATTGGAAGCTGTTTACATTTGTCAGCGGGGTATCGTCAACAGTGATTTTTGGTTCTATGGGGTTGGTGTTTGGCACGGACTGGTGAAGTACTTCAGTCTTGTTCGGCTGATAGTGAGGCCAAAGGGCATAGCAGCATCTGAGAATTTGTTCAGCATCAACTATAGATCACTGTCTTTGTGCGCCAGGAGCGCACAGTCATCAGCAAAGAGGGTTTCTTGAATGACTGTATGGAGGCACTTCGTCCGTGCGTTCAATCGGCGAAGGTCAAAGAGAGAGATGTCCAGTCGTACCTGATGTACACTCCCTCCTTCAGACCTTGGACAGCATGTGACAACATGCAAGTGAAGAACAGACTGAACAGGACTGGGGCTAGTACACAGCCCTGCTTCACCCCATTGGAAATGGCAAATGCAGCTGACGTTTCACCACTGCAAAGGGGCTGTCCTGTCATTCCGTCCTGGAGCAGCTGAATCATCTTCACGAATTTCCTCAGGCATCTGTAACGTCCCAGGATGATCCAGAGAGCCTCCCTGTTTAAAGTATCAAATGCCTTTGTCATGTCAATGAAGACAGAGTTAAGAGGCTTGTTCCGCTGGACACACTTCTCCTGGACTTGCCTCATGGCAAATATCATGTCTACTGTACTCCGTTCTGGCCCAATTCCGGGGCAAATGGAAATGAACACACGTGGCCTTCCCACCGGCTTTCGCTTTTACGGGATCGCTAGCGTTTCTTCTGGTGCGTCTGAGGGGCTGTTCCCACAGACCCTCTTTTATCCTGACTCACAGGGTCTCAGATGTCAATCAGGTTGGGATGATGCAATCCCTCCACCAACCCCTCCCCCCCCCGGTTCATTGCCTGGGGGCTTCAATGCATCGTACAGGATTCAATACACAATTCCGTCTCCAAGAGACAATAGCCAGTATCAATGGTTCCGCCTTTCAGAGGCCAGGACACATTCCAAACTCTTTGTGGATTCTGCATGTCTTCCTCTCATTTCCTGGGTCTCCTGAACTGACTCAATAGTGATCTTGCAATTCTCAAAAAGGAGGGGGCTACCCTGCACCCTTCGGCCCCTCAGAGCTGTGGCACATTCGTAACACCCCCTTTCTTCAAAGCGTTTTCACCAGCAGTGAAAACGAAGTAGTACAGAGTCTTACAGGATTTTAGAATCTAACACAATACAAAAGTCTTTTTTTTTTTACAGAGTAATATAGTTATACATTCAATTCAGCATTTAAACAGTTAACGATTACAGTGTCACTTCCTTTAATATCTTAACATCTTGTACCTTACTAAAGTCTTGTAGCATTAGACTTCAGTTTAATAACCACCTATTTTTATTTCTTTCCTTCAGCAAACAAAAACTAAAGAGTTGTGATCTTAGCTTACGTGTATACTACAAAAGTTCATGCAAATACTAATCTTTATGTTGCTTTCAAACTTAACAGGCAGGCTTCCATGGGGTTGTCTTTATTACTCACATGCTTTGTCGAAATCCCGTAAAACCGGCTTTTGCTATTCAAAAATGGCGTCCCCATTAACCCTCGCCTGTTTTCCGGTTAATTCCCACGTGGGGAGCTTGGGCCCCCTGGCGAAATAGGTTTTCCTCTGCTCCTTCCATAAGAGTTATTTTATCAACAATGTGTCCGAAACTTAGACCATCTTCTGAATTTCCACCCAATTCTTTAATTTTACGCAAGTTGCTAGTTTTCTCTTCAGGACCCTTCAGACTATTAGTTTTCAGTTCGAACTCTTTGTTCAAACAGCATTTCAAATTCTGCCTTTTCACACCACACTCTGGAATAACAATAGCGTGTGGGGCCCCCGTCACCTTCCAACTCAATCTGTAAGTAATCCACAGGCTTTGTGGTATCACACCATTGTCTCTGTAGCCTGGTGGCTGCCTTTGATATCAATCCAGCCTTTAAATTTTCTTCATTCAATTTGGGAACTACATATTTCCCGTTTCCTTCAATAATAATATTAATTTCCCCACTTTTGATCTCCGCATTAACTTTTAACACACCTTCGAGCACAAAACACCTGGGAACTCTCACTTCCCACTATTACCAAGGTTAACCCTTTCTTCCCTGAATCAATTCTATCTGACCCACAAGGACTGCATTCCTTTTCAACTGAATCAAATACCTCAGACTTTTTCTGAGCTCCGTTACTAGGTTCAGTACCACGTGCATCCACATCTTGGACACACTCAAACGGGACATTTGCCTCTTCCAGGCTTTCAATACCCGTACCCGGTCCAAATTCTAAACTCCCCTGATTATCCCAGCTACTCTCTGGGCAACTCCCTTCCGGAGTAAATTCAACCCCGCAGGCTGAAACAACCTCATCTGCCAACCCAGCAGACTTCTTCAAGGTAAGGGCACTCTTTTCAGCTAGGGCTGCCCTCATTTCATTATCGGGAACACCTTTAGAATTTTCAACTTCTTCAAACAGTTCTACCAAACCAGACAGATCATCCATGTCCAACTCTGGACCTCTTAACAGCTCTATCTGTTTCTCATCTTTATCTTCTGCCTCTAGAACTTTTCTCCTCGCTAAGAGCAGGTCTACCTCCTCTCCCTTACTCTCTTTCACTTTACTACTCTTCGTTTTACCACCCTCTAAACCCTCGTGGTACAGGGTCAGTAGAAACGTCTGGGCCAAATTGGAACTGGCTGGATTTAAACTGCTCCCTTTCTCAGCTGCCTTTCTCGACATGCTGCGAGTGATCGCGCATGCGGGATAGATCTTGGAATCTAGGGGGGGTGCTGCATCATTCACCGGCTGGCTTGTCAGCGTCATTGCTGACCAAACCTTACCACCGCCTAAATCGTTACCAGGAAGGACGTCCGCGTCAGTTCTCGGGAATTCTGATCGCACCCCTATTTCAACTGGTCCAGACACCAGCTCACAATCCATAATGATCCTATGCAAGGGTACCATTTCCATCCCTTTTCCTATTCCTTTCACAGCTACCATTCCCGTCTTGCGACCAAAATCTAGTACCTTACTGCTGATCAATGATAGTTCAGCCCCCATATCTCTCCAGATCCGTACTGGAACTGGTGTGTCTCCCTCCCTCATAGACACGGTTCCGTTTGTCATACAAGTCTCAGACCCTTCTCGTACTCTGTCCACCTGGGGATTTCTTGTCGATTTACTGATTACCACAGCACATCTGATAGGGACCGCTGCTTTCCCTTTTCCTGTCTCTTTCCTCGGAGCAAAGCACCTAGATGCAATATGCCCCCCCCCCTTTCCACAATTAAAACAGGTCAAGCCCGGAAATTTCTGGCCGTCTGCCCTCTCCCCCTCAATCTTACCACTAGCTCCCGGCGGGACCTCTGCCTCAGCCGGCGGGCTTTCTCAATCGTTTCCACGGTCTCTCTGGGAACTTTTATTCGAAGAAAACTTTGACTTGTGGGTTAGGGCATATTCATCTGGGAACCTAGCAAATTCTGAGATGGACTTATTCGGCTTCTCATTCAAATACATCCGGATATCCTCCGAAACACAACCTTTAAATTCCTCAATCAGAATTAACTCCCTGAGATGCCAAAAATCCTCTTCCACTATCTCTGCTGTGCACCAACGGTCGAAGAGAACACCCTTCTCATAGGCAAACTCAGTCTGATTCCACCCTTTCTTTAAATTTCTGAACTTTTGTCTATACGCTTCAGGTACTAACTCATAACTCCGGAGAATGGCTGCCTTTACTTTGTCATAACTCTCCTCCTCTTCCTCCTCCATGGACAACGTCGTATATGCCCGCTGTGCCTTCCCTTTTAACACACTTTGTAGCAACGCCACCCACTGGTGGCGTTTTCAAAACGCAAGAAATAACTATCAACATCCATCTCCTCGAACAGAGGTACTAACCTCAACTCCCGACTAAGATTAAACCACTCCTCTCGGTCTGACCCCTGAACTCGTTGCTCTTGCCTTAACTTCTCCATCTCCAAGTCATGTTTCCTCTGTTTCTCTGCCTCCCTCTCCTTTTCTCTCTCCCTTTCATTCTCCTTCTCAGCTGCTTCCAGCTGCTTTAACTTAATTGCATGTTCCAACCTTAATTTCTCCAACTCTAACTGAGCCGTCCCACTAGCTGGTACCTTTTCAGGGATATTTTCCAATACCTCAGCTGCAAAAACATTCTTCCTAATATAATACTGAGTTATTGCCCTTCACACCTCCTGCTTTTTCATGGACAACCTCACCTCTGCGAGGTTTAGTCCCTTCGCCAAATTTATCAAGTCTGATTTGGTGGCCGCCTCTAGCGCCTCCAGAGTCGGGTTTTCTATAAATTCATCCACGTCCATCTTTGCTGGTTTCCTGTCTGGCTACCCGCGTAACCAGATCCAAGTTTGGACTTACAAGCCCGATTCACTGGCCTCCCAATTTGGTGTCAAATCCTGAGACGAGAACCCCAATTGTTACGTACCCCATAACTGGGTCACTTACCAGCAAAGATAGAGAGGTCCATTGAAGTCTGATGGTACTATTTTTAACAGAATTTATTGATAAAAATAAACAAAAATAATATCAATGCAAACATACAGATAATATACGTCGTCAATACTAAATCTAAAAGCACGGGTATAATAATAATCGATAAGGAATAGCTCTATCGTTGTCTAGGGGATAATGTATTGTCCGATGGAAATATAAAAGTCACTTTAGTTCATTCAAGCTGCAGCTTGTTGGTTGGAGAGAAAGACTGGTTAAAACTTGCCCATTCCTTTTATGATGTCAATCCTTCGAGAGTCGTTGGGAGTTGATTTCCCCGTTGTTAGCTAAAAAACCATTCTTCCGTGGTAAAGGCCCACTGATTCTGTGGCAAATGGAAATGGACGCACGTGGCCTTCCCACCGGCTTTCGCTATTACAGGATCGCTAGCATTTCTTCTGGTGTGTCTGAGGGGCTGTTCCCACAGACCCTCTTTTATCCTGACTCACAGGGTCTCAGATGTCAATCAGGTTGGGGTGATGCAATCCCTCCACCAACCACCCCCCCCCCCTCAGTTCATTGCCTGGGGGCTTCAATGCATCGTACAGGATTCAATACACAATTCCGTCTCCAAGAGACAATAGCCAATATCAATGGTTCCGCCTTTCAGAGGCCAGGACACATTCCAAACTCTTAGTGGATTCTGCATGTCTTCCTCTCATTTCCTGGGTCTCCTGAACTGACTCAATAGTGATCTTGCGATTCTCAAAAAGGAGGGGGCTACCCTGCACCCTTTGGCCCCTCAGAGCCTTTGGCACCTTTGGCACATTTGTAACAATAGCATTTTCAGCTTTCCTAATCTTGTGCTACAGCTCAACTCCAATAATTTGTAAATCATGCACTAGGGCACCTGCATCTCTGATTGCCAGAGTCCCTCACCAGTAAATAATAAGACTACTTGGTTCTCTTTAGTATAGATTTTTTTTAAATCACATTTTCCCCTCAAAATACTCCATTTGCCAGACTTTCTGGACATCTATCGATCAATCTATTTTCCTTCATAGCCACAATGTTGATCTCAAAACTGACCTTCATTATCTTGCCATCAACAGCAATTTGACACACATGCCTCATTAGAAGAATAATTTGTATAAATAGAGAGCCTAAGATGATCCCTGTGGCACACTGTACCACCTTGTCTACGATAAAGAGACCCATTTTTGTCTGCTCTGCTTGACAGCCAATAATCTTTCTCATTAATGCTACCTCCTATATTATTTTCCAGAATATTATTTTAAGTGGCACCATCTCAAGTACATTCTGGGTATCTCTGTACAATGGATCTACTTTACTAATGCAAGACTAATCAAACGTTTTTTGTTTTAACAGAACTGTTGACTCTGCCCCCTAACAATTTCTCTGACATACTGTTAAGCTAACAAGCTTGTATTTTCCTGTTTGTCTCCTTCCGGTTTTGCATTCAGGAGTTACGATTGTTATTTTCCAATTTATTGAAATTTTCCTCAGTCTTGAAACTGGCTCAGTAGCCATTTCTATTAAGAACCTAGGATAAGTTTAATTCAATGTTATTGGTTGATGGATCTTTGACCTGAAATATCAATTTCTAAACAAAATATTTCATTTCATGTAATTGTGCTTCTTAGCACAAAAAAGATTTGTACTAAATCAGCATGAACAAGTTTATACATTTTGATGCTAAAAGATCTGTGTTTTAATTTTAAAAAGTTTTAAATTACAAACAAAAATTCTGCAGATGCTGGAAATCCAGAATAACACATTCAAAATGCTGGAGGAATTCAGCAGGTCAGGTAGTATCTATGGAACTGAATGAACAGTTAACAGTGTGGGCCAAGACCCTTAATCAGGACTGGAAAGGAAGAGATGTGAAGCCAGAATAAGAAGGAGGGGGAGGGGAAGGAGTAAGGTGACAGATGAGGCCAGGTGGGTGAGGGAGGGGTGATGAAGTAAGAAGCTAGTTAGTAGATCACAGGTTCAAAAGCTAAGGGACTGGAGAAGGAATCTTAATAGGAGAGTAGATCATGGGAGAAAGTGAAGGGTGGTGGGGTCACCATCAGGTGGTAGATGGGTGAGAGGGGAGCCAGAGTGGAAAATGGAAGAAGAGGGAAGGGGATGGGGGGGGGGGGAATTACCGAAAGTTGAAGAAACCAATATTCATGCTATCAATTTGGAGGCTACCTAGACAGAATATGAGGTGTTGATTTCATTGTGGCAGTAGACCAGGCCATGGAACTACATGTCGGCATGGGATGGAGATTGGAATTAAAATGGTTGGCCGCTGGGAAAATTGCTGCGAACGGAGCTTGACAAAACAGTCCCCCAATCTATGTCGGGTCTCACTAATGTACAGGAGGTTGCATTGGGGGCACGGGAGACCATAGACGACCCCAAGAGACTTGCTGGCGAAGTTGTGCCTCACCTGAACGGACTGTTTGGGACCTTGGAAGGAAGTAAATAGGCAAGCGTAGCACTTCCTCTGCTTTCAGGGGGTAAATGGCAGGAGGGAGATTAGTGGAGAGGAATGAATTGATAATGGAATCGTGGTGGGCACAGTCCCTGTGGAAAATGGGGGAAGGGGGAGTGGTGCGGTAGTAAAGATGTGTTTGGAGGTAGGGTCCTGTTGAAGATGGCTGGACAGAACCGCCGTTGCCCTGGTGGGCTCAAGCATGCGCTGCACTAAAAAGCCATCTCGGGGGCCTTCTACAAATTGCCTCTCTTGGGATCCAGCACTAACAGGATTTTCCCAATCGACCTGCTTATTAAAATCCTCCACGATGATCACCACACTGTCCTTTTTACATGCCCTTTCCATCTCCCGTTGTAATTTGTAGCCGTCATTCTGGCTACAGATCCCATCGGAGTGTTTTTACCCTTGTAATTTCTTAACACTACTGGCGTGTACTGTTCAGCTGGGTCTACAACAAATCAGTGGATCACATTATTAATGCATTTATTATTGTACACACAAACATTTGTAAGTTTGCTCACCCATGGGCTTTTGTAGATCCACTTCGTTACGTTGCGTTTTTCAAGTTACAAATTCATAAAGAATTCGTTTGGCATGTAACCTGAACATTCTTGCCCAATCAGAGCACACGCCTCCTTTCTTGGATAAAATAAAGTCGAAAACCATTTGGTTTTTCAGTGCTGCTCTGCAAACCGCCACCAATTCTGTCTACAATTTAGATATTGCTTTGTTGGGTTTGATCGAAAGCACATGCAGTTTCATTTGCTAAATTTTCCTTTGCTGGTGTCACATTAATTAGTACCTGCGCCGTATCAGTTCCCATAGGCCTTCCCCAAGGACAACTCTGAGGTTAGCGCTGTTTTGTATGTAGCATCCTCTAAAACACCTTTTACCGAACTATATCCCCATCCTCCCCCTAAAATTGTTCCGTTCGTCCTTTGCACTAGGCAGGGTCTCTGACTGAGAATGGAAATTGATTCACCTGTAAAGCGTTGCCTACAATAGGTACTAATCCCAAATCACGGGATTATTTTCCTTAACAAATATTTCGCTACTGTGACTGCTCTATTCGCTCCACAAGGAAATGCTTCACCATGGTGAGAACACATCAATAATGACATACTTACACCATTTACATTAACATGATTCGATAAAGTGTAAAAATAGGTCATCTGACGACAGGGTATGAACCAGTTAATTAGGCATTTTTCCCGGATTTTGAAGGTATATCTCACATCTCATAAATTGTCTACAGATTTGTTCCGAATACTCCAGGGCCATGCCAAGTTTAGTTTAATTAATTAATCATTCCCCTCTTTCCCGCATGTGTGAATTTGTGAACTCAGCCGGCAATCCACGGTACCTGGGTCCAATTTGCCTGCGGCGCAATCCGTTTCCTCGGAGTGAAGCCTCATTGTGCTGTTTACAATCCAGCTTTCCCCATACCGTTACTAAAGCCGAATCGTCACGGAAGACCATTAAACCGGCATTAACAACAGGAGAATCAGTAAGGTGCACACGGAATGCTATTGTTCCATGTGGAGGGTCGTGGGGAAGAGCGCCCATAAGAGTTGCACAGCGAGTAACTCAACACTCGGGATCATTGATAACTCGATTTCGTACGCAGCTGGCCAGGCGGGTCAGCATGTGCAAAACAGCTGTCACAACCACGGATTCGGCAGCGCAGGAGGTACGGTAACTGCGCTTGTGAATTTGCACGTGTCAGGTCATTATTATTTAACCGTGATACTGTTTAACTCCATTCTTGTCATCGTAGTGATCGTCGCGACTTGGACAGAGCACAGCAACGCTTTGTTGCTGTTTTGTATTCGGCCTTCCCTGATCTATTGGACTTTCAGATCAACTGACTCTGAAGACCGCGGTATTCGTTTAATATCCTTGTAAGCGGAACAAGATCTACACCTGCCCTTACACTTCCTCCCTCACCACCATTCAGGGCCCCAGGTGAGGCGACACTGCACCTGTGAGTTGGCTGGTGTGGTATACTGCGTCCGGTGCTCCCGGTGTGGGCTTTTATATATTGGTGAGACCTGACACAGACTGGGAGACCGTTTCACTGAACACCTACGCTCGGTCCGCCAGAGAAAGCGGGATCTCCCAGTGGCCACACATTTTAATTCCACATCCCATTCCCATTCTGATATGTCTATCCATGGCCTCCTCCACTGTCAAGATGAATAACTTCCGTTAATGCCCCTCCTCCCCTTCTTACCCCATCCCTGATTTATTTATATTTCTCTCTCTCTGTCCCTCTCACAATCACTCTTTGCCTGCTCTCCATCTCCCTTTGGTGCTCCCCTCCCTCTTTCTCCCTAGATTTCCCGTCCCATGATCCTTTCCCTTCTCCAGCTCTGTATCCCTTTTGCCAATCACCTTTCCAGCTCTTAGCTTCATCCCTCCCCCCGTCTTCTCCCATCATTTCGGTTCTCCCCCTCCCCCTCCCACTTTCAAGTCTCTTATTACCTTTCCTTTCAGTTAGTCCTGACGAAGGGTCTCGGCCCGAAACGTCGACAGTGCTTCTCCCTATAGATGCTGCCTGGACTGCTGTGTTCCACCAGCATTTGGTGTGTGTTGCTTGGTATTCGTTTAATGTTTAGATGTTCTTTTCAGCCGCAGTGTAGGCTTCGTTTTCCTTTGAGAGTTTTAGTTAACGGGTCTGTTTGGCCTAGCGTAACAGCTTTTTTTTAAGTCTGTGAACTATCGACCTGCTTAGTTTCTCTCACTCTGCACTTGGGCCGTATCCGAACCGTGGTGACAGCAAGAGGCTGCTGCTGGAGGACAATCCGATAAACCTCTGGCTGTGGGGTCTGAGCTCTGAAACAAACAGCCGGCCTTCGTCTTTCTCTGTAATTCCGAGTCAAAATGAGCTGAACCATCCATGGTGAACAAAAGGTGAAACTCCTTACAGTCAGGGAGGCTTAAAGCTGGGGCAGAAACCATTACGTTCAAATGCTTCCTCCGCTTCTCGGGTATAGTGGATCTGGTTGACTGGGAAGATATTTTCTGGACGGGCTCAACAATAGCGGCATAATCTAAAACCCAGTGTCTGCAATACCCCGTCAACCCCAGGGAATGCTTCGTTTCCCCACGAGTCCTTGGCTGCGAGGCTTTGGGTAATGCTTCTGTCCGAATCTTTATCAATGACTTTCTATCCTGGGGTAGGGTATGTCCCAGAAAAGTAACTTCTGGCTACACGATCTGGAGTTTCTGCTTTGAAACTTCAAGATCTTCCTTAGCTAGTTTATGTAAAAGGTGGAGGGAGTCCTGCTCGCGGGCTTCCTTGCTTGGGGAAGTCGACAGGGGGTGATCCACCTGCTGCATTAGAGTAAAGGGTCCTGGGGAAACTCATTGCCGTCTTCCGTTTGCAATTTACACGCTAAAATACAGATTGCCTCAAAGCTTTGTATTACTCACTGGTAACTAATCACCTGGAGCAACTCTCTGGAGTCTAGAATCCTCCTTGGACTCATATGTCCCGATATCCTTAACAAAATCCCTTTAGCTGCTGTACCCTGAATGAGGGGAATGGGGTATGTTGTTTTTTTTATTGGTTTTTATTGCCTGTCCCGGCCCCTCCCTCTCCGATAGTAACATGGGTGGGGAGAGAGGATCCTCGTCATAACCATATCTGGACACCTTATCTGCTGCATCGGTCCAATCCATATTAATCCTCTTCCCCTCTTTCAGATTCCGAAAGATATTATTCCTTTCTGTGTAGCAAGTTGGCCCTGCAGCTTTTGTATCTGTCTTAAACACTCTGCAGTCTTTCCAGTGTTACTTTTTTTTCTTTTCATGTACTGATTTCCTGTTCAGGATCAGGGAGACGCATATCCCGTATTTTACTTTGTTACATTTACGTTTACCAAAATTCTAACAGCTTACCAGTTTTCACTACATCGTCCAGAAGGGTTTAGTAAATTTCAGCATTTAGTTCGGGCGCCCGGTGTTCCTGACGTCTTTTAGTTATTGGATAGTTTACTAATCTTTTTTCACATTACCTCAGAAAATTTTCACGCGTCCCAGACGCTAGATCGATCTCTTTCAAAGTTTCTGTCGTCACACCACCGTGTCGGAATCGTGACGTGAGAAACTGATCTACCCATTATCATAGCGTTGATCGCAGTGTATAGGGCGAAAAAGAGACAAAACCGAAGTCGAACTGCGAAGGGTTTAAAAAAACACTTTAATTTTCCCTCGGCTGTTCTGTCCTCGGAATTTCCTGAGTCTCTCTCGCACTTGGACAAGCGTCTCGGTGGAACCTCCAAATTCTGTCAGCTAGGTCTTCCAATATGCAGATACAAACTACAACAAATACGGAGCGGATCACAGCATTAATGAATTTATCATTTTAATTGCAAGGGAAGATGTAACTGCAGCCACGTTTTGCCTGGAAATATAGCTCTCATCTTCTGTTTCAAAGTACTGTTTCTTTTACAAAAGGTCGCTCCATTCATAACATTACATTCCTCTGCTAACTTCATCCTTACCTCGTTCTCACATTTGATCTTTAGAACTTCCATCCTGTTTGCCCTGTTAACAACATCCCCCTCAGGCCATAAAACAAATTGCCTGGTATCAAAGAAGATAGTTTATTCCCATATAACACAAACACACAAAATGCTGGTGGAACGCAGCAGGCCAGGCAGCATCTATAGGGAGAAGCGCTGTCGAAGTTTTGGGGCCGAGACCCTTCGTCAGGACTAACTGAAAGAAGAGATAGTAAGAAATTTGAAAGTGGGAGGGGGAGGGGGAATCCAAAATGATAGGAGAAGATCGGAGGGGGAGGGATGAAGCGAAGAGCTGGAAAGGTGATTGGCGAAAGGGATACAGAGCTGGAGAAGGGAAAGGATCATGGGACGGGAAGCCTGGGGAGAAAGAAAGGGAGAGGGGAGCACCAGAGGGAGATGGAGAGCAGGCAAGGAGTGATTGTGAAAGGGACAGAGAGAGAATAAAGAGAGAAGGGGGAGATATTAAATAAATAAATAAACAAATAACGGATGGGGTAAGAAGGAGAGGAGGGACATTAGCGGAAGTTAGAGAAATCCATGCTCATGCCATCAGGTTGGAGGCTACCCAGATGGAAAATATTATTTTTATTATATTATTATTCTCCCCCCCCCCTTTTTTTCCTTTCTCTGTCCCTCTCACAATCACTCCTTGCCTGCTCTCCATCTCCCTCTGGTGATCCCCTCCCCCTTTCTTTCTCCCTAGGCCTCCCACCCCATGATCCTTTCCCTTCTCCAGCTCTGTATCACTTTTGCCAATCACCTTTCCAGCTCTCAGCTTCATCCCACCCCCTCCGGTCTTCTTCTATCATTTCAGATTTCCCCTTCCCCCTCCCACTTTCAAATCTCTTACTATTTCTTTCAGTTAGTCCTGATGAAGGGTCTTGGCCCGAAACATCAACTGTACTTCTTCCTATAGATGCTGCCTGGCCTGCCGCATTCCACCACCATTTTGTGTGTGGGTTGCTCGAATTTCTGCAGATTTCCTCGTGTAACACAAACACTTTGAAGTTTTCTCACCCAAACCAGCAAAGCACATTGCGATTGCATAGACCCCATTTCGTTATATTACATTTTACAAAAGTCACAAATCCATAAAGACTTCAGGGTTACCACTATATTTCCACACCACTCTTGGGGTTTCTACATCTTCTGAACCTGTGTCACTTTTTTCTAAGGATTTGATTTCATTTTTTATCAGTCAGGACACCCCATCACCTCTGCCTACCTGCCTGTCCTTTTGATACAATGAGTATCCTTGGATGTTAAACTCCTAACAATGATCTTCTCTCAGTCACAATTCAGAGATGAGAACAACGTCATACCTGCCAACCTTTAACTGCGCTACAAGATCATCTGCCTCATTCCGTATACTGTGTGCCTTCAGATGTAACACCTTCAGTCCTGTATTCAAAACCCTTTTTGACTTTGGTCCCCTTTTACACTTAAACTCACCCCACCGACTGCAATTTTGCCCTATTATATTCCTGTCCTTCCTTGCAGTCTCACTGCACACTGCATTTGTATACCAACTGCCCCATCCTCAGCCCTATTACTCCAGTTCCTATCCCCCTGCCAAATTAGTTGAAACCCTCTGCAACAGTTTTGGCAAACCTTCTCGCCAGGATATTGGTTCCCCTTGGGTTCAGGTGTAACCCATCCTTTTTGTACAGGTCATACCTTCCTCAGAAGAGATCCAAATGATCCAAAAATCTGAAACCCTGCCTCCTGAGCCAATTCCTCGGCCATGCATTCATCTATCAAATCGTCCTGTGCTTATCCTGAATGGTGCATGGCACAGACAGCAATCCAGGACTTACTACCCTGATTTTCAGCTTTCTGCCTAACTCCTTATATTCTCTCTTCAGGACCTCCTCTCCTTTCCTACCTATGTCGTTGGTACCAATATGTACATGACTTCAGGCTGTTCACCCTCCCTTTAGAGTGCTGTGGACTCAGTCTGAGACATCCCTGGCACCTGGGAGGCAACATATCATCCCAGTGTCTCTTTCATGTCCACAGAATCAGCTTTCTGTTCCTCTAATTATGGAATCTCCTATTGCTCCTGCACCCCTCTTCTCACCCTTCCCTTCTGAGCTACAGAGCCAGACTCGATATCCGAGACCAGGTTGCTGTGGCTTCTCTCAGTAGGTTGTCTCCCCAGCCCCACCAACAGTATCCAAAGATGTATAGATATTATTGAGGGGAATGGTCACAGGGGCACTCTGTACTAGCTACCTATTCCCTTTCCCTCTCCTGACAGTCACCCAGGTACCTGCTTCCTGCAACCTACCTCCCTGTAGCTCCTGCCTCCTCATTCTCCTATGTGAGATGAAGGTCATCAAGCTGCAGCCCTAATTCCTTAACATGGCCTCTAAGGAGCTGTAGCTCAATGCACTTCGTACTTATTAGGGAGATGGGAGGTCTCCCAGATTTCCCACACCTCATGCAAGGAACATAATACTGCCACCAGATCCATTCTCAGCACACTAGCTATGTATTAACAGAAAAAGAAAACTTGCTAGAAATTTTCTTATTTACTAAGAAGCTCCGTAGTGCTCGCCAAAGCAAGACCGCTCTAACAATGCCCACTCTAACAATGGCTGCTCTGCTCACACCTGATTGCCACCCAATTTTTAAAAAAAGCCAAAAAGCACCCAAGCTCTTTTTAAACCTTGCACTGCATCACCAAAGAATGGCCTGTCATGCTGATTTAGCCACTAAGAAAAAAACCCTGGCCATTTATCAATGAACTGCATTTAAGTTATCAAAACCTGTCAAGTAAAAGCATGAAGATTTTGGATCATAACACTGTACTTAAGAAACAGCGAAATGTTCTCTATATGAATAGCTGATTTGTCCCTGGATGGAAATGCTGTACACTAAACATAAAAATTGTGATAAAATTAGCTCACAGTAAGCAGATTGATAGTTTTTATTTTAAAATTGTATATGTAAAACAATGTAATACTATATAGGTATAAATTAAAAGGTTCATATTGAGACTCTTCTGATAAAGAATCTTTCTGATAAACTGAAAGATCTATGAAGGAGTTCTATCAGACAGAATTCACCAGGGAGGTGTTACAGCAGACGTCTGTAGTTAAGTTTTAGGAATGCCTTTAAAGGGAAGTAGGACAAGGGAGGGAGATATGACAATTGAAGGCTTGGCATCAATCGTGGGGCAATCAAATTCAGAAATGATTAAGGAGGCAAATTGGTAGAAAACATGACTTGGCAGGTTATAGGGCAACTGGAAATCATAAAATGAACTGAAAGCAAAGGACAGAGTTTTGAAATTAAGGTGTTTATTAAATGGGAACCAGTGTAGGGCAGGGGCACAGAGGTGATTGGAGGTAACTGGCAGAGAGTAATGACATGGGTAAAAGTATTTTGCAAGACCTTGAGCTGAGGCAAAACAGGTTGAAACTGTGTTAGCAAAGTGTATAGACATGGATAAGAGCTTTTGTAACAGCTGAGCTAAGGCATGCGTGAGATTTTGTACTGTCACTGAGTTGCAACGAAGTCAATGGAAGCAGCCTATGTGTGATTAGGAGGCTGAGATGGAGACTGTGAGGCCAGTGACTGGGAGACAGAAGCCCAGTGTTTTGCAGAGTGGGGTTATGGTCCAGAGAGCAGTGAAAGGAGCTGTCAGAGAGCAGCTGTTCAGTTCCTGCAGTTATAGATAGCACCAGCCTTGTGAGTACTTCCTGCAATGTATTTTATTTCATGTTCAACAGCTACAGTATTCTATTTTTGGATTACAGAGATGGAAACTGGCAGTCTCCGTGATGTGATCCGAAGCTGACCCTGTGAATTTGCATGACATGGAGTTTCAATTTCAGGCAATAAACGTAGCCTGTGACCAGGGAATGAAATCTCTCACCAGAAGTAAAGTCAGTTGTTTTGGTATTCTGAATATTAAGCAGCAGACTCTTTCTCTCCATCTGAAACCCAGGCTAACTAGAGGGATGCCAGTAGAAGACTATGGCAGGGTCTAAATGAGATCACTGGGTGCAAAGAAAAGGCTGGGAATATCAATAACTGTAGTGCTTCTCTTCCTGATGAACTTAATGTATTCTACGCAAGATTCGAACGAAGAGGAATGTCCCGCCCCCTCTGGATGAACCGGACCTGGTGGCATTGAGATTCATCATCACCGAGGAAGACATTAGAAGAGCCTTCCTGAAGATAAGTCCAAGGAAGGCAACAGGCCCAGATGGCGACCCGGGACGGGTTCTCCGGGCCTGTGCAAGCGAGCTAGCTGGAGTGTTTGCTGACATCTTCAACTGCTCCCTGCTTCAGTCTAAGATCCCTTCGTGTTTTAAGAAGGCAACAATAATCCTGGTTCTGAAGAAAAGCAAGGTGGCATGCCTGAATGACTACTGACCTGTGGTTCTAGTATCAATTGCTATGAAGTGCTTCGAGCGATTGGTTATGGCACACATCAACCATAACTTACCGGTCAAACTCTACGCTTTGCAATTCGCCTACCGGAGCAACAAGTCAATGGCAGATGCCATCTCACTGGCACTACATTCCTCCTTAGAACACCTGGAGAATAAAGACGCATATGTAAGGCTCCTTTTCATCGACTACAGCTCTGCCCTTAATACCATCATTCCAAATAACCTGATTCCTAAGCTCCGGAACCTGGGTCTTAGCACTCAGATCTGCAGCTGGATCTTCAACTTCCTCACAGACAGGACCCAGGCTGTAAAAATAGGGGACCAGCTCTCCTCTACAATCACTCTGAGCACCGGTGCCCCACAAGGCTGTGTACTCAGCCCCCTGCTGTACTCACTGTACACCCATGATTGTGTAGCGAAGCTTCCATCGAACTCAATATATAAATTTGCTGATGACACCATAATTGTAGGCCGCATCTTGGGTAATGATGAGTCTGAGTACAAAGAGGAAATTAAGAACCTAGTGGCATGGTGCGAAGACAATAACCTATCCCTCAATGTCAGCAAGACAAAGGAATTGGTTGTTGACTTCAGAAGGAGTAGCGGACCGCACGACCCCATCTACATCAGTGGTGCGCAGCTGGAACAGGTCAAAAGCTTTAAGTTCCTCGGGGTAAATATCACAAATGAGCTGACTTGGTCTAACCAAGCAGAGTCCACTGCCAAGAAGGCCCACCAGTGTCTTTACTTCCTGAGAAAGCTGAAGAAATTTGGCCTGTCTCCTAAAACCCTCACTAATTTTTATAGATGCACTGTAGAAAGCACTTTTCTAGGGTGCATCACAACCTGGTATGGAAGTTGTCCTGTCCAAGACCGAAAGAAGCTGCAGAAGATTGTGAACCTAGCCCAGCACATCACACAAACCAATCTTCCATCCTTGGACTCACTTTACACCACACGCTGTCGGAGCAGTGCTGCCAGGATAATCAAGAACAAGACCCACCCAGCCAAAACACTTTTTGACCCTCTTCCCTCCGAGAGAAGGTTCAGGAGCTTGAAGATTCGTACAGCCAGATTTGGGAACAGCTTCTTTCCAACTGTGATAAGACTGCTGAACGGATCCTGACCCGGATCTGGGCCGTACCTTCCAAATATCCGGACCTGACTTGCACTACCTTACTTTCCCTTTTCTATTTTCTAATTATGATTTATAATTTAAATTTTTATTATATTTACTGTGATTTGTACTTCAGGGAGCGGGAAGCGCAGAAACAAATATCGCTGTGATGATTGTACGCTCTAGTATCAATTGTTTGGTGACAATAAAGTATTTGTATTTGCATTTTGTATTTGCATCTGGTACTGTAAGCTGGGCGGGTAGTCTGATGACTTTGAAGCAGCAGAGACCATCAGGAGAGGTTAATGTGTGTCAAGGGTTGATATAATCCATGCACTGATGGAAAATGACACAGTTTTCAGATGATGCTGTTAAGATGCGGACATACAGTATATGAACTCAAAGAAAACGAGGTATAATTACAAGATGTAACGGTGTGGATAAGATGCTGTGCAATTCTGTGACTGCTGAGAGTTATATTCGAATGTGACATGGGGCGAGTGTGGTCCAATTCGCTCGATGATGCTGGACCCATTTGAGGGGAATATTAGCAGTGGCTATGTAAGGCTGCAGACAGGGTGAGTTAGGATAGATTACCTAGGATGCTATGAGTGAATTGCATGAGGCATTATTGCAATGTAGAGGATGGAAATCTAACTGGATTTAAACAAAGAATTTCAGGAAGGATGACGGAGGATGCAACGTGTACAAGGATGGTGTATGCAGACAAAGACAACAGGCTCCAAGGTATTTCTTCTGGGCAATTTGAAGGTCAGGGGATTAGTATCAGCCAGGGTGAAAAGTTGAATAAACAAGAGAAAATCTGCAGATGCTGAAAATCCGAACAGCACTCTCAAGCAACTCAGCAAGCCAGGCAGCATCTGTGGAAAAAAAAGCACAGCGGACGTTTCGGGCCGAAACCCTTCCTGAAACATCAGCTGCCTGGCCTGCTGAGTTCCTCCAGCATTTTGTGTGAGAACTGTTTAACAGGAAAAACTGCTGAGGGAGCAAGAGGTGGGTCTTTTGGACAAACTGAGCTTTGAGGGGATGCAGGGAAGAAACCAGAGAAAGATATACCTGTAACACCCTGGATAAGAACATGTTTATTGAATCACTATAGTTATGCTGTTGGGTATTTTATTCTCTGCAGGGTTTTTGTAAAACGCAGAGCATTCTGTTAGTGAAATTTTACAGTCCAGTATTTCGTTTTCGGTTAAGACAATAAGTCATTTATTTACTTAGGTACGTTTTATCAGCCAGTCGGGCTTGTGCTGATAACATTCTGTCCATTGAGATGCCATGGGACCCTGGAGAGAGATTAGTGGCACCCAATTTTTGGGAGAACGTGGGTTTTTGGGGTCATTTTGTGGGGGCTGAGGGAGAAGTGAGGTGCGGAGAGGAGCGCAATGGACGATGCTCACGGGACCCTGCCAGAAGGAGAGATACTGGTGTAAGAAATTCTTTGTGCAGACAATTGGTTCCATGGAGGAAGTGCCAATACTCCTGATTTAGCCAGTCAAGTCGTAACAGGCCTTCGAAGAATGTTCGATGCATGGCTGGTGTCTTCCACGCGGAATGTGAGTTCAGTACTGTGAGAGAATAAAGCGAATCACACGTCTACGCAGCAATGAGCTCCGTTTATGTGCACGTTCACATGGTTTAACTGTATGGACCCCGTTTCTGTTACTGTTTGTTAAAGTTGAAATATTTGTAAATAAACTTCCACTGGAAGTTCATGTCGGAGTAAGTTTCGTTATTTCCTGGTGAATGGTAACTTGTGCATGGGGCCGTGTTTATACAGCATTCACTTCGTTCGAACTTTCCTGCTTGTGCTGAACCCGAATCATTCCAACCCCGGAAATGGGTAGTTTATTGGAAAAAGCTGTCCCAGGCATTGCTGAGTCACGTGGCTGTTAGTCAGAGATAGCCAATGAGCCACGGGAGAGGGTTTCATACCAAATAGTCCATAATTCTAGAACAGAATAAGTGCACCCACCCACCCCCACTCCCCAAGCCTTGTAAAATCTTATGAAGTGCTACCATACAAATTAAGGATTGAAAGTGTAAACAAATGGACATTAAGAGTTTAGCCATTCTTCTTTCAAATTACAGCCGGAACTTTCCCTTGATTTTGTGACATTAAAATTGTGCTTAACTTCACCCAGGCTTGGGGAATGGGGGTGGGTGGGTGCACTTATTCTGTTCTAGAATTATGGACTATTTGGTATGAAACCCTCTCCCGTGGCTCATTGGCTATCTCTGACTAACAGCCACGTGACTCAGCAATGCCTGGGACAGCTTTTTCCAATAAACTACCCATTTCCGGGGTTGGAATGATTCGGATTCAGCACAAGCAGGAAAGTTCGAACGAAGTGAATGCTGTATAAACACGGCCCCATGCACAAGTTACATGGGAAGATCACCCACGGAGGAGTTAATGCCACCACACAGTGAAATTCTCAAACTGCAGAGCAACCTATTCTTCACGTGCAGAACTTGAATCTGCAAATGGAAAATAAATCCACGGTGTTTACAATACCGTCAGGTTCATTGAGATCATTATACACCGTGCAGGTTTTAAGCTGTTTTTCTTTTTATACTAATCTGGTAAAATATAGTTTGGGCCCCACCAACGTCTATAATTAAATTCAAAGGAATTACCGGAATACGGTTCGAGCAAAAAATTCCTCCACCGAAGCTATGGTAAACTTGTCGTCAGGAGTTGACACAGTGGATTTAGCCGAAAAACCTGTGCCTTTCCAGCTCCGGCTACCCCGACACCATCTCCGTGGAGCTTGTACCTTCTCCCGGTGACCATCCACCGGAAGAAGGTGCAAGTAAGTTGGTAAATTGCCCCTAGTGAGCGGTAGCAATGAGTGGAGTGGAGTTGGTGGGTATGCAGAGAAAATAATGTAGATTTTCGTAAATAGCAGAGGCGTTTTACCGTTTAAGAGAAACTGTAACTACTCCTTTTATTGTAAAGCCAAATGCAGAATATAAAGCGTGGTAAAAAAAATACAGCAGACCAGCCTCTTAAAGTGAACTCCAACTCAACGTCGATGGTTGTGCATTGTGCATGTATTTCCAATCGTTACATTACCACACCGGAACCCTACTACCCTGCCAAAACTGACCAAAACCAGCACCGCCAGCCTTCCCCCAGCTAAGATAGTGTGCGTTATGGCGGACACCAAAGGAGCCGGAATGGGGGTGTGATGGAGTCTGACACCGAGGTTATGGGCCATGGCAGCCCAGAGGTCTGATGTGAATTGGAGACCGTGGTCAGAGGAGCTATCGGACGGGGTGCCAACCCGAGCAACCCAGGTGCTGATGAACGCCCGGGCCATATCTCCGGCCGTCCTCGATGGTAGAGGGATGACCTCTGGCCACCGTGGTGACGAGGGGAACGAAACCCACGGGGAGGGGGCGGGGTAGGAGGACCAACGGGGTCCACTCAACTTGTCGCTCAGAGATCTCGAAGGGTGGCAGTGGTGCCCGAACATGACAGCTAGTTTTTGCCCGCTGGCACAACACAGGCCGCACTTCAGTCACACCGTGCCACACAGATTTTAGTGCAGCCACTTCCTGTGAGGCCTTGCGGCTGGGATGTGGGAGGCCGTGAATGGAGTTAAAAACAGTATGCCTCCAGTTTGCGGGCACAATGGGGTAAGGACAACTTGTTGAGACATCACACAGGGAGATAAAAAAAAAAGTTTCCCTGAACTTAATGCAGCCAACCGCAGGCCCGTGACTGCTGTTCGGTAAGCCTGGACCTCTGGATCAGTAGCTTGGTCGGCTGCCATGTTGACATAGTCAACCCCTCTGGCTGTGAGAGGCAATCAGCCACGGCATTATCTTTCCCCTTGATGTGTTGTATATCAGTTGTGAACTCTGATATGTGGAGTTGCTGCCGTGAAGACCAAAGGTCTGAAATTTTGACCATCACATGCTGGAGGGGTTTGTGCTCAACGAATGTTGTGAAATGGCATCCCTCTAGAAGAAAACGGTAAGGCAGATAGAGACTGAGAAGCTCGCGTTTAAACGCGCTGCATTTCCTTTCAGGTGGGAACGAGTGCAGCTGCCACTCACCGCTGACCAAATGTTCACTCACAGTAGTAATGGCTACGGTGCATCAGGGAGCGGGTGCGCCAGTAGGGCGATCTTGGAAAGAGCTCGTTTGGTGCCATCAAATCGTGTCCACTGGCCAGTCAAGCATGTGATTGAGGGTATTGCCTTTCAGCACACTATACAGGGGGGCCTAAGTTCAGCAACTCACCGAATGAAGCTGTGATAGAAATTCACCATACATAAAAACTCAGTATCGTTAGTAGTGTGGGGTGGTGGGAAATCCATAATAGCAGAGACTTTTGATGGGAGGGGTTTCACACCGACTGCAGATACGCGATGGCTGAGAAAGTCAGTGGTTGACAACTCAAACTGCATTTAGCAGGGTTAATAATCAACCCGCGTTGGCTTCAGTGCTTGAAAAGTGTGCGGAGTTGTGATACGAGTTCAGATTTGGATGTACTGTCCACAGATCTGTCATCCAGGTAAAACAAAAACAAGCCTTTTAATACACAGTCCATCAGCCGTTGGAAAGTCTGTGCTGCATTTTTCAGACCAAACAGCATGCACAGAAACTCAAGCGGCCAAACGGGGTTATCACAACCGTTTTGGGAATGTCATCTGAGTACACAGGCACCCGATGGTAGCCTCTAAGTAAGCCAACTTTAGAAAAAAGTTACTTTTCCAGCTAAACGTGCTTAAAAGTCTTGGATGTGTGGGACTGGGTAACAACCGGGTGTTGTGGCCTTGTTAATCACAACATGGGCGGCAATCACCATCGGATTTAGGGACCATGTGGAGGGTGATGCCACCAGGGGGCTATTCGACCCATGTACAAAGCCAAGTTTTTCCATGTTGGCAAAGTCAGCCTTCGAGGTTGCTAGCTTTTCCAGGTCCAGTCTACGCAGCCAAGCGTGGACTGGTGGGCCAGATGTGGGAATATGGTGCTTGACTCCATGTTTTTGTGACTGTAGTGGGGAATGTGGGCTTGGTGAGGTTTGGGAATTCAGCCAGTGGTCGAATGAACTCCCACACGGTGGTGTAAACGCTTGATAAAGTCGTTGTGGGGAACTTACTGGGGGATCAGTGTAATGACTGAAAGTCCTTGTGGACACCGTGTGCCTCTTTGGCCAGGATGAAGTCCCATGTATAATGTTGCCCACTGAAGCAGGGCGTCACTCACCATGTCCCGGAATTCTGGATCCTTTGCCTTCTGATCAACAGGATATGGTGCCAGCACGCTCGTGTGAGCACCCGTGTCACAGAAGAGGCATCGCCCTGAAAGGGTGTCTGTAATGAACAGTAGACAGCCCTGGCAGCTGGAACCCTCGGCGTTTAGACTGCTGATGTCCTGATGCACTGGCAATGCTGAAGCTACAAGGCGGTCGGCACTTCCTTGTGTTCCGACAAAGCAAGTGTGGTAAAAACAGCATTCTGTTTCACAGACGTGTGTTCGAGGTCCTGCTGACCAGGCTTACTGAAGCAGGGAAAAGAGAAGGGATGATATACCTCCGCCTGGCTGAATGTGGACTATTTACTACATGAATAATTCTTTAAAAAATCAAACAAGGACTGTGATTTCCCAGGAGAGACAGCATGCGGTCCATTAGCTGGGAAGGATTAGGAGAGAAACTGTTAGGCGCGCCCAGACTCCGATAGTCCGCATGTCATAAAGGTGAGACTTCAGCGTGCGACATGTGTTCAGGCGGGTGCACTCTTGCTGTCTGGAACTGCCTGTACTGCGTAGTGTCTGGTGTTACCTGCAGAGATTTCTCTCAGTGCAAATTGGCGCTTGGCTTGTACAAACCAAGTACTGGCATTTTGCTCCCAAATCTCCTGGCAGTTTTAAAACAACTACGTTAGCCGACGTGTTGAATAACTCTGGAACTGGCAGAGGTGTTTTATGTTTAAGGGAAACTGTAACAACTCATTATATTGTAAAAAAAAAGTCAAGCCATCTGAGAACTAATCGTCTAGCCAAAAGAGAGGCAAAAGGTAATGTTCGACGTTTGGTCAGACTCAAATGCATGTCTACTTCACCCAAGGTGCCAAATAGAGCAATCAGAGGGTTAGGTTCTAAGTGGCAATTAAGAATATGGGAAAAGATTTTAAAAAAATCTTCTCTCCAGAATTTCTCTAGACTAGGACAAGCCCAGGACAAATGAATCAGAGAAACCCCACCCACTCATGCTCAATGGCTTAGTGATATGTCCGGTTTAGACCTTGAAAAGATTCATTATTCACTTCTCAATTCAGACATAAAGTTTCATAAAGTGTGAAGACCTTTTCTTGAATACTTTTAATAACTCTTTAGATTAAGTTTATTCTTCTTTGTACTATAATCCCTTACTTTCAGCTTTTTTCCCCATCAGTTTTACAGTTTTTTATGTGAATTACATTATAGTTTGTTAGTAGGCTTTATTTTTTTCTTTTATATATATATTTTGACAGCTCTGTGGGATCGAACGTTCTGATTAATTTTTCTTTTACACATTGGAACGGTTGGCCTGGAGTTTTGTAGTGGGAGGGTGGGGGAGGAGGCTAACTTTATACAATTTTGTTTTGGGTGCTTTTTCCTTATTATTATGAATTATATATTAGATGTTTGTTTTGCACTGTATAAATCTCCATTTTGTTGATTTTTTTTGTAGCTGTATTGTAGAAACTCAAAAAAATTAATAAAACTTCAAGCCACTCCAAAACATCATCACTCCAGACCATATCTTAAAGTGAACTCCAACTCAATGTCAGTGGTTATGAATTATAAATATATTTCCAACAATAATATTACCCTACAATAAAATGGATTTGGGTGGCCAGGATCTGCATAACAATATTTACTTGATGGTTAGCAGCAGACTGTCTCTCTCCGTGACTTCAATTCATACTGACCAACCTTAGAATTCTGTTAAATATAAAAATGTTACTGTTCTGGTTGCCATGGCTACTTCTTGGGGAGCCTGTCAGCTCTTTAAGTTAATGAAACACATCTCCACTTCAAAATGAGTAGTTGGTATCAGACAATTGTTAAAAAGGGGAGTCATTTAGCATTTACTGAAAACAATTTTGCAAAATTTATTCACAAGCATTTCCTTACAGGAAACTGATGCATAATTATTCACACCCAGGAAGCTAACAGTAATCAAACAATAAGCCATAATAGTGCATGTTTTTGTAAAAATTGAATTAAACAACCCTTTATGTCCACTTTATTTGTATTGTTCTGGCAGGGGTATAATTCTATACAACTGAGCTGGATCAGGGATTATACAAGCATTCAATAAGTGCTCAATAAATCATGGAAGAAATATATTTATAAAGATATTGAGAACATCAACCCAGTAAATTCAGTTCCTGAAGGCTCCACATTTACTAGCCCTTCCAATAACTTCTTTCAAGAGATCTCCATCCATTTGCCAAAACGCGTCAGTATTGGTCACAGCAGTCAAATGATTCACACAAAATTTGAAACAAAATTCTTCTAAATCCTACAAAGAAAGTAGAGGATTAAATGATGGTAGCATAGGAAACACTGGAAATATTTTGAGAGATCATTTCCTAGATTAAATATTGCACAACAGTTGTACTTTACAGATCTAGAGAGAGGCAAAGAACACGATGTAACAACTTGCATGTCTGTGGGATGTGGGAGGAATCAAGAGCAGAATCAAGACTGCACCAGATTCTGGACAGAGCTAAGGTTGCAGAAGCACTACCTCTTGTGCCTCTGTACTACCCAACGTCATCCAAGACTAGGCCGCCATCATCTAAACTTGCACCAGGCTATTGTCTTTGAGGTGTAACAGCTCCTGATTAAATAAATGTCTTTGGAGTTGTCAATTCTCCTGTTCTGTTAACTCCTCCATTTCTATAGATCTGATATACTCCATACTCCTTCAGTTCCAATAATAATCATGACCTCAAGTCCCAAATCTTTAAACTCTAACTTCCTTCTCCAAATCACTTTATTTCCTCTTTGAAAAAAAAAATCTGAGCATTTTTTATTTCGTAGCCTTCATATCTATAATTAAATTGTGAGCAGTTTTGGCTCCTTATCTAAGAAAGGATGTGCTGGCATTACAGAAGGTCCAGAGGATGTTCCTAAGAATGATTCCAAGAATGAAAGGCTTAAGGTATGAGGAACATTTGATGTCTCTGGGCTTCTAATGCAGGAGTTTAGAAGAGTGATTGGCGGGGGTGACCTCATTGAAACCTAGTCAGCATGGCTTTGTCAAAGGCAGGTCGTGCCTTACAAAGAAAACCTGCAGCACAATGCAGGCCCTTCAGTCGACAAAGCTGTGCCAAACACGTCCCTACCTTAGAACTATCTAGGCTTTACCCATAGCCCTCTATTTTTCTAAGTTCCATGTAGCTACCCAGGATAGCCAACCTATTGTTTCTGCCTTCACCACCACCGCCGGCAGCCCATTCCACGCACCCATCACTCTCTGCATAAAAACTAACCCGACATCTCCTCAGTACCTACTTCCAAGCACCTTAAAACTACGCCCTCTTGTGCTAGCCATTTCAACCATGAGGAAAAGCCCAACTATCCACATGATCAATGCCTCTCATTATATTGAACACCTCTATTAAGTCACCTCTCATCTGTTGTTGCTCGAAGGAGAAAAGGCTGAGTTCACTCAGCCTATTCTCATAAGGCAAGCTCCCCAATCCAGGCAACATCCTTGTAAATCTCCTCTGCACCCTTTCTGTGGTTTCCACATCCTTCCTGTAGTGAGGCGACCAGAACTGAGCACAGTACTCCAAGTGGGGTCTGACCAGGGTCCTATATAGCTGCAACATTAACTCTCAGTTCCTAAACTCAATCCCACAATTGATGAAGACCAATGCACCATATGCCTTCTTAACCACAGAGCCTGATTGAATTTTTTGAGGATGTGACTAAACACATTAATGAAGGTAAAGCTGTAGATGTATATGGATTTCAGCAAGGCAATTTATAAGGTACCCCATGCAAGGCTTACTTAGAAAGTAAGGAGGTATGGGATCCAAAAGGACATTGCTTCGTGGATCCAGAACTGGCTTGTCCACAGAAGGCAAAGAGTGGTTGTAGATGGGTCATGTACTGCATGGAGGTCGGTGACCAGTGGTGTGCCTCAGGGATCTGTTCTGGGACCCCTACTCTTTGTGATTTTTATAAATGACCTGGATGAGAAAGTGGAGGGATGGGTTAGTAAGTTTGCTGATGACACAAAATTTGGGAGTGTTGTGGATAGTGTGGAGGGCTATCAGAGGTTACAGTGGGACATTGATAGGATGCAAAACTGGGCTGAGAAGTGGCAGATGGAGTTCAACCCAGATAAGTGTGAGATGGTTCATTTTGGTAGGTCAAATATGATGGCAGAATATAGTATTAATGGTAAGACTCTTGGCAGTGTGGAGGATCAGAGGAATCTTAGGGTCTGAGTCCAGGTATCTCATCATTTGGAATGGTGTAAAATCTTGTTTGGGAATGTTCTATACAGCACAGGGGTAGTTTTATTGCATTAAAACCCCTACAGAAACATAATGCTTCTGTTCAAAGGTAGGTTAGAACCCATCCCTACTGATCTAAGTCATCAAACTGAAACTCTGACCCTGTTTCTCACCCCTGCAGAACAGCATGCTGCTTGATCCAGGGTACTGAAAACATTGTTTACTTTACTGATTTCCAGCATCTGCAGAATTTTGTTTTGAACATTTCATGAACTCACCTTAGCGTCATATCGTACAGCTGCCGAGAGCAACAAAAATGCGTTCTCCACACTAATGTCCCTCTTGATGATCTCCTGGCACAGCTTCTTCACTCTTTTTTCACAGTAAGATGTAGCCAGATCCAGAAGGCCTATGAACAACAAGCTCAGTCAGTACTGTAAAACAATCTGTGTCAAATTCAGCTGGTGCCAATCCAAGCCATAAACTCGGAGCTAGGAAATCGAGGTTGTACAAGACGAAATCCTTGTCTCTGAGAAGTTACAAATCATGTACTCCACAGCAGGCTACACTGAAGGCTACATTTTGACAAAAGTTAGATCTGTACTAAGTGCAAAAAGAAACATAAACAGAAGATATTACCAAGCACTGAGAGAAGGGATATTATACATCACCCACTATATTACAATGATATGCCCCATAATACTGCAAAATTACATTTAAGCGTTGGAGTGGATGCAAAAAGAATTTGCAGAAAAGTTCAACACATGCAGTGCACAGATAAGAGATGACAAGGAAATGAGAGGTGTATATTTAGACTGTAATAGCAGAAGACAGGAACAGAATTAGGCCATTTGCCCTGTGGAGGCTGCTTCCATCATGGCTCTCATCTTGTTAGGCAGGCCATGAATTTGTCAAAGGCCTTCTGAAAAGCTAATTCAACAACATACAATCACTCTCCTTTGTCTATTTTGCCGGTTATTTCCTAAAGGAATTCCAATAAATTTGTTAGGCAAGATTTCCCTTTAAGGAAATCATGCTGACTTCAGCCTTTTAAAAAATCATGTGCCTCCAAGTATTCCAAAACCTCATCCTTAATAATGAACTCCAAAATCTTCCAAATCACTGAAGTCAGGCCAACTGGTCTATAAATTCCTTTCTTTTGCTTCCCTCCCTTCTTAAAGATTGGAATGAAAATGCAATTTTCCAGTCTTCTAGACCCATTCCAGAAACTAGTGACTCTTGAAAGATCACTACTAATGCCTCCACAATCTCTTCAGATACTTTTCTTCCCCAGATAATTCTCTCCTTTACAATAGCATTGGAGAGAGATAGGTACAGACAAATTAGAAAAGTATTTAATTAGAGTAAGGGGAATTATGAGGCTATCGGGCAGGAACTTGCAAGCTTAAATTGGGAACAGATGTTCTCAGGGAAAAGTACGGAAGAAATGTGGCAAATGTTCAGTAGATACTTGTGTTGAGTACTGCAACAGTACATTCGAATGAGACAGAAAGGATGGTAGGGTACAGGAACCATGGTGTACAAAGTCTGTAGTAAATCTAGTCAAGAAGAAAAGCTTAAGAAGCTTAAGAAAGGTACAGAGCTAGGTGATGTTAGAGATCTAGAAAATTATAAGGCTAACAGAAAGGAGCTTAAGGAAATTAGGAGAGCCAGAAGGGGCCATGAGATTGCCCTGGTGAGCAGGATTAAGGAAAACCCCAAGGCATTCTACAAATATGTGAAGAGCAAGAGGATAAGACGTGAAAAAATAGGACCTATCAAGTGTGACAGTGGGAAAGTGTGTATGGAACTGGAGAAAGTGGCAGAGGTACTTAATGAATACTTTACTTCAGTATTCACTATGGAAAAGGATCTTGTTGATTGTAGTGATGACTTGCAGCAGACTGAAAAGCTTGAGCGTGTAGATGTTAAGAAAGAGGGTGCGCTGGAGCTTTTGGAAAGCATCAAGTTGGATAGGTCATCGGGATCAGATGAGATATACCCCAGGCTACTATGGGAGGTGATTGCTGAGCCTCTGGCGATGATCTTTGCATCAATGGGGACGGGAGAGGTTCTGGAGGATTGCGGATGTTGTTTCCTTATTCAGGAAGGGAGTAGAGATAGCCCAAGAAATTATAGACCAGTGAGTCTTACTTCAGTGGTTGGTAAGTTGATGGAGAAGATCCTGAAAGGCAGGATTTATGAACATTTGGAGAGGTATAATATGATTAGGAGTAGTCAGCATGGTTTTGTCAAGGGCAGGTCGTGCCTTACAAGCCTGATTGAATTTTTTGAGGATGTGACAAAACACATTGATGAAGGAAGAGTAGCAGATATAGTGTATATGGATTTCAGCAAGGCATTTGATAAAGTACACCATGCAAGGCTTATTGAGAAAGTAAGGAGACATGGGATCCAAGGGGACATTGCTTTGTGGATCCAGAACTGGCTTGCCCACAGAAGGCAAAGAATGGTTGTAGACGGGTCATATTCTGCATGGGACCAGTGACCAGTGGTGTGCCTCAGAGATCTGTTCTGGGACCCCTACTCTTATGTGATTTTATAAATGACCTGGATGAGGAAGTGGAGGGATAGGTTAGTAAATTTGCCGATGACACAAAGGTTGGGGGTGTTGTGGATAGTGTGGAGGGCTGTCAGAGGTTACAGCGGGACATTGATAGGATGCAAAACTGGGCTGAGAAGTGGCAGATAGTGTTCAACCAAGATAAGTGTGAAGTGGTTCATTTTGGTAGGTCAAATATGATGGCAGAATATAGTATGAATGGTAAGACTCTTGGCAGTGTGGAGGATCAGAGGGATCTTGGGGTCCAAGTCCATAGGACGCTCAAAGCAGCTGCGCAGGTTGACTCAGTGGTTAAGAAAGTGTATGGTGTATTGGCCTTCATCAACTGTGGAATTGAATTTAGGAGCTGAAAGGTAATTTTGCAGTTATATAGGATCCTGGTTAGACCCCACTTGGAGTACTGTACTCAGTTCTGGTCGCTTCAGTACAGGAAGGATGTGGAAGCCATAGAAAGGGTGCAGAGGAGATTTACAAGGATGTTGCCTGGATTGGGGAGCATGCCTTATGAAAAGAGGTTGAGTGAACTGTGCCTTTTCTCCTTGGAGCGACGGAGGATAAGAGGTGACCTGATAGAGGTGTATAAGATAATCGTGTGGATAGTCAGAGGCTTTTTCCTAGGGCTGAAATGGCTGCCACAAGAAGGCACAGGTGTAAGGTGCTTGGGAGTAGGTACAGAGGAGATGTCAGGGGCAAGTTGTTTGTTTTTCTTAAAAAATGCAGAGAGTGGGGAGTATGTGGAATGAGCTGCCGGCAACAGTGGTGGAGGCGGATACACTAGGGTCTTTTAAAGACACTTTTGGATAGGTACATGGAGCTTAGAAAAATAGAGTGCTTGGATAACCCTAGTAATTTCTAAGGCAGGGACATGTTCAGCATAACTTTGTGGGCCGAAGGGCTTGTATTATGCTGTTGTTTTTTGTTTTTTTAACCCTGGGGTGTAATCCATCTGGTCCAGTTGACTTATCTACCTTTAGATCTTTCAGCTTTCCAAACATCTTTTCCTTAATAAGAGCAATTACACTCACTCTGTTTTCTGACAATCTTGAATTTCTGGCATACTTCAGGTGTTTTCCACAGTGAAGACCAATGGGAAAAGACTTATTGACTTTGCCATTTCTTTCTCCCCCATTACTACACCTCTCCAGTATCGTTTTCCAGCAGCATGATATCCACTCTCATCTCTCCTTTACTCTTTATACCTGAAGAAACTGTTGGTAAACTTTGTAAGAAAATGTTTAGAAAACAGGTAGTTTTAGGTGTCTAAGTAGTCCAGATCTTTAGGGCCACGAAATATAAATTTACAACAACCTTCTGGGCACCAGTGCACATGTGACACACTTTTCCATTATGTTGCTGGTCAAATTGAACATAGAAGAGAAACACTGGGGCTTAGTGGGAGGAGATGACTATCGGAAGGGCTCCAGAGGCCGTGAAAAGCCACTGCAGATGATCTTCTGAATGAGGGAGAGAGGCCACATTCAGCTGGAGGAGACCAGTTTCACTCCCTTCGCACAAACGTGATTGGAATATTTGAATATAGAGCTGTGAGAAAGGTGGATGTGGATTTGGGAGGAGAAGCCACCTGGAAAGGAGGGGGAAATTGGAGAAAGATCAGTAGTTTATTGGAAATTCTTTCAATAGGTAATAAATGCCTCCAATTGTACCAAAACAGAAAAGTGATTATTAATACAGCTAAGTAACAATGTGACAGAATAGAGATATGGAGGATCAGTTTGCTTCTGTTGTCCATACTCTTTCCTCTCAAACAGTGGGTTATTAGTTCAAGCCTCACACCATGATTTGATGATTCATTAAACTTCTGGGAAAAAAAAACATTCATAATTGATGTTCATAAGACAGAGCAGAATTAGGCTTTGTGGCCCATTGAGTCTGCTCTGCTATGCAATGGTGACAGGAACTTGCAAGGTTGATTAGGAGACATTGTGAGTAGGTAAAGGGATATCTAGAAAGACTTTCAAAAGGGAGATGGGGAAGTTCAGGGATGGCACATTTCTGTTAGAGTAAAGGGCAACACTGGAAGAATTAGGAACTCTGGCTAATGAGGCATACTGAGGTCAGGAAAGGGGAGCGGGTACATCAAGTATAGATGACTAGGATTAAGTGTGTCCCTTGAGCAGTATAAAGGATGAAAGAATACAAATAAGAACATTAGGAAGTCAGTTAGGGGATATAAAAGGATCAAACTCTAGCTGTGACTAGTGCCCTGGTTAAGATTTTTACTGCCATGCTATAAGTACTTCATTTAGCAGTTCTGTAAGAGCAGTCTGCTCTGCTTTCAGCATGTTTGGATTTGAGTTGAGATAAGGGGCCTTGTTGTTCAACTTGGGAATGTGGTCTCAGCCAATCAGGATGGTGGAATTGGGAGAATGCTGGGCAGAGAGGTTATTGTGACAGACACTGGTGTGGGTTGAGGTGTTTTTAGCGGTAGCTCGGAGAGGATGGGAGGGAAGACAATGCCAACCCTGTTGCACAAGGAGCTTTGTGCAGATGAATGGCTTCAAGGGGGAAGAATGGGACAACCCATTTGTTCGAAATGGATTTCGAACGACATTCGGAAGGTGGTGTATTATTTGACGCAGACTAAGGGTGAATTGAAGCCAACTCCAAGATGAGCTCCAACTTATGTGTACTTTTAACAGTTTAATTACGATGGGCCCTTTTGTTTTTTTTTAAACTTTCTTTTCTTTAATAACTGTTTGGTTAAGTTAACATTCTTAAATACACTTCCGTTATAATTCTATGCAGTGTACGACAACTGGCGACTGCATGGGAGCAGCAAGTTACACAGCATTCGCACGAATTGGAGTTCCGGTGGGCGTCTCATCCCAACCTCACGGATTTGGGGGGGGAGGGGGGGGGGGAGACACAGGTCATATCCACTTTAGACATTAACAAAAAGTGGTTTCCTCACAGCTGAGCCAGTGGCTGTTAGCAAGGGGCTAACGAGCCACCTCTCCAGAGATGCCCAATAAAAAGGGTTTCGCTTTCCCATGCCACCTCAAGCAGCATTCCTCTGGTGAAACATCAGCAAACTAATACTGATTCCCATAGCTCTAACTTCAACGGCAATCATTGAGCAGTCACACTCATTGTACCTACTGCATCCTCAGGAGGTAGGTTAACGGAGTCCGTGTAAAGGTATTCGAGAAAGGCACGGTAAACTGGATAGCTAAAGTGGTCGATTTCAATCACTTCTTTTTCATTCTCACTCCAGTAGGACTGAAACATAGTCCGGAAATGTTCACACCTGGAGTTAAACAGAACGAACATTTGCAAATTTTTAAAAAAAATTTTTTAATATAAAAACACACCTTAAATTCCAAAGTTAAAAAAAGACACTGGATGAATTTTCAAAGCAGTACCTAATTTTTAGAATAGCTTTATGAACATGGATGAATTTTCCTTCCACACAGAACTTTAAATCTGACGTTTTCAAACTGTCAAACTCCTTGAGCAGAGACTGGGCGACTGTCAGGTGATCATCATCTTCTATAGAGAATGACATGAAATGATACAGTTCAGTGCTCCACAACAAAATAAATTAGAGAAATACCTTAACAAACTAAGTCTGCCTTCAACAAATTTGTCTGGGGAAAGCTTTCCAAATGTACTGAAAACTCATCTAAATAAAGCTCAACGGAAAACAAACAGGAAAAATTAAGGCACAGTAATCTAATTATTCATAATGCAATAATAAAAGATAAAATATTAACTAGAGGAAATAAATTCAAATCGGAAATGCAAAAGAGAAATGAGGCTTTAAAAAAAATGTAACAAGAGGGAGAACATCTGAACTTCATGCAGACAGCACCCATGATGTGATTGAGCCTGGATTTCTAACAATATCTGTTATCTGTACAATCACGTTAACCAACAATGCTACTAATTACTTTTGGTAACAATTGGTTACTGGACCAAAATATTTAACAAGTTCAAGATAAATGCTATGTAATTTATAACTCAAATGTTAAATATTTCAGATTTTGAGGGTGTGCCTTCCTCTAATTCATCATGAGCTTACCAACGTGGAGGAAACGCCACATAACTGCTGGGGTCGCAAAGCAAGCAAACACATCATCTGTGCAGGAGAAATGCGTGAGGTGCGGGACAATCACCGACTGCCCACGACATAGACCCCACATGTACACTTGACCACTCTGGGTCTTTGCAGCTGAAGTATTAGTGAGATGGCAAGCTGCAATCTCTACAATCCTACCAAAAGAAAATAAAGAAAGTAACTGATAGGAAAGCAACAAAGCACAACATATTTCAGGCATTTTTCTATTGAGTTAATTCTTATAACTGGGTTTCCATATCCCTCACACATGCAGCTCAATGTGCCCAAGTATCTGCAAATTGCTCAAATATTTACATTGTTGTATTTGCTTCAACTTTCAGTATCACCTTTCATAATATGCTCATTTGGTGGTCAGTCAAGAGGTGAAGAGCATTCCATAAAGACTGCAGAGAAGCTCGGAGAGAAATTACAAGAAAGACTGATAAATTCACCTGACCAAGAAATTGGCTCAGCTTTAGTGAAAGGGGTTAAAGAACAGTCTTCCTTTTTTTTGGGGTGGAGAGGAACGATGAAGGCATTAAAACATGTAAACAAGGTGGGGGAAGAAAACAAGAATTTTGAACAAATCACTATCATATCAAAGATGATTGTGCATGGGCAACTATCCGTCAATGAAACTATCCACTTAATTTGTACTGACAACTGTATTTAAGTTGGTCTTAAATTTTGCTTACAAAGCATGAACTTTACAAGGCAGAATTCATTTCCTGAAACATGCCCAAATTGATATTTTTCTGCTTATAATCACTAATAACAAATCCTCAAGAACAAATTTAAATGAGATAAGAGCAGACTTTACAATCCAGTTCACTACACGAAGACAACTTTCGTGGCCTATTAATTTCAGCAGAAAAATTGTCTTGGTGCTGTTTGCTGCCATTTCAAGCTGTACAAATTTGAGCTGAATATTTAAAACTCTTGCATATTGATGCTTTTTTCCCCCATTCAAAAGAGCATCAGCATTACAAATGTGCAATTACATAGCTGAATTGTTAGGCATTTAATGTCATTTCCATTGATGCATTTTCAATGTCACATTCACAATACTTAGAATGTCTACAGCAATTTATTGGCAATCTCCGAGGTCAGAGATCACAAATCCAGCACATAAATAGCTGGATTGTCCAACCTGTTGCCCAGTGGTTACTCCAGTAACCACCAGGACTTGTCTTCATTTCCAATTGGAAAATGACCAGATTAGACCACACTTGCAGTGTGTGCAGTTCTGGTCTCTAAGCTATAGGTAGGGTGTTTTTGGGCTGAAGGAGATCCACCAAGATGTTGCCTGGAGCAAAGGAGGCAGAGGATTGTCTTGATAAAGATGTGTGGATAGGGCAAATTGTCAAAAACTTTCTCCCAAGGTAGGGGTATCAAAATGAAGAATGTAGGCTTAAGATGAGAGGAAAGAGTTTTTGAAAAGAAGAGGACCAGAGGGGCACGGATTTTGTTTTGTTTTGGTTGATATCTGGAATGCACTGTGAGAGGTGGTGGTGGAATCAGACACAATCACTACATGTGAGAGGGATTGAGAAAGAGTTAAATAGGCAAAACACAGAAGGTTTTGGGCTTAATGTGGGTAAAAGGGACTGGCATGGACGACATGAATGTGTTGACTGTTTCAGTACTGTGTGATTCCAGATGCTATGAATCTATGAGTAGAGTAGCTTGTCAGTTTCCCAGCTGGCTATTTTCTGATTGCCCAAAATGTCGACTGTACTTTTTTCCCCCCGTAGATGCTGCCTGGCCTGCTGAGTTCCTCCAGCACTTTGTGTGTGTTGCTCGGATTTCCAGCAAATGCAGATTTTCTCTTGCTTCAGTTAAATGATCATTTCTGTGCCACTGGGAAATTGAATCAGCAGCCCTTCCCCCACCATTCAGCAATCAGCCCTGCTGGGATATCATGGTGTTACTCCAAGAGGGAGGCCAGCTGATCGAGTCTGGGCTTCAGTGGGGAGGGGGGAGGTGTGAGGTGTGAATTTGGTGAGTACCATTCACGTAAAGGTCTGTCTAAAATACCAGCTAATAAGGCACAGGTGTATTTTATCCAACTAAAAGCATAAACTGACCAGTTCTTTTTTATATATAAAAGAAGTCTTCACATTTATGCTTTGCTTCAGATGAATGTCATGGAAAGTGCAATTTCTCATGTATCCTTTCCTGAGGTGGAGGAGGGTATAATGCTGCTTCCTATCCCCACAAAGGGCTCAGCTAAAAGATGCAATCGAAGATCTCCATGACAACCACCTGTGGATGACCACAGAGAGCACCAGAACAAGGGTGGCTCTCAAAAGTGCTGTAGGGTTAGCCTAGGAAATTTAGTCAGAAGCTTGCTGAGCGGCAAAAGTTGCAGCTACAACTTATAGGTGGATTATTCTGCTCAACACAGATTCCAGGCTGATGTTCCACAGCAACATTGAGCAAAAGGTAAACTGTCAAAGGAGAACTCCATTGGGCAAGACATTAAACTCAGATGGCCAAACCTTCCCACAGTGCTACTAAGTTTCTTTTTAAACCCTAGGACTTGCAATACCATCCCATTGCACAATTCCAGGAACTTACTGCTTCATTCTAAATGTACTACACACACTTTACCATACTCTTTATTTTCTATCATTTAACCTCAGAACTAAGGTCAATAATGTCTTCAGTATGCACCCAGATTTCTGAAACCAGGAATGATGGTCAATTTTTAATTTTATTAGAATTTTTAAAAAATTGGCAAACATTCCTGGTTTTAGAAAAGCAAATTCTCTTCCCATAGCTCTTTCTGTAATATCCTGTAAAATTTTTGTTTTTCACTATTTATCCAGTTCCCTTTGGAAAGTTACTGCTGAATCTGTTTCCATCATATCCTGCAGTGCATTCCAGATCAAAACAACTCTCAATACAATATTTTAATCATTTCCACACTTGATGCAACTAGAAATGAGACTAATAGAGTCCTGTTACAAACTGAATTAAATGTTCAGCTTTTACAAAAAGTATTGTTACCTTTCTTTCTCCAAAGCAATTAGCACCGGGACCATCTGGTTCAGCCTATTTCCAGAACCCAGCTGCCCCACTGCATTAGCACCCCAGGCATAAAGCAAGCCGTCATCTGTTAGTGCGAGTGTGTGAGCATAACCACAGGCAACCTGTAATCAAAATAACCTTCAATAAAACCCAAGAACACATTCTACAAAATAGACCCGAGATTAAATACATGGTACTGAGATGCACCTAGGAACCAACAGAAAGCATGAAATTTTGAAAACACTCAGTTGTCAAGCTGATTTGTATAATTTAAGATCACCTCAGATTTCACATATTATTATCAGAGAATACAGAAGGAGGATGAGAAATTACGAGGCATTTAGTGAATGGAATGAATGGATGGAAGATAAGTGAAGGCTTTGGTCTAGCACAGACCAAGAGTAAATAACCTTTTTATTTCTTCCATTATTAGATGCAAGTGCATTGTAAAAAATATTTTAGCTGAATGCTTCACAGAACAGACAGCAGGTATTTTAAGGCACCATCTCCCAAAAGCTACAGACTGGGTCCCAGTCACCATGACCATCTGTTGAATCAAACCCCCAGCCTGGATTTGCAGCTCTTTCAAGGTTGGACAAAGTCTGAAAGCAAAATGGCCTCACACAATCTCAGAAAGCCAAGCAAAATTCAAGGCGGCAAGTTAATTTTAACACAGGTTTCAACATAACTCCCCATACGAGGCAGTAATTGCTCACTATAAAATGGAAGACTGGATTCAAGAGCAGGAAACACTACGGAAACATTTGCAAAGTGATCTGGACCAGCTGGGACAATGAGTTGAAAAATGGCAGATGGAATTTAATGCAAACAAGTGTGAGATGTTGTCCCTTAGGAGGACAAACCAGGCTATGGTTTACAATATGAATAGCAAGGAACTGAGGAGTGTGGTAAAACAGAGACCTGAGAACACAGATCCATAAATCCCTGAAAGTGGTATCACAGGTCGATAGGGTCATATAGAAAGCTTTTGGCTTTCATGAATCAAAGTACTGAATACAGTTGGCCCTCCTTATCTGCGGGTTCCGCTTGCGCAGATTCAACCAACCACAGATCAGGAAAACTCGGAATTTCTTTCTCCAGCACTTCTTGTTTAGGCACGTACAGACTTTTCGCTTGTCATTATTCCCTAAGCAATACAGTATAACAAATATTTACATAACATTTACATTGTATTAGGTATTACAAGTAATCTAGAGGTGATTTAAAGTATATGGGAGGATGTGCATAGGTTACCGCGGATTGGGAATTGAAAAAAATGGAAGTTCTCCAAGTCTGAACAGGTACACTTGGCATTATTTAGCGTCAGTTAATCAAATGTTTGTCTTGGTATATTTTACCTTTCTATGCATATAAAACCTTTAAGAAACGTATGTATTTCAATAATTAAACCACTGCATTGCTTAGTAATAATTGTAGCTTTAATCGGGGCAGGGCCTTCACATGCTCCATTATTTTCACTTTATCCTTTAAAATTGTTCTGATTGTTTACTGACTGTAGCCTAACGGCTTTCCAATGACTGATGGTGTTTCACCTCTTTCCAATCGTTTTATTATTCCTTTATTTTCCAGTTGTGATCATTTTCCAGAACAGAAACACTTTGGCAGCGGGTCCCTAGTTGCGCCGGGTCCTAAAGTCCACCAACTTGAGCATCCGTTGAAGGGCTTGTATCTGTGCTGTAGTGCACTATGACTCCATATTTGATTTAAGGGCATTCAGAGGCAGAGAGCTTCAAAACCCTGAGATATCTACATTAAACGGTACTACATAATTTAGTCTCAACTGTCTTCCAATTCTGCAAAGTTATTTAATAGCACATAACAAAGAAAATATTATTCCAACAATTTATGCTTCACACAATAATTTTGAAGTCATTAGTAACCACAGCAGTAAGGTTTGTTGAATCGTATTCCAACTTTTCATATAACTATGCCCAGTGGCAAATTCAACTTAATATTTTTTCAAATAGTGTAACAATGGATTTAGTCACTCAAGCAAACACAGCTTAAGGTTGAAATTAACACTGATCGGGACTATAAGACACATAATGGATGCAAAAAGACACAAGGATGGTGTGCTGCCTGTCATGTGCTTGGGTCCAGGATATATCAGTGTGGCTGCAGGATATTCTTAATGGGGAGGTGGAGCAGCCAGAGGTCGTGGTGCATATTGGAACCAGTGACATGGGCAGAAAGGGGGAAGAGGTCCTATGCATTGAGTAGAGTTTCGGGAAGAGGCTGATGAGAAGGACCTCCAAGGTAGTAATCTCTGGATTATTTCCTGCACCACAGTTAGTGATTGTAGGAATGGAGTTATAGTACAGATGAATGAGTGGCTGAGGAGATGGTGCAGAGGACAGGGCTTCAAGTTCTTGAATCATTGGAATTTTTCTGGGGAAGGGGTGACCTGTACAAGAGGGACGGGTTACAGGTGAACTGGAAGGGGACCAATAACCTGGCCGGGAGGTTTGCTGATGCTACTCGAAAGAGTGTCAACAGTTTTACAGGGTGCTGCAAACCAGAACTCCAGGTCAGTATGGGAGGGATCTGACCAGAAGGGAGATGTTAGGAGAAGTACTGAAACGCAGGAATGATGGGTCACATAGTTTTTAAGTGTTTATAGTTTAATGCTAGGAGTATTATGGATAAGGGCAATGAGCTTAGATCATTGATCAGTATATGGAATTATGATGCTGTGGCCATTACTGAAACTTGGTTGAGAGAGGGGCACGAATGGATGATTAATGTACCAGAATTTTGAAGTTTTAGAAAAGATAGAGGAGGAGATAAAAGGGGAGGGGGTTGGGGTGCACTACTAATCAGGACAACTGCACTCGGGGGAGACATAATGGACGGGTCAGGGACGGAGTCCATTTCGTTGGAAATCAGGAATAGGAAGGGTGCAATCACACTGTCAGAACTGTACTGTAGTCCGCTCCCTCCAATAGGCAATGGGAAACTGAGAAACAGATATGCAATCAGATTAAGGAAATGTGTAAAAATAATAATATTCTTGTCATGGGGAATTTCAATTTCCCTAATATAAACTGAGACCTTCTTAGAGCAAGGAGTTTAGATGGGGCAGAATTTGTTAAGGATATCGAGGAAAGTTTCTTATATCAATATGTGAACAGTCCAACAAGAGGAGGGGGTTGTGCTGGACCTGGTGTTGGGTAATGAGCCTGGCCAAGTGACTGACCTTTCAGTGGGTGAACAGTTAGGGAAAGGTGACCACAACTCCTAACTTTCAGGATAGGTATGGTCCTTGTGGGAGAGTTTTAAATTGGAGTAGGGCAAATTAGAAGGGCATTAGGAAGTAACTAAGAGTTAACTGGGAGCAAGTCCACAGAGACATGTGGAGGGTGTTTAAAGATCAATTCCACTGAGTACAGCAAAGGTATTTTCCTGTAAGAAGGGCAGGGAAGGGCATGGATGAATTTAGTGAGGAGAAAGGAAAAGTATGTAAAACTTTGGAAGTTAGGATCAAATGAAGCACATGAGGATTATAAAGAAGCCAAAAAAGAACTAAAGAGGGGAATTAGGAAAGCCCGGAGGGGCCATGAAAAGTCCTTTGCAAGTAGGATTAAGGTGAATCCCAAGGCATTCCATACATACATCAAGAACAAGAGGGTAACTAGGGAGAGGGTGGGAGCACTTAAGGATAAAGGGGGGAACATTTGCTTGGATGCAGGGAATGTGAGTGAGGTATTTAATGAGTACTTTAAGTACTTACCAAGGAAAAGGATATGGAGGACCAGGAGATCAGTGCTGATTGTATAAATACATTAGGGCATTTTGAGGTCAAGAGGAGGAAGTGTTGGCCTTCCTAATAGGTATTAAGGTGGATAAGTCCCTAGAGCCTGATGGAATTTACCCCAGATTATTGATGGAGGAAAGAGACAGGATTACTGGGTCCTTAACTAGTGTCTTCTTAGCCCCCTCTATCCACAGGTGAGATCCCAGAGGACTGGTGATGTTGTACCTCTAATTAAGAAGGAAACAAGGGAAAATCCTGGGAACTATATACCGGTGAGTTTCACAACAGTTGTAGGAAAATTGCTGGAGAAAATTCTTAGGGATAGGATATATCAACAGTTGGCTTAATTAAGGAGAGCCAGCATTACTTTGTGTAAGACAGGTTGTGTCTTACCAGCTGGACTGAGTTTTTTTAATAAAGTGATGAGAGAGCTTGATGAGAGTAGGGCAGTGGATATTGTCTCCATGGATTTTAGCAGTGTGCTTGACCAAGTCCCTCATGAGAGGCTAATCCACAACATTAAGATGCATACGGCCAGCACAGAATTGGCTGTTTGGATTCAGAATTGGCTTGTGCATAGAAAACCGATAGTAGTGATTGAAGTGACTTACTTGAGCTGGAGGTCTGTAATTAGTGGTGTTCTAAACATAGATGGGTAGGTTACTAAGTTAACAGATGATACCAAGACTGGTGGAGTCATGGATCGTGTAGAAGACTTGCAAAGAATATAGCATAATATAGATCAGTTGCAAATATGAACAGAGAAATGACATGTGGAGTTTAACCCAGATACATTTGCCCTTAAGTAGGGCAAATGTAAAGAGACAGTACACTGTTAAGGGCAAGATCCTTATCAGTGTTGCTGAGCAGAGAGATCTTGGGATCCAAGTTCATTGCTCCTTGAAAATGGCTACACAGATCGATAAAGTGGTTAAGGCGGCTTATGGAATGCTTGCTTTTATTAGTTCAAAAGTCAAGAGTTTATGTTGCAACTTTATAAAACTCTGGTTCGGCCACGTCTGGAGTATTGTGTACAGTTCTGGTTGCCCCACTATAGGAAGGGTGTTGCGGCTTTGGAGAGGGTGCAGAAGAGGTTCACCAGGATTCCACCTAGTTTAGAGGATACGTGCTATCACGTGAGACTGAATAAACTTCAGTTGCTCTTTCTGTAGCGGTGAAGGCTGAGGGGAGATCTGATAGAGGTTTTTAAGATTATTAGAGGAATAGATAGAGTAGACAGGGAATTGGTTTCCCAGGGTTGAAATGTCTAATACCATAGGGTGTACATTGAAGGTGAGGGCAGAGCAGGCTCAAGGGGGATGTGAGGGATAAGTTTTGTACTCAGAGAGTGATGGACGCCTGGAATGGTGGTAGAGTCAAATACATTAAAGGCTCTTAATGGATATTTGGATGGGCACACGAATGTGAGGAAGATGGAGGGACATGGACATGATGTAGGTAGAAGGGATTCGTGTTTGGATGTTTTAGATTTGTTTTATAGCTGGTTCAGTACAACACTGTGGGCCAAATGGCCTGTTGCTGTGCTGTGCTGTGCTGTACAGTTCTGTGTTCTATGCCAATTACTACCAATCTAGTTGGAGCTCTATACTACAGGAAGAGTTGGATAAGTTTTATTTAGCTCTTTTAGATCTTCAAATGTGAAAGAGGCAAAGCACCTCAATTTTGAAACATTTTATCACTATGATTCCAGCTGTTAATGAAACATTATACTTGCACATAATGAAACAAAAATTACATGAACAATACCTCATATTTCACTTGGGCGGTCTCCAACCTGGTGGGATAAACACCAAGTTCTCAAACTCCAGTTAATGCTGTTCTCTGTGCCTTTTTTCCAATTTTCCCTTTCTTCCCCCCCCCCCTTCTCATGATCCAACTGGCCACCACCACCCAGTGTCTTTCCCCTCCTTATCCCTATCATGCACATGTTAATCTCACTAGTGTCCCTCCCCCCCCCCCGATTCTATGCTCCATTGTCCTTTATCATATGCCATCAACTTTAGCCTTTTTAGTCACTTCCACCTATCACCTCCCAGCTTTTGACATCATTCCTCCCATCATGTGCATCACCAGCTCCATCCCTGCTCCACCTCTTTCTATTGGCTACATCCGCTTTCTTTCCCAGTTCAAATGAAGGGTCTCAGCCCAAAAAGTCGATTCTCGATTCCCCTCCTTAGATACTGCCTGACCTGTTGAGTTCCTCGAGTGTCCTTGTGCTGCTGCATAATGAAACGCTTACCTACTGGATGTTAAGACTAACCATGTTACCTATGGAGGTAGTGTAAACAACTGTGAAGAAAAGTGCCTTGAAATATATTGTTTCATTAAATTACAATAATTAAGTAGTTTATTTCACTACCAGATTGTATTGTAATGAAATGGAAAAAAATAACTGTACATTTAATATGCATTCTAAAGTTCAAAGTAAATTTTATTGAAATACATATATACCATCATATACAGTTGCAAGGAAAAGTTTGCGAACCCTTTGCATTTACCTGGTTTTCTGCATTAATTACTCAGGGTTCACAAACTTTTTCTTGTGTCTGTAGAACTCCTGAGATTCATTTTCCTGCACGCATACTCAGCAAATCTATAGAATGGTAACTATAAAAGGATCAATGAAAGATCAACCAAAGTGCAGAAGACAACAAATACACCCTATCCTCGTCATATGCATCTTCAGACAATGCAGGTTCAGTTATGCGAGGAACCTATTTCTACCAACTTCTCCTTATATGTATCCAAAACTCAGTTATGCGAGGAGTACCACTTACCCGCCAATACAAGTCACGTGCGCACGCCTATCACAAGTATAAACCAATTCCTCTGCACAGTGAATACAAGGGATTACAGAGGTATTGATGAACTCCAATCATACCATCAACTTTGGACGATGGAAGTCATCAATGGCCTAATGAAGTCATCAATGGTCATCAATGACCTCACTGGGAGCTAAGGGCCGAAGAAGGTGGTTCTTGCTGGAATGCAGGAGGCTGAGAGATGACTTTACAAAGTTTTATAAAACTGTGAGGGCCATAGACAGGGCAAATAGACAGAATCTTTCTTATAGGATGGGGGATTCTGAAACTAGATCAGTGCTGATCAAAAAGCTTTAAAACCTGGACTTCTGTAACTCTCTCCGCAACTGGGAGACCACAGTCAGTAACAATTGGTAAATAACATCTCCCCCTTGCTGACAATCAACACTAGTGCACCTCAAGGATGAGTGCTTAGTCCACTGCCTTACTCTCCCATAGGTGTCACTGTGTGGCTAGGCACAGCTCAATTACCATCCATAAATTCGCCGATGACACGATTATTGTTGGCAGAATCTCAGATAGTGGCAAAGATGCGTACAGGAGTGAGGTATATCAGCTGGTTGAGTGGTGTCAATATCAGCCAGATGATGGAATTGATTGTGGACTTCAGGGAGGGAGAATATACACCAGTCTTCATTGAGAGATTAGCAGTGGAAGCACATTCCTAGCTGTGTTAGTTGTTAACGCTAACGATATATTTCACTATGTTTTGATATGCAGGTGATAAATAAATCTGAAACAGTATCTGGAAAGTGCGCAGCTTCAAGTTCCTCGGCACCAACATCACAGAGGATCTATCCCGGGCCCAATGCAGTGATGCAATCACAAAGAGGTCATGCCAGAGGCTCTACTTCAGTAGAATTTTGAGGAGATTTGGTATATCACCAAAGATTCCAGCAAATTTCAATAGATGTATGGTTGGAAAAGGAAAGCATTCTGACTGTTTGCATCACTGCCTGGTACTCTAATCAGCAGGATTGAAAGCGGCCTCAGGGCTCTGGGTCATGCCATCAGGGAGGAGATACAAGATCCTGAGGACCCCCCCCCCACATGTTAAAAACAGCTTCCCTCCCTTTGCCATCAGATTTCAGAATAGTTCATGAACTTATGAACATTGCTTCGCTATTCCTCTTTGGCACTATTTATTGGAATTTTGTAACTTATTGTAATGTCTTGCACTGTACTGCTACCATAAAGCAACAAATTTCATGACATACTGCCAACAATAACAAACTGGATTCTGAGAAATTCAGAGAATATTGCAAAGTTGCTTATCAATCTTTAGGTAAAGAAGTGAAAACAATAAAAATGACTATCATTGTTATTTTAAAAGAACAGTATCTGTGCATTTTTAAAGAATCTGAAGAGTCAGATGTATTCAACAATGCATTTTAGCAAAATTGCAGTTAGAGTACCAGTGGGTAGCTAAAATAACATCCCATGAAGAGTACAAAAATAACAATTACAGTTTAACATCACTGGCTATAAACAAAGGAAAATCCACCTAAAGGTGGAAACATATTGAACAAAAAGTATAATAATGAATATCAGCATGAATTTCAAAGGTTAGATTGTACTTAACCAATTTTAATAACCTTTTGAAGCATCCATACAGGATAGACAATACTAATGCTGTAGATAAACCAATTTGCAAATGTCTAGAGTATAAACAGAATAATGATTTAAGATTGGACAATGCAGATTCAGAAGACAGGCAGCAGAATGGGTTAGTTGCTGACTTCAGTACGAAAATCAGAAACGGTGAGTAAAAATAATGTACTTCACAATGGAGTACAGTTGTGGTTACTGCTGTGCATGATTTACAACAACCAATTTAGGTTTTGGAACCAAAAACACAGATTCTGAACTTGTGATGTTGCCAATTTATTCAGTGAGGTTGGTTGGTTTAGAATAGATCAGCTCAGAGAACTACAAAATGAACGAATACATGCATTTGCAGAGTAGGCATATGCCCAGGTAGTATATTTTCATAGGGGTCAGATTACTTGGAAAATGCACATCTAGATGGGGTAGAGAAACAAAAGGAGCTCAGAGTACAAATATACACCAAACATAAGAAATTATATTCCAGGTTAGTGTGGCATTCAGAAGAAAGTGATGTACAGTAAGTTACTGAAAATATGGAACTGGTCATCACAGGCAGTGGTTGAACAGTTCTATAGAGCTGTTAGAGAAGGCCAGGTGGTTAGATTTAGATGAGAAAAGAAAATTCATGCAGAACCCTGGCATAGACTGGTTGGGCTGAATGAGTTCTTTATATGTCAAACATCCTAAATAACAGCACAAAACACTTAAAAATACTTGGATATAATTACAACATAACTGCAAGAAATTTATTAGAACATGTAGCAGCCATAAAAAGCACAATAAAAATAATTACTTAATATCCAAGTTACTCATTTCAAAACATTTTATACAGTTCACATTTAAATTTAGCTAATGACACCTCAACTTGTTCCCATAATGCTGCTGTTGAAAAAACAATTAGCCTAATTAAAAAAAATTAACTAATATTTAAGTCAGGGAAATTAAAAAAAAGACAAAACATACATTAGAGATCATTTTGTCAGATGCAAGTAAAAACAAAATACTTCTAACCTATGGCACCATTTAAGCATAATAAAACCAAGCTGCATAGATTGATTGCACCAAAGTTGCTGGATTGGAAAACGATGTGTAAAGCAAGGTTGAATGGATCATAAATGTTCTTTAAAAACTGCCAAATAATTTTGAAACCTTTTTTACTTCATGCAACTAATCATTCAAATTAGTTTATGATTTAACAGGGCAACTTAAAATTCAGGTTGCACATTAGAGAAAAAGTTAATGTACATTCTCTAAATGAATAAAATAGTTTATAAGACCATAAGCTATACAAGCAGAATTCGGCCATTTGGCCCAACTTATTTGCTCTGACATTTCATCATGGCTTATCCTATTTTCCCCTCAACCCCAATCTCCTGCCTTCCCCTGTATCCTTTCATGCCCTGACCAATCAAGAATCTATCAACCTCTGCCTTAAATTAAGACATGGCCTCCACAGCCGCCTGTGGTGAAGAATTCTGCAGATTCACCACTCTCTGGCTAAAGAAATTCTTCATCTCCATTCTAAAAGTTCACCCCTCTATTCCGAGGCTGTGTCCTCCAGTCTTAGACTCTCCCACCATAGAAAACATCCTCTCCATGCCCACTCTATGAAGGTTGTTCACCATTTGATAGGTTTCAATGAGGTCTTTCTTCTGAATTCTAGAGAATACAGGCCTAGAGCCATGAAATGCTCTTCATATCACAAGCCATTCAAACCTGGAATCATTTTCATGAACCTTCTTTAAACCACTTCCAGTTTCAGCACACCTTTTCTAAGATAGAGGCTCAAATCTGTTCAAGTGAGCCTTCACCAGTGCTTTATAAAGTTTCAACATTACATCCTTGCTTTTATATTCTAGTTTTCTTGAGATGAATGCTAACATCACATTTGCCCTCCTCACATCACACTCAACCGGCAAGTTATCCTTTAGGGAGCCCTGCACAAGGACTCCCAAGTCCCTTTGCACCTCAGTTTTTTTTGCATTTTCTCTCCATTTAGAAAACAGCCAACCCTGTCATTTCTTCTACCAGAGTCCATGACCATACACTTCCCAACCCTGTATTCTGTCATTTCTTTGCCCATTCTCCTAATCTGTTTAAGTCCTTCTATAGCCTCTCTACTTCCTCCAAACTATCTGCCCCTCCACCTATCTTTGTATTATCTGCAAGCTTTGCAACAAAGCCATCAATTCCATCATCCAAATCACTGACGTATGATGTAGAAAGAATCAGTCCCAACAGACCCCTGTGGAACACCACTAACAACCAGCAGCCAGCAAGAAAAGGCTCCCTTCATTCCCACTGCGTTATTCATGCTGGAATCTTCCCTGTAATACCATGAGCTCATAGTTTGTTAAGCAGCCTCACGTCAGAGGCCTTCTGAAAATCCATTTACACAACATCAAGCAATTCTCCCTTGTCTATCCTGCTTGTTATTTCGTCAAAGAATTCCAACAGATCTGTTAGGCAAGATTTTCCCTTGAGGAAACGATGCCTACTTTATCATGTGCCTCCAAGTACCCTGAGGCCACATCCTTAATAATCCAACATCTTCCTAACCACTGAGATCAGACTAAATGGCTTATAATTTCCTTTCTTCTGCCTCTCTCCCTTCTTGAAAATGGGTATCTATTGTATCTTCTTGATCTCTATCGTATGTTTGTTCTTTTACTCAATTTCCCTGTGACTTTAAATGTTATGAGTTAATTTTTAAAAAAGCCAAAATAGACTAATTGCTCTTTCAATGGTGGCATTATGGGAACTCATTTTATGTTCAAATATTGAACACCTGTACTCACCTGTAGGACACAAATACCTTGCAAAGCATTCAACCTCCAAGGAATAAAGTGGTTTCCACTGATCCCTGATCCAATCTGGCCATTGCCATTGCTGCCCCAACCAAACACCTGTAAAGTGAGGAGGGAAATGCTCAGAATGAATGCAGACCTGGAAGGAGGCTATTGAGCCCAACATGCATGTGTTAGCTCTGAAGCAGTTTCACCACCCTGTCGTTTTACTTCAACATTGCGTTCCACCTTGTCCCTAAATATTTATCCAGTTCCTTTTTGAAAGTCAGGACTGAACTGCATCCACCGTGCTTCCAGACAAGGTAATGTGAATTACTGCATTAAAGGAAGTCTCGCTGGCTCCTAACTTTGCACCATGCCTGATACCTACTTCAAACCTTTGTACATCTTCTCTGTGGATTGTCACCTTCTCGTGGTGGTGAAGCTTGTGTGGTCCTGAGATCCCAAGAGCGATGCCATCTGCAGCCATGCTCCTGGTAGGGTCACCCATGGCATTAAGGTCGAGGGCAAGGTCCCTGACAAAGAACTATCCAACCAAGACCTCAATGGTGGAACATATGGACGAAGTTACTTTGAACTCAATGGCTGTGAAGGCGGACGAAGGCTGCAACAAATCCATCAACTTCAATCGTCGTGGTTTCCATGCCAAAGGAATCAGTTGGTTGATTTGTGAAGTATCGTGTGCTTCTTGGAGTGCAACATCAAGTACATGTTAAACAAATACACGCACAAGCATCTTCGCTCTGTGGAAACGGAATGTAGACCATCATCCTCGACCTCAAGGGATAGCCATGATGATCTTTGTACATACATTTAGTTTTATATTACTGGGAGTGTTGATAACAATGCCTCAGAGCCCTCTTCTGTGATATTCCTTTTTAGCATGAGGTGAATTGCATAGAAACATAGATCACATCCTTACCTTGGAACTATCTAGGCTGACCCATAGCCCTCTATTTTTCTAAGCTCTATGTACCCAGCCAGGGATCTCTTAAAAGACCGTATCATTTTCACCTTCACCACTGCCACCTGCAGGACATTCCACGCACTCACCACTCTCTGCGTAAAAAAAACAACTTACTTCTGACTTCTCCTCTGTACCTACTTCCAAGCACCTTCAAACTATGCTCTCTCATGCTAGCCATTTCAGCCCTGGGAAAAAGCCACTGACTACCCACATAATCAATGCCTCTCACCATCTTGCACACTTTTATCAGGTCACGTCTCATCCTCCAACGCTCTAAGGAGAAAAGGCTGTGTTCGCTCAACCTATAAGGCATGCTTCCCAATCCAGGCAACATATTTGTAAATCTTCTCTGCACCCTTTCTATGGTTTCCACGTCCTTCCTGTAGTGAGGCGAGCAGAACTGAGCACAGTACTCCAAGTGGGGTCTGACCAGGGTCCTATATAGCTGTAACATTACCTCTCAGCTCTTAAACTCAATCCCACAATTGATGAAGGCCAGTGCACCATATGCCTTCTTCACCACAGAGTCAACCTGCACAACAGCTTTAGTGTTGTATGGCTCGGACCCCAAGATCTTTCTGATCCTCCACACTGCCAAGAGTCTTACCATTAACACTATATTCTGCCATCATATTTGACCTACCAAAATGAATCACCTCACACTTATCTGGGTTGAACTCCATCTGCTACTTCTCAGCCCAGTTTTGCATCCTATTAATGTCACGCTGTAACCTCTGACAGCCCTCCACACTATCCACAACATCTCCAACCTTTGTGTCATCAGCAAACTTATGAACCCATCCCTCCACGTCCTCATCCAGGTCATTTATAAAAATCAGAGTAGGGGTACGAGAACAGATCCCTGAGGCACACCACTGGTCACCGGCCTCCATGCAGAATATGACCCATCTACAACCATTCTTTGCTTTGTGATCCAGAACTGGCTTGCCCACAGAAGGCAATGTCTCCTTGGATCCCATGTCTCCTTACTTTCTCAATAAGCCTTGCATAGGGTATCTTATCAAATGCTTGCTAAACCTTGCTAAAATCCATATACACTACATCTACGACTCTACCTTCATCAATGTGTTTAGTCACATCCTCAAAAGAATTCAATCAGGCTCATAAGGCACGACCTGCCTTTGAAAAGCCATGCTGACTATTCCTAATCATATTATGCCTTTCCAAATCTTGCCTCTCAGAATCTTCTCCATCAACTTACCAACCACTGAGGTATAGCACACTGGTTTATAATTTCCTGGGCTATCCCTACCCCCTTTCTTGAATAAGGAAACAACATCCACAACCCTCCAATCCTCCGGAACCTCTCCCGACCTCATTGATGATGCAAAGATCATCGCCAGAGGCTCAGCAATCTCCTCCCTTGCTTTCCACAGTAGCCTGGGGTACATCCCATCCAGTCCCGGTGACTTATCCAACTTTATGCTTTCCAAAAACTCCAGCACATCCTGTTCCTTAATATCTACATGCTCAAGCTTTTCAGTCCACTGTAAGTCATCTCTACAATCACCAAGATCCTTTTCCATAGTGAATACTGAAGCAAAGTATTCATTAAGTACCTCCTCTATCTCCTCCGGTTCCATACACACTTTCCCACTGTCACACTTGATTGGTCCTATTCTCTTGTGTCTTATCCTCTTGCTCTTCACATACTTGTAGAATGCCTTGGGGTTTTTCCTTAATCCTGTTCGCCAAGGCCTTCTCATGACCCCTTCTGGCTCTCCTAATTTCATTCCTAAGCTCCTTCCTGCTCGTCTTATAATCTTCTCGATCTCTATCATTACCTAGTTTTTTTTTAACCTTTCGTAAGCTCTTTTCACATTGACTAGATTTACAACAGCTTTTGTACACCACGGTTCCTGTACTTTACCATCTTTTCCATGTCTCATTGGAACGTACCTATGCAGAACCCCATGCAAATATCCCTGAACTTTTGCCACAATTCTTCCATACGTTTCTCTGAGAACATCTGTTTCCAACTTCCTGCCTGATACCCTTACTCCAATTAAACACTTTCCTAACTTGTCTGTTCCTATCCCTCTCCAATGAGATAGAATTGTGATCACTATCTCCAAAATGCTCTCCCACTGAGAGACCTGACACCTGACCAGGTTCATTTCCCAATACCAGATCAAGTACAGCCTCTCCCCTTGTAGGCTTATCTACATACTGTGTCAAGAAACCTTCCTGAACACACCTAACAAACTCCACCCCATCTGAACCCCTCACTCAAGGGAGATGCCAATCAATACTTGGGAAATTAAAATCTCCCGCCACAACAACCTTGTTATTATTACTCCTTTCCAGAATCTGTCTCCCCATCTTCACCTCGATGTCCCTGTTACCATCGGGTGGTCTACAAAATATACCTAGTAGAGTTACTGACCCCTTCCAATTCCTAACTTCGAACCACAGACACTCCGCAGACAATCCCTCCATGACTTCCTCCTTTTCTGCAGCCGTGACACTATCTCTGACCAACAGTGCCACACTCCCACCTATTTTGCCTCCATCCTTGTCCTTTCTGAAACATCTAAAGCCTGGCACTTGAAGAAGCCATTACTACCCCTGCACCATCCAAGTCTCTGTATGTAATGGCCACAACATCATAGGTCCAAGTGCTGATCCCCACTCTAAGCTCATCCACTTTGCTCATAATATCCCTTGTGTTAAAACAGACACATCTCAAACCTTCGGTCTGAGCATGTCCCTTCTCTATCACCTGCTTATCCTTCCTCTTGCACTGTCTACAAGCTTTCTCTATTTGTGAGCCAACATCGCTTTCCTCCGTCACTTCAATTACATTTGACATCTTGCGCAAGAAATGAAATATCAACTGTGGGTGTGTGGCCAGAAGATTTGGAACCTGGGAGTCTGAGGCTGTGGCTGGGGCTGTAGCAGGAGCACTGTACTTATAAGTTTCAGCTGGTTTTAGTAAGTTTAAACACAGAAACCAAATCTTGCACAAAAATTCTTGTGTTATGGAGCAAGAGTACGCTACCTCATTTTAGCCTTGGAATCATTGCCAGTAGCCTTAGAGCCTCACTTTTCCTTGTTACCTGTGGGAAATCTGTGCCTCACAGTAAATACTGGATGAACTCAGCAGGTCAGACAGCAGCTATGAAAATCTGTGCTGCTATCCTTTCTGAATAACAAGGACTAATTTTACATTAAATGTGCCCTCTGTTAATTGAATTTCCTGGCCGTGTAAATGATTTCTCTCTACCTACATTATTGCATCTAATTTTTTTTCTGTTCTATGAACAAAACTTTATTTTGTTCAAATCACACACAACCATAACTAACTGTTCAAGTCCCCCTCAATAAAATTAAGTGGAAGACAGAATTCCCTACTGCTCTCACAGGGCTCATTGACAGTGACGTTGCTGTTGGAACTGAAATGTTTACAAGACTAATGCAAGGTTCTGACCACAATTCAACAAATGATAGACAAACTGACTTCTATAAAGAGTGAAAGCATCTTTCATATCTCTGAGGGGTGCTTTTAAAATGCAACTACTGTTGGATTTGTAGGCAAGGATAACGGTCAGAGAAAGGAAATTAGCCAAATGGCCAGTTCATCTGTTTGGCAGTGCTGACTCAAAGATAAATGGTAGGCAGGATGCTGAAGAATTTCCTGTAAGTGTTGCACCAAAGCATCATCATCTATATATACACTGGATTGAAGTCTGAGATAAGATTTGATCCCATATCTCTCAAACTCCATTAGTCAACACACACAGGGTCCAATGAATGGCCAAAAAATAAAATTATTTTAAATGGTACAACTCTGAACAAACCTTAGCAGCAAAGGAACTCAATGTATTTACACAGCCAGTTTATGAAATAGATAGCAGTAGTGTTTTAACGTAGAGAGCATACACCAAGGATGGGTTTTACAACCATGGAAGTGCTTTAAGTATAGTCACAATTATAAAGTAGGAATAGCAACAAGCAACGCGCACAACACCAGCAATTAAAACAGTGATGAGATGTTCTATCCGAGTCATACAGCACAGTGTCATATAGCAACTAAGAGCACAGTGACCACCAAATACCTACAATGCTATCGCCACACCCCCCCCAACAACTGCTCCTCAGACTCAACCACAAACTCACAAAAGGAGCAATTTACAGTGACGTCATCCTACCACGTGGTAGGGAAACTGGAGCCCCTGAAGTAACAGTCACAGGGCAGACAGCACCCATGGTTAGGATTAAACATGGACCACTGAACCATTGAGCTTTTAGTTTCATGCTCCTTGCTGAACATTAACATGAAAACCAGGATTGAAGGAATAAATGTTTATATCACTGGAATCACTTTATCCTCATGATCTTTCCAGGAAGTGAATAATGAACACCTGCTAGTGTGCTGGGTCACAAAACAAAAATTACCTCTCCGTTGTCTGTTACAGCCATGGAGAACTGCTGACCACAAGCAATAGTGACAACCTTTCTGTTCTCCAGACCATGCACGACTCTTCGAGGTGTTGCCTGGGTTGCAGTTGATCCAAATCCAGACCCTGATCCAACTTGTCCAGAACTGTTGGAACCCCATGAATAAACCTGCCAGCAAAGCAAGTGAAAAATCATGAACACGTTAAAATATGCAAAGCAGCTGCATTCCACAGTAAGTACAAAACCTAAATAAAACTATGTCTGCCTTGGACCAGGCATTGTCACATGGGAAACTACTGATGATTCAGAGGCTCTAGCTTCCATAGAAAGAATAGCCCAATTTATGGAAAATTACTTACAGAATCAGTACAGCATAGAGAAAGGACATTCAGCCAATTCAGTCTATTCTGGCCCTTTGTAAGAGGAGCCGCTTGATCTCTTCCGCATTGAAGTTTAAATAGTTTTTAAAAAATTCTAACAGCTTTTTGAACACATTTGAGACTGCCTCTACAACTATCTCTGGCTATCATTCCAGACACCTGTTAGTTGCTTGTGTTACTTTTAGCTCTTTTGTCAATCACCTTCATTAAATGTTCCCTGATTTTTCACCCATCTGGCAATGGGAACAATCTTTCTCCATCCACTCAGTCAATACTCTTCATAACTTAAATACTGTAAGTCTGTCTATCAGATCTCTTCTCAACCATGCTTCCATGCTCCATCTTCATTCCTGTCAGATTCCATCATCTACTGCCTTTTGTTGCCTCTATCACTTCCCCACCCATGTCATTATTTCCACCCTTCCCTCCCTACTCTGAACTCCATCTGCCAATCACCCATTCTCACTTGGATTCACCTGTCCCTTCCCAACTCTTATCCCATCCCTTCCCCTCATCTCTTTATATTGGCCCTCTTCTATCAACTCTTAGTTTAGATCAGGGACTCCCAAACTTAGGTCCATGGACCCTTCGGTTAATAGTAGTGGTCAATAGCATAAAAAGGTTGGTCTAAATGAAAGGTCTCAAACCAAAACATCAACTGTCCATTTCCCTCTCTTGCATCTCCTTTTAGTTTCTGGTTTAAGAAGGCACTACCAAAGGCATACACCAGCTTATTGGCAGTTTGAAAACAAAGGAATTTGATTAAAAACATTACGAATAATTGTGGTGAACTATCTCCACAGTGAAGAGATAAGCAAAGGCAAAGCGAATTCGCGAGATCTGCCCTGCAGAATCAACACACGGAGTTTAAGCCCTGCTGGTTGGAGTGGATGATTTGAAGGGGAGAAGATGAGGGCTAGAGCAGTTCCAATGTCTGTCCAGATGGCCTGGGCACGAGGGTGGATCGCTTTAAGTGCCGAGTTGATTTGGAGAGGTTGAGAAAGACTTCTTTGACAGCAAAATCCAAGTCCAAAGCGAAATGCTGGGGGGTATGTTCTAGGCCCGGTGTGATTCACCACAGTGAGGCCGAGGTCCCAATGTGAGCTACAATCCACTTTTGACAATCTAAACGCAGCCCATATAGACTGGATGGGCAGGGTGTTGAGAGCTGGCCGAAGTTGGATCGCTGTGGGTGCCAAGTCAATTTCAAGTGGTTGAGAACAGCTTCTTCAGCAGCAACATCTAGGCCTGGAGTGATTCGCCGTGGCAGGGCCCAGGTCCTACTGAGAGGTACGATCCACTAGTCACACAAATGTTGGCCCAGATAGACTGGGGACTCCTCTCTCCATGACACTAAGTCCTGGCTGCTGCACTTCATATCTGCAAACGTTGTGGCGATTTGCCCCACCAATATGATGCACTGAATACTGAGGTTTTGGGCCTACTCTGGGGATTTGGATCTAAGGACTCAATTTAGTTTAGGATGCTGTTGGTGTTGCTTGCTTCTATTTGTATGATTTGAGTCTTTTTCTTCTTTCTCTGTCCACGCTGGAGAAAGGTCCTTATTTTTTTTAAACGTTATTTTGGGTTTCTTGCTTTGTAAACAATCTCAAGGTTGTATAACTTAAAAATTATTTGATAATACATGTACATTGAATACTTATAATTTCCCCTTTTCAGAGGAGATCAACCCCAACTTCGACAATAAATCCAGATAACTGACACCCCTTGTTGTAGGAGAGAGAGTTGCGAGGGCAGGTAACTACTAAATAGGGATGTGGATTGTGCTAATGTGGTAACTGGGAATCACAGACAAAACATAACTAGACATATGGAATGCAGCAGTGATGATGTCCAAGTTACAGGAATTTTACTGATTATGTTGCACCGTGCATCCATTGTTGAAATAGAAAATTAGATTTACTGTAGATTTCTGGCCAATAATTTTTCTCTGTAATCAGGACCTAGTCCATTACTTAAGTCTTCCTACAGCCACCATTCTGTTAACAAAATGAGGTTTAATGGTATTCTCATCAACTGAGAATGTAAAAGCTCTACCAAATTCTTGCTCAGGGAGATCATCTTTCACTGGTCTCCTGGTTTGCACCAAGTTTTTAATAAACTGCCTGTTATTTTGAACACCAACTCTGATCTTTCAGTTTTCTCCAACATCCCTCATCCCTGAAATTATTTTCGCAAACCTCTTCTGCACCTCTTTAGTATTTTTGCAGTTCTCCCAAGAGCAGCACCAGAACTGAATACCGTAACTGTGGCCAAACCATTTAAGTGCTCTTACCTTTCCTTACAATCTTGGGAGCATAGAATACTATTATATCTACTGTTACATAAATCAGAAGTGTGTCAGCTGGTGAGTAAACTTTGGAACAAGATGATGGATTTGAGTTACAAACCACTGTTACACTTCCATTTTATTCCACACTAAACAGATAGCTACCCTGAATCAGGTAGGTTTCCAGCAGACATATTAGTTAAAAATTGCCTCCAATCACACAGAACTCCAAGTCTATCTGAAAAGTCATTTATTGTCTTCCTGTCTTCACAATAGTAATAGCCATTTTATCCTGTGATATTTGTTTTTTTAGATATCAGAAATATGCTGCCCACCCACAATGCTCTGTCTTGTTAAGTGTGGCCGTTCACTTGTGGCCTCTCCTTCAGCTAAGCCGTTCTTCCGTGGTGAGCCCGCCAATCCCAGGCAAGAGAAGGACGCACACGAGCCCCACCGGCTGTCGCTATTAAACGCTGTCACGGGATTTCTAGCGTTTCTCCTGGTGCGTCTAAAAGGGTTGTTCCCCAGACCCTCTTTTATCCTTACTCACGGGGTCTCAGATGTCAATCAGGTTGGGATGATGCAATCCCTCAACCAGCCCACTCTGGTCGTCCCGAGGGCTTCAATGAATAGTACAGTACTCAATATACAATTCCGTTTCCATGAGACAATAGCCGTTATCAGGGGTTTTTGTTTCGCTGAGGCCAGGACACATTCCAAACCTTGAGGATTCTGCATGTCTCTCTCTCATTTCCTGGACCCCAGACCCGAATTAATAGCGATCTTGCAATTCTCGAAAAGGAGGGGGCGACTTTGTACCCTTCGGCCTCTCAACGTTGTGGCACATTCATAACACCCCCTTCCTTCAAAGATTTTTACCATTGGTAAAAATGAATTAATACAGAGTCTTACAGGATTTTAGAATCTAACACAATACAAGAGTTTTTTTTTCCACTACAGAGTAATACAGTTATACATTCAATTCAGCATCTAAACAGTTAGCGATTACATTGTCACTTCCTTTAATATCTTAACATCTTGTACCTTAATAAATTCTTGTAGCATCAGACTCCTACCTATTTTTATTCCTTTTCTTCAGCAAACAAAAACTAAAGAGTTGTGATCTTAGCTTACGTGCATACTACAAAAGTTCATGCAAATACTAATCTTTATGTTACTTCCAAACTTAACAGTCAATCTTCTATGGGGGTTGTCTTTATTATTCACATGCTTTGTCGAAGTCCCTTAAAACCGAATCCTGTTATTTAAAATGGCATCCCGTCAACCCTCGCCCCTTTTCCAGTTAACTCCCACGTGGTTAACTTGTATACCAGTATGGAATAAGCTTTTGCATGCTCCTTTCATAGGAGTTATTTTATCAACAATGTGTTCCAAACTTAGACCATTTTCCGAATTTCCACACAATTCTTTAATTTTAAGCTCGTCATTAATTTTATCTTCAGGACCCTTCATGCTATTAGTTTTCAATTTAAAATCTGCAAGCGATCTCTCTTTGTTCAAACAGCATTTCAAATTCTGCCTCGTCATAGCACTCTCTTGAATAACAATAGCGTGTGGGGCACCTTTACATTCCAAATCAACCTGTAATTGATTCGCAGGCACCGTGTTACCAAGCCATCGTCTCTGCAGCCTGGTTGCTGCTTCTGACACCAATCCAGACTTTAAATTTTCTTCAATTTAGGAACTACACTTTTCCCTTTTCCTTCAATAATAATATTCACCTCACCACCTTTTATCTCCTCACTAACTTTTAACACACCTTCGAACACAAACAACTGGGAATTCTTACTTCCCACCATTACCAAGGTTAACCCTTTCTTCACTGAACCAAGTCCATCTGACCCACAAGGACTGCATTCCTTTTCAACTGAATCAAGTACCTCGGACTTTTTCTGAGCTCCATTACTAGGTTTAGTATCACGTGCATCCACACCTTGAACACACTCAAATGGGACATTTGCCTCTTCCAGGCTTTCGATACCCGTACCCTTTTCAAATTCTAAATTCCCCTGATCCTCCCAGTTACTCTCTGGGCAACTCCCTTCCAGAGTAAACTCAACCCCGTGGCCTGAAACAACCTCATCTGCCAACCCAGCAGACTTCTTCAAGGTAATGGCATCCTTTTCATCTTGGACTGCCCTCATTTCATTATTGGGAACACCCTTAGAATTTTCAACTTCTTCAAACAGTTCTGCCAAACCAGACAGATCATCCATGTCCAACCCTGGACCTCTTAACAGCCTTATCTGTTTCTCATCTTTACTCTGTGCCTCTATAAATTTCCTCCTGGCTAAGGGCAGGACTACCTCCTCTCCCTTACTCTCTTTCACTTTCCTATTCTCTGTTTTACCACCCTCTAAACCCTCTTGGTACAGGGTCGGTAAAAACGTCTTGGCCAAATCATTACTGGCCGGATTTAAACTGGTCTCGTTCTCAGCTGCCTTTCGACATGCTGCACGTGGTCGCGCATGCGGGATAGATCTTTGAATCTAGGGGCGGGTCCGTAACACTTACAGGCTGGCTTGGCAGCTCCATGGCCGACCAAATGCCACCACCAGCTAAATCGTTACCCAGAAGGAGGTCTATGTCAGTTCTCGGGAATTCGGATCACACCCCTATTTCAACTGGTCCAGATACCAGCTCACAATTTATAATGATCCTATGCAAGTGCACCGCTTCTGTCCCTTTTCCTATGCTTCTCAAAGCCACCTCTCCAGTCTTGCGACCAAAATCCAGTACCTTACTGCTAATCAATGACAGCTTAGCTCCCGTGTCTCTCCAGATCTGCACTGGAACTGGTGTGTCTCCCTCTCTCACAGACATGGTTCCTTCTGAAATACATTTCTCAGACCCTTCTCGTACTCTGTCTACCTGGGGCTCTCTTGTTGATTTACTGATCACCACAACACATCCTGTAGGGACTGCTGCTTTCCATTTTCCTGTTTCCTTCCTTGGAGCAAGGCACTTGGATGCAATATGACCCGCCTTTCCACAATTTAAACAGGTCAAGCCAGGACCTCTCCTGCCGTCTTGCCTTTCCTCCTCCTTAATTTTACCACTAGCTCCCGGCAGGATCTCTGCCTCAGCCGGCGGGCTTTCTCTACCGTTCCCACGGTCTCTCTAGTAACTTTTATTCGAGGAAAACTTTGTCTTGTGGGTTAGGGTATATTCATCTGCGAACCTAGCAAATTCTGAGATGGACTTATTCGGCTTCTCATTCAAATACATCCGGATATCACCCGAAACACAACCTTCTTTTTTATTAGTTTTTTTTATACATTTCTACATAACTACAGATAAAAAAAACCCAGATCAAAATGAAGAACATTGATACAGTGCAAAAATGAACATACAATAACATGATACAAAGAAAGATAATTGAGAAAGCACCCAAATTGAAGACATGTAAAATTAGTATCCTCCCCAAGCCCCGCAACAAAAAAAAACTCCAGACCAACCACAACACAATATAGAGAATATAAATCAGGACAATCAAACCCCCAAAACTGTAAGTACACTTAGCAACAGAAGATATTGATGTCTACTACAAAAAAAAAAGGAGCTGAAAGCAAGGGACCGAAAAAAAAAACCTTAGTTAAGAGGAAGGTTATTAAAGTACTCAATAAAAGGTCCCCAGACCTTATGGAACTTTAAATCCGAATTAAGAACTGAATAATGAATTTTTTCAAGGTCTAAGCAAGCCATAATATCGTTAAGCGATTGAGCATGTGTGGGCGGGGCAACATCTCTCCATCTAAGGAGGATTAAACGTCTAGCCAGGAGAGAGGCAAAAGGTAATATTCGACACTTAGTCAAACTCAGACGTAAATCTGTCTCATCCCAGAAACCGAACAAAGCAATTAAAGGGTTAGGTTCTAGGTGGTGATTCAAAATATATGATAACGTTATGAAGACATCTTTCCAAAATTTCTCCAAGCTAGGACAAAACCAGTACATATAAATGAGAGAGGCCTCGCCCCTTTTGCATTTATCACAAAGCGGACTAATGTTAGGGTAAAATCGAGATAATTTAGATTTAGACATATGGGCTCTACGAACAATCTTAAACTGTAAAAGGCAATGGCAAGCACAAAGAGAGGTTGAATTAACCAATTTGAGAATCGAGTCCCAAGTCTCATCAGATAAGGAGGTATTTAAATCCTGCTCCCATGCCATTTTAATTTTATCCACAGGGGCACGTCGTAAGGCTGCTAATTTATCTCGAATAAATGATATTAAACCTTTACCTAGTGGATTAATGGGAAGAAATAAGTCCATAACATTTTTCTCAGGCATTTCAGGGAAGTTAGGAATTAAAGGAATAATAAAGTGTCTAATTTGGAGATATCTAAAAAAATGAGCATTGGGCAGATTGAACTTAGCAGAGAGCTGTTGAAAAGAAGCGAAGCAATTATCAATAAAAAGATCTTCAAAATGTCTAATGTCCCTCCTATACCAACCTTCCTTCCTGAACACACTTAAACTCCACCCCATCTCAACCCCTTACTCGAGGGAGATGTGAGTCAATATTGGGGAAATTAATATCTCCCATCACGACAACCCTGTTATTATTGCATCTTTCCAGTACCTGTCTCCCTATCTGCTCCTCGATGTCCCTGTTACTATTGGGTGGTCTACAAAAAAAAACACTCAGTAGAGTTATTGACCCCTTCCTGTTCCTCACTTCCACTCAGAGACTCCGCAGACAATCCCTCCATGTTTTCCTTGTTTTCTATGGCCATGACACTATCTCTGATCAACAGTGCCATGTTTCCACCTCTTTTGCCTCCCTCCCTGTCCTTTCTGAAACATCTAAAGCCTGGCACTCAAAGTAACCATTGCTGCCCCTGAGCCATCCAAGTCTCTGTAATGACCACAACATCATAGCTCCAAGTGCTGATCCCGCTCTAAGCTTATCCACTTTGCTCATAATACTCGTTGCATTAAAACAGACACATCTCAAACCATCGGTCTGAGCCCGTCCCTTCCCTATAACTTGTCTAACCTACCTCTCACACTTTCAACAAGCTTTCTCAATTGGTGAGTCAACTGCCCCTTCCTCTGTCTCTTCAGTTCGGTTCCCACCCCCTAGTAATTTTAGTTTAAACTCTCCCCAACAGTCTTAGCAAAGCTCCCTGCCAAGATATTGGTCCCCCTCGGATACAAGTGCAACCTGTCCTTTTTGCCCCAAAAGAGGTCCCAATGATCCAGAAATCTGAATCACTGCCCCGCTACAATACCTCAGCCACACATTTATCCTCCACTTCACCCTATTCCTATACTCACTGTCGCGTGGCACAGGCAGTAATCCCAAGATTACTACCTTTAAGGTCCGACTTCCCAACTTCCTTCCTAACTCCCTGTAGTCTGTTTTCAGGACCTCCTCCCTTTTCCAACCCACGTTGTTGGCACCAATATGTACCATGACCTCTGGCTGTTCACATTCCCACTTCAGGATATCATGGATGCAATCTAAAAAAAATCCCAGACCATAGCACCTGGGAGGCAAACTACCATCCGTGTTTCTTTCCCAGTGTCCACAGAATCACCTGTCTGACTCCCTAACTATACAGTCCCCTATCACAGCTACCCTTTCACTACCCTTCTGATCCACAAGGCTAGACTCTGTGCCAGAGGCACAGCCATTGCTGCTTCCCCCAGTTAGGTTTCCCCCCTCTGAACAGTAATCAAACAGGAGTACTTATTGTTAAGGAGGACACCCACAGGGGTACTCTCTAGTATCGACTCTTGCCCTTCGCTCTCCTTACTGTTACCCACTTATCTGCCTCCCGAGGCCCCAATGTGACTACTTGCCTATAGCTCCTCTCTATCCCTGGCCAGGAGGTGGTCATTGAATTGTATCTCCAGTTCCCTAATGCGGTTCGGAAGGAGCTGCAGCTCGACGCACCTAGCGCAGATGTGGCCGTCTGGGGGGCAGGGAGTCTCCGGACATCCTATATCCAGTACAGAACACCGGCCTTGGAGACATACTTCCTATTCTTCACAAGTAATTTAGCTCTTCTCGACCCATTATCGCCGTAGCCCTGTTCAGCCAAAGCCCTCCTACTCTGACCTCGACAGCCAACTCTACAAATCTGTCTTTTTACCGCTCTATAAAGCTGCCTTCTTTTTAAATTTCTTCCCGCTGGTTTAACTCGCTGAAGTCCATACACCTGCGCAGTCATGCCTCGATCAAACCCTTATGTTCTCAATATTTATTGCTTATTTCATTTTTATTGTTTTTTTTTCTAGTTTCTTTTTGCATTTGCACATTGGTCATTGTCCGTCCTACTGACTGTATTGTCTCTCTTGTATTTACTGTGAATAACCACAAGACAATGAAACTTGGTTGTATATGGTGACGTATATGTACTTTAAATTTACTTTACTTTGAACTGTGGTATACTTAAAGACAGTCCTTTCAAAGAGCAAGTACTAGCACAATAAGCTGAATGACCTCTCCAAGTTGCATTTGAGTTTATGAGAAGTATTGATAAGGAAACCAGATTAAAGCTGTTTTTCATTTCAACCTCTATGGTTGATTTTTATAATGCTCAAGTGTTTCACCATGTAGATGAAGTTGTATTATGAAACAATCAATGTTGTCACACTACATCAAGAAAATCACCTCTCACCTCTCCATCTGTTGTCAGAACCATAGAATGATTGGAGCCACAAGCCACCTTCACTACTCTCTTATTAGAGAACATGCTGGAAACAAGAAAAGGCAATGAGGCCGGACCACTCGTTCCATTTCCCAGCTGGTAGCTGTTGTTGAGGCCCCAGGAATAGGTCTCTCCATCTGCAAAGGGTACCAGGATTTATGACAAAGTAACTAATTTGCTCCAAAAACTATTCACAGATAAAATCTACAAGATCCTCAACCTGACTGAAAATCCAGATCTTTCATATTCCAAATAATCAATAGCTAAGTCAGTTTTTCAAAATCACATTTAATATCAGCAGCATTTGTTGTGAAATTTGTAGTCTTTGCAGCAGCAGAATAATGCAATTCACAATAGAAAAAATCAATTAAGTATATATGTTAAATAGTTACATTAACTAAGTAGTGCAAAAATAGAAATAAAAAAGTAATGAGGTAGTGTTTTTGAGTTCATTGAGTATGTACCTTCAGGCTTCTGTACCTCCTCCTGATGGTAGCAATGAGAACAAGGCCTAAACTGGGTTGTTCTTAATGATGAACGTCATTCAGAACATGACAATGTTCTTCATCATGGGGTCCTAAATGATGGTTGCTGCTTTTTTGAGGCGTCACTACTTGAAGATGTCCTGGATACTATGGAGGCTAGTGCCCATGATGGAGCTGATTAAGCTTACAACTCTCTGCGGCTTATTTTGATCCTGTGCAGTAGCCATCTCCCCTCCCTCCACCCACACCACACAGTGAGGCAGCCAGTCAGAATGCTTTCCACAGCACATCTGTAGAAATGTACGAGTGTCTTTGGTGACCTACTCCTCACACTCCTGATGAAATGTAGCTGCTGTCGTGCCTTCGTTGAAGCTGTATTAATATGTTGAGTCCAGAATAGATCCTTGGAGACATTGACAACCAGGAGCTTGAAATTGTTCACTCTTCCCACTTCTCTTATGAGGACTGGTGTCCCTTATCTTACCCTTTCTGAAGTCCACAATCAGTTCTTTGGTCTTACTGACACTGAGTGCAAGGTTGTTGCTGCGACACTACTCAATTAGCTAATTTTTCTTGCTCCTGTACACCCTCTCATCATCATCTAAAATTCTGCCAGCAATAGTTGTAAGGCCAGCAAATTTATATAAGGCTTTTGGGCTGTGCCTAGCCACACAATCATGGGTGTGAAGACAGAAGAACTGTCCATGAGGTGCGCCAGTGTTGACCGTCAGCAAAATGGAGATGACTATCCAATTAGATAGTCGAGGACCTAGTTGCTGAGGGAGGTTCTGGAGCTTTTCAAACAGAACTGCAGAAATGATTGTGCTTTTGGAGAGAGGGATCTTTTGTCAGGTTGAGCCCAAGGGTAAAATTGCATTTGATTGGTCCTGAGCTAAAATGGAGATTGCTCATCCGGTCAGGTGGTATCGGGGGGTGGGGGGGTGCTTTAGATCGACTGGGTTTTGCCTTTAAATAATTGGTGTTGTATGGGCATTCCTCCCCCCCACAACATTTTATAAAAACAAGATCAGATCTAGTACAGCAATGAACTGCTGTGCTTGTTCCAGAGAACACAAAATATTTTGTTAAATGCACTTGGAATTGTGGCTCCAGTAGTGGGTCCAGTTTGAGTGGTCATGGGGGATTCCCAGGATATGATTCTCTGTGCATGCAGTACATCTCTGAAGCTTCTCCTTTTCTGTCCAGTAATTTCTTCCCAAGACTGGCATCAGAACACAGGGACTCCGTGTTACAAACTACAGAAATCCAACTCTACACAAATTCTCCCATAAATTTTTCAAGATAGTAACAATAATAAAATGGTACATGGTATTCATCAATGGCTAGACATAATATTTGGTGGCGAGCATTTGGTCCATAACAACAGACGAGAAAGCTTGTTAAAGTCAACAACCATTTTATTGTGATAAACACCGAAACGGACCAGGTGCCATGACCCAGAGAGAGAACCCAACCAGGCTCATGCAGACACATCCAGCGGGTTAGTGGTGGCCAAGGGCCAACATGGTGCCAGTCGGTTCCGGTGCAGCACGACTGCCTTCTGCTGCTCAGACAACTGCACCCGATATACCACATCAGAGATGTGTTCAAGCATGTCTCCTGGCCCCTTCCAGTGGCTTCCCAGCCTGGGGGATAGTCCTTTGTTCTGGGAGAGGCAGTAGACTCATACCGGGGCCCTCACCATGTACTGGTGCCCTAGACTGGTGACCCAGCCCCATGCGTTACAGCAGTGCACGAACATTTCTACACCCTGCCTGCGCTCAGACCAGAAGCATTCGCACAGCTTGCCCAATGTCTTTGCAATTCCAGATGTCCGGCCCCCACCAGACCGCAGTGCGAGCCCCCAGGGTACCATCAGCTGCAAGAGATGGCTGTCACTGTCGGACTACTGCCACCACAGGAACAGCAAGTCGGTGCGCACCTCCAGCGTCCCCACGAGTATAGAGCTTTGGTCAGGGTCCAGGGCAGAGACCTCTGCCCACTCCGGCCGACGTCCCATGCTCAGCTATCCCTTTACCCGGGCCAATGATGTGACCTGGTCAAATTAGCCATCTAAGTTTACTATTGGCCTTATATAGAAGACAACATCAACAAGAGAAAGGTCCTCTTCAACCTTGCCCTCACTGTTTCGCAGGGCCCTCTCATTTAAAAAAAAAGTTTTGCTGGGAGACTCTGGAAAATGTGGGCCTTATCCCACATCTTGATGGAATAAGACATTGATGATGAAATTCAACGTACCAGTACAACCCTTGGTCCAGTCTGACAGACCATTTGAATCAAGATCTTAGAGCTGACACAATTTGCATGATCAGCAGTGCCTCTTCACTTGAACTGGAAATTAAACAACTATCTCAAACACTCTCATGTTCACAAATATTACTGAGAAAAATCGTCCTTATCCAGTCCTTCCCATATGTGACTCTTAAGACCAACAGCAACTTTGTTTATATTAAACTGTTCTCTGAAATGCTGCTGCAAGCTCTTCCATCTTATGAACAAACTGTTTTACTTTGAATCATTACATTTTGAGTAAACACGACACCTTCAAGGATGCCCCAGCTGAACTGATTGATATCCAAGCGATCACCTAGAAGTATTCATTCCCTGGACCACTGGTATATTACGACAACAGAAGCAGCATCTCTGAGCTGCTCTGTAGCAGGAGTACCCAAGCTGGGGTCCAGGGACCCCTTGGTTAATGAGAGAGGTCCATGGCATAAAGAAGGTTGGAAAACCTTGCTCTGTAGTAACTTACCAAGATTTCTTTTAATACCTCCGAAACCTAGTATTTCTACGAGTTAAAATGACAAATAACAGGACAATGAGATTAGCATTGCACACAAGCTTCCCACCAATATTCATCTGGACTGAGAGAAGTACTGCTGTTTCATTATCGTTACAGGATTCAAATCCTAGAGCTCTGTATTCACCAACATTGTGGAAGTGCCCACGGTACCCACCTAATAGCTGACAACCACCTTCTGAAGCATAGTTACGGACAGACAGTAAACTGGCTCTACCAAAGATGTTCTCATCAAAACAAAGAAGAGCTACAACTTAAGTTTACCTTCAGTAGCAAGTAAAATATGTGGTCCACTTCCATAACTGAGAGATATTATTTTCTTCCCACACAGAGCATCTATTTTCTTTGGTATTGTTATACTTTGACCATCTCCAACTCCTAAGCAGCTACTGCAATTCACTCCAAGAATAAATACCTGGAAGAGACAGGTTATATACAGTTAACAATGTGAGTTGGCAAACTAATTGTAAGTACACACCATTCGTGTCACAGAACACTTTCACCTTCTCCAAGCAGTCTGGCTAAACACCTCTTTCTCCAGCAAATGCAAATTTTCCACATTAATAAATCAATCAAAAATAGTGAGGAGAAAACCCAGATGTGATCAGCGGAAAATGGACGTATTAAAAATAAATATGTAAAAAAATTTATTAGAAAATAAATCTAGGAAAATTGTAGCTGAATTCTTAAATGTGAAAAGAAAAAAGATTAGTCCAATTTACTGCAGACTGATCAGTTTGATAAGAGTATTAGAAAATATTATGAATTATTAGTTGAAGAGTTAATAATAATTCCAAAGGGGAAGTTTACATCTGATCAATCATATTGAAATCTTTGAAAAGTTAACAATTAAGAGAATGAAATATGCACAGTATATTTAGAATCTAAAAAAATCTTCAAGATGTTGTATAGTACTCAAAATCTTGCATTTTATCCTAGTTCAGATGATGCACGTTTTGGTTGGGAGCTTATGTGTGTTTCCGGTAGAACTGCAGTCAGAACATAAGGCGTATGGGAATGTCATCAAATAGATAGGAACATGAATACCTTTACTCCAAGGATTTGAGATGGAAAAGGCTTAGGTTTCGAAAGTAAACTGGATGAGTGGGTGTATTTTAGAATTCAGGAAATTATGATCAAGAAATTGACAATTAAAGAAAAGACAGGATACAAGAGACTAGACTGTAAGGACTTTGATAGGTAGCATAGAGAAGACTAGTAAGGGAAAATGGGTGTACTTCACAGCCTGAGATTGGAAAATTTATAATGGGGACAAGGACAAATCCTGATGACTTAGTGATGTAACTTCCACAGTTTTAAACTGTGGCTATAGAAATAATATTCTGGATCCTACTTTCCAAAATTCAACACGTTCAGAAATGATTTCTGCAGTTTGGACGATAGCAAACATAACCACACTATTTAACAACAGATAGTGAAACTGGAAGTTACCAACATAGTATCAATAGTTGGTAAAATGAAGGAATCTACGTAGAACAGTTAACATAGAACAGGGGTGGGCAAACTTTTTGACTTGTGGGCCACAAAGGGTTCTAAAATTTGACAGGGGGGGCCGGACCAGGAGCAGATGGATGGAGTGTTTTGGTAATACACCTCATAAGAGAAAATAAAATATCATGGGATATGTAGAAAACATGTGCTTTAATTTCAATTGAAAATGAACAAATGCATTACAACAAAATATCTGTCTTTGAAGTCCCATGGTATTTAGCTATTTATTGAAATGACTTTTAAAACACTGAAAATTAAATGAATAAAATACAGCTTTTTTTTTAATAGTAACAGTTATTATTTTAAAGCACTGAAAATTCTGTTATCCTTCAAGATATTATCATCATCACTCTCCTCCTGTCTTTATTTCAAAAACGGTAGGAGATGCAGGTCTACTTGTCCTGCTCCTTCTTATTCAATTGTCCCGTGCCAAAACTCAACAACGACCAGCACAAGGACAGAACAGTGACAGCGCGCCAGTATGCGGAGCACGTTATTTGATCTGGAGTGCATTTTTTATTTTGAGAACTTACGTGCACCTGCGCACTACTCATGTCCATCACTTAACAGAAATGATATGTAACATGTAAGGCTTATTGAAAAAAATATTTTCAAATGCATTTTTTACATAACACAACAAAGAAACTTATTTTTAATTTCAGTGGGAACAGTGTTGTTGGTCTCCCTTTTTAGCCAGCACATCAAAGTCTGGATTTAGTTTTGTTGTGGCGATTCTCAGGATGGATCTGAGGTGTTGGTCAGTTAACTTGGATCTGTGGCTGGCTTTGTTGATGTTCATGACGCTGAACGCCTGTTCACACAAATAGGTCGAGCCGAACAAAGAGTAAAGCGCAAATGTGGAGTAATACGCTGCACCTCAACAAAGGTCAATGTATATAGAGTGTGTCATCTACTGGGAAAACGCCAGAATTGCGGGGAAAAAACGTTAACAAGGTTTATTAATATAATTTTATCAAGTTCTGCGGGCCGGATTAAAAAGCTTAACGGGCCGCATATGGCCCCCGGGCCGTGGTTTGCCCATGCCTAACATAGAATGATAAAAAGGAAATAAAGCTCTACAGCTTCTGATAGAGTAGATAAGAGGGAAACCAGCAGATGAAACTAGATTTATAAAAGGGTTTTGTTCATGTATCACAAAGAAGATTATTGAATAAAGTTAGAGCATGTGAATTTGGAGACATGGACTAATGCGGACCTTCAGCTGGTTAACAGATGGAAAATAGTTGGATAACAGACCCTTCTTCAATTGGGAGAATGTGACTACTGGGCACTTCAGTAATCAGTGCTTAGACTCCAATTATACTCAATCTATATAACTAATTTATTGTTGCTAACTTTCTTGATTACTTGCAGATAAGTGGGAATGCGAGTAGCAATAAAGAGGCTTCAAGGGGTTATGGAAAAGCTAAGTTACTGGGCAACAACAATGGAGGATATTTTTAAATTGGTGAGAGAATGGAAAATATTGACATCAGAGGAATTTAGGCATGCTTGTACATGAAAGTTACGAGAATGTGGTGTAGCAACAATTACAAAGACAGATGAAATGTTGGCCATTACTGCAAGAGGATTTGAGTACAGTTCCTCCCTCAGTTATGAACACCCAGCTTATGGATACCTATACAGTACAAACAAGCACTCATAAATATTACTAAATTTAAAAAGTCTTTAGTACATACGTACATTGTTTCCTGCAAACAGTAGAATTGTTTTTTTCTCTGTCCCCACTTTTAGTAATTGTTCTTTCTTTATCGGTCTAAATTTTACAAAATGGGATTGCATTGAGGTTTTGCCACTTTTTAGGGATTATTATTAATTATGGGACATTATGTGTTAATTCAAACTAGAATTCACAATAAAACTTTTTTTTACATGCAACTCCCCATAGTAATCACACAGCTTTGATTCTTCCAGTTTCACAGTGGGAGGCCACTTAAGAGACTTGCTTTGGAAGCTGACAAAGTCATCACTCATATTGATCATGTACAAAGATGTGCTAAAAAGCGCCCAGAGAAAACTTACACAATCATGGGGAGAATGTGCAAATTCCTTACAGACAGTGGCAGGAATTGAGCCCTGGTCGCTGGTACTGTAAAGCGTTGTGCTAACCACTAGGCTACCGTGCTGCTGATGGGGTGCAAAGGCAAAACTTTGATAGGTCAGTTATAATCTTGGCCAACAGTGCAGCTGGCTCAAAAGGGCTGGTAGGCGGGGGGGGGGGGGGGGGGGGGAAACGCCACATGATGACGTAGGATCGAAACGTGGAAATCCAGCTCTCCCGTAAAAAACTAGTAAAATAATGTTTAAGTGAAGAAAAGTTAGTAAATACTTTTTAAAAATTACTTATAAACTACTCAGGATTGTCTTAAGATATGCCTCCTAAACAGAAGCAGAAGAAAACTACTACTTTGAAGACAACACAAGTTGGAAAAGAATCAAGGCCGGCAGCCATGAAAGAGCCTCGGGCTCAAGTGCATTTTACCTCTGGCGATACAGAACAGGAAACTGCGGCAACATCAACCGTTTCCAAAAAAAAAGAGCAACAGGAATTGCGCATGCGTGAAGGAAGGGGCATGCGCAAACACGAGCAACCCAAACTACAAATCCCAGCTATGATCGGAACTGAAAGTGAAAGTGAATATCAGGTGGAATAAGATTCTCTGGATAAATCAGACGAAGATGAAGAGACAAACAAAGAAGAGCAACAGGAAGAGGTTGGTGGTGATATTGGAGACATAAAAAAATATTTGGTGCAAATAATGCATGAATTAAAAAACATTAAAAGTAATAAAAAGATATTAAAAATGAAATTATGTTTGATAAAATGATGAAAAGACAGGACAAAATAGACAAGAAAATTAAAAACTTGGAAGAAATAACGGGAGACACCATTGATAGAGTGAATAAAATGGAAGATAATATTTCTGCCTGGACATCAGAAAGAAAACGGTTGTTGGAAAAAGTGGATGTACTTGAAAATTTTAACAGATGAAATAATATTAAGATTGTTGGACTTAAAGAAGGTATAGAGGGAGAGGATCCAAAAATTTTTTTCCAAAAATAGATGCTGGAAATTTTGGAAGTGGAAGAAGGAACCCAGATAATTGAAATTGAAAGGGCTCACAGAGCTTTAAGATCAAGACCTCAAGTTGATCAAAACCCACGATCAATCTTGATAAAATGTTTAAGATATCAAGATAAAGAAAAGATCCTGAAGGCGGCTGCCGAACGCACCAGAAAGAAACGGGCCATTGATGATGGAAGGGAGAACAGTTCTTTTCTATCCTGATACAAGTTATGACCTTTTGAAGAGAAAGAAGGAATTTAACCCAGCAAAAAAAAGTTTTATGGGAAAAGGGTTATAAATTTATATTGTGCCACCTGGCAACCCTGATAATTTTTTTGGACGACGGAAAAAGAAGATCTTTTACTGATTATCGGGATGCGGAAGAATTTGCACAAGAACTCCCGAATATTCACTAACCACAGCCAAAGATTTAAAAGTGAAACGGATTAAAGATGAAGACAGGGACAGTGAATGGAGTTGATGGATGTTTAAGGACAGAAGAATATTTAAATATATTCTTAATTATATGATACAGGGGGAGAAAGGTAAAAATTTGAGAAATATTAATTAAGAGCAGTGACATTTTTTCTTCTTCTCATATATACATTTTTATGTAATGGGGCAGCTGAGGGAACTTCGGATTGATTGCTACGGGATTCACGTGTGTAATCATGGCAATTGCAATGACCCACACAACGGAGGGGGGTAATGTTGTGTTTTTTCTTTATTCACAACATTTGTAGGGGGGTATTTTGTCTTTTTTTTCTTTATAATCTATTTTTCTTTAATTTTTCTTTCTTTGCCTGGACAATCGGGGGGGGGGTAGAGATTCCCCAAGGTACTACGAAAGTTGAAAAGTTAGGTATTACTATAGACTGGAGTAACCCTGTTAAAAATAATGACTAATTTACTGTATTTTTAAAGTTTTAATGTTAATGGGCTTAATGGACCTGTGAAAAGAAAAAGAATTTTAACATACATTAAGAAAATGAAAACAGATATAGCTTTTAGCTGCATTCCATTTGAAAAAATTACTTATAATTTAACAGATAAATACGAAATATTTCTGAAAATTTGGCGCCCTTATTTACAAAAGATAGGATTAAACATATAGATGCTCCAAAGATAAAATTATTGGTTATTTGGGGAAAGAAATAAATATATATACTAAAGCTATTATGAACTCCGTGGAGCATGTGGGGATCTTCCGATATCCAGGTATTCTTTCTCTTTTTTTTTCTCTTTCTACAGGGATATGTTAGGGGGGAGGGGAAAGAGTTGATAATTTTTTTTCCCTTCTGTAGCCATTTGAAAATTCAATTTAAAGATTTTATAAATTAAAAAAAAAGGGGCTGGATGGCCAAGACCTGCTCCTGCTCCTTACAAACAAAAAAATGTAAATAAACTTTAGCACTCAGGATTGAAAGTTTAACAATTTCCAACATTTGCAGTGCTCTTATTTACACCTAAACTACATCCACGTGTTGTTCCTTTATGGTGCCATCCTGCATCATTCAGCCTTATATCACACAAGTGCTTCCTTTTCATCTTTCCTTTCCCTGCTGCTCAGAACCAATCACTTCTCTAACTTGTCCAGGTTCTGATGAAACGTGGCTTCTCTCTAGTCTAGCCTGAAACATTAATTATTTCAGAAATGCTGCTTGATACTTTTCTAGCATTTTCTCCTTCTCAAGAGGATGCAAATGGTATCAACTTCACGTGATCATAAACATCAGCGAGACACGGTGAGGTGAATGGTCTGTTTCTGAGTTGCATGTCCTTTTGAAAAACTCGATAGGAAAGATAATAATTAGCCTAGAAATAAAGGCTGTGCTGTCTTTACGACAGTTATTTAGTTTATAATATTTTCGCTTAGTAATTCATTCAATAGTATTTTCTAGTTAGAATTAGAAGTGTTTAAAGTGTATTCATTGCATGTAAAATATATCGGCATGCGATGACGTCACATCCGGTTTCGCCGCGTCTTGTGGGAAAACACCGGTTTGAAATCAGCGCGAGGGTGGGGGCTTTCCACGAGGCTCACCTGAGCACAAGCAGTTTTGCAGGCATGAGAAATCACAGTGAGAGCAACGCTGTAAGTTAATAGATAATCGATATATTGAACTAAGATGTTAATGCTGATCCTGTTACAGGTAACGACGGTAGATAATGTTTATGCTTTCGTTAGTTAAAGAGTCGCGGATAGTTTGCATGGAAGTGTATTTAAAGTAGTGAATGGAGCAGGTAAACTCTCCCTGTATACTGCACCTTAGTGTAATGCAGTTATAGTCACCTTTGCAAGTATTTACACTTGAAATGTGATATTAAGGAAGGAACAAATACTGTATCAATCTTGTATTGTTTTATCAACAGTTTTCACCATATGTTAATGTGAAGAGTGAACAGTAAATGGTTAATCTTACTGCGATCTGGTTTGCATTGGCTGTGGTTTATCCGGACGTTAAATTCGGCGTTTCGTTACACCCGAAGGAGAACGTTACAGTGAAAAAGCGGCATTATCAGGTGTTTCAAGTGCTGCAATGTCAGCTCAATCCAGCATCAAGTCGACGCCGCCCAGCGACAAGGGCAGTAAACCGACATCAAGTAAGCCCACCCGGGCGTTATCAGGTGTTCCAAGTGCTGCAATGTCAGCTCGATCCGGGATCAAGTCGATGGCGCCCAGCGACAAGGGCAGTAGAAATACATCAAGTAAGTCCGCACAGGCAAGAGCCAAGGCAGAAGCCGCCAAGGTGCGACTGCATTACGCCAAACAAGAGGCAGTTTTGAAAATGAAACTGGCCACCAAAGAAGCCGAAAGGGCCGCCAGACAAAGAGAAGAGGCTGCCAGAGAAGCCGAAATCCAGAAAGAAAGGGCCGCCAGAGAAGCCGAAGAGGCTGCCAGACAAAGAGAAGAGGCCGCCAGAGAAGCCGAAACCCAGTTGGAAATGACAAAAATATCGACAGAGTTGCATGTGCTGCAGCTAGAAGGAGAAGGAGAAGCTGCCAGGGTGGAAGCAGAGTACATAGAAGAAGCTGAAGGGTCGCGTGATCTGACCGAAACAAGTTCTGCTTTGGAAAGGACCAGACTGGAACGCACGAGCGACTATGTACAATATCAAGCAGACAGGCAGGCTCGTCTCCCCTCTCCATACCTATTCGATAACTTCCCCAGCTACGAGGAAGAGAATTTACCCTCGCGGCCCCGCGATGAAGTCAAGAATGAAAGAGCTGACAACCGATATACTTTGACACCAAAGTTACAAAGTTCGATGCGAAGAGACGCGGAGGTTGAATCCAGGATGGCAAATTCCATGAGAAACGTGCGTTCTCAGTCATATGGGCGCCAACGTACTTCTCCAGCCCGCATGCCGCTTGCAGCCGATCCCACGCTGCAGTATTTAGCACGACGGGATCTCGTCACTTCGGGACTGTACCAGTTTGACGATAAACCCGAAAATTACCGTGCTTGGCTCTCCACATTCACCAACGTGATTGACGGGGTCCAGCTCAGTGCAACCCAAAGGTTGGACCTAATGGCGAAATGGCTGGGGAAAGAATCACGCGACCAGGTGAGACGCATGCGTTCAGTGTACATCAACAAACCTGAGCTAGCCTTAAGCGAAGCGTGGGAGAGACTTTGGGAGAGATATGGGTCCCCCGACATTATTGAAGGGGCGCTATATCGACGTCTGGAAAACTTTCCTAAGGTGTCAGCCAAAGATCACTTTAAGTTAAGAGAATTCGGAGATTTACTCATGGAGATCCAAGGCGCCAAAGAAGATGGCTATTCAGCTGGTCTAGTATTCCTAGATACTCCATCCGGGATTAGACCAATTGTGGACAAACTTCCATTTGGGCTGCAGGACAAGTGGCTGACTGTTGCCTCAGAGTACAAGGAAGACCACGATGGTCGATTTCCTCCCTTTGAGCTCCTCACTAGGTTTGTGTGCAAGGAGGCGAAGAGGCGAAACGACCCTAGCCTTGTAGGTCCAGGAAGCAGTTCGATTTACACCAAGCCAGGCAGATCCGTTTCGAATGTTTTCAACATTGATAAACCCGTGTCAGTGCTCAAGACCGAAGCCCTTACGACTAACAACGACCCTGGCAAGTATTGTCCATTGCATAACAAACCTCACCCCCTGAAAGCATGCAGAATGTTTAGGGAAAAAACCCTTGAAGAGAGGACGGCTCTTCTCAAGGAGAAAAGAATATGTTTTAGATGCTGTTCCTCAACCTCTCACCTCGCCAGAGAGTGTACGATCGCCGTGAAGTGTCCGGAATGTGGCAGCCCAGATCACGTCGAGGCCATGCATCCCGACCTGTCACCACAAACCTAGAGCGCTCCTTCACCCCCACAACAGGACGGCGGGGAGGGAGAGGCTCACTCTAGGTCAATAGCTGTCAGCACGAACTGTACAGAAGTTTGCGGTCAAGCTCAGTCAAGTCGTTCTTGTTCCAAGATCTGCCTCACTAAGGTGTACCCTAAAGGAACCAAAGACAAGGCCATCAAAGCCTATGTGATTCTGGATGATCAGAGCAATCGTTCACTAGTCAGTCCAGAGTTCTTTAAATTGTTCAACATTGAGAGTGAGCGGTTCCCATACTACCTCAAAACTTGCTCAGGCAACATGGAAACCCAAGGAAGGAAGGCAGAAGGCATCCAGATCGAGTCCCTGGATGGTAAAGTCGTCATCTGTCTCCCTCCGCTCTTAGAGTGCAATGAAATCATGAATAACCGCGCTGGGATCCCGACACCAAGTGCGGTGCTACACCAGCCGCATCTCCACCACATCGCCAAACACATCCCAGAACTGGATCCGAAAGCGGAAATACTCCTGCTATTAGGAAGAGATGTTATCCAGGTACACAAGGTTAGGCAGCAGATCAATGGACCACTCAACGCCCCCTTCGCGCAACGTCTGGATCTGGGCTGGGTGGTGATAGGAGAGGTGTGTCTCGGTGACGTACACAAACCGATGGTTAACACACTCAAGACCAATGTGCTAGAGAGTGGCCGCCATTCAATCTTTCAACCCTGCCCGAGTGTCCCGTGCATCAAGGAAGCACAACAAGGCGTTAACAAGCGCGAGGCAAGCGACGAGTCGCTGGGCCAGTCAGTCTTCGCTCTAACGAAGTATGACATCAAACTTGCACAATCAGCTCAAGATACCATTTCTTTAAAAACCAAAGACACCAAGGTCTTCAGAGATGAAGCAAATAATGGGGTTGCCCCATTGCCAATCAGAGAACCACGCCAGCGCTCACCAGATAACAAAGAGCAGGCAGTCAAACGGTTCACGTCCTTACGGAAAACCTGGAAAAGGAAACCTGAGATACAGCAACGCACCCGATTGGCCCACGAGGTACTGTGCACCCTAATGGCAGAGGTCACAGCCATTATAAACGCACAATCATTCCTACCTGTGTCTTCTGACCCAGAAAACCCCTTTATACTTTCGCCATCAATGCTCCTTACACAGAAGGCAGGAGCACCTCCTCCACCAGGAGACTTCTCAGACAAGGATTTGTACACAAAGCAATGGAGACAAGTCCAGGCTCTGGCAAATCAGTTCTGGCCTCGCTGGAGACAAAAATATCTACCTTTGTTGCAACAGAGACAAAAGTGGACAGAACCCCACAGGAATCTGGCCAACGGCCAGAATCACTGTTACATTCCCTAGCGGGGATGGACATGTCAGGAAGATCGAATTGAAGACTACCGACCAAGGCGATGTGAAAATTTACCAAGGGCCAGTTACAGAAGTTATTCTACTTCTACCCAATGACTGATTAAGAGACTAAGTTTTGTACTCTGCTCATTGTGACCTTACGAAGGTCAAGCGGGGAGTGTGCTGTCTTTACGACAGTTATTTAGTTTATAATATTTTCGCTTAGTAATTCATTCAATAGTATTTTCTAGTTAGAATTAGAAGTGTTTAAAGTGTATTCATTGCATGTAAAATATATCGGCATGCGATGACGTCACATCCGGTTTCGCCGCGTCTTGTGGGAAAACACCGGTTTGAAATCAGCGCGAGGGTGGGGGCTTTCCACGAGGCTCACCTGAGCACAAGCAGTTTTGCAGGCATGAGAAATCACAGTGAGAGCAACGCTGTAAGTTAATAGATAATCGATATATTGAACTAAGATGTTAATGCTGATCCTGTTACAGGTAACGACGGTAGATAATGTTTATGCTTTCGTTAGTTAAAGAGTCGCGGATAGTTTGCATGGAAGTGTATTTAAAGTAGTGAATGGAGCAGGTAAACTCTCCCTGTATACTGCACCTTAGTGTAATGTAGTTATAGTCACCTTTGCAAGTATTTACACTTGAAATGTGATATTAAGGAAGGAACAAATACTGTATCAATCTTGTATTGTTTTATCAACAGTTTTCACCATATGTTAATGTGAAGAGTGAACAGTAAATGGTTAATCTTACTGCGATCTGGTTTGCATTGGCTGTGGTTTATCCGGACGTTAAATTCGGCGTTTCGTTACACCCGAAGGAGAACGTTACAAAGGCATAAACAGAATGGAAGACACAAAGACAATTGAGATTTGCAATTCAAACTGAACTGAGTAATTCAAAGAAACATTGGGCTGAATCTTCCACTAAATATCTGCCGGATCCATATGTCACTTACCTGTGCAACCATGAGGAAGTTTAGGAGTCTCTTGGGAACACATCCAAATGCTGTTGACCCACAAAGTTTACTGACACTGAAAGAACTACCACACTCTGACTCTGCACCCCTCATTACATCCAACTGTGCAGCATGAACTCTAGAGGTTTTCCAACATATGTCCATAGGTATTATTAATTATGGAACATCTTCAGGTGTTAATTCAAACAAGTAGTCGTCAAACAAGTACTGCGTCTGCAACAGTTAGAACTGCAGGCCTAAGCACTTGAGTGGAGAGGAATCCTGCAAGGGAGAGGAGTTATACAAGTTCTCCCCAGATTATGGCAGGTTTCCATTTCTGTAAACAATTCATAACCTGAACAGTTTGAAATGCAACCGTGCACCAAGTTTCTGCATGGTAGAAGATCTGCCTGCAGCCCCATAGCAAATCCATCCCGTTGGTCTCCCAAACACACATTCTTAAGTCCAGTCTCCAGATAAAGTCAGGCATTTGCAATTTGGGTAGGCTCAGCATTCGATTATTAGCACTTTTGATTTCATTGTTCTAATTTAGATGCATTTCATTTTAAATTTTACCAATTTTAAAAACTTTTATAGGATGACTGACTTTCTGTTTGTGGTTTTCAGATGTTCATATTAAAGCTTTTTGACAGTTGGTTCAACTTCGGGTATGGCTTCACCAAGTGAATGCATTTCAGTGAGGGTTCCAACCATACCTGCTCAGAACAGATTCAGTAAACACAAACAGCAAGGCAATTGAAATTGCTTAGGCCATTATGGATCCGTATATTAACAACTGAGATAGCATTTACATGAAATTAAAGGAACAGGACAAGGTTAAAGAGAAAGTAAATGAGAAAGATACTGAAAAAGGAGAAGAAGTAAATGTCCTCCCAAAGTTAGAACACCTGACTTATAGACACCATGTTACCATGTTCATACATGCAACCAGCAGAATGGATCTGTGGATTTACCTGCTATTACAGAAATCTACTGCCAGGCAGAAGATAAGGCATTTCAACAGGCTTTCTCTCCCCCACCCTCATACAAAGAGCCATGACAAACGGGGGCTGGGTTGAACCAAGCAAAGCTGGGAGCACCGAGCAGGTTCACTCGCTCGCTCACTCACAGAGTCAGCAAGGTCAGCTGGCAGTCCCTCTTCCTGCACCTGATCGCTCTCCCGTCACAGCTGCTTCTGCGAGCCTCTCCCACACATTGACGTGAACAGGCTCTGTGGAGTGGAAGCCTGTTGTAATACAAGGACTGTCTGTAATAATCAAAAATTACTGTGTTTATAGCTTTCAAAAATCTGGAACAAAAAGCTGATGAGACTGAATAATGGAACCACAAATGTATCCAGGCATTAGTCCTGCAGGTTAAGTTAGATTTTGGCTATCTCCCACAAAATTGTTTAAGAGGTCTGATGCCTGACAAGTGACTGAGAAATTCTGAAATGAGTCAAGGCAGGAGCACAGGTGGAGAGCCAGTTACCTTAATATCCTACACTAAAATACCACCATTTCATGACTTACATTGTTATCTTTTGTTACATAAACAGCCTCGGTAGCTGTGACGCCAAAGACGCAGGCTTGGTAAATCGATCTGCGCTCTTGTGGGGCAAGTAGACTGAAGACTGGCCACTTTCTAACATCCACCATGACTAGATTCCTAAGCAGACCAGATTAACATGATCCTCCGTGATACGATACAGTACCTGGAAGAGGGGGAGAAATTAATTCTGATCAGCGATGCTTAAAACATTGAGAAAAAAATTTACAATCAGAATAAACCTGACCCTGCAGAACCCAGTTAATCAAAGAAAATTTTAAGACTGCAGCATAACAAAAGTATTATTATTTCAATAGAAATAGCTTTCAAATGCTGCAAAAGTTCTTGTGAAATACTTTTTATTATTAAATTAAACGATGCTACAAAAATCCAAGTTTTTACTGCTCTAAATTATAAAAATGTGTGGTCGAGCTGAGATAGCATTTAACAAGACTACAAAAACAAATGTAGAAAGTAGAGCATTTGAAATATCCTAGGGCACTCCAGTAGGGTAAACACAAGTTGGTTCCAGCAGAAAGACATGTTAAATTATTTATAATAAAAATCAGTAGCACTTCTGCATGTACCAAAGATTATTGTGTAATCAGTGCTGTTGACAGGTTTAGTCTCAAAACCTCTGAGAATGGAGCCAAGTACAGATAAGCTACAACATGTTTGCGAAATTTAATGTTCTCCTGTTAAAATAATTTTCATTTAAAGCTTTAGGTCTTTTCCTCAGAGCAGTTGCAGAGCCTTGAGGACATTGATTCAGTGTGAGAAGTGTAAACACAGTAAAATTCTTCCAAAATACTGTAAATACATCACAAACTATATTACTGAAAATTCCACACGGGGGAGATGCAATACACAATGGTGAAGTGAGGCAAACAAACTGGAGAGTCAAAACAAATGGCAACATAAACTTTACCAGTATTAAATTCTAAATGCTCAAATAACAGATAAAATCATTATATTTGAACAAGAATATAGTGGGAAATGTTGGAACAAAGGATGATATAGCAACACACAAAATGCTGGAGGAACTCAGAAGGTAAGGCAGCACCTATGGAAAGGAATAAAGAGTTGACTTTTCGGACCGATATTTCATCAAGACTGGAAAAAAAAGTGGGAAGAAACCAGAATAAGGTTGGGGGGGGGGGGGGAAGAAGAGGAAAGAGGACAAACTGGCGGGTAATAGGTAAAGCCAGGAAGGGGGAAGTGGGTGGGTGGGGTATAGCATATGAATGTCTCTTCCACCACAGTTTGCAATGATTACCTACAGCAAGCAACCCTCACTAACCATGCCATCTTAAAATGAGATCTTCATAGGTCTTGGAATCAGCAGTCAGATTCAGTATTTCAGGCCTGGCATACTGAGTGCAATGACCTAACTCTACCTCTGTGCGTCTTGGCACTAGGACCTTTATAGTGGACATGTCACCAACACAAAAGCAACGAGTACACAGCAACTGCAGATGCACCATTTCAGACTGATTTAACTTTCCCCACTCTCAGTCAACAACATTGCAGGAAGACATAGCCCACCACTACCATCATCTCAAGGGCTAATCAGGGATGAGCAAAAAACACCAGCCTCAGCAATGAAACCCACATCCCAAAAGTGTGGTAACACACACACAAAATACTGGTGGAACACAGCAGGCCAGGCAGCATTTACAGGGAGAAGTGCTGCCGACGTTTCAGGCCGAGACCCTTCGTCAGGACTAACTGAAAGATACTACGAGATTTTGAAAGTAGGAGGGGGAGGGGGAAATCTGAAATGATTGAAGACTGGAGGAGGAGGGATGAAGCTGAGAGCCGGACAGGTGATTGGTAAAAGGGATACTGAGCTAGAGAAGGGAAAGGATCATGGGACAGGAGGCCGAGGGAGAAAGGAGCACCAGAGGGAGGTGATCAGGCACAGTGATGGGCAGAGAGAGAGAAAAAAAAACTAAATATATCAGGGATGGGGTAAGAAGGGGAGGGGCATTAACAGAAGTTAGAGAAGTCAATGTTCATGCCATCAGGTTAGAGGCTACCCAGCCGGTATATAAAGTTTTGTTCCTCCAACCCGAGTGTGGCTTCATCTTGACAGTAGAGGAGGCCATGGATAGGCATATCGGAATGGGAATGGGACATGGAATTAAAACGTGTGGCCACTGGGAGATCCTGCTTTCTCTGGCAGACAGAGTGTAGGTGTTCAGCGAAACGGTCTCCCAGTCTGTGTCGGGTCTCGCCAATATATAAAAGGCCACACCGGGAGCACTGGATGCAGTATACCACACCAGTCGACTCACAGGTGAAGTGTCGCCTCACCTGGAAGGACTGTCTGGGGCCCTGAATGGTGGTGAGGGAGGAAGTGTAAGGGCAGGTGTAGCACTTGTTCCACTGACAAGGTTAAGTGCCAGGAGGGAGATCGGTGGGAAGGGATGGGAGGATGAGTGGACAAGGGAGTCGTGTAGGGAGCGATCCCTGTGGAAAGCAGAAGGTGGGGGGAGGGAAAGGTGCTTGGTAGTGGGATCCCGTTGGAGGTGGCGGAAGTTACAGAGAATTATACGTTGGATCCGGAGGCTGGTGGGGTGGTAGGTAATAGGTGGTAGATGGTAGCCCAAAAATGTGGGTTGAGTGCGGCTGGATTACACACTGGGCTGGAGCTGGCTCCTCCCATTGTTGCTGCCCTCTGGTGCTCACTCAGTGGAAGAACAAGCTAGACCAGGACAACTCAGGGATCTGGGGTATACATATATTCTTTTCTGTTTGTGACTTTTCATAACCCTATCTGCAATTTGTGCTCTGTGCAGTGAGCTGTCGGTAACACGTTTTGCACCTTGGTCCCAGAACACTGTTTTGTTTGGCTGTATTCATGCATGGTTGAATGATAATTAAACTCAAACTTGAAAAATGAGTAGAAGACATCTTGCATCTCCTCATTTACATGAATGGCCATCATTATTTCACAAAGGAAACTCATTAGGTTGCATCCAAACACACAACACCTTTGTAAATGAGGGCATGCAAGATACCCTCAAAAAGAGTTATCTTTCAGATATACAAGCTTCCAAACAAGGATTTGGACCTAGTAATGATAAAGGAATGGCAATTTATTTCCAAGTGAGGAAGACTTACATCTTTAAGCTCTGCAGGTGGTGGGCTTGAGAGCTGTTGTTGCATTCACCCAGGAAAGAACAGAATAGAGGCAAAAGCCATATTGTAGTAGCTCTAGTAACACAAATTCACCACTACAGAAATCATACATGATTACCATAAAATCAGATATGTGAAACAAAAATTCACTCACAAAATTTATATATTGTAAACAAAAAATATATTTTACCCCTCAATTCTCACTTCTTGACACACACACAATGAGACTTCATGTCATGGAAAACCATAATATGGACTATTATCTATAAAAGCAAGCTCCCTGTAACATGGGAATTATTTGCATTCCTGGCTTGCGCCTTGAAGAAAATAAAGAGGCATTCTTGAATCATTCATGCAGCTCACCCAACCTCTGACCTACTCTTTAAGAGTTTCCATGCTGTGTAGCTGGCTCAAATGAGCCTCTGGACAACAGTGGCCACATCAACCCCATCCCACTCCCTGTCAGTGATTATGGGTGTCTCACAGTGGTGTCACAAAACATCAAAAATAGGTTGTCTAAATCTGTCTTGTAGCACATTGCCTGGAAAGTCCATGGTGCAAAAGTTACTTGCTATTTCCATCCCTATGGACTCAACACTTGGATACAAATTTGGTTTGGTGGAGTGGAGGGTTATTTTTCGGATTGGAGGCCCAGTCCCATAACCAGAGGTGGATTACAGGAATTGCAGTGCACTGCTGGGGTGAGTCATCTGTTTTTTTTTGTCAAATATATTAATGGTTCATATGAAATGGTAGCTGATATCATTGGCAAGTCTGTGGATGGCATCAAAATTAGTGGTGCAATGGATGGTGAAGGCTAGTCAAGGTTACAAAGAATCTAGGTCAACTGGGAAAGCAAGCAAAGAAATGGCGGATGGAATTTAAACTAAACAAATGTAAAGTGTTGCATTTGGGTTAGTTAAACTAGGGCAGGAATTACATAGTAAATATCAAGACCCTGGGGAGTGCTGCAGAACAGAAACCTAGTGGTACAAGTACAAACTAGTGATGCAGGTAAACCAGGTGATGAGGGAATAGGTGTTGGCACGTTTGGCTGCAGAAGATGGAACACTGAGTACAAACACTTGCACAAGACATCAGATGGATGCTCTACTGTTGGAAGGCTGCAATTAAACTGGAAAGGATATAAGGATGGTTTGGGATTGGAGAACTCAAGGAGAGAGTGGATAGCTGGGACTGTTTTCCCTGGAACAACAGAAGCTGAGGGTGGTCTTAAAGTCTAAAACTAGAGGGCATAGAGTTAGGATGAGGGTGTAAAGATTTAGAGGGCCCGGGGTATGTTATCTGGGAATGGATTCTAATGTCGGTTTCTTTACCAGACCAAATACTTACAGTATGCAACAATATCACGAAGCACTCTCCATTCGATTGATCAATAAGTGCGATATTCTAGATCTGAAAGACTGTCACAGCCGATTTCAATAAAAAATAGAACAGTGTAAACCAGTATTCAGATACAACCTACCGCAGTAAAACTAACAAGAGTATAACTGTGAAGTTAATTTAACACGAAAGAGCTATCTGGATCATCGGGGAAGGTGCGACCCGACTCGGGAGATGGGCTCAGTCCCTGCTTCCTTCAATGGTTCCTATTGTGACGTTCTCCACAAAACAAGGGCTGGAGTTGAAAGGTCATCGCAAAACAATTACTCCTGCAAACGGTCGACATTACCATCCTTTCTAACTTTATGCTTTGCTGCGCTTCCTGGACAAAGAGGCCGCACCGCTCCTGGTACTGTACCTCCTCTCTCGAGCAGCAGTCCTCCAGGGGGGAGCTGGTTCGCCGACTCCGGCTCACGTCGATCGATCCATCGCTCGGCCCTCACCGCCGCCTGTTTCCGGGTAGAGGAGTCCCGTGGGCCGTTGCTAGGGAGTCGGGGGATCTACCCGGATCCGTGCGATTCGCCCCCGTTGTGTCAGAAGCATTGGCCAGTTGCTTTACTCACCTCTTTCCTTACCATGGAAGCACCAAAGACTGCAAATGGAGGAACTCAGGGAGTCGAGAAGTGTGTGTGAGAGAGAGACTGATGGCCTAGGTCAGAACCCTGTGTACGACTTACGGCCCAGGCAACTAGAGAAGACAAGATTATAACAGGTGTACTGCTCAGAGATTTGTTTATATGCTAATGACATTCTCGTAACGCTTACCAGTCCCAGTGCAGGCTTGCCTAAATTATTATCCCTGCTGAAAGAATTCGGCTCCTACTCTGGCTATAAATTAAATTTACATCAAACCCAAACTTTAAATTTCAATTACGAATCACATGAAAACATTTTCAGAATGAGTAAATTCAAACGGAAAGGTAATATTAATTACCTAGGAGTGTAAATACCTGAAGACTTGTCTACTATCTACGAACATAATTATATTCCCATAAGGCAGACTTAAATAGATGGTCATTGCTGCCAATGAATATGTATAATCGAATAGAAGCCATAAAGATGAATGTATTACCTAGATTGTTCTTTCTTTTTCAATCATTGCCTGTTGAAGTACCTTTTAAGCAATTTAATGAATGGAAAAGAATGGTTTCAACATTTACTTGGGGAAAACAGAAACCAAGAATTAGATTTCAGACATTACAGCTGCCCAAGGATAAAGGTGGAGTTGCTGTGCCTTGCTTTGAAGACTGCACAGTCTGGTCTGTTGGTGTGACCCTAATTGTGAGGCAAAGTGGAAGGATTTAGAACAAAGTCTAATAAATATCCCTCTCCAATCTTTACTAGGGGATAAAACACTCCCAGAGAAGTATTTAAATAAACTCAGTGGACAACAGTCCCTCTAAACATCTGGTATAAAGAATTTAAAGACCCAAAATTTTAAAGAAATGTAAGAATACGTTGGGTGGCACATGACACCGAATTCCTTCCAGTACAATTGGATGATAGATCTACAAATCGGACAAGTAAGGGAATCACCTCATATGGTACAATATCCCCTATTAAGGGTTTGGAGTCCTTTCAACAACTCACAAAAACGTATCACTTACAGAAACAGGACTTCCTTAGATATCTTCAACTAAGACAATATTTCAACAATAATATTAAAAATATTGGAGAGAAAGGGTTAAGTCTGATTAATATATTCATTTATGTGTATAAAGGTAATATTAAAAAGAAACTCTATGGAAAAGAGTACAGTCGACGCTTCGGGCCGAGACCCTACATCAGGACGGGAAAACAAGATGAGCTGGGAAGTTGATTAGTGAAAGAAATGCAGGGCTGGAGAAGGGGGAATCTGATCGGAGGGGACAGGAGGCCTCTTGAAGAAAGAAAAGGGGGAGGTGTAGCATTTGTTCCGCTTGGAGAGAGATCAGTGGGGAGGGACGAATGGATAAGGGAACCGCAAGAGGATGATGCCTGCGGAAAGTAGAAAGTGGGGGCAGATAAAAAATGACGACCTGGTACCGACTACCCTATCCCTACTCGTAATACGTAATTTCACACACCTCCATCGGGTCATTCCAACCTTTCAGATCTGTACCCATGACTACAGACGTCCAATCCTGGCAACATCCTGGTTCATCACCTTTGCACTCTCCCCAACATGACCGCATTCACGTGTCTCCGTTTCCGCACACATTCCCGTTTAGTAGGTTCGTAAACACGGGAAAATCTGCAGATGCGGGAGGTCCAAGGCAGAAGGCACGGAAATGCTGGAGGAACTCAGCGCGCCGGGCGGCTTGAACAAACAGCCGAGACCCTTCAGCACCGAGAAAGAGGAGTCACAAGAAGAAGTGTGGGGAGGGGGATACAGGATGGATGAAACGGGGAGAGGTTAAGTGGGAAACTGATAGGTGAAAGAGTTCCAGGGCTGGAGAAGAATCTGATAGGAGAGGGTGGAAGGCCATGGAAGAAAGAGAAGGGGGAAGGAGCATCAGAAGAGGTGGTGGGCAGCTAAGGAGATGAGGCGAGAGAGGGAAACAGAAATGGGGAATGGTGGGGGGGGGGGGGGAAATGACTGGATCTAACCAGACTATGAGGAGTTTTTCCTCCAACCTGAATGTGGCCTCATCACGTCAGTAGGGGAGGCCATGGACTGACATATGGGAATGGGAAGTGAATCAAAATGGATGGCCACTGGGGGAGATCTCTTTTTCTGGTGCTCGGCCAAACACCAGTCTATGTCAGGTCTCACCGATATACAGGAGGCCGCACCGGACACAGTAGATGTCCCCAACAGACTCACAGGTGAAGTGCCGCCTCATCTTTAGCAACTGTTTGGGGCCCTGAATGGTGGTAAGGGAGGAGGTGTAGCACTTGTTTCCTTTGCAAGGTTAAATACCACAGGAGAGATCAGTAGGGAGTGACGAGCAGACAAGGGATTCATGTAGAGAGTGATCCCTGCGGAAAGTGGGGAGGGAGTTAAATCAACAGATGAGAACTAAATCAAGCTGGTAAAGGTAACCACGGAGACTCCTAGATTGTTGTATGCTGGACACTTAAGAACTTCAAGTACTGCAGGTCTACACCCATCAATGGGTTACTGGTTGGTGGAGGAGCTGGACTTGGTGCTGTCTGCTATAGAAAGGTGTGGGAGTTGGTGCGCGAAGGTGGCGTGCAGTCTTAACAGCAAGTGATCGTCTTGGGTCTCTTTTACTTGTGATCACATGATCCTGTTGGACACCGGTGATGTGGGGTGTTCCACGTCTGGTCCACAGGTCCAACGGCAAGGAAGGGCCTTGGTTGTAGTGTGGGCTCACCTGTTAGCAGTCACTGAGGAGGGAGGCGTTGGAGTCAGTGTGGCATGGTGTCCATGCTGCCCGCCTGTATTCACTTAAAAGACAAGCTGGATTGCGGTCATCAGCAGACTGCCGCGGGCTTGCTCTGGACTGGGACACTTGGGGTGTACTATTGTTGGTGCGACTGTATGACTAATGCTATGTGCCTTGGTACTGTGTTTTGCACCTTTGTCCCTGAGGAACACTTACATTTAGCTGTATTTATGGGTGCCCATGAATGTTTGAATAACTATTAAACTTGAACTGTAAGAATATACTTTGTCCTTTTGTTACATATGACTCCAGACCCACAAAAATGGTTGAACTTTAATTCTTCCTCAGTTCGTGTACAAACAGAGATGGGCTGCACAGTAAGTGCCAGGATAGCCCAGGCTTGTGACCAAATTTAAGAGAAAACTTTGAATGTAGATTCTTGCATTCAAACAAGCCAAGTCAAACTGAAAACAGCTGAACACTATTTATGTGCTAAATTTTAAAAGTACCTGTATTATTACATGCAGTAAATCTGAGATAATACTTCTAAGCTTCACCGAACAAATCTGCAACGATAATATAAAAAGACAATTCTTACACTATAGTTGCTGTTACATGCCAATGGGTTGGGCTCCCCTGGATGCCTATACATCACATTAATCAGCAAAACATTTAAATGGATGGGGAAAACATTAAGCTGTGATAAATCTTCATACCAGTACACAGGTGGGGCAATTCCAATAGTAATTCAGAAACTCATGGATTTAAACATTCTAGGAGATGGAATGAAGACCCAAGAAGTTGAATAGTAATAGTATATATCTGAAACTTGGTAACATCAACAGGTGACATACAGTTTAGTGTAAGTGAGAAGGTTATGGTACCCTCTAAATTGGATCAGCAAGAAAGCTTTAAATATGTAATGAAAAGTTTTATACTTTAAACTTCATCAGAGATCAAAGAACAGCATGAATGTTCAAATATCTTTAAAGAATTGACAATATTAAGCAGAATTGTTTAATTTTTTAAACAAACCAAATAAAGCTTCTTTCTAAAATCTAAAAAAAAAGATGTTTTAGGACAAACACCTGTTATTTTTGACATTAAAAAAGGGAAACTACATAGTCAACCCTGCAGTTAACTAATGTTGAAGCAGAAATATTGTTACAATATAGTAGAGATTAAAATAAAATAGAAAGTAAAAATACAACAGTGTGGAAAGATTAAGAGAACTCCAATACTTGCTACTTGGCAGAATGGTCTTCATCACTACTTGAACTGATGGTCACTGCCCATCAAATCTGAAGCCATTGTTGCCTACAGCACATCCTGACAGCTCGATTAAACAATTAGAGTGCAACTAATGCCAATTAGCTGCTACATTTCACAAGAAACCATTCTTCAGAAGTACTTTGTTGGCTGTAAACAGCTTTGAGATATTCATGGGCAGCAGGAGGCCCATATGAATTCAAGTCCATTCTCAGCAATTGACAACAACTTCATGATTTCTCAGGACACAGTTCATGCTTATATAATTAAAAAGAGGAAATATTGCTTATGAATGGTGAAATAGAACTGCATTGAACGTAACTGATTTTATGATAAGTGTAAATCAAATGTAAAATGAATCCATTATTTTGATGGAAATCTGTGAACTTTTCTTCCAACATAAACTTCTAGAGGGTTTATTTTCTCCTGGCCGTATTGGCAGAACTATTTAATTTAATTTTTTCTCTGCACTGATTTTCTTGTGGTGCATTTCCTTGAGACTGAGCCAAGACTGCCACAGCAATAGCCCTGGAACAACCAGCCACACCCCGTTGAAGAAAACCAGGTAGACCCAGAGATAAAGCCAGTTGCTGGAATTGAGGTTTGGGCTTCCCATGAGCCACTCCGGGCAGAAGGTCATCCAGCCACCATACAGTTCACAAACACACAGTGTGATCTGCACAAAGTGCCTGAAATGAGAGAACAGAAAGCAATGCTTGTTACTTAGCAACGTATGAGGAAAGCAAGGTGCGGTGAAAAACAGAAACCAGGAAACATCAGGCGTATCTGTGGAGACAGATCTAACAACTCAAGAAGAGAAGTGGTACAGGGCAAGGAAAAGAAAGGAAGGTGAAGTTTGAGTTATCACAGACTTTCCTGCTGCTTTCTTCCCTGGCTGGGAATTTGCATCATATCTGTTCATCTTCCAGTCATGGTGAAAAAGTAATCAGCCTTAAATGTTGTCTCTGATTCTCCTCTCTCTCTATACCCCCACCCCCAACACCTTGCAGTGAGTGCTTCAGGCATTTCAACTTGAAGACTTCGGTAATCTTACGTTTCCAGAAAGCACCAGTTTTAGTTTATCCTAGTTGGCAACTGGCACCAACTAGACATGTTCCAAAAATAGCTAAAATATTATCTATCAATCTGAAACTTAATGAGACAAATGCTGGAGTATGATATGTGCCCACCTTTCTAACTTTTCATTGCATTTAAAAAAAATCTGATTATACTTAAGGATAATTGAAGTTGTACATATCATCTGGAAATGATGTGCTTTTATTATGTAACAGAGAGTCAGCTCCAGTGTCAGAACTTCTAATGATGCAGTGGTTGGATCTGACTAAGGACACACCTTGCAGCTGCTTTTCCATACTCTGTCCTAGACTGTAGACCCAGGCAGTGGAACCCATCCCTGGGATTATACCTGCTTCACCCTCTTAGTGGGTAGATGACACATTCACTGTTTGTGAAACATGACAAGGAGTTACTGGAAAGGAAACTATTATAATCAATGCTTAACCAGAGGCAAAAGGTCTGCACACTTTTTTACTATTTCAATAATAATCTTTTAATTATTGGAAGACCTGATATCTGCTCCTATGTTCTGATGTGAGCCATTCACAAACAGAGTGATTACGTTCATGTAGTTTCCAGTAAGGGCAGAGGAATGTTGTTTTATCTTACTATGGAGGATGAAAGGAACGATGCATAGTTGGGAATGTGGTCTCACTGGTTTAGCAGGTAAAAATACTTCTCAATGAATATTGAGAAAGGTTGGTCCAGGCCCCAGAGTGTATTGAAGTGATTGAACCCAATGTTTGGATGATGATTTAAACGCCGGGCCAAGTCAGAAAGTTGGGTACAGGCCAAACTGAGGTGCGGGGTCCAGGTGCCAGAGTGTATCAAAGTGACTGAACCTGAGGTGGGGGATTATTCCAGTTAAGATGGTGCCTGTGTACAATGCTCCTTTGGTCAACATCTTCTGGATAGATCATGAAATCATATACTTTTAAGTCTTCTACATTTGCTTTTTTTTTTGTCTTGGATGTGATTCTGGAACTATTGGAGCCTGTGACTTGCTGTTTGGAGATTGAAGATTCCAGGAGGCAGAGACAGCATGTGAGAACATCATGGTGGGCAGGTCATAAGACAGGGTGAAAGCCAAAGTTGGACTCCATTTCACTGATTAAAGCGACAAGGGAGATTGAATCAGAGGCGAAGGCAGAAGTTTGGAGACTGTTTAGGTGTTTCAGGACATTGCAGTGTCTGAGGGGATCTGGGAGGTAGAGGCAGCATGCACAAACCTCATGGTGGGCAGGGTGATGTTTGACTCCATTTCACCGATTAAAGGTTACATTGTTTACCCACTGAAGCAACGAGGGAGATTGAAACATCAAGGCAAATGTGCAAGGTGAGCACTGGCTGCCTGCCCCTGCGCCTGGAGAATGTTGCCCAGGTTTTTTGCGTTTTGGATGTGGACTTGGACTGCAGACTTTCTTTGGTCTTACAGTTTTTTTTTGTGTTGTGTTTTGGCCTGATCTTTCTCTTTTTTTTGTGTGGGAGGAGGGATTTGGGGATTGATGTGCCTGTTCCATTTTTTTACAGAGGGTTTTGGATGTTGATGACTGTGCTTCCTCTTCTTTCTTAGTTTCATGGTTACCCAGAGAAGACAAATTTCAGAGTTTTATACTTAGATAATAAATGAACCTTTGAACCTTCAGTTTGCTGCTCTGAACTAAGGGTCTATGGCCAGGACTGACTTTGTGAACTTCAGTTCAGAACACTATTTGTTCATAAGATTTGTTTTTTTTACTCCTGCACATTGGGAGGTTGAGCTTTTTAAAAAATGCTTTTTCCTTTGTGTTTCTTTGTTTCATGGCTGCTTGTTAGGAGGTGAACCCCAATGTATACATACTTCGATAATAAATGTACCTTGAATGTTATTATTGAACTATAAATATTCTGGTCACTGAATTATACGAAAGATATCAACAAAATAGAGAGAGTAAGGGGAAGATTTACTAGAATGTTAGCTGGGTTTCAGCACCTAAGTTACAGGGAAAGGCTGAACAAGTTAGGTCTTTATTATTTAGAGTGTAGAAGGTTGAGGGGAGACTTGATAGAGGTATTTAAAATAATGAGGGGGATAGATTGAGTTGACATGGATAGGCTTTTTCCATTGAGAGTAGGGAAGATTCAAACAAGAGGACATGAGATGAGAGTTAGGGCTACCATTTCTTCAATTTGGAATATTGATTTACAACCTCATTTTATCACTGCAATTTTTGGTATACCAAATGAAGATGATAGTCGATTCTCCCCTTCAATTAGACGAATGATTGCCTTTGTAACATTAATGGCCAGGAGATCTATATTACAAAATTGAAAAGTAAATCCTCCTACCACATTTCAGTGGTTCTCTCAAACTATTTCTTGTTTAAGTTTAGAAAAAATTAGAAGTACTATTTTTGATTCATCAATTAAATTTGAAGAAACTTGGGGACCGTTCATTCGACACTTTCATATGAATTAATTTGACTTATTCCACACCTTTACTCTTATTATTCTTGTTCTGGTATGGAGTTCCGGAGTTTTTGACACTATCATGTACATATAAACTATTATTACTGCCCATGTTAGTTTAGGTTTATTTTTTTTATTATTTCCTTAAATATACATTTTTTCTTATATTTTATATATTTTTTTCTTTTGATGATTATTCTTAATCTTTTCATGTATAATCAATATAGATTAGATTGATTATTGTATGATCCTTTTTCACTGATAGTTTAATAAGATATTGTTATCTTGTTACTAATTTAATTTCAAATCTATTGTATTCATAACCTATTTAATATAATATTATGTTATGGTTTTTTTTAAAAACTAATAAAAAGATTGAAAAAGAGATGAGAGTTAGGGGGAAAAAGTTTAAGGGTAACACGAGGGGGGAATTTCTTTACTCAGAGAGTAGCAGCTGTGTGGAATGAGCTTCCAGTAGAAGTGGTAGAGGCAGGTTCGGTATTGTCATTTAAAGTAAAATTGGATAGGTATATGGACAAAAAAGAAATGAAGAGTTATGGGCTGAGTGCGGGCCAGTGGGACTAGGTGAGAGTAAGCGTTCAGCACGGACTAGAAGGGCTGAGATGGCCTGTTCCCGTGCTGTAATTGTTAAATTGTTATATAAATACCCGGACAGCCTTTGGCTGGATCCGTACTGCTATCCATTAAGTGTCCATTAAGTATCCTTTGGTGCTTTCATTCAACATTGTTTTTCACCTCCCACTGAGGTATATTTGCTAACGCATGGGTGTGGACTTCCCTGTTTTCAGCCTTTTACGAGACCAAAGAGCAGTAAATGTACAAAATACAAGAGGAGCCAGTACCCTCAGCACCACAGCCCTAAGGAGAGTCATATGGCACACAAGCATGCCCATTGGCCAGCTCATCAACGTGCTGCCGAGCGAGCTGGTCCCATTTGTCTGCATTTGGCCCACAGCTCTCTAAACCTCCCCCATCCATGTACACATCTCGGTGGCTTTTAAACAGGTTGCTGCTGTCACAAAGATAAAGGAACAGAACCAAAGGCAATCTGTGAGAGACAGAACTCAACATCTTAAAAATGGATTTGTCAATAATAGACACTTTTCTAACAAGAAAAAGCAAATTAATGTGAATTTTGGTGAGTTATTCAACAAAGATGTTACAACTTTGACATTTTGTATAATATGGCAATCTTCTTACCTATAATATTTATCCTTCACAATTGCATAGATAAGAACCAGTGCTAAAAACCCGTCCAGCACCACTGTCAGGATTTCTAATGAAACAATGGTAGGATCAGAGTAAAGCCATCTTGCATCTGCTTTTCCATATTCTTGCCCTGGAAGCACACAGACATTAAACCCAATATCCCCTGGGGTTACACCTAGACATGCAGACACACCAATGACACTTTCGGCAAAACATAACAAGGCATTACTGGAAGGATCACACATTTTAATATACAGTCGGCCCACCTTATCTGCGGATTCCGCATGCGCAAATTCAACCAACCGTGAATCGCGAAAACCCGGAAGTGCTCTTCCAACACTTGTTGTTTGAGCATGTGCAGACTTTTTTTTCTTGTCATTATTCCCCGAACAATGCAATATAACAACCATTTTACATAGTATCTACATTGTATTAGGTATTACAAGTAATCTAGAGATGATTTAAAGTATATGGGAGGATTGCGTGGGTTATCTTGGATCAGGATCGAAAAAAATCTGAAGTTCTCTTACTAAGTAAGTCGGAACAGGTACATCCGGTATTATTTAGCGTCAGTTAGTCAAACATTTGTCTTAGTATATAGTATATATTTTACCTTTCTATGCATATAAAACATTTAAGAATGAATGTTTCAGCGCCGGGCTTGGGAACGGAAGTTCCTGGGACTCGAGACAGACCACTCCCTAGCGTGCTCTCCACTGTGCCGGGTTGATGTGGAGGATCAAAAACACAAATCCCAAAAATTAAACCACTGCGTTGCTTAGTAATAATTGTTGCTTTCATCGGGGCAGGGCCTTTCTCACTTTATCCATTAAAATTATTCCGATCATTGACCGACTGTAGCCTAATGCTTTTCCAATGACCGATAGAGTTTCACCTCTTTCCAATCGCTTTATTATTTCCACTTTATTTTCAATCGTGATCATGATTATTTTCATGAACAGAAACACTGCACATTCAGAACTCTGGCGCCGGTTCCTAATGTCCACCGTACTGATACAAGTTAAATAAGGTCTGGGGTTCTGCTGGGTCCTAAGGTCCACCGATTGAGACAGTTTGAATAAGGGACTTGAGCATCCGCGAGGGGCCGACGGTACAGGTGGGAAAGGCTGGAGGCAGCATTCAGATTAGCCTGTGAGTGTAAACCGGTGATGCATTGTTGTGCGCACTGCTTTGCTGGTAGCTCTACTTTTCCATTGCATTGTAGAAGCAGTTCAGAAGATGCTCATAGGGGAGTTGCATTAGGTCTGTGCTTGATACGGTGTCGCAGAATGGAAACCATCACAGCAGATTAGATGCAGAAAAGAGGACGACTCTGGAAGTTCAAAAGGGGCTCGCAGGGAAGAGCAGGTGGTATTGCAAAAGGTGATAGTCAAGTCTGTATAAGGAGTTAGAGTAAGAGCTGGGATGCAAGTCAGGATGAAACTAAGGCAGAGGTATGGGAAAACAAGAGAGTGCAGACACGGGAAATCTGGAACCCGCACACCAAGAGCTGAAGAACCCAGCATGTCAGGCAGTATCCATGGAGGGAACTGGAGAGAACGATATTTAGTCCAGATGAAGGGTCTTGACTCAAAACAGTGACCGTCCATTTTCCACTACAGATACTACCTGACCCACTGAGTTCCTCCAGTCCTCTGAGTGTTACATGGAGATAGAAAGCTGATCCACAAGCATCACCAGCATCTGGAGATGAAGAGTTCTGTGAACACACACACACACACAGATCAAATTGGTTGAATTTCCAGTGATATACTGATATAGGTAGTGAATTGATTGTAATGTATCAGTAAAAGCTTGATTATACCACTTTATTATCTTTCCAGACAAAATATGTGTAACTGTTCATAAAAACAGAGCATCCCACATGGGGATGTCTGATACATTGTTGTATTGAGCAATAACATTTGGTGAGTTACAGGTTTGCAATAAAAGGTCTTCTGTTGGAGGCTCTGCACTGTCACCTCTCCTTGTAAAATACAAAAGAGCCTACAGATTCCATTATGGTGGTGAGGTCACCTTTATTTCTGACCAGTGATTTCCAAAGTTTTCTCTCGGATTCAAAGTTTTGAGAACTTACACAGAAAAGCAAGAAAGTGACTGGATTGATCCACAGTCCCCACCAAGGACATGTAAACAAATGGCCCTTCCTGCAAGGCAATACAAAAGCAAGGTCAATTGTTTGCCATGTGATTTTGAGATATTTCAATAATTTTACGTCACTCCGTTCTTCGCAAAAAGTCAATTGACAAGAGCCTTCAGACAGCATCTTCTACTAGTTCCCGGGGAATTAATGATCTGATGACTGCATCGATCGCCCAAGAGGATCGCAACTTATTTGTGATTTGGAGGCTTGCCTGCCTCAATGACCCAGAGAATTATGTCGGCTGGAGTCAGGGTTTATGATTTGGCTCTTTGTAGAGAGGTTCTGGGGTTCAGCTCAGGGCTAACAAACCCGACTGGCAAAACAAAATTGTTTCAGAAACAGCAATGAAAAATCCTTCTATATCTGAGTGTGAGGATATTCCTGAGTTTCCACCAGGGACTTGCATGACCGACAGTAGTGAAAACAGAGTGAAATGATGATGGTATTTTCCACTCCACACGGAAGGATATGGTCATTGTGTAAGCAGAGAGATTAGTTGGACTGTTGATTGATCTGGCACCACATCACGGGGCAAAGGGCCTGTACCTGTGATGTACTGCTCTATATATCAACTGTAATTAACACGTGCACTTTGGATAGCCCTCTTTAAATTATCTTAAGAATATCATTTCATATTTGTCATTAAAGGGTCACATTTTAGTGATCTTGTCAATTTCAGTCTATACAGGTAATTCCTTTTCAGTAAGTATGTGACTGGCTTTGCTTACTAACGTCCAAGTATGGCATTAGGGTTAGTGTACTGGCATGGACTGAAAACTGGTTGACAGACAGAAGACAAACAACAACAAACAGGGATAAGCAAGTGTTCTTATACAAGCAGGAACCCAGACACTCAGAGTATACACCAATGGACAAGGGAGTAATGGATGTATACATGTCCAACTTTTGAATTTAATACTATTACGGAGAGCTCTTTTGTACCTAGTGAGTGTCTGCAAGTTTGGTCTTTGGAATCAGGAGCTAGCCTGTTACAAATTTCCTGAGGAAATTAGAATGCTTGGGATTTAAAGTTATGAGGAGAATGTAAAAAGTCTTCACAAGTTAGATGAGAGGGCAGTCACCATACTCAAAGATCCCATTTATCCCGGACATCCTCTCTTCCTCCCTCTCCCGTTGGGCAGAAGATACAAAAGCACATATTACCAGGCTCAAGGACAGCTTCTATCCCGCGGTCATAGACTACTGAATGGTCACCTGATCTCACAATCTATCTTGTTATAATCTGCCCGCACTTTCTCTTCAAGTTCCTTCTGCACTGTTAGTATTTGTCCTTGTACTACCTCAACGCACAGCCTGTAGGAGGGCACGGAAAACAAAGTTTTTGCACTGTACCTCGGTGCATAGGACAAATATAATCAATTGACCAATTTAGCCTTTTCTCTGAGGGCGAGCTGATTCCGGGATGGCCCCACAACGGTAACTTGGGCGCAGCAGGGTGGCCAGTGGCACAGTGTGATAGCAAGCCCTGCCACCCTGAGTGTGGCCCGGTTTTGGAACAGTCTGTGTCCAGCCCAGTCTTTATCCTTGGCACAAGAGGAGTGGGAATTAAAATGGTTGGCCACCGGGAATTGCCGCTTGTGGCGGATGGAGCAGAGGTCCTCAATGAAGCGACCCCCCCCCCCCCATTTTAAATCTATGAATTCTGGTCACATCTTTGCTGCCTTTTAACAGTACATGCATATCAAATTACTTCATTTGTTCCGAATTCGACTCAGGATCGAAAAAAAATGCGGAGGGTTGTAGACCTAGACCTCCATCATGGCTCACCCCTTCAAGAAGGACGCCTTCAAAACGAAGCTGCAAAAGAAGGTGCCCATCATTAAGGGCCCTCAGTACCCAGGGCATACCCTATCAGGAAGGAGGACAAGAACCTGAGGAAACACACTCAACATTATAGGAACAACTTCGTCCCCTCCATCCGAACAGTCGGTGAATGCGTGAACAATGCTCACTATTCTACTCTTTTTGCAATACTTATTTATGATATATTTCTTATTGTAATTTTCCGTACTGCCGCTGCAAAACCGCACATTTCACGACACATTCCCAAGGCTACAAAACTACCTTCGTAACCGCGGGACTTTGTAATATGCCAGCTGCATAGGTGAAAAAAAATCAGTTTCTCCAGATTGTTTTCAACCCATCTTTCGCCGAGCAACCTGACAGGGAAGCTTAGCCATCTGACAACTCACCAAGGTGAAGTGCACGATGCAGTCATAGAAGAGCCAGGCCAGGAGCGCTCGGTCCAGCGGAGCACGCCGCCGGCCGAAGGACAGCGACAGACCGTAAGCCAGGGGCACCTGAGCGAAACACAGCAGCAGCGACCACACAGCCCCCCGGCTCAGCAGCAGCTCCCCCTCGCCCTCGCCCATTCCTGCGCCTCACCACAAGACGCGGAACAGCTCGGACCTCGCAGCAAACGTTTGCATTCAGTCACCGTCTTTTCCTCCTCACAGGTTCTGTTCCTTCCTCCCGGGGAATCGGAAGTGAGCGTTGTTTATCGCGGCTATCAGCACATCTTCTGAGGTTTTATAGCGGTTGCTTGAAGAGGTTCTCCCTGCCCTGTGCTCAATGCTCAGCCAATTACACAGTGCGGTTGCTCTCCGCCCTCTTCCCCGCGACACACGCCGCCATGTGGCGAGACACGCAATTGCAGCTGCCAGTGGTCTGGCCGCTCTCCCTTGGCCCCGGGACCCCGGCGCCTGCTGCCCTCTGCTGGCAGCCGCCGTTATCGCAGGGGCGAGTTGTCGCCGCCTGCTGGCAGCCGCCGGTAGCTCCGCTTGTGGAACATTCTCTCATTTCCTGGGTGGCGGGAGGAGCAGAGCAGCGCGATGGCCGACAGTAGCGCCGCCGAGAACCACCGCATCAAAAGCTTCAAGAACAAGGGCCGCGATGTCGAGGTGAGCAGTCCCGGGCCGGGATGAAACCGGGACCCGCGGCCCGCGGAGTTGGGTGGGCCGGCGAGGCCTGAGGCCTGCGGCCTGCAGTGGGCTGGGCGCTGCCGCTGGCCGCAGCGATCCAGGGAATGTTGTCGGCGGCGCCGGGCAAGCCGAAGCACATGAGCCCGACAGCTCCCGGGATGACCGCTTTCAGTGCGGCTATCCGCAGCCGGAGACGCACCCGGCTGTAGGCCCCGTCCCTGCCCGGGACGAACGACGCTCCTGGAGCGGGGACTACGGCCGCTCCAGGTCCCGGGCGAGGTGAGGGTGCGAGTCACAAACACCAGACACCCCGTGGCCGCTGCACACCCCATCGTCACTCCACGCACACCCCACCCCTCCACGTTCAGCCCTCCCTACTCACTCACCACCTCCTCATCTACTTCCACTCCCTCACCATACCCCAGCACCCACCCGGCTCCCCCAACACTCACCACGACACCCACCCTACACCCCGCTCCGCCTCTCTCCCCCGACACCCACCCCGCTCCCCCTCACCCCGACACCCACCTTACCCCCCTCAACCCGGCACCCACCCCGTTTCCCCCCCTCAACCCGGCACCCACCCGTTTCCCCCCCTCAACCCGGCACCCACCCGTTTTCCCCCCTCAACCCGGCACACACCCTGTTTTCCCCCCCTCAACCCGGCACACACCCCGTTTTCCCCCCTCAACCCGGCACCCACCCCGTTTCCCCCTCTCCCCTGGGCACCCCCTCTCCCTGTCCCCGACACCCACTTCCACCTCTCCGTCCTGTCACCCACTTCCACCTCTCCCCCTCCCCTGACACCCACCTCCACCTCCCCCTGCCCCCGACACCCACTCCCCCCCAACACCCACCTCCCCCTCTTCCCCGACACCCAGTTCGCACCGCTCCACCTCTGCCCCCAGTTCACCATGCCACTCTTGCAGAGGCTCCCATTGCCCTACCCTCCCCCTTCCCCAATCCCTTGCTCCCCTCCCTGAACCCCTCAACCTCCCCTTTGCTCCTTCGTCAGCCGCTTCCTATCTCCATCCTGCATTTCCACCCAAAGTGGCCATCATCCCAGAAACTCCCATTCTTCCCCCTCCTGCGCCGTGCATCACAGCCAGCAATCACTAAAGGCCCCAATCCTTGGACCCCTGCCACTGTCTGCCCCTCAGTCCCTGCTGTTCCTCCTCCGTCCCCATCCCTGCCCATCACCCCATGAACCCCCATCTTTCTCTACCCCTTCACCCATCATACTGATGTCTCGTTTCCCCGTTACTAATTCCCCCATCCCATTCGAACCCTGCACCGCTCCCCATCACAGACCCACTAATTGCAGGTATCCTTAGCTGCTGATCATGCCTCCTACCTGTATCTTCATCCCCCATAACACATTCCCTTTCTCTCCTCCTCATCTCCTCTCTTCCGGACACCATTCCCCTGTCCTCCCTCTCCCACCCCCACAGTTGCTTTGTGCACCTGTTCTCTTGCCCTTTCCCCTTCTACGGGTCCGCAAACACACTCTACCATTGCTCTTCTGTGCAGCTATATGTCTGACCTCAGCGTAAGAAGCGGGTGAGAAATAAACTGAGGGATGCTGCGGAAAAATAGGATCATTTCTGCTGCATTATGTGGTTTCTTGCAATCCGTAGTCCCCTGTCCAGGAGACAGTATTCTATACCATGTTTGGATTGTAAAATATTTTCTGTATGTGCTAGTAATGGAATTGAAATTTGTTGCTCAAAGCTTTTGTTGTGTTAGCTTAATGTTGAATTAAGTGTAGAGTGCAGTTTCCACCTGTGACACGATAAGATATTAGGGAGCGTGGAAACTCTTCACACAAAATAACGAGGTCAGGTTGCCTGATTAAGCTGACCTCACCAGCTCAACAATGAACTATTTTCTCATTTTGTTAGTACTCTATATGAACTGAATGTTTATTCTGAATACAATTACAGTACACACAGTACTGACTGACTGTTAGGCCACTGGCGATTAGGGCAGAAGTGAAGGTCCTCCATCACTTTGACCAGTCAAGGTTGTTAACCCTGAGCTGAAATTGGTGGACCAGTGGTCTATTCTTAGTCTGGCCTCTACCCTTTGACCTATTTGGTATGGGTGACCCTACCTAGAGCTGAAGCACAAGGCCCTGACTGCAGCCAACATAGCTCTCTGGGTCATTGAGTTACACAAGCCTCCAAACCACAACAAGGTTGTGGTCCTCTTAGAGGAATTACAGTTCATACTTTATTCTTAATTCTGTAAGAGGTCAGATTTATCATGGCTATCATTGTAGTATATGCCTCAATAAACTTGTGATTCAGCCTCCTCATTCCACTACTCCCCCTCGTAACTCTCTCCACCTTATCTCCCCACTTATCCCTAAAGACGCAAGCAAAAGAAACTTAATTAAAAAGTTGCTCACTATGTGCTTCTGGCCTGGCTCCAGCATGCGGACTGCTTTCTGGTCTATGTTTTCCTAACCAGACAAGAGCGTGTTTGCTTTGCAGAGTTCAGGAGACAAATCTTGCTTGGTAGAGCAATCCCACCTACATGACGGGGATAAAGACAAGTATAGAGCAGAAAATGATTCCCACTGGAGGGTGGGTTCCGAGCAGGAGGGTACAAGCTCACAAGTGGTTGAGAGAATTTACAGGAAGCATTTAACACAGAATAAAGTGGAAGTTTGAAACTCATCATTCCAAAAAATACTTGTTAACTTGGAAGTTTTATAATTGTTTTTTATTAAAGGTTGTGGAATGGTTGGCGCAGTGGCACAGCCAGTAAAGCTGCTACTTCTTGGCTCTATTGACCCTAATTCAGTCTTTACTCTCAATGTGAAGTTTGTGTATTGTCCTATTGAGCACATGGGTTCCCGCCCCGCCCCCTGTGTCTGGTTTCCTTCAATATCCTGAAGATGTGCGTTTGGTTGGTTAATTAATTAGCCATTAAATTGGCTCCTAGTGTGTAGGTAAGTGGATCTGGGAAAGGTGAGGGGAATGTAGGAAGAATTAAAATGGGATTACTGTAGGATTAGTGCCAATGATCAGCATGTTCTCGATGGGTAGAAAGGCCTCTGTCCATGTAGGTTAATATTAGTCTAAATGGTAGAACTGTGTACGTGTATTTCAACATGGGCAATATTTAACAGCCTGATATTAAATTGACTTGTTAGAAGTACCACTGAACATTCACTACTTTATAGCATGTTAACACCACAGAAATTTGTTGAGAAAGTTGATTAATTCTGGGTGATTGTTATTCTGTTACAGACGATGAGAAGGCACCGAAATGAAGTTACCGTGGAACTAAGAAAGGTAATAGCATTTTAATGGAGCTTTGTAATTTGTTCTTTTAATATGTAACCAGCTGACACAAATTACTTGTTGGGTGATGTACTTCTAATGATGCGGATTGTGGAGCCTCTAGTCTGTCCTGTTGCCACGTTGATTTGACAACGTATTTTGCCACATGTCAGCTCTCCAAGAACTTTGACAGAGCTAATCAGTTAATTCCAGTCCATGGATTTTACTTACCTTTGTTACATTATTATCGTATATACAACTATATTTTGGAAGTTCGTACGTCCATAAGTTATCGACTTGTTGCATTGATAATTTAACTTTTTAAAGTTGGTTTTCCTCTTGGCTGCCTGGTGATGGAAAGTTTTGCAAATATTCTAGAAATGTTTTAACTCCAATGTCACTAGTAAGAGGGAACTAGTGAACCCCTTACGTAAGATGTCTCCATTGTAAGTGTTGCACTGGTGCATGGAAATGTTTGGATCTGAAAAGCATCATGGAGATAACTAAATTAGATATTGACCTAACTGGCCAGCATACATTTTAATATCTAAGGCAGTAACGTCATTGCTTCGAGGTAAGATTTCAGATTGGTAAGATTCCATTGTTTTGAGGTTGGCGGTTTTGTGAACAGTCATCACCAGTAGCTAAGATTTTCGAGGATCCCTACGGTGCTGAATTATCGGAGTTTTACCATATTCATTTTTAGCATTTAAGCTTTGCTGGTTTGGTAATTGCAGGTAATGATGGCGGGTCACCTACTTGAACTGCTGTAGATACACTCACATTACTGTTTGGCATGGACCTTCAGGATTTAATCAGCATGGTTTCAAGAGAAAATTTTGCCTGACAAATCTGTTGGAATTCTTTGAAGAAGTAACAAGCAGGCTAGACAAAGAGTTGGTTGATGTTGTGTACTTGGATTTTCAGAAGGCCTTTGACAAGGTACCACACATGAAGCTGCTTAACATGTTAAAAGCAGATGTCCCTCCACCTATCTTTGCGAACTTTGCAACGAACTCAAATAGGCAGGAGGCAAAGAGGTTGCCAATGACTAGTGGTCTTGTGTTTGGACTGCTTTTTACGCTAAATGTCAGTAATTTGGATAATGGAATTGATGGCTTTGTTGCAAAGTTTGCGGGTGAGACTGATATATAGGTGGAGGGACAGGTAGTTTTGAGAAAGTGAAGCTACAGATGGACTTAAACAGATTAGGGGAATGGGAAAAGTGGCAGGTGGAATACAGTGTCAGGAAATATATGGTCATGCACTTTGGTAGAAGAAATAAAAATGTAGAGTTTTCTGAATGGAGAGAAAATTCAAAAATCTGAGATGCAAAGGGACTTGGGAGTCCTTGTGCAGGATTCCTTAAATGCAAGATGTAACGTTGAGGTTTTTTGTAGCACTGGTGAGGACTCACTTGGAATATTGCAAACAGTTTTGGGCCCTACTTCGGAAGGATGTGCTGAAACTAGAGAGGGTTCAAAGGAGGTTCACGGAAATGAAGAACATTTGACGGCTCTGGGCCTGAATTCAGTAGAATGCTGAAGAATGAGGGTGAAATCTCATTGAAACCACTCGAATGGTGAAAGGCCTCAATAAAGTGGAAGTGAAGAGGATGTTTCCTATCGTGGGAGCGTGTAGGATCAGAGGACACAGCCTCAGAATAGAGCAACGTCCTTTTAGTGGTGAATCTGTGGAATTTTTTGCCACAGGCAGTTGTGGAGGTCAAGACTTTGTGTATATTTAAGTTAGAGGTTGATAAATCTGTGATTGGTCAGGGCACGAAGGGATACAGGGAGAAGGCAGAAGACTGGGGCTGATGAAATGGCAGAAGACTTAATTAGCCAAATAACCTTATTCTGTCCCTGTGTCTTTTGGTCTTGCATCCAATGGTGATGAAAGATGGGTGATGTACTGTATTTTGAAATCAACATAGCATGTCCCGTGTGTCAGTGGTGGAGGGAATGAATGTTTAAGGTAGCTTATGGGGTGCCAGTCAGCTTCTTTGTCCAGGGTGATATTGAGCTTCTTGTGAGTTATTGGCATTGCATACCTCCAGGCAAGTGGAAAGTATTCTGTCGTACTCCTGGTTTGTGTCCTGTGGAAGCCTTGGGTAGAAATTCATTTGCTTCTGATCTGCTCTTGTAGGCATAAGGTATTTATATGGCTGTCCCAGTCGAATTTGTGGTCACACCCCTGCCCGAATAACAATAGTGATGGTGGTGGGGTGGACTTTAGTAATGGTGATGCCATTAAATGTCAAGTGTAGGTGATTAGACTTTTTTCTTGTTGAAGATGATCAATGCCTTACCCTTTTGAGGTGTGAATGTTACTTACCCAGCCCGACTGTTTTGCTGTGTGCAGGCACCAGCAGATTCATTAGCTGAGGAATGATGTTGGATTTGAACTGAACAGTCATCAGTGATGAACTAGTGATCTTATGCTAGAGGCTGCTGAATACGTTTAGAAAATAGTCTACACTTTTATTTCTTCTACCAAAATGCATGCTTCAATGAGTTTCTGTAGTGATGCTCCAGGGCAGGGGTTCCAAACATTTCTTATTTCATGGGCCCCAACCATTAGCCAAGGGGACCGTTGACCCCAGGTTGCGAACCCCTATTCTAGAGAGATGATAGACTCCAACCACAGCCATCTTCCTTTGTGTGATCTATGACTCCTGCCATTTGAGTGTTTTCCTTTCAATACTCATTAATATCTGTTTTACCAGGCACCTTGGTGCCACACTTGGTCAACTGCTGCCTTGATCTCAAGGACAAGTCATCCACATCTCTAGAATTCAACTCTTGGGTCCAAAACTGATGTGATCTGAGCTGAGTGGAGTCTTTGAGAAGGTCCAGAGGAGGTTCATGAGAATGATTATGGGAATGAAAGGGTTAATGCATGTGTGTTTGATAGCTCTGGGCCTGTACTTGCTGGAGTTTAGATATTGAAAAGCCGAGAGAGAGAGAGGATGTGGGGAGGATGTTTCTTATAGTGAGTGGGTCGAGGACCAGAAGGCACAGCCTCAGAATAGAGGGACATCCATTTAGAACAGAGATGAGAAGGAATTTCTGTTGCCAGAGGGTGGTGGATCTGTGGATTTCATTGCTATGGATGGCTGTAGAAGCCAAGTTATTGAGTATATTTAAAGCTGAGGTCGATTGGTTCTTTGATTAGTCAAGGTGTCAAAGGTTACGGGGTGAAGGCAGGAAGATGGGATAAATCAGCCATGATGGAATGGTAGAGCAATTCTGCTCCTATGCCTTATGGTGCCTTATGGTGAAATCCAAGTTATACTTTAGTGATAGGTTATTGGTGAATAAGTGTCTCTTGGTAGTCCTGTCAACTGAGACTTCCATCATGTTGCTGACGGTTGAGAATAGGCTGCTTATTTAGCAATAACACCTGTAAATGTCGATGGTGTATGTGATTTTTTGTTGGTAGCAAGCCAACAAGTGGTGTAATAAGTCCTTTAACAGATCTAGTAGCTTATTTGTCTGCATGAAGCTTTAACAGATTATATGTGAGTTTTTTCCCCATCTTTCTACTCCTGATTGGATACCTGCGTCATTTTGAGTTGACTTTTGGAGTCTCAGCATGTGAATTTGGTTTAATGCAGTGTTTTTAGCCTTCAAACCTTCATCCATAGTTGCATTACTTCTAGATTTGACTATTCCAATGTTGTTCTGATTTGTCTTTATCTTTTAAATCATGATAAACTTCAGATGCCTCAGCATTCTGCTGTCTGTCTTCCAACTCACACACTTCACCTTTGTCTCACGGATTTATACTGAATTATGTTAAACCATGGCTTAATTTCAACCATTTGTTTCTAGATGCTTTCATATCTTTGTGTCTTTCTGACTGGTTAATGTAAAAATATTTTCCATGTACAGTTGTCTTATAAAAAATACATGGTTATTAAATAAGATATGCTATTTGTCATGCACAATTTGCATTAATTAGCCTGCAGATTATAGTCACACACATTTAAACTCAAATTCTGATATGTGAGTACATTGTTGATACGGTTTTCTGGAGATGCCAATGTGACAGTGTAGTAATCGCCCTTTCATTGCGCATCTGCATCTAAAACGGATTTACACTCAACTGAAGAGCAAGTTCGACAGGGTGAGGACTGACATGTTTCCCAAAAATGATGTTGGCTCAGTACTTGGATACGATAAAATGAAGTTTAAGTGACTATTTTAATAACCTATTGGATGAGGATGTACTGGCCTGTAGTTGGCCAGTGGTTACAGTTTTGGAGTCCAGATCACAGTATTTCTGTTAGAATCAGATTAGAGATGAGGATGCTTGACTCTTGGCTGTTTCTGGGCCAGTTTTATGATGCTATTTTGCAGATTTTTTAATTATCAAAATATACTTTATTCACAAAATTATTTACAATAAACTGTTTAATAACTAAATTATTTACAGACATTACTATTACCTTCTATACATTTAAAAAAAACTTCATCCACTCTCGTGACACTCTGCTGGTTCATATTGTACAATACAACCATAGTTGAGGGGTATACTCCCTGCCACCCAATCCATCCCACTCCTGCAGGAGAAGAAACCTAAACTGTGGTCCTTCTGCACCGGGCCCTTGTACCAAGTTCCAATGCATCCCTTACTTAGCATGTACTCCTGCAGCCGAGAATGTGCCAGTCGGTAGCATTCCCCCATTGACATTTGATGAGCTGGTAGTACTATTTTGCAGATAAACTTAACTTCTGGCTCAATAAAAAGATTTATACTCTTTCTCCAATGATGGGATGGCACTAGACTTTACAGAACCAATGACCTGGGTTCAATTCCTGCCACTGCCTGTGAGAAATTTGTATGTTCTCCCCGTGTGCATGTGTGTTTTCTCTAGGTGCTCTGGTTTCCTCCCCTAGTCCAAACATTTACTAGTTGGTAGGTTAATTAGTCACTGTATTGTCCTGAGATTAGGCTAGGATTGCTGGATAGCATGGGTCGAAGTGCCTAAAGGGCTTATTCAATAAATAAGCTAATCAGAAGCATTGTTCCACCCACTGTTGTGCAGTAGCAAAGGAAGTGATTAGTTTGTTAGAACCCTAGGGCCTTTGGTAAAGCGCTGAATAGACAGATGAAAGAATTAAAGATTGGAAATGTTTATCTATGAGGCTCATTGACATGAAGAACTTTGAATGACAAGTGTCTGGTAGCGGAGTTTTTGAGGAGATTTAAACAGTTAATTTACTAAGTTTATTGATCAAGGTTTCTTTTTTATTGTGTATTAACTGGAAGCTTGTCCCCTGAAACCTTTTTGACTTGCTCTCTCTGCAGAATTTACCATAACCACAACCTGTGCAGAGGGTTCTGAAGTGACAGCAAGAAAGTACCTGCTGAATGGTAGCAACTAGATCTGAGTGCTTTTGGCAATTGAAGTGTGGCTCCTGGTATCTGTTTACAAGACTGTTAAATTTAGCTGACAGTAATTATCATGTCTTCAGCTTCTGCATCCTGCAAGGTGCTCAGTAGGGGATGGGGGTTGAACAGCATTCACACAGCACATCCTGTCTCCTCAAATTGCATCTGTGGCAGACTTACAGACTGATCTGCAGACTGATTCATGATATTTGTGCGAGAATGCTATGGTTAACAGTCTAAGTAAGTGTTTTGGTGACCCAAGGTGCTGGGTAGAGATTAAGATAGCATGCAAAAGTTTGGACACCCCTGGTCAATATTTCTGTAACTGGATAGCTAAGTGAGTAAAAGCTGACCTGATTTCCAAAAGGCATAAAGTTAAAGATGACTCATTTCTTTAATGTTTTAAGCAAGATTACTTTTTTATTTCCATCTTTTACAGTTTCAAAATAACAAAAAAGGAAAGTGGCCTGAAGCAAAAGTTTGGGCACCCTGCATGGTCAGTACTTAGTAACATCTCCTTTGGCAAGTATCACAGCTTGTAAATGCTTTTTGTAGCCAGCTAAGAGTCTTTCAACTCTTGTTTGGGGGATTTTCACCCATTCTTCCTTGCAAAAGGCTTCTAGTTCTGTGAAATTCTTGGGCTGTCTTGCACTGCTCTTTTGAGGTCTATCGAAAGATTTTCGATGATGTTTAGGTCGGGGGACTGTGAGGGCCATGGCAAAACCTTCAGCTTGCGCTTCTTGAGGTAGTCAATTGTGGATTTTGAGGTGTGTTTAGGATCCTTATCCTGTTGTAGAAGTCATCCTCTGTTCATCTTCAACTTTTTTTTTTTACAGACGACGTGACGTTTGCTTCCACAATTTGCTGGAATTGAATTCGTTCTTCCCTCTACCAGTGAAATGTTCCCCATGCCATTGACTGCAACACAAGCCCAAAGCATAATTGATCCACCCCCGTGCCAAAAAGTTCTATTTTAACTTCTTCAGTTCGCAGGACTTGTTTCCAAGATGCATCAGGCTTGTTTAGATGCTCCTTTGCAAACTTCTGACGCTGAATTTTGGCCACAGTGAGCAAAGGTATGTTTGGAGAAACAAGGGTGCTGAACTTCATGAAAAGAACACCTCTCCAACTGTTAGGCATAGGGGTGGATCGATCATGTTTTGGGCTTGTGTTGCAGCCAGTGGCACAGAGAACATTCCTCTGGTAGAGGGAAGAATGAATTCAATTAAGTACCAGCAAATTCTGGAAGCAAACATCGCATCGTCTGTAAAAAAAAAAGTTGAAGATGAAAAAAGGATGGCTTCTACAACAGGATAAGGATCCTAAACACACCTCAAAATCCACAGTGGACTACCTCAAGAGGCACAAACTGAAGGTTTTGCCATGGCCCTCACGTCTAAACATCATCGAAAACCTGTGGATAGACCTTAAAAGAGCAGTGCATGCAAGACGGCCCAAGAATCTCACAGAACTAGAAGCCTTTTACAAGGAAGAATGGGTGAAAATCCCCCAAACAAGGATTGATAGACTCTTAGCTGGCTCCATAAAGTGTTTACAAGCTGTGATACTTGCCAAAGGGGATGTTACTAAAGGCTGATTTATACTTGTGCAGCACATTTATGCTGTAGTTGTTGCGTACCCTATGCTGTACCCTACACAGTCTGTGTCTCTCACAAAGAAACTCAGTGGCATAGAAACCCCACTGCCAACTAACATTCTGGCGCACACCAACACATGCTCGCTATGGTGTAGAGCAACACAGAAGTGAAAACCAGGGCTACAGCGTAGGCTGCGGTGTACCCCATATGCACAGTATAAATAAGTCTTAAGTACTGACCATGCAGGGTGCCCAAACTTTTGCTTCGGGCCCTTTTCCTTTTTTGTTATTTTGAAACTGTAAAAGATGGAAACAAAAAAAGTAATCTTTCTTAAAACATTAAAGAAATGTGTCACCTTTAACTTTATGCCTTTTGGAAATCAGGTCATCTTTTACTTAGCAATTCACAGTAACAGAAATTTTGACCAGGGGTGCCCAAACTTTTGCATGCCACTGTACAGCTGGAGACAAAGAAACATCTGTTAGTTACTGCATTATATACTCTAATCAAGGCTTCTCCACCTTGGGTTGCGCAAGGTAGTGCAGTTGGTTTGGTACTTTACAAGGCCAGTGATTTCTGTTGCGGTCTGTGAATTCTTGAAGCATGGCAACATTTGCAGGCTGCCTCCAGCACATCCTCAAGCTGTGTTGGTTATTGACACAAGCAACACATGTCATTGTATGTGTTGATGTACATGTGACAAATAAAACTTTCTTATCACAAACGTGAGAAAATCTGGAAATGCTGGATGTCTAGGTCGGTCTGATGGGGTTCAACCAAATAGGAAAGTTGGGATGTGCCAGTGAATGGAACCTCGATTTGAGAGAATGTTGTGTAAATACAGCCCATAAACAATTATTAGTTGGCAAGAAATAGCACCGCATGAAATTATAAAGGAAGTATATTTGTCAATTTCAGCTTACAGTTAATAGGGAAAAGAAAAGGACTGTTAACAGTTAAACCAGTCCAATGTGCACATAAGTGTTGGTGCTTATACTAGAATAAGCGGGGTGTATCCCTTACTCACATGCTGGGCCCACAGTCTGAGTGAAAGCACCCACTACATTCCAAACTTCCCTCGGAGTCCATCTCGATCTAACTGACTCTCTCTCAGGAGTATTGGCCCTTCCTCCTTGGAGCCATTCATCTGCAAAAAACACTTCTTGCAACAGGGACTCCTTCCAGTGGCATTCTGTGGAATCTGCCCTTCTGTTCTGCTCCGCAACTCCCACCAAAAGACCCCAAACTAAACAACTGTCCTTCAGAGAACCCTTCCCCACAGCTCTCTAGACTTCTTTCCCATCCCACGATCCTGATTGGCTGACACACATTCCTAAATTGGACAACATGTCTCCTTAGCTGAAGTCAAAGCCTACTTCCCAGCATGGCATACTGCCTTCACAGAAAACTACTGATATAAACCATCTCACAGCTTAGCAGTGGAAATCTTAACCAGGGCATTACACAGTAAATTTTGTTAAAGCCTATCAGGACAAATATTATGACTCGTAATGTTGAGTAATCCCAGTTTCCTAGACTTAATTGAATCTAGTCAAAGAAATCCCATCCATCGGATTGACCTATTTTACCTACTGCTTGATAAATGTGATCAGCCAAATCAGTTACTTTTAATCTGTCTGTATATTCCGTGCAACATCATAAAATGGGAATTAAATCAATGCAAAATGAGCTACTTTTCAAATTTCTCGTTTAGTTTCAGACTCGGGAAGTAAAGTCTGTGTGGAAGAGAGGTGTATGCCTCATTTTCACACGTAAAGTACATATTGTTCCATGAATTTAGACCACTTCTTAATACTTAACAGGAACCTTGTTGAACTGCAATATTTTTCTTCTGTATATTGTCAACAAAAATTTCAGTCATTATCCCCTTTAGTTAAAATATAAAGTGTAACTGCATGAGCTATGCCCAACCGTAACTCAAACAAAAGGTAGTTTTTATAGTGAACACATGAAAAGATCCAATAACTTTATCATGAACCTTAGATGTAGTATAGAGATATCCTAGGAAAAACATGAGTAGGGTCAGATATGATGTGATTCCTTATATCATGCTGATTATATTTACATAAATGATCTAGTTCAAGATGACAATGCGGGGGCCATGATCATTGCATATTTATGTCTCCCTTGAGAATAATGAATTATAGGCATAATGGATTGTGATAATGAATTTCGCTTACAGAAGTTCATTCTGTATCTGCAGGAATGTCTAGCATTGAACATTTTAGAGTGTATATGAAATGTTCAAAGCCTCTGTTAGTCTCGATAGACCATGGATTTGCACCTTGAAAAGTTTCCAGGGCACTAGCCTGGGCAAGGTTTTTTTTAATGGAAGGCCGGCAGTTTCCCAAGCTGCAAATCTCCCCTCTCCACGCCACCAATGTTGTCCAAGGGAAGGACATTAGAGAGTATATATTGACATACCCAATTACTAGAGGCATTAATGGCATCAGTAAATTCATGTGATACTCACAACTATGTATTACAAATCATCTCAATTGGCACATTGTGAGTAGGAAAAATTGGCAAAAATATAACAGTAGCAAATAATAGAATAAACTTCATAATTTCCAGTAACTGTCGACTGTAGTCTTCTGGCTGATTAGTGATTTGCTCACTGAAGCCCAGTAGCATAGAGCTTACTAGCACATTAACCATGGCACTTCTTGTCCTCGTCAAATTCCACTTTAGCTCACTTCCAGTGACTGGCATGTATCCATTTATTTTACCTTCTAATTGAGCTTCTAGTGGCTGGTTATGAGATTTTTAATCAGGAATCACTCACCAGAAATCAAGATGTGTCCACCTTCTGTTGGATCACCCCAAGTCACAGAAGCCTATTGAGAAGCAGACTGGACAGCTTGGGTTAATTTGGGTTGATGCGTATATCAGCCTCTCTGAGATTGAGGGCTCCCAGCAGTAACATATTTCCCTGTTACTATCCTGAATGGCCAGTTTAATTTTCTTGTTTGGGGTTGCTCTGAAACAACTTAAGAACCATAGGAAGAGCTGTAGGCCATGGTGCCTTCTTCATGATACTTAGTTGTTGTTTTATGATTTCATTCATTCGACCTGTTCTAATGATTGGGAGTTGTGGACAATGAAAAGACCATTCAATTTTCAGCAGGCAGCATAATTCCTGACAAACACTCCCAGTGAAAATTGTTCTTTGGTCAGAGTCAGTGTGATACGGCAATCCCTGTCTTGGAATGTAGTCAATGATCAGACTTTTTGCTGTAAGTGTGACGGTAGTATTCCTTGCTGGAATAGCTACCACCTGTCTTGAAAACTTGTCCACTATCATCAGTACATCCACGTATCCTTGACATTTGGCAAAGTAAAAGTAAAAATGGATCAGATGGGACATGAGCACTTAATTGTGGTAGCTTTTCTGTTGCTCCAGGATTTGTTTTCAGGCATGTCATGCATCCTTCAAAAGTTTGTCAAGCTTGTACCTTGAACTTTGGATTCCATCATCATTATTTCCACTCTAGTGTGTCCTAGGGAGTGCCAGGTAAGAGAGCAATATAGTTAGAGCTACTAGTCTATGACTAGTGCCATATCTCCATGCTCCATCATTGTTTAATTTCCCACCATTCTCCATACAGAACAACTTTTCCCAGTTAGAACAATGAGCTTGCAACTCTTGAGCATCTTGTCCAGCTTCATTTCCATAATTTCAGTTATTGCATTCACTGTCCTCTGTACTTACATTAATTCTTTGACTTTTTAAAAAACTTTTATTTCCTTCACTTTTTTCTGTTCTGCTCTGTTTACATGTTCATCCGTGAATACATTTCCACAGCTTTCTGTTGTATCATTTTGGAGCAGCTTTTACATTTTAATAAAACAACTTCAAATGGCAATTGTATGGCATCCATTAGTTCTTGCACCAGTTGACAATTCTTGTTTGGAGTTTATATAGCTGTGAGAAAACCTCCTTGTCTCCAAAGTTTCCAAAATAATGAACTACTCCAAAAGCATCTCGAGAATCAGTGTAGCTGATCTTCCTTCTGCCACCTTAAAGGCTTCAATTAGAGCTTTCATTCTGCCTGTTGTGTAGAGGTATCAGGAGCCATTTTTCCTGATGCCAGCACTTCTGTGTTGGAAAGAACAGTCCATCCAGCCATTCGGATTCTTCCCTCAATTGTTGAGGAGTCATCAGTGTACAGAAGCAGATCTTTGACAGGATAATAACTCTGGACACCACGGTAGCACAGCAGTCAGCGTGATGCTATAACATTTCAGGGCATTGGCATGTAGAGTTCAATTTCAATGTCATCTGTAGGAAGCTTGTGCGTCCTCCCCGTGGAATGTACAGGTTTTGCCCGGGTGCTCCAGATTCCTCCCACAGTCCAAAGATGTACCAAGTAGATTGATTGGTCACTGTAAATTGTTGCATGGTTCGACTGGCATTAAATCAGGGTGGGGGGTGCAGCTCAAAGGACCAGAGAGTTAATTCCATGCTATGTTGCTAGCTAAATAAATAAATAACCAACTTGACGCTGTCAGTCACACACACAAAAGAAAATCTGCAGATGCTGGAAATCCAGAGCAACACACACAATGCTGGAGTAACTCAGCAGGCCAGGCAGCATCTATGGAAAAAAACTAAACAGTTGTTGTTTCAGGACGAGACCCTTCATCAGGGAAAGGAGGCAGACTAAGGAGGATGTGATAATGGAGGAATCAGTACAAAGTGCACGTGTTAGTTGACACCAGGAGAGGGGGAGGGATTAAGTAAAGAGCTAGGAAGTTGATTGGTAAAAGAGATAAATGGCTGGAGAAGGGGGAATCTGATAGGAGCTGACAGAAGACTATGGAAGAAAGGGAAGGGGGAGGAGCACCAAAGGGAGGTAATAACAGCTGAGGAGAGAAGGTGAGAGAGTGAAATGGGATTGGAGAATGGTGGGGTGGGGGGAGCAATTACCAGAAGTTTGAGAAATCAGTGCTCATGCCATCGGGTTGTAGGCTACCCAGACAGTATACAAGGTATTGCTCCTTCTTACTGAGTGTGGCTCATCATGGCAGTAGAGGAGACCAAGGACTGACATGTTGGAATAGGAATGGGAAGTAGAATTGTAGGATGGCCACCAGGAAATCCTGCTTTTTGTGGCGGATGGAGCTAAAGGTGCTTGACAAGTGGTCTCGTGATTTACATTGGGTCTCACTGATTTACAGGTGTATATCCTGTATTGGATACAGTAGATCAGTGGTCCCCAACAGACTTGCAGGTGAAGTGTAGCTTCACCTGCAAGAACTGTTTGGGGCCTAAATCATAGTGAGGAAGGTGATGTAGGGGCAGGTGTGGCACTTGTTCTGCTTGCAAGGATAGGAGATCAGTGGGTGGGACGAGTGGGCAAGAGAATTGTGTTATGAGTGATCCTTATGGAAAGTGTGGGGATTGGGTGACAATGTGCTTGGTGATGGCTTCCCATTGGAGGTGGCAGAGGTTATGGAGAATTATGTGCTGGGTGTGAAGGCTTATGGGTTTCGTAGGTTGTCGGTCTCCATGTTCTTGAGTTAAGAATGCCATCATGTTATTTGATGTTGACATATAGGGTAAATGTATCAGGGATTCCTAATGCAGGTGCAGAACACAATATCACCTTTAAGGTTTGTAAAGCTTTCAGTTTTTCATTAGGAATCATAGGGTCGTTTAGGCGCTTACTCAGTGTGTATTGTTGAGTAGTTGGACAATTTCAGCATATGAATTGATCCATGCTCTGTTGTAGTTATGCAAACCCAGAAATGATCAGAGTTGCTGGACTGTTGTAGGTGGCTTTGCCGATTTAATGGCTTTTGTACGATCCTCAGTGGTTTCCTCATTACCTTGAGAAATTTTCTGTCTCAAGTCAATTACTTGTTGCAATTGTGCCTTGTCTAGATTTGCTTGGAGGATTGATAATTGAGCAAATAAAGCACATCATGTTCATGCTGGTTGTGCAGCATTGGATGAAATCAGGACATCATCCACTACATATTGTATAATAGTCAAATTAATGGCTAGCAAGTCCCTGAGGTGTTGCCACAAGATCATGTGATGGACAGTGGGACTATTGTGGAGCCTCGTCCACTGGTATTGGTGACCATCATCTTGAAAGCCAATCAGTTGGCATTCAGATGCCAGTGGCACAGAGCAGGATCCATTGGCCATATCAATAAATGTAAACCAATTGTGTGATGGTTTCAGATCACTGAAAATAGTTGATGAATCAGCCACTAGAGAGGTTAGTTTGTCCACACATTGTCTATCAACCTGGTGATCCACGGCAGTCTCCTTTCATAGGTTCCATCTTCAGTCCTGTGTGCGTTCACTCCCTTCTCTATTGGAGTCAGCCTTGCATGACTGCCAACCTATTGTTTCATCACTGTCATCCTCTCCTGAGTTCACCAGAGAACGCTGTAAAGTCCATGTTCTATCCATCCTGTACTTCCTCGGAGTGACGCTGTCTCAGAGGACTGACCAGCAAAGGGGGTGTTTCCCAAGAAGTGTCAATGGCAGGACTAGAGGTCCTTGCTGTGCTTTCTCATACTGTTTCAGTTTGCTTCTTCACTCTGTTCAATGACCTTCAATTCAATTTCACTTGTTTTCCTCTTGTTCATTATGCAGCTGGCATTTAGGGCAGTAAGGAAGGTCCTCCATCTCTTTCCCCGTCATGTCAGCAGCCTCCTCTTGATTTTCACCACTGGCAGTCTTGCAAGTTCCGAGTGGAGAGCCAGGAACAGCGTTGCACCCGGATGTAGTAAGAGTTTTGTTTGACTAGTCAGGGTTGTTGGTGCTGAACTGAACCACTGAATCTGGAGGACCAGTGGACCACTCTTTTGTCTGGCCTCTACGCTTTGACCTGTTTGGCAAAGGTGACTCTAGCAGGAGCCAAAGCTCATTCACACATTCGACCAAGTTGTCCACGTGCTTGTATCTTTAACTCACACCTTCCAGTCTGTTCCTATATCCCTCAGGCATTCTCTGGATCTTATCACATGCCTTTTTAATAAATTTAATGTTGGTTGTATTTTTCTGGATTTTTTTCATTAATCTTATCAAACTGAGGTTTTATTCAGGTAAGCACTCAAACCCTCAGTCAACATGTAACTGTAGATTCTGTAATAGGTTTCACCACTTAAGCCAATGTCTTAATTCAATCTCATGTAACATTTAATTTGTATATACTTTGTATCACTAGTACTGTGATCTGAAGTATTATTGGCTTGAAATATTGCAACTAAAGTTTTGTAGGATTGCTTCAAAATCTTTATAGGACTGCAGTCTAAATCTTATTAGGTTGCAACCAAAATTTTAGTTTTGCAGTTAATATTTTAGAAATAAAAGCAAAATGAAATTTTGTAGACTTACAATAGATATTTTATATTTGAGCACAATATTAATCTTAATGCTTTTTTGTTAACAGATCTATATTTTTCCCAGAAGAGCATAGTAGTTTCCGCACTCTTAAACCTCTACTAGATGGCATATTAAGGAAAACTAAGCAGTTTTCTCAGACAAATTGGAATTTATGGAGGAAGCTCTTGCCCCCTTTTAAGTTTACTTTGGGATTCTTTGAGTCCTAAGATCTTTGCAACCATCCTTGCTGACTATGCCAAATTGTTGGATTCTACAAGTTTTTGATCTGAAATTCTTCTGGAAGTCAAGAATGAGACATAAAACTGGTTGCTTCAAGAGAGTCGCGACAAGAGGTGATGATGAGGAAGGAGAACATAGAGAAGAAAAAAAAGATGACTCCTATGTTGTGATGGAAAATAACTGGTTCTTTGAGTCTCAACAGTAGAGGTCTGGACACACACAGTTTTAATAATAAGGAATTTATTTACAAGGGGAAGTCGGCTCAACACAAGCAACTACAATACACAGAAAGCGGTGTGGGGACAGGGTACGGTTACACAAACAAAGAACAAGGGAAAAGCACTACGACAGCTATCCCCCTTGACCTTGGATAGCTGCGGCTCCCTTAACAGGACAAACGATAGACCTTCCCAAGCATAAATCAATGCACTTACCTCCAATGTGATGGTCTGTAAGAGAGGGCTAGCCAAGGGCAAGTCTCAACTTTTAAAGCATGGGGCTGGGCGAGTTAATCCAATTAGGGTGACCAATAATTTAGGTGTGCATTGATTGGTTGGGAGGGACCAAATGTTGATTGGCATGTGGTGTGTCCTCCGACCAACCAGCAGTGCATCTGTCACATGGCCGGTATCCCTGGATACACTCCACCCCTCGGAAGACGCACCACGTAGCCAACACACATAAGATGGTGGAACAAAATCACATATACCAGAAATAACCAATTTTGAGCAGCTAAGTAAATGCAGAGACACACTTAAATCAGCTGGCATGCGCAACATAGTATAGAAGTGGCTATGAGTGCGATGGACCAGTGAATGACAGTTGCCCACCACCCCCCTAGGGACCCAGAAGGCCACCTTTTTTTTTGGAGCTGGTCCCTTGATTTTTGAATTTTAGCCACCGAGTCCCGAATGTGAGCGGCCAAGTGAGTGATGTTGCTGGACTCATCAGGGATAAAGGTACAGCATTCCTTACTGCACACGTTCCACCATCAGCAGCGAGTAGGTAGTCCAGTGCCATTCGCTTCTGCAGGGCGACCATCCTGACAGCTGTCAGTTCTGCCGCCGTTCGGGTGAGGGCATCTTCCGTGTGTTGCAGTGCCACTGCCGTCTCGTTGGCCAGAGTCTCGAGCACACTGGTCATCTGGATCACCTCCCGGGACAGGCTATCATCCAGAACCTCTGCCTCTGTAATGGCCCTCTTGTCCCGGTGGCTGCTGTACGATGCTCCCCAAGGTCGTTCAGGGGGTGGATGAAGGGCACCACATATGCTGGAAAGCAGCAGCCGTACCAGCTCATGGGGAGCCACGGGTAGGCGCGGTGGCCGCAGATCCAGTGGGTCCTGTTTAGAGTCCAGGGAGCTCCCAGCTTAGCGGCATCGTCGGCAGTTGTCACTGGGGCATCTGGGTACCAGTTTCGCTGACAGTTGCTGTGACCAACGGAAAAGTTAGAAGTGTGCGCATTGCGGAGTCTGCACCAGCATTCGTTGGGTATACTCAGTGGCTGTGGAATAACTCTGAGGGTGGGGACTCGGGTGGAGGTCAAATTGTAGGGAGGGAAATACCAGTTCCTGAAGCACCCACCCCATCGGGGGGTCAAGGGACGAGATGTTGTGTAGTGGGAGGCGAGTTGTGGGGGACTGCCAGCAGGGCCCCCCAAACAGATATACCAAAACCAGCAGGGGCAAACAGTCTGTGTAAACTGTTCATCTCATTGTCATCCAGCGGGGTCGGCGTGTGCTGGGGCCCACAAGCAGATGTGTTGCTGGCAAACTTGTAAGCAATCCCAAGGAAGGTGTTGGCAGCTGTCACGGAGCCGAACATCGCAGTGACCAGGAGGGATGACTGGAGTCGCACCATTGTCCTGTAGAGGGGGGCGGGGGTAGGTGTAGGAGGATACTCATTCCCGTCTGGTTAAATGCCAGGTATGTCTACAGGACAAATCAGATTTGCCCAGAATGGCAACCCAGTGGGTGTCCCCTGGACTACGCACGACAATTTCTCCCTTTCTGGGGAGGCTCTGCAGCTGTCGGATCCATACTCTGCCCGAGTCCTCGGCCTCGGGGGGTTCGGTGGATTTCCAGTCGGGAGATGGGGACTGTGCCGGGTGGCGGGTCAGTGGGGATCCCCCCTTGGCAAGTGGGCCGTGTGCTTAACTGGTCGACGGCCTGCTGAAGGACACTTAGCCACCCCTGCAGCATGCGAGAGGGTGTCAGAGTGCGGATTTTGTCCTTGAGCAGGCCGTTCATTCTTTCAATTAAGCCCGATGCCTGGGGGTGGTGGGGTATATGGAACTGCCACGAGATCCCCGCCTCAGCCGCCCAGGTCTGGGCTTTGGTCCCAGCAAAGTGTGAGCCCTGATTGGATTGTACCTCCTATGGGACCCCATAGAGAGAGGAGAGGTGCTGTAATCCTCTAATGGTGCCGTTCTGGTCGGCCCTCTCACAGGGCACTGCCACCAGGACACCCGAGTATGTGTCCACCTTTGTGAGGACATACTGCTGCTTATTCTGTCGCGGGAGCGGTCCAATATAGTCCATTTGCCATACCTGACCCGCTCCCGTGCCGCGATGAATGTGGCTCGGTGGCCCTATCGGCCAGTCCCGTGGCTTGACTTGCTGGCAGATGGGGCAGTTAGCTACAGATGTTTTACATTGATCGAGTGTCAAGGCGACACTGAATTGTTCAGCCCAGCACCGCGTGCCATCAGCCCCTAAGTGACCACCTTTGCGGTGTGCCCACGCAGCTAGTGCACTGGGGTCTGTGTCGGGTGGAAGTGGTGGCAGATGATATTTGGGCAGCCTGGTCCACAGCAGTGTTAAACGTTGCCTCTTCATTATCTTTCCGGGTATGGGCATCCATATGGTGGACAGAAATTTTTCTGTGGGTAGCGTGGTCCCAAATGAAACGCTAGTGGTGCTGTCCCCAGAGGGGGCGTCCGTGTATTTCCCACCCCATGTCTTGCCACTGGGTCATCCACACCGCAATGCCGTTAGCTACTGCCCAGGAGTCAGTATAGATGTGGACTGGTCCAGTAGTGTTTTGGAGGGTGAGGGCTACTGCTGCCAGCTCGGCAAGTTGACTGGAACCCCCCTCCCCCTCGGTGGTTAAAATTCTACCCGTGGTAGGATGAAGTGCTGCCGCTTTCCAAAATTGTTTACCCCCTTTCCAGCAGCTGGAGCCGTCTGTGAACCGGGCGCGCAGTTTGCTGCTGGGGTCGAGGGAATCGAAGGGTTGACCCCAACATGCTGGGGAAGGTTGTCCCTCAGGGATATCCGGGGCGGGGTCCTGGGACTGGGGGAAAGCCATGACTTGTTCATGGAGGCGGCTGACCCCTTCAGGACTGGGCTCAGCCCGGTCCACAATGTACCACTTCCACTTGACAATGGAGGACCTCTGGGCACGGCCCTCCTTGTAGGTAGAATCGGGGGACTTGACCCATCGCATTATGGGGAGATGGGGGCGAAGGACGACAGGGTCGGTGCCTGTTTGGTGTTCTGTGGCGAGGAGCGCCAGGTAGCAGGCTAGCAGCTGGCCCTCGCAGGGGCTGTAGCGCACTGCTGCTTCAGGTAAGGACTTAGTCCAGAAATCGAGGGGGACTCTACTCCCTGGGGTCTTCTGCTAGAGGCTCCACTCAGCGACCGTCTCGCTCGCTGAGACCTGTAACTCAAAAGGCAGACCCGCCTGGTGGGAAGAAAGTGGCATGGCTTGTTCCACCGCTAGTTTCGCCGTATCAAAGGCAGCTTGTTCCGCTGGCTCCCAGAGAAATGTGGATTTTTTCCTGGAGATCCTATAGAGCGGCCGGAGAAGCATGGTCAAGTGGGGTATATGCTGCCGCCAATAGCCCAGGAGCCCCATGAATCTCTGTGTGTCAGTTTTATTTGAGGGGACAGCAAAATTTAAAATTTTATTTTTGGCGGCATCGGGCATACTTCTGTGCCCGGAGTTCCATTGTACTCCAAGGAAAATGACACCCTGGCTGGGGCCCTGTATTTTTTCCATATTAATGGCCCAGCCCTGTCCCCTGAGGGATTCGATTAGCATGTGAAGGGCCTTTGACACAATGGTCTCAGAAGGGCCTTGGAGAAGGATATCGTCTATATAATGGGCAATCGAAATGGGAATTAGACGTTGTGTAAATCGTGGGAGACAAGGCCATGGCAGATTGTGGGGCTATGAATATAGCCTTGGGGCAGCTGATTAAATGTGTATTGTCTGCTATCCCAAGTAAAGACAAACTGGTCTTGGCTATCTGAGTGCAGGGGAATCGACAAAAATGCATTCGCTAAATTGACAACAGCGTACCAGGGTTTATGGGTACGGCCTGTGATGTCTTCAATAAGGGTGACAATGTCAGGTACAGCGGCAGCGAGGGGTGGGGGGTGCAGCCTTGTTCAATTGCCTATAATCAACGGTCATCTGCCAGGAGGCATTCCTCTTACGGACGGGCCAAATGGGGCTATTGAAAGGCGAAGCAGCAGTTCTAATAATTCCCTCCCGTAACAGGGCTTGAATGGAGTCTGCGATTTCTTGGCCCCCCCCCTCCCCCCGGCACTCTGTACTGACTGTTACAGATGATCTTGGAGGGAGGGGGAATAACAATTGGCACCCACTTAGCCACCCCAATGACAGTAGTGGCTCGCGCGATGCCAAAGGTGAACTTGCCCCTGTTTGTTTTAAGTGATTGTCCCTTTAAAACATTGATCCCGAGGATACATTCCGGGGAGGAGGCAATAAGGACTTGTACACATCTGGGGGAATGATTGCCTATGGCTAGGCGAAGTGGGACCTCCCTGACGGGTAAGAGGGAGCCCCTCCAATCCCTCTATCTGCATGTCCGTACCCCTCCATAAGGCAGGATTGCCTGGGATAATCGTGTGCTGGGCGCCTGTGTCGACAAGTGCCATCCACCTCTGTGTTTCCCTTTCCTCACTGTACTGTGACGGGTATATGTGGCCTCAGGTCCACCTCTGTGTTTCCCTTTCCTCACTGTACTGTGACGGGTATATGTGGCCTCAGGTCCCCCGGGCGGGAAAGGGCGAGAGAGCAAATGTGCCGGGGGTCCTGGCCTTCATCCTATGGGGGGGGGGGGGGAAGAGGGCTGCCACGCCGTGGGTGAGGCACTTTGCTGGTGGAGGTGGGACATTTCCTGCCTGACGAGCTTCGAGGGCCTTTGAGACAGTTTCGGGCAGGGAAGGCGTGGAGGGTGGCTCGGTGTGGGTGGTCATTTTGTAAGTAGTCTTCCACCTGCAATACTCCTTCCACAGGGCATATAGGTTGGGGGTGGGGATGGCATCTATCTGGTTACGATCCACCCCTGCACGCAGCAGGTCCGTGTACAGCTGCCTGCGCATATATCTGAGAGGGATAGTGTCTAGGGCCCTTGTCTTCGTCTTGCGGACCTGCGTAGGTGCCCCCCTCTGCATATACTCTAATCCCTCCAGGAGGGTGATGGCATCCCATACGGTCCTACCACTGGCTGGTGCCATGAGGGGCAGGATTACTGACTTCAGATCGGGGCGTGCAATAGTGACCAAGTATCCCGCGAGGGCACCGGTCACTCGTGCGTTTTCAAGGAAGTTACGGTCGCAGGCACCTTGATAGATGCCGTTGACCAGTGCCCATTCCCTGATAACCCGGGTCCCCTCACTGACCGTACCCCATTGCGGGCACCCGTGTAGATCCCACTCCAGAAGTGTGGGATAGCGAGCTCGTACCGCGGTCACTACCCAATCCCACAGGGTTGTGCCGTCGCGGATTTCTGCTTGTGGCACCCGCGGCACATTGTTTAATCTCTGCTGGTCAGAGAGGCTTCCCAGGGCGCTTGCCTCCTGATGGGAGAGGCTGAGGTTGGGCCCCCTTTCGTCCCACAACCAGAGCAGCCAGGCCGCGAGGTGCTCGCCTGGTCGTTGGCGGTACCGATCCGCCAACTCGGTCAGCTCCTTGGGGGAGAAGTCCCGGGTCTCCGTGGTCTCAGAGAGACTAGGGGAAGATCCGGCTGTCTCCCCCCGTTCCCTTCCTCCCTGCGGTGAACCTGGGACCGCGTGGTGACGGGTCAGGCATGTTGGAGCTCAGGTGAGAAGGGGGAAGGGTGGTTGTGGGACCTTGGTTCCTCGGGCACCCCCTCGTCATCACTATCCAGCTGGATGTCCCCATCCCCCAGCCATGCGTCCAGCTTGTCACCACACTGGACTGAGGCTCGAATCTTTAATGGGTCCGGCTGCCAGCCAGACCGACGGGCTGCCCTGGCCTGCTGAAGTTTTATGAGGCGACAGGCAAGTTCAGTTCCCCTAACTTCAAGGTCATCGGCTCGGGCCTGGGCAGCCTGTGCTGCTTCCTTCAGTGTGCAACAACGCTGACTGAGATCTTCAATTTCCCTGTCCTTCTGACCACACAAGTGCTGCAGGTGATCAGTAATTCTAACCTGGCATCTCAGCAGGGACACAAACAACCAGAAGGCACCCCTTTGACTCCCCTTGGCTTTGGGGAACCCTGATTCCTTCAGGAGGGAGACCACATGATGGCCCAGCTTCTCTCCACAGGGCTCTAACTGCTCAGACCAGTCCACTGGTTTTCCGTGGTCTGCCAGCATGCTGGCCAGACTCTTGAATCCCTCCCTTTCATCAGCCCATTCGGGGATCTTATCCTGGGTGCCCGCACTGGCTTTCTTCCCCTTATTCCAGAACATTATCCCCTGTGCTTGTGTCCAGCCAAAACCTATGAGACCGTGCTCGCAGCGCCAAATGTTGTGATGGAAAATAACTGGTTCCTTGAGTCTCAACAGTAGAGGCCTGGACACACACAGTTTTAATAACAAGGTATTTATTTAGAAGGGGAAGTCGGGTCAACGCAAGCAACTACAATACACAGGAAGCGGTGTGGGGACAGGGTACGGTTACACAAACAAAGAACAAGGGAAAAGCACTACAACAGCTATCCCCCTTGGCCTTGGATAGCTGCGGCTCCCTTGCCAGGGCAAACAATAGACCTTCCCAAGCATAAATTAATGCACTTACCTCCAATGTGATGGTCTGTAAGAGAGACCGAGCCAGGGACAAGTCTCACCTTTTAAAGCATGGGGCTGGGCGAGATAATCCAATTAAGGTGACCACTGATTTAGGTGTGCATTGATTAGTTGGGAGGGACCAAATGTTGATTGGCATGTGGTGTGTCCTCCGACAGCCAGGTGGCAGTGCATCTGTCACGTGGCCGATATCTCTGGATACACCCTAACACGCTCTGCTCTTCTTGTACCATAGAAAACACATTCCATTGACATTTGTAGGTAAGCATTAACCAATCAGATAGCCCCTATTCAAATGAGATACCAAAGAAGCTTGCAAAATAAGACAAAGAACTGTCACCACTAGGAGATGCACTGAACAATTGCTGTATACATTGGTAATTATATGAAAATACAAGCAGGATTGAAAAAGTTAAAACTACAAAGAAAGTAACAATAATGCAGTCTAATCCAACAGAGTGGATTTATGTAACAACACTCACAGAGAAATTAAGCAACTTAAACCTTTATTGATTACAGTCACTGTTTTAACTTATGGAAACATTGCAATCTGCTTATGAGCAGTGAGGTCTTGAACAACAATGAATAAAGAATCTGATTATCTGTTTCTGATTGAGGATAAATGTTGCCAGGTCATAGAAGTCCATCTTTTTTTTTGTCATCCAGTGCATGGACTGTATTGTTACGAACCCCGTAACTGGGTCACTTACCAGCAAAGATAGAGAGGTCTGTTGAAGTCTGATGATACTATTTTTAACAGTATTTATTAGTAAAAATACACAAAAATACTATCAATGTAAATATACAGATAATATACGTCATCAATACTAAATCTAAAAGTGTGGGTATAATACTAATCAATAAGAAATACGCTCTATTGTTGTCTAGGGGATAATGTAATGTCCGATGGAAATATAAAGTTCACTCAGTTCATGCAGGCTGCAGCCTTTGGGGACCGCTGGGTTTGCAATGGTTGGAGAGAGAGAGAGAGAGAGTTTTGGGAGAAAAACTTGCCAACTCCTTTTATGATTTCGATCTTTCGGAGTCTCGTTAGTGTGGCCGTTCACTTGTGGCCTCTTCTTTAGCTAAGCCGTTCTTCCGTGGTGAGCCCGCCAATCCCAGGCAAGAGAAGGACGCACACGAGCCCCCACCGTCTGTCGCTATTAAACGCTGTCACGGGATTTCTAGCGTTTCTTCTGGTGCGTCTAAAGGGGTTGTTCTCCAGACCCTCTTTTATCCTTACTCACGGGGTTTCAGATGTCAATCAGGTTGGGATGATGCAATCCCTCAACCAGCCCACTCTGGTCGTCCCCTGAGGGGCTTCAATGAATAGTACAGTATTCAATACACAATTCCGTTTCCAAGAGACAATAGCCGTTATCAATGGTTTTGTTTCGCTGAGGCCAGGACACATTCTAAACCTTGTGGATTCTCTCTCATTTCCTGGGTCCCAGACCCGAATTAATAGCAATCTTGCGATTCTCAAAAAGGAGGGGGCGACTTTGTACCCTTCAGCCCCTCAGAGTTGCGGCACATTCGTAACAGTGTAATTTCACTTGGATATCCATGTAATAGCTAATTCAACAGATCATAACACTTCCTTGGAAGAGTCAATGTATAAACTCCAAGTTTAACTTTTAGAGGTTAACTTTGTCTTTTGGTGTGACGTTATAGATCTTCAATCTTAAATTCTTGATTGCTTGAAAAATTAGATTCAAAGGAGCTTTTCTCAGATCATTGATGTCTGTTAATTCTTGGCAAATTTTGGATATTGTTAAGCTTTCAAAACTCATGGTAGAAATAATAAAATAATTGAAGGTTTGAAATTGTAGGTCCATCCCACCAATGTAAAGTGTTGTTGACATATTATAGGGAAGATGTATTTCTTTTGCTTAGTTTGAGAGAAGAGGGATTAACTTGAATTATAAGTTAATGCCTGAAAGGGGAGAGAGGAGGAAATTAAAGATGATTGATTTCATCCATGGTTAATAGCATTGCTCAGCTATCTGCCACCAAGAAGATCAAGGAGATCAGCCACATGAAAACTCCACCATCTGTAAGGACCCTTGAGATGCTGACTTGAATGTACTTTGAATTCTTTTCAGTGCTGTTGCACCAGCATCCTAGAACGCACTACCTGAGAGCATCGCGGAAGTGCTTTTAACATGGTGGCTCCAGTAGTTCACATCAACATCTCCTGTAGTATGGTTAGGGAAGGGCTCTTACTGGCCCTTAGTAACTTCCACACCTCAAATATGAAATAAAGAAACAATGATCTCTGAGCCCAAAGGCTTGTGATGTTTACTGGTACAAGGAAATTCCCATGTACTTTTTACAGTCCCGTTTTTCCAACACAGCTAAGAGGACATGGAAGAATCTCCCATATTTCTATCCTACAAGAATGAATGAACTGGCTTCTACAAACAGTATTTTATAATCTGTCAATTGCTTTAGAGACAATGCAGAAATTTTTTTCAAGTTATTGATACATAGGAAACTTGATTGCTAATTTTGTACTGGACATATCCCCTCAAAAAGTAGTGTGACAGTAAAATCTGGTTTTCTCTCTATGCCTTTTCTCAGCCTTCAACATCAGACTATCAAACAATAAAAAAAATCCATCAACAAGATCATTTTGGGTTTGACTTAATGTGTCATCCAAAAATTTAACAACTTTGACAGCACACAACACTCCTTCAGTTTTGCACTTGAATGCCAATTTTTATTTTGAACTTGGGTTTCAGAAGTGGCATTTGAACTTCCAATATTTAATTCTGATCGGTGTCCTTCTGCAGAACACCAGGAAGTTACATGGCCCTGGACGCTGCTATTTAATATTCTGATCTAGGCCTTGGCTCCACTTTACTGCCTGTCATTTATATACTTGGATTCACAAAATAACTGTCTCAATCTTGAATTTGAATCAGTCTTTTATTGATGTAGCCACACAGCTCTGAGGTAGAGAATTGCCTCTGCGTAAAGAAATTCCTCTTTGTTGTCTCTTGCTTTAAGTGGGATCCCTTTATGCTGAAACTTTGCCTTCTTCGGGAGAGGAAATAATCCTCTTTGCATTTCCCTTTCAAGCCCCCTTAAACTTTGTGTGTTTCATGAAGATCATAGATAGTGTGTTTTAATCACATTATAAGAATGACTGGGAAATATTCTTATCAGGTAGTGTTGAGGAAGCAGGGAGTACTTCGACAGATTAGGAGAATGGGCAAAGGAGTGCCAGATGAAATACAGTGTAGGGAAGTGTGGGATCTTGCAATTTTTTAGAAAGAATAAAGGTGTAGATTACTTTCTAAACAGGGAAAACATTCAAAAGTCCAAGGTGCAGAGGGACTTGGGAGTCTTCATGTAGGATTCCCTAAAGGTTAACTTGCAGGTTGAGTCATTGGTAAGGAGGCAAATGCAATGTTAGCATCCATTTAAGAGAACTAGAATACAAAAGCAAGCATGTAATGTTAAGGCTTTGTGAGGCATTGGTCAATCCGCATTTGGAGTACTGTGAGCAGTTTTGGACTGCTTATCTATGAATAGATATGTTGGCATTGAAGAGAGTCCAGAGGAGGTTCACAAGAATTACCTTGGAAGTGCAAGGGTTAATGTTTGCTGGTTCTGGACCTGTACTCGCTGGAGGTTAGAAGAATGGGCAGGGGGAGATCTCTTTGCAAAGTATCGAATATTGAAAGGCCTGGATAGAGTGGATGTGGTGAGGATGTTTCCTATAGTGGGGTAGTATAGGACCAGAGGGCACAATGTCAGAATAGAGTGACGTCCCTTTGGAACAGAGATGAAGAATTTCTTTAGCCAGAAAGTGGTGAATTTGTAGGATTCATTACCACTACAGCTATGGAGGTCACATCATTGGGAATATTTGAAGTGGAGGTTGATAGGTTCTTGAATAGTAAGGATGTCAAAGATCATGGGGAGAAGGCAGGGGAATGGGGTAAAGAGGGAAAATAAGTCAACCATGGTAGAATAGCAGAACAGACTTGAAGGCCCAAATGGCTAATTCTGCTCCTATGTCATATGTTCTATGAATGTTGCTTTTTGATACTCAGCTTTAGCCAAGATCTGCTGTGCCTTTTCTCAGTCAATGCCAGCACTCATCACAGACTGCTGATTTGTGCAGAAATGCAAGGGTGCAAGTACAGTGGATTCTGGTTAATTGGGACCATCACATTTTGGCCCATTTAAGTGGTTGTCGCAATTAGCTGAAGTTTCATGGAAATAGTTTAAAAAGTTTTTAAGAAAGTCAAACTGAGTAACAAATTATCATTTAAATGAAATATAGAACAAGTTAGAACATTGCCACCAATCCTACAGTACTATAAATCCCTGTCTTAGCTGCCATGCTTGACTGTAAATGAACAAAATCAGCGTAGACACCTAGTACAGATAATGGACTGACTGCATGCAATGCTGTCAACAATTGCACCTTCCAAATCTTCATTTTCATTGAAATAATCAAAATGATTGTTGATACCTTTAAGCTTGAATGTTTGAAATTGCAGTGAGCAAAACAGTTCTGAATTATTTTACTGCTTATTACTTGCTAACTATGGGTGACAAAAATTACTGCTTATTGAACACAAATGCATGCAATTGATGTTACTTAAAAACTGTTTGCACTAATCAGTGTAGCATAGTGGTCGCCAACCCGTCAACTGGTCGATCTTAGAGACTTTTAAAAACATTGGTGCCTGATGTTTTTTACATACACTGTGTCATCCACCGCCAGCATTAGGTTGCAAAAAAATTGGGACAATGTTTGCGCAACACCCTTGCTTTTGGAATAATGTCTGTAAACTTCAAGTCAAATACACTTCAAGGTGGTCTTTTTCAACAAGTGTGTGAGGAAAAGTAAGATTTTGAATGGCCACTAATGCATACAGAGGTTCAGTGGTTATCAGAAAGCAATTATCTTCATCACTTTGTTACGCTTTTGGATAACGGTCTTGATGTTGTGAAAAGAAGCGGTCTTTGATTATCCTTAACCAAGTTGCAATCAGTTATTCAAAAGCTTGCTGGTTGGAAGAATGTTAAATAGTACCTGTAAAAAATATTCACTCCCCCGGGGGCCCATTAGAGGTTTTCTTTTTTATTTGTTTTTCAGCATTGAACCATAGTGGATTTAATTTGGCTTTTTTGACACTGATCAACAGAAAAGACTCTTTTGAGTCAAAGTGAAAACAAATTTCTACAAATTAGTCTAAATTTATTACAATTATTAAACATAAAATAATTGATTGCATGATAACCGCTTTCAAGTCAGTATTTAGTGGATGCACCTTTGGCAGCATCTTTTATCTTCATGGTGTAGCTTTTGCCAGGATACTGACTCACCAGCAGTTGGACGTCCCGGATCCAGGTGTATTTTTACTACAACCAATTGAAACACCTTGACTGCACACAGGTGATCTCCATATGACTTCTAAAACCAGTTGGCTGCACCAGTGATGATTTGGTGTATCATATTAAGGAAGGGGGGTTAATTCCTTTTGCAATCAATTAGTTTATGTTTTATATTTGTAATTAATTCAGCTCACTTTGTAGAGATCTGTTTTCACTTTGATATAAGTCTTTTTCTGTTCATTTTCAAAAAAATGCCAAGTTAAATCAACTGTGATTCAATGTTGTAAAACAATAAAACATGAAAACTTCCAAGTGGGTGAATACTTTTTATAGGTACTGTATATACTATAAGTAAAGTATCCTATTCAGAGCTTTGAAATAGTTTTATTTTTTGCATACACCTGTAACATTTAATATGACAATAATATTTATAACCTGTTAAAATGTGAATATTGACTGTATGTTAGAATAATCAGTACAGTTGACTATAAAGACTTTAGCAACTAACGGTGGGGGCTGCAGAGGTAAATAAAAGGCACAAGTGGGCCGTGAGCAAAATGGTTTGAGAGCCACTGTCATAGAGAATAGAGAATGTTAGTGACATTGAAAGGGCATATTATCTTTCTCTAATTGTTGTGATGTTGTAATATATACAAATCATGCTTGATTTCTGGAGGAAAAAAAATTACTGAAGTGCACAATCAGTTTCTATCCTAGCACGTTTAAGACAAAGTAGTAGCACCAATTTTATTAGATAATAAAATTGAGCTTATAAGCCTACAATATCTTGCCTTAAATGTGAATGTACATGTATGTAATATATATAAATGGGGAGGTTTCTCCTATTTTTGAGTTTACAAGATTCATTACATTGAGGAAGAAAAAGTCTTTGTTTAGGTGTGCAAGCAGGGGCTGGGGAAAAGTATCTTACAGTTATTGATTATAGTCTTTGCTGTAAGAGGTATTGTTAGTTTGTTTTTTGTGGTGATAGTGGGACAGCTTTCACAGTTACTTATGGCATTGTCCATAGAACAGTACAGCTCAAGAACAGGCCTTTTAACCCACAATGTTACGCAGATCCAATTAAATTAATAATTAGATGGCCAGCTAAACTAATCCCTTCTGCATGCTCAGTGTCCATATCCCTCCACTTCCCTTACATTCATGTGCTTATACAAACGTCTCTTAAAAGTTCCTAATGTTAACACCCCAGGCACCCACTACTCTCTGTGTATAAATAAATCTTATCTCTTACATCTCCTTTGAACTTGCCCCCTCTCTCCCTAAATTCAAGCCCTCTGATATGAGATATTTCAACCCTAGGAAAAAGTTGCTGACTTTCCATTCTATGTCTATCATTATCTTTATAAACCACTATCAGATCTCAGCTGTTCCAGAGAAAACAAACCAAGTTTGGGCTAATCCAGGCAGCATCCTGGTAAATCTCTTCTCCCTCTCCAAAACTGGACATCCTCTCTGTAATGGGGTGAATGCAATACTCCAGGTGCACCTAACTAAAATTTTATAAAGCTGCAGCATGCTGACTTTTGAACTCCATGCCTCGACTAATAAAGGTTAAGCGTACCCTGTCTTAGCCACTCTATCAACCTGTGTAGCCACTTTCAAGGAGCTATGAACTTGACCTCAAGATCCCTCTGCTCATCAACACTGTTAAGGGTCTTGCTCTTAACAATGTACTGTCTCTTTACAATTGGCCTATCAAGGTGCAACACTTTAGCCGGTTTAAGCTCAAACTGCCACTTGCCTGCCCATATCTGCAACTGTTCTATATCTTGTGTTCTTTTCCAGTCTTCTATGCCATCCACAACACAACCAATCATCATATCATCTGCAGACTTACTAATCTACCCACCTACTTTTTCATCCAGGTCATTTATATACAGTTGTGGTAGAGTTTGTGAACCCTTTAGAATTTTCAGTATTTCTGCATAAATATGACCTAAAAGGTGACCAGATCTTCACACAACTCCCAAACCTAGATAAAGGGAACACAATTAAATAACACAAAAACCATTATACTTGTTCATTTATTTATTGAGAAAAATTATCCAGTATCACATGTACTTGTTGGAAAAAGTATGTGAACTTTTGCTTTCAGTAACTAGTGTGACCCCTTTGTACAGACCTAACTTCAGCCAAACATTCCTGGTAACTGTTAATCAGTCCTGCATGTTGGCTTGGAGGAATTTTAGGCCATTCCACCTTAAGAAACAGCTTCAACTCTGGGATGTTGGTGGGCTTCCTTGCATGAACTGCTTGCTTCAGGTCCTTTCACAACATTTCTGTAGGATTAAGGGCAGGATTTGACTCAGTCATTCCAAAGAGTGAAATTTCTTCTGCTTTAACTATTCTGCCTTGTGTGTTTAGGGTTGTTGTCTTGCTGCATGACCCACTTTCTCTTGAGCTTCAGTTCATGGATGGTTGCCCTGACATTTTCCTGTAGAACTTGCTGATACAAATCTGAGTTCATAGTTCCATCAATGATGGCAAGACATCCTGGTCCTGAGGCAGCAAAACAGGCCCAAACCATGACAGTGCCATCACCATATTTCACAGATGGGAAGCAGTTCTTATGCTAGAATGCAGTGTTTGCTTTTTGCCAAATATCATACTTCTCATTTAAATCAAAAAGTTCTATTTTGGACTCATCCGTCCATAGAAAATTCTTCCAGTCGCCTTCTTGCTTATCCACGGGGTCTTTACCAAACTTTAGATGGACAGCAATGTTCTTCACGAAGAGTGACTTTTTCCTGGCAGTCCTGCCATATACCCCATTGTCGTTCAGTGTTTGCCTGACGGTTGACTTATAAAAAGTGACATTAACCAATGCAAGAGAGGTCTGTAGCTCCTTGGATTTTACCCTAGGGTTCTTTGTGACTTCCTGGAATATTACATGCCTTGTTTTTGGAGTGATTTTTGTTGGTCAACCACTTTTGAGGAGAGTAACAATGGTGTTGAATTTCCTCAAGTTGTACATCATCTGCCTGCCTCTGAATTGGTGGAGCCCAAATTCTTTAGAAATGGTTTGTATCCTTTTCCAACCTGGGGAGCATCAACATTTTTTTTCCTGAGGTCCTTGGAAATCTCCTTTGATTGAGGCATGGACCACTTCTAAAAACCTGCGTGGTGAAGTCAGACTTTGATAGTGAAGACCCAGGTTTGTGATCTTTAAATGGGCTTCCCACTCTCACATCAGATTGTCATCCCATTGATTGAAACACCTGACTCTAGTTTCCCCTTTAAACGAACTGATAATCCAAGAGGTGCGCATATTTTTTCCAACAAATACATGTAATATTGGATCATTTTTCTCAAATATAAGAACAAGTGTAGTGTTTTTGTGTTATTTATTTATTTGTGTTCTGTTTATCTATTTTTAGGACTTGCATGAAGATCTGATCACATTTCACGTCATTTATTCAGAAATAGAGAAGATTCAAAAGGGTTCACATACTTTCTGGCATCATGGTATATCATAAACAGCGGAAGTCCCAGTACAAACCCCTGTGGAACACCATAATCTCAGACCTCCAAGTAGAATAAGTCCCTCTGTCTTCTGTAGGCAAGCCAGGTTTGAATCAAAGTGGCCAATCCACCATGGATCCCATGCCACCAGATCTCTTCTGCTGGATGCATCCCCATGAGGGACCTTGTCAAATAATTTATTAAATCCATGTAAACAACATCCTCAGCTCTATGTTCACTAATCACTCTCATCACCGCTTCAAATAACTCAATCAAGTTAGTAATTTACGGCTTTCCCTGAACAAAGTCATGCTGGCTCTCTCTAATTAGGCCATGGTGTTCCAAATTATCATAAATCCTATTCCTAAGAATTCTCTCCAGTAACGTCCATGCCACTCACATGAGACTCACTGATCTATAGTTTTCAGAATTATTTCTGGTACACCATGGATTCCCAGAGCTTTTTTGTTGTGTTTGTTTTTCCTGGTGGACCACATGACTTTAGAATCAGGATAACTAGGATGTTATAAATTCCCACACTCAACCTAAGAGGAATGAACTAGATAATCCAGTGAGGAGGAGACCCATTCTATTTCTGTTTTTTTTTCCCTCCTACTAAATTGGGAACATCATAGTTAGGTGGTATGTTGTGACAAAAATGGAACAATTTGATGTTGTATTGAAAGTTGGCTATTGGCAATGTGTAAAGTTCTGATGTGTAAGCACTTAAAAAGTATTGTTATAAAGAAGAGAAATTCTGCAGATGCTGGAAATCCAAGCAACACACACAAAATCCTGGAAGAACTCAACAGGCCAGCCAGCATCAATGGGAAAAGAGTACATTTGAGGTTTCAGGTCAATACCCTTCAGTAGGACTGGTGAAAAAATGATGAGTAGATTTAAAAGGTATGGGGAAGGGAGGGAGAAACACAAGGTGATAGGTGAAACCAGGAGGGGAAAAGGGAAGTAAAGAGCTGATATACAGGGTGGAGAAGGGGAATCTAATAGGAGAGGACAGAAGATCATGGAAGAAAGAAAAGGGAGCACTGAAGGGGGGGGTGATGGGCAGGTAAGGAGCTAAGGTGAGAGGGAAAAGGGGTTGGGAATGGTGGTGGTGAGGGGGGCGGGGGTTGGCATTACTAGAAGTTTGAGAAATCAATGTTCATACGATCAGGTTGGAGGCTATGCAGACAGAGTATTAGGTGTTGTTCCTCCAACCTGAGTATGGCCTCATCACGACAGTAGAGGAGGCCGTGGATTGGCATATGTGAATGGGAAGTGGAATTGAAATGGGTGGCCACTGGAAGATAGTGCTTCTTGTGGACGGAGCGTAGGTGCTCGGCGAAGTGGTCTCCTAATCTATGTTGGGTCTTGCAGATATGCAAGAGGCCACACCAGGAACACTGGATGTAATATATAAACCCCACAGACTCACAGGTGAAGTATTCCCTGACATGGGAGGACTGTTGGGAGCCCTGAATGGTAGTGAAGGAGGAGGTGTGGGAGCAGGTGTAGCACTTGTTCAGCTTGCAAGGATAATTGCCAGGAGGGAGTTCAGTGGGGAGGGACAAATGACAAGGGAGTTGCGCAGAGAGTGATGCCTGCAGTAAGTAGAAAGTTGGGAGGGGGAGAGAGAAGATACGCTTGGTGTTTGGATCTATTTGGAGTTGGTGGAAGTTACGGAGAATTGTGCACTGGACGCAGAGGCTGTGGGGTGGTGGGTGAGGACAGCAACAACCCTATCTCTGGTAGAATGGTGGGCAGATGTGCATAAAATGGAAGCGATGCAGTTGAGGGCAGTGTTTTTGGTGGAGGAAGGGAAGCCTCCTTCTTTGAAGGAGGAGGACATCTCCTTTGTTCTGGAATGAAAAGCCTCAGCCTGAGAGCAGATGTGGTGGAGACAAATGAATTGAGAGACGGAGATGACGTTTTTACAAGTGACAGTGGGAAAAGATATAGTCCAAGTAACTGTTAGAGTCCCTGGATTTATAATATTTATCAGTAGATAAGCTGTCTCCAGCGATAGAGACAGGGAGATTGAGAAAGAGGAGGGAGGTGTCGGAAATGGACCAGGTAAATTTGGAGGCAAAGTTGATGAAGTCAATCAGGAAGCAGCACCAATTTAAAAAAGTTATGAAGTGAGGGTTCAGATTTCCAAATGCTTTCAGTTAGCAGAACAATACCACAATGAACTATCAACTTCTGACTACAAGTTATTGACCTGAAATGTTATTAACCATATTCTCTCTCCATATATCCTGCCTGACTGACTTGCTAAGTTTCTAGCTTTCTCTCTTGTTATTTCCAGTCATATTGGTGAAGGATTTAAGAGTATGTAGAATTTTCTTTATATAATAAGGTAGTATATCTGTACACCCATTTGAGAATGCATCACCTAAAAGCAAAGTGTTAACTGCTCACATTTTGATCAGCTATTTATCTGAGTATACTTATTTGCAAATATGTGCTGTCTGTATTACACTACTTGATAATGCCATCACTCAACATGCCTGCCAATGATCCATGCCACAATCTATACCTTCAGTAATCTTTGTCTTTACCCTCTTCCCATTTATAGTCACTTCATGTCTCATAAATGGAGCCATGGCAATCTGACTGGCATTCTTTTATAGTCTGTTTTGCAGGGCAGTCAAGATGTGATTTTAATTTTTAAAGCTTACCTTCATCTTAAGCGGTTTAATTAGAACTGTCTGAGTGATATTCCAATATTAGAATAATTAATCCTTGTGCAGGAAATATTGTGAGCACTGGAATGTGACAACATGCAGCCCTGCATTCAGAGGCCATGTATGTAGACCTTGCAGCATGCATTACCATGTAATTACTAATGGGATTTCTCTGCATACGGTTCTTCCCTCACTGACAACTATAATCCAGCTGAGACATTCATCTGGACTCTCAGCAGCAATCTTTCATTTGTTTTCTATTTCCATTGCCTACTGGACTGTTCGTATAAAACCTCTCAACTTATTCTTTTACATCTGACTTTCTTTTTTTGGTAGCATTCTGATAGACTCACACAAAGTAGGATTGTGCTGTTCCAGTGAGAATGTGCTAAAACATGAGTGCTGGTCTGTCACGATTTGCAGTAAACAAATATAAATTCAGTGTCACGAAACTTGTTCTTTGGTAGTTTTTTAAAATTTGGACTAAACTGATGTTTAACTATTTGGGTATGATGTGAAACCATGATTATTGAAACAAGAATGCTAACATAGATCATTCTATTCTGCTGTGTAAATGGTTCTAAACTAGTTTGATTACTTTCCTGCTAACTTGAGAGTAGCTGTTTAGTTGATTGGTCAATGGTCAGAGCCTGCTGCATTACTAGGGCTAGCTTGATTAAAAACCATCCCAGTTCCTGCAATATATGTAGAATTCATATCAATTTTACCTCAGGGAAAATTTATATGAATTCTACATATGATGTAGGAACTGGGAAGGTTTTTAATTGAGTTAGCCCTAATAATGTAATCAAATTGCTTTCTGGTTAAATTTTTTTTGTGGTTCAGTGACTAGTACTACAAGGTAACATGAGTATTTAGTTCAAGGAAATTTGTTTGGGCAACTAAGTAGGAAGTACAGTGCAGATCAATTGTATTCTTGCTTTAGTCTGAAACGATTGCTTGATTGGCTGTGCACAAAGTGGAATATAACTTGCTGAATGCTGGAGATAATCTTGCAGGACCTTTAGAGTCACTAAATAAAATTCTGGGATTGTGTTTGAGCTAGTCATTCATTTGAGAATCAGTTGCCATGTCATTATGAATTGAGCTAGTAGGATTGAATAAGTTACTTAAAATCAAAATTAGGTGTATTATCACTGACATATGGCATGAAATGTGTTGTTTTGCAGTAGTAGTACAGTGTGATAAAAATACTATAGCTTATGATAAGAAATAATAAAATAAACAATTAACACAATATTCTGCAGATGCTAGAAAACACACAAAGTGCTGGAGGGAAATAAACAGTCAATATTTCAGAGCAAGTTCCTTAATCGGAGCTGGAAGGGAAAGGGGAAGAAGCCAGAAGAAGATGATGCAGGAAGCGGGAATAAGTATAATAGATGGTTTGTGGGAATGAAGCAATAAGCTACGAGTTGATAGGTGAAAGAGGTAAAGGGCTGAAGAAGAAGGAATATGATAGGAGAGGACAGTGGATCATGGAAGGAGGAGGGCATCTGATGGACAGGTAAAGAGAAGGGTTGAGAAGGGAATGGAAAGAGAGAAGGGATGAGGAGAAATTACTGAAAGTAAGAGAAATAGATGTTCCTGATTTCAAGTTGGAGGCTACATAGGTGGAATGTGAGGCGGTGCTCCTCCAGTCTGAGTGTGGTCTCATCATGGCATTAGAGAAAGCCATGGACAGATATGGGATGGGAATGGGAATTCAAATTGAAATGAGTGCACATGTGGAAATCAATTACCTTTTTGTTGTTTACAGAACAAAAGAGATGAACATCTACTCAAAAAAAGAAATGTACCGCAGGAAGAAAGTTTAGAAGACTCTGATTTGGATGGAGATTTTAAAGCAGTAAGTGGTGGTTTTGATTTTAAGTATTTAAGGTCTGTATAAATGTTATTTTTATAACTATTTTCTAAGATTTTATATAAATTAAGGTATGTTTATGGTTGGAATAGACCTGCAATTAAATATTATACAGTAAACTTTTTAAAAGTTCTTGGAAACTTTAAAATAGCAGTTTATTTGGTAGCAAGATTCCAGTTGATTAAAGCATCTGCACTTGATTAGGGTGATACATAGTGCAGGGTAATCTTCCTCAGTATAATTCAACAAGTATTTCAAAGTGATGTATTAACAAAATATATTATTTTTCTGATTATTGTGGGAGGTAAAACACCAGCTTAGTATGTGATTCAAGCTGAATTGTAAGTTTAAGAACTAAAAATCTTGTCTTATACAAATAATTTTTATTCTGAGTTGTATGTAATGTCTATGATTGTATTTAATGCTTCCTTGTTAAATAACTGCAGGGGCAATCTTTTATAGTTAAATCACCGTGTAATTTTGACATTTACTGAAGTGGGAGATTTGAACCTATGAAATCATATCAATCACGAAGAATTGTACTGCTCTTGGATTTGATCTTTACAAAATCTTATGTCATCCTCTTATTGTGAAAGTATAACAGTTAAGGATGACCAGGCGTGAATTTAAAGTAAACAATTCACTTATTAACTTTGCATGTGACTAGTTTAATTCACAAATGTGGTCTGCTGGCTCTAAATCTAACCCTTGTCCTAAAAAAAATCAAAATATTTTTAAAGCATCCTTTATTTGAGGTGGTTTCAACTTTAGCATATACAGTGGATTCCGGATAATTGGGACACATCGCCAGTACATTCTGGCCCAATTAAGCAGCTGCCCCAATTAGCCAGTTTCATGGAAACAGTTAAAAGTGTATACAAAAAAAAGACAAGCTGCTGTTTAAGTGAGTAAAAAATAATGTGTACTTGCAAGAAAAGTGTACATGAACCCTTTGTGAAATCTCTGCAATTACTTGGTTTTCTGCATTATTTGCTCATAAAATGTGGTCTGATTTTCATCTAAGTCACAATAATAGACAAACACAATCTCCCTAAGCTAATAACAGACAAACAATTGTACTTTTCTTGGCTTCTTTTGAACGTTGTTTAATCATTCACGGTCCAGGTTGGAAAAAGTACATGAATGTTTGTATGTAATAACTGGTAAAATCCCCTTTAGCAGCAATAACCCCCACCAAACATTTCCTGTAGCTGCTGATCAGACTTGCACAATGGTGAGGAGGAATTTTAGACCATTCCTCCACACAAAACTGTTTCTGTTCATCAATATTTCTGGGATACCTTGCATGAACAGCCCTCTTCAGATCATACCACATAATTTCATTTAGTTTAAGGTCTGGACTGTGACTTGGCCATTCCAAAACACACATTTTCTTCTTCTTAAGCCATTGTCTTGATTTACTTTAACGTTTTGGATCATTGTCTTGCTGCAGCATCCAACTTCTATTGAGCTTCAGGTGACGGACCACTACTCTGACACTCCCCTGTAAGGTGTCCTGATACAATTTTGAATTAATTGTTCACTCAACGATTGCGAGCTGTCCAGGCCCTGAGGCAGCAAAGCAGCTGCAAACCATGGTGCTCCTTCCACAATCCTTCATGGTTGGAATGAAGTTTTGGTGTTGATGTGCAGCGCCCTTTTCCCTCCAAACATAATGGTGTGTATTTCTGCCAAAAAGTTAAACTTTTGTCTCATCTGTCCACAGAACATTGTCCCAGAAGCATTGCGGAATATTTAGGTGGTCTTTTACAAAATTGAGATGGGCACAGATTTTTTTGGAGAGCAGTGGTTTTCTCCATGATCCCTTTCCATGAATACCATTCTTGTTCAGTGTTTTTCTTATAGTGGACACATTGACAGATGAACTGAAACAGTTTCGTAGGGAGGAATGGTCTAAAATTCTTCCTCGTTGCTGTGCGAGTCTGATCAGCAGGTATAGGAAATGTTTGGTGGAGGTTATTGCTGCTCAAGGAGTTTCTACCACTTATTAGATACAAGGGTTCACATGCGTTTTTCCAGCCTGGATTGTGAATGATTCAACAATGTGTTCAATAAAGACACAAAAGGTGCAATTGTTTGTGTGTTATTAGTTTCAGCAGATAGTGTTTGTCTATTATTGTGACTTGGATAAAGAACAGACCACATTTAATGAGTAACTAATGCAGAAAACCAGGAAATTGCAAAGGGCTCAGAAACTTTTTCTTGCAACTATATTTAAATGAAATGCACAACAAATTAGAACACTAACAATACTACTACAATACTATAAAATCGCATTTCCTAATAGTTATCAACAGAGGAATTTATCCATGTACACTGCCATGTTCTTTTGATTGACTGTAAATGATCAAAATCAGTGTAGGTACCTAGTGCAGATAATGGATTGCTTTCATGCAGTGCTTTCGATGATTGCATCCTCCAAATCTTCATTTTCATTGTAATATTGAATATCATGTTGATTCCTTCAAATTCTTCATAGTTTCTAACTTGTTGAAGTAGTGAAATTGTTTTATTTTCGCTCCCAGCTCTTTCTGGCATGTCCATGCTTGAAACTGCAGTGAGCAAAACAGTTCTGAATTGTCTTGCTGCTTGTTTCTCATTGACTATCAGTGACTAAAATCACTGCTTTATGAACATAAACACACACAACTGATGCTATTTTAAAAACTGTTCATTTTAAATACGGTGTAGTATTTTCCAGCCACACGAGTGCACGCAAATGATGCTAGTTAGAAACTTCAGCAGCAGTCTTCTGTCCCAGTTAAGTGGCATAGTGTCCCATATAAATAAAGGAAATCCGGGCTATTTTCTCGATTAGATTTTGTTTTTTAAGCGTTGTCCCAAATAAGCAGCTGCTCTAATTAACCAATGGCCCAATTAACCAAAATTCACTATATTTTACAATTTAAGGAAAGAGCAACATTTTGACCAAATTTATTTTATTTGATTTTGTGACTTAGGATTTGTATTTTAAAGATGTTTGATAAATTGAAACAGATGAATTCAGCTGCAGATGATAACTGATTTTCTTTGGGGAATAAACTAAGACAAAAAGGAAAATTTTGCTTAATTAACTGCTTTGTTTGCCTTAATTTCAGGTAACATGGTTATTTATTACATTTCTTTTTCATTCTGCATTTATTAACGGTTCAGCCTAAGAAGTGAGGAAACATTTAACACTGTTTATGCATTGCAATAAATTTGATCATGTCTCCTAGAGCAGACATACCCAACTGTAGTGAGAAAGGTACTGTAGGGAAGTATTCTGACAATGCAATAAATAAGTAGATGAAATCCATAAATTGCTCAGATTTGCCATTAGCACATAGCAGGGTTTCTCAGTGGAGCAATTAGCTCTGCATGTAGACATGATATTTCCAGAGCTGCATGACAGATGTAATTTCTAGCGCAGTGAAATTTAACTTGATCTGTGCTAATGGCAATGACCTTATTCCAAAATATAAACTTTGTAACTCAACAATACCTTCTCTCACTTGTCTTGCCATTCTGCCACACGAAGGTGCAGTATGGGTGTTTATTTTGTCTCCCAAACATTGCTACTCAAACAGTAATTTCTTTTCCATGATTAACTACTCGACTGGGCTGGTGGAATTCATAAACAAGAGATTCTGCAAGTACTGGAAATCTTGGGAAACACACAAAAATGCTGGAGGAACTTAGTAGCATCACTACTGTAAATAATTCGTGCAAATGATATGGTTTGTGTTCTGATTAATCATTTGATATCTAATCAGCAATTTAAATCAGTGTTAGAGTTAATATTGATATGCTAAAATTGCTAAACTCGCCCTCATATGGGGCATTTACTGAAGAAAATTGACAGTTTTTCCTCAATCTTAATAAAGACAGTTTTGAGATAAGTGCTGGTAGAATGTTCAGTAGACTTGAATAACTTAGAGCTTTTACTTTGTGCAGCGTTTCCAGGTGTTCACACAAATCAATTCATCTTTAGTTGGCTTTGAACAGTTACAGGTATAACGTGAAAAATGATAATAATGAAATCAGCTTACAAAAGAAAGTGTATATTACAGCATCAGCATTAAGTTCATGTTATATGTCTACTGCTTTCAAACCATTTCACTACTTCACATATAGGATTTTTTAAATCAAAAGATATGTTTGATTATTAAATTGGTCAGTAAGATTCTTATGTCCTGAAAGGTCGTAAACAATCCTATATTTGTCTTTCCAGATGTTACATGACTTATTAAGTATTTAAAAAAAATTCTGTTCTTATAAGATTTCCAACATATTCAATTTTTTGCTGTTATTCTGGTGTGTTTTTTCATGCAGGATTGACTGAAATAATTTGACTTGTTGGATTGCTGGAGAATGATGAGGATTGTTTAATAATGTTACAAGTAGTTGGTATTTCAAGAATTATGAAACACTTTCTGCACAGTACATCAGCAGCTGGTAAATTTGCAAGGGGAAATACTTTAAGGAATACGTATTTGGGAACATCTGACATAGCTACAATATCATAAAATGTATGTGTAAATGCTGAATTCTGACATCTGATGCACAGGTTTAAAGCACTCTAAATAAAGTGCCATCTAATCTTGGTTTTAATTTTCTTTCTAGCAAAATATAACATTAGATGCCATCCTTCAGGTAAGCAAACTTAATTGATGTTTTTGATGAATTGTAATATAAGGAATTCTGTCATTTTACAAGGAAATTCCAACTTATTATTTCAGATTCAGAAGACTTGTATATGTTCTTATGCTAATATTGCACCATTTTTGCTTATTCTTTTAAAAGTGTAGATACAGGGTTTTCATTCCTTTAATTATTGGGTTTTTTAAAACTTTCCTTTCTTGTATTGCACATTTGCTACTCCTGCCCTAGGTTCATAAATTCAATTTATTGTCTAAGTATGCATGCAGAATACAACTCTGATATTCGTCTTCTCCAGATAGCCGTGAAATACAGAAAAAACATAGAAGTTGTTGAAATTTGAGTTGAAAGAAAAGGCATCAGCCACCCCCCACACAAAAAAGAAACAAAACTTGCAAACCCTCACTCCTCTCCCTCACACAAAAGAAGCTAACAGATTGCCCATGTGGAAAATGGCAGCTGGAACATCAGAAACCCTATACCCCCAACCCCCTCCCTCGCAGAAATGAACAGTGACAATAGCATCAAGCCCCCAATCCCCCTCTCTCACAAAACCTGACAGATCGTCCACACAGAAAAATGCCAACGAGAACATCAGACCCCAAATCCCCACATCCTCCCTCACACAAATCTATAGTGATTTCAACATGATATTCAGCCCAGTGGTCATATAATGAACAGTATAATATAGAGCATTACAACTTTGTGAAACACAGTAACCCAGAAACGTTTTAAGGTTTCCTGTTGCTTTTTACCAAATTAAAGCTGAATCATTAGCAAAAGAAATGGTTGTTAATTTTTGATCAGGTTGGGAGTTAACTTCTACTCTTTAAACTGCAGAATGCAACAAATGAAAATCCAGTTATTCAGCTGAGTGCTGTGCAAGCTGCAAGGTGAGTTGGTGTGTTGGTTCTGTGCAGGTGCTAAGTCTGTATGCCTGCACATGCTAGTTCAAATCTGCATAGAATCATTACCTTGTCACTCTGACTATTCTTCAATAGGCAGGTATTTTGTGATTGGGATTGGGATTGCTACATTGGATGAGTTAATGGCTAGTGGGTAAAATATGCATGTTACACTTAACAGCAAACTGACTTTTCTTTGTAACCTGTGACAGCAGCAGTTTTGCTGGTACATGGAAATTCATCATTGTGAAAAACTTATCAGTAAAAGATAACTTGCAGCTTTATGCTGCTAATAAATGACCTAAGATGCTTTACAAAGATTTATTCAAAAGTGAATGCAGGAACAAAGGAGATACTAGAAGACATGAAGTTGCACATGTTAAATGTCAAAGATTTGAGTGAAAATTCCAGTGCATTAGACCTGGAAAAGGTTGAATAGATTAGGACATTCCCCCCCCCCCTCCCCCCAGAGCATAGGAGAATGAAGGGAGATTGAATAGCAGTATTGAAAATTGTGAGGTGTATAAATAATATCAATGCAAGCAGGCTTTATACCTCTGAGAATGGGCACAACTAGAACTAAAGGTTATAGGTTAAGGGTGAAAGGTGAAATAGTTAAGGGGAACCTGAGGGGAAACTTCTTCACTGCATGTATGGAACTGGTGGATGTGGGTTAGGAGAAGTTTAGATAAGTAGATGGATAGGAGGGGTATGGAGGGCTATGGTCCAGATATGTGTCAGTGTTGGCATTAGCTGAACAATAGCTTGGCATGGACTAGATGAGCTAAAGGATTTTTTTCTGCTGAAGTGTTCCCTGATCCTATTGTTGTATCTTGCCAAGTGAAAGTGCAGGTTACAGTGACTGAGGAAGGACAAGCTCTTAGGAAATTTAAATATGATGGCAAAGGAACCAGTATCCAATGTACAGTACTGTGCGAAGGTCTTGGGCACATATACAATTGCAAGAAGAAGTTTGTAAACCTTTTGCAATTATCTGGTTTTCTGCATTAGTTATTCATAAAATGTGGTCTGATCTTCATCTAAATCACACTAATAGAAATTCGATCGGCCTAAACTAATAATTCGCAAAGAGTTGTACTTTTCTTCAGTCCTGAGTTTTTCATTTAAAACAATCGCAGTCTAGGTTCAAAAAAGTATGTGAACCTCTGGAGTAATGCCTTCTACAAAAGCTATTCAGAGTTAGGTATTCCAATCAATGAGATTGGAGTTGTGGGTTGTAGAGGTGCTCATCCCATATAAAAAAAGACACACAAAGTCAGGTTACTGACGGTCTGATCTTCTCAAGGAATATCTGGTTATATGCACCATGCCTTGATCAAAACAACTTCCAGCGGATCTTAGAAAAAGAATTGTAGAGATGCATGAAACTGGAAAAGAATACAAAGGCATTTCTAAAGGCCACTGCTCTCCAAAAAAGAACATCTGTACACGTCTCAAGTTTGCAAAAGGCCACCTGGATGTTCCACAACCTTTCTTGGGTCAATGTTCTGTCAACAGATGAGTTGGACTTTTTGCAGAAGTGCACATTGCTATGTTTGGAGGAAACGGGGCACTGCACATCAACAACAAAACCTCATCGCAACTGTGTAGCGTGTGGAAGGAGCATCAGGAAGCTGCTTCAGGGCTTGGACAGCTTGCCTGTCAATGAATTCAAAATTGTATCAGGACATTTTACAGGAGAATGTCAGGGTAGCGGTCCATTACCTGAAGCTTATTAGAAGTTGGATGATGCAACAAGACAATAATCTGAAACACAAGAGTAAATCAACAACAGAATGGTTTTAAAAAAGAGAATGAAAATTTGTGTTTTGGAATGGCCAAATCAGAGTCCAGAGTGGCATGACTTGAAGAGGGCTATTCATACAAGGTATCCCAGAAAAATTGAGAAACTGAAACAGTTTTGTATGGAAGAATAGTCTAAAGTTCCTCCTCACCCTTGTGTAGCTTGTTGGGTGTAGGTTATTGCTGCTAAAAGAGGTTCTACCAGTTATTACATACAAGGGTTCACATTTTTTCCAGCCTGGACTGTGAATAATTAAACAATGTGTTCAATAAAAACATGTAAAGTACCATTGTTTGTGTGTTATCAGTTTAGGCAGTTTGTGTTTGTCTAGATTTGTGACTCAGATGAAGATCAGACCACATTTTTTGAGTAGTTAATGCAGAAAACTAGGGGTTCATAAACTTTTTCTTGCAGCTCTATATAGCTAGGGTGCCTAAGACCTTTGCACAGTACTATAGTAACCTTTTTTATTGCACTGTACTGCTGTTGCAAAAAAAACAAATTTCATGAGATGTGAGTAATGATAAACCTGATTCTGATATGGGTCTCTATTGAGAGTGGGAAGGGGGCAGGGAGACGGGAATCATGGTTGGGAAAAGCGGAAGGGAGAATGGAGTAAGTGGGAAGCACCAGATAGACATTCCGTATGATCAATAAACCAGTTATTTGGAATTAATTGACCTTACCTGGTGTCTGAGGGCTAGGTATGTCTTCAACTCTTGGCCCACACCCCTCCCGTGGAGCTCTGCCCTCACCATTATCAACATCCTTTGCTCCCGCCTGATTTACAAACATGCTCTCCGCTCAATGTTGACGTATGCAGTACTGGGCAGAAGTCTTAGGTACTCAAGCTATATATATATGTGTGTGCAGTTTTGCACAATAGTGTACATTAGAGAGCATGTGGATAATAATTGGGGTTGGGTTAGTGGAGTTTTGAACGTTAAAGTTGTGGCAGTTGGGGCAATGGAAGATTGCCCAAGGGACTGTATTAATTACGTGGGGTAAACGAACAATTGGGAATGTAAAGTTGAGGCTTTATGAAGCACTCACTTGCAGTATTGTGAACAGTTTTGGACCCCTTTATCTTAGGAAGGGTGTGCTGGAACTGGGGAGTGTTCAAAGAAGGTTCATGAAAATGATTCCAGGATTGAATTGCTTGTCACATGAAAAACGTTTGACAGCTCTGGGCCTGTATTGATTAGAATTTAGAAGAATGAGGGAGGATCTCATTGAAACCTCTCTCATGTTGAAAGGCCTCAACAGAGTGGATGTGGAGAGGATGATTCCTATGGTGGGAAAGTGTAGGATCAGAGGATACAGTCTCAAAATAGAAGGGCGTCCTTTTAGAACAGAGATGAAGGAAAATTTCTTTAGTCAGGGAGTGGTGGATGTGGAGAGCTGTGGAGGCCAAGTCTTTATGTTGATAAGAGGTTGATAAGTCCTTGATTAGTCAAAACATGAAGGGATACGGGGAGAAGGCAGGAGATTCGGGCTGAAAAGAGCATTGTCTCAGCCATGGTGAAATTGTAGAGCAGACTCCATGGGCCAAATAGCTTAATTCTGCTCCTTTATCTTATAGTCTTATGGATTTCAGCAGTAAGCAGCTGAAGATAATTGATGTTAATGTAGTGCCATTTTAAAATGTCAGGATGAACTAGAGCACAAATGTTAATCTGTGTGGTTAGGTAGGGTGTTGTGATATATTCCTTGTATCTGTACTGACAGACTTACTGGAATTCACACTCCAAGGTTGTTATTTCCTTCGTTAAAAGCTGACATTCATCAAAGGTAATGGTAAAATGGATCAATTTCAGGGCTGCATACAAAAATCTTTGAAGGTAGTTCATGTAAACCATTGTAGTTGTTTCACTCCAAAACTACTTTTCCATTATTACTAATTTCTAAAGAATTAGCTTTATTATCTACTATACTGCAGCTGACTGTAATTCTGCTAAATAGTGTTTAAATTTATCTACCAAAGTTTATTACCCTAGCCTCTAAAGTTACACTTGAGTCACTCGAAGTAATGTTAACACAGTCATTTATTTCTTCAAACAAGCACTTTTCACATCCGGAAACAAGAAGTGCTTCCTTTTGCGACACATCAAAGCCACTCTATTTATATTGAAAAATCCCTTGCTCCATTGTAGAATCATTAATCTTCTAACACTTGTAACGTCTAACATGCCAAGCACTTTTTATTTCTTCTTTATCTTGTTATAATGTTGCATTTTGTTTACGCACTTGCATTTTATTTAATATGTGCTGAACTATTAACTCTGATTTGCCATCCTAAACTTTTAATGTAACGCGGTAGCCTATGTTAACTATCTTCACTACTTCTCAGTTTGATTCAGTGGAAAATGGCCATTTATCAAGGCTTATTTGCATAGAAAATTATCTTAGTTGATTATTTTGTCTGGCAGAATATCTGTTTGACTAGTAAAATAAGGAAAATCTGCTGTACCATTCCATATAACTAAGATATAGTGGATTTTCAAAATTTTGCAGATCTTCTTTAAATATCATCTGTCTTTTAATGTCCGTTGCTGTTTTACTTCCTGGGTACTTTAATTGATGAAAAAAGTTAAATCTGAATTTTTGGAATCCAAATTGTATGCAACTCTAATTCCAATTACTAATTGACAGATACCATTGCATGTTATTTAAAGTTAATGTCACAGTAGTCATAAACTAGTGCTTTGATAACAAATTTCACTCCGAGAGCCACAATTTTATGTTGTAGAGTCAACCCTCCTTATCCGAGGGGGATCAGTTCTGGGACCCCTTGCGGATACCAAAATTCGCAGATGCTTAAGTCCCTTATTTAACCTGTCTCAGTGCAGTGGACGTTAGGACCTGGCACCAGAGCTCTGAATGCGCAGTGTTTCTATTCATGAAAATAATCGCGATCATGGTTGAAAATAAAGTGGAAATCATAAAGCGATCGGAAGGTGAAATGCCATCGGTCATTGGAAAAGCGTTAAGCTATGTCGGTCAACAATCGGAAGAATTTTAAAGGATAAAATGAGAAAGTCTCTGCCCCGATGAAAGCTACAATTATTACTAAGCAACGCAGTGGTTTAATTATTGGGTTGTGGAGTTTTGGGTTTTTGATCCTCCACATCAACCCGGCACGGTGGAGAGCGCACTCCATAACGATCTGTCACTAGATTGAACTCGGGAACTTCCCTAGCCCAGCGCTAAAACATATGTTCTTAAGTGTTTTGTACGCATAGAAAGGTAAAATATATACTATATACTAAGACAATCGTTTGACTAACTGACGCTAAATAATACCGGATGTACCTGTTCCAACTTACTTAGTAAGAGAACTTCCGATTTTTTTCAATCCCGATGCACGATAACCCACGCACATCCTCCCTATAATTTAAATCATCTCTAGATTACTTATAATACCTAATACAGTGTAAATGCTGTGTAAAATGGTAGTTATACTGCATTGTTTAGGGAATAATGACAAGAAAAAAAAGGTCTGAACATGCTTGAACAACAAGTGATGGAAGAGCACTTCCAGGTTTTCACGATTCACGGTTGGTTGAATTCACACATGCGGAATCCGCGGATAAGGAGGACCGACTGTATTCTTGTCAGGTTATAATGTCCTAAGCTTGTTCTTTGGTGCATTCTTGAACATACTTGAATGCTGATTGTTCCTTGCACATTATGTGCGCACATCCTAGTTTATCAATCTCATATTGCACTTAGTACCGATGCAAGCCATACTTGTACCTTTAAATTGTCCACAGATTGAATTCTTTTCTGAAATATTCCTACATGAAAATTTCAGAAAAAAAGTTCAGTTCTTGGACAAAACTAATATGTCTCTGTCTCTCCTTTCTTTCTATAAATTTTAATAATATAAATTTTCAAAAGGTTCCATTTGACTGAGAAACCAATTATTTTCTCCCGTTTTCCAGACTGTAATTATTAGGTGTTAATTTAATCCGCAGCCAATACTGAATTATATTGAACCTTTGTAAACTTACTTTCTTTTGTCGTTCACAAAATGTATTGAAGAAGCATGAGAGACCGTATAATGCAGAAAATGTGGAAAAAATATTATTGATCTCTGTAATGAGACATCAACTCAATTTGGGTTGGTGTGGCCTTTCAGTTTTCTACATCTTTGAATTTTGGAATTCCTTATGAATTATTATTATTAAAAGCCATCATATTTAGACATAAAGGATATGATGTCTATTCATGTAAACGGTTGTACTTTTACTTCCTTCTGAAGAAATATTCCCTATTTAAGTGTTCCCAGTATCAGCTATTAGTTTGCCCTTAAAACTAAGGGATATTGCTATCTATATTCAACTTACTACTATATAAGACAAAACCTACTACTATATAAGACAAAACTACTATATAAGACAAGACAAAACTTACTACTGTATAAGACAAATCATTATTGCGTTATGTAATTGCTGTTGCAATTCCTTGCAAATGCAGTTTTCATGCAAGAAACATCATTTTCTAGTCAGAACAGTCAATTTATACTGAAAATCCTGTTGTTTCTTTTTTTTATATTAAACTTTTTTTATTGAGTTTTCAAATAATTACAGAAATAAAAGAAAATGTATGAGAAAAAAATATATTTATATACCCTACTCCCCTCCCCCCTAACATCTCTATATAAAAAAGAAAGAAAGAAAGAAAGGAAAAAAAAAGAAAGAAAGAGTGCCTGGATATCGGAAGATCTCCACATGCTCCATGGAGTTCGTAATAACTTTAGTATATATATTTATTTATTTCCCCAAATAACCAATTGTTTCATCTTCGGAGCACCTATATATTTAATCCTGTCTTTTATAAATAAGGGCAACAAATTTTCATAAATGTTTCATATTTATCTCTTAAATTGTAAGTATTTTTTTCAAGTGGAATACAGCCATAAATTTCCTTCTTCAAACAATCTATACTTAAGTATGTATCCGATTTCCAAGTAACTGCAATAGCCTTTTTGGCTACTGCCAATGCAATTTTTATAAATTCTTTCTGATATTTATTCAATTTGGGTTTCGGTTTTATCCCTTCAATATCGCCTAGTAAAAATAATATTGGATTATGTGGAAGTTGGGTTCCAATAATTTGTTCCAATAAAGCTCTTAAATTTGCCCAAAAAGGTTGAATTTTAGAACACGACCAAGTAGAATGTAAAAACGTACCAATGTCTTGTTTACATCGGAAACACTGATCGGATAAATTTGGGTTTAATTTATTTATTTTTTGTGGTGTAATATATAATCAATGTAAAAAATTATATTGCACTAATCTTAACCGGACATTTATTGTATTTGTCGTACTATCAAGACATAGTCTTGACCAATTTGTTTCTTCAATTTTAATATTCAAGTCACTTTCCCATTTTTGTCTTGACTTATGGACTCCTTGTTTAATTGCCTGTTTTTGAATCAAGTTATACATATAAGAAATAAATTTTTTAATCTTTCCTTTTTGAATTAAAGTTTCTATTTCATTAGATTTTGGCAATAACATTGTTTGACCTAATTTTTCTCTTAAATAAGCTCTTAGTTGGAAGTAACAAAGAAGAGTATTGTTTGATACTTTATATTTATTCTTTAATTGATCAAATGACATTAATATACCTCCTTCAAAACAATCTCCTATATATCTAATCCCTTTTTGAAACCAATTATATGAAAGTTGATTATCCATTGTAAAAGGAATAAGTCTATTTTGAATTAAAGATCTCTTTGCTAATAAAGATTTCTTTGTCTCATCCTCAACATTTATCTTATTCCATAAGTCAATCAAATGTTTTAATATAGGAGATTCTTTCTTTTCCCGTATCCATTTAGATTCCCATTTATATATAAAATCTTATGGCATATTTTCTCCTATTTTATCTAGTTCTATTCTAATCCATGCCGGTTTATCTTTCTCAAAAAAAGATGCAATAAATCTAAGTTGGTTTGCTTTATAATAATTCTTAAAATTTGGAAATTGTAACCCTCCTAGATCAAATTTCCATGTCAATTTTTCCAACGCTATTCTTGACATCTTACCTTTCCAAAGAAACTTCCTCACATATTTGTTTAACTCTTGAAAAAACTTCTGAGGTAGTTGTATTGGTAATGATGAAATAAGTATTGTAGTCTTGGGAATATATTCATTTTTATGGTATTTACTCTACCTACTAATGTTATTGGTAATACCATCCATTTATCAAGATCTTCTTGAATTTTTTTCAGTAATGGTAAGTAATTTAATTTATACAAGTTCTTTATATCATTATCAACTCTTATACTTAAATATTTTATACCATTTGTCGGCCATCTAAATTGAGTTATTAATCGACATTGACTATAATCTCCTTTAGTAAGAGGTAAAATTTCACTTTTATCCCAATTTATTTTATAACCTGATATTTTCCCATATTCTTCTAATCTAGAGGATAATTTACGCAACGAGTGCAATGGGTTTGTTAAATAAAGCAGAACATCATCAGCAAATAAGTTAATCTTATATTCTTCCTGATTAACTCTAAAACCCTTAATATCTGGGTCCATTCTAATTAATTGAGCTAATGGTTCTATCGCCAACACGAATAAAGCAGGTGATAATGGACAACCTTGCCTTGTTGACCTTGTTAGCTGAAATGGTGTTGAAATTTGACCATTTGTCACTACTTTAGCTTTGGGATTAATATTTTAATCCATTTTATAAAAGATACTCCTAATCCATATTTTTCTAATACTTCAAATAAAAAATCCCATTCCAATCTATCGAATGCTTTTTCTGCATCCAAGGCAACTGCCACACTCATTTCCTCCCTCTTTTGTGCCAAATGAATTATACTAAATAACCGAGTTATATTATCTGCGGATTGTCTGTTTTTAATAAATCCTGTTTGATCCATATGTACTAATTTTGTTAAGTATTTAGATAATCTGTTAGATAAGATTTTTGCTATTATTTTATAATCAGTGTTTAATAAAGAAATAGGTCTATATGATGCTGGCTTTAAAAGATCATCTTTTTTTGGCAATACTATTAAAATAGCTGTCGAAAAAGATTCTGGAAGTTTATGCGTTCTTTCCGCTTGATGTATTAACTCCATAAAAGGAGGAATTAATAAATCTTTCTTTTTATAAAATTCAGGCGGAAAACCATCTTCTCCTGGAGATTTATTACTTTGAAATGATCCTAGGGCTTCTTCGACCTCTTTCAATGTAAAAGGCATATCTAATCCCTTCTGTTCTTCTGTATTTAATTTTGGAAGAGTTATTTGTGATAAAAATCTTTATATCTTGACATTATCATTTTGTGATTCTGATTTATACAACTCAGAATAAAAATTCTTAAAAGTTTCATTAATTTTTAAAGGTTTATAATTAATTTTATTTACTTTTGTTCGAATTGCATTTATTGTTTTAGAAGTCTGGTCTGTTTTTAACTGCCATGCAAGGACCTTATGATCTTTCACCTAGTTCATAATACCTCTGTTTAGTTCTCATAATTGCTTTTTCTGTTCGCTATGTCTGGAGTGTATTATATTGTAACTTCTTTTTAATAAGTTGTCTTCGTTTTTCTTCTGTCATATTTCTTTGAGATTCTTTTTCTAATTTTGTAATCTCTTTTACCAATTGATCTATTTCTATCATATATTCCTTCTTAATTTTAGAAGTATAACTTATTATCTGACCTCTCAAGTATGCCTTCATTGTTTCCCACAATATGAATTTATCATCAACTGAATGTGAATTTGTATCTAAAAAGAACTGAATCTGCTTTTTCATAAAATCACAAAAATCTTAACGTTTTAGTAACGTTGAATTAAATCTCCATCTATAAATTGATTCCTTTTTATCTGTCATTATCATTGTCATTATCAAAGGAGAATGATCTGATAATATTCTCGCTTTATATTCCACATCTTTCACTCTATCTTGAATATTCATTGATAATAGGAAAAAACCTATCCTGGAATATGTTTTATGTCTATTTGAATAAAATGAGTAATCTCTTTCTTTTGGATTAATTCTTCTCCATATATCAATCAAGTTGAAATCTTTCATCAACGATAGAGTTAATTTTACTACTTTTGATTTTGTGACCACCTTTGTTGATCTATCTAAAACTGGATCTAGACAAACGTTAAAATCTCCACCTATTAATATTTTGTCATGTGCGTTAGCCAAATTCAAAAAGACCTCTTGTATAAATTTTACATCATTTTCATTTGGTGCATAAATATTCATAAGAGTCCATAATTCCAAAAAAAATTGATGATGTATAATTACATATCTCCCCGTAATCAATTAATACGTTTTGTATTTTAATTGGTAAATTTTTATTAACCAAAATTGCAATTCCTCTCGCCTTTGAATTAAATGAAGCTGCAATAACATTTCCAACCCAGTCTCTTTTTAATTTCTGATGTTCTTTGTCTGTTAAATGTGTTTCTTGTAAAAAAAAAAGCTATATCTGTTTTCATTTTTTTAATGTATGTTAGAATTCTTTTTCTTTTTACCGGTCCATTAAGCCTATTAACATTAAAACTTTAAAAATTCAGTAAATTAGTCATTATTTTTAATTATGTTACTCCAAGCTATAATAATACCTAATCTTTCAACTTTCGTGGTATCTTGGGAAATCTTTTAAAAATTCTCCATGTTGCTATGTGTGTCCCCACCAATCATCCAGGCAGAAAGATAGAAGAAAAATAGAGTATAAAGAAAAAAACAAAATACCCCTCTACTAATGTTGTGAAAAAAAAGGAACACAACATTACCCCCCTCTGTTGTACGGGTCATGGCAATCGCCATGATTACACACGTGTATCCCGCAGTAACCGATCCAAAGCTCCCCAGCCCCCCTGCAACATAAAAAAGTATATATATATATATATATATAAAAGAAGAAAAAAATACTATTCTCAATTATTATTTCTGAGATTTTGCTTTTCTCCCCTGTATCATCCTTAAATGTCCATCACTTCCATTCACTGTCTTTATCTTCATCTTTAATCCATCACGCTTGGAAGTCTCTATGTATAATTAGCGAATAGATGGAAGTTTTTGTGCGAACTCCTCTGCTTCTCGATAATCGTTAAAAAAATCTTCTTTTTCCCTCCTCCAAAAAAATTACCAGTGTTGCTGGGTGACGCATTATAAATTTATAACCCTTTTCCCATAAGACATTTTTCACTGGGTTAAATTCCTTCTTTCTCTTCAAAACGTTATAACTTATATCAGGAAAAAAAGAACTGCCTTCCCTGCTATTATCAATGGCCCGTTTCTCTTCTTGGCACTTTGGGCAGCCGCCTTCAGGATCTTTTCTTTTATCTTGGTATCTTAAGCATCTTATCAAAATTGATCGTGGATTTTGATCAGCTTGAGATCTTGGCCTTAAGGCTCTATGAGCCCTTTCGATCTCAATTAGAGTATCTTCTTCCATTTCCAATTTTTCAGGGATCCATTTTTGAAAAAAAATTATTGGATCTTCTCCTTCTACATCTTCTTTAAGTCCAACAATTTTAATATTGTTTTGTCTACTAAAATCTTCAAGCTTATCAATTTTTTCCATAAATTGTTTTCTTTCTGATGTCCAGGCAGTAGTATCATTTTCCATTTTATCCATTCTTTCAACTATGTCTTCTGTTGTAGTTTCCAAATCTATAATTCTCTTTTCCATTTTTTCCTGTCTTTTTGTCATTTTATCAAACATCATCTCCATATTTGCCATTTTTCTTTTGATTACTTTTAATGCGTTTAATGTTTCTAATTTACACATTATTTGCGTCAAAGTCTTTTCTATATTTCCAGAAAGACTTTTGCCTCTATCTTTGTCTGATTTTTCCAGAGAATCTGACTCTCTCTCAGATTCACTTTCACTTTCGGTTTCAGTCATAACTGGGATTTGTAGTTCTGGTTGCTCCCGTTTGCGCATGCTCCTTCCTTCATGCTTGCGCAGTTCTCGTTGATCTTTTCCTTTAGAAATGGACGATGTTGCTGCAGTTTCCTGTTCTGTATTGCCGGCGGTATCATGTACCTGAGCCCGCGGTTCTTTGGCAGAAGTGGGCCTTGATTCTGTTCCAACTTGCGTTGTCTTCATGGTAGTAGTTTTCTTCATCTTCTGTTTCTGAGGCATAACTTGAAACAATCTGGAGTAGTTTACAAGTAACTTTTAGAAAGTATTGACTAACTTTTCTTCATTTAGACATTAATTTATTGATGAGCTGGGTTCCAGCGTCTCAATCCTACGTCATCATGTGACGTCCCCCATCCTGTTGTTTCTTAATACAAAAACATCCCACTGTTAGTATTTTAAGATATATGGTGAGCAACTTTATGCACTTGCAGTTACAAATGTTTGTTATACTTTTCAGATAACATGTAATAAATTTAATTATAGAACACAGAACTGTACAGCAATTGGAAGGGAAAACTGGAGGCAGATGTCCATTCCACCCAAGCTGGATTGTATGGAGTTATAGAGTCATATCCCATAGGAACAGGCCCTTCTCCCACAATATCCATGTTGACCTTTTTGCCATCTACACTAATCCCATTTACCCACATTAGGACTGTATCATTTATTTCCTTGTCTATTCATGTGCCAGACCAAATACAGTAATTGTATCTGATTCTATGGCCACTTCTGACAGCACCATCCAGATTTCAACTGCTTTTTGTTTAGAAAAAATTTTCCCTTCAGATCACTTTTCAATATCCTCCTCTCACCTTAAGTCTGTTTCTCTTGTTTATGATATTCACATCATGATAAAAAGAATATGACTGTCTACCCTTTGAAATGCACATTTGTATCTCTCTATCAGATCTCCCCTCAGCCTCCTCCACTCTGGAGGAAAACAAGTCCAGTTATCCACTGTTTCCATATAACTGAAGTCCTCCAATCTAGGTACCATCCCGGTGAATCTTTTCACAATACCTCACCATGTTACGACTAGAACTGCACAGAATGTTATCAATGTTTGTGGAGCTGGAACATAACATTTCAATGTTTATATTTTGTGTTCAGCCTGCAAAGAAAGCATGCCACATGCCTTCTTCACAACTCTATTGCCACTTTTAGAGAACTGTGAATTTGTACCCCAAGGTCTATCAATTCCTCAATGTTTCCTAGTACCCTCCATTTATGATGTATGTTCTATCCTTATTTGAAGTCCCAAGTAAGCCACCTCACACTTGTCAGGTTTAAATTCCATCAACGACACTCTGTCCAATTTTCCATCTTACACGTATATTCTGATGTAGCCTTAAGCAACCTTCTTTGCTACCTACAGCCCAGCAATTTTTGTGTCAGTTCCAAACTTGTCAATGACATCGCCTACATTCACATGCAAGTCAAGCAACTAAAGAGTTAAAGATTAGCTGTATTTGTCACATGTACATCAAAGCATACAGCGGACTGCATCATTTGTGTTAAAGACCAGCACAGTCTGAGGATGTGTTGGCGGCAGCCCAGAAGTGTCACGATGCTTTTGGCATCAGCATAGTATGCCCACCACTTACAAGAATACATCTTTGGAATGTGGGAGGAAACTGGAGCACCTAGAAGAAAGCCACACATTTCTGGGCATAACGTCCAGCAAGCAGCAGTAATTGAACAGCAGTCATTGATTGCTGATGCTATAAAGTATTATGCTACCTGCTATGATACCATGCTACCTTTAATATACTGTGCCGTCAGTAAAATATATCACAAGTAACAAAGGTCCTAGCACAGATCTCTGTGTTGTGCATGTTTTGTTAAAATGCATTGTGAAAACAGGAGCAGTTAAGGAGCACAGTTTTTCATCGGGAATGATGGAGTTACATTGGACACAGCAGTGGATAGTTGCATTGATATAATTCAATAGAAGTGGAAGCTTCTTAAGTTAAAAAAAACTTAAGCAAAGTTATGCTAATTATATGTTAACCAGCTTTTAAACAGTAAATAAATTAGGATCAATAGTTTTGTCATATAGATTATTATTTTCAGGTAATGTAAAGTAAGATCATTATTTTCAGGTAATGTAATATTCACCTTTATTAGGAAGCACTTGGCCACTAATGTTTTTCACATCAAGATTTTAATTGAATATTTGGGCTGTTGATACTATTCTGAATGTCATTGTAAAGATGTGCTTCTTTAATTGCAGTTTATTTAAAATTAATTCTTTGTGTATGAGTGTCTACACCTATGTTATAATTAATATGCTTTATTTATTGTAGATGAAAATGGAGGATTTAATATGTATTTGTAATTTTGTTATTCCTTAAAATCTTGCAGGAAGTTACTATCGAGTGATAGAAATCCACCAATTGATGAATTAATAAACTCTGGTATCTTACCTGTGCTAGTCCAATGTCTTGAAAGAGATGACAAGTAAGTGTTGAAATATGGCAGTGTTCATTGATTGCTTTGCATTGACCTATTAATTATGAAAGATGTGGAAGGTACAGAAATAAGCCAGTCATCCCATACGTATTCCATTTATCGAGTCCTCTCCCATTTCTTTGTATGTTCCTATCAAAGTTAGTTATGTTTTGTTTATTGATGATAGGATTTTAAGCACTGCATTACAGTGAGACATACATTTGGAGTTAGTGCTTTGAAACATTAAGAATGGTGATGTTTACATATGTTATTTTTGTCGCACAGCTAAAGCAGGACTTGACTGGCAATGCGAGTAGATGTTTTATGCTATTATAATTGGCCTGATGCTGATCTATATTATGAGAGTTCAGAATTTTGGATATTTATGTTTACCAGTCATTGAACAAGAAATAGTTATTTTTTGTTGCATTGTGAGATGACCATTGCTGATGTTTGCTTCAATGAAGTGTATGCAGAAAGAACTCATCACTTTTTTTGATAGCATTATTTACATCAGAAGTTCTGGACCAATAGTAGAACAGGTTTTTTTTCTCTCTTTCTATTGGTCTAGAGTTTTTGGTTGTAGGTTATGAATATTACAATCATTATTCAATACATACTGTACTTTATGGAGGTTGAGCAGTTATTCACATGCTCAACAACTAATGAATACTGGTGATTAGATTTCAAGTTTTATTTCTGTGATCTTGGATCTGTAATTTGTACTCTGTGTTTTTCATTTCATAATGGAACCCAAAGTACTAATTGTTGAGAGAATTGTGTGCTAGATAAAGCTCTTATGTCTTCTAAAGTAGTACCATTTATTATTGGTAAGTATGAAATAGAAGTGCTTCATGTGGATTTACTTTGATCACATGCACATATTATTTAGATCAAAGCTGTCAGTGGCAAAAGTAGCCTCCAGATCAATAATTTCTGTGGGTCACAACAACATGAATTATTCTTTTCACAGCCAATGTCCACAATTAATATAAATCTTTATTACACAGTTTCTTAGCATTTTTAAGTATTGATGAGTTGATATTGAACATTTGATACCCTGTAGTCAATTTTTGGTGTTGAATACTGTATGTGTTCAACAAATAAAGCAGTGAGATACAGTGGAATTGATTTTATTGCTGAGATATTAATGCATGCAATGCCTTGGAAAACTATTCAGCCCCCACAACTATTGTCACATTTTACTGTCTTATTTTCTAAATTTAATATGTATTGGAAGTAGGATTTTTTGAACTAATCTACAAAACATTGCGTATCATATCAAATGAAGTGAAAAATTCCAAAACCTGTCAACAATGAACTAAGATTTGAAGACCAAAACTGAGGCTGAAGAAGTATCCATCCCCTTTGTAATTACTACGCTAACTTCCCTCAGGTGCAATGCTGTATATTACCATACAAACTCGCTCAAATTGTTGATGTAGACAATTGGATGGTCAGCTGAATTAATACTCCCTCTCTCTATAAGGTCCAACGGGATGGTAGATTTTTAACAGGCCAAACCAAAACAAAGGCAAAAGAACATTCAAAGCAAGTCAGGGAAATCTGAGGAAGGGTAGAAGATCATCTCAAAGGCACGTACCTCAGAGCTCAGTGCAGTCCATTGTGAAAAAATATGAAACCACAGCCACACTGTCTAGGTAACACCCTCTAAACTTAGTTGCCAGAGAATAGCCCTTTAGAAAGGGTACTGTGATACCAACAGTCACTCTGAGTGAGCTGCAGAGGTCAGTGGTTGCAACTGGAGATGAAGTTCATGGCTCCACAATCTCTTAAGGCCTTCACAAAAACAGTATTTTATGGAAGAGTGTTAAGGAAGATACCCTGGGAAAAAAAATAGCATATCTTTGTCCGTAAAGATTTCGCAAAGCTTAACTTTCTGGCGTCAACACTAAGCTGTACGTGTGGTATAAATCAGCCAAGTAACAGCATTCCTGCTGAAAGTATGGTGGAGGTAACATCATTTAGTATCTTTTCAGCAGCAGGGACTAGAAACCTGGTCAGGATTGATGGGAAATTGAATGCTGCTAAATACAGAGAGATTTTGGATTAAAAACCTGCCAGAAAGCTTAAACTGGGGAGGAAGTTAGTCATTCAGCAGGACAATGACCCAAAGCACACTGCCAGATAAACTACAGAATGGCTTCAAATGAAGAAAATTTATGTCCTTGAGTGGCCCAAAGTCCTGACAACCTGGCTGAACATCTCTGGCAAGATTTCAAGATTGCTGTCCACCGCCATTCCCCAGTTAACATGGCTTGACTAATTTTGCAAGGAGGAATGGGCAAATCTTGCTCCATCACATTGTGCAAAGCACATAGAGATTTATCCAAAAAGCCTACTGGCTGTAGTAGCTGCAAGAGGTGGTATAACTAAGTACTGAGTAAAGGGGGATTAATACTTTTGAATTGCCAATGTTTCAGTTTTTTATATTAATTTTTCATGCTTTACAAATGTTCTCTTTTTTTGGTGGACTCTACTGTGAGAAAAGGAGCATATGATTCACAAATAAAAATTCTCAGTTAAATTGATCAAAATCCATGGTTGCAATGCTCATTTGTGTGAATAAAGGTTTGGGGGATGAATATTTTTACAAGGCACTGTATCTCTGAAATCAGCCAAGTAGTATTATTTACTTAACCTTTTTTCGATTGTTGGATGAGGGAGACAGTATTTTGTTTTAAATTAATGAAGTTGGCTCCCTTTATTTAATAGTAAACAGATTCAACAGTATAACATATGGTACATTGAATAGTTGATTCCATGTTTCTAAAGACTTAATCCTGAAGTTGGTCAAAACTCAGTCTAAACCCAACTAGACCACATCCAAACTGAACCCAGATTAAGTATAACACACAGTTGGAACCTGTCAGTTTTGGATCAGATAGGCACTTGAGGAAAGGACTTCTGCTCAAGCTTGAGGCTCCTCCGGTTTGACAGCATTCTTTGAGATTTTCTGGATGACATTCGCCACTGGACCTTTTCCTTACCTGTCTTGCTGGGTCAAGCACATCTCTCAACCTTGGTTCCTTTTCATTTTCTCACATTCAAGTTTAATTGTCATTCAACCATACATATGAATACAAGCAAGCGAAACAGCATTTCTCTGAGGCCAAGGGGCAAAACATAGTGCCAACGGTCACACACAGCAAACAGCACATATAGCAGACAAACATATAGTCACAAAAATATATAGTTCAAGTCCCTGAGTGTGGTGGCTGTAGATTTATGGTGCACATGATGCTATCTTGGAGCCATGTTTCTGCAGGTATGAGCACGCAGCAGTCCTCATCATGCGCTGGTGCAGCTGCAAACAGGACCCAGCTTGTCTTCTACCAGGTGAACACTAGAGGGCAACACCGATGGGCGGGACCAGCCCCCAACTCTGCACTGATTCCAGCTCTCACTTACAATGCCTCGGGCATCTCCTCTCCTGAAATTGGAGTTTCCCGTTTTAGATGGCGCTGGTGAAGCAAACACAACTGTTAACTACTTTATTGCTAACACTTTTTCTTGAAAACGATCACTACAATCAATAGCCTGTAACTTCCCTTTTGGAGTTGAGCTTTGAACTGCCTGTACAACCTGGCATTTTTGCGATATGAAAGCCTTGAAGGTGGAGCACGGTTGCGGCCTGGTATGTATGGGCTGAATTGAGCCAGTGAGGAATGAGGCAATGTTTGACTGCTAGAGTGGACTCGGAGGTGATTTGAAGCAACACACCAGTGTGACAGACCTGCAGGACTTGATCTCAATATCCAGCAGTGTCTTGCGATCGCAAAAAATCTGCAAAGGACAAACAATCATACCTTTTGCTTAGAACCCGAGAAGTCGATGCAACCGCGCGAGTTGCCATCTCACTGGAAGACTTTTACCAAGCCAAAGGACATTTTTCCCCCCAAAACTGGCCAGAACTGAACCTAACACAATAGGGTTTTGTTGGGCTTCAATCATGTAGCCAAGCTGCTGGAGTAATATGTTAAATACCAACTAGAAACTTTAATTCTTTCTAGAATTCTAATCTTAATGTGGTCAAAGTGACAATAAAGACTGTACAATGCCTTTTGTAATTTTGATGTTTGTGACCTATCACGGTAGACTTATAAGTGCTTACTTATCTTGCAGTCCATCCCTTCAATTTGAAGCCGCTTGGGCATTGACTAATATAGCATCTGGGACTTCAGCACAAACTCAAGCAGTAGTTGAAGCAAGTAAGTGACAGAACCGATCCACTGAAGATGTCAACATATTGTCAATTTATTGTTTTGTATTGTTTGCTTGATTTATTGCTTATCTATTGATTAGAAAATAACGAGAAAGCGCAATGCACAAGCGGTGCTAGTTAAAGAATGTGTAGGAATACTTCACAAACATTTAGCTGTATTCGTCAACAGTTTCTTTAGTTCTACAATGTCAGGCTGCTGAATTTTCCTTGAGCAATGCCCAAGACACAATGGCAACTTACTCATGTAGTGCATCTTTATCATGCATCATTCCCTCGTTGACAGTCTTTCCTGGTGTATTGTAAATCAAAATTCTTGTGACTATTTAAAAACATATTATGGCTTTTGCAACTGCATTTCAGTAGCCTTCCCCAGCTCACACTGTTCACTCCTCTGATTTTGAAGGTTTTGCGTTTCTCAGTTGGTAGGAAAACTAAATACTGTTCTCACAAATCACTTCATCTTTTAAAGTAATTTTGAAGGCAAGGTTGGGCAGATTTACTAAATACTTTCCTCCCTCTATTTTCTATGCTGCTTATTTCATCTCTCAGTGAAGTATTCAGGGTGATATATTATTAATGGACTATATTGAGCAGTGATTTGTAAGTTTCTTCCCACAATAAACTCAATTTTTAAAATTATTTTGGCTGTCCCTTCTTCCAGCTTTTTGCACTACTATTCATGCAAGAAATTTTGATCATTTTGAATTTACTTTCTAGAATTCCCTCCAGTAGTCTTTCTGCATCTCCTTTCTCCATTATGAAAATATATAAGCTTATCTTTTAGGGTGAATTATCGCCAGTCACATTACAGATGCAGATAAATAATTAAAATATCAACAGGAGACGCTTGCGTTTAACTTGAATTTTTTCAAACCCAGGGGAACAGATGTTTGGAGGAATGACTGAAAACTTATCTAAAATAATGATTGAAGTTTTTATGGCTATAGAACAAGAGCAGAAAAGTCTGGAAGATGATGTAGTTGAAATGAAGGACACAGAGATGGTACTCTTATAGGTCAACAAGGATAAGGCCAAAGAGAAAGTGGAATATTATTTGTAATTTAGGTAGGAATTTGTCGAATAACAATGAAAACAATGGAGAAACTGAGTCTGATGTAAAACCAGAGATTTCACTGAAAGGTTGAAGTTGGTAGATTCAGTGAACAGACCATATAGGGTTCAGAGCTGAGTTGAAGGAAATAATGACAGAATTTAGGAGAGATAGAGATCAATTATTTTCAGCTGTTTTAAGTTTCATGAATTTTGACTTGTTTTTGCTTTAAAACCTGAGAGAGTACAAATCAAAATACTGCCAGATGTTGTGAAATGTGTTGTCTGTGTGACTGCAGTACGTAATATATAAAAATTGTGAATTACAGTAAGGATATGTATTCATATATGTCCATTCAGAAATCAATGGCGGGGGGAAGAAGCTGTTCCCGAATCATTGAGTGTGTGCCTTTGGCTTCAGATGGTAGCAATAAGACCAAGGCATGACCTGGGTAATGAGGCTCCTTAATGATGGGCGTTGGCTTTTTAAGGCATTGCTCCTTGAAGATTTCCTGAAAATGACAGAGGCCCTAGCCCATGATGGAGCTGATTAAGTTTACAACTCCCTACAGCTTATTTTGATTCTGTGTAGAAGTTCCCCCTCCCCCCCATACCAGAAGATTATGCAGCCAGTTAGAATGCTGTCCACGGTACATCAGTAGAAATTTGCGAGTGTCTTTAGTGACCTACCAAATCTCCTCAATGAAATATAGCTGCTGTCATACTTTCCTTGTAGCTGTATGGATATGTTGTGTTCAGGATAGTTCCTCATAGATATTGATACCCAGGACCTTGAAATTGCTCACTCTTTCCATTTCGGATCCCTCTGAGAACTGGTGTGTGTTCCCTCGTCTTACCCTTTCTGAAGTCCGCATTCATTTATTTGGTCTTAGTGATGTTGAGTCCAAGGTTGTTGCTGCAACACCAGTCAACTAGCTGATAAGCACACTCCTGTACGCCCTCTCGTCACCATCTGAAATTCTACTAGCAATAGTTGTGTTGTCAGCAAATTTATAGGTGACATTTGAGCTGTGCCTGCCCACACAGTCATGGCTGTACAGAGTAGAACAGTGGGTTAAGCACACATCCGTGAAATGTGCCAGTGTTGACTATTAGCAAGGCGAAGGTGTTATTTCTGATCTGCACAGATTGTGGTCTTATGGTTAGGAAGTGAAGGATCCAGTTACAGATAGCTTATAGATTTGACTTACTTAGCAGAGAATTGCTTTTTAAGTGAAATTGCATTTCATCTTAGATATTTGGTAAAGAGCTGGGCCGGTGAGTCTTAAGCAACTGCTTTTTTTATTCATTTTTGCAGAGATTACACAGCTGCTTGAGCGATTGTCAGCAGCAGGATTAAACTGTTTTCTTTCTCACTTTGTAACATAAGTGTCAGTAATCTACATGGAGAATTAAATGTAAAGCAAATAGATTTTGCTGCGCAATATAATTATTATGTGATGCTTTTAACTTACTATTCGTTCATCATCCTTTTGAGGTTGACACATAATTGGAAGATGAAACCTTTATACATAAACACACGTTGTTTTTCCCCATTTTGAAAGTAATGGGATATACTACAAAGCTTGTAATCTTATGTTTATATTACCAAAGCCTGAGAAATAGTGTGCTGAAATATTTATCTGCTGAGTTAAGAGAGTATGACAACTTTAACTAGAATGGCAAACGTTAAAGAAATGCTTTCTTGGCTTATTGAAGAAAATCCTCAAAGTGTAACTGCTAATTAATCTGCATCTTTAGTTTCTTTTTTCTCTATGTTTAGGAACCAATCAATTTGAAAAGATTGGAACTAACATTCTGTCTTTTGGTTCTAGATGCTGTACCTCTCTTTCTGCGATTACTTCACTCCCCTCATCAGAATGTTTGTGAACAAGCTGTCTGGGCTCTAGGAAACATCATAGGTTTGTAATATTGGAAAGCCGCCTTTGTGCATTATAAGCGTGTGGAGTTCCTGGTTTTGTTAAATAGAGGTATTAAATACAAAAGCAAAAAAGTAAAGTTATAAAACTTAATTTTAAATTTACATTTCTTCACACTGCACTTTTTTAAAGGAATTCTTCGTTTTGGAGAAGGAGCTGTGGAGATTTATCAGAGTTCAAGATATGATTAATATTCGAGATCTGACAAAAGTGGAAGTTTTATACAGAGTAGATGCAATTAGGAAATATTTAACCAAAATGCTCTTAATTTGGAGGAATATTGATTAGAGGAAATGAGAAACTTTTCCATTGTCAATATGTTTAATTAGAGTTTTGTCAAAAGCAATTGTGGAGAAATGTGTTCAAGTGAAGACTGCACTGTGTGGAAGTGTGGTGAAAGTAGAGTCAGCTGGGCCAAGAGCAGTCGAGTAGTACAAACTTGGTACATTCAGAGAGCAAGCGTAGATGTGCATGGCTTTCTTCTTTGGTATACAATTCTATTATTGACTGTGAACAGGTCACCAAAGTGTCACATTTTTATTTTTAACTGTTTTAATGAGTTGTTGCATTAACATTTTCATCAAACTGTTGTATATGCAACAGCCATAGCATTGCTCCTTTCATTTAACTTTCTAGGTTCTCATCTCTAATGCAAGCCCTTTCATTTCCACTTCTTTAGGTGATGGTCCTCGGTGTAGAGATTACGTCATCTCACTGGGAGTTGTTAAACCTCTTCTGTCCTTCATCAATCCCTCCATTCCCATCACTTTCCTTCGTAACGTCACATGGGTCATAGTTAACCTCTGCAGAAATAAGGATCCGCCACCACCAATGGATACTGTTCAGGAGGTAAAGAGATTGGACTGACTGTGGTTATTATGAGTGAAAATACATTATGCTTTTGACTGGCCCAAGCATATTTTAAAATGTAAATTTCTTTGTGCCATAATAAACTGATGAAATTTCAGTATCAGAGACCTGTAGAGTTGGCAAACTTGTAAATGTGAAAACATCCTTGTTGTAAAGAGTACACATAATTGAAGTGTGCCTGTAGTGTTTAGAGGTGTTGAGGTTAGCCTAGCACTGAGAATTAGTAGACAACAAAAGTTTTGTTTCTTGCATTCAAATGATTATGCTTAATAGAGCACACCAATTTAGAGGTTGTACGTATATGCAGATCTTCTTTACAGCTAAGAATCCTTGTTAAATATGATAAATTCAGGTGCATGCTAAGTATATGGAATTGTTATTGGTCCTGTTATTTTCAATGATGTAAGTATTCATATGAAACTTAATTAGAGCAGAAATGGTACCTTATTTTATAAAACTACAGTATGACAATATGCCATATGGTCAAAATAATCAGCAAGTGTGAATGCTTGCAAATATTTAATGCATTTATTGTTATAACATAAGTATACAGTAGTTAAGTTGCACATAGCTTCCTGCAGTAGTGATATGATGAAAAATACTAAATAATAATTTTCTGGTGCCACAAGTTAATGGATAAATAATGTTCAAACCAAAATGTCACCTATTCTTTGGAAAGTCAGGTGGATTTCTTTTGTGTCCATCCAGGATAGCGGTTCACAGCCTTACCATTAACCAAGGGGTCTGTGGACCCTAGGTTGGGAATCACTAATCTAGGAGGACTTGCAGTGTTACTTTAACATCTAAGCTGAAGTATAGTGCTTCTGACAGTGGAGACATCAAACTGCTTCTGACAGTGGAAACATCAACTGACATCATGTGTTCGGTCTCTGGACTGGGCTAGAAAAGACATTCTTTAGGTCTGGATGAACATGCTGTTAGTGACCTTTGTAGTGGGACTGATCAAGAGGCATGAAAAACCCTATGGATACTTGGCTCACAACAGAGAAACACATCACTTGGCTTTGTCCTGACCATCACTTCTGGTCAACAATGATTACTACTTATTCATTGAATGTGGGGTTTGCTGGCCACATAGCACTTACAGTTACGCATTGTGACACCAAAATGACATACCCACAGAACTCGGCAGAACACAGAACACAACAAGCAACTAAATAATAACAGCAAAACAAGCCCCTGTTTCCTCCCTCCCCACCCACACATACAGACAGTCCTCCAACTCTAAGACAGACCTCCAGTCTCTAGGCTTCGGCCATCGGGTTTCAACCCCACCAGACTAACGATCAACCTTCGGGTTCCAGTCTTTGGTATCAGCCCCTGGACTAGCTGGTGATAGGACCCTGAACTCCAGGCTCAAACTCTGTGCAAGCTGAACTGACCAGCCTTCATGCCTCCTGCTGCAATGCAGTCTTGATCGCTGGCCTTAGAGTGCGGAGTGGAGGTCCTCTGGACCTATCCACATCTCTGCCTTTTGAGTGCAGAACAGAAGCCTGGACCTACGAACTTAAAAACTCAATTAAATCTGAGCCACAATCTGGGCAGGGGCTGCAACTTGGATTCATCTTGAAAAGAAAAGAATGCCATTCAGTGATGTTACTTTGTCCTTGGTGGTGTTGAGGTTTTTGATTGTGAGATTTACATATTAGAGACAAATGAACTGCATTCAGTGACATTTCTGACTTTACCTTAAAGCAGTGCAAAGCCTTTATGCACAGCTTAAGGTGATCCACTTTTTGCAGAATGTCTAATCTGTGGCATATGCTTATACCCACAGTGGCTAGTCTAGTTTCTGGTCAGTGGTGACCACTGGTGTATTGATGGCAAGGAATTGCACAAGATAAGTCCACTTAATCGGCCAGTGGTGTAGTGGCATTGCACTGAACTTTGAGACAAGTGGTCTCAAGTACAAATCCAGCCAGCTCCTTGCATGCTTTCTATCTGTGCTGGGTTGAGTGTCGAGCTAGCAACTCGGCGTTGGAAAAAACAGACAAATACTAAAAAAATGGCTAGGTTGCCGCCCAATGTGCCACAAGTTGCGATGAGGAACGACAAGGCCACTTAATATTGATGGGAGGTCATTAGATTCTCTTGGAGTTAGACATTCCCTGATACTTGCATCTTGCAGATGGTGCAAACTACATTTTGGTCATTTTGGTTCAAATTTGAATATTGCCCTAAGTCTGGTCATGCAAGGTACTGTGCTTCTTCATTTGAGGAGTTGTGAATGAAATGGAATACTGAATATTTTCAGAGAACAATACTTCTGATCTTATTGGGGAGTGAAGCTTATTGATGAAGCATCTGAAGATGGTTGGACTTCGAATACTGCCTGATGGAGTCCCTGTACTGGTGTCCTATGGTTAAGGTGATTGACCTGCAGCAACTACAATCATCAGCTTGGTTGTCGCCAGGACTTATTAATTTGTAATGTCTTTGATTTTACTTGAGGTTTTCATGTCATATTTGGCTTGATGTCAAAGACACCAACGGTCATGTCACCCACTGGAACCTATCATAGAAAATTTACAGAAGTAGATCATTTGAACAGTCTAGTCTGAATCTCGTCTTGGCTGTAGGTTTGTGACTTTGCAGGTCATGGCTCTTCCAAGTACACCTAGATTTTACATGCCATTTCGGTCAAAGTTCCAGACATCTACCACCATTGAGATGAAAGCATTCTTTTATATTTTCTCCTCTAAAACGTCTGCCAGTTACTTTAAATTTAAGCCTTGTGGTTTTTCACCATTTTGCAAAAATCTGCTTCCTAATTTATCTAAGTCTCTCATGTTTTTCCACAATTGCTACCCCTCCCCCACCTCCCCATCCCCATCAGCCTTGGCTCAAAAGAAAGCAACATTAGCTTATCAGTTATTATTATTCTTTGCTTATAATTTATCAGATCTAGAAGCATCCTTGAACATCTTCGTGTACCTTCTCTAGTGCAGTCACTGGTTTCCTATAACCAACTCTTTACACTGCTTTAGTTGTGGTCTAACTGGTGTAATATATGCCTCAAAATATATAATTTCCTTCCTTCTACATTCTGTGGATTAACTAATAAGAGGATTTACACTTCAAGGTCCCTTGTTCCTCCACACTGTCCAGAATTCTCCCATTCATTGTACCTTCCCCCTTGCCTTGTTGCACTGTCTGTAATGTATTACTTGGTAGTACTCTAAATTTCATTTGACATGTTTCTGCCCAAGTAGTCAAACCATTGAGTTCCAACAGTGTCAGTATCAACTACATTGTTTGCAAATGCCTTTATTATCCCTGATTTATTTGTTTCATAAAAACCAGATTATAACGAACTGGTGACTAAGTGCTGCTTCAAGCATTGTTTGCCTTGTCAGTGTCAAAGACAATTTCCATCAATATATTGATTTGAAGCAGAGTAGCAATTCATCAGATTGGATTTATCCTGCTTTCTACGGACATGCCATGCCGAGATAATTATCCACGTTGTCAGGTAGATGTCAGTGCTTGCAGCTATGTAAGAAACAGACTGGTTAGAGGGGATGATTTTGGAGCATGAATCTTCAGCTGCAGCTGCAATCTGGTTACGACCCAAAGCCTTTGCTGTATGCAGCACACTGAGTAATTTCTTTATTGTCATGAGTAGTGATTCAAGCTAGCTGAAGACTTGCATCTCTCAGGAGGAAACTGAGATGAATTGATCCCTTGGCACATAATGTAAAGTGGAAAACAGAGGAGGCCTTTTGGCCCATTGTGCTCAAATTTACATCCAGTTCAACAGTGTCTTTTGCCTCATTGTAACTTTCCTGCACTTACAGTATATATCTTTTATTTCTTCAGTATTTAAGCATCTATCGGTTTGTTTGGAAGCAACTAAGCTTCCAAACCCTCTGAGCAGCAAATTATATAGATTTGCTGCCTGCTTGGTAAAGAATTTTGATTTCTCCATCTTGAATGGTTAAGACTGACTCCTGATTGTAGAATCCCTGGTTGAAGGATCATTATCGACTCATCTGACGAGCCATGTGTGTTTTGATGAGATCACCCTCATTCTTCTAAACCTGTGAGATACTTCAATTCTGCTTTATGACAACATGCCCCCACCCACCAAATCCCAGGAGTGTGCTGCACCCACTTTCCTCCCTTTGTAGGGAGATCAAACCCTGTTCCACTATTCCAGATGTGACCTCATCAGGGTGCCAAATAATTTTATCAAGATATTTCTGCTCTTGTACTCTTGTCTTCTTGCAGTAGAGGCTAACATACTGATTCAAGTTGCATTCTGTACCTGCATGTGAACTTAGCGATTTATCTCCTGGGACACTAGGAGCCCTTTGAGCACCAGCATCATTTGTTCCATCATCATTTTAAAAGATGCTCTGCATCTCTATTTTAGCTGTGGATGGTTGCTAGCATTTAATCTTTGCCTTTTGCCCTCATTGAGGATGGTGACGCTCATAGATCCTCCTCCTCATCTTTGCATAATTATTCACCACTTGTGATGACTGGGTGTGGCAGGACAGAAGAGCCTTTGGGGATTTCTTAGCTCTGATAATGGCATGCTACTTCTGTGTCTTATGTATGTTTTCTTGTAGTGTTCCTGGCACACTCTTCTACACTTTGATCCAGAGTTAACCCCTAGTTAATAGGTAATAATAATGAGGGACCCTGACATCCAATTGATGTCCTGGTTTGAATTGCTACTTCTCTCCTGCTATTGCATTTAGTTTGTGCCTGCCTCACATTTTTTTGCCTGTACCTCAAGCAATATAGTGGAGAATACCTCCACATGAACAGTATAGTGGGCACTCCTGGCAAAGGTGATGAACAAAGGTATTTGCAACTGGTAGATAGATCGGGATGAGGTCAGATAGGATTTTCCTCTGTAATATTCTTTTACAATCTATGGCAGAACTTGGCTAGCAGTCTTTATTAGTTGAAATACAATCCTTTTGTGAAACCCTTAATGTTTTACAGAATATTTGCTTGATATGTTTTTGTGTGATTTGTTATTTTGTTAATTATTTTACTGCGTAGTAAATTATTGTAGTGGATAATAAACAGTCTAATTCAGTTTTCTTTTTTAAGTGGAAATGATAGACTGATATAACTCTGTAGCTGTCGGGTGAGCTGCCATTGCCGCATCACCTTGCCACAGCCCCTGTCCTTTCAAAGCCCCTGATCCAGCTTCCTGGTCCCCACATTGATCAATGGCTTTAATCTTTATAACATCCAGCAACTCAAATCCTGCCTGAGGCCACCTAGTACTGAAGCTATCACCTTCAGTTATTCCTCTTTCATGACTTCCCATTTTCCACATTGGGCTATTTCAGGTCATTGTAAATTCCTAGCCAATGATCTCAAGAATCACCCAACCTACCCTCCCTCCTCAACCTCACCAATCTCTTCACCATGGCATTCACCACCTCAGATTTCAATTGCTAATACGTTTCCTAGCGTACTTGGATCCCCAAGTGTTCTCGCTCTCTCCTACTACATTCAACTTATAGCCTCCGTTCCCTTCTGCCTTCAGCTTAGATCTCCACATCCTTGAGACATTTCCCCCCCTCCTGCATTCTCAGGTTGTTGCCACTCTCCCAGTTGCCTATATCCTCAGGTCATTATCCCCCTCCAAACCCTGTCAGTTATCCATGTCCTTAATAGTTCCCTATCTCTCAAACTCCTCCCATTCCTTAGATCATCCCCCACCCCCTAACCTTTCTCAGATGCCACATCTTCAAATCTCTGCCAGTACCACACAACTGTCTACTCCCTCCCCAACCCATCAGGTTCATCCTTCCTTCTTTGCCCCTACCATCTCCTTTTGCCTTCAGGATGCCTTTCCACCCTTCTCCAATCCTCGGCTCACACACTTGTCAACTCTTCCCGCATTCTTTCACCTTTCTCTTTTCCCTATTTCAGCCTTTGTACAACCCCTCTGGAATGGATTAGTAATTTAAACTCCTCCCACCCACCATCTATATTTGCTGACAGGAGACTGCGGATGCCAGAATCTGGAACAACACACAAAAAACTCCAGAAACTTAAGAGGCTCATGCAGCTTCTGTGGAAGGAAATGGACTATTGACCTTTTAGTTTGATCACCTTCATCCACCTGAAGTGTCTAGACTTTGACGTAGTGACTGTCCACTTTCCTCTATTATTTGTGCCTTTTCATCTTTTGCTTTCCCATCTTAGTTAAATATATCATTATTGGCATTGTTCACAAATTATTCAGGTTATCTGTAGCACCTGCTTGTTCAATTAAAGTGTCAGCTGTGTGAAGAACATTCTATCATGTAAAATCTTAGGAAATACTTCCAAAAGAGGGGTAAAATAACTAATTGTCCTTATGCATGTTGTAACTATTGCCTAGCAGGTTTATTTCATGCTGTTTAATTTAGTCCAAGAACTTAAACATCTAATGTATTGCTTTCTTTTCCCACAGATTCTACCAGCCTTGTGTGTGTTGATATACCACACTGATATTAATGTAAGTGATACCAGACTTGCATTAGGGAAAATTATCAGTCTTTGGGGACTGTGTATTCTCCGATTTGATGAATTTTACTGCTAACAGGATTTCACGTGTAGACTTGCATTATGATTGAGGAAATTTGAGCACAGAACCTTAGGTCTGTGAAAGCGCAAGAGTTCCAGGATATATCCAGTGTACTGAACACCCACTGGCACAAGAAGTATCGTCAAATGGAGCTTAGACTTTTTAGAGTATCCCTTCAGTATCTATCAAGTTTTAGAACTTGTGCATCAGCTAATGTTGTTCATTCCATCTGTGACACTGAGTATTTTATTGTTGACACTATTCTCCCATCATTCAACAGCTGGTAGAGAGCAGATGTGTTGGTAGTTGAGAGGATAAAAGAGATCAGGCTGGAAATTCAGGGGAATCCTCAGGATATTGTGCTCCCTGGCTAGCATTCTGTTTTGAGCGCTGATGGAGAAAATAATTTTCCTGTTGAGTTCTGCCTGAGCTAAGACCATAGCACCAGAGATTGCTCAGCTGTGCAGAACAGAAGAAGAAAGTTCAGGAGGGAAATAGTTATAGGTGTTTCTGTAACTGGGCAAGAATCTATGGATTTGGAAGCAAGTCGAAGAGAGTATGGTCCTTTCCTGCTGCCAAGGTAAAGGGTAAACTAGAGAAAATTCTTAAGAGGAAAGGTGAACATCCAAATGTTATGATGCAAAATAAATGCAATGCAGGGGTAGAACATGGAAGGATTTGCTGCAGGCAGATTTTTAGGAAAGGAACTAAGAAATAGAACTTCAAATTGAGAACTTCATTATCGTTCTCAGTGACACATACTAGTAAGTACGGAAATAGGAGGATTATACAGATAAATTAATGGCTGGAACGATAATGCAGACTTCTGGGTCAGTGCAGTCATTCTCAGGGATTTGTGCCTTTATTGGCTGGTTTATTTATATCATTATGGCAGATTTAAACCAGTTTGGAAAGTGGATGGCTCTTTTTCTGGTAGCATGATGTAACGGGTTCTATAGGAATCGGTGCTGCGGCCTCAATTGTAGAAATGATTGTGTAAACACACTTTTAGTGTGCTAAATTTGCTGATGACAAAGCTGGGTAGGAAAGTTGTGAAGAAGACATTACAGAGGGTAACCTGCAGTTTAAGTCTATTGGCAAACATCTGCTAAATTGATAAAATCTACAGACAGTATGCAGCTAACTAGAGTAAACTTTTTATAGAAATGAAAAGGAAAATTAGAAAAACAGGGGACAAAAACTTGACAGGTAAAATCCAAGCAAGTACTCTGAGGTTAGTTAAACAGAAAAGTAGCAAATGTTATCAATGAAAGAGATATTTCAATTAGAGAGCTTCAACAAAGCAAGGGAATATATGATGACTGGTAGGACCTTGGTGTTCTTAAAGGTAGCAAAATAGATTAGCAAGGTGACTAAAAAGGTATACAGCATGCTCTCCTTTATTGGATGCTGAATTTTAGAGTAGCCAGGTTATACAGTGAATGTGTACAACAGTAGTTAGGTCACAGCTTGAGCATTATGTAATGCAATTGCACTGTGGAAGAGATTTGAGGACCATTACTGGAACAGTTAGTTATGAAGACAAATTGGATGGACAAACAAAGGAGGCTTAAAGGGACAGTTAATTGAGGTACAGGTAGTCCCCGAGTTACGAACGTCCGACTTACGGACAACTAGTACTTACGAACCAAGGAAGGAGAACGCCATCTGCCATTTTAAGCCATTGCCATTGACACTGTGTTGAGGGTTTAACTTTGTATTTGGCTTAAAATTTTCTTAGTAAAATTCACCATGACCCTGCCTGCCCCCACCCCCCCACCATTCTAGTCGGCTGGTGGAGCAGTGAGATCAGCGCCAGGCTTGAGAATGGAGGTTCCCGAGTTTGATCCAGTGCCAGACCGCTCCCGTGCCGGGTTGATGTCGATCCAGTGATTCCCGTACCACCCGTGCTGGGTTGATGTCGAGCTCGCAACTCAACCTTGTAAAAAAAAACCTGCCACCTCCAGTTTAAATTCCCACGAGGAATATTGTGGAGGATCAAATACCCAAACCCAGCACAGCCCCCACTTGTCCCATTTAGCCCATCTCAGTGCGTGGTCCTTAGGACCCAGCGGACCTCGGGAGCCGGCAGGGCTCGGGACCCGCCGCCAACAGTGTTTCTGTTCCATTGACGGGAAGCGATCGCGATTGAAAATAAAGTGGAAATAATAAAGTGTTTGGAAAGAGATGAAATGCCATCGGTCATTGGAAAAGCGTTAGGCTACAGTCTCAACGATCGGAACAATTTTAAAGGATAACAGATAAAGTGAGCATGTGAAGGCCCTGCCCTGATGAAAGCTACAATTATTACTAAGCAACGCAGTGGTTTAATTATTGGAATACATATGTTTCTTAAGTATTTTAAGAAAAAATATATTAAGGAAAAAAAGGTAAAATATATACTATATACTAAGACAAACGTTTGACGCTAAATAATACCGGATGTACTTGTTCCGACTTAAAGGCGGACTAAGGAACGGAACTCATACGTAACCCAGGGACTGCCTGTATTTAAAATTAGGACATATAGTAAATAGGAATTGCCCGTTTCCCTTGATAATAAGATTAAAAATTGAGGGTCTCTGATTTGAAGTAAATAGAAGGATTAGAGGCGAGGATATTTTTTGACCACCAGGATGGTGGGAATTGTATGGATTTCAGTCCCTCAAAGGATGGTAGAAATGGAAAACTGTACCACATTTTAAAAAGTGCCCGCCATATATTTGAAGGCATGGGACCTGCAGGGCTATGGTGCAAGTGCTGAAAGGTGGGATTATTAAATTTATGTGGGTATTTTCCATTTGATGTCTCAAGAAATTATTGGACTTTTAACTATTGAAAGCTGCAGGGATTGATGGAAACAAACAGGAACATTTCAACCAACCTGCAATTGGCTGAGCTTTTAGCCATTCCCCCTCTGCCAACCAGAAGTGAGGCCTTCTTTGTAGTAGAGTATTGAGTTATTTAACATCCACAGTCATTAATGTTCTGTCAAGTAGTTTATTTTGTAGAGATGAAATACACTAATGTTCCATCTTGCTACAGTCACATTGTACTTGTGGCCCAGAAATGGACCATTTACCTACCAGCTATTCTTGGTGACGCTCTGTGTGAGACCCTTCTTATTTATTATTTTCATTGTAAATATACCATTTTTTATCAATGTATGTACTTAACATCCTGTTAAATGCAGTCAATTCATTCATATCATGAGGTAGTACAGGTTACAACTTCATAACTGAATGAATTTTCCCTATTGGCAGTGTTAAGCTTTTGTTATTTTGATGAGATCTAATTATTTCTTTTAATATATTCAAGATACTTGTGGATACAGTCTGGGCTTTGTCCTACCTGACAGATGGAGGTAATGAACAAATACAGATGGTGATCGACTCGGGTGTGGTGCCTTTCCTTGTTCCACTTCTAAGTCACCAAGAGGTCAAAGTTCAGGTAAGAAAGCATGATAAAGATTACACTGTCCAAATGAACAGTAGAAGTGAAAAAAAATGAACAAACTATTTTTGACTACTATGAGTGCAGGTTATATTTTTCTGTAAAGACTTTCTCCCCTTCCTTATATTTTTCTTTTGTTATTACAGCCTTAGTGTAAGTACTTAATTTCTCATATTGGTTGAGTCTTAAATACTGTGGGTTAAATACAGTGACATAACAGGGTGTATTGTAGGAATTTTCCTTTTGTGGGCTGAGTGCACAGGGTGTGGATAATTCTTTTGTTCTCAGTGGTAATGCACTTTCTTCTACAGATTGTATTGATATGTAAAATGACCTTTATGTTTGAGATCAGTTACTAAGGGTGGAAGAGAGAGAAAACAGCACCTTGCTTCTTAATCACAGCTCAAGTTAATCTGCATAGGGGAATGTTGGGAAATGTGTGGTGGGAATAATAATGATGAAGTAACCGTAATAATTCAGAACAAGAATTGTTTTTAAAAATAGTTAAAATCAATAATTACAAAGCTTGTAATTTTATTGAGCAAGTTAAATAACTATGCATAAGATTAGTATGTCATTATCTGTTTTCCCTCTTGCATACAGACAGCTGCCTTGAGAGCAGTCGGCAACATAGTGACGGGTACAGATGAACAGACACAAGTTGTTCTGAACTGTGATGTACTATCACACTTTCCCAATCTCCTGACCCATCCTAAAGAGAAGATCAACAAGGTAAAAAGAGAACTGACATTTTGGCACTGCTGATGGCATCAGTCTTGTGACAGTGACAAGATGTAGTTAGTATACTGTTATGTTAGCATTAACAACATTTCATTTGGTGGATCTCAAATTGTTGCCACTTTCAGCAGTTGGAGATTTGGTCATTCTGACGGTCTCAGTTTGTTTCTTTTCTTTTGGCGAAGAAGGACCTCTTTTTCCTCTTGCAGTTCTTAACAGTTGTTGACATGGATAGATTTACTTATCCCTTCTCTCCAAAAAGTCTTTTCTCCCCCTCCCTTCCTGTAACATCGCTGACAGCATTTTAATATTCTCCTCTCAATTTCCCTTAATCTAAAGCCTGAGTTCACTTTGCCAAATTGAGCTGAGTGTAGTGCATGTTTATTAAATGCATTTGAAAAATGTGAGTCCATGAGGCTTAGTGAAATGTCAACATCATGAAATTGATCACCGCTATAATCCGTAACTTTATAGTCCTGCAAATGCATCACTATACCATTGCTGGATTTACACTGGTTCAGTGAAGAATGTGGAAGGACATGCAGCACCACGATTACCTAAAAGTAGGGTGAAGCTGCAGGACACCAGAAGTGGGCTGCAGTAGAAATTGTTAAACAATCACTGTACAGAAACTCTTTAGTCCTGCCACGTGTACTTGTGAACGGTAGCAAACAAACAGAATGTGGTTCCAGCGCTGAGTCTCAGGGCTGCATATGATGATATAAATGTACTTTGATAATAAATTTACTTTGACCACAAATATGGAAATGTTGTAGTTGAATATTCATACTTTCTGGACACATTGGATCTGCTAAGACTTTAACAACAGACCATACCTAATCATCCAACGTCCAAAACTAGTGTCTTTCTCACTACCCTGTATCTGCTGCACGTCCGTTGGTTGCTGCTTGGTTTCACATAGTGCTTCGTGTCTAGAACCTGTGTGAGAATAGCTGAGATCATTGGAGATCGAACTTTGGAAGCCCTTTGAATCTTATCATGCTAGTATGCATGTACCTAATCTGCAAGAAATTATTGGTTGATTGGTGAACGGAATCCATAGTTGATATTTTGTACAAATTGTTTTTGGCAGGAGGCAGTGTGGTTCCTCTCCAACATCACAGCAGGAAACCAGCTGCAAGTGCAAGCTGTGATAGATGCTGGTTTGATTCCCATGATTATTCATCAGCTGGCGAAGGTAAGCAAAAAGATGAGAACTTTGCATAGATTCGGTTTTAACTTGAAACTAAATAATGGGAATATTTTAATTAAATAAAATTAGTAAATTAATTTATTAATGTCATATTAGTGCACTGGGGTAGTACTAGAGAAAACAATAACAGAATGCAGAATAAAAAATTTAAAGTTACAGAGATGTTCAGTGCAGGCAGACAATAGGTTATAATGAGGTAGATTGTGAGGTGAAGAGTCCAGCATATCATATTAGAGACCACTCATTAGACTTATAACAGTGGGTTAGAAGCTATCTTCGAGCCTGATGGTACCTGCTTTCAGGCATCTGTGTCTTCTGCCCGGCAGGAGGGGTGAAAAGAGAATGCCTGTGGTGAGTGGGGTCTTTGATTATACTGGCTGCTTTGCCAAGTCAGCAAGAGATGTCTGCAGAGCCCATTGGAGGCTGGTTTCTCTGATGTTATGGTCACAGACAGAGCAGTTGACATACCAAGCCATTATGCATCCAGATAGAACGCTTTCTATGGTGCATCAGTGAAAATGGCTGAGGGTCAAAGGGGACGTGCCAAATTTCTTACAGCCCAAATCTGGAGTCTTCAGCATGCAGTCATCTTTTGTGGCCTGATCTAGAATGGCAGGATATTGTGCTCAAGTGGTTTGGGTGAAAGTGTTTCACAAATACACTTTATAATAGTGTTAAACTAAATGCAAATACTCACCATCTTTTATATATCCTGCAAAGATGAACGTAAATTTGGGAAACTGGTCATGTGAATTTGCCATCTGCAGAGCTGCAGGCATCTTCTACCATGTTGGAACTCAGTTCACAACCACATTTCTAACTAATGAGCTGTTCAGGTTACAAGCAGTTCACAGGAACTGGACCCTATCCTGCAGGTGATCTGTACTTGAATTTCTTTTTTGCAGTTTTAACTTATTTTACTTTGGGACTTAGTTCTGTTAGTATAATGTAAGAACCTGATGATATGAAGTGAAGTAAAAGTTTTCTTCATTGTAGACTGCATTTGCACAGCATTTTCATTTTCCACTTGACCATCAGTCTGTTTCTTTGTCGAAGCATTCATAAAATAGAACCCTTAATTAAACTCTAATTTATTTGAATGTTGAGAGTCAATAGTTTGAAATGGTTACTGAGGCTGCATTTTTGTTAATGGTGCAGTGAAAGTTGAGTTGCGCTTTGTTTCACTGCAGGGAGATTTTGGAACTCAAAAAGAAGCTGCGTGGGCGATCAGTAACTTGACAATTAGCGGCAAAAAGGAGCAAGTAAGTGAAAAATACTTCTGCAGTCAAAGAATCATGACTTTCACTCGTTTTTACCTTTTTGCCATTCCCTTTTTATTCATTCCCTTTTTTACAGATCCTAATTTTACATAGTATCACTAATTTGTGAGCTAACTCTAGCACAGAAGAAGTTCTCCTATCCTCTACCATTAATCTTTTGGTGGCAGTATTGTATTGTTGCTTTAGCTATTTTTCTGGGTTTTGCTTATCACAGGCACCAAAATCAGATATTTTAACTTCCCTTGTAAAGAAAGCCAAGTGTATGTGGGTCAAAGCTCAAGTGTCTCTTCCCAGGTGCATTGTAGTTAATCTATATTGCTCTGCTTCTGAAAATATAACACTGAAATCAGGTGTGATGCCTAATTAGATGTATGTATAATCATAGCATTATGTTTTTGCTTTTATGCTCAGTTCTCCTATTTAAAGATATCAGTCTGTAATTGGAGGTACATTACTTTCTGGTTCAACCACTAATAACAGTACAGCTTCTTGTCCATCCCTTGGAAAGGAATAAACAGTCGACATTCTAAGCTGAGAACTTCCATCAGTCCTGATGAAGGGTCTCAGCCTGAAAAGTTAACAGTTTATTCCTTTCCATAGATGCTGCCTAACCTACTGAGTTTCTCCAACATTTTGTGTGCGTTCCTCTGGATTTCCAACATTGGCAGATGTTTATTGTTACCCATTCTAGAACTTGACCAATCAGGAATTCAGCCTTTATCTTAAATACACACAATGCTTGGCCTCCACAACCATCTGTGCAATGAATTCCATAGATTCACAACTCTTTGGTAGAAAAGGTCCTTCTTTACTTCCGTTACAAATGGACTTCCCTTTATTCTGTGGCTGTGCCCTTGGATCCTCAACTCTTCTACTAATGGAACCTACCTCTCCATGTCCACTCTTTGCTTTTCAGTACCCACTAGGTTTAAATAAGAACTGGTCCCCACCCCCATCTTTCTGAACTCGCAGAGAGACCAAACACTTCTGATTGCATTAAGCCTTTCACTTCACCTGAACCTCCTATGGAACCTCTTCTGATTCCTCTGGAATTAATGAGGGTCAAGGGAAATAATTTGAAAGTGCCATTTATAAATGAGTTGGTCTAAAATATTAAACATAAATGTTTATCTTTTGTTCTAGGTTGAGTATCTTGTACAGCAAAATGTAATCCCGCCTTTCTGCAATTTACTGGGAGTGAAAGATACTCAGGTAGTGCAGGTTGTGCTTGATGGACTGAACAATATCCTAAAAATGGCTGGAGAAGAAGCAAGCACAATAGCAGAAGTGATAGAGGAATGTGGAGGTAATTTTCAGAGCTTGATTTTCTCATTCAGATCCATTTCAGTTTTAGCTGTGTTGTTCTTAATCATTTAACTGAAAATGTGTAAGTCTAGATTGTAGATGAATTGTTATGTAAGTTTGTGCTCCATTAGCAATCCAAAATTGGCTATAATCTTCACAATTGTTTCAATGACATCTAATTTTTCTTTCTCTAGGTCTGGAAAAAATAGAAGCTCTGCAACAGCATGAAAATGAAGAGATTTATAAACTAGCGTATGAAATAATTGATCAGTACTTCTCCGGTGACGATGTAAGTAGAAAATAATGTTCTTCCACAAAGTTGGTTTAGCTTGTAGGTAGTTTGATTTCAAGGGAAATGTGTTCTTCAACTGCATAAATGTGTATCTCACCTTCTAGCACTGAGATCAGAATTTGCGTGTTTTATACGTGTTGGGTCCTGGTTTTGCTTTGCTTATGACACAGACTAGTGAGGTTTTATGAAGTGAAATTTCTTATGGGGTTCTTAGTCTATGAAATTATTGTTTCTAGATAGTTGCATATGCTTCATTGTGGAGTATATTTGAGAGAGACAAAGAAGTTACTTAATAATAAGGGAATCAATTATGTAACGTTCTCCTTCGGGTGTAACGAAACGCCGAATTTAACGTCCGGATAAACCACAGTTAATAAGAACCAGATCGCAGTAAGATTAACCATTTACTGTTCACTCTTCACATTAACATATGGTGAAAACTGTTGATAAAACAATACAGGATTGATACAGTATTTGTTCCTTCCTTAATATCACATTTCAAGTGTAAATACTTGCAAAGGTGACTATAACTACATTACACTAAGGTGCAGTATACAGGGAGAGTTTACCTGCTCCATTCACTACTTTAAATACACTTCCATGCAAACTATCCGCGACTCTTTAACTAACGAAAGCATAAACATTATCTACCGTCGTTACCTCTAACAGGATCAGCATTAACATCTTAGTTCAATATATCGATTATCTATTAACTTACAGCGTTGCTCTCACTGTGATTTCTCATGCCTGCAAAACTGCTTGTGCTCAGGTGAGCCTCGTGGAAAGCCCCCACCCTCGCGCTGATTTCAAACCGGTGTTTTCCCACAAGACGCGGCGAAACCGGATGTGACGTCATCGCATGCCGATATATTTTACATGCAATGAATACACTTTAAACACTTCTAATTCTAACTAGAAAATACTATTGAATGAATTACTAAGCGAAAATATTATAAACTAAATAACTGTCGTAAAGACAGCACACTCCCCGCTTGACCTTCGTAAGGTCACAATGAGCAGAGTACAAAACTTAGTCTCTTAATCAGTCATTGGGTAGAAGTAGAATAACTTCTGTAACTGGCCTTTGGTAAATTTTCACATCGCCTTGGTCGGTAGTCTTCAATTCGATCTTCCTGACATGTCCATCCTCGCTAGGGAATGTAGCAGTGATTCTGGCCGTTGGCCAGCTGTTGCGGGTGGCTTGCTTGTCCCTGAGCAGGACTAAGTCTCCAACTTGAAGATTCCTACGGGGTTCTGTCCACTTTCGTCTCTGTTGCAACGAGGGTAGATATTTCTGTCTCCAGCGGGACCAGAACTGATTTGCCAGAGCCTGGACTTGTCTCCATTGCTTTGTGTACAAATCCTTGTCTGAGAAGTCTCCTGGTGGAGGAGGTGCTCCTGCCTTCTGCGTAAGGAGCGTTGATGGCGAAAGTATAAAGGGGTTTTCTGGGTCAGAAGACACAGGTAGGAATGATTGTGCATTTATAATGGCTGTGACCTCTGCCATTAGGGTGCACAGTACCTCGTGGGCCAATCGGGTGCGTTGCTGCATCTCAGGTTTCCTTTTCCGGGTTTTCCGTAAGGACGTGAACCGTTTGACTGCCTGCTCTTTGTTATCTGGTGAGCGCTGGCGTGGTTCTCTGATTGGCAATGGGGCAACCCCATTATTTGCTTCATCTCTGAAGACCTTGGTGTCTTTGATTTTTAAAGAAATGGTATCTTGAGCTGATTGTGCAAGTTTGTTGTCATACTTCGTTAGAGCGAAGACTGACTGGCCCAGCGACTCGTCGCTTGCCTCGCGCTTGTTAACGCCTTGTTGTGCTTCCTTGATGCACGGGACACTCGGGCAGGGTTGAAAGATTGAATGGCGGCCACTCTCTAGCACATTGGTCTTGAGTGTGTTAACCATCGGTTTGTGTACGTCACCGAGACACACCTCTCCTATCACCACCCAGCCCAGATCCAGACGTTGCGCGAAGGGGGCGTTGAGTGGTCCATTGATCTGCTGCCTAACCTTGTGTACCTGGATAACATCTTTTCCTAATAGCAGGAGTATTTCCGCTTTCGGATCCAGTTCTGGGATGTGTTTGGCGATGTGGTGGAGATGCGGCTGGTGTAGCACCGCACTTGGTGTCGGGATCCCAGCGCGGTTATTCATGATTTCATTGCACTCTAAGAGCGGAGGGAGACAGATGACGACTTTACCATCCAGGGACTCGATCTGGATGCCTTCTGCCTTCCTTCCTTGGGTTTCCATGTTGCCTGAGCAAGTTTTGAGGTAGTATGGGAACCGCTCACTCTCAATGTTGAACAATTTAAAGAACTCTGGACTGACTAGTGAACGATTGCTCTGATCATCCAGAATCACATAGGCTTTGATGGCCTTGTCTTTGGCTCCTTTAGGGTACACCTTAGTGAGGCAGATCTTGGAACAAGAACGACTTGACTGAGCTTGACCGCAAACTTCTGTACAGTTCGTGCTGACAGCTATTGACCTAGAGTGAGCCTCTCCCTCCCCGCCGTCCTGTTGTGGGGGTGAAGGAGCGCTCTCGGTTTGTGGTGACAGGTCGGGATGCATGGCCTCGACGTGATCTGGGCTGCCACATTCCGGACACTTCACGGCGATCGTACACTCTCTGGCGAGGTGAGAGGTTGAGGAACAGCATCTAAAACATATTCTTTTCTCCTTGAGAAGAGCCGTCCTCTCTTCAAGGGGTTTTTCCCTAAACATTCTGCATGCTTTCAGGGGGTGAGGTTTGTTATGCAATGGACAATACTTGCCAGGGTCGTTGTTAGTTGTAAGGGCTTCGGTCTTGAGCACTGACACGGGTTTATCAATGTTGAAAACATTCGAAACGGATCTGCCTGGCTTGGTGTAAATCGAACTGCTTCCTGGACCTACAAGGCTAGGGTCGTTTCGCCTCTTCGCCTCCTTGCACACAAACCTAGCGAGGAGCTCAAAGGGAGGAAATCGACCATCGTGGTCTTCCTTGTACTCTGAGGCAACAGTCAGCCACTTGTCCTGCAGCCCAAATGGAAGTTTGTCCACAATTGGTCTAATCCCGGATGGAGTATCTAGGAATACTAAACCAGCTGAATAGCCATCTTCTTTGGCGCCTTGGATCTCCATGAGTAAATCTCCGAATTCTCTTAACTTAAAGTGATCTTTGGCTGACACCTTAGGAAAGTTTCCCAGACGTCGATATAGCGCCGCTTCAATAATGTCGGGGGCCCCATATCTCTCCCAAAGTCTCTCCCACGCTTCGCTTAAGGCTAGCTCAGGTTTGTTGATGTACACTGAACGCATGCGTCTCACCTGGTCGCGTGATTCTTTCCCCAGCCATTTCGCCATAAGGTCCAACCTTTGGGTTGCACTGAGCTGGACCCCGTCAATCACGTTGGTGAATGTGGAGAGCCAAGCACGGTAATTTTCGGGTTTATCGTCAAACTGGTACAGTCCCGAAGTGACGAGATCCCGTCGTGCTAAATACTGCAGCGTGGGATCGGCTGCAAGCGGCATGCGGGCTGGAGAAGTACGTTGGCGCCCGTATGACTGAGAACGCACGTTTCTCATGGAATTTGCCATCCTGGATTCAACCTCCGCGTCTCTTCGCATCGAACTTTGTAACTTTGGTGTCAAAGTATATCGGTTGTCAGCTCTTTCATTCTTGACTTCATCGCGGGGCCGCGAGGGTAAATTCTCTTCCTCGTAGCTGGGGAAGTTATCGAATAGGTATGGAGAGGGGAGACGAGCCTGCCTGTCTGCTTGATATTGTACATAGTCGCTCGTGCGTTCCAGTCTGGTCCTTTCCAAAGCAGAACTTGTTTCGGTCAGATCACGCGACCCTTCAGCTTCTTCTATGTACTCTGCTTCCACCCTGGCAGCTTCTCCTTCTCCTTCTAGCTGCAGCACATGCAACTCTGTCGATATTTTTGTCATTTCCAACTGGGTTTCGGCTTCTCTGGCGGCCTCTTCTCTTTGGCAGCCTTTTCGGCTTCTTTGGTGGCCAGTTTCATTTTCAAAACTGCCTCTTGTTTGGCGTAATGCAGTCGCACCTTGGCGGCTTCTGCCTTGGCTCTTGCCTGTGTGGACTTACTTGATGTCGTTCTACTGCCCTTGTCGCTGGGCGCCATCGACTTGATCCCGGATCGAGCTGACATTGCAGCACTTGGAACACCTGATAACGCCTGGGTGGGCTTACTTGATGTCGGTTTACTGCCCTTGTCGCTGGGCGGCGTCGACTTGATGCTGGATTGAGCTGACATTGCAGCACTTGAAACACCTGATAATGCCGCTTTTTCACTGTAACGTTCTCCTTCGGGTGTAACGAAACGCCGAATTTAACGTCCGGATAAACCACAGTTAATAAGAACCAGATCGCAGTAAGATTAACCATTTACTGTTCACTCTTCACATTAACATATGGTGAAAACTGTTGATAAAACAATACAGGATTGATACAGTATTTGTTCCTTCCTTAATATCACATTTCAAGTGTAAATACTTGCAAAGGTGACTATAACTACATTACACTAAGGTGCAGTATACAGGGAGAGTTTACCTGCTCCATTCACTACTTTAAATACACTTCCATGCAAACTATCCGCGACTCTTTAACTAACGAAAGCATAAACATTATCTACCGTCGTTACCTCTAACAGGATCAGCATTAACATCTTAGTTCAATATATCGATTATCTATTAACTTACAGCGTTGCTCTCACTGTGATTTCTCATGCCTGCAAAACTGCTTGTGCTCAGGTGAGCCTCGTGGAAAGCCCCCACCCTCGCGCTGATTTCAAACCGGTGTTTTCCCACAAGACGCGGCGAAACCGGATGTGACGTCATCGCATGCCGATATATTTTACATGCAATGAATACACTTTAAACACTTCTAATTCTAACTAGAAAATACTATTGAATGAATTACTAAGCGAAAATATTATAAACTAAATAACTGTCGTAAAGACAGCACAAATTATTTATTTACCGGTGAAGCATTTATGGAAAGATATCTGGAACTTCAGTTACACTATTTGTTGGCATAATGCTTTTCTTTGTTTTTCTTGTTGCCCTGTTAGCAAGTCTGATTCTCTAGCACCGTCAATTAGACCTTTTTAATATGTGATTGCTGGCAGTTCTGTGTAACTGAGCCTAATTCAGAACATTAAATTTGGATCATGTATGTCTTCCACAGATGCACATGGCTGGGAACCCTGGCCATTTTAGCCCAACCCTAGGGACATCCGTGGCAGCTGTAGTATTCTTGCTGATGAGGTCACTAGCTTGCCTAATCTAGGGATCAAAGCAGGATGTTTCAGAATCCACTTTTCAGCAACTAAATAGGTGAACTCATTGAGAGCGTGTGCATGGAAAGGAGTAAGAAGGAATTTTTGCTTAATTCAGTTTTCTTTGTTTTTATCCCTGCATCATGATTGAATTGCACTGTGCTTTATGTTCTACTGGGTGCAGTAGACTGGATCCTTTTATGTTTACCTAATGAGGAGCTGAACAATCAGATTTGAAATTCTCTGTTTTCTTTTTCTCCCCCCTCAGTCTATGCTGAATGAGCTGACAGTCAAATAGTGCAGTCAGAGTTTGCAGGTTAACGTAACTCTGGAGTTATAAGTCCTGGTACATCTCATCTCAAAGTTTGTACAAACCCCATTTCCAGAAAAGTTGGGATATCTTCCAAAATGCAATGAAAACAAAAATCTGTGATATGTTAATTCACGTGAACCTTTATTTAACTGACAAAAGTACAAAGAAAAGATTTTCAATAGTTTTACTGACCAACTTAATTGTATTTTGTAAATATACACAAATTTAGAATTTGATGGCTGCAACACACTCAACAAAAGTTGGGACAGAGGCATGTTTACCATTCTGTTACATCACATTTCCTTTTAATAACACTTTTTAATCATTTTGGAACTGAGGATACTAATTGTAGTAGATTTGCAATTGGAAATTTTGTCCATCCTTGCTTGATATAAGACTTAAGCTGCTCAACAGTCTGTGGTCTCCGTTGTCTGATTCTCCTCTTCATGATGTGCCATACATTTTCAATAGGAGATAGGTCTGGACTGGCAGCAGGCCAGTCAAGCACACGCACTCTGTGTCTGCAAAGCCACGCTGTTGTAGCCCGTGCAGAATGTGGTCTGGCATTGTCCTGCTGAAATAAGCATGGATGTCCTGGGAAGAGACGTCGCCTTGATGGCAACATATGTCTCTAAAATCCTAATATACGCCTCATAGTCAATGGTACCTTCACATACATGCAACTCACCCATGCCGTGGGCTCTGATGCACCCCCATACCATCATAGATGCTGGCTTTTGCACCTTTCGCTGATAACAATCAGGATGGTCGTTTTCATCTTTGGCACGGAGAACTTGACGCCCGTTTTTTCCGAAAACTAGCTGAAATGTGGACTCATCTGACCACAGCACACAGTTCCACAGTCTTTCGGTCCATCTGAGATGAGCTCGGGCCCAGAGAACTCGCCGATGTTTCTGCATAGAGTTGATGTATGGCTTCCTCCTTGCGTAATACAGTGTCAAGTTGCATTTCTGGATGCAGCGACGGACTGTGTTAAGTGACAATGGTTTTCCGAAGTACTCCTGAGCCCAGGTGGCTATAATTGTCACAGTAGCATGACGGTTTCTTAGGCAGTGCCGCTTGAGGTCTTGAAGATCACGCGCATTCACAGTGGTTTCCGACCTTGCCCTTTACGCACTGAGATGTCTCTGAATTCTCTGAATCTTTTCACAATATTATGTACTGTAGATGTTGAGAGACCTAAATTCTCTGCAATCTTGCATTGGGAAATGTTCCTTTTGAACTGACTAACAATTCTCTCACGAATTTTGTCACAAAGGGGTGAGCCACGACCCATCCTTGCTTGGAAAGACTGAGCCTTTGATGGATGCTACTTTTATACCCAGTCATGATACCTCACCTGCTACCAATTAGCCTGCTTAATGTGGAGTCTTCCAAACCAGTGTTACTTGAATATTCTGTGTACTTTTCAATCTTATTTTAAATCTGTCCCAACTTTTGTTGAGTGTGTTGCAGCCATCAAATTCTAAATTTGTGTATATTTACAAAATACAATTAAGTTGGTCAGTAAAACTATTGAAAATCTTTTCTTTGTACTTTTGTCAGTTAAATAAAGGTTCACGTGAATTAACATATCACAGATTTTTGTTTTTATTGCATTTTGGAAAATATCCCAACTTTTCTGGAAATGGGGTTTGTAGATAGCATGTCTGGCACTAATGGTGAGATGTTAATCTTCCCAATAATGAAACTTGATTTTCTTATATATTTGACCTGGTCTTTCAAGCTATCTGGTTGCAAATGAATATTAACTTTTGCTCAGTATAGTAGTGTATTCACTCCTTTGGATATTACTTTTAATAACTGCTTAGATTTCTTGTTTCATAGTGGCTATTTGATTGCAATCAGTGTTCAGGTTAAATGCTGCTGCTTTAACTCAAAGTCATGGTTTGTAGCTGCCGATGGAGATCTTAATATTCCCAAGTATTAATGTTTCCTGTGAGTAAATGGAGTTAGATAGAAAGAAAGCATAATTTCTGTATTAAAGTTTGACATACTTAATTTAAGTTTCTTCTTCAGTTACTTTACTAATTTGCAAAGTATATTCTAGTGTTTGTTACATCTAATGCTCATTAATTCCATTTCTCAATAGATTGATGAAGATCCAAGTCTTCTTCCTGAAGCAACTCAAGCTGGAACTTTCAATTTCGATCCATCAGCGAACCTTCAAACGAAGGAGTTCAATTTCTAAGCTGAGAAGATGCTGTAGCTTCCCTGTCCCTTGCCTACCCAAAACAGCAAAAAAATTCACCAAGCAGGAGTGTGATGGAGGCTCGAGAGACATCTGCGCATCTCATTTGATGCTTTTTGAAAAGTCTAATTATCAATCACTCAGCAATTGCCAAAATCTGCTACCACACGGATTGTTGACACGTGTGCATGATTCTTGTGAGCCCATGAGTAACTATCATATCAGAAAACAAGAGTAATCCCAACATCGCCTGTGATTCTACCTTTTCCTCCTTGGTCCCCGAGTCCTGTGACAGTAATAGCAGTCTCACTTACAACGTTGCACATTAGACACACAAGATAGTTGCTCTCTACATAGAACAGGAAGATTTCTGAATGATTAGGTATTTATTAATGGGACTTGAAGCAAGAGTTGGCTTTGACATGTGAAGTAGGTTTTTTAGAAGACTTTACCTTGTGGCTTACAGTAGAAGGATTTGGAAATATTGTAGAAACACCATTGGTCAAAGTAGTCCTTGGATGAATTGAAATCAGGATTTTTATTTTTCTGGTGACTGCAAAAACGTCTTTTTACCACAAGGAGGTTAATATAAAAAAATCCTGCTTGCATCCATGTTAGATTGTTAAGCTTGCATTGCCTCTCAGACTAGGCTGGAAACTAAACTTAATGAATGGAGCCAAGTTTAATAATGACTTCTTAACAGTTTATGCAAATTCTATGAGGAAAAAACCCCTGCTGATTACTACAACCACTACTAGGAACCTGTGTTTCTTCTTCTCTACCCTGCTCTTTGGAAGTACTTAACAGATGCTGTTCATGGTGTTCTACCCACACTGCAGTTATTATTATCAATGTGACTTGAGCCTCTGCTTTAAGCTGAAAGCAAGATTCGCCCATATTTCATGTTCACATTTAGATTTTCATTCTGTTAGATAAATCCAAATCTGTGTACACAAAAGAGAAAAAAAACACTTAAAAATTAAGCATTTCATCTACTGAGAATCTTGCTTCCAACTGTTAGGTGAATCAGTATTTTCTTTAATTTCAGGTTAAGCCAATCTAGTAGAAAAAGTAAATTGCTGGACTTTTAGTGGGTTTAAACTGTGGAGCTTCCATGTTTGCAGTGATACACAGTCTTAGACAGTCTTGCATCACATATTGACCGTTCCTTACTGTGGATACTGCTGATGGCTGTGAATCAACAGCTGTTTTATTAAATCTGGTCATGGACTTGAGTGTTACTGACAAGGATCTAAAACCACACCTTTTTATCAGATGATTAGAACATTGATGAAATGTATAAAAAGGAATGTAAATCTTTATGGAGAATGTAACCTAAGCATTATATAAGCTGTAAAGAGGCTTTACAGTTCAGTATACATCTGGTCTGTTAACAACGAATGCTTTATTTACAATACTCAAGGTGCGTAGAGTGGGTTTTGCGGGTATCAGGCTAGGTGACTCCATTCAGGAATGGGGTTTGTTGCTATGATGACTGGATGTATCGGTCCCTTCCCTGCCTCTTCCACCCCAGAGTATTATTGTAAAGGGACAGCAGATTGCATTTGATTAATGTCATTATCAAGTGTGGGCAGTATCTACTGTAATTGAATTTGAAAAAATGCAATCAAAGCTCTGCTGATAAATTGTTTTTCATTGATGAACAAAATTGTGCAGGTTTATATCCATCATAATACCTTGCCACCAAGACTGAGCCACTTTAAAGATTACCATATCTTGTATCTTTAAGTGATACAAGTTCATATAAAACTGCAAGATTTTTACTTGCTAATAAAACTGTTTTAATGATACAAATAGTGTTTTGGCCTTGTTTATTTATATCCTTTTTATAAATTTTAAATTAAAATCTCTCTTTAAGGTGGCTCATTTCAGCTCTTCTGTCTGAAGAATGAGTTGGATTTCATTGTGCCTTTGTTTTTCCTATATATTTTTATGTTGTAAAATCTGCTACATATGGTAACTGCATAATATTCATTCGCACAATATAGAATTTAAAATGTTGTGTGTGTGATTTACTATGTGAAAAGATACATCATTATGCAAATTAACTATGGAATCTAAAACTAAAGCTTTTAAAAACTACCTCTTATTTTAAAGGTCTAAAAGACAAAACAATTCCACACCCCCTCCAACCACTCCCCACCCATCCACACTGTCACTTCAATTCATTTTCTGAGGTACTTGTTGATGTCCTGTTGGCAGCCCTGAAGCCACATAAGACATTTGGACTTTGCCTATCCAATCCTCCAAGCTGCTCAATTCAATCTTACTTGCAATTATCTGGAGATTTGAAAAGGGCTGTCTCTATGAGGAACTCATTTTTAGAAAATGCTTATCCAAATTATCAGGAACTTCCATTTAAACATTATTATTAGTCTGAAAGGCTCCATGGTATGTATTCAGTAGGACCATGAAGATTGAAGCATAGTAACCTCTGAGATGAAGGTCAGCAAATTTCAGAGAGAAAAGAGATCATGTATATTTTACTCACAGAGTGTAAGTGTAAGGTTCCTGTCGTGGACTTATTTACACGGGGAAATGCAGAGTGTTTGGGATGATGAGCTACATGCCAACTGGAAAGACTTGGGTTTTCCTTTACTACAGTACTTGGGCTTTTGTTTTCATTATATATATTTTGGAGGATAAATTTGACTGTGCTGCTTCCAGCTACCAGATGGACTGGAGTATGTTTGCTAGGGACGAACATATGTGCCACGTGCTTAATGTAGAGAATCCACACGTAGCTTTTTAGAGATTGTTGAGAAATGCCAGTGTTAGGCCTGACCTTTTTATTTTTGCATTTCTGAACATGCAAGGGTTTGTAAGTTATTTAAAGTCATTAAAATAATTGTACTAATTTCCTTAATTCCATTAGTGATTTTTTTTAAGCAGCAATTTTTTAAAATGAAGTTGCCATGTACAGAGAATGGACATATCATCAACTTTTCTTACTTACTTACTCCCCATTACATCACTGGCATTCAGGGCCTCAATGAAGGTCCTCCATCTCTGCTGATGTTCCGGGCTTCCTTCATCATGTCAGCAGCTCCCTCTCGGTTTGCGTTACTGTCCGTCGTACAAGTCCCGGGTGGAGACTCAGGAATACTGTCGCACTCAGATGTAGAAGGATTCTTCATTGCTGTTTCTATAACAATTTTGTTTTGCCTGTCAGGATTGTTAGCCCTGAGCAGAATCCCAGAAGCTGGAGGACCAGTGGCCCTCTTTTAGTTTGACCTGCTTGGCATGGGTGACCCTACCAAGAGCCAAAGCATAAAGTCCTGACTTAAGCCAACATAGCTCTCCGGGCCATTGAGGCATGTAAGCCTCCAAACCATGACAAGGTAGTGGCCCTCGTGGAGGATCAACTACTCATTCAAGTATAATTTGTGTAGAAATTATACTTTCAAATAAATATCCCTGTGGGACTTCATGGAAAATTAATGAACCTGAGGATATAGGATATAACATTTATTTATAACAGGTCGATACAGATAAAGCAGTGGTTGGCAAAACAAATGCTGGCAATCTGAAATAAAAACAGAAAATGCTGGAAACCTGAACATAATTACTATCCGATACATTAAACCTATCTTGTTTCAGTGAGGTTGAAAGATTTGTGTATTTATCATTTTCTGTTTTGTATTGCATATATCACAGTTAATTACAATATTATCTTTCATTATTTTCTTGTTCATTGTTGATTTCAACCCACAACATGATGACACAGTACATACTAATAAAGGTGATCCTGTTCAGCGTTTTAACATTTTCCAGGCCGAGGTTCATGTTCACACAAAATGTACAAAAATTATAAGTTGTAGCTGAAGATGATCACTGAAAAAGTTTTTATTTTCTCTTTGTAACATTTGAATAGAGATTCTTTATGTAAACCATTAATTTGAAAATTCAGTGTGTTGGTTAATCAATTTTTTTCTTCCTCTGGAATTGAAAACCTCTTGATCCCTGTTCTGTTTGATTAGCTGGTCCCAATTTAGCACAACAATAGAGCTTGACATCCTGGTCTCCTGGCTAGGAAAGGTGGGTCCGGGTAAATCCACCAGGGTGACCATGAGCACAACTAACCCTCGAGCAGATTATACAGCTGGGATTTAGTCAGGATTGATTTTGTTGTAGGTATTGCCATTGATAGAGCAGCTTGCACCTCTCACTGTTGTGTTTATGTAAAGACTGGTTACAGCATATCTTTGTTTAATAAAGTCTTTCTGAAGGTGGGTCACAGAATACCATGCTGTGCAGAGCTGGTCATGAAAAGGTGTAGGAGATTTTCTGAATTGCTACTTGTATTGTGCATTGTATTGTAAAGGTAAAAAACCAGACTTATTTTTTAAAGTCCGGACAAATATTTTTCCCCTATTAAGTGTCATTGCCCCCTGTTATCCAACCAGCCAGTGGAATGGTTCCTCATGTCCACTGGGCCCGTATCTGTACTGGTTGTGTGTAAAATCCAGCTTTCCCCTCTCCTTCCTCTCTGACACTGCTGGCCCTTACTGCAAATTGGCCTCAACCACTGCTCCTTGCAGGGCATTCCAAGCCTAACGACTGGGTATATTTAAAAATCCTTGCAGTTGTTTCCTAGTTCTTGATCCCTCTACCAATAGTTACCTGTAGTTCTCAATATACTCTCTTGAAACATTCCATTTTTACTACTGCCATATCTGCTTTTAGCCTATTTCAAGAACATTCCTAGTTTCTCAGTCTATCTGTATAATTAAAGCCCTTTAGACTCCGGAATCATTTTACCAAATCTTTTCTGCATCCTTTGAAAAGCATTTGTATTTTTCTCAAAGTGTGGTGCTGAGAACTATGGTATTCCAGTTGAAGCTGAACCAGTGTTTTGTAAATGACCTTTGCCTTTAGAGCCTCTCTTTTTATAAACCCCTATTCCTTTAACCACTTTCTTCACATGCCCTATCACTTTAAAAGAAACATAATGTATATATACCCCTAGGTCCTTGTTCTTGTGCTCTGTTGAAATTGTACCCTCCAATTGACTGAGCCTCCTATTCTTCCTACCAAAGTACTTCAGGTTTCTTAGCATTAACTTTCAGCTGCCACTTTCAACCAACTTACCAGCCTGTCTTTATCATCTTGGAGTCTGTTGCCATCATTCTGTATTCATTATTCCTCCAAGTTTTGTCATGAAAATTGTGGCCTGTATTCCTAAGTCCAAATCATGAACATAAATTAAGGAATGCAGAAAAAATTTATAATTTACAGGTTTGTTATGAAATCTGTTGAAAGTTATAACCTCCCAAGTGGTTTTCTCAATTACCTGCATTAACATTGGACCAATGTGATTAGTTTGGTGAGCAACACAGTTGCCATAGATGAATTGAGTCAAAGAGCCAGTGTCCATTCTGTATAGCTATATATTAGAAAAAGAGGCTGTGATTTAAAATGTAGCAGATTTTGAAGTTTCACCTTTTCAAATTCTACGTACTACTTATCACGTTAAAGTGTTTGTTTATGCTTTTATTGCCTTTTGTACTCTATAGCTTGTGAACTTCAACCTTTTACTCTCCAAGCCCTACCCATACATCACCCCAGTCCTCTTTGACCTACTTTAAAACCAGTTTACACTGTTTCATTCTATACTTAAGTTAAATCTCTGTAGCCCTGCAAATCTAAATTGCTCCTCAAATTTAGTGGGCAGTATATGTTCTCAGCTATCATCAACGGACCTTGTCTTCTTTTAGCACCCTGGGCAGCCGCCCTCAAAATCTTTTCTTTATCCTGGTATCTTCAAAAAGAAGAAAGATAAATTGACATTGGGCAACCTGGCATTTTATCCAAGGTCTGAGTTTCCATGTTATGGTTACTCATTGTGACAGATCTTTCAAATGGGAAGGCACACACTTTCGCCCTATTGCTTTGTTCATGCAGAGTGCCCATATCTACCAAAGGGATGCTCTGTTAAAATATGTAAATCAGACAATTAATTTGAAAATTAGAAACTTGCAACAGATGTTACACAAGTAAATGTGAGTGGTTTTCAAAATTGATGAGATCCCTATCCACTCTATAATTGTAGAAAATAGTTATAAACTTACCATAACTGGTATAAAATAACCTGGTTATTTATTTTCAGAATACTTATTGAGGACGTGTGAAAAAGAGAACTTTATTACTGCAAAATAAATTCAATAACTTTTCCAAAGAAGTCAAGATAAAAAGAACATAGCAGCTGTGATGTATATAATAAATTGTCTGATGTGCTTAGATGTATTTAGAGGTATTGTTAAACATGAATAAGCAGAAAGCATATCTTAATTGAATCAGGGATTGAAACATGTAAAGAGGTGATGTGGAGCTGAAGTATTTGAATTTATTGAAGAGATTTCAAATGGCAAGGACTGAAGACATTATTATTATTATACTTTATTGTCACCAAGCAATTGATACTAGAGCGTACAATCATCACAGTGATATTTGTTTCTGCGCTTCGCGCTATCTGAAGTACAAATCGAAGTAAATATAATAAAAAAATAAATTATAAATCATAATTAGAAAATAGAAAAGTGAAAGTAAGGTAGTGCAAGTCAGGTCCGGATATTTGGAAGGTACGGCCCAGATCCGGGTCAGGATCCGTTCGGCAGTCTTATCACAGTTGGAAAGAAGCTCTTTCCCAAATCTGGCCGTATGAATCTTCAAGCTCCCGAACCTTCTCCCGGAGGGAAGTGGGACAAGAAGTGTGTTGGCTGGGTGGGTCGTGTCCTTGATTATCCTGGCAGCACTGCTCCGACAGCGTGTGGTGTAAAGTGAGTCCAAGGATGGAAGATTGATTTGTGTGATGTGCTGGGCTATGTTCACGATATTCTGCAGCTTCTTCCGGTCTTGGACAGGACAACTTCCATACCAGGTTGTGATGCACCCTGGAAGAATGCTTTCTACGGTGCATCTATAAATAGTGAGGGTTTTAGGGGACTATACACTTCTGGAAGATATTAACATAAAATTAGACACGGAGCATGTGGATGGAATTGGTGTGGAATACTTTATAGGATGACAAGATGAAAGAAGTTAGTACTGTATTCTCACAAAGCTATTTATCAAAGTACATGAAATTGTGTACAAGTAAATGAAGCCTGAGCAGCAGGTTTGATAATTAGGTGTGTAGATTAAAATATCCTGGTTGTACTAGGGACGGTATAATTAGACTACAGTGGGGAATGTCAGTGTATAATTATAGATGGGCATTAACCAGTCTGTGCAGTAAGTTAGTTCTGGGGAAGGCAACTATTAGGAATCAAAAGCTATTGGAAACATTCAAGAGTTCAAACAGTATTTATGTTTCAAGTTGAAAGACCTTCCAAGTTTTGAAACATTAACTCCCAGCATTTTCTATCTTTGTTTTAGATTTCTGACATCTGCAGTTTTTTTAAAATTTTCATTTATTGTTGAGTGTGTTGGGATACTAAGGAAATTTCTGCTGGAGCTGCAGATGCCAAGAACTTTAAGAGGTTTTGAGAATCTCTGAGGAATTAAAAAGGTTAAAAAAATTGTTCCAATTAAGAAGTCAGTGAAAAGGAATTTTTAATCTGAAGTTGTCACCATGAAAGGAAAGGATAAGAAAAAGCTGGATCACTTTGCAATTTGAGGTGGACCTCTGATCTTCCATGGGATTGGAACAGATTATGGTAGGATTTGCTTGGATCCCTCTGGTAAAATCCTGGTACAGACATAATGGGATCATAATGGCCTGAATTTTGTGTTGTAATCTTTTATGAAAACAGTAATTCTGTGCAATAACAAGCATAGCTACCAGATTATGGATGCCTGGGGAGGCACCATCCTATATTTAGCATATTGGCAGATTATTAAACTCTGAGAAAGGCAGCATTTTAACTGATGGCTGTAATTTTTTTGTCCCTTTCTACGTAGATATTAGTAATAGTGCTTGTTGGTGATCATGTGGACATCCTTATTACTTCCTACACATCCATTTTTCTAGCAAGTTCAGTTCAAAGTGGGCTAATTGTTCAATCAGGTCTCACCTGGAATGCTGACTATACATTTCCCTCCATTGATGCTGCCTGACCTATTCAGTTCCTCCAGCAGTTTGTGTTTTTTATTTGCATCTTTGTGATATTTGTTTAGTTTTTACTAGCTGAGTTAAGTAGGGAGCTAGCCATAGGTCAAATCTTTTGGCTTTCTTTTCTGCTTATGGTTGTGGGTAGAAATCCATGAAGCAATTCTTTGTGCAAGTACATTTGATAGTGGCCCCCTATAAATCCCACAGCACAATTTAAGTTTTGTTTTGTGAAATGTTAACATGAATCAGTGTGAAACTAACCGGTTAGAATAGTTTTAAGAGCTTGTGTTAGTATTTTGAGTGAATCAAACAAGTTTTTCTGCATTTCATCTGTTATTACAAAGCAGCTTGAGAATGGAAGATAAACTGATGGTAAGTGAATTGTAAACTTAACCCATCAAAGAGCTATCAAGTTTTCCCAAAATAATTTATTGGTAAAAGTTATAACCAAAAATGAGCCATGATCATATAATGCCAGCTTCCTACTGGCTTCATTCGAACATAGGTTCCATGCCAATAATTGAGCTTGTCCTTTAAAACAAATGATCTAATGACCTCAGGAAGGCGAAAAAAAACCCATGAAAAGCATGCATGAAGGCTGAAATCAGAAATAGCCCAGACCCGATATTGATCTGTGTCAGGTTATCTGATTTTTATTATGGACTCAAGCAAGAAAACTGGTCAGCCCCCATCCTCTTTTACATCTTGGGAAATGACAATAACAATAAAATTTAATCTCCCTACCACCAGCATGCATCTTACTGGAAGTATTTACATTGTATGGTCTACTAATGTTTCAGTAAGCTTGGCTAAATATGATAAAATTGGATTAATTGGAGTTTATGAAAATAGATGCCACTTTCATCAAAAAGCAGAGAAAAATACTAATTATTGTCTGAATATTTATACCTGATACTGATAGTTTACCATTTTAGGCTAATCCTTTAATCAATTGTTTATTTCTTTCCCTGCTGAAGTGTCCTGGAAGTAAAGTTAGAAGATAGCTGGGAATACAAATCCTAAACTTTCAAATTATGCGCTTTCTCCTTTATCATTCCTGCAAGTAACTTTGTTTCTCAAGCAAGTCAGAATAGGTCATGGCAGAAGAGATTCTTGTGACGTTTAAGTATCTAGATGAATATTTGTCTCGCTAAGGAGTACAAGGCTATGGACCAAGTGAAGTACTTACACGTGGAATTAATATCGGCAGGAACATAAACACGAGATTCTGCAGATGCTGGAAATCCAGATCAATACTTACAAAGGAATAAACAGAAGATGTTTCAGGGTGCAATCTTTCATCAGGACCGGAAAGGAAGGGGAAGAAGCCAGAATAAGGAATGGGTGGGGAGAGAGGAAGGAGTACAAGCTAGACGGTAATAGGTGAAGTTGGGTTTTGGGGGGAGGTGATAGGTGGAAAAGGTGAAGGGTTGACAAAGGAATCTGATAGGAAAGGAGACTGGACCATGGGAGAAAAGGAAGGAGGGGTACCAGGGGGAGATGATGGGCAGGTGAGGAGAAGAGAAGAGGTGAGTGGACAACCAGTGGGGAATGGGGGGGGGGGGGTGGTAAATTACCAGAGATTAGAGAAATCAATGTTCATTAGTAAGGTCGGAGGGTACCTGGATGGGATATGAGTTGGTGTTCCTCCAACCTGAGAGCGGCAGTAGAGGAGGCCATGGACTTGCATGTCGGACTGGGAATGAGAAGTGGAATTCAAATGGTTGGCCGCTGGTAAACCCTGCTTGTTGTGGTTGGATCAATAAAGTGGTCCCCAATCATCATCGGGTCTCACCGATGCAGAGAAGGTCACAGCGGGAGCACCAGATACAGTAAATGATCTTAATAGACTTGTAGATGAAGTGTTGCCTCACCTGGAAGGACAATTTGGTGCCCTGATTGGAGGTATAATGGGCAGATAGAGCTTTTGCCACCTTCAACGGGATACTACCACCAGACACATCTTTATCTCCGGCCCTGGCTCTCTGTGCGATTCTCTTGTCCATTCATCCCTCCCCATCACTTTACTCTCCCTTCAGGCACTTATTCCTGCAAGCAGAAGAAGTGCTACAACTGCCTATTTTCAGGTTTCTAAAGTTGGAGTACTCTTTCAAAATGTTACTACAACTTCAATAATCCTCCAAAATCTTAAATATAATTTGCATTAACTCAAAAACGATTTTCTGTGTCATGAAAACACAGGCATTTGACAAGGTTCCACACGGTAGGCTCATTCAGAAAGTCAGAAGGCATGGGATCCAGGGAAGTTTGGCCAGGTGGATTCAGAATTGGCTTGCCTGCAGAAAGCAGAGGGTTGTGGTGGAGGGAGTACCTTCGGATTGGAGGGTTGAGACTAGTGGTGTCCCATAAGGATCAGTTCTGGGACCTCTACTTTTCGTGATTTTTATTAATGACCTGGATGTGGGGGTAGAAGGGTGGGTTGGCAAGTTTGCAGACGACACAAAGGTTGGTGGTGTTGAGGATTGTGAAGAGGATTCTCAAAGATTGCAGAGAGACATTGATAGGATGCAGAAGTGGGCTGAGAAGTGGCAGATGGAGTTCAACCCAGAGAAGTGTGAGGTGGTACACTTTGGAAGGACAAACTCCAAGGCAGAGTACAAAGTAAATGGCAGGATACTTGGGAGTGTGGAGGAGCAGAGGGATCTGGGGGTACATGTCCACAGATCCCTGAAAGTTGCCTCACAGGTTGATAGGGTAGTTAAGAAAGCTTATGGAGTGTTAGCTTTCATAAGTCGAGGGATAGAGTTTAAGAGTCGCGTGGTAATGATGCAGATCTATAAAACTCTGGTTAGGCCACACTTGGAATACTATGTCCAGTTTTGTTCGCTTCACTATAGGAAGTATGTGGAAGCATTGGAAAGGGTACAGAGGAGATTTACCAGGATGCTGCCTGGTTTAGAGAGTATGCATTATGATCAGAGATTAAGGGAGCTAGGGCTTTACTCTTTGGAGAGAAGGAGGATGAGAAGAGACATGATAGAGATGTACAAGATATTAAGAGGAATAGATAGAGTGGACAGCCAGCGCCTCTTCCCCAGAGCACCACTGCTCAGTACAAGAGGACATGGCTTTAAGGTAAGGGGAGGGAAGTTCAAGGGGGATATTAGAGGAAGGTTTTTCACTCAGAGAGTGGTTGGAGCGTGGAATGCACTGCCTGAGTCTGTGGTGGAGGCAGATACACTAGTGAAGTTTAAGAGACTACTAGACAGGCATATGGAGGAAGTTAAGGTGGGGGGCAGGGTTTAAGAGTTGGCACAACATTGTGGGCTGAAGGGCCTGTACTGTGCTGTATTATTCTATGTTCCAAAAATATAAAAGTCAAAACTGCACGTGTAAACACACAAGTAATAAGAAAATAAAAAAAAAGTAAAAGAGAATTAAGTCTTTCATTAGAAGTTTCACATATTTACAGGATCTGAAAAATTTCAGAATATTTCCCCCATTTTCTTGTTACAAATTTCTGAAACAGACGCCTATGATTGAAAACAAAGTGCAGATGATTATCTTGTTTAGAAAAAGACATAGAAATGGCTTACTACAATTTAGAGAAGAGTTTATTACAGATAAACTAAGCAATGTATGACATACAAAGAAGGGTTTAATTTTGCAGAAGAGTGCACTGTTCTTACATCTTTGGTATACTATGAGAATAAAAAGCTTAAGTATTCAGTTTATAAGCCTGGTAGGAACCTTAAGAATGTTTTCCAGAAAATTATGCTGTCAAATGCATGCAAATACCATCATAGTTCACTGCAGTTTAAATAAGGGAAACGTCATTTGGCTGTTGTTTGCTACCAGTTTAAAGATGCTTTAAAATTATAAACACAAAGTACACTGCAGGTGCTGGGGTCAAAGCAACATGCACAATACACTGGAGGAACTCAGCAGGGCAGGCTGCATCCATGGAAATAAGCAGTCAACGTTTCGGGCTGAGACCCTTCGTCAGGACTGAAGAGGCGGGGGCGGGGGCCCTATAAAGAAAGTGGGGGAGGGTGGGAAGGAGAAGGCGGGTAGGTGCCAGGTGAGAAACCAGTAAGGGGAAAGATCAAGGGGTGGGGGAGGGGATAGGCAGGAAAGGTAAAGAAGGAATGTAAGGGGAAAGCACTATGGGTAGTAGAAGGAGTCGGAACCACGAGGGAGGTGATAGACAGCTGGAGGAGGAGGCAGAGTGAAACTGGGATGGGGGAGGGAATTACTGGAAGTTGGAGAATTCAATGTTCATGCCAAGGGGCTGGAGACTACCCAGAGGGTATATGAGGTGTTGCTCCTCCCTCTCCCTTCCTCCATCCCACTTTCACTCTGCCTCCTCCACCAGCTGCCTGTCACCTCCCTCATGGTTCCGCCTCCTTCTACTACCCATAGTGCTTTCCCCTTCAACTTTCCTGCCTATCCCCTCCCCCACCCCTTGATCTTTCCTCTGATCGGTTTTTCACCTGGCACCTTCTTTATTAGGGCCCCTGGCCCCTCCCTCTTCAGTCCTGACGAAGGGTCTCGGCCTGAAACATTGACTGCTTGTTTCCACGGATGCTGCCTGACCTGCTGAGTTTCTCCAGCGTGTTTGTATGTGTCGCATTGAAATTATGTCTCAAGCGCATGTTAATATCTGGTTATGTGCTTTAGATGGTACGTGTGAGTAAACCTTGGAAGTAATTAGGATTGTAAATCCTTAAATTGTATTTATTTTCCTGTAAATGCCTGCAAGAAATTTAATCTCGCAGTACTATATGGCAACATATACATACTTTGATAATAAATTTACTTTGACTTTGAGATTGTCAATGTGGTTTGTTTATCTTATCTAGCGATACAGCGCAGAGTTGACCCTTCCGGCCCGGCAAGTCCTGACAAACCCAATTATCCTTACTCTAATCATGGAACAATTTACAATGACCAATTAACCCATCTGGTAGTCCTTTATATTATCGGAGGTAACCGAAGCACCCGGGGGAAATCTACGGTCTCTACAGGAGAATGCACAGACGACACCAGAATTGAACCCCGGAACGCTCCAGGCCGTGTAACCATTATGCTACCGTGGCGATCTTGCCGCCAACAAGTACTCATCACTGTCTGAGCTTTGGCTAGCCTTTGCCTCTTCCGTTAGCTGTGATGCCGCAGACAGTCTTGAGGCCAGTGCCCCCGCATTCCGTCCATCAAAGCCTATGAGCTTCTAATGTGTTGCGAGGGGGTTGCACAGTGGCTGTTGTTTCTGTTGCATTGCTTCCAAGTAACATGGGTCTTTCTGACACACTGGAAGTTAACAGTCAAGTTCTGGACATCATGGAACATTTCAGACTGGCTTAAATCAGTTTACTGAATTAGAGATAAAAACGGAGCCCTTTCAACCTGAGGTTCTGATTGGGTTAGTCATGACTGACCAATGACGTAACAATTTCTCTCAGTCTTGACATTTTTACAGAAGTGGTATCCCTGACTTGGTGCAGGAAGACGCCCTGATTTCCTCCACCGTTCGTGCCAAGATGCTTGCAAGGCCCCGATTCTGAAAATGTAGCTTTAATGTCAAGACCACCAGGCCCCCTCTGGAACTCTGCAAGCTAAGGAGGTAACTTTATCAAGTGTTTTCATCAATTTGATTATGTTATACCCTTGTGAAATTCAGCCCATTAAAGCTTAAAAGATGCAGCCAAACTTAAGAGCAAAAGGGGAGAAAGTTCAGATTTTTTTTTTGAAGTATTTGGGATAAAAGAGGCACGACTGCACAGGTGCGTGATCTCAGAGCGCAGAAGATTTAAAAAGAACACCGCCATATCTAGCGGGCAGCGGAGTGACTGGGTACAGAGTGATAGGGCTTTGGCTCAACGGGCTTAGGCAGAAATGGGAAGAGGATTTCTGTGACCATTGAGTCTTACAGTAAAGTGGTAGGTTACAGGTTTATTTATTTAGAGCTGACAGTAGCATTAGAGGTATGCATTTAGGATTAGTGTCGTGCCTGGAGTGCCAGATGTGGGGACCTTGGGAGACTCCCAGCCTCCCCCAGGATTACATCTGCTCCAGATGCAATGAGATGAAGCTCCTTAGGGATCATGTGAAGGATCTGGAGCAACAATTTGATGACCTTCAGCTTATTAGAGAAAGTGAGGAGGTGATCGATAGTACCTATAGAAAGATAGTGGACCGCACCTCTGTGACAGTCCCCCTCAGGAATCGATATATAGTTTTAGTTACTGTTGGAGAGGTTGACCAGACAGTGGAAGACCACAATGAACGGGACTCTGGCACTCTGCCCAGTGCCGTGATCAAGAGAACAAGGAGATAGGAGATTCCATCGTGAGGGGAACAGAGAAGAGATTCTGTGAGCCGGACCAGGATACCTGAATGGTGTGTTGCCTCCCTGGTGCCAGGGTACGAGATATCTCGGATCAGGTCCAGAGTATTCTGAGGAGAGAGGGCGAGCAACCAGAAGTCTTGGTACATGTTGGTACCAATGACATGGACAGAAAAAGAGAGGAGGTCTTGAAGGAAGATTACTGGGCGCTTGGAAGAAAATTGAAAAGCTGGAGCTCCAGAGTAATAATCTTGGGGTTGCTGCTTGAGCCGCATGCCAATGATGGTAAGAATAGCAGAATTAAACAGATGAATGTGTGGCTAAGTAACTGGTGCAGGGGGCAGGGCTTCAAATTCTTACATCACTGGGATCTATTTTGGGGAAGGCATGACTTATACAGAAACGATGGGTTACACCTGAACTCAAAGGGTACTAATATCCTGGCGGGATTATTTAATATAGCTGTTGGGAGGGGTTAAACTAAGTTGGACGGGGGAAGGAAACCAGGGTGTTAGGGTCAAGGAAGAACATAGAAATAATTCAAGGATACTGTGCAGCAAAGATGGCAAGAAAGACAAGCAGGTGAATAGAGAGGATAATTTGCTGTGCGATAGAAATATAGCAAAATTGGTAATGGATACTGATCTAAGTGTACTATACTTAAATGTCCGCAGCATTAGAAATAAAGTAGATGACCTTGTTGTATGACTACAGGTTAAAAGATATGACATAGTGGCCATCACTGAATCATGGCTAAATGATGGATGTGATTGGGAGCTGAATGTCCAAGGATACACTGAGTATAGGAAAGATGGGAAGGTAGGTAAAGGGGGCGGCGTGGCCCTGATGGTAAGCAACATTATCAAATCACTAGAAAGAAGGGACATGGGATCAGAAGAGGTAGAATCCCTATGGGTCGAGTTAAGAAATGGCAAGGGTAAAAAGACACTAATAGCAGTTATATACAGGCCTCCAAACAGCAGCCGGGATGTGGACTACAAGTTACAGCTGGAAATAGAAAAAGCAAGTCAGAAGGAAAATGTCAAGATAATTATGGGAGATTTTAATATGAAAGTGGATTGGGAAAGTCAGGAAGATACTGGATCTCAGGAGAGGGAGTTTGTAGAATGCCTATGGGATTGCTTTTTGGAGCAGCTTGTCCATAAGCCCACCAGGGGATCTGCTGTTTTGGATTGTGTGCTGTGTAATGAGCCTGAGGTGATTAGGGAGCCCCTTGGAAGTAGTGATCATAATATGATCGAGTTCAGTTTCAAATTTGAAAAGGAGAAGCTGGTATCAGGTGTATCAATATTTCAGTGGAACAAAGGAGATTACAGTGGTATGAGACAGGAACTGGTCCAAGTTGATTGGAAAAGTAAGCTAAATGGTGGGACAGTAGACCAGAATTGGCTGAAATTTCTACAAGAAATAAGGAAAGTGCAGGAAAAATATATTCCAAGAAAAAAGAAAATCATAAAAGGAAAAATGACACAAATGTGGCTAACGAGAGAAGTTAAGGCTAAAATAAAAGCAAAAGAGGCAGCGTACAAGAAAGCAAAAATTAGTGGGAAAACTGAGGACTGGATGAATTTTAAAAATTTACAGAAGGAAACTAAGAAAGTCATTAGGACAGAAAAGATGAATTATGAAAGGAAATTGGCAATTAACATAAAAAAGGACACTAAGTTTTTTTTAAATGTATGAAGAGTAAAAGAGTGACACGGGTAGCTATCGGACCTATTGAAAACGATGCTGGAGAAATTATAATGGGTAACAAAGAGATGGCAGAGGAACTAAGTGAGTATTTTGCATCAGTCTTCACTGTGGAAGACATTAGCAACATACCTGATAGCCAGAGGTCTCAGGGAATAGAATTAGGTACAGTCAAGATTACTAGAGAGAAAGTGCTTGAGAAGCTAAATGGACACCCCCTTTAGAAAAGCCATAAGGTTCGGCTAACAAAAAACTGTTGAGAAGCTAAACGGAAGCAAAAGTAGATGGTAATATACCTATCTCGAGAAATACTTATTATAATGTGGATTTTATATTACTTAGTTGTTATTCTTTATTTGCTCACTTACTCCTTTATTTCCACCAAAATGAGAATATATATGTGTGCATATATGCATATGTATGTTATATATGTGTGTGTGTGTGTGTGTGTGTGTGTATGTATATATAGGAGGAGTACACAGGGAAATCTTTTCTGTGTAATGGATTTGTTCACTGACTTTTATAAATACTGCAATGGGGCCCCTCAATTCATAAGTAGGAGGGGTTATCCCCCACAGCGAGACATTTCCTCTAGCTCAACGCAGGGTCATCTACCAGAGACCTCAGCCTTGGAATCACACGTTCATTGCCATTTTTGTTATTATTTGTGTTTCTTGGTTCTTATTTGTTCAGGGGGTAGATCGATTAAGTTTTATTCTAATTTCAATGATACATTGACAGATAAATACAGATGGCTAAGGACAAGGTAAAATTCATTTCCTTTAATGTCAATGGGCTATTAAATCCAATCAAACGTAAGAGAATTTTATCCAAAATGAAAAAAGAACAAGCCCATGTAGTATATTTACAGGAAACTCATTTAAGTGATAATGAGCATAAAAAACTAAAGAGAATGGGCTTCACTAATCTGTTTTTCTCCTCATATAAATCAGGGCATAGGAGAGGAATTGCTATTCTTATCTCAAGTAAGTTAAATTTTGAAAACGTATTCGAAATGGGAGATAAAGAGGGCAGATATATTCTGGTAAGGGGGAATATAGACGGAAATTCAGTTACTCTATTGAATATATATGCACCCCGGGAAGTGATATTGGTTTCTTTCAGAAAATTACTGATATTATGGTAACAGAAACAGAAGGTCTCCTGATATGTGGGGGAGACTTAAATTTACAATTACAACCAAATTTAGACTCTTCCAATAGAAAAACCTATGAAACAAAATCTTTACATAAGAAAGTTAATACACTTTTTGAGGATGTTGGTTTAATTGATATATGGAGGGACCTTTTCCCTGACAGAAGGGATTACACTCATTATTCTGTCCCCCATTCTGTATATACAAGAATAGACTATTTCATAACATTTGGAAAAGACAAAGACAAAATAAACACCTGTGGAATTGGGACAATAGATGTAAGTGACCATGCACCTATATATTTATCTGTTGATTTTGACCTACAATCAAAGAATACTATTTGGAAACTAAATTCAAGTCTACTCAATGATCCATACTTTAAGGAACAAACTAAAAAAGAAATTGGTCTCTACTTAGAATTTAATGATAATGGAGAGGTTTCACCTCCCATTTTATGGGATACTCTGAAGGCGGTCTTAAGAGGGAAAATTATAGCGATATCTTCATATAAGAAAAAAATAAGAAATAAAATAATAGAGGAATTACAAAATAAGCTGAAGGAACTAGAGAAAAAACACAAATTGAATTTGGCACAGGATACATGAGGGGAAATTAAAAGAATTAGGAATGAAATAAATAGTTTGGCTATGCAAGAAATCAGGAAAAACTTAATGTTTCTGAAACAGAGACATTATGAAAGTGGATCGAAATCTATGAAAATACTGGCGTGGAAACTGAAAAAACAAGATAGCAGAAAATACAATTCATAGAATTAGGGACCTAAGAATGAAAATGATAAAAAATAAGCTAAGTGAAATTCAAGAAGCTTTTGAAGTGTTTTACAAAACTCTATACTCCAAAGTTCCAGGGGGAAGCATAACCCAAATTGATACCTTCTTGAATTCTCTAGAGTTACCCACTTTAAGCGAAGAACAAAATAGAACGATGACTGCTGACATAACTGAAGTTGAATTAAAAGCTGCAATTAGTAGGCTTAAATTAAGCAAGTCACCAGGATCAGATGGGTATATGGCAGAATGGTACAAAGAATTTAAAAATGAGTTAATTCCTGTTTTACTCCCCACACTGAACTGGGCTCTAAAAAAGGCACAAATGCCACCCAGTTGGAAGGAAACGATAATCTCAGCTATACTGAAAGAAGGCAAGGATAAAATTGAATGTGAGTCATTTAGAACAATATCCGTTCTTAATGTAGATGATAGGTTATTTACCTCCATCATGGCCAAACGATTAAAAGAGTTTCTACCCATACTGATACATAATGATCAGACAGGTTTTATACAACAACGCCAGACTCAAGACAATATACGAAGGACACTTCATATTATGGATCATATACAAAAAAATAAAATTGAAGCAATGGTAATAAGCATGGACGCTGAAAAAGCATTTGATTTGGTTAATTTGAATTTTCTTTACAGAGTTTTAAGTAGAATTGGTTTCCAAGAGACAATTGTTAAAACTATACAGACACTATATGACAATCCTACTGCTAGGATTAAAATCAATGGATATTTATCAAATAGTCTTACCCTAGACAGGGACATGAAACAGGGTTGTACATGGTCACCACTACTCTTTGTGTTATATCTGGAACCATTAGCTCAATACATCAGACAAAATGAAGATATTAGGGGAATTACTATTAAAGGGACAGAGCATAAATTGGCTTGTTATGCGGATGACATTTTGATCTATCTAGGGTAACCAACATACTCTTTACCTAAATTGATGCAATCCTTTGAACAATATGGTCAATTATCAGGATACAAGATCAACATAGATAAAACCCAATTACTTTCATATTACTATAGCCCACCAAGAGAAATTGAAAGTAGATACCCTGGGCATGGCGCACAGAATCTTTCAAATATTTGGGCATCATTATGCCAAAAGATTTGACAAAATTATCCAGAATGTAATTATCAGCCTTTATATAAAAAAATTAAGGAAGATGTGGCAAGATGGAACCTGATTCCTTTTTTCAGTCTCAGTTCAAGGATTGAGTCTATTAAAATAAATATACTGCCCAGACTGTTATATCTCTTTCAGACCCTACCAATAGAGATTAATCAAAATCGATTCAATGGATGGAACAAGATGCTATCAAGGTATATTTGGCAGGGTAAAAGGCCTAGAGTTCATCTCAAAACTTTGCAATTAGCAAAGGAAAAGGGGGAAATGGGGCCTACCTTCTCTTAGAGATTATTATTTTGCAGCACAGTTGAGAGCTGTGATATGTTGGTGCAACCCATCATATGATGCTCAATGGAAAAACATTGAGGAGCGGGTACTTCCCATCCCCATACAAGCAATTCTGGCTGATAACAACCTGCAAAGTTACATAAATACTATTGATAACTCATGGGTGAAATTGACTCTTAAAATATGGAAAACTACTATAAAAGAATATAACCTAGAGGGAGATATTGCAATTCTTAAATGGTGTGCATATGACTCAGATTTTACACCAAATAAATTGGATGCTAGATTTAAGGACTGGACAGCTAAAGGAATAACAGTTCTTTGCAACATAATGAAAGAAGGAACACTGTTCAGTTTTGAAATGCTTAAAGAGAAACACTTATTAGAAAAACAAGATTTTATCGGTATTTACAGATGCGACAATATGTTAATAAGACGCTTAAAAATGTAACCAAAGCAAGTACATGCTTGATAGAGCTCTTTAGAAAAGCATATAATTCAGATAACGGTAGTAGACTCATTTCAAGCATGTATAAGGGGTTGTCAAATCTTAAAACACATTCGACTTCATACATTAAAACAAAATGGGAGAAGGAAGGAGGGATAATTATATCTGAGGAAGAATGGACAACAATATGGAGATATCAATGGAAGTGTACCAATTCACAGAAATGGAGGGAGTTTGAATGGAAAAACTTGATGAGATAATTTATTACACCCTCTCAGAAATCCCATTATGATAGTAACCTCCCTGTTTGCTGGAGAAATTGTGGAAATCAAAATGCAAATCATTATCTTATTTTTTGGGACTGCCCTGTTATCAAAGACTATTGGAGGGGGGATACACAATGCCCTACAAGACATGTTTAAATGTGAAATACCCTTAGAGGGTAAGACCATATATTTTGGATATATACCTCAAGAATGGTTGAAAAGAGATAAATATTTAATGAATATACTGTTGGTGGCTGATAAAAAGACTCTTACTGGGAAATGGTTATCACAGGAGAGCCCAACTTTAAATACATAGATGGAAATTACAATGGACATTTACAAAATGGAGAAGATAACAGCATCTGTTAATCATACGCTGGAACAATTTGATTCACACTGGGAAAAATGGTTTAACTACATAATGCCTCATAGGCCTGATTTTATTCTCACAAATCAATGAATCTGTTGTAAAAAAAAATCACTCCCTACTTGTACATAGTTCTTTCCTTTTGCTTGTTTTTTCTTTCCACTCTTTTCTATGTGTATACCTTAGATAAATACTTTGTGGAGATTTGTGATATATATGATTGTATGATATATATGTACAATGTCTGAAATAAATCTTATGGAAATGTTTGTTTGATGATGAACTTCAATAAAAAAATAAATTACAAAAAAGAGAAGCTAAATGGACTAAGGATAGATAAGTCTCCCGGACCAGATGAAGTGCATCCATGGGTTCTGAAGGAGGTGGCTTTGGAGATTGTGGAGGCATTGGAAATGATCTTCCAGGAATCTGCCATGGTTCCGGAGGACTGGAAGGTCGCAAATGTAGTTCTGTTGTTTAAGAAAGGGGGGAGGCAGCAAAAAGAAAATTACAGACCTATTAGTCTGACATCAGTAGTTGGAAAATTATTGGAGTCGATCCTCAAGAATGAGGTTATGAATTACCTTGAGGTGCATGACAAAATAGGCCCAAGCCAGCATGGTTTCATGAAGGGAAGATCCTGCCTCACCAACCTATTGGAATTTTTTGAGGTAATCTCAAATAAGATTGACAAGGGAGAGGCCGTGGATGTTGTGTACTTGGATTTTCAAAAGGCCTTTGATAAGGTGCCGCATAAGAGGCTGCTTAATAAGATGAGAGCCCATGGAATTACAGGAAAGATATTGGAATGGGTGGAGCATTGGCTGATAGGCAGAAAGCAAAGGGTGGGAATACAGGGATCCTATTCTGTTTGGTTGCCAGATATTAGCAGTGTTCCACAGGGGTCTGTGTTGGGGCCTCTTCTTTTTACAATGTTTATCGATGATTTAGATTACGGATTAAATGGTTTTGTGGCTAAGTTTGCAGATGACACCAAGATAGGTGGAGGAGCAGGAAGAGTTGAAGAAACAGAAATGTTGCAGAGAAACTTGGTCAGTTTAGGAGAGTGGGCAAAGAAATGGCAGGTGAGATACAATGCTGAGAAATGTACATTTTGGAAGAAGAAACAATTGGGCAGATTATTATTTAGATGGGGAGAAAATTCAAAAATCGGAAGTGCAAAGGGACTTGGGGGTCCTAGTGCAGGATACCCAAAAGGTTAACCACCAGGTTGAATCGACAGTAAGGAAAGTGACATTCATTTCGAGGGGAATAGTGTATAAGAGTAAGGAGGTGTTACTGAGGCTCTGTGGGGCACTGGTGAGACCCCATTTGGAATACTGTGTGCAGTTTGGGGCCCCCTATCTTAGAAAGGATGTTCTGATGTTGGAGAGAGTTCAGAGAAGATTCACTAGGATGATTCCTGGAATGCAGGGACTAACATATGAGGAGCGTTTGTCAGCTCTTGGATTGAATTCATTAGAGTATAGAAGAATGAGAGGGGATCTCATAGAAACATTTCAAATGTTGAAAGAGTTGGACAGAGTAGATGTGGAAAGGCTGTTTCCCTTGATGGGTGAGTCTAGGACAAGAGGTCACAGTCTTAGAATTAGAAGTTACCCATTTAAAACAGAGTTGAGGAAAAATTTTTTCAGCCAAAGGATCGTGGATTTATGGAATTCATTGCCACATACAGCTGTGGTGGCCCAATCATTGAGGGTTTTTAAGGAGGAGATTGAGGGGTCAGGATATCAAGGGATATGGGGAAAAAGCCGGAAATTGAAACTAGACAGGAGAATAGTTTCGCTCATGGAGGAGTGACAGAGCAGACTCGACGGGCCGAATGGCCTGCTTCTGCTCCTTTGTCTTGTGATCTTGTGAAATGACTTAACTGATGTGTATTGTGTTTTCGATAAAGGTGAATAGTAACAACCTCAATCAAATCCAATGAAACTTAACTGATGTCTGATGTCATGAACAGAATAACATCACAAACAAGGTAAGTTATTCCAACAATTGTTTTCTAATCTTCGCCAAAGGATCAAACTAACCTTTAAAATTTAACCAGTCTTAAGAAATTTGATGTTTACTAGCTTTGTATCCCATTGCTTCCTTTGTACATTCTCAAAAGCTTTTACTAAAGGCTTAGTATATTAAGGTGAAACTAAACCTCAAGCATATAGATTTGGAACTGGAGAGTTTGGGATTTTAATTACAGTTAAATATTCTTCTTCTTCTTGGACAACCCTTGAGATTGAAAATGACTTGTTTCCACCTGGTGCCTGTCTTCTCCCTGGAACCTTTGATACCTTTATTAATCAAGATCCAATTAATCTCTGCTTTGGATATGCCCACTGACTTGTCCTCCACAACTATCTGTGGCTAGGTATTCTACAGGTTCACCACCCATTGGCTGAAGAAATCTCTCCTTACCTCTTTTCTAAAGGGATGTCCTCTTATTCTGAGGCACTGCTTTGTGGTCCTAGACTCTCCCACTACTGGAAACATTTTCTCAATGTTCACTATCTAGCTCTTTCAACATTCAGTTAAAAAGGTGGATCTTGATGCCAGTGGGAGTTGCAGAAATGGACAAAGGGCAGCTGACTGGACCCGTGGGTAGTTTGTGAGGTGGGGAGTTTCTTCTGCTCCTTACACAGGGCACTTGTGTGGACTTGTGATTCTTAGTACAATTCCTAATACTACTCCACTTTGGCCATGGGCCAGAGTACTCAGGGGTCATTGGGAATGTTGCATTCATTCAGGGAAGCTTTGAGTGTATGTATATTTTCTCTCTGTACAAGCGGTAATCACTTCCCATGCCAGAACTCAGCATAAAGTGTTTGGGAGTCCACTGATGGGCATGTGACATGTGACATGGTCTACCCAGGGCAGTCAGCGGAGAGTAACTAGGGCTTCAATGCTGGGAATGTTGGTCTGGGAGAGAACACTGGCACTGGATTGTTAATCCTTCCAGTTAGTTTGGAATTTTATGGAGGCAGAGTTGGGCAGCATTACTTGAAATTCCTGTTGTTGGTTATCCAGATCTCAGAAACATATGGGAGAGCAGGAATCAGTAGACCATAAGTCTCAAGTCTTAATACCTTGAGTCTTGATCTTCAAACTTTATTTATCTTAGTCAGCTGAAGACTGCACTGGCATGTTGAAGGCGATGGCGAATCATCGTGGAGACCTGCCTTTTTCTGCGGCCTAATCAAATCAAGAGAGGAGGTTGTGCACAGGTTGGGGTGACAGATTTAAAAAGGAGAGTTTGCGGACTTTTTCCCTTTTCTGATAGCCCAGTAAAATCATGATTCATTAGCAAGGGCAAATAAAATAGGGTAGAGATGAATGGAGTGGCCAGTGTTGGAGTGGGGAGGCTTGGGTGTGACAAGTTTCTTCTTTATTCTTTACCTGTTTAGTACATAGTTAGTACAGTCAGAATGGCTCCAGGGGCTGTGTTATGTTCTTTGTACAAGATGAGGAGATCCAGCCTCCAGGATACTAATCTGCACCAGGGGCACTGAGCTGCAGTTCCTCAGAGAATGTCATAAGGATATATGAGCATTTAGAAGCCCATAGCCTAATTAGGGAGAACCGGCAAGGCTATGTACAGACCAGGTAATGTCTTACCAACTTGATTGAGTTTTTTCTGACAAGGTGACGAAAGAGATTGATGAGAGTAGGGCTATGGATGTTGTCTACATGGATTCTAGTAAAGGCGTTTGACAAAGTCCCTCATGGGAGGCTCATCCCAAAGATTAAGATGCATGGGGTCCGCAGTGAATTGGCTGTTTGGATTCAGAACTGACGTGCATAGAAGACAGGTTAGTGGTTGAAGGGAGTTATTGGAGCTGGAGGTCTGAAATTAGTGGAGTTCTGTGGGGATCTGTGCTGGGACCTCTGCTTTTTGTCATGTATATAAATTACCTGGATGAAAATGTAGATGGATGGGTTAGTAAATTTGCTGATGATACCAAGATTGGCAAAGTTGTGGATAGTGTACAAAGAGTACAGTGTGATATGGCTCAGTGGCAGATATGGGCAGAGAAATGGCAGATGGAGTTTAACCCAGATAAATGTGAGGTGTTGCACCTTGGTAGGGCAAATACAAGGAGACAGTACACTGTTAAGGGCAAGGTCTTCAACAGTGTTGCTGAGCAGAGAGATCTTGGGATCCAAGTTCATCGCTCCTTGAAAGAGGCTACACAGGTCAGTAAGGTGGTTAAGAAGGCTGATGGAATGCTTGCTTTCATTAGTTGAGGCAGAGTTCAAAAGTCAAGAGGTTATGTTGCAACTTCAGAAAACACTGGTTAGGCCACATCTGGAGAACTGTTTTGCGTACAGTTCTGGTTGCCCTGTTATGAGAAGGATGCCGAGGCTTTGGAGAGAGTGCAAAAGAGATTTACCAGGATGTTTCCTGGTTTAGAGGGCATGTGCTATCACGAGAGACTGGATAAAGTTGGGTTATTTTTTCTGGAGTTGGGGAGGCTAAGGGGATATTTGATAGAGATTATAAGATTATGGGGGGGTACAGATAGAGTAGACAGGGAGCATCTGTTTCCCAGAGTGGAAATGTCTAATACCAGAGGGCATGCAATGAAAATGAGAGGGGGTAGGTTCAAGGGGAATGTGAGGGGTAAATTTTTTACTCAGAGTGGGAGATGCTTGGAATGTGCTGCCTAGTATAAAGGTACAGCAAATTCATTAAGAGACTTTTGGATAGACACATGGATGTAAGGAGGGTGGAAGGATATGGAGATTGTGTAGGTAGGAGGGATTAGTGTCTGGGTATTTTTGATTTGCTTTTTAGCTGGTTCAGCACAACATTGTGGGCCGAATGGCCTGTTGCTGTGCCATACTCTTCTATTAAAACTGTACTGTTCTGAACTGGAGTTGCAAATCAATGACCTTCGGCTCGTACGGTAAACTGAAGAGGTGATAGATAGGAGCGCAGAGAGGTAGTCGCCCCTAAGTTGCAGCAGGCAGGCAGGCATCTAGGTGACTGTCAGGAGAGGAAAAGGAAATGGTGCAGAGGATCACAGTAGCCATTCCTCTCGATAAGTTTACCACTTTCGGTACTGTTGCAGGGTGAGGGGGGGATGCAGTGTAAAGTACCAAGTGGGAGTCGCAGTGACCAGGTCCCTGGCACTAAGGCTCAAAAGGGAAGGGTGGAGAAGGGGACTGCAATAGTGACAGGGGACTCCATAGTGAGGGGAGCAGACATGAGATTGATTCTGTGGATGTGAAAGAGACGCTGAGGTGGTATGTTGCCCTCTAGATGCCGGGTCAGGGGTATCTTGGATTAGGTCCACAGAATTCTAAGGGGAAAGGTGAGCAGCCGGAAGTCTTGGTACCCTTTGACACCAATGTCATGGGTAGGAAAAGGGAGGAGGTCCTGAAGAGAGAATTTAAGACAGAAAGCTGAAGAGCAGGACCTCCAGGATATTAATCTATTGATTGTTGCCTGTGCCATGTGCTAGTGGAGGTAAGAAAAGATGACTTACAGATGGATGTGTGGCTGAGGAGTTGGAGGAGGGGGCAGGGTTTCAGGTTTCTGCATCATTGGCATCTCTTCTGGGAAGGGTATGATGTATACAAAAGGGGCAGATAACATCTGAACCAGTATCCTTGCAGGTAGGTATGCTGGAGCTGTTGGAGAGGGTTTGAACTAATTTTGCAGAGGATTGGGAACCAGAGTGACAGCTGAAGATGGGGCAGTTGGTATACAACTAGTTGCAGTGTGCGGTGAGACTGTCAGAAAGGACAGGCTGATAGTCGGGCAAAATTGCAGCCAGTGGGGTGAGTTGCAGTGTAACATGGGGACAAAATCAAAAAGGCTGATGAATACAGGACTGAAGGTGTTATATTTGAATGCATGCAGTATACTGAATAAGGTAGACAATCTTATAGTGCAGTTAGTTTGGTAGGTGTGACATTGTGGGTATCACTGAGTCATGACTGGGAGAAGATCACATTTGGGAGCATAACATCCAAGGATATTCATCTTATTGAAAGGACCGGCAGGTAGGCAGAGGAGGTGGGGTGGCCCTATTGGTAAAAAATTGAAATCAAATCCTTGGAAAGAGGTGACATAGGATCAGAAAATGTAGAATCCTTTTGGGTAGAGTTAAGAAACTGCAAGGGTAATAAGACCCCGATAGGAATTATATACAAGCCTCCGAACAGGATCCAGGACGTGGGCTACAAATTACAACAGAAGATAGGAAAGTCATTGCAATAGTCATGCGGGATTTCAATGTGCAGGTAGATTGGGAAGATCAGGTTGGTGCTAGATCCTAATAGAGGGAGTTTGTAGAAATCCAATGAGATGGCTTTTTAGAGCAGCTCATGGTAGAGCCCACTAGGGGAAAGGCTATTCTGGATTGGGTGTTGTGTAATGAAACAGAATTGGTTAGGGAATCTTTAGGAAGCGGTGATCATAATATGATAGTCTTCAACTTGCGATTTGAGAGGAAGCTGAAGTAAGATGTATCAGTGGAGTAAGTGGAATTACAGAGGCATGAGAGAAGAGATAGCCGAAGTTGATTGATAAAGGGACACTAACATGGAGGATAGAAAAACAGCAGTGGCTGGAGTTTCTGGAAGAAATCCAGAAGACGTAGGATTGCTACATCCCAAAGTAGTATTCTGAAAGCAGGATGATGCAACCTTGGCTGACAAGGGAAGTCAAAACAACATAAAAGGAAAAGGGAGGACATATATTAGAGCAAAAATTAGTGGGAAATCAAAGAATTGGGAAACTTTTAAAAACTAACAGAGGGCAACTAAAAAGCTATAAGAAGGGAAAAGATGAATTATGAAGGTAAGCTAGACAATAATATCAAAGAGGACACAAAAAGATTTTTCAGATATATAAAGAGTAGAAAAGAGGCAAGAGTAGATATCCAATTACTGTAAAATGATCCTGGGGAGGTAGTAATGGGGAATAAGGAAGTGGCAGATGAATTAAATAAGTATTTTGCATCGGTCTTCACTGTGGAAGACACTAGCAGTATATTGGAGGTTCAGAAATGTGACAGGGCAGAAATAAGACCATAAGATATAGGAGCAGAATTGGGCCATTTGCCCCATTAAGTCTGCTCTGCCATTTCATCATGGCTGATCCATTTTTCCTCTCAGCCCCAATCTCCTGCCTTCCCTCCTGTATCCATTCATGCTCTGACCAATCAAGAATCTATCAACCTCTGCCTTAAATATACATAAAGACATGTTCTCCACAGCTGCCTGTGGCAAAAAATTCCACAGATTCATCATTCTGTGGCTAAAGAAATTCCTTCTCACCTCTTCTAAAAGTTCATCCCTCTATTCTGAAGCTGTGTCCTCTCTCTCACAACATATGAAACGTCCTCTCCACATCCACTCTATCAAGGCCTTTCACCACTCAATAGGTTTCAATTAGGTCACCCCTCATTCTTCTGAATTCTAGTGAATAGAGCTCATCAGACGCTCTTTATGTGACGAGCCATTCAATCCTGGAATCATTTTTGTGAGCCTCCTTCAAACTCTCTTCAGTTCAGCACATCCTTTCTAAGATGAGGGGCCCAAAACAACTCATAATACTCAAAGTGAGCCCTCACCAGTGATTTATTAAGTCTCAACAGTACATCTTTGTTTTTATATTCTAATCCTCTTGAAATGAATGCTAACATTGTATTTGCCTTCCTTACCACCGACTCAAACTACAAATTAACCTTTAGGGAATCCTGCACGAGGACTCCCAAGTCCCTTTGCACCTCTGATTTTTGTATTTTCTCTCCATTTAGAAAATAGTCAAACAGTCTGCAACTTCTTTGCCCATTATCCTAATCTGTCTATGTAAGTGCAATTGCTGTTTCTTGGGAGAAATTGCTTAGGAAGCTGAAAGGTCTGAAGGTAAATAAATCACCTGGATTACATGGACTACACCGCAAGGTTCTGAAAGAGGTAGCTGAAGGGATTGTGGAGACATTATTAACGATCTTTAAAGAATCACTAGATTCTGGCATGCTTCCACAGAACTGGAGAAGTTGCAAATATCAGTTCACTCTTCAAGGAAGGAGTGAGGCAGAACAAAGAAAATTATAGGCAGCGTGTCTGACTGCACTGGTTGGGAAGATGGAGTTGGATTGTTAAGGATGAGGTCTCAGGGTACTTGGAGTCACATGATAAAATAGGCCAAAATCAGCATTATTTTCTTAAGGGAATATCTTACCTGATAAATCTGTTGGACTTCTTTGAGGAAATAACAAGCAGGATAGACAAAGGAGAATCTGTGGATGTTGTGAACTTGTACTTTCAATGAGGCTGCTTAATAAGAGCCCATGGAATTACAGCAAAGATACTAACATGGATAGAATTTGGCTGATTGGAGGCAAGGAATGGGTATAAAGAGAGCCTTTTTCTGGTTGGCTGCAGGTAACTAGAGGTATGCCACAGGGGCTGGCATTGGGAATGCTTTTTATGTTATATGTCAATGATGTGGATGATGGAATTAATGGCTTTGTGGCCAAGTTTGTTGGCAACAGAAAGTTAGGTGGAGGGGCAGCTAGTATTGAGGAAACAGGGAGGCTGCAGAAGGACTTAAGACAGGTTAGGAGAATGGGCAGAGAAGTGGTATACAGTATCAGGAGGTGTATGGTCATGCACTTTGGCAGAAGGAATAAAAGTGTAGATGTAGACTGTTTTCTACACAGGGAGAAAATTCAAATATCCAAGGTGCAAAGGGACTTGGGAGACCTCCTGTAGGATTCCCTGCAGGTTAATTTGCAGGTCGAGTCAGTGGTGAGGAAGGCAAATTCAAATTTAGCATTAATTTCATTAGGACTAGAATACAAAAGCTGGGATCTAATGATGAGATTTATAAGGCACGGGTAAGGCCTCACTTGGAGTATTGTGAGCAGTGTCAGGCTCCTTGTCTAAGAAAGGATGTGCTGACATTGGAAAAGATTCAGAGGAATGATTCCTGGAATGAAAAGGTTATCGTAGGAGAAGCATTTGTTGGCTTTGGCCGTGTACTCGCTGGAATTTAGAAGAATGGGGGGGGGGGGGGTCTCATTGAATGCTGAAAAGCACAGAGTGGATATGGAGAGGATGTTTCCTCTGGTAGGGGAGTCTAGACCAGAGAGCTCAGCTTCAGAACAGAGGGGTGTCCATTTAGACTGGAGATAAAGAATTTCTTTAGCCAGAAGGTGGTGATTCTGTAGAATTCATTGCTGCAGGTGGCTGTGGAGGCCAGGCTGTTGGGTGTATAAGGCAGAGGGTGATAGGTTCTTGGTTATTCAGATTACAAGAGGGAAAATGGATGAAATGGCGCAGCAGACTCAGTGGGATGAATGGCCTAATTCTGCTTCTATCTGTTATGGCCTTCACTGATGTGGGAAAAAATCCACCTTTTTCAAGGTTTTACAAATAATCTTTATCATCAAGAGCAGTGTGGGGCAGTGAGTGCAGGTTGGCAGATGACTAGATCTTGCAGATGTTGAGTATTATGTCTATTTGCTCATATGCTTGGGTGAGTAATCTAATGGTATCTTGGAGCTCTGCATTTCAGTGTGTGCAAATACAAGCATTATCTGAATAGAGCAAATTGACTGCCAAGCTTCAGATGACCTTTGCTCTGGTATGTAGCTGCTGTAGATTGAACTGTTTCTTATTAGCTCTAAAGATTAGCTTCACTTTTATGGTTGATTTTTACTGCTCTATTGACTAAGTACTTTTTAATTAGATTATTGTCATCTCTGGATTTGAATGTAAGTTTTCTTATGTTTGGGTATAAAAGTAGCTGCTTTATGCTAGGTGTCATCAACTTTTAATAAAACGATTATTAGGCTGCAAGTTTTTGCTTCGTTCCTGTCTTCGAAATTCACTTTGGATTAAACACCAGACTTCAACAGTAGATAGTCTTTTTTCTCAGGGCTGGGAAGCATAGTTTAATGTGAGAGGGGAGAAATTTAAAGCAAGTTTGCTAAGTTTTTCCATACAGAGGGTGAATACCTGAAAAGATCTACCAAGGCAAGTGGTAGTGGCACAGACAATTAAATGACTTAAAGATATTTGGGCAAGTACTTGGATAGAAAAAGAGTAGAATGATATGGCAGTTGAGATTAGTTTAAATAGGCAGCAGTCAGCATGGAAAGGGCTATTGAGGGCCTGTCCCTATCCTATGTGATTCTATGATTTACTAGTATCAGGTGACACTTACTCAGACTGGTTGATGTTCCATCAGGACCTCTGTTCTCCAGCTGTCATTGTGGCCTTGGTCCAGACATAAACACAAGATACGGGTGGATTATAGTTGAAAGGTTGCAAACTCTCCACTGGCTTGAGTCATGTTTTGTACATAGGAATATACGACTGCAATTATTTGGAGGACATCTCAGGATACCACTACAGAAGTTCTTTCAGCGTCCTAAGTGTAACCAGATTTATCATATTGCATTGTATTGCCAGAATTGGGAACAATGATTGCAGAATTTTCAGTTTCAAGCTCTAATCAAACCTTTGCTATGAGGTCAAACAAGATCATTACTGGTGGCGCCATCTTCTTTATGCTGATTGTTTTAAAAGGCATGACAACACATGAACGGTGTGGCCAAACAGAAGAGCAGAGCAAAGCAGAAGCTTTAAAAACCTACTCAAGAGAATTTGAGTTGGATTTGGGGGAGGGACTGGGCGTCGTGATGGAGGGAAGGAATATTTTTTACAAAATGTCATTCAACTTGCATCCATCCAAATTTCTTTGTCACAACCATAATAATTTATAGGCAAAATAAGCCAATATTTATTTCATTGCAACAGTCACAATTTGACAACATATTTCAAGCAGTTACATTAACAATGTGCACTTTCCCAAATGGAGCATAGTATTTAATGTTAATCACATTCACTAAAACAGATTCCATCTCTTTGGCACATACTAGTTTTGCCACCATAATGAAAGAAATCAAAATAAATATACACATCTGATGTCTTTGTACACCTCATTTGTGCTCCTTTTTGAATTTAATATAAGATGAATTTATCATGAACACGTATATAGTAGGAGGAAAAACAATCTAACTAGTTGCAGTAACATAAAGCTAGGTTGTACTGAATTGTGAGGATGCCGAGGCTATTGCCAGACCAAATGAATGAACGAGCTCAGGACTGTTTATTGGTCACATTGGGACCAGTACAATTTGGCTCAATTAAGTGGCTGCCCTAATTAGCTGGTTTCATGCAAATAGTTAAGACAAACTACCATTTAACTGAGTAACAAATTATGTATTTAAATGAAATGCAGAACAAACTTGAACACTCAATAGAACTACAGTACCGTAAAACTGTATGAGCTCCTAATAGTTCATCCAGTGAACACTGTCACATTCTCTTTGACTGCAGATGAACAATATCAGTGCTTGGCATCTAGTGTAGATGATACATTGCAATGTTCAAGTTTATTGTCGATACCTTCAAATTCTTTGTAATTTGTTGAAGTGGTGAAATAGTTTCCCTTTTGGCTCCCAGCCGTTTCTGGCACCTCCAAGTCTGAATGCTTGAAACAGCAGAGAGCAAAACCGGTCTGAATTGCCTTACTGCTTATTTCTCATCAACTATCTATGAAAAATCACTGCTTTTTTGAGCACAAGTACTGACGCTATTTAAAAACTGCTTGTTCTAAACATGGCCACATGGTGCATGTGTCTGACGCTGCTTAGAAACTGTTCAGCAAGTCTCCTGCCCCAATTAAGTAGCCTAGTGTTCCAAATAAACACAGAGAATTGTGGCTATTTTCTTGATTAGTTTTTGTTAAGAGTTGTCCCAAATAAGTGTCTGCCCCAATTAACCGATAGCCCAGTTAGCTGGAATCCACTGTATATGGAAAAGTGCTGACAATTATGAAAACCTGCTTTGATACAATGCCCACCATTTTTTAGAATGGTGGACCACTGGGATGTTAAGAGCCCCGGATGTCCTTCTTCACTAATCGCATAAAGTTCATTAATGTTCAGTGAGCAAAGAGGAAGGCAAGCTGTATGAAGGTTGTTATTGCAAAAGGATCTGTGTATCCAGCTTGTGGGATCCAGCTCCAAATAAGTAGTTTGGTAATGCTGCAGTTAAATAATGCACAGGTCTGGTTTTCCTTCATAAAATGCACAGTTATGAGAAAGATTGATTCCTTGTATGCCAGGTTATTGTATGGGGTGAGAATAAGGACTGAAGCAAGGATATTGTTTCTGTTGCTTGGGTGTTTAGAACTAGACTGTAGAATCAGACTAAGGAGTTGGCCATTCAGGACTGAGATGAGAAGAAATTTCTTCACTCCGAGGGGTAACACTTGGAATTCTCAAGAGTTTTAAGGGCTCAGTCACTGGTTATATTCAGGACAGAGATTTTAGTGTTAAGGAAAATGAAGTTAACAAAGGCAAGCAGTGCTGAGGTAAAAGATCTAAGCCTAATAACCATAATGTTCAACTCTGAACTGAGCTTATCTTTGCCCAAATCCATCACCATTTAAGGGCATTAAAATACACAAACATTCAGAATTTTAATTACACAGCCTCACTAAAACAGAACCATCCTCACAATATAATTTCTAAGAAAATTAATTCAAATCCAGAAGGTATTAATCAACAAAACCGTATTTAAAAATGTTGCATTTATTTCACTGCATCACTGGGAAAAAAAAACTAGAACATAATTGGAATATTTAATCTTACTATACGAGGCACAATAGTTGACTTTGGGATATTGTTTTAATTATTCGGTAAATAAATATTACTGTCCTCTACACTGTGATGGACAGTCTGGTTACAACTTGCTTCTAAACCATCCTGAAGTAACACAAAGCTATTATTGATAACCTCAATTCAATTCTTTTGTATGGCTTTTCAGGATTTCTAAAACTAATAAGAACATAGGTCTGATTTTTGATTACAGTAACTACAATGTTTCCACTTTAGATTAATACTTTCAATACAAATAATTGCAGAAACAATAAAACCATGTTTTGTTTAACATCTTCCATCTTTTGAAAATATTAAGGAACACTGGAGATTCTACACCATCTACACAAAGAACTGTACACCGCTTCAAAATTTTTATATAAAAAATGATTTCACAGAAACTTTGTATACCGCATACTAGAATAGACCTTATCCACAACTCCAATCCTGTGATAAACATTCAAAAACACCACTTATTCTTAGTAACTTCCTGCTTCATTCTGAGCACACATTTGAATCTCAGTGGAAGATCAACAGGAGGTAAGAGATGACTAGTGACAAACTTGTGCTTTAAAGCCAAAAGACAATTCAACACGATTTATTTGATCACTTTCCATTCTGACATGTACCTGCCCTGCTCCTTTCCACCATCCCTATCTCAATACCTTAAAATATTTGTTAATGATGAACAAAGTGTTTCTCAATCCACAGATGTCACCTGACCTGCTTTAACCTCCTTCAGTTAACATTTTTGGCATCTCCAATACTTTCAAAACAGAAAATGCTGGAAATATTCAGCAGATTAGGTCACATTTGTGTGAAAAGGAACAGTTAACATTCCAGGTCACAGGCTCTTTGTCAGAACCAATACCTTGTTCTTGTGTCAGACATGTATCAATGGACCAATGAATTAAATAAATCACATTCATCTTACTCCTCATCCAATCATTTTCCCCTTTTCCTGGCACTTCTGCAGCTCTGAACTTGCTTAAATGTTGCCATGACTAAATCCTTCTAGTTGTGAATGCCATCAACTTGAAATGTTAACTCTTTCAACATATCTGATCAGCTGTTTCCAAAATTCTGTTTTAATTTCATATTTATGGCATTTTATTTGGGGACAGGGAAGAAACCTCACTTTTTTTTTCTGGGGAAGCCTAGCTAGATGCTAATGAATTGGGCCACTGGATCCTACAGATCTTAGTCAGACAAAAGTCATATTTTTCTGACTGATGGACGGCCTGGTCTTTGTATTGTGATTGATTTGTGCTTAAAGTAAAGCTGATTTTAACTAGTGATTTTGAAGATGCCTTACATCCAATAGTGTACTCATCTCAGCACCAAAATAAGTTCAAGAGGAAGCAAAACAGAAATGGTGAGATGATATTGAAAGGGCAAAGTCAAGTAAATCGATAACCATAGTGGCAAAATTTAACTGAGACTTAAGAGTACAAAATGTTGAGAGAAATACTGTAAGGACAGAAAATACCCTGATATCATTAGTACATACAAGTAGGTACAAAAATAAATGCTGGACAGAGTAAAGGGATTAAAAATACACGTAGAACTTAGCTCAATTATTTGTTTGGTACTTGTACCTAACTGAGTAAGTACAGTAATAATGAAGCTGCATGTTTCCCAGACAAGTGTTGTGAGTTCTAGTTTTTCTTGTTCTACGGTGCATAAGGTCTATTATTCATTGCACCTCACATTTATGCCAATGGTCATCTAAAAAATGTTTTTAAAAACGTTATTAGACAATGAAAGATGAAAGCGTGATAAACCTAAATTCTTTATGCTGCATTGTCATTCAAGGTACTGACAATTTAAGGAAACTGCACTCAAGCAACTTCCAACCAAACATCTAAGCAGGAGCAGGCAAGGTAACAGTGCTTGCAACATTTATAGAGTGCATATCAGAAGATTTGCTGTTCAAATAAAATCTTTTCAAATCCTGGAGGTGGAGGACTGTAAAATTCACTGAACTGACAATCCAAAATTGCACTGTCATCAACTGGAAAACAAAAAGAACAAAAATAAAATCAGGTAATTCTGAAAATGTCTGCTACTATTGGCTATAATTTAAAACTACAATGAAATGCGAAAAAATTTGTTTTGACTTTCACCACTCAATTCAATTTACATAGATGAAACAGCTACTACAAATCAGTCCCACTCATTTGCTTAATGCGACTTGCCATAATAAGGCATTGTATACCAATATCATCTAATATACCTTGTACATTGAATTTTCAATAGAGGGTATCTGTTGACACACTGTAGTGTATTTGAACTCTGATGGCGTGCCACAAAAAGTGATGGTGAAGAAGATAAGAGCTTAAGTATTAGGGGAAGTGTGTTAGCATGGATTGTGCGTTGAATGGATCAAACTAATGACATGCCTGAGGTGCCACTTCTTGACACTCATTATTTACAATTCATATTAACAACCAGGAGCAAGAGACAAAGTATAAGGTTGAGTTCTAAACACAATGCAGAGGTATAAAGCATGAACATCTGGATGCACTAACCATTGGTGCAACCTGGCTGAACCACAGTGACTAGTGGAAACTTTATAAAGATGTGTTACCTTCAATGGATTAACCAACTGGCCTGTCCAAACAAGGTGGACAAAATGACCACAAAGCAAATGCAAGAATGTAAAACATTTGGCAGAGTGACCAAAACGTTTTATTGTTTTAAGTCTACATGCATTCAGCACATGGAAAATGTTATTAGTAAATGTAATGTATGTTCATATGCTCTATGAACAGATTAATTGGTGTTTTTTGATGACTTGTGTTGTCTGTACACTCAGCTTCATTTTAATTTTTCTCAAGTTTACAAACATTACGTAACAACAAATAAACTGTTGCTGAAATCCCTTAATAGCATTTTCCATAGCATATGTACAGGTATTTATTTTGTTCACTAAAGAGCAACTCTCATGTGTTCCCTGCACTGATGAAACATAGGACAGACATCCTGTTTAACTTAACGTTCTTGTACCAAATAATCTGCAGCTTAGATCTGTACTTGTCTCCTTCTCTCACTCCTAGATTACTGGGCTCCACAAACTTTCAGCAATGGCAAAAACATGTTTAGTTGATAAAATTACCTACTATCTCAAAAAACTAGTGGCACACAATGGCATCCTCAGAGGTCATGTGAAGTTCTGATGGTGAATGCAGAACTTGGACTCACGGCAATGTGAAGTAACTTGTGTTTTGCCACACCTAGAGCTTGAGTTGTTCCAAAGTTCCCAATGGTGGACAATGCCCTAGAGCAGATTTTGCTCTATCCTGAATGTATTCAGCAAGGCACATTGATAGCGTGCGGTAGCTATACTATGAGAACTATTGTTTGGTGATGATACTGTAGCGATGTGCTACACACAGCGCTGAAATAACGACACGCAGTCGGTAAGTCGTTTTGAGACTAGTTTATTCAAACTTCGCGGTGCTGGCATTTAATCCCTAGCGCCCGCCCTCTCTGGGCGGAAATAGCATCAGAGGTGCATTACCAAAGTCTCCCCCTGCGCGCTGGCTATTTGTGAGCCGGTTTGCCTGCGCAGAAAGTGAGTCGCCACATACCCCCCCCCCCCCCCAACCCAAGAACCGGCGATACACCCCCCAATGTCCTCAGTCTGGATCACCCTCTGTTTGGGAGGTCTGCCTCTGCGCCGCAATGCCTGAACTTCGACCGGCTGCGCCAAGTCCACATGGGCTGGTTTGGGTTGGTCCACCGTGAAAACCTCCTCTCTCCCCCCAATGTCCAGAACGTACGTGGACCCGTTGTTGTTGATCACCTTGAACGGCCCCTCGTACGGCCGCTGTAGCGGTGCCCGGTGTCTGCCCCTTCGTACAAACACAAACTTACAGTTCTGCAGGTCTTTGGGTACATGGGTCGGGGTCCGTCCGTGCTGTGAAGTTGGTACGGAGGCCAGGTTGCCGAGCCTTTCGTGTAGCCTGTCCAGGACTGCTGTGGGTTCTTCATCTTGCTTCCTTGGGGCTGGTATGAACTCTCCCAGGACGACCAGGGGTGCGTTGTACACCAACTCCGCCGACAAGGCGTGCAGATCCTCTTTGGGTGCTGTGCGAATTCCAAGCAGGACCCAGGGAAGCTAGTCCACCCAGTTAGGTCCTCTCAGGCGGGCCATGAGAGCCAACTTCAAGTGACGGTGGAAGCGTTCCACTAGTCCGTTCGACTGTGGGTGGTAGGCAGTAGTGTGGTGTAGCTGCGTTCCCAACAGGCTGGCCATAGCTGACCACAGGCTGGAGGTGAACTGGGCACCTCTGTCGGAGGTAATGTGGGCCGGTACCCCGAAGCGTGCTACCCAGGTTGCGATCAGTGCTCGGGCGCAGGAATCGGCAGATGTGTCGGTGAGCGGGACCGCCTCTGGCCACCTTGTGAACTGGTCTACCATAGTTAGGAGGTACCACGCTCCTCGGGACACTGGTAGGGGGCCCACGATATCCACATGAATGTGGTCGAACCTCTGGTGGGTGGGTTCGAACTGCTGCAGCAGGGCTTTAGTGGCCACTGCACCTTGGCTGTTTGGCAGTGCATGCACATTCTGGCCCATTCACTGACCTGCTTGCAAAGTCCGTGCCACGCGAACTTCCTGGAGACCAGCCGGATGGTTGTCCTGATAGATGGGTGCGCCAAACCGTGTATGGAGTTGAAAACCCGCCGCCTCCAGGCTGCCGGGACAATGGGGCGAGATTGGCTGGTAGCTACGTCACACAGGAGGGTCCTCTCACCTGGGCCTATGAGAAAGTCCTGCAGCTGCAAACCCGAGACTGCGGTCCTGTAGCTGGGCATCTCGTCCTCTGCCTGCTGCGCCTCCGCCAGTGCTGCATAGTCCACCCCCAGGGACAGGGCCTGGACAGCTGGTCTGGAGAGTGCGTCCGCCATGACGCTGTCCTTTCCCGAGACATGCTGGATGTCCGTCGTGTACTCGGAGATGTAGGACAGATGTCGCTGCTGGCAAGCCAGCCAGGGATCGGACTCCTTTGTGAATGTGAAGGTCAACGGTTTGTGGTCCGTGAACGCGGTGAATGGCCTGCCTTCTAAGAAGTACCTGAAATGCCGGATTGCCAGATACAGTGCCAACAGCTCCCGGTCAAAAGCACTGTACTTGGGTTCGGGTGGTCGTAGGTACTTGCTGAAGAACGCCAGGGATTGCCAGCGCCCCTCGATGAGCTGCTCCAGCACCCCACCGACTGCTGTGTCAGATGCGTCCACCATGAGTGCGGTCAGAACGTTCGTTCTGGGGTGCACCAGCATCGTGGCATCTGCCAAGGCTTCCTTGGCTTTAACGAAAGCGGCTGTGGCCTCCTCGTCCCTTGCCTTTACCCGACATCAGGGTGTACAAAGGGCGCATGATACGGGCTGCTGAAGGGAGGAAACGGTGGTAGAAGTTCACCATACCAACGAACTCCTGTAGGCCTTTGACTGTGTTGGGCTGGGCAAAGTGGTGGATCGCATCTACCTTGGCGGGCAGAGGTGTTGCCCCGTCTTTGGTAATCCTGTGGCCCAGGAAGTCGATGGTATCGAGACCGAACTGGCATTTGGCCGGGTATATCGTGAGGCTGAAATCACTCAGGCTGGCGGAGGTGGGACAGATGCTCCTGGCAACTACTGCTGGCTATAAGGATGTTGTCCAAATAGATGAACGCAAAGTCCAGGTCACGTCCCACCGCATCCATTAGCCGCTGGAACATCTGTGCAGCATTCTTCAGGCTGAACGGCATTCGGAGGAACTCGAACAGGCCGAACGGGGTGATAAGTGCTGTTTTGGGGATGTCTTCAGGGTGCACCGGGATTTGATGGTATCCCCGGATGAGGTCTACTTTGGAAAATATTCTTGCCCCGTGCAGGTTTGCTGCAAAGTCCTGTACGTGCAGCACAGGGTAGCGGTCTGGAGTTGTAGCCTCGTTCAGTCTGTGGTAGTCGCCACATGGTCTCCAACCCCCAGCTGCTTTGGGCACCATGTGCAGGGGGGAGGCCCACGGGCTGTCGGACCTCCGTATGATCCCCAATTCCTCCATCCTCTTGAACTCCTCCTTCGCCAGGTGGAGCTTTTCCGGGGGGAGCCTTCGTGTGTGAGCGTGAAGGGTTGGTCCCTTGGTCGGGATGTGGTGCTGAACCCCATGTCTGGGCATGACTGCTGTGAATTGTGGTGCCAGATTCGATGGAAAGTCCGCCAGGATTCTGATGAATTCGTTGTCCGACAGCGTGATGGAGTCCAGGTGTGGGGCCGGCAACTTGGCTTCACCCAGGGAGAACATCTGGAAAGTCTCTGCACATACTAGTCTTTTCCCTTGCAAGTCGACCAGCAGGCTGTGAGCTCACAAAAAGTCTGCCCCCAGGAGCGGCTGGGCCACTGCGGCCAGTGTGAAGTCCCACGTGAACCGGCTGGCACCAAACTGCAGCTGCATTGTGTGGGTGCCGTAGGTCCGTATCGTGTTGCCGTTTGCAGCCCTCAGGGTGGGTCCTGGCTTCCTGTTGCAGGTGTTGTATCCCATCGGGGGCAAGATGCCGATCTCCGCTCCGGTGTCGACCAAGAAGTGGTGTCCCGACTGTTTGTCCCAGACGTACAAGAGGCTGTCCTGGTGGCCAGCCGCCATAGTCATTAGTGGCAGCTAGCCCTGGCCTTGGCAGGGCGGGCAACAACGGCCGGCTTTTGTGCCCCACCACTGGTGGTAGAAACACCACTGTTCACTGTCTTCCTCACTCCTGCCTCTGTGTTGTGTGCACCACTTTAGAAACTGTTGGGGAGGATGACCAAGCAGACAAAAAGTCACAGAAGTCAGGTCTCTGGCACTGAGTCTGGCTCTGTGGCTTAGAAAGGTAGGGGGGATAAGAGGCGAGCTCTGGTGAAGGTGGACTCGTTAGTTAGGGGAACAGAAAGGAAGGTTCTGTGGACGACAAAGGAATTCCCAGGTGGTATGTTGCCTCCTGGCTGCCAGGGTCTGGGACATCTCCAGCATGTTTTCAGCATTTCTAAGTGGGAAGGTGAGCAGCTAGAGGTCATGGTCCATATAGGTACCAATGACATAGACAGGATGAGATTCTGCAAAATGTCTTCAGGGAGTTAGATGCTAAGTTAAAGTACAAGACCTCCAGGATTGTGATCTCAGGACTACTCCTCATGCCATGTGCTAGTGAAGCCAGAAATAGGAAGATCGTACAGTTTAACACATGGCTATGTGGTTTGTGTATGAGGGAGGGCTTCAGATTTTTGGATCATTCAGCTTTCTTCCAGGGAAGGTGGGACCTGCACAGAAGAGACAGTTTGCACCTAAATTGGAGGGGACTAATATCCTAGTGGGAATGTTTGCTCATATTGCATGAGTAAAGGGGTGGGTTTAAATCTAGAGTTGCAGAGGATGGGAACCAGAGTTCAGAACAGATAGAGGAATGGTTATGGAGATGTGGTTAAGACCTCAGGCAAAGTCAGGAATCAAAAGATTGAGCATGGTGGGACTAATTTTCTGACTTGCCTACTTGCAAGTAGTACTTTAGGAAAGGCAGATGAGCTCAGGGCATGGATCAACACATGGAGTTATGATTTTGTAGCCGTTAATGAGACTTGGTTGCAGGAGGGGTGGAACTGTCAACATTCCAGGGTTCAGTTGTTTTAAACGTAATAGAGCAGGAGGGATGAAAGGAGAGGAGTGGAACTGAGTAATAAGAAAGGCATGACCAGGTTAATGGGGCTATATTAAGACTACCCAACAGGATTTAGACTCAAAAGAACAAATTTGTAGAGAGATCGCAGACAATAGCAAGAAACACAAGATTATGACAATAGGTGTTTTTAATTTTCTACATTTTAACTGGGATTCCCATACCATAAAAGGACTAAATGGGATAGAGCTTGTCAAACATATTCAGGAAAGTGTCCGTTATCAGTACACAGAAGTCACAATGAGAGAGGAGATCATGCAGTTGACAGAAGTTAGTGTAGGGAAACACTTTGCATCTAGTGATCACAATTCCATTAGTTCCAAGGTAATTATGGAAATGGATAAGCCTGGTCCTCAGGTTGAGATTCTAAATTGGAGAAAGGCCAATTTTACTGGTATCAGAAAGGATCTAGCAAATGTGGATTTGGACAGCTGATTTCTGGCAAAGGTGTACTTGGTAAGTGGGAGACCTTCAAAAGTGAAATTTTGAGAGTAGAAAGCTAGTCTGTCAGAATAAAAAGCAAGGTTGACATGCTTAGGGAACCTTGGTTTTTAACCAATATTGAGGCCATGGTTTAAAAAAAAAGAGGAACTGCATTGCAGGTATAGGCAGGTAGGGACAAATAAGTATAAGAAATGCAAGAGAGCACTTAGGAGGGCTAAAAGAAGGCATGAGATTGCTCTGGCAGACAAGGTGAAGGATAATCCTAAGGGATTATACAGGTATGTTAAGAACAAAAGTGCAACTGAACAAATTGGTCCCTTGGAAGATCAAAATGGTAATCCCTGCATGGAGCCGAAAGAGACTGCAGAGATCTTAAATTGATTTTTTACAACTGTATTTACTGAGGAAGTGGACACAGAGCCTACAGAAATGAGAGAAAGCAGCATCAACTATACAGATTACAGAGGAGGAGGTGTTCACTATCTTGAGGCAAATCAAGGTGGATAAATCCCTAGGCCTTAACAAGGTGTTCCCTCAGACTCTATGGCAAGCAAGAGCAGAAATTGCCAGGGCCCTAGCAGAGATACTGAAGTCATCCTCAGCAACCGATGAGCTGGTGAGCCTGACATTAGTAGTGGGAAAGTTATTGGAGGTACTTGAGGGACCAGATATATGAGTGTTTGGATAGACAGGGAATGATTAGGGATAGTTGGCTTGGCCTTCTATGTGGTAGGTCATGTCTAACCGATCTTATAGAGTTTTTGGAGTAAGTTACCAGGAAAATTGATGAAGGCAAGTCAGTGAATCTTGTCTACGTGGACTGTTGTTTGTCATCTATAGGAACGATCTGGATGACAATATGGCTAAACTGGATCAGCAAATTTGCAGATGATACCAAGATTGGGCGTGTAGTGAACAGCGAGGAAGACGATCAGAGCTTACAGCAGGATTTGGATCAGCTGGAAAAATGGGCAGAAAAATGGCAGATGGAATGTAATGCAGTCAAATGAGGTGTGGCACTTTGAGAAGACCAACCAGGTCACTGAGGAGTGCAACAGAACAAAGGGATCTGGGATTACTGATTCATAATTCATCATTCTTTATAGAAAGTGACATCACAGGTACAGAGGGCCATAAAGAAAGCATTTGGTACATAGTACTTCGATCTATGAAAGCAAGAGTACAGGTGTTGGGATGTTAGACATTGGTTAGGCCCATTTTAGAGTATTATGTGTAGTTTTAGTCACCTACCTACAGAAAAGATGTAAATAAGAATGAAAGAGTACAGAGAAAGGATGGTGCTGGGACTGGTGGACCAGATTATAAGGAAAGATTGAATAGGTTAGAACTTTATTCCCTAGAATGTAGAAAATTGAGGGGAGATTTGAAGGTATATAAAATTATGAGGGGTATAGATAGGGTAAATACAAGCAGGTTTTTTTCACTGAGGTTAGGTGAGACTCCAACTGGAGGTCATGGGTAAAGAGAGAAAGAAGAAATGTTTAAGGGGAACATGAGGGGAAACTCCTTTACTCAGAGGGTGGTGAGAGTGTGGAACAAGCTGTGGATACAATTACGATTTCAACATTTGAGAAGTTTGGATAGGTACAGTACATGGGTAGTAGGGGTATGGAGGCCTACGGTCCGGGTGCAAGTCGATAAGATTAGGCTGTTTAAATGGTTCAGCATGGACTAGATGGGCCAAAGGGCTTAATTCTGTGCTGTAGTTTTCCATGACTATGATCCTAGCAGGCTGTACATGCTTTATGACTCCTGAGGAAGTGAATTAACAAGAGAGCTTGAGCATGCTAGAATTCTATTTAGTGAAATGTATGAGAATGAGGGTTGATCTTACAGGTGTATAAAATCACGTGAGGCATATATAGGTAAATACATACAAGTGTTAGGGAATCAAGAACTAGAGGACACAGTTTGAGGTGAGAGTGGAGCAATTTAATAACTTTTTAAACTCAGTGTATATGGATGGAATGAGCTGCTAGAGACAGTAGCTGAGTTAGGTTCATTAAAATAGCACTCGAACAGATACATGGACTGGAAAGGTTTAGAAACTTACAGGCCAAACAAAGGCAAGTGCAACTAGCCTAGATGGGCAACTTGGTCAACACTGACCAGATGGGCTGAAAGGCCTGTTTTCCACCACTGTAAAATACAGCTAGTGATTCCTGTACAACAATGTCTAAATCTACTTACCATATACAACGGGATACACTGTACCCCTGATTCCAGATGCTGGACAATGCATATTTTTCCCATTCAAATAAACGTTCAATTCCACATGATCGTAAGTCAGTCCCTTAAAAAAAAGGTCAAATTTAATTAAGTCTGTACAATCACAAGTAACGTAAACATTTTAAAATAAAGATTCAGAATCTGTATGTATAGAATGAGGCCTAACCTTGTGGTACATTTTGGCTGCAGTGACTTGAAGAACATATTCAGAATAAAATAGCCCCATTAAAAGTAAAACTGCATTTTTCTTCTTGGGTAGTCCCTTGGGAAACACCAATGACGCACTTAGACTCCAGTTCTAAGTGACTGTAAAAGGCAATGTGGAAACTACAGCCTCTTTATCAGACAAGGGCAGATGGTGACTAATAAAGCAGGTCGATAGGCCAGTTTGTGAGGTGATCCACTCCTCCTTCCAGTAACCTGTGTACTCCTGATGCATATTCTTAAGTTTCTCAATACTGTCCCAAATGATCCTGCAGTCATGGGGTAGACATTCCCAGAAGTCAGTGAGTGGGAATGCTGAATTTCTTCAATGTGGAAAATCTCCTCTGTGTACCTGGTAATGCTCAGAGTAATATGTTTCAGGAGCCTGGTAGCACGCACACATGCTGTGGCCTGCATGGTATAGCTATCCAAGTGTAACTGGAGACTCAATACGAGGAACCTTGTCCTAGGAGAGGGCACAGATGTCTGTCCTTTTAATCAATTTGGAGGATTTTGCAGCAATAGTATTGGTGTATTTTTCCAGTGCCTGTTGTAGGTCCAGGTCTCAAAAGCATATAGGATGGCATGAGCAAAATAAATTTCTTAAACAGTCCTAGTGGATACTCACAAGTAGTAAATTGCTTCTTACATACCACAACATCTCCTTCTTGGGGAAGACTGTTAGCTGGTAGTCGGTTTCGCTCCTCATTATTGTGATAAATAGCTCCATCATGCCTAAGTACTAAACTTTGTGCATCTCGACCAAAGGGGATCTGGTTAAGATTAGCTTTTTGAGTAGCAACTCCAACCCCCCAAACTCCTGAAAAAAAGTAAGAGGGCATCACTGTTTAAACATACACTGGTTTCCTGAAATCTAAACCACAGGCAAAAATAAAAACAGAAAATTCTTTAAGCATTCAGCAATGCAGTCAGTATTTGTGGGAAGCGAAACAAGTTTCAGTTTATTTACCAATGCCTGAGAGATTCTAGCATTTTCTGATACTTTCATTTCTGATTTCAGGCATCTGCAGGTTTTTTCCCTTTTTTTTATAAATTGCTTTAATATTGTATATAAAATGTGTATATCTTAAAAGAACTCTGTACAATCTTGATTTTTTTTCCTCAGTACATTATAATCCAAATCACAATGTGAGTTTTGTCTACATTTCAAACAAAGTAATTCAAGTTGATCATCAATGATTCACGCATTTAATTCCTGAGATCAAGGGTTTGTCCTTTCAGGAAAGTGAGCTATAATTTCTGGACTTTAGGTTGATCTTATTGAAACATACAAGATTCAGACGGAGTTGCCGGCAGAATAAGTATAGTGAGGATATTTCTCCCATGGGAATGTCTAGAATATGGAGGAATAGCTATAGTAACCCCTCAGACGCACCAGAAGAAACGTTAAGCGACCACGTAACAGCAGGAAGTCATCTGAGGGAAGCCACGTGTGTTCGATTCTGTGGCTGGAATCGCTGGCTGGAACCACGGAAAACAGCTTTTAGCTAACAACGGGGAAGCCCGCTCCCCTGACTCAACAGATTGGCATCTTAAAAGACCTGGGGCAAGTTTAAACCGCATCACTTTTAAACCCAACAACGCTGCAGCTTAAACGAACTGATAGTGACTTATCTTTCCATCGGACAATACAGTAACCCCTAGATAACGATAGAGTTATTTCTTATCGGTTATTATTATACCCGCACTTAGATTTAGTATTGACGATGTATATCATCTGTATGTTTTCATTAATCTTCTTTTTGTGCCCTTAATCAATAAATACTTTTAAAAATAGTACCATCAGACTTCGACGGACCTCTCTATCTTTGCTGATAAGTGATCCAGTTACGGGAATTCATAACAGTAGACCAATACAATTAAGCAAGGGGTCTATTGACCACAGGTTGGGAACCACTGGTTTAGGGCCAGATTAATGGAATTAACAGAGTAGTCATCAGCCCGTTGGGGGAGAGGAGAGTGGGAGGATAGGGGAGGGAGGAGAAGAGGAAAAAGCAGAAAGTGAAAGGGGTAGGGGAGAGAGAAAAGAGAGAAGGGAGGGGGTGAGTGGGGGATAGGGGAGAAGGAGGAGATAGGGCAGGGGAGTGTGGGGTAAGGGAAGAGGTATAGGAGGTGGGTAGGGGAGGAAAGAGGGGGAAGAATGGGAGCAGGTGTCTGAGAAGGTATTAGGAGATCAGCAGAGAGGAAAATGGAAAGAGGGAGGAGGGAATGAGTGGAGCGGAGTGTGAAGAGAGAGGAGAGAGAAGAAGAAAATCGAAAGGGATGTGAATGAGATGAACAGACTGAAGAGGAAAAAGAATTGGAGGAGAGGGAACAAGAGGTGAAATAAAACAATAATGGGAATTAGGGAGGCCAGACATCCAGCTTTAGGCCAGACAGTCCGGCTTTTGAACACTCTGTCCTCCATCCGGTGCCACCTTGAGCCGGATGTTAATTTCTCCACCTTTTTTGGGTCTGACTAAAAAACTTCTATAAATTACCTCAGATATATTTAAAACAGTGGGAACTGAAAGCTATAACTGATGCACCATCAAAAATCTACTGGACTTTTTTAACACCGATCTACAGTCAGCCCTCCTTATCTGCGAATTTCACGTGTGAATTCAACCGTGAATCGAGAAAACCCTGAAGTGCTCTTCTAGCACTTGTTGTTTGAGCACGTACAGACTTATTTTTCTTGTCACTATTCCCCAAACAATGCAGTATAACAACTATTTACATAGCATTTACATTGTATTAGGTATATAAGCAATCTAGAGATGATTTAAAGTATATGGGAGGATGTGCATAGGTTATCGTGGATCAGGATAAAAAAAAAATCAGAAGTTCTCTTACCAAGTAAGTCAGAACAGGTACATCTGGTATTATTTAGCATCAGTTAGTCAAATGTTTGTCTTAGTATATAGTATATATTTTACCTTTCTATGAATATAAAACACATAAGAAGGTATGCTTCAGTGCTGAGCTCAGGAACGGAAGTTCCTGAGTTCAATTCAGTGACAGATCACTCCCAAGCGCACTCGCCATCCGTGCCTGGTTGATGTGGAGGATCAAAAACCCAAAAATTAAACCACTGTGTTGCTTAGTAATAATTGTAGCTTTCGTCGAGGCAGGGCCTTTCTCACTTTATTCTTTAAAATTGTTCCCTTTTGTTAACAAACTGTAGTCTAATGCTTTTCCAATGACCGATGGTGTTTCACCTCTTTCCAATTGCTTTATTATTTCCACTTTATTTTCAATCGTGATTATTTTCGTGATCAGAAACACTGCAGATTCGGAGCTCCACAGCTGGGTCCTAACGTCCACCGCACTGAGACAAGTTAAATAAGGTCTGCGGTTCCGCTGGGTCCTAAGGTCCACCGTATTGAGACAGGTTGAATGAGGGACTTGAACATCCATGTTTTTTGGTATCTGTGAGGGGTCCCGGAACCAATCCCTCGCGGATAAAGAGGGCCGACTGTGTAAGAAAAAGTTACTTCTTTCAGGAATCTGATTTTTTTGAAACCTCTATCACAGAGGATTGTGGACACTGAGATAGATATCTTGACCAAAGCAGAATCATAAATTATGGAGATCAAGTAGGAAAGAGGAGCCAACATCAAAGACTAGACCATCCATGATCATTTTGAATGATGGCACACCATTGGCACTATGCTTAAACCAAAATAGTGAATGAACTGATGTACCAACTACTTGTCAAAATGGTAAAGCACTTGATAATTTTCTACAGAGTTCATAACCTTGTGGTAGATTACTGAGAGGCAGAAAATAAAGACCAGCCGCTGTCAAACTACCGTGGAGGGAAATTTATCAGCTCACTTATTAGAAACTCTGGTTAGCAAAGAATATTAACTTATTGATTGCTACATGTTAAATAGTCATGATGTCATAAAACCCACTGGACCATCTGGTCAGTGCATAACTATTAATCTGCATATTCCCAACAACCTGCACCCAGACCATAGCCCTCCATACCACTCCCATCCATGTACCTACCCAAATTTCTCTTAACTGCCTCAACTCGTTCCACACTAAAGAATTGCCCCCTCATTTTCCCCTTAAACATTTCACCATTCACCCTTAATCCATCACCTCTAGTTCTAGCCTTACCCAAACTCAGTCGAAAAAGTCTGCTTGCATTTATTTATACTTGTCATAATTTTGTAGACCTCTATCAAATCTCCCCTCATTCTCCTAAACTCCAGGGAATAAAGCCCCTATAACTCATGTCCTCAAATCCTGGCAACATCCTTTACATTTTCTCTGCATTTTTTCAATCTTATTGACATCTTTCCTGTAGAAAGGTGACTGAAATGCACACAGTAATCCAAATTAGGCCTCACCAATGTCTTGTACAACTTCAACATAACGTCCCAACTCCTTTACTCAATACTGTGACTGATGAAGGCCAATGTGCCAAAAGCTCTCTTTATGACCCTAATCAAGGAATTATAAATGTTTCTCAGATCCCTCTGTTCTACTGCACTCCTCAGTGCCCTATCACTCAACATAGAAGACCTAACTTGGTTTGTCCTCACAAAGTGCAACACCTCAAGCTTGTCTGCAATAAATTCCATCTGCTATTTTTCAGCCCATCTTTTTCCAGCTGGTCCAGATCCCATTGCAAGCTTTGATAGTCTTCCTTGCTGTCCACTACATTCCAATCTTCGTATCACCTGCAAATTTGCTGATCCAGTGTACCACAATATCGTTCAGATCATTGATATTGATGACAAACAACAACAGATCCAGCACCAATCCCTGTTGCACACCACTAGTCAGAGAGACAACCATCTACTACTGCCTGCTGGCTACTACCGTGAAACCAATGTCTAATCCAATTTACTGTGTCATCTTGAATGCCAAGAGACAGAAACTTCTTGACAATCTCCCATACAGGAACTTGTCAAAGGCCTTGCTAAAGTCCATGTAGACAGCAGCCAATGCCTTCCTACATTAACTTCCTTGGGGTAAAAAAACTATAAAATTGGTTAGACATGACTTACAAAGTACAAAGCCTAATAGTTATCAAATAATATAAGTATCAATGCTCACCTCCTAAAGGAAGTGTATATTTCCTTTTCGTCTTGACCTTAACTTCAATATTTCTCATTAGTCAGATTACCTTTCATCCAAACAGGAACATTTTGTTCTTGGACACTTGCTGTTCCAGTTATAAATATTTCCCACTTGCCATTCATTCATTTTCTTTCATACCGTCTCTTCAAATCGACCTTGACTAGATCCGAATTCTACCAGCATGACCCTGCTCCACTCCCCACCCATGCAGCACGAGTAAGCAATTAGTACCCCTCCACATCAGGTGCAAACAGACCCGCCTGTACAGATCCCACCTTCTCTTGGAAAAAAGACCAAAAATCTGAAGACCTCCCTCCTGCACCATCTCACTAACAATGTGTATTATATTCCTATTTCTGGCCTCACTGGGACATGGCATGATCTGAGGTGCCCCTGACCCTGGCACCTGGGAGGCAATGTACCATCCAGGAATCTTAACCTTGTCCTCAAAACCTTCTGTCTGATCCCTTAATCATTAAGTCCGCTATCACTACAGTCTATTTCTTCTCCCTCTTCTGAGTCACAGAGCTAGACAGAATGCCAAAGACCTAACCCCTGTAGCTTTCCTCTGCTAGGCCATTTTCCCCCCAGCAGTATCCAAAGTAGTATATGTGTTATTGAGGGGAATAACAGCAGGGTGCCCTGCACTGGCTGCTTATCGTCTTTCCCCCTCCTGACCATGTCCCGCAGCTTAGGTGTATTACCTCCCTTATAAAGAGAGAATGCTACACTTTAAAACTGAGAGGGAAAAGAACAAAACCTTAATAGAAATCATGTTACTATTTTTAATTCATTGACATATGTGGTTGAAGTGGAGATCTATAATTAAGATGGCTTGACATTTGCATCTAAAAGTAAATTTCCCTCTAGCAGAAAAGTGCAGTAGATGCAGCTGGACAAAAGAGACCCTTGAATAAACTTAAAACAGTGAGTAAGAAATATTGGTTTGTCAGACCAGTAACAGCAAAGAAATTAGATAGCTGAGTTTGCACAGTGGTTTAAATTTAAGGAAGTCCAAGAAAATCTGTTGGGGAGATTTCACAAAGAACACTTAAGAATCTTTTAGTATCTTCCTGAGCAAATCATCAAAGAAGCTGTGGAGACTCAGAAATACCAAGATTGTTTCAAAATTCTCATTGTAAAATAATCTGAAAATTTTCACTCTGCTGTGAACAAAAGACCCTACAGATTCTGGAAATTTTGAGTAACACTTACAAAATACTGGAGGAACTTAACAACTCAGGCAGCATCTATGGAAGGGGAACATTTGATGTTTTGACCCGAGACCATTTAACAGTACTCAGCCTTCCTGATGAATGGTCTCGATCTGAAACTCTGACTGTTCATTTCCCTCCATAGGTGCCGCTTGACTTGCAGCATTTTGTGCTTTACACTCCCGAGTGAGATGTGAGTTAGCTTTCAGTAACATATTAAGTCTTCATAATTGGTTAACAAACTCTCGGGTTATTGGAGATAATTTAATGGATGCACATTGTCATTTCCTCATTGAACTTTTCAAAATGTAATTAATTTAAATGGAATCATTTCTTTTTTTTGGAAGGTTGGTTCAATATTTCATTTGTAACAATCTTGTCAAACAATGTTTCTGCCTTTTCAGAAGATAGTTATCAGACATCCACATTACTGTGATTTGGAGTGACAAATGGGCCAGGCCTGGACAACAGGTTTTCTTCCCTGTATAGTATCAGTGAACCAGGTGTTTTGTTTTACAAATTTAGTTAGTTTATTAACTTCCAGATTTATTTAATAAAATGCTTTTAAATATGGAATACAGTATAGCGAAGTGTAAGGTTATGCACTTTGGTAGAGAGAATAAAGGCACAGACTATTTTCTGAACAGGAAAACAAAGTGCAAAGTGACCTGGGAGTCCTCAAGCAGGATTCTCTAAAGGTTAACTTGCAGGTTGGATTGGTGGTAAGGAAGGTAAATGCAATATTCGCAGTCATTTCAAGAGGACTAGAATATACATTGATCAAACTGCACTTGGAGTTTATGAGCAGTTTTGGGCTCCTTACTTAAAAGATGTGCTGGCATTGGTGAGGGTCCAGAGGAGGTTCACGTGAATGATACTGGGAACAAAAGGGTTAACATACTTGGAGCGCTTGATGACTCTGGGCCTGTACTCACTGGTGTTTAGAAGAATGGGGGAGGATCGGATTGAAATCTATTGAATAATGAAAGAGCCAGATAGAGTGGATGTGGAGAGGATGTTTCCTATAGTGGGTGAGTCTAGGATCAGAGGACACATCCTCAGGATACAAGGATGTCCCTTTAGAACAGAGTGAGGAAGTATTTCTTTACCAGAGGATGGTGAAACTGTGGATTTCATTGCTATAGGCTGCTGTGGGGGCCAAGTTATTGGGTATATTTAAAGCAGTGGTTGAAAGGTCCTTAATTAGTAGGTGCATCAAAGATTATGGGGAGAAGACAGGAGAATGAGGTTAAGATGGATAATAAATCAGCCAGGATGGAATGATGGCGTATACTCGATGGGCCAAATGGCCTAATTCTGCTCTTATGTCTTATAGTCTAAAGATCTCAGCTTCCTTGATTGATTTAAATCAATGAGCTAGTCCTATAATTTAACCACTGTTACCTAATCTCTAATATTTTCTCGTACAATCTATAATATGGCTGGGGTTTAGGGTAACAAGGTGTGAACCTCAAACTAATTTCCTTTTATACAGATACTAGAGAAACTCTCACTTACATGGAGGTCACTTCAATCTGCTCAACAGTTCGACATGCCAAGGATGACGCTTAAGAGCTTAGCTCGTATTCAGGGGTCCGAGATCTCGAGGCTCTGGAGATGAGTGGATCGAGGTCAGTGCCCTGGCAGAAGATCGGTGTGTCGTGGGAGTCAGAAGTTCTATGGCTGTGTGCCCAGTGACCCGAGATCTTTGGGCACAGAGCTCAGAAAAAATGATGCAACAGACTTTTAACAATGTAAACCAGCGAGTTGTTTGTTATGTCTCCCCTCTTGCTGTGAAATGGAGACACTTCTTTTCCCCTTATTAGGGAGACAGAGCTTGTGATATGTAGAATACCGGGTGAACGAGTAGTCTTTGGGATACTGCAGGTCTGTGTCTTTGCTGTTGCTTTGCTGCATACTTAAGTGCTTGGCGGTGGGTGCCATTACTTTTTTTTTCGCTGATGGGGGGAGGAGGGATTGTTGTTTGCTGCTGCTTACATGCAGGAGGGGTGAGCTGGGGGGGAGAATCTCTGAGGTTCAAACATTTAACTGTCATTTATTCTTTGGGGGCACTCCTCTTGTTAATTATGGATGGTTGCAAAGAAAAAGCATTTCAGGATGTATATTGTATACATTTCTTTGACATTAAATGTACCTTTGAAATTTAAATCATATCATTGTCATTTGTGACCCTTTAGTTTTAATTGATGATAGATAAATGTGGTCAGAGTCAATTGTTTTTTTGTTGAAGAGTTTTGCATATTCCTTCTGTCTGTAGTGAAAAGACTGACTCTTAGATTTAGGTTAGATACCTTTAACTCAAAAGTTTAGATTTCCTAATCAATTGAATTTTCTTTCCGTCTATGTCACTTCTGAACCTCCTAAATTCCAAAGAACTCAACAGAAGTTTAATGCAATCTTTCCTTGTAATTTAATCTAGAAATCAGGTATCATCCTGGCAAATCTATGCTCAATTTGCTCTAAATTAATCAACAAAGGAATATAATTTTGGTAAAACTTCTACTTCCTTATATTTCAGTCCTTTATATATAAAGGACAGCATTCCAATGGCCTTTTAAATTAGTTTATCTACCCATCCATGACATTTTTATGACCTACATACATTCTAATCTTTCTGTGACTAAACTTATTTGACTTATTATTTCACATTTGTGTAGCTTATTAAATACTAAGTAGTCAGATACTTTTAGATTACAATGTCACCTATTGTTTTGTCATCGGCAAACTTATATGTCACTTTATGTTATTCATCAGATCACTTATAAAAATGAAGAATAACTGCAGCTCCGTGCAACTCCACTAGTGTTACTTTGCCACTCTGTGTAGCTATCCAGTATTCTAGCTCTGTCCCCTGCTGTTCAATCAATATCTCAAGGAAAAATGATTAGTCAAGTCGTGACTTTTATTGTCATTTCGACCATAACTGCTAGGTACAGTACATAGTAAAAATGAGATGTTTCCAGGACCATGGTGTTACATGACACAGTATTAGCCACACTGAACTGCATAGAAAAGCAATTACAATAAACGGCTACTAAATGTACTGTAGTTCAATAATTCTCCAATATATTCACCAACCTGTTGATTGGATTTTGAATTCAAAGTAACTTTTGTTCTGATGTAAAGGTGCATTGGCTAGGCAACCTCCTGTGCCACATATTCTCCTCCCATTTTTAACAATAACTACATCCGTTCCTATAAAGATAGAATAGCTGTTAATAGAATTAACATCATTATGGAAATATAAAATCATTTAAAAAGTTAAATGCAGTAATGTAACGAATTCAAACTATGCCAGAAGGAAAAATAACAAAAATGTGCTATTATATAATGTCAAGCATGGTCTAGAAATGTCCACAATACTTCAGAATTAATTATTTTTGTAAGGTAGAGTTACTTGTCATGTTACAGGAAATGGAAAAGGATAAACCAATGATGTAGTCTATTTTGTTATTGAGTAGATCTTTGATAAGGTGAAATACAAAGGATTAACAAATAAAATTATATTACACTGAAATGACATTGTATGTCCCAATCACTTTTAACACACATATACTATGGTCATTGTAGCTGACGTCAACCTGTCTCAGGATCAAACCCGCAAAAAGTGACTGGCCTAGATGACTTACCCAGCTCTGTTCTCAGATCAGCTAGTGGGAATATTTGCTGACATCTTTAACCTTTCCTCACTCCATTCTGAAATCTCCACCTACTTAATGACCACTTATATCCTGATGCCAAAGAAAAATAAGGTCACGTGTCTTAATAAATATCACCCAGTGGCTCTACTATCTTTAAGTGCATGGACAGGATGGTCATGGCACACATCAACTCCAGCCTCCCAAAAGTCAGACAAGTAGGCAGAGGAGGTGGAGTGGTCCTGTTGGTAAAAAAAATTAAATCAATTCCTTAAAAAGTGGTGACAGGGTCAGATGTAGAATTGTTGCTAGTAGAGTTAAGAAACTACAGGGTTAAAAAGACCCCGATGGGAGTTATATACAGGCCTCCAAACAATCAGCAGGATATGAGATGCAAATTACAACTGGAGATGGAAAACGTATGTAGAAATAACAATGTTGCGACAGTCGTGGGGGGATTTCAATATGCACATACATTTGGTGCTGCGGCCCAGGAGAAGGGATTTGTAGAGTGCCTATGAGATGGCTTTTTAGAGCTGTTTGTGGTTAAGCCCACTTGGGAAAAGGCAATTCTGGATTGGATATTGTGTAATGAACCAAATTTGAATAGTAAGCCTAAAGTAAAGGAATCCTTAGGAGGCAGTGATCATAATATGATAGAATTCACTCTGCAGTTTGAGAGGGAGAAGCTAAAATCAGATGTATCAGTATTACAGTGGAGTAAAGGGAATTACAGAGGCATGAGAGAGGTGTTGGCCAAAGTTGATTGAAAGGGGTTACTAGCAGGAATGATGGTAGAACAGCAATGGCTGGAGTGTCTGGGAGCAATTTGCAAAACGCAGAATACATCCCAAAGAAGAAGTTTTCTAATGGGAGGACGAGGAAACTGTGGCTGAAAAGTAAAGTCAAAGACAGCATAAAGCGGGGACTTCCGGTAAGATGGCGACTGCTGAGCTGCTCCGAACTTTTGTTCCGTTACTGTCGCTATCTTTGCACTAAATGTCTCCATTTTTTAAACCTTAGTCGGGAACTTTTTCGGTATCTCTTACTTGCCTGTGAACATCTCTAACTTACAATGTCTAGCAAGAGCTCTAAATCCGGGAGAAAGGAAGCTCCAGCTCTCTCAGACGAGACCCTGGCTGCACTCGGTCAGCTCCGAGATGAAATTTTAAAGGAATTCAAAACCGCTTTCAAACAGTTGGAGGTCAAGATTGATCAAATCAATGACAAGGTGGGCAAACATGCCCAACACTTATCTCACATCGATTCGACTTCTGAAGATTTAGAAAGTCGTGTTCGATACTTGGAGACTCTCTGTTCCAGCTTGGAGGAAAAGTGTAACAAACTCCTTTTCAAAATGGTGGATCTTGAAAATCGCAGCAGACGCTGCAATCTTAGAATTCTTGGATTGCCAGAGGCCACCGAACAGGGATCAACAGTGAAGTTTTTCGCCGAGTTTCTCTGTGAGATATTCGGGAAAGATTTGCTTCCAAACCTGCCTGAGCTCGAACGGGCACACCGGGTCCATGTTCCCGCCGGAATTCTGGGCAACCGCCCGCGACCAGTAATCTTGTGCTTCCATCAATACCAGGTAAAACACCTGATCATAGAGGCACGTCGCAGAGGTTCTTTTATTTTCCAGGATACAACCATTCGCTTTGTGGAAGATTTTGCACCCCAGACCTTAAAGATGTGCGCTGAGTTTAAAGGCACAATGAAAGTGCTTTTTGATCGTGGTTTTAAACCCTCTCTTCATTCCCCTGCTGATCTACGAATCAAACTTAACACAGGGAAATACAAATGGTTTAAGTCAGCCAAGGAAGCTGAAGCATTTGTGGCAAGTCTTCTGGCTATCCAGCCATCTTCGGAACCCGATCAGAACTCCTAAAATGGTGGATAAGTACTTCTCGTAGTAAAATTACTTTTTCTGGACTCAGACTTTACTTGAATCATTCAGACATTATTCATCGAAACTCTAAGGGCTGTTGACAATCTCTCCCTGGATTTGGTGTGTGTGTAATCTATCTTTTATTGTTGTACAACTTTATCTACAGAGTTCTACAACTGACTTTAACTTGTTTTGGAGGTTTGAAGTCTTCAGTGAAGGCCTTCCTGTTTGTTGGTTCACAGTTTAATTGCCGATCTATTTTTCCTTCTTTCTATATTTATTTATTTTATTATACTTTTTTCTTTTCTTCACCCCATTTTTCTAATTTCTGAATTTTTTTCTCTCTTCTCTGTAAATGGTTGATAAATACTCGAATTTATAATTTTCCCCTTCCTCTCCTTTTTTTAATCCCTTTTTTTCCCTTTCTCTTACTTTATTCTTCTATAATTTTTTCGCTGGCAGGTTAGCTTTGGTCCTCTTCCGATTTTCTCTGTATTAAGTTTTATATTCCTGCAGAAGGTGTTCTAATCTGTAGTTATGTTTTTTAGTGCATAAACTAGTTACTACTTATTATAGTATTTACACGGAACTGTTGTTAATGACACAGATCTGGAAGTTGTATTTGGGTTAATTTTTTTGGTAGAGCTAGCTACTTGTTTTGGTAGCCGTCTAGTTTTGGGTTGTATGGGTGGGGTGGGTTTTCTAGTTCCAACATCACTCACTGTATTTATTGTTTTTCTTTATTGCTCAGGACATGTATATGTTTTGATTTTACAAATCTATGTTTACATCTCTGCTCCCAGACTGCTATTGTACTGCTTGACTTTTTATATGCCTTCTGCCTTTTATGCATTAGTAATCGATAATGGCTAGTGCACTTAAATTTGTGAGCTGGAATGTAAAGGGATTGAATCACCCTGTTAAAAGGAGGAAGGTATTCTCACATATCAAACAACTCAAAGCTGACATTGCTTTCCTTCAAGAAACTCATATTCGTTGTTCTGATAACTCCCGGCTTTTGTCAAAGTGGGCAGGTCAGCATTTTCATTCATCCTTTCCCGCTAAAGCTAGGGGAGTCTCCATTCTTATTAACTCAAATATTCCTTTTGAACTCCATCATAAAATATCTGATATAAATGGCCGTTTTATTATTGTTTCTGGCAAACTATATAACACTAAAGTTGCACTAGCAAACCTGTATGCCCCCAACTTTGATGATGTTAATTTTTTTGAACGGTTTTTTTCCGCACTACCAGACTTAAACTCATACTCTCTTATACTGGGTGGTGACTTTAATTGTTGGTTAGATCCCAATTTGGATCGATCGTCCTCTGTTACTAGACCACCTACTAAATCTGCCTTAGCTATCTAATCATTTCTCTCTAATTATGGTATCTCTGATATATGGTGTTTCCTCCATCCTACGGAGAGAGATTATTCTTTTTTCTCACATGTTCACCATACATTCACTAGAATTGATTATTTCTTACTCGATAACCAACTTATTCCATTTGCCCACTCTTGTGACTACCAGAGTATACTGATCTCTGACCATGCCCCAATTACTCTCTCTCTGAATTTGCCTGGTCTCCCTCAGAGGAATAAACACTGGCGGTTTGATTCAACTTTACTATCAGATGATGATTTTTTTAAATTTATTAAGGATCAGATAACCTTTTATTTTAACACTAATACATCACCTGAAGTGCCATCCCAGATTGTCTGGGATGCCATGAAAGCATATCTGAGGGGGAAAATAATCTCTTACACAGCAAATCTCAACAGAAGATCCCGTGCAGATCGATTAGACCTCATTAACCAGATTAAAGAATTGGATCAAATATATGCCCAAACTAAGAACCCTGAATTATACAAGAAGTGTGTTGAACTCCAAACTAAATTTAACCTTCTGTCCACTCAACCTGTCGAACGCCAACTTCTCGAAAGCAAGAGTCGCTTTTACATTCATGGGGATAAGTCTGGTAAATTCCTAGCCAATCAGCTGAGGCGTTCCAAAGCCAAACAACATATTACAAAGATCCAGAAGGAGAACGGAGACTTTACATCGGTTCATTTAGAAATTAATGACGCATTTAAAAATTTTTATTCTTGGCTTTATTCCTCTGAATCTCTGAATGACAATATCTCTGTTGATCAATTTTTACAGAATCTGAATATCCCCTCACTTTCATCTGATTTCAAAGCCAAACTCAATGCGCCTATGTCATTAGAAGAAATACCTACTGCAATTTCTGCACTGTCCTCTGGGAAATTTCCTGGACCTGATGGGTTCCCTGTAGAATTTTATAAATCATTCTCTTCTCTTCTTTCTCCTCAGTTACTTTCAGTATTACCTGACTCGTTTAATTACAGCAAATTGCCACCCTCTTTCAGTGAGACATCTATTATTCTTCTTTTTAAAAAGGGCAAAGACCCAACAGAGTGTTCCTCGTATAGGCTGATCTCTCTGCACAATATTGATGTAAAGATCTTAGCTAAAGTTTTGGCTCATAGATTAGAAACCGTCATTCCCTCCATTATCTCTGATGACCAAACAGGGTTTATTAAAAACTGTTTCCCTTTTTTTAACATTCGGCGTTTATTTAATATCTTATACTCACCTCCAACTGGGATTCCTGAATGTGTTATTTCCCTCGATGCGGAGAAAGCATTTGATCGTATAGAGTGGAACTACCTTTTTGCAGTTTTAGAAAAATTTGACCTTGGCCAAAGTTTCATCTCTTGGATCCAATTGCTGTACCTGTGTCCTACTGCCTCTGTTTTAACCAATTTTCAGAAATCCCAAGTATTTAATCTCAAACGTGGCACCCACAGGGATGCCCCTTAAGTCCCTTTCTCTGGCTATAGCATTTCGAAACCGCCCTGAATTGACTGGGATTTGGAGAGGGGGTGTTGAGCATAAAGTTTCTCTCTATGCTGATGACTTATTACTCTTTCTCTCAAATCTGTCTATATCCTTACTTCTAATGTTTTCACTTCTTGACCAGTTTAGCCAGATCTCTGGCTATAAACTTAATTTACATAAGAGTGAACTTCTTCCAATTAATAAAGAAGCACAAGAGCTAACATTTCATGATCTCCCTTTTAAAGTAGTCCATAATCAATTTACTTATCTTGGAATTACAGTCACAAGGAAGTTTAAAGATCTCTTTCGTGAAAACTTTGCCAATCTTTCATATGCTATAAAACAGAGTCTGGTACAATGGTCACCTCTATCTATGTCTTTGGTAGGTCGTATTAATGTTGTTAAAATGTATGTTCTCCCCAAATTTTTATACCTATTTCAATCTATCCCAATTTTTATTCCTAAATCTTTTTTTGATTCCTTAGACTCTATTATTTTGTCATATCTGTGGCAGAATAAGCGCTCAAGAATTAATAAAATCCATCTCCAAAAATCTAAAAAAAGAGGGTGGCATGGCTTTACCTAACTTTCGTTTATATTATTGGGCAGCTAATATACATTGTGCTACCTTCTGGTCTTTTTTCCATGGCCAACCCGAGTGTCCTATCTGGGTGGCGATGGAGCTGAGCTCCACTAAAGAATTATCTATCTCTGCACTCCCTAGTAGTCTGCCCAGATCAATAGCTAATCCTCTTGTTAGACACACTTTGCGTATATGGGCTCAGATCAGGAAATGCTATGGTTTCCAGGGGTTTTCCGTTTCCAGCCCTATTGCTCATAATCACCTTTTTTTACCTACTACATACGATTCAGCATTCCAGGTTTGGTATAGGAAGGGCATTAGACATTTTGAAGATCTTTTCATTGATAATCGCTTCGCTTCTTTTCAGCAGCTCTCTGTTAAGTTCAATCTGCCCAATGCTCATTTTTTCAGATATCTCCAAATCCGACACTTTATTGCTCCTTTAATTCCTAACTTTCCTGAAATGCCTGCGAAAAATGCTATGGACCTATTTCTTTCCATGAATCCACTAGGTAAAGGCTTACTATCAATCATCCGAGATAAACTAGCAGCCTTACGACGGGCCCCCATGGATAAAATCAAAATGGCCTGGGAGCAGGATTTAAATATCTCCTTATCTGAGGAGAGCTGGGATTCAGTTCTCAAATCGGTTAACTCAACCTCTCTTTGTGCTTGCCACTGCCTTTTACAGTTTAAGATTGTTCATAGAGCCCATTTGTCTAAATCTAAACTATCTCGATTCTACCCTAGTGTTAGTCCGCTCTGTGATAAATGCAAGAGGGGCGTGGCCTCTCTCATCCATATGTACTGGTTCTGTCCTAGCTTGGAGAAATTCTGGAAAGATGTCTTCACTACGTTATCGTGTATTCTGAATCAGCACCTAGAACCAAACCCCTTAATTGCTCTGTTCGGTTTTTGGGGCGAGACAGATTTATGTCTGGGTCCGACCAAATGCCAAATATTATCCTTTGCCTCTCTCCTGGCTAGACGCTTGATCCTCCTCAGATGGAGAGATGTCACCCCGCCCACTCATGCTCAATGGCTTAACGACATAATGGCCTGTTTGGACCTCGAAAAAATTCATTATTCAGTTCTCAATTCGGATCTAAAGTTCCATAAGGTCTGGGGACCTTTTATCGAGTACTTTCATAATCTTCCTCTTGACTAGGGTTTTTTTTTCTTTTCGGTCCCTTGCTTTCAGCTCCTTTTTTTTTCTGGTGGAAGGCATTATTACCCTCTGTTGCTGAGTGTATTCACAGTCTGGGAGTTTGATTGTCCTGACTTATACTCTCTATATTGTGTTGTGGTTGGTCTGGAGTTGCTGTTGTTTTTTCTTGTGTTGTGGGGCTTGGGGAGGACACTAGGCTTACTTGTCTTTAATTTAGGTGCTTTTTTGTTGGCTAAATTCTCTTCCTTTGTAGCATATTGTTATTGTACACTTAACTTTGCACTGTTTTAATGTTCCTCATTGGGACTTGGGGTTTTTAATTTGTAAAGTGTTTTGAAAAACTAATAAAAAATTTTTTTAAAAAGACAGCATAAAGCAAAAGAGAGGATTTATAATATAGCAAAAGTTAGTAGGAAGTTCAAGGACTGGGAAGCCTTTAAAAACAGCAGAAGACAACCAAAGAAGCAATAAGAAAAGATAAAATAAAGGTAAGCTAACCAATATTTTGAAAGAGGATACCAAAAGATTTTTCAGATATATAAAGAGTAAAAGAGAGTCAAGAGTGGATTTTGGATTGCTGGAAAATAACGGTGGAGAGATAGTAATGGGGGACAAAGAAATGGTGGACAAACTTAAATTTTTAGCATCAGTCTTCACTGTAGAAGATGCTATAAGTATGCCACAAATTCAAGTGTGTCGGGGGACTGAAATGAGTGTAGCTGCTATTACTAAGGAGGTGGTGCCTGGGAAGCTGAAAGGTCTTAAAGTAAATAAGTCACCTTGGCCAGATAGACCTAGGGTTCTGAAAGAAGCAGCTGAAAAGATTGTGGAAACATTAACAGTGATCTTTCAAGTATCAATAGATTCTGGAATTGTTCCGGAGGACAGTGACAAATCACTGAGTGGGAGCACAAGGAGACAGCTCCCTTTTCATAGAAACACAGCAAACCTACAGCACAATACAGGCCCTTTGGCCCACAAAGTTGCGCCGAATGTGTCCCTACCTTAGAAATTATTCACTTAAGATCGCACTGAAGATTAAGAAGTCAGAACTTTGAAGCAGATTTTTTTGGAGCGAACAGCGACCAATCACTGAGCGGGATTCATTAGAAAGAGCAATAAATAAGGCAGGTGCAAGCAGAACGACCACTTCTGTAAGTGGTCCAGAGTTGAAGTGGCCAGGCCTGGGCAATAAGTATATAGTAAGTTTCTCTTTTCCTTCTTTAATCTAATTCCTTGTCTGTAAGAGCATAGTTAAAGCAGTGAGAATGGCTCCAGGGCAGTGTTTTGTTCTGTGGGCGAGATGTGGGAATTCTGGGAGACCTCCAGCCTCCCAGATAAACACACCTGCATCAGGTGCACCAAGCTGCAACTGCTCAGAAAACATATTAAGGAATTAGAACTGCAGCTCGACGACCTCTGGCTCATACTGGAGGATGAGAAAGTGATAAGTAGGAGCTGCAATGAGGTAGTCACTCTTAGGCTGCAGGAGGCAGATAACCAGGAGACTGTTAGAAAGAAGAGAAATAGACATCCAGTGCAGAGTACCCCTGTGGCTGTTCTCCTCAACAATAAGGATACCACTTTGGATATAATTGAGGGGGACAACCTACCAGGGCTTGGGGGGGGGGGGGGCAGGTGGCGGGAGTAAGGTGATGTGACTGGGTCTCTGGCACGGATTCCAGTGCTGTGGCTCAGAAGAGAAGAGAGCTGAAAAGGACTGCAGTAGTGATAGGTTCCATAGAGGAATAAAAACAAGTCTCTGTGGGCGCAATCGAGACATCCAGATGGTATGTCACATCAGTACTTTGCAGCAGTCTTCACTGTGGAAGGCACTAGCTATACGCCGGAGGTTCGAGAATGACAGGGGCCAGAAGTGTGTGAAGTTGCTATTACTAGGGAGAAGGTTCTTGTGAAACTGAAAGGTCTGAAGCTAGGTAAGTCACCGGGACTAAATGGTATACACCTTGGGTTCTGAAAGAGGCGGCTGAATAGATTGTAGAGGCATTAGTAACGATCTTTCAAAAAATAATTGATTCTGGCATGGTTCCGGAAGAACGGAGAATTGAAAATATCACTCCACTCTTCAAAGGGAGAAAGGCAAAAGAAAGGAAATTACAGGCCAGTTAGTCTGACCTCAGTGGCTGGGAAGATGTTGGAGTCAATTGTTAAGGATGTAATTTCTGGGTACTTGGATGCACATGATAAATTTGTTGGAATTCTTTGAAGACATTACAAGCAGTACAGAGAAAGGAGAATCAATGGATGTTGTGAATTTGGACTTTCAGAAGGCCTTTGACAAAGTGCCACACATGAAACTGCTTAAAAAGTTAAGAACCCATGGTATGACAGGGAAGATACTATCATGGATAAGCAGTGGCTGATTGGCAGGAGACAAAGAATGGGAATAAAGGGAGTGCTTTTTGGTTGGCTGCCAGTGACTTGTGGTGATCCACTGGGGTCTGTGTTTGGACCGTTTCTTTATATGTTATATATCAATGACTTGGATGATGGAATTGATGGCTTTGTTGTGGATGATATGAAGCTAGATGGAGGGCCAGGTAGTTTTGAATAAGTATAGAGGATACAGAAGGACAAATTAAGAGAATGGGCAAAGTGGCAGATGGAATACATTGTCTGAAAGTATATGGTTATGCACTTTGGTAAACAACTATTTTCTAAATGGAGAGAAAATTCAAAGATCCTGGGTGCAAATGGAGTTGGGAGTTCTCATGCAGGATTTCCTGAAGGTTAACTTGCAGGCTGAGTTGGTGGTGAAGATGATAAATGCTATGTTACCATTCATTTCAAGAGGATTCGTATACAAAAGCAAGGATGTAATATTGATACCTCACTTGGAGTACTGTGAGCAGTTTTGGGCCCCTTATCTAAGAAAGGATGTGCTGACATTGGAGACGGTTCAAAGGAGGTTTACAGAAATGATTCTGGGATTGAAAGGGTAGCCACATGACAAGTGTTTGATGGCTTTGGGCCTGTACTCACTGGAATTTAGAAGAGTGAGTGGTGATCTCATTGAAATCTATCAAATGTTGAAAGGCCTCGACAGAGTGGATGTGGAGAGGACATTTCCTATGGTGGGGTAGTCAAAGACCATAAGACACAGCCTCAGAGTAAATAAGTGTCCTTTCAGGACAGAGATGAGGAGAAATTTCTTTAGCCAGAGAGTGGTGAATCTGTGGAATTCGTTGGCACAAGTGGCTGTGTTAGCCAAGTCACTTGATATATTTAAAGCAGAGGTTGATAGATTCTTCATTTGTCAGGGCATGAAGGGATACAGGGAGAAGGCAGGAGATTGGGGCTGAAAGGAAAAATTAATCAGCCATGATGAAATGGCAGAGCAGACTCAATGGACCAAATGGCCTGGTTCTGCTCCTAAATTTTATGTTCTTACGGACTGGAAAACTGCAAATGTCACTTCACTCTTTTAGAAGGGAGAGAGGCGGAAGAAAGGAAATCAGTTAGGCTGACTTCAGTGGTTGGGAAGATGTTGGAATCCATTATTAAGGGTGAGGTTTTGGGGCAATGTACACTCTATGTAACAACAACACAAAGTTCTGCATTAGTTTTGTTTCTATCACCTTGATGTAAAATGTATGGATGATCAGTCTGAATAGCAAGCAGAACAAACTTCTCCATGTAAGGTTCTTCCATGTGACAATAATAAGCCCATTGCAGAGACCCACACTTCAAATATTATGTACATGTCCATGTTTCCTATCTCAGAAAGGATACACTTGTAATAAAGGGAATGCAGTGAAGGCTCCTTCAGATTGACTTCCAATGAATTGGAATGTTGGGGATGGGAACTGTCCTATGAGAAAATGATAAGACAAACTGGGCAGATAGTCTCTTGACTTTAAAAGATTGAGAGCTGATCTCACTTAATAAGATTGTAAGATTTGTGATGTACAAAATTATTATGGGGCTGTAGAGGCTTCAGTTGCACAGATTTCAAGGGAATCTAGCAATGTGGGATTAGTTCAGGAAAGAGGTGCTGAGGTAGAAAATTACCTCACTGACACTGAATGGAAGGGCAAGCATTAAGGGGTAGTAGTCTATTCTTATTAAAACCACATCAAACTATATTACAATATTGCAGAGAGAAATAATTTTAGTGACATTTGTTGGAGGAATAAATATCGACTGAGGCACTACAAAGAATTCCCCTTCTCTCTTTGTAATTGTGTTGCAAAAGGTTTTGTGCCTCCCAAGTGGGACAATCATCTAGCTTGGATTGAGTCCTCATGTGGAACCCACCAGGCCAAAGCAGACATCTAGCAAACTGATTATTAATCACTTAGTTATAGTAACCTTTATAAATTGTACTCATTTAATCACACATGGTGTACTGTCTGTTTTTGGGCGAGGCGGGGACATCACACAGCATCCACACCAGCTGATTACCCAGTTTGGCGGGGCCGAAGGCTGCTCCCCTAGACGAGAACGAGCTGCGCAAGCCTGAGGCAACCCAGGGGGTTACATTGTGGGGGCTTATCCGGGATTGATTTCTGTGGAAGCTGTGTGATCACCCTCTTTAAATTATGTCTGTGGCGAAGAGCTGGTGTGCCTTTGTGGGTGTGCGATTGCTGGTTCGACTGGAAGTCAAATGCCGCAGCTGGGGGGCTTATCATATCCATGGCAGGAGATTGGTGGAAAGTTTTTATCCCTTTTGGCTAGGGGGGGCAGATAAATTGCTCGCGGTGCCAAGGGGATCTGTTGTTCCATTGATCCAAGAGGTGTTGGGAAACTTAGAGGAGGCCCGGTGGGGGAACGGCTTGGGGTCTCTGGGGGAGCATGTTCCCAGCAATGTACCAAGGAACTCCCGAAAGGAGCAGACCCTATTCCTGAAGGCTTAGAGGGACCACGCGCACAAGTGTTGTTACGGATGGATGAAAGTCAAGTTAAAGCCATCCTCGGCACCGGGGCGCCAGTTAAGTTGCTGTACAGTTTGTTTTATAACCGTTATTGGAAGCATTTACCCTTGACAACATCGAGGACACTGGAGATTTGGGGTACCAGTGCCGGTGATTATCCAGACGACCGTTGTTGGTCAGTGAAAATGGAGTTCTTAGAGGCAAATGTGGAGCTGACTGAGGTTCATGAATCGTTAATGCTGATGTGTCCGGACACTGTTGAGACGGGCAGCGTTTCGGTTCTGGAGAGAACCAATATCCTGCTGGTGCGCTTGGGGGCCTGCCCAGAGGAGGCGGGTGAGCGCTGTTTGGAGGCATTGTCGATGCACCCAGAGTTTCGAGCTGCTTGTGCGGACGTGTGTAGCAGCATTGGGCCGATACTGAATTCAAACAAGAGCTGGTGGTGGTACGGCCTGGGGGAAGTATCAGAGGGTGAGACCCTCTTAGTGGACGCTGCGAAATACCACAAGGGAGGGGAGTTGACCGCTGAAGACACCTCGGAGAGAGAGCGGTTGTGGCGACTGGCCCCTGAAGCCGTGGAAGACATAGGCAGCGTGTATGTGGATTATAGTGCGCTGAAGAGGCGCACTGTCAGTGACCAGAATATGGCCTTGAGGGCCGAAGAGGCGATGGCCTGTCTTAAGGTGCTGGATCTGAGGAGTGGATGTTGCCAGATCCCGATGAGTGGGGCCGACAAGCAGAAGACGGCCGTTATAAGTACCAAAGGAGTCTTCCGGTCCGAAAAGATGCCACAGGGCATATCTGGAGCCCTTGCAACCTTTCTGCGGGGCAGGTGGAAGACCATAGGGGATGTGGAGGCGTTTGGAGTTTTGGTGTATGTGGATGATCTCTTGGTATTTGGATTTGCCTCAGGAGAATATGAAGTGAAGTCGTTGCAGGAGCGGCTGAGAACTACAGAGTTAAAGTGTTTTCTGGACACATGCCAGGGCTGGCGAAGGTCGCAGCTCGTGAGTGACTATCTCTACAGAATCAAGTTTGAAATGAAGACGGAGAGACTGGAGAAAGTTGGTCTGGAAAAAGTCATGAGGAAGAAAAAGCTGGAGAAAAGTGCCGTGAACACTGAACAGGAGGCTGAAGAGACTGCAGGAGCAGTGCAGGCCACGTGTTTCCGTTTGGAGAAGATCAAACAGCAGCTACCGATCGCAGAAATGAGGAAGAATACAGATTCGATGGATAATGTGCTGGATGTGTGGTACATGCTGCCTTTTGCTGACTTTCCCTCAATTGAGGAAGAGACCTTTGGCTCTTCTCCCACTGAGTCAGGTGTAGTGGGGAGGGTTAGCTGTGTGCAGTGGGGGGCATGAGTGAGAGGTTGAGAGAGGAGTTGATAGTGGGCCCTAGGTATCCCCAGTTGTGTCCTAGCCTGAAGGGTTTAGGTGAGGGGGTACGGAGGTCTCAGAAGGGTTAGGGAACTCCCAGATAGTTGGCCTATGTAGCGCCTGAGGAACAGGGTGTGAGGTTTACTGTGTGGGGAGGAGATGTCATTGCTTGTGCTTGGGTTATGGTGTGTTGGCAGGAAAGGTGGCGAGTTATTTAATAGTCATGAGGACATAACTTTTATTTGGTGGGGGGGAGAGTATAAAGGGGGTTTCTTCTTTTTTCTTTGTTACTGTGTATGTAATCAAAATGGCTTCTTTGTTTTGCTAAAAGCAGGAATGCTTCTTTGTCGCAAGAGAGTGCTGGAAGCTTGTTTGGGTTAAAATTTACTGATAACGAGAATTGTATTCCTTTGTAAACCAATTGGGATTAATGTTGTTCTTTCTTCTGAGTCTGTAAGCTATTGTTGGTGGGCTTTTGGGGAGATCGGCGCGAGGGGGTGAGAGAGAGAGGACGCGATGCGGTAAGCTGGGCAAGGAACGGACCCCAAGCGGGGGTCCGAGGCCAGGAGGTACTCCGAGGAGAAGAGATGAAGCTAGATGTGCTTGGTTGACCACTTCGGACGGTCCTAAGCTGTGAGTCGAGGAGTTTGGAGGGGATCGAATGGTGGCCAGAAGACTTCAGTAATTGAGCTCCAACGGTTGTGCACGAAGTGGTTTGGACTTGGATAAGTTTGGTGCCTTCTCTTTATTTTTTTCTTCATATATACTGTATCGTTATTAATCACTTAGTTATAGTTACCTTTATAAATTGTACTCATTTAATCGCACATGGTGTACTGTCTGTTTTTGGGCGAAGTGGGGACATCACACAGCATCCACACCAGCTGATTACCCAGTCTGGCGGGGCCGAAGGCTGCTCCCCCTAGACGAGAATGAGCTGAGCGAGCCTGAGGCGACCCAGGGGGTTACATTAAAAAGTTTTTTTTTCCCCCTGAATTTAACTTGGTAAAGTTTAGTTAAGAGTCTTGGCACATCATAAAAACTATTTTCACAAACACAAGAATGTTCCAACTCATTTTATTGCTGAAATCAGCAGTGCCTGTTGACCAAGGGAGGAGCCTAGCCTTTGAATTCAAATGGAAACATCTGGCATGATTTGTTCAAATATATTTTTGATTGGCAGCTGCTTTCAAATGTAAACAGTTATTTAAATTCGCTGAAACCCTGTGAATTTTTGACAGCATTTTCTGTTAAGATTTTGAAAAAAATAGATTTTTTAGGTAGTGCATTACTAATAATCATTTACAACATTCTAACTGATGCTGTAACAGACCCAGTGTAGATTGGGAGACTACTTCGCTGAGTACCTACACACCATCCACCAGAAATTTCACCCACTAGCCTCCACGTCCAGCACATAATTCTCCATAATTTCTGCCATCTCTAATGGGATCCCACCACCAAGCATATTCCCCCCTCCCACTTTCTGCTTTCCACAGGAATCGCTCCCTACGCAACTCCTTTGTCCAGTTGCCCGTTCCCCACTGATCTCCCTCCTGGCTCTTATCCTTGCTGGACCAAGTGCTACACCTGCGCCTATAACTCCTCCTCCCTCACTACCATTCAGGGCCACAAACAGTCCGTCCAGGTGAGGTCACACCTCAAGTGAGGCAACATTTCACCTGCGAGCCTGTTGGGGTCATCTAATGTATCCAGGGCTCCTCGTGTGGCCTCCTGTATATTGATGAGACCCGTTGTAGATGGGAGATCACTTCACCAAACACCTACACTCTGTCTGCCAGAAAAAGCGGATCTCCCATTTTAACTCCAATTCCCATTCTGACATGTCAGTCCACAGCCTTGTCGGCTGTTGCAATGAGACTACACTCAGGTTGGAAGACCAAAACCTTGTATTCCATCTGGGTAGCCTCCAATCTGATGGCACAAACATCAATTTCTTGAACTTACAGCAATGCCCCCCCACCTTCACCATTCCTATTTCACTCTCATTTTATCTCCATACCTGCCCATCACCTCCCTCTGGTGTTCCTCCCCTTTCCCTTTACACTGTGGCCTCTGTCCTCTCCTATCAGATTCCCCCTTCTCCAACCCTTTATCTCTTTCAGCAATTGACTTCCCAGCTTTTTACTTCATCCCTCCCCTTCTTCCCGGTTTCACCTATCACTACTACCTTGTATTTCTTTCTCCCCCTCCCCCCAGCTTCTTACTCTGACTTCTCCTTTCTTTCTCCAGTCCTGATGAAGGATCTCGACCTGAAACATCAATGGTTTACTCTTTTCCATAAATGCTGCCTGGCCTGCTGAGCTCCTCCAGCATTTTGTGTGTATTGCTTGGATTTCTAGCATCAGCAGATTTTCTCTTGTCTGTAACATATTGGTAGTTTTGCTAGCACTGTTGCTGTTCAGTAAATTTGTTTGAGATAATGACCAAACTCAGTGTCATTCAGCTACCCTCCAAACATGGGAGACAGGAAAGAATTAGTAACTGAATTTAGCCCTGGAAATGAAGGGAGCTGAGATTCTACACAATTATCGTCTGAAGTTATACAATATTACATTGAATTCCACATTTATTCTGCAGTTTTAACAGTCTGCTTTCACATTTTACAGCACACCACAATGTGATTTGGCTTGGCTTCAAGGGCAAAGAGACAATTTTGAATGAGGTTGGCAGTGACATAAGATGTACGATAACTCAAGCAGGTTTTGCAAGTCATTACTTCCTACAAAGCAAAACTCAATAGCATGAATGGCAGTGATGCTTCACTACCAGATGAAATCATCGCCTTCTACACCCACTTTGAAGGGGAGAATATAACTACAGCTGTGAAGATCCCTGCTGCACCTGGTGACCCCGTGATCTCTGAATTGGAGGCTGATGTTAGGCTGTCTTTAAAGACAGCAAAAAGGGGGAAGGCCCCAACGGAGTACCTGGCGAGGCTCTGAAAACTTGTGACAACCAACTAGTGGGAGTATTCAAGGACATTTTCAACCACTCATTCCTACAGGTGGAAGTTCCCACTTGCTTCAAAAAGGCAACAATTATACCAATGCCTAAGAAGAATAACGTGAGCTGCCTTAATGACTATCACCCAATAGCACTCACATCTACAGTGATGAAATGCTTTGAGAGGTTGGTCATGACTAGACTGAACTCCTGCCTCAGCAAGGACCTGGACCCATTGCAGTTTGCCTATCGCCACAATAGGTTAACGGCAGATGCAATCTCAGTGGCTCTCCACATGGCTTTAGACCAGATGGACAACACAAACACCTATGTCAGGATGCTGTTCATCAACTACAGCTCAGCATTTAATACCGTCATTCCCACAATCCCGATTGAGAAGTTACAGAACCTGGGCCTCCATACCTCCTTCTGCAATTGAATCCTTGACCTCTTAACTGGAAGACCACAATCTGTATGGATTGGGTATAATATCACCTCCTCGCTGGCGATCAACACTAGTGCACCTCAGGGATGCATGCTTAGCCCACTGCTCTACTCTCTATATAACCATGACTGTGGCCAGGCATAGCTCAAATACCATCTATAAATTTGCTGATGATACAACCACTGTTGGTAGAATCTCAGATGGAGACGAGAGGACGTACAGGAGCGAGATAGACCAACTAGTGGAGTGATGTCACAGCAACAACCTTGCACTCAATGTCAGGAAGATGAAAGAGCTGACTGTGGACTTCAGGAAGGAAAAGATGAAGGAACATACACCAGTCCTCATAGAGGAATCAGAAGTGGAGAGAGTGAGCAGTTTCAAGATTTCTGAGGACCTAACCTGGTCCCAACATATCGACACAGCTATAAAGAAGACAAGACAGCGACTATACTTCATTAGAAGTTTGGAGAGATTTGGAAAGTCAACAAATACACTTAAAAACTTCTATAGATGTACTGTGGAGAGCATTTTGACAGGCTGCACCACTGTCTGGTATGGGAGGGCTACTGCACCGGACCAAAAGAAGCTGCAGAGGGTTGTAAATTTAGTCGGCTCCATCTTGGGTACTAGCCTGCAAAGTGCTCAGGACATCTTCACGGAGCAGTGTCTCAGAAAGGCAGCGTACATTAAGGACACTCCAGCACCCTTTTCTAATGCGAGGTAGGATGTACAGAAGCCTGAAGGCACACACTCAGCCATTCAGGAACACTTCTTCCCCTCTGCCATCCGATTCCTAAATGGACAGTGAACACCTGGACACTACCTCACTTTTTAATATATTTCTGTTTTTGCACAATTTTAAAAATCTATTCAATATACATATAATGCAATTAATTAATTCTATTTTATGTATTGCAGTGAACTACTGCTGCTAAGTTAACAAATTTCACGACACACGCCAGTCATAATAAACCTGATTCTGATATTTCAGATGCTGGAATCTGGATCAACAATCGACTGGAAGAACTCATTGGGGAAAAGTAAGGGTCCATATTTTGAGTTGAAACACTGCATTTTTGTGATGATGGGTGTAGTGCATACATTCCTGTTTATATCAGGTGTTGAGGTGGAGATGGTTGAGAGCTTTGAGTTCCCAGGTGTCAACATCACCAATAGCTGTCCTAATCCAAGTACAGAGATATCATGGCTAAGAAAGTGAAATAACACCCCTAAGTTCCTCAGGAGGCTAAGAAATGTTGACACATTCCTTTGACTCTCACCAATTTTTATAGATGCGCCATCGAAAGCATCCTGTCTGGATGCACTATGGCTTGTTATAACAAAAGCTCTGCCCAAAACCACAAAGCTACAGAGTGTTGTGGATACAACTCAATACATCATTAAAACCTCCAGTAACTCTCTATACTTCTTGTTGCTCAATTAAGCAGCCAACTCAATGAAAGACACCTCCCACCCCAGACACCTCTCCTTCCCCTTTCCCAACAGGAAGTTAGAGAAGCCTGAAAGCATGTGTCACCAGGCTCAAGAACAGCTTCTATCCTGCTGTACAATGAAATGGACTCCTGATTTCAGTGTACATTATCATGGCCACGCACCTTATTGTCTGCCTGCACTTCTTTCCTCCATCTGTAACACTTTATTCTGCATCCTGTTATTGTTTTTCTCTTGTATTACATGCCTCAAAGTACTGAAATGATGAAATAATCTGTATGGATAGCATGCAGTTTTTCACGGTACCTCGGTACATTGATAACAATAATTATAACAAAGAGTTTTGACCCAAAATGAAGACAATATCCCCACATTAATATTGCACAATCCACTGAATTCCTTCAGCAGACTTTATGTCCTTTCACATATTATCTTTTAGCTTAAAATATGATTCAGTCTTCTGTTTGAGCATATATTGATTTGCCTTCAGTTGCATCAGAAGCAGAAGCTGTCAGTTCTCTATCACTACAGATTACATTGTAGCAATTTTTACCTCAGTAAACATCAAGTAAATGTTCTACTGCCAATAACACGGTTTGAAAAAATGTTGCCTGAAAAATCATTTTTCAATTTTTACTAGGCAGAAGTATATTCAAAATGTTAGAAATACACTTTACATTTCTTATATCAACAACCAATTTATTATCTGTCTAGTAAGCAACTAGAACACACATTAATTTGTTATCTGTGACAGTACGATTACAATTCTTAAAAAAATCAATGGGAAACATATGATGCAGTGAACTGGACAATTCTGAAATAAATCTTAACCTCCAATAAATGTACTATGTGACAATACCAGCTGAGTTTTAATCCTACTGTAATAAATCCAAGACACTGTTAATCATAAAGAGGGACAGAATGCCTGAGAGTAGTGACTTTCATCAGATAAGCTAGCCTAGAACATAAGAGCGTAATGCTGTGCTGACCATTAACCCACTTGAGAAACTGCCTAGAATTACCCTACCGCTCAGCCCTCTATTTGTCTAAGCTTCATGTACCTATCCAAGAGTCCCTTAAAAAAACACTATTGCATCCGCCTCCACCACGGTCGCCGGCAGTGCCTTCCACACACCCACCACTCTCTGTGTTAAGAACTTACCCAACATCACCTCTGTACTTCTTCCAAGCAGCTTAAAACTAAGCCCCCTGGGGACTTCCGGTAAGATGGCGATTGTTTAGTTGCTCCGAACTTTTGCTCCATTATTCTTCTTACCTTTGCACTACATGTCTCCCTTCTTAAACCCTAGTTAGGTATTTTATTAGTTCTCTTTTACCTGCCTGTGTACACATCTATCTTATAATGGCTACCAAAAGTACTAAAACCGGGAAAAAGGAAACTTCTACGTCTTCGTCGGCTGACATTCTCGCTGTTCTGGAACAACATCGACAAGATATTTTAATGGATTTTAGAACTGAATTTAGAACTTCCTTCAACCAGCTGAATGTCAAATTGGATCAGATTAATGCTAGAGTGGATGTACATGCTGAACATTTATCTCGCATTGATGTAACTTCTGAAGATTTAAAACGCCGTGTTCAATATCTTGAAACTCTCTGCTCCAGCCTAGAGGAGAAGTAAAGTAAACTTTTTTCCAAAATGGTGGATCTTGAAAATCGGAGCAGACGTTGCAATCTACGAATTCTTGGTTTGCCAGAGGCCACCGAAAAGGGCTCTCCCGTTGAATTTTTTCCTAAGTTTCTCTGTGAGATCTTCGGGAAAGAATTCCTTCCGACTCCACCTGAGCTTGAAAGGGCACACAGGATCTATGTTCCTCGAGCAATTCTGGGTTCCCGCCCACGGCCGATAATTTTATGCTTTCATCAATACCAGGTGAAAAACCGTTTGATGATGGAGGCATGCCGCAGAGGTACTTTTGCTTTTCAAAATACGGTTATTCGTTTTGTGGAGGATTTTGCCCCCCAGGTTCTGAAGATGCATGCTGAGTTTAAAGGTGTAATGAAAGTGCTTTTTGATCGCGGATTCAGACCTTCTCTCCGAAATCCAGCTGATCTTCGAATTACGCTTACTACTGGAGATTATAAGTGGTTTAAATCAGTGGAGGAGGCTGAGGCATTTGTTGGAAGTCTTCCAGCCACCTCGTCTTCTTCGGAACCGGCTTGACCTTCTAAAATGGTTGATAAGTACTTCCCGGAGTAAAACTATTTTTTCCGAAATCAGACTTTATTTGAACAATTCAGTCATTATCTATTGAAACTCTAAGGGCTGTAGTCAATCTCTCCCTGGACTTGGTGCGTTTTTTTCTAAATAGATATTTAAGCTTAATGTTTCCCTGCGAACTTTTAGATTTTACCTGTGTAATCTATTTTATTTTTGTATAACCTTATCTATAAAGAACTACAATTGTCTTCAACTTGTTTTGGGGGTTTAGAGTTTTTATTGAAGGCCTCCCTGTTGGTTGATTCATAGCTTAAGTTTTGTTTTTTTTTCTGTGGACTCTCTTTGAATTTTATAATTTCCCCCTTTTCTCCCTCCCTTTTTTTTTCTCTTTTAATCTTTTATAATTTTTCGCGGGTAGGTTAGTTTTAGTTTCCTTCTGATTTTCTTTGTATTAAGTTTTATACTTCTGTTGAAGTTGTTCCTATTTGTAATTCTGTTTTCTAGGGCATAAATTAGCTATTATTTGCTATATTATTTATATGGAACTTTTGTTAATGACACAGAACTTGAAGTCATACTTGGGTTAATTTTTTTGGTAGAGCTAGCTGCTTTTTTAGGTAGCCGTCTAATTTTGGGTTTGCGGGGGGGTTGGGTTCTCCAGTTCCAACACTACTCACTGTTTCTTTTGTTTTCCTTTGTTATTCAGGACACGTCTCTGTTTTGATTCTACGGATCTATGTTTACATTTTTGCTCCCAGACTGTTATTGTACTGCTTGATTTTTTGTATGCCTGCTACCTTATATGCACTAACAATTGATAATGGTTAATTCACTTAAATTTCTTTTCTTTTTCAATCTTTTTATTGAATTTCATATAAAAAAACATATCGTAATATTGAATAGGTTATGGGTACATTAGACTTAAAGTTGAATTAGTAATAAAATAACAATATCTTATTAAAATATCAGCAAAAAAAGTACATTAATCAATCTAACCTATATTGATTATACATAAAAAAGAATAAGAATGATCATAAAAAGAAGAAAAAAAATTTAAAAAAAAACAAGAAAAAAGAATAGATATTGAAAAAAAATTAAACCTAAACTAAACTAACATGGGCAATAATAACAGTTTATATGTATATGATAGTGTCAAAAACTCCGGAACTCCATACCAGAACAAGAATAAAAAGAGAAAAGGTCTGGAAGAGACCAAATTAATTCATATGAAAATGTCGAAGTTTCTTCAAATTTAATTGATGAGTCAAAAATAGTGCTTCTAATTTTTTCTAAGCTCAAATAAGAAATAGTTTGAGAGAACCACTGAAACGTGGTAGGAGGATTTACTTCTTTCCAATTTTGTAATATAGACCTTCTGGCCATTAATGTTACAAAGGCGATCATTCGTCTAATTGAAGGGGAAAACCGGTTATCATCCTCATTTGGTATACCAAAAATTGCAGTAATAAAATGAGGTTGTAAATCAATATTCCAAATTGAGGAAATAATAGCAAATATGTCCTTCCAATAGTCATGTAAAGTGGGACATGACCAAAACATGTGGGTCAATGAGGCCACATCTAAATGACATCTGTCACATTGAGGGTTAATATGAGAATAGAATCGAGCAAGTTTATCTTTAGACATATGGGCTCTATGTACAACCTTAAATTGTATTAAAGCATGTTTAGCACATATAGAAGAAGAATTAACCATTTGTAGAATTTTTTCCCATTTTTCTGTTGATATATTGAAGTTCTTTTTCCCATTCTTGTTTAATTCTACCTGATATTTCTGGTTGTATCTTCATAATTATATTATAAATAAGAGCCACTAATCCCTTCTGACAAGGATTCAAGGTAAAAATCATATCTGAAAAATCTATCAAAGTTGAATTGGGGAAGGATGGTAAAACTTTATGTAAAAAATTTCTGATTTGTAAGTATCTAAAAAAATTAGATTTAGGTAACTTAAATTTGTTGGAAAGTTGGTCAAAAGACATCAAACTACCTTCAAAAAAAAATCTCGAAAACATAGTATACCTTTCCTTTTCCATATGCTAAAAGCTTGATCTGTCAAAGAAGGTTTAAACAAAAAGTTAAGTAAGATAGGGCTATCTAGAACAAAGTTTTTCAGAGTAAAAATCTTACGAAATTGAAACCAAATTCGTAATGTGTGTTTGACAATAGGGTTAGATAACTGTTTATTGAGTTTAACTAAATTAGTAGGAAGAGAAGAACCAAGAACAGAGAATAGAGAATATCCTTGTGCATCTGTGCATCATTGCATTCTAAATTTACCCACTGTGGGCACAATGGTGAATCCAAATCTAATTTCCAATACATTAAGTTTCGAATATTATTCGCCCAATAATAAAATCTAAAGTTAGGTAAAGCTAAACCACCATCTTTTTTAGATTTTTGTAACTGCCTTTTACTTAACCTGGGGTTTTTATGTTGCCACACAAATGAGGAAATTTTTGAATCAATGTTATCAAAAAAAGATTTAGGAATAAAAATTGGTAAGGCTTGAAATAAATATAAAAATTTCGGTAAAATCATCATTTTAATAGCATTAATCCGGCCAACTAATGATAAGGATAAAGGAGACCATCTTGTAGTAAGTTGTTGAATCTGATGAAGCATAGGTAAAAAAAATTCAATCTGAATAAATCTTTATATTTCTTGGTAATTTTTATACCTAAATAAATAGTTATCAGTAACAACTTTAAATGGTATCCTGTCATTCAATAAAGTTTGCGCATTTAAAAGGATTAATTCACTCTTATCCAAGTTTAGTTTATAACCAGAAAAACTACCAAATTGAACCAACAAGGATAAAATAGCGGGAATAGACCTGTCAGGATCAGAAATATATAACAACAAGTCATCAGCAAAAGTGATAACTTGTATAACTTCTCATTACGAGTAATACCAAAAATATTAGGGGATTCACGAATAGCAATGGCTAAAGGTTCTAATGCTATATTAAATAATAAAGGACTTAAGGGACAACCTTGTCTTGTACCACAAGATAATTGGAAAAAAAGGGGATCTGTAATTATTTGTAAGAACAGAGGCAACAGGTTTATAATATATTAATTTAATCCATGATATAAAATTAGGACTAAAATTAAAATTTCTCAAGGCATTAAATAAATATGTCCATTCAACTCTATCAAAAGCTTTTTCAGCATCTAATGAAATAACACATTCTGAGGTTGTGGGTGAAGAAGTGTAAATTATATTAATCAATTTTCTAACATTAAAAAAGGAATACCGGTTCCTAATAAAAACAGTTTGGTCTTCTGAAATAATTTGTGATAGTAACTTTTCTAATCTAATAGCTAAAATTTTTGTAAGAATCTTACAGTCTACATTTAATAGCGATATAGGGTGATAAGATGCACATAGAGTAGGATCCTTATCTTTTTTAAGAATTAGAGAGATAGTAGCTTCATAAAAAGACTGGGATAGTCTCTTCTTAATAAATGCATCATTAAAGATTTCACATAACCAAGGGGAAAGCAAAGAAGAAAAAGTTTTAAAAAATTCTATAATATAACCATCAGGACCAGGAGCTTTCCCTGAATTCATTGATGAGATAGCCTCTCCTATTTCAGCCATAGAAATAAAAGCATCGAACAATCTCCGATCTTCATCTGTCAGTTTAGGAATATTCAAATTGTTAAAAAAATTATCCATCATGGATAGATCGCCATCAAATTCTGATTGATATAAAGATTTATAAAAATCTTGGAAAGTATTATTAATTTCTTTATGATCAGTAGTCAGATTACCGTCTTGTTTATGAATTTTAATAATTTGTCATTTAGTCGAAATAGCTTTTAATTGGTTAGCTAACAATTTACCAGTTCGATCACTATGAATATGAAATTGAGCTCCAGTCTTATTTGATTCTCAATTGAAGAAGATAATAATAAACTATGTTCCATTTGAAGCTCAACTCTCTTCTTATAGAGTTCTTTGGTAGGAGTCACGGAATAAATCTTATCAATTTCTTTAATTTTATCCACTAATAAAGCAATATCTAAATATCTTTGTTTTCTTTTACCGACGGAATATGAGATAATTTGTCCACGGATAAAAGCCTTAAAAGAGTCCCAAAGTATTCCTTTGTCAATCTCTTTGGTATAGTTTGTTGAAAAAAACAAGTCAATTTGCTGTTTAATGAAGGTGATAAATTCTGGATCTTGAAGCAAAGTAGCGTTAAGTCTCCAAGATCTAGTATTATTGGAAGAGTCCGAAATCTTGATAGGTAACTTCAAAGGTGCATGATCCGAAATGGCAATAGAGTCATATTTACAATCAGTAACATCTGTTAATAAACGATGATCAATAAGGAAATAATCAATTCTAGAATAACTATGATAAACGTGAAAAAAAAATGAAAATTCTTTATCTTTAGGGTTCAAAAACCGCCATATTTCAGTAATTCCCGAATCAACCATAAAGGAATTAATAAGTAAGGCTGATGTATTCGGAAGAATTCGAATAGGTTTAGATCTATCCATCCAAGGATTTAGACAACAGTTGAAATCTCCACCCATTATCAGCATATATTCATTTAGATTAGGGAGGGAAGTAAATAAACGTTTAAAAAAATCAGGGCAGTCAAAGTTTGGAGCATAAATATTAACTAGAGCCACTTTTCGATTAAAAAGTGAGCCAGTTATCAACAAAAATCTGCCCTGTGGATCAGAAATAATTTCATGATGTGTAAACGAAATTGAGGGGTCTATAAAAATAGACACACCCCTAATTTTGGCGGTGCAATTCGAGTGAAATTGTTGACCCTTTCAGAACCTAAAAAAGCGTTGATTATCCTCCCTCCTAATATGGGTCTCCTGTACAAAAAATTAGCATTTAGTCTATGGAATACTTCAAATATTTTTTTACGTTTAATCCGATGATTTAAACCATTAGTATTCCAAGAGATAAAATTAATAGACTTATCCATCATGCCAATACTAACTGTATATATCATAAAAGGTTAAAAAAATACATAACCCATAATTCAGGAAGAAGGAAAAATGATTCAGGAGCAACCGGAGAACATGACACTTCAACAATATTAATAATCTAAAGTTGGCCCATAAACTAAAAGCAAAAGGGTGAAAAAAGATCCCTACCCCCTCCCCCAACCCCATGAAAAAAAGCCAAGCGGCTGGCGTGCAAACTAATACTAATATTACCCCCATTTCAAGATGGCAACTTCATGAAAAGAAAGAAAAGAGACTATATAACACCCAGATATAAATACAGGGTTGTAAAAAAAAAGAATATATCAATCAAAATGAAAAAATAATATAATAAAGCAAAAGAACAATAGTAAAAAAGGATAAACATTAAAGTTTAAAATAGTGTAATATGCCTTTAAAAAAAGATTCCATTTTCAGATACATGAAAATGACGTTTCAAAAACAGAGACTTATGGGAAGAAGAAACGACATTTTGAAAAAACCATATTACAGAATATAAGTGTAAATTCACCAATCTATTAAAAAAAGATCATCAAAAAAGTATTAAGAAAGGATTCAATAATCACTACAATGTATAAAAAAGGTCCAAAAATCCAAAACATTCGTCCCATTTTCAAGTACAAGCAAATAAATGCTTACAGAAAGCAAAGTCTTATGGGAAGAAGAAACGGCATCTTAAAAAATAAATCATTATTACAGAGTATTAACATGTATATCCAATTCAGAAGAAAAAAATTTAAAAAAACATTATAGTAAAATTAGAAGAGCTTCTATAAACCTTGATAATAAAGAAAGACCAGGTCTACAGACCAAAGTAAAAAGCTATACCGCAGCTTCATAAGTTAAAGCCCAAAACGAAATGGTATCTTCTCTCCAAAAATTCTTCAACATAACACATAATTCAACTTGAAGACCGATATTCTTCGACGAATTTCTTCGCTTCTTCCGGAGTATTAAAGAAGCGCTGACTGTTGTCACTCAACGTAATTCTGAGATTCGCTGGGTATCTTAAAGCTTGTTTAAGTCCAATCGAATGAATCTCTGCCATCACTGGTTTAAAAGCGATTCTCGCCTTCATCACATCAAATGAATAATCAACAATTCGAAAGTTGTTATTTCTATAAGAAATCATACCTTTCTGACGAGCTAATCGGATTAAAAGCTCTTTCTCCCGAGGATAATGGAGGCGAACAATCACAGCTCGTGGCTTATCTCTCCAGATCGAAAATCTCGAAACTCTGTGGGCACGATCAATAGTAGGTTTAGCCCGCAAAGCATCCTCACCGAAAATTTCCCACAATAAGTTAGAGAAATATTCAGTTAAGTCACCAGACTCAACATTTTCAGGAAATCCGATAATTCGCAAGTTTTGACTGCGAGATCGGTTTTCAAGATCGGTGATTTTAAACTTACTCTGCTCCACTATTTTAACGGTCGACAGTAACTTCTCCTCCAAAGTTTCAATAGTACGTATTTTTTCACAAATTAACTTGTCAAGAGCCGCAAACTTTTCTTCATGCCGTTCAATATCTGCTGCCTGCGATTGAAGCTTGGTATCAAACAATCTAACGACTTCTTCAAGCTCAGACGTTTTCGCAGTAAGCTTATTTTCCAGACTTGCAAATTTAGTATCCAGAAGACTGGAGATTGCCTCAAGAGATGGAGGGTCTTTAGATGATTTCTTAGATACAGACATTTTAAGTTTGAAAAGATTAAATCAAGTATTATTTTAAAAAAGAAGTAAATCGTGAGTATCAACCCATGTAATTAAGTATGAAAAGATTTAATTAAAGGGTGATTATAGTTTAAAAAATGAAGAGCGCCCGAAGGCAGATGTCTACGTCACCATCATGAAAACCTCACTTAAATTTGTGAGCTGGAATGTAAAGGGATTGAATCATCCTGTTAAAAGAAGGAAGGTCTTCTCGCATATTAAACAACTCAAAGCTGACATTGCTTTCCTTCAAGAAACCCATATTCGTAGTTTTGATAATTCTCGGCTTCTGTCAAAGTGGGCGGGTCAGCATTTTCATTCATCCTTTGCTGCCAAAGCTGGGGGGGGGGGGGGGGGGGGTCTCCATCCTTATTAATTCAAATATACCTTTTGAACTCCATAATAAGATATCTGATACAAATGGCCGTTTTATTATTGTTTCGGGTAAATTATATAATACTAAAGTTGTACTAGCAAACCTGTATGCTCCCAATTTTGATGATGTTAATTTTTTTGAACGTTTTTTCTCCTCACTACCAGATTTAAACTCATACTCTCTTATACTGGGTGGTGATTTCAATTGTTGGTTAGATCCTAATTTGGATCGATCGTCCTCTGTTACTAGACTACCTACTAAATCTGCCTTAGCTATTCACTCTTTTCTCTCTAATTATGGTATCTCTGATATATGGCGTTTCCTTCATCCTACTGAGACAGACTATTCTTTTTTTCACATGTTCACCATACCTTTACTAGAATTGACTACCTTTTACTCGATAATCAACTTATTCCATTTGTCTATTCTTGTGACTATCAGAGTATACTGATTTCTGACCATGCCCCAATTACTTTCTCTTTAAATTTTCCTGGTCTCCCTCAGAGGAATAAACACTGGCGTTTTGACTCGACGTTACTATCGGATGATGATTTTCTAAAATTTATTAAAGATCAGATAACCTTTTATTTTAACACCAATACATCATCTGAAATGTCATCGCAGATTGTCTGGGATGCCATGAAAGCATATTTGAGGGGTCAAATAATCTCCTATACAGCAAATCTTAATAGAAAGTCCTGTGCAGATCGATTAGACCTCATTAATCAGATTAAAGAATTGGATCAACTGTATGCTCAAACTAAGAATCCTGAATTATACAAGAAGCATGTAAAACTTCAAACTAAATTTAATCTGTCTACTCAACCTGTTCAATGCGAACTTCTTGAAAGTAAGAGTCGCTTCTATATTCATGGTGACAAATCTGGTAAATTTCTAGCCAATCAGCTGAGGCATTCCAAAGCCAAACAACATATTACAAAGATCCGGAAGGAGAATGGAGACTTTACATCGGATCACTTAGAAATCAATGACGCATTTAAAAATTTCTATTCTCGACTTTATTCCTCTGAATCTTTGAATGACAGTATCTCTGTTGATCATTTTTTAAATAATCACGCTTTCATCTGATTTTAAAGCCAAACTTAACGCGCCTATATCATCAGAAGAAATATCTTTTGCAATTTCTGCATTGTCTTCAGGGAAATCTCCTGGACCTGATGGGTTCCCCATAGAATTTTATAAATCATTCTCTTCAGTTCTTTCTCCTCAGTTATTCTCAGTATTGTCTGACTCGTTTAATTACGGTAAATTGCCACCCTCTTTTAATGAGGCATCTATTATTCTTTTACTAAAAAAGGGTAAAGACCCAACAGAGTGTTCCTCGTATAGGCCGATTTCTTTGCTTAATGTTTATGTTAAAATCTTGGCCAAAGCTTTGGCTTATAGATTAGAAACTGTTATTCCCTCTATTATTTCTGATGATCAAACTGGTTTTATTAAAAACCGTCTTCCTTTTTTTAACATTCGGCGTTTATTTAACATTTTATATTCATCTCCAGCTGGGATTTCTGAATGTGTTATTTCCCTCGATGTGGAGAAAGCATTTGATCATATAGAGTAGAACTACCTTTTTGCAGTTTTAGAAAAATTTGACTTCGGTCAGAGTTTTATCTCTTGGATCAAATTGCTGTATTTGTGTCCTACTGCCACTGTTTTGACTAATTTTCAGAAATCCCAGTTATTTAACCTCAAACATGGCACCCGTCAGGGATGCCCTTTAAGTCCCTTTCTCTTTGATTTGGCTATAGAACCTTTGGCGATAGCATTTCAAAATTGTCCTGAATTGACCGGGATTTGGAGAGGGGGTGTTGAGCATAAAGCTTCTCTTTATGCTGATGACTTACTAATTTTTCTTTCAAATCCGTCTACATCCTTACCTCCAATGTTTTCACTTCTTGATCAGTTTAGCCAGTTCTCTGGCTATAAACTTAATTTACATAAGAGCGAACTTTTCCCAATTAATAAAGAAGCACGAGAATTAACATTTCGTGATCTCCCTTTTAAAGTAGTTCATAATCAATTTACTTATCTTGGGATTACAGTCACAAGGAAGTTTAAAGATCTCTTTCATGAAAATTTTGCCAATCTTTCATATACTATAAAACAGAGTCTGTTACAATGGACACCTCTATCTATGTCTTTGGTAGGTCGTATTAATATTGTTAAAATGTACGTTCTCCCTAAACTTTTATACTTATTTCAATCAATCCCAATTTTTATTCCTAAATCTTTTTTTGATTCCTTAGACTCTATTATTTTGTCATATCTGTGGAAGAATAAGCACTCTAGAATTAATACAGTCTATCTCCAAAAATCTAAAAAAGAGGGTGGCATGGCTTTACCTAACTTTCGTTTATATTATTGGGCAGCCAATGTACGTTGTGCTACCTTTTGGTCTTTTTTCCATGGCCAACCCGAGTGCCCTAATTGGGTGGCAATGGAGTTGAGTTCCACTAAAGATTTATCTATCTCTGCACTTCTTGGCTCTGTACTCCCTAGTAGCTTGTCCAGATTAATTGTTAATCCTCTTGTTAGACACACTTTGCGTATATGGGCTCAGTTTAGGAAATTTTATGGTTTCCATGGTTTTTCCTTTTTTAGCCCTATCTTACATAATCACCTTTTTTTACCTACTTCGTATGATTCAGCATTCCATGATTGGTATAGGAAGGGCATTAGACATTTTGAAGATCTTTTTATTGACAATTGCTTCGCATCTTTTCAACAGCTCTCTGCTAAGTTCAATCTGCCCAATGCTCATTTTTTTAGATATCTCCAAATTAGACACTTTATTAATCCTTTATTTCCTAACTTCCCTGAAATGCCTGAGAAAAATGTTATGGATTTATTTCTTTCTATTAATCCACTAGGTAAAGGTTTAATATCATTTATTCGTGATAAATTAGCATCCTTACGGCGTGCCCCTGTGGATAAAATTAGAATGGCTTGGGAGCATGATTTAAATATCTCCTTATCTGATGAGACTAGAGACTCGATTCTCAAATCGGTTAATTCAACCTCTCTTTGTGCTCGCCATTGCCTTTTACAGTTTAAGATTGTTCATACAGCCCATATGTCTAAATCTAAACTTTCTAATATTAGTCCTCTTTGTGATAAATGCAAAAGGGGCGAGGCCTCTCTTATTCATATGTACTGGTTTTTTCCTAGCTTGGAGAAATTTTGGAAAGATGTCTTCACAACGTTATCTTATATTCTGAATCACCACCTAGAACCTAACCCTTTAATTGCTTTGTTCGGTTTTTTGGGTGAGACAGATTTACGTCTGAGTTCGACCAAGTGTCGAATATTATCTTTTGCTTCTCTCCTGGCTAGACTAATCCTCCTTAGATGGAGAGATGTTGCCCCGCCCATGCATGCTCAATGGCTTAATGATATTATGTCCTGCTTAGACCTTGAAAAAATTCATTATTCAGTTCTTAATTTGGATACAAAGTTCCATAAGGTCTGGGGACCTTTTATTGAGTACTTTCATAACCTTCCTCTTAACTAAGGTTTTCTTTTTCAGTCCCTTGCTTTCAGCAACTTTTTTTTTGGTAGTAGGCATCAATATCTTCTGTTGCTAAGTGTATTTACAGTTTTGGGGGTTTGAATGTCCTGATTTATATTCTCTATATTGTGTTGTGGTTGGTCTGGAGTATTTTTTTTGTTGCGGGGCTTGGGGAGGATACTAATTTTACATATCTTCAATTTGGGTGCTTTCTCTATTATCTTCTTTTGTATTATATTATTATTGTATGTTGATTTTTGCACTGTATTAATGCTCTTCATTTCGATCTGAGGTTTTTTATCTGTAGCGATGTAGAAAATGTATAAAAAAACTAATAAAAAAAAACTAAGCCCCCTTATGTTAGCCATTTCTGCCTTGCGAAAAAGCCTTTGGCTATCCACATGATCAATGCCTCTCATATGCCTTCTTAACAACACTGTCAACCTGTGCAGCAGCTTTGAGTGTCCTATGGACACACTCCCCAACATCTTGCTGATCCTCCACACAGAATATAATATTATATTCTGTCTCCAAATTTGATCTACCAAAATGAACCACTTCATACCAACAGTGGCATGCAAGTTTGGGCACCCCTGGTCAAAATTTCTGTTAATGTGAATAGTTAAGTGAGTAGAAGATGAACTGATCTCCAAAAGTCATAAAGTTAAAGATGAAACACTCTTTTCAACAATTTTAAGCAAGATTAGTGTATTATTTTTGTTTTGTATAATTTTAGAGTGTGAAAAAAAGGAAAGGAGCATTATGCAAAAGTTTGAGCACCCGAAGAGATTTGAGCTCTCTGATAACTTTTACCAAGGTCTCAGACCTTAATTAGCTTGTTAGGGCTATGGCTTGTTCACAGTCATCGTTAGGAAAGGCCAGGTGATGCAAATTTCAAAGCTTTATACCCTGACTCCTCAAACCTTATCCCAACAATCAGCAGCTATGGGCTCCTTTAAGCAGCTGTCTAGCACTCTGAAAATTAATTGATGCCCACAAAGCAGGAGAAGGCTATAAGAAAATAGCAAAGTGTTCTCAGATAGCCGTTTCCTCAGTTCGTATTGTAATTAAGAAATGGCAGTTAACAGGAATGGTGGAGATCAAGTTGAGGTCTGGAAGACCAAGAAAACTTTCTGAGAGAACTGTTCGTAGGATTGCTAGAAAGGCAAATCAAAACCCCTGTTTGACTGCAAAAGACCTTCAGGAAGATTTAGCAGACTCTGGAGTGGTGGTGCACTGTTCTACTATTGATCAGTCCTGCACATCAGCTTGAAGGAATTTTAGGCCATTTCTCCATACAAACTGCTTCAACATGGATGGGCTTCCTTGCATGAACGGCCTGCTTCAGGTCCTTCCACAATTTTTCTATAAGATTTTGACTTGACCATTCTAAAAACACAAATTTTCTTCTTTTTCAACCATTCTGTTGTTGATTTACTTCGTCTTTTGGATCATTGTCTTGTTGTGTCATACAATTTTTATTGAGCTTCAGGTAACGGACTGCTACCCTGACATTTTCCTACAAAATGTCTTAATACAATTTTGAATTCATTGTTCACTTAACAATTGCAAGCTGTCCAGGCCCCGAGGCAGCAAAGCAGCCCCAAACCATGATGCTTCTTCCACCGTGGTTCACAGTTGGGATGAGGTTGGTGTGCAGTGCCCTTTTTCCTCCAAACATTGTAGTGTGCATTTATGACAAAAAAGTTCAACTTCTGATTCACATGTCCACAGAACAGCATCTCAGAAGCATTGTAGAACATTGTAGAACTTGAAAGCTGCAGCAATGTGGAGAGCAGTGGTTTCCTCCGTTTCCTGTTTCTAAAAACCTGAGTGTATCAAGACTGGTTTGATGAAAACCATGAGACCATTTCAGCAGCCCTTCAGGCCAAGAACAAGGCCTATGTAGACTGGCAGAATGACCCGTCATCTGTCTCAAAGAAAAACGAGTTTAAACACCTGCAGTCCAATGTACAGGCAGAACTGCAAGAAATGCAGGACGCATGCTGGCAGACATGCATGCCACTAGAAAGTTCCTCAGCACCATAAAGTCAGTTTATGGTCCTTCTAAATCAAGATGCTTCCCCTTGCTGTCATCTGATGGGTCAAGCCTGATCAAAGACCAGGAAGGACTGAAAAACCATTAGGCAGAACAGTTTTCCAACCTACTCAATAGGCTGTCCACAGTTGATTCTGAAGATCCACACCTAATGTTTTAGTAACAGTTTCTTCCCTTCCACCATCACATTTCTGAATGTTCCATGAATACTACCTCATTTTTCCTATTTTGCACTAATATATTTATATTTGTAGCTTACAGTATTTTTAAGTATTCTGCTGTTCCAAAACAACAAATTTCATGACTTGTATCAGTGATAATAAACCTGATTCTTATTCTGTGGTGTCTGGTAGCACTCTGGTGTCAGACAGTGGCACTTGAGATCATGATATTTGACTTTCGTCACCGGGGGTTAAAACTCATGTTGCACTTTCCAGTGACTGCATATGATATTGAAGTCATGTTGTATAGTGTCAGAAGATTGTATGGAGTTTGTAACATGACAAACTATCATTGGGAATCACAAACATGAGAAATCTCAGTTTCTACCTCCTTCCCAAGATCCATAAACCTGCCAGTTCAGGTAGACCCAATGTTTCTGCTTGTTCCTGTCCCAATCAACTTATATTTTGCTTATCTCTAATCTCTTTTATTCCCCCCTGGTTCAGTCCTTTTCCACCTACATCCATGACACTTCACATGCTGTTGATCCTTTCAATGACTTTAAGTTTCCTGGCCCCGATTATTCATTTTCACTGTGGATGTCTGTTCCCTATATGTCTCTATTCCATATGAGGGCCCTAAAGCTCTCAGCTTCTTTCTGGACAACAGGCCCAACCAGTTCCCCTCTACCACCACTCTTCCCTGTCTTGGTCCTTGCCCTCAATAATTTCTGCTTCAACTCCTTCCTCTTCCTTCAAACCAAAGGTGTAGCCAAGGGAACTCACATGGGTCCCAGCTTTGTCTACTATTTTGTCAGCTATGTGAAACAGTCCATGTTCCAAGCCTACACAGGCACTGCTCCCCAACTCTTCCTGTGCTACATTGACGACTGCATTGGTGTTGCTTCCTGCACCCATGCTGAGCTCATCAACTTCGTCAACTTTGCCTCCAACTTACATCCTGCCTTCAACTACCTGGTCCATTTCAGAGATAGAGACAGTTATCTACTGATATCTTTTCTAAAACCTCTGATTCACACAGCTACCCGGACTTTACCTCTTCCTATCCTGTCAATGGTAAAAATGCCATCCCCTTTCTCTCAGTCCCCCATCTCCATCACACCTACTTTCACAATAAGGATTCTCATTCCAGAACTGCTAAGATGTCATCCTCCTTCAAAGAAAAGAGCATCCCTGCCTTAACCATTAACACGGCGCTCACCCACATCTCTTTCATTTTGCATATATCTGCCTTCACCTCACCCACCCGCATCCACACTAGGGATAGGGTGTCTCTTGTCCTCACCTACCACCCCACTAGCCTCCACATCCAGCACATAATTCTCTGTAACTTCTGCCATCTCCAGTGGGATTCCACAGCCAAGCACAAATCACTCCCCATGTGACTCCCTTGTCCAGTCATCCCTCCCCACTGATCTCCCTCTCTACCATTCAGGGCCCCAAACAGTCCTTCCAGGTGAGGCAACACTTCACCTGTGAGTCTTCACTCAGCAATCTACTGTATCTTGTGCTCCTGGTGTGGCCTCCTGTATATCAAGAGCCCCAATGTAGATTGGGAAACGACTTTGCCAAGCACCTTTGCTTGGAACACCAGAATAAGTGGGATCTCCGGGTGGCCATCCATTTCAATTCTATCTCCCATTCCGACCTGTCAGTCCATGGCCTCTACTGCCACGAGGCCACACTCAGGTTGAAGGAGCAACACCTTCTATTCCATCTGGGTTGCCTCCAAACTGATGATATGAACATTGATTTCTCGAACTTCCAGTAATTGTTCTTCTCCCCACACCCATCATTCACCATTCCAGTGTCCCTGTCTCACCTCATCTCCTTGCCCGCCCATCACCTCCCTCTGGTGCTCTTCCCACTTCACTTTTTTTCCAAGGCCTTCTTTCCTCTGCTATCAGATTTCCCCTTCTCCAGCCCTTTATCTCTTTCACCAACTTCCCAGCTCTTTACTTCACTACATCCCTCTCCCTGTTTCACCTATCACCTACTATCTTCCTCCTCTTCCCCCCCACCAAGCTTCTTACGCTGACTTTCCTCTTTTTTTCCAGTTTCAATGAAGGGTCTCGGCCCGAAACAACAACTGTTTACTCTTCCATGGATGCTGCTTGGCCTGCAGAGTTCCTCCAGCATCTTGTGTGTGTGTGGCTATCACTGGGAAAGATGCTGACAGATGGTGTTAAGGACTGTGACTTTAGACATTTAATAGGGATTTTAATGCATGCTTTATCATCTCCTAGGATTGTGGCAATAATCATTTGATTAAGTGAGGTAAATGGGTAATGTGATAGTGTCAGTGGGAATGTGACATAGGTAGCATCAGTGGATTATGTGATGGGGCATGTCCTTTTGATGTTTTGGAACAGCAGAATACATAAAAATACTATAAATTATAAATATAATTATATTAATGCAAAATAGGAAAATGAGGTAGTGTTCATGGAACATTCAGAAATCTGATGGTGGAAGGGAAGAAACTGTTACTAAAACGTTAGGTGTGGATCTTCAGGCCCCTGTACCTCCTCTCTGATGGTAGTAATGAGAAGAGGATGGAGCTGGCTTAACGTACAATCATTTGCAGCCTCTTTCGATGCTGGGCATTGGTGCCTCTACACCAGGCAGTGATGGAGCCAGTCTGAATGCTCTCCACCATGCATCTGTAGACATTTGAAACTCTTAATGAATTAAAGCTGCTGCCCTGCCTTCTTCATGATTGCATTTTTGTGTTGGGTCCAGGATAGATCCTCTGAGACGTTGACACCCAGGAATTTGAAACTGCTCACCCTTTCCACTACTGACCCTAAATGAGGGCTGGTGTGTATTCTCCCAGCTTCACCTTCCTGAACTCCACAACCAATTCTTTGGTTGTTCTGATATTGAATGCAAGGTTGTTGCCTCAACACCACTCAGCCAACAGATCTAGCTCACTCCTGTACACCCAGCACACGACGACAACAAAATCACCCAATGGTCACTGACACTGCAGCTGGTTTTGCCGCACCTGCTCATGGCAACGGATTATTTAGGCTTGGGGATTAACATTACAGGGCCTATGATTCCAAATGATTGTGTAGAAGTTGGTGGTCTAAATTGGCATTGCCATTACAGTTGCGGATTGATGTTCAGTTCAGAAATAGTCAATGACAGGAACATGAAGGAATGAGGAAGAATTTCTTTAGCCAGGAAATGGTGAATCTGTGGAATTCATTACTCTAGGCCAAGTCTTTATGTATATTCAAGGCAAAGGTTGATAGATTCTTGATTGGTCAGAGCATGAAGGGATATGGGGAGAAGGCAGGAGATTGGGGATGAGGGGGAAAAATGGATCAGCCATGATGAAATGGCAGAGCAGACTCAATGGGCCAAATGGCCTTAATTCTGCTCCTATATCTTATGACTATATTATTAACTCTTACCAGTTAAATGTACCAATGATTAATTACTAGTACGTCTGTTGTGAACAGTAAAATCAATCTGGGGCCGCCATCATATGTCATACCTACGTCAGAGACAAATCAACACGACCTAGGGACGCGGATTTGGGTTAATTTTAAGGGGACTACAGATTCTAATACAAAGCAAAGTTGTTGGGTTACTGTGTTCCAGTAACAAGCATCTTCATAATCCACCCGACAACATTTTAAAACTACAGTAAATTAAATGGAATGAGATGGCTGATTGATTTTCCTGTTAATACTAACTCGCTGACTCACCCATATGCTGCGTGTCTAACTGCACGGCAGGCATTTCCTTGAGCTGAATGTGTCCGGAACCTCCATTTCCACACCACCTCAAGCAGCACAACACCGACAACGCCATATTCCCAACTTTACCTGCCGACGTCACGCCGCTTCTGCCCGCGCGCGTACAGTCACGCACGCGGCAGCGGGAACGCGCATGGCTATTGCCGGCGCCGCGGAATGTCACGTGCCGCGCCCTCTCTGACCGGCTGCCCATGCGCTGGAGCGCGTTGCAGCCTTTGACTTAGTCAATGCCGGAGGGTTGCAATCCTTAAAAATATATTCTAATCGTTTTATCTACTTTTAACAACCTATTATTCAACGGACATTTGCAAGGGAACTCAATCTTCATCGAATAGGTCCTGACATGGTCATAAAACAATATAGCACGGAGACAAGGCGTTTCTGCCAAATGGGTCCATATTAGCCACCGAATACCAATCTCTACTAATCTTATTTTCCAACATCAGGCCCGTCACGGTTTCAAATGCTTATCTAAATTCTGAGAGAGTTCCACATTCCAACCGCTCCCTGTGTGTTAGGCTCCATTCAAAAGATACGACCTCTGATAATTCTCTTGTGCACGTTCCTGTCTGGATAGTCGCAAATCTTGGGTGATTTTAAATGTTGGAGCAACGGAGAAATTTACTGGATGAGAATGTGGTAATTTTGTTTAATTTTAAGTAAGCTTGTCATTTACTTGCATGTCAGTTAACGAGCTTGAAGGGATTTGACCTCAATTCCAATCATACCTTGTACTTAGCTATATTTCATAGAACATAGCATAGCGCAGGCCCTACAGCCCACAATATCCTGCTGACCTTTTAACCTACTCTAAGGTCAATCTAATCCTTCCTCCCATATAGCCCTTCATTTTTCTTTCATCTGTGTGCCTACTCAAGAGTTTCTTAATTGTCCCTAATGTATCTGCCTCTCCCACCATCCCTGGCAGGACGCTTCATGCACCCACCACTGTAAAAAAAAATCACTGATATCACCCCTATACTTTCCTCCAATCACCTTAAAATTATGCCCTCTTACATTTAGCCATTTCTGTTCTGAGGAAAAGTACAGGGCTGCCCACTGTACATCTGCCTCTTATCATCTTATACATCCCCTAAGCTCATTCTCCTTCATTCCAAAGAGAAAAGCCCTAGCTTGCTCAAACTATCCTCATAATAACATGTTCTCTAATCCAGGCAGTATCCTATATCTCCTCTGCACCCTCAAATCTTCCATATCCTTCCTATAAAGAGGTGATCAAAACTAAACATAATACTGTACTCAAAGTGTGGTCTAACCAGAGTTTATAGAGCTGCATGTTTCCCAATTTACACTCCTTGCCCGATAGTATTGTAATTCACCTCCCCCAATTAAATACTTTCCCATGCCATCTGCTCTTAACCCTTCCCAAAGCTGTGGTAAAGGTCAAGGAGTTGTGCTCACTGTCTCCGAAATGCTCACCAATTGAGATCTGTCACCTGATTGGGTTCATTGCCCAGCATGGCCTCTCTAGTTGGCCTGTCCGCATATTGTGTGAGGAATCCTTCCTGGACACACCGAACAAATACTTTCCCTTTGAAATCTTTTGCACTAGGCAGGTGCCAATCAATATTAGGGAAGTTGAAGTTGCCCATGGCAAACAACCCTGTTTATTTGCACCTTTTGAAAACCTGCTTCCTGATCTGCTCTGTCGTGTCTCTGTTGCTACTGGTGAGTGTATAGAACACTTCCCATAGAATAATTGCTTCCTTCCTGTTTCTGACTTCTACCCACACCAACTCAGTAGACAATTCCTCCACGTCCTCCCTTTCTGTAGCTGTAATACTATCCCTGATTAGCAATGCCACTCCTCCATTTTTTTAACCTTCCTCTGTCATCTAAACCCCAGAACATCCAGAAGCCATTCCTACCTTTGTGACAGCCAAGTCTCTGTAATGGCCACAATGTCCATGGTTCCATGGTCTAAGTAGATTGATCAATGCCCTTAAGGTTCCTTTGGCATTGTTAAAAATGCTCATGGTGCAGGTGGGTGGGGCATTAATATTAACTTCTAAGATGATGATACTCAATACTCGAATTTACTTAAGTATTTGAGGTATCTCAAATACCTTATGATTTTGTGGGAAGAGAAACAATAAGTAACAATAATAACATTTCAGATCAAAAAACTTATCAGTTGTTCAAGGCTTTTTGTCCTGTACCTCTTTCCACAGATACTGCCCAACCTGCAAAGAATTTTCAGCATTTTCTATTTTCAGATTTCCAGCAGCTGTAGTATTTTTGTTTTCAATTCCTTTTACCCAGGTCATCACAGATTCTATTTTTGATGGCCAAAAATTATGCCAAATACTTGAGTTGCCAGGATTTGTAACAAATCCCATTAAACACCCAAGAAACTCCATAAATCAGATAAGCTAATTAGTCAATGAGAAATTTTAAGCAAATTCAAATCAATCCTCTAATCCTTTGCAAGATGTTTCTTAATAATAGCAAATAATTCTTGTACTTTTAAGATCAGCCGAAAACATTATGTTGGTCTGTAAACACAAGGAAGTCTGCAGATGTTGGAAATTCAAACAACACACACAAAATACTGGTGGAACACAGCAGGCCAGGCAACATCTATAAGGAGAAGCAATGTCGACATTTCGGGCCGAGACCCTTCATCAGGACTAACTGAAGGGAAAGATAGTAAGAGATTTGAAAGTAGTGAGGGGAGGGGGAAATGCGAAATGATAGGAGAAGACCGGAGGGGGTGGGGTGAAGCTAAGAGCTGGAAAGGTGATTGGCGAAAGTGATACAGAGCTGGAGAAAGGAAAGGATCATGGGACGGGAGGCCTAGGGAGAAAGAAAGGGGGAAGGGGGAGGCTCCAGAAGGAGATGGAGGACAGGCAGAGTGATGGGCAGAGAGAGAGAAAAAACAAACTGAATATGTCAGGGATGGGGTAAGAAGGGGAGGAGGGGCATTAACGGAAGTTAGAGAAGTCAATGTTCATGTATAAGGCGTTGTTCCTTCAACCTGAGTTTGGATTCATTTTGACAGTAGAGGAGGCAATGGATAGACATATCAAAATGGGAATGGGACGTGGAATTAAAATGTGTGGCCACTGGGAGATCTTGCTTTCTCTGGCGGACTGAGCGTAGGTGTTCAGCGAAACGGTCTCCCATATAAAAGACCACACCAGGAGTACCGGACGCAGTATACCACACCAGCCGACTCACGGGTGAAGTGTCGCCTCACCTGGAAGGACTGTCTGGGGCCCTGAATGGTGGTGAGGGAGGAAGTGTAAGGGCAGGTGTAGCACTTGTTCCGCTTACAAGGATAAGTGCCAGGAGGGAGATCGGTGGGAAGGGATGGGGGGGACGAGTGGACAAGGGAGTCGCGTAGGGAGTGATCCCTGCGGAAAGCAGAAAGGGAGGGAGAGAAAGATGTGCTTGGCAGTGGGATCCCGTTGGAGGTGGTGGAAGTTATGGAGAATTACATGTTGGACCTGGAGGCTGGTGGGGTGGTAGGTGAGGACAAGGGGATCCCTATCCCGAGAGGGGTGGTGGGCGGATGGGGTGAGGGCAGATGTGTGGGAAATGGGAGAGATGCGTTTGAGAGCAGAGTTGATGGTGGAAGAAGGGAAGCCCCTTTGTCTAAAAAAGGAAGACACCTCCTTCGTCCTGGAATGAAAAGACTCATCCTGAGAGCAGATGCAGCAGAGACGGAGGAATTGTGAGAAGGGGATAGCATTCTTGCAAGAGACAGGGTGGGAAGAGGAATAGTCTAGCTGTGAGAGTCTGTAGGCTTATTGTAGATATCAGCCATCTCCAGAGATGGAGACAGAAAGGGGCGGGAGGTGTCGGAAATGGACCAGGTAATTTGAGGGCAGGGTGAAGGTTGGAGGCAAAGTTAATGAAGTCAACGAGCTCAGCATGTGTGCAGGAGGCAGCACCAATGCAGCCGTTGATGTAGTGAAGGAAAAGAGGGGGACGGATACCCGTATAGACTTGGAACATGGACTGTTCCACAAAGCCAACAAAAAGGCAGGCATAACTGGGACCCATGCAGGTTCCCATGGCTACACCCTTGGGTTGGAGGAAGTGGGAGGAGCCAAAGGAGAAATTATTGAGAGTAAGAACTAATTCTGCTAGATGGAGGAGAGTGGTGGTAGAGGGGAATTGGTTAGGTCTGGAATCCAAAAAGAAGTGAAGAGCTTTGAGACCATCCTGGTGGGGGATAGAAGTATGTAGGGACTAGATGTCCATGATGAAAATAAGGCGGTGGGGGCCAGGGAACTTAAAATCATTGAAAAAATTCAAAGCGTGAGAAGTGTCACGAACATAGATGGGAAGAGATTGAACAAGGGGGGATAAAACAGTGTCCAGGTATGCAGAAATGAGTTCTGTGGGGCAGGAGCAAGCTGAGACAATAGGTCTACCTGGACAGGCAGGTTTGTGGATCTTGGGTATGAGGTAGAAACATGAAGTGTGGGGTGTGGGAACTATGAGGTTGGTGGCAGTGAATGGGAGATCCCCAGAGCTGACAAGGTTGGTGATGGTATAGGAGACAATGGCCTAGTGCTCCTTAGTGGGGTCATGATCAAGGGATAAATAAGAGGAGGTATCAGAGAGTTGTCGCTGTGCCTTGGCCAGTTAGAGGTCAGTACGCCAGACAACAACAGCTCCCCCCTTATCAGTGGGTTTTATAGTGAGGTTGGGATTGGTGCAGAGGGAGTGGAGAGCAGAGCGTTTGGGAGGTGTGAGGTTGGAATTGGAACAGGGTGTGGTGAAGGTTGATGTCCTGTCGGCAATTAGCAATAAAGAGATCCAGAGCAGGCAGAAGACCAGAACAGGGTGTCCATGAAGAGAAGGAGGGTTGAAGACGGGAGAAGAGGTCATCAGTGGGGTTAGGAGAGTCCTTGTCAAAGAAGTAAGCTCGGAGACGGAGCCGGCGGAAGAAGAATTCAGTGTCATGGAATATGCGGAACTAGCTGAGGTGTGGGCGAAGGGGGACAAAGCTGAGGCCCGTACTGAGGACAGAGCGTTCTGCCTCAGAGAGTTGAAGGTCGGAGGGAATTGTAAAGACCTGGCACAGATAAGAGATGGGATCAGTGAGGGGAGGGAGGCTGGTAGTGTCAGTGGAGAGGGAAGGGTTGGGGTGAGAGGAAGATGGAGCCTCTGAGGGCCCAGGTTGGTCTGTAATATAAGATTATGCTGTAGAACACAAAGCAAACTTTCTTATAATGCTGTTTGATCAGCTCTTGTTATTCAAGTGTCTGGTCACTGTCTCTGATCTATTCCACATCTTGCTTCCTCCTCAAACAATGGAGGAGTTTTTGTACTTTTCAGATTATGAACCTTTAAACTGTAACATTTGGAGAATTATGTCCAGCACATCTATTTCTTTTATTAATCTGGGGGGGGGGGGGAGAAACATCAGATCTGGGGATTTATCTATCAAGGTTTGATTGACTTTTTATTTTTTTTAATTAAAAAGCCTACTGTTCTCTTGTACTGCCATTCTGTGTTTTTACTCCATTATGAAACAACACTTGGTTAAAGTCATCATTGTCCTCTCTAGTTTTTAACTATTTAATTGTATTCAACTATTAGATTTAGCTTATGCTGATACTATTGGGGAAAAAGTAAAAATACACTCCAATATTCTGTAGTATTTGCTTGTTTGGACAAAGGTATACAAAATGTACATTTTACTAGCCAGAAGTTGGATGTGATAGTACCTTCATAAGTTACCTCTTCTCTCTGAATGTTGCTGCAGAAGACATGAACAGGCATCATATTATTTCAAAGCTGCAGACCACACCTCTCGCACTGGTCTCAAGTAGCATGGGAGATTGTTTTGAACCCCATAAAAACAAATTCATGCACTGTTTACAATACCAAATGCACTCTGGGAATGCAGGCCAACTTGCTGGATGCTTAAAGAATGAAGGAAGTAATATTTCAAAACTACTTGAGGCAGTGCAGAGTAAAGGTTAGCTAAGGCCCATATGTCTTCCATAGAAAAAGAAACTCTAAAATCCAAATATGTAAGCTTGGGAAATGGATTTAGTACAAATGTGGAGTAATATGCAAAGTCTGTAGGATAGGGTTAAAAAGGAAGCTTTGCTGGAAACAAAAAGCTATGTAGAAGTACAGATGTTCCATTAGAAAAACAATGTGGGAACGCAAGACAGCACGTTAGAAGCAATGAGCATTTCTTAGTTTGGTGTTATTCTTTCAGTTTATTGTGGGAGACTACAGGGAAAAGGAATGATAGACTGAGTGTTGAGGAGAAAGTCTTCATTTCACATTGTATGGAGAAGTTTAGGGTGGGGTATCACTGATGTATTGAAAAAGAACATAGAGGAGTACAGCACAGGAACAGGCCATTCAGCCCACAATGTTGTGCTGAACTAGCCAAAAAGCAAACCAAAATCATTCAAACACTAATCATTCCTATCCCACCATGTCCATATCCCTCTGTCTTCCTTATATCTATGTGTTTATCCAAACGTCTCTTAAAAGCGTCTAATATACTTCCCTCTACCACCATACCAGGCAACACATTCCAGGCGTCCACCACTCTCTGAATATAAAAAAAAATACCCCTCACATCCCCCTTGAACCTACCCCCTCTCATCTACATGCATGTCCTCTGGTATTAGACATTTCAACTCTGGGAATCAGATACTCCCTGTCCACCATATGCCTCTCATAATTTTGTAAACTTCTATGAGATCTTCCCTCATCCTCTGCCGCTGCAGAGAAAACAACCCAAGTTTACCCAGCCTCTCATGATAGCACTTGCCCTCTAAACTAGGCAATATCCTGGTAAACCTCTTCTGCACCCTCTACAAAGCCTCAACACCCTTCCTATAGTGGGATGACCAGAATTCTACATAATACTCCAGATGTGGCCTAACCAGAGTTTTATAAAGTTGCAACATAACCTCCTGACATTTGAACTCACTGCCTCAACTAATAAGAACAAGCATTCTGTAAGCTTTCTTAACCACCTGATTAACCTGTGTAGCCACTTTCAAGGAGCGATGAACTTGGATCCCAAGATCTCTCTGCTCAGCAACACTGTTGAGGATCTTGCCTTGAACAGTGTACTGTCTCCTTGTATTTGCACCTACTGAGGTGCAGCACCTTACATTCATCTGGGTTAAACTCCATCTGCCATTTCTCAATGCATATCTCCAACTGATCTAAGTATTCACACCCCTTGGAAGTTTTCATGTTTTTTGTTTTACAACATTGAATCTCAGTGAATTCAATTTGGCTTTTTTGACACTGATCAATGGAAAAAGACTCTTTTGTGTCAAAGTGAAAACAGATCTCTACAGAGTGATCTAAACCAATTACAAATATAAAACACAAAATAATTGATGGCATAAGTATTCACCCCCTTCAAGTCAGTATTTAGTAGATGCACCTTTGGCAGCAATTACAGCCTTGAGTCTGTGTGGATGGGTCTCTATCAGCTTTGCACATCTGGACACTACAATTTTTCTCCATTCTTCTTTACAAAACTGCTCAAGCTCTGTCAGATTGCATGGGATCATGGGAGAACAGCCTATTTCAAGTCCAGCCACAAATTCTCAATTGGATTGAGGTCTGAGGTCTGGAGTCTGACTTGGCCACTTCAGAACATTAACTTTGTTGTTTTTAAGCCATTCCTGTGTAGCTTTGGCTTTATGCTTGGGTTCATTGTCTTGCTGGAAAACAAATCTTCTCCCAAGTTGCAGTTTTCTTGCAGACAGCATCAGGTTTTCCTCCCAGGATTTCCCTGGATTTTGCTGCATTCATTTCACCCTCTACCTTCACAAGCCTTCCAGGGCCTGCTGCATTGAATCATTCCCACAGCATGATGCAGCCACCACCAATTTGATGGTGCGTTTTTGATGATATGTGGTGTTTGACTTATGGCTAGCAGCATTTAGTCTGATGGCTAAAAAGCTCAATTTTGGATTAACCAGACCATAGAACTTTTTTTCCAGCTGACTTCAGAGTCTCCCATATGCCTTTTGGCAAACTCTAGCTGAGATTTCATGAGAGTTTTTTTCAATGGTGCTTTCACTTTGCCACTCTCCCATAAAGCTGTGTCTGGTGAAGCACTCGGGCAACAGTTGTTGTATGCACAGTCTCTCCCATCTCAGCCACTAAATCTTGTAACTCCTCCAGAGTTGTCACAGGTCTCTTGATGGCCTCCCTCATTAGTCCCCTTCTTGCCCAGACACTCAGTTTTTGAGGACGGCCTGCTCTAGGCAGATTTACAGCTGATCCATATTCTTTCTATTTGTTGATGATTGACTTAACTGTACTCCAAGGGATATTTAGTGTCTTGGAAATTTTCTTGTATCCATCTCCTGACTTGAGCTTTTCAATAACTTTTTTGCAGGGTTGCTTGGAGTGTTCTTTTGTCTTCATGTATGGTTTTTGCCAGGATACTGACTCACCAGCAGTCAGACCTTCCAGATACAGGTGTTTGAGCAGTTTTGTAAAGAAGGGGGAAAAATTGTAGTGCCCAGTGTGTAAAGCTGATAGAGACCTATCCAGACTGTAATTGCTGCCAAAGGTGCATCCACTAAATACTGACTTGAAGGGGGTGAATACTTATGCAATCAATTATTTTATGTTTTACACTTGTAATTAATTTAGATCATTTTATAGAAATCTGTTTTCACTTTGACATGAAAGTATTTTTTTGTTGATCAGTGTCAAAAAATAGCCAAATGAATTCCACTGTGATTCAATGTTGTAAAACAATAACACATGAAAACTTCCAAGGGAGGTAACTAATTCTATAGGCTGTATATTGTGCTGTATTCCTTGCCAGTCTTTTACACTATCCACAACTCCACCAATCTTGGTATCATCCGCAAACTTGCTAGCCCACCAATCCGTATTTTCATCCAGGTCACTTGTATATGCTACAAACATCAGAGGTTCCAGAACAGACCCCTACAGAACTCCATGAATTACAGACCTCCAGCCCGAACAGGTCCCTTCAGCCACCACCCTCTGTCTTCTATGTGCAAGCCAGTTCTGAATCCAAACATCCAATTTGCCACGGACACCATGCAACTTAATCTTCTGGATTAATCTCCGAAGAGGGACTTTATCAAAAGTTTTACTAAAATCCATGTAGGCAACATCCATTGCACTGCCTTCATCAATCTCTCTCGTTGTCTTGTCTAAAAACTCAATCAAGTTGGCAAGGCATGATGTGCCACACACAAAGCTATGCTGGCTTTCCCTAATTAGATCACGAGTTTCCAAATGCTCATATATCCTATCCCTAAGAATTTTCTCCAGCAATTTCACTACAACTGACATGAGACACTCCAGTCCATAGTTCTCAGGGTTTTCCCTTGATCCCTTCTTAAATAGAGGTACAGCATTAGTCACTTGTCAGTCCTCTGGGACCTCATCTATGACCTCATCTAGGACACAAAGATACTGGTCAAGGGCCCATAAATAGTGTCTCTTCCCTCCTTCAATAACCTGGGAATTTATCCACCTTGATACTCATTAGGAGGCCAACACTTTCTCCTCATTGCCCTCTAAACACAATTTATACACTTAACACTGATCTCCTGGTCCTCCATGTCCTTTTCCTTGGTAAATACTGAAGCAAAGTACTCATTAATTATCTCACTCGCATTCCCTCCATCCAAGCGAATGTTCTCCCTTTTTTCCTTGAGAGGTCCCACCCTCTCCTTAGTTATCCTCTTGCTCTTGATGTGTGTATAAAATGCCTTGGGATTCACCTTAATCCTACTTGCCAAGGACTTTTCGCGGCCCCACTTGGCTTTCCTAATTTCCTTCTTTAGTTCTTTTCTGGCTCCTTTATACTCCTCATGTGCTTTGTTTGATCCCAAATTCCTAAGCTTTACATACTTTTCCTTTTTCCTCTTGACTAAATTCATCACTTCTCTGGACATCCAAGGTTCTCTTATTCTTTCCATCCTTGTCCTTCCTTGCAACAGGAAAATACTTTTCCTGTACTCTGTGGAATTGGTCTTTAAACACCCTCCACACGTCTCTGATGTGGACTTGCCGAAGAAAAGGCGTTCCCAAATAACGTTTCTTAGGACCTGCCTAATGCCCTCATAATTTGCCCTACGCCAATTTAAAATTCTCCCACAAGGATCATACCTATCCTTATGTTTAGCTACCCTGCAAGTTATAGAGTTGTGGTACCTGATCTCTAACTGTCACCTTTTGGAAGGTCAGTCACCTGGCCAGGCCCATTAACCAACACCAGATCCAGTACAGCCCCTCCTCTTTTTGGATTGTTCACATATTGATTTAAGAAACCTTCCCCAATATACTTAACAAATTCTGCCCCATCTAAACCCCTTACACCAAGAAAGTCCCAGTTTATATTAGAGAAGTTGTCATGAACGCCTATTATTTTTACACATTTCCTTAATCTGTTTACATATCTTTTCCTCAACATCCTGGTGGCTACTGGGGGGGAGGGGGTCTGTAGTACAATCCCATTATTGTGATTGCCCCCTTCCTATTCCTGAGTTCCACCCAAATAGACTCAGTGTCTGACCCCTCCATTTTGTCTCCCCTAATTGCAGCTGTGATATTGTCCCTGTTTGGTAGTGTAACCCCCATCCCACACACAATTTTATCTCCTCCTCTATCTTTTCTATAACTTCTAAAACCTGGTACCTAATCAGCCATTCCTGCCCCTGTCCCAACCAAGTTTCAGTAATGACTACAACACTGAGTATGAATCCATGCTCTGAGTTCATCGTCCTTAACTCCAATTCTCCTGGCATTAAAATATACAGACTTCAAACTATCCTACCCATCATACCTGTTATTTCGATTTTCCCTGTAATACTTCCCGTGACATCTACCTTCTGGTCTGATCCTTCCCTTACTGACCTGGGACTTCTGTTTCCCGGCCCCCTGCAAAGCGAGTTTAACCTCTCCTGTGTAGCAAAAACAAACCTCCCGGCCAGGATGTTGGATCTCCTCCAGTTCACCTGTAACCCGTCCCTCTTGTACAGGTCACCCCTTCCCCAGAAAATGTCACAATGATCCAAGAACTTGAAACCCTGTTCCCTACACCATCTCCTCAACCACTCATTCATCTGTGGTATCACTCCATTCCTACCCACGTGAGCACATGACCCCCGGGAGTGATCCAGAGATTACAACCTTGGAGGGCCTTCTTTTCAGCCTCTTCTCTAATTCTATATACCAACTGCGAAGGACATCTTCTCCTTTTCTGTCTATGTTATTTGTGCCAATATGCACCACAGCCTCTGGCTGTTTCCCCCTCTCGAGAATATCCTGCAGCCGTTCCAATACATCATGGAGCCTGGCACCCAGAAGGCAATTCACCATCCTGTTGTCTCTTTTTTGGCCACAGAATCTCTTCTCTGTTCCCCTAATGATCGAGCCCCCTATAACTACTGCACTGCCTGATTGCCTGAAGGAGAATATTTGAGACTTTCTCTTTCAAAGTAGCAGGAGTGAGTCAGTACTTATTAATGAGAGGCTTAATTACCATAAAACATTGTTACAGGTGTGGTTTCAAAGGAATGGAAGATTGTTAATGTTTAAAAAAATGAATGACTAACTGCAGAGCACCCCCATTGCAGGCAGGCAGTAAATGCTGGTAATTCAGAGGGCCAGCATATTAGCATTTATTTAGTTAGAGATCAAAGGACAGCCAGTCATAGTGAGGACTTGTCTGATAAACCATGCTGAATCTGATCAGGAAGTTTCCAGGAAGGATGGAGGGTTCTGAAAGGAATTTTTAATGTATATTGGCATATTGCACCTGGAAGGCTTGCATTCCACATGGATCAGTACCAGGTGTCTTTTTCTTTGAAATATTAAAAAAGAATGTGGACTTGCACATATAGCCCAGGAATATCAGAGTTGGCAGTGAGGAAGACATTTCCGTTTTGCTAGAGCACTTCAATGGTTAGATTAAATGATTCCAAAAATGTAAACACAACTTCAGTCCAGAGGAGTTTAAGATACCCATTGGGGAGGACATACAAACAAAGTTAATATATGGATGGTAGAAACCTGTGCAGAGAAATACTAGGATCTTTCTCTGCACATATACAGTCAGCTGGAGTTTATAAAGTTGATAGAGTAGGCATAAAGGGAACCAGATATTTGCCTTTGTTGGCTATTGCACAGAATACACCAGTATAAGCTGTGGGTTATGTTGAAATTGAGTGAAACCCTTCTTATAATCTCTGCTCAAATAAAGTGCAGAGTTCTTTTTAAGTACAGGAAGTATGTGACAACTGTGGAGAAGGTGCAAAGATTATTCAGGATGACTCATTTGACTGAGAGGTTACAGTTATAAGAGGAGGTTTTTTGACACCAAACTGATGGATGATTATAATTGAGCTATTTGGAATAAGGAGTTCTTATTATCGGAGTAGAATGGATGCAATTCAGGATGTTAATCAGCTGACATTTAAAATTAATTGGAGAATTGAGAAAAAACTCCCTTCATCCACAGAGTAGTAGGGCTCTGCTATCTTCAGCCTGAAAGGTGAGGATTGGAAAGATGACAGGTGCCCTCAATGTACTTAAAGGCAAGAAGTGAAGAAATGGACAAAAATGCACTTAATTTTGTTTTCAGCAATCTGTTTATGGCAGAAGTACTTGCAGCATGACAACAATGGGGGTGACTGACAGTATGTAGTATGGAGACAAATTTCCATCTTCTCACCAACAATATAGCAAATAGGATGGATCCAGAACATTCTGGCATCAGAGATTGACATTCATTAAACACTGTGGACCAACAGCAGCTTCAGAATTGTACTCTGCAAAATCTGTTCTATTTCACTCACTCCGTGATTACCATCAAACCAACCATTGAGGATTGTGCAATGACTTACAGTGCCAAGTGCAACCTAAAATGAGATGCCGATCCAGTGAAGCTTCTTCAAAGGGCCAAAAAAGTGGAAAGCAGCATGTTATAGACAAATGTGAGTCATCCCACAACCAACGGACTCTATCAAAGCTCCTCTCATTTCCGACTCTATATTATGTTGGACAAGAAACAGCTAATGGAAGGAGGAGGCTTGAAAAGCCTCCCTGCACAAGTTCAAAATTCAAAGCAAACTTATTATCAGAGTACATATATGTCACCACATAAAACTCTTGAGATTCTTTTCCCTGTGGGCATACTCAGCAAATTTATAGAATAGTAACTACAGCAGGATCAATGAAAGATCATGTAGCACATAGAAGACAACAAAACTGTGCAAATATAAATAAATGGTAATAAATACTGAGAGCATGAAATAGCAAGATAAAGAGTCCTCAGAATGAGGTAATCTCAATAGAGGGGTGTAGTTATCCTCTTTTGTTCAGGAGCCCGACGGTTGAGGAGTAGTAACTGTTCTGGAACCTGGTGGTGCAGATCTTGAGGCTCTTGTACCTTCTACCTGATGGCAGCAGTGAGAAAAGATAGCTTGGGCATTGAGGATCTTTGATGATGGACGCTGCTTTCCCATGACAGCATTTCATGTAGATGTGCTCAATGGTCAGGAGGGATGTACTGGGCCAAATCCACCACCTTTTGTAGGATTTTCTGTTCAAAGGCATTGGTGTTCCTATACCAGACCATAATACGGACAGTCAATACACTCTCCACTACACATCTAGAGAAGCTTGTCAGGTTTTTGCTGTCATGCCGAATCCTTGCAGACTCCTGAGGAAGCAGAGGCGCTGTCATGCCTTCTTTGCAATTACATTTATCACAATCACAAATATAAAGTTTAGCATTTGAAAATCAATAAAGTGCAGATGATGTTAATCTGAAACAAAACCAGAAAATAGACCATAAGACCATAAAACACAGGAGCAGAAGCAGGCCATTCAGCCCATCGAGTCTGCTCCACCATTCTGTCATGGCTGATTTATTATCCCTCTCAACCCCATTCTTCTGCTTTCTCCCGGTAACCTTTGGTATCCTGACTAACCCAGAAGAAGATTACTGTTGTTTGTTACATGTATATTGAAACATACAGTGAAGTGCTTCTGGTGCTAACATAGCATGCCCACAACTCAGTAACCCTAACAGTACGTTTTTGGAGTGTGGGAGAAAGCCATGCCATCATGAGAGAACATACAAACCCCTTACAGACAGCAGCAGAATCAGAAATTCTGCCATGTACTGAATACTCCCTTCTGTATCATCCCATCAGATCTTGATAGGTATACTGCCTTCTAAATCTTCCTCCTTTATTGCTGAATCTAGTTATATATTCCTCCCTGCCTTCCTAATGTTTTCCACTTCTTTTCGAAGACATTTAAATATACTCAGTGACTTGGGCTCTGCAGCAGTCCTTGGCAATGAATTCCACAGATTCTTCACCCTCGAGTCTGCTCTGTCATTTCATCATGGCTGATCCATTATGCTCCTCAGCCCCAATCTCCTGCCTTCTCCCTGTACCCCTTCATGCCTTGATCAATCAAGAATCTACGCCTTAAATATTTGTAAAGACCTGGCCTCCACAGCTACCCAGGGCTACGAATTCCACAGATTTGCCACTCTCTAGCTAAAGAAATTCCTCCTCATTTCTGTCCTAAGGATGCCACTCTATTCTGATGCTGTGTTCCCCAGCACTAGACTCTCCCACCATAGGAAACATTCTCTTCACATCCACTCAATCAAAACGCTTCACCATTCGATAGGTTTCATATAGGCACCCCTCATTCTTCTGAATTCTAGTGAATATAGGCCCAGAGCCATCAAACTGTCTTCATTGACAAGCTGTTCAATTCTGGAATCATTTTCATGAACCTCCATTTAACCCTCTCCAGTATCAGCACATCCGTTCTGAGACAAGGACCCAAAAGCTGCTCACAGTACTCCAAGTGAGGCCTCAACATTACATCCTTGCTTTTATATTTGATTCCTGACGACATGAATGCTAACATTGCATTTGCCTTTCTCACCACGGCTCAACCTGCAAATTAACCTTTAGAAAATCTTGCACAAGGACTCCCAAGTCCCTTTGTACCTCAGATTTTTGAATGTTCTCTTCATTCAAAAAACAGCCTACCCTTTTTCTTCTAACAAAGTGCATGACGATACACTTTCTGACACTATATACCATCTGCCACTTCTTTGCCCATTCTCCTAATCTGTCTAAGTCCTTCTGTAGCCTCTCTTCTTCCTCAAAATTACCTGCCCCTCCACCTATCTTGTATTATCTATAAACTTTGCAACAAAGCCATCAACTTGATCATCCAAGTCATTCACATTTAATGTATAAAGAAGTGGTCCCAACACAGAACGCTGTGGAACACCACTAGTCACCGGCAGCCAACCTAAAAAAGCCCCCTTTATTCCCACACTTTGCCTCCTGCCAATCAGCCACTGCTTTATCCATGCTAGTGTTCTTCCTGTGATACCATGGGCTCTTAACTTGCCTCTTGTGTGGCACCTTGTCAAAGGCTTTCTGAAAATCCAAGTACTCAACATCCTTTGTCTAACCTGCTTGTTATTTCTTCAAAGAATTCTATCAGATTTGTCAGGCAAGATTTTTCCTTGTGGAAACCATGCTATTTTATCATGTGCCTCCCAGTACCCTGAAATCACATCCTGAACAATTGATTCCAATATCTTTCCAAACACAGAGGTCAAGTTAACTGGCCTATAATTTCCTTTCTTCTGCCTCTCTCCCTTCTAGAAGAGTGGAATGACATTTCCAATTTTCCAGTCTTCTGGAACCATTTCAGAATCTAGTGATTCTTGAAAGATCATTACTGATGCCTCCATAATCTCTTCAGCCATTTCTTTCAGAACCCTGGGGTGATTTATCTACCTTCAGACCTTTCAGTTTCTCAAGAACTTTCTCCCTAGTAACGGCAACTTCACCCACTTCTGACCTCTGATACTCTGGAACTTCCACCATACTGCTAGTGTCTTTCACAGTGAAGACTGATTCCATCTTTCCTTCCTTTGTTTTAGTTGCCTTCTGTTGGTTTTTAAAAAGTTTCCCAATCCTCTAACTTCTCACAAAAATTCTTGCTCCATCATATGTCCACTCTTTGGCTTTTAAGTTAGCTTTGACTTCTCTTGTTAGCCACAGTTGTCCCTTCTTGCCTTCAGAATACTACTTCCTCTTTGGGATGTATATATCCTGCACCTTTTGAATTGCTTCCAGATATTTTGGCCATTGCTGCTCTGACATCATCCCTGCCAGTTTCTTTTCCAATCAATTTTGTCCAACACCTCTCTCATGCCTCAGCAATTCCATTTACTGCACTGTAATACTGATACATCTGACTTCAGCTTCTCCTCAAATTTCAGGGTGAATTCAATTATATTATGATCACTTGCTCACTAAGGGTTCTTTTATCTGAAGCTCTTTAATCAATTCTGGTTCATTGCAAAACATGCAATCCAGAATAGCTGATCCCCTAGTGGACTCAACCACAAGCTGCTCCAAAAAGCCATCTCATGGGCACTCTAGAAATTCTCCTTCCTGGAATCCAGCACTGGCCTGATTTTCCCAATCTACCTGCATATCAAAGTCCCACATGACTATTGTAATATTGCCCTTTTGGCATACATTTTCTATTTCCTATTGTAATTTGTAGACCACATCCTTACTACTTTTTGGGGATCTGTATGGTGTCTTAAAAAGTATTCAAACCCTGGAATTTTTCATGTTTTATTGTTTTACAACATTGAATCAGAGTGGATTTAATTTGGCTTTTTTGACACTGATCAACAGAAAAAGACCCTTTCGTGTCAAAGTGAAAACTTATCTCTACAAAGAGATCTAAATTAGTTACAAATATAGAACACAAAACAATTGATTACAGAAGTATTCACCCCCTTTAATATGACACACCAAATCATCACTGGTGCAGCCAATTGGTTTTAGAAGTCACATAATTAGTTAGATGGAGATCTGTTTGCAGTCAAGGTGTTTCAATTAATTGTAGTAAAAATACACCTGTGTCTGGAAGATCCAGCTGCTGGTGAATCAGTATCCTGGCAAAAACTACGCCATGAACACAAAAGAACACTCAAAGCAAATTTGCAATAAAGTTACTGAAAAGCACAAGTCAGGAGATGGATACCAGAAAATTTCCAAGTCACTGAATATCCCTAGCAGTACAGGAAAGTCAATCATCAAAAAATGGAAAGAATATGGCACAGTTGTAAATCTGTGTAGAGCAAGCTGTCCTCAAAAAAATGAGTGACCTTGCTAGAAGTGGCTAGTCAGGGAGGCTACCAAGAGACCTACGACAGCTCTGTGGAGTTACAAGCTTCAATGGGGGAGATAGGAGAGAATATGCATACAACTATTGCCCGGGTGTTTCACCAGTCGTAGCTTTATGGGAAAATGGAAAAGAGAAAGCTACTGTTGTAAAAATCTCTCATGAAATCGCTGTTAGAGTTTGCCAGAAGGCATGTCAGAGGCTCTGAAGTCAGCTGGAAAAAGGTTCTATGGTCTGATGAAACCAAAATTGAGTTTTAAAGCCAGCAGACTAAATGCTATGTTTGGTGTAAGTCAAGCACCGCACATCATCAAAAACACACATTTCTACCGAGAAGCATGGTGGTGGCTGCATCATGCTGTGGGGATGCTTCACTGCAGCAAGCCCTGGAAGGCTTGTGAAGGTAGAGGGTAAAATTAATGCAGCAAAATACAGGGAAATTCTGGAGGAAACCCTGATGCAGTCTGCAAGAGAATGGACTTGGGAGAAGATTTGTTTTCCAGCAAGACAATGACCCTGAGCATAAAGCCTAAGCTACACAGGAATGGCTTAAAAACAAAGTTAATGTCCTAGAGTGGCCAAATCAGAGCCCAGAACTCAATCCAATTGAGAATTTGTGGCTGGACTTGAAAAGTGCTGTTTACTCCTGATCCCCATGCAATCTGATAGAGCTTTATCAGGTTTGTAAAGAATGGGGAAGAATTGTAGTGCCCAGTGTGCAAAGCTGATAGAGACTTATCCAGACTGTCATTGCTGCCAAAGGTGCATCCACTAAATACTGACTTGAAGGGGGTGAATACTTATGCAATCAATTATTTTATGTTTTATATTTGTAATTAATTTAGATCACTTAGTAGAGGTCTGTTTACACTTTGACACGGAAGAGTCTTTTTCTATTGATCAGTGTCAAAAAAGCCAAATTAAATCCAGTGATTCAATGTTGTAAAACAACAAAACATGAAAACTTCTGGGCGGAGGGTTGGGTAAATACTATTTATAGGCATTATATATAACTCTTGCTGTTTCTTAGCTCTACCCACAATGATTCAACACTTTCTGACCTTATGTCACCTCTTTCTAATGACTTGAATTAAATTTTTTTACCAACAGCGCCACACCACCCCTCTGGTCTACCTGCCTGTCTTTTTGATACAATGTGTATGCTTGAATGTAAAGCTCTCAGTTATAATCTTCTTTCAGCCATGATTCTGTGATGCCTACAACATCATACATGCCAATCTGTAACTGTGCTACAAGTTCATCTACCTTATTCAGTATACTGCGTGCATTCAAATATAACACCTTCATTCCTGTATTCACTCTTTTCGATTTTGTCTGTCTTTTACACTGCAACTCACCTGTTAACTGCAATTTTGCCCTGTCGTCAATCTCTCTTTGCTTGGAGTTTCATTACAGATTGCCTTTGTTTATAATCCAAGTACTGCATCCTCAGCACTATCACACCGGTTCCTATCACCTTGCCATATTAGTTTAAACCCTCACAAACAACTGCAGCAAATCGGCCCTCAAGGATACTGGTCCCCCTTGGGTTCAGAGGGACTAGTATAGGTCATTACTTCTCCAGAAGAGATCCTGATAATCCATAAATCTGAATGCCTGCTCTTGCAAGTTCCTCCTCATCTCTCTTTATAAATGGATGGCCCTCTATTCTGAAGCAGTTCCCTCTGGTCCTAGACTCGTCCACTGTAGGAAACATCCTCTCCACCTCCAGGCCTTTCAATATTTGATAGGTTTCAATAGGTCCCCCCTTCATTCTTTTAAAACCCAGAGAGTACAGGCCCAGAGCCATCAAGCAGTCCTCATACATTAACCCTTTCATTCCTGTAATCACTCTTGTGATCTCTTCTGGACCCTCTCCAATGCCAGCACATCTTTTCTTAGCTAAAGGGTCCAAAACTGTTCATTATACTCCAAGAGAACCTCAGCATCACATATTCTAGTCCTCTCGAAATGAATGCTAAAACATTGGAAACATTCAGTCTGTTGGGTCCCATCTATGAGAAGAGAACTTTAATCAGTTTGGACATCTTTCATTGGAACTGAAAGGGAGACCAAAGAAGCTTGTAGGGCTGCAGGGAGGGTGAGGTATCTCTGACAGGTTGAAATGGAGGTGACCATGGGGTTTGCTGTAGACAAGGTTATTTGGTCATTCAGTAAATGGGAGTAGTTAGTTAAAACATAAATAAACAAAGACAAAAGAATGTTGGAAAAACAGAGGACATGCTTAGCAGGAGGTAAGATTGGGCATATCCTGTACTCCCAGCAGGGAAAAAAACTGAAAGAATATCACAGACAGATGACTGATACAAAAGATAAAAGGATTCTCGACAGGGTAGATATTGGGATGCTCTCACTAATGTGAAAACCTTGAAAAAGGAGACTTAAGTACTGTACAAAATAAGGGGCCCATCAAGTGATGTATATAGAAAAATCTTCTTTCAAAGGTGGTGAATATCTAGAATTATTTTTTGGAAGCTGAAACATTAGAAGTGGAAGTAGATGAATATTTCATAGATTGAGGAATAGAAGTATATAGAGAATTGGTGCAGAAGAGGAATAGAGGCCAGCTAAGAATAGCCAAGGTCATATTAAATGGTAGGGCGGGCTTAAAGGGGTTTGCAAGCCCAGTACTGTTCAAATTATCTTGAGTTCTTGTGAATCAAATGACCTGAAGTTGGTGAATTCATTATGGAGTCCTTGAATGCTAAAGACATCATTGAATCATGACAATCAACTTCAGAATGTACCATTACAGCAACTACTTTACATCTCCTTCATTCATTCTCCACGACATACATAAATTGTTATATTTCTATACTGAGAATGACTGCTCTTCACAAAATTTGACTAGTGCTGATATTCAGGAACTTTGATAAAACTAAAGTTAATGGAATAAAGAAGAAAATTGTCCTCTGGGTGAAATCATTCATCATAGAAAGGGGAATGTTTTTACTTTTGAGAGGTGATTTATCTCACTGTCAGCATATTTATGCAGGATTTCCTCAGGGCAATGTCCAAGCATCTTCAACTACTTCATTAATAACCTTTCCATTATCAAGAGGTTAAAAGTTGGGGATGTTTGTTGATCATTTCACAATGCTTAATTTGCAGCCCTGTAGAAAAGGAACCAGAGTATATCTGCATGTAGAGCACAGACAATTATCAGGTATGGTTGCCAAATAGCAAGTTATATTCGTGTCATATAAGTTGGAGATTATTGCCTGGCATTAAAAAGGCAGTACATTACTGATTGCCCTGCATTAAGCCCATGTAGTCACTATTAACCAAAAATTGCACTAGCCACATAAATAGTGCATCTACTTGAGCAGATACCCTTTTGTAAGTTGCCCGGCTCCTGACTCCCCCCAAAGCCATTCCACAATCAAGAAATTAATGGCAAAGTCTTCATTTGGCTGGGTTGAGTCCAACTCTAACAGTCAAAAAAACTTTTACACAATGCAGAGGAAACATCCTGCATGACTGTACTCCTATCAGCACTCTGTCTATTTCAGTAGTGGAATAGCATGACCACAGCGTGTACCATTTAGAAAATGTACTACAGTTTTATATCTTCCAACAATTATCAACAGAATCTCCCAAACTCATGTTTAAGGTGGCACTGGTAAAGCACCTTACTGGCAGCAAACAAAACTACTACGGAAAAGGATCTTGGTGATTGTAGGGATGACTCATAGCGGACTGAAAAGCTTGAGCATGTAGATATTAAGGAAGAGGATGTGCTGGAGCTTTCGGAAAGCATCAAGTTGGATAAGTCACCAGGATCGGACGGGATGTACCCCAGGCTACTGTGGGAAGCGAGGGGGGAGATTGCTGAGCCTCTGGCAATGATCTTTGCATCACCAGTGGGGATGGGAGAGGTTCCAGAGGATTGGAGGGTTGCGGATGTTGTTCCCTTATTCAAGAAAGGGAGTAGAGATAGCCCAGGAAATTATAGACCAGTGAGTCTTACTTCAGTGGTTGGTAAGTTGATGGAGAAGATCCTGAGAGGCAGGATTTATGAACATTTGGAGAAGCATAATATAATTAGGAATGGTCAGCATGGCTTTGTCAAAGGCAGGTCATGCCTTACGAGCCTGATTGAATTTTTTGAGGATGTGCCTAAACACATTGATGAGGGTAGAGCCGTAGATGTAGTGTATATGCATTTTAGCAAAGCTTTTGATAAGGTACCCCATGCAAGGTTTATTGAGAAGGTTTATTGAATGGGATCTAAGGGGACATTGCCTTGTGGATCCAGAAATGGCTTGCCCACAGAAGGCAGAGTGGTTATAGATGGGTCATATTCTGTATGGAGGTCAGTGACCAGTGGTGTCCCTCAGGGATCTGTTCTGGGACCCCTACTTTTTGTGATTTTTATAAATAACCTGGATGAGGAAGTGTAAGGATGGGTTAGTAAATTTGCTGATGACACAAAGGTTGGAGGTGTTGTAGATAGTGTGGAGGGCTGTCAAAGGTTACAGCGTGACATTGATGGGATGTAAAACTGGGCTGAGAAGTGGCAGATGGAGTTCAACCCAGATAAGTGTGAAGTGGTTAATTTTGGTAGGTCAAATACGATGGCAAAATATAATATTAATGGTAAAACTCTTGGCAGCGTGGAGGATCAGCGAGATCTTGGGATCCGAGTCCATAGGACACTCAAAGCTGCTGTGCAGGTTGACTCTGCGGTTAAGAAGGCATACAGAGCATTGGCCTTCGTCAATCGTAGGTTTGAGTTTAGGAGCCAAGAGGTAATGTTATAATTATATAGTACTCTGGTCAGACCTCACTTGGAGGACTGTGCTCAGTTCTGGTCGCCTCACAACAGGAAGGATGTGGAAGCCATAGAAAGGGTGCAGGGAAGATTTACAAGGATGTTGCCTGGATTGGGGAGCATGCCTTATGAGAATAAGTTAAGTGAAATTGGCCTTTTCTCCTTGGAGCGACAGAGAATGAGAGGAGACATGATTGAGGTGTACAAGATAATGAGAGGCATTGATCATGTAGTCAGAGGCTTTTCCCCAGGGCTGAAATGACTAGCATGAGAGGGCAAAGTTTTAAGGTGCTTGGAAGTAGGTACAGAGGAGATGTCAGGGTTAAGTTTTTTATACAGAGAGTGGTGAGTGCGTGGAATGGGCTGCCGAAGGTGGTAGCGGAAACAATAGGGCCTTTTAAGAGACTCCTGGATGGATACATGGAGCTTAGAAAAATAGAGGGCTATGGGTAAGCCTAGGTAGTTCTAAGGTAAGGAGATGTTCAGCACAGCTTTGTGGGCTGGAAGGCCTGTATTGTGCTGTAGGTTTTCTATGTTTCTACTTACTACTCTATTAATCCACTATTAATCACACTTTTTCTGAACCCCAATCACTGCAATCTATAGTCTGTAACTTCCCTTCCAGTGTTGAACTGCCTGGCTGACCAGGCATTTTTGTGGTGTGAACTGAATTCTCAAAGGTGCAGAATGGTCACGGCATAGCATATATGGGCTGAATTGAGGCGGCAGGGCCCAGGCCCAAGAGAGGAACAAGCCAATATTTGGCCATTGCTGAAGCAGATGGAGCTGATTCGAAGCAGCAGATCGAAGTTCAGCCGGTGGGGACCAGGCCCAGGAGTGAGGAACAAGCTGATGTTTGACTGAATTAAACACTGAGCTAGATTGAAAAGGCCAGGGGGACAGGCTAGTGTTCTGCTCACAGCTCGATGAGGTTTACTCTTCTGTGCGCTGAACTGAGGATGTGGCCTGCAACTACCAGGCTCCTGGACCGGTGAGGACTGGCTTTGCATATGTGAACTTTATTCTGAATGTTATTTGCTTACTTTTTATTGTTTGCATGAATTGTTCTTTTTTTTGCACATTGAGTGTTTGACGGTCTTCTTTCTTATGGGTTCTATTGGGTTTCTTTGTTTCGTGGCTGCCCTTAAGGGGCTGAATCTCAATGTTGTATATAGTATATATACTTTGATAATAAATGTACTTTGAACCTCCACAATTCAGGACAATGGGAGCAGACCTATGGTAATACTATCACCTCCAAATTCTCTCTAAGCTGCACATTACTCCACTGAAAATATGCCACCATTTGTTCATGACTGTTCTGCAACTAAACAGCATGAAGGGAGTCACTTCACCAAACATAATGCTGCACCTTCCTGATACCAAGTCACCACCACCTCCTCAAAGTCAACCTGGAATGGGTACTAAACTTAGGCCTTTACCATAAAGTCCATAAGTGGAATCAAATATTAAAAGCAAAATCTTCTATTTCTTCACTTCCCTGTGGTATCAGTTTCAGCCAACACCTCTAAGCCAGTCGTCAACCAGAAATACAACTCTTGAATTCCTGCAAAAGAAACTGATGGTTGCTCCAAAGAAATACAGAAATAGAGGTAGAAAAGCTGCTTTTGTTTAGACCCACCTGATCAAACGTACTTGGATTTGCCAGTAGTTATTACTCTGCTGTAATATTATGCGGAATTCAAAGGAAAACATTATAAATTGTAGCTCACGATGCCCTCTGCTGGAAAGTTGTTGAAAGAAAAAACCTCACATAGAAATAAAGTTCAAAAGTTCAAGTAAATTTATTATATAAAAAAGATAATATGCCACCATATACCATCTGGTGGTGTAGTGGCATCCACACTGGACTTCGAGGTGAATGGTCCCGGGGTTGAATCCAGCTGGCTCCTTCCATACTTTCCATCTGTGCTGGGTTGCGCATTGAATGTCAAATTAGCAACTCAGCCCTGTAAAAATCAGACAAATGCTAAGGAAGCAGAAAAAATGCTGTCCAATGCGCCTCAAGGCGCAGACTGGAACAACAATATACAACACAGAATCATTTTCTTGCGGATTGGATCCTCAATTTCCTCACTTGCAGATCGCAGTCAGTTCAGATTGGCAGCAACATCTCCTCTACAATCTCCATTTGGGCCGGGGATTGTGAGTTCACCCTCTTGAAGGATGCTCTCACCTCGACCTCAGAGACTGAAATCACATGGCTATTGGAGGATGCGGGAGTTTGTGAAAGTGCCTCCAGATTTTGAGGGTCTAAGCAAATATAAAAAGGCATTGAGCTCATCTGGGAGCAAAACCTTGTTATCACCTGTTTCACTTTGTAGGAGGTGATAGCAGTCAAGTACTGCAACAGCTGTTGAGGATACTTCAGTGATTCAAGTTTGGTCCACTTTGCAAAAGAGATGGATTTCCGGAGATTGTACTGTCCACCAGAGAAAGCAGGATCTCCCAGTGGCCACTGATATGTTTATCCATGGCCTCCTCTACTGTCAAGATGAAGCCACTCTCAGGCTGGAGGAACAACACCTTATATACCGGCTGGGTAGCCTCCAACCTGATGGCATGAACATTGACTTCTCTAACTTCTGTTAATGCTCCTCCTCCCCTTCTTACCCCATCCTTGATATATTTAGTTTTTTTTCCCCCTCCTCTTTTTTTTCTCTCTGCCCATCACTCTGCCTGTTCTCCATCTCCCTCTGGTGTTCCCCTCCCCCTTTCTTTCTCCCTAGGCCTCCCATCCCATGACCCTTTCCCTACTCCAGCTCTGTATCCCTTTCGCCAATCACCTTTCTGGCTCTCAGCTTCACCCCACCCCCTCCGGTCTTCTCCTATCATTTCACATTTTCCCCTCCCCATTTTCAAATCTCTTACTATCTTTCCTTTCAGTTAGTTCTGACGAAGGGTTTCAGTCCAAAAAGTTGACAGCGCTTCTCCCTATAGATGCTGCTGGGCCTGCTGTGATGCACCATCAATAACTCTAGGAGACTGGAAGTGTCTCCAATCGCCTTTATACAGGGGTCTGTGGGAGGAGCCACAGGAGCAATCAGCAGAGAGGCATGTCCAGAGAGGTATACATAGTTCACCACATTCACCCCTCCTTTGTTTTAAAAGAGAGTCCCCACAGGGATAAGTTTCTGACAAGTATATTTACAGGTCAAGTCTATCAGGCAGTCGAGTCTGTCGCTGCAATCTACCAGTAGGACCAGTGGTGATTGCACCGGTGACAGTGGTTGTGCTGGCTCCTGCCTGACTTGAGGTGCCAGCCCATTAGACATCAGTAACCCCTCATACGTGGGCGTGGTGCCCGTTATGGGAGTGTTGTGAGGAGTCTGTGTAGGGCTTGGCGTGCGTGGTGTCTCGTGGGTATATACATTGGTGGGTACGGGGTCATAGGCACCGTGGAGTGTTCGGGGTAGGGGTCTGGAGCTCCTGTGGGTGCCAAGTCGCAGATGGAGACCATGTCCTCCCGCCCATCAGGTAAGACCACGTAGGCATACTGGGGGTTCGCATGAAGTAGGTGAACCCTCTCAACCATTGGGGAGTATTTATTGCTCCTCGCATGTTTCCAGAGCAGCACTGGCCCTGGGGATGTCAGCCAAGCCGGTGGCTGACTTCCTGGGAAAAGAAAAGAGTCGCTCATGAGGGGTGGCATTGGTGGACGTGCATAACAGGGAGCGGATGGAGTAGAGTGCCTCTGGGAGGACCTCCTGCCAGCGAGAAACGGGTAGTCCCTTTGACCTAAGGGCTAAGAGTGTGGCCTTCCACACTGTGGCATTCTCCCTCTCCACCTGTCCATTCCCCCAGGGATTATAGCTCGTGGTCCTACTAGTAGCAATACCCCTAGCCAGCAGGTACTGGTGCAGCTCGTCACTCATAAACGAGGACCCTCTGTCACTGTGGATATAGCAGGGATATCCGAACAGAGTGGAGAGTTGGCGCAGGGCCTTTATGACGGACATGGCAGTGGTATCGGGGCAGGGGATGGCAAAGGGGAACCGCGAGTACTCGTTGATTATGTTAAGAAAGTACACATTGCGGTCGGTGGAGGGAAGAGGGCCCTTAAAGTCGACACTCAGTTGCTCAAAGGGGCGGGTGGCCTTGATAAGTTGTGCCTTTTCAGGACGGTAGAAGTGCGGTTTGCACTCAGCACAGACTTGGCAGTCCCTGGTCATCGTCCTGATTTCCTCAAGGGAGTAAGGCAGGTGCCGGGCTTTCACGAAATGGAAAAGCGGGTGACCCCTGGGTGGCAAAGATCTGCATGGAGGGCGTATAGCTGGTCAAGCTGGGCGCTGGCACAAGCTCCCCATGATAGGGCATCAGGGGGCTCATTGAGCCTTCCAGGCTGGTACAGGATGTCATAGTTGTAGGTCGAGAGTTCAATTCTCCACCTCAAAATTTTATCATTTTTGATTTTGCCCCGCTGTTGGTTGCTAAACATGAACGCAACTGAGCACTGGTCAGTCAGCAAGGTGAACTTTTTGCCGGTGAGATAGTGCCTCCAGTGTTTAATAGCTTCCACTATGGCCTGGGCCTCTTTCTCCACCGCGGAGTGCCGAATTTCAGGGCCTTGAAGGGTACAAGAGAAGAATGCTACCGGCCTTCCTGCCTGATTGAGGGTAGCAGCCAGCACAAAGTTGGAGGCGTCACTCTCTACTTGGAAGGGAATGGTCTCGTCCACAGCTTTGCTGGTTTGGCAATGTCCCCTTTAATGCGGCTGAAGGCTGCGCGGGCCTTGGCTGAGAGGGCAAATGTGGTGGACTTGACCGGGGGCAGGCCTTGTCTGCGTAGTGAGGGACCCATTGGACGTAATAGGAAAAGAAGCCCAGGCACCGTTTGAGGGCCCTGAAGATGTTGGGAAGAGGGAGTTCCAACAGGGGGCGCAAATGGTCGGGGTCAGGGCTAATTACTCTGTTTTCCACGACATACCCAAGGATAGCAAGTCGGGTGGTTCCGAACACACACTTGTCCCTGTTATAGGTGAGGTTAAGAGCTTTGGCCGCTTGGCAAAATTGTTGGAGGTTGGTGTCGTGACCCTGCCAGTCGTGACCGCAGATGGTGATGTTATCCAAATATGAGAATGTGGCCTTCAGTTGGCACTGGTCCACCACCCAGTCCATTTACCTCTGGAAGACAGAGACACCATTCGTGACGCCGAAGGGGACGCGCAGGAAGTGAAAAAGCCTGCCGCCCGCCTCGAAGGCAGTGTAGGAGCGGTCCTCCGGGTGGATGGGGAGCTGATGGTAAGTGGATTTTAGGTCTATGGTTGAGTACACCTTGTACTGAGCTATCCGATTGACCATATACATGATGCAGGGTAGGGGGTACATGTCAAGCTGCGTGAACCTATTGATGGTCCATGACCATCCTATTTTTCTGCCCGTTCCAAACAATGACCACCTAGGCCCTCCAAGGACTTGTGCTTGGCTCAATGATCCCCTCCCTGAGCAACCGCTGCACCTCCGACTGAATGAAGGCCCTGTCCCCCGTGCTGTACCTCCTGCTTTTAGTTGCCACAGGTTTACAGTCAGGGGTCAGGTTGGCACTCAGCGGTGGGGGAGGGATCTTGAGGGTGGAGAGGCTGCAAGTGGTGTCAGTAGCGCGGCTGTTGGCATGGTGCTGGGTGGGATGTACAGGTCGGTGTGTGTGTGTGGTCAGTAGTGGGGTATGTGACGAATTCCCACAGAACTGGGGATTTCTGACAGTGATTGGTGGGAGGGACCCGTCATACTCCATTGTCACACTTTTCAGGTGGCTCTGGAAGTCGAGCCCCAATAGCACAGGGGCACACAGCTGAGGCATGACCAGTAACGCAAAGTCCCGGTATTCTGTGCCCTGCACCAGTAGTGTGGCTGCACAACCCTCTCAGATGTCTGTGGAATGCGATCCAGAAGCCATGGTGACTCTCTGGCTTACCGGCCGTGTCATGAGTCCGCAGCATTGCACTGTGTCCGGGTGAATAAAACTCTCAGTGCTGCCCATGTCAAACGGGCAGCTAGTCCTGTGCCCCTCCACCAGGATGTCCATTATTGACCTTGTGAGCTGGTGTGGAGCGCTTGGGTCGAGGGTCACGGAGGCCAGAGTTGAATCGCCGTCTTGGTCCGGTGCGGTGGGGTGCCTGGTAAGCACCCGTGGGTTGGAGGCAGCGTGAGGAGGCACCGACCAAGATGGCCACCCCAATGCCTTGCACGCGACGGGCAGGCTAGATGGCGGTGACCAAGATTGCGACTCCCATGCCTCGCACGCGGTGCAGCTTGACCCCGCTCACGGTTTGGACTTACGGGCCCTGGCGAAGTGGCCCTTCTTTCCACAGCTGGAGCAGGTAGCTTCTCGGGCCAGGCAGTGTTTCGGGGGTGCTTCTTGAGTCCGCAGAAGTAACACTTTGCGGACTTGCAACTGACAGCAGCCGTGGTCGATTCGCCAGCGGGTTGCAGGGACTTCACAGACTCGCGACTGGCAGCAGCCGTGGTCGATTCGCCGGCAGGTTGCGGGGTCTGCGGTGTCCACAAGGCCGGAGGGACATGGCGCACCTGGAGAGCATCAGCATTGTGCAGAGTGGCCTCTAGCGTGTCGTCCAGCTCAATCGCAGAACGTAAAGTAAGATCGGCGTGTTCCAGCAGCCGCTGGTGCACGTACACTGACCTGATCCCCGTGACAAAGGCGTCTCTTACTAGGAGCTCCGCATGCTGTTCCACCACAGCCCGCTGCAATCACAGGCCCACACGAGTGTCTGTAGGGCCTGGACAAACTTAGTGCTCGTCTCTCCTGCCCGACACTGCCGTGTCGCTAAGTGATGCCTAAGTGACGGTGTTCACCGGCTGCAGGTACTGTCGTTTGAGGGCATCCATCGCACCCTGGTAGCTTGGTTGATCCCTGATCATGGAGTAGACCCGTGGACTGACCCTAGAGAGGAGACCTCTGCGCATCGTGGCAGGCTCGGTCATGTGAATCTCCACCAGGTACGATTCGAAGTATGCTAGTCAGAGTTCAAAAGCATTGCCAGCTTCCTGGGATCGAGGGTTGAGATCCAATCTGTCGGGTCGTAAAATGCTCTCCATGTTTTAAAATTGCTGTTGATAAAACTGATGCACCATCAATAACTCTAGGAGACTGGAAGTGAATGATAGGCTTTTATTAACAGCAAAAGGGAGCACAACATGTCGAAGACTGAGGGGGGAGCAGTGCCCCAATTACCTTTATACAGGGGTCTGTGGGGGGAGTCACAGGAGCAGTCAGCAGAATGGCGTATCCAGACAGATATACATAGTTTACCACATGCTGCGTTCCACCAGCATTTTGTGTGTGTTGCTTGAATTTCCAGCATCTGCAGAATTCCTCGTGTTTGCCTTCTTGTATTTTACTTGGTCACCAGACCTGAATGCCGCTTACCTGGCCCTCAACAGATTCATCCAGGGCTTCTAGTTGGGGAAGACTCTGAATGACTTTGTGGGAAATACCTGACAATTTCCTGCTGAAAGTCGCAGCAAGAGCCAGAGAGGGAAGTGGTAAAAGAAGCTCGGAGAGAAGCTTTTTTTTTAACTGATCGTGGCAAAGAGGCTAGACTGCACAGGCGCATGAAAGTCAGCCTCTGAGATCTGCGGGGAAATTTAAGAAGTGAGCAGAGGCTGGGTACGAGCTTCACTCCAGGTGAGGTAAGGCCGGGTAAGCTCCTTTAATTAATCTAATTACCGTAAATTCTGGACTATAAGCCGCTACTTTTTTTCCCACGCTTTGAACACTGCAGCAACACTGCGGCCTATACTACGGTGCGGCTAATGCATGTTTTTTTTTCATGTCACCAAAAACATTTTGCCTCGTAACAGTAGACTGTTATGAATCCTGTAACTGGATAACTTACCAGCAAAGATAGAGAGGTCCGTTGAAGTCTGATGCCACTATTTTCAAACGTTTTATTTATAAAGGGACACAAAAGTGGGGTTAATACATACATTCAGATAGTGCACATCGTCAACACTCAATCTAAAGCGCGGGTATAGTAATAATCATCATTAAGAAGTGAGCTCTGCTGTTGTCTAGGGGTTAATAGATTGTCCGTTGGAAATATAAAAGTCACTCAGAAAGTCTGCAGGTCTCAGCCCTTTGAAAATCGCTGGGTTTCACGTGGGGCGACCGAGAGAGAGAGATTGGGGGAGAAGAGAAAGAACTTGCCGAGTCTTGAATCTTCCGTGAAATCGGGAGAGCGTTGGTTTCCTCGCCCCGATGTTAGTTAAAAGCGGTTTTCTGTGATTCCAGCCACAAATTCCAATCCCGGAATCTAACGCACGTGGCTTCCTTCAGAATGGCTTCCCGCTGCTGCGGGAACACTCTCATGTCTTCTTGGTGCATCTGAGGGGGCTGTCCCCCTGAGACTCTCCTTTATACTTCCTCACGGGGTCGCAGGAGTCAATCAGGTTGGGATGATGCAATCTCTCTCTCAACCAGCCCACCTTGCCCGAGGGCTTTTCACGTGGTCTCCATGAGACAATAGTCGTCATCTTATTCTGTATCCCGGGTGGGACGTGCAATTTGGCACGTTTCTCTCTCTCTCTCCTACTGGGTCTACTGACCCCCCCCCCCCCCCCCTCAACGGGTGCTCTTGCGATTCTCACAAAGGAGGGGCTGGGATCATAGCAAGACCAATAAAATTGATGAGTAGTTCACAGAGGGCCAATGAAATTGTACGATAAATCAAGCGCACTTTCACAATTAAATTATTGTAAATCAGTCATTTGTACTCACCCTCATCAACATGGAAAACACTCGAAGAAAAGCATATGATGCAGCTTTTAAGTTAAAGGTGATCAATCTGGCGGTTGAAGAAGGAAATCGAGCTGCTGCACATAATCTTGGCATAAATGAATCGATGGTGAGACGGTGGAGACGCCAGCGTGAAGAACTGAGTCAATGCAAAAAGACGACAAAAGCTTTCAGAGGTAATCATAGCAGATGGCCTGAACTTGAAAACTTTCTTGAAGACTGGGTTAACACACAGAGAGCAGGCGGCCGCGATGTTTCCACCGTGCAGATCAGACTGAAGGCTAAAGCAATCGCCACCAAAATGAAAATCGAAGATTTTAGAGGTGGGCCATCGTGGTGTTTTAGATTTATGAGACGAAAAGGCCTGTCCGTCAGGGTACGCACGACTCTGTGTCAGCAGCTCCCTCCCGACCACGAGGAAAAATTTGCCAACTTCCGCACATTCACTCAAACAAAGATAGCGGAGAATTCCATCGGGCCAGATGATATCATAAATATGGATGAAGTACCTTTGACGTTTGACCTGCCTCTCACTTGGACTGTTAATAAAAAAGGTGACTCGTCCATCACACTGAAAACAAGTGGCCACGAGAGAACGCATTTTACTTGTGTTCTGAGCTGCACAGCATCCGGACTAAAGCTTCCACCGATGGTGATTTTTAAGCGGCTGACAATGCCAAAGGAAAAATTCCCAAAAGAAATCATGGTGAAAGTCAATAAGAAAGGTTGGATGATGGAGAGTCCAATGAAGGATTGGCTGAGAGAGTGCTACGCCAAGCGACCGGGGGATTTTTTCACAGAAAAAAAGCATTGCTCGTTATGGACAGCATGAGGGCCCATATAACAGATTCAGTGAAAGCTGCCATCAAGAGTACAAACTCAATTCCAGCTGTGATTCCTGGGGGCACCACAAAGTATTTGCAGCCACTGGACATCAGCGTGAACCGGGCAGTTAAAGTGGCGCTGCGCGTTGAGTGGGAGGCTTGGATGACGAGCGGCGAGAAATCCTTTACCAAAACAGGCCGCATGCGAAGAGCATCTTTAACTCGAGTCTGCCAGTGGATCCTAAATGCGTGGAGCCGTGTCACAACATCCACCATCACCAACGGGTTTCGAAAGGCTGGACTGCTGCGTGATGAAGAGGACCGTGTGCGCTCAAGTGAGAGCGACAACGAAGAGACTGAAGTGAGTGACGAGATCCTGAGGTTGTTCAATTCGAACACTGAAGAAGAGGATTTTGATGGTTTTAGTGCGCAAGAGGAAGATGAAGAAGGCGATCAATAACTTTTCCTGGTAGGCTGCAGTATATATATATTTTTTACCAGTCATTAGGAGATATTGGAATGTTGTTCGTGCACTGTTCAGTAAAAAAGTATACGCAACGTAATTTGTGTGTTACCGATACGTATGTATATTTAAAAGTAGCTGTGTTACAGGCACCGTTCAAAAAAAAGCATTTGCAATATGTATTTGTTTATGTTACCATACGGATTTAATTAAAAGTTAAAAAATCCTCACGTGTAATATCTTTCTGTGTAAATATCTCATATTACAATGTGGGACACCTGCGGCTTAAAATCCGGTGCAGCCTGTACAAGTACAAAATTGATTTTCTTTCTAAAATTAGAGCGTGCGGCTTTTAATCAGGTGCGCTCTGTAGTCCAGAATCTAATTAGATTAGGAGTAGGTAATGAAGGCAGCAGTTAGGGCAGTTGAGTGCTCCATTTGCAGTACGTGGGAAGTCAGGGCGAGCACTGTTGTTCCTGATGACTACACCTGCAAAAGGTGCATCCAGCTGCAGCTCCTGACAAACCGTGTTAGGGAACTGGAGCTGGAGCTGGATGAACTTCGGATCATTCGGGAGGCAGAGGCAGAAATAGACAGGAGTTTCAGGGAGATAGTCACCCCTAGGAGTCAGGAGACAGATAGTTGGGTGACTGTCAGGAGAGGGAAGGGGAATAGACAGGAAGAGCAGAGCACCCCTGTGGCCATTCCCATCAACAATAAGTATACCATTTTGGATACTGCTGGTGGGGACAACCTACCAGGGACAAGTTGCAGTAGTTGCGTCTCTGGCACCGAAACTGGATCCTCAGCTCTGAAGGGAAGGAGGGAAAAGAGGAGAGCAGTAGTGATAGGGGATTCAATAGTTGGGGGGACAGATAGGAGGTTCTGTGGAAGAGATTGAGAATCCCGGATGATACTAATAATCAAAGATCTCCCTTTTTTCGCTTATTTCGGGGCACTAGACAAGGATGTCCTCTTAGCCCATTACTATTTAACATTGCTTTAGAACCTTTGGCAATTGCCATCAGAGAATCATAGGATATTTTGGGTATTAATCGCGGGACAGATATTCATAAGTTATCTTTGTATGCAGATGATTTATTATTATTCATTTCTAACCCTGAGAAATCTATTCCAGCAGATCTATCATTGTTGGCTCAATTTAGTGAGTTTTCTGGGTATAAGTTAAATCTTAATAAGAGTGAATTGTTTCCTTTGAATAGACAGGTCCCAATATATGGAAATTTACCTTTTAAATTAGTTAATGACTCTTATTTATTTAGGGATCAAAATCACAAAAAACCATAAAGATTTATTTAGGTTTAATTTTTTACCCTTAATTGATAAGATTAAAGGCTTGTTTACTAAGTGGTCACCATTATCTCTATCTCTAATAGGCAGGATTAATGCTATTAAGATGGTTATTTTACCTAAGTTTTTATATATTTTTCAAGCGGTACCAATTTTTATTCCGAAATCTTTTTTTTACTAATGTTGATTCAAAAATTTCCTCATATACATGGCAGAATAAAAATCCCAGGTTAGGTAAAATATATTTACAGAAGACAAAGAAGGAAGGTGGGTTAGCATTACCTAATTTCAGATTTTATTATTGGGCAGTTAATATTAGATATTTGTTATGTTGGTTGAAAGACTGGGGTGGATCTTTTGGCCCTCATTGGGTGAATTTAGAAATTAAATCGGTACCAGGTTATGCTCTGGGTTCTATTTTAGGGACTTCTCTCCCTTTTGCTCTTTCTAAATTGCTGAAACGAATTGACAACCCGATAGTTAAACATACTTTACGTATATGGTTGCAATTTCGGAAAATTTTCGGGTTGACTCAATTCATTTTAAATAGTCCTATTGCATCTAATTGCTTTTCCACCCTTCCATTATAGATCAAGCTTATTTGGCTTGGAAAACTAAGGGATTATTAAGATTTTCTGATTTATTTTTGGACAATTGTTTTATGTCTTTTGAGCAATTATCTAATAAATATAATTTGCCTAGATTTCATTTTTTTAGATATTTACAGATTAGGCATTTTTTAAGTACTGTACTTCCTACATTTCCAAATTTTGTGCTTTCATATATTTTGGAGAGTTTGTTTGAATTAAATCCTTTGCAAAAAGGGCTTATATCAAAACTTTATAATATAATTATGAAGATACGTTCAGAGCCCCTTTATAAGACCAAAAATGAGTGGGAAAGAGAGCTTAATATTATTCCTATTGAGAATTGGGATAGAATTCTTCAATTAGTTAATACATCTTTGATATGTGCCAAACATTCATTAATACAATTTAAGGTCGTACATAGGGCCCATATGTCCAAGGATAAATTAGCTCATTTTTACTCTTATATAAATCCTATTTGTGATAGATGTCAATTTGAAATCGCGTCTTTAACTCATATGTTTTGGTCATGTCCACTTTTGAAAAAATATTGGAAAGATATTTTTGATATTATCTCTGCGGTTTTGAATATCGATTTACAACCTCATACTATTACTGCAATTTTTGGTTTACCAATGATGGACTCACTGCATTTATCTTCTTCCGCCTTTCGAATGATTGCATTTCTAACTCTGATGGCTAGAAGATCTATATTGTTGAATTGGAAGGAAATTAATCCTCCCACTGTATTTAATTGGTTCTCTCAAACTATGTTATGTTCAAATTTAGAAAAAATTAGAAGTGGTGTATTCGATACTTCTATTAAATTTGAAAAGATATGGAGACCATTTATTCAATATTTTCATATGATGTAATATGACCCCGTTCCAAGTTCATTTGACTTTCCAGCTTTTAGCTTATGTATGTTGAGAGGACCAGAGTTGACGACATTGATGATTATGTATTCTTGTGAGATATTATAAACAGCCCCTTTTTTTCTCTTCTAGTTTTTCTTTTTTTTCTTTCTTTTTTTGCTTCTTTTTTCTTCTTTATTAGTTATTAGATTAGTAGGTTAGTTAATTTTGCATTATATTTTTTTTTCTTTTTTCTGTTTTTTTTAATATATATTACGAAATATCTAGACTTACCATGTTCATACATATACTGTATGGTTCATGTTTTGGTAAACTCATTTATACTGTAACCATTGCTTATGTATTTTTTCACCTGTAATGGGAATTGGTATGTTTGTAATTTCTTTATTAATGTATCATTTGTATTTTGTTCATATTATTAATAATAATAAAAAGATTGAGAAAGAAAGAGAATCCCGGATGGTCTGTTGTCTCCCTGGTGCCAGGGTCCGCGATAACTTGGATTGAGTTCTCAGTATTCTCAAGAGGGAGGGTGAGCAGCCAGATGTCGTGGTCCATGTAGGGACTACTGACGTGGAAGAGTTAGGAGGTCCTGAAAGGTGAGTTTAGAGAGCTAGGTGCCAAGTTAGAGGACAGGACCTTCAGGATGGCAATCTCAGGATTGCTACGGTGCCACGTGCAGGTGGGTTTAGAAATAGTAAGGTAGTGCAGATCAACACGTGGCTGAAGACATGGTGCAGGAGGGAGGGCTTCAGATTTATAGATAATTGGGCAGTTTTGCAGGGAAGGTGGGACCTGTTCCAGCAGGACGGTTTACATCTGAACTGGAGGGGGACAAATATTCTCACAGGTAGATTTGCTAGAGAAGCTCCAGTGGATTTCAACTCGATACAAGGGGGGAGGGGAACCAGACTGTAGGAACAGAAGTGTGGGAGAAGGAAGGAAAAGAAGACAGTAAAGTTCTTTGTATTGTTAGAAATAAACAGAGAGAAAGAGGTGGAGAATTTCTTAAATGCATTTACTTTAATGCTAGGAGCATTGTAAGAAAAGTGGATGAGCTTAGAGCATGGATTGATACCTGGAAATATGATGTTGTAGCTATTAGTGAAACATGGTTGCAGGAGGGGTGCAATTGACAACTAAATATTCCTGGATTTCATTGCTTCAGGTGTGATAGAATTGGAGGGACAAGAGGGGGAGGTGTTGCGTTGCTTGTCAGAGAAAATATTACAGTGGTGCTCTGGCAGGATAGATTAGAGGGTTCGTCTAGGGAGACTATTTGGGTGGAATTGAGGAATGGGAAAGGTGTAGTAACACTTATAGGGATGTATTATAGACCACCTAATGGAGAGCGAGATTTGGAGGAGCAAATTTGCAAGGAGGTAGCAGATATTTGTAGTAAGCACAGGGTTGTGATTGTGTTAGATTTTAATTTTCCACACATAGACTGGTAAGTCCATACTGTAAAAGGGATGGATGGTTTGGAGTTTGTAAAATGTGTGCAGGATAATTTTTTGCAGTAATACATAGAGGAACCAACTAAAGAAGGGGAAGTGTTGGATCTTCTGTTAGGGCAGGGGTCGGCAACGTTTACCACTAAAAGAGCCAATATGGACCCATTTCCCACAGAAAAGAAAACACTGGGAGCCACAAAATGAAATAACACTGCATACAACGGGGTTTTTTTGCCTTTATGCTATGTATAAACAAACTATAATGTGTTGCATTTTTGAAATTGATGAACTCCTGCAGAGAAAACGAAATTACATTTCTGCATGCAACAAAAACATTTTGAACTCCGAAAAAAAGACGTTGGGTTGAAGGTTACTACATAGGTAGCCTACCTTGGATCGAAGAATTAAAAGAAAGCGCGCACTGGCGGGTGTCAGGCATTGGCAGTGGTGATGTATATTAATAGCGATAAAAAACACGTTGTAGCGGTGTAGCGCTACACGCAGCGCTAAAATAAAGACTGCAGTCAAAGGTAACTTTATTCGAACTAAACAGCCTTGCTTTTAAGCCTCCCTCAACCCAGCCCCCATGGACGCAGATGCTGCAAAAGACGCGTACTCACAAACCCCCGTAGGCTATCTCCCTTAGCCGGAATGCTGGCTAATTGTGAGGAAATGTGTCGCCACACTTAGATTGTACAAGATCACCATAATCTTCAAATTTAGAATTACATTTCAAAAGCTAACAAACTAACATAAAATACATTTTAATTAAATACTGACCAATTATTTCCCAAAGCAACAGGGAGCCGCAGCACAAAGGTGAAAGAGCCACAAATGGCTCGGGAGCCGCAGGTTGCCGACCCCCGTGTTAGGGAATGAAATAGGTCAGGTGACGGAGGTATGTGTTGGGGAGCACTTCCAGTCCAGTGATCACAATGCCATTAGTTTCAATATAATTATGGAGAAGGATAGGACTGGACCCAGGGTTGAGATTTTTAATTGGAGAAAGGCTAACTTTGAGGATATGCAAAAGAATTTAGAAGGAGTGGATTGGGACAATTTGTTTTATGGGAAGGATGTAATAGAGAAATGGAGGTCATTTAAAGGTGAAATTTTGAGGGTACAGAATCTTTATGTTCCTGTTAGGTTGTAAGGAAAGGTTAAAAGTTTGAGACAGCCATAGTTTTCAAGGGATATTGGAAACTTGGTTAGGAAAAAGAGAGATAACTACAATAAATATAGGCAGCATGGAGTAAATGAGGTGCTCAAGGAATATAAAGAATGTAAGAAGAATCTTCGGAAAGAAATTAGAAAAGCTAAAAGATACGAGGTTACTTTGGCAAGTAAGGTGAAAATAAATCCAAAGGGTTTCTACAGTTATATTAATAGCAAAAGGATAGTGAGGGATAAAATTGGTCCCTTAGAGAATCAGAGTGGACAGCTACATGTGGAGCCGAAAGAGATGGGGGAGATTTTGAACAATTTCTTTTCTTCGGTATTCACTAAGGAGAAGGATATTGAATTGTGTAAGGTAAGGGAAACAAGTAGGGAAGTTATGGAAACTATGACAATTAAAGAGGAGGAAGTACTGGCGCTTTTAAGGAATATAAAAGTGGATAAATCTCCAGGTCCTGTCAGGATATTCCCTAGGACTTTGAGTGAGGTTAGTGTAGAAATAGCAGGGGCTCTGACAGAAATATTTCAAATGTCATTAGAAGCGGGGATGGTGCCAGAGGATTGGCATATTGCTTATGTGGTTCCATTGTTTAAAAAGGGTTCTAAGAGTAAACCTAGCAATTATAGGCCTGTCAGTTTGACATCACAGTGGTGGGTAAATTAATTGAAAGTATTCTTAGAGATAGTATATATAATTATCTGGATAGACAGGGTCTGATTAGAAACAGTCAACATGGATTTGTGCGTGGAAGGTCATGTTTGACAAATCTTATTGAATTTTTTGAAGCGGTTACAAGGAAAGTTGATGAGGGTAAAGCAGTGGATGTTGTCTATATGGACTTCAGTAAGGCCTTTGACAAGGTTCCGCATGGAAGGTTAGTTAGGAAGGTTCAATTGTTAGGTATTAATATTGAAGTAGTAAAATGGATTCAACAGTGGCTGGATGGGAGATGCCAGGGAGTAGTGGTGGATAACTATTTGTCAGGTTGGAGGCCGGTGACTAGTGGTGTGCCTCAGAGATCTGTACTGGGTCCAATGTTGTTTGTCATATACATTAATGATCTGGATGATAGGGTGGTAAATTGGATTATTAAGTATGCAGATGATACTAAGGTAGGTGGCGTTGTGGATAATGAAGTAGGTTTTCAAAGTTTGCAGAGAGATTTAGGCCAGTTAGAAGAGTGGGCTGAACGATGGCAGATGGAGTTTAATGCTGATAAGTGGGAGGTGCTACATTTTGGTAGGGCTAATCAAAATAGGACATACATAGTAAATGGTAGGGCATTGAAGAATGCAGTAGGACAGAGTGATCTAGGGATAATGGTGCATAGTTCCCTAAAGGTGGAATCTCATGTGGATAGGGTGGTGAAGAAAGCTTTTGGTATGCTGGCCCTTATAAATCAGATCATTGAGTATAGGAGTTGGAATGTAATGTTAAAATTGTAAAAGACATTGGTAAGGCCAAATTTGGAGTATTGTGTACAGTTCTGGTCACAGAATTATAGGAAAGATGTCAACAAAATGTCAACAGAGAGAGTACAGAAGAGATTTACTAGAATGTTACCTGTATTTCAGCACCTAAGTTACAGAGAAAGGTTAAACAAGTTAGGTCTTTATTCTTTGGAGTGTAGAAGGTTGAGGGGGGGACTTGATAGAGGTACTTAAAATTATGAGGGGGATAGATAGAGTTGACATGGATAGGCTTTTTCCATTGAGAGTAGGGGAGATTCAAACAAGAGGACATGAGTTGAGAGTTAGGGGGCAAAAGTTTAAGGGTAACACGAGGGGGAATTTCTTTACTCAGAGAGTGGTAGCTGTGTGGAATGAGTTTCCAGTAGAAGTGGTAGAGGCAGGTTCGGTTTTGTCATTTAAAGTAAAATTGGATAGATATATGGACAGGAGAGGAATGGAGGGTTATGGGCTGAGTGCAGGTCAGTGGGACTAGGCGAGAGTAAGCATTCGGCATGGACTAGGAGGGCTGAGATGGCCTGTTTCCATGCTGTAATTGTTATATGGTTATATATTCTGCAAGGTGCAATGGCAATTAGGAAATGCTTTTCAAAATCAAATAAAGGTTAATTTTATTTGCCTTTCGTTTCAAATAATACTTCAATTCAATATCGCCCACTTTTGTTTCGTCGTCAGCAGTTGAATAAATCTTCTGTGAGCCTGGCCGCAGTTTACATACTGCCGTCGGCCAACTATAATCAGGCACTGGAGATACAGCCTGCTGCCACCACCCTAGCGCTTTTCAAATCATAGTAAGGGGCTTCAATTAGGCTTGTTTGAAGAAATCTCTGCCCAATTACCATCAGATTATAACCTGTTGCACCAGAGGTCCCAACACTATTATACTATGATAAGGAATGCCTGCTGTTCTAAGCCCAAACTGCATTTCAAGAAATCAGAACACTTGGCTGTCCTTCTACCTGGATACAGGTGGAGACTTAAATACAAAGCTCCAGAGATAAGGACAATGAAGAGGTGGTCGTGGGAGGCAGAGGAGTGGCTACGAGGTTGCTTTGAGTCGATGGATTGGGCTGTATTTAAGGACTCATCAGTGGATCTGGGTAAGTACACCACAGTTGTCATGGACTTTATAAAAACAGTCTAGTCAAGTGATTCCCATAAAATAATTCAGAGTCTTCCACAACCAGAGCCACACAAAATTCCAGGATACAAGAGGTCCAGGTATGATCTCTGGAAAGCCATCTCACAGGTGAAGTGACAAGTCTGGACTAAACTTGAATCAATAAAGGATGCTCGACACCTGGGGCAAGGCTTGAATGCCACCACTTCTTATAAAGTAATATCAAGTGACATAGGTAACAACAGGGTTTGCTTCTAGATGAGGTCAATGCCATCTATGCTCACTTTGACTGTCAAAACATGGAGGAACTTTCACGAAATCCCACAGCCCCCAATGATCCTGTGATTTCAGTCTCTGAGGCTGATGTGAGAGCACCCTACAGGAGAGTGAGCCCATGGAAAGCATCCAGCCCAGCTGGAGTATCTGGCCAAGTACTAGAGACCTGTGCAGATCACCTGGCTGGAGAGTTCATTGATATTGTTAACCTCTTGCCTTGACAGTATCCACTAGAATCAAGCAGGCTTTAATTATACCTGTGCCTAAGATGAACTTGGCAACCTGTCTCAATGGTTATCGTCCAGTAGCACTTATGTCCATTGTGAAGTACTTTAGAGGTTGGTGATGAAACATAGCAACTCTTGCCTGAGAAATGACTTGGATCTACTCCAATTTGCCTACTGTCACAACAGGACAACAGCAGATGCCATTTCATTGGCTCTTCACTCAACCCTGGAACATTTCAACAATGAAGATGCATACATCAGGATGCTCTTCATTGATTACAGTTCAGCATTCAATATTATCATCCCCTCAAAATTAATCAATAAGCTTCAAGATCTAGGTGTTACCTCCCAGCCACCACCCAGCTAATAGAAGTCACCTGTCTCTCGTATTAAACTCATCACCCAGCCTTCATCCACAATCCTTTGTTAACTCATTGAACTAGCCAGCCTCAACCAGTTGCTCCTAGCATTTAATTACCTTGTTATTTAAGTATCTTATGTGTGTGATGATTGAATTCCCAGATTTGCAGATTTTCTCTTGTTTTGTGGCCATGCTTAGATTGTTATTTTGCAGTTTATTAGTAAAATATAACTTACTGCTAAAATGTCTCCACTGTTGTGCTTCTGGGTCAAGCCTCCTCTACACGGCTGGAGCTCAAAGTGTAAGACACACAGGAAAAGGAAGTCGTGGCATCGGGTTGGGGAGTATTCTATGAACCGAATGCCTTCATCATTTCTCTCCGGACTGGGCAAGCTCTGAGGCTTAAGTGAAGCTACAATTGACCCAGCACGATCCCAAAGCAGCAAGAAACCATCATTGACTACCTGTTTGCAACTCTCCATCTTGATACAGCAACCCTGTGCAAGTCAACCTCTATCCTTGGAGACCTGGATTCCATTGTGCCAATGTTTTGATGGATCCCCAACCCGATACCGCAACCTCCTGTCACAGTGCACCTTACACGTTGAGCTTCAGCCATCTCTGTATTCTATGGGCTGAGCCAAAATTGTCTTCATCATCTCTCTTCTGACTGGGTGAACTCTGACCTGCACCACCAGTAACTGGGACAATAAAACCACTATTTGCAATAAGTTTGAGGAATTCACCATTAAGATGTGCCACGTTTTCAACCATCCAGGAAGTGGAAGGAGGGCAGCAGATCTTAACTAAAAAAGCAATACGGAGAGAAAAAATCAGGTATGAGCTCAGTCTAGCCAGGAATATAAAAGGGGATAGCAAAAGCTTTTTTAGCTATGGGAAGAGAAAGAAGATAGTTAAGAACAATGTTGGCCCCTTGAAGAATGAATTGGGAGAAATTGTTATGGGAAACAGAGAAATGGCAACAGAATTTAATGCATACTTTAGATCTGTCTTCACCAGGGAGGACACAAGCAATCTCCCAGATGTATGGATGGGCCAGGGTCATAAGATATCAGAGGAATTGAGACAGATTGACATTAGGAAAGAAACTGTGATGAGTAGACTGGTAGGACTGAAGGCTAATAAATCCCTGGATCCAGATGGTCTGCATCCGAGGGTTCTAAAAGAGGTGGCTCAGGAAATTGCGGATGCATTGGTAATCATTTTCCAATGTTCGTTAGATTCAGGATCAGTTCCTGAAGATTGGAGAGTGGCTAATGTTGTCCCACTTTTCAAGAAGGGAGGCCTAACCTAACGTCAGTCGTGGGGAAGATGCTTGAGTCCATTATTAAGGACGAAATAGTGGCACATCTAGATGGCAGAAATAGGATTAGGCCAAGCCAGCATGGATTTACCAAGGGCAAATCATGCTTGACTAATCTGTTGGAGTTTTTTGAGGGTGTAACAAGGATGTTAGACGAGGGTAAGCCAGTAGATGTTGTGTACCTAGATTTTCAGAAGGCATTCGATAAGGTGCCACATAGGAGATTGGTGAGTAAAATCAGAGCTCATGGCATTGGGGGCAGGGTTTCAACATGGATAGAAAACTGGTTGGCAGATAGAAAGCAAAGGGTAGCAGTGAATGGGTGTTTCTCAGACTGGCTGGAGGTGACTAGTGGGGTAACACAGGGCTCTGTATTGGGACCACAGCTCTTTACGATTTATGTCAATGATTTAGATGAGGGCATTGAAAACTATATCAGCAAGTTTGCTGACGATACTAAACTGGGTGGCAGTGTGACATGCAAAGAGGACGTTAGGAGAATACAGGGAGACTTGGATAGGCTGAGTGAGTGGGCAGATACTTGGCAGAAGTCATTCAATGTGAATAAATGTGAAGTTATCCACTTCGGAAGCTGGAACAAGAGGGCAGAGTATTGTCTGAACGGTGTCGAGTTAGGTAAGGGAGAAATGCAAAGAGACCTAGGAGTCCTAGTTCACCAGTCAATGAAGGTGAATGAGCAAGTGCAACAGGCAGTGAAGAGGGCAAATGGAATGTTGGCCTTTATTACAAGGGGAATTGAATACAAGAGCAAGGATGTTCTTTTGCATTTGTACAGGGCCCTGGTGAGACCACACCTGGAATATTGTGTACAGTTTTGGTCTCCAGGTTTAAGGAAGGACATTCTGGCAATTGAGGAAGTGCAGCGTAGATTCACTAGGTTGATTCCTGGGATGGCAGGGCTGTCTTACGCAGAGAGATTGGAGAGATTGGGCTTGTACACGCTGGAATTGAGGAGATTGAGAGGGGATCTGATTGAAACGTTTAAGATAATTAAAGGATTTGATAGGATTGAGGCAGGAAATATGTTACAGATGTTGGGAGAGTCCAGTACCAGAGGGCATGGATTGAGAATAAGAGGTCAGTTATTTAAAACAGAGTTGAGGAAGAGCTTCTTCTCCCAGAGAGTTGTGGAGGTGTGGAATGCACTGCCTCGGAAGACGGTAGAGGCCAATTCTCTGGATGCTTTCAAGAAGGAGCTGGATAGATATCTGATGGATAGGGGAATCAAGGGATATGGGGACAAGGCAGGGACTGGGTATTGATAGTGAATGATCAGCCATGATCTCAGAATGGCGGTGCAGACTCGAGGGGCCGAATGGTCTACTTCTGCACCTATTGTCTATTGATTGGCTACTTCACCTGAGACAAGGCTCATGCTCTTTGCTGGATTACACTGCGGAATTCAGGACCCTCACGGTGGAGTTGTGGATGTAATGCAGAAGCGTTGCTGGATCCATTACCATCACGGCTACTCAGAGTACTTGAAAGATGAGCTGTCTACCTAGAAGATGCCCACTGACATCGAAAGTCTTAACATTCTAGCCCTCCGAATTAACAAGCATCTTATGGGCTGACCCTCCAGATCATCAGCCAGAACCCCAGTTCCAGTCCCAGAACCATTTCAGGCTGCAGGACCTTCATTGGCAGCACTCCAAGAACCCATGCAGTTTGGGAGAGCTCCCTTAACTCCTTCAGGAATGCAAGGAACAACTTGTGCACTTACCATGGAGCCACTGATCAGCCATACGTCAAATACCCACTACACCCAGGAAAACGGCACCATAGGTAGAGATGAGGGGCTTTCTATCTGATAAGTTCCTACGGCCTTTCATTTCAGCGTCATAGCCCGACTCTCTCTCTCTCTCTCTGTGTCCTGCTGCATTCCCTGACGGCTCTACAAACAATAGATTCTGCTGCTGCAGGCTACTTCTGGACCTCTGTGTGTGCAGCGTGAACTCACTACTGAGTCTATCTCCCACCCCTTCTGCATCACAGCCATTGACAGATGTCCCTTGGAGGTCTGAGATGGTCAGATGTGTGCAAGCTGTGTGCACGCAGAGCATTGGAGAGCACCACGAGCCCTTACAATTCCTCCTTAGCTTTGGTTACCCCTGCTTTGCACTCACGATCCTCACTTTGCCTGGTTATCGGGTTCTGCTGAGTTGGGGACCCACCTGCCTGCAACCTCACCCTATAAATCCATGGGGATGGAGGAAACCCTCAACCTCACCAAACTCCCACTGGAATACCATGACTGAGCTATCACTTTCAGTATTAGCAAGGCCAGTACCCTTCTGCCTCAGAGACCACAGAACTGCACAATCAACCTCCTCCCGGGCACCACTCCTCTTTGAATTTGTCTGTTCTTCCTCTCCCCTCCTGAGAAGCAAGTGATGAATGACTACATCGCTGAATCACTACAGCACAGCTTCAATTGACCATTCCAGACCCAGATGGTGCAGGAGTTTTCTTTTTCAAGAAGGAAGGTGGGGGTGGGGGTCTTCGTCCCTACATTAACTACTGTGGACTCAACAAAATCACCATTAAGAACCGCTATCCTCTCTCCTTGATGGATAACACATTCAAAACACTCCATGGGGTCCAGATCTACACCAAACTGGATCTACAGAGTGAGTACAACCTGATCTGTATCCAGTGGAAGATAATGTTCATAACACACACTGGCCACTATGAACACTCGTTGATGCTTCCCGGACTTTCCAACAGTTCAGCCATTTTCTGAGCATTCATTGATAAGATCCTCCAAGACATGCTACACAGTTAAGAGCTCATCTACCTCAATGACCTCCTCATCATCTCCAATGATACCCCCCCCCCAAGACTATGTCTGTCACAGCTAATCAATCCTTCAGCATCTCCTTGAAAACCAGCTGTACTGCTAGTTAGAAAAATGTTGGTTCCACACCCTAGTCTTTTCCTTCCTGAGTTGCATCCTTTTACCCCAGGCATAACCATAGACTCAGAGAAAGTGTGTGTCATTGTTGAATGGCCCCAACCATACTCCTCAAACCAAACAGCTATAGCACTTCTTGGGCTTCTCAAAGTTTTACCACCATTTAATCATGAATTACAGCCAAATTGCTGCTCCTCTCACCTCCCTCACCAAATCAACTACCTCACAGATAATCTGGTCTGCTACTGTGGACCGCACTTTTGAGGAGCTCATGAGACCCTTAAACACCATTCCCATCCTCTGCTAATTGAGCCCTTCTGGGACCATTTTTGGGTAGAGGTGGATGCATCTAATGTGGGTGCCAAGGCCATCCTTTCCCAGTGAAGGGAGGAGAGGAAGACACCCTTGTGCCTTCTCATGTAAGTTTAACTCTACACAGCACCATTACGGAGTAGGAGATAGGGAGCTACTTGCCATTTAATAGGCCTTGGAGGAATGGAAATATTGGCTAATGGGAAACACTGAACCCTTTCTGATCTGGACTGACCACCAGAGCGGCATATCCATATAACAAATCCACCAACTCAATCCATGCCAGGCATGCTGGGCTCTCTTCTTCGAGTAATTCAACATCACCTTCTCCTACTGACCCGGATCCAAGAATACAAAGGCAGTTGCCTTTGACCCAGGTGAAACAGAGCTCAACCCTCAGACTATCATTCCATCCTTGCCTCAATCATTTGGGATCTTGAGAATCATATCTGTCAGGCCCTACAGCATGAGCCTGCACTGGCCGACACACCTGACAACTGTACGTATGTGCCAGCAGCCGTCTGCTCTGAGGCACTCCAGTGGGCCCACTCTTCACCCTGCTCTGGCTATCTAGGTGCACAACTCTGGATTTTCTGTGACACTGATTATGGTGGCCCACTATGATCACAGATGGACTTCAGTTCATTGTTGCCTGCTCTCAACTTGCACAGTCCAATTCCTCCAACCAAAGGCCCTCTGGGATCCAGCTGCCCCTATCAGTCCCCGATGCCCGTGGTTCCACATTGCCATGGATTTCATCACAGGTTTGCCACCTCCTAATGGTGCCATGGTGATCATGACAGTGGTCGTCCAGTTCTCCAAGGCTGCCCACTTCATTGCCCTCCCCAAATTTCCACTAGCTGCTGAGTTCTCCGACATGTAGTTTGCCTCCACTGTTTCCCTCAGGGCATTGTTGGACTGGGGCCTACCATTTGTCTCCAGCTTCTGATGTGCCTTCTGCTCTCTCCTCAGCACCTCAGTGAGTATGTCCTCTGGATATCAGCCACAGACCAATGGTCAATCACAAAGAGCAAGTAGAGACGTTTCTGTGATGCTTTGCAACCTCTGATCCTTCCACATGGAAAAAGCATCTACTCTAGGCCTAACTGTCCCACAACATGCACATTTCCTCTGCCATGGCTATGCCACCCTTTGAAGTGCTTCATGGCTACCATCTCCTGTTATTCCCCGTGGAAGAGAAAACGGTGGAGGTCCTACCTGCTAGAGCCCTGGTACACTGTTGCCATACTGGGGAAGTAGTAGATAAAGCCCAATCCATCTTGGGTAAAGCCCTCTCCACCATCCAGGCCATGCTCTCTCCTCACTGCTGCCAACAGGAAGAAGGTACAGGGACCTCAGGACCCACACCACCTAATTCAGGGACAGTTATTACCCTCAACCATCAGGCTCTTGAACCAGAAGGGATAACTTTACTTGGCCCATTACTGAATTGTTCCCATAACCTATGGACTCACTTTCAAGAACTCTTCATCTCATGTTCTCGATATTTATTATTTTAGTTTTTTTTAACTGTTTGCGCAGTCCGTTGTTTTATTTGTACGTTGGTTGTTCGTTCTGTTTTGTGTGGTCTTCCATTGATTCTATAGTGTTTCTTGTATTTAGTGTGAATGCCTGCAAGAAAATGGATTTCAGTGTTTGTATATGGTGACATATATGTACTTTGATAATACATTTTTGTTTAACTTTGAACTATTTATCTTTACATTCGCTGGTATTTTAGCCTGTACAGTTATTTTTAAAAATGGAAACACGTTGTTCTTGCAGCAGAAGTCACCACCTAATTTACCGCGAAGCACGCCGTTGGATTTCATTGGGGGGGGGGGGGGGTCAAGTTTTGCACCGTAGTATATACATCACCTATAAAGATCTGAGGGATGTCAATACTGGCAATATTTGATGTTGTATATTGGGAATCCCTCACACTAACTCTTTCGTGATAGTACTGGCATTATGTTTACTGCATTGGGCTGCTAGCATTATGTTTACAATTAGGTCGCTTAGCAACAGCAAGGACGAGAGAACAAAGTCTTTAATCGTTGCATTCTCCAGATGGAGCAGCACTGAGTGGGTCAGAAATCCCCAAATTTGTCAAGAATGAATAAGGCAGAGGTTGTGATTCTGAATGTTGGGGGTATAAAGTACTCCACATATGCAGGCACCCTCAAGAGGTACCACGATTCCAGGTTAGCACAAGCGTTGGAAGGAGGTGATCCCGATTTCCGAATAATCAACGGACAAATTTTCATTGACAGGGATGGTAGTCTGTTTCGGTACATTCTGGATTTCTTGAGAACTCGACAGCTCGATCTCCCTTCTGCATTCTCGGATCACGACAGGCTGGTGAGGGAGGCAGAATTCTACAATTTGCCTTTCTTGGTTGAACTTGTCAAGCAGGATCGGCTGAAACAAAAGTTGGAAATCTTGGAGGTGAGATACTCCCTGCAGGAAACCTACTCCTTCTTCAGAGTTTTCTGTTCCTGTAATAGTACCATTGAAACATTAGCTGGACGTATTATGGTGTTTGCAGAACAGCCTGGCCAGAATTGGAATCATTCCTCAGTTCAGAAACCCTTGGTTTTGATTCCATTGCAGAGACCTTCTCACCACGATCTCGTCTTTCAATGTGGAACTGACTATTCAGTTGGAGATGAGCTTTCAACAAGGTAAATAGCTGGATCTGCAAAAGCTGATGCTAGATTGTGTTGCTTTTTCTGTCACTGAGAAACCTAGGTATAACGTGTGGTTGAGATCATTCCTGACCCCGCCCCCCCCCCTCACACCCATCAGCACCGAACCCAGTGATGGGGGAGGGGGGGGGGTGAGGGGCAAAAACTATGCAACTGGGGACTAGATTTGAACAAGCAGTCCAAATATCATTAGGTCAAGGATCCATTCTAAGGCGGAGTAGTCATTCTTAACTCACTCCTACCAGCAGTTTGTTTATGGCAGGCCTTTAAAAAGTGTGACCATTGCATCAGCCTGGGAATACAGAGGTTACAACTCTATATACAGGAACAAGGAGATAGAGTGTATATCTGAAGGGGCAGGGCAATTTGAGGAAGCTATTAAAAACCAGATTTCTTTCTGCCTTCTGTAAATAAAGACATAGAATACAAAGATAAGGAGTTTATGTGGAACTTTTATAAAGCAGGGGTTTGGGCCATTGTGAGTATCTCACATCACCACACTAAAGGAAAGTTATGACTGTCCTGGACAGGGATTAATTATTGTGCACCTCACTCCTGGGTGGGAGAACTTAAGTAATGCAGATAAAGTTCAGAAGCTGGGATTGTTCTTGCAGAAGATAGGATTGAGGGATGACTGGTGAAGGTAATCAAAATTATTAAGGGTTTCTGGAACAAATGACAGAATATTGAATTGAGGATTGTAGTGTTAAAATAAGTGGTGAAACAGCCATGACAGTCTTAGTAATTCATTGATCAGGAATGTGCTACCTGAAGGAATGCTGGAGGCACTTTCAATCAGCTAAACATGATAGAGAAAGGTCAGGGAAATAATAGCTGACTAACAGGGCTATATAGATGGCTCAATTAACCAGATAATCTCCTTCCAGGCTGTAATGATTTGGTGAATATAATAAAATCCCTTCTAGTATTTTTAAATGTATAGGACTATATTTCATTACCTTTTGCTTAAAAACACATTTAAAATATAGTCACTCTTCTACTGTAGAAATGGTGGTAATCAATTAATGTTGACCTGATCTTGCTGAGTCTGGTTGTACTTGTATTTGGTAGGCACCTCAGGAGAACACTCAAGCTTTTTTTAAAAAAAAAGTGCCACAACATCTCATAAACGATTTTATTTTTATTTGCTATCACTCAGAAGTCACTTGAATTTCTTCTACAGGATTCAATTACTTTTGGCTTTGAAGGCACCTTATTGCAAATGCATTATAAAGATACTAAGTCTTCAAACGCCTCAGAGCTAAAGTTTTTGACAAAGTTTTGCATGGTAGGCTGTAAGACAGAATCACATGGGATTCAGGGTGAGCTAGCCAACTCGTTACAAAATTGACTGGGTAGAATGAGTTACAGAGTGGTAGCAGAAGGTCGTTTTACAGATTGGAGACCAGTGATATGGTGTGCCACATGAATTGACACTGTGTCTTCTGTTGTTTATCATCTAAATTATCAACTGGATGACACCAAAATTGGTGGGATGATGGACAGTGAAGATGATTACCTAAGGTTACAAAGGTTCTGTATCAAGTGGGAAAGTGGGCAAATGAGTGGCAGAGGAATTTAACTTGGACAATAACAGTGATGCATTTGGGAATTTCAACCAAAACTGGACTTACACAGGGCTTGGGTCTATTGCAAAACAGAGAGATATAGGGGTACAATAACGTGGTGGTTCCTGAAAGTGGGGACACAGATAAACAAAGTAGGAAAGAATGCAAATGGTATGCTTATACTCTATTAAATGGGGCAGAGTACAAGAAATGGGTCATCATGTTAAGGTTGTATGGGAAACATAAGACTGCACCTAGACTATTGTGTGCAGTTTTGATTGCCATACTTTAGGAAGGATGTGCTTAAGCTGGAGATGGTGAAGAAAAGATTACAAAGGATATTGCCAGGAAGCAAGGGCTAGAGCTAAGAGGCAAGACTGGATAGGCTGTGTCTATTTGCCCTGGCACTACGAGGTCGGCGGATGACCTTATTGAGATTTATAAAAGAATGAGGGGCGTAGATAAAGTCACAATCTTTTATCCCAGGATAGGGAAGTCTAAAACTAGAGGGAAACTATAGTTAAAGGTGAGAGGGGAAAGATTTAAAGGAGGCCTGAAGGGCAAGTTTTTCAGACAGAGGGTGATGGGGATATGGAATGAACTGCTTGAGGAAGTGGTAGAGGCAGGTACAATACGTTTAAAAGACTTTTGGACAAGTTCATGGATAGGCAGGTTCAGAGGAATATGAGCCAAAACCAAGCAAATGGAGCAGCTCAGGAAAGTAGCTTGGTCAACATGGATGAGTTAGGCCAAAATGCTTGTATCCATGCGCTATAACTCAATGACTTTTTGACTCTGACTCTAGTAGTAATATATGGTTTGTAGGTCAATAAAGTGTCATAATTCAGAACTTTCCTCTAAATTTATTGAGTATCTTTTGTGATTAACAATCATGTATTCCCTTAACTGAGAGCATTAAATTATCTATTTCAGGTATGTATCTATCCAGCCAGATGAAAGAAAACTTACCAATGGCTCTAATGTCCTGGGATTACTCATAGACACTTTACTGAGGGAAGGTTTTTGCCTTATAAGCACGAGGACAGTCTCTCCTACTGAGAAGATTGAATGTTACACATTCGAACGAAACAGAAGAACTGAGTATCTCGGTGCATCTATTGGGCAAGGAGAAACAAGTACCAACATAGTTCGTTTTCAAGCAGAAATGCCACAGAATAGGAGGAACTACAAAATATAGGAACTATTAATGAGCGGGAGAACAGATTGCAACGGGACCTATTTTTTGGTCTCATGACAAGATGAACTTTATTTTGGCTTAGGTAATGCCTTGGAAGCCAAAATTAACACGGGAGGTGGGGGAAACGGTAGATACTAAAAATCTAAAATAAAAACAGAAAAGGCTGGAGATACTCAGAAAAAAAAGTCAGTATATGGAGGGAGAAAACAGTTAACCGTTGAAACAGACGCTCTTTTATCGAATGATATGAAACTACTTTCTCCAGTAGGCGCTGAGCATAGTCCCCCCACCCCCAAACTTTAACCAGAACATCAGCAGGGCAAAACCTAGAAGTTTTAGAAATTGGCAAATAGCAGCTTAAACAGCAAGAGTTCTGCAAGAATCTCATTGGCGTGGAAGAGGTAGCAGTGAAAATATTTCACTTTTGGCATCTCTGCTGTATGGAAAGCAAACAACATCATCACTTGGCTTTAATAATTAACAACAATTAGTACTTTAATAGGCTCCAGTATTGTGAAATTTGGCTTCAGCTGCAATTACAACTTACTCAAATCAATGAAGATGTGCAAATCACACAATATCTCTCACTCCATGCAAAGAGAAATTAATGATTAATGAACGTACTGAATTTAATATAAACTACGCAATTCAGTTTTACGCAGCGAATGCGTGTAAAGTAGTTATCATTGATTTTACCAGGTCCAAGATTCACACATGTATCACAATCTATTTCCTTCGAGTGACCTTGATGGGTGCAAAAGTTGGAGGAAATTTAATGGCACGCTGCTGATTGGAAGAAAATTAGATAGACCCCCCCCCCCCCCGACAAACCGCATTCCTAATCCACGGGACAATCCAATGACCAATTAACCTACTTAGTGTGTCTTTGGAATGTGGGAGGAAACCCACGCATTCCATGGGGAGGACGAATAGGCAGACTCCTCGGAGAACAGCGACAGAATTGAACTCCGAGTTTCAGAACTCTTCGAGCTGTAATAGCATTGCGCGGGTATTGTCTTAATCTGCTTTAAAATGCAGGGAACACGGGAACCTTGATGGTGTTCACATCATTAAATAGAACCACCGAAAGAGATGGTAAATTCCATTAACTCTGATGAAAAATGCACGGGATGGTGATACGTGGTGGTGATGGGAGTACCGAATACACATGGAATACCTCGAGGGAAGGAGACGTATCGAGCCAACACAGTATGGGTCATCCGTGTATGCAGTGCAAGCGGGAACACAGGCAAAGAACGGATGATGTGGGCCGAGATACTTGCACTTTGTCAGGCACATCATATATCTTTTAAGTTTCACAACACCTTTTACTGTGTAGATCAGATTTTACTGCTATTACCAATACTTCTAGACTTTTGGAAGACGCAGTCTGTTCCCGGCCGAGATCATATTAGAATCGAGCAAGAATCTGTCAAGAGAGTAAGATTTTGGATGGTCTGTAGGGAAACAGAAAGAATGCACATTCGGTTCTTAAAATAGAGTCGCATCTATGCTCTTTCACAGCAGTCAGGCAGGTCGTCAATGTGCCGTGCATTTCCAAGTGTATCTAAATTAGTAATTTATATTTCCTAGTGTGCAGAACTCTCATAATTCCAGCTTTAATGATTCTACGAATAGCAAGTAATTGGTGTTTCTAAAGTTTATCAGTGTTTTAACCATAAAGGAGAAATGTTTTACTCCCTTCAATCCAACGGTGAACTCACGCTCTTTAGTCCATTCTGAACAGTTAGTTTTAATTACACAATTTCTTTCCCCCCACTCAGTTCCCTTTCGAAGGTGCTCCTAGATGGGTGGGTAATGCGTGGGTGGAGGTAGAGCAAGGAGCTGAAACATTGGGGTTGAATTCAGTTTTTGCAGTAATGTAGGCAGTACATCACTCCATCTTTGGTCCGTTGGAAATCGCTGCTGTGTTTGTACGAAAAGGAATTCCATCAAAATAAGAATCCTGTCCCCCTTTCGATGTGAAGGTTTACTATTGCTCAGCTGAAGCGAATTGTTTGATTCCTGTTAACTATCCTAGTGACAGTCCCGCTAGAATTCAACTATTATGTGAATAACATCGATAGAGTATGTATTATTTATAACATTAACAGGAGGCTGGTCTTCCATCCAATAATATCAGGGCTGGGGCAGTCTTGGCCACACCACCATTCTCACGCACTCGCTCCATACAGTTTGAATGCCTTATAATTCAAGATTCTAAGTGTATTGATGCCCTGGTTAGGATTTCTACTACTATGCTGTGAGGTAACTTATTTTTAGCAATCTTCTGCAAAAGCAGCATGTTCTGCCTAGCTTGCTGTGTTCTACCAGCATTTTCTGTGTGTTGTTGTTTGAATTTCCAGTATCTGCAGATTTCCTCGTACGTTCTGCTATTAAGTGTTTTGCTTTTGGCTAAAGATAAGGAGCCATGTTGTCCAACTTATGAATAATGTGTCCACCAATCAGGATTGTCTTGGTAAGTGTTGAAACTTTCAGCCCAGTGTGATGGGATGGCATGGAATATTCAAGAGAGCCAGACAGGATCAGATTTCTTAAGGAGAGTATTTTGGTTTGGGGTCTTATGATGGGAGTGGTGGAGTGGAGCACAAGGGAAAATGCCTAGAGAGAATGCTGCCTGAATGAGAAACCACATTGTAAGGAGGGCTTTGTGCTGATGAGTGGTTCCAAGGAGGAAGTGCTAGTACTCTCGTGTTAGCCAGTTCGTTTGAGATGGTCTTCGAGGTAAGTTCAAACTGTGGCTGGTGTTGTTCACACAGAACATGGGTTTGGTATGTGAGTACAGTGATATACTTGACTACTTCAGAAATGAGCTCCAATGTTTATGTGCACATTTGACTGGTTTAACTATAATGGTCCCTTTTCTTTTCCTGTTAACTGTTAACATTGAAAATTGGTAAATAAGCTTTATATTTTCATGCTGGTGTACAATCTGTCTTTTTTGTCTACTAATATTGTGTCAGCAGTATTTATAAAGTGTTTGCTACACTCAATGTTCCTTAATCTGAACATCCCAACTGTCCTGTTTGGTTAAACACCAAATCATACCCACCCTAGATGTATATTGCTTATGAAAGGTGGCCTTCTCACTGATGAGTCACATGGCTGTTAGCAAAGTTAGTTAATGAGCCAAGTTTGTATATGAGAAACAATGAGAGGGGTCAATCATAAAAATACATGGCATCTTCAATGAAATGATTTTTTTTCCTGCATGATTCCCAGGTGCAGGGTGAATCACTGCAGACATTTCCTGTCACATGTGTTACTGCAGTTAGTTCTGAGGGAGGTGCTGAGTCACTAATTACTGAACTACACAAAACTAAACCTTGCATACGCATTTCCGTAGTGATCCCATGACAGACCTGACCCATGAATCGAATTTATGGCATAGTGAAGGTTTAGTAACTCTGTTTTGGAGTGATCTGTTGGACGGGCAATTCTTAAAAAAAAATACAAACAAGCCATAATTATTAAAGGAAATATTCAAATCAAATACAAGAGTTCTGTGGATCAGTTAGAAATAATATCTTCATTCACAATCTAAAAGATGCCTGCTTCCAGTATTATCCCCAAACAGTACAAAAATGTGAGGCCCACAAGACAAATACTCAAGTATAAAGTGAAAAATAATACATGTCCCTTGCATTCAGCTATCATCATTGGTACTGTACAACAGTCAATGATTAATATGCAAACAATACAACCTCAAATTCAAAAGATGCATCAAATGGGTGCCCCTTAAAAACTTAAATAGGCACTGCTTTGAAATCTATATATGATCACAAAATTATTCATTTTATCTAAGTGTTTGGGAATAGTAGATCATAATTTTGCTCTGGTCATGAATGTGGCCATTCTCATTATACTCTGGTTAGAGTTAAGTGGATGGCTACCAAACGAGGTTAAATAGAGATTCTATTCTCTAAATGTGTACAATAAAGCCTTTTCAGATTGATTCACCAATTTAAATTTATAATGGCTGCATTCATGTAAATATCACGGGTTACCAGTAATTTGAATGAATTATGTGTTTTATCATTGTGAATATCTATCAAGTTGGTGTCTTCAGAGACAGTGTATCATCCATCCCTATATCTGTCCAGTGAGCGAAGTATCCATGGGCTCAAGTTTTTCACAGCTGTCCATTACAGGATTTCGGCAGGGACACTTTTTTTTACTGTGCTGCAGACATTCTGTGATTCTGCAACTAGGACTCCTCAAAACTAGACATTAGTTCTTTGAATGTTATCATGATTAACAAACCCACAATATTCTCAATGTCAAGAATTATATTCTTATTTTCCATAAAAATATTAAACTATTTGATCTTAACAGGTTTCAATTGTGTTCTCAATTTATTATCCGAAAGAGAATTCAACAAGATTATATTTAGTCAAGAGACTATAAATAAAAGGATGTATTGGAATTACAGTGAAAGTGGAAGAAGTCAAAGCGAAACTGTAGAGACATTTTAAAAATGGTCAATCAATAATGCAAAATAGAGAATCCAACAGCTTGGACACTATGGTAGCATAGCGGTTCGAGCGACATTGTTACAGCTCAGAGTTCAATTCTGGTGTAATCTGTAAGGAGTATGTACGTCCTTCTGATGGAATGATTGGGACTTCTCTGGGAACTCAGTTTTCCTTCCACATTCCAAAGATCTTCCGGGTAGTAGGTTAATTGGTAATCATAAACTGCCCCGAGATTAAGCCAGGACGGAGGTTGCTGGACAGTGTGGCTCGAAAGGCCTATTCTGCACTATATTTCAATAAATAAATAAATAAATAAATCTTTTAATTTCAGACCAGAAAACTACCTATCCGTCTCAGTTACGAGGTGCATTGACATCTGTTTAGACTTTGGAGAATCGAAGTTAAGTCTAAACTGCTCAGATTAGTTGAGCACAACTATTCTGGCCAACTCAAATTTAGGGCATAGAACAGTACAGATCCTTCAGCCCTTGATGTTGTGCCAATCTTTTAACCTATTCTAAGATCAATCTAACCATTCCCTCCTACATTTTCTATCATCCACGTGCCTAAGAGTTTTGTAAATATACCTAATGCATCTGCTTCTACTACCACCCTTGGCAGCGTGTTCCTCGCACCCACCACTCTGCGTAAAAATTACCTCAACATTTCCCCCTAAACTTTTCTCCAATCACCCTAAAATTATGCACCCTCATGTTAGCCATTTCCATCCAGGGAAAAAGTCTCTGGCTGTCCACTCGATCTATACCTTTATCATCTTGTACAGAACCACGCTCGCACTGAGTGGATGAGAGGTACCTCCAATTAGTAAGGGCTTTGGCCCCAGACGTCAACTGCTTATTCCTCTCCATCGATGTTGCCTGACCTGCTGAGTTCTTCCAGCATTTTGAATTTGTTGCACTAGTTTCCCTCCACCAGGATGAAAAACTCAGCTTATTGCCTAAAATGCAAGAGATTTTTTGAAATGTAATTCTGTAGCCCTCAGGAACATGAACTCACTGCCAGAACGAGTTTAAAGCACTGACCACCGGCAACTTTTAATGATTCATCCCCTACTAATCATTTAATCAAGAGCAATAAACTAATAATGAGAAAACACAATTTGTTGTGTAGCACAGTTCTGATGTATCATGACTGCAAACAATAAAACAAACTTGGGTTCATGGCTATGTTAACAGATAACAGACACAGATCTGTCACTGGAATAGCTAACTATTTGACATAATACCAGTAAAACCTTTATGTACAGAATGGACAGGCTAGGAATCATTCTTTCACTCTCTCCATACAGTCCTCTAAACTTATCAATTGATCTGCCTTTTTGTTTCTCACTCCTTGTCTCTCTCCCAATCTATATTTTATAGGCCTCCCCCCCCCCCTTTTTTTGGGGGTGGAGGGAAGGATGTTTCTCTCTTCAAATTCCTGTTCTTTGTTCTCTCAGATCTTTCCTATCTGTTTTTATATTTCCCTTGCAATCTTTTGCTCAATGTTTAGCTGGGTGTCTCTCTTATATGTACTTATTTGTCCATTTCTCTCTGGCGCCTTGCCTTATCCTATTTTGCTTTCTGGCTCCTCTGTGTCCACATGTAGGTGCACGGCTCTGAACTGAAAAATTTTACTTATTTGCTGGTGTGTCTATCTTCCTCTACCTGTCCTTATCTAAGTACATATGTATTCCTGTGCATTTTCTTTCTCCATCACAAAACTGAGTGAGCTAAGATAACTCAAACTTGATGAAAGCAGGGATGATACTCAACATTTCTTTTTTGAATATTCAATGTTTCTTCCTCTTCCCACAGGCCCTTGCTTGTTCGACTGTTCCTTTATTTTCAATCTCTTCCCCACCCCACACATATCTTTAATAACCTTCTCTCCTTCAATGACCCATTTACCATCTCCCTTCATCCTTGCTTATCTTCCTCCTCATCGCCTTTGCTCACCTTTCCCTTCCTCTCCCTCCATCTTATTCCCTATCCCGTGCTTTCCCTCTTTGCATCTACCTTATTCTACATCGCTCCCCTCTTCTTCTCCTCATTCCATACACCCAGTTCCCACTTCCCTCTTCTTTCTCGCACAGCCACCTATATTTAGTGCTTCAATTACCTGTATAGACATGTTTATATACACCATTCATAATTAAAGTTCTTTCATTCCAAAATAATGTATGGGATGCGCAGAGCACAAATGTACACATACACGTAAAGAACATGAACTGAAAAAAGACAGTAACAACATTGGGAAAAGTAGTCTTAAGACAGGCAAAATTTTGAAAACAGTAGCCATGAACGAATGGAGAGAAAAAATACAAATCACTAAGAGACACAAACAAGTTTTAAAAGCTTCTATATATAATGTAAAGATTAACATTAAATGGGGGTGGGGGTTTCAGGCAATGACAGGAAATTTATAACAGGGAAGAGAGAAATGGAAAACAAAAATCAAATACATAGTTTGTTTTCACCATCACAAAACAGACATTTTGGAAAGAAATGCATGTTTTTATAAAGTATTAAGACCATATTGAATGGAATTAAAAGTCAATAGTGTCAGGTGATACAACAAAAGACTGGAGGATAGCAAGAATTTCTTATTCAAAATGGGCAGTGAGGATAAACCAAGAAACTACAGGTTAGTGAACCTTATATTAGGAGTAGGTAAATTATTGGAAACAAATTCTAAAGGATAGGATTAATGTTCGCTTAAAAAGGCAGGAACAGATTGGGGAGAACTCAGAATGGTTTTACGTAGGGACGATGCTGCTCACAAACCTTAATGAGCTTTTTGTGGCAACTCTGAAAATTGAAAGCAGGTAACATATATTTAGACTCTAGCAATGCTTTTGACCAGGTCACACAGTTGGCTGGTCCAGAAGGTTAAAACACAGGAGATTTCAGGAACATTGACATAGTGAATGTAAAGTTGGCTTGAAGATAGCTAGCAGAGGGTAGTGGAAGGTTGTTTATCTGATTGTTAGTCTGTAACCAGTTGTTAACACAGGGATCAGTTCTGGGATTTTTGTGTTTGGCTGGATAATGGTACAGGTATTTAGCAAATTTCAACAGAAAAATTGAGGACATTGTCAGCAAGAAGGCTGTCTTAGGCTATGAAGAGTTTGGATCAGCTGGAATATTGGACAGTAAAGTGGCAGAATTTAATCCAGACGGGTATGAGATCTGTTCAATCTGCAGGGATGACCTAAGTTTCAGGTCATCTGCCCATGCCCCTATCTCACTCACACTGGGACCCTTTGGCACTTTGAGCCCTCTCCACCATTCCAACAAAATTTGACGAGCTATAGAAACAGCACCTAATCTTCCTACACAATACATTGCAGCTCTGGAGACTTGAAACTAAATTTAATAAACTTCAGTTAATCAGCCATAAATAAAAGCCAATGAACAATTGGGGATGCTTAAAATTTAGAATAAAACCAGAAAATGCTGGGAAAACTCACTAGGCCGAGACTCATCTATGGGATGAAACAAACCTCTTTCTCTCCTTCCCAGTTCTGCTGAAGGGTCTCCGACCTGAGATATGAACTCTCTTCTCACAAATGCTGTCCGACCTACTAGGGATTTTCATTTCAGTTTTGCACTTACACTTCTAGCAGATAATTTCCATGTTGTCTTGTAATATTCAAAATTTTATCTCCTCTGTACCAACTGCTGCACATGCTTATTCACTCTCTATATCTGCCAGCACTAGCACCAATTGCATTTTAAAAGCTGCCCTATCCTCTATTCCAAAACAGACCTACTCTTTTTATCCCTTCTCCTCTCCTCCTTCCTCTACAACTCAGTGAGGAGATAATTGATCGGAGTTACAAGGAAGTAGTCACCCCAAAGTTGCTGGAAGCGAGTAGTTGGGTGACTGTTAGGAGGAATAGAAATGTAAATAGGCAGTTAGAGCAGAGCACACCTGTGGCCATTCCCCTCAAAAATAAGTATACCGCTCTTAATACTTTTGTGTGGGATGACCTCCCGGGAGACTGCCATGGCAATCAGATTACAGGCACTGAGAATGGGTCCATGGTGCAGAAGTGAAAGAGTCAGAAGAAGGGAGCAGTAGTGATAGGGGATGCAATAGTGATGGGAACAGACAGGAGATTCTATGGACATGAAAGAGACTCCCAGATGATAGGTTGCCTGCCAGGTGCCAGGGTCAGGGACGTCTCAGATTGAGTCCACAACATTTTGGAGAGGGAGGGAGAGCATGTCTTGGTACATGTTGGTACCAATGACATAGGAAGGAAAAGCAGAGGTCCTGAAAAGAGAATTTAGAGATCTAGGTAGAAAACTGAGAAGCAGGACCTCCAGGGTAATAATTTCTGGATTGCTGTCTGTGCCATGCACCAGTGAGAGTAGAAACAGGATGATTTGGCAGATAAATATGTGGCTGAGAAGCCGGTACAAGGGGCGGGGCTTCAGGTTCTTGGATCATTGGGATCTCTTCTGGGGGAGGTATGACCTCTTCAAAAGTTACGGGTTGCACCTGAAACCGAGGGGTCCAATATTCTCGTGGGCAGGTTTGTTAGAGCTGTTGGGGATTTGGCAGGGGGGTGGGAACCAGAGTGATAGGACGAATAAGAAAGTAAAGATACTTTGCAGTTGGACTGTCAGGAAGGGCAGGCAGGTGATGGGACATAGTAACAGTCAACAGGGTAAGTATCAGTACATTAAGGATGCAAAAAAAAGGGTAGCAAATATGGTACTTAAAGTGTTGTATCTCAATGCGTGAAGTATAAGAAATAAGGTGGATGATCTTATTGCACTATTATGATGCTGTGGCCATCACTGAATTGTGGCTGAAGGATGATTGTAGTTGGAAGTTGAATGTCCAAGATTACACGTTGTATCAGAGGGATAGGAAGGTAGCAGAGGGTAGGTGTGGCTCTATTGGCAAAGAATGGCATCAAATCAGTAGAAAGATGTGACATAGGATAGGAAGATATTGAATCCCTGTGGGTTGAGTCAAGAAACTGCAAGGATAAAAGGACCCTGATGGCAGTTATATACAGGCCTCCCAACAGTGGCTGGGAGGTGTACCATAGATTGCAACAGGAAATAGAAAAGGCAAGTCAAAAGGGCAATGTTATGATAGTCATGAGAGATTTTAACATGCAGGTCAATTGGGAAAATCAGTTTGGTAATGGATCTCAAGAGAGTGAGTTTGTTGAATGCCTAAGAGATAGCTTTTTAGAGCAGTTTGTCATTGAGCCTACTAGGGGATCAGCTATATTGGATTGGGTGTTATGTAATGAACCAGAGGCCACTAGGGAGCTTAAGGTAAAAGAACCTTTAGGAACCAGTGATCACAATATGATTTGAGTTCAACTTGAAATTTAATAGGGAGATAGTAAAATCTGATGTAGCAGTATTTCAGTGGAGTAAGGGAAATTACAGTGGTATGAGAGAGGAGCTGGCCAAGGTAAACTGGAAGGAACTGCTAGAGGGATGTCACCAGAGCAGCAATGGCATGAGTTTCTGGGAAAAATGAGGAAGGTGCAGGACATATATATTCCAAAAAGGAAGAACTACTCAAATGGCAAAATAGTACAACTGTGGCTGACAAGGGAAGTCAAAGCTAATGCAAAAACAAACGAAGAAGGCATACAACAAAGCAAAAATTAGGGGGAAGATAGAGGATTGGGAAGTTTTTAAAAACCTACAGACAGCAACTAAAAGAATTAGAAGGGAAAAGATGAAATATGAAAGCAAACTAACAAATAAATCAAAGTTGATAGTAAAAGCTTTTTCAAGTATGTAAAAAATAAAAGAGAGATGAAAGTGGATATAGGACTGCTAGAAAGTGAGGCAGGAGAAATAATAATGGGGACAGATTAACTGAATGAATATTTTGCATCAGTCTTCACTGTGGAAGACACTAGCAGTGTGCCAGATGTTACAGTGTGTGAAGGAAGAGAAGTGGGTGCAGTTACTATTACAAGTGGGAAGGTGCTCAAAAAGCTGAAAGACCTAAAAGTACGTAAGTCACATAAGATTAACTGCACCCCAGGGTTTTGAAAGAAGTAGCATTAGAGATTGTGACAGTGTTAGAGATGATCTTTCAAAAATCATTGGACTCTGGCATGGTGCCAGAGGACTGGAAAATTGTAAATATCACTTCACTCTTTAAAAAAGGAGGAAGGCAGCAGAAAGGAAATTATAGACCAGTTAGCCTGACCTCAGTGGTTGGGAAGACGTTAAGAGTCAATTGTTAAGGATGAGGTGTTAAGAGTACTTGGTGACACCGGACAAGATAAAGTCAGCATGATTTCATAAAGGGAAAATCCTGCCCGGAATTCTTTGAGATTACAAGTAGGAAAAAGGGGATGCAGTGGATGTTGTATATTTGGACTTTCAGAAGGCCTTTGACAAGATGTTATACATGAGGCTGCTTACCAAGTTAAGAGCCCATGGTATTACAGGAAGGTTACTAACACGGTTAGAGTATTGGCTGGTTACAAGAAGCCAGCGAGTGGGAATAAAAGGATCCTTGTCTGGTTGGCTGCCAGTGACTAGAGGTGTTCCGTAGCGGTCAGTGTTGGGACCACTTCTTTTTATGCTGTATATAAATGATTTAGATGATGGAATAAATGGCTTTGTTGCCAAGTTTGCAGATGATATAAAAGTTGGTGGAGGGGCAGGTAGTGTTGAGGAAACAGGGAGAATGCAGAAGGACATAGATTAGAAGAATAGGCAAGAAAGTGGCAAATGAATATAATGTTGGAAAATGTATGGTCATGCACCTTGGTAGTAGAAATAAACTATTTTCTAAATGGGAAAAAGTCCAAAAATCTGAGATACAAAGGGACTTGGGAATCCTTGTGCAGAACATGCTAAAGGTTAACTTGCAGGCTGAGTTGGTGGGAATGAAGGCAAATGCAATGTTAGCATTCATTTCAAGAGGTCTAGAATACAAGAACAAGGATGTGATGCTGAGGCTTTATGAGGCACTGGTGAGGTCTCACCTTGAGTATTGTGTACAGTTTTAGGTTCCTCATCTTAGAAGAGATGTGCTGGCATTGGAGAGGTCCAGAGGAAGTCCACAAGAATGATTCCAGGAATGTAAGGGTTATCATATTAGGAACATTTTGACGGCTCTGGATCTGTACTCACTGGAATTTAGAAGGATGGTGGGGGGGGGGGGGGGGAGTGAGATCTGATTGAAGCCTTTTAAATATTGAAAGGCCTAGACAGAGTAGATGTGGAAAGGATGCTTCCCATGGTGGGAGCGTCTAGGACAAGAGGGCACACCCTCAGGATAGAGGGGTGTCTATTCAAAACAAAGATGCAGAGAAATTTCTTTAGCCAGGTGGTAAATTTATGGAATTTGTTGCCACGTGCAGCTGTGGAGGCCAGGTCATTGGGTTTATTTAAGGCAGAGATTGATACGTTCTTGATTGGACATGGCATCAACGGTTACGGGGAGAAGGCTGGGAAATGTGGTTGATGGGTCGAATGTCCTAATTCTGCTCGTCTTATATTCTTAACTCTACTAGTTCTGTTCAAGGATCATTGACCTAGACTGCAACCTTAACTTGTCTTTCTAAAGATGCTGCCTGATCTGCTGAGTTTTCCAGTTGAAATTTCTAATATCAGTATCTGCAAAATTTTGCTTTTGTATTATTGAGAATATGGAAAAGTGGAGCATACTACAGGCTCTTCAGCCAAACTTTTAACTTACTCCATGACCAATTTAACCCTTATTTGTTTCTCCACAGCTTGGAATATTCTCATTGAAGCAGCTTTGGGCTCCTTTCCTTGATCTGTCAACCACTTTTACTCTTGTTGGTTTCTATTTCACCAAGAAATAGAAAGATAGTGCAGAAATAGACCTGTCTGTCCACCAAGCCCACACTGACAATCAACCTACACTAATTCCGCATCCCCAGTTTTAATTTTTTTATTTGCTTTCTCTGCTTTTGTTGAGGTGTTGATCAAAGCCTAATTCTGCAGCCACATCTTTCCTCATGAATGACTATAACTCTGAGTAGTTTCTGTGGATTCAAGCTAAAACCCTACCCTTCAGATAGGTTCAAAGAGATACAACAGAAACAGGCCCTTCAGCCCAGAGTCCACACCAACCACATTTCAGCTTGATGTATAATTAGATATGTTGTAGTTCCCTCCAATCTCTCACAGTTGCTTCAACCTTCTTTGCAAGATCCATACGCAAGACTATTCTGGTACATCTTTCAATTGTTTCACCTTTTTGTTTGTCCCGATGTAAAGTCTTGGCCTGAAATGTCGACTGTATTTCTCTCCATTGATGTTGCCTGATCTGCTTAGTTTCTCCAGCATTTTGTGTGTGGTACTCTTGTCCCAAGGAACATCATTCCATCAGCTTTTGTCCAGGCTTTCCCACTTACAGATATCTTCCCTTGTCAGCCTGAGATTCACATGTAACACTTGCATTGCTGCATGTAGGAATTAAGCCTCTCACTCCAAAAGTGATATCAAGGATGTCCTAGTTCACACTTCCACCACACCCTCCAGTGCGATTGTTGCTTTTGTAAAAGAGCTACTTATTTCCCTACAAACATCAAAAATAATAGATTTTAACAACTTCTGAATTCTAATGATTCTTTGACCCTTTCATTATCAGCCCACTGGATTGATTCCTGCTGGCTCCTGGGTGAGCAATCCCATAAGGCCCACTCCCCAACTTTGTACTTTCCTGCAACTTGTTCTCATGGCCAAGTCTCCTTTGGTTATTTTACATCTTACTTGTCTTGGTGGGCAGAAGGGTCTATTTCTGCACTATACATCTTTCAATGACTATGAAATGGAAACCAACAAAACATAAAACTGAGTAGACTGAGTCTGCATCTCTGGGAACCTATATTTACATGTTGTCATTCCTACATAATATCATTAAATATTTCCAGGTTTCTTCCTCTTCCCATAACTGAGCTTTTATTTATAGAAGAATTCTATCAGTGACTTGCCTATGGGATAAGAGAGGCAATAAAGCACACTCTTGGCTTAAAGGCATCACAAACAGCTTTTGGAGATGTGTGCTTGATTCTGTTTTTGCTGAGTAACCTAATGTAGGTCATTTTGCTGGGTATGCAAAAAAAAAACCCAGCAGCTTGTGTGTGTGGGCTAACTGGAGCAGTACTCTTCCAGGACTTCCCTGAGTGGGGGTACCAGACGATCGCTTCCTTTTTCCAGTTTTGTGCAATAAGTCTTGCCTAGTGGGTGAGCCAAATCACATGGCTTTATGCCTGTGGAGTTTCCTTTCACCACCTTCCTCTCATAATAGATTTAGATTGCTTTGCAGTCCAACCCATCAGTGTAAATGCTGTCTCTCCTGCATCTATTCCACTGGATTGAATGGCAAACCCCAGAAGGTGGGGGTTCTGCCGACATTGCAGGCAGGCTTTCACTGGCTGCTGGTAGCCAACCACCAGGATCGTACAGTTCAAATTTTTGATTCACATTCACTTAGCTGTTGGATGCCTTTAACAGATATTTTAATCATTTCTCCACTGCAACTTCTGTAAGTTTGAGGTTAAAGCATGGTGTTTTCCTTTAGGATGCTTGGAGCTCCTTGAGCTGGTGCCTTCAAAGTCCCTGCCAAAGCCCTTCCAGGATCGCACATAGGTTGTCTTCTTCAGCAGTTTCAGAGAAAACATTTCCTCCTTCATAAAGTTAGAACAGGGGACAATCACTGATTGCAAAGTTGTTGGGTTATTAAAGTTTGTTTAATATAATTAAACACTAAAGAGTTGTTGCTTCTTCACATGCAATGAAAAGTTGAATGATTTTCATGCTGGATGTTAAATTACTTACCCCGGTATATAAATTTAGATTAGATTAGATTCAACTCTATTGTCTTTGTGCCGAGTACAGATACAAAGCCAATGTAAAATGCAATTAGCATCTAACCAGAAGTGCAAAAGAGTAGTATTATTTACAAAATAACTGCAAATAAAAAAGTGCTACAGCATACAAACATAAAAGTACTGAGTCAGTCCAATATGGGTGCAATACTGCTTAGTGCTGTGATGTGAGGTACAGCAGGGTCACAGCCTCAGGGAAGAAGCTCTTCCTGTGCCTGCTGGTGCAGGAGCGGTGGCTCCTGTAGCGCCCACTGGATGGAAGGAGAGTTAAAAAGTCCACGGCTAAGGTGAGATGCATCCTTGATAATGCTTTTCTTCCTGCCCAGGCAGTACAGGTGGCTGGGTGGAGTGTTGGGAGATTGTTTGAGGGAGGTAGGTTTTTTTTTACATGGAGAATAGTCGCTGCTTGGAATGCACTGCTGGGAGGGAGTAGTCGTTGAGACTGATACATTATGGACAATCTAAGATAGACACATAGATAAAAGAAAAATGGAAGGTTATGGGCTATGTTGGAGGGAAGGGTTAGATTAATGTTTATACAGGTTGGCACAACATGGGCCAAAGGGCTTGTACTATTCCGTAACATATTTTGGGATGTCAAATACTGCCAGAATATATTAGTTGATGGTAGGCACCTTAGGAGTGTTGATGTACAGAGACACTTTGCTGAAAACCTTGATGGAGAGAATAAGTGTAGACATTCAGCATGCTTGCCTTCATAGGTGTGGCAATGAACATGAGAACTGCAATGTCATGTTGTAAACCTACCAATAGAAAGTGAAAGAAGAGATTCAGCAGGATGGAAATGGAACAGAAGGTTTTAATTATTAAGGAGAGACTAGATATACTGGGTTTGTTCATGCTAGAGGTTGAGATGATCTCATAAGGTTTATAAGTTGTTTGAGGGGCATAATTAAAATATTGCAAAATAATGAGCAAGGTTGTGGTTGGTACAAGTTTTTGAAGGCATTGTCATTTAACAAAGTATAAAAAAAATTGCAGAACAATGGATTAAAAAGGGATTGGCTTAAAATAAACTGCTTATTTGGGAAAAATACTCCCAACTGTATAGTTGCCTCTCAACTGTCAAAAACCATTCTCCATTTTTCACTGAATCTTACAAATTTCCCATAATTGTTTAAATTTAACTCAAAAATTATTATGAAGTAGGAAACATAACCTCAGAATTAGAAAGCTTATGAGATAAAAGGGAGTTACTTGGTCAATGTCAGCTGGGTGAAAGACTACTGTCCAGCCAACTCTTATCATTACTCCTTGCCTTTTAGGACTCAGTCTGCATTACTGATCTTCAATTCCACATCAACGTGTGTTTTGTCTCCGCCATCCTCTCATGTCTACCACCCTTAGTGATAATATTCTCTCCTCCCCTCTAATCTTTTCATTAATTACTTGAGATTTATGTCATCTCTTCTTCCAGCACCACAGCCCCCACAGATCAAAATCAAAAAAGTCAAATTCAACCCACTATGATTCAATGTTGTAAAACAATAAAACAAAAACTTCTGGGGGGGGGGGGAATATTTTATATAGCCACTGTAATCTGGGAATTCACAAATATAAACCCTTCCTGGAAGTCAAGGGAACACACACAGCTGAGTAAACAGAAAGATAAAAATCTTATTATTCATCATTTCCAATTTCTTTTACTTTTATTTCTAAATTTTTTCCCCAATGTCACAAACTTGGAATCAGTAGTTACAATTGACATTAATTTAAAGAGCTAAAAGTCATAAATAAAAAAGTAAACAAACCAAACATGCCCCTCTACCTCCTGTCAACTTATGGTCTGGAACAGCAGACAAACTGCCATTTACTCTTGAAAGCTTGGGTATCCTAATTACGGAAACACCAAATTGAACATTGTTTTGGGGCAACAATAGAGGCAGCCTGGTCAGACTTAGATCTTGATATTTAGTCCAAAATGTCAACATTACATTTTAGAGTAGCGTAGTTATTGTCAATAAACATCAAATTATAAATCAGCACATTTTCTTTTACAAAGGTACTTCTGTTGCTATTTACTACTTTGCATAAACTAAGACTGTGGGTTGAGCCCCATTCAGGACTTTGGCTTGCAAATAAACTAGGCATTACTAGTAGAGTTGTTATCTTTTGGATGGAGCATCAAATCAAAGTAATCAATGTAAAAGATCTCATGCCACTGTTTGAAAAAGATCAAGGGAGATGATATGCAGGTCAATTTCTATCCCTCAGCCTATGACCTCGAAAACAAATTACAAATTAGCCGATTATTAGCTCTGTTTGTCAAACTGGTGGACATGTTTAAATTACCATAGTGACTAGCATCAGAATCAGGTTTATTATCACTGGCATGTAACGTGAAATTTGGTAACTTTAGGAATAAAGCAATTTTGGATATCTAAAAACCATTAAAAGCCTTTTTTAAAGAAAAACTAAGATAGATAACCATAAGATAACAGTTTTATATTAGCAACAGACATACATTAAAAATTTGCATGTAGTAAGTATTTAAAGTGTTTTAATGGCATTAAATATACACAACCTATGAAAAATGTAAAATATTTGACTATTTTTGTGAAATGCAGTTTTAACAATATAAATAACATTGTCCAGCATTATATTCAAAAGTATCTCAACATTAAAACATTGTTCTCAACAACAAACTCTTTTCAAGTACAAAATTGCAGCAATTTCAGTTGCCTGCTTAAGATGGAGTCAGATGTTTAAAGTTTATAGTACCTAACCACATCATATTTAATGGTTTATAAAACTTGGCAAGGTGGTTGTGTTTTTCTTCATTAGGTTTTTGAAAATATGCAGGTGTGAAAATGAGGGCAGAATTATTGTGCAAGACTGCCAATCTAATACATCCACAATACCTAAGCCCACACATTCAGGATTCCCATCTAAGCATGTCATGAGCTTCTGGAGGCATCTGGTTTTATGAACAAAAAATTTTACATTTGCTATACAGAATTCATAAAACAATGTTTTATATAGTACATATTTACATGGAAAATAGCATTACATAATAGCATTTCAAAATTTTGTACACAAAAACTTAAAGGTTGAAAAACAATGATATAATGTAACTCAAATATTTCTGTACTTTAAATATGGCTGGAAGCAAGGAATTCAGAATGGAGGTCTTGAAAGGTAGTAAATTAAGAATTCCTTGTGCTCTTTAAGGTAGCATCATGAACTGTATTTGAAATCGTGTAGCTAAATGACTTACTCAGATGTACCAACAGTTAAGCTTGAAAAGATTACTAAGTGATATTGAGAGTGGTTATTCAGTAAAATGACTATTACCTTGCCTATTGGATGAGAATATGAACATTTCCTTTGGGATGCCTGGCACAAGTTGAAGTAGTCAGCCTTGCTCCAGCAGCACAATTAATATTGGGGACCTTCAAAGAATTTAACTCCAATATTTACGTGCTGCTAAGGCATTACTGACATCAGAAAGTTACAGTTGATGTCAACGGATAGTTTATGAAGAGATCAAGACGATACTCTAATGAACTTGCTGGATTATGCTCCCATGTTCATGTGGCAGCACAATATGGCCTGCATCTCCATACAACTCACAAACCATTATGTGCTGCTATATCACCACGGGATCCCTGAAGTTGTGAACTAAATCTTAAGAACTACAGGCCACCCCTGAGCTAAAAAGGCCTGCCTTATGGACACCTTTACATATGAATGAGCTCCTGTATTATATTCAAAAGATTTTTATATAGATATATTCATTCCCATGAAAGAACTAGGTTTCCCCCTTCTTTCCACAGTTACTGATTGTTCTTTAAGAGTCTTATGTGCTTTTGACACTGTTCATTACATACTCCAGAGGTATTGTTACCATAATCAAGTGATTAGCAGATTTTATGGCTTAAGGGTAAAATCAACTTGGATGTCTGTAAAAATGGAACCCATTTGTACCCAGGGAAGGCCTGTATTAAATATAGTTGGAAATAGGATCCATTGAAATATTGTGCAATCATTCAAATTTAAAGTCTTTACAGGTCATACACATTTAATTACAAGGATCCGTTTATAAAACTAGGGATACAAAACCAGCAATGATTAGAATACATTCCTCATGAAGTTAAATTACATCATTTATTAGGCCTACTCCTATCAACCTGCAAAATTCCATATGCAATGTGTAGTTTATTGAAATATTGTTCAGCTTAATAAAAAAAAATTCCTATACCTTAAATTTATCACAATTCTGAAAATTAAATTTGAGAATAAAAGGCAAATGATGCATAATATCTAAGCTAGTTAACATCAAAAACAGATTAACTGATCCCAGCAGAAACTGTCTTTTTCAGGATTTGTTTTATTACAAATTATTTTGCATCTTGAACAAAACAGCAGAGAAAAAAATTACCTTACACAAAGGAATTCACTTCCAAACAGGAAATATTTCACATACAAATCAGTAGAAGCAGAGTGATATAATGTAGTACCTTCACTTCAAATTAATGGACTGATTCAATCCAGACAAGTTGCTTGCTGTTTCATGTTTAGAAAGCCTCAAGCCAAATTTTAATGGTCAGAACTAAAGCAGGGAAATCCTCAAATTAGTACAAAGTTCGTAAATACACTCAGACCAAAACAGCACATTGCTTTGAGAAATGATAAATTATCAAGATTGCAATGTGATACTATTCCATCATGGTTTAAGTTGGTGGATAACACACAAGGATGCTAGAAATAAAAGCAGGCGCAGGCCACATGGCTCCTCATGTCGATGTTACCATCAAGTGCCCTGATCAGCTGCATCGTCATCTGATATGGGAATTGTAAGACATCTGACCACAAGTCCCTACAAAGGATTGAAAGGAATGCTGAGAGAATCATCAGGGTCTCTTCCATCTATCAGAGATATTCATCAGGAATGCTGCATTGTCAATGAAACAAATCATCTGTCCCACAATCTTTGACCCCTGCCATCAGGCAGGAGGTACCACAGCATTAGGTCAAGAACTGTTGGTCTGGGAAACAGATTTTCCCCCAGGTTGTAAGGCTACTGAACTTCTTGCCAGCCCCAGGTCTCATCACGCATTAAGGACCAATTATATTGTTTACTCTTTAAAGTTGTGTCATGTGCATCTGATTAATTGTTAATTTTCTAGTGATTATATTACTTCATGCATTGTGTAAGAACCAAATGTACTGTGTTGTGCAGCTCAGTGCAGAGGAACATTGTTTCATTTGATGGTATACATGTATATAGTTGAATGACAATAAACCAAACTTGAATGTCTACTGTCTTTCTGATAAGATCACAGTGGATCTTTCAGCCAAGTCCTATTTTCCTGCACTAAATCTACATCTCTAGGTCCTCAATATTTAAAAGTCTACTGATTTTAGTCTTAAACATACAAAACAATTAAGCCACCCCAGCCCTCTTGGCAAGTTAATTTAAAAAAAACAAAATCACTACCATCTGGATGAAGATTCTCATTTTTGTTCTGAATGGTTAACCAATTATTTTGAAATTACAATACCTAGCTCTGAACAGACAATGGGAGGATCAAATCTTCATCTATACTGTTAAAACTCCACACAAAAGTAATCCATTTCATTATAATCACCTTTTGTTCCAAGCTGTGGAAGCAAAGGCCCAGTTGCTTAATATCTTCTCCAATAACAAACATGCCACTCAAAAATCAACTCCTACTGACAGTATATTTTTCTTACATTACAAGAGACCTGTACTTAACACTCCAGATACAGTCCCACACTACACAAGGATTGTGCAAAAGGTCCAATATATAATTTGTCTTTCTAAATATTAGCTGCACTTACATATTACCCTTTGGCTGTTCATGTCAAGTACTTCCAAGTTTTTCTGAACATCAAAGTGTTTCAATCTCTCATCACTGAAAAATTACTCTGCCTTTCTATACAGTAGTGGATGTCCTATGTTTTCCCCACATTGTGTTCCATCTGAAATATTTAATTCAAGGGTACTCCAGTACAAACAGAAGGTACACAACATGAGAAGGGTATTTCATTATTCATATTTCACTTAAAATGCACCAAAAACATAGTCCACTCACGCAAGCAATTTTGATTGTAAACTATTATTGTAATTACATTTTAACGATAATGTTGCATTGGTCTTTACTGATGGGCATTCATGATGGACAGGTGTACAAGTGGAAGAGGATCTCTTCAGGTCAGAATATCAGGAATTCAAAATAGTGGTCATTAGGTTTTAGCAGTTAACACTCATGGGGAGAGGACGAGAGAACAAGAGCACATCCAATTAAAGCAGCAATTTTAGTTTACATTTTATTAAGCTGGTGGTCACATTGAATCCATTCTGTATTTTTGGTCCCTGGTTCAACTTACTGTAGCAGTTGTCATTATGCAGCTATGAAGGCGAAGTTGTATTTTCCAACACTCCTGGGGCCATTTTTACATTTAAAACTGGCTTTCCCTGCAAACCAAGGAGAGAAAGCAAAATCAGTAGAGTTTTTGGACTAAAGTCCTAACTAAAGTGAACATTTTGCAAAAAAAAAAATGCAATATGCATATTTCATTGAATTTCTGCACCTCTAATCCCAACCTGAGAACCGCAAAACAGAAACACCACTACATAATTACAGCACAAACACGAGGAAATCTGCAGATGCTGGAAATTCAAGCAACACACACAAAAAGCTGGTGGAACGCAGTAGGCCAGGCACAATCTATACGAAGAAGTACAGTTGATGTTTCGGGCCGAGACCCTTCGTCAGGACTAACTGAAAGAAAAGATAGTAAGAGATTTGAGAGGGGGAGGGGGAAATCTGAAATGATAGCAGACAGGAGGGAGACGGATAAAGCTAAGAGCTGGAAAGGTGATTGGCAAAAGGGATACACAGCTGGAGAAAGGAAAGGATCATGGGACAGGAGGCCTGGGGAGAAAGAAAGGGGGAGGGGAGCACCAGAGGGAGATGGAGAACAGGCAAGGAGTGATTGTGAGAGGGGCAGAGAGAGGAAAAAAAGGAGAGGTGGGGGAGAAGAGGGAATAATAAATAAGGGATGGGTAAGAAGGGGAGGGGAGCATTAATGGAAGTTAGAGAAATCAATGTTCATGCCATCAGGTTGGAGGCTACCCAGTTGGAATACAAGGTGTTGTTCTTCCAACCTGAGTGTGTCTTCATCTTGACAGTAGAGGAGGCAATGGATAGGCATATCAGAATGGGAATGGGATGTGGAATTAAAATGTGTGGCCACTGGGAGGTCCTGCTTTCTCTGGTGGACAGAGCGCAGGTGTTCAGCAAAATAGCTTCCCAGTCTGCGTCGGGTCTTACCAATATACAGAAGGACTGTCTGGGGTCCTGAATGGTGGTGAGGAAGGAAGTGTAAGGGCAGGTGTAGCACTTGTTCCTCTTACAAAGATAAGTGCCAGGAGGGAGATCAGTGGGAAGGGATGGGTGGGACGAATGGACAAGGGAGTCGCATAGGGAGCGATCCCTGCGGAAAGCAGGGGGGGGGGGGTAGGGAAAGATGTGCTTGGTAGTGGGATTCCGTTGGAGGTGGCAGAAATTAGAGAATTATATGTTGAACCCAGAGGCTGGTGGGGTGGTTAGGCGAGGATAAGGGGAACCCTATGCAGAGTGGGATAGGAGATGGAGTGGGATATCCTAGGAGATGTCTTCCTTTTTTAAAGAAAGGGGCTTCCCTTCCTGCACCATCAACTCTGCTCTCAAACTCATCTCTCCCATTTCATGCACATCTGCTCTCACCCGTTCCATCCGTCACCCCACTTGGGATAGGGTTTCCCTTGTCCTCACCTACAACCCCACCAGCCTCTGGGTCCAACATATAATTCTCCGTAACTTCCTCTCCCCCCAATTTTTTCCTCTCTGCCCCGCTCACAATCACTCCTTGCCTGCTCTCCATCTCCCTCTGGTGCTCCCCACACCTTTCTTTCTCCCCAGGCCTCCTGTCTCATAATCCTTTCCCTTCTCTTGCTCTGTATCCCTTTTGCCAATCAACTTTCCAGCTACGTTTTATCCCTTCCCCTCCTGTCTTCTCCTATCATTTCAGATTTCCCCCTACCCCTCTCAAATCTCTTACTATCTTTTCTTTCAGTTAGTCCTGACGAAGGGTCTCGGCCCAAAACGTCGACTGTACTTCTTCCTATAGATGCTGCTTGGCCTGCTGCGTTCCATCAGCATTTTGTGCATGTTACATTATTACAGGGTTTACAATCCATATACCAGCATGATGGTGTAGTAGTAAGCACAGAGCCAGTGTATCAATCCTCACTGCTGCCTCCCCATGACCACCTGTGTTTCACCCAGGTGCTCCAGTATTCTCCCATCATTCCTTGCTGGTTAGCAAATTAATGGGTCATTGTAAATTGTCTCGTGATTAGGCCAGGGTCAAGTAAGTGGGTTTCTGGGTGGCACCTTTCATTAGCCTGCAAGGAGCTGATGGTATCTCTAAAATAAAATGCATCAGATTTTTGGGACCATCCAACCCCTTAAGCACGAATCATCTCAAGCTGATCCAGAGTATGGTAGGATTATAATTTACGTTGCTGGAGAAATGCAGCAAATTCAAATAGACAGAATGCATACTTAAGTTTTCTATGAACATAACATCTTTATTTTTGATTTGAAAACCACATGCTTAGACTAATGGCAAAGGGGGAAAAAGGGACAGAGATAAAATAAAAGGGGTAGAGATGAAATAAAAGGCTGCAGATAAATAATTGCAAGAGCCGGCAAACCAAACAGAGTTAACTTCCCAGCTTTTCTACAATGAGCCTGGCAATTAAGATGTAGCAATTTTTCCAGAGGCGGTTTTGAGAAAGCAAATTGTTACAGCAGTGGGAATACAATTCTCACCACCTAATTTTAAAGCAATTTACAAGTTAAAACTTTAAACACATATCCAATGCAAGCATTGATATCAAGTTATTTGTTACCTTAAAGGGGAACAGCAAGAGGATGTTTGAAAATCAATGTTTTGCATGAACAAAATGTTACAAATTTTTAAAATTGCAGAAAATAAGCAGTTGCATGATCTTAAATATTATCCTACTCAATGTTGGATATTGATATTACAGAATGCAGTTTAGAAGTTTTGAGCCAAATACAGTTGAATACTTGTTCATAAACCAACTACACTGATTGAAAATACACAGCATCTGCACAACTTTGGAAATACACAGGTCAGACAGCAACTATGCTGTGAGAAAGATTTGTTTCAGGATGAAGATATTTGGTCAGATCTGAGTAAATTTAGAAAGATTAATGCTTAAAGTTGCATAAAAGCAGAGTAAGGAAAAACAGGGTGCAGTCCAAGAGAAGATGAATGACACAGACCAACAATGTCAGAGAGGGTGAAGATGGTTTGTTAGTGGCAGCTGATCTCTATAAAAGTGGAATTAGAATAAAACATGAGAAATAAAGAACCGCATGCTAGAACAGAGAGAACCAAACAGCAACTGCAGAGAATATGAAATAAAGAGGAATGCAGGTAAACCTCAGAATGTCAGATAGCATCTATCGAGAAAGAAAAACTGAGTTATATCAGAATTGGCCAAAGATTTAAAGCAAAAGCAAAGAACTGCAGATACAAGGTCTAAACTATAAACATAATCCAATGAGGTAGAATAGAGAACTTCTATGAACTACATTGTACATGATTAAATCCAGATACAATCTATCCCTGCATTCTGGGGAAATGCCGTCCTTATTGACCTAAAAATTCAGATAAGATATTGGGAACAAGTACTGTTCAATGCAAAATATTTGATTTCAACTAGTTTTTTGAAATATTATATGTCCTGCAATGCCAACCTGTACACCTGCTCTTTAATGCAAATATTTAATCAATCATCATCAGCAACTTAATGTACAAAATCACTGACACAATCAAGATATGCGATCTAAGTGACTTTGACCATTGGTGCCAGATGGGGTGATTTGAAAATCTAGAAACTGCTGATCTCCTGGGATTTCAGCACACACCAGTCTCTGGTTTACAGAAAATGGTGCAGAAAAACAAAAAAAAAACCCACAAATATCCAGTGAGCAGCAGTTCTGTACGTGAAAATGTCTTGTTAATGAAGGGGGGTGGATTTGGATGGAGGCATGTACATATATACACACACAAAATCCTCCTACATGCTACTTCATTACCACCTTCCATTTGGCCAACAAGTGATGTCACCAGCACAATTAAATAACACATTGGAGCTGTACTTCACCTCACAATCTTAAGTATAAGTAAGGCAGAGGCCAAGTACACAGCCCTGTGGTCCCCCTGTGCTGATGGTGAGTGTGGAGATGTTGTTGTCTATTTGTACTAACTGAGGGTGGGGGTGGTCTGCCAGTGAAGAAATTGAGGAACCAGTTGCACAGGGAGGTCCTAAGGCACAGATCTTTGATCTTAATTATAAATTGAGGGGATGGTAGTGTTGAACTATAGTTAATGATGAAAAGATTCTTGATATATGCATCTTCATTATCCAGGTGTTCCAGAGCAGTGAAGAGCCAATGAAATGGCATCTGCTGTTGCCCTATTGTGATCATGTAAATACCTCTTGATTTTTACCTGCTTTTATTTTTTTTTCAGGCTATTCCCTTTTTCATTGCAATTCATTCTAATCAATATCATCATTCATGCTCTTCGTCTTTCCTAAACACAACCTTTAAAGTTATAACCATATAACAATTACAGCACGGCCCTTCTAGTCCGTGCTGAATGCTTACTCTCACTTAGTCCCACCGACCTGCAATCAGCCCATAACCCTCCATTCCTTTCCTGTCCATATACCTATCCAATTTTACTTTAAATGACAATACCAAACCTGCCTCTACCACTTCTACTGGAAACTCATTCCACACAGCTACCACTCTGAGTAAAGAAATTCCCCCTCGTGTTACCCTTAAACTTTTGCCCCCTAATTCTCAACTCATGTCCTCTTGTTTGAATCTCCCCTACTCTCAATGGAAAAAGCCTATCCACGTCAACTCTATCCATCCCCCTCATAATTTTAAATACCTCTATCAAATCCCCCCTCAACCTTCTATGCTCCAAAGAATAAAGACCTAACTTGTTCAACCTCTCTCTGTAATTTAGGTGCTGAAACCCAGGTAACATTCTAGTAAATCTCTTCTGTACTCTCTCTATTTTGTTGACATCTTTCCTGTAATTTGGTGACCAGAACTGTACACAATTCTCCAAATTTGGCCTTACTGATGCCTTGTACAATTTTAACATTACATCCCAACTCCTATACTCAGTGCTCTGATTTATAAAGGTCAGCATACCAAAAGCTTTCTTCACCACCCTATCCACATGAGATTCCACCTTCAGGGAACTATGCACCATGATTCCTAAATCACTCTGTCCTACTGCATTCTTCAATGCCCTACCATTTACCATGTATGTCCTATTTTGATTATTCCTACCAAGATGTAGCACCTCACACTTATCAGCATCAGCAATACACCAATCCTCCTGCACCATCCCCGTTTCTAATGACATTTGACATATTTCTGTCAGAGCCCCTGCTATTTCTACACCAACTTCCCTCAAGGTCCTAGGGAATATCCTGTAGGGACGCAGAGATTAATTCACTTTTATATTCCTTAAAAGTGCCAGCACTTCCTCCTCTTTAATCGTCATAGTTTCCATAACTTCTCTACTTGTTTCCCTTACCTTACACAATTCAATATCCTTCTCCTTAGTGAATACCGAAGAAGAAATTGTTCAAAATCTCCCCCATCTCTACTGGCTCCACACATAGCTGTCCACTCTGATTCTCTAAGGGACCAATTTTATCCCTCACTATCTATTTGCTATTAATATAGCTGTAGAAAGCCTTTGGATTTATTTTCACCTTACTTGCCAAAGCAACCTCATATCTTCTTTCAGCTTTTCAAATTTTTCTTAAGATTCTTTTTACATTCTTTATATTCCTCGAGCACCTCACTTACTCCATGCTGCCTATATTTACTGTAGATCTCTCTCTTTTTCCTAACCAAGTTTCCAATAACCCTTGAAAACTATGGCTCTCTCAAACTTTTAACTTTCCTTTCAACCTAACAGGAACATAAAGATTCTGTACCCTCAAAATTTCTCCTTTAAATGACTTCCATTTCTCTATTACATCCTTCCCATAAAACAAATTGTCCCAATCCACTCCTTCTAAATCCTTTCACACCTCCTCAAAGTTAGCCTTTCTCCAATCAAAAATCTCAACCCTGGGTCCAGTCCTATCCTCCATAATTATATTGAAACTAATGGCATTGTGATCACTGGACTTTTGACTGATCACAAAGTTGCATCATACTGTGGGTATCATGATAATGTACAGTTAGCGCGATGCTTTTACAGCTTGAGGCAGGGTTCAATTAAGTCATCTTAAAGTAGTTTGTATGTTCCTCCCCATGGGTGTGTGAGATTCCTCCAACATTCCAAAGATGTACTGGTTAGTAGGTTAACTAGCCTGCGATTAGGCTAGGGTTAAATAGGTGGTGCAGCTCATTGAGCCAGAACAGCCTGTTCCATGCTGTATCCCTAAAATAAATAAAAAGAACCTCACATGGTTAATTGCATTTGCAGCTCACCAACCTCATTGAGTACATTTACAGGCAAATAGAAGTGTGCTTCTTGTTCTTTGCATTCTATTTGTTCGGTTCTCTGTTCTGGCTGCTATTTCTCTTTAATCCAAGCACAATGCACCCTAATTTTAATGAGCAAATTCAACAGATCCTCTTGTGCAAAGATATAGACAGATACTGCATGGATGAGTGTGGCGGGTAACGTCAGCTAATACAATTCTGATATTGGGAAAAAGGGCAAACATGTCAATAAAATATGAAAATGCAATTTTTCAGGCCGTTTTTCCCACCTGATTTACACTGGGTAAAATTAAATTGGAACACATAGCACCTAAAAACAGGCACATCATCTAATTTTTAGACTAGAATCCTTCCTTTGGATATTTTTGATACAGTGGTGCGACACAGCCTGACCACGTTGTTTATAAGTGTCTCCTGCTATACATTATTGCAAAGAAATGTAATATCAGTACTCCCATGAGGTTAAAGATGGCTATATTAGGATTGTTTACTGGTTTTTCTAGTTTACTTTTTGGGCAGGGAGATAAAGTAAACAGTAAAAATAGCATCTTGATAAAATTGGACTTTAATGCTGTATTGAAGTCAAAAAATCCTGAAATGCAAAACATAATGTAAACATCCTGGTTTGTGGGTACTTTTACATTTTATATTAAACAAAATGAATATAAAGACAAAAATCTGCAGTATGATTTTAAGTATGAGTTCTGTACTTATACCATTTCTCCTCTCAACTACTAGATCAAGAAATAATTGAAATCATCCTTCATTGGTTTGCTATTTGTGAAGTAAAGTTAGTTGCCAAGTTTATCTACATTACAGTGGTCTGTCTAAAAATAATTTAGTCATTGCAAAATAATTGGGAAATTACTCTAAAGAAATATTAACTTGCAATACTGCACAGAGAACAAAATACTGTGCTAATTATATATAGTTTTGTGACTGAGGAATAAGAATTTAACCAAATTTAAAATCCCTGCTCAGCTTTATTCTTCTTAACTAGGATTCATTTTTGCTTTATCCGTCTTGTACACAGTAATTGATTAGTGCAAATAATCTAATATCACTGCAAGTTCCGTTTCAAGAAAAGCAGTTCCTACTGCTACAAGTAACCTAGAGTTCGAATCTTGCATCGTGTAGTTAGCCAATACCTGTAGTATTATCTAACCAAATTTTGTGCATACAAGGTTTAGCTCTTGTTGTCAAGAGTAATTCAGTGATGAGTAGTTCCCTGTTGATCACAATAGCACATTTACTGGCCATTTGTTCTAAATGTAGGGCTCTAGCCCTAAAAGTTCACCTGTTCACTAAGCCATAGATAACTGGAACTAGGAAGTATAAAGCAGCACTACTGGAAGCTTTCTCTGCTGAAATGCATAATTAAATGCAAGGAAGAGAGCTCTTTTGTACGCATTTTATTTATTTTTCTTATTACATAGAAGGGTTTTTTCCTATCAAACAGAAATCCCACGAATCCCATTTCCTGTCTTATTTCCCATCTCATGCTCAATTCTCCTACCATGGACCTATCTAGGTCTAATTTACAGCATCAATTAATCTCCCAACTACCATGGATACATTTGCTCATCATTGTGAACCCAGTAGAAAGGAGAAGATAACCTGCTGAAGTGTCTCAGCTGAAACATTGACTGTACTCTTTTCCATAGATGCTGCCTGGCCTGCTGAGTTCCTCCAGCATTTAGAGTGGGTTGCTTGAATTTCCAGCACCAGATTTTCTCTTGTTTGAAATAGAAGATAGTCTTTATTGTTTGGAGATCACACATCTGTCACCAGTGTTAAAAAACCTTCATTTCCAGATATACTGATACTCTCTCCTGGGTGTCTGTGTAGGGAAGAATCCTACACTGACATGTTTCTCAGAGAGCCACTAATGAAGTTTCAAAAACAAAAAGATGCAAGTAGATTTCAATTGTAAAACGTTGAATGAGTGATAAGGAACAAATTATATCAGTCCAGATTTGCTCTACACAGTAAAATGTCTGATGCATGCCTGCAGTGCAAGAAATTACTAGGCTTTCCCAAATTGTGCACATAATGAAAAAAATGCCAAGGCATGAAAAATCACTTACACCTGCAAATGTAACATGCAATCTAATTTTAGGCAAGTGGATCTATACTACCACAGTTGAAATTAATACAATAAGCATCACCTCTAATTTATCCATTATCAAAATTTAATATTGTCTTCAACTGTAAACTGTTACACAATCCCCAATGAAAATTTACAGGAGATTGGGTGCTTAAGCAGCTATTCAGTAGGGAGTTAGAGTTAACACATATTTAACTCTAACTTTCTACTGAACAGCTGCTTAAGCACACCATCACCTATGATTTTTCATTGAGGATTGTTACGGACGGGGGGGGGGGGGGGTGGGACGGGGAGACAGACACACACACACGTATGTACTGGATTAGTATCCAAATGTCTGTTCTTTTAACTGAAACAAATTCAAACTGCGTTATGAAAGCAGGGATATTTAAATAGTTAAATAATCTGAAGTAAGCAACTAGCACTAGTTATAGACTACAAAACTACAGGATTGTCATAAAGTACCATCTGGCCCACTAGGGAGCCTTAGGAAAGAAATCTGCCATCGATACGCAGCCTGGGTTTATTTGACTCTACACCTACGATAATATGGTTGATTCTTAATTGTCTTTTAAAATGGTCCAACACACAAAGCTCCTTTACATATATCTGAGTTGAACACATTGTCATGAGGAAAATCTCTGTTCTAAAAAGGTACTATATTCAATCATTTTACCATCATCCCATTTCTAGAGGTACTAGATCAGGGGTGGGCAAACTTTCTGACTTGTGGACCACAAAAGCCACAAAGGGTTCTAAAATTTGACAGGGGCAGATGGACGAAGTGTTTTGGTAATACACCTCATAAGAGAAAATAAAACATCATGGGATATGTAGAAAACATGTGCTTTAATTTCAATTGAAAATGAACAAATGCATTACAACAAAATATCTGTCTTTGAAGTCCCATGGTATTTAGCTATTTATTGAAATGACTTTTAAAACACTGAAAATTAAATGAATAAAATACAGCTTTTTTTAATAGTAACAGTTATTATTTTAAAGCACTGAAAATTCTGTTATCCTTCAAGATATTATCATCATCACTCTCCTCCTGACTGTCTTTATTTCAAAAACGGTAGGAGATGCAGGTCTACTTGTCCTGCTCCTTCTTATTCAATTGTCCCCTGTGCCAAAACTCAACAATGACCAGCACAAGGACAGAACAGTGACAGCGCGCCAGTATGCGGTGTGCGTTATTTGATCTGGAGCGCATTTTTTATTTTGAGAACGTACGTGCACCTGCGCACTACTCATGTCCATCACTTAACAGAAATGACATGTAACATGTAAGGCTTATTGAAAAAATATTTTCAAATGCATTTTTTTACATAACACAACAAAGAAACTTATTTTTAATTTCAGTGGGAACAGTGTTGTTGGTCTCCCTTTTTAGCCAGCGCATCAAAGTCTGGATTTAGTTTTGTTGTGGCGATTTCTCAGGATGGATCTGAGGTGTTGGTCAGTTAACTTGGATCTGTGGCTGGCTTTGTTGATGTTCATGACGCTGAACGCTTGTTCACACAAATAGGTAGAGCCGAACAAAGAGTAAAGCGCAAATGTGGAGTAATACGCTGCACCTCAACAAAGGTCAATGTATATAGAGTGCGTCATCTATTGGGAAAACGCCAGAATTGCGGGGAAAAAACGTTAACAAGGTTTATTAATATAATTTCATCAAGTTCCGCGGGCCGGATTAAAAAGCTTAACGGGCCGCATATGGCCCCCGGGCCGTAGTTTGCCCATTCCTGTACTAGATCCAATTCATTTGACTATTCTCCCATTGCAGTGTATCATTTTTTCTTAAACTTGTGATTTGCCTCAACTACTCCTCTGTTCATGATTGACTGTTCATTCCACCATGGCTAACATGTCAGTCTCCATATCTAATGGACAATTCTCCACAATTTCCTCCATCTCCAACACCATGTCACCACCAGGCTCCTCTTCACTACAGCTCTCAGGCTTCCAAAAGGACTATTCAGTTTTGATTCACATCTAGTAACACTTACTTTCCTCCTCCCAGAACCTTCACATAAAATACAATCCTTTTACTACTACTATTCTCATGAAACAGGGACACAAATAATCCATCCAGAAGAAGCAGCAGCAATTCACTCAATTTCCAATTTACGAGATTCCAGACTGAAATCCATTTTAAAAGATATGGACGATAATTTTAAGTAGTTTACAGATTAATATTTCAAATGTAGAAAATGCATTTTAGAAAAAAGTTGCACTTGCACAGCACTAAACCTTGTAGTCAAACACTACAACAGAATTTAAACAGGCTCTAGTGTTTTATTTTAATATGCACATTGCTGACAACATCTCAAAGAGCATAATTCTGGTGTTTTTTCAATCATGGAAAAAAGTTATAGCTCATTTCCAACTGTGTGGTTATAATGGGATTACCAATCTCCTTCTCAATATATCCGCAGAACATTTCACTATATGAGTCTATACATTCAGGGTACTTTCTTTCAACATTAACATGTCCCATAGCTCAATGACAAATTTCAGACACACAATTAATAATGTACAACTTGCAGTTTTAGTTCTAATATTAAATTAAATTCAATAGCAAATTTATTTGCAAATAGTTTTGAAATGGGCAGCTAAATTGAGAAACATATGCACTTTAATTTCAACTATTATCATTCTTGGCATAATGGCACAGCAGTGTCTACATTTTGAGGAGATTGAGGCATGCAACGCTACCCACCCCTATTCTAACAACCATCAAGAGTATCCTATCTGGTTGCATCATTGTGTGTATGGAAGCTGCATGGCATCGGACCACAGGACCCCACACAGGACAGTAAAAAATCTCGAGAGGATTACTGGGGTCTCTCTCCCAACTATTTGTGACATTTACTGGGAGTATTGTATACGGAGGGCCCAAAGCATTGATGAGGATCCTTACCACAAATCCCACAATCTCTTTGATCCACTACTGTTAAAGGAGACATCAGGACTACAACTGCCAGACTAGGTAACAGCTTCTTTCAATCTTAGACATTAATGAATATCCTGCCACCACTGGGATTTCATCACTATGACAATGAGCTGTTTACTGCTGTACTGTTTACCTGTGCTACATGCATTTTGCATTATATTTTATTAACTTATTTGTGGTAGTATTTTATGTGCAGTGTGATACATGTTTTATGGGTGAAGTGTGGTTGAGAGGAATGTCATTTAGTTTGGTCTCTCACACACAGTCAGATGACAATAAGCTTGAAATTTTTGTATGTCAGTATTGCATTCCTTAATGAAAATCTTCGGATGCACAGGCCAATGTGAGTAAAGGCATTTCACCATGCATATTAAGCAAACAAAAAGTTGTAAATTGCAGAGGTTTCTCAAGAGCAACAACCACTAATACAGTAAATGGGTTTCAATCAGGTGAGATTAATTACAGCATAAACTTCATTCTCAAATAACAAGGAAAACTAAAAAAAAAGAAATGAGAATAAGTCAAAACAATCATACCAAATTTATTAGAATTTTAATATTAAGCTGTAAAGCTAGAAAGTCAATCAGCTTTGTATTCAGGTTCTGAAACTTGTTAGGGAAATTGGTCATCAATAAAACCAAATTATTTATACATACTAAATGTTTAGAAGTGACAATGATAGTTCAAAGTATTGAATGCTGTTTACTTTCAATTCTGAATACAGAAAATGTTATACACAAATTGTTCTGTTAAATTAGTAATTTTTCAACTTCAAGCAAATTTAGTGAAACTGTGTAAATAAAAATCTAGCAAATCCAGTCTGTTCCAAATATCCAAAAACAAAATCCTGGACAGCTTATAGATTACATTTCAAACAGTATTCTAGAATTTGCTAATGTTATAGGTAAATAGAGAAACAGACCAATGGGAAGGAAAAAATCCAGCCACCTCAAATGAATTAGCTTTCATGCCTCGGTATTAATTTCTTATAAATATCCACCAAAAGGATTTACAAAAATAGCTGCCATTTCACTTTTAATAAAACACAAATGGACTGGTTGCCAAGCCTGTCTGACCTGACAATGCCAACTGACATCCTCAATTCATACTACTTTGATTCTTTAAAATAGCTGACACTACCATCGTAAAATGATGAAAAACCCCTTTGCTTTCTGACAAAACTTGTAAAATCCAAGTTTGAATAAGATTATCTTATGGCAGCCTGCCAAAACACATCTTATTACTAATGCTGTATGAGTGTGAGCACTTTCATACTTCGCATCTGTTCAAGGGCAATGAAATAAAAAATCTCACATTTTTGCTGAATGAAATGCCAATATTTACTCAATGCACCTGAGTAACTAATACTGTTGGTCAGAAATTAGAATTTTAAATGTCACTGTCACAATATTTATATTTTGAAGATGGTCGTTAGTCTACACCACCACCCCTCAAAATATTGCATTTAAAGCAAGTTAAAGTTACAGTCTGTCCCAAGCCTTATAGGCTCATCAGGCTGGTGCTTATGCCAGTTTCCATGGCGCGTTGCGACTGAGAGTACAAGACCCCCCCCCCCCGGGATAGGATGCCAGTCTATCATGAGCATTTTGCTGGTACCTATTTTCTGCTGGGTGGACTGGAGCAATGTGTGGTTAAGTGCCTTGCTCAAGGACATAACATGTTGCCTTGGCTGGGTCTTTAAAGCAAGCAATTCTGTAAAAATATACTTTATTCTGTGCACTAAAACAGCAAGTTGCATCTTTGCAAATGACAACATAATACTTAATTTTGAGCATCTTAAATCTAGAGTATGAAGTCAATAGTTTATTAAAAATGATCCCCATCACAAATACAAGTACTCAAGCATTTTGTACATGCATCCAGTCAACAAAGGTGTCTTAAAACATTCAACAGGACTTGACTTAATTTTAAATTTCTGAAGCCTCTATGAACACCAATAATGCTCAATAACTACATGTAAAAAGCATCATTGATGTAAATCTGCCCAACTTTGAGTAACGATTAAGGTTACAGTAAACTGAAGACAATTAAATTCTTTGAAGTGTTACTCCATAATTTTTAAACTGACTTTTGTTAGATACATTAGCTTCCATTTTAAAAATCCACAACCAATTCTAATTTATACTTACCATAACTGTACCTTTAATCTCATATCTTGAGACCAAAGCAAAACAATAGTAAAACTGCTGCTGCAATTTGCATGACTGGATTTCTTTCAGTTAAAACACTTTGCAAGTTATTTAAAAAAAAGATGCACATGATATTAAATACAGATAAGTTTAATTTATAGTGATATGAAACCAGACAGAGGGCATGTGTGAATTTAAAAAAACTCCAACCAAGCAAATAATGATCAATATAACTGATATTTCAAAGAAAACGATAAAAGAGCTTAAAATTTCCTTCAGTAAAAGTGATGTGCAAGAAAACACTGAACTAGTTTGGGAGTTTTAAAACTACATTTAAAACAATAACTACTAAACATTCTGCTTAAATATGACTAACTGATATTCAGATATCGAGTTTGTGCAGATAAAGAAACAATTTTTCTTTCTATCTACACTGAAGTGTACTAGAATTGGTTAATTAAAAAAATAACATCGACACATGGACAGAAATCTTTATTTCAGGTTACCCTGGAAACAATTCCAAAATCCACTCAAAATGGAGAGGGTCATTGGGTGTCAGGAATTGTTTCAGTTTAATTGATACATTGGAACATCAAAGTGAATTATTTATTTTTTAAAAAGCAAATCAAAAGAAGCAGCAATAATACTTATGTACATTTCATTCCTAATTAGAGGGTTAACTAAAAACACATGGAAAAGGTCAGTGCCAAAACATGTAATGATTAATATTCCATCAGCATTTTAATGTCTCATTTACCACACAAAAAAAATCAAGTTTTTATTCTCATTAAGATAATTTAGAAGCAAAACATGATATCCATAAGATTTCCATTGTATGATGAAAAAATGTCAATGAACTACTCTTAAACTGAAAAGCAAAACTTATTTATCATACAAGACTTACGTTCATTATTTTTGGCTAAGGGCACAACTCCAGCTGAAAGCTGTCCTTCAACAGTCTGAATACTAGTACTCTCATAAATGTTTAAAAAAATTAATTAAGATACCTACAATTCAAAAAACTGATTTTTTTAAAACCTTCAATTCAGAAAATTTGCAAAACAAATTACATACACATGCAAGTTTTCTCCAGCAAAAACTAAAACAATATTTCACCTGCCTAAAAGCACTAAATTTTATAAGATTACTAGCTTTTCATTCCAACACAACAATAGCGTCTCTAAGTGAACTAAATGACAAAAGCCACAATAAAAATAAAAGGCCTGTAAAAGGCAGCTTTGGGATGCGAAGAGTTTGAAATTTTAACTGACTTAATTTTAAACAGTAGATTCTAAGGCTTTGACATATTCTTCACTTGATTTATTCCATTTGGTACCACACAAGCTAAATAAGATGCTAAAAATAGTTCTCATGAAAACTTGAATAGATAATTCCAATTGATTGACACCAAAACTACTCAGTTTGAACTTGCACAAATGTGCCCATCCATGGAAATAATTTAGCATTAAACATGTAACATAGCATACTACTTTTGACAATTATAGACTTTAGTCCGTTTTTAAAATGTTTCAGGTGTGTCTTTTTACACTGCTTGCCCTATGCTAATTAAATTTTCTTTAAGTGCTCAATTAAGTCTCTAGTGGATAAATGTGAAATATTCCTTACAAACAGGTTACAGAATGCAAAATGCTAATAAGGCCTCCCTTCAGCATTAAATATAAAATATGAAAAGTTTCTACAATCCAGTCTGTGATGGACAGTACAACCACTAGGAAATAACTGTAGTCAGCTCATTGTGACCCTATAAGTTTTAATGTTGCATCAAGTCTACAATTTCACAATTTCTAAATTGAGCTCATTAAATTGGAAAATTATTGAAATAATCAATTCTCAATTCATGTTTACTCCTATTACTTCAATAGTAGTTTGGATTAAAAATAGACAAAGTGACTTTAAATCAAGAGTATACAAATTCTTGAAATGAGTCAGAAGGCATTTGTATTCTACCTATAGCTTATTCCATTCAATACTCAGTGAAACATTTTACTAAATTCATGTTACACGGAATTTAAAAATAATTTTTATAAGTCAAATATTCCTATCAGGCAGAACCTTTGAAATTCTAAGGTAATACTCATCCAAAAGGAATAATTAATGTTTGGTAGCCTAATTTAAAAAAATATTTATTCCACAAAAATATCTTCCTTTGCCACTCAACTTAAGCTATGTGGGCCTGGAAGTGAATTAAAACTCAAACACAATTAAGAGACAAAATTAAGAAAAAATAAAAAATGCAATAAAAAGTACTGCTAAATGGAGCTTTACAAATTGGTTACACCTGAATATTATATTCATTACTGATAAGCTGTATGTAACCAGCTTAATATTTTAAAAAATGTGCAAATTGAATCTTCAAACATGTTTGGATAAATTAAAAATTTATACTAGAGCTTTAAAAAAAATCACAAAATAGGCAATAAAGAGCCAAAGAATAGATGCAAGTCTGCTTCATGTCTTTTGCACAACTATGTACTGTCACTAATATTGAAAATTCAGAAGCTAAACTATTCTATCCCACCTTCTTCAGATGCACAATGTACCACATAACTCTTTGTAAAGGGGTATGGTGGAAAATAAAATGGTTTCCTAGAATACCACACTATTAGCTTTGCAAATGAAATAGTTCTCCAATTTACAGAAATTTTCAAACCTTTGATCAAAAATCAGTCACCTTTTGCACTTTGTCAAGCTATTTTTCTCTGTAATAACTGGCCCACTAGTTATTACTAGTCTTCATCCAACTGCATTTCACACATCCTTTAAGGCAATCATTTTGTCAGAGAGATCACAATCTTTTGCTCATTATGGTTTATTTTGAGCCTCATTCAAAACTCCCTAGTAGTTTTAAAGAATACAATTCTGCTAAGAAAACATAGCAAGCTATACTCATTAATACCAACAAAAGTGAATAACAGATGCTTGATGATTAGCTGTTCATTAGTTCTTGCAGCTTCAACAGGGTAATTGCTTAACGATGCTGACAAAATAAAACATGGTGCCAATTTATTACACAAGAGTGTATTTCATATAATGAAGGGCAAATATGTTAGAATGGAAAGAGTGAAGAAAAGATCAGGATCAATAACATGTGCCCCTGAATTTGATGGTGATCCAAGAGAAGGTAAGATTATTATGACAAGACTTGAAAGAATGCAAGGGTAATGGATCTTCTGAAAATATTGACACATTCATTATCATAAATGGCCAGTTTAAAGTGTTTCAAGAAGCATGCAAACTTGAATATTAACCCTGTGGGGGGGGGGCAGCAAGTACATTGCCAAGTAATTGAAATCAGAGGAAGATAACTGCTGAAAAACAGGTGTTTAACAAGGATCTCTTTGGGAAGAGGATGTCCTCTCCAGAGGGATACAAAAACTACTCAAAGCTTGAAGGCAATAAAAGATTCCTTCCAAAGAGAAGAACAAAGCAATGCCATGGGTGACTATACTTAAGCCTCTCAGTTTACCATACAAATAGAGGACTCCAAAGCAATATTCAAAAGACTAATTGAATAGTAGTGAAACAATCTAACACAAAAGACTAGTGACAGCACTGCTCTCCCAAATTTAACAATGAATAAATTGAACAAAGCCTCACTAATCATCAACAATGCCTCAAACATCCATTGAGGATATGGCTGACAACATGCAGGTTGTACACCAGTTCTCTAACACCTCATTACTACAACACATAGGCTAGAGTAGGCCTTTCAAGGGTTTTTTTTAACCTGTAGGATTCAATGAAGCTTACCATCCAGGAATTAGTACATCAAGGTAGCCACAGACTGCAATTCTACTTCTCAGGATTATGTAACTCATGCAAAAAACAAATGGCATAGAAAGGAAATTCTAGCCAGAAAATTTTTGCAAAGCAAAACCTAAAGAAGTGCAAAAAGATACTGCACATCTGACAAATGAAGCTGGGTTCAATGAAGTAGCCGAGTATGAAATGTAAGAGTTAATGGAATCTTATGGCACAAGAACTGGAGGACTCAAACAACATTGATCTATTACTTACAGAAACAGAGTGGAACTGACCCTTCGTGCAGCACCACCTAGCAAATCCAACAACCTTGATTTAACCACAACCTAATCATGTGACAATTTACAATGACCAATTAACCCACTACTTGGTATGTCTTTGGATTATGGGAGGAAACTGGAACACCCAGAGGAAAGCCAAGTATTCCACAGTGAGGACATACACATTCCTTACAGATGTCAGAACTGAACTCCAACACTTTAAGCTGTAATAGCATCACTGTAGCACAAGAAACAAGAAGTCACCAAAATAACAGCATCTCAAAGGTATTCCTCAATGTGACAGCTGTCTTTCAAGACACCAATGCCAAGATGGGGAACAGGATTAAATGTGGCTTTATCAAAAAGCTGCTCAGATTAATCAACCACCTAGGAAGTCACATGAACCTCATCAACAACATCACAAATCACATCAAGTCTCGACTCATCACTAACAGCCAAAGAGGATTCAAAGTGAGAAAAGGAGAAAGCCAATTAGTCTAGGAACTTACTGGACAAAAATTCATCAAGTTCTTAATTTACAAAACTATACTTAGTATTTTACATAATTAATCCAAGTTTTAAAATTAACAATTTTGTCAATTAATTTCTTTCAATGAATGAAAACCTAGTCATGTTAAACTACATTTCAGTTTGTCTGCTGTTTGTTAATTGATTTCAAATTAATGTTTGGGTTACAGTTTAAAAATATGGATCTTAATGTAACAATTTATTAAAAGTACTGTACCACACAATGGTGTTTTTCTATTTCCCAAAATAATATTCTATGCAAGAATCTATTTTGAGCATTTTTCCAAGAAAATAATTTCTTAAAAATTTGTCTAAAAACGTACTTCACCATTTTTGTGCTCTTAATAAAATAAGTTGTTTTTGACACTGATACTGATTTTCTGAACAGTGAAGATCAATTTCATAAGCAGGACATCAAGTAAATGTTATGCCAAAAGCAACAAATTTTATGCAATTTGTTTTACCTTTGAGACTTACATTAATGATAGTCTACCAAACTGAAGAGACCAACATATGCATTGTAACTGTCTGAATGATAAGCATTACACCCAGCTCTCGATTTTGCAAGCTTCACCTGCAGGGAGTTTATACAGTTTTGCACCAATTGACAGCTAAATATCAAAAGTTTGTTTTAATATTTCTATTCAGTTAAGATAAAAAATACACAATTAGTCCAATTCTAAAAAGGTGAATTAATTGGATCTTCTAACCTATTAAAACTTTGATCAGATTTAATGTTACCTCTTAACCCCCAATGAATTTAAAAAGTGGTTAAGATAGCATTCTAAACTTGCTGATTTTGCTCTTTTTTTATACACACACACAAATCAAGAGCTGTTTCATATTTTACCAGCAATGTACAACCATATACCAAATTTATTTCTTATAAAATATCATAGCAAAATAACTAGCTTTTTTGAGGAAAAGTACATTTTTGTATGAATATTCAAGAACAGCCTGGAAGAAATTTGCTTTTGCCATTTCAGAAACTTTGTAAGCAGTATTGTAAATAGCTAGAACTAGCCAAATGGCTGAATTCAGCCATAAGTTTTTGTTTCCATAGGAACTATTTTTTTTAGTTGCTGAATTACTTGGGGAGAATCTAAATGTCCCCCCCCCCCATTATATTTTAAAACAGTACCAGTTTTAAATTCTCAGATGATCAAAAGAAACATCCTAACCAGGAAATGGCATCAACTGTCTCCGCAATGATTTGTGAAAGAGTGCACATCAGTAACATGGAAAATAAACCCAAAAATTAAAAATTGAAAAAAGGGCAATAAAACATAAATATGACTACATTAGGCAGGCAATGTGCGTAATATTCTAATTTACACCATGCACCTAGTCAAAAGTGCAAGATAAATTTAAAGCATGTACAAAAGGATTCACTGCAGTAGTGGTAGGGCCGGCTGGTGGTGTAGTGGCATCAGAACGAGGGGCCACAGTTTAAGGATAAAGGGGAAGCCTTTTAGGACCAAGATGAGGAAAAACTTCTTCACACAGAGAGTGGTGTATCTGTGGAATTCTCTACCACAGGAAACAGTTGAGGCCGGTTGATTGGCTATATTTAAGAGGAAGTTAGATATGGCCCTTGTGGCTAAAGGGATCAGGGGGTATGGAGAGAAAGCAGGTACAGGGTTCTGAGTTGGATCATCAGCCATGATCATACAGAATGGTGGTGCAGGCTCAAAGGGCCGAATAGCCTACTCCTGCACCTATTTTCTATGTTTCTATCAACACTGGACATCAAGGCAGATGGTCCTGAGTTCAAGCCCAGCCGGGTCCCAACCTGGGTCTACTTCTGTATCTTGCCATGAGGTCATAAAGAGTCCGACTTGACTGAACAACAAGTGGTAGTACCACGATCCACTGTAGCCAAATTCAGAAGACGGAAGATTTAAATGAACTAGCCCATGGTTAATGTATCACTAATGTAAGTTCTGCACTTGCATACAAAAACAGATAAGAAAATGATTGCCAAGCTATAACCCAGCAGTATTTAAAGTCCTAGAAAAATAGAGGAAATCACTGAAATGTTCCAGCTCAGTTATCCAGTATTTCAATGCATTTTCCATATTGCATGCTTACAGCTCACAGAACAAGTTTTTTGGTGTTTCATCAGGATATGCAACCATAAATTTCCAAGCAATAGCTTGAGTTATACAGCACTGAAAAGTTTTGAAAATGGAAAGAAAAGCAAGAAAGTCTTCTCCTTGACCACCATTAGAAAAATCAAAAGAATAAATTGAAAAAGATTCCACAGTAACAATTAAGATCTGCTTTATTTGATTTAATGAAAATATTGATTCATTCATTGAGATGACTAACTGAATATTAGGCAATTCTATCACTGCCAGGTGCACCTTAAAATGAGTAACAGTATAAACTCAATCCAGCTGGTGCTATTTTTTCCTCAGTCATTTCAAGATCAGATGCAATAGCAGGTTATCAGTTCGTCTGTCAGATGTATTGCATAGGAAATGAAGATATGTTTCAAGCAAAGGATAATTGACAGGTATTAATATTAAGATATTATACTTGTAAATTTCTAGAATAACCCAATTAATGCTACATGCAGTGGGAAATACCTAGTTATAATCAATTTCATTCATTCTCTGCCTTGTTGATACCATGAAAAGTCAAATTGGTTCTTTTATTTCAGTTATACTTGCCTTCATGTGGTAGCAAATGAAATTCCTTGTGATAAAATGACAGAGATAATCATTAAATTTCTGCAGTTTCACCCATGTATCCCTTTGTCCAATTTAACTGAATAAGAAAGCAAGCTCATTGATGACTACATAACATAAAGACAGGTAGCTTGGCAATCTCAGATCTTATTCTGACTGAAGAAAGTTAAGAAATGTAACACAGGAATAACTAACATGCTAATTCACAACAAAGAATGCACACCTTTGTAGCCAAGGAGCACACAAAATAGTTGTGAATAAATTCACTCTGCAATTAACTATTAAGAGATTTTGGGAATATTTTAATATTAACAGCAATAATAAAACTGATCTTGTTCAAATCATGAGTGAAAGCCTGTTTGCACACTTTCAGAAACAAAATTAAAAAAAAAACACCATTGGTTTCTAAAATTCAAATTTAGAAACTACTTTTTAAAGGTGCCTAAAAATAAATATATGAAAATATATTGATATATATATAAAAAATAGACTTGAAAGCAGTCTGTCTGTATAACTAGAAAGAAAGTCTTTTGGTGCTTGAAGGGTTAAGGATCTATTTTCCATGGATCCTTCTAAAGAAAGCTATACAAATTTCTCAATTTGTATTCCATTTGTCTTTTCCATTATTAACCTACAGATATTTCACTTTTTGTCATTTACCAATGGTGTGCAAAACCTCTAGTTTCTTAGGGCAAGGTAAAAGGAATGTACAGTAGAAGTATCGGCTTGATTTAGGCCTAACTAGAAAATCATGACAATACAGGCAAAGTTTTCTCCATGGCCCTAGTGCTTTTTTTTCCTGCAATTTGTTATAGAAGCAACAAAACTTATACCAAAAAAAATTATTAGCCACTGCACATGAAGTAACAGAAAATTTCTGAAATAAATTTGTACACGAAATTCTAATCGCTAATACTATATTCTCATAGAATTGAGACGTTTAACCACCACATGATCAACAATAATTGACGCTATTTAAAAACTAAATGTAATAGTAAACATTCCAATCTCAAAATTTCATTTCATCTGTTTTACAGCATTAACAACCAAAGCAGAACCAAACAAAAATACTCATCACCAACGTTCACAGAAGTTTCAATCTGTTCTCTTACTTATTTCAAACCAATTTCTTTCATCTGCAAACTTTAAAATGTAATGAGTATATCTCAGTTAAGAATTACAATCTGATGCAGATCCATAATCCAAGATACTGTACATTTAATAAATTACAGTTGATTCCAATTAATTGGGCCATCAGTATTTAGAGCAGTCACTTATTTGTGACAACTCTTAAAGAACAAAAACAAGTTGAGAAAACAGCTGGGGTTCCCTTAGTTTATTTAGGAACACTGTGCAACTTAATTGGGACAGGAGACTGTGCCTGAACAGTTTTAAAAAAAAAACTGGTGTCAGTTGCATGCACGTCATGTGGCCGTAAAACACTGTCTTAGAGTGAACAATTTTCTAAAGTAGCATCACTTGTGTATGTTCAAAAAGCAGTGATTTTTGTCACTGATAGCTGGTGAGTAATAAGCAGCAAGACAATTCAGAACTATTCTGCTCCCTGCGGTTACAAGATTTCAGGCTTGGAGATGCTAGAAACGGCCGGGCGGGTGAAAAATGAAAATTTCACTACTTCAACAAGGTAGAAACTATAAAGAATTTGAAGGTATCAACAATCATTTTGGATGTTACCAATAAAATGAAGATCTGGAGGATGCAATCATCCAAAGCATTGTTTGAAGGCAGTCCATTATCTGCACTGGGTTTTTTCTGCGCTGATTTTATTCATTTACAGTCAATCAAAAGAACGTGGCAGCATACACTGGATTAATTCCTTCATCGACGACTATTAGGAACTATTTCACATTTGTAATACTGTAGTAGTTTAGGTAGCATTCTAATTTCTTCTGTATTTCATTTAAATACATAATTTGTTACTTAGTTAAACAATAGTTTGCCCTTTAAAACCTTTTTAACGACTTTCATGAAACTCCAACTAATTGGAGCAAACTTTTAATACTGGTCCCAATGAACCCCAATTAACCGGAATCTAATATATTCTAAAAGCTACCCATTGTAATTAGTATCCATAAAAAGTGTTCCTCAGCTTTATACAACTTAAATGTATATTTAGATATTTTTTAAAAATCATTTTTATATTTCACTGAACAAATTACTCATCTAAGTGTTTTCTCCACTCACAATACACCACTTAAACAGCTAATTATGAAGCCAACACAATGTAAAAACAGGAAAGCAGACTGTTGTGATAATACTTGAAAAAGAATGAACAATGGGATTTTATGTTTTTGTTCAAGTTATAGCTAATACAGTTCTATCATTCTCATCTTCTCAAATAATCCAACAGTAACATTAAATATAATTTCCCTGAAGATAGTTTTCTTTCATTTTCTCTTGCTAAAGCATTCTCCTGAGGGAAGAATATAGTGTAGAGATAAAGGAAGTAGAAACACTGACTGTTTTAGACTACCTGAAATTAAAAATCATTTAGGAAATTATGGAAGAAATCTGTATATCTATTTAAGAAGCAAACTAACACTGTATTGCCCTATGTCCCTGGACTAATTAATAAATTAAATATTTCTATGTTTAATGAAAACTTGATACAGCATCTTTTCATACACAGTTACACTTTTAATATAAATTGCATCCAAATCCTGGCTGTAATAAATAACACAGCATGTCTATGAATTTTTATTCATTATTTTGTAACTTAAGATCATTCTGGTAAACTACGTGCAATGCAATTCAACCTTCGTTTTGCATCGTGATAAGTTGCACTTTAATTCAAATGTAAAAATAATAGTACAGCATTAATATTCAAAGGATATATCTAGTGATGATTAAATGACAAAAAGATTTTTAAAGATTTAACTTAACTATGTAGTCTAAACAGCTTTCAAAAGAAGCCATCCTATTTGCAAACTTGAAAACTTGTGAACTTGAAGCATATTGTATGTTGTGTCATGTAGACAAAATACAATATGCAGTTTAATTATCTTGAAATTTTGACAATTTTCTACTTTCAGAATATTTAAAATGCAAACTATCAAGGAAATGTAATATACATCAAAACCAAACTTAGTTTTGATATGACTAGGGAATCAACTTTCCAGATTGATATATTATTTTGAAAATTACTTAGCGTTCTCACAAATTTAATTTCAAGACTACCCTCAATCGATCTCCAACATCAGCCAATATTTTATTTAAATCGAAAAGAAGTCACTTATATACATTCTCACTTGTGTACAGAAGTTTTGTGTGTGAGTGTGTGTGTGTGTGAGTGTGAGTGAGTGTGAGTGTGTGTGTGTGTGTGTGTGTGTGTGTGTGTGGAGGGGGAGGAAGGTTTAATGAAATTCCATTGAACAATGAAGCCAGTAACATCAAAAATATTGTTATTGCCAAAACAAAATTATTTGTGATAACTGTTCATTAAAAGCTCTATTTTCTATTAACAATATAGAAATGTTTCAAAAATGACCAAAAGTATGCAACATGTTGTATCTTCAACCAAATTCTAGAACTGGAAGTGGGTGGGGTGACAGAAGAAAGGAGAAACACTTTATTTTCATGGTTTTAAGATCAGATTGATATTTCTGAGGATTTTCATTACAGATTCAGCATACCATTCAGAATTAAAATGCATTGGCCCCATCTGTCTGAAAACAAGTGTAATTCCAACCAATTGGACTCGGGGGTTATTCCAACACTTCCCATCAGGACTAAATCGCAAGATCAGAAGTAATAATTGTATCAACATAAACTTAAATATTGAGGGATATAATAAATGATTAACATCTGGAATTTTACACTCGTAAAGTTTAGAATCCCAATCAGTTTTATACACTAAAATATGTTAAGTACTTTAACACACTTCTGCTTTACACCTACATTTTCCATAATTTGGAATCAAAATCAAGAATGATTTCCAAGCGTCCCATTCACCGAACAAAATTATACTCTGCAAATTCAAAATAATTAACATATAATTTAAGATATATTTGCAATTTTAATACGACTGAGACATCAGGTTTCAATATTAGTTCGTCATTTCACAAGTTACATCTTTCCCCCGAATTTAATTTCCTTAAACATACCCTAAATCCATCTCCGACATCAGCCAATAACTTTAAATAAAAGATTCAAAGATTTGATACGTAGAAATACTCATTTGCGCCAACGATACCGGGGTGCTAGTGGTGGGGGTGGGAGAGGTTTAATCAAATCTCAATACTCGCTCAATCTTAATGTCTCAAAAAAAAGTTCGAAATTCAATTTAAAAAGGAAGCTTCTAACTGCCCGTTTAACAAAAAATCCGCCAAGATAGTTGTGAGAAATGTAGGTTGCAAGAAGAGAGGGAAAAAAACTGCCATTTTACATGGAGTCGATTGTGTAATTGGTAGGGATGGGGGTGCAACAGATATCTCAGATTGGGCCACGGCATTGACATTTACAGTAATATTGAAATTAAATGCGTGGATCAATTGAGTAGGCATCTCGAACTGTGAGCGTCCTCCTCAGTGAGACACGCAGCCTTTGCCAGGGCTGGGAAAAGATTCACCGTGAAAAATGTAGTTTCAATTCTCGGAATGATTCGTTAGTGAATTAAAGAAGAACAAGTGTCCCGAGGAGCTGCACGATTTGCCTGGCCCGTGGCCTTATGCTGACTGCAAATTACAGTCAAAATTAATTACGGTTCGGCTATGACTTGTCCAAATTGAGATGGAGGAAGAGAGATGCGCTGATGCCTTAAACTTGCGCTAATTTAAAACTTGTCATGACGGGGCTACCGACCGAAACCAGGGAGGGGGCTTGACGACATCGAGAGTAGTGGATGTCAGTGAAAGTCACCGACGCTCAGTTAGACAACTCTTCCAATCTCCGCTCTCCCATATTTTTCATCTTGTCTTCACCGGCAACCTCCTTCCCCCCTGAAAATCGGCTCCGATATTCTACCGCTACCGTAAGAAACCGTCACTCAGACCGTTCCTAAGTTTAAGCTTACTTCACCGCTTTTCTGAGGGAAGACTGAGAAGGCTCTGTAGACAAATGCCAACTTAAAGCACAGGACAGCGAGAAGAATGGGAAAAAAAAGCCCCCTCCCGAGCAAAATTATTTAGAACTTTGTAAAACTAGTAGTATCAGCGAAAAAAAAGGGTGGGAAGAGAGAGTCAAACCTACTTCTTCCGCACTGATCTGTCTCTTTCCTTCATCCCTGCTGCTCTTATTCGGGTGAATTACTTGAGGAGAGCCAGCTCCGGATCAACGGGCGAGTCAGCTGGATAACAACTCCAACTAAACCAATTTACCTGTCAAGCCCACTAGTTCATTTTCCTCGCCTGCCGGCCCTTGACGTCCGCTCCCTCTCGCTCTCCCCCCCAGCTCCGTCTCCGCTCCTAGTGTGCGGAGTGATTTCTTGCTCCAAGTCGAAAATGGCGCCGAAAGCGGAGATTCGACTCAAATTCGTTAGTGGCGGGGGGGGGGGGGGGGGGTGTGGAGGAGGGGCGCGCGCGGCATGCTGGGCGAGCAGCGGGTTCCGCGCGGACGGTTTGAAATTGGGCTCCAACGGTAGCGGCGCGAAGCCCGGCTGGCCGGCGGCCCGCGGTGACCGAGCCCAGCCATCCGCCGCTCCCTCAGAAGCTCTCCCGGTTTGCTTCGACAGTACCACCCGGACGCTGGGGGCTCACAATTTCGCGTACCCGACCCACTATTTTACAGGTCTGTTGGCATTTCTCTATTTATTCTAAGTTGCTTTAAAGCTTTGCCATTTTTTCTCCCGCGGATACACTTAAGTATTAATTCTTGTACCTTGTGTAGTAGTTAAGGATGACAACTTCTATATAAAAAATATCAAAGATCCACCATCTCCCTGAATTTGAACTTTTTTTTGTATGTTAGATGACTTGTTCTGGTAAGATCAGTAAGTCCCCATGTAGTTCCAGCAATGTTTGCTTGTGTTTTATGTAAAGTTGGAACCAATGTTACCGCAAAATTTTCAACTCCACATTAAAATTGTTTAAAGTGCGCTCAGTTCTTGTACCGGAGTTGTGGGTGTGAATGAAGAGAGGAAGACTACAGAGCTAATATAAAACCCCTGCTAACAGTTTGAATTTGACCGTCTGGCTCTCATGCCAATGTGGTGTCACAGTTGGATAATTAGAAACGACCTGGTATGATTAAGACATCTATGGTCCTTGTCGCTAAATGGATACCAAGACTCCAAAAAAAAAATCCTGAATTTCAAAAGGGCAAGATAAGGGTTGTGTCCGAACAGTTTCCAGAAACTTGTAAAATCAAGCCCTCCCTTTTACTCTCTCACATGATGGATTCAATGTTTTTGAGTACAGAGAGAAATGGAACATTACTGTAAAAGGTTTGGTTAGTTATATCCTTTTCCTTACATTAGGCTACTTAGATATAGACCATAAAGTATGGGAGGGCATAGAAGGTTTTTAAAAAAGTGTTTTGTTAATTTTCATTATCAGGTTTGAAATTAATTTTGGTGTGCAGCCTTTGGACAACCTGCCTAAGAATGCTTTACAATCATCATTTTCTGCAGATGCAAATAGGACAAACTATAGAAGAATACATAACTGCATACATACATGCCCGAGCATGCATCAGATGGTCAAGGCTCTGATTGTACATCATTCACAAGATGATTTGACTTTGAGCAGAATACCACAGCACCCAAATCAAACCACAAGTGCAGGAAATTTGAAATTTTAAAAAACCAGAAGATGCAGGAAACTCGGTAGATCAGACAGTTTCTGTGGAAAGAGAAGTTAATATTTCAGGTCTAAAACTGAAACATTAAATCTCTTGATGCATTCAGGATTGAAGACTCTTCATTTATTTAAATTTATGCTATTAACTTGATATTGCAACAATTATGGAGCTGTTTTTAGGATGAGATTACAAATCTATTCATCTCTGCTGTGAACTAGATCGTGGGATTAAATTAAAAGCAACTTTTTTAGGATTTGGGGAGAGTCTTAAAACAGTATAGCTGGCCAACTAGCTAAAAAGTAAATTGAAATAAACTCAGAAACAAATTCCTTCTACCTACACAATGTCCATATCCCTCCATCTTCCTCATAAGAGGAATTCATAATTATCTATCAGATGCAACTTAGTTGACTATGACAACTTTGCCCTTAAATAGCTAGCATTCACTGATGACTGCACAGTAAAATGTGTTTTAGAAAAATATGTAGTTTTTACCTAATTTATAGGTTTTCAAACTAATTAGTCAATTTATCATGCACTGATTAAATCAATAAGATGTTTTAAGTTGCTGTATTACATGATTTCTATAATCCTTTAAATACATTACTTGATTAAAAATTACAATGTTAGCAGTTTTGTTTATGTACTTCATAGGTTTTTCATGGAAAGGAACATGAAGCATTGAAGTATTTTCAGGCTTGTTTACAATTAGAAAGAATACTTTTTGTGTACTGTATACTCTAGAAGACAATGTTTAATCCTATGCACAAGGCAATGGTACGGTTTGGCAAGAGCATGTTTCTAGATGCAGAATAGAATTTAGAGCAATGGTATCTGCTTGCCTGGATTACTTGGGCAGAGTACATATAACCTGTAATTTTTGATTTAAGTGTGAATGGCACACTTAGCAGTGATGACATACCATTTAAAATTATTCATTGTCTAATTGCTATGTTACTCTTGGAGTACAGGTAGCAGATTTGACTATATTAAAACTATAGACTCAGCTTATTCACTAAGTAATTTAAAATATGGCATATCCAATATTCCTGAAACATTTACAGATTTCAGTTGTAAAAGCAGAAAGACTAGCAAAGGACATTAAAAAGCAAAGCAGAATAAACACACTAAACAAAATCTACTTAGTCCTTATTAATTTCCAAAAATACCCAATTTCTGGTGCCTGCCAAATCTAGTTAATAGTATGTTAAACATTCAGTGCAAGAGATGGCAGATTCTAGGAGTGGGGTGTGACCCAGTCTGTCCAATAACTGAAGTTTCAATGTATTCCCTTCTAATAAGATGTTATGCAGTAATAAGCACATCTTTCACCAATAACTTGAGTTAAAGCTGTTAATAACACCAGAAATTCTCTAGAATAAACTATTGAAAGTTAGTAAATAAGGAACTATTAAAATGCAAGTCAATTTTAAAGTGTATAACACAGTTCTAAATTAAACCATTTTCATTTCAAGAAAACAAATATAACATGATAAATGCAAATTTAAACAGAATAAGAGTTTTTAATACAATTTATGAACAATATTGTCAGATTAGTTCCAGTGGGGGAAAATGAGAGAATCATAACTTACTGTTGAAAGAGTAAATTCTGCAGATCAAGTATCAATCTAGATGAGTTTGGTGTTCTCCCTTATCTTCATTAATCTTTGACTGTAACACTTTTATACAGGAGAAAAGGCAAGAAAAATTAATGCTGAACTGGCATTAACTTGCACCAAAAAATCCAAACTGATCAAGCAAAACGTGTAGTTTGTTTTAAAGACACTCAATTTATCTGATGGCAGGCACACTAATTTTTTCTAAAGCATACCATTAATCTCCTAACTTCAAATTTGAGTATAATGTTAGCAATAATGTTAAACATAAGTTTATCAATATTGCCTCAGTGGAACGCTTGTTAATTAGAACGGTGCACGAATGGCTCAGATATTAATATTAATTATTCCATCCCTCTTTTAAAAAAAAATCTACGACCCAAGATTAGAAAAGTAAAGAATACGTCGGACACTGTCATATTTGAATCTACAGCTCAAATTAAACAGACCAATAGGAGGTGGGATTCCAGTTCCAAACAACGATCAGTAGTGCCTCCGTTTTTAATAGCAAAACATTAATTGCAGACACTATAAATATTATGAGTCCACAATAAATATGTGTGTGTTAAAGCGGGCTCTTAGGATATTTAAATATTGACTATCCAAGTTAGATAATCAGTGTTGCATTGTTCCTGTCAATCAAGGTACTGCGCGCTATCGAAAAATGCCCGTAAATCTAGACAAGCAGAACTGCAGAAGACAGTCGCACGCATTTCTCCAGTATACTCTACAGATTAAAGATGTTGTACTTATTAATACAAGATTGCCATCGTTAATTAACTAGGTAAACTTAAACTCCGAAATGTATTCCAATGCTACAGATGACATTTTACAATCTTCTCAGAAGTTATGTTGTGCTTGTTGTATTGAACTTTACGAATACTGTACATACTAGCCTGTCATTCTTAGACTTGCTCCTCTGTAATGTTTTTAAGTTGAAACTTGTATCTCATGCTACGATAACGATTTTCTTAATTTGGCGTGCCGGTTTTGAGGGGCATTGCAAAGATTTGTATAATATACAATATAGTAAAGACAATTGTCACTTTTAATTAAAATAGACAAAATAGAAAAGCTAAGATGTAATTTCTGATTTCAAGGGAGTCTGTTCACTTCCCCTTGTCCAGGCCTATTTGTCCCAGGTTTACTTGTGATTCCATTAGTGCAGATAATCCGCAACACTGTATTGCAAACGGCTTATTGTTTGTAACAAAGTACTACGCTACAGCGGAAGTACCGCCCTCTTTACTATTCCATACGTCAATTGGCTGTGTGACGCAGTCACTGGTCTCATTTGGCATTTTCCTGATAGATGGTCAACTATTGTTTGGTAGTCACAGCCGTCAATCTGCTTATGCCGGAAGATCACTGTGTATCAATGTAAATAGTGTAGTAGTAGTATTATTATTTCTATGCAGGGTTGTTAGGAGTTGCTTTATATTACCTCAGTCAAGGTGTGTTGCCTTGTTTATAGTAGCATAATTCATGATGGCAGATCATAAGTAAACGGAGAAAGGGTTGACTTCTGTTCTCCCCTTTATTATTGTGTTAAGTTATAACGCAACCTCCAACACATTATCGAAAATAAACAACGTTCCTTTCTCCATTATTTACGGAAATTTTACATAAAATGTCCAGTTTTCTCGTCGAACAAGAATAAACAAAACATCTAGAGTAAAATAAACAAAACCGTCGTATCATATGGCACTACCTTATTTTCACATCAACAATTTTATACAGTAGTTTAAATCTGGAATTGCGTCATCCCATATTTGAGCATCGGTACAATTAGTATTAGTTAAGTTGATGTCCGCTAAGGTACAATTTAATATATTCCCAAACGTCTTCGATCATGCACTATTTAGTTAGACGATCCATACAAATCGCATAAGTTTAAAGACTCCACGAGCTATGTTGTTTGTCCTTAAATAACGCGGCGAACAAAAGAAGCAGTAACTGCTTGATAAAATTAACGCAGGTACATTACGGAACACTTTTATGTAGTCTTAACAGAAGAAAACGATATGGACACTTACGGATTCGCGAAAATCGGTACTTCAGTACTCCGACAGTTACAGGACGCATGTTTTTTTAGTATAAAGAATCATTACAAAACTCGCTATTATGTTTAAGCCAACTACAAAGCTTACCCTTTTATGCAGTTTCAGCAAGCTTCAAGGAAGTTGTCCTTTTGTTCTACTATTTATAGATTGCGTCAACGTTGCGAAAAGGGTGGGCGGAGCGGTGCCTGCAGGAAAGCGCGCAATACACGCGACCTACCATCCAGTCGTAGTAAACTAGCAGGTCGAATTATCCCACGTGTCTGCAATTGGAATCTATATTTAAGAGCTGAACAAGTTGTATAATGCTTTATAAAGGGGACACATTTTGTAAATATCTGACTTGCGTTGGTGGACTAGAAGTGAAAAGGTCGGATGAAATACTTTGAATACACGCATTGATCTAAACTTTTGTTTTGACACGCATGAGGTATGCTACTTGCTGATTCAAACATTATTTACTGATGTTCATTTGTCTTAGAGATGTTGAATATCGGTTTGCAAAGCCACGGGGGAAATAACATATAGAATGTTTATATTTAGTAACAGTGTTGTAGCTTTGCATTGGCATAAATTAAAATTCAGAAGTCACGATTTTCTCCTACCTTACTAAAAATATCTTTGTAGTGTACTGAACTAAGACGATCTACATGATAAACCACTATGCAGTCATTGAGAGCATGTTCATTCGGTGTCTCCTATTAAATGCGCAGAAAAGATGAAGTGAAATTAGACTAAATTGCAATTTTGTTGATGCAGTTCACAAGTGTGCTTCAGATGTTATGATAGAGGACTTAACAAGCAGCCGTATACAAGACCATGCCTTAGTGACTACGTTGGTGTTCACCATGAGAATCGAAATTTAGCCCTCATTTTCTCTTTAATCTGCATGAATCTCGGCAGGTGATAAATCTTAGTCAAGATATTTATTTCCCTAGTGCTCACCTAAAAATGGTTCAGCACACTCCTGGGGACAAGAAGCAAAATGTAAAGAGATTATCTTTGTTTGTCACATATACATTGAAATGTACAGTGAAATCTGTCATTTGCATCAACAACCAACACCGCTGGAGAATGTGCTGGGGACATTCCTCAAGTGTCGTCGTGCTTCCTATTGTCAGCAAAGCATGCCCATAACTTGCTTAAACTTACCTATATGTCTTTGGAATATCAAAGAAATCCGGAGAACTCAGAGGAAATCCATGCTGTCACATGGAGAACATACAAACTTACAGGCAGTGGCGGGAATTGAACCCTCATCTTCTGATGCATGGTATTGTAAAATGTTACATTAACTACATTGCTACTGTGCTGGTTCTCATAGGGCTACTGGCAAAATTAGATCTCTGACATGTCTCAATTTTTGTTAGCACAAAATAAAGTCATAGAACAGTACAGCACAGAAACAGGCCCTTTGGCTCACCTAGTCCATGCAGAGCCATTAAGATGCCTAGTCCCATCAAACTGCATGTGAACCACAGGTCTCCATGTCCCTACTATCCATCCATCTGTCCAAACTTTTCTATTGAACTTATGTACCACTTATGCTAATCGCTCGTTCCAACCTCTTGTGACCCTCTGAGTGAAGAATTTTCCCCTCAAGTTCCCTTTAAACTTTTCACCCTTCACTCTTAAGTCATCACCTCTAATTGTAATCCCACCCAACTTCAGTGGAAAAAGCTTGCTTACATTTACCCTATCTATACCCCTCAATTTTGTATATCTCTAACAAGCCTCTTCTCAATCTGCTACGTTCCAAGGAATAAAGTCCTAACCTCTTCAATCTTTATTTTTAACTTAGGTCCTCCAGTCCTGGCACCATCCTTGTAAATTTTCTCTACTCTTTCAACCTTATTTACATCTTTACTGTCCGTTGGTGAACAAAACTGCATACAATACTCCAAATTAGGCCTCACTAATGTACAACTTAAGCATAACATCCCATCTCCTGTACTCAGATATATAGTTTTAATGTGAAACTTGAACCAATAACTTCAAATACACCAAAATGATTTTAATTCTCATTGGTGTAAAATGAATAAATTGGTTCTTCACAGCAACCAACTTTTATGAAAGCAATTTCCTATGGAAACAAACTAAGGTCAATGATACTCAAATTCCTCCAAGAGGACCACAACCTTGTCGTGGTTTGGAGGCTTGCGTGCCTCAATGACCCAGAGAGCTATGTTGGCTATAGTTAGGGCCTTATTCTTATGCCCCTCGGTATCCCATGCCAAGCAGTTCAAAGGGTAGAGGCCAGACTAAGAGTGGTCCATCAGTCCTTCAGGTTCGTGGTTTCAGTTCAGGGCCAACAACCCTGACTGATAACACAAAACTGTAATGGAAACAGTAATGAAGAATCTTTCTACATCTGACTGCGATGCTGTTCCTGGGTCTGCACCCAGAATTTGCGTGATTGACAGTAGTGGAAAACCAAGAGGAATTGCAACATGATGAAGAACACCACAAGAGATGGAGGGCCTTCATTGCTGTCCTCAATGCCAGCAGCGTAATGGTACTCAAATTACATTCTTTGTCACTTTGCATTGTTGTATCGATTAGTCACAATGCCTTATTGCAGGCACAGCTCACAATTAATGAAGAGTATTCTTTGGACCATCATTTGCATTTTTGAACTCAAATTTATTGAAAATGACATTTTTTTCACACACCAAACAATTTACTTTGTATTATATGAAAATCAAAAATAGACATTAATGGCTCTGCATTCAGCCATAGGGATCATGCTTAAAGTGGCATACAATTTAACATCAAAGACCCCATCCACTCCGATTACAAGGGCTCAACATTTTTGGAGCTTTTTCCAATCCTTTGCCGTGGCTCTTCATAGCAGATAGTGATGCAAGCAGAGTGCTCTCCATTGTACATCTGTAGAGAGTCTTTGGTGACGTACTAAATCTCTTGAAACTCCTATGAAATATAGCCCCTTAAGTGCTTTCTTTGTAATTGTTTCAATATGTTGGACCCACGATAGGCCTTTAGAGATGTTGACACCCAGGAACTTGAAACTGCTCACCCTTTCCATTGCTAATCCCTTTCTACTTCTCCCTCGCTGAGGACTGATGTGTGTTTCCTTGACTTCCCCTTCCTGAAGTCTACAATCAACTCCTTGGTCTTGCTGATGTTGAATACAATATTGTTGTTACAACACTACTCAACCAGCTCATCCATCTCACTCTTGTACGTCTCCTTGTCACTATCTGCAATTCTACCAATGATAATTGTGTCATTGGCAAATTTATAGGTGGTGTTTGAGGTGTGCCAGCATCAGCGAGGAGGAGATGTTATTACTGATCTGTATTGACTGTGGTCTGCTGATAAGGAACTCAAGGATCCATTTGCAGAGGGATGTACTGTGGCCCAGATTTTGGAGCTTATTGATTAGTACTGAGGGTTGAACGCTGACCTGTAGTCAATAAACTGTAGCCTGACGTAGGTATTGCAGTTGTCCTGGTGACCAAAGGCCAAGTGGAGAGCCAGTGAAATTGCATCCACTGTAGGCCTATTGTGGTGATAGGAAAATTGCTGCAGGTATAGGTTGTTGCTTGGGCAGGATGCTGACAATGACCCCCTTCTCAAAACACTTCATCACAATAGATGTGAGTGCAACTGGGCAATGGTCATTAAGGAAACTCATCCTGTTCTTGGAGACTAGTATGAAAGTCGCCTTTTTGAAGCAGGTGTAAACCTCTGATGGCAGCAGTGAGATATTGAAGACATCTGTGAACATCCACACCAGTTGGTAGGCACAGGTTTTTAGTGCCTTATGAGGTACACCATCACCATCCTGACGCCTTGCTAGGATCCACCCTCTTGAAAGAGGTTTCTGATGTCAGCCTCTGAGACCGAGATCACGGGGTCATCAGATACTGCAGAGATTTGCACGGGTGTAGTTTTATTCTCCATTTCAAAGCATGGGTAAAGGGTGTTCAACTCATCTAGAGTCCTGCATCACTGCGTGTAGGAAGTAATAGCATGCAAACCCTGCCAGAGTTGATGTGCATCGGATTCTGTCTCTGACTTCAATCGGAGTTGTTTTCTCACTCTTAAAGTAGGCTTTCATAGGTTGTAGTTGGACCTTGTATCGTTCTGGATGTGTCCCTTTAAGGGCTGGCTCCCAAGATTGGAGCTGTGCAGCTAATGTCAGCAGCTACATAATACTGAAACACATCAGTTTGAAACAGTGTGCCATTACACGAGGGAATTTGATAACACAACTTAATAAAGATCGCACTTGAAAATTGCAAACCAAAAGGCATTTATAGCACACTTTTCCAAAAAAAAAAGGAACTTCAAGGCACAGTAATGTATTGAAAATTGTAAACCTATAAAATATAAAAAAAAACAAGCATCAATGTGAACTGAGTTGGCTGAGCTTTATGGGTACTAGCATCACCTGTTGGACCTACTATATGCCATAATTATTCAGTATAAATAAAGAACTGAGAAAGAGAATTGACAGAGTTAAGGACTCTATATTAACAAATGCAAAATTGCTGGGTGCATGGTTTTTAAAATATTCCACCATTTAACGGAGCTTTGAGTCAACAGAATAAGATTTTAAATCTAGATTGCTGATTAGTATCAGATGATCAGTGTAATATATAGCATCATATTTACACACTGTGGTGCTACAATATCACATGCCCAGATCCTGAGCATGGAGAAAATAATTGGTGATATATGCTTGAAAATGCTTCTGTGGCAATGCATTTTGAAAGCCTACTGCTTACCTGTGGGAACTGCTTTTTATCCATTGGGCCAATTTTTCTTTTCTTTTGAAGTTCTGAATGGTAAAATAAATAAGTGTATTTGTCTACAATCCACTGCTATACTAGTTCAATATAAGGTTTAATTTATGTGAAATAAGTGTAGCAAAGTGGCACTATTTGTTTAGTATATACAGGATGCACAGCAGTTCTCAAAATAAAAACTTGTGACCTACATAAGCCTAATTCACTGGTGGCTTTTTTTTTATGAAAACCACTGAATTCTGTAATTTTCATACTATTCATTTTGTGCTGCTAAGGTACATTCAAAAACATTTATTATTTTAAATAGCATTTTGTTTATGTGTGACTGCTTATTTTTTGAGCAGAACTGGCTTTAAAATTCATGATTAAGAATTGTTTTCTTTCTGTAACCTATTTGAAAATTCAATAAAAAAATTTAAAAAAAAAGAATTGGTAATGTGGTTGCTTAAAGTATGTTCTGTAGCCAATATACAAAATATGATGTGAATCAGGGACAAGGGAATATCTAATTGAAGAGTTGGAATCATTCTTAAAAAAGACTGGAGAAAGGAGACCACAGAAATAACGAGTAATGTAAAATTATCTTCGAGAAGAATGAATGCAAGAAGACAAAAGTATAGGACACAGGTAATGCAGCAGGGCCATAAGGGAGCAAAGGCACTGAGAAATACAAGATGAGAATGAAAGGGAATATACAATTTATAGGATGTACAGCACTTTATTTTGCAGTTGTGATTGGTGTATAATTTTAATGAGATTGGAGAAATGCAATGACTTAAAACCTACCAGTTCCCTCTCAAATGAATGCCATTATTTAAAAATTCAAGCCAACTTGACTTTTGCAGAAAATAGCTCACTAAATTTTGAGTGGGTCTAGTTTCAGAAATGAATTCCCAGTTGTAGACTTTATAAATCTGATATAATCTATTGCATGTTTTTATTAACTATCCAAATGAGTAATCAACAATAGAAAATAATATTCTAAATGATTAGCAAGTTTTAAGTTCCATGGCCTAGAAAATTGATTACATCAAAATTCACCAAAGTGGCAATACTGTATATGGGCCCATGTCATTATTATCCTGATGTTAACTGTATTTGAAGTTTGTGCGTGCAGTTTGTACTTTGAAAGAGTTTGAATTGTACTAAACAATTCAACAATGGGGGTAATTTCAGGAGCTCCCAGCGCCACCTGAATGTAACTGAGGTTGATTGAAGTCACATTTGTATCTCTTAAAGGAGGTAGCCCTCCAGGTATGCGATTAAGACCTTGCGTAAGGTATTGTCAGGGGAGTTAATGCCAAGAATAATGGTTCAAGAAACTGGTTGTAAGATGTTTAATGATCTTGAATATGTGATCAACCTGAGTGCATGTATCATCAAATCCCATCCCAAAATATCTATGAATGTAGACGTATGAAACTTCTGGGATTATAACACCAGCAACTGGTTTGTAACAATCTGTATCAATTACCTAATATTTGTGTCTCATCCTACATTCACAATTTTATCCCTTTTCAACAGTCATGCACATTTCAAAGCTGCAGCATATGCTTTGGATAGAAATAGATTTTTGACTAATGGTGAATCAAGGTATGTGCAATTTGTATGAAGAAGTAATGTGCAAAGATCAAGCTGTATTAAATGGTGGAGGGGGCATGAGGGACTAATATGCTTATTCTGTTTTTTGTGTTCTTGCACACATTCCCAGCTATTTAATTGTGGCACCTTAGAGAGCGCATGCTGCTTATTGATACTTGTACCTCTCTCTTTTACAGGAGAAACTATACACAACCTATGAAAGCAGAAGCAAGCTGTCAGGGGCTGTACTGTGGAGCACTGTGTTTGGATAAGAACCTTTGGGGTTCCATGGAATTGACTGCTGCAGTTGCAAATGGAGGTTGTGGAAAATGACAATGCGCTTATATTTGTAGTTATTAATTATATCCCTTAAGCTATTTCATTTGATTTAACAATCACGTCTTAAGCGTGTCTCTCCTACATGCTATATTCTTTCAGTATGACTATACCAGTATATCTTTTTCCTTACAGATACTCAAGAGCTCCCACCTGTACAGATCCCAATAGCTGAGGAAAAATCATTGGAAGAATAAAATCTCTGTCAGTTCATTTGACACTTAGTCTCCAGTTGAGATACTGGCACCTCATGATCTAAAGGATAGTTTTTGAGCCAACACTTGTATATTAGATGGCATTACTGCCCTGCTGATGTTCCAGACAGTTGTGTCCCAGCCCATATGGAGGGTTTGATGACGTGAATTCCCCAGAGGATTTGGGTGAGGACTTTCATGGGACTGCCTGTAAATAAAACCATGTTCGCATTGAAATGCACAGACCATTGGTAAGCCTACAAAGAAATTGGCTGAAATTTAAGAATTTGGAACACCATTTTCTACTTTAGGAGTTAGTTCCTATGAGGATTTTGAAACCATTTTTCTGTGTGGTAGTAGTGGCCAGATCCATGTAAATGCTAAAGAACCCAACTATGCTGTTTATAGCTTCCAGGCAGAATCCATCCATCTTATGAACTCCGTAGTGAAGGTTCAAACTTCATGGCATGGAAGCTCAGGCTATTAAATTTGCCCTGAATTTAAGTGATGCCACAATACTCCAGAATTGTTTTTCAGCTTAATAGCATGTTGACATCCTTCTCTGAGGAAGTTGTTGTGGTTCAGTATATTGTGACTTTGCTGTCTTAATTCAGGAATATAACATTTATGCCTTCATGACTGTTACTTCAAGATTGCCCTCTCTACTGCCCATCAACTAGTTAGCCCAAATTGCTGTAATTCATAAAGACATGGGATGATCTGAAGCAAGCCAAACTGAGCTAGGTTTGTTGAAGATCTTCATAGCATCTCTGCTGTAAAGGAGCAGCCATTTGTTAACATGACAGAAGCCATTAAGAGATTGGGCAGGTATAGGCATACTGAAAGCAGGCAGTAAGGATATCTGAACAGTAGGCAAGGTTTCTATTACTAATTGGAGGTATACTTTTTTGGGCTATAGAATTACTTCAGTTGTTTCTGGTGTTTATGGTTTGTATTTAAATCAACGCTCAGTTGATAAACAATAGATAGGGTGTTAACCTGGGAACTGTGCCAATGGAAGAATCATAAAATGAGATCTGTGAAAGCATTGCCTTTCAATTTCCTGACCTATTACTGACTATGCCTTGGTACTGTTTGGTGGGCAGCTACAACATTGTGAACAAGCATATAAGAATAATCAAAAATAATAACTAATTAGGATGGGTTGTGAAGTTGTGGTTCACTCGTAGATTGTAGAGTGCTGCCATTGAAGTCTTGAGCTTTCATACATTCATTTTGCAGACAACTTGTGTGCTACCTAAATATTGTCAACAATGTGGATGCGTGCAGCAATCAATGGAGTTGTTTTGCCATTAATTAATTAAACCTTCTCAGTCTTTCAGGATAATAGACAATAGATGCAGAAGTAGACCATTCGGCCCTTCGAGCCTGCACCGCCATTTTGAGATCATGGCTGATCAAATACTATCAATACCCGGTTCCTGCCTTGTCCACATATCCCTTGATTCCCCTATCCATAAGATACCTATCTAGCTCCTTGGAAGCATCCAGAGAATTGGCCTCCACTACCTTCCGAGGCAGTGCATTCTGGGAGAAGAAGTTTTTCCTTAACTCTGTCCTAAATGACCTACCCCTTATTCTCAAACCATGCCCTCTGGTACTGGATTCTCCCAGCATCTGGAACATATTTCCTGCCTCTATCTTGTCCAATCCCTTAATAATCTTATATGTTTCAATCAGATCCCCTCTCAATCTCCTTAATTCCAGTGTGTACAAGCCCAGTCTCTCTAACCTCTCTGCGTAAGACAGTCCAGACATCCCAGGAATTAACCTCATGAATCTACGCTGCATTTCCTCTACAGCCAGGATGTCCTTCCTTAACCCTGGACACAATTCTCCAGGTGTGGTCTCACCAGGGCTCTGTACAAATGCAAGAGGATTTCCTTGCTCTTGTACTCAATTCCCTTTGTAATAAAGGCCAACATTCCATTAGCCTTCTTCACTGCCTGCTGCACTTGCTCATTCACCTTCAGTGACTGATGAACAAGGACTCCTAGATCTCTTTGTATTTCTCCCTTACCTAACTCTACACCGTTCAGATAATCTGCCTTCCTGCCTCCCAAAGTGGATAACCTCACACTTATTCACATTAACTGCCATCTGCCAAGTATCTGCCCACTCACCCAGCCTATCCAAGTCGCCCTGAATTCTCCTAACATCCTCATCACAAGTCACACTGCCACCCAGCGTAGTATCATCAGCAAATTTGCTGATGTTATTTTTTATGCCTTCATCCAAATCATTAACGTAAATGGTAAACAGCTGTGGTCCCAATACCGAGCCCTGTGGCACCCCACTAGTCACCACCTGTCATTCCGAGAAACACCCATTCACCGCTACCCTTTGCTTTTTATCTGCCAACCAGTTTTCTATCCATGTCAATGCCTTCCCCCCGATGCCCTGAGCTTTGATTTTACCCACCAATCTTCTATGTGGGACCTTATCAAATGCCTTCTGAAAATCGAGGTACACTACATCCGCTGGATCTCCCCCGTCTAACTTCCTGGTGACATCCTCGAAAAACTCCAACAGATTAGTCAAGCATGATTTACCCTTGGTAAATCCATGCTTGCTCAGCCCAATCCTATCACTGCTATCTAAATATGCCACTATTTCGTCCTTAATAATGGACTCTAGCATCTTTCCCACCACCGATGTCAGACTGACGGGTCGATAGTTCTCTGTTTTCTCCCTCCCTCCTTTTTTAAAAAGTGAGATATTAGCCATTCTTCAATCCTCAGGAACTGATCCTGAATCTAAGGAACATTGGAAAATGATTACCAATCCATCTGCAATTTCCAGGGCCACCTCCTTTAGTACCCTAGGGTGCAGACCGTCTGGACCTGGGGATTTGTCAGCCTTCAGTCCCATCAGTCTTCTCATCACTGTTTCCTTCCGAATGTCAATCTGTTTCATTTCCTCTGTTACCCTATGTCCTTGGCCCATCCATACATCTGGGAGATTGCTTGTGTCTTCCTTAGTGAAAACAGATCTAAAGTACTCATTAAATTCTTTTGCCATTTCTCGGTTTCCCATAATAATTTCACCCAATTCATTCTTCAAGGGCCCAACATTGTTCTTAACTATCTTCTTTCTCTTCACATACCTAAAAAAGCTTTTGCTATCTTCCTCTATATTCCTGGCTAGCTTGCGTTCATACCTCATTTTTTCTCGCCGTATTGTCTTTTTAGTTAAGTTCTGTTGTTCCTTAAAAACTTCCCAATCATCTGTCCTCCCACTCACCTTAGCTCTATCATACTTTTTTTTTAATGCTATGCAATCTGACTTCCTTTGTCAAATACTGTGGCCCCTTCCCCCCTTTGAATCCTTCCTTCTCTGGGGGATGAACTGATTTTGCACCTTGTGCATTATTCCCAAGAATACCTGCCATTGCTGTTCCACTGTCTTTTCTGCTAGGCTATCTGTCCAGTCAACTTTGGCCAGCTCCTCCCTCATGACTCCATAGTTTCCGCTGTTCATCTGCAACACTGACACCTCTGAGCTGCCCTTATCCTTCTCAAATTGCAGATAAAAGCTTATCATATTGTGATCACTACCTCCTAATGGCTCCTTTACTGCGAGATCGCTTATCAAATCCTGTTCATTACATAACACTAAATCCAGAATAGTCTTGTCCCTGGTCGGCTCTCGTACAAGCTGTTCCAAGAATGCATCCCGTAGGCACTCTACAAACTCCCTATCCTGTGGTCCAGCACCAACCTGATTCTCCCAGTTCACCTGCATGTTGAAATCCCCCATAACTACTGCGACATTACCTTTGCCACATGCCAGTGTTAACTCCCTATTCAACTTGCACCCAATATTCATGCTACTGTTTGGTGGCCTGTAGACAACACCCATTTGGGTCCTTTTGCCCTTACTGTTCCTCAGTTCTATCCACACAGACTCTACTTCTCCTGACCCTATGTCCCCCCTTGCAAAGGACTGAATCTCATTCCTCACCAACAGGGCCACCCCACCCCCTCTGCCCACATTTCTGTCCCTATGATAGCACGTATACCCTTGTACATTCATTTCCCAGGTCTGATCTCCCTGCAGCCATGTCTCCGTTATCCCAACAGCATCATAGTTACCCATTCGCACCTGGGCTTCAAGCTCATCCGCCTTAATTCTGACACTTCGTGCATTCAGATATAGAATTTTTAACCCATTTCTCCTCTCTCTGTTTGAATCGCTGCCTGAACTCCCATTGGGCTATATGCCCCTAGAATTTTGTTGTCCTTCCTAAATTTACTTATTCTTTCAACACATTTAACTCCATGTTCCGTCAGACCATCCCTCTGTACAAGAGTCCTCCTTATCACGTGTTCTGCCCCACCTTCCTCTACTACACACTTAATATTCCGGAACCGTGTAGTCCCCACCTGCCCTTTATTCTTCCTCTTGCTATCCTCCCTCGCATTCTGGATCCCCGCCCCTTCAGATTTAGTTTAAACCCCTCCCCAAGAAGCACTAGCAAACTTCCCTGCAAGAATGTTAGTACCACTCCAGTTCAGGTGTAAACCGTCCCTTTGGAACAGATCCCACCTTCCCTGGAACAAAGCTCAATTATCTACAAACCTGAAGCCCTCCCTCCTGCACCATCCTCTCAGCCACATATTAATCTTTATAATCCTTCTGTTCCTTGCCTCACTCACACGTGGCACTGGTAGCAATCCTGAGATTGTTACCCTGGAGGATGCTCAAAGGAAAGCAATAATGGAAATGCTTTGCAGCAGTGTTTCTATAGAATTGGAAACTTAAGTGCTTCTGAGGGCATTTTGTTTGTTTTAGGTTAATTTCTGTTCAGTGTTGGTTCCTAGAATGTTTAAGATGGAGAACTGGTCAATAATGACATTGACGAATGTTAAGGAGAAATGACTGGATGACTCTTGTTGGAAGTTGTCAGTACTAGGGACATGAAGGCCGATGATATTAATCAAAAACACAAGAGATTCTGCAGATGCTGGATATGCAGAGCATAATGCACAAAATGTTGGAGGAACTCGGGAAGTCAGACTGCATCCGGAAATCAATAAACAGTTGATGTTTCAGGCTGAGATTCTTCATCAGGACTGATGAACTGTATGGAATATACTGTAGCATTCCAGCCCTCCCATTCTAGATAATAAAATGCTTCTGACAACTGAATATGGTTGTTTGTTTGTCTCTTTTACAGTAATAATTGCCGCCATGTAGTATTTCGTAGAGCCTGAATAGAACCATCAGTTAGTCCAACGTGGCAGCTGAAATGTGTATGCAGCAACATGACTCAGCAGGAATGAGTATTATGGGGCTCCCATACATTCTATCTTGACCATTTAGATCTTTAATACTTGATAAACACTATGTGAACATCTGAATTCACATGTAGTATGAAATGACATGTCTGTGCAATCTATTATGTTCTGAATCTCTTGGGAGGTCCATTGTACAAATCTGCATGCGCACACTGGCTACCTGCTCTACCTGAAGAAAAAGAGGTGAATTCCTTTGTCTGTGATTATGGAACATACATTATGCCATAAATGCAGAAGTAAGCAATTATCTATTAAATCACCTCTTTACAAAAGAAAAGTTCTTATGAGGAAAAAGAAAAGATCTCTTCAGTATAAATGCCGGACTTTCTACAGTACAGCTCTGGTTCCCTGTATATGTCTTTCACTGAGGTTTAGGTACAAACATACAGAATGCAGGGCCTAATGTGCCACAGCAGGTGCTGAATAAGTGTCATCAGTATATCCTTTGTGTAGCTTTGTGAAACATGCATGGTACTGAAGGATTCAGTGTTGCTGGTTATTTGGGTTGCATTCATGACTTGCAAAAAGAATTATCTACAAGTGAGGATATGTATTGCCAAAGAAATGGTGCTCTACAATGGTATTTCTATTATGTTTTTTAAAAAAAAAGTTTCTCAGCATAATCATAATAATAGTAGTTACAAAAATGATGAACCTTCAGACTTTAATTTTGTCATTGTGAACACAGGACATTTGTATCACATTTCCAAATTGTATTTTTCTATTAAAAGGATTTAGGACAATAGGATTTATAGTATGTTTATTTTTGAACCATGTGAGTTTATTTTGTTTGCACCAGGAATTTCATGTTCTCTGTTGCTGCAAAAGCTAGGAGAACTGTTTGGTTTGGATGGTCCTGATTCATATTTATACTTTTTTGGTATTGTTCTGATGTACAGGAATAATTGCTTTTGGATTGCTTGGATGAACTGACATAGAAATATCAAACAATTTACTTGTCAATTAAGGTTTTAATGTTTAGCATTAATGTGTTCGTGAAGATAATTTGACAACAAGATGATATGTCAGTAAAGATCCTTTTATTACTTGTTTTGAAGACTATAAAATTCACAAACTTTAGTTAATATTTTACATTGTGGTGATATTAATATATTTTACATGTGTTACACAATATATAGCTCATATGGTATATCCTAAATTTAAATGAACCTTCAGTGAGAATGTGCAATATTTCCATAAATGGAAAGAAGAAAAATGGATTTTAATGTGTTTAACACTTCTGATGAAAATACATATTCTCTCTTCTTCCCCGCCACTTTTTATGCAAAGAAATACATATTGAATGTCTGAGCTTCAACAAAATAGTAATTAGAAAGTCATTCCTGTTAGGAAGCACTATACAGACTGTTTAGTCTGCTGTACAGTGTTATATTCTGTCTCCTGAAGTTCATCCCTTAGATTATGAAGTTCAGAAAATTGGGCCAGTTTGTTATATGCTGCAGAACCTTGTTATGAAGAGGATTCAGCTTCAGTTGATGCTTAAATAGATGTGCAACAGGCAGAGAAGGAAGTGGAGGAAGAATGGCACGAGGAAAAGGGCACCCTCTTTCTGAATGGGCTTTCTGTCATCAACAAATTAGACTGCAATACCGTTGAATGTGATTGCAATTCACACTGACCTATCTTCCCATTGGAGACCTGGTCAGCATTGCCTGGCTATAATGAAAAAATATAAACTACCAAAAATATATGTTTAAAACAAATTTTTGGAAATTTGCATTATTTGGTGTACACAAATCCTATTCACCTTTTCAGTTTTACTTTTTTACTTTTAAGTTTTTCATTCAAATGTTTGTGCCTTTCCAAATCCAAGGTATTTCTTTCCCAGTGGTGCAGCATGGATGGTAAAAGAGGATTAACTTGCATTGGTATTGTTGGCATATGGTTTTGTGGGATGATGTGAAACACTTCTTTCTGGGTATATAAGGAGCCGCTTCAGAATGTACCAGTTGTCGTGTGCAGCAGCAGTCAGGGTTGTATAGCTGTCTGTCTAGTCAATGGTAAGGACATTGGCTGAATGTTTATGATGGAATCATGACTGTTAACATTTTCAGAGAGGGCACCAATTTCATTCTCCATAAGTTCATTGCCACTCCCCTGAGATAGTGCTTCATCAATCATTGTGACTTAGTAGAGTTGAGATGCTGATCAGCATCACTATTATGGATGGCTTCATTGTGTTCTAATGAAGTGCCCATCATTTCTATGCTGGGCAGAATTGGAGTTTGTGTACAATGTCAATACTAGACCCCTCCATTCTTTGAATATTGCACTTGGACTTGCTTGCAATATGCAAATTATTTCACTATAAATAACCCCAGGCTCTCTTCTAGCTCATTAAATTTGGATTGGTTTTCTAGGATACAGTGGAAAGCTTGACTTGCGTACTATTTATACACCGTGCACTGTCGTAGTACAAGATAAATCAATAGCTGAATGCTGATTAAAGTAAAAGCAACAAAAAGTGTGGTGTAGGTGGACAATAAAATGTAAGATCATAATGAAGTAGATTATGAGGTGAAGAGTCCATTTATTGTACTAAGGAACCATTCAATAATCTTTTAACAGTGGGGTAGAAGCTGTCCTTGAGCCTGGTGATATGTGCTTTCGGGCTTTTGTATCTTCTGCCCTTGGGAGGGGGGTTGAAGAGAGAATGCCCTGTGTCAGTGGGGTCTTTAATTATGCTGACTGTCTATACTCCCTATTGTCTCTGTAAAACAGAGTCCATGAAGGTGAGGCAGGTTTCTGTGATTGCTGAATTGTGTCCATAACTCCGCAATTTATTGCGTTCATGGGCAGAGCACTTGCCAGACCAAGTTGTTGTTCCTTTGGTGACAGGTTCATGCCAAATTTCTTATGCATCCTGAGTAAGTAAAGGCATTACTCAGCTTTCTCGGCCTTGACATCTACTTGGTTGGACCAAGACAGACTATGGTGATGTTCATTTCTAGAAACTTGAAGCTCTTGGCTCTCTATGCCAACACTGTTGATGTAGAGAGGAGCATGTGCATGACCTCCCCTTCCTTAACTTAATAACCAGGTTTTTTGCTGCCATTGAGGGAAGGGTTGTTATAATGACACCATGTTATCTCCTTACTGTAGTCCGACTCATTGTTACTTGAGATTTGACCCAAGACAGTAATATCATGTGCAAGCCTGTCATAGAGTCATAGGGCACTACACCACAAAAACAAGCCTTTCAGCCCATCTAGACTGTGCTGAACTATCCTGCCTAGTCACATTTATCTGCCTGCATGTGGCCCATAGCCTTCAATAACCCTCCCATCCATGTACTTATCCAAATTACTCTTAAATATTGCAATTGAAGCCACATCCACCACTTCCACTAGCAGCTCATTGCGCACTCTGAGTGAAGCGGTTCCCCCATCTATTTCACCTTTCACTGTTAACCTATGACCTCTAGTTCTCATCTCTCCCAACCTTGATGGGAAAAAGCCTCCTTGCATGTAACCACTCTATACCACTCATAATTTTGGGTACCTCAATTAAATTCCCTTATTTTCCTATGCTCCAGGGAGTAAAGTCCCTTTTCAAACTTTCCCTGTAACTCAGATCCTGAAGTCTCCAGTCCCAGCAACATTCTTGTAATTTTTTTTGTACTATTTCATTCTTACTGATATCTTTCTAGTAGGTAGGTGATCAGAACTGAACAAAATACTCCAAATTAGACCTCATCAACATCTTATACAACTTCAACATAACATCCCAACACTTGTACTTAATATTCTGATTTATGAAGGTCAATGTGCCAAAAGCTCACCTTACGACTCTACGTACTGTGACACCACTTTCAAGGAATTATGGATCTGTACTCCTAGATCCATCTGTTCTACTGCACTCTGTCCTACTGTTCGTAGTGTATGTTCAACCCTGGTTTGTACTCCTAAAGTGCAATATCTTACACTTATTTGCACTTAATTCTACCTGCCATTTTCCCAGTTGATTCGGATCCCACTGCAAAGTTTTATAGCCTTCCTCACTGCCTAATCTTGGTGTCATCCACAAATTTGCTAATCCAGTTTATCACATTATCATCCAGATCATTGATACAGATGAAAAACTACAATGAACCCAGCATCAGTTTCTGGGTACACCACTAGTCATAGGCCTGGAGTCAGAGAGGCAACTATCTACAATCAGTCTCTGGCTTCTGCCAGTAAGCCAATGTTGAATCCAATTTACTACTTAATCCTGAATGCCAAGCAACTGAACCTTCTTCACCAGCTTCCCATGTGTGTCTTTGTCAAAGGTCCATGTAGGCAGCATCCACTGGCTTTCCTTCATCAACTTTTCTGTTACCCTCCTCGAAAAAACTCTTATCAGATCAGTTAGCCATGACCAACCACAACAAAGTCATGTTGACTATTCCTAATCAGATATGCTTATCCAAATATTTATATATCCTGTCCCTTATTGATGTTGGGTTCACTGGCCTATAATTTCCCAGCATATAGTTTTAGAGCCTTTCTTGAACAACCGTTAGCTATCCTCTAGCACCTCACCCATGGTTAAGGATGTTTTGAATACCTCTGCCAGGGTCCTTGAAATTTCTGCATTGGCCTCTCACAAGATCCAAGGAGATACCTTGTTAGGTCGTAGAGACTTATACACCCTAACTTGCTTCAAGACAAGCACCTCCTTCTGTATTATGCACATGGTCAATGACCTCTGCTTTTTTTGCCTCAGTTCTATAGATGCTGCATCTCAGTCCTGAGTAAATACAGGTGCAAGAAATCCATTTGATGTCTTCCCCATCTCTTTCAGCTCCATGCATAGATGACCATGTGGATCTTTAAGTGAACCAATTTTATCACTTCCTGTCCTTTTGCTCTAAGTATATCTGTAGAAGCCCTGGGGATTTTCCTTCATCTAGTCTGCCAGAGCAATCTCATATCTTTTAGCTCTCCTGATTTACCCCTGAAGTGTTCTCTTGCATTTCTTATACCCCTGAAGCACATCATTTGATCCTAACAAACTATATTTAATTGATCTCTCCCTCTTCTTTTTTGATGCCATCATAATTGGCCTTTCTTCAATTTAACCATCTCAACCTGAGAAACAGTCCTATTTTTCCAATAAAATCTTGATACTAATGGGATTATGATCATCTAATCTAAAGTGTTCTCTTACACACACTATTATGTCATATCTCTATAAGACTATAGAAATTGTGATTTTTTTTTCAGTTATAAGGCTCCCAGAACTGCATTGTTGGGTTTCTCAGTCATTTTCAGCACATGCCACTATATTGATACATATTGCAAGATCTCTCAGCTGCTAACTTCAGTCTGGACAGCTACAACATAAAGAGCCTTTAAAGGGGAAGCCACAATATAAAGCAGTATTCTTCTGATTGCTAGATGTGGTGAACTACATTTACCCGTCTGGACACGCCCCCCCCCCCCCCAGCTGACTGCTCCTGTGGCTCCTCCCACAGACCCCTGTATAAAGGCGATTGGAGGCACTACTCCTTCCTCAGTCTCCAGGATGTGTGTGGTGGTCGCTTGCTGCTTGTGCGTTCTTCCAGCCAATAAAAGCCTACCTTAACTCACGTCTCCGAGAGTTATTGATGATGCATCACTAGATATTCACTGTTGAAAGAATTAATGTATTGGTGATGGAAGGGAGAGTGGTCCGAGGGATTCCAGGAGCACAGAATGTGTGTACTATTAAAGGAATGTGTGTACTTTACTTTACGATTGTAGACCTTTCAGGGCTACAATCAGAGGCTCCTGACATGGTGGTCTTTAGTACATAAGTACAATTAAAGAATGCCTGCACTTGGGGAAGTATACACTGCTGGAAAATCCCTGTATCCATTCTTTGGCCTGGTGGAAAAGTTGATGATGCCTTTTATGCTTGAGTGCTTGGTATGGGCAACATTAATTGAGGAATGAGGAAAAATTGTTGAATGTGACAGAGATCTGTGGAAATTGCTGAGATTGTTCCTGAGACTAGGAAACAATGGAACTTGTAGGCCAAGATATTTTGCAAATACTTAAAGAGCAAGATGATAATGTAGTAAAGCAGTTGTTCCCAACAGAAACCTTGGCTTCTGTGGGCAAAACAGCTGAGGTACAAATGAAGGTCAATGAACAGTTTTAGGGTAAAGGTGTTAGTAAAGTTAAACAATAGTTATTTCTTCCTTCCTCGCAGCTTGTATGATAATCTTTTCTCCTCTTGTAGGTGCTAAACTGCTCCTCAGACTGAGGAAAGAGTTCTGCATCAAGATTCTCGCAAGAGTTGTAGTGTACTTTTACAGATATAAATACTCTAGTGATAACTAGAATCGGATCTTGCGTAATGTTTCTGTGCACCATACATCTCAATTTTGAAGAAAAATCAATTGTAAAGGAAAGTTTTCATGAAGTGCACAGTACAATTGTTATTCTGGAAACATGCATTCTTTATGACAAAAAGCAAAAAATTGCTGATGGATCAGGTGAAATCCAATAAGTAACAAAACAGGAAAAGTGTGCTGTGTCTATGTTAATGAAGCTGAAAGATGTTTTGGTACTTCGCAGATTATGATATATTCAAGGATATTAAATGGGCTTTTATAATAGGTGAATGCAGGGAAAATACGAGGTGATGAATTTTGACAAAATTAAGAGAGACAATAGAAAATAATACTGTTCTAGAGGGAGTATAGGACTAGTACAACTTGAATATGTGTATGCAAATTATTAAAAATACTGGAGCAGTTTAGGAATAAGGCATACACAATTCTGGGATTTATCAGTAGAGGGATAAGAGAACAAAATTTTTTTCTTTGGTTACCATGTTTTAGGAAAATATGAAGACATTTGAATAGCTCCAGAAAAGTTTCATGAGAATGGTTGGTGTGAGGGACCACAGTTACAAGACTTGATTAGAGAAGTTCGAGCTTTTTTATTTTAGAGAAAGACCTGTGAGGAGATTGGGTAGTATTACAGGAAGTGATCAACAGTATGAGCAGAATGAATGTTAGGAGACTGTTTCCTTTGGAAAATTTGAGGACTAGAGGTCATAGAGACAAAATAGACAGATGTAACTAGATTAGAACTAAAGAGTGACTTGAGGAATTATTTTATGCAGGTTCTGTTGTGTCCTTCAAGAGGGAAGTAGATAAGTAGGGTGGAGAAAAATTTGCAAGGCTATGGAGATTGATCCAGTGTGAGAATGTTGAGAGATTTTATGGAGAGCTGGTATGGAAATGGAACAAATTATTTCTTTCTGTGCTGTAATTGTTCTATGATTCTATAAGATTGTAGTTCTTCTGATGAGTCAACAAGTCTGACTACCTAAGGTTATTTATCTAAATAAATAGCCTCTATTTTGCAGAAGATTGTAAATGATTTGGGATCTGAATTTTGTCTCAAGAAGCTTTCAAAAACATTGATTTCAGGTGTTGAGCCAAGACCAGCTGAGAAGGTCATCCACAGGAAGCCATTTTCAATGGGATCAGTTGCAGATTTATAACTGGAGTCACTGTGAGTACAATACAGAGTTTGGCTCATACAGCGAGACATCATGGTCAGTTGTTACACTTTTTAAAATTTTGATTTTAATTTTTAATTGTTGCAGTTTCAACCTTGAATAAAAGCATTCACTATGGAAGAGGAAATTCTGGTCTGTTGACATTTGCAAAACTAAAATCCCCGGCCAGAATTTCTGCACTGCCATCAGTAATCACATTACCAGCTGGTTGTATATACAGAGGGCAGAAGAAGACTCCAGTCTTACAGTGTGCATTGTGTGATTAAACCTTGTTTTTCAGCATCTCAACCAATAGCAACCAGCTGCCAACTCTCAACCCTCCCTCCCCATATTAGAATCTTATCATTTTCAAACCTCATACCTACTCTCAATGACTATTCTGGATTACTTTGTGTAATCTTTACATTTTCTCTTCTGTGGTGCTTCCCCTGTCCCCAGCTCCCCACCCACCTCCACCACCTTGATGCATACTCAGACTTGTACTGTAATTACTTGATTAATTTTTTTCTTTGGAATGGCAGCCCACATAAAGAAGACCTGTTTAATACTGTTCGACATCTTGTGTTATAAGAACACACAAAGCAGGAATAGATAGTTGGTCACCCAAGCTCAATCAACAGTTAAATATGATTGTGCCTGATTTGATATTGACCTCAACATTACTTTCTTGCTTTTTTCCACACACACTGTGACTGGCTTGTCCTTGAAATGTATCATGCTCTGCTCTGAAAATATTGAATGACTGTCTTCATGTGTGTAGAGTAAGTTCCAAAGTGTCGTGATTCTTAGAGGGAATAAATTTCTCCTTAAGTGCTGACCCCCCCATAGTCTTTAACTATATCCCCAAGTTCTAGAGATTTCCACTAAGGAAAATATTCTCTTGGTGTCTATCCTTTAAATCTTTTAAATTCCTTGTTTATCAAAAGCTTTTCTGTCTATAACTAGTCAAGTCTAACCTTGTTGGTTCAAGTCTTGCTCTGACTATAATTATAAATTCAATTTGTTTTGTTTAAATCCCCTTGTAGCCTTACATACCCTAATTTTTGTGATCTCCTCCAGTCCTAGGGTTTCTCAGAGCTCTGTATTTCTTTATCTCTTGCTTCATATGCATTCGGCTTCTGTTTATACCCATGGTAGCTGTGACTGTTTGACACGATGAGGCTGTTGTAAACTGTGGAAAGTGCAGTTAAGTGAAATGAATGAATTCCAATCCTTCACTCATCTCTGGTACACATGAACAATAAAGACACATAGGTCAGAATGTGTTTCATTGATTACAGCTCAGCATTCAATGCTATCATCCCCTCAAATCATCATTAAGCTGCAAGACCTGGCCTCATTATCTCCCTGTGCAACTGTATCCTCAATTTCCTCACTGGCAGATCTCAGCCAGTACAGACTGGGAACAACATCAATACGCTCAAAACCAGCACAGGGCTATGTGTTTAGCCCTGCTCTACTCATTTTACATTTATGATTTCATGAGTACGTACTGCTCCAGTGTTGTATTTAAGTTTCCTGATGACACCACGGTTGTTGGCCGTATCAAAAGTAGTAACAAATCACCATATGGGAGGGAGACTGAAAATCTTGTTGAATGGTGCCACAACAACAACCTCTCACTCAAACATCACAAAACTAAAGAGATGATTATTGACTATAGGAGGAAGAAACTGGAGATCCATGAGCCAGTCCTCATTAGGAAAACAGAGGTATCAGTGATAATAGACCTGATTCTGACTATAAAAGAACAGTGGAGGGCCTAATATTTTGATGCTGGACTACTAATCACATGGTTTTGGAAAATACTTGCCTTTTTTCCTTGTAGAAAATTCTGGTGATATTAAAGGAGGAAATTGAGAAGCATATGCAAATATGGTAAGTGCAAAATAGAGGAAGGGTTTAGTAGGTCAAGGTTGAGTTCATTGTCACATGCACATGAATATTATGCACAGGTGCAATGAAAAGCTTGCAGCAGCACCATAGGCGCGTACCTCGTATAAGCAGCATTCACAGTTAAAGCATTTTTTTAAAAGAAAGAACATAATTAGAACAAAAGAAACAAAGTCTATTTTAATTGAAAGTGATCAAAGTTCTCATACTGTTGTTAAAACGTAGTGATTAGGATTGTGCAGGTTGGTTCAAGAACTGAGTGTTTGAAGGACAGTAGCTTTTCCTGAACCTGGTGATTATGGGACTGCAACCTTCTTTATCTCCTACCTGATGGTAGCACTAGAAACATGACAAAGCCTGAACGGTGGTTTGATGAATATTACCTTGAGCTAGCATCTCCTATAGATATTACCGATGCTGGGGAGATGTGCTGTAATGTATTGGGCTGAATCTACTGGTCTCTACAGCTTCTTGCATTCCTGTGCATTGGAATTGCCATACCAGACTATGCTGCAACCAGTTAGGATACTTTCAACAGTACATCTGTAGAGCTGTTAGTGTTCAGTGACAAATCAAATCTAAGAAAGTAAAGATACTGCTGTACCTTCCTTTAATATTGCATCTATGTGACAGGTTATCCAGTATGTTAGCACCCATGGATTTAAAGCTGCTGACTTTCTCCACCACTGATTCCTAATGTACACTGGTGCATGTTTGCACTCTGCTTCTCCTTCCTGAGGTCAACAATCAACTCTAGTTTTACAGATATTGAGTGTATGTTTGTGCACCACCACTCAACTAAGTGTCCCCTCTCACTCCAGTGAGGAAACTAGAGAGAAAAAGAATATAAGAAAATAGATTAAACAGAATATTTCTTATTTAAAAATAAGAGACGAAGTGCAATAAATTGTAATTTGATGTTGTCTTTTAAAATAATTTAACTACAGGCAAATAGTTAATATATATTAAATAGACTTACTTTCTATTTCAAACATAAAAAATTCTGCAGATGCTGGAAATCCAAAGCAACACACACAAGATACTGGAGGTACTCAGCATAGGCTCCGCATCCAATACATAATTCTTTGTAAATTCCACCATCTCCAACAGGATCCCATCAGCAAGCTCATCTTTCCCTTCCCCCACCCCTGCTTTCTACAGGAATTGTTCCCTACGTGACTCCCTTGTCCACTCGTCCTTCCCCACTGATCTCCCTCCTAGTACTCATCCTTGCAAGCGGAACAAGTACCTGCCCCTACACCTCCTTCACTACCATTCACCCTGCAAGTCTGTTGGGGTCATCTATTGTATGCAGTGCTCCTGGTGTGGCCTCCTGTAAATCGGTGAGACCCAGCACAGATTGGGAGACTACGCCAAAAATCTTTTCCCCATCCACCCAAAAAATTGTATCTCCTGGTGGTCATCCATTCAATTCTATTTCCCATTCCTGTTCTGTCATACCAGTCCATGACCTCCTCAACTGTCAAGATGATGCCACACTCAGGTTGGAGGAGCATATCCTCATATTCTGCCTTGGTAGCCTCCAACTTCATGGCGTGATCATTGATCGCTCGATCTTCCGGTAAAGCCCTCTCCTTCACCATTCCCCCTTCCCATTTCCCTCTCTCACCTTCACCTTACCTGCCCATCACCTCCTTCTGGTGCACCTGCCCCTTTCCTTTCTTCCATGGTCTTCTATCCTCTCCTATCAAATTCCCCCTTCTCCAGCCTTTTATCTCTTTCACCAGCTCTTTACTTCACACTCCTGCCTCTCATTTATCACCTACCATCTAGTTCTGCTTTCTGCACCCCCCCCCCCACACTTCTTACTCTGACTTCTCTTTCTTTTTTTTCAGTTCTGATGAAGGGTCTTGGCCCGAAGCTTTGACTGTTTACTTTTGTTTTCATAGTTGCTGCCTGGACTGCAGAGTTCCTCTAGCGTTTTGTGTGTGTTCCTCATTTTCTATTTTCTGGTTTCAATTAAATTGCAGAATGCTGGTTAAGTAAAGCAAGGAAATACAGATTAGTGTCTCTAACTTTTTTTTTGTCAGGTGTTGGATTGTCTGAAATGTAATGTACCTTCTAATGGGAAGTGTAAATGTTGTGTTCTTCGGCTCCCATTGGTTGCATAAAAGGTATTGAATTGGCAGTTATTATTCAGAACTGGAATATAGAGCTGCAAATGAAAAATAGGTTCTCATTTTCCAATGGGAATAAGGTAAATACTTTCCTCAGTTGGGTGTATTGTATGTACAGTATATAGCTTAAACTGCTAAAATGACACAGATAAAATTGTAAAGCAATGTTTTAGTTAATGTCCTAATGCAACAAAATTCATTCCACATTTGAGAATATTCTGTGCACTGCATATCATTCCCAAGACCTGGTTAAAGGATTTGATCACTGGCCTCATTGGTTCCATATTGATAGGATGGTGAGATCATTGGAGATGAAGAATACAACATAGAATACAACATCTGATGTAGCGACTGATTGATCAGGAATCCTGCCAACAGCCTGATACTGTGAGAGAAGATGTGTTTGTGAGCTGGATTGGCAGTGTGGAAATAAGGAGGCGAATGCAGGAGACTGGCTCTACATTGGAGAGGGTGACTGGGAGATTGTGTATCTTAGGACTTGGGTAGGTGGGGACCATGTGTACATCAGAGAGAAGGATTAGGATTCAGAATCAGGGTTATTATCACTGTCATATGTTGTGAAATTTGTTTAGTGGCAGTAGTACAGTGCAATACATACAAATTACAATAATAATATATAAAAATAAATAGTGCAAAATAGAGCAAAATAGTGAATTCTGATTGAACTGGCTGGGAGATATGGTCCAACCATGTAGATGCCATGGCCGGGAAAGCACACTGACGCTTTTATTTCTCTGGAGGCTAAAGAAATTTTGGCATGTCCCTTTTGACCCTCACCTATTTTTATTGATGCTCCATACAAAGTGTTACTTTCAGATGCATCAGCTTGATATGGCAACTGCTCTGCCCAAGACCACAAGAAATTGCAGAGTTGTACACACAGTTCAGCACATCGCAGAAACTGGCCTCCTCTCCATGGACTCTGACTACATTTCTCGATCCCTCAGTAAAATAGCCAATATAATCAAAGACCCCATTTTCCCTGCAACATCCTCTCTTCTCCCAACTCCACTGGGGAGAAGATACAGAAGCCTGAAAGCATGTACCACCAGGCAGCTTCTATCCAGTTGTTATAAGACTATTGAACTCCCTACTTTGATAAGATGGACTCTTGACATCACAATCTTACTTCTTATCGACCTTACCCCTTATTGCCTGTCTGCACTGCATTTTTGCTGTAATTATAACTGCATGTTCTGCATTCTATTATTTTCCCTTGTACTGCTTTAATTCACTACTGTAAGGAAATTATCTACATGAATCACAAGCAAAACAAAGTTTTTTCACTGTACCTCGGTACATTTGACAAAAAATCAATTCACTAATACATTTGGGAATGATATTGGGATTCTCATTTACTTAGAAGTGTGAGGAAGGTCATGAAATGTGTGGTACATCAGAAAGGGAGGTCATATTTGGGAATCCTCTCCAGGGCGCTGGACTGGGCAAGTTTGTATGGAAGACAAGCTGTTGCCCATGCAGCAAGTCTCCCCCTCCACATCACCGGTGTTGTCCAAGGGAAAGGCAAAGGCTGATACAGCTTGGCACCAGTGCCGTCACAGGAGTTGCCAGAACTAAGTTGAAGACAACGTCGGACTGCCTCAGGGACTCCAGCTCTGGATTTGTCCTCAGGGTTTACTCCCGAAGCCTTTCCCATGAGTGGGTATGGCCGCAAGGCAGCGGAGGTTTGAAATCAGAGTTTTCCCTCTCTTAGGTGGACTGCCTTCCCAGGCTGATGAGCTCCATCTACCTGAACCTCAGTATATTTTGAAGATGGAGCTAGTGGTTGGATTGGGATCCAAAGAATTTCCATGTGGGTGGGTAGTCAGCTGTAATATGGAGAGTGATTGTGGGAGTGTCTTTACATTGGGGAGTGGAAAGGGGGAAATCAATTGCAATAGAGGAATATGGGTTGCTGTATTTGTATTAGCTTGTAGGGAGAGATGCTAGGTAGCATTTAGGTATCTCTACTTCATTAAAAGAGTATTAATACTGTCATTACTTGATTTAACTTTCTGTGATATTTACTTGACAATAATATTCAGATACAGTAATTTTGTGAAAATCCTAGTGTTTTGTGTGGGATGTCCTTTTCAAACTTAGTAACACAGTGGCATTGACTATCGTATTTCACAGACTGGTGCTGGCTGATTTCCATGTTAATAATGGCATGCATTGTTTGCCACCAATCATTTTTCAGCAACTTAGGCCATTGTCTGTTGGTGCATACTGTATAATGACAGAAGAATATCCATGTGGTTTGGTTTTTATGCACATCACCCATTATAGAGGAATAATTGTCATACACTCCTGCAACACACGATCTTCTGGAAGAACTTAGTGAGTTGAGCAATGTTGGTGGGAGTAAGGAAATTATCCATGATTTAAACTGAAACCCTGCCTTATGACTGACAGTGGAGAGACAAGTGGCCAACATAGAGAAGGAAAGGGGAGCAACAAGAATGTACTCAAGGAGATTGAAGGACTGAAGAGTGGTGTAAGATGACAGGCAGGTAGGCCAGATAGGGATGGTGAGCAGAGGTGGAGTTGGAAGACTGAAGTAAGTAAATGATAGATGAGACAGGCAAAAAAAGGTGAAAGAAACAAAAACAGCAGAAGGAACAAGATGGAGGATTGGGGGGGAGGATTGGGGAAAGGAGTGTGAAAATGGGAGACAGCTGTTAGAGGTGAGAATGGGAATCATTAGAGGAGAAGGGAGAGGTGAATGATAGTTGGAACCAGATTGGGGGAAAGCTTGTATAAAATTGGTGGATGGAAAAGGGTGAAGGGGACAAAGATAGGTGATAGTGAGTCCGGACAGGGAGGCAAAATTGGGAGGACTGGAGGGCCAGAAGGAGAAGGATATGGGTGGAGAAAGTGGGTGAAACAAAGACTGTGCTTGGCTAAAGCTGAGAAAAGCTTTGCACAGTGAAGCAAGATGTAATCAGGTGTAAGACTTGAGGAACATCAGTCCCAATCTTTCTCCATTCCCTTTATTCCCACAATAATCTGCACACTGTCAGCGTAAGCTAGTTACTCTACTGACTAATTCTATAAGATCATAAGACTTAGGAGCAGAATTAGGCGTTTCAGCCCATTGAGTCTGCTCTGCCATTCAGTCATGGCTGATTTATCCCCCATTCTTGAGCTTTCTCCCCATAACCTTCGATACTCTTACTAATCAAGAACTTATCAACCTCTGCTTTAAATACACTGAATGATGTGGCCTCCACAGCTGTCTGTTGCAATGAATTCTACAGATTTACAACCCTCTGACTAAAGAAATTCCTCCTCATCCCTTTTCTAAAGGGACTGCCTTCTATCCTAAGGCTGTACTCTTTGATGCTAAACTCTCTTACTACTGGAGAAAAAAAATCCTCTCCATGTCCACTCTATCTAGGCCTTTCAATATTTGGTAGATTTCAATGAGATGCTCCCTCATTCTTCTAAACTCCACTGAGTACATGCCCAGAACTACAATATTGAATACTCCTCATACCTTTTCATTCTCAGATTATCAGTACAACCTATGTTTTTTCCAAAACTCTGGCCCTATCTCCTCCCCAGCTCTATTTTTTCCATGATCCTGCCATATCCTATTCCCAACCAGCCCTATTTCTATACTTCCTCCCCTGAAAATGCAACAAACCCTTCTGATGCATTTGTTACTGAAATATTTAGTGCCCAGTTAAGCATAAAATACCTGTCTTTGTTCATTATGGTTTAAACTTGTGAAAGAGAATATCTTTTTAAATTAGATCCACAACAGTACTTCAGCTCCCATTTCCAGACATTTGTACAATTTTTGGCCTCAATTTTCTTTTGCCTTCATAACTTAGAGCTTTGGCTTTAGTAATGCAGTTACATTTGTTATATTTGTGTATGGTTGAATGACAATTAAACTTGAATTTGATTCTTGAGTTTGCTTTGTTTCACAAAAAAGGTTACACTGGGTTAACCTTGGACATTTTAACCGTCAGGTTGTATTTCTGTTCCCTAAATGAGTTTTGCCCAATCTACACAGCAGTTAGTAATTGGTCAGTAGGCAAGAGAAAAACTTGGATAACAGCAGATTATACATAAGAACACAAAAATTTGATCACCAACAGTAAGGCAAGTGAGTTGGGAAGATTGCTAGGGTAGTGGAGGGAGGCCAAAAGTTTGTCCTGTTCTGCAAACAAAGCCAAATACATATTTAAAAAAAGAAAGTGGCATTGCTTCTTGAAAACAAAAAGGACTGCAGATGCTAGAATCTGGAACAAAATACCAGAACACTGGAAAAACTCAGTGAATCAACCATATCTGTGAGACTGAAGGTGTTTGCCTAATGTTATCTCAAATGATCAAACAGGATTTATTAAAAATAGGTACTCACATTTTAATATTCGAAGATTATTAAATATCATTTATTCCCCCTCAGCCAAAGAATTGGAATGTATTGTATCTTTGGATGCAGAGAAACCTTTGATAGGGTGGAGTGGCCTTATCCATTTCAGGTTTTGAAGAAGTTCAATTTTGGTCCAGGATTTATTTCCTGGATTCATTTGATGTATCATGCCCCGGTAGCTGCGGTTTTAACTAATAATCAAGTTTCCTTATTTTAGATTATATAGAGGTACCCGTCAGGGTTGTCCCCTTAGTCCTTTATTATTTAATTTGGCTTTAGAACCACTTGCTATTGCTCTTCGGGATTCTAATTCTGTGCAGGGTATTAGGAGAGGGGATAAATTACATAAGGTTTCATTATACGCAGATGATTTATTAGTTTACATTTCAAATCCTAAGAAATCTATTCCTTCTATGTTATCTATATTTATGGAATTTGGTACTTTTTCTGGATATAAACTTAATTTACATAAAAGTGAATTATTTCCTATTAATAATTATTCTGATTATTATGATCAAATACCTTTTTAACATTGCCAAAAACCATTTTACTTACCTTGGTATCAAAATTACAAAAATTTTAAAGACCTATATAGGTATAATTTCTTCCCTTTAGTTGAATATACTCAACAGGCACTTTCTATATGGTCACCCATGTCGATGTCATTGATAGGTCGAATAAATGCTATAAAAATGGTTATTCTACCGAAATTTTTATATACATTTCAAGCAGTTCCCTCTTTTGTTCCAAAAACATTTTTTGATAAAGTAGATTCTCTGATTTTATCTTATGTTTGGAATAATAAAAGCTCTAGAGTGAATAAACTTTTATTGCAAAAATCAAAAAAGATGGAGGACTGGCTTTACCAAACTTTAGATTTTATTATTGGGCAATTAATATTTGTTATATCACTTTTTGGATTTATGACATAGATAACCAGGATCGCCCATCATGGTTACAGCTGGAGGAAAACTCAGTAATAGGGTTTTCGTTAGCTTCTTTATTAGGAGCTTCTCTTTCGTTTTTGCTCTCCAGAATAGGTAAACAAGCTCTTAACCCTATTGATAAACATACTTTAAAAATTTGGTTTCAATTTCATAGATTTTTTGAATTAAATGATTTTTTTACTTTCTAGGACAGATCCATGTGGAGTGGGAAGTAGATACAAAATGACCAGCAACCAGAAGTTTGAGATACCCTGAGACCACAGAATAGGTGCTCCGCAAAACAATTGCTTTGTCTACAGTTGGTTTTTCAAATGTAGATGATGTTCCATCATGAACACTGAATACAATAGGCCAGGATGGAAGAGGTGTAGGTGAATTTCTGCCTCACTCAGAAGGGCTGGTTAGGTCCCTGCAGGGTGGTGAGGAAGGAAGTGAAGGACATGTGTTAAGCCTATGGCAGTTGGAGGGAAAAGTGCCAGGGGATGGGGAGGGGTGGATGGGAAAGGATGCGTGGACCTGGGAGTCATGAAGAGAATGTACCCTGTAAAAAGATGGGAAGGGGAGGTGATTGGTGGTGGAATCAGATTGGAGTTGATGTAAATATAGAAGGATGGTATGTTAGATGTAGAGACCGGTGTGCTTTTCAGGTTAGAACCAAAAAATTCAGTCTGAGGGATGGGTGTGAGACCAGATGCACAGAAAATGAGCGTAAGGGCTCTTTCAACTGCAGTAGAGGAGAAGCAGGGTTTCAGAAAGGAAGAGAACATTTCTGAAGTGCTGTAATACATGTCCTTATAGAAGGCAGTGTGAGAGAAGATATAGTCTAGGTAGCTGTGGCAATTGGTGGTTTTGTAGAAGAAGTCACTGTCAAATCCATCTCCTGAGCTGGCAACAGAGAGATCCAGAAGAGTAAGAGGGAAGTGTCAGAAATAGTCTAAGTGGATTTGACGGTGGGGGGGGGGGGTGCGGGTGGACATTTGTTGCAAAAGTGATGAAGTTAACAGTTTCCGTGAGTACAGGAAGCCTCATCAATACAGTCACCAAGGCAGCAGAGAAAGAATAGGAGTTTTTGCACAGAGGTTTGGAAAAAGGACTGTTTGTATAGCTGATAGAAAGACAGACTTAACTAGTGCCTAGGTGAAACCATTTTGATCTACAGCCTTGTGGATGGAACTGGTTGGGTCTTTGTTTAAGAAGGAAGTGGAGGACCTTAAACATTTCCTGAGAATGGGTGTGTAAAGAGACTGGACATTCATGGAAGAGATGAGCCAGTTGTGAGCAGGGAAATAGAAGTTATTAAAATGGGTGGAGGGACCAGATGTAAGAAGAAAGAGAGTGGACAAGGAGAGACAGGATGGAGTTCAGGTATGAGGAAAAGCTTTTAATGGGTAAGGATTGACTTTGGCTCTCAGGCTGAACTGGTCCTTTAGAATATTAGCGTAACACATGCAGGGTTGGACAAGCTTCTAATTAGACATAGGGGTGTTTTCAAGGACTGTTACATCAGCAATGAAGGGCACATAGCCCATACTTGTATTTGGCAGGAAACAAAACCCATAGATTGAGACTAGTACCTACATTCTCAAAAATTAAAAGAAAATAAACTTCAGAAATTGGAACCACACTGGCTGCTGGTGAAGCTATGCAGAGTGCTGGTGCTGCACAAGTGGTTGTAGTTCCCAAATTTGATAAGATATTCACCTTTGTGATGACCATTAAATTTCTCTAAATGAACTGATACATGATTATCCTTATGACATAAGTTAATTTTTTGGCAACTTATAGTTCATTCTGAGTTACTGTACTGTGCAAAAGGCACAAAATATATGTGTGTAAATATATATATATATATAATATAGAGAGAGAGAGAGAGAGAGATACATATGGTGCCTGAGACTTTTGCATAGTACTATTTGTAATGCAGAGCTATATTAATATAGTACTATATATAATCAAGATTTTCAGGAAATTAGATTTATTGTATGCCCATGTATTGTAATCCAGGTAATCAAATACTCCTTGATGGCCAAAAGCCTCTCAGGCCTTATTATGATGTAAGTTCAAATTGCCCCCAAAGAGTTTTGAAGCAATCACAGATCAGAAACTACAGGGTACTCCTTACTACTTTGTAACCAGAATGACATTGGTTATTGTAGTGACCAAAAATAAACATTTTCATGTATTTGAGGAAGCATGATAAAATCTTCAAAAGGCACAATGTCAGATTAAAGTTGAATAAGTGTATCTTTTTGTAAAAGGTTAGGACTCAAGGTAGATGAGCAAGTATTAAGATACATCCATCGAAAGTGTTATGCACAATCATTCCTCTGGGCAGGCTGTTACTACAACAGGTTCCTAATTGTTCCTACAGCACTATCAACTATATACTATCTTCTGTAAAGCTATGAGCATTAGTTGTGTATTTAATATTTCAGTAGTATTTGAGTAGTCTTGTAAATGTATCATTTGATTAAGCATTCTTTGTTGTATATATAATTCATTATGGTTGTATGTAAAAAAAAATGTTAATGACATACATCATCATGCTACCATGTGATACGTGCACACCTTGCTTAAAGTAAAACATGAAGTTAGACTCATTTTTTGCACTCCTGTGCCTTCCTTTGAATTAGTTTAATGTTTTGCAGTTTACAATATATAACATTGGTGATGAGGTATTTTTTAAATGAACCTATCGACCTGGTATAGGACAGCAAGGTGTTTGTACAAAAAAAACAGTGAGGAACGGTGAGTGGGAAAAAAAACATCACAGCACATGCAGAGACTGTCCAGTTAAAAACAGCACAGCACATGTTCTTCAGAAGGGAAGATATGACTGAGTTTTTTTTAAGTCAGAAAACAGAAGAATTCATGGATTCATAAAGAGTGTGTACTGGGTGATAATAATCATTTTAAAAAAAAGTCAGAAATGACTGGCTACATAGGAAAGTTTGAGTTTGATTACACAATGGGTAACTGGCTCATGTATACTGAACTAATTCAACAGTATTTTGAAGCAAATGAAATAGCCAATGAGAAACGAGTACTGATTTTGCTGAGTGCATTGGGTTTAAAGGCATTCAGTTTGCTTTGAAGTTTACAGTATGTAACAAGAAATGAGCTTTGCTGATATTGTGAAAGTAATGCAGGAACATTTAGAACCAAAGCCATGTTGATTGCAAAGCACTTTGGGTTTCAAAAGTGGAATCAAAATGAAGAGTTCATTTCAGCATACATGGCTGAATTGAAGAGAAGGAGTACTGTCAGTTCTGTGATGGGCTTAATGATCACTGAGATCATTTAGTTTGCGGAATCTTAAAAGAAGGCATTCAAAAATGGCTTTTAACTGATCGACAACTCGTAAAAGAGCAGTTGAAATTGTTGCTTCAATGAAAATCGCAAACGGACGCAATTGAGTTGCATTCAGGAATGAAAATAAGCATGAAAGTGTTAACAAAATTGCAATGTCTAAGCAGAAACTGGACTGGCTGAACAAGTTATGTTATTGTCGCGGCAGGGGCTCACATACACCAAACAAATCAGATTTAAAGCCAAAATTCTTGCAGAAAATGCAAAAGACACATACACCAAGCATGCAGGTTGATGGGGTGGTATGGTAGCATAGTGGTTAGCACAATGTTTTACAGTATAGGCCACCCAGGTTCAATTCCTGATGCTACCTGTGAGGAGTTTGTACGACCTCCCTGTGACTGTGTAGGTTTCTTTCCACAGTCCAAAGGCCTACTGGTGGCTAGGTTAATTGGTCATTGTAAATTGTCCTGTGATTAGGTTATTGTTAAATTGGTGGGTTGCTGTGAGGTATGTCTTGAGGGGCCAGAAGGGCCTACTCCATGCTGTATCTCAGTAAATAAATAATGACAATAGGGACCACTGACAGTGGCTTGTGATGCAATACAGTATTGGAATTAAACCTAACATGGATATATTGTAGATAATGAGACTGATTTCATATGTTTCTCATTATCAAATGGAAAAAAACTGCACAAGCTAAAAAAGAAAATAGTCATCACTTTAGTAGTTGCTAATTTTTGCTAGTTCTTATTAGAAACAGTCATTCATGGTGATACCTGATCAGTTTTAGGCCTAAGTCAGCCATCTTCACAATCAGTATCAAGGCTACCGAGGTGATCAATGACTCTTCAGCAGAATGAGTACAGCATTAAAGCAGAATTTCATTGCTGCTGATCTCAGCTTTCTTTCATAGAAAATCAAAGGCAATCTTAGAGAGCAAAACTTTTATACCTATAGGCATGCTATTAATGTTGATTTCTTGGCACTGGCATATGAATTTGGTCACTCAACAGAGTATCATGCTATGACAAATATTCAGATACACTTAGCTTGAATGGGTCAAGTTTATTATCTCGGGTTATTGAAACAATAATACTCTTTCACCTTGGAAGAGAAGAATTGTCTTCTAATCAAGGTTGTGTCAAATAGGGGCACCAAATAGTTACCCCCAGAGCAGTTTAGAGATGTACTTTGGAAAAGTATCACATTGAACACTGGGCATTTCGCATATACATGTAATACAGCTTTGTTTTTTGGGTAAGAACAAACCCGGACATAGGCGACATAGTTCATGCCTGTAGGTTCAGTTGTTATATACTGTATACCCATTCAGATGGTTTATTTTGACAGCAGTCAAAAATATACAAAATATTTTGATCTTGATGGATAGCCACTTGGAGTGGCTGGCTAAGTGATTGATAGCATCTGCAACACCATAGAAAAACTGTAAAAGAGCTGCAACAAATTTTTTTTGCACTGGAGGAACTATTGTCAGACAATGTACCATAGTTTCAATCCATTTAGTTGAAGCATTTTATGCAACACAGCAGCATAAACCATACATTTACTTCTCCATACAATCCTACCACAAATGGAGAAGTGTAACATTCTGTACTATGAAGGAAGCTCTTAAGCAAGTGATCAACAGGATAGACAGATCCTCTTCCTCTTGATATTTAAACCTACACCCCACTCTAGCACTAGTTATGTTCCAGGGAAATTGCTAATAAATTACAAGCTCAGTGAGGATGCACTTCCTGTAATTTTACTTGCGAAGTAGAATGAGCCAGAAAGGCCATGTCCAGATGAGAAAGAAAGGCATATAATTATTAATAGATGAGAAGTTAACATTACCTAAATCTCATCAAGGAGATTTGCATTGCAGATGGGGAACTCTTTAAGATTCATGTGGACCATTTGGAGGCCACATACAATTCGGAGGGAAAATGAGAAATTGATTTCAGTGGTACATGATGCATTCAAAGAGGATGACATGGAAGCAGACAAAATTGAATGAATGATTCAAGGAGAAAATCTAGTAAACTTTGAAGATGATGTCCAAACGAGGCATGTGAGGTCATGCTCACAATATGGAAATCAGTGAATGTATGAAGATCCATGGGAGAATAACATTTTTTTTCCACTGACACTGGGTTAGTGTTCACTTTAAGAGGCTGGTCTGACATAATGAGGTAGTTCCAGGAAGTACTTTTAGTGCACTTTGAGTTCAGGTTTTGGAGTTTAATAAATACGCTGTTATGGGTTTCTTAAAGTTAAAGCACCTCACTTCATTTTATTTGCAAAAACCTACATTAGTGACTCTGCTGCTCTAGGACAATTTCAGAGTTACTGAACATGTTGGCCAAAGCAGTCACCTTGAAACTGCCAGAATTTTGGGAGAAAAATGCTGTCACTTTGTTTGTACAAGCCAAGGCCCGATTCGTACTGCAAGAGATCACTGTGGATCACATCAAATTCTACTATGTGGTAGCGGCGCTCACAGCTGTGAGAGTGGTGAGTCTTCTAGAACACCCACATGAGCATGATAAATACCGATGACTAAAAACTCAGCTTTTATAGACCTTTGGGGAATAACGAAGTCTAGGCAGTTGCTGTCCTTGCTCATCCTCAGTGATGCTAAGATGTCAGAGCTAATGGAGCACATGCTGTCTCTTGTTTTATTTTTAAAGAACTCTTCATGCCTGATCAAGTTTACACAGCCTTCACTAATGCACCCATGAAGGACTATAGGGTAAAATGGCTGATAGTCTATACTCAGCTAGGCAGCAATGCATCATTTTTTCCTCCTCTCTCTACCTGAATAAGCCCAGTCAGCAAGACCCCTAACATAAGGACACCAGCAGCTGTAAAACAAATGATGCTGGACCTGTATTTTTACCACGCTCGCTTTGGTTATGAATGTTAGGAAGTGCCAACTGCCTTGCAGCTTTGACAGTGCCAGTGCATCAGGACATTAGAGGTCGGTGAACACCAGGGGTTCCAGCTGCCAGGGTTGTCTACTGTTCATTACAGACACCCTTTCAGGGTGATGCTTCCTATGTGACACAGGCGCTCAGTGTGCTATCAGCATCGCCTATTGTCAGAAGGCAAAACACAACAAAACCTTGTTGGAGGCTGCCATTGGCAGCAGGATTCAGCCCTACAGGACACGACAGGTCTCTGCTTCAGTGGGCAACATGGGCTTTTTAGAGCAATGAGCCTGTTAGGGGATCAGCTATACTCAATTGGGTGTTATGTAAAAGAACTAGAGGTGATTAGGGAGCTTAAGGTAAAAGAACTCCTAGGAGGTGGTGATCACAATATAACCGAATTTAGCTCGAAATTTGATAGGGAAAATGTAAAGTCTGACGTAGCTGTATTTCAGTAGAGTAGAGGAAGTTAAGTGGCATGAGAGAGGAATTGGCCAAAGCAAATTGAAAGAAGATGCTGGTAGGGATGACAGCAGAGCAGCAATGGTGTAAGTTTCTGGGAAAAATGAAGAAAGGTGCAGGACAGATGTCTTCCAAAACTGAAGAAATACTCAAATGGCAAAATAGTACAACCTTGGCTGACAAGGTAAGTCAAAAATAGTATAAAAGCAAAAGAGAGGGCTTACAACAAAGCAAAAATTAGCGGAAAGGTAGAGGATTGGGAAGCATTTATAACCCTATAGAGAGCAACTAAAAGATTGATTAGGAGGGATGAGATGAAATATGAAAGCAAGCTAACAAACAATATCGAAGTGGATAGTAAAAGCTTTTTCATATGTAAAAAAAATAAGAGATGAGAGTGGATATAGGACCACTAGAAAATGAGGCTAAGAAAATAATAATGGGTGTCAAGGAGATGGCAGGTGAACTAAATGAGTATTTTGCATCAGTCTTCACTGTGGAAGACACGAGCTGTATGCCAGATGTTGGAGGGTGTGAGGGAAGAGAAATGAGTGCAGTTACTATCACAAGGGAGAAAGTGCTCAAAAAGCTGAAAGGCCTAAGGGTGCATAAGTCACCTGGACCGGATGTACTGCATCCTAGGGTTCTGAAAGAGGTAGTGGAGGAGATTGTGGAGACATTAGTAAGACCTTTCAAAAATCATTGGACTCTGGCATGGTGCCAGAGGACTGGAACATTGCAAATGTCACTCCACTCTTTAAGAAAGGAGGAAGGCAGCAGAAAGGAAAGGATAGACCAGTTAGCCTCCGTGGTTGGGAAGTTTTTGGGATCAATTGTTAAGGATGAGGTTATGGAATACTTGGTGAAACAGGACAAGATAGGGCAAAGTCAGCATGGTTTCCTTAAGGGAAAATCTTGTCTGATGAGCCTGTTGGAATTCTTTGAGGAGATTACAAGTAGGATAGATAAAGGGGATGTAGTAGATGTTGTATATTTATATTTCAGGAGGCCTTTGACAAGATGCTACACAAGAGGCTGCTTACCAAGTTTTGTCCATGGTATTACAGGAAAGTCACAGGCATGGTTATTATACAAGGAACATTTGATGGCTCTGGGTCTATACTCGCTGGAATTCAGAAGCATGAGGAGGGATCTCACTGAGACCTTTTAAATGTTGAAAGGCCTAGACAGAGTGGATGTAGAAAGGATGTTTCCCATGGTGGGAGAATCTAGGACATGAGGCCATAGACTCAGGGTAGAGAGGTGCCCTTTCAAAACAGAGATGCAGAGAAACTACTTTAGCCAAAGGGTGGTGAATTTGTGGAATTTGTTGCCACATGCAGCTGTGGAGGCCAGGTTGCTGGGTATATTTAAGGCAGTGATTGATAGGTTCTTGATTGGACATGGCATCAAAGGTTACAGGGAGAAGGCTGGGAACTGGGGTTGAGGAGGAAATAGAAAAAAGGATCAGCCATGGTTGAATGGCAGAGCAGACTCAATGGGTCAGATGGCCTATTTCTGCTCCTATGTCTATGGTCTTATGGTTAGAGCATTGGCTGTTTGGTAGGAGGCAGTGAGTGGGAATAAAAGGATCCTTTTCTGGTTGGCTGCCAGTGACTAGTGGTTTATCGCAGAGGTTAGTGTTGGAATTGCTTCTTTTTATGCTGTATATCAATTATTTAAATGACTGAATTGATGGCTTTGTTGCTAAGTTTGCAGATGATAGGAAGATTGGTAGAGGGGCAGATAGTGTTGAAGGAACAGGCTGCCGAAGGACTTTGACAGATTAAGAAAATGGGTAAGAAAGTGGTAAATGTTGGAAAATGCATGGTCATGCACTTTGGTAGTAATAAATGTGCAGACCATTTTCTAAACAGGAAGAAAATCCAGAAATCTGAGGTGTAAAGGGAGTGCTTGTGCAGAACACCCTAAAGGTTAACTTGCAGATAGAGCTGGTGGTGAGGAAGGCAAATGCAATGTTAGCCTTCATTTCAAGAGGTCTAGAATATAAGAGCAGGGATGTGATGCTGAAGCTTTATAAGGCACTGGTGAGGCCTCACCTTGAGTATTGTTAACAGATTTGGGCTCCTCATCTAAGAAAAGGTGTGCTGGCACTGGAGAGGATTCACAAGAGGTTCACAAGGATAATTCCGGGAATGAAAGGGTTATCATTTGAGGAATGTTTGATATCTCTGGGTCTATACTCGCTGGAATTCAAAAGGATGAGGGGGGATCTCATTGAAACCTTTCAAATGTTGAAAGGCCTAGACAGAGTAGATGTGGAAAGAATGTTTCCCATGGTGGGAGAAATCTAGGACAAGTGGGCACAGCCTCAGGATAGAGGGGCATCCATTTAAAACAGAGATGTGGAGTAATTTCTTTAGCCAGAGGGTGATGAATTTGTGGAATTTGTTCCTCAGGCAGCTGTGGAGGTCATGTTATTGGATTATTTAAGGTAGATCCTGATAGGTTCTTGATGTCAGGCATCAAAGGTTATGGGGAGAAGGCAGTGGAGTGGGGCTGAGGAGGCAAAGAAGGATCAGCCATAATTGAATGGCAGAGCAGACTCGATGGGCCAAATGGCCTAATTCTGCTCCAATGTCTTATGGTCTATGGTCTTATGGGTACACATGAGATTTTGTCCTGGCTAAATCTGTACCGTCTGCTTGGTACAGATTTCCTGTGTGCCCAAGGACAATTAGTCAATCTTAAGAACTGCCACCTTGAGGATGCCACAAACTTTGAGTCATTATTCTGCTCCCCCAGTAAGTGCTCCAGAACAACTGTCAAACATATGCATCACCACATGTGAGTTTACTCAACTGCTGGGCGGATTCCCAAACATCACCAAGCCCACATTCTCCACTACAGTCACAAAACATGGGATCGAACACCACATTTCTACAACTGGCCTGCCAGTCCATGCCCATGCACCTAGACTGGACTCGGAAAAGCTGGTAGCCGCGAAGGCTAGGTTTACCAACATGGAAAGACTTGGCATTGTATGCTCATTGAATAGCCCCTAGGGTTTGCCCCTCCCCATATGGTTGCAAAGTCTGGTGGTGGTTGCCACCCATGTGGCAGTTACCGACGCCTTAACGAGGCCACTACCCCCAAACATTACCCAGTCCCACACATCTAGGATTTTTCGGCACATTTATTGGGGAAGTTAATTTTTTCCAAAGTCTATCTAGTTCGGGCCTCCCACCGGGTGCCTGTGTGCTCAGAGGACGTTCCCAAAATGGCTGAGATATGTAACCCCTTCTGGTCTTTTTGAGTTTCTGCGCATGCTATTTGGGCTGAAAAATGCAACACAGACTTTCGAATGGCTGATGGGCTCTGCAGTAAAAGACTTTGATTTTCTTTTTGTTTTCCTAGATGACATACTTTTTGCCACTGCATCAAATCCAAACACTTATCTCATCTCTGCACTCTTTTCGAGTGCTTAAGCCAACATGGGTTGATTATTAACCCTGCTAAATGCCAGTTCGGGTTGTCAACTATTGACTTTCTGGGCTATTGCACCTCCACAGAAGGTGCAAAACCCCTCCCACCAAAAGTAGCCATTATTATGGATTTCCCACCGCCCTGCACTACTAAAAAATTACAGCAGTTTTTCAGCATGAATTTCTATTGCAGCTTCATTCCATGAGCTGCTGAACTTATGCTTCCCCTGTATACTGCGCTTAAAGGGGATACCCCTAATCAAGTGGTCAGCAGACATGATGAGGGCATTTGATGACACCAAATAAGCTCTTTCCAACATGACCCTACAGGCACACCCACTCCCCAATGCACCTGTAGCCATTACTACTGACGGTTCAGACTATGCTGTGGACGAACAGTTGTTTAGAGGCATGTGGCAGCTCCATCCCCCCCCCCCCCCCACCAAAAGGAAGTACAGCACGTTTGACTGTGAGCTCCTCGGTCTCTATCTGGTTGCCTGCCATTTTTGCTTTCTTCTGGAGGATCGCCATTTCACAGCGTTCGTTGACCACAAACCCTTGTGCACATAACGACCAAAATATCAGACCCTTGCTCTGTATGGCAGCAATACCAATTGGCCGACATATCCGAGTTAACAACTGATATACAACACATCAAGGGGAAAAATAATGCTGTGGCCGATTGTCTCTCATGGCCAGCCAGTGAGGCTGTACAGATAGGGGTTGACTATGCCGGCATGGCTGCTGACCAAGCTACTGACCCAGAAGTTCAAGCTTACCAAAAAGATGTCACAGGCCTGCGTTTGACTGACATCAAGTTCGGAAAACCTGAGGTTTCTCTCCTGTGTGATGTCTCAACTGATTGCCCTCACTCCATGGTGCCTGCAGACTAGAGATGGGCTATTTATGACTGCATACATGGCCTCTTGCATCCAGGCCAGAAGGCCTCACAGAAACTGGTTGTACTAAAGTTTGTGTGGCATGGCCTCAGAAAGGATGTGCGTGATTGGACTGAAGACTGTGTGGAGTGCCAGTGGGGAAAAATTAACTGCCATATCCAGGGGCCATTGACACCTTTTAAGGTCCCAGTGTGATGGTTTGACCATGTCAATGCGGAAACTGGTTGTACTAAAGTTTGTGTGGCATGGTCTCAGAAAGGATGTGCATGACTGGACGTGATTGGTCAATGCGGACCTTGTTGGTCCTCTTCCTCCCTCCTGCGTTTTCACACTTTTCCTTACCATGGTGGACCATACCACCAGGTGGCCAGAAGTCATCCCTCTAGCGTCGACAGTGGCTGCAGATGTGACTCGGGCAATCATCAACACCTGAGTTGCTCGGCTTGGTGCCCCCATCTGATACTTCCTTGACCACGGTCCCCAATCCATATCAGTCTTCTGGGCTGCGATGGCCCAGAACCTCAGCGTTAGGCTACAAAACACCGACGGTCCAATGGCCTATGCAAGCGCTTTCACCACTCCTTAAAGGCCACTGAGGGCTTCTCTGATGGGTAAGTGTTGGCATGATCATCTCCCGTGGGTCCTACTGGCGCTCAGAACAGCTCCAAAAGAGGATCTGCGGTCGTCTGCAGCTGAATTGACATATAGGCATCTGTACGAGTGGTTGGCTTCTCAACGACGTTCCACCCTCCTCAGTAAATTTAATTCCTTTGCACCTGTTCCTCCCTTCCATCATGGTGTACGGCATGTTTAAGTTCCTGTTGACCTACATTCTGCCTTGTTTGTTTTTATCCATCATGATGCAGTCCAACATCTCCAAGGGCCTTCTTACGATGACCCGTTCCACGTTTGGCAATCAGTGGTGAGTGGTGTGCCATAGGGGTCGGTGCTTGGCCCGCAACTGTTCACAACATATATTAACGATCTGGAAGGGGGGACTGAGTGTAGTGTATCTAGGTTTGCTGATGACACTAAATTGAGTGGAAAAGCAAATTGTGCAGAGCATACAGAGAGTCCGCAGAGAGATAGCGATAGGTTAACTGAGTGAGCAAGGGTCTGGCAGATGGAGTACAATGTTGGTCAGTGTGAGATCATTCACTTTGGAAAGAGAAAATGGAAGATCAGATTATTATGTAAATGGTGAAAGATTGCAGCATGCTGCTGCGCAGAAGGATGGGAGTGCTTGTGCATGAATTGCAAAAGGTTGGTTTGCAGGGGTAGCAGGCTATCAAGATGACAAATGGAATGTTGGCCTTTGTTGCTAAAGAGATTGAATTTAAGAGCAGGGAGGTTATGCTGCAATTATACAGGGTACTGGCGAGGCTGCACCTGGAGTACCGTGTGCAGTTCTGGTCCCCATACTTGAGGAAGGATATACTGGTTTTGGAGGCGGTGCAGAGGAGGTTCACCAGGTTGATTCCAGAAAAGAGGGGGTTAGACTATGAGGAGAGATTGAGTCGCCATGATCTTACTGAATGGTGGAGCAGACCTGATGAGCAAGATGGCCTACTCCTGCTCCTATTTCTTATGTTTTGGAACAGAGGGAAAAGACTTTTATCATAGATAAGAGGGGTAAACATAAATGTGTTTTGGTAGATCACCTTAAACTGGCCCATTGAGGTTTGGAGGATTCTGCTACCATGCCTCTGCCATCTCAAGGTGGCCATGAGTGTGTTAATGCAGCTCTGGATGAGCCAAAGGCCTCTGCTTTTTCTCCACCCATGGAACATAGGACCTGAGCCAGGTGGCTCGTCCGAGCTCTGGACAGGCTCGCTATATCGATTGTAATGAATTCTGGGGGTGGCCTGTGTAGGGTAATGCAATTAGTGGATGTTCACAATTCAGAAACACTGACATTGGGTTGCGCATTCATCTTAAGAGGCGGCTCTGATGTGATGAGGTAATTATGGGAAGTACTCATAGCACACTTTGTGTACAAGTTTTGGAGTTCAATAAGTATGAGGTCATGGTTTTCTTAAACTTAAAATGCTTCACTTTGCTTAATTTGTGAAAACCTATACTGGAAAGGCCAGAATTTATTGCCCATTACTAATTGCGCCCAAGAAGTTGATAATAAGTCACCACCTTGAACCACTGCAGCCCTTCCGATACTCCAAAAGGTATTCTCACAGAACTCTCGAGGAGGGAGGTTCAACAATGTCAGGAAGGAACATACCGGTAGTGGTGTTAAAGTCTTCATTGTTCTTGGTGATCAATTTTGAGAGGCACTGTAAAAGTAGCCTAGGTTAGGCATGTAGCGTTACCTGCAGATGGATTCCACTACAGGCATTGTAGGCTGGCAGTAGATTGAATAAACTATTATTTAAACAAAGTTCTTTATTCTGGATACCGTCAAGAGTGCTGATGGGCCTGTACCTATCTTGGTAAGTAGGGAGTGTTCCCCCTACTGTAAATGTGGCCTGTAAATGTGTGGAAAGGCTTTAGATATCAGTAGTTGTGTCACTCACCACAGGATGCCCAGCCTCTGAACTATTCTTACAGTCACAGTATTTCTGTGGCTGATTCTGGTCAAAGTTCAAAGTACATTTGTTATTAAAGTACGTATCTATTATGCATATCCCCACAAAACAAAGAACTCCAAAAGAAACCATTTAAAAAGAGAAGACCGTCAAGCACTCAGTGTGCAGAGAGAAAAAGAAACAGATGGTGCAAATAATAAAAGCAAGCAAATAGCGTTCAGAACTGAATTCCACGAAAGCAAGTCCATCCGCAGACACGGAGCCACAGACCCTCAGTTCCATCAGAGCTGAGTAAACGTCACAGAGCAGCAAGATGAACCAGCCTGGTCCTTGCCTCAGGCCCTGACACCCTGACCTTTCCAATCTGGCCCATCACGGTGGTTACGTTGTTTAAAAAAAAACATAATAACACCCCTTTTTTTAACAAACAGAGGTTCGTATAGTATTGGCTTTAAAGATTAACTGTGTCTTTAAGACAGCTACCATGTTAATTACAGAGTCATGTAATCAGCTCAGGTTAGATAGACAGATACTTCATTGATCCCAAAGGAAATTACAGTGTCACAGTACCGTTACAAGTGTACAGATAGACAAATATTAGAACAGAAGTAAGAAAGAATAGAAAATAAGTTACCTCAAACAGTCTAACAGGAGGGAGTCCTCACTTCCCCGCCTATAAAGTAGGTTGACTCATTATAGAAACTAATGGCTGAGGGTGGAAATGACCTCATATAGCAGTTATTGGGACGTATAGCAGAGAAGCAGTCCCCGAGGCCCATCTTGTCTATGCTGATCAAGTACCCATTTATTCTAGCCTCACTGAGAAACACTTGCTCCATATTCTACAATGCCATGGGATTCAAGTGCTCTTATAGATGCTTAAAAGAAAGAATATCTGCTTGATTCAGACCTTCAGGCAGTGCATTCCTGATCCCAATGAATCTGAGTGAGAAAGAAAATATCTTCCTCAAGCCCCTGTAAATTAAACTTACACCTAAGGCTTTAAACCCCTGTGTGAGGGGAAATATTTCCACCATCTACCCTATTTATGCCAATCATAATTTAGTACACTTCAGTCAGTCATTTTCAGTAACCTCCACTATAAGGAAAGCAAACTCAGGCTACCCACTGAACCACTCCATTCCAGGCAATGTCCTTATGAATCTCCTCTGCATCCTCTCTAGAGCAGTCACATTCTTCCTACAATACAGTGATCAGAATTACAAGTAGTACTCCAGCTGTGGCCTAACCAGTGTTTCACATGTTTTATAAACAATGTTCCGTGCACTTGGGTTGCAGAAATTACCTATAAATGTATGGGAAACCTTACCGAAAGAGGCCCCCTCTTGCTGCTGCTGTTCCTCACTCACAAAGTTACGCAGAGAAACTAGATGCTGCAGATACAAGTTGCAATGCTTCCAGTTTTCATATCTCCCTTCCTCAAACTGCTATTGTGACTAGTTAGGTGTTCCTCCACATCAATCTATGCTGGTTGTAGTACCAATAAATAATATTCAAACTGACTCCTGATAATGAATTCTATAGATGTGCATATTAATGCAGTAAGACTGACAGGCTTCTAATTATTAACATGTGCTCTATCACTTTCTATAAAAAGTGGAATATAGGCCATCTCATATAAATATTTGCACTGTTACGGTGAGTGCTTTGGGGTTAAATTCCAAAAAAGTGCCTTGAACTCTTTTGTTACAATCAACAAATATGAAGAGATTCTAGGAGATGCCAGCATAGCACAATTGATAACTGTGAATAAATGCCTTCCAGCTGTGACATGTGGATAGCATAGGAATAGTTGAATTAGAGATGTAGTTGGCAGTTCTGTGTCAGTGGCTTTGTAAAATTGACAGTAGGCATCTTTGAGAGGGATGAAACCATATGAAGAGCTCTTAGGTGAAAATATAGGTCTATTATTTATAATTAGAGGTACTAATTTAGTTTTGAATACATGCTGAGTCAATTACTAGCCTTACACTGCTAAGTATAGAAACATTTTTTGTTGATTCTGCTATTTCGATGCTATATGAGATTTTTTATTCATGCGTTCAACCATTTGTTAATTATAGGAAAAATATAGTGTAAATATGATGCTGTTTTATTCATCTGCTTTACAAATTAATAGATTGAGTTGGATAATTGGGCAGAGTTTTGTAACAATGGAATTTTTAAGCATGCTTATGGCTGACCAATTTTCAACCCTGATTTTTTGGTGGTTACAGTAGAGCCCTCTCATTTTTGGTGAAAAGAAAATTCTGTAGATTAGCTTTCATTCTTTTTTTGTCCTTTCACTGTTTGCATTCCTCATAAATTATTTCACTATTTTCTTTTAATTATCTATTTCCTTACCACTTTAGTGTCTGGAAGATCTCCTATGTTTCCTATTTGGAATTCCCTTTTTACAGGATATAATACAGTAAAAGATAAATTCTAAACTGGTCAGGTTACGTCAGAGGAAACATACTGGTAAATTCATACCAGAGGATATAATGTTGTGGCATAATCGCTATCTCGTAGGATTGTAATTCTGCTTTTTAGAACTGAGCTCTGTAACAGTACCATGTTAGGTACTCGGATTAGAGGGACAAGTATCATGTGTAACAGTTCCTATTAAAATTTGCTTGCAATTCCTAAAGGAGATGCTGGACTCATGCAGGAAATGAAATTGATTTGAAGTCATGAATGAATGGACAGGCTGTGCTCCAAGATTGTCTAAAGTTTTAATAGAGAAAAATGTTAGATCTATAACCATTCTTATTATGGGCAGTGTTATACAAGGTCTGGATTATACCCACCGATATTCTATCTATGTAACGTGGATAAACTCATACCCGTTAATTCAGCAGCCTAGGCTTACAGTTCTGGATCTACACCAGCCCCAAAATTCCTGGTTTTTATGGGGGCTGGTGATTGGGGTGAGGGTGGGGTTGAGTTGGACAGAAAGTTGACTCTTACCCTTAATTTTGAAGCTTCCATTGTGCCCTCTTCGAACTTCTACCTTTTGTTGTTTGCTCCTATAAGGGAAAGGGATATCTTGGATATCGGCACTTCTGCCAGTTTTACAAGAAAAAAATGGCTTCCCAATTTAAGCAGCTGATTTTTCTTCCCTGTATGCATCTGTTGGCAGCCTGGTGAGTGGCCAGGTTGGATAGAAGCTGTCTCTGCAGGTGGAGGGGCATGAAGTGCTAGTGTGCCAGATAGAGTCATCCTGCTGACGGGTTGGGGAGAAGTTTCTGGCTCCTCTTAGCTTTCTCAACTTCGATAAAACTCTGATTTGCTTGTATCGAGTTGTTTGAAAATTGTCTGGCACTTGGCTCACATAGTAAACTGGAATGTGAGTGACGGGTACCAGAATACAAGCAGTCTGTGTGGATCTAGAATGTAGTTCAGTTCAGGATCTGGTGTGTGACCTAAATGTACAGCCAGAGCTAGGACTGATGTTCAGAACATGAGGGGTGAGGGAGCTGGGTGGAGGTGTAGCTGAGATGGGAACAAAGTGTTGGTATGTTTCCTGTTCCTTTTAAACTCATCAGATTTACTGGAAATATATTATATCACTGCGTAACATCTAAATAAAGTAAAATAAAAATATGTTTTGGGATTAATTTGGCTTCAGTTGTCCAGAACATTTGTTGGGCTGGTACTACCAAAGTCCCAGAGGTACTGGATGATTAGAATCTTACTGTATTCATCCAATATTCATTTGTGCACTATCGTAAATTGATGCTTTGCTGAGGCTGGAAGATGTGACTATTGTTAAACGGTCACAGGAGAATGAAGAGTGCACCATTTTGCTGTACTTATTACCATTGAAAGGACATTTTGCAGACATTGGTGGACATAACTGAACAAAACTCACTTTTGGCTACTCAAAGATATTTTCAAATTCCTCAAATAATCGATCTAATAGAATTGTCTTCTCAGCAATTGGTTGCTGTAATGCTTATTCACTGGGTAGCAGTCCATGACCAGAGGCATCAATACAACAATTAGGTTGGGTGCAGCACACATATCAATCAGTGTGGAGCATATTTTAATAATTTTCAGTCACCATTTCCTGCTGGATTAGTGTGATAAACAATATATTCTCAGGCTTGGGGTTTCCAGCAGAAGTATGCAAAATGCTGTGGGAAATCATCCAACCACTCACTCAACATCAGCAAAGTGACTACAGGAGGGGGAAACCGGATGTTTACGAGTCAATCCTCATCAGGGGATCAGAGCCAGAGAGGTTCCGTAACCTTAAATTGCTTGACGTTATAATTTCAGAGGATCTGTCCTGGCTTCAGCACGTAGGTGCCGTTACAAAGAAGGCATGGCAGCACCTCTAATTTCTTAGCAGTTTGTGCTGATTTGGCATGTTGTCTAAAACCTTGACTAATGTCTATAGATGCACAGTGGAGATTATTTTGACTGGTTGCATCATGGCCTAATATGGAAACGCCAATGCCCTTGAATGGAAAATCCTACAAACAGTAGTGAACACAGTTCAGTCCATCACAGGTAAAGCCCTTCCCACTGCCGAGCACATTTACAAGAAGTTCTGTCAAGGGAAAGCAGGATTCATCATCAAGGACCCCCACCACTCAGGCCATACTCTCTTCTTGCTGCTGCTGCCATCAGGAAGGACGTACAGGAGCCTCAAGACTCACTCCACCAGGCTCAGGAACAGTTATTACCGCTCAACCATCAGGCTCCAGGACCAAAGGGGATAACTTTATTCCCTGCAACACTGACCTACAACTCATGTTATCGATATGTATGCATGCATCTATTATTTATTTGTTTGTTTATTTATTTTTGTGTTTGTATTTTTCTTATTGTATTTGCACAATATGTCATTTATCGCACATTGATTATTGGCCTGTCTTTGCGTACGGTTTTTTCATTGATTTTATGGTGTTTCTTTGTGAATGCCTGCAAGAAAAGGAGTCTCAGGGTACTATATGGCTGGAAGTGTAGTAGCATCTGCACTAGACTTTGAAGCGCGTGGTCCAGGGTTTGAAACTGGCCAGCTCCTTGCACGCTTTCCTTCTGGGCTGGTGTGTGTGTTGGGCTAGCAACTGAGCCTGGTAAAAAAAAAACAGATAAATGCTAAAGAAACAACAAGATTGCCTCCTAATGCACCACAAGGTGCGTAGAGGAACAACAACAATATGGTGACAGATATGTACTGTGACAACAAATTTACCTTGAACTTAAAATCGCAAACATGAGGAGATCTGCAGATGCTGGAAATTCTAGCAACACACACAAACTGCTGGTGGAACACAGCAGGCCAGGCAGCAGCTATAGGGAGAAGCACTGTCAATGTTTCGGGCTGAGACCCTCCGTCAGGACTAACTGAAAGGAGAGATAGAAAGAGATTTGAAAGTGAGGGGGGAGGGGGGGAATCCGAAATGATAAGAGAAGACGGGGTGGGGGTGAGGTGAAGCTAAGAGCTGGAAAGGTGATGGGCAAAAGGGATACAGAACTGGAGAAGGGAAAGGATCATGGGGTGGGCGACCTAGGGAGAAAGAAAGGGGGAGGGGAGCACCAGAGGGAGATGGAGAGCAGGTAAAGAGTGATGGGTAGAGAGAGAAAAAAAGGAGGGGGGAGAATAAGCAGAGGGAGAAAAAAAGGGGGGGCCACACTCAGGTTGGAGGAACAACACCTTATATTCCATCTAGGTAGCCTGCAACCTGATGGCATGAACATTGATTTCTCTAACTTCTGTTAAAGCCCCTCTTCCCCTTACCTCATCCCTGATTTATTTATTTTCCCACCCCTCCTTTTTTTTACCTCTCTCATTTTAAGCCATTGCGATAGATTTTTGCCATGCCTCTCAAATATTGCTCACTGTTACATCAGAGATGTCACCTAACCACTTCAGGGAAACGTTTGCTTTGATTTCATTGAGGAATCATGCCATCTTGAACATTAGAATTTAGCAGCTTCTTATTCCCATGCATTCTGGTATCCATTGACTGTAATCATGATCAAAAGAGGTCCCACTAATAAGTGAGCAAACACGAGGAAATCTGCAGATGCTGGAAATTCAAACAACACACACAAAAAGCTGGTGGAACACAGCAGGCCAGGCAGCATCTATAGGGAGAAGTGCTGTCGACGTTTCGGGCCGAGACCCTTCATCAGGACTCCTGACGAAGGGTCTCGGTCTGAAACGTCGACAGTACTTTTCCCACTAATGAATAAGATGTTTTATTCAATAGGGAATGTTTCCATTCCTTCAATGTGTAGATGGTTGTGAATCACGAGAGTAGTTTAAGTTTGGCCAATGGTACACCTCTGGGAAATACAGATGTTGCTTTCACCCTAAGCAGACCAGCATTTCCTTTAGCCAACATTACCCTAAAGGATGAATCCTGGTAGATATGGGTATCCCCTACTTGTCTGCTTGCGTCAGTATGCAATCTTGTCACAATTGCTAAGAGCTGCTGCAGTAAGGGAGACCTCATTGTTCTGAAAAGTTTCCAGTGCCTGCTTCAGTTTGGGAATTATACTTCACAGCCTGTAGATATGTGCTGCATGTGGACAACAACCAAAGGAAACCAGCAGCAGAACTGGAACTTGAGGGACATGAGGTGCATAACATAATACACAAATAATCAACGCAGTGAATACATAAACTCTTCGCAAACTCACCTGCACTGAAAATGACAAGTCCAGTGCACATTTCCCGGAACCTCTGACCACAGTGGTTTGAGTCAAATTTTCTATGTTCCTGATGAGTGGCAGCTTGCTTCAATAAATGTAATCTCTTAACCAAAACACATTTGTCTCAGATCATCTCAGCTTCTCAGATCTAAATATTGGTCAATCCCTTGAACACTTTAGTCTTCTGCTGGTAGTTAATCAGAATTGAGGTCACTGGAAGTGAGAATAATGCATATTTGGGATGCCGGTATGAGAGATACATTGAATGGTTAACATTTCAACTCAGTGAAGTCCACAGTCATACATAGAGTAATGGAGAATCATTCATTTAACTTCATCTGAGTTCCATGTTAAGCCAATAAAATACTTGACCATTTCACAATGTACAATGGAGCACCAATGGTGAGGTATCAGCAATGGATCGACTGTGTTTCATTCAGCTTTCCAAAATTGAGTTTGATCAGTGTTGTGTCATACTTTCCTTCAGAACCCATCAGTTATCATTAACACCCTCTCAATATAGCCCCTTTCGATACCCTGTACAACAGAGCTGAAGGATCCTAGAAAATGGGCGATGTAGAGCTGGTAGGTCATTTCTACATGTGACCTCTTTCAATTTTTCCTGCCTCTCATAGGAGTCCTTCCTCAGAGATGTCCTTGATAACTGCTGTAAGTGGGGATAAGAATCATGAGACAGTAATCAACTTTGTAATGGCAGTCACATGTAATCGTCGCCAGAACAACATAGCAGCCATGGTAAAGGTTTTAAATATTTCACATCTATGTGATTTGCTGCAACTTTTATTGCTTGTTTTGTTTTTATAATAAGTAGAATGCCTTGAGGGAAGGGTGGTTCAGAGTGACTATACTTCTAAGTGGAAAACCTCAAATGGGTTGTCAGTGTCATTAAGGTGTTAGCTTAAGGGTGTTGCCATGGGGCATTAGGAATCTTTCCAGATGTGGTGTGGCAGGGACCGCAATGCTGACAGCAGCTGCCGCAATACTGTGCTTTATGTCAGCATTTTCATGTTATTGACAGTTATTCAGCAGCCCTGTCCTGAGAATACTTTAAAGCACTGGCAATTAAAAACTTACAATCAGGGAAACCATAAAGTAGTTTGGTAAAATAAAGCATTCCATTGCCCTTCCCGGTCCACAGTCTTGTAAATTGGTTTGTTGGTCCTGGGCCTACATCACGTGACTGCAGTCTTGATGCTGAAATACAGACCACAATCCACTGGTGGCTGCACCCTGATGTGTTCATTGTTTCTTGCACACCTGGATGACATTATCCCAGTCACCCTATTGGATCAGGTGGGTTTTTTAGTGCTGTGGTGTACAGGGCATACTTCCTGTCCCCAATTAATTATACAAAGATCTGCCTGTATCAAGGGTAAAACTTCACTTACTGGAACCAATGGTCAATCATCAGAGTACAAGGACAACATGGCAGTATTCTTCTGGATAATGTTCATCTTCAGCTGCTTTGTAAATTACTTTCTCTCCATTTGAAGGTCAGGATACTCACTGAATACTGTCAATTCCATTTGCATTACATGTAATGAAACAGTTCATTCCATTGTGAAGATCTGTACATTATACAGTGAAGGGCTGTAAGTGGTAAGTAACATTGCAAAACAGTGTCAGAGAAAAACTATTTCCAATAAAAAGAGCATAACCATTTCCCCTTGACATTAGAAGCAATACCATCATTGAATCACCTCCCATCATCCACATCCTGTTGGTTATTGTTGATCAGGAACTTAAGTGGACCAGTCACATTAAAATATTGTGGTGAACTGGTAGGTCAGAGATGGGTATTCTACAGCGGGCAATACACCTCCTAACTCTTTAAAAGCTTTCCATCACAAGTTTATAAGTGTAGCTTCAACCATGACACCAGTGCAAGGTTATCTACATGAAACTTTAACATCTCTCCTCTCTTCGTTTATTCCTCCTGATGTACCAAGTATTTTTTTGGCACTTATTATTTTTAGTTCAATACCATCCAGCAGACTTCACTGGTGTGCCACAGAATATTCCCTCCTTTACTCTTACACAAAGAAATCTGCAGATGCTGGAAATTCAAGCAACACACACAAAATGCTGGTGGAACGCAGCAGGCCAGGCAGCATCTATAGGGAGAAGCACTGTTGATGTTTTGGGCCGAGACCCTTCGACAGGACTAACTGAAAGCAAAGATAGTAAGAGATTTGAAAGCAGGAGGAAAAGGGAGAAATCCGAAATGATAGGAGAAGACAGGAGGGGGTAAGGTGAAGCTAAGAAGCTAAGAGCTATAGGAAAGATGTCAACAAAATAGAGAGAGTACAGAGAAGATTTACTAGAATGTTACCTGGGTTTCAGCACCTAAGTTACAGGGAAAGGCTGAACAAGTTAGGTCTTTATTCTTTGGAGCATAGAAGGTTGAGGGGGGACTTGATAGAGGTATTTAAAATTATGAGGGGGATAGATAGAGTTGACATGGATAGGCTTCAACCTGTGACCTCTTCCTTCAAGAAAGATAAGTACCATGGGTTCAATGGAATTGCTACCATTTAGAAATTAATATCCAGGTTATACGCCATCCTGATTTTGCTCCCTCTTAATCATTACTGGGTGAAAATTATAGAACACTTTACCCAATAATATTGTGAGTATAACTTCATCAATAGGTCTAAAGTAGTTCGAAAAGGCAGATTGACATTTTTTCTAAGGCATTTAATAGAAGGACATTCAATGCTCTGGAAATGCCCACATCTCATAAAAAAATGTAGGTGAGAAATCATCCTGGCATTTCAACACAATGCTCCCAATATTTAGAATGAATAAATTAGAAATGGATTAATGAAGAATTTATTTTAGGCAGAGACTTTGAACTTGTAGACAAGCTCATTGTTTTTTTTAGTTAAAATGTGATTTCAGAAACTGGTGACTAACCAGTGGAGTGTCTCTGTTGGCTATTGAGGCTTAACTGTTTTTGCATTGTCTTGTATCTAAAAAACAGAATTAGTTGTAAATCATCTTGTACACTGTTGATGCTTAGTTTACTAACCTCCTTCAGCAACGTACACAAAACGCTGCAGGAAATCAGCAGGCCGGGCAGTATCTATGGAAAAGGGTAAACTGTCGAAATTTTGGGCAGAGACCCTTCTTCCCGAAACGTCAACTGTTTACTCTTTTCCACAGATGCTGCCTTACCTGCCGAGTTCCTCCAGCAATTTTGTGTGTTGCCTTGAATTTCCAGTATCTGTAGAATTTCACCTGATTGTAACATCCTTAATACCGAGGTCTTTCCTTAAATTGATTTTTTCCCCTTTCTCTGCTCATTGGTCTTTCAAAGAAACCCGTAATATTCTCTTTTTATGCTGACCTTTATTCTCCTCTCACTCTACAACTAGCTTATGGAACACTGAAATTCAGATGGCTGGTGCAAGATATGCAATATCCCATTGCACTGTTATAGAACTGAATGCACATGATGTAACTTTCAATAATACACTGTATGTAATGTGCATTTAAAGAAAGACGTACACTCAGTGGCCACTTTATCAGGTAGGTGGAACCTGGTGTGGTCTTCTGCTGCTGTAGCCCATCTACAGCAAGGTTCAATGTGTTGTGCGTTCAGAGATGTTCTTCTGCACTCCGTAGTCATGAGTTACTGTCACTTTCCTGTCAGTTTTAACCAGTCTGGCCATTCTCCTCTATTCTCTCTCATAAATAAGGTATTTTGCCCACAGAACTGCTGCTCGATGGATGTTATTTGTTTCTGCACCATTCTCTGTAAATTCTAGAGAGAGTTGTGACTGAAAACCCCAACAGAGCAGCAATTTCTGAGATACTCAAACTACCCCATCTGGCGTCAATTCTGCAGTTGAAGTCACTTAGGTCACATGTCTTCTCCATTTTCATATTTAGTCTGAACAACACGGAATCTCTTGACCACGTGTGCATGCTTTTATGCATTGAGTAGCTGCCACACGATTGGCTGATTAGATATTTGTAGTAATAGGCAGGTGTACCTAATAAAGCGACCGCAGAGTGTAGAACACACTGAGGTGATGACAATTTTCAAGTAATGCCCAATCGACACCTCATTTATAAAATAGAAGGTGTTTTGTGCATTTTTAATTCAATGTTGTCAAATCAAAATACGAACAAATCATTTTTTATCTCAACTATGTAATGCAGTTAGCTAATTGAGGATTTTGGCATGCCATCATAGCTCTCTGTACTCTTTTGTGTATACTATCAAATCTACATTTTTCAAGCATGCAGACTGTTTAGATCTTCCACCCCAATATATAGGCCCCCCCCCCAGGTCTGTGTGCAGAGCCCATTGCTGTACATTCTGCTCACACATGACTGCAAGGCCAGACACCTGCGAGATCACATTCTCGAGTTTGCTAATGATACAGCAGGGGTGGGGCTCGTCACCAACAACAATGAGGTGGCCTACAGAGAGGAGGTGGAAGAGCTCAATGTCAGGCAAATAATCTCTTCCCTAAGCTCAACATGACACGGGAGATGGTTATCGACTCCAGGAGAACTCGTACCCCTCTTTACATTGGCGGAACAGCAGTGGAAACTGCCAGTATTTCAAACTCCTGCGAATGCACATCTCAGAACACATTCTACATGATCAGGAAAGCTCACCAACGCTACCAGTTTCTGAGGAGGCTAAAGAGAGCTGGACTGTGCACATCTATTCTCACCTCATTCTACAGAAGCGCAGTAAAGAGCATCCAATCAAGGTGCAACACTGCATGGTACAGAAACTGCACTGCGCTAGACAGGTAGACAAAACGGCCCAACGCTTCACTGGCACCAGCCTACCCACCATCAAAAACGTATATACAGATATATGCTGGAATAATGTCAGAACATTCTGAAGGATCCCACACAACCTGCTCATGGACTGTTGTCCCACTCTCATCATGGAGGAGGCAACCTAGCATCCACGCCAGGACCACCAGACTCGAAAACAGTTACTTTCCCCAAGGAGTAAGTCTGATTAACACCCCTCCCACTAACCCATCCCCCAACCACCACTCATTTATTATTTCCTGTCGGTTACCATGTGTATAGACACTCCTGTGCCTAGTGTCACCTTATGGTCATAAAATCCATCTATGTATGTAAGATTTTTATGTATTTATAGGTATTGTGTTTATTATTATTATTATTATTATTATTATTATGGTCTTCTTTATCTTATTGTGCTGCATCAGATCTGGAGTAACAATTATTTCACCCTCTTTTACACTTGTGTACAGGAAATGACATTAAACAATCCTGAATCTTGAATGATACATGATAACCCTTAAAAGGTGGTATTTCATCAGTATGTTAACATAACTAGGCCCAATCCTGGCACTGAATTCAACACTATAGCCTTCAACGTTCAAAAAGTTCAAAGTTCAATGTAAAATTTATTCTCAGAGAACGTACATGTCACCAGATACAACCCTGAGATTATTTTTCTGCGGGCATACTTAGCAAATCTATAGAACAGTAACTGTAAACAGGATCTGTAAACTATAAATATCAGGAACTGTAAGCTGTAAGCAAATTGTGCAAATGCATATAATAAATAAATAGCAATAAATAATGAGCATGAAATTACAAGATAAAATAGTCCTTAAATGAGTGTAGCTATCCCCTTTTGTTCAAGCGCTTGATTGTTGAGGGGTAGTAACCGTTCTTGTACCTGGTGGTGTGAGTCCTGAGGCTCCTGTACCTTGTACCTGATGACAGCAGTGAGAAAAATACATGGCTTGGGTGGTGAGGATCTTTGATGATGATGGTGCTTTTCTATGTCAGGACTTCATGTAGATGTGCTCAATGGTTGGGAAGGTTTTACATCATGTACTGGGCTGAATCCATCAGCTTTTGTAGGATTTTCTGCTCAAAGACATTGGTGTTCCCATACCAGGCTGTAAGGCAGCCAGTTGATGTTTTCCAAGGGTTTTGATAACATGCCATATCTCCACAGACTCCTGAGAGGAACTGTTGCACTTATATGATGGGCCCAGGACAGGACCTCTGCGATAGTGACACACAGAACCCTCTCCACCTCTGATCCTCCAGTGATTACTGGCTCTGGTTTCCCTCTCCTGAAGTCTACTATTAATTCTTTGCTCTTACTGACATTGAGTGAGAGTTATTACACCACTCAGCCAAGTTTTCAATCTCCCTCCTGTATGCTGATTCATCACCACCTTTGATTCGATCCACAACAATGGTGTCATCAGCAAACTTGTATATGGTGTGGAGGTGTACTTACCAACACAATCATAGGTGGAAGGTGAGTAGAGCAGGGGGCTAAGTACACACCCCTGTGGTGCTCCTGTGCTGATGGAGATTGTAGAGGAGATGCTTTTGCCAATCAGAACTGACTGCGGTCTACAAGTGAAGAAATCCAGGATCCAATTGCACGAGGGGGTATTGAGGCCCAAGTCTTGGATTTATGGATTAGCTCCAAAAGAATGATATTGTTAAATGCTGAGCTGTAATTGATGAAGAGCATCTTGATGAATCGATCTTTGCTGTCCAGATGTTCCAAGGTTGTGTGGAGAGCCAACGAGATAGCACCTGTTGTAGACCTGTTTCTTTGGTAGGCAAATTAGTGCATCATGTCCCAGGAGTACCATCTGGGTCTGTGACCACCGAAAAAAATTTACAATTACAGTAGCATCAGCAAAGCAGCTAACATTTTTTATTTTCATTTTTACTTTCAGATCTAAGGAAAACAGATGACCAATACTGCGGAAGATTTTAATGTTGAATGATGACTCCAAGAATCTATCTATTAAATGCCATACTCAAATACGATTTTAAAAGATGTAGGCCTTGCAGCCCTTGGAGAAAAAATTAAGGAGATAACCACATACTCTAGTAATTATTGAATTATTGGAAACTTCTACAAATGTATCATGGAGAGTATCTGAATGGCTGCATCACTGTCTGGTATGGGCGGGGGGGCGGGGGTGCTACTGCACAGGACTGAAGAAGCAGCAGAAATTTGTAAATTAGTCAACTCCATTACAGGTACTAGCCTCCATAGTATCCAAGACATTTTCAAGGAGCGGTGCCTTAGGAAGCTGGTATCCATCATTAAGGACCCCCACCACCCAGGGCGTGCCCTCTACGCACTGTTACCATCAGGAAGGAGGTACAGAAGCCTGAAGGCACACACTCAGCGATTCCGGAACAGCTTCTTCCCCACCGCCATCCAATTTCTAAATGGACATTGGAACCATGAACATTACCTCACCTCTATTTTATTTCTGTTTTTTTGCACCATGTATTTTAACTTAACTATTTAAATAGACATATATATATACTTACTGGTAAGTATACACACGCTTCTGGTACAAACTATATCGGTCTTTACCATTCCTTTATGTTCATCATGTGCGTGGAGAGGGGGAGCTTGCCTCATGGACAACAGCTTGCTCTCCATATCGTACTGTCCAGGCTTGCATATCCAGACAGTTAGGACACAACATCCATACTCAACTCTGACCGACGGAGGCCCTCACATACATACTTATTGCAATTCACTTTTCCCTCTATATTTATCATGTATTGCTTTGTACTGCTGCCATAAAGTTAACTAAATTTTACAACATATGCTGGTGATATTAAATCTGATTTTGATTCTGAATTAGCACTGTTGATTGATCATATTTTCAAGAGAATGTATCATTCAATCTTAGTTAAACCAAGTGTGATATTGTTCGGTGAATTCTAGCTTAGTCTCGTCAGCAATTCCAAAAGGCACTAACTGGTGTTCAAGTTTGTTATTTTCTGATAAATTTGGAAGGGTGAATCCATAATTTTGCTATTGGAGTATAGTACCAAGGCCTAATCATTCTGGGATTCCCCAGCATTCCACTGGGAATTGCCTTCAATCTCTGTGCAAAGCCATGCCTGGTGGGAATTTAAAACTTAATTGATGTCACTGAATATTATAGAACAAAAATTTAGGACACAAAGAGGAAAGTTATCTTATTTTAAAAAATATATTTTGTTTCAATTTAGTATTTTAAGTAATGTTTTACTGTTAAATATAAAAATAATATTTTCTATTACTTTTATTCTAATTGAACCAGTCAGTGGCTATTTTTATAAGCAGTGATGCTCCACTATCTTGCCCTCGTTCAAGAGCTTTGCCTGTTTTCTCAAGCTAGACAGATAGTCCCAGTGTAGCTGTAGTTGAAAGCAGTTTTATTATTCACCAACGTGTTACAGTACGCAAGGAGCTGGCGTAAAAAGACAATATTTCTAGATGTTCTAATGGAAGCTAGATTCAAATATTGTTAGAAATTCCTTCAACTTCTAACAAGTGTTTCTAACTACTGAATGAAATGTACAAGCGATATAAAATGGCCACCCTGATGATGCAAGCTAATTGCTTAACAATGCGACAACGAGAAACCAACAGTGGTCAGTCCACAAGTAAGCAGAGAGATCTAGTATTTAGAAATAAAGTAACAATCCAAATCAGGGAAGACGTAACATCCACTCTAATCGACCCCTGACTGTGTTGCCTTACTTCGACACCTGGAGGGCCAGCAAGGTACACCATTGGTACTTGGCTCAGGTACATGCAGGTATATTTTAGCTAACAGGAGCAAGCTGCATCAATCCAGTCTACAGGGTATCACATTTGTTTTTCTGAATTCCAGATTGCATAATAACACGGATTCTGCTTTTCCAGGCCATCTAGAAGCCTTATGGAGAATCTGGCATCTTATTATTTGGTAGCATATTATGAATTTTTTGATAAAAATTGGTTTGTGGCTGCATGCAAATTCTTCTCACCAATTGATTCCTTGCCTTCTGGTGGATTTTAAATCATTGAATTTATTTCCCTGTCGATGGCTAAAGTGGAGTTGCAAGACAATTAGAGTTCTTTTGAGGATAAATATGATGAATTTAATATGTTTACATAAAAGTAAGAAGCTTGTATTTTCTTGTCTTCATTATGTCTCAGAGTGCTTTATGCCCGGCAAAGCATGTCTGAAGAGTAGTTTCTGTAGTACTTTTGGCAACTAATTTGTAAGCATAGTTTGTCCTTAACACTGCAAAGATATTTATTTTTGGTAGCATTGGTTAGTTTGGATATCTTACTATGTTACAGGTGCTGTGTAACCGCAAGTGGCTGTTGGTCAGGTGATGTACATTGGCCAAGAAATGGGAGATGTCTCTGCTATTCCTTGTAAATGTGTGTTGAAATTTTTAACATCCTGAATAGACAGGCATGTCCTAGGCTCATTAGGCTGAATCCTGTTGGCTATTGCCAGCTACTCCAAGGAATCTATAGTCAGATCCAATATCATACCAGTACCTGACCCAGGTTTAGAGACTCCATTTATTTCAGTGGTGATTCTTGGGCTGCAGAAGGGGGAAGGTAATATTTAAAAACTTACTTTGCTCTATTACTTTTTATAGTTTTGATGTTGCAATGTACTTTTAATGAATGTCCTTTTTAAAATGTGATTTACTTAATTATTTACATAAAGCTTCAGAATCTGAATTATGTTTAATATCACCGTCATATGATGTGAAATTTGTTGTTTTTGCGGCAGCAGTACAATGCAATACATGATAAATATAGAAAAAACTGAATTACAGTAAGTACATATATGTATAAAATAGTTAAATTAAATAAGTATTGCAAAAACGTAATGATGCAGTGATTATTGGTTCAATGTCCATTCAGAAATCCCAGAGGGGAAGAAGCTGTTTCTGAATCACAGCATGTGGGCTTTTGAGCTCCTGTACCTCCTTCCTGATGGTAGCAATGAGAAGAAGGCATGTCCTGGATGTCATCTTTTTGACGCATTGCTCCTTGAAGATGTTCTGGATGCTATGGAGGCTGTGCCCATGATGGAACTGATTTGGGTTACAACTTTCTGCAGCTTCTTTCAGTCTTGTGCAGTAACCCCCACCCGTATCAGACAGTGATGGAACCAGTTAGAATGCTCGAACGGGAGTGTCTTTGGTGACAAACCAAGTCTCCTCTAACTCCTAATGAAACATAGCCATTGTCATGCCTTCTTTGTAATTGTGTCAATATATGGGGCCTGGGATAGATCCTCAGAGATGTAGACACTCAGGAACTTGGAAAATGCTCACTCTCTCCACTTCTGATCTCTCAATGAGGACTGGTATGTGTTCCCATGACATAGCCATTCTGAAGTCCGCAATTAGTTCTTTGGCCTTACTGACATTGAGTACAAGGTTCATACCGCTCAATTAGTTGATATATCTCACTCCTGTACACCTTCTCACCCCCATCTGAAATTCTGCCAAAAATGGTTGTGGCGTCAGCAAACTTCAATCAGTTTTAAAATCCTCTGAATGTTAGAGAAATTTACAAGGTGCTTAAAATCTCAGAGCTTCAACAGAAGCCAAAATTCCTTCTCCATCTTTATTTTCAGCTGAAGTCTCTCAGGGTGTTTTGTGGATGAGACCTAACACTGAACCTGGCTACATGGAGATCACGGTGTCTGGCTGCAGGCTGTGGACAGTTAGTGAGATTGGTTTTCAACAGAAGAACTAATCTAATGCAGCAGCTGGGAATGAATGGTCAGTGTATAAGAGGCATTCTAGGGCAATCCAACTTTTTCCAATCCCTGAGAAACCCATAGAGTAGCAGTACAATTCTAAATTGGGCTCTGAATTGCATTTCTGGAGCCTGAGAAATACACAAATGAAATCTCTCAGCTCTTAGTGATAGGGCATCAATCCTTGTGATATCTGTTGCCAAGTACATCGTGTGATTCCAATAATTAAATTATTATAGCACAACCTCAGCTCTTAATCCAGATGGAGCTGAGGTTTAAAACCGAGGTCTTCAATATCTCCATCGGTTTTTTGACTTCCTTTTTATCTTTACTGTCAATAAGGTGAAATGCTACATCAACTTGCATTCATGAAAATTGCCTCAGCAAAATACATAATTTAAATAATTCAATTTCTGAAATGTTGTTCTATCTGTGGGCAGCTGGAAGGTAAACCTCAAGCAAACTTCTTTTATAATTCTTTGGATTCGGCTTGATGGTGTAATAATGATACACTCAGAAGCTAACCAGAATTCTGAATAAATTATGATTAACAAGCTCAGTATTTATTCTCTATTTTGAGATCTAGCGTCTATTCTATTAAGACCAGTATTATGAAAGGTAGTTATCCACATCTGATTTCAGATAGTTTTGTGAATGGGAAATCCACTTGACTTTCACTACAATCTCACCGCTGATCTCTTCCAGTCATTATTACTGTTCTTCCTTGGATTTTCCCAAGAACTTCTGGAAAGCAGTAAGCTCATTTTAAAAGAGACAGTTGGTGTCTGGCAGGAATGATCTTTCAGGCCAGGTAGATACAAATATAACATTGGAAACTCTGGAAGTATTTAATTTTGGTATGAAAAGTTAAAAAAAGAGCATATTATTTAAATGATGTGAGAAAGCAGAGCTCTGAGACATGGAGGGGTTGGGTATCCTGGAGCATGTTAGGGAATTTTAAAAGCAGGAAGGTTGTATGCATCATTATATAGGATGAGACCACATTTGGAGAACTATGTACAGTTATGATCTCCTTGTTTAAGGAAGGACATTAAGATAGATGAGTTGGACTAAAGTGCCTGTTTCTGTGCTATACAACTCTATCATCCTGAAGAAGGGTCTCGGCATGAAACACTTTACTGTGTATTCATTTCCATAGGTGCTGCCTGACTTGCTGAGTTCCTCCAGCATTTTGTGTGTGTTGCTCTGGATTTCCAGCATCTGAAGGCTTTCTCGTGTCTATCATTCTAATGTGCTGGAAGACAAACGTGGAACGCTTATAACTAATATAGGGAGAGGGTGGATTCTTTGATGAGGAAAGGTTGGAACACTGGGTTTTTATCTGTTGAAGTTTAGAAGAGTAATGTGACTTGTTTAAAACAAAGGAGTTCTTGAGAGATCTTAACAAAGTGTACATAGAGAGGATGTTTCCTCTCATAAGAGAATCTAGAACTATTGGGTCACTGCTTTTAAAAACAATCTGTTTGGAAATTTAAGACAGAGATGAAGGTAAATGTTTTCCCAGAGGATTGTGAGTATATAAATTCCCTTCTTCAAAGGGTGCTGGAAGCAAAGATTTTGGATATTTTTAGAGTAGATACTTGACAAAGGGACTATCTGAGCCAGAGAGATATGAAAGGTTACTACTGGTAGGTGGAAATACAAGAGTTGAGGTTACAATCATATCGACATGTGACAGATATCAGTTGAGGGGCCAAGTGGCCATCTCCTGCTAAATGGTCATATACTTAATTCACAGCCACAACATGTGGGCTTATAAAATGGTGGTGGGGAGTGGTTGGTAAAGGTATGCAAGCCATTATTTATCCTCTCATACATGGGTGCCTGAACAGAACTTGTACCTTTCATGCTGACAGACACCTGACAAAGATAGCTTGCTGATGTTTATATTCAACAAATGGAGACAACATCCTTGAACTACAGAAACTCTCTGAAACATTCACCACAGGAAGGACATTCAGATGTCCTTGTCATACTAGCTGAAAGACAGCTATCTAGGTTAATCCCTGGTTGGCTGTTGGCCTTGAAGTTTACAGCACCTTAAGGGCTTCTTCAAGCATATCTTAAAATTGATCAGGATTTCTGCCTTAAGTACTCTTTGAAACAGTGAATTACAGGCACACAATGCTTTGAGACCATAAGATATAGGAGCAGAATTAGGCCATTTGGCCCATTGAGTCTGTTCCACCATTTCATCAATCTGATCCAATTTTCCTCTCCGCCCCAGTCTCTTGGATTCTCCATGTATCACTTCACATCCTGACCAATCAAGAATCTATCAATCTCTATCTTATATATACATCAAGATTTGGCCTCCACAGCTGCCTGTGGCAAAGAATTCCACAGATTCACCAATCTCTGGCTAAAGAAATTTCCCCTAATCTCTGAACTAAGAGGACACCCCTCTATTCTGAGGCTGTGTCCTCTGGTCTTAGACTCTCCCACCATAGGAAACACCCTCTCCTCATCCACTCTATCAAAGTCTTTCACCATTCGATAGGTTTCAATTAGGTCACCCTTCATTCTTCTGAATTCCAGTGAATATGGGACTAGAGCCATCAAACACTCTTCATATGACAAGCTATTCAATCCTGGAATCATTTTGAGCCTCCTTTGAACCCTCTCCAGTTTCAACAATCCTTTCTAAAATAAGAGGCCCAAAACTGCTCGCAGTATTCCAAGTGAGGCCTCACCACTGCTTTATAAAATCTCAACATTACATCCTTTATTTTATATTCTAGTCCTCTTGAAATGAATGCTAACATCACATTTGCCTTCCTTACCATAGACTCAGCCTGCAAATGAACCTCAGGGAATCCTGTATGAGGGCTCACAAGTCCCTTTGCACCTCAGTTTTTTTTTGTATTTTCTCTCCATTTAGAAAATAGTCAACCCTTTCATTTCTTCTACCAAAGTGCATGGCCATACACTTCCCAACACTGCATTCTATCTGCTACTTCTTTGCCCATTCTCCTAATCTAAGTCCTTCTGTAGTCTCTCTACTTCCTCAAAACTACCTGCCCCTCCACCTATCTTCATATCATCTGCAAACGTTACAACAAAGTCATCAATTCCATCATCCAAAGCATTGACATATAATGTAAAAAGAATTGGTCCCAACACAGACTCCTGTGGAACACCACTAGTCACTGGCAGCCAACCCGAAAAGGCTCTTCCCACTCTTTGCCTCCTGCCAATCAGCCACTGCTTTATCCATGCTATAATCTTTCCTGTAACACTGTTAACTTGTTAAGCATCCTCATATCTTGTACCTTGTCAAAGGGTCTGAAAATCCATGTACACAACATCAACCGATTCTCCATTGTCTATCCAGCTTGTTACTTCTTCAAAGAATTTCAACAGATTTGTCAGGAAAGATTTTCTCTTGAGGAAGCTATGCTAATTATGGCCTATTTTATCCTGTGCCTCCAAATACCCCAAAACCTCATCCTTAATAATTGACTCCAACATCTTCCCAACCACTGAGGCTAGACTAGCCGGCTAATAATTCCTTTCTTCTGCTTCTCTTCCTTCTTGAAGAGTGGAGTGACATTTGCAATTTCCGAGTCTTCCGGAACCATTCCAGAATCTAGTATCCTCTTTAATATTATTGGTTAGTTTACTTTTGTATTCTATCTTTACCTTTTTAGTTGCCTTCTGTTGGTTTTTAAAAGATTCACAATCCTTTCACTTCCCACTAATTTTTGCTTTATTATATGCCCTCTCTTTAGCTTTTATGTTGGCTTTGTCTTCTCTTGTTAGCTACGGTTGTGCCATCTTTCCTTTAGAGTACTTCTTTGGGATGTATATATCCTGAGCCTTCTGAATTGCTTCCAGAAATTCCAGCCATTGCTGCTCTGCCATCATCCCTGCCAGTGTCCTTTTCCAATCAACTCTGGCCAACTCCTTTCTCATGCCTCTGTAATTCCCATTACTTCATTATAATACTGATACATTTGACTTTAGCTTCTCTTTCTCATATTTCAGGGTGAAATCAATTGAATTATGCTCAATTTCCCCTAAGGATCCTTTTACCTTAAGCTCACTAATCAATTCTGGTTGATTGTACAACACCCAGTCCTGAATAGCTGATCTTCTAGTGGGCTCAACCACGAGCTGCTCTAAAAAGCCATCTTGTAGGCAGTCTTGAAATTCTTCTGGAATCCAGAACAAATTTGGTTTTCCTAACCTACCTGCATATTGAAGTCCCCCAAGACTATAGTAACAATGCTCTTTTGGTTTTCTGACTCTCATTGTAATCTGTAGGCCACACCCTTATTATTGTTTGGGGTTCTGGATACAACTCTCAACAGGGTCTTTTTACTCTTGCAGCTCCTTAGCTCTATCCACAATGATTCAACACCTTCTGTCCCTATGTCAACTCATTCGAATGATTTGATTTCATTTTTTACCAACAAAGCAATGCCACCCCGTCTGCCTTCCTGGTTTCCTATCGATACAATGTGTATACCAGGTATAATCTTCTTTCAACCATGATTCTGTGATGCCTACAGCATCATTCCTGTCAATCTGCAACAGTGCTATAAGTTCATCTACCTTTTTCCGTATACTGCGCACTTTCAAATATAACACCTTCAGTCCTGTATTCACCTTTTGGAAGAAAGATATTTAAAATTTCCCTCTAATCCCAAATTTAGGTGGTGATGTGGAGATAATATCTTTACCAAAGGTGGTGTAAAGCTCTTATTCCCTCTGCTATCCCTCAGGTCATCCTTGGGCAAGGTGTAGTACCTGCTTATCCTCCCAATCAAGGGTCTCATGAAGCCATGGGAGCAGGTGGTGGATGTTCATATGAGCAGCTGGTATATCTCACAAGTCCTGGTTATGCGACCACTATCACCAGGCAGACAGTCTCTGAAGAGTGTTGATAATGCCTGGGGTCACCCGTCTTGCAAAGACACTGTCCAGGGGATTGTCCATGTCATACAACATGGCACATAATGAATGAATAATTCCCACTTTATCTTATGTCTATGTTCCCTAATCACTGACCTTTCTGCCTTGGGAAATAGGTCTTCCTGGTGACTCTAATTTAGTTGGTTTAATTATCATTCAACCATAAATTAATACCCAGGAATACACCTAAACTAAACAGTGTTCCTCTGGGGCCAAGGTGCAAAACATATTATATACAGTCCTACAAAAAATGTATATAGCCCAAATTCCTGAGTGACATACCCTGTAACTGGGTGTTATCAGCAGGCTGCAGACACACACACACATGCATGTGCACAATTCAGCTTGTCCTCCCACCAATGGAACACTTGATAGTAACACCAATGGCAGGGGCCAGCCCTCAACCCAGCATGGATTCAGCGCTACACTGTCTCCACTCCTGGATTGCTACAACAGGCAAGCTTGTGGCTTGGGGCCTAGTCCACGCTACAACCCAGGCCACGCAGCTTCACCGCTGTCTGTCTCTCCAACAAACAAGGGAAACAGACTTGACATGCATTTTGCTTTACCAATATCCAACAAGGTCTTACGATCACAAGAGAAACGTCTGAGACAATCATTCGCTGTTAGACTGCACACCGCTTTCATGTATGTACTCCAATGCCTTCCTGTAGCAGACAGTAACACGGCTTGCACCAAGTCCAGCACCCCCGCCAATGAGCAGCTCGCTGATAGGGTAGACCTGCAGCACTTGACAATCTTAATGCCCAGCATTGTCTTATGATCATAAAAAGGACTTTTAAAAGAGAAAAAAACACCTCTGGTTGACTCCAAAGAGACCCCTGTGTCCAAACACACCGCGATCTTACCAGAGTTAAGCACTCCTATAATTTTATGCACCTTGATTAAATCTCCCATACATGCTTTTGTCTCAAGCCAATTTGTCCCTATAAGCAGCATTCTGCATTTCTGACAACATCATCATATTTCATTTGCAAGTCTTTATTGTGTTTTTGCATCCTTTGTGTAGTGCAGTAAATAGATACACCGTTCTAGCTTGATCTTACTACTGCTGTATTCTGTCACTTCATCAACTAACACAAATATCCAAAAGCCTCCTTAATGAGATTATCTGCACATTATCTCACACTTTTCTTGATTGAAAATCACTTGTCACTAAATGTCAACCAACCACTCTTGAATATGTTTCTCCAACCTAAAACTTCCTTCCTCACTATCAGCCACACAGTGAATTTTGAATATCATCTGTCAATTATTCATGGCCTATCTATGTCCAAAACCATAATGATATATCCTGTGAGAATGGTAGCATTGAATTCTGCATAACTTCATTGCAAACACCCTTCTCATTACTAAAACATGCCTTCAGCTTTTGCTTTCTGCCACTGAGCTTATTTTGGATTCAATATTTCTGCTGTTTGTCATGCAAGACTTTGTCAAATGCTTTGCTAAAATCCACGTAAGCTGCTTCAAATGCACTCCATTTATTGGCCCTGCCTGTTACTCACTCAAAAATAATTCATTCATTAGTCAGGCATGACATACCCTTGCCAAATGTATTATTACACTGCACTATCCTAAATAATGGTTAACTGGACATTAACCATTGATTAACCAATAACTAACCATCAATTATTGATATTAATCTAGCTCCTTTTAAATTGATCTATCCTGTTCTTCTCTTTTAACTCTCTTCTAGTTGTTTTCTCCATTGTGTTTGTAGCTACTGAGAATGGAAAGTAATGCCCAGAGTATCCCCTTTATTTTTACAAATCTGTATATTACTGGCAAAGCCAGCATTTATCCATTTCCAGTTGCCCTTGACAAGGTGTTGGTAAATTGCCTTATTGAACTGCTCCAGACCTTTGGGTGAAGGTCGTGCTGTAGAAGTCCTGGATTTGGAAGCAGTAGCAATGATATATTTCCAAGTCAGAATTGCATATGCTTGGAAAAGAACCTGCAGTGATGGAGTTTCCTTGCATCTGAAGTTTTGTCCTTCGTAGTAGAGGTGATCAGTTTCAGAGGTATTGTGTTGTAGTCCTGGCAAATTGTTATGGTACATTATGTTGATGGTACTTTCTACAGCCTCTGTGCTTCAGTGGTAGAGGAAATAATTTTTAAGGTGCTTTCTCATGGATGTTGTTAGGCATTGGAGCTGTATTTATCCAGTTAAGTGGAGAGTATTCCGTTATACTCCTGAGTTGTGCTTTTGTAGCTGGTGGAAACATTTTTGGTACATGAGGTGAATTACTCAGCACAGGATACCCAGTCTCTGACTTGGTCTCATAGGCATAGTATTTATAATGCTGGTCAATTATGATTCCCAGGATGTGGATTCTAGTGGACTCCATAGTGATAATGCATCTGTATGTCAAAGGAAGCTGGTTAGATTCCTTCTTGTTGGAGCCGGTACTGTAAAACACATTTGTGGCACAAAAGTTACTTTTCGTTTATTAGCCTACGCCTAACTGTTGTCTAGGTCTTGTTGCTTTATTTTGTAGGCATAGACTGCTTTATCTCCTAACAGTTGTGAATGCAATTGACAGTTTTTATTTTAGATCGGTATGTTGTGAAATCAATTAGGGAATAAGCTATTTTAAATCTAGTATTATGCAACAAGAAAGTGTTAAATTTTTTGCATGACATTTAGGAAAGAGTAATCATAATGTGATAGAATTTTAGATAAAGACTGAAAGTGTTGTAATTCAACTTGAAAGCAGGATCTTAGATGTAAATAAAGTGTAAGGGTGTGAAGCAAAAGCTGTGCTAAATTGGTGAAAATACATTAAAATAACATTAAAATCATAGCCAATATTTACAAGATATACAGTTTACTGTATATTTATCAAGATGTTGAAAAAGAAAGAGAAATTAGAATGCAAGAGTAATCTAGAGTATATAATAAAAGGATTGTAGAAGTGTCTATTGCTGTGTAAAAATTATCAAAGGCTAATATGGACCTCTTGCACCTTAATGTAAGAGAATCTATACTGGGGATTTGCCAAAGAAATGAAACAATATTTGTTTCTATAGAGGAAGATTTAAAAATCCATAAGTATTAAGTACAAACTTTTGTAATAATAGCCTAGAGCAAATGATAAGCTGAAAGGAATAGGTATTAATAAAACTGCATTAAAAGATGAACATCAGCCCAAATGAAGGGTCTTGATCCAAACTGTCCATTTCTGTACAAGAGCTGAACACACCTGACTAGCTGAGTTACTCCCGCAGCTTGTTTATTTTTCCTCTTGATTACAGCTTCCACAGATATATGGGATATCCCAGTTATATAAGGGGATATAATGTATATGGTCATGATATCCCCATAATGAAAGGTAGTATGTCTCTGCCTGCAGAAGATCAATGAGACTGAAAGCCATTTTATCTCCAGGATTGATGAACTACACTTCAAAGTTTACAAAAAGGTCATGTAAGATTTCACAGAGTCTCCATCAATTCTCTCAAGTTAGATGGTAGCGACTTTAATACCTCTGTGAAGCACTGAATTCCTTCGGAGGAAAGTACCCCACAGATTTGTTGCACGGAGTAGCAACAACAATGAAGAACCCAAGTCAGAACGGGGTATAATTTGGTGAGATTAATATGATGAGCTGGTCATGGTGGGAAAGGTCATGGGTTTGAGGAGTGCTGACAGAGTAGCCAGGCAAGTAACAGTAGTGCATCTTGTAGATACTGCACACTGCAACCACTGTGTGCTGACAGTGGAGGGAATGAATGTTGAAGATGATTAAAGTGATTGATGGAGCACCAGTGAAGAAAGAGAAAATTGATTTATTCCGTAATGTATTGAATTCTTGAAATTGTTAGCATTACACCAATCGAGGCAAGTGGGGAATAGGCTGGAATTTTGACTTATTGTGCAACCATAGATGAACGTACCTACTTCTGATCTTATGAATGAAGGAAGGTTAATGACGATACAGCTGAATACACAGCCTTGGATATTAATATGACAAGCTTCAGTAGTGGTATCCCAGAGCTGAGATGCTTGACCTCTCTTTCTATGTCCTCTTCAGTGGTACATTCCAAGAAACTAAGACTCTCTGTGTAAAAAATCTTGCCTCCTAAGCTCCAACCCCTCAACTTCCATCTGTGCTCTTTATTACAACTGTATAATGACCGCTTCTACCTATGCTGTCATGGACAAATGCAGGTACATCAGTGAGAACGAAGTCAAATGTGTGTATCAGACTGGTTCACTTATTGCCTGCTGCAGACCCAATATGACAAGCGATTTTGTTTTCAGAGATCACCCCGCTCAGTCTGTAGTGGTGTTATCAAGCCTCTCCTGGTGATGGACTTTTATCCAGAATAAAATTGTGCCTTTGATACTTTCACACTTACTCCAATAATTATTCAGCATGAAGGAGGTCTTCTTCATCAGTTCAGAGAGGGAGATATGCTGTAATCAGTAGTAATCAAATGTAATCCCACATTTGATCTGATGCCATGGGACTTCATGAAGGATCCAAAGCTGAAGATTCTAACGCTGTAATGCTGAAACACAATCCCTGGAGGGTCTGTCCTTCCATAACCAGGGACAGAGAAATCTGGACAACATACACACAACGCTGAAAGAGGGCCTCGGTCCAAAATGTCCACTGTTTATTCCTTTCTACAGATGCTACCTGACCTGCTGAATTCCTCCAGCATTTTGTATGTGCTTCCCAAAAGTTCTGGCATCTGCATCCTTTCTTGTCTATGGGGATATCTGGTAAATTATCTTTAAAGTAGAATTCTGTGAATTGATTATATCAGGCAATCACTATTCGATGGGATAGTGATGCACCATCAATAACTCTCGGAGATGGGAGGCGAACAATAGGCTTTTATTAGCTGCAAGAGACCACCACACAACATCTTGGAGACTGAGGGAGGAGCAGTGCCTCCAACCGCCTTTATACCGGGGTCAGTGGGAGGAGCCACGGTCAGTGGGAGGAGCCACAGGAGCAGTCAGCAGGGGGGCATGTCCAGACAGGTATATGTAGTTCACCACAGATAGTTCTTAAAATTTAGATACCAATCCCTAGAAGGCCAGTAGATAAAGACTTTGCAAGGTTGTTTAGGTTGAGCATCTTTTCTATGTCCAAATTTGGTGCCTAGTCTGATGTTGGGTGATCCATCCAGATTTGGATAGGTCTGGAGAGCGAGGCCAGATCAGGTAAGGATGGCGGTTTGAAGGACGTTAGTGAATTAGGTATGTTTTTACATCAGTCCAGTAGTTTTTATCATCAGTAGCAAGATTTGAGACTTGCTGATTCCAAGCGGCCCTCCCCCCCTCATGCACACAATCAATTTCAGATTATTAACTGGATTCACAAATGCCATGGCTTTTCACAATGGCATGGTGCACATTGAATCTAAGTTTCTGGATTGTTAGATCCAGGTTTCTTGATTACTAGTCAGGTGACAGTTCAAGCCATTCTGACTGTCACACCAGGTATTAAAAATCCAAAACGTTATGATCAGGATTGTTTATTATATGCATGTTTTGAAATTTTGTATGAATATGACTACGTGGAAAGCATATTCAATAATAATCTACATTCAGAAGTTTCAATCTTTTCAAATAAATCCCAGCAAGCTGGCAATCACACTTTAAGTAACACCAATCTCAATTTGGGAAAAGTAATGAAAGTTGCTTGTTAATATTTTATAAGAGTTGGATCCTACTAAATAATAAACATGATTCGCAAGATCTGATGTTAGCAGAAAGTATGAATTGTTTTTATATTTTATGTATATTCCCTCATGAAATGTAAATAAAATAACTCCTTATAATGCATCTTCTGAAATAAAACAATATTTTAAATTGATTAAGGTGTTCTTATTGGATAATTAGTTTGTAATCATTCATACTGATACAATATATATTCATTGATACAGAGTGCTTATGGTTCAAATGAAGGACCTCAGGCTTGGAACATCATCTCTCCTGAGATACTGTCTGACCTGGTGAGTGCTTTCAGCATTTTCTGCTTTTATTTCTCATTTCCAGTACCAGCTGTTTTTTTTTTGTGTTTTCCATGCATTTGTTGATTGTACATACTGTATGTTGCTACAAGACTGTTAAATGCTTTGAAGCAAAGTGCCTTGACTTCTCTAGTCACTTGTACAAAATAATCCCCTCTCCTCCCCATTGCACATGTCTTGGCTCTCCCCTACAGCCTTCCCAAACCTGTGTTAATCCTGTGGGGATGCAAAAGTGCATTTACCCTCCTGATCCTGGAATCATGATAGTTAGCAACAACCTCAGTCTGGGTTGCCTCACTTTCTGTCAAAATCTGGAAGGTTTTGGAAGATGTTAAATGGCTCTATTATTCTGGTGTACTTAAAATAACTCATTTAAAAATGTATAGAAATATAGTATATAACTCTTTTAAAAGCACAAACCCACAATTAAAAGCATTACATTATATTATTCTAAAAAAATTTAACTTTAACCTCTTTCTAATCTTTGTATCAGGAATCTCCATTCATCTGAAAAAGGATTTGTCAAGGTGACACCTAAAAAAGCAGTGCTCAAAATAAGCGTTTTTGATACTGGAAAAGGCGTGTCAGTCAAGATTAAAGTATGGTCATCATATACATAAAGGGAAGAGAGTCAAAATAGATGGATCGTTTTCAAGCTGGAGGGATGTACCTAGTAGGGTGTCCCAAGGACCAAAAGCCAGGTTTGAATGGAGAGAGATTAAAAATGAGTCTCTGTGCTCTTGTTCATCAATCACAAAAATTTAGCAGGCAGATGCTTCAAATAAGACAAGTGACATCACACACACAATGCTGGAGGAACTCAGCAGGCCAGGCAGCATCTATGGAAAAGAGTGCAGTCGACATTTCGGGCCAAAACCCAAGTGGCATATCGGTCTTTATTGCAAGGGGGCTGGAGCATGGCTAGAGTTGTAGAGGGCTTTGGTAAGGCTGTGCCTGGAATAGTACACACAAATTTGGTCTCTTTGTTTAAGAAATGATTTAGTAACACCGGAGTCAGTGCAAAAGAAATGAACCAGACTAATTCCAGGGATGGAATGATTCTCCTATCACAACAGTCTAAAGAAGTTGAAACATTTTTTATAAGTTTAGCAGAATGAGGGGTGATGTTATTTAAACATGTAAATCTATAAGAAGCCATATAAGATTATCCAGGTTAAAACTGAGCCTCTGTCCTGGGCTTGAGATGTATTTACCTACCAAACAATGAATTCCTTCATTCCCTTCAGAACCATTGGCTCTTCAGTTGATTCCATTCAATTCAATGTAAATCTGATTTGCAAATAGAAGCACAAATTTTGTTACCTTTCTGGAGGACAAATAATTACAGTTAGCATGTAGACTATTTGATAAACATTTCAAATGTCAGGAGAGACTCTGGATTTCAGATGTCAATGAATGTGTCATAGAGTCATAGAAAACTACAGCACAGAAACAGCCCTTTGGTCCATCCATTTCCTGTTGAGCCATTTAAACTGTCTATTCCCATCAACCAGCACCAGGACCAAACCCCTACCATCCACATACCTATTCAAACTTCTCTTAAATGTTGAAATCAAGCTTGCATGTACCACTTGTGCTGACAGCTTATTCTACACTCTCACAACCCTCTGAGTGAAGAGGTTTCCCTTCACATTCCCCTTAAAATTTTCACCTTTCACCCTTAACCCATTACCTTGGGTTGTAGTCCCACCAACTTCAGTGGAAAAAGCCTGCTCGCATTTACCCTATCTATACCCCTCATAATTTTGTGTACCTCTATCAAATCTCCTCTCAATCTTCTATGTTCCAAGGAATGAAACATAGAACATAGAAATCTACAGCACATTACAGGCCCTTCGGCCCACAATGTCGTGCCAACCATGTATCCGACTCTAGAATCTGCCTAGAATTTTCCTGCTGCATAGCCCTCTATTTTTCTAAGCTCCATGTATTATCTAAGAGGCTCTTAAAAGACCCTATCGTATCCGCCTCCACCACTGTCACCGGCAGTGCATTCCATGCACCCACCACTCTCTGTGTGAAAAACTTACCCCTGACATCTCCTCTGTACCTACTTCCAAGCACCTTAAAACTATACCCTCTCCTGTTAGCCATTTCAGCCCTGGGAAAAAGCCTCTGGCTATCCACATGATCAATGCCTCTCATCATCTTATACATCTCTATCAGGTCAGCTCTTATCCTCAGTTGTTCCAAGGAGAAAAGGCCAACTTCACACAACCTATTCTTATGAGGCATGCTCCCCAATCCAGGCGACATCCTTGTAAATCTCCTCTGCACTCTCTCTATAGTATCCACATCCTTCCTGTAGTGAGGTGACCAAAACTGAACACAGCACTTCAAGTGGGGTCTAACTAAGGTCTTATATAGCTGTAACATTACCTCATGGCTCTTGAACTCAATCCCATGATCGATGAAGGCCAACACACCATAAGCCTTCTTAACAACACTGTCAACATGACCAGCTGCTTTGAGTGTCCTATGGACACAGACTCCAAGATCTCACTCATCCTCCACACTGCCAAGAGTCTTACCATTAATAATATATTCTGTCTTCAAATTTGACCTACCTCATTCCTAGCCCATTCAATAATAAAGTCCTAACCCATTCAATCTTTTCACATAACACAGGTCCTCCAGACTCAGCAGCATCCTTGTAAGTTTTCTCTGTACTCTTTCAAACTTGTTTACATCTTTCCTATAGGTAGGTGACCAAAACTTCACAAAATATTCCAAATTAGGCCTCCCCTTCATCTTATACAACTTCAACATAGCATCCCATCTCCTGTACTCAATATTTTGATTTATGAAGGCCAATGGCCAAAAGCTTTCTTTGCGACCCTGGGATAAAGCTACTTTATAAAAATAAAGCAGAGAAGATCTTGTTTTTCATTTATTCTATTTTAAGTACAAACTTTGGAACTGGTTATTTAAAGTAGTCTTTGATTGAATAGACATTAGAATATTTGTAGTTTTGTTTGCCTCTGTTTCTGAAGCACAGCAAAATTATGGAGAGAGTGTATTAAAAATTCACTTGAGATAATACCAAGAAGAGTGAGCTTTGTGCCTGGGGCAAGTTTTGAACTACATCTCATGATCTTTTTCAGAGTATAGAGTTAGCTTTGTGATATTGCATAGTACTGGTGTGATAATCTCAAACAATGGTCCCTTGTTTTGAAAGGCTTCATATATTACTTGAAATGTTTCTCACATCCAACTGCTGTAGGAACACAGTTACTGAAATGCAGCCCGCGTATCCCTTGCAAGTTGTTTGCACACCTTCTGCTAGGATTTGCTGTCACTGTTTCTGACACTACTCTTCCTTTCCCTGACCACTCTGGACCCATCTCAGGAGGCAAGTAACTCATCAATAACTATTATTAATCCATGGACCAACACTTCTTCTCACCCTGTGTTCTGTATGGATGCCATCCCCTTCTCTCAGTTTCTTCATCTCTGTTCATGTGCTCTCAAGATGAATCTTTCCACTCTAGGACTTGTAAAATGTTCTTCTTCAGGAAACATGGCTCCCCCCACCCCCCATCATAGTTGATTGAGTCCTCACATACATTTCCTCCATTTCCCACCGTTTGCTTTCACCCTCTCCAGGCAAAAGAGGTGCCAGAGTCCCTCTGGTCTTTGCACCCAGCACATTAGCATTTGCCACTTTCACTAGCTCCAATGGGATCCTACTGCCAGCCACATCCTCCCCTCTCCCTGCTATCTGCAGGGATCATTCTCTTTATCATGCGCTGTCTCCCAATTCCCTTCTCACACATCCTTCCCTACTCCTGGTACTTTTCCTTGCAAATGTAGGAGTTGTCTTTCGTCCTCCTCCCTCATCGCCATCCAAGCCCCGAATGGCCCTTCCAGGAGGCAGAGATTCAAGTGCACTATCTCCTAATCTGTTGCATACGGTATTCGCAATGTGGCCTCCTCTGCGTTAGTGACATCAAGCAACCAGTATGACTAAGCTTTCGGTTTGTAGAACATCTGTACTCTGTCTGCAACGGACACCCCAAGTTCAAGTTGCATGTCATTTCACCTTCCCTCCCCACCATGCATTGACCTGTCTGTCCTCAGCCTCCTCACTGCCGGGCTGAGTCAAAGTAACAGAGCATATCCTGCTTAAGTAGCACGTAGACCAAATGCAAAAACATTGAAATTTCCATTTTCAAGTAACCATTGTACTTCTCCCACTCCCACTAGCCTGTCCAGGTTCTCTCTCTCTCTTTGTTCACCATTTCCATTCTTCACCCGCCCCCCCCCCCCCAATGTTGTTACATAAGTTTATTGCTCATCCTCACCTGGTTCCATCAGCCCATCTCTCGGAAGCCACTGTACTTTGGTTTCTTCTCTGTCAGTTAATATTCCTGCTCCCCTCCCCCCGGTTCCATGCCCATCATCTCTTCCTTAGCTGGTTCTAATTATCCCTTACCCCTTCTCTTCCCCACCCAGCTGCAGCTGTAATTTTCCTTCTTTTCACTTGATTCTACCTATTGTCTATCAGCAGCTTTCTCGACACTCCTCCTGCCCCACATGGTTCCATTTGCCCATTATTCCCCTTGCTCCTCCCCCATCTTTCACTTTCCAGCTTCTTCTCACCTCACACATCTGACGAGGACAGGCTCACGGACCTCCGGTTTCCTCCCCCAGGGTCAATAATCAGCTTCTTGGTCTCATGAGCATCATGGATAACTTCACTCACCTCAACACTGAACCGATTCCACAACCTATGGATTCACTTTCAACATCTCTACAACTCATGTTCTCAGTATTATTTATTTGCACAGTTTGTCTTCTTTTGTACTTTAGTTGTTCATTGAGTCTATTGTATTTCTTTGTTCTATTGTGAATGCCTGCAAGAAAATGAATCTCGGGGTAGTCTTTGGTAACATATTGATGTGATCATTAAGAATCTTTCCCAGTCAGAAACCCTGGATGATCCATGAGGGGCAGATCAGAAGCATTTAAGTCTGGTGACCAAGAAAGTTACATGAGGTCCAGTATGATCTCTGTAAGGCCATCTGAAGGGTGAATTCCACCCCTGTACCTCCTTCCTGAAGGCAGTAGTGAGAAAAGAGCATGGCCTGGAAGGGTGGAGGTCCTTGATGATGGATGCTGCTTTATCATGGCAGTGCTTCTTGTTGATGTGCTCAGTGGTGAGGAGGGGTTTTCCTGTGATGGACTGGGCTGTATGAGCTACTTTCTGTCGGCTTTTCCATTCTTGGGCATTGTTGTTTCCATACCAGGCCATGGAACCAAGCAGGATAATCTCCATTGTGCATCTATAGAAGTTCGTTAACATTTTAGATGACATGTCAAATCTTTGAATCAACAAAGGAGCCTTGACAGCTGTGACAGAGCTTGAATACTATCACCTCTTATAAGGTTAAATCAAGCAATGGAGCTTCATTTCCAGCTGAGCTGAATGCCTTCTATGGTTGCGTTGACTGTAAAAACATGGAGCAACCATCACAAATTCCCACCGCCTCGATGATCCTGTGATATCAGTCTCTGAGGTCAACGTGTGAGTAAGCCACCTTCAGGTGAGTGAACCCATGGAAGTCATCCAGCCCAGATGAGGAGCTTGGCCACGTACTGAAGACCTGTGCTGATCAACGGGCTGGAGTGTTCACTGAGATCTCTAAGCTCTCACTTTGGCTGTCTGAGGTACCCACCTGCTTCAAGTAGGTTTCAAATATGCCATTGCTTAAGAAGAATGTGGTAACCTGCATCAATGACTGTCATCCAGTAGCACTTAGATCCACAGCGGTGAAATGTTTTGAGAAGTTGGTGATGAAATATATTAACTCTGGCCTGAAAAGTAACTTGGATCCGCTCCAGTTTGTCTGCCAGAGCAACAGGTCCATAGTAACTGCCATGACATTAGCTTTTCATTCAACCCTGGAACATCTGGACAGCAAAGATGCATATGTCAGGATACTTTTTATTGACTACAATTCAACATTCAATACCGTCATCTCCGCAAAACTAATCAATAAGCCCCAAGAACTTGGCCTCAACATCCTTTTGTGCAATTGGATCCACAATTTCTTCACTTGTAGACCCCAGTCAGTTTGGATTGGCAACAACATCTTCTCCATTAGCACAGGTGCACCACAGAGTTGTGTGCTTAGGGCCTTTCTCCACTCATTTTATACTTATGACTGTGTTGCTAAGCACAGCTCCAATGCTTTATTCAAGTTTGCTAACAAGACCACTGTCGTTGGCCGAATCAAAGGTGGTGATGAATTAGCATAAAGGAGGGAGATTGAAAATCTGGCTGAGGGGTGCCACAATAACAACCGCTTGCTCTGTAGAAGGAGACCAGAGGTCCATGAGCCAGTCCTCATCAGAGGATCAAAGGTGGAGAGTGTCAGCAACTTTAAATTCCTTGGTATTATTATTTTGGAGGACTTATCCTGGGCCCAATACACAAGTGCATTTATGAAGAAAGCACGGCATTTACTTACTTAGGAGTTTGCGAAGATTGGGCATGACATCTAAAACTCTGACAAACTTCTGTAGAGGTGTAATGAAGGTATATTGGCTGACTGCATCACAGCCCGGTATGAAAACAACAATGCTCTTGAATAGAAAATCCTACACAAAGCAGTGGATACGGCCCAGTCCATCTTGGGTAAAGCCCTCTCCACCATTGAACACATCTACATGAAACCTTGTTGCAGGAGAGTAGCAACCATCATCAGGGACTCCCACCACGTAAGACATGCTTTGTTCTCACTGCTGCCATCAAGAAGAAGGTACAGGAGCCTCAGGAACCACACCACCAGGTTCAGAAACAGTTATTAACCCTGAATCATCAGGCTCTTGAATCAAAGGGAATAACTTCACTTGCCCCATCATTGAAATGTTCCCACTACAAATGGTCTTATTTTCAAGGAGCTTTTCATTTCATGTTCATGATATTTATTGCTTATTTAGTTATTATTATTATTATTTATTTTCTTTTTGTATTTAATCAGTTTGTTCAGTTTGTTGTCTTTTGCACACTGGTTGAATGCCTAAGTTTGTGGGGTCTTTCATTGATTCTGTTATGGTTATTATTCCATGGATTTATTGAATTTTCCCGTAAGACAGTGAATCTTAATGTTGTATATTGTGACATATTTGTACTTTGATAATAAATTTACTTTGAACTTTGTAGTACCTCTCTATTTGTGAAGAGCAGTTGATTATTCAAGTAGAACATACAATTGCTTCTGAAGAATAAAAGGTGCACATGAGTGGTATCCCCATGCTCTTTGTTAAGCTCAGTCTGCCGAACACTCCACTGCCCGATAAGAACAGAGCAGCATCTCTCCACTTAACGTGAAAATCAGGGTGGTTTATTGATGTTCCTGAAGAACGTTAAACTTCTGCATTGTAGAGACAGTTCCTCTAGCTAGATGGAAATTGCTTCTGTCTCTGACCCCATTTCAACCGATTGGTGTTGTGTAGAGATCCCCAAAAAAGAAGTATACGTGACCTTGCAAGTTGCTCTGAACAACTTTTTATGAGGAGTTAATGATGGAGTCCATCATATATCTTGTCATCTCCTATATTCAATAAAACAGGCACATTAAGTTGTCTAAATTGAACCATTTAGACAACTGGCTAATCATATCACTATGCAGCTTTGTTAGTCTTGACATGAGAACATTCCAATCGGAGTTCTCTTCTGAAACTTGTTGCGTACCCTTTCTGATGAGTCACTGTGCTACTTGCAGCTTGCTAGGATCTTGTGTAGCTCCTTTCAATACCTGACTCTCTGACCAGCTAATCCCTCACTATACCAACCTGATTTGGCGTTGTGGGTTTCAGGCACCAATAATTTGTGTAATCATCATCATCATTCACAACTCGGTATTCCCCATCTCCCTTGGGTACTCCTTTCTGTTATTCCAGCTCTGTGCCCTCATCTTCTGGCAGCAGTGAACCAGGTGATCTATCTCTGAAGAGAAATAAAGGGGAGATAAAAAAAAATCTACATGGTGATGCATAGCTGTTCATTAAACAGGTAACTTTGGCGAACAAGCTACACACCGCACTTGCTCTTGAGGAGAGTGGGATCAGTGGCCATTCTGCTCTCTAGTTAGAGGAGGATCTTTGTTGGGCTTGGCACTCAAACTATGAAGTAATCCTTTTGTCTACGTGGCTTCCCACCTATATTAGCCCAAATGGAGGCAGTTGAAATAGTGATAGTATTTTTTTATTGATCTGGAGCTCTCCATATGCCCAGTGAGGTTGGGAAATTTCTTACAGCATTACTTCATTCCATGAGGAGTCTCATTATTGAAATGACACTATTAACTGGTTGGCCTGATGGACCTCTTGGTTCCCAAGACATCCTTCCAGAATCATGAATTCCTCTCACAATGAAGTCTCTGCTATACCATCCATAATGTGTGCCTTTCTAGACGTTCATCTTCTTATCTTTTTGAGCACCGAAAGTTACAAGTGTACAGACTTTAGGCTAACTGAATGATCAAATTTATATAATTTTAGTGTGCAGAGAAAATCTATATCTACTTTTAACAACCAAGAAAAATGCTTATAATTTTCCAGGCAACAGCCAAAAAATTCTTACTTCAGCTTTTCTAAAACTTTTCCATCTGTGTTACGTAGCCGTGTCCAATTGCTGTTGTGGAAAACTGCCACCTGGAGGTTTGTGGGTTGCCACACTATGCAATATTGCTGTAGCTTGTCACTTAGTTTGTACTATGTAAGTACAGTAGTTTATTTGAGGACAGACTACATAATAAGCAATTATGCTACATTGATGCTCCATGTCTAAATGAGCGACTGAGTGATGGTGACACTCAGCTGCACAGACCAGTTTAAAAGAACCCACAATATACAATACTGACAAGGAACTCAGGATGTTTCAAAGCAGCAAGCTGTCAAAAGTAAGTCTGGATGAATTTGCAAGTTTGCAAAGCAGAAGGCATTCCCAAGATTAAAATAAACACTCACAGAGGGTAGCTCAGACTGGCAGAGCAGAGCAGCACAAGTAGTTCAAGGGTGCAAAAATCAGAAGAACCAATAAAACTGTTTAGTACTAACTTGGAGTGTTGGGACATGTTCTTTAAGGCTAATAAAATTCTAGAAGTTATAGAGAACATTGAAGAGTAAACTGCAGTGACCCACGAGTAGAAAAAGACTTATTTATACACCTAGTCTTGGACACTTATATCAGTGAATTTGTTGGCAGTGTGAAATGCAGCATTCAGTACAAATATCCAGTAAACTCGGCACTTTGTTGCTACCAGACTAGCAGATTTTCTTGACTATTGGATTTTACTCTTATTAATACCCCAACAAACTTTTATTTTACTTTTTCTAGCGTTACATTAAACTGTAATATTTTCCCATGAATTCAGTAGAACCCAGTGAGATTCAGCCAGTAAGTTTCCACACAAACCCTTCTATTGTTCCCAATCTCTGCTCTAGCCACACACCTGAGCAACAGTCCAGACCCTTGGATCTGGGAATTAAAGGAAAATTCACCAGGAAATGAGTTTACCATGGGAATCTGAGCAGCAAGAAACCCATGGGACCCATGATTGCATAAGGTGGGAGTCTCTGTTGCCAACATCAGGGAAACTGAAAATCTTCCGTCTTCCCATTTAAAGCGGCCACTGTTACGATCGTGATAAGATTGACACCACCTTGTAGATGCAAGCAGAAAGTGGTTGCCGCAACACAATTTAGTCCTGAGTTTGCTTATAGATGTTTTGACTATTGAGGTTAGCAGAGATAGTAAGCTAAGCATATCGAAGGAGATTAACATCATAGATGGTGACATGATGAAAGATTTCAATGAGTAACTACAAGTCAGGATATTGCAGTAGGTGTGGAAACTGCACACATCTGTTCAGTAATGAAGCTAAAAGTCCAAAGTTATTATGTATTTCTGAAAACTCTTGCTCAGGAAAGGTACTAACTTGTTCAGCACCTGCTCTGAAAAAGTGAACACTAGGAAAAATGAAGAGCTCCTACCCAAGGTAAGAGAGGTCACATTGCTGATAAATATAGAAATTCCATACTTTAAAAAGCTGTGCGGAGTCTGGATTACAGTATGTAAGTCAAATGTTTCTGCTTTGACTCAATACTCATTAGAACTGTCTTTTCGTACATAGTCACTTGTTATGCTTTTGATTCATCGGGCGTGGGGGGGGGAGAGACAGACACTCAAGTGAGTCATTGGAGAGAAACAGAGACAGGAAGTGCCTGAGAAGGTCAGGAGTGCAGCCACAAATCAGCACCAAGAAATGGAGTGGTAGTACATAGATACAGCTGAAGAATTGTCAAGGCAGACAGAGACAGACCAACTGACCGTAAACTATTGCAGAAATTGGAAGAGAAATAGCTCTGCCGGTCAGAATATCAATTGCACAAATTTCAAAGAGACACTTAAACATAGTTTGTCACTTAAAGAGACTAGGTCCAAAGTAAAGGAGATACTTGAGGCTTCCCGGTCCATGCTAAGAACTTAGACCAAGTGAGCCAGTTCAGGGAACTGAAAAGCTTACTGACAAACTTCTAGCATAAAAGGAGTTCTAGATGTCCAGATCAAGTCAGTTCGGCAGTTGGGCATGGGTGCTTTGTAACCAAGAAACTCTTGCAAAGAAAGTTTAATTAATTGTTTATCATTTTAATTCAGATGTTGTGCAATTCTAGGGCGCATCATCAGCATTACTGAGGCAACTAAAGGAAAAACAAATACAAATCAATGAAATCAGAAAGTGGATGATCTCTGGGATGGTGACAGAGGAGGGGAAGATCGTTGAAGGTGGTGGGAAGTGCATAGGATGATATGTTAAATTGCAGCTCTAGCTTGTAATTGACTTAATCAATTGAAGGCTGATTTCTGTAATGATCAGTTGTAATTCCCTAATGATCGATATCTAAACAAATAAACAAGTTGCAGTGAGACCAGTTCAGTAGCATTAACAATACACTACCTGCCTCCTCACACTATGAATACCAGCCCATCTGTGGGAATGTGAGTGAGGCCTCCGTCGGTCAGGGTCGACCAAGGATTGGTGCATCCTGGCCTCCAGGTCCGCAAGCCAAGGTGGTACGACATGGAGAGCAAGCTCCCCCCCTCCATCCATCTGATGAACCCAACGAGACGGCAGAGTCCGATACAGTTTGGTACCAGCAGCGTCGCAGGAGTTGCCAGTCCGTGTAGAACTCAATGTAGGACTGCCTTGGGGACTCCATCTCCAGATTTTCTCTCCTGAAGTATTCCCCATGAGTGTGTATAGCCGCAAGATGGCGGAGGTTTGAGATCAGTTTTCCTTCCGTTAGAAGAACTGCCAACTGCTAATGAGCCCAATCTGCCCGTTACAGGAATGTAACCTGTAACTAAATCAAATGAAACCACACACAATCTACAGGTTGTGGATTACACACCGATGCTTCACATTGATAAACCGCGTGATTACTGTGCTGTCTGTCTTTAAAATATTGAACCTAAAATAAAGTCATGTAAGTTATTCCCTGGCCTTCTCCCTGTAACCTTTGATGCCGTGTCCAATCAAGAACTTACCAAGCTCTGCCTTAAGTACACCAATGACCTGACCTCCACAGATGCTTGTGGGAACAAATTCATCACCCTCTGGCTAAAGAAGTTTCTCTGTATCTCTGTTTTAAATGGATGCCCCTCCATCCTGAAGCTGTGCCCTCTTGTCCTAGACTCCCCCACCTTGGGAAATATTCTTTCCACATCTACCATGTCTAGGCCTTTCAACATTCAGAAGATTTCAATGAGATTGCCCTTCATCCTTCTAAATTCCAGTGAGTACAAACCCAGAGCTATCAAATGTTCCTTGTATGATAATCCTTTCATTCCCAGAATCGTCTTTGTGAACCTCCTCTGAATCCAATGCCAACACATTTTTTCTTAGATGAGGAGTCCAAAACTGTTCACAGTACTCAAGGTGAGGCCTCACCAGTGCCTTATAAAGCCTTAGCATCACATCCCTGCTCTAGTAGTCTAGACTTTTTGAAATGAAGGCTAACAATGCATATGCCCTCTTCACCACCGACTCAACCTGCAAGTTAATCTTTAGGGTGTTCTGCACAAGGGCTCCCAAGTCCCTTTGCATCTCAGATTTTTGGATTTTCTTCCCATTTATAAAATATTCTGCACATTTATCTCTTCTACCGAAGTGCATGACCATACATTTTCCAACATTGTGTTTCATTTGCCACTTTCTTGCCCATTCTTCTATTCTGTTTAAGTTCTTCTGCAACCTCCCTGTTTCCTCAACACTACCTGCCCCTCCACCAATCTTCATATTGTCTGCAAACTTGGCAACAAACCCATCTATTCCATCACCTAAATCATTGATATACAGCATAAAAAGAAGCAGTCCCAACACCAACCCCTGCAGAACACCACTAGTCACTAGCAGCCAAGCAAAAACAGGATCATTTTATTCCCACTTGCTGCCTCCTACCAATCATTCAATGCTTTAAACATGCCAGTAACTTTCCTGTAATACCATGGAATCTTAACTTGGGAAGCAGCCTCATGTGTGGCACCTTGTCAAAGGCCTTCTGGAAATCCAAATATACAACATCCACTGCATCCCCTTTATCTATCCTATGTGTAAACTCTTCAAAGAATTCCAACAGGTTTGTTAGGCAAGATTTTCCCTTAAGGAAACCGAGCTGACTTTGTCCAGTGTCCCCAAGTACTCCATAACCCCATCCTGAACAATGGACTCCAACTTTTTCCTAACCACTGAGGTCAGGCTAGCTGGTCTATACTTTCCTTTCTGTTGCCTTCCTCCTTTCTTAAAGAGTGGAGTGACATTTGCAATTTTCCAGTCCTCTGGCACCATGCCAGAGTCCAATGATTTTTGAAAGATCATTTCTAATGCTGCAACAATCTCTAAAGCTACCTTTCAGAACCCAATGGTGCAGTTCATCTGGTCTGGGTAACTTATGTACCCTTAGGTCTTACAGCTTTTTGAGCACCTTCTCCCTTGTAATATGAACAGCACTCACTTCTCTTTCCTCACATCCTTCAACATCTGGCATATTGCTAGTGTCTTCCACAGTGAAGAATGATGCAAAATACTCATTTAGTTCACCATTATTATTTCTCTAGCAGTCCTATATCCACTCTCATCTTTCATTTTTTGCATACTTGAACAAGCTTTTACTATCTATTTTGATATTGTTTGTTAGCATGCTTTCATATTTCATCCTTTCCTTCCTGATGACTCTTTTAGTTGCTCTCTGTACGTTTTTAAAAGCTTCCCACTCTATCTTCCCACTAATTTTTGCTTTGTTGCATACCCTCTCTTTTGCCTTGACTTCACTTGTCAGCCACGGATTTACTATTTTGCCATTTGAGTATTTCTTTATTTTTAGAATACATCTATCCTGCATCTTCCTCAGGTTTCCCAGAAAGGCACGGCATTGCTGCTCTGCTGACATCCCTGCCAGCAGCTATTTCCAATCTACTTGGCCAATGCCTCTTCATACCACTGGAATTTCCTTTCTTCCACTGAAACACTGCTATGTCAGACTTTACTTTTTCCCTATCAAATTTCAAGTTGAACTCTGTCATATTGTGATCAGTGCCTCCTAAGGGTTCTTTTACCCTTAAGCTCCCTAATCACTTCTGGTTCAAAACATAAAACGCAAACAAGTATAGCTGATCCCCTAGCAGGCTCACCAACAAACTGCTCTAAAAAGCCATCTTGTAGGCACTCAACAAACTCACTCTCTTGAGATCCATTAAAAACACATTTTTATATGGAATCTTATTGTGCTTAGAAGTTAATTTAGGTTGGTGACTCTTGGTCAATGAACATTCTAATGCTGGAAACGTTCTCTGTTGTACGTGTACTCCTCTGACAGGGTGCACTGGACACCATGGTTACAATGAAGAGTTGCATAGCCACATTTATGGATTGTTGGCAGCCTGCAAGAGAAGTGGATTCTGGCTTCAATGAATGTGTATTTCTGAAGCTAGCTTTGACTGCCATGCTCTGGTCTAAAACCGTCTTAACTTTAATCCGAAAAGAAAAACCCAAAAACGGCCGATGCAGAATATCTGAAATGAAAGCAGGAATGCTGGCTATACTCGGTGGGCAAGGCACCATCTGTGAGAGCTAGCACTCAGGTCAGTGACCTTTCAACAAAACTGTTTCCTAAATCAGGGCATGGGTATCTATCTGGAAATCATGCTCTCCACAGATACTTCTGAGGGATTAGCCAATTTCTCCCCTGCTTTAGAAGGCATTATTTAATGAGCTTAATGGGTTAAGACAATGAAATATTTGTCTTGTTGTTCATTGAATAGTAACATATACTTCGTACACTACTTGTAGAGATCGGATTTCTGACAAAGGACCAATCCCTCAGGGTTAATAATTCCTCATTGACTAGGCAGTAGTGCCTCATTAGTAAGACAGCCCTGTTCTTTGTTTAGAGATAAAAGGGACCAACTTGGCTATTGACGCTGTACACATTGTAGGGTGAACAAAGAGGGTGAGATCAACATGTGTTGTGTCAGTAGGCACATGTAGTTTGTAGCCAGGCAGGGTAGAAGGACTGACCGGTTGACAGCTCTCTGTTAGAGATTGAATGAATGGCATTTTAAAGGATAAATTCTTGGGGTATTAGCAAGTGTGCTCAAAAATATAGGGACAATGTTGGGGGAGTTGGTGGCATCCAGCGTCAAGGGTACACTGTGAATAGTACACTAAATTGGAAGAAGTGAAATGAGTCATTGATTCACCTGTGTCCCTAGAAGATGGGAAGGGGAAAGTTAAAAAGCCAGTATTGCATAAGAAGGTGTCATGCCTGAGCCCACCCTTTCTGATTCCTGCTTTGTTTCCTGGTCCTAGTGTCAAGCAAGCCATCCATCTGCTGCATACTGTGAGATACATTCAGGTAGCAGGCAGAGATGGTACAGACAGTGGGAATGTCTGAAAACACCAGTGCTGGTTTTCATGGTCTTGTCGCTTTTGTTATTTTGTTTATTTAACAGGCCCTTCCAGCCTAATGAGCCACACCACCCAGCAACCCCCTTGTTTAACCCCACCCTAATCACAGGACAATTCACAATGACCAACTAACCTGCTAACTGGTATGTCTTTGGAATGTGGGAGGAAACCAGAGCACCTGGAAGAAACCCACACAGGCATAAACTTACCACAGACGGCTTCGGAATTGAACTCTGAACTCTGACGCCCTGAGCTGTGACAGGGTTACGCTTATTCCTACGCTACCCTGGTGCCGCATTATTTGTATTCTTCAGTATTTAGTTGGTCTCTGAATAGTTACCCTTTGATCTGGCATGGTGAGAAAATGGCGGGCACAAAAGATTGCCGAAAAATGTAAGTATCTGTTTCTTTTGTGTCTGGTAACAACCATGAAGCACTGTAGTTTCAGCCCAGCCGCATGAACTTGGGAATGAAATCCCTTGGGTTCAAAGTTGTGCGAGTTTAGTCAAGGGGACCCTAACCAACACTGCACACAATGTGTGTTGCCCAGTGACTCAGCCTGAGAGAGAGGTAAATGTCCACTTTCGATTGGATCGAATTTGTCACCTCCACTGTGCAAACTGCGCAATATTCCAGATGACCCACTGCTAACTCAGAGAGATCCTGAGGCGTACAAACTGTTCACCATGACCTTCAGTAACAATAAGGCAGAGAAAAGCAAGGGGCCGGATGTTGGTGAAAGTGACTAGAATAGATGAAAAGCAACGTTTGTCATGGAGGACTGAAACTCATTTCACTGTGCTGTGCAGCTCTGTGGCTTTGTAATAACTGAAATGCAGTCTGTCGATAGGGTGTATGACCTAATACTGTTAGCACTCAATAGAGGAATCAAACCTCCCTAAGTACTGCTCACTTTGAGGAACATATAGAAAATCTTGCTCTTGGAAAATAGTTTGTGGAAAGGGCGTCTTTCTGAAATTCACCTTTCTTACTGTATGCAGGGCCTTACCTACCCTAGTTTGCTGAGAGAAATAGTTTACCAAATGGCCCCATCTTCTAGAGCAATGATAGTTGGCTAAAGATAAGAAGAAAGAACGCATTTCTTACTCCTGCCATATCACTGTGAGACTGAGAAACTGTAGAAGGTAGGCAAGTAGCCAAATCTCTCAATGACTAGTGCTCCTCCTAATCAAATACCAACTTGCAAATATGTGTCAATCCTTTGAATAACACAGATGAGGTGTTTCTTTCTGTTACTAAACACTAGGCTGATTGTATAAACTAGTATTTGCATTAACTGCAGTTTTGCATTAATGGTACCAACTCACTGTTGCATGATAGCTGACGTTGCAGTTTACTTATTTTGCACACTTCTGGTGCCTGACAGTGTTGTAACTTCTACTGACTTGACCAAATTTTGCTTGTTTGTAACACGCAGAAAATTCAAAGCATCTGCAGCAACTTTTGGCACTACCAGTGCCAATTTTCCTTGACTGTAACCTCTGTCAATTGCAAGTATTTCATGTTCTCCCCTACACAACAAATAAAAATAATAAGCTGGTGGAATAACCTGTCAAAAATACAAATGATTTGTTCCAGGAAAAACAATAGCACTTATATCAAGATACAAGATATCATTCAAAATACTTAACGAGAGCTCTTTCCTCTGAAAATAATATTCATAAAACAGCTTCTAGGTCGGAACATGAACACCATTACAGGTACCAAATATCTAGCATGTGGGCAGTTGCATGTGGGTATTGTGCCACCTGTGACATTGGTAAGAGCACAACAAATGTCTTGTTTATGCCCTAGAGAAACTTCTGATGCCTTTGCGTGTGCATGCAAGGGATTGAGGCTAGGGTAAGTCATAGCTTGTAGAATTGGTCTGCATTGTACACAGCTGATGCATCAGCAGCTGTGTTCAGGAAAATGTAGTCTACTTTTAGCCTAACTAGTAGCCTTCACAGATTATTACAAAATATCAAATTTGATCCAAAAGGAACAGGTGTAATACAGTGCTGAAAAATACAGCAAACTACTGCTAAGCCTGACTGACTTCCCCTTTCATCCATTCCACTCATTCATCTGGTCCTTCCCAATCAGTTCTCCACTCTCATGTGTTTCCCAGATCTATCCCACTATAGTGGAATCAGAGTCAGGTTTGATATCACTGGCATTTGTCGTGAAATTTGTTAATTCAGTGGCAGCAGTACGATACATGAATACATAAGTGAATATGTATATATATAATAGCTAAATTAAAATAGTAGTGCAAAAGCTGAAATAATAAAAAAAATCCCTTTAGGAATTGTTTGGCACAGGGGAAGAAGCTGTTCCTGAATCTCTGAGTGTGTGTCTTCAGGATTCTGTACCTCCTTTCTGACACAATTCAGCAATTCACAATACACCACAATTTTAATTTTAAAAAAACTCATTCATTTTTGGGCATCACTGGCAAGTCAGCATCCCTTAATTATTTTTGAGAATGGTGATGAACCATGTTTTTAGCTGCTGGTGAAGGTACTCAATCCCACGGTGCCACTGGACAGACAGTTCCAAGACTCAGATGCAAGGACCAGCAACATATTTCCAAGTCACAGAGATGCATGACTTGGAGAGGCTTGGACTTTCATGTGCCGTGTGCATGATGTTCTTATCCTTCTTGGTGCTAGAAATCCTAGGCTTCAGAGGTTCTGTTGGAGTACCCAGGTGAGTAACTACAGTGTATCTTATAAATAGTGCATGTTATGCACTGGTGGTTGAGGGAATGAATACTATGAGTTGGCCTGCTTTGTCCTGGACAGTGCCAAGTTTCTTGAGAGTTATTGCACTTATCCATGAAAGTGGACCTGAGCTTTGTAAATTGCAGAAAGACCTCGAGGCATGAGGAGGGGGTGTCATCCACAGGACACCTGGCAACTGCTCTTGTAGCCACAAACTTTGTGTAGTTGATCCAGATGAGGTTCTGGCTACTGGCCAGCACAAGGATGCTGTTGGCTGCATACCTGCCGGTGGTAAAGCCATTGCCTCTCAAGGTCAAATGATTGGACTGTCCTGTTGGGATTGATTATGGTCTTTGTTAGGCTGTGCCTGAAGGATGTCTAGGCCTTTCTGCATTCAGCCATGGAAAACTTCATTTGCCGAGAGGGTTGATATGGGATTGCACTTCTCCTTATAAAATGAAGACCAGGAATTAAAGCTCCCCACCACAGAATATTCACACCTTTTGGTCATGCAATGTCATTTGAATTCATTGTCGATTTTGAGTTGGAATGTTGTTGTTTCATATAATGATTTCACACAAGGGACTGTTGTTCACTTTTGTTTGAAATCTAACCTGATAAAGTGTAAATGCAAGTTCCCCATGGATTGCTATTGGCCACATTGTAATCGTTATAACCACCAGAACCGATGGTCCACACTCCACTTTAATCAATTCACTCTGTCATTGTGAGAGAACATTTTTGGGAGCCGCCGCTGCGGGAACCATCACCTTTCCGTAGATACACCGCGCTGAGTCGGTCCCCACACTCCAGAGTATTTTATTTGAGAATTCCACCCGCTTTTGCAGATTTCTACTTGCATTTATATTGGGCGATTAGCAGACATCCGGACTGAATGATAAAACAACAGGTAGGTGGACTGGATTTGGATCACGGGGATTCTCGGCGTTCAGAAGCGGATAGTTCCATGCCGGTGAAGTAGGATTAATACCCATTACTTTTTAGCATTCCAGTGACGCAATTTTACTAAGAGTCGTCGGTGACTAATTCCTGACTGGGTTTGTGCCGACTTTCTTTTTCATTTTCTGTTAGGAGTCTCGGTCTTGTGAATTTAATTTACCACACGGTTTTTACTTTTTTTTTCGGGCGCAGGAGACGAGAGCGCAATAAACAATCATCACGGCCAGCCCTCGCTTCCCGCATTTTCTTAAACACTGAAACGGTTGTAGCTTGATATATACTGTGTGCATGTCGAGCATTTGGATGCGCACAATGATTCAAGAACTTTCGAAGGAAGAGACACCTGGCCGAATGAAGGCAGAAGCAAAAATATTTTATTTTTAATGTTTCTGCATTTGATATTAACTTCTAATTCGTTACGTATCGTATGGTATCCAGATATGTTATGTAAAAGACAATACTATTTTATCATGCAGTTTGTTTAAGCTGATCGGGTGAGAAGGGCAACCAGGACATTTCTCATCTCTCCCGAGGGTTTGACACACATTTCCCGAGCTTCCTCGGCCGGAGGTCGCGAAGAACAGGTTCAGAGGGTTCACTGTCAAAAGTGTAAGCCAAAAGGGAAAATGACAAAGCAGAAGGAAAGTACTGGAGTGCCTAGCGTTTTGCGCCCGGTGGAAGCAACCCTTCCGAGTTACATTAATCTGGCAGTGCTGTGTGGTCCTACAAAGCAGGTTAACATTCCTCTATCTCGCGAACTGTTCTTTCGCTTGTCGATAAACCACAGTCACAGCGGTTCTGGCAGGAGCTGAGCGGCGTAAGAGAATGCAGACCACTCTGCTCAATATCCACCGAGTTTTAACAATGAAACTATTCGCGATTTGGAAATAAAACACATGAGTGGCAGGAGGGTGGAAATATCGTGGGAAGAGGAATCGAATGAAATTATGAGTTTACGCATGATGGTTAACTTTTTACCAAAATGAAAGAATTCTCTTCCATTCAGTTTTTGATTCCCACTATAATTAGATAATAATTCTACACATATTTCTGCATAGCGTCTGCTACTAAACTCTAAATGTTCGTGACCACCTGCAGCTCCGCGGATGATCAACTTCACCGTCGAGAAAACTCGGTTAAAATCGGCATCACTTTCTGAAAACAAAAATGCAAGGATTTCCAGTGCCTCTTTCTTTTTCTTTCGCTCGCTACTGCAGAGGAATTCGACCTTGAAGCCGGTCGCCTCGTCATGAAATTATGCGGTCGCTTTGATGATGTACGTCAGTTCCAAACAGCCTCGAATATGCAGGAAACAGCTGCGTTTGAACTGGCTCAGAGCTCGGGGACTACGTGACAGAGAGACCACAGCGGAATTCCAGTCCTTGAGATCGCCACTGCCCGTAGCGGCGCCGGTCTGCGCCTCCCGTTGTAGGTGATTCGTTGACAGCAAATCTGAAGGCATACAGTTCTCCACAATTTACTCCCCGCCGTACCCCCCCCCCCCACCCCCCACCCAGCAGTTGGTTTCCCGAATAAAAATAATGCACTTAAATCGAAATTGCACAAAAAAAGGACAGGGAACAGATGGAGAGACAAAGTTTAGGCCCATCGAAACGAAAGTTTAGGTTGTAGGCAAATATGGAACACAGACAGTGACAGCGGGCAACAGAAATCAGCCGGAGAGAAATGAAAGGAAATTGAGATGTTTCCGGCAATTGATCAGTGGGAAACCATTTGGACTCCAGAGGAACATAGCCTTAGAATGAAATCTAGAGCGTCCGGAGGAGATAATAGGAACAGAAGAGAGTTTCACGCAGACGCTGGAGTTTGCTCGCTACCCTTCGGACACTTTCGGCCATTTGATAAATGGATCCCCGCCCACCCAGAAGCGACTCCAGATAGATTTACACTGGGCAAGTGTGTTCATGATTATAAAGTCAAAGACGACAAGTGGAATTAAATCAGTAAAAATAGGGGAGCACATTGGATAGGTTGAATGAAAATCCCCCCAGCTCCTCTAAAGCGGTGGGTAGGATGGAAGCACAGTTACAGCTTCACAAGGAAGAAGGGGTTTCTGACAGTCGGCCCCGGGTCTGGAGGCGCATGGTGACTACCACCAAGGCATGAGGCGATGTTGGTTCATAATCGCTGCAGTTTCCTCTCTGGATCCGCTCGAAAAATATATAACAGAACGTCATGCGGTTGGAAATATAAGCGAAGATAAATTACTCCTGACAAAGAGTCGACGTTGAAAAACGAAAGGCGACCGCGTAATGGTTGGTATTAATATAATGTAATTTATCAATAAACCTATCCGTACCGGCTCAGCACCACTAATAAATACACACAATTAAAATTTTAAAAAAACCTGCACTGGCATCTAGCGCAAACGCGGAAACCAAATTTTGATGGAGTAAGTTAATCCATAAAGTGACGATGAATTATCCTCACCAAAAATCACTGGCCATGACAGAACACAACAGAATGAAAGTTTTTTAAAAACTGGAATGCAAAATATTATCAAAAATTAGCTAGAAATATTTAAATAATAGAACAAAACTACAACAGTATTACTTTCAACAGGTTTAAGGGCGCGGTAACTCCAGTTTTGGTAATAATAACAACACAAAACAGGCTCTATCCACACATTAAACTAACTTTCAGAAAGGACTGGTTGATTCAATTGTTAAAATTATTTCGATTCTTCGCCGTAAGTCTTTATAAAAATAATTGATCAATAATTCGAGTTAATACCCTGTTTAGTGGAATCAGTTTTAAATGGATATAGGACCCATCTTTCCATTTGCTCTCCCTTTTTATGAACTGCAAATCCCCTTGAAAATGTAATAGTTACCACTGTAGCCTTATTGTTCGAACCAAATCGGCGGTAACTGAAACCATGTCTTTAAATGCAATAAAGCAATTCGATTTTGTGGTGCCGTGACCTCTTCTCTGCTTTCAGCGAGAACTTTGCGCTGTTGATGTGATATCAGAATTTTTTGGAAACGTTTATCTACAAAAGCAACGGAGAAATTTAGACCGCGCTGTAATCTATGAGTGAAAATGAAAATCAGATTGAAAAGAAATCCAAATTCATTGCGGTGACTTGCTGCTCTAAAAGAGTTTCAGTGCGTTCTACATCCAAGAAAGCTCTAATCTGGGCTCCAGCAGGTTTAATCCAATCGTTGACGTTGTATTTCGTTCCTGCTATCGTCTATTTGATCCGACTTTGCTCCTAATCCACTTTTGCCGGCACTGTCTCCGTTTTCCTCACCTTTGCAATTTCATTGGATCGTATTTTTGCAAATGAATCAGTTTATGGCGCTGGTGGATTTCGTTCACAAACGAACGCAATAATTCCCAATTGTTACCAGGAGGGGCTACATCTATGTCAGTGGAAATTTACCGGAGTTCAGGGCCCCTGTAAAACCCCATCAATGCCGAACATTTTCTACAGAGTTTTCATTGTCGATTACTAGCATACTTTTGGGCTGAAAAGGGGAATAGTTACCAACGTGAGCTGTTCCAGGTGAAATATGTTGGAGATTTTTTAAAAAGGACGCGTGATCAAGTCAGAAACAAAGCTTTATATCAGTCGGAGAGAAACGTGGCAAAATACAATTCAATCTAGACAAGTGGGGAAAATAAGACACAACAAAGGAATACCCAATAAATGAGGGAAATCTTGAGAGTTAAGTGTTTTAAGGTAGAACTGATCAATAACATGATTACAAAGCCCTGCAGAAACCAAGAACTCAGCAGGAAGGAGGTTATAGTAGAATACTAACTAGACCAGAGCTCAGTACCATTTCCAGGGAAGAATCAGAATCGGATTTATTATCACTGATTTATAAGATTTGAAATTTGTTGTATTTAACGTCATCTCATTGTAGATGAAATGAGATGGGACTGGAGGGATAGAGAAGTTTGACGAAGATGTTGCCTTAAGTATCGGTGCTGGACCTCGACTGTGTAACTATCTGTTCATGGCATTCTGTCCAAATCCCTTAAACAAACAGACCTGGCACACACTTCCACTCTCTCGGGTGTTTTCATTTCTTCCGCCGCTTATAGATAGTAACAAAGCGTAGCGATAAAAACCCTTTCCTTATGTGACTTAACCTGAAGAGCCAATTCCAAAATAAAAAGAGGAAATGCTAAAATCTCTCGGCAGCAACCCCCCCCCCCCCACCCCCCTAGGCAGCATCTGTGGATTAATTGTTTAGATCGAGAGGAAGTGAAGGCGAGATAGTTCTGGTAGGGAGGGTCAGACTGGACAAAGGGAGTATCTCTGATATGGCGAGTGCAGCGTTGTCTTGGGGAAAAGTCGGTGAAGAGTAACCTGGTTGAGGGAGTTAGAGAGAGATAACATGAAGAGCCCTCTCCTCACCTCCCAGCATTCCATGGTTACTGTATTCGCTTTGTAACTCCCTGCGGGCTCTTCCCTCCCGACTAGACACTTCCCTTCGTGTGACACTTCCCCGTGAACTTGCGAACAGAAGCAACACCTGTTCGTTTACTGCTTCCCTTTTTAACATCCCACCACCTAGTCCTGCCAGCTGAAGCAGCAACATACTCGCGCTTCTAGCAGTCCGGTGCAGCGCATTCTGTGTTCCTCGGCAATGGGAGTTTGTGGAACAGCCGTGGAGCTGGGGTGACCTTGAGATCCTGGTTACCTGCTGCTTTAATCCCCACCCCAAATGCTGCTCTGAAAGTATTTGTCTGTGACCCCCTGTATTGTTTTAATGAGGCCCAACATAAGCTTGAAGAACAGCCCCGTCCGTTGCAGCCTTCTGCATTTGTCAATTCCACTCGAGGCCCTAAACTCCGTGGTCCCGTGTCTCACTAGCATTACAGAATGGATGAGTTCGGATTTCCTTAAGCTAAGTAAGGAAAAGAACAGAGAAATTGGTTACTGGTAGCAATAAAATATGTGTGTCTTAGTAAACTTGATCATTTGGCCTTACAAATCAAACCAGGACTAGAGAATTCAGGCATTATTATTTGCTCCTAGCTAAATTTCAAATCACATATTAACCATATTATTAAGACTGTGCTCTTTCATTTAAGGAACATTGCAAGAGTTTATTCAAGATGAAGAAAAATTGATACACACTTCCGTTTTTAGCGGATCAAACTACTGTAATGCGCTCTTTTCAGGACTGCCTAGGAAAGATATAAACCCTACTGCAGTTGTTCGAAACGCAGCGGCAAGAATCTTAAACTAAAAAAGAAAATCTGGCATCTTTACATTGGCTGCCCGTGTCGTTTAGGATCAATTTGAAAATACTCTTAATTGCATGAAAGGCTCTGAATAATCTAGCTCCTCCATATATTTTGGAGGACCTATCCCCTTACATCCCTAATCCTTATCTTAGATCCATGAATATTGGTTGGCTTAGTGTTCCTAGAGCCAAGCATATTAAAACTGGTGATGCAACCTTTTGATCTTCTGCACCAAAAATCTGGAATACTGTACTGACTGAAATACCTCAGGCCTGAACTGTGGAATCTTTCACAACTCTTCTAAAAACTACTTTTTAAAACTTGGCCCACTTACAGGATTACTTAATGCCTGTTGATGTTGATTACATTTATATGATCTGGTATATTTGATTACATTTTATTCTGTATAATGTTTGTCTTTATTATGATTTTTAATTCTGTTTCATACTTTTATGGCTATATTATTTATCTTTACAATCTGTGTAAAGCACTGTGAGTCTGCACCTTGAAAGGTAGTATATAAATAGTTATTATTGTTGTATTTTAATTTTTTTCTCAGCTCAAGCTGGTAAAACCTGAGTTATGAGCACAGCCAACCACACTCATTTCTCAATTGCTAGGAACATTTGGACTATTCTAGTGTGTTTAGTATTGTGGCTGTCTGGAGATTTACATAAATATTGCCGTGTAGGCCCAATTGTTTCATGCTATTGTATAGTGACTTTGGGATAATACCACTTGTAGATATTAATATTGGGAGAATGCATACCCTGTTCATGTTCCATAGTCTTTAAATTTTCTCAGCATATTTTTGTTGTGTTTTACTCATTGATTTCTGTATGTTATGTGTGTTTGGAATGACTATTTCAATTAAATAAGTTGTTGTTGCTTGTTTATCCTGTGATATTATATCCAGACAGTTATGATGGATGGTCCTGTCTGTAAAAATGGATCAGACATAATATAATTTGTAGGACTCTGAAACTGGATCAGGCCTGTATTTATAGTGAGGTTTTGTGTCTTTTATGAGTTTGTTTTTTAAAACAAGATTTTGGTTAACAATGTTATTATTATTCTGGATTCAGGAGCAAATACAACAGTGTCATGTAACATGCTGTCTTTGTTTGCATCAGAACCAGCTCATTCTGCCACAGTTCATCCAAGTGTAAACTGGCTCAGTCCTTCACTCTCCAATACCATAGTCCATTGGAGCAGCTGAACAACACACACAAACTGCTGGAGGAGCTCAGCAGGTCGGGCAGCATCCATGGAGGGGAATGAACAGTCAATGTTTTGAGCCGAGACACTTTCTCTGGGCTAACTCAAAGTTTCCAGCATCTGCAGATTCTCTTGTGCCTCCATGGGAACAGTTCCCTCCTTCCCCAATACTGGAGCCAATGTCCCATGAATTCAAGCCCACTTCTCCTGCATCATTCTTCCAGCCATGCATTTAACTTTCTTATTTTATAACACAGTACCAACCGTGTAAGTGCAGGTGCAGTAAAGTGCTTTGCATCAAACTCTGCTCATCACACCCAGGGAAGATGAGAGGGTCCAAAAGCGAAAGATGACTTTCAGGAATGGGTTACAGATGAGAGATGTCAGCCACAACTTTAGTGGAAAACTGGGACTGTTCTCCCTGGAACAAAGAAGGCTGAGGTGGGATTTACTAGAAATGCACAAAATTGAGATAGGTTTAATTAGGCAACAGGAACAATGCTGTTCCCATTAACATTTAGTTCAACCACCAGGGAACCCAAATATAAAGTGATGGGCAAAAAAGTCAAAGTATGAGGACAACTTTTTAATGCAAGATCTGATTATAATATGCAAATCACATGCAGCAAGGATGATGGAAAGTGAATCAATTAGTGTCTTCAAATACAGATTGCATGTGCACTCAGAGCGATGAAATGCAACAGTGCAGCTGAGTGTGAGAGCCCGTGCCAACTCAATAGACTGAATGCCTTCCATGTGTGCTGTATTGGCTTTATGCGCCAACATGGAGCAATAACTAAAGTGTATGGGTGGTGAGGGCTTTTCTCAACATATTATTCATGAGATGTAGGTACTGTTGGTCATGAATGGATTTATTACCCATTCCCAATAGCCCCTGAATTGAATGGTTTGCTAGACCATTCCGAAAAACAGTTAAGAGTCACCTTCAATGCTGTAGATCTCGAGTCTCCCAGTGAACCAACCATGTAAAGGCTGCAAATTTCTTCCTCACTCTGGCTCGGAGAGGGTGCAGCAAATTTTTACGAGGATATTACCTGGACTGTGTTGTGTTAACCATCAGAAGGCTGAAGCATTTTAGAAGCATATAAAATTATGAAAGGTATAAATAGAATAGATATTCAAAATGTTCTTCCCAGGGTGCAAGGTCAAATATTAGATGACATAGGTTTAAGGTGGAAAGGGAGAAAGCTGAAATGAGATGGGCAAGGGAAGTATTTTTGCACAAAGAATGGTAGGTGATTGGAATTTGCTGCTGGAGAAGTGCTACAAGCAGATACAATAGTGACTTTTAAGAGACATTTAGACAGACACATGAACAGGAAGGGATACATGCCATGTATAATCAGATGAGAGTAGACTGAAATCACAGTTTGTGTAGACAAAGTGAACCAAAGTGCCATTTCTTGTGCAGTTACTTGTTCTATGAAAGATGATACTGATTCAAATAGATTTTTATAATAATCTGGCAGTTTTATGGAAACCAGGGGTGCATGAGCCAGTCCTCATCAGGGGATCAGTGGTGGAGAGGGTCAGCAATGTATAATTTCAGAGGATCTGTCCTGGGTCCAGCACCTAAGTGCCATTACAAAGAAGGCACGGCAGCACCTCTACCTCCTTAGGATCATCAACAGGTTATTCCTTTGCATAGATGCTGCCTGACCTGCTGAGTTCTTCCAGCATTTTGTGTGTGTAACTCTGGATTTCCAGCTTCTGCAGAATCTCCTGTGTTGACATTTTGAAATGACATATGATCAGACTCCTTGGGCGTAGAGTTAAGGAACTGCAAGGGTAAGAAGATGTGGGGTACAAATTACAACAGGAGTCAGAAAAGGCTTGTCAGAAAGGCGCATTTATGATAGTCATGGGGTATTTCAAGATGCAGGTAGACTGGGAAGATCAGGTTGGGCAGAAGTGAGTGTGGTTGCTGATATTCAAGCTTTGGACCCTCTGACCCCCGCCCCCCGTAAGGTCTGAAAGTGGATCCGTCACCTTGACTGGATCGACTGCACCCCAGGATTCAGAAAGAGATAGCTGAAGAGATTGTGGAGGCGTTAGTAGTGATCTCCTGTGAGTCACTAGGGTTAGCAATGGTTCCAGAGGACTGTAAAATTGCAAAGGTCGCTCTACTCTTTAAGATGAGAGGAGGCAAAAGACAAGAGATTATGAAGCCAGTTAACCTGACTTCAGTGGTTGGTTAGGTTTTAGAGTTCATTATTAAGGATGAATTTGGGGTACTTGAAAGCACATGATAAAATAGGCTGGTGTCATCATGCTTTCCTTAAAGGGAAATCTTGCCTGATGAATCTGTTGGAATTCTTTGAGGAAGTAATAAACAGGCTAGACAAAGGAGAGTCAGTAGATGCTGTTTACTTGGATTTTCATGCCCATGGCTACAGGAAAGGTATCAACATGGACAGATGCTCAGCTGACTGGCAGAGGGGCCCTTTTCTTGTTGACTGTCAGTGACTAGTGTTCTGCAGGGGTTGGCCTTGGGCCTGCTACTTTATATTAACAATCTGGATGATAACATTAATGGTTTTGTGGTGGATTGAATACAGCACAGGGAAGTGTATGGCCATGCGCCTTGGTAGGTGGTATAAAGACACAGCCCATTCTCTAAATGGGGAGAGAAATTAGAAACGGATGTGCAAAGGGCCTCGTGCAGGATTCTTTACAGATTCATTTGCAGGTTAAGTCGGGAGTATGGAAGGCAAATGCGATGTTAGCATTCATTTTGAGAGGACCAGAACGTAAAGGCTTTATAAAGCGCTGGTTGGTCAGACCACATTTGGAATACTGTCAGCAGTTCTGGGTCCGATTTCTAAACAAGGATGTGCTGGTGTTGGAGAGGGTATAGAGTGATCCCAGGGATGACAGGTTTAATGTACGAGGAGCCTTTGATGTTCTGAGCCTGTACTTACTGCAGCTAAGAAGGATAACAGGGATCTCATTGAAACCTACCGAATATTGAAAGGCCTTGGTAGGGTGGGCATATAGAGACTGATAAACAGCCACTTACCACAATCCCTCTTCTTACCATGTGCCAATATTTTACCCAAGTTGCCACAAATCCTTGACCCTCAGTTTTGCTGCAGAGCCATTTATATGGGATTTTCATCAACTGTTTTCTGAAAATCCAAACTAAAAATATATTTCTTTCCTCATCCTTCCCTGTTAACTCATCAAACAATTCAAGGAACCTAATAAAACACAATATGGTTTTAACAACCACTTGCTAGTTTTCAACTGCCAATTAAAAATAATTTATTTTTATTCCCCAATTATCAATTTTAAAGTGAAGATGCATACATCAGTATGCTCTTCATGGACATTGGTAGCTTAGCATTCAATTTTACCATCTCCTCAAAACTAATCAATAAGCTCTGAGACCTGGATGTCAGTACCTCCTTGTGCATGTGGATCCTCAATTTCCTCACTTGCAGATTCGAGTCAGTTTGAATTGGCAACAACATCTCCTCAACAATCTCTATTAGCACAGGTGCACCACAATGCTGTGTGCTTGGCCCTGCTGTATGCCCTTTATACTAAGGCTAAGCACAGCTCCAATGCCATATTGAAGTTTGCTGACGGCACCACTGATGGTCTCTGAATCGAAGGTGGTGACGTATCAGCATATAGGAGGGAGATTGAAAATCTAGCTGACTAGTGCCACAACCTCTTACTCAATACCAACAAGACCAAGGGCTGATTATTGACTTCAGGAGAAGGAAACCAGAGGTTCAGTGAGTCAGTCCTCACCAGAAGATCAGAGGTGGAGAGGGTCAGCAACTTTAAATTCCTTCATGTTATTATTTCAGAGGACTTGTCCTAGGCCCAGCACATAAGTGCAATTATGAAGAAAGCAAGGCAGTGCCTCTTTTGACAATTTCTGTAAAACCACAAGGAATACCAACCAGGAACCATGTGGCCTGGTGGGAGAATTAATTAAAGCAAGAAAATATGCAAAGCAACTGACAATTATTGAGCCACAAAGTCAACATAGTAAACCAAAATTATTTTATTATAGCAAGAAAAATTGTCATTGATGTATAAAAATAACAGCCACTTTAAATGTGGGCTATGATGTATCACCCTTAACATATGTTTAATATTCATCATTTGCTTGCATCTGCAGGCAAAATGATAGTTTAATTTCTTATATTGCTGTGATTAAGATTTCCTTAGAGCATGTAAATTCTGAAAACTCTACAAAATTAGAGCTTTCCAGATTACTTATTCCACTGGGAGAGCAGAGTGATTTGGAGAACGAAGAAGGTTGGAAAGGAAAGGTGGATAGGATGGTGTGCATGATGTACCAAAGGAAGAGAGTGAGCAAGAATCTGTGAACGAGCCGTGCCAAGTTTGGAGCTGTTGATATAAGAGGTCCTTTTTCAGCACGGCAGAGAGGCATTCTGGAAAAATCTCAGAGAATATCCTTAATTCAAAAATATATTGAAGGCTTTTAACTCCTTAAGCACGATGATAACAAAATACAGTTTCAATATTTATAACTACATACTTTACTCCAACATTTAGTGCAGATAAGTAACTTAGTAAAATTACTCAATTATAACAGAAACAATTCTCAACTGACAACACACCTTTGATGGTCTGAGGAGGTCTGAACTTAAAACTCCAGAACCTCAAATTACTCTCCTTTTATCGCAGTATTGAGTGAGAGCTCTCTGCATATACAGACGTCCAGGTTATTGAGAGGCAAACAAGTACGCCTTTAAGAGACAGGGATATGTCTTTAATAATGCATTGTGACAAAATGGCCACTTAATCTTTCTGCGATCTCATTCTGTCCAGAATAACGTAAATGTTCACCTATTGTTCTGACCTGTATAATTTCCACTTCTGATACAGGTCTTAACCTGAAATATCGACTATTTATTCATTCCATCTGCCTGACTTCTTAAGGTCCTCCAGCATTGTGTGTGTGTGTGTCTCATGCTCAATGGCTGGTTTCAGTGTCCTCAAACCATCAGTGAATGTTACATGGCTTATTTTAAAGTCTGGTTCTCGGTTATATTCATGGCTGCTACCCTATATAATCCAGCACGAAGGTCCCATGTCTAACAATACCTAAAAAAAAATCCTTCCCATAAGGGAAAGATGATCACACAGGAAATACTACAAAGCAACACACGCACAAAATGCTGGAGGAACTCTGTGGATGCCGCCTGGCCTGCTGAGCTCCTTCAGCATTTTGTGTGTGTTGCTTTTGATTTCCAGCATCTGCAGATGTTCTTGTGGTTGAGAAAATATTACAATTCTAGATTGCTTTAATACCTTGATAATTAAATCTTGGTATTGCATTATTATAGATTGTAATTTAAGTCACTGCATATTCAGATTTAGTGAGATATATATCAGACATGCAGTGATTCACATTTAACATTAAACATTTAACATTTCCTACCTCCTCAGCTGAGTATTAAATATTCCAGAGTATTGTTTCTGCACAAAGGAGTATATTCTGTAAAATCTTGCTAATTACACTCACAAATTTCTACAGATGTATCTTGGAGAGCATTCTAACTGGCTGCATCACCATCTGGGGGTGGGGGGGGTGGTGGTAACTGCACAGGATTGAAATAAGCTGCAGAGAGTTGTAAATTCAGTCAGCTCCATCACGGGCACTAGCCTCCATAGTATCCAGGACATCTTCAACAAACGATGCCTCAAGAAGGCAGCATATCCATCATTAATGGATGGGGCATTGGAACCAGTTCTGGGGTAGGTGGGACCAGTACAAACAGGATGGTCCGCACCTGGGCTGGACTGGAACCAATGTCCTAGGGGGAGCATTTGCTACTGCTGTTCAGGAGGATTTAAATTAATGTGGCAGGGGGATGGGAACAAGTGCAGAGACAGAGGGGTGTAAAATGAAGGTAGAAGCAAAAAGTAGTAAGATGAAAAGTAAAAGTGGCAGGCAGGCAAATCCAGGGCAAAAATCAAAAAGGGCCACTTTTCAACATAATTGTATAAGGGCTAAGAGTGTTGTAAAAACAAACCTGAAGGCTTTGTGTGTCATTGCAAGGAGCATTCGTAACAAGGTGGATGAATTGAATGTGCAGATAGTTATTAATGAATATAATATAGTTGGGATCACAGAGACATGGCTCCAGGGTGACCAAGGATGGGAGCTCAATATTCAGGAGGGATGGACAGGAAAGAAAAGGAGGTGGGGTAGCGTTGCTGGTTAGAGAGGAGATTAACACAATAGAAAGGAAGGACATTAGCCTGGAGGATGTGGAATCGATATGGGTAGAGCTGCATAAAACTAAGGGGCAGAAAAGGGGAGTTGTGTACAGGCCACCTAACAGTAATAGTGAGGTTAGGGATGGCATTAAACAGGAAATTAGAAATGCATGCAATAAAGGTACAGCAGTTATAATGGGTGACTTCAGTCTACATATAGATTGGGTGAACCAAATTGGTAAGGATGCTGAGGAAGAGGATTTCTTGGAATGTATGCAGGATGGTTTTCTGAACCAACATGTTGAGGAACCAATTAGAGAGCAGGCCATTCTAGACTGGGTATTGAGCAATGAGGAAGGGTTAGTTAGCAATCTTGTCGTGCGAGGCCCCTTGGGTAAGAGTGACAATTATATAGTGGAATTCTTCATTAAGATGGAGAGTGACATAGTTAATTCAGAAACAAAGGTTCTGAACTTAAAGAAGGGTAACTTTGAAGGTATGAGACGTGAATTAGCTAAGATAGACTGGCAAATGATACTTCAAGGGTTGACGGTGGATATGCAATGGCAAGCATTTAAAGATCGCATGGATGAACTACAACAACTGTTCATCCCGGTTTGGCAAAAGAATAAACCAGGGAAGATAGTGCACCTGTGGCTGACAAGGGAAATTAGGGATAGTATCAAGTCCAAAGAAGAAACATACAAATTAGCCAGAATAAACGGCACACCTGAGGACTGGGAGAAATTCGGAGACCAGCAGAGGAGGACAAAGGGCTTAATTAGGAAAGGGAGAAAAGATTATGAGAGAAAGCTGGCAGGGAACATAAAAACTGACATACAAAGCTTTTATAGATACGTGAAAAGAAAAAGATTGGTTAAGACAAATGCAGGTCCCTTACAGTCAGAAACAGGTGAATTGATCATGGGGAACAAGGACATGGCAGAGCAATTGAATAACTACTTTGGTTCTGTCCTCACTAAGGAGGACATAAATAATCTTCCGGAGTAGTAAGGGACCGATGGTCTAGTGAGATGGAGGAACTGAGGGAAATACATGTTAGTAGGGAAGTGGTGTTAGGTAAATTGAAGGGATTAAAGGCAGATAAATCCCCAGGGCCAGATGGTCTGCATCCCAGAGTGCTTAAGGAAGTAGCCCAAGAAATAGTGGATGCATTGGTGATAATTTTTCAAAACTCTTTAGATTCTGGATTAGTTCCTGAGGATTGAAGGGTGGCTAATGTAACCCCACTTTTTAAAAATGGAGGGAGAGAGAAACTGGGGAATTATAGACCAGTTAGCCTGACATCGGTGGTGGGGAAAATGCTAGTTATCAAAGATGTGATAACAGCACATTTGGAAAGAGGTGAAATCATCGGACAAAGTCAGCATGGATTTGTGAAAGGAAAATCATGTCTGATGAATCTTATAGAATTTTTTGACGATGTAACTAGTAGAGTGGATAGGGGAAAGCCAGAGGATGTGGTATATTTGGATTTTCAAAAGGCTTTTGACAAGGTCCCACACAGGAGATTAGTGTGCAAACTTAAAGCACACGGTATTGGGGGTATGGTATTGATGTGGATAGAGAATTGGTTGGCAGATAGGAAGCAAAGAGTGGGAGTAAACGGGACCTTTTCAGAATGGCAGGCAGTGACTAGTGGGGTACCACAAGGCACAGTGCTGGGACCCCAATTGTTTACAATATATATTAATGATTTAGACGAGGGAATTAAATGCAGCATCTCCAAGTTTGCGGATGACACGAAGCTGGGTGGCGGTGTTAGTGAGGAGGATGCTAAGAGGATGCTGGGTGACTGGGATAGGTTAGGTGAGTGGGCAAATTCATGGCAGATGCAATTTAATGTGGATAAGTGTGAGGTTATCCACTTTGGTTGCAAGAACATGAAAACAGGTTATTATCTGAATGGTGGCCAGTTAGGAAAAGGGGAGATGCAACGAGACCTGGGTGTCATTGTACACCAGTCATTGAAGGTGGGCATGCAGGTACAGCAGGCGGTGAAAAAGGCAAATGGTATGTTGGCATTCATAGCAAAACGATTTGAGTACAGGAGCAGGGAGATTCTACTGCAGTTGTACAAGGCCTTGGTGAGACTGCACCTGGAATATTGTTTGCAGTTTTGGTCTCCTAATCTGAGGAAAGACATTCTTGTCATAGAGGGAGTACAGAGAAGGTTCACCAGATTGATTCCTGGGATGGCAGGACTTTCATATGAAGAAAGACTGGATTGACTAGGCTTATACTCGCTGGAATTTAGAAGATTGGGGGGGGATCTTATTGAAACGTATAACATTCTAAAGGGATTGGACAGGCTAGATGCAGGAAGATTGTTTCCGATGTTGGGGAAGTCCAGAATGAGGGGTCACAGTTTAAGGATAAAGGGGAAGCCTTTTAGGACCGAGATGAGGAAAAACTTCTTCACACAGAGAGTGGTGAATCTGTGGAATTCTCTGCCACAGGAAACAGTTGAGGCCAGTTCATTGGCTATATTTAAGAGGAAGTTAGATATGGCCCTTGTGGCTAAAGGGATCAGGGGGTATGGAGAGAAGGCAGGTACAGGGTTCTGAGTTGGATGATCAGCCATGATCATACTGAATGGCAGTGCAGGCTCGAAGGGCCGAATGGCCTACTCCTGCCCCTATTTTCTATGTTTCTATGTTAAGGACCCCCACCACCCAGGTCTTGCCTTGTACTCATTACCATGATCAGGAAGGAGTGCAGAAGCCTTGAAGGCACACACTGAATGATTCAGGAACAGCTTCTTCCCCTCTGCCATCTAATCTCTGAGTGGACATTGAATCCATAAACACTACCTCACAATTTTTGTTATTTCTGTTTTTGCACAACTTATTAATTATTTATATGTGTGTTTACTGTAATTCATGTATTTTCTCTATTGTTATGTATTGCATTGTACTGCTGCCACAAAGACAACACATTTCACGACATATACCAGTGATATTAAACCTAGTTCTGATTTCACTCCAGTGGCTGGATCAGTATCTAACCCTCTAAACCTATCATCCAGCAGTTCATCCCAGTGGGTTCTTGCTGTACGTTAATTAGCCACTGTCTTTCCTACAGAACAGCACTAATTATACTCAAGTCTTGTTTTGTGGCTTTGGAAAGCACTTTCTAAATGGACGTCTGACTTTCTTTATTGATAATAATGGCCAAATAATAATTTCTTACTGGGAAATGTTGTTAATACCACACCAAATTTCTGGCATTTAGCCACTGCAAGAGCCAGAAAAACAAGTCACATGCCCGCTGGCTGAGTTTGCTCTGTGATTTTTCCAGCTGTGCTTCACTGCATGGAGTCCAACAACAAAGCACGACTTTTCTAAATGTCTCTGCACTTACACTAAGGTTCTGTCAGGATGGAGATTTACAGGGAGGAAGGCAAGAATAAGATTGGATTATTGTGAATCGTTGCTTTCACGTTTTTAATTGCTTCCAGGCAAAAGAGCTCAGTGCTAAGGTAAATAAAGATTGTTCAAAGCAAAATGGAATTATGTTAAAGCTTGTATGTGAATTCACAAAGGATTGGAAACAAAACTTGCATATGTTAACAGAAATGGGGATAAATGACTATGCACTGAAGTATTCTGTAGATCGATGTTTGAATGATCATTTAGACTGTGAATTAAATAGTTCAGGATACTTGAAGATTCGAATGGAAGGACAAAATGTAAAAGGGGAGAGGGGCAAGTGGGATCATGTGGTGTAAGGGCAGAAGTGAAGAATGATTTTGGTCCAGAATGAGAGAAAGTGGGGTTTTTAAGTGTGGAGATGATAAAGAACAAAAAAAACCTCATATGACCAACCCCACCCCCAAGCACAATTAAGCAAATAAAAAATATTTAAGCTGGCAAAACAAGTTAATAAATGTAGCTTGAAGCATGAATTCATAGAGTGTGTTTGGGGACATTTTTCTGGTCCCATATGTCTTGGAGCCAAGTTTAGTATCATTATCCTTAGATGTTACTCATGGAGTCATACAACATAGAAACACACGCTTAGGCCCATGAAGACCACACCAACTATTAGATTATATCAGATTAGATTCAATTTCATTGTCATTGTCCCGAGTACAGATACAAAGCCAATGAAATGCAATTAGAATCTAACCAGAAGTGCAAAAGAATAGTGTTATTTACAAAATAACTGTGAGTAAAAAGTAAGGTCTATAGCACACAAATATAAAAGTACTGGGACAGTACAATATGGGTGCAATACTGCTTAGCGCTGTGATGTGAGGGTCAGCAGGGTCACAGCCTCAGGGAAGAAGCTCTTCCTGTGCCTGTTGATGCGGGAGCGGAGGCTCCTGTAGTGCCTACCAGATGGGAGGAGAGTAAAAAGTCCACGATTAGGGTGAGATGCATCCTTGATAATGCCTTTCGCCCTGCCCAGGCAGTGTTTAACTATCAAGTAGTTGTTAACACTAATCCTACACGAATGCCACTTTCTTCTTTCCATATCTCTCCCTGGGTTTCACTCCTCACCCAGACACTGGCGGCAATTTACAGTCGTCAATTTACCCAGCTTTGGGATGTTGGTGGAAACCCACGCGATCAAAGGAAGAACATGGTCAGCAGAGCTGTGAAGCAGGGCTCTGCCAGCTGCACCACCAGGCAGCCCAATGGTTTCTTTTCTTATAACCTTTAATGTAACCAGACAATGATCTAAAGGTAAAGCTTCCCCTGAGGTCAGGGGATCACAGTAATTGTGGGCATCAGCAATCTATGGCACAAAATGAGCAAATGTATTAACATAATAAATTTATAAGAAATATAAGAAAAAATTGTAAGAATCACTGCAAGAATGAAAAAGTGTAAATATCAGAAAATGATTGCTTGTTCCAAAGAGTAGCCATTATGGAAAATAGATAAAAGACTAAGGAATGAATCTCAAAGAATACTATAGAAAGAAATAAAGGCTTTCATGATACCGGTAATTGACAATGATCAATGGTAATTAACATCACTAAAACCCATAAAAAAGAAAGAAAAGGAGATAGGAAGGTGACTAGAATTGTGTAAATCTAGATCTGAAAGCCTGTTCTATAGGATAATTACTAATTATATTGAATTATTCGGAATTACTAATTTTCCAAAAGCATTTGATAACATGCCACCCGAAAGCTTAATCTTTAATATCAAGGCTGTTTAGGAAGGATTGGTTTGTGTACACAAAATTGAGACTTGGAATAACCAGGTCATTTACAGGTTGGCGGACTGATTCTAGCTGCTACGGAGGTCCGTTCTGGATCCTGAGTAATTAATATTCATATTCATGACTTAGACAGTAAGACAATCCAAATTTACTGAAGTTACCAAGCCACATGGGAAAGCAAGTTGGGGAGGACCCAACGTAATTTGCCAAGGGATTTAATATAAATGAAAATGCTGTAAACCCTCAGTAAGGCAGTCAGCATCAGAGAGAGAAATAGAACTAATGTTTCAGGTCAGTGGCCACTGTACTGTCCATCCCTCCCTCTTTCTGCAACTGAAACCACACTCATGACCAGAAAAAGAAACTTCTGAAATAAGATGATTGTCCAGAAGTGTGAACTTTGTTTCTCTTTCCACAAACGCAGCCAGACATTTCCAGCATTTTCTATTTTATTTCAGATTTCCAACATCCTCAGCTTTTTACTTTGCAAAGGGAGAGAAATAGCTGAGCAAATGGGCATGAAAGTGCCGAATAGATTACAATGTGGGAAAAGTGTGTGGTTATCAACTCTAGCTTGATGAATATAAATGAAGAATACAATTTAAACTTTGTGGATGGCAGAGTGCAGAGGGATTTTGATGTGTTACTTCCTGCATTGCAGAAAGAAGACAGACGGCAGATCCAACACATGAAGTCAAGCGGATTGTGCGACTTCATTAGAAGAGGGTTTGTGCTCAAAAATAAGGAAGTTTTACTGATATCATAAAGTGTTGGTGATCCTCATTTGGGGAATTGTTTTCAGTGTTTGTTTCTATATCAACAAGAGTATTGTCAAAAGGACAATGTTGCAATGGTCACAGGAATTTCAACATGCGGGTACATTGGGAAAATTAGGTTGGTGTTGGATCCCAAGAGGGGGAGTTTTTAGAATGCCAATGAGATGGCTTTTTAGAGCAACTTGTGGTTGAGCCCACTCAGGGATGTGCGATTCTGGATTGGGTATTGTGCAATGAACTAGAATTGATTAGAGAGCTTAAGGTAAAGGAACACTCACAGGAACGAAATCATAACATGATACAATTCCCTCTGTAATTTGAGAAGGAGAAGCTGAAGTCAGATCTATCAGTATTACAGCGGAGTAAATAGCGCTACAGATGATTGGAAGAGGAGCTGGCCAAAATTGATTGGAAAAGAACACTGGCAGGGATGATGGCAGAGCAGCAATGGCTGGAGTATCTGGAAGCAACTTGGAAGGAGCAGGATGTAGACATCTCAAAGAGGATGTAGTACTCTAAAGGCAAGATGACACAACCGTGGCTAACAAGAGAAGTCAAAGCCAACATAAAAGCAAAAGAGTGGACATATAACAGAGCAAAAATTAGTGGGAAGTTGGAGGATTGGGAAGCTTTTAAAAAACTCATTAAGAAGGAAAAGATGGAATAGGAAGGTAAGCCAGCCAATAACGTTAAAGGGGATACCAGAGGTTTCTTCTGATACATGAAGTATAAAAGAGAGGTGAGAGTGAATATTGGACTACTGGAAAATGATACTGGAGAGATAGTGATGGGGACTAGGAAATGGCAGATGAACTATAGAAGACACTAGCCTTATACCAGAAGTTTGAGGGGGCAGAAAATTGTGAAGTTTCCATTACTAGGGAGAAGGTTCTTGTGAAACTGAAAGGTCTGAAGGTAGATAAGTCACCTGGACCAAATGGTATATGCCCCTGGGTTCTGAAAGAGGTGGCTGAATAGATTGTGGAGGCATTAGTAATGATCTTTAAAGAATCAATTGATTCTGGCATCATTCCAGAGGAATTGAAAATTGCAAATATCACTCCACTCTTTAAGAAGGGAGAGAAGCTGAAGAAAGAAAATTATAGGCCAGTTAGTCTGACCTCAGTGGTTGGGAAGATGTTGGAGTCGATTGTTAGGGATATGGTTTTGGGATACTTGGAGGCATATGGTAAAACAGGCTTTAGTCAGCATGGTTTCCTCAAGGGAAATTCATGCCTGACAAAGCTGTTGGAACTCTTTGAGGAAATAACAAGCAGGATAGACAATGGGGAACTGGTGGATGTTGTGTACTTAGATTTTCAAAAGGCCTTTGACAAGGTGCCACACGTGAGGCTGTTTAAAAAGTTAAGTGCCCATGGTATTACAGGAAAGATACTAGCATGGATAAAGCTGCAGCTGAACGGTGGGATGCAAGGAGTGGGAATAAAAGGAGTCTTTTCTGCTTGGCTGCCAGTGACTAGTGGTGTTCCACAGTGGTCTGTGTTGGGACCGATTCTTTTTACATTATATGTCAATGATTTCAATAATGGAATTGATGGCTTTGTGACAAAGTTCTGGATGATATGAAGATTGGTGGAGTACAGGTAGTTTTGAGGAAGTAGAGAGGCTACAGAAGGACCTAGACAGATTAGGAGAACGGTTAAAGAAGTGGCAGATGGAATACAGTGTTAGGAAGTGCATGGTCATGGACTTTGGTGGAAGAAGTAAAAGATTAGGTTATTTTTTAAATGGATGAAGGTTCAAATATTGGAGGTGCAAAGGGACTTCGGAGTCCTTGTGCAGGATATGGTAAAGGTGAGTTTGCAGATTGAGTCTGGTGAGGAAGGCAAATGTGACCTTAGCATTCATTTCAAGAGGACCAGAATATAAAAGCAAGGATGTAATGTTGAGGCTTTATAAAGCACTGGTGAGGCCTCACTTGGAATATTGTGAGCAGTTTTGGGCCTCTTATCTAAGGAAGGATGTGCTGGCATTGGAGACGGTTCAAAGGAGGTTCACAAAAATGATTCTGAGATATGAAGAGTGTTCGATAGCTCTAGGCCTTTACTCATTGAAATTCAGAAGAATGAGAGGTGGCTCATTGATACCTCTCAAATGTTGAAAGGTCTCAATAGAGTGGATGTGGAGAGGATGTTTCCTATAGGGGGTGTGTCTAAGACCAGAGGACGCAGTCGCAGAATGGAGATGAGGAGGACTTTCTTTAGCCAGAGAGTAGTGAATTTCTGGTATATTTAAGACAGAGGTTGAAAAATTCCTGATTAGTTAGATCATGAAGGGATACGGGAGAAGGCAGGAGATTGGAGCTGAGATAGAAAAATGGATCAGCCAAGACTCTATAGGCTACATGGCCTAATTCTGCTCCCATATCTTATGGTTTTATTGTCCAGGAATTCAATTGTGAGGTGCATTTTTTAAAATTTTAGCACAATATAGATGATGATTTTTTTTAAAAAAGAACACAGTTGCCATGGTTTCTGGGTCAAATTCAGCCAGCAGGAATTTGATTGGGCATTTCTGCCAGATAGAGTTTGGACATTTTTCAGAAAGCAAAGCTCTCCAGTTATTTCACTTTTCCAGCGCCTACTGCTGGTTCTTTCTGGGTTATGGGAACTTTGGAGCCTGTGACGGACAGTTTGGAATTTGATCGAAGGATCCAGTGGTCTGCTGTGTTGTGGAGATTAGAGATGGGGGGGGGGGGTGGTGTGAAATGGTCTGAGAACACAAGCTGGCTCTCAGAAAAAACCCGAGATGAGGTGCAGGGTCAGGAATGACTCCACCCTGAAGTGACGAGAAATATTGAGGTGAATGCAGAGGGGTCCACCAGGGCGACGATGGTCAGCAGCCAAACCAATGCGTTTGGACCCAGATCGGCAGTGGCCAGACACTTTTTACGGAAGGTCTGAGTTCAGCTGCTCTGCTCAAAAGCAGATGAAAAGATTTTACTGTATTCTGAGATTTATGTGATTATGGGACCATACTTTATATCCGTCTCCTTCAGTTTTTTGGTGTTTTCTTTCTTGTGGTTGATTGGTGAGTGGGTGATGCATCAATTTTTTGTTAATTAGCCAAAAAATTGGCTCTTTTTGTTAATCTGTTGATTTGATGCTATTGTCACTGTTTTTTCTGCAGTGGGGGGGGGGGTGAGGGATTTTGGGGTCTGCGAGTCTTGTTTCTTTATCATTTTTATGCCGGGAGTGGGGGAGGTGGTTGAACAATCCTCATTGTCTTTGTGTATTTAATGGCTATCTGTAGTAGACAAGTATCAGAGTTGTGTTGTACGTGCATACTTTGACAAATATTTGCTTGCAAATTGTATTTTTTTGTATTTAGTGAACAGCTATGGACCTAGTGCCTTCTCAGGGTAGCGGACAGCCCAGACCTATTGACTAGCCCCTCAACCAGCGAAGCTGACTGGCTCTTTGGAGTCAGGATGAGATTCTGCCTGCTTAGATCTGAGATGAAGAGAAATTTATTTAAGTGGTGGGCTAGAAATCTAAGAACTTCTCTACTTCATGGGATACTCAGTCACCAGGTATGTTCAATGGTGAGAATGATGAGGTTTTAGCACTCAGAAATATGAAACAGCAAAGTGGAGTTGGGCCACAGGGTTGATTGGTCCTACCACTTTAACTTGTTTAATAGACAATTCACGATCATAATCCAAGTGTTACCCTGAGTCCTGTAACCTCAAACTGTTACTGAAGCGCCTGTCTTCCTTTTCTAAACCAAATTCTCCAGAATTAAAATGAGATTGTGCATCATTTGCATTACAAAATTTAAATTCTAGTATTTCACTGTATAACTGCAAAACCACAAGCACAGAGTAGTAGTAAGCCACCAGTCCCTCACCCACCAAGCCTGCCTTGACTGATCAGAGCTACTGCACTGTGCCAGTTCCACATTAAGTGAAATCACACAAACCTATTGACAGATTGATCATAGTTCCTGGCCACATCAAAAGCCACCCACTCAGATTAAAACTCCCGGGCTTTGGAAGCCTAAACAAACCACTTATACACCGTCTGTGTGAGGAGGATTGGCTTTCCAATACTCTCTGGCTCACTGCTCTCAAAGACCCTGGGAACTACCTTTGTATCTGGTCGTTTAAAATAGATGTAGATAATAAGAAAAGAAAAGAAAAGAAACATATAAGCACACTGTGGGAAAAAGGCTCAAAATACCAGCAAGCAATTAAAAATAAATAATAAAGAAACATTCCTGCACAATACGTCTTCTCACAGCCTCTATTCAAATGAGCGAGGTGGTAGTTCTCGTGCTCGGCCAAGGTGGTTGTCTCCCAGCATTGCCAGTTGGGGATGACAGGTCAGGGGTGTTGCGGGTCAGCCTTTGACCAACATTGGGAAAATGGGCTGAAAAATGGCAGATGGAGTTTAACAAGGACAAGTGTGAGGTATTGCACTTTGGAAGGAAAAACCAAGGTAGAACATACAAGGTAAATGGTAGGGCACTGAGGAAGTGCAGTAGAACAGATGGATCTGGGAATACAGATACAAAATTCCCTAAAAGTAGCGTCACAAGTAGATAGGGTCGTAAAGAGAGCTTTTGGTACATTGGCCTTTATAAATCAAAGTATTGAGTATAAGAGTTGGAATGTTATGGTGAAGTTGTATAAGGCATTGGTGAAGCCGAATTTGGAGTATTGTGTGCAGTTTTGGTCACTGAATTACATGAAGGATATTAATAAGGTTGAAAGAGTGCAGGGAAGGTTTACAAGGATATTGCTGGGACTTGAGACACTGATTTACAGAGAAAGGTTGAATAGGTTAGGACTTTATTCCCTGGAGCATAGAAGAATGAGGGGAGATTTGGTAGAGGTGTATAAAATTATGATGGGTATAGATAGAGTGAATGCAAGCAGGCTTTTTCCACTGAGGCTAAGGGAGAAAAAAACCAGAGGACATGGGTTAAGGGTGAAGGGGGAAAAGTTAAAGGGAACATGGGGGGGGGCTTCTTCACACAGAGAGTGGTGGGAGTGTGGAATGAGCTGTCAGATAAAATGGTAAATATGGGCTCAGTTTTAACATTTAAGGAAAACTTGGACAGGTACATGGATGAGAGGTGTATGGAGGGATATGGTCCAGGTGCAGGTCAGTGGGACTAGGCAGAAAAATGGTTCGGCACAGCCAAGAAGGGCCAGAAGGCCCATTTCTGTGCTGTAATGTCCTATTGTTCTATGGTTCCATTGGATGGAGAAATTCTGAGGATCGAGTGGCCACCAGATAAAGTTAAGCATGGCACAAGTTATTTAGTTTTAGCTCTTGGAGGCAGGTGTGGCCTACTAGTGATGTATCATTTCTTTATATCCTGAAAGGGTGGACCTCAGACTTTTCCACTACAAGATTAGATTCTCTCTTCAATTCCTGGAATATGGTTTCCTTCTTCACCTGTTAAAATCGTGATTTATCCATTGCCACCATGGAAGACCCCAGATGCAGTGACTACTCATTCCACTGGACCCGGACATCGGAGGTTGAGAGAGTGGCAATGGCTTTTCGACTTTAAGAAACTCTCCAGCACAGGTTTCTTTGTGCAGTTCACATCATCTAAGAAGAAGTGTCATCATCAGATTCAATGGGATTACCAAACAATCAATGCATGAGTCTGGTTTCCCTCAAGGTTTGGTATAGCTTGAGACTAGTTTCATTCTTTTCTGCTTTATAAATTTATTTCAAGTGGAATGCAAAATAAGTGCCAAAATACATAGTTTGTTTTTGTATAATAAATTAAACATCTTCCTGACTAGTAGACTACAATCAGTAAGAACAGGCAGCAATTCCTCCTCATTCTCAACACTGGTGATCTGCAAGGCTGCGTCCTCAGCTCCCTATTTTACAGATAACTGCATGGTCAGATTCTGCCCTAACTCTATCTACAAGTTTGCAGATGATAATATCGTAGTGGGCTGTATCTCAAATAATGAAGAGTTAGAGTACAGGAAGGAGATAAAGGAGATAAAGTAATGTTGTGTCATGACAACACCCTTATCTTTAATGTCAGTAAAACAAAAAGATTGTCATTGACTTCAGGAAGGGGAGCATGCCCAAACTCCAGCGTTCATCAACATGCTGAGGGTTACAGGGTTGAGAGCTTCAAGTTCCTAGGCGAGAATATCACCAATAGCCTGTCACAGTCCAACCACATCAATGTCACTGCTCACCAACGCCTGTATTTCCTAAGGAGGCTGAACGAATTTGGCATGCCCCATCATCCTTTACCAATTCTTATTGATGCACCATTACAAGTATCCAGTTAGAATGCCTCACAGTTTGGAGTGGTGATGGTTCAATGTTCAGGTAAATTTATTACTGAAGTATGTATACCACATGCAACTTTGGGTTTCATCTTCTTGCAGGCAGTCGCAAAACAAGGAAACAGAATATCATTCATGAAAAACCACACACAAGACTGACAAGCATCCAATGTGTGAAAAAACAAATAGTGCAAACAACAAAATGTAAAAAATAATGGATAGAATAAAAAATAACGGATAGAACATGAACGGCGGAGTCCCCGAAAGTGAGTCCACGGCTGCGGACCAGTTAAATGCTGAGGTGGGTGAAGCCCCGATGGCTGCAGGGTAACCAAAGCTCTCGAACCTGGTGTCGTGGACAAACCCTCCAGCAACTCCCAGCCAAGAGTGGGAACGGGAAGAGAGGGAGACAGAGCAACCCCAGACAGATAGGATATGCTGACACTAGGGGATATTAGCTGACATGGAGAAAGGAGCTGGACTTTTTCTGCTCTCGGACTTGGCGCTTGAATCTTTTTAACCTGGCTCAGCGCTTAAATTGGCTAAATATCGGTTTGATTTTCACTCTTGGGCTTCGACACTTTAATCTGACCCGAAGTCCACTCCAGCTGTGAGGCTGTACCTGAATTCTCGAGGGTCCAGTTCGTCGAATCCTTCAGGGGATTGTTTAAAAAAAAGCTTTTTTACGGACAGCTCTGTCCGTAACCGCAAAAGCAAAACAACTGCGGCAAGTTGGGGATGTAGCAGAGCGCATCAGGAGCCTCCCTCTCACGGGCTCTGTCTGCACTTCTTGTTGCTTTGGAAACACAGCCGGCAGATCGAAGACCCATCCACCCCGGTCATTTTCTCTTCTCCCCTCTTCCACTGGGCAGAATATACACAAGCCTGAATGCATGTACCAGTAGGTCCACGGACAGTTTCTACCTTGCCGTTATAAGACTTTAGGATGGGTCCATAGTAGAATAAAATGAACCTTTGACCTCACAATCTACCTCGTCGTGCTCTTACAGCTTCTTGTCTGCCTGCCCTGCACTTCCTCTTTTGCCTTGTTCTATATTCTCTGCTTGTTTTACCTTGTACTACCACAACGCATTGTGTAATGGTTTGATCTGTATGAACAGTTTGCAAGACAAGCTTTTCACTCTACTGCAGCATGAGACAATAATAGACTACTTCAAATTCCAAATCCAAAACACTGCACATAAGGCCAGTACTGATGTAAGCTGGCTCCAGCAGCATCCTTTTGGGAGATTTGGCTCTTCATGTGATGGTGAATACAGTTTTTCATTTGATTTTTGTTTTGCTATATTTTGTGTTAGTACTATTTAACCTCAAAATATTACAAAGCAGTGTAAAATATTGTTGTTTAGAAAGGCAAGGTGCTGACATTCAACGAATCAGAGAAAATTTGGAGGATGCTGGAAATCCAAGGACCACACAATCCAAGGACCACACACATCTGTCCTGAAGAAGGGTCTCGGCCTGGAACGTTGACTGCACTTTTCCATAGATACAGCCTGGACTGCTGAGTTCCCACCGCTTTTTGTGTGTGATGCTGACACATGCAACTTTCCATAAGTTTTAAGCATAGAATACTTGTGTGTGATGTATAGTAGTTTTACTTGAGCAGTTTCATGCAGCTGGCATATTCATTCAATTGTCTTCTCCCATTCCCCATGAATGCTAGGCAGCTGAGGGTATATGGTGTTATCAGAATGGTGATAGATTTCATAAAGAAAGTGTGCAGTGAATCCTGGGTTCCTTCTGCACCAGCTGCCGAAAACAAGTGTTTAGGTACAGAAAGCATTCAGGAAGCCCAAGGATGCGTGAGATTTGAGTGAGTAAGGGTGAGGCCTCCATCGGTCAGAGTTGACCATGGATGTTGCATCCTGGCTGTCTAGGTATACGAGCCTGGGCAGTACGACATGGAGAGCCCACGTAGCAAGCTCCCCCTCTCCGTGCATCTGATGAACCCAAAGGAATGGCAGAGTCTGATACAGTTTGGTACCAGCAGTGTCACAGGAGTTGTCTGTCAGCATCGAACACAACATAGGACTGCTTTAGGGACTGCAGCTCTGGCAATTTCCCTTGGGGTTTACTCCTGAATCCTGCCCCATGAGTGGGGTATAGCTGCAAGGCAGCAGAGGTTTGAGATCAGAGTTTTACTTCTCCTAGTTGAGCTGTCAGCCACTGGTGATGAGCTCCATCTGCCCAAAGTGACTGGTTTTAAGGCACCAGTATCCCACTTTTGCCCCTTCTCCTGTCAGTAGAAATGGACCTGCCGGGCTTAGTAGCTAAGCCACACGTGAAGGCCAGGGTCTAGACTTTAGGGTTGTTATCACTGGAGGTGGTAATGGGGACAAGCTCCCACTAACTATTTAATGCTCCCAAAGGTGTGCACCTCAAATAGCCTCTGACAACTGGATTTGAATAAAGGAGGAGAAATACCTTGCACGGCCTTGGTGAGATTCCATATGGAGTTTTAAAGGCATTTCTGATCTCCCTGTCTGAGAAAGGATGTGCTTGCCATGGAGGGAGTGCAAGTATATTTATTGGACTGATCTTGGAATAGTCCGACTGGCATAAGGGAGGGTAATCAGTGGGTTAGGCCCAATTTTACTGGAGTATGGTAGAATGATAGAGGGCCTCATAGATACCTATACAATTTTAACATGACTAGACAGACTTGATCCTCCAAGAAGACCACGACCTTGTTGTAGTTTGGAGGCTTGTGTGCCTCAATAATCCAGAGAACTATGTTGGCTTTATGCTTTGGCTCTTGGTAGGGTCACCTGTTCTACTAAACATGTCAAAGAGTAGAGGCCAGACTAAGAGGGGTCCACCAGTCCTCCGGGTTTAGGGCTCCGGGCTCAGGACCGACAACCCTGACTGGTCAAACCAAACTGTAATGGAACTAGCAAAGAAAAATTCTACATCTGAGTGTGAGGATAGATGAGGTTTCCCCCATACCCAATGATAAAGAATTCAACTAACCTTTTCCTGTGATGGACAGCAAAGAAGGAACCTCATCTGAAGTCACCACAGGCAGTGAAAAGTCCTCACACCTCACGTCATATAGGAGTACGAAGAGGAAAACTGAACACAGCCAATCTATGCAGATAGAAATGTTAACAAAATATACACAAAAGAAACTCAAAATGGTTTTTATACTTATTTTGCATAACAATGGAAATAAAATTAAGTTTGAGCTTACTTGAATAAAAAACAACTAATTACTGCCAGCTGATTGAGGATTTGGATGCATGAGTACTGGATAAACAGAGAAATAAACTCAAATTTGTTCTTTCTGTCTCTAGATCCTGTTTCTTACTCTCCAGATGCTGCCTGATCTGTTGAGCATTTTCATCATCGTCTGTTCCTTGCACCTGCACCTTTTGAGTTATTTTTCTTTTAGCTCTCTGGTGCAGCACAAGGCCAAGTTTCCTACTCGTGATGTTAGGCTGGTCACCCTCTTCATTGTACGTGATGACATGATGTTTGTTTCTCACTTCAACACCAGCTCCATAGCAAAGAAAGCCCAGCAGCGTCTCTAGTTTCTGTGAAGGCTGAGGAAAGTCCATCTCCCACCCCCCATCCTCATCACATTCTACAGGGGTTGTATTGAGAGCATCCTGAGCAGCTGAATCACTGCCTGGTTCGGAAATTGCACCATCTCAGATCGCAAGACCCTGCAGCGGATAGTGAGGTCAGCTGAGAAGATCTTCGGGGTCTCTGTTCCCGCCATTATGGACATTTACACCACACGCTGCATCCGCCAAGCAAACGGCATTATGAAGGACCCCACGCATCCCTCATACAAACTCTTCTCCCTCCTGTCGTCTGGGAAAAGGCACCAAAGCATTCAGGCTCTTACAACCAGACTATGTAACAGTTTCTTCCCCCAAGCCATCAGACTCCCCAATACCCGAAGCCTGGACTGACAACAACTTACTGCCCTCTACTGTGCCTATTGCCTTGTTTGTTATTTATTGTAATGCCTGCACTGTTTTGTGCACTTTATGTAGTCCTGGGTAGGTCTGTAGTCTAGTGTAGTTTTTTTCTGTGTTGTTTTTTATGTCGTTCAGTCTAGTTTTTGTACTGTGTCATGTAACACCTTGGTTCTGAAAAAGTCTCATTTTTACTATGTACTGTACCAGCAGTTATGGTTGAAATGACAATAAAAGTGACTTGACAATATCTGGTATGAGACTGGATTACTTTCACTGCCCACTGTTCGGTAAGGCAGGAGGCTTATTTCCACCTTTGCCTCCCTTCTTTGGTCAGTCCTATGGAACGAGGCCAATTTCTTCTGCAGTGACTGATAAGGTTTGGGGCTGGTTTTCTGCTTTGCCTTCTGTCCTGCCCTGGTATGCGCTAGCTTCCCTCTTGTTTATTCAGTATTGCCTAAGGCTACATTTCTTCCACTAGATTCCCTTTTTTTTATTTTGTGAATTATTTAACATACAGAATATGTTAAATTTAACTTTGAAACTGTACCAAGATTTAGTCTAATTCTACTTTTCAATGTGCTGTAATGTAAACCATTGACTAAATATGACCTTGGAAGTGACTAATAGTACAAAAGTGTAAAGAACACCCACATAGAGTGGGAGCATTTCAGGTGTTGGCATGATTCAAACAAATTGCTGAAGTTGTAAGATAATGAATGGATGAAAGACCATATGCTGTAAATTGCTGTAAATCATTATGTAACTATTTCTTACTGACACCTTAACCAGATATGAGTCAATTATGTTTCATTTCCAAATTATAAAGAATGAGAAACATTTGATATAACCAAGGTCATAATCAAAAAGGAACTCTCATTTTCTTCTTCAAATGTCCTTGTATTTGTATTTATTTAAGTGAACAGGGCAATTTGAATGTTTGAATCTGCTTAGGGACCAAAATTAAACAGTTACAGCCAAACTGGGAAAAGAGTTTACAGACCACGGACTTGTACATGTGAATCTCTCGACTGGAGCTGTGGAATGAGCTTCCAGTAGAAGTGGTAGAGGCAGGTTCGGTATTGTTATTTAAAGTAAAATTGGATAGGTATATGGACAGGAAAGGAATGGAGGGTTATGGGCTGAGTGCGGGTCATTGGGACTAGGTGAGAGTAAGCGTTTGGCACGGACTAGAGGGGCCAAGATGGCCTGTTCCCGTGCTGTAATTGTTATATGTTATATAGTTATAGAGGTTACACAGTGCATCTTACCTTGTAAAACATGAGATTTAGACAAGCTAGTACAACTTGAGTATGTGTTTTAGAAGAAACATTTAATGTAATCTCAAAAGATGAATAGAGGATTTACCACAGCTGAGAGAAGAATAGTATTTGAATGGTAAAATAATCCAACACCTATTAGCCAGTTTTAGCCAGGTAGCCACTATTAACATGGCATGATTTTGTGATTTTTAGGTTTGACATGGAGTTTTCTCTGTGTACTTGAAAAGTTTACAAGACTCTTGTGTTTTCCATATGTAAAATGTAAGCAGTCTTATAAGAAAAAGCTTTTCACCAAGTGCATCCAGGTTGATGTGGCTACAACTCTAAAGCCAATTAGGACAATTGGTCATGATACAAATGTACAATTGTACATTTTGTTGTGCATGGTACATTATAGAAGCAGCTCCTTTGGCTTACCAAGTATCAGGCCTCCATTGTCAGACTAATCCTAAATTAGCCCCATTTTATTTTCTGCACATTCCTATCAACTTCCTCCAGATTCTACCACTGGAGGCAATTCAAAACAACAAATCCGCACATCATTGAAATGTGGGAGGAATCCCAAGTGATTACAGGGAGGACATACAAACTCCACATAGACTGTACCTGGGTTCCTGGACCCATGAGGGAACAACACGTTCTGCTGCACCACTGCCCTGTGCCCATGCATTCATGATCCTCCAAACCACATCAAATTCATGAAGTTCAAGCATGCCTCATGCTTAAACTTCAAATCGAAACTGTGAGCGACCCAAACTGAACTCATGAGGTAATTAACGCTTTGAAGAGAAAGCAGATACATACTGTATTTCTGATTTCGCTCACTGGGTGCTTCTTTTTCCTCTGGATTTTATATGGCAATTTTTGTATGTGACATTTATATATATATATATATATTCTGTGAAATGGAATAAAGTTTAGACCCTTTGGAGATCCGAATATAGATTAGCTTCACATTCAGAAAAGTTCCATGTACTGCTGATAACAGAATTCTTAGAATGAAATGTTTGTTCATACTTATGTAAGCCTCATTTTTAATAAATTCCTCCACAAAGTGTTGACTGAGTAAGAAATGACCACATTGGGGTGTTGCAAACCAAATGCAGCTCAAAGCATTCAACACTATTAAAATATACTGTTTGTAAATGTTCTGATACAAAAGATTTTGCTGAGTCACTAAGTTTGTGACTGGCCCTGTGAGACATTTAAAGTAAGGAGCACATGGGTGGGGAACTTCCATGACTAAATCCAATAGGAAACTTGGGAACTTTCCTGATTGTGCACCAGCTAAATCAAACAGACAGATTAAAATTTAAGAACAAGAAAAGATTTTATCATCTGTTTAATTAATTTCAGACTTTCATAATTGGCTGAAATGTATTGCAAGGGGCACACGTTTAACCTCTACCATTCCTCTACATATGTTTAAATTGCTTTGAATAAGCACTACATTTTCAGCCTAGATGCTCGCTTGCAGCACATTGATCCAATTCACACTGCCAGTAAAGAAATAATTAACTCCACTGTATCTGATATATATAAATTGATTTTTAACAGCTAGATCCTGAGAAGCATTCTTTATAACAGATTGTTTAACAGAGTTGTCTAAACTGATTAAAATATCACAGATCAAGAAGGCTGAGGTTCCTTTAGAAAGATAGAAACATAGAAAATCTACAGTACAATACAGGCCCTTCGGCCCACAATGCTGTGCCAAACATGTTCTTACTTTAGAAATTACCTATGCTTAACCGTAGCCCTCAATTTTTCTAAGCTCCATGTACCTATCCAGGAGCCTCTTAAAAGACCCTATCGTATCCGCCTCCACCACCGCCACTGGCAGCCCATTCCACGCACTCACCACTCTCTGAATAAAAAACTTACCCTGACATCTCCTTGGTACCTACTTCCTCGCACCTTAAAACTGTGCCCTCTCATGTTAGCCATTTCAGCCCTGGGAAAAAGCCTCTGACTATCCACACCATCAATGCCTCTTATCATCTGATACACCTCTATCAGGTCACCTTTCATCCTCCGTCGCTCCAAGGAGAAAAGGCTGAGTTCACTCAACCTGTTCTCATAAGGCATGCTCCCCAATCCAGGCAACACCCTTGTAAGTCTCCTCTGCACCCTTTCTGTGGTTTCCTCATCCTTCCTATAGTGAGGTGACCAGAAATGAGCACAGTACTCCAAGTGGGGTCTGACCAGGGTCTTATATAGCTGTAGCATTAACTCTTGGCTCTTAAACTCAATTCCACTGTTGATGAAGGCCAATGTACCGTATGCTTTCTTAACCACAGAGTCAACCTGCGCAGCTGCTTTGAGCATCCTATGGACTCGGACCCCAAAATCCCTCTGAGCCTCCACACTGCCAAGAGTCTTACCATTAATACTATATTCCGCCATCATATTTGACCTACCAAAATGAACTACCTCACACTTATCTGGGTTGAACTCCATCTGCCATTTCTCAGCCCAGTTTTGCATCCTATCGATGTCCTGCTGTAACCTCTGACAGCCCTCCACACTATCCACAACACCTCCACCCTTTGTGTCATCAGCAAACTTACTAGCCCATCCCTCCACTTCCTCATCCAGGTCATTTATAAATATCATGAAGAGCAGGAGTCCCAGAACAGATCCCTGAGGCACACCACTGGTCACCGACCTCCATGCAGAATATGACCCATCTACAACCACTCTTTGCCTTCTGTGGGCAAGCCAGTTCTGGATCCACAAAGCAATGTCCCCTTGGATCCCATGCCTCCTTACTTTCTCAATAAGCTTTGCATGGGGTACCTTATCAAATGCCTTGCTGAAATCCATATACACTACATCTACTGCTCTTCCTTCATCAATGTGCTTAGTCACATCCCCAAAAAATTCTATCAGGCTCGTAAGGCATGACCTGCCTTTGACAAAGCCATGCTGACTATTCCTAATCATATTATACCTCTCCAAATGTTCATAAATCCTGCCTCTACGGACCTTTTCCATCAACTTACCAACCACTGAAGTAAAACTCACTGGTCTGTAATTTCCTGGGCTATCCCTACTCCCGTTCTTGAATAATGGAACAACATCCACAACCCTCCAATCCTCCAGAACCTCTCCCATCCCCATTGATGATGGAAAGACCATTGCCAGAGGTTCAGCAATCTTTTTCCCTCTCCTCCCACATGTAGCCTGGGGTACATCTTGTCCGGTCCTGGTGACTTATCTAACTTGATGCTTTCCAAAAGCTCCAGCACACCCTCTTTCTTAATGTCTGTATGCTCAAGCTTTTCAATCCTACAATTCATCTCTACAATTACCAAGATCCTTTTCCGTAGTGAATACTGAAGCAAAATTTTCATTAAGTACCTCAGCTATCTCCTCCGGTTCCATACACGCTTCTCCACTGTCACACTTGATTGGTCCTATTCTCTCACAGTTTATCTTCTTGCTCTTCACATATTTGTAGAATGCTTTGGGGTTTTCTTTAATTCTGCTCACCAAGGCCTTCTCATGGCCCTTCTTGCTCTCCTAATTTATTCTTAAGCTCTTTCCTGGTAGCCTTATAATCTTCTAGATCTCTATCATTACCTACTTTTTTGAACCTTTCGTAAGCTTTTCTTTTTTTCTTGATTAGATTTTCAACAGCTTTTGTACACCACGGTTCCTGTACCCTACCATCCTTTTCCTGTCTCATTGGAACATACCTATGCAGAATGCCACACAAATATCCTCTGAACATTTGCCACATATCTGCCGTACATATCACTAAGAACATGTGTTCCCAATTTATGCTTCCAGGTTCCTGCCTGATAGCTTCATATTTCTCCTTTCTCCAGTTAAACACTTTCCTAACTTGTCTGTTCCTATCCCTCTCCAATGCCATGGTAAAGGAGATAGAATTGTGATCACTATCTCCAAAACGTTCTTCCACTGAGAGATCTGACACCTGACCAGATTCATTTCCCAATATCAGATCAAGTGCAGCCTCTCCTTTTGTAGGCTTATCTACATATTGTGCCAAGAAACCTTCTGAACACACATAACAAACTCCACTCCATCTAAATCCCTTGACTTCCTCTTTTTCTGCAGCCATGACACTATCTCTGATCAATAGTGCCACACTCCCACCTCTTTTGCCTCCCTCCCTGTCCTTTCTGAAACATCTAAAGCCTGGCACTTGAAGTAACCATTCCTGCCCCTGAGCCATCCAAGTCTCTGTAATGGCCACAACATCATAGCTCCAAGTACTGATTCACACTCTAAGCTTATCTGCGTTGTTCATGATGCTTCTTGCATTAGAATAGATACATCTCAAACCATCAGTCTGAGTGTATCCCTTCTCTATCACCTGCCTATCCTCCCTCTCAAATTGTCTGCAAGCTTTCTCGATCTGTGAGCTAACTGCCCCTTCCTCTGTTCAGCTCCCACCCCCCAGCAATTCTAGTTTAAACTCTCCCCAATAGCCTTAGCAAACCTCCCTGCCAGGATATCGGTCCCCTTTTCAAGTGCAACCTGTCTTTTTTGTACAGGTCACACCTGCCCCAAGAGAGGTCCCAATGATCCAGAAATCTGAATCCCTGCCCCCTGCTCCAATTCCTCAACCACGCATATATACTCTACCTCATTCTAATCCTGTACTCACTGTCGAGTGGCACAGGCAGTAATCCTGAGATTACTACCTTTGTGGTCCTGTTTTGTCAATTTCTTTCTTAACTGCCTGTAGTTTGGTTTCAGGACCTCCTCCCTTTTCCTACCTATGTCGTTGGTACCAATATGTACCACGACCTCTGGCTGTTCACCTTCCCACTTCAGGATATCTTGGACATGATCGGGAACATTCCGGACCCTGGCACCTGGGAGGCAAACCATCGTCCGAGTTTCTTTCCTGCATCCACAGAATCGCCTGTCTGATCCCCTAACTATAGAGTCCCCTATCACCGCTGCCATCTTCTTCTTTTCCCTACTCTTCTGAGCCACAGGGCCAGACTCTGTTTCAGAGGCACGGCCACTGTTGCTTCCCCCAGGTAGGCCGACCCTGCCCTCCCCCAACAGAAATCAAACAGGAGTACTTATTGTTAAGGGGGACAGCCACAGGGGTACTCTCTAGCCTCTTACTCTTGTCCTTCCCCCTCCTGACTGTTACCCACTTACCTGTCTCCCCAGGCCCCGGAGTAACTGCTTGCCTATAGCTCCTCTCTGTCACCTCCTCACTCACCCCGACCAGACTCTGTCAGCAAAATGTTTGGAATAATATACAGAGAGTTTGCAGGTTGCAGTAGGATTATGTTCTGAAGAAGTGTGTAGGAGAGGATCACAGGAACAGCCGTTATGGGGGTGTGAACAGGCGTGGGACGAGCGTCTGCCGTCTGGTCACCTGCATCTGCTCCGCACCTCCAGCTCTGCTCGGCTCAGCCCGAGTCCTGAAGGTTTTGGCTGAAAGGTGGAGCAGGTGAAGGGTTGGCACGGTTTGCAGCTGGGGAGAGGAGATGCATGGACATGCAGTGTTTCCACCGGGGTATCTGTCAAATCCCTCTCCAGCCATCCTGTTGGTCTCCTGAATGTGCACATACAGGCTGTCCATCAGTCAAGCATTTGTAACTCAGAGACAGCTTGCGGGAAAAACGTTTCTTCTTCTTTTATTTGTGAATTATAGTCAATACAGCAACTGTACAGTCGTAGAATTGTACAGCATGGATACAAACCATTTGGTTTAGCTTGTCCACACCAAACAGTGGGCACCCTCCTAGTTAGCCCAATATTCTAGCAATAGGTCCATAGCCTTCAAGTCAAGTCATGTCAAGTGAAGTTTATTGGCATTTAACTATATACATGTATATGACCATATAATGTATAGAGGAGCAAGTCAACATTTCTCCAAGCCAGGGTGTGAAGCACAGTAGTACACAAACACATATAACACATGATAACTTACGAAGATAAGGATACAATTGACAGATGAATCACACATAAGTAAAAACTAAAGTGCATTAATATTAAGTATTATAAGGTACTGAACAGATTAGCCAGTGACACTTTGAATACAATGTGGCAGGGAGTTCAGAAGCCGAACGGTCTGGGGGAAGAAACCGTTTCTCATCCTGACCATTCTTGTTTTTAATGCATCAGAGTCTCCTGCCTGATGGTAGAAAGTCAAAGAGGATGCTGGATGGATGGGTGGGTGGGATTCGTGCTCCTGGCTCCTGGTAACAGCGCTCCTGGTAAATGCCCCTGGTGAATAGTAGGGAGACTCCAGTGATCCCCTTAGCTGTTCTCACAGTCCTTTGTAGGGACTCAGGGTCTGATGCTTGACCAGATGGAGACACAATTTGTCAGGATGCTCTCAATGGTGCTCCTGTAAAACGCAGTTAGGATGGTGGGGGTGGGGACGATGGGGGAGGCTTTGCTTGCCTCAATCTCCTTTAGGAAGTGGAGGCGCTGCTGTGCCTTCTTGTTCAGGGAGGTGACCAGGGAGGCCATCCGTGATGTGAAGTCTGAGGAACGTGATGTACTTAACTCAGTCTATGGAGGAGCCGTATAGTCACTGAAGGAGGTTGTTTGTCTGCACCTTCCTGAAGTCCACAGTGATCTCCACCTTCAGGCTTAGGTTGTCCTTCTCACACCAATCCATCAGCCGCTCCACTTCCTCTGTATTCTTCATCTCGTCAATGTTCTCGATAAGGCCAACCACTGTTGCTGACTTGGTTTGAGCTGGATCGTGCAACCCCGTCATGCATCAGCAGTGTGAACAGCAGCGGGGTGAACACATAGCATTGAGGAGTACCAGTGCTCAGCGTAATGGGACGAGGGACATTGCCGCCCACACGGGCTGATTGTGGCCTTACTGTTAAGAAGTCCAGTATCCAATTTCAGAGGGAGGTGTTGAGACCCAGCAAGGACAGTTTCCCCACTAGTTTCTGGAGTACGATGGTCTTGAATGCTGAACTGAAGTCTATAAAGAGCAGTGTAGCATATGGGACCCCATTTTCCAGGTGGGACAGGACAGAGTGGCGGGCAGAGGCTATTGCATCATCAGTGGATAGATTTGAGCGATAAGAGAACTGGAAAGGGTCCAGTGTAGCCGTGAGAAAGGCTTTAATGTGCTCCTGGACCAGCTGCTTAAAGCATTTCATAATGGTTGAATTGAATGCCACCAGACGATAGTCATTTAGGCAGGTTACTGTTGCCTTCTTTGGCACTGGAATGATGGTTGCCACCTTAAAAACCGAGGGGCCAATGGACCATTCCAGAGAGATGTTGAATGTATCCGTCAGCTGGGCTGCTCAGTCTTTCAGAACACGACCTGGTAGATTATCGGGCCCCACAGCTTTGCATGGGTTGACTCTGGCCAGGGTCTTGATCTCCTCAGCTTCATCCATTCGGAATGTCTGCTCCCCTGGGGGGACACTAGACACTAGAATACTACAGCCCAGTACAAGCCCTTCGGCCCTCGATGTTGTGCCGACTCAACCTCCTCCGCCTCCAGGCACATGTTGCCTTCTTTATCCTTTAGCGGCCCCACCTTTATTCTTGTCATCCTTCTGTTCTTCACAAATGCATAGATCGCCTTGGGGTTCTCCTTAATCCTACATGCCAAGGCCTTCTCATGCCCCCTTCGAGCTCTCCTAAGTCCTTTCTTAAGCTCCTTGCTGGCTAGCCTATATTTCTCATGAGCCCTTCCTGCTTACTGCTTCTTATATCTAATATATGCTTCCTTCTTCTTCTTGACGAGTTGCCTCATGTGTTTCATCAGCCATGATTCCCTTTTCCTACCATTTTTTCCTTGTCTCAGTGGGACAAACCTATCCTGAACCCAGCACAAGTGGTCCCTAAACTTCCTCCACATTATTTCTGTGCTTTCACCCATGAACATCTGGAGGGGGGTGCTTTCCTCACAGCGCTTTGTTCTGCACATCAAAACGGACGTAGGAGACATTCAGCCTCTTGGGGAGTGAAGCATCCTGGTCACTGATGTGAAGAGTAGACTTGTAGTCTGTAATCCTCAGAATTCCCTGCCTTATATTGCAGAAGTGACTGTAAATTCTCTGAGAATGTTCCCATTTCACCTTCCTGATGGAGCTGGAGAGCACAGTTCTTGCTTCCCTGAGAGTTGTCGCATCCCCTAATCTAAAAGTGGCATCACAACCCCTCAGCCACGCAGGGTGCACGGACCTTTGCAGAGGTCGCGTTTCATGATGGCAGCATCCTCGGTACACTTCTCTATGCAGCTGGTCACAGAATCCACATATCCCTCAGTTAACATGGTTGCCATAGGTAGCAGCCTCCCTGAACATTCTCCAGTTTGTGTTGTCAAAGCCGTCCTGCAGTAGAGTCTGCCCCTCGGGCCAGGATTTCACCATCTTCAGAAACGGTTTGACCCGCCTGGTCACCGGTGTCCATGCTGGAATTAACTTTACAGATAAGTGATCTGAGGTTCCAACGTGGGGTCGAGAGACTGCTTTATAGTCACCTGGTATGTTAGTGTAAACCAGGTCTTTTGTATTCTCGCCTCTGGTAGCAAAATGAACATGCTAGTGGAAATTCGGCAGGACTGTCTTTAGGCTCGCATGGTTAAAATCGCTGCGATAATGAAGACACCATCGGGGAGTTCGATGCCTGAGCAATTCAAGGGCTCAGCTTGGCTTTTCTTAAATGCTCTCAGGGATCCAGATTTAACCACTTTCTCAGGCACTTACTTCGCTCTGTGTGAAGAAGGTCTTTACACCATTTCTGCTTCAGTAACAGATCTCTTTTTTCTGTGTGTTAGGTTCCATACGTTATAACCTTATTGGTAGCAATAGTTAGTTCAACAGAAGTCTAGTTGATTAGTAAGATGACATTTTCATCATTCTCGGATTACAGACCATAAATCATAGGAGCAGCATCAGACCATGCAGCTCATTCAGTCTGCACTGTGTTTCATCATGGCTGACATATTATCTCACTCAACCCCATTCTCCTGTAACCTTTGATGTCCTAATTAATCAAGAACCTATCAACCTTCACCTTAAATATACCCAATGACGTGGCCTGCCCAGCCATCTGTGACAATAAATTCCACAGATTCACCACCCTCTGGCCTCATCTCTGTTCTAACTGAATGTCCCACTATCCCGAGGCTGTGCCCTCTGGTTCTGGATGCCCCCCCCCCCCCCAGGGAACATCCTCTCCACATGCAAGCTATCTAGGCCTTTCAATATTCAATAGATTTCAATTTGATCCACCCCCCCCCCACCATTTTTTCTAAACTCCAGTGAATACAGAGCTACCAAACGCTCCTCATATGTTAACCCTTTCATTCCTGGGATCATCTCATGAACCTGCTCTGGACCCTCTTCAGTGCTAGCGTATTTTTTTTCTTAGATAAGGGGCACAAAACCGCTGGCAATACTCAAAGGGTGTGGTCTGACCAATGCCTCAAAAGCCTCAGCATCAGATCCTTGCCTTCATATTCCACTCCCCTTGAAATGGATGCCAACGCTGCGTTTGCCTTGCTTACCACTGACTCTACCTGAATGTTAACCTTCAGGGAATCCTGCACCAGGACTCTCTTTGCATCTCTGATTTTTGAAGTTTCTCCCCATTTAGAAAATAGTCTACATCTTTCTTCCTTCTACCAAAGTGCATGGCCAAGCACTTACCTACACTGTATTCCATCCAATGGCAGAGTAACTGTCAAATGAAGCTGGCCAACATTCAATCACGTGATTTATGCAAAGGCTTTTACTCTCTGCTTCCCCTGGGGCTAGTCGTTTGCTCTGTGAGTATGTTCATTAAAATGTCAGTCATCTGAAGCTCCATTATTGTGCTTAACCTAAATCAATTGATAATTTCTTAGATTGAATTAGTTTTAGAAAATAAGAGTCAACGGATTATAAGAAATGCATTTTATAATCCATTTGCCTCAGCGTAAAACACTTATGCCCTGGACTCATATTACTACTGTTATTATGTTAAAATTAAAGAAATACAGCTAAAGACGTGGTATCTATTTTCATTGGCCTGAAGAGCACAGACTTCATCATATGAGTAAGCAAACTTAATTCAAATTTAATCAAATAAGATAACACAATGGTAGTAGTATTCAGTACATGTGACTACAATTGGCATTGCTATCTTTTGAAGTATTTAGCAGTCTGCAGCAGATACTTTATGACTAATATTTTTACATACATAAAAGTTTTAAAAAAATTCCAGTAACCATGTAAACTACATTAATAGAGGTAATTTCAGCAGTATTGGCAGAATTTCAAAACAATTGCTGTGTAGTAAGAGATTAGGCAATTCATACGAAGTATTAGATGCATAAAGGCCAAATTCTAAACCTTGTTATTAGTTTTGAACACAGTCAAGAATTACTTTCAAGCCTAACTGGTTTGTATTGTGCACAGTCCTTCCCCATTTTAACATAGTCACTCTGCTACCTCAGTAAAAACTGCTATATCAAAATACGAAAAAATCTACGCTAGAAAGTCAAACTAAATGTTTACATTCTCTTTTAAAAACTGATTAGCCATGACTAATTCAAGGATAGCAGAATATTTAAAAAAATGCTGAGTGAAGGGTAAGTACAGACTAATTAATTGAAATATTCAGATATACACAAAATTTGCTGATAAATATAGCATTCTTTGCCGAGCTAGGGAAACCAACCTCTATCTATATCTCTCTTCATGTCACTCAATTCCTGTTAAACAACATGGTTTGTTACATTTCTGAGAAACTCTCCAACCCTATTTCCTTGCTATTTCTGCTGTTTATTCCTTCACTTAGCTTCAGTGCTCCAGTTGAAAGTACTCAGAAATTCCCTGTCAGCAAACAAGTTGTGCAATTACAAAAATTCATTTGAGCAATTGTGGTTTTATATCAAAATGAAGGATGTGTGACAATTGTGCGAGATAAAGGCTTAGCTAGCAAACTAGCTCTGGGCTTCCACTACAAGCTTAGAGATTCTTGCATCTGCCTTGACTACCCTTCCTCCCACTTACTCCTGTTTAAGGACTCCATTCTATTCTACAAGATTCATTGTCTCTATTGTATCCACTCTGGCATTGCAACCCTTCACACCAGGTGCTTCCAGCATTCCTTTGTCACAAACCCATAAGACATAGGAGCAGTATTAGGCCATTCAGCCCATCGAGTCTGCTCTGCCATTCTACCATGGCTGATCCCGGATCCCACTCAACCCCATACACCTGCCTTCTCACCACATCCTTTGATGCCCTCCCTGACTGATTTGGAAATGATTAATTTCTGCCTTAAATATACCCTTGGACTTGACTTTCACTGCAGTCTGTGGCAGAGCATTCCACAGATTCACTACTTACTTCTGTTTTAAAAGGTTGCCCTCAATTTTGAGGCTGTGCCCTTTAGTTCTGGATACCCCCACCATAGGAAACATCCTCTCCACGTCCACTGTATCTAGTGCTTTCAACATTTGGTAGGTTTCAATGAGATTCCTGCACATTCTTCTAAATTCCAGTCAGGAAGGTCTTGTCCTTGTTAGGGTCCTGACAAAGGGTCTCGGCCCGAAACGTCGACAGCGCTTCTCCCTATAGATGCTGCCTGGCCTGCTGTGTTCCACCAGCATTTTGTGTGTGTTGTTGTTTGAATTTCCAGCATTTGCAGATTTCCTTGTGTTTGCTAACTGTATTCCATCTGACACTTTTTTGCCCATTCTTCCAACTTGTCTAAGTCCTTTTGCAATCACATTGCTTCTTCAGCACTACCTACCCCTCCACCTATCTTTGTATCATCCACAAGTTTTGCCACAAAGCTGTCAACTCGATTATCTAACAATGTGAAAATTAGTGGTCCCAATAATGACACCTGAGGAACACCACTAGTCACTGGCAGCCAACCAGAAAAGGCCCCTTTTATTCCCACTTGCTGCCTCCTGCCTGTCATCCATTCCTCTATCCATGCCAGCATCTTTCCTGTAATGCCATCGGATTTTATCTTATTAAAACTTCGGCCCAGTGAGGGGCGCCAGGTAGCAGCAGGTCTCAATACATCTGAATGTTATTTATTTGATTTGTTTAATGACTACTTTTATCAATAAGCTGGCACTGTGTTATTTGTGATACTCGTTACGTGAATATGGTTTCCTTAAGATTCTCCGTTTTAACTGCTTAGTTTTTGATTTTGACCTGCGCGAGTTTCCTGTGTTTTATGTTGTATTTAAGGTTATACTGGACTAGCACTCATCGCTGAGTTTTGGATTCGAGATTTGTGTGAACTATCGTTCTGTGTGCTCGAGCCCTGAGTAAGTGTGTGCTTAGTTTGATTATTCTCTGTGTTATCCTGTAAGCAAATCTTTTTTCATTAATTTCTACTATCAAGACCTGAGTTTGCTCTGCAACTGGGACTGCTCGATGAAGATAATTTCTTTTTCCCTCAGCTGTGATTTTGCCTCATCGTGGTTGAATGATTCTCAAGCTGAGTCACATACATTTCCCATACTCGATGTGCACCAACCCTTAATGGAGGTAATAAAGTGGAAAGGGTCAGCAGCTTCAGGTTCATGGCTGTCACCATCTTGGACGATGTATTCTGGGCCCAGCGCAAAGATGCAACCACGAAGAAGAGATGCCTGCTTTTTTAACTTTCCTGGAATTTTAAGGAAATTCAGCATGTCATCTAAGTCTTTGACAAACTACTACAGATGTACAATGAAAAGCATTCTGTATTATGGCCTGGTATGTAAACTCCAATGTACAGGGACACAAGAGACTACAGAAAATGGTGGGTCATGGCCAATTCCATCATGGGTACAGCCCCTCCCCCACCATCAAGGACATCTACTAGAGGCAGCATCTCAGGAAGGCGATACCCTTTATTAAAGACTCTCACCATCTGGGCAAGGCTCTCTTCTGCATGCTGTCATCAGGCAGGATGTGTAGCAGTCTGAAGATCCACAATTTAAGACTCAATAGTAGCTTTTTCCCTTCTGTCATCAAGTGTTTAAACTAACCTGAAAAACCCTAACACTACCTTGGACCATATTTCTTTTCTCTCTCCCTCAACTTACATTAATGTTATTATGTTTATTTTGTTATATAAGATATGTATGATTTATGTTAATCTAAGATTGTTAACTTATGATTGCCATGTTGCTGCAAAAAGCTAATTTTTGTGGTGTTTATACCCTATGTTTGTATATTTATGGCGATGAACCGAATTAGATCCCTTCTCCTCCCACATAGGGCAACAATAGTGTTATCCCATGCTCACCTTCCTTCCCATCAGCTTCCACATTCGATAAATATCTTATGAAATTAATGACACTTGTCAAAAGACATCAAAGATGGCCTCCTCCTTTTTATGTACTCTTCTCTTGGTACCTTCCAACACAATGCTTTAGGGAATACAACACTTCTTCTTCTCCCCGCTTTGTCTAGAGACCCGAGTTAGTTGTATTACTTCCAGCTCACAATATGGCCTCCCTGTGTGGCTGACCGCCTTGCAGTACACCACCACTCTGAATGGGTGACCAATTGTGTGTCACTTCAATTCTTCATCTCGTTCCAACTCTAATCTCAACAGTCTTCCAGAAGAGCCCAACATAAACTCAAGATGCAAAACCATCCAGCTTGGCACATTTAGCATTTAACATCTAGTTCAACAATTTCAAATAATCAGCCATTCGAGACTTGTATCTCACTTTCAGCATTAATTTACCTCCACCAATACTTCAGATTTCCTTCACCTCCTCCTCATAATACCTTCTTCTCTATCTGTTGCCTCTTCCCTCTCCCCGTGTTTCCTGCAATCTAAAACTTCTCTCATTTCTCACTTTTTCCACTTCAGGTTAAAGGTCACCAACTTGAATGCTAAACACTGCTTCTCTCTTCACAGATGCTACCCAACCACCTGACTATTACCAGCAATTTTTATTTTTTAAGCCAAATTTACAGAGAAGTAAAATTAAAGAAAATGCATTCTTTCCTTATTTCATTTCAGTTTTTTGGATCTCACTGATAGCAAGACTATTGATTTACTGTATGTATCTTTGTTAACAGTAATGCTAATGATCCTCTTTAGTGTCCTGCTAAATATTTAGATAACATTCTTTTTATAAGCTGAAGGTTTTTATAACCTTTATAACCCTGGGAGGCAAACATTATAACAAATTAACTACTTTGGAAGCAAAATCAAAAGTTGTTATATAGAAAACATCCCAAAGATAAAAGAGTATTCTAAAGGGAGGATGAGGCAAATGTGGCTGACAAGGGAAGTCAAAATCAGCATAAAAGCAAAAGAGAGGGCACATATTATATCAAAAATTAGTGGGAAGTTAGAGGATTGGGAAGCTTCTAAAAACCAACAGAAGGCAAATAAAAAGCAACATGAGTGAATCTGCAGATGCTGGAAATAAATAAAAACACAAAATGCTGGCAGAACTCAGCAGGCCAGACAGCATCTATGGGAGGAGGTAGTGACGACGTTTCGGGCCGAAACCCTTCATCAGGAGTGAAGTAACATGGGATGGTCAAGGGGGGATAAGAAGTGGGGGGAGGGATGAAGTAGAGAGCTGGGAGGCAACTAAGATGCCATAAAGAGAGAAAGATGAAATACGAAGATAAGTTAGCCAATAATATCAAAGAAGATACACTACATTTGTTCAGATATATAAAGAGTAAAAGAGAGATGAGAATGGATATCAGACTGCCGGAAAATGATGATGGAGAGGAAGTAACGGGGGGCAAAGAACTGGCAGAGAAAAGTAATAAGTGTTACTACGCCATAAGTATTACTCCTCTATACGTATTTTACATCATTCTTCACAATAGCAAAATGCCAGAGATGTGAGAGGGTCAGAGGGCAGAAGTGAATGTTGCTACTATTACTAAGGAGAAGGTGCTTGGGAAGCTGAAAGGTCTGAAGATAGATAAGCCACCTGGACCAGGTGGACAACACCTGAGAGTTCTGAAAGAGGTAGTTGAAGAGATTATGGAGGCATGAGTCACTAGATTCTGGAAAGATTCGTGAGGATTGGAAAATTGTACTTGTTATTCCATTCTTTAAGAAGGGAGAGAGACAGAATAAAGGAACTTACAGACCAGACAGCCTGACGTCAGTGTCATGGAGTCATAGTCATAGAGAAGTACAAAACAGAAGCAGGCCCTTTGGCCCATCCAGTTCATGTTGAACCATTTGGTTGGAAAGATGTTGGAGTCTGTTAGTAGGAAGTGGCTACAGGACACTTGAGGCACATGATAAAATAGGTCAAAGTCAGTTTGGTTTTCTAAAGCAGAAATCTTGTGTGACAAATTTGTTGGGAATTCTTTGCGGAAATAACAGGCAGGATAAACAAAGGAGAGATGGTAGATGTTGTTTCTTTGGATTTTCAGAAGGCCTTTGACAAGGTGCCACACATGAGGCTGCTTAACAAGTTACAGAAAAATACTAGCATGGATAGAAGATTGGAAAAGAGTGTGAATAAAGGGAAAATTTTCTGGTTGGCTGCCAGTGACCAGTGCTGTGCCGCAGGGGTGAGTGTTGGAATTGCTTCTTTTCAAGTTGTATGTCAGTGATTTGGATGATTGAATTGATGGCTGTGTGACCAAGTTTGCGGGTGATATGAAAATAGGTAGAGGAGCAGGTGGTGTTGAGGAAGCAGCTGTCTGTAGAGGGACTTAAACAGATTGGGAGAATGGCAAAGAAGTGACAAATGGAATATAATCTAGGGAAGTGTATGGTCATGCTCTTTGGCAGAAGGAGTAAAGGCAGGAACATTTTCTAAATGGGGAGAAAATTCAAAAATCCAAGGTGTAGAGGGACTTGGGAGTCCTCATGCAGGATTCCCTAAAGGTTAATTTGCAGGTTGAGTTGGTGGTAGGAAGGCAAATGCGATGTTAACATTCATTTCAAGAGGATTAGAACACAAAGGCAAGGATGTAATGTGGAGGGTTTGTCAGACTGCTCTTGGAGTACTGTGAGCAGCTTTGGGTCCCTTATCTAAGAAAGATGTGCTGACATTGGAGAGGGTCCAGAGGAAGTTCACAGGAATGATCTCAGAAATGAAAGAGTTAACATATAAGGAGCGTTTGATGGCTCTGGTCCTGCACTCACTGGAATTTAGAAGAATCGGGAGATGGGGGTTGGATCTCATTGCAATTTATCAAATGTTGAAAGGTCTGGATAAAGTGGATGTGGAGAGAATATTTCTTGTAGTGGGTGAGTCTAGGACCAGAGGACACAGACTCAGAACTGAGAGATGTCCACTTAGAATAGAGATGAGGAAAAGTTTCTTTAGCCAGAGGGTGATGAATCTGGTTGGGCTGAGTAGTTCCCTGATCTTGGTAACTTACTTGCAAGTGTTTCATCACCATATGAGGAGACATCATCAGTGTGCTGTTGATTGTGGTGTGTCCTCCGAATGCTTGGCCTCGATAATCTTATCAATCCTCCAATTGGTCGTCATTAATCTGTGGAATTCATTGCCACAAGTGGCTGGGCATGCCAAGTCATTGGGTATATTTAAGGCTAAAGTTGAAAGGTTCATGGTTAATCAGGGCATCAGAGGTTATGGGGAGAGGGCAGGAGAATGGGCTTGAGAGGGATAATATATCAGCCATGATGGAATGGCAGAGTAGACTCAATGTGTTGAATGGCCTAATTCTGCCTCTATGACTTCTGGTCTTCTGGTTTAATAATAAGTCTTCTGGTCTTATGGAATATGCATATAAATGCATATTCTGCATTGTTGTGTTTTTACTAATGGGTTTGTTGGCTTGTATTCATCAACCCGCAGTGTCGTATGGTGGGGGATGGTGGGAGGTGGACCTCGGGATCCTTATTACGTGATTATGATCTTGTCTGCTGACTGTGTATGACTGTTGGTAACATGTCCTTGCTCCTTGACCCCGTCGTAACGCTGTCTTGCTTGGCTGCATTCATCTCTGGTTAAATAACAATTAAACTTGAATTGAATTAAACTCATCAGCGCCCTGTCAATAGCGAGGTTGTCGTGATCTGACTGACTGTTCTGGGCCTTCTAATTTCCTCCCACCTCTTAAAGACATGAGGGCTGTCAAGTTAATTGGCCATTGTAAATTGCCTCAGTGTGTAGGTGAGTGATAGAATAAAATGGGATACATGCAAGTGGGTGGTTGATAGTCAGAGTGGATGGTGGCCTGAAGGACAGCTTCTCTTCTGGGTCTCTCAATATTACTGTGATTCGGATTGGAACCATGCACTGACTGAATATCCTCAGTTGCAATACTCATGCGGAATTGAGTGGGGTGCATGATGCACATGCTGGTCTTAGTAATTTCACGCATTAAACAGCTTAGTCTGATTTTCGGAGATACCACAGGAGCCTGCTTGCATGAAGTAGGCTACTAAGACTCTTCTCAGTCCCAAGGAAACTTTACCATTTTTCCCCAGAACCAGAAACCAGAGCAACTATACCTAAACCAGCAAAGGAGTAACTTCCTGCAGTGGGAGAGTAGAAATCTGGGAGATGAAAGCTGAGGAACTACAGATAAAGAAAGGTACTTGAACTGAGGGTGGTTAGATCAACAGATGCCTCAGTTGAGATGGTACAGAATCACAGCAGATACCCAGTGATGACACTTGATCCAGCCTCCAGGAATGCTCCTTTTAAAGTTGACAACTGTATAGTACACTGCAGGTATGTTCCTGTGTCTCTCCCCATGAACCACCACTTCCTACAATGTCTTGCTGTACCTGGGTATGACTCTAAACTTCAACCGGTGATGAGGCTCTGATTGGGGACTTTCAGAGCTTTGGGGCAAGTGGAGTTGAAGGATTTATTCATTACTCCCAGGGCCGCTCTGACCCGGAACAGTAGAACCTGCAAGGTTTCCTGCTCAGAATACGAGCCAAGGCCAACAGCAGATCTGGCACATTAAGTAACTGAACTTATGACAGAGAAAGTGGATGAGCTAGGATCTCAAATGACAATGGCTATAGTGCAGGTGGATGAACATTTGGGAAGAGCAATGCCGATTTCTTCAGTTCGTCCAGCGGAAGGCAATAGCAAACCACCGTTGCTAGATACTAGGTTTCCTAGAATCTATTTGCAAAGAAAACCATGGCCAAACTCACAAAATGTATTGCACAACAACAGCGTCAAGACGATCTTCAAGACAATTCTGAAGATGCTTCGCTCGGTAGGGTTGATTCTGGGCAGCAAGTGTTTCCCCGACCGTTATCAAGCTGCTGCTCATAAAATTCAAGTAACACAAAAGAAAATTATTGCCACTTGGAATATAAGAACCCTATATCAAGCAGGAAAATCAGACAATGTGATAAATGAAATGGAAAGACTAAAGATTAACATAATGGGAATTAGCAACGTTCGTTGGACAGATGCTGGAACATGTCAGAATAGAAATACAACACTAATTTATTCTTGTGGAACATCCCATACTAATGGAGTGGGAATTCTTCTAGATGAAAACATGGCAAAAATCCTTTTAGGACATTGGGCAATATCAGAAAGAGTGCTGCTTGTTAGATTCAGACAACAACCATTTGATTTAGCAATTATACAGGTATATGCACCAACAACAGATGGGACAAATGAGGATATAAACAAATTCAATGAAGAGCTTGAACAAGCAAAGAATAGATGCAAATCTCAAGATATTGTTATTGTCAAGGGAGATTTAAATGCTAAAGTAGGACAAGGTGCTGATGGAAATACCATAGGAAAATTTGGACTAGGGGAAAGAAATGGGTAGAATGGTGCAAGATGAATAATCAGGTCATTACTTTAAAAATGATCCAAGACGCTTATGGACCTGGAAAAGTCCAGGTGATAACACCAGAAATCAAATAGACTTTATCACTGTAAACCAAAGATTTAGAAACTCAGTGACTCAATGCAAAACATATCCAGGTGCAGACTGTAATAGTGACCATAACCCAGTAATATGTCATGTAAAAGTAAAACTTAAAAACTAAAGAAGCAAAAACCTGAACAATCCCTTGACTACTCACAATTAATTAAAGAAGAAAACTTAAGACAAAATTTACAATTGAAGTGAGGAATAGATTTCAAAGTCTAGAAATAGAATCTGTTGAAGATGATAGCAATCATGTAGAAATGAAGTTTAACTCTCTCAAGGATGCCTTGGTGGAATCAGCAAAGTCAGTGATTCCTAAAAAAGAAAGAAAACAAAGAATAAATGGATGACAGATGAAATCAAAAATCTAATGGAAGAAAGCAATTCCTATAGAATATAAGTCCTTAGATAAAAAAGTTAAAAGCTTATGTCAAAAAGCCAAAGAAGAATGGTTAAACCAGGAAAGTGAGCAAATAGAAAGAGTCCCTTTTACTGATCCAAAAAAGTTACATCAACAAATCCAGAATATCACTGGTAAAAAGCTCCTCTGTTTTTCAGGTGGATGTTTGAAAACAAAGGACAGTACCACTATCATGGAAAAAGATGAGATTATGAACAGATGAACTGAGTATATTCAGGAATTGTTTGAAGACGATTCAGGCAAAAAACCAGAAATTAAGAAGAACATTGAAGGTCCAAGTATTTTAAAATCTGAAGTTCGTAATGCAATAAATAAGATGAAGAAAGAAAAGGCAGCAGGTCCTGAAGAATTAGTAATAGAACAAATTATCACTCTGAAGATTATGGAATTGAAAAATTTACAGATTTAATCAATGACATTTATGAGACTGGAATAATACGAGAAGAGATGAAAAAATCAGTATTTATCACTCTTCCTAAGAAACCTGGAGCAATAGAATGTGATTTACATAGGACGATAAGTCATATCACCAAGATATTTCTAAGAATTTTGATGACAAGAGCTAGAAGTAAAATACAAGCTGAAATAGGTAAATTACAATGTGGTTTTGTGAAAGACAAAGGTACAAGAAAAGCAATATTGATGTTAAGGATACTATCAGAATGAGCTATTTAGGTGCAAAAAGATTTGCTCGACTACACAAAAGCATTTGATAAAGTGAAGCACAATAAGTTATTTGAAATATTACAGGAAACTCTAGATCTAGATTCGAAAGACCTCCGCCTAATCAGAAATCTGTACTGGGAACAAACTGCCACTGTAAGAATAGATGGAGAAGTGAGTCAGTTTACGAAAATCAAGAGAGGCATTAGACAAGGGTATGTTTTCTCCCCTGATTTGTTTAATGAGTACAGTGAAACAATATTACAAAAAATAAGAGACATCTTGGGAAGCAAAGTTGGCAAGGAAAACATCAATAATTTCAGATATGCAGATGACACTGTTAATTGCAAGTACGGAGAAAGAACTGCAAAACTTAATTGATATAGTTGTTGAAGAAAGTGCAAAAATGGGTCTATCTATCAATTGCAAAAAGACAATGTATGGTGATATCCAAAAAGGAGAATCCTATCTGCAGGCTGAGAATAAACAGGGAAGGCATAAAACAAGTACGGAATTTTTGCTACTTAGGAATCTGGGTGAAATCAGATGGCAAGTGCCACATGGATATCAAAAGAAGAATAGGGATGGCAAAAGACACCATTACGAGAATGAAGTGTACACTGACCAACCCTAAACTAGGCATGACAACCTGCCTCAGAGTACTGAAATGGTATGTTCATCCAGTTATGTTATATGATTCAGAATGGTAGACAATATCTAGTAATATGAGGAAACGAATTGAAGCAACAGAGGTGTGGTTTTTGAGGAGGATGCAAAGAATACCATGGACAAAACAAATATCTAACGAGGATGTCATGAACAGAGCAAACAAAAAGAAATAATGTATGAGATAATGAAAAGGCAATGTAACTTCATTGGACAAGTGATTAGGAATGAGGAGTTAGAATGCATGGTAATTATGGGAAAAATTTAAGGGAAAAAAGCAAGAGGAAGGCAAAGACAAATGATGATGAAGACAGCAGCCAGAGAACTAGAAATGAATACCAATGAATTGATCCACTGGACCCGAAACAGGAGTGCGTGGGCCAGGGCAGTCAAAGCTCAAACTGGGCACGGCACCTGATGGTGATGATGATGTACCACAAACAAGCAAGCTGCAATCAAATGCCAATGTGGTGGCCACAGTGTTCTTGGGAAAAGGATCGGAGCTTCCTGCTTGTGGTTCATGTCCATGGTGAAAATATACTTTCCTTTTATTGTTGTTTAATGCTGACAAATTGTAAATATTTCAATGACACAAGGAAGTCTGCAGATGCTGGACATCTGAAGCAACGCTCACAAAATGCTGGAGGAGCTCAGCAGGTCAGGCAGCATCTGTGGAAGTGAATAAGCAGTTGACATTTTGGCCTGAGACCCTTCTTCAGGACTAAGAAGTAATGGGGAAGATATCAGAATAAAAAGATGGGGGGAGGGGAAGAAGGCCAGCTAGAAGGTGATAGGTGAAGCCAGGTGGGTCGGAAAGGTCAAGGTCAAGGTCTGGAGAGGAAGGAATCTGATAGGAGAGGAGAGTGGACCATCGGAGAAAGGGAAGGAGGAGCGGGGCCATGAGGTGAAAGGCTAGAGTGGGGAATAGAAGAAGAGGAGAGGGGAGGAAAAAAATTACTAGAAGGAGGCTACCTAAACAGAATATAAGGTGTTGCTCCTCCACCCTGAGGATTCCTCATCTTGGTACAAGAGGACGGCGTGGGCCGACATGTCCTCCTATGAACACTATGAACAGACAGGACCACCAGATGAAGATCAATGCAAACAGAACATCGAGACAACCCAGACTCTGCCAGTGGGCCCAGCTGCTCCACAGATATCAGCTAACAGATAGGCACACACCCACAATGTCTGCAGGGTGACTGCATTGCCCAAGTGCCACAGTACTACTGATGGAGTATCAAACACAAGCAACTTGTGTGTTTGGTTTCATACTTGTACAGATGCCAACTCTTTACTACCTTGCAGGAGTTTTAAGCTACAAGCCTGCTTTCTTGTAGCTTGTTTGATGAGTGCACAGCAGACATTCAGGTTTAATCTACTGGGCTAACAGCAAGTGGCAAGTTCACAAATAGGTCAACAGATACTTTATGTTGGAGCTCCCTCATTCAGCATACCAGTCATTTCCTCTAGGGCTGGTGCAACAGTTTGTATTAACAACCAACATTTATTCTTAATCCAAAGTTCAAAGTAAGTTTATTGTCACAGTAGCTGTGTGTCACCATATACTTCCCTGAGATTCATTTTCATGCAGGCATTCACAGTAGAACAAAGAGGTACAATAGAATTAGTGAAAACCTACACACAAAGGTTGACGAACAACTCATGTGCAAAAGAAGACAAACTGTTCAAATGTAAAAAAGAGGTAAATAAATAATATTAAGGACGTGATCCCCCCCCACCTTAAATTCTTCCATATACCTGTCTAGTAGTCTCTTAAACTTCACTAGTGTATCTGCTTCCACTACTGACTCAGGCAGTGCATTCCACACACCAACCACTCTCTGAGTGAAAAATCTTCCTCTAATATCCCCCTTGAACTTCCCTCCCCTTACCTTAAAGCCATGTCCTCTTGTACTGAGCAGTGGTGCCCTGGGGAAGAGGCGCTGGCTGTCCACTCTATCTATTCCTCTTAATATCTTGTATATCTCTATCATGTCTCCTCTCATCCTCCTTCTCTCCAGAGAGTAAAGCCCTAGCTCCCTTAATCTCTGATCATAATGCATACTCTCCAAACCAGGCAGCATCCTGGTAAATCTCCTCTGTACCCTTTCCAATGCTTCCACATCCTTCCTATAGTGAGGCGACTAGAACTGGACACAGTACTCCAAGTGTAGCCTAACCAGAGTTTTATAGATCTGCATCATTACCACGCGACTCTTAAACTCTATCCCTCGACTTATGAAAGCTAACACTCCATAAGCTTTCTTAACTACCCTATCAACCTGTGAGGCAACTTTCAGGGATCTATGGACATGTACCCCAGATCCCTCTGCTCCTCCACACTACCAAGTATCCTGCCATTTACTTTATACTCTGCCTTGGAGTTTGTCCTTCCAAAGTGTACCACCTCACACTTCTCTGGGTTGAACTCCATCTGCCACTTCTCAGCCCACTTCTGCATCCTATCAATGTCTCTCTGCAATCTTCAACAATCCTCTACACTATCCACAACACCACCAACCTTTGTGTCATCTGCAAACTTGCCAACCCACCCTTCTACCCCCACATCCAGGTCGTTAACAAAAATCACGAAAAGTAGAGGTCCCAGAACAGATCCTTGTGGGACACCACTAGTCACAACCCTCCAATCTGAATGTACTCCCTCCACCACAACCCTCTGCCTTCTGCAGGCAAGCCAATTCTGAATCCACCTGGCCAAACTTCCCTGGATCCCATGCCTTCTGACTTTCTGAATAAGCCTACAGTGCGGAACCTTGTCAAATGCCTTACTAAAATCCATGTAGGTCACATCCACTGCACTACCCTCATCTATATGCCTGGTCACCTCCTGGAACTCTATCAGGCTTGTTAGACACAATCTGCCCTTCACAAAGCCATGCTGACAGTCCCTGATCAGACCATGATTCTCTAAATGCCCATAGATTCTATCTCTAAGAATCTTTTCCAACAGCTTTCCCACCACAGACATAAGGCTCACTGGTCTATAATTACCCAAACTAACTCTACTACCTTTCTTGGACAAGGCGACAACATTCACCTCCCTCCAATTCTCCGATACCATTCCCATGGACAATGAGGACATAAAGACCCTAGCCAGAGGCTCAGAAATCTCTTCCCTCACCTCGTGGAGCAGCCTGGGGAATGTTCTGTCAGGTCCCAGGGACTTATCCATCCTAATGTATTTTAACAACTCCAACACCTCCTCTCCCTTAATATTTACATGCTCCAGAACATCAACCTCACTTATATTGTTCTCACCGTCATCAAGTTCCCTCTCATTGATGAATACCAAACAGAAGTATTCATTGAGGACCTTCCACAGCCTCCAGGCACATCTTCCCGCCTTTATCTCTAATCGGTCCTACCTTCACTCCTGTCATCCTTTTGTTCTTCACATAATTGAAGAATGCCTTGGGGTTTTCCTTTACCCTACTCGCCAAGGCCTTCTCATGTCCCCTTCTTTCTCTCCTCAGCCCCTTCTTAAGCTCCTTTCTTGCTACCCTATATTCCTGAATATATGCATCTGATCCTTGCTTCCCAAACCTCATGTATGCTGCCTTCTTCCACCTGACTAGATTTTCCACCTCACTTGTCACCCATGGTTCTTTCACCCTACCATTCTTTATCTTCCTCACTGGGACAAATTTAACCCTAACATCATGCAAGAGATCCCTAAATATTGACCCCGTGTCCATAGTACAATTCCCTGTAAAAAACATCATCCCAATTCACACCCTCAAGTTCTAGCCTTATAGCCTCATAATTTGCCCTTCCCCAATTAAAAATTCTCCTTTCCTCTCTGATTCTATCCTTTTCCATGATAATGCTAAAGGCCAGGGAGCAGTGGTCACTGTCCCCCAGATGCTCACCCACTGAGAGATCTGTTACCTGACCCGATTTGGTACCTAATACTAGATCTAGTATGGCATTTTCCCTAGTCAGCCTGTCAATATACTGTGACAGGAATCTGTCCTGGACACACTTAACAAACTCTGTCCCATCTAAACCATTGGAACTAATCAGGTACCAATCAATATTAGGGAAGTTAAAGTCACTCATGATAACAACCCTGTTGTTTTTGCACTTTTCGAAGATTTGCCTCCCAGTCTGCTCCTCGGTATCCCTGCAGCTACAGAGAGTGTGGGTAAACCACCTCTCTCTATTCTGTTTGTTCTCTTTCCTTTTCAGAAACCTATCCAAAAATTCCTTTAAATGTTAAAATTGAATTGTTTCTACTACCCTCTTCAGGCACTCAAATCCATATAATAGGTACTTTCTTGGTAGTCAAATACTCATCTGCCCCTCTTTGTTTTAGTGGGAAGAATCTCTTCATAGTTAACTTTGAAGATGAAATCTCCAGATAAACTTTATTTGTTCTAAGAAGAACAATCCCAGTTTTTGTAGTCTCTGCATAGAACCACACCTTCATCTACTGCATCATTCCAGGGCATATCCATGCGGTCTCTGAAGAACCACGGAATACTTTTTAAAATGTGGTGTCCAAAACTGGCGACACTGCTCCATCTGAACATGAACTTATAAAGTCTTAACATGCCGTTTTTGCTACACTGATGTTGCTTTACACTATAGTAATTTAAGTCAATCTGCAATGTTCATCTTCAAGAGAGATAGCATGGGGACGAGACAAGGATATTTAGCCTCTGGAGCTTGCAGTCAAACACCACTCAGCTGTTTCTTACTCTTGTATCTCTTATTACGTTTGGCTATCAGCAATCCATCAATGTTAGTTTTAAGATTAACATATTGGGAAGTGTTTGCAAACTGGATTTATTCTGTCATCTAGAGTCAGGTCCAGAGCCTTGGATATAGGATAATCTTGCATTTAACGATGAACAAGTGTTTAGTCAAAAGTAAAAGAAAGTGACATACTTGGACAGCATCCAGGGCTATTAGTACAAGTTACAAGTGTCTTTTCAGTCTCTGCTTTGATTCAGTGTTAGCTCAGCTTATGTCAGTGAGAGGGTTTCAAAGATTATCAAAGTATATCAAAATTTATTATCAAAGTATACAACCCTGAGATTTGTCCTCCCGCAGACAGCCATGAAACAAAGAAAACCATGGAATCCTTTCAAAGAAAAACATCAAACACCCGATGCACAAACAAAATCATGCAAATGGCAAAAACAGAGCAAAAACCACAGTGTCTAAGTAATCAACCCATAAGGCTATCAAATGCATCCAGGCATATCCAGTACAGTTCAGTTCAATCTACACCATATTATTCGTCATCTGCTGGCTGCCCAATCAAAATTGCACAGAAGAGCAACAAAGAAAGAAACAACCAGAGAGCAGAAACACATCACAACATGAAATACAGAGTCCAATCCACAAACCACGTTGAGCAAACCTTGCTCAAGACCCAGGTGTCCTGCACCATCCAGCGGCAGCTTCGAGCGAGACGCCATTCGTACGCAAATTCAATTCCCATTCCGGAGACTTGGGTGTCTAATTAAAGTGCAGTGCCAAGGATATGAAGAATGAAAACAGAAGATGAGTGAGATACTCAGCAGATCAAGCAGCATCTGTGGAAAGAGAAACTTGGTGAACATCGCAGGTTGAAGACCTTTCGTTAGTTCTGGGACAAAACAAGTTAGTTCTGAGGATGGGAAAGGGTGGACAGGATAAAGAGGGAAATATTGGAGGTAGGGAAATGTCAGAGACATTGAATTGACAGCAAGTTACTAAGTGATACGAGACATAGAATAGGGATATTAGGAAGACACTGAAATCAGCAGGAATGTTACTGGTGGGGTCCAAAAGGTTGTGGATGCAAACTATTCATCACTAATAAATCATGTAGATTCCAGGAATTCACCATTTTTGTTGGCTTTTCCCACTTCTGAGAAATGTATTTCTTCTGCATCAAAACCCTTCCTCTACTTTAAGAACATTGAATCAAACATATTTAAACAGTTAAACAAATGGGGCAAACTGTGGGAAGTATATTTTAATACAATCAGAAGTCAAGATTTCACTTTGAAGTGAAGAAGAATGCTATGTGTCTGGCTTAGAAATTTGACTGCATCACTTTCTCAACATTAAAATGATCTCTGGCAATTCCTTAACAATGTTATTTAGAGCCAGCTCTAAAAGAGTGACAGTGGCCTCACTTAAGTAATCCTTTGTTTTACAAACAGTGGGTCAAATTTCTTGTGGCAGTACTACGTCATCTCACAGATTTAGCTTTGCGAAGAAACCCTGAAAGTGCCACACAAGTGTAGAACCTGCATTCTTCCTGTGGGGAGTGTTGGCAAGCCAGGATAATGGGAGGATGGGGAGACACAGACGTCACAGCGAGGCAAAGGAGCCTGTGGAGACAACTGAAGAACAGTGCGCTCAGCAGGCAGCTTCCTTGTGTGATCTTATGACAGAGAATGCAATGCAGTTTACTGGAACTGACATAATTTCAAGAAATACATTATTTTCTGTCATGCCATAATTTTATGTCACAGAGGATTGTATTAATTCCAGGCAAGTATTTACTCCAAGTTAATCCCACTTCCCAATTCACAGATCTGCAAGATAATGGCTCTTCAACCATTCATCCAGGTGTTTTTTAATTTGTGGCGAGGCTTTCTGCCTCTGATGCTCCTCCAAGCAATGAATTCCACACCCCATCACTTATTCGGTGAAGTAATTTGTTTTCTCAGCTCCCCACCAGTCCTTCTACACATTCGCAAATCTCTGGTCCAAATGCTGATACACTTGTTGAAACAAATATGCTTATAAACTGCTTACCCTACACAGCCTTTGACCTAGACTCATACAGCACTGAAACTGGTTCTTCGGTCACGGTGTCTGTACTGATCATTGACCAACCATTTAGACTAATCGTCTGCTAATCCTAATTTTTATTGTCCCTGCCTTCACGTACATGAAACTAGGATGTTGTGGTCACTTGGGCAGGAATGGCTGCTGGATGTTCTGAGGTTTAGATGTTTCAAAAGGGACAGGGAGGCAGGTAAAAGAGGGGGAGGAATGGGGTAGTATTACAGCTGCAGAAAGGGAAGACATTGTGGAAGGATTGTCTGCTGGGGTGGAAGTCAGAAATCAGCCTGATGGGAGTATTCCACAGCTTCTTCAGCAGCAGCAGAGACACTGAGGAGCAGACTGGGAGGTAGACTTTTGGAAAGGTGCAAAAATAACAGGATTATTCTTATAGGTGACTTCAAATTCCCTAATATTGATTGACACTTCTTTAGTGCAAAAGGTTTTGATGGGGCAGAATTTGTTAGATGTGTCCAGGAAGGATTCCTGACACACTATGTGGACAGTCCAACCAGAGAGGCTATACTAGATCTAGTCCTAGGCGCTGAACCTGATCAAGTGACAAACATCTCAATGGGTGAACATTTAAGAGACAGTGATGACAACTCCCTGATCTTTACCGTAACCTTGGAGAAGGATAGGAGCAGACAGTGTGGGAAAATATGTAACCGGGGAAAGGCAAATTATGATGCTATTAGATAGGAACTTGGGAGTGTAAATTGGGAACAAATATACTCAGGGAAATGTACAATGGACATGTGGATGTTGTTAGGGAGTACTTGCTTGGGGTTCTAGATAGGCTTTTTTCCATTGAAGCAGGGAAAAGATAGCAGGGTCAAAGAACCGTGGAGGACAAGAGAAGTGAATCATCGAGTCAAGAGAAAGAAGGAAGTGTACTTACATTTTAGCAAACAAGGATCGGGCAGTGCTCTTGAGAGTTTTAAGGTACTCTGGAAGCATTTTATGAAGGGACTTTCAGTATAAGGCCCAGAAGGTGACTCAAGAAGGCCTTGACAAGAAGGATTAAGGAAAACCCCAAGGTGTTGTACACATATGTGAAGAACAAGTAGATGACTAGAGTAAGGGTAGAACCAACCAGGGATAAAAGAAGAACATTTGCTTGGAGTCTTTGCTCCAGTGAGGTAGGTCAGTGTAGAGCAGGCTGATTTGCTGGAACAGGTTGACATTAGGAAGAGGATGTGCTTGAACTTTTGAGAAACATTAGGATAGATAAAACCAACAGGGTAAGACAAAACATGTCCCAGGCTATAATGGGAAGTGACTGCTGTGCATTTGGCAATGATCCTCACTGGCCAGAGGAGTAGGAAGGTTGCAGGGTAGCAAATATTATTCCTTTGTTCAAGAAAGATAATAGGGATAATTCTGGGAATTATAGACCACTGAGTCTTACATTTGTGGTGGGCAAATGATTGGAGAGGATTCTTTAAGAGAGGATTTATGAGCATTTGGAGAAGCATAGTCTGATTAGGGATGGTCAGCATGGCTTTGGGAAGGGTAGGTCATGCCTCATGAGTCTGATTAAATTCTTTGAGGAAGTGATAAAACAAATTGATGAAGGTAGAGCAGGGGATGTGGTTCGTTTGGATTTTATTAAGGCATTTGACAAGATTCCCCACAGTAGGCCATTCAGAAAGTAGAAAGGCATAGGATCCAGGGAAACCTGGGTACGTGAATTCAGAATAGGCTTGCCCACAGATGGTAGTAGATGTAGCACATTCTTCTTGGAGGTTGGTGACTAGTGATGCTCTGCAGTGATCAGTTCTAGGACCCCTGATCTTTATACATAACTCGAATGAGAAAATGCAACGATCAGTTAGTAAGTTCTAGGACCCCTGATCAGTTCTAGGACCCCTGATCTTTATACATAACTCGAATGAGAAAATGCAATGATCAGTTAGTAAGTTCTAGGACCCCTGATCAGTTCTAGGACCCCTGATCTTTATACATAACTCGAATGAGAAAATGCAACGATCAGTTAGTAAGTTTGCAGACAACATGAAGGTTGGTGGAGTTGTGGATTGTGTAGAAGATTGTCATAGGTTACAATGGGACATTGATAGGATGCAAAGCTGGGCTGAGAAGTGGCAGATGGAGTTCAACCCAGCAAAGTGTGAGATGATTCACTTTGGAAGGTGAAACTTGATGGCAGAGTACAGGGTTATGGGCAAGCTGCTTAGCAGTGTGGAGGAACAGCGGGATCTTGGGATCGACGTCCATAGATCCCTTTAAGTTATTGTGCAGATTGATAGAGTGATTAAGAAGGCACATGGTGTGTTGGTCTTCATTTGTCGGGGAATTGAGTTCAAGAGCTGCGAGGTAATGTTCCAGCTCTATAAAACTCTGGTTAGACCTCACTCAGAGTATTGTGTTCAGCTACGGTTGCTTCATTATAGAAGTGATGTGGAAGCTTTAGAGAGGGTCCAGAGGAGATCTACCAGGATGCTGCCCAAGTTACAGAGCATGTCTTATGAGGAAAGGTTAAGTGAGATAGGACTTTTCTCTTTGGAGCAAAGGAGGTTGTGAGGTGACTTGATAGATGAGCATAAGATGATGAGAGGCATAGACAGAGTGGACAGCCAGTACCTTTTCCCCAGGGCAGAAATGGCCAATATGAGAGGGCATAATTTTAAGGTAACTGGAGGAAAGTATAGGGGCGTGGTGATATCATGGGTAGGTTTTTTACACAGTATGTTGAGGGCATGTTACATGCTACCAGAGATAGTGGTAGAGGCAGTTATATTCAGTTAAATGTTTGGCTGAAGGGCCTGTACCTGCTCTACTGTTCTATGTATGTTCTTACTTAATCTCCCCAGATTCTTCCACTCAACTACACACCAGGGCAAGTTCACTGTGGTTAATTAACCTCGAATGTATACCCCTTAATTAAATTTCATTTCCCCCTCCCCCTTTTTATGTAAGCAAAGGAACCTCAGCCTATCTTCATGATAATAACTCTCCTTCCTTGTCAGTTGTAAGCCAAAGGCAAAATCTCAGCGGGCCAGGCAGATCTGAAATTTCTTCTGCACCTCCTCTAGTGCCAGCATCTTCCTCCTGTGTTCTGAGGGGTGGTCACTCGGGATAGGGTTGCATTTTTGGCACATAGGTTATTTTATCGACATTTTCGTGCAGGTGAGAACAACTGGTGGGGTAGATTGGGAGGAATTCTCTTTACTGACTGGGCAGTCTAGCTGGTGGAATTAGACACAACTATTGCATGCAGGAGATATTTAGACAAGCACTTGAATAGGCAAAGTATCAGAAGTTGCAGATCTAATTAGGGCATAAAGATTAAGTGTAGGTAGACAAGGGAGGTGTCATGGACACAAGGGGCAAAGAGGCCCAAAGATTCTGTGACATAGGAAAAAGGGTGGGGGTGTGGTATTCGCAGATCTTTGAAGGATGATGTTAGGAAACACTGACTTGCAGAGGCGATAGAAGTTTGGAATTCCCCTCTGCAAGTCACATTTGATGTGACATAACTTGTTAATTTCAGTTCTGAGCCTGATAGTGTTTTGTTCACCAAAGACACTGTATCGGGTTATAGGGCGAAGACAGAAATTTAGAGATTAGCTGTGTCATTGAATGACAGTACAGGCATGAGGGGTTAAGTAGCTATTCTTGTTCTAAGCGGTAAGGGATTCACTAATGACAAAACAATAAGCTATCAACGCCGAATAATTGATTTATTTATCACTGTGGTTTCAGTGGCCTTGGAAATCTATGGGAGTTAATCTGATGTAGCATCTCTGCTACAATTTTGTTATGCATTGGCTGTTATGTTTCTGACACACATCAAGTTCCTTTTCTTTGATATGTCTTTGTGTGCTGGGGGGGATTCTGTAATACAGAGCTAATTCAAAACGCTGAACTCATCTCCACTCCATGCCATCTTGATCATCCCTTTTCACTGAAGCCTTCAGCAACTCAAGTTTAGGAGCTTCTTCTCTTTTGTCCTACATTGGCCTTGCTCATTAACCTTCTCCAGCACTACAGTTCTCGGTGAGCTTAGTATCTTCCAAACTCTGACAGCTTGTCAATCTTCTCCCCAGCACTGGATCTCTCTTCAGGTTCTTGGGTCTTGAGCTCTGGACATACCTCAGCCCACCATTTCCTGTTCCTCCTCTCAGCTGCTCCTTAAATGATACAACACTATTATGCAATTGAAAATTGACTTTACTTGAAGTGAAATGCGGTAACTACCATCATTGGGTCTCTGCCTCTGTCTCTTTCTATCTCTCTCTCATTATGGTTATTTATTTTATTTTTTATTGAGATACAGCCCTTTGAGCCACACCACCCAGCAAACCCCCGGTTTAGCCCTCGCCTAATCACAGGACAACTTCCAATGACCGATTAACCTACCAAGTGGTACATCTTTGGACTGTGGGAGGAAACTGGAGTGTCAGGAGGAAACCCATGTGGTCACGGGGAGAACGTACAAACTCCTTACAGGCAGCGGCAGGAATTGAACCCAGGTCGCATGTACACAAAGGCATCGAAAGAGTCCACGCGTATTCAGTTGGGTTCAATCCAGCTATCTCTTGCTGTCTGCAGAGTCAGAACTGGAGGCAGGCATGGGGCTAGCTCTATGGTCAGGGTTGGGGCTGGGAGCAAGGGTAAAAGTGGGTACAGGAAAAGGGGTATGTCTGGGGCAGGGTGTAGAGGGGGAGCGATGAGCCAGAAGTGGGTCAGGGCATGGTGGATGTAGAGATAGGAGCAGGGCAATAGTGGGTTCAGACCAAGAAAGGAATGAGGGGAAGGGCAGATGGATCAGTTGGGGAAGGTTTGGAGTGCGACTGGTATAGGAGTAAGGCAGGAAGCGGGGCAGGGCCCATCCCTTCAAAGTGAACCCTTCCCCAGCACAGACGGATCCAGATGGAATGCGGCTGCTACCTGCCTGTTCCTGTTGATGGGAAGCAATGGTAAGCTGGAATAATAACATCAGAACCAGAGATCTACCATCTAATGATATCACGCAGCCCTGCCCCACAATCTGTTACCAGATGGGGAACACTATATTAATTTAGTATTTAGCACTGAGTTGTGCTGTGCTTGAAGCCGCTTCCAAAGCTTCATGTTTGTTATGATGCGGTCCTCACTCAGGAGTTTGACAGGATGTCAGCAAAGACACTCCTGAATTTCTGCAGGTGTACCAGAGAGAGCATTCTGACTGGCTGCATCACCGTCTGGAATGGTTCTGCACAGGATCGACGTAAGCTGCAGAATTGTAAACACAGTGATCTCCATCATGGGCACTGGCCTCCCCAGCATCCAGGACATCTTCAAGGAGCAATGCCTCAAAAAGGTGGCATCCATCATTAAGGACCCCAAGGACCTGCCCTTTTCTCATTGCTACCATCAGGGAGGAGGTACAGGAGCATGAAGGTACACACTCAGTGAATCCAGAATAGCTTCTCCCCTCTACCATCTATTTTTAAATGGACATTGAACCTACAAACACCACATCAGTAATTTTTTTGCACCACTGACTTAATTGAACATTTTAATATACAGTATACAATTGTATATATACATTATAGACTTCTTACTGCAATTCCGCTTTTATCGTGATTTGCAATGTACAGTATATGTTGTGAAATTTGTTAACTTTACAGCCACAGTACAATCAAATATATGATACATAAACATAGAGAAAAAACAGAATTACAGTAAGTATATATATGTCTATTAAATATTTACGTTAATGTAAATAGTAAAAGAAAAAACAATTTAAAAAGTAGTGAGGTAGTGTTCATGGGTTAACTGTCCATTTAGAAACTGGATGGCAGAGTGGAAGAAGCTGTTCCTGAATTGTTGAGTGTGTGCCTTCAGGCTTCTGTACCTCTTTCCTGATGATAACAATGAGAAGAGGCCATGTCCTGGGTGGTGAGGGTCCTTAATGATGGATGCTGCATTCCTAAGGCACCATTCTTTGAAAAGGTCCTGGATGCTGGGGAGGCCAATACTCCTAATGGAGCTGACTAACCTTTCAAGTTTCTGCAACTTACTTCGGTCTTTTGCAATAGCCCTCCGTACCAGATGGTGATGCAGCCAGTCAGGATGCTCTCCACGGTACATCTGCAGAGGTTTTCAAGTGTTTTGCTTGACAAACCAAATTTGTTACAGAACAAATAATGTTGAGTGAGTGGTTTTTAGGAATGGTCTTTGCATTTGAGTGTTATCATTAAAAATCAGTATGAACGTAAGAAACCAGGAAAACTAATGCAATACATTAACACAGGGCAAAATAACTTAAAATAAAGGAAAGACAAGATGGTAATTTATATAGCTATTTTGACAGGTCTTCGTTTTAATATGATACATCATTCTTACCACTTCCATATTACCATTTTGTTACTGAATTTTATTATTGGGGTTTAACTCTTACTCTACTAACGCAAATGAAATGAGCATAGAGTTAACCCTTACATACCATTCATATTCAATACCTTCACAGTATGGTCCAGGTCAATTTTGACCAGCCCAAGAATCCCCTCATAACAAGTGTCTATACCAAGTTTTGAATCACAGATCTGTTTAGAATGTATAAATAGCCTATCTGACATCAATAAATGGGTGATTAATCCTTAATTAATGTTTCAGAGATCTAAAATCTATTTCAATAGATACAGGTCAAATTTGACCCGGAACAGCCTCAACGTACAAAAATTTGTAGCACCTGTACAAAAGCATAAACTTTCAAAATATTTCAATTTTTGTGCATTTTGGGTCGCTTTAGGAAAAGTCATCAAATTTCAGCTAAAAATATGGCATTTAGGGTGTTTCTATTGCTGTCAAATGTCAAAACAGGTCAAGTTTGACCCGAACAGTATGTAAGGGTTAAATAACCCATGTTCTCTCTGTCAACCCGTCACTTGCTTTGATTTCAACTGGCTGGTGCAATGCTTTAAGAACCAAGCTTTGAGATATGACTGGGGCTTATCATGTATTTTATAATTTATAAACCACATGCTATGTAATTTATTTAAGTTTTAGTCACTTGAGACACTGATTCATTCATGTCTGCTAAATGAGAGCTTCCCTGTGTCAGAGTAAATGTCATCTTAAAAAGTAATGATACATTACAGGACAGAAAACAATCTTTATCTCATATAAACCACAATGATAGTTTCAAACAGCATTTTGTATATAGAGGTTAACTATCATGATAATCAGTAGAAGTACATAGTTCATCTCCTATTGCGTGGGTTTCCTCTGGATGGTCTGGTATTTCCCCACCCTCAAAGATGTGTAGGTGGAAGTTAATTGGATGCTGTAAATTGCTAGAATCTGGGGAAAGTTGGGGGGAATTTAGATTATAAGACCTTAAGATATAGGAGCAGAATTAGGCCATTCAGCCCATTGAGTCTGCTCCACCATTCCATCATGGCCAATCCTGGATACCACTCAGCCCCATACACCTGCCTTATCCTTTGACTCCTTGACTGATCAGGAAACTATCAACTTACACTTTAAATATACCCATGGCCTTGGCCTTCACCACAGTCTGACACAGAGCATTCCACAGATTCACTATTCTCTGGCTAAAAAAATTCTATTCACCATTGCTCTAAAAGGTTGCCCCTCAGTTTTGAGGATGTGCCTTCTAGTTCTGGATACTCCCACCAGAGGAGATATCCTCTCCACATCCACCCTATCTAGTCCTTTCAACATTTGGTAGGTTTCAGTGAGATCCCCGCACATTCTTCTAAATTCCAGTGAGTACAGGCCCAAAGCTGCCAAACACTTCTCATAGGTCAACCATTTCATTCCCAGAATCATCCTTGTGAACCTCCTCTGGACTCTCTCCAATGACACCACATCCTTTTTGAGACATGGAGCCCAAAACTGTTGACAATACTCCAAGTGGAATACCACTAGTAGTGGCAGCCAACCAGAAAAGGCCCCATTTATTCCCACTCACTGCCTCCTGCCTGTCAGTCATTTCTCTATCCATGTTAGTATCTTTCCTGTAATGCCATACTATTTTACCTTGTAAAGCAGCCTCATGTGTGGCAACTTATCAAATGCCTTCTGAAAGTCCAGGTAAATGACATCCACTGCTTCTCCTTTGTCCACCCTGCTTGTTATTTTCTTGCAGAATTCCAACAGATTTATCAGGCAATATTTTCCTTCATAGAAACCATGCTGACTGTGACTTATTTTATCATTAGTCTCCAACTACCCTGAAACTTCATCCTTAATAATAGACTTAGCGCTTTCCCAACCACTGAGGTTAGGCTAACTGACATATAATTTCCTCTCTTTTGTCTTCCTCCCTTCTTAAAGAGTGGAGTGACATTTGCAATCTTCCCCAGGACTGTGTCAGAATCAAGTGCTTCTTGAAAGATCATGACCAATGCATCCTTTATCTCTTCAGCAACCTCTCTCAGAACTCTGGGGTGTAGTTCATCTGACGCAAGTGACTTATCCACCTTAAGACCTTTGAGTTTGCCTAACACTTTTTCCTTTGTACTAGCAATGGTACTCATTCCTGCTCCTTGACACTCATGGACATTTGAATTTGTGGGGAATAAAGTGTGATTAGAGTTGGATTGGAGTAAATAGGTGGTTCAAAGTATAAAGTACATTTATTATCAAAGTATATAAGCATTATACCACCTTGCGATTCATCTTCTTACAGACAGCCACAAAACAAAGAAACCAAAAGAACACATTAAAAAGAAGACCATCAAGCTCTCATTATGCAAATAAAACAACATTGCAATGGTCAATGACTGTTTTAAGGTCAGGCCTCTTTCTGATAGTAGCCTTTTTTGAGCGCTTTGACTATGCATGCCATATACAAGCCACCCCTTAGTACATCAGAAAGTCCATCTCTAATGTCACAGTATTAGGAAAGTTTGTGCAGTTCTGTAATGTATTCAGAAAAGCTTTCATACTTTGACTGGTTCCTTTTATGAAATCCAAATCTCTCAGCTATTACTAGCGATTCTGACCTCAAGTGATTTTGCAAAATTGCAACAATTTCATCGAATGGCTTGCTTGCTGGACTTTCAGGAGTCACTAAGTTGTGTAAGAGACTATACATTCTAGCACCCATTAAGTTAAGAAGCGTGGAGACTTTCTTTAGCATTACAATGCAGTTCAACCCTCTTGATATGATTCCCAGTCCTCATTAGCAGTATCAAATTTGTCAGTTTTCCTGACTAAGGCCACTGTCACATTATTCTTACGCTAGCTTTGCTAGTTGTGCATCCCTCACTGTGTACCAAGCACTGTTACTCACAAGCCCTTTTCTAGTATCAGTGACCGCTTTTTTATCACCATACTGGTTCAGCTCACTCTTTCCCCTTGCTGCCTCTCTCCCTTCCTCCAAATTCCATCGTCTCACAACCATCGGTGCAGTTGGTGATACTCGCTGACATTCAGGTTCGTACACATCACCGTTTGGTTGCATCTGTACAACTGCATATCGAATAAGTAAAGGCACACACTTAGAGGTGAGGTTAATGTGTATATTCACTCTGCAGAGAGAGAAACAAGTCAATATGCATGTGTAAGTTATCAGTCAATATTTAGTGCTAAGGGGAGCCATTGCGCTAAAAGAAATAGATCTATACTTTCAGTAATTTTGTCAACTGGAAGATAAAAGCTTTGTACACGGGTAGATCAACTTTCACTGGTATCCTGATGCGCTATGGTCTGAAGGACCCTTCCTGTTCCCACACTACTGCACCGGCTTGCTTTTATCTATCAATGCCATTCCGTACAGTGTCCGCAATAACACCTTAATAGGCCTCCTCCTCCTCTCCAGCACCTTAATGGAGGTTGGTGGACACAAGCAAATGCTGTTGAAGCCCATTCACCTGTAGCACCTGATGACAGGGGGCACAAAAGGCAGAGCAAGGGAACCGTACTTCACTTTATTACTTTATTGTCACCAATTGATACTAGAGTGTACAATCATCACAGCATTATTTGATTCTGCGCTTCGTGCTCCCTGAAGTACAAATTGATAGTAAATATAATAAAAATTTAAATTATAGATTATAAATAAAAAATAGAAAAGGGAAAGTAAGGTAGTGCAAGTCAGGTCTGGATATTTGGAAGGTACGGCTCAGATCCGGGTCAGGATCCGTTCAGCAGTCTTATCACAGTTGGAGAGAAGCTGTTCCCAAATCTGGCCGTACGAATCTTCAAGCTCCTGAACCTTCTCCAGGAGGGAAGAGAGTCAAAAAGTGTGTTAGCCGGGTGGGTCGTGTCCTTGATTATCCTGCCAGCACTGCTCCGACAGCGTACGGTGTGAAGTGAGTCCAAGGATGGAAGATTGGTCTGTGTGATGTGCAGGGCTATGTTCACGATCTTCTGCAGCTTCTTCCGGTCCTGGACAGGACAACTTCCATACCAGGTTGTGATGCACCCTAAAGAATGCTTTCTACAGTGCATCTATAAATAGTGAGGGTTTTAGGGGACAGGCCAAATGTCTTCAGCTTTCTCAGCTTATGTCAGCAAACAAGAACTTAATACAGAAAGAAGCCTGGGAGGGTTTAGAAATCAAGAGTAAAATAGACAGGGAAATAAGGAAAGCAAAGAGAAGCCATGAAAGATAAGTATTTTTGACAAGACAAGACAGAAGCATTTTATATGTAAACAATGAGCAAAGAAATTACAGGACATATTAGGGACCAACAAGGCGATCCATTGTAATTCACCAGCTAACAGTAAATGGAGATGCTGCTGGATGAACTTTGGCTTATACAGGAGAATGAGGAGGTGATAGATGGGAGTTACAGGGAGGTAGTCACTCCTAAGTTGCAAGAGGCACCTGGATGGTATGTTGCCTCCTGGTACAGGGTCAGGGATGTTTTGGACCAGGTTCACAGCATTCTCAAGAGGGAGGGTGAACAGCTGGAAGTTGTGGTACCTATTGGTACTGGTGACCTAGGAATGAAAAGGGATGAGGTCCTAAAGAGAGAATATAGAGAGTTGGGTAGGAAGCTGAAAAGCTGGAAGTGTAAATAGACTCTGATGGAAGTTATACGCAGATTTCTGAACAGTAGCCAAAATGTGACATACAACTTACAACAGGAAATAGAAAAGGCATGTAAAAACGCCAATGTTATAAACACGGTAGAGATTTCAATATACAAGAATATTGGGAAAATTATGTTGGTGCAGAATCCTAGGAGGAGGAATTTGTGGAATGATTATTAGATGGCTTTTTGGAGCAGCCTGTGGTTGAGCCAACTAGGGAAAAAGCAATTCCAGATTGAGTATTGTGCAGTGAACCTGATTTGATTAGAGAGCTTTAGGTAAAGGGACCCGTATGAGGCAGTGAACATGATATGATAGAATTTACTCTGCATTTTGAGAAGGAGAAGCTAAAATCAGATGTATGAGTTTTACAGTGGAGTAAGGGGAACTACAGAGGCATGAGGGAAGAGCTGGCCAAAGTGGATTGGAAGGGGACACCAGCTGGGGGTGACGTTAGAGAAGCAATTGCTGGAGTTTCTGGGAGAAATTCAGAAGGTGAAGGAAAGATACATCCCAAAGAAGAAGTATTCTGAAGTGGGGGGGGGGGGGTTGAGGTGACCGTAGGTGAGAAGGGAAGTCAAAGTCAGCATAACTTTGCATAACAGAGGTGAGAAGGAATTTCTTTAGCCAGAAGGTGGTGAATCTGTGGAATTCATTACCATGGATGGTTATGGAGGTCAAGTCATTGAATATATTTAAAGCAGAGGTTGATAGGTTCTTGGTTAGTCAGAGCGTCAAAGGTTACAGGGAGAAGGCAGGAGAACGGGGTTGAAAGGGATAATAAATCAGTTCTGATTGAATGGCAGAGCAGACTTGATGGGCTGAATGGCCTAATTCTGCTCCTATTTCGTATGGTCTGATTGTCTTTACAAAAAACTGTATGGCATTGGTGATGCATTTGGGGAGGAGATGTGTGAAGCATTGGCCTGGAGAAGCACAGCTAAAGGAGGAAGTGTTATGGAGTTTTGGATCTTTGAAAGTGGATGGATCAGAAAGCACGGGCAATATGTGTTCCACGGTTTTAGAGAAAATCTGTAGAGACTCAGAACATCATTTTCCAAACTTTTCTGACTATAGGAGTGGTGCCAGAGGATGGAAGGACAGCTAATCTGGTACCGTTGATTAAAAAAGGAGGAAGGGATAAATCAAGTAATTATAGACCACTTAGTATAATTTCTGTGGTGGACCAATTGTTGGAAGCTATTCTAGGGATGGTATAAACCTTCATTTAGAAGGACAGTCAGCATATATTCATTAAAGGAAGGCCATAGTGATTTTTCATGATTAGAAGTTTGTTCTCAATGGCATCCAAGGTAGCTCAGTACTGAGTGCCTTGTCTGGCTTTTAAGTATATGGTATATGTTAATGATTAACATTTAAATGTAGGGAGCATGATAAAATTAGGCAGTATTTTTGAGGGGGAGGAGGAAAGCTTATGTCTGCCTGCTCAAAGAATTGAAAAATGCCAAATATAATTTAATTCAAGGAAGGGTGAGGTAACATGTTTGAGGAGGTGTAATAATAAAAAAGTGTAGGAGGATGTTAAGTGGAAATAATGAACAGGGGGCCCTGGAGTGTAGGGTTACAGATCTTGAAAAGTAGCAGGACAGTATAATGAGCTGATTAAAAGGCATATGGGATGAACATAGGACAGTACAGCACAGGAACAGGCCCTTCAGCCCAAAATACTGTGCCAAACCAGCTGAAAAGTAAATTAAAACCTGCCCAGAACAAATCCCTCCTACCGACACAGTGTCCAGGTCCTTATATCCATGTGCTTATTTAAACGTCTTCTAAAAGCCACTGATGGATTTGCTTCTACCTCTACACCGGGTGGTGCATTATAGGCGCCCACCACTCTCTGAGTAAAAACCTTACCCCGTTGAATCTACGCCCTCTCACCTTCAATGAATGGCTCTGGTATTAGACACTTCTACCCTGAGGAAAAGATACTCCCTGTCTACGCCTTTCCCTTATTTCTTTATTATGGGGCTTTGCCTATCAGAGCAACAGAGTGATGCTTGTGAGGCGGCAGCTTCAGTATTGTTCACGTGTCTGGTCGCTACTCGACGGGGGGGGGTGGGGGGGGAATGATTGTGTTGGAAAGGCTGCAGGAAATTTTAATGAGGTGTTGCCAGTTCTGAAATATCTTAGTTACAAGGAAAACTGTCAATAGGAGGCTAAGAAAAGATTTAATTGAGGTGTACAAAATTTATGAGGCGCCTAGAAAGGATAAATACAAAGTAGCTACTTCCCATACCAGAGGGGTCAATAACAATGGGAACTGTGAGGAGAGTTACAGGAGAGATTAGGAAACATCTTTCACCCAAAAAATGTAGAGATCTGAAATTCATCACCTGAAAGGATGGCCGAAGCATAAATGCCATTGCTTTTAATAAAATGCCTGAATGTGTACCTTGAGGAGATATGCCCTGGAGGGTTACAGACCTGGTCTTAGATGGTGGGATTAGGTCATGCACCTCTTTATTGATCAGCACTGGCAGGATTGCCAATTTGATGAGCAACTTCCATATACACCAAAACCATCTCTTCATGTTTGCACAGAGGTTTGGTTCCATATAAGTTGCCCCAGGAGCTGAGTTAGCTTCTTATTCCTTTATAGGACAATGGTTTGATTGTACTTGGTGTACCTTGAGCACTGGCTGCATATGTGAGAAGGAATGTACTGGCATTAGAGAAAGTCAGAGATATGAGAATGACCTGGGAATGAAGGGGTTAACATATGAGGAATATTTGATGATACTAAATCAGTACTCACTGGAATTTAAAAGAATAAGGGGGGTTTTCATTGAAGCCTGTCAAATATTGAAAGGCTTAGATAGAGTGGGCCTGGAGAGGATGTGTGACCAGAGTGCACAGCCTCAAAATAGAAGCACATCCATTTACAAGAGAGGTGAGAAGGAATTTATTTAGCCAGAAGGTGGTGAATCTATATAACTAATTGCTACAGACAGCCGTGGAGGCCAAGTCATCGGGTGGTTACTAAGGGCAACGAAGGTTATGGGGCGAAAGCAGGAAAATGAAGGCGAGAAGCCGAATAAATCCGCTATGATGGAATGGTAGAATAGATGCCACTGAATGGCCTAATTCTGTTCCTATAATTCATTTTCCTGTGGGCATACTCAGCAAATCTATAGAATAGTAACTATAACAGGATCAGTGAAAGATCAACCGGAGTGCAGAAGACAGCAAACTGTACAAACGCAAATATAAATAAACAGCAATAAATAACAAGAACATGAGATAACAAGATAGAGAGTCCTTAAAGTGAGTGGGAACATCTGAATGGATGGGCAAGTGAGTGTAATTATCCCCTTTTATTCAAGAGCCTGACGGTTGAGGGGTAGTAACTGTTCTTGAACCTGGTAGTGTGACTCCTGAGGCTCTTGTGCTTTCTGCCTTCTGTTGGAACATGCCTTCCTCTATACTTCTTTCATGCTTACTATTATCTATCCCTACCGTGACTCCATTGGATAGGAAAATGCATACTTTGTAGTGATATGAAAGTGACTGGTGTTTAGCAGGGACACAGCAGCTACATGGGTTATGTGTTCTCCCTTGTAAGTAAACTGCTACCACTTCTGATGTACATGCTTGGTGCCTTATGCATTTATAAAGATACTAACTATGTGACCGCGGATTGTTGTAACAGCAGTGCTGAATGTTCAGTGCATGTTAATTGACGTTGCATAAGTGTATCCAAAGCTCTTTAGGTTTGTGGAATATGAAAGCACAGAACAGCACAGTTTACTCCTTTGATATATTCTTTGTGTACTATCTATAAGGTCCTGATTCTGTTTAGCTGTTTGATTTTTTTCACACAAGGAAGACTTCTGCATGCACTTGAATGTTTAATTGCTTTGTGAATGGGGAACATCACAGAACTGGCGAGGCTTGATGGCAGCAGTCCATGCTTGTACAGTTTTAGCTGAACTGCTCACTCTTGAGGAACAAGATAGCACAGAAATTGCTGCCTGCTGCATCTTTGCATTTAAGAATGCCTGACCACGGAGCGAGATGCTGCTTCTCCTATTTGGAGCAGTGACCGTGGCCGGTGAACCGCAACATTGTAGTGACCCTCACACCACAACTTACAAAATTAAATTATGGACGGGGCTCTGTGGAGGCCGCTTGCGTGAGTGGGTGACTACTCCAAGGTCCGTGCGAGGACACACCTCCTCCAGCTCCACCACCACAACATCTGTACTGCTACCTTTCGTAACTTCAACTCACTCAAAGGAAGACAGAAGCGTCCCAAAGTGCAGGTCTTTCTTAGTGTTTACTTTAAGCCAGGTGCACACGTACCACATGATGATGTATGCAATCATGTATTTATACATATAACCTGTAAGAAATATTAAAAGAACAAGCAATATATATACAAGATTACTCAAATATTACTGAAATATTAAATACAAAACATTTGCACCCTTGCCTGCTCCTTCCAATCAACATCCCCTTTCCATCAAACACCCCAATCTGAATTATTCATATGGATCCCTAATTACAGTTTTTTGTGTGCTAAGTTGGAGTGAAAAATAGCCAGGGTTATGGTATTCATGTGAGAGTTTGGTGAAAACCAATTGCTTAATCCAAGTAATATAATCCAGTCCATTCCGAAGACAGCTGGCGCTGTTTCATAACACATGGCCATGAAACTGGAGGACTTCCTGCCCCAGTCAGGTAGAGTAGTCCCTTCAGCTATCCATTTCCTGGAACAGAGCATCTAGTGTGTGTGTGTGTGTGTGTGTGTGTGTGTGTGTGTGTGTGTGTGTGTGTGTGTGTGTGTGTGTGTGTGTGTGTGTGTGTGTGTGTGTGTGTGTGTGTGTGTGTGTGTGTGTGTGTGTGTGTGAGAGTTGCTAAGAAATGGGAGATTTTTGATGTGGCTACTAACCTTGGTCAAGGCCATGAGGTCATTGCAAGAATTGCATCCTGATCCTTGAACCCTACTTTCTTGGCCACATCCTCATAGGTTGCCTTGTCTCTGATCAAGAGGGTTTCATTGGGAAGAACCTCACTCCCCTCTCTAACTCTTTAAAAATACCTCAGGGGTTACAGCATCTGCTCCAGTTTCTGTTCTGCCATGGTTTGAATCAGTCTTCCAAGCTTATATCAAAGTCTCGGAACATAGTGCATTCCACTCAATGAAGTCTGTATCCCCAAGTACCTTTAACTTCAAAAGGCGCAGACACCCCTTCACTCAGCAGCATCTGGTGCACGAGGGTGAATGAGTGGTACTGGATCTGGATGAACATACACATGGAATGTGTGTATGAACCAGCTGTGGCCCACACCAGATGAAACTGACAAGGATTCCCTGTGCATCACAATTCTGAGTGTGATCAACATTCAAAGCTTTTACCTGCCAAAATGGGAAGGACTTAAAAAACATTTACCAAAATGGATTAGAACCTGCATTACAACAGGAATGGGAATCTTTGTTTGCAGTTCCTTCTGTGCCTTTGGCATTCCATGATTGTGCAACCTCCGCCAATCCAATAATGCATTTCGAACTCCAGCCATTTTACACTCTTGTCATGTACAACATTCTGCTTCCATGCACCGTGGTCTTTGTCTTCAGCTTATTGGACCCTGCCTTTCAGAACACCCTCTCCAATCCTTTCTGTTACCCTTGACCGCCTTCTTATTACTCACTCGCTCTAACATGTTACTGAGAATGAATCTGAGAGAACTTAGTTTCAAAGTACGTTTATTATCAAAGGATGTGTAAATTATACAACCTTGAGATTTGTCTGCTTACAGGCAGCCACAAGCAAGTAATCTGAAAGAAACCAATTAAAAAAATGGACCAACACCCAATGTGCGCAGAAAGGGGGAGAAAATCACAAATCATGCAAACAATAGATGTGAGCAACAACATTCTGATCCAAAGTGAGTCCTTAGGTACGAACCCTGGAGTAGTCCCAGGCTTTGGTATCAGTCCATCACATTAGCTGCCCGGAGCATGCAGCCAGGGCAGTCTTCATAGCCTCAGCGCCATGGAGAGAGGAGTGAACATCATGGGAGAGTGAGGAAATCAGCTCTTGCCTCTGATCCCGACGGCCTGTCTTTCCGGTATATTGTTTAAATTGTCCAAACTGAGCATCGTGGCTCACATTAAGACCCAGGCACCGCTGCAGTGAAAGGCTCCGGGCCTAGAACACGCCGTTCAACAACTCGCTCCGGGGCCAGATTTGCCACCCAGCCTGAAGCCGTTCTTGATTTCTCCAAATCGGCTTGGCACCCAGAGCGATCCACCCTTGCACCTGGGCCAGCTGTACGGGCATTGGAACTCGTCAGCCTCGGCTTCTCCCCTCCCAATGGCTCACTCCATTCTGCAACGCGCCAGCACAGTTCATCCTTCAAATTCGCCTCGCCTTCGCTTGCCTCTTCTTTGCTTGTGGTGATAACTGATTGCAACCTACTTCAGAAAAGCTATTATTAGTCGAATTTTTATTCTTTGAGCTACCCGTGAACTGTTGCATGCACTCGTTAGCACCATCTTATAGCACACTGAAGTTGCTATATAGTGCAGGTTCTTGTGGTTCCAGGCCTTAATCCTGTAGTCACGTTCTCTCAGGATGTACGCTGTGTCATCAGATGTAGGGCTAGAGTGTTGCAACCTTAGTTTCTTAGTGTGCTTCTCCTAGGCAGGAACTTGGGAGCGTAAGTTGGGAAGAGATGTACTCCGGGGAAATGTACAATTGAGACATGGAGGATGTGTAAGGGGCACTTGCATGGGGTTTTGAATAGCTTTGTTTCATTGCAACAGGGAAAGGATGGTTAACAAGAGAAGTGTAACATTTAGACAAGAGGAAGACGGAAGTATATTTAAGGGTTTAGGAAGCAAGGGTCTGACAGGGCCCTTGAGAGTTATAGGGTAGCCAGGAAGGAGTTTAAGAATGGACTTTGGAGAGCTAGAAGGGGATGTAAGAAGGCCTTGCTAAATAGGATTAAGGAAAGCCTCAAGGCGTTCTTCACATATGTGAGGAACAGGAGGATGACTAGAGTGAGAGTGGGACCGATCGGGGATAAAGAAAAAGCATATGCCTGGGGTCAGGGAAGCGGATCCAGGTACTTTGCCTCAATATTCACCAGTGAGAGGAACCTCGAATGTGAGGACAGCATAGAACAGTCCAATGTGCTGGAACGTGTCGAGGTTGAGAAAGAGGATGTGGTGGAACTTCGGAAAAATATTAGGATAGATGAATTCCCAGGGCCGGAGGGGACATAGGCCAGAGTGTTATGGGAAGGGAGGGAAGAGATTGGCATGCCCTTGTGATGATCTTTGCATTCTTACTGGCCACAGGAGAAGTAGAGGAATATTGGAGGGTTGAAAATATTATTCCTTTGTCCAAGAAAAATAATAGGAATAATACTGGAAATGATAGACTGCTGTGTCTTGCAACAGTGATAGACAAACCTTTGGAGAAGGTCCTCAGAGGCAAGATTTATGAGCATTTGCAGAAGCATGGTCTGATTAGGGATAGTCAACATGGCTTTGTGAAGGGTAGGTCGTGCACATTGACTGATTGATTTTTTTTGACAGAGTGACAAAACAAATTGATGAAGGTAAAGCAGTAGATGTGGTATATATGGATTTTAGTAAGGCATTCAACAAACTTCCTAATGGTAGGCTCATTTTGTTAGGCCTGCACAAACTGGCACCTCCCAGTTTCCACCCAACTAACAGGATTTGCTTGCCACATTTCCATCACCTGCAGTCTATTTAAACCCATCTCTCATCCACAGTCCTTGTTCACCCATCGAACCAGCCAACCTCAACCAGTTGCTCCTGATCTTCAGCTAACTTGTTGCCTGTGGTGTTCAGTATCTGTTCTCTCTTGTTTTGTGTTCCCCCGTGGCTTGTTATTTTGCAGTTCACTATTATCGCTGTCGCTCATCGCTATATTGCCTCCACTGCTCTGCCTTTGGGTCGGCTCAGGAGCAGTGAACCCACAATTGACCCAGTAGTGTTTGCTTGCCTAAAGGAACTTGTCCATTGACATGAGCACACGATCCAGAGGCAACAGGAAACCACTGACCATCTGCTTGCCACTGCTAACCAGCTCTCCATCTCGATACAGCAACCCTGCACCAATTAACCTCCTCGATGGGAGCCCCGGATTCTGGTGCCTGAACGCTTCAGTGGATCCCCAATCTGAAACTGCATCTTGCACCTCAAAATCCAGCCATCTGTATACCTTATGGACCGAGCCAAGATTCCCTACTGTCTCCGCACAGGGCAAGCTCAACTGGGGCAAGAGGTGTGAGGATTTTACCATTACGATGCAGCAGATTTTTGACCATCCAGGAAACAGAAGGGAGGCAGTAGATCAGATACTTTGCTTACTTCAAGGCTCATGCTTGGTGCTGGATTACACTGTGGAATTCAGGAACTTTCCACTGGAATGCAGAAGTGTTGCTGGAGCATTACCCTTATGGCCTCTTGGAACGTTTGAAAGATGAGCTGTTTATCCAGGAGATTCCCGCCGACTCTGAAAGCCTCATCACTCTAGCTCTCTGTATTTACAAGTGTCTTATGGAATGACTTCCCAGATTGTCCGCCAGACCTATTTCAGGCAGCTGGACCATCCTCTGCAATGTCTCCAGAACCCAGGCAGCTAGGGAGAGCTCCCTTAACACCCTAGAGTGCAAGCTTCATACGACTGGTGCACCTACTCTGGAGCAGCTGAACACTAACACAGCAAATGCCAACTGCGCCCAGGGAACGGCAACATCAGGTAGAGGCAAAGGGCCTTCTACCAAGTAAGCTCCCCTGGCCCCTCGTTCCAGCACCATTGCCGACTCACTCTCTCTTACCTCTTTCACAATCCGATGGCTCTAAGTGCGCAGGAAGCTCCGGTGGATTCTGGCGCAGCACACAAGTTTCTGGACTGGACTTGGTGTGCAGCTTGGACTTCCTACCGAGCCTCTCTCACCCCTTCTGCATCATGACCCTTGACTGACGTCCCTTGTCAGAGTGTGCGTATGAGCATCGGAGAGCATTGCAAGTCCTTCCGGTTGCTCTTTGTCAGATCACCCAACACTCCTCGTCTTGGGTTACATCAGCTTCTCCACCTATGTCCGTCATTTCTCCTGGTTATCAAGTTCACTGCTGAGTTGGGGACCCACCAAGCTCAACTGCAACCTCAGTTCACATCTCCCCATAAATCTGTGGAGATGGAGGAAACCATTGAGCTCACTAAACTCCCACCATAACTTTGCCATCACAACACCCTGCCTCCTCACAAACCACACAACCAAGCAACTGACGTCCTTCTCCAAGAACGTCTGCTCTCTCTCTCTCTGCCCGAGACCCAAGCCATGAATGACGCCATCACCAAAGAGCTATGGCTCAGCTCATTCTACCATTCCAGACCCCGCTGATGCAGGATTCTTTGTCGATTCAATGTCCCTGCATTGGCTACTGTACACTCAACAAAATCATGATTAAGAACTGCTACCCTCTTCCCTTGATGGATAATGTGGTCGAAACACTCTGCTGGGCCCAGATCTTCACCAAACTGGATCTACAGACTGTGTACAATCTGATCCACATCTGCCAATGGGATGAATGGAGGGTGCTGTTTATAATACCCACTGGCCACTACAAATAGTTGGTGATGTCATTCTGACTTTCCAATAGTTCAGCTGTTTTCCAAGCCTTCATTAAAGAAATATTTTGAGACACGCTACACAGGTATGTGTTTGTCTACCTTGAAAATATCCTCATCTTCTTGAGGACCTGCAAGACCACATCTGCCACATCCTCTCAGTCCTTCAGTGTTTCCTGGAAAACCAACTGTTCTGCAAATCAGAAAAATGCGAGTTCAACACCCTAGTTATTTCCTTCCTTTCACCTCAAGGCATAACCACGGACCCAGAGAAAGAGCAGCTCTCATTGAATGGCCTCAGCCATGCTCCCTCAAACAGCTACAACTCTTATTGGGTTTCTCCAAATTCTACCACTGTTTCACCTGAAACTACAGTCAAATCATTGCTCCTCTTACCTCTGTCACCAAGTCACCTACCTCACGGATAAACTGACTGCTGCTGCAGATCATGATTTTGAGGAGCTCAAGAAATGCTTCACCACCACTCCCATTCTCTTTGATCCGAACCCCCCCCCCCCCCAGACCTTCTGTGGGAGAGGTTGAGGGCTTTGGGGCCATGCTTCCCCAGGAAAGACTGGATGGCAAAACAAACCCTTGTCCCTTCTTCTCACCTGAGCTCAACTCTACATTACACCATTATGTAGAAAACAGGGAGTTACTCACCATTAAATGGGGCTTGGAGTAATGGAGACATTGTTTGATGGGCAACACCCAGCCCTTCCCGATCGGAACTGACCACCAGAACCTCATGTCCAGACAACAGACCCAGACCAGGCTCACTGGGCCCTCTTCTTTGAGCAATTCAACTTCACCATCTCCTATCAACTCGGTTGCAAGAACACTAAGGCAGACACTATGTTACGAAATGAAAGATTGCTCTAGCTGAAACAGAGGTTGACTCTCAGCCCATCATTACACCCTCCCAGATCCTTGTCCCAATCATCTGGGACCTTGAGAACCAGATAATTCAGGCCTTACAGCACGAGCCTGCTTCAGCTGGTACACCTGACAATAGCAAGTACGTGCTGATCATCATGCATTCTGATGCACTTCAGGGGGCCCACTTCTCAACCCTCTCCGGCCATCCATGTGCACTACATACTCTGGACTTTCTACCTCGGTAGTTCTGGTGGTCCATCATGATCGCAGGTGTACGTCAGTTCATCGCTGCCTGTCCTCAATATGCACAATCTAATTCCTCCAGTGGCCCCCCGAGCTCCTATGGCCCTAATCAGTACCTTGACACTCGTGGTTCCACATTGCCATGGATTTCATCACAGCTTTGCCACTTTCTGATGAGGCCACAGTAATCATGTCAGTGGTGGACCAGGTCTCCCAGCTGGCCCACTACATTGCCTTCCCCAAACCACTGAGATAGTGGACCTGCTTCTCCAACATGTAGTTCACCCCAGGGCATTATGTTGGAGCCTGACCCACAATCCATGTCCCACTTCTGGTGAGCCTTCTGTTCCCTTTTTGCTCCTCAGTGAGCTTGTCCTCTGGCTATCATCTGCAGAGTAATGGTCAGTCAGAAAGTGGGGAACTATCTGCAGTGCTTTGCCATCTCTAAACCTTCTTCATGGGAGAATTATCTGCTGTGAGTTGAGCTATAACACAATTTTCACACCTCCTCTGCCATGGGTATGAGGTGCTTCTTCACTTGCATCCCCCGTTGTTCCCCGTGGAGAAGCCAAAGGTGGAGGTCCTGTCTGCCAGGGCCCTGATTCACAGTTGCCGTAATGCTTGGAAGAAGGCATGGAGGGCCATCCTTGCTGCCAACTGCATCTACAGCCACCAAGCCAACCGCCCTGGGTGCCCAGCCATACTCTAGCCTGGAGACCATGTCTGGTGCTCCATCCGAGATCAGTCTGACTCCTGCAAGCTCTCGCCTCGCCTCATTGGTCCCTTAAGATCACCCATCACATCAATCCAGTCACTTGCTTTCTCCAGCAGCCACCGTCACTCAGGATCACACCTTTCTTCCACATGTCCTGCTCTAGCCCGTTGTCCATGGGCCACTCATACCACCTGAGCCTTAACCTAGGATGGTGGAAGGTGGTCCAGTGTACAGGACCTCTTTCACCGGTTGATGGATTCACGTCTTCATGGATGGAGTGTGCAGTACCTGGTTGATTGGGGAGGGATACTGAGGTACAGTCTTGGGTGCTGTCCAGTTCCATCTTGGATCTATTGCTCTTTGAAGAGTTCTACCAGACCTTATCTGGATCATCCTGAGCCGCCTGGATTGTTCTAGTCTCCACCCAGCTAACAGGAATCACCAGCCACTTGTTTCCAACTCATCACCTGCAGCCTATTTAAACCCAACTCTCATCCACAGTCCTTCGTTCACCCATCAAACCGGTCAACCTCAAACAGTTACTCCTACCTAGCTTTCAGCTACCGTGTTGACTGCTGTGTATAATACTTGTTGTATCTTTGTAGTTTATCATTAAAGTTATTACTCACCACTATATTGTCTCTGCTTTTGGGTCAAGCTTCCACTACATTTCCTGACACATTCAGAGTCAGGAGACAAGGGATTCAAGGATGCAAGGATTCATAATTGGCTAAGCCACAGAAAACAGAAGGTGGTAGCTGATGGACCATATTCTGCCTGGAGGTCATTGACTAGTGGTTTTCCACAGGGATCTGTTCTGGGATTCCTGATCTTCCAAACTTTTCTAAATAACTTGGATGAGGAAGTGAAAGGGTAGATTGGTATGTTTGCAGATGATCTGGAGGTTGGTTGTGTTGTGAATAGTGTAGAACATTGCTGTCATTCACAATGGAACGCTGATAGGATATAGAGTTGGGTTGAGAAGTGGCAGATGGAGTTCAATCCAGAAAAGTGTGAAGGCTGAACTCAAAGGTTAATGGTAAGATTCTTAGCAGTGTGGGGGAACACGGTAGGATTTTGGGATCCATGTCCATAAATCCCTGAAAGTTTCAGTGCCAGTTGATAGAGTGGTTAAAAAGGCACATGGTGTGTTGACCTTCATTAGTTGGGGATTGAGTTCAAGAGCTGTGAGGTATGTTGCAACTCTATAAAACTCTGGTCAGATAACACTTCGAATATTGTGTTTATTCTAGTCCTCTCATTATAGGAATGATGTGGAAGCTTTAGAGAGGATACAGAGGAGATTTATCAGGGTGCATCCTGGATTAGAGAGTATGTCTTATGAGGAAAGCTTAAACAAGGTAGGGCTTGTGGCGACCCACTTCCTAGCGCACTCGAACCGGCTCACAAATAGCCAGCGTGCCGGCACAAAGGCCAGGTCCGCAACAAAGGGAAAAAGCCTGCGGGGGTTTGTGAGTACGTGTCCCTTACCGCATCCGTGCCCGGGGAGGGCGGGATGAGGGAGGCTTTAAAGCAAGGCTGTGAAGTTCAAATAAAATCATCTTTAATTGCAGTTTACCGACTCCGTGTCGTTATTTTAGCGCTGCGTGTAGCACACCGCTACAATTGGTGACCTCGACGGTCCAAATGAGTTTTGGACCGGAGATGACCGACGCCGCATCTGTTCATGCGGTTTCGTTGAAACTGCCAAGCTTCTGGATGCTACGACCTCACCTATGGTTCCAGCAAGCAGAAACCCAATTCCACATTGGGCAGATAACCTCAGAGGACACGTTACTACTACGTGGTGTGCTCCCTCGACCAGGACACAGCGGCCCAGGTTGCGGAGTTCGTACAGTCTCCCCCAGCGGACAGCAAGTATACGGAATTCAAAGCACTGCTCATAAGGACTTTCGGACTCTCACGGTGCGAACGGGCTGCCCGTTTACTGCACCTGGATGGTTTGGGAGACAGACCTCCATCGGCTTTAATGAATGAGATGTTGTCTCTGGCCGGTGGACACACAACCTGCCTCATGTTTGAGCAGGCATTCCTGGAGCAGCTGCCCGAGGACATACGCCTGCTGCTGTCCGACGCGGATTTCAGCAACCCCCGGAAGGTGGCAGCCCAGGCAGACTTGCTGTGGAACGCCAAGAAGGTGAGTGGGGCGTCCGTCGCACAGATCACCAGGCCACGCTCTCAGCAGCAAACCAGACCAGGCCTGGCCACAGAGCCCGCTAATCCCAGAGGCAGGGGTGAGGAGACCAACGAACAATGGTGTTTCTACCACCAGCGGTGGGGCACAGAAGCCCGCCATTGTCACCCGCCCTGCCAGTTCCCAGGAAACGCCAGGGCCAGCCGCCGATGATGGCTACGGTGGCTGGCCATCGGGATAGCCTCCTGTATGTGTGGGACCAGCAGTCGGGACGCCGTTTTTTTGGTTGACACCGGTGCCGAGATCAGCATCTTACCTCTGACGAGTTATGACACCCGCAACAGGGCACCGGGTCCCCCCCTGAGGGCCGTGAACGGCAGCACAGTAAAGACCTATGGCACCCATCAGGTGCAGCTACAGTTTGGCTCCAGCCAGTTCACATGGGACTTCATACTGGCTGCCGTAGCCCAACCGCTTCTGGGTGCGGATTTTTTGCGGGCTCACGGCCTACTGGTCGACCTGCCCAGGAAGAGACTGGTCCACGCCGAGACCTTTCAGACGTTCTCCCTGGGTGAAGTCCAGTTGCCGGCCCCACACTTAGACTCCATCACGCTGTCCGACAATGAATTCACCAGAGTCCTGGCGGATTTCCCATCGGTTCTGGCACCGCAGTTCACAGCAGCCATGCCCCGACATGGCGTACAGCACCACATCCCGACCCAGGGACCACCCCTCCACACCCGCGCTCGGCGGCTTTCCCCGGACAAGCTCCGACTGGCGAAGGAGGAGTTCCAGAGGATGGAGGAATTGGGGATCATCCGGCGGTCCGACAGCCCATGGTCCTCCCCCCTGCACATGGTGCCCAAAGCGACGGGGGGCTGGAGACCATGCGGCAACTACCGCAGGCTGAACGAGGCTACCACACCGGACCGCTACCCTGTGCCACACATTCAGGACTTTGCAGCAAACCTGCACGGCGCACGGATCTTCTCCAAGGTAGACCTCGTCCGAGGGTACCATCAAATCCCGATGCATCCGGACAACATCCCCAAAATGGCACTCATCACCCCGTTCGGCCTTTTCAAGTTCCTCCGCATGCCGTTCAGCCTGAAGAATGCCGTACAGACGTTCCAGCGGTTAATGGACACGGTGGGACGCGACCTGGACTTCGCATTCATCTATTTGGATGACATCCTCATAGCCAGCAGCAGTCGTCAGGAGCATCTGTCCCACCTCCGTCAACTCTATGCCCGATTGAGTGAATACGGTCTAACAATCAACCCGGCCAAATGCCAGTTCGGGCTCGACACCATTGACTTCCTGAGCCATAGGATTACTAAAGAAGGGGCAACCCCTCTGCCCGCTAAGGTAGATGCGGTCTGCCATTTCCCCCGACCCATCACGATCAAAGGCCTTCAGGAGTTCATAGGTATGGTAAATTTCTACCACCGCTTCCTCCCTTCACGTGCCCGAATCACGTGCCCCCGTTTGCCCTGATGTCGGGTCCGGGCAAGGACATTACCTGGGACAGGTCAGTGAATGGGCCAGAACGTGCATGCACTGCCAGACGGCCAAGGTGCAGCGGCACACCAAAGCTCTGCCACAGTAGTTCCACCCCACCCACCAGCGTTTCGACCACATTCATGTGGATATCGTGGGCCCCCTGCCAGTGTCACGCGGAGTGCAGCACCTCTTGACTATAGTGGACTGGTTCACAAGATGGCCAGAGGCGATCCCGCTCACCGACACCACCTTCGAATCTTGCGCCCGGGCACCGATCGCCACCTGGGTGTCCTGCTTTGGTGTACCGGCCCACATTACCTCCGACAGAGGTGCCCAGTTCACCTCCAGCCTGTGGTCAGCTATGGCCAGCCTTTTGGGGACTCAGCTGCACCACACCACTGCCTACCACCCACAGTCGAACGGACTAGTGGAGCGTTTCCACCGTCACCTGAAGGCGGCTCTCATGGCCCACCTGTGAGGAGCTAACTGGGCGGACGAGCTTCTCTGGGTCCTACCTGGCATCTGCAAGGCGCCCAAAGACGATCTGCACGCCTTGTCTGCCGAGTTGGTGTACGGCGCACCCCTGGTCGTCCCCGGGGAGTTCCTACCAGCTCCAAGTGGGCAAGAGGAAGAACCCGCTGCAGTCCTGGGCAGACTACACGAGCGGCTCGGTGACCTGGCCCCCATATCCATTTCGAAGCATGGGCAGAGCCCGACCTGCGTACCCAAAGACCTGCAGAACTGTAAGTTTGTGTTTGTACGAAGGGGCGGGCATTGGCCACCGCTGCAACGGCCCTACAAGGGGCCGTTTACGGTGCTCCGGAACAACGGGTCCATATTCGTGCTGGATGTTGGGGGGAGAGAGCAGGTTTTCACGGTGGACCGATTCAAACCGGCCCATGTGGACCTGGCGCAACCGGCCGAGTTTCCGGCACCGCGGTGCAGAGGCCGACCTCCCAAACAGGGTCCGGCCCAGACTGTGGACATTGGGGGGTGTATCGCCGGTTCTGGGGGGGGTTATGTGGCGACCCACTTCCTAGCGGACTCGAACCGGCTCACAAATAGCCAGCGTGCCGGCACAAAGGCCAGGTCCGCAACAAAGGGAAAAAGCCTGCGGGGGTTTGTGAGTACGTGTCCCTTACCGCATCCGTGCCCGGGGAGGGCGGGATGAGGGAGGCTTTAAAGCAAGGCTGTGAAGTTCGAATAAAATCATCTTTAATTGCAGTTTACCGACTCCGTGTATTTTAGTGCTGCGTGTAGCACACTGCTACAGGCTTTTCTTTTTGGAGTAAAAGAAGATGAGAAGTGACTTGATAGAGGTGTATAAGATGATAAGAGGCATAGATAGAGTGGACAGTCATTGCCTTTTTCCCAAGGAGGAAATGGCTAATATGAGAGGGCATAATTTTAAAGAGATTAGAGGACAGTGTAGGAGTATAGTATTTTACCAGTAATTCAGTATGACTAGAACTTCAATGATAATGATAGTATTTCAGAAGTAAATATTTTACTCAGAGAGTGATAGGTGTGTGGAAAGCGCTAGGCAGACGTATTGTGGAGATTTAAGAGATTCTTAGCTAGACACATGGATGAATGAAAAATTGAGGGCTATGGGTGAGGGAGGTGTTAGATCAGCCTTGGAGTAGGTTCAAACATCAGAACAGCTATGTTCTAAACAGAATCTCTCTTAGAGAGAGAGAGACTGCAAAATTACCCCTTGAATATCTCACAAGGTAAGTTAGAGATTGTGTTTCTCCAGATGAGAAATAAAAGTGACTTGGGGTAATACTTGAGCTCCATCAGTTAATTGTAGGATCCCAAGCAGCTAATTTATTACTATTATAAATCAGAATCATGAAAATAACCATGTTAACTATTTTATGCCTACAATCAAACTCATCCAATAGGCTATAATATTAATTACCAAATAAAATATAACTATAATTTTTATATAGAACTAAGGAGTGGCATGGTGTGCATAAATTATAACAGTTATAAATTATGGCAATTCATTGAATGAAACCAAGAGTGAGATTCACAATTATAAGCTATTGCTAATGCAATACTTTTCAGAATTTATTCTCGTAAGACCACAAGAGCAGAATTAGGCCATACAGCGCACTGAGCGAACAGAGTCTGTTCTGCCATTCGATCGTTTTCCTTCTCAACTCCATTCTCCCGCTAGTTCCACATAACCTTACTAATTGAGAACATATCAACCTCCACTTTAAATATACTCAATGACTTGACCTCCACAGCTGCCTGTGACAATGAATTCCATAACTGTTAATTTGCAGGTTCCAGTAAGGTTAACTTTCTTGTTGGCTGCCGGTGACTAGTGGTGTTCCACAGGAGTCAGTGTCGACTCCACTACTCTTCACATTATCTGTTAATGATCTGGATAATGGAATTGATGGCTTTGTGTCCAATTTTGTGGTGTTACGAACCCCATAACTGGGTCACTTACGAACAAAGATAGAGAGGTCCGTTGAAGTCTGATGGTACTATTTTTAACAGTATTTATTAGTAAAAATACACAAAAATAATATCAATGCAAACATACAGATAATATACGTCATCAATACTAAATCTAAAAGTGTTATTCACTAAGAAATAAGCTCTATTGTTGTCTAGGGGATAATGTATTGTCCGATGGAAATATAAAAGTCACTCAGTTCATTCAGGCTGCAGCTTTTTGGTTGGAGAGAGAGACAGATTTTTGAAACTTGCCGGCTTTTCCTTTCATCCGATCTTGATCGGCATTCGTCCTTTAGCGAGGCCATTCCATGGAAGACTTGTCATCCGGGCAAGGATGGACACACACAAGTCCCCACCGGTCTCATACGTTTCTCCTGGTGCGTCTGAAGGGGTTGTTCCCTAGACCCTCTTTTATCCTTACTCACAGGGTCTCAGATGTCAATCAGGTTGGGATGATGCAATCCCTCAACCAGCCCACTCTGGTCATCCCCTGAGGGCTTCAATGAATAGTACAGTATTCAATACACAATTCCGTTTCCAAGAGACAATGGCCGTTATCCGTGGCTTTGTATCGCTGAGGCCAGGACACACATTCCAAACCCTTGTGGATTCTGCGTGTCTCTCTCTCATTTCCTGGGTCCTAGACCCAAATTAATAGCGATCTTACGATTCTCAAAAAGGAGGGGGCTACTTTGTACCCTTCGGCCCCTCAGAGTTGTGGCACATTTGTAACAGTGGATGATACAGAGATAGGTGGAGAGGATGTTCCTAATAGTGGGAAAGTCTAGGACGAGAGGTCACAGCCTCAGAATAGAACAAACATGAGGAAGAATTTCTTTAGCTAACACTGTTCCAAAGGGACATTCTTCTATTCTGACCTCACATCCTAGACTTTCCCACTATTAGCAACAGCCTCTCCATGCCCATTCTGTCTAGGCCTTCAAGTATTTGGTTGGGTTCAATGAGATTCCCCCTCATGCCTCCTGAGCTAACCCTTTCATTCCCAGGATAATTTTTGTAAATTTCCACTGGACCCTTGCCAATGCTAGCACATGCTTTCTTGCGCATAGGGCTCAAAACTGCTCACAATACTCCAAATGTGGTCTGGCTAATACCTAAAAAAGCCTCAGCAATACAACTTTGCTTTTATATTCTAGTCCTCTCCAAGTAAATGCTAACATTTCTTTACCTTCCTTACTACTGATTCAACCTGCAAGTTAACTTTTATAGAATCCTGCACTAAGTTCCTTTGCACATCTGATTTCTGAATTTGCTCTCTGTTTAGAAAATAGTCTATGCTTTTATTCTTTCTACCAAAGTGTATGGGCATATACTTCCTGACATTGTATTCCATTTGCTACTTTGCCCATACTCCCAATCTGTGCAGGTCCTTCTGCAGACTTCCTGCTTCCTCTCCACTGCCTCAACTCCACCTATCTCTGTATCATCCACAAAATTGGACACAAAGCCATCAATTCCATTATCCCGATCATTAACAGATAAAGAGTAGTGGAGTCAACCCTGACTCCTGTGGAACACCACTAGTCAACAAGAAAAGGCCCTTTATTCCTACTATTTCTCTCTGCCAGTCAGCCAATCTTCCATCCATACTAGTACCTTTCCTGTAATATCATGGGCTCTTATCTTGTTAAACAGCCTCATGTGCAGCACCTTGTCAAAATGCTTCCAAAAATCCAAGTAAACAACATCCATTAATTCCCTTTTGTCTAACCTGCCTGTTGTTTCTTCAAATAATTCCAACGGATTTGTCAGGCAAGATTTCTCCTTAAGGAGACCATGCAGATTTTTCCCTATTTTATCATGTGCCTCCTCAGCCTTAATTATGGACTCTAACATCTTGCTAACCACTAAGTCAGGCTCACTGGCTTATAATTTGCTGTCTTTTGCCTCCTTCCTGTCTTAAAAAAGTGAGATTTTACAGTCCTCTTGAACCACTTCAGAATTAGTGATTTTTGAAAGATTTCTACTAATGCCTCCACAATCTCATCAGCTATCTCTTTCAGAACCTAAGGATGTAGTCCATCTAGTCCAGGTGATTTACCTTATTTACAGTATCTTCAGACCTAGTAATAGAGACTACGTCCACCTCTGCCCTGTGATACGGTCAAATTTATGGTATACTGCTTGTTTATTCCTCAGTGAAGAATGATACAAAATACTTATTCAGTTCATCCACCTAATGACTATCTTTCAGAGTGTTTTCCAATGCTTTGGTGTCCACAGTTGTCTCTCTTTTACTCTTTATATCTGAAAAACTTTTGGTATCTTCTTTTATATTATTGGCTAGCTCACCTTCATATTTCACCTTTTCTTTCATTATTGCTTTTTGAGTTGCCTTCTGTTGGTTTTTAAAAGCTCAGAATCAGAATCAGAATCAGGCTTGTTATCACCGGCATGTGTTGTGAAATTTGTTAACTTAGCAGCAGCAGTTCAATGCAAAATGTAATATAGGTAAAAAAAAATAAGTAAATCAGTTACAGTAAATAAAAATATGTATATTAAAAATAGTGAAAAAAAACAGAAATAATATATGCTAAAAATGTGAGGTAGTGTTCATGGATTCAATGCCCATTTAGGAATCATATAGCAGAAGGGAGGAAACTGTTCCTGAATTGCTGAGTGTGTTCCTTCAGGCTTCTGTACCTCCTTCCTGATAGAAACAATGAGAAGAAGGCATTTACTGGGTGATGGGGGACCATAATAATGTAAATCACCCTTCTGAGACACCGCTCCTTGAAGATGTCTTGAATACCACAGAGGATAGTACCCATGATGGAGCTGACTAACTTTACAACTCTCTGCAGCTTCTTTCGGTCCTGAGCAGTAGCCCCTCCCCCATACCAGACAGTGATGCAGCCTGTCAGAATGCTCTCCACAGTATATCTATAGAAGTTTTTGAGGGTTTTAGGTGACAAACCAATTCTCTTCAAACTTCTAGTGAAATATAGCCACTCTCTTGCCTATATAGCTACATCAATATGTTGGGACCCGGTTAGATCCTCAGCTATCCAATTCTCTAGCTTCCCACTCATATTTGCTATATTGTATATCCTCTCTTTTGCTTTTATGATGTCTTTGAATCCCTTGTTAGTTATGGTTGTCTCATCCTCATTCTTTGGGATGTATCTATCCTGCACCTTCTGAATCAACCCCAAAAACTCGAGCCTTTGTTGTGCTGCCATCATCCCTGTTAGTGCCCCCTTCCAATCAACTTTGGCCATCATCTGTCTCTGACCACTGCAGTTACCTTTACCAACTGTAAAACTGATCAAGTCAAGTCACTTTTTATTGTCATTTCGACCATAACTGCTGGTATAGTACATAGTAAAAATGAGACAACGTTTTTCAGGACCATGGTGTTACATGACACAGTACAAAAAGGACACTGAACTACGTAAAAAACAACACAGATAAAAAACTACACTAGACTACAGACCTACCCAGGACTGCATAAAGTGCACAAAACAGTGCAGGCATTACAATAAATAATAAACAGGACAATAGGACAAGGTGTCAGTCCAGGCTTCAGGTATTGAGGAGTCTGATAGCTTAGGGGAAGAAACTGTTACATAGTCTGTTCGTGAGAGCCCGAATGCTTCGGTGCCTTTTCCCAGATGGCAGGAGGGAGAAGAGATTATATGAAGGTGCATGGGGTCCTTCATAATGCTGTGTCCTTTGCGGATGCAGTGTGTAGTGTAAATGTCTGTGATGGCGGGAAGAGAGACTCCGATGATCTTCTCAGCTGACCTCACTATCCACTGCAGGGTCTTGCGGTCCGAGATGGTGCAATTTCCGAACCAGGCAGTGATGCAGCTGCTCAGGATGCTCTCAATACAACCCCTGTAGAATGTGATGAGGATGGAGGGGGGGAGGGTGGGAGATAGACCTTCTTCAGCCTTCGCAGAAAGTAGAGACTCTGCTGGGTTTTCTTTGCTATGGAGCTGGTGTTGAGGGATCAGGTGAGATTCTCCATCAGGTGAACACCAAGAAATTTGGTGCTCTTAACGATCTCTACTGAGGAGCCGTCGATGTTCAGCGGGGAGTGGTCACTCTGTGCCCTCCTGAAGTCAACAACCATCTCTTTTGTTTTGTTCACATTCAGAGACAGGTTGTTGGCTCTGCACCCGTCCGTTAGCCGCTGCACCTCCTCTCTGTAAGCTGACTCGTCGTTCTTGCTGATGAGACCCACCACGGTCGTGTCATCAGCGAACTTGATGATGTGGTTCAAGCTGTGTGTTGCAGCACAGTCATGGGTCAGCAGAGTGAACAGCAGTGGACTGAGCACGCAGCCCTGCGGGGCCCTGTGCTCAGTGTGATGGTGTTGGAGGTGCTGCTTCCAATCCGGACTGACTGATATATCCAATTTTAGCTTCTCCCTCTCAAACTGCAGGGCGAATTCTACCAAATTATGATCACTGACCCCTAAGGCTTCCTTTTCCTTAAGCTCGCTATTTCATTGCATAACACCCCATCCAGAGCTACCTTTATCCTGGTCGCTGAACCACAAGCTGCTCTAGAAATGTCATCTCGTAGGCATTCCACAGACTGATTCTCTTGGGATCCAGCACAAGCCTGATTTTTCCAACCTACCTGCATGACCATCGTAAAATTGCCCTTTTTACTTGCCTTTTCTATCTCCCATTGTAATTTGTACCCGTCTTTTCAGCTATTATTCGGAGGCCTGTATTTAACTCCCATCAGGGTCTTTTTATGCTTGTCATTTCTCAGCTCTTCCCACAAGGTTTCTACATATTCTGATCCTATGCCTCTTCTTTGTAAGAATTTTATTTCACTTTTTTTGCAAACAAGGCCACCCTGCCCCACCACTCATCGGTTCCTGTAGAACCAGCCCTTTATTCCCAGGAGCCTGAATACTAGAATCCAGAATTACTCGCCACTCCAGAGTCCTCTGGCATTATTGCAGAGGATGTGCCCAGGTCAAGAGGCCTATTTCAAGCAGTGCCCAGTCATCCCTTTAAGGATTTTGGTGGTTAGGCTATTGCAGACTGTGACTGCAGGTTAAGAGGTTGCATATTGTGAGCAGTCAGAAGTGCAGTTATGAAGAGTGTGCTGGAGTTTCTTTCTTAAACTGAGAAACCTGGTGAAAGATTGTCTGAAGGAAGGTACCTAAACATTTGATCAGCAGTCAAACTCGTGTAGAATAGATAAAGCAATGCATTTCTAACTGGCTATCACTGAAACTGAACTCTCAAAATCAGATTCACCTATATTCACCCAGTTATGGAAAGTTGATTCTGACGATAGCACGCCAGTGCAATGCTCTAGCGCCAGCTCTGAGATTATGGGTCCATCCCCACCACTGTCTTTGAGGAGTTTGCACCTCTCTTCTGACTGTGTGGCTTCCTCCAGGGGCCCTGGTCCCCTCCCACAATTCAAAGCATTACGGTTAAGATTAGTGAGTCGTGGGCATGCTGCGTTGACGCTAGAAGCAGGGCAACACTTGCAGTCTGCTCAGCACAATCCTCTCATCACACAGTATGCTCCAATGAACGTGTTACAAATAAAACTAATATTTAAAAATCACATGTATGATTGGTCAGCATTAAAAAAATCTGATTTAAATCTAGAGTTTGCTGCAACCTCTCTGTGCTTGATATCATATTCTATCAGAATTTGATACTGTAATAGGATGTCTTGATTTGATTAGTGTGTGGGTGGAATTCATGTCTCATCAGTGGAATTGAATCCAACAGACAGTAGGAGTTGGAGTGAAGAGGACCATTTTCTTTAAATAGGCTGTGTAAAGTTATGGTGCTGAAGTTATGGAGACACGCATCTTGATGCAACATTTGTTCTGCCACGTTAATTATTACTGTTGAAAGCGGTGCTGCCGCTGCAGCAATACCTAGCAATTAAAGTAGCAGATCTGTCTGTCTTGGCCAGGCACGTTGGAGTATGGTGGAATTGTGGTTACACCAACCCAGAGTACTGTGGTTGTTTGCAGATGATCCAATACATTCCTTTCAAGGGAACAAGTGATAGACAATAAATATCAGCCTTGCTTATCAAGCACATACATACAAAGAGTGAATATGTTTGATAAAATGCTCCCGGGACAGCTTGTTAGATCAGTTGCACTAGTAAGTGGCCGCCTCCTGCACACCTATTGCTATGACTCCACGTGGGGTGCCTGTTTATAATGTTGAGGCTGCTGACTGTCTTAGACATTTGTGAATAAACCACTGGATAATTGATGAACTACCCAAAAATTAAACAAACAACGTGCTTTGCTAAATAGAGTCAACAATTTGGCAATGCTGCAACACAGGTCAAGTAACAATATGCTTTTTGTGGTAATTTTAAAATTTTAGAAATTTTAAGTGCATCAATAATTTGTGTCTGATGTTTACACCTACACACAATCTTAGTTTACTTGACACATAACCCCAAAAGTTCCCCTAAGCAACATTTTCAGTTCATCTCACTCCAATTTCAAGTCAGCAAAACCAATATCCTTTTCTAGTCATATAGACTCTCCATGCTAATAACCTATGAGAAAAATTAAAATATCTCACAACCACAGCTTCTAAAAACAGCACCCTAATTTTCTACTAGATGAGTCAAAATTTCCAGTTTAGTAATGATATTGCAGCTAGAGTCTAAGCAAGGAATCATTATGTGTTTTTTCACTCTTCCGAGGCACAGTGCAAACATTAATCTGTTGAGTACGATAAATCATTACAGTTAAAAGGTTTTGGATCATTCCACAAGCCAATTTCCTCCTCAGCCTTTTCCCTTCGAAAAGCATTTTAATAACTCACATCTCAACTTTAGTTGTGTGTGTTCTGCACATTTGCAACTTAGCTTTGAGTTACAACAGTTATGAAGCAATGCATCTCGTTTGTAATTAGTGTCCAAGGAGTTTCACCCTATTCTAAAAGTTTGGCTTTGTATTTGATATAAGGCCATGGATTTAGTTAGTTATACTGCAGTGAGGAGAAAGTAAGCAAACAAGAGTGCAAGGGACAAAAGAGATATCAGTCATCTCTTACTGTGGTCTGGAGCTGATCCAACAGAGATTCCAATATCAGTTAAAAGTCACAACCATAAAGTCTGATGTGTTACCAAAGTGCTCGGACCACAAGGGGAGGGTGATCCACGTGCACGTGATTATTTGAGAACATTAGTCGAGTTGAGGGTAATATTGCCTAGTGTGCTCCAAAGGGTTTGGAAGCTAGGCTGAGCAGCAGCTGCCATTTCAGTTGATGACTTTCCATTGGGAACTTCAGCTACTCTAGATGCCCAAGGACTGGATGCCCAGGTTGTGGTGAACTACATATACCTGTCTGGACACGCCCCCCCCCCCCCCCACTGACTGCTCCTGTGGCTCCTCCCACAGACCCTGGTATAAAGGCGATTGGAGGCACAGCCCCTTCCTCAGACTCCAGGTTGTTGTGGTCACTTGCTGCTTGTGCTTTCTTCCAGCCAATAAAAGCCTACCTTAACTCATGTCTCAGTTATTGATGGTGCATCACAGGTACAGTGTTGGACTATAACAGCAATGAAAATGTGCCATTTGTATTCCTTTTGGAGGCTGGGTTCAGTGGATTGGCAATCTCAGACCTGGCTGTTGCGGGGTGGTCAAAGGTAAGCATTAGAGTCCAACATATTGGAGGGGGGTGCAGATAAGAATTCCATCTGGGGCCAGAATTCCATGTTTGTAGGAGAAAGATATGGGGTCAGGACAGGCAGAATCAATGTGGGGAAATTAGAGAGGTGTGGGCAGCAGACTGGAGACTGGGACTGATCGCTGGGTTGTGGGCTGACCAGGAGGTCGGGATGGGGAAGTTGCAGTGTGAGCTGGATGTGAGGGAGGTGCAAAGGATGAAGGTAAATAATTCACACGCAACTGGTGTCACCGCCTAGCGTTGTGAAAAGTTGCCTTGGGAGTACTGAATGCTAGGTATTCCTGGGACAATATGGACCGAGTTGCATGGAGATCAATATGCCATTCTGAGCACTCCTGATGTGGAAATTGGCTTTGAAGCTTCTACTCAAATTACAGGAGTGACACAAAATGGCCTGAATGTGGTTGCTTCAGTGAATCACCTGGGAATAATAATATTCATTTTCAAAATACACAACATTAGGGAAGAATCATAGGATTACCTCTGAATAGGAAACAGTCTGCTACTTTGCCATTAAAATAATCAACCTAATGAATCTAGACTACCTAATGTTCAATACACAGTTGTCCCTTACCACAAATATTTCAATATTTATTTGTTTGTAATATATTTTAATGGTTTGGACGAAAATGTAAGTGGTCTGATTAGAAAGTTTGCAAATGACATGACAATTGATGGAGCTGTGGAGAGGAGGGAAGTTGTCAAGGATGCATCAAAGAATAGATTGGTTGTAAATTTGAGCAGAGAAGTTGGTAGATGGAGTTTAATCTGGACAGGTGTGAGGTGTTGCATCTTGGTAGGTCAAATGCAAGAAGAAAGTGAACAGTAAATGGCATGAGGTACATAAATATCCGGGGTGTAGGCCCATAGCTCCTTGAAAGTGCTACCACAAGTGGACAGGGTGGTAAAGGATGTGCATGGAGTATTGTACCTACCTTTATCAACTGGGGCATAGAGTAGAAAACTTTGATTAGGCCACATTTGGAGCATTACGTGAAGCTGTGGTCACCAAACTGTGCAAAGAATGTGGAAACTTTGAAGACACAATGCTGTCTACATTAGCATGTATTAAATATAAGTAGAAGTAGGGTAAATTTGGGTTGTTTTCTCTGGAGTATTGGAGGCTGAGAAGTGACCATTTACTCTAGATGTATAAAAAATAATGCCAGGCATTGATTGGGAGGTAGAGTCTTTTCCCCAGGGTCGGAATTCTGGAGGGCATAGGTTTGATATGGACCATAAGCAGGCTGATGGGATTAGTTTAATTTGGTGTCAAGTTTGGTCAGTGTGACTGTGCTGTTCATTTTTGTGTTTCCACGTTCCTTGTCTCATACAGGATTGCTGAGAGTTTACCAATTCCAATCATCCCAAAATCAGCCAGGTTATTCATGTGTCATTAACACTAATTTATAAAATGCTTCACATAATTTGCTTATTAGTATGAGAATCTTAAATAAATTAAGTCAATGGTTGACTTAATATACATACTTTACCTGGTCCCTGCACGCAAGTGCAATTATGAAGAAAACACAGCAGTGCCTCTATTTCCGTAGGAGTTTGCAAAGATTTGGCGTGATATCTAAAACTTTAACCAACTTCTATGGATGTGTAGTGGAGAGTATATTGACTGGCTGCTCCATAGCCTGGTATGGAAACACCATCATCCTTGAATGGAAAGTCCTACAAAAAGTTGTGGAATTTGGCCCAGTCCATCACAGGTAAACCTTCTCCACCATTGGGTACAGTATAACTGCATGAAACGCTGTCGCAGAAAAGCAGCATCCATCATCAGGCACCACCAACACCAAGAACATGCTCTCTTCCCTCTGCTGCCATCAGGAAGAAGGTACAGGAGCCTCAGGACTCACCACCAGGTTCAGGAATAGTTATTACCCCTCAACAATCAGGCTCTTGAACCATAGGGGATAACTTCACTCACCCCATCATTGAAATGTTCACACAACACTTTCAAGGACTTTGCATCTCGTGATCTTGATGTCTATTGCTTATTTATTTATTATTATTTCTTTCTTTTTGTATTTGCACAGTTTGTTGTCTTTTGCAAATTGGTTGAATGCCTAATTTGGTATGAACTTTCATTGATTCTATTAGGGTTATTATTCTATTGTGGATTATTGAGCATGCCCACAAGAAAATGAACCCCAGGGTAATATATGGTGACATGTATGTACTTTGATAATAAACTTAACTTGAACATTGAATTATTTAGCTTAACTAACTTATGTAATTCTGAAAACTCATCAATAGTTTTAAGTCTGTTCTTAGTGTTGTCTGATACATCAGATTACTTCATCCTAATCTAAAGTAAGGTGGTTGCCAAAGGAAATATGTATTATAGAAGAAATCCATATGAACATGGTGCTTCTGGTGGTAGGAGATCTATTTTCTGCTAATCTTGCAGAGTAGGGACCAAAATGCACTAATTTAAATAGATAATGATCAGGATGTACCAATTCTACTCTGTTCTTCAAGCATCAAAATTTGCGAAGCACAGGGCAGAGGAGAGGAGAAGGAGTGGAGACTGATAAACTCATAAACTATTATGAATGGCCTGTGTGTATATTACAGAGGCATCGGCTGCAACTTGGTCCAATGTTTCACCAGCAGATTCCCCACCTTTGCGAGGTTACTGTTTGATGGTCCTCATGTGAAAAGGAACAAGCTGGGGAAGAGCTGCAGCTGAGAAAGTCTCTGTTGGAGGGGAATGACCATTGGAGGTACGATGGGACAAGGCCATTCCCTCAGTCCTACCTGCATATATACAAAATGGGTCAACACTGTTGGTGGCAGTTCCAAAGGACACCTGCTGGACATTGGCTGGGCATCTAGAGAAAACAACCACCCATTAGATTTATTAAGTAAACATTTCCTCCAATTACGTTTCCAGATTATGCATTACACTTATCACTGCTGCAGGTTCAAGGTACCTGTGGGAATATGAATCTTTTGAACATGCAAGGCCAGCTCCACTGGCTGACATCCTGCATGATGACCAGGGAAATCCTCTGGTAGGTTTGTTCTGGGAAGCATCTTTGGGCCCATTCTTATTAGTGGGAGAGAATAACTGTGACCAAGAGAGATTAGAACAGGATCATTTTCATTGAGTTGAATTATGTATCCTTTAATCTTTTTAAATATTTAGAAGATATTTAGAAGTACTTTTTGAACTTTAAGAAAAAAATCTTGCTGAATTATTTATGATATTTTGATTGCTCCTGAATAGAAGAGACGTTTAGAAACATTTAAAGAGCTTGACAAGGCAGTGGAACTGCCTGTTCAACCATGTCCATCTGTTGCCAGTTGTATTGTGATTGGGACTTGTTTAGTCCCACCTGTAAGACCGTATAACTTATTTCAAAACTTTGCCTGTGAATAGGGCCTCACTGTTTTGCATTTGGATTTATCTCTCAGTGTTTGTGTAGCTACACCAGAATAATGTAAGTTTTGAATTTTTTGTAGTTAGCAACAACTGTGGGTGGTTAATCTTTCTCAGAGAGTGAAAAGCAATAATAACAGCAGATGCAGAATGTCTGAAATCAAAACAGAAATTGCCACAGATGTTCAGCAGGTCAGACAGCATCAGCAGAGAGACAGAGTTAATACTTCAGGTTTAAGAGCATTCCTCAGAATTTCCTTTATTCTCAGTAAATTTCACACTGATCTTTCCCAGGTTGCAAGGCAGCACAGTGCTGAAGCCACTGAAGACATTGCCTCGTAGCACCAGAGATCAAAGTTTGATCCTGACATCTGATGCTGTATGGAGTTTGCAAGTTCTCCCTGTGACCTCATGGAATCCAGCAAGTAATCCAGTTTCTTCCCACTGCCCTAAGACATGCAGGTTGTTGAGTTTGTTGGCCACTGTGTAAGTGAGAGGTAGAACCTGGGAAGGGTTTAACTGATGGGAAAGTGAGAGGAACAAAATGGGTGCTTGATGGATATGGTTGTCTGTGATTTTTAACTCTAAGTCAGAGTTAGTCACAGAATGCTTGCCACTCTCTAACCTATAAGAAATCACAGGGGGTTGAAAATAGAGTCTAAATCTTCTATGATTTATATGGGGGAGAGGATGGGAAGCCGAGCCTCAGAACAGTTAGTGGAGAGATTGTGGAGAAAGATGTTGTTAAGCCATGCAAAGTCAGGTAACAAAAGGTCAAGCTTGGTGGGACTAATGTTCTGAGCTGCGTATATTTCAATGCAAAGAGTATTGTAGGAAGGGTGGATGACTTAGTGCAGGGATTCTTAACCTGGGCTCCACGGATCCCTCAGGGTTTCTGTGGATAGGTTCCAGGGAGTCCATGAACTTGGATGGGAAAACGCATTGTATGTTTAATGTGTTAATAAAGAACTGCATATATAAACAATTTAGTTTTTAAAATATTTTGATGGCTGTATTTCATTGTAATTGGTTTGTTTTGTAATTCTATGTATTATATTTTATATATTGAAATACATTATTCTGGGAAGGGGTTCATCGGCTTCACTGGACTGCCAAAGAGGTCCATGGCATAAAAAAGATTAAGAACCCCTGGCTTTAGGCATGGATGTGGAATTATGACATTGTATCTATCACTCAGTCTTGGTTGTGGGAAGGTCTGGATTGATAGATCAGTGTTACGGGATTCCTTTGTTTTAGATGTGATAGAGGGGGCGGGATTACTAGCCAGGGAAAATGTCATGACAGTGCTCCAAAAGGACAGGCTAGAGAGCTTGCCTAGTGAGGCTTTGTGGGTAGAACTGAGCAATAAGAAAGGTATGATCATGTCAATGGGATCATATTATAGACTACACAACACTCCACGGGATTTAGAGGAGCAAATTTGTAAAGAGGTTGCAGACTGTTGCAAGAAACATAAGACTGTGATAGTAGGTGATCTTAACTCTCCACATATCGACTGGGACTCCCATCCTGTAAAAGAGCTGGTTGGGAAAGAGTTTGTCAAATAAGTTCAGGAAAGTTTCCTTAATCAGGATATAGAAGTTCCAACTAGAAAGAGTGTGATGCTAGATCTCTGTGTATAAGGGAATGAGACAGGGCAGGTGACAGAAGTTTGTGTAGGGGAACACTCTGTATGTAGTGATCCTAATGACATTAGTTCCAAGGTAATTATGGAAAAGGATAGGACTGGTCCTCGGGTTGAAGTTCTAGATTGGAGAATGGCCAATTCTGATGGTATCAGAAACACCTGGCAGGTGTGAATTGGGACAGATTGTTTTCTGGCAAAGGTGTATTTGATAAGTGGGAGCCCTTCAAAGGTGAAATTTTGAGAATACAGTTTGTGTGTTCCTGTCAGAGTAAAAGGCAAAGATAACAGGTTTAGGGAACCTTGGTTTTTGAGAGATATTTGAGGCCCTGGTTAAGACAAAGAAGGATGGATAGCAGGTATTGGCCGGCAGGAACAAATAAGGTTTGTGAGGAATATAAGAACTGCAATCGGACACTTAAGAGGGAAATCAAAAAAGGCTTGAAGTTGTTGAGTGGACAAGGTGAAGAAGAATCCTAAGAGATTCTACAGATGAGTTAAGAGCAAAAGGATTGCAAGGGACAAAATTGGTCCTCTGGAAGATCAGAATGGTAATCTGTGTGTGGAGCCAAAAGCGATGGGGAAGATCTTACATGGATTTTTTGTATCTATATTCAATCAAGAGATGGACACAGAGTCTATAGAAATGAGGTAAAACAGCATCAACTTCATGGACCCTATACAGATTACAGAAGAGGAGGTGTTTGCTGCCTTGAGGCAAATTAGAATGAATAATTCCCCAGGGCCTGACAAGGTGTGCCCTTGGACCTTGTGGGAGGCAAGTACAAGGGCCCCAGCAGAAATAACTAAAACCCCCTTTGAGGTGCTGGCGGATTGCAGGATAGCTAATGTTGTTCCATTGTTTAAGAAAGGCTCTAAGAATGAGCTGCGAAATGTATAGGTCAGCCTGACAGCAGTAGCAGGAAAGTTTTTGGATGGTATTCTATGGGACTGGATATATAAGTATTTGGATCGACATGGACTGATTAGGGATAGTCAACAAAGCTTTGTGCACGGAGGGTCATGTTTAACCAATCTTATAACGTTTTTTGAGGAAGTTACCAAATTTGATGAAGGCAAGGCATGGGAGGTTGGTCAAGAAGGTTCAGTCACTTGGCATTCAAGATGAGGTAGTAAATTGGATAAGACATTGGCTTTGTGAACGAAGCCGGAGGTAGTAAGTGGCTCCTTTTCTGACTGTGACTTGTGGTGTTCCACAGGTGTCAGTGCTGGGTCTGTCGCTGCTTGTCATCTATATCAATGATCCAGATATCAATGTGTAAACTGGATCAGCAAATTTGCGGATGGCACCAAGGTTAGTGGTATAGTGGACGGTAAGGAAAGCTATTGAAGCTTGCAGAAGGATCTGGACCAGCTGGAAAAATGAGCGGTAAAATGGCAGATGGAATTTACTGCAGAGAAGTGTGAGGCTGCACTTTGGGAGGATAATCCAGGGTAGGTCTTATACGGTGAGTGGTAGGGCACTGAGGAGTGCAGAAGGACTCCGAACCTGGAAATACTCACTTCTGCACAACACCGTTGTTACACATGGTTACTTGAGTTACTGTCGCCCTCCTGTCAGCTTGAACCATTCTCCTCTGACCTGTCTTATTAACAAGGCATCTGCTGCCCCAGAACTGCCACTCATTGGATGTTCGGTTTTGTTTCTCACAGCATTGTCTGTAAACTCTAGAGACTGTTGTGTGTGAAAACCCCAGGACAGCAGCAGTTTCTGACACATCCTAACCACCCCATCTGGCACCAGCGATTATTCCACAGTCAAATTCACTTAGGTCACGGTTCTTCCCCATTTTGATGTTTGGTCTGAACCTCTTGGCCACGTGTGCATGCTTATAGGCATTGAGTTGCTGCCAAGTGATTGGATGGCATTTGCATGTTATTTGCATTAACAAGCAAACGTACAGGTGTACCTAATAGAGTAGCCACTATATATACTGTGCGTGTTGGCGTATGGCCAAGTGGTTAAGGCGATCGTCTAGTGACCTGAAGGTCGCTAGTTCGAGCCTTGGCTGAGGCTGTGTGTGTGTCCTTGAACAAGGCACTTAACCACACATTGCTCTGTGACGACTTGAGTGCCGAGCTGTTTGGGTCCTAATGCCCTTTCCTTGCACAACATCGGTGTGCCTACAACTGCCAGTCTTCCATTAAAAAAAAACTTTCCAAGGCGCAAATCCATGGTCTATCGAGACTAATGGAGGCCTACACTATATATACTGTTTGTTCACCACGACACTTAACTGTTCAGATGTTCAGGTCTCATTGGAGAGAGTTTGTTAAAATTGCTCAACAAGCCATAGTGAGATATAAGAAAAACGAATTCTCAGTTCACATGGAAGCTTGTGTTACCCTCACTCAAAATGCCCTCAAGGACGATTTTGATCTGCAGTTGCGGATGACCATGTTTGGTGCTCTCACTGTAGCTGAACACTTGTTTCTACTGAGTTAACATGAATCAGTCAGAATTGATTATAAAAACTGTGTGACTTCATCCAGACGCACAAATGTATTCTATTATTATACAACATGGAACAAGCAAGCATTGAACTAATCCCTAGAGTTGCTCACAAAGATTAACATTTTAATATATTTCCATGTAGTTTGCATGGACTTGGAACTAAATATATCCAACTGCCCAATGTAGGCTAAGAATGCTGCACAGCATTAGTACGACAGCATACAGAACTCATTGTTTGGAAGTAGTCTATGGCTACAGTTACGTTACATGATTATTCATATATGGATCTTAGAGTGAAGGGGAGCCCGATTCTGTGCAGTGTGTGGACTTGGCTTAATCTCATGTAGATTGTGAATTTACAAAGTACAAACAGACTGCAGTTACTGGAATCAAGAACAAAATTGGAATATTAGAAGAACCCAGCAGGTCAAACAAAAGATATAGGTTGATGTTTTGGATCAAGTCCCTGTAACAGGGCAGAGAGGGGAGAGGAAAGATTGTCAGTATATAGAAGTATGTAAGGTGTGGAATAGAGGCTGGAAGGTGGTAGATGAGATAGGGATATTGGTACAGATGGAATCAAGTAGGGGGAAGAGACCTCTTCCCTCTCAACCCTGATGCAGGATCTGGGCTTGAACTATCGACTTACACTTTTTGCTTTTTCAGATGCTGGTCGATCCGTTGAGTTCTTCTGGTGCTCTGGGTTTGTAAATCCAACAGCCGTTTATGGAGCATTTAGTGGAAAATAAGTGATGGCAGTGTGTGTTGCTGATTCCCCCCAGCTGGTGCATCCATCTCAACAAAAAGCAAAGCTTTGGGTTAATGTCTCAACTGAAAGAAATGAGCTTGAGAGCGAGTTTAGCTGAGTTTTAATGTGCACATTTCCCTTGGGTTTCTACGTGGCCATCATGACCCAAATCACCAAACCTCAAATTGTAACCCTGTTCCTTCCTACAGGGATGCAACCTGCACTGTTCTCTGTTATCATTACACTAGAGCGGCTGCCTTAATTGTATTCTTGCCTCAGTCATGCCCTGTTGACTTAGAACCAAACCACAACTGAGATGCATTTTGAGTTGCTGAGGGTTGGTATCTGTGTATACACTGATGAAATATTCTAAGAGCCTGAGAAATAGGAATCTCTAGCTTGTTCCACATTTCAGTATAGAGATTTGTTCTCAGCCTTGGCTCCATTCTCTTGCCTGCTTCCCCCAATCCATATTGTTCAATTGTGAGACTTGTTTAAACACTGAGTATATTCAATGGCTCTTCCTCTGCAGCTCTCTAGAGAATTTCAAAGATTCCTGACCATCTGAAATAAGAAATTCCTCCTCATGGTTGCCTTATAAAAGCGAACCCTTATACTGAAACTGTGCTGCCCTCCTTCCTCAGATCCAGACAAAGTATTCTCTCAGTATTTGCATTTTCTCTCATACTTCTAAATTTCAGCTAATATAGACTAAATTTAGTCAATTGTTCCTCATTGATAAGTCCTTCAAAGAAACATAAAATCAAAGAAAATTGGAGTTGTAGGCAATAATGTTCCATCGAGGCCTGTCAAAACATAGTACAGTCATGGCTGATCATCAAAACTCAGCTCTCCATTCCTACTTTTCCTTGAACTATATCTAACTGTTTTTTTTAATAACGCAGCCTCAATTGTCTTCTGTGTTAGAGCACTCCACATATTCATCACTTTAAAAGTGAAGAGGTTGCTATTTATTGAATTCCTAGATGGCTTACTCCATTTCCTTAAGCTCTTGGCTTTTTACTTCCCTACCATTGGATTCATCCTTCCTTCACCTGGTCTGTTGAATCCCAGAGAGATTTATAGATTTCAATGGGGCCCCCTCTCTTTTTTTAAGGAATGTAAACCCAATTATCTCAAACTCTCTTCAAATGTCACTCCTGCCTTCCTGGTGAATCTTTACTGTGTTCTCTCCATAGCAAGAATATCTTTTATCAGAAGAGGAGTCCAAGACTGCACACAATACTCAAAGCTTGCTCATACCTAGTCTCACAATTCCAGGGAGATGTCCCTGCTCCTGTACTCAATTCCTCTCATTGTGAAGGCCCACATGGCATTTTCCACCTTAACCACCTCAGCTCATTCACTGACTTACAAAGACACCCAAGTCTCATTGTACTTCCTCCTTTCGAAATATCTCAACGTTCAGATAACAATCTTCCTGTTTGCCACAGAACTGATGACTTCATGTTTATCCTCATTGTACCATGTCTGCCATTCCTTTAACCTGTCGGTATCTTTCTGGAATTTCACTGCATCCTCTCCATTACGCTTTATGTCATCCACAGACTTGAGATATTATATTTAATTTGGAACAATGGTTAGCGTAATGATAGTACAGTTCCAGTGCCTCAGCTTCAATTTCGCTGCTGTCTGGAAGCAGTTGTTACCTTGTTCCTGTCATTTGGCTCAGTACATCACAGGCAAAGCCCACCCAACCACTGAGCACATCTATGTGAAACGCTGTCGTAGGAAAGCAGCATCCATCTTCAGGCATCCCCACCACCCAGGATGTGCTCCCTGCCATCCGGGAGAAGGTACGAGAGTTCCAGGCCTTCCACCACCAGGTTCAAGGAGAGTTACTACCTCTCAGCCATTAGATCTTGAACAAAAGGGGATCTCTACACTCAACTTCACTTGCCCCATCATTGAAATGTTACCACAGCCAAAAAACTCACTTTCAAGGACTCTTCATCTCATGCTCTAATTATTTATTGCTATTTATTCATATTTGCATTTGCACAATTTGTTGCCTTCTACACTCTGGCTGATCTTTCATTGGTTCTGTTATAGTTATTATTCTATAGATTTGTTAAGTATGGCCTCAAGAAAATAAATCACAGGGTTGTATATGGTGATATATATGCACTTTGATAATAAAATTACTTTAAACTTTAATACTCATTAGTTACCTTTGAACTTTGAACCCCTGGACTTCTTCTGGATGCTCCTCTTCCCTCTGACATTCCAAAAACATTGGTGTTAGTAGCTTAATTGGTCACCAGGGTGTAATTGGGTGGCATGGGCCTATTATCATGCTGTATCTATAAAAAATAAAATAAAACAAAATAAAATTCCATCATCTAATTCATTTATATATATTATAAATAATCGGGGTCTTCAATAATCTTTTTCTCTTCACATGTTTATAGAAGTATTTACATTCTGTTTTTATGTTCCCTGTATGTTTATTCTCATATTCTAGTTTCCTCTATTAATTGATCCTTTGGTTGACATTTGCTGAACAAACTGCTTCCAGTCATCAGGTTTGCTGCTTTTTCAGGTCAATTTACATGTTTCTTTCTTGGGTCCAATAATTTTATTTGTTAGTTTTAACTGGGCCACACTTCCAGTTTTATTTTATCCCAGGACTCAGTCCATTGAATTTCCTCTGAATTGCCAACAGTGCCTGCATATCCATACTTGAGACCAAAACAGTAGGTGTGTTATATTTTTCAATAAACTTCCTTAATTTCCATTTTGCTGTAAAATCCTGCAAACCACCTGCTCCCCCCACCCAACCTCTTCTATGTTAAGTTATTGAGTCTATGTGTTCTACTTTTTAAAGACAGCAAGTTCCATGTGGAGTTTTGTTTAGAAGATGTGCTGGTTTGTGTAATTTGTAGACTTTTTGTCTATTTCTCCTAGCTAATACATAAAAGTAGGTTTGAGAAAATTTCTATTTCCTCTCTCTTGGCTATGGGTTAAACAAGCATCAACTAAAATTATCTTTAGGTATTGGTTACATAATAGCAACCTTTCATGTTGATAGAGTCAAAGACCACAACAGCATAGAAACGGGGCCTTCAGCCCATCTAAACCATGCCAAACTATTAATCTGCCTAGTCCCATTGACCTGCACCTGGACCATAGCCCTCCATATCCCACCCATCCAATTTCTCCCAAATGTTGAAATTGAACACTGAAGAAAAGCTATTGTCATGGCACATTGTCTCCTGGCTTTCTATCTCCTTCCTGTACTCCAAGTCACTGTTCTTTGAGAGTCGTCCTACAACCGTGGTATCATCAGCAGACTTGTAAGTGAAGTTGGGGCAGAATCTGGCCATGCAGGTGTGAGTGCAGAGAGAATAGAGTAGGGAGCTAGGTTGCAGGCTTGTGGTGCACAAAACATTGAGGATAATCATGGCAGAGGTGCTGCCTATCTTTTTCAACTGTGGTCTTTTGGTCAGGATGTCAAAAATAAATTGAGTAAGAGAAAGTATGAGTGCGATAACATAAGAAATTCAGAGCAGGTGTTGGTCACCTGTGCTTTCATTCTAGTTGATCTGGCACAAGGGTTCCTATCTTTTTTAAAAATCATCGAGTCTTATTATTAAGTGAGAGGTGTGTGGAGCCAGGTTAGAAACCCCTGATGGGGGATCTGCCCCAGGCCTCCTCCTCTTCTGTGCCATTTCCCTAAAGCTTGAAATTCTCTGATCATTAAGAAATATTTCTACTTGCTCTTTAAATGCTCCCAGTGATCTGGTCTCCATGCACTTCTGGAGGAGAGAGATTCACCAGTCTCTAGAAGTTCATATGCACCCTGTTTTTAAATTCTCTCTCTAATCTTGTAATTATGTTCCCTCAACTAAGATTCTATCGCTAGTGGAAACATCTTGACATTAACTCTGTCCTGTGCCTGAGGGATCTTTACAAGTAGATCCCTCCTTATTCTTCTAACCTACAAGTCAAAAGAATGAAATAAATATAGAAAGTGAGAACAAGAAGAAAGGAAGACTGCCTTTTGCCTATATATATAGCAGGGATCATAATATGATTGAATTTTACAGCTGGTTAGAAGGAGAGAAAGTTCGTGCCTAGTGTTTTAAATTTAACGAAAGACGAAGTCATGGAAGCACGTTCAGCTAAAGGGAACTGTCAAATTAGACTCAGGGGTTGTTCAATTTTTATGCAGTTAAAGGGATCTTTCAAAATGCATGGAACAGATACTGTATATTCCAAAGAGAAAGAAGAACTCCAAGAGACATACTCACCATCAGTGTAAACTAGAAAAGATTTTAAAAAAGGCACCGAATTTCAAGAAAGTACAAATATATGAGAAGCATTGGTCATGTGGATAGTCAGAGGCATTTCCCCAGGGCTGAAATGGCAAGCAGGAGGGGGCACAGTTTTAAGGTGCTTGGAAGTAGGTACAGAGGAGATGTCTGGAGTAAGTTTTTTATGCAGAGAGTGGTGAGTGCGTGGAATGGGCTGCCAGCAACAGTGGTGGAGGCGGATACAATAGGGTCTTTTAAGAGACTCCTGGATAGGTACATGGAGCTTAGAAAAATAGAGGGCTATCTAGGTAATATCTAAAGTTCGGCACAGTATTGTGGGTCTGTATTGTGCCGTAGCTTTTTCTATGTTTCTATATTTCATTGGGAATTTGGTACCCAGTATACCGTGGAGAGCATTCGAACTGGCTGCATCACTATCTGGTATGGAGGGGCTACTGCAGAGAGTTGTAAACTCAGTCAGCTCCATCATGGGCACTAGCCTCCGTAGTATCCAGGACGTCTTCAAGGAGCAATGCCTCAAAAAGGTGGCATCCATCATTAAAGACTCCATCACCCAGGTCATTACTACAGGGAATCAGGAGTTACAGAAGCCTGAAGGCACACTCAATGATTCAGGAACAGCTTCTTCCCATCCACCATCCGATTCCTGAACGGACATTGAACCCATGAGCACTACCTCATTACTTTTTTTATTTCTAGTTTTACACAACTTATTTATATAAAGATTTACTATAACTTATTGTTTTTTCTGTTATTATGCATTGCACTGTACTGTTGCTGCAAAGACAACAAATTCCATGACATATGCTGGCGATAGTAAACCTGATTCTGATAAATTTTACAAGGATTAATGTTACAGCATAGCACTTAGACATATTCTCAGGGTAATTGAGCAAAGTCAGCTTGGAAATCATGTTTGACTTTTTTATTTGGAGATATTTGGAGAAGTAACATACTATGAATAAAGGGGAACTGGTAAAAGTACTATACTTAGATTTTCAGAGGCACTGGCAAGATGGTGTGTCACAGCCTATGAATAGGAGTAACACACTGGTATTGATCAAGCAGTCCAGGTGAATATTTACGAATAGCCAAGAACCCAAATGAGGTAATTCTTAGCATCATCATTCCCATCTACTCATCTCTGACTTGCCGGGGGGGGGGAGTGGGGGGGCTGTCTTGGTACTTGAACTCTTATCATGGTGGCCTGGGTTATAATGTTCACATTGATTTAGCCAACTTTCAGCTTGGGCTAAATGAGACCCAAGTATGTTACAAGTCTTCTTGTGCATCGGTGCTTGAGTGTGAGTGTGGCCTGCTGTGGATTGTGACAGTGTTCCGTGGTTGGAAGAAATGCTGTGTAGGTGACCTTGAATGGCCTGTTTAATTCAGTGTCTCTTTTACTGTGCAAGCTAACTTTCCCACTTCCCCTATGGTAAAAGGAAGTGAAACTCTGCCTCATCTGCTGCTGCTTTTGAGTTCTTCAAACCAAAACCATCTGATTGTTGTCTGAAAGATCACTTGTGTCAAAGGGAGATTTTAATTTAATTCCTCCACTGTGCATTCTGACATGCAACATGTCCCATGCTGCTAATCCTAAAATGCAACTTGCCAATAATCAAAATTGGGGTGCTGAAACTCTTGAGCAACACACGCAGAGTGCTGGAGGAACTCAGCAGGTCAGGCAGCATCTATGGAGGGAAATAACCAGTTGATGTTTTGGGCCATGATCCTTATCAGAACCGGAAAGAAGAGGGGGGAGAAGCCAGAATGAGAAGTTGGGGGGAGGGAGAGAAGTACAGGGGATAGATGCCACAAGATGAGGGTGTAGGTGGGTGGGTGGGAGAGGGTGAATGAAGTAAGAAGCTGGGACATGCTAGGTGGAAGAGGTAAAGGGCTGAAGAAGAAGGAATCTGATTGGAGAGGACAGTGGACCATGAGAGAAATGGAAGAAAGGAAGGAGGAGGGGCACTAGAAGGAAGTGTCTAAGTGATCTGTGTGGAGTCTATCCTTAATTTAGCTCTGTGGTTCCTTTGAAATCATTGCATCTATAATGATACACGTGTTCATTCAAACCTGCATTGTTTATATAGCACTGTTTCTATTGCTATGACTAGGACATTGCCTTCTACGACGTGTAAGGATAAGTCTCGAGTTCTATGTTCATTGTGATTCCTTCACAACAGAGCAACCTCTGTGCATTTGGGCTGCATACTCTGCTGTCAATGTCATCAGTAAAGTGGCCCAAAACTGCATCCTCAAATAGCCATAACGGGTTTATCAGACTTCAGAATCAGAATGGCCTACTAAGATTTGTGTTCGGCATCTAGTGTGAATGGTCTTCCCAGCTGAATATAGTGAAACTTTGTAGATCCAACTATAGTTGAGAAGACTCCTGAGGCTAGTTAGTGTGATAGAATCATACAACATGAAATCAGGCCATTTGGCCCATCATAGCTGCACTGACAAGTGGGCTCCCGCCTTTCTAAATCCCATCTTCCTGAACTTGGTCTATTGATTTTTAGCATAGGTGATTTAATTGGTCGTCTAGACACTTCTGAAATGTTCTTTCAGCATTTAGTAAGTGTACTATAGGCATCTCATGGTAAGATATTTTTAGTGTGTGAATGGTGTAATGCATGGGGAACTCACTACTGAGGCTTTTCCTGCGTGGTTTGTAAACATTTTGCTGGCCACTACTCTGTTGGCTTGCTTTGCATTTAGTTTAGTTGTCGATGAAATGAAGTTAACAAAGTGGTAAATTTGTTCAGAAATCTGGTGTGCTTAATGGACGATACGTGGAGATCAGTAATATTTCGGAGATTTCCAGGTCTATTGTTACTTTTACTTGTTCCTTAATTGACTAAAGCCTGTTATAAAGTAAAAACAGAACATGCTAAAAATACTCATAGGCCCAGCAGCATCTCTGGGGAAACAATGTTGATGTTTCAGGTCAATGCTCCTTCATCAGGCTAAAATCTAAAGAATGCCATCTCTCTCCATAGATGCTGCCTGACCTGTAATGATTCTCCAGCATTTTCTGCTTTTATTTCAAATTTCCACCATCTGCAGTTTTTAGCTTTTTGATTGTGTCCTGTTTTGATCTGCGTGCAGATGGAAGCATATCTTTTCTTTTTGCATGAAGGTGTAACAACTTTTTTTAATCTTGGCATTACTTCCTAAAATAATAGAAATTGCTTCTCTGCAGCTGACGTCCTGGTTGTACAATTTTATTTGTTTACTTGCATTCTCTGTAGCTGCTACACCTTATTCTTCATTCTTTTCTCTTTATTTGTTTGTTATGCACCGTTTCGTATGATGTGGGCGATCGTGGTCTTTCCATGACCATGATTGTTCTTGGCAAATTTTTCTACAGAAGTGGTTTGCCATTGCTACCTTCCGGTCAGTGTCTTTTACAAGACGGGCGACCCCGGCCATTATCAGTACTCTTCAGAGATTGTCTCTCTGGTGTCAGTGGCCGCATAACCAGTACTTGTGACATGCACCAGCTATTCTTATGACCATCCACCTCCTGCTCCCATGGCTTCCTGTGGCCACCCTGGTCGGTGGGGTGGGCGAGGGAACGGTTAAGCAGGAGCTACACTTTGCCCAAGGGTAGCCAGCAGGCTAGCAGAGGAAAGGAATGCCTCAGGCATCCTTCGATAGAGACGGATCTCCACCCCACCACCCATAAGATTTATTTACACTAGCTTAATGAACTTACATATGCAAAGCATGAAAACATGAGGTTATCACTGTATCTCAGGATACGTGACAATTATAAACTGATTCCAGTTCCAATAATCGTGTTTTCTTTCTTTCTGCCAACATTCCCATCGACTCCTGCCATTGACCTGCACACTGGGATCACTTACAGTGGCAATCAACTAACAATCAACACCGACACCGACAGAGATGCACACAGTCAGAAGGAGATTGTACAGACCAGAGGTCAGGATTGAACCCAGGTTGCTGGAGCCGTATAGGATTAGTTCTACTAACTCTGCTTCACTTTTCTACCTGAGGTTTTAGCATGTGAGGTACTATTCTGGACACTCAGGGGATTTGTTGGCATTTCATTCAATCTGAATGTGAATGCTGGTGCTCTTTGATGTCTGTACATGGTTTCTTAAACATACCTTCTTACTGTTCCAGAAGCTCCTTTAAACTTTGTCATGGTACATTCATGATAAATACATTTTTCCAACTCACCTTCACCACTTTCAGTCAGTCTCTCACTACCACAGTTTGTTTGCTTCTGCCCATTTTCAAAAATTATGCATTCCAGCTGACTTAATATTCTCAGAACATGCTCTCTGCTTCAGTGTAACATTCCAATCATTATTTGCATGAATGTCTTGATTTTCAATGTTGATGACACCATATTTTTTGTAACCACTTGTACAGTATATGTTGTTTAAGATACTGTATGTTTTCACATTGCTCATCTGCCTCATCTTATGTAAACATCCCTCTGTAGTCCTCCCCCCTGTAAATGTTTTCCTTCCAATGGGACTCCACTGTACATTAGGTCCTGCACTTAGAGACCACATACCCTTGCTTCTTGGTAAGCACATTCTGGTAAGATGGCAACACGTTCGATTGCGGTCTAATAACAAATGACCATCTTAGTTACTGATCTTGTAATTGCAAAATCCTTTTGGATATTGTTAATGTTGGATACTGCAGGTTTGATTCACTATTTTATTGGCAGACTGCAGGGGTGGATGGTGCGGGAGCCGCATGGCCTTGGTCGTAGTGAACTCTAGGCCTCAGACCATGGTGTCACCTGCTTACAGCCACCAGGAGAGAGGCGCTGAGGCCGGTGTGTTCCACCGGGGGCAGTATGGCATGGCATCCAGACTGGAGTTGGTGCTGCCCCCTAGTCTTCGGAGGAAGACAAGTGGCATCACGGGTCGACTGCAGATTTCTGCGGTATCCCATGAACTCAGGATCTGCACTATTTTTTTGGGTGGCTGTATTTTACTGATATCTTACATGTGCTTGCTACCTCGTGTGTGACTGTTGCTACTGTGTTTTTGCAACTTGGTCCAGGAGTAACACAGTCTCATTTGGCTGTATTCATGTGTGGTGGAATGACAATTAAACTTGAATTGAATTGGTGACCTTAACTGACATGCTTACCCGAACGATTCCCATTGCCACAAAATATTTTCCCATCAGATGTACTAATTGTACCTTTCACACTTGTGCAATCACCTGCAATGTCATTGTTTTCTCTGTTATATTACTGTATGTTCTGTGCCAATAAAAGTTTCTTTTGCAAGTTTAAGTGTACTTCCATATTGAGAGGCATAGAGCTATACAACACAGAAACAGGCCCTTCAATCCATCTCATTTATGCCAACCAAAGTGACTAGCTGAGCTATTCCCATTTGCCTGCATTGGGTCTATAACACTGTAAACCTTGAGCATTTTAGTTTTACCTGCTTCTATCACTTCATCTAGCAGCTGATTATATACAGTACCCAAATCCTTTGTGTGAAATATTTGCTTCATCTTAAATGTATGCCCTAAAGCTTTAGATCGACTTACCCTGGGGTAAAGACTGTGACCATCCACCTCATCTCTGCCCCCCATGATATTATAAATCTCTATAAGATAAATTTGGTAAATTGGTTTATTATTGTCACATGTACTGAGTGAAAACCTAAGCTTTCCCTGCTCCTCATACAGATTTCCGCGACGTGCTGAGCTGGGTCCATGACATTCTGCATTCCAGCACAGCTCAGTACGTCGCGGAAAGTTGCTATACCAAGCCACGATGCATGTCAATAGAATGCTTTCTGTGATGCATTGATAGAAATCGGTGAGAGTCAAAAAGAGGACATGCCAAATTTCTTAAACCTCCTGTGGAAGTAGAGACGTTGGTGAAATTTCGTGGCCATGACGTCAATGTGGTTGGACCAGGGCAGAGTATTATGATATTTATTCATAGGAACTTGAAGCTCTTAACCCTCTTGACACCTGCACTGATGACGTAAGCAGAAGCAAGTACATCATCTAGCACCCTTTCTGAAGTCAATGACCAGCAATTTTGTTTTGCTGACTTTGAGGAAAAGGTTGTTGTTTTGGCACTTCAGCAGCAGGCTTTCTATCACCTTCCTGTACTCCAATATTATTCTTCGAGATTGGCCCACTATGGTGGTATCATCTGCAAACTTGTAGATGGAGCTAGGGTGGGATCTCACCGAACAATCATGAATGTAGAAGTAGTAGCAAAGGGGACCAAAGGCACAGCGTTGTATATTCAAGGATATGAGATATATGAGATGTATATTCAAGGATATACATCTTATCGAAAGGACAGACTGACTGGCAGAGGAGGTGGGGCGGCTCTGTTGCTGAGGAATGATATTCAGTCTCTTGCGAGGGGGGACATAGAATCAGGGGATGGAGAGTCAGTATGGATAGAACTGAGAAATTCTAAGGGTAGAAAGACCCTAATGGGAGTTATCTACAGGCCCCCAAACAGCAGTCTGGATGTAGGGTGTAAGTTGAATGAAAAGTTAAAATTGGCATGTGGCAAAGGTAATGATACAGTTGTCATGGGGGATTTCAACATGCAGGTAGACTGGGAGAATCAGAATGGTACTGGACCCCAAGAAAGGGAGTTTGTGGTGGAGTGCCTCTGAGATGGATTCTTAGAACAGCTTGTACTGGAGCCTACCAGGGAGAAGGCAATTCTAGATTTAGTGTTGTGCAATGAACCGGATTTGATCAGGGACCTCGAGGTAAAGGAACCATTAGGAGGTAGTGACCATAATATGATATGTTTTAACCTACAATTTGAGAAGGAGAAGGGAAAATCAGATGTGTCAGTATTACAGTTGAACAAAGGGAACTATGGAGCTATGAGGGAGGAGCTGGCCAAAGTTCAATGGAACAATACCCTAGCAGGGAAGACAGTGGAACAACAATGGTAGGTATTTCTGGGAATAATGCAGAAGGTGCAGGATCGGTTCATTCCAAAGAGGAAGAAAGATCCTAAGGGAAGTAAAGGGTGGCCGTGGCTGACGAGGGAAGTAAAGGGCAGTATAAAAATAAAAGAGAAGAAGTATAACATAGCAAAGATGAGCAGAAAACCAGAGGACTGGGAAGCTTTTCAAGAGCAACAGAAGATAACAAAAAAGGCAATACACCAAGAAAAAATGAGGTACGAAGGTAAACTAGCCAAGAATATAAAGGAGAATAGTAAAAGCTTCTTTAGGTATGTGAATAGCAAAAAAATAGTTAAGACCAAAATTGGACCATTGAAGACAGAAACGGGTGAATTTATTATGGGGAACAAGGAAATGGCAGATGAGTTGAACAAGTACTTTGGATCTGTCTTCACTAGGGAAGACACAAACAATCTCCCAGATGTAATAGTGGTCAAAGGAACTAGGGTAAAGGATGAATTGAAGGAAATTTATATTAGGCAAGAAACGGTGTTGGATATACTGTTGAGTCTGAAGGCTGATAAGTCCCTGGGACCTGATGGTCTGCATCCCAGGGTACTTAAAGAGGTGGCTCTAGAAATCGTGGATGCATTGGTAATCATTTTCCAATGTTCTATAGATTCAGGAACAGTTCCTGCTGACTGGAGGGTGGCTAATGTTGACCCACTTTTCAAGAAAGGAGGGAGAGAGAAAACAGGGAATTATAGACCGGTTAGCCTTACGTCAGTGGTGGGAAAGATGCTGGAGTCAATTATAAAAGAGGAAATTACGACACATTTGGATAGCAGTAGAAGGATCAGTCTGAGTCAGCATGGATTTATGAAGGGAAAATCATGCTTGACTAATCTTCTGGAGTTTTTTGAGGATGTAACTATGAAAATGGACAAGGGAGAGCCAGTGGATGTAGTGTACCTGGACTTCGAGAAAGCTTTTGATAAAGTCCCACATAGGAGATTAATGGGCAAAATTAGGGCACATGGTATTGGGGGCAGAGTACTGACATGGATTGAAAATTGGCTGGCTGACAGCAAACAAAGAGTAGCGATTAACGGGTCCCTTTTGGAATGGCAGGCTGTGACCAGTGGGGTACCGCAAGGTTCGGTGCTGGGACTGCAACTGTTTACAATATACATTAATGATTTAGATGAAGGGATTAAAAGTAACATTAACAAATTTGCTGATGACGCAAAGCTGGGTGGCAGTGTGAAATGTCAGGAGGATGTTATGAGAATGCAGGGTGACTTGGACAGGTTGAGTGAGTGGGCAAATGTATGGCAGATGCAGTTTAATGTGAATAAATGTGAGGTTATCCACTTTGGTGGCAAGAACAGGAAGGCAGATTACTATCTAAATGGAGTCAAGTTAGGAAAAGGGGAAGTACAACGAGATCTAGGTGTTCTTATACATCAGTCAATGAAAACAAGCATGCAGGTACAGCAGGCAGTGAAGAAAGCTAATGGCATGCTGGCTTTTATAACAAAAGGAATTGAGTATAGGAGTAAAGAGGTCCTTCTGCAGCTGTACAGGGCCCTGGTGAGACCCCACTTGGAGTATTGTGTGCAGTTTTGGTCTCCAAATTTGAGGAAGGACATTCTTGCTATTGAGGGAGTGCAGTGTAGGTTCACAAGGTTAATTCCCGTAATGGCGGGACTGTCATATGTTGAAAGATTGGAGCGACTGGGCTTGTATACACTGGAATTTAGAAGGATGAGAGGGGATCTGATTGAAACATATAAAATTCTTAAGGGATTGGACACACTGGAGGCAGGAAGCATGTTCCCGCTGATGGGTGAGTCCAGAACTAGAGGCCACAGTTTAAGAATAAGGGGTAGGCCATTTAGAACAGAGATGCGGAAAAACTTTTTCACCCAGAGAGTGGTGGATATGTGGAATGCTCTGCCCCAGAAAGTGGTGGAGGCCAAGTCTCTGGATGCATTCAAGAGAGAGTTAGATAGAGCTCTTATAGATAGTAGGGTCAAGGGATATGGGGAGAGGGCAGGAACGGGGTACTGATTGTGTATGATCAGCCATAATCACAGTGAATGGCGGTGCTGGCTAGAAGGGCCGAATGGCCTACTCCTGCACTTACTGTCTATTGTCTATAAAAAAGAAAATGGAAGGAAAAGGAAGTCACCATTTAGTCTCTTGTAACTTGTAACCCTCTTGTAACTATCAACAAATCTCATCACCTGTCTGAGTTCCTCATGTCTCACTGTGTCAGTCTGTACACTCTGCAGTGTATTGTGTTATGTTTTGTAACTTCAACAACATTAAATTAATTCAAATCAAACATGTAAGTCCGAAGAATGCGGGTGTAACATTATCCTTTACTTTAAGCGCGGCGTACACATATCATACTTGATAATGTATGCAATTAATGTATTTTTACATATAACCCATAATGAATTATTTAAACAAACAAGAACGCTTAATCAAACAATATGTATATAATATTACCCAAATGTTACTGGAAATATTAAATACACAACACTCTCCCTGTTTAGCTATAAGCTCCAACTCAATATAGAATGCATCTCAACTATATACACAGTATATTATATAACACAACTACTATATACAGACATACACAGCATAGTAAATTTTAAATTGTCCCATTCAAGCCTAAGGAGGATTACCTGCTCTTGTGGGATAATGTCTTTCCTGTCTAGGTGGTCACTGATTGGCAGGTGAGACTTGCGGCTGTAAAAACCATCTCATGTTCTGGGGCCTCCTCCCTGGCGGTTGTAGGAGTTGATTCTTAGTCTGTAGGAAGTGGTTCTGACAGCTCTGAGCACCTATCTCCTTCCTTTTACTTCTAGCTTGTGCACCTTGATCTTGGGAAGGTGGGTTGTATTCAGTGAAGTATTCTCTTATTAATCCTTCTATTGTTCCCTTTATGATCTGGTCTGTCCATTTGGTTTCCTCATCCACAACGTCATCAGATGAAGTCTATGATTTTGTATCTCCATTGACTCCTTTCTCTTTGGCCTTCCATTCACCCAGCTGGACTTTGATCTTTGCATCTACTTGTACAAGCAGCTTTTTGCCTCCCACTTGAAGTTCATGCACTAACCTTAATGCACACAGAGTAGATTCTGGTTCTTTATACTCACAAAAGCCGAATGCTTGTAACTTTCTTGAACTCTCTTCCAGCTTAAAACATAGCCACATTCCACATTATTGCCCGATTAACGTATCAGAAGCCTTCTTAGAACTGTTGCCTGCACAAACTGCTGTAGTCGCACCACAGCTTTTGTCACTTTCATACTTCTTTTGTGCAGCATGGTCCTTCTTTGATCCAAAGTACTTTTGAACCAGAGGCACAGAGGTTTAACCATCATACAGTACCTTTCTAAATTCACCTTCGGTTGGCTTTCTTGTAGAGTATGTTACATGCAAATTGTGAATGGATCTCCAATCAAGTTGTAGTTGTCTCAACCAATCATGCCCCCGCAGTGCTGGTCCTCCCCTTTCTCCCAAATACAAGCTTAATGTGGCTTGTTGGTTGTTGTATTTCACTGTTACGAATGTCATTCCCACAGGAGTTATCTTTTCTCCAGTATAAGTTCTTAGTTGGATATGCGCAGGCTTCAGCTGAATATCTTTGAAATGATGTTCAAACTCATTTTGTGGAATGACTGAAACAGCTAAACCGTTATCCAATACCATTTTAATTACTGCTCTTTGCCGTTCACTTCTGGTAGAAGCCATTTTGTTTGCCTATTGCTAATTTTCTCACTGTAAAATCAATGCCACTCAGTCCTGTGCCACTCTCATCATTATCAGATTTTTCATCAATAGCATGCAAATTAGTGCTCTTTTTGAAACTGCAACTTGAATTTCAAGTTTTTTCTTTTCCCGGTATAGTCCATTTAGTTTTGTCTGCCTGACATGCTGTTTGTATGTGATTACTTTGTTGCATTTTCTGCAAGGTCCATCTTTAAATCTGCGTTTGTTTGGTGAATGTCAGCCCCTGCCACAATGGTAACAGGATTTGTTCAGCCAGGCTGGTTTCTGTTTGGACTGAAATTCTGGTCATGCTCACCTTCATTCCTGACTGCAACTTAATTGATATTCTGTCTGCTGTTTCCATTGAAACAGCGATTCACACTGCTTGTTTGAATGTTAGCTGTGCTTCATTTACGAGCCATTTTTCAATGCTTTATGTTAAGATTCCACAATCTGTCAGTGTATCATTAAGACCATTACTGAACTGGCAATGCTTAATCTTTTCAAGGTAGCCTGGTACAGTAAATGCACTCACCCCTCCCACCCCCTTTTTAATTCCATTTATGAAACCTAAAGCATTCTGCAATTTAAAAACGGCTTTGGATCTAAGTGTTCCTGCGTCACTTTTACAATAGTAGCAAAGCTCGTTTCTGATGGTTTGGTTGGGGCAGTCAAACTTCAAAGCAAATTGTAAGCCTTTAACCCAAATGCACTCAGCAAAATGAGTATTCGCTTCTTATTTCATTTGCTACAAAATACTGTTCCAATAGCTCAGTATACATGAGCCAATTACCCATTGTATAATCAAACTAGTCAATCTTTCCAATGCAGCCAAACATTTCTGATTTTTAAAAAATGATTATTAGCTCCCAATACTCACTCTTCAAGAACTTGTGAATTCTTCCTTTTATCAGACTATTTTTTTAAAAACTCAATTGTGTCTTCTCTTCTGGAGAATATGTGCTGTGCTGTCTTTTGCTCAAAACACATCTATCTCCACATGCTGGGCTGGGTATTTTACTTGATGTTCCTCTGCGTTTTGTTTTCGTTCGAACGTTCTGCTCCGCTTAAACAGGTCAGTAGCCGTGTTGGGTTCATTTTAAAAATACCTTGCCGCCAATGTTATGTTTTGTAATTTCAAAAATGTTAAATTAATTCAAAGGAAACCCAGCAGTCTGCAGGATGTAGGTGTAACGTCATCTTTTACTTTAAGCAATGTGTGCACTTATCCCCTGGTAGCATGATGGTGTATGCAATTAATATATTTTTACATCTCGCTCATAACAAATTATTTAAACAAGTAAGAATGCTTAATCAAACAAAATATATACAAGATTACTCAAGTATTATTGAAATATTAAATACACAACATGCTTTGAATATCAGAGGTTACAGCTGATACACTGATGCACCATCAATAACTCACACTGAGACGTAGGCGAGATATCGGCTTTTATTGACTGGAAGAAGGAACCAGGAGTGAGTGTCTATCATACAAGGTCCTGGAGACTGAGGCCGATCTTCAGGCCGCAGGTCTCCTTTATACAGGGGCCTGTGGGAGGAGCCACAGGAGCAGTCAGCAGGGGCGTGTCCCGACAGGCACATAGTTCACCACATACACATAGGACGTTTAGTCAGGGCTGTTTGTGGACTTGCTCTTGCCGGGAGCTCTGCTAAAGAGTAGGGACTGATGGTGCTTGGTGCGCAGAATCATGCGTGATCTTGTGGCATGGCAGATCAACATCAGGGGACTGAATGGCAGCTTCCGCTCTTATTTCTTATGTTATCACATGAACGTGCTGATCGGATGGTTCTGAGAAGCTAACATTGGTGCAGAGTCAAGCATGGAGGAAAGAAGAAGTGACACGTGAGGAGCCTGCTGCTTATAAAAGCCGGGCGCAGTAGCTCTCGATGCAGAACACGGTACTAAGAGCAGTCCGGCCCCAGACAAATCTATTGGCAAACTGCAGTCAGCCCCTGCAGCACTCCACTCACTAAGAACTGCTCATTATCAAACCTGCTAACAAGGCTGTCTTGATAAATAGAAGAAATGTAACAGTACAGCCCAGGAACAGGCTCTTAAGCCCACAACGAACTAATGAAACTAGTGAGTAAATACTTAACTAAGCTAATCCCTTCTGCCTACACAACGTCCGTATCTCACCATCCTCTGCACAGTCATGTGCCTGCCCAACAGACTCCTAAACATCCCAGTCATATTCTCTTCCATTACCAGCCCAGCAAGCACGTTCCAGGTACCCACCACACCAGTATAAAAAACTTGCCCCGCACATCTCCTTTGCACCTACCCTCTCTCACATTATTGTGTGCTATCTAGTATGAGGCATTTTGATTCTGGGTGAAAGACACCAGTTGTCCACTTTACCCTTTCCTCCCTTAATCTTATAACTATCTGTCAGCCTCCTCAGCTCCAGGGAAAACAACTTGTTTATCCAACCTCTCTTAATGCTCTCTGATCCAGGCAGCATTCTCTCCAAAACCTTCCGATTAGAGGTGTAGCTATCAGAACTCACATGGGCTCAGGCTGCGTCTGTCTTTTTGGGGCTGAGTGGGCCCGTTCCCTCCGCTCATCCTTGATGACTGATTTGGATGCTGTTTCCCTCACTTGTACAGAAATTGAAAATTTTCTCACTTTTGCTTCCTGTTTCCACCCTGCTCTCCCCTACAAATGGTCTAGCTCTGACGCTTCCCTTCCCTTGCTGGATCTCTCAGTCTTCATTTCACCAGAAAGCCTTGCCACAAACATCCATTACAAACCTACTGATGCCCACTGCTATCCTCCCACCCTGCCCACTATAAAGACTCAATACCATTCCCTCAGCTCTTTTGTTATTTGCCCCAATAATGAGACACCTGAAATACCATCCTTCTTGTATGGTTTCTTCTGCTAACCAACTTTCATTCCCTAATGTGAACTTAAACTGATTCCCTCATCACAGTCAAAGACCCACCAAAGCTGCAGGTTCTCACTTCACACCCTTCCATTGAGCAGAAGGTACAAAATTCTGAAAGCAAGTACTACCAAGCTCAAGGACATCTACTGTCCCACTGTAGAGATGATTGAATGGTTGCCTAGTATAATAAATGGACTCTTGACCTCACAGTCTTCCTTGTTATGTCCCTGCACCTTATTGTCTACTTGCACGGTACTTCCTCTGTAACCATAACACTTTATTCTGCACCCTGGCTTTGTTTTCCCTATCGCACCATGATAATGAAACTATCAGTATTGTTTTGCATAACAAACTTTTTCACTGTTTCTTGTTACATGTGACAATAATAAACCAATTTACAAAATTACCGTCATGGACAGAGCATATCGTGTCACTCCTTCTCCACCTGGGAAGAGCAAACATGAAGTTCCACTAGTCCTTGCCTTCCACCTCCATCTTCCTCCATAATTCCCACCAACTCCGAACAAGGTTCCATTACCAATTAAGGGGGTACCTAATAAAGTGGCCACTGAATGTAGGTCATATTTGCTCCCCATTCTGATGTGTGGTCTGAACAACAACTGAACCCCTTGACCATGTTGAGTTGCTGCCACGTGATTGGCTGATTAGATAATTGTAAAAATGCACAGGTGGAGGTGTACCTAATAAAGTGGCCGCTGATTGTAGATTCCTCTCCTCCATTCTTATTATTCTGAAGGGATCATTGCCTTCATTCGTTATCCTTCCCATCCTCAGCAAGCATTCCTGTCTTATATCCCTTTCCCTTATAATGAAGCCCTGACCTTTCACCTTCTCCTTTCCCACCATCCAGGAACCCAAATACTCTTCTTGTGGAGTCAGTGAATTACTTGCATTTTTTTCCAACCTAGTTTACGCTGTTTGGCATTCACAGTGCAGACTCTACTATACTGAAGAAACCGAAAGCAGATTGTGTGACTGCTTTGTAGAGCACATCTTTCTGCAGGGCTGACTGTCTGTTGCCTGCTACATTAATTGCCCGTCCTATTCCCACTCCAACCTTTCTGCTGCTGCCCGCCTGCACCGTTGCATGAACCTGATGAATGCCACCTCATCTTCTGCCTGGGCCTGCGGCAGCCCACAAAAATCAACTCCAACCTGTGGTAACTCGAGGCGGAAAGAAAGAAAATGTTTCCTTCCGCCTGCTTCAGGACTGGCCAATTCAGGTTTCCAGCATCTGCATTTTGATGATTCTCATTTCCTACTGGCAATGTAGGTAGTTCAGAGGAAAACATGAGGACGGTTTGATTTATATCTCAAATGAATTAAACGTCTTACAGCAACTAACGCCATCAAGACAAAGGATTAAAATGAAAAAGCTTAGAATGAGGCCAGCAGACTATGAAGGAGGTGATCCTGTTGGCAGAAATGGACCAGATACTGTTGATTTTGGCAGACTTATCAATTGATGTATCCCATTTAACAAAGTAATAGAAAACCTGCAAAACCAGTCAGAACAGAGAACTTTGTGCGTTACAGCACAGAACAGACCCTCCGGCCCATGATGTTGTGCCAATCTTTTAACCTACTCTAGGATCAATCTAACCCTTCCGTTCAACCTTCATTTTCTATGTGCTTATCTTAAATGTCCCTAGTGTATCTGCCTCTCCCATTACCCCTAAAAGCATGTTCCACCCAGAGCTGCTGGATATTGTGCAACGTCTGCAAACTATTATCAGAGGTTAGTGAGTCAACAGATATCCGAAAAAGTCTATTGCAATTTCAGTGCATTCTTGGAAATTTACTGCAAGATGAACTGTGAAGGACTAACATGTGTATGGCATATATCCAGTCCAAGTTACAAAACACACCAGATTGAATGATAAATTGAACATAAAATTGGCTATGAAAGTGTATGGCATGCTTGCCTTCATTGGACAGGGTATCTGAGTACAAGTCAGATTGTCATGTTACAGCTGTATAGGATATTGGTTGGACTGCATCTGGAATCTTTTATGCAGTTCTGGTTGCCATACAATAGCAAAGGTGTGCTTAAGTGAGAAAATGTGGAGAAAAGATTTGCAAGGATGTTGCCAGAAATGTTGAGCTATAAGGAAAGATCGCTTGAGGTCTCAAGCCCTAACAGATCTACAACAGACAGAAACCCCAAAGCCCTACACTCAGCTTTACAGCATTTGCACAGTAAACACACCTACATTAGGCTATAGTTCATTGACTGCAGTTCCACCGCCCATTCTATAATTCCAAGCAAATACTTCTCCAAACTCCTAGACCTGGGACTCAACACCTGCCCTTGCCACTGGATCCATCACTTCCTGACTGCCAGACCACAATCAGAAAGGACAGTCAGCAACACCTCTGTCTCAGTTATTCTCAACACTAGTGCCTGACAACAATAGACAATAGACAATAGGTGCAGGAGTAGGCCATTCGGCCCTTCTAGCCTGATCCTTCTACTGCTATCCAAATGTGTTGTAATTTCCTCTTTTATAATTGACTCCAGCATCTTTCCCACCACTGACATCAGGCTAACCAGTCTATAATTCCCTATTTTCTCTCTCCCTCCTTTCTTGAAAAGTGGAACAACATTAGCCACCCTCCAATCAGCAGGAACTGTTCCTGAATCTATAGAACATTGGAAAATGATTACCAATGCGTCCACGTTGACCTTCCATTCCACTTCCATTTTCTTCCATTCTTTTCTTTATTTCAGACCATGTTCGCTTCTCGCTGCTGCCATCAGGACGAAGGTATACGAGCCTTAGGACTCACACCACCAGGTTCAAGAATAGTTATCACACCTCAGCCATCAGGCTCTTGAACCAGATAGGATAACTTCACTCAACCCATCACTGAACAGGAGTCACTTTCAAAGACTCTTCATCTTGTGTCCTCGATATTTATTGTTTGTTTGTTTGTTTCTTTTTATTGACTTTATTTTTGTAAATGTTAGTTTGTTGTTTTATTTTTGCATGTTGGTTGTTGTCCTCCCTGTAGGATTTGTTTTTTCATTGTTTCTTGTATTTACCAAAACAATACGTCTGAGGGTTGTATATGGTGGCATGAATGTACTTTGAACTTTAATATTTGTTACCTCATTTTTTGGTTTTGCCTTTCACTGACTATCATAAGTAATCAATAAGATAACCCTTCGACCTCTTGTCTTCCAGAGTGGTCTCAATGTGTATGAAGACAGCTGATATGAGAATTCCATCAGCAATTCTTTAATAAGATGTATAATATGTACAAGTGTTATTGACATACGGCAAGGAGCAGGTAGGCCCTTCTGACCCTTTGACCCACCCTGGCCAGAAATACCACAATTTAATCTGAGCCTAATCACGGGACAATTTACAATGAACAGTTGGTACATCTTTGGAGTGTGGGAGGAAACCAGAGTACCCGGAGGAAACCCACGTGGTCACAGGGGGGATATACAAACTCCTTACAGGCAGCGGTGGGAATTGAACCTGGGACGCCTGTACTGTAAGGCATTGTGCTAACTGTGACACTATCACCACCTCCCCCCCCCACACAAAATGCTCATAATCCTCCTCATAATATTCCTAGTCTCCATGATGAAATATTCTCCCGGGCTGACCAACACCACTCAAGAAGCTCCACATCATTTCGGCCAGCTTGATTGGCAGTGTCTACTACAGCAGTTACACTAAACGCGCATTCCCTCAACCAATGACAGTGGGACTACTGTGTTACCCCCTACAAAGGGCACCACTTTTAGTCATTGAGGCTGTGCCGATAGCACCTCCCAAAATTGTGACTCTTATTGCCTAGAAGAACAAGGCAGCAGATACAGGGGAACACCTCAACCTGGAGGTTCCCTTCCTGCTTTAGAATCACCCTGACTTGCTCGATTCAAAGTACATTTATTATCCTGGTATGTATACAGTATACAACCCTGAGAATCGTCTTCCCACAGGCAGCCACAAAACTATGAAACACCATGGAACCGTTCAAAGAAAAGCATCACGCAAGTGGCAAAAATGAGCGAATGACACACGGAATATTAAACATCAAACTACAGAGTCCTTGAAACTGTCTAGGAGTGTTCAGCGTAGTTCAGTTCAGTTCAATTTAATGCCGTGTTGTTCGTTGACTGCAGGCCGCAGAACCAGAGTGCCCCGATCAAAATAACAATTTAAAAAATGTAACCAGAAGCTAGAAACGCATATAGCATGACCTGTAGAGACTTCTAAAAAGGAGTCCAATGCACAAACTGTGCCAATCAAACCTTGCCCAAGACTCAAGACTCCTGCACCTTCCTCTGGCAGCAACCAGCAAGAGGGAAAGGGAGACCTTTCAAATGGAGGCAGACGACACTGGACACCTGCTCACCTTACGCTCTCATACTTGTGATTTCAATCTTGCTCGATGCTTTAATGGGTGAGATCTGGAGTAATGGAGCTGATCATGGGTTTGTGCTCTGCATTAAGCCACATACTCTGTCACCGTTAGATGCGTTAGTCACTGATGCCATCTTCAACAGGTACAACCTGAAACTTTTTTCTTCACAAACATCCATGAAAAGAGAGGAGTGCTCCAAAGGATGAATGACAGTTAAATGTTAGAACCCCAAAGCCCCACCCCAGCTCCCCCCCCACGCACAAACAGCAGTAAGGCAATGGTCACCCCACCTCATCAGCAAAAAAGCGTTGGCACTCCCCCCCCCCCCACCGAGCACTCAAGCGTGCAGCAAAGCATTAATAAAGACACAGACTTGCGGTACCCCAAAGACAACTCGTTCACCCGGTATTCGACATACCACAGGCTCTCTCTCTCCCTAATAAGGGAAAAAGAGGAGTCCCCGTTTTACAGCGAGAGGGGAGACATAACAGACAACTTGTTGATTTATGATGTTAAAAGTCTGCTGCGTTGCTTTTTCCGAGCTCTGTGTCTGGAGAGTCGGCCGCAGGGCTCAGGACTCTGGACACACTGACCAGCTGCTCCTTGAATCTGCTCATCTCCAGAGCCATGACAATCCAGCACCCTGACGGCGCGCTAGTCTTCCAGTCCACATCCACAGTCACCAGTCGTTCATGGTTACTGAGTCTAACTCCAGGAACACACTCCCCAGCAATACTGCAGAAGTGCTTTCACCAGAAGTAAAAAAAAATCCACTGCCTCCTCTCTTCTTCTATTCCCAATTCTGGCCTTTTACGTCTTCTCACCTGCCTATCACTTTCTTCTGGGTCCCCTCATCCTTCCCACTCCCCTCTCCTACCAGATTCCTTTTCTCCAGCACTTTGTCTTTCCCACCCACTTGGCTTCACCTATCGCCTTTTAGCTAACCTCTTTCCACTCCCCCACCATTTATTCTGGCATCTTCCCCCTTCCTTTCCAGTCCTGATAAAGGGTTTCAGCCCAAAATGTCAACTGTTTACTCTTTTCCATAGATGCCGCCTGACCTGCTGAGTTCCTCCAGCATTTTGTGTGTGTTGCTTTGTCAGTCAGAACTTTTGTGTCTCAGTAAGTGAGGTGGGCTCTTATTACATGATCTTTCTCAAAGTTTTGACCACTCCACAAATTGTCTATGATACTCCACAACAGAGACTCTTCATTCTTGTGTGGCATTCACGTGCTAGGTTGACCTTTGGGAAAGCGTGCAGGGACCATATTGTAGGTGAGTTCTGACTGGATAATCGCCTTTCATAGCAGATGAATAGTACCCAAAGCAAGATTTAGTTGGGTTATATTTACAGGCAATTTTAGCTTGCTCCTCTTTAAAATTTCTATGGAATAGAATAAATAAATATGTTGTTTGGAGTGGAAAACAGCTATAATTAAGTGAGAGCTTGTGATATTTTTTCCATTTGCTTGCTCAAGAAGAACAAGTGAGTTAATGCTTTAAGCCACTACTCTTGTAGTTCCAGTAACCTCCTGTCAAACTATGTCCCTGAGGAAATTACAAATGGATACAAAAATATGACGGGTGTAGGGCTCTCAGTTCCAGTAACTGTGGTGTTAACTGTTCAGGCTAACAAAATGGCTTCTCTGTATTGTTATAATGAAATGGCTTCCCTGTAATGCTACTTAATGCTGCAATGGGTTTCTGTATCTGGAATGTTTGGGTTATAACTGCAGATAAGGGGAAATCAAACCAATGGAGAATTATTATGCTACCTTGTATGTGTGAGCTCAGCGGGAGTCTGCAGTCTTTTTCCGGAGGCGAGTGAGGAGGACGGACGTATGAGGCGCGGACAGCAGACGTCGGTGGTTCGGACGGTGGCCAAAGGCTCGGAAAGTCATTGTGGATGGAACTGGAGGCGGGAGCTCCAATGTGTTAAAATATTATGTGCACAAACTGATAAACTTACTGATTTGGCGCCTTTAGGTTATGCTTCTACTAACCCCTCACTAAGAAATAGCTATAAAGTTGCAATTATTTACTCGCCTTTGGTGTATTGCCTGGTATTTGTATTGTGAGCGTGTACTGGGGGGCATTACACTGTATTTACGCCGAAGTATTGCACTATTGGGGGGGCAACGGCGGTTCACCCTAGGCGAACGGAGGTAAATTGGGGGCACGGATGCCTCACGCGGAATAAATAGTGTGGAAAGTAAGAAACATCCTCATGATGGAGAATCAAAAGCCAGGTAGGTTTGAGGGGTGGAGTTGGAGGGCTAGAGGGGATCTGAGGAAAAACGTTTCACTCAGAAGGTGATTGCGATCAAGAACGCACTGCCTGGGAAGGTGGTGGATCAGGTTCTTTCACAGTATCTGAGAAAACAGCCAATGATTCAGGAACAGCTTCTTCCCCTCCGCCATCAGACCTCTGAATGGACATTCAACCCATGAACACTACCTCACTACTTTTTTTGTTCTACTTACCGAATTTAACTATTTTATATATACACACTTACGGTAATGCAATTTTTATTATCATGTATTGCAATGTACTGCTCCTGTATAACAACAAGTTTCACAATGTATGCTACTGATATTAAACCTGAAGTAACCAGATGAGTGTTTGAATTGACAAGACTTGGAAGGATGTTGACCATAAGGGATAGTACAGCCAGGTAAATTATAATCAGCATGAACATGATGGGCTGAAGGGCCTGTTCCTGTGCTGCATGATTCTCTAACTCCCTGATTGATTTGCTACTAAACTGCAGGAGATTATCACACAAAGGTGTTGGTCTTGCCTCACAGTTCAGAATGTCACTGACCAGGGTCCCACCAGAACACATGATTTGAATTGGCATTCTAAAGAAGAACTGAGGCAGTTTAGAAAGGAGCCGACAATCTCTCACCAGATACGAAAGATCATTTAGAATAAAGGAGAAAGTTTGTCCAGTGTCCAGACTTAAACTGAACCCTCACCAACTTTACCGAAGCAGATTGTCTGGTCATTCCACATAAAATGCTGGAGGAACTCAGCATGCCAGGCAGCAGCCATGGAAAAGAGCAGACAGTCAGTGTTTTGGACCAAGACCCAGTCCTGATGAACAGCCTTGGCCTGAAACATTGACTGTACTCTTTTCCATAGATGCTGCCTGGCCTGCTGAGTTCCTCCAGCATTTTGTGTGTGTTGCATGGATTTCCAGCATCTGCAGAATTTCTCTTCTTTGTCTGGTCTTTAACTCATTATTGCAGAGGCACAGAGTTGCACAGTGTAGAATCAGGCCTTTTAACCCAGCGTGTGTATGCTGACTATCATCGTTAACTTTACCAATCTCACTTGCCTGCATTCACTCCATCCCTCTCTCCTCCCTTCATTCGAGTATCTGCCCAGATGACCCTCAAATATTGTTCTTGTTATTGTCTCTATTGCCATCTCTGACAGCTCATTCCAGATGCAAACTACTCTGTATGGAGAATTTCCCTGTCAGGCCCCATTTAAAACTCCTCCCTTTCAACTTGAAACTTAACCTTTTAGATTTAAACACCCTCACCATGGGAAATGGGTTCTGGCTACCTACCCTCTCCATGCCTCTCATGGTTTCATCAGCCTCTGTCATACCACCTCTCAGCCTAATCCATTCCAGGGAAAACAGATCCAGCCTATCCCGTCTCACCTGATAATTCAAGTCATCCAATGCGGATAACAGCCCTGTTAACCTTTTCTGCGCCCTCTCTAGCTTAATCACATCTTTCCCTAAGTATGGTGATCAGCTGTTGTTTCCATATTTCACAAAGAAAACCAGTGACTACATTTAGACCAGAAGAAATTAAGATATAGTAGAAGTAGGCCAATCAGCCCATCAAGTCTGCTTCCCCATTCAATCATGGGCCATTCTAGTTCTTCCAGTCATCCCCACTCCCCTGATTTCACCCCATACCCTGGCTAATCAAGGACCTATCAATCTTTGTCTTAAATATACCCAATGACTTGGCCTCCACAGCTGCTCGTGGCAACAAATTCCACAGATTTACCACCCTCTGACTAAAGTAATTTCTCTGCATCTCAGTTCTAAATGGACGTCCTTCAATACTGAAGTCGTGCCCTCTACCCAGAATCCCCTACCATGGGAAATAACTTTGCCATGTCTAATCTGTTCAGGCCTTTTAACATTCAGAATCTTTTTATGAGATCCCCACCCCCCTCATTCTCCTCAACCCCAGGGAATACAGCCCAAGAGCTGCCAGATGTTCCTCATATGATAACCCTTTCATTCCTGGAATCATTCTCGTGAATCTTCTCTGAACCCTCTTCAAGGTCTGTATATCCTTTCTAAATTAAGGAGCCCAAAACTGCTCACAATACTCCAACTGTGGTCTCACCAGTGCCTTACAGAGCCTCAACATCACATCCCTGCTCATATATTCTATACCTCTAGAAATGAATGCCAACATCGTATTAGCCTTCTTTACAATTGACTCCACCTGGAGGTTAATCTTTAGGGCATCCTGCACAAGGATTCCCAAGTCTGTTTACATCTCTGCATTTTGAATTCTCTCCCCATCTAAATAATACTCTGCCAGTTTATTTCTTCCACCAAAGTACATGACCATATACTTTCCAACATTGTATTTAATTTGCCACTTCTTTGCCCATTCCCCTAAACTATCTAAGTCTCCCTGCAGGCTCTCTGTTTCCTCAACACTACCCGCTCCTCCACCTATCTTTGTATCATCGACAAATTTAGCCACAAATCCATTAATCCCACAGTCTAAATCATTGACGTACATTGTAAAAAACAGCGGTCCCAACACCGACCCCTGTGGAACTCCACTGGTAACCGGCAGCCAGCCAGAATAGGATCCCTTTATTCCCACTCCCTGTTTTCTGCTGACCCGCCAATGCTCCACCCATGCTAGTAACTTCTCTGTAATTTCATGGGCTCTTATCTTGCTAAGCAGCCTCATGTACGGCACCTTGTCAAAGGCCTTCTGAAAATCCAAGTTCACCACATCCACTGCATCTCCTTTGTCTACCCTGCTTGTAATTTCCTCAAAAAATTGCAGTGTGTTTGTCAGGCAGGATCTTCCTTTCAGGAAACCATGTTGGCTTTGGCCTGTCTTGTCATGTGCCTCCTGGTATTCCGTAATCTCATTCCTAACAATCGATTCCAACAACTTCCCAACCACTGATGTCAGGCTAACAGGTCTATAGTTTCCTTTCTGCTGCCTCCCGCCCTTAGTAAATAGCAGAGTAACATGTGCAATTTTCCAGTCATCCGGTACAATGCCAGAAAGGTCATCGTTAATGCCTCCGCAATCTCTTTAGCCACTTCCTTCAGAACCTGAGGGTGCTTTCCATCAGGTCCAGGAGATTTATCCACCCTCAGACCATTAAGCTTCCTCAGCACCTTCTCAGCTGTAATTTTCACTGCACAGACTCTTGAATGCCCGGTATACTGCAGATGTCTTCCACTGTGAAGACTGATGCAAAATACGCATTCAGTTCCTCTGCCATCTCTGCATCTTTCATTACAATATCTCCAGCATCATTTTCTATTGGTCTTATATCTACTCTAAAGGCAACTCCAATTGGCTGTTCATGGCTTTAAAGATGTGAACAGCACATTTCATTTTTATTTATTGAGATACAGCACACAATAGCCCCTTTTGGCTCTTTGAGCTTTGCTGCCCAGCAACACCCGATTTAACCCTAGACTAATCATGGGACAATTTACAAAGACCGAATAACCCACTAACTGGTACATCTTTGGACTGTGGACTGAAGCCAGAGCACCCAGAGGAAACCCATACAGTCACGGGGAGAATGTACAAATTCCTTACAGGCAGCGGTGGGAATTGAACTCGGGTTGTTGGTACTGTAAAGCATTGTGCTACCATGCTGCCTACTGCTTGTGTGAATAAAATGCTTCTGCACGGCTATGTGTTCTAAAGTCTTTGACACAGGAAAATCATACAAGGAACACTGAAAAGAACTAGAACATAGCAATCAGTTTCTGTAGGGTGGCTGGCTACAAAAACATACAGCTGTTCCTGGATATGATTATGATTCAAGCACACGTGTGAGGATTGATGGTAGTGAGTTAAAGGAGGAATACATTTTTTTAAAGGAAAGTTGGATTTAAAAGCATGTTCTTTTTATTAAATTTCTCCTCCCCAATCCAGAGAACATGCAGAACGACTCCTGTAACTCACCAGTTCAGATGGTCAAAGAATAAATTCTGAATTTGTCAAAATTTCAAGCAAGTAGTGAGGAACTTTTCCTTTCTGTCAGTTCCTCTGGGTTTGGGGACCTGATGTGCACTTTTCTTTCTGGAACCTTGTCTGAGATTACGTAACTGGGAAAGATATGAAGGAAAACTGACTTTAAAGTGAGTTTGAATGTATTATGAGATTATATTTTTTTCATCTCAAGTTATCCCACGATGCAAATCTACTGATGTACAGCAGTATCTCAGGGTAATTTAGTGATGATGCTGCGGGTCTGGTTAAATGCAGAGCCTATGGTTGTCTCGAAGTCTTTCAATTGCTAAATGTCCAAGTTTTGAAAAGGAGAGAAGCACAGACACAGAATGCTGGAAGAGCTCAGAGGATTAAGCCACATCCACAGATTCTGGATTCTAGTGCCTGCATCTTGTCCTTCATACTGAAACTTCTTCTTACCTAGGTGATGTTGATTAGTCTGTTGCTGAGTTTGAAACAAGCAGGTAATATAAGTTACGGTAACACCTCATTTTCTTCATTTGTGCTGATGATAGATGGAAGTGGCAGCGGAGCCTCACCCGTCACTCGGCCCACCCTGGAGTACGCTCTGGTATCAATTGTTTGGTGACAATAAAGTATTTGTATTTGTATGACACCAACCCATTCCTGCCCAGCACCTGTTACATCCGGCTACTAAGTTCTCATACAGCGGGCAGGCATTCAGTTCTGGGTACCAGAAAAGTCTTTCTATTGGATACTAGGAAGGCAGACATCACTGTTACTCCATTCCCTGAAATCCCACCCCGCCCCACCTGCAGCTCCACTCCTCCCTCAGCGAGTGTCCAAGCCTAAGATGGTTTGCAACTTTTGCAATATTTTTACCCAATATGATCTTCACAGCATCACCAACACCACGTTATTCCAACGTCATGTAATTGCCTCTCCGTCAGCTCATCTGCTGTCCAAAGTTTTGTATCTTCCAACCTGCTGATTGTAACTCACATTGATCCCCCACCTCCAATTTTGAGGCCAAAAGATCCACCACCCTTCCAGCCCATCTTTGTAATCTGCACTGACAGTCCACTGTTTCTAAATCCCAATTCCAATTGTTCCATTATTGCTAAGCAGGCTTTTAGCTGCCAGGATCCGAAGCTTGGCAGTTTTTTTCCCAAAATCTCTACCTTTCTGTTACTCTTTCCTCCTTAAGCTTACTTTGTTTGACAACACAAAGCTAAAGAGGCAAAGGGTTTCAGCCCGAAACGTCGACTGTACTTTTTTCTGTGGATGCTGCCTGGCCTGCTGAGTTCCTCCAGCATTGTGTGTGTGTTGCTAGGGAATCTAAATGTGCTATATACATTTTGTAACTATAAGCTATTGAAACATGGGGAAAGCCAGGCTGATGCTTTGCACAGTGAGACCCCTCAAGCAGCAGTGATATAAATAGCTGGGTAATCTAGTGATTAATTGCTTTAGTAATATACGTTGAAGAGTCATTAGTGGCACATGGGAGATTCTTCATTCTTCTTCAAATAGTGCCTTGGATCATTTAAGTCTTCCTGACAGACCAGAGCCTTAGTTTAATCTCCCACTTGTAGGTGCTAAGATCAACATTGATGCCTAGACCGCTTGCAACTTGGCACTGGGTATATCAATATTTTCTAGCAAGTACCACATTTTTAAGCTCTACATTTCAAAGGTTTCCACATTTAATGTCAGGGAAATATATACAATATATATCCTGAAATGCTTTTTCTTTGCAACCATCTACGAAAACAGGGGAGTGCCCCAAAGAATGAACAACAGTTAAATGTTAGAACCCCAAAGTAACCCCCCCAGCTCCCCTCCCTCCCCTACGTGATTGGCACCAAGCAAAGATTCCCTCTCCCCCCCACTGACAAAAAAAGGCACCTGCCACCGAGCACTCAAGCATGAGCAAAGCAACAGCAAAGACACAGACTTGCAGTTACCCCAAAGACTACTCGTTCACCCGGTATTCAACATACCACAGGCTCTCTCTCTCTCCCTAATACGGAAAAGAGATGTCTCCGTTTCACAGCGAGAGGGGAGACATAACAAACATCTCACTGGTTTATGATCTTAAAGGTCCGTTGTGTTGCTTTTTCCGAGCTTTGTGCTCAAAGGTCTTGGGTCTCTGGGCACACAGCCTTAGACCTTCTATTTCCCACGACATACTGATCTGCCCGGACACTGACCTTCGATCCGCCCGTCTCCAGAGCCCCAAGATCCTAGGCCTCCAAAGGTGAGCCGGGCTCTTAGGCCGAGCCCTTGGTATATTGGATTACAGCCAGTTATGAAACCCCGAGAGCGGGTCCCATTCCTGCAGAGAATCGTAGTCAGCATATAACTCCAGGTCAGGGTCTTCAGAAGAACCCTGAAAGGGAAAAATAGAGATATTAAAGATGGACATAGAGCTGTTTCAGAAGATGACAGTGCAGGTGACTCAGGTTCAATTCCAGTTCTCCCCGTGATCGCATGGGTTTCCTCCCACAGTCCAAAGACATACTGGGTGGTAGGTTAATCGGACATGGTAAATCTTGTTCCGTGATAAGGCTCGGGTTAATGGGTGGATTGCTGGGTGGTAAGGTTCGAAGGGCCAGAAGGACCTATCTCAATAAATAAATTAACTGGGATTAGTGTAGGTAGCTACTTAATGTTTGGCTGAAGGCCGGGTTCTGAGATGTGTGTGTTTATGAGAGACCTATTGAGATTTTCCACAGTTCTATGGCTCACATGCTAACATTAAAAAGCTCATGTTATAAATTCTTGTAGTTCACCCACTAATGATTAAAACAGCAACTCACTTTTGAAGATGTGTTGACAGCTGTCACAGGCATGCAAATCCCATGCTTCCTTGCAGGTTTGAAGCATCTCAACTTTCCCCTTTGTTCTTTCCTCCCTTCCCCCTTTTTTCCTGCCTCTGAACTTGTTTAAAATTTGTTGTATCTCCATTTCCTGCATTGATTGCCCATCCCCAGATGCTCCTCTTGCCAGCGATGACCACATCAAATGAATGAATATAAAAATGTTCATGATCTCATATGAGCTCAAGTTCAGTGAAAACATTGCAAGTGGCGTGTCTTACCAAATACGTCAGCAGCCTGAGACGCTGCTCAATTTGTCACACCCTCGCTAATCTATCTGCGTCTTCTGTTCATCTGAGCTCATGCTGGCCCCCTTACCTTGCAGCAATGGGGGCAGTGCAAAGAAGATTCACCCAGCTAATCCTGGGGATCAGAGTTACTATATGTTAGTAAGGGAGAAGAAACAGTTTCTGCTCTGAAATTCAGGAGAAGGAGGAGTAAGGTTCTGAGGTAGATATTAAAATTGTTTCTCTAATGGGTGAGTCTTGGATGAGCGGACAAAGTTTCAAGGTCAGATCATTTAAAATGGAGGTGCATAAAATTTTTCTTTCTGTAGATGGTGACGATTCTCTGGAGTTTTCTACCTCAGCAGACTGTGGGGCTAAATTGCAGGTGTATTTAAAGTCGCGGTATGTTAATCGTTGAAATATCGGGGATTTGAATGCCATGCCGAGCTGACATAGAAGAGAATTTGAGCCTAGCATGATGATGTTGAATAGGGGGGCAATTGACCTATTCCACCTCCTAGTTACTTGTGTATGCCAAACAATCATGCACTGTAATGCTCATAAATCTCGTACTGTTGTGAGGCCAATAGCTTACCTACGTTATTCAACCAGAGCCAGTCAGAAATATGCTGGAGTACTGCACGTATGCCCTAGCTGTCAGGAAGGAGGCTCTGCCAGCTATGTTGAGATGCCTCATGCTGAGTGTGGCTTATGATGGATTGAGAGATTGTTACAGAGGAAAGGATCCTCATTACTAATGAGCTTATTCAGATCTCACCTTCCATCCAATGGAGTATGTAAGCAAGTGGCACAGTTAGCAACCCTGACCTTGGAGTCTGCGCATTCTCTCTGTGATTCCCTGTGACCCTGATCTTGGCTGTCTGAGTGGAGTTTGCACATCCTCTCTGTGATTGCATGGGCTTCCTTGGGACACTCCAATTTCTTTCCACATCCCAAAGGTTGTTACACTAACTGGTTGATGCAGATGATCCCTGATGGAAGTGGATGGTAGAAAAATGAGGAGGAGAGGGGGCTGGTGTGGGGATGGAATGAGATTAGTGATGTGGAATGGGATTAATGGGATGGAATGGGATTAATGGTGTGGAATGGGATTAATGGGATGGAATGGGATTAATGGTGTGGAATGGGATTAATGGGATGGTATTGGATTAATAGTGTGGAATGGGATTAATGGTGCGGAATGGGATTAATGGGATGGAATGGGATTAATGGTGTGGAATGGGATTAATGGGATGGAATGGGACTAGTGGTGTGGGGATGGAATGGGATTAGTGTAAAATGAGTGTAAATGTGTGATTGATGGTCAGTGGGATTTAGTGGGCTGCAGGACCTGTTTCCTGCTGTGTTACCGTGACATTCTTGCCATTTCTATCCTCACATCATCTTGTTTCCCTAGTTCTTTTTCCATTTCAGACACCAACTAATTGCAGAGCAGAACTGCAAGATTTAGATTATGTACCTTAATTGCTGCCAGCTTGCAGCAATGGCTCCCTGACACATTTCCCTTTTGGAACATTGGAAACTTGAAGCAACTACAAGAAACACCACTAAATGAGCTTAAAGTTACTGATGATCCTTGTAAATGATGGTGGGAGGTTGACCATGCTGAGGATGTGACCAGCACGTAAAGGCAAAGGGATGGTGGCTGCCAATCTATGTTGCATCTGGAGTCAAGTCATGGCCTACCTGCTCTGCGCTGGCTGCTCCAGTGAACCGTCTTGCTGACAGGTGTTTACCGACAAGAAGTTTGAGTCAGCTGACAAAGAGTAAAAGAGAGAAGCTCGTCTTGCTGGTTTTTGGGGATCAGTGATGGCACACTTATCTCTAAGACAGATTGCTGAAAGTTAATTCTGACACTAGAATTGAGAATCACCACAGAAATTTCATACCCCAACATAAGACCATAAGATATTTGAGCACTTAGGTCATTTGCTCCATTAAATCTTCTCTGCCATTCAATTGTGGCTGGTTTTCTTTTAAATCTCATTCTTGTGTCTTCTTCCCATAATCCTTAACACCCTTACCAATCAAAAAATTTATTCCTCTTTGCCTTAACACCTAATGGCATTACCTCTACAGCCCTCTGTGGTATACAGTAGTCCATAGGTTCACCATCTTCTGTCTAAAAGAATTCCTCCTCATCTGTTTTAAGTAGATGTGCTCTTGGATCCTGGATCTCCTACTAATGGAAACATCCTTTCCACGTCCACCCTATCCAGACCTTTCAATATCGTGTTGGTGCCAGTGAGGTTACCCCTTGTACTCTTCAAAGTTTCATTGAATACAGACCTAGACATGTCAAACGTTTCTCATAGGTTAAAGGTTCCATTCCTGAGATCATTCTTGGAAACCTTCTCTGGACTCTTTCCCTTTGGGCTTACAGGGCCCAAAATTGCTCACAGTTGTGATAGTTTAGGAAAATCAAAACCTGTAGATGTCAGATATCTCAACCAGAACAGGAATTGCTGGAAAAACTCAACAGTTCAGGTAGCATCTTCAGGAGGAGAAACAATGAATAGTTCTGCTGAAGGCTCTTTGGTCTGAATTCTTAACAATTTCTCTTTCCACAGATGCTTCCTGCACTGCCGAGTTTCCAACAATTTCTGTTGTCACTACAGTAGTTTAAGAAATGAATTCTATACTTTTTGTAGGCTGTTAATTCTCAAAGTAATCACAAAATTGTTAGACTGATGTAGGGATCTAACAGGTTTTCCAGCATCCTACTTTACTTCTCTGACCCTGTGAAACGATGCAGCAAATTGTTGCAGGGAATAAGAGGAATTTTGCCACAGGAGTTGTAGCAGTTCAAGAAAATCCATCCCTGTGTACAGAGGCAGTCTTGGTGGATGTGGCTTTGTAAGCAATGCCCACATCCTGAAAATGCAAGCTATTGAAATATTCTGTGATTTAAAAATATCAAAATAGAATAAAAAAAAACACAAAGTGAATATGGACTGCAAAGCCTTTAGGTAAAATTGTTTGTATTTGTGTGATCGCTGAAAACAATTCTAACAAACTTAACAGTCCACATGCCATGCAAGAGTTTAGTTATTATGAAGCTATATACAGAATGGAAGTGTATACGAAAGCTGATGATGGTCTTGTTCAAATCTCAAATGGACTTTTGTGCGGCTGATTTGAAGTTTGTGCACTAATACTTGGCATAGTGGTGTCAGCTGTGACTGAACTGGCAGTGCTCTCATCTCTGGGCAAAAAGTGCTTGGCCGCTGGTCCTAACAGAATATAATCTCACAAAGACAATCCCATTACTCTAACATCATGTACGGTCCATAATACAATATATGAGACAGGTTGTTTTGTTTTTGGCAGTGCTATTTGAGGGGCAAAACTGCTTCCAGTTTCTGAAGTAGACATCGCAATACATCTTGTGAAAATCACCAAACTAAATTCTTTCTGGTGTCCTAGCCAATATTTATCTCTCAATTTCAAAAGCTAAAAATGGATTACCTTGTAATGAATCTTTCTGCTGATTACAGGAGCCCCTGTGCTGAGTTGGTGGTAGGTTTTCTTATATTGCTACACTTCTGAAGTACACCATTGCCTCTAAAGTGCTTTAGACATGCTTTAGCTGGGAAAGGAGCCACTGAAACACAAGTACAAACAATGTTTAAAAACTTCTTTTAATGTTATTTCAAGGCTAAGGAGCTTAATGCTTAAGAATGTATTACTGTGAAATGATCACAGTTCTACACACCTGTTGTGAAAGGAGAAAACTTGCTGAATTATTTAATTGTCTAAAACTTTCTGTTTGGTGATGTATGAAAAATTTAATTAATGTTGAGTAACTTACTTGTGTAGTGGTTAGGGTTTTAGCTTTAAATATCTGAGGTCATAATGATTGGATGCTTTTGCCAAATGATTTGAAATCTGACAGTACCCAGCTAAACCACAGCGGATTTCAGTGTAATGCACAATCCAGTTGACTAGGCAATAAGTATGTATCCTGTTAACCCAGCATCCAACACTCATCTCACATCACAGATCAGACTGGCCATGTTAACACAAGCAGATAAGTAATGAATCTGGGTTGGGATTAAGGTGAGCAAACTTGTCTGGTGCTGGTCCGTACCCTATTAGAATATGTAATCGCTTTTGCTAATGCTTCTCCCAGATGGTTAAGCAATAGAACATCTCAGCTGATTGGAAACAGCTTTAGTGTTAATGTAGGGAGACGCCAGCTCCCCGAGTCCTTTCCCATAATGCACTGGAGTAACAAAGGCATGACTGAGCCAGGAAGAAGTAAGATATCTTGAAATGTGTTTTTCTCCCCCTATTCTGAGTGGCAACAACCATGCCTCCTAAAGGTTAAATTTATATTGTGTGGTCACTACCCTGATTGGGCAATTCTCACTTGCTGGTATCATGCTTATACTGTGAATGCCACTAACAACGCTCTCTCAGCGTAGGTGTCTTAACCTCACCCACCCACCTGGCAGATTCCTTCTTCTTCAGTCCTTGACCTTTCCCACTCATCTGGCTTCACCTATCACCTCCTAGCCAGGCTCCTTCCCCTCCCCTCACCTTTTTATTCTGACGCCTTCCCCCTTCCTCTTCAGTCCTGAAGAAGGGTCTTGGCCTGAAACGTTGACTGTATGTTCATTTCCGTGGACGCTGCCTGACCTGCCGAGTCCCTCCAGCATTTTGTGTGTGTTACATGTCGATAGGACTTTTCCTGTTAAGCGATGCATAGGCAGCCAATAGATTGCTTTAGGTCAAGTTTGTAATGTAGGAAACAATGGGTATCAGTTGAGAAGCAAACATTACAGTGGTATCAATGAATTTATTCACAATTATCTACTCACACTTACACACAGTAACAGACTGGTGCAGAGTCAACAACCTGTCTCTGAATGTGAACAAAACAAAAGAGATGGTTGTTGACTTCAGGAGGGCACGGAGTGACCACTCCCCGCTGAACATCGATGGCTCCTCAGTAGAGATCGTTAAGAGCACCAAATTTCTTGGTGTTCACCTGGCGGAGAATCTCACCTGATCCCTCAACACCAGCTCCATAGCAAAGAAAGCCCAGCAGCATCTCTACTTTCTGCGAAAGCTGAGGAAAGTCCATCTCCCACACCCCCCCATCCTCATCACATTCTACAGGGGTTGTATTGAGAGCATCCTGAGCAGCTGCATCACTGCCTGGTTTGGAAATTGCACCATCTCAGATTGCAAGACCCTGCAGCGGATAGTGAGGTCAGCTGAGAAGATCATCAGGGTCTCTCTTCCTGCCAGCATGGACATTTACACTACACGCTGCATTCGCAAAGCAAACAGCATAATAAAGGACCCCATGCAGCCCTCATACAAAATCTTTGGAAGCATTCGGGCTCTCACGACCAGACTATGAAACAGTTTCTTCCCATTAGCTATCAGACTCCTCAATACTCAGAGCCTGGACTGACACCTTGCCCTATTGTCCTGTTTATTATTTATTGTAATGCCTGTACTGTTTTGTGCACCTTATGCAGTCCTGTGTAGGTCTATAGTCTAGTGTAGTTTTTTTCTGCGTTGTTTTTTACGTAGTTCAGTCTAGTTTTTGTACTGTGTCATGTAACACCATGGTCCTGAAAAACGTTGTCTCATTTTTACTATGTACTGTACCAGCAGTTATGGTTGAAATGGCAATAAAAGTGACTTGACTCGACTTGATAATCATTTTCATTCCAATTCTTTGAACATCTGATTGTGATTGACCCTTCATTCTTTAAGAGAGTCTTCATATATCTCTGACTCTAAGTTGTATCTTTATGATGAGGACATCAGGTTTCCCAAACTATTCATGATTTGTTAGACAACTAGACTGTTCATAATAATGCTTCCATTTTGTTTCCCTCTGACTTTTGACTGGCTGAGTCAACTTTGCCAAGAGTTGGATGTGCTTTGTTGGCATCCAAACACTTCACAGAACCCAGTTGTTTCTCGGAGGAGTTAAATACAGTCTTGAAGGTTAAGAGGTAATGAAAGAAAGAGAATGCTGGAAATACTCAGCAAGGCAGACAGCATTGGTGGAGGATGGAATAATGTTAAGGCCATCAGAGTTTCACTGGAGCTAGCCATTAGCTCGGATCTAGCTGTGATTCTCATCACAAGTGCAAATAGACTTAATATGGGCAGATGAATAAAGATTAATGGGAGCAAGGTATTCTGGTAGTGGTTATATCCTGTCAGCACTCCTCAAGCAGTTTGGATTACAGTGTTGAAGCCAATTTTCACAGAGCAAGTTTTACAAGGTGCAACTGGAAAAATATTCTGAAGGATAATCTGGGGGGGGGGGGGGAGCTCCCTTCTCATCTTCAGTTGGTGTCATTAGATAGTTTATATCCACTGAATAAGCCCTGTCAAACCTTCGTTTAAACTCTTATTTGAAAGGTGTCATTTCTGCAGAGTGCTGCATTCCTCACATGCATAGCACTTTGTTTCCTGTCATTAGCAGTTAACACTTTTGAAGCTTCACCCTTTTCGAGTGGTTAGAGCTCCACTCTGCATTATTTTATAACCGGTCCACAGGCTAGAAAGCTTCATCACATCTTGCACTTGGTCTGTCTGATATCATCTTGGAGTAACAGGGATGCTTGTGTGAACTCATGACCTCAAGGAGTTCTCTTTGCTAACTTGCTCCCTTTGTGAACACCTTACGCTTCAGGAGTCTCCCAGTGCTGGATCCCTGAGTCAGGCTGAAAAATGCCTTGATATGACCCCAGCATTCCACAGGGGTTGTCAGTCACAGTGATTGGTCAATCTTGTTCACATATTACTAAACAGGAGCAGGCAATGAGGTTACTGCATCTGTGCTAATTTTATATAGAACAGTTCACCACAATCAGCCCTGTTCCTTACCTATAAGCCTGTTACATTCACATGCCTGTCTATTCCCTTCTGAAAGCCCTGATTGCCTATTCATAGAGGCAGTAATTTCAAGATCAGGTACATCTTGCAATAGATATCTTTCTCATATCTCCACGTCGTGTCTTCCACCCAGAATGTTAAATCTGTATCATGCACTGATGGCATCAACTGCCTTCTGCTTATCCTATTTAAACTGGTCATGACCCTATGTATCCTGTAAAATCACCTTCAACCTTCTTTGCACTGTGTTGAGATAATAGGTCTCCTCTCCTCTCTTTGATCATTTTCATGTGGAAGGTTTCCTGAATTTAAGGATGGAGGCAATTATCTTGGCAATCTGGAGAGCTAACAGAGTGGGTGTTGGAATTTTTTAGTTTATAGTTCATTCAGAGCATTGAGTCATTCCAATGTGTTTTACAGCCAATGGCATATTGTCACTGCTGCACTACAGGGTCACTTACTTGTAAATGTAGCCACTGCAAGACTGTTGTTGCGGTTGACATTGGATCTTCCTGCTCTTTGAATGGAGCTTTGGAATCCAAGAGCAGGACTGCCTTCATTTCTGCAGTGACAGTGGCATAGTGGCCTTCCATGCACAAAGTCTAACTCAAGTGTAAGTGTGCTAATGAGTTTATTCAAATAGTGGTGGAAGAAAATTGAGACAACACTCTCCATTGTTGGCAGAATCTCAGATGGAGACGAGAGGGGGTACAGGAGTGAGATACACCAGCCAGTTGAGTGTTGTAGCAACAACCTTGCACTCAATGTCAGTAAAATCAAAGAACTGATTGTGGACTTCAGAAAGGGTAAGATGAGGTAACATGAACCAATACTTACAGAGGGATCAGAAACATAGAAACATAGAAAACCTACGCACAATACAGGCCCTTCGGCCCACAGAGCTGTGCCGAACATGTCCTTACCTTAGAACTACCTAGGCTTTACTCATAACCCTCTATTTTTCTAAGCTCCATGTAGCCGTCCAGGAGTCTCTTAAATGACCCTATTGTTTCCGCCTCCACCACCGCTGCTGGCAGCCCATTCCAAGCACTCACCACTCTGCATAAAAAACTTACCCCTGACATCTCCTCTGTACCTTCTCCTAGAAGGGGAGAGAGTGAGCAATTTCAAGTTCCTGGGCGTCAATATCAAGGATCTAACCTCATCCCACATATCGATGCAGCTATAAAGAAATCAAGACAGTGGCTATATTTTATTAGGAGTTAGAGAAGATTTGGTTGTCACCTAAAACATTTGAGAACTTCTACAGATGTACTGTGGTAAGCATTTTGACAGACTGTATCACCCTCTGGCATGGAGGGGGTGGGGGGGGGGTGCGTGGCTACTGCACAGGATCAAAAGAAGCTACAGAAAGTTTTAAAATTAGACAGCTCCATCATGGGTACTAGTCTCCATAGTATCCAAGATCTTCAAGGAGCGGTGCCTCAGAAAGGCACGTCCATTATTAAGGCCCCCCATCATTCAGGACATGCCCTCTTCTCATTGTTACCATCAGGAAGGAGGTACAGGAGCCTGAAGACACACACTCAACAATTCAGGAACAGCTTCTTCCTCTCTGTCACCTGATTTCTATGTGGGCATTGAAACCATGAACACTACCTCACTTTTTTTTTATTATTTCTGTTTCTGCACTATTTTTTACTTAACTACTTAATATACATACTTACTGTAATTTATTTATTTATTATGGGTTGCATTGTACTGCTGTAACTAATTTAACAGATTTCGTGACATTTGTTGTTGATGTTAAATCTGATTCTGATTCAGTTAAAGTCCTCAACTCAACTCATCCACCCGTCACTACTCCCATATCAACTTCAAATTTCAAGGACTTAAAACACATGAATATTTCAGCAATGAACTATGAGAGATCATCCAAAGCACACGTTGCTCTGAATGTTCTGATGGTTTTATCCTGTTAATCAGCAACTTATTCCACACATTGTCAATCTTTCTTCTGAATGTTGGACATGACATTCTGCAGGAATTAATCTGACAACACTCTTGGAGTCTATCCATTTTAGGGACAATATTATATTGGACAGATGATGGAAGAAGTTATGCAATACTGAGGATTTGCACAATAAGCAGAGGATGCAATGGGAACTGCAAAGACATTGGAAATTGTTTAATATATGAACTATGAAAATAATAAGCTGTGATGTTCGTGAGGTTGGGGGCAGTTGGAACATATCACATAGCACATTGATGTAGAACTTACTTGTTTTGAACTTTGTTTCGCCCCTAAGCTTTCTAGTTGGACCAATCAAAGGGGATTTATGGTAATTATTTTGCTCAGTTTGTAGCATGCAACAACAGACTCCTCATATTCTTCGAAGTGCATTTCAAATACACTGCCAATTTTGAAGAATTGCACTATTTCTGGCCAGCTTCTCACTCCTCATTGTTTCTCATGATGGATACTGTAATATTGGCCTGGCCCAGCCGCTCGTCATCTTTGTGGAGGTGATTTTGGTCATGTCAGTAGATATAAATCCATTCACTTAAAATCCAAAGTTGATCATGCAGTACTACTCCATTTTCATTTAAGAGAGGACATGTGTTTCAAAGTTCTGGCAGTAGACTATTTACATTTATGAAAAATAGGAAATGTTTGCCAAAGTGCTCTGGTTTCTGTTACCTTCAAATATATTCAGACTAGAACCAATGTGAAGTGAGGCTTCCATTTGTAGGCATTGAGGTATTTCTTTCAGCAAATTACAGAAGCTAAAGCCAAAAGATATGCAGCAGGCCTGGACACGTTCTGGACGAACCCCGTGTGAGAAGGTCAGCTACATGGACGTAACTATTCCCTCACAATGCCAGCTTTGACATTGTGCCAAGTACAACCACACACTCTTACCATGGCTTTCTCATGCTATATTTTAATATTTGCTTTACATAAGTCATTTTAATGACTCCAGTAGTAAAAAATATAAAACAGGAACAGATGTAGTTAGGCAATTACTGTGTAGAAATCTGATGCTTAAATGGAATTGTGCACTGACAGTATGGCGCCTTTGCAAAACGTGAGTTGGTTTCTTTGGGCTTAGTACAGTATCTTTCTTGGTCCAGTCAAGGAAGTAGATCGGGGAATTGAGAGCTCTGGGGAACGGGCACAGAAGAGGAGGCTTGGGGTAGGCTAACCATGTTGACTGTGGGGCTGAATGGCCTGTTCCTGCTCATATTTTCCTACACTCTATCGAATATGAAAATACATCGTAATGGCAAAATGTCCCTTTTCAAAACCTTGACAGAGCAATGTGAGTTTTCATTAAATATTTCAATTGATGTTTTACATTCTATCAATGAATGATCTCACTTAGAGCGTCATCAGAACTACTCCGATCCTGAATGCCAAGTCCTCCATCCAGTCATAGCTGGGCAATTCCATGGTGTGAAAACCAGCCCTGAAATGTAACCTGAAATCTTCTGCTTTCACATCTTGATAGAATGGATTATTGACTCTTTCATTATTGTTCCAGTTGCCAGGATATAATGAAAAAGAATGGAATGCCCAGAATATAATGCTTCAGTCCCAATGTTTAATAAGTATGTAAGGCATATGGGAATGCGAGCACATTTTTTTTGGTCTGCTGGCAAAAATGTTTTTATTTTAAGATGTGTTTCTCTGATAGTTGTTTATTTATATCTGCATCTGCACAGTTTGTTTATAGTTAACAGTTCCTGATGTTTACAGTTACCGTTGTATGGATTTGCCAGCAGAAGGAGTATCTCAGTGTTGTATGTGGTGACGTATGGATGCTGATAATAAACTTTACTTTGACCTTTGAACTTTGATCCCATTGTCCTAACTGTGAACTGGGGCTGAGAAGACAATAAAGCGACTCAATCAGTTGCTGTAGGGGCCATTTGCCAGATGTTTGTAACATTGACATGATAGTGATAAATGGTTAAAATGTCAAAATCATATGTTGATAAATGAGATTAGTACAGATGGCTGGAATGAACATGATGGGTTGAAGAAGCTGTTTCTTTATTATAAGACTCTATGTCCACAATTCCAACACCAATCATCAACTACACTCACCTATCTTTTCCACTGAAGTTGACATAGTAGACAGTGAGATATAGGGTTATAGAGTTGGTAAATCACAGTGGTTAGGGTTTTGCTGCTTGTTTCAAGAACCAATGTAATGGTTCTTGAATGGTGGTGTGTGGTGTCAGGCTTCTGTACCTTCTGACCAAGGAAGGTAGCATGGCCCAGATGGTGGGGATCTTTGATGTGAATTACAGAGTCTATCCTTAAAGGTTTGCTATTGGCTATCATTCACTTATTCCGTATTCTGGCCTGAATCCACAGGGAACTCACAATGCACGCCTACTACAACTGCTTTGCTCATGTTTAACATGATGGTTTTGGCTTAAGGAAATCAGGATCCTTGTCTCTGGTACAATTCGCCAATGAGATTCATGTACTCATTGCACCTACAAGAGGTACTCTTATAAGTGCAGAGGTATAGCTTAAAGTTTAAAGTTCAAAGTAAATTTATTATCAAGGTACATATATGTCACTATATACAACCCTGGGATTTAGTCTTTGTGGACATACTTAAGACATACATATTCTTGTGTGTGGACATACACAAGAATAATAACACTAATAGGACCGATGAAAGACCACACCAACTTGGGCATTCATCAGTGTGAAAAAGACAACAAACTGTTCAAAAAAGAAAGATGATGATGATGATAATAATAACAACGATAATAAAACAGCAATAAATATCGAGAACATGAGATGAAGAGTCCTTGAAAGTGAGTCTATTGGTTGTGGAAACATTTCAATGATGGCGCAAGTGAAGCTGAGTGTACTTATCCTCTTTGGTTCAAGAGCCTGATGGCTGAGGGGTAATAACTGCTCCTGAACCTGGTGGTGAGTCCTGAGGCTCCTGTACCACCTTCCTGCTGGCAGCAGTGAGAAGACCAGGGTGGTGAAGGTCCCTGATGATAGATGGTGCTTTCCTGTGGCAACGCTTGGCGTAGATGTCTTCAGTGGTTGGGAGGGCTTTACCCATGATGGACTGGGCCATATCCACTACTTTTTGTAGGAATTTCTATTCAAGGGCATTTGTATTTCCATACCAGGCTGTGATGCAGTCAGTCAATATACTCTCCAGCACACACCTATAGAAGTTTGCCGAGATTTTAGATGGCTCGGCCTATCTTTGCTAACTCGTAAGGAAGTAGAGGCGCTGCTGTACTTTCTTCATACTTAAACACAAAGTACTCTGCAGATGCTGGGGTCAAAGCAACACGCACAACACGCTGGAGGAACTCAGCAGGTCGGGCAGCATCCGTGGAAACGAACAGTCAACGTTTCAGGCCGAGACCCTTCATCAGGACTGAAGAGGAAAGGGGCAGGGGCCCTATAAAGAAGGTGGGGGAGGGTGGGAAGTAGAAGGCGGGTAGGTGCCAGGTGGAAAACCAGTAAGGGGAAAGATCAAGGGTGGGGGAGGGGAAGCAGGGAGGAAATGTGAAGGAGGTATGTAAAGGGAAAGCACTATGGGTAGTAGAAGGAGGCGGAACCATGAGGGAGGTGATAGGCAGCTGGAGGAGGAGGCAGAGTGAAAGTGAGATGGGGGAAGGGAGGGGGAGAGAATTACCGGAAGTTGGAGAATTTGATGTTCATACCAAGGGACTGGAGACTACCCAGACGGTATATGAGGTGTTGATCATCATGGCAGTAGAGGAGGCCATGGATGGACATATCCGAATGGAAATGTGAAGCAGAGTTAAAGTGGGTGGCACTTGTCTGTTGTGGCGGATGGAGTGGAGGTGCTCAACAAAGCAGTCCCCCAATCTGTGTCGGGAATAACATGCACAACATGCTGGAGGAACTCAGCAGGTCGGGCAGCATCCACGGACACAGATGGAGGACCGTTTTGTCGAGCACCTCCGCTCCATCTGCCACAACAGACAGGATCTCCCGGTTGCCACCAACTTCAACTCTGCTTTACATTCCCATTCGGATATGTCCACACATGGCCTCCTCTACTGCCATGATGAGGCCAAACTCAGGTTGGAGGAGCAACACCTCATATACCATCTGGGTAGTCTCCAGCCCCTTGGTATGAATATCAAATTCTCCAACTTCCGGTAATTCCCTCCCCCTCCCTTCCCCCATCCCACTTTCACTCTGCCTCCTCCTCCAGCTGTCTATCACCTCCCTTATGGTTCCACCTTCTACTACCCATAGTGTTTTCCCCTTACATTCCTCCTTCGCCTTTCCTGCTTATCCCCTCCCTGCTTCCCCTCCCCGCCTTTGATCTTTCCCCGTACTGGTTTTTCACCTGGCACCTACCAGCCTTCTCCTTCCCACCCTCCCCTACCTTCTTTATAGGGCCCCCGCCCCCTCACTCTTCAGTCCTGATGAAGGGCCTCAGCCTGAACTGTTGACTGTTCATTTCCACGGATGCTGCCTGACCTGCTGAGTTCCTCCAGCGTGTTGTGCGTATTGCTTTCTTCACACTTGTCTTTACATGCTGGGCCCAGGACAGGTCCTCCAAAATGGTAACACTGAGGAGTTTAAAGCTGCCGACTCTCTCCATCTCTGATCCCTCGATGAGGACTTGCTCATGGACCTCTGGTTTTCTCCTCCTGCAGCCAATAATCAGTTTCTGGTCTTACTGACATTGAGTAAATGGTTGTTGTAGTGGTACCACTTAGCCAGATTTTCAATCTCCCTGATTTGTCACTAACTTTGATTTGACTCACAACAGTGATGTCATCTGCAAACTTGAATATGGCATTGGAGCCATAGTCACAGGTCACAGTCTGACAGCCTCACAGTCACAAAACAGAGGGCTAAGCACACAGCCTCGCGATACAAATTTATTGATGGAGATTATGGAGGAGATATTATTGCCAATTTGAACAGACTGGGATCTGCAAGTGAGGAAAATGAGGATCCAATTGTACAAGGAGATATTGAGGCCAAGGTCTTGAAGCATATTGGTTAGTTTTGAGGGGGTGATCATATAGAACGCTAAGCTGTAGTCAGTAAAAAGCACTCTGATGTACGCATATTTGCTGTGTATATGTCTCAGGGTTGAGTGAAGAGACAATTAGTTGGCATCTGTTGAGGACCTGTTGTGCCATTCGGCAAATTAGATTCAATCCAAGTCGCTTCTCAGGTAGGAGTTGATAAGTTTCATTACGAACCTCCCAAATCACTTCATCGCTCTAGTCAGCTGATTAGCAGAGCTCTTTAGTGCTTGGCTAGGTTCCCTGTCTGGGCTGGGAGCATTTCATGGTTTCACTCTCTTGAAGGCTGCTCACACACTAGCTTCAGAGAATGAAATTACAGGATCATCAGGGGCTGTGGGAGTTCATGATGGTTCCTCCATGTGTTGATGATCAAAGCAAGCAGAGAAGGCATTGAGCTCATCTGGAAGTGAAGCCCTGTTGCTAGCTGATTTTACTTTGTAAGCTGATGATGGTTTGAATGCTATTGTCTCTTATAAAGTAAAATCAAGTGACGACTTTTGAGCATCCCTTTGCTGATTCAAGTTTAAGCTGGAATTGCCGCTTTGCATGTGAGATGGCTTTTTGGAGATCATACCTGGACCTCTTGTAACTTTCTTGATCATCAGCTGCAAATGCCTTTGATCTGGCCTTCAACAGGGATGGTGTAGGGGGTGGATCCTCATTGGGAAACCAATCTAACACCCTTTTCCAGCAATCGGTTGCACCTACCAGTGCATCGACTGGAGGATCTGGAATCTGAAACAGCGTCAGGGTGGTAAGCAACACCCACAAAATCCTGGTGGAACGCAGCAGGCCAGGCAGCATCTTTAGGGAGAAGTGCTGTCAATGTTTCGGGCTGAGACCCTTCGTCAGGACTAACTGAAAGAAGAGATAGTAAGAGATTTGAAAGTGGGAGGGGGAAGGGGAGATCCAAAATGATAGGAGAAGACAGGAGGGGGAAAGATGAAGCTAAGAGCTGGAAAGTTGATTGGCAAAAGGGATACAGAGCTGGAGAAGGGAAAGGATCATGGGACGGGAAGCCTAGGGAGAAAGAAAGGGGGAGGGGGGAGCACCAGAGGGAGATGGAGAACAGGCAAGGAGTGATTGTGAGAGGGACAGAGAGAGGGAAAAAATAAGAGAGAAAATAAATAAATAAATAGATAGATAGATAGATAGATAGATAAATAGATATAGATAAACAAACAAACAAACAAACGGATAAATAAATAAATAGATAGATAGATAGATAGATAGATGCTGCTTGGCCTGCTGTGTTCCACCAGCATTTTGTGCGTGTTTTCAGCATCTGCAGATATCCTCATGTCAGGGTGGTGTGAAGGATTTCGATGAGGGAAACCCCTTCAACAGGAACCACGTCATTCGGAAACTTCTGCTCGACTGCTTCAAGCTTGTGGCAAAGGATATCTATTGGTCCAAGACTTCAATGGCTTTATTGCTGTAACTTTCAAGTATGCGTGGAGTGGCAGGAGTTTCTGCACGATTTTCAACAGTGGGTAACAAAGTGCCTCTGTCACTGCCAGTTTTCACCATTCTCACCCAGAAGGAGCGTGTGATCACAGTGCACAAGTTCAACCCACTTTGTGCCCACCGTGGATGTTCTCACCTCCCTTGCCTGTTATGCCAGGAAGTGTGTGCACTTTAAGGATACGTTCCGGATCTCGACTAGTAAGTGGCAGGTGAAGTTCAAGCTGAGGGTGGATTTGAATGGCTCCATCGTCCACCCTCCCTCAGTTTTCGCTGTCGGAGGGAAGTCCAGTTACATGAGGTACGCCGATCATCTCAGGTTATGACATAGCTGCAGCAAGTCTGGACAGTGATCTGCAACAGAAAGGGCACCAGACAAGGAAACGCCAGCAGAACAAATTCTGCAACCCGTGTGGAGAGACAGGTCGCCTCTACAAAACCTGTCCAAAACGTGCCAGCTCCTACGCACAGGCAACGAGAGCAGAGGCAGTTACCCATAATGCTCAGGCAAATACCAACACGCCCACCAGCTGTGCAGAGCCCACAGCCAGCACGAAAATAGAAACCGCGATGGAGGAAAGGTCAACCACCTCAAACTGCCACCACTGGCCCTTGTTGGAAAACCCCCGGCTCCTCATCAAGATGAGGCGGAGTCTATGGAGGAGGGGAGGGCAGAGAGTCAAGAATGGTGTGAGGTGAACAGGAAGAAGTCTCAGAAGGCAGCAACCAAGAGACAACGGGGTGACAAAAATACCAGGAATTGGAAGAAAAGGGCAGGGCAATGAACAGACACCAACAACAACCTCACCTTGTTGGAGGATGAAATGAGTGCAGGAAACAGCAACCTCGGCAGGGGAAGTAAATATATTATCAAAGTACATATATGTCACCATATACAACCCAGAGATTAATTTTCTTCTGGGCATTCTCAGTAAATCCATAATGGAATAATAACCATAATAAAATCAATGAAGAACCATACCAACTTGGGTGTTCATCCAGTATGCAGACAAGAAGAAACTGCAAATACAAAAATGCAAAAATAATAATAAATAAATAAGCAATAAATATTGAGAATATGAGATGAAGAATCCTTGAAAGAGAGTCTATTGGTTGTGGGAACATTTCAGTTTGGGGCAAGTGACATTGAGTAAAGTTAGCCCCTTTGGTTCAAGAGCCTGATGGTTGAGGGGTAATAACTGTTCCTGAACTGGGTGGTGTGGGCCCTGAGGTTCCTGTCCTGCATTCCTGATGGCAGCAGTGGGAAGCACAAAACAGGGGAAGAAAAGGTGGAAAGGAGAAGTACAGATGGGGAAAGGCTTCTGCTGACCGGAAAACTGGGATCTGTACAAAGGCCTCTGGGCTCCAGCTCCAGGTGGACTGGGAGCAGAACGGAGACCACCATCCCCTAGTTCCAAGAGTCAAGAGGTGGTGGGAGCAGGTTGATGCATTGCAGGGTGTTAGAGGAGAACCAGTGACTAACCTCCCCCAGTCACGCCATCAGCATTACCTCACCCAGGGGAGGATGTTCCTCAGTGCCTGAGCCCACAAAAAGTGCAGCAATCAGCAAGGCCATGGGTACGATGGCCTCGGCTGAGTGACCAGGTTAGGAAGTGTGCCTCGAGAGCTAATCATGAAATGAAAACTGGCATCTTTGAACATGCATAGTGTAAAGAGAACAGAGTGATGTGTCAGTAACTTACAGTAGCTGGCTAAGGCCCAGGGCTGGTGTGACTTTCTACAGGAGTGTGAGCTACCACACCTTCACAACTACTGGAGATGATCGTGATGGTGGCCACATTCTTTGTCCTTGTGGTCAGGGTGTGAGGGGGGGGGTTGATTGTCGCACTTCCAACCTGGGCATTCTGCTACAGAAGAACAACTTCTCAATCACTCAATTCAAAGAGGAGGTCGAGGTGGCACACTCTGCTCTTGCTTATTAATGTGCACGCTTCGCCCATGCAGAGCGAGTGGGCGGCTGCCCTTGATCAGCTCCCATTGCCGCTCGCTCGGGCTGATGACTTCAACTTCATCATCGACGCAGTTGGACAACCTGGTGCTGCCGACAGCATCTCCGGATTCCTGATGGGAAACAGTTAATGTAGCCAGCCTGTGTGACACCTTCAGCACCCCTGCAGGCAGAGCAGAGCCACACCCAACCTGGTCACATTCGGACAGCTCAGCCTGCTCCTAGGTTAACTTCCTCTTCATATCAGAGTGCATCACGGTCAGATCCACTGACGTCACTACAGTGTTCTTCTCTGACCACTGCCTTTTCCCAGCCTTCCGTCACCTACAGGAGAACCAGAAAGCGGGTCGGGGGATGTAGAAACAGAATGTTAAGCTGTTAACTCCAGAGAACATTAAGGAACTAGGGAGGGGATGCACAGGCGGGAGAACCCTGAAACCCTTCCTTGATTCTCCTGTTCACTGGTGGGAAGTGACCAAGGAGAACGTCAGGAGGTTCTTTGTCTGCAAAGGGGTCAGAAAGCAAGGTACCGTGTAACCTCCAGACAGAACTGCAGCAACTTCTCTTCCTGCAGTTGAAGAGGGTGGATGTGAGAAGGAGTTACAAGAGGTGACAAGCTGGTAAGCCCAGCATTTCACCACTGAATCCTCAAAGATTATTTTCCAGTGCAGGACTGCACCAAGGAACAGGATGAGGTGTGCTCATGTTTCTTCTTCCAAAAGGTTTACAGGGGCATCTCAGCGATCCAAGCCATAAGGAGGAGGACGGCTCAGTGGCATGCTCACAGATGGGCACATTGAGGGTACATCGATCCTTCTTCGCCAGTCTGTATAACAGTAAGGCCACTGATGCCCCAGCCTCCCAGAACCTCCTGTCATCTACCTCAGAGGTGTTGGTCTGGACCAGTCACTGACCCTGGAGGAGCTGACTGACTCCACCTGCTCCCTTGATTCGAATAAAACTCCCAGAAGTGGATTGGGACCGTGGGAGCTCTCCATGGGACTGGATGGGCCCAGACCTGCTATGCTTCTAGTTGGCAGCATGTCAGACTCTGTAAGGAAGGGCATTATTACCCTCAACTGCAAGCAGAAGAGGAAAAAGGATGACATCAAGAACTGGATACTCCATGAAGAGCAAAGCCATGCTGATCCAGTGTCCCCTTCGCCATCAGGTCAGGTTACCTGAAGGTGCTGGGGTTTTGAGGGACGAGTGATGCAACAAGAATTGTTGCTGTAGCGTTTTGGGAAGGGAAAGCAGAAGTTGGGACTGTGGGAAGGGCGCTCCCTATCGACACTGGGAAGAACATGGTCATCAGGTGTGAGGTGCTCTCAGGTTCTGCTGCACTTGGGAATCGTTAGAGCTATCTTCAGGTTCATCTGGGGGTCTAAGGTGGAAGGGGTCAGACGGGTCACAATACACAAGTCACTGGACAACGGTGGTAAAAACACATCCAGTGTCACTCTCACACTGATGACCAGCTTTGTGTGTGGCTGCACCAGGCTGTATGTGGAACCTAAGTACGTGGGCACCAAGTCCCACTACGTACCGAGGTTTGACCTGCCCCCGGTGTTGTGAAGGGTGGGTCTGGCTCTGTTGCCACGCAATGTCCCAGTCAACCGGATGGTGCTGCACAAGCTGTCCTTCGTTGAAAAGTTCTTCCAGATAAACGCCTTTGACCACAATGCCATCAGGCAGTGGTCAGCACAGAATGCCCCACAGACACTGCAGGAGAAGGGTTCAATGGACACAGGAGGGTGGTTTCTGTTCAGACCACTTGGAAGAATGCTTCATGGCCAGGACTCACCAACGGGCACCAAGACCTTGCCTGACTGATGGTGAGAGGGGCCCTCCCAGTCAGATCCTTCCTGCATGCCCAGAGCATCACCCCCACCACCCGTTACCCGTGGGATGAGTGCAGTGGGCGAAGAGGCAGCTGTCAACTCTTTGCGGACTGTGGGCTTGTGAAGAGGGTGTGGAGGAAGACGAAGAGGAGCTGTGCAGCAGAGGTCTCTTTGAGCTCGGGGACGCACACGCTGGCAGTCATCAACTCGGTGAAAGATGCTCTTTGGTCTGCCCGGAAACTGTTGGTCTACCAGCCCATCGAAATGTCTCTGGGAGAATGCTGCCGAGTGACGCCTTCCAGGCTGCAGGAGCATGTGCGGAGGCTGCACGTGACTGCAAGAGCTCAGCGGGGAAGGGCCGCAGCGCGGGGTTCTTCTCCCACTAGAGAGGGAGGTGCTGGTTGGGGGTTGTGTAAGCCCCTCAATTATTGTAGTAGTCAGCGTAGCAGTCCAGAGTTTCACAGAAAGCACTGACCATGGATGTAAAGAATGAAAAGGCATTGAACAGTTTATTCTCGTAAACAATTTTTTATTATGAATAAAATTTATTTTGTTATAGAAAAAGAGGCACGCTTTTTGTGACTTCTTATTTTACAAAGATCCTAAATTAACATTTTTAATTCCCAAAGAGAAGAATTAATGAGAAAGCAATTGTATTGGAATAGCTATCAGGAAGATTAACATGCTAGGGATAACCAACTTTACCTCAGGTCATCCCAAAACAGAAAAGATAAAAAGTATTCCTTTGCACTTTATTTGCAGATGTTTATTTTCAATTTAAATAATGTCCCTAAGTTAATGTAAAAATACTCAGACTGACTGATTTCATAATGACACCTCCTTCTCTGTAGGCATGACTTTTTTTTTGTTTTTGCTATAAATTAGGAATTACAATTAACAAAAATGTAGAAAGCAAGCCTCTAAATTAAGATGTACAAAAAAGCTGGATGAACTCAGCAGGTCAGGCAGCAACCGTTGAAAGAAGCAGTCAACGTTTCATCAGGACTCCTGACGAAGGGTCTTGACCCAAAACATTGACTGCTTCTTTCACCGGATGCTGCCCGACCTGCTGAGTTCATCCAGCTTTTTTGTACGTCTTGATTTGACCACAGCATCTGCAGTGTACTTTGTGTAGCCTCCAAATAAGATTGGTGATTTAAAGTTATTCCAATTCATTTTAAAAAATTTACAGAGCTGATACACAATTTAAAACTCGAATCCACTCCTAATAAGTTTTCTCAAATTCCAAGTTATAACCACCCTGCAGAAATCTTTATGCTGCAGAAAACTTTTGAGAATCTTTCCATCAATGTAAAAGTCTATTCTCCCACTTATACCATTCCATTTCTCTACAAAGGCCCTCAGAGTGAACACCACTTTAACTTTAAATAAAGCAGAATATGCTGGAGAGACTCAGCAGTGACAGCTGCCTATGTGCAAAGAGAAACCAGGCTAACATTTAATGACGAACAGTTTAGCTGAAGGGTTTTCAACCTGAAATGGACACTCATTTGCACCACACACAAAATGCCGGTGGAACGCAGCAGGCCAGGCAGCATCTATAGGAAGAAGTACAACTGATGTTTCGGGCTGAGACCCTTTGTCAGGACCGAAACGTCGACTGTACTTCTTCCTGTAGATGCTGCCTGGCCTGCTGTGATCCACCAGCATTTTGTGCGTGTTGCTTGAATTTCTAGCATCTGCAGATTTTCTCGTGTTTACTTATTTGTACCCACGCTTTCTGTTGTGCTGAATGGTTTCATTGGTTTTATTTTGTATTTCTATCATGTCAGTTTTTCACTTTCACTTTGACCTTAAGTGCTCCACTTGCAGAGATCATTTAGTTATGGAGGTACACAGCCGAATAGGCCCTTCTGGCCCCTCCTGCCAGCAATCCCTCAAGCTAATCCTAGCCTCATCATGGGACAATTTACAGTGACCAACTAACCTATCAAATGGAAAAAAATAAAAAAACACAAAATGCTGGCAGAACTCGGCAGGCCAGACAGCATCTATGTTGGTGGACTTCAGAGCCACTGGGTGATAAGGCACTTACCTGGTTTTCCTCAGGTACCAGGATGATGCTGGGGACTACAGACAGAAGGAGGGAAAGGTTAAAATATTTGTAATTACTCCTGCCAGCTGATCTGCACGGCCAGGGACACTATCTAGTCCAGATTCATTCTCTGGAAGACTGATCGTAGGTCTGCAATGGTGACTGTAGCTGTTGGGGTGGATAGTGACATACCAATTCCCTTCTGTTCATTGGAAAAGTATACACTGCTCATGATGATGTTGCCTGACTTCATTTGGTATCCCATTATAACATGCAAGGCCTGTCACATGGACAGCTGGACTGCGACTTTATTTTGGAATTGCATATGGCACATCACTTGGCCATAAAAGCCTTATGGAGGTCATCTCTCAATCTATTGTAAATGTTAGGGTTAACCTGAATTGAAAGCTGCAGTCCTAGACTTCAGCAGGAAGTGGAGCTCCCTGTTCATCCGTGGTTTCCAGTTTCGGAACATCGCGATTGCCCTCTTTGGTACAGTGTCACAAACACTGTCAGTGGGATAGCACTGGCTGAGAAGGGTGGGAGAAGGACAAAGCCTGGGGGAACCTATTACAGAGGTTTCTAGAAAACTGTCATATTGGGATTTTCTGTAAAGCAAAACCACATAATCTGTGCATGTGCCTACAGACCTGAGTTGAAAAAGTAATTTTTTCCCTTATTTATTTGCTTTTTTCGACATGACATTTGTGAGAGTGCATTCTTATTCTATATATCAGATTTTTTTTAGTAACAATTTGTAAATTTAATAAAGGTGAATTTCTGGAACCTGATCTCTGTTACACTGGGATTGTCTGTATTAAGAGCTCAGTTCTTCCTAGTAATTGAAGTCAACAGCTTGAAAAGAATGTTTATTAATTCAGGATTGGTCTACATTTGCTATCATTTACCAACTTTAGCAAGTCCTTTACTCCAGAAAGCATCCAATGCAGAAAAAGGTCTATAAATGCCTACCTTCCTGTTTTTAATTTGGATTGAAATCTGATGTCATTATGGCTGATCATTGCTGATGCATTGTCAAAGCACTTTCTTTTTATCCAAAGGTCAGCTTGATCTTTGTGTATGCAGGTCTTCCAAAGTTACAGCAGAATTCCATTCCTGAGAACCATTTGTAACTTGAATGGCTTTTAAGTTGGAAATACAGTTACAAACTGAGTTCCCATGTGCAGGAGATGCCTGTAGGTCCAGGTTATCCAATAGGAATAGATAGCCTGGAGAAGTATTTTAAATCTAATTTTGCCATTCTTAGTAATAAAGCTGATTTTAACAATTTAGTCCAAGCCTATCTCCTATTTTTTTAAGATTTTATTGTAGACAAGGTTTTAAATGTTTCTGGTAGTTTTAAAAAGACACTTCTGCTGACCTGGATGCCGTGTCTCCAGGTAGGGTTCACAAAGTGGTCATGAATGTGTTAACTGGAATGTAGTCTTCTAGTTGCATAGACACCTGAAAAGTAGACTATCTGCTGGATGGAAGTGACCAACAACTCTGATAGAGGCAGATGGCAAGTTGTTAAGCTCACCAGTGGGAGGTGGTGCTTTAGCACTGCTGGCCCACCACCTCGAGGGGGTCTTGAAAATAAACGGGCCAAAACTCCTGAAGACAAGTGGCAGATCAACTAGTGATCCAGTGGTGATAGCACAGGACAGTTAACATCTTAGTCCACGTGTATTTTCAATTCAATTCTAGAGTTTGATATGGCAAAATTCTGGCTTGTGTCAAGAACAGTTGTCTACAGTGCCACAGCAGCTTGTAAATCCACCTCAATGCTTATTCTCTCAAATGTTGGGTCGTACTTAATTTGTACATTCGTAAGCTGGGGAGGATCTGTAATGACTTCCAGGGTGGAGTCATCAATCTTATGTTGGCAATTGTGGACAAAAAAAAGATTGTTCGCCTTCCTATCAGGTTAACAGCGGACTTTCTGATTCTGATTACAAACTGTCTCTATTACTATACGATGCAGCAATAATTCACCATTCAAGCCAAAAATAATGTCCAAAGTTCCTGAGAAAATGTTCTGCTGGGTATTGTTGCTGTAGGTCCTTCCCTTTCATCAGAGTGAAAGGAATGGGGAAGTGGAAGGAAATTCTGAACTGGTCGATTGTAGATCTTTGCCTGACTGTTCCAGTCACTAGCATCAATGGGTTACCTTTCTTGAGTAATACACCATGGCAACAGATCCTTCAGCCCAACTGGCCCATGCTGACCTTAGCATCGTCCTTGCTAGTCCTAGTTGCCTGAACTCCGCCCGTAACCCTTCCAGTCCCTTCTCTCTGTACATGTATCCAGACACTTCTTAACTGTACTTGCCTCAACTGCTTCCTCTGGTAGCTCCAGGTTCTTACCACCATCTGTGTAACCAAGTTAACTCTCAGGTCTCTTTTAAATCTCATGTTCCCCCTTATCTCATTTCTGTGCTCTCCAGTCTTAGATGCACTGGCCTTGATTGACAGACAGACAGACATACTTTACTGATCCCGAGGGAAACTGGGTTTCGTTACAGCCGCACCAACCAAGAATAGGGAAGAAATATAGCAATATAAAACCATAAATAATTAAATAATAACAAGTTAATCATGCCAAGTGGAAATAAATCCAGGACCAGCCTATTGGCTCAGGGTGTCTGACACTCCAAGGGAGGAGTTGTAAGGTTTGATGGCCACAGGTAGGAATGACTTCCTATGACGCTCAGTGTTATATCTCGGTGGAATGAGTCTCTGGCTGAATGTACTCCTGTGCCTAACCAGTACATTATGGAGTGGATGGGAGACATTGTCCAAGATGGCATGCAACTTGGACAGCATCCTCTTTTCAGACACCACTGTCAGAGAGTTCAGTTCCACCCCCCACATCATCACTGGCCTTACGAATGAGTTTGCTGATTCTGTTGGTGTCCGCTACCCTCAGCCTGCTGCCCCAGCACACAACAGCAAACATGATAGCACAGCCTGGTAGAACATCCTCAGCATCGTCAGGCAGATGTTAAAGGACCTCAGTCTCCTCAGGAAATAGAGACAAAATCCTCCTACCTGATACATCAATGTTCATGAAGAGTCCCAGGAATAGAAAGTGATGATGTCAAGTCCACACTACTTGGCAACAAGTGTTATTAAGTGTTGCCCCCCGTGCAGTGAGAAGGCATTTAGCCCAGAGAACTGCTTGCATGAAGGCAAGTTCAAAGTAACTTTATTGTCAAAGTGTGGCGACCCACTTCCTAGCACACGCGAATCGGCTCATAATTAGCCAGCGCTCGGGCACAAAGGCCAGGTCCGCAACAAAGGGTGAAAAACCCAGGGGGGGGGGGGTGGTTGTGAGTACGTGTCTCTTGGAGCGTCCGCGCCCGGGGAGGGCGGGATGAGGGAGGCTTTAAAAGCAAGGCTGTGAAGTTTGAATAAAATTATCTTTGATTGCAGTTTACCGACTCCGTGTCGTTATTTTAGCGCTGCGTGTAGCACACCGCTACAAGAGTACATATATGTCACTATGAGATTCTGAAATTCATTGTCTTGTGGCAATACAGAGCAAATCTCTGGAATAGTAACTATAACAGAATCAATGAAAGATCAACCAGAGTGCAAAAGACTACAAACTGTGCAACTGCAAATATAAATAAGAACATGAGATAAAGAGTCTTTGAACGATGGGGCAAGTGAAGTCCGGTGGTTGAGGGATAGTAATTGTTCTTGAACCTGGTGGTGCAGATCCTGAGTCTTTTGTACCTTTTACCTGATGGCAGCAGCAAGAAGAGAGCATGACCTGGGTGGAGGGGGTCTCTGATGATGGAAGCTGCTTTCCTACAACAGTGTTTTCATGTAGATGTGTTCAATGGTGGGGAGAACTTTACCCATGATGTGCTGGGCCGAATCCACCACTTACTGGAGAGTTTTCTGTTCAAAGGCACCAGTGTCCCCCACCCAAGAACTGGTATAATTCACAAAAAAGCTTTCCAGTGATATGTGCACTCATTGTTATCAAACACGCTGGGGCATGAAAGCTATCAGCACAAAATCTGGCATCCAGCGTCAGTGAGCAGCAGAAGCTTGGTTGAAGATGTGTGCAGGCTTCTGTGTTTTTGCCTGCTATGTCAATTCTGAACCATATTGAACCTCATTTGTACTCAACATTAAAAGTATGCCCATTTATTGAACAAACAGGCCACCAGGGACTAGCAAACACAGCAAGTTGCACAATGATCTGAAGCCTGCCCAGAAGTTGAATATTCTACAGTGACTGAAGCAATCTAGTTATGCTGGTCTGGACATTATCAAACATCAACACACGATAGAAGATGCACACATGCATCTTCTCTGCCATTAGGTAATTAGAAATACGAAATAAGAAGCAGCAGCAGGCAGAAGGGACAATGTTATTTATGTTCTTTTATAATCAAATGGCATTGGCATGCATAAACACAGAGAGCATTGATACTGGCAGCAACACACTAAAAATAGATTGCGTGCAGCTATCAAAAAAACCACTGTTTAGTATAAGAGAATGCTGGAAAGTTATCTTGAATAATTCAAGCATAATTACATTCTAAACTGCATGTTGATTCAATTTGATTTGATATGTGCTGTATGACATACAGTTAACAAGATTTTTTTCAAACTACCGAAGGTTTTGTATTTTAATACAACCCAGCTAAAATGTCCTTTGTGCTTCATTTACAGGCATTGGTAGTGCCAGTGTGAAAACACTGAATGATCTTGAAGGCAATTTTCTGGTTGTACTTCAGTGTGAAGTGAATCGATTTTACAGTTTTACATCTCATTAAGACTTTAAGTTACACCTCTGTGCAGTATTGTAAATGCCTGGGTTTGGGAATCAGAATTTTAAAACTTTTTCAGTTTAAGATATTCATCTATGTTTTCAAATCCCCAACAAGACTTATCATCACCTATGTCTGAAATGTCCTCTTATAATTTTCTGAGAGCAGATGCTTTGATGGTATATCCTCCATTTCCTTCACCTCACTATCACTTATTATGTTTTGGTTGTCAAACTTACAGCCTCCAGAATTCTGTCTCTAACCCCTTGCCTAGAGGCCAGTCAGTTAAAACCAAAATGCGTAGCAATACCTTCCTTGAGAGGATTGTGTATCCCTAGAGAGTTGTGAGGCTGGACCATTTGAAATATTTAAAGAGGAGGTAGGTACATTTTTGAAAGATCGGGGGATTGAGAGCTGTGGGGTTCAGTTGCAGAGGAGGAGCTAAGGCTTGGGGTAGATCACCCCTGATCATATTGAATGACGTGGCAGGTCTGAGGGGCCTGATGCATTCTTGGTCAGGACCACAAGTCTTGAGAAGTCTGCTGATAGTCCTAATAGACTGAAGAATTGTGGTCTTGAGGAAGGGGGTGCCAGAAGACCATCGAGGGTCTTTGCAGTGGAAAAGCTGTGAAGTGCAGCTTCAAGTTCCTGAGCATCATCCGCTTGGAGGATTTATCTTGGGCCCAACTCTTTGAAATCACAAAGAAGTTTACTTCATTTGGCCTTTGTGGAGATTACTCCTCCCCCCCATAGACTCAACCTTCCCACCTTTTGGCCTTTCTTGAAATAACACACAGGGATAACTGAAGGAAGTAAGAGCCAAAGGCCAGGATGTCATTATGACACAGGCACATCATCATAAGTGCAGGTCCTCTCATTTAAACTTGGTGGGTATCTAAGTTTGTTTCTTTATTGGAGCAGCAAGTGCAAGTTTACCCTGCCTGGGGCTGCCCAGCTCTCAGTAATTGGTAAATGGTAATTGGTTTATTTTTGTCACCTGTATGGAGATGCAGTGAATGACTTGGTTTTGCGTACCATACAGATCATTTCGCTGTATCAGTATATTGAGGAAGTAGAAAGGAAAAGCAATAACAAAAGAAAAGTGGAACATTGTATTATGATTATAAAGAGTGCAGTGTAGGCTGTAAATAAGCTGCAAAGCCATGACAAGGTATGTTGTGAGGTCACGAGTCTATCTTAATATTGAAGAGCAAACACGAGGAAATCTGCAAATGCTGGAAATTCAATCAACATCACACACAAAATGCTGGTGTAACGCAGCAGGCGAGGCAGCATCTATAGGGACAAGCGCTTTCGACGTTTTGGGCCGAGAACCTTCGTCAGGACTAACTGAAAGGAAAGATAGTAAGAGATTTGAAAGTAGTGGGGGGAGGGGGAAATGCAAAATGATAGGAGAAGACCGGAGGGGGTTAATATTGAAGAGGTCTGTTCAATATTCACATAACAGTTGGATAGAAGCAGCCCCCGATCTTGGAGGTATATGCTTTCAGGCTCTTGTATCTTCTGCCTAATGGGAGAGGGTTAGAAGAGAGAATGTTCAGGTTGGGAAGGGCCTTTAATTATTTTGGCTGTCTTACCGATGCAGTGAGAAGTGTGGATAGAGTCCACAGAGGGCAGACTGGTTTTCGTGATGAGCTGAGCTGTGCCCACAGCTCTGAAATATCTTGCAATCTTGGGTGGGAGATGACATTTCTCATTCCCTTGGAAACTCTACTTCTGGGGAGTCCCTTGCAGAAGCCGGACATTGCCTTCCCTAATTTAGAATCCACCTCTCAGCCCCTATCCTCTCTCTAAGGTCTGTCAGAACTTGGACATGTCATATAGGCTCATGAGGTGGAAACTATCCTGCCCACAGTCCAGGAAACCAAAGTAAGAACTGAAACAACATGAAGCTGAGAGAGATCTTAAAAACAGTATTTTACAAAGCTAATAAATTATTTACCATTATTTATAGAGAATCAGAAGACCTTTCCTCACTGAGTTGTGAAAGTCCTGCCTGACTACACATGGATAGTTACAGTGAAAATGGTATCATATGAAACAAAAGTCATGAGATACAAGGACAGCATTTCATTGTCAACAGAACATTCTTAATTTGGGGTCCTTACACCTTCAGATTTCAAAGATCTGAAACTTGTGAGTGTTAGTAGCTGTGGGTGTGACTTTCAGAATGGCGCCTTGTGTAGTGTTACAGCAAACAGCAGTGCCTGATACAGCAAAGCATTAGTCTTGCATTAGACTGAATTGAATATTGGCTAATGATTAGGGGAAGAGCTGTGAGAGAGCAACAAATCACCCACAGGTCTCTTACAGATAGGAAACTAGCTATCTGTAACCCATTAATTCACTCCCCACACCCCGCTCCCCTCACCACTACTTCTTCATCACTTCCTATCAGAGTCACCTTATGTACAGATACCCCTGAGCCAGGTGTCACTTTATGGACATCTAACCATTTCACGTATGTAAGCTATCTAATGTATTTATATTTATTGTGTTTTTAATTATTGTGGGTTTTTTGTGCTGCGTTGTATGTGGAGTAACAATTATTTCATTCTCCTTCACTTTACTGGAAATGACATTAAGCAATCTTGCATCTTGATTTAAATTATCTTGAAAAGCTATTTGGTCCATCTGAATTTGTCCATCCAGGTAAGTGTTAATATCCCTCCGTCTCACAAATTCTCCTCCCCTAAATTGGGTTTCTGTTTAGTTCTTAAATGATACACTTCTTTGGCTGAATTCTAAGATAAATCTACGGGAACAAAATCTCCTGATGTTCCTCAAGTTAAGTTTCACCAGCACAAAAGTATATTATCCTACTTCCACTTCTTAAGTTGTATTAAGTTAGCAAATCCAGTTAATATTGCATTAACTAACCATTTACTATCTTAAACAGAAGGAAATCTGCAGACACTGGAAGTTCAAAGGAACACACACAAAATGCTGGAGGAACTCAGCATCTATTGAAATGAATAAACTGCCAATGTTTTGGGCTGAGAGCCTTCTTACTATCTTACGTTTGCCCATGAAGTCAGGCTGTTGTCTCATTTCCAGGGACAGAGAGAGACAAGCTGCATAATTTGGCTTTGTACTGTGTGGTTTTTGGACATGTCAGATGTTGGCACTGGGGTTCTGTTCTGGTGTCTGATCGGCATGGTCCTGTTTGTGGTGTGGTTGCCCCAGTTGCAGTTATTGGTAAAGACACTATGCAGCTTCTGTGTGTTGCAAGAGGAGGCAGGTCAAAATGCCTAGTGTGACATTAGTGCTGTCAAACTTGGGAAGCACTTGGCAGCCAATGCCTTTGCTTGAAGCTGCAGGGCTGAAGACGTGTTCAGCAGAGAACATCAGTCTGCTAATGCCCAAGGCAAGTGGCCTCGAGTGGCTCTTTGCCCTGATTCAGGTGACACCTTGTGGGTAAAGAGCAGCTGTAGTCTGGCCTGGCTGACTGGGAGAATGGCAGTGGGAGAAACATGAATGGTATCATCCTGAGAAAGAATAATGGATTCATGACTCACAAAGCTTAGGTCATCTTGCTGTAAATCTATTTGGAAGCTAAAGACATTTGGTGTCATCCTGAACTTCCACAGGAGAAGCACACCACTGTCTTTACTTTCTTAAAAGGTTAAAGAGTTTGGAAGTGTCACCAAACAATTCAATAAGCTTCCACAGATGTACTGTTGAAAGTTTCTTGGCTGGTTGCACCATGGTCTGGTACAGTGATTCAGATGCACAAGATGATACAGAGAGCAGTGGATTCTGCACAATACATCACCAGTACACTTCTCCCCATGATCAATTGCATCTACAGGAGGCACTGCCTCAAGAAGGCAACATTTGTCATCAAAGATCACTGTGCTATTGTCCAGCAACTACCACTGGGCAGGACATACAGAAACCTGAAGTCCCATAGGCTGCAGTCCTTCAACCACTTAGTTTTTGAACTAACTTGGATAACCCTAATCACTACTTCAGTGTCTAATCTTATCCGTACTGCACCAACCGCCACCGCTGGGCCATAAACGTGCAGAGCCTCATGCATGCAGTTGTAACTTAAATTGCGATATTTAAGAGCAGCGACTTGAAAGTTTCACTATCAGCGGCAGATTTAATGTGTGGCAGCAGGGAGATTCAAACTGGAATTGTCCTAGGGTACAGTGAGTAGCGGTAGCAGGCCTTGTTGGTCTGGATAGTCTTGTAGTTCAGGGGTTGGTTTTGTCGGGTGCTAGTCTGTTATTCTGGTTACACAAAAGGTGACTAATATTGAACGGAGTTAATGAATGAGTTTCTTTGTAAATTGTAGTAAGCCTGGCTATCTTGTGGCGTCTTTGGAGGGTATCCCATTTGGGGTCGAGAAGCATATCTGTAACACTACTGGTCTTTCTGTAATCACTGGTTACAAACCTGGCAGCTCTTCTCTGGACTTTCTCAAGGTTATTGATGTGAATGGTTTGGTAGGGATCCTAAATGGCACTACAGTGTTCAAGTCTTGGACGGATGAGAGTTTTATAAGCAATTTCTTTTGTGGTTTTTGAGCAATTCCAGAAGTTACGCTGTAGGAGGCCAAGGACTTTGTTGGAACTTGAAATGGTTTGGTTAATGTATTTTGCCCAGCTAAGGTTATCTGACAGTTCAATGCCCAAGTAGGGGTGATGTTTTACTTCTCATGAAGTACTGATGATGGTAAAAAATTTTCTTGTGGGTCATACTCATAATGTAGTACTTTGAGATATTAAATTTCATCTGCCAGGAGGACTGCCAGGAGCACAGCGAGTTAATATCTTGTTGAAGGGTTTTGCAGTCATTTGGAGAATTTATGAGTCTGTACAGAATCAGGTCATCTGCAAACAGTCCAACTTCAGATGTAACACAAGTTAGAAGGTCATTTATGTAGGTTAAAAAAAGTGGTGGGCCCAAGACAGTACCCTGTGGTACACCCAAAAACACTGGTATAGCACATTATGATCATTTTACCTTACAAATGGACCTTGTTATGTTGTTTGAATTGTGCTCTTTCTTGTATAGTTTTATATTGTATATCTGATGCGATGGGCATGATGCTGCTGCAAGTGAGATTTTCATTTCACCTGTGTATTGATGTAGTGTACCAAAGGACTCCGAACTGAATGACCACTGTCCGGTGGCACTGAAAACAGTCATCATGAAGTGCTTTGAGCAGCAGTTAATGGCACAGTTCAGAAACTCCATTCCTGCCACACTGGACACTCACCAATATGCTTACCGACAGAACTGCTTTACGACAGATACCTTAGCATCTGTCATGCACCTGGCCTTGAAACACCTAGAAAACAAGGACACCTACGTCAGAATGCAGTTTCTGGATTTCAGTTTGGCATTCAATACCATTGTCCCACAGACTTTGGTGAACAAGCTCCTAATCCTCAGTCTAAATATGCCACTGTGCAACTGGGTATTGGATTTCCTCAGATAGTCAGGATGCACAACTGTTCCCTCCTCCCCATCATCCTCAACATGGGTGCCCCTAACCTCCCACCCAGGGCTGTGTGCTGAGCCCACTGCTGTAGACTCTGCTCAACATGTCTGCATGGCCAAACTCCCGAGTAATCACATCGTCAAGTTTGCCAGTGACACCACAGTGGTGGGGCTCATCACTAACTGCCTACAGAGAAGATGTGGAAGAGCTCGAGGCCTGGTGCCAGGTGAATAATCTCTTCCTCAGTGTTAACAAGACTAAGGAGGTGGTTATCGACTTCAGGAGAACCTGCACCACCCACACCCCTCTTTACATCAGCGGCACAGCAGTGGAAACTGTGAGCAGTTTTCACACACAACCTCTCATGGTTCTACATTGTCAGGAAAGCTCACAAACACCTCTGCTTTCTGAGGAGGCTGAAGAGAGCTGGACTGTGCACATCCATACTCACATCCTTCTACAGAAGCGCAGCAGAGAGCACCCTATCAAGCTGCATCACTGCATGGTAGGGAAACTGCGCTGTGGTGGACAGGAGGGTCTGCAAAGGATGGTTAAACCCACCCAATGCATCACCGGCACCATGCTACCTGCCATCAAGAACATATATACAGAAAGGTGCTGGTAAAGGGCCAGTAACATCATGAAGGATCCCACCCACCCTGCTCTGGACTGTTTATCCTACTCCCATCAGGGAGGAGGCTACATAGCATTGACAGACTCAAAAACAGTTACTTTCCCTAAGCAGTAAGGCTAATTAACACCTCCACCCACTAACCCACACCTTCATGCCCCCAACCATGACTTCTTTGTCATTTCCAGTCAATCACCTTGTGCCTGGTGTCACTTCATGGACATCCAATCAATCTACGGATACAGTATAAACTATCATATGACTTTATATTTATTGTGCTTTCTATTAGTATTATTGTGTTCTTTATCTTTTTGTGCTGCATTGGATCTGGAGTAACAATTACTTTGTTCTTCTTTTCGCTTGTGTACAGGAAATGACATTAAACAATCTTGAAAATAACAATGAACTCAGCTTTGACTTTGCCTTTGACCGTGGTGTCCTTAGCTGACCCTGCCCGGCAGAATGCTGAGCTTACAACTCAGCAACCAGGTGTTGGTGTTGTAATGGAATAGGATTGAAAGTTCAAAGTTCAGAGTAAATTTTGTCACCATAAACAACCCCAAGATTAATTTTCTTGTCGGCATCTCAACATATCTATAGAATAGTAACTACAACAGAACTCATGAAACACTATCCAACTACAGTGTTCAACTTAAGTGCAGAAAACAACAAACTCATAAGAACATAAGAAATAGGATCAGGGGTAGGCCATCTGGCCCATCGAGCCTGTTCTGCCATTCAATAAAATCATGGCTGATCTGGCCATGGACTCAGATCCACCTACCTGACTTTTTCCCATAACTCTTAATTCCCCTACCATGCAAAAATCTATCCAACCTTGTGTTAAATATATTTACTGAGGTAGCTTCCACAGCTTCATTGGGTAGAGAATTCCACAGATTCACCACTCTTTGGGAAAATGAGTTCCTCCCCATCTCCGTCCTAAATCTACTCCCCCGAATCTTGAGCCTATGTCCCTTAGTTCTAGTCTCCCTATCAGTGGAAACAGCTTTTCTGCCTCTATCTTATCTATCCCTTTTGTCATTTTATATGTTTCTATAAGATCTCTCATTCTTCTGAATTCCAGTGAGTACAGTCCCAGGTTCAGTTCAGTTTCAGTTTATTGTCATTTAGAAACCACAAAAGCAATGCAGTTAAAAAATGAGACAACGTTCCTCCAGAATGATATCACAAAAGCATATGACAAAATAGACTACACCAGAAAATCTACATAATGTTTGGTAATCCCCAAATCCAGAGTCTGGAGAGGCTGCTGAGTATTAATATCGTGCTACCGTCTTAGCGCATTCCCTGGAAAGGAGCTCCAAACTCACCGGACGAAACAAGACTACCCAGACACACCAAGTCAGGAGACCAACTCTAGCACCCAACAAACCAAAAACTAAAGCTACAAGACCTGCACAAAACCACATAGTTACAACAGGTGACTCAATCTCTTCTCATAGTCTAATCTCCTTATCTTTGGAATCAACCTGGTGAACCTCCTCTGCACTGCCTCCAAAGCCAGTATATCCTTCCTCAAATAAGGAGACCAGAAATGCACACAGTACTCCAGGTGCAGCCTCGCCAGTACCTTGTACAGTTGCAGCATAACCTCCCTGCTCTTAAATTCAATCCTCCAACAATGAAGGCAAACATTCCATTTGCTTTCTTGATAGCCTGCTGCACCTGCAAACCAACCGTTTGCAATTCATGCACAAGCACTCCCATCCTTCTGCACAGCACCATGCTGCAATCTTTCACCATTTAAAAAATAACCTGATCTTCCATTTTTCCTTCCAAAGTGGATGATCTCACACTTATCAACGTCATACTCCATCTGCCAGACCCTTGCCCACTCACTTAACCTATCTGTATCTCTCTGCAGACTCTCTGTATCTTCTGCACAATTTGCTTTTCCACTCAATTTGGTATAAATTCAAACAAATTAATAAATAAATATCGAAAACATGAGATGAGGAGTCCTTGAAAATTAGTCCATTGGTTGTGGGAACATTTCAATGATAGGGCAAATGAAGTTGAGTGAAGCTATCCCCTTTGATTCGAGAGTTTGATGGTTGAGGGGTAGTAAACTGTTCCTGAACCTGGTGGTGTGAGTCCTGAGGCTCCTGTACCACCTTTCTGATAGCAGCAGTGAGACGAGAGCGTGACCTGTGTGGTGGGGGTCCCTGGTGATGGATGCTGCTATTCTGCGACAGTGTTTCATGTGCTCAGTGGTAGGGAGAGTTTTACCTGTGATATACTGGGCCAAATCCACTACTATTTGTAGGATTTTCCATTCAAGGGCACTGGTATTTCCATGCCAGGCCAGTCAATATACGCTCCACTGGGTATTAGTAGAAGTATGTCAACGTTTAAGATGTTATGCTGAATCATACAATTCCTAAGGAAATAGAAGTGTTGCTGTAATTTCTTTGTAATTGCACTTACATGCTGGGCCCAGAACAGGTCTTCTGAAATAACAGCACCTAGGAGCTTGAAGTTGCCAACCCTCTAAACTTCTGACCCTCCAATGAGGACTGGGTCATGTTTGCTTCTCCTGAAATCTATAATCAGTTCCTTTCTTGCTGACATGAAGTGAGAGGTTGTTATGACACCACTCAGTGAGATTTTCAGTCTCCCTGCTGTATGCTGATTCATCAGTGGTGTCATCAGCAAATCTGAGTATGGCATTGGAGCTGTGTTTAGCCACACAGTTTAACAGTAATACAGATTAATATTATGTTTGCATTAACAGATTAGCCAGTGGAACGATGAGTTCTGGGTTCCTCAAAAAGTACTGTACAAGGCTGGTGCAGGACTGCTCCACTATCATTGATATTACAAGAAATCCTTTTTGTTTGTAAGTCTGTCAATACACTGAGGACTATGCACAATTCTCTTCAGAGTTCTTCATCTGCCTTCTGTGCTTCTGAACTTGTGTGCAAACTCAACCCACTGCGAGCTGGCACTTACATAATTCTTTCGCATGCAATCATCGCAAGCCACGTGTCTGATGTCTCACTGCACATAATTCCCTGGATTCTGGAATTGTCCCAGTGGAAAGAATGGAGTGACAAAAATATGAAAAGCTAGTTGGCCGTGGACAAAGTACTGGAATCCATCAATGAAGTGCTGGGATTTTGATGTGCTAGTTTATGAGACAGAGGAAATGAAATATAATTAGGCAGAGTTATAGAGGAACATTGTATTTTGGAAATCTACTGTATTACAGCTTTTTACGAATAGAACAGAATGGAAAAAGGGGGGCTATACTGGATAGAGCTTGTCTGAATTTTCAAAGACCTTTTGATTGATACTACATAATGACATTGAGGGCTTAGAGGTGAAACTGCAGCATGGATAGAGCATCAGTTAAAAGCAAAGACCAGGAAAATGGGGGAGAAACGTAGTCCTTTTCAGATTTACTGCTACAAGGATCAGTTCTGGGACCTTAGTTACTTGCAGTTTATATTAGCCACTGCTGAAAAAGCAGGGTGCTATGTGTTTCAGCTTGCTGATGGTAAAAGGCCGGGGAGGAAAGGGAACTGTGAAGAGCAAGTAAACGCATGATGGGCTGAATGGCTTCCTGTTGTAAGTTTTCTCAGGTTCTTACGATTATCTGGAAGATTCTGTAAAGGTACATGTCCTGACAAGATGAGTTTGACATGTGAAAATGGGAGGTTGGTATTTGGAGGAAGAGATGGAATGTTTTTTTTAAACATTGAGAAACCGGTGAATGTTGTACCAGATAATGAGATATAGAAAGCAAACTGCCAGTGCAGCTAATAATGGAGAAGTCTTTATAGCAAAGGGCGTTGGAAAAGACAATTAAGGAATGCTTGTGAAGCTATACAGGGCTTTGATGAGACAGCACCTGGAGTCCTGTCTTGGTCTTTGTACCTATAAGGCCATAAGCTGTAGGAGCAGAAGTAGGCCATTCAGCCCATTGAGCGTGACCCACCATTCCTTCATGGCTGATCCTGGATCCCACTCAACCCCATACACCTGCTTTCTTGCCATATATCAGGAAACGATCAACTTCCGTCTTCAATACACCCACGGACATGGCCTCACTGCTGTCCATGGCAGAGCATTCCAGCATGCCAGCATTCTCTGGCTAAAAAAAATCCTCCTTACCTCAGTCACCCCTCGATTGTGAGGCTGTGCCCTCCAGTTCTGGATACCCCTGCCACAGGAAACACCCTCCCCACATCTGCCCTGTCTGGTCTTTTCAACAATTGGTAGGGTTCAATGAGATCCCCTTGCATTCTTCAAGATGAACTATGAAGGTAGGTTATTTATTTATTAAGGTATAGTGCAGAACAGGCCCTTCCGGCCCTTTGAGCTGACCCACCCAACAGACCCCAATTTAACCCTAACCTAATCACAGGACAATCTTCAATGACCAATTAATCCACAGGTACGTCTTTGGACTGTGGGAGGAAACTGGAGCACCCAGAGGAAACCCAGGCAGTCCCAAGGAGAACGTACAAACTCCTTACAGGCAGTGGTGGGAGTTGAACCCTGGTTGCCTGTACCGTAAAGCGTTGTGTTAACCACTGCACTGTCGTGTCTCCTTTGTGGCCAGGTTTGTGAATGAAACAAAGATGGGTGGAGGAGCAGGTAGTTCTGAGGAAGCAAGACGTCTGCAGAAGAAGTAGTAGAGGCTGGGAGGATGGGCAGAGAAGGGGCAGATGGAGTGCAGTGTAGGGATCATGCATGGTCATGCACTTTGGTAGAAGAAATAAAAATTTTTACTGAACGGGGAGCAAATTAAAAAATCAGATCATTGTGCTCAGTTCTGGTCGCCTCACTACAGGAAGGATGTGGAAGCCATAGAAAGGGTACAGAGGAGATTTACAAGGATGTTGCCTGGATTGGGGAGCATACCTCATGAGAATAGGTTGAGTGAATTTGGCCTTTTCTCCTTGGAGCGATGGAGGATGAGAGGTGACTTGATAGAGGTGTATAAGATGATGAGAGATATTGATTGTGTGGAAGCTTTTTCCCAGGGCTGAAATGGCTAACACAAGAGGGCAGGTTTAAGCTGCTTGGAAGTAGGTACAGAGGAGATGTCAAGGGTATGTTTTTTATGCAGAGTGGTGAGTGTGTGGAATGGGCTGCTGGCGACGGTGATGGAGGCGGATATGATAGGGTCTTTTAAGAGACTCCTGGATAGGTATGTGGAACTCAGAAAAATAGAGGGCTATGGGTAACCTTAGGTAATTTCTAAGGTAAGGACATGTTTGGCACAGCTTTGTGGGCTGAAGGGCCTGTATTGTACTGTAGGTTTTCTATGTTTCTATGTATCGGCAAAGGTATTTGGAAGTCCTAGTGCAGGATTCCCTGAAGGTTAACTTTAAAATTGAGTCAGTAGTAAAGAAAGCAAATGCAATGTTAACATTCATTCCACTTCTATGTGTTAATGCCTTATGGAGTCAGCTGCTTTTACAGGTGTTCACCATTCACAATATTATGGAGATGTCCTGCCGATGACCTGTGGAGATGGTCATAGAGTTATGGAGTTATCAAGCAGTACAGCACAGATACAGGCCCTTCCACTCAACCAGTTCACACTGACCACATTGTCCACCCAGCTAGGGCCAATATTTTGTCTTCATGTTCGTAACCAAGAGCTTCATAAATAATACTATCGTATCTGTCTTCTCCACCTCCTCTGGCAGCTCATTCTAAATATCACCACAACTTGTGTGATAAAGTTGCCCCTCAGGTCCATCTTACCTTAAATCTATGTCTCCTGGTTTTGGATCCCCCTGTCCCGGGGAAAAGACTGTTAACGTCCACCTTACCTGCCCTCTCGGAATTTTCTGTGATGTAGTGTTGTCTGTTGCTGTTACTGTACCAATGAGCTGAGGGTCCTGCAATGGGATGTTATATCTTCCCAAGGATTCCAATAAGGTCTGAGTCCACCTGTGTTGGTGGAGGGCCATCTTGACCACTGGGCAGGGAGAAGAACGTGAAGTGCTGACTGCCCAAGGCTAATACTGTAGGGAAACTCAACTTCAATGTTCCATGCTTCTACCATAACTAAGCCATATTGCCCAGCTGTTGCTGTGGTGGTGGGCTCTTCGCTGCAGTCCAATGTGTGAGTTTTGGGCCAGATGTGAAGTATATAACAGTGGCACACATATTGGCAATCAAAGACTGTGTGGCCATGATCAAGATAGGCATGGATTGAATCAAAGAGGTATGAGATACTCCACAGAACAGGTCAATCTATCCTTCATAAGGCGCAGGATCGCCATACTGTATGGATTAAACCACTTACAACCGAGCTGGGTTCCTCTCAGCTCTCTGTATTGTGCCTGGCAGGCGTGTCAGAGCATGCAAGCTGCCTGCAGCTGCTGCTCGTGACCTCCCCCGCAGCAGTGGACTCGAGACACACCTTCAAGCTGAGCTCTTCCTCATTCTCGGGGTGAGTCAGCGGGTGAAACCCCGTCCATCTGTGCAGGAGCGTGACGCAGCTGGCTCTTGCAACATTGCGCCCACAGATAACCTCATGCCACTGGCAATTCCCACGCTCCTCTTACGTGCATCTGGAGATCTGGCTGCTGGAGATAAAGTCCTGGCAAGCTACGGGAACATTCGTTCTCATTATGAAGATGAACTCATTTAGCTTGCTGTTGAAGTCCATCCACATGACAAAGTGCAGTCTGAGCTGTGATTGGCCTCTGATGCGTTGTGGCACCGGGTTCCTGGGGCTCCTGTCCTCTCACACACTGATGCTGAAACACTATTGTGTTACAATGCAGCCGAGTGCAAAGTCCAGACTCGCTCTGATAGATAGGGTGCGCAGAACAGGAGTAACCATTGCCTGAGGTTGCACAAGGAACAGGGCGCATGGATGCCTGTGCATTGAAAGTGGTCATGCTGGGTGGGTGGGTGGAGCAGGCTTGATAAATATGAGCGGTGAGCTTTTTAGACGTAGTACACACAATGGAGAACATAACAGCACAGTGCAGTCCCCTCAGCCCAATATGTTGTGCTGCCCTTTTAACTTGCTCAAAGATCAATCTAACTTCCCTCCCACATAGCCCCCCATTTTTCCATCATCCATGTGTCTTTCTGAGAATTTCTTAACTGCCCCTAATGTTTCAGCCTCTACCACCACCTCTGGCAGGACGTTTCATGCACCCACCACTCTCTGTGGAAAGAATTTACCTCTCTGACTTTCCTCCAATCACCTTAAAATGATGTCCCCTTCTATTACCCATTTCTGCCCTGGGACACTATATCTGTGCCTCTTATCATCTTGTACACCTCTATCAAGTGAACTCTTACCCTTCTTTGCTCCAAAGAGAAAAACCCTTGCTGGCTCAACCTATCTTCATAAGACATGCCCTCTAGTCCAGGCAGCATCCTAGTAAATCTCTGCACTCTGTCTAAAACTTTCACAACCTTCCTATAATGAGATGACTGGAACTGAACACAATATTCCAAGTATGGTCTAACCAGAGTTTTATAGAGCAGTAATATTTCCTCCTATCCCTTGAACTCTTCAATTCCCTGAAGGCCAACACACCATACACCTTCTTAAGAACTACATCAACCTGTACAGGGGTTTGAGGGGTTTATGGACAAGATCTATCTATTCCTCCAAGAAAAAATGAATCACTTCATTCTTTTTCAGGTTGAACTTCATGTGCAACATCTCATCCCAGCTCTGCATCGTATCAATGTCCTGTTGCAACCTACAACTCTCCACATTATCCATAACTCCACCAACCTTTGTGTTGTCTGCAAACTTACTAAGCTACCTTCCACTTCCTAAAAAAAAAGTCATTTATAACAATTTGAAAGACCAGGTGTCTGCAGAACACCATTGGTCACCAACTCCAGACAGAATTCTCTCCATCTACTACCAACTTCTACCTTCTATTGACAAGCCAATTCTGTATCCACACAGTCAATTTCCCCTGGATCCCATGCCTCCTATTTTCTCTCAGGTGTAGAAGCATTTATTCCTCAGGTACCATGTAATATATTGGAATTGGTATTTAATTGTCACATGAACTCAGATACAGTGAAAAGCTCGTCTTGCATGCTGTTCATATAGATCAAGGCAAGACAAGGCAAAACAATAAAAGAGTGCAGAATAAAGTGTAACAGCTGTAGAGGAATTACAGAGCAGGTAGGCAATAAGATGCAAGATCATAATGAGATAGATTGTGAGGTCAAGAGTACATCTTATTGTACTAGGGAGCCATTCAATAACCTTATGAATGAGGGAAAAAGCTGTCTTTGAGTGTGTGGTACATGTTTTCCTGCTTTTATTGAGCAGTTACAGATAAGGTGATGCCTTTGAGCTTCCCCCTTCCCTGCCCATCTGCGAGCTGGGAAGATGGTTGAGGATGTGCCGCTATGCTGACCTTTCAGAGCTCCATGGGGTCACTGAACACGCAGTGCATAAGCTGCAACCCCCAACCCCCCCCCACCCCTAACTTTCAGCTTCTGCTGCTCATCCCAGATGTGCTTTCCCCACACCAGCAGAAACACATTCTGACCTGATTGCTGCAACAGACTGTGGGAGGTTTCGCTAAATCAGGGCACGACCATTGTCCATTCTGATCTCATGCCAACACTGCATCCTCTGTGATCTCCAGTCGTAGTCTCCACCTTTAGACCAGCCCTTTGAATTCTGCACACCACTTGACAAATCATTCGACCCTCCCATGAGTTAGAAAGCGTATTCAGAACTAAGATAATAGAGAGGAAGTTTCATTAAAAAGACATAAAAGAAATTGTACAAGGCATTGGTAAGGCCGAATTTGGAGTATTGTGTACAGTTCTGGTCACCAAATTATAGGAAAGTTGTCAACAAAATAGAGAGAGTACAGAGAAGATTTACTAGAATGTTACCTGGGTTTCAGCACCTAAGCTACAGGGAAAGGCTGAACAAGTTAGGTCTTTATTCTTTGGAGTGTAGAAGATTGAGGGGGGACTTGATAGAGGTATTTAAAATTATGAGGGGGATAGATAGAGTTGACATGGATAGGCTTTTTCCATTGAGAGTAGGGGAGATTCAAACAAGAGGACATGATTTGAGAGTTAGGGGGCAAAAGTTTAAGAGTAATACGAGGGGGAATTTCTTTACTCAGAGAGTGGTAGCTGTATGGAACAAACTTCCAGTAGAAGTGGTAGAGGCAGGTTTGGTATTGTCATTTAAAGTAAAATTGGATAGGTATATGGATAGGAAAGGAATGGTGGGTTATGGGCTGAGTGCAGGCCAGTGGGACCAGGTGAGTGTAAGCGTCGGCATGGACTAGAAGGGCCGAGATGGCCTGTTTCCGTGCTGTAATTGTTAAGTTGTTATAAACTAGTGTGCACTCTGGGTTTCCATAACAGTGGACAATTGAATAAATATCATAGCCAAAAGGCGTAATGTAAATTGGAACTTTTACCAACGATGAGCTCTCCTTGGCCCTCTGACATTGTGCCCAACCCGTGTCTGTGTTTTCTCCACAGAAAGCCACAGTGTCGTTGTCTCACAGTGGCAAGGACTGAAGTTGGATCTTGCCCTAGGGTGTGTCTGTGTGGAGTTTGCATGTTCTCTCCTGTACTGTGCGGGTTTCCTCGGTATATCTGGCTTCTTCCTATGCCCCAGAAACATGTGGGTGGGTAGGCTTATTAACTGCTGGAAATTGCCTCAAGTGTGTAGGTGTTAGTTTAATGGTCTTATTGTTTTTTTCTGGTTATTAAGTAATTAATTGTTGGTAAAACAAGATGAAACACCATGCAAATGTGATGTGCAAAAGGCAGTTAAGTAACTTGAAATGGTTTGGTTCTTGTCACATCTTCAGAGATGTCAAAATACTTTGCAAGAATGAAAGTCCAATCACTATTGTAATGAAGAATGTTACAAGGAATTTGACAATTAATAATGTCAGTCATAAATAACTCATTGGCTGTGATGCATATGGGGCATCCTACATATGGGAAGAGCGTTATATAAGTTCAAATGGGACTCATTCGGGAAATCCTGAGGAATAGATGCAATGATTGAAATGCATAATTAGTCAATAGTCACTCATTCTGATGCAGGCATAGACTATTGGATAAGCCAGGACTTTATTCTTTAGAGTATAGGAGAGGTAATCATTTAGAGGTGTATAATGAATACACTTAGAGTTGGGGTATCAAGAGCTAGGTTTAGGGTGAGAGAGGAAAGATGTAAGAACAACTTGAGGGGAAACATTCTTATACAAAGGATGGTATCTATGTGAAATCAGTTGTCAGAGGAAGTAGTTGAGGCAGATAGTTGAACAGGTCCGTAGACCGGAAAGTTTTAGAAGTTTGTCATCTAAACACTGGCAAGTGAGCCTAGCTTGAATGGAGTACCTTGGACAACATGGACCACTTGGGCTGAATGGCCTGTTTCCACACTGTATGACTCCATGACTCTGTGACTTCATGGGTGCTTCTGTTTCATGCACATCCCAAAGATATGTAAGCTGGTAGGTTAATTTACTCTTGTGTATTGCACATGGTGTGTAGGTGTGTGGTAGAATCTGGTGGAAGCAGGAGAGTTGGTGGGAATGTGGAGAGAATAAAATTGAATTAAATATATGATGGTCAGCACAGATTTGATGAGCTGTAGGGTTTATTTTCACACTGCATGTTATTGTATAACATATTAAGACTGCGGCCCTTTGTTCTTTACTGCCCAGGCACAACAAACACCCTCTCAACATCAACTCTTCCAAACTGTTTTAGTAAAATCACCCCTCATTCTTCTAAATTCTTTAGGACATCCCCTCATCCCACAGTCGTTCTTGTGCGACACAGCCTCAACAGCAAGTAAGTGTTTTCTCAGGAGTGAAAAATCAAGACCGTAAGTAAGCCATTTCTGACATAGCCTCACGGATGCTCTGTAGAACATTTTCCACTCTTCCTCCATGAAGTAAAAAAGCTAAAATTTCTATTCATTTGCTGAATCTGCATATTAAAATTCTATACTTTTTGTACAAAGACGGATTTACATTTGGAAGAGCACCATTTATTATTGTTATTTTATTGTAAAAGTATTTGGTTGTTCTTTTAACTGTTGCTCATCTTTCCCAGAAAGCTGGAAGGTAAAGTTCATGAAGTAAGCTCTGATGTCAAATCAGCTTGGTTCACACATTGTCATTGTGACCTACCTGTTTTGTACCCTTCCAATGGATACTGACTGTATGTTCACTAACGATTTCACCCATGTAGCATCCACTGTGATCTCCAGCTGAGGTGTTCCATAAGTGGATTGGACGCTGGTTTTGTTCCTAAACATTAGCTGTGGCATCAAACTGACAGGCTGCACCATCTTCAGTCTCATGGCTAAGTGGCTCTTATTTTGGCTGGTAGTGTGTTAGACAATACACAACACCAATCTACCATGATCTCCTTCTCCAAATGATCTTACCATTGACAGTGAATTACAGAATGTTATTATATTAAGATTTGTACCACAAGTTAGACTGTCTGGCTTCTCAATACTGTTCTACCATTCAGTAACTTCTAGGCTGATCTGATGTTGGCCTCAACTCTCTTTTGCTGCCCAGCTTTTGTTTTGTGACCATTGATTTGCAATAGTACAATTATCTAAAATACTTTACCTTCAATTGGCTTATTGACTTGGCATCCACAGGTTTTTGGGCTAAAAAAAAATCCAAGGATTCATAATCCTCTCAAAGAGAAAAAAAACCATCCTCATCACCATCTTAATTGAGCAATGTCTTATTCCGAGATTATACCACCCCTTCACGCCCACCCACCCACCTGCCCGTTCAAGACTTCCTCCAACAAACACATTTGCCCTATTAGGTTCTATTGGAATTTTACATGTTTCACTAGATTATATCCAATCCTTATTTTAGGAGAATATGAGTCTCAATCTCATACTCAATCGGTCCTCAGTGGGGCTTGAAAGACATCTCCTTCCCAGACTAGTGAATGGTTGGACCTGAAGAATCAACTGCTTTACAGATACTGCCTGATCTGACCAAGGTCTGCAGCAGACTGATTAATTCAGGCTGGTACAGTTGTATTTCTAAGCTATAAACTGTTCTATTGTATATCTTACTCTACATACTATTTATTACAAGTTACTATAATTTATACATTGCACATTTAGATGGAGATGTAAAGTAAAGATATTTACTCCTCATGTATGTGAAGGATGTAAGAAATACAGTCAATTCAATCCAATTTCTAGCAGCTACAGCTTTAAAAAAATCATTGTTTATCACCACCCTTTGTGTAAATATTCATTGACTGTATTGAAGTAGTTTATTTTCTTTAATTTTTTTTGTTTCTTTACGCTAATATTTTTGTTTTCTGTACAAGGACACACAGATCTCCCTGTAGACAAATGTTGAAAGTCTCACTTCACTTACATAATATTTCTCTACTTTGCCTACCATATTTCCTCTAATTATACTCCGCCTCCCATTTGTTTGTCTATTCACTGACCTATTTTGATCCCTTTCCAGACTTTTTATTTCCTCACAACATGCTGTTGCACATCTCATTGCACTGTAAACAAACTTATCCCTTCATCGAGATAATCAAAGCTCAGGAATAATCCCTTAGGCATCCCACAAGATAGTTTGTCATCTTGAGAATCTCTCCTCTGCTTTCTATCTGTCAACCATATTAATATTTTCCACTCAATACTATGAGTCATTATCTCATGCAGTAGGCTTTTACTCAGCACTTTACTAAATGCTTTTATGAAAACCAAAACAGACCATATCTGTGGTTCTGCTTTACCTAAGCTCCTACTTTCAGTATTAAAAAAACTCAAATGTATTCATTAAAAACACAATTCTATTTTCATAAAACTGTCGATGCCTAATCATACTTTTATAAATCTCTTGTAGTTCTTTAATAATGGATTCCAGCATTTTCCTGAGCAACCAACAAGTCTGTAATTTCCTGTTTTCTCTCTGCCTTTTTTCTTTAATGGGCATGGTAAATTTGCTGTTTTCCAATCTATTGCAGCATTTGCAGAATGTAGGGAATTTTGGAAGGTGGTGACCAATGCAATTATTAGCTCTCTTTGTAGCTTTGGAGAATATTGGAGCATAGATAAGCTGAGTATACTCATTGAGAGCATGTTGTTGTCCTTGATTCTTGCTGTCTGAATTATCACATTATTGCTTTTTGTAGACAAATTATTTCAAAACAAGTTTTCTCAATACTGTGTTATGCTGTGAGACAGATAATGATATTTATAATTATCAACTGATAACTTAGCATATCAGCTGCCGTGGCTAAGTCAGTCAATTATTTCTGCTTACCTAATCTTCAGGCAAATATTACAAAGTTCATCTTCAGGGAGCGTTGGTCACAGAGCACCACCAGACAGAAACAAGCAACCCAGCCCATCTAATCCATGCCAAACTATTACTTTGCCTAGTCCTATCGACCTGAACCTAAATCATAGCCCTCCACGCTCCTCCCTTCCAAGTATTTAGTCAAACTTCTCTTAAAATTGAACCAGCAATCACCATTCCTGCTGGCAGCTCGGTCCCATCTATACCCCTCATAATTCTGTATACCTCTATCAACTCTCACGTTCTCCTGCACTCCAGGGAATAAAGTCCTAACCTATTCAAACTTCCCCTGTTACACCGGTTCTCAAGTCCTGGCGACATCTTTGTATATTTTTGCTGTACTCTTTCAATCTTATTGATATCTCTCCTGTGGGTAGGTGACCAGAGTTGTGCACGATACTTCAAATTAAGCCTCAGCAATGATCAACATGGCATCCCAACTCCTGTACTCAATAATCTGATTTATGAAGGGCAATGTGCCAAGAAATCTCTTTATGACCTTATCTATCTGTGACACTACTTTCAATGAATTATGGATCTGTGTTCCCAGATCCCTCTGTTCTACTGCCCTCCTCAATGCCCTACCATTCACACTGTTTGTCCTCCCAAAGTGCAACTTCTCACATTTGTCTGCATTAGGTTCCATCTGCCACTTTTCAGCCCACTTTTGCAGCCGGTCCAAGTTTTTCTGCAAGCTTTTGATAACTTGTTTACTAAGCCCCCTATCTGGGAGATCCAGTTTAATACGTTATCATCTAGATCATTGGCAGATGATGAACAGCAATGGATCCAGCACCGTACCATACCAAAGTCAAGGTGATAGTCAGACATAAGAGGCCAAAGTGGGGAAATAAAGAAAAGGGAACGGGGAGGGAATATTTCTCATGTTGAAATCACTCATGTTGGAGGAGCAATGCCTCATATTCTGTCGAGGTAGCCTCCAGCCTGATGGCATGACTCTCAGGTTGTAGGGGAAAGACCTCATGTTCCACCCAGGTAGCCTCCAGCCTGATGGCATGACTCTCAGGTTGTAGGGGAAAGACCTCATGTTCCACCTAGGTAGCCTCCAGCCTGATGGCATGATGTGGCCAGCCTTTTCAATTCCTGACCCCAGTCCCATTCTGACATGTCAATCCATGGCCTCCTCTTCTGCCCCGATGAGGCCACACTCAGGTAAGATTAACACCTCATATTCCATCTAGGTAGCCTGATGACATGAACAACAATTTCCCTAACTACCAAGACGTTTTCCTTTCCCCTTCCCTCTTCTTCATTTCCCCGCTCTAACCTCTTACCTCTTTTCCTCACCTCCTCCTTTCCTGTCTCCTATGATCTACTCTTCTATCAGATTTCTTGTTCTCCAGCCCTTTGCCTTTTCCACTTATCACCTCCCAGCTTCTCACTTCACCCCCCTCTCCTCCACCCACCTGGCTTCACCTATCACCTCCAAGCTGGTCCCCCTCCTCCTCCCCGACCTTTTATTCTGGATTTTCCTTCCCTTCCTTTCCAGTCCTAATGAAGGATCTCCGCCTGAAACGTTGAGTCTATTCTTTCCGTAGGTGCTCCCTGACCTGCTGAATTCCTCCAGCATTTTGTAGGTGCTGCACTAAAACAAGGCATTTGTATTTTAGTCGCCATCATTCAAACTGTCCCAAAGCAGTGTTGTAATGCATTGAATTCCACTAGCCATTTGCAGCTAGGAGGCTCTGATAGGCAGTCATATGAGAAAGTGCAGATAACCTGTTCAGTGAGGAATGAACACCTCAAGTAACCAGGAATAATATCAACTTCTACTGAAAATCAGTCTTGCAGGTTACCTACAGCCAGAAGGGGGATAACAGGGTCTTGATTTAATTCCTCATATGAAAGATAGCTTTCCCAATCAGGTAGCACTCCCCCAGTACTGCATTGAATTATAAATGGATGATGCAGTTATAGTTTTCCAGAGTGTGACTTAGACCTGAGCTTTCCCCAGTTTGAGACAGTAGCCAAACCGACACTCCACATGCTATATCTGGGTGTTTGACTAAGGTTTTATATACAACCCTGTTAGGCTAATGGCTAACAGTCCATTTGTCTTTTGGGTTGCGGTTTGCTTTAAATTTTAAATACATGGAATGCAAAGGCACTTTATTTCCTAACTTCTCACCAGTTTAAAAATGCTCCAATTTGTTCTTACTATCTTTTCAAAGTGAATGACATCACATGTCTACAGTAACTCCAACTGCCATAGCTTTGCCCAGTTACTCAGTAGTCTGTCTGCCCATGCACTCAGTTTATTCAAAAGAATAGAACATTATTTATTACCTAGAAAGTAGTTCAAACCTTTGGTGACACCCTTGGAGAAGCAAATGTAAAGGCTTTGGGATGATATTTGGGCCGTTCATAAAATGTCAGATGGGGTCTGCAGCCCCATCATCTTCAACTAGTTTATTGAATAAAAATGAATCTGATGAAAAGTCTGTGCAAAGTAGATCAAAATATTGTGCAGGTTGGATTTGTTGAGAGTCTATTAAATGGTAAACACTGCTGGAGATTAAACCTAAATTCATTACTTTCACAACATCTTCTGGTATTGTAGAAGAGTGAAAAGTATATATTGCGTTAATGTTCTTTTGTACATTTACGCACTTCTGGGGTAATTTTAAATTTAAGTGCTTGTGTAAAACTAATATCAAAAGGGTACCTATTAATCATACACCATGATTGTCCTTTCAATTGAAATAAGTGAAAAAATGAAAAAGCTGTGTGTCTAAAATTCAATAGATGTGTGGTGGAGAGTATATTGACTGGTTGCAACACAGCCTGATATGGAAACACCAATATACTTGAATGGAAAATCTTACCAAAAGTAGTGAGTAGGGCCCTGTATATCACAGATAAAGCCCTCCCCACCATGAGCACATCTACATGGAGCACTGTCATAGGAAAAGTAAACATGATCAAAGAACCCCCCCCCCCCCCACCCCACCAAGATTAACGTCGTGCTTTCTTCTCACTACTGCCATCAGGAAGGAGGTACAGAAACCTCAGAACCCACACCAGTAAGTTCAGGAGCAGTTATTACCCCCCATCATCAGGCTCTTGAACCAGGGAGGGCAACTTCACTTCCCCGTCACAGTACTGCTCCCATAACCTATGGATTCCCCTTCAAGGACTCTTTATCTCATGTTCTGGATATCAATTGTTTATTTGTTATTATTATTATTGCTATTATTACACATTTGTGTTTGTGGAGTTTGTTGTCTTTTGCTCATTGGCTGCTTGTCCTTCGTGCTGGGTGTGGTCCTTCATTAATTCTATCGTGTTTCCTGGATTCACTGTGTATGCCCACAAGAAAATTAATCTCAGGGTCATATATGGTAACCCATATGTACTTTGATGATAAATTTACTTTGAACTGTCAACAGGAGGGTGTTGGGGTCAATTCAATATTATCCTTTCCTCATGTGTGCTTATTTTCTTCCTGAAATTCACAATTAACAACTTCAGTGCTGGAGTCATACAGCACAGAGACAGGTCCTTCAAACCACCATGTGAATGCTGGCTCCCAGCCACCCACTTATGCCAATCCCTATGTTAATCCGTTTTTCAGCCCCACCCCGGACTGTTACCAAACACCTCCCAGACTCCAACATCCACCTACCAACCCACGTGTTGTGGGATGTGGTTGGAAACTTGAGCACCCGGGGGAAACTCATGCGGTCATAGAAAAATCTGGACTCCATACAGAGAGCAGTCAAAGCCAGGATTGAACCCAGTTCACCCTGTTCTGTTGTTAACCGCCATTACCCAGCGACCAAGCTGTGCGCTATTGGATAAGGTAAAAGGAACAAAATAGAATCAAGCTTCCTCAATTCTTTTTTCAGTTCAAAGTTCAAAATTTAAAGTAAAGTTGTCAAAGTACATATACGTCAGCATATATAACCCCGAGATTTGTTTTTCTTGTTGCAATTCTCAATAAATCCAATAACCATAATAGAATCAACGAAAGACTGCACTAATGGGGTGAACAGCCAGCGTGTAAAAAGCAACAAACTGTGCAAATACAAAAAGAAAGAAGAAAATATAATAATACATAAATAAACTATAAATATTGAGAACATGAGATGAAGAGTCCTTGAAAGTGAGCCCATCAGTTGTGGAAACAGTTCAGTGATAGATCAAGTGATGTTGAGTGAAATTAACCCCTTTGTTTCAAGAGCCTGATGCTTGAAGGGTAGCAACTGTTCCTGAACCTGGTGTTGTGGGTCCTGAGGCTCCCAAGGTTTCTGCTTGAGGGTGGCAGTGAGAAGAGAGCATGGCCTGGGTGGCGTGGGTCCTTGATGATGGATGCTGATTTTCTGCGACAACACTCCATGTAGGTGCGCTCAGTGGTGGGGAGGGCTTTACCCATGATGGTCTGAGCTTTATCCACTACTTTTTGTAGCATTTTCCATTCAAGGGCATTGGCGCTTCCATACCAGGCTGTGATGCAGCCAGTCAATATACTCTCCACCACACATCTATAGAAGTTTGTCCAAGTTTTAAAGGTCATGCTGAATCTACCCGGACTCCTAAGGAAGTAGAGACTTTCTTCATAATTGCACTTACGTCCTGGACCCAGGTCAGGTCCTCTGAAATGATAACACTGAGGAATTTAAAATTGCTGACCTTCTTCACCTTTGAAGACTGGCTCAACCAGAAACCAGAAAATCTCTCCTGAAGGCAGTAATCAGCTCCTTGGTCTTGCTGACATTGAGTTAGTTAGAAATTGTTGCTGCAGCACCAATCAGATGGATTTTCAATCTCACTCCTATATGAAAGTGAGGAAAAAGAAGTGAGGATCCAATTGCACCTTGGCCAATGTTTACTTTGTTACATTGTGCTCTTTGAGAGGAGTTTAATGGTTAAGCAGCATCAGGACATTATGAAAGCTGCTATATAAATATAATGCCTTTTAGCTGATTTTGATTAAGCTCTGAATACTGGCTACTGTACCCAAGTGAGTCTTCCCAACATACAGAAGCAACCATCTTCCACTTGTCAAGTGAGAATGCCCGATGAGATGGCTGTCCACTGGTTATTTTTGTGCTCTGGACGCATAACTGGAACGAACAAGACTGGAATCATTCAGATTCATAGAACATGGAACCATACAGTACAGGGACAGGTCCTTTGATCCACAGTGTTGTGTTAAAACAATTACTTTGGTAATTAAATGGCTTATCTCTTCTGCCTACCCAGTGCCCACGTCCTTCTACTTTCCTCACATTCACGTGCCTATCGAAGCATCAACATCTCTAATAGAGTCATAGCCATTGAAAAGTACAGCACACAAACAGACCCTTTGGCCCATCTAGACCATGCTGAGCCATTTAAGCTGCCTACTTCCATCAAACTGCACCAGGACTATAGCCCTCCATACCTCTACCATCCATGGACCTATCCAAACTCTTCTTAAATGTTGAAATCAAGCTTGCATGCACCACATGTGCTGGCAGCTTGTTTCACATGGTCACAAGCCTCTGAGTGAAGAAGCTTCCCCTCATGTTCCCCTTAAACTTTTCACCATTCACCCTTAACCTATGATCTCTAGCTGTAGTCTCACCCAACATCAGTGGAAAAAGTCTGCTTGCATTTACCCTATCAATACCCCTCATAATTTTGACTCTTCTATCAAATTTCCTCTCAACCTTCTACGTTCCCAGGAATAAAGTCCTAACCTATTCAATCTTTCCATATAACTCAGGTCCTCCAGACCTCGCAACACCCTTGTAAATTTTCTCTGTACTCTTTCAGCCTTATTTACGTTTTTCCTGTAGTTAGGTGACCAAAACTGCACACAATACTCTAAAGTTGGTCTTATACAACTTCAACATCCCATCTCCTGTATTCAACACTTTGATTTATGAAGGCCAATAAGCCAGAAGCTTTTTTTAAGACTCTATCAACCTGTGATGTCTCTTTCAATATATTATGGACCTGTATTCCCAGATCCCATTTTTCTACCACACTCCTCAGTGCCCTACCGTTCACTGTGTAAGATCTACTCTGGTTGCATCTCACTTGTCTGCATTAAATTCCATCTGCCATTTTGCAGCCCATTTTTACAGCTGGTCCAGATCCCTCTGCAAGCCATGATAGCCTTCCTCGCTATCCACTACACCTCCATTCGTGGTGTCATCCACAGATTTGCTGATCAAGTTAACCACATTATCATCCAGATCGTTGATATAGATGACAAACAACAATGGATCCAGTACTGATCCCTGCTGGACACCACTTGCCACAGGCCTCCAGTCAGAGAGGCAACCATCTACTACCACTCTCTAACTTCTCCCACGAAGCCAATGTCTTATCCAATTTACTACCTCACCTTGAATGCCAAGCGACTGAACCTTCTTGACAAACCTCCTATGTGGATCCTTGTCAAATGCCTTTCTAAAGTCCATGTAGACAACATCCACCGCTTTGCTTACATCAAGTTGCCTGGTAACTTCCTCAAAAAACTCTATAGGATTGGTTAGACATGACCTACCATCTACGAAACCATGCTGACTATCCTTAATTATTCCATGTCTATTTAAACATTTCTATATCTGGTCCCTCAGAATATCTTTCAACAACTTCCCATCTACTGATGTCAGGCTCACCGGCTTATAATTTCCTGGTTTATTTTTAGCGCCTTTCTTAAACATCAGAACAACATTGGTTTCTCCAAACCTCTGGTACATCACCTGTCACTAAGGGATCATTTAAGTATCTCTGCTAGGGCCCTTGCAATTTCTGCACTTGCCTCCTGTAGGATCCAAGGGAACGTTTTGTCAGGCCCTGGGGACTTACCCACCTTAGTTTGCTTTAAGACAGCAAACGCCTCCTCTGTGATCTGTATAGACTCCGTGAAGCTGGTGCCACTTCATCTCACTCCTATAGACTCTGTGTCCATTCCACGAGTAAATACAGATGCAAAGAAAAACATTTAAGATCACCCCCAACTCTTTTGGTTCCACACATGGATTACCATTTTGATCTTCCAAGCACCAACTTTGTCCCTTGTGATCCTTTTGCTCTTAATATACCTGTAGAGTTCCGTAGGATTCTTCTTCACCTTCTCTGCTAAGGCAACCTCACACCTTCTTTCAGCCCTCCCGCTTTCTTTCTGTAGTGTTCTCTTGCATTTCTTATACTCCGTAAGCACCTCATTTGTTCCTACCTGCCTATACCTGTAGCGCACCCACTTTTCTTTCTTAACCAGGGCCTCAATATCTCTTGAAAACCAAGCTTTCCTGCCCAGTTATCTGCCTCTGCTGCCACCCCAGGCCACACATTCCAGACACCTACCACTCTTGCCACTCACATCTCCTTAGAAATTACCCCCTCTCACCTTAAACACATGCCCTCTGGTATTAGATATTTCAATGCTTAGAAAAAGATATTGTCTGTCTACTCTATCTAAGTCTCTCATGATCTTATAAACCTCTATCATATCTTCCTTCAGCCTGTGCCCCTCCAGAGAAAACAACCCAAATTTGTCCAGCCTTTTATGACAGCACATGCCCTCTAAACCAGGCAGCATCCTGGTATACTTCTTCTGCACTCTTTCCAAAGCCTCAACATCCTTCTAATAATGGGGCGACCAGAACTATGTGCAATACTCCAGTCGTGGCCTAACTAGAGTTTTATAAAGCTGCAATATAACCTGCTGACTTTTGAACTCAGTGCCTTGACTAATAAAGGTGAACTTGCATAGGCTTTCTTAACCACCCAATTAACCTGCGTAGCCACTTCCAGGGAGCTATGAACTTGGACCCGAAGATCCCTCTGCTCAGCAACACTGTTCAGGATCTTTCCCTCACTGCATCTGATCTGCCAAAGTGCAGCACTTCACATTTCGCCAGTTTAAACTCCATCTGCCATTTATTCACCCATATCTGCAACTCTTCTCTATCCCAATGTATTCTTTGTCAGTCTTCCACGCAATCCATGGCAACACCAATCTGCAACTCATGAACCCTCCCATCTGCATTTTCATCCTCGCATTGGGACTCTTAACGCTAAGAGACGATACTTGTCTGATCACACCAGGCTGGAGTGTTACTCAGGTCCTGGTGGTGAAAGGTCAGTGCATTGTTCCGATTGAAAACCATTTAGTTGGTTTTGAAACCCTTGCTGCAATGCACAGTCTGAATTTTTATAATGCATCACAATGAGTTTTTGTTAATAAATACCTGGAAATTGCGTATAGTTGTGGTCATGATTCAAACCTCAACCAACATGACTGAAACAGATTAAGCGTCTATTCATTTTGCTGAATCAGGAACCTTGTGGTGTGCAAATTTATTGCTGCCGTTCATTGACAATGCTTCAGAATCAAACCTTTCATTGCATTTGAATGGATTTGGAGCATTATGAAATCACGAGACACAGATCCCAAAGAAAATTACTTTTGTTCTTCATCAGATAACTCCAATGTTGATATAACACTATATACACATAAATGGGTATTAAGGTAGATCATTTTTCTCCTTGCATTTATAGAGGCTCAGTGGATTGAACCTTGCCTGAGATATCTCTATCAACAAAAACCTTGGCGGGGTTCATCTGGGTGCTTTTGAGGAGGAACAATGAGCTGCATGAACAAAAAGGTTGGTAAGCATGCGCCTGTGTAAAATCTGGGCTAAGATACCCTCTTCGTCCCTGTCATGTCACTTTTATAGATCAAGGCTGATATGCTCAGGGACAGAAAGCTTACTCTGTTATGCAGTTGCAGACTGGGCCAGTAAATTGCCTAATGATATTCCGGCTATTTTACAGACAGACTTTACTGATCCCGAGGGAAACTGGGTTTCGTTACAGCCGCACCAACCAAGTATAGTGTAGAAGTATAGCAATATAAAACCATAAATAATTAAATAATAATAGGTAAATTATGCCAAGTGGAAATAAATCCAGGACCAGCCTATTGGCTCAGGGTGTCTGACACTCCAAGGGAGGAGTTGTAAAGTTTGATGGCCACAGGTAGGAACGATTTCCTATGATGCTCAGTGTTACATCTCGGTGGAATGAGTCTCTGGCTGAACGTACTCCTGTGCCTAACCAGTACATTATGGAGTGGATGGGAGACATTGTCCAAGATGGCATGCAACTTGGACAGCATCCTCTTTTCAGACACCACTGTCAGAGAGTCCAGTTCCAACCCCACAACATCACTGGCCTTACGAATGAGTTTGTTGATTCTGTTGGTGTCTGCTACCCTCAGCCTGCAACAGCAAACATGATAGCTCTGGCCACCACAGCCTCGTAGAATATCCTCAACATCATCTGGCAGATGTTAAAGGACCTCAGTCTCCTCAGAAAGTAGAGACGTCTCTGACCCTTCTTGTAGACAGCCTCAATGTTCTTTGACCAGTCCAGTTTATTGTCAATTTGCCATTTATAACCATTCCTGAATGAATGAGTGATTTGAAATCATCACTCCTTTAGTATCACTCATGGATAGCACAGTAGCGTAGTGGTTAGCACAACACTTTGCAGTACAGGTGTCCCAGATTCAATTCCCACCGCTGTCTGTAAGGAGTTTGTATGTTCTCCCTGTGTCTGTGTGGGTTTCCTCCGAGTGCTCCAGTTTCCTCTCACAGTCCAAAGACGTACCGGTTGGTAGGTTAATTGGTCATTGTAAATTGACCTTTGATTAGGCTGGAATTAAATCAGAGGATTGCTGAGAGACATGGCTTGAAGGGCCAGAATGGCCTGTCCCACATTGAATCTAAATAAATAAAAATAAATAAGTAAGTAATAAGATACTTTTCTTTAGCTTCTACTTGCAAACAAAATACCAAGACTTTCCCATAGGGGAACGGTATTAAATGTTTCCCTCCACCTCTGCTCTTACTGTACTGAAACTCATTGGCCAAGACACTCCCTTGGGGCAAAATTAAACCTTGTTGCATCTAAAGGAAGGACTCTGCTAGTGCCATTAATACTTGTAGGTGCCCCTCATACTTGACATTTCAAGGTGTTGGAGAACTGGCTTTTCTGCTTGGGCCTTTAATTTTGTTTTAACTGTAGATGACTCACAGATGGGCTGATTTCTCCAAAGGGGACTTCATTCTGGTGGATTAGTCTGGGTGCTGACATTCAGGTAGGCAGGAGAGAGCGGGTAATGAAATTATGAAAGAACAATCTTATCACATCGTCTGCAGCCAATCCAGCGATTACTCTATCAGAAACTATAGTGTCACTCATAATTTCCCTGCATTTGATGCAGCCTCACCGTTACCTCAAAAGCAATAATGTCCACATTCTATCGATACAAGAGGGGTGGCAGAGTGGCGCAGTTCATAAAGCCACTGTCTCACAGCACCAGAGACCTATGTTCAATCCTGAAGTTGGGTGCTGTCCATGTGGAGTTCAGACGCTCCCCTGTGAACACATGCCCCCCTGCCCCCAAGGTCTACTCTGACTTTCCCCACATCTCAAAAGTGTGAGGGTTGGCAGATTAATTAGCCTTTGCAGGTTCCTCTAGTGCAGGTGGATGTTGGAGCCTGGGGGAAGGCTGTTGAGATTTTGTGGAGAAGAGAAAGAGAGGATTGGTATAGGTGGGTGGTTGATGACTGGCCTGCTTCCATTCTGTATCTCTCCATGTGCAACCAAACTTTTTTTCTCGACACATTGACGCTAAAATACCAGAGAGGTAATTGGTTTATTATTGCCACACATACTGAGGGAGAGTGAAAACCCAGGTACATTGAGGTAGTCCAGTGGGAAAAGCAATAACAGGATGTGGAATATAGTGTTATAGTTACTGAGAAAGTGCAGTGCAGGCAGATAATGAGGTGCAAACACCACAGGAGTTTACCTCTACCACCCAACAGGTCCGTTCAAGAGTCCTTTAACAGTAGGGTAGAAGCCGTCCTTTGATCCAGACGTGAGTGCTTTCAGGCTCCTGCTCAATGGAGAATGGGGAAAGAGAGGCTGCCTGGGATGAGGTTATGTTGGCTGTTTTGCTGAGGCAGCAGGGAGTGTAGGCAGAGACTGGCTTTTGTGATGGGCAGGGCCATGCCCACAGCTCTCTGCAATTTCTTGCAGCCTTGAGCAGAGCAGTTGCCACCGCAAGCTGTGATGCACCCGCCTGGCATGTTGTGTATGATGCATCCATAGAGTTGGTGAGGGTCATCAGAGATCACCGTGTATGGAGCAGACTGTGTCCTGCAGATAAACTCAGAGTCAGACCACAATGAGTCAGTCTGTTGTATCTTAGTTCACTCCTACTGGCAGTGATCTGTCTAAAAGACGAGACTGCTGCTAACATGTTTTGATTGTTCACTTGCAAATGTCTACTGTGAGTAATGTAGATAAATAACGTGAATGTGAGGGTCCCTTGAGATACCGTCAAACTGAAAGGGTGGGGGAGGGGAGAGGGTGAACCTTTTACTTCAGCTTTGGTTGGTTTGTGGTTGAAAGTTGCAAACTCAAGCGCGTATTTTAAAACTTATTTTGGAGATGTGGTCATGCTGAAAATTATTTTTTCTCTGGCAGGAGATAAGTCAACACAGGTCTCCACTTTTAGATGCATGCATGAGTTTCAGCCATAAAGTGTATGGGCTCTTCTAAAGATTAGGACTTTGACCTGTGCAGAGACCGATGGCACCATTTTGCATGACTCAGTAAAAGGTCACAGATTGCTGTGAAGCAATATGGGTGGTGGAGGGAGAGGCTGCTGGTTGTTGTCATGCTGCATGGGGGGTGGGATAGAAAAGGAGAGCTACACTTGTTTCCGTTGAATAGGTGCAAGGTTTGTTATTTGGGAGATATCCTCTGCCAGTCAAAAGGGGTGACATTGAAACTATCTCCATGGAGATGTGGTGAAGGTGCGTGTCCAAATTTAATTATTTTATGGTTTGAACAAGGGTCCAAAAATCTAATGTTCAGCCTTCTACCCTCCCTTACACAACTTTCTCTGCTGGGGGGAGCCCTGGGCTGATCTTCACCCTGCTACTCTCCCTCACTGCTCCTCACTGTTCAACCCTTCACACAACCTTCTCTGCTGGGGGGAGCCCTGGGCTGATCTTCACCCTGCTACTCTCCCTCACTGCTCCCGACTGCTCAACCCCTCACACAACCTTCTCTGCTGGGGGGAGCCCTGGGCTGATCTTCACCCTGCTACTCTCCCTCACTGCTCCTGACTGCTCAACCCCTCACACAACCTTCTCTGCTGGGGGGAGCCCTGGGCTGATCTTCACCCTGCTACTCTCCCTCACTGCTCCCGACTGCTCAACCCCTCACACAACCTTCTCTGCTGGGGGGAGCCCTGGGCTGATCTTCACCCTGCTACTCTCCCTCACTGCTCCCGACTGCTCAACCCCTCACACAACCTTCTCTGCTGGGGGGAGCCCTGGGCTGATCTTCACCCTGCTACTCTCCCTCACTGCTCCCGACTGCTCAACCCCTCACACAACCTTCTCTGCTGGGGGGAGCCCTGGGCTGATCTTCACCCTGCTACTCTCCCTCACTGCTCCCGACTGCTCAACCCCTCACACAACCTTCTCTGCTGGGGGGAGCCCTGGGCTGATCTTCACCCTGCTACTCTCCCTCACTGCTCCTGACTGCTCAACCCCTCACACAACCTCCTCTGCTGGGGGGAGCCCTGGGCTGATCTTCACCCTGCTACTCTCCCTCACTGCTCCCGACTGCTCAACCCCTCACACAACCTTCTCTGCTGGGGGGAGCCCTGGGCTGATCTTCACCCTGCTACTCTCCCTCACTGCTCCCGACTGCTCAACCCCTCACACAACCTTCTCTGCTGGGGGGAGCCCTGGGCTGATCTTCACCCTGCTACTCTCCCTCACTGCTCCCGACTGCTCAACCCCTCACACAACCTTCTCTGCTGGGGGGAGCCCTGGGCTGATCTTCACCCTGCTACTCTCCCTCACTGCTCCCGACTGCTCAACCCCTCACACAACCTTCTCTGCTGGGGGGAGCCCTGGGCTGATCTTCACCCTGCTACTCTCCCTCACTGCTCCCGACTGCTCAACCCCTCACACAACCTTCTCTGCTGGGGGGAGCCCTGGGCTGATCTTCAGGGTCACTCTGTTCTGCAGCTCCCTTGCAGACCTGATAAGACCTCAAAATTAAGGACGGGGCTTTGCTACCACAAAAATGGACAAAATTGTCAAAAGTGATCTGTGCATTTCTACAAGTCAAAATTTTTAAAAAAATAGTTAAGCAGATGTTCTTGCAAGAAAATTATTTCATAAATCTCTCGCTGCACCTCTCCAGAGGAATTCCAGATACAGATAAAATTCCAAAGCTTCAACAAAACAGTGTGATGGTAGCTTTGAAACTGATGGTGTTGTGTGGAGGCTTTACAGGACGGAAGGGGTTAATTAACTGTACAGGCTTGTCTGAGGCTAATCTGGAGCGCCAATCTATAGCACAGTTCCTTTTATGAGTCAGATAGGCTCGCAGTCAACCTTTAACAAAGGTCACTGAAACTTTTGGTCTCGTATCATACCCTGGAACTCGCACTGCAGAGAAACTTTAATCAGGATGTGAGCAGCCCACACAAACACAGGAGTAATCCCTCACAAACACAGATTGTATCTGCAAATCCCTCCACACCAGACATTTTCAAACCAGAGTCCCAGATCACTTCTTGCTGATAACACAGAGGCACTTGCTCTCAGTGATGGAAAACATCAAGCTGAAAACTTTGACATATTAACAATAATTGGACACTGTTCATATTGGACAGCCCATGAAATAGGCGTGGAATAGTGGGATTTTCTAGCTTTTCCACTCCGTCTGGCATTCCCAACCTTTTTAATGCTAGGGACCAATACCATTAAGCAAGGGGTCCATGGAACCAAGACTGGGAACCTCTGCCAGCTGATGTTTTCTAAGAGAATTCTCGGATTGCATTTGATGTCTTGTCGAGGTGGCGTGATCTAGCAAATGCTCTTGAAAATGGCGATGCAAGTAGAGTTTGTACTATAGAGGAACTAACAGTCTGCCCTCTGTCTCTGTCCCAATCTCTTACTGTATGAATAGCTGTGACAAAAGGAGGAAGGAACTTGGATAGTGCTTCCTATGTCCATAAGCTTCCCCAGAACTCTTAATAGCAAAGGAAACACTTTTGATGTGCAGTGGCTGGTGTTGCATAGGGAGATTTGGGAATCAGTGTACCTGCAGCAAGATCATACATGAAATGAAGCTGGTCGCCTTGTTACCACCTTCAGAGGAATGCAATAGAAATATTAATTGCCGTGGACAAAGGCATAAGGATTTATTTTAATCTTACTTCTAAAAGGGAGCAAATTTGATTTGGTGAGTACTGCTCACCAAATCAGCCCACCTGAGTATTGTCCTGAAGGGCAACTCTCGATAATGTCATGTATGTTCGTGTCTTTAGTTCATCTCATCTGGCTGCATTCCAACCAAGATCTAATCCTCTAATGGAATCATAAAGTAGGTTAGGGCCATGCAGACTTGAAGACCTTCATGTGTGCACCTACTCTACCCTTTGCCTAGACACACACACACAATCCTTTCCCTAGGTACAGACCAATGTTCAACCGAATCTAATGTCCTTAGTTCTCCTCCATTTTGGATGGTCACGGCCTGGAATAAAAAAAAAATCTGCTAGAAGAACTAAGTGAGTTGAACAACAACTGTGAGAGGAAAAGAATTGTGGACTGTTTGGGTCAGACCCTGCATTGTGACTCTGCCAAAAGTCAGTGTGGATGAAACACATTTGCAAGCTCTCTTTGGGAATATTCTTGTGTCATTTTCTCTGCCCTCCACATCTCTTGTGGGAGCAGTGTTTACTGTTTGGAAGTCCGGTATCAGATTTATGCATTGTGCATCTCTCCTACCAGAGTTGGTTAAATGCATCTAAAGCCTCAATGCTACAGATAATGACCTGAGAGAAGACGTGTAGAAACAGCCTCCTCACCTCTCCAACCCAGGATGACTATCAATCTACGATCAATAATATAATCTACGCTAATTCCGTCCCATTGCTGACATTGGTTCAGCTAATCTGTCAATGGATTTGTAGCATTTTGCACATTTTGATAAAATATCCTGTGCTTTTGGGTGCTTACTGTAGGTTGGCCATGTCTCAGAGGCACATAGCCAGGCTTCATGTGATGCCTTGATGATGAAATTCATGCTGGGTTTAAGGACTTGGCTTTCCTCAAATAGTCAAAGCTGTGGAGACAGCCGTGAATTTTGTTACCAGTGTCTTTCCTTGCTGAGGGGAGTCTCTTGAGATATACAATAGAGTGCTTTCAATGGTCAGATTGTTGAACTTGTTTGCCTGGGAGCTGAGTTGTGCAGTAGGTCACAGACCTTTGGTTGGGATGATAGCTTGCAGATGAAGGATGGATATGAATTTCTGAAGGCAAATTTGAGAAGAATTCTCCATTAGTTCTCTTGGTGGGCAATGCTGAAGGACGTTGTGAATTGGAACGGTCACTCTTTAGCATTTGGTCTTGCTCTCTACGTTTTCCTTAGATTTGTCATGCAGTGAGGATCACATCCTTTGTATGCCTTGGAATTCACATTGCAACACTGAGAGGAGCTCGAGGTGCTGTGAACCCTCTGGTTGTATGCATGCACCCACATAGACATCAACACCTCCTCCTAGACTTCCCAAACACTGACATGCACAGATAGTCACACAGATTCACAAATGTGCCTTATTGTTTACACATAACGCAGACTCCACCTCACTCTAACACACAGTCTCTGTCTATTGCACACACAGCAACAACCCCACACAGACTCGTGCCCGGAGGAGCAGCTCAGCTCACAGGCACCCAATCCTACCACTCACCCAGGCCCACAAACACACTCTAGTGTTCACATGGTCAAACAACAGCCCAGGCAGCAACCAATGAGCATCCAGCACATTCACTGCAGTTTAGCAAGACAGCCATACCCATGTTTATACGCATTTGTATTTCCCTTTATCCAGCATACAGTTGCTTTACCATTGCTGAAATAACTACGGTACCATCAAGAAATGATGCAGTATGCCTTAATGTTTGATGCACCTCGTTACATCAGTAATTAAAAGATTAATATTGGCTGAAGTTTATAAAAATTTGCATCTATTCAGTGCAATGAGGAGGCCTACTGTGATCTATGGCTTGCACAATGCTTGACAGTACCAGCGACCTGGGCTTATTCCCGCCACTGCCTGTAAGGATTTTGTACGTGCTCCCAATGACCACCTGTGTTTCCTCCGGGTGCTCCAGTTTCCTCCCAGAGTCCAAAGACATACCAGTTGGTAGGTTAATTGGTCATTGTAAATTATCCCGTGATTAGGCTGGGATTAAATCAGGAGATTGCCGTGCTGGGCAGAGCAGCACGAAGGTCCGGAAAGAGCCTGTTCCACATTGTATCTCAATAAATAACTTAATGTTAAGGGTTTACAGCCCAGTCATAGAATTAAAAATCATATGTCAGACTGTTCATATGTTACAGAATATGCAATACCACAGCAAGATCCTTTATATTAAAACTCAGCACCCTAAGGGATTTCAATTGCTGAAACAGCTCAAGAAATGAAGTAGGATTTGATTTCATTGCAGCTGGAATAGAAGTTCTGAATCAATTTAAAACATCTTCTCAAAGTTAAAGTGAAAAGCAAACTCTCTAAACCCTGAGTGGTTTCTACTAGAATGCAATTCAGGGACAGATCCATTCTTACCATGTCAACAGTTCTCTGGAGGGGGCAATGTCCCTTGCTGTGTGTACCTACATTTAACCATTCATACTAATGTGAAGTGCTGCTGTACGGAGAGATTATGTGTTTAAGTGTGAGAACAGTGCAACCCAGAACAACATGTTCTCTGCTGGTAAACATGTGCTAGTCAAATAGACTGGAAAAAGTCATTAGTTATGGCGTTCACCTTTGGTGCAGATCTGAAATTTAGATCTAGGTGTGTTTAAAAGAAGCTACTCTATGAAAAATAGATTCATATCAGTTCTATAATCAGAACCTGCTTTTACATGGAAATTATCCACTGCACTTACACATACAACTGCATTTCTTTTACATCAAGTGTCATATTTACTCCCTGTCACTCTATTACTGGCAAACGCTCTTGGACTGTCCACTGTGTTACAAGTTTGTCTCCCACTCACGTATACCTATCCATTGTGTCGGTGCTGTCTGCAGCTTGCTTCGGACCTCCCAGCTAGTTGTCTGAGATAATGGTTGCAGTGGTGCCAAGGTCTTCACTAACAGTGCCAAAGTTGGCTCTAAAGCCCAATGTTGCCGGTATTTATTATTTTCCATTCCTGACCCCCTGTGACCCAAATAGATCCAATCTCAAGTCCCCAAAGACATTGGCCTGCAGTCTGGGTTTTGTGAGTAACCCCACGCCTTTACTGGGAACTGCCTAGAGTACTTTAAGTGTTTTTACATGCTGTTAAAATAATTGTGCTGATTTTTAAAAGCACATTCCCAGGTGTTTCTCACTACGGGAGAAGTTATTTTCAGAAAGTTTGATTCAACAGTGACCTGGCAGAGCCTGCATTGTTTAATCAATACTGTTGACTGTATTTTATTGAATCCAGGTTACCTAGTTCAGTGATACACAATTCTACTCATTAAGCAGACAGTGAGTGTTATTACCATTTAGATCAGTGGTTCCCAAACTTTTTTGGGTTCCTGCCCCCTTGTCTCCCAGCCAGCAGCCCCAGCACCCCCCTCACTTTCCGGCCATTACATAAAAACTATAAAGAATTTTGATTTACGATGCACAGTGAAAGAAAATAGCAACTGTAAATTCAAAGCAGTGACAAATAATTGCAAAAATTATTCAAATCTATTTAAAGCTAAAAATAAATTTATTTCTTTATTCAATTACAGTAAAAACAATTTTCATCAGCCATTTCAATGCTGAAAGGTGAAATAGATGAACTTGGTACAGTGATATCAGCTTCACAACATCAGGCTGAATGTCACTCAGGAGTCTCAGATCCCCACGTTCAGTAATTTGCCGTCTGTTTTGTTGCTTTAAAAGAAGTTGGACGACTGCACTGAAACCCGTGCTCCGCTAAATATGATGTTGGAAAGGCAATAAAGAAAATTTTGACCTTTTTTCCATAGTGCAGGATAGTATAGTGCTTAGAAATTTATTTCTAAAACCAGAAGTGTTGATACGAATTTTTGAACCTCAGCTTCAGCTCAAAGTCATTTTGTAGCGAGATCAGTCCTCTTCACCCTTCCTGTTAATTCCTCAATACAAGTGTTCAAGAATGGATTTATTACCCAATCTGGAATTAGGATCAAGAGAAAATCCTGGAACCTCTCTGCCATGTCTTTATGCAGCTCACCCAGGCAGGTACAGAAAACTTGAAAGTCATCATCTAGTATTCTTTCTTGCTTTTCCAACACAGAGAGCCTTTGAAATTGGACAAGGTTGCGACGTCAAATGTTGCACTTAACTAGGGTTAAATAGGACGGAAATGTGGAGTTGACTTATTTGACTTTGATGAGATTCACATCATTTCCTTGCAATTGAAGACAGATTTCATTAAACTTTATGAATAATTCTGACTAATAAGCAGTCATGTCTAATATTATTGAGTTGATTACAGAATGAAGCATCTATGTCTTCAAAGAGTTTTATCAAAGTTTCTAAAATTGCATAAAATTCACCTCAGGCAGTTTCTTTCTGTGTGCAACATCAAGCGTCCAAACTGTTCATCATTGTTAATACAAAGCTCTGGTAGTAGTTGAGACTAAGAGCATGGAACTTGATTTTATTTACCGCTTTGATAACAGTATTTAATGATCTGTGGAGCCAATCATTTAGGCTTTTTGTGACAACTCTTGAACCATGTTTCATCTTTTATGGTGAACATAGCCGAGAAGCACTGATTCGTTGCCTGGTAAAGTTGACTCATCCAACCGCAGAGCAAATACTGTTGTCCAAAGCATATTACACACAGTGTCGTTTACATTCTCAGATGTTTCATCTTTGAACGGAGAGGTTGCTGAGCAGAATCACTTCAATTATTTGGTCTAGTGACTTATGCAAAATCATACTCAGAACCTCCCTTACTGCTGGTAAAATCAGTACTTAATTGTGTGAGGCTTTCCAGATTTAGCAATGAGCAATGAAATGTTGTTTGAAGTGCACAAACCATCACTGTTTCATTGAGAAGTTCTGGCAAATGTGTTCACATCAAATGTTCACTGAGCCTGGACATCTTCATTGCCTCATTTGTAAAAAAACATTTCCACACAGCAGACATATTGACTGCTGTTAGTTACTTGGTGCTGGTGTAAATCCACGTTTCAGATACTCCGCACTATACTGTCTACACCTGGTTTTCTGATATTTTGTTATGGATTAATGACAACAGTCAATTGCCTTTTGTTTAAGCCCTAACTCAAGCGGTGTGGTTATAAAGGGGAAAGTTACGACGTCATCATAGCTCAGGCAAAACCTGACTCACTGAATGAAGGTACAGAAAGTGGGACAGTGATATCTCAGTTGGACCGCGAACTACAGAAATGCGGTCAAGACCATTTGAAAGGGCAGATTCTGGATTTTACTCTATTGAATGCCATATCCAAATTCTCAGGAATTACTTGTTGTGTGATTAGAGTTAGGGAATCATATTAGCTAACACTATACTACAGTAGTGAACAACGATAATGTGCGGGCTGGCTGGGAAGTAACACAATTTCTTCAGTGCCGATTTCTCATGATATACCAAGTATAGAAGCGTCACATCGTTTATCAACAACTCAACGCTCTTTAAGCAAAGTCCAAGAGAATGATGGGTTAACAAGAGATGAAGTGATTACGTGATCATTGTAAACAATTATGAGGCACTGAGTTTTAAATGCTTATAATAAGTAATTCATTTCCTAAACTAAGACTGTAATCCCTCAGCTGCACCCCCCCCCCCCCCCCTTGCTACCTAGCACACACCCACAGCTACCTTTAACATCATCCCTTTCTTCACTGGTGAAGAAGAAACAATCCATTTGATCCTTAAAATCAGAAAATGCTGGGAATATGCAGCAGGTCAGGCAGCATCTGTGGAAGGAGAAACAGAGGCACCATTTTGGATCTGAATCCCTTCGTCAGATCAATTCTGAGGAAAGGTATTTGACCTGAAATAATATTATTTCTCACCCCATGTATGCTGCCTGACCTGCTTAGTGTTCCCAGCATTTTCGATTTTCATCCAGGATTTCCAACATCTCTAGTTCTTTTCTTATTTTCATTCTTAATCATATTTGCCAAACACCTCCCCAGCCAAACTTTTCCTTCTGGCTACCAATTGTAGCTGAAGCATACTGCTCTTTGACCTCAGTCCCTGCTTTTCATTCTCCAATCTCTTTGCTGTAGTTGTCATCTGAAATCCGGCCAATCTCTTCTTCAATGGATGCTGGTATTAGTTGCCTCAACGGTTGTCTGGTGCTTAACAGCCAACTGAAGTCTTTGGGGCTAGAAACACTTCTTTTTGTTTGTCTTAAGTCAGTCACGCAGAGGATATTCACATTTAGAGGGTTTTTTCTTTGGTAATGTGACACTTTTTGCCCTATTATAATTGTCCCTGAATTCAGGAGACAGTTAAGAGCCTACCTCATTGGTGGGTCCCAGTAAGGCCAAACCAGGGAGGGTGACAGACTTCCATCTGCGTAGATTATTAGTGCACCAAATAGAGTTTTCTGACAATCCATTGTCAGAGCCTCATGGAGCAATACAGTAAAGAGACTGATTTTTACACCTATGCTACAATAACAAATTTTATTTTCTGCCCTGTTCATTATCTGTCCCCTGTTTCTGCATCACCCAACTAAATTGTAGGAACTTACAGCTGTCTGGGACGGGGAGGGGGAGAGCTACTGCACAGGATTGAAGTAAACTGCAGGGAGTGGTAAAATTAGTCAGCTCTATCACAGGCACGAGCCTCCGTAGTAGCCAAGACATCTTCAAGGACTCATGCCACAGAAAGACGGCCATCATTCAGGACCCCCACCACCCAGGACATGCCCTCTTCTCACTGCTACCATCAGGAGTGAGGTACAGGAGCCTGAAGGCGTACACTTAATGATTCAGGAACAGCTTCTTTCCCCCTGTCATGCAATTTCTGAATGGACATTGAAAACATTAACACTACCTCACTATATTTTTATGTATGTTTTTGCATTTAATGTTACTCTTTGATACACATGCACTATATATACTTAACGTAATTCACAGTTTTCCCTATTGTAGTAAGCTATGTATACCTGTCTGGACATGCCCTTCTGCTGACTGCTCCTGTGGCTCCTCCCACAGACCCCTGTATAAAGGCGATTGGAGGCACTGCTCCTCCCTCAGTCTCCGAGATGCTGTGTCCATTTTGCTGCTAATAAAAGCCTATCGTTCGCCCCCCATCTCTGAGAGTGCATCACCTATATTATTATGTATTGCATTGCACTGCTGCCGCAAAGTTAAGATTTCCTGGGTATGTCGGTGATAATAAACCTGATTCTGATTCTAATCTGGCAACCCTTGCACCATCTGAGAGGAAACAGTGTCTAGAGGAAAGCCCACGTGGTCACAAGGAAGACATGCAAATTCCACACAAACAGCTCCTGAAGATGAGCCAATCAGCTTAGAGCTTGCTTCTCAGTGGAAGGGTGAACCGGAAAACACTCACCAATCAGTTTTGAGCCTACTTCCCAGTAGAAGGTTCCACTAGCAATACACTCTGGGTAAAAGTAGGATTTAAGAGCAGGAGACCCATGAACTCAGCTGATTCATAAGTCCCTCGAGGATCCAGAACAACATGTCAAGACAGGACTGACATACACTGAAAAGAATGTACCATTGTACCATTGCCAGAGTTGTTTATTTTACTGATAAAAATAAGGCAAAGCCTCAAATCTGTAACTTATCCTGAACCATTCTGAACTTCAACAAAGTATTTTATACATGTGATTCAAAGGGTTTACCGAATCATTTCAGTCTTGGTCCAATTTCTGATCCTGTGGCAAGATTAAACCTGAGGACCAGAAACGACTTCAGTATGGATATGTTTTAATATAAAGTAGGCAGAGGGCTTCTGATAGATGGAGATGTTGCCCATGCAACCATTATTCATGATTTTGTTGGAAAAGAAGCAAAAATACCCATAAGATGGCACACGAAGTGCCGGAACCTCTCTGCATTTTATTTATATATACCCAGTGAAAATGCTGAAGAGCCTTGAGTGTTATTTCTCCTGTTCTTTAAGTAAAAGGAAGAGCTTGCAAAGTGCTTTGTAGCCAATCAAGGACTTGCTAAAATTCAGTAATGGTTGCACATTTTTAAAAATCTATTCAATGTACGTAATTGATTTAGTTGTTTATTTATTATTAGGTTTTATTTTATTTATTATTATTACTATTTTTTTCTCTCTGCTAGATTATGTATCGCATTGAACTGCTGCTGCCAGGTTACAAATTTCACGTCACATGCCGGTGATAATAAACCTGATTCTGATTCTGAACTTAACAAAGGCAAGAACTGAATTGATGCACCTCCTGACTCCTCCCCTTCAAACCCTAATCATCTCCAGCAGAGTGATACAATGCTTTCTACTTGCCTGCATGATTCCAACAACCAGAACTCTTCAGGGCAGCAACGTGACGTGACCAAATGTCATAGGGTAGTTATGGAGCACAGAGAGAGAGAGAGGTCTTCCAGTCCACACAGGCCACGCTGGCCATCTGGTACCTTCCATTTATATTATCCAATGGAGGATGTATAATGGACTCCTGACCCTGGAGTGATGCATTTCTCCACAAGTGTCTAGTTCATTTATGAATGGATTGCTTGAGCAATGCTTGGTACGAGCTGCTCTTACTACACCATTGATTTTATTAGGGGAGGTGTAGAGTTGTAGAACACTACAGCACAGAAACAGGCCCTTTGGCCCATCTATCCCATGCCAAATCATTAATCTGCCTAGTCCCAGTTCATGGCCCTCCATGCCCCTCCCATCCACGTACTGATCTGCATTTCTCTTAAATGTTGAAATCAAACCCACAACCACCACCTCCGCTGGCAGCTCATTCACACTCTCAGCAGCATTGGAGAGAAGATATTCTCCATCATGTTCCCCTTAAACACTTCACCTTTCATCCTTAACCCACGACCTTTAGCTCTCAACTCACCCAACCTTAGTAGGAAAAAAACCCCTGCTTGCCCTTACCTGTCAATACCCCTCATTGACTTATTGTTGGAAGACTACGATTTTACTGCTTTCCTCCAGGGAGACTGTGGTAGGCTTCCATTGATTGCGATTCCATAGTAATTTCTCAGCAGTGGCTGGGTCTGGGTTTGGTCATGACCAGTCCAGCCCCAGAGGATAAAGCAGCCTCTGATTAACGAGGTACAAAAGAGCTCAATCTGAGGACTGAGGTGAGAGCTACTGCTCTTAATATTAAGGTACGTATACTTTGAAAGGGCACATTAAGAATCAAGGGCAGTATTATCTAGTGTAAAAAGTCATAACTAGCAGAAAGAGAGATGATTATGATGTGTGTTGGGAGCCAGTAAACTGAGCCTAGGACATTGCTGCAAGAGTTCCTCAGGGCAGTATCCTTGGACCAGGCACCTTTAACTGTTTTAGTGTTTGATGGTGCTGGTGAAAAATGGTATCTGTGTGGGAAGCTGACAAAACCTCTAAATATGCTTCTAAACTACTCTTACTGTAACCTGTAGTCGGTAGTTTCCCTTTAATTAATGTCTTTGAACTGTCTTAACAGACTAGTGATTTTATGATCGGTGGACTTCACTGTCAGGAATGCAGGTCTGGCACCTTTAAGCAGATGAAAGTACAATGCCACGGCTGGAAGAGTGGGGGGGTGGGGGGACTCCACGCCAGACTGAAACACCGTGGAATGAAGCTTCCTCTACCCAGTATCATGTTAGCAAATGTGCAGTCTTGCTCTCCAGTGACTGAAGACATTAGGGCAAGAATGCTGTATCAGAGGGAAATAAGGAATTGCTGCGTCCTGTGTTACACTAAGATGTGGCTCACTCTGGACACACCGGATATGTTAATAAGACCCGAGGGCTTCTTGATGCATCAAATGGACCAGACTGTTGATCTGGAGAAGGTAAAAGGTTTATGATAAACTTTTTATGGTGCTCAGATGGAGTGTTCTTGTCGCATTCTTATTCCCCTGACTAGAACATCGAGTCAAGTCAAGTCAAGACGCTTTTTATTGTTATTTCAACTATAACTGCTGGTATAGTACACAGTAAAATTAAACAATGTTCCTTCAGGACCCTGGTGCTACCTGAAGCAACACAAAACTACACTGGACTATGTAAAACAACATAAAACTACATTAGACTTCAGACCTACACAGGACTACATAAAGTGCACAAAACAGTGCAAGACAGTATAATAATTAATAGGCACATTAAAGGGCAAATTGTAATCTAATGATTAAGTGGCAACTATTCAATTTACCAGGAGAGTTCTCCTCTGTAACACTGACCGCAGTTTACATGCTGCCCAAGGCCGGTGCTAAGTAGGCATTAGGGGTACTGACTATTGCCATCAGCAAACAAGAAACAGATAACCTTTCAAACCATCGTTGGGAATTTCAATCAGGCTTATTTGACAACATCTCTGCTCAATTATCATCTCCATATCACCTGCAGCACCAGGAGTTCCAACACATTTGGCCACTGCTATACTGTGATTAGGAATGCCTACCATTCCTTGCCTACAGCATATTTCAGGAAATCTGATCACTTGGCTGTTCTCCTACCTGCATACAGGCAGAGGCTAAAGAGGATAAATTTCCAGAGATTAAGACAACAAAGAGGTGTTATTGGGAGGCAGAGGAGCGACCATGGGATTGCTTCGAGTTGGTGAACTAGGTCGTGTTCAAGGACTGATCAGAGTATCTGAACAAATTCACCATGATTGTCACGGACTTTATAAAAACAGTTGTGGATGAGTGTGTCCCCACAAAATCATTCAAAGTCTTCCCCAACCAGAAGCTCTGAAAGAACCATGAGGTCCACAACACACAGAAGGAAAGATCAGTGGCATACAGGTCTGGCACGGGGTCCAGGCACGATCTCTAGAAAGTTATCTCACGTGTTAAGTGGCAGTTCTGGAACAACCTTGAGTCACTGAAGGATGCTTGACAGCTGTGTCAGGTCTTTATTGCTATCACCTCCTACAAAGTAAACCCATGTGACAGGTGAAAACACGGCTTCATTTCCAGTCGAGCTCAGTGTCTTTTATGGTTGCTTTGACCAACAAGACATGGAGGCAACTTCACAAACTCCCACAGCCCCTGATGACCCTGTGATTTCTGTCTGAGATTGACATGAGAGCATTGCTCAAGAGGATGTACCCCCGGAAAGCATCCGGGGCAGATGGGTAACCTGGTCGAGTGCTAAAGGTCTGTGCTGATCAACTGGGTAAGATGAAGGAACACATACCAATCTTCACAGAGAGATCAGAAGTGGAGAGAGTGAGCAGCTTCGAGTTCCTGGGGTCAAGATCTCTGAGGATCTAACCTGGTCCCAACATATCGATGTAGTTATAAAGAAGACAAGACAGTGACTATACTTCATTAGGAGTTTGAAGGGATGGGAGTCCGGTGACGTCATCGTTGAGAATGGCAGCTTAAGTCACTAGCTCCTCCGGAAAAACGTGTTTTAAGCCCCGTTAACACATCAAATATAATATTTTTCAAAAAATATTTGAACTGAAAAGAGGGGCAAGAATGGGGGAAAAGAATGGAAATAAAAAAAAGCGACACAGCGGAGCCTGCGTCCAAGAGGAGTGCAACGAGCGGCTCTTCTACCCGACCACTTGTGAGCGAGGCGGCCGCCGGCCCTCGTTCAGTCGAAGCGGCGAATGTCTTCGAAATCCAGAAAGAAATAATGGAGTTCCAGAAAGATATGAAGCAGCAGCTCCGTGATATTAAGGCAGAGCTCGCCAGCGTTAATCAAAAAATAGCAATGGTAGAGACTCGCATCGAGAAAGTGGAAGATCGCATTCAAAACGTGGAACGGATACTGAGTAAGACAATAAAAATCATACATCACCAAGAAGGCAAACTGCTTGACCTGGAGGGAAGATCACAGCGGAAAAATATCAGAATCTACAATGTTCCCGAAGGAGCGGAGGGCTCGTCTATGATGGAGTTTGTCGGAAAGTTTCTACGGGACACGCTGGATCTTCCCCCGGCTATGAAGCTGGAAATCCAGAGAATGCACCGCGTGCTAGTCCCAAAACCTACCCAGGATAGAAAGCCACGATCAATTATAATTAAATTCCTTCGGTACAGCACCAAGGTGGAGATTCTACGAAGGGCCTGGGGTAAGATGAGAGTGTTTTTAGAGGATAAATTAATAAATTTCGACCAAGATTACCCCCCCCCCCCCGCGGTCCTCCAGAAACACAAAGAATACTCCGAAGTAAGGTGAGTATTAAAGCAAAATAAGTTTAGATTTCAAACTCCATACCCTGCTAAACTTCAAGTGTTTTATGACAACGGGACGCGGTTGTACCAGACAGTGGAAGAGGTGACTACAGACAAGAAGGCCAGAGGCCTGTGAGCATGACCAAAACGAAGGAAAGCCTGGCTGAGGAATTGTCCTGCTTAGCTTGGGAAATAGTGCGAGAATCGAGAAGGCAGGAGACGGGAGGAGGCCGAGAGAAATATATCAGGAAGAGACCGGGAGTTTCCCAAAGACAGTCCTCACCCCTTTCTGAAGAGCCATAAGGTTTGGCTAACTTTAAAAATGTTGAGAAGCTAAACAGAAGCAAAAGTACACAGTGATATACCTATCTCAAGAAATACTTATTATAATGTGGATTTTATATTATTTAGTTATTATTCTTTATTTGCTCACTTACTCCTTTTTCCCCACCAAAATGAGAATATATATATATATGTATATATATATATACACACACACACACACACCTATATATATATATATATATATATATATATATAGGTATGTGTGTGTATGTATGTATGTATATGTATATGTGTGTATATGTGTATGCATATATTTTTTTGTGTGTATGTGTATGTATATATAGGAGGAGTACACAGGGAAATCTTTTCTGTGTAATGGATTTGTTCACTGACTTTTATGAATACTGCAATGGGGGCCCTCAACTCACAAATAGGAGGGGTTATCCCCCACAGCGAGACAGCTAGACATTTCCTCTAGCTCAATGGAGGGTCATTTACTAGAGACCTCAGCCTTGGAATCACACGTTCGTTGCCATTTTTGTTATTATTTGAGTTTCTTGGTTCTTATTTGTTCAGGGATCGATTGATCGATTTGATCGATTAAGTTTTATTCTAATTTCAATGATACATTGACAGATAAATACAGATGGCTAAGGACAAGGTAAAATTCATTTCTTATAATGTAAATGGGCTATTAAATCCAATCAAACGGAAGAGAATTTTATCCAAAAATGAAATAAGAACAAGCCCATGTAGTATATTTACAGGAAACTCATTTAAGTGATAATGGACATAAAAAACTAAAGAGAATGGGCTTCACTAATCTGTTTTTCTCCTCATATAAATCAGGACATAGGACAGGAGTTGCTATTCTTATCTCAAGTAAGCTAAATTTTGAAAAAAATATTTGAAATGGGAGATAAAGAAGGCAGATATATTCTGGTAAGGGGGAATATAGACGGCAATTCAGTTACTCTATTGAATATATACGCACCCCTGGGAAGTGATATTAGTTTCTTTCAGAAAATTACTGATCTTATGGTAACGGAAACAGAAGGTCTCCTGATATGTGGGGTGGGGGGGGGACGACTTAAATTTACAATTACAACCAAACTTAGACTCTTCCAATCGAAAAGCCTATGAAACAAAATCTTTACATAAGTTAGTTAATACACTTTTTGAGGATGTTGGTTTAATTGATATATGGAGGGACCTTTACCCTGACAGAAGGGATTACACTCATTATTCTGTTTCCCATTCTGTATATACAAGAATAGGCTATTTCATTACATTTGGAAAAGACAAAGACAAAATAAACACCTGTGGAATTGGGACAATAGATGTAAGTGACCATGCACCTATATATTTATCTGTTGATTTTGATCTACAACAAAAGAATACTATTTGGAAACTAAATTCAAGTCTACTCAATGATCCATACTTTAAGGAACAAATTAAAAAAGAAATTGGTCTCTACTTAGAATTTAATGATAATGGAGAGGTTTCACCTCCCATTTTATGGGATACTCTGAAGGCGATTTTAAGAGGGAAAATTATAGTGATATCATATAAGAAAAAAATAAGGAATAAAACATTAGAGGAATTACAAAATAGACTGAAGGAACTAGAGAAAAACACAAATTGAATTTGGCACAGGATACATTAGGGGAAATTAAAAGAATTAGGAATGAAATAAATAATTTGGCTATCCAAGAAATCAGGAAAAACAATGTTTCTGAAACAGAGACATTATGAAAGTGGATCGAAATCTATGAAAATACTGGCGTGGAAACTGAAAAAAAAAAGATAGCAGAAAATACAATTCATAGAATTAGGGACCCAAGAACAAAAATGATAAAGAACAAAATAAGAAGCTTTTGAAGTGTTTTACGAAATGCTATATTCCAAAGTTCCAGGGGGAAGCATAACCCAAATTGACACCTTCTTGAATTCTCTAGAGTTACCCACTTTAAGCGAAGAACAAAATAGAAGGATGACTGCTGACATAACTGAAGCTGAATTAAAAGCTGCAATTAGTAGGCTTAAATTAAGCAGTCACCAGGATCAGATGGGTATACGGCAGAATTTACATGGTACGAAGAATTTTAAAATGAGTTAATTCCTGTTTTACTCCCCCCACTGAACTGGGCTCTAAAAAAGGCACAAATGCCACCCAATTGGAAGGAAGAGATAATCTCAGCTATACTGAAAGAAGGCAAGGATAAAATAGAATGCGGGTCATTTAGACCAATATCCGTTCTTAATGTAGATTATAGGTTATTTACCTCCATCATAGCCAAACGATTAGAGGAGTTTCTACCCACACTGATACGTAACGATCAGACAGGTTTTATATGACAACGCCAGACTCAAGACAATATACGAAGGACACTTCACATTATGGATTATATACAAAAAAAATAAAATCGAAGCAATAGTGATAAGCGTGGATGCTGAAAAAGCATTTGATTCAGTTAATTGGAATTTTCTTTACAGAGTTTTACATAGATTTGGTTTCCAAGACACAATTATTAAAACTATACAGGCACTATATGACAATCCTACTGCTAGGATTAAAATCAATGGATATTTATCAAATAGTCTGACCCTAGAAAGGGGCACGAGACAGGGTAGTGCATGGTCACCACTACTCTTCGCATTATATCTGCAACCATTAGCTCAATACATCAGACAAAATGAAGATATCAGGGGAATTACTATTAAAGGGACAGAGCATAAGTTGGCTTGTTATGCAGATGACATTTTGATCTATCTATGGCAACCAACGTACTCTTTACCTAATTTGATGAAATCCTTTGAACAATATGGTCAACTATCAGGATACAAGATCAACATAGATAAAACACAATTACTTTCATATTACTATAGCCCACCAAGAGAAATTGAAAGTAGATACCTCTGGTATCACACAGAGTCTTTCAAATATTTGGGCATCATTATGCCAAAAAATTTGGCAATATTATCAGAATTTAATTATCAGCCTCTATATAAAAAAATTAAGGAAGATGTGGCAAGATGGAACCTGATTCCTTTTTTCAGTCTCAGTTCAAGGATTGAGTCTATTAAAATGAATACACTGCCCAGACTGTTATATCTCTTTCAGACCCTACCAATAGAGATTAATCAAAATCAATTCAATGAATGGAACAAGATGCTATCAAGGTATATTTGGCAGGGTAAAAGGCCTAGAGTTCGTCTCAAAACTTTGCAATTAGCTAAAGAAAAGGGGGGATGGGTCTTGCCTTCTCTTAGAGATTATTATTTTGCAGCACAGTTGAGAGCTGTGATATGTTGGTGCAACCCATCATATGATGCTCAATGGAAAAACATTGAGGAGTGGGTACTTCCCATCCCCATACAAGCAATTCTGGCTGATAACAACCTGCAAAGGTACATAAATACTATTGATAACCCATGGGTGAAATTGACTCTTAAAATATGGAAAACCACTATAAAAGAATATAATCTAGAGGGAGATATTGCAATTCTTAAATGGTGTGCATATGACTCTGATTTTACACCAAATAAATTGGATGCTAGATTTAAGGACTGGACAGCTAAAGGAATAACAGTTCTTCGCAACATAATGAAAGAAGGAACACTGTTCAGTTTTGAAATGCTTAAAGAGAAACACTTATTAGAAAAACAAGATTTTTATTGGTATTTACAGATGTGACAATATGTTAATAAGATGCTTAAAAATGTAACCAAGGCAAATACATGCTTGATAGAGCTCTATAAAAAAGCATATAATTCAGATAATGGTAGTAGAATCATTTCAAGCATGTATAAGGGGTTGTCAAATCTTAAAACACATTCGACTTCAAACATTAAAACAAAATGGGAGAAGAAAGGAGGGATAATTATATCTGAGGAAGAATGGACAATGATATGGAGATATCAATGGAAGTGTACCAATTCACAGAAATGGAGGGAGTTTGGATGGAAAAACTTGATAAGATATTTTATTACACCCTCTCAGAAATCACATTATGATAGTAACCTCCCTGTTTGCTGGAGAAATTGTGGAAATCAAAATGCAAATCATTATCATATTTTTTGGGACTGCCCTGTTATCAAAAGCTATTGGAGCGGGATACACAATGCCCTACAAGACATCTTTAAATGTGAAATACCCTTGGGGAGTAAGACCATATATTTTGGATATATACCTCAAGAATAGTTGAAAAGAGATAAATATTTAATGAATATACTGTTGGTGGCTGGTAAAAAGACTCTTACTAGGAAATGGTTATCACAGGAGAGCCCAACTTTAAATACATGGATGGAAATTACAATGGACATTTACAAAATGGAGAAGATAACAGCATCTGTTAATCATACGCTGGAACAATTTGATTCATGCTGGGAAAAATGGTTTAACTACATGATGCCTCATAGGCCTGATTTTATTCTCACAAATCAATGAATCTGTTGTAAAAAAAAATCACTCCCTACTTGTACATGGTTTTTTTCCTTTTGCTTGCTTTTTCTTTCCACTCTTTTTTATAAGTGTATACCTCAGATAAATACTTTGCGGAGATTTGTGATATATATGATTATATGATATATATGTACAATGTCTGAAATACATCTTATGGAAATATTTGTTTGATGAACTTCAATAAAAAAAATAATTACAAGGAGTTTGAAGGGATTTGGCATGTCAACAAATACATTCAAAAACTTCTATCGTTGTACCATGGAGAGCATTTTGACAGGATGCATCCACTGTCTGTTATGAAGTGGGTACTGCACAGGACTGAAAGAAGCTGCAGAAGGTTGTAAATCTAGTCAGCTCCATCTTGGACACTAGCCTACAAAGTACCCAGGACATCTTTAGAGACTGGTGTCTCAGAAAGGCAGCATCCATTATTAAGGACCTCCAGCACCCAGGGCATGCCCTTTTCTCACTGTTACTGTCGGGTAGGAGGTACAGAAGCCTGAAGGCACACACTCAGTGATTCAGGAACAGCTTCTTCCCCTCTGCTATCTGATTCTTTGGACACTACCTCACTTTTTAAAATATACAATATTTCTGTTTTTGCACATTTTTAAAAAATCTATTCAATATATGTAGTTGATGTACTTGTTTACTTGATAATTTATTATTTTAATTTTATTTATCTTTTTTCTCTACTAGATTATGTATTGCATTGAACTGCTGCTGCTAAGTTAACAGATTTCGCGTCACATGCCGGTGATAATAAACCTGATTCTGACTTACATGCTGGACCCAGGACGCATCCTCTGAAATGATAGAACCATAGAATTTAAAGTTGCTGACCCTTTCTGTCTCTGGTTCACGAAAGCCCGTCAATGAAAGAGACCTGCCACATCCTTCCAACTGCCCAATCAGTGACCAGCATGGCAGAAGCAGCTTTCGACCAGCTGATAAGTTAACCGTTCTCATTACAATTCATCCCTTGAAAGACATGGCACGGTGACAATTTGTCCCTCAGGCTAGTATAAACCCTGCGAATGTCCCACTATAATGCAGCACGACAATAGTCAGTACCATAAGCCCAATAGTCACTACTCAGTGTGGCATTCCAAATTCTACCTGCTTCCCCCCAGTTCCTCACTTCCTTAATCTTACCCACTGACTGTCAGATGTTATCAGCCAGGTAAGCAATGTTCCCTGACTCGTCAGGAATGTAGGCGCAGCATTCTTGACCGATAACAACACAAGTTCCACCTGTCTCCGTGAGCAAGCGTTCCAAGGCCATCCGATTTTGCAAGGCAGCCGCTCGAAACATCTGTCATTTAGGCCCACACTCGGCTCAGTGCATCCTCTGCAAGCTTAAATGTTGTGGGCAGCTTCGCCATGCCATCGGTTCCCAGGACGACATAGCCGTACCATACCGAGAAAAAGCTATCATCCAGAACCTTTCTGTCTCAACGATGTGGCTCTCACTGCATCAACCCACGGGGCAGGTTGCTCATTCAGGCTAGTGAGGCCGTAATGTAAGGTACCATGTACCCTGGAGAACAGTAGACATACCATCCCGGAGGAAGCCACAGATTGGCTCGGAGCTGCATATGTGGTACATACCATTTAGTATCCAGGGACACCATTCGGTGTCGATAATGCTCCCGGTCGTATTCACTATGCCCCACTGACTGGTTGGATCTGTGCTCATTGTACTGCCTGCACCAACACTCCTTCCACTTCCCTGTTGGCACATGGGTTACTCTCTGAGTCGGGACCTTGGGATTAGACTGTTGACCGTTCGACAATGGAGCTAGGTTAGGAAACTCACTACACAACTCACAATTAATGGGAGCTCACACTTTATTGTCTCTGCACAACCAACAACATATCTATGTTGATCCTGGGCCAACAACTTAAACCATGAATTCTACTCTTCCCTCTGTACCAATACTCACTTTTCCAACTTGTAACATTGAAACAGGGGATCTCTGTTGGCCAGACGATTGATCCCTTTTTCTCCCAGCCCCTGGTGTGGGTTCCTTCCTTGCAATGGTGATTCTCCAGAGATATCACTGATGGTGCAATCAAAGTGTCCACTTTTATACTCACTTCTTGTCAACTGAAGCATAGCATTCCAGTGTCATTGGCTGTTGGTCATGTGCCTGACCTTTAACACCTTTATATTGGCTCTGCTCCAGGCCAGCATCTAGTAATGGCCTCTTCCCAGCAAGTAATAATCATGGCTCTTTGTTCTCGATCAGCAACGAGCTAGATTCATGCAAGACAGATACTAACTCCAACAGTCACAAACTTACATGTTATATCCAACCAAAGAACATCTCACGAATAACTTCTTATTTGGAAATGATCTCCAGTCTAGTGGATTGCCTGAAGCAACATTGAGTTCTCTTTCTGATCAAGCCAAGCAACTAACACACAAAATGGAGGATGTAAAACAGCTTCAGAAAATGGCAGCCTCCATCTCCAAGCACATGGCAGAAACAAAGGCAATTGATCTGTCTGCTTCTGCTATCCTTGACCCATTCAAGTTTAATGTTTTCTTCCATTTTTCAAATCCACCATGGCCAACGAGACAAATCATTGGTAGGGAAGTATCAGGCCTTAAAACACTTATTCCTCTGGTAGGGGGCGGGGGTGGTTACTGAAACCCAAGTTCTTTAAGCCCACTCCCATAATAAGGGAAGAAATTGGCTGGAATGGACTACCCCCTCCCACCATCACCCAAAACAGAATGCCCAAACCCAAGAAGCTGCATAAATTCCTCCAGCAGTCCTGTTCACCTTCGTTAAAAGTGATCGGTATCTGTACCAGTGTGGGATGACGCCCTCATGCAGACCCAGCTGTCTGAACCATTAGCGTGGCTCACATAGTCATACACTATCCATAGGAATGTGCTGTAGGGTCTCACATCGACCGCCATCGTTGCTTCTGCTGTCAGTATCCACCACTTTGCCATTCTGTAATATATAGAGACACGAACTCACTCCCTCTTGGTTAATCGCTGGGTTGTCAGACATATCATTCCCAGTTCCATGCTAACACTACTACCACGTATTCCTTGGTCTGTGTGCCATAACCTCCCCCTCCACAGTGGCCCCTGTGGTTGTTGTGCCCAAACCTTTCCCAAGCTTCGGAGGGTCCGACTCTGCTTAACGCTGGAACACTGGGGACCCATTTGGATTGCTGACCGGGAGCTCAGGTGGTCCACCACTACTGCAACACACCCAGCTGCCCCTGAAGTGAGCGCTTTAGGGGATCAACAGCTTAATCTGTTGCTTCAACAACCCATTCATGCATTCGATCAGCCCCACCGCCTGCAGGTAGTATGGGGTGTGAAAGACGCACAAAATGCCAGCTTCCACAACCCAATCCCAGATCTTAGCTCCACCTATTTCCTTGTCCTACCTACCCCCAAGTGTGGCCAGACCACCAACCGCGATCCTCCTCCTTGGAACATACCGTTGACATCCTGATCTACATTGCCCTATTTACAGCAGCATTCCATACAGCTTCCTCGTTGCCCCGAGAGGCATCTAAATGAAGGACCATAATCTGCTGCTGGTGTGCATCCCTCCAGATATATTCCCTATAGGGTCGCCCACGCATCTCCTGGCTTTGCACCTGTCACTGAGGCATCCTAACCACCATGCTGTTGACCACTGACTAGAAGATGGTATAGACTGTTTCTTGGATAGGCTCACTCCAGTAACTCCTGCCACTATTCCACATCCTCAACAACCTCATGGCCAGAGGCTCCTCTGGCATCTGCGTGTATCTGTTCCCCAATCCCACCTGTACTTTGGCAGGGAACTCCCTGATCTTTGTCATCTTGGAACTGCCCATTGTAGTACTCCCCCCCCCCCAATGTTACTCCTCCTCCTCCTGTCCCGTGAGGGTCAAAGAAGACATGGCCGGATGCCAGGGCTGGGACCATGTGTCACCATTCTGGCCTGTACTGTCTCAGTTGCATAAGAAGTGGGCAATAATTTGGAGGGAGAAACTCCACTCTACTCCCTCTCTTCCATCTTCACCATCCAGACAAATATCCCCATCCCCCATTCACGTGTTGGGATCAGCTCAGACACAATGGGTCCAGCTGCCAATTAGCCAGTCCGGCAGCCTCTAATTGCTGCGCCCTCACTAGCAGACAGACAATCTCCGTACCCTTGTCTTCTAGCTCTTTGGCCCTAGTCATGGTGGTACAGCACTGACGCTGCACCTCCACCTCATTCTTTAGACTTACTATCTCCTGCTGTCTCTGTGCAGTCGTCTCGTGCTTTATGATGGCTGCCAGCAGCCAAAAGGCAACCCTTTGATTCCCGTTCTTGTCTGGGAACACTACCTCTGTTAAAATGGACACAACGTGGTTACAATCTTCTCCCCATGGGAGTCCAGCTTGTCTGACCAATCCACTAGCATGCTGTGGCTTGCCGGTCGATTGGTGAGACTGCCAAAGCCAGCACTGTTGTCGCTCCACCCTGGGACTTGATAATCTTCATACAACCCACCAGCGCCTTTACTTCCTGAGAAAGCTGAAGAAATTTGGCCTGTCCCCTAAACCCCTCACTAATTTTTATAGGTGCACCGTAGAAAGCATTTTTCTAGGGTGCATCACAACCTGGTATGGAAGTTGTCCTGTCCAAGACCGGAAGAAGCTGCAGAAGATCGTGAACATAGCCCAGCACATCACACAGACCAATCTTCCATCCTTGGACTCACTTTACACCGCACGCTGTCGGAGGAGTGCTGCCAGGATAATCAAGGACACGACCCACCCAGCCAACACACTTTTTGACTCTCTTCCCTCCGGGAGAAAGTTCAGGAGCTTGAAGATTCGTACGGCCAGATTTGGGAACAGCTTCTTTCCAACTGTGATAAGACTGCTGAACGGATCCTGACCCGGATCTGAGCCGTACCTTCCAAATATCCGGACCTGACTTGCACTACCTTACTTTCCCTTTTCTATTTTCTAATTATGATTTATAATTTAAATTTTTATTATATTTACTTTGATTTCTACTTCAGGGAGCACGAAGCGCAGAATCAAATATCGCTCTGATAATTGTATGCTAAAGCATCAATTGTTTGGTGACAATAAAGTATAAGTCCTCTTGTTTACTCTTACCTCTGAACATTTTAAATGCCCATTACACTCACCGAATCCTGCCGACTATGCCAAATGTTTTGCAGAAGCAGATTTTTCAATTTGGTAAGTGGGACACAAGACATTGATTGTGTGTAAGAATATTAGCTCTATTTTTTTACAAACACTCAAGCATCTAAGTCAAATGAGTACATACCTAAGCCCCCTAAGTTACAAAATCTATGATAGTAAACCTTCAGTAACAATTTTAACTTGAACAGATATTTTGTTAGGTCCCTAGTTACACAAGTACAATACTAAACATTCAACAAACAGGTACTTAACTAAGTGTGTGCACAAGCCCTTCTATCTGCAGCACACTTTCCTAGTGGTTCTTCAGCCCTGGTCATGACCCAACCTTAAGGGAACCCCTAGCAAAAAAGAGATAGAGCAACACCCATGCACTATTCTTATACCCCTGGGGTACCTAAGAGCAGGAGTTGGTGCCATGATGTGAAAGCAAGGCTTTTGACCAGCTAGTAAGTTAAACCTTCACATTACACAGGAGCAGAATTGAACCTAAGTTGCTGGTGCAACAATAATGTTTCACTAACTGCTACACTACCATGCTGCCCCAAAATAATTTGCTACAACTAATCCTGGACATACCAGACCCCTTGATTGGTACTCAGTGCTGCACATTGCCTGCAGTGTGAACTGTTTACAAAATGTTCTCCAGTTACTTGCCCAGGTGCCTGCCAAATGTAACACCAAGCGTGGTAAGGACAGCAGAAAATTGGGAGCCATAATATTCACAAACTCTTCAAGTTATGCAATATTCCAACTTGGAAATATGGGACATCATTGCGATTGTGCCTAAACCATGAAACTCCTTCAGTGGCAATGATGTGTACATATCATTGGTGCAAAGACTGTAATAGTTCAAAAAGTCAACCATCACCTACCTTCTCAAATGCATTTACAGTCCCAGTAAGTGTATCCTTACCAATGACACCCATTTCTAGTGAGGAACAAAAATGAGCTGAGTCAGCTACAGCATTCCAGAGAGATCATGAATCAACCACAGAACAGTTCCTCAGCCAAAGGACGGGCTGAATCTGCACCTTGCAGTCACCATTATATGTATTACTATTAGGATTTAGTTTAAGGTGATGTCCTCTCTGCCTCACTTATTGCTATTATGCATTTCTTAAAACAGCTGGAGCAGGAACCAATCTTTTCATGTCCATAGTTCAGGGATGCAATGGATGTTCTGGCCAGATGCCAGAGATGGCTGGAATCAAGCTGCCAAGCTTGGCTCACCTATCTTCTAGGTGTCTTTGTACAGGCGCTGCTCTCTGAAATTAGCTCTTGTCAGTCTGATTGTATGAACATTAAACAGACATAATTAAATCTAATGTATAATGTCTTTCTTTCAATGGTGGACATTAGCTGAACTTTTCCAAACTTCTGTTAATATGAATACAATTGATAAGGAGCCAAAATGCTGGCAGTCATAAATAGATGGCAATTGGCCATACTTGATGAGAAATGACTTCAAGCAAAGTACCATCATCCTCCTGACAATCATTCCAACACAAATTCTTTGAGCATTAGTATGATCCCCATTTCAGGATACCGGCTATCGTCTTCAATCTGAAAGACAGGAGGAGCATCGTCATGACATCACTTCTACACACAGCTGCTATTACCTGGACCAAGTTCAAAGCGGTTTCTGGAGTCCTTTCCAGATCTCCAGCTGATCCAAACTCTTCTTGGTTTTAAGCTATTGGTTTCAACTAAGGACAAATACACATTGCAGAAGAAAACCTCATTTTCCATTTGTCACGTTGCCTGCAATGCTTTTGGTAAATCAGACTGGAAGGAATATTAAACTGCAGATGTTGTAGTCACGTGATCATGAAGTAGGGCTCTCAGTCTCTTTCTCTGTGTGTGTCTTGGCCCAGAGTTTCCTTCTCTTTTTGTCCAGATTTTTGCATCATCATACTTAATTCCAGCATTTAAATCATTACAGTGAGTCATATGTAACACGATGCCTTTGAATTAAATTATGTAAACCGAGAGTGAGCTCATTTTGCCATTGTTCAAAAGGAATTTAATGTAACCAAAGAATATAATTAAATCAACTTAGAAATGTTCAGAACAGTGCTGTATTAGACCAATGATTGCCCTTGTCATTTTTAACATGCAAACGTTATGAAGGCAGGAGGCTTTACTCAATGCTGGAGGAGCTCGGTGGGCCAGGCAGCATCGATGGAAAAGAGTAAACAGTCGAACCTTCATCAGGACTGGCGTAAAAAGATGAGGGATCACCAGGTGGGAGGGGAGGGTAGGAGGAAATGCAAAGTGATAGGTGAAACTGGGGGTGGGGGGGGAGGGGTGAAGTAAATTTAGAGCTGGGAAGCTGCTTGGTGAAAGAGATACAGGGCTGGAGAAGGGGAAATCTGAAAGGAGAGGGTAGAAGGCCATAGAAGAAAGAAAGGGGGGGGGTGAGAAGTACCAGAGGGAGAAGATAAGTAGGTAAGAAGATCAGATGAGAGAGGAAAATGAGAATAGAGAATGGTGAAGGAGAGTGGGGTGGGGAATTACTGCAAGTTCAAGAAGTCGATGTTCATGCCATCAGGTTGGAGGCTACCCAGACGGAATACAAGGTGTTGCTCCTCCAACCTGAGAGTGGCCTCATCATGACAGTGGAGGTGGCCATGGACTGACATGTTGGAATGGGAATGGGAAGTGGAAGTAAAGTGGGTGGCCACTGGGAGATACTGCAAAAGTCAGTCGCGTAGGGAGTGATTCCTGTGGAAAGCAAAAGTGGGAGGAGGGGAGGGAAAGGATCCTGCTGGATATAACAGAAGTTACGGAGATTTATGTGCTGGACGTGAAGGCTGGTGGGGTGGTAGGTGAGGACAAGAGTAACCCTATCCCTGGTGAGGTGGCGGGAGGATGGGGTGAGGGCAGACGAGTGAAATGAAAGAGATGCAGTTGAGGGCAGTGTTGCCGGTGGAGGAAGAGAAGCCCCTTTTTTGAAGGAGGAGAACATCTCCTTAGTTCTGCATCAGCAGATTTTCTCTTGTTTGTGATCAATATTGTTGGAGAGCTTTTCCACCTATCCTTTAGATGTCCTGAAGAAGGATTTAGTTTGTTCAGAAACACATCTAATAATACTAAGTATCAGGGGTTGTTTGCCAATTGTTATTGTCCTTTGAGGTGGTAGACTGGATGGTGAAGGAACATTTCCCTGGCTGGGATGGCTAGATTGAGAGGGGACAGGGCAAGGTGCTTAGAGAGTTGTGGAACCAAATCGCTGAATATATGTAAGGAAATGGATTTGTATTGACAGATGGCATTATTGGGGAAAGCAGGGAATGTGGGCTTGAGACAGATGATTGTCCATGATTGCATTGATTAGTCTAACCTCAAAGGGATGAATGGTTTCCTCCTACACTTATTTTTGATGTTTTTTGAGTTACGCCCTAAAGTAAGTTCTGAGGATCTGTTACTGGGGAGGAAAGAGCCAAGTTTACTTCCTAATTGCCTCCTTTGTGGCTTTCATCTTAACAGACCTCATGCAACAGAGTTGGAAAGCAAAGGGGGATTAATCTCCCACCTGCTCAGTAAATAGAACTGACAATGTGGATTGAAAAATGCAGGAAGACGTACTTTTCCCCGAAATGTCTCCACATATGACTTGTGATTCATAAGGATAAGAATTGTCTTTGGGGCTCGCCCAGGACTTGCCTAGGTCTTGTGAACTAAGGCCCAAACCCAAACCTTATGGCCCAGCAGCGGGGACACGGACTTTGATCTGCTTCTCTCCCCAGTGCATGAAGTACTTGGAGACCATGTTTTGCTCTTGAATCAGAAAAGACAGCGGAACTGTTCACCTTCTGACAGATATTCGGTGTAACTGAACTGAGGGTTCACTTTTTCCATCTGCTAAAAGAAAGGAAGGGAGAATGTACACTTGCATCTTGAAGGAATGTCTCATAGGAACAGGAGAAGCAGAAGCAGGTAAAGTCATTTAGCCCTTTATAACTACTCTAAAATCCAACAAGATCATTTCCTTAATTCATTTGGCATTAACTCCATGTCTCTTGATTCTCAAAGATTCAAAAACATATGAGTTCATCTTAAATATAAACAGCAACTGCACCTTCATAAGTCCGTGGGTAAAGAATTCCAAAGATTCATTGCCCTCTGGGTGAAGATATTTTTTTCTTATCCGTATGGCTAGTCCCTTAATATAAATCTGTCACCTTGTGCAAGACATCATCTCTGCAATCAAGCCATCAAGCTCCTTAGGAATCTGAAACACAAGAGATTCTGCAGATGCTGGAAATCTGGACCAAGTGGGAGCAGGAGATCAAGCAAAAGATCACATGGAACAATCTCTGGAAGGTGGATCCACACCGCATCAAGTTCCTTAACCAGACTGTTTATGACATTCTCCCTAGCCCACCCAACCTGCACTGCTGGGGCCTCGCAGAACAACCAGTTTGCCCCCTCTGTGAGAAGACCGGTATGCTAGAGCATATTCTGAGCTGCTGCCCAGAGCTCTTGCTGATGGCCGTTATCGGTGGCGGCACGACCAGGTCCTCCGGACAATCGCTGAGACAAACTGCAGCACCCTTAACATCTGCCAGAGAGCAAGTCTGGTGAAGAATACGATCTGCTTTGTCAGAGAGGGGGAAAGACCAACAGAACACCAGAAAGCAACTGGATTGCTCTTCATTGCGCAGGACAGGAAGCTAAAAGCAGACATGGGAAAACAGCTGCAGTTTCCTCCCCACATGACGCAGAGACTACATTGCGGACCGACGCTGTATTGTGGTCCCACTCATCGAAGCATGTTCTTATTCTTCAGCTTACTGTGCCGTGGGAAGAACGCATGGAGGAGGCCTACAAGCGGAGAAGAGCCAAGTATGATGATCTGAAGAACAGTTGCCAAAGAAGAGGCTGGAGAGCGAAGTGTTGGCCCATGGAGGTCGGGTGTCGTGGCTTTGCAGGCGGGTCACTCTGCAAAGTATACACTGCACTTGGAATCATGGAAGAGAGAAGGAGAGCCATTCCTACCACCACAAGGTCTATCTATCTCCTTCTATCAGGGACACACCCTTCCTTAAGGAGATCTCAATATCCCAGTTGTAGTGTCACCAGATAGATCAGAGCTTGTTCTCAAACCCACTTGCAACAAAGGTCGGGATATCATTTGCATTCATAACCGCTTGCAACACAGATTGCTTTGAGACCAATGAATTACTTTTAAAGCACTCTCTTTATACGAACGCAAAGTGAATGCAAATCCCACAAACGCAAACAAAAGGTAAAAATTGCCCAAGAGATCAGGCAAACTCTGTGATTAGTGGCCCCTATGATTTATTGTATTAACCTTAAGGCACAACGTTTTTTCTAAAGGAAGGTCCCTTTAACAGTACAGGACTCCATCTATTTGTTAACAATTGTTGATAGAAGAGAGAAATGTAAAACATGGTTTAACGTTAGAACAGTACAGCATAGGTACTTACCCTTTGTCCCACAATGGTGCGGCTAACTAATCAAATTAGCAATCAATTGCCGAATAAATCTAATTCCTTCTACCTGCACAATGTCCATATCCCTCCACTTCCTGCACACACATTCGTGTGTATCATGTAAGAGCCTCTTGAACACTTTGCATCAACCTCTAGATGGGCCAAAGAACCTGTTTCTGTTCTGAACCTCTCCATGACTATATGACCCAGCCAGCACATTCCAAGCACCCAACACAGTTTAAAAATACTTGTTTCCCGCACATCTCCTTTGAATTGGCCTCCTCTCACCTTAAATGCATGCCATCCAGTATTAGACATTTCAACCCTGAGGGAAAAGACACTGGCTGTCTACTCTGTCTCTGCCTCTCAATCTTATAAATCTCTATCAGATCTCCCCTCAGCCTCCACTGCTCCAGAGAAAACAACCCATGCTTATCCAAACTCTCCTCATAGTACATGTCTTCAAGTCCAGGTAGCACGCTGGTAAACCTCTTCTGCATCCTCTACAATGTCTCAACATCCTTCCAAAACTGAATGCAATACTCTGGATATAGCCTAACTGGAGTTTTATAAAGCAGCAACATAACTTCCCAGCTCCCAAACTCAGTTCCTTGACTAATTAAGGAAAGCACAGCATAGGCCACCTTCACCACCCTACCTCTCTATGTAGCCACTTTCAGGGAATGGAAGACCCAGGCCCCAGGATGACCCTGCACATCAGTACTGTTATAAGGGGAGGGGAGGGGGAGTGGGGAAGGTCTCCCCATTCTTATGCAGGGAGTGGTTGATATTTGGAACTTGTGGCTAGAGGAGGCACCAGAGCCAGGTACAATTGCTATATTGACAAGGCATTCAGGCAAATGCCTAAATAGGCAAGGCATAAAAGGATGGGACAAATGGGATGTACAAAGTAGATGGGCACATGGCTGAGTGCTGTAGAAACTCCATGGATCTGTCACTCTATTTAGATTATCCAGTGGTTACTTGACATAGACAATAATTAATTATTTTGCAATTGCATTTCAGATTTTGTGGCATGGTGTGAATTATTGAAGGTTCATCCAGTTCAGAAGTTCAAAATAAATTTTATTAACAAAGTACATATCTGTCACCATATACACCCCTAAGATTCATTTTCCTGTGGGCATACTCATCAAATCTATAGAATAGTAACTATAAAAGGATCAGTGAAAGATCAACCAGAGTGCAGAAGACAGCAAAGTGTGCAAATGCAAATATAAGTAAATAGAAATAAGCACTGAGAACATGGGATAACATGATAAACAGTCCTCACAGTGAGATCATTTCAATCATGGAGCAAGTGGGTGTAGTCATCCCCTTTTGTTCAAGAGCCTGATGGTTGAGAGGTAGTAACTGTTCTTGAACCTGGTGTGAATCTTGAGGCACTTGTACCTTCTACCTGACAGCAGCGAGAAGAGAGCTTGGTCTGGGGTCCCTGATGATGGATGCTGTTTTCCTACGACAGCATTTCATGTAGATGTGCTCAGTAGCTGGGAGGGCTATATCTGTGCTGGGCGGAATCCACTACCTGTTGTAGGATTTTCTGTTCAACAGCATTAGTGTTTCTATACCACGCTGTGATGCAGCTGGTCAAGACATTCTGTATTATACATCCATAGAAGTTTTGTCTAAGTTTTAGATGTCATGCCAATTCTCTGTAGACTCCTAATGAAGTAGAGGTGCTGCCATGCTTTCATCACAATTGCACTTGTATAGTTAAACCTTGCCATTTTGCTGGTGCCCTCCTGGCATGACAATTCACACTGGTCAGTCACTTCCAATCCCTTTACACCCAGAGCCCAAGATTAACCCAACAATTTCAATCCTCAGTGGCCCAATTCACCACCAGTATCTCAGCCCTTTATGGAAAGAGATCCAGATTTCCATGGAAGACATGCAGAGTGGTTTTTTCCTCCTTTCTGGCCAGTCTCTTAATATTATTCCCTTACTTTGGATAGCTCCAGCATATTAAAATCTTCTCTTCTTAACATTATAAATCATTTTAAAATATCATTCACACCACCCTCTAGCTTTTAAGCTCAAGGCTATAAAATATAATTCCATGCAATTTGTTATCTTTGAACTCATTAACTCTTGATAAATCTCTTGTGAACCTGCATCAATAACCAAACTATACAAGGAGCACGGTATACAGACCAAAGGGCCATTCAATTTGGTCATGATCGCAGCGTCATACAGCAGAGAAACAGCACGTCCATGCCAAGTACTTGTCTATTTTAATCAGAATCAGGTTTATTATCACTGACATATGTCATGAAGTATGTTGTTTCGTGGCAGCAGTGCAGGGCAATACATAAGGTTTACTGTAAATTACAATAAATATATATTAAAAATTGAATAAGTAGAAACATAGAAAACCTACAGCACAATTAGAGGCCCTTCAGCCCACAATGCTGTCCCAAACATGTACTTACTTTAGAAATTACCTAGGGTTACCCATAGCCCTCTATTTTTCTGAGCTCCATATACTTATCCAGGAGTCTCTTAAAAGACCCTATCGTATCCGCCTCCACCACCATTGCCAGCAGCCCATTCAAGGCACTCACCACTCTGCATAAAAATCATACCCTTGACATCTCCTCTGTACCTACTTCCAAGCAGCTTAAACCTGCCCTCTTGTGTTAGCCATTTCAGCCCTGGGAAAAAGCTTCCACACAATCAATATCTCTCATCATCTTATACACTTCTATCAGGTCACCTCTCATCCTCCATCACTCCAAGGAGGAAAGGCCGAGTTCGCTCAACCTATTTTCATAAAGCATGCTCCCCAATCCAGGCAACATCCTTGTAAATCTCCTCTTTACCCTTTCTATGGCTTCCACATCCTTCCTGTAGTGAGGTGACCAGAACTGAGCGCAGTACTCCAAGTAGGGTCTGACCAGGGTCCCATACAGCTGTAACATTATCTCTCAGCTCTTAAACTCAATCGCACGGTTGATGAAGGCCATATGCTTTCTTAACCGCACAATCAACCTACGCAGCAGCCTTGAGTGTCCCATGCACTCAGACCCCAAGATCTCTCTGATCCTCCACATTGCCAAGAGTCTTACCATTCATGGTATATTCTGCCATCACATTTGACCTACCAAAATGAACCACCTCACAATTATCTGGGTTGGACTCCATTTACCACTTCTCAGCCCAGTTTTGTACCCTATCGATGTCCTGCTGAAACCGCTGACAGCCCTCCACACTATCCACAATACCCCCAACCTTTGTGTCATCAGCAAACTTACTAGCCCATCCCTCCACTTCCTCATCCAGGTCATTTATAAAAATCATGAAGAGTAAGGGTCCCAGAACAGATCCTTGAGGCACAACACTGGTCACCGACCTCCACTCTTTGCCTTCTGCGGGCAAGTCAGTTCTGGATCCACAAAGCAATGTTCCCTTGGATCTCATGCCTCCTTGCTTTCTCAATAAGCCTTGCATGGGGTACCTTATCAAATGACTTGCTGAAATTCATGAACACTGCATCTACTGCTGGACCTTCATCAGTGTGTTTAGTCACATCCTCAGAAAGTTCAATCAGAATAAAGGTAGCAAGGTAACATACATGGGTTCGTAGCCTGATCAGAAACAGTTGAGTGTTTGTCTTCAAGCTCCAGTGGCTCCTCCCTGAAGGTGGTAATAAGAAGCTGGAACGTCCTTGCTGGTGGAGGTCCTAATGATGAATGCCGGCTTTTTGAGGCCAGCAGAAGTGGGATCTCCCAGTGGCCACCCATTTTAATTCCACTTCCCATTCCCATTCCAATATGTCTACTGTCGCGATGAGGCCACACTCAAGTTGGAAAAGCAACACCTTATCTGGGTAGCCTGCAACCTAATGGCATGAACACTTATATCTCGAACTTCCAGTAATGTCCCCTGTCCTTCACCATTCCCCATCCCCTTTCCCCTCTCTCACTTTATTTCCTTACCTGCACTTTGCCCCCCTCTAGTGCTCCTCTCCCTTTTCTTTCTTCCATTGCTTTCTGTTCTCTCCTATTGGACACCACCCCCCTTCAGCCCTGTATCTCTTTCACCTATCGACTTCCCAGCTCTTTACTTCATCCCTCCCCCTCCCAGTTTCACCTATCACCTTACATTTCTCTCTCCCCCTCCTCCACCTTTTAACTCTACTCCTTGTCTTTTTTCCCTCCAGGCCCGAAATGTCGACTGTACTCTTTTCCATAGGTGCTGTCTGGCCTGCTGAGTTCCTCCAGCATTGTGTGTGTGTTGCTTGGATTTCCAGCATCTGCAGACTTTCTCTTGTTTGTCACTTATTGAGGCATTACCTGTTGGAGATGTTCTCAGTGGTAGAGAGGCTAGTGCTCATGATGGATTCGGAGCAAGAAAGCTGCGAGTGAATGACTGATTTCCAGAGTGAAGGCATTTTTTTTACTACTCGGGGTAAAAGAGAGGCAAGACTGTGCAGGCGCGTGACGTCAGCCAGTAGAGCGTGGAAGTTTTAAAAAGAAGACCATCATATCCAGTGGGCAGTGGAGTGAGAGGCAGCAGAGTGATAGGGCTTTGGCTCAACGGGCTTAGGCGGTAATGGGACGAGGCGAGGTAGGTTTCCCGGTGATATTTGTGGAAAGGAGGAAGTATGTATGTGAGGGCAGTTTTCTGTGCTCGGTGTCAGATGAGGGAGGTCCTGGAGTCTCCCAGCCTCCCAGATGGCCATATCTGCACTCGGTGTGTCAAGTTGCAGCTCCTGAGGGACCGAGTTAGGGAACTGGAGATGCAGCTCGATGACGTTCACCTGGTCAGGGAGGTGATAGAGAGGAGTTATAGGCAGGTGGTCACACCGGTGCCATGGAAGACAGACAAGTGGGTCACAGTCAGGAAGGGGAAGGGGAAGAGTCAGGTACTAGAGAGTACCCCTGTGGCTGTACCCCTTGACAATAAGTACTCCTGTTTGAGTACTGTTGGGGCAGACAGCCTACCTGGGGGAAGTGGCAGTGGCCGTGCCTCTTACACAGAGTCTGGCCCTGTGGCTCAGAAGGGTAGGGAAGGGAAGAGGAAGGCAGTAGTGATAGGGAACTCTATAGTTGGGGTGTCAGACTGGCAATTCTGTGGACTCAGGAAAGAAACTCAGATGGTAGTTTGCCTCCCAGGTGCCAGGGTCCGGGATGTTTCAGATCGCATCCAAGATGTCCTGCAGTGGGAGGGAGAACAGCCAGAGGTTGTGGTACATATTGGTACTAATGACATGAGTAGGAAAAGGGAAGAGGTCCTGAATAAAGAGTACAAGGAGTTAGGAAGGAAGTTGAGAAGCAGGACTGCAATGGTAGTAATCTCTGGATTACTGCCTGTGCCAGGCAACAGTGAGAATAGGAATAGAATGAAGTGGAGAATAATTGCATGGATGAGGGATTGGAGCAGAGGGCAAGGATTCAGATTTCTGGATCATTGGGACCTCTTTGGGGCAGGTGTGACCTGTACAAAAAGGACAGGTTGCACTTGAATCCCAGGGGGACCAATATCCTGGCGGGGAGGTTTGCTAAAGCTACTGGGGAGAGTTTAAACTAGAATTGTTGAGGGTGGGAACCGAACTGTAGAGACTGGGGAAGAGGAGGTTAGCTCACAAATAGAGAAAGCTTGTAGATAGTGTGTGAAGGAGGATAGGCAGGTGATAGAGAAGGGATGCACTCAGACCGAAGGCTTGAGATGTGTTTATTTTAACGCGAGGAGTGTTGTGAACAAAGTGGATGAGCTTAAAGCGTAGATCAGTCCTTGGAGATATGATGTGGTGGCCATTATAGAGATTTGGATGGCTCAGGGACAGGATTGGTTACTTCAAGTGCCGGGTTTTAGATGTTACAGGAAAGACAGGGAGGGAGGCAAAAGAGGTTGGGGCATGGCACTCTTAATCAGAGATAGTGTCACAGCTGCAGAAAAGGTGGACGCCATGGAGGGATTGTCTATGGAGTCTCTGTGAGTGGAGGTTAGGAACAGGAAGGGGTCAATAACTTTACTGGCCGTTCTTTATAGGTCACCCAATAGTAACAGGGATATCGAGGAGCAGATAGGGAAACAAATCCTGGAAAGGTGTAATAATAACAGAGCTGTTGTGATGGGAGATTTTAGTTACCCAAGTATCGACTGGCAACTCCCTAGAGCGAGGCATTTAGATGGGGTGAAGCTTGTTAGGTGTTTTCAGGAAGGTTTCCTGAGACAATATGTAGATAAGCCTACAGGAGGAGAGACTGTACTTGATCTGGTATTGGGAAATGAACCTGGTCAGGTATCAGATCTCTCAGTGGGAGAGCATTTTGGAGATAGTGATTCTAATTCTTTCTCCTTTATAATAGCATAGGAAAGAGATAGGAACAGACAAGTTAGAAAAGTGTTTAATTGAAGTAAGGGGAATTATGAGGCTATCAGGCAGGAAATTGGAAGCTTGAATTGGAAACAGATGTTTTCAGGGAAAAGTATGGAAGAAATGTGGGAAATGTTCAGGGGATATTTGTGTAGAGTTCTGCATAGGTACATTCCAATGAGAAAGGGATGTTATGGAACCGTGGTGTACAAAGGCTGTAATAAATCTAGTCAAGAAGAAAAGAAAAGCTTACAAAAGGTTCAGAGAGCTAGATAATGTTAGTGATCCAGGATATTATAAGGCAAATAGGAAGGAGTTTAAGAAGGAAATTAGCAGAGCCAGAAGGGGCCATGAGAAGGCCTTGCCAAGCAGGATTAAGGAAAACCCCAAGGCATTCTACAAGTATGTGAAGAGCAAGAGGATAAGATGTGAGAGAAAAGGACCTATCAAGTGTGACAGTGGGAAAGTGTGTATGGAAACGGAGGAAGCAGCAGAGGTACTTAATGAATACTTTACTTCAGTATTCACTATGAAAAAGGATCTTGGTGATTGTAGTGATGACTTGCAGCAGACTGAACAGCTTGAGCATGTAGATATTAAGAAAGAGGATGTGCTGGAACTTTTGGAAAGCATCAAGTTGGATAAGTCACCAGGACCGGATGAGATGTACCCCAGGCTACTGTGGGAGGCGAGGGAGGAGATTGCTGAGCCTCTGGCGATGGTCTTTGCATCATCAATGGGGACAGAAGAGGTTCCGGAGAATTGGAGGATTGTGGATGTTGTTCCTTTATTCAAGAAAGAGAGAAGAGATAGCCCAGGAAATTATAGATCAGTGAGTCTTACTTCAGTGGTTGGTAAGTTGATGGAGAAGATGGGAAATATGTTCCAGATGTTGGGAGAGTCCAGTACCAGAGGGCATGGATTGAGAATAAGAGGTCAGTTATTTAAAACAGAGTTGAGGAAGAGCTTCTTCTCCCAGAGAGTTGTGGAGGTGTGGAATGCACTGCCTCGGAAGACGGTGGAGGCCAATTCTCTGGATGCTTTCAAGAAGGAGCTAGATAGATATCTGATGGATAGGGGAATCAAGGGATATGGGGACAAGGCAGGGACTGGGTATTGATAGTGAATGATCAGCCATGATCTCAGAATGGCGGTGCAGACTCGAGGGGCCGAATGGTCTACTTCTGCACCTATTGTCTATTGTCTATTATGGTAAGACTCTTGGCAATGTGAAGGATCAGAGGCTCAAAACATCTGTGCAGGTTGACTCTGCGGTTAAGAAGGTATATGATGTAATGGCCTTCATCAATCGTGGAATTGAATTTGGGAGCTGAGTGGTAAAGGACCCTGGTGAGACCCCACATGGAGTACTGTGCTCAGTTCTGGTCGCCTCACTACAGGAAGGATGTGGAAGCCATAGACAGGGTGCAGAGGAGATTTACAAGGATGTTGCCTGGATTGGGGAGCATGCCTTATGAGAACAGGTTGAGTGAACTCGGCCTTTTCTCCTTGGAGCGACAGAGGATGAGAGGTGACCTGATAGAGGTGTATAAGGTGATGAAAGGCATTGATCATGTGGATAGTCAAAGGCTTTTTCCCAGAGCTGAAATGGTTGTCACAAGAGGACACAGGTTTAAGGTGCTGGGGAGTAGGTACAGAGGAGATGTCAGGAGTAAGTTTTTTATTCAGAGAGTGGTGAGTGTGTGGAATGGGCTGCCAGCAACAGTGGTGGAGGAGGATACGATAGGGTCTTTTAAGAGACTTTTGGATAGGTCCATGGAGCTTAGAAAAATAGAGGACTACAGGTAAGCCTAGTAATTTCTAAGGTAGGGATATGTTTGGCACAGCTTTGTGGGCCTAAGGGACTTTATTGTGCTGTAGGTTTTCTATGTTTCTATGGACCTGGCCACGTTTGCAACTCTCTGCAGCTTTTTCCAGTAGTGAAGTGGCCCCTCCACACCAGCTGGTGAATCAGCAAGTTAGATTGTTTTTCATCTGTAGAAATTTGTTAGAGTCTTTGGTGACATACAAAACCTCTTCAAATTCCTCATCAAATATTGTCACTGGCGCACCTTCTTCGTAATTGCATCAATATGTTGGGCCCAGGATAGATCTTCAGAGATGTTACGAAATGGTAATCCCATTTATCAGCCTTTGGTAGTTTATCTGTAACTTTCAAAGTAGAAGAGCATGTTTTGCATCTTTTGTAACCCCAGTACATCTCATCTCATGATGAGGTGTGGACATCTTCAGATCCATGGGCCCTGGCATCTGGAGATTAGTCCAGTATCTCACCTCCAATGTAGCTGTACACTTGTTTAACAGAATCAAGCAAGATTGAAACCAACATCTGGAATAAAAAGCCATTGTCAGTAATACTGACCATAAACCAATGGATTATTGTAAAAACTAATCTGGGCCATCAATGTTTTTCAGAAAAGAAAATCCGCTGCCCCCCCCCACCCGTCCTATTTGTGCTACTAGTATTCACTTTAACTAGTCTGGGCACTTTGACGCATTTGGTAAAGCTGCTCTTCTACCCAGAACATTAATCATGTTTCTCTTTCCGCAGATGTTGCTGAATGTTTCCCAACTTTATTTCAGATTTCCAGCGTTCCCAGCATTTGTGTCTGAAATAATAACTTTCTGTTTTACTATGGCTGGCTGACATCCTAGTTATTTTCAGAGTTTCCTTGTTGCTCCAGTCTAAAATTTTGAATGTATGCTGCTTTGTTTCTGCATTCATTTACAGTAGCCTTCCCGCAAACAGTTCTGAAGCCTTCCCAAGTCTTGAACCAGTTGTGTCCCATTTATAATTTCAGGACTCTGAACTAAGGACAGGCAACTTTAATCAAAGTGTGGACTTCCCGGAGCTAGCCAAAAGTGGCAAAAAGCAATTCATTAAAATTTATCGCATGGGAATAGTGTTAATAGTGAACAAGAAAATGGATGGTTAATTTTAGAGTACAATCAAAAACACTAACATTGACTTTTTGATATTTTTATCTCAGTTTACACATGCCATATAATATAATGCAGAGTGGACAGGGATTTCTGGTTTATTGTTCTATGTTCTCTGTGAGGACAATTATTGTAGGAAAGTGCTGTGTCTTTAAGTAGCCAAAACTAGTAGTTGGGACCTGTGCCAAGAAGGATGGTCCTTTTTATTTTTTAGTCTCAAAGGATCCAAGTACTAAAAATATTCCAATAAGCTTTTTTCTTCTGGTGCTGGAATACAATTACGTTCCTGACAACTAAGATAGTGATGAATTTTAGTTTACATGCCTAAAGATCTTGATGTAGAAAGAGAATGAAAAGGGATTAGGAGACCTAATACTTCTGCTGCTCTTAGTTGCATGAACAGGAATGTTTTTTCTTCGCTGAGACTAGATGGATCCTATACTGCTCCATTGTCTGGAGTATAATACAAGCTTTGGACAGCAGCTGCTGACACAGTGCCAGCTTGGTTAATGAGCATATGCTTCCAATAACACTGTGGCTACTTATAGTACTGGATGGCAGGGTGCCAGTCATTTAACGTCGACTGGACAACAAATTGGTGAGGACAGTGCCATCCTATCAGTTAATTCAAAGTCTGCGCAGAAAGGTAACAGGAATGTTCCCCCACCAACATTCAGGGAAGGTTTGGAGAGTCAAACAGACTAATCTCAAAACATCAAGTAAACATGAACGTGAGCGAAAAATGTCAACAGAAACTTCAAAAAGGAACTGCTCTCACATAATAATTAAGGCTGGGAGATGGAGTCATTCTGGCCACAAACAAAACAAGTGAAACAAATTTTTAAAAAAACACATTCCTGAGGTTTCTTGTCTACAAGCTGCCCGCTGCTGACATCAGCAAACCACCACGGTTGCGATCAGTTTCGCATAGCTGCTGATATCATCCAACTCCACTTCTCTGCGACTTACCTTGGACCCCTGTTCAACGCGGCATCGATTCTGAGTGCCAGTCGTCATTAAGATGATAAGGCCTCTAAAATCTGTCGAGTCAGTGCTTCCCTACCCTTTTGTCTATCCCTACCCTGCCTCTAACTCCTCCTGATGTTAAACCTCTCCTCCGCAAGTTGCTCCGTGTGTTGATCCCAGTTCTATTTTCCTGTGGAGATGACGCTTCTTATCTTGGTTTTACTTCCACCACCATAGTTTCCAGTGCAAGCCTCACTGACTTCTGAAAAAGTGGGGGTTGAAGAAAGCCAATTACTTTACTCTAAGTCCTGCCCCGCCACTGGAAGATGCTCCCCCTTATTATTCCATCAAGGTCCATCATTATTATGGAGACCCTTTTAAATTCTCCTCTGAAGTCCTTGCCTCTTTACCTCACTTCAATCTTTTAAGATAATTCTTTCACTTTAAACCTTCCATCCTAGAATCATTAAGCTTTGTTTGGTCATTCTCCGGTGGTAAGACCTGTGTCAGGTTAGAGCTGAGGTATCAATGAAAAGAAGCTCTAATTCAAGGTTACAGAGCCACACATACCCTGCATGTCAATGTAAAATTGCAGATTTAAACTCCTTTGCACACCCCTGCTGTCTGATATACCTCCATGCCATTGTTACATGTGGCTTCTTTGAAGGCAATCCCATTGGATTGAGTTTGACTTGCTTCCATTCCAGCTCTTCAGGTTTGGAGTTGGCTGATGAGGTCAGAGTGCTGGACCAGGTGATTGGCTTTGCCTGGGCCAGCTAGCAATCATTGCTGGTGATGTTGGCATGGGAAAGGTTGGTGATGCTGGTTTGCTTATCCTACCAGTGGTAGAATTGGTAGTTTCCCTCCAGGTGCCCATTGTAGATTGTCCATATAGCAGGTCCAAAATCACTGTTGGCCATAAATCAGCTCTACGCATGGTTTGAGGTCTTTGTCACAAAAGAGCCAAAGGCAGTGTTGACTAACGAGTGATGGTCTTCTTTGAGAGGTGGCTCTCAATGTACTGTATGGGAACTGGTTCACATTTTCCAGGATTTTATTGAGTGTTTACTATAGGAGTACATTGAGTTCGAGGACTTTTGCTCATGTGAATGATGTCTCCAGCCATTCTCTTGCAGGCGCCAGTGACTCGGAGTTCAGCCACTGAGAATGAAGATAACCACCATGGTCTATGTGCTGTGGCTTAATAACTGAGCTTGGACTTGTATGGTAGCGTAATTGGGAGAAATGTACAGAATTCACAACCACCGACATTGAGTTGCCGTTTCGCTTTAAGAGACTGGAAGCATCGGTGGAAGTGATGTGGTTGGATGGGTGGAGTAAGGCTCAAGGCAGCATTGGTGCCATGGCTCAGATTTGCTGGCCACAACCCTCCCTTGAGACTGGGCCTGTTGCAAAGCCTATCATTAAAACATAACAAAGGCAACATGGGTAACACAGAGGTGCAGTGGGTAGTCCATCTTCCACATAGCTCCAGCATCCCAGGTTCGATCCTGAACCAGGGTCCTTCCTGTGTGGAGCTTCCATGCTCCAGTTATTTATTTATTGAGATACAGTGCAGACAAGGCTCCTCCAGCCCTTCGAGCCGTGCTGCCCAGCAACCCCCAAATTAATCCTGGCCTAATTACGGTACAATTTACAATGAGCAATTAACCTACCAACTGGTAAGTCTTTGGTCTGTGGGAAGAAACCAGAGCACTCGGAGGAAACCCACTCGGTCATGTACAGACTCCTTACTGGCAGCAGTGGGAATTGAACCTGGGTCACCTGTACTGTAAAGCGGTGTGCTAACCACTATGCTACTGTGCCACCTGACCTTCCAAGTCCCAGAAACTTGCTGATTGGTAGGTTAATTTGTTGATATAAATGTTCCCTTGTGAGGGTGGGTGACAGGAGAATCTGGGAGTGTATTGGTGGGTGTGTGAAAGAGAATAGTGAACAGGGGAATACATGGAGAAATTAGACTGTTGCAATTGCTCTGAGAGCTAAAAAGACACAATGGACCAAAAGGTCTTTCATGCCCAAATTCTGAAGGAGGTCCTTCATTATTTATGATGTCTTTTGCAAGGGTATAAAATGCCATGATTGTGGTTGATTCTGCTCTCAGCATTGTTTTTGAAGCCTTTTTACATGATCATTACTTATTATGTGATGAACATTGTGTCCTCTGGATAGATGAGATCAGCTTAGCAATTCCAGGAGCAGCTCTTGTGTGACTGAGAGAAGGAAGTTGGAGAACAAAGATCCTGGTAACAAAGAGCGTGGAGATCCCCCTGAAGATAATGCTGTCACTTGAGGATGGTCACAGTTACGACATCTCTGATCACCTCTGGCAAGCAAGGCTGTGAATTTATTCCTGAATTTCTTCTCCACCAAGATCAAGATCTTAATAGGATAACTGTCTGCTCCTGAGGCCTGGATCTTTTGTCAGCTGAAGGAACAAGCAATCTGCTGGAGGAACTTGCTGGGTGGGTCAGCGTCTGTGGGGGGGGGGGGGGGGGGGATGAACTGCAAATGTTTTAGGTTGAAACTCTACGTCTTCAATATCAGGTTTTAGAGATGGGAAGCTAACTCCTTTGCACAGTTAGCTGTATAAGCTCTGCGACCCTTGGAAACTTAGTATGTAATAATACGCAGATAGAGATCCCATCTGGTTTTACTTTACTCATCGACAATGATTCTTAAGAGACTCTTAGTTCTTGGACTATTTGTCTCTCATCCTCTTGGGAGGACAAGGGAACCGTGGCTGATGAGGGACGTCAAAGATAACATAAAGAAAGGGCACACAATGTTGCAAACATTAGTTGGAAGCTAGAGTTTTGGGAAGCTTTAAAAAAAAACAACTGAAGGCAGCAAAAAATAGCAAAATAAGGGGAAAAAGGTGAAATATGAAAATAAGCTAGCCAACAGCAGAAAAGATGATGTGATGCATTTTGTCAGATACATAAAGAGTAAAAGAGAGGCAAGAGAGGGCGTCGGACCACTGGAAAATTGTGCAGGAGAAGCAGTAATGGAGAATAAAGAAATGGCAGGCAAACTGAATAAGTATTCAGTGTCAGACTTTACTGGAAGACACAAGCAACATGCCAGAAATTGGAGAGTGTCTGGGGTCAGAAGTGAGAACTAAGGAGAAGGTGTTTGGGCAGTTAATGGTCTGAAGGAAGATAAGTCACCAGGACTGGATGGACTGTACCCCAGGGTTCTGAAAGAGGTAGCTGAAGAGATTGTGGAGGCATTAGTAGTGATCTTTCAAGAATTACTAGTGACAGGAATGGTTCCAGAGGAGTAAGGAGTGAGACAAAATTTAGAAATTCATAGGCTGGTTAGTCTGGCTTCAGCGGGTGATGGGATTAGAGAATCCATTATTTTGCTGAGGTTTCAGGAAGCACATGATTAAATAGGCCAAAGTCAGCATGGTTTCCTTAAGGGGAGATCTTTAAGGAAGTAGCAGAAACTAGAGTTAGTGGGTATTGTTTTTCAGAAGGCCTTTGACATGAGGCTGCTATATAAGATAAGAGTCCATGGTATTACAGGAAAGATACTAGAATGTGGACTGACAGGCAGAAGTCAAAAGTGGGAATAAAGAGGCTCTTTCCAGTTGGCTAGTGGGGTCTCACCAATGTAGAGGAGGCTGTACAGTCACAAACAAAATAGTCACAAACCTGACTGCCTGGGTGGGACCGTTATTTCTGTTCCTGCCCCCTAAACTTTTGTCCGCATTCCTCGTCTCCATTTTATCCACCTTAGTTCATTCCCTTCCCATCTACACCTGTGACAGTCCACTTGTTCTCAATCTCCCTCCACAACGTCCAGTGACTAGTGGGGTCTCACCAGTGTAGAGGAGTGCTGTACAGTCACAAACAAAACAGTCACAATAGCATTTCTTCCACCTCAGCAGACTGAAGAAGTTCAGCAAGGGCCCCCAAATCCTCAGACCTTCTGCAGGGACACCACTGGCAGCATCCTGACTGGCTGTACCGCTGCCTGGTATGGAAACTGCACCATCCTCGATCGCTGGCACTGCAAGGCCCAGTGAACTTCCCTCCATTGAGGACATTTACAGCAACAGGTGCATAAGGAAGGCCTGCAAGATCACTGGGGACACCAGTCACCCCAAACATGAACTGCACTAGCTGCTTCCGTCTGACAAGTGGTGCTGCAGCATTAAAGCCAGGACCGACAGGCTAATGGGACAGCTTCTTTCTACAAGCCATTAGGCTTACAAATTCACATGTCTATACATTGCAACGGAGTCATAACGCAAAGATTTTTATCCCCTCACGTTGTGGGACAGATGTAGGATTTAAATAAACTGAAAATCAACTTCCACCCTGCTCTTAAATTCACTTGGTCCATTTCTGACACTTCTCCCCCCCCCCCACCTTCCTTAATCTCTTTGTCTCCTTCTCTAGGGACAAACTGTCTACTGATATCTTTTATGAGCCTACTGACTCCCACAGTTATCTTCATTATACCTCCTCTTCTCAGCCTGTCTGCTGTAAAAATGCCATTCCCTTTTCTCAGTTCCTTTGTTTCCACTGCATCTGTTCCCAGGATGGGGCTTCTCTTTCTGGAACATCAGAGATGTTGCCCTTCTTCAAAAATTGGTGGTTCCCTTCCTCCACCATTGATGCTGCTCTTACTGTCCTCACCCCATCTTCCTGCTGCCTTAACTCGCCTCTTGTCCCCACCTACCATGCCACGTGCCTCTGCGTCCAGCACATGATTCTCTGCAACTCCATCATCTTCAACAGGATCCTACAACCATACACATCTTTACATTCCCCCAACGCTCTGCTTTCCACTGAGATCACTCCCTCCATTTGTCCCTCTCCGCTAATCGCCCTCCTGGCATTTATCCCTGCAAGCAGAAGAAGTGCTACATCTACCCTTTCACCTCCTTCCTCAGCTCCACTCAGGGCCCCAAAATGTCCTGCCAGGTGAGGCAACACTTCACCTGCAAATCTGGTGGTCCTCCCGATGTGGCCTTCTCTACATTAGTGAGACCTGACATAGGTTAGGGGACTGCTTTGTCGAACACCTTCGCTCCATCCACAAAAAACAGGATTTCACGGTAGCCAATCATTTCAATTCCTTTCCCCGTTCCCATTCCGAAATGAAGGCCCATAGTCTCCTCTACTGCCACGATGAGGCCACTCTCAGGTTAGAGGAGCAACACCTCATATTCCATCTGGGTAGTCACCAATCTCATGGCATGAACATCGATTTCTATAACTTCTGGTAATTTTCTCCCCTTCCTCTTCTCTCTTCTTCCATTCTAACTCCCCATTTCTCCTCACCCCATTTCACTTCCCCCAGTGCCTCTCCTTTTCCCTTTCTCCCATAGTCCTAACAGATTCTCTCCTCTCCTATCGGATTCCTTCTTCTCCAGCCCTTTACCTTTTCCACCTATCACCTCCCAGCTTCTTACTTCATCCTCCCTCCCCAACTCACTAGGCTTCACCTATCACGCTCTAGCTTGCTGTCCTTCTCCCCCTCCATCCACCTACTCTGGTATCTTTCCCCTTCCTTTCCAATCCTGATGAAGTGTCTCGGCCCAAAACATTGCTGTTCATTCATTTGCATAGATGCTGCCTGACCTGCTGAGTTCCTCCAGCATTTTGTGTGTGTCACTCTTGTGTTTATGTTGAACATGCAGCAATAGTTCCAAGATAAGGCTCCAGTCATCTAAAACTGAGATACCTATTCTTTTCTTCTGTTAGTGGGTAGTGAGTCTTGGAATTCTCTTTCTCCTGGGCTGGTGGAGGCCAGATCATTAGAAATATTTAAGATGGAGGTAGTTAAATATACATTATGGAATTGAGACTATGGGGAACTGGCACAGAAGAGGAGTTGGAAGCCATCATAGAGCAGCCATGATCATAATTAATGGTGGGGCAGGATTTAGGGGCCTGGGGCCCTACTCAATCTTCTATTTCTTTATAAAACCTGAATATTCTCTTGGGTAAATGCAAATAATTCCATGCAAACAGAGATGTTCGGCCAATATTTATTCCACAACTAACATTTCTATTTATTTACAGAGTGTTTTGGGGGCTGTGTGCACATTAGCTCCTGCTGAGCTCGTAACCCTGGTATATGAGCTGCACTGTCTCTGTTACAGTACCAACCCCGATATTGATGAGTAATTTGACATTTGGGTTGACTTTTCAATATCTCAGGCTTGTGAAGGGTGCTGGGCTTTCTTTGGCTTCCACCTTGCAGCACTTAGCTATCGCAAAATGTTGTATCCTTCTTCTTCAGCTGTCCATCGATTTCGATGTTGACTGAGGCCTGGGCAGGGTTGTATGGAAGACCAACAGTTGCCCATGCTGCAAGTCTACCCTCTCTATGCCACCGATGTTGTCCAAGGGAAGGGCCGATACAGCTTGGCACCGGTGTCGTCACAGAGCGATGTGTGGTTAAGTGCCTTGTTCAAGGACACAACATGCTGTCTCAGCTGAGGCTTGAACTAGTGACCTTCAGATCACTAGACCAATGCCTTAACCACTTGGCTTGTTGTATCCAGCAGCCCCGGAACAGATGACAACTGTGGCTCCAGCTACAAAACAAAAGCAAACTGTGACGGAACAACAGGTGAATAAGGGATGTATAGCTGGCCTGTATTTGCCTTTGAGGTCCTTTTGGTTACATCTCAGCTTCTGGGAATTATACTCTATTTACTAATTATTATCTTGAACTGGATTTTCATCTGCCAGTGCCTATAAGCTCCCATGACTGGGTTTTAAGGTAACCCCTAATAACAGACTGGTCTTGAATTGGAAATTTCTTTTTGAATGTGTAATTGTTGTTTTGAGAGAAAGAGCTAGTGTAAAAATCACACTGAATAAAAGAATTACCTTTCATGAAATACATCAAAGAAGCTTTCTTCAAAGGGTTTTTGCTATCTCTGTTTAATGAGGTAACAATGTCTAGCCTGCAGTTGACATAATCATTCCCAGGATGAATCACAAAGTCATCATGTTTACTGAGGAACCCAGTGAATCAATTGTGGTGCATACAAATAGTTAAAAATGCGTCGACTGGATAAAGATACCTTAGATCTCTTAACACTAATGCTTATTTGAAATGGGTTTACAAAACCCGTGAACAGTAACCTGTTCTCTGCAATCACTGTGGCAACTTAATTCTTCCCAACAGATAAATGACCACATTGAATTTGTCCTCAGCCGTATGTTGTACACCATTTACTGACCACGGAGGGAATGTTTGGACCCTCTCTCTCCCAGGCTTCCCTCTGCCACTGTTCTTCCTAGACCTAATCCCAGGAAACCCCAAAAAAATCCTGCAGATACTGGTAGTCTTGACTAAAAAGTGAAAGTGTTGGAAACACATGGCAGTCCAGGCATGGGTATGAACTTTAAATTCTCTTTCTCTTCCCACAGATGCTGCCTAACGTGCTGAGTGTTCCCAGCACTTTTCTGTTTTCACTCCTGATTCCAGGAGTTAGTTCAGGAATGCTCTCTGGCACCTAACAACAGTCTCTGTCAGTCAGGCCCCTAACATAACCTCACCCATTTAACACTACTCTAAATCTCAGTGTCTGTGCACTGTCAACTGTGACATTATCCAACCATGCTACAAGGCTTTTATCAACATACCTCCCTCCTAATGCAGGGGGAGGTGGTACAAAAGCAGATCAGGTCCAACAGAGAGGGAGATTCTCCTCAAAGTCATCACCTCCTTTCTCCTACACTTGCTACAGATGATGTGAAACAATGCATCTCCAAAATGTGCCTCTTCCAGTTTGGCATTAACCTGCTTTCTTTCAGGCAGCTAAGTGGTCCCACCAGATGCAGCTGGACCATCATGATGGAGGCTTCCTTTAACTTGATTCAACACTCACAGATTCAGGCTTATAAACTGGCAATTTTTTGTGTAATAGAACATAGAACAGTCCAGCACAAAATGGGTCCTTCAGCCCCAGTATGTTGGGCTGACCTATATAAAGCTACTTCACGGTGAACCTCCCTATACTGCCCATAACCCTCAATATTTTGAATATCCACGTGCATATCTAAGAACACTTATTGTACACACCTTTACCATTACCCCTGGCATATGTACAGTAAACCTCATGGCACATGGGACATAGTATAAAGAGAGCCCAGGTGCCAATGCTCCACATGGTAACGATTTACATTGAATTCAGACAACAAGGAGGACTTCTGTGAGGTAGCCAGCAGATGAAATCCATGTCAAATTTGGTGCATGGGTCAGTTTGCCAAATAGCATGTGTGGAAGGTCAAGTACGTGAGAATTCTGTTCCCACTCTGCGTGGGGTTTTAGGGAGATCCTGGTCCATCCTTTCAGCAAGGGAGCAACAATCGGCTTCATTGTAACACTTAGATTCTCAGCCATCGCTTTGATTCAGTGGCTGATCTCTGCTCGTCTTGCCGTCTGGAGAGTGCTGAGGAGCAAGGTCACATATAAACGGTGCAAATATAGATGGCTCCCTGCATGGAGGCTGCAGCAGATCACTGGGGCTGCTGAGGACTTGTCCTCATGGAGAGGTGGGATTTCTGCATTTGTCTAGGCGTGCCACTGCAGACAGCCTGTGGATCATGTAACAACACGTTCTTAGGCCTCAGTGATTCAACTTCTCTGAGAATTCCAGAGGTGAAGTACAACAGAAAATCAGAGACTCTGTAAATTGCATAGATCGACTGTTTCTCTCATGGACTTAGTGGACAGCTCTAGGCTGGAATCAATACATTCTGGATCCATTTCCCAGCTTTTCAATTATGGATCTTTGAGTCTGACCTAATGCCCAGTTTTTAGTATTATAATTACAGTAAGGTGCAACAAGATACCAAGTTAGATTATGAGGTCAAAAGTCGAATTTGTCAGACTAGGGAACTATTCTAAAGTTTTATAACAGCAAGTAGAGGCTGTTCTTAAACCTGGCGGTGTGTGCATTTAGGATTTTTATATCTTCTGCCTGATGGGAAAGGGGAGACTAGAGAATATCCAGGGTGGGTGGAGACTCTGATTATGCTGGCTGAAGCTCCTTACATGGAGCGGGGCCAAGACAGAGTCCATGGAGTGGAGGCTGGTTTCTGTGACATACTCATCTGTGGTGAAATTTGAACTCGAGTTTCCAGATTATTAGGTTAAACCTTTGGTTTACTAGACAAAGCACTTAACCCTTATGTCACTGACATAGCTCCTGTGTATAGAGATGATGCTGTGTCTAGCATAGTTGTTGAAAAGCCTGGATTAAATGGACATGGAGAAGATGTTTCCATTAGTAGTCAAAGATGCGAGGGCATAGCATTAGAATGGAGACATCCCTTTAAATAGACACATGGTTATACAGTATTTTGTGTAGCATGTACAGTATTATGGGTATTCTGTCACGTGGCTTGGGGCGTGATAGAAGCAAATAAGTATAATTACGTATTCACACTTCATTTAGTTTAGTCTAGCAGAAAGGGGTGAGCCATGGGGAATAACTTTTTTCGTTGACCACTTGATTGGATCGCCAACTTTGTTATTTCACTAACATCACTAATTAGATTGTTAATTGGAATGTTTATTTACAGTGATTGCACTATAATACCACATTGTATCACTAATATTGCTGTTAGATCTCTAATTAGACTAGGTTTCTGCAAATAAAACAAAGTGAGGCATTTTATGTTTAATAAAGCCCAAAACACATTTTATTGAATTCCAAAACCTACACCCAAAAGCACATTAAAAATCTTTTTGTAATTACTTCATCACATCAGACTAGCCTCTTAAAGTGAAACCCTAACTCAATGTCGGTTTGTGTGAACTATTTACATTTCTCCCAGTTGTGTTACCCTACACAGAATTCACTATGACTGACATTGTGAGCCTGCCTGGAGCTCGGATGAGCTCCCCAGATCAGGTCCTGTGTTCCATGGGTGGAGGAATACCAGGTGCCTCTGGCTCATCCAGAGGTGCATTGACACGGTCATAATTGTGTTGTGATGCCAGGGTTATGGTAGCGGAGTACTCCATATCTTTGTGGGCCAGTTTAAGGCATTCCACTGAAATATGTTCAGGTCTACCCCTCTCATCTATGATAAAAGTCTTTTCTCCCCATTCCAAAACATGGAGCAGTTCATCATAAGGGGGCCTAAGGGGATGTAGGTGTGCATCATAGTGGACAGAAACAAATGAGGCGGAATGTAGGTCAACAGGAACCCAGGAGTGCTGTACGCCATGATGGGAGGTAGGACTAGGTGAAAAGTAATTGAATTTACTGAGGAGAGTGGAATGCTGTTGAAATATCGCACAGGAGAGAAACCCCAATTTCCCTGAACTTAATGCAGCCGACTGCAGGCCCAAGACTGCTGAACAGTAAGCCTGGACCTCTGGCAGCATAGTCAGCTCCTCTGTGTACGGACTCAGTGTCTGGCTGTGAGAGGCATTCATATCCCCTTGATATGTTGTATATCAGTTGTGAACTCCGATATGTTCAGTGGGCCAGGTGGTGTTGCTGCCGTGAAGACCGAGGGTCTGATATATTGACCATCGCATGCACGAGGGCCAACGGACGCTGAGAAATGGCCACCGTCTGGAAGAAAATTAAAATGGTGGGCAACCAGATAGAGACCGAGAAGCTCACAGTCAAACTTGCTGTACTTCCTGTCGGAGAGACGGAGCTGCTGGCTGAAGAACGAGAGCAGCTGCCACATGCCTCCGACCAGCTGTTCACGCATTGTCTGATACGTCAGTATTAGTGGCTATGGGTACATTGGGGAGCGGGTGCACCAGTATGCACCATATGCATTAGAAAGAGCTTGTTTGGTATCATCAAATGCCCTGGTCAAGTCCACTGACCAGTCAAGTATTTGATTAGGGGTATTGCCCTTAAGCGCACTAAACAGGGGGAGCATATGTTCAGCAGCTGGCAGAATGAAGCGGTGACAGGAATTCACCATACCTAAAAACTCCTGTGGTTTTTGGTAGTGTGGGACAGTGGGAAATCCATAATAATGGCTTCTTTCAATAGGGGGGGTTTTGCACCCTCTGTGGAGATGAGAAGTCAATGGTTCATAACCCGAACTGGTGTCGCGCTCTGGTAAAGGTTTTACTGCCAGTGTTGTAGGGTATTTCATATAATGGTCTTTCTGTAGAAGCAGCGTTGGGGTTACTGTGGGAGATCAGGAATGTGGGCCATCCAATCAGGAGAGTGGAACAGGGAGAAGGTTCTAGAGAAGGCTGGGGGAGTGGTTTGGTGGTGTGTCTTTGTCTTCGTTCGGCAGGGGAGGAAGAGAGAAGATGCTGAATAGACCTGGCCCTGGGAATCGATCCAATGGGGAATTGTGATTCAATGGAACCCAGGCACGAGGTCTGCCGGGGATCGGTGAATGTGGCTTTTGGAAGTTTTGAGCTCCAACCTTGACTGATTACCGTAACTTCCGGACTACAGAGCGCACCTGATTAAAAGCCGCACGCTCTAATTTTAGAAAGAAAATCAATTTTGTACTTGTACAGGCCGCACCGGATTTTAAGCCGCAGGTGTCCCATGTTGTAATATGAGATATTTACACAGAAAGATATTACGCGTGAGGATTTTTAAACTTTTAATTAAATCCGTACGGTAACATAAACAAATACATATTGCAAGTGCTTTTCTTCGAACAGTGCCTGTAACACAGCTACTTTTAAATATACATACGTATCAGTAACACACAAATTACGTTGCATATACTTTTTTACTGAACAGTGCACGAACAACATTCCAATATCTCCTAATGACTGGTAAAAAATATATATATACTGCAGCCTACCAGGAAAAGTTATTGATCGCCTTCTTCATCTTCCTCTTGCGCACTAAAACCATCAAAGTCCTCTTCTTCAGTGTTCGAATTGAACAACCTCAGGATCTCGTCATTCACTTCAGTCTCTTCGTTGTCGCTCTCACTTGAGCGCACACGGTCCTCTTCATCACGCAGCAGTCCAGCCTTTCGAAACCCGTTGGTGATGGTGGATGTTGTGACACGGCTCCACGCATTTAGGATCCACTGGCAGACTTGAGTTAAAGATGCTCTTCGCATGCAGCCTGTTTTGGTAAAGGATTTCTCGCCGCTCGTCATCCAAGCCTCCCACTCAACGCACAGCGCCACTTTAAATGCCCGGTTCACGCTGATGTCCAGTGGCTGCAAATACTTCGTGGTGCCCCCAGGAATCACAGCTGGAATTGAGTTTGTACTCTTGATGGCAGCTTTCACTGAATCTGTTATATGGGCCCTCATGCTGTCCATAACGAGCAATGCTTTTTTTCTGTGAAAAAATCCCCCTGGTCGCTTGGCGTAGCACTCTCTCAGCCAATCCTTCATTAGACTTTCCATCATCCAACCTTTCTTATTGACTTTCACCATGATTTCTTTTGGGAATTTTTCCTTTGGCATTGTCAGCCGCTTAAAAATCACCATCGGTGGAAGCTTTAGTCCGGATGCTGTGCAGCTCAGAACACAAGTAAAATGCGTTCTCTCATGGCCACTTGTTTTCAGTGTGATGGACGAGTCACCTTTTTTATTAACAGTCCAAGTGAGAGGCAGGTCAAACGTCAAAGGTACTTCATCCATATTTATGATATCATCTGGCCCGATGGAATTCTCCGCTATCTTTGTTTGAGTGAATGTGCGGAAGTTGGCAAATTTTTCCTCGTGGTCGGGAGGGAGCTGCTGACACAGAGTCGTGCGTACCCTGACGGACAGGCCTTTTCGTCTCATAAATCTAAAACACCACGATGGCCCACCTCTAAAATCTTCGATTTTCGTTTTGGTGGCGATTGCTTTAGCCTTCAGTCTGATCTGCACGGTGGAAACACCGCGGCCGCCTGCTCTCTATGTGTTAACCCAGTCTTCAAGAAAGTTTTCAAGTTCGGGCCATCTGCTATGATTACCTCTGAAAGCTTTTGTCGTCTTTTTGCATTGACTCAGTTCTTCACGCTGGCGTCTCCACCGTCTCACCATCGATTCATTTATGCCAAGATTATGTGCAGCAGCTCGATTTCCTTCTTCAACCGCCAGATTGATCGCCTTTAACTTAAAAGCTGCATCATATGCTTTTCTTCGAGTGTTTTCCATGTTGATGAGGGTGAGTACACATGAGTGATTTACAATAATTTAATTGTGAAAGTGCGCTTGATTTATCGTACAATTTCATTGGACCTCTGTGAACTACTCATCAATTTTATTGGTCTACTGTTACGAGGCAAAATGTTTTTGTCGGCATGAAAAAAAAACATGCATTAGCCGCACAGTAGTATAGGCCGCAGTGTTGCCGCAGTGTTCAAAGAGTGGGAAAAATGTAGCGGCTTATAGTCTGGAATTTACGGTAATTGTAATGGACCCTTCTGTTTTTTTTTTGTATTAACTCTTTGGCTAAGTTAACATTCACAAATATACTTTATAGTTGTGTGAGTGTGTGATCTGTTATTTTCTGCTGATGGGCTATTGCAGGGCAGCAAATCACACAGCGTTCACACAGACCAGGTTTGGGTGGGCGAGACATTCCAGTCTCATGGATTTGTTGGGCCCAAAGTCATGTGCACCTTAGACACACAAAGCCAGAGAAAGGTGGGTTCACCTCCACGGAAACCGGTAATTATTAGTCCTGCTAAATCCCCCCTTTCTGAACATCTCTGGAGATGTGCCCGCTTAGCTCAATCAACCCGTAATCAAAACGTGTGTGATGTTATACATAATCAGATTTGGATGCACTGTCGACAAGTATGTCATCCAGGTAAACAAAATGAAAATCTCCTTTAATAGAGTCCATCAGTCATTATAAAGGCTGTGCTGCATTCTTCAGTCCAAACAGTATGTGCAAAAATTCAGAAGGTTTATCACAGCTGTTTTGGTTACGTCTTCCGAGCACAGAGGCACCTGATGGTAGCCCCTAACTAGATCGACTTCAGAAAGCATTAACTTTCCGGCTAAATGTGCTGAAAAGTCCTGGATGTGTGGGACCGGGTAACAATCGGGGGTGGTGGCCTCATTAAGGCGTTGGTAAGCATCACATGAGTGGCAACCACCATCGGACTTAGGGACCACATGGAGGGTGAAGCCCAGGGGCTATTTGACCAGTGTACAATGCCGAGTCTTTCCATGTTGGCAAAATTCACTGTCACCAACTTTTCTGGGTCTAGTCTACATGCGTGGGCATGGACCAGAGGAGAGGTTGTGGGAATGTGGTGTGCACCCCATGTTTGTGACTGTGGTGGAGAAGGTGGGCTTGGTGAAGCCTGGGAATTCACCCAGTGGTTGAGTAAACTCACATGTGGTGATGAGTGTGCTTGACAGAGTCGTTGTGGGGAACTTACTGGGGGAACTGGGTAACACCCCAAAGCCCTTGACATCCACGAGCCAGCTGGTTTTAAGATTGACTAACAGTCCTTGGGCACACAGGAAATCTGCACTGAGCAGAGGTCTAGCTACTTTAGCCAGGAGGAAGTCCCATGTGTAAGTATCACCCGTCGTCTCCTGTAAGTCTGGATCCTGCTTCTGCTGGCAGCCTCCAGTGAGGTTTTGTTACTCTTTGCCTTCTCATCAATAGGTGATGCCAGCACTTACTGCATGAAGAGTTCTTTTAAAATAAAGCAAGGATGCTGATTTCCCTGGAGATGCAGCAGGTGGTCCATTAGCTCAGAAGGCCTAGCATCACCGTGACCGGATAAGAAAAACAACTGCCTGTAAAACGTAAGTTTTCAGTGATCAGTCTTTATCGTGTTCAGGCAGGTATTCAAGCAGACTCACCGCTCTCACAGCTGTGGAATTGCTGAGTGATGTTACCACAAAGTAAAATTTGGTGTGATCTGTAGTGATTTCTCTCAGAATGAATTGGGCCTTGGTTTGTAGAAAACAAGCAATGGCAATTTGCTCCCAAAACTCTGGCAGTTTCAAAGCAACTGCGTTGACCTTCATATCCAATAACCATGAAGTCGTCCTGGAGCATCGGGATTACCAATACTTTCACAAATAAAACAAAGTGAGGAATTTTATGTTTAATGAAATCTGTAAAACATTTTATTGAACTGCAAAACCAAAGCATAGAAACACGCTAAACGTACTAACATCAACACGTCAGTGAAACTGCAATTCAAGGTCGGTGATTGTACATTGTGTACGTCTCCCAATTACATTATCCTACAAGACTATTATATCGCTAATTTGATTTCATTAGTCTTTTATCACTACAAGATAATTTGCCTTTGCTGTGTTTTTTTAATAAAGGATCGAACGTACCTTTTTTGGTTTGGAAACTTGTTATTTGGAAGCGCATCATGCAGTGTTAACTATGCTGGCTTAGTCTCTCAGTGGTTTTGGCTTTTTTTAAGTAACTGTTGCAGTTTGTCAAAAAAGTTATACCAAATGAATACCAGTCTATGGCAAAGGATTGCCTCGGACTTCTTGGCAAAACTGGAGCAGCTTGCTGCTTGTTAACAACCGTTTCTTGATTCATGCTGAGTACTTGTGGTTTGATCACAGTTTTGAATGATCAGCACTGCCTGTCCATTAGGGATAATTGCTCAATTGTGTAGTGTTTGGCTGAGGATCCTTCGCTTTGTTTTATTGAAGAACTGAAATTTTCTATTGCTGATGCTTGAATTGAAGGCTGGTGCTATGGGTGAACAAAGAGTTAACTGCAAGCTGTGCAACTATAGAAAGTAACATGAATGTTTTCTAAGCATACAAATCATGCCAATGATCCTGGAAACCTAAGGCTAATCTATTCGAAAGTCTTTGAAAGGAGTATGAAACAAATGTGAACAAAACTAAAGGTTTAATACAATCAATTAATGATCTTATGAAAATGAAAGAAAATGCATTACAAGTGAAATCTCTTCTTGAGGATGGGACTAATACCTGTGAAGCTGTTGCTAAGCAACAGCACATGTTATTCTCATTACTTCCCAAGCTCAAACAAGCAAACCAAAACAGATGTTTTTCAAACATTGATAGCTATTGTAGTGTATTCACAGATAACGGTTGAAGCAAATATGCTCCATTGAAGATCTGATGCTGGAACAAATGAGTATGTGTCTAACCTTCCTAATGTTTCTCAAATTACAAGGCAGGTTTCAACTATGTGTAGAGCAGAGAGCTCGCAAGATGATGTGAAACTGAACAATAGTGTGTTAAATATCAGTTCTTGAACTTCTGTTGCAGGAAGGAGATCTTCGGTATCTACTGCTTCCTCTGCATGCATTAAATCAGAGGCTAAATTAGCTGTATTAGTGACATGTCAACAATTATTGAAGGACAGGCATAGGCTGGAGAAGCAAGAGAAATGATTAATTGCTATGGAGCTATGGCAAAGGAAAGAACAGCTTAAGTTGGAAGAAGAATTTGCCGTACAGGTAGCCAAAGTTAAGGGCTTCACATGTGGCAAGTGCTGAAAGTGCTCCAGCAGGACAGTCCCATGATGTGAGTTCCTATATTGATAGGGCACGTAAGACAACAAATACATTCACTGTCTATGCTCATGCATTTGTTCTACAAGTGTCTGTTAAACATGAACATGATGCCCAAAAGGGTAATTCAGTGTGTTTACTCTCACCCTGCACCAATGAGGCACTCTGAACCTATGTTACATCCACAGGTTGAAATGCTCATGGGGAAGCAGTCTTGTTTCAGATGACAGATGTCAGAATAGTATTGTTGATATTGTGAGGAAGTAAAATAAAATAAGAACAGTACAAATGCAATGCATTTCACCTTTGCCTAAAAGAGAGATTCAAATCTTCGATGGAGATCCACTTTAGTATCATCCATTCATGAGGGATTTTGAAAATAGTTTTGAAGGCAAGACTGACAACATTAGCGACTGCCTCTTTTTCCTTAAACAGTACACTATGGGCCGCCCCAGAGTACTTGTCAGAAATTGCTAGCATGTCAACCCAAGCAAAGGATATGTAAAAGTTAAAGCTTCACTACAGGAACATTTTAGTAATGAACAGAAAGCTGCGTCCCATACAAATTGCTCTTTCCTGGGCACCTATAAACTACGAAGTCATGAAAGTGCCTCAAGACTCTTTTTTTAGAGGCTGCTGTGATGCCGTGGAAGAAGTGTGAGCTGGAAATGTCTGATAATATGTTGATTATCATAAAAAAATTGCCCTATATGTTTAGGGATAAATGGAGTATAGTGGTCTGTAAACTGCAAGGAAGGCATGACCATAACATTACTTTCACTGACATTGTTGATTTTATTGTGAGGCAAGTAAAGATTGCGACGCAGTTGGTGTTTGGGAAATACAGGGCGCTTTGGCTGCAACAAGCAAAGGGGTGAACAAAACTAAGCCACAACTTCATTCTAAGGCTAAAGGGAGCAGCTTTGCCACTACTGTGGCCACTATGAGATGTAAAGCTAAATCTGAACCTAAAACTAATGGAAGGGAAATGGTCTCATCAATCAAAAGGGTTTGTCTTTTTTGCAAGGGTGAGCATCCATTTGATTTGTGTCCAGATCTGGAGATGAGGGCCCAACACGAGAAGGTTGCCTTCCTAAAGGAAAATGGTGTCTGCTTCGGCTGTTTGTGTTCAGGACACATCAGTAAAGATTGTAGGAAGCATCTTTCATGCAAGGTATGCACTGGCAAGCATCCCAGCATACTTCACATTCGCTCTAACAAAAAAGGTGCAGAATCTAATCAAGCTGTGAAAGAATCAGATGCTGCAGTGAGTAGTGTCCTGGTATCTAATGGCCTTACAGGGGCTGGTGACCATGACTGTAAACTTCCCATAGTTCCAGTACAAGTGAAGTCTAAGAAGGGTAACAAGACAGTGGTTGTTTAGATCAGATACAGCCGTGTTCTGCACAGTGAGCCTCATGAACAAGCCCAACCTCACAAGAAAAAGGACACATATTCTCTTATGCACCATGGTTCAAGAGAAGACTATGAGTATCTACACTGTTTCAGGATTGGAAGTGGCTGTCTTAGATGGTGAAAGCCTTTGTGAACTATCTAACATCTATATGCAAGAAAGTCTGCCTGTCCATAGAGGGAACATTTCTCATCGGAGGGACTTCCAGGGATGGTCTCACCTGAAACTTGTCCATTTGCTGGAGCCTGATACAGAAATTGAACTGTTGATAGGGTCAAATGTGCCCAAAGCATTGGAGCTGTTGCAAGTGATTCACAGTGTTAATGATGCCATTTGCACAATGTTGGGTTGGACTGTGAATGGACAACTGAAAGGAGACAATGGTGATGGGAGAGACTGTGCACAGCTGGAGTTGACAACTTACAGGATCTCAGTTTTGAACTTCAATGATTTTTGGCAGACTTCCCTGAATGCAGTCAGGATTAACATCCTCGTTTGTCAACAGAAGATCACAAGTTAATAGATTTGGTTGCAAATTTTTACAAAACTGGTGGACGGCCACAACCAGATTAGTTTAATTTGAGAAAGAAGGAGGTTAGCATGCCAAATAATAGGGAAATAGCAACAATGTGCTTTGTACCTAAGGAAGAGGTCTAAGAAGAATTTGTCATTTCACCCTGAAGGATGTCATCTCCAAAGGTTATGTTGAAAGCATGCCAGCAGATGATCATCAGCAGATGATCTTTCCCATCAGTGATGGGAAAATCTGGTATATTCCACATCAAGGTGTTTATCATCCCAGAAAAAGAAAACTTTATATAGTGTTTGAGTGGTGACTTTTCAAGGAATATCAATTAATGCTCAGCTTTCACAGAGATCAGATCTTACTAATTCACTAATTAGAGTCATAACCAGATTTAGGAAGGAACCAGTGGTGATCTTGACAGATATCGAATCAATGTTTCATCAGGTTAAAGTATCAGTGGAAGATGAAGATCGGCTGAAGTTTCTTTGGTGGCCTGATGGTGACCTTTGCAAGATATAGTTTAGAATGGTGGTTCATCTCTTTGGAGCAACTTCATCAGTGAGCTGTGCCAATTTCACTCTTAGGAAATTTGCAGAAGACAATGAAGACAACTGCGAGATGATGGATAAGGTTTTGTATTGCTTCTATATTGATGACTGCCTTGTGTCAATATCCTCTGAGAAAGAAGAAGTGTATCCATTTGTGCTAAAGGCAGCTCTGAATTCACAAAGTGGATAAACAACAGATGTAATTGCGAGATGTAAAAGAGTCAAGAGCGGAAGACATGAAGGATTTGGATTTGGATCAAGATTTTCCTTTGAGGATTGAGTACTGGGTGTGCAATGGTGTGTTCAGTGTGATACTTTCAAATTTGAAATCATAATCCAAGATAGACCACTCACCAGAAGGGGGATCCTCTCCACAGTTAGTTCCATCTATGATCCTTTAGGAATCTGAGTCCAATGATGTTATCTGCTAAGGGAATCCTACAAGATCTACAGTAAGGGCTTGGCTGGGACAACAGTATACCAACATCAGTTACTATAAGTGGACAAGTTGCTGGAAGAATTCTGCCAGCTGGAAAACTTCAAAGTTGTTAGATGTTTGAAACCCTGGGATTTTGGTGGAGTTTCTGCTGTACAGTTACACCACTTTACAGAGACAAGCAAAGACGGCTACAGAGCAGTGACCTACCTATTGTTGCACACAACGTGCTCTCAGGTGCACAGTGATTTTATCATTGGAAGACCTAGGGTAGTTCCGTTGAAGTCAGTTTCCATCCCTTGTATAGGGCTCATCGCTGCTACTGCGCCAAGCCGTGTGGACACGTTGTGGAGGAATGAGTTCCACATGCAGCCTCCGGGCTCAGTATGTTGGACTGTTAGTACTTCTGTGCTGAAGTATATCAAGAATGAAACTCCATTCCTTTCCTGTCCATATACCCATCCAATTTTACTTTAAATGACAATACCGAATCTGCCTCTATCACTTCTACTGGAAGCTCGTTCCACACAGCTACCACTCTCTGAGTAAAGAAATTCCCCCTCGGGTTACCCTTAAACTTTTGCTCCCTAACTCTCCATTCATGTCCTCTTGTTTGAATCGCCCCTACTCTCAATGGAAACAACCTACCCACGTCAACTCCATCTATCCCCTCCATAATTTTAAGTACCTCTATCAAGTACCCCCTCAACCTTCTACGCTTCAAAGAATAAAGACCTAACTTGTTCAACCTTTCTCTGTAACTTAGGTACTGAAACCCAGGTAACATACTACAAAATCTCCTTTGTACTCTCTATATTTTATTGACATCTTTCCTATAATTCAGTGACCAGAACTGTGCACAATAATCCAAGTTTGGCCTCACCAAATTCTGGAAGTCAAGAGGAATGTTACAATGAATGCCACGCAGATTGAAGAGGAGGTGGATGCAGTACCACCTATAATCCATTACTTCTTATCTTGGATCAGTTTGAAGAAGACAGTGGCCAGGATGCTTAGATTTAAGAGCCTGCTCTTGTTTCTTAGTTGGAAAAGGAAGCAAGTGAGTGTCACTTTTGCTCAGTCTGACTTGGATAAAGAATAGTAAGGTGATTCTTTTTTTTACACACTGCTTAAAACAAAAACCAAAGTAAACAAATGCCTCACTTAACCAGAAGTCAGCTGCTATATGGCAGCTCGAACAGTCCTTAAAATGAGAAATGCAGACACAGTTCTTAAAAGTAGTAAATGCCAAAGTCCAAATGATTTAATTAGGAGAGATTTTCCTGAAGTAACGAATTCTTCGACGACGAGATGTTACTGCTGATCCTAGTTGAAATATGCCTTGCCCGAAGGATTTATGACGAAGGAAATAAAACGGCTTAAAGGCACTGACCTTTCCTTGGCAAAATGCTGCATCCAGCTCTTTCTGCTCTTTCAATGCTATGCAGGAGCTATCTCATACGCAGGTTATGAATTTCTTGAATGAAGATTAAATAAGGTCAAGCCTGTTTTACCACCGTCAACACCAACTTTTCTTGATCCTTCGGGTTTTATGAACTTTGATAATTCTTCACTCTCCGACTGGACTTTAACTGGCAGCAATTTTCAGAGGTGCTGGCACAACAATTCTTACAGTAGAAATTAAAATTCCACTTTGAAACAAAACTGCATCATGAAATCAAATACGCAGCAGAACGGAGTCACTGACAAATTAAGCTATGATCTGACCTACGTCACAGTGAGACGTGCTCCTTTTATACCTGTTGAAAGAGGCCATCGCATGACCTCTCACTGGTGGGAAAATTACATCACTCCACCATCACAAGACCATTACATCATGCCCAGCAGAGACTCAATAACATCATGGTCATGTGACAGTCACAAGACACCCACGGGTACGTATCAGGGGATGTTGTCCGTCAGGGGTAGTAAGTGAACAGACTGAGCAAGAGTTCAAGTCCAGATCCATGTGCTCCATGCTCAATCATCGGGGATCCTAGAAGTCGTGTCAGAGGCATGCTGGAGACCATCAGCCCTAGGTCAGGGATTCAGCCTGGGTTGGATATTTGAAATAATTGCTTTAACTTTCCTAATGAAGGTGTGTATAATTTTAAATTGTCCATGTATAGAAAGTGTATCAAGTTATAATTTGTTTGGTTATATTTAATCTGATGTCCAATTTTTGTCTAATTCAGTAAATTAGAGTCCAGCTTTCATGCCAGACAGAGCCATAGTGGGCTTAAAGTGTCACCCTGGAGAATGCCTTGGTTTATTTTGATAGCAGTGGTTGTTCTTTTTTAGTTGTTTATAAAAAAATTTTAAATTGAATTTTCAAATGGTTACAGAAGGAAAAAAAATTATCAACCCTTCCCCCCTCCCCTTAACCCCTCCCCCCTAACATATCCCTGTAGAAAGAGAAAAAAAAGAGGAAAAAAAGAAAGAAAGAAAGAAAGAAAGAGTGCCTGGGTATCGGAAGATCTCCACATGCTCCATAGAGTTCATAATAGCTTTAGTATATATATTTATTTATTTCCCCAAATAACCAATTATTTCATCTTCAGATCACCTATATATTTAATCCTATCTTTTGTAAATAAGAGCGTCAAGTTTTCAGAAATATTTCGTTATTATCTCTTAAATTATAATTTTTTCAAATAGAATGCAGCTAAAAGCTATATCTATTTTCATTTTCTTAATGTATGTTAAAATTCTTTTTCTTTTCACTGGTCCATTAAACCCATTAACATTAAAGCTTAAAAAATTCAGTAAATTAGTCATTATTTTTAACAGCATTACTCCAGTCTATAGTAATACCTAACTTCTCAACTTTCGTAGTACCTTAGGGAATCTTTTTAAAATTCTCCATGTTGCTATGTGTCTCCCCCCGATTGCCCAGGCAAAGTAAGAAAGATTAAAGAAAAATAGATTATAAAGAAAAACGATAACAAAATGCCCCCCTACTAATGTTGTGAATAAAGAAAAAAACACAACATTTCCCCCCCTCCGTTGTGCGGGTCATGGCAACTGCCATGATTACACACGTGAATCCCGTAGCAATTGATCCGAAGTTCCCCCAGCTCCCCCGTAACTTAAAAAAGTATATATAAGAGAAGAAAAAATATCACTACTCTTGATTAATATTTCTCAAATTTTTACCTTTCTCCCCCATATCATATAATTAAGAATATATTTAAATATTCTTCTGTCCTTAAACATCCATCAGCTCCATTCACTGTCCCTGTCTTCATCTTTAATCCATTTCACTTTTAAATCTTTGGCTGTGGTTAGTGAATATTCGGGAGTTCTTGTGCAAATTCTTCTGCATCCTGATAATCAGTAAAAGATCTTCTTTTTCCATCATCCAAAAAAATTATCAGGGTTGCCGGGTGGCGCAATATAAATTTATAACCCTTTTCCCATATAACTTTTCTCTGGGTTAAATTCCATCTTTCTCTTCAAAAGGTCATAACTTATATAAGAATAGAAAAGAACTGTTTTCCCTTCTATCATCAATGGCCTGTTTCTTTCTGGTGCATTCGGCAGCCCCCTTCAGGATCTTTTCTTTATCTTAAGCATTTTATCAAGATTGATCATGGGTTTTGATCAACTTAAGGTCTTGATCAAGGCCTCTTGAGCTCTTTCTTGAGCCCTTTCAATTTTAATTAACTGGGTTCCTTCTTCCATTTCCAAAATTTCCGGAATCCATTTTTGAAGAAAATTTATTGGATCCTCTCCCTCTATACCTTCTTTAAGTCCAACAATCTTAATATTATTTTGTCTGTTAAAATTTTCAAGTACATCCACTTTTTCCAACAACAGTTTTCTTTCTGATGTCCAGGCAGAAATATTGTCTTCCATTTTATTCACTCTATCAATGGTGTCTCCCGTTATTTCTTCCAAGTTTTTAATTTTCTTGTCCATTTTGTCCTGTCTTTTCATCATTTTATCAAACATAATCTTCATATTTTTAATATCTTTTTTATTACTTTTAATGCTTTTAATTCATGCATTATTGGCACCAAAGATTTTTTTATGTCTCCAATATCACTTCCAACCTCTTCCTGTTGCTCTTCTTTGTTTGTCTCTTCTTCTTCGTCTGATTTATCCAGAGAATCTAATTCCACCTCATATTCACTTTCACTTTCAGTTCCGATCATAGCTGGGATTTGTAGCTTGGGTTGCTCGTGTTTGCGCATGCCCCTTCCTTCACGCATGCGCAATTACTGTTGCTCTTTTTTTGGAAACGGTTGATGTTGCCGCAGCTTCCTGTTCTGTATTGCCGGAGGTAAAATGCACTTGAGCCTGAGGCTCTTTCATGGCAGCCGGCCTTGATTCTTTACCAACTTGTGTTGTCTTCAAAGTAGTAGTTTTCTTCTGCTTCTGTTTAGGAGACATATCTTAAGACAATCCTGAGTAGTTTATAAGTAATTTTTAAAAAGTATTTACTAACTTTTCTTCACTTAAACATTATTTTACTGTTTTTTTACGGGAGAGCTGGATTTCCACGTCTCGATCCTATGTCATCATGTGACGTCCCCAGTAAGGTTATTCTTTGCAGAGAAAGATTGCGGAGGCCAAAGTTCAGGTTGGCTGAGGTTGTCTGTCGGTGGAAGAGCTCAGAAAGGCTGAAATGGAGATCGCTGGTTTTTACCAAAGCAGGAGTTTTCCAGATGAATTCTTAAGTTTGCAAAGGGGAGAAAGCATGAAAAGGAATAGCCATATTTTCAAGTTCATTCAGTAATTGAAGATGGTGTCTTGAGAGCTGGGAGGCGGCTTAGTAGGGCAGCTATACCTGAAGAGTCAAACATCCTGTTATACTGGCTAAGGGCTTTCATATCTCAGACATCATTCTGAGGCACATGCATTGAGAGGTGGGACATGGTGGCCATAACCAAGTTATCCTGCTTGTGCCATGAAATACTGGATTCGTGGCGCTGCTACAGCTGTAAGAACAATCCTGTCTTAGTGTGCTGTTTGTTGACAGTTGCATGGAGCTCCAGGATGGGACAGGTTCTCTCCAGGTGACCCTCTGTTTACACATGTAGGAGTTGACTACTCTGGACCTTTGGAGGTGAAGAGTAGAAAGAGTACAATGAGGAGGTATGACCTGTCCAGCCATACAAGCTGTCCACATTGAAGTGCCAACTTCTGCAGACGCATATTCCTTTATGCTTTATAGCAAGATGAGGACAAGTTTGTGAAAGATGCTCTGATAATGCAACAAACTTTTTTGGAGCTGAATGTGAGTAGAGAGAAACTACTGAGAAGTGGAATCATTCACAGATCAGCAATGTCCTTCTTCAAGAAGGATGCAAGTGGATTTTTAACACCTTGCCCCCTCCACCCAGCTGGTTCACATCATGGAGGAACATGGGAGAGATTGATCAGTTCTGTGTGAAAGGTCCTCAATTCCACCATGAAAGTACAGATTCTTGGCGAAGTGGGTTTCCACACAGTCCTTTGTGAAGCAAAGTCTATTATCAGTGGTCATCAAATTACTAACACATCATCTGATCCCAATGATTTAGAAGAATTTACACTCAACCATCTGTTGCTTCTGAAGACCTCACCATTGTTACCACCAGGAGAGTTTCAAAAGGAAGACATTTATGCTCATCGCAGATGGAAGCAAGACCAATACATGTTAAAATTGTTTTGGAAATGGTGGGTCAAGGTGCATTTACCAGTTACAGGAACATCAGAAAGGTATAAAATGCAATTTCCTCCCAGGAGACATTGTGCTTGTAGTTGACGATACATGCCTCAAAACTTATGGATTATGGGAAGAGTCATTCAAAGTTTTCCAGTCAGAAGAGGACTTGTGCGGCAGGTGAACATTAAAACCAAGACCAGATGTCTGGATAGACCTATGACCAAGATTTGGCTTCTACAGGAGGCAGAGATTTGAGGAGCTACAGATCTGGAAGCTTCATGACTTTAACTTAACAGGGAGTGGTGCTAAAGATTACTCTGTACCAGGCTAAATGCTGGTAGCCTCTAGCCTAGATGACTGTTGCATGACAGCTGGAAGAAGAAAGAAGAAGGAGGACATTTGTATAAATGGTAAGATGTTTGTCCTTGAAGATTTCATGTCTCCTATGTTAGTGGTATGCAGTTGTAATTATGACAGTGTAATAATGAGGGGCTGAGATGTAGGAGCTATCTATCTATTTTCTGTCTGTTTTGTATTTTGTGGTGTGTTTATTATGGTAATCTGTCCTGTGGTTTGGGCCTTAGTAGAAGCGAATGAGTATAATTATAGATTTATGCTTTAGTTTAGTCTAGTCTAGAGGAGAGGGTTGAGCCACAGAGAATAATTTTTTGTTGACCGCTTGATTGTACTGCCAACTTCATTATTTTGCTAATACAATATCACTAAGTAGAAGGCTAATTGGAATGCTAGTTGTGCTAATTACATTACTGTACTGCTCAATCTGCTAATTAGACCATTATATCGCTAATTTAGTTTCATTAGTTTTTTATCGCTACAAGATTGTTCACCCTTACTAGTTCTGTAACAAAGGGTTGAACATACAGTGTATTTGTTTTATATGGAGCTTCGTCATTTGGAAGCATGTCATGCAATGTTGGTTACCCTGGGCTTTGTCTCTCAGAGGTTTTGGTTTGTTTTCATGTAACTGCTACAATACCATGGGATGTCCTAATTGCTTACTGTCCCTGATTCATGTTCAATCTACCCACACCCATCTCAACACCAACACCTTTCAATTGCTGACCATGCTGGCCTTCCCCTACCCTTCTCAGCCACAGGGCCAGACTCTGTGCCAGAGAGGTGTGGCCACTGTTGCTTTCCCCAGGTAGGCCATCCCCCCCCCAACAGTACTCAAACAGGTGTACTTAAGGGGGACACCCACAGGGGTACTCTCTAGTTTCTGACTCTTACCCTTCCCTGTCCCACTTACCTGTCTCCCCAGACCCTGGTGTGACTACTTGCCTATAGCTCCTCTCTATCACCTCCTCACTCTCCCTGACCAGACGAAACTCATTGAGCTGCATTTCCTGTTCCCTAATGTGGTCCTTAAGGAGCTGCAGCTTGATGCACCTGGCGCAGGTGTGGCTATCCGGGAGGCTGGGAGTCTCCTGGACTTCCCACATCTGACACCCAGTACAGAACACCGGCCTCACAGACATACTTCCTGTTTCTATTCTTCAAAGATAACCTACCTGGCCTTGAACCGTTGTCCCCTGACGCCTGCTCTGTAAATTTGTCTCCTTTTAAACACTTAGCGCTGGTCTAACTCACTGACGTCCATGAGCTTGCGCAGTCGTCCCTTGATCAAATTCCATGTTCTTGGTCTTGTTTAATAATCTCTTGTTTTGCACCTTTTCCACAAAGTTCAAAAATGCCTCATCTGCATCTTCTAATCTACACTTGTCTACACCTCTTGCTGCCTCTGGAAAGCAGCCAACATAAGCAAAAACCCAACCTACTCTGGACATTTAATGCCCTTAATTACCCAAAAATGCAAAAATCCATCTAAATGAATCTTGTCTATATATTAGTAGGATAGCATTTACAGCTACTCTTAGCAGAGAACTTCACATATTCTCTACTCTACGGGAAAAGCAGATCCTCTTCATCTCCATCCTAAATCTACTCCCTCAAATCTATGCCCTTAGTTCTAGTCTTGCCTAACAGTGGAAACAACTTCACGGTCTCTATCTTATTTATCTCTTTCACTGTTTTGTATGTTTCTATAAGATCTCCTCTCATGCTTCTGAATTCCAGAAGGTATGGTCTCAGGCAACACAATCTTCCCTCGTAAGCTGACCCTCTCATCAGCTGAATGTACCTGGTGAACCTTCTATTCACTACTCCAAAGACAGCATAACTTTGCTGAAGTAAGGAGCAGGCTTCCACCCATCAGTGACTGCCAACCTTTGAAACGCCTATCTATCCCAACTCCCTGCCTTCTGCTAGTTAACCAACTTATATCTACCCTATATCTATCTAATATCTATCAACTTATCCATGCTAATACATTACCCCCAACACCATGCATGCTCATCTTATACATTAATTCTTCTATGTGGCACATTAATGAATGCCTTCTGGAAATCCAAGTATACACCCTCCACTTGTTCTGATCTTTCCACTGCACTCGTTATTACTCAAAGGGCTCCTGTAAATTAATCAAACAGAAATGATCATTCTGACAGTAACACATGCAAGACAAGTTTTGACTGTACATGTGACAACAATAAACCAATTTTACAATTCATTAAATTTACCAGTATAACAGATTTCTTCTGAAAGTTCACAAAAATACCTTGTCTGCTGCTCCTTACCTACACTTGTTTACACCTCTTGCTGCCTCAGAACATCAGCCAATATTGGCAAACACCCCACACACCCCAATATTCTCTCTTCTCTGTCCCCATTGGGCAGAAGACACAGAAGTCTGGAAACATGCATTACCAGACTCAAGGACAACTTCTGTCCTGCTATTATAATATTACCGAAGTCTCATTTTAGATAAGATGGACTCTTGACCACACAATGTACCTTGTCATGGGCTTCCAGCTTATTGTCTGTCTGCACAGGACTTCCTCTTTATTCTGCATTCTGAATTTGCTTTCTCTCTGTACTACCTCACTGCATTGATATGATAAATGGTCTGTATGGATAGCATGTAAAACCAAACTTTGTCACTGTCCCTTGGTCCATGTGACGATAATAAATCAATTTACCAATTTCTTACCTATGCTGCTGCCTACATGCTGAATATCGATTCCCCACATGTGATTTTCCCCTCATAGGCTCTACCCAATCTTACTGTAATTTTCTAAGTGACCCGTTGCCAGTTTCTTAGTAAAAAGTTCTAGAAAACCCTTTCATTGGTGCCTTGCTAAGTGGTTTAGGAGGTATTTATTTGGCCATGGATTTGAAAGGCTTGCTGAATGCTGCAAAGTGAAAAGGTGTGGCACTGTATCAAAGGTCTTTCTGCAGAAGACTATCGGGCAATACTGACCTGTTAGCGGACAAAAGTGTTGGCTCATAGCTGGTGCTATGAAGATTAAAAGAGATGCATGTGTGAATCTGGTAAGTCCTTGGTTCACTGAGATGGTTAGGAGGGGTGCTGTTTCTGAATTTGTTCCACATTATTGGACAAAACCACAGGATTCACTAAAACATATATCTGGCAGAGTAACAGGCTGCCTCATATACATACATTGCAGAGAGAGAGGACCTCCAGCACCCAGGGCATGTCCTTTTCTCATTGTTACCATCAGGGAGGAGGTACAGAAGCCTGAAGGCACACACTCAGCAATTCAGGAACAGCTTCTTCCCCTCTGTCATCCGATTCCTGAATGAAAATTGAACCCATGAACACTACTTTTTTAATGTATATTATGTCTGCTTTTTGTGCGATTTTTAATCTATACTGTAGTATACTATAGTTGATTTACCTATTTATTTATTTATTGTTATTACTTTTTCTTCTTCTATATTATGTATTGCATTGAACTGTTGCTGCTAAGTTAACAACTTCATGACACATGCTGGCGATAATAAACCTGATTCTGAAAAAACTCCCCATTAGATGACACCTATCACACAACCTTGGGATATCCCAAATTAGTGTCAAAGTGGAGCAGATAGCATTTCTGGTGCCTCAGTTCCAGAAACATGGGTTTAATCCTGACCTTCGGAGATGTCTGTGAAAGGTCTATAAATAACATTTTTGCTACACTCTAGTTCAGGCAGAGAACCCCAAAGACTTACCACCCATTGCAAGAAGAACTTTCTGTCACCTCAGTGTTAAATGGCATTCCCCTTAATCTGGGATGTTGAGCCCTGGTCCTAGATTCCTCTGCTAGGAACTCCTCTCAAATTTGCACTTTCTCTCTGTGGCAAGGTTAATTTCCTCTGTATGCTCCAGCTTCTTCCCATATCCTAAAAACATGCACGTCGGTAGGTTAAATAGCTACTGTAAATTGACCCTTGTGTGTAGCTGAATGATAGCATGGGGGGGGGGGGGGGTGTGGTTTGGATGAAACTGTGGTGGAAATAAGATTAATGTCGGGTCAGTGAAAATGGATGGTTGATGGTCTACACTGACTCAATGGGTTGAATGGTCTGTTTCTACACTATATATCTCTATAACTAGGTTCAGCTCAAGAAATAGTTTTATTTTCACATTGTAGTCATTATTGCAATACAGTCAATGCAATAGCTAATGTAATCAGGAAAGTGTGAGGAAAAAAGCCTCGGAAATGATCGATAATATATTTCAATTTGACAACTGAATATGCTGGAAATATTCAGCAGGTCAGGCAGCATACGTGGGAAGAGAACAGGTGTTACAGAGCAAAGACCCTTGGTCAGAACATGAAAGAGAAAACAGGTTGGTTTTAAGTTGTGGAATATTTCTGGAGAGATGGAAAGGATAAAAAAATATTTCTGATATTTCCAACATACTTTTAAAGTTCAAAGTACAAAGTACGTTTATTATCAAAGTATGCATACATTATACAACCTTGAGATTTCTCTCCTAACAGGCAGCCACGAAATGAAGAACCCATTAAAAAAGAAAACCATCAAACGCCCAATGTGCAGAGAGAGAAAAGAAACAAATAATGCCGGCAATAAACGCAAGCAAATGGTGTTCTGAACTGAAGTCCACAAAGAGGGTTTATCTTAGTTCAGTGCAGGGCCGAGCAGAGAGCTGAACCAGTGTGACCCTTGCCTTGGGCCCCGACACCCTGACCTATTCAATCTGCTCTAGTGCTTAAATTGCCATCCAAACACTGGGCTCAATTGCCTCGATATGCAGTGGGGCTGGGACCCTGCCACCTCGATTCGGCCTTTCCGATTAAGTATTGGAGGTCACCTGTTAGTGGGGGCAATAAGGGGGTGAAATAAACAATGGAGTAAAGTTATGGGATGGGGTAGCTGGAGAAGTAAAGAAGATTAAGAGAAAAGGATCATAGTGTGGTTGGCCTTTTCTGCTATGTGTCACCGCTCTGGATACTGACTCACTTTCTGTCTTCATTGGCATGGTCTGACTACAACTAAGCATTTTGCAGCTTTTAATATTCCTTTGTCTGTGTTCTCACTCTCCAACTCCTTTCATCTCATTCCATTTCTATCTCTGTCTATCTGCTCCTTTTAACCCATTGTCCATAAGACCTCTACAACTTTATCCCAATACCAATCCTTGACTCGCCTTTCCAGAGATTGTTCCTTTGTCCTATCTGTTCCTCACCCATTGCCTCTGCAGTTTAAAACCAATATGCTTACTCTCCTTCGCAGTCATGACTGAGGTTTTTCTGCCATAACTCCAATTTTTTCCCCCAAAAAATACTGCCTGATCTATGGAGTACTTCCAGCACTTTCTGTTTTTGTTTCAGGTTGCCAGCATCTGCAGTGGTTTTTTTTTTTTCGTTTTCCTTTTCGTGTTTCAGTTGGTGTTGGTTGAGGAGTGATGGTTAAATCTCAATCTCAAGAGATTTCTGACAACCAACAATGAAATGTTACCTAGAGGGCACATTCCCAACACATCAGCATAGACTTTGAGTTCAGGTCCTTGGGGTGGAATCTGAACTCACAACTCAGAAGCTGGGCAGTGGGGTGGGTGGGGGGTACTTGTGAACCATAGCTTACAGTTTGTGATTCAGTCCAATCACCTTCCCCATTGATTGCCACTCTACAAGCTCACAAGTCCAACGATTCAAAATTTTAGGCAGCCTTTTAAATATACGTATTGACTTTCTTTGCACCTGGGGAGTGAATCGGCCCAGTAAGACATCAGTGTAAATTAATTCCAACAAAGGAAAACAGCTGACTGTCAGGAAAATAAGCATTTATGTGAGAGTGGGTGTGTGTGGTGCTCCAGCCACAGGAGGTAAAGCTGGGCTTACACTTAGAAAGCGAGCGGCTAAGGTAATAACACGTGGGAATGATCTTAGCTTCGGTAGGAATCTGCACGCCATTCTCTGCAGATTGTTTTAATGAGTCCAGATGGAGACTTGTTCAGAGCTGAGAACAGTGGAGCTTTGAGTGCTCAGCACTGCATTGAAATGATTACATTTTGGCATATTGTGTTGACCCAACTCAAATCCATGGCCTTGTCAAACACTGGGGATGATTAAAGTATGCATACAACTTGACAAGCTGTCACTCAGGCTCTCTGTGCCCACTCAAAACTGTGCTCCAGCCAATGTATGCAATCCCGTGCGAATGAGGGGGGCTCATTCCAAACATTTCAGATCCTAAGATGGCTTGACAAGGTAGGTGTTTTCACTAATGGAAGATTCCGAATCAAGGGACCTGTCAATTAAACTGAGGAACGTTGAAGTTCTTCTCTCATTGGGTAGTGAATCTCTAGAATTCTCTGCCCCTGAGCATGGTGGAAGCCAGATCATTTAATGTGGAGGCAAAAAACATTTCCGAATGATTGAGGAACTGAGGGCTTTACGGGGAATTGGCACTGAAGAGGAGTTGAGGCCAGTGTAGATCATACTGAACGACGGAGCCAGGTTGAGGGGCTTGGGTGGCTTACTCCTGCTCCTGTTTTCTTGTGTGCCGCACCAGGGCCCATTGCTGATGTACCTGGAACTAAAGTGCAAAGTATTACTACAGTGTTCCTTAAAGAGAAGGATGAGACAGGTCTTGACCTCTATTCTTAAACATGAGGAAGTCTGCAGATGCTGAAGATCCAAAGCAACACACATAAAGCACCGGGGGAACTTGACCTGCTGACTTCCTCCTCCCATCCTTGTTGAGTCCCAACACAATGAAAAGCTTAGATCATGTCCGACTTAGTACCCTGTACACTCTGGATAGAATGTATCTCCGCTGTCAGCCTTGGTGCTGAGTTGGTAAGGAGTAGATGACATCAGATAATGATACCAGGGATCAATCATAATTATAGAGCAGGTTTTCATTAAAACTAGAAACCCAGATTTTGTCATCTAAGATGTTTAAAGTTATGAAATGGGATCCAGGGAATCTGAAGAAGGACTCTGGAGATCTGTGGAGTTGTGCTGGACCGATGGAGATGGTGCAGTGTATGAAGTGTTGAAACAAAACCTCTGTTGGCCTCTTGAGTGAATGTAGAAGATTCACTGACATTCCTTCATGAAGAATAGGTGTGCTTTCCCAGTGCTTTGGCTGATATTATACTCAAAAGAACACCACCAAAGATCAGCTTTTGGCCATTTTCACACTGCTGCTCGAGACACCTCAGTATGCACATACAGGCTGCTGTACACATTACATGGCCTGAATGAACTCCAATGGTACTTAAGGGTTTTTGGGATGCAGGGGGTTCCTGCTACTGAGATTGGCAACAGCCAAGAAAAGGCCTGACAAGGCAAATCGATATTATTGTGGTTCACTGATATCCACACAGTGAAGACAACCTATCCCCTTTATCCAGGCCATGTCTAGTCCCATGGCATACCTTGGACACTAGGTGTGCCTGAAAATGACACGTCAACTTCTCAGACAGTTCTGAGTAAGGTGTAAGGATATGGGCTTGCCAATACCATCCATTTCCTGGTCACAAGCTGGGATAGAAAGATCTCTCCTCTTGTGCCAGCTATTGCTTCAAATCAGGCATACAGAGAGAGAGAGGAAGCACATGACTGGTTCTGCTGAGAGGGAGATGTTCACAGAAAGGAAAGACAAAGAATGTTCTCTGAGAATCTGGGGAGGTGATCTTCATGTATTTCCATAAAGGACACTAATTTGTTGTCGGGGTGAAGTTGAAGATGAAGTAATTCATTGTTTTCAGTGATGAGAACGATACCAGCCTGTGGAAGATGCTGTGGGTCTCCTTCCAGCCACACTGTGTCACGACTTTTCTTGATGACTCGTTTATATTGATGCCCTCTAGTTACATTTTATTTTATTTTCTCAAATGGAAACGTCCCCGTTCTATCCACTCTAACAAAACCCTCCATCATTTTAAAGGTCATTATTAGGTCGTCCTTATGCTTTCCTTTCTCAAGCGAGAAGGACCCAGTCTAGTCACCTGTTCCTGATGTTCATACTTTTGTATTTGTGGATCATCCTTGTACACGGTATCGTCTCTACACACTCATCAGGGTCTCCAAATCTCTTTGATGAAACGATGTATGCTTTACTCTGAACGTGATCCCATCAGGATTCTGCACAGGATAACTCCTACTTTCCACATGTCCCTCTGAGTAATGTCTAATGTTAGTTTGCAGTTTTGAAGCTTTGCTAACCATAAAGCAACTTGAAGTGATCTGTATGTTTTCACATCACCTGGACTGATACCTTCCAGGTAATAAACTGCTTTGCCCTGGATAGTAATGGAGTGAAAGAGGCACACAGTACAGAATCAGGCCATTCGGCCCATCTTGTCCATGTCAGCCACAGGATCTTTCTACAGTATATTAATTCCTTTTACAAGCATTTCAAAAGTTCAAAGTACATTTATTATCTAAGTATGTGTACATTATACAACCTTGAAATTTGTCTCTTACAGGCAGCCACAAAACAAAGACATCCAAAAGAACCTATTTTTAAAAAAACCATCAAACACCCACTGGGAAGAGAGAAAAACAAATTGTGTGAACAATAAGTGTAAGCAAATAGGATTCAGAACAAAAGTGAGTCCTTAAGCATGAAGCCCAGAGCAGCCGGAGCAGGCCGGAGCCTCAGTGTAGAGCTGAATAAACATTGCAGACCCCTCAGACACAGAGCCTGGAGTAGGCCGGAGCCTCAGTGTAGAGCTGAATAAACGTTGCAGACCCCTCAGACACAGAGCTTGGAGTAGGCCGGAGCCTCAGTGTAGAGCTGAATAAACTTTGCAGAGTCCGGAGCCTCAGTGTAGAGCTGAATAAACGTTGCAGACCCCTCAGACACAGAGCCTGGAGCAGGCCGGAGCCTCGGTGTAGAGCTGAATAAACGTTGCAGAGCCCTCAGACGCAGAGCCTGGAGCAGGCCGGAGCCTCAGTGTAGAGCTGAATAAATGTTGCAGAGCCCTCAGACGCAGAGCCTGGAGCAGGCCGGAGCCTCAGTGTCAGTTCAGTGCGGAGCCATAACCTACTGTGCTTTGTTGATTCAAATGCTTGTCCAGATGCCTCTTATACGTTATGAGAGAACCTGCCTCTACCGACTTCTCAGGCAGTTCAAACGTTGTCCAGTGAAAGGCCTTCCCAGTGCTCAGCACCTTGAGCTATACTCTTCCAGGTAAGTCAGACTGGTGACCCAATCAGCAGCAGGAGCAGTGCAAAGGGGAGGTTACTCGCAGTTTGGCAGTGCTTGTGTAAAAGGAGAGCTTCGCGTGCACTTGGTGTCATTCTGGCATTCGATCATCGGTGGGAGCAGCACGGAGGAGACAAATGGAGTGGTCATTGTTGAGAGTGGGCCAGTGGTGAGGGTGGGAGTGTCAGGCTTCAGTGCAAAGGAGGCTTCGGCTCGGAAGAGGCGTTGGCTCCTCGTAAGTTTCTGTGAAGGTTGATCTCTTTTCTTACTGTGTCAAGGGTACTTGGTGTAGTTTAAATGGCCATTGTGTGTTCTTCATGCCAGATGTTGGAGTCCTGGGAGGCCCAGAGTCTCCCAGGGAACTACACCTGTGGGGTGCATCCAGCTGCAGCTCTTTGAAGACCATGTTAGGGATCTGGAGCAGCAGCTGGAAGACTTTTGGCTTGTACAGGAGAGTGAGGAGGTAATCAATCAGAGTTATAGGGAAGTAGTCACCCTGAAGTTGCAGGAGCTGAGAGGCTGGGTGAAGAAGAAATGGAAAGCTGAATAGGCAGATAGCGCAGAGCACCCCCGCGCCATTCCCATCAATAATAAGTAAACGGCTTTGGAAACTGTTGTGGGGGGTGTGACCGAGCTGGCACCGAGCATGGGTCTGTGGTGCACAAGGGAAGGAGGGAGAAGAGGGAAGCAGTAGTGATAGTGGACTCAATAGTCAGAGGAATAGACAGGAGACTGAGGATATGAATGGGATACCCAGAAGGTATGTTGCCTCCCAGATGCCAGGGTCAGGAACGCCTCAGACTGCATCCACAGCATTTTGGAGTGGGAGAGAGAGAGAGAGTAGCCGGATCCGGATGTCTTGGTCCATATTTGTGCCAATGACATGGGAAGGAAAAGCAAAGAGGACCTGAAGAGAGAATTTAGAGAGCTAGGTAGAAAGCTGAGAAGCAGGGCCTCCAGAATAGTAATTTCTGGGTTGCGACCTGTGCCACATGCTATTGAGGGTAGAAACAGGATGATTTAGCAGATAAATGTGCGGCTGAGAAGCTAATGCAGGGGGCAGAGCTTCAGGTTCCAGGATCACTGGGATCTCTCCTGGGGGAGGTATGACCTGTTCAAAAGTGACGGGTTGCACTTGAAACCAAGGGGGACCAGGTTTGTTAGAGACATTGGGGAGGGTTTAAACTAATTTGGCAGGGGCTGGGAACCAGAGAGAAGGGACTCAGGATAGAATGGATGGTAAAAATCAAAGACAATATGCAGTCAGACTGTCAGGAAGGGCAGGACAAAACTGCAGTCAGCAAGGTGAGTATCAGTGCATTAGGGATGCAGAATCAAAAACAGTAGCAAATACAGTACTCAAGGTTTTATATTTCAATGCACAGAGTATAAGAAATAAGGTGGATGATCTTGTTGAATTTTTACAGATTGTCAGATTACAGATGATGTTGTGGCCAGTACTGAATCATGGCTGAAGGATGGTTGTAGATGGGAGCTGAACGTCCAAGGTTACACATTGCATCGGAGGGATAGGAAGGTAGGCAGAGGGGATGAGGAGTGGCATCAAATCATTAGAAAGATGTGACATGCTGGTGGGTATGACAGCAGAACAGCAATGGTGTGAATTTCTGGGAAAAATGAGGAGGGTTCAGAATAGATTTATTCCAAAAACAAAGAAATACTCATATGGCAAAATGACAAGGGAAGTCAAAACTAATGTAAAAACAAAAGAGCAAAACAACAAAGCAAAAATTAGTGGGAAGATAGAGGATTGGGAAGCTTTTAAAAACCTACAGAGAGCAACTAAAAGAATCATTAGAAGGGCAAAGATGAAATATGAAAGCAAGCTGGCAAATAATATCAAGGTGGATAGAAAAAGCTTTTTCAAGTATGTAAAGAAAGAGGTGAGAGTGGATATAGGACTGCAAAAAATGAGGCCGGAGAAATAATAACAGGGAACAAGGAGATAGCAGATGAACTAAAGGAGTATTTTGCATCAGCCCTCACTGTGGAAGACACTAGCAGTGTGCCAGATGTTGAAAGGTATGAAGGAAGAGAAGTGGGTGCAATTATTATTACAAGGGAGAAGGTGCTCAAAAAGCTGAAATACCTAAGGGTACATAAGTCGCCCGGACCAGATGAACTGCACCCTGGAGTGCTGAAAGAGGTAGCTTTAGAGACTGTGGTGGCATTAGAAATGATCTTTCAAAAATCATTGGACTCTGGCACGGACTAGAAAATTGCAAATGTCACTCCACTCTTTAAGAAAGGAGGAAGGCAGCAGAAAGGAAATTATAGACCAGTTAGCCTGACCTCAGACGTTGGGAAGATGTTGGAGTCAATTGTTGATGAGGTGATGGAGTACTTGGTGATGCAGGACAAGATAGTACAAAGTCGGCATGGTTTCCTTCAGGGAAAATCCTGCCTGGCGAACCTGTTGGAATTCTTTGAGGAGATTACAAATGGGATAGATAAAGGGGATGCAGAGGATGTTGTATATTTGGACTTTCAGAAGGCCTTTGACAAGCGGCTACACATGAGGCTGTTTACCAATTAAGAGCCTGTGTAATTACAGAAAAGTTGCTGGCACAGTTAGAGCATTGGCTGATTGGTAGGAGGCAGCGAGGATCATTTTCTGATTGGCTGCCAGTGACTAGTGGTGTTCTGCATGGGTCGGTGTTGAGTCCGCTTCTTTTTATGCTGTATATAAATGATTAGATGATGGAGTAGATGGCTTTGACCAAGTTTGCAGATGATATGAAGATTGGTGGAGAGGCAGGTAGTATTGAGGAAAAAGGAAGGCTGCAGAAGGGCTTAGACAGATTAGCAGAATGGGCAAGAAAGTGGCAAATGAAACACAACTTTGGAAAATGCATTGTAGTAGAAATAAATGTACAAACTATTTTCTAAACAGGGAGAAAATCCAAAAATCTGAGATGCAAAGGGACTTGGGAGTCCTTATGCAGAACAACCTAAAGGTTAATTTGCAGGTTGAGTCAGTGGTGCAGAAGGCGTGCAATGTTAACATTAATTTCAAAAGATCTAGACTACAAGAGCAGGGATGTAATGTTGAGGCTTTATAAAGCACTGGTGAGGCCTCACCTTGAGTATTGTGAACAGTTTTGGGCCCCTTATCTAAGAAAAGATACGCTGGCATTGGAGAGGGTTCAGAGGAAGTTCACAAGGATGATTCCTTGAATGAAAGGGTTATCATACAAGGAAAGTTTGATGGATCTGGGTTTGTACTCATTGGAATTTAAAAGGATGAGGGGAAGGTCTCAGTGAAACTTTAGAATGTTGAAAAGCCTAGACAGAGTAGATGTGGAAAGGATGTTTCCCATGGTGGGGGAGTCTAGGACAAGAGGGCACAGCCAGAGGATAGAGGAGTGTCCATTTAAAACAGATATGCAGAGAAATTTGTGGAATTTGTTACCATAGGTAGCTGTAGAGGCCAGGTCATTGGGTGTATTTGAAGTGAAGATTGATACGTTCTTGATTGGCCACAGCATCAAAGGTTACAGGGTCGAGGAATAGGCCTGAAGAGGGAAGAAAGGAATCAGCCATGATTGAATGGCAGAGCAGACTCGATGAGCCAAATAGCCTAAATCTGCTCCTATGTCTTATGATCTTATGGTCTATTGGGAGAGCATTCTAGCACGCTCCTGATTTGTTGTTTGATGATGGTTTTATACAGTAAACTTTCAGCTTTGAGGTCCAAGACATAACCCCTGCATGCATTTCCATGTGTCCTCAGTGATGTATTCACTGACTCAGAACCCAGCAAGATCCGGTCATTCCCACCTCCTGTCCACCCTTCCATTTGTTCACACCCTTGGAAAGGGTGGCCAGTTCACATCCTTGCTAAATTCCTGAGGAAACCTTGAAGTAAAGGTTAAGAGAAGCCATAGTGTACTTGTGACCTCTTTGACGTAACTTTACAAGAGTTACCTCCGTGGTCTTCTTTGTATTCAATTAATAACCATTAAAATAATAACCTTAGAAAACATTAATTTAAGGGAGACTTCTTGTGAATTTAAAAGGGCAAATGGGTTTTATGCAGATGAACAAATTGATCCGTTTAGATGTGGTGGGCCAAATTTCCATTTCTGTGCTCTACTGCCCTATGACTTTAGATGTTTAAAAGTGAAAAATCCATGAAAGCTGCTGTTTGTAGCTGTGCTGCACCAATAGAGATGGTGAAACATGTGAATTGTCGAGTGTTGTATGGAGGGAGTGAGTGAGGGCAAGGTCAGCTGAATTATATAATGGACATTGACCACTGTCCTTTAGGTGAGCAGGGACCTCAGTTTAGATCACAAGACAATAAGACCATAAAATATAGGAGCAGAACTAGGCCATTCAGCCCATTGAGTCTGCTCCAGCATTCAATTATAAGCTGATCCAATTCTTCCAGTCATCCCCATTCCCTTGTCTTCACCCTATACCCTTTGATGCCCTGGCTAATCAAGAACCTACTTATCTCTGGCTTAAATATACCCAATGACTTGGCCTCCATAGCTGCTCGTGGCAACAAATTCCACAAATTTACCACCCTTTGACTAAAGTAATTTCTCTGCATCTCAGTTCTAAATGGATGTCCTTCAATCCTGAAGTCGTGCTGGCCTAGAATCCCCTACCATGGGAAGTAACTTTGCCATATCGAATCTGTTCAGGCCTTTTAACATTTGGAATGTTTCTATGAGACCCCCCTCATTCTCCTGAACTTCAGGGAATACAGCCCAAGAGCTGTCAAGATGTTCCTCATATGGTAACCCTTTTATTCCTGGAATCATTCTCATGAATCTTTTCTGAACCCTCTCCAAGGTCCATATATCCTTTCTAAAATAAGGAGCTCAAAACTGCACACAATTCTCCAAGTGTGGTCTCATGATTGGCTTACAGAGCCTCAATATCACACCCCTGCTGGAATATTCTAGAAATGAATGCCAACATTGCATTCACCTTCTTCACAATCGACTCAACCTGAAGGTTAACCTTTAGGGCATCCTGCACAAGGACTCCCAAGTACCTTTGCATCTCTGCATTTTGAATTCTCTCCCCACCTAAATAATACTCTGCCTGTTTATTTCTTTCACCAAAGTACATGACCATACACTTTCCAACATTGTATTTCATTTGTTACTTCTTTGCCCATTCCCCTAAACTATCTAAGTCTTTCTGCAGGCTCTCTGCTTCCTCAGCACTACCCACTCTTCCTCCTATCTTTGTATCATCGACAAATTTAGCCACAAATCCATTAAACCCATACATTGACATACATCGTAAAAAGCAGCAGTTCCAACACCAACCCTGTGGAACTCCACTGGTAACCGGCAGCCAGCCAGAATAGGATCCTTTTATTCCCACTCCCTGTTTTCTGCTGACCCGCCAATGCTCCACCCATGCTAGTAACTTCTCTGTAATTCCATGTGCTCTTGTCTTGCTAAGCAGCCTCATGTGCGGCACCTTGTCAAAGGCATTCTGAAAATCCAAGTACACCACATCCACTGCATCTCCTTTGTCTACCCTGCTTGCAATTTTCTCAAAGAATTGCAGTGGGTTTGTTAGGCAGGATTTTCCTTTCAGGAAACCATGTCGGCTTTGGCCTATCTTGTCATGTGCCTACAGGTATTCCGTAATCTCATTCCTAACAATCGATTCCAACAACTTCTCAACCACTGATTTCAGGCTAACAGGTCTATAGTTTCCTTTCTGCTGCCTCCCACACTTCTTAAGTAGCAAAGTAACATTTGCAATTTTCCAGTCATCCGGTACAATACCAGAATCTATTGATTCTTGAAAGATCATCGTTAATGCCTCTGCAACCTCTCCAGCTATTTCCTTCAGAACCTGAGGCTGCATTCCATCAGGTCCAGGAGATTTATCCACCCTCAGCCCATTAAGCTTCCTGAGCACATTCTCAGTCGTAATTTTCACTGCACAAACTTCACTTCCCTGACACTCTTGAATGTCTGGTATGCTGCAGATGTCTTCCACTGTGAAGACTGAAGCAAAATACATATTCAGTTCCTCTGCCATCTCTGCATCTCTCATTACAATATCTCCAGCTTAATTTTCTATTGGTCCTACATCTACCCTCAACTCTCTTTTATCCTTTATATACTTAAATAAGCTTTTAGTATCTTCTTTGATATCAGTCACCCTCTTCCTTTCATAATTCATCTTTTCCTTCCTAATGACCTTCATAGTTTCTTTTTGGAAGTTTTTAAAAGCTTCCCAATCCTCTATCTTCTCACTAGCTTTGGCTTCTTTGTATGCCCTTTCTTTTGCTTTTACTTTGGTTCTAACTTCACTTGTCAGCCACGGTAGTGTCCTTCTTCCCTTTGAAAACTTCTTCTTATTTGGAGTACGTCTATCTTGCACCTCCCTCATTTTTCACAGAAACTCAGCCATTGCTGCTCTGCTGTCCTTCCTGCAAATGTCCCTTTCCAGTCAACTTCGGCCAGTTCCCCTCTCATGCCATTGTAATTCCCTTTGTTCCACTGAAATACCGACACATTGGATTTTATATTTCGATGTGAACTTGATCATATTGTGATCACTTTTGTTTAGGATAACAAATTCTCAACCACCATCTTACCCTGGATGACATTGCCCAAGCAATCATCTGAGAATTTATAACCTTGACATTGGAGCTTGGAGTGCCTGCATTTCCATCACTCGGTCTGTAATCGTTGCTGCTCCGGTAAACCAGCCAACAGAATCAAAGACCCCACCCACCCCATAAAGTCTCTCTTCTCCCTCCTCCCTTTGGGTAGAAGGTACAAAAGCATGCAAGCACTTACTGCCAGGCTCAACGGGATTCCCAGTATTTTTATGCGATGGAGCCTTACTATTAGCTGAGGGGTCTATGGACCCCAGACTGGAAACCCCAGAGGCTCAAGGATGGCATCTACCCCACTATTATAAGACAATTGAATGGTTCCCTAGTGCGATAAGATCGACTCTTGTTCTCACAATGTTCTTGCACCTTGTTGTCCATCTGAATGTTGTCTAAAACTGTACACTTTATTCTGGACCGCAGTGCCCTGTTGTAATGAATTGATCTGCATAAGCAAGTTAAGCTTTTCACTGTACACTGGAGCATGTGACAATAATAAGCCAGTTCCTTTTCCACTTTGGATCATGTTATGATGCACTTGTGGCCACATCCAGCCCTCTTCTCCTCTCCAAGGGGCAAGTGGACCTCAGCCTTTGCGAAGTGGCAATCGTCAGAGAGCATCTGTCAATCTCTGGGCATCATCCACACGTGTTGTGATGTCATCAGCACAACCGAGCGCCCGCGCCCACGTTGTGAGCAGAAATCGGGCTGGTGATGTGTCTGAGGGGGCTGGGTGATGCCACTGCGTCGCTGCTCCGTGCTTTGCAGCTCCCTCTGCCACTCGTGCTGCTCCAGCAAAGTGGGGTTGGGCGCAGCAGCGTGACCAGAGGCCATCAAGGCCTGTTCTCTCCTCAGTGCCAGGGCGACCTCACAGTGACGGAGGGACTCACCCCTCAGCTGTGGTGCAGCAATGACACTGCAGCGCTTCAATACAAGCAAAACAAGAACATTAAAACCACGGCAAAGATTTCTAAAAGACAGTTGTCTCCAGTTCAATATTTCCTTTTGTTTCTCCTACCAGACGGTTGGGCTGAAGGGCACACCTAGGTAGCCGAGAAACTCCTTTCTTTAAAACAATACCGTGTATGCCTCATAGGCCTGATTTTATTCTCACAAATCAATGAATCTGTTGTAAAAAAAATCACTCCCTACTTGTACATAGTTTTTTTTCCTTTTGCTTGCTTTTTCTTTCCACTCTTTTTTATAAGTGTATACCTCAGATAAATACTTTGTGGAGATTTGTGATATATATGATTATATGATATGTATGTACAATGTCTGAAATACATCTTATGGAAATGTTCGTTTGATGATGAACTTCAATAAAAAAATAAATTACAAAAAAATAAAACAATACCGTGTCCTGATGAAGGGTCTCGGCCCGAAACGTCGACAGTGCTTCTCCCTATAGATGCTGCCTGGCCTGCTGTGTTCTACCAGCATTTTGTGTGTGTTGTTGTTTGAATTTCCAGTATCTGCAGATTTCCTCATGTTTAACGTGTATCGCGGTCAGGTTACAGAGGATCATTGAGAAAGAGCCTAGGTGACTCTATTGGAAAATCATCCCATACGTGTGTGGACTCGCAGATGTTATGGGGACGTGGCACAAGGAAAACTCTAAACTTTGAAAACACTCTGCTTTGAGTGTCCTCCCCACCGCTCTGGGCCAGACTGGACCCTGCAAGACGCAGGGCAAACCAATCAGGCTGCACAGAAAGGATTAGGGATCCTGGACTCTATAGTGGTGAGAGATAATAGAATTATCTTTATTACACATGCCCAATGCTCACAACACTATACTTTAATGACTGGAGTAGTCATATAATGGTTAACCCACTCATTCTACCTGTTCTAGTTCAGCCTCACTGCACAGGAGTACAGGGGAGGTGATGCAAAGTGTGAAGACCAAAACTCGAAGGATAGAAAAGCTTGATATCACAGAGAGATTTATTGGGATGGTACCAAGGGGAGGGATTGTGTGGAGAAACTATAGGAAGTCCCCAAGTTACAACAGGGTTCTGTCACTGACATCCCAGCTGTATTTTCGGTAAACTGTAAGCGACAACCGAGTGAGGGGGTCAGGGGTCAGGATCAGTGTCCGGAAAGTGGTCAGGTACAGGAAGTGTCCGACTTTGCTCAGCTCCCCGGCCCCCCCCCCCCCTCTAGTTGCTGTGGCTTGGGGTGAAGGTGCAGTCAGGAAACCACTCCCCGTCCATTCCACTAGTCTCCCAAACTCTTATTTTGAACGTACAAGTCAACTGTAGGTCTGGTGTTTGAGCAGCATCTGAGGGAGCAAAGGAATTGTCAATGTCTTGGGTCAAAACCCAGCCGTCGATGCTGCTCATCCTGTTGAATTCTGCCAGCAGATTGTTTCCCCTCCTGTGGGTGTAGTTAGGGTGAGAGCACAGCGGTAATTCAGGAAGCAGGTCAGCCTGGTTGCACAAAGCCAGGTGACATTGGTCACAAACTCTATATTTTTTATTGATGTTCCTTCACAAAATGCAAGGACAACTCCCCTCAAAGAGCACCAGGGAATCCCTTTACTCCCACCTGAGAGGGAAGGGCCATGGCTGAGTGATGTATCCAGGCTATGGTCTCTCTAATAATTCAGTATAGACGCTAGTGCAGCAGTCACTGTCACAACTCCAGGTTTGATCCTGAACCTGGTGCTGATGGTAGTCCTGACGAAGGGTCTCGGCTCGAAACGTCGATAGTGCTTCTCCCTATAGATGCTGCCTGGCCTGCTGCGTCCCACCAGCATTTTGTGTGTGTTGCTTGAATTTCCAGCATCTGCAGATTTCCTCGTGTTTGCTGATGGTGCGGATGTACTTCCTGTGACTGTGTCCAGACTTCCCATGCCTGTGTAGGTTTTCGCAAACGAAACAAAGTGAAACCTGTACAACACGTTATTGGGCTCCAAAACCTAATCACAAAAGCGCACTAAAAACCTTTTACGTAAATATGTCATTGCATCAGACCAGCCTCTTAAAGTGAAACCACAACCCAATGTCAGTGCCTGTGAATTATGTACGTCTCTTACAATTATGTTACCCGACTCAGGCACCCAGGGTATTCACTAAAACCAGCATTGTGAGCCTGTCTGCAGCTCAGCTGACCACCCAGCTCGGGTCCAATGTTCCATGGGTGGAGAAACTGCAGGTGCCTGTGGCTCGTCCAGGGGTATGTAGACACACTCAGGGTCATGTTGTGACACCAGGGGTATGGCAGTGGAATACTCCAAACCTTGGGCAGTTTGAGGCGGTCTACCAAAACACATTGAGATTTACCCCTCTTATCTATGATCAAAGTCTCTTCTCCCCATTCCAGAACGTGGAACGGGCCATCATAAGGGATCCTAAGGGGATGTTGTTTGAGCCATGGCGGATGAAAACAAATGAGGTGGAATGTAGGTCGACAGGGACCCAGGAGTGCTGTACGCCATGATGGGAGGTAGGGATTGAATTTACTGAGGAGGTGGAACACCGGTGAGAGGCCGACCAGTCGATTGTGGCGTTAGAAATGAAATCACCTGGTACTCATAATGGCTGCCATATATCAAATCAGCTGTGGACGACAGCAGGTCCTCATTTGGAGTTGTTCGGGAGGACCCATGGGTGTCAATCTTGCCTACACCCATCAGTCAGGGAAGCCCTCAGGCCAGCCTGTAAGGAGCAGTGGCCATTGGTGATACGCTGTGGTATGATGTAGCCTGACACTGAGGTTCTGGGCCATTGCATCCCCGAGGTCTGAAATAAATTGGAGACCGCGATCAGAGGAAATATCAAATGGGGTGCCAAACCGAGCAACCCCGGTGCTGATGAACACCTGTCAATGCTAAAAGGATGACCTCTGGGCACCTGGTGGTATGGTCCAGCATGGCAAAAAGGTGTGTGAAACGATGGGAGGGGGGAGGAGGACCAATGATGTGCTCATTGACATGGTTAAACTGTCACTCAGGGACCTCAAAAGGTGCCAAAGACGCCTGAACATGACAATTAATTTTAGCCTGCAGGCACTCCACACAAGCTGATGTCCAATCACGCACTCTTTTTCCAGACAGACTTTACTGCAACCAGTTTCTGTGAGGCCTCTGCCCAGGGTACAAGAGAGCATGTATGGAGTCGAAAATAGTTTGCGAACACTACTGGGCAAGGGCAACTAGTTGAGACATCACACAGGGAAAAATAACAGCTGCCCTGAACTTAATCAACCAACTGTAGGCCTGTACGAGTGAATCTGCAGATGCTGGAAATAAATAAAAACACAAAATGCTGGCAGAACTCAGCAGGCCAGATAGCATCTATGGGAGGAGGTAGTGACAACATTTCCGGCTAAAATCCTTCATCAGGAGTGAAGTAACATGGGATGGTCGAGGGAGGAGGAATGGAGTAGAGAGCTGGTAAGTGAAAGGCTGAAGGGAAATGGGCTAGGGGGAAGGTGAAGAATTATGGGAAATAAAAGAGAAAGAAAGGTAGGGCTGGGGGGAGATCATAGTGAGCGGGGAAAAAGAGAGAGAAAGAGAACCAGACTAAAATAATAGATAGGGATGGGGTAAGGGGGGCAGGGGTATCAACGGAGGTCAGTGAGTTGGATGTGCATGCCGGCAGGCAGGAGGCTACCTAGGTGGGAGATAAGGTATTGCTCCATCGACCTGCGTGTGGCCTCATCTTGACGGTAGAGGAGGCCATGGACAGACATGTCGGAGTGGGAGTGGTCTATGGAACTGAAGTGTGCGGCCACAGGGAGATCCCGCCACTGCTGGAGGACCGAGCGCCGGTGTTCGGTGAAACAGTCTCCCAGTCTGCGGCGGGTCTCCCCAATGTATAAATGGCCACATCGGGAGCACCGGATACAATACATCACCCTGGTTGACTCGCAGGTGAAGTGGTGCCTCACCTGAAAGGACTGTCTGGGGCCTAGGATGGTGGTGAGGGAAGAAGTGTGGGGACAGGTGTAGCACTTCTTCCATTTGCAGGGATGAGTGCCTGGAGGGAGGTCAGTGGGGAGGGATGTGGGGGGGGGATGAATGGACAAGGGAGTCGCGTAGGGAGCGATCCCTGTGGAAAGCCGAGAGTGGGGGGGAGGGGAAGAAGTGTCTGGTGGTGGGATCCTGTAGGAGGTGGCGGAAGTTACGGAGGATTATACATGGACTGCTGGTTGGTAAGCCTGGACATTTGGGACAATAACTTGGTCAGTAGCCACATCAGCAGAGACAACCCAGGGCTAACGGCTGGCCACGGCATTACTTTTCCCCATGTATATCTGTCGTGAACTCGGAGTTGTAGGCCAGGTGGGCGTTGTGCGACGAACATTGTGAAATGGAGACCTTCCAGAAGAAAACAAAGTGGTGGACAGCCTTATAGACCGAGAAGCTCACGACCCAATGTGCTGTACTTCCTTTTGGGAGGGTGATGCACCATCAATAACTCACTCTGAGACGTAAAGGCGAGATATCGGCTTTTATTGACTGGAAGAAGGAACAAGCAGTGGTTGACCACCACACTACATCCTGGAGACTGAGGGCCGGGCTCAGGCCTCAATCACCTTTATACTGGGGTCTGTGGGAGGAGCCACAGGAGCAGTCAGCAGGGGGCGTGTCCAGACAGGTTCACCACAGAGGGGACGGAGCCTCTGAATGAAAAAGGAGCGCGGCTGCAACACGTCTCCGACTAGTCACTTGGACAAGGCACTGACAGCATATTCTGAGGTGCCCGTTGTAACTCTCCTGGGGAGAGAGTGTGGAAGTAGGGTCACATTAGAAAGAGCTCATTTGGTAGCATCAAATGCCCTGGTCATGTCCGCTGATGAATCAAGCACTTGCTCAGGGGTATTGCTTTTAAGTGCACTACATAGGAGGAGCATAAATGCGGCAGCTCGGGGAATGAAGCAGAGATAGAAATTCAGCGTGTATTTTGTAGTGAGGGGTGGTGGGAAATCTTTAATAATGGCTTCCTTTGATGGGAGGGGGTGTTGCACCTTCTGCGGAGTTGCAAGGGGCCAGAAAGTCAATGGTTGACAACTCAAACTGGCATTTACCCGGGTTAATAATCAACCCGTGTTGGCATAAGTGCTCAAACAGTGTGCGGAGATGTGATACATGTTTGAATTTGGATGCACTGGTGACAAGGACGTCATCCAGGTAGACAGAAAGAAAGTCGAAGTCTTTGAAAGCAGAGCCCATCAGCCGTTGGAAAGTCTGTGCTGCATGTTTCAGTCCGTATGGCATGCGCAGAAACTCAAAAAGGCCAAATGGGGTTGTCACAGCCGCTTTGGGAATGCCCTCTGGAGAAAAATGTGGTTAGCTCTGAGTTTAGAAAACAATTAACTTTCCGGCTGAACATGCCGAGAGGTCTTGAATGTGAGGGACCGGGTAATGATCAGGGGTGGTGGCCTCGTTAAGGTGCCATTAATCATCACATGGACGGCAACCACCTTTGGACTTAGGGGCCCTGTGGTAAACTATGTATACCTGTCTGGACATGCCCCTCTGCTGACTGCTCCTGTGGCTCCTCCCACAGACCCCTGTATAAAGGCGATTGGAGGCACTGCTCCTCCCTCAGTCTCCAGGATGTCGTGGTCCCTTTTGCTGCTAATAAAAGCCTATCATTCAATAGACAATAGACAGTAGGGGCAGGAGTAGGCCATTCGGTCCTTCTAGCCAGCACCGCCATTCATTGTGATCATGGCTGATCATACATAATCAGTACCCCGTTCCTGCCCTCTCCCCATAACCCTTGACCCTGCCATCTATAAGAGCTCTATCTAACTCTCTCTTGAATGCATCCAGAGACTTGGCCTCCACTGCCTTCTGGGACAGAGCATTCCACATATCCACCACACTCTGGGTGAAAAAGTTTTTCCGCATATCAGTTCTAAATGGCCTACACCTTATTCTTAAACTGTGGCCTCTAGTTCTGGACTCACCCATCAGCGGGAACATGCTTCCTGCCTCCAGTGTGTCCAATCCCTTAATAATCTTATATGTTTCAATCAGATCCCCTCTCATCCTTCTAAATTCCAGTGTATACAAGCCCAGTCGCTCCAATCTTTCAACATATGACAGTCCCGCCATTCCGGGAATTAACCTTGTGAACCTATGCTGCACTCCCTCAATAGCAAGAATGTCCTTCCTCAAATTTGGAGACTAGAACTGCACACAATACTCCAGATGGGGTCTCACCAGGGCCCTGTACAGCTGCAGAAGGACCTCTTTACTCCTATACTCAATTCCTCTTGTTATAAAAGCCAGCATGCCATTAGCTTTCTTCACTGCCTGCTGTACCTGCATGCTTCCTTTCATTGACTGATGTACAAGAACACCTAGATCTCGTTGTATTTCCCCTTTTCCTAACGACTCCATTTAGATAGTAATTCACCTCCCGTCTCCGAGAGTTATTGATGGTGCATCACATATGGAAGGGTGAAGCCCAGGGCCTGTTCCACCAGCCCAGTCTTTCCATGTTGGCAAACTCAGCTTTCACGGTTGCTAGCTTTTCTCGTTCTGGTCGATGCGCACAGTCACAGACTGGCGGGCTAGTTGTGGGAATGTGATGCGCAACCCCATGTTTTGTTTCTGTCGTGGAGAAGGATGAAGCTAGGATGAAGTCCCGTGTGTAACGTGCCCACCGAAGTGGAGTATCACCTGTCATGTCCCACAAGTCTGGACCCTCCTTCTGTTGGCGGCCTCCAGTGAGGTTTCGTTGCTCTTTGCTTTCTCATCAATAGGTGATGCTGGCAGCACACTCACTTAGGGACCTGGGTCACACTGGAAGTGTCGCCCTGAAAGGGTGTCTGTAATGAATGGTAGACAACCCTGGCAGCTAGAATCCTCAGTGTTCACAAATCTCTGATGCCCTGATGCGCTGGCACTGGTGAAGCTGCAAGGCGGTTGGCAATTCCTAGCATTTGTCCCAGAGTGAGTGTGGTAAAAGCACAGGCCCAATGTCATCTGTTTCACAGCCACGGGCATCATTCTGCTGGGGGCCTTGCTGACCGGGCTTATTGAGGTGGAGAAGGAGGAGGAATGATGCACCACTGCCTGGCTGAGAGTAGACTATCAGCCATTTTAGCAAGCTCCCTATAGTCCTTCAAGGGTGCACTAGTGAAGGCAATGCAGACTGGATCAGGCCTTTGCTGAATGAAGAGTTCTTTAAAAATTAAAGCAAGGATGGTGATTTCCCAGGAGACACAGCATGCGGTCCAACAAGACGAGCATTGCCAAGACCAGGTAAGAAGAGCAACTGTTTGGGGCATTCAGAAACCGACAGTCCAAAAGGCTGTAAAAGGTGAGTTTTCGGCAATTGGTATTTATTGTGCTCAGACGGGTGTTCAAGCAGACTCACCACTCTCACAGTCGTGGAGTTGACGAGCAACACTACCATGTAGTAAATTTGGTGTTGTCAGTGGAGATTTCTCGCACAGCCAACTGGGCCTCGGCTCGTACAAACCAAGTGACAGCACTTTGCTCCCAAAACTCTGGCAGTTTCAAAGCCACTGTGTTGGCCGGCATGTTCAATAACTCCGGAATCGTCCCAGAGGATCGGGGTCACCAACGTAGCTTTCTGCAAATAGAACAAAGTGAGGCATCTAATGAAACCCATAATACATTTTATTGAACTTCAAAACTTAAACACAAAGGCGCGCTAAAACCTTTTACGTAATGACATCATCATATCAGACCAACCTCTTAAAGTGAAACCACAATGTCGGTGATTGTGAATTATGGACATTTCTCCCAATTACATCACACTACATTCACACTAGTAATTTAACTAGCTAGTTGTCCCCAGAGTAAGGAATTGCCGAAAAGAATTAATGGACATGTGAAAGAAAATATTACTGGGAATTTGGAGGGGTGGGGCTGAGTCAATTGGGAGTTTAAATGGTCTTCTCTGTCTGATGAGTAGGAGAGACACTGACATAAATATTTGAATACCAGAGTAATTCAGGTATTCAGTAAAGATCAAGTGAAGTTTGGCTGCCAAAATAAATGACTAATTTGAACATTTTTACCACACGTTTACTTTAGACAATGCTGGTCGAGCCTGTGCAACAGTTTATGGAAAACTGGATCACTCTGCAAACGAGATGAAGCCATGGTTATGTTTAAAGTCACAAAGGACTGAGTAGTCGTATCCTTCGCGTGTGCTACTCTTGCTAAGATGGCATTGTCCTTGATAAAAGTACCAGCTCATGTTTACCAGAAGGGCATTAGCTGTTGTTAAACAAGCTCCAGAGATAGTACCAGATAATATCAGATGTCTACATCTTAAAGATACCAGGTTCACAGTAGCTGCACAAAAATGTCAGTTATTCATTGGGCAGAATTGACATAACTGAAATCTTCAGGACAGGTTGTGTTTGTGTGATTTAGGTAGGCTGTCCTGATTTTGATTGCACAATGTTTACCAGTCTGCATTGTGATTTGATCCCTGATTAATAATTGAAAACATTTTCTAACCCTGCGTGAACTCATTTCCTGTGAAAGCCCCATGCAAGCTACTGAGAGTCAACAGGCTTGCTCTTACCTGAGAAAAACAGAGGTAACCAACACAATGATAGAAGCTTTAAGCAGCTTTTGGTTGGGTGTGAGCCTTGGCCGAGAACTAGTGTGGTAGGATACAGCAGTCCATTTGAGGAAGGTTTCACTGGTGAGCCATTGCTCGAGCATAGACACTATCACCGTCCAATGATTAGAACAAAACTGTCAGGCAGTTCTTCCCCTTCTCTCTCCTACCCTGCTTCATGTAATTTTCAAAAGTTAGTGAAAACTGGTGAAATCCCTGAGGACTGGAAAAGGGCTAGTGTTGCCCCAGTATATAAGAAGGGTGACCGCACTGACCCTGGTAACTACAGACCAGTAAGTTTAGCGTGTATCATAGGTAAGAAAACAGAAACATAAATAAAGCAAGAAATGGGAAAGCAGCTGATAAGAACAGGTGTGTTAGCAGAAAACCAGCATGGGTTCAGAAAGGGGAAATCATGTTTTACTGATATACTGGAGTTCTATAAAGAGGCAACTAAAATGTATGATAACAATGGTTGATATCACTTACTTGAACTTTCGGAAGGCTTTTGACATGGTACCCCACCAGAGGTTAATAATCAAATGACAGGAGGTAGGGATTCAGGGTAAGGTGTGTGAATGGTTGTAGAATTGGCTCAAAAACAGAGAACAAGTAATGCTGAGAGCATCATTTTCACACCTAGAAGGTGTTAAAAGTGGGGTTCTGCAGGGATTGGTTTCAGGGCCACTGCTGTTTTTAATTTACTTTAATGACTTAGATAAGCACATACAAATAACCAGTAAAGTTTGCAGATAACACAAAATTAGGGGGACAGTCTAGTAACATTTAGGCAGCAGAATCAAAACAGTTAGATCTAAACAAAATCCAGCTGTGGACAGAAAACTGGCAGATATATATTTACTTTAATGAAAGTAAATGTAAAATATTACATATAAAATATTAGATATAAATATACAAGGGGGGTTTTGAGTTGGCAAGTGCACTGTACGAGAAGGATTTGGTGTTCTGGTAGACTCATCGCTATCAACATCTGGGCAATGCACAGAAGCGATTCTGTATAATGCTCTTGGTGGAGTCCAAGTCCAGAGACTTTCTCCTTAAGCTGTACAATGTGCTTGTGAGGGCACACATTGAGTATTGATACAATTTTGGTCCCTATATTTTGTGAAGGACGTGAAGGCACTGGGGGAAACTGGGGAGAGATGGGTGACTAGACGTTTTCCACGTCCGCAGGGTATGAGCTATGCAGGAAGACTGAAAGAATTAAATCCTTTTAGCCTAAAGATGTAGAATGAGGGGAGACTTGATAGAAGTGTTCAAATTCATTAAGGGTATTAGTAAAATGGATACCAGCTGCTAACTCAAAATTAATTCATCAACAAAGGGGTCATAGGTGGGGACTGGCTAAAGGGAGATTTCAGACTAACATCAGGAAGTATTTCTTTACACAGTGAGTTGTGGACACATAGAACAAACTACTTAGCTGTGTAGTTGAGACTAGTACCTAAGAGATTTTCAAATCTAAACTCAAAAGTATGATGCGAATAGGAATTTGGCAAGCTTTGTTGGGCTGAATGGCCTGTTCTTGTCAAAAACTTCCAAAAACTCTAATATTCTAATATCTCACCACAGCCTTGGGCCCAGTCCAGTGGCGCCAGATGACAGCTGGAGGTCAGCGAGCACCAGGGTGGTTAAACAAACGTGATTTAGTTTCCAAATACATCCATCAGTAACAGGACCTTTCCAGACATCACAGTACCACAGAGCATTTTATTAGCAATAAGTCACCCCTGCTGAGCAGCGGCCAATCTTGTAGAGAAAAGCAAAATCCATCAAACAGCAAAACAGATGAATCAGTTTAGTATGTTTTTGGTAATATTTAGAATAATCAGGGATGCATTTAGAAGTTGTCTGCCCCTTATAGTCAATGAGAAGAGGGTAACATCTCACTACTTCCTCAGTAACTATTACAAGTGTTTCTTTAACTTTCTGACAGTAAACTCAATGTCTTACAATGATGGTTCAGAAATTGTACCATCTCGGATCGCAAGACCCTGCAGCGGATATTGAGGTCAGCTGAGAAGATCATCGGGGTCTCTCTTCCCGCCATCACGGACATTTACACTACACGCTGCATCCGCAAAGGAAACAGCATTATGAAGGACCCCATGCACCCGTCATACAATCTCTCCTCCCTCCTGCCGTCTGGGAAAAGGCGCCAAAGCATTCGGGCTCTTATGACCAGACTATATAACAGTTTCTTCCCCCAAGCAATCGGACTCCTCAATACCCGAAGCCTGGACTGACACCTTGCCCTACTGTCCTGTTTATTATTTATTGTAATGCCGGTACTGTTTTTGTGTACTTTATGCAGTCCAGTGTAGGTCCGTAGTCTAGTATAGTTTTTTCTGTGTTCATTTAATTACGTAGTTCAGTCTAGTTTTTGTACTGTGTCATGTAACACCATGGTCCTGAAAAAGGTTGTCTCATTTTTACTATGTACTGTACCAGCAGTTATGGTCGAAATGACAATAAAAGTTGACTTGACTTGATAAATCCATAATAGCTATCTGAGTATCTGAAGGAAGATTGACAAATCTGATGGGTATGTCCTAAGAGAGTAGAAATGGTGGCTTTTGTGCCAGAACCTGGAGCCTCCATGTGTTGCTGCAAACCCATTCAAGCAGGACATCTGAGAACTTTCTAAGAAATGGCCACAGGCCTGCAAGTCGACAGTCTGGGGGCAGTTTGATGAGGATGCTGACTGGTTGCTGGACGTGACAACAAAGGCAGATGCTGAAAGGCGACCTTGAGACCAGACATCCTCCTGGTCTCGGGCTGCAGCAAAACACGTCATCCTGGTGGAGCTGACAGTGTTGTGGGAGGAGTGTCTGGAGGAGGCCCATGAGAGGAAGCTTGCCGGGTATGAGAAACTGGTAAGTGACCGTCGGAGGCAGGGATCGAAGGCATAGTGCATTCCCGTTGAAGTGGACTGCCAGGGCTTTGCTGGACAGTCTCTTCACGGAGCCCACAGCGCACTGGGCATCGCTGGCACAAGGAGGCAGAAAGCCACTGGCAACATCACCGTGGCAGCAGAGAAAACCTCAAGGTAGCCCTGGATGAAGAGAGCAAATCCATGGGGGTCTACAGCACATTCTACATGAACACAGTTGTGGCTTGATTAAGCATGGCTGGGTTGCCTGGGTGAGGGCGTCTGATGCTGAAAGACCTGAAACACACGATGACCCCAGGTTACATCACTGATGATGTGTTCAGAGCATCTTGAGATGTATTCTTCAAATCTCCTGGAGATTTAGTAGGAGGTAGGAGAGGGTTGGGGGGGGGGGGGGGGTGTGTTGTCTGCCAATCCCTGACCAATGGTATACGAAACATGTACGAAAGCTAAGGCATCTAAAACCACAAAAAAATGATGTAATCAACACAGCTTCCATTAGAATCTACAGAATAATTAGGGAGGTACAGTATGTGGATAGGAAATGTTTGGATGGACGTGAGCCAAACATGAGGAAATGGGACAAGCTTAAATAGACAACTTGTCAGTCACGGACAAGTTGGGTTGAGGTGCCTGTTTGCATTCTTTATAATTCTAACCAAAAAATGTACATTCGATACCATTTTGGGCTCTTTAGTTTAATTAGATACTGATCTCATCTTCAGGGAGTTTTTGTGTAGTTATGGCTGCAACTGTTGATGCTGACAGTCAGAGTATGTCATTGGATGGTGCTCCACCTACTGGTAGATCTGAGAACTGACTGGACACATCCATAGTGCTCAATCTGCGCCTAGTTTGGCACAGCGATTTGGAGTAAACAACCCATTAAGTTGTCACTGGAAATAATTTTGGTCACCAATTACAAGTTTTCCCTAAATTTTACTGGCACATCTGATGTCTGGCATGATTTGAGCACTTGGAGCTGAAAAATTGTACAAAGCTAAAAGGACCTCAATGAGAAATGTGATATTGTGCAAATAAGCACACATGTAATTTCACTCTGTTTAAACTGGATTTGTGCAGTTGGATTTATACTGTTTAATCATCCACCTGCTGTTTTAGGAAGTGCATTCTCAAATGAAAACCCCTTGAATATTGATTTCTGCACACCAAGCTACCAACAAGAATGTTATGTTCAGTGCCGCTTTAACATTGAACACCTTGGGGGAAGACAAGAGATACAAGAAGATCTGGGTGCACAGAAGAATGTCTCCAGATCTACTTTCTATGCATATCCGCCTATGAATTTATCTTTGAAGATTTAGAGGCCAGGCAATGAATGCCATGGTTGTGTTACAAATGTAATCATCAAGTCAGTAACCTCCAAAATGGGAACTGAACTGTCAGCAAGAGACAGCGTCCAACACTGACGTTGCAATCCTTTAGCTATGCCAGTCAATCACTCTGTCTATCAAGGTCCTGAATTTGGACACAGCAAAGTCACTCCCACCTGAGGTAATCTTGCACAGTCTTCCACACAAGCCTTAGGGACTGGGGGTCTAAATTGGGAGAAGTCACAACATCATAGAGCATAGAACACTATAGCACAGCAACAGGTCCTTCAGTCCATCTAGTTTGTGATAAACCATTATGCTGCTAGTCCCATCGACCTGCATCTGGACCATAGCTCACCATACCCCTCCCATCCGTGTACCTTTCCAAACTTCTCATAAATGTTGACATTGAACCTGCATCCATCGCTTGCACTGACAGCTCATTCCAGACTCTCACCACCCTCTGAGTGAAGAATTTCCCCCTTCAGCACTTCACCTTTCACCTTTAACCCATGACCTCACTCAGTGGAAAAAGTCTGCTTGCATTTTACCTCATCTATACCCTTCATAATTGTGTATACCTCTATTAAATAGAACCACAGAACCATAGAACATTACAGCACAGAAACAGGCCTTTTGGCCCTTCTTGGCTGTGCCGAACCATTTTTCTGCCGAGTCTCACTGACCTGCGCCCGGCCCATATCCCTCCATACACCTCTCATCCATGTACCTGTCCAAGTTTTTCTTAAATGTTAAAAGTGAGCCCACATTTACAACTTCATCTGGCAGCTCATTCCACCCTCCCACCACTCTCTGTGTGAAGAAGCCCCCCCTCCCAAGTTCCCTTTAAACTTTTCCCCCTTCACCCTTAACCCATGTCCTCTGGTTTTTCTCTCCCCTAGCCTCAGTGGAAAAAGTCTACTTGCATTCACTCTATCTATACCCATCATAATTTTATACACCTCTAACAAGTCTCCCCTCATTCTTCTATGCTCCAGGGAATAAAGTCCTAACCTATTCAACTTTTCTCTGTAACTCAGTTTCTCAATCAATTGATGAAACATAACCTGCCCCACACAAAGCCATATTGGCTCTCTCTAATTAGGCCATGGGTTTCCAAATGCTTATATAACCTACCCCTCCAAAAATTTCTCAAGCCATTTCCCTACGTCTGACGTGAGACTCACCGGTCTATAGTTCCCAGGATTTTCCCTTGTCCCTTCTTAAATAAAGGTACATTAGAAACTCACCCATCCTCCAGACCTTGCCTGTGCCTAGAGAGGACATGAAGATACTGGTCAAGGCCCCAGCAATCTCGTCTCTTGCCTCCCTCAAAAAGCTGGGGTAAATCCCATCAGGCCCTGGGGACTTATCCATCTTAATACTCATTAGGAGACCCAACACTTCCTCCTTCTTGACCTCTAAATGCTCTAACATCTTTGTACATTCAGCTCTGATCTCCTGGTCCTCCATATCCTTTTCCTTGGTAAATACTAAAGCAAAGTACTCACTAAGTTCCTTACTCATATTCTCTGCATCCAAGAAAATGTTTCCCCCTTTATCTCTGAGTGGTCCTTCCCTCTCCCTGGTTGTCCTCTTTCTATTGATGTATGTATGCCTTGGGACTCACCTTATTCCTGCTTGCCAAAGACTTTTCATGGCCCCTCCTGGCTTTCCGAATTCCCTTCTTTAGTTCTTTTCTGGCTTCTTTATACTCCTTATGTGCCTTGTTTTATTTGAACTTCCACAGCTTTACAAAATTTTCCTTTATCTTCTTTACTAAATTGATCACCTCTCTGGCCATCCAAGGTTCTCTTATCTTTCCAAACCTGTCCTTCCTTCTAACAGGAACATACCTTTCCTGTACTCTGTGCAGTTGATCTTTAAACACCCCCCACATGCCAAAAAAAAACTTTGTTCCCAAGTAACTCTTCTTAGTTAATGCTTAATGCCCTCGTAATTTGCCCTATTCCAATTTAAAACTTGCCCATAAGGATCACACCTACCCTTATCTATAGCTATTCTGAAAGTTAAGGGGTTGTGGTCACTGCTCACCTTCTGACCCACCAATGTCAGTCACCTGGCCAGGCCCGTTACCCAACGCCAAGTTCAGTACAGCCCCTCCTCTCATTAGGTCATCCACACATTGATTTTAAAAAATCTTCCTGGATACACTTAACAAATTCTGCCCCATCTAAACCCTTTGCACCAAGAAGGTCCCAGTTTGTATTTGGGAAGTTGAAATCCCCTATGGCAACAACCTTATTATTGTTACACATTTCCTTAATCTGATTGCATATCTGTTGCTCAATGTCCCATTGGCTATTGGGGGTGGGGGGGTCTGCAGTACAATCCCATCAGTGTGATTGCACCCTTCCTATTCCTGATTTCCACCCAAATGGACTTAGTGTCTGGCCCCTCCATTATGTCTCTCCTAAGTTCAGCTGTGATATTGTCCCTGATTAGTAGTATGACCTCCCCCTCACCCACCCCTTTCTCCATCTTTTCTAAAACTTCGAAAACCTGGTACATTAATCACCCATTCATGCCCCTCTCTCAACCAAGTTTCAGTAATGGCCACAGCATCATAGTTCCATGGACTGATGGATGTTCCTTTACCCATGATACTCCTAGCATTAAAATAAACACACTTCAAACTAACCGACCCATCATACCTGTTACTTCAATGCTGCCATTCAGTAATTTCCCTGACATCTACCTTCCTTACCGACCTGGTGCTCCAGTTCCCAGGCCCTTGCAAAACAAGTTTAAACTCTCCTGAGTAGCATCAGCAAACCTCCCGGCCAGGATATTAGTTCCCCACCAGTTCATGTACAACCTGTCCTTCCCATTCATCTTGTAAGGGTCACCCCTTCCTCAGAACAGATTCCAATGAGCCAAGAACTTGAAGCCCTGTCCTCTGCACCATCTCCTTAGCCACTCATTCACTGGTACTATCACCCCATTCCTACCTGCATGAGCCCATGGCACTGAGGGTAATCCGGAGATTACAATCAGAGGTCCTTCTCTTCAGCCTCTTTCCTAACTCTATATACTCACTGCATAGGACATCTTCTCCTTTTCTGCCTATGTCATTGGTGCCAGCATGCACCACGAACTCAGGCTATTTCCCCTTCCCCTTTGAGAATATCCTGCAGTCACTCCAATCCATCATGGATCCTAGCACCTGAGAGGCAGCACACCATTCTGGTTTCTCTTTAGCGGCCACAGAATCTCCTTTCTGTCCCCCTAACTATTGAGTCCCCTATAACAACTGCCTAACTTTACCCTCCCCTGCTAAGCCTCAGAGCCAGTCACAGTGCCACCAGCCTGGCTGCTGCTGCTGTGCCCCAATGGGCTGCTGCTGTGCCCCAGCGTATCCAATGCTTGTTGCTGATGGGAATCGCCACAGGGGAACCTTTCACCGACTTCCTAATCCCCTTACTTCTCCTGCTTGTCACCCATTTACTCTCTGAATCCTGTACTCCAGGTGTGACCACCTCATCTATAATATCTTCAGTTGCTCAAATGATCCTGACTACATTCAACTTCAGCTCCAACTCCTTGACCAGGTCAAGGATTATGTTCTCCACTATCTGACATTCCCCCCACCCCCCAGTATAAAGCCTCTGACTTTCTATCCTATCCATGCCTCATAATTTTGTAAACTTTTATCAGGTCACCCTTCAGCATTTAACACTCTAGAGAACAATCTAAATTTGTACAACCATTCCTTGTAGTTAACACTCTTCAATCCAGACAATATCTCGAGGAACCTCTTTTGCACCCTTCTCCAAAGCCTCCACTCCCTTCCTATAGTGTGGTGACCAGAGTTACACACAGTATTCGAACTGTGGTCCATCTAAAGTTTCATACAGCTGCTTGTAACTTCCCACACTGCAAATTGGCACTGGCTGTTGGTAAGTGGTAGAAGCTAGAGGAAGTTGATGAGAAAGTGGGGTGAATATTTGTAGTGCAGAAGCAATGACAGAGACTAAGAACTGGACAAGAGTATTTAACGGCTAACTTGCAGAAAAATGCCCTGGAGGCAATAAGAGCATCAAAGGTTACGGGGAACAGGCAGGAGAATGGAGCTGAGGGGGATAATAAATCAGCCATGATGATGGGCTGAATGGCCTGGGTCCACTCCTATATCTTGTGATCTAAATAACGTGGGACTGGCACAGGATTTGTGTCAATGGAGAACACCACAACTTGCAGGCTCTTTCAATTCTCACATCATTCTAAATATGAAAAAGATCAATGGTCCTTCATCGTCATGGGGTCTAAATCCGGGGTGTCCATCAAGGAAAGACTGTAGTTCACTAGCACCTTCTCAAAGAATGGGAAATGAATGTTGGATTCTTTAGTGGGGCCTAAACCTGAAAAGCTACCCGTGCCTGGTTTAGTAGATTAAAACTGCAGGACGACTTTGGAGGAGAGGTGTGCGCAGATTCAATTGAGGAGGGTCTCCCAATGTTACTGATGGCACATCTCTGCTAGTTAAGCCCCGTTAACATTGCTGCAGTTTTGGATGTACCATGAATCCAATGGTCCATAAACATCCACCTTGATTGAGCATACAGTCAGGGCATAGGCATGGAATGCACACCCTGATTGACAGCTGCAAAGATCTCAAATGACATCATTAGTTCACTGAAAGGTAATTGAACTAGGTTAGAAATACAGTCATCTTCTATGTCATTCTTGGATAAAATTTCACTGTGTATAGCCATGGTTGAAACATATAGCAGCTATCAAAGGAATGAAGATGAGAGGATGAACAGACTGGCTTGGGAAGAATCGATGTCTCTGAGTAAAGCGCTAATTACAGCACCTGCTTATGTTTCCAGCTTTATGGCTAAACTTACACCACAATAATAGAACTGAAAATCAAAGAAAAAAAATGGAGATGCTGAAATGCAAAGCAATATCAGGAAACACTGGAAATGCAACAAGTCAGACATCATCTGTAGAAAGAAGGAAGTGTTAACATCTGGTAAATCTGTGTATTATTGGGGTGTGTACTTTGTCTTGCATGCCACACAGACAGATTGTTTCATCATGTCAGGACCTCGAGGTAGTACAAGGGAAAAGCAATGTAGAATACAACTTTACGGTTACAGTGACGGAGAAGGTGCAGTACAGGCAGATAATAGGATGCAAGGGTCATGACGAGGTAGATAATGAGGTGATGGGTCCATCTTATTGTAGTAGAGGACAGCTCAATAGAATTATACCCGCGGGATAGAAGCTGTTCTTGAGCTTGTTGGAATGTGCTTTCAGGCTTTTGTATCTTCTGCTCAGAGAGGGGGGAAGGGAAAATGATAGTATTTAGCACCCAGGCTGGGTGGTGTTGTGTATTTAATATGTCACTAATATTTGAGTGATATTGGAAATATTTTGTTTGACTAAGTACTCTTGCTTGTTTAAATAATTCATTATGGGTTAGGGTTATGTAGAAGTACATGAATGGTATACAGTATATTATCACAATATTAAGTCAGACGTGTGTGTTTCGCTTCAAGTAAAAATGAAACTGACATGCATTCCTGTCTCCATTTTTTTGCTTTCAACTAGTTTTATGTTTTGGAGTTACAAAACATTAACAGTGGTGACGAGAAGTTTTAAATGAACCCAAGATGACTACCTACCTGTTGAAGCACAGCAAGACATTCTAGTTTGAAAAAAAAAACACAGCAAGAAACGGTTAGGTAAAAGAAATCAGGGCAGCATGCGCTTCTTCAGGAAAGGACAATGATGTGTGAGTTTTTATAAAGGCAGAAAATGGACAAATTCCATAAACATTGGTGATAATATCATAACTTCTTAAAAATGCTGAGATGTCTGGCTGCATTGGAAGGATAGACATGTTCAATTGCACAACAGATAACTGGTTCATGTATACTGAGTGAACTGAACAGTATTTTGAAGCAAATGAACTAGCCAATGAGAAACAAGTGCCAGTATTGCCGAGTGCCTTGGGTTTAAAGGCATACAGTTTGCTTTGAAAATTTAACTGATCCAAACAAATTAGTCAAAATGAGCTTTGCTGATATCGTAAGAGTGATGCAGGAACATTTAGAATTGAAACCATAGATGACTGCAGAATATGTTAGATTTCATAAGCAAAATCAAAAGGAAGGAGAATCCATTTTAGTGAATGTGGTTGAATTAAAGAAATTGAGCATTGTCAGTTCAATGATGGGCTTATTGATGCACCGAGATATCACTGAATTTGAGGAATCTTACAAGAAAGCATTCAAAAATGGCTCCTCACTGAAGCACAACTTACATTTAAAAATCTGTATCAATGGAAACAGCAGCCAGGGATGCAACTGAGTTGCAGCCAGAATGAAGGCGATGGTGAACAAAAGTCTGCTTGACTGAACAAAATGTGTTACTGTTGTGACAAGGGCTCACATACATCAGCCCAATGCAGGTTTAAAGGTGAAACTTGCAGAAAATGGTCCTTTTTGGATTTGTCAAATGCTATAAGAAATTTGGCTGCTGTGCTGCATGCCTTGAACTCATTACTAAAGATCAGGAAGAAATGGCAATGGACAAGGCAGTGTGAGGTGGTTTTCAAAAAGGTAAAGGAAATGGTGATGTCAGACTTTGTATTCAATCCACAAACTCGACTGTCCAGGTAGCCCTATTGTCTCTGCCTGTTCCTGCCCCACTACACTCATGTCTTCATGCCTCAGTTCCACTCTATCCCCCTTGGTTCAGTCCCTTCCCACCTACATCTTCTACATTTTCATCACTCAATCACCTCAGTAACTTTCAATTTCCTGGCACTGACCACCTCATCTTTACCATTGATGTTCAGCCCCATACACTTCTATCTCTCATCAAGAAGGTCTCAAAGCTCTCTGCTTCTTTTTTGACTATAGAAACAACTAATCCCCTTCTACTACCTGTCTCCTCCAGCTGGCAGAACTGGTTCTCATCCTGTACAACTTTTCCTTTGGTTCTTCTCACTTTCTCCAGATTCGAGGGTTAGTCATGGGCCCCAGCCATGCTTGCCTCTTCACTGGCTACATGGAACAGTCCACGGTCAATGCCTTCCCTGGTAATACTCCCCAACTCTTCCACCCCTACATTGATGACTGCATTGGCTTTGCTTCATGCACCCATGTTGAGCTCATCAATCTTATCAACTTCCACCCTGTCCTTAAATTCACTTTGTCCATCTCTGACACCTCCCTCCACTTTCTCAATCTCTCCTTCTCCATCTTCGAAGACAAACTGGAAAGTGATATCTTTTATAAATCTACTGATTCCCACTGTTATCTTGCCTATATCTCTTCCCCCCCCCCCCCCCCCCGCCATCTCCTGTAAAAATGCTATTCCCTTTTCTCAGTCTCTTTGTCTCTGCCAGGACATGGCTTGTTATCCAGACATCAGAGATTCCTTCTTCTTCAAAGCACAGTGTTTCCTTCCCTCTACTATTGATGCTGCCCTCACCCACCTCCTTCATTTCTCATACATCTGTGCTCTCCACATCTTCCTGCTGCCTTAATAGCGATAGAGTTCCCCTTGTCCTTACCTACCACCCCATGAGTCTTCACATCCAACATATTACCCTCTACAACTTCTGACATCTCCAAAGGGATCCTACCACCAAAAATACCTTTACCACCCACCCCATCTGCTTTCTGCAGGGATCACTCCCTCCGTGATTCCCTTTGTCCACTTGTCCCTCTCCACTAGTCTCCCACCTGGCACTTATTCCTGCAAGTGGCCCATATGCCACACCTGCCCATACACCTCCTGCCTCACCTCCATTCAGAGCCCCCAGCAGCCCTTCCAAGTGCGGCAACTCTTCATCAGTGAATCTGTGAGCCTATTCTGTCTGGTGCTCCCAATGTGGCCTCCTCTATATTGGTGAGACCCGTCAAAATTGGAGGACCATTTCATCAACCACCTCCACACCATCTGTCACAAGTGTGACTTCCCAGTGGTCAAACATTTTAATTACTATTGCCATTCCCATTCTGATGTGTCAGTCCATGGCCTCCTCTTCCACTAAGATGAGGCCACCCTCAGGGTGGAGGAGCAATACCTTATATTCCATCTGCATACCCTCCAGGCTGATGGCATGAATATCAATTGCTCCTTCCAGTAAGCAAATATTCCCATCCCCCCCCCCCACCCTTCCTCTATTCCTCACTCTGACTTTTTTAGTTCTTCTCACCTGCCTATTACTGCCCCCGGGCCATCTCTTCCTTCCCTTTCTCCTATGGTTCACTCTCCTCTCCTATCAGATTCCTTGACCTTTCCCACCCACCTGTCTTCACCTATCACTCTCCTGCCAGCCTCTTTCCCTTCCCCCCACCTTTTTATTCTGGAATCTTCCCCCTTCTTCCTTGGTCCTGAAGAAGGGTCTCGGTCCAAACTGTCAACTGAGTTTGTGAAATGTGTGCAGGATAGTTTTTTGCAACAATACATAGAAGTACCGACTAGAGATGGGGCAGTGTTGGATCTCCTGTTAGGGAATGCGATAGGTCAGCTGACAGATGTATGTGTTGGGGAGCACTTCGGGTCCAGTGATCACAATAGCATTAGCTTCAACATAATTATGGAGAAGGACAGGACAGGACCTAGAGTTGAGATGTTTGATTGGAGAAAAGCTAACTTTGAGGAGATGCGAAGGGATTTAGAGAGAGTGGATTGGGTCAAGTTGTTTTATGGGAAGGATGTAATAGAGAAATGGAGGTCATTTAAGGGTGAAATTATGAGGGTACAGAATCTTTATGTTCCTGTTAGGTTGAAAGGAAAGGTTAAAGGTTTGAAAGCACCATGGTTTTCAAGGGATATTGGAAATTTTGTTCGGAAAAAGAGGGATGTCTACAATAGATATAGGCAGCATGGAGTAAAGGAATTGCTCGAGGAATAGAAAGAATGTAAAAGGAATCTTATAAAGAGATTAGAAAAGCTAAAAGAAGATACGAGGTTGGTTTGGCAAATAAGGTGAAAGTAAATCCGAAAGATTTTTACAGTTATATTAAAAGCAAGAGGATAGTGAGGGATAAAATTGGCCCCTTAGAGAATCAGAGTGGTCAGCTATGTGTGGAGCAGAGGGAGATGGGAGAGATTTTGAACAATTTCTTCTCTTTGGTATTCACTAAGGAGAAGGATATTGAATTGTATAAGGTGTGGGAAACAAGTAAGGAAGTTATGGAACCTATGACAATTAAAGAGGAGGAAGTACTGGCGCTTTTAAGAAATTTAAAAGTAGCTAAATCTCCGGGTCCTGACAGGATATTCCCCAGGACCTTGAGGGAAGTTTGTGTAGAGATAGCAGGAGCTCTGATGGAGATCTTTCGGATGTCATTAGAAAAGGGGATTGTTCCGGAGGATTGGCGTATTGCTCATGTGGTTCCATTGTTTAAAAAGGGTTCTAGAAGTAAGCCTAGCAATTATAGACCTGTCAGTTTGACATCAGTGGTGGGTAAATTAATGGAAAGTATTCTTAGAGATAGTATTTATAATTATCTGGATAGATAGGATCTGATTAGGAGTAGCCAGCATGGATTTGTGCGTGGAAGGTCATGTTTGACAAACCTTATTGAATTTTTTGAAGCAGTTATGAGGAATGTTGACGAGGGTAAGGCAGTGGATATAGTCTATATGGACTTCAGCAAGGCCTTTGACAAAGTTCCACATGGAAGTTTAGTTAAGAAGGTTCAGTCGTTAGGTATTAATGCTGGAGTAATAAAATGGATTCAACGGTGGCTAGATGGGAGATGCCAGAGAGTAGTGGTGGATAATTGTTTATCGGGATGGAGGCCGGTGACTAGCAGGGTGCCTCAGGGATCTGTTTTGGGCCCAATGTTGTTTGTAATATACATAAATGATCTGGATGATGGGGTGGTAAATTGGATTAGTAAGTATGCCGATGATACTAAGGTAGGAGGCAGGAGGTGTTGTGGATAATGAGGTGGGTTTTCAAAGCTTGCAGGGAGATTTATGCTGGTTAGAAGAATGGGCTGAACGTTGGCAGATGGAGCTTAATGCTGAGAAGTGTGAGGTTCTACATTTTGGCAGGAATAATCCAAATAGAATATACGGGGTAAATGGTAGGGCATTGAGGAATGCAGAGGAACATAGAGATCTAGGAATAACGGTGCATAGTTCCCTGAAGGTGGAGTCTCATGTAGATAGGGTGGTGAAGAAGGCTTTTGGAATGCTGGCCTTTATTAATCAAAGCATTGAGTACAGAAGTTGGAATGTAATGTTAAAATTGTACAAGGCATTGGTAAGGTCAAATTTAGAATATTGTGTGCAGTTCTGGTCACCGAATTATAGGAAAGATATCAATAAATTAGAGAGAGTGCAGAGACGATTTACTAGGATGTTACCTGGGTTTCAGCATCTAAGTTACAGAGAAAGGTTGAACAAGTTAGGTCTCTATTCATTGGAGCGTAGAAGGTTGAGGGGGGATTTGATCGAGGTATTTAAAATTTTGAGAGGGATAGATAGAGTTGACGCGAATAGGCTGTTTCCATTGAGAGTAGTGGAGATTCAAACGAGAAGACATGATTTGAGAGTTAGGGGGCAGAAGTTTAAGGGAAATACGAGAGGGCATTTCTTTACTCAGAGAGTGATAGCTGTGTGGAATGAGCTTCCTGTAGAAGTAGTAGAGGCCAGTTCAGTTGTGTCATTTAAGGTAAAATTGGATAGGTATATGGACAGGAAAGGAGTGGAGGGTTATGGGCGGGTAGGTGGGACTAGGTGAGATTAAGAGTTCGGCACGGACTAGGAGGGCCGAGATGGCCTGTTTCTGTGCTGTGATTGTTATATGGTTATCTGTTCATTTCTATAGACGTTGCTTGACTTGCTGTGTTCCTCCAGAATTTTGTGCGTGTTGCTTTGGATTTCCAGCATCTGCAGAGTTACTGGTGTTCCTGAACTGTACTCACACATTATGATCCAGATCGTCCCGCGAAGTTTGCCTGTGACGACTCGCCTTATGTTATAGGTGCAGTTATGTCATATATTCTGACACACAAATTGACAGAGAGATCTTCAGTCTGATTTGGGGTATATAATGTTTAACCAGTACTTGCATTGGAGAGAGTTTACCCTCATTATTGATCATCAACCACTAGTTTTCCACCCACAGAAAGGTGTTCCACTAACAGCAGCAGCACAAATGTAGAGATTAGCTCTATTTCTTGGAGGACACAATTACAAGATCAAATTCAAGAGTATGACTAATCATAGAAATGCTAATGGATTGTCCCATTTACACTTGGAAAGGAAATTACCTGAAAACTTTACAAAAGAGGACACTCTTCTTGACGTATTAACCCAATTTCCCTTGGGATCAATAAAGTATGTCTGTCTGTCTGCCTGTAATGCAAATTGAAAGCCTGCCTACTACAACAGAGAAGATCCAAAGGGAAAGCAGAAAAGACCCCACACTGTCTCCGTCCTCATAGTCACCCAAAATGGCTGGAACATGCAGCAGAAACTCCAGTTTCCCCAATTTTTACCAGCACCAGATTGAATTTGTCCCTGTCAGAGATTGCCTAATGTGGAGACCGAGAGTTGTACCATCCAAGCTGAGAGTTAAAGTGTTGGACAAGCAACATTCTGGCCATCTAGGCATGGTCAAAAGCTTTGTCTGGTGACCTGCGATGGATCAGCAGATCAAGCAGCTTGCCATGCAGTGTACAAGATGCCAACATATCCTGAAGGTGCCAAGAGCAGCGTTTCCCCATCCTTGGCAAGAGCATGGATTGCCCTGGCGGAGGATTCATGTGGATTTTGCCAGACCATTCATGGGCACAGGTTTCTCGGTAGTAGTGGATGCAGCTACACAGTGGCCAGAAGTGTTCCCAATGGCTCCACTACAGTCTCGCACGCTGGTGATGTGTTGAACGGCGTATGCACACCATCATGCCACCACACCATTCTTGCAGGCCTCGCTTAAAGTAAAAGCAAGACAAAGAAATGCATTCCTTGCTCTTGCTCTTGCTTTCAATTACTTCTATGTTTTGGAGTTACAAACAGGGGGAGCCTTTGATTATGTTGGGTTTTAGTATTGTGGGTAAAAAGTCTAAAGACACATTAACACTATTTCTCTTTTCACAGATGCTACCTGATCTGCTGAGTGCTTCCAGCATTGCCAGATACTGTTTTAAATAATAGACCTATTGAGCTGGATAATAATGTTAACAGTTTCTGCCTGAATCAGATAAAAGTTACTTTAGGTCCTACTCTAACAACTCAGAAGCACAAATTCTTGATAGGTTCAACAGAGTAAATGTGGAAAATGGTACTCATGATCCAACTTTGCAGTCAATCAAATCAATTAGTGCCCATACATTAAATGATTTGCAGGACAGTCCAGCAATTCTCCCCACCCCTCTTGGACATTGGCTACCTTCCTTCATCATCTCCCTGACCAGCCCCTGAGGACTATTTCCCCAAACAACCCATTACAAATCAAATTCCAGAACAATGTCACTCTCCTTCCCTGACCAAATTCCCACCTCCTCCCAAATGCCTATTCAGTACCTCTCCCTACTTCCTCTCCCACAGTCTCACCTCTTTTCATGCCCCCTTTTCCCACACCATGGACTCTCTCTTCCACCACCCTCTTGCTGACAATCTTCTTTCTCTGTGCCATCTGCCCTCTTGTCATCATCTGCTCCAAAGTGATTCTTTTCCCCAGCCATTTCTCCCCCTATGATTGTCTCCTCCATTACCCTTTGCTACCTTTGGTCTTTTCTCCCCTGTCATCCTCTCACTCTCTTTCTCTCTCCCTTTCTGTGTAAATCTTCTCCCACTGTGATCTTTGCCCACATGATTCTCAACACTCATTGCCTTCTCATCCATGATTCTCACATCGTGGTGCAGCTCCCCTGATTCTCTAATATCTGTGGTCCTTTCTGTCATAAGCCTCTACCTCCACTATCCTCATTTCCCACTTAACCCTCTATCCTTTGTTCTTGTCTTCATGATCCTCTGCACCTATGGTTCTCTGGCCTGCGAACCTCTCTGTACAACAGAGAAAAAAAGAAATAGGCAAGAAGACTATTCAACCCTTCGAGACTGCTTCCCAATCCAATACAATCATGGCTGACCTTTGACCTTGATACCATATCGCTGCCTTCTTCTCAATGCCTTCTATATTTAGAAATATATTCTGTGACTTGGCCTGCAATTCCTTATGTGGTGGCAAATTCCAGAGATTCACCAGCCTCTGTGAAGAAATGTTTTCTTACCGTATGAGCTGGTACCCAATCTGCACTCGGGTAGCCCAACCAGTCTGAGAAATTATTCCCTCCGCCAGCACAGTGCTCTCCTCATCGCTTCTTATTACCCCAAGTTGTCAGAAAGTGAAAAGAACCTTTTATCAATTACACTCACATTATTTTGAAACCTGCATGGAACTGGACATGTGCTTGTGAAAAAAGTTCACATGAGGAACAGAACTGTTTGGATAGTTCCTTCAAATGCTCTGTCTGCGTTCTGTAATATTGAGCCCCATTATTTTCCAAGAGATTCTGTTTTTGCTCATTCTGGGCAAACAGTGTTCTAATATCCTGCCTATAATGGGGTGTTTAGAACTACGTGGAGTGTGCCAAAAGAGGCCGAGGCACTTTCTTGCATAAACTCATGCTCTCTGGCAAGTTATGCAATCTGTACCTTCTCACGAAGTAAGTCTAATTGCTAAAGAGATGGCCTGCTTTGTATGTGTGTAGTGATGAAAGTGGCATGCTTCAGTAAGTTGAATAAAGTTATATTCATTTACCTAAAATCGTTCTTGGAATTTTTGATATATTGAACAGGTGTTGCATAATATGTTAACAACCATAAAGATTATGAGTTTGTGACATCCTTGTTGAAGAGCTTGCTATCTGTATGGGTCTGCTCGAAGAGCATTGAAACCTCACCTATCGATTTCACGGGTGCAACCACTTTTGGACACATAGCAGCTGTCAGTAACCCATTGACCCAGGAAAGAGGTCAGCACTGTTGAAGTCATCTCATGATGGCAGCCTACAAACAAGCTGACAAATCTGGAGGAGAAATAGGCCAGTCAGCTCCTTGTGCTTGCTCCTTGACTGGTCTCATTATAACAACAAATTTGTATTCCTGTCTTCCATCCTCTTGTTTTTCAGAAACCTGTCTAGTTCTGCCTTAAAAATGTGCATCCCATCTACCTACAGAAACCTTTCACCCCTTTCTTAACAGAAATCTTTCAATTCCTGCCTTAAAAAAAGGCTGCTTACATACCACTCTACCCACACCTTCAAGAAAGAGAGTTCAAAAACTTTCTGAGAGAAAAAAATTGAGTAATTTCAGACTTAAATGGATGAATTCTTTCTTTCTAAATGTTGCCATCCTAGTTCTGGATGGCCACTCAAGAGGAAACATTATTGCCACATCCATCCTGTTAAGATGTCATGATCTTGAATCTTTAACACAAGTTCCACCTCAGTTTTCCAAGCTCCAGTGTCTACAAACTTGGCCTGTGCACTCTAACCTCATTAGGTAATCTCCCCATTCCATGTGTTAAGCTAAGCCTCTGAAATCAGACTACAGCAACACCTTTAAAATAATAACTGTATGGGATGCTTTTACACACATTAAATCACTTCAATTCATGCAGAGTTCACACTTATTTATTGTGAGATATTTATAAATATCACACGCTATTCCCTCCTGATGATATGGATGGAAAATGGTGCCCGTGTTAGGATGAAATTCAAATGGAAGTCCCTACTCTAATTTTCTGATGAATAGGATCTGCAATGAATGAGTTCAAATGCTTCAATACACTGGTTGATGTGGGAATCGTGCACCGGTTCTAAATTGGTCCAATTTCTAGGCAACTGTGTGTGTTAATTTTGTGACCTTACCCCAAAGTGCGGGAAGTGATGTGGCAAAGGTGTCTGCAGGAGAAGGAAAGAAAGAAGTCGATCCAAATTTTTTCCATAAGTTGTGAAGCTTACCCTAAATGTAAAATACAGTCATCTGGACCAATGGGATTGTCTGCTCAATCAACATCCCAGATTCCTTCCCTGTTAAACTTTATTATAATTTGTTTTAATTTTATTCAGAACTGCATATTTGGAGTAAAATATAGACACAATACTGTTTAACTTTACTGAAAATAATCTTATTTTTCTAACTTTCTGAATTTCCACTCCTCCAGCCTTGTCTCAATGACTCTTGACTGTTACAAACAAAAGAATGTAGACCACACCTGCATGACTCTTGTGCTTAACTGAGAGAAGTATTAGAACAAAATGTCATAAAACACAAGACAGAAAATCTGTGCGGAAACAGCTGGCCTGACAGTGGAAAATGGAAGGTCTTTTCTACTGCTTCCGCCCTCATAACTGTGATTTCAGCTCAGGGTTTAAAACATGAAACCAAGGTTTATGTGGCACAGGGAGGAGATCTGTTTTTTCATTTACTATACCAAAATCATAGCAGAAGGTTAATCCTTAGTAAAAGCAATCTTTTCCCTGTACATGTCTACATATTGCATTCATTTCTAGCTTGAACTTATTGCAAGTGACCTGAACAATAAGCTAAGTGCTGACGCGTTTTACAAATCTGTGTGTTTTGCAGTTTGTTATCCTCTTTTCGATGCCTCTGTTTTCCACTGAAGCACAGGGGAACAAAGGCGGATCTTGTAGAGATGTATAAAATCATCCAGGGCACGGAAAAGTCGAATCCACTCTGTCCTTTCCCAGGATTGGGGAATCAAGGACTGGGGGATAGGTTTAAGGCAAGATGGGAAATATTTAATAGTCATAGAGTCATAGAAAAGTACAGCACCGAAACAAACCCTTTGGCTCATCTAGTCCGTGATAAACCATTTAAAGTGCCTACTCCCATCAACCTGCACTGCAACCCCAGCCCTCCATACCCTTACCATCCATGTACCTGCCATTAAACTTTTCACCGTTCAATATTTAACCCATGACCTCTTGTTGTAGTGCTGTCCAACATCAGTGGAAAAAGCCTGATTGCATTTACCCTATCTATAACCCCAAGTGCCAAACACCGAGGATGGCCCAAATGAAATAGGATGCCAGAGGAAGCATTTGAGGTAAGTACACTAACAACATTTTTAAAAGTTGCTGTATAGATAGATGGATAGGAAATATTAGATGGATATGGACCAAGTGTGCACAGACGGGATTGGTTTAGATGGACAGGATGGCCTGTTTGGGCTGAAAGGCCTGTTTCCATGTTATATGACTCTTTGATTCAATGGCCCCCCCGCTTATTTTTGCTTTCTAGACTGGCTGTACTAAAATAAAATATTAATTAAAATTTAAGGTAAAGATGAATCTTGCTATTATGTTTTATAAAAACAACAGAGTTCACTTCTCACAAGAGAAGAAATGTCTGTAATATTTTGATAAACAGTGACAGGTGCCTAACTATTTCAGGATTGCTGTCTCAGTCCATCGCAAAAAGGTATTGCTCCATTGCCTGTAACTGATGTGTTTATCAGCAAGGGTAATTATACAAGCCTCATCCATGATAGGGGACAATTCAGGTCAGCTTTAGTCTGTGTGTATCACTGCTTTCTATGGATGGCAAAATGAAACAGTGAAGAGACCCCTGGTCATCATCAACACAGTTTATGATGTTGGGAGTAAAGGATAACTTAATGGGGTAGGCTGCTAAATACTGCCTCGTGTTCCAGATTAGACTGTGCTGTAAAATGGATAGAATTGGATTAGGTCCCTGTTCGACACAGTATCCGGTACCCTCATGTCTAATACAGCTATATATTGGACTCTGTGTATTAGAAATTGCTGATCCACAACCACCCATTTTGTAGCTGAGCAGAAGATAAGTCTATTCGCTCCTGGATCTGAAGAGAATTTGTATCTGCTGATAGAGGAATGATGGGCAAAAGAGGGCCAAGGTAGCATAGCAGTTAATGCGACACTATTACAGCTCAGGGCATCAGAACTTGGAGTTCAGTTCCAACACCCTCTGTAGGATCACAGTCGGGTTAAATACGTTGGTGGCTGGGTGGTGTGCTTGGTGGGCCAGAAAGGCCTGTTCCATACTGTATCCCTAAATAAAAACAGCACAAAAGTAAATAACATTTGAACAATGACATGCTGGGACAAAAACCGTGAAGTGCTTCTTTGTTCTAGCAGATCATATAATCTGAAATAATGCTTATACTGAAAGTCTGTACAAATTAAAATTTGCAAACCTGGGATTTGGATGATTATTTTTGTTAATTAAAGACAAGAAGGGATATGACTCAAAGGCTAAGGTACCAGTCTAATAGAGTAAAAGAAACTGAGAGACTGAAGTATACTTCCAAACCAGTGTTTAAAAACTTTAGGAAAGCGTGATTTATCACATTTGCTGCACCTCCCATAGCTGTGCATAATCCTGTGCAGATTGTTCAGAAGACAGGATTTATTACACTTTGGAAAACTGCAGCATGCTCTGAGGCAAGACACTGTGAAAATTAAGGTACAATTCTTGCTGCTAATAATATCATTACTTTTATTTTACTTAAAAGGCTCAGCATGCCTAAAAATACTTCTCAAATATCAAACAGGAAGTGATTCAACAAGACTTTCAGTGGTAGCTGTACCTGTTAACTATGTCCAGTCCTCAGAATTCCCCAGTGTAACCTATCTGTATAATTGTCCTATAAATAAGTTACGTGGTCTGATGGTGTAACCACATCATCACATGTAAGCATTGGGTTTGATGTAAGTTCCTGACTCTTAAATTTGTAGCAACCACCCTTGTTCAAAATTCTTCTGTTATTGAGTTATCATAAGTGGAACTTACCAAACTCTAGCAGTATGCAAGCTGAAGCAGTAAACTTGCTACAGTTTGCAATAAGGATGGAGTCAATTAAGAAAAAACTGGAGAAGAAAACGTGAAATTAAAATCAGTACGTGCACTTTAGAAAAACATTGCTAACCCGTGGACTTTGCGACTGCAAAAAAGAATAACAGAAAAGTAGGATACCCTAGAGGTTCAATGTCCTGTCTATAAGCTCCGTGAGTCCACCTGCCTACAAATTAAATGTAAGGGAGCCAGGGTTTCCGATGGTAGGTGCTTTCCACTCTGTGCATCGGTATTGATCATTTATAGTAGCGTTGGCATGGGAAGGTAAGGTAGTTTCACAGATAGTGAAATAGGATGAAACTAAATGTGCAACCATGCAGGAGGTGTGAGTATTGATGGTCAGTGTATACTAGCTGGGCTAAACGGCTTGTCTCTGTACTGTACATCTCTGACTGCTACTGTGCCTTGGCGGATTAACAGCTCAACCTGAAGCCATATACCCCCATAGGCAGCCTGGGGGATGCATTGCAAGATCATTTATCATTCTCGTCCTGCCTGCAGAAGATGGAGATATTTTACAGCACAGGCAACTTATGGCCATTTGGTTACAAAAATTCACCTTTACAGAATTCACAAATTATGACCCAAAAATTTGAGATATGGGATAAAATTCACTCTCACAAAAATTATGTTGGAGAAAAAAGAAAGTAAATCAGTACCAAATACATGTTTTTCTTCAGCTTGTGTGCTGTGGCTAATGAGTGCACAGATAGATAGCATAGCTTTACATATAGAAAATAGTGCAGACCCCGCTCCAGGAACCGAACCCTCACCACCTCCTCGTAATGCGGGGGCCACCTATAATATTCTTAATTTTCCTGAGCTGGAAGAGAAGGCTGAGGCTTGGAGGGACTGAGTGCTCCAGTGAGGGGTCACTTATTTATTCAATGCACTGAAGCAATGCTGCTCATTAAAATTAGCTTTGGCACATTGCACAGGCTCTAGCATGGTAATTCCCCAGAAAAGCGAGCTTAAATCATTTGCACAGCTCGTTAAGAGACTAGAACAATATTTGAACATGCTGGAGAGTTTAATTTCAACACAAGCAAGGTGAGACCGTGGGTAATGATACAGTTGCACTCATTGAACTTTCAAATTACTAGGGCACTAGAGAGATTTTATGTTGTGTATTCAGAGACAAGTTTGTGCAAGGTCTAAGCCACAAGAGGATTCATTCGAAGTTTTTGGTCACAAAATGCCTGTAGGATTCAAATTCTGTTTAGAGAGCTGCCAGGAATGCTGAGGAGTTTTGTCTTCTGACGTGGACAAATGTTAACCCTCATCCAGGGAGATGACAGTAGATGAGCTACGTGCTAAACACAGTTCACTAAAATGAAGACGATTGCTACGGTTTGGCGTGTAGGACTAACATTTTTAAAACACTGAGGGAAGAGTACAGTCTGCTAGCTAGTATCAGCCGTGACATCATTGCAATCAAGGAAATGTCAGCTCAATCGTTCCAATAGGTCAGTAGGTCAGTGTTAACTTTTGACAAACGGTGAGATCATTTCATTATGCTTATTGAGGCCCACGCAAAATGGATTGAAGTCAGCTGTGAAGGTACTTGTATGACAGTAGAAGAGTTGAGAATGTTCACTATTCATGGAATTCAGGAGGAGTTAGTATCCGACAACGGACCACAATTCACTTGGCACTTGTGTCAACAAAAATCAACATGAGTGGAGTTACTTCTCTCATACTCTCTATTCCAACAGCAAACAAATGGCAACGTTGTATATATAAAAAAGAGAAACCCTGCCCTGAAATGTAATAATGTACAATGTAACATGTAATATACACAATGAACTTAACCCTTAACAGTCTGGGTTGATTCTCTCTAATGAAATTAAGTAGTCCCCACAATATATTGATTCCTCCAGTGGGGCAGTAGAGACACAGATATCTGTATGAAAAGACGTGAAGAACTAACATCTTGTGTAAACATCGTGTGATCTGTAATTTATTACTGGTTGCACCCTAACAGGGCTGGTTTTGCATTCGTACACAATTACTCTTGGAACAAACTCACTTAGAGAGAAGAATAGAAGCAAAATGTGATATATGGGGGGAGGGGGGAAACAAATGCAAGGCAGAGTTGGAGTTACCAGAACATTGAGTAAATATGAGACCCAGCAATGGGACTTCGGCTACATTGCCTACTATTTGGATTGATACGGTATTTACCTGCTATCAGAACCTCCAAGAGGACCTCAAACTTACCATAGGGTTTAGAGGCTCGCATGCCTCAATGACCCAGAGAGCTATGTTGGCTGAAGTCAGGGCCTTGTGCTTTGACTCTTGATAGGGTCACCCATGCAAAAAAGGTCAAAGGGTAAAGGCCAGTCTAGGAGTCGTCCACTGGTCCTCCAGGTTCGGGGTTCAGCTCAGGGCTAACAACCCTGACTAGTAGAAGAAAATTGTGGAAACAGCAATGAAGGATCTTTCTATATTTGAGTGCGGCAGTATTCCTGAGTCTCCAACTCGGACTTGCAGTAGTGAAAACCAGGAGGAAGCTACTGACACGATGAAGGAAGTTCTGAACACCAACGGAGATGGAGGCCCTTCATTGATCCCTAAATGCCAGCGGCATATCAAGCAGTAAGTAAGTAAGAAATCATATCAGAAATTCCCAAGATAATCAGCTGATAGCAGGAGCCATACCTGTTGGGATTGAGGTAATGTGTCAATCTATTATTGAGTTTGATGCTGAATCTTCTGGGGTTGAAGGGTGATAGAACAGTGAGTCAAGTTAAGAGGGGGCGGCCCAGTGGTACAGTTAATAAAGCTGCTGTCTCACTAGGTTCAGTACTGACCTTGAGTGTGGTGTGAGTCGAGTTGGAGTCCTCACGATCATGTGAGCTTCCTCCCAGATTGCCAGGATACGTGGGTTAATCGATCAATTGACAGCTGTAAGTTTCAAAGGTGATGGGTAGAATTCGAGGGGAACTAATAGGAATATCGGGAGAGTGAAAAGACTCTGGATATATTAGAGTATAAATGGAGCTCGATGGTTAGTGCAGACTCAGTGGGTTGGAGGACCTGTCACTGTAGCCTCAGAAATACTTCATCTTGGTTTTACATCCATTTTGAAAACATCTGAAGAATGGTCACCGTTGTAGAAAAAACGGCAGCATAAATACACATGCCATTGTTCCTAGAAGACAACTGAGGTAGTGACGTACTCCTATTGTTCGATGTTAGTTATAGACAGATAACAGTAGGAGAGGGAAAAAGATCAAGAAGCTGCTTAATAAAGACAGGGTTTATCTCATCTCATTGCGAGAGAATTAGTGGAAACTTATTGTGTTTCCACTGCGTCAGTACAGCTGCCAAATGGAAGTTATTGACACAATGTTGGTCTTAGTGTGTCCTCGGTAATGCAATCACTGCACTGTTAGACTTTATAGATGGACTTCATTAAAATAGGCATATTTACACAGTGATGTCCTTCAAACCACATTTAGCTTCTCACAAACTGTGCCTGTGGTTTCAAAGTACATTGGTTTATTATTGTGCCCCACCATGTGTTAAGGTTTGCTTTGTCGCCAACGTATGGTTCTTATTTTAATAGGCTTTCAGATCCAATTACCAATTTCTCTGTGGTGAAGCAAAACTTCTTAGTCCACTTGGGCCAAGTACTTTGCAAATGGGGCTCTTGAGGGTGACATATTTAGGGTCACCTGCTTCCGAGGTGTCATTTAGAGCCTGCTCTGTAACTGGATTGTAACTTGAGTAGCAGAAGGGTTCTGAAGCTTGGCACACAGGATTTCACAGTGTCCCCTGTTGCCAAGCCCCTGTCTGTCAGTCGTGAAAGGCACATACAGAACCAGCAGATTATGCTCGAAAGCTGGTTTTGAAATTTTATCCTCGTGTTTGTAAAGCATGTCAAAATAAGCCAGTACTCACTTGGCTCCCGCCGAGGTCTGCACATTACGTTGACAACGCAAAGAGTAATAATTTCACTAATGGGGTTCGTAGTTATTATTTTGCCACCATAGGAGATATTGAAGAAAGTGAACGTACTGTGCAACACTTGAAGTGTGCAGAATAGTATATATCGAGGAAGTGGCCAGTGGCACAGTTAGTAGAGCCCCTGCCTCTCGGCTGTATCAGCCTGGGTTCAATACCAGCCTCGGGGGCTGTCTGAGTGGTGTTCTCTCATTCTCCCTCCGACCTCATCGTTTTCCTCCCACGTCCCAAAAACAAGCTGCTTGGTTGTTTAATGGGTTACCATTGTCCGCGTGCAGCTGAATCTTTGGGGGACTGTGGGGTTTGATTGTGAATATGGAGAGAATAGTTTATAAGAAGAATTAAGGAAGGACAGAGATTGGGCTGTGAGCCAGCATGGACTTAATGGGTCAAATAGCCTCCTTCCAATGATGTAAAGAAATATGGGGACATACTGGTGTGAATTGCTGCTCAATCTTAACTGTAAAAGCAGCTTGCAAGCTAGATTAAAGGCCCATACCGATTGATAAGAACATAAGAGCATATGACATAGGAATTAGATTCATCAGATTTAGATTCATCAGCCCAGTGAGAGTCTGCTCTACCATGTCATCATGGCTGAACCACTTCCCTCTCAGCCCCAGTCTCCTGCCTTCTCCCTGAAACCTCTCACACCCTGACTAATCAAGAACCTATCAACTTCCACCCAGTGACCTGGCCCCCACAGCCACCCATGGCAACAAATTCCACAGGCACACCTCATTTCCATTTTAAATGGACTTTCCTCTATTCTGTGGCTATGCCCTCTGGTCCTAGACTCCTAACTATAGGAATGAATCTCCCTGCATCCACTCTATCGAGGCCTTTCAACTTTTGACAGGATTCAATAAGATCCTCCTCATTCCTCTAAATTCCAGTGAGCCATCAAAAGCTCCTCATACGATTACACTTTCTTTCCCAGAATCATTGAACTCCCTCCAATGTCAGCACATCTTTATTAGATAAGGGCACAAAACTTCTCACAAGTGCCTTTGCATTACATCAATGTTTTTACATTCCAGTCCCCCTGAAACAAATGCTAACAGTGCATTTTCCGTGTTCACTGCTGACTCAGCCTGGGAATACTGCACGAGGACTCCCAAGCCCCTTTGCACCTTGGATTTTTAAATTTTCTCCCTGTTTAGAAAATAGTTTACTCTTTTATTCCTTCTAACAAAGTGCATGACCACACACTCCCTGACATTGTATTCCATCTGCCACCTCTTTGTCGATTCTCCTAATCTGTCTAAGTCCCTCTGCATCCTACCTGTTTCCTCAACAATACCTGCCCCTCCACCAATCTTCATGTCATTTGCAAACTGGGCCATAAAGCCATCAATTCCATCATCCAAATCATTGGCATACAATGTAAAACCATATCCTTAACAATTGACTCCAACATCTTCTCAACTTCTGAGATCAGGACTAACTGGCCTCCAATTTCCTTTCTTTGGCTTCCCTCCTTTCTTAATGAGTGGGGTGACGGTGGCAATTTTCCAGTCCTCCAGAACCATGCCAAAGTATAGTGATTCTTGAAAGTTCATTACAAATGCCCCCACAATCTCTTCAACCACCTTTTACAGAACCCTGGGGTGCACACCGTCTGATCCAGGTGACTTATCTACCTTCAGACCTTTCATTTTCCCAAGAACCTTCTCTCTAGTAATAGCAACTGCACTCATCTCTGCCTCCTGACTTTCTCAAACTTCTGTCATGCTGCTAGAATCTTGTACAGTGAAGACTGATACAAAATACTTATTCAGTTCATCTGCCATTTTCTTGACTTCCATTGCTACCTCTCCAGTGTCATTTTCTAGTGGTCCCATATCTACTCTTGCCTCTCTTTAACCCTTTACGTTTCTTCCTCTTTGATATTATTAGCTAACTTACCTTCATATTTGATCCTTTCCTTCCTTATGGTGTTTTCAGTTGCCTTCTGTTGGCTTTTAAAAGTTTCCCAAATCTCTATTTTCCCACCAATTTTTGCTGTATTTTGTGCCCTCTCTTTTGCAGACCAGCTTCTATTTAAATAAATCTAAAAATTCACGTACCCAGTTCCTTGGTTTAACAGTTCCATGGTGGCTAAATGAGATTGCCCTGAATTCTGTATTGAATTTTAAGTTCCGGTGATCTGGTTCAGAATTCCTGGTAGATTAGCATTTAGCTCACTCATTAGCAGTTGGTTCCAATGGTTCAATTTAATATCAGAAATTCCTGCTCTTCACAGACAAGAAACCCCAAAAAATGAATGATAGAAACATCAGAACCCCAAAGCTCTCCTCCCACGGGGGGGTTGGATTATTATTGTCACATGTACAGATGTGCAGAAAACCTTTATGCCTTCCAGACTGATCATTTGAAATATATCGTGGTAGTACTAAAGGAGAAAAATATAATGCAGAGTACAGTATAATATTGCAGTTATAGAGACAGTGCAGTGCAGGGCGATGAATAATGTACAAGGACAATGGCAGAGTAGATTGAGGGGTCAAAAGTTCCTTTTTTTAAATACAAGGGGTTTATTCAGGAGTCTTAGAACAGTAGTATTGAAGCTGTTCGTGAGCCCTGGTGATACATTTATGAGCAGGATGTTCATCCAGGCTGGGGTCAGGATCTGGAGCTCCAGAGATGAGGATGGTTAAGTCAAAGTCAAAGCAAATTTACGATCAAAATACATATATGTCACTCTACACTATCTTGAGATTCATTTTCTTGCAGGCATTTATAGGAAAATAAAGAAATACAGTAGAATTTACATGTAACTGTACATAAACAAAGACTGACAGACAATCAATGTGCAAAAGAAGACAAATCATGCAAATAGTAAAAAGAAAGTAAATACATAATCGTGAGAACATGAGTTGTAGAATAGTTGAAAGCGAGCCTATGGGTGGTGGAACCACTTCGGTGTTGAGGTGAATGAATTTATCAGTACTAATCCAGGAGCCTGATGGTTGTAGAGTAATCATGAGGAAATCTTTAGATGCTGGAAATTCAAACAACAACACACACAAAATGCTGATGGAACACAGCAGGCCAGGCAGCATCTATAGGGAGAAGCGCTGTCGACGTTTCCGGCCGAGACCCTTCGTCAGGACTAACCCAAAGGAAAGATAGTAAGAGATTTGAAAGTAGTGGGGGGAAGGGGAAATGTGGAATGATAGGAGAGGACCGGAGGGGGTGAGATGAAGCTAAGAGCTGGAAAGGTAATTAGCAAAAGTGATACAGAGCTGGAGAAGGGAAAGGATCATGGGACGGAAGGCCTCAAGAGAAAGAAAGGGGGAGGGGAGCACCAGAGGGAGATGGAGAACAGGCAAACAACGAAATATGTCAGGAGGTCTTCTCCTATCATTTCGCATTTCCCCCTCCCCCCACTACTTTCAAATCTCTTACTATCTTTCCTTTTGGTTAGTCCTGACGAAGGGTCTCGGCCCGAAACGTCGACAGTGCTTCTCCCTATAGATGCTGCCTAGCCTGCTGTGTTCCACCAGCATTTTGTGTGTGTTGTTGGTTGTAGAGTAATAACTGGTTTAAGATGTCGCCACTGGAGGAGGTTGACAGCTTTCTGGTAGTTTGAAAGGCAAGAAATTTGACTAAAACACTATTAATAGCACCTTTTCTGAAGTAAATTGTGGTAAACTATCACGCAAACAATGAAGAGGCGAGCGAAGGTGAAGCTGTTTGGAGGGATGAGTCACACTGGTGCATTGCGAAGTTGAGGTGTAACACGTTCGGGTTGGGGCTGCAGATGAAGTTGGAGAGGTCAATTCGGTGAGGAGGAGGTGTGGTGAAGGAGTTTTGCTGGCCGTCCAACTAACCTGGGTGTGAAGTTGGATTGCTCTAAGTGCTGAGCTGATTTGGAGAGGTTGAGAATGGCTTCGAGCTGGACAGCGAAGCCCAGGCCCAGAATGTATTGCTGCAGCGGGCCCTGACTCCTAATGCGAGGCATGATCTGCTGTTTGAACAATTTAACTGCTGGCCCAGATAGATGAGAAAAGCAGGGTGTTGGAACCTGGGGCAAGTGTTTGGCCGACTTCACTTGCTCTCTGTGATATTCACTCCTCTCTCCGCGGCACTGAGGATATGAAATCACCCTGGCTGCTGTTCTTTGTATGTGTGAACTTCACAGCAGATTACCCCACTAATGGAATGAACTGAGGCAGAGGCTTTGGGCCTACTCCAGGCTGCTCCGGGGGTTTGAATCTAAGGACTGATTTTGGTTGACAATGCTTTGCTCGCTTCAATTGTTTTGCATGATCTGTTTTTATTTCTTTCTCTGTGCTTTGGGTGTTGGTCTTTATTTTTTCAAATTGGGTTCTTTCATGTTTCTTACGTTGTGACAGCCTGTAAGCAGACAGATTTTCAGGTTGTATAGTTTATACGTATGTTGATGATAAATATACTTTGAACTGTTCCTGAACTTGGTGGTGTGGGACCTCAGGCTCCTGTATGTCCTGCCTGATGGTAATAGTGAGAAGAGAGTCTGGCTCTGTACAATGGGGGTCCTCGGTGATGAATATGCAGTCAATGTACTCAGGGATGGGCAGGACTTTGCCTGTGACGGATTGGGCCATGTCCACAACTTTCTGCAGACTTTACCTTTCCTGGGCATTGGTGTTAGGAGACTGGATCCAGAGCATATTTCCTGCTTCCTTTACACTCACCAGAAAATTTCTTTCTGAGATCATTCTGAAGTTATGACTTTATGGGTAACATGTTGTAGATTAACTAAAATGAGAACCAGCCTACAGGAAATAAAACCTGTCCACAATTTAACTTGCAACTGATACATTATGGTTAGTGAAACCTACCGATATGTGTAGTATATTCTCTGTACCATTGAAACTACATAGGGAATGACAATAGATGAATGCTCCTGGGGGGATGCCTAGGATGCCCTGTTTGGAGGTGAAGAGTTTAGAGATTTATGACCACAAATACCCTTCTCAGGGTTAAAGTTGTATCCCTACCACTTTATGCACTGTCCAGGACATACCAGTTTCATCATTTAATCCTCTGGTTAGCTGTATATTCATATGGCCACCCTTCAACACTGTAACTAAAAGTACGTTTAGGATTGAGGATTTTAGAAGACACCAGTATTGAATATTCAAAAGGGGTTCAGCTAATGAGATGGGCTGCCACTGTAAATACATAATTCTGTAAAGTTATCTGACTATATTCAAAATTAATATTAAGTTGATGATTATAGCAAATGAAATTCTAGGCAATCATTTATTCTTATCTTTTTTGTTGAAGAAGTATAAAACATTGTGTCAGGAGAGTGAGATTGGATTCTCCTGGACTCACTCTCCTCTGGGGGTTTGCTGCGTGAATAAAGATTTTCATATTTCCCAATTACTGCTTCCACGTGGCTCAGTTTTAGTCAGTCTCAGCATTACCGTGTAACGTGAAGAAACAGGCATGTTAATATATTCTTAGGGAGTACCATTCAGTAATATGGAAAGTCTATGTCCGGCACCAGGAAAGTCCCTGAAGGTGCCTGATTTACAGTATTACACTGCAGTTACTATTGTATAATTAAAATCCCAAAATTTGAATGGAGTGTGAAAAATGCTTCTCTTAGACCAGAGGGAAAAGAGGTCAGCTCGTCCAGTTACTGGTACTGCCAAGTAAAACCTTTTGTGCAGTTTCTTTTGTTCCTTCCGCCGTGCAGACTCGCTCTCTGCTGCGGCAAACACTATTTGTATTGCTGCTACAGGGAGTGTGCTTTAAAGGACTGGTGCTCTTCAGTGACTGAGTATACAGTACTCTGACCTCTCCGGCAGTCCCGCGGGCCATGCTCCAGAGCTTCATTCTGGGACTAAGTCACCCAAATACAGACCAATTTCACACCGTTTTGGAGAGGTCCTGAAATGGGACTCAGAATAAGTATTCCAGTGGACCAGAATTAAAGTGAAATCCCATTTTAGTTTTGTTTCAAAGGACTATTATTCTGCCTTGCCTCACAGTAACTGTGGACCTGCAATTTGCTCTGTTTCTCTAACCCAAGGAGGGTGTGGTGTTCCTGCCGTTCCTACCAAATTATAACCATCCCTCATGGAAATGTATAGAAAACGTTTTCCGTGGCTGATCCATCCTGTAAGCTTGTTAATGTGGCCTTGCACTTTGTCCTCTCTCTGTATTAACATCTTGACTTGGGTTACTCATAATCTCTGAAACACTATTTCGAAATGAAAGCTTTTTATTCAGTGTCCATAACTTCAGGGAAATGGCCCATGGCACCTGACAGAGGTGTAAACAAGGAAATGGGTGCCAAGTCACAAAAGAAGTAAATTTTAACTGGAGTCTTAAAGGAATGGCAGGCTCCTGTATTTTATTCTGATATTTCTTGCGGCACTTCTGTTATTTTGCTGCTTCTCTTCCACTCTTTCTTTGCTTATTCCTGTCAAAATGGAACTCTCAAATACAAAAAGACCTGTTACATAACTGGACACAACAAGCTTCAGGGATTTATGCCCCAGACTCGCTGACTAAGTTGCTCAAAGCTGCCATTCTTCTACGAGAGGAAATTTTCACCTCGTAATGAAATGTTTCAACTTCTGCTAAACACAATATGCAAGAATACTTGTAAAAGGACGTGTTTGCAAACCTATAGGGAAAACCTGGGAAAGCAACCCACTGTAACTTGCAATATCTGATGTAAGGAGGGGAGAGGAAGCAGTTTGAAGCTGAGGGTTGGTAGGTGGTGCTGTCCACTAAATGGTCTGCATTCACAACGTGCCTTTGAGAATCTGCATGTGAAAGGGGCTTGGGTAGCTTGCTGCATAATTGAAGGATCCACACAGAGTTTACTAGTCTTGCTATTAATTATCACAGAGAAATGGGTGTTTCCTGTGGTTCTCAATGGTTGGGTTTAGCTACAAAGGCTGGCTCACATCCCTGACTCAGCTTAATGTTACTGCTCAATAGATATGAATGCAGGGAGGATCATTCCCAGAGAGTCATACAGCATGGAGGCAAGCCCCTTAGCTCACATGCAGACCATCTACATATTGTCCCAGATAAATCCCACCTTATTTATTCTCCCCACATTCTCATCAGCCACTCCCAGATTCTGCTGTTCACCTAGCGCACTGGGGCAAATCAACCTGCCAACCTCTTTGGAATGTGGGAGGAAACTCTGTAAGACTCGCACAGTCACAGGGAGGACGTGCAAGGTTGGGAAGAGTTCTTGGCAGAGGAACCTGGGATCGGAGACAATAACTCAGACTAAGGAAGTGGGAGAAGGTTTTTCTCTCTCGGGACAGTGAGTCCATGGGCTTCTCTATCTTGGGGGACTGGGGTTCAAAGTGGAAGCATAGACCTTTCCTTGCTGGACCCCTACATGGTGCTGCACTGTTAAAAGCATTCATGCCATGGGCACCCATTGATGGTAGCTCTCAGAACAATTTGGTTCGACATCCTATGTAGGTTCAGTCATTGAGCCATTAAAACAGACATTGGTCATTAAAGGAAAGAGGAGTTCTGAGGATAGTGTACGGATGTAGATCAGCCATGACCTTGATGTGTGAGTACATACGCAAGATGGCCAGCTGAATTCTGAGGTTGTTATGCACTGGCTGGCACTGGGAAACCAGTCATTAGTTGATGCCAACCATTGGACACTTACACCTGAAACAAAAGTAAGGATTTCGACAAGCAGCTCACTGAATTATGCAAAGGAACTGGAGACAGTTGTATGATTCTTTGCTGACCAGTGTTTGGCACAAATGGAGTACAGTGCCATGGAGAGGGGGGAAGGGGTTGATTAAACTTTGTAAACTGCAGGGATGGGAGAAGAGCAGTCAGTAGGGTGTTGCCTCCGCCCAGGAAACAGTTTTCCTGACCTGACCCCTGCTCTAAGGGGATTGATATGTGACACCTCTCATTGAAATCTGGCAGCTGCAACACACTTCCCCTTCCAGAGAATGAATGCAGGGTGTTGTGGTATGGCCATTGTATTCAGACCCCAGTTGCATGGAGTTGTGACATAATTCACAACCATCTGGTTGCTTTCCATTTCTCTTCTGAGCGAGCTGGTTACATTCAGCTAAAACACAATTCCACTCACTTTGTATTTAAGGGTCTGAGAGAGGTACAGCACAGAAACAGGACTGTGGTCCATCAAGTCCACACAACTTATCACCCACCCATTTGCACTGATCTTACTTTAACATTCTATTCTCCTGCATTCTCATTTATCCTCCCCGTTTTCTATCCTTCACCTCCACACGAGGAGCGACTTGCAGGAAGAAATTAACCTACCAACCCACGGAAATTGTGCATGTGGCATGAAACCAGGGCACTCAGATGAATCCCACGTGGCCACAAGGAGAATTCACAACACTCACACCGATCATACTCAGTAGCAACGTTGGCCCTGGGTCTCTGACACTGCTGCCTGGTGATTTCAAAATCTCTCAATTGAAGTTACAATATTTTTCTTCTATTTTTAAAAAATCTTTTCTTAAATTGCTACTCATCTGATGTTATATGGATTGTGTTTGAAGGTAAATTGTTTGCAAATTAATAATAGTTCAGCACATATGTATCATCCTTGCACTAGGTATGTTCTAAAATTATCCCAGTGAATAGTACTTAAAGAAAGTTGCACAGAATTTGGCTTACATAACACTTCTGATTTTTTTCCCAGAATGAAATGCATAATTAACCTTTTCTGTGACAGTCCCACAAGGAGCAATGTTACTTCCTTTACTGTGCTCCTCCTTGGGCATTTTGGGGAAAGTTGGAACGAATCGTTTCAGGAGGAACAATCAGTGGGGACCGTACAGGACGAATGGTCTTGCACACTGGAGTAATGCATTTTGGGGAAAGTTGGAACGAATCGTTTCGGGAGGAACAATCAGTGGGGACCGTACAGGACGAATGGTCTTGCACACTGGAGTAATGCATTTTGGGGAAAGTTGGAACGAATCGTTTCGGGAGGAACAATGAGTGGGGACTGTATAGGACGAATGGTCTTGCACACTGGAGTAATGCATTGCGACGCCACGAGGAAAGGTCCATACCGGCATCCTGTGTCCCACCCAACCACATCCTGAGCCTCAGTCCCAACTTCTTAACACTCTAATCTCTGAATTGCACAGTCTCCTAAAGGTATTTATATCTGCTACCTTAAGCTTCCTGCCGGTGACCCATGATTTTTCCACATCTTTATCCCTTCCAAATCTTCCTTTCAGCCTGTTCCTAGATATCTCCAAACCCAATCCTGGAATTTTCTCCTGGACCTCCTGACAAACACACCCGATCCTGGATCCTGATCCTTAGATTGTAGCTCCCTGCACTCCTTTCTTCATCGGTCTACCGATATAATCACTCTCATTTGGGTGTACCAGAATTTCCATGTAAAAACTCAGAGACAACATTATATTGTTACGTAATATAGTGAACACAGCAGTCAAACTGTGCACAGAGAGAAACAAAATGTAGAAATATGTCTTGTTTCTTTCCAAGAACATATAACGGTCATGATTGTATGGAACTTCCAGTGCTGCAGGATCTTCTGCATCTACCGAGGAGGAGCCTGGTTTAACATCAGTTTGGAAAGGCAGCACCCTTGGCTGTGTGGCACTGTCAATAGTTTAACAGAGAGTGCAGTTACCAGAGGTCTTAGAAGAGCCGCTTAAATCAGTGTCAGATTAATGGACAAAGTCTCATTAGCTGAATTACGGCTGATGCAAATGAGTCATCAAGGCCTCATGAACTCTGACTCAAGGATTATAGCTTGGTTTTTGTGCCAGGGGTGCTTTATATCAAAGGCCCTGATGTTTTCCCTATACATAATGTACATGTGATATAGGTCTTCATTCATGCTGGGAATCTTAAAATTGCAAGAAAGCTCATTAATTTCATTATGTATTCATTGCAATTCATTATTAACATCCTCATCCCAGCTTGAAAATACCCAGGTCTTGAAGCAATATATTACATCCAATGAGGTTGAGAGGGAAAATAAATCAGCCATGATCGAATGGCAGAGCTGATTCAATGGGCCGAGTGGCCTAATTCTGCTCCTATGTGTTTACATCCAGTTGATTAGGGTGGATCACAACGTTACACTGCGTTAATTCAGAGCATCTGTATTAAATACGTCTGTTCATAATTGAGTAAATTACAAGTGCACACATCCAGGATTTATCAAAAGTAATTTTAAGAATATATTTTCTTCTATTCCATTGAAATATGGAAAGTGAGATAAAATTATTTGATTGCTGGTGTTTTGAAATGTTTTCAAATAGAATTAAAGATGTATTTCAGAATGTAGAAGGCAAAGATTGAAAGAACCATTGAGCACATCTACATGAAAGGTTGCTAACTGAAAAGCAGAATCCACCATCGAAGATCCTCACCACTCAGGCCAGGTTCTTCTCTTGCTGCTACCATCAGAAAGAAGGTACAGGAGCCTCAGTACTCACACCACCTGGTTCAAGAACAGTTACTACCCCTTCAACCGTCAGGTTCTTGAACAAAGGAAGATGACTACACTCATTGTATTTCTGGTGTTCCCACAACCAATGATCTCACTTTAAGGACTCTTTATCTTGTTATTTCATGCTTGTTATTTATTTATTATATTTGCACTGCTTGTTGTCCATTAAATTCTGTTTACAGTTACTGTTCTATAGATTTGCGAAGTACACTCATAGAAAAAGAATCTCAGGTTTGTATGCGGTGACATGTATGTACTCTGATAACAACTTTTACTTTGAATTTTGAACTTTGAACTTTAAACTTGGCATCCATTTTGTGTCCCACACACAGTTACACATAACTTGAACAGATCTGGCTTTATGGAAATTTTATTTCTGTTGACTTCAAATGGGGAAGGTATAAAGTGGGCTGCATGATCTGTTTTAGACTATTGTGCAAAGTCGATGTTCCCCTTTCTGTATTACATTTGGTTGTCCACTGTGCTTTCTGCCATGGGGTTACAATGGTATAACAGGCTCTCACTGGAGGTCAAAGCATTCAGTCGATCCTTACTTATTAAAAGTAAAGAGGAAGCAAAAACTGTCAGGAGTGAGTGGCTCTGCTTTGCTTTTGGTGCTTCTGAAAATAACTTGTTAAGATGTCTTGTCATCCACAGAGAGTAGTTTCACTCTTGCCTTGTGGCAATGATCATTGCCGACACAGATTAACAATGGGTACAACCTTAGAGATTGTGACAGACACATTGAAAATACCTTCTCCAGAAAATTGAACTGACATACAAAACAACTGTTAAATGCTAACAGAGCTATGTTCTAACAGCAGGGGGATATTGAGTGCAGACAAAAATTGCAGCTAGAGTAGTGTAGTAGTTCATTTTGGAAGGAGGAATGATAACATATATTATCATTTGAATAAAAAATTGCACATAATATGATTTTAGGTCTTCATGTATGATGCAATTACTGATAGTTGAAGTCGATGATCATTAGGCTAAAGGAATCACAAACGACAAAATGTACGGATACTGGAACTCCAAAGCAACACATGGAAAATGCTGAAGAAACTCAGCAGGTCAGGCAGCATCTATGGAAAAGAGTAAACGGTCGATGTTTCGAGCTGAGACCCGGTATAGGAATGCTGTGTTTTACTTTAAGGAAGTGGAGCATAAAAGTGCAGAAGTCTGGTAGGAACTGCAAAAGGCACTAGCAAGGCCATATCTGGACATTGCAGGCAGTATTGACTGCTTTAATGAAGGATGTGTATCATCACTGGAGGCTCTTCTAATACGATTGTCGAGAATAATCCCGAATATTGTGGGCTGGCAAACACATTGGACCTGTATTTGTTGGACTTCAGAATGAAGATTGGAGATCTTAATGAAAGACACAAAATTCTTAGAGGAACCGACAATGTAAATACTGGGAGAACGTTTTTCCATTTTGGAGGATTTAGGACTAGAAGACATGGTTTCAGAACAAGAAGCACTCATTTAAAACTGAACTGAGGAACAATATCACCTCTTCAGAGTGCTATGAGCCTTTAGAATTCTGGAATTTTCTCTAGTTCTAGAAGGTGTTCAAAGACAAGAAAAGAAGACCGTTATTCAGTTAAGGAATTGAAGGAAGGCTCGGAGGGTAGTTCAAGAGCTTTTCAATTTCTGATCAGAATATCTGAGATTCAATCTTCACTCCCAAAATGTGAACATAAAAGTTTATGCTGAGAATCCAGTGCACCGACAGGTATATCTTCTCATACGTGCAGTGGTAAACAGACTTTCCCTCCATGCCCTCGCTGGATGCAGAAGATCCGAGAACATTACTTCATGTCATTACACCATGTCAGCAGGTCCATCACAGAATAAACTTCCGGTTGCAGGGAACAAGGCTGAAGATGATTCTGGAACCAGGAGCACACACAAACTTCTGGACGAACACAGCCGGTCAAGCAGCTTCTGTGAAGGCACAGGAATGGGTCGGAAACCTGCATTAGGACTTGTGCAGAGGTCATTCAAACAACGCACAAAGGTTGAATGTAAAACAAACAGCACATTTGGGTTGCGTTATCAAAAACATTAGTAGAAAGTAAAATAAAAGATATAATTCTGTCACTGAACTTCATATGGACAACTGCAACCTTCCATACACAGAAACAATTCATCAAAGACCTACAAGAATGATCAGATAAACTGCTTTTGCATGCAGTGATGAACAAACTTCCTCCGTAAGAGATTAGTGTTCACAATTAAAGTTCATGGGATTAGGAGTATTGTACTGACATGGATAGAGACTGGAAATAATGAACTGGAATAAAGGGTCTGTTCCGAATGACTAGTGAGGTATTACAGGCTTCAGTGCTTGATCCCAACTGTTTGTAATATGTATTAACCATCTAGATGATGGAATTAGATGTAATATCTCCAAGTTTGTGGATATCACAAAGGTAGGCAGGAGTGGGAGTTGTGAGGAGGGTGCAGAGGGACTCCAGTGGCAATGATGCAGAATAATGTGAATAAATGGGACATTATCCACTTCTGTGGTAAGAGAGATTCATATCTGAATTTTGAGGGGATTAGGAAAAGCAATCAGACATGGATGTCCTTGTAATTGAGAGGATAAAGGGAGGCATGTAGAATTGTTAAGAAGGAAAATGACACGTGGGCCTTCATAGTGGAAGGAACTGAATGCAGGAATGTGGATGTCTCACTACAATTGTACAGGGCCTTGGTGAGACTACGCCTTTAGCGCGGGATGCAGTTTTGGTCTTGTTACCTGACGAAGGATGTAATTGCTATGGAGAGAATACAATGAAACTTCACCAGACTGATATATGAAGACAGATTTGGATGATCAAACTTTCATTGTTGGAGCAGAGGAGAGTGAGAGAGGAATGTCATTGAAATAAAATCTTAACTTTGATCTCCTAACCACAAAGTCAGTTGGCTTTTGCATGTACACTGCCAGGATCTTTTCCGGCAGCCATTTTAAAAGAGCCATGACATTTTAAACAAAACCTGTAATGGATGATGTCATCTTGTACCCAGAGGTCAGTGGGCAGAGAAATGGGCTGGAGGACATTTTGCATTAGTGAATCTAAACCCGAGGAGAAGCAGTTGTCATCTGGAACTGCACAGATCAAACAGTGACACAAACACTAGGCACCACCCCTTTTCTCAGGATCTGTTTTGTATTTCTGCTGGATGCTAACTGGATTTAGTTGGGAACATCTGTTGGATCTGGGCTGCATGCGTTGTTGAACAAAGCCTCATTTGAAAGTGAATGTTGTCAGCTAATTTTCAGATTTATGGAAATACTATGTTTGGATGTTGTGTAATCGGACAGAACTGAAGCCAGGGTGGGCGAAAGTAGAGGGTCTTTGCTGCACTGTTCACCTGCTCTGTGTGGCATGGTCTTCAATGGAGTACGATCATTCCATGCAGGAGGTCTGAACAAGCAAGCCTGCAGGTTTTGGTCCAGAACCCACACCCAACCCAATCCCACTGGTAATCCCAAACAAGAGAAAATCTGCAGATGCTGGAAATCCAAGCAACACACACACACACACAAAATGCTGGAGGAACTCAGCTGGCCAGGCAGCATCAATGGAAAAGAGTACAATTGATGTTTTGGGCCGAGACTCTTTGGCAGGACCTGAGGGAAAAAAAGCTGAGGACTAGGTTTAAAAGCTGGGGAGAGGGGAGAGAGAAACACAGGGTGATAGGTGAAACCTGAAGGGGGAGGGATGAAGTAAAGAGCTGGGAAGTTGATTGATGAAAGAGACACCAGGGCTAGAGAAGGGGAAGTCTAATAGAAGAGGACAGAAGGCCATGGATAAAAGAAAAGTGGGGAGGAGCAATGGGCAGGCAAGGAGAAAAGGTGAGAGACGGAAAAGGGGGTGGGAAATGGTGAAGGAGAGGTGTCTGGTGAGGGGCATTACTGGAAGTTTGAGAAGTTGATATTCATGCCATCAGGTTGGAGGCTACCCAGACGGAATACAAGGTGTTGCTCCTCCACCCTGAGTGTGGCCACATCATGACAGTGGAGGAGGCCATGGATAGACATATCGGAATAGCAATGGGAAGTGGAATTAAAGTGGGTGGCCTCCACATCCGGCATATAATTCTCCACAACTTCCGCTATCTCCAGTGGTATCCCACCACCAGGCACATATTTCCCTCCCCACACTTCCTACTTTCTGTAGGGATGGCTCCCTACATAACCCTTGTCCATTTGTCACTCCCCTCTAATCTCCTCCTGGCACTTATTCTTGCAAGTGATACACCTGCCCCCTCACCACCATTGAGGGCACCAAGCAGTCTTTCCAGGGTGAGGCGACACTTCACCTGTGTGTCTGTTGGGGGCCATCTACTGTGACCCCTGTATATTGGTAAGACCTGACGTAGATTGGGAGACACCTATGCTCCATCTGCTAGAAAAAGTGGGATCTCCCAGTGGCCACCCACTTTAATTCCATGTCCCATTCCCATTCCGATATGTCTATCCATGGCCTCCTCCCCTGTCGTGATGAGGCCACACTTGGGTTGGAGGAACAACACCTTATATTCTGTTCGGGTAGCTTCCAACCTGATGGCATGAACATTGATTTCTAGAACTTCTGGTAATGTACCCCCCCACCCCCTGACCATTTCCCATCTCCTTTCCCTCTCTCACCTTATCTCCTTGCCTGCCCATTGCCTCCCTCTGGTGCTCCTCCCCCTCTTTTTCTTTCTTCCATGGCCTCCTGTCCTCTCCTATCAGATTCCTCCTTCTCCAGTCCTGTATCTCTTTCACCAATCAACTTCCCAGCTCTTTACTTCATCCCTCCCCTCCAGGTTTCACCTATCCCCCAGTGTTTCTCTCTCCCCTCCCGCCACCTTTTAAATCTACTCCTCAGCTTTTTTCCCCAGTCCTGTCGAAGGGTCTCTGCCCGAAACGTTGACTCTTTTCCGTTGATGCTGCCTGGCCTGCTGAGTTCCTCCAGCACTTTGTGTGTGCTGCCCAGCAGTAATCCACCTTATTCCTGCAAAGGCCCTCAGGATTGCCTAACCAGGGGTGGAGGGGAGTAGGATTTTCGACTGCTAGATGCCATTGTAGTAGCCCATGGGCACAGTTTTGGGGGGGGGGGCAGGAAAGAGAGGGGTTGGTCAGGACAAAGTGTATGAAGCATAAGGCAGGAGAACTCTGTTTCTTTGGCTGGGAGCTTGAGGGAGAGAGAAGCAAGAAGAGGAGTCCTACATTCCTTGGTAGACGACGGAATGAAACAGCAATAGAAGACATGGATGGCATGGGGTGCAGCTGGTAAAATATAGAACACAGAACATAACAGCTCAGTACTGGCCCTTTGGCCCATGATGCTGTGCTAACATTCTAACCACTCTAATCTGATAAAGTCTCTGCCTTATGGTCTCAGAGACCCCAGTTCAATTCTGACCTTGGGTGCTGTCTGTGTGGAGTTTGAATGTTCTCCCTGAGACCATGTGAGATTCCTGGATGCTCCAATTTCCTCCTCCATCCCAATGTCTGGGTTGGTAGGTTAAATCGCCACTGTAAATCAGCCCTGGTGTGTAAGTTGAGGGTAGAATCTGTGGGAGGGGGAGTTGCTGGGATTAACATAGGGTAAGTGAAAATGGATAGCTAATGATTAGTGCAGAATTGGTGGGATGAATGTCTGATTTCTGTGTTGCATCTCTCGGTGACTCTGACCACTGTGGAGTGCCGAACCAATTTCCAAAGACTTGGCTCAGTGATGAAGCCCCAATTCCTCAGGCCTGGAGCAGAACAGGCCTAATTAAAGAGAAGCTCATTGGCTTGAGACTCTCATGTCCCTGCCTTTGTTACTTAAAATTAGAAATAGTTCGATAACTGAAAGACATTGGGTAAGGTCCTGACTCCAGATCTGACCTAGATCTGGGCCATATCTTCCAAATATCTGAACCCGTCTTTTTGCACTACCTTACTTTCCCTTTTCTATTTTCTAATCATGATTGATAATTTAATTATATTTACTTCGATTTGTACTCCAGGGAGCATGAAGCACAGAATCAAATATCACTGTGATGATTGTACGCTCTAGTATCAATTGTTTGGTGACAACAAAGCAATGTAAAGTAAACTCCACTTTATCTTCCTCCCTGTCCCTTTTTAGTTTATACAGAATACTGTATTAAACTATTCATAATGAAAAGTATTCACAATAAACTGTGCAACACCTTTTTCATTCTTGCATTTGAAGATAATGTGTTTAGTGTTAAATTATGTTGTTTAAAGCCAATAGCTCCATTGCCACTTGTGTTGATCCACTGGGGTGGTTCACTACTACAGTAACTGAGGGGCTTACTCACCCAACCCAGCCCTCCTTGTAGCAGAAGAACTCCATACTGTGGTCCTCCCTCACCAAGGCCCTGTAATGACTGCACCGAGCTTTTGTGTGTCCCTCACCAAACTTTTGTGTGGCACTCCAGCCATTCAGCAGCATCCCTCTGTGGGTATTTCAATGTGCTGGTACACAACGGGTTTTGGGCAGACCTGAGGATGTCTTTCACTGAGTTGATGGTCCTCCAGCAGCACTTGATGTCCGTTTCTCTGTGCGTCCCTGGGAACAACCCTTGGATCAAAGAGTCCTCTGTTACACTGCTGATCGAGGTGAACCAGGACACAGGCTCTGGCATCTTTCACCGCAGCCTCTGGGCAAACCCACCGTCCGCAAAGTCATTGACTGCGTGCGATGAGAGCGGTGTTCTTTGTTCGCAGGAAGGATCTGACTGGAAGGGCCCCTTTCACAACCAGCCAGGCAAAATTTTGGATTCTGTTGATGAGATTTTTCAATGAGGCATTTTGCATAGTCTGCTCAGGGAACCACCCTTTACTGTGACCGTGGAGTCCTTCTCCTGCAGTGTCTGACCACTGCCTGATGGACTCGTGATCAAAGGTGTTAGTCTGGAAGGATTTGTCCACAAAGTACAAGGAGAACGGCACCATCCAGTTGACTGTCAATGAAGCCAGACTCATCCGTCACAACACCAGGAACAGTTAGTGGTAGTGGTACATAGTGCCCATGTTTTACACACAGCCTGATGCAGCCTCACACGAAAATGGTCATCAGGATGAGGGGCAACATTGGGTACATTTTTCCCCATTGTCCAGGGACTTGGACATTATGACCTTTCTGACTCACTCCACCGAAAGACGGCCTGGGTGATTTCCAAGGTAGAGGAGCAGGGATAGGCCACACCTGTGCCGAGCACAGAAGCCCTGGGAACACCTCACACCCGATTGCCAGGTTCTTCCCAGTTATTGAGAGGGAACACCCTCACAGTCCCAATTTATGTTTCACCTTCCCAATTCATTCAATCTCTTTACACTGCTCAGCCCCTCCAGATCAGACCCACAGTACATCCCTGCCCCATGTGTGTAAAGGCAGGTAAACGGACCCTATTGCTCATATTTGAATGTGCAACACACTTAACCATTCAGTCATTACAAGAGCTCTCACTTCACACTTTTTTTTCCAATTTTGAGCTTCATCAGAATACTGAGGAACCTGAAACAAATGCTGGAAATAATCAGCAAGTCAGGCAGAAAGAAAGAGAGTTAAACACAAAATACTCCACAGGTGCTGGGGTCAAAGCTACACGCACAACACGCTGGAGGAACTCAGCAGGTCGGACAGCACCTGTGGAAATGACCAGTCAACGTTTTGGGCCGAGACCCTTCGTCCTGACGTCTTTCAGATGAGATCCTATGGCCTCACAAGCGAGGGCAAGGTCAATACAAGCTGCAAATCTCAGCTGCACCCACACACTGATCCACGTTCCAGAAACCCTGCCCACCCCTCCTCCATGGACCACCACAACCCTCCCCCCAGAACTCACCCGGGAACAATTGTTTGCCACGAATAGGCAAATCAGACTTCTATATACTGGAGTATAAACTCATAGTCTTTCAGCACACACTTACAAGTGTATATTTCATGCTTCACTCTTTTTGACTGCACCACGTGCTCACTGGCAGGCCGGGGAAGATAGTGAGCAAACTCCACTTGAGCAGCAAATACAAGAGAGATCTCACTGTGCCATGGCCTTAGCTGAGCTGCAGAGACTGTGCTTGCATTCCTGAGTTTGGCCGTGACTGGGGACAACTGAAGATGAGGATTTGCACATCCTCCCACTCACATCCCACCAACACACCACTCTTCTGTCTGACAAGGTACAATCACCTCAGCCATCCTGGACCTCACCCTCCCTCCATTCTCAATTCCACCCTCACAGGGGGGACGCAGCGGTGGAAGAGGCACCTCGTTGCTCTGTCTATAAGCCACTATTACCGGGAACCTGGAGCTCAGTGGGAGGTTACTCAGAGGTGGGGTCAACGTGCGATGAAGTGTGAGGCACTTGAGAGGGGGCAAAGTGTCGGGTTTCTGGTGATCCAGCTCATGATGCTCAGTCTTCTGGAACGTTGGATCTCTGGTAATTTATGAGTGCCAGCATGTTTTTGGAGATGAACCCACCCACCCACCCCCCCAACCTTTTTAAAGAAAAATGATATGTGGGTTTTCTGACTGAACTTGGTTTTAGGCAGATGGAAAAGATGAAAGACATAGCTTCCTTTCCAGAGGTGCTCAAAGGCGGAATCGGTCCAATTCATGGCATTGGAACTGATCACTTATCCCATTGCATTTGTACCAGTACCACTTCATAGCTTGATGTACAGGTCAGGTCAAGCACAATTCAATCCCTTAAGTCTGTCCCTCCCTCCACAGGTACGGCCCAACCCACTGAGTTGTTGCAATGGAAGCGAACCCAAGTGCAGGACACAGGCACGGAGATTGAGTTTGGATGCTTACACGAGCGTAAACGCTGAACAGCAGACGGGAGGGATCTTGACACAGAGCCCTGATATGGAGCCTTGACTCAGAGAGGCAGAGTCTCATAGGTAAGCCTTGAAACTGGAGCTAAACTTAGAACAAACGGTTCTAAGTGGTCGGGAAACATTAGTTATCACACAGGAAAAAAGACCAGCGATTTGGCAATTAGGGTTTGTAACGCTCGGGTTCTTATACTGCAGGTCCTGATGGAAACCAGGTGTGCTGTCATCAAAGAGAATTAGAAGCAAATGGAAAATTCGCGGTCAGAACCATGCCACAATCAAAGGAAGTTAGAGGAAACTAGGGAATAAACGATCAGGACCGTGACATGAGTATTTCCAACATTTTCTGTTTCCATGGATGTTTGGTGATACCTGGTTTGCTAACTGTTATGTGCTAACTATGGTTTGCTAACTTTGCTAAGTGTTATGACATCTCTGTTCTTATCTCCTTAGACTCTGCACACTGTGTGACTGCAGACCTTGAGGCACTGCTGGATCTGGTCTGACCTGGACCTTGCCTCTTCACTGGGCACATTCTGTGCTTGCTTCAAGCTGTACCATTCCTCACTGACAATGCATGGCAAGGAGGAGCGTCTGTTTAATGTTATTTATTAAACTTTGTGTTGCGTATCAACTGTACAGGTTGCAACAGTGCATTAAGGCGGTACAAGGGAAAAGCGGTAATGGCAGAATGGAGTGCTGTTACTCAGAGAAAGAGCAGTTGTTGCCAGGTCATAATGAGATCCTAGATAATGGGATCAGGAGCTCATCATACTGCCCTTGAGGGCTTACCGTATTTACTGTATATGTGGAGCTTAGTCTTAAACAAATGGCTGGTAAATAAGAGAGAAGAGCAAACAGCAGAGAGGGAATTGAATGTCTGCGGTGAACCAGAAGTAAGAAAAGTCATAAAACTGAGGCAAGAGTGAAAGTCAAATCCATTCAATGTTCTGGAAAGAGAAAAGTCGAATCTAATGAGGTTAGTCAACTCTGAGTAGAGAGCATTCTGAGTCAGCAGAAATTTTTAGATCTAAAAAATAGTGTCTTACACTGTTAGACTTTTTGGAAAGAGGATTGATTTGAGCAACAGCAGTCCCAACCAACCTAAAATGTTAGGAAGGGAGAGAACACTTAGCTTGTTACCAGCGTGGGGAGTAAATTGGCCTCTTACATAGAGCTGGCCTCCACTGTGAGGTTAGTCTGTCCATTTTGTGCCCCTAATAAATACTTGTTTATTCCAGGTACCCATAGAGATTATGAGTAATTTACATCATATGACAGCAAGTTGAAAATGCTGTCTTTAAGATGAATTTTGTATCTCGCTTTCTGCGCCCTCAGTCATTTCTCTCTGGCAATTCCCACAACTATAGCAGTAACAGTGAGATCACTCGATTTGATTCAAGTGTGATGTTCTACTCAGGGGTTGTGGATTCCCATAATGGAGAACGCTTCAAGGGTGACCTTGTTTAATGTGTGGAGGCTGATACACGGGTAGCCACCATGACGGTTCAGGGTCAGGGTCCAGTGACATGGAATGCAAGGTTAACAATGGACTCTTCACTGTTGCAGCCTTCTTCCACCTTCGCTGCTATTGTGAGGTGATATCACCTTCCACCAGCCCTACCATTGAGGTTCTGGTTGGATCACTCTTTGTATGGAACCTCCCCATGGACTTTACTGCCATGGGTGACACGAACTCCAGACAGCGGCACTGTAAGGGTCTCAGGAGCTCACAGGGTTCTCCACCTTGCAAAGGTGACGATACTTGGAGCAAGATCCTCAAAACTGTGCAGTCTCAGTTAATCTGCTGGAGATATGAAACTTCACATTCTTACTGCCAGGTGGTCTTTGTTTAATCGCTTTAATTTCAGCCTGTCCTATCGACTGGGGTTGAAGAACCAGAAGCCAGATGCCTTGTCCCGTCAATTTGACAAACCAGAACGAGAAGAGCAGACTACCACCATTTTACCCAAAGCCAAGGCGGCAGCGGCAGCTCGGCGGGGAATTGACGCTCTTGATCACAGGGCTCAAGCACCAGGGTGGAGATTCCAAATTGGTTGTTTGTCCCTAATTCTGTCTCCAATGGGGGCATTCATCGAGAATAACTGCTCACCCAGAGATTGTCAGGACCCTTGAGTTTATCAAGAGGAGGTATTGGTGGCCCAGAATGACAAATAAAGCTTGGCAGCATATGTAGGCATGTGAGTTGTGTGACCAGAACAAGGAACCCTGTACCATTCTTCAAGGGCTTCTCCACCCCCTACCTGTTCTGGACAGGTCATGGACATTGTCACAGGTCTTCCTCCTTCCAAGGGGAAGAGCATTGTCATGGTAATTGTGGATTATTTTTCAAAGGCCTGCAATTTCATCGCCTTGGATAGGCTGCCATCTGCAGTGGAGATGGCCAAAATTATCCTGCACCAGGTCTTCAGGATCCACGGTTTTCCATGGACATTGTGTCAGATCTGGAGGGCATTTTGCAAACTGATTGAGGCACCAGCAAATCTTTCCTTTGGTTTCACCTGCAGTCCAAAGGCCAGATGAAGTAGGTGGACCAAGATCTGGAATGAACTCTAAGGAGCCTAGCCTCTGAGAGACTGGATGAATGGAGCGACCATTTGATGTGGGCAGAGGTCGTCCATAATACTTTACGGCATTTGGTGCATGGAAAGTCCCTTTTCGAATGCCTATTTGGGTATTTTCAGCCACCCTTTCCGGAACAAGAGCCTGAGGTTGGGGTCCCTGCGGCTGAAAATCTCATCCAACACTGCCAAGCAAAAGTGGATTAGGGCAAGAGAGAGTTTGCTTGACTCTACCTGGAAAGTGGAGACCACAGCGAACCAAAAGAGAAGACAAGGACCTGTTTTACAGCCTGGGCAACAGGTCTGGCTGTCCACTCATGGTTTGCCTCTCCAAGAGGAATCTAGAAAGTTGACACCCAAGTTCATTGGACCTTTTGGGATTCTCAGGAAAGTAAACCCAGTATGTCCTGTCCCCAAGGAGGGGTCCTGACTCTGTGTAAAGCCCCGGCCCTACGTCCTGTTCCCAAGGAGGGGTCCCGGTTCTGTGTTCTGTGTTCCTGTGCTCCAGTACAAGGCTCTATGGAAGTTCCATTCTGTTCCAAGGCTCCGAGGAGGTTCTAGTCAGTGTCCAAGTCCAAGTCGTAGCCTAGACCCTGAGTCCTGGTCTTGTCCGGGGCTAGTGTCCATGTCCAGCTATGCCTCTCCCCGCTTCTGCTTTGCTCTCCCTCAACCTAAGCTCTGTGTTCCTGCTCTCCCTCGACCTAGGCTTTGTGTTCCTATTCTCCCTTGATCAAGACCTAGTCTGTGCTTCATGTCCTCGTCCAGCTCTGGAGTCCCACGTCCTGCCCCCACGTCCAGTCCTGTTGCCTTGCCACATCCAGTCCTCGCCTGGATCCAGAGTTCAAGCAGAAGTCAAGACCCAGGTTCTGGGTCCCTGTCCAGTCTCTGGCTCAGAGTCCTTGTCCAGGTTCCTAGTTCCTAGTTCCGTGTCCAGGTCCCACTTTCCTACTCTAGTCCTAGCCCATGCCCTGTCTCCTCATCTTGTCCAGCGTTGTTTCTTCTCCACTTCCCTTGCTTTCTTGATACACCTAGTCCTCTCCCTAGTATTTCAGTGTCTGTGTCTTGCATTTGGGTCAGTTCCCAATGCCCACCTTATGACACCAATGGTCACATGTTAAGGGAATCTTGGCTATTCCTGTTATGTTTGCTCTTTATAAAGACAAACAACGTGGATAAAAATGCTAGAACTATTTTATTCACTGATTTACAGCAGCGGCTCATCTACGTCATTTCCATTTCCAGGTGAACCTCCCACATTTCCCACTGGGAACTGAAGTTCTTGATTGTGTACACACATATTAACATATCTCCCCTCTTAAGGAAAACCCCAACACAATACGATGTCCTCATAAACCTGCAATACACACATATTAACATATCTCCCCTCTGAAGGAAAACCCCAACACAATACGATGTCCTCATAAACCTGCAAGAAACAATAGCACTTTCCAACAAATACATTTACTGTACATTAACTTCAATTGTAATGTGCAACTACAGTCTCTTATTCCTTCTGTTCCTTTCAATCCATCTCTGTAGCAGTTTAATGATCCCTTTTGGTCTGCTATTCATTTCCACAGATGTCATGCTTTCATTTACTGCATTAATATGAGTATCTTTTTGAGAATTCTGATCAACATGTTCCTTTCTTTCACGTCCTTCTGCCAAGATCCTAACTGTTCATCTCAGTTCTCGTTCTTGCTGTGTGACATAATTCACTCCACATGCCTTATAATGGAGCCCTGGATGACATCCTTGTGGTCAGTGAGTCTTTGCACCAGTTCCAACTGATTCCATCTCAATTCATAGAGCTCCTTCTGTTAACTGTGAATCATAGGTAGTAACTCCTCGTTGTTTTGTGTTGAAATGATGCTGTCGTTCTGATCCTTCAGTCTGTGTGATCTCCCTGTCTTCCTTTTTACTTCTCCTCTTCAACATTGGAGAAAATTGTGGAGATATTTTTGATTTTCAGTCTTTAGCTGGAAGTCAATGAGAGACAGATTCTGAAACAAAGCCGCATGTTGTGGAAGCAAGACTGGCGACTTCTTCATCACGATCCTTCTGTTCAGCACTGGCATCCTGACTGTCATGCTGGAGTTCCTGGTACAGATGTCTATGGAAGGTGGAGTTCTTGTGCTTCTCTTCCATGCATGAATTGTGATCATTTTTGGTCTGTGAAGCCACCAGAAAAACTCTTTTCACCAGGGTGAGCTTTTCACATGCTCTCAGACCAAATGTTGGTTGTACTTGCTGTTCTATGATCAGTAGCTGTGTCTTTAGGTGTTGCCCATTGTGCTTCAAGGTCACTATTCAGACCTCTTTTACAGGAACATTCTCTCCAGTAGTCTTATCACTTTTAACTTGAGTAGGTAAATCTTGCTGTTTACTTTGAAAGTATTGTAATCATCCATGCACAACAGGTTCACCTGGGCTTTGGTCTCAATCACAGTCACTGGAGTGACCCATTCTGTTTCACCAGCACCAGCAGACTGCAGAGAATCTACAAGGACTTCCTCAGCAAACATGTGCATCTTTCTCTTGGTAGCCCAAACTTTGCAGCACTTAGCAAAACTATTCTTCTTGCCACAATTATTGCTGGACTTTCCATAGACAGGACATGTCTTTAGGATGTGCCTACCTCCACATTTGCTGCATTTGTTGTTTGAGTTTATCTCTTTGCTTTGCTGTTGCTTTAGGAACCACCTTGTGCTCAGCCCCTCTGTTTTCACAGCATGCGCCGTTGTTTCTACTCAGTGAAGCTCCTCAGCTTGTGCTCATGTGGTCTCCACTGCCCTACACATATCCACAGCCTTTTCTAGCATCAAATCTTTTTCACAGGAGCAAGATTTCTCTGAGCCTATTATCTGGGATTCCACAAACTAGTGAGTCTCTCAAATCTCCAAACTCACAGGTCTTACTCAGCGTGTGAAGCTCAGCTAAGTATTAGGCAAAGCTGTGCCTCTCTCAAATGTGATGTTTATACTTAGGACAAAATACTCCTCAAACGTTGTCATCAGAGTGTCCAATGTAATGGCTGTCTTATCAGCTTAAAAGCTATTATAGATGACCAAAGCATCTTCACCAATTACATGCAGAAAGATAGATAATTTCAATTTTTCATCCGCCCCTCTGGCTCTACTCGCTGCTAAATGTATATTGAATCACTGTTTGAAGCTTTTCCAGTTAACAGTTAGGTTGCCAATAAACTAAGTAAGTGCAGGAGGAATTAGCTTTTCCATAAATTAATTTTTTGGATTTCTCTCACCTGAATCTCTTGTTGAACTTCTGGACACAGTCTGCTCTGTCACTCTCTGGCCTGCTTCGGTCCGTCACTCTAGAGTTTCTTTCTTCATTTGCTCACAGTATTTCATTTACTGTCTGTGTTTAGACCTCACACTAACTTCTGACATCACGTTATATTTGTTCTTTCTAAAGGCAAACAGTGTGGGTAAAAATGCGAGAACTATTTTATTCACATATTTTCAGCAACGGGTCTTGCTTCAGGCCCAGCACGCGCGATGACCTCACCCGTGTCACTTTGGTTTCCAGATGAACCACCTCACATTGCCCTCTGGAAAGAGCTGTTCTTTATTATGTACATGTATAATAACACAATTTTCTCGATTTGCTTTGGTTCTTCAAGAGTTGCCCCAATAAACAGCTGCCCTGACTAAACCAATGGCCCAATTAACCGGAGTCGGCAGTATACGGCTTGGAAAGTTGTAAGTGGAGTTATAGTGTCACTTAGAGCTTCAGCTTCCTCATGAAAGAATAATTTTATAATTAAAGAATTAAACACGTGGTTTATAGTTACTTCTGTCAGGGTAGCACGTGGCTAAAAATCATAAGATGTTCAAGATGATTGATGTATTTTACACCTTCAGTCTGTGGTTTTCTAGATTATTGATCACTGGGTGCCTCAAGGTTAGGGTCACATAACATTCAGAATCATACAGCACAGAACAGGGCCAAAGTCTCACCAAGTCTGTACCTACAATCAGGCACCCAACATCAGTACTTCATTGAAAGCTCCTCCCGTCTCATTTATAGCAATGCCATGGATTGACAGGTGGCATAACCAAATAACCTTCACAAAACATTCCTTTACTAGTTTCTATTAAGTCTTCACTAGGGTAGGGGTGGAGGTCTGGTCCCTGCACACGTAGCACGCAGGTCCACCGGTGTGTGGTCACGCCTTGGTGCTTGTGAACTAGATCCCCGTCTCTGGGTAAATAGCCCCACTGCCTTGTGGACAGCCTTGGGAGAGGCAGAAGCTACGGGAGTAAACCCAGACAGAAAATCCTGAGTGGAGTCCCTAAGGTGGCTGGATATCACTGAACATCCTTCCAGCAGCTCCTGCAGCCAAGCTGGTGCCAAGCGTATTGCTTTGCTTTCCTTTCCTCTGGACTGCACTGGTGAAGCCACGGTGGGATCTTGATGACTGGATTATTAATATCTCTGATGTTTGGATGAAACGCTGAGTCAATAATTAAATCCAGCATGGATTCATTAATCACAACTCTCTAAAGGCAACTGAATCTCACACGATAAAAGGACACTTATTTTTCCATATTCTCAAGAAATTTGGTGCATTATTGAATAAAGATGATGGTCACTTACTGCTTTCCAAGTATGATTTTGTTTGATCTGATTTTGCTTTAAATGTTCTGCACTGGATGGCAAAGTTATTAATGAATCCCTTCCAATTTTTGATTTCCTCAATTTGAGCTGTGGAATTGTCATTAAGGAATCTTTTGGCATTTGTGCTTCTTGAAGGAAAATATTGCAAATCCAGTAACTTTACTCAATGAAAATCAAACTTCATAAGCACAAACATGTCACTTAATAGATATTCTTTCATGAGAAGGGCACGTTGACAGAGTTGTGTTAGTCGCTTACTGGAAGGTTGCTCTTCTTTTGGACCTTTTAACCCATGAATTGTCGCCCAAGTGATGATTAACTGAAGCTCATTGTTTTGCTTGTAATCATATTTTAAAGTTTTATCCAGAGAAAGCGGGGAATAAAAATGGCAAAATGCTTTTGGGCTTTATAAGTTATTGAAGTTGTTCTATCGTATATGAAATTAAATCGGTGCATTTCATACAGACAATTGATTCAAGACTGTTTAATGTCATTTCCACTACACAAGTGTAAAGGGGAGAACAATAATTGTTACTATAAATCTGATGCAGCACACAAAAACACAATAAGATAAAGAATGCAATAACAAAAAACATGATAAATATAAATACATAAGATAGCTTATACAGATAGATTGGTTGTGTGTACATAAAGTGACTCTGACAGAAACAGATGCAGTAGTGGTGTTGGGTTGATTTGGGGGAGCAGTTTCAGCACCATGTAGCGGGCAGCTTTCTTTCTTTTTCAATCTTTTTGTTGAGTTTCATATATAAAAAAAATAACATAACATAATATTGAATAGGTTGTACATACATTAGGCTTGAAATTGAATTAATAATAAGATATTGGTATCTTATTAAAATATCAGCAAAATAAAACATCATATAGTAATCAGTCAAACCTATATTGATTATATATGAAAAAGGATAATCACTAAAAGAAAGAAAAGGAAAAAAAATGTAAAAAAATACAAGAAAAAATATATATTGGAAAAAAAAATAAACCTAGACTAACATGGGCAATAATAATAGTTTATATGTACATGATAGTGTCAAGAACTCCGGAACTCTATACCAGAACAAGGATAAGAAGAGAAAAGGTCCGGAAAAGGCCAAATTAACTCATATGAAAATGTCAAATAAACGGTCCCCAGGCTTCTTCAAATTTAATTGATGAGTCAAAAATAGTGCTTCTAATTTTTTCTAAACTCAAACAAGAAATAGTTTGAGAGAACCACTGGAACGTGGTAGGAGGATTTACTTCTTTCTAATTTTGTAATATAGACCTTCTGGCCATTAATGTTGCAAAGGCGATCATTCGTCTAATTGAAGGGGAAAACTGAATACCATCCTCAATTGGTATACCAAAAATTGCAGTAATAAAATGAGGTTATAAATCAATATTCCGAACTGAGGAAATGATAGCAAATATGTCCTTCCAATAGTTACATAAGGTGGGACATGACCAGAACATGTGGGTCAATGAAGCAACTTCTGAGTGACATCTGTCACATTGAGGGTTAATATGGGAGTAGAATCGAGCAAGTTTATCTTTAGACATGTGAGCTCTATGTACCACCTTAAATTGTATTAAAGCATGTTTAGCACATATAGAAGAAGAATTAACCATTTGTAGAATTTTTTTCCCATTTTTCTGTTGATATAGTATATTGAAGCTCTTTTTTCTAGTCTTGTTTAATTCTGCCTGACATTTCTGGTTGTATCTTCATAATCATATTATAAATAAGAGCCACTAATCCCTTCTGACAAGGATTTAAAGTTAAAATCATATCTAAAAAATCTATCGGAGTTGAATTGGGAAAGGATGGCAAAACTTTATATAAAAAGTTTCTGATTTGTAAATATCTAAAAAAATAAGATTTAGGTAACTTAAATTTGTTAGAAAGTTGGTCAAAAGACATTAAACTACCTTCAAAAAAAAGATCACGAAAACATAGTATACCTTTCCTTTTCCATACGCTAAAGGCTTGATCTATTAAAGAGGGTTTTTTAAAAAAGTTAAATAAGATAGGGCTATCAAGAACAAAATTTCTCAGGGTAAAAAACTTATGAAATTGAAACCAAATTCGTAATGTGTGTTTGACAATAGGGTTAGATATCTGTTTATTGAATTTGACTAAATCAACGGGAAGAGAAGAACCAAGAACGGAAAATAAAGAAAATCCTTGTGCATCATTACATTCTAAATTTACCCACTGTGGGCACAATGGTGAATCCAAATCTTGTTTCCAGTATATTAAGTTTCGAATATTATTCGCCCAATAGTAAAATCTAAAGTTAGGTAAAGCTAAACCACCATCTTTTTTGGGTTTCTGTAACTGTTTTTTACTTAACCTGGGACTTTTATTTTGCCACACAAATGAGGAAATTTTTGAATCTATATTGTCAAAAAAAGATTTAGGAATAAAAATTGGTAAAGCTTGAAATAAATATAAAATTTCAGTAAAACCATCATTTTAATAGCATTAATCCGACCAACCAATGATAAGGATAAGGGAGACCATCTAGTAGTAGGTTGTTGAATTTGATGAAACAAAGGTAAAAAAATTCAATCTGAATAAATCTTTATGTTTCTTGGTAATTTTTATACCTAAATAAGTAAAGTTATCAGTAACAATTTTAAATGGTACCCTGTAGCGACCCATTTCCTGGCGCATCCGAACCGACTCACAATTAGATAGCCTACGGGGGTTTGCGAGCACAGAGCTTTGGAGCCTCTGCGCCATGGGGGGCCGGTTGAGGGAGGCTTAAAAGTGAGGCTGAAGTTTTCGAATAAAGTTTTTTCCTTCGACTGCAGTTACCGACTCCGTGTCGTAATTTTAGCGCTGCGTGTAGCACACCGCTACAACCCTATCATTCAATAAAGTTTGCACATTTAAAGGGAACAATTCACTCTTATCCAAATTTAATTTATAACCAGAAAAACTACCAAATTGAACCAACAAGGATAAAATAGCGGGAATAGATCAGGATCAGAAATATATAACAACAAGTCATCAGCATATAGTGATAACTTAGATAACTTCTCATTACGGGTAATACCAAAAATGTTAGGTGATTCACGAATAGCAATGGCTAAAGGTTCTAATGCAATATTAAATAATAAAGGACAACCTTGTCTCATACCATGAGATAATTGAAAAAAGAGGATCTATGATTATTTGTAAGAACAGAAGCGACAGGTTTATATTAGTTTAATCCATGATATAAAATTAGAACTAAAATTAAAACTTTTTAATGCATTAAATAAATAAGTCCATTCAACTCTATCAAAAGCTTTTTCAGCATCTAATGAAGTGACACATTCTGGGGTTCTAGATGAGGAGGTATAAATTATATTAATCAATTTTCTAACATTAAAAAAGGAATACCAGTTCTTAATAAAACCAGTTTGATCTTCTGAAATAATCTGTGATAGTATCTTTTCTAACCTAATATCTAAAATTTTTGTAAGAATCTTAGAGTCTACATTTAATAGTGATATAGGGCGATAGGATGCACATAAGGTAGGATCCTTATCTTTTTTTAAGAATTAGAGAGATAGTAGCTTCATAAAAAGTTTGGGGCAATCTCTTCTTAATGAATGCATCATTGAAAATTTCACTTAACCATGGGGAAAGGAAAGAAGAAAAAGTTTTTAAAAATTCCATAATATAACCATCAGGACCAGGAGCTTTCCCTGAATTCATTGATGAAATAGCCTCTCCTACTTCAGCCATAGAAATAGGAACATCAAACAAACTCCGATCTTCATCTGTCAGTTTGGGGATATTCAAATTATTAAAAAAATTATCCATCATGGACATATCGCCATCAGATTCTGATTGATATAAAGATTTATAAAAATCTTGGAAAGTATTATTAATTTCTTTATGATCAGTAGTCAAATTACCGTCTTGTTTACGAATTTTAATAATTTGTCACTTAGTCGAAATAACTTTTAATTGGTTTGCTAATAATTTACCAGTTCGATCACTATGAATATAAAATTGAGCCCGGTCTTAATTAATTGATTCTCAATTGAAGAAGATAATAATAAGCTATGTTCCATTTGAAGCTCAACTCTCTTCTTATACAGTTCTTTGGTAGGAGTCACGGAATAAATCTTATCAATTTCTTTAATTTTATCCACCAACATAGCTATATCAAGATATCTTTGTTTTCTTTTACTAGTGGAATATGAGATAATTTGTCCACAGATAAAAGCCTTAAAAGAATCCCAGAGTATTCCTCTGTCAATCTCTTCAGTATAATTTGTTGAAAAAAACAAGTCAATTTGCTGTTCTATGAAAGTGACAAATTCTGGATCTTGAAGCAAAGTAGCGTTGAGTCTCCAAGATCTAGTATTAATGGAGGAATCTGATACCTTAATAGACAACTTCAAAGGAGCGTGATCCGAAATGGCAATAGAATCGTATTTACAATCAGTAACATCTGTTAATAAACGGTGATCAATAAGAAAATAATCAATTCTAGAATAACTATGATAAACGTGAAAAAAATGAAAATTCTTTATCTTTAGGGTTCAAAAACCGCCATATTTCAGTAATTCCCGAATCAACCATAAAGGAATTAATAAGTGAGGCTGATCTATTTGGAAGAGTTCGAATAGGGTTAGATCTATCCATCAAAGGATTCAAACAGCAATTGAAATCTCCACCCATTATCAACATATGTTCATTTAAATTAGGAAGGGAAGTAAATAAACGTTTAAAAAAATCAGGGCAGTCAAAGTTTGGAGCATAAATATTAACTAGAGCCATTTTTCGATTAAAAAGTGAACCAGTAATCAACAAAAATTTGCCCTGTGGGTCAGAAATAATTTCATGATGTGTAAACGAAATTGAGGGGTCTATAAAAATAGACACACCCCTAATTTTGGCGGTAAAATTTGAGTGAAATTGTTGATCCCTCCAGAACCTAAAAAAGCGTTGATTATCCTCCCTCCTAATATGGGTCTCCTGTGCAAAGATAATATTAGCATTTAGTCTATGGAATACTTTAAATATTTTTTTACATTTAATCGGATGGTTTAAACCATTAGTATTCCAAGAGATAAAATTAATAGACTTATCCATCATGCCAACATTAATTGTATATATCATAAAAGGTTCAAAAGACACATAACCCATAATTCAGGAAGAAGGAAAAATGATTCAGGAGTAGCCGGAGAGCATGATACCTCAACAAAATTAATAATCAAAAGTTGGCCCATAAACTAAAAGCAAAAAAATAAAAAGCAAAAGCGTGAACCCCCTCCCCCAACCCCTCGAAAAAAAGCCAAGCGGCAGACGCACAAACTAATACTAATATTACCCCCATTTCAAGATGGCAACTCCACGAAAAGGTAAAAAAAGACAATATAACACCCAGGTTTAGATAAAGGGTTGATAAGAAAAAGTAGCGGGCAGCTTAGGGTGCTCTCTACTGCCACATCTGTAGAATGATGTGAGTATGGATGTGCGCAGTCCAGCTCTCTTCGATCTCCTCAGAAAGCAGAGGAGTCGGTGAGCTTTCCTGATTGTGTAGGGTGTGTTCTGGGACCATGAGAGGTTTTGCAAGATGTGTGCTCTCCCAGGAGTTTGAAACTGCTCGCAGTTTCCTCTGCCGTGGCACCGTTGTAAAGAGGGGTGTGAGTGGTGCCAGTTCTCCTGAAGTCAATAACCATCTCCTTTGTCTTGTTGACATTGAGGAAGGGGTTACTTACCTGGCACCAGGCCTCGAGCTCTTTCACCTCCTCTCTGTTGGCCGTATCCTCGCTGTTGTGATGAGCCCTGACACTGCGGTGTCGCTGGCAAACTTGACGATGTGATCACTCGGGTGTTTGGTCGTGCAGACATGTTGAGCAGAGTCTACAGCAGTGGGCTCAGCATGCAGCCGAGTGGGGTGGGGGAGCACTCGTGTTGAGCAGCAGTTGTGCCCCCTGTGTACCCAAGCTCTGTTGGTTAGGAAGTCCATCACCCCGTTGCACAGCGACCAAGTAGGGGTTTGTTCACCAAGGTCTGTGCAGAAATAGTTTCAAATGCCAAAGTGAAATCCAGAAACAACATTCTGACATCAATCTCCTTGTTTTCTAGGTGTGTCAGGGCCAGGTGCATGACAGATGCTGATGTAGAGCAGTCCTGTCAGTAAATGTATTGGTGAGTGTCAAATGTGGCAGGAATGGAGCTTCTGATGTCTGTCATTACTAGCGGATATATAAATCAAATGTACATTTCCATTGACTTTCATTATCTTTCATATTATTGTTACCAATAAACCTCAATGTTTGAGTTCAGGATTTATCCATCCATGGACCAATGGCAGCAAACTGAAATAAGTCCGAGTCGGACTGAGATTTCTGAGGGACAGAATGTCCAATGGAATGTGAAGTAATTTGAACCATTGATCATTTACCATTATTCATTAAACATTAATCAGATGCAGTCTGAGATTAGTTGAGACACAAGCAAGACTGCAGATGCTGGAAATCTGAAGCAACAAACCCAATGCTGGACGAACTCAGCATCTATGGAGGGAAGTTTAATGCCAATGGTCCATGAATGCTGCCTGACCTGCTGAGTTCCTCCAGCTTTTGTGTGTTACTGTGAATGGTTGAGTTCATTTACATAGAGTGGTAAATAAATTTAGCAAGTAGCAGGCACAAGTCTGTACTTGGGTACAGAATATACTTGGAATAGCAGAGATCTTGTTTAAAGAAAGGAGATTCTTGACTATGCAGCTTTCAAGTAAGATAGAGGAGGGAACGAAGAAAAGGGAGGAGTGGCAGTGTTATCCTGGAAAATTTAGTAACCCTGAAGAAGGATAAAGTAGTTACAAGGTAAAAGAGGATCCGTTTGGTTAAGTGGGTCCAATAGGAAATGATACAAGAAGGGAGCTGTCACAGTACTTAGTGTACAGAATAGGCCACCAGATACTGGACATGATACTGAAGAGCTGGTATGAATTACAGAAAGGTATGATAGATATATTGAGAGATATAAAATGGGACCACAGGGGACCAAGAGCAAAAGGAGAGGAACTTATGTGAAGTGTATAGGAAAACTTAGAGTAAGAAATGATCTATTGGAGGAATTCGAAAGGTTGAGCAGCATCTGTGTGGTGGGGGGGAAAGGAATTCTCGGGGTTTCGGATTGAAAGCCTGCATCAGGACTAAATGAACAGGAAAAACTTTTTGATTACCATATTCCATTCCAAGGAAGGAAGTGTTATTGGATCTGTTTCTGGGGAAATGAGGTGAGGCAAGTGGTGAATGTCTCAGTTGGAGATCTTAAGGAGGTTTGAATACATATGAGAAGGATTAAGAAATTACAACATTTATAACTAGAGCCGAATTATTTATAGTTAAATTGTAAAATAGATCATTTTCAGGTGGAGTTAAATCAAAAACTAATGGTTGTATAATACAGTATCGTCATGACTTCTCATACTTTACCTCTGTTTATAAAGACCAGGATCAACCCATGCATTTTTAGCTATTTCCTCAAGTTTCCAATGAAATATACACACCCAGGTTTCTGCTTTTTTTCCTAATTTTAGAACTGCGACATTATTCAATACACCAGCTGAAAATAACACATGCAAAACCCAGCAATTGTGAACTCACACTCTTGACACCTCACAGACTGCTACATACTCACCTGTTGCTTATTCAATTAAAATAGCCCAGTAATGCCCTGGTTTACAACTGGTCCTACAGCTGATAGAGAGATCTCCTGGTCTGTGTTTGGGAAGAACTGTTCAATTCTCCCTTATTCTTCATTCCCCTTAGCCCTGCAGTTTTCCCATGTATTTACAGTATGTGATTCCCCTTTGCAAATTTTTGTTTCTATTATTCTGTCTGGCTCTAGTCCCCCAATCCCAGCAACTTTTCTCATCAAACCTACTCTCCTCATCTGCACCGCCCCCCCACCTTCCCTCAATTTTATTTATACATTATTCTTAATGAATCAGCTGATTGTGGTGCTTAAAATGGTGAAAAGGGCTGATAGCATAAGTAGAGTTAGTACATGGGAAACCGTTAACATGAGGATAGCATCTTCAAATTAGAACTAGGCTGTACAGAGCTGGGAAACTCGTCTTTACACACAGTGTGTGTGTGTGTGTGTGTGTGTGTGTGTGTGTGTGTGTGTGTGTGTGTGTGTGTGTGTGTGTGTGTGTGTGTGTGTCTGTCTGTTTGTGTGTGTGTGTGTGTGTGTGTGTGTTTGTGTGTGGAAAACCTAGTTCCCTCCTGCCTCTAAAATACTGTTGAAACTGAAAATCTGTTGAAAATGACAGAACTGAAAATAAGTTACTTCTTCATTGGTGAAGAGTGCTAGGGGAAATAGAATGGAGATGGATAGATGCAGTTCAACTATTACCTTATAAAGTTGAAGAATAGGATTGGACTCGTATATTTCAATTTGAATACTAGTTCAACCTGTTTGGGGCAAAGCAGAATCAAGAGTATTAAGGCCAGGAAAGGAATGTAGGTCTTTGCAAGGCTGCAATGTAAATGTTTACAGAAGACTCTATGACATGGTGAGAAGGAAGCATACAGGAGCTAAATAGATCAGTTGGTTGAGTGGTGTTGTAGCAACAACCTTGTACTCAGTATCAGTAAGACCAAGGAATTGTTTGTAGACTTCAGGAAGGGGAAGGCAGGGGATCACACACCAGTCCTCATCAAGGGATTGGCAGTGAAAACGTGTAGTGTCAAGTTCCTGGGAGTCAATATCTCTGAAGATCTATCCTGGGTCCAACATATTGATGCAATTACGAAGTGGCCATGACAACAGGAATTCATGGAGACTCGGTACATCACCAAAGACTCAGGCAAATTTCTATAGGTATACTACGGAGAGCATTCTAACTTGCTGCATCACGGAGGGGCCACTGCACAGGATCAGAAAAGGCTGCAGAAAGTTGTAAACTCAGCCAGCTCCATCATGGGCACCAGCCTTCCCACCTTTGACAACATCTTCAAAAGGCGGTCACTCAAGATACCGACATCCAGCATTAAGTACCTGCATATCAGATTTCTGAATGAACAATGAACCCATGAACACTATCTCATGAATTGTTTATTCAATTTTTGCACTACTTACTTAATTTAATATATATACTGTATATATTTCTTACGGTAATTTATAGACTTTTAAAATTATTATGTATTGCACTGTACTGCTGTTACAAAACAACAAATTTCACGACATATGCCAGTGATATTAAACCTGATTCTGATTCTGACATAGATTGTATTGGCTGGGATTTTGCCATGTTTTGCCATATGTCTCTTAGTAGACTGGTTGCATTTAACATGTAAATGTCAGCAAGTTCAGGACTAGTGTATGTGTGTATATCATAACTCAAAGGTCCTAGTTTTAGTGACAGGTTTCCACTGTTCAGTCTTGTGCTTTGCAACAGTGGTGGATTCAAACTTCCCGAATTTCACAGCAACTAAACCATTCTATATGTGGACCTTGAGGGAGGTCGGAGTAGCACGGGATTTTCTGTGAGGAAGATAAAGAGAATTAGGCTGTGACTGTTTTATTTTTAATTAAGTGGTTGGCCTTATCAGGAATGATGATGTAATGGAGTATAGAGAGGAAGTGGAGCAGCTGTTGGATTGCTGAGAAAAGAACAACCTAAGCCTGAATGTGGAGAAGACCAAGGAGATCACTGTGGACATCCCCTTCTGCAAATACATGGCTCTTCTGTAGAGAAAGCTTAGTGCACCAGGTTCCTGGCTGTTCACTTCACAGATGACATCATCTAGTCCCTTAATATTACATCTCTGAACAAGAAGGCACAGCAGCACCTCCCTGCCAAAGAAGATTGCGCCAAGCAAGGCTCCCCCTTCCCATCTTAACTGTGTTTTGCAAGAGCACCATTGAGAGTGTCCTGACAGGTTGCATCCCCATCTGATATGGAAGCAGTCAAGCATCAGACCAGAAGTCCCTACAAAGGACTGTGAGAACAGCTGAGAGGATCACAGGGTCCCTGGGGCAGAGCCCTTAGTATTTATTATTAAGGATGCCACCCATCCATCCAGCATCCTCTTTGACTTCCTACCATCAGGCAGGAGACTCTGATACATAAAAACAAGAACGGTCTGGATGGGAAACGGTTTCTTCTCCCAGGCCGGCTTCTGAACTTCCTACTGCATCATATTCAAAGTGTTGCTGGCTAACTTGTAATATTTAATCTTAAAGCACTTTAGTTTGTTATCTATGTGTGATTCATCGGTAGATTTTATCCTTATCTTCATACGTTATCATGAGTTATGGGTGTTATGTACACTACTGTGCTTTATTGTTACAAAATTGCTCTGCTGAATGGTGTTGAGTTGGATTCTGAGTCCATTGGTGGAGTAGGTTGTCAGGTGCACTTCCTCACTGGTGTCTGAATCCTCCTGTGCTCTATGTCCAGGCACACACAAACTTCGGGAAGCACAGTCTGGGACTGCCTCCACTTCTCTGCGCCAAGCAACCTGCCCCATTCTCAAGATCCTCACAATAAATTCTAGAATTTACCCCACCCATGACGTATCATTTTTGATATCTTCTTCACCTCATTTCCTGAGTAGTTACACGTGTTTATCTGCCAAGCACAATGTCCATTCTGAAATCTGTTGAATTCTGGAAGACATGTCCTGTCTTACGTAGAGGTGCCAGGCGCTCAGCACAGTGATGTCAGTGATCAGGTCTAAGGAATTTGTCAGCTCTTAGTCCTGTTAATGACTGCTGTTCCATTTCTTCACCAATACAACTTCCTTTTATGTCCTTTATTCTCACTAGACCCTTGGATCCCTCGTATTTAAAGAACCATGAAATCAGGCACAAAGGATTCATTTGATCCCTTTGTCGTGTCTTTAATCCCAGTATAATATCTCTTTTCCCTGCCAGCATGTTTACATTTTCTAATCCTTCAATAATACATTCCAAAGAAGCTTTTGTTTTCTCTTTTATTTATTCATTTTCACTTGTCCCTAGGTAAATGCATGGATTTGCATTTGTAGAGAAAGAATGTGGGCACGTTCAATATACTGGATGAATTGTACTGAATGAATTGAGCAGTACTTTGAACCAAATGAAATAGCCAATGAAGAGTGAGTTCCAGTGCTACTGAGTGCAATAGGTAGAAAAGGATACAGTTTGCTTAGAAGTTTAACTGTTCCAATCAAACCACCCGAAAGGAGCTTTGCTGATATCATGAATGTAATGCAGGAACATTTAGAACTGAAACCATTGTTGATTGTAGATAGATAGATAGATAGATAGATAGATAGATACTTTATTCATCCCCAAGGGGAAATTCAACATTTTTCCAGTGTCCCATGCACTTATTGTAGCAAAACTGATTACATACAGTATTTAACTCAGTATAAATATGATATGCATCTAAAATCACCCTCCCAAAAAGCATTAATAAATAGCTTTTTAAAAGTTCTTAAATAGTTTACTAAAGTGCATTGAGTGGTAACTTAAGCTCAGTCCTAACCCTGGCACTTTAACATGTCTTGCCCCTGGTGATTGAATTATAGAGCCGAATGGCGTTGGGGAGTAATGATCTCTTCATCCTATCTGAGGAGCATTGCATTGACAGCAACCTGCCGCTGAAGCTGCTTCTCTGTCTCTGGATGGTGCTGTGCAGAGGATGTTCAGGGTTTTCCATGATTGACCGTAGCCTACTCAGCGCCCTCCGCTCTGCCACCAATGTCATACTCTCCAGTTCTGTGCCCACGATTGTAGATCACTTTATTTTTAATAAACAAAATCAAAAGGAACGGGAGTCCATTTCAGCCTACATGACTGAATTCAAAAGATTGTCTGAGCATAGTCACTTCCGTGATGGGTTAATGATGGACTGAGAGATTGTTTAGCTTGTGGAAACTTACGAGAAAACGTACAGAAACAGATCCTAACTGAAGCACAACTCACATTTAGAAGAGCAGGTGAAATCGCTGCATCAATGGAAAAAGCAGCGAGAGACTCAATTGAGTTGCCGTCAGGAAAGGAAGTGAGTATCAACAAAGTTGCAATGTCAAAACAGAAACCCACCTAGCTGTGTTACCATCGTGGCAGGGGCTCAGCAGAAAATGCAGCAAAGTAGGAAACATGCAAAGAGCACGTCTGGCAGACAAAAATTAATGTTCTGCACAGGGAAGAGAAAAAGATGAAAAGTCAAGCTGCAGTTTCAAAAAGAGAAATAATCTGCATGCTATTGATTAAAAATCTGACAATTATAAGGGAAATGGAATTGGATACTGGCTCGATCGTTCCAGTCATTCCACAAATTGAGCTCGAGCTGCATTTCAAAGATACTAAACTGAAGCCTGGAGATACCCAGCTAAGAACTTATACTGGAGAAAAGATAACTCCTGTGGGAATTACATTTGTAACAGTGAAATACAACAACCAACAAGTCACATTGGTGGTAAGTGGTATGTGTTCATGGATGGCATTGGAAAACCCAAACGTATCAAGGGTAAAATAGTGCCAAATGAAAATGCAATGCCCAAGTTTTACAAAGCCTGTCTGGTTCCGTATACCATTCATGATGAAATAGCCAGTAAGCTAGATCATATTGAGGCTGAAGAAATTCTTGTTGAGTGGAGTGGAGCTCATCGGCAATGCCAATAGTCCCAGTAGCCAAGAAGGATGGGTCTGTCAGGATCTGAGGTGACTTTAAGGTCACCATCAACCCAGCACTGAAAGTAGATCCAATACCTTCTGCCCAGGATAGAGGATATCTTTGCAAAGCTTTCTGGAGAGAAATACTTCAGCAAGGTGGACTTACTTACCTGAGGCCTACCTACAGATGGTAGATGGAAGAAAGGTCCAAAGTGTTTCTCACCATAAACACTTACAAAAAGCTTTGTTGCTATAATAGGTTTATTTTTGGAGTAGCGTCTGCACCTGCACTCTGGTAGAAAGTTATGGACCACATACTAAAAGGCTGTCCAGGCACTCAGTGATGACATCATTGCCACCAGTGAGGATAACAAAAAACATCTGTAAAATCTCAAGACAGTGTTAAAAAGATGAGAAGATTATGGGCTCTGAACACAATGCAACAAGTGTGAATTCTTTAAACCAAACATCACTTACTGTGGTCACACCATTGACGCACAAGAATTACACAAGTATGCTGATAAAATTCAAGCAGTGGTGGATGCCTCAAGGCCAAAGGACATGCATAGTTGTGGTCTTTCTTAGGATTTTTAAGTTACTATAACAGGTTCGTGCCAGAGCTGGCTACTATGCTCAACTCCTTGAAATCATTTCTACAAATTGGGAAGAAATGGCAATGAAGAAAGCAGTGTGAGGTAGCTTTTAAACAGGCAAAGTAAATGCTGGCATCCGAGACTGTGCTTACACATTATCATCCACATTGTCCAGGTATAGATGTAGTCAAGTCAATATTATGTGTGAGTGAGCTTGGCTTTGACATCACGTTCCCTTTCCTCTGCAAAGAAAAATTATGGACAGGCTAACAGAGAGGCCTTAAGTCTGGTTTGGGATGTAAAATGTTTCAACCAGTATGGGAGAGGGTTTACCCTCATACTGATCCTCAACCACTGGTGTCCATTCTCAATCCACAGAAGGGTGTTCCACTAACAGCAGCAGCACAAATGATTGACTTAGTTTCTTTGGAGGACACAATTACAAGTTTGAATTCAAGAGGGCATCTAATCATGGAAATGCTGACAGAAAGTCCTGTTTACCCTTGGAAAAGAAAACAGCTGAAAAAATTTACAGAAGAGGACACTTTTCTTAACGTATTCTGCCTAATGCAATATGAAAGGTCCACTGTTACAACACAGATGATCCAAAGGGAAACCAGAAAAGACCCCACACTGTCTCAAGTCTGCATGGCCACCCTAAATGTCCGGAATGTGCAGCAGAAATTCTAGTTGTCCCTTTTACTGTGCCAGGAGGAGCTTGCCCTTGACTTATGTGCCTTATGTGAGGATTGAGAGTTGTATCATCTAAGTTGAGAGCTGAAGTGGTGGAGGAGTCATCTAGGCATGGTCAAAATGAAAGCATTGGCTAGAAGCTTAGTCTGGTGGCCTGGGATAGATCACCAGATTGAGTGCATCACCATGCACTGTTCGGGTTGCCAACATACCCAGAAGATGCCAAGAGCAGTGCCCCTCCATCCCTGGGACTGGCCTGCATTTTCCAGGCAGAGGGTTCATGTAGATTCTGTCAGACCAGTCATGAGCACAAATTTCTTGGGTGTAGTGGATGTAGCTACGATGTGACCAGAATGACTATCACCCTGTAGCGCTGAACCCATTGCCATGAAGTGCTTTGAAAGACTTGTGCTCTCACACAGTAAGGCTATAATCCCACCTGATCAGGACAAACACCAGTTTGCCTACCGGGCAAACCGCCCCACAGAGGATGCAGTCACAACAGCCCTCCATATTGCTCTGACTCACTTAGAGGAACTGAACACCTATGTGAGGATGTTATTTGTGGACTTCAGTTCTGCATTTAACACAATCATCCCCCATAAACTGGTCAGCAAACAACTCTCTTGGCCTTGGTTCCTCCCTGTGCTCGTGGGTCATGGACTTTCTCACAGACCAACCACAGCAAGTCAGAGATGGTAAACACACCTCCACCACCCTTATCTTAAAAACAGGCACCCCGCAGGGCTGTGTGCTGAGCCCTATGCTCTACACACTCTTCACGCATGACTGCACCCCCATCTACACCTCCAACTCCATAATTAAATTTGCGGACGATACCACAGTGGTTGGCCTGATCTTGGATGGGGATGAAACAGCCTACAGGCTCAAGGTGAATCATCTGACGGAGTGGTGTAAGGACAGCAACCTGGTCCTTAACACTTCTAAAACAAAAGAGATGATCATTGACTTCAGGAGATCAAAGGACAGAGTACACCTCTATATACATGGAGAGGTAGTGGAAAGTGTGGAAAACCTAAAGTTCCTTGGAGTTATGTCGTCAAAGCAGCTGACATGGACCACCAACACCTCACTGCTTGTAAAAAGGCACAACAAAAGCTGTTCCTCAGAAAACTAAAACAGGCCAAACTCCCACAAAAGCTGTTGCTTAACTTCTACAGACGCACAATTGAAACCATCCTGACCAACAGCGCCACAGTGGGGTGTGCCAGCTGCACAGCTGCTGAGCGACAAGATCTGCATCGTGTGGTGAAGGTGGCCCAGCGAACTGTCAGGATGGAGCTTCCAGGACTAGACACCATATTCCAGCAGACTCAGGAGGAAAGCAATCAGCATAATCAGAGACACCACACATCCCGGCCACTCCCCGTTTGACCCGCTGCCATCCAGCAAAAGGTTCAGGACACTAAAGGCCAGAACAAATAGACTGAGGAACAGCTTCTACCCCAGAGCTGTGGCCTCCATCACACCACTCCCACAGAACAATGACTGAAACTGTGAGCACACACAACGACTCAAATACTTGCACTGACGGCACTTTGTGCATTACTGTGATATTCTGGTGCTGCTGCAACCTATTTTCTTACTCTTATCTATTTAGTACTGTTTTTCTATTACTGTCTTGTTTTATTTAATTGCCTGAGAGGAAGCCAAATAAAATGTCATTGTACCTATGTATAATGACAATGAAGATCTTCAATTCAATTCAATAGTCTCCACTATAGCCTTGCACACTGCTGATGTGTTGAGCAGCCTCTCCTCAAGGACTGGTGTTCCAGAACACTTAATCAGTGAAAATAGACCTCAGTGTGTTAAGGAACAGTTCCTTCAAACGAATGGAAGAAGACATATTACTTCTGCACCGTACCACCCTCCTACGAATGACTTGGTGGAAAGGTTTGTCCAGAGTCAGCAGAACGCACTGCACAAACACCAGTTTCCACTTTGCATATAGCAACGCAGCACACTCCACACCCAACAACTCACCAGCTCTGCTGTCCCTGGGTTGTCCCCAGCGCTCACACTTGGATCTCCTCAAACCTATCTCAGAAGGAGTATGCAGGACAAACAGCTGAGACAAGTTGAGGGCTTCTCAAACAAGGTTTAATGTTTCAAAATGTGGTAGTAAATTGGATTAAACACTGGCTTTGTGCGAGAAGTCAGAGACTGACAGTAGATGGTTCCCTCTGACTGGATGCCTATGACTAGTGGAATACCGCAGGGATTGGTGCTGGGTCCATTGTTTGTAATCTGTATCAACAATATGGATGTTAATGGATCAGCAGATTTAGAGATGACACTAAGACTGGGGGCATAATGGATGGCAAGGAAGGCTATCAAAGCTTGCAGCAATATCTGGGCCAACTGAAACAAAATGGATTGAAAAATGGCAGATGGAATTTAATGAGGACAAGTGCAAGGTGTTGCACTTTGATAGGTCCATAATTCATTGAAAGTAGTGTCACAGGTAGATAGGTTCTTAGTGAAAGCTTTTGGCTCATTGGCCTTCATAAATCAAAGTGTTGGGTACAGGAAATGGGATATTATGTTGAAGTTGTATGAGTCATTGGCGAGGTCTAATTTGGAGTATTGTGTGCAGTTTTGGTCACCTACCTACAGGGAAGATGTAAATAAGGTTGAAAGAGTGCTGAGAAAATTTACAAAGATGTTGCCAGGTCTGGAGGACCTGAGTTATAGGCAAAGACTGAATAGGTTAGGACTTTATTCCTTGGAACATCAAAGATTGAGGGAAGATTTGATAGTGGTATACAAAATTATGAAGGGTATAGATAGGGTAAATGCATAAAGGCTTTTTCCACTGAGGTCATGAGGTAAGTGTGAAAGGTGAAAAGTGTAAGGGGAACATGAGGGGTAACTTCTTCACTCAGAGGGTCACGAGAGTGCAGAATGAGCTGCCAGCACATGTTGTGCATGCGAGCTCGAGTTCGATGTTTAAGAGAATTATGGATAGGTACACAATTGGTAAGGGGTATGGAGGGCTTTGGTCCTGGTGTAGGTCAGTGGGAGTTGGCAGTTTTTAATGGTTCAGGAAGGACTAGATGGGCTGAAGGGCTCATTTCTGTGCTGTACTTTTCTATGACTCGATAACTAGAATATAAAAGCAAGGATGAGGCCATATAAGGCATAGGTCAGAGCACACTTGGAACATCATGAGATGTTTTGGGCCCCTTATCTAAGAAAGAGTGTGCTGTCTTTGTCGAGGAGGAGGTTCATGAGAATGATCCTGGAAATGAAAGGGTTAACATATGCGGAGGGTTTGATGGTCTGGGCCTATACTCGGAGGTTAGAAGATCGGAGATGGGGGATATCATAGAGACCCATCAAATATTGAAAAACCTACAAAGAGTGGAGTCTACGACCAGAGGGCACAGCCTCAGAATACAAGGATGTCCCTTTAGAACAGAGATGAGGAGAAATTTCTTTAGCCAGAGGGTGGTGAAACTACAGCTGTGGCGGCCAGGTCATTGGGAATATTTAAAGCAAAAGTTGACAGGTTCTAGATTAATAAGGGTGTCAAAGGTTATGAGGAGAAGGTAGGAGAGTGGTATCGAAAGGGATAATAAATCAGCCATGATGGAATAGCAGCATGTTGGGCTGAACAGCCTAATTCTGCTCTTATGTCTTATGGTCTTACAACAATTAAATACTGTTCAGCCCATGAAGCCAACATTTTGAAGTAAAAACAAAAAAAACCTCAGCATGACAGGCAGCATCTGTGGAAAGAAAGAGGAGAATTCAGTTTCTGCTTCCACAGATGCTGCCTGAGTGTTTTAGTACCTTCTGTTTCTGTCAGAGGTACAAGTGGTCTGCATGGCACCTGGCGATGACAAGAGAAGTTAATCACTCAGCTGGCTAATGGCATTCGCTGTGGGAAGAAACTTGTAAGGAAGTAGGGGTGCAGGTGGAATTGTGATCAGACATGCAGTGCTGTGAGTTCATACTAGAAACAGTTCTTTCACTTGGAAGAAGTGTGGAGTGGGAACTGCTCCACGTACTCTACCTACAGGGAAAGGTGCTGCAGCAAGGGTTGGGTTATTAGAAGCAACTGAGGAGTGCAGTGATGGAATAGATAGCCTCTGCAGAAAAGGAGATGTAGCTGGGGGGAGGGAGTAGGGTGTGGTGGTGCCATTATGGTGGCGAGGGTGATGAGCAGTTGAACGCCAACGCTGGTAGAGCAGAGGATGAAGCTGAGAGACCCCTCGTGTGAAAGTAATAAGAGATGAGAAAGGGATGGTTGTTTGACCTCCCCAGCACATTATACCAAAGTGACTGTGATGTCTACATTTCCCACCTGAACAAATATGACAGACTTCTACACATTTGGTTAAAGAGAGAAAACTTGGTGGACAAAATAATCAGCATGAGCAAGGACTTGTTTCCCTGTTGCTTTACTCTCTATAGAGGAATGTGCTGCTATTCCCCTTAGGCAGCTCTGCAGAGCACTCTGAACACTCACAGGGATGTACCCTTACATTTGAGAAGGGTCATCCAGTGGAGATATATGCTGCTGTACCAGGGAACCTCTCTTTGGGTTCAGCTGAGGCAACATCACTCTCCTGTTCTCTCTCCATAGTCCTCAACTCCTTTAAAGTTCAAAGATCTCTCCATCTCCACTTTGTGTGCAGTCACTGACTTTGCCTCCACAGCTGTCTTGGGTGTAGACTTCCAAAGACCCTCAGAGCAAAGAAATTCCTCCTTCATGATTAAGTTGACAACCTCTTGTTCTAGATGCCATCTTATAGCTTCCTTTGTCAGTCCTAGATAGTGCAACCTTCTCATCAAGCCTTTCATTCTCACTGAATATACATTTTGTTGAGATTTATAAAAATATTTCCTTAGTAGATGTAGTGTATATAGTGTATATGGACTTCAGCAAGGCATTTGATAAGGTACTGGATGCAAGGCTTATTGAGAAAGTAAGGAGGCGTTGGATCCAAGGGGACATTGCTTTGTAGATCTAGAACTGGCTTGCCCACAGAAGGCAAAGAGTGGTTGTAGACGGGTCATATTCTGCATGGAGGTTGATGACTAGTGGTGTGCCTCGGGGATCTGTTCTGGGACCCTTACTCTTCGTGATTTTTATAAATGACCTGGATGAGGAAGTAGAGGGATGGGTTAGTAAATTTGCTGATGACACAAAGGTTGGTGATGTTGTGGATAGTGTGGAGGGCTGTCAGAGGTTACATTGATAGGATGCAAAACCGGGCTGAGAAGTGGCAGATGGAGTTCAACCCAAATAAGTGTGAATTGTTTCATTTTGGTAGATCAAATATGATGGCAGAATATAGTATTAATGATAAAACTCTTGGCAGTGTGGAGGATCAGAGGGATCTTGGGGTCCGAGTCCATAGGACGCTCAAAGCAGCTGCACAGATTGACTCTGTGGTTAAGAAGGCATATGGTGCATTGGCCTTCATCAATCATGGAATTGCATTTAGGAGCTGAGAGGTAATGTTGCAGCTATATAGGACCCTAGTCAGACCCCACTTGCAGTACTGTGCTCTGTTTTGGTCACCTCATTACAGGAAGGATGTGGAAACCATAGAAAAGGTGCAGAGGAGATTTACAAGGATGTTGCCTGGATTGGGGAGCATGCCTTATGAGAATAGGTTGAGTGAACTTGACCTTTTCTCATTGGAGTGAGGGAGGATGAGAGGTGACCTGATTGAGGTGTGTAAGATGATGAGAGGCATTGATCGTGTGGATAATCAGAGGCTTTTTCCCAGGGCTGAAATGGTTAACATGAGAGAGCACAGTTTTAAGGTGCTTGGAAGTAGGTACGAGGAGATGTCAGGGGTAAATCTTTATTCAGAAAGTGGTGAGTGCGTGGAATGGGCTGCCGGCGGTGGTGGTGGAGGTGGATACAATAGGGTCTTTTAAGAGACTCCTGGATAGGTACATGGAGCTTAGAAAAATAGAGGGTTATTGGTAACCCTAGGTAATTTCTATAGTAAGGATGTGTTCAGTACAGCTTTGTGGGCCAAAGGGCCTGTATTGTGCTGTAGGTTTTTTATGTTTCTATGTAAATGTCTTCTGTTGCCTAACCCTTTAATCTTTTTTTCCCAATTTCATCAGCTAATTCTGTCATCAGAACTATATAGACTCTTTAGGTGCAACTACATTATTAATTTAAACAGCAGGAAACTCCATCACTCGATTAACTACAGAACTACACGTCTCAGTGCTGTATTCCTCTTTGACTCAAGCGCTCTATGGCATAAGCATATACTTAAGTATTTATCATACCTCCTTTGAACATTGCCATGATACCTTCTCTCATTCTCAATCAGAATCTCAGATGCTCATTTTCCATGTCAATCGTCTTCTTTCCATTTGTATTAAGGTCTTTCACTGAAAATTACTGTACGATCATACTTGAAGCAATTTTTATGTGTCACCTTGGAATCCACCTGGCACTGGCCAGCCTGGTCGTAGGCTCATTCAAATGCTCCTTTTTTCACCTTACCTGCAAATTCAAAGTTCAAAGCAAATTTGTTATCCAAGTAAGTATATGTTACCATAAGACCATAAGACGTAGGAGCAGAATTAGGCTAACTGGCCCTTTGAGTCTGCTCCACCATTCAATCATAGCTGATCCTTTTTTTAATATCTCCTCCTTGACCCCAGTTCCCGGCCTTCTTCCCGTAACCTTTGATGCCTTGAGATTCATTTTATTTCAGGCATTTTCTGAGGATAAAGGAATTCCGTGAAAAACGCATAAACAGACTATCACAAACAAGAGAAGGTCTGCAGATACTGGAAATTGTGTGTGTTGCAAAGACAAGCAACCAATGTGGAAAAGAAGACAAGCTACTGGTGGAAAAATACTGAGGAAAAGAGTTATAAATACTCCTTGAAATTGGAGGTGGAGTTACGATGGTGCTCATTGGCGACTCCTTTGAGTTCATCTGAGGAAATAGCTTAATGTCTACCTTTGAGGTCTCTGTTCCCTTTTCGGGGTTGAAAACCCTGACCTGGAGACACACTCGTACCTTGACTCTTTGAGGTGGCGGGGCCCTCTCCTGGGGTCTCAGAACTAGCCGCTTTTTCAAAACTCCAAGGACGCAGCCGAGAAGATGAGTGCACCTGCAGGTTTCCAGTCTTCGCAGCACTGGGGACGGACTGATTCTATGCCAGTGCCACTGACTGAAGCGTTGTGGGAGAAAGCGGAACTTGGGGGGCTCTGTACTCAGCAAAACACGCGCTCACTCTCTCTCAGAGGTGGGAAGGAGTTTATTGCCGATTCTCTAGTCGGAGAAATTGAGGGAAAAAAGCGGCGTGACAGCCTTTATCATCGTAAATCAGTGAACTGTTTTGTTATGTCTCTGTGAAAGTAGATGCCTCTTTTTCCCTTTATTAGGAAGAGACCAAGCCAGTGGCATGTCAAACAGTTGGGTGAACGATTAGTTTTTGTTGTACTACAGATCGTGGTCTTTCTCGGGGGCTTTGCAATGGCTTACTTGGTGGGTGGAGGGTGCCGATGCTTGTTTGCGGAAGTGGGTGGGGTAGGGAAGGGTCATTGCTTTGCCGCTGGTTCTGCATGGGAGAAGTGGGGGGGGGTGGAGCTGGGGTTCTAACTATCACTCATTCTGTGGGACACTCTTCTGTTTTCATGGATGTCTGCAAAGAATAAGAATTTCAGGATGTATACATGTCTCTGATATTAAATGAAATGAAATGGAAGTATGACTAGTTTCTGTAGATCGCAGAATCCATTCAGGGTAGTGGTTATTGCAGTTGTCTATGCTGGTTTAGGAGCTTGATCATTGTAGGGTAACAACTGTTTCTGAACAAAGTGGTGTGGGACCTTTGCACCATGGTAGTCATGGAAAGAAGGCATGGACTGGATGATGGGGATTTCTTGTGGAAGTGTTCAGAAATGTACTCAGTGGTGGGTGGGCTTTACCAGTGATGGAATGGGGCTGTCTCCACCACTTTCTATAGTCTTTTCCTGATGCCTTCAGACTGCGAATTATACGGCCTCTAACTCCAGTTCGAGCTCCAACCTCAACCACCTTCACCTCCAGGCCAAGATCTTCCTCACTACAGCTGGCCCCCCGAGCTCCCCTTTCCCCACCACCACTCTCCAACCCCAGGTCTTCCAGGCACCTCCATCACTTCTTGTGTCTTCCGAGCCTCCACCTTCCTCCCACACTACCTTCCTGAGCACCCCAAACCTCCCCCTACTCTTGCACTACCAACTCTCCTCCCCCCTCTGATCCCAACTCTAGTTCCTGCCGTATCTTCACCATTCCCTCTGTCCTTCCCCAGTGTGAGGTGGAACATGCTGTCCTCAACGAGGACCTTACCTTCGTTCCCCTTTGCTCGCACCTCAGGGAGTTCTATGCCTGCAACAATGCCAAGATCTTCTTCTGTCACCTCTGTCTCCAAGCTCTCTTCTTTAACAAGGATTCCCTGTTTTGCACCGATGACCCCTTCTCCTGTCTCCAACACTTCTCCTCTTCTTGGACACCCCTCTCTGGTTCTCTGCTGGCTCTGCATATTTTCATCTCTAATTGACTACAAGACATCAACCGGCTTGACTTCAGTTCTTTTCTCTCCTCCTCGAACCTTACACCCCACTGAGCTCAACTCTGTCCAAACCAATCCCAACCTCGCCATCAAACCCGCAGGCAAATGGGGTGCTGTTGTAGTGTGGCGCTCTGACCTCTACCTTGCTGAGGCCAGGCAGCAACTCTCAGGCACCTCGTCTTACTTACCACTTAAAAAGGACCCCACCCCAGACCATCAGACCACTGTCTCCTGCACCATTGCTAATCTCATCAACTCTGGAGATCTTCCATCTACTGTCACCAAACTCGTAGTTCCCTTACCCTGCACTGCTCGCTTCTACCTCCTACCCAAGATCCACAAACCTGACTGTCCAGGTAGGCCCATTGTCTCTGCCTGCTCCTTCCCACTAAACTCATGTCCACATACCTTGCCTCCATTCTTGGTTCAGTCCCTTCCCACCTATATGCATGACACTTCACATGCCCTCAATCTCCTCAACAACTTTTAATTGCCTGGCCTGATCTACTCATTTTCACCATGGATGTCCAGTCCCTATACACTTCTAGCCGCATCACAAATGTTTTAAAGCTCTCTGCTACTTTCTTGCCAAAAGACCTAAACAGTTCCCCTTTATTGTTGTCCTCCTCAGTGTGGCAGAACTGGTCCTCACCCTCAATTATTCTCCTTTTTCTCCTTCCATTTTCTCCAAACTCAGGGAGAGCCATGGGCAACCACCTGGTCCACAGCTATATTGGCCTTTTTGATGGCTACATGGAACAGTACATGTTCCAAGCCTTCTCTGGTAATGCTCCCCAATTCCTTTTGTGCTACATTGATGACTGCATTGGCTGCATCTATGCTGAGTTTGTCGATTTTATTAACTTTGCCTCCAGCTTCCACCTACCCTTAAATTTGCTCGGTCCATTTCCGACTCCTCTCTCGCCTTTCTCAATCTCTCTGCCTCTACCACCAGGTTGGAGGAGCAACACTTCATATTAGGTTCTGGTAGCCTCCAACCTGATGGCATGAACATCGATTTCTCCAGCTTCCAGTAATTTTTCTGCTCTCCCCCTTTCCTCTTCTTCATTTCTCTGCTCAGTCCTCTTACCTCTTCTCCTCACCTGCCTCTCACCTCCCCCTCATGTCCCTCTTTCTTCCCTTTCTCCCACGATCCACCCTCCTCTTCTATCACATTTCTTCTTCTCCAGCCTTTTGCTTCCTCCAGTCATCACCTTCCAGCTTCTTATTTCACTCCCCTCGCCCACCCACCTGGCTTCACCTATCAGTTTCTAGCTCGTCCACCTTCCGCTCCCCAAAGCTTTTTTATTTTAGCAACTTCTCCCTTCCTTTCTTGTCCTTATGAAGGGTCTTGGCCCAAAGTGGTGACTGTTCATGCATTTCCATTGGTGGAACCTGACCTGTTCAGCTCCTCCAGCATTTCATGTGTTACTCTGGATCTCCTGTGTCTGCAGAATCTCTTGAGCTCACATAGACTTTTCCATTGGGCATTGGTGCTTCCATACCAGGCTGCGATGCGACCAGTCAGGATACTCTCTATTGTGCAGGCATACAGAAGTTTGTTAAAGTTTTTTGGTGACATGCCGAATCTATGCAAACTTCTGAGAAAGTACAGGTGCAGCTGTGCCTCCTGTGTGCTGGCCCCAGGACAGATCCTCTGATTTGTTAACATCAAAACTACTGACCCTCCCACCTCCAAAGACGAGAACATTTGTAAGAATGCAAAATTAAAAGAAGGCACTTTGAAGGCCATTCAACTGCTGCCAGTGGTCATGTTGGCTGCATTATTGTGTTCACATTAGCACCGAGCATTTGAAGGACATAAAACCCCTGGGTAGGAATGTACATTTGTAATAATGTTAACAAGGGCTTCCAGAAGTGTTGAATGAACTTAATGTCAATTACCTATTAATATAGAGATTAAATGACGAAATGTCCAAACATATCTGGTCCATTTTTGAGAGGAAATACAATGTTGTCATAGGAGACACAAATTATCATCAGTCTTGATGAAGAATTACTGATTTGAAGCAATCACACGCTTTCCCTCTTCCATAGATACTGCCTGTAATGCAGTTCTATTTTCAGCAATTCCCTACTTTTACCAGATTTCCAGCATCTGCATTTCCTGTTTTTATCATATAGGATTTCCAGAAGGGTTCACTTAGCTTGCAATATCTCTTTGGGATAAAAGCTTCCTGCTTCAAGTTCGATGATAGTCATCAGCATACATAGGCCTCCAAGAGGACCGCAACCATTTTGTGGTTGAGGCTCGCGTGCCTCAGTGACTTGGAGAGCTACGTCGGCTGGAGTCAGGGCTTCATTCTTTGGTTCTTGGTAGGGTCACCCATGCCAAACAGATCAAATGGTAGAGGCCAGGCGGTCCTCCAGGTTCGGGGGTTCAGCTCAGAGCTAACAGCCCTGACTGTTAAACAAAAGCTTTGAAGATTCTGTCTCTATGTGAGTGGCCAAGGACAGACGGATATGGAGGACCTGCACTGGTGCCCTGGGGCCAAGGTAGAAGCGTTCATGTTGCAGCCCTGTTTCAACCAATTCTACCACCACCACGCGCAGGAATCCTGTTCTGTTGCAGATCTTGCCGAATTCAGCAACAAGGTGCAAAAGTGTGTCCAGTTCTGGCTGGGCCATGTATAGACTCTCCGTGGACATGATAAGGAGAAGATTGGTGCCCTAAAACACAGTCGTGAAATAGGCAGTAAGTATACTGTACATACATAGGGTATGAGTGCTATTGAAAATTAGCTTTTTGCAACAGCAGCACAGTACATTACAAACAGAAGCAAACATAAATTTTACAGAACTTAAACCACAAAATAAACAATGACATCACAAACAAGAGAAAATCTGCAGATGTTGGAAATCCAAGCAACACACACAATGCTGGAGGAACTCAACAGGCCAGACAGTATCTATGGAAAAGAGTACAGCTGACATTTTGGGCTGAAACCCTTCAGTAGGACTGGAGAAAAAAGATGAGAAAGTTGGGGGAGGGAAGAGACAAACAGAAGGTGACAGGTGATACTGGGAGGGGGAAGGTGAAGTAAAGAGCTGGGAAGTTGATTGGTGAAAGAGGTACAGGGCTGGAGAAAGGGGAATCTAATCGTAGAGGACAGAAGGCCATAGAAGAAAGAAAACGGGGGAGCACCAGAGGGAGGCAGTGGGGAGGCAAAGAAATAAGGTGAAGGAGGGAAAAGGGGAAGGAGACTGGTGAAGTGGGGGGAGGGAATAACTGGAAGTTAGAGAAATCAATGTTCATGCCATCAGGTTGGAGGCTACCCAGATGGAATACGTGTTGCTTCTTAACCTGAGTGCGGCCTCATTGTGACAGTAGAGGTGGCCATGGATGGACATGTCGGAATGGGAATGGGACGTGGAATTAAATGGGTGGCCACTGGGAGATCCCACTTTTTCTGGTGTTGGTGCTCGGTGAAGCAGTCTCCTAATCTATGCCAGGTCTCACAGATATACAGGAAGCCACCCCATGCAGTAGATGACTCCAACAGCCTCACGGGTGAAGTGTCGCCTCACCTGGAAGTGCTGTTTGGGGCCCTGAGTGGTAGTCAGGAAGGAGGTATAGGGGCAGGCGTAGCCCTTGTTCTGCTTGCTAATGACATCAGCGCAAGTTGAGGGAGAGATCGGATTTGTTAAATTGAATTTTACGACTTGTGATAGGATTGACTGGCTTCCTGGCTGACATACCTCCAGGAATTGGTGGCAATTCTCCAGACACTTACAAGACGGAAATCACACAGGCATTCAAATACACTGACACTTTTATTCCATTTCCCTGGAACGTTTACTTATGAAACTACTGGACAACTACGGGCCAGGAAGAAAAAATCCCATGCTTCTTGATTATTAAGGACACCCATCACCCAGGACATGTCCTTTTCTCATCGCTTCCATCAAGAAGGAGGTGCAGGAAGGCACACACTCAATGATGCAGGAACAGCTTCTTCCTCTCTGCCATCCAATTTCTGAATGGATATTGAACCCATGAACACTACCTCACCACTGTTTTTGTTTTTATTTTTGCATTTCTTATTTAATTTAGCTATTGTATATATATTTATTTATTGTAATATATTGTATATTCATTATGGATTGCATTATATTGCTGCAGCAAAGGCAATAAATTTCACAACATATGCTGGTGATATTAAACCTAATTCTGATTCTCTTTGTCCCAGAACCATGGATATCCTGTGAGTTTCGTCCTATATGCAGGTCATTCCAGCGTATGTTCTCAGCTCAGGAATCTGTACGCTACAGTCATAAACAGTGGGAATCTTAACCCTCTGTGATTAGCATGAGACTCGCTCTCAACTTGGAATCTCACTAACCAGCTTTTAAATTGATTTAAACCATCTCAATTCCAGCAGCGCTGCAAGTAGCCAAACAAGGTTGTAAAAAGTATAGGATGACTCCCTAAACAATAAAAATGTTAAGCGGCAAATGGAATATCTTATTCAACCTATAATCATGGAATAAATATCTCATATGTGAAGTTAACGCAGCAGATGTGCAGCATTGGTTTGTGTTTTATGTGGTTTTGAAAAGCCATGGTGGAACTGAATTTCAGAAATAAAATGGCTTCTGCCAGCTGTGTTTGTGGTGGACTCCTTTGTTCTGTTGCTGAATTGTAAATGCACTTCATCTGATTCAGAGGGAATTGCCTTTGATCTTGTGGAACCTGTCACGTTCCTCTCTCTTTGGACAGTGGCGCCAGACATTATGTCTAATCCCCTCTTTGATCAGGTACAGAGAAGTATTGCTTTTGGTAAACTGCGAGAGCTCACATCCAGAGACATCGGTGGATTGTTGGCTGGGATCCAAAACGGTTTAGGACAGCTCATCACAAGACATGCTTGTACATCAAGAGCGAATATGTAAATAGCAAGGGAAAGGTTCATGAAAATTAAAAAAAAAACAAGACTGCAGGAAATCTGAAATAAAAATAAAGAATGCCAGAAACTCTCAGCAGGTCGAGCAGCATCAGACAAAGAGCCTTTGACATGAAACATTAACTCTGCTCCTCTTCAGAAGCTTCCTGACCTGCTGAGTGTGTACTGGTTAATGTTCGGTGCTTCTGAATGGGTGCACTGGAGTGATAAATGGACTTCTGCTTTCTTTCTGGTGAAGGGGTAGGGAGTTCCAGCAGTCATACTAAATAATAATAATATGCATTTGCTCATTCTCTGGATGGCTCACAATGAATGATAAGTGTGGTGGATGAGTTTGAGCTTCATGAGTTATTGCACTTCTCCAAGCTGGTGGAGAGTGTTCCACCGCACTCCGACTTATACCTTGTGTCAGGAGGTGAGATACTTGTCCCACAACATCTAGTCTCTGACCTGCTCTCGGAAGCCATGGTAGTTATGCAGTTGGAACAGTCAAGCAAATGGACTCCCTGTTGAATACTCGGCAGCGGGAATGCTCAAATGGCTAGAATCTGTTTCGACAGTGATGGATATTACCTGGTACTTTGTGGCATGAATAGCACTTGCCTCTGATCTACCTGTTGTCCGGGTCTCGGTGTTCATTGGCTCATCTGCTGGGGAGTTACAAATGGAATTGACCATTGTGCTGTCATCAGTGATCCTCCTCACTTCTGAAAAGGTAGAAGGTTGATAAAACAGCTGTACCAGACGCTAACCTTGAGGAATCTTGAAGCAATGCCCTGGAACTGGGGTATTTGACCAAAAACAACCACAGCCTGCTTTGGCTGTGTGAGGTATTATTCAAATGATTTCCCCTTGATACACATTGGCTTCAGATTGAGCGGGTGTCACACTCCATTGGCTGCTACCTTGAGCTTGACGCTTGTCTTTCTTGCTTTCCCTGTTTGAATGTGTTTGCACATGGCGCACACTAAAATAGCTGGAAATTTGTTTCAAAGACAGTGGAGGTCGCAGGATAAGTACAAGGTAGACCACCATTTTTGCCCACATGACTGCAGTTGCTTCATCTTTCTCTTCATCACTCTTCCTCTCACTGGATATTAATTCTCCACTCCCGTTCATGAGTAACTGTGGCAGGATTACAGGGTTTGGACTCATTGCGAGATTGTTCAGCTTTGTTTGCTTCATGTGAGTTTTTTTATGCTGCCAACTTCACCAGGCTGAGTTAAGGGTTGAAGCGTGCGAGTTGGAGGCGAGCTCATGGCGAGGTCGAGGTATATTTGAGGCAAGGTCATGGCGAGTGGAGCCGAGAAAAGCTGGAGCAGGGGAGAGGCAGACTCGAGGCCTATCCTCCTAAGGCGAGAGTGAGGTTTGATCAATCAAAGCGCCAGGCCAATTTGGAAAGGTCGTGTACAGGGTGAAACATGGCGGCAAGATCCAGGCCCAGAATACATTGATGCGACAGGGCCCGGGTCCTAGGGCAAGAGATTTCCTGATGTTTGGGCGATTTAAACACCGAGCCAGATAGATTGAAAAGGCAGGGGTGTCAGGACAAGAGGCAAGGGTCTGGTCACTGCTCTGCGATGTTTACTCAGCTCTGCACTGAACTGAGTTTATTATTATTATTCTAATTGATAGAAACTTTGCTATAAAATGTACTTTGAACTTTGATCAAGAAGTTACCTACCTCTGCTTTAAAAATATTCAAAGACTCAGCTTCCACATTTTCGAAGAAGGAATTCCAGACTTGCTGAGTGATAAAGACTTTGCTTTAAGTGGAACAACTCAGTATTATTCAACAGTGACCCCCTTAGTTCTACATTCTCCTACTATAGCAAACATTGTTGCCTGTCAGGCTCACTCAGCTCTTGTTCAAGCTAGTCTTGCCTCACTCTAGCAGATACAAGCCTAGCCTATCCAACCTCTTCTCGTGAGACTACCTGCCTACTCCAGTGAACCTTCACTGAACTGCTTCCAGATATACGAACATCTTTCCTTACAGATCACGACTGTACACAGTGCTTAGATGTGGTCTCACCAATGCCCTGAGTAACTGAAGCATAACCTCCCTGGACTTGTATTCAATTCTTCGAGAATAAGTAACAGCATTCCATTGGTTTTCCTCATTACTCACGACTCGCTGAGCTTACTTGCTGGTCTTCTGTGAATCATGCCCTTGGAAACCGCGATCCCTCTCCATCTCAGAGCAATGTGATGCATAGCATACAAGACAAGAAAGGAATAGGCCATCGACCTTCATTAAAGCCACAGCTGACATCCAGTCTCAGCATCGTTTACCAGCGCCATCCTCATAGCCCCTCATTCCCTTAATGGCCAGAAATCCCCTCCTCTGTGTTTCAAATGAACAAATGAATGAGCCTCCACAACATTCTAATGTAGAGAATGCCACAGCTTCACCATCCTTTAAGAGTTTTGTTTCTGGATGGGATCTTCTCATATTCTTCTAAATTCCAGGCGATACAGTTCCAACTCCACTTTCTTTTTCCTGTCAAAATGGACAACTTCAGGCTATTCCATATTGTATTCCATTTGCAAGATAGCTGCCCATTCATCAAGCTATCTTTCTGATCCATTCAAGGGACATAGGCTTCGTAGATTGAGCTGTTTAACTGGCCATTGCTAGCTGCCCCAGAGGAGGTTGAGGTGAGCTGGCTTGAGTCATGATTATAGCCACAATGCTACTAGGGACAGAGTTCCAGAATTTTGAGCTGGTGACTATGAATGTATGGTGATGTGTTTTCAAGTCAGGATCAAGTGTGGTAAGGTTTTGTGCTCCTTGTCCTTTTAGCTGGTAGAAGTCCCGTCAGTGGGCAACTGCAGTGCATCCTGGAGATGGTACTATCCATTGCTATTGTTAGTCTGTGGATGCAAAACCCAAAATTCAAGTTTATTTGTCATCTGTACATCAAAATATACAATGAAATGTGACACTTGCATTTACAACTTACACACCCCAGGCTGTGCTGGGGCAGCCCCCACGTGTCACCACACATCCTGCACCATCGTAGCATATCCCACGATGGTCAGCAGAACAACACAGAACACACCGAGCAATAAGTAACAACATCAGACATAAACAAGCCCATTTCCCCCCTCCTGCTTGTTCCACTTGGAATAAATTATCAGTACATTTTCAAGCAGCAATGCTGCAAAAAGGCAGCCCCCGTCATTAAGGACACCCATCACCCAGGACATGCCCTCTTCTCATTTATAAAATCAGGGAGGAGGTACAGGAGCCTGAAGGCACACACTCAGTACTTCAGGAACAGCTTCTTCCCCTCTGCCATCAGATTTCTGAATGGACATTGAACTCATAACACTACCTCAATATTTCTTTATTTTTATCTTTGCACTGCTTATCTAATTTAACTATTTAATATATAGTACATAATTACTGTAATTCAGAGATCTTTTTCTAATATTATGTATTGCTTGTACTGCTGCAGCAAAGACAACAAATTTCTCGACATATGCCAGTGATAATAAACCTGATTCTAACGAACAGTTGTGGCTCAGGCGTCCTTCGAGCAGTTGCCATCTCCTGCATGGTGTCAAGTTTCTTCAGCATTGTTGAAAATGCAAGTGGAGAGTATTCCATTACACCCCTGATTTCAGCCTTGTAAATGGTGTTATCTACGTAATGTGGCAGCCTCCTAATGTTTTCTTCGCAACTTACTTTCTTACCTTGCGCTGGTGAAATTGGGAATTGTTATCAAGAGTGAAACTATTTTAACCATCTTGGTAACGATCGTACATGTATACCATGCCAATTCATACCAGCTTACTTTCAATACTAGCTGTTGTAAGGAGGGACCCAGATTTTCATATTTCAGTTCTGAACCCAGCAATACACTCTGGAGTAAATCTAATGCTAGACTTGCCCGTGGCCTATAACAGCTTGATTTGTAGTTAAGTGTTACTGATAACATAAATACCTTGCCAAAATTGCAAGTTACTGAGCTACAGATTCCCCCTGCTCTCCCTCCACCTACACACAAGAGTTCCTTCACCTACAGGCAGGCACCTTACAGTCCTGCTGTTAATTTTTTAAAGGTTATTTTTGTTGTTTTTCTTGTTGTTTAACTTTACTATGCTTGCTTATAATTTTTATATAATCACCTTCACATGGGCAATTGTTCAGTGAATTTTCAGTAGTTGTAATGTAGCTGAGGCTGCACTTTTCTAGAAGTTTCTCTGCAGCTCGTGTCACGACACTGAACCTGATTATCTCATAGGTTGTTCCTTATCACTGGAATGTCTTGTTATCTCTCTTTTTTCATATCAGCCAACAATGACATCCTAGTTCTTTGTTTTTTCTTTGTACTGTTTTTTTCTTGTAACACCTAATAAATGGCCATAACCACCAAACGTTATGCTTCATTCTAGACTTCCAAAGAGCCTCTGGGTCACAATATCACCCAATCTAACCATAGCAATTTGTTGCATTTACATAAAACTATAAAACCACACAGTAGAAATGAGACATACTTTAAATTGGTTTATTATTGTCACATGTACTGAGGTGCAGTGAAAAAATTTGCATGCCATTCATTTAGATAATTTCGTCATGTCAGTAGATTTAAGTAGTCCATGGGAAAATAAATGACAGAATACAGAAGATAGCGTTGCAGTAACAAATAAAGCACAGTGCAAGGCCATTGCAAAGTAAATTGTAAGGTCAAGATTCCATCTTAACATTTAAGGGGACTATTCAATAACTGGTAGTTCAATATTGTTTGCCTGCCTTAAAAAATGAATTAACTCATAATTACAACTTAAATGAGCAAGTAACAACAGGTTACATATGCATAACATTGATGCATTAGGAAATCTGATTTGGTCAATTTTGAACTATGCAGTCTCAGAGTAAACAGGTTGCTCCATCTAGTGGAAACTTAAGGGATTACTTCCAGTGGTTGCTTGAAAGGAAGAATTGGTTGTCAAGAGATTGTAGTATAAGTAAAAAAAATCACGCCTAAGCCTGTTAAGTGTGAGGACCCCTTGGCCCAGGCAGTCTACTGGGCAGAATCCCTTGACCCTAGCATGTGGTGGAACAGGTCATAAACAAGAAAGCTCGCACAAAATCCTTTCATATGCAGTCTCTTGAGAGGATATTGCAGATTGTAAAGGAAGCGTATTCGTGACCAGGTTCACAGAGAGATGCAGGGGTGGGAAGATGGGAAGAACAAAGGAGGCATAAAGTGGATGAGGAGATGACTGAAGGGCGGAAGGTTGTCATTGGAAGATGCAGAGGAGGTGAAATAGGAAATGAACAAATGAGTGAGGAAGTTTAAGCAACTCAGAAAGGCATAAGAGGCCAGTACTGAGGTACTCAAGGTTGCGATAAGGCCGATTGAATTTTATGGCATTCCATATGCTCGATTATGATCTAATATATGGGATATTGGTAACTGGTGTATCATTGTCACCTGAGCAGAGGAACAGTGAAAAACTTTGTACTGCGTGCCATCATTCCTAGCATAAGTGCATCGAAGTAGTAGAAGGGAAAAGCAGTAATAGAATGAAGAACATAGTGCTATAGTACAGAGATGGTGCACTGCAGGTGGACAGTCAAAGTCAGACTTATTGCCATATGCACAAATATGCATATGCACGGTTGCAATGAAATACTTGCAGCAGCATCACAGCCTCGTTGCATCAGATAAGCAGCATTCACAAGAAAAGCATTACATCAAACAGATAAAATTTTGACAAGAAAGAAAACAACGAGATCAAAAAACATGGTTGCTGTTATAACTGAGACAGTGATTACAGGTTGATTTAAGAACTGAATGACTGAAAGGAAGAAGCTGTCCTTGAACTTGGCAGTGTGTGACTTCAGGCTTCTTTAACTAACATGCAGTGGGAAATGATGGCATTCTGTTGTGAATTTAATATATCAGTAACATTTCAGCAGTATTGTAAATACGTTGTTTGATGAAGCCTTCTTTGTTGTTTACATAATGTATTGTGGGTTATATGTAAAAGTACGTAAATGGTGTACGTCATTACAGCACCACATCATACACACACACCACGCTTAAAGTAAAAGCAAAACTAAGACCTGTTCTCCTGGGCTCCCGTTATTTTCCTTCCAGTTAGATTTATGATTTAGAGAGCTAATGGAGGAGAGGCTGTTTCTTGTGACAGTTTGGACTGTGTTCACGCTCTCTGCAATTTCTTGTGGTCTTGGGCAGAGCAGTTGCCAAGCTGTGATGTATTTGGATAGAATGCTCTCAGTGGCACATCTGTAAAAATTGGTGAAGGTCCTTGGGGACATGTTGAATTTCCTTAGCCTTCTGAGGAGGCTGAGACACTGTTGTGCCCTCTTGGCCAAAGCACTTACATGGTTGGACCAGGGCAAGTCCTTCAAAGTTCAAAGTAAATCTGTTATCAAAGTATGTATATGTTACTAATATATCACCTTGAGATTCATTTCCTTGCAAGCACTTAGAAGAAAAAAGAAATACGACAGACTTTCACGAAAAACTATACATAAACAAACAAAGAGTGACAAACAACCAACGTGCAGAATACAAGTTATGCAAATAGAAATACAACTGAGACAGTAGGTTGTAAACAGTCTGTAGGGCACGGAATCAGTTCAGAGTAGTGATGCTCTCCACACTGGTTCAGCAGCCTGGTGGTTTTAGGATAAGGATGTTCAGTGATGTCTATCTGCCTTAGGGGCTCCACTCCAGATTTTCCATCTGAACTTACATCCATAGCCTTAGTCTGTCCTGAGGCTACCCTAACCACAAGGCAGAGGGTCTATTTACCTATAGCTGGAGCAGTATGGACAGATCATAAGTTGCAAGAATCATGGCTAGGTAGATTGTGAGGTCAAGGGTCTGTCTTATCAAACTAGGGGACTATTCAATAGTCAAATTGAAGAGGGACGTGCCTTTGCATCTTTTGCTTGTTGGGAAGGGAAAGAGGTAAGAATGTCGTGATCACAGTGTGAGGGGTCTTTGATTAAATTAGCTATTTTACTCAGGCAGTGAACAGAGCCCATAGAGGGGAAGCCAGCTTTCATGATCTGCTCAGCTGTCTGCACAACTCTGCAGTTTCTTCTGGTCTTGGACAGAGCAGTTGCAATGGCAAGCAGTGATGCCATGGTGCATTAATTAAATTTGGTGAGGATCCAGGGAGACATGCCTCTGGAGGAAGTAGAGGTGCTGGTGCACATTTTTTGATGAAGCAGTAATCCGAACTAATTAGTTTATAAAGCCTACCTTCGGGGACTTCAGGACCTGGGTGATAGGGAAAGGTTGAATAGGTTAGGACTTTATGTTGCAGAACACAGAAGATTGAGGAGAGATTTGATAGAGGTATACAAAATTATGAAGGGTATAGATAGGGTAAATACAAGCAGGCTTTTTCCACTGAGTTTGAGTGAGATTACAACTAGAGGTCATGGGTTAAGTGTGAAAGGTGAATGTTTAAGGGGAACATAGAACCGTAGAACATTACAGCACAGAAACAGGCCTTTTGGCCCTTCTTGGCTGGGCCAAACCATTTTTCTGCCTAGTCTCACTGACCTGCACCTGGACCATATCCCTCCATACATCTCTCATCCATGTGCCTGTCCAAGTTTTTCTTAAATGTTAAAAGTGAACTCACATTTACCCTCCTGATGAAGGGTTTTGGCCCGAAACATCATCACTACCTCCTCCCATAGATGCTGTCTGGCCTGCTGAGTTCTGCCAGCATTTTGTGTTTTTATTTATTTCCAGCATCTGCAGATTCACTCATGCTGCATTTACAACTTCATCTGGCAGCTCAATCCACACTCCCACCACTCTCTGTGTGAAGAAGCCCCCCCCCCTCAAATGTTCCCTTTAAACTTTTCCCCCTTCACTCTTAGCCCATGTCCTCTGTTTTTTTTTCTCCCCTAGCCTCAGTGGAAAAAGCCTGCTTGCATTCACTCTATCTATACCCATCATAATTTTATACACCTCTATCAAGTCTCCCCTCATTCTCCTACGCTCCAGGGAATAAAGTCCTAACCTATTTATATTTCTCTGTAACTCAGTTCCTCAAATCCTGGCAACATCCTTGTAAACCTTCTCTGCACTCTTTCACCCTTATTAATATCCTTCCTGTAATTCAGTGACCAAAACTGCACACAATACTCCAAATTCAGCCTCACTAATGCCTGATACAACCACACCATAACATTCCAACTCTTATACTCAGTATCAAGGCCAATGTACCAAAAACTCTCTTTACAACACTATCTACCCATGATGCCACTTTTATGGAATGTTGTGTCTGTATTCCCAGATCCCTCTGTTCTAGTGCACTGATCCCTGTGGCACACCACTAGTCACAGGCCTCCACTTAGAGAAGCAATCCTCCACTACCACTCTCTGACTTCTCCCATTGAGCCAATGTCTAATCCAATTTACTACCTCACCATGTATACCTAGTGATTGAATCTTCCTAACTAACCTCCCACGCGGGACCTTGTCAAAGGCCATACTGAAGTCCACGTAGACAACATCTACTGCCTTCTCCTCATCCACTTTCCTGGTAACCTCCTTGAAAAACTCTAATATATTTGTTAAACATGACCTACCACGCACAAAGTCATGTTGACTCTCCCTAATAAGTCCCTGTCCATCCAAATACTTGGAGATCCTATCTCTTAGTACTCCTTCCAATAATTTACCTACTACCGATGTCAAATTTACTGGCCTATAATTTCCCAGATTATTTTTAGAGCATTTTTTAAACAATGGAACAACATGAGCTATCCTTCAATCCTCTGGCACCTCACCCGTAGATACCGACATTTTAAATATATCTGCCATGGTCCCTGCAATTTCAACACTAGACTCCTTCAAGGTCCGAGGGAATACCCAGTCAGGTCCTGGGGATTTATCTACTCTGATTTGCCTCAAGATAGCAAGCATCTCCTCCTCTTCGATCTGTATAGGTTCCTTATTTGTTTGCCTTATTGCCATTGACTCCGTGCCAGTTTCCTTAGTAAATACAGATGCAAAAAAACCCATTTAAGATCTCCCCCATTTCTTCTGGTTCCATACATAGCTAACCACTCTGATCTTCAAGAGGACCAATTTTATCCCTTACTATCCTTTTGCTCTTAATATCCCTGTAGAAGCTCTTTGGATTATCCTTCACCTTGATTGCCAAAGCTACCTTACGACTTCTTTTAGCCCTCCTGATTTCTTTCTTAAGTGTTTTTTGCACTTTTTATACTCCTCAAGCACCTTATTTGCACTCTGTTTCCTACACATGTCATACATCTCTCTCTTCTTCTTTACCAGAGTTCCAATATCTCTAGAGAACTAAGGTTCCTTATTCTTATTCACTTTGCCTTTAATCCTGACAGGAACATACAAACTCTGCACCCTCAAAATTTCTCCTTTGAAGGCCTCCCACTTACCAATCACATCCTTGCCAGAGAACAACCTGTCCCAATCCACTCTTTTTAGATCCTTCCTCATTTCTTCAAATTTGGTCTTTTTCCAGTTTAGAACTTCAACCCGAGGACCAGATCTATCTTTATCCATGATCAAGTTGAAACTAATGGTGTTCTGATCACTGGAACCAAAGTGTTCCCCTACACACACTTCTGTCTCCTTTCCTAACTCACCTCCTAATAGGAGATCTAATATTGCATCCTCTCTAGTCGGTACCTCTATATATTGATTTAGAAAATTTTCCTGAACACATTTTACAAACTCTAACCCGTCTAGACCTTTAACAGTATGGGAGTCCCAATCAATATGTGGAAAAATAAAATCCCCTACTATCACAACTTTATATTTCCTGTAGTTGTCTGCTATCTGTCTGCAGATTTGCTCCTCCAATTCTCGCTGACTATTGGGTGGTCTATAATACAACCCCATTAATGTGGTCATACCTTTCCTGTTTCTCAGCTCCACCCATATGGCCTCGGTAGACAAGCCCTCTAATCTGTCCTGACTGAGCACTGCTGTAACGTTTTCCCTATCTAGCAATGCACCCCCCACTTCATTCTTCTGTCTCTATCACATCGAAACATCGGAACACTGGAACATTAAGCTGCCAGTCCTGCCCCTCCTGTAGCCAAGTTTCACTAATGGCTATAATGTCATAATTCCATGTCAATCCAGGCCCTCAGCTCGTCTGTCTTCCCCACAATACCCCTCGCATTGAAATAGACACACCTCAGAAGATTATTACCACCACACACAACCCTTCTATTTGTGACTTTGCATGAACTTTTAACATAATTTATTTTCACCCCCGCTCCATTATCTTCTCTGGCACTCTGGTTCCCATCCCCCTGCAAATCTAGTTTAAACACTCCCCAATAGCACTAACAAACCTCCCCGAAAGGATATTGTTCCCCTTGTAGTTCAGGTGTAACCCATCTCTCCTGTACAGGTCCCACCTGCCCGAAGAGGTCCCAATGATTCTGAAATCTGAAACCCTGCCCCCTACACCAGTTCCTCAGCCACGTGTTCATCGTCCAGAGCATCCTACTCTTACCCCCACGGGCACGGTGCACAGGTAGCAATCCTGAGATTACCATACATGAGATCCTGCTTTTTAACTTCCTACCAAGCTCTCTGTACTCACTCTTCAGGACCTCCTCACTCTTTCTTCCTGCTTCATTGGTACCGATGTGTACCATGACATCTGGCTGATGAGTGGGAACTTCTTCACTCAGAGGGTGGTGAGAGTGTGGAATGAAGTGGTGTGGATGTGGGTGGATGTGGGGGTCAATTTCAACATTTAAGAGGAATTTGGATAGGTGAATGGGAGGGGTATGAGGGCTGTGGTCTGGGTGCAGATCGATGAAAGTAGGCAGATTAATGGTTTGGACAGACTAGATGGGCTGAAAGGCTTGCTTCTGTGCTATAGTATTCTATGACTCTGTAACTGTTCCTGAAACCTGGTGATGTGGGAATGAAATCTTCGTAACATCCTGCCCAATGGTAGTAGTGAAAAGAAGGCATTTCTTGAATGACTTCCATTTTTGTTGATGGATGCTGCTTTGCAGGTGATGGACTGGGTTGTATCCTCCACTATCTGTAGCTTTTTCCACTCCTGGGCATTGGTTTTTCCATACCAGGCCATGATGCAACCAGTCAGGAGACTCTCCTTTGTCCACCTATAGAAATTCATCAAAGTTCTAGTGACATACTGAACCTACACAAACTTCTAAGAAAGTAGAGGTGCTGTCGTGCTTTCTTTGTAATGACATTTACGTGCTGGTCCCAGGACTGATCCTCTGAATCGCTAGTGCTAAGGAATTTAATGCTACTGACCCTCTCCACCTCCATTCCCCTAATGAGGACTACTCATAGATCTCTGGCTTCTTCGCCCTTTGTGGTTTTGCTGATGTTGAGTTGGAGTTGTGGTATCAATCAACCAGATGTTCAATCACCCTCCTATATGCCAATTCATCACAATTTTTGAGTTGGCTAACAACAGTGATACTTGCAGCTAGGAACCTGAAACTCTCAAGCATCTCCACCTCAGTGCCATTGATACACACAGCTCTTCTGCTTTGCGGACGTGGAGGGGAAGATTGGCATGGCTCCTTTGTCTCCTTCCTGTACCCTGTCTCATTAGTATTTCAGCTCCAGTCCAGTACAGTGGTGTCATCTGCACACTTGTAGATGGGGGTAGAACAGAATTTGGTCCCACAGTCCTGAGTGTAAAGTAAGGGTTAAGATGCAGCTACGTGGGGCACCAATATTGAGGGTAATCATAGCAGAGGTGTTGCTGACTTTCCTTACTGATTGCAGTCTGTTGGTAAGGAAATCAAGGATCCAGTTGCAGAAGGAAGTGCTGACTCCAAGATCTAAGAATTTGGAAATTAATTTTTCTGAAATTACAGCATTGAAGGCAGATTTGTAGTCAATAAAAATATATTCTGATATGGGTGTGTTTACTGTCCAGATAATTCAGAGATGTGTGTAGGGCCAGGGAGATGGTGTTGGCAATGGACATACAGTATTTTGGCTGGAGGCAAAGTGTGGTGGGTTGAGGTTGTCAACGAGGCTGGAGTTGGTGTGCCATGACGAGCCTTTCAAAGCACTTCATGATGGTGATGTCAGGACCACCAAGCAATAGTCGTTAAGACATGTTGCCTTATTTTTCTTTGGCACCAAGATAATAGTGGTGTTCTTATGCAGATGCAAATCTCCGAATGGAGTATGAAGCGGTTAAACATGTCAGTGGGTACTCCTGCCAGCTGATCTGCACAGGATCTGAGGACACAGCTGGGGACTCCATCCAGGTCAGTTTCTTTGTGCAGGGAGCCAGTGAAAATCATTGTGAATAAAAGCTTAAAGGAGCTATCCATCTGGATAAAGACAAGAACTACATGATCAACCACTGCCCAGAACATTAGTTGTTTGCCCAGACCTCTGCCCCTTTCTCTTCCCACTATTCTCCATCTCCCTTTTAAATTGCCCCTCGTTACAATGCAAGAGCTAAGTGTTCTACTGGAGCTTGTACAAAGTAGAACATTGGTATCTTTCCCTCCAGGACCATTTCAGGCGAAGCCAGATGTCCTGAAGCTTGTACCAAGTAGAATGTCAGCACCTTTCTCTCTATGACCATTTCAGGTGACGCCAGATATTGTTCTCTCTGTACTTTGGAGGTTCATACATGTTGGGGTATTGCTGGCAAAAGTAAACTCTTGGCACTTACTCCCCAGATGGTCTGGAGTCTTGAACTCAGTTTAAAGTATAAAATTACCCATATTAGATCATGGGTATATTTTTGGACCTCAAGTGTTGATCACTTCATCACAGCCGTTGGCTGTTGAAATGCTAGGACACAATATTCAATATTTATTGCAAATGAGAGATTTTAAGGCAGTCACTCATGTAAGGATTGTGTCAAGTGACTAATTATACCCCAAGATGCACAACGTTTAATCAAGGCTCTAAGGAGGCTTCATATGAAGTCTTTGAATAAACCCACACACACTCTGGGCTCTTCTTGTGTCACTCATGCAAGTCTGCACATTGTTTATTAGCAGCTGGGTGCTCACTGAACAGACAGACACTCCACTCAGAGAGTGGAACTTCTCACTGTAGTGGTCTTTTCGAAAGGCAGCTCAGTTTTAGTATCAGTCATAAATAACATGGCAAATAAATTGATTCAGTGAGCACCAAGGAAGTGAATATGGACTTAAACTTTTCAAAAGCAACACTTCAACCTGCAGATATTTAGTGCCGATGTTAAGGTGTCTGCGTGTGATGGTCTCTCTCCCTCCCTCTCACTCGCTGCTCCTGAGGGAAGGCCTCTGCGTTTGAATGGTCCCTCAATGATGTCGGAGGATGGTACTGAAGTTCTGTGTCTGCAGTTTGTGAATTGGACTGTAGTTCCTGGTTGCTTCTTTCTCTGTTGCTAATTTGGACGTCTTGAATCAGGGTGGCCTGCAGATTATAAACACTGAGCTGAACTGAACATTGACTCGAAGTTCAAAGTTCAAAGGTTCATTTATTATCCAAGTACATATGCAGTATTCAACTCTGAGATTCTTCTTCTCCAGATAGCCATGAAACAAAGAAGAACCATGGAAGTCAGTTCAGAGAGAAACAGCAAACCCAACAAGATCATCAACACCCCACAAACTCCCCTCCTCCCACAGAAATCACAAGAACATTGCCCCCAATCCCTCTACCCCTGCCCACACACAAAAACAAGAAAGAATGGTGAGAACACAGAATATAAAAACCAGACTAAAAAAAGTTCACAGCCCAAAATCCATATGCAGAAATCTCAGTAACATTCTTCAGCATTATCAAAACTTCAGGCACAGCGACAGGCCACACAGGCTTTCTCTTCGGGAGCGGAGAGATCCCATCAATGCTCACCCGCTGCATTCCCCACAGTGTTTCAATCTTCCTCGTTGCTTTAATTGGCAAATAATATGAGTTTTAATCGGTGAAGTGGAGTCAGACTCCATCTGTGCCCCATCTTGGAGTTTCTTCACCTGGAGGTTTGCCCTCACTGCTTTCCAGAAACTTCTCGAAGACAGCAATGCTCTGGATCGCTCAATCAAATTTCGAACTGTGCTAGTGACTAGAGGTGTTCCTCAGGGGTCAGTATTGGGACCGCTACTTTTCACAATGTTTGTCAATGATTTAGATAATGGATTCATGGCTTTGTGGCAAAGCTTGCAGATGACACTAAGATAGGTGGAGGGGTAGGTAGTGCTGAGGAAACAATGCGATTGCAGCAGGATTTCAACAAATTGGAAGAATGGGCAAAAAAAGTGGCTGATACAAATCAGTGTTGGGAATGCATTTTGGTAAAAGGAACAATACTGTGGATTATTATCTAAATGGGAAGAAGGTTCAAACGTCAGAGGTGCAGACTTGGAAAGCTAATTTACAGGTTGTGGTAAAGAAGGCAAATGCAATATGTTCTCACTTATTTCAAGGAGAATAGAATATAAAGGCAAGGAGATAATGATGAGTCTTCATAAGACATTAGTCAGGCCATACTTGCAGTATTGTCAACAGTTTCGGGCCCCATATCTCAGAAGGGATGTGTTGTCATTGGAGAGAGTCCAGAGGGGGTTAGTGAGGATGATTCCAGGAATGAGTGGTTAACATATGAGGAGTGTTTGGCAGCTTTGGGTCTGTACTCATTGGAACTCAGAAGAATGCATGGGGATCTCATTGAAACCTACTGAATGTTGAAAGGACTAGATAGGGTGGATGTGGAGAGGATGTTATCCTGTGGCCGTGTATCCAGAGCTAAAGGGCACAGCCTCAAAATTGAAGGACGACACTTTAGAACTGAGGTAAGGAAGATTCTTTTTTAGCTGCAGAGTAGTGAATCTGTGGAATGTTCTGCCTCAGACTGCAGTGGAGGCCAAGTCCATGGGTATATTTAAGGCGGAAGTTGATTGTTTCCTTATCACAGGGCATCAAAGGATATGACGAGAAGGGAGTTGTATGGGGTTGAGTGGGATCTGAAATCAGCCAGACTCAATGGGCTGAATGGCCTAATTCTGCTTCTATGTCTTATGGTCTTATGGTCTAAACTGGAAATCGCAGGCTCTAGCAGTTCCAGAAACACATTCAAGATGAAAAATAGATGTAAAAGAAGTAAAAGGACTGGAATAAATGATTTTGTGATTTATCCAGAAGATGTTGACCAAAGGAGCATTGTACACAGGCACCATCTTGACTGCACCTAGGCTCTTGCAATTTTGCAGGATTTGTTTTATTGTTTACAAAACTGGAAACAGTTTTACAGTGGTTTCCGGTTAATTGGGACACATCAAGACCAGTACATTTTTCCCAATTAAGCAACTGCCTCATGGAAGTAAGTAAAAAGGTACTGTACTAAAGAGATAAACTACCATTTAACTGAGTAACAATTGTATTCAAAAGAAACACAATATATTAGAACACTACCAATACCACTGAAGTACTATAAAACTGGATATTATTTCCTAATACATATCAATAGAGGACTTCAGCCAGCATACGTTGCCCTGTTCTTTTGATTGACTGCAAATCAGCGCAGACACCTAGTACAGATATTAGACTAGTGTCTGTGCCTCCTCCTTGATGGAGGTAATGAGAAGAGGGCATGTCTTGGGTGATGGGGGTCCTTAATGCTGGATGCCGCCTTTTTGAGGGATCATTTTTTGAAGGTGTCCTGGAAGCTGGAAAGGCTAGTGCCCATGATGGAGCTGAGTTTACAAATTTCCACATCCTTTGCAATGGCTTCCTCATACCAGATTGAGATGTAACCAGTTAGAATGCTCTCCATGGTACATCTGTAGAAGTTTTAAAGTGTTGTTGGTGACATACCAATTCTCCTCAAATTGCTAATGAAATATAGCCACTGTTGTGCCTTCTTTGTAATTGCATCAGTATGTTGGGCCCGGGACGGACCCGCAGAGACATTGATGCCCAGAAACTTGAAACTGCTCATCTTTTCCACTTCTGCTTCCTCGATTTCCCCTTCCTGAAATCTACAATTAAATCCTTGGTCTTACTGACATTGAGCGATCCAGAGCTTTGCTGTCTCCGAGAAGTTTCTAGGAAGCGGCAAGCACGAGTTAGACCAGTCAGCCGACTGAGTCTGCTCCACCATTCCATCGTGGCTGATCCCGGATCCTCATATCCTGTGATGTCCTGACCAATCAGGAAGCGATCAACTTCCATCTACACCGCAGTCTGTGGCAGGGCATTCCACATGGAAAGGGGGTTTCTTCTTTTTTCTTTGTTACTGTGCAAGTAATCAAAATGGCTTCTTTGTTTTGTTAACTAGCAGGAATGTTTCTTTGTTGCGAGAGAGTGCTGGAAGCTTGTTTGGGTTAAAATTTACTGATAATGAGAATGGTATTCCTTTGTAAACCAAATGGGGATTAATGTTCTTTCTTCTGAGTCTGTAAGCTTTCGTTGACGGGCTTTTGGGCAGATCGGCATGAGGGGGTTGAGAGAGAGGACGCGATGCTGTAAGCTGGGCGAGGAACGGACCCCAGGCGGGGGTCCGAGGCCAGGAGGTACTCCGAGGAGGGGGGATGAAGCTAGATGTGCTTGGTTGACCACTCGGAGGGTCCTGAGCTGCGAGTCGAGGAGTTCGGAGGGGATCGAATGGTGGCCAGAAGACTTCAGTAATTGAGCTCCATCGGTTGTGCATGAAGTGGTTTGGACTTTGATAAGTTTGGCGCCTTTTCTTTAATTTTTCTCTTCATATATACTGTATCGTTATTAATCACTTAGTTATAGTAACCTTTATAAATTGTACTCATTTAATCGCACATGGTGTACTGTCTGTTTTTGGGTGAGGCGGGGACATCACACAGCATCCACACCAGCTGATTACCCAGTTTGGCGGGGCCAAAGGCTGCTCCCCCTAGACGAGAACGAGCTGAGCGATCCTGAGGCGACCCAGGGGGTTACACACAGATTCACTACTCTCTGGGTAAAAAAATTCCTCCTTACCTCAGTTCTAAAAGGTTGTCCCTCAATTTTGAGGCTGCGCCCTCTAGTTCAAGATACCCCACTATAGGAAACATCGGCCCAATCTACTCCTTTCAACATTCCGTAGGTTTCAATGACAGCCCTCCTGCATTCTTGTAAATTCCAATGAGTACAGGCCTAAAGCTGCTAAACAATCCTCATATGTTAACCCCTTCATTCCTGGAATCATCCTCGTGAACCTCCTCTGGACCCTCTTCAATGATAACACAGCCTTTCTGAGGTATGGGGCCCAAAACTGTTGAAAATACTCCAAGTGGCCCGACTAGTGTTTTATATAGGCTCAGTGTTATCTCCTGGCTTTGATATTCTATTCCCACTGAAATAAATACCAACATTGCATTTGCCTTCTTTACCACAGACTCAACCTGTAAATTAACCTTCTGGGAGTCTTGCGCAAGGACTCCCAAGTCCCTCTGCATCTCTGATGTTTGAACCTTCTCCCCATTTAGATAATAGTCCACACTTTGTTCCTTTTACCAAAACGTATTATCGTACACCTCCCATCACTGCATTCCAGGTGCCACTTTTTTGACCATTCTTCTGATTTGTCTAAGTCCTACTGCAATCATATTGCTGCCTCAGAACTACCTACTCCTCCACTTATTTGCATCATCTTCAAACTTTGCCACAAACTCATCAATTCCATTTTCCAAATCATTGACAAGCAATGTGAAAAGTAGTGGTCCCAATACTGACCACTGAAGAATAGCACTAGTCACTGGCAGCCAACCAGAGAACACCCTCTTTTATTCCCATTCACTGCCTCTTGCCTGTTAGCCATACCTCTATCCATGCCAGTATCTTTCTTTAACGCCATAGGATTTTATCTTGTTCAGCTACCTTGTGTGGCACCTTATCAAATGCCTTCTGAAAATCCAAGTAAATGACATCCACTGCCTCACATTTGTCCACCCTGCTTGTTACTTGCTCAAAGAACTCTAACAGATTTGTCAGGCAAGATTCCCTTTTGCAGAAACCATGCTGACTTTGACTTATTTTGTTATAAGTCTCCAAGTACCCCGAAACCTCATCCTTAATAATAGTCTCCAGCACTTACCCAATCACTGAGGTTGTGCTAACTGGCCTATAATTTCCTTTATTTTGCCTTCCTACCTTCTTAAAGAGTGGAGTGACATTTGCAATCTTCCAATCCTCTGGAACCATGCCAGAATCAAGTGATTCTTGGAAGATCATGTATCTGTTACCTCTTCAGCAACCTCCCTCAGGACTCTGGGATGTAGTCCATCTGGTCCAGGTGATGTATTAACCTTAAGACCTTCGAGTTTGCCTGGCACTTTTTCCTTTGTAATGGCAATGGCTCTCACTCCTGCTCCCTGACACTCACAGATATCTGGCACACTGCTAGTGTCTCCACCGTGAAGGCAGATGCAAGGTACCATTTTCACCTGTCATTTCTTTGCCCCCGTTACTGCCTCACCAGCATCATTTTCCCAGTGGTCCATTATCAATTCTCACCTCCTTTTATTCTTTATATAACTGAAAAACTTTTTGTATCTTGCTTTATATTATTGGCCCTCATATTTCATCTTTTCCTTTCCTATAGCTTTTTCAGTTGCCTTTTGTTGGATTTTGAAAGTTTCCCAATCATTCAACATCCCATTCACTTTTGCTACCTTATATGGCCTTACCTTGGCTTTTATGTAGTACTTAACTTCCCTTTTTTGCTACGGGTGCCTATCCCTGCCACTTGAGAACCTCTTCTTCTGTGAGACGTATCTATCTTGCACCTTGTGAACTATTTCCAGAAACTTCAGCCATCTCCGTTCTGCCGTCATCATCGCCAGTAACCTTCTCCAATCCACCTGGGCAAGCTCCTCTCTCATGCTCTGTAATTCCCTTTATTCCATTGTGATACTGATACACACGAGTTATGCTTCTCCCTCTCAAACTGCAGTATGAATTCCATCATACTATGATCACTGTCTCCAAAGAGTTCCTTTACATTAACCTCCATAATAATATTTGGGCTATTACACAACACCCAATCCAAGACAGCAATTCCTCCAGTAGGTTGAAGCACAAGCTGCACTAAAAGGCCACCTTATAGGCATTCAACAAATTTCCTTGCTTGCGATCTGACAACAACCTGATTTTCCCAATCCCCTTGCATATTAAAGTCCCCCATTATAATTGTGCCATTGCCTTTTTTACATGCCTTTTCCAGCTCTCTTTGCAATCTCAACCCCACATCTTGGCTACTATTTGGAGCTGCAGGGTTCTTGGTACTATTCCCTGTAATGTTAACTGTTCACTGCTAATACATTGGCTTCTCTGTAGTGTTAATAATAAGATGGCTTCTCCGTAATGTTAACTGCTGAGGTAATGGGTTTTCTGAGCAGCATGTTTGGGTTACGATTAATGATAATGGGACTTTTATCCAATGGGAGAGATGTTATTCTTTCTTGTCTGTCTAAAGCTGTTTTAGGACCTTCGGAGCGGAGAGGCGGAGAGGAAGGACGTGCAGGCAGCAGTCTGGTCGACCACCGTGGTTGGTCCCAGGCCAAGGGTCGAGGAGATCGGAGGAAATCAAATGGTGGACAGAATACCCGGCTTCTTGAGCTCCAAATGATTTTGTGCACGAACTGATAAACTCTGATAAGTGTGGCAACTTCTTTTTTCACTTCTGTATTTGCATTTGTTTTTCTATTGACCTCCTAGTTCCAGTAAAATTATAAAGTGTAATCACTTCTAGCATATTGTGTACTGTGATATTTTATGTTGTGGTGTGTACCGGAGTGCATCACACCGTGTCCACACCAACTCGATTACAGAGTTGACAGGGTCGGTGTCAGTTTACCCCAGATGAATGGGAATCAACTGGGGCATAGTCCCTACATTGTGGGGCCTCGTCCAGGATTTGAATTTTGTCGGGTACTGTGTAACTCTCCTGGTTTAAATTAGTGGAGATGGACTCGGATAAGATTGAACGCTGGTGTGAGATTGAGAAAGTACTGGTTAATCATGCCTGCGTATTAAGCGGAGTGGATGTGCGTACCTTGGAGGAAGTGTTAATTCGATGGTTGAGTACGGGTGAAGCTATTGGTAAGGTTGAGATCGTAGCCAGAGAGTTTGGTAAAATGGTGGACCCAGGCTTTGCATTAGTGGGACTGCCACCGTCTATCGGTGACCCCAGTGAGGTGGAGCCAGGGGGCAATCACATTGTCACTGCAGAAAGGTCTGAAGGGTCTGATGGGACACTAGAGGAGTTGCCTGAAGTTGGGGGCGGAGATTTTAGAGATCCAGTCCAATCGTTTCTGAGGGATGAAAGAAGGGAGTGGTCAGATTTGGAAAATGTAATTAGTCCCCATCCCCCACGGAAGGGGGGCCTCTGCCATTAACTCCCTGGTGAACAAGGCGGCAGGTCCTCATCAGAAGTTGAGAATTTGCTCAGGGAGGATGATTGTGAGACCTGGATGGAACATGTTTCTCAGCTGCTGGGTGAGTGGCAGTGTTCTGAGGAAGAAAAGCAACAGAGATTGGTTGAAAGTTTGAGAGGGGTCACGGCTGAGGTAGTAAGAGGCATGAAAGTTAACCAGCCCTTTGCTTCTTTGACTGTGTATCTAAAGACATTGGAGGAGGCTTTTGGCCTAACGGGGAGCACGGTGGAGCTTTTAGGGAGGCTTCAGAACTTGCATCAGGAGAAAGGGGAAAAGCTTTTTGAGTATCTTTTCCAAATAGAGCGAAGGCTAAATTATTTGAGGCACCGGGGGGTCATTTCGGGGACTGAGGTGGATTGAATAAGGATAGACCAGGTAGCCAGGGGCACGCAGAGGCATCATACGATCGCTACGAGTCTCCACCAGTCCCGTAGAACATGGTTCCCCCCACCCCCCGTCCTTCATTCAGTTGCTCCGAGAGGTGAGGGAGGAGGAGGAGGACGCAGTGGAGTCAGAAGAGGGCTCCGTTAGTACAGTGCAGTCCTCGGTAGTAGCCCCTCATGGTGAAGTGACCAGGGCCAGCTCCCTTCGGGAGATAGTAAAGGGGGTCACAGCAGGTGGGGTTCCTTTAAGGGAGGGGGATAGCACAGAGGGCCACTCTCAGAAGGGACGGACTGCACAACGGCCCGGGAGAGGCCGGGGTCCTGTAAGATGAGGCGTATGTGTTAACTATGGGTAAGAGGGGCACTTCAGGTGGGAATGTGAACGGCAAGGAGCCTCCCGGAGAGCGAGTCCACAGGTGTCCCAAGTGGAAGAGGGGTCGGGAAACTTAGAGGAAACCCAGTGAGAGAACAGCCTGGAGTCTCTGGGAAAACACGTTCTCAGCAATGTGCCACAGGGCCCCCGAGGAGAAAAGACCCTATCCCAGAAGGGTTAGTGGGACTCTGATTCAGCGTGTCCAAACGGATAGAGGGGATAGACACAAAAGCCATACTTGATACTGGGTCGCAAGTCATGTTACTGTACCGGTTGTTCTACGATCAGTATTTGCAGCATTTTCCCTTGACACCTTTCAGTGCCCTGGAAATTTGGGGTATCGCTGCTGGTGATTACCCATATGACGGCTATTTGTCAGTGAAACTGCAGTTCCTAGAGGCCAAGGTGGGAGTGTCTGGGGCTCATGAGGCCTTGGTTCTGGTTTGTCCGGACCCAGTTGCGACTGGAGGTGTGTCAGTTCTGGTGGGCATCAACACCCCTGTGGTGCGGAGACTCCTGGGAGTCTGCAAGAAGGCGGGTGAGGACTTTTTGGAGACCCTGTTGGTGCACCCCGTGTTTCAAGCTGCCTTTAAGGAGATATGTGGTCGCACCGGGCAGGACACGGCATTGGAAAGAGGAACTGTTTGGTGTGCCCAGTTGAAGCCCAGGGTGGTACAACCCGGTGAAGTAGCGAGAGTGATGGGGATCCCCAGGTACCCCAGAGTGCCTGAGGGTGAAGCCCTTTAGTGCACACCCCGGAAGATCTCGAGGGGGAATTGAGATTCCCGGCTGGGGTGCTGGTGAGACCCGAGCTACAGAAGCTCTCGGTGGTGCAGGCGTGCCGGGTGGTGGTGAACATCAGGAACTCCACGCAACGGGAGGTCACTTTTAAACGAGGGATGCCCCTGGCGCATTTTTTCCCGGTTGCGGTGATGCATAGTGCCCCCATGAGGCCTGCTGTGGGAGAGCTATTGGAAAACAGGGATAAGTTGACTGTGGAGACTTTTAACTTTGGGGCCACACCTGTGCCGGAGAGTTGGAAGCGAAGGCTGCTGGAGAAGACGTTAACGCTGGAAGGTGTTTTTCCCTTGATGAGCTTGACGCAGGCTGTTCCCGGAGCACACCATCCAGGTGACCGAGCACACCCCGTTTCAAGAGAGGTCGCGGCGACTGGCCCCTGCAGATGTGGAAGACGTGCGGCAGTATTTGTGTAAGTTGAAGGAAGCTGGGATCATCACCAAGTGCCGAAGCCCTTATGGGTCTCCAATAGTAGACTGTGAGCACTCTGCACTCGTTCCTGGGGTTCTGTGGATATCACCGGAGATTCGTGAAGGGCTCCACCAAGGTGAGTCGTCCCTTGAACCAGCTTCTGCGTGGCAACCCACCTCTGGGACAGAAAGGGAAACGGAGGAGAGGACAGGAGGTTGGAGAGTATTTGAACCTGTCAGAGCCCTTCGGACAGAGATGGGATGACAAATGTGGAGAGGTTTTTCAGTCACTGAAAGAGATGTTGACTCAGGCTCCGGTGCTGGATTTTGCGGACCCTCGATTGCCCAGGTGCCAGTCGGGAGGGGTTAGGGGCTGCCCTGTATCAGGATCAGGGCACCGGGTTGAGGCCTGTAGCATTTGTCAGCCAGAGTTTGTCGCCCCTCCGAGAGGAACTATTGCACCCACAAGTTGGAATTCTTGGCGTTGGAATGGGCGGTGGTGGATAAGCTGAGTGACCATCTCTACGGGGCCGAGTCTGAGGTAAGGACCAACAACAACACGTTAACCTACATCCTGACTCCGGTGAAACTGGATGCCACTGGTCACCGGACACCACCCTGTCTGTATATGATTTTAGCCTGACGTACCAGCTGGAGAGCTGCGCTGTCCCAACGTAGGCATGAGGGCCTGGAGGGGGACGAGCAGTGGGAGAGCGTTCCTGCATCCGGGGTGAAGGCCGTGTGGCAGTTTGCTATCGCCATGCAGGCAGAGGAAAAGGAGAGGCCAGATCGTGCTGTGGACCCATTGGGGCGTGCGATGACACCCTACCCCGAGTTTACTGTGACATGACTGCCCTGAAAACCCTGCAGCTGCCAGAGTTGAGCCCTGGGAAGTGGCAGCTGCTCCGCAAGATGACCCGGGCATTGGTACTATTTAGTACGCAGTTGAGAAGGGGGGCGTGGCCCAGGTGGAGAAGACACAGCATGGTCTCCAAGGACCAGAGGGCATCAGGGACTTAACTGGACGTTGCTAGACATGCTCGGAACTCTGGAGATCAGTAAAAAGAGCCGATGGAGTCTACATATTGGGCATCTGGTTCACTGTTACAACTGTACGCGCAATGAAGCTACTGGATACCCGCCCAATTATCTGACGTTTGGGCGCAAAGCAAGGTTGCCCATTGACTTCTGTTTCAGGACTGACGCGGGTGACGTATTGCCGAAGCCTTACCTGAAGTATGTGTCCGATATGAAGAAAGAGCTGGAAAGGGCTAACGAGTTGGCTGGGGAGGCAGCCACCAAGCAGAATCGGGGAAATAAGAGGTGGTATGACCAGAAAGTGAAATTCTCCCAACTCCTTCTGGGAGACCGAGTTCTCATAAGGCATTTGGGATTACCTGGAAAGCACAAGTTGGCTGATCGCTGGGTGGCCATGCCCTATGGGATGGAGAGTCAGTTGCCAAACCTACCAGTTTTCCGGGTGAGGCCTGAGGATGGAAAAGGGGCCTGTCAAGATTCTCCATCGGAATCACCTGTTGCCCCGGGGCAAGATGTGCAGGTAGATCGGGAGCCTGATGTGGCGGCTGCCCTAGTACAAGGACTCTGTGTACCCATGGGGTGGCAGAAGAGACGGGCCCGGGCCCAGCCCCTGTGAGGGATACTGATTCGGAGGATGATGATTCGCACGTTTAGTACATTGATGCTCCCATGAAGGAGGAAGACACTCCTGACCCTTCCCCCACTGAGTTAGAGGGGGTAAGGGGGGCTAGTGATGGGCCATTGGTGGTACTGCAGGGGGCTGAAGGAGAAGTGGTGGGGCCTGAACATGAGACAGAGGATTCCAGGGTGCAGAGGGGTTTGAGTGACCGCTCGTGGGAGGGTTCGCCCCATAGCTCAAAGGGGTCCCGGTAGTGTCCGAGGTGGAAGAGTTAGAAGAGGGGGTACGCAGGTCTCAGTGAAGTAGGAACTCCCAGATAGGCTGGCCTTTGTAGCACCCGGGGAACAGGGTGTGATCTCCACTGTTTTGGGAAGCTATGTCACTGCTTTTTGAATGAGGGCATGACTAAATTCGGTAAATTCAGTTTACCCCAGACGAACGGGAGTCAACTGGGGCATATATGATTCCAATAATTTTTTTTTAACCCTTACAGTTTCTTAACTCCACCCACAAAGATTCAACATTCTCTGACCAGATGTCACCTTGTTCTAAAGATGTAACTCTCTTACCAACAGAGCCACACCACTGCCTATGCCTTCCTGCCTGTCCTTTCCATACTATGTATATCCTTTGACGTTAAGCTCCCAACTATGACCTTCTTTTGGCCACGAATCAGTGCTGCCCACAATGTTATACTGACCAATCTCCAATTGTGCCATGCGTCCTTCCACCTTATTCCAAATGTCAAGCGCATTTAAATACAGTTCTGCATTCTTCACCCTTTTGAATTTTGCCTCTGTGGTACAATTTAATTCTTTGCTCTGTCTGCATTTGTATCCAATCATTTATATGTCCTTTCTTCCATTCATGGTACATCCACCATCTACTTGTAAACTTGCTGGCTCATCCTCAGCTCTATCATACTAGTTCCCATCCCTCTGTCACATTAGTTTAAACCTCTCCTAATAGTTCTAGCAAACCTGCCAGCAAGAATATTAGTGCCCCACAAAGTCAAGTGCAACCTGTCCCTTTTGTACAAGTCCCAACTGCCCCAGAAGAGGTCCCAATGATCCAGAAATCTGAATCCATGCCCTCTGCTCCAATTCTTCAGCCACACATTTATCTGCCACCACGTTCTATTCCTATACTCACTGTCCCGTGGCACAGGCAGCTATCCTGAGATTATTACTCTTGAGGTCCTGCTTCTTGGTTTTTTTTCAGGACCTCCTCCCTTTTTCTACCTATGTCATTGGTATCAATATGTCTCACGACCTCTGGCAGCTCACCCTCCCTTTTCAGGACGTTGTGGATGCATTCAGAAACATCATGAAACCTGGCACCTAGGAGGCAAACTACCATCTGTGTTTCCTATTTTATGCCCACAGAATCGCCTACCTGTCCCCCTGAAAATAGAGTCCCCTATAAGTGCTGCCATCCTCTTTAATTCCCAACCTTTCTGTGTCATAAGGGGTCAGGAGGCTGGACCCAAGTACAGGACGCAGGCACCGAAGTACTAGGGGCGGGACGGGAACAACTAAACGATAGACAAGATGTGGTGACCGTGGTGTGTGTGAGGGACGTGACGTTCAAGGTGATGCTGGGGTTCCGAGAGAGTCTTAGAGTTCAGGCAAGGAGGATCCTGGAGTTCAGGCAGGAGGATCCCATGTTCAGGCAGGCAGGAGGATCCCAGAATTCAGGCAGGAGGATCCCAGAGTTCAGGCAGGTGGGAGGATCCCAGAGTTCAGGCAGGTGGGAGGATCCCTGAGTTCAGGCAGGTGGGAGGATCCCACAGTTCAGGCAAGGAGGATCCCAGAGTTCAGGTGGGAGGATCCCAGAGTTCAGGCAAGGCAGGATCTTGGAGTTCAGGCAGGGCCTAGGAGTTCACTGGGCAGGCTGCATAACTCCTGGGCAGGGCCTGGACCTCCCAGGCAGGAACACAGGGGCCTGAGCAGGTCGCGGGGCACCTGGGTAGGTTGCGGGGCACAATCCATTGGCAGCGAGGGATAGGGAGGGGCAGAGACCTCTGGGCGGGCCACATAACTGCTAGGTAGGGCCCGGATCTCCCAGGCAGGAAATGGGGGCCTTGCCTGAACTCCAAGATGCTGCCTTGCCTGAACTCTGAGATCCTCCATGCCTGAACTCTGGGATCCTCCCACCTGCCTGAACTCTGGGATCCTCCTGCCTGCCTGAACTCTGGGATCCTCCCACCTGCCTGAACTCTGGGATCCTCCTGCCTGAACTCCAGGATCCTCCTGCCTGAACTCTGGGATCCTCCTGCCTGCCTGAACTCTGGGATCCTCCCACCTGCCTGAACTCCAGGATCCTCCTGCCTGAACTCCAGGATCCTCCTGCCTGAACTCTGGGATCCTCCCACCTGCCTGAACTCTGGGATCCTCCCACCTGCCTGAACTCTGGGATCCTCCTGCCTGCCTGAACTCTGGGATCCTCCCACCTGCCTGAACTCTGGGATCCTCCTTGCCTGAACTCTGGGATCCTCCCACCTGCCAGAACTCTAAGACTCTCTCGGAACCCTAGCATCACCTTGAACGTCACGTCCCTCACACACACCACGGTCACCACATCTTGTCTATCGTTTAGTTGTTCCCGTCCCGCCCCTAGTACTTCGGTGCCTGCGTCCTGTACTTGGGTCCAGCCTCCTGACCCCTTATGACATTCTGAGCCACAAGGCCAGACTCAATGCTGCAGGCATGGCTGCTGTTGCTTCTTTAGGTAGGTCACCCTCCCCCCAACAGTACTCAAAATGGAACTTATTGTTGAAGGGGACAGCCACACGGTGGGGGGGTGGGGGGGTGCTCTCCACTGTCTGACGTTCTCCCTTCCCTTTCCTGACAGTCACCCATTTATCTGCCTCCCTGTAGCTCCTGGCTATCAGTTCTTCACTTTCCCTAACAAGCTATTTACATACGTTATTGTATGCTTCAACACTTGGCTGAGAACTCCCTTGAGATAATATTAAAATTTTTGAATCATATTTGAATGCTTAGGCCATCCTCTCTCATGGAAAATGGCAGCAGTTGTGCCTATTCTAAAACCTGGGAAGCCCTTATCGGATCCTTCCAGTTATAGACCAGTATCATTAATGTCCCTTTTGTGTAAACTTGTATAACGTACGGTAATAGAGCAGTTGAATTGTACTTTGAAAAAAGAGGTGATTTAGTGTTTCATCAGAGTGGATTTCGGAAGGATGGAATAACATTGGATTCAGTTCTATATTTGGAAGATATTATGAACGCACAGGTAAATAAAGAAGTTATAATAGCTAACACGAGGAAATCTGCAGATGCTGGAAATTCAAACAACAACACACAAAATGCTGGTGTAACACAGCAGGCCAGGCGGCATCTATCGGGAGAAGCACTGTCAACGTTTCGGTCCGAGACCCTTCGGCAGGATTCCTATGCTCCGAGAGTTATAACAGCAGTATTTTTTGATGTTGAAAAAGCATATGATATGTTATGGAGTGATTGTCTTTTGATTAAATTATGGAAATTAGGAGTGAGAGGAAGGCTATATGTTTTATTTTGTTCGAAGTTTTTTATTTGGAAGCTCTATGCAGATAAAGGTAGGTAGGGTATATTTGGGCTTCTATGAGATAGAGAATGGGACCCATAAGGCATTATTTGCAATGGGGCAGGTAAATCAGTTTTTGCAGATGATGGAGCTTTATACATTAGAGGAGCTCATTTCAACTTAACTGTTAATAGGATGTATTTAGCAATTAATAAGGTCAAGGGGTGGGCAAACAGATGGTGTCTTAAGCTTTCACTAGCTAAAACATAAGCTATGTGTTTTACAAAGAGGACCAATAGACCTGCACTTGATCTGAAATCTTTGAAACTCTTTAAGTGTCAAAGGTAAGATTTCTCAACATGGGGCGAGAAAATAAGCTGACATGGATATGTCTATCCACGGCCTCCTCCACTGTCATGATGAGGCCACACTCAGGCTGGAGGAGCAACACCTTGTATTCCGTCTGGGTAGCCTCCAACCTGATGGCATGAATATCAACTTCTCAAACTTCCAGTAACGTCCCCCTCATCAGTTGGACCGCCAACCTGCCGTAAAAAGTCAGAAGAAGAATATCGCCATTAGACTGCATGTTAGACAGCTATATCACTAATTTTGTTTCATTAGCTTTTTATCACCACAAGATTATTTGTCTGTTCTGGTTTTGTAATGGAGGATCGAGTGTATCTTTTTCGATTTGGAAATTTGTTTTCTGGAAGTGCATTATACAGTGTCAATTGCCCTGGTTTAGTCTCTCAGTGGTTTTGGCTTGTTTTCAAGTAACCACTACATTTTGTCATCAAAAGAAAGTTATACCAAATGAACACCAGTCTACAGCAAAAGGCTGCCTCGGAAACTGGAATCACAACACATCGGAAACAGGAGCAGCTTGCTTGCTGATCCACACTCTGCATTTATTGTTTGAACGGTTTTGAAAGGGGGGGGCAAGTGCACACCATTGTGTTGGCCTGGACAGGTCAGGTGAGGAACACAAACATTAATAAAATGATTATAAGATCCACAAGGATTAGCTAAGGAAGCTCTCAATAATCATGTTGCATCTTTTAAAAAATATGCATAAGGGTTTGCAACTCAGGCTTGCTTTCATGTTATTGATAATTAGATCTTCTTAAGTACAACAGTTAGGAACTCAGTGGGTGCTATCAACCTTGCGACTGAAGTACGTGCAGGGATTAGTGCTCAATTAACAGCACTACTTCCAGCTACTACAATCCGTCCTTGAAGAATTAAATATTGTTTTTATATTGGCATAGTAGAATGCTTGAACACCTCTCAAACTCCAACCCTACACCCCAGGCATGAGAGGTGGAAATGGGAAAGGCCAGTCAACAGGGCTCTGGTGAATCTGTACAGGCCAATCCCCTGTACAGTGGATACAATGGATTACAGAAACATTGATGGTCTCCAACTATACCATCAACTTTGTGATGAGAAGCTCTTCATTGAGTGAGCACGTGATGCACCATCAAGAAACTGGCTTCGAACAGAGGTCATCAATGGCATGTGCTCCGCTGGGAGCTGAGGGCCCAAGGCAAGACAGGAACGCTTGAACTGGTGTTGAAAATCTGTTTTTCTAATAGTGCCAATGAGATCCTTTACATTCTCAAATGTTTTGCGTGAGTTCAGTGTAATATGTCTGAAAACGTCAAAGATTTGTACAAATCTGTACAAAACGTACAAATCTTGTACTGTTTTATCAACAGTTTTCACCATACGTCAATGTGGAAGAGTGAACAGTAAACAGTTAATCTTACTGTGATCCTGTCGTTATTGACAAAGGTTTAACTCGGTGTTTAGCTCGGCGTTCCGTTACACCCGAGCGAGAACACTACAATGCCAGAATCAAGTGATTCTTGAAAGATCATGACCAATGCATCTGTTATCTCTTCAGCAACCTCTTTCAGGACTCTGGGATGTAGTTCATCTGGTCCAGGTGTCTTACCAACCTTTAGACCTTTGAGTTTGCCTAGCACATTTTATCCTTTGTAACAGCAATGGCACTCACTTAAATGAGAGGAGAGTGCACCATGGAAGGAGCAGGGGTACAAGGGGGAGGTGATAGGCAGGTGAGAAGAAGAGAAGAGGCAAGAGGGAAGCCAGAGTGGGGAATGGATGAAGAAAGGAGGAAAGAGGAAAGGTACCAGAAGTTGGAGAAATCATGCCATCAGGCAGTAGGCTACCCAGACAGAATATGAGACAGTGCTCCTATGACCTGAGAGTGGCCTCATTGAGGCAGTAGAGGGGGCCATGGAATGACATGACAGAATGGCAATGAGGACATTTGGTCTTCTGAAAATCCTGCTTTTCTTGCAGATGGAGTGAAGGTGGTCTACAAAGCAGTCCCACAATCTACGTCTCAACTCACCAAAGTAGAGGAGGCTGTATTGGAGGTACTGGATACAACAGAAAGCCAACAGAATCACAAGTGAAGTCTTGCCTCACCAGGAAGGACTAAAGGCTGAATGAAAGTGAGGGAGGAAGTGAACGGGCAGATATAGCACTTCTTTCGCTCACAGGGATCAGTGCCAGGAGAGAGATTAGTGGGATGGGATGAATGGACAAGGGAATCATAGAGGAATCAATCCCTGTGGAAAACGGAGAGTGGGAGTGGGGAGGTAAAGACATGTTTGGTGGTTGGATCTTGTTGAAGATGGCGGAAGTTATGGAGAATGATGTGTTGGATGTGGAGGCTCATGGGGTGGTAGGTGAGGACAAGAGGAACTCTGTCCCTGTTAAGGCAGCAGGAAGATGGGGTGAGGGTGTATGTCCGGGTGATGGAGGGGTTTTGGCTGAGGGAAACATCAATGGTGGAGGAAGGGAAACCCAGTCCTTTGAAGGAGAACACCATCTCTGATGTTCTAGAAAGGAAAGCCTCCTCCTGAGAACAAATGCAACAGAGACAAAGGAAATGAAAAAAGGGAGTGGGAAGAGTTATAGTCAAGATATCTGATGTAGTCAGTAGGTTTAAACTCAGTATTTCTCACTGAGTTTGGCTGAACTGCAAGAGCAAGGTGAGTGAGAGCAGCTCTGAGAGTGAAACATGGTGTACTTTCTGAGAGTGAATGGTGAAGAATTATTTCAATTGATAGATGAATGGGGAATTAACAAGCATAAATCAAACATTATCACTGGAAGAAATGAAGAAAGGTCATTGAACCGAGACCTGTGAGAGCATTCATCACGTTATATTGAAGGTGAAGATAAAAATTGTATTTTAGACATCACATAGTCAATATTACATGCTCAAACCTCCAACAAGTGCTGGCAACTCTATTTCACATGCTCTCATTCAAAATCAGCTGATTGCAGTCTAACTGACAGTCTGACAGTCAGATTTGCTCTGCCCACGTACGAAACTGTTCCCCACTCCCACTCCCAAGCAGCCTTAGCTCTGGTTTTTTTAAAAAGGACACGTTTTCAATTCTCCAGATGAAACAGTCACCCAGATATACTGTATATATCTGGCATATATCTATATATATGCCGGATATCTGGCATCTGGTATATATCTATATATTCTGGCATTGTAGTGTTCTCGCTCGGGTGTAACGGAACGCCGAGCTAAACACTGAGTTAAACCATTGTCAATAACGACAGGATCACAGTAAGATTAACTGTTTACTGTTCACTCTTCCACATTGACGTATGGTGAAAACTGTTGATAAAACAATACAAGATTTGTACAGCATTTGTTTCCTTCTTGATATTACATTTACATCGTAAATACTTGCAAAAGTAAAACTACAATAACTACCTTACATTAAAGTGCAGCATACAGTCAGAATCTACCTACGCCATTGACTGCTTTAAATGCACTTCAACGCAACTATCTGCAACTCTTTAACTAACGAAAGCATAAACATTATCGACCGTCGTTACTTTTAACAGGATCGGCGTTAACATTTTAATTCAACATATCGATTATCTCATAACTCACAGCGTTGCTTTCACAATGTTCCTGGTGCGTAGAGAGAAAATTCTGCTGCTTGCTCGCACTCGCACATGTCTCGAACCCCCCCACCTTCCTGATTCTCCAAACCCGTATTTTCCCACAGGACGCGGCGAAACCGGATGTGACGTCATCGCATGCCGCGATATCTCACAGACAACTTTAAACAATCCTAACTTTAACTAGAATGCTAACAAATGAATTACTAAGCGAAAATATTATAAACTAAATAACTGCCATAAAGGCAGCACAGGCATGGTTCCAGAGGACTGGAAGATTGTAAATGTCACTCCACTCTTTAAGAAGGGAGGAAGGCAAAAGAAAGGAAATTATAGGCTAGTTAGCCTAACCTTAGTGGTTGGGAAAGTGTTGAAGTCCATTATTAAGGATGAGGTTTCGAGGTACTTGGAGACTAATGATAAAATAAGTCAAAGTCATCATGGATGCTGTAAAGGGAAATCTTGCCTGACAAATTTGTCAGAATTTTTCGAGGAAGTAACAAGCAGAATGGACAAAGGAGAGCCAATGAATGTCATTTACTTGGATTTTCAGAAGGCGTTTGACAAGGCTGCTTAACAAAATAAACTCTTATGGCGTTACAGAAAAGACACTGGCATTGATACTGGACAGCCAGGAGGCAGAGAGTGGGAATAAACAAATCCTTTTCTGGTTGGCTGCCGATGATTAGTGGTGTTCCTCAGGGGTCAGTATTGGGACCGCTACTTTTCATATTGTTTGTCAATGATTTAGATAATGGAATTAATGGCTTTGTGGCAAAGTTTGCGGATGATACAAAGAAAGGTGGATGGCTAGGTAGTGCTAAGGAAGCAATATGGTTGCAGCTGGACTTAGATAAATAGGAAGAGTGGGCAAGAAAGTGGCAGATGGAATACAGTGTTGGGAAGTGTATCATACTGCAATTTGGTAAAAGGAACAATGGTGTGGACTATAATGTAAATGAGGAGAAGGTTCAAACATCAGAGGTGCAGATCAATGGCGTATCTAAGGTACAGCAGGTATGGCACATGCCCTGGGCGCCACTTGAAGGGGGGTGCCACTGAACAGTTTCTACTAAAGTCAGACAAGCCATCCTCCGATAGTGAAAAAAGAATTTTTTTCAGATGTATGATCTGTCTTTGATTATCATGGGTGAGAAGCACTAGGATGGCCTTATTCCAGAGCATTGTGTAAGAAGACAATGAAATGTTTCTTCACAAAGAAGAAGGAAAATGGAGCAGAAGGACGGAAGAGATGAAAGTTGGAGGTGGAGGCAGCCAAGACGTCGAGCAAGTTATTCATGCCCTTCTTTGAAAAGCCCGGAACAAGTAGTTCAACACATTCTATGGAGTGGCCTGCACCTGCTACAAGTTTGTTAGAATCCCAAGGTGGATCAAGTGCAAATGCGTCACAAGCCGAGGAGGAAGTCAGGTCAGGTAAATTCAAATATGATAAGATTAAGAGTGAGGCTATCACAGAGAACGTGGACATGACAGGACATGACAGGATGGTGCTGGTGGTGATGTTAAGTTTATTGATGAGATTTTACCTGACGAGATTGAACCTGACGACACTGAACCTAGTGAACTGGATGGTGTCAAAGAGCCTCGAACTGTCATACCAGGAGTGATTGAACAGCATGACATTGGACTTCTGAAGTTCGACAAGGATACTGGAAAAGCAATTCTGCCTGACGCGTTGAAAACAGAAATAATAAAGCTGGGTTCAAAGTATTTTCAGAAGAGTGAGGGGCCTTTCCTACCAACAAATAACCGCTCAATGAACAAAACTTGGTTCAAGAAGAAATTGGGAAATGGTTGTGGTGAAGAAGTGACTCGCTCATGGCTGGTCTATTCCCCTTCTAAAAAGTCTGCGTTTTGTATCTGTTGTCTTCTCTATTCCTGGTCAGACCATCAATCCTCATTGGAGCAGGAAAGTAGATTCAACCAGTGGAAAGCACCTGAAAGGATTAGTGTTCAAGAAAATGCCAAGAATCATCGGGAATGCTTCACACAGTGGAAAGAAATGGAAAGAAATTTAGCTGGAAACAGGAGTTACTGACACAGTATTTCAGTCACAGATTGAGAAGGAAAAGCAGAAGTGGCGTGATACCTTGATGAAAATCCTTCACTGCATAAAATTCCTTGTGACTCAGAACCTGGCTTTGCAAGGACACAGGGAATCACTTCAGCTAGGTGATGACTCCAATGTGGGAAATTTCCTTGGCTTACTGAAACTACTGGCCATCTTTGACCCTGTCATAAAAGAACACCTCACTCATTTGGAAAGTCATCCTGGATCCACATCTTATCATTCGCTGGGTGTCCAGAACAAATTCATCCACATGATGGTATCCACTGTTTGCCAGAGTTTACTGAGAAGCATTCGTAAAGCCAAGTACTATGGTCTCATGTTCGACTCAACTCCTGATCAGGCACACCGTGAGCAGATGTCAGAAGTAGTGATGTATGTAGAAGTTGATTTTGAGAGAAAAACAACCTGTGTTAGAGAGTCCTTTCTTGGTTTTATCCAAATAAGCCAGAAGGATGCTGAGAGCTTGGTTGAAGACATCTTGAAACAGCTAGGGAAGGACGAAATGGAGCTACGAGATTATCGGTCACAGTGCTATGGCAAGGCTGCTGTGATGGCTGGACACAGAAGTGGAGTTCATCAAAGGATAAGTGAGAAAAACAACCTGGCAGTGTTTGCGAATTGTGACAATCACTCACTCAGCTTGGTGGGTGTACATGCAGCCAAGCAGGATACAATGAAGGTCACGTTTTTTGGAACAATCGAAGCTCTCTATTTGTTTTTCTCTCATTCAATACAGTGCTGGGAAAAACTCAAAAACGCCGTGCCTGTGGTTGTTAAGTCGGAGTCCGAAACCAGGTGGAGTGTAAGGACAGAGGCAGTGAAGCCTGTCAACAAGTACCTTGAGGAGATACTTCAAATTCTCCAGGACATGATAGACAATGAAAACGAGACCAGTGAAACAAGAAATGACACAAGGCAGCTGTATAATCACATGTTGAGTTACGATTTTCTGATTTTGCTAGGATTTTGGAAAAAAGTACTCATTCGCGTTGACCGTATTCAAAAGAGGCTGCAGGATCCTAGCATGAACTTCCACGATGCTGCCCTTGACATGAAAGCCCTCCGAGATCTTTTTTGTGATGAAAGAGAAGTGTTGGTTTGTGAGTCATTTGAAGAAGGAGTCAGTCTCTGTCAAGAATGGAATATTGAAGTTGAAAGACGTCAGAGACGAAAGAAACAAATGGCTAATGAGAACTCGAGAGACGCTGGGTTAACAGCTAAGAAGGAAATGGAAAGAGTCATGAAGGGAACGCTCGACCATCTTCACAGAGAAATGGACGAAAGGTTCGCTCGTTTGCACATCACTGACGCCAAGTTTGGGTTCCTTCTTGATGTCGAGAGACTATGTTACAGCGCCAACAGTAAAGACCTAAAGAAGAAGTGTGAAAATGTGGGTGAATTGTACAGCTCTGATATTGATGGACAGCAGCTATATGAAGAAATTTTGGATTGCAGAATGTTGCTATCAAGGCAGGTCAACATGAAAATATCAAGACCTGAAGAGCTTCTTGAATTTGTTGTTCAGAATGGAGATGAGAGCATCTTCCCCAATCTTCACATTGCTATTCAGATAATGCTAAACATCGCAGTTTCCATCACCAGCTGTGAGAGATCATTCAGGAAGTTAAAACTAATACTTTCGTATTTGAGAGCCTCCGTGGGTCAAGGCAGACTCTGTGATCTTGCTCTGCTGAGTGTAGGAGAAGAAATTGAAAAAACTGACTTTGATCACATCATAGACCAATTTGCATCAGTGAAAGCAAGGAAGGTGCAGTTATAATTTTCATGTAGCCCCATAATTTGTTAATTAAAAGATTAACCAGCTTGACTTGTATTTTTGAGCTGATTTTATGGTAGTTATCTAAAAGATGGGTGTCAGATGTTTGGACAGGGGCGCAATTTCAGTGCTTGCCATAAGTGCTATTTTCCGTAGATACACCCCTGGCACAGAGGTGCATTTCTTTTAACAGGAATAGAATATAAAAGCAAGGAGATAATGCTGAGCCTTTATGTTCAGGTCAGACCACATTTGGAGTATTGTCAACAGTTTTGGGCCCCGTATTTCAGAAAGGATGTGTTGTCATTGGAGAGAGTCCAGAAGAGGTTCACAAGGATGATCCCAGGAATGAAGGGGTTAACATATGAGGAGCATTTGGCAGCTTTGGGCCTGCACTCACTGGAATTTAGAAGAATGCGTGGGGATCTCATTGAAACCTACCAAACGTGGTTTTCCGGTGATGTCATCGTTGAGAATGGCAGCTTAAGTCACTAGCTCCTCCGGAAAAACGCGTATTAAGCCCCATTAACCGTCAAATATAATGTTTTTTGAAAAATATTTGAACTGAAAAGAGGGGCAAGAATGGGGAGAAGAAATGGACATTAAAAAAGCGACACTGCGGAGCCTGCGTCCGAGAGGAGTGCAGCGAGCGGCTCTCCTACCTGACCGTGTGCGAGCGAGGCGGACACTGGGCCTTGTTCAGACGAAGCAGCGAATGTTTTCGAAATCCTGAAAGAAATAATGGAGGACCAGAAAGATATAAAGCAGCAGCTCCATGATATTAAGGCAGAGCTCGCCAGCATTAATCAAAAAATAGCGGTGGTAGAGACTCGCATCGAGAAGGTGGAAGATTGCGTTCAAAATGTGGAATGGATACTGAGTAAGACAATAAAAATCATACATCACCAAGAAGGTAAACTGCTTGACCTGGAGGGAAGATCACAGCGGAAAAATATCAGAATCTACAACGTTTCCGAAGGAGCGGAGGGCCCGTCTATGACGGAGTTTGTCGGAAAGTTTCTACGGGACACGCTGGATCTTCCCCCGGCTATGAAGCTGGAAATCCAGAGAATGCACCGCGTGCTAGTCCCAAAACCTACCCAGGATAGAAAGCCACGATCAATTATAATTAAATTCCTTCGGTACAGCACCAAGACGGAGATTCTACGAAGGGCCTGGGGTAAGAAGAGAGTGTTTTTAGAGGATAAATTAATATATTTCGACCAAGATTACCCCCCCCCCCCGCGGTCCTCCAGAAACGCAAAGAATACTCCAAAGTAAAGCGAGTATTAAACCAAAATAAGATTAGATTTCGAACTCCGTACCCTGCTAAATTTCGAGTGTTTTATGACAACGGGATGCAGTTGTACCAGACAGTGGAAGAGGCGACTACAGACAAGAAGGCCAGAGAGTTGCCCGTCAGCATGACCAAAATGAAGGAAAGCCTGGCTGAGGAATTGTCCTGCTCAGCTTGGGAAATAGTGCGAGAATCGAGAAGGCAGGAGACGAGAGGAGGCTGAGAGAAACATATCAGGAAGAGACTGGAAGTTTCCCAAAGACAGTCCTCACCCCCTTCAGAAGAGCCATAAGGTTTGGCTAAATTTAAAAATGTTGAGAAACTAAACAGAAGCAAAAGTACACGGTGATATACCTATCTTGAGAAATACTTATTATAATGTGGATTTTATATTACTTAGTTGTTATTCTTTATTCGCTCACTTACTCCTTTTTCCCCACCAAAATGAGAATATATATATGTGCAATGTGTGTATGTGTGTGTATGTATGTATATGTAGATATATATATGTGTGTATATATAGGAGGAGTACACAGGGAAATCTTTTCTGTGTAATGGATTTGTTCACTGACTTTTATGAATACTGCAATGGGGGCCCTCAACTCACAAGTAGGAGGGTTTATCCCCCACAGCTAGACATTTCCTCTAGCTCAACGCAGGATCATCTACTAGAGATCTCAGCCTTGGAATCACACGTTCGTTGCCATTTTTGTTATTATTTGAGTTTCTTGGTTCTTATTTGTTCAGGGAGTAGATCGATTAAGTTTTATTCTAATTTCAATAATACATTGACAGATAAATACAGATGGCCAAGGACAAGGTAAAATTCATTTCTTTTAATGTAAATGGGCCATTAAATCCAATCAAACGTAAGAGAATTTTATCCAAAATGAAAAAAGAACAAGCCCATGTAGTATATTTACAGGAAACTCATTTAAGTGATAATGAGCATAAAAAACTAAAGAGAATGGGCTTCACTAATCTGTTTTTCTCCTCATATAAAGTAGGACATAGGAGAGGAGTTGCTATTCTTATCTCAAGTAAGCTAAATTTTGAAAAAATATTCGAAATGGGAGATAAAGAGGGCAGATATATTCTGGTAAGGGGGAACATAGATGGCAATTCAGTTACTCTATTGAATATGTACGCACCCCTGGGAAGTGATATTGGTTTCTTTCAGAAAATAACTGATATTATGGTAACGGAAACAGAAGGTCTCCTGATATGTGGGGGAGACTTAAATTTACAATTACAACCAAACTTAGACTCTTCCAATAGAAAAACCTATGAAACAAAATCTTTACATAAAAAAGTTAATACACTTTTTGAGGATGTTGGTTTAATTGATATATGGAGGGACCTTTTCCCTGACAGAAGGGATTACACTCATTATTCTGCTCCCCATTCTGTATATACAAGAATAAACTCTTTCATAACATTTGGAAAAGACAAAGTAAACACCTGTGGAATTGGGACAATAGATGTAAATGACCATACACCTATATATTTATCTGTTGATTTTGACCTACAACCAAAGAATACTATTTGGAAACTAAATTCAAGTCTACTCAATGATCCATACTTTAAGGAACAAATTAAAAAAGAAATTATTCTCTACTTAGAATTTAATGATAATGGAGAAGTTTCACCTCTCATTTTATGGGATACTCTGAAGGCAGTCTTAAGAGGGAAAATTATAGCGATATCTTCATACAAGAAAAAAATAAGGAATAAAACATTAGAGGAATTACAAAATAGGCTGAAGGAACTAGAGAAAAAACACAAATTGAATTTGGCTCAGGATACATTAGGGGAAATTAAAAGAATTAGGAATTAAATAAATAATTTGGCTATGCAAGAAATCAGGAGAAACTTAATGTTTCTGAAACAGAGACATTATGAAAGTGGATCGAAATCTATGAAAATACTGCCGTGGAAACTGAAAAAAAAGATAGCAGAAAATACAATTCATAGAATTAGGGACCTAAGAATGAAAATGATAAAAAATAAGCTAAGTGAAATTCAAGAAGCTTTTGAAGTGTTTTACAAAACGCTATATTCCAAAATTCCAGGGTGAAGCAAAACCCAAATTGACACCTTCTTGAATTCTCTAGAGTTACCCACTTTAAGCCACGAACAAAATAGGATGACTTCTGGCATAACTAAAGTTGAATTAAAAGCTGCAATTAGTAGGCTTAAATTAAGCAAGTCACCAGGATCAGTGGTGTATCCAGAGATACCGACCACGTGACAGTTGCACTGCCACCTGGCTGGTCGGAGGACACACCACATGCCAATCAACATTTGGTCCCTCCCAATGAATCAAAGCACACCTAAATTATTTGTCACCTTAATTGGATTAACTTGCCCAGCCCCATGCTTTAAAAGGTGAGACTTGCCCTTGACTAGCCCTCTCTTACAGACCATCACATTGGAGGTAAGTGCATTGATTTATGCTTAGGAAGGTCTATTGTTTGCCCTGGCAAGGGAGCCGCAGCTATCCAAGGTCAAGGGGGATAGCTGTTGTAGTGCTTTTCCCTTGTTCTTTGTTTGTGTAACCGTACCTGTCCTCACACCGCTTTCTGTGTATTGTAGTTGCTTGTGTTGACCCGACTTCCCCTTGTAAGTAAATTCCTTATTATTAAAACTGTGTGTGTCCAGGCCTCTACTGTTGAGGCTCAAACAACCAGTTATTTCCATCACAACAGATGGGTATATGGCAGAGTGGTACAGAATTTAAAAATGAGTTAATTCCTGTTTTACTCCCCACACTGAACTGGGCTCTAAAAAGGCACAAATGCCACCCAGTTGGAAGGAAGCGATAAGCTCAGCTATACTGAAAGAAGGCAAGGATAAAATGGAATGCGGGTCATTTAGACCAATATCTGTTCTTAATGTAGATGATAGGTTATTTACCTCCATCATGGCCAAACGATTAGAGGAGTTTCTACCCATACTGATACGTAATGATCAGACAAGTTTTATACGACAATGCCAGACTCAAGACAATATACGAAGGACACTTTACATTATGGATCATATACAACAAAATAAAATCAAAGCAATACTGATAAGCGTGGATGCTAAAAAAGCATTTGATTCGATTAATTGGAATTTTCTTTACAGAGTTTTACATAGATTTGGTTTCCAAGACACAATTATTAAAACTATACAGACACTATATGACAATCCTACTACTAGGATTAAAAACAGGATATTTATCAAATAGTCTTATCCTAGAAAGGGGCACGAGACTGGGTTGTACATGGTCACCACTATTCTTCGTGTTATATCTGGAACCATTAGCTCAATACATCAGACAAAATGAAGATATCAGGGGAATTACTATTAAAGGGACAGAGCATAAATTGGCTTGTTATGCAGATAACATTTTGATCTATCTAGGGCAACCAACATACTCTGTACCTAAATTGATGCAATCCTTTGAACAATATGGCCAATTATCAGGATACAAGATCAACATAGATAAAACCCAATTACTTTCATATTACTATAGGCCATCAAGAGAAATTGAAAGTCGATACCCTGGGCATGGCACACAGAGTCTTTCAAATATTTGGGCATCATTATGCCAAAAGATTTGGCAAAATTATCAGAATGTAACTAACAGCCTTTATATAAAAAAATTAAGGAAGATGTGGCAAGGTGGAGCCTGATTCCTTTTTTCAGTCTCAGTTCAAGGATTGAGTCTGTTAAAATGAATACACTGCCCAGATTGTTATATCTCTATCAGACCTTACTAATAGAGATGAATCAAAATCAATTCAATGAATGGAACAAGATGCTGTCAAGGTATATTTGGCAGGGTAAAAGGCCTAGAGTTTGTCTCAAAACTTTGCAATTAGCAAAGGAAAAGGGGGAGATGGGGCCTACCTTCTCTTAGAGATTATTATTTTGCAGCACAGTTGAGAGCTGTGATATGTTGGTGCAACCCATCATATGACGCTCAATGGAAAAACATTGAGGAGCGGGTACTTCCCATCCCCATACAAGCTATTTTGGCTGATAACAACCTGCAAAGGTAAATAAATACTATTGATAACTCATGGGTGAAATTGACTCTTAAAATATGGAAAACTACTATAAAAAATATAATCTAGAGGGAGATAGAGCAATTCTTAAATGGTATGCATATGACTCTGATTTTACATCAAATAAATTGGATGCTAGATTTAAGGACTGGACAGCTAAAGGAATAACAGTTCTTTGCAACATAATGAAAGAAGGAACACTGTTCACTTTTGAAATGCTTAAAAAGAAACACTTATTAGAAAAACAAGATTTTTATTGGTATTTACAGATGCGACAATATGTTAATAAGATGCTTAAAAATGTAACCAAGGCAAATACATGCTTGATAGAGCTCTTTAGAAAAGCATATAATTCAGATAATGGTAGTAGAATTTCAAGCATGTATAAGGGGTTGTCAAATCTTAAAACACATTTGACTTCATACATTAAAACAAAATGGGAGAAGGAAGGAGGGATAATTATATCTGAGGAAGAATGGACAACAATATGGAGATATCAATGGAAGTGTACCAGTTCACAGAAATGGAAGGAGTTTGGATGGAAAAACTTGATATTTTATTACACCCTCTCAGAAATCCCATTATGATAGTAACCTCCCTGTTTGCTGGAGAAATTGTGGAAATCAAAATGCAAATCATTATCATATTTTTTGGGACTGCCCTGTTATCAAAAACTATTGGAGGGGGATACACAATGCCGTACAAGACATCTTTAAATGTGAAATACCCTTGGAGAGTAAGACCATATATTTTGGATATGTACCTCAAGAATGGTTGAAAAGAGATAAACATTTAATGAATATACTGTTGGTGACTGGTAAAAAGACTCTTACTAGGAAATGGTTATCACAGGAGAGCCCAACTTTAAATACATGGATGGAAATTACAATGGACTTTTACAAAATGGAGAAGATAACAGCATCTGTTAATCATAAGCTGGAACAATTTGATTCATACTGGGAAAAATGGTTTAACCACATAACGCCTCATAGGCCTGATTTTATTCTCACAAATCAATGAATCTGTTGTAAAAAAACAGATCACTCCCTACTTGTACATAGTTCTTCCCCTTTGCTTGTTTTTTCTTTCCACTCTTTTCTATAAGTGTATACCCCAGATAAATACTTTGTGGAGATTTGTGATATATATGATTATATGATATATATGTACAATGTCTGAAATACATCTTATGGAAATGTTTGTTTGATGAACTTCAATAAAAAAATAAATCATATAAAAAAAAGAAACCTACCAAACGTTGAGAGAACTGGATAGGGTGAATGTGGAGAAGATGTTTCCTATGGTTGGAGTATCTAGAACTAGAGCACACAGCTTCAAAATTGAGGGGCCATGCTTTAGAATAGAGATAAGGAGGAATTTTTGTAGCCAGACGGTAGTAAATTTGCGGGACGATTTGCCAGACTGTAGTGGAGGCCAAATCCGTAAGTATGTTTAAGGCAGACGTCGATCGTTTCCTGATCAGTTGGGACATCAACGGATATGGCAAGAAGGCAGGTGTATGGAATTGAGTGGGATCTGGGATCAGGCATGATGAAATGGTGGAGCAGTCTCAATGGGCTGAATGGTCTATTTCTGCTCCTATGTCTGATGGTCTTGTAATCAAATTCCTTCGTCTACAGCCCTCATCTTTTCCACTTGTCACATTCCAGTTTCTTACTTCATCCTCCTTCCCTACCCACCTGGTTTCACCTATCATCTTCAAGCTAGTCTTCTTTTCCCTCCCCTCATCCTTATTCAGGCTTCTTTTCCCTTCCTTTCCAATCCTGATTAAGAGTACTGGTCCAAAACATTGACTGTTTATTCACCTCCATAGGTGTTGCCTGACCTGGTGAATTCCTCCGGCATTTTGTATTCATTACTCTGGATTTCCAGCATTTGCAAAATATCTTGTGTTTGAGAAATACTGATTCCAATCCCAACATTTTCCCACACTCCCCGAAATATGATTCTACTTTCCCTCTTCCTCACACCCAATTCTCCAGTCTTGTTCTCCCCCATTTTCCAGTCCCCTAATCCCTATTTTAGCTAAAGCTACAATTGGCTACTCTCTGATTCTTACATTCCTTCACTGAGAGGTCTTTTCCCCTCTGGAAAATGTGGAAAATGATTAAGTCAATTCTGGTTTAACCTCAGTATGACACTCAACAGCAGGTTAAGAATTACTTATCTACCAAACATCACATCTCAGATGGGTGACTGCAGTTCGAATGGAAAATGCCACTTCCTGGAAACCCTATAATATTAGAAGAGCTGGAGATTCTAGCATCAAGAAATGTACAGAAAATATTGTATAAATGGATAGACCAGGAATAATAGAAAGTAAACTCAAGCTAATGACCACATTAATGGGGTTGTATTATAGACCACCCAATAGTAAGCAAGAATTGGAGGAGCAAATCTGCAGACAGATAGCAGACAACTGCAGGAAACATAAAGTTGTGATAGTAGGGGATTTTAATTTTTGGCATATTGATTGGGACTCCCATACTGTTAAAGGTCTAGACGGGTTAGAGTATGTAAAATGTGTTCAGGAAAGTTTCCTAAATCAATATATAGAGGTACCAATTAGAGAGGATGCAATATTAGATCTCCTATTAGGAAACGAGTTAGGACAGGTGATGGAAGTGTGTGTAGTGGACACTTTGGTTCCAGTGATCATAACACCATTAGTTTCAACTTGATCATGGATAAAGATAGATCTGGTCCTCGGGTTGAAGTTCTAAACTGGAAAAAGGCCAAATTTGAAGAAATGAGAAAGGATCTAAAAAGCATGGTTTGGGACAGGTTGTTCTCTGGCAAGGATGTCGTTGGTAAGTGGGAGGCCTTCAAAGATGAAATTTTGAGAGTGCAGAGTTTTATGTTCCTGTCAGGATTAAAGGCAAAGTGAATAAGAATAAGGAACCTCGGTTCTCAAGGGATATTGGAACTCTGATAAAGAAGAGAGAAATGTATGACATGTATAGGAAACAGGGAACAAATAAGGTACTTGAGTATAAAAAGTGCAAAAAAAGAAAGAAATCAGTAGGGCTAAAAGAAGACATGAGGTAGTTTCGGCTGTCAAGGTGAATGATCATCCAAAGAATTTCTAAACGTACATTAAGAGCAAAAGGATAGTAAGGGATAAAGTTGGTCCTCTTGAAGATCAGAGTGGTCGGCTATGGAACCAAAAGAAATGGGGGAGATCTGAAATGGTTTTTTTGCATCTGTATTGACTAAGGAAACTGGCATAGAGTCAATGGAAATAAGGCAAACAAGTAGTGAGGTCATGGAACCTATACAGTTTGAAGAGAAGGAGGTGCTTGCTATCTTGAGGCAAATTAGAGTAGATAAATCCCCAGGACCTGACAGGGTATTTCCTAGGACGTTCAAGGAAACTAGTGTTGAAATTGCAGTGGCCCTGGCAGATATATTTAAAATATCGGTATCTATGGGTGAGGTGCTGGAGGATTGGAGGATAGCTCATGTTGTTCCATTGTTTAAAAAAGGCTCAAAAAGTAATCCGGGAAATTATAAGCTGGTAAGTTTGATGTCTGTAGTAGGTAAATTATTGGAAAGAGTACCAAGAGATAGGATCTACAAATATTTGGATGGACAGGGACTTATTAGGGAGAGTCAACATGGCCTTGTGCGTGGTAGGTCATGTTTAACAAATCTATTAAGAGTTTTTTGAGGAAGTTACCAGGAAAGTGGATGAAGGGAAGGCAGTATATGTTGTCTACATGGACTTCAGTAAGGCCTTTGACAACCTCCCGCATGGGAGGTTAGTTAGGAAGATTCAGTTGCTAGGGATACATGGTGAGATAGTAAATTGGATTAGACATTGGCTCAATGGGAGAAGTCAGAGTGGTAGTGGAGGATTGCTACTCTGAGTTGAGGCCTGTGACTAGTGGTGTGCCACAGGGATCAGTGCTGGGTCCATTGTTATTTGTCATCTATATCAATGATCTGGATGATAATGTGGTGAATTGGATCAGCAAATTTGCTGATGATACAAAGTTTGGAGGTGTAGTGGACTGTGAGGAAGGTTTTCAAAGCTTGCAGAGGGATCTGGACCAGCTGGAAAAATGGGCTGAAAAATGGCAGATGGAGTTTAATACAGACAAGTGTGAGGTATTGCACTTCGGAAGACCAAACCTGGGTAGAATATACAAGGTATATGATAGGGCACTGAGGAGTGCAGTAGAACAGAGGGATCTAGGAATACTGATACAAAATTCCCTAAAAGTGGCGTCACAGGTAGATAGGGTAGTAAAGAGAGCTTTTGGGACATTAGCCTTTATAAATCAAAGTATTGAGTATAAGAGTTGGAATGTTATAGCGAGGTTGTATAAGGCATTGCTGAGGCTGAACTTGGAGTATTGTGTGCAGTTTTGGTCACCGAATTACTGGAAGAATATTAATAAAGTTGAAAGAGTGCAGAGAAGGTTTACAGGGATTTTGCCGGGATTTGAGAAATTACAGAGAAAGGTTGAAAAGGTTAGGACTTTATTCCCCGGAGTGTTGAAGAATGAGGGGAGATTTGATAGAGGTGTATAAAATTATGATGGGTATAGATAGAGTGAATGCAAGCAGGCTTTTTCCACTGAGGTTAGGGGAGAAAAAAAAGAGGACATAGGTTAAGGGCGAAGGGGGAAAAGTTTAAAGGGAACATTGGGGGGGCTTCTTCACACAGAGCAGTGAGAGTGTGGATTGAGCTGCCAGACGAAGTGGTAAATGTGGGCTCACTTTTGACATTTTAAGAAAAACTGGACAGGTACACGGATGAGAGGTGTAAGGAGGGATATGGGCCAGGTGCAGGTCAGTGGACTTAGGCAGAAAAATGGTTTAGTATAGCCAAGGAGGGCCAAAAGGCCTGTTTCTGTGCTGTAATGTTCTGTGGTTCTATGGTTCTCTTGCTAATTATATTCTGATATTAGGAAGACAGTGATTTGACCAACTGGGAGCAAAGCACCTCAAAACACTTCAATAGTAATGTTGGTGATGGCTTATTTCCTACTGGCAGTAATTTAATAATATAATAAATTTTAAATAAGTGCATCTCCAGCCCCCTTCCCACTCAATGGTAACAGCATTTTCTGAACACAGGGGCTTCCTTATCCCAGAGTCACTGCATAACAATCCTTCATCACTTTACGACGACTTGTTTTATTTATGGTGTTGATGGGCAGTGGTCTCAAGCTGTGAATTCCCTGGGTTCCATTTTGAAATGCACTATCCTTATTCCACAGATTAGATGACAATAATTGAGCAGGCAAATTTCAGAAAAGGAAGCTATTTAAAAATTCTCAATACAATGATTGCCTGCATGGCAAAAGTATCTTTTAAACCAGGAAGAGCAGATGTTGTAAATCTGAAATGAACACAAAAACTAGCATAACCTAAGTACTAAACACAAACATAAGCACTAGATCCTTTTTTCAGATAAGCACTGGAAACACTTTCCAGGTCTGACAGCATCAACTGGGACCCTGAATTCTGATGAAAGGTCATTGTCCTGTTAACTCTCTCCCTACAGATGCTGTTTGACTTGTTGAATATTTGCAACATTACCTGTTTTATTATAAGTTTCTGAGATCTCCCCAGCAGAAATTAAAGTAAAAAATTATTTGTTACAATGGTTGTGAAATGTCTTGGTGGTAGCTTGTTTAAAAAAAAACTAGGAGCTTAGAATTCTGTGAACCCAAGACCTTACAGATTTATTTTTTTAAATTAAACTTTTTTTAAAAAAACTTTGCAGAAATCCAAGCAAACACAAAATGGCATAACCTTGAGATTCGTATTGCTGCTCTCAAGTGTACAATGAATCAGTCAGATACAAACTCCCACAGCGGGAGCTATAAAATCATGTTTTTTTTTAAAGAAATTCCTCCTTTGCTGCAGCCAAGAAAACCTGCTAAACTCAACACCAGTACTCTGGATTGGCTTGTTTTATGCGATCAGATCTGTGAGCAACAGCTGTTTTTGTTTACACAGGGAGCTGCAAAACCACTAAGGTTGTTCACATGAATGTTATTAAATAAAATTTGATGCAAAGTCACATTTAAAACTCATGATCAGTAGACATTAATAAGTGACTTACAAGAGAAATTTTCAGGGAAGCTTCCAGAAGTAAGACTCTGCAGACAGTTGAACATACAGCTGACAGCAGTAGAGAGAAAAAAAGCATCAGAATGTGGTGGAAGGTCACTGTCTAGAGACTCACATCATGACCTGACAAGGAGGGGCTTGTTCTCACTTGAACTGGACAATGCTTGGCTGTTACTGATCATGTAAGTATTGGCATAGAATGGTAATAATCAACACTGTCTTTTCATCCTCCACTGTTTCTTTATTATGAGGATGCTCCACAGAGTGGCCAGTTTTGGACCAGTTTCCCCTCTCCTTTTGCATTCAATATCTCTGCTAGCTAATCAGATCAAGCCACATTATACTTAAAGCAAAATGGTAGATGGGATGGATATTCCTAAGTGAGAGAATGACATGTGTAAAACAGACTTAGATCATGAGCACTATCTTCTGCTTTAAAGCTAGGTTAAAGCTCAACATTCCTCAAACTATTTGGACAATAGGCACCCTCAGTAAACATTCTCCTTTATAATCGCATCTCTCTGGGTCTCGACCATAGTCACTATAATATGATTGGCAGCAGTTTGTTCATGCACAACAATGTCTCTAAAACAGTTAGTGAGCATCTGCTTATGAACCTTGGCTACAATAAAGGCTTTCATTTAATCTTATTTTTTTCACTTAATGAGGACCTTACTCCCTAGAAATGAAGGCTGCAGACAGATCCTGCTTCCAGTAATACAAATAGACTGGTAGAAATTGATCAGGGACCATTGGGGATGATGGTCATAAGTACAATGACATCAGACAGGGAGCCACCTACATACAGTGACATCATCAACGTTCTCCAGTGACATCACTGCCTGTTGGGAGGACAGCAAGCTCCCACTCTGACAAGCTGGCTAAGCAGAACTGACCTGCAACTGCAGGTCAATGGAAGGGTTGATCACATGTAGGTGAACTGGATCCACACTGAAATGAATGATCACAATCAATGAATCTTAACCATCCTTAAAATTGATGAGTGATCACCAATTTTATATATATATATATATATATATATCAAAAATATATTTTATTGGATCCATTTCAAAAGTGGCCAACAGCTATTGCTTGGAGAACTGTCTTGGTCTCCTTCTCTAGCACTTTCTTAGTAGGAATCAAACTAATTTTTTCTATAGATATAATGGTAAGTTGCCTCCCGTTTAACGAGTTTTCGCACAAGAAGGTATCTTTAGGAACACGCCCCCTTAGTAAACCGAGGGCGAGGTGTAATTTGCTTTTGGTGATGGGCTTTGAGTCTTGGCCATGCCGCAGGCTGCTTTGCCACGCGATGCCCAGGAACGTTGCGCGAGGTTGTGAAGCGCTCACGAACTTTTCATCATTTCAGATATTGAGGTACTTTTGAGAGAGTCTTTTCAGCGGGTCAGTAACCTCCAGCTGTGATCCCGAGCTGTCGGAGGACAATGAAAGCAGCAGCTGGTTAACAAGGCTGCGCAGACACTCCTCGACCGCTTTCAAATCTCCGTCTAATCGCAGGCAATCTTCCCGGGTTGCCAAGCGCTCGCAGGTATTCCGGAGATCCACGCTGAGCTGGGAATAAAAAGTAAACAGAAACTGTTTGAGAAGTCTAATAGTCTTGATAGCATGGAACTTGCTCGAATAAAACAAATGAACAATTATGGTTAACAAATAATTTGAGGTTTATTTTCGAGAACGCCGTAACCTAAAGACGTTAAACTTTTATCTCCAATTGGTGCAGAATCAATGCTGGGTATATTTCAGAAGAGTAAGAATTAGAAACAGGTTTATTATCACCGGCGTGTGTCGTGAAATTTGTTAACTTAGCAGCAGCACTTCAATGCAATACAGAATATTGAAAAAAAAAAGAAATAAATAATAATAAATTACAGTATGCGTAAATTCAAAAGATTAAGATCGTGCAAAAACAGAAATATATATACTAACAAGTGAGGCAGTGTTCACGGGTTAAATGTTCATTTAGAACAAAACACAAAATTCTATTTTATTCCATTCAACATAGTTTTTAATTGACTTCTATTGGCCCTCTTACCTTAAACTCCACTTGGAAGTGTATGCCTTTTAAGTGAAGCAAGGAATTTTGCTCCAGGTTTACTAAGTCCGATGTTAAACCGATTAGACGCTTTAATTTGCTCTCTCTCGCCACCTGCAAGATAGTTCTTCGCCTTTTAGAAGGAGTTGAGGACGGGGCTGATAGCTGGAAGTTGGATGCGGATGGTCTCACAGCCGGACCGGGGTCGGGCTGATCGACCCCGAGGTGCCGCTGATCCTCGAGGTACTGGCGTAGCGTAGCGAGAGCCGATTGCTGGTGCGCGATGCAGCCTTGCAAAGTCGGCAGCCGCTGCATGGTCGGGATTCCCGCCGCTCGCACTGCACCGAGCGAGCTGGTTTCAGAGCGGCTCGCTCGCTGCACGGGGTGGGCCGGTTTGCCCCGCCTCTTGCTCTCCAGATCAAATAGGCTGGGTCCGACAATGCAAACTAGCCAGTGTTTACGGTCAACGATGGAATTGCCTAAATTCGATAAAACGGCAATTTGGCCAGCTGCAGAACTGCAGGAACACGAGGATGTCGTCTTTCACCCACAGTGCCGGAGAAGGGTGGAAGCAGTCTCGTTGATAAAAATTTAAATCGCTTGCGCCAGTGTTGGAAGATGACATTAATATTTAAGGATAACACTCAAAAATATTGTCCGGGTGAAGGATCTCGACCCGAAACTTCGACTCAGCTTTTCCCGCCTGACCCCCTGCGTACCTCCGGCTCTTTATGTGTTGCTCTAGATCAGGGGTTACCAACCTGGGACCCACGGACCCCTTGCTTAATGGATCCATGGCATAAAAAAAGGTTGGGAGCCCCTGCGATCACTTGTGTCACCTTGGATGGGACGTGGTGCGCGAATAACCTGCTTCCCTGTGCTTGACTATCAATGGACTTGATTCTGTCACTGTGCTTGCGACGTGACAGCCTTGATCCCAGTTGTAACACTGCCCCCTGAAAGGGTTTAGGCTGCACAGATTTGCATATATACTCTAGACCTGCTTCATCATCAGAGCTGCATTAAACAGGCTGGAGGTGTTCCCAGTATTGTGAGCTGAGATAGTGAGGAAGGAATTCGCCCCGTGTTAAAATCTACTATCCGTGCGATGTCAGATAGCTGGCTCAATATACTTTTTCTGAGCTTAGTTCCGTTGAGGTCGCAGAAGTTGAGTTCAAGAATTAATATAGAGCCCATTTAGTGCGTTGCAAGATTAGACTTAATGGGAGGGGGTCAGTAATTTACACTGATAACAATGCACCTAAGAACAACTAGTTTTAGTTGCCCACACAGTTTTAAAGTCAGTCACTGAACATTAAAACATACTGCACTAGCCGGGATTACCTATCCCACTGAGTTGTGATGCAGTGACATTGACACTGCTTCTCTCCCCACAACGCCGACCTACCAGGTGATCCCGGCATTTTCTGCTCTTGGTTCAGATTTCAACTTCTGCACTATTTTGCTTCTATTACCCAATCTAATGCGGGCCGGAGAACAGGGAGCCAACAACGTTTGTCAGGAATGAGTCCTGCAAATATATAATCGGCTGGTTCTGACAATGCTTCATGCAAACTATACGTATCAGTAGCGTATTTAATGAATTTGCATAAATTCAGTAAAACTGCAATTCAGTCAACTCGTTGGTGTTTGCGATAGAGCACAGGGATGTGCGAGGGACCTTTTTCGCCCAGAGAGTGATGGATACACACTCCTAGTCACAGAGACTAAGAAGCGGAGTCACCAATAGCATTTAACGACATGAGTGCTTAAATTGCTCCAGCAAGGAAAGCTACAGCAACACACACAAAATGCTGGTGGAACGCAGCAGGCCAGGCAGCGTCTATAGGAAGCAGCACAGGCGGGTATCGGCCCGAAACGACGACAGTGCTTCTCCCTATAGATGCTGCCTGGCCTGCTGTGTTCCACCAGCATTTTGTGTGTGTTGTTGTTTGAATTTCCAGCATCTGCAGATTTCCTCGTGTTTGCGTTTTTAAGGAAAGCTACAGACCAAGAAGATGAGATTATTACTGAGGCGTGTCCACTGGTAGGTGTGGATAAATTGAACTGAATGACCCGTTTCTCTGCTGATTATAACTCGGCAGTTATTCATGTCTTTGCCATGAGATGAAATAGAGAAAAAGTTCTACTCATACTGATCTTTTAGTGGTGTGAAGAGGTTAAGACCCAGCCTACACCTAAACCTCATGGAAGCCTCAGGGTGTTGCTGGGGTCTGCTTTTCTATCAGAAAATTTAAATAGAAGTTTCACCCTGAACTATGCTAAATAATGTGAAAAGTACATTCTTTTTCCATTTAGTGCCCTCGGATCAATTTGTTAACAATTTCATCCTGACTATTTTGCAGGGGTACTCTCTGCTCTTCCTGTGCCTCTGTTTGTTTGTTGCCATCTACCTGTACGTCTCCACGGATCTGTGACTGAAATGTCTCAACATTTCTAATTTAACTTCAGTGTCAGCCTACTTTCACAGCTCTTCATTGAGCTGCCTCCATTTTAAGATTATAATAAAATACCTTACATGCATATCTTTATAGAACAAAACAGAGGAGAATCCCTATCCTGGAGAGTTTTCCAACGTGCTGACCAGTATTTATACTCCAATATACACTAGCATAAGAGATGGATCACACCTTTCTTATCTTGGAGACCTTGCTCTTTAAATTGGCAACTGCAAGTCCCACATTGTGAACTCTTTGAACCTCCCTGAGTTGCCATAGAAACGTGTACTTACAGACATGTTTTTCAGAAATGTATTTATATGGCTTGGATGCAGAACATTTCTTTGGAAATGAATTTTAAACATGTGGGTGCTTTAAAGTTAGCATTGATCTATCACATCTACATTAGGTGAAAGCATGAAATGAACAAAAATGCTCAGTGGGTCAGGCAATATTAGAAAGAACAGACTGAAGGACCCTCTGTTCACTCCTACATTTTTATCAACACCTGCACACCTTTTCTACAGCACCCATCCATTCAATAGATGTAACTTCTCATCGCTATCCACAGCTTCATACCAATGAAGGTGTAACATATGCTTAGGTTTACCATATTTGTTGCTCACAATGTGAAGACTGAATGTAGACTGTGTGACCAGTTTTAAGGATAGACTTGTTCAGGGTTACATGTCTCCTGGCTTCCAGTTGACCATGACGTTCACATCCATTCTGACCTCTTTGCCTTGGTCTCTTATATTGTTTCAATGAAACCACATGAAAGCTTCAGATATCTTCATTCTTCAATTAGACACATAACTGCCTTCCAGACTTGGAAATGAGTTAATAACTTAAGACAATAATTCTGCTAATTCTATTTACAGAGGTGCCAATGTTTGGCTATCTTTCAGAATGATGTTTCAAGCCAATGAATCAAAAATTCAGGTGGTCTTTTATATCAAACTATGTGCCACTCAAGTTAACAGAGACTCTCATATTTTTTCTGTGGTAACAACAATCCAACCAACATTTATTAGATTGTGTCCCAGTTTATACCAAAATCTAGAGAATATGAGAAATTGGGATATAATGCAAATATGCCACTTTAATACATATAATAGATTTAATATTCTTTAGTTTAGGTACACAGTCAGTGAACAGAACATGAGAAATATGAACACATTTTGTATAAACTTGAACAAACCTGTTTTATCAATGTGTTTATTTGCACATCTGAAATCAGGGAATCCACTGTCATTTAGTAGTAATGACAAACATGGAAGAACATTGATATCCCAAATATAGGCCCAATTACTAATCCTACCAAATCATTTCCTAAACTAGACCTTCATTTTAATAAATAGTACTGAACCAGACAGTCAAGGAAGGTGACAACATATTTTACAACAAGGGAAACTCAAACCAAGTTGTGTGTCATAAATGAAACAATGGAATATATCAGCAAAGACTGATTTCCTCATCTTTTCCAGTATGGCAGATATTTACATAGCCATGCATAACCTAGCTCCCAACCATCAATACACAAGCACTGCCATATGATAAGAAGATCAGATAGAGATCAGGACTTGGGGCTCAGACTAATGCTCCCTCTTCCAATTGGGTCAAGGCTAAGATACATTAAAAAAGCCCTAAAGAAAAGACATAGGGTGATGAAAGAGCAGAAGATCCAGCAATTTGTTGATAACTGAAACATACATGGAGTCCACAACAGATGCCATCTCATTGGCTCTTCAATCAGTTAACCCTGGAACATCTGGGCAGCAAAGACGCTACATGTTCTTTATCGACTACAGCTCAGCATCCCCTCAAAACCAATCAATAAGCTCCAAGAAATTGGCCTCAATAGCAGCTTGTGCAATTGCATTCTCAATTCCCTCACTTGCAGACCTCAGTCAGTTTGGATTGGCAATAACACTTCCTCCACAATCTCCATCAGCACAGGTGCACCACAAGGCTGTGTGCTTAGCACCCTGCTCTACTTGCTTTACACTTGTGACTGTGTGGATAATCACAGCTCCAATGCCATATTCAAGTTTGCTGAATACACCACAGTTATTAACCAAATCGAAGGTGGAGATGAATCAGCATATAAGAAGGAGATGGAAAATCTGGCTGAGTGGTTCCAGACCTCTTACTCAATGTCAGCAAGACCAAAGAGCTGATTATTGACTGCAGAAGAAGGAAACAAGATCCACGAGTCAGTCCTCATCGGAGGATCAGCAACTTTAAATTCCTCAGTGTTATTATTTTGGAGGACATGTCCTGGGCCCAGCACATATTAAGTGTAATTACAAAGAAAACACAGCAGTGCCTCTATTTCTTTAGGGGCATGCAAAGACTTGGCATGAAATCTAAAGATTTGACGGGCTTTTATAGGTGCATAGTGGAGAGTATATTGACTGGCTGCATCACAGACTGCTATGGAAGCACAAATGCCATCAAATGGAAAATCCTACAAAAAGGAATCGATATGGCTCAGTCCATAATGAATAAAGACTCCCTCCCTCCCACCACCGAGCTCATCTACATGGAACACTTTTGCAGGAAAACAGCATCCATCATCAGGGACCCCCCCCCCCGCCCCCATCCAAGACATTGATGCTCATTGCTGCCATCAGGAAGAAGGTACAGGAGCATCAATACTCATTCCATCACGTTCAGGAACAGTTATTACCCCTCAACAATCAGGCTCTTGAACCAAAGGGAATAACTTCACTTGTCCCATCACTGAAATGTTCCCACAACCTGTGGGCTCACTTTCGAGGACTCTACATCTCATGTTCTCCATATTTATTATTATTATTGTTATTATAATTTCACTCTTTTTTGTATTTTACAGTTTGTTGTCCTTTGCACACTGGTTGAACACCCTTGAACACCTTTGCACCCTAGTTGGTGCAGTCTTTCAATGATTCTGTAATGGTTATTATTCCTATATGGATTAATTAAGTATGCCTGCGAGAAATTTAATCTCAGGGTTGCTACAAGATCTTTTACAACCTTGCCAGTACCAAAGAGCACAGCATTCTGACATTTATTGTCCATCCCATGGTGGCCCTGATCGGGTGGTGATGAGCCACCTTCCTGAACTGCTCTAATTCCCCTCTGGCAATGTACTTACAATGCTATTGAATAGCCATTTTCAGGATTTCTCCTGGTTCTTTTATTATCAATCCTGTTTGTTAAATCCTCAAAAAAATCCCAGCAAATTTGTCAAATATGATCTCCATTTCAATAAACCACATTGATTTCTGGTTTTTATTTTATTATATTTCTTTTCTATTCTTGGTTGGTGCAACTGTAAGGAAACACAATTTCCCTTGGGATCAATAAAGTATGTCTGTCTGACTTAGCTTGACAGTGCAGGGCCAACACCTCTTTCCCCCCATACAGAGGCCCATATCCCACTCAGTTCCTCCAGCAGTACTTTTTTTTTGCTTGCGGAGGTGTTGAAGGCAGATACAATCATTAGATTTAAGATGCATTTAGACAAGTGAGGCATAGAAAGATATAGTCAACGCAAGCAGTTGGGATTGGAAACATGCATTTGATGGGTCTAGGGAGCTATTTCTGTGCTTTATGATTCTATTGAATCTATATTATATGAAACTCACAAGCTTCGTTGAGCTTTTGTGACATACTGCATCTTGCTTTCACCTTTTATTTTTTTTACTTCAAAAGAGAATTTTTTTCTCATAGTCAATGGTCCTGAGAAAACTTCAACACAGGTACTGTCGTGGTTTTTCGTGCCCCAGAAATGACAAAGAGACGCAGAAAATTCTTCAAGAAGGGTTAAACTTTAATTTGCAAATCAAAGCTGAGACAGTCATTGAGCTCGTCGCTGATAGCCCACCGATCCTCGGACACGGTATTTTTTATAGCAAAATCCTGGTCCAGTTTCACACGTACAGTTCTAATCTACATCTCTTTAGCTACCTTCCATTAACACACCATTGTCTTTTACATTCCTAAGATTTCATACTCCAGCAAATAGCAAGTTTACATTCTTATTACTTCGTGACTTAATCATGTTCTAATCTACATCTCTTTAGCTACCTTCCATTAACACAACATTGACTTCTACATTCTTAATATTTCATTCTCTTGTTAAATTGGGTACATGCATAGCAAATAGCAAGTTTCAAAGCTGACTACATCTCTTAGCTACCTCTTATTAACATATATTAACACACCATTGTCTTCTACATTCCTAGGATTTCATCTTGGGTACATGCATAGCAAACTGACTACATAGTTTTGGTTACACAGCAAATAATACAAGTTTTATACTCCATAATATTTTTATACTCCAATAGTACCAACCAGCTTGTATTTAGCCCCTTCTTCATACCAAACGTGTCCACGTACGTATTTCATTTCTTACATATTTATTTAGAGTAAAATAAAATATTCAATTAAGAAGGCAAGCGTTTTTACACGAAGTAAAACCAGGTGATGCTGCTACTGATGGACAGTAAGTGTATGAAAGGGAGGTCGCCGAAGCAGATGGATTGAAATGCGGGAGAATTACTAAATGACGAGGATGCAGGTGAGTTCGGACGCTAAGTCTTTGCCCTGAAGCATTAACTTTTTTTTCCCATCCCTGATGCTAATCTGCAATGCATTTCCGATTTTCCCCAGAATAAGATGTAGGTCATTTGGAATCAAAATGAGACATAAAGGCGGTGAACTTTTGGAATTGTCTACCTCAGAAATCTGGTAGAGTAACTAAGCCAAGTCAAAACGGAGACGATGGGAATTCTAGACATTAAAGGATAGTGCAGGGAAATGGAGCCGAGGTGAGAGTTTTAAATAAAAGCACAAAACGCTGGCAGAACCTATTGAAAAATATATCAGACATAACCACTATATATACCTGAAATATAATCACTATGCATTAGCTATTTACTCACTATGTAATCACTTCTAGGTACTGAATATTAGTATGTATTATTTTACTAGACACATTTTGTTATGTGTTGTTTTCACTAGATACTTTGTACTCTCTTAGCTGCATATTATGGCACTTACAGAACACCTGTTTGTTTAGCAGCACTATTAGCTGAGATGTATCCCATGTATTACACTCAGCCTTTGTTTAGTACGAGATAACGGTGGCGGACAGGATACTGCGAGCAGGAATGTAATAACCATATAACCACGTGAGGGAGGTTGTCTGGAAAACATAATCTTGGCCACGAATAAGGTCCCAATGCGAATGGGTGAAAAATAATGGTGACGCACCGAGAGCTAGGCAAGAGCGATTGATTAGTTAATGAATAGATGATATGCAATTATAAACTGATTGGGTGTGCTGATGAAACCGAAATGTAACTGAGATAATAAATTACTATAAAGGATGCTGTACACCGGAGCTCGGTGGGCTTTCGGTGACAAGTTCATTGATTGCCAATAAAGGTTTAAGCTTCTCGAAGAATTGTCTGCGTCTCCTGGTCATTCCAAGTAACCACGACAAACTCAGCAGGCCAGACAGCATCTATGGGATGAGGCAGTGACGACGTTTCGGGCCGAAACCCTTCATCAGGAGTTTTAAAACCTGTCGAACGGCAGAGCGCGGGTCAGATTCTTAAGGTCTTTGTTTCTTGTTAGAAGTTTTCAGCAGGAACAGGTATGTTCGCCTTTCAACTTTCACACACAACCCCATTACTTGTATTGCTGCTTCCTGAATTGTCGTTCTTCTTACTTTGCTAGTCGCTGAGGCGGCGCCTTCCGCGCCCTTTGAGGAGGACTGCACCAAATGGACAGGGTCGGGGTGGGCGGAGGTAGGCCTTTTTATTATACTGGAGAAACACAAGAGGTCCACTGTTCTCTGACTCAGTTTTATTCGTACTCTAGGAGTTTATTTGGCTGCCTGCTCGCGCCTCTGTGTGGAGGACTTTCTCCCGCCTCAGGTGGCTGTGACTTCGCTCTCCCCGCCAGTGCGGTGAGCCGAGCGAGGCGGAGTCAGCGGCGGTCGGGCAGCTCGGAGTAGGCGCGCAGCAAGATGCCCGGCAAAAAGAGCCGTGCACCGACCGCCTCCGACCAGTGGGTGGTGCTTGCCCCAGGTAAGGAGCGAACGGCGCCGGCGAACGGGGAACGGCCTCCCGGCTCACGGGCAGGACCCGTCCCGCTGGCTGAGGCGCCGGAGCCCGCGGTCCAAACCGATCGGGACACCAGGGCGCGTGCGCGGCCGTCACGGAGCATGCGCGCTAACGTCGGGAGGGTCTGCTCCGCTCAGAGCGGGACATGTGGGTGGTATCGGCGGGGACTAGAGGTTGTCCTCTGTAAGCCCCCTACAGCCCCCATCCCTCACCGTGGCCCCGAGCACCTGCTTCCCAGTCCCAGGAAATGACTGGACTTGTTTCGCTAATAAAAACACAAAATGCTGGCAGAACTCAGCAGGCCGGACAGCATATGGGAGGAGGCAGTGACGACGTTTCGGGCCGAAACCCTTTATCAGGAGTGAAGTAACATGGGATGGTCCAAGGGGGATAAGAAGTGGGGGGAGGGATGGAGTAGAGAGCTGCGAAGTGATGGGCTGGGGGAAGGTGGAGAATTATGGGAAATAAAAGAAAGAAAGGTAGGGTAGTGGGGAGATGATAGTGAGGGGGGGGGGGAAGAGAGAGAAAGAGAACCAGACTAAAATTATAGATAGGGATGGGGTAAGGGGGGGCAGGGTTATCAATGGAGGTCTGTGAGTTGAATGTTCATGCCGGCAGGTAGGAGGCTACCTAGGCGGGAGATAAGGTATTGCACCATCAACCTGCGTGTGGCCTCATCTTGACAGTAGAGGAGGCCATGGCCATAGGAGTGGTCTGTGGAATTGAATTGTGTGGTCACAGGGAGATCCCGCCACTGATGGAGTACTGAGCGCCGGTGTTCGGCGAAACGGCCCCCCCCCAGTCTTCAGCAGGTCTCCCCAATGTATAAATGGTCACATCGGGAGCACCGGATACAATATATCACCCCAGTTGACTTGCAGATGAAGTGGTGCCTCACCTGAAAGGACTGTCTGGGGCCTAGGATGGTGATAAGGGAAGAAGTGTGGGGGCAGGTGTAGCACTTCTTCAGTTTGCAGGGATGAGTGTCTGGAGGGAGGTCAGTGGGGAGGGATGGGGGGGGATGAATGGACAAGGGAGTTGCACAGGGAGCGATCCCTGCGGAAAGCTGAGAGTGGGGGGAGGGGAAGATGTGTCTGGAGATGGGATCCCGTAGAAGGTGGCGGAAATTACGGAGGATTATACGTTGGATCTGTAAGCTGGTAGGGTGATAGGTGAGGACCAGGGGGACTATCCCTGGTGGGCAGGCGGGGGGGATGGGGTGAGGGCAGAGGTGCATGAAATACGGGAGACGTGATGGAGGATAGAGTTGATAGTGGACGAAGGGAAGACATCTCCTTTGTCTTAGAATGAAAGGCCTGATCTTGAGAGCAAATGTGGCGGAGGCTGAGGAATTGAGAGAAAGGGATAGCATTTTTGTAGGAGACAGGGTGGGAGGAGGAATAGTCTAGGTAGCTGTGAGAGTCTGTAGGTTTGTAGTAGACATCGGTGGATAGGCTGTCTCCAGAGATAGAAATACAAAGATCTAGAAAGAGGAGGGAGGTGTCGAAAATAAACCAGGTGAATTTGAGGGTGGGGTGAAAGTTGGAGGCGAAGTTAATGAAGTTGACGAGCTCAGCTTGTGTGCAGGAAGCAGCGCTGATTCAGTCGTCGATATAACTTAAAAGAGGAGGACAGATACCTCCTTGGAACATAGATTGCTCCACATGGCCGACAAAAAGGCAGGCGTAGCTAGGACCAATGTGGGTGCCCATGGCTACACCTTTAGTTTGGAGGAAGTGGGAGGAGCCACTTCAAGGATCGCTTGGAGACCTTCCTGGTGGGGGATAGAGGTATATAGGGACTGGATGTCCATGGTGAAAATAAGGCAGTGGGGGCCAGAGAACTTGAAATCTTTGAAGAGATGTAAAGCATGGGAAGTATCACGGACAAAGGTGGGAAGGGATTGAACAAGGGGAGATAAAACAGAGTTGAGATAGGCAGAAATGAGTTCAGTGGGGCAGGAGCAAGCAGAGACAACGGGTCTGCCTGGACAGGCAGGTTTGTGAATCTTAGGTAGGAGGTAGAAATGCGAAGTGCATCCCTAACCCATTTCCCTTCAGCCTATCACTTCCCAGCTCTCTACTTCATCTCTCCCCCCCCTCGACCATCCCATGTTACTTCACTCCTGATGAAGGGTCTCGACCCGAAACGTTGGCTACTCTTTTCTCATGGATGCTGCCTGACCTGCTGAGTTCTTCTAGCGTTGTGTACATATTCTTTGATCCACAGCACCTGCAGTTGTATTCTTGTGTTTTAATACTCATCAGAGATTGTCTTCCTAGCGAAAGTGGTAGCGTAACCAGGACTTGTGATATGCACCGGCCGTTCATACGACCGTACACCACCTGTTACTGTGGCTTCGCATGATCCTGCTTGAGGGGAGGGGGACAAAGCAGGTGCTACACCTTGTCCAAGGGTGACCTATGGGGCTAGCAGAGGGAAGGAGCTACTTACACCCCCTTTAGGTACACACCTAGGTATCTCTGCCGCCCAATATCCAAAACTACATGGAGTAGCAAAACAAAAATACAATACAAAATGTGTTCCAGTTACCGAGAAAGTGCAATGCAGGTGGACAAATGGAGTGCAAGACCCCTAATGAGAGATTTGGGAAATCAAGAGTTCATCTTTTAGCATTTGAGAGATCTGTCCAGGAGTCTAATAATAGGGATAGTCCTCGAGTCTGGTCTGGTGGTATGTGCTGTACTTTGTATCCGTCTTTTTCCTTTCCAGTTCATATGTCTGTCTAAGAGCCTTCTAAAACACTGCTATTGTATCTCTCCAGTAGTTACAATTTAGTAATTTAAAAAATAGTTAACTTGTACTTCATTAAACATCCCCTCTAATATTATTATGCCCTCCATTATTTGACATTTCCACCCTGCTGGCAGTTGGGGGAGGGGGGGGGAGAGGTTGGATTTCTACTCGTGGGAGTTGGGAGGAGTAACTGATTGTGTAAATCTTAATGACTCATCTCATAAATTTGCATATTTCTATGAGGTCACCCCTCAGTCTTCGATATCTAAGCTTGTCTAACCTTAGCTAATACATTCCAATCCAAGGGAACCTCTTGTGCACCCTTTGAAAGTCTTGCGACTTTTCTGTAGTGCGGCAATCAGAGCTATGCGCAGAACTTCAAATGTGGCCTAACTAAAAGTCAAAGCTGAGTTTATTGTAATATTCACAAGTATGTGTATGCACAGGTGCAGTGGAAAATTTTATTTGAAGCATCACAGGTATGTAGCATCACAAAAGCAGCACTCACAAGGAAAACAATTTTTACAAGAAAGAACACTTAGAATGATAGAAATACCCGTTTTAGTGCAGAATGATCAAATTGGTGATAGTGTTGCTAATCTCTGGTGATTAGGGTTGTGAACATGTTTCTTGAACATGTTTTGCAACATGAATTTCCAATTTTTATGCTCGATGACCCAATCAGGGAATCCAAATAGAATGTAAAGCAGTACAATAGTGTTGTGCTGAACTAATTAAATTAATTAATTCTACCTCCCCAATGTTCACTCTGTGCATATTCACGTGCTTATATAGGAGCCTCCTACATGCCTCTATTATACTTGTCTCCACTACTCCGGCACGCTCCAGGCATCTGTACTGGGGAACTTGGCCCCACACATCTCCTTTGAACTTATTCCCCTAATTCACCTTAAATATATGCCCTCTAGTATTAGACAAATTAGCCTTGGAAAAAATATGCCAGCGGTCTACCTCTGCCTCTTATTCTTATAAACTAATATCAGGTCTCCCCTCAGCCTCTGCTGCTCCAGAGGAAACAGCCCAAGTTTATCCAACCTCTCCTTATAGTGCATGCTCTAAACACAAAGTGCACGGCAGATGTTGTGGTCAAATCAAGATGTACAAAAAAACTGGATGAACTCAGCAGGCCGGGCAGCATCCGTTGAAAGAAGCAGTCAACGTTTCGGGTCGAAACCCTTCGTCAGGACATGCTGTAATGGAGACAGCCTCTCTAAAACCTTTGATTGTATCCTTCTTATAAAGGGGCAGCCAGAAATAAAGGCCATGGCCTAATTAAACTTTCGTGAAGCTGCAACATTACATAACAAGAAATGGGGCTGCTTCTATCCCAAAAGGACAGAAGGCTAAAACCAAGATAATGAGGCATAGAGTTTATGCTAGGAGTGATTTTCATTGAGACTTGGCTCGAAAGGTTACTTAATATGGAAATGTCTCCTCTCTATATACATTACATGGTTATATATGTCATATACATGTATAACCATAAATGACAATAAACTTGATTGACATATTCTTGGTACACAACATTATGGGCATATTTTTCTATTGAACCAATACTTGGCCTTGAAACTAGTAGGCAGATTTGGGAATCCATGGTTTTTGATAAATTAGCATTGCACTGAAATTCAACACCTCCCCAAAGCTCTGCAGTGTTTTCCTTGTTGGGGAAATATGCTGGAGGAGTTCCAGTATTCACATTATTGCTGGTGTACTGCAGTGCAGCAAGTAGAGTTGTCACTTTATCATTTACCTCTTATGCACTTAACAACACCACAGAAATTTAGGCGTCTTGTGTAGCACATAATTAATTTCAAGTTGAATCTGTTAATTTCAAGTGTCACGGTCAACATGGGTGAGGTGGACTGAGAGGTTCTGTTTCCGTGTTGTACATCTCTGGTTTTTATGTTCACCTTGCAGGAGCCAAACTGATTTCACAAAATGGGAGCTTGATTTCATTTTCCTTTTTTTAGGAAGTACTCTTGCAGTATTAGTGTGGAAAAATTCTTCAGCAGAAGAGAAGGCAGTGAGAGATATTAAAGATTTGAGATTTTTTGGTGATTTGTTATGAAACATCTTTTTGCATTCACTGTATCACAGGTCTGATAATCAGTAAATTCTTGAATTAGCTGTCTTCAGTTGCTTTGAAAAGATGAAGGCTTAAGGGATGAAGATGATTTTGTTTTAGGAGCATCAGTAATCTGAAATGCTTCTTTGGCTTGTGAAATGGCTTCAATTTCTGAAAATAACATTTAGATCAATCACATCTGTGTCCAGCTGGTTGACGTCTCTTGGTGTCAACCCTAGTGAACTGATGTACTGTTTTGTTACTAAACCAATGTTCACAGCTAGGTTTTATTTTCCTCAGTAAGTAGAGTTTCCTTTGGCTACATCTTTTGTCATTGGAAGCAAATTTGAATTTATGAAGCTCATGAGAAATTTCTTGAAATGTGCTGTAAGAAATGGAACTGTTGGTTCCGGAATGCTTAGATCTTGAAGAAAGTGAGTGGGTAGTTGAAGTAATGGGGAGCAGGTTCACAAGCTATAAATACAAAATGATCCAAACACAAAATTAATCAATGTTAATCAGTAGTTTTGAGGTTTTTTTTGTTTCTTGTGGTTTGAAATTTGCTAGCTGATCTGAAACACTGTCCTCTGTGCTGGAAAGGAATGGAGAAGAGTTGCCTTTTGCTAGTTTGCTTTTTATCAACCTTCATTACATTAAACTGGTAAGGCTGGAAATGTTTGTTTGTAATAGTCACTTTGTTACAAATAGAATTTAAACTCTGCTCATCTACTTTTCTTAAAAAAAATAGTATCTCAAGTGAAAATTAAGTTGGGTTATACTTCAGTAATACCAATATGAGAAAAGAAAATGTAAAGAACTCAAAAGAAAGTCAACTGAAATTGTATACAGAAAGTTGCTTATGTCACCAGCTTCACTTGAGCTCTGACAAAGCATTGTCTGGTCTTCCTGGGATTAAAGAGAGTCAGTTGTTTCTATACTTTTTGAAACCTCAAAGATAGCACATTTAAATTGGAAAGGAGTTTCTGAGTTTTAAAAAAATGTTTACGGATCATGGGTTATATGTTGGCTGTCGCTGGGTGCAACAACAAAGTACATGTTCTATATTAAATGGTTAAATTGTGCTTCTTGATGCAGCCTGGTCATTTATGTTTGCTCTTACTCCTCTGGCTTTCAAATTTTAGAATAATTTCAAGTAAAATGCTAAGAACATTCAGCAGGGCAGGCAAGGGAAACAGGATTAACATTTCAGACTGAAAAGTGTAATGAAGGATCTTTAACGTGACATGTTAACTCTGTTTCTCTTTCCACAATACTGCCTGACCTATTGAGTGTCTCCAGCATTTTATTTTTTTATTTAGGTTTCCAGCATCTGCATTTTTTTTATATATTTGGTTTTCATTTCCTGTTTCAGAGTCTGCTATTGATGCACCAAAGAAAAGGGACTCCGGTCCTGTTTTTACTAAGCTTCGCAATCCTAAAACAGGTAAGTATCAGAGTGTAACCGATGTGTGGAAGGTGACTGCAGATGAAGGAAAAAAAATTCAATGGTTAAAGAAATGTCCCAAAACAGTGAATTGCAGCACTGACAGTTTAGCCAGTGTATCATAGTTTTAATAGTAGCTTACATAGCTTCAATAACTATGTTTGAAAAATACTTGGCCTATGTGGAGTGAATGCATTCTTCGGATAGTGGACCAAATTCTGGATTTATTGCTAAGTTTGGGTATTAAGGAGCATAGACAATAAGTTCAGTTGATTTGCAGGTGAGCACTGATCAAAGTAAGTCTTTATTGTATAGAAATGATTGAATGAACAGCACATGAGCAGCCCACTATGTCCCCAACTAGTCTATGCCATGGCTTGTGTTCTACACCAGATTTTTTCCCACCTCTTTTCAGTGAACCCCAACAGCATATCCTTGTGTATGATGTTATAGCAATTCTAGGAATGTGGCATATGCGGGGCAATTGATAAGTTTGTGGCCTAAGGTAGAAGGAGTCAATTTTAGAAAACCTAACACATTTATTTTTCAACATAGTCCCCTCCTACATTTACACACTTAGTCCAGCGGTCATGGAGCATACGGATCTTGGACCTCCAGAAAGTGTCCACAGCTGGGTGATTGATAAGTTTGTGGCCCAAGGTAGAAGGTCATACAGTTTCCGTTACACGCAGGTCAACACTCTGAATGATTATGCAGAAAGTTCGAAGTTAATAACTCATCTTTTACCCTGGGCAACGAACTTAACAGTCACCCCTGATGCGTTATTAACTGATGCCAGTTTCTTTTGGCATTAGTCTGTTACATTTGACACTAGGTTTCAATGAAATCCTGTGGGGTTTACTTAAGCTAATGCCAAATTCAACAGATCTATGAAATCTTTTCCTGTTTGGCCACTGTAGCTAAACAAATGACTCTTTTTGTTATGTTGAAATAAAAATGAATTTTAATAGTAGGTCCAGTTATGACATTCAAATGTAGAATGCTGGGGAGAATACAAGTAAGTGGCTGAAACTTGTCTTTAACTGCTTTTGCTAGCTATGCTTAAGCTACTTGTCTGTCCAATGCTCCTGGTGTGACCTGCAACCTTGAGGTCAGTGAGGAAATGGTTGGGGGAGGCTTATGAGGCACTCCAGGGTTGTTCTGAGGCGACAGACTGGCAGGCACTCTGTCAGCCACATGGAGAGGACATTGATGGGCTCAGAGTGCATCACTGGTTGCATCAACTTCTGTGTGGACTGCAATGTTCCGGCAAGAACTGTCCTTTGTTATTCAAATAACAAGCCATGGGTAACAAAGGACATTAAGGACATCCTGAACGCTAAAAAAAGGGTGTTTAGAGATGGAAATAGGGAGGAGCTGAGGACAATACAGAGGGACCTGAAAGCCAAGATTAGGGAGACTAAAGACAGGTATAGGAGGAAGCTTAAGTGGAAACTCCAGCAGAACAACGTGAGAGAGGTCTGGAGTGGGATGAGGACCATCACTGGGTTCCAGTAAACCAGCAACAGAGGAGCTGAAGGCAACGAACTTAACCTGTTCTTCAACAGATTTGACGCTGTGGCCCCTGCCCATCCCCCACATGATTCACCTGTTGTCGGCCCCCAACCAACACACACTCCACTCTTCCCTCCTACCCCTCCTCACAGCCACCCACCCTGTTCTCATGACTACACCCCTCCCCCACCTGGAACCACCACGGTGAGCTTCACTGTTCAACAGGTGAGAGGACAGCTGAAATGTCTCCACCCAAGCAAGGCTGCAGGCCCGGATGGTGTCAGCCCCAGGGTGCTCAAAGCCTGTGCCCCCCAGCTATGTGGAGTACTTCACCATGTCTTCAACCTGAGCCTGAGTCTCCAGAGGGTTCCTGTGCCATGGAAGGTGTCTCCTGCCTCATCCCTGTACCGAAGACGTCGCGCCCCAGTGGCTCCAATGACTACAGACCGGTGGCATTGACCTCCCACATCATGAAGACTCTGGAGAGACTTGTTCTAGAGCAGCTCCGGCCTATGATTAGGCCACACTTAGACCCCCTCCAGTTCGCCTATCAGCCCCGACTAGGAGTTGAGGATGCCATTGTCTACCTGCTGAACCATGTCTGTGCCCACCTGGACAAGCCAGCAAGCACTGTGAGGGTCATGTTTTTTGACTTCTCCAGTGCGTTCAACACCATCCGCCCTGCTCTGCTGGGTGAGAAACTGACAGTGATACAGGTGGATGCTTCCCTGGTGTCATGGATTATTGATTACCTGACTGGCAGACCACAGTATGTGTGCTTGCAACACTGTGTGTCAGACAGAGTGGTCAGCAGCACTGGGGCTCCACAGGGGACTGTCCTGTCTCCCTTTCTCTTCAGCATTTACACCTCGGACTTCAACTACTGCCCAGAGTCTTGCCATTTTCAGAAGTTTCCTGATGACTCTGTCATAGTTGGATGCATCAGCAAAGGAGATGAGGCTGAGTATAGGGCTACAGTGGGAAACTTTGTCACATGGTGCGAGCAGAATCATCTGCAGCTTACACAAAGTACATTGCAAATGCAGTGGTCAAATCAAGATGTACAAAACAGCTGGCTGAACTCAGCAGGTCGGGTACCATCTGTTGAAAGAAGCAGTCAATGTTTCGGGTCGAGACCTTTTGTCAGGACTAAAGGATGGGGCAGGGGCTCTATAAAGAAGGTGGGGGGAGGGTGGAAAACCAGTCAGAGGAAAGATCAAGGGGTGCGGGAGGGGATAGGCAGGAGAGGTGAAGAAGGAATCTAAGGGGAAAGCACTATGGGTAGTAGTAGAAGGCAGAGTCATGAGAGATGATAGGCAGCTAGAAGAGGAGACAGTGAAGGTGGGATGGGGGAAGGGAGAGGCAACTTAATGTGAAAAAGACTAAGGAGCTGGTGGTGGACCTGAGGAGGGCTAAGGCACCGGTGACCCCTGTTTCCATCCAAGGGGTCAGTGTGGACATGGTGGAGGATTACAAATACCTGGGGATACGAATTGCCAATAAACTGGACTGGTCAAAGAACACTGAGGCTGTCTACAAGAAGGGTCAGAGCCGTCTCTATTTCCTTAGGAGACTGAGGTCCTTTAACATCTGCTGGATGATGCTGAGGATGTTCTACGAGTCTGTGGTGGCCAGTGCTATCATGTTTGCTGTTGTGTGCTGGGGCAGCAGGCTGAGGGTAGCAGACACCAACAGAATCAACAAACTCATTCGTAAGGCCAGTGATGTTGTGGGGGTGGAACTGGACTCTCTGACGGTGGTGTCTGAAAAGAGGATGCTGTCCAAGTTGCATGCCATCTTGGACAATGTCTCCCATCCACTCCATAATGTACTGGTTAGGCACAGGAGTACATTCAGCCAGAGATTCATTCCACCGAGATGTAACACTGAGTGTCATAGGAAGTCATTCCTGCCTGTGGCCATCAAACTGTACAACTCCTCCCTCGGAGTGTCAGACACCCTGAGCCAATAGGCTGGTCCTGGACTTATTTCCACTTGGCATGATTAACTTATTATTTAATTATTTATGGCTTTATATTGCTATATTTCTTCACTATTCTTGGTTGATGCGGCTGTAACAAAACCCAATTTCCCTCGGGATCAATAAAGTATGTCTGTCTGTATATCGGTGAGATTCGATGTAGGTTTTGAGACCATTTCGCTAAGCACCTGTCTGTCAGAAGAAGTGGGATCTCCCAGTGACCACACACTTTAATTCCACTTCCCACTCCTATTCGAATATGTTTATCCATGGCAGCCTCTGCTGTTGTGATGAGGCCACGCTCAGGTTGGAGGAGCAACAGTTTGTCTGCCGTCTGGGTAGCCTCCAACCTGATGGCAAGAACATCTATTTCTTGAACTTCTGGTAATACCACCGCCCCTTCTTCACCATTTCCCATCCCCTTTATCCTCTCTCACCTTATCTCCTTGCCCCGTCATCGCCTCTCTGGTGCTCCTCCCCCCCACTTTCTTTCATGGCCACCTGTCCTGTCCTATTAGATTTCCCCATCTCCAGCACTGTATCTCTTTCACCAATCAACTAACAAGCTCTTTATATCACCCCTCCCCCTCCCAGTTTCACCTATCGCCTTGTTTTTCTCCCCCCCCCCCCACCCCCACCATTTAAATCTGCTATTCTTCTCCAGTCCTGCTGAAGGGTCTCTGCCCGAGATATCGACCGTACACTTTTCTATAGATGCTGCCTCGGCCTGCTGAGTTCCTCCAGCATTTTGTGTGTCTTGTTGGATTTTTCTGTTTTAAATAAATGTACATATTCTAAACGATTCATTCTTTAAGCATGAACCATTGCATGTTTTTCATCACGTTTTAATTTAATTTAAAACCTTGATTTGGATTGAATGAAATCAATTTGCTTTTTAATAAAAACTGATGTTTTATTATGACCACTCTCCCCTAAAATCCCCTTGAGTGTAGCATTATTCGTTAACATTGACTCATTGCATTATACCAGTTTTAAGATAGCCGGTTCTCTCATTCAGTTCTCAGTACAGTCGGCCTTCCTTATCCGCAAATTCCGCATCTGCAAATCGCGAAAACCTGGAAGTTCTCTTCCAGCACTTGTTCGAGCATGTACAGACTTTTTTTCTTGTCGTTATTCCCTAAACAATGCAGTATAACAACCATTTTACATAGCATTTACATTGTATTAGGTATTATAAGTAATCTAGAGATGATTTAAAGTATACGGGAGGATTGCGTGGGTTATCGTGGATCGGGATCGAAAAAAATCAGAAGTTCTCTTACTAAGTAAGTTGGAAAAGGTACATCCGGTATTACTTAGCGTCAGTTTGTCAAACGTTTGCAGTCGTATATGGTATATATTTTACCTTTCTATGCATATAAAACACTTAAGAATGTATGTTTCAGTGCCGGGCTCAGGAAGTTCCTGAGTTTGACCCAGTGACAGATGGCTATCGAGGGCGCTCTCCACCGTGCTGGGTTGATGTGGAGGATCAAAAACCCAAAACCCAATAATTAAACCACTGCGTTGCTTAGTATTAATTGTAGCTTTCATTGGGGCACAGCCTTTCTCACTTTATCCTTTAAAATTGTTCCGATAGTTGACCGACATAGCCTAACGCTTTTCCAATGACCGATGGCATTTCACCTCTTTCGGATCACTTTATTATTTCTACTTTATTTTCATTCGTTACCGTGATTATTTTTGTGAACAGAAACACTGGATTCAGATCTCTGCCGGCGGCTCCTAATATCCACCTCACTGAGACACGTTAAATAAGGTCTGGGGTTCCACTTGGTCCTAAGGTCCACTACATTGAGCAAACACGAGGAAATCTGCAGATGCTGGAAATTCAAACAACACACTCAAAATGCTGGTGGAACACAGCTGGCCAGGCAGCATCTATAAGGAGAAGCACTGTCGATATTTCGGTCCTGACGAAGGGTCTCGGCGCGAAACGTCGATAGTGCTTCTCCTTATAGATGCTGCCTGGCCTGCTGTGTTCCATCAGCATTTTGTGTGTGTTGTTCCACTACATTAAGACAGGTTGAATGAGGGACTTGAGCATCTGTGAATTTTGGTATCCGCGAGGGGTCCCGGAACCAATCCCTCGCAGATAGGGAGGAGCAACTGTGCTGATTTAGAAAGCCATCCTGTGTACAAAAGGTAAGTTTGTCTCCCTTCGCACGATTGCTGCTGATTTGACTTATGTGGTCAGAGGCTCCCTCATAATTATTGTATTACTATAGTACATGTGCCTTTGATCATTATATTACATTGGAGGTTGAAAGACAATGTCAATGTTTTCTGCCTTGTTATTTTATTTTAACTCCACCCAATGCTAAGTTTCTTTCTCCCTCCTGCTTTTATCCTAAATTAGGGCTACCTCTCCACTCCTCCACCTTCCCTATGTCTTGTATCTATTGGACTATACCACTCGTGTCTCAATATCATGTATGCATTTATTTATTTTCTGTAATTGCACAGTTTGCCTTTTGCATATTGGTTGTTTCTGCCTTTATATGTTTTCATTGATTCTGTTGTGTCTCTCCGTAAGAAAATGAATCTCGGTATTGTATGGTGATAATAAATTTACTTTAAACTATAAGTTAAGTATTGTAGAATTTTGAATTCAAAGCCTTGGTCTGTTTATAACTATCCCTCTATAAAGGCTAAACAGATTACACCCTACTTATTTTCCCTGGCTCTAGTTGGAGGTCAATTCTTATGCTTATATACATTTCTAACATACTGTGATTATTGTTTAAGTTCACTTCACTTGAATTATCCCAAGCCTTATCTACTACACTAGTTATTTGATGCTCTCATTTGATACTGTAGAATCCCTGGATAAGCAGTTAGCTTAAGGACAGAAGCTAGTAAGTTGTGTTTAAGTGGTTGGACTGCTGTATAGTAGACAGTGGTGTTCTGCTGGGGTAAGTGCTAAGGTCTCTCCTCCCATCCTATATACTTTCTGACAATGCAATCCGAACTGCAATCCTTGCCCCCACACTTCAGCTGTAAAGTTGCCCATTTTGTCCTCACTTTGTCATACTTTACAGTCAATGGTGCATTTCCACTTATCCCCCCCATACATAATTGTTGATTTTTTTTTTGCTCCTGACACTCAATACATGACAAATCATGATTCTTCACTTCTCTTACAACTTCTCATCTCCTTCTAGTTCTTTGGATCATTTTCTTAAACTTGTTCACTGACTTGAAACCTAAGTACTGTTTCTACCTCTGTTTTTGTCTATTTGTGCTTTTGTGTGCTTCCAGCATTTTCTGTTAATAGTCTGTTTTGCTGCTGATTTGTATGGTGAATTGAATGTTACACATTTGATTGAGTCTTCTGATTTCTATCACTGTTACAAACACTGAACAGAGCTTTGAGTGTATTTAATTTTTCTGTCTTTTTCAGGAAGTCCTGCCTTATACCTTTTCAGCAGTGATTGCAAGCAGGTTTATGAAGTGAAGGCTTTTGATGAAGACTATCATTCTTGGTTTATTGGTCAGTCCGTTCAGCGTGGTGAGTATTCCTGTTGTTAAGTATTTTTTATGATCCTTCATTTGCTATTATGATTACAGTCATGCATAACACATTTGTAAAAATAGCTCCACTAATTTAGACAGTAAATTATCTTTTTGCAATACAGCTTTCCATTGTATTTGGTGCACAGAAGACACAGTAATTTTGAAGGTGTGTAGAGAATTCACAGTAGCAGAACATCTAGTCAGCGGTGTGAACATATGGCAAGCATGCATGAGACAGCACATGCCAAAGTTTTGTTGGCAGTGGCATGCAGTGTCATCCCTTGACTCTTTAAATTCCACCCATAATAAAAGAATACATAATACAGAAACATAGAAAACCTACAGCACAATACAGCCCCTTCAGCCCACAATGCTGAGTTGATTATGTACTTTCTTTAGAAATTACCTAGGATTACTCACAGCTCTCTATTTTTCTAAACTCCATGTACCTATCCAGGAATCTCTTAAAAGACCCTATCGTATCCACCTCCACCACTATCACCGGCAGCTCATTCCATACACTCAACACTCTCCGCGTTTTTTTTTAAAAAAACAACTTGCCTCTGACAACCCCTCTGTACCTACTTCCAAGCACCTTAAAACTGTGCCCTCTTGTGATAGCTGTTTCTGCCCTGAGAAAAAGCCTCTGACTATCCACGTGATCAATCCCTCTCATCATCTTAAACACCTCTATCAGGTCACCTCTCATCCTCCGTCGTTCCAAGGAGAAAAGGTCAAGTTCACTCAACCTATTCTCATAAGGCATGTACCCCAATCCAGGCAACATCCTTGTAAATCTCCTCTGCACCCTTTCTATGGCTTCCACATCCTTCCTATAGTGAGGCATCCAGAAATGAGCACAGTACTCCAAGTGGGGTCTGACCAGGGTCCTATATAGCTTTCTTAACCACAGAGTCAACCTGCGCAGCAACTTTGAGTGATCTATGGACTCAGACCCCAAGATCCCTCTGATCCTCCACACTGCCAAGAGTCTTACCATTAATACTATGTTCCGCTATCATATTTGACCTACCAGAACGAACCACCTCACACTTATCTGGGTTGAACTCCATCTGCCACTTCTCGACCCAATTTTGCATCCTATCAATGTCCCACTGTAACCTCTGACAGCCCTCCACACTATCCACAACACCTCCAACCTTTGTGTCATCAGCAAATTTACTAACTCATCCTTCCACTTCCTCATCCAGGTCATTTATAAAAATCATGAAGAGTAGGGGTCCCAGAACAGATCCCTGAGGCACACCACTACATGCAGAATATGACCTGTCTACAACCACTCTTTGCCTTCTGTGGGCAAGCTAGTTCGGGATCCAAATGATTATCTTTACAATCATATAAAGCAGCTCATTTTTTTTTTTAACCCCCTAAGAGCAGCAAGATGTTTTCACAGAAAATGTCGCATGCTGGCTTGGTGCCAGCTAGATGGTTGTGAAAACACATGATGTTGGGTGATGTGTTTGAAATCCTCATAGACCTGATCAGTATTTGGATAGTAAATGATTGGGCCAGTTGGCAGCGAGATTTTTATCTTCTGTCAGTTGTGAGTTTGCAGGGGTGATAAAATATGTGAAGGACTGATTAACCTGGTAATGTTACCCTAACACGCCACTGGTTGAAATATGTAAAAGAATTGACTGGTCAGCAAGTTACCCTTTCAAAGAATAGTCTCCATGACAACTGATGATGAACTCAAATGGTGAGTGAGGTCGGTTTTGTCAATCTGTTTGCAAAGTATGTTGGACATCGACTGATAAATAGGCTTTTGCTGTTGTGTGCAAAAGCTGGCCTTAAGAAACTATAAAGAAGGTAGTTCATTTTATTTCTGGGTCTTTGAGGAGGGGGGGAAATTTCAGAAATTGCTGAGTGAGGTGAATTTTGTGTGCACAGGATGACTTGTATACAACAGTGTTCTTCAGCTTAGTAGACATACTGTCCTTTTACCATTTGAATGTTTGGATGAAAATTGTCTGTTCTTAATGAATGAAAATGTCAAAAATTATGGCATTGTGTAGATTTGTAGACTGATGTTTTTCTTGCCCATTTCTCCTCACTTTTAAATGACTTGAGCATCAAATTGCAGGGATCTGGCACAACACAATGTTATGTTTAATAATATTACAAGCCTTTGAAATCAAACTAGAAGTATTCCAAGCAGGATGGTGAATTTAACTTTTGAAGTATTCCTCAAACCTATAAACACGGAACTGATCGTGAATTTTTTGGGAAAAAAATGCATTCAGAGTCTTCCAATGCAATTTTGAACATTATTGGTTCAACTATTGAATAATTTTCTTCAAGAGTCACTAAATTCAGGTCATTTGAAGGAACTGCAAAATTCATAAAGTATGCAGACACTGTAACATGAGAAAACTGAATTTGGAAAAGTTGCAGCACATTTTTTGGGTAATTTTGAAATGCAGTTAATTTTACAAAGGAGCTCAATTTGGAGGTAAAAATGTGTCAATTTAAGAGATGAACTAGAAAATATTGAAAGTGATTGGTTAGTTACTAGATCAAAGCATAAAAATCCAGACAGAGGTTCTGAAACTCTAGAATTCCATTTCTGAGACTTTTAGTTGTCTGAAAAATCTTGCATTGACAATATTAACAGTATTTTCATTGACGTATTTATGTGGGTCACTGCTTTCAGTGAGGAACTTGGTTAAGTCTTCAGTAAGATGCTGGTGCACTCAGATGCAGCAGCCACTTTGAGTCCAAAAAAAGTTGTATTTGTATGTCTTTTTTTTTTAAGATCACGAGTCACTGCCAGTTACTAAGAATATCAAGTACAGCAGTACTATCCTGTAAGCAAGTTGTTGGATAGTGATGGAGTTGGACTTATTACATAACATTGTTGTGTTTTTGCCTGAACTTGTCACGAGCCATTGGATGGTGTGTAATTGTTGTGGATGTTTTTTTTCTTGCATTTGCAAGACATTGGTAATGTAGAATACTGCAAGCCCAGTTCACTGGTTCATTGGTGAGACTGGCAGGGGTGAGGCTGTGGGAGTCACCTGTTGCAGCCAACCGGGGGAGACGTTGAGGTGGTGTGGGAGAGTCTCGAGGGGGCCTGCTGTGATCCGTACTTCAAATTAAGGGGCAACTTTTATTTACAATAAGGGTGATATAACTGTGGAATGTGCTGCCAGAGGAAGTAGTTGAGGCGGGTACAATAACAACTTTTAAAAGACAGTTGGATAGGGACATGAATTGGACATGTAATAGATATAAAGGTTTAAAAGATTATGGGCTTACCTGTAGCGCCTCGGTTGGTCCGGATCATTTGGGCTGTTTCCATGCTGTATAACCCTGGCTGAGTTGTTTGCTACTCTTCCCAACTATTGGGCTTAAAGGAGTCATTCAATATAAACTCAAGTGCTTCAACCAACTTTGCTGAAGGCCTACACTTAACGTTTTGGGAACAGCTTCTTCTCCCCTGTCGTCAGATTTCTGAACAGTCCCTGTACCCATGAACACTGCCTCACTGTTTTTGTATTAGTTATTTATTGTACCTTTTATGCCTTCCACTGTACTGCTGCCACAAAAATAAATTTCATGACATCAGTCAGTGATAATAAGCCTGACTCTTATGTTTGTTTAAAAGTGCATTTGGTTGCGGAATGGAATGATTGAATGATGAGCAGTGGTGAGTTAAATGGTGTTAATTTCTATTCTTTCTCTTTCAAGATGGAAGGCTTCTCTTTGTTACTCCCCTGGATCCACTGTTTCTGGTACTTCCATACTTTAACGCCAATGAAAAGGTGAGGTCTTTTCCTGTGCTAGATGACTGCTATGTTAACATTTGACTATGAAATGCTTAAATGAAGAATATTCCAAAATTTGATAGGAACCACAAGGACCTAAAATGGTGATGATTATTTTTCTAATATCAGCAAATACTTGCACAAAACATATACTGTTCCATTTTTGTAGAAACTTGTAGCAAACAATTATTAATTTCTTTCCAAGATTGTGATTTAGTTAGTGGTTTTTATTCTTCCTTACAATAAAAAAGTCGCCTTTTTCCCCCAGCAAGGAAAGTTTGAGCCAGCCGATCAAGTAGTAAAGGATGAAGAATTTCCTGCATGTGCCAGTCTACTGAAATGTCCAAGAACTTTGGAATCACTCCATCATGTCACTGATGTGAAAGGTAGAGCACTGAAAACCCAGAACTACTTGTAACTCCCTAAACCCTTCTCCTTTTGACTGCACTGTGAGAACTTCATTTATCTTCATTGCTCTTTCCTGGCCCCAGCAGTACACACTCAGCAGTTGTTCTTTGGGCCTGGTGATTTTCCCCAATTGTAAATGTCAGCGACTACTTTAGAAAGGTTGGATGTTTCTTGATTGCATGAATTAATATCTTCGGGTCAGTGTTGTCAAGGTATAGCAGCTCTGTGATGCATGACTGGATTTGGGTCAAGTACTTCTGTGATCGGTGTGGTGATTTTAATGGAGTGAAAAGGTACATTATTTGATGCTGTGATGTAAACCCGTGCAGGGTATCAGCCTGACTGCTTCTGAATCAGAAGTTGCGGGTTCCAGCCCTCCACCAGGGACCTGAGTACATAACCTAACCACTGCTGTCTAATATTGAGAGAGTATTATACTGTCAGATGATCTGTTTGCCCATTGAGACAGTAAACACAGCCCTTTCAGGAGCATGCAGGATATCCACTATTTTAAAGAAGTACATGTAAGTTCTTCCTATTGCATAGTGAAAATCTATTTCCTTTTGCCAAATTATTTTGAAAGATCGTCTGGACTTGATCACATTGTGAGGGATTATGTTGTGAACAAATACCCTGCAGCAAGTGCATGTGGAACCAATCTGAAAACAATGCAGAACCAGCCCAGCCTCCTGTTCACATCTCTGGTACTTTGGAAGTGGTGGTGGGAGGTAAGATTTGAATGCCAACAGATTAGAATGAAAATCTGTAGAGATAGTTACTCCTTGTGCCAAAAATACTAAGGGCGTGTTGGAGACTAATACATACAGAATCAGGTTTAATATCACCGACATATGTCGTGAAATTTAACCATTTAAAATATAACCATATAACAATTACAGCACGGAAACGGGCCATCTCGGCCCTTCTAGTCCGTGCCAAACGCTTAATCTCACCTAGTCCCACTGACCTGCACTCAGCCCATAACCCTCCATTCCTTTCCTGTCCATATACCTATCCAATTTTTTTTAATGACAATATCAAACCTACCTGTACCACTTCTACTGGAAGCTTGTTCCACACAGCTACCACTCTCTGAGTAAAGGTTCCACCTCGTGTTACCCCTAAACTTTTGCCCCCAACTCTCAACTTGTGTCCTCTTGTTTGAATCTCGTTAACTTGTTAAATTCGTTAACTTTACGGTAGCAGTAGAATAATAAATGTATAAAAAAACTGTTACATTAAGTGTATATATGTATGTATATATAATATATATCTATTAAACAGATATATCTATTATATGTATTAAATATCTATTAAATAACTAGTGCAAAATAACAAAAAAAAATGTAGTGAGGTAGTGTTCATGGGTTCAATGTCCGTTTTGAAATCGGATAGCAGAGGGAAAGAAGAGGTTCCTGAATCACTGAGTGTGCCTTCAGGCTTCTGTACCTACCTTCGTGACAGTGACAATGTGAAGAGGGCATGTGTTGGATGGTGGGTCCTTAATGATGGACTTTGCCTTCCTAAGGCACCACTCGTTGAAGATGTCTTGGATACTATGGACTCCGGTACCCATGATAGTGCTCACTAATTTCACAAGTTTCTACCAGTTATTTTGATTCTCTGCGGTAGCTCCCCCCCCCCCCCCGCCCCCCCCCACCAATACCAGACAGTGATGCACCCAGTCAGAATGTTCTCCGAAGTACATTTGTGCAAGTTCTTGAGTATTTTAGTTGACAAACCTAATCTCTTCAAACTCTTAATGAGATATTGTTGCTGTCTTGCCTTCTTTATAACTGCATCAATATGTTGCATCCAGGTTGGGTCCTCAGAGATACTGACACCCAGGTACTTGAAATTGCTCAGTCTCATCTATCCTGAAGTCCACAATCAGTTGTTTGGTCTTGCTGCCGTTGAATGCAAGGTTGTTGCTGCGACACCACTCAACTAACTGGTATATCTCACTCCTGTACACCCTTATTAATTGCCAGCAAGGTGGAGATGTTATTATTAATCCACACAGATTGTGTTCTTCTGGTTAGGAAGTCAAAGATCTAATTGCAGAGGGAAGTACAGAGGCTAGGTTCTGTAGCTTTTCAATCAGGACTGTAGGAATGAGTGTTAAATGTTGAGATACAGTCAATAAACAATATCTTGCCGTAGGTATTTGCATTGTCCAGCTGTACCCTGGATTGAATGAAGGAACTGTTACAGATCACAACTCTGTGCAGATGACTTTGTTTGCCAGCATAATTCTATATATTTGTTTCTTCTGTTATCCCTGGCATACTCATAATTTCATTTAGTCTTGTTTTGTCTTTTTTTCCTCAGAAATGGGTGATCGAAAGTTTTATAAGTATAACAGAGAGAAAACCCTTGTGTGGCTAAAAAAGAAGGTGATATATTAAATTACATTTTATTTTCTATAAAAGGTGTAGACTTCCAGGAGGACTATGCCTCATTCATCCTGTGTTAAAGCTTTAATCCATGCCAAGAACTTTAGAGGTGATATAACCAGCAGTGAGGAATGAAGCTATTTGTTAGCACTTGCAGAAGTCACAAGGAACTCTGTAAGTCACTGACTTTAGCAATTCATTTGTTTGAATTCTGTTTTAATATCCAATTGAGCTCTCAACCACTGTCCCCCACCTCCTTTACCTTGTGGTTGATCACAACTGTAAAAGTAATGGACAGGATTGTTTCTTGTTCTCCTTAGCTTGCATCAAAGAATAGCTTTAAGTGAATGAACTGAGGAATTAATTTGGTTTTGTTACGCTTGTGTTGGACTGGGTCTGCTCTGACTCGTTTCCATGAACACATTTGACAGAGAGCAAATCATTTTGACAGTATGTGCGTGAAGTATTTCTGTGACATGATTTTAATTAACCAACTATCAGCTGCATAGTAGCATCCTTGTCCCAATCAGAACATTTGGGCTCAAGTCTTAATCTAGTGACTTGAGTATATAATCTTGAATCCACATTAGGAAACACTGCACTGTTGGAGGTGAAGGTCTTGCCATTCTTTTTGAGTGATTGTAAAAGATCCCATGCCTATGCTCTGAACAAGAGCCAGATAGTTTGCCTGGGTGCCAGTACTGTCTGACCATCTAACTCTTTCTGGACTCCTCTGAATAAACTTAAGAACCGAGACGATTTTACAATTTTTAGTGTGTCTGGTGAAGTTCCAAAGCATTTGACAGCTAATGAAGAACTGTTGAGTAGATACCATGGTAGTGTAGAAAGCATGGCTATCAGTTTGCAGATAATGTTGTATAAATAGATATGTAAAAATAATCAAGTAATCAGTTTTGGTTATTTGATTGAGAAATTAAATATTAGCCAGGATTTTTGGGGTAATTACTGACGACCCCCCCCCCCCCCATTTTTAAATGTAATGTTTTGGGTATTTTACATCCAGCTAAAATGTCTGACAAAACCTCAGTTTGCTGCTGCATTTCCTTAGTTCTGTGTCAGCCCACATTTTGTGCTTGCAAATCAAAGAGCTGTAGGTGCTGAAAACCTAAAATAAAAACAGGATAGGCTAAGAGTGTTCAACAGGTTGGGCAGCATCTGTGGAGAGAAACAGTAATATTTCAGGTCAGTGTCCCTTTTAGTGCTTGCGTTTCTGGGGTAGGACCTGAACTTCAGCTTTCTGACTTGGTGGTGAGTGAGCTGTGCTACAGGTGACTGTGTCGTCGTTTCTACATTTTAGTACATCATCCATGGTCTCATTGCCATTGGTTTGGATTTTCTTACCGTTGGATCCAAGTCCTTGTTCTGAAGTGACTGTGGTAGCTAGTGTACAATATTAAGACAAGTCATTGCAAAGACAGCTTCAGTCCTCATTTTTGATTTAGTCTACTCCATTTGAGAACTGCCTTAAAAAGTGTTGATTCACTCAATTGATAATTTTTTTAAATAATTCATTGGTTTTAAAGCACTTAGTGAAAAGCTGTAATTGTTTGAATCATTGGGAATGGAGAGCTTGATTAAGCATTTACAATCTCTTGGATTTTGTACTAAATAGCATAATGCTTTGTGGATCAACATTTTTTTTTATTCATTGGCTGTGTTTCTTGCTTTAAATAGGTTGAACAGACTGTTAAAGCACTGAAGAGCACTGGTGTCTCTGTTGGTGGAGGTGTTCAGTCCAGCATGTTGATAAGAAGTAAACAAGTCACAGAAGCAACAGAAGGTTGGTTCACATTTCCATAATCTGTTTAGGCATTTATTTTGCAGGTTATTTTCATGGGGTGGAATGAGGTATGAAAAAGTACTTGGGCATATTTGGAATCTGAGTAAATATCTTACTGCTAAGTAAATAAATGAGCACGTGATCTTGCTATTTGTATTTTTGTGAATGTTAGTCTTTTGCATTTGATCAGATTACTGGTAGAGTACTGATGTTCTTTGATTGTTGTAATTCCTTGGATTTGCTCTTTGGTTATCTGTTAAAATGATGCAAGACTTGGCCATGGCAATGTCAACATTATATATAGAGAGGAGCTGAAATGTGGACAGCTCAATCGATTGACCTAATTTTTTTCCAAGAATGATGGGCTTCAGTAGAGTAAAGGACCAGCGGCATCCAATCACATTCTATATGGAGAATGGAACGGGTCTGGATGGAGATCAGTGATGTTCTTCTGGAAGCAAAGTTGCCCCTCCAGTTGCTCAGTGAAATGTTAGCTGCTGCACTGTGCTGTCTGATAAAGATGTGCTAGAACTCCAGACTTTGGCAAAAGACTCTACATGATGGTGGATATGCTTCAGCCACATTCATTTAGGTTTTCTACTAACCTAAACGGATAAGGCTATAAAATGCAAGTGTCAGCTAGACTAAAGTTCAATTTATCATGGAAACCATTCAGCTTAGTCTGGTAGAGCCATCCTATCAATCCATCCCATTGCCCGACTTATTTTCCGGTAACCTATTCATGTCCATTAGACATTGGCTGACTATACAGGTTTCCCCTGCCATCCGAAGGTAGAGAGTTTCTATTAAACAGTTCATTAGCCAGAATGTCGTAAAGTGAAGAAGCAATTGCCATTTATTTATATGGAAAAAATTTGTGAGCCTTCACAACCCAAAAAATAACCTACCAAATAACACATAAAACCTAAAATAACAGTAACATATAGTAAAAGCAGGAATGATACAATAAATACACAGCCTAAATAATGTAGAAATACTTTTCTGCAATCATTGCAGCACTGTCCACCATAGAGAAAATCTCACGCAAGCGTTCTCGGCAGAAACACGCGGTGCAAGCGCTCTTGGCAGAAACATTCTCTCCAGTAACCATTAAGCTATGAAGCTGCTAAATCATTCCAAATAACATATCGTAGCAAATAACATATAAAAATACACAGCCTATATAAAGTAAAAATAATGTATGTACAGTGTAGTATCCCTTACCGGAATCGGGAGGACAGCGAGCACACTGATGATGGTGTGTTAGGCTGAGTTGTCGGAGGTTGGGGTGGTGAGACATTGGGGTGTCATCTCATCGTCGTCTGTTTCCATCATGGCAGGCAGGTCATCTTCTATGACTGCCTGCCTCGATGTCGAAGGTTGAGGTTCGTCGTCTGCTGTGGCTGATGTGGAAGGCTTGAAAAACAACAGTATGCTTGACTGTTTAGCCTCGTGCATTTTTCTATCATACAGTTCTTTGTAATCACTCAAACCATCCTGCAAATATGCCCTAAACCTACGTACCCTTTCAAAATTAAAGTCGTACTTTTCTGCAGTCATTGCAGCGTTGTCAATCATAGCGAAGATCTCACACAGTTGCTTCACGTTCAGTTCCTGGAGGACTTCACTTTCGGTCTGTTTGCTGCTGCGTTTGGTTTCGATTGTTATCCTTTCCTCTTCCAATTGCATCAGCTCTTCATCTATCAGTTCTTGGTCATGGGATGCCAAAACCTCTTCAACATCATCTTCATCAACTTCCACAAGCCAAACTCACTTTGTCCTTGCTTCGTTCACCATGATTGAAACGCTTAATTATGGCTAGTTTTATGCTAAGTGTAACACCCTTACGAGCTCTTTTTTCCAATACCTTAGAACTCATCTTGCTAATGGATGCACAATATAAATTGACATAAACCACAGATGCTCACAGGCATGTGTTTAAGAAATACCGGCTAAAATGCAGTTCCAGGGGAGGAGCTTGACTGCTTGGGGCACGCTGCCTTTTTTCGTAAAAGCGAAAACACCTTCTGTTAGCAAAAACAGGTAACTAATGTAGGTCTTTCATAATAGCAAGGTGTCGTAAAGCGAACGTTGAAAAAAATGGACACCTGTAATGACCACTATTTTAATTGTTAGAAATAAAAAGAGGACTAGGTGAAATTAAGAAGTGGCAGCAACATTTGACAAGGACTTTGAGTTGATGGTTACTAAAGTGAAGAATATGGTTTAGATTGGCATAAAACCATAAGATATAAGAGCGGAATTATGCCATTTGGCGTATCAAGTCTGCACTGCCATTTAATCAAGTCTGATCAACCTTCCAATGACCTGGCCTCGATAGCCGCCAGTGCAATGAATTTCACAGATTCCCTACCCTCTGGCTAAAGAAATTCCCCTCATTTCCATTTTACATGTATGTTCCTTTATTTTGAAGTGGTACCTTCTGATCCTAGGCTTTCCTCACTATTGGAAACATCCCTCCACATCCATTCTATCTAGGCCTTTCAACGTTCAATTGGTTTCAATGAGATTCCCCTCTCATTCTTCTAAATTCCAGTGAGTACAGGCCCAGAATCATCATTCATTGGAGATGGGTTGCTCCCTAAGGGCGGCCTCAAGAAAATGCCATTGACTGACATATCAGACTGGGAATGGGAATTGGAATTAAAATGTTTGGCCAGCGGTAATTTCTGTTTTTGCGGATGGAGTGGAGGTGCTTGACAAAACAGACCCCCAATTTATGATGAGTCTTACCAATGTTGAGGGGATCACATTGGGAGCACTCGAGTTTTATGATATTTAGTTACATTGGTTTAGTTGAAGAAAGCTACCGAGCCTGATAAGATTCTGGACTCGAGATGCTGAGGTATCAGTAGCACTAGAGAAGTCAAAATTCAGGCCTTATTAGATGTAGTATACAACCAAATTAGTGATTTTAGTATATTGTATATGTCAGTTTTAAAGAATAAATTAGATGGGAGAATAGGAAACAAAGTACACTGCAGATGCTGTTGTCAAATCAATGTGTACAAACAAGCTGGATGAACTCAGCAGGTTGGGCAGCATCCGTTGAAATGAGCAGTCAACATTTTGGGCCGAGACCCTTCGTCAGGAGCCCAGCTTGTTTGTACGTGTTGATAGGAGAATAGCCTGGAGGGTAAAAGTGATGAGAATATTTGCTCATACACAGGGTAAACGGAGACTGCCTAACAGCTGTTCACAAGTTTTAACTGTTGGGTAGTTCATTAACTGTTCAATACTTATGATATCAAGCTGCTTAAAGGCTCAATATAAATCAAATTTCATTTCTTCAAACAGGTGCAAATAAAATAAGAACACAAAAATAGCTGATTCTGATCCATTTTTGCATTTTGAATGCATTTTTCATATGTCAAACATAATAATTTATTATGTAAAATAATTTCTATGCTTAAGCCAGTCCAGAGCTTGATGTCTATTTATGGACACATGTGAAACAAAACTAAAATGTTTACTTAGGTGGATCAGCTTAGCCTGAGTATTTGGGAATCAGATCGTGGAGAATTACTGTATTTTGTACTGAGACTTTGATTCTAATGTTTTCTTTGGTGCTCAGATCTTCTGGCGAATGGAGAGTCATTCTACTCTTTAGGTCAATGTCAACTGGCTGCCATTCCTCATTTATTCTCACTTTGTGGCTTCCCAGCAAGCTGATAGTTGTTGCCCATTCCTAAATGTCCTTGAATCATTTGTGATTACAGTGATGTCACATGAGCCATGACAATGCAGACTGAGGCCCACCAGACAGCACCATCTTCTGAATCTTCCTCACTGCAGAACTGCACCTCCCATCCAGCAGACCTTCAGCTCAAGTGGAACTCATCCACAGGCCAACTGGAAAACAGTTCAATCTCCATTGCTTCTGGAACCTCAGTCACTGAGCTGCAGGGCTACACAGACCCTATATGCGCCTACTCAGAAGCTAAGCTCTTAAGTCATCATTTGCTGAAGCATACTCGAGTCTGGATCTAGCAATGATCTGCTTTTCTTCCTGATTCGCATTAAATCAAGACATTAATAAATCTGATTATTGAGTAGCCTTAGCAAAACTCAACCTATGTGTTAGTGAGCAAGTTGTTGGTTGTGTATGTGCCTTTTAATAGCATGTCATTCCCCATCTTTTTCAGTCCTGAAGAAAGGTCTCAGCTCGAAACATTGACTGTTTGTTTATTTCTGTAGATGCTGCCTGACCTGTTGAGTTCCTCCAGCATTTTTTGTGTGTTGCTTTAGATTTCCAACATCGTAAAATTTCTTGTGTTTACACTTTCCATCATCTTTCTGATAATAGAAAGTTCATCCACAATTAGTTAATTTGGGGACCTACCATTTTTGATGTGCCTTGCCTGAATAATTTTCCACTGTCAGTAGATGCAAGTGGTGTAGCTGGAGCTACCTTGGTAAAGTTTATCTCAGCATTAGGGGTTGAAAGAAGAATTGTTCTTCCCTTCAACCTTTATTTCAGCCCATTGAGGATTATTATTATACCACATCAATATAGTGTAAAGTGGGGGGCAGGAGTTGTGGGGAGAAAAGTTCTGATGCATTCATAAGGGTAAGTAGTATAGTGTGGTGTAGAATCCAAGCCCAACACCACTGGGAAAATTATCATGTTATTGGGTTATTTGACATTATTAACCAGAAAGATGAACCTTTTGGAGTGCAGCTTGAAAATTCACTTTCAGACCCTGATGGTGAAGGGTGAAGTAAAAAAAAACCGTGAGAAAATGTTAAAATATATTTTAACATAATTCTCAGGCTTATTTTTAACTCATTGCTATAGATACCAAACCAGTCCTGGGCTCTTAAAATCCTGATTTCTACGTTCCTGTCATTGATGCCAAGACAACTGGATAACTTTAGAGTCTTCTAGCTATTTTTTTTTGTCTAATTGAAATTTGTGTGGCAAGATCTGCTTTCAAGCAAAGGCATGAATCCACTTACTATCTCAGCATCATGATAATTAGTTACTCTGCAACTTGTTGTCAATGTACCCCAACCTCTTTATTTTACTATAATCCTCAGTAGATCCTCTGAGAATACTGGCTTGCTCAAATGTATCTGCGAAAATTAAGAAAACACTTGAATCTTTGTAGATGGACCCAATATTCAGAGAATGATTTAAAAAAAATGAGATGTCAAATCCTTCCCAGCATTCACTATATGTTATTCTTACAGTAATATTGGTCTTTTTAGTATGAGCAACTATTTTATTTTATTTGGAGATTGCAGAACATCATATTCAAATCTTTGACGTTAAAACATTGCATAGCCATAATGGAAATCTTCTATGTTTGTATTCGAACTTAGAAGATGTTGGAAAAAAATTACTGATCTTGTCTATGAATGTAATTCATCATCCTAGATCTATTGCTGTAGGTGAATCTCAAAATACCAGGACAATGTAGCTGACATGCCACTTTAAGCTGTTTTGTTACCGGCAGAGAGGTGTGTTCAGCTCTTTAATCTCTAGGAAATACTAGAACCTTCTGTTTTTTGGAAAGCTGAAGTAAATGATGAAACAGAGCCACTAGATACTGCGTCAGAGAAATGAGGAATTAAGTGAGGAAATGCTGTCACTTTAGGAAATATATCCATCTGCAAAGATTAGAGTTGATGCCAACTGTCAGTACAGATAGCGGTTTGTAATTCATGGTTACTTTCCATTACAGATGCCGTCTGTGCATTGCTATCTTCATTGTCCAAGTGAGGACAGGAGGGAGGAACGGTTCTTGTTTTTGTTGTTGTTGTTTGTTATGTTCTGTGTTATTCTGCCCAGCATAGTAGGAACACTATATTGGTGCCAGAATGTGTGGTGACACTTGGGGCTGCTCCCAGCACATCCTTGGGTATGCTGATTCTTAATGCAAGCGATGTGTTTCACTGTATGCTTCGATGTACATGTGACAAACTTGAATCTTTGATCCACAAGTTCCATGTGATAATTGGAGCCATTACCCAGATGACTTGAAGAGGTCAATTAGTTGTGTTGAAATCAGAAATTTCTTGCTGCCAGGTATAAAGTGTGAATAAGCTTGCCAGTAGCAGATGTTTCTTCGTTGAAAACAATGCACAGGTGAAAGTACTAAAAATGTTTTAAAAAAGAAATGTATACTGCTCTTCAAGGAAGTAAACGTACTTGAACAAAACAGGCACTTAGAAATTCCCATTCTCTCTCTCTTCCCCCCCCCCCACCCCCCATTTTACGAACAGATGCTTACAAAGGTTTTTACTCGTGAGGGAGTGGGTTGCATTCCATGAAAATCATTTTGAGGTAAAGATGTAAATGTATCTAGTCGTGTATTCCACATGATTGGTTTTTATGTGGGAAATGCTGCTTTATGACTGTCAGATTAGCAAGCACCTGTCAGATTACATGGATTCTGTGGTAAAGTAAGGTCAAAGATATTGAGCAAACTTATTTACTACCAGGTGCTAGCCAATTCTCAAACTCTGCAGCTTTCCATGTGGACCTGAAGACTTGGACAATATTTTTAGAAATTATATGAGTTTTCAGCTTCATTTGACAATAGGAAGACTGTGCTGAAGAGTACTGGAAGAGGGTCTTCATGGAACAATTTAGCCTTCCAGAGACTGCTGGTGGAGTATCCTGGAGAAGTTCTGCTGAGGCACTTGAAATTTAGCTCCCCACTACTGAATCAAATGGTTTACTCATTACAAGCAACTTCATTATTTCATATCTCCCCTCATCCCAAAAAGTGATGTTCATGCTGAGAGGTCAAGTGGTGATACTGATATTCTGTACTGAATGAGCTTCCTGGCTGGCCCTGAAGAAGGTTTTCGGCCTGAAATGTTGACTACATACTCTTGTCAGTAGATGCTGCCTGACCTGCCGAGTTCCTCCAGCATTTTGTTTGTGTTGCTTTGGATTTTCAGGCATCTGACAATTTTCTCACTTTTGTGGTGGAGTGTCCATTTGTACTAGACCACTGGTTTAGCTGTGTTGCAGAAAAGTTTGATGGCATCAAGTGAAACTCTGCTGAGATACTTGAAATTTAGCACCCCACTGCTGAATCAAATGATTTGCTGCATTAAAAACAACTTTGGTTATTTCAGTAACTCACCTCATCCCAAAACAAGATGTTCATGCTGAGAGGTCAAGTAGTGTCGTTGGAATTCTGTGCTGAATGAATGTTCCTTGAGCTTCCAAGCTGGTATTTCACGACTAGTTTAATATATGAAACTTTTTTAATATATAGAAATGAGCCAAGTTCATGTGAAGAATTTGCTGACATAAAAATTGACAGTGATCTGTGTATGAAGGTTAAAATTTGTTCATCAAATCCTTTTATAGAACAAAAGGAGCCCCATAGTGCTTGTGATGAGACTTCCAGAATGTATGCTATATTGTGTTTACTTACTTCGCAGTATAGTTTCCCACAGTATACTTGATTTATTTTTTCTTTTTATTTCTTTTTTGTCCTGATCTGTCTGAAAGCTAACATGTTCCCACTTAGTCTAGAACTTAATGACAATGTGCTAAAACTTGTTATTCATTAAAACTCTTAGCTTCCAATTTCACAGTAGTGCTACTAGTGTTCCTTGAACCTCAAAAACTCTAAAGCTCTTCTCAGTGGAAAACAAAATCTGAGACCTTCAAACAAGAGGGTAGTACAAGAAGGACGTCAGATCTGCTGTGTACTCTGCTTTATGGAAACATAACTCACATCCACAATTTCAGGCACAATCCTGCAGTCCAATGGCTTTGCCATTCTCTGCAAAGACAGGACAGCTTGCCTTTATTACTTTATGTCTTGACCATAGTAATGCTCTGCTGGTGTATCTCTACATAAATTTGAGGAACCATGGATAAACCAGGAGATTCATATTCTGTTGAGGGCTAGGTTTGTGCCATTCAAGACTGAAGGCTATTTTAAGAATGAGAAAACAACACCAATTGAAGTTAGAGATGGAATCTGATGCACTTCAGCTCTTGCAGGGTGTGCGGGCTATTACTTCCTACGAAGCAAAACCTAACATGAATGGCTGTTGGTGTTTCACTGCCAGATAAGCTCAACGTCTTTTATGCCCGCTTGGAAAGGGAGAATGAAACTACACCTCTGCAAATCCCTGCTGCATCTGGTGACCCTATGGTCTGTGTCTTGAAGGCCAACATCTTTGAAGAGGGTAGAGCCTTACAAGTTATAAGGCCTTGATGATGTACTTGGTAGGGCACTGAAAATATGTGTCAACCAACTGGCAGGAATGTTAAAGGACATTCAATCTCTCACTGCTGCAGTCAGAGGTTCCCACCTGCTTCAAAAGGGTGACAATCATTACCAGTGCCCAAGAAAATCAGGGTGAGCTTCCTCAATGACTATCGCCCAGTTACACTCACATCCTTTGAGATGCTGGTCATGGGCTGAATCAGCTCCTACCTAAGTAAGAACCTGAACCCAATGCAGTTTGCCTGTTCCCACTATAGATCTACAATGGATTCAATCTCCCTGGCTCGCCACTCTCCTTGGATCACCTGGACAATAGCAACAGCTACATCAGGCTGCTCTTTATTGACTACAACTCAGTGTTCAACACAATGATACCCTCAGTCCTATCAACCAGCTCCTGGTGGTCTGTACCTTCCTCCGCAGCTAGATGCTTGACTTCCTCACTGGGAGACTACAGTCTGTGTGAATTGGAAATATCATCTCCTGACAATCACCACTGTCACACATCAAAAATGAGTGCTTAGCTCACTGCTGTACTTTCTCCACACCCAGACAGTTTGACTAGGCACATCTCAAACACTATCTATAAATTTGCTGATGACACAACTATTATTGGCAGAATATCAAATGGTGACAGAGGAATACAGTGTGAAATAAAAATATTTGGTTGAGTGGTGTCTCAACAACAGCCTTGTACTCAATGCCAGTAAGACCAAGGAATTGATTGTGGACTTCAGGAAGGGGAAGTCGAGGGAACATAAATCCAGTCCTCCTCAAGGATCAACAATGGAAAGGGTGAACAGTATCCTGTTTCTGGCCGTCAACATTTCTGATGATCTATCCTAAGCCCAAACTATTGAAGGCATGACAGCAGCTATATTTCATTAGGAGTTTGAAGAGACTTGGTATGGAGATAATTGAAACTGGTTGCATCACCATTTGGTATGGAGGGGCCACTGCACAGGATCAGACAAAGCTGTAGGAAGTTGTAAACTCAGCCAGCTCCATCATGGGCACTGGCCTCCCCAGCATTGAGAACACCTTTGAAAGGCAATGCCTGAAAAAGGCGGCACCCTCATCCAGGACATGCCCTCTTCTTGTTGCTACCATCAAGGAGAAGGTACAGGAGCCTGAAGACACACACTCAATGTTTCAGTAACAGCTTCTTCCCCTTCACTATCATTTTTCTGAATAGGCAATGAACCCATGTGTACCATCACATTTTTTTTCTTGATCTCTTTTTGCAGTACTTAACTATTTTTCATATTTATGCTTATTGTAATTTGTTTTTTTTATTATGTATTGCAATGCACTGCTGCTGCAAAACAACAAAAATTTCACGACATATGACAGTGATATTAAACCTGATTCTAATGCTGGCGCATCCTACATATGTGATTTTCCATGGAATGTTCTGGGGTTTCCCTACACCTAGTCTATATTATGAACCTTGTGTACTTAGATTTGCTTACATTTTTCTTTTAGCTTTGAGGCTGTTAGACCAGGAGATCATGAGATGTATTTTTCTGAGCAAGCCTTGGAAATTGGTCATTAAGTGGGAATACGGAACACTACATAAATTGCTAGCAAAAAGCCAAATGTTTTCACTAATTTAGCACTAACTAATCAATAAACCAAGTAACTTATTCTCAGTATGCATTTAAGTATCATATTTTGATTTTTCTATGTGAATATTGGATTTTTTCCCCTCAGAGGACTACATACGATACGCTCATGGTTTGCTGTCAGATTATATTTCCAGTGGTCTAAATACGGAGCTCTTCAAGTTCTTGAAGTGAGTATCTGATTGATTACAGAAATGTTACTCATAAATTATTTGTGAAGTTAATCATTCCTGCCAAAGGGTTTCAGCCTGACTGTACTTTTTTTTTCCATAGACTCTGACTAACCTGCTGAGTTCCTCCTGCATTTTGTGAAGTTCTGTCATTTTACAAAGTAGAGCTTCGGTTCCTTTAGTGTACTCTCCCATTCATTTACTCCTCTGATAGTGACAGATGGCTGTTGATAGAGCCTGCACTTGTGTATTTAAGATAACTAACCAGTGTGAGAACTTCAGTGTGTTACCAATTTTTTTGCCTATAGGATATAAAGTTAATAAAATTTACCAAAGTGATACACAGAAAGCACAGTGGTCAGTTGTCAAATCTTGCAAAGACCAGTGTTGAGAAACTGGAGTAGTCTGTGAGGGTGCAGGTCCTGAGGAAATTACAGTGACAGAGAGTGTTCCCAGGGATGGTATTGAAAACAAGATGCTGTTCATAAAATTGGTGGAGAGTCTAGGTCAGTGTGCAAGCAGCAATGTTTTGAACTCCTCAAATTTATCTAGAGCATTACAGTAGTCAAATCATAGAATAATAAAGATAAACATAAAACTCAAACACAGATATTTCTCTGACTACAAATGGAAGAACAGGAATGAAACCAGATGTGTGTTGATTCACCAGCTAGGTAATGGAGAGGGTTTGGAGGTGGATGGTGTAGTTAATCAAAGGTTTGTAGGTAGGTTAAGAAAGAATTGTTTACCATGATCACATTGATGACAGTTAGTAGTGTGATTTTTTTTTTTGTAATTTTTTTTTTATTGAAGTTCATCATCAAACAAACATTTCCATAAGATGTATTTCAGACATTGTACATATATATCATATATGTCACAAATTTCCACATAGTATTTATCTGAGGTATACACTTATAGAAAAGAGTGGAAAGAAAAAACAAGCAAAAGAAAAAACTATGTGCAAGTAGTCAAGAATGGTTGAAAAGAGATAAATATTTAATGAATATACTGTTGGTGGCTGGTAAAATGACTCTTACTAGGAAATGGTTATCACAGGAGAGCCCAACTTGTATGGATGGAATGCATGGATGGAAATTACAATGGACATTTACAAAATGGAGAAGATAACAGCATCTGTTAATCATAAGCTGGAACAATTTGATTCATACTGGGGAAAAATGCTTTAACTACATAATGTCTCATATTATGTAGTTTTATTCTCACAAATCAATGTTGTGTGGTTTCTTTTTAAATATAGTCTTGATAGGAATTTGAGTAGATTATAACATCTAAGTCTAGGTTAGATGGGAGTGAATTTGAGCAAAGGGATAATGTAGAGAAATTAGCAACCAATGTGAAAATGCACTTTCAAAAATAGCAATTTACAGTATTCTGAATGATATGAAATATTCCTTCAGAATGCGATAAATTACAATGATATAAAATGTAATGCTAATGCTTTGAGATGTTGAAAATCTGAAAAGTCCTATAGAATAGTTTTGGCTTTCTCAAATTGCCAGTTCCAAACTTGTATTTTCATGGCTGTCCTAACCTGCCATTCATGTCAGAATTTAAATTGCCATTTTGGGACATTAAAACTTGTTCAGAAGATTTGATTGGACTCTGAGCAATGCAAGCATGATGTTTATTGCATTCTTCCCACCTTCCTTCAGGCCAGAAATCTGAACCTGCTGATATTCAACATTTCTCATCTGCAGACCTCTGGAGGAACTACACTCCATTTGCCCTTCCCATCCTCTAGTGAAAGGGATATTCATAACAATTTGATTATGTTTTCAGTTATGTTATATTATATTATTATATTAATTATATTAATGTATAATATTATATATTATTCTTCAACCACTAGTGTAATTCTACCCACTGCTCCATTATATCGTATTAGTTGAGAGTTAGCATTAGTCCTGCAACAGTCAGATGAAAGACCTGAACATGTCATAAATGGAGTTTAAAACTAGTAAGGATTGATTCATTAAATGGATGCCTTGAGTACTTATGTCCTGTTGGAGTATGTTAAACTGGCAATAAGTAGGATTGGGGCCATTCCTGACACTTGCTACCACACTGGAGAAAAACCAAATTGATTGGATTTTCCTGAATGCAGTAGGATGCTTTATGTAAACCAATAATCTCTTTTGTACAGTAATTTGAACAAGAATTGAAATCTTCACCTTAGTCAGCCATGGAAATAAGAATGTTTCTAAGGTCAACCATAGCCCAGATATAATCTGTGCATCAGAAAGGCAGATTCAAGCCCCACTGCAGACTGAACCGAAGATGACACTCCACTGTAGTACTAGAAGAGGTCTTGCTCTACTTGTAGTACTAGAAGAAGTCTACTGTGATGAAGTACTTTAAGAGTTTAGTTACAGCTAGAATCAACTCCTGCCTGAGGAAGGACCTGGACCTGTTGCAATTTGCCTATTGCTACAATAGCTGTACAGCGGATGCAGTCTCACTGGCTCTCCACTCGGCTTCAGTCACCTGGGCAATAGTAATACCTACGTCAGGCTGCTGCTTATTGACTACAGCTCAGCGTTCAATACCATCATGCCTTCAGTTCTAATCAACAAGCTCTAAAGACTCCCTCTGCAACTGGATCCTTGACTGGATCCTTGACTTCCTCAACCAGGAGATCAGTCCGTGTGGATCAGAGTAATACCTCCTCTTCGCTGATAATCAGCACTGGTGCACCTCAAGAATGCATGCATTTCCCACTTATCTACCCCCTCGGCTGTGTGGCTAAACACAGCTCAAACACTATCCATAAGTTTACTGATGACACAACTGTTGTTGGCAGAATTTCAGATGGTGATGAGGAAGCGTACAGGAGCAAAGTAGATTAGCTGGTTGAGTGGTGCCGTAGTAACAACCTTGCACTCAACATTAGTAAGACTTGGGAATTAATTGTGGACTTCAGGGAAGGGAAGTTGAGGGCACAGAACCCAGTCCTCATTGAGAATCGGGAGTGGAAAAGGTGAGCAGTTTCAAGTTCCTAGCTGTCAACATCTCTGAGGACCTACCCTGGGCCCAACATATTGATGCAATTACAAATTAGGCACAACAGTGGCTATATTTCATTCGGAATTTGAAGTCCCCAACGACAATCATAAATTTCTATAGATGTACTGTGAAACGCATTCTAACTAGTTGCATCACTGTCTGGTATGGAAGGGCTACTGCACTGGATTGGAAAATGCTACAAAAAGTTCTAATCCCTGTCCACTTTGTCATGGGCACTAGCCTCCCCAGCATCCGGGACACCTTCATTGCTGTCATCAAGGTGGTACAGGAGCCTGAAGACACACAATCAGGAAGTTTCTCCCCCTCTGCTGTTAGACTTCTGAATAGAAAATGAAACCAAGAACACCACCTCAGTATGTTCTTCTCTCTTTTTGCATTACTTATTTAAGTAAAATAACAAATTTCATGAAATATGGCACTGTGCGAGAGTCTTGGACACATAAATAGCTAGGTTGCCTCCGACTTTGCATAATACTGTACTCGTCAATGTGGAGCGGTGAGCGAGTTGGTAAATCTGGCAGGAGCAAAGGATGTTGGGAATGGCGATGGTGGAGAGCTGCAAGAGGTGAGTGGGACAGGTGGTGATGAAGGGGTGCCGGGGCACGGGGGGGTGGGGGGTAGAAGTGCTGGGGGTTCAGTCACACTCAGCCTGAAGACACCAGGAAAGGTTATCTGATTCCAAACAATTGGTTTATTGATCATTACAGAAAGTCTCTCTGGTGCTTCCCACTCCCTCCCCTCTCCCTGCCTCCTTCCCACTCTCAGCCTCCATTGGAGACCCATATCAGAATTGGGTTTATCATCACTCACAGTGCAATACATAAAATTACTATAATACTGTGCAAAAGCCCTGAGCACCCTAGCTGTATATATGTGCCTAAGGCTTTTACACAATACTGCATGCCTGTTATACTAAACCTAATTCTGATTTAATAATAGTATTGTATCCTAAAACCTACCTGATTGGAATTATTTGTATTTCTGTTAGGTTGCCAGCTATTTCAACCAACGCAACAGTAAATGAACCACCGTCTAAGGTTTGTTTCTGCATTGATCATTTTGTTTTGTGCTATTATAGATGCCTAGTAAAAGTTTTGGTAGGAAATATTTAACTGATTAATTTTAATGAAAAATTTATAATTAGTTTGAATGGAGTGAACATTTGTTTCTATAAAGATGAACATTCCAATCTGCTTATCCTTTGTGGCAAAGAGATTTATAGTTAAGAATGCAGGTACTCACGTTCAAGTAAATCAGAGATTCTAATCAGAATAATTGTAAGTGCTTCATATTTTCATTAAGAATTAATTCCCACTCCAAGATTTTGGTATTTAATTTCAGCTCTGCCTATAGTGCAGTATTGCAGTAGTGAGGGAGTTCAGTCTTGCTGGGGTTTATTTGGAGGACCATTATTAAAAAAGTATTGCACAAGTGCAATAGTCGTCTTTTGGGTGGACCATTTTGGAAGTACCTGGGTGAGCCCCAGAATCACCATGGTATACAGACCAGAGTTCTGGTAAATGGGTGCTTGATGATTGACATAGATATGGCAGGGATCCAAAGGGCCTGTTTCTACACTGTCTGCCTCTGACTCTATAACAGGAAGCCTGTCTCTGTTGGTCTGACATCATGGCCAACTTCCCCTTGGCTAATGCCACCAAACCACAAATTTAATTTGTCTACAGCTTCCTTTTGCAATCCTTATATTTTATAAGTGTTAGATAAAATTTCCTTGTGTTCTATTATACCTACTAGTATAATTCATGCAGTTGAATTCATAAACATCTGCACATTTGTGGACATACCAAGCAAGTTACTATAGAGCTGTTGGACTGTGCTCAAACCCAAACAGACTACAGATGTCATACAAGGATGGAAATGTCCACAAGGAGAAGCTGTGGGCTTCACTAACTGGTTTTATGATTTTACCTGTACATGCTTGGGCAATAAAGAATAATTAAAGGTTGTATCACTAACATTGAAGAGAACATACCGGTCACTTTGAGTCCCAAAATAATATGTGAAGTTCCATGGTGATGGTGTTGTCGCATGTTGCCCATTCTGAGCAAAGCTGGATGGATTTAGTCCGCAGCCTATGTAGGCAGGTCTGTTGTCAGTCCACTATCAGGGCTTTGTTTTTTTTTGGTATCACTTAACGTTACTGGCTGATCAGAACAAAATGTTATTAGCACATGCTGTGCACATTATTTTCTGGCTACCACTGTGATTTCTGAGCCAGCAAAACCTCAGTTCTCCCTTTGTATCTATCTTACATTTTGAAATGAATCCAAGTTGGCTGAATAGAACCATGTTCTGTTAATGGAGCTGATTTGCTTGTGAAAATCCAATTGCAAGATCTCTTTCCCATTGTTGACTTTAAGTATACTATGAATTGTTCCTACTGTACCTACATTTTTCACAAACATTACTGGAAAACTTCACCAGAAATTCTTTATTTTAGCACTTGTAATCACACACAATAACATAAAGCCCCCCGCTTTACAAATGTTTGTTTTACGTCACTTCGCTTTTTTACAAAAGACCTACATTAGTAACCTGTTTTCATATTACAAAGAGAATTTTCGCTTTTACGAATATTTTTCCTATATAAATTAATGGTTCTTTGCTTTACGCCATTTCGGCTTAAGAGAAGTTTCATAGGAACGCTCTACCTTTGTAAGGGGGGGGGGGGGCACCTGTCCTGCAATAACTGGAAAGCATTGAGGTCACTCGAAAGATTGGGCAGCATCCACTGAAAGAAAATATTTCACTTGATGACTGTCAGAAATTTTAGATCTCTGCATTTGCTGCCCAACCTACAGATTTTCAACATTAACTTCTTTCCAATTCAGGTTTCCTCAGTACTTTGTTTTCTGATATAAATGTTGCTTTAATTATTGGGAAGGACAGGATGAAATACTAATTTTAAACTGATTATTAAGGAATGAGCGATTTCTTCAAGTGTAAAATACATATGAGAGGTGTTTGGTGGGCAAAAGTTAATTTCACAGAATGAAAAGATGGTGCTTTATGATGATCTATTACTGGCCCCGTGTGTTTTTTAAAAAAAAAAAATGCTCAGTGAAACCTTTGTGTGAAGGTGTGCGTGACATTGCATGTTTAAGTTGCCTTAAATCATCAGTTAAAATTCCTGCAATAAAGCGTACAGTCTGTCAACACTGTACATCTTTATTCAACAAAACTACCATTACAGAAAAGGAAATTGTCTGATAAACCAGTGGAGGCTGAAGAGGATTACACCAAGTTTAACTCTGATTCTAAAGAGAAAAAGGTAAGCCTTTTTACTTAACTGTGCATCTGATGCTATTGTCCAGAATCCATGTAAGGCTAGGATCTATAGAGGTTCCAAATTCGTTTCATTTAGAAAGTATTTCATGCTCTTGGTCAGACTGCACTTGGTGTACTGTGAGCAGTTTTGGGTCACTTGTCTAAAAAGGTGTGCTGGCATTGGAAAGAGTCCAGAGGAGGTACACGAGAATGATTCCAGGAGTGAAAGAGTTAACATGAGGTGTTTGGCTCTGGGCCTGTACTCGATAGAGTTTAGAAGAATGGGGAGGGTGGTGAAACCTATCAAATATTGAAAGGCCGAGACAGATTGGATGTAGAGAGGATGTTTCCTATAGTGGGGGAGTCTAGGACCAGAGGGCACAGCCTCAGGATAGATGGGCGTCTACTTAGAACACAGGTGAGAGTGAGTGAGACCTCCATCGGTCAGGGTTGACCATGGATGTTGCATCCTAGCTGTACAGATATGAAATCCTGGGCAGTATGATGCAGAGAACAAGCTGTTTCCCATGAAGTAAGCTCCTCTTCTCCATGCATCTGATGAACCCAAAGGAACGGCAGAGACTGACAGTTTGGTACCAGCAGCATCACAGGAGTTGCCGGTCAGTATATAGGACTGCCTTGGGGATTCCAGCTCTGGATTTCTCCCTCGGGGTTTACTCCCGAAGCCTTTCCCGTGAGTGGGTAGAGCCACAAGGCAGCGAAGGTTTGAGATCAGAGTTTTCCTTCTCCTAAATGAGCTGCCAGCCACGGCTGATGAGCACCATCTTCCTGAAGTGATTGGTTTTAAGGTGCAAGTAACCTGCTTTTGCCCCTTCTGTCAGTAGACATGGTTCTACCAGGCTTGGTAGCTAAGCCACACATGAAGGCCAACTCTGGACTTGGTCGTCAGAGGCTATTTGAGGCTCACGCCTTTGCGAGCATTTAATAGGTAGTGGGAGCTTGTCTCCATTACCACCCCCGGCTATAACAACTTAAGGAACCACATTTAGAACAGATGAGAATGAATATCTTTAGCCAGAGGATGGTGAATCTCTAAACTTCATTGCCACAGGTGGCTGTGAAGTCCGAGTCATTGAATATATTTATAGCAGAGGTTGATAGGTTCTTGGTTAGTCAGGGCATCAAAGGTTATGGGAAGAAGACGGGAGAATGGGTTTGAGAGGGATAATAAATCAGTCATGATGGAATGGTGGAGCCTGGTTCTGCCCCAGTGTCTTGTGGTCTAGCTCCTCAGATCTGTAATTAATCCAATTTATTTTTGAAAGCTACTGTTTAATCCATTTCATGCAGTGAATTCCAAAAACCTGTTTAATGTTACTACACCAACTTTCTCTGCATACTGCAATAATCCCATTTATTCAAAGGGCTTCAGTCAAAATGAACACCGTATTACTTGGCACTTTATCAAATGCCTTTTGGAAGTCTATATATGATAGATCGAGGGGGTGGTGGTGGTATAGATGGAGGTGGGTGTAAACTGCTTTTTCTAGAGAGTAGTAGTGGATCTGTGGAATTCTTTGCCCAGGGAAGCTGTAGAGGTTGCCTCATTAAATATATTTAAGGCACAGATTTTTGCATAGCAGGAGAATTGAGAGTTATGGGGAAAAGGTAGGCAGGTGGAACTGAATCCATGGCCAGATCAGCTGTGAACTTATTGAATGGTGGAGCAGACTCAATGGGACAGATGGCCTACTCTGTATCCTGTTTTGTATGTTTCTTATGTATTACATCAGCTGCTTTTTTTTAAAAAAAAAACTTTTTCTGTCATTTAGGTGGGCTCATTTTGCCTCAACAAATCTATTCTGGCTTTCTTCTCACAACCCTTTCTGGTTCTGGAGTTTGACTATTCACTTTTTGGGAACACCTTCAGTTTTTCAACCATGAATCTGTAGACATTTAGAAGATTTCAGCAAATTCCGACTGTAATTTTCTCCATTGTTTCCTGCAGTGGTCTAGTTTGCATCCCTTCTGGACTGTTTTGACTTTTCTACTTTTAATGCAATTGGCCTTTCTAATGTTGACTTATTCAGTTTTAGCCAAGCAAACTCTACTGCTTTTGCTGAGACTTCAGCAGGACCTTTTAAAGACTTTTTGATATTGTGTATGGTACTAGTATCATACCTCAGTCACATCTGTCTGCCTTTTGAGTAGATTTCCTTTTTGATATTAACTCACTCTCATGTCACATATGAATCATTCCCTGTTCACATGCCTTTAGAGTATTTCGGATTGCTTTTTGATGTTATTCATCGGTAATGTCTCATGCTCTCTTTTTCTCTTCTATTTCCGTTTTCTCTTTCCTTTGAACTTTTTGTAATCAGCTTGTTTCTCATTTGCATTAGTAAACTAACATCTTTCTTGTACTCGTAAGCTCTGCTTTTCTCTCTTTCTGGTCATCCACGAAATTCTGACTTTAATCCCCTCCCCTTCTCCTTCATGGGAAAGTACAGACTGCAGCTGAAACATCTGCGACCTTCCATCATCATTTTTATAGTTTTGCTTGCCAAATTGTCACTTCAGTTTCCGCAGGCTAGACCTGGGTGTCCTTGTAAATTAACCACTGTTAACAAGATGGTACATTAAGTAATTGGAAAGCCAAGTGGAATGTTGACTTTATTGCAAAAGAGATGAGTATAAAGTAAGTTTTTTATTCTAAGAAGTGTTTTCTATGTGAGAATGCGAATTTTTGGGATTCAGCATCTTGGAGAGTATTTTATATGCCAAGTAACTTTTTTTGTGTATAAGGATTTGATCACTATAGGAAACTGTGTGAAAAGTGGAAATGAGACCAAGATCAATGGCAGAATAGGCTTCAGAGGTTATATTCTGCAGCTTTTTCTTGTATTATTACTTCTCTGAAGTGGCAGGACAATTGTATATATAAGAAAAAAAAGCTATTTTTAAAATACATTGGATTCATGGCTTTATAAATATTTGTACTGAGTACAAAATAAAAGTTATGGTAAACCTTAACTGAAGTGGGCTATTGTGTACTATTCTGGGCACCACAGTTTAGTAAGAGGGGATAACGAAGAGGTTTATAAAATCAGTTCTAAGTGATTCAGAGATACCAAAGCTATTTTAAAACATAGATAGGTGAGCACAGTACAGGCTTTTTGGCCCACAATATTGTGCCGACCCTTTAATCTACTTTAAGATCAATCTAAACCCTTCCCTCTCACGTAGCCCTCTATTTACTTGGGGAAATAAATTGATCTTAAAAAGTAAGAATAAACATCTTCCAATGGTCTTTAACCAGAAAGCAGGATGAGTGAGAAGCAAAATTGTTCATTCCAGAGTTGTTATATTTTGGGATCCACTGCTTGGAAAGGTGATGGAAGCAGCTGTCACTGGTGAGTTGGATAAACAGCAGGTAGTGGAGATGAGTCAGGGGAGTGGTTCTATTTGGCAGACCTATCAAAGAACTGCCATTCATATTATCAGTAACTTGTTTATTCTTATGTGCTGTATTGTTCTTTAATTCTGTGCTTTGTCCTTAATTTGGGCCAATCGCAATGTATTAAAAATTCCAGTCATCAAACTGATCTTCCAAAATGCATTTGAACTGTCTAACATTAGACAGGTTGAAAGTGAACCATGGCCTTTTGTTTTCAAAGGGGGTAAATCTTCAACTGGCAAAACTCTTTGAGTGTCACCCTATTGGTGAAGAGGTATTTGAAACTGTAAATTGGGTATAAAATGATCACATGACCACAGAGCAGGTGTTTGGTAGGATAAAGATCTTCCTGAATAACTTTGGATTTTTTTTTCTAAATAGGTCACAGATGTGATAGATGGGGGTGAAGTAATATAGATTGCAGTTGATTCTTGTCGCTGCATTTGAACAAGTAAATGTATACTTGGAATGGTACACAACTGCACCAAAATTAATTCAGGACTTGGAGTTAATGATGATAGATTTAAAAACATAGAAAACCTACAGCAGGCCCTTCAGCCCACAATGCTGTGCTGAACATGTGCGTACTTCAGAAATTACCTAGGGTTAATCAGCAAGGGGGATTCATTAGAAAGGGCCAGTGACAATAGCACAGATGCAAGTGGAGTGGTTCTTTTGAGTCTGCCAGTGTTTAGAGTGGCTTTGGTCATCAAGCGTAGGCAAAATCAAGCTGGGGTGAGATAAAATATTGTAAGCTACACTCTTTCTGTTCTTATTTGTTCGTTCGTTGTCTGTTAGGGCATAGTAATTTAGTGAGAATGGCTCCAGGGGCAATATTTTGTGCAGTGCATGGGATGTGGGAAGTCTGAGAGAACCTCCATTCTCCCAGATAAATTTGCAGCTCCCAAGAGAACGTATTAAGGAACTGAAACTGCAGCTCAATGACCTTCGACTTGTATGGGATAATGAGGAGGTCATAGACAGGAGCTACAGTGCAGTAGTCACCCTAGGTTGCAGGACACAGGTAGCTAGGTGATTGTCAGAAGGAGAGGTGATAGAGAAGGGATGTACTCAGACTGATGGTTTGAGATGTGTCCCTTAATGCAAGAAGCATTACGAACAAAGCAGATGAGCTTAGAGCGTGGATCAGTACTTGGAGCTATGATGTTGTGGCCATTACAGAGACTTGGATGGCTCAGGGGCACAAATGGTTACTTAGAATGCCAGGCTTCAGATGTTTCCAAAAGGACAGTGAGGGAGGCAAAAGAGGTGGGGTGTGGCACTGTTGATCAGAGATAGTGTCACGGCTGCAGAAAATGAGGAAGTCATGGAGGGATTATCTACTGAGTCTCTGTAGGTAGAAGTTAGGAACAGAAAGGGGTCAAAAACTCTACTGGGGGTTTTTTATAGACCACCCAATAGTAACGGGGACATCGAGGAGCAGATAGGGAGACAAATTATGGAAAAGTGTAATAATAACAGGGTTGTAGTGGTGGGATATTTTAATTTCCCAATATTGATTGGCATCTTCCTAGAGCAAGGGGTTTAGATGGGGCAGAGTTTGTTAGATGTGTTCAGGAAGGTTTCCTGACAGAATATGTAGATAAGCTACAAGAGGAGAGGCTGTACTTGATTTGATATTGGGAAATAAACCTGGTCAGGTGTTAGGTCTCCCAGTGGGAGAGCATTTTAGAGATAGTGATTACAACTCTATCTCCTTTGCCATAGCATTGGAGAGGGATAGGAACAGACAAGTTAGGAAAACCTTTAATTGGAGTAAGGGGGAAATATGAAGCTAAAATGCCAGATAAATTGGAAACAGATTTCAGGGATTCTCAGGGAAATGTATGGAGGAAATATGGCAAATGTTCAGGGGATATTTGCGTGGAGTTCTGCATAGGTACGTTCCAATGAGACAAGGAAAGGGTGGTGGGCTATAGGAACCGTGGTGTACAAAGGCTGTTGAAAATCTAGTCAAGAAGAAAGCAAAAGCTTAAGAAAGATTCAAAAAAACTAGGTAATGATAGAGATCTAGAAAATTATAAGGCTAGCAGGAAAGAAGCTTAAGAAGGAAATTAGAGAGCCAGAAGGGGCCATGAGAAGGCCTTGGCGAGCAGGATAAAGGAAAACCCCAAGGCATTCTCCAAGTATGTGAAGAACAAGAGGATAAGATGTGAGAGAATAGGACCAATCAAGTGTGACAATGGAAAAGTGTGTATGGAACCAGAGGAGATAGCAGAGATACTTGATGAATACTGCTTTCGTATTCACTATGGAAAAGGACATGCAAGGCTTATTGAGAAAGTAAGGAGACATAGGATCCAAGGGGATATTGCTTTGTGGATCCACAACTGGCTTGCCCACAGAAGGCACAGTAGATGGGTCATATTCTGCATGGAGGTAGGTAACCAGCGGTGTTTCTCAGGGATCTGTTCTGGGACCCCTACTGATCATGATTTTTATAAATGACCCAGATGAGGGATGGGTTAGTAAATTTGCCGACAACACAAAGGTTGGTGGTGTGGAGGGCTGTCAGAGGTTACAGTGTGACATTGATAGGATGCAAAACTGGGCTGAGAAGTGGCAGATGGAGTTCAACCCAGATAAGTGTGAGGTGGTGCATTGTGGTAGGTCAAATATGATGGCAGAATATAGTATTAATGGTAAGACTCTTGGCAGTGTGGAGGATCAGAGGGATCTTGGGGTCCGAGTCCATAGGACGCTCAAAGCAGCTGCGCAGGTTGACTCTGTGGTTAAGAAGGCATACGGTGTATTGGCATTAATCAATCGTGGGATTGAATTTAGGAGCTGAGAGGTAATATAGGACCCTGGTCAGACCCAACTTGGAGTATTGTGCTGAGTTCTGGTCATCTCACTACAGGAAGGATATGAAAACCATAGAAAGGGGACAGAGGAGATTTACAAGGATGTTGCTTGGATTGGGGAGCATGCCTTGTGAGAATAGGTTGAGTGAACTTGGCCTTTTCTCCTTGGAGTGATGGAGGATGAGAAGTGTCCTGATAGAGGTGTACAAGATAATGAGAGGCATTGATCGTGTGGATAGTTAGAGGCTTTTTCCCAGGGCTGAAATGGCTAGCACAACAGGGCACAGTTTTAAGATGCTTGGAAGTAGGTACAAAGGAGTTGTCAGAGGTAAGTTTTTTACGCAGAGATTGGTGTGGTGAGAGCTTGGAATGGGCTGCCACCAACGGTGGTGGAACTGGAAACGATAGAGCCTTTTAAGAGTCTCTTGGATAGGTACATGGAGCTTAGAAAAATAGAGGGCTTTGGGTAACCCGAGGTAATTTCTAAGGTCAGGACATGTTCAGCACAGCTTTGTGGGCCAAAGGTCCTCTATTGTGCTGTAGGTTTTCTATGTTTCTATGTAAAGAAGGAATGTTTTGGATTAACAATTGATTTCTTGGAATAAATGGGAAAAACAATTTCAATTTTGTTTTAAATCTAAAAAAGAACTTGTTTATTGAGGTAGATAGTTAAAAGATTTATTAATCGGATTTTTAAAAAACACTTAAATGATTGGAAGAAGCCAAGTAATGGGTTGTTTTCCCCATTGCTTATAAACATAATAGCATAGTGAATACTAGGATTAGCTGGAAGTGTTTTCCATTTGCAACCAAGGTTGGTAAAATAGTGAATACTAGGATTAGCTGGAAGTGTTTTCCATTTGCAACCAAGGTTGGTAAAATGTACTGTAGTTACTGAAAAGTGTTGTGTAATTTCTTGAAAATAAAATGTAAATAATGTTAAATAGTAAACCGGGAGAACAGTCAGTTGTGTCATGTAAATTCTTAACTGGTATTTCCAAGAATTATATTATTTAAAGCCTTTTAATTGATGCAGTATATTCATACTATGAAGTAACTCATTTATGTCAATTAAACAGAAAACTTGTTATGAAAGCTTTAACTAGTTAAATTTCTTGAAAAAATGTTGACTGCCTCTTTCTCCCTTTTAGCCCACCAAGATGACAGCTGCTCAGAAATCCTTGTCCAAGGTTGACAAAAGTGGGATGAAAAATATATCTGCTTTTTTTACGTCAAAGAACAAAGGAACAAACAAGACACCATAATTTTTGATGGATTATTTTTTATTTTTAAAAATGCTGAGTTAAATATTTTGCTGTTGCATTAGTGCTGCAGATTAAAATAAATGAGTTTATCTGCTTTTGTTATATCTCATTATATTCCTTAACAGGAGGGTTGTAATTCAAGAATCATATTGTTTGTATTTGAATATCATTAAACAAATTTGTTTCTTTGTAAGTTGTCTGAAAGTATTTCTGTACAATTAGGCTTTGCCTCTACTTCTAACATTTTGTGGTCAGCCAATGTTGCCATAGATTGTCAGTTTGCTTATTCATTTTCAACTTTTGAGTCAGTAGTTCCTGAAGCAGACATTGATTTCACTATTATTTTCAAGAAAATTCCAAGTGTCACTAACAGTTTCTTCCAGATTCCTGTCCACTGGATGCACTCAAAAATAATGTTTACGTGGAAACTCTTACTCTTCAATTAATGTTGACCTCATCAATTTCCTCCTATGTTAGTTAAATGTTTATTATATCAGGAATTTTGTAATAGTCTATGTAAGAATAACATTTTTCATGTGGAAACTTCCTTTTTAAAAGAAATCATAAACCTGTTTGTAAATTTGGCTTCAAAATTATACAAGAATAGAAAATGCTGGAAATCCTTAGAAGGTTAGACAGCATTGTAGAAAGAGAAATGGAATTAATGTTTCAGATTGATAACTCTGTTCTTCACAAAAGCATGGTACACTGTTACCTTGGTTACAAAGTGTAGGCATTGATCCTATACCCTCTTTGCAATTCTGCTCAAGGGTTCTACAGAGAACAAGTGTGGCTAAGATAAACATGGAGATATCCGGGTGGGTTGGGTGTGAGAAAGAGCTTCTGAGAATTTCTCATTTCTACAAAAAAATCATTAGCAATATTACAAGGCTCAGGAATTTCCTTTTAACCAAATCCATTTTGTGTTACCTTTTCTGAGTTGTTCTGGTTGAAAGAGCATAAGTTTCTGGGAAGTATTCCAGCAATTATGTACATTTTAAATGAGCAGAACTAACCAAGGTTCTAAGTGCCCATTAAATAACTTTGGTAGATGGGATTTGATGGGTACCAATCAGTTTTCATAATCTCCTGATTATGAGTGCACCTTACAGTCAGTGTACTTGGTGTGGTAAGGTGTACAAGAGCCAGTTTCCATCGGTGGTTAGCTATACTGGTTGAGTTAAAGTGAGTTAAAATTGTTGCCCTGCACACCAGAGAAAACTCTGCCCTTCAAATAATGCTGCAGTGGTAGGCAAATGCCTCTAACAGTGAAACACCAATGCATCAGGTAAATTTCAAGCTTGTCCTTCAGTTGGGACCTGAATCCACTGTCCTACTGATTGAATACAAACAGTTATTGAAATATGGTGTTGCCAGGCCCTGCACTAGCTCAGTGTACAAAATGGGGTAGCACCAGTATACAAGACAATGATGGCGCTACTACAAGAATGCATTGAATTAAGAAAAAATGATTTTTCTCCCTGGAAACACAATCAAGCAGATGTGAAATTTGCCACTTTGATTGGTAGTGAAAAGAATAGAACAAATATATTCGAATGATACTTCTTGATAGGCCAAGGCAACTGTCTAAGGTAGTATCAGCTCAGGGTGGTAAAGTGCAAGCTGAAGGGATGCCTGGAAGCCTTTATGTGATTGAGTCTAATTCAGTGAAGATGGTCACTAATTACTTTAATAAGCAGACTAGGTTTGGTCATCTGGAAGTCTACTTTGCAAATACTGCAGGCTGGCAAGAAAATTGAGTCAGCATTATTTTATCATAACTGCCAAATCTGTTACCACGTGGACTGCACCAATTCATGAAGGCATTTGTTCAGAATGCAAACAGTCCTTTGTAATCCCTCTGCTTAAAGAAAATGCAGTCTATGTAGATCACTGCCATTTAGTATGTGTCTGGTCTAAGAAGTCACTTTAGTTGACTTTGGGATAAGGAGTTAGCAGAAAATTTTATCTCTGAGCAAGTTCCTAAGCTGCTGTGGTTTGAAGTTGCGAGCACTCAAATAACCAGGGGGAACCAGCAGATGTAACATATTGATATTTTCAGAAAGCTTTAAATAGTGTCCCACACAGGAGATTGGTCAGCAAGTTCAAGCATGTGGAATTGGGGTAATGTACTGTCATGGACTACAAATTGATTGACAGTCAGAAAGCAACAAGTGTGAATAAATTAATAATCTATGTCAATGATTTGGCTGAGGGGACCAAGTTTATATTTCAGAGTATGCTGATGATACAACAATAGATGGGATTATGAATAGGGAAGAGGATATATGAAACATCACGAGGATGCAGACGAGTTGAGTGAGTGGACAAGTCCATACCACAGGAAAATAATTTGAAAAATGTATGGTCATCACTTGCATAAAACAGAAAAGACTAGGCCATTATTCTCTAGAGAAGACTGAGATCTCATTGAAACTTGAAAGATAGGGTTCAACAGGCTGGTTGCAATAATAGTTCCCTTGGCTGAGAAGTCTAGAACCCAAACGTAGCATATTAATCTACCCACAGCATTCCCAGGGTTCTTGTTTGTGACCTAATTTTAGTCATGTTTTTGTGAACTAGATTCTTGGCTTGAACCAATTAACATGACCCCAGATGGATGGATAATAGCAAGTAAAAGTGGATAAAAAAGAATCTTAGGCATAACCCAAGTAAACAGGACAAATACCAACAAGTGAATAAACTCAGGATAAGAATATCGACATGAGAGACAATTGTTCTGCTCCCCATGGATTCGAACCCTAAACCAAATGCTACTACAAACCCAAAGGGAAACGTTTTTCCTAGCATTGCTGGAAACACTAATGCAAATTTAAGGATACTGGAAACCAATTTACTTCATGTATTAAATATTGGCATAAGTATTAATATTCAGTTATACATTTAGCTGCCTGAGATGTAAGATTGTTAAACCTCTGCAATTCACTGTACTCTTCCAAAATCATCCTTAAAAATAACCACCTTCACCAGCTTTATTTGTATCTCACAATGGCAACTATTGTCAATCTTTTTTTGATTTCACTCCCATGAATCACCGTGCAACATTTTACAGTGTTAGACACAATGTGGATTGTTCTCATACTTTTAAGATTGCGATTAAAAATTCATGGAAAAATCATTTCTTTGGCTCGTTTAAAAAAATATTAAGTGATCATTTGGTAACCTCTGTCCAATTTGTTACCTATCGCCCTCCAGGTGGCAGCCCAGCAACGCACTCGCAAGAAAACAAGTGTGCAAAGATGACCTGAAGTGTTGATTTTAATCTAATTCAGTGAGTGAGTGATGTTGTGGAATTTGGTCTAACAGATTTAAACTGCTGTCAGATTTATTTCTGCATTTCCCTTTCATTGATATCTTCACCATTATGAGCTGTGGTTGTGGGGTGCTGGGTTCTAGATGCAATACTCTTTAAGCTACTTCATTTTTTGATCTTTCAAATGAGACCTTGGGTGCAGTTGGCAGCATGGAAAATTACTACCTGTGGTAATACAAAACAAGTATTCTTTTCAAACACTTGTCACACAATCAGAGGGCTCTGTCATTTCCGAATTATCTAAGCATGTATGAGACTCCTAGTCCATATTTCCAAATGCAGAACACACCAATATCAATTCCCCAGTTTTCCTATCAAAAAGCCTGTATAATTAACAAAATAAATGAGGGTATGAACTGTTATGTACCCTGTAACTGGGTCACTTACCAGCAAAGATAGAGAGGTCCGTTGAAGTCTGATGGTACTATTTTTAACAGTATTTTTTGGTAAAAATACACAAAGATAATATCAATGCAAACATACAGATAATATACGTCGTCAATACTAACTCTAACAGTGCGGGTATGATAATAATCAATAAGAAATATGCTCTATCATTGTCTAGGGGATAATGTATTGTCCGATGGAAATATAAAAGTCATTAGCTCATTCAGGCTGCAGCTTTTGGTTGGAGAGAGAGACGGAGGTTTAGAACCTGCCCATTTTCCGTTTTATGATGTCGATCCTTCGAAGTGGCGTCGGTGGTGATCTCTTCCTTAGCTAAGCCGCCTTCCATGGTAGGGCCTCAATCCCAGGGTAATGGGAAAGGACACACGTAGGCCCTCCACCAGCTGTCGCTATTAAACGCTGTCACGGGACTTCTAGCGTTTCTCCTAGTGCGTGTCAAGGGGCTGTTCCCCAGACCCTCTCTTATCCTGACTCACAGGGTCTCAGATGTCAATCAGGGTGGAATGATGCCATCCCCCAACCAGCCCACGTTGCCTGAGGGCTTCCATGAAGTACAGTATTCAATACACAATTCCATCTCCAAGAGACAATGGCCTTTTCTGTGGCTTTGTATCGCTGAGGGCCAGGACATTCCAAACATCTCTCTCTTTTCCTGGGTCTCCTGACCTGAATTAGTAACGATCTTGCGATTCTCTAAAAAGAGGGGGCCACTGCACCCCTCAGAGTTGGGTACAGGCGTAACAGAACATTGATTATTATTTCAACATTTACTTCAAATATCGCCCACTTTTAGTAGACCTATCTGATTTATGCATTCCTTTTCCCCAGTTAACTTCATAAAGTCAACCCCGCCTACATCTGTTGACATGCCAAACTTGAGAGAATCGTGTCAAAATTAAAAGCACTCACAATTAAAAGCTGATGTCCCAAACTGCTCCAATGGCAGACTTGGGTATGTTTTGAGAGCTGGGAAAGCCAACTAGAAATGGTTCTAGAGGACTTAGCCAAAAGGGATTGGTCCTTTGTGTTCTTGAAGCAACTCCTGTGAAGACATGTGGCATTAACTCGAGGCCAGCTTCAGGCAAGGAAACCTGTTAACTGCAATGTGCTATACTCATTCAGGCGATGAACTTGCACTCCAGTTTCAATACCAGTTTGAAAAAGCACTAAGATTAGATACCCTGAGTGGGGATCTTTACTATCCAAATGCTTATCTGACTGAACCGTGAAGGCACAGTGGTACAGATTGAACTGCTGCCTCAGCTCTAGTAGGTTCAAGCCTGACCTCTGGTGCTGTCTTAAGGATTTTGCACATACTCTCTCTGACCACATGGCTTTCCACTAGGTGTTCCAGCTTCCTCTCACAACCCATACGTATGCTGTTTGGCTGGTTAGTTGATTGTTACAAATAGCCCCTAGTATGTAAGTGAGTAGTAGATATTGTGGGACTAATTGAAAAAAATAATTGGAGTATTTTACTCAGTTTTGGTTGCCTCATTATCAGAAAGAAGTTTTAGAGAGGGAGTGGAGAAGATTTACCAGGATACTGTCTGGATTAGTGAGCATATCTTATGTGGATAGGTTGAGTGTGCTAGGGCTTTTCTCTTTGGTTAAAAGGAGGATGTGCAGTGACTTGATAGAGGTGTATAGTATGACAGAAGCCATTGATAGATTGGACAGCCAAAGACCTTTTCCCAGGGCAGAAATGGCTAATATAAGTGGGCATAATTTTAAGGAGTTTGGAGGAAAGTATGGGGAGGAGGTCAGAGGTTGGTTTTTTACAAAGATAATGGTGAGTGCATAGAACACACTGCCAGTGGTGTTGGCAGAGGCAGATGCATTAAGGACATTTAAGACACTTAGATAGGCACATTGATAAGAGAAATGGAGGACAGTAGGAGGGAAGGGTTAGATTGATCTTGGAGTAACTTAAAAGGTCAGCACAACATCATGGGCTGAATGGCCTGTATTGTGCTGTACTGTTCTATGTAATAAAATGGATTAGGGCAGGGTTCAGTGTTTCAAAACGGGTGCTTGATGGTCAGAGCAGATGGTAGGCTTACGGACCTATTTCCGTTCGGTACCTCCTTATGACTCAGTGACACTGTTGCCGTTATCAGCATTTGACAGCTACTGAAAACAAATTGATTCTCTCCTCACCAGCCTATCTATTGTAGATGCATCTGCCCATTAATAATACTGGTAGAAGTGATTACAGCACTGTTCTGAGGAAATGAAAGTCAGCTTCACACTGAAGACAATTCTCATCATTCTATGCAGTAATTCCAGAGTGTTAAATGGAATAGATTTTAAAAAACTCGCAGCTCAAAACCAGACGTCCAGTCTATATATACCAAGCAGGAGCATTAGAATCAGAACAGTATTCCACAACAACCTGCATGCCGCTTTATATCCTGTTTTAACTTCACTCTGCCATAACCAAATCTGGGGATCAACCTTGATTCAACTGGGTGTGTAAAAGCAGATGATGGGAGCACTGCTCGGTAAGCTTGAAATTGAAGCCCCCACCTGGTGATGGGTTATAAGTGCAGCACTAACACAGCATGCCACAGACAGAACTAAATAATATAATTTGTGGACCAGATAATAGTTCAGCATTCTGTAATGAAATGATGGTGGACACTTATACAAATTATGAACAGACATAGCTCCTGTGCTCAAAACGATGGAGTCCAGCATGTAAGTGCAAAAGACAATGCTGAACTGTTTGCAACCAACCTCAATCAGAAGTGTTGATCCATTCGGATTCTTCGTGAGATTCCTACCATGTAATATCAAGAAACTAAACTTAGCAATGACTATAGAATAGATCAACGCCCCAGCTGCAGTGGTGGAGACTTGTGCTCAATAGCTAGCCATGCCATCGACTTTTGCAGTGTTTTTGTTTCGTATGGCAGTTGTTCACATTTCTGATTGAAGTGTGACCCAGGTGGAGCAGGCATGAACTTGCCCACTTGGAGGCCAGGGCATCCTCGTCTGGCCTCCATTGATCTTCGTCTGGCATCTTGTCCATTGCCTTTCCAACATGGATGGCCCTGAGTTGGCAATGCCTGATGGAGTCCTTGAAGCACTCAAACCTCCACAGGACATCAAGGTGTTGATCAATTTCATGGAGGAGCTTTTCCAGTACAACCACAACAGTGCCATCTATCCAACAATGTGGAAAGTTACCAAGGAATGGCCTCTTCACAATAAGGTCTAATCTGTTCTGGTCATATACTGCAATATTTGCCTATGCAAAATCATCTGCAAAGTGATGGAAGGAGCCTTCAACAGAACTATTAAATGCTTCTTACTTGATCATGCAGGTACAGCAGGCAGATGAAGAAAGCTAATGGCATGTTGGCCTTCATAACAAGGGGAGTTGAGTATAGGAGTAAAGAGGTCCTTCTGCAGTTGTACAGGGCCTTGGTGAGACCACACCTGGAGTATTGTGTTCAGTTTTGGTCTCCAAATTTGAAGAAGGTCGTTCTTGCTATTGAGGGAGTGCAGCATAGGTTCACGAGGTTAAATCCCGGGATGGCGGGACTGTCATATGTTGAAAGAGTGGAGCGATTGGGCTTGTATACACTGGAATTTAGAAGGATGAGAGGGAATCTGATTGAAACATATAAGTTTATTAAGGGATTGGACACACTAGAGGCAGGAAACGTTCCTGATGTTGGACGAGTCCAGAACGAGAGGCCACAGTTTAAGAATAAGGGGTAGGCCATTTAGAATGGAGTTGAGGAAAAACTTTTTCACCCAGAGAGTTTTGGATCTGTGGAATGCTCTGCCTCAGAAGGCAGTGGAGGCCAATTCTCTGGATGCTTTCAAGAAAGAGTTAGATAGAGCTCTTAAAGATAGTGGAGTCAAGGGAAATGGGGATTGTGGATGATCAGCCATGATCACAGTGATGGTGGTGCTGGCTCGAAGGCCCAAATGGCCTACTCCTGCACCTATTGTCTATTGTCTATCAATAACTTGCCCACAAATGTTTTGATTGGGATTTTACCAGGGTTACTCACCTCCAAAACTCACTACACATGGTAAAAGAGCTGAATTCTAGGCATGCAATATATGTAACTGACCTTGATGTCAAAGCGGATTTGGACAAGTGAGGCACTAAGAACCGCTAGTAAAATTCAAGTTTGTATAAAGTGAGAGAGAATCTCTTGGCTAGATGAAGCCACACCTGGCACAAAAAAAAAAGTTAGTTGTGATTTTTAGAGCTGTAGAATATCACTAGAGGAGTTCTTCGTGGCAGTGTCTTAAGGCCCAACCTCTTCAAATATTTAATCAATAGCAATCCCTCCATCTTAAGGTCTGTGATAATTGCAGAGTGCCCAGTCCTTTGCCTTATGTAGTGCAGTAGTTGAAGTCCAAACACAGCAAGACCCAAACATCATTCACACTTGGGCTGATAAATGGCAAGTAACACTTGTGCCGCAGAAGTGGGAGACAATATAGTCTCAGACAAGATAGCACCCAATCATCTTGACATTCAATGGCAGTACCAATGTTAACTCCTTTGCGTCCTTCGCCACATCCAATATCTCCTTCAATTCCACCCCCACCTCTGGCAATGATTTCCTCACAGTACACTCTGACATGTACCAATGATGAACATTGGAATTGTTAACCTTGTTTAATGAGTCATAATCTTTGCCCTATGTTTGTAACAATTTCTCCCTAATATTCTAACACAAATATGGCTAAAAATTCCCTTACACCCCCTCTGAAAACTGGTCATTTCCTTCAGTGCAGCTCATGTGATCATGGGCTTTATTACAAGATAACTAAGAATGAGAAAAAAAGTTTGGTACATCTTTATGAAGCCAGCCAATCACTCCTCCTACTTTGCTTTTCAATGTTTACAAGGTTTTCATCTTTACTGATGTAATTGAAGCAACTGTAATATGTAATATTGTGTCTGAAACTTATTTGTCAAAACACTAAGTAGAATTTAGAAGAGCTTTTAATAAGTAACTGATGTGATGTTTGAAAGCATATACTGTGTATTTGTGACAGTCTAAGTAAAGATGAATATGACTGGAAATGTTATTGATTTTAGATGGACTGACTATCCTCTTAGATGGACTGACTATCCTCTGTTTATTTTAATTCCCTGGATAATTTTTAGAGAACATATATTTTGTAAATCTTGTTGTATGCTTGCTTTAAATAAAAGCTGTTGAAGTTTAATTCCAAGGGGTGAAACGAGAAACACTTTCATGCACTGAGATGTTACAATATGGAATTTGTTGCCTGAAATAGATAGAGGCAAAAATAGAGAACTCAAGTCACTATGTCCAAAAATCTGTCCAAGCTTTTTATAGATGTCTGGCACATTGTTTAACTCGGCTTTCAGACTATACAACTCTGGAGGTTTACATTTGTTATGAAATGTATGTGTGCACACAATCTCTTAAGGGTTTTCTGAGCATCCGCAGTCATTCACTGTTGTTATATGTGATCACTGTCAGCAAGTGAAATCTCACCTCATGCTCTGTATAAGAGACTCTTGCACAAGTCAAATCATTTGTACTCATCCTTTGTAACTGCCGATGCTTTAAAAATAAAATTAAAAAGCTCAGCTGACGAAAGGGCTTTAATCTGGATGGTCAACTCTATTTGCTTTTTCATAGATGCTTCCTGCCGAGTGTTCCTTGCATTTTTTGTTTTTATTTCACCTTTAAAAGATTTTACCAATTAGTCTTTCTACACCCTATCCCCAAACACTCAGAATGCTTTTTGAGTATAAATTCAATTCCCTTCTGCTCCTATTTTTATTTTCTTAAGACACGTGACGTTGGACACAGTATTGGTATGGTGTCAGCAGAAGGAAGTAGTCCTGACTGCCATTTTGGAGTTTAACACTTCATCTAATAGTGTCACCTGAAAGGGCATTACTATGGTGCAGAGGTAAAACATTTGGAGAAAATCTGCTTTTGAACATCTGAGAGTAGAATTTGGAGATAGTCAACACTAAGCTAACTGGAGGATATTAATAATAGAGATGAGAAAATCTGCAGATGATGGAAATTCAAGCAACGCGCACAAAATGTCGGAGGAACTCAGCAGGCCAGGCAGCATCTGTGGAAAAGAGCAAAGATTTTGGGGCAAGACCCATGCTGCCTGGCCTGTTGAGTTCCTCCAGCATTTTGTGGATATTAATAACAGACATGAAATAGGACCATGAAGTGGGCCATCCAGCCCCGTGCGCCAACTCTGTAATCAGTACAATGATAGTGATCTATTCAGAGGCAACACGAGTGAATCTGCAGATGCTGGAAATAAATAAAAACACAAAATGCTGGCAGAACTCAGCAGGCCAGACAGCATCTATGGGAGGAGGTAGTGACGATGTTTCAGGCCGATCTATTCAGTGTCACTTTCCTGCACTAACTCTACTTCATCATTCCCTTAAAATCTAAACACTTCACTATTATGTTTTATTTCACTGTATGTTCCAATGTACACATGACAAGTAAACTTGAATCCTGAATCACGAAGCTTGAATTTAAAAAAGCCTTTACCATGAATTTATTCAGCTACCCAAATGTCTGTCGCATGATTGATGGAGGCTACAGATCCCTTTGATCCATGGGCCTAAAAAGCTTGGCTGGGGATTGCACCATCCGAATAGAGCTGAAATCTGATGATCTCCTGGCTGGCTGACTGTAATAGGGTATTCTGAGATTCATGCCCTGTGGAGTAGTAGTGTGTAAGGGTGTGGTAGGCTGTACTGTTCTGCCCTGGTGCTGATTGGTAGAGTTTGCCTTTCAGTGAGTGATAGGTCTACGATGCACTGAGCAGTGCCTGAGAAATGGACACAGCTCGTGGGATATCTTCTCTAAACCTGAATTCACTGATCTTGGCCACACATGTGATATCGCTGAACAATTAGTGGTATTGGGTCTAGAACATTGTTCCATTCACCTCAGCGTCTATTTCTCCACTGCTGCAATTGCATTTGATTGAAAGGTTTCTCTCTCTCCTCATCTGGCTTCAGGGACCAAGGTGTCCAAAACTGGACCTGAAAATCGGTGTGATTGCTCTCACCTATGCTGGCAGATCTCTGGAACAATTCCCTCCACTGTTTCTAGCTATAACTGAGATATCCGGAAGTGGAGGTAGGCCTTTTCAGTGCTAACTACCTTCAACCAGTGCTAACCTCTGACAAAGTTAGCCACTGTGCTGAGACGCAGTTAGTGCTCAGTAGCAAATAAAGAGCCGGCAGAAAAATTGTACGCAACTTGCACCAGATCAAACCAGGGTGTGTTAATCACACATCAGGACACCAGTGTGTAGTTAACTGCTTTAACTCATTTAGCCTCCTAACTCATTTTAACTCGTCTATCCTCATTTAGCATGAATGGTTACCATCTTGTGCTGTCTTTGCTGCTGTGTGATAGGCTTGGACAGATGCATCTGCTGATGTCTTCCAGCATAAAGTAACCTTTGTTTCTGATGGTGTGACATGTTCTTCTAAAGCGGGACCATAAACCTGCATCAATGTGAGTATAAATCTGTACAATTTCAGCCAGCTGTTTTAACACAAAGAGGTTTATAGCAAAGAATCTAAACAGACAGAAATGTAATGAGATTCGGTATTCAGAGCACAAAGTTCTCAGTGTTGATGTTTGTAAACCGTTATTTATGAGCTGTCTCCCACTGTGTTCTGAGTTAGTCAACAATGGGGTTGGAGGATGTGGGTAGGTGGGGATTATCATTGAGTTCTATCACACACTCCTAGCTAGTCTAGGCAGGATGTTACTGAAATGTTCAGAGCTGAGATGCATGATGTTTCCATGTATCAGTGGAGAAATGCAATAAAATTGAGATGCACATCAGCCATAGACTGAATGGAGAAGCAGGTTGACTAGCTTCTCCAGAATGTATGTGCAAGTCTCGTCTTGTTATTCCGCTGAACACTTCCATGGAGGGACAGGCAGTGCAAAAGAACCTGGACTGATTGGGAGAATGGGCAAAAAAGTGACAGATGGAATATAGTGTATGGTCATACACTTCGGCAGAAGGAATAAAGATATAGAGTCAGGGACTATTTCTAAATGGGGAGAAAATTCAGAAATCAGAGGTGCAGAGGGACTTGGGGCTCTTCGTGGAGAATCCCTAAAGGTTATCTTGCAGACTCAGTTGGTGGTAAGGAAGGCAAATGCAATGTTAGCGTTCATTTCAAGAGGTCTAGAATATAAAAGCAAGGATGTAATGCTAGGGCTTTATAAGGCATTGGTCAGACCACACTTGGGGGATTATGAGCAGCTTTGGGCCCTTTATCTAAGGAAGGATGAGTTGGTATTTCGAGAAGATCCAGATGATATTCATGTGAATGATCTCGGGAATGAAAGAGTTAACTTATGAGTTGCACTTGATGGTTCCGAACCTGTCCTCACTGAAGCTCAAAAAAATGGGGGATGGGGGGAAATCTCATTGAAACCTATTGATCATTAAAAGGCCTCGATAGAGTGGACGTGGAGAGAGTTTTTTTATAGTGCGGGTGTCTAGGACCAGAGGGCACAGCCTCAGAATAGTAAGACTCCACTTTAAAACAGAGATGAAGATGAATTTCTTTAGCAAGAGGATGGTGAATCTGTGGAATTCATTGCAACAGGCGGCTGTGAAGGCAAAATCAATGGGTATATTTAAAGCAGAGGTTGATAAGTTCTTGAATAGTAAGGGTATCAAAGGTTATGGGGTGAAAGCAGGAGAATGGGATTGAGGGGAATAATAAAAAGCCATGAGGGAATAATGGAACAGACACAATGGGCTGAATGGCCTAATTATGCTCCTGTGTTTTCAGGTCTTGTGTGGGAAAACATCAGGGATGGAGGTTGTGTCCATACTGCCTTTTACATAGTTGTAGACCTGGCTGCACAAATTGTGTTTACAGTTCAGCATGCTGTTCTTCCCATCTTACTGGTGATTATCAGCACAAAACCAGAAAAGGCTAATAAATGGAAAAGAAAACAAAATAGAGCAAGGCTCTGGGGAGCATATTGCACAATATTGGAACAAGTGGGGATTGAGTGCCCAAAACAAAATGTCCCGAAGGAAGTTTTGTACCTTCCAGGGGCCAGGTTCAGATCTAAAATAAGTCTGGATTGAATTTACTTAGTAATTATGCGGGGTGGGGGGGGGGGGGGGGTTGAACTTTATCCTAAGTTCTATTTCAAAATAATGATACTTATTTCCAATTACTAAAAGGTGTGCCTGTCACCAAGGTTACTTTGTACCTCTCAAAGTCTCCCTTACCTTTCAAAATCTGCCTTATTTTTGAATGTTCCCGTGCTTTGTTGCATCTACCTGAAAGTATTTTCCTACATGTCTCTGGATTGAATTTTCTACTTTTACACCCAGTTGACTAGACCATCCATATCTTTCTGAAGCCTAATACTTTCCACCTTATCATCAACTACATGGGCAAATATTGTATCATCTACAAATGTCATTGTCTGCATTTAAGTCCAACTCCACATCCATCTAAGAGGTGAAGGTTTGTATCATTCCATAAAATGCATTTCAATAATGTCTCCACCACTAATATCAAACCAACTGGTCTGTAATTACCTGATCTGTGCTTCCTTCTTACTCAACAGCATAGAATTAGTGCTCCTGTGATCCTCCAGCCCTATTCTAGAGCCGTGGAGTGACAGCCTTTTGAAATGTGCTACCCATAAAATACCTGTTGGTCAAACTCCAAAACTCAGAACTCAGGGATTCAAACAATGCATTCCACAGGCCTAAAGTACCCACAAAGTATAACAAACCCTTTTTTTCCACATTGCACCAAAATCCTGGGTTTCAAACTCGATAGGAGTAGTAGTTTATGGAATAAGAAGATACCATGTTGCTTACAGGTTCTCCCCGAGTTATAAACATCTGACTTGTGGACATCCCTTACATGAATACGCATTTGGAAGACTGGCAGGGTGGATGGGGCTAAACTCGCCAACTGCTGCATGTCTGCATGTATTTTCTGCCAGGTGGGAATAGGGCATTTTCACGTGTTTTTTCTCCCACCTGAACAGCAACAGGCAGGGGCTGGGTGGAGCCGAGCAGAGCTGGGAGGACTGAATCAGTGAGGCTGTTGTTTCCAGGCTTCCTCATGCTCTCGTCCCAGCTGTTTCTGTGATCCTCCTCCACACACTGTTTTCCTTCATCTACCTACAAAAAGTTCAGTTACTAACATTTCTCAGGATTAGAAATCTGTTGCAACCTGGGACTGCCTGTACTGCAAAAGGTGGCAAATCCTTCCTGTATATATATACTGGATTGTGTACATTTCACAGTTTATAATATACCTTATAACCTCCCAAATTTTGACATCATTTCTGCCCTCATCTGCCGATCCACCTGAATCTGTTTTAGCTCTTGCTTAGCCCTTTTCTCCACCTTCCTATTCTGGCTATTTCCCCCTTTGGCCCAGATGAAACACCTTGACCCAAAGCCACAGTTGTCCATTTCCCTCCATAGATGCTCCCTGACCTGCTGATTTACTCCTGTGTATTTTGTGTTGCTCTAGTTTTCTGCAATCTGCAGTCTCTTGTATCTCCTGTCTGTATTTATACTTGATCAAACCCACTTAGTACAAAACCCACCTCAGCAGTGGAAGAGTCTGCAGTCCCCACAGTGGCTTCATCAGTCACCTCAGCCTCCAGAACCAGAGCAGAAGTAAATCATTTTCAAAATTGGGGGACCACCTATGAAGAAGGAAATAACCAGTTCGAGCTGGCCACTTGCTGAACAACATGAAACTAACTACACTATTGTCAAAGTTAGAATAAATCCAGAATGCAGACTGTAATTTTTTTCAGATGACCGGTCTTGACCCAAAATGACAACTGTCCATCAATTTCCATCCACAGATGCTGCCTGACTGGTTGAATTCTTCCAGCATTTTATTGGTTGCTTTAGTGTAATCTATTGCATAATATATTTATTATTTTTGCTTTATATGTTTATTATTGATTTTCCACAGAACACCTGAGTGAGTAAAAGCCTTGTGGCTAAAACAGTACAGAAATGTGTAAGACATTTATAACTGCATGGTGAAAAACAATAGAAATACGTCTGGGTGAAACATTCTATGCTTCAATGCTCCAGAAAATGTTTTACTCCACCTATTTTTTATATTTTCAACACAAATCATGATGAAAACAAAACTAAGGTTGTGTCCCAGTTGGCTTTAGGCTGTAATCTGTTTACAACATGACACAGAACTCTGACTTTCCATTTTCCATATTGAGATGCTCCTCATTATTCAGGTCCAGTCCCGACTTTGCTCCATCCTCTTCCCTAGACTCTGCACTATTCTCTGGGCTCTTGTTACACTTGGATCTGCTGACCTCTCCACCTTCATAATGAAGATAAAAATATGATCACAATCACCTTTAACTCAAAATGTATGTCAAATACTCATGTTACATGTGCTGAATTATTCAAAGGGAGTAGCAGCTGGAGTAGGCCATTTTGACGCTTTGAACCTGCTCTGTTTTTCATGATCCTGCCCAACTACAGCTCCCACCCTCCCAAATAACCCTTGATACTTTTAGCCTTTAAAGCCAAATCTTACTCTTTCTTGAATATATTAATTGATTTGGCCTCAACTAGGTTGGTAGTATATAATTTTGCAGCTATCATAGTTATCATGTGTATTTAAGCACAAATCACAGAATTAATTATCAGCTGCACAATATCAATTAGAATAAATTAAGCAGTCTTTCCCAACCTTGGTCTACAGACCCTTTGCTTAACTCTAATGGTCCATGGCATAAAAAAGTTGGGGAACCCTTGATTGATAGGAAGTAGATAAAGAAAATGAGCTTTTTACTTGATTGAGTTGGCCAAGTGAGCAGTGGAATTGTATTTAGAAATGGAGCAGAACAATATTAATCAAGTTTCAAACAGCAGTAACAACTTGCATTTGTTAGCCCCTTTAACATAAAAATCCACAGTAGCCTCACAAGAGCCTGATCAGACAGATTTAACACCCTGCCGCATACATTAGTACAGCTGGCTAAATAGCTGAATTTTAGTGCAAATATTAGAGAAGGTAGTAAGATTGAGTCCTTTAGGGAAGGAATTTCAGTGTTCCAAATATAGACAACTGAAAGCACTGCTTCCTCTGGTGGAGTCCTGCACAACAAGCAGGAGTGCTCAAGGATGTCTTCAATCTCTCACTGCTGCAGTCAGGGGTTCCCACCTGCTTCAAGAGGGTGATAATCATACCAGTGCCCAAGGAGAGCATGGTGAGCTGCCTCAATAAGTATCACCCAGTTGCACACACGCCTACTGTGATGAAGTGCTTTGAGAAGTTGGTCGTGGCCAGAATCAACTCCTGCCTAACCAAGGACCTGAACCTGCTGCAATTTGCCTATTACACCAAAAGGTCTACAGTGGATGAAATCTCACTGGGTCTCCACACGGTCTTGGATCATCTGGACAATATGTCTGCATGATACTGCTGTTTATTGAATACAGCTCAACATACAAGACCATCATACCATCAGTACTAATCAGCAAGCTTCAAAACCTGGGCCTCTGTAACACCCTCTACAACTGGTCTCCCAGTGAGGAAGTCAAGGATCCACAGTCATTGCAAATTGGAAACAACATCTCCTCACTGACAATCAACACTGGCTCTCCTCATGGATGTCTGCTTAGCTCACTGCTTTACTCTCTCTACACCCACAACTATGGCTAGGCACTGCTCAAATGCCATCTATAAATTTGCTGATGACACGACTATTGTTGGCAGAATTTCACATGGTGACGAGGAGGCATACAGGAGTGAGATGGATCAGTTAGTTCAGTGGAGTTGCTACAACAACCACACACTCAACATCAGCAAGACTAAGGAATTAATTGTGGACTTCAGGAAGTGGAAATCAAGGGAACACACACCAGTCCTCAACGGGTGATCAGCAGTGGAAAAGGTGAGTAGTTTCAAGTTCCTAGGTGTCAACATCTCTGATGATCTATCCTGGGCCCAAAGCATTGATGTAATTGCAAAGAAGGCATGACAGCGGCTATATTTCACAAGCAGTTTGAAGAGATTTGATATGACACCAAAGACTCTCGAAAATTTCTACAGATGTACCATGGAGAGCATACTAACTGGGTGTCCACTATGGAGGGGCAACTGCACAGAATCAGAAATCATCTGGACAATAGCAATGTCTACATGAGACTGCTGTTTATTGAATACAGCTCCACGTACAAGACCATCATACCATCAGTACTAATCAGCAAGCTTCAAAGCCTGAGCCTCTGTACCGCCCTCTACAACCGGTCTCCTGGTGAGGAAAGTTGTGAACTTAGCTAGCTCCAACATGGGCACCAGCTTCCCCAGCATCAATGACATCTTCTAAAGACAGCAGCATCTATCAAGCCTCCACAGACAGATACCTCTTTCTCTCTGTTCTGTCTTTTGTAGCCCCTTGAGGCCTGTTATTTTTGCAATCTGTTACTGAAGTTAGCAATCCTGCTGAACTGCCTCTACTGCTCTATTTTTGGGTCAGCCTCCTCTGCATTTCTTGACAGGATGAGCAAACCCTCTGTTGACCCCAGAAGAGTATGCTTGCCTGAAGGAAGTCATTCTTTGACACGAGCACATGATCCAGACGCAGCAGGAAACCATTGACCATCTGCTCGCCGTTCCTTTCCAACTCTTCATCAACCCCATGGCAGTCAATCTCCTCCTTCTGAGCCCCAGATTCTGGTGCCTAAACATTTTGACGGATCCCCAATATGATACCCCAACTCTCTGTCACAGTACGTCTTACATTTTGAACTCCAGCGGTCTCTGTACCCTATGGAGTGAGCCAAGATTGCCTTCCTCTTCTCTCTCTTGACTGGGTGAACTCTGACTTGACCCACCTGAGCCTCCACCTCCAGAACCTAGGATGGTGGAAGGTGGTCCAGTGTACACAGTTCGCCGGTTGATGTATTCACATCACCATGGAAGGGTTGTGCAGCACCTGGTCAACTGGGAAGGGTACAGACTGGAGGAGAGGTCTAGGGTACCATCTGTTTGCATCTTGGATCCATCACTCATCAAGGAGTTCCACTGGACCCATCCAGATTGTCCTGGGCAGTCAGTGACTGGCTTTAGGAGGGTGGGTCCTGTTAGTTTCCACTCATTTAATAGGTGTCACCTGTCTCTCATTTCTCATTCATCTTCTGCAGCCATTTTAACTCTAGCTCTCATCCATAGTCCTTGTTCCCTCAGTGAAACAGTCAGCCTCAACAAGTTGCTCCTAGCCTTCAGTTACCTCACTGCCTGCTGTGTTTGTTTTTGTGACTTTCTGACACTTTGAGCCACACTGCCCAGCAACCCCGACAATTCATATTGATCCTAATATAATAATGGAACAAATTACAATATCTGATTAATCTACCAGGTATGTCTTTGGACTGTGGGAGGAGACCAGAGATCACGGAGAAAACACACATATTCTGTGGGGAGGACATACGAAGACTCCTTACATTGAGCTCCAAACTCCGATGCCCCAAGCTGTAATAGCATCACACTAACTGCTAGGCTACAGTGCTTCAGTATCTGTTCTCTTTTATTTGTGGCCCCTCACAGCTTGTTATTTTGCAGTTTGTTATTAAGGTTATTGTTATCTGCTGACTCATCTCTGCTGATCTGCTTTTGGATCAAGCCTCCACTGCATTTCCTGACAACATCCATCATTAAGAACCCCCATCACCCAGGACATGCTCTGTCCTCATTGCTACCATCGAGGAGGTACAGGAGCCTGAAGACACAGACTAAGTGTTTTAGGGACAGCTTCTTCCCATCTGCCATTACATTTCTGAATGGACAATGAACCCATGTACACTGCCTCAATATTTTTTGCTCTTTTTTGCACTAGTTATTTAGTTTAATTTAAAAAATATATATCTCTTATTGTAATTTATAGCCTTATTATTATTATGTATTGCAATGTACTGCTGCCTCAAAACAACAAATTTCATGACATATTCCAGTGATTTTAACCTGATTCTGAGATACTGACAATCTAAACTGAATACCTTAAAAATGATTCCTGTCCAAATGAAAAATAATTTAAAACAATTGTTTTTTTTTAATCCATGGCCTTTTGTCACTTGTGAAATATCAACAAACTTCCATATCTCACCCACAGCCTGTATGGAAGTTTAACATAAACAAACATCTAATGAAGGGCGGCTAGTGGAAATGCTGCTCCACAGCTCCAGCAACCCAGGCTCAATCTTGATCACTGGTGTGCGTGTGAAATGTGTTGCATGTTCTCCCAGTAATTGCGTGGATTTCTTCAAGGTGATCTGACTTCCTCCTACATCCCAAGGCTGTGCAGGATATTGGCCACTGTAGTATGTGGAGAGAATAAAATGGACAAAGGAACTTGATGCTTGCTTCATTTGTTTGCATGATTTGTTTTTTTGTCTCTTGTGCATCGAGTGTTGGTCTTTTATTTTTTTCTTTAAAGTGGGTTCTTTCAGGTTTCTTGCTTTGTGGCTACCTGTGAGCAAGCAGATCTCAAAGTTGTATAATTCTTACATTCTTTGACAATAAATAAATGTACTTGATGGTGGGCGTGTAGATAGAGGGCAAAAGTGCCTGCTTCTGTTCTGGACAACTTCATGACACTATTCATTTTGGGGACTGGAATTTGATATCTACTGTATATTTGTTTAATTGACTTTAGCTACTGCAAGTATTAAAGAGGATACTAAACTTCATCTAAATGTGTCCACAGTAGTTTTGAAAATAGGGGAGAGAAGATGTACAGTCATAGAGTCAAGTAACATGAGAAAACAGACCTTCCAGCCCACATAGTGCAGATCAACCATCAAGCATCTTGTTACACTAATGGTTGTATAACATTTCCAACAATGACAGGAAACCTGTGCGGGAGAATTTTTATAGTGGAAAAGCCATTGCACTGGGCCAGTTCCACTCTCTTGACCTCGGAAGTCCGGGTCTAATGGGACAAGTAGTCGTTGCAAACTGGGGGGCTTCCTTGGTTGCAGTGGATGACCGTGACTAATGCCTTGTCATGCCCTCGCTCTCCACTGGACTTGACTTAACATGCTAGGACAGGCATGTCCCTATCTCTTGGGTTACGAGGCACACCGGTCACCCTCACCTGGTTTAACCCGCCTGTCAAACTGGTGTACTACAATGTGACAGCTGTCACATGCAAACAACTACTTGGAGCCACAGATGAGAGTTGACTGTCAGTGGGGCCAAAAGGTGAATGAGCTGTCCCAAAATGGATACGACAAGCCCCTTTTCCAGAGGTGCTACCCCTCCCTGGACATCCCATACACCTCACCCTGTTACACTAATCCTGTTTTAGTCTCCACCTTCTCATCAACTGACTGCAAGTTCTACGACTCACCACTCACCTACACACAGGGAACAACTTACGGTAAACAATTACTTACCAACCCTCCCGTGTTTGGAATGTGGGAGGAAACTGGAGTTTCTGGAGGAAATCCACACAGTCACAAGGAGAACATGTGAAGCCCATACTGGCAGCATCCGAAAACCAGGATTGAACCGATGTCTTTGGAGCTGAGTGGAACCACTTCACCAGCTGCACCACTGTGCCCTGAAATTCCATCGTAATGTGCTGGAAGCTTGGTCTTTTATACCACAAAAGAGTTACACCCTGGAAATTCCCTGAGTTTTGAGTTTGGTTATGGCAGATCAGTTTTTGTTACTCTGGACCCTCTCCCAGCTTCTAAAGCCCGTAGGGAGACTCTGAACATCCATCTCTTGTAAACTGCACTTATCTGCTCTTTAAACCCACGTTAGATCCTGCCTTCCCCTGCCCAAGGTCATTCAGTTTTCCCTCATTTTCTTTGAATATAATTGTTTACCATCCAAAATTAGCCAAACCTCTCTCTGCTCCCACCAGTGACCCAAGCTTTTGTCTCTGATTTCATACAGCCTCATTCTGCTGTGCGAAGCTGAATTGGGCAGGATGTGGTCTCAGTAGCACCCTGCAACAATCACAATGCATCCATTTTATTCTCCCCACATCCTTCTCTATTCCACTGGACTTTACCAGTGTACTGTGCACTTGGGACAAGTTACAATGGTCAGTTGACCTACCGCTTCATGTGCTTTAAGATGCTGGAGGAAACCATCAAACTTCACACAAACCAAAGACCTGGCTTCAACCTGGATCACCACAGTGCTGTATTCTGCTAATCCTTCTCTGCACCCTTGCTAGCAATGCTCAGAATTGGTTACAACATGTCATGTGAGGTTTTGTTCAGCTTTATGGTGAACTTATTTCCTTTTCTATTACAGTTCTCTAGATATAAAGGCCTCCTCCCAAAGCTAGTCCATTCCTTTCTTGTCAATTTTTGTGTCTGCCAATTTTAATATCTGACAAACGGAGATCACAATGACTCTTGGGACCTACGTCGTTTCGACCTTTTAATAGTTTGGATAATTTTAATAATTACAATCTTTCTTACTTTGTGAACAGATGCTTTGCAATCTGGGTGAATAGCTTAAATGCGAGCTACAGTACCATGCAGAAGTCTTAGATATATACGTATAACTAGAGAGCCTAAATCTTTTACACAGTATTGTAATTTTATGCATTGCACTGTACTGCTGCTGCAAAAAAAGCAAACAAATTTCATGACGTGAGTGTAATGATAAATGTGGTTACGATATAGGTCTCTACTGAGAGTGGAAAGGGGGCAGGGAGAGGGGAATCATGGTTGGGAAAAGGAGATGGGAGGGAGTGGGAAAAACCAGAGAGACATTCTATAATGATCAGTAAACCAATCGTTTGGAATCAGATTACCTTGCCTGGTATCCCAGGGCTGGGTGTGTCTGCACCCATGCCATGCCCCTGCCTCTGGCACTCCTCTGCCACCTGTCCCACAGCGCTCCACTCTTGCCATTTCCAACATCCTTTGCTCCCACCAGATTTACAAACACACTCTCCACTCCACATTGAAAAATACAGCACTGTGCAAAAGTCTTAGGCACTCTTGCTGTAGGGCATATAGTTGTATATACTGTATTGTATGTGTAAAATGTATGTGCAAATTACCAGAAAGTGTGCAGCCATTTGCAGGTTCATTCTCACTGTCAGCGTATTTCATAGCAACAATGGTTTTGCAATCTTCATCGTCATTATTATTTTGATCTGCAATTTGAAGAACAGGGTAGGGTTGAAACCATTAATTACTGATAATGATATCCATTGATGTAAAAAGCAAACTTTTTCTATTCATTTCAGGATTCTGGCAAGGCCAGCATTTACTGTCCATCTCTAACTGTCTTCGGAAAGGTGGTGGTGAGCCACCTTCTAAACTGTAATCTACATTCATCACAGTTTCCAATTAATCAGTGATTTTTGAGCAATATCACTGTCATGCAATTAATATAATCAATGCCTGTACCTCTATTCTGAGGTATTAGGAAAAATGCATTTTATAAAATGACGTTTTCAATACATCAGTCCTATCTTGCCTTTGGCAGTATGTAAAATGCAGTCAAGATTACAGCAGAGAACACTCTCATTAAGGAGAACAGTTGGGATTTAATAGTTCCAGGTCAAAAGAACAAGGGTGAGACCAGATTGATGAAACTGCCCACACCTATGTGCAAGAAGACTCCAATAAGGCAAGTTAACGAAGAGGCCTTAAGTAGAGAAAGAAAGGCAGGTGGATTAATTTCAAGTGGATGCAGTACACATTGCTTAATTATGATCTCACTGTAGCATCTTTGAGATGATCCACGGAATAAGTGTCAGATACGAAGTTTCAGGATGTTGGCAGTTTTGCATTTTGCCAAGTCTCGTGGCATTCAAGCCCAGTACAAGTCTGATTATTTATTCAACTCCTGCTCCTGAAGAACCCACAATGTGTTGGAGAAAAATATGCTGGAGCTCTATTGCCTCTGTGTACAATTTTCAGAAATATGTCAACCCTGTTACACCTCCAGTTAAACTCACCATTATGGTTTGATTTCCCCTTGCTGTTCTCAGCAGTTTGGTTAGGATTCTCTTCATCGGCTGTCAATGGCTGTCCCATAATTTCTTCCTCTGTGGCACCCAGGTTCTGGACAAGGAAGTAGGTGATCATTTTTCCTTTGCCTTTCACTGTTATCGCCCCCCTTTCCTCTATTTCAAAACCTTTCTTCTGCAGTGCTCTGTAAGTCCAAAAATTTGTGTTGTTAGATGACCCTTATATACATATTTTACCAGGAATAATGGACTTGTGATTTTACGGTGCCCCTCATGACTTTTGGATGTTCCAAAGCAGTGTAGTCATTCATGAGAATTGCCACATCTAATATGCACATGTTATCATTCCATAACCACCAATAACATGACCTGATAAATTATTTCAACAGTGCTGAGGAAAGTGCAGTAGCCAGAAAATGAGGAAGAACTTGTTTCTCTTTAAATAATTCTGTAAGGGTATTATGTGGTAAAAACCCCAAGATCATAGATGCACAACTGGCAAGAAGTGGAAGAGGACAGTGATTGCTGAAGTACAACTAAGCATAGGAAATAGAAGCAAGAGTGGGACTTTCGCTCTGGTGTTCAGTAAGATCATGGTCAATCTTCTACTTCAACTCCATCTTCCTGCACTTTCTACTCACAGTACCCCAAAATCTCTCAATCCCAATCTTGAAATTGGAAGACAGCAGAACTGGAGAAGATGAATGTGGTGAGGAGGATAGTCGATGAAAGGATTTGAGAAAATGAAAACTTGAGCCTGTGTTGATCAGAGAGTTAATGTGAATTGGTGAGTACCAGGTCAATGTGCAGACAGCAATGTTTTAGATGAGTTGAAGTTGGGTAATGGGAGCCAAGGTGGAGTTGAAGCAGGAGCAGAGTTGCTGGATTGAACTACCTATTCGTTGATGCACTGAGATGGATTTTCCCTGGCAATCCATGGCTCTCCATCCTTGAGGCAGTGTTAACTGTGTCACCAAATAAACAATACCTCGGCATCTTCTGTCCTACCACTCCAGCCAGGACGGGTCCAGAATGAATGCCAACTCGGATCTGATTTTAGAGAAGAGAGAAAGAATTTAAAGTGAAACATCACCTTACGGAGGAATATAAAACCATGAAGAGTATTGATAACATAAATGTATGCAATGTTTTTCCCAGAAAAAACGTAAATCAAAAACTAGAGGCCATAGGTTTAAGGTGAGAGGGGAAAGATTTGAAAGGGACCCGAAGGACAACTTCTTCACACTACCAGAAAGTTGAAGCAAGTACAATTACAACATTCAAAAACATTTAGGCAGGTACATGGATAGCAAAGGTTTAGAGTGTACAGGCCAAATGCAGGCAAATGGCACTAGCTTAGATAGGCATATTGGTCTGCCTGGAGGAATAGGGCTGAAGGGTCTGTTTGCATGCTGTAATACTATAGGACGTTACACCAGTTAGCTGTGATACCATTGGTTCTCAACTGTCAGTCTCAGGTGAAAAATGATGATTTTTATGTCCTGAGTTATGGGCATCAGACAGGGTCATACACTCATGTTCGAACTGCCAAAGCTGATTGGAGAGCTCCAAACTCCTTCTGAAATTGCAGTCTTAAAGCACCTAGAATTACCAACTTGGCTGTTTCCCTGGGGAAACAGTATCCCAGTGAAGTTTGTGATGAGAGGTCAAGTTAGCCTTGTGCAAACTCTGGGCCAAATCTTTATCATTTTACCATCTGAATGGATGGACTTTCTAAAGTCAAAATTAAATCCTGGTCTATAATTCCCACGATTATCCTTATTACCTTTGTTGAACAAAGGGATAATATTTGCCATGGACCCCAAGATCCCCCTGTTCCTCCAACACGGTTAAGAATTCTGCCATTAATCCTGTGGTCTACATTCAAGTTTGAACTTCCAGAGTGTATCACTTCACACTTTCTTGAATTGAACTCCATCTGCCATTTCTTAGCCCAGTTCCGCATCCTATCAATGTCCCATTGTAACCTATGGCAACTTTCTACACTATTCACAACACCACCAACCTTCATGTCATCTGCAGACTTTCTAACTCACCCTTCTGTGTCCTCATCCAAGTCATTTATCTGGACCACAAGGTCCCAGAACAGATCCCTGTGAAATGCTACTGCTCACCAACTTCTAAGCAGGATAGGCTTCATCTACTGTCACCCTCTGCCTTCTATGAGGAAGCCAATTCTGAATCCACACAGTCAGTATTCTTTGGATCCCATGCCTCCTGACTTTCCATGTGAGCCTACCATGGGAAACCTTGACAAATGCCTTACTAAAATCCATGCACACTGTATCCACCGTTCTACCTCCATCACTGTTCTTTGTCACATCCTCAAATAATTCAACCAGGCTCATGAGGCATGACCTGCCCTTCACAAAGCCATGCTAACTATTCTGAATCTGACTACGTTTCGCTAAATGCTCATAAATCCTTTCTGCAATAGTTTGCTCATCACTGATGTAAGACTCACTGGTCTATAATTCCCAAGATTAATATTTGTCATCCTCCAACCTTATGGTACTTCTCCTGTGGTCATTGAGGATGCAAAGATCATTGCCAGAGGTGCGGCAATCTCTTCACTCCCCAGGAAATTACCCAGGAGGTGACTCGTGCAAGCAGCTTCAATGGAAACCATCAAATATTTCCGCTTCACTCTGCCACAGCTGAGAACCACAACTACATCTGAGGTCTATACAGTTAGCAATATCATTTTAAGGCAATTAAAAAAATCTATTCCCTCTATTCCCTCTCCATCACTGTCCATTTTCAACACTTGCTTTGTTCTATTAGCATATAATAAAACTATCATGAAACAAGAAGTTATTGGCCTCTTTCCTATCTTCTGAAAGAACTATGGATTAAAACATCAGAATCCAACAATTGGCATAGTCAGCAGGATATTGCAAAGTTTAAGGACTTGGAATAATCACAGACAAAGTGGAAATTATTCAGTGTCTGAACAAAAGGGGTAAGAACTTCTTCTGTTCCAATTTATCTTAGAGAAAACTTAGTTCTGGCTTCAATATCATTGGATAGAAATTAAGATTGAAGATGACTACATTACTATTTTGAACAGAAAAACAGATATAAAAATATTGTTTGCAATTAATTTCAATTGTAGGACAACTTATTTCTGTTGCATGACAATCTGTTGGTACCTAGTAAAGATATCAATTGCACAATCTATCAGTTGCAATCCATTAGTTTGGTTACAAGGCGACCCATCAGTCGCAAGATGACCCAACGGTTGCATTCTATTCAGTTAACCATAGAACATTACAGCACAGTACAGGCCCTTCAGCCCTCCATATTGTGCTGACCCATATAATCCTTTAAAAAAGTACTAAACCCACACTACCCGATAACTCTCCATTTTTCTTTCCTCCATGTGCCTGTCCACGAGGCCCTTAAATATCCTTAATGTTTTAGCCTCCACCACCATCCCTGGGCAAGTTATTCCAGGCACTCACAACCCTCTGTGTAAAAAACTTACCCCTGATGTCTCCCCTAAACTTCCTTCTCTTAATTTTGTACATATGCCCTCTGGTGTTTGCTATTGGTGCCCTGGGAAACAGGTACTGACTATCCACCCTATCTATGCCTCTCATAATCTTGTAGACCTCGATCAAGTCCCTTCTCATTCTTCTACGCTCCAAAGAGAAAAGCCCCAGCTCTGCTAACCTTGCTTCAAATGACTTGTTCTTCAAACCAGGAAACATCCTGGTAAATCTCCTCTGCGCCTCTCCATAGCTTCCACATCCTTCCTATAATGAGGTGACCAGAATTGAACACAATACTCTAAGTGCAGTCTCACCAGAGAGTTGTAATCTATTTCGGCAGCTGGACAATCTACTTAGTTACAATCTACTGATATTTCAAGATCAAGGTCAAAGTAACAAAAAGATGTACAAATTAAGATTGAAACAAAACAATGCCCAAAGTTGTGAAACCTACTAAGAGCTCTTACCTGAATAAATCATCTCAGTTTGATAAAATAGACAAAGAAGTCTGGCCAAAAAATACCGACAATGTTAAATTTATTGAGAACCAGATAATGCCCAATGGAAAAGAAAAACCTGGAATGGCTGTCAGTGATTTAGAGATAAGATCGCATGGTCAGTTTGATCAAATGTATGAGTGAATTAAAGAGCTAATGGGGTGAGTAAAGTCTTTTACTAATCTAAAGAAATGCAAAACTTGTAATGAACTATAAAAACAGTAGGATAGAGAGAGTAAAAAGTCTAAAGAACAAATCCTTGCATTAACTGAATGAACAAAAAAAAACTATAGGGTAACTGAACCGAAGTGCAGTGTATGGAGTTTCAAAGCAGACCGAGTCCACTTCCAACAGCGGTGGATACCTGCTGGTGGTGCTCATTTGATGTGGGTAATGATGCTACTGTTGTTGCTTTATCCTGGGAAACATGCCCTACATCAGACAGTTTCCCAAGATAGTGCTGGCATCTGAACTAGGAATTACAGCCTATATTGAACAGTGCCCTCACACAACAATGCCATCTGAACTCCGTAGAACTACAGGATGGACATGACATGGACTGTACAGTGGTTACTAGCAACTCAAGTGAGGATGATGGTAATGAAGCAATAAGATTGACACAAGTAATATGCTTGATGAACTCTGCAGGTCAGGCAGCATCTATGGAAATGAACAGTTAGTGTTTTTGGCACAGACTATGACTCTCCTAATTGCTGTCCTGTGTCTGGGCAAAGATTGACAGCTATATCACAGCTTGCTCCAATAAGGGCAAAGAAAGTGAAGATATGCAGGACTAAAGATGAAACCATTGCCCACCAATGTATTGACAAGCTAACCCCTCCAGTGGCAACTGTTGCTCAGCCACTCAACAACCTGCTGAAAGCAGTAAGTCCTCAGACAACCCTGTGATTCTTAATGAAGAACAACTGAAAGCATTTCAAACTTTAAAGGTGAAGTTGTGTACTGTACCTGCATTAAGAATTCCTGACACAAGTAAACCGTTGTGTGTCTCATTGTATGTCAATGAGAAACACAGCTACAGGATGCCAGTCTTAACCGAGGTACAGCAAATCCAGCTACACTGTTATCATTGGACATAGAAGACTATGATGACCATGACTGCAAGAACAGTGACCTGCCATGAAGATGCAAGTTACTACAAAGAATTGCCTCTATCAAACCCAGATCTGATCCTGTACAATAAGCAGAACTGAAAACTGATTGTAAGTTGGCAGAAGGAAGATTAGCTCATCTCTGCTCTGCTTCTCGATATGGTTTTGGAGTTGCTCATGATTTTGGAAACCCATGGAGACAAAGAGGATTTCTTAGGGCCATAGGAACACCAGTCTAGAATGACCAACTAGTACAAGAACTTATGTATGTCATACAATTGCTGTGTTAAAATGTAAAAGCCACTCAAAAATGACAATGACTAAGTATGATGAGGAAGGTTGCCATGCCCTATGGCTCTTCCTATGGTCTTATGTAACATCTGAGTAATCCCAAGCAAGAAAACCAAACTAATACTGCTGAAGGTAGTAACAAGACATCTATGTCACTGCCAGGAGTCCGTGATCTCAGACAAGCTGATATACACATTATGGCAGACAGTTTAGTTAACTATTGTGTGAAATTAACCCAAACTGTACGGTCTGCTTCTCAACAAGTTTCTGCCATTTGGAGTGATCCAACTGAAGGAGGACATACCCTGATTCCTGTTGAGTGGGTCCTGATTTAGAAACCACATAGGGCAACACTGGGAGATCAATAGGAAGGTCCTTATCAGGTGATGCTAATTGCTAGCTCAGCAGCAAAAGTAAGTGGAAACACACCAGCCAAGTGAGCTAAAGTGCTATTCAGATAGGGCAACATGCACTGTGATTACTCCGCTAGTAATCTCTAACACAGTGCCTGCACTGCTGGGCGACAGTGAGCAAATCACTAACCAGCCAGTAGACTTCAAGCCAGTCAACAACTACTAGACATTATGAAGTTTATTGTACTATTATTTTTTTACTGTTATATTTTCCCATCTTACAATGAGCCAGTTTAGATGTCTCTCAATGTATACTTGTGAGTATCACATGAATTTGCTGATGCCATTAATGCCTCTAGCTGGGTATGTCAATATATACAGCACACTCTAAAATATTCACCAATGCTGGGTATTCCTGCAGTTCCAGAACAAACATACACTTTCTTTATTAAACATTCCAGCAACGGTGATATTGACATTATGCCTATAATTCATTATTCTCAAGGGAGTTACAAGAATACAATGGGAGATACAAGGGAAATACCAGTATACCCACAACGTACCATCTTAAATTGGATCATTTATGTAAATATAATCAATATGATTTAGAGAATCATATCGTTCTGACTACACATGCATTTTTCCTGTGTTATCTCTATATCATGACAAAGCTATTAGATCTTTTCATGTGTTCACTATAAAAGCCACCTTTTGTTTGAGTTCAGAAGGTACCATTTCAATAAGGCATAGCTCATGCCTTATATTATACTAAAAAGGATAATGATTTGGGAATTTTTATTAGCAATCAGAAAAATATTACAATACAACAAAGCTCCTGCCATGTAATAAGAAATGGTCTAAGTTCATGGAACAATAGTACTTAATGTGCAGAAATGGTGCCTACAACTCTCTTCCACGTAATTGGTTAGGATCTTGTTATTTAGGGTATGTTCTTCCTCCCATGAGACATACACACTCCTGACTTTTACCTTGAGTCGAGAAGTAAACAAGACAGTTCAGAAGATCATTTTGCATCAATTTTATTTCAATTTTATAGTGTTGCACAAAGTACAAGAGAGATTAAAAATGTTGCTACAGCTTTATAAAGAACAGCCAATGACGCTGCCGATGCCTTGGGGAAAGTAACAGCAGAAATGGTCACCTTGTGTAGGATGGTTCTTCAAAATTATATGGCACTAGATCTTCCCTTAGCGGCTACAGGCAAGGAGCATTGTACTTACATACCTGATGGATCTGAAGACATAACTAATTGTCTATCATTTCCACAAAGAAGTAGCTAAAACACATCAATCTGATGGATGGGATTTCTTTGACTGGATTCACTTAAGTCTCAGAAGCTGGAGTTGCTCAATATTATGAGTCATATTATTCATACTAATATGCCTTATCATAATTGACATCTTTTTCACTTGTTTAAAGTTGATCATTTATAGAATAGTTCAAACTCGCATAAGAGTGCCTACTAACCTGCCCAACCATGACACAATCCTATGAATACTTAGAAGAATATATTCCTTTTGAATTTTCAGAACTTAAGTTTCAGATCATTTTATATTTAACATAGAGACCACAAGTTTCTCTGCCTCCGAATTTTCAGATGTAATGATTCTAAATGTTGGATCCCACTGTTAAATTGTTTTCTTAAGTTTAACAATTAATTGTCTGCTTGTATTTATACAATTACATATATACAAGTAACTGCTTACTATGCTTCCTAGTGGCCATAGTGTGTATATACAGCTGTTTAATATATTCCATAGTGGTTATATTGGTATGATTCTGGATATTTCTCTTGCTACTGCATTATTTGAATAAGAGCTTTCTCATTGATTGTCTCTTATTTATGAATTTGAATGGAATTTTCCACATCTCTGTAGCATGAAAGAGCTGATCACAAGGCCAGCACCATCTTAGTTCTTAGATCTTTTGACTTTTCCTTTCTTCAGCTAGTAGACCTCTATCGCGCTCTGTTTTCAACTCTCTCTTTGTTCTATTAACAAGTTTTCTGCCTTTTTCCTGACTTCTGAAAGAACTTTGGATTAAAGCATCAGAATCCAACATTCTCTAACTATTGAATCCCCTCTCTCCAGTGCTCTCCTCTTCTCCCCTCTTCCCTTCTGAGCCACAGAGCCAGACTCTGTGCCAGAGGCCTGATCACTGTGGCTTTCCCCTGGTTAATTGTTTCCCCCGACAAGCAATATACTTGTTATTACAGCTTCCTGACCAACAGAAGTCAGCAGGTAAGGATGGGACGGGTCACCTCGGATACTCGAATCACCAATACCGGCACCCTCCAGGGGTGTGTCCTCTCTCCACTGCTGTTCTCCCCCTACACCAATGACTGCACCTCCTCCAACCCCTATGTGAAGCTTTTGAAGTTTGCAGACAACACCACCATCATCGGACTCATCCAGAACAGTGATGAATCTGCATATTGACAGCAGGTGGACCAACTGGCGCTCTGGTGCAGTCGGAACAATCTGGAGCTGAACACGCTCAAGACAAAGGAGATGATAGTGGATTTCAGGAGACATCCCCCCGTTATGTCCCCCCTCACAGTCCTCGGCAGCCCTGTGTCCACCGTGGAGAACTTCAGGTTCCTGGGAACCACCATCTCTCAGGATCTGAAGTGGGAGCAGAACATCAGCTCCATCCTGAAGAAGGCCCAGCAGCGGATGTACTTCCTGTGGCTCTTGAGGAAATATGGTCTGCCTCAGGAATTGCTGCTGCAGTTCTATACCGCAGTCATTGAGTCTGTCCTGTGCACCTCCATCACTGTGTGGTTTGGAGCCGCCACCAAGCAGGATAGAACCAGACTACAGCGCACAGTGAGGACTGCCGAGCGCATCATTGGAGCCTCCCTGCCCTCTATTGTGGACCTGTATTCTTCCAGGTTGAAGAAGAGGGCGGGGAACATCATAAAGGACTCCTTCCATCCTGCGCACGGACTGTTTGAACTGCTTCCGTCTGGTAGGCGCTTCAGATCCCTCCAGACTAAGACTAATAGGCACTGGAGAAGTTTTTTCCCTACTGCGGTCACTTTGCTGAACAGTTAACTGCCGGTTAACTGTCAGCTAACTATTACTTGGATTGCACTACTTGTATGTATAATCTATATTTTCATTTATATTTATCATTATTATTGTTATGATCAGAGAGGCAACCTCTGCCGGAAGTAAGTTCCTTGTATGTGCACAGGTACTTGGTGATTAAAGTCTGATTCTGATTCTGATTCTGATTGAGGAGTACTTTGCACTATCCTTGGCAGCTCTGCTGGGAAAGCTGCAGCCTTTCCCTATTTTCAGGCCTCAGTTTATAAGGGTTACCTGGAGCCAGTGTTGGGAGGGTGACAGGCAACAAAAATGTAAAATTACTCTGACAGAAGCAGCAGGCAACTTACAGAACATAGAACATAGAAGAATATAGCACAGTACAGGCCCTTCAGCCCACAATGTTGTGCTGACCTTTAAACCCTGCCTCCCATATAACCTCCCACCTTAAATTCCTCCACATACCTGTCTAGTAGTCTCTTAAATTTCACTAGTGTATCTGCCTCCACCACTGACTCAGGCAATGCATTCTACACACCAACCACTGAGTAAAAAACCTTCCTCTAATATCCCCCTTGAACTTCCCTCTCCTTACCTTAAAGCCATGCCCTCTTGCATTGTGCAGTGGCGCCCTAGGAAAGAGGCGCTGGCTGTCTACTCTATCTATTCCTCTTAATATCTCGTATACCTCTATCATGTCTCCTCTCATCCTCCTTCTCTCCAGAGAGTAGCTCCCTTAATCTCTGATCATAATCCATACTCTCTAAACCAGGCAGCATCCTGGTAAATCTCCTGGTAAAACTAAGGAAACTATATCGCTGGACTTTCAGCCCAAACCTTTCCCCTACTCACCACTTCCATTTCCCTGGCTCTGGACATGCACTCCTAAGTGTTGAATTTATAATGCCACTATTGTTCTTATACTGCTGAAATACCCCTCTTCTCCAGCAACAACCATGGACTGAAACCCACAACTGCTCCCTTTTCATGAGCTGTATGTCTCACCCTATCTTGATGTAAGTGTCAGTCTGCAGAACAGTTTGGATCTGTTTCTCTACCTGAATTGGATTCCCAGTAACTGGGTTCTTCACCTTTCTTGCCGCAATCCTCATTCCCAGGGCAAAGTTGGCAACCCTTTCTGCATGGCTTGCTACGGGTACTGGAACCCCGCCGACAACCATGTAGGCATCTCCAATTGTTTCCACCTGCACAGAACCAAAAACATATTAATTTGCCCTCAAAACCAGACAGCTACTCAGAAGCAACATTTGTTTACCTTAATCCAAATGGAAGAACTTCATTTAATAATTTCAGCAACAGTAGCATTTCAGGAACACAAGTGTACCAAACACAAGTTTGCCATTTTCTTCTGTTAATCAGGACTTACTATTGGTTTTGCATTGTGCAGTTCTGCAATTATGGAATGACCGATGCAATTGTAGCACTGATGGAGGTGCCGTCCTTCAGACGAGACATTATTTTTGAGTGGACATAGGGGATCTCAAGGCATTACTTGAAAGAAAACTAGCATCCTTCCAGCATCCAACCCTCAGACAAACCACAAAAGAGTACCTGCTTACCATCATATTGCTGCTTATAGTGTTTGTTGTGCACCAGTCAGCCTCCAGTTATAACAGTAACAACAATTCAAAGATGTCTTATTGACAGAAAGAACTTTTAGTATTGTGAGAAAACATAATTAATCTCTTCTAAATGTAATCTCTCAGCTAATAGCATTTCACCTATGGGATAAAAGTGAAGCCTAAGCTTAAGTTCATTTGGGCATCCTGTTTGGGAATGGTACTCCCCAACACCAGATCTGAAACAGATTTATACTCTTTTGTACCTCAGTGACCTGTCAAATATGCACACGTACCATGTCTGCAGTAGATAATGGATCAGACCTTCTGCTGATATGCCCTGATCACCCAGCAGATAAGCTTGTCACTGGGTTGCTCCTGGAACAGAGTCCATGATGCACCCAGGCTCCCAGTAGGTCACCAGCCTCAGCTACTCATGGGCTCTACCAGCACAGACCTCGCTTCCCCAACTCTCAGAGGGAGAAATATAAGCCTCGCTAGTAAGTACTTGGATTAATTATTTTAGTTTTTTTTAAGTGTGAGTGTTACTATTAGTCATTGAACTTTCAAACATTTTTTGCATGTTTTGTATTTTTACAGGTGCTGAGCTACACTGGATGTTTGTGCTTGTAAAAGACATTCAACTGATAACTGATACAGCTGGGGGTGGGGATTCAGTGACATTCAAAATATCTCTCTCAGTTCAATTGAAAGAGGTCTTACACTTTGGTGGGTCACAGGAAGACTACACCCAGAGGTATGCTGGAAGTAACAGGAGAGGTAACAATGCATTCTTTAGCCAGCATGGGTCACAACAGCACCTCTAGCCTTGCAGTCCAATCCTCAACAACAGCATGTTTATCAGATTAAACACTGTGTAGGAACCACGTATCTGCCCTCTATCTGCTTTGTATTCTGTATTGTGCGTTCATTACGTTTATTATGGTAACTAGTCACATCAGTGGGCGAGGGGGTAGTAAAAGCAAAGAGAATAAGTTACGTTTTCCTGTTTATTTTGAGGAAGTTTGTAGCTTGGGACCAGCCGTGCTTGTATCTTTTCCTGATTGCTAGGATAATGCTGAAATAATGCTTAAATTCATTTGCTAATTGCTAATAAAGGATTGGACTTTTGGAGCAATCATTAGAGGTGGGGGTGCGCCATGCAAGTATAATAACTCCATAGCGGTCGCAGGCTAGCAGCTATTGCTTTGTTTTGGTTTTTGATTTAGTTTTGCTGCTACACAGCGCAAAAGATGAAGCCAACATGACAGCTGGAAAGTCCAAGGTGTCCAGAAGTCTCGTACCAGAGATGGAAGGGAAAGTGGCCACGAGCCCAGATTTCCTGTGATCACAGTGCCCTCAGGTACATGATTGGAAATGGGAAATTGAGCAAGAAGATTCACTACTGAAACTGGCAGGGAAGTTCCAACTCCACAAAAAGTCCTGCAGAGAGATGGAGAGTTTTTTTTGTCATTGTGTGGAGAATATTTACAATGCAGATTGCAAAGACTGAAAGGCAGCTGCAAGCAGACTCAACAACTCTAAGAAGAGAATTGAATAACTATTGGGAAAGGAAGGATTGCAGGGTATTAATTGGGGAGCTCTAAAATGGGCACAATGGGCCCATGCTGTCCCTTTTGTGATGGTCCTGTGCAGTGTGATCAAGTAATTCCATTATGGGAGGTACTGAGGGTACCATTAATATTCTCTTTTTTGGTTAGCTAATGGCATGCCTTTTCACCTGACAGTTTAAATCCATTTTACTGAGGGGGATTCAGTTTTGGGGTTAGGCGCCAATGCCGTCCGACTCACCTTGTAAACATCATGGACGGACGTTATGCGGTCAAATCGGGAATACATAGAATTGAGCATGTGGACAATCTGGATGGGCTCACAAGCAGCACAGATGTTGGTAAACGTCACCACGTCGCTAAAGAGAACAGTGCATTCTTTGAAGTCCCCTGAAGAAAAATGCAGATGGGTGTCACAACCACCATCACTTATGCAGAGGCTGATGAGCGACTTCGGAAGGAAGCCTGAATCATCTGGCCTGAAATTTGTCACAATGAGGGGCACATCAGGCCAACTCAAAGTTGAGTTTACTGTCATATGCACAAATATGTGTAAGAACAGGTACAATGAAAAGCTTACTTGCAAAAGCATGAAAAACTCACTATGAGAAGCTTAAATTATAAGCACCACAGACACATGCAAAAGGGGTAAGTTAGGTCAGTGTGTGAGTGGATGGAGCTAGTAAGTGCTGCACAGACCAGAAGGCAGGATGGCAAATGTATGTATTTTTAATTTTGCAGTCATTTGCAGGGGAATTAAGGGTTATGGGGGAAAGGCAAGCAGGTGGAGATGAGTCCATGGTCAGATTAGCCTTGATTTTATTGAATGGCAGAGCAGGCTCGACAGGCCAGATGACCTACTCCTGCTCCTATTTCTTGAGTTTCTTATGTATCTAATTTCAGATTGGCTGTTAGGTTCACTCTCAATCCTGTGGGTATATTCCCTCAAATGAGACCCAACAGCTAGGATTAAACAGGGGTTATGTGTTAAATTCCTGGACACTGCAATGAGCAATCCCAGAACAAAAATCATTTATAAAAAAATTTCAATTTTGTTTAACATTTTAGTTATAAGTTGTAACATTTCAGTTCTATCAGTGATCTGAAATCAGGACCATTTGACTACCATGAATTATCTATTTTGATACTGTAATGCCTGCTCATTTTCCAATAATTGTGAATTGGGATAAGTTGGTTAGAGGTAAAAACTATATTACATCAGAAATAAAAATGGAAGAAGGTGGCAATATTCAGCAGTAGGGGAGCATCTAGTATATGATGAGATAAATAGAATCAACTATCACTGAAACTAGAAAAAATTGGGATAAAAAAATTGCTAGGAAGGAGTAGTCAATACAGAGGCTAATAGGTTGCAGACCAAGAGACTGGATGACACAAGATTTGCTAATTGCAACTAATGATCTGATGGAAATGTAAACAGCAAGTGGTAATGGAAAAATGGGAGAATAAAATAAATACTCTAACACAGCAGCTGCTTGAAATCGGAAATGAAGCAAAGGATGCAGGAAATTCTCAATAATCCAAGCAACGTCTGTGGAGAGTCGGCATGCGATCACAAAGAAAACACACCAGTGGCTCTACTTCATTAAGAGTTTGAGGAGATTTGGTTTGCCACCAAAGACTCTTGCAAATTTCTACCGATATACAGTGGAGAGCCATCTGACTGTTCACATCCTAGGATTTCAAGAGGCTGCAGAAGGATGCTCACCATGTAGAACACACCTCCTTCTTGTTACTAAGATCAGGGAGGAGGTGCAGGAGGCTGAAGATCCACATTTAATGATTCAGAAACAGCTTCTTCCCCTCTGTCATCAGATTTCTGAATGGTTCACGAACCTACAAACCCGTGATCTACAGTGGATGCAATCTCACTGGCTTTCCATTTGGCCTTGGTCCACCTACTGTTGTTTATTGATTATAGCTCAACATTCAACACCATTATCCCATCAGTACTAACCAGCAAGCCTCAAAACCTGGGCTTCTGTACCGCCTCCTGCAACTGGATCCTTGACTTCCTCATTGGGAGGTCACAGTCAGTGCAGATTGTTAGTAACATCTTTTCACTGACAATCAACATGGGTGCTTAGTCCACTACTCTACTCTCTTTACAGTCGAAACTGTATGGCTAGACACAGTTCAAGTGCCATCTGTAAATTTGCAAATGACTCAACTATTGTTGGCAGAATCTCAAATGGTAACGTAAAGGCATGCAGAAGTGAGATTAGCTGGTTGAATGGTGTCGCCACAACAATCTTTCATTCAACATCAGTAAGACCAAGGTATTGACTTTGGACTTCAGGGAAGGGAAGTCAGGAGATGCACACCAGTACTCATCAAGGAATCATCAATGGAAAGGGTGAACAGGTTCAAGTTCCTGGATCTCAGCATTTCAGAGGATCCATCCTGGTCCCAACATATTGATGCCATCACAAAAGTGGCTATACATCATTAGGATTTTGAGAAATCTGGTATATCACCAAGGACTCCAGCAGGTTTCTACACCTTGAAAAGCATTCTTACTGGTAGCATCACCACCTGATATGGAGGCTCTAATGCATAGGATCAAAAAAAAAACAATCTGCAGAGGGTTGTAGATTCAGCCACCTCCATAATGGGCAATAACCTCTCCACTATCAAGGACATCTTCATCCAGAAAAAGGTGACATCCATCATTGAGGACCCTCACCATCCAGAACATGCTGTCTTCTCACTATGGCCATCAAGGAGAAGGTACTGGAACCTGAAGATGCACACTCAAAGTTTTAGGAACTGCTTCTTCCTCTCCACCATTAGATATCTCCACGGTCCATGGACCCATGAACATTACCTCATTGCTCTCTTTTTGCATTGTATTTTTAAATGTTTCTAATTGTAACTTATAGTAACTTTATATTTTACACTGAAAGCCCAACAAAAAGTAGTGGATATGGCCCTGCCCATCACAAGTAAAGCCCTCCCCATCATTGGGTATATCTACATGGAACGTTGTCACAGGGAAGCAGCATCTATCATCAGGGACCTCCACCACCCAGCACATGCTTCCTCTCACTGTTGCCATCAGGAAGATGGTGTAGGGACCTCAGCACTCACACCACCAGATTCAGAAACAGTTGTTACCCCTCAACCATCAGGCTCTTGAACCAGAGGGGATAACTTATATTTGCCCCATCATTGAAATGTTCCCACAACTGATGGACTCACTTTTAAGGACTTTTCATTTCCTGTTCATGATATTTATTATTTATTACTATTATTATTCTTTCCTTCTTGTTATATTTGTAGAGTTTGTTGTTTTATTTTGCACACTGGTTGAACCCTAAGTTGGTGCAGCCTTTCTTTCTTTGGTTCTATTATGGTTATTTTTCTATTATGGATTCATTGACGATGCCAACAAGAAAACAAATCACAGGGTTGTATATGACAACGTGTTGCTGATAATAAATTCACTTTGATCTTTGAACTTTGAATCACTGAGTTGACTGCACCACCACAGCCCTCACGGCTAGAGAATTTCAGACATTTGCAATCCCTTTGGGTGGAGAAATTTCTTCTCAGTCCCGTAGACAATATTAGACAAAAGCCAGTCCCTTCCCTTATTGTTTTCTTAACAAGCTGATCCAAAAAAACTGTATCTTATACACTCCATGAATTCACTATTGCCGGTAATTTAGTTTACCCAGACTCCCTGTGTAGCCCTGAGGAACTTTGCTCTGTCAGGTGGGCCATCAGTGAATCTCCCTCCCATACTAAAGTCAAAAAATCCCGTCGACCTTTCTAACAAATCCTGCTCTTTCGTCACTGACAAAGTTTATCATTCAAACAGTGTAATCAGCCTCATGCCCTTGGTGGGAATTTCATGACTGAAAATTTGATGCCGTATTTCCCAAATTTACAATGATTTACTTGAGGAAGTATTTCACTAGTCATGAAATGATGTGGACGGCCATGAAGAAGTGAAAGGCACGATACAAATGTAACTCTCGATTCCTGGCAGTATTACCTGCTTCGACTGGCTTGCCTTCCTTCAGCAGGTTGGCCACATGCCTGGGCAGCATGGCATACAGCAGCACCTCGGTCTTTTTCTTTTCCACCTCCAGGTTCTTAGACAGGATCCGAAGCTCTTCCTTCTTACGCTCAAGCTGATTGGACAATTCGATCTCAGCCAGCCGCTGCTGGTTGAGGAGGATGAGGTCTCGGGTGGTGTCATGTTGGGCAATATCAGCAAGATGCATTTTCCTCTCCTCCAGTTCCTGGAGGCAGCGCAGCTGTGGCGAGCACAAGTAGATCATGCACTGGAGGGATCCCATCCACAGCATCTGCCCTGAGCATCAGAGAGGGAGAGAGGGCAGAGAAAGAGAGGGAACAGGAGAGAGGACAGAGAAACAGAGGGAATGGGAGAGAGGACAGAGATAGAGAAAGAGGAGAGAGGGCAGAGAAAGAGAGGGAATGGGAGAGAGGAGAGAGAAAGAGGGAATGAGAGAGAGGACGGAGATAGAGAGAGAGGAGAGAAAGCGAGGGAACAGGAGAGAGGACAGAGAAACAGGGAATGGGAGAGAGGACAGATAGAGAGAGAGGAGAGAGGGCAGAGAAAGAGAGGGAATGAGAGAGAGGAGAGAGAAAGAGGGAATGAGAGAGAGGACAGAGAAACAGGGAACGGGAGAGAGGACAGATAGAGAGAGAGGAGAGAGGGCAGAGAAAGAGAGGGAATGAGAGAGAGGAGAGAGAAAGAGGGAACGAGAGAGAGGACAGAGATAGAGAGAGGGGAGAGAAAGAGAGGGAACAGGAGAGAGGACAGAGAAACAGGGAATGGGAGAGAGGACAGATAGAGAGAGAGGAGAGAGGGCAGAGAAAGAGAGGGAATGAGAGAGAGGAGAGAGAAAGAGGGAATGAGAGAGAGGACAGAGAAACAGGGAACGGGAGAGAGGACAGATAGAGAGAGAGGAGAGAGGGCAGAGAAAGAGAGGGAATGAGAGAGAGGAGAGAGAAAGAGGGAACGAGAGAGAGGACAGAGATAGAGAGAGGGGAGAGAAAGAGAGGGAACAGGAGAGGCAGAGAAAGAGAGGGAATGAGAGAGAGGAGAGAGAGATAGAGAGAGAGGAGAGAGGGCAGAGAAAGAGAGGGAATGAGAGAGAGGAGAGAGAAAGAGGGAACGAGAGAGAGGAGAGAAAGAGGGAATGGGAGAGAGGAGAGAGAGGGAATGAGAGAGAGGAGAGAGAGTAGAGAAAGAGAGGGAATGAGAGAGAGGACAGAGATAGAGAGAGAGGAGAGAGAGCAGAGGAAGAGGGAATGGGAGAGAGGAGAGAGAAAGAGAGGGAACGAGAGAGAGGACAGAGAGAGAGAGGAGAGAAAGAGGGAATGGGAGAGAGGAGAGAGAGAGGGAATGAGAGAGAGGACAGAGATAGAGAGAGAGAGAGAGCAGAGAAAGAGAGGGAATGAGAGATAGAGAGAGAGGAGAGAGAGCAGAGAAAGAGGGAACAAGAGAGAGGACAGAGAAAGAGGGAATGGGAGAGAGAGTAGAGAGAGAGAACGGGAACAGGAGAGAGGACAGAGAAAGAGAGGGAATGGGAGAGAGAGTAGAGAGAGAGAACGGGAACGGGAGAGAGGACAGAGAAAGAGAGGGAATGGGAGAGAGAGTAGAAAGAACGGGAACAGGAGAGAGGACAGAGAAAGAGAGGGAATGGGAGAGAAAACAGAGAGAGAGAGGGAAGGGGGAAGAGAGGACAGAAAAACGAGAGATAGAAGAGGACAAAGAAAAAGAGGGAATGTGAGAGAGGGGAAAGATGATAAAGAGAGGGAGTATGGTGAGAAAGGACAGTGAAAGAGGGAATGAGGAGAAAGGATGAGGAATAGAGAGACAAATATAGAAGAGAGAGGGAGAGCCAAAGAGATGAAGGGAGTGGGGGGGAGAGAAAGAGGGCAAGAGAATGAGAAAGGGAGAGGAAGGGACAGAAAAAGAAGTGAGATAGAGAAAGGTAGAAGAGAGGGGAGATGGGAAGAGAGACCAAAAGTAAGGAAGAGTGAGAGGGAGGGAAGGGGATAGAGAGTGACATTTAGAATATAATCCTGATTATCCCATCCGGTACTATAATGTAATGTTACAGGCAAAATATAACTTATAATCTTTACCTTCTGGTAAACAAACGAATTCCACCCCCCCCCCCACCTTTCCTCTATTCCCTCTCTGTTATTTTACCTCTTCTCACCCGCCTATCACTTCCCCTGGGTTCTCTTCTCCTTTCCTTTTACCTATGGTCCACTCTCCTGTTCGATCAGATTCCTTCTTCTCCAGGCTTTGATCTTTCCCATCTGCATCCTTCCCCTTCCTCCCATCTCTTCATTCTGGTATCTTCCTTCTTCGTGAAGAAGAACCTCATCCCAAACCATCGACTGTTTATTCACTTCCATAGATGCTGCCTGGCCCGCTGAGTTCCTCCAGAATTTTGTGTGTGTTGCTGTAATCTTTGAGATGCTTTCACAACAATTGCAGTGTCCCCATGTGGCTTTAGGAGGAAATCTCATTACTTAGATTGGGCTTGGTTCTTCTGTGCCCTTGTCTGTAGTCTTTGCAGTTATAGGGCACCTCATTTGAATACGAGAGCCTGGAACAAGCACCACATTGTCTGGTCATGCTCCATCTGCCATGGGGTTTTATCGAGATCACTACAGCCTTCTTCATCTCCTTAGTCCCCATCCACACCCCTACATCTGTTCTGAATGGCCATACCTCTGAGTTTCAGCATTGGTTGACTTCTCCAAGACACCGGCATCATTTCTCTCCGAGTTTTCAGTACAAACTGGCTGTTAATAAACTTTCTTATGCTGGAAATGGTAAACGGCACTGCTGGATGGGTGATAGTGAAGTACTCGTCGATGTTAACGTCCTTCATTTGTAACCCTGGCACATACTTCTGGATATTCACTCCTGCCTGCTTCACCCTTAGCTGGAGAGATCAGAAATTAATTTTTACCCTTAGCTGGAGAAACCGGAAATTAACTTGTAATCTGTCTTTCTAGTGTTCAATATGGATCAATCTTCAGTTGAGGCAATCAAAACCCTCGCAAGGGGTTTGCCAGAGTAATTCACCAACAACAAAACTCACGGAGCAACGTATTGAGTGTGTCTGATCATTTTAAGGCCATTGATGTTTAGCATTGGCTATACCTCAGTGGCAACCTGAAGATTATGGGTTCAAGCCCCACTTCAGGAACATAATTCATTGTGCAATTTTGGAGCAATGCAGTGGCATCAGATACGTTGACTTTCAGATGAGAGGGCAAAAAGGCTGCTCCTAAAGTGAATGCAAAAGATCCTACAGCACCAGCTTAAAGAACAAGCAAACCACTAGATGACTGCAGAGCCTTGCTATGTTTGAAATGTCTGATGCATTTGTCAATATTACATTGGCTAAGAAACCCTTTGGGAAATCCTGTCATCATTAAAAGTGCTCATTATGTCCTTCTCTCATACCAACATGTGAATTAGGAGCAAATTAAGTTGTTCTAGCTCTGTAACTGTTTAATTAGTATTGATCTAACTGTAACCTTAACTCTACATTCCCATCAGTCTGGTAGATAGACTGCCATCAGGAGTGTATCTATTATCTATGACTGCTTTCAAAATATCCTAAGACTCAGATTCCACCATCCTCCTTCCCTAAATATTTCTGCACCGTAAACCCCAAATCTCACTTTATGACCTCAGTTTTCTTGCTTTGATTGATTACATTCCATCATATCCCAGTCTCTGGGGGCTTTAATACACCATGCTGTAGTTATTACAGTGTTTGATGCTGAATTCTCATTCTGTATACACTCAATGGCCGCTCTATTAGGTACAGGAGTGGAACCCGGTGTGGTCTTCTGCTGCTGGAGCCCATCTACTACAAGGTTCAAAGTGTTGTGCATCCAGAGATGTTCTTCTGCACACCACTGACATAACATGTAGTTATTTCAGTTACCGTCACCTTCCTATCAGTTTCCTGGCCATTCTCCTTTGACCTCTCTTATTAACGAGTGTCCCCACCCCTACAGAATTACTGCTCATTGGATGCATTTTTGGTTTTTTTGTACCATTCTCTGTAAGCTCTAAAGACTATTGTGTGTGAAAATCCCAGGAGATCAGCTGTTTCAGAGATACTCAAACCACCCCATCTAACACTAACAATCATTCCAAGGTCAAAGTCACTTTTATCACATTTCTTCTTCATTCTGATATTTGGTCTGAACAACAACTGAACGTCTTGACTATGTCTGCATGGTTATATGCATTGAGTTGCTGCCACATGATTGGCTGATTAGATATTTAGATTAACGTGCAGATGTACCAGTGTACCTAATAAAGTGGCCCTGAGTTTGCATGGGTGTCCTTTCGGTGCTTTGGTTACCTCCCAGATCGCCGAACTCATGGACTTGGTAGGATAACTAGCCACTGTAAATTGTCCCTGGTGAGTAGGTAATTGGTAGAATGTAGGGGGAGTTGATGTTAATGTTGGGGAGAATAAAACGGGAATAGTGAAGGGATTAGTGTAAACAGGTATCATAGTTAAAGCATCATACACAACTAACTCTACACCCATAACAAACAGGTGGAGAGAAGGGGATGATAGACTTGCATAATTTTGCACTTGCCTGAACTGAACCTGGGCCACCATGTTGACTCACATTCTCAAGCAAACTCCTTTTGCAAACCTCAGTTACTTTCCTGCATCTCATCTGGTCTCGCTTCCACCTCCAGTTGATTACAATTGGAGGATGTCCGCACGCACTTTCTGAATCTGACAACACATAGCTTAGGAACAAGACACAAAGGTTTACCTCCTTATCAAAGACAATATGGAAAGGGAATGCGTCACAGAAAGCTTTGTTGTCGATCCAGAGCTTCTCCGGATAAACTGGCTCAAAGGAGTACAGCAAGTTACCTGGTGATAATAATACATCTGGGTGGTTAGTAAATTTTTTTACACATTTCTGGCTCTTGGCAGTTCCTTTGTGGTAGGGAACCAATTACATGGAAGGTAATCACTTCATTATGCTCATCACTGTAAAATCACTGCCGTGGAAGAGTTGGCATATTAATTAGCAGCTTGCTCCTTAACTCGGTGTCAGGTGGACTTGTTTGGGATGTCTCAAAGGTCCCATCTTTACCTTTGGGCTGATGCAACACTGAGGGAGAACATCACAGCGCAGATGATGCCCATTGGCGTCTACTGTTCACGGTCTTCATGTATTCTTTCTTTTCAAATCTTTTTATTATTATTATCCAAAATAACAAGAGTACATCGAAGCAGGTAACACTTACAATGTCTCAAAGGAAAAAAAGTAATGTTTTAAAGATTGAAAAATACGGTGACACAAAAAAAAAAGAAAAGAAAAAAAGCCCTACTAAAGCAAAGAAAGGTAAGAAAAAAAAAGAACCCATTAGGTGTTCAACCCCGGGGCCATGCGTCATACTAAAAGCTTCTAAAGATAAACATCAAACCGCCGGCAAACACAAATTATACCAAAATTTACAATTAGGTCATGGAGGAAATCTATCAATTAACTCAAATGGTAATAATGAGCAAATGAACCCCATCTTTTCTCAAAATCAAACATAGGTTCGAAGGTTTGACTTCTAATTTTCTCCAAACTAAGACGTAACATCACTTGAGAGAACCATTGTGACAGAGTGGGAGCCAACATATCCTTCCAATTCAACAGAATGGCCCTCCTAGCTATCAATGTAACAAATGCAATAACATGTTGGTCAGACAAAGAAGTACCGCAGATATTTTGAGGACTTATTCCAAAAAGCACTGTTAATTTGTTAGGTTGCAAATTAATTTTAAGTGCTTTTGAAATTGTAGAAAACATTGATTTCCAAAACTGTTCCAGTATAGAACAAGACCAAAATATGTGTGTCAGTTTAGCTTCATGGTCCTTCCAGAAATGGGTAATTGGCTGGCACGGATTTCATAGGTCAAAGGGCCAGAGTTACCTTTGTACCAGGTAGTCAGGTGGTTGGTCCAGCTAGAATCTAGAAAAAGCAGATTTGCTAGATAGTCACTCATTTCAGAAGTGTGTACAATGTGGCTGCTATATTTTTCTTTCTGGTGAATACACTTCAGTACATTATTGAGGGATTGCAGAATTTGTTCTAGAATTAATAAATAGGGCAAAACCATATCGGTAATCAGGATTAGAGTAGATAGATGAAGGAGAAGAAGATGAAGGACTGGGGGGGGGGACAAGTTAGATTGAAAGAATTGCACATCTGGGAAGGAAGTCAATAAGCTGTGTTTCTGATGTTCTAATGTATCTATGAGAAAGATGGACATGTGAGAAGGAAAAAATCCCAAGTTGAAGTGGCACAACTGATAGAGATGCTGCCTCACTCTTCAATCCTGATCTCAGGTCGTGCAGTATGAAGTTCATGCATTCTCCCTCTGTGACCACGAGGTTTCCTCGTGTGCTCTGGTTTCTCCCCAAAGGTAGATTAATTGTCCACTGTAAATTACCCCTCATGTGGGTTGGTGGTATGAGAATCAAAGGGATATGTATGAGAGAGAACATGTTGCAGGGATACAGGGAAATAAGGAGAGGGAAGATGGGATTGATGGAGATTGCTTCCCTGCACTAACATAAACCTGATGGGCCAAATGGCCTTCTGTATAGTTATGACTAAAATACAAAAAATGTTAACTCTATTTTTCTGAGCAATGTCAATAATATATCCTTTTATTTTTGGTTAAATAATTTATCACAAATTTCTTAAACTTGAATTAAACATTTTTAGAAATTCAAAATACAGAATAATGAGCAAAAAACTGATGAGTTTGAAGTGCACTATCCATGATTTATTTCATTTAATTTACCATCATTAAATATAAAAGAACATACCATAGCCTAATTTCACAACACTCCTGACAATGTCCCAGTATGTCCTTCTCCCCGACCTATGAGATGATGCATGATTGATCAGGTGCTTCTCAATGTCCTGTGTATACAGTAAGGCAGTATGTTAGTTCCTTCAGAGGTGCTGCCCGGTTCTTATTCAGTGACTATACTTCCTGTTAGAATAACTTCCAACTAGAATGAAACCAGTATGATAGAGTGAGCAGGATCCACCACAGGCAAGTCATCTATGTTGCCAGTCTGACTCCGAAAGGTTTGCCCTATTGGCTTTCAACCCCTGATGTAACAGTCTGCATTAACTAATGGCAGAAGGTGGTTTACCCCTCAGCTGCCAGAGTCATAAATCCCCCTGAGTCTGACCAAGAGTATTCTGGAACTAGGGGTTCTAGAATACTCCTGATCGGACTGGAACACGTTCAGAGAAGTGGCTACCTACGGCCATCACATTAACATTGATGAATAGGTGAGATCTGTGTCTGCCTGCAGAGAGAAGTGTGTCAAGAATGCCAGTGTTATTAAACACACCTATGTGAGGGAAAGTGAGAAGCCATGGCTGCAGAAGTCCAAGCACAGCTGAGAGATTGGAATGCTTCCTTCAGATTGGTGAATAAGAAAGCTCTCAGATCAGCAGGAGCTGTGCTCTCCCATGCCAAGAGGAAGGCAAGACAGAATTATTCACAGAGACTATTCAGCTCGGTGTTCAGTGCCCAAGAGGATGACAGTAACCTGCCTCAATGACCATCGTCCAGTTGCACTGGCCTCAACAATAATGAAGTGCTTTGAACAGCTGGTTATGGATTGCATTAAATCCCAGCTTCCTGCAACAGTGGGCTTTTTCCAGTTCGCTTATCGGTCAAATCGATCCAGTGATGATGCCATAGCCTCTGCACTCCACTCTGTCCTGTCCCACCTGGAAAATGATGCCTCATATACCGGGATTCTGTTTACTAACTTCAGCTAGGCAATTAATATGATCAACCCCTCAGAAGCTGGTTGGTAAACTGTACTCATTGAGTCTCAACAGCTCTCACTGCTGTTACCTAGATCCTGGACTTATTGACAGAAAGCCCACAGTCAATCCATTTTGACAGAAACATCTCTAGCTCCATCACACTAAGCACTGGCACGCCAACCCTGGCTAAATGCTCAGTCCACTGATGTTCACACTGCTGACGCACGACTGCACTGCTAGACCCAGTTCCAACCGTATCATCTAGTTCGCTGATGACACAACAGTGGTTGTCTCATCAATAATGATGATAAAACAGTGTACAGAGAGGAACTAGAGCACTTGGTAGAATGGTGCAAGCAAAACAACTTGAGTCTCAATGTGGACAAGACCAAAGAGGACTTTAGAAAGCTGTGAGCCAACTACTCCTCTCTGCACATACACAGATCCTCCAAGGAGAGAGTTGTAAGCACCAATTTTTTGGAAGAGCCCTTAACAGACAACCTCACCTGGTTCCTCAACACCACTTTTTTTTGGTCAAGAAACCACGGCAGCATCTTCACTTCCTGAGAAACTTGAGGTGAGTGAGGCTCACCCCACCCGCCCCCCCCCCCAAACTAATTTAATCAATTTTTTCATCAAGCGTGTTCTGGCCAGCTGTGTCATCATCTAACACAGGTATTTCAAGGCAACTGGCCACAATACCCTACAAAGGACAGCAAGGACTGCTGAGAGGATGATCAGGATCTCTCTTCCACCCATTAGAGATAATTATCAGGAGCACTGTGTACACTGGGCCCTTAGCATTTGTAAGTGATGCCTCCCTTCAGTCTATCAATCTTTTTGACCCTCCCCCCCCACCATCAGGCTGGAGGTATCATAGCATTAGCACCCAGGCCATAAGACTACTGAACTCCCTGACCCCATCCAGGTCTCATCACGCATGAAGCCACAGTGTTGTTTCATTTGGCAATATACATGTGAACAGTTGATTGACAATAAACTGTACTTGAACTTGACCTTATTCCACAGAACAGTAATGGGAGCCATAAGTAAAAATCAAAAGACTTTAAAAAATATTGAGTAGCAACTTGCTGTGAAGTTCTGGGAGTTCCTGATATAACTGTCAGAAAGTTTGTGATTGCAAAGGTTGAAGCCCCAATTTTCCTGAGAGCTTCTTGTTGCTATCTTTCTGATATGTTCCAGCACTGGATGTGGCGAAGTTTCCCAGCATCTGGAGTATACAGTTTGGTCTCCTTATTTAAGGAACAACATGCTTCACTGAAGCAGTGCAGGGAAAGCTTGCTTGGTTGATTCCTTGACATGTGAAGATTGGTCAGGCAAGATGCACCTATCCAGTATGAGGGGGATTTTATTGAAACATCTGATTCTGGGGGGACTGGTGGAGTGGTGCTGAGAGGAGCTGTTATGTTCCACTTGGATGTTTCCCTTAACAGGGTACCTAGAACTAGGGGTATGATTCCATTTAAGTTGGCAATGAGAAGGAAGTCCTTCCCTCTGTGGATTGTGAATCGTTGGAGTTCTTGAAGTGAGACAGCTGTAGAGACAGAGTCATTGAATGAGCCCTACAGAGAGTTGAAATACAGGGAGCCAATGGGTATGGAGAAAGAGAGGAAAGGTGGAATTGAGGCCAAGACAGGATGAACCATGATCTTTGTGAATGATGGAGCAGGCTGTAGAGGCTGACTGTTCTATCCCACTCCTGCTTCTTGTGGTTTTACATACAATTTCAAACCTACCTGGTGAACGTATACCAGAGTCCATCTGATGCTAGTTCATCCACTCCATTAATTTCAATGAAAGATGGTAACTTACAGGTATTTTTTATTTAACAAATTGAAATTAAATCTATTTAATTGTTTAAATGTTTTCTAGTGTTTTGAGTTGTAAATATAAAGCGTAATCAATTATTAAGAGTTTTGAGTGATGCTTTTTGACAATGGCATGGTTTTGGCAGCTGACAGCAACGTTCTGTAGGAGATGTACTCATTCCTCAAGAAGGCAGTGTCTATCATTATGGACCCTCACCATCTGAGACATCCCCTCATCTCATTACTACATATGGGAGGAGATACAGGAGCCTGAAGACTCACATTCAACAATTCAGGGACAACTTCTTCCCCTCCATCACCAGATTTCTGAATGGTTCATAAACCTATGAAAACTAACAGGATCCCACCACCAATCACATCTTTCCCTTCCCCCCCCCTTTCTGCTTTCCGCAGGTATCGCTCCCTACGCGACTCCCTTGTCCATTCATCTCCCCCATCCCTTCCCACCGATCTCCCTCCTGGCACTTATCCTTGTAAGTGGAACAAATGCTACACCTGCCCTTACACTTCCTCCCTCACCACCATTCAGGGCCCCAGACGGTCCTTCCAGGTGAGGCGACACTTCACCTGTGAGTCGGCTGGTGTGGTATACTGCGTCCGGTCCTCCCGGTGTGGCCTTTTATATATTGGTGAGACCCGACGCAGACTGGGAGACAGTTTCGCTGAACACCTGCGCTCTGTCCACCAGAGAAAGCAGGATCTCCCAGTGGCTACACATTTTAATTCCATGTCCCATTCCCATTCTGATATGTCTATCCATGGCCTCCTCTACTGTCAAGATGAAGCCACACTCAGGTTGGAGGAACAACACCTTATATACTGGCTGGGTAGCCTCCAACCTGATGGCATGAATATTGACTTCTCTAACTTCCGTTAATGCCCCTCCTCCCCTTCTTACCCCATCCCTGATATATTTAGTTGTTTTTTTTCTCTCTCTGCCTGTTCTCCATCTCCCTCTGGTGCTCTCCTCCCCCTTTCTTTCTCCAGAGGATTCACGTCCCATGATCCTTTCCCTTCTCCAGCTCTGTATCCCTTTCGCCAATCACTTTTCTGGCTCTCAGCTTCATCCCACCCTCTCCGGTCTTCTCCTATCATTTTGCATTTCCCCTCCCCCTCCTAGTTTCAAATCTCTTACGATCTTCCCTTTCGGTTAGTCCTGACGAAGGGTCTCGGCCCGAAACATCGACAGTGCTTCTCCCTATAGATGCTGCCTGGCCTGCTGTGTTCCACCAGCATTTTGTGTGTGTTGCTAAAATTACCTCTTTATTCCCTTCTTGGATAGATTATTTTGTAATTTATAATAATTTTATGACTTTGCACCGTATCGCTGCTGCAAAACACAGTTCATGTGATATACTGCACATCAGTGATAATAAATTTGCTTCTGAACAACCTATTTAAAAATTGTACCTCTTCCCTTCCAACAACACTCTGAAAAACTGTTTCCTCTCCCTCTTCTGCGAGTGACATCAGTTTAATGCTCTCACAATGAAGAACCATAGGGAATAATTTTTTAAAATCTTATTTGCCAATTGAAGGTGCCACATTTGGTAAATTTTATGGAATAGGAATTGTAGAGTTAATAACCTGAATCCACAATAGGCGATGGGCTTTGACTTGCAAAATAATTCCCACTGTTTCAGAAATTACAATTACTTTTTACACATACTCCCAGTTTAATCTATCTGGCATCAGCTATATAACTGCACATGTGACCATAGAATCTTGTGTCGTTTTAATACAGGTCCTCCCTGGGTAGTGAGTCCCCCGGCTTATGGACAGCCCTTACATATTTGGGAAAGGGGTAGGATGGATGGGGATGGATTTGCCAGCTGCTATAGGGTTGCAGGAATCTTCTGTTGGCTGGAAATGGGATATTTCCACACTTTCTCTGCCCAGCCTCTCCATATCCTCCCTCTGAACTTCGGCAGTCATGGGCCAGGTGGAGTCGAGGAAAACTGGGGAGCAGCGAGGTGTCTCACTCTCTCACTCACTCCTCCCACACTTGTTGACTCTCACATTACAGAAGTTTCTGTGATCCTGCCCCACGTGTTATTCTTGTTCATATCCTTCTTATGAACTGTTAGAGTCATGGACAGTTCTCAGGAACAGAACCCTGACATAACCTGGAGGCAATCTTTAATGTGGTTATCTGAATATTTCTAAAGAGCGCTAAAAGCTTTTGCAACAGGGCAGTCAAGCAGCCTCCTTAATCAAGAGAGCACACCCACAGCAGGCTCTATGTCATAACTATCAATATACAGAGCCTGAAGGCACTTGTATAGAATTTCCCTTGATGAGCAATTATTCCACCTACAAACTAGTGGCATGGAATAAACTGCCTGAAAGTGAGGCAGAAGCAATTCAATAACATTCAAATGTCAATTTGATATTTGGTTGAAAGGGGTAAATATTCTTGGCTACAGGAAGGAAAACGGATTGGCTGCCCCTTCAAAGGCCCAGCACAGGCAGAAGAGTTTGAATGACATTTGATTGCATGACTTAAAACAAGTGGATCTGCTGAAGATTCATGTAATAACTTTGGGACATTATTCCCAAAGAATAATTGCTTTCACAGATTTGGTTCCATGCTACAAAAAATGTAAGATCTACCTCCTTCCCTGTGGACTGTGAGTTGCCTTCCAGCCTCTCCCTCCTTCTCCTTGAGCATTTCTTCTGGACAACAAGGAAAATCACATGCTCCTTTTCCTCTGTGCATTCTTCCTCTTCTGACCGGTTCAGGATTTCCATCTCCACCTCTGTTTCAAAGAAGTCTATTGCAACGGCTTCTATTATCCCTAAAGGACCAGATGTTTAAAACAAAAGTGAAAAGCGATCTACATACTGGGGCAGGGTTTTCCCCAAACTGGCCCCTCAGCACGTGGAGGAAGTGGCCTTTCTATAGACCCCGTTTGATTTCCCTTCCAGTGTTTTGCAATTCACAAACTGGCTTTACACTTCATTGAAGAGCAACAAGTATGATAACCCTGGCTTCCCACAGTAACCCTGCCGGGTAACAACTGGGGCAAAATCCAGGCAAGTAGCAATATAGGCTGCAATCCAGTTTACCCTTGTAAACAGGCTGTAAGTGTAAAATCTGTCCTGTAAACAGATTACAGTTCTGCTTCCAGTCCAGCCTACATTCCAGCCTGAAACCCAATGTGTAATCAGACCTGCAATCTGCAATCAATCCTGTTTACAATCTAGTTACAATCCAGTCTGCAATCCTGCATACCTTCCTGCCTGCAATCCTGCCTACAAATCAGTTGCAATACAACCTGCAATCCTGCCTGAATAATCCCTTAATGCTGCCTTCATCTTGTCTGCATTCCAATTTCCAATCTGGCCTGTAATCCATTTAGCCAAGTTGCCTTTAACATACCCCCAAAAAATGGGGACAGATTTTTAATCCACTGGGCAGCAGCTGATGGCATCCTTCATGCATCAAGTGCACGCTAACACCACATGGTACACATCACCTTATCCAGTGCAACGGTCATTCCGCCTTGTTTACATTAAGACTCACGGCCCATTTGATGGTCCCAGCTTCCTATTTTCACCACAATCTTTGTTTGCAGGCTCAAGAATGGAGAGGAAGTAGCCAGTCAAAATAACAATTTCTTACTTTACTTCTTCCAAAGTCACAGGAAGGGCGTTGGGATAACTTGCCTAAATAAAGTACCTTTGATGAAGTGGGTAACATAAAGACACAAAAGAGTCACCAGGTCTCTGAGGTATAGATTCAATGTAGAATAAGCTCGATGTACTGAATGGCCTTATACTTTTCCAACATTAGTATCAATAACCGGCCTGGTTCTTCTGTATCCAACATAAAAAATGGGTGCAAGGGGGTGTTAAATAACAGCTGATAATACCTGGGACAATGTGGTAGAGACCTTTCCTGTCAGAATAATAATGAAGCCACATCTCTCCATTGTCCCTCATTTCCACTCGAAAAGACGGTGCTCTCATTGCCTGTTAACCAGATAAAATTGGGCGTTTTATTGACAGACATTGGATTTGGCAAATGTATTCTGCAACTTGCTTTCAGCACAGTAACTTCAAATGACTTCTTTGTCACTCTGGGGTACTGCAAGTCTGTGTCTTTATTGATACTCGATGGAGGGCGCTAATGTTTTTTGCTGTTGGGGGGGTTCTTTGCCTTGCTGCTGATTGTACATGGGGGGGGCCTTTGGGTTCTAACATTTACCTGTCGTTCATTCCTTGGGGCACTCCTCTGTTTTCGGGGATGTTTATGAAGAAAAAGAATTTCAGGATGCATATTGTATACATTTCTCTGACATTAAATGTACCGATTGAACCATTCACTTTGGACTTTAAAATCTTCTCTTTATACTTTTATTGGCTCCATTACAGTTCAGTCTGGAACATTGATAGTAGAGCAAGTGAAATATCTCAACCCTGGTGATTACCTGAACTCTGTGAACGTACCGAATCAGCTCTAGGCAACATTATTGCATTTGCTAGATTCTGGTAATTAAGCTGAGAATGGAATTCTCCCCGCTTAGTTTGAGCCCAGTATTGCAATGATTCACCGTGACCGAAGGCTGGTGCCGGGGCAATCGGCTGGGTGTGGTGTGGGTGACCTGCAGAGGACAGACACACTGAGTGACTGCAGCTGAATCTTTCCAGTTAGGCAGGCGCCTGACGGGGGAATCTGCTCTAACAGGAAGTATATCTGCAAGCAAGGCAAAATGTGTAGGGCAAGTGAAAAAACCAGGCAGGAGAACAGAACTAATTTGATGTTGGTTTTAATGATGCAGTAGGCTGAATAGCCACAAGGACCAACATTCCTCATCATCACCCAAAATAGCTGCCCCGAACAAGACTAGAAGCTCTGCTTCTCTCTCCATACATGCTACCTGTCTATCTGGGTGCTCTCCCCCTTTCCACAGTTAATTGAATTTCAGTCATCCTCAAGGTTGTACATTACAGAAATGCGTCCTTTGGCCACCATATCCATGCCAAACCTTTTGCCCATTTACCCGTGTTAGTTCCATATTCTTCTAATCCTTGTCTGTTAAAGTGCCCCTATAAAGACCTCTTAAACATTGTAATTCCAGAGATTGGTCACCCCTTGTGTTAAAAAGACCTTACACCTCAATTCCCCTTTAGACTCTGTCAACTCGGCTCCAACCTGTGGCCTCTTGTTTCTAGCGCTCTGTTCCTTCTTGTTGGCAGTGATAGCAGTTAGAAGGTGCAGTCCCACTCTCGGAACATGCTGTGACAGACACTTCATGGCCCAGCAACATTCAGATTGCGCTTTAGGCCAAGAGCACAGGGCATTTTGAAGCAGAAGTGAAGAGATCTTCCCAGTGTTCATACCAATATTAATATCTGAACAGCATTTCTAATTAAGGTTCATCTGCTCATGTATTTCATTGCTCTGTGGGAACTTTACTAGATGCAAATTTGCTGTCACGTTTCTTTTAGTGGCTACTCTTAAAACTTGTATCAGGAGGTACAGAAACCTGAAAGCACACACTTCAGGAACAGTTTCTTCCCCGCTGCCATGCAATTTCTGAATGGACATTAAACCCATGAACACTACTTCATTTCTTTTTTGCACTTCTTACTTAATTTAACATATGTATAAATGTAATTTAGTTTTTATTATTATGTATTACAATATTTTGCTGCCACATGACAACAAATTTCACAACATATGCTGGTGATATTAAACCTGATTCTGATTCCAATTTTGAGAATGTGTAAGACACCTTGGCTCATAAACAAAACATTGTAGAGGTATAAATATGTTTTCCGTGCTCAGAGTCAATTTACACAACCATCAGGTCAGGCAGCAGCCATAGAGAGAGAAACAGAGTTAACATTTCAGGTTGAAGATGCTTCATCAGATGGGTCTGATTAAGACCCTGTAACTTCTTCCCACAGTTGCTGCCTGACCTGCTGAGTATTTCCAGCATTTTCGGTTCCTGTTTCAGATTTCTAGCATCTGCGTATTTTTTAAACTTTCTATCAACCACAGTTTCAAATTGAAGTAATAAAAGTAAAATAGCTTCAATTATTATTAGCCCAAAGGATAATACCCACAATGCTTGTGGAAAGGTGTATTACCTGATACGACAGTGCAAGATAGCTGTGAAGGGCATCTAAATTTTCAATAAACTCCATCAGTGATCCTCCCAATGTGCGTAGCATCCTGTCATAGCCAGACATCTTACAAAAAGTGAAGAAGTATCCTCCAAAGAGTTTCAAAAGCACCTCAGTGGATAGGTCTGTGAGTAAGAAGATCTGGTTTAGTTTACCACTTTGACTACTGCAAGGTTACCAGTGAATTTTCACTTTATAACGCCACTTTTGAAAAAGATCGTGCTTTAATGCAGCCCAGAAAATACAGTGGAGTTTTACTGAGGGTGACGTGGAGTGATAGGCTGGTGACTATTCAGTGTCTGGGGAGGTGTGGTCAGTGTGTGACACATGCAAGCTCATACTTATTGTCAAGAACAAGTGCTTGTCAACAAGACAAGATCAATGAAGGACACCCACCCAGACACTCATTAATAGATGCATAGGTAGCTTATCGTACAGTTTAGTTCATCTGTATGTATGTAGATTGTTAATGTCCTAAACGGTGAGTGAAAAGCCATTGGGGTACAAGTATCTCATGCACTAAATATCAGAGGGAGTACGTATGGGTATCGAACTCTGCTTCAGTTCCATTGAAATCTGGGAACCTGAACCTCAGATGCAGAGTTTTCATACATTCCCACACTACCCGTTACTGCATAGGCAGAGAAGGAGTTAGGATATTAGTCAGTTTCTTCAGTAGATTGTTTGCTGCTCCAGGTTCAAGTATCTGCAGTCTTGACAGATTTTCCAAACTATTGGATAATATTCTGTTAGGGAAGCATGGGAACTGAGTCTCTGGGAATGGCAGGGGAATGTGGGAAGTGGGAACTGAGTAAGTTTAAAGGCAATGAGTTAACCAGGGCCCAGGTGAGTAGAAGGGGATTACTGATAAAGATCACCTGGTGAGCCAGATGCTGAACAATCATGGATTATTGAAGGTATTTTGCACTTGGCACAATCAACACCTATCTGCACTGGAATCTGTACATTTTGTATTGTCCATACAACTTTACTTTGTATGTGGCTCTCTGTACACCTGACAAACTGCAAATTGTGTTATACTCAGCTGCACACAACACTTTAACACATCCATTCACATAGGCATTGCATTCCCAATCTCTCGGCAATTGTGACTTACTGAGCATGTTAGATGATGCGTGCAGAAGACTCAGTGTGATAACGTCATCGTAAACCTGGTAGGTCATAAAGGTGTCTTGAACTTCAGCCTGTGCTCTGGGAAGAAAAGGGTTGTGAGGAAGAAGAACTTAAAGAAATGGAAAACCCTGGTGACAGCTAAAGAAAACAGGAAATTGGAACTAAAAGAGCAAGTGGTGGAAGTACACAGCAGATTGTTCAAAACCTAGCTGATATCTGTCCTGTACATTGCTCTTTGACTTCTGTGACTGATCCTTTTGACTGAACTGAACCTTTTTTGCTGGTTCCTTTCACCATAGAGTCTAATCTAAAACAATTACTGTCTTGCACTTGGAGTGTCAATAGTTCTTCTGGCTGATTTAGTTCAATGGACAAATCCACCCGTTGGACGTAGTCACAGCCCAAACTACAGTGTTGTCACTGGATGACAGTAGCAAAATAAACAATCATTCCACTCGAGGCTGTTGTAGCACCCTGTCCTTCAACAATTCACTGTCCCCATAGAACTTCACTGCTGAATTGTCCTTTGGGGATCTGTTTATTTTAACCACGTCCCTGATGCCTGGCCCAGAGATCAAAAGGTTATTTTTTAAAACAATGTCTTCCTGAAGGGATAATCATTCCAAATAAAATATCCATCATGTATGAGCCATGTGTCTGTTCTCTATCTGCATTGTGCTGTGTGTTTCTTACGGTAACTGGTCACATGAGTGTGGGTGTGGTAAAAGCAAAGGGAATAAGTTACATATTCACACTTTGTTCATGCCAGTTTGCAGCTGGATTCTGACGGATGTAGTATCTTTAGTTGACCCCCCAATTACACTTAACTTACACTTGGGCAATGCTTAAGTTTCATCGCTTCAAGATTGTATGTTTGCTAATTGCTAATAAAGGATTGAATACATACTGTATTTTCAACTTTTAGAACAATCATTATGGGAACCGAGGGTGCATCATTCAAGTGTATCAGATCCGTGGGGGTCACCAGTAGCAGCAAATGAATTTGGTTTGAATTGGCTGTCACATATTGGCTAAAAACTGGGCAAAAAAAACCACACTCACAGCAAGAAACCTCGAATCCCACTTTGGATTTCAACGCAAGTTAAAATAATTTCTGCCAAGCTTTTATTTTGAAGGAAATGGCCTAAGATTTCCAGCTTGTGGATGCCAAAGTCTCAGTGCCAGCTACATACCCTGCTAGTCTATACTGACTGGAAGAACTCAGATTTTGGCAATAATGGGAACCAAATGAGGACAGATCACCTGACCCTTTTCCACAAGAGGCTCCATTTCCAGTAACTTCAGTCAAAATGGCTCCCACAATCAATAAAGAACAGCTTCAAAGCCTTTGACAGAATTATTAGTACACACCTCAAGGCCTCCCATGTGTCTTCACCAAAGTTCTCCACTAGCAGAGATTTCAGGCAGGTATTAATGAATCCATACTGAAAACAAAATGTTTAAGCATCAGTCTATCACTGTGTTGGCTCTGTGACTACATTATAACTGTATCAAGTCAAGTTTATTGTCATGTGCACAAATGAAAAGAACTTGTTTACGTCACAGTCATATAGACCCAGACAACCGGGAACATGTTATACATAGATTATACATAAATTATATAAAACTTTAAAAATCCTGTGCAGAAACAGTGCAAAACAGAAGTAGTCAGAGAAAGTCCAGATGGTCCATTGTGTTGTGTTCCTGGGGTGGGTTTTGAGCTGTGCAGGTTGATTCAGGGACCCGATGATAACAGGGAAGTACAGTAGCTGCTCCTGAACCTGGTGGTTTGGATATTCAGGCTCCTGTGCTCCATTCTCACCCACCTGTTCTTTATCCATTACAACTTGGATTGACTGTTAAACACAAAGTATACTGCAGATGCTGTGGTCAAATCAACACGTACAAACAAGCTGGATGAACTCAGCAGGTCAGGCAGCATCTGTTGAAATGAGCAGTCAACGGATCCTGCCCGACCTGCTGAGTTCATCCAGTTTGTTTGTACGTGTTGGATTGACTGTGCTTTATGACTGAACATACAGCAAGGACTTGAACCTTGCAGGTCAGTGTGGGTGGTCTGTCCATGGTAGTTCCTTCATTAACTGTTTCTCCACAGATACAGGATATATGGCATATATTGCTGTAAAAACTCTACAACTGTTTGCAACAGTAGTGAGGCCACAGCTTAAGTTCTATGTGTTGTTTTCACCACGTTACGAGAAAGAGGGTGCAGAAGAGATAGAGGTTATGTTCTCAGTGCTGGAAAGTTGTCGGTGCTGGAAAAATAGGGGAGGCTGGGGTTATTGAAAGGAGACTTAACTGAAATGGTCCATGGTAATCTACGAGGGTCTAGATACAGTAAACAAGGAGAATCTATTTCCTACCACATAAGCATTAGAAACCATGTCGCACAGATTTAAAGCAACTGGTCGCAGGATTTGAAGAGAAACCCGATCCGCACCTCAGCCTGAAAGCACCCAGTGGCCGAAGCATTCGGTCAGCAGAAGGACCCTGACGACGCGGCGCGGGAGGGTGGAAGTAACAATCTGCCGGAGTTGCGATGGAGCTAGGCAAGGACAAGGGTGTCCCCACAAACTCAGTCAGAGTCCTCCGCAATCAGAAGCCCTGGATGAACCGTGAAATCAGTAATCTGCCGAGGGCCAGATCAGAGGCATTCAAGTCTGACGACCAAGAAAGTTACGGGAGGTCCAGGAATATCTCCGGAAGGCCATCTTACAGGTGAAGTGGCCCTCCCGGACCAAACCTGAATCATCGAAGGGTGCTCGACAGCTGTGATAGGGCTTGAATGTAATCACCTGTTATAAAGTTACACCAAGCGACAGCAGCGCTTCGATTCTGGGTGAGCTCAATGCCTTCTATGCTCGCTTTGACCGTCAACACTCGGAAGAAACTTTACGAAATCCCACAGCCCCCGATAATCCTGGGATTTCAGTCTGAGGCTGAGGTGCAGGCAGCCTTCAGGAGGGTGAACCCAGGAAAGACATCCAGCCCAGACAGGGTACCTGGCCAAATACTGAAGGCCTGCGCTGATCAGCTGGCTGGAGAGTTCGCTGACATCTTCAGCCTTCGGCCGTCTAAAGTACCCACCTGCTCCAAGCAAGCTTCATTTACAGCAACGTGCTGACCTGCCTCCATGTCAATCGTCCGGCAGCATTTACATCCACTGCGACGAGGTGCTTTGAGAGCTTGGCGATAAAGCATATCCACTCCTGCCCGAGAAGCGACTTCGATCTGCAACAATTTGCCTACCAGCACAACAAATCTACAGCAGATGCCATCTCATTGGGTCTTCACTCAACCCTGGAAAATCTGGACAGCAAAGATGCAAACATCAGGATGCTCTTTATCAACTATACAGCTCAGCATTCAATACCATCATCCCCTCAAAACTAATCAAACTCCAAGCCCTCAGCCTCAATACCTCCTTGTGTTTTCTGGAAATTACTTTGCACAAGTAACTCTGGCTTCGCTTGACATGGACACCTTCCAGGCTGAGTAAACTAACCCGCCAGACCAAATCTAACATTAGAGATAAAAGCGACTGCAGGCGCTGGAATCGCGAAGCCGCCGGGATCCTCCCGCTCTTCGTGTGCTGCGCCAAATCTAACGCTTGAAACGTTGGTGCAGATTCTGCAAGTAACAGTAGTGTAATTGTTGTGGGGACTACACACCACCGGACCCCGTTGTTTGTGAATCAACTGTTGACAGTACAGTTTTGGACAATTTGAAACTTCCCGCTGGTTCTCCGCAGATAATTTATTTTAGTCAGATATTCAACGATGTCCCTCCCCCTCCAGCGTGCCTTCTTCACTCAGGGTCCGCCTTTATACCGACTGAAGGAGACCTGAACCAGCTCTCCTAACCTTTCACCGTTCTGTGTTAATACCGCGCCCTGTGTTCCGGGCTCCAGCCGGTAACCACCGTCTGCGAGGGCAGGAAGGTCGAGAGGTGGGTGGGGGAGAATGAGAGCGGGAATTGGAAGTTGGGACAGGTCTACATGAGAGTCTAGCTACACGTACCATGTCGTCCGCTCTCCGCCGCTCTGTTGCCTCAGGCCCGTGGGTGAGTAGAGAGGACTAAACGGTAAATCGCGTTCCCGCTCTTCAGACAATACTTCAGATTTGCTCTGCCTCTCTCACTTTCTCCGCCTCTTGCTTTGACTGTGTCCCTCGGCGCGCGTTTCCTCGCTATGGGACAACCTGCTGGAGAAAGAGGCGTGAGGAAGGCACCGGCTTTCATTCCCTTGTGCGTATATCGCCCATCCTTTAAACCGGGTGCGGATCCTCCACCCCGGTGGGCAGAAATTCCGGAGCCCCTCCTGCTCTTCGCGAACGGCCAGTCCACGCCAAAACCTTCAAACCTCTCGAAGCCAGCACAGGTAGAATGCAGAATTTGCTTGCGGCAATTTGTACTAAAAATAATTCGAACATTATAATTAAATTAATATAATTAAACAATATTATCATTAAATTAATAGTACAATTGAATCAATATTATAATGAAAGTATTATTTAAATTGAGTCAAAATTAAAACTAAATTATATCATAATTAAAATAATTACAGTGAAAATCTAGCCATCAAATAACACCACACGCTGCAAAGTAATTTAACCAATATTACAATGAAGTGCTAAAGCGCCACATCAAATAACATTTGATGGTATCTGTTTTAACCTGTAGTCATACCATGACAGAATCATTCAACGCTGCGGTGCTACCGGGATGCACTCAATTCATGTAACTCTCAGACCGCGAAATAAATAGTACTAAATATACAACTTAATATCATCAAACAGTGTTATAATCAAATATTGCAATAAACTAATATTATAATTAACTCTACAATTGTGCCCAGTAGATGTCCCACTCGAACTATATTTAATAACAAAATCCTACAAATAAACGACGTTACAATCACTCTTTACTAGATTCAGAGTACATTTGTTATCAAAGTATGTATGTAGTATACAACCCTGAGATTCGCTTCGCACAGCCACACAACAAAGAAATCCATGGAACCTGCTCAAAGAAAATTATCTACCAACCCCCACCCCGCGCAAAAATGCAACTCGCGCAAACGGCAAAAAAACTAGTGGAAAGCACAGAATATAAAGCACAGAATTGAAAGAGTCCAGGTGTGAGAAACTGCAAACTATACCACAGTTTGTGATAGAAGACGGAAGGTGCTGAAGATCCTCAAGTTCATGCTTCAATTATCTTCCAACCTGAAGCATCCACCGCTTTTTCCTTCCAGATCTGCTGAATACACCCAGAATTTTCTGTTTTTGTTTCAGATTTCTAGCATGTGTTTTTTTTTAATTATTTTGCTTCTTGACCAATTGTGATACTGTCGTGGCATGGCTCCAGTAGGCAATACTAGGGTCAGAGAGGCTGCTGGAAAATGGCATCCAACAACACTGTAAGTAGCTGGCTTGTCCAACATTAACCATTACACAGCATAATGGAATACAGCTAATAGTCACACTTGTACAAGCAAGTGTTTTAACGCAATTTAACTTCATGTATTATTAACACTACAATGCTGAAATATCTCCATCCATCACTACCATAATAATGTATAATGTTAAATAGTATTGGAATTAGATAATGATAAATGAATCATAACATGGCACAGTCAAACAAAGCTTGAATTAAACAATGCTATAATCATTTATTGCAAAAGTTAATGAGGTTGAAAAAGAGCTGTATTTTGCTTAGAAACCATATTTTTGATAATAAGGTTATCCAAGGATTTATTGATCAGATCTATGACTGACACCCATTTAAAATAGATCCATTCCCCAGAGTTTAAAGGAGACATGAATAATGGAAGGCCGCAACCCCCAAACCCCTCCCAAGTGAAGGAACACACAAAAAAGAGTGGGAGGAGCTTAGTGAGTCAGGCAGCATCTGTAGAGGGGAATCAACAGTCAAAATTTAGAACCAAAAACTTTCGTCACATCTGGAAGCAGATTAACGGGTAGGGTGAGGGTGAAGAGCTGCTGGGTGATAGGTAGGTGAATGCAGGTCAGGGGGGAGGTAGGTAAGTGGAGAAAGAGGGAAGTGGGAATGGTGTGAGAAGCTGGGAGGTGGTAGGTGGAAGGGGTAATGGGCTGAACAAGATGGAATCTGATAGGAGAGGACAGGAACCAGATGATAAAGGGAAGAATATAGGGAACAGGAGAATCATATCAGATTCAGGTTTAATATGGCTGACATACTATATAATGTGAAATCTGTTGTGGCAGCAGTACAGTGCAATATGTAATAATAAAAACTATGAACTGCAACAAGAGGTATAGGTATATAAAATAAATTAAACACATAGTGCAGAAAGAGAGAAAGATTAGTGAATTAGAGTTTATTGTCCATTCAGAAATCTGATGACAGACAAGAAGAAACTGTCCTTAAAACATTGAATGCGTGTCTTCAGGCTCCTGTATTTCATTGTTGAAGGTAGAATAAGAAGAGGGCATGGCATGGGTGATGGGGGTCCTTAAAGATGGAGGCTGCCTTTTTGAGGCATTGCCTTTTGAAGATGTCCTGGATGCTGGGGAGGCCAGTGCCCATGATGGAGCTGGCTGAGTTTTTCCCAATCCTGTGCAGTGGCCCCTCCTACCAGATAGTGATGCAGTCAGTTAGAATTCTCCACATGGTATATCTGGAGAAATTCTTTGTTGCCACAGTAGGCATGAGTGCAAGAGGGGGATAGTCACTGAGGCACTCACCCTGCTTTTCTTGGCTGCTGGTATGATTGGCGGCCTTTTGAAGCAGATAGGGACTGCAGCAGTGAGAGATTGAAGATGTCCTTGAACACTCCTGCCAGTTGGTTGGCACAGGTTTTTTGTGACCCACACCACTGGGACCTAACTACTTGCAAGGGTTCATCCTCTTGAAAGATGTTCTGACGTCAGCCTCTGAGACGGAGATTACTGCAGGGATTCACACAGGAGTAGTTTTATTCTCCCTTTCAAGTCATTGGGTGTATTTAAGGCAGAGATAGATAAGTTCTAAAGGGTATAGGGTGAAGACAGGGGAGTGGAATTGGAAGAATTGGATCAGCTCATGATTGAATGACAGAGTAGACTTGATCGGCCAAATGGTCTACTTCTGCTCCTATATCTTATGGTCTTTCAAAGCATGCATAAAAGGTGCTGATATAATTAGGGAGTGAATGATCAGTAAGCAAGAGGGAAGAAGGAATATGTGATGGACAAGTCATGAGGACAGGGGAGGGGAAAGAGAAGGGGTGAAGGACCCAAAGGAATAAGTGAAAACAAATGGGGTGGAGGATGGAGGAGCCAAGGTGTTCCTCTAATCTGGGTCTAGCCTCAACTTGGCAGTAGAAGAGTCCATGGACAGACTTGTTGGAGGAATGGGAAGTGGAATTAAAATGGCTGGCCATTGGGAGATCCTGGCTGTTAGGGTGGACAGAACAAAGATACTCAATGAACTTGTCCCACACACCGTGTCAGGTCTCACCACTGTAGAGGAGGCAGCACCAGGAGCATTGGATACAATAAATGGCACCAATGGATTCACGTCTGTTGTTGTGGGTCACCGGGAAGGCACCTTAGGGTGATGGGGGAGGAGTTGTAGGAGCAGATGTCACACTTACCACTGATATTGGGAAAAGTGTCAGGAGGGGGAACAGTGGAGAGGGACAAGCGGATAAGCGAGTCTTGAAGGCAGTGATCCCTGTGGAAAGTGGTCAAAGGAGGGAAGGAGAAGGTGTACCTGGTGGTGATAGCAGAAGTTGCAGAGAATGATGTGCTGGGGGGGGGGGGGGCACTTGCCTCTGCATCCAATTCCACTCAACCGGTTCCCCTCTATCGTCACCCTGCTCTGTCTGACAGAACACTTCACAACTTCTCATTCAGCTCCTCTCGCTTTCTCCAGCCCAAAGTTGTAGCCATAAGCACTTGCATTGGTCCCAGCCCTGCCTGCCTGAAACAGCCCATGCAGCAAGCTGTACTGGTATCAGTCCCAAGCTCTTTCTCCACTACACTGCATTGGTGCTGCTTCCTGCACCCATGCTCAGCTTGGCAATTTCATCACATTTGCCTCCAGCTTCCAACCTGCCCTCAAATTTCCCTAGTCCATTTTTGACACTTCTCTTGCCTTTCTTGATCTCCATCTACAGCACTTTGTGTATTTTGCGTCAGATTTCCAGCATCTGCAGAATCCCTTGAGTGTGTACACCCATTATTTATTGTAATGCCTGCATTGTTTTGTGCACTTTATGTGTAGGTCCGTAGTCTAGTGTAGTTGGGTTTTTTTTCTCTCTCTGTTGTTTTTTACGTTGTTCAGTCTAGTTTTTGGACTGTGTCATGTAGCACCATGGTTCTGAAAAATGTTGTCTCGTTTTTACTGTGTATTGTGCATAGCAGTTATGGTCGAAATGACAATAAAAGTGACTTGACTTGACTTGACCCTTGTAGAAGGTAGTTTTGTTTTGCACACTTTGTTGAATGGTTTTCTATTTGAGCAATGTGCTGACACCATGTGGTGAAAGTGTGGCATTGCTATTCCTCAGGCAGTGTGTGATAGGCAAAAAAAACTGCTGGAGGAGCTCTGCTAGTCGGGGTGCAGAAGAGTTGAAAACATTTTGGACAAAGACCGGGCATCAATGCTGTTTGCATTAATGCAAGTTAAGAAATGCAACAACTGAATTATGCACAGAGAGACTCCAAAAACAACATCTGATTCTGCAGATGCCAGAAGTCCAGCACAACACACACAAAATGCTGGAAGAGCTCAGCAGGTTAGGCAGTATACTTGGATATGAATACATAGTTGATGTTTTGGGCCAAGCCGAGATCCTTCATCACTAGAATTTAGAACGGGGGGGGGGGGGGGGGGGTAACTCTTTGAAACCTATTTAATGTTCAAAGACCTGGATAGAGTGGGTGTGGAGAGGATGTTTCCTCTGCTGGAGGAGTCTAAGACCAGAGGACACAGCCTCATAATAGAGGGGTGTCCATTTAGGATGGAGATGAGGAGGAAGTTATTTAGTCAGACAGCTGAGCAGGCCACGTCATTGGGACAGAGGTTGACAGATTCATGATGGGGTATGGGGAGAAGGCAGGAGACTGGGCCTGAGAGGGAAATGATGAAATGAGAGCCATGATGAAATGGTAGAGCAGACTCGATGAACCAAATGATCTAATTCTGCTCCTATATCTTGTGATCGTATCGGGACTGAAAAGGAAGCGGGGAAGATAGGGGGAGGGGAAGGCATACCTGCTAGCAGGTGGGGGAGAGAGGATGAAGTTAAGAAGCCGGGAGGAGATAGGTGGAAAAGGTAAAGGGCTGAAGAAGGAGGAATCTGATAGGAGAGGAGAGTAGAACATAAGGGGAAAGGGAAGGAGGAGGGTCACCAGGAGGAGGTGATAGGCAGGTGAGGAGACGAGAAGTGGTAAGGGAGGGCCAAAATGGGGAATTGATGAAGTAGGAAAGGGGAGAGAGAAAAATCACCAGAAGTTGGTGAGGCAGAAATCACAGGGGGGGGGAGTGAGGGGGGTCATCGCCTCAAGGTATGCCTACCCTGAAGAAGTGCAATATTCTCTTGGACGGGAGTTTAGTGAGACCCTCTCATGATGTTTCCATTCTGTGATTTCTGCTCCTGTCTGACAGTCCAAGCTGCGGTAATTTTCCCTCCCTCCTGTCACTCTTCTTCTATGCCCCACTCTGACCACCCTCTTTTCCTCACCTGCCTATTTCCTTCCCTGTTGCCTCTCCTCCTTCCTTTTCTCCAATGGTCCACTCTCCTCTCCGATCAGACTCCTTCTTCTCCAGCCTTTTATCTTTTCCACCTTACTTCGTTCCCTGTTCCCTACTCATCTGGCCTCACCTCTCACCTTCTAGCTTGTACCCCTTCCCCTCCCTTCACACTTCCTTTCCAGTCCTGATGGAGGACCTCGGCCAAAAAATGGCTGTTCATTCACTTCCAACAACTGGATAATGTGATTTTAAGTGTGTTTGAAGGCAAACTCTTGTCCAGGGCATCCTGGAGCTTTCGTTCTCCCAATGTCACACACCACCATGGACCATTGAGTCATAGAGCATTACTTCACAGAGACAGGCCCTTCAGCCCATTGCATACTTGCCAAGGTATTCTTTCTAGATCCATCGACCTTCACCTATTGTAGCCCTCTGTACCCCTCCCATCCATGTACTTATCCAAATTTCTCTTCAATGTTGAAATCGAACTCACATCCACCACCTGGGCTGGTAGCTTGTTCCATGCTCTCACCACCCTTTGAGTGAAAATGTTCCCCCTCAGGTTTCCCTTAAATATTTCACTATTTTACCCCCTAACCTATGACCCCTAGTTCTAGTCTCACAATCTCAGTGGAAAAAGCCTGTTTGTATTTATTCTATCTTTACCCCTCATAACTTTGTGCACCTCTGTCAAATCTCCCCTCATTTTGCATGGTTCCAGGGACTGGAAAATTGCAAATGTCACTCCACTCTTTAAGAAAGGAGGGAGGCAGCAAAGAGGAAATTATTGGCCAGTTAGCCTGATCTCAGTGTTGGGAAGATGTTAGAGTCAATTGTTAAAGACAAGGTGTTGGAGTACTTGGTGACACAGGACAAGATAGGACAAACTCAGCATGGTTTCCTCAAGGGAAAATCTTACTGATGAATCTGTTGGAATTCTTTAATACAAATACAAGTACTTTATTGTCACCAAACAATTGATACTAGAGCATACAATCATCACAGTGAGATTTGTTTCTGCACTTCGTGCCCCCTGAAGTACAAGTCGAAGTAAATACAATAAAAATTTCAATTATAAATCATAATTAGAAAATAGAAAAGGGAAAGTAAGGTAGTGCAAGTCAGGTCCGGATATTTGGAAGGTACGGCCCAGATCCGGGTCAGGATCCGTTCAGCAGTCTTATCACAGTTGGAGAGAAGCTGTTCCCAAATCTGGCCGTACGAATCTTCAAGCTCCCGAACCTTCTCCCGGAGGGAAGTGGGACAAGAAGTGTGTTGGCTGGGTGGGTCGTGTCCTTGATTATCCTGGCAGCACTGCTCCGACAGTGTGGGTGTAAAGTGAGTCCAAGGATGGACGATTGGTTTGTGTGATGTGCTGGGCTATGTTCACGATCTTCTGCAGCTTCTTCCGGTCTTGGACAGTACAACTTGGACATCACCAGGTTGTGACGCACCCTAGAAGAATGCTTTCTACGGTGCATCTATAAAAATTAGTGAGGGTTTTAGGGGACAGGCCAAATTTCTTCAGCTTTCTCAGGAAGTAAAGGCACTGGTGGGCGTTCTTGGCAGTGGACTCTGCTTGATTAGACCAAGTCAGGTCATTTGTGATATTCCCCCCGAGGAACTTAAAGCTTTTGACCTGTTCCACCTGCGCACCACTGATGTAGATGGGGTCGTGCGGTCCGCTACTCCTTCTGAAGTCAACAACCAATTCCTTCGTCTTGCTGACTTTGAGGGATAGGCTATTGTCTTTGCACCATGCCACTAGGTTCTTAATTTCCTCTCTGTACTCAGACTCATCATTACCCAAGATGCGGCCTACAATTGTGGTGTCATCAACAAAGTTATATATTAAGTTCGATGGAAACTTGGCTACACAATCATGGGTGTACAGTGAGTACAGCAGGGGGCTGAGTACACAGCCTTGTGGGGCACCGGTGCTCAGAGTGATTGTAGAGGAGAGCTGGTCCCCTATCTTTACAGCCTGGGTCCTGTCTGTGAGGAAGTTGAAGATCCAGTTGCAGATCTGAGTGCTAAGACCCAGGTTCCAGAGCTTAGGAATCAGGTTATTTGGAATGACAGTATTAAAGGCAGAGCTGTAGTCGATGAAAAGGAGCCTTACATATGTGTCTTTATTCTCCAGGTGTTCTAAGGAGGAATGTAGTGCCAGTGAGATGGCATCTGCCGTTGACCTGTTGCTCCAGTAGGCAAATTGCAAAGCGTCGCGGTTAACCGGTAGGTTATGGTTGATGTGTGCCATAACCAATTGCTCGAAGCACTTCATAGCAATTGATGTTAGAGCCACAGGTCGATAGTCATTCAGGCATGCCACCTTGCTTTTCTTCGGCACCGGGATTATCGTTGCCTTCTTGAAACACAAAGGGATCTTAGACTGAAGCAGGGAGCAGTTGAAGATGTCAGCAAACACTCCAGCTAGCTCACTTGCACAGGCCCAGAGAACTCATCCCGGGACGCCATTTGGGCCCGTCAGCTTCCTTGGATTTATCTATGGGAAGGCTCTTCTAACGTCTTCATCGGTGACGATGAATCTCGATGCCACCAGGTCCGGTTCATCCAGAGGGGGCGGGACACTCCTCTTCTGTTCGAGTCTTGCATAGAATACGTTAAGTTCATCAGGAAGAGAAGCACTACAGTTATTGATATTCCCAGCCTTTTCTTTGCACCCAGTGACTCATTTAGACCCTGCCGTCCCTCTGGTTAGCTTGGGCTTCCAACTTGTCTCGATATTGCCTCTTGGCACCCTTAATGGCTTTCACACAGTCCTCTGCGCATTTCCAGATAAAGTCCGTGACAGCTGAGGCGTACTCATCGAGGTCAGCTGCCGAGTCCTTGAATACTAACCAGTCCACTGATTCAAAGCAGTCACGGAGAACCTCATCCGTTTCCTCTGTCCAACACGACACCACTTTTGACACAGTGACCTCCTGCTTCAGTTTCTGTTTGTAAGCCAGGAGGAGGAGTACGGCCTGATGGTCCAATTTTCCGAAGTGAGGTCATCGGACGGAACAGTAGGCATCCTTGACTGCTGTGTAGTGGTGGTCAAGTATATTCGGGCCTCTAGTGGAGCAGGAGACATGTTGGTATAAGTAGGATAGATAAAAGGGATGTAGTGGATGTTACATATTTGGATTTTCTGAAGGCATTTGACAAGGTGCCACATGCGGCTCCTTACCAAGTTAAGAGCCTATGGTATTAGAGGAATGTAATTAGCATGGTTAGAACATTGGCTGATTGGTAGGAGGCAGCGAGGTTCATTTTCTGATTGGCTGCCAGTGACTAGTGGTGTTCTGCAGGGGTCGATGTTGAGTCCGCTTCTTTTTATGCTGTATATCAGTGATTTAGATGATGGAGTAGATGGGTTTGTTGCCAAGTTTGCAGATGATACGGAGATTGGTGGAGGGGCAGGTAGTGTTGAGGAAACAGGTAGGATGCAGAAGGACTTAGACAGATTAGGGGAATGGGCAAGAAAGTGGCAAATGAAATACAATGTTGGAAAATGCATGGTCATGCACTTTGGTATAAGAAATAAATGTGTAGACTATTTTTAAAATGGAGAGAAAATCCAAAAAGCTGAGATGGAAAGGGACTTGGGAGCCCTTGTGCAGAACATCCTAAAGGCTAACTTGCAGATAGAGTCTGTGGTGAGAAAGGTAAATGCAATGTTAGCATTCATTTCAAGAGGTCCAGAATATAAGAGCAGGGGTGTGATGCTGAGGCTTTATAAGGCACTGATGAGGCCTGACCTTGAGTATTGGAACAATTTTGGGTTCTTTATCTAAGAAAATCTGTGCTGCATATGGAGAGGGTTCAGCAGAGGTTCACAAAGATGATTTTGGGAATGAAAGGGTTATCATATGAGGAATGTTTGATATCTCTGAGCCTGTACTTGTTGGAATTTCAAAGGATGAGGTTGAGGGGATTTCATTGAAACCTTTCGAATGTTGAAAGGCCTAGACAGAGTAGATGTGGAAAGGACGTTTCCCATGGTGGGGGAGTCTAGAACAAGACAGCATAGCCTCGCAATAAAGGGGCATCCATTTAAAACAGAGATGTGGAAAAAATTTCTTTAGCCAGAGGGTGGTGAATTTGTGGAATTTGTTACCACGGGCAGCAGTGGAGGCCAGGTCATTGGGTGTATTTAAGGCAGAGATTGATAGATTCTTGATTGGACATGGCATCAAAGGATATGGGGAAAAAGCCAGGGAGTGGAACTGAGGAGGGTAAAAAAGGATCAGGCATGACTGAATGGCGGAGCAGACTTGATGGGCCAAATAGCCTAATTCTACTCCTATGTCTTATGGTCTTATGATCTCATTTTCAGTGCTCCAGGGAATAAAGTCCTAACCTGTTCAACCTTCCCCTATAACTCAGTTCCTCAAGTCCCAGCAACATCCTTGTAAATTTTCTCTGGGTCACCGAGTGGAACTCCTAACCTTCTGGTTCTGCTCAGGACTGATTGACTCATCTGATTGAAACATTTAACATAATTAAAGGATTTGATAGGATTGAGGCAGGAAATATGTTCCAGATGTTGGGAGAGTCCAGTACCAGAGGGCATGGATTGAGAATAAGAGGTCAGTTATTTAAAACAGAGTTGAGGAAGAGCTTCTTCTCCCAGAGAGTTGTGGAGGTGTGGAATGCACTGCCTCGGAAGACGGTGGAGGCCAATTCTCTGGATGCTTTCAAGAAGGAGCTGGATAGATATCTGATGGATAGGGGAATCAAGGGATATGGGGACAAGGCAGGGACTGGGTATTGATAGTGAATGATCAGCCATGATCTCAGAATGGCGGTGCAGACTCGAGGGGCCAAATGGTCTACTTCTGCACCTATTGTCTATTGTCTATTGTCTATTGAAGTATCAGCCTAAACCCTCCGTGTTGCTGAAATAGGACTTCACTCTTGATCTAATTCAAATGAATCCTCAGTAAATAATAGGAGGGTGTGTGCAACAGAGACACATGATTTAGTGAAGTCTGTCTGCCACATCAGTCTTCCCAATCCATAATTAAGGGATCACTGAATCACTGATTGGGAAGGATCAGTGTTACAGGATGAGGCTTGTCCATTTAAACAAAAGAGCCCTCTAACCAACAATCTGGTTTCGTAGGGTGCTCACATGCCAATTCTGCTATGTCAGGATCAGAAGTATTGACACCACTGAAATAAAAGTCTGGGTCCAGAGGCAGTTTTTGAGTATACGAATAGTAAATGTAACTTGAATATTGTTGGATTGTTGAAATATTTATGGCGATGTTTGCAGTGCTGCCAACAAAGGACAGACCTCTTGTGATAGTAATGAGGTATGCACTGTCAGGGAGAATTGCCTCTGGCAGGAAGCTCAGGACTTGTGTTTTTTGCTATATTCCACTGAATGTCCTGAAGTTCCTTGTGTTTGATATGCTGAATTACAATGGTAACAACAATCTGGGGCAGCAGGGTAGAGAGGCAGTTAATGTATTGCCTACAGTAGCAAGGGTAGGCAGACAACTTGGAAATGTCAGTTCCCACAAACAGCATTGAGGTAACTTGATAACCTTCCCTTAGTGGTTTCTGAAGAAGCTCTCTCAGTCAGGATACCAGAGGAATTCGCTTGTTCTTCCTATGTCTTAGGCTCTTTTACGTCTCCTAAGAGAATGTATATGGTCTCGGACCACGTGGCACTCCCTCAGTGCTAAAATAATGTAATGCTGCTGTTCGCAATCACCCAGAGAATCAAAATCACAATCAGATTTAATGTCACTGGCAAATGTCATGACACTGTTAAATTTGTGACAGCAGTACAATACGATACATGATAAAAGAGAGAAAAAACTGTGAACTACAATAAATATATATATAAAGCAGTTAAATAAGTAGTGCAAAAATAGGAAATAGCAAAGTAGTGAGGTGGTGTTCATGGGTTTAATGTCCATTTAGAAATTGGACGGCAGAGGGGAAGAAGCTGTTCCTGAATTGTTGAGTGTGTGCCCTCAGACTTCTGTACCTCCTTCCTGGTGATAGCAATGAGAAGAGGGCATGTCCTGGGTGGTGGAGGTTCTTAATGATAGATGTCGCTTTTCTGAGGCATTACTGCTTGAAGATGTCCTGGATACTACAGAGGCTAATGCCCATGATGGAGTTGACTGGTTTTACAACTCTCTGCAGCTTATTTTGATCCTGTGCAGTACCACCTCCCACCCCTGCCCCCATACCAGATGGAGGTACAGCCAGTTAGAATGCTCTCCATGGTACACCTGTAGAAATTTGAGTATTTTTAGTGACATACCAAACCTTCTCAAGCTCATAATGAAATATAGCCACTGTCTTGCCTTTTACAACTGCATTGATATGTTGGGCCCGGGGTAGATCCTCAGAGATACTGACACTCAGGAACTTCAACTTGCTCACTCTTTCCACTTCTGATCCTTCTATGAGGATTGGTGTGTGTTCCCTCATCTAACCTGTTCTGAAGACCACACTCATTTCTTTGATCTTACTGTCATTGAGTGCAAGGTTGTTTCCGCGACACCACTCAACGAGCTGGTATATCTTGCTCCTGTACGGCCACACATCACCATCTGAGATTCTTCCAACAATGGTTATATCATCAGCAAATTTATAGATGGCACTTGAGCTGTGCCTAGCCACACAGTCGTGGGTGTATAGTGAGGAGAGCAGTGGGCTCAGCACCCGTCCCTGAGATGTACCAGTGTTGATTATCAGCGAGGTGGAGATATTATTTCCAATCCGCACAGGTTAGGAAGTCAAGCTCCCGGTTGCAGAGGGGGTACAGAGACTCAGGTGCTGGAGCTTTTCGATCAGAACTGTGGGAATGATGGGATTAAGTGCTGAGCTGTTGACAATAAACAACATCCTGGCATCGGTAATTGAATTGTCCAGGTGATCCAAGGCCACATGGAGAGCCAATGAGATCACGTATGCCACAGTCCTATTGTGGCGATAGGAAAATTGCAGTGGGTCCAGCTCCTTGTTGAGGCAGGAGTTCAGTCTAGTCATGACCAACCTCTCAAAGTATTTCATCACTGTAGATGTGAGTGCTACTGGACAAAGGTCATTAAGGCAGCTCACCCTGCTCTTCTTGGGCACCGGTAAAATTGTTACCGTTTTGAACCGTGTGGGAACTTCCGACTGTAGCAATGAGAAATTGATAATGTTTTTGAACACGCCAACCAGTTAGTTGGCACAGGTTTTCAGAGCCCTATCTGGTACTCCATCAGGGACAGTCGCCTTGTGAGGATTCAGCCTCTTGAAAGACAGTCTGATGTCGGAATGTGATTAATCTGCTGGATGGGACTCATAGCTGGAATGAGGTAATTGATTGGTGTTATACACACTGGCTGAGCCACAAATATTGGGTGTGGAACGGGACAGAGTTCAGATTTACCAGAATAATACCGGAATTTTATTGGCTGAACTATGTTGGTTTTATAGTGTGAAAGAAATTGAAAGGGTACTGCAAGTGAAGTGTTTGAGGAGTACGAGTGGGGGATACTGTGTAAGGAACACACCAAACTGAGCTACACCACTCGAGGCCTATGTTGCTTCTTCAGACAAAGTGAGGGGAGGTCTGGAAATCTGCTGAGGATTTAATGAGACAGCACTCCCATATTAAGCAACGCACGGTGAGCCTGTGATCCTGATGCAAATCAGTTTTAATTGCACCTGTGCATACATATTCTTGTACATCTGGCAATAAATTCAACTCCTGCAAAACTTCATCTGAAGGGAAATTGCACAATTACCCAGTTGGAACGGTTGATGATGTCATCACTATTTACATGAAAGGCTGGTGATACGTGAGGATCTGAGGAACTGTGGACAACGCAGTTGGAGTTTGAGGGAAGAGCTCCCCAGCGCTGCCGGCCTTTTCCCTGGACCCTGGTTCTCAAGCCACCCTGGTGCCAGACTCAGGACATACACAGTCAGGCCTCTAGAGCAGCCATTATGGTGACCAAATGCCAGGCTTGGAACATGCCAGGGTTGTTGCCCGACTGACGTCAGGTCACAAGACACATACAATACTAGGCCTGGGCACCAGGGGCCAGCTTAGGGAATGCTCTCGGTAGGTCAGTCTACCTTCTTATCGCTGGGACTACTTGTGGCAGAGCTATGGGCTTCAGAGTTTACTGTTCAGAGTTCAGATTGGGTAATTAGCAGAAATTGTATTTTCTTTATCCTGTTATACTGAGTTTTTGTCATTTTGTACAACGTCCTGGGATCCAACAGGCAGGTACTGCTTGGATTAGTTTGTGACCCTGTTCACAGCCTCCCACCCAGAATAATTTCTATCCACCTCCACCTACCCCAATGCAAAATCCTTCCATTACTGCAAGAATACAATGTCAACAACTTGAATCAGGTGTGTTGAAAACAGCAATACTCAGGGATGGGATGGCTGCAGTTGGGGAGATTATTGAGGAACGAAGATAGGTAATTGGAGTTCGGGTACAGGAAAATAAGATCTAGTTCAATGCAGAGGAGACTCAAAGGGCTACGGCTGTTCTCAGGTTAGTTCATTAGATGGCAGGTAATGTTTAACACCAGAAGGCGAGTAGGGTTTTGAATGTAGCTGTTGTAGCTGCACACATAATACTCTTGTGTTACACAATGCCACATACAGGCCAAATGTGAGGCAGGCTGAGATATCCAAACAATCTCATCCTTTGTGGACACTGTGTACCAGAACAGTGGCCCAACCGTCAGGGAACGTCCTACCCAACCTCATTACATCAACCAGTCAAAGTGCTGCTAGAGGAGCAGAGAGAAAGTGCAAGCAGACAGTCGTGGAGATGTTCTTGTGGTAGGACAGCACCCTCTTGTCCTGGTTGGCAAGGTGCATCGAGATATCCATACCTGCTTCGCGTCAGCTCTTTACAATTTCCATTCCACTGTTCAATCAGAACATCCAGCAGAAAGGGCAGACGGCCACTGGGTTAATGCACATCAAAAAGACATTCAGCACACACTAGGGTTCACCTGGAATCTGGCCTACAACCTACGACCTCCTAACCCCAAGCTGAGAATATGATCAAGTTCTCTGGAGCGGTGGAGCCTGAGTGGAGATTTGATCGAAGCTTATAAAATTGTATGAGGCATGGATAACCAGTCTCTTTCTCCCAGGAGTGAAATGTCCAATACCAGGTGGTCTGCATTTAAGGTGAGAGGGGACACATAATATAGCAAAAATTAGTGGGAAGCTAGAAGATTAAAAAAAACAACAGAAAGCAAATAAAAAAATAATAAGGAGAGGTAAGATGAAATATGAGGGTAAGCTAGACAATAGTATAAAAGGGGATGCCAAAGTTTTTCAGATATATAGAGAGTAAAAGAGAGGCGAGAGTAGATATCAGACCACTGGAAAATGATGCTGGAGAGGTTGTAATGGGGGAGGGCAAAGAAATAGCAGATGAACTGAATAAGTATTTTGTGTCAGTCTTCACTGTGGAAAACACCGGCAGTATGCCTGAAATTCAAGAGCGTCAGGAGACAGAGGTGAGTATAGTCACTATTTCCAAGGAGAAGCTTGGGGTGCTGAAAGGTCTGAAAGTAGATAAGCCACCTGAGCCCCAGATGGACTACACCCCAGGGTTCTGATTGAGGTGGTTGAAGACACTGCGGAGGCATTAGTAATGATCTTTCAAGAGTCACTAGATTCTGGAATGGTTCTGGAGGACTGGAAAATTGTAAATGTCATTCCACTCATTAAGAAGGGAGGGAGGCAAACAAACACACATTTATAAGCCAGTTAGTCTGACTTCAGTGGTTGGGAAGATGCTGGAGTCCATTGTTAAAACTGAGCTTTCCGGGTACTTGGAAGCACATGATAAAATAGGCCAAAGTCAGCATGGTTTCTTTAAGGGGAAATTTTGCCTGACTAATCTGTTGAGCAAAATAACAAGCAGGAGAAACAATGTAGTGTCGATTGATGTTGTGTACTCAGATTTTCAGACAAGGAGCTGTACATAAGTCTGCTAAACAAGACTTATGAAAGATACTGGTATGGACAGAGGATCGGCTGACTGACAGAAGGGAAAGAATGGGAATAAAGGGAGCCTTTTCTGGTTGGCTGCTGCTGACTACTGGTTTTGGGACTGCTGTTTATGTCAATGATTTGGTTGCTGGAACTGGTAAGTTCCTAGATCATACAAATGTAGGTGAAGGGCCAGGTAGTGTTGAGGACTCCAGAAAGAGTTAGACAGATTAGAAGAATGGGCAAAGAAGTGGCAGATGAAATACAGTGCAGAGAAGTGTATGGTCATGCACTTCACTAGAAGGAATAAATGTGTAAACTATTTTCTAAGTGGGGAGAAAATTCAGAAATCAGAAGAGCAAAAGAGAGTCCTTGTGCAGAATTCCCTAAAGGTTAACTTACAGGTTGAGTCAATAGTAAGGAAGGCAAAAGCAGTGTTTGCCTTCATTTCATGACTAGAATATTTAAGCAAGGATATAGTGTGGAGGCTTTATAACAAATTGATTTGACTGCACTTGGTGCATTGTACACAGTTTTGGGCCCCTTTTCTAGGAAACAATGTGGTGGCATATAAGAACATACAGAAGAGATTCACGAGAATGATCCTGGGAATGAAAGGGTTAATGCACAAGCAGTACATAATGGTTCTGTGCCTGTCTTCAATGGAGTTTAGGAGAATGAGGGGGATCTCATTAAAACCTATTGAATATTGAAAGGGCTAGACAGAATGGGCATGGGGAAGATTCTTCCTATAGTGGAGGAGTCTCAAACCAGAGGATATGGCCTTAGAGTATATGGACATCCCTTTATTTCTTTAGCATTTCTTTATCCAGAAGGTGGTGAATTTATGGAATTCATTGCAGGATTGAAGAGTCACTTAGATAGGTGCATGAATATACAGCGTATGGAAGGATATGGTTAATATGCAGGGTGAAGGATTACATTAATTAGTAGTCATTGGTTTAATTAGCTCTACACAACATCTTGGGCTGAAGAGCCTGTCCTGTGCTGTATTGTTCAATTATCGACACTATTTGTTTTATATTCTAAGTTTGCTGATGGTCCTTTCTTTCCACATGGAAGTCGAGGTTCAAGTATCAAGTGCAAATATTATTACTGTAACCTCATTGATGTATTTTTTGTCGATTTTTTAAAAATAAAATAAATCTGAGACAAACACAAGGAAATCTGCAGATGCTGGAAATTCAAGCAACACACACAAAATGCTGGTGGAACACTGCGTTCCATCAGTATTTTGTGTGTGTTGCGTAAATCTAAGACATTCATTTCACAGACTAAATGCCCAATGCACAAACATAATGTGTTATTCAGTGCTGGTCCATTCTTTTAACAACATCAAGTCATAATTACTTTGGGTCATGGGAATGTATAGGTTCTTTCTTTTGGTGGTTATCTGGAATTAAGAATCTGGAGGATTGATTAATAATCATGTGGAATGTGACTTCAAATCCCACTGTGGCAGGATTTGAGTTCAGTTTCCATACTGTCTAGATGTGAAAGGTTCGTAATTGGTAATTGTCAGTAGAAGCGACCACAAGTGCAATTAGTTCATCACAAACAACTGATTCGCTTAGTTGCCTCAGCAAGTGAAAGTTCACTTCATTCGCTGACTGTGCCATGTAACAGTCAGGATAGGAGCAGATTGAGATGGTAGATAAATGTGTGGCTAAAGAATTGAAGCAGGGAGCAGGGATTCAGCTTTCTGGATAGTTGGGACTACTTCTGGGACAGGTGGGACCTGCACAAAAGGGACGGGTTGCACTTGAATCCAAAGGGGACCAATATTCTTGCTGGCAGGTTTGCTAGAGCTGTTGGCAGTGATTTAAACTGATATGGCAGGGGGATGGAAACCAGTATGATAGAGTTGAGGATGAACCAACAGGTTTACAAGTAGATTATGGATGTAACACGAATGTAAGGAAGGACAAGCCAAAGATTAGGTACAAATTCAGAGAGAGCAAACAGTTACATTATACCACAGTGGCAAAATAAAAAAGAGTGACGAATGCAGGACTGAAGGTGCTTATTTTAAATGCATGGAGCATTCAAAATAAGGTGGATGAATGTGGCACAATTAGAGATCTGTCAGTATGACATTACGGGCATCACTGAGTCATGGCTGGAATAAAGCCATAGTTAGGAGTTTAACATCAAAGGATATACTTTGTACCAAAAGGACAGGCGGGAAGGCTTAGGTGGTGGTGTGGCTCTGTTGGTAGGAGATGGAATTACATCTTTAGAAAGAGGTGACATAGGATCAGAGAATGTTGAATCTTTGTGAGTGGGGTTACGAAACTGCAATTATGAGAATCATATATAGGCCTCCAAGTAGTAGCCAAAGTGTGGAGTTGACATAGCAAGGGGAGCTGGAAAAGGCATGTAATAAGGGTAATGACACAATTGTAATGGGGGACTTCAATATGTAGGGGGACTGGAAAAATCAGGTTGATGTCAGATTGCAGATTTGTTGAATGCCTACGAGATGGCTTTTTCGAGCAGCTTGTGCTTGAGCCTACTTGGGGAAAGGCTAGCTTAGACTAGGTGTTGTGTAGTAACCCAGATCTTATTAGGGAGCTTAATGTAAAGGAACCCTTATGAGGCAGTGATCATAATATGATGGAATTCATACTGCAATTTGAGAGGAAGAAGCACAACTTACAAGTATCAGTATCACAATGGAATAAAGGGAATTACAGAGGTGTGAGAGAGAAGCTTGCTCAGGCAGACTGGATGAAGATACTGGTGGGGATGATGGCAGGGCAGAGGTGGCTGAAGTTTCTGGGAATAATTCACAAGGTGCAGGATAGATATGTCCCATAGAAGAAGTTCTCAAACGGGAGGAGTAAGCAACCGTGGCTGACAAGGGAATTTAAGGACTATATAAAAGCCAAGGAAAGGGCATATAAAGCATCAAAAATGAGTGGGAAGTTGGATGATTGTTGGATGATTAAAATCCAACAAAAGGCAACTAAAAAAGCTATAAGAAGGGAAAAGATGAAATATGAGGGCAAACTAGCCAATAATATGAAGCAGGATGCCAAAAGTATTTTTCAATTTTATAAAGAGTAAAAGGGAGGTGAGAGTTGATATTGACCACTGGAAAATGATGCTGGTGATGTTGTAAAAATGGCAGATGAACTTAATGTTACTTTGCATCAGTCTTCACTGAAGAAAACGGTAGCTGTGTGCCAGAGTCCGTGAGAGTCAGGGAGCAGGAGTGAGTGCCACTGCTATTACAAAGGAAAAAGTGCCAGGCAAACTCAAAATACCTTGAGTATTGTAAATGCAAAAGAAAGGGGATACAACAAAGCAAAAATCAGTGGGAAGATAGAGGATTGGGAAGTTTTTAAAGACCTACAGAGAGCAGCTAAAAATCATTAGAAGGGAAAGGATGAAATATGAAAGCAAGCTAGCAAAGAATATCAAAGTGGATAGGAAAAGTTTTTTCAAGTATGTTAAAAATAAAAGAGAGATGAGTGGACAAAGGACCACTAGAAAATGAGGCTGGAGAAATACTGACAGGGGACAAGGAAATGACTGATGAACTAAGTGAGTATTTTGCGTCAGTATTCACTGTGGAAGACACGAGCAGAATTTTTCTGATGTTGTAGTGTGTGAAGGAAGAGAAGTGGATGCAGTTACTGTTACAAGGGAGAAGGTGCTCAAAAAGCTGAAAGACCTAAAGGTACGAATAAGTCAGCCGGACCAGAGGAACTGCACCCTAGCATTCTGAAAGAGGTAGTATTAGAGGTTGTGGTGACATTAGAAATGATCTTTCAAAATTCATTGACTCTGGCATGGTGTCAGAGGACTGGAAAATTGCAAATGTCACTCCACTCTTTAAGAAAGAAGGAAGGCAGCAGAAAGGAAATTGTAGATCAGTTAGCCTGACCTCAGGGGTTGAGAAAATGTTAGAGTCAATCGTTAAGGATGAGATGATGGAGTACTTGGCGACACAGGACAAGATAGTACAAAGTCAGCATGGTTTTCTTCAGGGAAAATCCTGCCTGACCAACCTGTTGGTATTCTTTGAGGAAATTATAAGTAGGATAGTTAAAGGGGATGTTGTGGATGTTGTATATTTGGACTTTCAGATGGCCTTTGACAAGGTGCTACAAATGAGGCTGCTTAACAAGATAAAATCCTATGGCATTTCAGGAAAGATACTGGAATAGATAGAGGAATATCTGACAAGCAGGAGGCAGTGAGTGAGAATAAAAGGGGCCTTTTCAGGTTGGCTGCCAATGACTAGTGGTGTTCTTCAGATGTCAGTATTGAGACCGCTAATTTTTTACATTGTTTGTCAATGATTTGGATAAAGGAATTGATGGCTTTGTGACAAAGTCTGTAGATGATATAAAGAAAGGTGGAGGGGTAGGTAGTGCTGAGGAAGCAATGCGATTGCAGCAGGACTTAGACAAATTGGAAGAATGGGCAAAAAAGTGGCAGGGGAAATACAGTGCTGGGGAATATATGATAATGCATTTTGGTAAAAGGAACAAAAGTGCAGTCTGTTTTCTAAATGTGAGATGGTTCAAACATCAGAGGTGTAGATGGACTTAGAAGATCTCATGCAAGACTCCAAGAAGGTTCATTTACAGGTTGAGTTTATGGTAAAGAAGGCAAATGCAATGTTGGCAGTTATTTCAAGGGGAACAGAATATAAAAGCAAGGAGTTAATGCTGAGGCTTTATAAGACATTAGTCAAGCTGCACTTGGAGTCTTGTCAACAGTTTTGGGCCCCATACCTCAGAAAGAAGATGTTTTCATTGGAGAGAGTTTAGAGGAGGTTCATGAGGATGATTCCAGGAATGAAGGGGTTAACATATCAGGAGCATTTGGTAAGTTTTGGTCTGAACTCACTAGAACTTAGAAGAATGTGCGGGGATCTCATTGACACCCACTGAATGTTGAAAGGACTAGATAGGGTGGATGTGGAGAGGATGCTTCCTATGGTGGGTGTATCCAGAACTGGAGGGCACAGCCTCAAAATTAAGGGGAGACTTCTAAGTACAGATGTAAGGAGGAATTTTTTTAGCCAAAGTGTAGTGACTCTGTGGAATGTTCTGCCACAGACTGCAGTGGAGGCCAAGTCCGTGGGTATATTTAAGGCGGAAGTTGATAGTTTCTTGATTGGTCAGGGAGGGCATCAAAGGATATGGTGAGAAGGCAGGTGTATGGGGTTGAGTGGAGTCCGGGATCAGCCACGATGGAATGGCAGAGCAGACTCGATGGGCTGAATGGCCTAATTCTGCTCCTATGTCTTATAGTTTTACGGTCTTATGGTCTTCTGGTTTGCTGTGAGTCCAGTTTTCAAACTCTGTCCCTGGCTTCAGAGAGAAACCTCTCAGATGCAATACCATTAAATATTGGTCCTAACACCTTCTTCCAACCCCATGCAACTGAGTTTCTGGTCATTTTCATACACATTCTTGCAGTGGAAGAGGACAGTGTTTCACAGACTAGTTCCCGGGCAGACATCAAAGTAAATTATTATCTAAGCACATATATGTCACCATATTCAACCCTCAGATTCATTTTCTTGTGGACATACTCAATAAATTCAATAACCATAACAGAATCAATGAAAGACTGCTCCAACAGGGCTGACAACCAGTGTGCGAAAGAGAACAAACTGCAAATACAAAAAGAAACAAAATAATAATAATAAATAAACAAACAATAAACATTGAACATGAGATGAAGAGTCCTTGAAACTGAGTTCGTAGGTTGTGGGAACAGTTCAGTGATGGGGCGAGTGAAGTTGAGTAAAGTTACCCTCTTTGGTTCAAGAGCCTGGTGGTTGAGGGGTAATAACTGCTCCTGAACCTGGTTGTGAGTCCTGAGGCTCCTGTACCACCTTCCTGACGGCAGCAGTGAGAACAGAGCATGACCTGGGTGGTAGGGTTCCATGATGATGGATGCTGCTTTCCAGTGATAACGCTTCATGTAGATGTGCTCAATGGTGGGGAGTGCTTTAGCCGTGATAGACTCTTTGGAGGATTTTCCATTCAAAGGTATGCATAGGGGCTTCCATACCTGGCTGTGATGCAGCCAGTCAATATACTCTCCACTACACATTTATAGAATGTGTGTTGTAAGTTTTAGATACCATGCCATATCTTTGCAATCTCTTCAGGAAGTAGAGGTGCTGCTGTGCGTTCTTTGTAATTGCACTTAAGTCCCGGGCCCAGAACAGGTCCTCTGAAATGATAACACTGAGGAATTTAAAGCTGCCAACCCTATCCACCGCTGATCCCCAATGAGAACTGGCTCATGGACTTCTAGCCTCCTCCTGTTGATCCATAATCAGCTCCTTGGTCTTGCTGACAGTGAGTAACAGGTTGTTATTGTGGCACCACTCAGACAGATTGTCAATCTCCACCCATATGCTGATTCGTCATCTCCTGTGATTCTGCCTAGGGACAACGGTGGCACAGGACACACACAGAAGACTGAATAAAGTCGATGCCCCCTTCCCCTCTTCCTCACTCTGACCTTTACTGCTTCTCACCTACCGATCACTTCCCCTTCTCCTATGGTCCACTCTCCTCTCCTATCAGATTCCTCCTTCTCTAGCCCTTCACCTACTGCCACCTTTTGCTTCACCTATCACCTTCTAGTTAGCCTCCTTCCTCTCCCTTTTTATCCTGACGTCTTCACCCTTCCTTCTCAGTCCTGAAGGAGGGTCTTGGCCCAAAACATCGACTGTTTAAGCATTTCTATAGATGTTGCCTGACCTGCTGAGCTCCCCAGCGTGTTGTGTATGTTGCTTTGGATTTCCAGCATCTGCAGACTGTCCATGTTTATGAATAAGATCAGAACCAGGGAGGCAGGAGAAACAGCTGTTTAGCAGTAAGAAGGAATTGCTAACCATCCAGTTGAAGTCCACTCCACTGAGCAAACTCCATCCAGACGATCCATCAAATTCCATGGTTGGGCAGTTGACTGCCTTCATCTTACCTGGCAATAAGAGCTGCCAAAGCAGTCTAAAGGCTTTGAAATTTACCAGGGAGGCTGTTCATACAATATCTACAAGTGCCATCATTCTTTGACCGCCTATGCTAGCCATCAGTTGATGGTGTGACTGACTTCATTCCTGACCTTGACTCTGTTGGAAAATGTTGGAGTCTCAACCTGAGCATTTGCTACTTCATGTCCCATGAGGCAGCGCGGCACAGCAGCAGCGGCCTTTCAGACCTGGTGTTACTTTAATTTTCTATTTTAAGTTTGATACACAATTTTCAATTAGGGCACATGGATAACAGAGTGGCTATCTACCATCACCAGATACTACTACAGTATAGAGATCGCCCAAAAACAAACCTTCACAAAGATCTGCTGGCTGAATTACGCGACGTCGGCTTGCTGAGGGAAACGGGCCTACAATCCTCGGACTTGCCTGATGCTGGGAGCCGGAGATGGAGACGTTGAAAGCGATGTGCGAGGAAGCAGAAGTGAGGCAAACGGGCAGGGGTCCGTGCCAGGCTAAAAGCAAACCCTAGCCGGCCGGCTCTCCCGTCCATTCTGCTCTCCAATGTCCGCTCCCTGGACAATAAAACGGACTACATCCAACTCCAACGTAATACTTGGCGGGATTACAGAGTTTGCTTCGCATGTCTTCACAGAGACATGGCTCACTGATGGGATTTCAAACGCTGCCATCCAGCAAGACGGGCTAGCTTTGTTTCGTTCGGACAGAGATGCAACTGTCTCCATCACGGTGGTGATGTGTGTGTTTACATCAACATGGAATGGTGCAAGAACTCCGTGCTGGTTTCCAGACACTGCTCATCGTTAGTGGAGTTTGTGGCAGTTCGATGCAGACCATTTTATTTGCCACGGGAATTCACCTCTGTCATTATATTCGGTGTCTACGTTCCCTCCAGCGCTAATGCTAAGGAGGCGCTCTGTGAACTGTACGGGGCTATTAGCGAACTGCAGAACGCACACCGTGATGGTCTGTTTATTGTCGCCGGTGATTTTAACCACGCGAACCTTAAGTCAGTGCTCCCCAAATTCTATCAGTATGTGGACTTTACAATGAGGGGGGAGAACGCGTTGGACCTGGTTTACACAAACATCCCCGACGCATACCGGGCAGAGCCCCGCCCCCACCTCGGATACTCAGACCACATCTCTGTAATGCTAATCCCAGCATACAGACCGCTCGTCAGGCGCTCCAGACCAGTTCAGAAGCAGGTGAAAACCTGGCCAACAGGAGCCATCTCTGCTCTTCAAGACTGTTTTGAGCACACTGACTGGCACATGTTCAGGGAGGCTGCAACCGATGGCGACTCTACCAACTTAGAGGAGTACACAGCATCAGTGACCAGCTACATCAGCAAGTGCATTGATGACGTTACTCTGTCCAAGACCATCATTATACGTGCCAACCAGAAGCCATGGATGACCGCAGAGGTGCGTGCGCTACTGAGGTCCCGCGACTCCGCCTTCAGAGCAGGCGACAAGGCAGCTTTAACAACAGCAAGGGCCAAACTGTCCCGAGCCATCAGGGGGGAAAAGCATGCACATGTCCAGCTAATCCACAGCCACTTCCAGGACAGCGGCGACACGCGGCGCATGTGGAAGGGCATCCAGGACATCACCAATTACAGGACAACATCTCCTGACTGTGCAGGTGATGCCTCCCTCCCAAATGCACTGAATAACTTCTATGCCCGGTTTGAGGCAGAAAATGACATGGCGGCGAGGAAGTCCACCCCTCCTACAAATGACCAGGTGCTGTGTCTCTCCGTGGCCGATGTGAGAAGAACCCTGTGCAGGGTCAACCCACGGAAGGCTGCTGGACCAGACAACATCCCTGGTAGAGTGCTCAGAGGATGTGCAGACCAGCTAGCAGATGTTCTCACTGACATCTTCAACATCTCCCTGAGCAGAGCCACCATTCCAATGTGCTTCAAGGCTGCCACCATTGTCCCTGTGCCGAAGAAATCTTCAGTGTCCTGCCTAAATGACTACCGTCCCGTTGCACTTACATCCATCATCATGAAGTGTTTCGAGAGGCTCATCATGAGGCACATCAAGACCCTGTTGCCCCCCTCACTGCCCCTGCAGTTTGCGTACCATACCAACCACTCAACAGATGACGCCATTGCCACCACCCTCCACCTGGCCCTAACCCACCTGGACAAAAAAGACACATACGTTCGGATGCTGTTCATAGACTTCAGTTCAGCATTCAACACAATCATCCCTCAGAAACTGATTGGAAAGCTGAGCCAACTGGGCCCGAACACCTCCCTCTGCAACTGGATCCTAGACTTCCTGACTGGGAGACCTCAGTCAATCCGGATCGGGAGCAGCATCTCCAACACCATCACACTGAGCACGGGGGCTCCCCAGGGCTGTGTGCTCAGTCCACTGCTGATAACTCTGCTGACCCATGACTGTGCTGCAACACACAACTCGAACCACATCATCAGGTTCGCCGATGACACGACCGTGGTGGGTCTCATCAGCAAGAACGACGAGTCAACTTACAGAGAGGAGGTGCAGCGGCTATCGGACTGGTGCAGAGCCAACAACCTGTCTCTGAATGTGAAAAAAACAAAAGGAGGGCACAGAGCGACCACTCCCCGCTGAACATCAATGGCTCCTTGGTGGGGATCATAAAAAGCACCAAATTTCTTGGTGTTCACCTGATGGAGAATCTCACCTGGTCCCTCAACACCAGCTCCATAGCAAAGAAAACCCAGCAGTGTCTCTACTTTCTGCGAAGGCTGAGTGAAATCCATCTCCTACCCCCCATTCTCATCACATTCTACAGGGGTTGTATTGAGAGCGTCCTGAGCAGCTGCATCACTGCCTGGTTCGGAAATTGCACCATCTCAGATTGCAAGACCCTGCAGCGGATAGTGAGGTCAGCTGAGAAGATCATCGGGGTCTCTCTTCCTGCCATCATGGACATTTACACTACATGCTGCATCCGCAAAGGAAACAGCATTATGAAGGACCCCATGCACCCGTCATACTATCTCTTCTCCCTCCTGCCGTCTGGGAAAAGGTTCCAAAGCATTCGGGCTCTTACGAACAGATTATGTAACAGTTTCTTCCCCCAAGCTATCGGACTCCTCAATACCCGAAGCCTGGACTGACACCTTGCCTTATTGTCCTGTTTATTATTTATTGTAATGCCTGCACTGTTTTGTGCACTTTATGCAGTCCAGTGTCGGTCTGTAGTCTAGTGTAGCTTTCTCTGTGTTGTGTTTTTTTTATTACGTAGTTCAGGCTAGTTTTTGTACTGTGTCATGTAACACCATGGTCCTGAAAAACATTGTCTCATTTTTACTGTGAACTGTACCAGCAGTTATGGTCAAAATGACAATAAAAGTTGACTTGACTTGTGAGTGTCTCCTTATCTGCTCCTGAGCCATTATTGGCTCAAAGTCTGGCAGAACCTTAGTTTTCAAATTCCCATCTACTGAAATCCATTAATGGTCTCATCTAACCCTGTCCTTAAACCCCTACTCTCTTTGGTCACCACTGAATAAGAGAAAATGTGTTTTCACTGGATAGCTGAATGAAGGGTTGTAGAGGAAGTTTACAGAGATGTTTGAAAAATTGCAATGATGAGAAATTTGATAGTCCAGGATGTTTTTTTTTGTGTGTCATACTCTGCCAGCCTCAGCGACCACTTATTTTTTCAAGTGGTTGTCTTGCAGGATAGATTCTGTGAGTGGTCCCCCAAGTCTTTCTTACAGCACAGTGTTTTTTTTTACGAGGCCGAGTTGCGAGCTCAACACTCAACCCGGCACGGATGGAAAGAGTGTCCAAGAGCGGGCCGACTGGACTTGAACTCAGGAACCTTCGCTCCGGAGTCCGGAGCTGTTGTCACTGCGCCATCAGCCAGCCCTAGGCCGGGATAGTTTTCTTTAAAATGGAAGAGGTTGTGTGTATTATTGTAGTGTAAGGGTAACTGGCGTCTGATAGTCAACATAAACTAGATGGGCCAAAGAGCCTGTTTTGAAGCTGTATGGCTTTGTGACACTACAATAACTGAGGTAAAGGAATAATAAATAGTCCCAGAAGGATAAATGGGAAGGCTTTATATCCCTTAGCAAACAGGTGTAAAACCTGCAGTGCAGACTTAAAGCAACAATAGCCAGATTAGAGAGGAGATGAGAAAATTTCTTTCCACCCACAGGGTAATTGTGCCCTGTAATTTAAAGGCTGAAAAGATGAAAGAGGCAGAAACCCCCATATAACAGCCCTTGAAGAGCTGTGGTGGAGCAAGAGCTGGAAGGTGGGATTGAGTTGGATGGCTCTGTTTTGACCATTGCAGACATAGAGTCAAAGGACATTCACCTTTGTTGAACATCTTCTATGACCCTCCTTTACTGATCTCCATTCTTTCTCTCTCTTTCTTTTGGCCTTTCCTTAGGAAATGACCTCACTACCTGTTCTAAATTTTCTTCATTGCCTGATGAAAGGGTACAACATGGAATCAGCCCTTTCAGCCCATCAAGTATGTGCCAACCATTAACCACCTATTTACACTAAGCCCATTGAAGTCAAAGCATGCATGAGATCATTCTTTGTATTTTTGACATAAGACTGATATTAGTGCTAGATATTTAATTTCAACTGATTACCATGGGAATAACATCTGCATCCTGCAGAGTGCAAGCTTATCTCCAGCCTTCTTACCCCAGTCAACATCTATCCTGTTGGATGATGAGCTTCAGACATCTCATGCCCATTTGGCTGTGTACTGGGTGCTCAGAGGTTATTTTTGCACATATTATGATTGATATTGCAATGTAAGGCTGGGCCCTGAGGCACTGCACTAACTTCCCACTCTGTCTGTTGGGATCTGAAGATGACAGGAAAACACATCTCTGGGCAGTGGGAAACAGAAGGAAGCTTCCGCCCTGTCTCTGTGATGTGAGCCCGTCTCTTATCCCTAGATAAAGCGCAGCAAGGCATTTGGGAATCACAAACATGAGAAGTTCCTCCAGTATCTTGTGTGTCTTGCAAAGCATTTGGGGAAACTAGTTAAAAGGTTCAATCATTAGGTATTAATATTGAAGTAGTAAAATGGATTCAACAGTGGCTGGGTGGGAGATGCCTGAGAGTAGTGGTGGATAACTGTTTGTCAGTTTGGAGGCCGGTGACTAGTGGTGTGCCTCAGGGATCTGTACTGGGTCCAATGTTGTTTGTCATATACATTAATGATCTGGGTGATGGGGTGGTAAATTGGATTAGTAAGTATGCAGATGATACTAAGGTAGGTGGCGTTGCGGATAATGAAGTAGATTTTCAAAGCTTTCAGAGAGATTTCGGCCAGTTAGAAGAATGGGCTGAATGATGGCAGATGGAGTTTAATGCTGATAAGTGTGAGGTGCTACATTTTGTTAGGAATAATCCACATAGGACATACATGGTAAATGGTAGGGCATTGAGGAATGCAGTAGAACAGAGTGATCTAGGAATAACAGTGCATAGTTCCCTGATGGTGGAATCTCATGTAGTGAAGAAAGCTTTTGGCCTTTATAAATCAGAGCATTGAGTATAGGAGTTGGGATGTAATGTTAAAATTGTACAAGGCATTGGTGAGGCCAAATTTGGAGTATTGTGTACAGTTCTGGTCACTGAATTATAGGAAAGAGAGCACAGAGGAGATTTACTAGAATGTTACCTGGGTTTCAGCATCTAAATTACAGAGAAAGGTTGAACAGGTTAGGTCTTTATTCTTTGGAGTGTAGAAGATTGAGGAGGGACTTGATAGAGGTATTTAAAATTATGAGGAGGATAGATAGAGTTGATGTGGATAGGCTTTTTCCATGGAGAGTGGGGGAGATTCAAACAAGAGGACATGAGTTGAGAGTTCGGGGGCAAAAGTTTAAGGGTAACACGAGGGGGAGCTTCTTTACTCAGAGAGTGGTAGCTGTGTGGAATGATATTCCAGTAGAAGCGGTAGAGGCAGGTTTGATTTTGTCATTTAAAAAAAATTGGATAGGTATATGGACAGGAAAGGAATGGAGGGTTATGGGCTGAGTGCAGGTAGGTGGGACTAGGTGAGAATAAACGTTCGGCACGGACTAGAAGGGCCAAGATGGCCTGTTTCCATGCTGTAATTATTATATGGTTATAAAAAAACAGAAGGGAAGTAGAAATACAAAAAGATTAGCTATTAAAATATTATGATTCAAGGTCTCTCGAAAGGCATCCCAGGGAGCTGGCTGGCAACGGACCTCAAAAGTTACTCCCTAATCAGAGCAGGAGAGCTGTTCTTTTTCATTATGGTGGGATGGTTGTGGGAAACGGAAACTGGATGGCTTCCTGAAGTCCCGATTAAAAAAGGCTGCCAGCTGAGATAATGTTTCATCGGTAGTTAATTAGCAAGAGGTTAGCTCAGATCTTACTTAGAATTAGTTAATTAGTATAGATCTATTCTAGGAATTTAAAATGTACCAAGCCACAGGAGTTGTTGCTCCACAGAACATCAGACCAAAGAATTTCAACTTGCTTTGTAATATCAATCAAGCTTCTGCCGAACATCAGTTATGTTTATTTGCTAATTACCCTGAATGTTTTTCTCCCTCCACTGCCATCGCCCCTTGGCTGCAGTGTGCATCATGTACAAACTGCACTGTAGCAAATCAGCAAGGTTTCTTCATCAACAGCAAAACTGAGCCCCCAGTGCCTGGCTGGTTATGGGCAGCAAACGCATTGGAACAAAGTCCCCTCCAAGTGTTTATCTCCTGACATCCAAGACCAATGATCTGCAGTGACTGGCTCAACACACCTTCGAGATGGGCAATAATTGCTTGTCTCACCCATTTGAACATTAATATATTAAATATGGAAGGTGCAATGTTAAACAAAGATCTGAAGGACTAAACACAAGCTTGTTGCCTGGTGTCCACACATTTCAAAGCTGATGCTGTGAATTTGACTACACTTCATCATCTTCATCGTGTGCTTTTGGCTTGAACCTCATTGTATGAATTGGGCTTTCGACCAGCTTGGGCAGGTACATCGGGTGCCGCTCTAACCTCTTGAAGCTCATTCGCATCCCATCGCTGTATTTTCGGGACAATTCCTCCACTTTTGTCAAATGTGCCACATCAATGGAGTACCTCCTTGGTGATTTCAGGATCCAGTTGGAATGCAAACTGTGTTCACTTGTGCTGGTGGCAACTGGGTACAGATACAGAAAGAGAAGTACATAGATTTATCATCAGCACACAAGCAATGATCTCCTACATTAGGTTAAAGAACCACTTTTAACATAGTAACATGCCACAAGCCACTGAGCAGAAGTGTAATCATACGATGAGGACACATGGAGATCTATCACCACTGAGAGCTGTAGTGTTTCAGATGAAGTCAGGATTGTGTGGGGTTTAAAATAAGAAGGTAGCCATGTAACCATCATCTGTATAAACAAACATTAACCCTATGGTGTGCCACTCAGCCCTTCAATCCTGTTCCTTGCTCAATTAAATTTCCTTCATGGTTCTATTTAGCTACCCTGGATGAATATTCTTCAAAGCCTTTAGCTAAAGTTTAGTGATCTCAGTTTGGAAATTTCCAATTTATCTCCAGTTTCAACAGTTCATCGCCTGATCATTAATGCCAGAACATAATTGGTTTTGGCATTACCAAACTTCCATGTACCCTATTTATATCCAAATCTACCAACTACGTAAATATTTTCCACATGACTCCAGCGAGTGCATTTCAGAAATACCTCATCAGCTGGAAATTCCTTGGGAAGATTCCGAGGTGATTAAGGAACAATATGAATTAAAAGTTTTTATTCCCAAATCCTACAGTTTGTGTTATTTTCTCTTTTATGGGGCTGGGATGTTACATTACTATCAGTACAGCCTCTCTCAGTTTTCAGATACACAATGACATCCATTTAGTATGTTTGAAAGAAATGAAGACACTGGAGAGGTGAGATCCAGCTCCCAGTTGTCACAAGGCAGCTCATCAACCTGTACCTCAGCTCAGTTCTTTGTCCTCAGTTTCACATCCCTACATACTCGCACCCTACATCAGTTAACCGGCTTTGACATGAGACTGTATTCAATGTCCTTCTTGCTGACCACCAAATCACAAGAAACAAATCGCTACTCACACACCCAGAACCCCCTGTGATTTTGTAGGTCTACAAACACCTAAAGGGCAGTCACTCAATGAAAGATATAAACAAAAGAAATCTCATGTCCACACAGAGTTGGAGATTATTAAGTTTTGTTCAATTATACAATAGCTTTATTGTTCATTACTGTGATTATGTAGTTACAATTTTTGGAACAATATTTTCTGTGTGACAATTGTACACAATTTAAAGGAATACATTTTGATTTTGAATATTTTGATCTGCTGTAAATGTTTGAACTTATTGTATGACACCGAATTCCTTGGAAACTGTAAATCTACAATGCCAAAAGGCTCAGTGAGAAGGACATGAGGCTTAACACAGTACACTTTGATTTCCACTAAAACAAACTTACTAACAAAGTCCATGTCAAGGTGCATGCCCTCTGCAGTGTGGACTCTGGGCTTGTTTCCCTGATCAAAAGTTGCAATGACCGAATCAAAGTATGCCAGCGTTTCTGCCTCTGTTGCTGCTGGGGTGGGATCGGATTCATCCTTTGTTTTCTGTTAAATAAAAAAACAGTTTTATGCAGGTGTCACAGGGTTCGGATGTGGCCCAAGTGCAGAGTGAGAGACACTGAAGCGGGTCGATAGTTCACAGACTTTAATGGGAACAGTGTTCAAAGGAAAAGAAAACAATAAACACTAGGCCAAACAGGGCCATTAACTAAACCTCTCAAATGGAAAATGAAGCCTACACTGCAGCTGAAAAGAGCAACGAAGAATAAAACAAATACCACTAGTCTTCAGAGTCATTTGACTCAATAGTCCAATTTCTCAGGCAAGGTGGAAAGCAAGCGGACAGCAAAGCATTGCTGTGTCCAAGTCTCAACAAATTCTACGACGGAATGAATGGGGTTAAATACTATCACAATGAAATAATAATTAGCTGACACATGCACATTCATGAGCGCAATTGCCATATCTACTGCGCTGCTGAATCTGTGGCTGTGACAGTAGGTCAGGATGGAAAGTATTCCTCAGTTGCCAAAAAAAAAAATTAGTTGCAATGAGAAATGTATCTCTGAGCTGAGGACTTGGTTGTATATAGAAATAGGCCCTTTGGCTCACGGAGTATGTACTGACTCATTTATACCAATCCTATTTGTTAATCTCCCAAAACCGACTCTGTCCACTCAATCTTACCATTCACCACAGGCATTAACAGTGGCCACTAACTTTAACCTGCACATTTTTTGGGCTATAGGTAGAAACCAGAGCACCAGGAGGAAACTCAAACCATTACAGAAAGAGAGGGGAATACTCTGCCAAAGCTTAGGAATAGTAAACTAAAGGAGGAATAAAATCTCTCAGGCCCAGTGATGTTTTATACGCTGAATTTGGGATTAACATTAGAAGAAAGAGTTTCATTAAAATGCCAAATTTCCCAATCTCAAGACATCTCATAGTGTTTTCAATCATTGAAGTACTTTTGACTTGCCATCACTGTCATAACATTTCAAATACAGACCTCAATATGTGTATAGAAAGATCCCACAAGCAGCAACCTATTAAGACCAGGTTAGGATGTTGATTGTGGATGAACATTGCTCAGGAAGCTTGGTCTGACTTACCTGCTCTGTGGGATTTTTCTTATATGTCAGCCTGAGTGGTCAGACAAGTTAACACCGTGCCTGCAAAGCTAGCCCCCCACCACTGTGTTTCAATCTCTGCTGTAAGATTCAAAGTCATGACTTCCTGACTGAAGGGTAAATTCCTTGGGTGGGACTGCACACAGTGGGATAGTCAAGCAATAAATTGAAATGTTTTAAGCGGTTCTAAAATCATGCAATCATTTTTTAATCATACAAGTATCAGTGTTTATTTATTATGTAAGTAATATTTAGTATCAGGAGTATTTTTGTACTCTGGGATTGTAAAACAGTGCAGTTTTAATTGGTTGTTATATTTATAACCTGTATTATATTTACATATTGAAGTCTGCCTTGTCCAATTGATACTTCTCTCTTTCAACAATGTAGAGTGTAAGCTATATGAATGCACATAATGTTCCCTGTTTTAATGATACCTGTTTCTGGTATGACATAAAGAAAATAATTATGGATCTAACCAGTGAGCTATTTAAAAATTACATTTTACAGATCTGATTTTGACAGTTGAGATGGTAATTCACCAGTCAAGGGCCCGTTTATTGGATACTGAACAGCCTCCTGTTTCGAAAGTGGTGTGAAGGAAATGTACTAGTCACAAGGTGGATGTGATTCATTTGTTGCTTTGGTACAGGATTTCCCTAATCCTAACCCAAGCTTTATATCCTGTGCACATCAAAACGTGCAACCCTGTGCACGCCTGAGGACTTTGCTGCAAAATTGGTTTGTCCTATGACATCTACTCTGAGCCCGGAAAATTAGGTAGCATTTCCTTTAAGCTATTTCTTAATGAGCCCATTGCAAGAAATAAGTAAAGGTAAAAACTTCTTTCCCCTGAGGCCATAGCATTGTAGTGGGAATGTCCCTTTCAGCAAAAGACTGAAGCTATTCAAATCACTACTGATTACTCGTGTGCCTTACCCATCACTCCATTTGACAGTCGTTAGATCAAATGACAAGAATGCAAGAAGGTGGGTTTGATATGGATGCCTCTGGATCAAGTGATTCATCCACACGTGGTACAGCTAATCATTCTAGTACCACCTCCTTATCTACTTCGAACCCATCCAGAATCTCAGCTTCGCCTTCCCTTGCTGAGACTCAGCAGCGTCATCTGCGGTGATAAACACCAATGTAATGCACCTCACCAATGAGTACATGTTTTGGGGTGCCTGTAAACTCGGTCTTTATTATTGCTGCTTGTTTACTCTTTTGTGCTCATAGAAGATTTTTGGATTGTCTTTCACGTTAGCACCAGTCGTTCCTCATGTTCGCACTCTGCCTCTCTATTGCTCTTTTATACTCCAAACTTCCTAAAATCAGCACAGTTCGCACGTGTTGTTCACCTGACATGCCCTTTTCCCCTTAATGTGACACTCCATCATTTTGACATCCGAAACGTTCTGATTTTAATTGCCCCACTGAGAATGTGCCCACTCTGTACTTGAACCTACTCATGGCAAATAATTATTATCCTATCCAACCAATCACACCACAGACTGTGCCACAGCAGTGCCCACCTGACTAACTACCGCACCTTATGGCTTCGAGGAGGCAGGCTGCCACCAGAAGCCACACCAAGCTTCTTCAGGGAGCAGCTGTCTGACCCGTGATACGAGTTTCACTGCCGGACTTTCTCTTTTTTATCAAAGTTCCGCCATCTGCAGAGGTTGTTTTCAATCGGCCATTCACTTTTAGGGCGCCGCAGGTTAGATTTCCGAAAGAAACGTTATTATGAATTGTAAACACATGCTAAGTGAAAGAATTTTAAACCGCATGGACTCCCGGGGTGTTTCACAGCCAGCTCTGTGCCTGTTCACTATTATTCTGACGCAGGAAAGGGGCTAGTCAATATGTCCGGTGATAGTAAAATAATGGCCAGTTATATACCAGCCGAGCACTTCCCGTTCTATCAGTGATGTCATGGAATATTTATATACCCTCCTGCATGCGGATTATCGTTCATTTACACATAGGAATGGCAAAATACAACCACAGGCCTATACAGCAGAGAAACAGGCCCAATCACAACCAACCACCAACAGAGTCACTGAGCACAACATGAAACCAATGCTATAATAGAAAAGTAATGGCAAAGCTCCCGATGTTAACGTGCTGGGATAGATAGTTATCAACTTGTAGATTTAAAAATGCAACCACGGTGCGCTTAATGGGAACGGTTATACTTGCTTTGGAGGTGTGTTTTCGAGTCTGTGGCTTCTTGCTGAATTTGTGAGGTGTGACTGGGACTGAGGATGGGTCCTTGAATTTGCCTGGGTCGCTGGCAGGTCGATATTGTTGGCGGAGGACTATCAGGTCGTGTAGGTATTGCAGGCAGTCTTGTGTCCTCGAAAACATCCACAGCCTGTCTTCAGCCTTGATGTTGTAGATGGAAGAGTCTACACTCAGTGCGCTCTGGCTGCGTTTCAAGGAGCAGCTGGTGTGTTGGTAACTTTCCCCGATTAGGTAGAGAGACGTGCTGCGGACCAGCCTGATGCCGGTCTCCTCGCTCGGACACTCTCTTCTGCGGCCGGATTCGCCCAGTTCTTTCACGGCGTCTGCCCGAAACATTACGTTCAATTTCTTCAGCATGGCCCAAGAGATGATCTCCGAAATACCCCAGACCACCAAGTGTTAGAGGGTAATAAACAGCAGCATCTTCACAGCTTCTTATTGGAGTTTGGGCTTGTACCCACGGGGTTATCATTTAAACCGGACTGACAGGAAGCAGAGTCTCCCTTGTTGGATTGGTGATTGCATTATTGTCCAATGTCCTTTCAAAAGCAATTCCTCGGGGTAAGCTTGACTGATCTTTTCCCCGCGGAGCAGGGTGCTGACCAAGGTGCTGAAAACGCATACAAACGTGGACGCCCGGGTTGGAGTGTGCTGGGGTAGAATTGAACAGCATAAAGTGTCTGGGGACGGTTGACTCTGTAGTAATATAAAGCTGCAACGTGATAGCTACTTCCACTCTGTCACACGAGCACTTGGGCTCAAGTGTCTCCCTGTTGCTTTGCAGACAAAAGCCGGCGTTAACGTCGCCTAGTTGAAACATCATTTATCCAGAAAGCAGCAATCAGGAAAAACGAAGTGTCATGCATGCTGCGAGCAAATACAGTCACTGCTAGTTTGGGCATATAACCTCATGAGGAGAGCACGAATGTCTTAAAATATCTTAAAGCGTTAAGACTTTGCTCTTGCGTCAAGTCTGAGCAGAAATAACTTGTTCCACGTTTTGCAACGAGCATTTCAAAGGAGCAGAGCAAGTGTTAAATCATGAATGGATCGGGATAAAATTACTGTTTGCCGGGCTGTCTGTTAATCGTTGCAGAGATCAGGAACTAAAGGGGGTAGGTTTCACTTATTTGATAAATGTTGTATTACAAAGAGGGAAATAGCTATAGACCGATGTTCCGCCATTTTCTAAAACCATGTCAGGATATTGAAGACGAGGTATATTAAAGCTCGTGTTTAACTTGTGAAAAGAGTTGAATTCTAACTTATACTTTAGTGCCTGTGGTTTACCCAAAACAGAATAATTTACATGACTAAAAGGAAAAGCTAGCAAGGAGCAGGACTGTGAAAGAACTGGCACTGATGCAATGTTTAATTTGAGACTCTGTCTCAGTATCACGGTTAAATTTGGTGCAGAGTTTCTGCCCTGGGTGATATAAGTACAAATTCTGATCAAAGTTTGGGTCAAATATTTTGAGATGCTTTATTTCTTGAATTTTCATTCAAACAGACTATCAATGAGCCAACAGAAGTGACCAACATTTTAGTTGGAAAAAATTTTTTAAGGTCATTGAAGATTTGAAATAAAAGCAAGCACAGCAAGTTTGGCAACATGTGAGGAGGGAGAAACAAAGTTAGGATTGATGACTTGCTGAAGGCTCTCTGCCTGCAGCGTGGATTGTACTCTTTTCCATAGACGCTGCCTGGCCTGCTGAGTTCCTGCAGCATTTTGTGGGTGCTGCTTGGATTTCCAGCACCTGCAGGTTTTCTCTTGTTCGAGAAGGTGGATATTGTCTGTTTTAGACTAATAGAAACATGATCTACCTTGGAGCATTTGCAATGGATTTGAACATGGAAAATGGAGATGCGTTCCTGACCGTAGAAATGGTAACACCTGCAATACTGTTGGAACACCAAGTGACATGGATAAGTAGAGTGTGAAAGGTTTAAAAAGAAGGCAGCCATATCCAGCAGGCAGCGGAGTGAGAGGCAGCAGAGTGATAGGGCTTTGGCTTAACGGGCTTAGGCGGTAACAGGTCAAGGTGAGGTAGGTTTAACTGTGTTATTTGCGGAAAGGAGGAAGCATGTGTGAAAGGCCAGTTTTCTGTGCTCGGTGTCAGATGTGGGAGGTCCGTCCTGGAGTCTCCCAGCCTTCTGGACGGCCATATCTGCACCAGGTGTGTCGAGCTGCAGCTCCTAAGGGACCACGTTAGGGAACTGGAGATGCAGCTCAATGACCTTCGTGAGGAGGTGATGGAAAGGAACTACAGTATAGGCAGGTGGTCACACCGGGGCCTTGGGTGACAGACAGGTGGGTCACAGTCAGGAGGGGAAAGGGGAAGAGTCAGGTACTAGAGAGTACCCCTGTGGCTGTGCCCCTTGACAATAAGCACTCCTGTTTGAGAACTGTTGAGAGGGGGAACAGCCTGCCTGGGGGAAGCAACAGTGGCCATGCCTCTGGCACAGAATCTGGCCCTGTGGCTCAGAAGGGTAGGGAAAGGAAGAGGAAGGCAGTAGTGATAGGGGACTCTATAGTTAGGGGGTCAGACAGGCGATTCTGTGGATGCAGGAAAGAAACTCGGATGGTAGTTTGCCTCCCAGGTGCTAGGGTCCAGGATGTTTCAGATCGCATCCAAGATATCCTGCAGTGGGAGGGAGAACAGCCAGAGGTCATGGTATATATTGGCACCAATGACATAAGTAGGAAAAGGGAAGAGGTCCTGAAAAAAGTCTACAGGGAGTTAGGAAGGAAGTTGAGAAGCAGGACTGCAAAGGTAGTAATCTCGGGATTACTGCCTGTGCCAGGCGACAGTGAGAATAAGAATAGAATGAGGTGGAGGATAAATGCGTGGCTGAGGGATTGGAGCAGGGAGCAGGGATTCAGATTCCTGGATCATCATTGGGACCTCTTTTGGGGCAGTTGTGACCTGTACAAAAAGGACGGGTTGCACTTAAATCCCAGGGGGACCAATATCCTGGTGGGGAAGTTTGCTAAGGCTACTACTGGGGAGAGTTTAAACTAGAATTGTTGGGGGGTGGGAACCGAACTGAAGAGACTGAGGAAGAGGGGGTTAGCTCACAAATAGAGAAAGCTTGTAGACAGTGCGAGAGGGAGGATAGGCAAGTGATAGAGAAGGGACGCACTCAGACCAAAGGTTTGAGATGTGTCTATTTTAATGCAAGGAGTGTTGTGAACAAAGCGGATGAGCTTAGAGTGTGGATCAGTACTTGAAGATATGATATTGTGACCATTACAGAGACTTGGATGGCTCAGGGACAGGAATGGTTACTTCAAGTGCCGGGTTTTAGATGTTTCAGAAAAGACAGAGAGGGAGGCAAAAGAGGTGGGGGGGGGGCGCGTGGCACTGTTGATCAGAGAGGCATGGATCGTGTGGATATTCAGAGGCTTTTTCCCAGGGCTGAACTGGTTGCCATAAAAGGACAAAGGCTTAAGGTGCTGGGGTGTAGGTACAGAGGAGATGTCAGGGGTATGTTTTTTACTCAGAGAGCGGTGAGTGCGTGGAATGGCCTGCTGGCAATGGTGGTGGAGACGGTTATCATAGGGTCTCTTAAGGGACTTTTGGATAGGTACTTAGAGCTTAGAAAAATAGAGGGCTATAGGTAAGCCTAGTAATTTCTAAGGTAGGGACGTGTTCAACCTGTATTGTTCTGTAGGTTTTCTATGTTCAAATTCAGGATAATAACAAAAGATTCTTGTCTGGAGTAATGGGGAAGATATGATCAGAAGTAATAGAAAATAATTCCAAACTGCATGAAGGAGTTAGGTCCTGATCTCAAATAATGGTGTTAGATTTTTAACTTGTTGTAATGGATACATTCTCTAACCGGAATAATGAAAACTCTATCCTGGGTTAGATTCAGATTTTTTGTGAGTCAGTTCTAACATAGTGTAATAGAAACACTGGTGTTAAATAAAGGAGATTTATTCTCCACTGGGGTCATGGGAAAGGATGTGGGCAACTGTAATAGGGATGTATTCTGGCCTAAAGAAAAAGACAAACAATCTGACTCAGTGGGTGGAATGAGTATGCATTCCAATCTGGGCCAAGGGAAAAGCTCCCAACCTAGAATAATGGCGTAGATTCTCAAGGCATAGATTCTCACCTGGAGCAGTAAATCCTAATCTAGTCCTAAGAATTAAACCATTCCAAAGGTTGAATAACACCCATCAAACCTTTGAAATCTGCAATTTTCTGATTTCCAGCAGTAGCAACAATGATCCAGCAATGATCTTCACTGCCCCAGGTGGGACTTGAACCCACAAACTATGGCTTAGGAGGCCAGCACCTTATCCATTAAGCCACTGGGATTTCTTGTGCCTGTAACTGAGCTTGATAAATAACAAGAACATTGATTAAGCAGGGCTCTTCAAACCTACAGAAATTGGACAGCACACAATTATATACACTGGAGATAGATTCAACTTTATTGTCATCATTAGATTCTAACCTCAGTAAATGGGATAGACTCTAAACTGGGGTAATAAGAATAGTTCTAGCTTCAAGTAATGGAAATGACTTTTGATGGCTGTCTAATGGGGAGGGGGGGTTCTTTCCAATTTAGAATTTCTGGAGAAAGTGCTCATCTGGAATAATGATATAGGAGTATAATTTGTGATTTTTGGGAATTTTAACATTGATGAATAAAGAGGAAAGTAATTTAATCCTGGTGTGTTGAATGAGAGCATGGAAAGACTTCAAAACATCTGTTGAAGAACAGATGCCCTGGAGGCTAATCTGTAATGGGAATAGATACCCACTTGGCGATGAGAGAAATGAAGCAACAAAGGAAGAGACTGTTCAGCTCTGACAACAACTACATGACCAGAAGGAAAGTTCTTCCTCACCCCAGATGGGACTTGAACCCACAATCCCTGGCTTAGGAGGCCAGTGCCTTATCCATTAGGCCACTGGGGCTGCTCACTAATTTTTCTAAATAGGGAGATAGCTGAAGCTGGATACACAAGAGCTTCAGCCCCACAGTATTCAAACACCTTCAGCAAGGTACAATTTCCAAATACAAGTTTTCCAACAACACCACTGCTGTTGGGTTAATCACAAGTGCTGATATATCAGAGTACAGAGCAAGATAGGACACCTGGTTGAGTGAACACCGTAACAACAATCTCTCCCTCAGCATCAGTTAAACTAACGGGCTGATTGTTGACTTAGGAAGGAGGACCAACATGCATCAGTTTACATTACTTTATTGGAGGGTTAAGGGATTTGGCTTAATACTGTAACAAACTTCTACAGACTGAAGTGTTGAAAGTGTCCTGACCTGTTGTCTGGTACAGCAATTCAAATGCACAAGAAGGTTATAATCACTCTCCATCACTGGTAGCTGCCAAGGACGTGTTAGCTCAAGATGGCAGTATCTATCATCCTTGCCATCTGGCCCTTGCTATCTTTTTGCAGCTACCACCAGGCAGGCGGTACAGAAGCCTGAGTACCCATGCTGCCAGATTGAAGAACAACCATCCACCTACCTCGAAACCTTGAATGATAGGAAAATTTCTAACTTGGAATAATGGGAAAAACTATGACAAAAAAATCTATTCAGTTAGTTCAAAAGTAGCTATTGTTGATGCAATAGTTAAGGAATTCATCACCCTAGACTTGAACCCACAATCCCTGGTTTAGGTTAGTGGTTAGTGCCTCAAACCATGGGGCTGCCAGCATCTGTAGGTGGTTTTGATTAATGGGGAGATTGCTGAGCCAGGATGCACAGGATGGATTTGAAATTCATTATAGTCAAACAGCTTCAAAGCATGCACACTGGGAACTAATTCTACAGTTGAATGATGTCATCAGATTTTATTCTTCTGTAATGCAGTTAGACGCTGAACCATGTTAATGAACATAGACTCAGTTAAAGTAAAGAGAATCATTTCTAATATTGTGTAATGGGGCAATTCCTAACCTGGGTTAATGTGGTTATACCTGCTGGAGTACTGGGATAAACCTTTGGCATGACATAGCGCACCAAAGGTTTAAAAGAAAGACCGCCGTATACAGCAGCCATCATCAGAGTGGACTGAGGCAGAGTGGGTCGGCTTTGGCTCAATCAGGCTTCAGCGAGAACAGGCAGAGGCGAGGTTTGAAGGGGCACAACTGCGCAAGCGCGTGAAAGTCGGCCTCCAAGATCAACGGGGGAATTTAAATAGCGAGCAGAGGCTGGGTACGAGTTTCACTCCAGGTGATGTAAGGCCAGGTAAGCTCCTTTAATTAATCTAATTAGCTTAGGAGTAGGTAATGAAGGCAGCAGTTAGGGCAGTTGAGTGCCCCATTTGCAGTACGTGGGAAGTCAGGGCGAGCATTGTTGTCTCTGATGACTACACCTGCAAAAGGTGCATCCAGCTGCAGCTCCTGACAAACCGTGTTAGGGAACTGGAGCTGGAGCTGGATGAACTTTGGATCATTCGGGAGGCAGAGGCAGAAATAGACAGGAGTTTCAGGGAGATAGTCACCCCTAAGAGTCAGGAGACAGGTAGTTGGGTGACTGTCAGGAGAGGGAAGGGGAATAGACAGGAAGAGCAGAGCACCCCTGTGGCCGTTCCCATCAACAATAAGTATACCATTTTGGATACTGCTGGTGGGGACAACCTACCAGGGACAAGTTGCAATGGTTGTGTTTCTGGCACCAAGGTTGGACCCTCAGCTCAGAAGGGAAGGAGGGAAAAGAGGAGAGCAGTAGTGATAGGGGATTTGATAGTTTGGGGGACAGATAGGAGGTTTTGTGGAAGAGATTGAGAATCCTGGATGGCCTGTTGTTTCCCTGGTGCCAGGTTCTGCGATACCTCGGATCGAGTTCTCGGTATTCTCAAGAGGGAGGGTGAGCAGCCGGATGTTGTGGTCCATGTAGGGACCAATGACGTGGGTAGGAAGAGTGAGGAGGTCCTGAAAGGTGAGTTTAGGGAGCTAGGTGCCAAGTTAAAGGACAGGACCTCCAGGATTGCAATCTCAGGATTGCTAACTGTGCCACATGCAGGTGGGTTTAGAAATAGTAAGATAGTGCAGATCAACATGTGGCTGAAGACATGGTGCAGGACGGAGGGATTCAGATTTGTAGATAATTGGGCAGTTTTGCAGGAAAGGTGGGATATGTTCCGGCGGGACAGTTTACATTTGAACTGGAGGGGGACAAATATTCTTTCACGTAGGTTTGCTAGAGAGGCTCCAGTGGATTTAAATTAGATATGAGGGGGAGGGGAACCAATAGACAACAGACAATAGACAGTAGGGGCAGGAGTAGGCCATTCAGCCCTACTAGCCAGCACTGCCATTCACTGTGCTCATGGCTGATCATACACAATCAGTACTCCGTTCCTGCCCTCTCCCCATATCCCTTGATCCCGCTATCTATAAGAGCTCTATCTAACTCTCTCTTGAATGCATCCAGAGACTTGGCCTCCACTGCCTTCTGGGGCGGAGCATTCCACATATCCACAACTCTCTGGGTGAAAAAGTTTTTCCACATCTCTGTTCTAAATAGCCTACCCCTTATTCTTAAACTGTGGCCTCTAGTTTTGGACTCACCCATCAGCGGGAACATGCTTCCTGCCTCCAGTGTGTCCAATCCCCTAATAATCTTATATGTTTCAATCAGATCCTCTCTCATCCTTCTAAATTCCAGTGTATAGAAGCCAGAGTGTAGAAACAGATGTATGGGAGAAGGAAGAAAAAAAAGACAGTAAAGTTCTTTGTACTGTTAGAGATAAACAGCGAGGAAGGAGTGGAGAATTTCTTAAATGCATTTATTTTAATGGTAGGAGCATTGTAAGAAAGGTGGATGAGCTTAGAGCATGGATTGATACCTGGAAATATGATGTTGTAGCTATTAATGAAACATGATTGCAGGAGGGATGTGATTGGCAACTAAATATTCCTGGATTTCGTTGCTTCAGGTGTGATAGAATTGGAGGGACAAGAGGGGGAGGTGTTGCGTTGCTTGTCAGAGAAAATATTACAGCAGTGCTCTTGCAGGATAGATTACAGGGCTTGTCTAGGAAGACTATTTGGGTGGAATAGAAGAATGGGAAGAGTGTAATAACACTTATAGGGGTGTATTATAGACCACCTAATGGGGAGCAAGAACTTTGAGGAGATGCGAAAGGATTTAGGAGTGGATTGGGACTATTTATTTTATGGGAAGGATGTAATAGAGAAATGGAGGTCATTTAAAGGTGAAATTTTGAGGGTACAGAATCTTTATGTTCCTGTTAGGTCGAAAGGAAAGGTTAAAAGTTTGAGAGAGCCATGGTTTTCAAGGGATATTGAAAACTTGGTTAGGAAAAAGAGAGAGATCTACAATAAATATAGGCAGCATGAAGTAAATGAGGTGCTTGAGGAATATAAAGAATGTAAGAAGAATCTTAAGAAAGAAATTAGAAAATCTAAAAGAAGATACGAGGTTGCTTTGGCAAGTAAGGTGAAAATAAATCCGAAGGGTTTCTACAGTTATATTAATAGCAAAAGGATAGTGAGGTATAAAATTGGTCCCGTAGAGAATCAGAGTGGACAGCTATGTGTGGAGCCGAAGGAGATGGGGTAGATTTTGAACAATTTCTTTTCTTTGGTATTCACTAAGGAGAAGGATATTGAATTGTGTAAGGTAAGGGAAACAAGTATGGAAGTTATGGAAACTATGACGATTAAAGAGGAGGAAGTACTGGCGCTTTTAAGGAATATAAAAGTGGATAAATCTCTGGGTCCTGACAGGATATTCCCTAGGACCTTTAGGGAGGTTAGTGTAGAACTAGCAGGGGCTCTGACAGAAATATTTCAAATGTCATTAGAAATGGGGATGGTGCCGGAGGATTGGCGTATTGCTCATGTGGTTCCATTGTTTAAAAAGGGTTCTAAGAGTAAACCTAGCAATTATAGGCCTGTCAGTTTGATGTCAGAGGTGGGTAAATTAATGGAAAGTATTCTTAGAGATGGTATATATAATTATATAGATAAACAGTGTCTGATTAGGAACAGTCAGCGTGGATTTGTGCGTGGAAGGTCATGTTTGACAAATCCTATTGAATTTTTTGAAGAGGTTACGAGGAAGGTTGACGAGGATAAAGCAGTGGATGTTGTCTATATGGACTTCAGTAAGGCCTTTGACAAGGTTCTACACAGAAGGTTAGTTAGGAAGGTTATATCATTAGGTATTAATATTGAAGTAGTAAAATGGATTCAACAGTGGCTGGATGGGAGATGCCAGAGAGTAGTGGTGGATAACTGTCAGGTTGGAGGCCGGTGACTAGTGGTGTGCCTCAGGGATCTGTGCTGGGTCCAATGTTGTTTGTCATATACATTAATGATCTGGATGATGGCGTGGTAAATTGGATTAGTAAGTATGCAAATGATACTAAGGTAGGTGGCGTTGTGGATAATGAAGTAGGTTTTCAAAGCTTGCAGAGAGATTTAGGCCAGTTAGAAGACTGGGCTGAATGATGGCAGATGGAGTTTAATGCTGATAAGTGTGAGGTGCTACATTTTGGTAGGAATAATCCAAATAGGACATACATGATAAATGGTAGGGCATTGAAGAATGCAGTAGAATAGAGTGATATAAGAATAATGGTGCATAGTTCACTGAAGGTGGAATCTCATGTGGATAGGGTGGCGAAGAAAGCTTTTGGTATGCTGGCCTTTATAAATCAGAGCATTGAGTATAGGAGTTGGGATGTAATGTTAAAATCGTACAAGGCATTGGTAAGGCCGAATTTGGAGTATTGTGTACAGTTCTGGTCACCAAATTATAGGAAAGATGTCAACAAAATAGAGAGTACAGAGAAGATTTACTAGAATGTTACCTGAGTTGCAGCACCTAAGTTACAGGGAAAGGTTGAACAAGTTAGGTCTTTATTATTTGGAGCGTAGAAGGTTGAGGGGGGACTTGATAGAGGTATTTAAAATTATGAGAGGGATAGATGGCGTTGACGTGGATAGGCTTTTTCCATTGAGAGTAGAGGAGATTCAAACAAGAGGACATGAATTGAGAGTTAGGGGGCAAAAGTTTAAGGGTAACATGAGAGGGAATTTCTTTACTCAGAGAGTGGTAGCTGTGTGGAACGAGCTTCCAGTAGAAGTGGTAGAGGCAGGTTCGGTTTTGTCATTTAAAGTAAAATTGGATGGGTATATGGACAGGAAATGAATGGAAGGTTATGGGCTGAGTGCGAGCCAGTGGGACTAGGTGAGAGTAAGCGTTTGGCATGGACTAGAAGGGTCGAGATGGCCTGTTTCCATGCTATAATTGTTATATGGATATTATATGGATAATTCTAATTGTGTGTGGTGTGAAGGTATTGGGTTTGTTGACCGTGAAGTTCTAAACTCAAACGAAGCCCAATCCAAGATAGGTAGCTATCACTATCACCCAGTTGGTTCAACAAATGAATGGTTAAAAATAGCAAGATCAAAGAGAATATTTAGAAACCTGGAAATATAAGAGAGTAACTTAGAAGTGGGTATACATTCTAACTTTGAGCAAAGGGAAAACTAACCTAATGGGAGTGGATTCTGACCTATCGCCTTGATTGAGAGAAACATGGAAGATATAAAAACAACAGAGAAAGAAAGCATTCACTTGGTTCAAGAATAGCAATCCAACCTTCTCCATGCACAGTTATAGGACCCAGATGGGACCCTGGTTTCAGAGCTCAATCCCTTATTCACTGAACCATAGGGGCTGCTGAGACCACCAGTTGGCATCCGTCAGCAAAGAGTTACTGAAGCTGAATCACTGGGGGATTTGCAGAAAATAACACATCCAGCTATCCATGCTGGGACCAAATTCCACTCTGGAGTGATCTCAGCTGCTTTCTAACTTCACTAATAGCGATGGACTCTAAATTTGTGTATTAGGGATGGTTCTAGCTTCAAGTAATGAGAATGGTTCAGGGGGTAACCCTAATGGGGATTCTCACCTTGAAAAATATGGATCTCCCCTGAGGTAAAAGAATAGTTTCTGACCTGGAGTGGATCAAACCAGGAGCAACTGAAAAAGATTTTAACCTGTGAAATGGGGAGAAGTCCTATTGGGTATGGCTGTACCTCGTACAATGGGGGACACGGTCCATCCTACAATAACGTAGATGCAATCAAATTTGGAATGACAGATGTATTCTGTGTTGTAACTGGATTCTCAGCAGAAGTATTGAATGAGAGAAACATGCCAAATTTACGGCAAAGGCAGAGACCAGTCAGCAGATCAGAAACGACTCTCTCCATATTCCAGTAACATAACCCAGTCAGAAAACATCACCACCCCAGATGGGACTTGAACCCACAATCCCTGGCTTAGGAGGCCAGTGCCTTATCCATTAGGCTACTGGGGCTGCTCACTAATTTTTCTAAATAGGGAGATAGCTGAAGCTGGATACACAAGAGCTTCAGCCTCACAGTATTCAAACACCTTCAGCAAGGTACAATTTCCAAATACAAGTTTTCCAACAACACCACTGCTGTTGGATTAATCACAAGTGCTGATATATCAGAGTACAGAGCAAGGTAGGACACTTGGTTGAGTGAACACCATAACAACAATCTCTCCCTCAGCATCAGTTAAGCTAATGGGCTGATTGTTGACTTTAGGAAGAGGAAGGAGGACCAACATGCATCAGTTTACGTTACTTTATTGGAGGGTTAAGAGATTTGGCTTGTCACTAAACACTGTGACAAACTTCTACAGACTGAAGTGTTGAAAGTGTCCTGATTTGTTGTCTGGTACAGCAATTCAAATGCACAAGAAGGTTATAATCCCTCTACATCATTGGTAGCTGCCAAGGATGTGTTAGCTCAAGATGGCAGTATCTATCATCCCTGCCATCTGGCCCTTGCTATCTTTTTGCAGCTACCACCAGGCAGGCGGTACAGAAGCCTGAGTACCCATGCTGCCAGGTTCAAGAACAACCATCCACCTACCTCGAAACCGTGAATGATAGGAAAATTTCTAACTTAGAATAATGGTAAAAACCATGACAAAAAAATCTATTCAGTTAGCTCAAAAGTAGTTATTTTTGATGCAATAGTTAAGGAATTCCTCAACTCAGACAGGACTTGAAACCATAATCCCTGGCTTAAGGAGGCCAGTGCCTTATCCATTAAACCATGGGGTTTGATTAATGGGGAGATTGCTGAGCCAGGATGCACTGGATGGATTTGAAATTCATTATAGTCAAACAGCTTCAAAGCATGCACACTGGGAACTAATTCTACAGTTGAACAATGTCATCAGATTTTATTCTTCTGTAATGCAGTTAGACTCTGAACCATGTTAATAAACATAGACTCAGTTAAAGTAATGAGAATCATTTCTAATGTTGTGTAATGGGGTAATTCCTATCCTGGGTTAATGTAGATATACGTGCTGGAGTACTGGGAAATAATTCTAATTGAGTGTGGTGTGAAGGTATTGGGTTTGTTGTCCGTGAAGTTCTAAACTCAAACAAAGCCCTATCCAAGATAGGTAGCTATCACTAAAGGGAGCTTATACTGTAACCACCCAATCGTGAAAGATTTCTTCACTTATCTGTTCCTCCGTGGTTAGTTTAACTGCCAACAACCAGTATTTGTGTAGTGTCCTCCCCCACACCCATCAAGGAGAAGATACTTCAAGCTAATACAGATCATTTATTTTTAGTAATACACATTTAAATCCAAATAACATTCTTGAAACACATTTTAACTCACAGTGGACTTTAATCTTTTAAATATTTCCAAATTAGAAACCATTTCTAAAGCAAAGGATTATAAGCTAAAAAGACATACCTATGAGCCGCAGATGAAAGACTCGTCTGTTGCAGAACTGAAGGCAGAAAAATAGATTCTGTGTTTCTGTCATTCTTCTTGATGTTTCTGGGGTTATTCCTAAAAAGCCTGGACTGCTCGCTACATTTATACTGTTTCTCTGCCATCTGGGTGACTTCACACGTCATAATTTTCCAGATTCCTTTTTACAGAACTGACTTTTAGACCGCTTCTGGAGATGGAGTACCCAGGTACCCATAATTAATGCTGTGAAGCAGATTCTTTTAAATATACAAACCTTCCAAATATTAGCGGATCAGCTGTTTGATGTGCTAAGTGATAATATCAATCTGGTTTGAAAGATTCTTGGAACTAGGATAACTTTGCCAGCACTGTCTACTTTGAAAAAAAAATAAATTAAATAACCCATTGACTTACACTGAACCACTTTAGCAACAAGCCCAGATGTTGTGAGCCATTAGGTCTGCTGTATAGACTGAGGTTGCTTGCAAAACTGTCCTTTTAACTTGAAACTGATTACTGCTTGCAATTTACTTTAAGAACTGAAGGCCGGGCTCTGTTTATGACAAGAAGCCAAACAAAGGATATTGGTTGGAAGTTTAACTTACTTAAAACAATGCTTCGATCTCTACAACTGTGAGCTGCTGTGTAGAAAGGTGAGCTTCACAAAAACAGATGGTCCTCTGGCCCTGGCAGTATCCATGACAGAGGATAAACTCTAAACTGGAGGAACTGGAATAGATTTGATCCTGCAAAAAAGGGGGTGAGGTTAAATCAAGAAATACTGGAATTAGTTTACACTTAATAACTGACTTCATTTATAATATTGCAAATGGAATAATAAAGACCTATCTGTATCGGAGTAGAACTGAACCTGAAGAAGTGATGCTATCCAGATGTGAGTATTTGTGACTTTTATTAAAAGACAGATTTATGTAGGAGTAACAGAAATTATTCTAACCTGGTCCAGAGGAGGTGGGACCTGATCTTGTACGATAGCCATAGTTTTTTCTCTTGGTGCACTGGATACATCCTCTGTTGGACTAACGTTGAATTTAAACTGGAATGCATTCTAATCGCCATAGTGGGCTATAGGAACACCAACCATGTGTAAATGTGATAAATTCTCAGCTGGGGTCATGAGAAAGGATTGTGTCAAAATCAAAATTGAGATTATTGTCATACATGCAAGAACGTGTACGCACATGTACAATGAAAACTTACTTCCATCAGTATCACAGACATGTGCTATCATATAAGCAGCATTCACAGGGGAAAAATAAACATAAAATATACCTAATTTGATACAAGAAAACACAATTAGAACAAAGAAAACAAAGTATTTTCGTACACAGAAGTCAAAGAGATCATATTGCAGTAATTGAGGTATGCCAGTTGGTTCAACAAATGAATGGTTGAAAATAGCAAGATCAAAGAGAATATTTAGAAACCTGGAAATATAAGAGAGTAACTTAGAAGTGGGTATACATTCTAACTTTGAGCAAAGGGAAAACTAACCTAATGGGAGTGGATTCTGACCTATCGCCTTGATTGAGAGAAACATGGAAGATATAAAAACAACAGAGAAAGAAAGCATTCACTTGGTTCAAGAATAGCAATCCAACCTTCTCCATGCACAGTTATAGGACCCAGATGGGACCCTGGTTTCAGAGCTCAATCCCTTATTCACTGAACCATAGGGGCTGCTGAGACCACCAGTTGGCATCCGTCGGCAAAGAGTTACTGAAGCTGAATCACTGGGAGATTTGCAGAAAATAACACATCCAGCTATCCATGCTGGGACCAAATTCCACTCTGGAGTGATCTCAGCTGCTTTCTAACTTCACTAATAGCGATGGACTCTAAATTTGTGTATTAGGGATGGTTCTAGCTTCAAGTAATGAGAATGGTTCAGGGGGTAACCCTAATGGGGATTCTCACCTTGAAAAATATGGATCTCCCCTGAGGTAAAAGAATAGTTTCTGACCTGGAGTGGATCAAACCAGGAGCAACTGAAAAAGATTTTAACCTGTGAAATGGGGAGAAGTCCTATTGGGTATGGCTGTACCTTGTACAATGGGGGATACGGTCCATCCTACAATAACGCAGATGCAATCAAATTTGGAATGACAGATGTATTCTGTGTTATAACTGGATTCTCAGCAGAAGTATTGAATGAGAGAAACATGCCAAATTTACGGCAAAGGCAGAGACCAGTCAGCAGATCAGAAACGACTCTCTCCATATTCCAGTAACGTAACCCAGTCAGAAAACATCACCACCCCAGATGGGACTTGAACTCACAATCCCTGGCTTAGGAGGCCAGTGCCTTATCCATTAGGCCACTGGGGCTGCTCACTAATTTTTCTAAATAGGGAGATAGCTGAAGCTGGATTCACAAGAGCTTTAGCCCCACAATATTCAAATATCTTCAACCAGATACAATTTCCAAATAAAGACTTCCAACAACACCACTGCTGTTGGATTAATCATAAGTACTGATATATCAGAGTACAGAGCAAGGTAGGACACTTGGTTGAGTGAACACCGTAACAACAATCTCTCACTCTGCATCAGTTAAGCTAACGGGCTGATTGTTGACTTTAGGAAGAGGAAGGAGGACCAACATGCATCAGTTTACGTTACTTTGTTGGGTTAAGAAGATTTGGCTTGTCACTAAACACTGTGACAAACTTCTACAGACTGAAGTGTTGAAAGTGTCCTGACCTGTTGTCTGGTACAGCAATTCAAATGCACAAGAAGGTTATAATCCCTCTCCATCATTGGTAGCTGCCAAGGACGTGTTAGCTAAGATGGCAGTATCTGTCATCCCTGCCATCTGGCCCTTGCTATATTCTTGCAGCTACCACCAGGCAGGCGGTACAGAAGCCTGAGTACCCATGCTGCCAGATTGAAGAACAACCATCCACCTACCTTGAAACCTTGAATGATAGGAAAATTTCTAACTTAGAATAATGGGAAAAATTATGACAAAAAAATCTATTCAGTTAGTTCAAAAGTAGCTATTGTTGATGCAATAGTTAGGAAATCCTCACCCCAGATGGGACTTGAACCCACAATCCCTGGCTTAGGAGGCCAGTGCCTTATCCATTAGGCCACTGGGGCTACTATAGCCAGCAGCCAGTCTGAATAGGAAGGCTGCCAGACCTGGACTGCCAGGGAGATTTTCAAACCCATGGTTACTGGATGACTTCCAAACATGTATAACTTGGCTATGATACTACTTGGGGGTGATGACATCAAATTCTAACTTTCAGTAAAGGATCTCAAAACTAGATAATTATAAATTCAGACAATGGGAAAGAATTCTAATCTTTTGTGTTCTATCCAGAATTAATTAGGGATGAGCTCATTGGAAGTAAAGAGATTAAATTCCAGCCTAGAATAATTGGGATTCTAACCTGAAGACAGTTTGTCCCAGAAACACTGAGTATAGTTTTAATTGTAGTGTTAGAGGGCAAGTGTTCCATCCTGGGTTACTGAGGATACAAGCAAAGTAGGAGCCATGGAGATAAACCTCTCCCAGGTTCTAGTGGATAGATTCTAAACTGGAGTTATTGGAACATTCAAAGCCTGGAGTAATTCAGACACATTCCAACCTGAACTAATGGGGATCTTTCCTAAATCATAACTGGTGATGTATTCCAGCTGGGAGTTGTGAGGATAGATTCTTTCTGGGGAAGTTGGGATTCTTCCTGCTGTAGAATGAGTAGGGAAGAATCTCACTGGAGAAAAGAAAGGTTAGTTCCTACCCTGGAGTAGTGGAAGTGAAGTAACCTACAGTGAGTGGAAAATATTCTGTCCTACAGTAATGGAGAGATGTACAGTGCTATTGGAGAACACTGTGGATCATTTAAACCTTGTGAGATTTCATCTTGGAATAACAGAAAATAGAACAAAAAGCCATACAGCACAGGAACAGCCTCTTTTTTTTCCACGATGTGGTGCCAAACTAATTAAACCAACAACTCCTCATTAATCTAATCCTTCACATCCGTACACTGACCATGTCTAAAAAGCCTCTAAATGCCTCTATCACATCTGCCTCTACCAATATTCCTGATATCCTATTCCAGGCTCCCACTACTCTGTGTGAAAAAATTATCCCACACACCTCCTTTGAATGCAAGCCCTTGAATATCAAACATTAAATCCTGGGGAGAAAAAAAGGATACTGGCTTTCTACTCTGTCTAAGCCTCTCATAATCTTATAAACTTCTATATGGTCTTCCGAGAAAACAGCCCATGTTTGTCCAGCCTCTCTTTAGCCTCTAATCCAAGCAGAATGCTGGTAAAATTTCTTCTGCACGCTCCACATCCTTTGTATAAATGGGCTGGCTGGATCCACATTATGGATGTGATCCATCTTGGAGTATTAGAGATATAATTTGTCTTGGAGATCAGATTTCAACCTGGATAAAAGGAGGCAAGTACATTCCAAATGAGAATTTGTTACTGATTCAAAATCAAATCTTATGAATAGTTACATATTCTGATTTAAAGTACTCTGGATAGAGTCCAACTTTGAGCACTATTAACTGATTTAAACCTGGAGGGAACTAGATTTTATCTGGAGTAAGGTGAGTGGAGTCTAGCTTGGAATTGTGTGCATATATTCTCTCAAAGTATTAGATTTAGATTATGTCTGAGTAATAAGGGAAAATTTTTATTTGTAATAATAGAGAAAGATTCTTTCTGTGTGGAGTGGGGGCACATTGTAATCAGTAGTCATGGGAAAAGAACATTCGGAACACACAATAGATGCATTTCAATGAGATAAAGCAATTTTGAGGGGAAAACTCACTATTAAGATCGCATCAAATGTAGAGAGAAAGTATATATCACATTTCAAGTTTAATTCATTCAATCATACATGAATGCCCTTGAATACAGTCAGATGAAACAGTGTTACTCTGGGGCCAAGGTGGAAAACAAAGTACAACAGTCACACAGAGCACACACAAAATAGAAAGCACACTTAAGATATCAGTAAAATACAGTCATACAAGAATATAGTCCAAGTCTCTGAATGCATGAATGTCGCAGAAATCACAATACAGATTGTCTTCTGACAAGTGAACACTGGGTGGCAGCACTGACTCCAGCTTGGATGCCACGCAACACCACCTCTAGTGGAGTGCACCGACTCTGACACTCGGGAAGAGTTCCCAGGAATCGGTACAAAAGGGGGCCATTATAGCAATCCATGTGGAGAGGTGTGTTGGACTCCTGCTATTACTGTTGAAGTCCTGCATCAAACCCAGCAGCTCAGCGGGAGCCTGCGTGTGAGGTGATGAGTCAGCTTGGAAGAGCCAGGAGACAGAATCTTGCATGATATCCATTGGGTGGTGATGAGGGACTGGGGTATCTATCAGCACATGGGGTAGGTGCTGTAAGTGGGGACTCATTACAACCTGAGCCCCATATCTCACTGTTGAGCAATCGTGGCACTTAAACCCAGCTCAGCCAACATCAGGCCTCCCAGGCAGCCTCTTCACACTGAGTCATCGGGTGAATCATTCTGAGAGATGGTGGTGAGGCACAATGCTGATTTCATCCTTGCCAATCGTGATGCCTGCTTGCACTACCCACATTTGCAAATATTATGCTCATTTCCCTCAACTCCTTTCCTTTCCAAGTGCCAGTCCAGATACCTTTTAAATGTTGTATTAACATCTGCCTCTACCATTTTGTCTGGCAACTCATTCCATCTAACTACCACCCTCTGTGAAAAAATTTGCCCCTCAGATTTGAATTTCTCTCCTCTCACTTCAACATAGAACATAGAATAGTACAGCACAGTACAGGCCCTTCGGCCCACAATGTTGTGCCGACACTTAAACCCTGCCTCCATATATCCCCCACCTTAAATTCCTCCATATACCTGTCTAGTAGTCTCTTAAATTTCACTAGTGTATCTGCCTTCACCACAGACTCAGGCAATGCATTCCACGCACCAACCACTCTCTGAGTGAAAAACCTCCTTCTAATATCCTCCTTGAACTTCCCGCCCCTTACCTTAAAGCAGTGGTTCCCAACCTTTTCTATGCCCCACACCACTAGGAAATGATTGATTAATGTTTGCACCCACTACAAAAGTAATATCTCATTTGAAAATGAAGAAGTCTAATTTCTAATTATTGAACCACATACAACACTGCAGGTGAACAAATTGAACTTAAAAAAAAATAAGCTTTTAATTCAGTGCATAAAATGAAAATATAAATTGAGCAATTAAATTCTAATTTATTCAGGAAAAATTGTAAGCAGTAAATTGAAGAGACTCCTCAACTCTGAGGTGTAACTCCCAGGTAACAGTGATGAGAATCATCAACGCTGACTCGGGCAGCGGGAGACTGGAGTGAGTTTGTCGCACCCCATGAAATTCCATCTCGCACCCCCTGGGGGTGCAGGCACCCCAGGTTGGGAACCCCTGTCTTAAAGCCATGTCCTCTTGTGTTGAGCAGTGGTGCCCTGGGGAAGAGGCGCTGGCTGTCCACTCTATCTATTCCTCTTAATATCTTGTACACCTCTATCATGTCTCCTCTCATCGTCCTTCTCTCCAAAGAGTAAAGCCCTAGTTCCCTTAATCTCTGATCATAATGCATACTCTCCAAACCAGGCAGCATCCTGGTAAATCTCCTCTGTACCCTTTCCAATGCTTCCACATCCTCCCTATAGTGAGGTGACCAGAACTGGACACAGTACTCCAAGTGTGGCCTAACCAGAGTTTTATAGAGCTGCATCATTACCTCGCGACTCTTAAACTCTATCCCTCAACTTATGAAAGTTAACACCCCATAAGCTTTTTTAACTACCCTATCTACCTGTGAGGCAACTTTCAGGGATCTGTGGATATGTACCCCCAGATCCTTCTGCTCCTCCACACTCCCAAGTATCTTGCCATTTACTTTGTACTCTGCCTTGGAGTTTGTCCTTCCAAAGTGTACCACCTCACACTTCTCCAGGTTGAACTCCATCTGCCACTTCTCAGCCCACTTCTGCATCCTATCAATGTCTCTCTGCAATCTTTGACAATCCTCTACACTATCCACAACACCACCAACAGGTCATTAATAAAAACCATGAAAAGTAGGGGTCCCAGAACAGATCCTTGTGGGACACCACTAGTCACAACCCTCCAATCTGAATGTACTCCCTCCACCACGACCCTCTGCTTTCTGCAAACAAGCCAATTCTGAATCCACTTGGCCAAACTTCCCTGGATCCCATGCCTTCTGACTTTCTGAATAAGCCTACCATGTGGAACCTTATCAAATGCCTTACCAAATCCATGTAAACCACATCCACTGCTCTACCTTCATCTATATGCCTGGTCACCTCCTCAAAGAACTCTATCAGGCTTGTTAGGCACAATCTGCCCTTCACAAAGCCAAGCTGACTGTCCTTGATCAGACCATGATTCTCTAAATGCCCATAGCTCCTATCTCTAAGAATCTTTTCCATCAGCTTTCCCAACACAGACGTAAGGCTCACTGGTCTATAATTACCTGTGCCTTGTAGATTTAAACTCCCCCAACCAAGGAAAGAGACTCTGTGTTATCATTGAAGAGAGTCCAGAGGAGGTTCACAAAGATTATTCCAGGAATGAAGGGGTTAACAATGCGGAGTGTTTGGCAGCTTTGGGCCTGTACTCACTGGAATTCAGAAGAATGTATGGGGACATTGAAACCGGGACCAGATGAGATATACCCCAGGTTACTGTGCAAAGCGAGGGAGGAGATTGCTGAGCCTCTGGTGTTGATCTTTGTGTCATCAAAGGGATTGAAGAAGTATCAGAGGACTGGAAGGTTGCAAACATTGTTCCCATGTTCAAGAAAGAGTGTAGAGGTAACCCAGGAAATTATAGACCTGTGAGTCTTACTTCAATGGTGGTGGGCAAGTCGTTGGAGAAGATCCTGAGAGGCAGGATTTATGAGCATTTGGAGAGATATAATCTGATTAGGGATAGTCAGCATGGCTCTGTCAATGCAGGTCGGGCCTTACAAACCTGACTGAAATCTTTGAGGCTGTAACACAACACATTGATGAAGGTAGAGCAGTGGATGTAGTGTATATGGATTTCAGTAAGGCATTTGATAAGGCTCCCTATGCGAAGCTTATTCAGAAAGTGATGAGGCATGTGATTCAAGGAGACCTTGCTTTTTGGATCCAGAATTTGCTTGACCACAGAAGGCGAAGGGTGGATGTGGATGGATGCAGATTATGTTCTGCATGGAGGATGATGACCAGTGGTGTTCTGTAGGGATCTGTTCTGGGACCCCTCTGCTTTGTGATTTTTATAAATGGCCTGGATGAGGAAGTAGAAGACTAGGTTAGTAAATTTGCTGATGATACAAAAGTTGGGGGTGTTGTGGATAGTCTGGGGGGTTGTCAGAGGTTACAGTGGGACGTCATTAGGATACAGAAATAGGCTGAGAAGTGGCAGATGGAGTTCAACCCAGATAGATATGAAGTGGCTCATTTCAGTAGGTCAAATATGAAAACCGAATATAATATTAATAGTAAGACTCTTGGTAGTGTGAAGGATCAATGAGATCTTGGAGTCCATGTCCATAGGCCACTCAAAGCTGCTGCACAGGTTGACAGTGTTGTTAAGAAGGTGTATGGTGTGTTGGCCTTCGTCAACTGTGGGATTGAGTTCAAGAGCCATGAGGTAATGTTACAGCTATGAGACCTTGGTCAGACCCCACTTGGAGTACTGTGTTTTCTGGTCAGCTCACTACAGTATGGATACTGTAAGAGAGTGCAGAGGATGTTGCCTGGATTAGAGAGCACACCTTATGAGAATAGGTTGAGTGAACTTGGCTTTTTCTCATTGAAGCGACAGAGGATGACAGCTGACCTGATAGAGGTGAGATGATGAGAGGCATTGATCGTGTGGATTTCCCAGGGCTGAAATGGTGAACACAAGGGGGCATAGTTTTAAGGGTGCTTGGAAGTAGGTACAATGGGGGGTGTCAGAGTGTGGGGGGGGGTGTGGAATGCACTGCCAGTGACAGTGGTAAAGGCAAATACAATAGGGTCTTTTAAGAGATTCTTAGATAGGTACATGGAGCTTAAAAAAATAGAGGGCCATGCGGTAGGGTAATTCTAGGCAGTTTCTAGGGTAGGTTACATGGTCGGCACAACATTGTGGGCCGAAGGGCCTGTAGTGAGCTGTAGATTTACTACGTTCTATGAAACCACCTGAATGTTGAAAGGACTAGATAGGGTGGATGTGGAGAGGATGCTTCCTATGGTGGGGGTATCCAGAACTAGAGGGCACAGCCTCAAATTTGAGGGATGACCCTTTAAAACAGAGGTAAGGAGGAATTTTTTTTAGCCAGAGCGTATTGAATCTGCTCTGCCACAGACTGCAGTGGAGGCCAAGTCCATGGATAAATACAAGGCAAAAGTTGATCATTTCCTGATTGGTCAGGGCATCAAACGATCTGGCAAGAAAGCAAAATATGGGGTTGAGTGGGATTCCAGATCAGCCATGATGGAATAGCACAGCAGGCACGATGGGCTGAATAGCCTAATTCTGCTTTTATGTCTTATGGTCCTACCTAATCTATGTCCATCGTGATTTTATAAACCTTTGAGGTCACCTCTGAGCCTCCTACACCCTAGTGAGGATAAACTCGGCCTACCATGTAGCAACTGTGTTTGATTCCAAGCCATACCCTGGCGAATCTCTTATTTGTTATCACATTCTTCCTGTCGTGACAACATACAATACTCCAACTGTGGCCTGACTTAGCTCTCAGAAGACATTTAGAAAAAGGCGGCATCAAAGATCATGGTGTAAGAGGCAACATATAGATGTGGGATAGAAGTCCGGCTCAATTAAAGAGAAGTCAACACAAACTGTACTTTTCTTGTGGTTGGCAAGATGTGATGAATGGCGAGTAAGAGGAATTAGTGCTGTGTTCTCTGCTTTCAGCTATTAATGAAGTTGGCTTTGATGAGGCACTGAAGCTGCGGTGACTAAACTTGTTGACAGTATAAAGATCGGGAGCCCACCTGTGGTGTAGTGACATTGGCACTGAACCTTGAGGCGAGTGGTCCTAGGTTCGAATTTGGCCAGCTCTTTGCACACTTCCCATCCATGCTGGGTTGAGCGTCGAGCGAGCAACTCGGCCTTGTAAAAGTCAAACAAAAATGCTAAAGAAACGGCAAGGTTGCCGCCCGATATGCCGCAAGGTGTGAAGAGGAACCACAAAGACAGGTGGGAAAGTAAGATGTGATGAGGACATAGGAAACTACAAAGTGACAAATAGAATAAGTAGGCAACTATCTGGCAAATGGAAATATCTGTAATAGTTACTTGTTTTAAGAAAGGATGTTAAAATGTCAGAAGCTATTCAGAGGATTACTGGACTTTCTTTTTGTGGAAGTTGTGGTAAGACAAGAGTTAAAGACAATGTCCAGGAGATAATAGCCTGTATTCAAGTGAAACTGTCAGAGACACCTCTGATTACAATAGACAGGATGGGTTGGGGTGACTTCAGCAGTGTGTACTCAAACTAGACATGTGAGGCCTTTGTAGTGAGACTTGTCCAGAAAGAAGATCTTCCTAAAGCATAGCATCCCTTTACACAATAAAAGTGCCAGAGACAGATGAGATAAAAATAATGGATAATGTGAAAGGTAGCCAACAACTCAGGGACAATTGTCTTTTCAAACTTCAAAGTGTCATCGACTGTCCATTTGAAGTTTTGATTGACTTTAATATCTCTATTGTGAATGGCAATTGATTCTTCAAGCAAGGAATTCAACATTTACAATTTATCAAATGGTCAATGTCCCTAACAGATAAGTCAGTTCTGTTTTCTGTCTTGGCTTCAGAACAGGGGCCATGCTGTTCTCCTTGTACACAAGTAAAATAAAAAGAACATTTGAGTTGTAGGAGTATGTGTGTTCTGGGCTCAGTTATTTTAGTTTTAATTATTTTAATGACACTTTGTCTTATTTATTGTTTCTGAAACTGGAAACTAACTTGTTTTACATTCCCATTTCTGATTAAGGATCCTTCACCTGAAATGTTAACTGTTTCCCTCTCCAAAAATAATGTCTGGCCTGCTGAGTTTTTCCAGCATTTCTGATTTCACTAGCTCAATGAAATATGGTTTGTCTTGGAGGAAATGTTGAGCAGGCAGCACTTGTACCTACTTGAGTTTAGAGGAACAAGAGAGGACTTGATTGAAACATGAGAAAAGCCTGAGTGGCCTTGGCAGGATGGTTGTAGGAGGTTATTTACCCCTTTCGGAGAGTCTAGAACTTGGGGTCATTTGTCCGAAAAGACAGGGTCATCTAATTAAGACAGAAATTCTTTCCTCTGGGGATTATGGCTCTTTGGAGCTCTCCTCTTCAAAGAGTGATGGTGTCTTTAAATATATTACCGAAGGCATGGATTATATACAGGCTAACTGAAAGGTGAAAAGTTACAGGCAGCAGGTGAAAATACTGAGCTGGAAGGTGCAATCAGATCTAATTTACTGGAGCAAGCTGCAGATGCCAAGTCACTTATTTCTGCTCTTAATTTGTGTGTTTGTGTTTCCTATCCTGTTAATAGATTTGGATTCAATTCCAGAGGAACATGCCCTTGTCACGTTTCTACCATCAGGGAGGAGGTACAGGAGCCCGAAGACCCACACTCAACATGTTAAAATGGGTTAATAGTGATTCTTGAAAGATCATTACTAATGCCTCTAGAATCTCTTCAGCTACCTCTTTCAGAACCTTGGGGTGTAGTCCATCTGGTCCAGGTAACTTATCTACCTTCAGACCTTTCACTTCCCAAGGACCTTTTCCCTAGTAATAGCAATTGCGTTCACTTCTGTCCCCTGACGCTCTCGTATTTCTGTCACACTGCTCGTGTTTTCCACAGTGAAAACTGATGCAAAATACTTATTCAGTTCATCCACCATTTCCTTGTCTCCCATTACTACCTATCCAGTGTCATCTCCCAGTGCTACAATATCTACTCTCACCTCTCCTTCACATTTTAAATATCTGAAGAACTTCTGGTATCCTCTTAGATATTATTGGCTGGCTTAACTTCATATTTCATCTTTTCCCTCCTATGGCTTTTTTAAATGTCTTCCCAATCCTCTCAATATCACACTATATTTTGCTCTATCATATTCCCTCTTTTTTGGTTTTATGTTGGCTTTGACTTCCCTCAGCCATGATTGAGTTATCCTGCCTTCAGGGAACTTCTTCTTTGGGATGTACCTACCCTGTGACTTCCAAATCACTCTGGAAAAACTCCAGTTGTTGCTACTCTACTGTCATTCCTGCTCGTGACCCCTTCCAATCAACCTTGGTCAGCTCCTCTCTCATGCCTCTGTAATTCCCTTTCCACCACTGTTGTACTGAGACATTTGACATTAGCCTCGCCCTCGCAAACTGCAGGGTGAATTCTGTCATACTATGATCACTGCCTCATAAGAGTATCTTTACCTCCATCCCACTCCCTCTGCCTATCTGCCTGTCCTTTCAATACAATTTGTATCCTTGGATGTTAGACTCCTGGCTCAGCCACAATTCACTGATGCCCACAATGTCACACCTGCCAATATCTAACTGTGCTACAAGATCATTTACCTTATTCTGTATACTGCATACATCCAAATGTAACACCTGAATCTTTCCTGTGCCCTTTACAACTGCATGACATCCTTCACAGAGTCAGGAGACCAGAACTCAACACAGTATTCCAAGTGTGGTCCCGCCAATAACATACAGTTGGAATATGATGAACACTGTGACTAGCTTTGATGGAGGTAGAAGTAACATTCTTTTTCAAAACAGCTCTGTGACATTTTTTATCCTCACTAGGAAGATACAATTAGATCTCTGTAATCAAATTGGCCGTATTACTCCAATTAGAATAGATTTACATTGCTCTAAAATGAAATCTGTCCCTGACTTGATCTGGATAAAACCTGCTCATGTTAATAAAATTTGCTATTGTTACTCTATAAAAGAATTTCTTCTGAACAATTTAATTTTTGTTATTTATTTTCTTCAAGTACTAATGAAGCGCATTCCTATGACAATATTTGTCACTATTGTAGTATCTATCACCGTTCCTCTACATTAGAATCTAACCTCTTGTTCTTTGTTAGAAGCTGAACATCATACTCTGTTTATTATCTTACCTGGAAAGTGAAGCCCCCAGCAAATTGTACTTCCTCAGTACTGCCCCAGGTTAAGATCTGTGAAGTATGTTTTGACATGCAAGTACTGCAGAAAGCCAGGCTGAGAGTCTAAAAATGAAGTTGACACTTTTTGTGTCAGGCAGGACATGTTCTTCAAGAATGAAGGCTTTCTTTATTGATTCTTGTGACATGAGTGTTGATGCCAAGACTGAGATACATTTCCCATCCATGTGCCCTTGAGAAGCCAATCCTGGACTTCAGAGTCATCGAGTCATAGAAAAGCCCTTTGGCCCATCCAGTATTTGCCGAACCATTGAAACTGGCTACTCCCGCTGACCTGCATCGGGACCATGGCCCTCCATAACCCTACCATCTATGTACCTATCCAAACTACTCTTAAACATTGAATTCACATGCACTACTTGCACTGGCAGCTCATTCCACACTCTGATGACTCACTGACTGAAGAAGTTTCCCCTCACTTGCCTCTTAAACTTTTCACCTTTCACCCTTAACCCATGACATCCGGTTGTAATTCCACCCAACCTCGGTGGAAAAAGCTTTCTTGCATTTACCCTATCAATACTCATAATTTTGTATACCTCTATCAAATCTCCTCTCAATCTTCTACATTCCAAGGAATAAAGTCCTAACCTGTTTGATATTTTCTTATAACTCAGGTCCTCCAGACCCGGCAACATCCTTGTAAATTTTCTCTGTACTCTTCCAGCAATATTTAAATCTTTCCTGTAGGTAGGTGACCAACACTGTACACAATACTCCAGATTTGGCCTCACCAATGTCTTATACAACTTCAACATAACATCCCATCTCCTGTACTCAATACTTTGATTTATGGAGGCCAATGGCCAAAAGCTTTCTTCACAAAAAAGTCAAAATTAAACTAAAATTTCTGATGCTGGAAATCTAAAACTAAAACAGAAAATAGTGGAAATGCACAGCAGGTCAGGCAGCTTCTGTGATTGACTTGGAACCTTCTTAAAACAATGGGTCTGTATTGGGCACTGCATGGCTTCACAAGGGGTTCCAGAACTGTGAGCTAGTGATGAAGGTTCAGCCATGTATTACATCATTAAGACTTGTTAAACAGTGGGACAGTGGGCTTCCCAATCTCATGATGTCATTGGAACTTCACTTGGTTACTCCAGAAATTGACACCCGGTTCCAAACTTCTTAAAAGTGGCGATAAAATACTGGACTTGCCGATAACAGTCTTGTGTCTTATTTACTGCGCACAGTCAGCTACAATGTAACCGTAGATCTGGAGAATTGTTTTTGAATTCTGCTGAATTTGTATGATTGGAAGATAATACAAATAAAGAGAAATGCTTTGATGGTCCAGACTGCATATCTTTTTGATTTCTCTTGCAGAACAGAATGCAGCACAGCTACTCATTTAAAACGACATCCATTTCGCTCAAAGTGGGACAACACAATAAGATTCAGAACATGGGGCATCACCGACATGCAGCTGACCTTGGCCGTGTCCTGCCCTATGCAGGGGTTAAGGTTACACAGTGGTGGGGGTTAAGAGTTGAAACTGATAGTCTCTGTGTATGTTTGAAGGCTAACTATATTTAAATTTTGCATTTCAGAACTCTGACAAATGTCTGGTGACAGGCCAAATGGCTTCTTTTTGTGTGATTTTCCACCAGTTTCAATGTCATCCAGCACTGATGTGATGCTTTACATCCCTGCCAGAGAAACTGCTCTCCTGCTCACAAATTCTGTTTCTTTCAGCACCGTCCAGCACATACTGGGTGGATTCACCCACACATACTGTATCCTTCTGACTCAAGAAATATTTGGGAAAAGAAAATCTTTCATGGCCATGTGTTCTCCAAAGCACTTCCAACCAGTGAGACATTTGTTGAAGGGCAGTCACTGTTGTAACAGAGCAGCCATTTTGTGTATACCATGCTCACTGAAACAGTAATATATTAGTGATTGATCATTGCCCATAAGTACTGTTTAGGGCACTACTGCATGTTAATGTCCCTACTAACCACACACACCTCCCATCCAATCCTTCTTTGAAGCAGTATTATGGGTCCTTTTACCCCTTTCCTCCCCCTCTGATGCCAAGGGAGAAGGGAGGAGACTTGGTCTGATGTCTTCGCTGCAAACAGTGCGGCACTCCCTCATGACTGCATTTTTACTCAGGCAGGGGAAGTTTAAACCTCAATATTTTGGCTCTAAGGCAAGAGTGCCCCCACTAGGCCTGGCCAAACACTTTGCGATTCCTGTCTCATAAATGAAGACCATCCATTCCTGAAGACCATTTACAAAATGCCTCCTTAAAGCAGGGAAGAAAGAATGTTGAATAAAACTGGGCATTCTATGGACAGTCTCCTAATTCCACTTGTTCATTAATAAATAAGAAGAAAGCAGAATGTGTACTGAACATTGCATATTATCACAGTTGTCCATTAAGCCTCACTCATATATAGCACCGACATGGCAGAGCTACAGGCCTGATCACTCTGACCTTTATCAGGTCTTCACACAGACGGGAATGATCCCCAGTGCAGCAGTATGCACATACACACCCACTCATGTACAGGTACATACTGGCACACTAGTATACACACTTCCACTACCCCACACAGACAGACACACACACATCTACCATCCTCACCTGTGTACACACACCTACAGTATATGCATACACAGTTGAAGTCAGAAGTTTACATAAACCTTAGCCAAATACATTTAAACTCAGTTTTTCACAATTCCTGACATTTAATCCTAGAAAACGTTCTCTGTCTTAGGTCAGTTAGGATCACTACTTTATTTTAAGAATGTGAAATGTCAGAATAATAGTAGAGAGAATGATTATTTCAGCTTTTATTTCTTTCATCACTTTCCCAGTGGGTCAGAAGTTTACATACACTTTGTTAGTATTTAGTAGCATTGCCTTTAGATTGTTTAATTTAGATCAAATGTTTTGGGTAGCCTTCCACAAGCTTCTCACAATAAGTTGCTGGAATTTTGTTCCATTCCTCCAGACAGAACTGGTGTGACTGAGTCAGGTTTGCAGGCCTCCTTGCTTGCACACACTCTTTCAGTTCTGCCCACAAATTTTCTATCGGATTGAGGTCAGGGCTTTGTGATGGCCACTCCAATACCTTGACTTTGTTGTCCTTAGGCAATTTTGCCACAACTTTGGAGGTATGCTTGGGGTCATTGTCCATTTGGAAGACCCATTAGCGGCCGAGCTTTAACTTCCTGGCTGATGTCTTGAGATGTTGCTTCAATATATCCACATTATTTTCCTTCCTCATGATGCCATCTATTTTGTGAAGTGCACCAGTCCCTCCTGCAGCAAAGCACCCCCACAACATGATGCTGCCACCCCCGTGCTTCACGGTTGGGATGGTGTCCTTTGGCTTGCAAGTGTCACCCTTTTTCCTCCAAACATAATGATGATCATTATGGCCAAACAGTTCAACTTTTGTTTCATCAGACCAGAGGACGTTTCTCCAAAAGGTAAGACCTTTGTCCCCACGTGCACTTGTAAACTGGAGTCCAACTTTTTTATGGCGGTTTTGGAGCAGTGGCTTCTTCCTTGCTGAGCAGCCTTTCAGGTTATCTCGATATAGGACTCATTTTACTGTGGATATAGATACTGGTTTACCTGTTTCCTCCAGCATCTTCGCAAGCTCCTTTGCTGTTGTTCTGGGATTGATTTGCACTTTTCACGCCAAAGTACGTTCATCTCTAGGAGACAGAATGCGTCTCCTTCCTGAGCGGTATGACGGTTGTGTGGTCCCATGGTGTTTATACTTGTGTACTATTGTTTGTACAGATGAACACGGTACCTTCAGGCATTTGGAAATTGCCCTCATGGATGAACCAGACTTGTGGAGGTCCACAATTCTTTTTTTCTGAGGTCTTGGCTGATTTCTTTTGATTCTGTTTGTAAACTTCTGACCCACTGGAATTGTGATATAGTCAATTAAAAGTGAAATAATCTGTCTATAAACAATTGTTGGAAAAATTACTCATGTCATGCACAAAGTAGATGTCCTCAAAATCTAGCCAAAACTATAGTTTGCTCATATGAAATCTGTGGAGTGGTTAAACAATTAAGTTTTAATGACTTCAACCTAAGTGTATGTAAACTTCTGCCTTCAAATGTACACATGCATGCACACATACAATCACACCTACTTAGCGACAGACGTTTGCATACGTACACATTCATGCTCACACATACAATGAAAATGGGATTAAAGGTTGCAGAGCAAGAGTGAAACAAGATGTTGCAGAGCTCAGAACTGGACAGGTAAGCTTTAAAGTGCTTGAAGTGAGAGTCATACTGATTCCACTATTAGTAATGGTATTCGAGTGTGCAAAGACCATTCTACACTGTGGGCTGGTATGGTAGTGTAGAGGTTAGCATGATGATTTACAGTACAGGTAACCCAAGTTCAGTTCCTGCTGCTGTCTGTAAGGAGTCTGTCCATTTTCCCTGAGAGGATGTGGGTTTTCTGCACGTGCTCCAGTTTCCTCTCACAGTCCAAAGAGATACTGGCTGGTCGGTTAGCTGTACACTTTAAATTGTCACATGATTAGACTCCGGTTAAATCAGGGGATTGCTGGATGGTGTGGCTCATGGGGCGGAGGGAATATTCTGCGCTGTATCTCAATAAGTAAATAAAAATCAGTAGAATTGCCAAAATGAATTTCTTGACTTTTGTTGACCTTATAAAAGTCCATAATATTATGAAGAGCACGCATACGATTGGTAGTCAGTATCCTTTATCCAGGGCAATTGAGTCCAGGACTAGAGGGCACAGGATGAAGGTGAGAGGGGAGAAATTTAAGATGATCTGAAGAGTCGATTTTTCACACAGAAGGTGGTGAGTATCTCGATCAAGCTGGTGGAGGAAAACACAATTACAGCAGTTTAAAATGGGATAGGAAGGGAGCAGGGGGATGTGGGCATAATGCTTACATGTGGGATCACATAACATGGTCAGCATGGTCGAGATGGGCCAAAGGGCCTCATGGTATGATTCAATTGGAATGGTTGTTCCCAAACTTCAAGAAGCAGAGCTGCTTGTTTCCACTGCACTGAGTAAGGCAGGGAGTTACTTACTGTTTTCTTAGCTAGGGAAGGGATACCCTGGTAGAACTGGCCACTCAGCTTCTGAAACACATTTATTGTTATCATGTAATAAAATACAGAGACTGATCGATGTCCTACAAACGACAAATGGATGAATGACAGTCAGCTTATCTGAGGGGTGTAGCCTGAAGGTACACTGCTTCCTCACAGATCCAGTGACTCTGGTTCAATCCTCACCTCTGCTGTTGTCAAAGCAGAGTTTTCACATTCTCCCTGTGGCCAGGCATGCTTCCTCCTGGTTCTCCGGTTTCCTCACACATATCGAAGATTAGTGAATTAATTAGCTGCTGGAAATGTGTTACAGGGGAAATTGGTGATAGAATGAAATTGCTCTATGAACTGGCATAGGCTTGATGGACCAGATAGCCTCCATATGAAAATGTGAAAGAATACAGACTACTCTTTTTGCAAAGAACCAGGGGATCTTTAAAGTCAGATGGATCCTCAGTTGAAAATCTCATCCATAAAAACAGCTTCAACACTGTTCAGTCCTGTGCTCCAGTGAAGCAATGGTACATAACGATATAAATATTGGAGTTACAGAGACTCGAGAGACTGCAGAGATGGAATCACACACAGGAGCTGAATGATGTAAAATGCTGGGAAGTGATGGGTGGAATTACTGTAACAAAGGGCTGAAGAAGATGGAATCTGATAGGAGTGGACTGTGGAACATGGAATAAAGGGACGGAGGTGGTGAGGGCTACTAGTGGGTGGAGTGTGTGGGTAACTGGCAGTTGGAGAGGGTGCAGGAGCAGAAAGAGATAGGGTGGTGGAGGTCAGTTGGATTAGGAGGAAAGAGGTGTTGGGGGAGGGACAGTGGGGAGCAGCTACTGGATTTATAAATTGGATTTACAGGGCAGGATGTGGCGATGCTGTGGACAGTTTTGCAAATGGACTTTCTCTAACAAGCTGGAGAATGACTTTGGAAAGCAACTGTTTTTCTCACAAGCATGCCACAGACAGAAGAAAAGGTGAAGCAAAATACTGCAGCCAACTTCCATAATGATTCAAAGCGACATGCTGATAATTATAACAGAAAATAAAGACTAAAAAGTCGGTGAATCTGGATTGTTTTTCGTTCAGAGCTGCAAGTAGAAAACCAGTGCATGAACGTATTTTGCAAACACAAACCCCTTCCATCTGCTGCTGCCTGACACTCTCAAAACTCAGCTCCCCACCCTTTGAAAAGAGGCTTCGTGCAAAACAGTTCAGTGGGTGTCAGCAGCTGAGTGAGAGCTTTTACCCATTAAAGGCTTCACAAACTCCCCAGAGAGCCAGGCCACTCCTGTTGTTCAACACAGTCTCACTCCCTTTCTGCTGTTGGGAATTATATTTGAGCTTTGGAAACCTGCAGGTTGAAATGTTACTCCTTTGATTTATAGCTTCAAGGACAGAGGAAGCAAGAAATTTGCACTGAAGTTTCCTCCTATAGTTATCAACAGGAGAGTTTACAATGATGTACAGAAACACGGTAGAAGCACTAAACAGATACTTTGCTCTTCACAGGAAAGGACGCAAGAAACTTTCCAGAAATGTTATAGAACTGAGAATCTGATGAAGAGCACAAAGGAAATTGTACCAGTAAGAAGAAAGAGCTGGAGAAATTAGTAGAACTGAGGCATCAGAGGCAAATAATGAAAATGTTGGCTAGTGTTTTCCAGAATCTATTGCCATAGATTGGGAAGGTGGTTGTGGTGGCCAATTCTAACTGAACCAACCTGCTACTGCTGGTGACTCCCACAGATTTGTTATACTTGTATGACATGCCCTCAGCTCCAATAATGATGGTTCTAAAAGTCAAAAATATGTATTTGATCCTTTATTAGCAATTGGCAAACATACAATCTTGAAGTGATGTATCTTAATCATACCCAAATGTAAGTTGAGCAGAATTGAGTGCTCAATAAAACATACAACATCCATGGGCCCCAAGCTACAAACAAAGCACGAAGAAGTAACTTATTCCCTTCACTTTTACCTTCCCCCCATCATAATAAACTCAGAAAACAGAATAAAACACTGATAGAGAACTGATGCATGACTCCTACTGTGGCTATGTAACTATTATTTAAAAAAGGAAGGAGAGAGAAAACAGGAAATCAGAAATCACTTGGCTTAACCTCAGTTGTAGGGAACATGTTGGAGCCTGTTATAAAGGATGAGATAAGAAGAACAGTTGTATTATTAAAAACGGAATGAATCAAGAATTACTGGTATACAAACAGATGTAGGTGCACTTGTAAACTAGTCTCCCTCTCCCTCTCCCCCTCCACCCACTCTCTCTTTCTGGATGATTGGCAGCTAGGAATTTAAGGGGAATTATATTGTCAGCTTGTATTCAAAGTGGAATGAGTGTTGATGTCTGAATGAGAGTAATTCCAGGCTACCTAGAATAGAATGGGAGCTCTGCCAAGTTTTGATTGGTTGAGAAAACTCAGAGCTGCTTTGATTTATGAATAGTAACAAGTTGAATTGGGAGGTTATACTGACTCCAGCTACTGTGCATAGAAGATATCTATTTGGTTAGTTAAAGATTTCACTGAGTACCTGTTTATATTGAAATGGGTGGGTCCTGCTGAAGGGTTTCGGTCCAAAATGTCAACTGTACTCTTTTCCATAGATGCTGCCTGGACTGCTGAGTTCCTCCAGCATTTTGTGTGTGTTGCTTGGACTTCCAGCATCTGCAGGTTTTCTGTTGTTTACACAGAGATAGATTCTATGTACCCAGGGATGCAATGGAATCTCACGGTCCCCAAGTAAAGAAAATGATCCAATGGTGAGCAAATTTGGCCTCATATCTAAAGAAAGATGTGCCAGCACTGGAAAAGGTCGAAGGGCGGCCCACAAGAATGATGATAGGAATGAATGGCAGTATTTTGAAGCAAATGGAATAACTAGGTGTAATAGGTGGAAAAGCATACTGTTTGCTTTGATGTTTGACTGCTTCAGCCAAACCAGCTGAAATAAGCTTTGCTGTATCATAAAAGTGGCAAGAATATTTAGAACCAAAACCATTGTTGATTGCAGGAGATTGAGAGATAATTTAGTTTGTGGAATCTTACAAGAAAACATTCAAAACAAGGTTCCTAACTGAAGGCACAGTTCATATTTAAAAGAGCAGTTGAAATTGATGTATCAATGGAAGCTGCAGACAAAGACACAATTGAGTTGCAGTCAGGAATGAAAGTGAGTGTGAAAAATTGCAAGGTCTAAATAGAAAACAGCCAGGTTGAACTGAACAACTGAGGGAGGGGGGAAGAGGGGGTTGTCATTGCCTCACTGCTGTTTGTGTGTGGGAAGGGGGGTTTGGAAGGGGAGCTTTGGGGCACTTCTGTTTTTGTGGATGTTTGTGAAGAAAAAGAATTTCAGGATGTATATTGTATACATTTCTCTGACATTAAATGTACCTTTGAAACCATTGAGGCAGGGTCTCACATACACCAGACCAATGCAGATTTAAAAGCAAAACTTGCAGAAAATGCAACAAAGTAGGACACATACAAAGAGAATGTTGGTCAGACAAAAATAAATGGACTGCACTGGAAAGAGAAAAAAAAATAAAAAGACAAGTTACAGTTTCAAAAAAAGAACTAATTTGCATGCAGTTGATGAAAATCTGATACTGATGAGAGTGACACAGGATTGTGTAGCCTTGAGATTTACAATGTGAAAACGAACAATAGACAAGCAATATGGCTTGCACCAAAAGTGAAAGGCAAATTAATTAACATGGAATTAGACATTGAGTCAGCCATTCCACAAAATGAGTTTGAATGGCATTTTAAAGATATAGAACTGAAGCCTACAGATATTCATCCAAGGATTTATACTGCAGAAAGATCATTTCTGTGGGAATGTTTGTAACAGTGAAATACAACAACCAACAAGCCGTATTGGGTGTATGTGTGGTAAAAACAGGAGGTCCAGCATCTTGGTACCATGATTAGCTGAGACAGAGACAACCTGATTGGAGGTCCACCGTTAGCATGCAATGTACCCTACAATAGAGTCAAATAAAAGTCAAATAAAATAAATTAAGAAAGGTGCTTGATGATGCCACAGAAGTTGTTTAAGGATGGCATTGGAAAACTCAGACATATCAAGGGTTAAATAACGTTAAATTACAATGCCACACCCAAGTTTTACAAAGCCCATCTAGTTCCTTATGCCATCCGTAACAGGTAGCCAGTGAGCTGGATCACATGGAGGCTGAAAGAATTCTTTCCAAGATTGAGCAGAGCCCATGGGCAACACCAGTGGTCCCAAAAGCCAAGAAGAATGGGTCTGTCAGGGTTTGTGGTGACGTTAAGGTCACCATCAACCTGGTATGGGAAGTCAATCAATACCCACTGCCCTGGATGGAGGATTCCTTCACAAACCTTTCCTGAGGGAAATACTTCAGCAAAGTGAACAGCTGAGGCCCACCTATAGATGGCAATGGAAGAAGAGTCCAAAGTGTTTCTTACCATAAACATTCACAAAGGATTTTATTGTTATAATAGGCTTATTTTTGGAGTAGCATCTGCACCTGCACTCTGGCAGAAAGTTACAGATCAGGTCTTGTAAGGCTGCCCAGACACTTCCATCTGACAAGAAACATCTCCAAAATCTCAAGACAGTGTTAAAAAGATTAGAAGATTATAGGCTCAGACCATGACATGGCTAGTGTGAATTTTTAATGAAAATGACCACACTTAGTGTGATCGTACCATCGATTCACAAGCTTTACACAAGTGTGCTGAGAAAATACAAGCTCTGGTGGATGTACGTCAAAGGGCCTGTTGAGGTTCTTTTTGGGATTTATCAATTACTATAACAGGTTTGTGCCAAACTTGGCTACTGTGCTCCATCCCTTGAACTCACTACCACAGAACAGGAAGGAATGGCAATGGACAAAGCAGTGTGAGGTGGCTTTCCAGATGGCAAAGGAAATGTGACATCAGACGTACTCACATACTAAGATCCACATCATCCAGTGAAGCTTGCCTGTGACACCTCGCCTTATGATGTAGGTGCAGTCATGTCACGTTATGACAGGCGGAAGTGGATGCCCCATAGGCTTTGCATCATATGGAAGAGTACAGCCCAGGAATAGTCTCTTCAGCCCATCATATCTGCACTGATCATGATACAATCTAACTAATCCAATAAAAACACAAAATGCTGGCAGAACTCAGCAGGCCAGACAGCATATGGGAGGAGGCAGTGACGACATTTCGGGCCGAAACCCTTCATCAGGAGTGAAGTAACATGGGATGGTCGAAGGGGGATAAGAAGTGGGGGGAGGGATGGAGTAGAGAGCTGGGAAGTGATAGGCTGGAAGGAAATGGGGTAGGGGGAAGGTGGAGATTTATGGGAAATAAAAGAGAAAGAAAGGTAGGGCTGGGGGGAGATTATAGTGAGGGGGGGAAGGAGAGAGAAAGAGAACCAGACTAAAATTATAGATAGGGATGGGGTAGGGGGGGCAGGGTTATCAATGGAGGTCTGTGAGTTGAATGTTCATGCCGGCAGGTAGGAGGCTGCCTAGGCGGGAGATAAGGTATTGCTCCATCGAACTGCGTGTGGCCTCATCTTGACGGTAGAGGAGGCCATGGACAGACATATCGGAGTGGGAGTGGTCTGTGGAATTGAATTGTGTGGCCACAGGGAGATCCCGCCACTGCTGGAGGACCGAGCGCCGGTGTTCAGCGAAACGGTCTCCCAGTCTGCAGCGGGTCTCCCCAAGGTATAAATGGCCGCATCGGGAGAACCAGATACAGTATATCACCCCAGTTGACTCGCAGGTGAAGTGGTGTCTCACCTGAAAGGATTGTCTGGGGCCTGGGATGGTGGTGGGGGAAGAAGTGTGGGGGCAGGTGTAGCACTTCTGTTTGCAGGAATGAGTGCCTGGAGGGAGGTCGGTGGGGAGGGATGGGGGGGATGAATGGATAAGGGAGTCGCGTAGGGAGCAATCTCTGCGGAAAGCTGAGAGTGGGGGGGGAGGGGAAGATGTGTCTGGTGGTGGGATCCCGTAGGAGGTGGCTGAAGTTACGCAGAACCTGCCTGCACTTGGTTTAGAACATAAAACATAACAACACAGTACGGACCTTTGCCCCAGAATGGGGGTCAATTGCAATCCAACTCCTCTGTTCGACATAGCTCTCCATTTTTCTTTCATCCATGTGCCTATCCAAAGATTCTTACATGCCCCCTAATGTATCTGCCTCCACCACCACCCCGGCTGTATGTGCCATGAACCCACCACCCTCTACGTAAAAAATCCACCCCTGACATCCCCCCACCCCCCCAAATCAATATTTCCTGCCAGATCACGCATCGGTCTAAATGTCTCAAACATTGCTATCTTATCTGTTTCCACCACCTGTCCTGGCAGCACATTCCAGGCACTGTCAGTGCAAAAAGAAACTTGCCTCACTTATCTCCTTTAAACTTTCCCCCCTCACCTTAAAGCTGTGCCCTCTAGTACTTGACAGTTCCGCCCTGGGAAAAAAAACTCTATCTAACCAGTCTATGCCTCTATTAGCCAGTCTATGCCTCTATTAGCCAGTCTATGCCTCTATTAGTTGCCCTTCAGCCTCCAAATCTCGGGAAAAAACAACCTAAGATATCAGCCTCTCCCTATAGTCCAGTATAGATGTCATCCTGGTGAACTTCTGCAGCCTCTCCAATGCCTCCACATGCTTCCTATAATGTGGCAACCAGAACTGCACACAATATTCCAAGAAGAGCCTAAGCAAAGTTTTATATAGCTGCAAAATAACTTCCCAGACTAAGCTCTGTCTGGTAAAGGTCTGTCTAATGCTTTCTTTCCCATCTATCCACCTGTGTTGCCAATTTCGGGGAGCTATGCACTCGCACCCCAAGATTCCTCTGTATATCAATGCTCCAAAGTCCTGCCATTTACTCAACACTTTTTTCATTGTACTAAACCTTGCAAAATGCAACAGCTTACTTTCATCTGAACATTTCTCCATCTAATACTTCTCTGATGAAATTTCCAGCTGATCTATACCCCGCTGTAGTCTTTGACAACCTTGCACAACATATATAAATCCAACAATTTTTATGTCATCTGTATTCTTACTAATCAGACCATGTACATTTTCATCCAGATCATATTATTCTATCACATACAACAGAGGTCCCAGGACTGATCCCTTGGAACCTCATTTGTTGCTGATCTGTAGTCAGAGAAACACCTTCCCACCTCTATCCTCTGTCTTTGTGGCCAAGACCATTTGCTGTCCTCATTTCTGGCCAAAGCTGCTCTCTGCCACCACAACTGGTACTGACTAAGTTTTGTTAAGTGAAGCCTGTCCTCCAGAGGGATTTCCAAACTTGAAACAACTTCTGGACATGCTGGAGCCTGCAGGAATCTGAAGCAACAAACAAGATGCTGGAGGAGCTCAGTGGGTCAGGCAGCTCCGGAACGATTTGGGCAGTTAATATTTCTGGCCATGACTCTTCATAGAGTCGTAGATAACATCAGCACAGAAAAAGGCTCTTCAGCCCAACTCATCCATGTCAGCCAAGAAACTCATCTAAGCTAGTCCTATTTGCCTATGTTTGGCCCCTATCCCTCAAAATCTCTCTTATCCATACATGTCTTTTAACTGTTGTTACTATATCTGACTCAGCCTCGTCCTCTGGCATCTTGTTTCATATGCACTCAGTAGCCACCTTATGTGTAAACCCGTACACCTGCTTTGAGCAGCGGCCTGGCCGGGGATCAAAACCTGAGAAGACATAGCTCATTCAGCTTAACCAATTGAGTCAAACAAGTAGTGACTCAGATGAGCTTTGAGCAGTTCCCAATCTGCCCATGGGTTTGACCGATAAGAACAAATTAAATAAGGCAGAGGCAAGCGAGTGGCCATCGAGTGGAGATTCTGAGGATCTAACTCTTTGGGTCTTCAGCAAAGAGAGGCTTCAGTGAGAGAAGGCAAAAAAATCTGCAGGTAGAGTTCCCCTCCCCCAACTTTCCACCCCCGCCCCCCCATGCCCACAAATTATTGTTTTCCTTCTTCATAGTTGCTCAGTTAGGAACAGTAGGAATGCCAGACAGGATAGTGGAATGCTCCTCTTCTAGGATGTGGGATGGCAGGGAGACCTGCAGTGTCCCTGATGACTGCATCTGTCAGAAGTGCTCCTCACACTCCATGTTAAGCTGGAACTGGATGAACTGTAGATCATTCTAGAGGCCGAGGGGGTGATAGATAGGACATACAGAAAGGTAGTTACACCAAAGGTGCAGGAGACAGGAAATGGGGTGACAGTCTGGAAGGGGGAAGGGGTTAAATAGCCAGTACAAAGTACCGCTGTGCCCTCCCCCTCAACACTTTGGATACTGTTGTTGGGGAGGGATGACCCAGCAGAGGAAAGTCACAGTGACTCTGTGACTCAGAAGGGAAGGGGGGGAGAGGAGGTGAGCTGAGGTGATAGGGGATTCATTAGTTAGGGGAACAGAACAGAAGTTTTGTGGATGAGAATGAGATTCCCTGATGGTATGTTGCCAGTCCAGGATACCTTGGATCCTCAGTATTCATAAGTGGGAGGGTGGACAGCTAGAGGTCGTGTAGGTACCAATGACATGGGTAGGAAGAGTGACGAGGTTCTGCAAAGTAGTTAGGTGCTACGTTAAAGGGCAGGACCTCCAGGGTTGTGATCTCAGGGTTGCTACCTGTGCCACGTGCTAGTGAGGCCAGACTTGGTAAGATTACACTGTTTAACATGCGGCTAAGGAGTTGGTGTCAGAATTTTGGATCATTGGGCTTTCTTCCAGGGAAGGTGAGACCTGTACAGAAGAGACAGTTTGCCATTAACTGGAAGGAGACTGATATCTTAGAGGGAAGGTTTACTACAGCTGCATGGAGTGGAGGGGGGAAGTTAAGTTGGAATTGCAGGGTGATGGGAACCAGAATACCAGGACGGATAATGGAAAGGTTATGGAGACAGATGTTGTTAAGACCTTAGACAAAGTCAGGTATCAATATGTTGAGCATAGTGTGACTAGTGTCCTGAGCTGTGTATTCAATGCAAGAAGTATCATAGGAAAGGCAGATGAGCTCAGGGTATGGATCAACATCTGGAATTATGATATCTGAGCCATTAGTGAGTCTTTGTTCCGGGAGGGCAGGACTGGCAACTCAATATTCCAGGGTTCCAGTGCGTAGATGCAACAGAATGGGAGGGATTAAATGAGGAGGGGTGGCATTACTAATCAAAGGAAAATGTCATGGCAGTGCTCAGCCAGGACAGACTGGAGAACTCATTTACTGAGGCATTATGGGTAGAACTGAGTATAAGAAAGTATGACCATGTTATTGGGGCTATATTACAGAGCACCCAATAGCTGAAAGAATTTAGGGGACCAAACTTGTAGTGAGATTACAGACTGTTGCAAGAAATGAGAGGATGTTATAGTAGGTGATCTTAACTTTCCATGTATTGACTGGGACTTCCATACTGCAAAATGATTAGATGGGGTAGAGTTTGTCAAATGTGGTTAGGAAGGTTTTCTTAATCAGTGCATAGAAATTCCAATGAGAGAGCATGCAGTACTTCATCTGTTATTAGGGAATGAGACAGGGCAGGTGACAGAAGTTTCTGTACGTGAACGCTTTGCATCTAGTGATCAAAATGCTGTTAGTTTCAAATTAAATATGGAAAAACATAAGTCTGGTTCATGGGTTGAGATTCTAAGTTTGAGAAAAGCCAATTTTGATGGTATCAGATAAAATTTGTCAAATATGGTTTGGGACAGGCTGTTTTCTGGAATAGGTGTACTTGGTAAGTGGGACGTCTTCAAAAGTGAAATTTTGAGAATACAAAGCTTGAATGTGCCTGTCAGAATAAAAGGTCAAGATGGCGGGTGTAGGGAACCTTAGTTTTCTGGAGATATTGAGCACTGCAGCTTTAGGCAGGTAGGAACAAACTGGGCGCTAATGAAGTATAGGAAATGCAAGAGAACACTTAAGAAATCAGGAGGGCTAAAAGAAGGCGTGGGGTCAGCAGACAAAGTGAAAGAGAATCCTAAGGGATTCTACAGATATGTTAAGAGCAAAAGGACTGCAAGAGACAAATTGGTCCTCTGGAAGATCAAAATGTTAATCCATGCGTGGAGCCAAAGGAGATGGGGAGATCTTAAATGCATTTTTTGAATTTGTATTTCCTCAGGAAACAGGTGGAGAGTCTATAGAATTAAGGGAAAACAGCATCAACTTCATGGATTCTTTTCACTTTGCAGAGGAGGAGGTGTTTGCTGTCTTCAGGCAAATTAGGATGGATAAATCCCCAGGGTCTGCGGAAGTCAAGTGCAAACCTTGCCGTGGCCCTAGCAGAGATATTTAAATATCCTTAGTGACAGGTGAGGTGCCAGAGGATTAGAGGATAGCCTATGTTGTTCTGTTGTTTAAAAAAAGTTCTAAAATAAAAAAGGAAATTATAGAACAGTGAGCCTGACATCAGTAGAGGGAAAGTTACTGGAAGGTATTTTAAGTGACGAGATCTAAGAGTATTTGGACCCACATGGACTCACTTAGGATGGTCAACCTGGTTTCATATGTGGCCGGTCATGTCTAACATATCTAACTGAGTTTTTTGAGGAAGTTACCAGGTAAGTTGATGAAGGAAAGTCTACACGGACTTTAGCAAAGTGCTCTCCCACTGAGAGACCTGACACCTGACCAGGTTCATTTCCCAATACCAGATCAAGTACAGCCTCTCTTCTTGCAGGCTTATCTACATATTGTGTCAGTGCTGCAGGGAGATGCCAATCAATATTGGGGAAATTAAAATCACCCATCATGTCACCGCTGTTGTTATTGCAAATTTCCAGTATCTGTCTCCCTATCTGTTCCTCCATATCCCTGTTACTATTGGGTGGTCTATAAAAAAACACCCAGTAGAGTTATTGACCCGCTTCTGTTTCTAACTTCCACCCACAGAGACTAAGTAGACAATCCCTCTGTGACCTCCTACTTTTCTACAGCTGTGACACTATCTCTGACGGGCAGTGCCACGCCCCCACCTCCTTTGCCTCCCTCTCTGCCTTTCTGAAACATCTAAAACCATTCCTGCCCCTGAGCCATCCAAGTCTTTGTAATGGCCACAACATCATAGCTCCTAGTTCTGATCCACGTTCTAAGCACATTCGCTTTGTTTACAACACTGCTTGCATTAAAATAGACACATCTCAAACCATCGGTCTGAGTGCGTCCCTTCTCCATCATCTGCCTATCCTCCCTCTCACACTGTTTCCAAGCTTTCTCTATTTGTGAGCTTACTGCCCCTTCCTCCGTCTCTACAGTTCGGTTCCCTCCCCCAACAGTTCCAGTCTAAGCTCTCCCGCAAAGCCTTAGCAAACCTGCCTGCCAGGATATCGGTCCCCTTCGGATTCAAGCGCAACCCGCCCTTTTTGTACAAGTAATGCCTGCCCCAAAAGAGGTTCCAATGATCCAGAAATCTGACTCCCTGCCCCCTGCTCCAATCCCTCAGTCACACATTTATCCTCCACCTCACTCTACTCCTATACTCGGTCGCTTGGCACGGGCAGTAAATTCCGAGATTACTACCTCTGAGGTCCTAATTCTCAACTTCCTTCCTAACTCCCTGTAGTCTGTTTTCAGGACCTCCTCCCTTTTCCGGCCTATGTCGTTGGTACCGAAATGTACCACGACCTCTGGCTTCCCACTCAGGATATGGTGGACGCGATCAGGAACATCCCGGACCCTGGCACCTGGGAGGCAAACTACCACCCGAGTTTCTTTCCCGCGTCCACAGAATCACCTGTCTGACCCCGCACCTACAGAGACCCTGTCAGTGGAAGACGTCTGTGTTACAGTAGGCACTCGACTGCGCAAGGCTCTGGGGGTTTAGTCACTCCGATTCTCCGGAGTGTGCCTAGCTGGCGCGGTCCCTTTAAAGAATTTGGCCCGCTCCACTAATTGGCGACCATGTTTTTAGCACCAAGAAGTGGATATTTGAAGAGATTCTGAAATCAGGCTTAGGGTTTAGTCGTCAGTTCAACTGTAGTTCAGTCTACGATTGAGTTTAGTATTCTGGTCTCATCAGGTTCTCGTATTGATGCACCATCAATAACTCACACTGAGACGTAAGGCGAGATATCGGCTTTTATTGACTGGAAGAAGGAACCAGGAGTGAGTGTCTATCATACAAGGTCTTGGAGACTGAGGCCGAGCGTCAGGCCGAAGATCTCCTTTATACAGGGGCCTGTGGGAGGAGCCACAGGAGCAGTCAGCAGGGGGCGTGTCCACAGGGGTCTGTGGGAGGAGCCACAGGAGCAGTCAGCAGGGGGCGTGTCCACAGGGGTCTGTGGGAGGAGCCACAGGAGCAGTCAGCAGGGGGCGTGTCCACAGGGGTCTGTGGGAGGAGCCACAGGAGCAGCCAGCAGGGGGCGTGTCCACAGGGGTCTGTGGGAGGAGCCACAGGAGCAGCCAGCAGGGGGCGTGTCCACAGGGGTCTGTGGGAGGAGCCACAGGAGCAGTCAGCAGGGGGCGTGTCCACAGGGGTCTGTGGGAGCCACAGGAGCAGCCAGCAGGGGGCGTGTCCACAGGGGTCTGTGGGAGGAGCCACAGGAGCAGTCAGCAGGGGGCGTGTCCACAGGGGTCTGTGGGAGGAGCCACAGGAGCAGTCAGCAGGGGGCGTGTCCACAGGGGTCTGTGGGAGGAGCCACAGGAGCAGTCAGCAGGGGGCGTGTCCACAGGGGTCTGTGGGAGGAGCCACAGGAGCAGTCAGCAGGGGGCGTGTCCACAGGGGTCTGTGGGAGGAGCCACAGGAGCAGTCAGCAGGGGGCGTGTCCACAGGGGTCTGTGGGAGGAGCCACAGGAGCAGTCAGCAGGGGGCGTGTCCACAGGGGTCTGTGGGAGGAGCCACAGGAGCAGTCAGCAGGGGGTGTGTCCCGACAGGCACATAGTTCACCACACGTATGCAGTCAGGAACCCTGTTCTCGTCTCAGTCTCGATTCTAATCTCGGATACTCTAGCACTTGGGTCCTAACCATCCTCGCCCAGGTCACAGTGCACGGGTGATGGCAAGCTGGAGTGGCTGAAGGTCACAGTGAGCTGGGCAAACACGAAGAAATCTGCAGATGCTGGAAATTCAAGCAGCGTGTCCTGACGAAGGGTCTCGGCCCGAAACGTCGACAGCGCTTTTCCCGATAGATGTTGCGTTCCACCGGCATTTTGTGTGTGTTACAGTGAGCTGGGGTGGTGCAGGAGGAGCTGGGTGCGTTCCCTTTAAAATGGAGCTTGACCCTTTGATCCCTGCTTATTGTCCTATTCGCAGTGAAATCAGCCCAGGTTCAGGGATGACCTCAATGCCTACCCCCTCCTCCAAATCCCTCCGTACCCTCCCTACTCAGTTGCGGGACACGAGAAGGGAAAGTTGCTGAGACGTGCGTTCCGCCCTACAGTCCAGTAGCCGTAGGTCCAGTCACTCCCAGTTAGTGAAAGGATCGGATGATGAGGGTCCTCTTCCTCTGTCCTCGTGTCATGGCTCATCAGCTTCAACAGCTCTCTCGCCGTGAGTCTGTTCCCCGCCCATGTTCCGCCCCGAGGAGGCGGAATCCAGACCCGCAGCTTTGCCCATTAGCTGAGGGGAAGCGAGCGGAGAGCCGGCGGGGCATAAGTGGGCGATGGAGAGGGGCACTGGGGAACAGAAATCAGAGGGTAGGTCGGTCTGTGTTTCTCAGTCTCAATCTGTCCGGGGGAGTTGTGCATGTCTGTATGCAGTGTGAGTGTTTATGTGTCTGTGTGTATGAGAAACATAGTGCATTTGTGTTGCATGCTATCAATGTATGTAAAGTTGCATACTTGTGTGAATTGAGGCACTGTGAGTTGAAGAGACATTTTCAGCCCTAATAACGGGTATGCGTTTAAATATTCAGTCGCTTGGGAATGTGTGGAGTATAAACTTCAATTGGAGAGAGATTTTATAGTCTATAGTGACAAGTCTGTGGGCTTTCTAGCTCTTTCTTACAATATTTTCCTCAATCTCTCTCAAAATCGATTCTCCAGCCCGGGGAGGCTACAGCAAGTTGGATAGGGAGAAGGAATTTCAATGATCTCTCCAGGGCAGGGTCATCGCAGGAACACGTAACAGTCTGAAGCTGAGTTTCAAAAGTGATGTGAGAAACGACCTGGTCCACAACGAACTTGGGAGTTGAATTTCACATGAGAATGAGAGGCACAGCTGTCTCAGTATAGTACAATCAGCAAGGGGCAAAGGTCTCAAGCATCTACAAGCTGCTGAACACAGAAAGAAATGTTCTGAGGTGTTTCAATGAAGTATGAACAGTAACCATAACGTGTACCTATATAAGTATTTAACTTAGAAAAAGTTTCAAGATATTCTACACAAGTGTCAGTGATTAATCGCACATGCAAAAACAGTATATAGTATTTATATGGTATATGATTGTTGTTATCCCTATAGTTGTGGCACTTGGAATATCTGGTAATCCATTGTCTGTCCTTATTCTGCCATCAACTGAGTACTTTACCAGATGATGTCAGAGATGGTTATCAACCACATTGTTTTTGTGAGGCTGAGGTCCTGTGGAGTAGGTTTTCTTTCTCGAGGAGAGGTTGTTGCTGAATCAGATGGCCATTTACAAGTCTTGTCCTTTTTCACTGTTGCCATTACTGGCATTGTCTTCTCACACTCCCGGAGTTAAGTAGTTTATTCAGTTTAAGTTCACCTGCCACAATTGCTGGATTTGAATTTGTCTCTGACCTTTGAGTTTGTCTCTGAACTTGTAATTCAATGCTGCTCTAACGCCGAAATGTGACGTTTAAGGAGCATCTTCAAGTGAGTCTTCGGGAATGAATTCTGGATCCTGTCACCTTGGCAGCATGTGACTAGACTGCCAGTGGCGTTGCAAGTGAGTAACCTGAACTTTTACGAGGCCAGATAGCAAGGGATGGGGGAGAATGCTGAAATGGAGAAGAGTGGGATGATAGTGATGATGGATGAATGGGATATTTCCGGTCCCACCAGAGGGGTAAATCGTGAATGTGGTTTGATTTAGATTAGGATGGGCAGCAAAGCTTGTGTTATTTCATCACTTCTTCTATCCAATCCAGATTCACAGTGAGCTGCTTCAGGAAGGCGTGTTTGCCCGTTACCCTGCCCGTTCCTTTTCTCTCCTGCTTTCTAGGAGCAGCTCCAGGAGCTTGATGTGCAAACTTGAGAACAATTTCTTCACATTTTTGGGTTCTCTGTCTCTCTCGGTTATTCGACAATGATCAGTTTAGGGGCTTTTTTGTGCCACTTCAGATTGCTGTACAATCTTTACACAATTCTGCTGTTTGCACTCAATTAGTTATTGCTGTATTTTTACTAAGTATACAGTTTGCTCTGAGCTTCATTGCACTCTGGTGTTGTGACAATAAATTCATCTAATCTCACCATTCAAATTGAATGAACTACACAGCAATGGCAATCAAAAGGGTAAGGGGGGGAGCAGCATCAACTATTGTACGTGGTCCCCTTTGACATCCCAAAAGCTATTGAATCCATCAACAAAATAGGATTATAATCAAAGATTCCTCCTACATAATAGCAAGGAAGCCCCAACCCACACCAATAGGTTCACTGTACATCTCAGTACCATCTGAGGTCAAGCAAGGCTGTATCATGGCACTAGTGTGACTCACTGTAATGCTTCCCTACCCCAACACCAATGAGCTTCCTACCTAAGTGGAACTAATCTGCAGGATGAGTGGGACACCGTTCACTCGTTGCTTCCACTCTGACCTCAGTAATTGAGTTGTTGTACATATAACTCGTGCATACATTCAAAGGATGATTTTCAAACCATTGATGATTATTCATTCATCTGAAGAAAATTACTGGATGGCTTTTCACTACTTGTATGGAAGCCAAGTCCTTTGATCTGCCCCCAGTGCATTACCCTGTTCCCTGGTGATCAAGGAACACAACAGGATGCTGGAGGAAGTGGATCATTTTCCTTTAACTCACTGCAATCAAGGACAGACTTGACAGACTTTTGCAAAATCTACTGCAGTTCCCAGAATAGTCTGAGGGAAAGATCTTAAACCACGAAGTTCTGGTATCAGTAATCGCTACCATTATATATGCTCTGGAGACCATGGACAACTTAAAGAAGGAGCCTCAAAGTGCAGGAGTGGTTAATGGCACAAAGTCCTGCAGATCAATGATGGGTGGGTCAATATTGTTCCTTTCAGGCCAGCATGGAGGTCATTGTACTCAACAGTTTCCAAGAGGGCACCCTGCGTTACTGACATCCCTGAGACAAGACTCCCAAAGTGGACTTTCTGCAGTGACCTCAGTCATAGTGTAATATTTCCAGAAAAAAGGAGGAAATGGATCTGCTGAAGGCTCCATGGGAAATAGTTGTTGCTCAAACAGGTGGAGAAGCATTTGAACATTGAGACTGGGAGACAGCAGAAGGGACCACCCACTACTGCCCCAAATTCCACCTATCCTATTTGCTGGAGCCTGCCATGTGGCACATGGGTCACCTCTGGTCCCGTGGACTGCACCAGAATCAAGTCATTTTTGACGTCAAGAATTGCTTCAGAAAATGGGTGGCTGGAACTTAGTTCAGGTTGGGACATGGTCAGCCACGTTTTGGATGTCCTCAGAATGGCAAACACCACCCAAATAAGAAACTTCACCAGTGGCATGGGGAATTGGATTGCCAAGTCCACAGGAAGCCAGGACCTGAGCTGAGGCACGTCAGCACTGGATAAAGAAACAGTAAAGGTAACCCTAGAGTGTGGTCTGAAATCCCTGTCTGGCTACAACATGGAAATACAGTCTGATTGGTTCCATTTCAGTCACTGGTGGAGGGAGGAGTTGGGGAACTAGGAAGCAGCATTTGATGTGGATTTGAGGCACTCAGTTTGGTTTTCCCAAAATGCAGTCAGAGGATGTTCTTTAACTTCCGCTCAACTGGTGTGGGCAAATAGTTTGGGAAAGAGAAATGATGCAGACACAGACTGAGGGTGCAGAAATCGGGAGCAACAAGCAATGTGCTGGGTCTGGCAGCCTGGGGTGGTTGAGCAGCGGGTGTTCTCATCTTTCTTGAGAATTAGTGCTGGCTTGTTTGATTATCTCAGTAGCCTGGTGTCAGTCTGGGGACCATTGTAAGCCACCCAGTGTGGTTTAACCACTGATTCCCTGCCACTGACAGCAGCAGTGGTGGGAAGCAAGTTAAACTGATGCAGGAATCTGAAATGAAAACATTGTGATTCAATGCAGCGTTATGGAAAAACTTTAGAAACCTTATTTATTGAGATACAACACAGAATAGGCCTTTCTGGCCCTTCAAGCTGTGTCACCAAGAAATCCCCGATTTAACCATGGACTAAACACGGAACAATTTGCAATGACCGACTAACCTCCGAACCTTTGGACTGTAGGAGGAAGCCCGAGCCTCTGGGGAAAAGCCAAGCATGGAGAGGACAAACAAACTCCTTACTGATGACGTTGGTATTGAACTCCGAGCTCCGACCCCCTGAGCTATAATAGAGTCGTACTAACTGCTGCTCTACTGTGGAAAGGCAGCAACAGGGATAAAATTTTGAAAAATCTAATAAACTAAACAAAACAGGGTGTTCAAATTTACCCATAAGTGAAAAGTAAGGGAAGAAAACAAATATAAAAATAAAGATGCTACAAACATTGACTGGATTATAATGGGGGATTCTCAAACCAATAGAAGGAAAAATGAAAAGGCATTCAAGCAGATTCAGCAGAGCATTAGAGTCCTTTGAGTGTTTGGTGAGGTTACATCATTGAGTCAGTAATATTAGTTGGCTGATTTTAAAAATTTTCAGGAGGCTGAGTGAATTTCATGAGGAAGTTGAGGAAAAGCTCTTCCCATTGGTTAACAAGTAGAAATCACAAATTTCAATGGAAAGATGAAAAATAATTATATTCACTTGGAATAACTGGCCTCGCTTGTCTCATCCTAAACAATGGTGGAGCTGTTCTTGAGAATAATTTCAAGGAGTTGGGTAGAATACTGAGGATGGAAAGAACATAAGAATGTAAGAAATAGGAATAGCAGGAGTAGGCCAACCAGCCAATCGAGCCTGTCCCGCCATTCAATAAGATCATGGCTGATCTGTCCATAAACTCAGCTCCATCTACCTGCCTTTTCCCCATAACCCTTAATTCTCTTACTATGTAAAAATCCATCTAACTGTATCTTAAATATATTTAGTGAAGAAGCCTCAAGTGCTTCCCTGGGCAGTGAATTTGACAGATCCACCACTCACGGGGGAAAAACAGTTTCTCCTCATCTCCATCCTAAATCTTCTCCCCTGAATCTTGAGGCAACGGTCCCCTAGTTCTAGTCTCACCTACCAATGAACAATTTTCCTACTTCTATCTTATCTATCCCTTTCAAAATTTTGTATGTTTCTATAAGATCCCCTCTCATTCTTCTGAATTCCAGAGAGTATAGTCCCAGGTGACGCAATCTCTCCAGGACTAAATCTAAGATAGTATTTTCCCTTGTAGGGTCGGCACAACATTGTGGGCCAAAGGGCCTGTACTGTGCCGTATTGTTCTATGTTCTATAGGTTAACCCCTTCATCCCTGGAATCAACGTGGTGAACCTCCTCTGCACTGCCTGCAAAGCCACTATATCCTTCCTCAAGTATGGAGACCAGAACTGCACACAGTACTCCAGGTGCGGCCTCACCAGTACCCTGTATAGTTGCAACATGACCTCCCTGCTCTTGAATGTAATCCCTCTAGCAATGAAGGCCAACATTCCGATTCCCTTCTTAATAACCTGTTGTACCTGCAAGCCAACTTTTTGCGATTCATGAACAAGCACTCCCAACTCCCTCTGCACAACAGCATGCTGCAATCTTTCACTATTTAAATAATAATCTACTCTTCTATTAATCCTTCCAAAGTCGATGATCTCGCACTTATCAACGTTGTATTCCATCTGCCAGACCTTGGCCCACTCACATAACCTATCTACAGTATACCCCTCTGCAGGCTCTCCACATCTTCTGTACAATTTGCTTTTCCAGTCAGTTTAGTGACATCGGCAAATTTTGCTATGCTACACTCAGTCCCCTCTTCCAAATCATCGATGTAAATGGTAAACAGCTGCGGGCCCAGCACCGACCCCTGTGGCACCCCACTCACCACTGAACGTCAACCGGAGAGACACCCATTTATACCAACACTCTGCCTTCTATTGGTTAACCAATCCACAGTCCATGTCAATACATTTTCTCTGACTCCATGCATCCGTATCTCATTTATAAGTCTCTTGTGTGGCACCTTATCGAACACCTTCTGGAAATCCAAGTATACGACATCCACCTGTTCCCCTCTATCCACTGCACTCATTATGTCCAGTAAGTTTGTCAAACAGGACCTGCCCTTTCTGAACCCATGCTGCATCTGTCTAATGGAACCACTCCTTTCTAAATATTTCGCTATTTCTTCCTGAATGACAGCTTCAAGCATTTTCCCGACTACAGATGTTAAGCCAACTGACCTATAGTTGCCTGTCTTTTGCCTACATCCTTTCTTAAAAAGTGGCGTGACACTTGCTGTCTTCCAATCTGCCAAGACCTGCCCAGAGTCTGGAGAGTTTTGGTAAATGAATACCAATGCATCTTTTATAACCTCCGCTAATTCCCTCAGCACCCTGTGATGCATCCCATCAGGACCCGGGGACTTACCTACCTTCAGGCCCTCTAGTTTTCTCATCACTATCTCTTTAGTGACAGTGATTTTATCGAGGTCCTCACCTCCCATTTCATCCATAACATCCTTCTTTGGCATATTTGATGTGTCCTCCACCTTGAAGACCAACACAAAATAGTCATTCAATGCCTCAGCCATTTCCTTATCACCCAATATCAATTTCCCCTTCTCATCTTCCAAGGAACCTATGTTGACTTTAGCCACCCTCTTCCACTTCATATATTTATAAAAAAATTTACTAGCTGTTTTTATATTTGTGCTAATTTACTTTCACACTCTATCTTCCCTTTCCTTATTTCTTGTTTAGTTGTTCTTTGTTTTCCCAATCCTCCAGTCTCCCACTACTCTTTGAGACTTTGTACACATGAGCTTTTAATGCGATATTATATTTTACTTCCTTAGTTATCCAAGGCTGGCTCTCCCCACACTTACTGTCCTTACCTTTGTCTGGAATATACTTTTGTGGAACACTGTGAAAAATCTCTTTGAAAGTATTCCACTGTTCCTCCACTGTCCTACCAAATAGCCTGTGCTCCCAATCCAGCCAACTCCTCCCTCATCCCGTTGTAGTCTCCCTTGTTCAAGCATAATACACTAGTTTTAGATCTAACTATTTCATCCTCCAGCTGGATGCAAAATTCAATCATACCAAGAGGATCCCTGACTACAAGATTGTTAGTCTTACCTGTCTCATTGCACAGGACTAGATCGAAGATAGCATGTTCCCTCATAGGTTCACTAACATGCTGCTCAAGAAAGCCATCATGGATGCATTCTATGAAGTCGTCCTCAAGACTTCCTTGACCAACCTGATTCACCCAATCTATGTGGAAGTTAAAATCCCCCATGACAACTGCCGTTCTGTTCTTACAAGCCTCAGTTATTTCTAGGTTAACCACCTCTGCCACTGCAATATTTTTATTAGGTTGCCTATAGACAACTCCCACCAGTGACTTTTTTCCCTTTACTATTCTTAATCTCTACCCAGATAGACTCAACATTCTGCTCTGTAGATCTTCTATAGTCTTTCACAATCACCCTGATCTCATCCCTAATCAAGAGCACCACCCCACCTCCTTTGCCTTCCTGCCTATCTTTCTGTGTTACCTGATACCCTTGGATATTTGATTCCCAGTCATCTCCACCTTGCAACCAGGTTTCTATAATGGCCACTAAATCATATGCCTTGGTACTGATCTGTGCCACAAGTTCATTAACCTTGTTTCTAATACTACGGACATTTAGATAAAGTGTCCTTATACACATTGTCCTTTTAGAATCTAGTTACCTATGCGATTTTTGCTTTTTACCTTTATGCACTCTACTCTTACTTTTTTCTTCACAATCTGCAGCTTTGGTCTCTGCATCACTTCCTTCTTTTCTGTGTGGGCTCCAGGATTATAGACAAAAAGGTTCTCCTTTGCTGTATCTTTGTGATTCAATGAAGAGAACTTAAGGTATTGAACCGCCAACTCCTTTTCCGAACGTTTAAGTGACACGTTCCCAATGGTGACCGCTAAGCATTACCCCTGCCTGGCCCATGGATCATGCTTTGAACCAGGTGACCTGTCCTGTATAGAGGGTAGATAGAAAAATTAACATGTCATCTGATCTACTCTCCCCTTGTCTAGGTTAGAGGTAATTAACCCAGCAGCAATTTGAATTCATTGTTATTACAAATATTATTTACTTCAATGACTATTGGGTAGAATTATTTAAATAGCTACAAGAACCACCCTTTGTAATAATGATCAGGGAGGCACAGAGAGAATCTGTAAATGCCGATGAAAATCTTTATTATCTCAACTGAAGAACATGTGAACTTACACAACCAAACACCTACTAAACTTCCCTGGCCTTTCATGAACAGTGAAAGAACAAAAACATATCAGCTAAGAAGGAGTATTTACTGCTGGCCACATGTTCCTTGTGGTCCCATATCAAATGTCCACGGGCACCTCACATCCACGATGCTGGACCACCTACTGATTCATCGCTGCTTTGTATGTGAAAGCCTCTGCTCTTCTACTCATTTCTTACCGAATAAAATATTGCATTCCAGTGTCTTTGGCTGTAGGTCATGTGTCTGACCTTTAACCTTTTTATTGGCTCTGCTCCAGGCCAACATCCATTAAATCTTCCAACATCATCCATCTTCCCAGCAAGTGACAACCAGTATCATGGTTCTTTGTTCTCAATCAGCAACTGGCTTAGTTACATATGGCAAGTACAGACACCAACAGTCGCATGTTATATCCAACCAAAGAACATCTCACAAATAACTTCTTATTAGGAAATTATCTCTAGTTCAGCAGTGTACCTGAGGCATCATTATGTCTACTCTAAAACATTGATAAAGCCAAGTAACTTCAGCTCACAAAATGGAGAACACAGTTTAAAAAATGGCAGCCATCTCCTCACTCATGGCAAGAGCAAAGACAATTGATCTGCCTGCTTCCATTGTCTGTGATTCATCCAAATTCACTAATTTGTAGACTGCAGTTCTTTCTGGCCAACACAATATAACAAGATGCTTATTTTCCTGGCTATATGTTTGGAAGGGCTTCCAAGATCTTGTACAGATATACAAACTATCTGTAGAAAACAAGTTACTTGATTAAGCATATAAAATACAAGCATGACAGTATCTTCAATTAGCTCATATCAATCATAATTTAAAATGTTGACACTTCAACAAATTAATTTCAGATGTTTGAAAGTTCACATCTTTGTCTTCGGGTCCCTCTGTGGCTGCATCCTTCCTAAATCTGTAACTTCCTCCAGCCCGTCACCCTCCTGAAAGTTCCCATGAGTGTTGTCAGTTTTCTCACCACATCATTGCTGGAGATGTCTTCAGAAACCTTAGCCCCCTCGCTCTGCAATTCCAACCTTAATCCTTCCCATTTCGAATTCTCTCTTCCTCTCTAAATTGGCCCATGTAGACTATATTTTCAACCAGACTTCAGGTCCTCTGATGAAGCTGTCACTTGGCAATCCTTGATGGAACTTCAGTGACTGCAGGAATGATATTGCTGGAACTTCCCAGTCCTGCTCCATTAGCAAGAAATGTTTAAAAGTATTACGAAACAAGGATGACTTGAAAATGATACAACTCATCATTTTGTAAAACGAGGCCATGTCAGAGCTATTTTAAAGCAACTATCAAAGCCCAATGGTTTTCAATGACCAGCCCATTTTTCTTTCACAGTCTGTGTTCATCATGTGCTCAGATTGAATGGACTGATTTGAATTCCATCATCGTGTATGTTAAACCGCTAATGTAACTAGCTCATCAGAAAGGGAGCCTACACCTTCAATTATGTGTTGAGCTGTACCAGTAACCTACAGCTTCCTGATGACTGACTGGACTAAAAAATTCATTGTTTCTATTTCAGATCAGACTTCAGCTGTAAGTTATCAACAAGCAGCGATTATTAAGAAGGTGGACAATTGATCCTCTTGTTGCATGGACTGTAGTAAAAAGGGGACATTAGGCTAAGGATAAGCATATACTCATGAAAAATGATGTCCTCAAATATGTCACTTTTAATGTATGATGTAATCTGAGGATCTTTGCTATTGATTAATCTGCGATTATTTTACATAAGTGTAAGTATCTACTTTTGTGTTCAAACAACTGTTTTACCTCATTCTTTTCAACACACTTACTTTGGAAAAAGTTTCCCACGAGCCTCTCTGTCTTCCTTCTGCTCTTGGGTAATGACCATGGAATCTGTAGTCTTTCTATTTTCAACTATGTCACTGGCCACTTCTAAATGTCAAACAGATGAATCCAGGGACGTATTGGTCACAACTCAAACCTTTTGCTCTTTTCCACTAAATTCTCGGATCTTCTCCTCCCTTCCAATTCCGAATGTAAACCGATTTCTGAGCTGTTACTCGTATTCATAGTGCAGAGACAGTGGAGGGGTTTGAGTACAGTGGTAACTCTACTCTTCCCCTCACTTCCTCCTCCAATGTGGCTTAAAGCAGAGAGCCTGTCCATTTTATTCCTAATATATTAACTTGAACCTTTCATTCCTGCAGGATGTTCCAAAGATCTTTAGCCAATTGAATTGTTTTCACTATATGTTCATATTTTATAGTGTTAGAAAATTCCACAAACTTCTGGTGCACATCAAGATCTCATAAACAGCAAGGTGAGAAACACCAGGTGGCTTCTTTTTGCTATGTAGCCAAGGTAGGCACTGTGACAGACACCTTGGAGAACTTCCTGTCCTCTTGAATGAAAGCATGTGACCTTTTATGTTCTTGTGAGCTGGCAGGATAGAACTGCAGTGTAATATTCCCTCTGAAGCACTGCCTCAGAAACACACTGAAGTGTCAGCCAAGCAGTCTCAATAGATCTGTTAAATATTTTACCTGCGACACCTGCAGGTACAGTTATAGTAAAGGTCTGATGAACAAATTCCTAAACGAAAATCCAAGCTACTGCAGATGCTGGAAATCTGAAATATAAACAGAAAATGCTGGAAACACTCAGCAAGTCGGGGAGTATATGTGGACATTTTAGATTTGTTAAAATTTTAGATCTGTGATCTTTATTAGCCAAGGCACCAGAGAATTTTCCATCACTGCTAATATTCTATCAACAGATGTGAAATTTAACAGGTGATATGCAGGGAATGTAAAGACACAAGGGATATGAAATCATTGTGGTTTACACATTCATTTCCCTCCTGTTCATTCACCAACACTGGCTTGCGCTTCATTAGCACTTGACTGTAAAATTTTCCCACACGTGTTCCTACGCCTCAATGGCCTCACTTGCTCCTTGACCTCTGACACTGTCCTCAGCCTTGGCCCCACAACCCTCTGCCACCACCTCCTCCCTCAGACCCTCTGTGAACTCGGCATTCCCAGCTCCTCTTGCCTTAGCTGACCCGGTTTGAGCTTTTAGACAATAGACAATAGGTGCAGAAGTAGACCATTTGGCCCTTCGAGCCTGCACCGCCATTTTGAGATCATGGCTGATCACCTACCATCAATACCTAGTCCCTGCCTTGTCCCCATATCCCTTGATTCCCCTATCCATCAGATACCTATCTAGCTCCTTCTTGAAAGCATCCAGAGAATTGGCCTCCACTGCCTTCCGAGGCAGTGCATTCCACACCCCCACAACTCTCTGGGAGAAGAAGTTTTTCCTTAACTCTGTCCTAAATGACCTACACCTTATTCTCAAACCATGCCCTCTGGTACTGGACTCTCCCAGCATCTGGAACATATTTCCTGCCTCTATCTTTTCCAATCCCTTAATAATCTTATATGTTTCAATTAGATCCCCTCTCAATCTCCTTAATTCCAGCGTGTACAAGCCCAGTCTCTCTAACCTCTCTGCGTAAGACAGTCCAGACATCCCAGGAATTAACCTCGTGAATCTACGCTGCACTTCCTCTACAGCCAGGATGTCCTTCCTTAACCCTGGAGACCAAAACTGTACACAATACTCCAGGTGTGGTCTCACCAGGACCCTGTACAAATGCAAGAGAATTTCCTTGCTCTTGTACTCAATTCCCTTTGTAATAAAGGCCAACATTCCATTAGCCTTCTTCATTGCCTGCTGCACTTGCTCATTCACCTTCAGTGACTGATAAACAAGGACTCCGAGATCTCTTTGTATTTCTCCCTTACCTAACTCTACACCGTTCAGATAATAATCTGCCTTCCTGTTCTTACTCCCAAAGTGGATAACCTCACACTTATTCACATTAAATGTCATCTGCCAAGTATCTGCCCACTCACCCAGCCTATCCAAGTCACCCTGAATTCTCCTAACATCCTCATCACATGTCACACTGCCACCCAGCTTAGTATCATCAGCAAATTTGCTGATGTTATTTTTTATGCCTTCATCCAAATTGTTAACGTAAATGGTAAACAGCTGTGGTCCCAATACCGAGCCCTGTGGCACCCCACTAGTCACCACCTGTCATTCCGAGAAACACCCATTTACCTCTCCCCGTTGCTTTCTATCTGCCAACCAGTTTTCTATCCATGTCAATGCCTTCCCCCCCGATGCCCTGAGCTTTGATTTTACCCACCAATCTCCTATGTGGGACCTTATCAAATGCCTTCTGAAAATTTTGTCTAAATGGATGCTAAATTTTGGTCTTTCTACATGTCCCTGCCTCATTCTTGTTTGGATGCCATGGACCATAAGAAACAGGAGTAGAATTGGGCCATTTGGCCCATCGAGTCTGATCCACCATTCCATGATGGCTGATACTTTATTGATATACAGCATGGAATAGACCCGACCCTCCAAGCCACGCTGTCTAGCAATTTAATCTTAGCCTAATCACAGAAATTTTCTATGACCACTTAACCTACCAACCACTACGTCTTTGGATATGGGAGGAAACCCACGCAGTCACTGGGCGAATGTACAAATTCCTTACAGGCAGCAGCAGGAATTAAACCTGGGTCACTTGTACTGTAAAGTGTTGGGCTCACCACTACACTATGGTGCCATCCCAATATAGTATCCCTCTCAACTCCGTTCTCCTGCCTTCTTTCTGTGACCTTTGACGTCCTTACAAATCGAAAACCTATCTCCCTGCTGGCCGCAATGCCTACCGTAACTCCAGACCAATCTTGGGCTCATACGCATCTTGGGAGATGTTCTACTGGAGTATAAATGCTAATTAAACAAAGGTTATCGTGCTAATACGGTATATAACAAATGTATGAAAACATAATCTTCTCCTATGCAATGCTGCTGACTTGCAAACTTCTGGTTTGAAGTCTGCCTGAACTTCCCCACAAGGCAAATGTCCCACATTAGTGGAAACCATGGATGCTATTTGCACACAGTCCTGGTTACGGATTTCGAGGTAATAGAGTGCCTAGTTGTGCACCAAAGGCAGCTTTCGTCAGTGATTTATTTTTATCTTCAGAGACAATGACATCATTTTAAATCTGAGCTATAGATCATTAGAGATTTGTAATTTAATCTGTGGGAGCAACTGGAAAACGAAAAGGTTTTTTTGCTAATGTTGTAACATGCACCTGATACAATGGGGGCTGGGAATCTTATTATCAGTACAAACAGGAAAAAGATGAAGCATTTTAACATTTGTTTCATTAGAAGCTTGTCTGAAAGGCTTGGGCTGTTGAGTGTTAATTCCTGGTCCTACTGATAACATTACTGAGTGGTTTTTCTGGGCTGTGGCCCTGGCTGCTGGTTACTCCCTCCGCCTTCGCCTCGGACAAAGGATGCTTTTCATAGTATGTATGGAAGATCTTGGCTTTAGCAGTTGCATTGTGCATTGAGCTTTAAACTCCGTTGTTTGTTTTTTCAGTCCAAGGGCTGGTGGGGATGGATGTGCTTAGTCCTTCTTAAAGAAGCCCTGCCAACAAAATCGCAGTCACAAAGATGTTTGTATCTGAGACTCCTGGGGACAATTGATAATACAAGACACTTATGCATTGAAATTAGATCTAGTTTACAAAGTCACACAGCTTAAATTTTTCAAGCTGTAGAAATAACTTTTTTTCTTGCTACCTTATCAGATCCCATTTATATCTTGGGGGATGTGAAGGGGAACTAGATCCTTTGACCCAATTGTTATCTAAATCTAAAGTATTAGAAAGAGTTGCCATTGGTTGGCACTTTGTATGATGTTGATGTCCAAACTTGGTTTGAAAATGAGGGCTGAGTCAGACTAGGGAACACCACTGTACTCGAGTCAGTGACACAGCTAGTGGAGCTGCTGCCTCAATCTTCCCGTGACTCGGGTTCCGTCCTGTGTGGAGTTTGCATGTTCTACCTCCACCCACATTCCAAAGACATAGGTCGGCATTTATCCAGCTAATGTGAATTGCCCACAGTGTGAAAGTGGGTGTTGGAGTCTTGGGGGGGGGGGGGGGGGTGGGGAAATAAAATTGGATTGGAGTAAGTAGCCGCTTGATGGTCGTTGTGAATTTAGTGGGCCACAGGGTCTATTGCTGGCAGCTGGACTTTTAATCCATCTGGAACTATCTTCTAATAGGAAATGTGTTTTCTACTACATCTACGGGCATTTAAATAGGCAAGGTAGAGCAGGCTGCATTCCTAATGGCAAATGGGGTGACTGTAGACATGCAAGATTAGTAGAAGATCAGTGGTGTGATGTTTCTGTGCTGTTAAACTCCATGATAGTTCGAGCTCGACCTCCCTGCTTTTCCATTCTACTAGGACGTGCTGCTTTAGACTTCATATTTATTGTGTTATCTTTAGGATATCAATGATGCATTCCAACATTGATACTTCAATTACCTTTCACTTCCATTATTTCCTTTCCCCAAATGCATTATGTCACCCTTGAGGTTAAACTGCAGCTGCCGTTTCTGTAGCCCTCTAACCCATCCACTGATATGTTCCTGTACCCTGCACTTTCTTCCTCTGTTACCTGACTGCCAATTTTGGTGTTGCCAGCAGCAGATTGCTGAAATATTTATCCAAATATTGGTAAATGGCATGTTAAGAAAAGGAGGTAGCAGTGAGCCAGGTAGAATGCACAGACCCCTGTCAATAGAACTATTCTGGACATCTTCACCAGTGAACTAATTTTGGACCTTCTTTCCTCTTTCCCTTGGATCACATTTGTTTCTATTTCTACAATCAAGTGTCACGTGAGACCTTGTGAAGCACCTTGCTAAAGTCCATATAGCACATATCGATGATGCTTTCAGCATCTATCCTACTTTTCACCTCCAGGGAGGGAGAAAACAAATCATGCCAATTGTGTTTATTTCAATTGAGCCTTTCTAGATCGGGTACTCTGTTGCTCAGAATCTTTTTCCTGCAGTGGGCTGGTTGATTTTCCTAGATTTACTTGATCTTCCCTGTCTAAAGAGTGAATACCCCATTAGCAGTCTTTCCAATCTCTAGAACCATATGAGATTTCAGTCCATTTATGGCTCTTGTATTTTGCTGATAAGGCTGTTGTCCTGGAGAAGGTGGTCACTCTCCTGGTAGAAGAATCTCCAGTATTTCTGCTTGTTGCTCATGAGCCTGAGATATATTTTGTCAGAGAAGTTTCTGAAGGGCAAGCAGTGCAACATTCTCACCGCTCCAGCACCCCAGGTTCGATTCCGACTTCCACTGCTATTATTTGTTTTTGAGGCGTTTTCATGTCTTCCTTGTGACCCCATGGATTTCTCCAGTTTTGTCTCGCATTGTAAAAGTGACCTGGTTGTTCAGTTAACTGCCATTGTAAATTGTTCCTAGTGTGAGTGATTGGGAATTGTGGACAGAGGGGAGGATCTCCAGGAGCATCGGCGCGATGTCTATTTTGCCCCCTGCTCTACTCGCTTTACACCTGTGCCTGGGTGGCTCCAACATCATGTACAAGTTTGTTGACGAAACCACTGTTGTGGGCTGTATCAAAGGGGTTGATGAACTATCATACAGGAGGGAGGTTGAAAACTTGGCTGAGTGGTGTAAGAACAACCTCCCTCTGACTCAATGTCAGTAAGAGCAAGGAATTGATTGCAGACTTCAGGACAGGAATCCAGAGGTCCATGAGCCGGGAGGATCAGAGTGGAGAAGGTCTTAACTTCAAACTCCTGTGAGTCGCTATCTCAGAGGACCTGTCCTGGATCCATCATATAAAATATTATTGTCAAAAGGCACGACAGCACCAATACTTCCTCAGGAGTCTACAGAGGTGTGGCTTGTTAGCGAAAACCTTGGTGAACTTCTATGGATGTGTGATGGAAAGTGTGCTGACTGGCTGCATTACTGCCTGGTAAGGGAGCACCAATGAGTGGAAAATCCTACAAAAGGTAGTGGATTCAGCCCAGTACGTCATAGGTAAAACCCTTCCGACTATTGAGCGCATCTACATGAAACATTGCCGTAGAAAAGCAGCATCCATCATCAAAGATCCTCACCACCCAGGCCGTGATCTTTTCTCGCTGCTGCCATCGAGTAGATGGAGCCTCAGGAATTCCACCACCAGGTTCAAGAACGGTTACTACCCCTCAACCATCAGGGCCTTGAAGAAAAAGGGATAACTACACTCATTTGAGGACTTTGTTATGTTGTTTTTTCATGCTCGTTATTTATTGCTATTTATTTATATCTGTATTTGCACAGTTTGTTTACAGTTAACAGTTTCTAGTGTTTACTGTTTAGTTCCTGTTCCATAGATTTGCTAAGTATGCCCGCAGACACAGAATCTCAGGGTTGTATGTGGTGATGTTATGTACCCTGTTAATAATTTTTTTTCTTTGAACTTTTAAAGAGAGGCAAGTATAAAAGAATACGTTAGATGGATTGATAGATGTGTAGTTGACAGCTGGCATAGACATGATGAGCCCTGTGGCCTACTTCTGTTGTACAGAAGTACAATGACCGTGGAGTACACAGATCTGGGGTGGCATGACATTTTTTCCCCATTTAGTGAAGTGCTGTGACCTGTAAACGGTGGCAGCAATGATTCAACAGAGTTATTCTTGCATCCATTTAGAGATTTTGGTTGTTGGGAAAGTGCAGGGCTTAACGGGATAACTTTTTTTTGAAAATGAGCTGAAGGTCACTGCTTGCTTTGACGTTAAGTGGGTCTTCCAGTGAATGAATTCTCGATCAGGCGTCTCACTGGAAAAGTTAGGGTTGTACTGGCTTTTGTTGGCGCGTTCAGCTGTCCAGCAGCTGATTTGAAGTTTAGTGATGACTTGGAGCAGAGTTACAGACCTGTGCTTCTAGATTTTGAAACCATTATCACCATCTCCTTTTCCTTCTGGACAGAGAGGGAAATTGGTTCACTCTGTTTCTATAGGTCCTGATTGATGAGACTGTTGTGGGAACTCCAGATTTAGGGGTAAGAGGTGGCTAAGGCAGTCGGCAATCTGTGCCTTCTACCACTTGGGCAGGGCTTCTGTGCATACTGGATTTGTGGTTCCCAAACTTGTAGTATTAAGACAGACATAGAGTAGATGGTCCCACTCTTTTTCCCCAGGCTAGGGGAATCTAAAACTAGAGGGCACAGGTTTAAAGTGGTAGAGAACCTGACGGGGAAAGTTTTTTTTTCCACACTGAGGTGATAAGCAATATGTGAACATGCTGGCAAAGGAAGCAGTAGAGGTACATACAATTACAATGTTTGAATGACAGGTACATGACTAGAAAAGGTTTAAAGTGATGTTGGCCAAACGTGAACATCTTGTTTGGCATACAAGAAGGGCTGAAAGGCTCTATGAATCTATGTTCCTCCGCATGGCTCAGATGTTCCCAGGAGAGGCTGCACTTCTCTGTTAGAGTTTGAACACAATCTTGAATCTTTGTCTCTGTCCATCTGATAATCTCCTATTGTGACAGAGCTCAGAACAACATGTCTACTTAAGGAGCCTAAACTGGCCTTTGCCCAGTTCAGTAGTTGTAGATCTGATTGGAATTGAGCCCCTAAACTTAAATTAGCAACAAACAGCAATCAACCAACAACAGGAGGGCTGGAGGAGAATACTTTCTTTCTTTTTACAATATTTTTATTCAGAAGAAAAAACAAGATTTACAGAGTGCAACACATAGATACATCTCAACATAACTTGTGTACATTCATATATTATAATAGAATTGATCAAAATGTTATAGCATAACACATAAAGGTATACCACTCTGTAATCAAAAATTTAAAGATAAGTCATACATCATAAAAGAAATTTTTAATATAAAAAAGTCAACCCCCTACCAACTACCAATAAAAAAGCTGATGGATGATAATGGATAATTAGAATAAAAACATATTCACTTAAGAGAAGATAGAAATATACATAAAAGTCTGTACACTGATAAACTTTATAAATTGGAAAAGTAATTTAGGAAAGGTCCCCAGATATCATAAAAAGATTATTTCGAATTTAGGACTGAGCAGCGGATCTTCTCTATATATAAATAAGACATAATATCACGTAGCCATTGAAGATGTGTAGGAGGGGTAGATTCCTTCCACTTAAGCAAGATTTCTCTCCTTGCTAAAAGAGAGGTAAAAACTAAAACCTATAGGTTAGGAGTGTTTAAAGTTATATCTTCATTTGCAATAATACCAAAGAAGGCAGTAAGGGGATTTGGGTCAAGTTGGATCCTAAAAAGTTGTGAGAAGGAATAGAATACTTCCCACCAAAATTTTGCAATTTTAGGGCAAAACCAAAACATATGAATTAAAGAGGCATCAGCAGAGTTGCATTTATTACAAAGTGGAGAAACGTTCAGATAAAAACTGGACAGCTTCTGTTTAGAAATGTAAGCTCTATGAACCACTTTAAATTGTAGAAGAGAATGATGGGCACAGAAAGATGATTTATTAACCCGTTTAGGAATTTTATTCCATCTTTCATCAGAAATCTGACAATTTAGGTCATCATCCCAAGCTTTTTTTATTTTATCTAAAAAGTCTTGTCTAGAATCAATCAACAAGTTATAGATACCAGTAATAGAACCTTTAACAAAAGGTTTTAAATTTAAAAGATTGTCCAGTAAATTTTTATCAGGACCTATAGGAAAAGTAGTTAATTGAGAACATAAGAAATCTCTAATTTGAAGGTATCTATAAAAATGTGTTTTTGGGAGTGCAAATTTAGTTGACAATTGGTCAAATGAAGCAAGAGATCCTGAGATAAACAGGTCCCAAAAACACTTAATACCTAGTTCATCCCAATCTTTAACGACTTTGTCAGTCATGGAAGGGATAAAAAAATAATTAAGGAGAATGGGAGATGATAATGAAAAATTCGCTAAACCAAAAAATTTTCTAAATTGAGACCAGATCCTTAAACTTTGCTTAACAATTATGTTATCTGTTGTTTTATTTGCTGAAAAAGAAGAGCATGATCCAAGAAGAGAGACAATAGAGGAATTTTTTACAGAATTAACTTCTAAGGAGACCCATGATGGGCAATCTTTATGATAAATATAATAGGACCAAAAAGTAATATTCCTTATATTGGTAGCCCAGTAGTAAAACCTAAAATTGGGTAAGGCTAATCCACCCATCTCTTTATTTCTTTGTAGGTAAACTTTACTTAAACAAGCTTGTTTATTATTCCAAATATAAGATGTTAAAATTGAATCTAAAGAATCAAAGTAGGTCTTAGGAATGAAAATAGGTAAAGCCTGAAAAAGATATAAAAATTTAGGAAGAATCTTCATTTTAATTGAATTAATTCAGCCTATTAGGGATAAAGAAAGAGGAGACCATTTCGAAAGAATCTTTTTCACATAATTCAATAAGGGGTTTAAATTTTCTTTAAATAAGAATTCTCCGCAGTCTGGTGTAACATTCTTGCTGAAAGGGTAGTGAAAATTGATTTAGTAATGACTTTCCAAACAGAACATGATTGGGACAAAGGAAATGTTGAGGAAGACCAAATAACTGGGATATGGCTCAGTAGTTGCTTCCAGGTTCCAACATGGGCTTGACCAGTGAATTGCAGTGCACTCTGTAACCTGCGGTAATATTGACACAAATGTCTTTCCCCACGTGCAGGCAGCAGGTTGTATTTGGAAGACATGCTGGATCCCTTCCAGGTCACTGTGCACATCATCACTGACCCAGGCGGTGCAGCAGCCCTGCAGAGTGCTGTTGACAGCCTAGTAACGTGGATTAACCCTGGCCTACAGCTCTTCGTTGCCTCTGAGCGTGGCTCCTCGCTGCTGCCAAGGGGCGGGACTGGCATGGACCAACCAGCGCTGGCTGTGATCGTCTTTGTCCATGAGGAGCGTGGAGAGCAAGTCTGGCGGCTGCACAAGTGCTTCCTGAGCCCTCCCTGGAAGTACCATCACACGGAGCGCATCAAGGACAGGACCCTCCCTTGCATGCCCAGCAACCAGGACTTTTTCACCCTGGCTGACCACCCCATCCTCTGGGCCACCAGGCAGGTGCACTATGAGAAAGAAGTCGTCCGCCTCTCCCTTTACTGCAGCTTCGACAACTTTGCCGACACAGTCAGGATGTACCAGCTGATCTTGAGGCGCAAAGTATCGAAGCGCAGGACGGACGCTACGTTGTTCACCGTCTATTCCAGCTCGGATGTTGAGATTCAGCTGTCGCTGAAGAGACTGCCGAAGGGACGGTGCCCCGTTTCCAGACAGTCAGCTGTGCTGGAGTTCAGAGTTGATGACATAGGCAGCCTGGTGCCCCTCCTGCCCAACCCCTGCTGCCCAATCAGTGAGAGACGCTGGCAAACTGAAGACTATGACGGAAACAAGCTCCTGTTACAGGTAAAGTTTCCCCTTTGTGCGAGGAAGCTATTGATATTTGGTTTATTATTGTCACATGTACCAATTTAGTTTTGCAAGACATCCATAGAGATTGTTTCAAATCTTTCAGGTCCCACAGGAGAGGATTATTGGCTGGAAATATTGCCAAGACACAAAGAGTGTCTTTGTGGAGGAACTCGGCAGGTCAGGCAGCAGCTAGAAAAGAAAATGGGCAGCTGATGGTTCGGGCCAAGCAATCTGAGATAGTAAAGAGCAGGATCCAGAATAGTGTAACTAAATACAGTGCAGGGGCCATGACAAAGAACACGAGGTGGCCACTTTATTAGGTACCCCTGCCCACCTCGTTAGATATTTGCATTAATCAGCCAATCATATGGCAACAACCCAATGCATATTATACAGACTTGGTCAAGAGGTTCTGTTGTTCCAACCAAGCATCAGAATGAGGAAGGAATGTGACTTTGATCATGGAATGATTGGTGCCAGATGGGATGGTTTGAGTATCTCAAATTGCTGATTTTCTGGGATTTTTCACACAAAGTCTCTAGAATTTACAGAGACCAGCGAGGAAAAACAATAACATCCAGTGAGTGGTAATTCTGTTGGCAGAGAGGGGTCAAACTGACAGGAAGGCAACAGTAACTCAAATAACCACTCACCACTGAAGTGGCCACTGAGCATAGATTGTGAAACCACTGCCTTCCCAACCGTTGTTTCAATGTCTTTTAAACTCTCATCTTTCACCTCAGATGGCTGAAGAAGTTTGGTGTGGGTCCCCAAATCCTAAGAACTTTCTACAGGGGCACAATTGAGAGCATCCTGATTGCCTGGTATGGGAACTGTACTTCCCTCAATCACAGGACTCTGCAGAGAGTGGTGTGGACAGGCAAGCCCATCTGTAGATGTGAACTTCCCACTATTCAGGACATTTACAGAGACAGGTGTGTACAAAGGAACCAAAGGGTCTTGGGGGACCAGAGTCACCCCAACCACAACTTGTTCCAGCTGCCACCATCCGGGAAATGGTACTGCAGCATAAAAGCCAGGACCAACAGGATCCGGGACAGCTTCTTCCACCAGGCCATCAGACTGATTAATTCACACTGATACAATTATATTTCTATGTTATATCGACTGTCCTGTTGTACATACTGTTTATTACAAATTGCAAATTTAGATGGAGATGTAACAGAGATTTTTACTACTCGTGAATATGAAGGATATAGGCTTTAAATTCAATTCAATTCAGCACAAGGTTTATTCGGAAGTCTTTAGGAAAACAAGATAAAAGCTGTTCTTGAGCCTGGTGGTTTGTGTTTTCAAGCTTTAGTATCTTTTTCCCAAGGAAGGGACTTTTGTTTAAGGCACTCTAGCTTTCTGATGCCAAAGTTTATAAAATGGTTACTGAAACTTCCAGTTCTGGGAGAGTGATAGTTTTACAGCATGAAAACAGGCCCTTTAGCCTGATTCATCCATATTGACCACAATGGTCATCTAAGCCAGCCCATTACCTGCATTTCGCCTGTACCCCTCAAACTTCCCTACCCACTGTTCCAATATCTTTTAAACTGTCTCATCTCTGGATCAGCGTCATAGACATGAGGGGCAGCTCCTGCTCAGAGGGGCTGTTTTCTCAATGCAGGCATTTGCCACATTACTGTCCCACTGCCACGCACAATCACTGGGCTATCAGGGTGGGCTCATTTTATGGGCAAAGGTTCAGTTTGGTGACCCGAATGCTGTCAATCCCTCAACGACATGAATTAAACAGATTTGATGGCCTCTCCATCAGTTACACTAATCCTGCTCTCATCCCATTTTAATCTCTTTCCCCCTCCCCCATTCACATCAATTCCCCCCTAGATTTTCCCCACCAGAGGCAATTTAAGCTACCAACAAGCTAAACTTTTTCAATGTGGGAGGAAACTGGAGCCCCCATAGGAAACTTGGGTGGCCACGGAAAGTACACGTAAAGGCTATACAGATAGCAACTGAGGTCAGGATTGCACTCGAGTCGCTGGCTGAGGCTGTGAGGCAGCGGCTTGTCTGTGTCTGTCTGTCTCCCTCTGTCTCAGTCTGCACAAGTACTTTTTAACTTGGTGTTAATCATTTGCCACACTTAGTCATCGGAGATTAGCTCTTCCTGCTTGGGGTTGTAATCTTGGGTATTGTCATGGCTTTTCCTTCTAAAATAACCGGGCATTAAAAAGAGTGTTTTTTTTAAACTGGCTTTGAAAGTGAGCTGAACAGGCCCGGCAGGGATCATGTGATGAAACATCTAGGGATACATTCGGCTGTAATGAGCACGACGAAGAGAGACCATTCAAGTTTGGCTTGAAACCAGGAGTGTTATTTCCCAAATAAAAACCATCCCAGCTGGAAATGAATCATCTGTGAGTCTGTTAAAAGTACAACAAAGTTTAGTCCACCAAATCCCTTCCTCCCTGCACCCCCACTTCCTACCTGCAGAACTTCAGTTTCTCAGCCCCATATTCTCACAAATGTAGCCACTTTATGGTATTCTGACTTGGACACAGTATGTTGATTTTTGTTTTCTGGGTTGCATAGAAGCACAAAAGGTTAAACTGATTTTTTTTCTACAGCTCTGCAAACACCCATCTGCCTCCCACCCCCATCATGTCAGTGACTTGCCCTTCATCTGCCTCCTGAGTCAATTCTGCTGCCCTCTCCTCAACCTGGTCTCTCACACTCATTGCCACACTGCTCCCTGTGTAATGGTCCATGGGTTAATGACAGCTTTTCTGCACGTTACCTACCTTAACATTTCATGTCGGTGCTCTGCCTTGGGGATTTGTGGAGTTAGCTGAGGGAGCCCAAGTTCTGGAATGTTCCACTGGTAACTTCAATGGAGGAAAGTGGCTGCAGGAAACATCAATATTAGTTTTTTAAAAACAATTAGAAAAGTCTAAATTAACTATTTTTTACTTTTAAGTCTTTGAAAATCTGTTTCATCATTTCAGCAATTTTAGCTAATTTGGAGCAATACCTTTTCACATTTTTGGGGCAATTCTTTTTTTTTAAATCCCTTCCTCACACTCCACATGGAACTATTTCAGGGAGTCATGCACAAGGCCTTGTTGCAAGAGATCAGCTCTCAGCTGTAACATACTGCTATCCAAAATGCTTCGGCTTTACGTCAAGCTCCACTCAGTAGTCAGCAACCTGTTTGGCAGCTCATCACAGACCTGCTCTCCTGTGTACAATACGTTTCTTCAAGGTGGTCCTTCAATCTTCTGAGCATTAAGATGTTTATGTAAATCCTCCAGAGAAGTGTTACTGCAGATTCCAGCGCCTGAAGTTTCTGGTCCCCCCACTTCACCGCAGAACGCAAACTGGGATGTGATAGGTGGAAGAGGTAAAATACTAAAGGTTGAATCTTGGGTCCTCATTCCAAAATCATCCACTTTTCTCTTAAAAAGTTCCTCAAATAAGGGTCATGGCATAAGACTGCTACCCTTCAGGTAGGATGTGCGTATTTACTGCCTTCCTTGATGGTCACTCAGTGGTTAGGGTATTTTGATCCGTTGTTAATGCCACAGAGTAACTCAATGGTTCGAGATGGTGAGTAACACCTGCTACTATTTTCTCTCTCTGTCTCTGTACAGGTGCAGGATTTATCTGGAAACTTGTGGAGAGGGCAGGGAGTTCCTCCGCTCGCCAGGGTAAAGAGTGACCGCTTTGCTCCTTCCTGCACACTCCTCTCTCAGTGTGTGGGCTGTACACCTGAGAGACGCTCACAGCGTCAGCCGATCAACTGCAGGCCCCGTCTGGCAAGGGGGCTCGGCCGCTTCCAGGGGAAGTCCCAAGAAGATCTCTGGGGTGGTGACCACGGAGACAACAGACAGACCCGTAGCACCTCTGGGTATCCCCGGGCAGCCCGGCGCAGCAAGTCCCTGTTCTGCCTGCCGACCTTCACTGGGTCCGTTTCCCCTTCATCTTTCTTGCCGCTGAGCGAGCGCCATCAGCCAACGGGCGTTGGCTCCGCAGTCACTGCCCTGGACGCGAACAGTGCAGCGGAGATGGGGGTGGACACATGTCTGGCCACGATGGACAGTCGCAGCCATGGCTTAAAGGCCGCACATCCTCCCCTGCGGAAAACCAGCAGGAACCCAGAATCAGATGCCTTCAGTTGCTTCTCTTTGGCCAGCAAACCCCTTCCTCCCTTCTGCAGAAGGCCCTCTAATTCCTCCCCTCACTTGCAAGATTTTCCCCCCTCCGTTCTAAGCCCTCGCACTCCATCTCTCCGGGCCCCTATCGTGACTTCTTGGCTCTGCCACAAGGTGAAGCAACCCTCGTCTCCGGTAGCAAACAGTGCAGCTGAGAACAAAGGGTGTCTTCAAAACCAACTGTCAGCCCTTTCCCTCGATGCAGAGCAAGAGTTTTACATCTGAGCCACCTTGTGGACCCAGGACACTATCCTGATATCAGCATGGTGAATGAGCAGCAGGCATCAGGTTACCCTGCTCCAGTGCGATTGATTTGCAAATCAAAGCTGAGACAGTCATTGAGCTAGTCGCTGATTGCGCATCGATCCTTGTACATAGCATTTTTATAGCAATCTCCTGGTTTAGTTGCATTAGCATATCCAATCGGTCTACAGTTGCGTATCACAAGTACATCCGCCACTATCGTTTCTACCCATTGACTTAATCCTGTTCTAATCTACATCTCTTAGCTACCTCTCATTAACCCACCATTGTCTTCTACATTCTTAAGATTTCATTCTCCTACTAAATTGGGTACGTGCATAGCAAATAGCAAGTTAAAAGCTGACTACATAGTTTTGGTTACACAGCAAACAATGCAACTTTTATACTCCAATAATATCCCTTGTTTACCAACAATGTTACGTGGGGCGCAGCCTCCGGTATCCTGTACCATTTTTCTAAAAAGGTGTTCTACCTAACTTGTAAAGCTGCCCCTTGCTTTCCAATGATCACAGCCTCCCCTTCCAGGTGCTGTTGGGTACATGCCTCCAGGTGCCATCTCTCCTCTAACTCCCTGTTCTGAGTCTCGTCAAAAATCACTGTACAATGTAGATCAGATCTGGGCATTACAGCCCTGGGTAATATAGCCTGCACGCCCTTTTTCCATTTTTCCCAGGTTTCCTGAATCTGATCTGCGATGTCTCCTATCCAAAAGACATTAGCCTTCTTGTCTTCTCGCACTATCAATTGAGCCCCTGCTCTTTCCACACTCAGCCCATTTCTGGTGCATTCTAATTTTAATTCCAGTTTCAATAAGGCATCTCTGCTTAACAAATTAATTGGAGTTCCTTTAAATACTAGCACCGGCAAAACAATTCCTTTATTTCCCATTCTCAACCGCACTGGAGTCGTGCACTGTGTCAACTGTGTTTTCCCCGAGAACCCTACCGTCTTAATAAACTCTCCTGACATGGGAAGGTGAAGGGCATACTGTGGCTGTACACAAGTGTATGTGGCTCCAGTATCTATCATCATTGGTGTCAGTTGCCCTTCTAACATAACCTGAACAATGGGTTCCTCGTCTGCCTCTCTTGTTATCATTGGGTAATGCCCCTTCCCACTCAAGTTCTCGGGGCACCCCTAATACCTTGCAGAGGGGTTCACAGGTCCACTTGGGCCTGTGGGGGCTGGTCCTTGGCAAAACTTTAGTTCCCTTCTTATCAGTTCCTGCTGGTGTGTGACAGGCCATGGTGTAAACGGACAATCTCTTCTCATGTGACCTGGCTGATTACATCCCCAGCACAGTCTCTCTACCTCTCTTTCCCCCTGTTTCCTCACTGGTCCCCTCTGCCCATAGCTCCTCTGTCCCCTTCCTTGGGACTTCCAGTCCTGTCTGGGCTGTTTGAATTTAGTCTGTTTATTTCTATGGTATAACCGATACTCCTCATACTCCTTTTCCTCTCTCAAGTATTTCCTCCGTTCAATCTCTTCTTTCATTTCTCTCTTTGCCCGTTCCACCTTTATCCTTTCTGCCTGTATCTCCTTCCATATCACCGCTTTGTCCTTCTCGTATTGTCTTTTTTCCTCCTCATTATCCCAAACTTGTACTTCTCCCTGCATGTTTACTGTTTCCGTCAGCAGGGGGCACTGCTTAGGGGTTCCTTCCTCATTATAGGGAGGGGGCTTTTCTGTTTCTTTCACATCCGGGTACGGAGCTGAAGCCAGTTTCTCACTGTACCCTCCTCTCTCTCTAACAGGCTGTTTCTCCAGCACCTTAGTGTCTTCCTCACTTGTAATCAATATTCTACCTGTCCTCCTCAGCCTTTCCCCCTCCGTTCTGAAGAGTTTTAGCACTTCTCGTTTTTCTCCATTTCTCGTTCTCTTTCTTGCCCTCTTTTCTTAGATTTATCTTTTGGTTTGTAATTTTTAATTAGTGCCTCCATTTCATCGCACAAGCTTCCATCAAACATTCCTTCTCTTGGCTATTTTGTGACCAGGTTTTGGGTTCTCTTTTCCCATTTTTCTGAAGTTTTTGTGATCTCATATCTATTTACTGGGATTTTTTTGCTCAGAATCTCTACTGCCATTCCTTTACCTGTCATGTTTTTCTCTCTTTTTAAGGTATTTCATAGATGCACAGTTCATTTACTGGATAATATTATTTACTCTAATTCTATGCCTAGTCTATCATCTATCTACCAGCGCTTTAAACTATATATTGGACTGTCCTTGTTTCCGATTCTGTTCTGCCCGAATAGACATCTATTCAGGGTGGTATCCACAGAACTTTCTCTTTGCACCTCGTCTATTCAGACCCTTATCACTTACGGCAGTATCCACGAGGATTTTCTCAGATTGGGTGCAGGTTATTCTCGAGATGGAGGGCAAGAATCCAGATGTTGTGGTCCATGTAGGGACCAATGACGTGGGTAGGATGAGTGAGGGGGTCCTGCGTAGTGAGTTCAGGGAGTTAGGTGCAAAGCTGAAGAGCAGGACCTCCAGGGTAACAATCTCAGGATTGCTACCTGTGCCACGTGCGAGTGAGGCAAGGAACAGAAGGATTATACAGATTAATACGTGGCTGAGAGGATGGTGCAGGAGGGAGGGCTTCTGGTTTGTAGATAATTGGGCTTTGTTCCAGGGAAGGTGGGATCTGTTCCGAAGGGACGGTTTACACCTGAACTGGAGTGGTACTTCTAGTGCTTCTTTGTGGGGGGGGGTTAACTAAATTTGCAGGCGGCGGGGATCCAGAGTGTGAGGGAGGATAGCGAGATGAAGAATAAAGGACAGGTGGGGACTACACAGTTCCGGAATATTAAGTGTGTAGTAGAGAAAGGTGAGGCGGAACAAGTGATAAGGAAGACACATGTACAGAGGGATGGTCTGACGGAACATGGAGTTAAATGTGTTGAAAGAATAAGTAAATTTAGAAAGGACAACAAAACTCTAGGGGCGTATAGCCCGATGGGAGTTCGGGGAGCTGGGTTAAGCACAACAGGCAGCGATTCAAACAGAGAGAGGAGAAATGGGCTAAAAATTCTATATCTGAATGCATGAAGTGTCAGAAATAAGGCGGATGAGCTTGAAGCCCAGGTGCAAATGGGTAACTATGAATTTGTTGGGATAACGGAGACATGGCTGCAGGGAGATCAGACCTGGGAAATGAATGTACAAGGGTATACAAGCTATCACAGGGACAGAAATGTGGGCAGAGGGGGTGAGGTGGCCCTGTTGGTGAGGAATGAGATTCAGTCCTTTGCAAGAGGGAAAAAGGGTCAGGAGAAGTAGAGTCTGTGTGGATAGAACTGAGGAACAGTAAGGGCAAAAGGACTCAAATGGGTGTTGTCTACAGGCCACCAAACAGTAGCATGGATATTGGGTGCAAGTTGAATAGGGAGTTAACATTGGCATGTGACAGAGGTAATGTCGCAGTAGTTATGGGGGATTTCAACATGCAGGTGAACTGGAAGAATCAGGTTGTTGCTGGACCACAGGATAGGGAGTTTGTAGAGTGCCTACGGGATGCATTCTTGGAACAGCTTGTACGAGAGCCGACCAGGGACAAGACTATTCTGGATTTAGTGTTGTGTAATGAACAGGATTTGATAAGCGATCTCGCAGTAAAGGAGCCATTAAGAGGTAGTGATCATAATATGATCAGCTTTTATCTGCAATTTGAGAAGGACAAGGGCAGCTCGGAGGTGTCAGTGCTGCAGATGAACAGCGGAAACTATGGAGTCATGAGGGAGGAGCTGGCCAAAGTTGACTGGACAGATAGCCTAGCACGGGGGTCGGCAACCCGCGGCTCCGGAGCCACATGTGGCTCTTTTACGTCTGTGCTGCGGCTCCCTGTTGCTTTGGGAAATAATTGGTTGTGGCGACCCTTTTCCTGGCACATCCGAACCGACTCACAATTAGATAGCCTACGGGGGTTTGCGAGCACAGAGCTTTGGAGCCTCTGCGCCATGGGGGGGGGGGGGGGCAGGTTGAGGGAGGCTTAAAAGTGAGGCTGAAGATTTCGAATAAAGTTTTTTCCTTCGACTGCAGTTACCGACTCCGTGTCATAATTTTAGCGCTGCGTGTAGCACACCGCTACATGGTCAGTATTTAATTAAAATGTATTTTATGTTAGTTTGTTAGTTTTTGAAATGTAAATCTAAATTTGAAGATTATGGTGATCTTGTACAATCTAAATAAGACGTCGTGGCGACCCATTTCCTGACACATCCGAACCGGCTCACAATTAGCCAGCGTTCAGGCTAAGGGAGATAGCCTACGGGGGTTTGTGAGTACGTGTCTTTTGCAGCATCCGCGCCCATGGGGGGCGGGTTGAGGGAGGCTTAAAAGCAAGGCTGTTTAGTTCGAATAAAGCTATCTTTGACTGCAGTTTACTGACTGCGTGTAGCACACCGCTACAACGTGTTTTTATCGCTGGCTGTCCAGAGGGGAGGTGCTGAAACGCTTTGTCGCGTGTCTGGAAGAAGTGAAAACTTTCCTGGGCAGCAAAGGGCTTACCTTTCCTGAGCTGGAACAGCCAGAGTGGCTGGAAAAGCTACACTTCATGGTAGACATGACAGCGCACCTGAACACGCTGAACACAGCTCTTCAACGGGGTAAGGACGTACAGCCCTGCACATGTTGGAGGATGTTTTGGCATTCGAGCGCAAGTTGACGTTGCTTGCCAGAGATTTACAGAAAGGCACATTGTCTCACTTCCCCAATTTGAGAGAGTTCAAACAAGGTCACGACATGATAAATTCGGAGTATTTACATTCTGCAATCATCGCAATGCAAACATCGTTTGGGAAACGCTTCTGTGAGTTCAGAGAGGAAAAAAACACATTATCCTTCCCGGTCACTCCCCTAAGCATCGATCCATCCCTACTGAATACGACTGCATTGTCAGGTGTGAGTCAACCTGACCAAGGATGATAAATATTTTAATTGCCTATTATTTTACGTATATTCATATGTTTTCATTGTTCAGTGAAATAGTCCTTTTATTTTTCAGGTTGACAGCTGGCTGACGTTAGTTTTGGTTTGCTGCTGGTGGCAAATTTAAGTTTGGCGTTTTTCATAAATAAAAGAAGGACTCAAATAGCTGTTGAGTATTTTACTTAAAAGTAACCTTCAACCCAACGTCTTTTTTTCGGAGTTCAAAATGTTTTTGTTGCATGCAGAAATGTAATTTCGTTTTCTCTGCAGGAGTTCATCAATTTCATAAATGCAACACATTATAGTTTGTTTATACATAGCATAAAGGCAAAACAAAACGTTGTATGCAGTGTTATTTCATTTTAAATGTCAAATGGGTTTTGCGGCTCCCAGTGTTTTCTTTTCTGTGGGAAACGGGTCCAAATGGCTCTTTCAGTGGTAAAGGTTGCTGACCCCTGGCCTAGCAGAAAAGAACAGCAATGGCAGGTATTCTTGGGAATAATGCACAAGGTGCAAAATCAGTTCATCCCCCAGAGAAGGAAGGATTCAAAGAGGGGAAAGGGGCCACAGTGGTTGACAAAGGAAGTCAGAGATTGCACAGCATTTTTAAAAAAAAGGAACATTTTTAAAAAAAAGGAACTTTTTTTAAAACAATGCAACTTTTATACTCCAATATATCCCCCCCTTTGAGACCCATAGGGTCTCACACAGAGAAAGACTAAGAGTGCGCGCAAAAGCCCCAATAAACTCAAGCACTCATTCCCAAATCTCGGGTTAAACTATAATTTTCTGCGCCAAGACCTCAAAGTATTCTCTCCCTGTACCCTGGGCCGCTGAGCCAAAAACCTGTCCCTCTGTACCTGAGACAGGGAAAAAGACTCAAAGGGGGGATATATTGGAGTATAAAAGTTGCATTGTTTGCTGTGTAACCAAAACTATGTAGTCAGCTTTAATGTAGATTATGTAGTCTGAGTTTGCTACTTGCTATGCATGTATCCAATTTAGTAGGAGAATGAAATCTTAAGAATGTAGAAGACAATGGTGTGTTAATGAGAGGTAGCTAAGAGATGTAGATTAGAACATGATTAACTCAATAGGTAGAAACAATAGTGGCGGATGTACTTGTGATACGCAACTGTAGACTGATTGGATATGCTAATGCAACTAAACCAGGAGATTGCTATAAAAAATGCTATGTACAAGGATCGGTGCGCAATCAGCGACTAGCTCAATGACTGTCTCAGCTTTGATTTGCAAATTAAAGTTTAAACTCTTCTTGAAGAATCTTCTGCGTCTCCTGGTCGTTTGTGGGGCACGAGAAACCACAACAGCAGCACAGTCAGGTTGGCATGTTACTGCAGAGGAGGTTCGCCAGGTTGATTCTTGAGAGATTGGGTCGTCTGGGACTGTACTCGCTGGAATTCGGAAGAATGAAAGGAGATCTTATAGAACCATATAAAATTACGAAAGGAGTAGATAAGATAGCAGCAGGAAAGTTGTTTCCGTTGGTTGGTGAGACTAGAACTAGGAGACGTAGCCTCAAGATTCGGGGGAGTAGATTTAGGACGGAGATGAGGAGGAACTGCTTTTCCCAGAGGGTGGTGAATCTGTGGAATTCTCTGCCCAATGAAGCAGTGGAGGCTGCCTCAGTAAATATATTTAAGACAAGGTTGGATAGGTGTTTGCATAGTTAGAGGGATCAAGCGTTATGGGGAAAAGGCAGGTAGGTGGAGATGAGTCCATGGTCAGATTAGCCATGATCTTATTAAAGGGCAGAGCAGGCTCGACGGGCCAGATGGCCTACTCCTGCTCCTATTTCTTGTGTTCTTAACAACAGTATTCCGAACCAAATTGAGTCCTTAGATCCAAATCCCCAGAGAAGGCGCAAAGCCTCGGTATTCAGTTCATCATAACAGTGGAGCAAATCCAGTAAAAGTTCGCAGACATGAAGCACAGCAGCTGATGGCAGTCTCACAGCCCAAGAGTCACGGGTCACGGAGAGAGAAGCCTACAGACAAGCCAGCGTTTAAATTGTCTGAACCTCACACTAGGACTCGGTCTGACCTGGTAGGACACTACCGTCTAACTTGACTAGATCATTTGAGGAGAACTGTAGCATCCCCATGGGATTGAAAGTCCTTAAAAGCCTGTGGCCTTCCTCTGCAACCCATGACAGACATAATTAATCTTCATCAATGCTGAGCAAATCCCAGTACAGACTGGACTCAGAAAATAAAGGAAATGCTATAAAATTACAAATTGTGCAAAAAGGAAGGTATAATGAGTTGGTGTTCATGACTCCCCCTTCCTCAAGTCCATACTGAGTTTGCTGATGTTGACTCTGAGGTTGCTGTTGCAACACAACTCAACCAGCCAATTTATCTCACTCCTTTATGCCTCCTCATCACAATTGCAATACTTTATGACTCCAAGCTTCCCTCTGGGGTCAAATCTTTCAACCTTTGACTCCAGTCTGGAATGAAAATCACTCCAGTATGTACACACTCGGGGACCAATGTCCAATGGTCTTTGTTTCCTTTGGCAAAGAGCATAAAAGAACAGACCTTGGTCTAAGAGTTTTTTTCCCATAAAGCTACTCACACCATTCACTAACAATCATAATGCATGGAGAGACCTGTTGGTCAGTGTAGATCACCTCCCTTCTCATTCATTGAGGAAAGGCTCAGAGGTACAGCATGCAGCACGTGAGGAAGGTGACTGGCCCATTGTGTCTGGATTAGCCAGGCTTTCCTACTATACACTTCATCTACATTGACCATTCTTTCACATTTGCCAAATCAACACTAAACCTCTATCTTCCCAGGATCTCATACCAGTTAGTTTAAATATGGCAACTCCAGAAAAAGTAACTCTTCATTTGCTTTTTCAAAATCCCTCATCACAACACCTTTTATGTAAACCTCACTTTACTCTGAGCCGTGAGGAGAACAACCCAATTTTCCCCACAGATCACTCCGTCTCAGCTGGATTTTTTTTTTTTGCATTGATATGTTGCACATTGTGGAATTGAAACAGCACAAGTTTCCCCTTTTGAGTGCAGAATGTCTTTCAGAGCATGCATGTTTGATTTCAAAATGAAGCTGTGTGTCATTGCAAAGCGACTTGTCTGTGGTGCCAATTGACAGAAAGTGAAGTGGTGATCTAAGGTGTGAAGGGAGGAAGTTTAAAGGGGGTAAATCATTCCCACAGAAGGGTTGGAATGAGCTGCCAGAGGTGGTGGTGGAGGCTGGAACAGTAAAAACGTTTAAGAAACACCTGTACAGGTATTTCATTGGACAAGCATTATGGAATTAGATTAGATTAGATTGTGAGGACACTCGGTCCTCGTTTATTGTCATTTAGTAATGCATGCATTAAGAAATGATACAATGGTCCTCCAGTATGATATCACAGAAACACAAGACAAACCAAGACTAACTGACAAAAACCACATAATTATAACATTTAGTTACAACACTGCAGACAATACCATAATTGATAAAAGACTAACTGAGAGAAACCACATAATTTAACATATAATTCCAACAGAGCAAAGCAATACAGTAATCTGATAAAGAGCAGACCATAGCACGCTAAAAAGAGTCTCAAAGTCCCGACAGCCCATCATCTCACGCAGACGGTAGAAGGAAGAAAAACTCTTCCTGCCATGAACCTCCAGCGCCGCAACCTTGCCGATACAGCCCCCTGGAAGCACCCGACCACAGCCAACTCTGAGACCGTCCAAAAACTTCGAGCCTCCGACCAGCCCTCTGACACCAAGCACCATCTCTGCCGAGCGCTTCGACCCCAGCACTGGCTGCCAAGCAACAGGCAAAGCCGAGGATTCGGGGCCTTCCTCCCGGAGATTTCTCATCGCACAGTAGCAGCGGCAGCGAAACAGGCATTTCAAAAGTTCCACCAGATGTTCCTCCGTGCTTCACACGTCCGTCTCCATCAAATCAGGATTGTACACGGCATCCTATTTGACAGATGACAGATATTCATTCCAAAGTGGCCGCTGCGCGCTGTGTCGCGCCGCCATCTTCTCATTGATGCAAGCAAGTGGAATTAATAAAGATAGGAATGAGGGTCGGCATAGATGTGATGGACTGAAGCAGTTGGAGGTGGACTCCAGATTACTCGGGAGGCTGAGGGGTTGATAGACAGGACATGCAGAGAGGTCGTTACACCCAGGGTGCAGGACACAGGTAAACGGATGACCCACCGGAGGGGGAAAGGGGATAGGCAGCCAGTGCAGAGTACCTCTGTGGCCATTCCCCTCAACAACAGGTATACTGATCTGGATACGGTTGTAGAAGGAAGCCACAGCAGTCAAGTCTGCCTCTGACTGGCGGGGAGGGGGGCAGGAGAGAAGAAGCAAGCTGTAGCCATAGGGGATTTGTCGGTTAGGGGAACAGAAAGGAGGTTCTGTGGATGAGAATGAGATTCCCACATGGCTTGTTGCCTCCCAGGTGCCAGGGTCACGGACATCTCGGATTGAGTCTACAGCATCCTTAAGTTGGAGGGTGAGCAGCCAGAGTTCGATGTAGGTGCCAATGACATAGTTTGAAAATAAATCAGGGTCTGCAAAATGAGTTCAGAGAGTTAGGTGCTAAATTAAAGGGCCGGATCTTGAGGGTTGTGATCTCAGGATTGCTACCCATGCTACGTGCTAGTGAGACCAGAAATAAGGAGGTCATACAGTTTAGCACGTGGCTAAGGATTTGGTGCAGGAGGGATGGCTTCAGAGTGTTGGATCTTTGGATTCTGTTCCAGGGAAGGTGAGACTTGTACAGAAGAGCAGTTTGCATCTGAACTGCAGGGGGACTAATATCCTAACAGGAAGGTTTGCTGGTGCTGCATTGGTGAGGTTTAAACTAGACTTGCAGGGGGCTGGGAACAAGAGTGCCAGAACAGATAGTGGAGAGGTTGTGAAGAAAGATGTTGTTAAACCTACATGCAAAGTCAGGTAACAAAAGGTCGTTCTGAGCTGCGTATATTTCACTCTAAATGGTATTGTAGGAAAGGCAGGTGATCTTTGGGCACGGATCAGCGTGTGGAAATATGACGTTGTAGCCATTAGTGAAACTTGGTTGCAGGAGGAGTAGCCCTGGCAGCTCAACATTGACATAATAGAGCAGGAGGGATTACAGGGGGAGGGACAGCATTACTAGTTGGAGAAAATGTCTCAAGGACAGAGTGGAAAGCTTATCTAGTGAAGCTTTATGGGTAGAACTGAGGAATAAGAAAGGTATGACCATGTTAATGGGATTATATTATGGATCACCCAAAAGTTTGGGGGCATGGGAGGAATTTCACCTTCCCTGGAACAGAATCCAAAGATCCAACACTCTGAAGCCATCCCTCCTGCACCAAATCCTTAGCCACGTGCTAAACTGTATGACCTCCTTATTTCTGGTCTCACTAGCACGTAGCATGGGTAGCAATCCTGAGATCACAACCCTCAAGATCCGGCCCTTTAATTTAGCACCTAACTCTCTGAACTCATTTTGCAGACCCTGATTTATTTTCAAACTATGTCATTGGCACCTACATCGAACTCTGGCTGCTCACCCTCCAACTTAAGGATGCTGTAGACTCAATCCGAGATGTCCGTGACCCTGGCACCTGGGAGGCAACAAGCCATGTGGGAATCTCATTCTCATCCACAGAACCTCCTTTCTGTTCCCCTAACCGACAAATCCCCTATGGCTACAGCTTGCTTCTTCTCTCCTGCCCCCCTCCCCGCCAGTCAGAGGCAGACTTGACTGCTGTGGCTTCCTTCTACAACCGTATCCAGATCAGTATACCTGCAATAGATCACAGACTATTGCAAGAAACATAAGGTTGTGACAGTAGGTGATTTTAACTTTCCATATATTGACTGGTATGGCCATGCTGTAAAAGGGGTGGACAGGAAAGAATTTGTCAAATGTGTTCAGGAAAGCACCAGCTAGAGGGGCTGTGATACTAGATCTCCTGTTAGGGAATGAGATAGGGCAGGTGACAGAAATTTGTGCAGTGAAGCTCTTTGCTTGTAGTGGTCATAATGTCATTAGTTTCTGGGTCTTAGTGTAAAAGAGACACCATCTCCAAAGGGATCCTACCACCAAACACATCTTTACCTCCTCTCCACTTTCCGCTTTCTGTAACTATCAATCTTTCCGTGATTCCTTTGTTCATTCGTCCCTCTCCACTGATCTCCCCCCGGCACTTATGCCTGCAAGCAGCCAAATTGTTACTGCCTACCCATTCACTTCCTCCCTCACCTCCATTCAAGGCCCCAAACAGTGAGGCAACACTTCTCTTGTGAATCTGTTGGAAGTATTTTATTGCACCTGGCGCTCCCGATGCAGCCTCCTCTACAATGGTGAGATCTGTTGTAAATTGGGGGATTGCTTTATCAAGCACCTTCACTCCATCCGTCAACAGTGGAGCTACCCAGTGACCCAAAATTTTATTTCCTATTCCAACATGTTGGTCCATGGCCACCTCTTGTGCCATGATGAGGCCACTCTCAGGATGGAGGAGCAACACCATATATTCTGTCTGGGTAGCCTCCAACTTGATGGCATGAATATTGATTTCTCCTTCCAGTAAAAAAAATCCCTCCCCTCTTCTTCTATTCCCCAGTCTGGTTCCTTACCTCTTTCCACCTGCCTATCACCTCCCCCTGGTGCCCCTCATCCTTTCCTTTCTCCTATAATTCACTATCTCTCAGATTCCTTCATCCACCATTTTCCATTCCCACCCACTTGGCTTCACATATCACCTTCTATCTATCTGCCTTCCCCTCCCACCAACTTTTTAATTCTAGTGTCTTCCCTCTTCCTGTCCAATCCTGAAGCAGGGTCTCAGATCGAAACAAACTATTTGTCCTGTTGAGTTCCTCTAGCATTTTGTGTGTGTTTCTATGGAAAAGGATAGGTCTGGTCCTCAGGCTGAGATTCTAAATTGGAGAAAGGACAATTGTGATGGTATCAGGAAGGATCTAGCAAAGTGGGAGGACTTCAAAAGTGAAAGTTTGAGAGTACAGAGTTTGTATGTTCCTGTCAGAATAAAAGGCAAGGATAACAGGTTCAGGGAACTTTGTTTTTCAAGAGATATTAAGGCCCTGGTTTAGAAAAAGGAGGTGCATAACAGGTATATGTAGGCTGGAAAAGAAATGAGGTACTTAAGGAGTATAAGAACTGCAAGAGAACACTCAAGAAAGAAGTCAGGTGGGCTAAAAGAAGACATGAGGATGGTCGAGCAGACAAGGTGAAGGTGAATCCCAAGGGTATGTACAGATATATTAAGAGCAAAAGGATAGCAAGGGTCAAAATTAGTCCTCTGGAAGATCAGTGTGGCCATAATTTATGTGTAGAGCCAAAAGAGATGGGGAGATCTTAAATGGATTTTTTTGCAACAACATTTACTCAGATAGACATAGAATCTTCAGATGTGAGGCAAAGCAGTGGTGAGGTAATGGACCCTATACAGATTACAGAGGAGGAGGTGTTTGCTGCCTTGAGGGAAATTAGAGTGGATAAATTCCCCAGGGCCTGACAATGGACCCTGAACCCTGGCCTTTGGTCCCTGAGAAAACTGGTGCAGAAATTCCAGGAGCCACAGCAGAGATATTTAAAACATACTTAGCCACAGGTGAGGTGCTGGAGGATTAGAGGATAGTTGTATAAGAAAGGCTTATTAAGAATAAGCCAGGAAATTATAGGCCAGTAAGCCTGATATCTGCAGTGGGAAAGTTATTGAAAGGGATTCTAAGGGATTGGATATAAGTATTTGTATAGACAGGGACTGATTAGAGATGGTCAACTTGACTTTGTGCATTATAGGTCATGTTTAACTAATCTTACTGAATTTATTGAGGAGATAACCAAGAAAGTTGATGAAGACAAGGCAGTGGTTGCTACCTACATGGACTTTAGCAAGACCTTTGACAAGGTTCCACATGGGAGGTTGGTCAAGAAGGTTCAGTCAAGGTGAGATAGTAAATTGGATCAGACATTGGGTGGCAGGGAAGCCAGAGAATGGTAGTAAATGGTTGCCTCTCTGACTGGGAGCCTATTACTACTGTTGAGCCGCTGGGATCGGTGCTGGGTCCATTGTTGTTTGTTAACTGAATCAACAATCTGGATAATAATGTGGTAAACTGAGTCAGCAGGTTTGCAGATGACACCGAGATTGGAGTGTGGTGGTCAGCAAGGAAAACCATCAAAGCTTGGCAGCGGAATCTGGACCAGCTGGGAAAATGGCAGATGGAATTTAATGCAGGCAAGCGCAAGGTATTGCACGTTACTCGGACCAGACGGAGTAGGCCTTGCATGGTGAGCGGTAAGGCCCTGAGAAGGGATCTGGGAATACAGATCCATAATTCATTGAAAGTGGCATCATGGGTAGATAGGATCATAAAGAAAGCTTTTGGCACAGTGGCCTTCATAAATCGCTGTATTGAGTACAGGAGTTGGGATGTTATGCTGAAATTGTCTAAGAATTTGGAGTATTGTGTCCAATTTTGGTCACCTACCTACAGGAAATATATAAATAAGATTGCAAGAGTGCAGAGAAAATTTGTTGCCAAGACTTGAGGACCTGAGTTATAAAGAAAGATTAAATGATTTGTATTTTATTCCTGAGAACATAGAAGATCAAGGGGAGATTTGATATACAAAACTATGAGGGGTATAGATGCAAATATGCCTTTTGCACTGAAGTTGGATGAGACTATCTAGAGGTCATGGGTTAAGTGTGAAAAGTTTAAGGGGAGCGTGAGTGGGAGCTTCTTCAGAGGACGGTGAGTGTGTAAGAGTTGGGTGTGGGACCAATTTCAACATTTAAAAGAAATTTGGATAGGTACATGGATGGGAGGGCTACAGAGGGCTCTGGGACTAGGCAGATCAGTGGTTCAGCACAGGGGAGATGGACTGAAGGGCCTGTTTCTGTGCTGTAGTTTTCTGTGACTTTATAAAAATCTCAGTGTCATACTGACTCTGCTTTGAAACGCTGCTTAAAACCTACCTTTGAACCAAACATTTGACCGCCTGACCTAATGCCACCTCATGATTTATGTGATGAAGAGCCTCAGGGATATTCTTGATGTTTAGGTGCCATATAAACTAAAGATGCTGCTGATGAACAAAGGGCTGTAGTGTTTCTCATAGAATTGAGAGCGAGATGGAGAACTCTCTATTGGCCAGGGGTGGGAGTTGAGGAGAATGGTAGGTGGTGGCCACCAGAATGAAAGCTGCAGCTCCAGCACTGGATCAGTCAACCTGGAAGAACCCCCATGACCTTCTACACCAATGCTTGGAAGATCGGCAACATACCGCTTACTGGCGATTGTGAACGCAGGGAAGAGGATCCACTGGCCTCTTGGAGACGGATGGATGGACAATGTTGAAAGAAAGCATTGACTGTGGAAATCTTATGAAATAGTTCGGTGTTGCTGGCCACTTTTCATACTCTGTGCAATACAGAGATCACTTCTCCTGCCTCGAGAGCAAGTTAAGGTATGCTCCAAAGGCCCAAACATAATAACATGTATTGGATACTGTGAGCATGGCAGTACCAAGCACATACTCCTCTGTCTCCCAGAAGGAAATGAGCTTGATTGCAAATTAACTGCTTAATTTATGTGCAGCAAAGAAATGAAGAGCATGCGGTATTGTAGAGGATTATCTCTGCTCACTGTGATACTTGTATCATAAAGAATAAGTACAAAGTACACCCAGTGTCCACTCACTTTAGGCCACTGCTACAGCACATTCTGGACTTGGGGTGGATAGCAAAATATTAACTTCAGCCACACATTAAATTGACCAGCAGATTAAATTTAAAATGCAGCTCTGGACAATAGGTCCCTAGAGCTGTTCATTGAAAAGCCACACAATGCCGGTAAACATTCGTAATGGTCGTCTGGAGTGTAGGCCCAAAGAAGGAGTTGTAAAAGTTATATGTAATTCAAAGGAAGCATTGTAGATGCATTGTAATATAGAATCTTTAGCATATAAAATGTCATGGAATATTGGGTCGAGCAGGCCTCTTCCTTCAAAGTGGTCTCAATGTGATGCCTGCTCTGCTCCATTTTGTCAAATAAGAGACTACTTCATATCTATCAGCTGCATCTCTCTGTTCACACGACAACAACCGCGGTAATCCAAAAGCTAATCTGAAGAAAGCACTAGCTTTACAAATGCAAGACAGATACGTCGTACCTTACCTATGGACACCCAACCTCCCTGCAGTGAGAGACCAAGGTAATCCTGATGCTTTTAACCTTTATCACTCAAACCTGTCACTGCCAGCTCATCTACAGTGGTAAAGATTGGTGCAGTTGGCAGATGTTGCCATCTTACAGCATTGGCAGCCCAGGTACAATCCTGTCATCCAGCAGTGTTGTGTTGGGTTTGTACGTTATTCCTGTGACCCTGTGGGATTCTCCCTGCATCCTAAAGATTTTCAGGTTGGTAGTTTAATTGGCTGCTGTAACATGTCCCTACTTTGTAGCTAAATGCTAGGGTTGATGGGACTGTGAGGAGAATAAAGTGAAATAAGCTTATCATCAGTGAAAATGAATGCTTGATGGTTGGCCTAGAGTTAGTGGACTGAATCTGTTAATTATTACCTTTCATGGCTGCCAATCAAACATAAAACCTCCCTTGTTCCTTGGTTTTGATATTAATTGCTTGGCTTGCTCGCTGCTGAAGATGGCAAACATCTTTCCCCTTCCCCTAAACTGCCCACCTACCAGTCTCAACAAGCCCTTGGAAGAACCCCATCGCTCTTTTTAAATATTGACCTTTTTGCTATTAGGTACAAAAACATGCTGGTAAGTGGGAATTACAACTTAAGCCTTAGTAAGTGGACGAAAATGTCAAAATGTTGAGCATCCTCACCCGCCTAGACAACACAAATAAAATACATTCCAGCACCAGGGCAGGTGTTCATCAACCCATGACCAGTTACCATATTGGCTCAGCAAGGTCCCAGAAAGCATCATTTGACTGGACCTGACCAAACCTGTCTGTGCCTCTCCTGAAAGGATAAGAAAGATTTGGACTTAAATGGCACCCCATCTGGCCTCAGGGTCTGCCAGGAATTCTGCATCCAACAAAGTATCTGTGGGGTGTACTCACCACTGGGATGGGGGGAAATGCGGTCTGTGCACAGCAAGATTCCAGCAACAACAGTGAGGGGAAAGTCGAGATGATTTTTATGGGGATGCTGGTGTAGGAACAAACATTGCCCGGACATTGTCAGATAGAATTTCCAGATTCCTTAACTCTATAAGAAAGGCAAAGATGAGTTAGGGGAGATCAGTGCAGGAAAGCTGCGTAAGATATCCTACATAGTGTTTCAATAAATGAGAAGGTATAAAGCTGAAAAAGCTTTTTTTTGTTTTGCTTTAAAGGGTCAGAGTACAGCCTTTAATCAAGCAAAATACCTATCAGATATAACTACTGCTCAGTACTTCAGTATTAAGTCGCAGGGATTCTCCTCCCTAGCTGCCCCTCTACCTGCTCCTCCAGGCATTAAGATCGGGGCCTCCTTTCCTTTCTTTTTCCCATAATCTTCAACTCCTCTACAGTCAAAAGCCTGTCTTTGCTGGCCCCAGATACAATGCTTCGGTTCTCCAGCTCCCAGCATGGAATTCCAAATATTGATGGCTCCTCAGGGGGGAAACATTCTTCTCCTTTCCATCTTAAATCCTGAAACGAGGGTCCCTGGTTGCAGATAACCCCACTGCAGTAAAGGTCATTTCAAGAGCCCTCAGAAAATATACATGGTGTAAATACTCAGCTAATCTGACAGCATCCGTGGAGAGGGAAACAAGCTAACACTTCAGCCTGAAAACACTTTCTCTGAACTGGAGTCAGAATCCAACCCTAGCTCCATGTGCAGCTTCCATTCATTATTCAGTTTTTAATGTCAGAATCAGAATTATTATCACTGACTCATGATGAGAAACTTGTTGTTTTGTGACAGCATACTGTGCAAAGACATTAAATTACTATAAATCACAAAAAGGAATAGTGCATAAAAAAAACAAGGTCATGCACTTGGGTTCATGGACTGCTTGCAGAGGGTAAGAGGCTGCTTCCTAATTGTTTAATGTTGTAGGTATGCAGATATATGTACAGCAATGTAAAACATAAACTTCAAAGCAGATACTCCCAACTATGCATACTTTTATACATTTTTGATGTTAAAAATCACTGTTAATCCTTGATCTCTTGGTTATTCAATTCAATTCAAGTTTCATTGTCATTCAACCATACAGGAATACAGCCAAACGAGACAGCATTACTCCGGGGCCAAGGTGCAAAGCACAGAACCAACAGTCACACACAGCACAAAGCACACATAGCACATGCAAGACAGCAAGCACATAAAATTATCAGTAAGATACAGCAACGAAAATAGTCCAGACCCGAGCCATGAGTGCCGCAGTAACCTGTAGTCAACCACAATACAGCTTGTCCTCTGCCGAGCAGGCACTGGGGAGCAGCACTGACCCCAGCCTGGACGCCACGCCTCACCACCCCATAGGAATGCACCGACTCCGATGCCTCTCTCCTGGTGGCTGGAAACAGGCCACACCACGGCTTGAGGCCGAGTCCTCACACATACCAGATAGCAAGCACATATAAGTTATCAGCAAAATACAATAATGCAATATATATATATATATATACATACACACACAGTATATAGCTATGGGGAATTACTGAAGCATTGTGCAGAGCTAAGTTGACAAGTCTAATACTTCCTGCAGTATAATTTTCAAAAAGCTCCCTCCAACAAAACTTATGACTGCTTACCGAACCCAGGATCTCTACAATCGAGGAGGACGAGGAAGCGGGATCACGAGAACACCACTGTTGGTAGATTTCCCTCCCAGTTGCACAGTATCCCAATTCAGAAGTGTATTACCAGTACTTCACATTTATGAGGTACTCCTTGGTTTTCCCAGCACAGTTGGTGTACCTTCACCCGAAACACTGCACTAGTTCAGGAAGGTGACTCATACCAACTTCCCAATACCAATAAGGGATGGATTTGCTGAAGTCCAAAATTTTAAATTGATTTTTTAAAGAATTGCCTGTAAAATTTCACTGAGCTGGCATTTTAAATAGTCAATCCTATTATTTTTATAAGCAATTTTTAAACAAACTGTGCCATAATAATACCCCTTCCAATATTAGCTGTGTGTGATCAGTTCCTTGTTCATCTATGTACATGTGTCTGTTGGTGCCGTTTTCACTCAAGAGCCTATGGTGGAGTAGACCATCTCAAGGTCTTTCATCGGAAGTCCATGACACCAGAAGAGCTCTTTATACAGCACTAAAGAAGGGGACAATAACTAAAAGATTGATCAATGAGGCAGGAATTCTCAGCTGTGCCTTAAAGGAATGATGGTGAGAGGTTTACAGAGGAAATTTGGATCTTCAGGGTCACCAGTGATGGAGCATTAGAAATCAAGAGACCAGAAATGGGGGAGCACACCTCAGAGGGCTGGGCAGGTGCAGGAGGTGAGTGAAATGGGGTGATTGGGGGTGGGGTGGGGAAGTGAGATTATGGTAAATTAAAGAACATTAGGGTGACAATTTTAAATGCAGGGCTTTCAAGGAGCCAGTATGTGAACTTGGTGGGAGTTTCAAAACAAGTAGGATTTCAATATATCTGTGCAACGTTCTGCTACTTTAAACTTACAGATCTCTCGGCATTTAATACACTGCACATTGTAATGATGGGAGACAAATCTATGTACAAAAAAGAGGCCCACATATGAAATTAATGATGAGAGACACCTAATGTCTCAGGTGAGATGTACTTTTCAAAATGCTTGCCCAACAGGGTTAAGTGCTGGGAATGATACATTGTAAATTACCCTATCTTCAGTTTTAAGGAGGTAGAATCTTTCCCTCTCCCATGCTCTTTCACACAAACGTAAGGGCAGAAAAAATATATAATCTAGTGGGAGAAAAGTCTCTCCATCCAAACTGGCAGCTATAGGACAAATATCAGGGCAACCTCTCATCTCCAACTGCAATTAAAGACTTTGTCTATGTCCAGTGGCTGGAAAATTACTTGTGGTCCTAATCTTTACTATCCTTTATGCTTTCTGTATTCGATATGACAGAGATCTTCCAGTTTGTGGCATTTCTGTTCAGATCTAATGTAGTGCTGCCAATTCATGCTCCCCAAAGATGGAAATAAACCCTTTCGCTAAAAAAAGGAACTGAATACCTGGTTACAATGAAACATTTCCTCCTGCCACTGCACCCTTTAAAAAATCATAAGAATTTATCTGTTATTAATAAGGAGTAATGTCAATGCAATCAATGTTTGGCAGCACCAAACATTTTTGGACCGTGAGAAAGGGATAACACATGATTACTGCACAAAACCATATAACCATATAACAATTACAACACGGAAACAGGCCATCTCAGCCCTTCTAGTCCATGCTGAACGCTTACCCTCACCTAGTCCCAATGACCCACACTCAATTGACCCAATAATATTTTCATTAATAGATCTGCTTCATTCAAGATGACAGAGTCCCTGTATGTAGAGGCCCAGAAATATAGTACATGAATTCCATAGCTTGCTCATTTTTCTTTACAAGCTGGCAGAGACATGCTACATGTTGTGATATATACATAATCACTTTTATTTATTTATTGACGTACATCGAGCCGCACTGCCCACCAGCCCCCATTTTAATCCTAGTCTAATCACCAATTAACTTACCAGTCTTTGGACTGTGGGAGAAAACCCAAGGGGTCACAGGGAGAAGGTACAAACCCCTTACAGGCAGTGGCTGGGATTGAACCCTGGTAACTTGTATCATAAAGTGTTGCTCTAATCACTACCCTACCATGCCACCCCATTACTACTGCTATTTAGGTGAATTGTCCGAGTCAAGTTCTCTACAGTCTTATCTCAGTTATCTCATGAATGTTATTTACAGGTAATTGGTTTATTATTATCACACGTACCAAAGTCCAGTGAAATGTTTTTGCTTCAATCCATCCAGACAGACTAGTCCATATTAAAGGCATTAAAAAGGAGGACAGGGGAAACAACTCACATTATAGTGTTACAGTTACAGAGAAAATACAGTGTGGGTAGAGAAATAAAGTGCAAGGGCCAGGATGAGGTAGACTGAAAGATCAAGAGTTCATCTTTATCGAAAGTCTTATAGTAGCATGACCATTACCTTCTTTTAAAATTGCTTCTTCTGGCGAAGTTGACAAGGTGAGCATTTACTCCCATCCCTCACTGCCGGCTTAACAATCTTACCTGCTACACCAGAAGACCATAAGACATAGGAGCAGAATTAGGCCATTTGGCCCATCGAGTTGCTCCACCTTTCAGTCATGGCTGATCCCTTTTCCCCTCCTCAGCCCCACTCCCCAGCTTCTTCCCATAACCTTTGATGTCCAGTCAAGAACCTAGCAAGCTCTGCCTTAAGTACACCCAGCGACTTGGCCTCCACAGCTGCCTGTGGTAACAAATACCACAAATTCACCACTCTCTGGCGAAAGAAATTTCTCTGCATCTCTTTTTTAAATGGACGCCCCTCTATCCTGAGGCTGTGCCCTCTTGTCCTAGACTTCCCCACCAAGGGAAACATCCTTTCCACATCTACTCTGTCTAGGACTTTCAACATTTGAAAGGTTTCAATGAGATCCTCCCTCATCCTTCTGAATTCCAGCAAGTACAGACCCAGAGCCATCAAACATTCCTCATAAGATAACTCTTTCATTCCCAGAATCATCCTTGCAAACCTCCTCTGAATCCTCTCCAATGCCAGCACATCTTTTCTTGGATGAAGAGCCCAAATGCTAACATTGCATTTGCCTTCCTTGCCACCAAATCTACCTGCAAGTTAACCTTTAGGTTGTTCTGCACAAGCACTCCCAAGTCCCTTTGCATCTCAGATTTTTAGATTTTTTTTTTCCGTTTAGAAAGCAGTCTGCATATTTATTTCTACTACCAAGGTGCATGACCATGCGTTTTCCAACGCTGTGTTTCATTTGCCACCTCCTTGCCCATTCTTCTAATCTGTCTAAGTCCTTCTACAGCTTTTCTATTTCCTAAACACTACCTGCCCCTCCACCAATTTTTGTATCATCTGCAAACTTGGCAACAAAGCCATCTACTCCATCATCTGAGTCATTGAGGTACAACATAAAAAGAAGTGAACCCAACATCGACCCCTGTGGAACACCACTACTCACAGTGGATGTAAACAGCGGATTAATAAATGTCAATCCTGCTGATGTGGCACTGTAGTCACACACAGGTCAAAAACCTCAGGTTTTCTTCATCAGCACAGCGGCTGTTTTACTGAGCTGGTAGGGCTGAAGCCGAGAATGATAATTTGGAGAGATGAAATAAATAGCTTCAAGTCTGTTTGTATTAAAACCATCTTTTTAATTACCGAATTGCTCAGATTGAACTCAAATTCCCAAATTGATAGAATATTAATTAACTTTCTCCAAATTGTTAGTCTAGACATTTACATTAATGGCGCTGTAAAGTAGTCAATGCTCACCTATTATTAAAAGATAACGTTATTTTTTCACAAACAAGGGAAAATCTGCAGATGTTGGAAATCCAAAACAACACACACAAAATGCTGGAGGAACTCTGCAGGTCAGGCAGCATCTACAGAAAAGAGTACAGTCAATTATTCAGGCCAAGACCCTTCAGCAGGGCTGGAGAAAAAAGTAAATGACTATATTACTTATTCATACATATCCAGAAGGTAGGTCATGGATTAAAGTACCAATTGATCTTCCAGAGAAGATCAAGACTAAGAAATATTTTCATAGGAATGTTTTAATGAAATTGTTACAAATATTCAGAGATTAGGAATTTGTTCCAGAGAAATGAGAGTATCTAGAAAGGTAAAGTGTCTCAATTGCCCTGAAGAAGGTAGTAGTGAACTGTCTACTGTCTGTGTTTTATATTGTGAAGGAACTTCTGAGATGTTGCTTGAATGATGATTCCATGATATAGACTCAACATTTCTGATGGAATTACAGTGTGTCGTAAGTTAGGATGATATATGATGCAAGGTGTTTGGGGTGTGAACCAATCATATGACATGAAATACCAGGGCGGACAGACCTGCAGAGTATTGTCCAGTTTTGGCCATGTTATATTCAAAAATATATTTTGTTTTGGACAAAGAATTATCATGACAAGGTATTTTTAAAACAAACCTGAGAAGACTGTTGAAGTGCAGGGATAAGCTCAAGCTTTTAAAACAACACAATGAGAAAAAGTTGAGTTTAAAAAATTGCAGCATGTTTTTTTCCATTCTGAGCAGTACGTTTTCTTTGCAAAAGGGGAGATGTTGGAACTAAAAAAAAAAGGCAGGAAACAGGAGAATTCATGGGTTCATAAACAGTGAGGACTGGGTGATAACAATCGTAATCAAGAGCAGAAATGATTGCCTGCATCAGAATGACTGACGTGGTTGATTACACAACAGATACTGGATATTACATATTGAACCGATTAAACAGTATTTTAAAGCTAATGAAATAGTCAAAGAGAAATGAGAACCAATTTTGCTGAATGTATTGGATTTAAAGGAATGCAATTTGCTTAGAGATGTAACTGCTCCAAGCAAACCAGCTGAAATGATATTGTGAAAATAATGCACGCACATTTAAAACCAAAATCGTTGTTGATTGGAGAACGCTTTGGGTTTCAGAAGCAGAATCAAAGAGAAGGAGATTCCATTTCAGTGTACATGGCTGAATTGAAGAGAGTGCTTGAGCATTGCCAGTTCAATGATGGGCTTAATCATATACTGAGAGATTGTTTAGTTTGTGGAATCTTACATGAAAGCGTTCAAAAATGTCTCCTATCTAAATCACAACTTACATTTGAAAGAGCAGTTGAAATAGCTGTATCAATGGAAACAACAGACAGGGATGCAATTGAGCTGCAGTCAAGAGTGTGAAAAAAATTGTAATGTCTAAACAGAAACCAGCCAGGCCAAACAAATTGTGTTTCCGTTGTGGCAGGGGCTTACATACACCAGACCAATGCAGGCAAAACCTGCAGAAAGTACAACAAAGTAGGGTATATATACAAAGAGCATGCCGGGCAGACAAAAATAAATAGACTGCACAGGGAAGAGAAAAAGTTAAAAAGTCAAGTTGCAATTTCAAAAGGAGAACTAATCTGCATACTGTTGATGAAAAATCTAATAATGTTGAGAGTGACGCAGGACTGTGTAGCCTCGAGATTTACCATGTAAAAACTAACAATAGTCAAGCAATACAGCTTACACTAGAAGTGAATGGCATGTTAATTAACATGGAATTGGACACTGGCTCAGTTGTTTCAGTCATTCCATAATATGAGTTTGAGCAGTATTTCAAAGATGCTGAAACAAAGCCTGCAGATATCCAACTAAGAACTTTTACTGGATAAAAGATAACTCCTGTGGAAATTCATAACAGAGAAATTCAAAAACCAATAAGCCACATTGGACTTGTATGTAGTAAAAACACAAGGGACAGCATTATGGGGATATGCTGCGCTGTGACAACTAGAACTTGATTGGAGATCCATCCACCATTTGAATACCACATCCCCTGCAACAGAGTCAACTGAAAGTGAATTAAGAAAGGTACTGGATGATGCCACAACTGTCTCCATGCTGTAAACCATGAACTGTTGCCCAACATAGGACAAACAGGTATGTTTGTGTCAACATCTGTGTCTCTAGTTGAAAAGCATTTTGGACCAAGGAAGGACCTTGCTGCTCAGAGGGTTCATGAAAGTGACAAAGCAGTGGTCCAACTATGACAGTTTCTGTAGGCAACATATCTGAGAAAGCTTCTGATATGCTTATCAGGCAATTACTTGTGAAATATGGCTTGGTTATAAGCTGAAAGAAAGTTCAAGGAGCTTCAGGAAAGTTGCAATCATTCATGTTTTGTGAGTATAAGCAACCAGAATCTACCCTGCGTGCATTGAGGTTATTCCTTGAACTTCAAGTGGGAGACAAAATGCAGTTTATAAAAATAGATGCAAAGACCAAAGCTCAGCTAGAAAGCCAAAAAGAAAGGAGTGAATGGAGATACGAAAACAGAGCAGTTTTCAGATGACGTTGTGGATAAGCAAACCAAGAGGAAAGATTGGATCATAAAGAGAGCAATAGAGGATTAATAATACTCCTGTGAACTAAATGCACCTTCCCAAACCCGTGATTCACATCCTAGAAAGAAGAAAAAGGAAGATGAAAGAGTACAAAAAATCGAAGCAAGGGGCGGAGAGAGAAGACATAAAAAAAGCTTGGAGAGAAGCCGTTTTGTTTTTAACTGATCAGGGCAAAGAGGCTAGACTGAGCAGGCGGGTGACGTAGCATGCCAAGGGTTTAAAAGAAAGACCACCATATACAGTGGCCATCATCGTAGCAGCCATCCTCGGAGTGGACTGAGGCAGAGTGGGTTGGCTTTGGCTCAATCGGGCTTCAGCGAGAACAAGCAGAGGCGAGGTTTGAACTGGGCATGACTGCGCAAGCGCATGAAAGTCAGCCCCTGCGATCAGTGGGAGAATTTAAAGAACAAGCAGAGGCTGGGTACGAGCTTCACTCCAGGTGAGGTAAGACCAGGTAAGCTCCTTTAATTAATCTGATTAGTTTAGGAGTAGGTAATGGAGGCAGCAGTTAGGGCAGTTGAGTGCTCTGTTTGCAGTACGTGGGAAGTCAGGGCGAGCACTGTTGTCCCTGATGACTACACCTGCAAAAGGTGCATCCAGCTGCAGCTCCTGACAAACCGTGTTGGGGAACTGGAGCTGGAGCTGGATGAACTTCAGATCATTCGGGAGGCAGAGACAGAAATAGACAGGAGTTTCAGGGAGATAATCACCCCTAAGAGTCAGGAGACAGGTAGTTGGGCGACTGTCAGGAGAGGGAAGGGGAATAGACAGGAAGAGCAGAGCACCCCTGTGGCCATTCCCATCAACAATAAGCATACCGTTTTGGATACAGTTGGTGGGGACGACCTACCAGGGACAAGTTGCAGTGGTTGCGTTTTTGGCACCGAGACTGGACCCTCTGCTCAGAAGGGAAGGAGGGAAAAGAGGAGAGCAGTAGTGATAGGGGATTCGATAGTTAGGGGGACAGATAGGAGGTTCTGTGGAAGAGATCAAGAATCCCGGATGGTCTGTTGCCTTCCTGGTGCCAGGGTCCGCGATATCTCGGATCGAGTTCTCGGTATTCTCAAGAGGGAGGGTGAGCAGCTGGATGTCGTGGTCCATGTAGGGACCAATGACGTGGGTGGGAAGTGAGGAGGTCCTGAGAGGTGAGTTTAGGAAGCTAGGCACCAAGTTAAAGGACAGGACCTCCAGGATAGCAATCTCAGGATTGCTACCAGTGCCACGTGCAGGTGGGTTTAGAAATAATAAGATAGTGCAGATCAACATGTGGCTGAAGACATGGTGCAGGAGGGAGGGCTTCAGATTTATACATAATTGTGCAGTTTTCCAGGGAAGGTGGGACCTGTTCCGGTCAGATAGTTTACATCTGAACTGGAGGGGGACAAATATCCCTGCAGGTAGGTTTGCTAGAGAGGCTCCAGTGGATTTAAACTAGATATGAGGGGGGAGGGGAACCAGAGTGTAGGAACAGATGTATGGGAGAAGGAAGAAAAAGAAGACAGTAAAGTTCTTTGTACCGTTAGAGATAAACAGAGAGGAAGAGGTGGAGAATTTCTTAAATGCATTTATTTTAATGGTAGGAGCATTGTAAGAAAGGTGGATGAGCTTAGAGCATGGATTGATACCTGGAAATATGATGTTGTAGCTAAAAGTGAAACATGGCTGCAGGAGCGGTGTGATTGGCAACTAAATATTCCCGGATTTCGTTGCTTCAGGTGTGATAGAATTGGAGGGACAAGAGGGGGAGGTATTGTGTTGCTTGTCAGAGAAAATATTACAACGGTGTTCTGGGAGGATAGATTAGAGGGCTCGTCTAGGGAGGCTATTTGAGTGGAATTGAGACATGGGAAAGGTGTAGTAATACTTATAGGGGTGTATTATAGACCACCTAATGGGGAGCGAGAATCAAGAGGTACAAATTTGGAAGGAGGTAGCAGATATTTGTAGTAAGCAAAGGGTTGTGATTGTGGGAGATTTTAATTTTCCACACATAGACTGGGAAGCCCATACTGTAAAAGTGATAGATGGTTTGGAGTTTGTAAAATGTGTGCAGGATAGTTTTTTGCAGCAATACAAAGAGGTACCAACTAGAGAAGGGGCAGTGTTGGATCTTCTGACAGGAAATGAAATAGGTCAGGTGACGGAGGTATGTGTTGGGGAGCACTTTGGGTCCAGTGATCACAATGCCATTAGTTTCAATATAATTATGGAGAAGGATAGGACTGGACCCAGGGTTGAGATTTTTGATTGGAAAAAGGCTAACTTTGAGGAGATGTGAAAGGATTTAGAAGGAGTGGATTGGGACAATTTGTTTTATGGGAAGGATGTAATAGAGAAATGGAGGTCATTTAAAGATGAAATGTTGATGGTACAGACTCTTTATGTTCCTGTTAGGTTGAAAGGAAAGGTTAAAAGTTTGAGAAAGCCATGGTTTTCAAGGGATATTGGAAACTCGGTTAGGAAAAAGAGAGAGATCTACAATAAATATAGGCAGCATGGAGTAAATAAGGTGCTTGAGGAATATAAAGAATGTAAGAAGAATCTTAAGAAAGGAATTAGAAAAGCTAAAAGAAGATACGAGGTTTCTTTGGCAAGTAAGGCGAAAATAATTCCAAAGAGTTTCTACAGTTATATTAATAGCAAAAAGATAGTGAGGGATAAAATTGGTCCCTTAGAGAATCAGAGTGGACAGCTATGTGTTGAGCCAAAAGAGATGGGGAAGATTTTGAACAATTTCTTTTCTTCGGTATTTGCTAAGGAGAAAGATATTGAATTGTGTAAGGTAAGGGAAACAAGTAGGGAAGCTATGGAAACTATGACAATTAAAGAGGAGGAAATACAAGCGCTTTTAAGAAATATAAAAGTAGATAAATTTCCGGGTCCTGACAGGATATCCCTAGGACCTTGGGGGAAGTTAGTGTAGAAATAACAGGGGCTCTGACAGAAATATTTCAAATGTCATTAGAAACGGGGATGCTGCCGAAGGATTGGCATATTACTCATGTTGTTCTGTTGTTTAAAAAGGGTTCTAAGAGTAAACCTGGCAATTATAGGCCTGTCAGTTTGATGTCAGTGGTGGGAAATTAACGTAAAGAATTCTTAGAGATGGTATATATAATTATCTGGATAGACAGGGTCTGATTAGGAACAGTCAACATGGATTTGTGCGTGGAAGATCATGTTCAATAGTTCTTGTTGGATTTTTTTGAAGAGGTTACGAGGAAAGTTGACAAGGGTAAAGTATTGGATGTATTACTTCAGTAAGGCCTTTGACAAGGTTCCGCATGGAAGGTTAGTTAGGAAGGTTCAATCGTTGGGTATATTGAAGTAGTAAAATGGATTCAACAGTGGCTGTATGGGAAATGCCAGAGAGTAGTGGTGGATAACTGTTTGTCAGGTTGGAGTGCTAGATATTTAATTTCAACTGATTTCCATGGGAATAACATCTGCATCCTGCAGAGTGCAAGCTTATCTCCAGCCTTCTTACCCCAGTCAACATCTATCCTGTTGGATGATGAGCTTCAGACATCTCATGCCCATTTGGCTGTGTACCGGGTGCCCAGAGGCTATCTTTGCACATATTATGATTGATATTGCAATGTAAGGCTGGGCCTTGAGGCACTGCACTAACTCCCCACTCTGTCTGTTGGGATCTGAAGATGACAGGAAAACACATCTCTGGGCAGTGGGAAACAGAAGGAAGCTTCTGTGATGTGATGTGAGCCCGTCTCTTATCCCTAGATAAAGCACAGCAAGGCATTTGGGAATCACAAACATGAGAAGCTCCTCCGGTATCTTGTGTGTCTTGCAAAGCATTTGGGGAAACTAGTTAAAAGGTTCAATCGTTAGGTATTAATATTGAAGTAGTAAAATGGATTCAACAGTGGCTGGGTGGGAGATGCCAGAGAGTAGTGGTGGATAACTGTTTGTCAGTTTGGAGGCCAGTGACTAGTGGTGTGCCTCAGGGATCTGTACTGGGTCCAGTTGTTGTTTGTCATATACATTAATGATCTGGATGATGGGGTGGTAAATTGGATTAGTAAGTATGCAGATGATACTAAGGCAGGTGGCGTTGTGGATAATGAAGTAGGTTCTCAAAGCTTGCAGAGAGATTTCGGCCGGTTAGAAGAATGGGCTGAATGATGGCAGATGGAGTTTAATGCTGATAAGTGTGAGGTGCTACATTTTGTTAGGAATAATCCACATAGGACATACATGTTAAATGGTAGGGCATTGAGGAATGCAGTAGAACAGAGTGATCTAGGAATAACGATGCATAGTTCCCTGATGGTGGAATCTCATGTGGTGAAGAAAGCTTTTGGTATGCTGGCCTTTATAAATCAGAGCATTGAGTATAGGAGTTGGGATGTAATGTTAAAATTGTACAAGGCATTGGTGAGGCCAAATTTGGAGTATTGTGTACAGTTCTGGTCACTGAATTATAGGAAAAATGTCAACAAAATAGAGAGAGTACAGAGAAGATTTACTAGAATGTTACCTGGGTGTCAGCACCTAAGTTATAGGGAAAGGTTGAACAAGTTAGGTCTTTATTCTTTGGAGTGTAGAAGGTTGAGGGGGGACTTGATAGAGGTATTTAAAATTATGACGGGTATAGATAGAGTTGGTGTGGATAGGCTTTTTCCGTTGAGAGTAGGGGAGATTCAAACAAGAGGACATGAGTTGAGAGTTAGGGGGCAAAAGTTTAGGGGTAACATGAGGGGGAATTTCTTTACTCAGAGAGTGGTAGCTGTGTGGAATGAGCTTCCAGTAGAAGTGGTAGAGGCAGGTTCGGTATTGTCATTTAAAGTAAAATTGGATGGGTATATGGACAGGAAAGGAATGGAGGGTTATGGGCTGAGTGCGGGTCAGTGGGACCAGGTGAGAGCGTTCGGCACAGACTAGAAGGGCCGAGATGGCCTGTTTCCGTGCTGTAATTGTTATATGGTTATATAAATGAGGAAATGCCATTGCTAAAGTATTGTTAACTACAGATAGGGATTTAACATTATGGTGGGAAAAAAATGACAATAGAAGTCTGTCATATCTGTGATGATTAAAAAAGAGAGTTACTTTGACCGAGCACAGGATTCATAGCACTATAGGGAATGACTCTTCATCCAAGTACTGTTTAACTGCAATATGGGTTTCTGTCTCTCCCACCAGACTCTCACCAAGTTTATATGGTTCAAAAGGAAGGCGAGAAAAAAGAAAGGCAAGAAGTTGAGAAAATGAGAAGTGCTAGAGAGAAAAAATGTGAGCAAGAAAGAGAAAGACATAAAAGAGTGAAGGAATATGAGAAAGAAAAAGAAAGATCAAGACTGGGATAAAGAGAGAAAGAAGAGGGACTGGGAAAGAAGCAAAGATTGAAGATGATGCAGAGAGAAAAGGAAAAGAAAGATGACCAAAGCTGACAGAGGCCCCTCCTGCTGTGTCAGGGTTGGCTCCTGCAGCCACCACGGAGAAAGCCCCAGAGCCTGAGATGGTTTTCACATCTATGCATCTCACCTTGCAAGCAGAGTGACCTCCTTTGTCAGGAAAGACATTATCCTGCAAAAATAAGAAATACTCCACAGCGAATAAATCTTTAGGCCTCAATCGGACCATCTAAAAATTTACTGTGCTATGGATGTATATATGGTAGTCACTTTATATACTATACTCTATATATAATGTATATACATATGTAAGTTGAGATGCATTCTATATTGAGTTGGACTTTATAGCTAAGTAGGAGTGTTGTGTATTTAATATGTCAATAATATTTGAGTAATAGTGTAAATATAGATTGATTAAGCATTCTTGTTTATTTAAATAATTCATTATGGGTTATATGTAAAAATAGGTGAATTGCATACGTCATGACACTACCATGTGATACGTGACTGCCTCACTTAAAGTAAAAAAAACTCGCATTCTAGGCTCTTGTTTTTATTTTGATTAGTTGTGTGTTTTGGAATTACAAAACATAACAGGCAGGAACTCCCTGGAACAGTAAATGGCTCCGGTGAGAAGTATCGTGCTTGGATGAGTTCGAAGGAAAGCTGGGTATTGAGAGGAGGTATTAACGTTCTGTTAAGATTTACTTAAAAAGTGGTGGTTGGGTGTGGGTGGGATGCTTGCTTGAAATAAAGTATTGACCCAGTGTTCTGAAATGGTTCATCTATGGGAGAGCTATCCCAGATCAGTTGATAGAAAGGAAGGAAGACATTTAAAGACACAAACAAGAAGCAGGAGGAAATCAATGGACCAGGCTGCTCCCTTAGAGGGAAATGGGCATTCTGAGACCCTTCATCTGGACTGGTTCGAGGGGAGTAAGAACTGACGGGTGATGATAACTGTGATGAGGAGGGGATAGATAGAGGTCTGTAGGTGAGGGAAGGCAAGCTGATACAGAAGGAAGGTGGAGCATGGAACTAAATAAAGGAGATTGACTGGGCAGATGCTTCAGCAGATAGTTAATTGCTCCACATTCCAGCATCTACAGTCACGCATCTACATTTGAAGATTAGATTAGACTAGTAACCAGTTTACCAAATACAGCAGATTCTGGTTCAATGGGCCATTAGTTAATCGGAGCAACCACTTATTTGGGCCAACTCTTAAAGAACAAAAACTAAACAAGAAAATATTTGGGACGCTATGCTATTAATAGGGCAGGAGCATGTTACCAAACGGTTTCTAACTAGCGTCAGGCACGTGCACTTGTGTGGCCATCTGACACTACAGTGTGCTCAGAGTGAACAGTTTTTAAATGGCGTCACCTGCGTGTGTTTGTGTTAAAAAAAGCAGAGGTTTTTGTCGCTGATAGTTGGTGAGAAATAAGCTGTAAGACAATACATAACTGTTTTGCTCAGTGTGTTTTCAAGCATTCAGGTTTGGAGATGCCAGAAATGGCCGGGAGTGAAAACTAAATGATTCAGCACTTCAATAAGTTACAAACTACTAAGAATTTGAAAGGACTGACAGTCTGTGTCTTTACTGTTGCTTTGCTCACAATTGAGTGCTTGGTGGTGGGTGCTGATGCTTATTTTTGCCATTGGGGAGAGGGGGGGGGTTGTTACTTGCTGCCGCTTACGCATGGGAGGGAACTGGGGGGGGGGGCGGGGACTTTGGGGTTCTAACATTTAACTGTCATTCATTCTTTGGGGCACTCTGTTTTTGTGGATGGTTGCCAAGAAAAAGCATTTCAGGATGTATATTGGATACATTTCTCTGACATTAAATGTATCATTGATACCTCTAAATTACCCCTACTTACTTTTAAAATCATGTCTGTCCCAGTAATTTGTGCACAATTTACACTTAATTATTCAGATATGTATTTTTCTCAACTTCTGTATCTGATGCAACACTTCTCAGCTCACTGGCATAACCCTGGCTCCACGTAAAATAAGCTTTCCTGAAATGACTAATGCTTGATTCTGGCAGCAGCATGAGACGAAGTGGCTAGTTATGGTGTTAGTAAATCAATATTGTTTCTAAATTTCTCCCATGACCACTTCACATTTTTGTTGTGGCATCAGAATCAAAATTACGTAAATCTTGCTATTTTTGATTCAAAATACAAAAACTTTTTAAAAACAACACATATCACAACATATAGTTTACACTGGTGATATTAAGCCTGATTGTGATTCTGCATTCTTTAGCAAGGCAACCTTTGTCAGAGCATTAATTCATCAGGAGCACACAAATGGATCAACACAATTCCAGGATTATTGGTCAATATTAACATGTGCACAATATTCTGTCGAGGTGTGCAGAATGAAGATCCCTATGTTTTTGGAAGTTGAAATTTTCTGCTATCCACATGGAAATAATAGCTTTCAAGTCTCTGTGAAGAGGCAGAGAATGCTTCCTCTCCTTGCCAACAGGAGAGTTCCCTTTACCATCTCTGTACCTACAGCTAGAGATCATTACCGGTACTGATAGGACCTTACATTCGACACTGTGTTTCACAGAACAGTGATTATGTGTCAGAGAGAATCAATGAAAACCACACCAACCTGGGCATTTAGCAGCGTGCAAAAGAAAACAAACTGTACAAATACAAAAGTAAATAATGGTCATTTACTTTATGGTTATTGGATTATTGAGTCTGCCCGCAAGAAAATGAATCTCAGGGTTGTATATAGTGGCATCTTTTTACTTTGAAAATATTTACTTTGAATTTTGAAATTCCAGGCTGTGTCTGGAAGTTTTGCGACAAGGAGTTTGAGAGAATCATCGGGTTGATGTTTTGGTTTGAAGTGAAAAAGATGTTAATTTAAAGGCACAGCAAGTATATCTACAGGTGCAATGAGAAACCTATTGCAGCTGCATCACAGGCACAAAGCATCAGATGCGGCCAGTTCATGCACCAGACAGTTTGATCACATGGAGTACAGCTCTGAGTGTGGGGTGGATGAGCTGACATGGAACTAGGGCAGACACTGTCTACTGTACTCAATGCCTTCTGAACCAAACAGAACTCTTTATTAACAAGCAAGGGTCAAGTTCCCATAATCTAGATCTTGGAAATGTGCCCCATATAAATGTTTTAAAAGTGGGGGAGAGATCATAAAATGTGCTTGTGACCTCAAGCCTGCAATTGCAACAAATTAGAAAAAGAAGCAACACACACAAAATACTGGTGGAACGCAGCAGGCCAGGCAGCATCTATAGGGAGAAGCGCTGTTGACGATAAACATCCCAGTGTCTCTGCTCTAGACTATTCCCCAGGGCCTTGCTACACACTGCACATGTCCAGCCAAAATGCAACCCCTCACACTTACCTGAATTAAACTCTACCTGCTTTTCCTGGGCCTACTGCCCAGTTGATCAAGACCCCATTGTAATTTTCCATGAATTTTGATAAATGTCCAAGTTGCATTATAATGCAAGTCTGTAAGATTAGTTTCACTTTTTTTTGTTATTGTTGTAACTTTCCATCAGCCATGGTCAGATTCGCGACTTCAACACTTCTTACTGAATAGCTATGGGCATCTGATCATCTCTAGCCACAGTCCAACCATGCAGCTGGCTTGTGGCCTCTTCATGCAAAGCAGCATTAGAAATTCTCAGAGGACAGGGCCATCCGTGTAAACGGACCTTGCAGAGGCTGAGTTTGGGCAATCCCAATACAGTAACACAACAAAGGTGATAAATCAGGAGTCGAGGTCACCGGCACTGGATCAGAACTTTGAGCAGCGTATTCGCCTCCGAATTTCATTAGTCTGCAAATGGAAGTAGTTAACAATCAGTCTAATGGATCCCAATTAGAATGGGATTCAATTACTACCTAGGAAAGTCACAAATACGTTATGATTTTTATAACCACAGGTCATCGTAGCTTTGCAAACTTAATGAACACGTGTGGGGATTTACTCGAACGCAGATATGAGGAGCCTAATCGAAACTCGCCAAGTTCCGGAAACTGAACTGTCAAATTGACCAGACAACGCGTGCCTTAATATATAGTTGGTTGGATATTTGCCAAACTACCCTTGGAAACTGATCCTAAAAATAGGAACGTAGATTTTATAATCCAGAATAGGAGAAAGGGTCTTGGTTCAATGTAGCATCCAAGACAGCACATCGCCTTAATTTAACAGCTCTGCTATTAAATCGATCCTTTGGTGCCGTGCTGCCCCGGGGTACGATACAAGTTTCTCATTCACAAAGCACAATGTTAGCAATGAAAGCGACTGGCATTGAGAGAAAAACAATTTTCCCTAATTTTGAAAATCTTAAAATGCTTTATAAATTGTAAATAAACCCCTGAATGAAAAAAAAACAATGACTGCACGTTTAGTTTGTAAAGAAGCACGAGATTATGGCTTTTTATAAACAGGATACAATTATCCTTACCTAATTACACCCACGTACCAATCCAATTCCTTGGTGTCGCATAGTAACTACCTTCTTCAGTTCATAGTGGAGTTAAACGACTACTAGCTCAGCAGATTTAGAGTTGGTCCACTACCGGCCGCTTGGCCAATATTGCGCCTTTCCAACATCTTCATTACAAAATAAATAACGCATAACTGGAGTCTGATAATGTAATCTGCCACTGGAAATACTGATGTTTTTTTTAAATGCCCTTGTTAACAGCCCTACTTCTTGTTTTTGGAATAAGGAAACCGCTCCCTAATTCGCTCAAATTTAGGAGTAGGAACGAAGAGATCATGAAGAGGCAGAAACACGTTTCAAATATCTGCTGATCAGAGTCGGAGATGATCAGTTTGGAGTCCATTATGGGTGCAGAAGAGCCACGCAGGCCGATCTGATAATAATGTTCAAAGGGGAACTGGGTGGAGATTTAAAGAGAAAAGTTGCAGCGGTTACGGGGTAAGAGCGAAGGGTCGGAGATGGACAGTAAACCGAAAAAGCCGGCACAGGCACAACGGGTCAGTTGGAGTCGTGGTGAAACCACGCGTGCTGGAATTCGGCACGGAACTAGTTTAAAGTTCTGCCGCCCTAACGACGCTCGCTCTCGAACGAGTCACGGATTAACGGCGCCCTATCACTGCAATTAAAAATGGAATTCAGATAAGTGTTGTTGCTTCAGTATCATTAAATTTAACATTATGATTGAAACCAATTTCAAGTTGTTTTTTCCCCCCCACTTTCATTGCGTAGAAGAATAGATAGCTTTTTTGAATGTTGTGGGAAGGGAGTTTCAGGTCTGGTATGTATTTACTAATTAAACTAAGAGGTAATTAGTTGAATCTACAGGAGGTTCAGACAACCCAACAATAAATTTGTAAAACCTTAAGTTCATGAGACACAGGAGCAGAATTAGGCTTTGTGGTTTATCGAGTCTGCCCCGCTATTCCATCGTGGTCGTTTTTATTATCCCTCTCAACCCCATTTCCTCGTCTTCTCCCGGTAACCTTTGGCGTCCTGATTAATCAATAAGCTATAAACCTTCTCCTTAAATATACTTAATGAATTGGCCTGCACAACCATCTGTGGCAATGAATTCCACAGACGCACCACTCTTTCGTTAAGTTTTCCTCATGTGTTCTTAACATTCCAAGCCGATTCCGAGGTTGTACCCAAACGATAGGAAACATCCTCACCATATCCACTCTACATGGGCTTTTCAATATTCGATAGATCTCAATACTCCTCCCCAATTCTTCTAAACTCCAGCAAGTATAGCCTCGGAGCCATCAAACGCCCCCCCCCCCCCACATTAATCCTTTCATTCCTGGAATCATTCTCGTGAACCTCCTCTGCATCCTCTCCAATGCCGGCACATTTTTTTAGATAAGGGACCCAAAACTGTTCACAGTACTTTAAGTGTTGTTTAACCAATACTTTATAAAGCCTCGGAATTATATCCCTGCATTTGTATTCTAGTCCTCTGAAAATAAATGCTAACATTGCATTTGCCTTCCTTACCGTCAACCAGCAAGTTACCTTCATGATAGGGCTTCCCAATTTTTAATGCCATGGGCCAATACCATTAAGCAAGATGTCTGTGGACTCCAGGTTGGGAACCGCTACTTTACGGAATCCTGCACAAGGACTTCCAAGTCCCTTCGCAAAATTTTCTCCCCATTTAGCGATTAGTCTCTGCTTTTATTCATTCTACCAAAGAGTATGACCATGCACCTCCCTACACTATATTCCATCTGCCACGTTTTTGCCAATTTCCCCCATTTTCTAAGTCCTTTTGCAGAGATGGTGCTTCTCCAACTCCAGCTGGCTTTCCACCTACATTCATAACATCCAGTAACTTGGACACAAAGCCATCAATTCATTCATCCAAATAATTAATATATAGCATGAACAATCCCAACACCAATCTCCAGGGCACATCGCTAGTTACTGGCACCCAACCAGAAAAGACACCCTTTATTCCCACTCTTTGCCTCCTGCCAGTCAGCCAATCAACTATCCAAGTTAGTATCTTTTGTGTAATAACAGGAGCTTTTAACTTGTTAAGCAGCCTCACGTGTAGCACCTTGTTGCGGCCTTCTGAAAATCAAAATAAAGAACATCCAAGGACTCTCCGTTGTCTATCCTGCCTGCTATTTCCTCAAAAAAACTCCAACGTATTTGTCAGGCAGCATTTCCCCTTTAGAAAACCTTGCTGACTTTGGCCTAGTTTATCATGTGCCTTCAAGTGCCCTGAAACTTAATCCTTAATATTGGACTTTAACATATTCCCAACCATTAAAGTTAAGCTAACTGGCCTATAATTTCCTTTCTTCCACTTCCCTACCTTCATAAAAAGTGGAGTGACAGCTGAGATCTTCCATTCCTCCAGAAACATTCCAAAATCTATTGATTCTTGAAAGATCATTACTAATACCTCCACAATCTCTTCAGCCACCTCTTTCAGACCTTGGGCACGTACTCCATCTGATCATGTGATTTATCTACCTTCAGATTTTTCAGTTTCCCCAGCACCATCTCCTTAGCAATAGCATTGACGCTCACCTCCGGCCCATGACTCTCTTGCATTTCCGACATTCTGCCAGAGTCTTCCCTGGTGAACCAATTACAAACAAGAGAAAATCTGCCGCTGCTGGAAATCTGAGAAACACACGCAAAATGCCAGAGGAACTCAGCAGGCTGGGCAGCATCTAGGAAGTGTACAGTCGACATTTCAGGTCTAAACCCTTTGACAGGACACAGTGAAGAGTGATGCGAAAGTTTGTCCATCACTACCTCTTCAGCATCATTTTTCAACATTCAATGCCCAATCTCGTCTCTTTTACTCTATATGTCTGAAAATTACTTTACGTATCCTCTCTTATGTTACTGGTTTGCTTACCTTCATTTTTTCCTCATGTTATGGTTTTTGTTAATTGCCTTCTGTTGGTTTACAGAAGCTTCCCACTCCTCTACCTCTGCAGTCTTTGAGACTTTCCTTGTCAGGCACGGTTGCCTCACCCTCCCTTTTAAAATACTTCCTCTTCTTTGGAAAGCATCTTTCCTGTTCTTTTCGAATTACCCCCAGAAACATCAGCCATTGCTGTTCTGGTGACATCCCTGAAATGTCCCCTTCCAATCAACTTTGGTCAGCTCCTCTTTCATTCCTCCATATTCTCTTTAATACTGATACATCTGATTTTAGCTTCAGGGTGAATTCTATCACTGCTTAAGGGTTTTTTTTAAAACCTCAAGTTTGCTAATCAAACCTGCTTCATTACATAACATTCAATCCAGTACTGTTGTCCCCCTACTGAGTTTAACCGCACACCTGCTCTAAAAAGCCATTTCACAAACATTCTACAAATTCCCTCTTGGGATGCAGCACCAATCTGCCTGCATATTGAATCCACATGACTATAATATTGCTTTTTTTTTAACATACCTTATCTATCTCCTTTTGCAATTTATAGTCCACATTCTGGCTGCTGTTTGGAAGCCTGTATCTAACTCACAACTTTTTTTTTCTTTACTCTATGCACAAGGATTCTACATCTTCTGATCCTGTGTCACTTCTAAGGACCTGATATCATTTTTGTTAAAACGAACAGAGCCACCTCTGCCTACCTGACAGTCCTTTCAATACAATGTATATTCTTGGATGTTAAACTCCCAACTATGATCTTCTTTCATCCATGACTCAGGTGCCCATATCATATCTCCCCATGTCTAACTGTGCTTCAAGATCACTGGCCTTATTCCTTATGTGTGCATTCAAATGCAACATCTTCAGTCCCATATAACATGAGGAATAGGAGCAGGTAAGCCTATCTGGCTGTTGCGACTGCTCCACCATTCAATAAGATCATGGCTGATCTGGCTATGGCTTCATCTCCACCTACATGCCTTTTTTCCTCATAACCGTTAATCCCCCTACTTTGCAAAAATCTATCCAACCTGGTCTTAAATATATTTACTGAGGTAGCCTTCACTGGGCAGAGAACTTCAGAGATTCACCACTCTCTGGGAAAAGCAGTTCCTCCTCAATTTCATCCTAAATCTACTCCCCCGAATCTTGAAGCTATGTCCCCTAGTTCTAGTCTCACCTACCAATGGAAGCAACTTTCTTGCCTCTATCTTTTCTATCGCTTTTATAATTTTATATGTTTCTACAAGATCTCCTCTCATCCTTCTGAATTCCATTGAGTACAGTCCCAGGTGACTCAATCTATCCTCATAGTCTAACCCTCTCATCTCTGAAATCAACCTGCTGTACCTCCTCTGCACTGCCTTCAAAGCCAGTATAATCTGCCTCAAGTAAGGAGACCAGAACCACATCCAGTACTCCATGTGTGGCTTCACTACTACCCTGCAGAGTTGCAGCATAATCTCACTGATCTCAAATTCAATCCCTCCAGCAATGAAAGCCAACATTCCATTGGCCTTTTTGATAGCCTGCTGCAACTACAAACCAACCGTTTGTGATTCATGCACAGGCACTCTCAAGTCCTTCTGCGCAGCAGCATGCTGCAATCTTTTACCATTTAAATAATAATCTGATCTTCCATTTTTCCTTCCAAAGTGGACAACATTGTACTCCATCTGCCAGACCCTTGCCCACTCACTTTATCTATACCTCTCTGCAGATGCTCCATATATCCTGCACAATTTACTTTTCCAGTCAATTTAGTGTCATCAGCAAACTTAGGTACACTACATTCGGTCCCCTCTTCCATATCATTAATATCTATCATGAAGTTACAGGCCCAGCACCGACCCCTATGGCACACCACCTACCACTAATTGCCAACCAGAGTAACACCCATGTATCCCAACTCTCTGCTTTCTATTAGTTAACCAATCTTCTATCCATGCTAATACATCACCCCCCAACTCTATGCATCCTTATCTTATGGACTAGTTTATTATGTGGTACCTTATTGAACTCCTTCTGCAAATCCAAATAAATAACATCAATCTGTTCCCCTCTATCCACTGACCTTGTTATATCCTCAGAGAATGCCAGTAAGTTTGTCAAACAGGACCTGCATTTGCTGAATCCATGCTGCATCTGCTTGATGGATCAATTTCTTTCCAGACACCTTGCTATTTCCTCTTTAATGTTGGCTTCAAGCGTTTTCCCAACTACAGCTGTTAAACTAACTGGCCTATAGTTACAGTGGCATGCAAAAGTTTGGGCACCCCTGGTCAAAATTTCTTTTACTGTGAATAGTTAAGTGAGTAGAAGATGAACTGCTCTCCAAAAGTCAAAGTTAAAGATGAAACATACTTTTCAATATTTTAAGCAAGAATAGTGTTTTGTACAATTTTAGAGTGGGGAAAAAAAAGGAAAGGAGCACCATGCAAAAATTTGAGCACCCCAAGAAATTTGAGCTCTCAGGTAACTTTTACCAAGATCTCAGACCTTAATTACCTTGTTAGGGCTATGGCTTGTTCAGTCCTCATTAGGAAAGGCAAATGTCAAAGCTTTATAAATACCATAAAAACCTCATCCCAACAACCAGCAGCCATGGGCTCCTCTAAGCAGCTGCCCAGCACTCTGAAAATTAAAATAAATGATGTCCACAAAGCAGAAGGCTATAAGATAGTAAAGCGTTTTCAGGTAGCCATTTCCTCAGTTCATAAGGTAATTAAGAAATGGCAGTTAACAGGAATGGTGGAGGTCAAGTTGAGGTCTGAAAGATCAAGAAAACTTTCCGAGAGAACTGCTTGTAGGATGGCTAGAAAGGCAAATCAACTCCCCCCCCACCCCCCACCCCCATCTGACTGCAAAAGACTTTAAGGAAGCTTTAGCAGTCTCTGGAGTGGTGGTGCACTGTTCTACTGTGCAGTGACTCCTGCACAAAAATGACCTTCATGGAAGAGACATAAGAAAACCTTTCCCCACCACAAAATTCAGCGTCAGAAGTTTGCAAAGGAACATCTAAACAAGCCTGATGCATTTTGGCTACAAGTCCTGTGGACCGATGAAGTTAAAATAGAACTTCCTGGCCACAATGAGCAAAGGTATGTTTGGAGGAAAAAAAAGGGTGCAGAACTTCATGAAAAGAACACCTCTCCAACAGTTAAGCACAGGGGTGGATCGATCATGCTTTGGGCTTGTGTTGCAGCCAGTGGCTCGGGAAACATTTCACTGGTAGAGGGAAGAATGAATTCCATTAAATACCAGCAAATTCTGGAAGCAAACATCACACTATCTGTAAAAAAAAAAAAGCTGAAGATGAAGAGGATGGCTTCTACAACAGGATAATGATCCTAAACACACCTCAAAATCCACAATCAAGAGGCACAAGTTGAAGGTTTTGCCATGGCCCTCACAGTTCCCCAATTTAAACATCATCGAAAATCTGTGGATAGACCTCAAAAGAGCAGTGCATGCAAGACAGCCCAAGAATCTCACAGAACTAGAAGCCTTTTTTAAGGAAGAATGAGCAAAAATCCCCCAAACAAGAATCGACTCTAAGCTGGCTACAGAAAGTGCTTACAAGCTGTGATACTTGCCAAAAGGGGTGTTACTAAGTACTGAGCATGCAGGGTGCCTGAACTTCTGCTTTGGGCCCTTTTCCTTTTTTTGTTATTTTGAAACTGTAAAAGTTGGAAGTAAAAAAGTAATCTTGCTTAAAATATTAAAGAAATGTGTCATCTTTAACTTTATATGCCTTTTGGAAATCAGGTCAGCTTTTACTCGCTTAGCTATTCACAGTAACAGAAATTTTGACCGGAGGTGCCCAAACTTTTGCATGCCACTGTACTTGTCTTTTGCCTACATCCTGTTTTGAACAGTGGCATGACATTCGTAGTCTTGCAATCTGCTGGGACCTGTGCAGAGTCCAGAAAACTTTGGTAAATTATCACCAAAGTCTCTACTATAACTTCTGCCATTTCGTTCAGTACACTGGGATGCATTCCATCAGGACCAGGAAATTTACCCATCTACAGGCCCACAAGTTGGCTCAGCGCCACCTCTTTTGTGATAGCTATTGTATTGAGGTCCTCACATCTCATCACATCCATAACATCTCTCTATGACATGTTAGACCGATACAAAATAGTCATTCAAGCCTCTGCCATTTCCTCATTACTGATAATCAATTCTCCCTTGTCCTCCAAGAAACCTATGTTCACTTTAGCCACCCTTTTCTGCTTTGTATTATAAAAACTTCTATCATCACCCTCATCAATTTTGCCCCATTACACTTCAACTCATCCCACTGACTGTAATTTTGTCATATCATCTGCCTGTCCTCAGTTTTACTGCACACAGTATCTACTTGTATACCAACTGCTCCATCATTAGCCCTATTCTTCTGGTTCCCATCCTCCTGCTGAATTATTTTAGATCCTCTGCAACAGCTCTAGCAAACCTACCTGCAATAATATTGGTCCTCCTCAGGTTCAGGTTTTTATACAGGTCATACCTTTCTCAGAAGAGATCCTATGATACAGAAATCTAAAACTCGGCCCCCTGTAACATTTCTTTAGCCATGCATTCATCTGCCGTATCATCCTAATTTTACCTTCGCATGCACATGGCAGAGACACCAAATCAGAAATTGTTACCCTGCAGGTCTTTCTTTTCAGTTTCCTGCTGAACTCCCACCATTCTCTCTTCAAGACCTCCTCCCTTTTCCTCCCTATGTTGTTGATACCAATATGCACCACAGCTTCTGGCTGTTCATCAATCACTTTTAGAATGCAATCTGACACACCCTTGACTGTGGCACCTGGAAGGAAATATACCATCCGGGTATCTCTTTCACATCCACAGAATCTGCTTTCTGCTGCTCAGATTATGGAAGCCCCCATTACTACTGCACTCCCCTCTCCTTCTGAACCACAATGCCAAAGACCCGGTCACTGCCACTTCCTCCAGAACCATTGCCCATCACTATTCAGAGCAGTATAGTTATTATTGAGGGAATGACCACAGGGGTACTCTTCAGTGATTACCCACTCCTTTTCCCTTGCCTGAGAGCCACCCAGTGCCTGCCTCCTGCAACTTTGGGGTGACCACCTTCCTGTAACTTCTATATATCACCTCCTCATTTTCCCATATAAGCCAAAGGTCATCAAGGTGTAGCTCCAGTTCCTTAATGTGATCTCTAAGGAGGTGCAGCTTGATGCACTTCACGCAGATGTAGTTATCAGGACTGGTCTCACACAAAGAACATACCACATTCTCAGTGCACTAGCTGTGTATTAACAGAAAAAACTTGCTTTGAACCTTCACCTGTGATTGCCCAAGCTGGACCACTCTAACACTGCCCTACTCACACAATGGCCGCTCCGCTTACTGTTCTTTTTATTGGCCCTGCAGTGATTGCAGCCTGAAAACCATCTGAGCTCTTTTTAAATCTCACACTGATAACAGCCTGGCAAAAAAGAGCCAATAAGCAGCGGAGCCCTTTTTCAATCTTGTGCTGAATCACCAACAAATGACCTCTCATGCTGATTGCAGCCCGCAAGAATCTTTCAAAAACACAGAATCACATCAGCCAACTAATGTCAATGGGCAAAGTTGCTCCAAGTAATCAACGATCACAAATTTGTCAACTGTTTAAAGTATGTAAGATGTGACATTGAGGTTCAAAGAATGTTGATTTAAGAAAATTCACAAGCAACAGCAGTTAATAATAGATTGAATTAGACACAATATTTGTGTAAAATAACAATTGTTTATTGTACTGAATGGCCTGGTATGGAACCAGTAATGCCCTTGAATGGAAAATCCTACAGTCGTGGATACAGCACAGTCCATCGCAGGTAAAGCCCACCCTGCCATTGAGCATATCTATACAATGAGCTGTCGCAGGAAAACAGCATCTAAAATCAAGGACACCCTCCATCCATGCCATACTTTCTTCTTACTGCTGCTCCTGCACCAGGGTTAGGAACACCTATTACCACTCAACTATCAGTCTCTTGAACCAGAGGTAATAACTTCACTCAATTTCCCTTGCCCCATTACTGAGCTATTCCCATAACACATGGACTCACTTTCAAGGACTCTTCAACTCACATCCTCAGTATTAAATTGTTTATTTATTATCTTCTTCCTTTTTGTATTTGCGGTTTGTTGTACACACACTGGTTGTTTGCAGATCCTTTTGTGTATCTATTGTGTTTCTTGTGAATACCAGCAAGAAAATGAATCTCAGGGTTACATATGGTAACATATACTGTATATACTTTGATTAAAAAATAATTTGAACTGGCAAACATTCAAAACATTGTGTCTAAAAACATGTTAATAAGGAACAAAATCAATGAAGAAATATTCCTTGGAGTCAAACTACTGAACATGTTGTTTAGTAACACCATTTATCTTCACAGTGAAATTAAAGATTTTATATCCCAGCCAATAGAAAATTAATCACTGGCACAGATGGCTTTTATCAGCACCATGTACTTTCAAAGCAAGTGGCAGAATTCATTTTCACTCTGAGATCCAGCACTTCACATTTACCAAAGCAGATACATCACTGGTACTTTAATGACACACCAAACATCAGAGGTGTCATAGTGGTTCTTCAATTGGACTGGTAATCCAGAAAATAAACTCAAAATGGAAACCTTGGCTGGAAAATAAAAGCAAACACAATTAAGTGTCTATAAATGTGCTTGTAAAAGTACTTGAAGGATTACTGCCCTGCAAGGAAGGTTGAATTGCTAAACTTCTCCTTTCTGGTCATATCTGGAACAACAAAGAGGCCATTCTTAAATGAACCAGCATGACAGCTATCTGAGCCGTTTCTTTCTAGCAGTGGTTATGATCAGCCACATTAGCAACATTTAATGTGAAGAGTTTATTTGCTAATTACAGGAGAAAATTATACTCATTCTTCAGTTTCTAAAGTGGTGCTGATAGAAGAGCTGGTGCATCTGAGCTTGTGACCTGGATTCAAGTCAGAGCTGTGGTGCTGTTAATATGAGTCTCCAGATTCTTTCCATGACTGTTTGGTTACCCCACATCCTAAAGACATGCCAATCGATCAATCAATAAAACAATACAAAAATGCCACGGTAACTTACTGAGTGCATGGGAATTAAATGGGAATGTGAGGCAGAAAAGGTTACAGAAAAATGTGGAGAATAGAATTGATGACTGCACAGAGTTGACCAAAGAGGGGCATTCAGGTTATTGAGTCTTTTGTGATAAGAAAACATACCTTTATGGGAAATTACAATTTAAGAAAGTACTCTAAGAGCTGGGAAGATCAGTTATTCTTCAAGCTCAGTGAAATAGTGAGGTCCTCTGATCAGGATATCCCTACTGCATACAAGGACATACAGTTGCAAGAAGTTTGTGAACTTTACAATTACCTGGTTTTCTGCATTAACTACTCATAAGATGTGAACTGATCTTCATCGAAGCCACAATAATAGACCAACACAATCTGCCTAAATGAATAACACACAATTCTGCGTTTCATGTCTTTAATGAAGATATTGTTTAATCATTCACAATCCAGGCTGGAAAAATTATGTGAACCCTTTTATGTAATAGAACATGGAATAGTACAGCACATTACAGGCCCTTCGGCCCACAATGTTGTGCTGACCCTCAAACCCTGCCTCACATATAACCCCCCACCTTAAATTCTTCCATATACTTGTCTAGTAGTCTCTTAAACTTCACTAGTGTGTCTGCCTCCACCACTGACTCAGGCAGTGCATTCCACGCACCAACCACTGAGTGAAAAACCTTCCTCTAATATCCCCCTTGAACTTCCCTCCCCTTAACTTAAAGCCATGTCCTCTTGTACTGAGCAGTGGTGCCCTGGGGAAGAGGTGCTGGCTGTCCACTCTGTCTATTCCTCTTAATATCTTGTACACCTCTATCATGTCTCCTCTCATCCTCCTCTCCAAAGAGTAAAGCCCTAGATCCCTTAATCTCTGATCATAATCCATACTCTCTAAACCAGACAGCATCCTGGTAAATCTCCTCTGTACCCTTTCCAATGCTTCCACATTCTTCCTATAGTGAGGTGACCAGAACTGGACACCGTACTCCAAGTGTGGCCTAACTAGAGTTTTATAGAGCTGCATCATTACATCGCATCTCTTAAACTCTATCCCTCGACTTATGAAAGCTAACACCCCATAAGCTTTCTTAACTACCCTATCTAAATGTGAGGCAACTTTCAGGGATCCGTGGATATGTACCCCCAGATTCCTCTGCTCCTCCACACTACCAAGTATCCTGCTATTTACATTGTACTCTGCCTTGGAGTTTGTCCTTCCAAAGTGTACCACCTCACACTTCTCCGGGTTGAACTCCATCTGCCACTGCTCAGCCCACTTCTGCATCCTATCAATGTCTCTCTGCAATCTTTGACAATCCTCTACACTATCTACAACACCAACAACCTTTGTGTCATCTGCAAACTTGCCAACCCACCCTCCTACCCCCACATCCAGGTCGTTAACAAAAATCACGAAAAGTAGAGGTCCCAAAACAGATCCTTGTGGGACACCACTAGTCACAACCCTCCAATCTGACTTGACTCCCTCCACCACAACCCTCTGCCTTCTGCAGGCAAGCCAATTCTGAATCCACCTGGCCAAAATTCCCTGGATCCCATGCCTTCTGACTTTCTGAATAAGCCTACCATGTGGAATCTTGTCAAATGCCTTACTAAAATCCATGTAGATCACATCCACTGCACTACCCTCATCTATATGCCTGGTCGTCACCTCAAAGAACTCTATCAGGCTTGTTAGGCACAATCTGCCCTTAACAAAGCAATGCTGACTGTCCCTGATCAGACCATGATTCTTTAAATGGCCATAGATCCTATCTCTAAGAATCTTTTCCAACAGCTTTCCCACCACAGACATAAGGCTCATTGGTCTATAATTACCCGGACTATCCCTACTACCTTTTTTGAACAAGGGGACAACATTCACCTCCCTCCAATCCTCCTGTACCATTCCTGTGGACAATGAGGACATAAAGGTCCCAGCCAGAGGCTCAGCAATCTCTTCCCTCACCTCATGGAGCAACCTGGGGAATATTCCGTCAGGCCCCGGGAACTTATCCGTCCTAATGTATTTTAACAACTCCAACACCTTCTCTCCCTTAATATAAACATGCTCCAGAACATCAACCTCACTCATATTGTCCTCACCGTCATCAAGTTCCCTCTCATTGGTGAATACCGAAGAGAAGTTTTAACTGAGGACCTCGCTCACTTCCACAGCCTCCAGGCACATCTTCCCACTTTTATATCTAATCGGTCCTACCTTTACTCCTGTCATCCTTTTGTTCTTCACATAATTGAAGAATGCCTTGGGGTTTTCCTTTACTCTACTCGCCAAAGCCTTTTCATGACCCCTTCTTGCTCTTCTCAGCCCCTTCTTGAGCTCCTTTCTTGCTACCTAATGTTCCTCAATAAACCCATCTGATCCTTGCTTCCTAAACCTCATGTATGCTGCCTCCTTCCACCTGACTAGATTTTCCACTTCACTTGTCACCCATGGTTCCTTCACCCTACCATTCTTTATCTTCCTCACCGGGACAAAATTATCCCTAACATCCTGCAAGAGATCCCTAAACATCAACCACATGTCCATAGTACATTTCCCTGTAAAAACATCATCCCAATTCACACCCACAAGTTCTAGCCTTATAGTCTCATAATTTGCCCTTCCCCAATTAAAAATTTTGCTGTCCTCTCTGATTCTATCCTTTTCCATAATAACGCTAGAGGTCAGGGAGCGGTGATCACTGTCCCCCCAGATGCTCACCCACTGACAGATCTGTGACCTGACCCGGTTCATTATCTAATACTAGATGTAGTATGGCATTTCCCCCTAGTTGGCCTGTCAACATACTGTGACAGGAATCCGTCCTGGACACACTTAACAAATTCTGCCCCATCTAAACCCTTGGAACTAATCAAGTCCCAATCAATATTAGGGAAGTTAAAGTCACCCATGATAACAATCGCCATTTTTTCACCTTATTTTTGTACCAGTAATAACTGGTAGAACCTCCTTAAGTAACAATAGCCTCCACCAAACAATTCCTGCAGCAGCTAATCAGACTTGCACAATGACAAGAAGGAATTTTAGATATTCCTCCGTACAAAACTGTTTCAGTTCGTCAATATTTCTTGCCAAAACTGCCTAATCTGAGGGAGTAATGATTTCAAAGTTGTATTAAAACATTTCACAGGAGAATTTTGGAGTAGTGGTCCATCACCTGAAGGTTAATCAAAGTTGGATGATGCATCGAGACGGTTCCAAAAACTGCTTCAAATCATGCCACAGCATCTCAATTGGGTTAATTGGACTTGGCCATTCTAAAACACAAATTTTCTTCTTTTTAAACCATTCTGTTGATTCACGGTGCTTCAAATTGTTGCCTGTTCCCCAAAAACAACATTGCTGCACATCTCAAGTTTGCAAAGACACTTCAGGGACAATGTTCTGTGGACAGATGAGACAAAAGTTGAACATTTTGGTAGAAATGCACACTGCCACTTTTGGAGGAAAAGGCACTGCACACCAACGTCAAAACTTCATCCCAACTGTGAAGCATTGGTGGAAAGAACATCATGGTTTGGGGCAGCTTTGCTGCCTCAGGGCTCAGCAACTTGCAATCATTGAGGGAAAAATGAATTCAAAATTGTATCAAGACATTTTACAAGAGAATGTCAGAGTAGCTGTCCATTACGTGAAGTTTAAAGAAGTTAGAGGATGCAACAAGACAATGATCCAAATCATAAGAGTAAGTCAACAGAATGGTTTAAAAATAAGAAAATTCATGGTTTGGAATGGCCAAGTCCTTAACCCAATTGAGATGCAGTGTCATGACCTGAAGAGGGCTGTTTTTGTGAGGTATTTCAGGAATACTGATGAACTGAAAGTTTGTATGGAGGAATGGTCTAAACTCTCTCCTTTGCATTGTGCAATTCTGATAAGCAGCTACAGGAAATGTTTGGTGAAAGTTATTGCTACTAAAGGAGGTCCTGTCAGTTATTACTAAAAGGGTTCACATACATCTTGCAGCCTGGATGGTGAATGACTAAAGTGTTCAATAAAGACATGAAAAGTACAATTGTTAGTGTGTTATAAGTTTAGGCAGATTGTGTTTATCTATTATTGTGGCTTTGATGAAGATCAGACCACATTTTGAGTAATTAATGCAGCAAGTCAGGTAATTGCAAAGGGTTCACTTTTTCTTGCAACTGTACATAAAAATAAAGGGTTTATTCTTAAAATCAAGGCTAATTTGACACTAATCTCTTCTCTCCCCTGAAATTTTAAGTCAGATCAAAATGGGAGTTTTAGTGGTTGAACTCAGCAGCTGAAACACACAATGAGCATGTTTGTAATCATTCCCAGTGAAAGGGGAAAAAAAGTATCTCCTGCGTCGAGTCACACATCACTGTTCCAACAATATTAGCATGGTCTAAAAGTACAAGAAGAATGAAAATGGAAGTTTTCATACCCAGATAAGTTTGGTGCTTGCAGAAATAAACATACATACAGTACTGTATATACAAAGACAAATTACATTAACACCCTCCATAACGTTTCAGTAAAAAATTGTAGAGGACCCTTGAATGACATCACAATTCAAATTATTTCTCCACATTTGCTGATTTGGTGAAAATGAAAAATTTCAGTCATAGCATATTAATATTAAATTGTGGAGCCACAGATGAAGCAAACTTCTGATGAGCTTCCATCAAATGATACCTAAATTGCATCTCTAAGACCCATGTGAGCAAATGTAACTCAAGCAGATTTTTCTCTATATATATCCAAGCTTCTTGTCATTTCAGTTCACTTACTCATCTTGTTTAATTAATTCCCAAGCTCTAGAAGATACCAACTGTCAGACAATACTACTTGCATGACTTAATGCAGTTAATGGATAATTTTCACAAGACCAAATTACTGCACCATGACAATAAACAAAATATCATGTTTTTTGCAGTTCTTAAATTTTAGGGTGAACACAACAATGTTAATAGTCTTCTAACATTAATTGATAACTCCAATAGCTTTCCAGTTTCCTTGTCCCCAATCCAGTGTGCTGCACTTAAAAGTGTACCTGGAAATTGGTTGCCTTTTTATCCTTTACAGATAGCATCAGATTGACAAGACCACCAAGAGACAAAACAGACCTGCCTCCACTTCACATCCCACCTACCCCTCCCTAACCAATACCGTTAGTTTGATTTTCTGCAGCTGAATGGGCAGCATGGGAGCATCATGACTAGAACAACACTATTACACAGCTGCAACCTGGCTGCAATTCCACTGCTGTAAGGAATTTGTACATTGTCCGTGACCACATGGGTTTCCTGTGGGTGCTCTGGTTTCCTCCCACAGTCTAAAGGTGTACGGGTTAGTAGGTTAATTGATCACAAGTCTAATTGGGTGGCATTGACTTGTTGGTCCAGAAGGGCCTGGTACTAGGCTGTATCTCTAAATAAAATGAAGAATGGGGGTCAGCTGACAAATTAAGATGACCTTTCACTGCTGTGGTTGCATGAACCACCAAACTGCTTCCTGTCTAGTCACCTGATACTTAGGTTTCAAGAAATGCCAAGCAAGTTTAATCTCAAGACTGTGTAAATAACTTTGGCAATCACCAATCTTTTCAGTCCCAGCAAAGATGACTACAAGGGGAATTCTGGTAAGCAGACTAATCCTAAAAAGACAGGAAATATTTATATGAGACACTGTAATAGATTTCTAATATTCCTGTCTAACCTTCATTTAAAGCATTTTGGTCTTCCTATTCAAACCATATTAAATGCAGAGACAGCTTGTTTATTATCTTCGATAAAATGGTTGATAGCTTATTTCGTTAGAAACTAATTTAATAATCAAGCTCCATTTTGAAATGAAAGTGATTTTGAACGTTGAGTAGTAACCAGTGATGGTGCATAATTTTAGAGCATAAAGTCATTTGTTTCTGAACCTCTTCATGAAAAATAGAAGTAATACAAGATAGCACTGAAGCTGTTATGAATGAAGCTGACAGGCATTTACTGTTATGAATGTACTCATCCAGAGTAACTTTATGCAGCCATACAGTTGTTCCTCTAGGGTGTACAAAGTGGGTTCCCTTGAATTAGAGTTATAGGCATGTGCAGAGTAACAAAGGTTTGTGTGTTTTCTGTAATTACCATGTTAAATCTACATTAAACCTGTGGTTAAACCTGAGGGCCCTCCACCTGGACAAAAAAAGACACGTACGTTCAAATGTTGTTAATAGACTTCAGTTCAGCATTCAACACAACCATTCCTCAGCACCTGATTGGAAAGCTGAAACTGCTAGGCCTGAATACCACCTTCTGCAACTAGATCCGAGACTTCCTGACCGGGAGACCTCAGTCAGTCTGGATCGGAGGCAGCATCTCCCACACCATCACACTGAGCACGGGGACCACCCTGGGCTGTGTGCTCAGTCCACTGCTGACCCACGACTATGCAGCAATACACAACTCAAACCACATCAAGTTCGCCAAAGCCACGTCTGTGGTGGGTCTCATCAGCAAGAACGAGTCAGCATACAGAGAGGAAGTGCAGTGGCTAACGGACTGGTACAGAGCCAACAACCTGTCTCTGAATGTGAACAAGAGATGGTTGTTGACTTCAGGAGAGTACGGAGCGACCACTCACCACTGAACATTGACGGCTCCTCTGTTGAGATCGTTAAGAGCACCAAATTTCTTGGGGAATCTCAGAGATTCAGGGTCAGGGAGATTTCTGATTGTGTGCACAGCATTCTTAAAGTGGGAGGGTGAGCAACCAGATGTCATGGTACACATTGGTACCAATGACGTAGGAAGAAAGAGTGAGGAGGTCCTGAAGAATGAGTATAGTGAGCATGGTAGGAAGTTAAAAATCAGGACCGAGGGTAGTAATCTCAGGATTGCTACCAGTGAGGGTAAGTGTAGGATGCTCTGGAGGATAAACACGTGGTTGAGGAACTGGTGTAAGGGGCAGGGTTTCAGATTTTTGGATCACTGGGACCTCTTTTGGGGCTGGTGGAACATGTACAAAGAGAGATGGGTTACACCTGAACTACAAGGGGACCAATATCCTTGCAGGGAGGTTTGCTAGTGCTATTGGGGAGGGTTTGAACTAGATTTGCAGGGGGTTAGGAACCAGAGTGCCAGAGCAGATAGTGGAACGGGGGGGTGAAAATAATGTTAAAAGTTCAAACAAAGTCAGAAATAGAAGGGTTGTGTGCGGTGGGAATAATCTTCTGAGGTGTGTCTATTACAATGCAAGGAGTATTGTGGGGAAGGCTGACGAGTTGAGGGCCTGGATTGATACATGGAATTATGACATTATAGCCATTAGTGAAACTTGGCTACAGGAGGGGCAGGACTGGCAGCTTAATGTTCCAGGGTTCCGATGTTTCAGACCTGATAGAGGCAGAGGAATGAAGGGTGGGGGGGGGGGGGGGGGTAGCATTGTAAAATGTTACAGCAGTGCTCTGGCAGGACAGATTGGAGGGCTTGTCTACCGAGGCCATATGGGTGGAGCTGAGAAACAGGAAAGGTATGACCACATTAATGGGGTTGTATTATAGACCACCCAATAGTCAGCGAGAATTGGAAGAGCAAACCTGCAGGGTGATGGCAGACAACTGCAGGAAACAAAGTTGTGATAGTAGGGGATTTTATTTTTCCACATATTGATTGTGACTCCCATACTGTTAAAAGTCTAGACAGGTTAGAGTTTGTAAAATGTGTTCAGGAAAGTTTTCTAAATCAATATATAGAGGTACCAACTAGAGAGGATGCAATATTATATCACCCATTAGGAAAAAAGTTAGAACAAGTGACGGAAGTGTGTGTAGGGGAACACTTTGGTTCCAGTGCTCATAACACCATTAGTTTCAACTTGGTCATGGATAAAGATAGATCTGGTCCTTGGGTTGAGGTACTAAACTGGAGAAAGGCCAAATTTGAAGAAATGAGAAAAGATCTCAAAAGCATTGATTGGGACAGATTGTTCTCTGGCAAGGATGTGATAGGTAAGTGGGAAGCCTTCAAAGGAGAATTTTCAGAGTGCAGAGTTTGTATGTTCCTGCCAGGGTTAAAGGCAAAGTGAATAAGAATAAGGAACCTTGGTTTTCGAGGGATATTGGAACTCTGATAAAGAAAGGAGATGCATGACAAATAAGATATTTGAGGGGTATAAAAAGTGCAAGAAAATTCTTAAGAAATCAGGAGTGCTAAGAGAAGACATGAGGTTGCTTTGGCAGTCAAAATGAAAGATAATCCTAAGAGCTTCTACAGGTATATTAAGAGCAAAAGAATAGCAAGGGATAAAATTGGTCGTCTTGAAGATCAGAGTGGTCGGCTATGTATGGAACCAAAAGAAATGGGGCAAATCTTAAATGGGTTTTTTGCATTTGTATTTACTAAGAAAACTGGCAAGGAATCTATGGAAATACAGCAAACAAGTAGTGAGGTCATGGAACTTATACAGACTAAAGAGGAGGAGATGCTTGCTGTCTTGAGGCAAATCAGAGTAGATAAATCCCCAGGACCTGACAGAGTATTCCCTTGGACCTTGAAGGAGACTAGTTTTGAAATTGCAGGGGCCATGGCAGATATATTTAAAATGTCGGTATCTATGGGTGAGGTGCCAGAGGATTGGAGGATAGCTCATGTTCTGTTGTTGAAAAAAGGTTCTAAAAGTAGTCTGGGAAATTATAGGCCGGTAAGTTTGATGTCAGTAGTAGGTAAATTATTGGAAGGAGTACTAAGAGATAGGATCTACAAGTATTTGGATAGTAGGTCATGTTTAACCAATCTATTAGAGTTTTTCGAGGTTACTAGGAAAGTGGATGAAGGCAGTGGATGTTGTCTACATGGACTTCAGTAAGGCCTTTGACAAGGTCCCACATGGGAGGTTAGATTAGTTAGGTTAGGTAGATTCAGTTGCTAGGTATACATGGTGAGGTAGTAAATTAGATTAGACATTGGCTCAGTGGGAGAACCCAGAGAGTGGTAGTGGAGGATTGCTTCTCTGAGTGGAGGCCTGTGACTAGTGGTATGCACAGGGATCAGTGCACTAGAACAGAGGGATCTGAAAATACAGATACATAATTCCCTAAAAGTGGTGTCACAGGTAGATAGGGTCATAAAGAGAGCTTTTGGCACATTGGCCTTTATAAATCAAAGTATTGAGTATAAGAGTTGGAATGTTATGGTGAGATTGTACAAGACATTGGTGAGGCCAAATTTAGAGTATTCTGTGCAGTTTTGGTCACCAATTACAGGAAGGATATTAATAAGGTTGAAAGAGAAGGCTTACAAGGATGTTGCCAGGACTTGAGAAACTGAGTTACAGAGAAAGGCTGAAGTGTAGAAGAATGAGGGGTGATTTGATAGAGATGTATAAAATTATGATGGGTATAGATAGAGTGAATGCAAGCAGGCTCTTTCCTCTGAAGCTAGGGGAGAAAAAAAACCCAGAGGACATGGGTTAAGGGTGAAGGGGGAAAAGTTTAAAGGGAACATGGGGGGGGGGCTTCTTCACACAGTAGTGGGAGTGTGGAATGAGCTGCCTGTTGAAGTGGTGAATGCAGGCTCACTTTTAATATTTAAGAAAAACTTGGGACAGCTACATGGATGAGAGAGGTATGGAGGGATATGGTCCAGGTGCAGGTCAATGGGACTAAGCAGAAAAACGGTTGGGCAGAGCCAAGAAGGGCCTAAAGGCCTGTTTGTGCTGTAATGTTCTATGGTTCTATGGTCCCTCAACACCAGCTCCATAGCAAAGAAAACCCAGCAGCATCTCTACTTTCTGCAAAGGCTGAGGAAAGTCCACCTCCCACTCCCCCATCCTCACCCCATTCTACAAAGGATATATTGAGAGCATCCTGAGCAGCTGTGTCACTGCCTGGTTTGGGAATTGCATCATCTCAGATCGCAAGACCCTGCAGCGGATAGTGAGGTCAGCTGAAAAGATCAGGGTCTCTCTTCCCACTATTACATTTACACCACACGCTGCACCCGCAAAGCTAACAGCATTGTGAAGGACCCCACACACCCCTCACACAAACTCTCCTTTCTCCTGCTATCTGGCAAAAGGTACCGAAGCATTCGGGCTCTCACGACCAGACTATGTAACAGTTTCTTTCCCGAAGCCATCAGACTCCTCAATACCCAGAGCCTGCACTGACATCTACATCATTATTATTTTGTAATTTGTCCTCCGTCTGTTGTCTTGTTTATTAATTACTGTACTGCCCTGCACTGTTTTGTGCACTTTACGTAGTCCTGTGCAGCTCTGTAGTCTAGTGCAGTTTTTATGTTGTTTTACATACTCTAGTGTAGCCTTGTGTTGTTTCATAGTCTAGTGTAGTTTTGTGTTGTTTCATGTAGCACCAAGGTCCTGGAGGAACGTTGTTTTGTCTTTACTGTGTACTGTACCAGCAGTTTATGGTGGAAATGACAATAAACTTGAGGCATTTTTCTTGCTGGGGTCAGAAGGTTGTGGGTGTAAATCCACATCACAGATCAAAGCACAAAGCTCAGATCAACAGTCTGGTGTTAAGTCTGCAGAAGTAGCATTATTTACACAAGTCATTAAGCATTCTGCACTATCAGATGCATGTGAAAGATCCCATGGACTACCACACAAGGTATTTTCATTCTAAGCAGTTAATTATCACTAATGCTGTTAGCAGGACCTTGCTGAATGCAAATAGTATGTAGTTGTGGAATATAGATAAAAGGGGAAATAGTGTTTGTTATCCCTTGCCAACAGGGGTGGAGGTAATAAAGTTATCCTACTTCTCTCCAAGTAAAGAAGCTCTAAAAACAAGAATTTAAGAAGTATCTTCAAGAAACACAAAATGACATAACTGCCAGGAATGGTGGTACACAAAGACAAGGACATATAGTTAATACAAATACCTTAAGTTAATATAATGAATTTCTTAAAGTGTCACATGAACTTTTATCGTGTATCTGGGACAAATTTGGAATTTTGATTAAATCACTGGGACGTATGGAGAATTCAAGACTGTAGTTGGATTTATTAAGGGACAAGATAACAAACTTACCATGGAATGAAGAAAACTAGCTATGAAATACCCTTCACCAAAGAGTAATTTTATTTTTAGTTTGTTTTGGCCTGTTAACTCTGGTCTGCTTTATTTTAGCCATGATTCTACTGACAAGATCCTGGGCACTTGTATTTAAGGCTGACATGCCATTTTACTTTTTGCTGTGCCATCGCAACATAGGTAAAATGATATTGATACATGTTGCTTTTCAAATAATGCTCTTCATATGCAGTTGTTCAAATTACCATACATTTATACACCTCTTCCCTTAATATTTTATGTTCACAAAAGAATCCCAATGTTTGTCATGTTTCCACGTAACTGAATATCCTCTTTTGGGCTTCATTTCTTGCAAATCATCCCTGCATCCTTCAATGTCTTTTCCTAAGTTTAGAGCTAGGATTTGAAACCACACTCAGTGGTCCAACCAGTGATAGTATTTTAAGCTTAATCCTTCATGCTTTTGCTAAATACATAGTACATTTAAGATAATTAAACTGTTGATTTATAATTAATTTGCTCAAAAATAGTACTTATAATTAGTAGCACATTATGTAGCATTCTAATTGTTCAGGCATTTGGGCAAATTTTACCTTGCAGAACTTGGAAACAATGTAAAAATGTCATGTTAATACAGGCTATTTAATTCCACAGGACAATAGTTTTCATGGGTCAAGTAATGGATCCTCATGAATAAAGACATTCCAAAGGTTATTGGCTGTTTTGGATGAACCATTAAACTGAGACCCACTTTGCTCATTCAGGTGCACACAAAAGATTCTATGGTACTATTTTGCAGAATAGCTGAGTTATCCCCAGCATCCTGACCAACAGCTACCTTCACCTGTATCACTAAAGCATCTCATCTTTAGTACACTGCTGTTGGTGGCAACCTCATGTACAAGTTGGTTCAATGTTCCCTACATTTCAACATTTGAATGTCAAACAGACAACTGGTTTTAAAGAATTGTGCAATATCCTAAAAGGTGCTACAGAAATTAAAGTCTTTATGTAATTTTGAATTATGAATGAAGCAATAAGCCCTTTGTACCTTCCAGGAATTTGTATGTTATTGTTCTATTTACTTTGTTAATTTAAATAGCATCTAGCTGGGGAATTACTAACTATACATACCACTTGACAAATAAGATTGCATAATTTAATTCTAGAAGTAACAGTTAACTCATCTATGCAACAGAAATTCAGAATTATTTAACACTTTTTTCCTAAAGTAAGGTTTGTTCAGTCAAAGTACTATTTACACAAGGAGTAAAACTGCCTGAGAATTCCCAAAAGGGGTACATTCAAGTGGTACATCACTTCCTTTCTTGAGTCCACTCAAAATATTTGGACTTACCTTCTATAAAAGTGAAAATCCAGTCCAAGACATGTGTTGAGTACACTGCCAATGCATCACTACACAGCAGTTTAGATAATTAATATCTACAAAAATGGCATCCTCCCAAGTAGACAGTGGGGCCAATTGTTGAGGAAAAAGACACCCAGAGTACACAAGGCTGGTTACACACGCACAGGAAAACAATCCAATATAAAATAGATATTTTTAATGCAGGAAATAGTAACAAAGGCATTTAAATAATCTCCAAAATATGGCCTTTTACGATAGAATGTTCCATTCAAAAATAATTTGTCTTAGGCAAATCAGTTTTGTTTAAAAAAAGACAAATGTCCTTATTATTTATACAACTTTCTTGATAAGGGCCAGTTCCCAAAGATTTATCAGAAGGACTGACCTGAGTAAACCAGGGCAGGCCAAAAGGAAACTGTGACAAAATGCAGACAAGACAAAAACACATCTTGGAATTCATTGGACACAAAAGACTTTTCTTCCTTTTAATTCCATGCAACATGAAAATCCAATTGGGTTCATTTTTGCCAAATGATTTATCCCATTTTTGAGGCAAGTTCCTTCAACACAAAAACAATAATTAATCACAGAAAGCATATGTTACAGAATGGTGTCTTTCTGAAGGTAAAATAACATAAGTTATCTGTTTAGATAGTAATGTGCCTTGTGCCCAGTGTCCTGAATGTGTCATACAATCATCTTTATCACCAAATGATGGCACTCCTAACACTACTTTTGCCAATATCCAGATAGATCTATTGGCGCAAAGAAAAGTGAAGGCAAATTTAACCACAGAATGAGTGAAAGTACAGTAAAAATAAGCTTGTGTGGTCCATTGTGGCTTTCTCAAATGTTTTAAGAGAATACCAGAAAACAGTCCGGTCTCACATCTCAGGATTCATTATCGGCTGTTGATAAAATTTACCCGACTGGATTTACTTTGTATTTCTTCCAAAATCCCTTCAAGTTCTTCAATCAGTACTCGTTTTTTAAACCTATTTAAAAAACAAAATTAAAGAGCATTAGTGTTTTGTAGCAAAAATCCATTAATGGTTTCTTCATCACGGAGATATTTAGGGTGGTGGAGACCTTTCAATCATGAATGATATTAACTGCTGGAATTAATCAAAATATTGCTATAATCAAAAACTGCTATAATCAAAATATGTATAACTTTCCTATTCCTATCAAGCTGGTTTATTTCAATCACATGAGCATCCAAAATAGGTCTAATTAGACTCATTATAAGCCAGTCAAATTAATTTAAAGCCAAATAAAGATTGTCACTTTCCCACTTGAAAACACCATCTCACTAAATAATGCCTAATTTTCAAGTATCTCTACACCTTTAGTCTCATGAAGAGCCTTAACCGCATTCTTTCAAAAGCTGACTGATTGCTTCTTTGTTGCTGTTCACAGCTGGAAAGAGAGAAGTCATTCCGGTACAATGTGAGGTATCCACTGATTACTGAAGAAAACATTTTCAGGAAACCAAATCATTTTTTGTTTTTTTTAAAAAAAGAGGAAGATTATGCTTTAAAAGGAAACACAAATATTTTTCCATGTGTTTTCTGGGGAGGGTAGAGGGGGGAAACACAGCTGAACTGTGGATGAAATCACATCCATACTGGTATTACTCTGGTCATGCCTAGTCAATACTCTGCTGCCCGCCGACCTTTATTCCATTCACCATGAACTTGTTCCAACACTACTGCCAGCATCCAACTCTCAAAATGCCTTCGCCTTAAAACTTGTTTTCTGTATTTGCTCCCAGTCCAATATCAGCTCCCCATCGCCTTGCTCTCCCCAGAATTATATAAGCAATGAAATTCTCTTCCTAAGAACCCACATTTAGATCATAGACAAATGCAAGTTATTGTTGCAATAAAATTACAAGCTGCAAGATCAATTTTCAAGAAATTCTCAGAATAAGACTGCAAAGCAGCTTGTGAAAACATGACTCAAGCATATTGCTCTATGTATTGTATGTGAATCTCCTACAAGTTTGCTAGTAAAATCCTCTCCAAAATTTGCAGCCACACACTGACCTTCAAAATGAATAACATTTTCGTTTTCCATGGTTAGGTCTCTACACTGCAGTTGTGCAATACAGATAGATTCTGGTGATTCTTTATTGCACAGCACCAGTTCACCATTGATTTGTTGCTTCAAGGTCTCAATAGCTTGCTGTGCATGCCAGAGAAGTATCTGCAGTTGTACAAGTTTCATAACCATGCTCTGCATCAGATATTAGCCAAAGGATACAAGGACATCAGCCATAGCTGAAGAGGTTAACTAAGTTGTCCTTGCAGATTGTCTCCACATTCAAAAAACAACAGAAAAAAAGTTGAAGTATACTTTCAAATGAACCAGCTGTGCTTGGGAGGCAGGAAATGATCCACAATTAAGTACGTGTGATCAATAACAGATGGATGCATAGAGGTTCCGCAGTAAGCATCAGGTTCTGGGTGCCCAGAAGATAATGCGAACTGTATAACCAGAATACCATGAGTTTTTAAAACACTATGTAGCCAGTCACATCATATTATTGCTCAACAGAAAAGTGAATGAAGACATTGCCATGAAAAAAATCTGTACAACAATGTGCCTCAAATGAATTTTTATCACAGATATCTTAAGTAGGAGGTCTTTGAGAAGCCAAAGGCAGTAGTAATCTTAAGTGAGCATGCTGCCCTGGGATAAGCTAGGGAGGATGTTAGCAGATCTGTTTCAAACTGTCAACCGTTCAGAAATAGTTGGCTGGGTGAATGAGTTGGCAAGAACGCTTTGATTCTAACACTGATAACAAACTTTGGGTGACCCTATAAACATTACTGTCCTGGCAGCAGTGATTACAGCCAGTCTGGATTGTCCTTGCATTCTTTGTTTAATGAATATTTCCTTCTCTATAAATGCAACAAGAGAGAAGCAGTATGCATTTCATTACAAACATCTGAAATTCAAATATAGTAATTTGCAGGGGACAGAATTTTACATGACATGTTATGAAATGGAGAACTGCAAGCACTCTGAATTGAGTGAGAAGTTCCCAAGGTGTACATTCAGAACAGAAACTTGAAATCTGAAATAAAAGTGTGATTCTCACATCATGAAGCCATTAAGAGACATCAAATCAATTTCTAACCAGAAGCTTGAAAGTAGAAATACACACACTCAAATTACTCTGAGCTCCAAATCCTTGCTCAATATGCTTAGACCTTGGAATTTACTTCTCGATTTAAAAAGCACTGAAGATATTTAAAACAGCTGTAGGTGAAAACTAATGCAGCTTTTTCATGAGTTGCAACCTGTTTTATCACCACAAGGGTATGAATTGTAAACCAGATTGTTATCCTGCACAATATACCTAATAAAGTGGTGGCTTAATCAGGTACACCCCATAAACCTGCTCATTAATGCAAATAGTAAATCAGCCAATCATGTAGCATCAATTCAATGCATTAAAGTGTGCAAACTTGGTTAAGAGCTTCAGTTGTTACTCAGACCAAACATAAGAATTGGAAAGAGATGTGATCTAAGTGACTTTGACTATGGAATGATTGTTGCTATCAGACCGAGTGGCTTGTCTGGAATTTCCCTGATACACACACTGATCTACACCAAGAGCTTTTCTTAATCAGAAGGAAGTTGTAATCAGATTGCACATAGAAGCTAATTAACATCTTCCAAATAATTTTCAATAAAGTGTGGAATCTGGAACAGAATGATCAAAAACAAAACTGAACCAGAAGCAACCAAAACAGAGACACACATACATACATATAGATACACACACACACATCAATATATGGATTCAATTTTTGTTGTTTTTGCACCTAAAATCAATCCCGGTGCATCTAAATAAATGTGATCCCATCACTCCTGTAATAGATACTTCTATTTTGAGTATCAACACCTTTTAAAATTTGTAGGCTTGTCATTTGCCAAAAATGACTTGAAACACAAGGGTTGGGGGTGGAGGGAATGAAAGAGTCCCTTCAAAAACATAACAGGTCAGCATAAGATGTGAATACAGCAAAACACTAAGAAAAACAAAGTCCCAACTATACCATCACCAAAGTGCAATTGATCAATTGGCTACTTTTGATACATCAAATAATCCTTAAACTGGCATGATGCACTTTCAAAATTCCCATTGATAGATCATTTGATGAATTACCTTGCTGCCTCTTTAATGACATTTTGTACAAAAACCATCCGTGTCTCCAGACTGCCTTGCACTAGTTTCAATAAATAGAAGATATTTTCATAATCTGAAAAACAGACAATATTAAATTAACATTGTAATTTAATACTCCAGCATCTTCAAGTGCTACAGTGCTTTAATTGTTCCCATCATAGTCAATGAGAAAAACAATCCTAGTCAGTGTCATGTCCAGCAAAGTCACGTGATCACTACAAGGCAGGGGTGCTAGGTTGCTGAGACCCCATCCATCTTAGGAAAGGATCGCAACAATACTAAATGGTTAAGACCCATTCCCATCCTCCCTTTCAACTCACCAGACCTTTGTTTCCCCACTCAAACTTTCCTGGCTCACTATAAAATTATACTTTTAACATCTTAAAAAAGGCATATTAAAGTCTTGTGGAGTAATATCTAAGTTTGGAAAACCTTTCAGTCTGGTACACAAGGACTGAAGGGTGTTGAATTATCCAAATCTTACTGTAAATGTTTTCAAAATATAGACACTAATTATCTATTGAAAATTGAACTGAAAAGAACATCGGTTACTGTATGTACCACATCCGTACGGACATTCCAAGATGTGTCCATGAACAGTTAGGAGAAAGCAAGAGTTTTCTAATGTTTATTTCAGTTTCCATATTGTCAGAAATCATTTCTGCCATTGATCTCTGCTTATATCTTGAACTCTGCCAACTAGCCAACTGTAAAAACATCAGCAATTATAACATAATGGAGTTATTTGTTTGACAGGTGGTGTACCAAACATCTTGTATGCTTCCATTATTGTGAATGGAATTAATTACCTGACAAGTTACACAAAGTGATGATATAGAAAGCATAAAGATATTGGTTTCATACTAGGATACACAATTTCCTTAAAGAAACAAAAAATTTTAAACAGATGTGGCCTGAACTTTGAACACTACTACAATCCTCATCAGAATTTCGTAACCATGGACTCAAAATACGAAATCACCCAGTGTTACCTTTTGATGTGGGCAAAAATGTTTACACCTTCGAAACACATCATTGAGCACTTGAGCAAAATACTGAAATGGTGCTCTATAAATGTAAAATAATCTTTCCCCAAATATATTTTAAAAATTGTATATACTCAGGTCAACTAGCACTTATTGAAGACATTAGTTACTCCTCTTTGCAGAGGATTTACCTGCAGTTTTGTTGTACCCAATGTCAATGTTGATGGAATTTATCAGTTAAATTTCGCATCCAAAAGGGTGCCATGGATGAATCAACTAGCTCCATAACAAAAGGTCAGTGTCTTCATTCAAGTACAAATCCTTGATCAGGTACAAGGGTAATGACGGGACCAAATCTCTACAGTGCAGCTTTTGATAAATTCCAAACTGCCCCTAGTTTAACTAACTTGTTTTATACTATCTCTACAGACACTATTCAAGGAAGAGGACTTCTATTAAATTGCACTTTATCAATCTTTGCCAGCATTAGAACACTCTTTGCACAGTTCTACTGATGATCAGGATACAAGTGATTACTTATCACAGCAGTACATAAATCACAGCACAGATTAACCAAAGTTCAGGGTACACTTGTAGCAGGAGGTAAAGTTGTTGCTCACAACATTTACCACCACCTAGTTCCAGTCTTGCCTTTGCTACACTTTCTACAATCTAGCGAGAAAAGCTGCAACTTTCTGCTGTTACTAAATTACCGTCAAAAACAGATTGGGACTTTACCCTTGTTCATAGACCCCAGGATAAGAGGTTTGTTTGATATGAAGACAGAAAAGTGTCAGGCTCAGTTAGCTGCCTACAGTGAATTAACTATGGTAACAGAGATTGAGACCTTAATGCTTCTGCTGTCCCAGTTTTTTTTTTAAGTGGCTAAATCAATCTCCTGAAGTCCACCAAATAACAGAAAATGGAGTTGAAGTCAGTGAAACACAATCAGATTTGTGATTTCCACTGTTAAATAATCTATGAAAAGCCAAATAAAATACTCAAAAGACAAATTCTAAAGGGACCAGTCAACTGGCTAGACCAGATTGTGTGTTCAAAAAAATAAAATGATAAAACACAGGGCAAATCTCTCAAACACTTCATTGTCAGTTCCAGCTGCTGATTTTTTTTTTGACAAAACAGACAGAAATACCTAGTTAAGTAGAATTAAATTCCAAAACGGTGGTCCACAGCCTTAAATACTAGAGGGCCATCTATAGTATCATGTCTGGCCTTCCAAAGAAATCACTGAGGAAGTCTAACTTTCATGCAAAACCACTTGGTTTCTCCTGGTCCTAGTGCAAACCAGGACATTTTTCATTATTGCCAGTAATTTCAACCAAGCTAACTTCAAGAGGGGTTCCTGTCCCACTAGGGCCCAGACATTCGTGACCATTGCTATATAACCAAAGATGCCTACCTACTCATTCCTCATCCACACTTTGGTAAATCAGACCAGCAAGTTGTGCTCTTACTCCTTGGATACAAACAAACTGAAAAGGGAGGATCATGAACAGTCATACAGTTCTGGTCTGAGGAAACATGAGATTCCATGTAACTGCTTTGAGTCAGTGGACTGGTCTACTTTCAAAGACTCAACTGCCAACCTAGATGAATGTCTCACTACCATCACAGACTTTATCAGCAAGTGTGTTGAGGACTGTGTACCAAAGAAAACAATCCAAAAACTATGGATAAACTCTGCTGGGAAGCCTAAGTCTACAGCATCCAAATCAGGTGACCGTGACCTTTAAGAATTCAAAATCTGACCTCCATAAAGCTATCAGAGATGGTAAGAGACAGTACTAGTAGAAAATTAGTCTCAACCATGGCAGGGCTTATGTATGAAATGGGTTACCAAACAAAGTTCGGCAGCATCACCAACAACAGCACATCCCTTCCTGATGAGCTTACCACACTCAAGCATGGTTTAAACAAAAGGGAATGAACACGTCAGCACCCACCCTGATAGTGTACCTTAATCCACAGTAATCATCACAGATGCAAGATCCGTCTTTGGCTGTGTCCTTAGATCCAGTGCAGATCAGCTGGCAGGGGTATTTGCAGACATTTTTAACCTCTCCCTGCTTCAAGACAATTATAATCCCGGTACCCAAGAAAAACAAGATAATGACTATGGCATCCTACTATCAAGTGTTTCAAGAAGTTGGTTATGACACACATTAACTCCAGCTTTCAGACCTAGATAAATCACTGTGATTTATCTAGAGCACACACCATCTCTACACTCATCTCTGGAGCAAAGAAACCTACGTCACCCTATTATTTATTGGCTACAGTTCTGACTTCAAAACTATTATTCCAAGCAAACACATCACCAACCTCTGGACCCTGAGAGTTAATGCCTCCCTCTGCAACTGGATCCTTGCCTTTCTGACCAACAGACCACAATCAGTAGGGATAGACAGCAACTCCTGATACCGGTGCTCCACCTACTCTACTCCCTGCATACTCATGACTGCATGGTCAAATTCTGCTCCAACTCCATATACAATTTTGCAGATGATAACATTGTAGTGATCTGCATCTCAAAAAAAGATGAGTCAGAGTACAGGAAAGAGAGGTGGAGGACTTAGTGACAAGGTTTCAAAACAACAACGTTTCCCTCAATGTCAACAGAAGAGCTAGTTAACAAATTCGAGAGACAGTGCACATGTTCCTGTCAACATCAATGACAAGAAACTACAGAGTTGTGCACACAAACCAGCCTCCTCTCAACATGCATACTTCTCACTGCCTCAGTAAAGCAGCCAGCATAATCAAAGACCCCCACCCACCCTATACATGCTCTCTTCTCCCCTCTCCCATTAGGCAAAAGATAGAAATGACTGAAAGCACGTATCAACAGGCTCAACTTCCTGGCCTTAAATTTAACTCATTATAATCTTGCACTTTATCATTCATCTGCAGTGCACTACTTTAACTGTTACTCTTTATTCTACACTGTTATCGTTTTATCTGTTCTAGCTCAATGCACTGTGTAATGATTTGATCTGTATGCAAGACTTTCACTGTATCTTGTTACATGTGATAATAATAAACCAAACCATCAGCCAAGTGGCATTAGGGCTGTGACAAAGACTTAGGAAAGCAGATCCACATTCAACTCTGGACACTGTACTAGATACGACTGACAATAACCACTGGATGTTTCCAACATTCTTCCAATCATACAACTGATCCATACACCGATGTTAATGCAGACCACTAAGCACTGCTTCTGCAGATTCTCCGTCTTCCTAGCTTTGGTTTTTTAAAAGTTTGAACGTGTGACAGGTAACTACACAGATAAAGAGAGAGTAAGGAAAATGAGGACATGTTAAATGAGACTACTTCTGGAACAGAGCCTCACCATGTGAGAGTACAGACAGTTACTACAATACCTGAACACCTCAAAAGCTTAACACTTCAGATCATCTGAAGCAGTAGCAAAGGCTGCAGATGAGATCAACAAGCAAAGTCAAACATTCTGAAAATGCATAACAGAAACATTGCAGAAGACTGTTACTCCAGGGAAGCAAAGCAAGTGACATTTTATTCTTCAATTATACTTACGTCTGCCTGGTTTACGGATTTCCTTAAAAATTTGTGCCCTTAGCTCTATATTAGTCTCTTGCTGTTTTGACCTCATAAGTGTTTTAATAGCATTTGGTGAAGACCTGTTCAAAAGTCCATCCTGACAAACTTCACTGTCTTTTGATTCCTCGTGATTAAGGTCAACACTGCTAATAGAATTATTATTGACCACTAATAGACCACCGTCCATCTCATGATTGGTGAATTCTTCTGTAAACTCCACGGAGCCAGAAGTTGAATGGATCAGCGGTGATGATGAGTCGAGTCTCTGGGATGGAATTTCAACTGCAAGTGAGTCCGCAATATTGTTTTCAACATAATCAACACACACAGCCTGGTTTTCTTCAGTTTCTACAAAAGGAGAAATAAACAACCCAGTAAACATTAATGCAGCCATTTAAAATTTTACATAGATTATTTACTCTTTAAACAAAGCACTCCATTCATTTGTCTTTGAGAGTCATCATGGTTAGATGACTTTAACCTTGAATTCAGAACATGACAGAACAACACCACACAATAGTTCTTGTACACAATCTGGGTGATATTTCAATGTAGTAAATATTATACTGTTGGTGGTGCTGCTTGCCTGCTCAGCCAGATGTCAACAGTTCCCCCAACATCTTACAGCAGAAAAGCCAGCTCTCAGTGACTCAACCAAGACTCTCCCAAATCATTACCGGAGAAAAGCTTCATTCACCTTTGTCGTATATTTCCCTGAACTAATTGCCTGATATCTTTACCATTGCTCGATTGTGACATGGCTGCGAATTGAAGTTCCATTCCAAAGACCTCAAGATTGAATAATGCAATGCAGCACTAAGGAAGAAATGCACTGTTAAGCAGCATTGCCTGCATCAGTTGAGGGAAAACTAACATTGGTAGCTATAGTCAAGCTCAATGTGTGGAAAAGTCAAGGGTAGTATGTTGAAAGTCATGTCCCAAGCACAACTATACGGAATATTATTAAACATAATAAAGCCATAAAACATTGAGCAGAACGAGGCCATTCAGCCTACTTCACCATTCCATCATGGCTGATTTATTACTCCTCTCAAACCTCATTCCCTTGCTTTCACCCTGTAACCTTTAACACCATGACTAATCAAGAACCTATCAATCTCCACTTCAAATATATTCCATACCTTGGCCTCCACAGCGTCGATGACAACGAATTCCACAGATTCACCCCTTCTGACTAAAGAAATACTTTCTAAATCCATTCTAAAGACATGTTCTTGTTTTCTGAGGCTGACTCACCCACTACAGGAAACATCCTGCCTACATCCATTCTATCTAGGACTGTCAATATTCAATAAATTTCGATGAGATTCCCCCCCTCCCCCATTCTTCTGTACTCTAGCAAGTACAGGCATAGAGCCATCAAACACTCCCGGAATCATTCTTGTGAACCTTTTGACCTTCTCCAATGCAAGCACATTTTTTAAAAAAAGGTAAGAGGTCCAAAACTACTCTCAATACTCCAAGTGTAGTCTGACCAATTCATTACAAAGCCTCAGCAAATTCTAGTACTTTCAAAACAAATACTAACTCACATTTGCCTTCCTTATCACCAAATCAACCCACAAGTTAACCTTTAGGAAATCATGCACAAGATCTCTCAAGTCCAATTGCGCCTGATTTTTGAATGTTCTCCCATTTAGAAAATAGACTATGCTTTTATTCCTTCTACCAAAGTGCATGAATGTACACTTCCTTACACTATATTCCATCTGCAACTTCTTTGACCATTCTCCCAATCTGTTCAAGTCCTTCAGCAGACTCTGCTTCCTCACCAACATTCTTCACATCATTTGCAAACTTGGCCACAAAGCCATCAATTCCATCATCCAAATCATGGACATATAATATGAAAGTGGCCCCAATACTGACCTGCATACCACTAGTCACCAGCTGCCAATCAGAAAAGGCACCTTTTATTCCCACTCTTTGCACCCTGCCAGTCAGCCAATCTGCCATCCAGGCTACTATCTTTTGTGTCATACCATGGCTTCTTTTCTTGTTAAGCAACTTCTTGTGCAGCACCTTGTCAAAGGCCTTCTGAAAATTCACGTAAACAACATCCACGGTCTCTTTGTCTATCCTGCCTGTTATTGCCTCAAAGAATTCCAACAGATTCATCTGCAAGTCTTCCCCTCAAGGAAACCATGCTGACTTTGGCCTATTTTATCATGTGCCTCCAAGAACCCCAGAACCACATCCTTAATAATAGACTCCAACATCTTCCCAACCACTGAAGTCAAGCTAAATGGCCTACAATTTCCTTTCTTCTGCCTCCCTCCCTTCTTAAAGGGTGGTGTGACATTTGCTATTTTCTAGTCCTATAGAACCATTCCAGAATCTAGTGATACTTGAAAGAATCCTTCAGATACTTCTTTCAGAACCTTGGGGTGTAGTCCATCCAGTCCAGGTGGCTCATCTACCTTCAGACCTTTCAAGCTTCCCAAGTACCTTCTACTTAATAATAGCAACTACACTCACTCGTTTCCACTTACACGCTCGAACTTCTGGCATACTGCTAATGTCTTCTACAATGAAGAATTACGCAAAATAATCAAGATTGTCCGATATTTCTCTGTCCACCATTACTACTTCTCCAACGTCATTTTCCAACAGTCCAATATCCACTCTCAACTCTTTTTAATATACATATGAAAAACATTTGGTATCCTTTTATATTATTAGCTAGCTTATCTTCATATTCTCCTCTCCTTATGGCTTTTATTTCTGTTGGTTTTTAATAACTTCCCAATCCTCTAACTCTGCATTAATTTTTGCAATATTATATACCCACTCTTTCCCTTTTATGCTGCCTTTGACTTCCTTTGTTAGTCAGTGGCCTCATCTTCCCTTTAGAATACTTCATCTTTAAGGTTTATCTATTCTGGGCCTTCTGAATTGTCCCCAGAAACTCTAGCCATTGCTATTCTGCTGTTATTCTTGCTAGTGTCCCCTTTCAATCAACTTTGGCCAGTTCCTCTCTCATGCCCCTGTAATTCCTTTCACTCCACTGTAATGCTGATAAATCTGACTTCACTTTTGCCCAAACTGCAGGGTAAATTCTATCATATTATGATCACTGTCTCCTAAAATTTCAATTACCTGAAGCTCCCTAATCAAATCTGGTTCATTGCACAACACCCAATCCAGAACTTCCATTCCCTTAATGGGCTCAACCACAAAAGCTGCTCTAAAAAGCTCATCTCACTGGCATTCTACAAATTCCCTCTCAAGTTGATAATGTCATGAAGTTCAGTCTTTGAAGACACCAGTTTCTCAGTAAACAGTCCCTGTAGGCTCTGAAAACAAGGACAAAGAACAGATGCTAAACTAAATATAATGACAATAAGATATTGTACTCTTTTAGGATAATGTAGGATAATAAATTATTAGTATCACACGAGCCCAACATTAATATGTTATAATTAGAATCAGGCTTAATATCACCAGCATGTGTCATGAAATTTGTTAACTTTGCTGCAGCAGTACAAGATAAATATAAGAAAAAACTGAATTACAGTAAGAGTATGTGAAATAAATAGTTCAATTAAAATTAGTGCAAGAACAGAAATAAAAGTTGAACCACGCACCTACACAATAAAGTGATGGTAAAATTGAAACAAAGGAGCAGAAAGGGCTGTAAAAGGTACTCCACAAGGTTTGTAAACATAGGACAGAAGTGAACCAGAGTAGAAACTGAGTGGTTAAGGCTTTGGCCTTTTACAGAAATGAAACAATCCTCCAGCAAGATGTTAAAAAAAAATTAACCAAATCCAATTTGGGTGAATTCAATCCAGCGTAGGTCTGTTTAACTCTTCTGCATTCAACACAAGTGACTGATATATTCTGTTCCATTTGCTTTATTAACAGCAAACTCACACCAGTTTGAGATACAGGCTTTTCATTAGTTTCTTGTAGAAGCTTGTTTCAAATCTTCATGTTGGACATCCACAAACTGCCTAAGTTCTTACCTTGAATAGCAGCCACTGGCTTTATAAGATCTGCCTGTGGTTGTATAACTGGGATAAGGGGAGGGCCCTTGCCACCACTGTGATTAGCCACTGTTGATAGCGTTAGTGGACGTCCCTTCAATAAAGGTGACATACAGCGACGCCTTTTTGGAATTCCTGCCACATTCAGTTCTGTTGGTCTCTTGCTTCTGTTCTGAGGTCCTGACACAAACTCATCAGCTTCATCAATCATCATTCCCTGCAAGACAAAGGTCCTTAACTCATGTCCATATAAGGAAATGTGAGCTTTAAAAGATTAAAGGTATGTTTTAAAACATATGGTGAGAGTAAAGGAAAAAGCCAGTTTCAACTAAATGGAGGGGAAAAAAATCTCAATTTCAAGCCAAGAGTAAAAGAGTGAGACTAAGTAGGTAGCTTGTTCAAAATAAACTTAATATCATGAGACTGAATAACGTCCATCTAGCTGTATCTTATGATCAAGCAAAAAGCAAGTACAATATGCAAGTCTACAAAGAATCAGGGGGCAAATTTCCTCAAATTAATAACTTATCCAGTGACAGTCAGGATGATATTATTTATAGGATTACTCTTAGTCTCAGCACCTCTATTTTAAGCAAGGAGAGAACAAATACAATACAGGGTCCAATCTGCACTGTACTTTAACTACTCTGGCAAGGTGTGTAAACCTCAATTCAAAGTCTCATCGATAAGCAGCACACCCATTAATGAGATTCATCCATAACATCACTAAGGGTACTGGAAAAGGCTCACAACTCATTGCTACCACCTATAAGCTACAGTTTTATGAGGACGTAGAAGTGGAGCACAAACATTTAACATGAAAATCAAAAGGCGACATTTGCTAGAATTCTTAATAACAGATAAAGCTGGAAATAATCAGGTGGCCAGCCAGCATCTGGATAGAAAGCTAGGTTGTGAATGGAAAAGGGATAGTTGTGGTAGGAGACCAAAGCTATCAAATGACATTGTTGCCACCTACTTAACAGATGAATTAGAACGAATAGATAACCTGAAGAAAATAATGCAACCAACTTAGTTAATATTGGGCATTCTTAAAACTGTTGAATGGATGCTTAAAGTGGGTTTAAAATGCATTGATGGTAGATCGGATCAAAGTTCTGGTAGCAGTACTGCCTTATCATATTAAAAAAAAATGGGAAACTGAATTGCTCTGTGTCTGTTGGCTCCATTTTCAGGTCAGATTTGATACAAAATATATTTCACTTTGATAGTTAAATGGAATATTGTACAGCAGCATTTTGCCAATTCCAATCAGTAAAAGCAATGAAGGTTATATTCAAAAAATATTTCTTCGCCCACCACCTCACTGAGAAAAGAATGCTCCCATAAGGTACAGTACTGCGCAAAAATCCTTGGCACATAAATAGAGTGTCCAAGACCTTTGCACAGTATTGCATATGTCTTCAGTTATCAAATAATACTTAAAGAGCACTTAGCTCTGTATTAGTTCAGTAGTATTTCCCCAACCACTTTGGCAATGGCATATGATGAATGTCAAGCTTTATGACAACCTACCGATGCTCAATATTAAAATCAAGGTGAGAAGACTGCAACTAGCAGGGCACTGTCTACCTGCCAGCCTAGTCATCACATGGGAGCCCAAGCATGGGAGGATGAACCCTCCTCTCAAGACTGTGGTCAACACGTTCCTCGAAGATAGCGGCACAGCTAATGTAGATGAACTGAACATACTGATGAGGGAGAGGGATGAGTGGTGAGCTCGTCATTGCGCCTGACGCCGGCCCCCTAGGCCTGAGTCGACGGAGTAGTAACCACTTTCTCATTTTAACCAATAGATAGTACTGTGCAAAAGTCTTAAGACACTCTAGAGATATAGATATATAACACATACACACACACCCAAGACATTTGTACAGTACTGTAGATTTAACCAAGATATAACAAATATTCCCTGTAAGCAAAAGTACTGGAGCAAAAACAACCAGTCTCCAGAGAGCCATTAACGTGTCTGCCCAATGACTTATGCTACTTATGGCTTCAGTTAAAATCACTAAAGAAAAATAGTACAAGGCAAAAACAGAAAACTCCCAACAGCTCAAGAGACTCAAGCTACTGTACAGCAGGAAATGTTTGTTTAAACACCTTGGAAGGACGCCGAGGTATACACACTCTTCTGGGAATAAGGAACACTCAAATGCAGTAGCCCACATTTAAATACATTGGTATTTACCTTCTTGTCCAACTTGAAAGGATTTCCAAATGTATGCAATCTCCTGGGCTGATCAGGGTCAAGTTCGCGTAGAGGAGAAGGCACATGTTTCAGGAATTCCTGGTAATTTCCCATCTGTGCTATTGGGACACTGTGCACCTGATCTGAAGGAGAATAAATATTAACATGGACAATTCATCATTTCTCATTTTCACAGCAGACCCGAGTATAATGCCAGAGATTGTACTCATATACAACACTACTACTTCTCACAGCATACAACTATACCATTAACTTGCAATATTTAATTAATCCCCATCGTCAAAGGCAGAAACGGGAACCGAGCACATTCCATAACAAAAATAGTATACATTACATAAATGAAAATAATTTTTAAATATTCTAAAAAAAATGCAACAATTACAAATGGCATGTAGGAACTCTAGAAATCGATGCCCAAAAATAACAGATTAAAAAAAAAACACACACAACACACAAGACAAAGGAGCAAAATTAGGCCATTTGGCCCACTGAACCTGCTCCATTTCATCATGGCTGATCCGTTTCCCTCTCAACCCCATCCTATGCCTTCTGCCCATACCCTTGTATGCCCCAACTAATCTAGAACCTATCAACCTCTGTCTTAAATACACAAAATAAACTGAACTCCACAGCCCCCTGTGGAAACAAATTCCATAGATTCACCACCCTCCTCAACTTTGTTCTAAATAGGTCCCCCTCTATTCTAAGGCTGTGCTATCTGGTCCTAGACTCCCCCACCATAGGAAACATCCTCTCCACTATCTACGCCTTTCGTTTCAACGAGATTCTACCCTCCCCCCACCACCCCACATTCTTCAAAATTCCAGCAAGGCCCAGATCCATCAATTGCTCCTCATATGACAAGCCTTCCCATTACTAGAATCATTCTTGTGACCCTCCTGTGAACCTTCTCCTATTTCTTAAAAAAGAAACCCATAACTGCTCATAATACTTCAAGTATTGGCTTTTTTAGTTGCCTTCTGTTGGAACACACATATTGTATGTGCCTAAGACGTTTGCATAGTCCTGTAGTAATTTAATGTATTGCACTGTACTGCTGCCACAAGAAAAAGTCATGACATATATAAGTGAAGATAAACCTGATTCATAGGGGTCAGAACAGGAAGCACCAGAGAGACATTCTGCAATGATCAATAAACCAATTGCTTGAATCACATCACTTTGCCTGGTGTCTCAGGGTTGTGTGTGCCTGCACCCACACCACCCCAGCACGCCAGCTGTCACCTGCACCATACCCCTACCGCAGCACTCTACCCTCACCATTTCCAACATCATTTGCTCCTGCCAGATATACAAACTTGCTCTCTGCTCCATATTGACAAATATTAATTTAAACACCTTAGTTTTAGATACATGGCTAAGAGCTTTGCACAGGACTGAACACACATAAATATAACATTTCAAGATGAACTGTAAAAATGAATTGGGAAATTAAACAATTCCATATAACTACCAACTCCAAAATGTGATAGCATTTTAACTGAGCTACAAGAGCAATTTAATAAATTAATATTTCAAGGTGCAAAATAACGACTGCCTCTATGTAACTAAAGAAACTACAAGTTCAGATCTCATTTTAAGACTAAAAGTAAAATTTTAATTATCTGTGTCCATTCTTAGTCTCGCCATTCTGTATGTCTAACTCCACTGGCCTCAGACTAGAGATAATTTCTTCAATGCTTTCTCCAACAACTCTCCTCAAAATTACCCATCTTCTTCAATATTCTTAAGAATAATGCATAGAAAGTTTTTAATACCATTTTTCCTATCATTTTGGATTCAGTGTCAATGTTACACTGTCCTGAAGTGTTTTGCAGTTTTATTTTCTTCCCTGGGTTAGAATAAATGACATTATTGCTGTCCTATTTGACAATATTTTGCACAGGAGGCAACACACTTTTGGACCAGTCCAGGTAACAGTGTAATATGAAAGCACATTTTCTTCTTCTAAATTATCAGACATCTCTTTTCTACCTTCTTGAGTTATTAAATACAACAGAATAATTATAAGGAAAAGCACAGCTACTGTTTGTTAGATTTCTTTGACACTAAAAAAGTTCTTTTGCGAACACCGAGTAATTGTTTTTCCTGCTTCATTGCTTCACCCAATTAATAATGAAAATGGTGTTTAATTACTTATATCATGCACCCATTGCAATGGCACCCATTCAAGTGACATGTACAAAGCATTAAATCACATCCCATTTTTCCCCCACCTTCATCTTGTCCTTTCAATGGACCATGTGCTGTTTTTAATAGGTTTAACCTCATGCGTGTAAGCTGATCCAGAAGATTTCTTCTTGGTATGTCATAAGCATTCTTGTAACTCTGTGGCTTCAAATCCTGAAAAAAAATTTAAGGAAATAAAATTTAGATATTAACATGTTCTTACATGTCAGACCTTTGCTAAGGTGACTTTCAAGAACCAGGTCCAGAACTGTGGTGCTTCTATAGTTACAGTTGCATTGATAATTCTGTCCAGTGCACAATCAACTCAGGGTCATGTGAAATATATTTATGAACTGAACTGCCTGCTGTTTCAACCTAGAGATATGGTAACACTAGGATCAGGAGAAACTAAATGGTTTTGCATGAAAACACTTGGTTCCAACAGATTTCTTTATTTAAAAGGCCAGATATAATTATTAATCAAATATACACGAGAGAAGGAAACATTACTCTCCATTGGAAAAATACACATCAGAATACCCGTAAGTAAAATCAGAAGCCATGGCCTTGTCTTGGAACCCAAAAGGTATAGATATATCCAATTAGAAGTCAAAATACCATCCTTCTTTAGTGATCAATTCTGATCTAACATTTGAAGAAATTAATATTGCTGGCAAAATTTTAATGGAATAACAAGACTCACATAATTACAATAAAATCCCATTCCACTGTGTTGCAACATGATAGAAAATATTTTAAATAATTTGGTGATCTCGGTTTAGCATGATTCATCATTCTGAAGTTATGATAAACTCCAATTAGTTCCAAACAGGATAACCTAACAGGCATAGCAAAATGCAAACACTGGGAAATCTGCAGATGCTGGAAATTCAAGCAACACAGACAAAATACTGGCAGAACACAGTAGGTCAGGCAGCATCTGTAGGAAGAAGCACACTCAACATTTCGGGCCGAGACCGGGGGCCTGCTGTGTTCCACCAGCATTTTGTGTGTGAGGCATAGCAAAAATATCTGCTTTGTTAATCAAAAACAACTAATTTTGTCTAGATATCAATACAATTTCAGGGAAATACTCAATGGATTCTGCAGCTCACCAAATGAGAGTTTGACAAAAGATTTCTCATTCAAGATGCTTCTTTCTACCTTCAATGCAGAAGATCACCATAATGTATCTGGTGATCAGCTTTCACTAGTTTTCTGGAAATTTCATTCCAAAATTGTCCAGTTTTTCTTTTCTCGATTAAGGACTCCGCCCCCCCCCCCCCCCCCAACCCTGACTCCAAACTTGGTACCTTGCATAATAAAATACACACTTAGTGGCCACTTTATTAGGTACACTTGTTTGTTAATGCAAATACCTAATCAGCCAATCATATAGCAACAAATGAATGCATTAAAAGCACACAGACATACATAATCAAGAGGTTCTGTTGTTGTTCAGACCAAACATCAGAATGGGGAAGAAATGTTATCTAAGTGACTTAGACCGTGGAATGATTACTGGCACCAGACAGGGTGGATTCCTGGATTTTCACTCAAGTCTCTAGAGTTTATAGAGAATGGTGTGAAGAATAAATATCATGCAGTGAACAGCAGTTCTGTGGGTGAAAATACCATGTTAATGAGAAGTCAGAGAAGATTGGCCAGACTAGTTCAAGCTGAAAAAAGGTTACAGCAACCCAAATAACCATGTGTTACAACAGTGGTGTACAGAAGAACATTCCTGAATGTAGAACACGTTGAATCTTGAAGTGGATGGTCTACAGCAGGAGACAACATGGGGTTCCCCTCCTGTACCTTATAAGTGGCCACTGTGTAAAGGCAAATCAGGAACTAGCATTAACTGCCCTAGATTATAAAATCACTTTCATTAACTTCAAATATTGCCTCTTAAATGAGACTTAACCAACAGGCTCCAATGATTACTGATAGAAAATCCAAGCCTATTTCACAGTAGAGTACTCACCAACAACTTTAACTTTTGTTTTTCTTTTTTATTTACAGCACAGAATGGGCCCTTCAAGCCACTCTACCCAACAATCCCCCATTTAATCCTAGTGTCATCATGGGACAACTTACAATGACCAATAACCTACCAGGAGGTCTTTGGACTGTGGGAGGAGACACACGAGGTACAAGAAGGTACAAACTCCTTACAAACAGCGGCAGGAACTGAGTCTGGATTGCTGGCATCACAACACTATGTCACCATGCTACCCTGGAATACTTGGTGCAAAGCATTGCTTCTCAGGACGCTTAACTACAAATAAATATATTCTTCAGTGAATTACAGCCTTCATTGCTCTAACAAGAAATGTAATGTGATGCCAAAGTGCTCAAACCACTTTCCTGCAGATTACTTTGTTTATCATTAAGGAGGCAACATACCTCTAGTGATCATCACAATTTCCTCATGAAGCTGAAGAGCAAAAGATTTCTAAAACCAAAGCTTTTAACTTTCAAATCAGCCTGATATGAAAATGGGAAGTTCTCCTTTTGGTTCTGGAAATCTCTTTAGAGAAGTTAATTTTAAAAAACCTTTTCAATTCCTGTGTTTTATATTCAAATAATAATTCTCACTTAGGCAATAAAATAATTTCTGAATTTAAAACTGCAAATACCTGAAAGGTGTCTCACCTTACTCAGAATTCCAATTTGATAGCCAGCAAACTCCTTCACATTTAGATCCATGAGTCTGTATGGAGGCTCTCCTGTGATGCCCATAAGAATTTGCCTCAAGTCTTTGCGTTGTGTTAACAAGAGAGCATTGCTTCTGTTTCTTACTTTAATGCCAGACTCTTGAAGTTGCTTCTTACCCACTGAACTTATGATTCGATCAGATTCTACTTTAGCCTGAGAATTGAAAGAAGGATGTTTTACCAAGGAAATAAATCAAAATTCAAAATATTGAAAAATATTTCTATTAACTAAATATTTAAAGAATTGAGATCACATTCCATGTGTGACAATCAATGAGGAATCATCTAAAGTGCACAAACATATTCAAGAACCAAAATGATTTCAAAGATGTAAGCAGTTAAAAATAAAACCAAATTTTCACTGCACTTTACAACCTTTGTCCCAAAGCACAAAGGCTTGATTATAAATCTCTAAACTGTAAGCAAGCAAAAAATGGACAAAACAAAAGAATTGAAGTGAGCACAACTAATACTATACACAGCCTTTCTCAAAATCACTGAAGCCTTTGACCAGGAGGAACTTATGGAACACTCATTTAACAATCAATTGCCCACAGAAATAGGTCTCTAATTTACATTTGCTGTATGATGAGATGCAAGTCACAGGTCAAAAATGGAGTTGGTCTCAGTGAAGACAGGTGTCAAACAAGGCTGTAATAGTGCCTCCATTTTTCCAAATCTTTATTATAGTGCTACATTTCTCTTCCAACAGGAGTAGAGCAAATCTTCAAAACTAATGGTAGACAATTCACCTATGGTGCATCACAGGGGCACAACTAGTAGAGCTGCTGCCTCATACTAAGAGCGACCTGGTTCATTACTGACCTCCAATGTTGTCTGTGTGGAATTTATGTATCCTCTTTGTCATTACTGTCGTATGAGTGCAAATGGGCTTTGTGGGTCAGAGGCAGTTTCTGTGCTATATAACCACGGCAACACCCCAAAACCTTACAATAGTCAAGGTGCATACACTCATTCAACTGAGCACCAAGCCACCATCAATTCATTGACTGAAGCAGATGAGGATCTTGCACCCAATACCCAGAGACAAAAGGTTGTCTGCTAACTAGCCTCCACTGCAGACTTCTCACAAACAACCCACAAAGGATCACAGAGGTACTCTGGAAATCATAAAAATCACCATGGACCATCAGTCTTTGTTCAATTGAGAGACAGTATCATCAAGTCCTCAAATTTGGCGCAAAACCCATGTCTACTAAACATTGACCCTGCCCTCCTAAATGCTCTTAAGAACTAGAGTACCAACAGAAATCCATCATGGCACTAGAAAATGATGTTGCTAATATCACTTCAGCAAAACCCTCAATTTCACTGGAAGAATAACCAAATGTGGAATTCAATGGGAGTGGCTGTGGACCATATCCACACCTAGGCCAATACCACCAGTACCAAGGTCCCAGTTATGCTCAGTAAATTCCTTCAGACAGGCCACACTGTTACATAAGTGACATCAGAATCCTGAATCTGCAATACTTTTCTAATGTTTTACTCACAGGAAGAGACAAAGAAGCAGATTAATGAAAACATTTAACAATGTTCACAAATGATAAAACAGCATCAATAATGATTGCTGGGAATTACATACACAGGATAAATTTAAGGAAAGAGTAGGCCATTAGGATTGTATTCATGCAATGAAAACACACAGAAGTCATGCTCAAAAAGCAAAAGGTGCATACCCTCTCACAAACTAACCACCCATCCTGTATGTACCTCATACCTTTTCCTCACTAGCTACCCGAGAACCCACAAACTGGAGTACAAGAAAACCAGTTTCCATTCTGAGGAAAATCCTAAGAAAAAACAGTGCTATTAGCTGGATACTAAGCCAGGGTCCCCCCACTCCTTAAAAATTGTTTCTCCCCCCCCCCCATAACAGAAAGCAGGTATAATAGCTTTTTCAGCAAAATTATCTCCAAGTACTATCAAGTCTCTCAGTGCTCAATTTTAAAACAGTATTTGATGCATCAGTTGAATTTGATACTAACAGCATTGAGATAAAGCACTGCTGCTTGCTTACCATCAGTGAAGCAACTCAGAATGCAAATCTCAGTAGTCATAAAAGTAGATCAAGAGAAAGTGAGCAAATATGAACTACAACCTTAGGGATTGGAAAATACAAACCAAAGCAACACAAGAAAATTACTATATGTAGCCCAGCTCATCCCTCAAGCCTGCCCAATCATTTAATATGATCATGGCTGATTTGCACCAGGCCTCAATTCTTCTGTGCTGGAATGATTGAAACAATCCTAGTTTCATATTTGTGCCAGTGAAAATGTACTGGCAAGGATGGAGCTCTGTGAAAGTGCTGCTATTTCCACACCACACAAATAAATGATTTTTTAAAACTTTAGTTAACGTGGCCACAAAGTTGGATTAAAAACTTAGCTATTCTTTACAGGAAATACTCAAGATCTCCAAACCAATCCAGTGTTATCACAGTGTGGGAAAGAAGTGATCAGATAAATTGAAAATAAAATCTTTACCTGCTGGCTAAGTTTTTTGAGGTAAGAAATAACACTGTAGCTGAGACCATAGTCCATTCCTTCTGCAATCAAATTTGGAGCTCCCATCATCCTCAATGCTTTTTTCAAAGGCTGTTGAAATTTAACAAAATATTTACTATATCAAATGTCATTAACACTCAAGGAATCATCAGAATGAAAAAAAATGCTGTGAAATTTCACACTGCATCAACTCTGCCTAAGACACAAGCAAATTTTTCTGGTCTGAGTACCATATTTGAAGACGATGGCACAGAGATTACAGTACAAGGAAATATAGATGCTTAAGTGTAGAAGAAAACATCAACTGACAGAAGAACTCAGTAGGTCAACTAGCTTATTGGAGCTAAGAAATAACCATTTCAGGTCAAGATCCTGCATCTGCCCAGCACTGATTAAAGGATAGAAATATAGACAATCCCATGGCTTCCACATTTGCTGTTTAAACCACCATGCGTTCTTCCAGTAGGTTTTTTTTACCCTTGACATTGTAATGAAGGATCACAATTGCAAAAATAAAAAAGTTCTGCTCCTATTGCATTCAAAAACTGGTCTCTGGATGTCCGATAACATTTAATGCCACACAAACTGCTTTTTAAAATGGTACCTTCATACAAAATGTACATTTGTTTCAGCACATTGACATTCAGGAACCAACTGTCTGTGCCACATTGCAAACCTCAAAGCAATATACACTCAGGGAAACCTGTAACAAATATCTATGGCTTTAGCAATATATACCAAAACCAGTAGAGACAAAATTTCTTCTGATAACTTTCTTTGTTTAAGATCACAAACATTATGGATATGCCAGTCTAGGCACTCCAGAGACATTGGGTAAATGACAGCAATTTGGAGGCCAAACAATCCAATACCTGACTTTCACCTAATTAATAATGTGTGCATTTCATCTCACATAGTCACCTACAACGCACATCAGTGCCCTGCATGAATTAACGAGACCTTTGTTATCCAATTCTGCTACAAAAGCAAGGATACATGGCTCTGCAATCAGGCCAACCCTCACCAAAAAAGGCCAAGCAGAAAACAATGTTGTGCCAAACAAGCCGACAACCAACTGTTCCAAAATCACCTTTGCTAGTTTCCAAGTTAACAAAAGCTTTAATGTAATCTGGAATTGGCCACTAGATAGGGAAATGGGGAAGCATAGTTTCAGCCACTTTATGGAACAATGCTTTAAAAAGTTGTAATTATATTTGAACTAATCAAATTGATATTCTTCTGTAAATGCTAACAGTTCCAGAATTTATAACAGGCTGGGCTTGAAAGATAATTTCTTGAGATTTGAAAAGAGTGATACAACATGTCTTCAGAATACAGGGTGATACAGTATAGAAATAAGTTAGCCATGAATTTATTGGAATGAACATCTTAACACAATATAACCCTACCATCATTTTTCATCAAAATGTCAGCTCAACTCTGATGTAAATTCAGTGTTCCCTTAATTCTGTGTTATTTACCTTCATTCACGTTTGTGATAGACCTCACATTCTGACCAAAACCACTCCTTGATAATTTTGTCAATTGCTTTCTTTGTCACCACAAGAAGTCTCTACTTCTATCCCTGAAAATTTTATATATTATAAATTACCTTTAGCAAAAAAATAAGCTAGCCTTAATGATGTGACTACAAAACCAGAGTGCTGATAACAAAGACCTGATTTTCTAGTGTCCATCTTTAAGCAATCTGCTTTCTCAGTCGAACAACATTATCAAATGACAATAAATGCTGTCATTTTTAAGTATGTTCACACTCCATGTGAAATTACAAAAACAGTTGGTATCACTGGCTTCAACATTTTGCACACCAACCTTCAAACACCATTACATATCAGCACTGATTAGCTCATGAGATTTGCTTCATGAATTTATAAAGCACTAAGAACTGCATTGCCATTACTGTATATAAAAGAAACAGCACTTTGCTGCAGTCCTCTATCTTAGACCATTCACAATCTTCAAATGTCACAAAACACTTCACAGCCAATTAAGTGTGTTATGAAATGTAATTGCTTCATGCATTAAACACAGCAGCCAGGCTGCAAGCAACAATACCCAGAAGGCAGTTTCTGCAACATTAATTGACCAATATTCACCAACACACCCAAGTACACAGGGCACGTTTATATTTCATCTCAAAGGATAATTCAGATGGCACAGAACTTTCAAAGTACAGTGAATTCCAGTTAATTGGTCCATGGGTTAATAGGGTACCTGATTTACTTGATACAACTCTTAAGGAATAAAAAACTAATCGAGAGAATAGCCGGGATTCCCTTCACTTAATTGGGACACTGCTGCTTAACTCAAGTTCAATTGTCATTCTACTATATATGAATATGAATACAGGTGAATCGAAAGAGCTTTCCAGAGCCAAGGTGCAAACACAGTACTGACACGGCACAAGGCGTATATTGCACATGTAAGATTGCAGTAAAGTCATAAAAAATATAATACAGCTCAAGACCCCGAGTGAAAATTCATGCCCTGTAGATTGATGTATTCCATAATGTACTGGTTAGGCACAGGAGTACATTCAGCCAGAGACTCATTCCACCAAGATGTAACACTGAGCATCATAGGCAGTCATTCCTGCCTGCGGCCATCAAACTTTACAACTCCTCCCTCGGAGTGTCAGACACGCTGAGCCAATTGTCCTGGACTTATTTCCACTTGGCACGATTAACTTATTATTATTTAATTATTTATGGTTTTATATTGCTATATTTCTACACTATCCTTGGTTGGCACGGCCGTAACGAAACCCAATTTCCCTCGGTATCAATAAAGTATGTGTCTGTCAGTCACACGGATGTTGTCAGCAAGAACAAGCCCACAACAGTCAGCAAACGAATGAAATCCAGGTCGTGAGGAGACATGAGGGGCCAGTCCCCAACCCAGGTTGGACACCATGCCACACCACCACTGGTGTCTTCTCTCCTGGGCGACTGCAACAGGAAAGCATGCGGCAGGAGGCCGAGTCTGCACTACATCTGAGGCCCGCAGTGGCCCCCCACCCCCCACTGTCAGTCTCACCAATAAAACAGTGAAATGGACTTACAGTATCTACATTACCAATGTCCAACAGGGTCTTGTGATCACAAGAAAAATGTCCAAGACAACTATTTGCTGTTCAACTGTACATTGCCTTCGCACACTGATTCTGACACCTTTCTATAGCAGGCAGCATCATCATCTGCACCAAGTCCAGTTCCTCTTGCAGTACTTGAAGTTCTTAATATCCAGCTGTATCATGCAATCGTATAAGAGACACTTAGAAAGACTGTAACACCCTTGGTTTGATCCTGAGAAACAGATGCAACTGAGCTCACTGCCATTTTAACAGAAGATGTTGGGACAGGAGACAGGTGCTGAACAGTGTAAAATTAGTTTAGGTCCCATTTAGAGCGAATGGTTTTTAAAATAGTAGCACTTGTGCATGTGTGTTCAAAATGCAGAGGTTTTTGTGACCGATACTTAGCAAGCAATTAGCAGGAAGACAATTTAGAACTGTTTTGCTCACTGCAGTTTCAAACATTCAGGCTTGGAGATGCCAAAAGTGGCCAGGAATGAAAATGACAGCGAGGAGAAAAATCAGCAGATGCTGGAAATCCAAGTAACATAAAATGTTGGAAGAACTCAGCAGGCCAGGAAGCAGCTATGGGACAGAGTAAACAGTAGATGTTTCAGGCCGAAACCCTTCATCAGGACTGGAGAACAAGAAGATGAGAAGTCAGTAAGGTGGTGGGGGACGAGGAGGAAAAAATACAAGGTAGTAGGTGACGGGTGAAACTAGGGGAGGATGACGGCTTAAGTAAAGAGCTGGGAAGTCAATTGGTGAAAGAGACAAATGAAGAAGGGGAAATTTGATAGGAGAGGACAGATGGCCATGGAAGGAGGAGGAATACCAGAGGGAGGTGATGAGCAAGCAAAGATGAAGTGAGAGAGGGAATACGTTGATATACAACGTAAAAAGTGGTCCCAACACTGACCCCTGTGGAACACCACTGGTAACCATCAGCTAACAGAATGGGATCCCTTTATTCCCACTGTTTCCTGCCAATCAACCAATGCTCTATCTACATATGTAACTTTCCCATAATTCCATGGGCTCTTATCTTGTTTAGCAGCCTCATGTGCGGCACCTTGTCAAATCCCTTCTGAAAATCCAAATACACAACATCTACTGCATCTCTCTTGTCTAGCCTACTTGTAATTTCCTCAAAAAACTGTACTAGCTTTGTCAGGCAGGATTTTCCTTTAAGGAAACCATGCCGAGTTCTGCCTATCTTGTCATATGCTTCCAGGTACTCCGTAACCTCATCCTTGACAATCGACTCCAACAATTTCCCAACCACCGATGTCAAGCTAACAGGTCTACAATTTCCTTTTTGCTTCCTTGCCCCCTTCTTAAATACACCATTTCATAAAGGTTTCCTAAGAACGCTTTACTTTCAGATAGTGGGGGAACCTGTACAGTGCCAAGTTAAGTATTCACCCCCTTGTAAGTTTTTGTTTTATTGTTTTACACCATTGAATCACTGTGGATTTAATTTGGATTTTTTTTGACACTGATCAACATAAAGACTCTGTGTCGACTTCCAGTAAGATGGCGATTGTTTAGTCGCTTCAAACTTTTGTTCCGTTATACTTCCTATCTTTGCACTATGTGTCTCCTTTTTTAAACTTTAGTTTGTTATTTTATTTGTTTTCTTTTATCTGCCTGCGAATACATCATCTCATAATGGCTACAAAAGGTACTAAAATCGGGAAAAAAGAAACATCCACGGCTCTGCTGGCTGAGATACTTGCTATTTTGGAACAACATCGACAAGATACTTTAACGGATATCAAGACTGAATTTAGAGCTTCTATCAATCAGCTGGAATCAAAATTGGATCAGATTAATGCCAGTGTGGATGACCATGCTGAACATTTATCTCGCATCGACCTAACTTCTGAAGATTTAGAACGCCGTGTTCAACATCTCGAAACTTTCTGCTCCAACCTAGTGGAGAAGAACAGTAAACTTACTTCCAAAATGGTGGATCTCTAAAATCGGAGCAGACGCTGCAATCTGCGAATTCTTGGATTGCCGGAGGCCACCAAAAAAGGGCTCTTGCGTTGAATTTTTCTCTTCTTTTCTCTGAGAGATTTTCGGGAAAGAATTTCTTCCGACTCCACCTGAGCTAGAAAGGGCTCACAGGATTTATGTTCCTCGCGCAATTTTGGGTTCCCGTCCACGGCCAATTATTTTATGCTTTCATCGATACCAGGTGAAAAACCGTTTGATTATGGAGGCATGCCGCAGAGGTAATTTTGCTTTTCAAAACACGAATATTCATTTTGTGGAAGATTATGCCCCCCAGGTTCTGAAGATGCGTGCCAAGTTTAAAGGCATAATGAAAGTGCTTTTTGATTGTGGATTCAGGCCTTCTCTTCGTAATCCAGCCGATCTTCGAATTACACTTACTAATGGAGAATACAAGTGGTTTAAGTCAGTGAAGGAGGCCGAGTTGTTTGTTGGAAATCTTCCAGCCATCTTGGCTTCTTCGGACCCGGTCTGACTTTCTAAAATGGCTGATAAGTACTTTTTGAAGTAAAGTTCTTTTTTCTGAACTCAGACTCTACTTGAATAATTCAGACATTAACTATTGAGATTCTAAGGGCTCTAGTTAATCTCTCCCTGGAGTTGGTGCGTTTTTCCTAAATAGATGATTTAAATTTAATGTTTCCCTGCGGACTTTTAGATTTTACCTGTGCAATTTATTTTACTTCTGAATAACTATCTATACAGAACTACAATTGATCTCAATTTGTTTTGGAGGCTTGGAGTTTTTTATTGAAGGCCTCCCTGTTGGTTGATTTATAGTATAAGATTTGCTTTTTTTTGTAAATGGCTGATAAATACTCTCTTTAAATTTATCATTTCCCCCCTTTTCCCCTTCTCCCTTTATTTTTTCTTTCAATTTTTCATAGTTTCTCGTGGGTAGGTTAGTACTTTTTCTGATTTTTTTTGTATTAAGTTTTATACCTTTTCTGATGAAGTTGTTCCTATTTGTAATTTTGGTCTCTAGTGCATAAATTGGCTATTATTTGCTATATTATATATACGGAACCTTTGTCAACAATACAGAACTGGAAGTCATTTTTGGGTTGACATTTTTTGTAGAGCTAGCTGCTTTTTTGGGTAGCCATCTAGTTTTGGGTTGCAAGGGTGGGGTGGGTTCTCCAGTTCCAACACTACTCACTGTTTTTTTTTTGTTTTCCTTTGTTACTCAGGACATGTCTCTGTCCTGATTCTACTGATTTATGTTTACATTTTCGCTCCCAGACTGTTATTGTACTGTGATTTTTTAATATGCCGACTACCTTCTTTGCACTAACAATTGATAATGGTTAATACACTTAAATTTGTGAGCTGGAATGTAAACGGATTGAATCATCCTGTTAAAAGGAGGAAGGTCTTCTCTCATATTAAACAACTCAAAGCCAACATTACTTTCCTTCAAGAAACTCGTATTCGTAGTTTTGATAATTCTCGGCTTTTGTCAAAGTGGGTGGGTCAACATTTTCATTCATCCTTTGCCACCAAAGCTAGGGGGGTTTCCATCCTTATTAATTTAAATATTCCTTTTGAACTCCATAATAAGATATCTGATACAAATGGCCATTTTATTATCGTTTCCGGTAAATTATATAATACTAAAGTTGTACTAGCAAACCTGTATGCTCCCAATTTTGATGATGTTAATTTTTTTGAACATTTTTTCTCCTCACTACCAGATTTGAATTCATATTCTCTTATACTGAGTGGTGACTTTAATTGTTGGTTAGATCCTAATTTGGATCAATTGTCCTCTGTTACTAGATCACCTACTAAATCTGCTTTAGCTATTCACTCTTTTCTTTCTAATTATGGTACCTCAGATATATGGCGTTTCATTCATCCTACTGAGAGAGATTACTCTTTTTTTCCCCCACATGTTCACCATACCTTTACTAGAATTGACTATTTTTTACTTGATAATCAACTTATTTCATCTGTCCATTCTTGTGATTATCAGAGTATTCTGATTTCTGATCATGCCCCAATTACTTTGTCTTTAAACTTTCCTGGTCTCCCTCAGAGGAATAAACACTGGCGTTTTAACTCGACTTTATTATCAGATGATGATTTTCTAAAATTTATTAAGGATCAGATAACTTTTTATTTTAACACTGTTACATCTGTAGCCCCCTCCTTTGTGAGAATCGCAAGATCACTGTTGGGTTGGGTCAAGGAGCCCAGGAAATGAGAGAAGAGAGTGCAGGCTGGCTCGTTTCCCTGGCGATATAAAGCCATGGGACATGGCCATTGTCTCTTGGAGACCAATTTGTGGATTGAGCTACTATGCTACGTGAACGCCCTCAGGCAAAGTGGGCTGGTTGAGGGAGAGTGCACACCCCCAACCTGATTGACATCTACGACCCTGCGAGTCAGGATAAAAGAGGGTCTGTAGGAACAGTCCCTCAGACGCACCAGAAGAAACGTTAAGCGGCCACGTAACAGCAGGAAGTCATCTGAAGGAGGCCACGTGCATTCAGTTCCGTTGCTGGAATTGGTGGCTGGAACCATGGAAAACAGCTTTTAGCTAACAACGGGGAAACAAACTCCCCTGACTCAACGGATTGGCATCATAAAAGACCTGGGCAAGTTTAAACCGCCTCGCCCTTAAACCCAAAAACGCTGCAGCTTGAAAGAACGAACAGTGACTGTTATCTTTCCATCGGACACTACATTATCCCCTAGACAACGATAGAGCTATTTCTTATTGGTTATTATTATACCTGCGCTTTAGATTTAGTATTGACAACGTATATTATCTGTATGTTTGCATTAATCTTATTTTTGTGCCCTTTATCAATAAATACTTTTAAAAATAGTACCATCAGACTTCAACGGACCTCTATCTTTGCTGGTAAGTGATCCAGTTACGGGATTTCGTAACAACACTAATACATCATCTGAAATGTCATCCCTGATTGCCTGGGATGCCATGAAAGCATATTTGAGGGGTCAAATAATCTCATATACAGCAAATCTTAATAGAAAGTCCCGTATAGATCAATTAGACCTAATTAATCAGATTTAAAAAATTAGATCAATTGTATGCTCAAACTAATAATCCTGAATTATACAAGAAGCGTGTAAAACTTCAAATTATATTTGATCTTCTGCCTAATCAACCTGTTGAACGCCAACTTCTTGAAAGTACGAGTCGCTTTTATATTCATGGTGACAAATCTGGTAAATTTCTAGTTAATCAGCTAAGGCGTTCTAAAGCTAAATAACATATTGTGGCGACCCATTTCCTGGCGCATCCCAACCGACTCACAATTAGATAGCCTACGGGGGTTTGCGAGCACAGAGCTTTGGAGCCTCTGCGCCATGGGGGGCCGGTTGAGGGAGGCTTAAAAGTGAGGCTGAAGTTTTCGAATAAAGTTTTTTCCTTCGACTGCAGTTACCAACTCCGTGTCGTAATTTTAGCGCTGCGTGTAGCACACCGCTACAATTGGTGAACCCGACGGTCCAAACGATTTTTGGACCAGAAATGACCGACGCCGCCTCTGTTCATGCGGTTTCGTTGAAACTGCCGGGTTTCTGGACACAGCGCCCGGACCTATGGTTCCAGCAAACCGAAGCCCAATTCCACGTTCGCCAGATCACCTCAGAAGACACCCGCTACTACTACTTGGTGAGCTCCCTCGACCAGGACACAGCGGCCCAGGTCGCGGAGTTCGTACAGTCGCCCCCGGCAGACGGCAAGTACACGGAATTCAAAGCCCTGCTCCTCAGGACTTTCGGACTCTCACAGCGCGAGCGGGCTGCCCGTTTACTGCATCTGGATAGCTTGGGCGACAGACCTCCATCGGCTTTAATGAATGAGATGTTGTATCTGGCCGACGGACACACATGCCTCATGTTTGAGCAGGCATTCCTGGAGCAGCTGCCCGAGGACATACGCCTGCTGCTATCCGACGTGGATTTCAGTGACCCCCGGAAGGTGGCAGCCCGGGCGGACTTGCTGTGGAACGCCAAAAAGGTGAGCGGGGCGTCCATCGCACAGATCTCCCAGCCACGCTCCCGGCAGCAAACCAGTCCAGGCCTGGCCGCAGAGCCCACCAACCCCCGGCCCAATGAACACTGGTGCTTCTACCACCAGCGGTGGGGCGCAGAAGCCCGCCGTTGTCGCCCGCCCTGCAAGTTCCCGGGAAACGGCAGGGCCAGCCGCCGCTGATGGCTACGGCGGCTGGCCATCGGGATAGCCTCCTGTATGTGTGGGATAGAAGGTCGGGACGCCGGTTTTTGGTCGATACTGGGGCTGAGATCAGCGTTTTACCTCCGACGAGTTTCGACACCCGCAGCAGGGCACCGGGTCCCCCCCGAGGGCCGAGAATGGCAGCACAGTAAGGACCTATGGCACCCGTCAGGTGCAGCTACAGTTCGGCTCCAGCCAGTTCACGTGGGACTTCACACTGGCCGCCGTAGCCCAACCACTTCTGGGTGCGGATTTTTTGCGAGCTCACAGCCTACTGGTCGACCTGCCCAGGAAGAGACTGGTACACGCCGAGACCTTTCAGACATTCTCCCTGGGTGCAGCCCAGTTGCCAGCCCCTCACCTCGGCTCCATCACACTGTCCGACAACGACTTCACCAGGGTCCTGGCGGAGTTCCCATCGGTTCTGGCACCGCAGTTCACATCGGCCATGCCCAGGCACGGCGTACAGCACCACATCCCGACCCAGGGACCACCCCTGCACGCCTGCACTCGGCGGCTTCCCCCGGACAAGCTCCGACTGGCGAAGGAGGAGTTCCAGAGGATGGAGGAATTGGGGATCATCCGGCGGTCCGACAGCCCATGGGCCTCCCCCCTGCACATGGTGCCCAAAGCGACGGGGGGCTGGAGACCGTGCGGCGACTACCGCAGGCTGAACGAGGCTACCACACCGGACCGCTACCCTGTGCCGCACATTCAGGACTTTGCAGCAAACCTGCACGGCGCACGGATCTTCTCCAAGGTAGACCTCGTCCGAGGGTACCATCAAATCCCGATGCATCCTGACGACGTCCCCAAAATGGCTCTCATCACCCCGTTTGGCCTTTTCGAGTTCCTCCGCATGCCGTTCGGCCTGAAGAATGCCGCACAGACGTTCCAGTGGTTAATGGACGCGGTGGGACGAGACCTGGACTTCGCGTTCATCTATTTGGATGACATCCTCATAGCCAGCGGTAGTCATCAGGAGCATCTGTCCCACCTCCGTCAACTCTGCGCCCGACTGAGTGAGTACGGTCTTACAATCAACCCCGCCAAATGCCAGTTCGGACTCGATACCATTGACTTCCTGGGCCACAGGATTACTAAAGACGGGGCAACCCCTCTGCCCGCTAAGGTAGATGCGGTCCGCCTCTTTCCCTGACCCACCACGATCAAAGGCCTTCAGGAATTCGTAGGTATGGTCAATTTCTACCGCCGCTTCCTCCCTTCAGCTGCCCGGATCATGTCCCTGATGTCGGGTCCGAGCAAGGACATTACCTGGGACGAGGAGTCCGCCGCTGCTTTCGTTCAAACGAAGGAAGCTTTGGCAAACGCCGTTATGCTAGTACATCCCAGAATGGACGCCCCTACCGCCCTCACAGTGGACGCATCAAACACAGCAGTCGGTGGGGTGCTGGAGCAACTCATCGCAGGTCGCTGGCAACCCCTGGCGTTTTTCAGCAAACACTTGCGACCACCCAAGCTTAAGTACAGTGCTTTCGACCGGGAACTGTTGGCGCTCTACCTGGCAATCCGGCATTTCAGGTACTTCCTAGAAGGTCGGCCCTTCACCGCGTTCACGGACCACAAATCGCTTACCTTTGCGTTTACGAAAGCGTCCGACCCCTGGTCGTCCCGCCAGCAACGCCACCTGTCCTACATCTCTGAATACACGACGGATGTCCGGCACGTCTCGGGTAAGGACAATGTCGTGGCGGATGTGCTCTCTCGCCCTACCGTTCATGCCCTTTCCCAAGGGGTAGACTTTGAGGCACTGGCAGAGGCGCAGCAGGCGGATGAGGAGATTCCGAGTTACAGAACCGCAGTCTCCGGTTTGCAGCTCCAGGACCTCCCCGTAGGCCCAGGTGAGAGGACCCTACTCTGTGACGTCGCCACCGGCCAGCCCCGTCCCGTCGTCCCGACAGCATGGCGGCGCCGCGTTTTCGACTCCATTCATAACTTGGTGCATCCCTCCATCCGGACAACTGTCCGGATGGTTTCCAGCAGGTTCGTTTGGCACGGACTCCGCAAACAGGTCAGTGAATGGGCCAAAACGTGCATGCACTGCCAGACGGCCAAGGTGCAGCGGCACACCAAAGCCCCACCGCAGCAGTTCCATCCCGCCCACCGGCGTTTCGACCACATTCATGTGGATATCGTGGGCCCCCTGTCAGTGTCGCGCGGAGCGCGGCACCTCCTGACTATCGTGGACTGGTTCACAAGATGGCCAGAGGCGGTCCCGCTCACCGACACCACCTCCGAATCTTGCGCCCGAGCCCTGATCGCCACCTGGATATCTCGCTTTGGTGTACCAGCCCACATTACCTCCGACAGAGGCGCCCAGTTCACCTCCAGCCTGTGGTCAGCTGTGGCCAGCCTTTTGGGGACTCAGCTGCACCACACAACTGCCTACCACCCACAGTCGAACGGGCTAGTGGAGCGTTTCCACCGTCACCTGAAGTCGGCCCTCATGGCCCGCCTGCGAGGAGCCAACTGGGCGGACGAGCTTCCCTGGGTCCTACTCGGCATCCGCACAGCGCCCAAGGACGACCTGCACGCCTCGTCGGCCGAGTTGGTATACGGCGCGCCCCTGGTCGCCCCCGGGGAGTTCCTACCAGCCCCAAGGGGGCAAGAGGAAGAACCCGCAGCAGTCCTGGGCAGACTACGCGAGAAGCTCAGTAACCTGGCCCCCATACCCACTTCACAGCATGGGCGGCACCCGACCTGCGTACCCAAAGACCTACAGAACTGTAAGTTTGTATTTGTACGAAGGGGCGGGCAGCGGCCATACGAGGGGCCGTTTATGGTGCTCCGGAACAATGGGTCCACGTTCGTGCTGGACGTTGGGGGGAAAGAGGAGGTTTTCACGGTGGACCGCCTCAAACCGGCCCATGTGGACCTGGCGCAACCGGCCAAGTTTCCGGCGCCTCAGCGCAGAGGCCGACCTCCCAAGCAGGTTCTGGCCCAGACTGTGGACATTGGGGGGTGTATCGCCGGTTCTGGGGGGGGGGGGGGGGGGTTATGTGGCGACCCATTTCCTGGCGCATCCGAACCGACTCACAATTAGATAGCCTACGGGGGTTTGTGAGCACAGAGCTTTGGAGCCTCTGCGCCATGGGGGGCCGGTTGAGGGAGGCTTAAAAGTGAGGCTGAAGTTTTCGAATAAATTTTTTTCCTTCGACTGCAGTTACCCACTCCGTGTCGTAATTTTAGCGCTGCGTGTAGCACACCGCTACAATTTACAAAGATCTGGAAGGAGAATGGGGATTTTATATCGGATCACTTAGAAATCAACGACGTATTTAAAAATTTTTACTCTCTGCTTTATTCCTCTGAATCTCTGAATGAGAATATTTCTGTTGATCTTTTCTTAAATAATCTGAATATTCCTTCGCTTTCATCTGATTTTAAAGCAAAACTTAATGAGCCTATATCATCAGAAGAAATATCTTTTGCAATTTCTGCATTGTCTTCAGGAAAATCTCCTGGACCTGATGGGTTCCCCGTAGAATTTTATAAATCATTCTCTTCACTCCTTTCTCCTCAGTTACTCTCAGTACTATCTGACTCGTTTAATTATGGTAAATTGCCACCCTCTTTTAATGAGGCATCTATTATTCTTTTATTAAAAAAGGGTAAAGACCCAACAGAGTGCTTCTCGTACAGGCCGATTTTTTTGCTTAATGTTGATGTTAAAATCTTGGCTGAAGTTTTGGCCCATAGATTAGAAACTGTTATTCCCTCTATTATTTCTGATGATCAAACTGGTTTTATTAAAAACCGTCTTCCTTTTTTTTTTAAAACATTCGGCGTTTGTTTAACATTTTATATTCACCTTCAACTGGGATTCCTGAATGCGTTATTTCTCTCGATGCGGAGAAAGTATTTGATCGGAAAGAGTGGAACTACCTCTTTGCAGTTTTAGAAAAATTTGACTTTGCTTAAAGTTTTGTCTCTTGGATCAAATTGCTGTATCTATATCCTTCCGCCTCTGTTTTGACTAATTTTCAGCAATCCCAGCTATTTAACCTCAAACGTGGCACCCATCAAGGATACCCTTTAAGTCCCTTTCTCTTCGATTTGGCTATAGAACCTCTGGCGATAGCATTCCGAAGCTGTCCTGAACTTACTGGGATATGGGGGGGGGTGTTGAGCATAAAGTTTCTCTTTATGCTGATGATCTATTACTTTTTCTTTCAAATCCATCCACATCCTTACCTCCAATGTTTTCACTTCTTGATTGATTTAGCCAGTTTTCTGGCTATAAACTTAATTTACATAAGAGTGAACTTTTCCGAATTAATAAAGAAGCACAAGTATTAGCATTTCGTGACCTCCCCTTTAAAGTAGTTCATAATCAATTTACTTACCTTGGGAGTACAGTTACAAGGAAGTTTAAAGATCTTTTTCGTGAAAATTTTGCCAATCTTTTATATACTACAAAACAGTCTGTTACAATGGTCACCTCTATCTATGTCCTTGGTAGGTCGTATTAATGTTGTTAAAATGTATGTTCTCCCTAAATTTTTATATTTATTTCAATCTATCCCAATTTTTATTCCTAAAACCTTTTTTGATTCCTTAGAGTATTATTTTGTCATATCTGTGGAAGAATAAGCGTTCTAGAATTAATAAAGTTTATCTTCAAAAATCTAAAAAAGAGGGTGGCATGGCCTTACCTAACTTTCGTTTATATTACTGGGCAGCTAACATACGTTGTTCTACCTTTTGGTCTTTTTTTTTCCATAGTCAATCCGAGTGCCCTAATTGGGTGGTAACGGAGTTGAATTCCACTAAAGATTTATCTATTTCAGCACTTTTTGGCTCTGCACTCCCTAGTAGTTTGTCTAGACTAATTGTTAATCCTCTTGTCAGACACACCTTGCGAATATGGGCTCAGTTTAGGAAATTTTATGGTTTTTATGGTTTTTCCCTTTCCAGTCCTATCGTACATAATCATCTTTTTTTTTTGCCTACTATGTATGACTCAACATTCTATGATTGGTATAGGAAGGGCATTACACATTTTGACAATCTTTTTATCGGTAATCGCTTTGCATCCTTTCAACAGCTTTCTGCTAAATTCAATCTGCCTAATGCCCATTTTTTTTTAGTTATCTCCAAATTAGACACTTTATCAATCCTTTAATTCCTAACTTCCCTGAAATGCCCGAGAAAAATGTTATGGATTTATTTATTTCTATTAATCCACTGGGTAAAGGTTTAATATCATTTATTCGTGATAAATTAGCATTCTTACGGCATGCCCCTGTGGATAAAATTAGAATGGCTTGGGAGCATGATTTAAATATCTCTTTATCTGATGAGATTTAGGACTCTATTCTCAAATCGGTTAATTCAACCTCTCTTTGTGCTCACCATTGCCTTTTACAGTTCAAGATTGTTCATAGAGCCCATATGTCCAAATTTAAATTATCTTGATTTTACCCTAATATTAGTCCTCTTTGTGATAAATGCAAAAGGGGCGAGGCTTCTCTTATTCATATGTACTGGTCCTGTCCTAGTTTAGAGAAATTTTGGAAAGATGTCTTTATAACTTTATCCTGTATTCTGAATCACCACTTAGAACCTAACCCTTTAATTGCTCTGTTTGGTTTTTTGGGCGAGACAGATATACGTTTGAGTTTGACTAAGTGTCGAATATTATCTTTTGTTTCTCTCCTGGCTAGACGTCTAATCCTCCTTAGATGGAGAGATGTTGCCCCGCCCACGCATGCTCAATGGCTTAATGATATTACACCCTGTTTAGACCTTGAAAAAAATCCATTATTCAATTCTTAATTTGGATATAAAGTTTCATAAGGTCTGGGGACCTTTTATTGAGTACTTACATAACTTTCCTCAAGTTTTTTTTTCAGTCCCTTACTTTCAGCTCTTCTTTTTTTGGTAGTAGGCATTATTATCTTCTGTTTTCAAGTGTATTTACAGTTTTGGGGATTTGAATGTCCTGATTTATATTCTCTACATTTTGTCATGGTTGGTCTGGAGTTTTTTTTTGTTGTGGGGCTTGGGGAGGATACTAACTTTACATAACTTCAATTTGGGTGCTTTCTCAATTATCTTCTCTGTATTATATTATTATTGTATGTTTATTTTGCACTGTATTAATTTTCTATTTTGGTTTTTTTTATTTGTAGTGTTGTAGAAAATGCATTAAAAAAATCAAAAAAAAGACAGTCAAAGTGAAAACAAATCTTGACAGAGTGATCTAAATGAATGACAAACATAAAACAAAATAATTGATTGCATAAGTATTCACCCCCTTCAAGTCAGTATTTAGTGAATGCACCTTTAGCAACAATTACAGCCATGAGTTTGTGCAGATAGGTCTCCATCAGCTTTGCACACTGGGCACTGCAATTTATCCCCATTCTTCTGTCCAAAACTGCTCAAGCTCTGCCCGATTGCATAAGGATTGTGACTGAACAGTCCTTTTCAAGTCCAGCCACAAATTCTCAATTGGATCTGGACTCTGACTTGGCCACTCAAGGAATTCACTTCATTGTTTTTAAGCCATTCCCGTGTACCTTTAGCTTTATGCTTGGGGTTATCATCTTGTTGCAAAACAAATCTTCTCTCAGGTCGCAGTTCTCCTAGAGACTGCATCACGTTTTCCTCCAAGATTTCCTTGTATTTGCTGTATTCACTTTACCCTCTACCTTGGCAAGGCTTCCAGAGCCTGCTGTAGTGAAGCATCCCCATAGCATGATGCAACCACCAACATGCTTCACAGTAGGAATGGTGTGTTTTTGATGTGTAGTGTTCAGCTTATGCCAAACATAGCATTTAATCTGATGGCTAAAAAGCTCAAGTTTGCTTTCATCAGTCCACAGATCCTACTTCCAGCTAACTTCAGAGTCTCCCACATGCCTTCTGGCAAACACTAGCCAAGATTTTAATGAGTTTTTTTCTTCCCACCAACAGTATCTTTCTCTTTGCCACTCTCCCATAACATTGCAACTGGTGAAGCACCCAGGCAACAGCCGTTATACGCGCAGTCTCTCCCATCTCAGCCAAGGAAGATTGTAACTCCTCCAGAGTTGTCATAGATCTCCCGGTGGCCTCCTTCACTAGTCCCTTTCTTGCACAGTCACTCAGTTTTCGAGGAAGGCCTGCTCAGGGCAGATTTACAGCTGTGCCATATTCTTTCCATTTTTTGATGATAGACTTAACTGCACTCCATCAGTGACTTGGAAATTTTCCTTGATCCAAATCCTGTGCTTTTCAATAACCTTTTTGTAGAGTTGCTTGGACTGTTCTTTTGTCTTCATGGTGTAGTTTTTGCCAGGATACTGACTCACCAGCAGTTGGACCCTCCAGATACAGGTGTATTTTTACTACAATCGGTTGAAACACTGACTGCACACAGCGATCTCTATTTAACTACGTGATTTTTAAAACAAACTGGCTGCACCAGTGATGATTTGGTGTATCATATTAATGGGGGTGAATAATTATGCAATCATTTTGTGTTTTATATTTGTAATTAATTTATATCACTTTTTAAAGAGATCTGTTTTCCTCTTGACACAAAAGTCTTTCTGTTGGTCAATGACAAAACAGCCAAATTAAATCCACTGTAATTCAATGTCATAAAACAATAAAACATGAAAATTTCTGGGGGGGGGGGGTGGAATGAATACTTTTTATAGGCACAGCATTAGAGAAATGTGTTTGTATTTAAGAACTGAACAAGGGGAAACGGAGATGAATAGGTGCACATTATTTTTTTCATTAACAAGCAGAATAACTCTAGGTGTCCATAATTAGTTGTATTTAATGCTTCTTTGAAATTGCTTTTAATTCATTAAAAGTACAAGATGCCAATTCAGCTATTTATGCAAGAGACACTGTACTCTGCATCTCACCAAAGAAAACTAGATAAAATCTAGTGCATGAGATGTGCCGCACTGTGAAAATAATTTAAATTCCCTGGACAAATTTGCATCAAAACCATAATCAAATAAATAATGTAGCAACATATGGATGCAACGATCTGGATTCTAAAGCAATGTATAATTCTACCTTTTACTGAATATTTGTAGATGTTTTCTTTGAAAGTTTTCAACAGCAATTTGCACAAGACAGCCTGATGGATACATTAACTGGAAAGGGCATAAGTATGCTTGCACCAACACCTCAAAAATCTTCAAATATTTCTGAACAAACATCAGAAGTGGATTAGAGATGAACTGCATAGTGTGGCTCTGCCTTCAGACACGGTGCTGACAAGTCAATCATTTCTTTAATTATGATTATAATTGTGAAGTTGGTCAGGATTCGCAAATTAAAGTTTAACACCATGACAAAGAGTTAGAATGAAAGTCAACAACATCATACTAAATTTTCAAATGGCCATTCTATTTGCTACATATTCACACAACTACAATGCAAGATGGAGCTATTGCTCAGTGCACCAATATTCATTGACCTTGTCTAGTGTTACGTTTTTCCCTTTCCTAACCCTTTTCACCACCACATAACATTTCTCAATTAACAACATGTGTCTTTAAAACTTTGTCTTAACCATCAGCTATAGCTAAAACGCTATCCCACCCAAAATGAATCTACACATGTAATTGCAAATCAGATTTACAAATGAAGAGATCAAATTAAACATACCCCAATATAATAGGGAGGCATTGTCTTCAAATAATTTTCAAATGCCTGTCGCCATTTCATAACTGGCTTCATTTTATGCACTTTAAACAAATCATCTGCAAAACAAAAATTAAATAACAATGAGTTATTATTTAAGTGCAAGGAGCAATTCTCTTTTGTACACCAGTTGACCTGGGTTTTCATGCAAAAATATATTTAATGTGTCATCTCTGTTGCAGTCAATGCATCCCATTTTTCCCAGGCCATTTTATTTTAAATACTCTGCAAATAACTGTGCCTTTGCCATTACAAAGCTGGCCCTCTTCAAGATCTTGGTTTATACTTGAAGAACAGTAAGAGGGAATAAAATTAAACCTGCATCAATTTATCTAACAACATTAAAAGTTTGAACTCTAGAGCAGCTTGCAGTCACAAGATGGGTTAAGGACTCAGTACAGTCACTTGGGCCCACAAATCTGTACTGCCCTTTGAACCTACTCTGTAAGTCAATCAAACCCTTCCCTCCTACATAGCCCTCCACTTTATATCATACATGCTATGTAAAAATTTCTTAAATGCCCCTAATGTATCTGCCAGTACCACCACCACTGGGAGGGCACTCCACACATTCTGCTTGTATATATAAAAACAACTTACCTCTGACATTTCCCCTATATATTCCTCCAATCACCTTAAAATAATGTCTCCTCATATTTATTAGCCACTTCTGCCCTGGTAAAATATATCTGGCTAACCACTTGACCAATGCCTCATATCATCTTGTACACCTCAATCAAGTCACCTTTCATCCTCTAAACCAAAGAGAAAAGCTCTAGCTCACTCAACCTGTGCTTGTGAGACATGCTCTCTAATCCAAACAGCATCCTGGTAAATCTCCTCTGCAGCCTTTCTAAACCTTCTATATCCTTCCTACAATGAGGTGAACAGAACTGAACAATATTCCAAGTGTGGTCTAACCAGGGTTTTACAGCGTTGCAACAATACTTCGTGAAACTTGAACTCAATCCCCCGACTAATGTCAAACAACACACCATATGTGTTAACAATCCCTATCAACAAGCATGGCAACTTTGAGGGAAATATGGACATAGACTCCAAGAACCTTCTGTTCCTCTACATTGCTAAGAATCCTACCTTTAATCCTGTATTCTGCCTTCAAATTCAACTGTCCAAAGAGGATCACTTCAAACCTTTCTTGGTTGAACTCCATCTGCCACTGCTCAACCCAGCTCTGCATATTTATGACAATGGATCCCAAATACTTCATTCATTTAATTAAAATTTGAATACACACAAAACAAATCCACATTCCAATTAAAAAAACAATGTTTATAGATTAAGAACTATCCTGTAAATTCAGATTCAAATATAAAGCGAGTGTTGAATGAATGCTTTCTTTCCCTCATTGTGAAGGCTACCAATCATGTTTGGGTGGTCTCTATCCAGTCCCCCAAAGCAACACATTCAACATTCCAACTCTATTCATTCACTTGTGCATTGCTGCTAATTTTCAATCAGATTCCTGGCAACCTACATAATTGCTCATGTTCCATGTATATTGTACAGAATCCAGTTTTTCCTCACCATGGCAGCAGAACTTTTGACTCCTCAAAGTAAACCTAACTATACATGAGAATAAAAGTAGGTTCGAAGAAATGGCTGGCGCCAGATGTATGGCCACTGTTCCAAAGTTATTGTAGCCATTTCATTATGCCAAAGCAGAAAGAAATTTATTTTGTACTTGGCCAAATTACAACTGATGTGGAAGAGTCCTGAAATGCTCAAGAACTCACATTATTCTGCTTCATGAACATTTCCCACAATGCACTAAAATGACCAAAAATGCAAGGTCAAAATATTAAAGTGAAATAGTTTTGTCTGTTAGAAAAATTTAGCAACACTGTTGAGATCCCAACTTTATTTAAAAACTATTTTTAAGGCAGTAATAACATTCGAACTTCAACTTGCAGTTCAGAACCTTCAAGTCATCAATTAGAGAAATAACATTTTCAGTCTCATATGGTACCATTAAAACTAAGATAACCAGCACTAAATATGGAATCTATACTTGAAGGCCACTAACAATAATAATGAAGTAATACTAAAATAAAACAAGTTGAAGCAACGTCCACATTTCTGGAATTTGGAATGAGTTAGAATCAAAAAACATGTATAAAGACCAGCATAATTAAGTCACTTCTGTAAAACAGCATCAGATACACAAACACATTTATACTGCTCCCTGGTTCTGACTGTGCAGACAAAACCTGCCATTTGAGTCATCTGGCCTGCTTGTTTAATAACTTGCTGTATTAAACAGTCAAAGCTGCACATATCTTTTATTATTGCCAATCCAATTTGGCAAACCTCAGCAGCAGTAGCAATGTAAAAATTACGGGTTCATTTTATTCCAGCTAACAACTGACAAGTTCAATATACCCCATAAAGCACAAATCCTCAACATGCCCAACTTGCCCGCTCTACCTGCAATCTGACAAGGCCAAACACCTTACAGCAGAGGTTCGCAATTTTTTTTTTAATGTCTTGGAGCCTTACCATTAACTGAGGGGTTTGTGGACCCCAGGTTGGAAACCCTTGCCTTTAGGCATTTTTACCCTGGGTCTAGTCACTATCAAACAAGAAAAACATTAGAATCATTTTGTGTATAGTGAGAAGTGCCCTCATAAAGTAAAACTATTAATAAGAATTTTTTAAAAAACAAAACCCATATACAGGGAGACAGAAAACAGATTGCTTAGTACTTCAGATGTGTTCTCAGAATCAAGAACACAAACAGAGTCAACATTAGAAGGGCGTGCAGCAGTATAAAAGAGAATGTGTCATCTCCAACACCACTCCACTGGGAATCGGATGTGAAAATACCCTCCCAGTATGTCAGGAACAATGTACACCTCAACCCTCCCTGTTATTATGCACGACTCTGAATCCTTACTTTCCCCACTGATGTGTCAAATCTGGCAAGAATCTCGGCTCTCTGCTGGCATTCCACAGCTGAGTACTAAGAAGCTGACTCAGAAGACTGCAGTTGGATAGGCCAGGTCAAGTGGTGAGGCTGCTCAGTACTGCACCCCAGCCACAATGGTGTGCACAAGCCATCGTTAGGGACTGACCGATTTTTCTCCACACATGAGCAGATACCTAGATTCTGTAGTCTCTCTCATCACCACCTACTGAATGTGATGGAGACTTGTTGTTTGGCTGTAGTTTCTTCCACCCCACAGATTTCACCATGGTAAAATTATCCACAGCAAGTGACCACTGTTTTATTCATTACCATACACCAGTCACTGGGGAGGGAGATCAGTGAAACCAAACAGAAGTGGGAGACAGCACCTTCCAGAAGATGAAAAAATTAGACTTACCTGTAGGATTCAAGGGGTGGCCAACACAAACAGCAGCTACTGCCAGTCAACAGAAGCAGCCCATACTCACCATGCTGGCCAAGCACAGCCCTGAAACTACCATCTCAACTTTGAAAGGCCACACCATTCTACCTTGGCCTGTTCAACACTGGGTCCTCACAGCTGGTCTCTGCACACTGAGCCATAGCTGCTGTCTGAGGCAGGGATCTACTCTGACCTTCAAGGTCAGCAACACATAGCTCAAATGAATACATTTTTCCCAATACCTAGGAATGTACCTCAGGGTTTGGACTGAGTACTGTATCAAATAAATGCTCTGCAGAGTGCCAGCATATCAAATTTAAGCAAAATGACAATTCAGCTTACAACATCAGTAAAAATTTAATTCCATTAATCCTGAAAGCAATACAGGAGTTCATTATCTGTCAATTTATCCACTAAACCATGCTCTTTAGCGAGTAAAGAGAAAGGAAGTAGAAATGGAAAACTCTCAATTTATCTGTTTGAAGTCAAACCTCAAACTTTGATCATTATGTAGAAAGCACGGCAGCATCTCAACTTCCTAAAAAGTTTGCGAAGATTCGGTAAGTCATAGATAGGCAATGGAGAGTATACTGATTGGTCGCATTATGACCTGGTATGGAAACACTGATGCCAGAAAAGCTAAGTAGTAGATAGAGCCCAATCCATCAAGGGTAAACCCTGCCACCCACCATTAAGTGCATCTATACAGAGTGCTGTCGCAGGAAAGAGGTATCCACCCAGGAAACCCACCATCTAGGCCATGTTCTCTCCTTGCTACCACCATCACGAAGATGGTACTGGAGCCTCAGGACCCACACTGCCAGGTTCAGGAACAGTTATTACCACTAACCATCAAGCTCTTGAATAAGAGAGGATAACTTCACTCAACTTCATCACTGAACTGTTCCCACAACCTATGGATTCATCTACAAGGACTGTTCATCTCATGTTTTCAATATTTAATGCTTATTTATTATTATTACTACTTCCTTTTTCTGCACATTGGTTGTTGTTCATCCTGTTGGGTGTAGTCTTTCATTGATTCTATTTTGTTTCTTGTATCTACAGTGATTGCCCGTGAGAAAATGAATCTCAGGTGACATGTACTTTGATAATAAATTTACTTTGAACATTTTGGATGGTGGAGTGCTCAAGTCTGAGAAAATGCTCATGCATAACAAATGTAAAGTTCACAGCAAAGCTGGCTGACTTACTAAGGCAGGTTGCAGGGCATACAAACTGAGTTGAAAAAAATTTCTGTTACTTGATGTTCCCAACAGGTTCATTCCAGTTTGTGTCAGTGACGAAAAACCCCAATAATCCAAAAGAAAATCAAGTAAACATTTTTAAATGACACTGTATAGTGGTCACAGATTACATGGTCTGCTCCAAAATAAGGTTAAGGACAGCACAACCTTCTATAACAAAACCAACACTTAACATACACAGTTTAAGCTAAAGTCAATTCAATACATATCTATAATATTTAATTAGAAAACCCAGCAAATTAAAATCCATGACTTCATTTGAGCTTAATGCTTCCTGATCTGTTGATGGTGGTTTTGTCCTATTTTGGAATTAGCAAGGAAGATGAAACAAGCAATAGGAAGGGAAGGACGTTGTACAATAAAGTTCCCACTTGATGCAGAATAGATGCAAGAATGATGAAAACATGGACCTGTACTTGTTGGCTAAGAATGGCTAAAAGCCCAACAAGAGTTTCAGCTCAGATTTTTTACTTTCAATACATCCATAAGCTAGCTGCTCCCCATCTCTAATAATTCTAAGACTCTCTGCACTACTCCGACGATGATGATTCATAAACAAATACTCTTACTAGTGGCTGCATGTTCAGCTACCAAGGTCACGTGGTCTAGAATTCCCTCCTTTCATGAGAGGTGTGGACCCCCTGGACTCTGGCCCATCTTTTTTGACCAAGCCTAAACATCTGTTTAGATACCTCTTACAACAGCATCAAATAAAGCTAATCTAACTAAAATTGTGATTAATATCTTTGGAGCAATTTGGATTATTTTGCCATGTTAAAAGGTATAATATTTTTATACATTATTCCTCAGCTCAATCCAACAAGAATTTGGATTCACACAGCAACATTAATGTAACCCGCTCCAAGGCAAACCCTATGAGTGTCTTCAGACAAAAAGATGCTACCTTGAACTAGAAGGGGATGCTTAGTCAAAAGAGATGGGTCATAAAGAGAAGGGCGAGCTACTAAAGCAGAGGTAATTCCTGCTACCCAAAATGGATCTAAGTGCACAGAAACAGAATTGAAGAATGCAGAGTTCTCAAAGGGGAAGGGAAAGGCTATGAAACTATTTGAATTGACGGAGAATTTTTTTTTTAAAAAACCAAAGCGATGCTGGACCAGGAATCAATGTATGTTAACAAGCACCGTATTAATTATTAATTAACAACTTTCATTATTAATCCATCGAACGAATCATTAGTGAAGACTATTCTAAATGTCACCCTTGTTCTTCTAATTATTTTATATGCTTCTATTGATAATACTGCAAAAACCAACATGGACTAAGAAATCATAAATAATGTGCAGTCAATTTGTCAAGGTGGTATTTGATTAAAGTTTTAACAGAATGCTGAGTATTCAATATTGTCCAGTAACAATTCATACCAAATAAAATATAACCTCATGAAATCCAAATAAATTGGAAGGAAGCAATTGCATGAGAAAATGTCATATAATACCAGAGTTCAGCAAAAGTTACCTACCCATGAAACAATGCAACAGCAATGGCGGGCCTTGGTGTCGACCAATGAACCATGTTTTCTGACTGTCAGAGGAAGTCGAGAGAGAGGCTTATTGGTCAGGCCCAGTTGGTGCTGATTGCATTTCTCTGGACATGTAAAGACACACACATATATACCATCATTAGATTCATGAACAACAAATAAATGCAACATATAGCAATACTAAGGCCCAGAAGAAGAGATGCAAAAGCAGATCTTGTTCACATCTGTTCAAAAAAAATGAACCCTGAAACACTACAGGGATTTTCGTAAACACACAGGTCAATGATCAATTTCGGTGTTAAACTCAGAGCTCATAAACTTACAAAAAAAACATTTTTATGAGCATTGTTTGCTTAATTCAAACATCAATCTCTGGGACAACAATTACTACACAACGAAAATGGGTTATACTGCACTTGCCTTCTATTAATACAAAATGAGCCAGAGAAGCTTGGAGAACAAGACAATATTCATAATCAGTTTATATATGGCTACAATTTCCATTCCACATCATCCACAATATTTCATCAGGATGTTGCCTGCATTGGAAGGCTGGAGTTAAATGATATAGGATAGGTTGGGTTTGTTCTCATTGGAATGTAGGAAGATGAGAGGTGACTTCAGAGGTTCATAAATGAATTGCATGAATAGGATAGGTCAAAATCCTTTTTTCCCCCAGGACAGAGGAGTTAAGAACTAGAGGACACAGCTTTAAGGTAAAGTGGAGAAATTTAAAGCAGATCAGGAGGATGAGTTATTCCCATACTGGTAGAGAATATGATGAACAAGCTACCAGATGGAATGGTAGAGCCAGATACCATAACGTTTAGAGTATGTTTGGACAGAAACAACAAAAGGATGTGCCTAATGTAGACAAATAGGATTAGTGTAGATAAACTTCATGGTCGGCAAGGACAAGATGGGCTTATAGATATAATTTCTTTATCAGCCCTTTCATCAAATACAAGAAATCATGACTCAATCCATTCTCTCCAGAAAAACCAAGACATCATTACTTGGCAATTTATTTGTTTGTCACAAATCTCATAACTGGCCTTCAAACTTTTTGGTGGGTAGCAATTACATATGAGCAGAACATAGCTGTTGTCGAGTCAGCATTTCTAACCTCCTTTAATGAGGTGAGCTCCTGCCAGTACCACCCATGGCTTCTCTCAATGATGTCTATTACTCTACTACTTAAAGTACCAATAAAACAGCACTGACAGAGCATTTTAAATGCACAACAGCTGCATTTTACTTATTTTCTTACTTAATATTTATTACATTTTCTTAATTCAAGATTTTTTCTCACTTATTATTTTATCTCAATTAAATTTAACTTCTAAGACCTTGTCTATGAATAGCACATGAACCATCTAATGTTTGGAATGGTGTAACATTACTGTGTCGCAAATATATATATTTATATATTTTATACATATATAACTTCAGGCAATGGAAAGAAGCTGGAAATTATATTTAATACTAAGCCATAAAACTACAATGTGCAATTCCTCTCCTACAGGCCAATTGCAAAGTGTTGCATATATTCAGAAAAATGCTGATTGATTCTCCACAATATGCTTAGAAGATGCACAATTTTGACTCCAAACAAGTTAACCTGTCTGCATGAAAATACTTCCCAGCCAAGAATTGGTGAACAACGCAAATTGCCCAAAGTGTCTCCTTATTTTTTGTCTTAAGCATCACAATCAACACTCGTTATGAGCTGGCATTTTTTCACAGCTCAATTAATACTCAGTGTTTCTATGCAGGATTTCAATCTGCAATCGGTAAATTAAGTGATTTCCAGTAGAAGCAATCAATTGATTCTAATTTAAACAATATAACTCATGATACTTCAATTTAATGACTTCTTAGCAACCCATCTGCATTTGCATCCCATAGTATATATAGACAATGACCACAGTCAATGTAAATTAACAAGAATGAAAAAGAAATCAGGTTACATGAGCACTATAGTTCACTTCAAAACTTGGTCCTCCATTAGAATGCTTTCAAAACAATATACTTACCCAAAAGTGGAAGCAGTACAGGATAGTTGTAAGGCATCACAAAGAGATTAACACAATTCAAAGCTGTACTAGCTTTCAGATAACCAAAAGGATGACCCAGGTCACTATACTTTCCACTGTTGTTCACATACACCTGGAATGACAATTTAATGGGTTAGAATGTTAAGATGGAAGTGTGAAATCAGATCTGATTTCTACATGCATACAAATGGTGTATTTTGTCCACTATTTTGTCCAATAGTAAACTGCATGGCTGAGATCAAGTTTGATGAACACAAAATCTAAGCACACGAAAAAATGTTTTTTTGTAGAATTATTTCATATATTCAATTATGTTTTAACTCACTGGCTCCATTATTTTATAATGAAGTTCATGTAAATATTCCATCCTGGTTTCCAAGTGCTAAAATCAAAATATAAAGCTTGAAAGAAACTACCTGATCATCCAACCAAAACATTGTGAAAAAACTGATCACTGAAAGGAATGGTCATTCTAGCACTCAGCACATTCCTTACTCAACCATGCAAAAGCTGATATTTAACAATTCAATATGCCCAATGTTGTTTTATATTCTTGAAGATCCTCTGCTACTGTAATAACCTTATCTAGTAATCAGAATCCTGAAGTTATCAGTTACAACTGCAGATCACCAGCAATGTCCAAAAGGTTTATGGAAGAGTTTCATGGACAGACTTCAACGACCTCTATCACTCCATTATGTTAGTTGATTCCTTGCTGTTAGTTTGCTCAATTCCAGTATTGATTAGCCAAGCAATATGGCATTCTGCATCAGGGTGAATGAAATTCAGCTAAGAACAGACCATGAATGCAAATCTACTTGGTGGGCACAAAACAGTACAATCTGTGCCATTGCTTTAACCCTGAATTTCCTTTGACTTTTTTTAAAATATCATCATAAATTGAGATTAACAAATGGAATCCATTTGAATCATGCTCTGTTATCCAGTTTTACCAGTATTGTATTAGATTTTTTCATTCTCAATGAATACAATATGATAAACAGGTGGCTAGATAGGACACCAACTTTCCAATTTTCTGCATCATACAGGTGAAGCTACTGTAGCAATTTCATTCAGCCTATGCTGCATTCATAACTTTTCCCCTGTACTTCTTTTCAGAGGAGTCAGAATTGAAAACAGTTTTAATTGTATATGCTAAAAATCTAAAATAAAAATTGCCATAAATGCTCAGTAGATCAAGCAGCAACTGTGGAGAGAGAAACAACTTGTATAAAAACAGAAGTAACAAGCCTGGGTAATATCCTTGATTGAGGTTCGAATTTTAAGAAAGTAACCAGAGCAGCATTTCCATACTCAAGAAATATTGCAAAGATATGTTTGCTTCTTTCACATAAGAATGTTGAAAAACTAATTCATGCCTTTCTATCGAATAGACTAATTACCGCAATGCACTTTTTACTGGCCTTCTAAAGTGATCTACTGACAAACTTCAAGTCCTTCAGAACACCACTGCCAGATTCTTAACTAAAACCAGGAAGAGTGAGCATATTACTCCCATCCTAGCTACCACTCATTTGCTTCCTGATCTTTTAGAATAGGTTTTAAAGCACTCTCATTTGTCTTTAAAGCTCTCAAAGGTCTGCGCCAGAGTACATCACATAATTGCTTTCTTTTTATAATTCTGCTCAAGCTCTCACATCTTCAGCTGGTCTCTTAAATTTAAACAATCTCCCTCAAAAGATAATTGGCAGGTCAGCGTTTTCAAACTACACTCCTAAACTATGGAACCCAATAAGGAATGCACACTCAGCTGACATTTTTTAAACGCCAGTTCAAAACCAAGTTATTTATCTTTGCTTTTAAACTAATATTTTTGTCTTTTATTTTCATACTTGCACTTCATCCCATTATAACCACTTTAAACTACATTGTATGAAAAATGCTCAATGTTACTAATTATTGATATTTGTATGAAAAATGCTCAATAAATGTTAATTATTGATATTTCAGGTCAAAACTTCATCAGATCAGATATCTGATGAATGGATTCAACTTGAAGCACTAATTCTGTTCCTCTCTCCATAATTGCTACCTGACCTGCCGGAAGTTTCCAACATTCTCTGTCTCCAAAACAAACACCATTTTGAAATTTGAAATTAATTGCTGACAAGAAAGCAAACCAAGGGCATTTAGTTGTGGAATACAAATGTTGGGATACAAGAAAAAAGGCAAATTCTTTGGACAAGTAATAGAACATAACTTGACATTAATATAAAAACATTAAGTTATGTTAGTACTGTATAAAAGGATTGTGAAACAGTATCATGAAGATCAACCAACATTTTACTATTAACTAAAATATTTATCAATTTTGGTTTTGTACTTTATCTAACAAGAGATTTTTGTTGCAATAATGGAAGGAACTTTGCATATAAGAATAGAAAATAACACACACACACACGACAATAGCACTGAACAACAGAATATCCCAAATGATAAATTATCAAGATTACATTGACCAGGTACAAAAATAATTGACTCTTAAAATGATGCTTGATATATTCAATGCACAAGTTCCCTGAATGTGCAAACAGCTCCTATGCTCAAAGCATATTATGCACAAAGAACAAAAGAGTCATACTGTGCAGTAGTTTTACGTCCAACAGTTTTATAAGTCTCCCCTACAAAATGGATAGTTTAGTGAAGTGCAACATTGAGCAAAGAGGTAAAAATAAAATCAAAATGGCCAACTAGACAACTCACAAATGATTTAAAACAAGGTGTCGTTACACCAGTTAAGAGTTATATTAGCATCTGGGAGACTGGGCAAGGTAGTAATAAATGGAAGTGTATACAAATGCAGAGTAACAGATCCAGAAGGAAGCTGGGTAGGTGAAACAGGCATGTGGATTACTTGTATTCTATTCCTCAATTAGAAAGGCAAGAGTACAACGTCAAACGCGAGTTAGATGACAGCTTGAACAGTGAATTGCTTTGGTCACCACAATACAAGGAGGATGGGACAGCACAAGACCAGATACAGATGAGATATAGAAGACAAGTAGGTTGAATGTTATAATTATGAGTAGAGTGTGATTGGGCTAGAGTTGTTTTGAGTGGATGTATCCAGAGATACCGGCCACGTGACAGTTGCACTGCCACCTGGCTGGTCGGAGGACACACCACATGCCAATCAACATTTGGTCCCTCCCAATTAATCAATGCACACCTAAATTATTGGTCACCTTAATTGGATTATCTCGCCCAGCCCCATGCTTTAAAAGGTGAGACTTGCCCTTGGCTAGCCCTCTCTTACAGACCATCACATTGGAGGTAAGTGCATTGATTTATGTTTGGGAAGGTCTATCGTTTGTCCTGGTAAGGGAGCCGCAGCTATCCAAGGCCAAGGGGGATAGCTGTTGTAGTGCTTTTCCCTTGTTCTTTGTGTAACCGTACCCTGTCCCCACACCACTTCCTGTGTATTGTAGTTGCTTGTGTTGACCCGACTTCCCCTTGTAAATAAATTCCTTGTTATTAAAACTGTGTGTGTCCAGGCCTCTACTGTTGAGACTCAAGGAACCAGTTATTTCCCATCACAACATTTGGCGCGGCGAGCAGGGTCTCATAGGTTTTGGCTGGACACAAGCACAGGGGATAATGTTCTGGAATAAGGGGAAGAAAGCCAGTGCGGGCACCCAGGATAAGATCCCCGAATGGGCTGATGAAAGGGAGGGATTTGAGAGTCTGGCCAGCATGCTGGCAGACCATGGAAAACCAGTGGACTGGTCTGAGCAGTTAGAGCCCTGTGGAGAGAAGCTGGGCCATCATGTGGTCTCCCTCCTGAAGGAATCAGGGTTCCCCAAAGCCAAGGGGAGTCAAAGGGGTGCCTTCTGGTTGTTTGTGTCCCTGCTAAGATGTCAGGTTAGAATTACTGATCACCTGCAGCACTTGTGTGGTCGGAAGGACAGGGAAATTGAAGATCTCAATCAGTGTTGTTGCACACTGAAGGAAGCAGCACAGGCTGCCCAGGTCCGAGCCAATGACCTTGAAGTTAGGGGAACTGAACTTGCCTGTCGCCTCATAAAACTTCAGCAGGCCAGGGCAGCCCGTCGGTCTGGCTGGCAGCCGGACCCATTAAAGATTCGAGCCTTAGTCCAGTGCGGCGACAAGCTGGATGCATGGCTGGGGGATGGGGACATCTGGCTGGATAGTGATGACGAGGGGGTGCCCGAGGAACCAAGGTCCCACAACCACCCTTCCCCCTTCTCGCCCGAGCTCCAACATACCCGACCCATCACCACACGGTCCCAGGTTCACCGCAGGGATGAAGGGAACAAGGGGGAGACGGCCGGAACTTCCCCAAGTCACTCCAAGACCATGGAGACCCGGGACTTCTCCCCCAAGAAGTTGACCCAGTTGGCGGATCGGTACCGCCAACGACCAGGCGAGCACCTCGCGGCCTGGCTGCTCTGGTTGTGGGACGAAAGGGGGCCTACCCTCAGCCTCTCCCATCAGGAGGCAAGTGCCCTGGGAAGCCTCTCTGACCAGCAGAGATTAAACAATGCGCTGCGGGTGCCACAAGCAGAAATCCGCGACGGCACAACCCTGTGGGATTGGGTAGTAACCGCGGTATGAGCTCGCTATCCCACACTTCTGGAGTGGGATCTACACGGGTGCCCGCAATGGGGTACGGTCAGTGAGGGGACCCGGGTTATCAGGGAATGGGCACTGGTCAACGGCATCTATCAAGGTGCCTGCGACCGTAACTTCCTTGAAAACGCACGAGTGACCGGTGCCCTCGCGGGATACCTGGTCACTATTGCACGCCCCGATCTGAAGTCAGTAATCCTGCCCCTCATGGCACCAGCCAGTGGTAGGACCATATAGGATGCCATCACCCTCCTGGAGGGATTAGAGTATATGCAGAGGGGGGCACCTACGCAGGTCCGCAAGACCAAGACAAGGGCCCTAGACACTATCCCTCTCAGATATACACGCAGGCAGCTGTACACGGACCTGCTGCGTGCAGGGGTGGATCGTAACCAGATAGATGGCATCCCCAACCCCAACCTATATGCCCTGTGGAAGGAGTATTGCAGGGGGAAGACTACTTACAAAATGACCACCCACACCGAGCCACCCTCTGTGCCTCCCCTGCCCGAAACTGTCTCAAAGGCCCTCGAAGCAGAACTCAGACAGCTCGTCAGGCAGGAAATGTCCCACCTCCACCAGCAAAGTGCCTCACCCACGCCGTGGCAGCCCTCTTCCCCCCTCCCATAGGAGGGAAGCCAGGACCCCCGGCACATTTGCTCTCTCGCCCTTTCCCGCCCGGGGGACCTGAGGCCACATATACCCATCAATGTACATTGGGGAAAGGGAAACACAGAGGTGGATGGCACTTGTCGACACAGGCGCCCAGCACACGATTATCCCAGGCAATCCTGCCTTATGGAGGGGTACGGACATGCAGATAGAGGGATTGGGGGGCTCCCTGTTACCAGCTAGGGAGGTCACCCTTCGTCTAGCCATAGGCAACCATTCCCCCAGATGTGTACAAGTCCTTATTGCCTCCTCCTCGGAATGTATCCTCGGGATCAATGTTTTAAAGGGACAATCACTTGAAACAAACGGGCAAGTTCACCTTTGGCATCGCGCGAGCCACTACTGTCATTGGGGCGGCTAAGTGGGAGCCAATTGTTATTCCCCCTCCCTCCAAGATCATCTGTAACAGTCAGTACAGAGTGCCGGGGGGGGGGGGGGGGCAAGAAATCGCAGACTCCATTCAAGCCCTGTTACGGGAGGGAATTATTAGAACTGCTGCTTCGCCTTTCAATAGCCCCATTTGGTCCGTCCGTAAGAGGAATGCCTCCTGGCAGATGACCGTTGATTATAGGCAATTGAACAAGGCTGCACCCGCCCTCGCTGCCGCTGTACCTGACATTGTCACCCTTATTGAAGACATCACAGGCCGTACCCATAAACCCTGGTACGCTGTTGTCAATTTAGCGAATGCATTTTTGTCGATTCCCCTGCACTCAGATAGCCAAGACCAGTTTGTCTTTACTTGGGATAGCAGCCAATACACATTTAATCAGCTGCCCCAAGGCTATATTCATAGCCCCACAATCTGCCATGGCCTTGTCTCCCACGATTTACACAACGTCCAATTCCCATTTCGATTGCCCATTATATAGACGATATCCTTCTCCAAGGCCCTTCTGAGACCATTGTGTCAAAGGCCCTTCACATGCTAATCGAATCCCTCAGGGGAGGGGGCTGGGCTATTAATATGGAAAAAATACAGGGCCCCAGCCAGGTTGTCATTTTCCTTGGAGTACAATGGAACTCCGGGCACAGAAGTATGCCCGATGCCGCCAAAAATAAAATTTTAAATTTTGCCATCCCCTCAAATAATACTGACACACAGAGATTCATGGGGCGCCTGGGCTATTGGCGGCAGCATATACCCCACTTGACCATGCTTCTCCGGCCGCTCTATAGGATCTCCAGGAAAAAATCCACATTTCTCTGGGAGCCAGCGGAACAAGCTGCCTTTGATACGGCGAAACTAGCGGTGGAACAAGCCATGCCACTTTCTTCCCACCAGGCGGGTCTGCCTTTTGAGTTACAGGTCTCAGCGAGCGAGACGGTCGCTGAGTGGAGCCTCTCGCAGAAGACCCCAGGGAGTAGAGTCCCCCTCGATTTCTGGACTAAGTCCTTACCTGAAGCAGCAGTGCGCTACAGCACCTGCAAGCACCAGCTGCTAGCCTGCTACCTGGCACTCCTCGCCACAGAACACCAAACAGGCACCGACCCTGTCGTCCTTCGCCCCCATCTCCCCATAATGCGATGGGTCAAGTCCCCCAATTCTATCCACAAGGAGGGCCGTGCCCAGAGGTCCTCCATTGTCAAGTGGAAGTGGTACATTGTGGACCGGGCTGAGCCCATCCTGAAGGGGTCAGCCGCCTCCATGAACAAGTCATGTCTTTCACCCAGTCCCAGGACCCTGCCCCGGACATCCCTGAGGGACAACCCTCCCCAGTATGTTGGGGTCAACCCTTCAATTCCCTCGACCCCAGCAGCAAACTGCTCGCCCGGTTCACAGACGGCTCCAGCTGCTGGAAAGGGGGTAAACAATTTTGGAAAGCGGCAGCACTTCATCCTACCACGGGTAGAATTTTAACCACCGAGGGGGAGGGGGTTTCCAGTCAACTTGCCGAGCTGGCGGCAGTAGCCCTCACCCTCCAAAACACCACCGGACCAGTCCACATCTATACTGACTCCTGGGCAGTAGCTAACGGCATTGCAGTGTGGGTGGCCCGGTGGCGAGACATGAGGTGGGAAATACACGGACATCCCCTCTGGGGACAGCACCATTGGCATTTTATTTGGGACCAGGCTACCCACAGAAAAATTTCTGTCCACCATGTGGATACCCATACCTGGAAAGATAATGAAGAGGCAACGTTTAACACTGCTGTGGACCAGGCTGCCCAAATATCATCTGCCACCACTTCCACCTGACACAGACCCCAGTGCACTAGCTGCGTGGGCACACCGCAAAGGTGGTCACTTAGGGGCTGATGGCACGCGGTGCTGGGCTGAACAATTCAGTGTCGCCTTGACACTCGATCAATGTAAAACATCTGTAGATAACTGCCCCATCTGCCAGCAAGTCAAGCCACGGGACTGGCCGATAGGGCCACCGAGCCACATTCGTCGCGGCATGGGAGCGGGTCAGGTATGGCAAATGGACTATATTGGACCGCTCCCGCGACAGAATAAGCAGCAGTATGTCCTCACAAAGGTGGACACATACTCGGGTGTCCTGGTGGCAGTGCCCTGTGAGAGGGCCGACCAGAACGGCACCATCAGAGGATTACAGCACCTCTCCTCTCTCTATGGGGTCCCATGGGAGGTACAATCCGATCAGGGCTCACACTTTGCTGGGAATCCACCAAACCCCACCCCCAAGGCCAAGGACTCGGGCAGAGTATGGATCCGACAGCTGCAGAGCCTCCTCAGAAAGGGAGAAATTGTCGTGCGTGGTCCAGGGGACACCCGCTGGGTTGCCATTCTGGGCAAATCTGATTTGTCCTGTATACATACCTGGCATTTAACCAGATGGGAATGAGTATCCTCCTACACCTACCCCCACCCCCGTCTCCCTCTACAGGACAATGGTGCGACTCCAGTCATCCCTCCTGGTCACTGCGATGCTCGGCTCCGAGACAGCTGCCAACACCTTCCTCAGGGTTGCTTACAAGTTTGCCAGCAACACATCTGCTTGCGGGCCCCAGCACACGCCGACCCCGCTGGATGACAATGAGATAGACTGTTTGCCCCTGCTGGTTTTGGTATATCTGTTTGGGGGGCCCTGCTGGCAGTCCCCCACAACTCGCCTCCCACTACACAACATCTCGTCCCTTGACCCCCCGATGGGGTGGGTGCTTCAGGAACTGGTATTTCCCTCCCTACAATTTGACCTCCACCCGAGTCCCCACCCTCAGAGTTATTCCACACCACTGAATATACCCAACGAATGCTGGTGCAGACTCCGCAATGCACACACTTCTAACTTTTCCGTTGGTCACAGCAACTGTCAGCGAAACTGGTATGCGGGTGCCCCAGAGACCACTGCCGACGATGTCGCTAAGCTGGGAGCTCCCTGGACTCTAAACGGGACCCACTGGATCTGCGGCCACCGCGCCTACCCGTGGCTCCCCACGAGCTGGTACGGCTGCTGCTTTCCAGCATATGTGGTGCCCTTCATCCACCCCCTGAATGACCTTGGGGAGCATCCGGCATACAGTGGCCACCGGGACAAGAGGGCCATTACAGAGGCAGAGGTTTTGGATGATAGCCTTTCCCAGTTATGGTCCGGCCCGGCTGTCCCGGGAGGTGATCCAGATGGCCAATGTGCTCGAGACTCTGGCCAACGAGACGGCAGTGGCACTGCAACACACGGAGGATGCCCTCACCCGAACAGCGGCAGAACTGACAGCTGTCAGGATGGTCGCCCTGCAGAACCGAATGGCACTGGACTACCTACTCGCTGCTGATGGTGGAACGTGTGCAGTAAGGAATGCTGTACCTTTATCCCTGATGAGTCCAGCAACATCACTCACTTGGCCGCTCACATTCGGGACTCGGTGGCTAAAATTCAAAAATCAAGGGACCAGCTCCTCCAGCACAATACCTCATGGGACAATTGGTGGCCGTTTGGGTCCCAAGGGGGGTGGTGGGCAACTGTCACTCACTGGTCCATCGCACTCAGCCATTTCTATACCATGTTGTGCTTGCCAGCTGATTAAGTGTGTCTGCGTTTACTTAGCTGCTCAAAATTGGTTATTTCTGGTATATGTGATTTTGTTCCACCCTCTTATGTGTGTTGGCTACGTGGTGCATCTTCCAAGGGGTGGAGTGTATCCAGGGATACCGGCCATGTGACAGATGCACTGCCACCTGGCTGGTCGGAGGACACACCACATGCCAATCAACATTTGGTCCCTCCCAACCAATCAATGCACACCTAAATTATTGGTCACCTTAATTGGATTAACTTGCCCAGCCCCATGCTTTAAAAGGTGAGACTTGCCCTTGGCTAGCCCTCTCTTACAGACCACCTCATTGAAAGTAAGTGCATTGATTTATGCTTGGGAAGGTCTATCGTTTGTCCTGTTAAGGGAGCCGCAGCTATCGAAGGTCAAGGGGGATAGCTGTCGTAGTGCTTTTCCCTTGTTCTTTGTATGTGTAACTGTACCCTGTCCCCACACTGCTTCCTGTGTATTGTAGTTGCTTGTGTTGACCCGACTTCCCCTTCTAAATAAATTCCTTATTATTAAAACTGTGTGTGTCCAGGCCTCTACTGTTGAGACTCAAAGAACCAGTTATTTTCCATCACAACAGTGGAATAAAGGATAATGAGGGGAAAATTGAAGTGTACAAAACCATGAGAAGCCTAAATCAGGGAAACTAAAGATTTAAATAAATAGATGAAAGAATTAGCCAAAATCTTTTATTTTACACCTAAAAGTCACTCAGGGCCCACGTTTGTTATATAAAAGTGATTTAAAAAACAGATGAAAACATAAGAGAACTTGATTAGACCTTGCAGATTCCACTATCTAGTTATATCTGGTCTACTAAAATAGGCACCTAGTTTATGTGCAAGTCAGAAATCAAGAAACTGGTCTCACTGCAGGTTAGTGAAGTGAACATGTACATTTGCATAACATTGAATTAAACACAAGGGTTAAATATTACTTTGCCATTTCCTTACATTGTAAGGTCACTATTCACATTTATTTTGCTTTTTGTTTGAGCCATTCTATATTCTTCTAACTCTGATATACCAAATGTACTTGCTAACTAAATCCATAAATTATACTTCATCTCAATACCCGCAGAACTACGCAAATGCTTTAGTTTTATTTTCTTAGTTGGGAGTTTCTGGGTGAAAATCACAGCAAGTAGTTTGAATAATCATTAACAATAATTAAGAATGTTAATCTAAGACATTAATGACTCTGAAGACTAATTTCAAAATAGATATACTGAAGGACAGAACCATACCAGGTATCTTACCTGCCAGCAGATGTGAGGGGATTTGCGTTCCAGAATATACTGAGTTAAAGGTGAAGGTTCCAGTTCATATTTGTCAAAAGGCAATTTATCAATAACCATTGGGTCACAATCAACACAAGAAAACTTCACCACTGGATGGGCACTACGAGGTGGCTGGATTAAACAATAAAACATCAAGAATGAATTATGAGTAACCAGTAATGAATATTTTACTTGTCTCTCCTTTGTTCTCACAAGTTGTAATCACCAGCCAGCCAAGAGTATGGGTGTAAACAGTATGCCTTTTAAGTAATAAGCGGCAGAGTGAAGAGAAACTAACTCAAATTTATATCAACATATAAAACTTCATGATTTTCGGAGTTCCTTACTTGAACAACCAAAACTTAAAGTAATCAAGCATTAAGAAAATGTTGTGCAAAAGTACTGGAGCAATATGACAGTTTCTTCTGTAATTCCCAATTTTGTTAGCAATCCACACTTTCACCACCCTCTGCCAGAAGAAATTCCTCCTCATCTCTGTTCCAAAGGGATGGTCTTCTTTTCTGATGTTGTGTCACACACTCTTGGATGATCCTTGCCACGTCCACTTTCAATATTCAGTAGCTTTCAGAAATTCTCTCCAAAACCACCCTCATTAACATTCTTCAAACTCCAGCAAATACATGTCCAGAGCAATCAAACACTCCTCATACGCTAACACTTCTATTCCTCGGATCATTCTTATGAACCTCCTCTGCAATGCCAGCATATCCTTTCTTAGATAAGAGGCCCAAAACTGCTCACAATACTCCAAGCGTGGTCTGACCAACACCTTATAAAGCCTCAGCATTACATCCTTGCTCTTATATTTTAGTCCCCTTGAAATGACCACTAGAAATATATTTGGCATCCATACTACTGACTCATCCTGCAGGTTAACTTTAGGGAATCCTGCATGAGGACTCCCAAGTCCATTTGCACCTCATTTCTGAATTTGCTCCTCATTTAGAAAATAGTTTTTATTCCTTCTACTAAAGTATCTGACCATTCACTTTCCTAAATTGCATTCCAATTGCCACTTCTTTGCCCATTCTCCCAATCAATCCAAGTCATTCTGCAGACTCCCTGCCCCTCCATCTACCTTTGCATTATCCACAAACTTGGTCACAGAGCCATGAATTCTGTCATTTAGATCATTAACATACAAACTGAGTAGTGGACACAACACCAATCCCTGCAGAACACTAGTCACTGACAGCCAACCAGAAAAGGCCCCTTTTATTCCCACTCTGCCTTCTGCCAATCAGCCAAGCTTCTATCCAAGCTAGCACCTTCCCTAAACTTTGGGCTCTTACCTTGTTTAGCAGCCTCATATGTGGCAAATTGTCAAAGACCTTCTGAAATTCCAAGTAAACAACATTTACTGACTCTTTGTCTGCAGTGCCTGTTAATCTTCAATGAATTCCATTTTTTATGTCAAGCACGATTTATCCTGAAAACCATCTTGACTTCCATCTATCATATCATATGCCTCCAAATATCCTGAAACCTTTTCCTTAATAAACTCCAACATCTTCTCACGTCAGGCTAACTAGTCTATAACTTTCTGTATTTTGCCTCCCTCCTGAGAGTAAAATGATATTTCCAATCTTCCAGTCCTCCAAAACCACTTCAGAATCCAGTGACTCTTGAAAGATCTCTGAAAAAAATGCCTCCATAATCTCAACAGCTCCCTCTCTCAGAACACTGATGTGTAGTCCATCTGGTCCAGGTGACCTACCTACCTTTAGACCTTTCAGCTTAACAAGCATCTTCTCCTTAGTCATAGCATTTACTCTCACTTCTACCCCCAACACTCTGAATTTCTGGCATAAGACACGAGAAGAATTGGGCCATTTGGCCCAACTGGTCTGCTCACCAATTAATCATGGCTGATCCCTTTTCCCCTCCTCAGCCCCACTCCCTGGCCTTCTCCCCATAACCTTCAATACTGTGGCCAATCAAGAACCTTTCAATTTCTATCTTAAATACACCCAATGACTTGGCATCCACAACTGCTTGTGGAAACAAATTCCACAACTTAGTACAGGCCCAGAACTAATAAACATTCCCACAATCATCCTTGTGAACCTTGTCTAATCCTCTCCAATGCCAACACATCTTTTCTTGGATAAGGAACCCAAAACTGTTGACAGTATTCAAGGCGAGGCCTTTCCAGTGCCTTTCAAGCCTCAGCTTCATATCCCTGCTCCTGTATTCTAGACCTCTTGAAATGAATAGTAACACTGCCTTCCTCACCACTGACTCAACTTACAAGTTAACCTTTTGGGTGCTCTACACAAGGACTCAATGGTCCCTTTCCATCACAGATTTTTGGATTTTCTCTCTATTTAGAAAATAGTCTTCACATTTATTTCCTCCACCAAAGTGCATGACCATGCATTTTCCAACACCATTTCACTTGTCACTTTCTTGCCTATCCTCCTAATCTGGCTAAGCCCTTCTGCATACTACCCGTTTCCTCAACACTACCTGCCCTTCCACTAAATCTCCGTATCATCTGCAAACTTGGCAACAAAGGCATCTATTCCATCATCTAAACCATTGATAAACAGCATAAAAAGCAGTCCCAATGCTGACCACTGTGGAACACCACTAGTCAGCCAACCAGAAAAGGATTCTTACACTTCCAGTTGCTGCCTCCTGCCAATCAGCCAATGCTCAAACCATGCAAGTAACTTTCCTGTAATACCATGGGCACTTAACTTGGTAAGCAGCCTCATATGTAGCACCTTATCAAAAGCCCACTGAAAAGCCTTATCCACTGCATCCTCTTTATCTATTGTACTTATAGTCTCCTCAAAGAATTTCAACAGTTCGTCAGTAAGATTTTCCCTTGAGGAAACCATACTGACTTTGACCTACCCTGTCCTGTGTCACCAAGTTCTCCATAACCTCATACTTAACAAGTGACTCCAACATCTTCCCAAACACTGAGGTCAGACTAACTGGCCTATAATTTCCTTTTTGCTGCCTTTCTTCAAGAACAGAGTGACATTTGCAATATTCCAGGCCTCCAGAACCTTAACCAGAGTCCAATGATTCTTGAAAGATCATTAATAATGCCTCTACAATCTCTACCACTACCTTTTTCAGAACCCAAGGGTGCAGTTCATCTGGTCCGGTTGACATATGCAGCTTTAGATCTTTCAACACACACTTCTCTTCCCTCACAAACTTCAACACCTAACACGCTACTAGTGTCTTCCACAGTGAAGACTGATGCAAAATACTCATTTAAGTTCATCTGCCCTCTCCTTGTCCCCTGATATTATTTCTTCAGTCTTATTTTCTAGCAGTCTTATATCTGTTCTCATCTATCTTTGATTTTTCATCTACTTGAAAAAGCTTTCTATCCACCTTGATATTGTTTGCTAGTTAGCCTTCATATTTCATCTTCTCCCTCCTAATTATTCATTTAGTTGCTCTTTGTAAGTTTTCAAAAGCTTCCCAATCCTCTATTTTCCCCACTAATTTCTACTTTGTTGTATGCCCACTTTTGCTTTTAGGTTAGCTTTGACATCCTTTGTCAGCCATAGTTGTACTATTATTTCTTTGTTTTTGGAATACATCTATCCCGCACCTTCCTCATTTTTTCCCCCAGAAACTCAAGCCACTGCTGCTCTGCAGTCATCACTGCCAGCATCTCCTTCCACTTTGGCCAACTCCCCTCTCATACCACTGTAATTTCCTTTACTCTACTGAAATACTGCTATGTCAGACTTTCTCCCTATCAAATTTTAAGTTGAACTCAATCATCTGGCACGCTGCTGATGTCTTCCACAGTGAACACTAATGCAAAATACTTAACAGTTCATCTGCCATTTCTTTGTCCCCCATTACTACCTCTCCAACATCATTTCCCAACAGTCCAATGTCCGCTCTTTCCTCTTTATATCTGAAAAAGAAATCTTTTGGTGCTCTTTATTATTGGCTAGCTTATCTTCTGTTGGTTTTTAAAATCTTTCTAATCCTCCACCTTCCCACCATTTTTGCTATATCATACGCCTTAAGAGATACAAAATGTATTAAATGCACACAACCGCAACTTACTAGGGTTGGAGAGTTTTGGTCTGGCCAAAAGGATTCAGGAATTGGCCAATGTCCAACTGGAACACCAGTTTTGTGGTTGGGACGTACATAAATGAGTTTGTGACAACTGTGCCAGAGTTGTGGTCCAAGCAGAGGGGTAGATTTAAGGGCATCGGGAGCACCATCTAGAACAGATAAACAGCATTCATGTGAATATTTACCATTAGTTGTTTCAAAACACTACAATACCTTGCACAAAGAACTGCACATCTTCCGTTCACTATACCTAATGATTGCAATCACAAGGGAGGTCAGCCGAACAACAGGCTCAAATTCTTTTGGGTAGCCTTTCAATTGTAGGATCTTTGTTTCAAATGTTACTCTTGATTTAGTGAAACAAAGTTTCCCACTGGTTATTTGAATTTATGGGCATGGTCTTGTAGTACAGTGCTGTCTTACTTTCATATAGTGAGAAATAGCTACGTTTTCACATCCTAGTCCCAAGGATGTCTGAAATGGATAAAATGTGCTTTAAAATGCAAAGACCTATTATCCATAACAGGCTAAATGAGCACAAAATTATTACAAGTTGTAGCGACAGTACTGGGCACATCCTTAATAATAAATTCATATTTATCCACCCATACTCAACCAAGAAACAACTAAAATAAAGGCATCTTGGGAGTCTTTGGTTGGCTGTTTTTTTGTGCATTATCAAAAAGATTTAGAACAGCACAGATAAACATTCAGAGAATATTAATATTCCTATTGAAGGAAGACTAACATTGAACAACTTTTCTACTCATAGACCTTTCCAAAACTTTTTCAAAAAAATTTGACAGGATTCTGATCACTAAATTTGAAACAAGCAACTCCACAAAGCAAAACTAGCTTACAGCCTAAAACATATTCATCATTCTTCAAGATTAAAATAATCCTTTCTAATGATAAATAAGAATAAAATTAAAACATGGCAAGCAAAGAGAGAGCGTATGCAAGATGGCTGAATGAAAATATTTTTAAAATCCACCTCTTACTGGAACGTTGGTAGAAGGCTGTTCAAATAAAACTTTTTTTTAAGTTACTCCTCTCCACCCAAATGTTAGCAGGATTGAGGTTACACAGATCAATATTTTGATGACACGTGTAAATAGTCTGGATTTCAGGTCATGGTGAATCTTGTAGTAATTAACTAAAACCACATCAGCAAATAGTCAAAGATAGCAAGATTTTAATAACTGCAAATGTTTAATGTGATTATACTGGACTTTCAGAAATATTCAAAATGTTCAGACTAAGCAGACAGCTTTCATTCAGCAAGTATAAAATGAAACAGCTGTGATTAGGACAGTTTAGAACTTCAATGCTTTCTCGCAGTTGTACTTACAAAAAACAGATTGAAGATGGCCAAATGAAACAGCACTGTTAATTTACCTTACTGTCATGTTCATCTCACTGCACTTCAATGCTCCATGAACATGCCACAATTCCCTGATGTTGCAACCAAATATGAAATCAAAGATTTCTTTCTCAACAAATCTAATTCAACACGCTCACAAGAACCTATCTGATACATTTATAATGTTCCATAATATGTCACTTACCTCCTATGTCTCATTCTTCTCACACTTTCTTTGTGCAAAGACCTTTAACTCCTTTTGTTTTTATATATCAAAAAGTCTTGGACAAATGCTCAACCCAAAAGCCAAGCAGCAAATCACATTTGTTATTTACAACTCCACATTCTGGCTCTGCTAAGAGGTTAGTCACTTAAGAAGCCTCTTCACATTCTTCCAATGTAGCCTTTATTAGTCTAACTTGTTTAAGCTTTGGATAAACTAGCATCCTCAGAATACATCCTCTGATGGGATGGGAGAGGTGTTATTATACTGCAATAAGCCTTTATTATGCCACACAATAAATAACAAATTCACTAGACCAGTGTGAAAACAATTGACTCCTGTGTTGCGACTGTTGAGCTAACAAGCATCTCAACTTCACAAATCACTACTCAAATATGAGATCTGAAATTGATGTGGGAAACAAACTGCGGAACAATTTTTCCATCTATTTTTAGTCTCTCAATGTTACGGAGTAATAAAGTTTGGATATGAAGTTACAGCATTAATTGAGTTGGCAGTCATGACAAAGTTCCTCCTTTGTCATACTCTTTCCAGCCTGAGGATATGTGAACAGATATCTAAGTGCACTGCTGCCATGATCTTCATCTACAAGGTACTTTCTCTAATGCATTGTATTATGGAGAGTTACAGTCGTCATAGCTAGCCCTTGGCATTTTCTAATTCCTCCCACTTCCACCGTCATTGTGCACCCTTTACACCCCAAATTCCATTGATACCATCTTTCTCCCATGAACCTTGATTCTCAAACCTCATCCCTTTTCTTGATAACCCAGTTCTCAAAACCCGTTTGCTGCCTTGAGGCAAATTAGGCTGGATAAGTCCCCAGGGCCTGACAAGGTGTCTCCTCGCACCTTGTGGGAGGTGAGTGCAGAAATTGCAGGAGCCCTGGCAGAGATATTTACAATGTCTTTAACCACAGGTGAGGTGCTTAAGCACTGGAGGACAGCTAATGTTGCTCCACTGTTAAAGAAAGGCTCTAAGAATAAACTGAGAAATTACAGAGGCAGATGAAGCTGATGTAAGTAGTGGGCAAATTGTTGGAATGTGTTCTAGGGACAAGATATACAAGTATTTCAATAGACAGGCATGATTAGGGATAGTCAACATGTCCTTTTGTGTGGTATATCTAACCAATCTTTTTTCAAGGAAGTTACCAGGAAAATTGATGAAGGAAAGGCAGTGGGCTTCATCTACATGAACTTTAGCAAAGTGTTTGACCAAGTCCTGTATTGTACTAGACTGGAGGCCTGTGACTAGTGGTGTGCTGCAGGGATCAATGCAGAGTATGTGTTGTTTGTTATCTACATTAGTGATCTGAATGATGACATGCCAATCTGGATCATCAAAATTGAGGACTACATCAAGACTGGAGGCGTTGTGGACAGAAAGGAAGGCTATCAAAGCTTGCAGTGGGATCTGGACCAGTTGGAAAAATGGCACATGGTTTTTAATGCAGACAACTGAGGTGTTGCACTTTGGGAGAATAAATCAGAGTAGTACTAAGGAAAGTACTAAGCACGAAAAGAAGTGGTAGAACAACAGGATCTGGGAATACAGATGTACAATTCCTTGATAGAGGAGTCATAGGGTTGTATAGAGAGTTTTTGACACATTGGCCTCCATAAATCAACATTTTACGTAGAAGCGTTGAAATGTTATTTTGAAATTGTACAATATGTTGGAGAGGCCTAATTTGGGAGTACTGGGCGCAGTTCTGGTCAACTACCTACATGGAAGATGTCAATAAGATTGAAAGAGTACACAGAAGATTGAATAAGATGGGGCTTTATTCTCTGGAGCATATGAAAATGAGGAAATTTTTAAATAGAGGTGTACAAAATTACAAGGGGTATAGATCAGCTAAACGCAAGCAGGCTTTTTCCATTGAAGTTGAGTGAGACTAGAAGTAGAGGTCAAAGGCTAAGGGTAAAACATGAAATATTGAAATGCAAACCTCAGGGGGAACTTCATTCAGAGGGTGGTGCAAATGCAGACTGAGCTACCAATGGAAGTGGTGGATGCAGGTTTGCATGCAACATTTAAGAAAATTTTGGTTAAGTATATAGATGGGAAGGGTATGGAGGCCTATGCTTCACATGTAGGGCAATTGGACTGGGCAGAATTACAGTTCAGCAAAGACTAGAAAGGTCAAAGGGCCTGTTTCTGTGCTTTAGTTGTCCATAACTCTAATCTACATGCCTGGCCCATCTCCCAAACAGCCTCTCCTGAGTCTAATGTTGACCTCAGCTGTTAAATCACCAAGTGCAACTATTAACACTTGTCACCCATGAAGAAATATTTTAATATGGGAGTAAAGCATCCTAGAGGACAACACTTCAGCTTGTAAAACTATATTCAATGGGAAAAGAGGACTTCCGCTACAGGGAATTCTAATACAGATAGTCCTCCAGGCATGCAACTCTTCTGTAATGTAAGGGTCACCTGCACACTATACCACTGGCCAAACAGTCAGAACATAGTCAAACTTTAAAAAAAATTACTGTGCACTGCCAAGGCTTGTTCTTTTTATTGACATAAAATTTAATAGGATAGATAAATAGAACTTATGTCCAAGTACATAACAAGGACATAAAAAAAATTAGAGTGAGATAAAAGATTAACACCTGTGATCACTGAAATCTGGAACACTATTACCAAGCTTCCCTCCACCAAGGTTATGATTTTAGAATCAAGAAGAACAGATTCTTTGAGAAGCATTTCAAGGATTGTAGTACCAAAGCAAGAAAATAGGGTTTCATATACAAATCAGACGATAGTGGAAAAAAAGAACATGCACAACCTGACTGGCCATTTATTTCTTCGTTTCATTATAACCACTCCTCTTTGATTGGCACTCTCACCACACAAAAAAAGTCACTAATATTGATCAAACTCTAATGTAGAAGTCATGGGTATTAGATAATTTAGCTTTGGTCATCAATGCCTGCAAAATCCCAACTGACCTTCGCCGATAGGTGGTGGATCTGGACCAGTTTTTTCAAAGTGCAGCACCACTCCACTTTGCACTTTCTGCACAAGTGACTCCAGACACTGAAGCAGCATTCGCTGTGTGCACACACAGTATGAACGACCTGGATCATTCACAAAAAGAAGTGCAATGTTAGCTATATTTGGCAACATTTTCAATAGGATAATAAAAATAGTACAGAAACCTTTGCAAACATATTGTTCATATTAAATTTAGCCAAAATAAAATTCTAACATATCCAATGCGTCAAAACACCAGAAAAAGTTGAAAATTAAGATGCCTGTCAAAAACATTACAAGTTCCTTTTTTCAGCTGAGAGGGGTGGAATAAAGGATCAATTCTCTGACAAGTTACTGCATGGGATAACAGAGCATGTAACTGGGGTACAAGAGAAGTAAATGGGGAAACAGGAGATTAACAGTAAAATTCCTGCCTTTTATTCAACATGGCCTCCTACTGTACACATGCAGATCACATCCATATTGGAATACAAAACACTGACTAACATTGGAGGAACCAGCTGTACAATGATCGTTACCTGTGTTATACACACAGGCAAATGTGTTCATGCATCTTCACAGAAAAGCTCTGATCAAGAGTCATCAGCCTGAAATGCTAATCATCTCTCTATGCATGCTGGCTGGCCCGCTGAACATATCCAGAAGTTCATTTACACTTCACAACACAACACCTTGAGAACCAATATATTCACTTTGGTTGGTCAATCAATCTGAAAATCAACAACTACACAAGGCATATTGCAAATTTTAGACCCTGATACAAGCCAGGTTTTTGGAACTCAAGGTACTTGTGTAACAAGAAAATAACTAGTCCCAATGAAGTGTCTCAACCCAAAATATCAACTCTTCATTTCCCTCTACAGATTCTGCCTGATCCACTGAGTCCCTCCAGTGGTTTGCTTGCTCCAGAGTCTCAAAGTCAGCAGAATATTCATTACAGGATAGGAACAAGTTATATTAGCTTATGTTCAGAACAACCCAACGTGCAGCAAGAGACTTGAATAACTGGAAATACCTCTGACCTAATGTCTGATGGATCAGACAAGCAAGGGGAATACCTTGTTCTGAGAAAGTTTAAATGACTGCAAGGTAGAGATAGTATCTCAGACAACTACAGGCAACAAACGTAACAGGGTGGGAGGAGAGTGGGTTTCTAGAAATATATCTTTTTACCAGAAAATTGATTTTCCTTAATCTGAAGCCCTGCATCATCTGTCTACGTGCCAAGAAACAGGTTAGAAAAAAAAGTGATGATTTACTTTGTTTTCCACAAAAATTCTAAATGCAAGCTTTATTCTGCATCTCAAATTTTTGGGTACCCTAGGGCAAATTTCTTTAACCTGAACACCTGGACCACACTCTGTGGGGAGGGGGAATGGCAGGGGAGTGGCCTGTAGTAGCAAATCAACTGCCCTTCACATGATAGATTCACACCTTGAACAAGCATTTTTAGACCAATCATACAGGTGTCAATAGACCAAATGCTATGTTTTTTCAATAAAAGCATACCTCATGTTCAATTTAAAGTGGTCATATAATCGCAGTGTGCTAGGATAATCAATGTCACCTTCTGTATAACATCAAGCCAAAAATCAAACTTAACAGATCAGCTAAGACTTAATTTTAATAAGAACTGTTCAAATAACTATTACATGAATTTGTAATATATTCTCCAGCTCATTGAAGGTAAATAGGCTTGTCAATATTGAAATTCACGTAGATTGAATCTGGTATCACATAGGGGGATTTAAATTTAATTAAATATCTCTGGAATAAGTGACAACAAAACTCAGATTATTGTTTAAAAAACATCAATTTCATGAATGTCGTTTTGGTAAAGAGATCTGCTGACAGTATGATGCAAGTGGCACCATACCCACAGAAACACAGCTCACACTTCTGAATGGCTTGGATCAAGTTTCTCAAATTCACCAACAATCCACCTCTCTTTGTGACAAAATCTTCATGGATTTCACTGTTTTGAAAGACCAGCCTGTTTTCTCATTTAAGGGTAGTCAATGTGTTGGCCCTGCCAACAACATGAACACCATATATATATATAAATTAACCTTTTCTACAAGCATACTGTCATACTGACCGGAAATTTAAAGTGCTTCAAAAACAATAACAGACTTATCCTCATCTGGTCATTTAGAGCTTCAGTTAGAATGCTTGATTTGATCACCATAATAGGTTCCATGCTAAGACTAGGTGATATAACTAGAAAACGTTTTCTGAAGGAATTTTATCAAAAAGGCATGTGTAATTGAGTGAAAGGATACACATAAGCAGAGTTAAGAGTAAAGTAACAAGAAATTAGTAAAATCAAAACAGGAGGCTGAAATACTAAACGGTGACTCCTTTGCTTGCATCTTCAGAAACAGCTCTATTTCCATCTTTAATATCCTTATTTTCCCCTTTCAGGGTTCTTTTGAAGACCCTGACCTGGAGTTAAATGCTGACTTGAGTTCTTTGCGAGAATGAATGGGACCTGCTCTCGGGGTTCCATAACTGGCCTTTGTTCAGCATGCCAAGGGTTCGGCCTGAGTGTCTGGCTCGAATTCGGAAATCTAAGATCTCGGGGCTCTGAAGACAGGCAGATCGAGGGTCAGTGTCACAGCAGGAGACCCATGCATCGTCAGGGGAGTCAGGATATCTGCTGTGGGCCCAAAAACCTGAGATCTTATCGATCTTCGGGCACAGAGCTCAGAAAAGGCAACGTACAGACTTCGAACATCATCAGCCAGTGAGCTGTTTGTTATGTCTTCCCGCTCACTGGTGAAAAGCCGAGACACCTTTTTCTTCCTTATTAGGGAAAGGGAGAGAATCTGCGGTATGTCCTACGCCTGATGAAATGCAAAGTCTTTGGGGTAACTGTAAATCTGTGTCTTGGCTATTGCTTTGCTCGGTGGTGGTACCGATGTTTGCTTTTTATTGCCCATGGGGGTGGGGAGAGAGCGGGGGAATTGTTGCTTGCTGCTGCTTACACACGGGATGGAGGGGAGCTGGGGGGACTTTGGGGTTCTAACGTTTATCTGTTATTCTTTGGGGGCACTTCTGAGTTCATGGATGTTTGCAAAGGAAAAGCATTTCAGAATTTATATTGTATGTATTTCTCCGATATTAAATTGGACCTTTGAACCTTAAAGACTTAGGAAACTTAGACAGGCACATGGATAGCAGAAAAAAAAATGGAGAATTATGCAGGAAGTAGGTGTTAGATTGATCTTAGAGTACGTTAAAAGGTCAGCACATCATGGGTCGAAGGGTCTGGTTTTATATACTTTTTTATATATATATTTCTCCATCACATTTCCTCCCCACCACCACCTCTGCAAATTAAAGACAGCTCGTTTTGTTTCCTAGTTCAAATCTAAATCAGAAATTCCATTTCTCTCTACTGATGTCATCTGACTTGCAGTGTTTCCAATATTTTATGCTGATAATTTATTTAGTGATACAGCATGGAGAAGGCCTTTCTGGCCCTTCGAGCCATGCCACCCCTCCACCCCAATTAACCCCAACTTAATCATGGGGCAACATACAATGACTAATTAACTTACCAATGACTTTTGAAGAGGTAATAAATATTCTCTCACTCATACATTTTTTGCAATATTTTCAGGTTAGACATTTTTTACAACAATATTTACCCAAGTTTCCATACTTACAAGAATCTGATTTGTTGGATACCATTTTGAAATTGAATCCCTTAGTGAAAGGTTCCATTAGCAGAATTTATAATTTACTCTTGTTACAAAAAGAGAACTTATCACTGAAGATTAAATAAGATTGGGAGAGAACTTAATAGGACATTTCAAATTTTGAAGAATGCAAATTCTTCTTCTATATGTGCCAATCACTGTCTAATTCAATTTAAAATTGTCCATCGTTATTATTTAACAAAGGAGAGACTATCTAAAATATTTGCTGGTATAGATAATTATTGTGATAGATGTAAAACTGAAGTAGCTACTTTGTCACACATGTTCTGGTCATGTTCTTCATTAAAACTGTTTTGGAAATCTTTATTTTTTATAATCTCTAAAGCTTTGAAAATTAATTTACAAATAGATTAATTGTTCTATTTGGAATAGTTCCGCATCATATTCAGGGTATTTCATCTTCAGATCAACATGTAATTGCATTTGTTACATTGTTGGCAAGAAGGGCTATTTTATTAAAACGGAAAGATATCTCTTCCCCTACATTAATTGAATGGTTTTCTCAAGTAATGTTATATTTCATCTTGGAAAAAATCAGTAGAATTTTTGAAACTCGATTTGATTTTGAAAGAAGATGGGGTTCTTTTGCCAAATATTACCATCTAATTTGAATTATTCTATATGGTTTCCTTCCAATTTTATTATCTTTTTTTTTTAAAAAAAGTGAACTGGTGGTTGATGATTTTTTTTTCCCTATATATCCAGATGATGGTTAAACTTATTGCTTCCAGGGGTTGATTCCTAATGGGTTTTTTTTGTAGTTAATGGGGTTTTTTTTCTTAGTCAGATGGGGTTTTTTTATATATGTATTTTTTCATTGTTATATATTATGATTATTTTTTTCTTCAGCTTTATTAATTGTATACATATTAATTTGTTGAAATTTTGTATTATTTATTGTTGTAGAAGATTATGTATTAATAAAAAGATTTTTAAAATGAAATGAAACTTACCAAGCAAGTCTTTGGACTGTGGGAGGAAACCACTGCACCCAGGGAAAACACACGTATTCCATGGGAGTGTGTACAGAGACCCCTTACAAAACAATGTCAGAATTGAACTGCATACTCTGGCACCACAATAGAGCAGCAGTTAGCATGACACTATTACAGCTTGGGATGTTCCAAAGTTTTTTTTTAAATTGTGACCCCAGTCTAGAACAGTAACACACCAAAGATAAAGAAACCAGGGAGTGAATCCTGTTCTGGCCAAATATTAATAATCTTCCCATCGCAAAAACATCCTAAACCATTAACTTACAATGAACTAACTTTGGATCTGATTTACTACTCTCCCTTGTGTTAGAAGGCTTTTTACTTTTTTTGTTCAGTTTGCTTTACAGGATTTCTCAAATGCCATTGCTTTAGAAAAATCCAATTAGACTACATAAACTTTTCAAATCAACCCTTCAGATTTCTCAAACACTACCGTTCCTAAATGCAAGCTAACAGTCACTAACTAATCTGTGACTTGTTAGCCACAGATTATGGTGTGTCTGAGAACGTACTTCAATAGTTTTCTCATAGTCGAGTTGATTGGCCTGTAATTACTTTACAAGCCTTCCTCCTCTTTTAAACAATATTAAAACATTAACCAGCATCTGCAACTACTTCAGGAAATACAGAAAAAGATGTCAAAAGCCTCTATTTTTCTTTCCTTGTAACTTTTAATAGCCTAAAATGTACTGTTCTTCACTCACTGTAATTAACTCACTTTCAAGAATTCTAATCTCCTTTCGTATTTCTCTTTACTTAATTTATCCCATTCAATAATTCACACAACTCCAAATGCATCACTCCCCACTCCTTCGAAGACAAATAGTCATTCAGAAACTGACTCACATCATCCACCTCCACGTAAACACTACTCTCCTTGTCCACTTGTTCTTCATGAACATTTAAACACATGAATTTCCTTTGATCTTACTTGCAGATTTACCCACCGTCCTCCACTTTCTGTAATTAGCTGTGCCTACAATATTTTAGTTTAAAATTTCTGTAGAATCTCAAAACTAGTGATAGATAAATTCATGTAATGTGCTTTTAAATTGATCAGATTTTGTACTGCAACTTCTGCAATCTCCAACTCATGACTAACACCATGCCATATATGAACCAATATAAAAGTCACTGAAAAAATTTTAAGTACATTAAGATTTGAGTAACAAAACAAAGATCCAGCAAGTCTGTCATGACTAATTTTATTAAACAAAACTGATTTAAGGATTATTTTCAAGTGCAAGTTAGCCCACTGAAGTTAACTGAATGATGATCTCACCTCCTGTGACCTCACACATAGGTGTAATGGCAGATTCATCAGAGGGCACACTACCCAATTGCTCTGCTTCAAGGGGCATCAATCCAGGAAGTCGCAAGACGAGAGCAAATAATCGCTGATCCCAACGAAATGGCTCCTTAGTTAATTCACTGCCTGGCAAGGGAGAATTGAGTGGTAGGTGGAGCTGGAATTGTGAAAAGAAACAGCTTAATTAGTGTGTTATTCATGCACAACCACAAACTTAATTGTATTCCCACATTTTCAATAATTTGTTGAAACAAAAAAGCCAACACTAACTCAATCACAGAGTGACAGATAAATATATTTCGGCATCCAAGTTTTTTTTTGGGGGGGGGGAACGAAGCTGGATAGAGCTGGGAGGGAGGGTGGATTTATTTGCATCAGTAATTTTCCACTGATGAAATGTTACCTCGGATTTGAAAAGAAGCCCTTTTGGATTGTAGAAGATATGCAATGCAGATGCATACAATCATCCTGCCGTATTCGTATTACCGGTGGCCCCCGTTTTTCAGACATTCGCTTTACGACAGGTCTCTGTTACAAAAGACCATCCGCACCAGTTTTTGCTAACCAAAGAGGATTTTCGATTTTAAGAGAAAGACACCCGCTATATACGTGTGTTTACCCCGAGAAAGACTACCATGACTGTGAAGCCTTGTGCGGGCAGTTGTGCGCGCATGCGTGTACGTGCCGATTTTTTTTCTCCACATCGATTTTGGCTCACTGTCTTCCCAATATTAATAAGTGAAACTACACCATACATACAATATTTCTATTTTATATAGGCTGTATATTTATCATATTATTCCTGCTTTTACTGTATGTTTGTGTTATTTTAGGTTTTGTGTTATTTGGTTTGATTTGGTAGGTTATTTTTTGGGTCTGAGTACGCTCAAAAGTTTTTCTCATATAAATTAATGGTAATTGCTTCTTTGCTTTACGATATTTCTGCTTACAAAGGGTTTCAGAGGAACGCTCTACTTTTGGATAGCGGGGGGAACCTGTACTGGGCTTTTAGCCTCTCCTCTATCTGTTGTAAAATATGGTTTTGCATAGCTATGTACATTTCACTGGCTCTCTGGACCTTATTCTTGGATAACTTCCAGAGGGGTGACTTGGTAGGGTGTACATAAGAGGCATAGCTCAAGTGGACAGCCGGGTACTGTTTCCTCAGAGCAGAAACAGCTAATACAAAGGGGTAAACACCAAGACTTGGTGTTTAAACACCACTGCCTTGGTTCCTGTAAAGGCAGTGACTCCATCTGAAATGGATGACTACAGACCAAATGCCCTCACATATCAAGTGATGAAACATAGAAAGCCTACAGCACAATACAGGTCCTTTGGCTGACAAAGTTGTGCCGAACACGTCCCTACCTTAGAAATTACAATAGCCCTCTATTTTACTAAGCTCCATGTACCTATCTAAAAGGTCTCTTAAAAGACCCTATTGTATCCACCTCCACCACCATTGCCGGCAGCCCATTCCACACACTCACCATTCTGTGTTTAAAAAAAAAACTTACCCCTGACATCTCCTCTGTACCTAGTCCCTAGCACCTTAAACCTATCCTTTTGTGGCAACCATTTCAGCCCTGGGAAAAAGCCTCTTGACTATCCACACGATCAATGCCTCTCATTATCTGATATACCTGTGTCAGGTCACCTCTCCTCCTCCATCACTCCAAGGAGAAAAGGCCAAGTTCACACAACCTATTCTCATAAGGCATGCTCCCCAATCCAGGAAACATCCTTGTAAATCTCCTCAGCACCCTTTCTATGGCTTCCACGTCCTTCCCTGAGAGAGGCAACCAGAACTAAGCACAGTACTTCAAGTGGGATCTAACCAGAGTCCTATATAGCTGCAACATTACCTCTCGGCTCCTAAATTCAATTCCACAATTAATGAAGGCCAATACACCATATGCCTTCTTAACCACAGAGTCAACCTGAACAGCTGCTTTGGGCGTCCTATGGACTTGGCACCAAGATCCCTCTTACCATTAATATGATATTCTGCCATCATATTTGACTTACCAAAATGAAACACCTCACTTATTTGGGTTGAACTCTATCTGCCACTTTTCAGCCCAATTTTGCATCCTATCAATGTCCCGCTGTAACCTCTGACAGCCCTCCACACTATTCACAACACCTCCAACCTTTGTCATCAGCAAACTTACTAACCCATCCCTCCACTTCCTCATCCAGGTCATTTATAAAAATCATGAAGAGTAAGGGTCCCAGAACAGATCCCTGAGGCACAGCACTGGTCATCGACCTCCATGCAGAATATGACCCGTCTACAACCACTCTTTGCCTTCTGTGGGCAAGCCAGTTCTGGATCCACAAAGCAATGACCCCTTGGATCCCATGCTTCCTTACTTTCTCAATAAGCCTTGCATGGGGTACCTTATCAAATGCCTTGCTGAAATCCGTATACAGTACATCTACTGCTCTTCCTTCATCAATGTGTTTAGTCACATCCTCAACAAATTCAATCAGGCTCATAAGGCATGACCTGCCCCTGACAAAGCCATGCTGACTATTCCCAATCATATTATGCCTCTCCAAATATTCATAAATCCTGTCTCAGGATCTTCTTCATCAACTTATCAACCACTTAAGAAAGACTCACTGGTCTATAATTTCCTGGGCTATCTCTACTCCCTTTCTTGAATAAAGGAACAACATCCACAACCCTCCAATTCTCCAGAACCTCTCCCGTCCCCATTGATGATGCAAAGATCATTGCCAAAGGCTCAGCAATCTCCTCGCTTTCCTCCCACAGCAGACTGGGGTACATCTCATCTGGTCCCGGCGAAGGTGCTGGAGAAGCTGGTCCTGACTTACCTCAGGCCGCAGGGTGATATCTTCATTGGACCCTCTACAGTTTGCCTGCCAACCCCATATAGGAGTGGATGGTGCCATCATCTACCTGTTTTACAGAGAGCTCACTCCCACCGAGATTATGTTGGTGGCATTGTGAAAAACCACATTTTGATTTCTCTAGTGCCTTCAATGCAATCCAGCCACTTCTGTGTGAGAAGCTGCAAAGGATGGGTGTAGACAAATCCACTATCTCCTGGATTACTGACTACCTGACAGATAGAACCCAGCTTGTATGACTGGGTAGTTCTCTGTCTGAGATGGTGGTGAGTGGCACTGAAGCGCCACAAGGGACTGCCCTGTCTCCATTTCTCTTCATACTGTACACCTCAAAATCCAGTCTCCACAATTTTAACTCATTCTGGAAAAAAAATGGAATTCCAAGTAAAACAAAGACTGACTACTTCCTTTCCTTTTTAAGAAGTTAAGCGGCTTCAACATGATAAATTCACATTTCCTATAAATTTTACTCAGCAGTACAGGTGTCCCCCGTTTTTCAAACGTTCGCTTTACAACACCTAGCTGTTACAAAATACCTACATTAGTTAACTATTTTCGCTAACAGAAGGTGTTTTCACCGTTACAAAAAAAAGGCAGCGCACAACCCGAGCAGCCAAGCTCCTCCCCCAGAACTGCATTCTAGCCGGCATTGCTTAAACACATGCCTGTGCGCATTAGTGATGAATTCTAAGGCATCGGAAAAGCCTAAAAGAGCGAGTTACGGGTATCACACTTAGCGTAAAACTAGACATAATTAAGTGTTTCAATTGTGGCGATTGAATTAAGGACATAGTGAGTTTGGCTAAGGGTTTGTGGAAGTTGACGAAGATGATGTTGAAAAGCTTTTGGCATCCCATGACCAAAAACTAAGAGATGAACAGCTGATGAAGAGGAAAGGATAACAATTGAAGCCGAACACAGTAGCAAACTGCCCAAAAGTGAAGTCGTTCAGGAACTGAATGTGAAGAAATTGCGTGAGATTTTCACTGTGATTGACAACGCTGCAATGATTACAGAGAAGTACGACTTTAATTTTGAAAGGGTACACAGGTTTAGGGCATATTTGCAGGATGGTTTGAGTGCTTACAAGGAACAATATGATAGAAAAATGCGCGAGGCTAAGCAGTCAAGCATACTGTCGTTTTTCAAGCCTTCCACATCAGCCACAGCAGACGACAAACATCGACTTTCAACATCGAGGCAGGCAGATACAGAAGGTGACAGAATGGAAACAGATGACGATGAGACCCCAGTCTCCTCTACCTCCCACCACCCCAACCTCCGACAACTCAACCTAACACCATCATCAGTGTGCTCACTGTCTTCCTGATTCTGGTAAGTGAAACTACACGGGACGTACATTACTTCTACTTCATATAGGCTGTGTATTTTTATGTTATTTGGTATGATTTCACAGCTTCATAGCTTAAAGGTTACTGGAAAGAGTGTTTCTGCTGAGAGCACTTGCGCCATGTGTTTTTGCCGTGAGTGCTGCCAAGAGCGCTTGCGCCGAGTCTTTCTGCCGAAAGCACTTGCATGAGGGTTTCACTACAGTGGACAGTGCTGCAATAATTGCAGAAAAGTATTCCAACTTTATATAGGCTGTGTATTTATCAGATCATTCTTGCTTTTACAAAGTTAGTTATTTTAGGTTTTATGTATTATTTGGCATGATTTGGTAGGTTATTTTTTGGGTCTGCGAATGCGCACAAATTTTTCCCATATAAATAAGTGGTAGTTGCTTCTTTACAACATTCCTGCTTATGAACCATTTCATAGGAAAGCTCTACCTTTGAATAGTGGGGGAAACCTGTACTGCTACACAGTCATGACAAAATTGATACAAGAATACTGTTATTTATAAACCTAAACAAAATGTTTCGCTTCATATTTCAATGTTATAGCCTTCTTGCAGAAGGATTTCTGCATGGTACTTACAGAAGCATATACTGCTGTAAGTGATTTGGACCAACATTGCACAAACTGAAGGCATCTGAGAAAATTACAAGTGATATTTTTCTTTTTCTACGCATAGCTTGCCAACATTACCAAATTTTTTTGCCATTTGTGGCAGAGGAAATACCTGCTAATATGATCCATAATAGAAGTGCATTGCTGTTAAAGGGAGTAACTCTCACGTAGGGAAAAGAAACAACACAATAAACGTTCTCAATCTGTAACTAAAGCCAAATTATCTGATCTGATTGTCAAATGTTTTGCTATTTACTCTCAATACTTTGCAGAGGGAGAGATTCTTTCTCTGAAAAAAACTGATTTGTACTGATCTGCATCAATGGCAATTCAAGATTCAAAAACTTTGTCATTCCAACTATACATCAGCTCTGCAAGGCAGAATGAGACAGCATTGCTCAGGGGCAAGTGCAATCATAACATAACAAACGCAACAATAAATAGTGAAAAAACAGCCACATGTCAGTAAAATCAAGTTATAAATGTCCAGTCCAAATTAAGTGTCCAAAGCAGAGTCAGGTTGAGCAGCTATTTAGCAGTCTGACTGCAAATTACTTCACATTCTGCCCCACCCACCTGAACAAGCAGAAGGTTGCTGGTAAACTAAGAATGGCCAATTTCAGCAGCAGCCCGAACTAATCTGAGGGGCCAAAACTTGGTTGAAGGCAGGGAAGGCTAGCTGCATAAAGATGCAGTGTGAACCTTTCCAGCACTCTGACATGAATCAAATAGTACATGCAACCCACAAAACCTTGATCTATGGTAGAAAAAGCCAGTGGAGAGACAAGAGCTTTGAAAATATGTTGTGTAACTTCTGCAGCACTGGTATGTAAATCTCAAGAGCAAATAATCCTACAAAACAACACAGAAATAGATGGAGAGAAATACCCATTCTTTTACTTTAAAATGCTTTACTTCTTTGGGTACTTGATATAGGTAAACAGCAGAACCCACAGAATAAAGTCTTAGAGAAAAAAATACCAAGTTTCTAAGAGACCAGTTAATTATTTAAAGGAAGCCTGAGTGAATCCACTGAAAAACCATTCTCTTCCTCCAATTACCAGTAAAGTGATTTAATGGCGGGCAGGAGATATGATTATGCACTATTCCACTGTGTTCACTGAAGGATATGTCTGTTGTCAAAAGTAAAAACTGAATTTTTGTAAGAGGGATTGCTCTTCATGCAATTTCCTTCTCAGCTCATCCCTCCCAGCACTTATGCCTGCAAACAGGCCAATGCTACACCTGCTACCACACCTCTTCCCTTACAACCTTTCAGGATCCAAACAGCCCTTCCAGGTGAGGGGAGGGGTTGTTTCAATCACCTATTGTATTCTGTGATCCTGGTATGGCCTCCTCAACATCGCCGAGACTTGATGTACGTTGGGGACACCACTTCGTCAACCATCTTTGCTCCATCTACCACAAAAGACAGGATTTCCCAGTGGCCACTTATTTAAATTTGACTTCTCATTCCCATTCCAACATGTTGGTCCATGGCCTCCTCTACTACCAAGATCAGTTCACACTCAGGTTGGAAGAGCAACACCTCATTCCGTCAGGGTAACATCCACCCTGATGCCATGAACATGAATTTCTCCACCTTGTGGTAATTTCTCCTTCATTCCCTTCTCTATTTTTCCATTCCCCATCTGGTACCCCTATCACCCTTTTTCTCCTTAACTGCCAATCACCTCCCTCTGGTGCCTCTCCTCGTCCCCTCCGCCCCACCCCAAGGCCCACTCTCTTCTCATATCAGATTCCTACTTCAGCAATTTACCTCCTCGACCTACTACCTCACTGCTCATTTTCTCCCCTATCCCCCACTCACTTAACATCCCCTCACCTGGTGTCACCTATTGTACTCAAGCATGCACTCCTCCCCACCCCCCCTCCCCACACGTCATTCTGGCTCGACCTCCTTCCTTTCCAGTACTACCAAACTGTCTCAGCCCAAACTGTTTATTCCCCTTCATAGATGCTGCCTGACCTGCTGAGTTCATCCAGTACTGTGAGTTACTTGAGATTTCCAGCATCTGCAGTAACTCATTTATGGATATATAGCTTTTAAAGAATTTAATGGTAGTATAAAACTGGATCTTAATTTGGATCAGTTTTTCATTCACCTATTATAACCAAAATACTGTATCATAATTTTAAACCTAATGTCTAACACTTCTTCTCAAATTTATTTCTTTAAAGGAAACAAATGGGGACATTGAAACATGGCTGCTTGAATGCAGAGAGATGGAACAAAATTAAGTTTTTTTTTTGAAACGCACATCCGGTGATTCCAGTTGACTTATGACAAACAAATACAATTTCCCATGTTCTGGAAGGATCACCAATCTTGAGCATAGCTGCCACACAGTGTTTATGGTCTTCTCAACTGTACTAGATGTTTACACAGAATGGGTGATACAGTTGAGAGGGCTGATAGTACAAATGCATTAATTGATGGTTCACTGCCTTGTTAACCACTATTTCCTGACTTCTAAGTGCCATCCAATTGCAGCATCAAGCACACCACAACCCAAATTCCAGTATCAATCGTGAAAAAAAACATTTTCCCCAACTCCAAAAGCCATGGCCTCAGTTCCTAGTCACCCACCAACAGATCGCCCCTCCATTTCTCGCCACTCTCAAGCATGGATTAACTATCCAATGGAATGCTGATATATTGGAAAATTTGAAAGGCAAAGCTCAACGATTAAAACTACTCAATCTGAGAAATACTAGATTTTAAAAAAAAAGGAGTTTCATTTTTTAACATCCCAAATTTATTGTACTTGAAGGATTAAGAAAATGGCTAATTATGAGACAATAATGAGATGGGGATCAGATTGTTCAATATACACAAGTTGATAAAGGAAAATATCTTAAAAATGCAAAAGCATTCTTGACGAAAAATGCCAACAACATTCCAATGCCTCATAGTTTGTGGTATCATGTCCTATTCCAATACCTTGATTAGCATTGTTAAATCACATTTTTGCTCTTTACACTATCTCTCAATTTGCAAGATCTGGTCCTCATTCTCACTTATACCTTCCTTTCAGCCTTGTTGTATGCAAGTATATATTCTTCACTACTTTTTAACCACCAACCCCCAAACCAAGTGAAGCTTGCCCTTTAATAATTAGGAACTCCAAAACAAAATGTATCAGGTGTATTTAAAGTTTTAAAACAAAGATTTTTCAAAAACAGGTTTAAACAAATTGATATAAGTCATAGAAAAAGAGACTGTGGAAAAGTTAATTAATTAGCCCATTTGTTGAATTTATCTTAAATCACACTCAAGCAACAAGAACCCTATCTGCCATAGGATGAAAGTCTATAAACCTAAACTGATATGTTCACTGATGAAAACACACAACTTACCTCCTCCTGTATACCACTATTGTTTGTCAACTTATTTCCATCAGTAATTGTGATGATGATTGACGGCTCCAGAAAGAAAGGATTTCTTCCCTGAAACACAAATTAATGCTATTTTTAAAATTTACAAGCTGTGTTAAATGTTCCTACCAACATAACAGTTGCTACCAAAAACCGGCAAGTCATTGAGGTGGAAGCAGAAAACAGTAACATTCTTACATTGCTCACATCCCAAGGAAAGACAAGCTCAGACAAATGCCTGGAAATAGTTCATGTAAATCATGCAGTCAGCATTATACACGTCTTAAGTGTTTGTGCCCATTCCTGCTGAGGTCTCACCTTACTGGAACCGAACCAGGCTCTCAGCTCTCTTTCATATTGCTCTCTTGATGACATATCAATGGAATTTGTTTCAGAAGGTCATAATCCATAACCTTCATTAATTATGCTTTAAGTATGAAATAGGTGCAATTCAAAGTATTCCTGTGCCGTTTACAATAAATCACATTTTTAAAGGACTACAATTATCACTGCTAGCAGCCAATAGCATCAAAGTAGTTACATATTGGCATCTACAAACAGATCTTGCTTTGACTCAGGATTATCAAAGACATGGGGAAAAGATGGTCTGGTTCGTGGAGCTTCTTTCCTGGGGAGAAGGGGCAGCAAATGGATACTCATGCAGTCATACCTGTTCCTCCCATCCCACGTCTCCAAAATAATTTTCTTCTACCTTCCCTGGCCATCAAGAGCTCTTCAGTGCCACCTCTTCACATTTATTAGCACATGCATAACAGCACCCCACTGCACAAATGCAAATTTATAATACTTATGGATGCCATCTGATTTGGCATTAGCTAACACCACCACATTAATATACCAAAAATGAATGAACTCCAACTTCTAGATATAAATTTGACATATAATTATTTGTTGAATATTATAAACATCAAGGAAATTAGATTCGGGCTCTGCACTCTCTGCAAACCTTACCTCCTTTAAATGCACTGCCCTCCAGTCTCTGCACCAATCCCAACCTTAACATCAAACCCACAAAGGCATTGCTGTTGTAGTAGGGCAGACTGTCCTCCACCTTACTGAAGCCAGGTGGCAACTGTCAGACACCTCCTCATACCAATCCATTGAAAACATTACAGACCATTAGAAAACTGTCTCCAACACCAAATTCAGTTCTTTCCCTGCACTGCTCGCTTCTACCTCCTACAAACCTGACTATCTGGGTAGGCTCATTGTCCCTGCTTGCTCCTACTCCATTGAACTCACATCCTCATAACTCAACTCCATTCTATCCCCCTTGGTTCAGACCCTTCTACCCTAAACTCATGACATTCTCCTGCTCTAGATCTCATTATAACTTTTAACACCTGGTCCTGAACGTCTCATTTTCACCATGGATGTTCAGTCCCAATACATTTATATACCCAATCAAGAAGGCCGACAAGCTCTCCACATCTTTCTCGATAAAAACCAACCAGTTCCCCTCCACCACCATCTGGCAGAACTGGTCCTCGCCCTTAATTTTTTCTTTGGCTCCTCCCACTTTCTCCAGACTCGAGGGGTAGCCCTTAATGGGCCCCCAGCTATGTCTGCCTCTTCGCTGGCTATGCAGAACAGTCTATGTTCCAAGCCTTCCCTGGTTATGCTCCCTAACTCTTCGTCTCCACTACATTGACAACTGCACTGGTGCTGCTGCATGCACCCATGCTGAGCTAGTCAATTTCATCAACTTTACTTCTAATTTGCACCCTGCCCTTAAGTTCACTTTGCCTATTTCTGACACTTCCCCTCCCCCCTTTCTTGATCTCTGTTCCCATCTCTAGAGACAAACTGTCAACCAATACTTTTGATAAACCTGCCGATTGCCACTGTTATCTTGACTATTCCACTTCCTGACTTCTTTAAAAATGCTATTCCCTTTTCTCCACCACCTCGGTTCCCAAGATATGACATTCTTTTCCAGAACATCAGAGATATCCTCCTTCAAAGGACAGGGTTTCCCTTCCTCTACTATTGATGCTGCCCTCATCCACATCATTTCCTGAACACCCACACTCATCCCATCTTCTCAATGCCTTAATAGGGATAGATTTCCTCCTCACCTTACCTACCACCACACCAGCCTCCACATCCAAACGCATCATTCTCCACAACTTCCACCAAAGGGATCCTACCACCAGACACATTTTCACCTCCCCCTCTGCCATCTTCCATGAATCCCTTGTCAATTCATGCTTCCCCACTAATCTCCTTCCTGGCACTTATCCCTGCAAACTGCCAAAGTGTAACACCTGTCAATTCACCTCCTCCATCTCAATTCAGGGCCCAAAAAGTCCTTCCAGATGAGGCAACACTTCATGTGCAAGTCAACTTGGATCATCCGTTTCCTGTGCTCTTGAGGCGGCCTCCTCTACATTGGTGTGACCTGTTGTAAACTGGGGGAGAGTTTCTTCAAACACCTCCGCTCCATCTGCCTAAAGTGGAACTTTCCAACGACCAAATATTTCAATTCCCATTCCAGTTCCAACAGGTCAGTCCACAGCCTCTTGTGCCACTCTGAGGCCACCCTCGGGTTGAGGCAACACTTTATATTCTGTCTGTGCAGCCTCCAACCTGATGGCACGAACATTGATTTCTCCTTCCAGTAAAATGTATTCCTTCTATCCCCTCTTCTTCTATTCTCTGGCCTCTTAACTCTTCACTTCACCTGAGACGACTCCTCCCTTCCTTTATCCTATTGTCCACTCTCCATTCCTATCAGATTCCTTCCTCTCCAATCCTTTACCTTTCCTACCCACCTGACCTCCTCTATCACCTTCGAGCTAGTCCTCCTTCCCCTCCCCCCCATTTTATTCTGGCATCTTCCCCCTTCCTTTCCAGTCTTGAAGAAGGGTCTCGGCATGAAACATTGACTGATTATTCATTTCCATAGATGCTACCCGAGTTCCTCCAGCACTTGTGTGTGCACGTTGTAATAGATGAAGGCACTTATTTCTTTAATTGTGAACAGGGTGAGATTTGTGATAGAAGTTATACAAATATGCAGCAAAATCTATGTAGTAGCAATTGAAAAATCCCATACAAGTACTTCCCCTCACATCAGCTGTTCAAATTTAACCAGGACGTCAAAATAAATCTACCAATAAGTGTGAGGGAAAATCTGGTCAATATCTTCTTCGTACTAAGTGTTAAAACAAATCCAAGACCATAACAATTTACATTCAGCTAGGAAACATTCCATCATGCCAAAATTTATTGACTAACCAGCAGAAACAAAAGCAAAACTATGAGAAGCAGGCAAATTATTTTGCCATGTCCAAAAATAACCCTCAGTACAACAAAAGCCACAAATTATCTGGTCACTGGAACTATAATTGTTTTCAAATTCTGAAGCCCTAATCTCCTATGTATGAAGAATACAATGGAAACCAGCTTCAGAGGATTACACAGCCATCATAAGCCTGCGTGATCTGTAGCTGCCAAAAACTTGCTCACAACCGAAAGCTTGAGACCTATCAGTAATATTTCATGCTGATGACACTTATTCACAAATTTAGAAATGGATCATATCAACTCTGAAGCTTAGATGAAAACTGCCTAAAAACACTGCAAAATACATATTGAAATTTGTGTTTATGATCCTGTCAATTCTTATAATGGTTACCAGGCCAAAACATGAGCAGAAGTAGCAACAATTGATACAATAAACATCAGTTCACACAAATTTGGAATCCTCAATTTCAATCCTGTCAAGAAATTAAACTGAAGTGTTTTCTAATGCTCTCCTCAGTTTAAACCACAAAACCAAGGAGCATTTGGCCCATCAAGTCTGCTCCATTCCATTGCAGCTAATTTATTAGCCCTCTCAACCCCATTCTCACACCTTCTTCCCTAAACCTTTCATGCTCTGATTAATCAAGAGCCCATCTCCCTGTCTTAAATATACCCAATCACCTGGCCTGCACAGCTGTCTATGAAAATGATTTCCACTGATTCATCAACCTCTGGCTAAAGTAATTCCTTCTCATCTTTGTTCTAAATGGATGTCCACAGACCCCTTGCTTAATAATATTGGTCCATGGCATAAAAAAGGTTGGAAACCCCTGCTCTAAATTGAGGATATGCCCTCAAATCCTAGACTCTCCCACTTTAGGAAACATCCTCTCCACATCCACTATCTTGGACTTTCAATATATTTCAAATAGATCCCAACACCCCCCCCCCCCCCCCCCACCAAATCATTCTTCTAAACTCCAGCAAGGACAGGCCCAGAACCATCAAACACTCGTATGTTAACCCTTTAATTCCTGGGATCAATCTTGTGAGCCTCCTCTGGACTCCCTCCAATGCCAACACAATGTTTCTTAGGTAAGAGACGCAAAACTACAATACTGCAAGTGCAGCCTGACCAGTGTCTTAGAAATCCTTAGCATTACATCCTGCCTTTTGCATTCTAGTCCTCTTGAAATGAATGCTAACATTGTATTTGCCTTCCTTGCCACCAACTCAACCTGCAAATTAACCTTTCAGGAATTCTGCACAAGGACCTTTTGTGGAAATTTAAATATCCTCACCATTTAGAAAATAGTGAATACCTTTATTCCTTCTTCCAAATTACATGACCATGCACTTCTCTACACTATATTGCATCTGTCACTTCTTTGTCTGTTCTTCCAATTTGTCCAAGACTTTCCACAGAAATACTGCTTCCTCAACACTACCTACCCTTCCAACTATCTTCACATCATCTGCAAACTTGGCAACCAAGCCATCAATTGTTTCATCCAATCATTGACAATATTATGTGAAAAGAAGTGGTCTCAACTAGTGCAGAACGCCACTAGTCACTAGCAGCCAATCAGAAAAGGCCCCCTTTATTCCCATTCTTTGCCTCTTGTCAGTCTGCCAAGCTTTTATCCATGCTAATGTCTTTCCCGTAATACCATAGGCTATCTTGTTAAGCAACCTCAGCTACCGTCTTTCCTGTAATACCATAGGCTATCTTGTTAAGCAACCTCAGCTACCGTCTTTCCTGTAATACCATAGGCTATCTTGTTAAGCAACCTCATGTGTAGCACCTTGTCGAAAGACATCTGAAAATCCAAATATGCAACATCCACTGATCTCCTTTATCTATCCAGCCTGTTAGTTCCTCAGAATTCCCAACTGATTTGTCAGGCAAGATTTCTCCTCAAGGAAAACATGTTGACTTTGGCCTGGTTTATCATGTGCCAAGTACCCTGAAACCTCAGCCTTAATAATAGACTCCGACATCTTCTCAACCATTGAAGTCTGGCTAACTAGCCTATAATTGCCTTTCTTCTGCCTCCCTACCTTCTTAAAAATTTGCAATTTTCCAGTCCTCCGGAACCATTCCAGAATCTAGTAATTCTGGAAAGATCATTACTAATGACTCCACTATCTTTTCAACTCCTTCTTTCAGAACCCTGCAGTGTAGTCTACCTACAGATCTTTTGGCTTCCTAAGCACCTTATCCTAAGTAATGCAACAACAGTCATTTCTGCCCCATGACATTCTCAAATTTCTGGCATACTACTAGTGTCTTCCATAGCGAAGACTGACGCAAAACACAGTCAGCTTATCTGCCATTTCTTTATCCTCCATTACTATGTTTCCAGTGTCAATATCCACGTCATTTTTTTTTACTCTTTTACTCTAAGCTATAAATACATTTAGTATCCTTTTTTATATTATTGGTTTTCTTACCTTCATATTTCATCTTCTCTCTCCATGGCTTTTTTTTAAAGTTGCTTTCTGGTGGTTTTTTTTTTAAAACTTCCCAATCCTCTAACTTCCCACTAATTTTTGCTGACATTATGCCTTTCCTTCTTTAAAACTGTCTTTGACTTCCCTCGTCAGTCTCAATGGCCTCACCCTCCCTTAAGAATACCTCATTCTTTGGATGAATCTTTACTGTGTCTTCCCAATTACTCCCAGAAACTTGAGTCATTGTTCTGTCATCATCTCTGCTAGTATCCCCTTCCAATCAACTTTGGCCAGCTCCTTGTTATGCCTCTGATTCCCTTTATTCCACTGTATTACCGATACATCCTATTTTAGCTTTTCCTTCTCAAACTGCAGGGTAAATTCTATCATATTATGATCACTGCCTCTTAAAGAGTTCCTTTAACTTAAGCTCCCTAATCAAATCTGGGTCACTACACAACACCCAATCCAGAATTGCTATTACCCTAGTGGGAACTAAAAAGCCATCTCATAGGCATTCTATAAATTCCCTCTTGGGATACAGCACCAACTGGATTTTTCCAATCTAACTGCATACTGAAAACCTCCATGACTATTGCAAAATTACACTTTTTAACATGCCTTTTCCATCTCCTATTGAAATTTACACCTAACATCCTGATAACTATTTGAAGGCTTGTATATACAGTACCATGCAAAAGTCTTTGGCATATATTATATATAAATAAAAAAAAGGGTGCCCAAGACTGTTGCACAGTACTGCATCTGTTAATATGGAGTACACAGCAAGTCTGTAAATCTGGTGAGAGCAAAGGCTGTTGGGAATGGGAGGGTGTGGGTCAGGTGGCAGACAAGGAGTGCTGGGGCAGTGGGTGGTGCGATGCAAATATACTCAGCTCTAAGATACCAGGCAAGGTCTTCTGATTCCAATTAACTGGTTTACTGATCATTACAGAATGCCTCTCTGGTGTTTCCCACTCCCTCCCCTCTCCCTGCCCGCTTCCCACTCTCAACCCACAATACAGATTCTTATCAGAATCAGGTTCATCATCACTTTCATGCCATTATTTCTGCTGCAGCAGTACAGTGCAATACATAAATTACTACAGTACTGTGCAAGTCTTTCGCACCTGAGCTTTATACACATGCACAGTATTGTAACTCCCATCAAGGGAGTTTTTAAAAAAAAACCTTGCAGTTTCTTACCTCTAGCCACAAGGATTCTACATTTTCTGATCTTACAGCACCCAAGGATTTAATTATGTTTTTTTTAAACCACAGCCAGCCCACCCCCTCTGACTACCTGTCTATCTTTTCAATTCAAGGTGGATATTAAGCTCCCATCAATGATCTTCTTTTAGCCATGACTCAGTGATGCACAGATCATACCTGTCAAACTCCAACTGCACTACAAAACCATCTACTTTATTCCATATACTCCATGCATTCAAATAAAATATTTTCAGTCCTGTATTCATCACTCTGAGTTTGGGCCCATGTTACACCTTAACTCATCCTAATATTGGTCTAGGCCTGTCCTTCTTGACAGTCTCAATGGACATGGCTTCTTTATATTTTGGCTGCAAGTCCAACTGGACCCTTGGTATCAGCTGCAACTTAGCTGGTAGCATTTTCATCTTAAGTCCCACTTTCAAAATATGAACACAAAATCTGGGTTCACATGAACCTAGGACCCATCTGTAGTCACATCTGCCAACAAAAGGTCCCACAGCATTATCATTAAAAGAGGCAGAATTTTTCAGTTACCTTAAAACAATACTTAACCCTTATTTCACATTCAAATGCTAATGATGACATCGACTCAGGCCCGAGAGGCCAGCATCGGGCATTTTCATGTTTATAAGGCGCGGAACAAGAGACTGTGTGGCGCGCCACTCCTCGCACATTTCGCAGTATTTTTCTTTATTTTACAAGGTCAAGTTGTGAGCTCAACACCCAACCTGGCACAGATGGAAAGTGTACTTGGGAACGGCCCGACTAGATTCGAACCCGGGAACCTCCATTCCGGAAGTCCGGCGCTGATATCACTGCGCCACCAGCCAACCTATTCAAAATGGACTATAATTTCACTGTTTGTAGGGATTTAGTATGGACAAGTAACTTTTTATTTGCAAAGTGCCCCTGACTGGTATAACAGGGTTATGAAATCTGTTTTTACTGGGAATATTGGGTTACTGAAAAAAAAAGTGCCCTAATTTTCAAGACATGCAGATTATACTTTATGTTTATACACAAATACAATTAAATTCTGATAAACCTACACTAATGCAACTTTGGTAGTACTTGATTAGCAAAATTTGCAAACCATTGGGTATTAAATAGGAGTAACATCCAACACACTTACATTTCACTATAAAAAGATGTTACAGAGTAGTATAATAAACCAATAAGCATAAAGAGAGCAGGATATATAACAGCACTCCAGACCCTGATACTCACCATTCCAACCCACACACTCTGGACCTCAAACTTGACTGCACACCCAAATGACACTATGAACCATGTTCTTACACCACAACCTGGACCTAGAGTTAATATCATGGCCCAACAAACCAGCCAAAAGGCAGAATATCCCATGTTGGTTTACTTGAATTTCTCTGGGAAACATAGGAACATAAGAAATTGGAGCAGGAGTAGGCCACCTGGCACGTTGAGCCTGTTCCACCATTCAATAAGATCATGGCTGATCTGACCATGGATTCATCTCCACCTACCTGAATTTTTCCTATAACCCTTAATTCCCCTACTTGCAAAAAATTACCAACTTTGTCAGTAAGAATGCAAAGCCTAAGTATCAAATAAGAAAGTAAATTTCCTTTGCTAATGGAGGCTCCCCCCCCCCCCCCCTTTAAGGCATAAAGAATTAAAGCTAAAATAAACTGTTGGAATTCAGCAGGTCAAAACTGTTCTGTGGAAGCAAAGAAATACCCAACCTTTTGGAGTCACAGGTTTCTTCCATGACTTTCAGTCTGTCCCTACCCTCCTCCATACGGTCTAATTTCCCCTCTCCCCCTCCCACCCATGTTTCTATCCATTTACCAGATGGTCTCACCCTTCCTTCTCACGTCCACAGACTGGACATCTTCCCCCTACACTCAGCCCTGATGCGGGGTCTCAATCCAAAATCCTGACAATCCCTTTGCATCCAAATGCCATCTGACCAGTATTTTTCCAGCATTTAAGTCCTTGCTCAGATTCTAGTATCAATAGTCTCTTGGTGTCTTCAAGAACCAAAAAAATTGTTCAGAAAAATCCATCTTCAAATAATCCAACCAGACATTATAATTTTCCCTTTAAGGTGACGTTACAGAGAAATTCACAGAAAAACATTGAAACAGGAAATGATTTAACAAAATGAGCTGAACTTACAGTAGCCAGGAAAGAGAGCAAACAGAATAAAAACTTCTGTGCAAATGCCACATTATTAAGCTATTTTGCGACAAAAGCGTTGAAACAGTGTACTTCGAAGTTAAGGGAACAGTTAATCTAATGGAAATACTAAACACTGCTATCTACATTGTTGGTACTTTTTTTTAAACTAGCTGGCATATTGATACCTAAAAATGCCTTCAATTGGCAGTATTAGTGGTCATGTTATGATAAAGCTCACGACTGTTACACTGGAATGAATTACAATAAAACATTATTATGAAAGATCTTAGGACGTTGTTGAAGTTTCCAGGATTAATTCCTACAGCTCTGCCCTTTTTTAATCTAAGGACTGTGGATTAGCATTCTTATTCAGGTTGGTTATATTATGGTTATTCCTCTGCCACTGTGCTGCGAAGTTTGGTGTAATAAAAGATTTAATTGACCAACACAGCTGTAATTTCAATATTCAGTGATGTAAAATGAATAGCAAATGTAATCCACAGAATGGTAAAACAGAAGTTCCCCAAAATAAACTTTGTCCACGTTAACAGCGAATACAGTAACTTGCTGTGACAGAACATCTTTAATGAGGAAAATGCCCCAATAGACTTCAGACAAATACAATCAGTATTAAAATCATATCACCATGCTAAGCAGCGCTACAGCTGGTGGAAACCAAAAGCTTGATCAAAGTAGCCCACTAGCAAGATCCTTATAAAAACTGGAGGAAGTCCACACCTTGGGGCAAAAGTGGTTGAGTCATGGTCTTCAAAGGGCAAGAAAGAAAATACGTGAAAGATTATTTGAAGGTAAATGGTGAGTGGAGGGGGGGGGGGGAAGATGGAAGACAATAAACCTTGAAGAATTTAAAATAATAAGGGCATAAAATTATGAAAAAAGATTTTTTTTTTACTGTTGGGTGAACCGGGATTCACTATGTCAGATGACTGAATAAGATGGGAAGGATTAGAATATGGATAACATAGTTTGGATGAACCCAGGTTTATGGAGGAAAGAAAGCAATACAATAACTAAATCTTGGAAAAACTTAAAACTTGGCTGATATGAGCAGTTGATGGGCTACAGAGCTACTATGCAAATGAAATAACGTAGATGAAGTTAGGAGTATGCCGGAAATCTGGGCTCAAGTTTTCACTAATAGCTGAATATATTAAGCAAATTACAGTTTTACTTCAAAATATCAGGAATAATCCAACTCTTGTCATGCTGGGTACAGTCACCCATTCACATTTTTAAACATTTAGAGTGTATCGTCCCTTGATTTTTGCTTACAGTGAATGGCACACACCACCCCCAGTCACTATGCTCTTACCAAGGTCAACAAACAGAGACAATCAACAAAGGAGACCAGAAGACACATTGTGACCAGCCCATTTCAAGAGATAACCAATTATACCCAGTGACCTGCTCTTGCATGTGAGCAAATTGACTTTGCTACATGGTGGACTGCTTAGTGCAAGTCATACAGCCACCACCACCTCCAACTAACGGACTGATGATGCAATTTTGTGAATAATGTTCTTCACATACAATAGTCAGGAATCTTTAAAAAGGCAAACATGAGGAAATCTGCAGATGCTAGGAATTCAAGCAACACACAAAATGCTGGTGGAACGCAGCAGGTCGGGCAGCATCTATAGGGAGAAGCGCTGGTCAACATTTCGGGCCAAGACCCTTCATTAGTTAGTCCTGACGAAGGGTCTCGGCCCGAAACGTCGAAAGCTCTTCTCTCTATAGATGCTGCCTGACCTGCTGTGTTCCACCAGCATTTTGTGTGTGTTGTCAGGAATCTTTGGCTCTTTTTCCAATTTCAGCGAGAGTCAGATAATTAATATCCAGAAGAAAGATCCCTCACTTTAATACTAACCTATTTCTCTCTCTCTACCATCCTCAATGTGTTTGTCTCAGCAAATTTATTTACAATCAATTCTTATCCCTATAGTATTTTAGGTTAATTGAGCAGAGTATACCAAGCTTGAAATATCTGAGAACTAAAAATATCAAATTAAGTCCAGCACCTGAGCCTGACACCACCCTAATTCCACTTATAGCACTGACTCACAAAACCCTCTTCACTCATGAATCCTGAAATCTGTGGCCTGTCTTGGTATAATTTCAAATTTAACATTTTGCACCAGCATTCAAACCCTTTCATGTTCTATTCATATTTCCTCCTCATTCAGGCAAATGACTTGGAGAAATATTACCCTGCTCTCAGATTTTGGCACACTGTGCTGATGGAAATTGTGTAGATGTTTTTACTGTCCGAACTGACTGGGTCTGCAAGTGAGAAAAATGAAGATCTATTTGCACAAGGTGATATTGGGGCCAAGGTCTTGAAACTTACTGATGAATTTTCAGAGGATATAGTATCAAATGCTGACCTGTACGCATTTTTGCTAACCAGATGTTCCAGGGTTGAGTAAAGAGCCAATGAAATAACATCAGTTGTGGACCCGTTGTGACAGTAGACAAACTGGAGCAGATCCAAATAGGTAAGAGTATCTGTTTCATCACCAGCCTCTCAAAACACCTATCACAGTTGATGCAAGTGCCACTGGGCGACAGTCATTGAGGCAGGTCACCACGTTCTTCATAAGGAAATGTATAAAGCCTGCTTGAAGCAGATGTGTACATTGACGCCAAAATAAGAAGTTAAAAAAAAAACTATTGATGAACACCCTGGCCAATTGATCAGCACAAGTTTCTAGTACTTTGTCAGATACCCCATCCGGACCGGATACTTTCTGTGGGCTCATCCTCCTGAAGGAAACTCTTATGTCAGCCTCCATCACAGGGTCATGGGGGAGGCCATGTCAAAAAGATTCTTCCATGTTTTGACTGTCAAAGTAAGCAGACAAGGATCTCATCTGTGACCAAAGTCTTGTTGTCACCTATGTCACTTTGTTTTACTTTGTAAGAAGCAAGAGCATTCAAGCCCTACCACATCTGTCAAGCATCCTTCAGTGATTCAAGTTTGATCTGAATTCCTGCCATTCACAAGATGGCTTTCTAAAGATCGCACCTGGACCTCTTGTATGTTTCTTGGCTGCTAGACCTGATTGCCACTGAGGCCCCCAGCAAACTGTGAATCTCAGTTAATCCAGGGCTTCCAGTTGGGAAAGACACTGAATGATTTTGATGGTATGTGGAGGTTACACTCACCTACACCTGCTTTCGTAAAGTCTGTGACAACTGCGATGTATTTGTTCAGATCCTCTAGTAAGTTCTCGAAAATAGCCCAATCCACCAATTTGAAGCAAGCCCATAGCTGCTATTTTGCTTCACACGAGCACCTCTTTGGTGTCTTTACCTCTGGACTCTTGCTCTTCAGCTTCTGCTTATATGCAGGTAGGAGGATAGCCAAGTGATCAGATTTCCCAAAATGTAGCTTAGGCATGGAACAGTAGGCATCCCTAATCGTAGATAGCAGTGACTGTGTGCTGGGACCCCTAGTGCTGCAGGTAATATGTTGATGGGCAGAGATTTCTTCAAACAAGCCAGATTCAAGTCCCTGACAATGGTTTGAAAGGAGTCAGGGTTGACTGTTTCTTGTTTACCAAAGGCAGTACACAATCTCTCAAGTGCCTGATGTGGGTAGAGTCTAGGGTACAAAAATTGAGTCTGCAAACTATGTATCATTAAAGTGAAATCTTTGGAAATCTCAGCCACAGTGTTAGTCATATGCCAACTAGGTACGAGTATAGCCATTCCTCCAGTGTCTTTTGCAAGTTTACAGGCTGAAGTGATATATTTAGTAAAATCATCAGGTCCTTTTATTATCTGCAATAAGCAAGACTATTTTGGAAAAATCTGCAAAAAAAAACAGAAATCAGATGCCCAGATGCTGATGAGATTATAAAGCCAATCAATTTGATTTTGAAAACAAGCGACTACAGATGCTAGAATCTGGGACAAAACAAAGCTAAAAGAACTCAATCGATCAATTGTCATCTGTAGAGTCAAAAGGTGTAAGTAAAAATCCTGCAACAGAATGGGAAAGATTCAATACAAGCAGTTATGTTGTTATGTTTCCATAACACATACTGGACTTAATGCAATGAGTGGATTAGGTCATAAGACATATCTATTTGTTACCAACACCATTTCAAATGGAATTAGAAAATAATTTAAAAGTTACTTAGGAAAATGACAAGCAGAAGGATAAGCTATCCTGGGAAATCAAGTGCTTACATGCAATCTCCCCAAAGTAATCAGACACCATGTTTCTTACACAAGCTTTTAGTTTCACCAAAGGGAGGCCACTGGAAATTGTCAAGCACTTCTATGACTTTTTTTGCAAGGATACCCAACTAAACAATGCAATATTCAGTTTAGTACTTTTAGCTTGCAGTAACAGAATGAACTTAAAAGGTAACAAAACCTGATTTTGAAAATGCTGAATAAAAGTAACAACTATTGCAAGTCTGAAACATTCCCGCTCCAAACTTTCCATTGACACAATTGTTTTCACTGTGATTTTCTTTAACGCAAGGTTTCTTCGGAACATAACTGTCCCATTACAGCAGAAATAGCTATCTGTGGATAGTGGTACAAGGGTGAGTGTTTGTGTCCAGATAATAAGGGAATGATGGGCAGATAAAATTAAGCGGGTGACAGGTGTGAATGAGATAATAAACAGGAACAAAGAAAACTTGGTAGACAGGTCTGTGTGTGGGATGAGAACACTGGGAATGGGTAATCTGAAAATTCAACCTTCCATGCCATTGGGTTGTAAGCAGTGCAACATAGGAGGTATTATTTGGCATTCTCGTATTTGTTTTTTGTGTAGGTCATGTATTACATGGGTTAGTGCTAATAAATGCTCTTTGCTACAACAGACTGGCTGGAACACATTGCTTACTTCTGGGTATTTATTATCCTTGTGAAGTTAATCTCTTTTGGCCCCAAACTGTTTCAGAATTTATATTTTTTTCTTTAAATATCACCTAGCCGTGACAGGAACAGATGTTCTAGCATTGTTTCCCTTGGGGGGGGGGGGGGGGGGGGGTGACAGAAACTTCAGATCAACAAGAACCCAAGGATAGCTTAATTCACTAACTTCTAATCTGTAGAAGTCAAAATTGTAACATTGCTGAAATTTAGTAATATCATGTCCCCAATGCACTCCTAAGATGTGACCTCCATCATAGATCCTCCAAAGACTGTTTGCCTCCTTGACCCAAGTGTCATAGATTGAATCCACAAATTAAATGCATTGTATAGAGACAAGAGACTGCAGTTACTGGAATCACAGCAACAATCTGCATTCAAAAAAAATCAACAGGTCGAGCAGTATCTGTGGGAAGAAAGGAATATGCAAGGTTTCAACCCCAAACATAAACAATTCATCCTCCTGCTATCCAACAGATGTTGTTCAACCAACAGGTTTCCACCAGCAGACTGTTTATTCCAAATTAATTGCATGCCTGGATTGAAGCAATGAACCATAGTGTATAAGGATTATGTATTGTTAAAGCAATATCTTAGGTTAAACACTCCTCTGACTTGAATGAATACTTCAAATATTTTAAGCTCTGTAGTTACATAGTTTACATAATCTCCTCCCACACCCAAGAAAAAACTGTTTACTGACTAAGTGATCTCACTTACTTGGGACAACCCTTCAAAGAACAAAAGCAAATCAACAAAATACCTGTAATTCCCTTCATTCATTTGGGACCATATGCTGCTTAATTGGGACAGAAGAATGTTGCTGAACATCTTCAAACTGGAGTCAGTCGCATGCACATCATGTGGCTGTTCAACACAAGACCATGCTTAGAGCAAACAGTTTTTAAGTAGCATCCCTTGCATGTCTGTTCAGAAGCAGTGATTTTTGTCACTAACAGCTGGCGAGTGGGGTTCCGGTGATGTCGTCATTCAGAATAGCAGCTTAAATCAAGAGCTACTTCAGAAAAACACATATTTTGCCGTTAATCCATCAAATACGAGATCTTTCGAAAATATCTGAATTGATAAGGGGATGCAAGAATGGAGATAAAAATGCATCACCACAGAGCCTATGGAAGAGTGAGGTACAACGCGTGGCTCTCCTACACGTGCGCGTGGTGGTGAGGCTGACGCTGGGCCTCATTCAGGCGAAGCAGCAAATATGATAAGGATTTTGGAAGAGATAAGGGAAGTCCAAAAAGATATAAAACAGCAACTCGACGATATAAAGTCAGAGCTCGCCAACATCAATCAGAAAATAGCGGTGGCAGAGACACGAATTGAGAAGGTGGAAGATCACATGCAAAATGTGGAACAGATACTAAGTAAGACGATAAAAATATTAAATCAACAGGAAAGTAAATTGCTTGACCAGGAGGGAAGATCATGATGGAAAAATATCAGGATTTATAATGTTCCCAAAGGAGCAGAGGGGTTGTCGATGATGGAGTTTGCAGAAAAGTTGCCGCGGGAAGCAATGGAGAGTCCCCCAACTATGGAGATTGAAATTGAGAGGGCCCAACGTGCGCTTGTCCTGAGGCCTTCTGGAGACAGAAAAAGTAAGCTGTGCTCAATAGTACTTAGATTCCTTCGATTCAAAAGCAAGGTGCAGGTTCTACAAAGGGCCTGGGGAAAGAAGAGGGTGTCCTGGAACAGGAAGTTAATATACTTCGATCAAGATTACCCCCCAGGCAGTCCTACAGAAACGGAAGGAGTATTCAAAGTGAAACGAATATTAAAGTAAGAAAAGATTAAATTCCAATCCCTGTACCCTGCTAAACTGAGGGTGTTTTACAAAGGCATACAGCTATATCAGATGGTGGAAGAGGCAACCGCAGACATGAACAACAGGATTGCCTGTTAGCATGGTCAAACCAAGGGAAAGTCTGGCTGAGCAGTTATCCTGATCTGCTTGGGAAATAGTAAGAGAACCAAGAAAGCAGGGGACGGGAGGAAGACGAGAGAAGGATATTAGGAAGAGACTGAGTTCTCCGATGACAGCCCTCACCTCCGTCAGAACAGCCATAAGGTTTGGCTAACTTTAGAAGTGCTGATAAACTCAACGGAAGCAAAAATAGACAGTGATATACCTATCTCAAGAAATACGTATTATGACATGGATTTTATATTACTTTTTTTCCCCATTCATTCACTCCTTTTTCCCCACCTAAATGAGAACACATACATGGGAGGAATACACGGGGAAATCATTTCTGTGTAATGGACATAATTTTTTTTTACTTTTATAGGTACTGCAGCGGGGGCCCTCAACTCACAGGTAGGAGGAGCTATTCCCCACGGCTAGACGTTTCTTCTAGCTCAACCCAGGGTCATCGAGAGACCCCAGCCTTGGAATCACACCTTCATTACCTTTTTTTTTCCATTCGTGTTTCTTGGCTCTTATTCGTTCAGGGAGTAGATCGATTAAGTTATATTCTACAAATTTACATCTTTAAATGTGAAATACCCTTAGAGTAAGACCATATATTTTGGGTATAAACCTCAAGAATGGTTGAAAAGAGATAAATATTTAATGAATATACTGCTGATGGCTGGTAAAAAGACTTACCAGGAAATGGTTATCACAGGAGAGCCCAACTTTAAATGTATGGATGGAAATTACAGTGGACATTTACAAAATGAAGATAACAGCATCTGTTAATCATAAGTTGGAACAATTTGATTCATAGTGGGAAAAATGGTTTAACTACACAACACCTCATAGGCCTGATTTTATTCTCACAAGTCAATGAATATGTTGTTAAAAAAAAAATACTCCCTATTTTGTACGTAGTTTTCTTATTCCGATTGTTCTTTCTTTCCTCTCCTTTCTATAAGTGTACACCTCAGATAATTGTGGAGATTTGTGACAAATATATGATATATATGTACAGTATCAAATACATTTTATGGAAATGTTTGATGATAAAACCTCAATAAAAATAAATTACAAAAAAACAGCTGGCGAGTAATAAAGGGTAAGTCAATTCAAAACTTATTGCAGTTTCAAGCTTGGCTTGAAAGCCAATTTACAGGCTTGGCGATGTCAGACAAGACCGGGAATGAAAATTAAATGATTTCATTACTTCAACAAGAACTACGAAGAATTTGCTGGTATCAACAAATATCTGAACATTACAATTAAAATGAAGATTTGAAGGATGCAATTGCCTAAAGCACTGTTTTAAGGCAATCTATCTACACTATGCCTGCGCAGGCTTTGTTCAGTTACAGTCAAAGGAACAGGCAGTGTACACTAAATTAATTCCTCTGATAAATATTTGGAACTAATATACAGTTTTGTGGTACTGTAGTAATTTTGGTAGTGTTCTAATTTTTTCCGCAATTCATTTAAATACATAATTTGTTACTCAGTTATATAGTAGTTAGCCTTTTTTAAAAAACATACCTTTTTAACTATTTCCATGAAAGTTCAATTAATTGGGTCAATGTGTCCCAATTAACTGGAATCCACTGCATTAAACTTTTGGAGACGTCTTGTCCTCAATTGTTTTTCTGGAGTTTGCCCCACTTTTGATTAGGGCCTTCCTTAACAGTGAAGTAAAGAATTAAGAGCTCCTGTTATGACATAAAAAAGTGGAATTGAAAAGGTGTTGTGGATAGTATTTTTGCTTTTCTAAGATATAACTAGTATGTTTCCTGGAAGTCCACTGACTGGCTGTAACAGCTTAAAGCTGGAAAACAAGAACATGGAAACAAGACAGAAAAACTAACAGCTGGTAGATACTAATCAGAGCAATTGGACTATTATTTGAATCCAATAGAGAAAGCACAGAAAAGAGTAACAACAAAACCACAATTAATTGAAGGACCAATTCAGTATCTTATGTCAGATAATATTCTGATACACCCTTCCCTCAAAATTAAGTTACTACAGTGCAACATGCAGAGAAAAGAAAATTGAATGTTTACACTAGCTGAACAATTGCAGTCATATTGTATAAAACTTGTGTAAGGTGAAATAGATGTCCTCTGAACCATAATTAGATCAAATGATGCTTGACATTTAAGACAAATTTACTAAATAGACAATATACCAATAAAATAATCAGACGCACTGCAGGACTCATGTTCAATGGCGTCAAGGAGATGGAGAGAAAACAAAATCAGTCACAACACAATGCGAAACACTAAGCTAAAGTTGATACACATGGAACTGAAGGCAAACAACTGAACTGCCTCAAATTGACAGGCAAAGAACAAAAGGGATAATCAGCAGGTACTTAAGCTAACCTCTGCGGTGCTACAGGGGTACTTTAATCAGGAATATAACTATTCACTTTGTTATTGCAAGATTTCAGTATTGCACTATAAAGCCATGCAAAGTTGGGCCAAAATAAATGAATACTCTTACATTGTATAACGATAGCACAGTATATCTAAAGAACTAGAAGAGCATGTACATAGATGAATAAAAGATTCACAAAAAAAAAGGCTAATGCAAAGCCTTTATATAGAGGACTGGTGTGGTATTTTAACCAGACCAGCTTGAAAAAGATACTAAACAATTATCAACAACAAATCACTTGTAGTACCAGAGGAAGCAACACACTGGGCCCGTTACACTATCAAGAGTGCTCACCATGCTATTCCACTGCCTGTCTTCCAGAAGTCTAATCACCTGGCTGTACTGCTATTCCCCAAATACAGGCTGAGAATGAAGACTGCAGCACCAGTAGCGAGGACCAAGGTATGGACAAGGGAAGCACAGGAGCACTTACAAGACTTATTCAGGGATTCATCTTTGAATCTGGATGAGTATACTGCAGTTATTACTGACTTCTTTAAAATCTGTTTGGACGAGTGCTTGCTGTACATTCCCAAACCAAAAGACATGGATGACCCAGGAGGTTCATCATCTGCTCAGGGCTAGATCTGTGACATTTAAGTCAGTCAACCCAGCCCTGTACAAGAAAACAAGGTATGATTTGCAGAGGGCTATTTCAAGAAACAATTCCGAGTGAGGTAAGAGGCAACATCGGATGCACTATGTCTGGCAGGGTTTGCAGGACATTACTTCCTACAAAGTGAAACTGAATAGCATGAATGACAGCATTGCTTCACTACCAGATGAACTTAATGCCTTCTATGCCTGCTTTGAAAGGGAGCAACATAACTACAGCTGTGAAGATCCCTGCTGCACCCAATGACCCTGTGGTATCTGTCTCCTACAGTCCTGATCGATAAACTATGGAACCTAGATCTCTGTACCTTCCCTGCAACTGGTTCAACTTGCTAACCGGAAGATCACAATCTGTGCGGATTAATATTAATATCTCCTCGCTTACAATCAACGCTGCCACATGTCAGGGATGTGTGATTAGCTCGCTGCTTTTCACTCTATACCCATGACTACGTGACTAGGCATTGCTCAAATGCCATCTATAAATTTACTGATGATACAGCCATTGTTGGCAGAATCTCAGATGAAGGCGAGAAGGCAGAGGAACGAAATATACCAGCTAGCTGAGTGGTGTTGCAGCAATAACCTTGCACTCAAAGTCAGTCAGACCAAAGAGCTGCTTGAGGACTTCAGAAAGGGCAGTATGAGGGATGATGAACCAATCCTCACAGGCATCAGAAATGAAAAGAGTGAGCAATTTCAAGTTCCTGGGTGTCAGGATCTCGGAGGATCTTAATTGGTCCCAGCATACTGACGCAGCTATAAAGGTGGCAATACAACGGCTGTATTTCATTAGGAGTTTGAGGAGATTTGGATCGTCACTGAAGGCACTTGTAAACATCTACAGAGGTATTGTGAAGAGCATTCTGACATGCTGCATCACTCTCATATGGGGGGGGGGGGTGCAAGGGATGCTACTGGACAGGATCGAAAGCTACAGAAAGTTGTAAAATCAGTCAGCATCTTGGGTATGAGCCTCCATAGTACACAAGACATCTTCAAGGAGCAGTGTTTCAGAAAGGTGGTATCTATCAGTAAGGACTCCCATCACCCAGGACATGCCCTTTTCTCATTGTTACCAACAGGAAGGAGGCACAGAACCCAGAAGGCACACACTCAGCGATTCAGGAACAGTTTCTTCCTCTCTGCCATCCGATTTCTAAAGACAGTGAACTCATGAACACTACCTCACTTTTATTTCTGTTTTTGGTTTTTTTTATATATGTAAAAAATATTTGGGCACCCCGGTCAAAATTTCTTTTACTGTGAATAGTTGAGTAGAAGATGAACTGATCTCCAAAAGTCGAAGTTAAAGATGAAACATACTTTTCAATATTTTAAGAAAGATTAGTGTTTTGTACAATTTTAGAGTGGAAAAAAAAGGAAAGGAACACCATGCAAAAGTTTGGGCACCCCAAGAGATTTGAGCTCTCCGATAACTTTTACCAAGGTCTCAGACCTTAATTAGCTTGTTAGGGCTATGGCTTGTTCACAGACATCGTTAGGAAAGGCCAGGTGATGCAAATTTCAAAGCTTTATAAATACCCTCACTCCTCAAACCTTGTTCCAACAATCAGCAACCATGAGCTTCTCTAAGCAGCTGCCTAGCACTCTGAAAATTAAAATAAATGATGCCCACAAAGCAGGAGAAGACTATAAGAAGATAGCAAAGTATTCTCAGGTAGCTGCTTCCTCAGTTCGTAATGTAATTAAGGAATGGCAGTTAACAGGAATGGTGGAGGTCAAGTTGAGGTCTGGAAGACCAAGAAAACTTTCCCAGAGAACTGCTCATAGGATTGCTAGAAAGGCAAATCAAAATCCCCGTTTGACTGCAGAAGACCTTCAGGAAGATTTAGCAGACTCTGGAGTGGTGGTGCACTGTTCTGCTGTGCAGCGACACCTGCACAAATATGACCTTCATGGAAAAGTCATCAGAAGAAAACCTTTCCTGCATTCTTACCACAAAATTCAGTGTCAGAAGTTTGCAAAGGAACATCTAAACAAGCCTGATGCATTTTGGAAACCAGTCCTGTGGACTGATGAAGTTAAAATAGTACTTTTTAGCCGCAATGAGCAGATATGTTTGGAGAAAAAAGGGTGCCAAATTTCATTAAAAGAACACCTCTCCAACTAAAGTACGGGTGGGGGTGGATCGATCACAGGCTTCTGTTGCAATCTGTGGCATGGGGAACATTTCACTGGTAGAGGGAAGAATGAATTCAATTAAATACCAGCAAACTCTAGAAGCAAACATCATACCATCTGTAAAAAGGCTGAAGATAAAGAGGATGGCTTCTATTACAGGATAATGATCCTAAAATGTACCTCAAAATCCACAATGGACTACCTCAAGAGGCACAAGCTGAAGGTTTTGCCATGGCCCTCACAGTTCCCCAACCAAAACATCATCAAAAATCTGTGGACAGACCTCAAGAGCAGTGCATGCAAGACAGTGCAAGAATCTCACAGAACTAGAGGCCTTTTTTAAAGGAAGAATGGGCGAAAATCCCCCAAACAAGAACTGAAAGACTCTTAAGGCTGATTTACACTTGTGCATCGCATCAACACCGTAGGTTTTGCGCACCCTACGTAGTAGGGTGACGTGCACCTCTCCAGAAAAGTTACTCACGCGTTGCAGCGACACAGACCGGAATAAATGTGATTGGTTAGCTTGGAAGCATCTCTACGCATTTCCGGTTGCTTCTTCTCCGCCATGTCTATAGGCTGTGTGTACACCAATGTGAAACAGATGAACCAAATAGTCAGATCTACCTGCTGACATGCAAAAATATTTGAAGTGCATTTCCTTGTCCATGTCTCTCATGAAGAAACTCAGTGGCATAGAATCCCCACCGCCAACTAGCATTTTGGCGCACACCAACGCATGCTCACTACGGCACAGAGCGACGCAGAAGTGAAAATCAGGGTTACTGCGTAGGCTGCGGTGTAGCCAGTAAGCACAAGTATAAATTAGCCTTTAGCTGGCTACAGAAAGAGTTTACAAGCTGTGATACTTGCCAAAGGGGGTGTTCCTAAGTACTGACCATGCAGGGTGCCCAAACTTTTGCTTCAGGCCCTTTTCCTTTGTTATTTTGAAACTGTAGAAGATGGAAATAAAAAAAGTAATCTTGCTTAAAATATTAAATAAATGCATCATCTGTTACTTTATGCCTTTTGGAAATCAGGTTGTCTTTTACTCGCTTAACAGAAACTTTGACCAGGGGTGCCCAACGTTTGCATGCCACTGTATATGAGTGAGAGCGAGAGAGCGCGTGACAGCGAGCACGGCTCACACATACACTTACTACAATTGATTTAATTACGTTTTTCCCTATATATCAGATATTGCATTGTACTGCTGCTGATTAACAAAGTTTACAACATATGCCATTGATATTAAACCTGATTCTGATCTGCTCATTAATGCAAATATCTAAATCAGCTAATCATCTGGCAGCAACTCAATGCATAAACTCATCTAGACATGGTGAAAACCATAAAACATAGGAGCAGAATTAGGCCATCTGGCCCATTGAGTCTGCTCCACCATTCAACCCATAGCTGATCCTTTTTTTAAAAATCTCCTGAACCCCAGTTCCTGACCTTCTCCCCGTAACCTTTGATGCAATGTTCAATCAGGAACTTATCAATCTCTGCCTTAAATACACCCAACGACCTGGCCTCCGCAGCTGCCTGTGGCAACAAATTCCACAAATTCAACACCCCCTGGCTAAAGAAATTTCTCCGCATCTCTGCTTTGAAAGGGTGCCCTCTATCCTGAGACTATGCCCTCTTGTCCTAGACTCTCCCACCATGGGAAACATCCTTTCCACATCTACTCTGTCTAGGTCTTTCAACATTCAAAAGGTTTCAATGAGACCCCCCCCCCCCCCATCCTTCTGAATTCCAGCAAGTACAGACCCAGAGTCATCAAGCATTCCTCATATGATAACTCTCTCATTCCTGTAATCATCCTTGTGAATGTCCTCTGGAGCCTCTCCAATGCCAGCACATCTTTTCTGCGATGAGGGGCCCGAAACTATTCCAATACTCAAGGTGAGGCCTCACCAGTACCTTATAAACCCTCAGCATCACATCCTTGCTCTTGTAATGAATGCTGACATTACATTTGCCTTCACCACTGACTCAACCTGCAAGTTAACTTTCAGTGTGTTTTGCACAAGGACTCCCAAGTCCCTCTGCATCTTAAGATTCCTGAATTTTCTGTTCAGAAAATAGTCCGCATTTATTTCTTATACCAAAGTGCATGATCATGCATTTTCCAACATTGTATTTCATTTGCCACTTTCTTGCCCACTCTAATTCCTTCTACATCCTACTTGTTTCCTCAATACTACCTGCCCCTCCACCAATCTCCAGACCATCTGCAAACTTGGCAACAAAGCCATTGATTCCATCATCTAAATCATTTATATACAGCATAAAGAGGTTCAGCTGTTGTTCAGACTAAATATCAGAAAGGGGGATTGTATCAAAGTTGTCTGCCCGTGGTATGATTGCTGGTGCCAAAATGGGATGGTTTGAGTATCTCAGATAGTGCTGATCTCCTGGGATTGTCACACACAGACAACCAAGAATGGTGTGAAAAACAAAAATCATCCAGCGAGCAGCAGCTCTGCAGGCGAGGATGCCTTGTTAATGAGAGATCAGAGAATAACGGCCAGATTGGTTCAAGCTGACAGGAAGGCAACAGTAACTCAAATAACCACACATTACCACAGTGGTGTGCAGAAGCACTTCTCTGAACACACATTACATCGAAACTTGAACTGGATGGGCTACAGCAGCAGAAGACCACAAACATACTTTTTTTTTTAAAAAAGTAAAAACTAACAGCGCCAGTAGAGAATTGTCTGTGGAGCAGATTGCTTCAGTTATTTGTAACTTAGAAAGGGCCAATAAAAAAAAGCAAGGTGTAAGCAGTGTGACCCTTAGAGTGGGAAACTTCAGCTCAACAGGTTTCGGTGAGGAAAGACACAGGCTAAGGGTGCTGAATCTTTGGGAATCAAATATTTCATTGTAGAAGTTAGAGCCAAAGACATAATGAGTGCAGGCAGGATGTGAGTCACAGCAGTGGAATACTCCACCTCCAAATGTGGGTTTGCAAGGTACCTAACAACTTTCCTGATGAATACATCTCCAGGAAGTAGGCCCAACTTCAGCTCCTTACTGACAAAGTCAATGAACTGGATGTATTGAGGGCTATCTGAGAGGCTGTAAACCCCTCAGATGATACTACTACTGAGGTGGTCAAGCCCAGTGTGCAGGCTTCAGTAAATGGGTCACCACCAGGAGAAATACTCCTGTGGGCCATTCCCCTCAGCAACAAGTATACCCATTTGGATTCTGGTGGTGGTGGTGGTGGTGTGGGGGGGAGGGTGGGAATTGACCTATCAGGATAGGCCCAAGGCAATGTGACTGGCTCTGAGGCTCAGTAAGGAAGGGTAGTCAGGCAGAGCGATAGTGATAGGAGACTCAGTAGTTTGGGGGGGGGGGGGGTGGAGAGAGAGAGACAGGAGATTCTGTGGCAGTGGAAGAGACGCCAGCATGGTGTGTTGCCCCCAAGGTGCTAGGGTTCATGATATCTCAGAGCAGATGCAGAATACTCTTAAGAGTGAAGATGAGCAGCCAGAGGTATAATGCATGTTGTTACCAATGATCGAAGTAGGAGGGAAAAGGTGCTGCACATTGATTATAGGGAGTTAGGAAAGAGGCTGACAAACAGGCCCTCGATTTCTACTGTGGCATATGCTAGTCAGGGTTTCACATTCTTAGATAATTGGAACCTTTTCTGAGGCAGGGGTGACTTGCACAAGCAGGGAAAGTTGCACCTAAACTGGAGAGGCACCAATTTCCCACCTGGGGAGGTTTGCTAGTACTACTTGGATTTAAACTAGTTTGGCAGGGGATGGGAACTCAACCAAGACAGAAAGTGGAGGGAATGAGCAAGGTAGATATCAGGGCCAGTAAAAATAGGCAGGTGCAAAATAATAGATATGTTGGGTCAGACAGTTATAAGTGTATATATTTGCATGGTTTTTGCACTTTGGCTGCTTGCCCAGCCTGTTGGGTGCAGTCGTTCATAGGTCTTAATGTGTTTCTTCTATTTACTGTGAATGCCCAAAAGAAAATGGATCTGAGTTGTATATGCTGACATACATGTACTTCAATAATTTACTTTGAACTCTGGGGAAGGATAAGGATGGCAAGGTAAGAGCACGCTGGATGTCTCAAGAGCAAGGGGCTAATTAAGGAGAGGGTAGGACTGCTCAAGGATAAACGATGGAACATTTGCTTGGATGCAGAGGATGTGGGTGAGGTCCTTCATGAATACTTTATATCAGTATTTACCAAGAAGGACATGGCAGATAGGGAGATTAGTGCAGAGTGATATGCTAGGACATTGAGGCAAAGGAGGAGGAAGTGTTGGTTTCCTTAAAGAGCTGTAAGATGGGTATGTCCCCAGGGCCTGATGGGATATACCCCAGGTTATTGAGAGAGGCAAGTTAAGAGATTGCCAGGGCCCTGAGCAACATCGCCACATTCTCTCTTGCCACAGGTGAGGTCCTGGAGGACTGGTGAATAGCTAATGTTCCACTATTTAATAAGTGAATCAGGGATAATCCTGGAAAATAAAAACTGGTGAGCCTCATGTCAGTGGTAGGAAAGCTCCTGCAGAAAATTAATAGGGATCGGATTTGAGCCTTTGCTAAACCATGGCCTAATTAGGGAAAACCAGCATGGCTTTGTATGGGGCAAGTCGTGTCTCAGTAACTTGAGTCTTTTGAGGTAATGAGGGTGACTGACGGAAGTTGTTATCTATATGGATTTTAAGCCATCTGACTAGGACCCTCAGGGGAGGCTCATCCAGAAGATTAAGATGCATTGGATCCATGGTTAGTTGGCCATTTCAAAGTACAAAGTACACTATACTGTATACATACCTTAAGATTTGCCTCCTTACAGGCAACCATAAAACAAAGAAAACCAACAGAACCAATTAAAAGGACTGACAAACATAGAAAGCACAAAAACATAACAAATTGTGCAAACAATAAGCAAATAACATTTAGAACTTGGGTTCACGAAAGTGAGTTCACAGGCACAAAGTCAATTATCACTGCAGCCAATCCACAAGCCTGTTAGTTGCAGGCCACAGCCTCCATTCAACACAGAGGAGTAAGCCTTGCTGAGCAGTGAGCCAAACACTGGATCATCCCTCACCCCCAGCCCCAACACCCTGACCTCTTCAATCTGCCCTGCTTAAATCAGCCGAAGATCAGCTTGTTCCTCACTCTGGGGCCTGGACCCTGCCACCTCAACCCAGCCCTTGCCACAATTGTCCTACACCTTTAAAATTTCAATTCACACCACAAAAATGACTGATCGCCTAGGTGGTTCAAAAGTTCAACTCCAAAAAGGAAGTTACAGGCTATCAATTGCAATGATTATTGTCCAAAGGGAAAAAAAGCATGATTACTAGTATAGTTCAGGGGTTCCCAACCTGGGGCCCACAGACCCTTTGCTTAATGGCATTGGTCCATGGCATAAAGGCGAGAACCCCTGGTATGAACCCCTACTTCAGCTTGCTTAAACGTCTTAAGTTAATGGCATAATTTTTCAAGCAATCATTAAAGGTGTACAGTATAATGCTGTTACATGTCCTACTCTCCTTTCTCTATTGGTTTTTATCCGATCATAACCAAGACCGACAGGGACATTTCTAATACAGAAAATACAAAGGTTTGTGACACTTCGTGACATTTTCAAAATGCAAGATAAAAGTGCTGACTGCTATTTATTAAATTGAACTTCTGTTTAGACACTATTGTACCACAGTGCATCTCAGTGGGAGCAATGGAGTTGCTTCAGAATACTTAAAACAGTACAGCCATAATGTTAATTCAAGTTTGTTAAACCTCTTCACTAAATCCTGCAAAATGTCCTACAGCAAACTAGCCTTTTTGAGTATTGCAGCTTAGCAGAAACACAGTATGTGAAACCAGTCTTATCAATGACCAGCCAAAATTATTTTATTTCAATGAAACTAAAATGGTTATCTATAGAGTTTGCCAAGATTATTCAAGGAAAATGTCAACAAATGCAACTTCCTTATGTTGAAGATTTTACAATGAACACAATTTTCTGTGGAACTACCCAAATATAGTATTTGGGTAATTCAACCTTCACTGGTTGAACCCATTTTTTGCCAAATAAAATGATTTCTCATAAATTAAATTTCTAAAATATTACTGCAAGAACCAATGTTTTGAGGATGTGCTTACTCAGTTACAAAATCAACCTGTGACTTCAAAGCTAATCTTAATGTGGATATTAATCCACATGAAAGCAAATTATGGAGGTTCAAGATGTTTTCTTAGCCAATTTACATCTGTATTCGAACACTAATATCTACATCTGAATATGCAAATCATACTTCATTCATTCTCTTGAAATAAGAGTGCAAACAAAAATCACAATGGGAAAGTAGTAAAAATAGAACTAAACCCATCATCCATTCCACTACATCACAAATTTCAAAGCTTAAGTCTACCCAGTTCCAGAAAAATGCACCTGGTGGCAAACTTAATCAGTTTACTGATAATACATCAAAGGGAAGGCAATACATATGGTAGGTTTTCAATAAAAAGAGAAAGTGCTCAAAATTCTCCGCATGTGTTTTACAAGCTTTATTTTCAATTAAAGATGAGACCTTCCCATCTGCTGCTTGCTGATTTGATTACAATGAATCCAAATTTAGACTTTCAAACTTGGCTATGCTGGACAGATAGGCCAAAAACTGGTTGAAGTATGTGGGGGTGGGGCCAGAGAGAGACGGGACTCAGTTCCTGGATGAAGTAGCAAGTAAGTCCAAAGTGAAAGCAGCTATTTTACACTGATGGCAGAGTAAACAGAATCAGAATGTATTGAAACTCAAGTTTGCACACCAGTGCTCAAAATAATCTCATTCTCTCAATTCCTCATGTTTGTAGCAAATTACTTAAGTCTATCTTTTTATATTTCAAGTAATTTATGAACTATTTTCAAAGGTATTACCAAATTTACCCATCAGAGAAAAAGGAAAAGAAATCTCAACACCACTCTTATTTCTGACTTAAACCCACTCAAAAGTATTCACTGGCTAGGTTTAGGAGGGTCCCCTGTGACCTCAATTGGGAAGCATTTCGTACATGCAAAATACAAGCGGGGTAGGGTCTAGTGCCTGCTCTACATTTAAGAACTCCTGGCTTATTTTTACATACATTACTGACCTCCACTGTCTCCATACTTCTACAACATCTGAAAATATATCCATCTCTGAAGAAACTCAGCTGTGGAAGCCTAGCTGCTACCCTCTAGATGAAGAATTCCTTTCATTTCAGTTTTGACAGGTAAATTCTTACTTCGAAACTATGACCCAGAGGTTCTTGACACCCTAGCAAGATGAACAGTGCCCTTGTATATGCTGACTAGCTTAAGAATATTAATATTTCAATAACTTCTTTAAACTTTAGCCCCAGTCTGCTCACTCTCTTCACAGGTTAATCCCCTCACCCTATCAGTCAGGCAAACCATCATAACCTCTTCTGATGGAGAAACTACATCTGTATACCATATTCTGTGTGGGTGGTCTCAGCAGAGCTGGATATAATTAAAGTAACACATCTTCATTCTTGTATTTGAATCCTAATGCAATAAAGGTTTGTCTTCTTAATCGCTTAGTGTAAGAATGCATTTATTTTTGCAGATCCCATGCAAAGACAACCCCAACAATACTACCCTAGCTACAACCTCCCAACACAATTTAAATATTCATTAGCTTCAAAGTTAAATGACACTGCATTATTCATTGACCTAGCATGTACAAACTAGTAGGAAAACATAATGCACGATAACATGGATGAATAAATTCTTGTTCCAAATTTCAGTAGCATAGTGGTTGGTACACATTATTACAGTGCCAGCATCCCAGGATCAATTCCACTCCAGTCTGTAAAGAGTTTGTCAGCTCTCCCATGAGCACTTGGGATTTCCTCCAGGTGCTCCAGTTTCCTCCCACATTCCAATGACGTACAAGTTAGTAGGTTAATTGATTAGCACAGGCTTGTTGGGCTTATATACTTCCCAATTCCTTTAAACTCACCAGGTTCACTGAAATTGTGCAGCTTCCATTGTGTCATGTGGAATAAAAGTGCAGGGTAGAGTAAGAGTACTATCCAACAGTACAGAAATTTGCTTGTTCAGCACTTCCAGATCAATGAAACTAGGCAGATTGATGATTTGGCACAGGTTAGGTTGGCCAAAGGGACTGTTTCTGTACTGTAGAGTTCTATGACTATTATTGGAGTTTTACAACAGTTTACATCTGATTTACAAACAGGGCCAATCTAATGTAGTGAGCTCCCACCCAGTCTCTACACAGCAGTGCAAATGAAAGTGCTACTGACAGTGTTAAGAGGCATTTACTCCAATAACAAGCTCACCAATACCCAGTTATGTTTGACCAAGGGAGCTCAGCACCAGAACTCATCACCAGCTTATTCCAATCATGAACCAAAAGAGTTGATGTTCAGACCTCAGAACTCAACAGTTGAACTCCAGACCTTAACCTTGTACAGAGGCTGTGTTAGGCAGTGTGGTCCTGTTAACCTGAATTCAAGGGGAATAAATGTCGGTGGATAGTGTCACACCTTGCACAATGGAAGACCATGGCTGGTTTTGTGATCAGTCATCAGACACCACTGGATCTCTAACATTACCAAAATTCCTCAGAGCAACGTCCTAGGCACAACCATTTTCAGTTGCTCCTCAACTACCTCTACATCATCTGGTTAGAAGAGGGGATGTTTACTAATAATTACACAAAATTTATTACATTTGTTATCCTTGGCAAATAAAACAACCCATACCTAAAAGGGTTGGCCCACATTCAGGCATGGCTAATATATGGCAAGTACCATTCATTTTATAGTCCAGATAATTAATTTCCAAGAGAGTTCAATGGCCAGCCTTCACATTCAATGGTATCACCACAGCCAAGGCTGTCAGTGACATCCTGAGGGAATGATAATTCATGCAACCGCAGACACAGTGGCTACAAAAGCAGGTCAGACTATATGTACAAATAAAGCAACCGCCACTCATTCTTTCCACCACTGTAGTTTGAATGGGTAGAGTCCACAAAATGCATTGCAATATTTGCTAAGCATAGTACAATAACACCTCTCAAATCCCCAGTCCCTTTCACCAAAGGCACTCACCACCTAAAAGTATCCCTACGAGTCACACACCATCCTGTCTTGAAAATAAATCACCATCTCTTTAGCATTATGACAACCTACATTCATAAATATACAAATCATCTCAGAAGAGCTGTGGTGATTAAAATAGACTCAACATATAACCCTACAGTACAGGTTCTTCAGTCCACAATGTTGTGCCGCTTTCTCTACTCCAAAATCAATCTAATACTTCCCTCCCTTTTTCTGTCACACACATGCCTCAGTCTCTTAAATGTCATGAATGTAGCTGCTTCTACTGCCACCCCTGGCAGTGCATTCCACACATCAACCACTGTCCGAGCAAAAAAAACCTCTTATCATCCGAAAACTTTCCTCCAGTCACCTGAAAACCACACCCTCTTGTATTAGCCATTTTAGCACTGAGAACAAGGAATGGGAGTCCACACCATCAATGTCTGTTATCATGTTATACAACTCTGTTAAGCCACCTCTCATCCTTCTTTGCTCTTAAGAGAAAGGCACTGGGTTCACTAAACCTCTCCTCAAGTGGTAGCTCACCATCAATTTATTCTGGAGCCATTAAGAATGGGGAATTTAAAGCTGGAGTTAGATTCAGAGCAATACAGCAGAGATGAAACCCTTAATATTGAATCCATGCACAATGCCCACAGTTAGTCGCAAATCCCTGCTTTCAGCTCCACCCTACCATGTAGCTATCTAAGTGCTTCACTGTACCTGCTTGAACCACTTCATCTGTGAAATAGGTGCACCAGGTCACATAAATATTTCCCCTCACCTTAAATCTATGCTCCCGAATTTTGGTCTCACCTACCCTTAGGAAAAAATACTTGTCACATACTTTATCTATGCCTCTCACTTTTTAAAGTATTTCTATAAGGTTGCCTCTCACTCTCCTACATTCCAAGGAATGAAGGCCTAGCCTGGCCAATAACTCACCGTACAACTCAGGCCCTCTATTCCTCAAATCTTTACTGCATTTTCCAGTTTAACCACATCCTCCCTATAACGGGGGATGAAATTTAAATAAATAGTACTCCAATTGCAGCCTTATCAACAATTTATGCAATTGCAATATAATGTATAAACTCATACTCTCATTACCCTGACTGAAGACCAGCATGCAAAATGCCTTTCTCTGTCTACCTGTGATGTCATTTTCAACTAACTTAGCACTTGCTCTCCTGGGCCCTTCTGTTCCAATATGCTCCCTAGTGTTCTGCCATTAATACAAGTCCAACATTGGTTTGACTTTACAAAATGCTTCACCTCATATTTAACTGTATTGTCACTCCTCAGCCAACTTCCTTAGCTGATTAAGATCCCTCTAAACTACAATAACCTTTTTCCACCATCAGCAACACCTGATTTCATGTCACTTGAAAGCTTACTGATCATTTATACATTCACAACCAAGTCATTTATATGAACACCAAATAACATGGCTTCCAACACACACCTCTGTGGCACACCACTTATAAACCAGCCTCCATTCCACGAAACAATCTTCAGACACCACCTTCTGCTTTCTACATCCAACCCAATCTTGTATCCACCTAACTAGCTCTCCCTCAATTTTCTGTAACTTAAACTTCCAGACTATCTACTTCCAGGATCTTCTAGAAGGCCTTGTTAAAAGTCCAAACAGACAACATTCACTGCCCTACCCAAATCCACCTTTGTGGTTACCCCTTCAAAAGTCTAAGGTTTGTCAAGCATGATTTCTCATGCACAAAGCTACAAAGATCCCTCCAAATCTAACTCCACCTATCCAAATGTCGGCAGATCCAGTTCCTCAGAATTACCTCCAGTAACTTCTCCAGTACTGATGTCAGGCTTATCAGCCTTTAGTTGTCTGTCCTCGCTACCCTTCTAAAACGGTACATCAACAGCCTTCCAGTATTTTGGAATTTCACCAGAGCTAGTGATGAAACAACTATATCTGCAAGGCCCTCCACAATTTTCTCTCTCACATCCTACCAAGTCCAAGCCCAAAGCTGACCTAACAAGTAGGCTATTTATAGATCAGCAGAGTCTGGATAATGCAACGTCATACTGGTCAGAATTGCAACACATCAAAAATTGTAACATAGCTGTCCAAAAGTTTTTAAATCTGCTGGACTCAAATGAAGTATTGGTTCCCTTATAGTAAAAAACAAATGCACTTCAAAGGAATTAAATAAATCTAAAACGATAAATTAATGTTAATTATATTCACTGTGGAACACCTACATTATCAAATACTCTCCAGGTACATCTATATCTTTGGGGCAATATTTTGTTACCCTTACTACTCTACCCTACATGCACTACCCAGCTTCATTTAAATAGTCAACTCTTAGTTCTTTGAACTAGCTTGCAAGTAAGGGTGAATAAAAATGTTAATAATGACCACACCCAATAATCTACAAAGCTGCCAATTCTCATTTCCATCCAATATTACCAGAGATAATAGAACAAGCCAAATGACCAATAAGCAAATATTTTTCCAAAAGATTTGGGTATCAAACAACTTTTCACTTTCAATGGGAAGTTATACGGTCAAGCTCCATTTCAGAGATCTGACTCAAATGAAGTGGTGTTCAATTGAAGCAGTGCTACATGTCAACTAAACAGATTTTCCTCCAATTATTTCAGCTACCTTTTATTTCAGTCTTCTACTAAAATCTTTTCAATTATCTTTTGGCACTTAGTGCACAAAAATTGTATTGACTTGAAGTAGAGCCAGGGACTTGAAAACTGTTTCTTATTGGAAGTTATTTCAGTATGTCAAGCTGGGCATTTATTGTAGTTGTATGGTACAGTAAGAAAAAGGAACAGTAGTCCCATAAAGATCTTGACTGCTCAGAACTTCATTCCCTCCACCCATCTTAACACATATCCTTTGATTTTTGATAGGCAAGAATGTTAATCACAAATAATTGCACTAATTTAAACAGAATGACTATAATTTAGTGCTCTTAGCATTGTTTTTTGCACATTTGACCATAAGATTAAAGAAAATTAGGCTATTTGACCCATTGCGTTCATTTCACCATGAAATCATGACTGATTTCTTCTTACTCAACCCCATTCTTCTGCCTTCTCCCCTTACCCTTTGACACCCTCACTAATCAAAAACATATCAACCTCTGCCTTAAATATACCTCATGACCTGGCCTCCACAGCCATCTGTAGCACCGAATTCCACAGATTCACCACCCTTTGGCTGAAGCCATTACCTCATCTCTGTTCTAAAGGGATGTCCTTCTACTCTGAGCCTGTGCCATCTGGTCCCCCACTAGAGGAAACATCCTCTGCACATCCACTATCTTGACCTTTCAATATTCAATGGATTTCAATGACACACACACACAATTTCTTCTAAACATCATCAGGTACAGGCTCAGAGCCATTTAATGCTCCTTGTACATTAACTCTTTCATTCTGGGATCATTCACATGAACCACGTCTGGACTCTCTCCAATGCCAGCACAAGGCACCCAAAACTGCACAGAACACTCCAAGTGCAGTCTGACCAATGTCTTATAAAACCTCAGCATTACTTCCTTGCTTTTAATATTCTACTCAAATATCTCCCAAATTAAGATTGTCCATTTGTCAAAAATGTCCCCACTTGCCAAATAAATTGCAAAACCTGGTCTCTATTTACTTATTCCATAACTTTGTTCTGGGGTATCTGCCTCTTATTTATTCTCTCCCCAATTTATCCATTGTAGCATTCTGGTGATTCTGTATGACACTTTTCAAAACCTTTTCTGAAGGTGTGGTGCTAGAAATAAAAATAAAATCTCCAAAACTGGTATAGTAGAGCATCCAAACCTTTGATATTCTACACCTATAATTATTAGCAAACCTTCGATTACACCTTTCATAAGTTTTATACCCAGTTGCTCCATTTTAGGAACCAATGCACATGGACTTCCTAACCCTTTATGAAATCACTTATTGTGGCTACCTCTCACTTTAATATTTTTTCTTTGACTAGAAATGGAGAATCTTGCACTGAACTACATGAAGTTAACTTTCTTTGATAAACATGCTAATTCATCAACCTGGCCAAATTCATACTGCCATTCACACCATTTTGTCACTAAACAGTGTCATTCCCTGATTTTAATATTGTTTTCTACTAAGCAATTAAAGTATTGATAAATATGAATAGTTGGAACTCCAGTAAATACGCCACAGCGTTGACAATTCAAATAAGGGAATGGTCATTTTATTAATGTATAACCCAGAGGAACTGATAATTGCATGAACAGTACAAATTACATTTTGGCAGCTTGTAAAATTAAACATTTTAACAACTAATCGGGGGGGGGGGGGGGAGTTCATCAGTCCTGTTGACTTTAAGTCTAGTGAACCTCCTCCCCAGATTTTGACGGCCCTCAAAAAAAAATTATCAAATTATAATTATTACAAATTTCAATTATATAAAACTTCACAGGTGATCTGGGCATGACATGCAATGTCTGGCACCAAACAAGAAAGGTCATCTTCAACAATATTGAAGACATGGTTAAGACACAAAAATATGTCCCATGAATAAGCAAACTAATACAGAGGAACAAAATCATGTCAAAAACATGCTTTTCAGCCCAAATCTTACATGCTGTACCAACCACTTGCTTTAAAAAAATCCATACCTCCAGCCCATACTGTCCCAGTAAAATATTTCCAAAAATATGGAAGATCAACTAATATGTCCAGTCCTCAAGCAGAACAATTTTATCACAACCAATTGCTGATTCAATCTACTCTGAATCATTAGTGAAATGAGTAAGAGGTGCTGGCCATATTGCGCTCAAGTCACGCTCAAGTTTACCAGTAACTTGCTCAGATTTTACTGTCTTGACATCATTGATTTGCTTTTAAAACAAAGTAACAGCATGCTCGCTTTGACTGCTACCATATATTTCAAAACTCCAATTAAATTCCCAAACTGCCATAATGCGATTTGAACTAATTCTTTGGATTAGATCAAGTTTAAGGCAATTCAACCATCTTAATGAATAAAAACATTTTTAAAATCCATTTTAAATGTTACAAAAAAGCCAAGATCTTGAGTTTTATGTACTTTCTTAAATATTTCAGGGAAAACAAATGAACAGGGGCTGGTGAACAAAACCTCTAATGAAATAACTTCAGGTTCAAATAATTTTAAGTACTGTAAATGTAATTGGTTTCTAAAAATCAGTGGGCAAAGTATTTTTTATGACATTTGTCATGTCAACATTGCTAATTACTGGCAGCACTCAAGTCACCAAAAATGTTTGGGGGCTTACTTGCCACTTTGAATACTTCAGCAATCCATAATTTATGGGAGCACTGCACATCAGCAGTACCAAGGTAGAGATGACAGAATCAGGAGCCACTTGTTTAAAACAGCAGATCCACAAAACCTTATAGAACTATACAAAGAACAAAAAGTTTATAGAAATATTTTCCCTTTGGGACAGCATTAAATATGGGACTTTAAACACAAGAGAATCACTATGAAATATGAAGCAGCAATGAGAATGTGGAATTGGATTTCACCCACAGCAACATAACGTGTTTGAAAGAAAAAGTGTGAGAAAAAGAAAAAGTACAAGAAGAAAAAGGATAGCTTCGGTGGGCCTTGATAGATTGATAGAAAAGTTAAAAGGGGAAGATACAGAACATGAACAACAGGCAAAATAACAAATTTCTGTGTGTAATTCCTTCAAGGTCCATCATAGTCTTGGCCCAACACACTTAACATCCTGACATACACAAAATAATTCTAACTTGGATCATCTCCTTTAGTGTGTTTGATTCAGACAGCAATTATAAAAGTATTGCATTAGTCAATTTAATTCCTTGTAATGTCATAAGAACATAAAGGAAACCATGGAAAAGTTTCCATTGCACTAAATATAAGCATTATTTAAATAAGTCTTGGGGAAGTATACATTAAGGGTGCAAACATCATATAGTAAATAAATGTTGGCATGTTAACTGCAACAATTGGTGCAGTAGCCCCCCCCCCCCACCACCACCACAGCCAAATGTCTAAATGCAGTACTCAATGTTGAGCTAAATAAAAAGCCAAACTGAAAAAAACTGCACATATTTGAAATCTGAAAGAGAAGTTAAAAGTAGTGGAAATAACCAGCTCAGTCAACACCATAGAAAACAGTGTTACCATTTCCAGTCAGCTACCCTTCATAACTAGGAAAGGAGAAAAAAAATGCTTAAAATTAAAACACTTTCTCAGTTCTGACACAAAGTCTTTGATTCAAAGCCATGAGTTTCTCTTTTTTAGAAATATTACCTGAGCCACAGTCTTCCCAGACAAATTCTATTCTCATTTTCAGTTAGCTGATCACAACACAGCTAATTAGGTCACAATGGTAATAGCAAAGCAAGACAGAGGTAATTATGGTTAGTCATCACTGAAGAGGGTTAATACGTTCACCTCTCCTACTACACTTTTCATAAAGATCACAGCATCTTTATCAAAATAGATTTGCATGACATCAGGCAGTTGGGAAGGTACAGAAGGAAAAATGGCCATTGATGAAGAGTGGACTTAAATAATAACGCTGCTCAGACCAAAGAATGAACCAATTAAAGGCAAGCAATAACTAAAACTCTGTATCACCAACTCCAAACTAGAATGCAGATGTTTTTGTGACCTGATTGATCAAGCCTGGAATCAAAGTTTGAAAATACAACTGCATGTATTTTTTTTTAAATGAAGAAATTGAAAAGTCTTCACAATAACAGAAACGATAAACTTCTTCCACTGCATGTGTAAATAACCTGTAGGAATTCTAATGCCACAATGCTTGGAATTCTTGTTTGGAAAAAACATTTTCCATTGGAATAGACATGCAATTCTTATCAAACTACAGTTGTAGTTTTCTCTGGTTCACAAGCCACTCATATTAAGTTATACTCTACTTAAAAATTAACTCATTTTCAAAGTGTATCAATGAAAATCATAGTACGAGTATTTGTTCCAAAAGTTCTGCCCATCTCAATCATTTAAAATACTTGATATCTATTTAGAATTTATTAGTCAGAAAGTTTAACTTCCAACTTAATTTTACTTTTAAAAATCTGAAGAAGTCCTACATTTAGATTTTTAGCTGAAACCAGGTACCAATGACAATGCCCAATCTAAGAAGACCACCTTATTTGCATCAATGTAGTCTGTGCAGAAACCTTCACACTTTATGATCAGGGACCTAGGACACTGGTCCTGTAGTTTGTTATGTGAGACTTGGAAGATATTATACAAAAATCAACTTTTATGACTAATTCTAATTATTTAAACATATTTACTCCTTGGCTGATCAGTCATTCGCACTGTGGAATAAAGCTCAAATTTCTGTAGTAGCAGAGGCAACCTAAAACATGATTTCTGTCCTTTTGATAAGAATTGTGTGAAGTAGTAAGAGAGTTACAAACCAAAAATGGAAATCAAAACAACTGATTGGTCTTCATTTTAGGGAAATAAAACCATCTCAGCCATATGTCAATTTCCTATTACAGACGGTTCCCAAGAAGAATTAGGACCCCTTGTGCCCCTTTGGAATACCAAAGCTCCTTTTGTTTGCAGATTAATAATTAAATCCTATTATTTCTTCCACTGTGCACACAGCAAGTTATACAAAATACACCTTCAGTTAATTAATGTAAAAAGAAAAAAGTGACCAGAAATAACATGGTTATCTGTTTCACAACTACCAACTGTTTTATCAGTATGAAGCTTGAAGCAGAGACCAACAGAAACATACTGCAATAGTGCCAGTGATAGCACTGCTTTATAAACATGAAAAATATAATTACAATTTTGAGTTGACTTCTACCAGGTCTATTTAATAATTGTATTTTCCAGCAAAGTGCAGTTAAATAATCTGAAAGGAGACCCAAAATCTAAGTTACACAGAAACTTAACACAAATGAGAAGAGAAACTGCCAGAGGCAGTCACTCTTCTAAATTGCTCAGCATAGAACTAAATTTGCTGTCTCAAGCAGCAGTTTGTAATTATACAGGTGTCAGCATGAGGTAATTCAACTGTCTTTTCTAACTCCCCCCAGCACAATATCAAAGTTGTTAGACATCCATACCAGAATCCTGACCAAGCCTGAGATCAGTTGAACTATTGAAGGGAAGCAGGATTTTGATTTATCCTTAGCTAATGGAGATATCTGATAAACCAGTATCAATTATTTTTGAAGTCATTTTCCAATCATTCCTAAAACTGTAGTAACTCATGTACTAATTTTAATCTGCGCTTTCTTGACAATGTCATTTCCAGACATAGTGAGGACAAATGGAAAATTCTCATCAAATTACAAGACTGAGATGGATTTCAAATACAGTTTTTAAGCAGCTAAAATTCACTTGATGGACTTCTCTGCTTTTTGAAATGGAAGAGGGTGTACTTTTGGTGTTAGCCATTAAAAAGTAGCAAAAGCACATTCTTACCCATGTAAAATGGACTTCACTGTTATACAAATGACAGTATGATGCAAAATGGACACACACGTCTGAGTCTACTCTAAATTAAGTTTTGTAAGTGGGTAAAATAAAAAAATGAAAAAGAGACACTTGGCTGAGATGAGCACCCCACTCCCATCAGGCTCGGTCACTTGCTGTTGGGACAAAACCTGGGTCAATTTCAGCATTGATCCCTCATTCAATAAGTCACTTGTTTAATTGTTTAGGCTTTCAGCTAAAATGGTTTCTTGGCTAAAGTACTAAAGGGCACCACGGACATGCTAAATCATTGAGATTCTTCAGGTCCAAATATTGCAGGATGTTTGAAAGAAAGACCTACCTTACAAAACAAAGGTACAAGTTGATAATTACTGTTTAAAATTGATGTTTTCATTAAGCAATTACACTAAAACAAAAAAATGATTTATCTTTGTCTTCTGTGAATGTCAGAATTAAAATAATCAACTGTTACATGAAAATTTTCTTCCAAATCCATATTAATAAGACATTGATGATTGTAGGCAAAATAGAGTAGTATGAAGTTCTTAGCCACAGCTCAGTTAAGCTTTCAGAATGCAGGGTTAATACAGAGGAAATGTATTTCTTTACCCTTCAATAACCCTTTCAAGTTAATCATCCATTAGGCAGCACTGGGCAGCTCTACATTGTGATAAGGAGTTTTAACAGAGCACAACTCATGAGTGCCGAGACAGCAAAAAAATTTAAAGCTCTGAAGAAAATTTCAAATCACATCTTCAAAGACTGCATTTAATAGCATCAGCACAGCACCTTCGGAACTTGATGTTGGATCAAATATAGCTCACTTTCTTAGTGAGTATCCAAGGTGGTAAGGTAAAACAAATGGAACCTTTTCCTGAAGGATTGTCTAAAGAATAACTTCCCTTAAAATTAGTCTTCCATAAATGTTTGGCCTTATATATTTTTAGAGGAATGTTTAAAGGTCAAAATACTGAGGGAATATTTACAAACTATAAAATGTGTTGTAACTGACACTGCAAATACAGTTCCCCATTTTTGAACAGACGTATGCTCTTTATCAACCATCTCCCATAGAATATTAAATAAATTGGCCAAAGTAACTTCTAAAGTGTTAAAAATTTTCAAGCCAGAAAGTTATGCAGATCTAAATGTATAAATACACACACCTACTTTAGCTACATCATGAACACAAGAAGTTTTATACATTGATAAAGTCACCAAGGGCAGCTAAAATATTTGGACATCTAAATTTTTCTTGCTTGGAAATTTTATGTGGAATGATTCCCACCCACCAGTACATACTCCAAACAACTGCTGTTCAAACTTCTATCAGTTCAGGAGCATATTGGTTTAACAGCAAGATTCAAGTTCTGTGTCCACTTGCTGGCCACAGTAAGCATTAGGGATCTAAACTTAATGGTCACTTTATTAGGTACACCTGCTTGTTAATGCAAATATCTCATCAGCCAATCATGTGGCAGCAACTTAATGCACAAATTGAACATGCAGACATAGTCAAGTGGTTCAGTTGTTCAGACCAAACATCAGAATGGGGGAGAAATGTCATCCAAGTAACTTTGACCTTGGAATAATTGTTGCTGCCAGACAGGGTGGATTCAGCATCTCAAACTGATCTCCTGGGATTTTCATGCACAACAGTCTCTGGAGTTTAGAGAATTGTGTGTAAAAAAAACCAAACATCCAGTGAGCAGCAGCTCTGTGGGTGAAAACATCTTGTTAATGAGGACAAAAGGTGAACTGCCAGACAGATTCAGGCTAGCAGGAAGGTGGCAATTCAAATAAACACATTACAACAGTGGTGTGCAGAAGAGCATCTCCGAACCGCGATACGTTGAACCTTGAAGTGAATGGGCTACAGTAGACGACCACAAACATACACACACCAGCCACTTTATTGGGTACCTCCTGGATCAAATAAAGTCCTAAAAAAAAGTCTCAGCCTGAAACATCTATTTATTTCCATAGATGCTTCCTGACCTGAAAAGTTCTCCAGCATTTCGTATTTTGCTTTGGATTTCAGCATCTGAAGACTTTCTCGTGTACCTAATAAAGTGGCCAGAGTGTATAGTGCCATGCATTCTCTCAAACCTCAGAACACAGGTTATAACAGGAAGTTAACAGGAGTAAAGAAAAAACAATTAAGTCACACACCTAACCTTCAACAGGCCCAAGAAAATTTTAAATATTATGATGTAACATTTGTGAAATACAAATGTAATATGGGGCAAACTCTGGTAAAAGGAACTAGCTTGGATAGGGCATCCTGGTCAGAGACCAGTTGGGTCAAAGGGCCTGTTTTCATGTTAGGTATCTCTAGTTTCCCATTTCCAATTGTATTTAAAGAATTTTTAAATTCAACATAATGTATAGTTACATGTTTTGACCTTTTATACTTCTAGAAAATTCACTTTCATTGTCATGTGACACATACAAAGTACATTGTATTTTGCTTCCCCAGTCTTCAAGACTTTTTCCTCGAGTGCTGCTCCATTGTTGCCACCAGTTGTCTCCAACAGCAAACATCAATGTGCTATCCAGCTACAGGTGTGGAAAGACGATCATTGAAGCTCAATCATGATGCCTTTGGCCAACTTATAACCTGAGGATCAATCTTTCTGTACTATGGGCTGGTTACTCACTAAATGAACTTGAAATCCAGGGAACCCATAGGTTTCAGAAAAAACCCCAGAAGACATTCTAAAAATATGAATTCCTTGAAGAAACTAATGACCACTTGTATCAAAACTTACCAGTGCCTCCCCTGGAAAAACAGTATCACTCATCACTTAACACTTTCTTAATCCACATCTCTCCTGAATGTTTTGCACTCACTTATCTACTCAAATGGCCTTCCTTCACAGTACAGACACCTGCAGTATTCTGCTTTCCAGCTACTTGTTAAATCTTTAGCACAGATCAGAAATTGCAATCATTAAATGACCCTGTTACCCACAGGGAATATCACATCAAAAAACTTGGCTGAAAGGAGTCAGGGTTCAGGATCTTGCCTTTCTGCATGGAAAGTACAAGGTCACTCGACTGGCGATGGAACACAAGGGAAATTAAGTCACTTAAATTGCCAAACATACACTAGTATCATGTGTTCATGTGGTTTTTTTTCCTGATTTGTTACTGTGAAAGGAACAGTTCCCAGGGATTTTTTTTTTTATTGTGCTTCTATGCAGAGCTTTTGAGATATATTTGGTAGAACTGTATTTCTGTGTTAAACATACCTGCCCATAGTTGTCTATTCCAGTAACTAATCTATTTAAATTTAATAAATCAAAGGATGTCCTTAAAGACTGGCCAAGAGTTGACAGTCCTACAGCTTGAAGATTTTTCAATTCGTTCATGAACGTTGCATGGTTTTCCTTCCAGCCAGCCTGAAAAATAAAACATTTCAGTCATGTTCTCTCGTTTCCTGTTCAGAAATGCTTCCAATTCTTTCATCACTTGCTACATGGAGACAGCTTTCGCAGGTCATTTTAATAAGATGTCAACACAAAAAAAGCATTAAAATATTTCAGATTGATAACTTAAATGAAACTTTTTTACATCGTCACATTTTAATAGAATCTCTACACTGCAGAGCCTGGCTTCACTTTATTTGTTAAATGGCATCATCACTGAAATGGGATACAGCTACAGAGCCCAGACCAACATGCACTTCATTCACGTAGCCTGAGCTTTGATGATAAGTGTTGCAGAATACAGTTTTAAAAAATTGCCATCCAATTTAATAAATTCAACTCCAGGTTACTCATTTCAGCTAATTTTATCTAGACCTCAAAACAGTTTTCAGTCTGGGCTGAGATTTGCTAATGTAATTCATATACAAAATCATTTTTAACAAAAAAAAAGTTAGCCCATTGGTTCACCAAAACAGCAATCCTTGAGCACCTCAGTCTTGATGAAAGGAAATGGGAGCATCGCTACTTGGAATATCCAATTTCCCCTCAAATTACAGCCAGCACAGTTTTGCAGCAAGTCAAACTACCACCTCAGGCACAGGTCTCATCCTGACACAGTTTACAATCTGTGACCACTTGCGATCCCTGTGGGTGCTCCAATCTCCACCCACATCAAGATCTGCATCGGTAGGTTAATTAGCCATTGCAAGTTACCCCGTGTGCAAGTGGTACACTTGAGGGAAAGATAAATCAAATATGGAGAGAATAAAAAATAGGATTCACGTCAGATTGATACTGGATGGTTAGTGCACTCAATGGGATGAAGGGCCCTTTTTTAAACTGAATCTCTCCATGTCTACTGCCAGTCCATCTCCCCTCAACAGTAAAACTAAGCAGTATTCTCCCACTATATGGCCAAGATGGAAATTCAGCAGCATAGTTTCATCCTCTCCCTTCACAGAAGGCCACCAATTCAATAAACTACCCAATTTAAACAGCCTTGAGCAATAAAACATCCCAATGCACTTAATAGGAGTTTTATTAACAAAATTTGGCACAGTCACATTCAGGCAAATAACAAAAAAGTTTGATAGATTTATTTTCAATGATCTGAGAGGCAGAAGGCTTAAAGATAGAATGCCTTGGTCTTCAGGAACAGCTTTAGCAGCCTCTGCAATAATCAGAGATGATCAAGAACCAAAAAAATGTTTAGGCACAGATTTCAGAGGGCTGGACAAAGATCACTGATAGATGCAACTGTGAACAAAGACAAGCATTTTTTAAACTGAGGCTCTGCTTAATTGGAAGATGAGGGTCAGTAGACCTGAAGATAACGAATGACTAGGTCATTGTGAATTAAATCAAAAGACTGCAGATCTGGAATATGAAACAATGTAAATTAAGAGTTTTGAATGCCTTTAAGTTTAGAGTGTAGAAAAAGCAACATCACGCAGGAGTGCATCAAAATTACCATTCTGGAATAACAAATGCCCAAGGAAGGGTTTGAAGAGCATGGGAGCAGAAGTCATGTTTCAAAAGTGGAAACAGGGCATCTTTAATGATGTCTTAACTCAAGTTGGTATAATGATACCCTAAGGCAGCAAACACATTGGTTCAAGTTTAAACATATGCCAAGAAAACCTGCCAGGTATTGAGTCCACAGCAGAGTCTGTAACAGGGACTAAAAACAAACACTGCATCCTTCCAAAATTTACTTGTTTCTCTCCATCCACGGCTATATACCAAAGTTAGAAAACTGAAACTGTGTGGTGGGAGGGTGGGGGAGAATGAGAGGGACTATGTTACTGGACCATCAATCCAAAGATGAGAGCTAAATGATCCAGAGACAAACCCAAATTGCATCACAGCAGCTGGAACAGTTAAATACAATTCATTTTCCGGTACCAGCATTGCTGACAAACAAATGGATTGTTATGAAAGGACAACTGGTTTACTACACTATCTAGATACCTCAACTGTACCCACGTCCCAAGATTGGATTAAGAAATAAAATGAGCATTCCTATAGAAACTGATTTGGGTTTTTGGATATGGCTGTGGCATAGCATGAGAATAAAGTCATTACTGCCACCTGAACTAACCAGCTATACAAGGATTAACCAATGCAAACTCAGTCTCCCAATCACCAATTCCATCCTCTCTCTAGTATTCAATAAATGTCCATCCAGCCTTGATGCCCTATGTTTCCAAATCTGCTTTACACTATCACCTTAATAAAACCATATTTTCTCATTCATCCTCAGAATACTGAACGATTCCAATATACTCCTGGCTGGTCTTCTTTGTTCTCTTACTCTTCACAAAGTCACCATCCCAAAATCTGCTGCCCATGTCCAGATTCGACCAACTTGCCCTTCTGCATGCTTGCTAACCTACAGTTGCTCAGAGGGGGGAAAAAAGAACCCATATTTAAAATTATCATCCTTGTTTCCCCTTCTCATCCATAATGTTAAGCTTCTTGGTAATCTCCTGCAGTACTACTGCAATTGCAACCTCTGGATCATCTTGACCACTGTAACCCAAGATTCTGAAAATCTGCCCCTTCAGCTCAAAATATTTTTCCCCCTCATCCAAAGTGCTCCTCAAAAATTTAGTCCTTTGATCAAGCTTTAAAACGTGTGCAGTTCAGTGCCAGATTTTGTTTGACAACACTTCTGCGAGTTGCCTTGAGACATTCAGCTCCATTAAAGGTGCTAGGTTGTTGTTACCTAAAATTGGAAGAAGATATTTTAAATACAAATAATTCAACAAAATTACTCTTAAATTTCCAGTAGCAAATCTCAGCACCTGCTTCACATTGCCTTAATTTTTCCATGAGGATGTTGGCAAAGCCATCCCCAATTAAACACCCTAGGTGATAACAGTAACTATCCTGAAACACTGAAAGACATTTGGGGGAAAATGTTCATATATGCTTGTGGGGAAACTTTAGAATAAAGATCAGTGACGAATATAAACCAATAGCTATCCCAAATCATGCTAGTGTGCAGTTGAGGGGGAAGTTTGCTAATAGCAGTGATATGAGCTTGTTGTCGATTTTGATTTCAGTAGCGAAGACTGTGGGGTGTGTCAAAGTACGTCCCACCCCCAGAAAATAATTAAAGCTTTATAGGGGACGTTCACCTTTAGGCAGCAAATCTGGGCACTTACTGTCCTCCCCCTTAAAGGCACAAGTTTGGATATTTGACAAAGACTGCCCTTCCCCTTTAAGGAGCAAGCCTGCAACACAACATCCTTGTGAAACTGAATCACGGAGGAATGTACCGACTTCACATACAGTACAAAACAGTGGGGGGAGGTTGTTTTGAAACTGCCCAAGCTAGCTCCTTCCCATCAACTCCCTCCCCAACTTTTTTTTTGTGTGTGAAATGAGGCGGCGTACCAGTCGTGATTCCCCCCCGCCCCCCCCGGGCCCAGCAGCTACAACCGAGCCTCACAGGAAGAAGTCGGCCATGTTGGAGGTTCCCTGGCGGAGCGGCAGCCGCAATCCTTCTCTCGCCTTTCACACACAACTTAATAAAGGCTGATCGATCTCTCCTCCCTCCCCCCAACCCCCAATCGTTAGCGCCAGGGCACGGGTTTTACCTTAATACCGTAGGGCGGCTCATCGAACGACACCAACATGTACCTGTCCCCGCGGCTGGCAGGGTCGCGGGCCCGCAGCTGTACAGACGGGGGGAATAAGATAGAGGTGGGGGGGATTGTAGGGAGGGAGAAGACAGAGAGGAGACAAGTTAGAAGATCAACCACCGCCGCCACTGCGGGGCCTAAGGCCTCTCTCCCAACCCGGTTTTTTTTAAATTAAAAACTCCCATTGCTTTTTTAATTCCTCTTTTTTTTTTACCTTCATGAAGGTCTCAACCGCGCCTTTGGCTATGTCCAAGTAGGTGGTGCCCAGATGGGTGCGCTGGCTCATGGAGGCGGACGTGTCTATGAGGAAAAGTAAGATGGGCATGGTGGAGGGGGTTATTTAGGGGGTCAATCTGGGGTGGGGTGAGGGAAGGAAGGAGGGGGGCAATGTGTTGTCACCCGAACACCCTAAGCAGGCGGCTAACAGGGGTTTGCACTCGGGATTGGGGGGGGTGAAAGAAGGTGGGGTGAGTAGCCTCAGATCTCCACAGCTGGACACCGATCGTTGAAGTTTGAAGGGGGGGGAAGAAAGGAGATGGCAATGGTGGGAAGGGGGCTGCAGGTGTGGGACGCTCGGCTTTGTTGTGTCTGCCTGTCACCTTTACCTCCAACCACTTTCCCCCCTCCCCCAAAGAGCAGTGAGGCCGCTTCCCACGCCCCGCCACACGCACACACCGCTCTAGCTTAGCCACCCAGCCCCAGCTCTCTGCCTTTGCCTGCCGTGTGCCTGTCCCTCTCTTAAATGCCGCTCGGCACAACTTTGCTTCTCGTTTTGACTCCCTGCCCCCACCCTCCTCCACGGGGCCACGTGACGCGCCGCCGCCGCGGCCCTTTATTGGTCGCGAGTTGTCCCTCTCGTTTGCATATTAGGACCCGCCGCTCCGGTTTGGCGGGGGAGGGACGCTGCGCCGGGGTTCGTGCGCGGCGCAAGCGGACCAGCGCCGCACACGTCAGTCCTTCCCTCTGCGCATGAGCGGCTGTTTTTCAAACCCGCCTGCCTTCCAAAACCGCCCTGGGTTTCCGCGCATGCGCGCTGGGCCAGGGCTGCGCGAGCTGGGGTTGTGGCCGATTTGGAGGGAAGCGTGCGCGCCCGAAATCCCGGGAACACCCATTCGACCCATCTAGTTTGTGCTGACTTGTCCTCTGCCATCTACCAGTCCCATCTACCTGCAGCCAGACCATAGATTTACATGCCCCTCTCATCACACATCCACCAGTTCCACTGGCAGCTTGTTCCACACTCGCACCACCCTCTGAGTAAATATGTTCCATTTAAATATTTGATACTTTAACCTAAACCTGTTCACGTGCCTGTCTGAATACCTCATAAGCATCACTATCATATCTGCTTCCATCTCTTCTCCTGGCAGCTTGTTTCAGGCACCCACCACTCAGCAAAAAAAAAATTGCCCTGCAAATCCCCTTCCATCTCCTTTTTAAGTTGTCTCTCCGGATTAGCAATGCCTTGCATCCACTCTTGATTTTGCAGATTGTAAGGTGTCTCAGGGTGCAGGATCTTTGGACACACTGTCATGCATCAGGAAGGATGGCTCCCACCCAAAGCTCTGTACAATGGAATGAAGCTGCTTCACTCTCACGGCTGGGGTCAGGCAGCTCCCAAGCATATTTGAGGGTGTAGAGTGCACCATAGGAATAAAAACTTGGATAAGAAGAGCAGCAACATTCTATTTGGTCCTTCACATCTACTTCCCCACTCATGATCATGGCCAATCACTCAGATTCAAAGTGCATTTATTATCTAAGTATGAATACTATATACAACCTTGAATTCATCTCCATTCAGCCAGCCACAAAACAAAGAAACCCAATAGAACCCATTTAAAAAGACTGTCAACACCCAACGTGCAGAGAAAAATCATGCAAACAGTAAAAGTGACCAAATAACATTCAGAACTGAAGTTCAAAAGAGTGAGTTTACAGCCACGAAGCCTGTCACAGCCAATCCAGGATCCTGTTAGTTGCAGGCTACAGCCTCAGTTCAGCACAGAGATGAGTAAACTTCACAAGCACTGAGCTGAACACTGGTCCATTCTTCACTTTCAGCCCCAGCACCCTGTCCTTTTCAATTTGGCCTGGCATTAAATTGGCCAAACAGTGGGCCGTTCCTCACTCTTGGGCCCACTTCAATACACAAATTCACATCTTCTGGTTCTCCCCATCCACTCCACGATGTAACATCCTCAAAAATTCCAGTAAGTTTCTTAAGTATGATCTGCCTTTCATAAATCCCTGTGTACTTTGTCTGATCTTGTCACAGTCCTTTCATTACAGGCATTTAGTGTTTTTCGTATTACTGATGAGATAACCAGTCTGTAATTCTCCATTTTCTCACTTCCAACTTTTTTCTTGATTAGTCAAGTCACTTTAGCTGCCCTCCAATCTGTAGGAACTAATCCAAAGTCTGATGAATGACCAGCAATGCATTTACTCTTTCTCACTGGTTCTCTACTCAGCTACAGAATGCCTAGACAACAGCAAAACATACATCAGACTGCTGTTTATTGATTACAAATCAGCATTCAACACCATGGTCCACTCTGTACTGATAAACGAGCTTCAAAACTTCAGTCTCTGTAACTCCTCTGCAAATGGATCCTCAACTTCCTTATCAGGAGACTATAGTGTGTGCAGATTGACAGTAACATCTCCTTGCTGACAGTCAACACAGGTGCCCCTCAAGGATGCACGCTTGGTCCAGTGCTCTACACTCATGACACAGCTTGAACGCCAACTATAAATTTGCCAGTGTTTGCAAGAGGCTACGGAAGATTGGAGACTCAGCCATTTCCATCACAGGCACAACACCACCCCACCCCCACCCCACCATTGAGGACATCCTCAAGAGGCAGTGCCTCAAGAAGGAGGCATCCATCATTAAAGACCCTCTGAGACAGCCCTCTTTATGGTACTACTGTTGGGCAGGAGGTACAGGAATCTGAAAATACATACACAACATTTTAGGAGCAGCTTCTTCCCCTCCACCATCAGAATCCTGAATAATCCATGAACCCATGGACATTATCTTTTGCACCATTTATTTAGTTTGGTAGCTTTTATATCTTGTATGACTGCTGCTGCACATCAACAAAGTTCATGAACTTCAATGGTAATAATTCTGATTCTGAAACAAATTCTTAAAATACTCAGGGATGCAGATTATGAGACCCTGGGATTGCTTGGCCTTCAATTCCATCAATTTCTCTAATCCCATTACTTTACTGATGCTGATTTCCTTCCATACCTTCCTTTCATTAGATCTAAGATTCACTAACATTTCTGGGACGTCATTTTTGTCCTTCTCTATGAAGATAGAATCAAAATACAAGCCACATATAATAAAAAAAATCAAATACCATTATGTTTTATGCAAATAAAGTATGTGTGTAAAATGAGTGGTGTTGAATTTATCCAAGGTATTATTCAGCACTCGGTTAGATATTGGATGTTAAGTTATATAGCCATATTAGAGATTTAAAAAGTGTACAGCAAAGGCTTGAGATTATGTAAGGGAAGATGTGGTCTATCCCTGACAGTTGAAATGTCATTTTTTCCATGAAAAACTTGAATTGTACCATAACTTGGGTTAACTTACACAATGAGGGACGGTAGAAAATTCCCTCTGGTAATTTTAGTCTCTAAGTCAGAAGGTCGGTGCTCATACCAGACAGTCCCAGGAGAGGAAGCTCGGACTCTGGCTCTGCATACTGACATAGCATTCAATAGGATAGTTACAGCCAGTTGGCATAGGCTGCTTGCTTCATCTCTTCTTCTGTTGGATCGACCACCTTGACAGCTTTTACAAAGATAGGTATGTGCCACGACAGGAATATTCACATTGCCAGCTGCCAACCTATTAAACTGTGAACCCTCCCACTCCTTCAGGCTGATGGGCAAAGAATTAGGTAGACAATGAGAAGAGACCAATCGTTAGGTATGTAAAGTTATGCGTGAAATGAACTTGAATGTAAATTCTGGCTTAAATTTTTTTCCAGGTAATGTTTACATTGTAAGTGCTAACCTAAAGGGTTTACTCGAAAAAAGCAAGAGTAGGAAGGAAGTGAAAAGCATAAACAGAAAACAGCTCGGGGAGTGCAGTGTAGTTGGGGAGGAGGCAGCTGAGGACTGGTAGGGGGTGAGATGTGTATAATACTTCTGTAGCCATAATTATCCCAAGATCAATCAGCCAGGTATCCTACATGATAGGAGGTCTTTATCACTTTTAAATGGGTGTGAGTATCCCACCCTTCACACAAAATGTCACTCTCCCACTCCTCACACATGATGTCAGTAGCTCATTCCTCACATGGAACGTCACTTTTGCACTCTTCACATGGGGTGTCAGTATCCCACCCCCAAACATGATAGCACTATCCCATCCTCACAAGGTATTAAAGCATTCCACTCCCCTGAGACCTCAGCAGGCCTCTTGAGAGCATCTTGGAGCATCTTGAGGTTTGGTGGAAGACCACTTCAATCAGTTCCACGGTATTTTTCCAAAGTGAGCAAAAAGCGGTAGGAGCAAATGAGACTATTTAATGAGTACTTTTTCTTCTGATTTTGAGAGGAAAACTGAGGGGAATTACAAGAGATGCAACAGCATGATTCAGTGGTCAGAGACTAAAACTGTATCATTTTGGTGAATGTCTGAAACAGAAAAATTAGTTAAAAATAAATCCAAAAATTTATTAAGTTAAAAGTAAGGAAAAAATCATAAAACCTTTTAACTGACACTCCATCTATTGACTCAAGTATCTACTGTGTTGCTGTTCTGTGACCATGATGTACACTGACTACATAATGATGACAACATAAACTCTGTACCATTCCTTCGCAGCTCCACCCAAACTGATGACTTCCCCCTTTAGAAAGTAAAGGCTAGAAATGTATAAGGATGCCATTATTTTCGGGTGACCAGTAACCACCCACTTTAAGAGCGATCTTGATGACATTTAATCCAATCTCAGTCATAGCAAGGTCTCTCTTTCATTCTCCTGGTATCTCTATCTCTGTTGCACCTGTTCTATGTATGTCACCTACTGTTATAAGATTCATTGAATGGTCACTTTGTGCAGTAAGATGGACTCTTGACCAGATAATCTACCTCACCATGGTCTTTCACCTTATTGTCTGCCTGTATTGCTCCTTTTCTGTCATTGTAACACATTCTGTTAGTATGGAAGACTGGCAAAGAATATAGCACAATACAGATCAGTTGCAGATATGGGCAAAGAAATGGCAGATGGAGTTTAACCCAGATAAATGTGAGGTGTTGCACCTTGGTAGGGCAAATTCAAGGAGCCAGTACACTGATATGGGCAAGACCCTTAACAGTGTTGCTGAGCAGAGAAATCTTGGGGTCCAAGTTCATAACTCCTTGAAAATGGCTACGCAGGTTGACAGGGTGGTTAAGAAGGCTAATGGCATGCTTGCTTTTATTAGTCAAGGCATTGAGTTCAAAAGTCAAGAGGTTATGTTGCAACTTTATAAAACTCTGGTTCGGCCACATCTGGAGTATTGCATACAGTTCTGGTTGCCTCACTGTAGGAACAATGTTGAGGCTTTCCCATTTTTCTCATTTTTCACTGGCTAAGGATTAACACATTACCCAAGTGGTGTAATTGTTTAATAATGTGGCCTATTACTAATTTATCTCTAAGGAATTTTCTTTATCTTATCTATAAAAGTGATAGATTTTTCAGAGGCACCATTTTTTATTCCTTAGTCTCGAACCTCTTAGCATTAGTTCCCCTCTTAACATCATTTCTCAGCTCTTTATTTAGTTTGCTTTGTACTTCTATGTTTAAACATAGAAACATAGAAAATCTACAGCACAATACAGGCCCTTCGGCCCACAAAGTTGTGCCAAACATGTGCCTACCTTAGAAATTACTAGGTTTACCCATAGCCTTCTATTTTTCTAAGCTCCATGTACCTATCCAAAAGTCTCTTAAAAGACCGTATCATATCCGCTAAATAAATGTACACTAAAACAAATGGAAATCTTGGAATTAAGACTGCTCACCATTTTGACCCCTTGAAGAACCATAAAGATCAGAATTTAAATGGGGATCCAACAACCCAGTTTATCTGAGTTAAGCTCCACCTTTTCCCCAGAGCAGAGATGCCTAATACTGGAGGGCATGCATTAAAGGTGAGAGGTGGTCGGTTCAAAGGGGATGTGAGGGGTAAGTTTTCACTCAGAGAGTGGTGGATGTCTGGAATGTGCTGCCTGGTATGGCGGTAGAGACAAATAAATTAGCAGCTCTTAAGAAATGTCTATGTAGGCACATGAATGTGAGGGAGATGGAGGCATATGGGCACTGTGTAGGTAGGAAGGATTCATTTTTGGTGGGGGGAGGGTTGGTTTACTTTTTAGTTGGTTCACCACAACATAGTGAGTTGAAGGGCCTGTTCTTGTGCTGTACTGTTCTTTGTTCTAATAATACGACATCATCTTATTAAATCATGTCAATTCTTACAGAGCGGAAGCAGGGATGATGTTCTTGCTGCCTGGTGTGCGCAGAACTAAGGTCTTGGAGCAAAGAGTTAGATATTGAGGAATGAGCCAAGAAGAAATTTCTTCACTTACATGAGAATGAATCTTTGTAATTGCCCATGCAAGTCAGTTCTGAAGGCTTAGTCACTGAGACTGATAGATTTTTGATTATTAGGGGTATGAAGGAATATGGGGTTAGTTTCAGAGACTGGAGCTGAGGTAGAAACCATGATCTTATTGAATGGATAACAAACATAAGGTGTTATAGGACAAGTGACCCCTTATATTTCTTATCTTTAACTCCTGGAAAATTAGGTGAACTTTTAGAATCCTTTATCCAATAGGCTTTTAAGGACCCAGTTGGTGAGTGTATTCAACACACAGATTAATGGATTTTTACACATTAAAGGTAACTACTTACATATTAAGGGTATGGAGTTGGAGCAAGAATATGGTACTGAGGTGGAAAATCCACATAATTTTATTGCTTGGTGAAGATCCAAATGACTTACAGTACTCCTGGTGTTAATTCTTTCCTCCACAAAAAAAAAACAGCAAGAAGGCAATGAAGCATTTGTGGCCTGCCTTGCTGTCACACTGGAAGACATTGCGGGATACTGAGTATGTGTTGACAAAGATGGAGTACTGAACCAGGGCATGAATACTGAAACAGAAAGGGAGGGAATCTTAGGCGTGAGTGAAAACAAATAAAACTGCAGATGCTGGAAATCTGAAATTAAATCTGTGAATCATGCAAGATTGGTGAAATTAATAACTATTTCTCCCTCCACAGATGCTGCCTGACCTGCTGAATATTTCTTGTATTCTCTGTTTTAACTCTTTTTGTGATTTGTAGCAGGATATAAAAGTGACATTAAGCGGCTTTTAGTTTGGCACAAAATGCTGGAGGAATTCAGCATCCATGGAGAGGAATAATCAATAAACATTTCAGACTGGTGAAGGGTGTAGGCCAGAAATGTTCATTGTTTATTCCTCTCCATAGATGCTGCCTGATCTGCTGAGTTTCTCCAGCATTTTGTGTGTGTTACTCTGGATTTCCAGAGAATCTACAGAGTCTCTTGCTTTTTAGATCGGCACATGGACATACAGAAAATGGAGTGATATAGACTTATGCAGGCAGAAGGAATAAGTCTAATTTGGCATCATATTTAGCATAGGCATTGTGGGCCTAAAGGCCAGTTCCTATGCTGTAATATTCTAGCACAATTCTGGGAACTCCCAGGGTCTGGTAGCTTGTGGTGGAGGGGGGGGCAAAACTGTAAATTTTCTCAACTGATAACAAAGACGATTTCATTTCTCCTTGGCTTTCCTCAAACACTACTGTGTGTAAGCTCCCAGTCAAAATCAGGATGTAATTCCTTCACCTACTGGCTACCTGCAATAGTGGAGGTGTTCTGCTTTCAAGCAGTGAAGGAAATATAGTCCCAATCTTACACCACCTAATTTCAGCCTGTGGATGTCTTAAAATACACAGTGATCTCCCATCCTCCGGTCACCCTCCTTTGATTCCAATCACAGAGGAATGAGAAGTAATGGGAATACTCAAATCACCAGTGTAAAATAAATTTAGGACATACATACTAATACAGTATGTATATAGAACTGGTATAGAAATACTCTCACCACTGCAGTTACCATTTCTCCCTCACACGTGTAAATTTGAAGAAGAGCCCAGTTTGAATTTAAGTTTCTTTAAAGTGCAATGTAAAGTGTTGGGTATTTAATATTTCAGTAATATTTGAGTGATGTTGTATAAGATAATGTTTGATCAAGCATTCTTTGTTGTTTACAGAATGCATTGTGGGTTATATGTAAAAATATGTAAATGCCATACGTCATCACGACACCACGTGATATGTGAGTGCCTCATTAAAAGTAAAAACTAAGCTCATACACACCTCTTGAGCTCCCTTGCTTTTCTTTCAATTAGACTTATGTTTAGGAGTTACAGAACATAACAGTGGTGACAAGGTAGTTTTAAGACAAACCTGAGATGACCACCAACCTGTTGAGATGTTCAAGTTTTGAAAAAAGTGCAGCAAGATGTGCAGCAAGAGTTTTAAAAAAGGCAGAAAATGGACAAATTCATAGGTTCATAAATGATGAGTACTGGGTGATAATAATCATAAAAATCTTAAAAAGAGCAGAAATAGCTGGCTACATTGGAAAGCTAAACATATTCAAATGCACAATGAATAACTGGCTGATGTATATTGAGTTAACTGAGCAGCATTTTAAAGGAAATGGAAAGCGAGTGCAAGATTTGATGGGTGTAAATAGCTGGAAGTGCATAACTTACTTAGAGGTTTGACTGCTTCAATCAAACCAGCCAAAATGAGCTTTCCTGCTATTGTGAAAGTAACACAGGAACATTTAGAGCCAAAACTATTGTTGATTGCAGAACAATTTAGGTTTCTTCAATTGAATCAAAAGGAAAGGGAATCCATTTCAGGGTACATGGCTGAATTGAAGAGATTGTTTGAGCATTCTCAGTTTGGTAATGGGCTAAATGATGGATGAAGAGATCATTTAGTTTGTAGAATCTTACAAGAAACCATTCAAAAACAGCTCCTAACTGAAGAACAACCCACAGTTGAAATCGCTGTATCAAGGCAACAAAAGCCAGTGACACAATTGAATTCGGTAATAAAAAGGAGCTTAAACAATATTGCAACATTTAAATAGAAACCTGCCTAGCCCAACAAATTTGGTTACTATTGTGGCAGGGGCTCACACACAACAGGCCAATGTAGATTTAAAAGTGAAACTTGTGGAAAATGCAAGGACATAGAACACATACAAAAAGCTTGTGTTACGTATCCCATAACTGGATCACTTACCAGCAAAGATAGAGAGATCCGTTGAAGTCTGATGGCACTATTTTCAAATGTTTTTATTTATAAAGGGGCACAAAAGTAAGGTTAATACAAACATTCAGATAATATACGTCGTCAATACTCAATCTAAAGCGCGGGTATAGTAATAATCATCATTAAGAAATAAGCTCTACTGTTGTCTAGGGGATAATATATTGTCCGTTGGAAATATAAAAGTCACTCAGGCTTCAGCCTTTTGGGAATCGCTGGGTTTCACGTGTTGGAGAGAGAGAGAGATTGGTGAGAAAAGGAAAACTTGCCCGGGTCTTTATGAAGCAAATCCGTTGAATCAGGGGAGCGGGCTCCCCCTCCCCCGATGTTAGTTAAAAGCGGTTTTCCGTGATTCCAGCCACAGACTCCAGATCCGGAATCTAACGCACGTGGCTTCCTTCAAAATGGCTTCCCGCTACGACAGGATCACTAGCATGTCTCCTGGTGCATCTGAAGGGGTTGTTCCCCCCAGACCCTCCTTTATACTTCCTCACGGGGTCGCAGGTGTCAATCAGGTTGGGATGATGCAATCTCTCTCTCAACCAGCCCACTTTGCCCGAGGGCTTTACACGTGGTCTCCATGAGACAATAGTCAATGTCGCCTTGTTTTGCATCGCGGTGGAACGTGGTATTCGGCACGTCTCTCTCTCTCCCACTTCCTGGGTCTACTGACCCCCCCCCCCCCCAACTAGTGCTCTTGCGATTCTCACAAAGGAGGGGGCTGGGGACATAACACATGTCAGGCAGACAAAAGTAAATTGTATGCAAAGGGAAGAGATAAAGATAAGGAATCAAGTTGCTGTTTCAAAAAGAGCACTAATTTGAATGCTGTTGATAAAAACTCTGATAATGATGAGAGTGACTCAGGGCCTGGTAGACTTGAGATTTACAAAGTGAAAAATAACAAGAGACAAGCAAGATGGCTTACACCAGAAGTGAACAACACAATGGCTCAGATGTTTCAGTTATTACACAAAATGAGTTTGAGTGGAATTTCAAAGATACTGAAACGAAGTCTGCAGGTATCCAACTAAGAACTTATTCTGTTGAACAGATAACTCCTGTGGGAATGACATTTGTAACAGTGAAGTATAACAACCAACAAGCTCTTCTAGTTTGTATTTCGTAAAACCAGAAGGGCCAGCGTTGTGGGCTCATGATCAGATGAGACAACCCTGGCACAGAGTCTGACCCTGTGGCTCAGAAGGGTAAGGGAAAGAAGAGGGTGGCAGCAGTGATAGGGGACTCTATAGTTAGGGGGTCAGACAGGCGATTCTGTGGACGCAGGAAAGAAACGTGGATGGTAGTTTGCCTCCCAGGTGCCAGGGTCCGGGATGTTTCTGATCGCGTCCATGATATCTTGAAGTGGGAAAGAGAACAGCCAGTGGTTGTGGTACATATTGGTACCAATGACATAGGTAGGAAAAGGGAAAAGGTCCCGAAAAAAAGAGTATATGGAGTTAGGAAGGAAATTGAGAAGCAGGACCGCAAAGGTAGTAATCTCAGGATTACTGCCTGTGCCACGCGACAGTGAGTATAGGAATAGAATGAGGTGAAGGATAAATGTGTGGCTGAGGGTTTGGAGCAGGGGGCAGGGAATTGGATTTCTGAATGATTGGGACCTCTTTTTGGGGCAGGTGTGATCTGTACAAAAAGGCCAGATTACACTTGAATCCCAGGGGGACAAATATCCTGGCAGGGAGGTTGCTAAGGCTGTTGGGGAGAGTTTAAACTAGAATTGTTGGGGGTGGGAACCAAACTGAAGTGAAAGAAGAGTGGGAGATTGGCTCACAAATAGAGAAAGCTTGTAGACAGTGCGAAAGGGAGGATAGGCAGATGATAGGGAAGGGACACGCTTGTTGTGGCCATTACAGAGACTTAGATGGTGCAGGGCCAGGAATGGCTACTTCAAATGCCAGGCTTTAGATGTTTTAGAAAGGACCGAGAGGGAGGCAAAAGAGGTGGGGGCGTGGCATTGTTGGTCAAGAATAGTGTCACGGCCATAGAAAAGGAGGAAGTCACAGAGGGGTTGTCTCTGGAGTCTCTGTGGGTGGAAGTTAGAAACAGGAAGGGGTCAATAATGCTACCGGGTGTTTTTTATAGACCACCCAATAGTAACAAGGACATCAAGGAGCAGATAGGGAGACAGATTCTGGAAAAGTGTAATAACAGGGTCATGGTGGTGGGAGATTTTAATTTCCAAATATTGATTGGCATCTCCCTAGAGCGAGGGGTTTAGATGGGGTGGAGTCTGTTAGGTATGTTCAGGAATATTTCTTGACACAATATGTAGATAAGCCAACAAGAGGAGAGGCTGTACGTGATTTGGTATTGGGAAATGAACCTGGTCAGGAGTCAGGTCTCTCAGTGGGAGAGCACTTTGGAGATAGCGATCACAATTCTACCTCCTTTACCATAGCATTGGAGAGGGATAGGAACAGAAAAGTTAGGAAAGCATTTAATTGGAGTAAGGGGAAATATGAGGCTATAAGGCAAGAACCTGGAAGCATAAATTGGAAACAGATGTTCTCAGGGAAACATATGGAAGAAATGTGGCAAATGTTCAGAGGATATTTGCGTGGTGTTCTGCATAAGTACATTCCAATGAGACAGGGAAAGGATGGTAAGGTACAGGAACTGCAGTGTGCAAAGGCAGTTGAAAATCTAGTCAAGAAGAAAAGAAAGGCTTATGAAAGGTTCATAAAACTAGATAATGACAGAAATCTAGAAGATTATAAGGCTAGCAGGAAGGAGCTTAGGAATGAAATTAGGAGAGCCAGAAGGGGTCATGAGAAGGCTTTGGCAGACAGGATTAAGGAAAACCCCAAGGCATTCTACAAGTATGTGAGGAGCAAGAGGATAATGTGTGAGAAAATTGGACCAATCAAGTGTAACAGTGGAAAAGTATGTATAGGACCGGACGAGATAGCAGAGGTACATAATGGATACTTTGTGGCGACCCATTTCCTGGCACATCCGAACTGACTCACAGCACACCGCTACAACTTTGCTTCAGTATTCACTACGGAAAAGGAAGTTGATGATGTAGGGATGACTTGCAGTGGACTGAAAAGCTTGAGCATGTAGATATTAAGGAAGGGGATGTGCTGGAGCTTTTGGAAAGCATCAAGTTGGATAAGTCATCGAGACCAGACGGATGTACCCCAAGCTACTGTGGGAAGTGAGCGAGGAGATTGCTGAGCCTCTGGCTATGATTTTTGCATCATCAAGGAGGATGGGAGAGGAGGGTTGCAGATGTTGTTCCCTTATTCAAGAAAGGGAGTAAGGATAGCCCAGGAAATTATAGACCAGTGAGTCTTACTTCAGTGGTTGGTAAGTTGATGGAGAAGATCCTGAGAGGCAGGATTTATGAACATTTGGAGAGGCATAATATGATGTCAGCATGGTTTTGTCAAGGGCAGGTCACGCCTTAGGAGCTTGATTGAATCTTTTGAGGATGTGACTAAACACATTGATGAAGGTAGAGCAGTAGCTGTAGTGTATATGGATTTCAGTAAGTCATTTAATAAGGCACCCCACGCAAGGCTTTTGAGAAAGTAAGGAGGCATGGGATCCAAGGGGAAATTGTTTTGTGGAACCAGAACTGTTTTGCCTGCAGAAGGCAAAGAGTGGTTGTAGATGGGTCATATTCTGCATGGAGTCCGGTGACCAGTGGTGTACCTCAGGAATCTGTTCTGGGACCCCTACTGTTTGTGATTTTTATAAATGACTTGGATGAGGAAGTGGAGGGATGGGTTAGTAAGTTTACTGATGACACAAAGGTTGGGGGTGTTGTGGATAGTGTGGAGGGCTGTCAGAGGTTACAGCAGGATATTGATAGGATGCAAAACTGGGCTGAGAAGTGGCAGATGGAGTTCAACCCAGATAAGTGTGAGGTGGTTCATTTTGGTAGGTCAAATATGATGGCAGAATATAGCATTAACGAACGGTAAGACTCTTGGCAGAGTGGAGGATCAGAGGGATCTTGGGTTCCGAGTTCATAGGACTCTCAAAGAGCCTACACAGGTTGACTGTTTGGTTAAGAAGGTATACGGTGCATTGACCTTCATTAGTCATGGGATTGAGTTTAAGAGCCGAGAGGTAATGTGCTCAATTCTTGTCGCCTTACTACAGGAAGGATGTGGAAACCTTAGAAAGGGTGCAGAGGAGACTTACAAGGATGTTGCCTGGATTGGGGAGCATGCCTTATGAGAATAGGTTGAATGAACTCAGCATTTTCTCCTTGGAGTGACAGAGGATGAGAGGCGACCTGATGGAGGGCCTACAAGATAATGAGAGGCATTGATGGTGTGGATAGTGTTACGTACCCCGTAACTGGGTCACTTACCAGCAAAGATAGAGAGGTCCGTTGAAGTCTGATGGTACTATTTTTAAAAGTCTTTATTTATAAAGAGGCACAAAAATAAGATTAATACAAACATTCAGATAATATACATCGTCAATACTCAATCTAAAGCACCGGTATAATAATAACCATCAATAAGAAATAGCTCGATCGTTTGTCTAGGGGATAATATATTGTCCGATGGAAATATAGAAGTCACTCAGTTCCTGCAGACTTCAGCCTTTGGGGACCGCTGGGTTTTCACTTGTTGGAGAGAGAGAGATTTGTGAGAAAAGAAACTTGCCCGGGTCTTTTATGAAGCAAATCCTTTGAATCGGGAAAGTTGGTTCCCCGTTGTTAGTTCAAGAAAATCGTTTCTGTGGTACCCGCCACCGGCTCCCAGGCAAGGGAACCGAACACACGTGGTTTCCTTAAAATGGCTTCCCGCTACTACGGGATCGTTAGCGTTTCTTCTGGTGCGTCTGAAAGGGGTTGCTCCCCCAGACCCTCTTTTATACTTCCTCACAGGGTCTCAGATGTCAATCAGGTTGGGATGATGCAATCCCTCTCTCAACCAGCCCACTTTGCCCGAGGGCTTGCACGTAGCATAGTCCCCAATCCACAAACGTGTCCAGGAGACAATGGCCAGGTCTCTCTCATTTCCTGGGTCCTCTGAGCCAAGCCAATAATACTCTTGCGATTCTCACAAAGGAGGGGGCTCCCCCGCCCCTTCGGCCCCTCAGAGCTGTGGTACATTCATAACACCCCCTTTCTTCAAAGTGTTTTCACCAGCGATGAAACGAAGTAGTACAGAGTCTTTCAGGGTTTTAGAAGCCAACACATACAAAAGTTTTTTTTTTCTACAGAGTAGTACAGTGATACATTCAATTCAGCATCCAAACGGTTAACAATTACAGTGGCATTTCCTTTAATATTTTATCATCTTGTACCTTACTAAAGTCTTGTAGCATCAGACTTCAACTTAATAACCACCTTTTGTTTTCAACAACAAAACTAAGGAGTTGTGATCTTCACTTATGTGCATCTACAAAAGTTTATGCGAATACTAATCATTTCGATCGTTTTACTTAACAGGCAGGCTTCCAAGGGGGCTGTCTTTATTATTCACAGGCTTTGGCGAAATCCCGTACAACCTGCTTTGCTGTTTAAAATGGCATCCCCATTAACCGTCGCCTCTTTTCCGGTGAGTTCCCACGTGGGGAACTTGAGTAATTTGGCGTGGTAAACTCATGCCCGCCTCTTTCATAGGGGTTATTTTATCAACATCATGTCCCAAACTTACACCATTTCCACCCAATTCTTTAATTTTACACAGGTGGCTAGCCCTCTTGTCAGGACCCCTCAGACTATTGGTTTTTAATTCGAACTCTTTGTTCAAGCAGCATTTCGAATTCGGCCTCTTCACACCCCATCCTGGCATAACAATAGAGTGGGGGGCCCCGCTATCTCCCGGCTCACTCTGTAAGCGATCTGCCGGGTTTAAAATTTCTTCATTCGACTTGGGAACTACAGACTTTCCGTTTCCTTCAATAATAATCCTCATCTCCCCATTCTTAAATTCTGCCTTAACTTTGAACACATCTTCGAGCACAAACACCTGTGAACTCTCACTTCCCACTGTTACCAAGGTTAATCCTTTTTCCACTGAACCAAGTCTATCTGACCCATAAGGACGGCCGCCCCGTTCCACTGAATCAAATACCTCAGACTTCTTCTGAGCTCCGTTACTAGGTTCAGTACCACGTGCATCCCCATCTTGGACACACTCAAACGGGACATTGGCCTCTTTCAGGCTTTCAATACCCGTACCTTTTTCAAATTCTAAGTTCCCCCGTTTCTCCCAGGTACTCTCTGGGCAACTCCCTTCTGGAGTAAACTCAACCCCGCGGGCTGAAACAACCTCATCTGCCAACCCAGCAGACTTCTTCAAGGTAAGTGCACTCTTTTCATCTAGGGCTGCCCTCATTTCATTATCGGGAACACCTTTAGAAGTTTCAACTTCCTCAAACAGTTCTGCCAAACCAGACAGATCATCCCTGTCCAACTCTGGACCTCTTAACTGCTCTATCGGTTCCTCATCTTTATCTTGATGCACCATCAATAACTCACACTGAGACGTAGGCGAGATATCGGCTTTTATTGACTGGAAGAAGGAACCAGGAGTGAGTGTCTATCATACAAGGTCCTGGAGACTGAGGCCGATCTTCAGGCCGCAGGTCTCCTTTATACAGGGGCCTGTGGGAGGAGCCACAGGAGCAGTCAGCAGGGGCGTGTCCCGACAGGCACATAGTTCACCACATATCTTCTGCCTCTAGGACCTTTCTCCTCGCTAAAGGCAGATCTACCTCCGCTCCCTTACCCTCTTTCACTTTACTACTCTTCGTTTTACCACCCTCTAAACCCTCGTGGTACAGGGTCGGTAGAAACGTCTCGGCCAAATCAAAACTGGCCAGATTTAAACTGCCCTCATTCTCAGCGGCCTTTCTCGGCAGGCTGCGAGTGACCGCGCATGCGGGATAGATCTGGGACTCTAGGGGAGGGGCCACTGCACTCGCCGGTCGGCGGGTTGGCATCATGGCTGCCCAAACCTTACCACCGGCTAAATCGTTACCGAGAAGGATGTCCGCATCAGTTCTCGGGAATTCTGATGGCACCCCTATTTCAATGGGTCCAGACACCAGCTCACAATCCATAATGACCTCATGTAAAGGCACCATTTCTATCCTTTTACTGATTCCCTTCACCGCTACCATGCCCATTTTTCAACCAAATTCTAGTACCTTACTGCTGATCAACAACAGCTCAGCCCCCGTGTCTCTTCAGATTCGTACAGGAATTGGTGGTTCCCCCTTCCTCAAAGACACGGTTCCATGTGTCAGACAAGTCTCAGACCCTTCTCGTACTCTGTCTACCCGGGGCTCTCTTGTCGATTTACTGATTACCACAGCACACCTGATAGGGCCTGTGGCTTTCCCTTTTCCTATCTCTTTCCTCGGAGCAAAGCATCGAGATGCAATATGCCCTCCCTTTCCACAATTAAAACAGGTCAAGCCCAGACATCTCTGGCCGTCTTGCCTTTCCCCCTCACCGCTAGCTCCCAGTGGGACCTCTGCCTCACTCGTCGCACTTTCTCGATCGTTCCCACGGTCTCTCTGGGAACTTTGATTCGAGGAAAACTTTGTCTTGTGGGTTAGGGCATATTCATCCATGAACCTAGCAAATTCTGAAATGGACTTATTCGGCTTCTCATTCAAATACATCCGGATGTCCTCCGAAACACAACCTTTAAATTCCTCAATCAAAAGTAACTCCCTGAGATGCCCATAATCCTCGTCCACTTTTTCCGCAGTGCACCAATGGTCCAAGAGCACATCCTTCTCATCGGCAAACTCAGTATACGTCTGATTCCACCCTTTTCTGAACTTTTCTCTATATGCTTCAGCTACTAGCTCATAACCCCAGAGAATGGCTGCCTTTACTTGGTCATATTTCTCTTCCCCTTCCCCCTCTGTGGACAATGCCGCATATGCCCGTTGTGCCTTCCCTTTTAACACACTTTGTAGCAACGCCACCCACTGATCTTTGGGCCACTTCTGATTCACTGCCACCTTTTCAAAAAGCAAGAAATAACTATCAACATCCATCTCCTCGAACGGAGGTACTAACCTCAACTCCCGACTAACATTAAACCGCTCCTCTCAGTCTGACCCTTGATCTCTTCGCCCTTGCCTTAACTTCTCCATCTCCAAGTCATGTTTCCTCTGTCTCTCTGCCTCCTTCTCCTTCTTGGCCCTCTCCTTCTCCTTCTCAGCTGCTTCCAGCTCTTTTAGCTGAAGTTCATGCTCTCTTTCTTTCTCGGCCCTTTCTCTCTCTCTCTCTCTCTCTTTCTCGGCTATTTCCAGCTGTTTTAAGTTAATTTCATATTCCCACCTTAATTTCTCCAACTCTAACTGAGCCGTCCCACTAGCTGGTACCTTTTCAGGGATATTTTCCAATACCTCAGCTGCAAACACATTCTTCTCAATGTAACACTGAGTTATGGCCCTTCGCACCTCCCGCTTTTTCATTAACGACCTCACCTCTGCGAGGTTTAACCCCTTCACCAAATTTACCAAGTCTGATTTGGTGGCTGCCTCTAGCGCCCCCAGAGTCGGGTTTCCTATAAATTCATCCACGTCCATCTTTGCTGGTTTCCCGTCTGGCTACCCGTGTACCAGATCCAAGTTTGGACTTACAGTCCCGATTCACTGGTCCTCCAATTTGGTATCAAATCCTGAGACGAGATCCCCAAGTTGTTACGTACCCCGTAACTGGGTCACTTACCAGCAAAGAGAGAGGTCTGTTGAAGTCTGATGTTACTATTTTTAAAAGTCTTTATTTATAAAGGGGCACAAAAATAAGAATAATACAAACATTCAGATAATATACATCGTCAATACTCAATCTAAAGTGCGGGTATAATAATAACCATCAATAAGAAATAGCTCAATCGTTTGTCTAGGGCAGGGGTCAGCAACCTTTACCACTGAAAGAGCCACTTGGACCCGTTTCCCACAGAAAAGAAAACACTGGGAGCCGCAAAACCTGTTTGACATTTAAAATGAAATAACACTGCATACAACGTTTTGTTTTGCCTTTATGCTATGTATAAACAAACTATAATGTGTTGCATTTATGAAATTGATGAACTCCTGCAGAGAAAATGAAATTACATTTCTGCATGCAACAAAAACATTTTGAACTCCGAAAAAAAGACGTTGGGTTGAAGGTTACTTTTAAGTAAAATACTCAACGTCTATTTGAGTCCTTCTTGTATTTATGAAAAACGCCAAACTTAAATTTGCCGCCAGCAGCAAACCAAAAATAACGTCAGCCAGCTGTCAACCTGAAAAATAAAAGGACTATTTCACTGAACAATGAAAACATATGAATATACATAAAATAATAGGCAATTAAAATATTTATCATACTTGGTCAGGTTTACTCACAGCTGACAATGCAGTCGTATTCAGTAGGGATGGATCGATGCTTAGGGGAGTGACCGGGAAGGATAATGTGTTTTTTTCCTCTCTGAACTCACAGAAGCGTTTCCCAAACGATGATTGCAGAATGTAAATACTCTGAATTTATCATGTCGTGACCTTGTTTGAACTCTCTCAAATTGGGGAAGTGAGACAAAGTGCCTTTCTGTAAATCTCTGGCAAGCACTGTCAACTTGCGCTCGAATGCCAAAACATCCTCCAACATGTGCAGGGCTGTACGTCCTTACCCCTGAAGAGCTGTGTTCAGCGTGTTCAGGTGCGCTGTCATGTCTACCATGAAGTGTAGCTTTTCCAGCCACTCTGGCTGTTCCAGCTCAGGAAAGGTGAGCCCTTTGCTGCCCAGGAAAGTTTTCACTTCTTCCAGACACGCGACAAAGCGTTTCAGCACCTCCCCTCTGGACAGCCAGCGATAAAAACACGTTGTAGCGGTGTGCTACACGCAGTCAGTAAACTGCAGTCAAAGATAGCTTTATTCGAACTAAACAGCCTTGCTTTTAAGCCTCCCTCAACCCGCCCCCCATGGGCGCGGATGCTGCAAAAGACACGTACTCACAAACCCCCGTAGGCTATCTCCCTTAGCCTGAACGCTGGCTAATTGTGAGCTGGTTCGGATGTGTCAGGAAATGGGTCGCCACAACGTCTTATTTAGATTGTACAAGATCACCATAATCTTCAAATTTAGAATTACATTTCAAAAACTAACAAACTAACATAAAATACATTTTAATTAAATACTGACCAATTATTTCCCAAAGCAACAGGGAGCCGCAGCACAGACGTAAAAGAGCCATATGTGGCTCCGGAGCCACGGGTTGCCGACCCCCGGTCTAGGGGATAATATATTGTCCGATGGAAATATAAAAGTCACTCAGTTCCTGCAGGCTTCAGCCTTTGGGGACCGCTGGGTTTTCACTTGTTGGAGAGAGAGAGATTTGTGAGAAAAGAAACTTGCCCGGATCTTTTATGAAGCAAATCCATTGAATTGGGCAAGTTGGTTCCCCGTTGTTAGTTCAAGAAAATCGTTTCTGTAGCACCCGCCACCGGCTCCCAGGCGAGGGAACCGAACGCACGTGGCTTCCTTCAAATGGCTTCCTGCTACTACGGGATAGTTAGCATTTCTTCTGGTGCGTCTGAAAGGGGTTGTTCCCCCAGACCCTCTTTTATACTTCCTCATGGGGTCTCAGATGTCAATCAGGTTGGGATGATGCAATCCCTCTCTCAACCAGCCCACTTTGCCCGAGGGCTTGCATGTAGCATACTCCCCAATCCACAAACGTGGTCTCCAGGAGACAATGGCCAGGTCTCTCTCATTTCCTGGGTCCTCTGAGCCAACCAAATAATGCTCTTGTGATTCTCACAAAGGAGGGGGCTCCCCGCCCCTTCGGCCCCTCAGTGCTGTGGTGCATTCATAACAATAGTAAGAGGCTTTTTCCCAGGTCTGAAATGGCTAGCATTGTCATAAGGTGGGCGTTGGGAACGGACCCAAATGCAAGACGCAGACACTAAAGTACTATGGAGGACTACCGGTAGGTGTATCAAGGAAGCAAGGGAAGTGGGGAAGAAATGACGCTGGACAAGACACAGGCCCTGGACAAGATGAGGAGACAGGGCATGGGCTAGGACTAGAGTAGGAAAGTGGGACCTGGATGAGGAACCAGGAACTTGGACAAGGACTCCGAGCCAGAGACCGGACAGGGACCCGGAACCTACGTCTTGACTCGGGCTTGGACTCCAGATTCAGGCGAGGACTGGACGTGGGGGCAGGACGTGGGACTCCAGAGCTAGACAAGGAGATGAAGCACAGAATTGGTCTTGATCAAGGGAGAGCAGGAACACAAAGCCTAGGTCAAGGGAGAGCAAAGCAGAAACAGGGTGAGGCATAGCTGGACACGGACACTAGCCCCAGATGAGACCAGGACTCAGGGCCTAGGCTACGACTTGAACTTGGACACAGAATGGAACCTCCACAGAGCCTTGGACACGGAATGGAACCTCCACAGAGCCTTGGACTGAAGCACAGGAACACAGAACACTGAGCCAGGACCCCTCTTTGGGAACAGGACATAGGGCCAGGGCTTTACACAGAATCAGGACCCCTCCTAGGTGACAGGACATAGGGCCAGGACTCATACACAGACACTAAACACAGAGACAGTTCCAAGCTCAACAATAGATAGTTCCTTCTGTTGGCATGGCAAGGCTCCAGTCTCACTCCAGCAGCTGAAATTGACAGCAATACAGGCAAGGTAGCCGACAGGGCTACAGGCCAGGCTACGGGGGAAGGAAGGGAACAGTCTAGCCTCAGGGTAACAGCAAAGATAGCCTGACTTCCCCCATAGAGGCAAGGACAGGATACCAACAAGACAAACCAGCACCTACACTCCAACCCAGGGCCACTTATATTCCCGGCCCCAAGACAAGAATCACGTGCCTATGATTAAGCCCGAATGAAACAAGGGACAGCCAGAAGACCCGGACACCATGGACCAGACTGCGGACATCACAGACCAGACCGTGACAAGCATGAGAGGGCATAATTTTAATGTGCTTGGTAGTAGGTACAGAGGAGATGTCAGGGGTAAGTTTTTTTACACAGAGAATGGTGAGTTCATGGAATAGGCTGCCAGCGGCAGTGGTGAAGGTGGAAACGATAGGGTCTTTTAAGAGACTCCTGGATAGATACATGGTGCTTAGAAAAATAGAGGGCTATGGGTAAGCCTAGGTAGTTCTAAGGTGAGGACATACTTCGCACAGCTTTGTAGGCTGAAGGCCCCGTATTGTGCTGTAGGTTTTCTATGTTTCTATGTTTTCTAACTACAACTTGATTGGAAATCTATCCACTATATGCATACCACATCCCCTGCAATAAAGTGAATTTAAAAACGTGCTGGATGATGCCTCAACAGAGTTCAAGGATAGCATTGGAAAACTCAGACATATCAAGGGTAAAATAATTTTAAATGAAAATGTCACACCTACGGAGGATACCTTTGCAAATCTTTCTGGAGGAAAACACTTCAGAATGTACCTGCATTCAGGCAGAAAGCTGTGGACCAGGAGCTTCAAGGCTGCCCAGACATTCACTGTTACCTGTAGGACATTATTGTTACCAGTAAGGATGACAAAGAACATCTCAAAAATCTTAAGAATGTGTTAAAAATATTATATGCTCAGAGCTTGACACAACAAGTGTGAATTCCTTAAACCAAGCATCACTTACTGTGGTCACACCATTTTTTTTCATTAAGTGCAATCGTGAACAATAGCCAGATCAGAAATGCTGATCAAGTCAACTAGTTCCCAAAGAGAACGCAGATAGGATGGTTCACTGCTGCTCAGAGAAGCACACTCGATGTGTGGTATGCAAGACCTGATCTGAAACCATCATGTAGACTCATAACAGATCGTGTTCACGGTGGGACAGCTTAGTCAAGGATGGGGTGATCAACACAGATGGACAAATCGTACCTCCACTACCCCTTATGCATCAGTTTGCAAAAGTGTGCTGAGAAGATTCAGGCAGTGGTGGATACGCCAGGGCTATAGGATGAGTCACATCTGAGGTCCTTTTTAGGATTTGTCAATTACTATATCAAGTCAAGTGATGTCAAGTCAAGTCACTTTTTATTGTCATTTTAACCAGAACTACTGGTACAGTACACAGTAAAAACGAGGCAACGTTTTTCAGGACCATGGTGCTACATGAAATGGTACAAAAACTACACTGAACTACATAAAAAAAAAACTACAGACCTACCCAGGACTGCATAAAGTGCACAAAACAGTGCAGGCATTACAATAAATAATAAACAAGACAATAGGCACAGTAGAGGGCAGTAAGCTGGTGTCAGTCCAGACTCTGGAGTCTGATTGTTTGGGGGAAGAAACTGTTACATAGTCTGGTCGTGAGAGCCCGAATGCTTCGGTGCCTTTTCCCAGATGGCAGGAGGGAGAAGAGTTTGATATAACATGTAAGAGTTCTATATAACAGGTTCCCGCAAAACCTAGCTACTGTGAACTCACTACTGTCCTTGAATTCATTACTACAGATTGGAAGAAATGGCAATGGACAAAGCAGAGTGAGGTGGCTTTCCAAAAGGTAAAGGAAGTGGTGATATCAGACACTGTACTCACACATTATGATCCACATCGTCCACTGAAGCTTCCTGTGACTCCTCGCCTTATGGTATAGGGTGCAGTCATGTCACATGTGCCGACTGATGGAGGTGAATGCCCCACAGCCTTTGCATCATGTTCCCTTACCAGTGCACGAAAATTTATGCACAGATTGACAGAGAGGCCTTGAGTTTGGTTTGGAGTGTAAAACATTTCACCGGTATTTGTATGGGAGAGAGTTTACCCTCATTACTGATCATCTACCGCTAGTGTCCATTTTCAACCTACCGACGAGTGTTCCACAAACAGCAGCAGCATGAACGTAGAGATGAGTTCCTTTTCTTGGAGGTCACAATTACAAGCTTGAGTTCAGAAGGGCAACTAGTTATAGGAATTCTGATGCATTGTTGCATTTACCCTTGGGAAAGGAAATACCTGAAAAACTTACAAATGAGGGCACTCCTCGTGATGTATTCTCTCAAATCAAAAGTCTCCCTCTTTCGGCAGAGATGATCCAAGGGGAAACCAGAAAATGCTCCACACTGTCTCAGCTCTACATGACCACTCAAAGTGGCTGGAATGTGCAGCAGAAACTCCCGTTATCTCATTTATAGCAGTGCAGGGGTGAATTTTCCCTTGATGGGGGTTGCCTTATTGGGAATTCAGAATTGTACCATCCAAGTTGAGAGGTAAGATGTTAGACGAGCTACAGTACATGCCGATCATTTCGGCATGGTCAGAATGAAAGGATTATTTCGAAGCTTGGTCAGCAGGTTGAGCAGCTTGCCATGCACAGTTCAGGATGCCAACATGTCCAGAAAGAAAAGCAGCCAAAGCTGTCAGAACCACTTCCTGCAGTTCCAGACTCAACTCCTACAACACGAATGAGGCCACAGGACCTGAGATTGTTTCTTTCTTTCTAAATCTTTTTATTAGTATTAATAATATGGACAGAATACAAATGATATATTGATAAAGAAATTAACAACATACACATTCCATTACATATGAAAAAAAACATTCATAATAGTTACAATATATATGAGTTTACCAAGACCTAAGCCATAAGATATATGTATGGACATAGTAAATCTAAATATTTCATAATGTATAATATAAAGAAAACCAAAAAGAAAAGAAAAAAAAACAAAAAAATTTTTATAATGCAAAACTAGCTAATCTAATAACTATAACTAATAAGTAATAAAAAAAAGAAACAAAAAAAAGAGAAGGAAAAAAAAAAGGGGGGCTGTTTATAATATCTCACAAAAATAAGTATTCATCAATGCCGTCACTTCCGGTCCTCTCAAAATACATAAGCTAAAAGCTGGGAAATCAAATGAACTTGGCACAGGGTCATATTACATCATATGAAAATGTTGAATAAATGGTCTCCATAACTTTTCAAATTTAATAGAAGTCTCAAAAGTACCACTTCTAATTTTTTCTAAATTTAAACATAACATAGTTTGAGAGAACCAATTAAATACAGTGGGAGGATCAATTTCTTTCCATTTCAACAATATAGATCTTCTAGCCATCAGAGTTAGAAATGCAATCATTCGACGGGCTGAAGAAGATAAATGCAGTGAGTCTAACATTGGTAAACCAAAAATTGCGGTAATAGGATGAGGTTGTAAATCGATATTCAAAACCGCAGAAATAATATCAAAAATATCTTTCCAATATTTCTCCAAAAATGAACACGACCAAAACATATGAGTTAAAGACGCAATTTCAGAATGACATCTATCACAAATAGGACTTATATGAGAGTAAAAACAAGCTAATTTATCCTTGGACATATGGGCCCTATGTACGACCTTAAATTGTATTAGTGAATGTTTGGCACATAACGATGATGTATTAACTAATTGAAGAATTCTATCCCAATTCTCACTAGAAATACTAAAACTAAGCTCTCTTTCCCAATCCTTTTTAGTCTTATAAAGAGGCTCTGAACGTTTCTTCATAATTATATTATAAAGTTTTGAAATAAGCCCTTTTTGAAAAGGGTCTAATTCAAATAAACTCTCCAAAGTATCTGAAGGCACAAAATTTGGAAACGTAGAGAGTACAGAACTTAAAAAATGTCTAGTCTGTAAATATCTAAAAAAATGAAATCTCGGCAAGTTATATTTGTTGGATAATTGCTCAAAAGACATGAAACAATTATCTAAAAATAAATCAGAAAATCTTAGTAATCCCTTAGTTTTCCAAGCCGAATAAGCTTGATCTATAATGGAAGGGTGAAAAAAACAATTAGATACAATAGGACTATTTAAAACGAATTGAGTCAACCCAAAAAATCTCCGAAATTGAAACCATATACGCAAAGTATGTTTAACTATCGGGTTGTCAATTCGTTTCGGCAACTTAGAAAGAGCAAAAGGGAGAGAAGTCCCTAAAATAGACCCCAGAGCATAAGCTGATACCGATTTAGTTTCTAGACTCACCCAACAAGGGCCAAAAGATCCACCCCCATCTTTCAACCAACATAACAAATATCTAATATTAACTGCCCAATAGTAAAATCTGAAATTAGGTAATGCTAACCCGCCTTCCTTTTTTGTTTTCTGTAAATATGTTTTACCTAACCTGGGATTTTTATTCTGCCATATATATGAAGAAATTTTAGAGTCAACATTAGTAAAAAAAGATTTCGGGATAAAACTGAGATTGTTTTACAGCCACAGTTTCACCTGCCAAGCAGAGCGATCCCCCTTGTCAGGAAAGAGGCGTTATCCCACAAGAGTAAGAAATCCTCCACAGCGATTAAACCTTCAGGCCTGAACGGGACAATTAAAAGTTTAAATTTACTATGGTTTGGATGTCTATGTAGCAGTTGTATTGTATAGCGTAGCGGGCCAGGCAGCATCTATGGAAAAGAGTACAGTCGATGTTTTGGGCTGAGACCCTTTGGCAGGACTAGAGAGAAAAAGCTGAGGAGTAGATTTAAAAGGTGGGGGGGTGGGGAAGGTGAGAGAGGAACACAAAGTGATAGGTAAAAACTGAAGGGGGAGGGATGAAATGAAGAGCTGGGAAGTTGATTGCTGAAAGAAATACAGAGCAGAAAGGGTGAGTCTGATAGAAGAGGACAGAAGAGTATGGACGAAAGAAAAGGGGGGAGGAGCACCAGAGGGAGGCAGATGGACAAGTAGAAGAGGTGAGAGAGGGAAAAGGGGATGGGGAATGGTGAAGGGGGGAGGGAGCAATTACCAGAAGTGTGAGAAGTTGATGTTCATGCCATCAGGTTGCAGTCCATCCAGATGGAATACAAGGTGTTGTTCCTTCAACCTCATCATGACAGTGGAAGAGGCCATGGATAGACATGATGGTATGGGAATGGGAAGTGGAATTAAAAAGGGTGGCCACTGGGAGATCCCACTTTCTCTGGAGGACGGAGCCTAGGTGCCAGGCAAAGTGGTCCCCCAATCCACGTCAAATCTCACCGATATACAGGAGGCCACACCAGGAGCAATGGAAATAGTAGATGAGCCTACCAGACTCACAGGTAAAAAGTCACCTCACCTGGAAGGACTGTCTGGGGCCCTGAATGGTGGTGAGGGAGGAAGTGTAAGGGCAGGTGTAGCACTTGTTCCGCTTGCAAGGTAAGTGCCAGGAGGGAGATCTGTGGGAAGGGATGGGAGGGACAAATGGACATAGGGAGCGATCCCTGTGGAAAGCAGAGAGATAGGGGGTGGGGAGGGAAAGATGTGCTTGGTGTTGGGATCCCACTGGAGATGGCAGAAGTTATGGAGAATTACGTGCTGGATGTGGAGGCTGGTGGGGTGGTAGGTGAGGACAAGAGGAACCCTATCCCTGGTAGTGTGGCGGGAGGATGGGACGAGGGCAGACGTGCATGAAATGGATGAAATGCAGTTGAGGGCAGCGTTGATGGTGGAGGAAGAGAAGCCCCTTTCGTTGAAGAAAGAACCTGTAATTCTCCACAACTTCTGCTGACATCATCAGAGGCCCAGTTCGATCAGAAGGTGAACAGGAAAGTGTCCAATGTAGCTGGAAGGTGGGACTTTATATGATCAATTACCAGCCACTCAAAGCCCTTCATGATAGCTGAAGTCAGTGCCACTGGGCAGTAATCATTTAGGCCAGTTAACATTGCTCTCTTGGGCACTGGAATGGTGATGGCTGACTTGAAGCCTGCAGGGACAGTAGTCTGTCATAAATAGTTGGTAAAGATGTCTTTTAAGACTGCTGTTAGTTGGACTGCACAATCCCTCAGCACTTGGCCAGGTATGTTGTCTGGCCTCAGAGATTCGCAGGGGTTTACCCTGGCTTCAGGGGAGAGGGGGGCTTGCCTCGATGTCACATCATTCATTGCATCAACTTGTGCACAGAAGGCATTCAGCCTGTCAGGAAGGGCAGTGTCATTGTTGACCTGCAGGGTGGACTTGTAATCTGTACCCTGCCACATGTGCCACATGTCCCCGGTTGCTAAAAATCTGAGATAATTTGGGAAATGCTCAGCAAATCAGCAGGCATCTGTGGAGGAGAGAAAACTAGAGTAAGCTTTGCCTCATCAACGAAGCTACCGTAGAGATGGTCGACAACGTCAGGTTCAGAAACAGAATCAGAAATAGGTTTTATTGTCACTGCCATACAGTATGTTGTGAAATTTGTTGTTTGTACCAGTTACCTCACTGATGTGATGAGCAAGAAAGTGCTGCAGTGTATTTACTTTCTTCAGCACCTGAATCAATTTATCATGTCATTGAGGATTCTCTCAAAGATCTACAGATGCGCTATAGAAAGTAGTCTGATAATATTGTTGAGGATGTCTGCCATTCTGGCCATTCCCTTTCTCTCTTCTCCTTTCTGGGATCACAGATTTAAGAACAGCTTCTTCCCCACTTCTTTCAAACGTCAGAAGTAATCGCTTCCTTCACATTCCCTTCCTAGTGGCGCTGCCACAGTTCTACTAACTCAATGCCTTTTGGTTGTTACTTTAGCATTTCATTTTGCATTACCTCAAGTGAGATCACGGGGAACGTATGTCATCATCTTTGCTCTCTTTGGAGATCAAGGATGTTTGGCTTGCCACTGAACATACAAACAAACTTTGCAGAAGTTCTGGTTGAACGTATCCTGACTGGTTGTATCACAGTCTGCTATGGCAACTTGAATGTGTAGGAATGTAAGAAGCTGTCGAGAGTAGTGACTTTGCTCAGTACATCACAAGCACATACTTTTGGTAGTGTCTGCAGGATGCATTGCCTCAAGGCACCATGCATCATTAAAGATCTCCACTTCTGGCCATTTTCTTGCAACTACCGTTGGGCAGGAGGTACAGAAGTGAATACTACCAGGTTCAAGAACAGCTTCTTCGCTTCAACCATTCACTTTTTGGACCAACCATTCAACCGAATTCACATCATTCATTGCATCAAATTGTGCACAGAAGGCAGAACCCTAATTACAACAGTTTAGCAAATCTATGACCACATTGCTCTAAAATGGACATTGTCTCTTCTGTCTTGTAAAATTATATACAAGTTATGTTTAATGTATGCATTTCTTGTGTATACTGTTTATATGATGCTGCTGCAACAAAGTTTTCAGTGTGCATGTGCATTCATGTACTTGGGCATAGGGCAATAAATCTGACTAACTTTTATTGTACTACAATCTTTGTACCATTTTAATATTTGTGCACATTGCTGTATTTACATATTTATTTTTACCTGTATACAGTTTACTCTGTGAGCTTCATGTATGTAGGGAATTTTGCTGCAGCCTGGTAAATTTGACAAATAATAAACAAACTAAATTAATGCAGGTAACTGATCAGTTCTGACACAACCTGGTTTTCTGGTTTTCCCTGAGCGCAGTGTTTTGTTCTGGGAGTTGTACTATGTGCAGCTGGCAGATGAGACACTGTTCTTTTGGCTTTATGTCAAAGGCCAAAGATAGAGGCGGCAGGTTGGGTGTGGGTTAGAAAATTAATGTGAATTGCTCTGCAAGCAATCACCCAATCTGCATTTGGTTTTTGCAAGGTGGATGTGACTGCATAGTAACACTGATATCAATTCAGTAAACCGGAAGTGCGGGTGAATTGTTGCATTGAAACCCTTCATGGTAGGAAGGGAAAATATCAAAAGCAGGTATTGTATGATAAGGGGTGTGGATGTAGCACAGAATCACAAAGGGGACAGTCACCACATGATGTGGTGTGGGGAGCAAGGGGAAAACATGCTTGTTGCTGGAATCACAGTGGAGCTGTGATATGATGATATATTAATTATGAAAGCATGGCATGTAAAGTGAAGAAAAAAGGGAAACCTTATCTTTGCAGTCTTGGTGGTCACAGGTAAAATTCTGGAAATAATTTGGATGTGATTAAGATTCCCAATAGTGCTGGGAAATCAATTGTTAAGTGTAAAGGAAAACAAATCAGAAATACTGTTGTGGAGGAAATTATTATTAAAAGAAATATATAATGGAGCTGGAGAAATGCAAAGCAGAAGTTTCCATTATTGTCTTGGGGCTCCTCACAGAATGTGAAGATGGGTATCAGTTATTTCATTGTCCTTTACACTAGTGTACAGGAAATTGAGGAAAAAAATTTCAGGAATAACTGGAAAATGGGGATTGGAGATTAATGAGATTGTTCCCCTGGAACCTGATAGGCCAAACAGCCGCTTTTGATGTTATTATGAGACTAAAATCTGATTATTTCGATTGCCCCTGGATGTCTCCACTTATCTAGGTTGGGAAAAGAAGTTAGATCTTACAAGTAGACTATCCCTTGGTATTCAGCAATGCTGTTTGGGCTACGGCGGGTTGGGGGGGGGGGCATAGTATGCAGAACCCACAACACACCCTGACCTCCTTACTCCAAAGTGCTTATGCTGGCAGTTAACTGTGTCGACAGCTTTGTGTAGTGTACTGGTGGGAAGGTGCGGTTAATAGACATGTGACCGAATAATTTACAGGGACGCAGGGAAATAATGACGGGTATTGAACTAATGAGAATCGTTCCTCCGAATGCCTGTATGGGTCAAATGACGACCTTCTGTGTCATTGTAAGTAGCAAAAAATGTCTTCATTTCTAAATGGAAGATGAAATACATTGACTGGTTTCTGAGTTTAACAGACTGTGATTCCTCTGTTTCTAGGGGAAACATTACGCCGTTGCACTGACCGGATTGATTTTGGTGCTGAACTGTGCCGCCGACTCTCGCGTCTGCGCAGTGGGGACTGCTCGGAGGGCGGTGAGTAGCATCACCATGGCGGCGGAGCACAAGTCGAAGGCGCTAACCCGCAGGCCTGTGCTGCTCAGCAAGATCGAGGGCTCTCAGGATGTAGTGAACATGGCAGCCATCATCCCCAAGGAAGATGGGGTTATCAGCGTCAGTGAGGACAGGTTGGTGGTAGGGCTGGCGGGGAGCGGCATTGCGAGTCAGTGGTGAGTGGGACTGGGGCTGGAATTGTGAGAGAGCTGGATAGTGGGGAGAGGTAAAGAGGGAGAGCGCGGCAGGCGGGGGTGGAGGGGCAAATTTGAACTGGTTAGTTACAGCGGGATATGGGAGACTAAGGACTGAAGTTTGGGGGACTAACCTGTAAGTAGAAAGAGGGCTGGAGATTAGGGGCAATAATGGGGGAGGTTGTGATATGCGATGTTAGTGGCTATGTGTAGGCAGCTGTATTATGGGCATGATTGGGGATAGTCGTGATGATGTGGAGTCAGGGGTTTGGGGAGGACTGTTGACGAGCATAAGTCCCTGGAGTGTTGAGGCGAGAGAGGACAGGATGCTTAGAAGAGAAAGGAGGATTGTTGACAGAGTAATGCACAAAACACTGGAAGAACCCAGCGGGTCAGGCAGTAGCTATGGGGGAAATGGACAGTTGACGTTTTTGGGTGAACACCCTTCATCTGGACTGAACGAGTTCAGATAACCAGCAAGAGCTGGCACTTGATGGATGGATCCAGCTTGGAGTGCAGGGAGGTTACAATTGGGGAGGGTAGGAATAGTTCCAGAAACTGGAGGGCAACTTCTGTACGTGGTGCTGGGAGTACAATGAGGATGTATTTTGTGGTGGTTGATGAAAATCGTGGGAAGTGTGATGGGAAGGAAGTTTACCACATGAGCTGGGAATTAGGTTAAAGTTTTCTTCATTTCTTTGCAAGCTGAGATGTGAAGGCGAAGTTGGGAAATGTATTTCAGTGCATGGAAGTGGAATTGGACAAGGGAAGGTTGAAATAAATAGAGTAGGATGAACTGGGGTGAAGGATTGAAGAGGCTGTACAAAATGGAACTGAAAAAACAGAAGGGAGGAAATAAAATGACTTCCTAAACTATTACATTTAACTGAATGTGAATGTATGTGGAGTTGTGTAAGCAAGTGATAGGAAATGAAACTCTAAAGATAAAGCATTTTCAACAGAAACTGAAAGGTTGCCTTGCCATCTGCTCAGTTTACTGTACTTTGAGTTTTCAGAAAAAGGTTAGTGAATAGAAATACTTTGATTTGTTGACCCCTCATGACCTTATACATATAAAGCATTAGTTAAGTATAATGTTGACTAGATTATGTACTGGCTGTTAAAAACAAAATCACTTGTTTTTCCTAAAGGATTGTGCTCTCTGTCTGCTTTAAAAAATACAGCATTTTAAAAATTACAGATTAATTCATGTTCTAAATCTGCTGTGCATGATACCTGATTTCCAATCCCATTGCATACTGGATTCAAGCAACTCTCCACTATCGTCTACGTGGCAATATGGCACCTTGCCTCTAACAATCCTCCTCTGCAGGAGTGGAGTTCAAAAGCAGGAGGAATGGGAAACTTTAACCTCGTCAGCTCTTCACCAAAACAAAATCATCTCAACCTCACTCACAGATTGCAGCATATGGGCAAAGCTTGCATATAAAATAGCTATCCTGCAGAGGCTGAGGTCCAAATTATTGTTGGTCAGATACTGCATTCTTTACTTGAAGGTCAGAAGTTTATTTATGTTTTCTTCATCTGTTTATTAAAGTACATCATTTTTGAAAAAAAATGGGGCATATCTTTGAACAACAACACACACAAAATGCTGGTAGAACACAGCAGGCTAGGCAGCATCTATAGGGAGAAGCGCTCGAAACATCGACATCGCTTCTCCCTATAGATGCTGCCTCGCCTGCTGTGTTCTACCAGCATTTTGTGTGTGTTGTTGTTTGAATTTCCAGCATCTGCAGATTTCCTCGGGCATATCTTTGAGTATCTTTCCAGTTGTTTGTCATATTGCTCTCTGTTACCTAAGCCAAAGTGGTCTGGGATTCTTCAGGAGGTGAATTAAGTGCTTCCTGAATTGTCAGATTGACCTCTTGTACAAAGGGTCCTGGTTGTTGTGCCATGATGGGATTGGGCAAATTGAACATCATCTAGCTAAGTCTGATGTTTGACTTTTGGTGTTTAACTTTGTGTTTTTGGCAACAATTTTGTCAACACACTGCAGTGTCAACCTTGTCTGTATCTTGTTAATGCATTGCTGCTTGAAAGAAGTATTGCATGTTAGAAATACTGTCTAAGGTAATATAATGAGTTGTCTTCCTGCACTTCAAAAAAAAAGCCAATGGGGATCATTATGTGAACATGTGAAGAAGAATCAGCCCTTTGAACTGGCTTTGTTAATTATGTACATCATGGTTGAATGTAGGAAATACAAGGTAATTTCAAATGTTTTGAATTCAGCAGAACTTTGTCCTATTTCAGAGGGAAAGTCTGATGGTTAAAATCTATGTGAGAGCAGCGGAAGATGTTTGTTTTAAAGGGAAAAAAAGCAGATATAAAATCAGTTTATAGTTTTAAGTTCAGGAAAAGAAAGGAGGTCTTGTGCAAGTAGAGGTAAGGAACAATATAAAGTGGATGGGAAAAGTTTTTTTGAAAAGCATAAAACAAAGGAATCGGGCTGCATTTGACCACCTGAGATTACTCTGTGATTCATTAAGCTGAAAGCTGATCCAGTCTTGGCCTGAATACCACTTTTCTCATGTCCTTTAATTCCCTTGCAATTTAAATGCCTGTTGGTAACTCTCTTGAATATATTCAATAACTTTGTCACCTCAGTTCTCTGAGTAGCAAATTCCAAAGAGTTGCAGTCCTCTGAGAGAAGTTCCTTCTCATTTCCAACTGAAATGGGTGACCTCTAATTCTGTAACTCTGTCCTCTATTTTTAGTTAACTTCACTGAGAAAGCATTCTTTGTTTCCACTCTAATAATTTGTCAGTTTCAGTAAAATCACTTCTTATTCTTTGAAATTCTGAGCATAAGCCCAACATGTTTAGTCTTTGTATGTCACTTTAATTATCCCAGGAGTCAATCCAGTGAAAGTTCTATACAACCTTCAATGTGTGTACATCCTTCCTTAAATATGAAGATGAAATTTCCAGCTGTGAAGACCTACAGCACACTTTGTGTATCTGCTTACAATAATTTTGTGTTGGATGTACCTCCACTCCCTCCCCCATATCTCTTTGTGCTGCAACATTATATATTCTCAAGTTAAATCACTTGTTCATTCTTCCTTCTAATGTTGGTAACTAAATGTTTTTCTACATTACAGTTTTTCAAATTTTTGTCTTGTTTAAACTAAAAAAAACAGGCTTTGGAAAGGAATGAGGAAAATCAACTTGAAGAGCTCTTCAAAATTAACAAAATTTAGTTACAGTAATGTTACCCGATTAAGATAGGAAACCAATATGGAATTGGGAGCTTGCTAAAATTAATATAACCAAAATATTTTTGTAGAAATTAATGGTACTAAAGGGCGCAACAACAAATGGTTTCTGTTCCAAGATTATGTAGAATATGCAGCAGATGCACTTACTATAATTTCCCCAATTTCTCCTTTAGAAGAATATCTCTTCTAGAGTAAAAAATTGCAAATAACTTCCATATTTCAGAAAGGTGAAAGAGGGCAGAAGATTTTTGGTAAAGTCCATCACCTAAGTGTTGGCTCAAGTTAATCTGTGTAACTGGAGGTAAATTATTAACCTGGCTAGGAAATTGTCCAAGAGGCAGGGGATGAGATAGGTTTTCAGATGGGCAGTAAATGATTTATTGTGCTTTGTAAAAAAAAATAATGCTGAGATTGTTGCTGTTTGCTGTTTTTGGTTCATGACTGATTAGTGGGATATAATGTCTGTGGCACAAGAATTGTTGCTGTCACAAGCAGAATAGATTATGTTAAGTTACAAATATTGTTTTGAGTGGGGGGAAGAAAACTTAGTTTCAACATAGAAAAATGTGTGTTGTCCACATGGGATATTAAAATGGCAGAGTGAAAAATTGGCAAGTAGCTCAAAATCACAGGTTGAAGGAAATCCTGGAAATAACACAGACTGGAAGAGAAGATAATCGAAATAACTTTCAGCCTTTATTGACAGGACCAGTATATAAGGTGTAGGAGATGTGACGCAGCTACACAAAGCCCTGGTTATACGACACCTGAATATCGAAAGCAGTTCTGAGCAACATGCAAAAAATTTATTGACTTTGGTGGTGATCCAGTGTAGATGTACATAAGCATACAGTGAAAGATTATTTAATTTGCTGGTTATGGTGTCTGTTAATTAAGTTGTTCTTTTGTTGAAAGTTTTGAGATTTTAAGGGAAACAAACTTGATTAGCTAGTTTGCAAGTTCGGCTTGATTGTGAACTGAGGAAAAGAAAGCTATACATCATAGACGTGTGTAACATTTTTCCACAAATGACAATCGATGCATGGTCAATTTTGTCTTAAACTTTTGTATTTTTGGTAACCAAAGTGAGATTGGGGTTGAGGAAAGGTGTTTATTTGGAAGGTTTCAGAACACTCAAGGACTAAACTGCTTATTTTATCTTAGTGTTTCTATGATCTGGATGGACACCTTCCCGTTCTTGAAGATGTCGATGGACATTTGGAGATCCAAGTTTTAATTTCTCATGGATTGTGTTGGGAAGCTTTAAAATAAAGCTTCTCCCTGTAGGAGAGAGAGAGTGACTTCTCTTTTGACTCCATGCAAACATTTTCCTCTTAACCATAACAACCAAACCAGATTATCTGACAGCTTTATTTTTTTTGTTTGTGGGACCTGGTTCCTTAAGGTTGTCATAGCCGGGGATAAACTCTCATTACCTATTAAATGCTTTCAATGCCACGCATCTCAAATAGCTACTGACAGCCAAGTTCAACTCTTGGCCTTCACGTGTGACTAAGCTACTCAAGCCAGGCAGAACTGTTTCTGTTGACAGGACAAGGGGCAAAGGCGGGTTACTGGCACCTTAAAACCAGTCACTTTACGCAGATGGGTTTTGTCAGCCATGGTTTGCAGTTCAGCTAGAAGAAGGAAAACACTGATTTCAAATCTCTGCTGCCTTGTGGCTGTACCTACTCATGGGAAAGGCCTTTGGGAGAAAACCCCGGGTAACAAAGGAGATAGATGAAGGTAGGGTAGTGGATATTATCTGTCTGGTTTTGAGTCAGGCTTTTTAACAAGGTCCTGCATGGACAGTTGATCTGGAAAGTTGTTCCATGGGATTCGGGAGTGTTTGTGAGGTGGATTCAGAATTGGCTTGATGATGGGAAGCAGAGGGTGATGATTGAAGATTGATTCTTTGTCTGGAAGCCTGTGACGCATGGTATGCTCCAGGGGTTAGTGTTGGGGCCTCTATTTTGTTATTTATGTAAATAGTCCTGATGTGAGTGTTCATGGTGTGATTAGCAAGTTGGCTGATGCTGCTAAATTCGTGAGTCTTAATGACAGTGAAGCAGGTAACAATGAATTGAAAAGAGATCTTGATCAGTTATGGAGATGGGTTGAGCTATGGCAAGTGAATTTCAACTTAGACAAATGCAAGATGATGCATTGATGCATACTGGTCAGGCAAACCAGGGACTTATATGTGAATGGCAGGGGACTGATGAGTGTTGTGGAACAAAGGGATCTGGGCATGCAAGTGCCCAGTTTACAGAAAACCGCTGTGCAAGTAGACATGGAGTTGAAGAAAGTATTCAACAAGCTAGACTTCAGGGCATTGAGTTTAGGAGTAGGGACATTATGTGGTAATTTTGTAGGTTGTTGGTGAGGCTGCACTAGTAATATTGTATACAGTCTTTGTTTCATCTTATAGGAAAGATGCTGGCAAGCTGGAGAGAGTTCAGAAGAGATTTACAAGGATGCTGCTTTGACTAGAGGGGCTGAATTATAGTGGGCGGTGAACCACAGGAGAATGAAGGGGTTTGGTTAAGATGAACAGTCATATTTTTTCCCCCAGGATTGGGTAGTCCAAACCTTGAGGACTTGGATACAAAATAAGAGAAAGAGATTTAAGAGACCTGGGAGGTAGCTGTCCTGGTACAGAGGGCAATGAGTGTTGACCATGATGGGTTCAACTGTAACATTAAGGAGACATTTGAATAGGTTCATGGAGTGGGGTGGGGGTTGCGGTTGGGGGGGCTTCTGGCCAAACACAGGCAACTGAAACTTGCAAAGGGTATGCTGTGGTCAGCATGGGCCAATTGGGCTGAAGGGCCTGTTTGTGTTGTATTACTCTGACTCCAAGTACTGTGATATAGGAGTTGTCACTGTCTCCCTCCTCTTCCTGCCTGTCCCACCCATAGATTTAATAAGTTGATTTGAAAACCTGCAGGCAGTTTGGCTGATTTCCTAAAGTGGAAACCTGATCCAAATGCAAGCAGTAATTTCGTCAGAAATGTGAAATATAAAAGCTTTGAAATTGTTTGGTTGCATTTTAATTGATTTCTGCCAAGCCAAACAATTGCCAGAAGCATTGGTTGCAAACTTGGGTAGTTGATAGGCTCACCACAGAACTGGCCCAAATTTTGATTATTTTAATGTTTTCTAATCATGGGAGCGCAGCTGTATTTAGTTTACTCAGATCATACATTTTCAGCATTTCTAATGGTAAATTGATAAAGATCCAAGTTTTAAAACTGCGTAATAGATTGTTGTTGCTTGAATGAAGTCACTGGAGAAAAGTACTGGTAGATATCAAGCAGCTTCTTTATTCGACAAAACAAGATGCAGCAGGCAACATATGGCAACACTTTCGGTTGAATCATAAGACCATAAGATAGGAGCAGATGCAGGCCATTCGGCCTATCGAGTCTGCTCTGCCATTCAATCATGGGCTGATCCAATTCTTGCAGTCATCCCTACTCCCTGCCTTCTCCCCATTCCCTTTGATGCCCTGGCTAATCAAGAACCTATCTATCTCTGTCTTAAGTGCACCCAATGACTTGGCCTCGGCAGCTGCTTGTGGCAACAATTTCCACAGATTTACCACCCTCTGACTAAAGTAATTTCTCTGCATCTCAGTTCTAAATGGAGGATACCCTATTGTCCTGGACTCCCCTGCCATAGGAAATAACTTTGCCGTATCTAGTCTGTTCAGGCCTTTTAACATTCGGAATCTTTCAGTGAGATTCCCCCTCATTCTCCTGAACTCCAGGGAATACAGCCCAAGAGCTGCCAGACGTTCCTCATATTGTAACCCTTTCACTCCTGGAATCATTCTCGTGAATCTTCTCTGAACCCTCTCCAATGTCAGTATATCCTTTCTAAAATAGAAGTCCAAAACTGAACACAATAATCCAAGTGTGGTCTCATGAGTACCTCATGGAGCCTCAACATCACATCCCTGCTCTTATATTCTATACCTTTAGAAATGAATACCAACATTGCAGTCGCCTTCTGTACCACTGACTCAACCTGGAGGTTAACCTTTAGGGCATCCTGCACAAGGACTCCCGTCCCTTTGCATCTCTGCATTTTGAATTCTCTCCCCATCTAAATAATAGTCTGCCTGTTTATTTCTTCCACCAAAGTGCACGAGCATACACTTTACAACATAGATAGTTTAGGGGAACGGGCAAAGAAGTGGCAAATAAAATATTAAGTCTCTCTGCAGGCTCTCTGTTTCCTCAACACTACATGCTCCTCCACCTATCTTTGTATCATCTGCAAATTTAGCGACAAATCCATTAATCCCATAGTCCAAATCATTAACATACATTGTAAAAAGCTGCGTTCCCAGCACCGACTCCTGTGGAACTCCACTGGTAACCGGCGGCCAGTCAGAATAGGATCACTTTAGTCCCACTGTCCACTTTCTGCCAATCAGCCAATGCTTCATCCATTCTAGTAACTCCCCTGTAATTCCATGGGCTTTTATCTTGCTAAGCAACCTCTTGTGCGGCACCTTGTCAAAAGCCTTCTGAAAATCCAAGAACATCACATCTACTGCATCTCCTTTGTCTACCCTGTTTGTAATTTCCTTAAAAATTGCAGTAGGTTAGTCAGGCAGGATTTTCTTTTCAGGGAAACAATGCTGGATTGGCCTATCTTGTCATGTGCCCCCAGGTATTCTGTAATCTCATCCCTAATAATCTTTTCCAACAACTTCCCAACCACTTCCCAAATATCTGCCTATGCCCAGCACTACACACATTTTATGTGCTACAGATCAAAGAAAATTCAGGACAAATCAAACATCCATATTTACAGTCTTCTCACCATTGCACCAAAACAAGTATCAATCACTGTCGTATCCGTGCACTGTAATGTCAATTGGACTCGTGCATATGTGGACAATCAGCTAGGTGCCTGTTTCCTGGTCTGTGAACCTATTGTTCAGAGCTGCATTAAAATCAAATCCACAATCCATATTCAGATGTGAAGACTAGTGGCCGAAGTTATTTGCTGTATGTAGAAGCATAGAAAACCTACAGCACAATACAGGCCCTTTGGCCCACAATGCGCTAAACTTAAAAATCGTTCTAACATGGGCAGTGCTGAACAATTTGTGTCAATTTATAGATATGTTGTTCTCATTGTTAGCTTCCCTTTTCTTGTGGCCACTTAGATTTTCAGTTCTCTTACACACTTGCGCTTTGTTGCCTTCTGTTGACTCCTTGATTTACTTTTGGTTGGTGGATATTTGCAAGATTACATGAATTTGTTTCACTGATGTTCTTTACAGCCAAAATGTTAATTTCACATCCTTTGCATTCCATCACCTTTGCAGATGAATCATAAAGTGTAGGGGGGAGGTCACCTGGTTTAGTATGTTTGTATCAACTCCAAGAAATTGCTATGGTTTTCCCCAAACTTCCTGAATATTTCTGCTCTGCAGGGTTTTGCTTAACCTTCATTTGGTAGTTGATTGTCTCCTCGTACCATATTTAACTGAAAACTAGCTAAGTTTATTGCAGTCTTGTTTCTGAAGCAGGAAGTTATGGATTCATGTTCCACTCCAGATTTGTGTATAATAATCTAGTTGCCATTCTAGTTACAATGAGATGCCAAACCATCCCGTTTCCATGAAGACAATGTCAGAGTGTCTTACTGCATTATTTTAGGAAGAATAGGGAAATTTCTTCCCCCCCCCCCCCCCCCCATGATTTCACATCTTTATTCCTCAATCAACATCATTATTACTTTCTGGTCTTTACTGTCCATAAATATACCACAGCATTTTATGTACTTCGCAGGTGACCTTAATTAAGAGGTATTTTGTTGTCTGAAAGGTAAGTTGACCTAAAATTGTGAAAGGTACCATATGAATACAAGTCTGCCTTCCAATCTCTTCCTCTTTTTACTCAATTAAAAAGGGTTTGAAGCAGCTGTTAATCTTCTAGTGCTACTGATGTTTCACTTACTCGAGAAAAGAACTCGGCTAACCATGAAATGATTCATTTGAATTTGGTTGCAGTGTGTGAGTGATTGCAACTGTTGAGCTTTGATTTCACTACACAGAAACGAAAACACCCAAAAGCACTTGTGAAAATTTGCTTTAAAAATGGTGTAATTGTACTTAGTAAAATGCTCCCCAGACCAAGCCTAAATAACAAGCAAAATGGATGCCGGATCCTTAGAAATAACATAATCAATAATAGTGAAAGCTGTGTGACTCAATCAGTTTGTTGTAAGTCAATAGTTCAGCTACATTTATATGAGACTTGTATATCACATGGTGATGGGATGCAATAATGACTTTAATCCCTGATGCTGAGATGGATCCTAAGAAATGCTAAGGCACATGATCAGTGACGAAACCTGGGTCATCAAGTGTTTTGGGTCTTTTAACATCAGACACCCTCTGCCAGGGTTCATCAGGCCCTGGTTTGTGTCCCAGCAGCATTGGTCCATGAGTCACACCTCTTGATCCATAGCCAGCTGGAGGCTCGTTAAGCAGTCTCTGTGATGGGCCTGATGGAATCTTGTTACAAAATCAATTCTCTTGTATGTGAAGCCATAAACTTGTTGTTCAGTCCACTGAATTTGGAAACTGCAGATTCCTCCTCTTCCCATACAGAGCACTGCTGCTTAGGCTACGTGGGAGGCCCAGCCATCTTTAAAGGTAACCATTGATCTTTCAAGAGCCTCAACTGTTGACTTGGATACCTCCTTCTGTTTTCCATCTTTGGCCAGGGGATTCAAGAGAGGATGCTGTGTTGGTAGATTTAGCCCTTGAACTTGCCAGGTAGGCCTGACATGACCACACTGATGAGCCACACTTCTAACTCCTTGCTTGACTTCAGGATGATGGCAACACCAACCAAGGGGAAATGGATCTTGTCCCCAGGTCTGCCTTTCTTTAACACCAGAGACCTGGATTTCTCTGTCTTAAAGCTCATTCTAGTCCATGCGATGATCATCAAGGGCTTAAGAGGTTCAATCTACTGCCTGGGACTGATGTAATTGTCATGGTGAGTTCCTCCATAAAGGCTCTCCATGCCTGTCTTAATCAGAGGGCCTCTACAGGCCATTTTGGCTGCCTTAATTGGCACATTCATGATCAGGGAGAAGATGATCAGAGATTGTACATCTGGTTAAATTACCCTTCTTGAGCCAGTGCCAATGTGGTGTGACATTCCTGAGGAGACTCTCAATCTGAAGTTCCAAAAGCAGTCCAGGATGAGGTCCTTTATCTTCCTCGGAACATGTCGTCAATTCAGCACTATCTCCACTGGTTCATGTGATGATGACCAGTATGTGTTGTCAGGGTCTAGACATAATGCGACGAGGTCTCCCTTTCCTTCACGTGCTTCCCTGATCAGCTGGAAAACCATGCCTGAGTGCTCCAGGCACCCTGCCACACTGGGAATCACTCCTTTCTGTACAGATACATCGATGTAGCCATTGTTGATAAGAAACTCAGTCGGGCGATGGGAAACGACACTGAAAAATTATCTTCTCTTCCACACTGAGCAGCAAGATGGATCTAAACTGCTCTAAGTCCTTCCAATTCTCCTCTTTGGCAATCCAGACTTCCTGTGCACACCTCCACTGGTATATGACCTTTTCCCAATGCCAGATAACCCTAACGAATTTCCAAAGTACTGGAAGAACTTCAAGCAGTACTTCTACACCTAATAGGGTACTCTGATGGGACCAGGGGCAGAACCAGCTCTGGCTGCTCTAACTGCTTTCTGGATCTCCTTCCAGATGAGCTCCTTGCTGTTGATCTCAGCTGCAGGAGGAGGAGGATTTACTAGGATGCTATAGTGTCTCCCCCCTCTGAGGCACTGAGGGAGTCCTGAAGGTGTAGATCTACCTCTTGTTTGGAGCATGCGAGTTTCCTGCTCTGCTTGTGTCCCAGCAGCTGCTTGGTGAATCTAAAGGGGTTCATAATAAAGGCACTCATTTCCTGGCTCTCTTCCCTGTTTTCAATGCCATTCTACCCTGTGCAGTCATAAGCTTACTTCTGAGGATGTATCGAAGCTTGGCAAGTGGTGGTTTTTCTTGTTCACTTGCACACTCGCTTCCCTGTACTGCTAAGTCAGGGATTGGAGCTCCTGATGCAGCTTGTGTATTTTGGCTGCCCTACAGTTTATTCCTCTGGTCTTCTCCACTAGGCCAAATCTCTCAGCAAAGCTGACAATGATAGTTGATGTGGTCTGGAGTTGTCTATTGGCGTCTCTCTTGGTTATTGCCTCAGTGATATGGATTACATCCTCCTCAAACTGCAGGCTCAGTCTCAGATGGCTTGCTGGAGACCACGTAACCCAGTGGTGATCTGCTACTCTGCCTAGAGTGAGAGTTTCTGGCACTCGGTGGGGTGAGTTCCTCCTGCATCTCATAAGGAGTGAATCCAGACTGCTGCATTGCTCTCTCCTGCTCCAGGCATTTCATCTTGACCTGAAATATTCCTTGCAGAACTTGCCTCAAATGCGTCTCTCACTCGTAATCGATGATCCATTTGCAAAGGTTGACATTCTACATCTAGCTACAAAATAATCCATGAGAATAATATGTGAATTTGCTGGTTAATCTTAACATTTGCATGCATGAAAGGTTTCCAGTTGAAAATAGTTTATTTCAATTTTCCTTCACACGTGGGTGCAATGTAAGAGAACATTTAGATTTCAGGCTCCAGTAATTTTAGAGCAAGAGAAATTGACACCCTTGTCTTCATGTAACAGTTCAATGTATTCAGTTAGTTCTTTGCACAATTTTCAAAATAAAGTCTAAATATTGGGATAATGATTTTATGTTCTATCAGACATAGTGAACTTAAAGTGATCAAAAAACAAAGTTAAGCGTTTGGAAATCTTTAAACAAAAATACAATGCTGGAAATTGTTTCTCTTTCCACAGATGCTGAGGTAATGTTCAGGTTAGTGATGTTAGAAATCAGGTTTTTAAATCGCAGTAAGAGAATGGAAGTGGAGGAAACGAAGACAAATCTCTGCAGGTGGTGGAATCTGGAGCAGATCAGGCAGGAACAATAAAGACACTTCTGCTCAAGTCCTTTCATCTGGGCTAAGTTATGTCTTTTGGAGATGAATAAGAGATTGGATGACATATGATACCTGTTCATTATATAGATTGCCTATCTGAGGTGTAAATAGAGGGGGCTAAAGCAATGTTAAAACTGGCTTACAAAGCAGCCCGTTGCTGAAAGTCTAAAATAAAAGAATACCCCATAATAGAATATCCAACAGGTTAGGCAGCATCAATGGAGAAGGTAACAGTTACTGTTCAGGTTGGTGTTGGTATTGGTTTATTATTGTCACATGCTCTGAGGTAGAGTGAAAAGCTTGTGTTGCACACGTTGTTCATACATATCAAACTTTTAAACAGTGCGTTGAGGTAGAATAAGGTAAAACACCAACAATGCAGAATAATGTATCAGTGCTGAAAAAGTGCAAAATCATGAGGTAGATTGTGAGGACAAGAGTTGATCTTATCGTGGGTGGCATGGGAGTGTCGTGGTTAGCACAATGCTTTACAGTACTAGCAACCTGGGTCCAATTCCTGCTGCTGCCTGGAAGGAGTTAGTACGTTCTCCCCATGACCACATGTGGTACTCTGGTTTCCTTCCACAGTCAAAAGATATACTGATTGGTAGATGAATTGGTCGTTGTAGATTGTCCTATGATTAGGCTAGGGTTAAATTGGAGGATTGCTGAGCGGTGCTCAAAGGGTCTATACCGCATTGTATGTCAATTTAAAAAAAAATAAATAAAATTATCATACAGGATGCAAACTTAGAAGATTTGGTTGTCTGAAATTGTTGAATCAAAAATAATGTTCTTTGGGCTTTAATTATTTTGGAATAGCAGAAGAGGCTAAAGACAAATTAATAGGATGAAGAATTAAATTGAATGGCAAATGCACTCAGTGGCCACTTTTTTTTTAGATACCTCCTGTACCTAATAAAGTGGCCATTGAGTGTATCTAGTGCTTCTTGAAAGATCATTATTGATACCTCCACAGTCACTTCAGCTACCTCTTTCAGAATCCTAGTGTGCACACCTTCTATCTGGTCCAGGTGACTTACCTACCTTCAGACCTTCCAGTTCCCAAGAACCTTCTCCCTGTAATGGGAATTTCATACACTTCATGACTCCTGACACCTGGAACTCCCACCATACTGCTAGTGTCTTCTGCAGTGAAGACTGATGCAAAGTACTAATTCCGTTCGTCTGCCATTTCTTTGTCCCCCATAACTACCTCGAAGTGTCTCAGCCTGAAACGTCGACAGCGCTTCTCCCTATAGATGCTGCCTGGCCTGCTGTGTTCCACCAGCATTTTGTGTGTGTTGTTTGAATTTCCAGCATCTGCAGATTTCCTCGAGACTACCTCGCTAGCATCGTTTTCCAGTGGTCCAATATCCACTCTCTTCTCTTTTACACTATGGATCTGAAGAAACTTTGGTATCCTCTTGAATATTATTGGCTAGCTTACTTTGATATACCATCTTTATCTTAATGACTTTTTTTAGTTGGCGCTTTTGGTATTTAAAAGTTTCCCAATTTTCTAACTTCCCACTTATTTTTGCTCTATTATATGCCCTCCCTTTGGCTTTCATGTTGGCTTTGACTTTGCTTGTTAGCCACGGTTGTGTCATATTGCCTTTAGAATACGACTTCCTCTTTGGGATATATAGATATATATATCCCGTGCCTTCCAAATTTCTTCCAGAAATTCCAGCCATTACTGCTCTGTCATCATCCCTCCCAGTATTCTTTTCCGATCAAATCTGGCCAACTCTTCTCTCATCCTTCTCATTCTCATAACTTCACTCAAAGACTGATAATTTGGCTTTAGTTTCTCCTTAAAGATGGATTTGATCATATTATGATCACTTGCCCCTTAGTTCTCTAATCAATTCCAGTTCATTGCACAACACCCAATCCAGAATAGCTGATCCCCTAGTGGACTCAGCCATGAGTTGCTCTAAAAAGCCATCTCATAGGCATTCTATAAATTCCCCCTCTTGGAATCCAGCACCAACATGACTTTCCCAATCTTCCAGTATATTGAATTCCCATGTAACTATTCAAACAATGCCTTTTTGGCATGCATTTTCCATCTCCCATTGTAGACCACATCTTTACTGTTTTGGGGTTTATATAACTGCCATCAGGGTCTTTTTACCCTTGCAGTTACTTGGCTCTATCCAGAACAATTCAACATTTTCCAAACCTATGTCTCCTCTTTATAATGAATTGATTTTTTTTTTACCACCAGAGCAATGCCACCCCATCTGCCTTCCTGCCAGTTCTATTAATACAATGTGTATCCTTGGATGTTAAGCTCCCAGCTATAATCTTTTAGCCATGATTCAGTGTGACCGGCAACATCATACATGCCAATCACCAACAGAAGAAAATCTTTAGATGTTGGATATCCAATAACACACACAAATTGTTGGAGGAACTCAGCAGGCCAGGCAGCATCTATGAAAGAGTACAGTTGATGTTTTGGTCCAAGATCCTTCATCAGGACTGGAGGAAAAGAAGTTGCATACATGCCAATTTGTAACTGTGCCTTATTCATCTACCTTATTCAGTATACTGCACGCATTCAAATATAACACCTTCAGTCCTGTATTCACCCTCTTCGATTTTATCTGCTTTTCATGTTGTGACTCAAAGGTTCAAAGGTTCCTGTTGTCGCAACTATGCCCTATCATCAGCCTCTCCTTGCTAGAAATCTCACCGCACTGCTTCTGTGTAAGCCAACTAACTCATCTTCAGCACTAACACTTGGGTTTTCACCCCCCGTCAATGTAGTTTAAACTCACCTGAGCGACTCTAGCCAACCTGCCTGCAAGGATATTGGACTCCCTTGGGTTCAGGTGTAACCTGTCCCTTTTTGTATAGGTCTTGCCTTCCCGAGAAGAGATTCTGTGATCCATAAGTCTGAGGTGCAAAGGGACTTGGAAGTCCTTGTGCAGGATTCCCCAAAGGTTAATTTGCAGGTTGAGTCTGGGTGAGGAAAGCAAATGTGATATAAGCATTCATTTCAAGAGGACTAGAATATAAAAGCAAGCACTTAATGTTGAGACTTTATAAGACACTGGTGAGACCTTACTTGGAGTATTGTGAGCAGTTTTGGGCCCCTTACCTTACTTCAGATGTGCTGACACTGGAGAGGGTTCAAAGGAGGTTCTCAAAAATGGTTCCAGGATTGAACGGCTCGTCATATGATGTCTCTGGGCCTGTATTCACTAGAATTCAGAAGAATGAGGAGTGACCTCATTGAAACCTATCAAATGGTGAAAGGCCTTGATAGACTGTCCCACCACAGGAAACATTTCCACATCCACTCTTAAGACAAGAGGACACAGCCTCAGAGGGATGTACTTTCAGGATGGACATGAGGAGGAATCTACGAGAGGTGAATCTGTGGAATTCCTTATCACAGGCAGCTGTGGAGGCCAAATCTTTATATATATTTAAGGCAGTGGTTGATAGATTCTTGATTGCTCAGGGATTGAAGGGATATGGGGGGAGGTGGGGAAGACAGGTGCTGAGAGGGGAAAATGGATCAGTGGTGATGAAATGGTGGAGCAGACTCTGGGTGAAATGGCCTAATTCTGCTCTGCTCCTATATCTTGTGTTCGTGGTCTTCTGCTGCTTTAGCCTATCACTTCTTCAAGGTGTGGCACTCAGAGATGTTCTTCCACACAACACTATTGTAACACATGGTTATTTGAGTTACTGTCACCTTCCTGTCAGTGTGAAACAGCTGGCCATTCTCCTCTGACCATGGACAGGCATTTTCTTTCACAGAACTGTCGCTCATTGGCTTTCACATTGTTCTCTGTAAATTCTAGAGACTGATGTGCATAAAAATCCCAGGAGTTCTGCTGTTTCTGAGATGTGCAAACCATGGCGTCTGGTATGAATAATCAGTCTGGCACCTCAATCGCATTTCTTCCCCATTCTGATATTTACTCTGAAGAACCACTGAGCCTTTCGACCATGTCTGCATGGTTTAATGCATTGTGTTGCTACCACATGATTGGCTGATTAAATATTTGTATTAACGAACGGGTGCACCTAATAAAGTGTCCACTGAGTGTAGAAGCTCTGGGTATCTTTATTGATTGAAAGAGTCGTGTTCTTTAAAGCAGTGTCTCACTCAACATTTGCCGTAGTGGAAACAGCATTGAGATTACTGAATGCAGTACAATAAGATGGAATATGCATATGCAAATTGCTATTTCACCTGGAAAGTGTGGATCCCTACACAATGTGAAGGGAGAAATGAAGAGATGGCTTTGTATCTCTAGTGTCCGTGATGAGCAGAATTGGCAGTTGGTCTAGGTAAAAGAATGAACCAGTGGGTTATGGCATAGGGAATGATCTCCATTGAATGCTGGAAAGGGAAGTTGTGTTTGGAGATTGTGGTATGCTTGAAGGTGGCAGCAGTTAAGAAAATTTGAATGTGGAGTGTGGTGGGGTGGAAAATGAGGAAGGGAGGGGGAAGAGAAAGTGGAGCAGAGACTTGGGGAATGGAACAACTATAGTTAAGAAGGAAGACATTTTAGAGGTGTGTGTGTTTTAATCAGAAATTATGAGGTGGGGCTGGAGAAACTGGAAGCATGAAATGGAGTCCAAGAAGGATGCATGGTAGATAGATTTGTCTTGAGAGGAGGGCAGAAGCTTGCAACAAAGTAACAGACATGAGACTCTACAGGTGATGGAAGTCTTGAGCTATGCACACAAAATGCTGGAGGAACTCCAAGTTGTGTAGCATCTATGGAGGAGAATAAATAGTCAGCAGATCAGGCTGAGACCCCTCATCAGGACTGGAAAGGAATGGGACACACAGACATACTTTATTGATCCTGAGGGAAATTGGGTTTCATTACAGCCGCGCCAACCAAGAATAGTGTACACAATATAGCAATATAAAACCTTAAATAATAATAAGTTAATCATGCCAAGTGGAAATAAATCCAGGACCAGCCTATTGGCTCAGGGTGTCTGACACTCCGAGGGAGGAGTTGTAAAGTTTGATGGCCACAGGCAGGAATGTCTCGCTATGACGCTCAGTGTTACATCTCGGTGGAATGAGTCTCTGGCTGAATGTACTCCTGTGCCTAACCAGTACATTATGGAGTGGATGGGAGTCATTGTCCAAGATGGCATGCAACTTGGACAGCATCCTCTTTTCAGACACCACCATCAGAGAGTCCAGTTCCACCCCCACAACATCACTGGCCTTACGAATGAGTTTGTTGATTCTGTTGGTGTCTGCTACCCTCAGCCTGCTGCCCCAGCACACAACAGCAAACATGATAGCACTGGCCACCACAGCCTCGTAGAACATCCTCAGCATCGTCCGACAGATGTTAAAGGACCTCAGTCTCCTCAGGAAATAGAGACGGCTCTGCCCCTTCTTGTAGACAGCTTCAGTGTTCTTTGACCAGTCCAGTTTATTGTCAATTCGTATCCCCAGGTATTTGTAATCCTCCACCATGTCCACACTGACCCCTTAGATAGAAACAGGGGTCACCAGTGCCTTAGCCCTCCTCAGGTCCACCACTAGCTCCTTAGTCTTTTTCACAGCCAGAATAAAAAAGTTGAGGGGGAGGAAGGAGTACAAGCTGGCACGTTTTGGTAAGGGCTGATGTGCGAGTGGGTAGGGTGGGTTTAAATAAGAAGTTAGGAGAGGAGGTAAAAATCTTCATCTTCACGAGGATAATGGATCATTAATAAAGAGGAGGAGGACCAGGGAGAGGTGATGGGCAGAGATGTGAAGGAGTAAGAGGGTAACAGAATGGGGAATGAAAAAAGTCTGGGGGAGAGAAATTACCACAGTTAGAGAAATTGATGCTCATGCCATTAGGTAAGAGGCTTTCAAAACAAAATGAGGTGTTGCACCTCCAACCTGAGTTTGACCTCCCTGTGGCAGTGCAGGATACTGTAGCCATACCTGCTGGTTTGAAATGGAAAGTTGAATTGAACTGGGTAGCCACCAGGTGATCCTGTCTTTTATGGCAGTCGGAGCAAAGATGTTTAACAAAGCTACCCCCATTCTGCATCGGGTCTGCATTGCAGAGGAGCTTGCATCGTGAGCACCAGATAGAGTAGATGACCCCAACACACTCACAGGTGAAGTGTCATTTCATCTGGAAAGACTGTTTAGGGTTCTGACTTAGGGTGAAGGAGGAGGTGTAGGGGCCAGTGTAGCACTTGTCACACTTGGATGGTTGAGTGCCAGAAAGGCAGAATGGACAAGGAGGTTTCCCTATGGAAAATGGAGAATGTGATGGAGGGGTGGGGGAGTGATGGGGTACCATTTGATATGGCAGAAATTGTGAAGAAAATGTAATTGATACGGAGGCCAGTGGGGTGGTAGGTAAAGACTAGGGACACACTGGTGACATACTCCAAATTCTTGATGAGAGCAGGAAGTAACATTGAATAACATTATTGATATAAGAATGTGATTGAAACATAAACTCTGGTCCAACTCTGAAACAAAAATGGTCCAAGCTGTGCTTGTGTGTTGAATACATTTAAGCACAGCTTGGACCATACGGATTATCCTTTAATTTGGAATTTAAAATGGGATGGAGCTCAGGCAGATGAGGGGAAGTGAGAAGGTATAAGGGGACTGCTCAGATCTCTCTTCAAAGGACAGCCCAATTGACTTGCTGATGTCAGATGATTTAAAAGAGTCAGTTGAAAATGGGAAATGGTAAACCATAGAAGTGGTAGAAGATGTTAAAACCTTTATAGATGGAGAAATAATAATATAGGAAGGAGTAAGTTCTGTTTGATCAGAATAGATTGAAACTGTGGGTCTACTTGGAGATCTTGGGGAAGTGAAAAGAAGCTAACTGCAGGCTTGAGCAGGACCCTGTGGAAGGAAGTTTAGCAGAGTAAAGGCAAATCTGCAGGGTGAATGAGAACTGTTCTGTCCTTGGCTTCAGAGCCATGGTTGTTCCAAAGCCTAGGAGGCAATCGCCACATTTAGTGGTGCAATTGTGGTCCAGAGGGAGCTATGATGAAAGGCAGAGAATTGGCATTCAGTCTCTGTGTGGTAGTGATCTGTTCGAGAACAACAACAGCTCCCATCAGCAGAGTTTGTGGCTTGGTTTAAAATTAAACTCGGTTGCTTATTTTAAAGAACCTGTGCAGTGAATTTGGATACAGTGATCAAATATAAGGGCTGGAATTCTTCAAAATCTGAGTTTGGGTTCAGATCTTTTTTGAAAAGAAAGAAGGTTAAATTAGATTTAATTGAAGTGATTATTTTTGCTTTCCAAAAGCATTGAATGGAATCATGTTTATTTTCACTTGTTTGATGTGAAATTTGTTCTACATCAACGGTACTGTGTAAAGCAATATGAATTATTACAAATTACAGAAATTGTGTGAAACAAGATGAGCCAATGCTCATGGACTGTTCAAATCTGGCAGTGGGGAAGAAACTATTTCTGAACTGAATGAGGGTCTTCTGGCTCTTTCATGTGCCTACTCCTTGAAGGTTGTAATAAGAGGCCATGTCCCAGATAGTGAGAAGGTCCTCAGTGATGGACGCTGCCCTCTTGAGGCATTGACTCTTCAAGGTGTACTTGAAAGTGGGAACATTATGTCTGTGATGGTGCTCATTGCAGTTTCTTGTGATCTTGCACATTGGAGCCTCTATACCAGGCTCTGATGCAACCAGTCAAAATGCTCTCTAGCAAACGTCAGTAGACATTCGCAAGAGTCTGTGGTGACATTTAAAATCTCCTCAAACTCCTAAGTAAGTAGACATGCCTCCTTGGTGACTGCATCAATGAGGTGAGTCCAGGAACTACAAGTTGTTCACCTTTTCTACTGCCAACCCCTCAAAAGACTTTTGTGTATTCTCCCACCTTCACCTTCCTGAAGTCTACAATTAATTCATTGCTCTTGGAGATGTTGAGTGGTTGTTGTTGCAAAAATTCTCAACCGGCTAATCTCCCTCCAAAATGCCACTTCATCACCATCTGAAATTCTACCAACAGCATTGGTCTCATCAACAGATTAATAGATGGTGCCTGAGCTGTGCTCGGTATACAGTCATGAGAGTAGAGAGAGCAGCAATGAAAATTGTAACTCAGTCATGTGAAAACTGATAGGAGCATTAAGAACAATTATTAGTCTTTGGATTTCATTGAAATGAGCTTCACACGTCAAACAGGTAGCATTTGCTCACCCACTCTTTTGAATTACTGACTTTATTGAGTTGTGGTTCACAAATACCATTGACCTTCCATAAACCAGTCATTGTGTGGCAGTAATGAATAAAAGAATGTGCCAGAAACTTTTCCAGCCAGTTAGTATATTGAAAGCTGTTTTGAGGTTGGATATTGTGTGATAATTCCATTGAACTTTTCACCATCTGCAAAGCACAAATCAGAAGTTTCATGGCAAACACTTCACTTGCCTGCATGAGTGCAATTTCATCGCTATTCAAGCTTTATCTTCTGGAAGATGTAGTCTGCTTGATAGGTAACATTTTAAAATACTTACTTTGTAAATTGTGGCTACTGTGCACTGTCTATAAGATAGCAGGAATTTACCAGGTGGTCTTTGATCAAGCTTACCAAAATGTCAAGAAGTACTCCCTAATAAAGTAAATGGTAAGATTTGTGTGAATGCAGCTGTTGATGCATTCCTCTCTGAATCACAAAACATGCTGACTGGAAGTCCATCAGGTTCTTCATCTTCAGCACTTCTGACAAGGTTCCTCCTTTAATCAAATGAATTTACGGGGCAAAAGGAGGATTGTTTGCATCTGTCACCTCTGCTGTGAAGATACTCCAGCGTTTTCCACCAAACTGCGGTGTACTAACAATATTCAGTCATTCAACTCCAGATCAGTGTTTACTCACTCAGTGCAACATTGAGGGGTTGGGGAGGGGAGAACTCGGTTGAGTTGATTATCACATGCATTAGAACATTTATGCATATTTGCATCATATATGTAAGAAAAACATAAACAAATTTACATTTACAAGAAAGAACACAATTAGAATGAAAAAACATTTCATTTTAATGCAAGGTGGCCAAAGAGTTCAGAGTTCTGCTAAGTTGTAGAGATAAATGCTTTCTGTTGGTTCAAGAACTTGGTAATTAAAGGGAAGTTGTTCTTGCATTTGGTGGTGTGGGGTATCACTTTACGTATCTCAGGAACCAGTTTCTGCAGGAGGCATATGTGAAAGATTAAGTGCATTATTACATTGTTTAGCCATTTGTGGAAAAGAGTATTTAAAGATTAAGACTTTAAACATGAAAGTAAGATCAGGTTGTACTAGAGAGCAGTAATTTATGTCCACTTAGAAAATATGCCATCTGCAGCAGGCACTTCAAAGCACGAGGTATCAGTTACATTATTTCTGTTGGAAAATAGTCCAAAGCCGTTGGCAGAATCAGGTAACCAACATCACACTTTCTCCTTAACCAATGCCTCCAATATCATAGGTATCTCATTTGGTGGTGATGAGTGGAATCATTCACATTTCCAGCTTCCTGCTCTGTTTTAGCAACGATTTCCAGGAGAAATAAGAAAATATTTTGAATGCTCTGTGAGTAACCTTTGAGGGAGAACTTGCAATCTGAATGTGAGAGCCCCTGGCCTGGAACCAGTCTAAATGAAGACAAAACACTCTGTGTCACTTTAGAGCCTATAAAAGCCCAAGGGAAAATGGTAAAGGGAGAACTACCCATCGACCTCACAGCACAGTTTCCAGTGCCTTCAGTGGTTTAGTCAGCCACCTGAAAACCCACAGAACTGATGTGGAAACAAGTCATCCTTGATCCTTGAAGGATTGCCAAGAGAGGCAATGTGGTGAAATTTCTGTTGTTATCATTACCTTTTCATAGGCATTAAGGAAGTGAACATTACCCTAACTAAATTCGTTAAGGTATCAATAAGTATATTAATGCTGCGTGCTTGTACTCATTGTAGTCAGTTTAGGTGGCTGTTATGTAGGCATTTCTTTTATGGAGTTTGCAGGTTTGGAACTGTTGGTGACCAAGCATTGAGTTACAGAAATGCATCCTGCAGATATTGTGCACACTCACTCTATCTCCAGCATAAGTCACTGGAGAGCTATGAATTCCATCAAAGGCTTGATGGGGACAGATTGGATGAAGAAAGATCACACTTGGTCTTCAACACACATGCTGGTTTTAAAATGATCTTTCTCAGTTGAAGTTTACTTTTTCATCTCTCTTTGCCATGATCAAGTTGATTCTTTTTCCTCTGCCAGATTACTCCCTGTTGAGTTGTTGCTGATTGAGTTTTTGATTTGGGCTCCATGTTGTCACTGTATGCCTTGTTTTCTTTTTGAAACCAGGTTAGTTTAAGACTAATTAGGTAATCGGAGCCTATTAAAACAAAGGATAAAAACATTTACTCAAACTCTCCTGTGATTCAGTTATTGCAAGAAAATGCATGATTTGCTTGGAATTTTACTCTCAGATAAAAGCATAAAATGTGGAAAATCTCAAAAAATAAGTACTCTGTGACTAATAAGAAGCAAATTTGGTGGCAGACTAGATGAAAATGCACTTTGCTTAGTGCCTTGAGTTCAGTTGCATTTTTGTATTGTGTGTTGGCTGATCTATTTTTGTCCATGAAATGCAGCTGGTTACAAGAGCCAGTTTTTCTTCATTGGGCCAAAAGACCGAAGAAGCTGAGTTTCAAGCAAAAGCTCTGTACGAGAGTTACCTGCAGTTGTCAATGGCCGTGTCCTTCAGGACTTGGTGCAATGTTTGTACTAGAGTAGATACATCTTGCATCACAATATCAATTTCCAATGAGCAGTGGTGTAGTTACACTATGGCATCATTGGAACAGCTCTTGGTGTAAGAGCAAGGTATTTGAGTAGCTAGTTCTGTGTTAGGGACAACAGCTCTACTCTTCAGTCCCAGTAAAGCTCTTCCCAGTCTGATATTGGAATTATAGATTACCAAAGAAGCAAGTTAAGGAAGCTGATTCAGGGCGGCCCATTGGCTTGCACCTTTCAGAATTGAAGCATTCAGCAGGAACAGGATCTTTCACTGTAATGCTATTGCCTGACTAAAACAGTCAATGGTAAAATACTGACTTCGTTGGAAGAGATTAAGTGTTCACAAAATGTTCCTTGTAGCTTTGCCCATGTCGTTTATTTAGATGTCTTGATATTGAGTGCTTGCAGGTGTGCTTTATCTGGTTCTTCATAAATATCCTGATTTGGCAGCTGCAGAAATCAGAGTTTGTCTCCTTGCAAATGAACTGTTTTGAGTACTATGTCTAGTTATTTTTGGTTTCTTATTAAGTTAAACATTTTTTTTTCAAAACTCAATGTGACAATGTAATTCTTTTTCTAGAACAATTCGAGTGTGGATGAAAAGAGACAGTGGTCAATATTGGCCGAGCGTTTACCACTCAATGTCATGTAAGTTTGTTTTCCTAAAAATACTGTGGAAGTATGCAAGTCTAAATTGTTTGGTTTGATTGAAATACAAGTTAAAAATACTTCTGGAAGCACTTTGTTCATCTAAGTTTTCAAAAATTAAAATATTTTGAACTTTTCCAAGGAACTGGCCTCAAGATCTGGTGATTTAACCTATTTTCAGCTTTTGATAGTTAGAAACTGGCCAGCCAGCCCTAAAAAAGATGGCAATAATGTTTTTTGAAAATGTTAGCAGTTTGGTTCTTGAGGGCTTTCTGACAGTTAAGTGCACAGTCATGAGTGTTTTCTGCTGAGCTTTATTTGTCAGACAAAAAGCACTTGCCAGTGCTGGTGGCTGTATCTTAACCTAGAAGAAAAGAAGTTGCACTCAGCTTGTGCCCCTTATTCAAAATGATTCAAAAATAACTTGGATAGATAAGTGTACTATTTCACTCTTCCCACTCTAGTTCATGTACTTGTTTCTTCTTCCCAAGAAGGGAGAACTCTATTGATTATCTGACTCACTTATCTAACACTGAGATTGTTGGTGTAGGCCGCAGGGGTCAGCAACCTTTACCACTGAAAGAGCCACTTGGACCCGTTTTCCACAGAAAAGAAAACACTGGGAGCTGCAAAACCCGTTTGACATTTAAAATGAAATAACACTGCATACAACGTTTTTTTTTGCCTTTATGCTATGTATAAACAAACTATAATGTGTTGCATTTATGAAATTGATGAACTCCTGCAGAGAAAACGAAATTAAATTTCTGCATGCAACAAAAACATTTTGAACTCCGAAAAAAAGACGTTGGGTTGAAGGTTACTTTTAAGTAAAATACTCAACGTCTATTTGAGTCCTTCTTGTATTTATGAAAAACGCCAAACTTAAATTTGCCGCCAGCAGCAAACCAAAAATAACGTCAGCCAGCTGTCAACCTGAAAAATAAAAGGACTATTTCACTGAACAATGAAAACATATGAATATACGTAAAATAATAGGCAATTAAAATATTTATCATACTTGGTCAGGTTGACTCACACCTGACAGTGCAGTCGTATTCAATAGGGATGGATCGATGCTTAGGGGAGTGACCGGGAAGGATAATGTGTTTTTTTCCTCTCTGAACTCAGAGAAGCGTTTCCCAAACGATGTTTGCATTGCGATGATTGCAGAATGTAAATACTCCGAATTTATCATGTCGTGACCTTGTTTGAACTCTCTCAAATTGGGGAAGTGAGACAATGTGCCTTTCTGTAAATCTCTGGCAAGCACTGTCAACTTGCGCTCGAATGCCAAAACATCCTCCAACATGTGCAGGGCTGTACGTCCTTTCCCCTGAAGAGCTGTGTTCAGCATGTTCAGGTGCGCTGTCATGTCTACCATGAAGTGTAGCTTTTCCAGCCACTCTGGCTGTTCCAGCTCAGGAAAGGTGAGCCCTTTGCTGCCCAGGAAAGTTTTCACTTCTTCCAGACACGCGACAAAGCGTTTCAGCACCTCTCCTCTGGACAGCCAGCGATAAAAACACGTTGTAGAGGTTGCTACACGCAGTCAGTAAACTGCAGTCAAAGATAGCTTTATTCGAACTAAACAGCCTTGCTTTTAAGCCTCCCTCAACCCGCCCCCCATGGGCGCGGTTACCAGAAATGTTTTTTTTTGGGGGGGGGGGGTCACATCAGTTACTTAAAGCAAAGGCTGACATACTTTTTCCAACAAATACATGATACTGGATCAGTTTTCTCAATAAATAAATAAGTATTTTTTTTTGTTATTGATTTAATTGGGTTCTCTTTATCCAGTTTCGGACTTGTGTGAAGATCTGACATTTTAGGTCATATTTATGCAGATTATTTGGAAAAAATTTTTTTTTTGCAGTTTTTGACTGCTAACATTGATCTAATTTTGGCATAGCTTCCTGGGAAATTTTGCATCAGTTTACAATTTCATGCCAAAGCTGATCAATTGGAAATGTATCTTAGTTCTCTGATAGCAGCTTTAATACTCTTACAGGCAAGCTTCCGTGTGTTGAATACTTGCCTTGAGGTTTAAGTTGTCTGTATTTTGTAATTGCATGTGGCATTGTTTTTCTTGCAAGTTTTCAATTTGCTTTTCTATTTTTTACACTGAAGTTTATCGAATAAAAACACCTATCTGATTTTTGAAGGATATGTAATTAACTTGCTGCTTTCCTCCTTTGTCCTGCATTTTTTAAATTCCAAATAAGCATCCAAGTTACTCATTGTATTTCAGCCAGTATATTTGGATCATAAATGACTGCTTTAAAGCAAGTGCCTTGCTTGTCAAACCAAAGATTGTAATGGTTAGAGTGGTGCTGCTGCATTTAAATGTAAGATCTTAAACCAAGCTCTGTTATAGTAACCTGAAGGACTCGTTATTTCCTGGCAGCAGTGTTTTCTCTCTGATAACCCCAAATCTTGCATTGGTGTCATTTCCAAATTCTTTATGATATTCTAAATATGTTCCAATCAATATTGAATGCTTATATTACATCATCTTAGTTACACATTTATAATATAGATTTTTTTTCCAAAAATAAATTAGCACAGCTGCATTGTTTCAAAGAGATTGTATAATCTTGAGACTTGTAATTTGTTGGTCTTTAGATTATGAACCTTTTTTTATTCTTGTATTCCATTGCATTGTAAACTTAAATTCACCGGACTAATAACCACACCACAAACAGTTCTTTACTTTGTCCTTTTCACCAGTTTATTTGTTCGAACTCAGCCGGCGAGAAGTTCCGAGCCACACAGAACAGAGGGGAAAGTTCCCCTCCCTCTGGGGGCTCGTGTCGAACCTCTGTCTAACATGCAGAAACGTTACAATTTATAGAACTAGCAAAACAAAGAGCACTTTGTTCACCTGGTATTACCAACAAGTCTGTTGGAGCAAAACTTAATTTCTTAGATAAGAGAGTCCACTAAATCAGGGTTTTAATTACAAATGAATGTTCTGACCGGTCTTTATCAGTTATTCCCTTTCGTTAGACAAAGCAGGGAACTTAGTTCAATTCGTGACCCATGAGAACTCAACTCTACGTAACATTCCCAAGAGACCTCTGTGAGTCATTAATCTAAACAAGCTGTAAGCAGCTTCCTCAGTGAAGGACAAACAGAAATTTGCACACTTTCCAGAATAAAGTACACACGAGTTCGCACTTAATTTTAACCAGTTATTTACAAGAGTCCAAAAATCATTTCTTACGTCCCCCAATACCCTTAAAACTTCATCAGTATGCGTGGGTATCATATGTGTCCCTTTTACTGAGACAATTGATTGCTACTTTTTTTTTGAGTAATAACCCCCCCCCCCCAACTTGAAATGTGAAATATCCAGACATTTGGGCAAAGGAGGAATTATTTCCATGGGTGATGAATCCTTTGGACAGATTCTGGTCCCTGAAAGAATGGTTATTTGCTCAAGAGCTGTCAGTATTTGGAAGTAAAATGCTTGAAAACAATTAACAATATTGGGTGGAGGATGTTTTTGATGAGGAAGTTTGGGGAAAATATACTTGTAAAGTTTCAAGGTATACTTGTTATTACAAATTTTTAATAGAAATACTTGGATGGGTCTTGTAAGTAGAATTTGTGATGTGCATTTTGGGTCTGGTTTTATATTACCAAGAATTTCTAAACAATTCAGTATATTAATTAATGATACGCCCAGGTATATATAATGACCTGCCTCATGCTTCCCCATGGTTGTACACCAGAAACTACATACCATCACCTGTATCCATCCCAGACTGGTACTTTTCTTCCCAGTGGGATGCACCAGCAACTCTAAATAAGATTTGCATATTCTACCTGACTACAGGCTATTGCCACATCTCAGAAATTGCTGATGGCAGCAAGAATCTCTTTCAGGTGAGACCACACTTCACCTGCGAGTCTGTCTGGCTCATCTTTTGTAGATTGGGGGACTGCTTTGTCAAGTACCTTTGCTCTGCCCACAACAAGCAGGATTTCCCAGTGGCCAACCATTTAATTCCACTGCCCATTCCTATTCTAACATGTTGGTCGTGGCTTCCTCTATTCCCACAATGACATCACTCTCAGACTGTAAGAACAACACCACGTGTTCTTTCTGGGTAGCCTCCAACCTGATGACATGAACATACATTTCTCTAACTTAAGGTAATTCCTCTCCCTCCCCTCCTCTTTTTACATTGCCTGTTCTGGTTCCTCTTTTAACTCTGCACTTCCCCTCACCTCCCTCTGGCACTCTTCCTCTTTCCTTTTCTCCTATTCTCCATTCTCCGCTTCCATCGGATTCCTTTTTCTTCAGCCCTTTACATTTTTCAGTTATCACCTCTCAGCTTCTCTCCTCATTCCTCCCCACCCATTTATCTTCCCCTCACCAGGTTTCACCTATCATTTTTAGCTTGTATTCCTTTTCCTCTTCCTCCTGCCCCCCTCCCCCAGCTTCTTCTCCCTTTCTTACTTGTTCTGATGAAGGGTATCGATTGGCCTGAAATGTTGGCTCTTTATTCCTCTCCATGGATGCTTAACCTACTGAGTTTCTCCAGCATTTGATGTATGGTACTCCTGGATTTCCAACTTCCACATAATCTCTTACGTACAAGAAGGCTGAAAGCTATGTTTAATTAAAACTAAGATTTAGAATAATTGATTTAAAAATAACTAAATGTGAATAATTCCTTGGGCCCAATCATCTTATCTTCACAACTTTCACACAGTTTTTTCCCTCCGTTCCCTATCAAGAAGGTATTAATATCTTTTTACTTCCCCTAAGGACCAACTGCTTCCACCTAGCAGAACTTTCACTTGCTCTCAACTTCTTTTGATCCCTCCCACTTCCTACATGTAGCCACGTGCACTTGTATGACCTGTTGTTTTGTTGGCCACGTAAAATAATTTATGCCTATTCTGGCACTCATTGACCTCCTCCCCATGCCTCACTCCTTTCCTATATGGATGGCTGTCTTGGCACCCATGCAGCACTCATAAATGTTATCACCCTTGAAACCCCCCCGTCCTGAAATTCATTTGGACTATTTCTGTCTGTTCCTTTTTAGGATCTCTCTGTCTCCATCTTGGGGACAAACTAACCACCAAAATTTCTTCTAAGCTATGGACCAGCAGTGCTACCTCCTCCCACCCTATCTCTCGTTAGGATGCTGCCACTTTCTCTCATTTTCTCCATCTTGGTGAAGAGACTTTCTGTTCTATACGTGTAAAATGACCCCGCTTTTTCAGGCAACCTGTTTTCCCCTCTCACTTGCATAATTTGCATCTTCTTTTGCTCTCATTACCAGAACTGAGTTCCCTTGGTCCTCATTTTTCAACCTACCAGCCTCTGATGCAATCCAACCACCTGCCTGCTCCCACTTCCTGCAGGATCTGCTTTCCACATTTGGTATGTCAACAAATACACTCAAAAACCTCTATAGATGTACTGTGGACAGCATTCTGACAAGCTGTATCACTGATTTCGGGGGGGGGGGTGGGGGGTTGCTACTGCACAGGATCGAAAGAAGCTGCAGAAGGTTGTAAATTTAGTTGGCTCTATTGTAGGAACTAGCCTACAAAGTACCCAGGACATCTTCAAGGAGCAGTGTCTCAGAAAGGCACGTCCATTATTAAGGACCCCCAGCACCCAGGGCATGCACTTTTCTCACTGTTACTGTCGGGTAGGAGGTACAGAAGCCTGAAGGCACACTCTCAGCAATTCAGAAACGGCTTCTTCCTCTCTGCCATCTGATTCCAAAATGGACATTAAACCCTTGAGCACTATCTCACTTTTTTTAATACACAGAATTATTTTTGCACAATTTTAATCTATTCAATATATGTATACTGTAATTGATTTATTTATTTCTTTTTTGTTTTTTTTTCTTATATATTATGTATTGCATGGAACTGCTGCTGCTAAGTTAACAAATTTCACGTCACACGCCAGTGATAATAAACGTGATTCTGATTTTCAGTGACTCCATGGTGCACTCATCTCTCCCCACCCTTCCCTTTCTCATTCCCTGGATTTTTCCCCCAATATATGCCCTTACACCACCTCCCTCACCACCATCTAGCACCAAAACAGTCCTCCTAGGGTATGTAGAGATTTGTGTGCACATCTTCCATCTTTGACTCTCCATGTGGTCTCCTACATTGTTGAGACCAAGCATAGACTTGGCAACCATTTTAGAGAGTGCCTGTGTCTGCAATGGCCAGCTTGAGTTTCTGTTTGCATGTTACTTCAAGTCTTTCCTTTTCATACTACATTCACTCCCTTTGCCTTCTGCACTGCCACATTAAGCCCAACACCAACTAGAAGAACAGTACCTTATACTCCACTTAGGTAACCTACAATAGTCCACCTAACTTCTCTCTCGCTTTGTTCACTTTTCTCATTTCCATCTCCCCTCCCCACCTGGCTCCTTCTGTCCATCATCCCCAGGACACCTGGTTCCAGTTATCATTCATCAGCCTCTGCCTCAACCCCCTCTACTACCTAATGGCTGTCTTCCCTTGACACTAAGTCCAAACGCAGGGTCTCAACCTGATTGTTGACCATCCAAGTGCCTTCATCAATGCCGCCTGGCTGCTGAGTTCCTTCAGTGTTTTGTCCCCCAGATTTCAGCTCTGCAGTCACGTCTCAAACTCAGTGGTTCCCAACCTTTTTTATGCACTGGACCAATACCATCAAGCAAGGGTCTCTGGGCACCAGGTTGGGAACTCCTGCTTTAATTAATTGTTTCATTAATTTGAGACTATGTGTAGCATCTTGAAGCAATAGTTGACAAATTCAGATTTGGGTTAGTTTATTGACTTGCATACCAGGGTGTAATGAAATTCGATGTTCATGTGAAGCTCAAAGAGTAAACAGGTATGCACTCAGTGGCCACTTTATTAGCTGCCTCCTGTGCCAAATAAAGTGACCACTTTATGTATGTTCATGGTCTTCTGCTGCTGTAGCCCGTCCATTTCAAGGTTTGATATATTATGGTTTTAGTGATGCTTTTCTGCACACCACTGTTGCAACGCATGGTTATTTAGGTTACTGTCACCTTCCAGTCAGCTTGAACGAGTCTGGGCATTCTCCTCTGACCTGTCTCACCCACAGAACTATTGCTCACTGGATGTTTTTTGTTTTTCCATAGTCCAAGCCAATTGGATCTCATTTCACCCTCATCCTGATGTTTGGTTTGAACAACAACTGAACATCTTGACCATTGGGTTGCTGCCACATGATTGGCTGCTCAGATATTTGGATTAATGAGCAGGTGTGCCTTATAAAGTGGCCACTGAGTGTATAAATAAATACAGCAACAAGCACAAAAACAATGAAATGCTACCAAGTTTAGTAATGCAACAAAACAAGCAGTAAAATTAACAATGGTAGAATTAAGAGTACAAGGATGTGGGAGCATCACTGGGAATGGAATGTGTGAGAGAGGTGATTAGTTCAGAAATTATTCTGATAAAGTGTTCTTAAGTCTGGTCGTCTGGGTTTTAAAATTAAAATTGACCTGTCTTTTGTTTCAGATCAAACCAATTCTTCCTCACCTGCCCCTCCACCACACCCCACCAAAAACTAAAGTAAAAACCTAGGTCTGAAAGAGTTGAGCCTCCTCTTCCTAATGTACTATTACAATTCCTCCCAGTAAAGGTGTCCCCCGCTTTACGGATGTTCGCTTTATGCCACTTTGCTTTTACAAAAGACCTACATTAGTAACCTGTTTTCACATTACCAAGAGGATTTTCGCTTTTATGAAAATTTTTCTTGTATAAATTAATGGTTCTTCACTTTACACCATTTCAGTTTTGGAAAGGTTTCATAGGATTGCTCTACATTTGCCTGGGGGGGGGGGGGGGGGAGGGAATGCCTGTACTGCATCATGGTGTTGTCTGTTTTCTATAGTGGTCCATATCATATCCCTCTTATAGGCTTCCTATAAACTAATGAATTATCCTTGTTCACTCGCACATTGTTGCAATTTTTTTGATATTATTTAGGCTAACAAAGCATTCATTCATCTTAGTCAGTTTATGGGATCATTTGTGCAAAGTGGGATTTCTATAACTTGGGTCTTCTACAGCCCTGGAGCCTCTTATTCTAGGATTCTACAGCTTTTGATAACTTGCCTCTCCATCTAACTTAAAATTTAAAAAAAACAATTTTGGACCTATCAGCTATTTATTTTATTTTTGTTTAGAGGTACCACAACGAATAGGCCCTTCCGACCCTTTGAGCCGCACCACTGACGACCCTGGTTTGACCCTGACCTAGCCATGGGACAATTTACAATGACCATTTAACCTACCTGGTACGTTTTAGGCTATGGGAGGAAATCGGAACAGCCGGGAAAACCCATTCTTTCCATGGGGAAGACATACAGAGACTCCTCACGGAGGACATCGTAATTGAACTCTGAACTCTGACACCCCGAGCTGTAATAACGTTGAACTAGTAGCTGCACTGTGGTGGCCTGGTAAGAAGATTTGAAGGAATATGAAATTAAGGCGTATGTCAATCACTATCTAATTGAGTTAATTAGGGTTAGACAGTGAAATAATTTTACTGTGTTCCAGAATACCACTAAAGCTTCATTGATAACAATATTGCACCAGGCTTTTGCAAAACCCTGTGATAAGGCCAGTGTGAGCCTTTTCTGCTTTCAGTCTCTGCTTGCTGGGGACTTTGAAATAGGTGGAGCAATATATTGATGGTATCTTTGTAATTTGTTGGTATTGGGCCTGGGAGCTCTAGACAAGACTGGCCAGAAATCGTGTGCTTTCTGTTGAAGTCATTAGTATGCAGATGAACAGAGTGATAAGTCATGCAATTTGCTTGGCTTTGCAGAAATCTCTGGTTATTGTGTGCCCGTGCATTAATCTTCTTTGCAGAGAACAGGAATTGAGTATTAAATCTATGAATGCATTGCATCTTATTTCAAGCAATAAATGTGACTAGAAACTCTTATTGTTGGATGTGTTTTTGGGGTCATTTGCAATGCTTGAAACAGCTAAGCTTAAATAGTTGTTATTGCAACCAGTATTACTACAAGCCTTTTTTTTAAAACAGCTTCGTGTTCATGCATGTCCTTCAATCCAGAAACAAGGAGGCTGTCTGTAGGTCTGGACAATGGTACTATCTCTGTAAGTATTTGACTAAAATTAGAATTTGCTTTTTCTAATTGATTATAAATGTGTATCCTTGCTGTATCCAATTTTTCGTGGGTCAGCTCTTAATTCATTTACTTCTAATTGAAAAGAGAATTATTTTATTTCTTGGGCAATCAAAAGCTGATACACAGCAAGCAACTTGCTTTCCTGGATGTTCATTCCTTCTGATGTTGTGATAGTTCTTTCACGCATTCTTTGGTATCTTTCAGAACTTGACCACCAAGAAGTACTTGAATGCTACTGGCTGCAGGTTTACCTTCAAATAACACACATCCTAATGTGGAATTATATTGCTATTCCTTTGTTTGCTGGCCATAATTCCTGGAACACTTCCCACTGCAGTGGTAGAAGTAATGTCATAAAGAAGGCCACAATCATTCAAGATCATGGCTCACCTCTGTCTTCTTGAGGGCAGTTGCGGGTGGCCATAAATGCTGTTATTGCCAGAAACACACTCATTGCATTAATAAATAATGCCTCCTTCTCTTGAAATAGATTCATTTCATCCTCAAATAACTAACCCTTAACCTGTGATCTTCAACAGCTGTTCAATCTCCAGTAATGTTTCTGGGACTTGTCATGATATTGAGAGGGTGAGGATGGCAGATTACTTTCCCTGAATGATATTTGTGAACCATATGGGTTTTTTATGGCAATCCGTTAGTCTTGCTTTTACATGGAAGCTATAAAATATATGATAATGAAGCTGACCATTCTGCCCAATGCATTTGTCCTGTTTGCTTCAAACACTCCCTATGGTAGAAGTTCCATCTTCTCGCCATTGTTTGGGTAAAGAAAAACCTTCTTTCTGAATTCCCTGTTGGATTTCTATGTGATTATCTTACATTGGCTTCCGGTTCTGCTCTTGGAAGCATGCTTTTTGTAGCTAGCTTATCAAAGCTCTCCATTTTATAGATCCCTGTTTGGTCACCGCTTCAGCTGCATTTTTTTAAACCAAAAGAAGTGGTCCTTTTCTTCAGTCTTTCCTGATAAGTAAATGCTCATCATTCAGCCCAATACAACTATACAATTTACTTCACTCATTTCTGTTACTATATATTTCTCTGCATTAGAGACCAAAACTGTACTCAATATTTTAAATGTGGTCTAACCATAAGTACAATCAGGTTTTACAGGACTGCCTACTTTTAAATTCTGTCACTTTGAGTTAAACTTGTTATGCTTTCTCTATCACTTTATTAACCTGCAGTGCAAAATTTAGGGAATTGGTATAAGTAACATCCCTATTCCTAAAATATACATATCTTTGTCTTTAGTATTTTAACTGGCTTTTTATTCTTGGATTTGTGTAATTCCTTGTATCAAAATTCCCAGGTATGCTGGGCTGCAGATACTTGGAATTCAGAACAAAAAAAAACAGAGAGAGGAGAACAATGGGTTAGGGGGCATCGGTGAAGGACAAAGGATGGTCACTATTTTGAGGTGCGATCCTGCAAATTTCCTAGCTGGGTTCATTTTATTTATTTTTTATTTGTTTTATTTAGAGATGCAGCGTGGAACAGGCCCTTCCAGTCATACTGCTATGGAATCCCCAGTTTAACCCTAGCCTAATCATAGGGTAACTTACAATAACCAATTAACCAGGGTCTTTGGACTGTGGGAGGAAAATGGAGCATCTGGAGAAAACCCATGCATTCCACAGGGAAGACGTACGAACTCCAAACAGAGGATGCTGGGAGTGAGTGACTTCCTAACTCAAATGTGCCTAGCTGAAATAGTGTTGTACTAACTGCTACAGTTAGATGTCTACAGATCTATAAATCCAATAACTTTACCATTTTCCTTTGGCACCTTTTAATATGGCTAACCACATTGTTCTCATATAAAGCATTTGTAAGGTGGGGACTTGACCAGTTGTAGAGAATTTCCTGGCTCTATTTCTTCTAATGTTACTGTCCCCCAAGGACTCTTAGACCCACACTGTCGTATCATCAGTCTTTTTTTCTGTGTAACATGATTCAGAAAGGTACAGAAGGGTCCATGTGTATGCTGATGTTACCTAACTCTCTCAACCACCTCTCTTGACTAATCCACTATTATGGTGAACTGCTTGCCAACTTTTAAAAGAAGATGAGCAAAGATTTTCTTTCTCAGCTATACAGCATTCTTTGAACACCAATTCTGTATTTGCACATTGTAAATATTGAAGGCTGAACCAGACTGTTTATAAACTGGCAGTAACATTTTTCATTCAAGACATTTTGATTGTGAGTCAGGAAATGCGTTTCTGATAACATTTTGTTTTTGGCAGTGTTTCAGAGAAGTTCTTCATTAAGTTTTATTTTTGTGTTGTACTTCCGATTTTTTTTTCTTTCACTCGGATGGTCATTCTGCATGTAATTACTATGTGGAACTGCCAGTACTGAATGTGACCTGTTCCAAACAGGTTGGACTGTTGGAGACCCTGAAGGATGCATATTCTTGTCATTTTATCGATGCTTCCTGTATTCTGACCTATCCTTAACTTTTCCATCCTGCCTTATTTCCCAGCATCTGTGGAGAACAATCAAAATAGAAGCATATGGATCCTTGTGCCTACTTCATTCAGCAAGATTATGATGGATTGCTTACCTCCACGCCATTCTCCAGCAATAACCTGTTATCCCGTTATTCCCTTAATAATTAGAAATCCGTCAAGAAGGTCACCAACCTGAAACTTCTGACCATTTTTTTTCTCCATATATACTACTTGATTTGTTGAAAATTCCATTTTCTGTTTCAAAATAATTCTGAGATTTTGCCTTTCCTCTTTGCCCCCTCACTCTAACAATATGGGGCTTAGCCACATACTGTTCACTGCAGAGTTGGGCATGTTTCTCCATTTTTAAACATTTGAGAGAGGCTTTCTTGTTGGACCATTTGAAAACAGTAAATAATTGAATTGAGACATTCTGGTTGGAATTTAATGAAAACATAGTTGACTTTTTTTTTATTGTATCCACTCACAAACCATGACAGTTCTCAGAACTTAACGATGATGAAGTTGAGAGACTTGTTGATTGCTTTTGCAGGCTTCCAAGTTGTCTTCCATTGGTATTCAATTGTCTCACCTTGAGATTCTTGATGGTTGCATTACTTTATGTAATCCATTTGTTAATCTACCATGTGGAGAAATCATATCTCTGCCAACATACCAGCTAGAAGGTGCAGGAAGTTATATTTTTAGAGAAATCAAACTGGTACCTGAATTTGTTTGTGTGTTTCTTAAAAATTTAACTTTCAGAAGGCACTGTTTAAGCAATGTATTTATTTAAATATGAACAGAAATGATTGAGAAAATTTTGCAACTTAAATCTTACATCTTCCCTCAGGAATTTATTTTGTCGGAGGATTACAACAAAATGACTTCTGTAAAGAGCTACTTAGGTAAGAAACTTACTGATTCTTCAAATTTGTGAAGAAGAGTAGTGTGAGAAGGTGTGACCTTTTTGTCTGCTGCCAAGGGCCACAGCATGGTCAATTCACGTATTCTTGGTACTTCAAAAAGGTTTTGAAATGTTATCTAAAGCAAACCTTGAATTTGATGTATTGTTTTTGAGCTAGCTAGATGAATCAGATCTTGCTTAACTAAGGTAGATAGATTTTCAGACCAGTATTGCAATAAGCTTATGGAGCATTCTGTACACATTGTATTCCTCAAGTTACTTGCCAACAAAAGGACTATTTTTAGTCTTGCTTGTGTTCTGAAAAACATGTAAAATGATGGATGAGGAAAGGCTTTTGGTCCAGTAAGTACATCCTAACCTGGGACTCTGTTTCACGATTCATGATTTTTCAGACTGACAGCCACCTGATTTAAACCTAGTCTTGGAGACGGAAGGTAGTTGGAATTTTCTCTCTTTAGAATCCTGACTTCACAGTGAACCTATGACTGTGGCTACATATTTGGGGAGCCGATTACCATGCCTTTCCGACGTGGTCTGGCTCCTGCTTAAGAAACATAGTCAACTGGTGTATATTGCATGAGTAGTCAATTCCACTGATTCTTTTTTCTCTGAGAAGAGAAATACCTTTGAATGTCTAACATGATTCTTGTCTTGCTAAACTTCAGATTCAGGCCACAAGAGCTCTCAACCCATTTGGCTGAAGCAGCCTGTCTACAGGAATGATGATTCCCATCTCCAGCACGGCAAACATTAGCCAAGTTGCCCTTAAATATGCTGTTACAGTACTGCAATATTTGGTTGATCTGGGTACCACTTTTTCTAATTTTAGAAAATAATGTCATGTTCCAAACAGAACTGATGAGCTACAGAACTTTTAAGTTGCATTTTAATTCTGTGGCTGAGGTTTAGAGGATTAGACATCATTCCTGGCATGGGGTTGGTGGGAAATACTGTTTGTAATACTATCCTGAGGCACCCAAGCCTTTCAAACCCTAACCAAACAGCATTGTAAGCATGTTTCATCTCAGCACTGCTGTGAAGGCGATGCTGATACATTAAACATCCATACAGCATAGATGTGTCAAAGGATATAAACTGCGTGCTCTCCCCATCGCAATTTATGTCCACTTGCAGTATACACAGCAACCTGTTCACACCAACAAATCTTAACAGCTAATTATCCTAGAGTAAAGCATTCTGTGGCAAAGGTTATTTGAGAGAGTCTCTCCAGCTTTACAATTTGATAGTTAGGTTGATGATTCTGCAGATCCCAGTATGAAATGGTTCCAAGATCACATCCCACTTCTTTAAGAATTCACTGACATTTCCATGCTGCTACTTATTGGAGCTTTGAGCAGATATTTAAAAATAATTGAATAGTACTCTCTTTTTGCGCCCCCCCCCCCCCCACCAGTTGAACAATGAAACCTTCTGTGGGCTATTAGTATGTGACACTTCACAGTTTTTCTATTGGCCAAACTGTGATTCCAATCCTATACAAGTGAGGTAGAGAGATATTTGTATTTTTTAAACAGGTTTTAGTTGGTAATATGCATGGCACAACATATAACTGAATGTCTCATCAACTCAGTTGTATAGGACTGCAATCAAAGTTTCACCAGTACAAAAGCTGTAAAGTGGCACGTAGCAATAGTTTGCTTTCAGCTATAGATTAGCAGACTTCACTGAAAATTCTGATTGCCATGATTTTGTCAGTATTATTTGCCACTTGGGCATTTACCTAGTGCTAGCTTGAAGTTCATGAGCTTTCGAATGCTGTTGTGATCGATTTTTTTTTTGTTTTGCCAGCTCATCAGAACAGAGTGACAATGGTCCTATTTATCTTGGAAATGGAATGGGTGCTGAGTACAGGACAGGACAAGAGCTTCACATGGCATTGTTCCGAGAGTGGCGGGAAGTTAGGTAGCCACAAAACCTCTGCTTCAGCCTCATGCCTGCAGTATCCTGAACACAAATAATCAGTTATTTTACATGTTGCTTTATTCAGCTGCAGTTTTGGATTGGTTTCCTCAAATACTTTTCCATAACTGATGTTCGCAGATTCGACATTGAAACACGACATGCTTTTGTGGGGGATTATTCGGGTCAGGTGACAATATTGAAGCTTGAACAAGACAATTGTTCTGTAGTTACAACATTTAAAGGACACAGTGGTAAGCCGAGTATTGTTTATCATTATACTGAGTTTACATTTGCCTTATTTTCTCAGCCCAAAAAGAACTTAATTACATAGTTCGCAGCATCCATTATTGGTTGTATAAATATTTCCCTTATTGCTGATGTATATGAATATTTAATACTTAGAAATTAGTGTGGATTTTTTTCTCGATAAATTTTCAATCATGCTCCAACCATGAGCCAACTTTGTGTCAGTGCTAGGGAAGAACGCAGTCGCTATTGTAATTAAAATGTGAACCCACACCCCTTTCCCACCACCCCAACCACTAGCATCCAAGAGTGTGTTTGCGCCCTTAACTCTTGGTGGAGTTGTCCGGGCGCCGTCGTGACAAGCTTTGCACTGATCTTTTTGGGTGCTCATCATATGGTGTGTCTTGGGCATCTGAAACCTGGCAGAGCCCATCCCTCTCCAGGTTTTTTAATGAGGTCGAGTTGCCAACTCGACGCTCAACCCAGCACGGATGGATAGCATGCAAGGGAGCCGGCCGGATTTGAACTCTGGACCTCTCGCCCTGAAGTCCAGCGCTGATGCCACTATGCCACCAGCCAGCATCCAGCGTCCAAGTAACTGCTGTTTATCATCTTCAAAGGAATCCAGAAACTGCCCAAAGTGGGAATTGGAGCCAGGCATATTTTGTACTTGTATTTTTCTTTCAATATACGTTAAAATGTTTTTAAAAATTATTTGGACTTTTCTCTCTGAACTATTTATGGAGAACAACTGAAGTTTACTTTTGTTTCCATATAAACTAAAATGCAAATTAATGTATAATATGCATGAAGAACAAAACTCCTGATATAGCTCTATAATTTCTGTTTAAAATTAGCTCTGACTAGGAAAACTTGGGTCTCTTCAGTTACACTTGGCTGTGACCTCAAGAAACTTTCAGAAATGGGTAATTTTGCCCAAAGGGGTGCAAGCCCTAATTTATTTAAGGAAGCAGAAAAATAATCTCGAACAATCATTTTTTAAGGTTAGGACTAAGGATTCTTTTTGATCAGAGTTGAATTTACATTTAACCATACATACTTGGCGGGTTTACTATAAAAGCAAATGAAGTACTTAATTTTTCACAATGAGGGCAATCGTCTAACTCAGGGGTCAGCAACCTTTACCACTGAAAGAGCCACTTGGACCTGTTTCCCACAGAAAAGAAAACACTGGGAGCCGCAAAACCCGTTTGACATTTAAAATGAAATAACACTGCATACAACGTTTTGTTTTGCCTTTATGCTATGTATAAACAAACTATAATGTGTTGCATTTATGAAATTGATGAACTCCTGCAGAGAAAACGAAATTACATTTCTGCATGCAACAAAAACATTTTGAACTCCGAAAAAAAGACGTTGGGTTGAAGGTTACTTTTAAGTAAAATACTCAACGTCTATTTGAGTCCTTCTTGTATTTATGAAAAACGCCAAACTTAAATTTGCCGCCAGCAGCAAACCTGAAAAATAAAAGGACTATTTCACTGAACAATGAAAACATATGAATATACAAAATAATAGGCAATTAAAATATTTATCATACTTGTTCAGGTTGACTCACACCTGACAATGCAGTCGTATTCAGTAGGGATGGATCGATGCTTAGGGGAGTGACCGGGAAGGATAATGTGTTTTTTTCCTCTCTGAACTCACAGAAGCGTTTCCCAAACGATGTTTGCATTGCGATGATTGCAGAATGTAAATACTCCGAATTTATCATGTCGTGACCTTGTTTAAACTCTCTCAAATTGGGGAAGTGAGACAATGTGCCTTTGTGTAAATCTCTGGCAAGCAACGTCAACTTGCGCTCGAATGCCAAAACATCCTCCAACATGTGCAGGGCTGTATGTCCTTTCCCCTGAAGAGCTGTGTTCAGCGTGTTCAGGTGCGCTGTCATGTCTACCATGAAGTGTAGCTTTTCCAGCCACTCTGGCTGTTCCAGCTCAGGAAAGGTGAGCCCTTTGCTGCCCAGGAAAGTTTTCACTTCTTCCAGACACGCGACAAAGCGTTTCAGCACCTCCCCTCTGGACAGCCAGCGATAAAAACACGTTGTAGCGGTTGCTACACGCAGTCAGTAAACTGCAGTCAAAGATAGCTTTATTCGAACTAAACAGCCTTGCTTTTAAGCCTCCCTCAACCCGCCCCCCATGGGCGCGGATGCTGCAAAAGACACGTACTCACAAACCCCCGTAGGCTATCTCCCTTAGCCTGAACGCTGGCTAATTGTGAGCCGCTTTGGATGTGTCAGGAAATGGGTCGCCACAACGTCTTATTTAGATTGTACAAGATCACCATAATCTTCAAATTTAGATTTACATTTCAAAAACTAACAAACTAACATAAAATACATTTTAATTAAATACTGACCATGTAGCGGTGTGCTACACGCAGCGCTAAAATTACGACACGGAGTCGGTAACTGCAGTCGAAGGAAAAAACTTTATTCGAAATCTTCAGACTCACTTTTAAGCCTCCCTCAACCTGCCCCCCATGGCGCAGAGGCTCCAAAGCTCTGTGCTCGCAAACCCCCGTAGGCTATCTAATTGTGAGTCGGTTCGGATGTGCCAGGAAAAGGGTCGCCACAACCAATTATTTCCCAAAGCAACAGGGAGCCGCAGCACAGACGTAAAAGAGCCACATGTGGCTCCGGAGCCGCGGGTTGCCGACCCCCGGTCTAACTAATAACATTAAGCAAATAATGCTTTGAGTGAAAATCCAAAATGGGATCTGCTTTCTCTAAGTTGACCAATATAATGGATGAAAAATTAAGTTTGATTCACTTTATTTTGTAGGTTGCAACTTTTATTATTTATCCATCCTGAAATCTCACTACATTTAGTTACTTGAGCTATGTTCTGTCTTTTAGGTAGCATTACTGCACTTTGTTGGGACCCAGTTCAACGAACACTATTCTCAGGCAGCTCTGATCATTCCATTATTATGTGGGATATAGGAGGAAGAAAGGGAACAGCTATCGAGTTGCAAGGCCACAAGTGAGTGTGTGAATTCTGTATTGATTTGCACATACTAATTTTTCATGTCAAATAAAGACTGCAGTTGTGCTGCTTTAGCTAATTCTATTTTGTTTCTGCCATGCAGTGACAAAGTTCAGTCCCTTTGTTACGCTCTTCATACTCGACAGCTTATCTCTTGTGGTGCAGATGGTGGGATAGTTGTGTGGAACATGGATGTAAAAAGACAAGAGGTCAGCAAATGATTTCATTCGGTCTTGGAACATTTTAACATAGAAAATGGAGACCAAGTTATCTTAATGTTTTACTAATAATGTGGGTGCTAATGGTAGTGAACATTCCATCTTCTTTCAGAGTGCGGTGTTTTAGAATTAATAAGTAGGAGAAAATGTATGAGGTGATTGCATTTGACTTTAAATTTTGATATGTAGGTTAAGAGGTGTTACATTTCAATTGTATTTCATGATGCTTTAGGAAAGTGGACAAATTACAAGTTTGTAACATTGCAGCTCAGGAACTTTTGGCCAAAAGTCTGAAGCTTGACCAGGAATGTCTACACTTGACTTTTTATGTTACTATACAATTAGTTTAGGCTGTTCAAGAATTGAGAGGGAAATAATGCTTGGAGTTGTTAAGGGGTTTCAGGGATTGGAGGGTGATGAATTGAGGGAAAGTATGTTCATTAGAGCACTTGCATAAATATATTGCTGAAATTATTTCCCTTGCCCCCATTCTCTCTCACTTCAACTTTGTTTTCTTATTTCAACTCATTTTTTGATTATGCCAAATCAATTATGTCAATATTCAGTGCACTTGTGTCAATGTAATCTGCATTTGAACAAAAAGTACTTCTAGAGTCTGGTGGGTATGTGGAATCTGTTGCCAGAGCAAGTAGTTGAGGCAAGTACAGTTAAAAGGTACTTCGACAGATGTATGGATAGAAAGTTTAGAGGGATATGGGCAAATGAGACTATCTATACAAGGCAACATTTTAGGCATGCACATGTTGGGCTGTGAAACCTGTTCTCGTGCTGTATTTCTGAGTGATGTGCAGCTTTCAGCATGGTCATAATCAGCAGTCAACCAGAGGAACGGTGAGCATTTAGAGATTGCAATCAATTGTATAACCTTACTTTTGTATCCAATTTTCCTTCTAGTACAATAATAAACTTGAATCGATCTTAAAGTACTATATTGAAATCTGGTTAATTGGGACATTCACTTATTTGGGCCAACTTAACGAGCAAAAGCAAATTGAGAAAATGGCTGGGATTTTCTTCGTTTATTTGTGACACTATGCCATTTAATTGGGACAAGAGACTCGTCGAATATTCTAACTAGCATTGGTTGCATGCACTTGTATCCAGGAATAAAGATGCAAAGTGCCGCAAATCTGAAATAAAACCCAACAAATGCTAAAGCACTGAGTCTGTGGAGAGAAAAACTTCCAGTGCTTCTGAGTGAGACTGAGTGTCCCTGGCATTTTCCATTCTTATTTCAACTTTCCCAGTTAAAATAGTTTTCATTTGGTTAAAACCAGTGTCTTAAAAATTGAATCCCATAAAGTGTTAATTGATACTTTGTTTTTTTAATACAAATGATTTTAGACTCATAACAAAATCCAAATGAAAGCATTTATTGTTTTGATTCTAAACAAAAAATATATCCCCAAATGTTAATCTTTATTTTAAGTTTGCTGACTGTGTACAAAACATCCAGGATTTTGGCTGCGTGTGTCTTTAATGAACAGCTATCAGTCCCATAATATGTTTACACACAGCTGGCTCTTGAGTCCTTAGCATGCATTCTTTCTTCAAATAAATTATTTTCAGATCTTAATGCTTGAATAATTAAGCAATTATTCAAGAAAAATATACAAATGACATATTGGAGCTCTGTTTATATTCTGGTGATGAGGTGATATTCTGGTGAATTGTCTTTAAGAATTTTTTCTTCACTTTATCAGACTCCTGATTGGTTAGATAGTGATTCCTGCCAGAAGTGTGACCAACCTTTCTTCTGGAACTTCAAACAAATGTGGGACAGTAAGAAAATTGGTCTGAGACAGGTATTCTTCTTCACATCTAAATGTTTTTAATTTGGAAGAATACAATTGCAGTTTAAAGATTAACTGAAGTTCTGCAGTTTGTAATGTGCCATTTAATTCATTATTATAGGCAGTAATTATTGGTGTCAGCATATGTAATATTTCTAGCATTTCCTCCCGTTGTGCTGTCAGTCTAATTACCATATAATACATCCTCTTGTTCCTTGATGTGACCTGACATGCCAACTTATTGGTGAATGAAACAAGGAGTGATCAAATTACAGAACATAGGACAGTGCAGCACACTATGGGTCCTTTGATCCATGATGATATGCTGAACGATATTAATCATTATCAGTCTAACCTTTCAGTCCTATACAACCTCATAGCCCTGCATATTCTTACATCCATGTGCCTATCTATGAGTCTCTTAAATGTCCTTATTGTATCAGCTTCTACTACCATCCCAGCAGTGCATTCCAGGTACTCGGCACTCTGTGTGTAAGAAAGATAAGCAGAGACAATCTGCCCTAGATTTTCCTTCACTCATCTGAAACAAATGGTATTAGTCTTTGCTGTCCTGGGGAAAAAGGTGCCAGCTATCCACTCTATCTATGCCTATCATAATCTTATACACTCTATCATGTTGCCCCTCATCCTCATTTGCCCCAAAGAGAGAAGCATGAGCTCGCTTGACCAAATTCTCATAACACGTGTTCTCCAATCCAGGGTATATCCTGGTAAGTTTCCTTTGCAACCTGTCTAAAGCTTCCACGTTCTTTCACGTAGCAATCCATATTGAAAACAATATTGCAAGTGTGATCTAACCAAGGTTTTATAGTGCTGCAACATTACTTCATGGCTCTGGCACTCAATCCCCCAACTAATGAAGAGCATCACACTATATGCCACCTCAGTCACTCTAAAACTTTGAAGATTTGGACCCCAAGATCCTCCTGTTCCTCCACACTGTTCAGAATCCCGCCATTAGCCTTGTGTTCCATCTTCAAGTTTGATCTTGCAAAGTATATCACTTCTCAGATTTTTGGATTGAACTCCATCTGCCATTTCTTAGCCCAGTTCTGCATACTGTCAGTATTCCATTGTAATCTACAACGACCATTATCAACAAGACTATCAACCTTCATCTCATCTGAATACTTACTAACCCACCTTTCCACTTCCTCACCCAAGTCAGTAATAAAAATCACAAAGAGCAGGTGTCCTGGAGTGGATCCCTGTACAACACTAGTCACCAGCATCTAGGCAGAATATGCTTCCTATACCACCATCCTTTGAGGAAAGCTAAGATTTCATGGACCCCATGCCCTGTGATTTTTTTTTTTTTTGGATAAGTCTACCATGAAGAACCTTGTCAAATACCTAGCTACAATCCATCCAGACTACAGCCACTGCTCTGAAAAAGAGAGCAGAAGCCAGAATAAGAGAACTGCTTCATCAAGCACCTTTGCCTTGACCACTGTATCTGCCAAGATCTCCCAGTGACCACACGTTTCAATCTCGCTTCCCATTCCAATGTGAACATGTCAATCTGCGGCCTTATCTACTGCCACAATGAGGCCAGATGCAGGTTGGAGGAATAATGTCATATTCTGTATTGGTAGTCTTCAACCTGACAGCATCAGCATTGATTTGGCTGACTTCCAGTGACCAGTCCACTCTGTTCTCCTTTCTCTCCACCCCTCTCTTTCCTTGTGTTCCTGTGCCTCATATCCCCTTCTCCCAACCCACCGCTCTCTCTAGTTCCCTACCTCCTTCCCTTTATTGTTTTGCTGTCCTGTCATGGATCCTTCTTCAGCTCTTGCCTCTTCCACCTATCACCTTCCAGCTGCTGTCCTTTCAACCCCCTTCCTCTATCCAACTTCCTCCTCCTCACCTGGACTCATCTATTCACTTCCAACTTGCGCTCCTCCCCTTCCTGTGGCTTCTACCCTCTTCCCTTCCAGTCCTGATGAAGGGCCTTGGACTGAAATGTCACCCGTTAATTTCTCTCCATAGACGCTACCAGACCAGCTGAGTTCCTCCAGCATTTTGTGTGTGTTGCTCAAGAGATTCAGCATCTATCGAATCTCTTGTATTCTGTATGCAACCAGCAAGCTACAGATTCAGCTGTGACTTGCTGGTTTGGAAATAAAAGTAATCTTTTATGATCATGGCAGTTTTTATAGTTAAAGGTGGTCGTATTAGAACGGGTTCTAAAAATCTGAGTTTTACCTCAGATTTTTCTGGGAAGTGTTGTCATTTCCAGGTCCTGGTGATTTCTTTCTTAAGTAACACACTTGAATATAGAGGTCTCAAACTTCTTGAGATGTCTGTTCATAATTTGCTAACTGCTCGTCATGACATTGTGTGGCATTGTGCCACTTTGCAATTTCCAGTAGCTACCATTTGAAATACAGTATGTCCGCTGAACCTGAAACAGGATGGTACAGTGACATGCCTACAAGAGCTATTGCTTCATTGCTGTGCTCTATTATCAGGAATACTTTACAGACATTTGTGTTCCACCCTTAGTTTACCAGCAGTTAAAGCTGTCAAAAAACCATAGATTTGTACTGTGTTCTAAGTCTCTTAATTTTAAATTTTAAAAAGAATTGAAACTGAAACTGAAATACGTATGTCAAAAAACATAACTTATTCAAAAGTTTCAATCATTATGTTCTGTTGTTTCTAAATATAAATCACCTGGACTTGCCGAATTCTCAAATAGCTATTTCATCCTATTGAAATGAATAGAGTTTTCAAAGCTGCACCAAATGTAGCTCGGTACACATTCTGTGCATGAATTTCCCAGTGTTAGCTGTTAGGGAAATTGCAAGAAGTTAGCATGCCATTGCTTTATTCCAAGGCATTTGTGAAGAGATTGCATTTAGAACTTTTCAGTAAGTTCCAGGCTTCTACATTTGCACATGATTGTCTGCCTAGCATCAGCTATCATTGATCGGGCATCAATTCCTATTGCTGTCTGTAAGGAGCTCATGTTCTCCTTATGACCACGTAGTTTTCCTGAGGGTGCTCCAGTTTCCCTCAACATTCCAAAAATGTACGGGTCAGGGTTAGTGGATTGTGGGCATGATATATTGGTGCTGGAAGTGTGGCAACTCTTGCGGGCTGTCCCCAGCGCACTGCAAACAATGGTGCCAGCAGTGCATTTCATTGCATGTTTTTATGTACATCTCACAAATAAAGCTAATCTTATCTCTGCATAAAATTTTGCAACCCAATTTTTGAAAAGTAATTTTAGGCATGGTGGGCTATTCTTATCTGGTTCATTATTGGTACCCAGTATACAAATAACTTGACAAAAATGCCAAGACAAGTAGTATGGAAGAAAATTTGGCAGATCAAATTATCAAACGTCAGTTCCTTCACTTGCACCAATTTTTAAACATTGTGCCTTGTTAGGACTTGTGCTAATGAATCACAGAAGCATGGGAGCTAGGAGTAGGATGTGAAGCATTTGTTCTTCAACTCTATTTCAGATTCAGTGTTCTTTTCCATTTTCCTCCCCATATCTCTTGATCTCGTTAGACTTTTGAATTATTTGTAGTTTTTGCAAAAATTGTCATTATTCTACAGTGTGCTTGGTCAGGTTTCCTAACCTAAACTGCGAGAAAGGAATAGGAAAGTACATTCAACCTCAAGTTCTGCAGAACCCAGGCTGATCCATATCTTCAGTTCTGACTGATAATAGTCTTGTCTTTTTAAATTGCCCCCTTCCACCCTCATCCCAGCAGCCCTTTAAGATATGAGAGTTTTGATTTCTTCCATTCTGAGTTTCCTTAAATGCCTCTGAGCATTTATAATTTGAGATTACAACATCTTGTTCTGAACTAGGAACACTGGAGAAAATACTTTATCTATATAATTCTTTTATCCTTTTGTTACCTTGGATAAAAGAATTGACTCGTGTTATAATGTTTGAAACTGTATATTCCTATTTGACATGTCTCCTTAATTGGGGAAAAAAAACAGTTGAAAAGCATTAAACAACAGATGCTGAAGTAAAACAAAATTTGGAAATGCCTGAGGTACTCAGAAGGTTAGACAGCATCAATCCAGAGAACCAGTTAACATTTCAGTCCAATGGCACTTCATTTACATTCATAATTAAGCTGCTTAACGATGAAATGTTGTGTAGCCAGAGTTGTGTTGAATTTTGGACTAATTTTGAATACTGCAAACGTCATTCTCTTTTGTTTGATTCAGCACCACTGCAGAAAGTGTGGGAAAGCTCTGTGTGGGAAGTGTAGCTCCAAACGTTCCTCCATCCCATTAATGGGATTTGAGTTTGAAGTGCGGGTCTGTGACAGCTGCTGTGAGTCCATCACAGATGAGGAGTGAGTACATTTCAAACTTCTAGCTGAGAAAGAATGGTCATGTCCAATTTTTGTTAATTTTTTTAAAAAGTACTGGAATAAAAAAGTGATCTGGTTTTATTTAAACTCCATTTGATTGCTACAGATGTCTTGTCAGCACTTATCAAAATTGGTAGGATATTTATTTGCATTCTGACTGTTGCATTAGACCTATAATGGTTACAAGCATTCCATTATCTTCTTGCAAATACAATTATTCAATTATACAATTTTTCCAAATACAACTGTCGGGAAGCGGCCTGGTCGAGGGAAGTGCCTGGTGTGAAAAGTGCTAGCCTTTGGCTCGATAGTCTTCAGCGAGGAGGCTGAGGGAGGAGACTACTCCACAATTGGGGAGGATGAAGACATGGCCGCTAAGCTGATTCAGTGTGCTACGTGCATCATGTGGGAGGTCAGGGATACTGATGGTGCAACTGGCTGCTACAGCTGTGGAAAGTGTGTCCAGATTCAGCTTTTGAAGGATCATGTTGCAATACTGAAGAAAGAACTAGATGACCTCAGGTTCATCCATGAAAACGAGTTTTCTGGACAGGACCTACAGTGAGGTTGTTACACCGAGAATACTGGAAGAGAGAAGGGGGGTGACAATGAGGAAGGAAAGGATGCTTGAAGTACAGGAGACCCCGGGGGATGTGCCTCTCATTAACAGGTTCACCTTCTTGGAAGCTGTCAGGACAGAAGACACTGCCAGTCTGAGAGGCGGACAGGTCTGCGAGCCGAAAATTGGTGCAGAAGCAGAGCCGAGGAGTCAGACATCAGGAAGAGCCGTGATAGTAGGGGACTCCATAGTAAGAGGTACAGAAAGGGATTTCTGCAGCATCAGGTGAGACTTAAGGATGGTGTGTTGCCTCCCTGGTGCTAGGATCCAGGACATCACGGGGGACTCCTCAAGGGTGAAGGTGAACAGCTGGAAGTGGTAATGCATGTCGGCACAAATGACATCGGGAAGAAGAGGAAGGACATTCTGCAGCGGGACTTCAGAGAACTCGGAAGAAGGCTGAAATGCAGAACTTCCAGGGTGGTTATCTCTGGTTTGCTTCCAGTTCCTCGTGCTGGAGAGGGCAGGGACAGGGAGATAATGGATCTGAATGTGTGGCTGAGGAACTGATGCAGGAAGCAAGGATTTACATTCTTGGACCACTGGGGTATGTTTTGGGGTAAGGATAAATTGTACAAAAGGGACGGGTTGCACCTTAATAGGCAGGGGACCAGCATTCTGGCAGACAGGTTTGCCACTGCAACACGGATGAGTTTAAACTAAGTACTGGGGGGGGAGGGGATGAACTGGAAATATAAAGATGGAGTTAAAGGGAAAGTGAAAATAGGAAAAGTTTAAAAAGGACAACAGAATCAAGGGAGCAGAAAGCTCAAGAAGAGATATAGTATGGCCAAGTGAAATAGGAATTGATAGGTGAGGGGAGTAACGAATTAAAAGTATTATATATATGAATGCAGGAAGTATAAGGAATAAAGTAGATGAACTTGAGGCTCAGTTGGAAATTGGCAAGTACGATGTTGTGGGAATAACAGAGTCATGGCTTCAAGCGGACAGGGCCTGGGTAATGAATATTCAAGGATATATGTCTTATCGAAAGGACAGACTGACGGGCAGAGGGGGTGGGGTGGCTCTGTTGGTGAGGAATAATATTCAGTCCCTTGCGAGAGTAGAATCAGGGGATGTAGAGTCAGTATGGATAGAACTGAGAAATTCTAAGGGTAGAAAGACCCTAATGGGTGTTATCTACAGGCCCCCAAACAGCAGTCTGGATGTGGGGTGTAAGTTGAATGAAGTGTTAAAATTGGCATGTCACAAAGGTAATGATACAGTTGTCATGGGGGATTTCAACATGTAGGTAGACTGGGAGAATCAAGATGGCACTGGACTCCAAGAAAGGGAGTTTGTGGAGTGCCTCTGAGACGGATTCTTAGAACAGCTTGTACTGGAGCCTACCAGGGAGAAGGCAATTCTAGATTTGGTGTTGTGCAAAGAACCGGATTTGATCAGGGACCTCGAGGTAAAGGAGCCGTTAGCAGGTAGTGACCATAATATGAGATGGTTTAACCTACAATTTGAGAAGGAGAAGGGAAAATCAGATGTTACAGTATTACAGTTGAACAAAGGGAACTGTGGAGCTATGAGGGAGGAGCTGGCCAAAGTTCAATGGAACAAAACCCTAGCAGGGAAGACAGTGGAACAACAATGGCAGGTATTTCTGGCAATAATGCAGATTGGTTCATTCCAAAGAGGAAGAAAGATCCTAAGGGGCGGCCGTGGCTGACGAGGGAAGTAAAGGGCAGTATAAAAATAAAAAAGAAGTATAACATAGCAAAGATGAGCGGGAAACCGGAGGACTGGGAAGCTTTTAAAGAGCAACAGAAGATAACAAAAAAGGCAATACGCCGAGAAAATATGAGGTACGAAGGTAAACTAGCCAAGAATATAAAGGAGGATAGTAAAAGCTGCTTTTGGTATGTGAATAGCAAAAAAATAGTTAAGACCAAAATTGGGCCATTGAAGACAGAAACGGGTGAATTTATTATGGGGAACAAGGAAATGGCAGATGAGTTGAACAGGTACTTTAGATCTGTCTTCACTAGTGAAGACACAAACGATCTCTCAGATGTAATAGTGGCCAAAGGAACTAAGGTAATGGATGAACTGAAGGAAATTTATATTAAGCAAGAAACGGTGTTGGATAGACAGTTGAGTCTGAAGGCTGATATGTCCACGGGACCCAATGGTCTGCATCCCAGGGTACTTAAGGAGGTGGCTCTAGAAATCACGGACGCATTGGTAATCATTTTCCAATGTTCTATAGATTCAGGAACAGTGTCTGGGGATTGCAGGGTGGATAATGTCCCACTTTTCAAGAAAGGAGGGAGAGAGAAAACGGAATTATAGATCGGTTAGCCTGATGTCAGTGGTGGGAAAGATGCTGGAGGCAATTATAAAAGAGGAAATTACAACATATTTGGATAGCAGTAGAAGGATCAGTCTGAGTCAGCATGGATTTATGAAGGGGAAACCATGCTTGACTAATCTTTTGAGGATGTAACTATGAAAATGGACGAGGGAGAGCCAGTGGATGTAGTGCACCTGGACTTTCAGAAACCCTTTGATAAAGTCCCACATAGGAGATTAGTGGGCAAAATTAGGGCACATGGTATTGGGGGCAGAGTACTGACATGGATTGAAAATTGGCTGGCTGACAGGAAACAAAGAGTAGCAATTAACGAGTCCCTTTCGGAATGGTCAGGCTGTGACCAGTGGGGTACAGCAAGGTTTGGTGCTGGGACTGCAGCTGTTTACAATATACATTAATGATTTAGATGAAGGGATTAAAAGTAATATTAGCAAATTTGCCAATGACACAATGCTGGGTGGCAGTGTGAAATATCAGGAGGATGTTATGAGAATGCAGGGTGACTTAGACAGGCTAGGTGAGTGGGCGAAGGTATGGCAGATGCCGTTTAATGTGGATAAATGTGAGGTTATCCACTTTGGTGGTAAGAACAGGAAGGCAGATAATTATCTAAATGGAGTCAAGTTAGGAAAAGGGGAAGTACAACGAGATCTAGGTGTTCTTGTACATCAGTCAATGAAAGCAAGCATGCAGGTACAGCAGGCAGTGAAGAAAGCTAATGGCATGCTGGCCTTTATAACAAGAGGAATTGAGTATAGGAGTAAAGAGGTCCTTCTGCAGCTGTACAGGGCCCTGGTGAGACCCCATCTGGAGTATTGTGTGCAGTTTTGGTCTCCAAATTTGAGGAAGGACATTCTTGCTATTGAGGGAGTGCAGCGTAGGTTCACAAGGTTAATTCCCGGAATGGCGGGACTGTCAAATGTTGAAAGATTGGAGTGACTGGGCTTGTATACACTGGAATTTAGAAGAATGAGAGGGGATCTGATTGAAACATATAAGATTATTAAGGGATTAGACACGCTGGAGGCAGGAAGCATGTTCCTGCTGATGGGTGAGTCCAGAACTAGAGGCCACAGTTTAAGAATAAGGGGTAGGCCATTTAGAACAGAGATGCGGAACAACTTTTTCACCCGGAGAGTGGCGGATATGTGGAATGCTCTGCCCCAGAAGGCAGTGGAAGCCAAGTCTCTGGATGCATTCAAGAGAGAGTTAGATAGAGCTCTTATAGATGGCGGGGTCAAGGGATATGGGGAGAGGGCAGGAACGGGGTACTGATTGTGTATGATCAGCCATGATCACAGTGAATGGCGGTGCTGGCTAGAACAGCCGAATGGCCTACTCCTGCCCCTACTGTCTATTGTCCAAAATTAATACATTTTTATTGAACTATCCTGCTTGACTCAGCAGTAATGTTGTCGCTCTAGATTCAGACTGTTGTTGCTTCAGATCCTGTTAAAGGTTTTACAAATTACGACTCCCTCCTCAGAAATACCTTCAGTTGCCATTAAATAGGTGTGTCAGGGAGTAAAATCTCTGAAAGTAGAGGCAAAAAGTGACATAGTAGCACAGCTCATACACTGCTGCCTCAAATCTTCAGTAACCCAGGTTCAATCCTGATCTCTGGTGCTGCCTCATTCTCTCTTTCTATGTGGATCCACCCCACTACACCCCCCCCCCCCAAAAAAAAGGATGCTCCAGTTTCCTTCCATATCCCAGAGAGGTGCATGTTGGACGATTAATTGTTCATTAAATTGCCCATGTGCATAAGTGAATTGCTGATTCTGGGTGATTTATAGTTAATTCTGTCTCTTTCTGAAGGAGCAATTAAATGAATAGGGTGGTGACCTTGAGTTTAGAAAGCAACAGGGTTCGATCCTAATGTAAGACGCTGTCGGTGTGGTGTTTGCTTGTTTCACCTGTGAACGTGTGGGTTTCCATGATACTTTGGCTCCCTTCCACATACCAGGTTGCAACAAGCCATCTGCTGGAAAGCTCAACAGGCCAAGCAGGACCTGTGCAATGAAGGACTTGTTGATATTTCAAGTTGAAGTCCTGTATCGGGATTCAGCTACACTCGATTCCAATTGTTATTTTAACTCCTCTCACCTCCTACAACTCAAAGGAGAAGCTATGAGTACTCATATGTGTCCTAGCTAAAATTACCACAGATGCTACTTGACCTATTGGGTTCCTCCAGATGTTTATTGCTCCAGGTTCCAGCATTTGCAGCTTCTTCTGTCTTCAATATGGTAATAGGTTAATTAGTTGTCAGCAAGAATGGGGTGGTGTTACAGAATAGAGCCTGCTTTGCAATTATCTGTCGTTATATTGGAATGCAAGGAAATGAGAGATGTGAGTATCTAAAGAAAAAGATTAAGGGAATAAAGAAAAAATGTGTTAAAATGAAGAAAATAAAGAAAAGTGTGTTAAAATGAAGATTTGAATTTGCTGACGTTGGAGACCATCTTGGAGGTACAAATTAATGAGTCCTGAGGAGAAAAATAGAGACATATAGAGAGCCGTCAAAGTTCAACATGTATATCACTATATACAATGATGAGATGCATTCTCTTGCAGGCAGGCATACTCAATAAATCTAATAACCATAATAGAATCAATGAAAGACTGCTCCAACAAGGCTGACAACCAGTGTGCAAAAGACAACAAACTGTCCAAAGATAAAATGTAATAATAAATAAGCAATAAATATCAAGAAGGTGTGATGAACTATCATATCAGCGTACCAGAAAAAAAGTTAGCTCTGACATCTTAATTCCTGCAGAGGAGATAAATTGCAATACCTCAAAAATTGTTGGATTTTTGAAATTTTATCAAGAATATTAAAAACCATCCTTGCAGTGAATTCACTTCATTGGCCTTGCCTATATCATCATTCGCTTCTGCAGATGCCACATAATGAAATCTGTGAAGAAATATTTATTAATTCATGATGCTTTTCAGCACTAGCTTTTAACCTTTTGTGCTTTCGTACATGATTTGTGTTTGCAGACGAGCACCCACAGCAACTTTCCACGACAGCAAGCATTCTGTGGTCCACATGGCATTTGATGTAACGAGAGGCTGGTTGTTAACTTCAGGAAATGACCGGATTATCAAGGTGAGAAAATGAAGCACGAGTCTACCCCAGTGTAACTTTTACTCATGTAAATTGTTTTGTATCCAGGTGCTTTTTAAATTATTTTTATTACTCATTCAAAGGATGTAGGCTTTGCAGGCTGAACATGTAATTGCCCTTGTGAAGGTGGTGGTGAGTTGCCACCTTGAACCGCTGCAGTCCTTGAAGTCTGGTTGTACTTAACACTGTTAGGGAGAGAATTTCATGATTTTGGGATTCCAACCTGTTGGAAACAGTTTACTTTGTAATACAAATCATTCTGTTTGCGTAAAGATAACATATTAAATGTGGCCAGGAGGGGAAAAAATTGGGGGAGAAATTCTTTTAAAGAAATGTCAAATACAAGTAATCTGACCAAGCCTCCTTGATTTCATAATCTATTCAGAACTGGCATTAGTTGATGAATGGGTCTGTATTTGTGGTGAAATTAAATCAAGCCCATGTAATTAAGTCTTTGACTTATGAAAAACCTGCTGAGTAATATGCCTTCACTTTTGTCATTCCACCACATTACTGGATTCTAATGGAGGCCCTGATCTTGCTGACATTGTGCTGTAAAATTCATCTTGGCCATCATGTGTCAGCCTGACCTGCTGGAGATCAATAGAACAGAACATGGCACAGCACAGGAGCTGGCTGTTCAGACAACCATATCAAGTAAAGACATGAAAACCATTTATTTATTGCATCGCAGATTCTAGCTTATACACCTCTTATCAGGTCGCCTCTCATCCTCCGTCGCTCCAAGGAGAAAAGGCCGAGTTCACTCAACCTGTTTTCATAAAGCATGCTCCCCAATCCAGGCAACATCCTTGTAAATCTCCTCTGCACCCTTTCTATGGCTTCCACATCCTTCTTTCAGTGAGGCGACTAGAACTGAGCACAGTACTCCAAGTGGGGTCTGACCAGGGTCCTATATAGCTGCGAACTTTTGTGTATTTCAAGTAATAATTTTAGAAATGTAAAAACTGCTACAAAATCTTGCTGGGCTTTGCTAGAAGCTGAGGCTCCATTCCCCCATGCCATGTCAAAGGCTTAAGTGGAGGAGTTCCCCACGTGGGGTTCACCGACACCCAACCCCCCTTGGTGAATGGTAAGGGTCCATGGCATTAAAAAAGAGGTGGGAACTCCTGCTTTAGGACTTAGGGAAGATGATGTTTTGGGGAGACCTCAGCAATACACTACACATGGCAAACTGGCAACTAGAAAATGATGAGCTGACAGAGAGAGAGTGCAGGGGAAAGAAAGGAGAAAAGGAGTATTGAGAGAGACAGTTAAGGACAAATGGTTAAATGGAGACTAGGAAAGGACTGCGGGCAAGTGATAAGGGGTGTGGAAAATGTGTGCAGTTCTACTTGCTGTTTCTGCTGCTGAGGTGGAGTGAAATCAACTTATCCACGATCTATTAATTTCACTTGGCACAGACAGGCCAAGTTTCCAGGAAATTCCTTCCTCTTTACTAAGTTGGAACCTGTTTTCTTATGAAGAAATTGATCAGTGCAAGTAAAGACATGAAAGCCATTTCTTTATTGCATTGCAGATTCTGGCTTTTTGTTTATAAAAACTACAATTTAGTTTTCTTGAGTTGCATTTGCTTATAATTTGCATTTAGTCTGCAGTGTATATTATGTATTAATGAGTAGCTTAACTTCTGCAAAGTATTGAGGACATAGTTACCTCTGCTAATAGCGTGGCTAAGGTACCTTGGGGGAGAGCAGCTTAATTTACTTTTATGAATTTGAATTGTAAATAACTTTTATTAAAATTGCTCATTTGAATGTAATTCCCTGCAGCTTTGGGATATGACTCCTGTGGTGTCGTGACCTGCTTTCGCTGGTGATCAGAAAGGATTCTGTCCATGAGCTAGTCTACACATGGAGGATTAGTCAGCAATGCTAAAACAGAGTTATGGCTTCGACAGGGAATGCACAGGAATTTAACTTTTTCCAAAGCAGCCTTCCAAATCCTGATCAGTATCTGCTAAAGTTTAAAAGTTGCACAATGATTCTGGTAAATCTTTGTTGTGAGGATTGAAGTACAATTTTCAAGAGGGTCTTTTGTACTATTAGTGTTTGTATGATTTTCTGTAATTTTTTGATAGACCTAAATGATTTTTGTTTTTTTAAATATTGTGATGATAAGTTTTTGTCTGTTCATGTTTTTCTGTTGCTTGCCAATGAGTGAATAAGTGTCATGTTTGAGAGATGCCCGGTTTTGTTTTGGTAATGTACTTTGCGATAGTACATAGTTGTCTGTTTCATGTCAAGAAATCATGGACTGCTAATACAGATTTTTCCAAAGCAGCAGATAAGAAAAACTAACATTGGGATTGCAGTGAAGGGAAAGATAAACCTTATTGTCTCACAGTTCTCTATCTATGTCAACGTGAAATTGTGTCAAGCATTCCATGCTTTCTAGTGATTTAACCCATGACTGTAGAAGTGAGGTTTAAGAAAACCCGGTGTTTTCTAGAAGTTGCGATGTAAATAATTAGAAGGTATAACCACAAACTCTAGGCATGTTTAATGCAACCTGTGATAGTAGGATGAACAATAGTAAAATAAACCAGTGCAATAGATACAAGCAAGATTAACTCGATCTGCTGTTGAGACGGTGGAGAAGGGAATTTTGATACTTAGCTAAAAACCTATTCTTTTGCTCCATACTCATTATGTGTTTATGCCATTGCTGTCCCATTATGTTCCTTGAAATGGCAAGGTGAGAATTGAAAAGGGGAATGTGCCTTTCATTTCTAATTTAAAGTCTGTTCTTTGATTTCTGGACTGATATGCTTCCATTACGTCTTTGCAGCCATTCTTAGACACTGTAGTATAGTGTATATCTTTTGAATCCTGGTTTGATCAACGTTGAGTATTACAATCTGTTGATGCATCCAGTGATCCAATTAAACTCTCATCTAACAAATTGAAATGTAATGGTTGATTTTGACTCTGTGGGACTAAAGTCTCCAATCACCAAGTTGTAGAAACATGGGAAGCTGCTCAGCTGATTACACTACTTACTGTTTGCTCCACATTGGAGCGCTCTACTCTATTCCCATTCCTCTTCTTGCAACTGTTACTCAGTTCCTGTGCAATTTGCTGAGGCTAGTTTCACTTTTAATTATCCAATGTTTATTGTACATACTCTTGAAAAGACTAAACCACCTATCTGATTTTTGCAGCAAATGATAAAATCTGGTGTTTGGGATGCTGAATGGCTTGTTGGGGTTAATGGATAGTGATGGTGTTGGGTACAACAAGCCTCAAACTGGAAAATAAAAGCTAGTCATTTGCATGATTGTCATTGCTACCCTCAGTTCTTCAATCCACAGAATTATTTTGAAGTGTAATTAGCAACAGTGATAGTTAATTCAGGAATTTAGACTTGTTACATTTTAATGGTGTGTAAAAGGTCACAAGTATCTCAAGTTGGGCTAAGCTAATCTCATTGCAGTTGTTTTTTATTACTTTTTTTGCCTTCAGAAAACAAATTATGTCTATGCTTTGTCCTCATAGATTATCTACTACAGGTAGTCCCCGAGTTACGAACGTCTGACTTATGAACTGAGGAAGGAGAACGCTGTCCGCCATTTTAAGTTGTTGCCGTTGACACTGTTGAGTGTGTAACTTTGTACTCAGCTTAAATTTTTCTTAGCAACATTCACCCTGACCCCGCTCGCGCTCTCCCCTTTTCCGGTTGGCTGGTGGCGCAGTGAGATCGGCGCCGGGCTCAAGAACGGAGGTTCCTGAGTTTGATCCAGTGACAGACTACTTCTGAGCGCGCTCTCCATTCGTGCTGGGTCGATGTCGAGCTTGCAACTTGACCTCGTAAAAAAAACACTGCCTCCTCCAGTTTAAATTCCCACATGGAATATTGTGGAGGATGAAATACCCAAACCCAGCACAGCCCCCACTTGTCCCATTTAACCTGTCGCAGTGTGGTGGTCCTTAGGACCCAGGAATTCAGTGAGGTGGTCCAGTGAGGTGGTCCTTAGGACCTGGGAATTCAGTGCGGTGGTCCTTAGGACCCGGGAATTCAGTGTGGTGGTCCTTAGGACCCGGGAATTCAGTGTGGTGGTCCTTAGGACCTGGGAATTCAGTGTGGTGGTCCTTAGGACCTGGGAATTCAGTGCGGTGGTCCTTAGGATCCAGGAATTCAGTGCGGTGGTCCTTAGGATCCAGGAATTCAGTGCGGTTGTCCTTAGGACCCGGGAATTCAGTGCGGTGGTCCTTAGGATCTAGGAATTCAGTGCGGTGGTCCTTAGGACCCAGGAATTCAGTGCGGTGGTCCTTAGGACCCAGCGGAGCTCAGGAGCCGGCAAAGCTTGGGACCTACCGCCCACAGTGTTTCTGTTCCATTGACGGGAAGCGATCACGATTGAAAATAAAGTGGAAATAATAAAGCATTTGGAAAGAGGTGAAACGCCATCGGTTTTTGGAAAAGCATTAGGCTGCAGTGGGTAAGCAATGCAGTGGTTTATTATTAGAATACATACGTTTCTTAAGTGTTTTATATGCATAGAAAGGTAAAATATACTATATACTAAGACAAACGTTTGACTAACTGACGCTAAATAATGCCGGATGTACTTGTTCCGACTTGCATACAAATCCGACTTAAAGACTAATTCAGGAATGGAACTCGTTCGTAACCCGGGGACTGCCTGTTACACACATTTTAACTGAAACTTTTTTTGCCATATGCTTACAATTAGCATTCATTCCACCTGTGGTACTTTTGTTTTGCATCTTAATAGAAGAAACAAAGATACTATGAAGCACAACTTAAAACCTGCAATGAATATTTTAACACAATGAAGTTCAAATTTGATATAGGAACTGGAGTAAGTTCTTCCATATCCTTTGATTCCCTTGCCTTAGAAATTTGTTTTTTAAGTCTTGAAAATTCTGTTGTTCGCTGTGCTTGTTTACTCTTGAGGGGTTGTGGGGTGATGAGAGGAGAATTCCAGATTTGGTTGTGTGGAGGCCTATGAGGCTTGGCTCAAATCTAAGGATCCCAATTCTTTCTCTATCTCCCTCCTCCAGAGAAAATAGCTGTGAACTATTGAACTTATTGAAATTTTAGATCATTCCAATAGCTCCTACATTCCACTTGTGGGGCTTTTTACACATATTCCCTTAACAGCATGCTAACTTTATTTATTTGTGAGTACAATCATCCAATGGTTGTGTTTTGTCTTCCAAGTGGGAAATAAATTGCTTCTTTCAGTGCAGCCTATGTATCTTTGAGACTCATAATTGATCCAAAGAGCTGAAACTACAGTGAACGTCTGCCCTATCTTGATTACTCAACCAAGTGAGGGCTAAGCACCCAGATAAAGGCACAGCGGTTTGTTCTGAAGTTAACTTATTTCCATATTTCATAGTGTTCCAGTATTGGAGATTTACCAATCAAAATAGTTGAGGCACTGTTTGTGCCAGTTCATTAGGAAATCTTAAATCCACTGCTTTCTCCCTTTCTGTTTGTGACAATTTAAAAAATCCATCCACTTTTAAAACTGTTTTTACCACAAAGCATCCCATACTCTAATGTATACCCCCATCAACTTAAATCAACCCAGTTAGTGCTTAGAAAAACTAAGTGATTTTAAAATCCATCATCAAATGTTCGAGGAGGCAAATTAGTAATACAATGTCATTGTTAGCTGTGTACAATAGGCTAATGGCTCTGAACTTTGTTCCTGCAGACTGCTATGTTGCCTAAAAACTTTTCCACTGTAATTTGTTCCCTCTCCTTACTACCTTTTCACTTGCCCCCCTCCCAAAAAAAAGTGTAGTGCATGTTTTAAACCTGTCTTTGCTAGCCAATGGAAAACTGTCCCACTTTTGGTCAACAGTAGTTAAGTTTTACTAAAGCCAAGTGGGTAAATCGAGAAAGTTATTGGTTAAGATAAAAAGGTTGGTGCCATTTGGTAATCTTCTGGCTGATCTTTAACCTCAGTGTTATAAACCTATGTTCTTTCATTGCCCAGCGATCCATTGATTTCTGAGTGACTGAACTCAGTGGTTGAGCCTGCACAGCTCCTTTCCTCAAAAGAATTTTGAAGATTGGCTACTTTCTGTGTGAAGAAATTTCTTTTCACCTTCTAACTGATTGACCATCTATTCTGAGCCTGTGACTCCCAGTTCTAGCCACACCAGTCAAACCATCATCCATGCATTTTCTCTGTGAATCCCCAAAATAATTTCATTTGTTTTAATGAGATTGTTTTCATCCATCTAAATTCTGAAGAGCATACACCTTTTGTGCACTCCGTATATTTTTCTTGGAAATCGGAATGGTACGCAATTATTTCAGTAGTCTCACCTGGGCCCTATAGCAGTTAGTTATCTTTGCTTGAATTGATAAGTTCTTGATTGGGAAATGGGTTAAGAGTTACAAGCAGAAGGAAGCTGGGGATAAAGAAACATGACTAAATGGTGAAGCAGCGGTTATGGGCCAGTAGCCTAATCCTATATTTTATGGTGGAAACACTCTTGTAATGGAGGCCACTGTTGTGTTTGCCCTTGTCATTGGTTGTTCTATCTCTGAAAATTTTCCATTCAAACTGTAATACAATAACACTTGTGAATTTTGAGACATACTGCTTCAGATACTGTATTGTGAAGATGGAACACAACACTGAAACTCTTATGGTTTAGTACTGTTATGGAAGTTGTATTGTTTGTGTATGAATATTTTCCCAAAATTTTTGTTTTAACACTTGTCTCTAATATTTCTGAGAACTTCGTACAAGTTTGGCTTGACTGGAAGTCTATCAGCAACAACTGCTGAGACCCAGAAGCCAATTGGGTTACTTTTGATAAAGTAACTGATCCGTTAATTTCCAGTTATTAAATTTTAAGGCTAACTTCTCTAAATTTAGTTTTATTATTAGAATTGGCCAAGAATGGTTTCTAAAAGTATTGTGAGGTTCAGGGTAAGGTCCCTGAGAAGCAAGTCAGAAGTCCCAGGAAACAATTGAATGGAAATGGTAACAGCTATATCAATTAAATTGCAAAGAAACTTTCATCATCTCATCAATTTGGTAATTTGGTATTTTTGATATGGTCTCTAGATAATTTTTATTGGAGCTTGTGACACTTCAAAGTAATACCCCTTCCCCTCCCACCAGTGGGAGTGCTTCATTAGAGCTGCCAGAGGTGATAGCTGGTCAGCCTTGGATAAAATTAATTGTTCCAGGACCTCAATTATTTACAGTACTCCTGAAGGAGATAGTTTCAAAGTGGTTTTTGTTATGTAGGCATCGTGCAATTTTGAGAGTAGTATTGTGAGTTCACTCTTGATGGAATGAGAAACTGTTGAATTAAGCAATATTCTATAGCAAACAATTTGATCGCTACAGATTCAATTTTATTTGCATTCTTTACCCGATACTTCATAACTGTATCCAGCAAATTATATTTTACTTTGTAGTGTCACTGAGAGCCTACTCTATTCTTTGCATTAGAACAGCTCAATTTTGTATTCCTCAGCCAAGAGAATCACAGATCACTGGAAATTGACTAGTTCCAATTTTGTTAGAATGTGATCAGTGCCTATGTTGTTCAGGAAAAATCAACCAGGCCCCACCGAGAAGAACCAGCAGTTTTGTCTTATTGACAGCTGCTTTCAATGGAATTTAGTCCACTTTGAAGCCACTTAGCAGTCTAAACATCTTTAAGTACTGTGACTTTATTTTTAAGTGTGACCAAATCTTACTGCAAAGTGGTATTTCCTTCAGGTGGAGGAACGTCACATCTGTGGGTGAAGTGTATTGAACATTGTACCAGTGTGAACTTAAATGATGCTGCAACTAATGCTTCAAAACAAATTCTGCTCTAAAATAGGGCGACTCCTCCTGGTAAAATGCCGATAAATCATTGCAAAGGAATTTTACTCCCAGGTTGATTTCATGATTAATGCTTCATTTCAGTTCAACACTTATGACTTGTTAAATATTTAAATTGTTACTATATTTATGTATTGACAATTCCAAATAAAACTCTTTTAGAGGTGTTTGTAAGAGCACTGTTTCATTGTTGCAGATGGTTCCCCTCTGATCTCCAGTTGATTCATACACGTGGAAACAGACTCTCTAGCCCACCAGATTTGTGCTGATCGTCACACACTATTTATACTAATCTCATTTGTTTTCCCCTCTTTTTTTCCTTCAGTTTCTCAGGCTTCTGCGATGCTCCACCTCTGCTGACTAGCTTTGAGCACTGCTATTTTTGGATCTCAGTAGTGCTCTTTCTTATCACTATCTCTTTTGTAATTCCTTAGGGATTTATTTTTGTCTCTTGGCCACTTCAGTTAACTGTGTCGCCGGTCAAAGTTGAGTTTATTGTCATATGCACAAGTACATGTATGCACAGGTGCAATGGAAAACATACTTGCAGCAGCATCACAGACAAATAGGAGATTGGGGCTGAGAGGAAAATTGGAACAGCCAAGATGAAATGGCAGAAACATCGAAAACCTACAGCAAATACAGGCCCTTCAGCCCACAATGCTGTGCCGAGCATGAACTTACTTCAGAAATTACCTGGGGTTACTCATAGCCCTCTATTTTTCTAAGCTCCATGTACCTATCCAGGAGTCTCTTAAAAGACCCTATCGTATCCACCTCCACCACAGTCACGGCAGCCCATTCCATGCACTCACCACTCTGTGTTTTTAAAATAAAAACTTACCCCTGACATTATCTCTTTACCAACTTCCAAGCACCTTAAAACTGTGCCCTCTCATATTAGCCATTTCAGCCCCGGGGAAAAAGCCTCTGACTATCCACAATATCAATGCCTCTCATCATCTTATACACCTCTTGTCCTCCCATCGCTCCAAAGAGGAAAGGCCAAGTTCACTCAACCTTTTCTTGTAAGGCAGGCTCCCCAATCCAGGCAACATCCTTGTAAATCTTCTCTGCACTCTTTCCATGGTTTCCACATCCTTCCTGTAGTGAGCTGATCAGAACTGAGTACAGTACTCCAAGTAGGGTCTGACCAGGGTCCTATATAGCTGTAACGTTGCCTCTTAGCTCTTGAACACAATCCCACAGTTGAAAGAGGTCAACACACTGTGTGCCTTCTTAACCACAAATCAACCTGCACAGCAACTTTGAGTGTCCTATGGACACGGATCCCAAGATCCCTCTGATCCTCCACACTGCCAGGAGTTTTAGCATTAATACTATATTCTGCCATCATATTTGACCTACCAAATGAACCATCTCACACTTATCTGGGTTGAACTCCATCTGCCACTTCTCAGGCCAGTTTTGCATCCTATCAATGTCCCGCTGTAGCCTCTGACAGCCCTCCACACTATCCACAACACCTCCAACCTTTGTGTCAGCTGCAAATTTACTAACCCATCCCTCCACTTCCTCTTCCAGGTCATTTATAAAAATCACGAAGAGTAGGGATCCCAGAACAGATCCCTGAGGCACACCACTGGTGACCGACCTCCATGCAGAATATGACCCATCTACAACCACTCTTTGCCTTCCACAAAGCAATGTCCCATTGGATCCAGTCCTCCTTACTTAATAAGCCTTGCAAAGGGCACATTATCAAATGCCTTGCTGAAATCCATATACACTACATCTACTGCCCTACCTTCATCCACGTGTTTAGTCACATCCTCAAAAAATTCAAGCAGACTTGTAAGGCACGATCTGCCTTTGACAAAGCTATGCTGACCAGTGCCTCTCCAAATGTTCATAAATCCTGTCTCAGGATCTCCAATTTATCAACTACTGTAGTAAGACTCACTGATCAATAATTTTCTGGACTATCTCTACTCCCTTTCTTGAATAAGGAAACAACATCTACAACCCCCCAATCCTCTGGAACCTCCCCCGCCCCCATTGATGATGAAAAGATCATCGTCAGTAATCTCATTCCTTGCCTACAACAGTAGCCTGGGGTATATCTCTTACGGTCCCAGTAACTTATCCAACTTGATGCTTTCCAAAAGCTTCGGCAGATCCTCTTTCTCAATGTCTATATGCTCAAGCTTTTTAATCCACTGTAAGTCATCCCTACAATCACCAAGGTCCTTTTCCGTGGTGAATACTGAAGCAAGGTATTCATTAAGTACCTCTGCTAAACCTCTGGCTCCACACACAGTTTTCCACTGTCGCCCTTGATTGGTCCTATTCTCTCATGTTTTATCCGCTTGCTCTTCATGCACTTTTGGAATGCCTTGGAGTTTTCTTTAATCCTGCTTGCCAAGGCCTTCTCATAGCCCCTTCTGGCTCTCCTAATTTCATTCTTAAACTCCCTCCTGTTAGCCTTGTAACTTCCTAGATCTCTGTCATTACGTAGTTTTTTGAAACTTCCGTAAGCTTTACTTCTTGACTAGATTTTCAACAGCCTTTGTACACCATGGTTCCTGTACCCTACCATCCTTCCCTTTCCCTGTCTCATTGGAACATACCTATGCCAAATGCCATGTAAATATCCCCTGAACATTTGCCACATTTCTGCTGTACATTTCCCTGAGAACATCTGCTCCCAATTTGTGCTTCCAAGTTGCTGCTATCCCTTGCCAATGCTATGGTAAAGGAGATAGAATTGTGATCACTATCTCCAAGATGCTCTCCACTGAGAGACCTGACACCTGACCAGGTTCATTTCCCAATACCAGATCAAGTACAGCCTTTCCTCCTGTAGGCTTATCTACATATTATGTCAAGAAACCTTCCTGAAAACACCTAACAAACACCACCCCATCTAAACCCCAATCAATATTGGGGAAATTAAAATCACCCGTCATGACAACCCTGTTATTATTGCATCTTTCTAGTATCTGTCTCCCTATCTGCTCCTCGATGTCCCTGTTACCATTGGGCAGTCAATATATAAAAAAACACCCAGTAGAGTTATTGATTCTTTCCTGTTCTTAACTTCCACCCACAGAGACTCAGTTGATAATCCCTCCATGACTTCCTCCTTTTCTGTAGCCGTAACACTATCTCTGATGAGCAGTGCCGCATCCCCACCTCTTTTGCCTCCCTCCCTGTGCTTTCTGAAACATCTAAAGCCTGGCACTCTAACCATTCCTGCCCCTGAGCCACCCAAGTCTCTGTAATGGCCACAACATCATATCTCCAAATATTGATCCACACTCTAAGCTCAACTGCTTTGTTTGTGATGCTTCTTGCATTAAAATAGACACATCTCAAACCATCAGTCTGGGCATATCCCTTCTCTCTCACTTGCCTATCCTCCCTCTCACACTGTCTCCAAGCTTTCTCTATTTGTGAGCCAACCACCTCTTCCTCTGTCTCTTCAGTTTGGTTCCCAACCCCCAAGAATTCTAGTTTAAACTCTCCCCAATAGACTTAGCAAACCACCCCACCAGGATATTAGACCCTTTGGGATTCAAGTGCGACCTGTCCTTTTTGTACAGGTCACACCTGCCCCCAAAAAGATCCCAATGATCCAGAAATCTGAATACCTGCTCCAATCCCTCAGTCACACATTTATTCTCCACTTCACTCTATTCCTATACTCACTGGTGGCACAGGCAGTAATCCTGAGATTACTACCTTTGTGGTCCTGCTTCTCAACCTCCTTCCTAACTCCCTGTAGTCTGTTTTCAGGACCTCCTCCCTATGTCGTTGGTACCAATATATACTACGACCTCTGGTTGTTCACCTTTCCATTTCAGGATATGGTGGACGCAATCAGAAACATCCTGGACCCTGGCACCTGGGAGGCAAACTACTATCCATGTTTCTTTCCTGCGTCCACAGAATCGCCTGTCTGACCCCCCAACTATAGAGTTCCCTATCACTGCTGCCATCCTCTTCCTTTCCCTACCCTTCTGCGCCACAGGGCCAGACTCTGTGCCAGAGGTGCAGTCACTGCTGCTTCCCCCAGGTCAGTTACCCCTCCCCCCCCCCCCCAACAGTAGTCAAACAGGAATACTTATTGTTAAGGGGAACAGCCACTGGGGTACTTTCTAGTATCTGACTCTTGCCCTTCCCTCTCCTGACGGTTACCCACTTACCTGTCTCCCTAGGCCCCGGTGTCACTACTTGTTTATAGCTCCTCCCGATCACCACCCCTCTTTCCCTGACCAGACAAAGGTCATCGAGCTGCATCTCCAGTTCTTTAACCCAGTCCCGAAGGGGCAGATGTGGCTGATCAGGAGGCTGGGAGCCAACCAGACATCCCACATCTGACACCCAGTACAGAACACCAGCCTCATAGACATACTTCCTATTCCTATTCTTCACAAGTAACTTACCTCGCCTCGACCCGTTATCCCCAAAGCCCTGTTGAGCCAACGCCCTCCTACTCTGACTTCCTCTACTCTATGCCTGCTCTATAAAGCTGTCTTCTTTTTAAATTCTTCCTGCCAGTCAAACTTGCTGACATCCATGGGCCTGCACAGTCGTGCCGCCATCAGAGCAGATTTGTTGGGCCAAATGGCCTGCTTCTGCTCATATCATGGTCTAAATAGCATTCACGAGAAAAACAAAATGTACACAAATTTCATAAGAACAAATTTTGAGCAAATTGCTGAAGAATCTCAAGTCAGGCAGCATCTATGGAGGACAATAGACAGTTTCAAGCGGAGACATTCTGTTGGGACTGGCAAGGGGGAGAATGTAGGAGGAGGGTAAGGAGTACTTGCTGGCAGGTGATGGGTGAGATCAAAGGGGGATGGGAATAAAGGACGCAGGGAAACGGATAGGTGGAAAATGTAGAGGGTTCAAGGAGGAATTCAACAGGAGAAGGCAGTGGACCATAGATGAAACAGGAGGAGGAAAACCAGAGGGAGGTGAGTTGGGAATCAGAATGGGAATGGGGGAAAAAGGGAAGGGGAGAAATTAGTGGAAGTTAGAGAAATTGATGTTCATGCTATCAGGTTAGAGGTACCTAGATGGAAAATGAGCTGTTGCTCCAACCTGAGTTTGGCAGTAGAGGATGCCATAGATAGATATGTCGGAACAGAAAGTCAAATTGAAACGATTAGTCACTGGGACAGAACGAAGGTGCTCGACATAGTGGTTCCCCCTATCTGCATCATGTCTTACTAATGTAGAGGAGGCTCCACTGGGTACAATAGATGATTCCAATAGACTCAGTTGACAGACAGATAGACATATTTTATTGATCCCGAGGGAAATTGGGTTTTGTTACAGCCTCACCAACCAAGTGAAGAAATATAGCAATATAAAACCATAAATAATTAAATAATAATAAGTTAATCATTCCAAGTGGAAATAAGTCCAGGACCAGCCTATTGGCTCAGGATGTCTGACACTCCAAGGGAGGAGTTGTAAAGTTTGATGGCCACAGGTAGGAATGACTTCCTATGACGCTCAGTGTTACATCTCAGTGGAATGAGTCTCTGGCTGAATGTAATCCTGTGCCTAACCAGTACATTATGGAGTGGATGGGAGACATTGTCCAAGATGGCATGCAACTTGGACAGCATCCTCTTTTCAGACACCACTGTCAGAGAGTCCAGTTCCACCCCCACAACATCACTGGCCTTACGAATGAGTTTGTTGATTCTGTTGGTGTCTGCTACCCTCAGCCTGCTGCCCCAGCACACAACAGCAAACACCACAGACTCGTAGAACATTCTCAGCATTGTCTGGCAGATGTTAAAGGACCTCAGTCTCCTCAGGAAAAAGAGACGGCTCTGACCCTTCTTGTAGACAGCTTCAGTGTTCTTTAACCGGTCCAGTTTATTGTCAATTCATATCCTCAGGTATTTGTAATCCTCCACCATGTCCACACTGACCCCTTGAATGGAACCAGGGGTCACCGGTACCTTAGCCCTCCTCAGGTTCACCACCAGCTCCTTAGTCTTTTTCACAATAAACTGGAGATGATTCTGCTTGCATTATGTGGCAAAGTTTCCTACCGTAGCCCTGTATTCAGCCTCATCTCCCTTGCTGATGCATCCAACTATGGCAGAGTCATCAGAAAACTTCTGAAGATGGCAAGACTCTGTGCAGTAGCTGAAATCCGAGGTGTAGATGGTGAAGAGAAAGGGAGACAGGACAGTCCCCTGTGGAGCCCCAGTGCTGCTGACCACTCTGTCTGACACACGGTGTTGCAAGCATACGTACTGTGGTCTGCCAGTCAGGTAATCAATAATCCATGACACCAGGGAAGCATCCACCTGCATCACTGTCAGCTTCTCACCCAGCAGAGCAGGGCGGATGGTGTTGAACACACTGGGGAAGTCAAAAAACATGACCCTCACAGTGCTCGCCGGCGTGTCCAGGTGGGCGTAGACATGGTTCAGCAGGTAGATAATGGCATCCTCAACTCCTAGTCGGGGCTGGTAGGTGAACTGGAAGGGGTCTAAGTGTGGCCTAATCATAGGCCGGAGCTGCTCTAGAACAAGTCTCTCCAGGGTCTTCATGATGTGGGAGGTCAATGCCACCGTTCTGTAGTCATTGGAGCCACTGGGGCGTGACGTCTTTGGTACAGGAACAAGGAAGTATCACTTTATCTGAAAGAACTGTTTGGGGCTATAAATAACGGTGAGGCAGGAGGTGTAGCACTAATCACACTAGCAGGGATATGTGCCAGGAGGGAGATCAATGGGGAGGGATGAGTGGCCAAGGGAGTTGCATAGGGAGCGATCCTGGTGTTGGAAGTGGAAAAGGTTGTGGAGAATGTTACGGACAATCTCTCCAGTGCAGAGATATCTAGAGGTACACGATTACGTGGAGTACAGAAAGTGCAAAGGCATGCGGGTGCTTTCCCCTCAGGTTGGGTGAGACTAAATTTGGTCATAGCTTTAGGGTAAAAAGTGAAATATCTAAGGGGAAGCTGAGGCGGAGTCTCTTCATTAAGAGGGTGGTGTGCGTGATTCAAGCTGCCACTAAGTGGTAGATGTGAGCTCAATGTAACACTTAAGAGAAGCACGTAAATGAGAGGTATGGAAGGCCCTGGGCTAGGTGCGGTTGGATGGGACTGGTTAGAAAACCAGGCTGGCATGGATTAGATGAGCAAAGGGCCTGTTTCAGTGTTATAGTACTCTGATTCCATCTACTTTCTCCAAACAAAGGTGTAGCCATGGGCAATCGCTTGGTGCCTGGTTTTATGGGACAGTATGTTACAAGCCTACCAGCAATGGTCCCCGGTGTATCCCCTGCTTCATTTACTCGTGCTGAGCTCATCAATTCAACTTGGCCTCCCACTTTCACCCTGCCCTCAAATTTACCCAGTCCACCTGACCACTCTCCCCACTCTTGATCTCTCTGCCTCCATCTCCTGAGTCAGATTAACAACAGGCATTTAATACAAACCTGCTGACTCTCATAGTTATCCATAAGCTCTTCCCACTCTGTCACTTGTAAAAATGGTCTTCCCTTCTCTCAATTCTTCTGTCTCCACCACATCTGTTCTCAGGATTAAGCTTTCCGTTCTAGAATATCTGAGGTGTCCTCTTTTTTTTTCAGAAAATGGAGTTTCCCTTATACAGTTAATGATGTTGCTCTCGTCCATTTCCTGCACTACTACTCTTACCCCTCTCCCCCTTGGTCACACCGGAGCTAGGCCTGCCACCCCATGAACCTCTGTATCCAGCACATCATTCTCCGCTACGCTCGCTTGGGATACAACTACCAGGTAGATCTTTCCACAGGGATCACTCTCTTGTTCACTCATCTGTCCCCACAGATCTCTCTTGGCACTTACCCCTGCAACCACGTCACATGCTACACCTGCCCTTATACCTTCCCTCTCACCATAATTCAGGACCCCAAACGGTCCTTCCAAATGAGGCAGGGAATCAGAGACAGGTTTATTATCACCAGCATGTGACGTGAAATTTATTAACTTAGAAGCAGCAGTTCAATGCAAATACATGATGTAGTAGAGAAAAAAATAACAATAATAAATAAAATAAAATTAATAAATGAGCAAGTAAATCAATTACAGTATATGTATATTAAATAGATTAAAAATGTGCAAAACCAGAAATACTGTTTATTTAAAAAAAGGCGAGGTAATGTCCATTTAGGAATCGGATGGCTGAGGGGAAGAAGCTGTTCCTGAATCGCTGAGTGTGTGCCTTCAGGCTCCTGTATTTCCTACCTGATGGTAACAGTGAGAAAAGGGCATGTCCTGGGTGCTGGAGGTCCTTAATAGAGGACGTAGCCTTTCTGAGACACTGTTCCCTGAAGTTATCCTGGGTACTTTGTAGGCTAGTGCCCAAAATGGAGCTGACTAGACTTACAACCTTCTGCAGCTTCTTTCGGTCCTGTGCAGTAGCCCCTCCATACCATATAGCGATGCAGCCTGTTAGAATGCTCTCCATGGTACAACTATAGAAGTTTTTGAGTGTATGTGTTGACATACCAAATCTCTTCAAGCTGCTAATGACGTATAGCCAGTCAGTGTTGTTTATTGTATCCTTTTCTGCCTCTGCATTGGTGAGACTCAACACAGATTGGGAGACCACTTTGGCACCTTTGTTCTGTCAGCCGCAAAAGGTAGTTTCTCCTAGTTGCCACGCATTTCAGCTTGACTTCCTATTCTCACACATGCATATCTGTCCATGACCTCATCTACTGCCACAATGAGGCCAAATGCAGTTTGGAGAAGCAACACTTCAATATTTTGTGTGGGTAGTCTCCAAGCTAATGGTATTACCATAGATTTCTCTAACTTCCGGTAACCTCTCCAACACTCCCCAGCCCCATTCTGATGCCCCACACCATCTTTGCCCCTGCCTTAATGACCTCCCTCTGGCTCCTCACCATAGAACCATAGAAAACCTTCAGCCCACAAAGCTGTGCTGAACATGTCCTTACCTGAGAAATTACCTAGGGTTACCCATAGCCCTCTATTTTTCTGAGCTCCATGTATCTGTCCAGGAGTCTCTTAAAAGACCCTATCTTATCTGCTTCCACCATCGTCACTGGCAGCCCATTCCACACACTCACCACTCTCTGCATAAAAAACTTACCCCTGATATCTCCTCGGTACCTACTTCCAAGCACCTTAAAACTGTGCCCTTTTGTGCTAGCCACTTCAGCCCTGGGGAAAAGCCTTTGACTATCCATATGATCAATGCCTCTCATCATCTTGTACACCTCTATCAGGTCATCTCTCATCATCCGTCGCTCCAAGGAAAAAAGGCCACGTTCACTCAACCTATTCTCATAAGGCATGCTCCCCAATCCAGTTAACATCCTTGTAAATCTCCTCTGCTCCCTTTCTATGGTTTCCACATCCTTCCTGTAGAGAGGTGACCAGAAATGAGCACAGTACTCCAAGTGGGGTCTGACCAGGGTCTTATATAGCTGCAACATTACCTCTCAGCTTCAAACCTCAATCCCATGATTGATCAAGCCCAATGCACCGTATGCCTTCTTAACCACAGAGTCAACCTGCGCAGCCGCTTTGAGTGTCCTATGGACTCAGCCCCAAGATCCTTCTGATCCTCCACACTGCCTAGAGTTTTACCATTAATACTATATTCTGCCATCATATTTGACCTACCAAAATGAACCACCTAACAATTATCTGGGTTGAACTCCATCTGCCACTTCTCAGCCCAGTTTTGCATCCTATCAATGTCCCGCTGTAACCTCTGACAGTCCTCCACACTATCCATGTAACGTTCTCCTTCGCGTGTCACGAACGCCGAATTTAACGTCGAAATAAACCACAGTTAATAAGAACCAGATTGCAGCAAGATTAACCATTTACTGTTCACTCTTCACATTAACATATGGTGAAAACTGTTGATAAAACAATACAAGATTGATACAGTATTTGTTCCTTCCTTAATATCACATTTCAAGTGTAAATACTTGCAAAGGTGACTATAACTACATTACACTAAGGTGCAGTATACAGGGAGAGTTTACCTGCTCCATTGACTACTTTAAATACACTTCCATGCAAACTATCCACGACTCTTTAACTAACGAAAGCATAAACATTATCTACCGTCGTTACTTCTAACAGGATCAGCATTAACATCTTAGTTCAACATATCGATTATCTATTAACTTACAGCGTTGCTCTCACTGTGATTTCTCATGCCTGCAAAACAACTTCTGCTCGGGTCTGCCTCGTGGTGAGCCCCCACCCTCGTGTTAATTCCAAACCGGTATTTTCCCACAAGACGCGGCGAAACCGGATGTGACGTCATCGCATGCCGATATATTTTACATGCAATGAATATACTTTAAACACTTCTAATTCTAACTAGAAAATACCATCGAATGAATTACTAAGCGGAAATATTATAAACTAAATAACTGTCGTAAAGACAGCACACTCCCCGCTTGACCTTCGTAAGGTCACAATGAGCAGAGTACAAAACTTAGTCTCTTAATCAGTCATTGGGTAGAAGTAGAATAACTTCTGTAACTGGCCCTTGGTAAATTTTCACATCGCCTTGGTCGGTAGTCTTCAATTCGATCTTCCTGACATGTCCATCCCCGCTAGGGAATGTAGCAGTGATTCTGGCCATTGGCCAGCTGTTGCGGGCGATTTGCTTGTCCCTGAGCAGGACTAAGTCTTCAACTTGAAGATTCCTTCAGGGTTCTGTCCACTTTTGTCTCTGTTGCAACAAAGGTAGATATTTTTGTCTCTAGCGAGGCCAGAACTGATTTGCCAGAGCCTGGACTTGTCTCCATTGCTTTGTGTACAAATCCTTGTCTGAGAAGTCTCCTGGTGGAGGAGGTGCTCCTGCCTTCTGCGTAAGGAGCGTTGATGGCGAAAGTATAAAGGGGTTTTCTGGGTCAGAAGACACAGGTAGGAATGATTGTGCGTTTATAATGGTTGTGACCTCTGCCATTAGGGTGCACAGTACCTCGTGGGCCAATCGGGTGCGTTGCTGCATCTCAGGTTTCCTTTTCTGGGTTTTCCGTAAGGATGTGAACCGTTTGACTGCCTGCTCTTTGTTATCTGGTGAGCGCTGGCGTGGTTCTCTGAAAGGCAATGGGGCAACCCCATTATTTGCTTCATCTCTGAAGACCTTGGTGTCTTTGGGTTTTAAAGAAATGGTATCTTGAGCTGATTGTGCAAGTTTGTTTCCATGCTCGGTTTGAACGAAAACTGACTGACCTAGCGTCTCGTCGGTTACTTTACGCTTGGTAATGTCTTGTTGTGCTTCTTTAGGGTACACCTCAGTGAGGCAGATCTTGGAACAAGAACGGCTTGACTGAGTTTGACTGCAAACTTCTGTACAGTTCGAGCTGACAATTGTTGTCCTGGAGTGAACCTCTCCCTCCCCGCCGTCCTGTTGTGGGGGTGAAGGAGCGTTGTCGGTTCTTTCATTCTTGACTTCATCACGGAGCCGTGAGGGTAAATTTCCTTCCTCGTATGGATGTGATGCAATCGTGACTCTCTGAGGTTCCTCGTAGCTGGGGAAGTTATCGAATACGTATGGAGAGGGGAGACGAGCCTGCCTGTCTATTTGAGATTGTACATAGTCGCTTGTGCGTTCCAGTCTGGTCCTTTCTAAAGTAGATCTTGCTTTGGTCAGATCACGCGACCCTTCAGCTTCTTCTATGTACTTTGCTTCCGCCATGGCAGCTTCTTCTTCTCTTTCTAGCTGCAGCACTTGCAACTCTGTCGATATTTTTGCCATTTCCAACTGGATTTCGGTTTCTCGGGCGGCCGCTTCGGCTTCTCTGGCAGCCGCTTCGGCTTCTCTGGCAGCCTTTTCTTTCTGGATTTCGGCTTCTCGGGCGGCCCTTTCGGCTTCTCTGGCAGCCTTTTCTTTCTGGATTTCGGCTTCTCTGATGGCCTGCAGCATTTTCAAAACTGCTTCTTGTCTGGCGTAACGCAGTCGCACCTTGGCGGCTTCTGCCTTGGCTCTTGCCTGGGTGGACTTACTTGATGTCGGTTTACCACCCTTGTCGCTGAGCGCCATCGACTTGATCCCGGATCGAGCTGACATTGCAGCACTTGGAACACCTGATAACGCCCGGGTGGGCTTACTTGATGTCGGTTTACCGCCCTTGTCGCTGGGCGGCGTCAACTTGATGCTGGATCGAGCTGACATTGCAGCACTTGAAACACCTGATAATGTCGCTTTTTCACTGTAACGTTCTCCTTCGCGTGTCACGAACGCCGAATTAAACGTCGAGATAAACCACAGTTAATAAGAACCAGATCGCAGCAAGATTAACCATTTACTGTTCACTCTTCACATTAACATATGGTGAAAACTGTTGATAAAACAATACAAGATTGATACAGTATTTGTTCCTTCCTTAATATCACATTTCAAGTGTAAATACTTGCAAAGGTGACTATAACTACATTACACTAAGGTGCAGTATACAGGGAGAGTTTACCTGCTCCATTGACTACTTTAAATACACTTCCATGCAAACTATCCGCGACTCTTTAACTAACGAAAGCATAAACATTATCTACCGTCGTTACTTCTAACAGGATCGGCATTAACATCTTAGTTCAATATATCGATTATCTATTAACTTACAGCGTTGCTCTCACTGTGATTTCTCATGCCTGCAAAACAACTTCTGCTCAGGTCTGCCTCGTGGTGAGTCCCCACCCTCGCGTTAATTCCAAACCGGTATTTTCCCACAAAACGCAGCGAAACCGGATGTGACGTCATCGCATGCCGATATATTTTACATGCAATGAATATACTTTAAACACTTCTAATTCTAACTAGAAAATACTATCGAATGAATTACTAAGCGGAAATATTATAAACTAAATAACTGTCGTAAAGACAGCACAATCCACAACACCCCAACCTTTGTGTCATCAGCAAACTTATTAACCCATCCCTCCATTTCTTAATCCAGGTCATTTATAAAAATCACAAAGAGTAAGGGTCCCAGAGCAGATCCCTGAGACACCCCATTGGTCACTGACCTCCATGCAGAATATGAACCATCTACAACCACTCTTTACCTTCAGTAGGCAAGCCAGTTCTGGATCCACAAAGCAATGTTCCCTTGGATTCCATGCCTCCTTACTTTCTCATTAAGCCTTGCATGGGGTACCTTTTCAAATGCTTTGCTGAAATCCATATACACTACATCAATACTCTTCCTTCATCAATGTGTTTAGTCACATCCTCAAAAAATACAATCAGGCTCATAGGCACAACCTGCCTTTGACAAAGCCATGCTGACTACTCCTAATCATATTTTCATAAATCCTGCCTCTCAGGATCTTCTCCATCAACTTACCAACCACTGAGATAAGACTCACTGGTCTATAATTTCCTGGGCTATCTCTACTCCCTTTCTTGAATAAGGGAACAACATCCACAACCCCCCAAACCTTTAGAACCTCTCCCGTCCCCATTGATGATGCAAAGATCATTGCCAGAGGCTCAGAAATCTTTTTCTCTCTCCTCCCACAGTAGCCTGGGGTACATCCCATCCAGTCCTGGTGACTTATCCAACTTGATGCTTTTCAAAAGCTCCAGCACATCCTCTTTCTTAATATATCTACATACTCAAGCTTACCAGTCTGCTGTAAGTCATCCATCTTTCCTTTATTTCAGTAGATATAATCCTATCAAATTTCTTCTTTAACACTCTATCTCTTTCACTTATCATCTCCCAGTTTCTCACATCATACCCACTCCATCACCACCTTCTCCCTCTCATCTGAACTTGCCTATTACCTGCCTGCTTATATTAGACCGTAAGATACAGGAACTGAATTGAGCCATTTGGACCATCAAGTCTGCTCCATGGCTGAGACATTTCCCTTTAAACCCCAATCTCCTGCCTTCTCTCCACATCCCTTTAATTCCATGACTAATTAAGCCTACCAACCTCCGCCTTAAATATAATGAATGACATAACCTCCACAGACACCTGTATCAACAAATTCCACGGATTCAACATTCCTCCTCATCTGTGTTCTAAATGGACACCACTCTATTCTGAGACTGTGACCTCTGGTCTTGGACTCCCCCACCCCCCCCCCCACCACCATCATAGGAAACATCCTCCCCACATCCACTATATTGAGGCTTTTCAACATTTAATAGGTTTCAATGAGGTCACCTTCTGAATTCCAGTGAGCGTAGGCCCAGAGTCATCAAACACTCCTCAGATGGTAAGTCTTTCGAGCCTGGAATCATTTTCGTGAACCTCCTTTGAATTCTCTCGAATGTCAGCACATTCTTATGTAAAGGGCCCAAATCTGCTTACAATAATCTGAGGCCTTAACAGTAACTTGTAAAGCCTCAACATATATCCTTGCTTTTATATTAAATTCCCATCAAAATGAGTGCCAACATCACATTTGTCTTCCTCATCACTGACTCAACCCACAAATTAATCTTTAGGGAATCCTGCATGAGGACTCCTAAGTCCCTTTTGCCTCAGATTTTTGAATTTTCTCTCCATTTAGAAAATAGTCTGTGCTTGAAGCAGGCCCAACACCAACCCCTCTGGAACATCACTAGTCACGACAGCTAACTAGAACAGACTCCCTCTACCCCCACTCTTTGCTTCCTGCCTGTCAGCTAATGCTCGATCCAAGCTAGTATTTTCCCTGTAATCCTATAGGCTTTTAACTTTTTAAGAAGCTTCATGTGTGGAACCTTGTCAAAGGCCTTCTGAAAATTCAAGTACACAACATCCACTGATTCTCCTTTGTCTATACTGCTTGTTATCTCTTCAAAGAATTCCAACAGATCCGTCAAGCAAGATTTTCCTTTCAGGAAACCATGCTGACTTAGGCCTATTTCAGCATTTCCCTCCAAGTACCCTGAAACTATATCTTGAACAAACAGCTCCAAAATATTCCCAACCACTAAGGTCAGACTAACTGGCCTGTAATTTCCTTTCTTCTGCCTCTCTCCCTTCTTGAAGAGTGGAGTGACATTTGCAATTTTCCAATTCTCCAGAACCATTCCAGAATCAGATCATTACTAATGCCTCCATAATCTCTTCAGCCATTTCTTTCAGAACCCTGGGGTGTAGATAATTTGGCACAGGTGACTTCTTAACCTTCAGACCTTTCAGTTTGCTAAGCACTTTCTCCTTAGCAATGGCAACTTCATTCACTTCTGCCTTCTGACACACTCGAACTTCTGGCACACTGCTAGTATCTTCCACAGTGAAGACTGACGTAAAATAGTTATTCAGTTTATTCACCATTTCCCTGTTTCCCCCAATCCTACCTCTCCAGCATAATTTTCCATGCTGTGATATTTACTCTTCCCTCTCTTTTTCATTTTGTATATATGAACAAACTTTCGGTATCTTCTTTAAAATTATTGGCTAGCTTGCCTTTGTATCCATCTTTTCCTCCTTAATGCCTTTTTAAGTTGCCTTCTGGTGGTTTTTAAAAGTCTTTGGCTTTGACTTCTCGTCAGCCATAGTTGCACCATCCTCCCTTTGGAAGAGTACATCTTCTTTGGGATTTATCTATCCTGGGCCTTCTGAATTGCTCCCAGAAACTCCAGCCATTGCTGCTCTGCTGTCAACCCTGCTCGAGTTCCCTTCCAATCAATTTTGGCCAGCTCCTTTCTATTGCCTCTGAAATTCCCTTTACTCCACTGTATGTCTGAGTTTAGCTCCTTCTCAAATCACCTCTGAAAAGGAGCTAAACTCAGACATACAGTGGACGGCACTGGACGGCAAGTCTTTTCTGAAGTGTTGCTTCCTCAGAATTTTTTTTCTTTTTGTTCATGATAGACCACTTGAAGCTGAAAACAAATATAATTGCAGACTACTTGTATCATGTGGAAAGTTGGACAAACAATAAATTAACTTTTATAGAAAATGAGTTTAATTGCATAATGGTGTTGACACTTTGCAATAATTTAACTACGTTAAAACTATTTTCTTGATGAATTTCATTTATACTTGGTACCTGAGGTTTCCTGCTTAAGTGGGAAACAATAATTGGCCAGCATTGATGGATTCCAGTTGCCCTGATACCATTTCTCCAAGACCGCAATGTCCTGGTGAAACCTATCACCATGCTTGTCACTGACAATGCCAAGATTTACAGGGAAATAGTCTAAATGGGAATGCAGAAAATCAATCTTTAGTGACCTGTTGAACTTTAATGGTTTTGTATGCTTGAAGCATGTTGTCAACCAGCTGGATATAGTTCAGTGCTCTGTAGTTGCCAAGAAAAATGTCAACATCCTTGAATCCCTTCATGTGATTTTCTCTGATCCCACTCAAAGTCCTTTGACTTGCCTGTCATTGAAGACCTGTTTGATTTATGGACCAAAAAAAATGTGTTCCTTAATATTGGCATCAGCTATTCCGGGAAACATCTGCCTCGAATATCAAAATCCTTCTCGGAAATTTATAGCCTTTCTAAAACCTATCCTGCCACACAGCATCTGCCCTGACTAAGCACATCCAGACATGCCTGGACAAGACAGAAAACTTTTCAACTTGCATTGTGGGCCACATTTTAATTGACTTGAATTATGAATTGAAATAACAAATATTGGCAAATTTTTTAAAAAGCTGTGTAATGGGAACATTTCATGGTGATTTTCATGATCAGCAGCCCAAATTCCAGAAGATAAACCCAAAAGTATTCAGAAAGCAAAATCTGTGTTGTCTGGTGTGATTAATAAATGAGCAATACAATAGCCAATGCACTGCTGTAACCCTAACTAAACCAACAATCACATCAGATATTTTAATACAGTTCTGGCTCCATTTGCATCATCCTCAAACTCCAGCACCTAACGTCAACTGGAATCTCAAATGACTAAATCAAGAAGCAGAAGAGGGATGATTTTCCCACTGCCCGCATAATCTCAACCCAACTCTAACCCAAATTTATGTGTCCCAGTGCACACCTGGTTAATTAAGCCAAGTGGTGTTCGACCAGGTTAATGAAAGGCATGTGCCAGATTAGAGTGGCTCCACAACCCTATCAGCCACAGTCCCACATACTTCATGACACTAAACTCCACAACTCAATCTCTCCCAGCCCTACTCTTAACCCTAATCTTAACATCCAAGGGCCTACACACTCCACCTAACTCTACCCACACCCCAACAAGCCAGCTTACTTGTGTAAGGAGGAGAAAGATCCAATAAAGGCAAGTGTTGGACCTGTTTAATGAAGGCATGGGCCAGTGTGAGTGGTGAGGTCAAAAAGCACAAGAGTGATGACTTTTCCACTAGCCACACAACCTCAACCTAACTCTAACCCTAATGCAAATGTGCCAGTGTACACCCGGTTAATTAAGCCAAGTGGTGGTGGACCTGGTCAATGAAGGTGTGGGCCAGATCACAGTGGCAGGGTTGCGTGACACTGAAGCACAAGACCGATGATATTCCCACTGGCCACATGATCTCAACCTGACATCACTCAAGCCATCACCTTTAGCAACATACACAAAACACTGAATAAACTCATCGAGTCAGGCAACGTCTATGTGGGGAATGAACAGTTGGCATTTTGGGTCAAGAGCCTTCATCAAGATGCTGTCATCCTTTGCTGACTTCCTGCACATTGAAATCCATCTAAGGTTATTTCCTGAGGGGAAAATTCTGGTTGCTTAAAAGAAGAATAAATGGAGATGTTTTGGAGGATATTTGTATAGTATTACCTGTGAGCGGGTATTTATAGCCTTACAACGTATTAAGATAAACACCTCGGGCTTATCTAAGTGCATGATTGGACTTTATGGAAAGCTAGAGAAGTTATGGAAGCCACTGCAGAGATACTTGCTTCATCTCTGGCTACTAGTGAAGTCCCAAAGTACTATTGTTGGCTAATGTTCCATTGTGTAAGAAGGATAGCAAGAACAAAGCAGGGAAGTACAGGCTGGTCAGCCTGACATCAGCAATGAGTAAGTTACTGGAGGAAATTGAGGGTCATAGACAATCAGATTAGAAAGTTAGCATAGCTTTGTGCATGGAAATTTGTGCTTGACAAAGCATTTGGAGTGTTTCAAAGCGGTAACCAAAAATGTGAATGAGTGTAGGATTATTTATCCTTTAGCAAGGCTTTTGACAAAGTGCAGCCAGCCGGTTGTTCTGGAAGGTTAGGTCTCATGGAATTCGTAAGTCCACTGTTACCCCATCCTCCCGTAACCCTACCAGGGATGGGGTTCCTCTTGTCCTCACCTACCACCCCTCCAGCCTCTGGGTCCAGAACATAATTCTCCGAAACCTCAGCCCATCACCAAGCACATCTTTCCGTTCTCCCCCCACCCCCATTTTCCGCATTCCACAGGGATCGTTCTCTACACAACTCCCCTATCCATTCATCCATCCCCACTGATCTCCCTCCTGGCACATCCTTGCAGGGAGAACAAGTGCTACATCTGTCCCTGCACCTCCTCCCTCACTACCAACTAGGGCCCTAAATGGTCCTTCCAGGTGAGGCAACACTTCACCTGCAAGTCTTTTGGGGTCATATATTATGTCCTGTGCTCCTGGTGTGGCCTCCTGTACATTGGTGAGACCTGATATAGATTGGGAGACCGCTTCACTGAGCATCTACACTTCGTCCACCAAGACAAGTGGGATCTCCCAGTGGCCACCCATTTTAATTCCTCTTCCCATTCCGATATGTCCATCTATGGCCTCTTCCACTATCATCATAAGGCACACTTAGGTTGGAGAAACAACACCTTATATTCTGTCTGGGTAGCCCCCAACCTGATGGCATGAACACTGATTTCTGAGACTTCCGGTAATGCCCCTCCTTCTCAATTTCCCACCCCCTTTTCCCTCTCTCACCTCATCTCCTTGCCCGCCCATCGCCTCCCTCTGGTGCTCCTCCCCATTTTTCTTTATTCCATGGCCTTCTGTCTCTTTCACCAACTTCCCAGCTCTTTACATCATCCCTCCCCCAGGCTTCACCTATCACCTGGTGGTTCTCTTCCTTCCCCCAACCTTTTAAATCTACTCCTCGGCTTTTTCTCTTCAGTCCTGCTGAATATTTTCGGCCTGAAATGTCAACTGTACTTTTTTCCATAGATGCTGCCTGGTCTGCTGACAGTCTCCAGCATTTTGTGTCTGTTGCTCACGTTTCCAGCATTTGCAGACTTTCTCGTTTGAGACCTCCATCAATTAAATTCTGGTACTCCTCTTCTTCCACGGCCTTCTGTTGCCAGCTCTTCATCTCTTTCACCAATTGAAATTCCCAGCTCTTTATTTCAGTCCTCCCTCTCTCCTGGTTTCACCTATCACCCTGTACTTCTTCCTCCCCTCCCCCCACCTTCTCATCTCTTCTCTCTAGTCGTGATGAACAGTCGCAGCCTGAAACATCGACTGGTTACTCTTTTCTATAGATGATGCCTGCCCTGCTGAGGTCCTCCAGCATCTTGTGTGTGTTGCTCAGCTTCCCAGCATCTGCAGATTCTCTCTTGGCAGTTAATTTCAATACAGATTAGTATGAGGTGGTGCATTTTGGAAACTCAAACAAGTATAGAACTTGTATTATGTTCTATACTGTGAAATGCAATGGAACAGAGGGCTACAAGTGCATAGTCTGTTGAAAGCAGTGTCACAGGTACACAAAGTGGTGAAAAAGGCATTTAGCATGCTAACCTTCATCAGTCAGGGTAATGAGTATAGGCGTTGGAACACTACGTTGCAGTTGTCCAAGTTGAGAGAGAGACAGCACATGGAGTATTTTGTACAGTTTTGGTCACCCTGTTACAAAAAAGACATGGTTAAAATGTTAAGTGCAGAGAAGATTTGAGGATGTTGCCAGGACTAGAAAATCTGAGTTAAAGGCAGATTTTCACCAGACCATAAGATTAAGAAGCAGAATTAGGCCATTTGGCTCATCGCTCCTGTTCTACTATTTCATCCTGGCTGATCCAATATTCCTCTCAGCCCCAATCAACTGCCTTTTCCCCACACTCCTTCATGCCCTGATCAACCTCTGCCTCCACAGCTGCCTGTGAAAAAGAACTCCACACATTCACCACTCTCTAGCTGAAGAAATGCTTCCTCTTCTCCATTCTAAAAGGATGCTCCTCTATTCTGAGGTTGTGTCCTCTGGTCTTAGGCTCTCCCACCATAGGAAACATCCACTCTATCGAGGCCTTTCACCATTTGATAGGTTTCAATGAGGTCACCCCTCATACTTCTGAATTCTAGTGAATACAGGCCCAGAGCCAATCAACGCTCTTCATATGACAAGCCATTCAATCCTAGAACCATTTTCATGAACCTCCACTGAACCCTCTCCAGTTTCAACATATCCTTTCTAAGGTGCCCAAACCTGCTCACAATACTTCAAGTGAGGCCTCACCAGTGTCTTATAAAGTTTCAACATTACATCCTTGCTTTTATATTCTAGTCCCCTTGAAATGAATGCTAACATTGCATTGCCTTCCTCACCAGAGTCAGTCTGTAAATTAACCTTTAGTAATTCCTGCACAAGGACTCCCAAGTCCATTTGCACCTTGTTTTTTTGCATTTTCTCTCCATTTAGAAAATAGTCCACCCTTTCATTTCTTCTACCAAAGTGCATGACCACACACTTTCCAACACTGTATTCCATCTGCCATTTCTTTGCCCTTTCTCCTAATATGTCCAAGTCCTTCTGTAGCCTGTCTGAGTAGGTACTATATCCGTTGCGGACATTGGTGACCATGGTTTTCCATACAGATCTATCCCTTGTTCTTTGGATGACTTCCATTTCCACGATGTGTAGCCACCTGGCTAGGCTTTTGATGTACAGAAGCCGAGGTCTTCCTCTAGGTTTGCTCCCCTCGATCTTTCCAGAGAGTGTGAGTTTTTCTAGTTCATCTTTCCGCATGATGTATCCTAGGAATCTGAGTTGTCTTTCTCTTATTGTTGGTATCACTGATCTAACTGCTTGGGCTCTTGTGAGAACTTCTTCATTTGATGTGTGTGTAGTCCATATTTGCTTTGGGTAATGACATTAACGTCAACCATGGCTACCTCCAGGTCACTGTTAGGCAAGGTGTAGCACCTGTTAGCCTCCCTACTTGGGTTACAGTGAAGCCATGGAATGCAGGTGGTGGATGAAGCAGAAGGCAAGTTGTGAGTAACACAATCAATGGTTCCTGCTCCTCAGATGCTGAGCAGAAGATTCTTTTAATAGGACAATGGTCAGGGTCACCCATCTTGTAAAGACAGCATCGGAAGCAAGGGGAAGCTACTTCTTGTACGTTTGTATTTCATCCCTAGTACAACCATGGTTAATACATGGTAGCCTTTTTACTTCCTCAAAACTACCTACCCCTCCACCCATCTTCTTATTGTCTGTAAACTCTGCAATAAAGCCATCAATTCCATCATCCAAATCATTGACATATAATGTAGAAAGAATTGGTCCCAACACAGACTCCTGTGGAACACTAGTAGTCAGTGGCAGCCAGCCAGACAAGCCTCTCTTCATTCCCACTCTTTGCCTCCTGCCAATCAGCCACTGCTTTATTCATGCTAAATCTTTCTATAAAATCATGGGCTTGTAGCTTGTTAAGCAACCTCATGTGTGGCACCTTGTCAAAGGCCTTCTGAAAATCCAAGTACACAACATTAACAAATTCTCCTTTGTCTGTACTGCTTGCTATTTCTTCAAGGAATTCCAACAGAGTTGTCAGGCAAGATTTTCCCCTTGAGCAAATCATGCTGACTATTGCCTATTTTACCATGTGCCTCCAAGTTCCCTGAGACCTCAGCCTTAATAATCGACTCCAACACTTTCCCAACCACTGACGTCAGACTAGCTGACATATTCTTTCCTTCCTTCTGCCTCTCTTGGAGTGAAATTTGCACTTTTCCAGTCTTCCTGAACCATTCTACAACCTTGAGATTCTTGAAAGATAATTACTAATACCTCCACAATCCCTTCAGCCACCTCTTTCAGAACCCTGGGGTGCATACCATCTGGTCCAGGTGACTTATCTACCTTCAGACCTTTCAAATTACCAAGAACCTTCTCCCTCGTGTTGGCAACTTCACACATGTCATGGGCCCAGGCACCCAGAACTTCCACCATACTTTGTGTTTTCAACAGTTTTTATTCCTTGGAACGTCGGAGAATGAAGGGTGACCTTACAGAAATGTTTACAATTATGAGAGGCATGGTTAAGGTGGCTTTTCCCTAACGTAGGTGAGTTTAAAGCAAGGGGGCAATGAAGGAAGATTTTAAAGGGTTCCAATGGGCAGCTTTTTCCATACAGGGGGTGGTGAGTATATCGACCAAGCTGAAGAGAAAGTGGTTGAGTAAGGTACAATAGAATCAGTTGGAGTGGGCAAGGCCAAGAGGAAACTTGGGTTGAGCCTTATGGGCAACATGGTTAGTATGAACTTGATGGGCTGAAGACCCTCTATCCATTCTGTATTGCTCAATGACAAAATAACAGCAGCAGAAAAACCTGGCCGGTGTTGTGTGGTAGGCTGATGAAATCCCTTAGTCCACAGAATAACTATGGTGGGGCCTATGGTCTCAAAATGTTCACTGTATTTTACCTGGCATATTGGAAGAGTAATCCATGTTAAACTGCTTTGCGTCTCTAAATGATTGGCAAGTGTTATTTACAGTACAAGTTCATACTGACACACAAACCTTGAGGAGAGGTGGTCTCTACTGAAAATACTCTTCGTCACAGTGTGAAGAGAATATTTTTGAAATAAATAAATGTACACAAAATTAAACTGTAATTCTTGCATATGCTTATTTTATTAATTTTACAAAACAAGAAATTGGACTAATTTAAGCAGCATTTACACTATTTAACATTTAAAAGGCACATTTTAAAAGGCTGAAAGTGTAAAGGAGATGTGTAGAGTTTATTCAAGGGTGAAGAAATAAAACAGAAAAAAACACCATAGAGGCGAGTATCAAAAGATTGAAAATGCTTACAAACATTCTATCTGACAAGCAATAAGTGGCCAAGGATCCACTCTCCACTGTATTGAGAATGTAGTGTTAGAAGAGTGGGATACCAAATTTATCAGAGTTAAACTGAGTTGTCATTCAGTTTGTGTTGGGATTGTCGTGATGTGAATGAACAGGGATCAGGACTTTGATTCCAGTGATAATTCATTTCGGGCTAGCATTGTCACAAGTACCAGGCTTAAACTTTTCTGCTAATTCCTCCAGAACTTTCATTAGTTTATGCTCCTCTTCAGCTGTGGCTCTCGTCTGGGCCAAAAAGAGATGAGTAGACACTGGGCTCCGATCTAAATTATCCGGAAGAAAAATTAAGTGTGGCATCTTTAGAGAATGATATTTGTAAAGCAAAACAGCAAACTTATGGAATACTTAATAAAATGTTCATTCTTTAATGTGTTTCAAGTAAAGCCAATACAAGGGCATCCCTGACGCTGAGACAACAGATGTGCTCAGTATTTAACTACAGCAATAATTTCATACTTTATTAAACAAGACTGCAGTACAAAGCCATAAATGAGTTGGTTTTCTCCAGCCTTGTTCAAATTGTGTGATATTGTGCTGACAACACTTCCTTTACCCTCATCTTTGTTCTTTGAAGTTGAGATAAGTTTCCCTCAGCTTTCTACCATCATACTGCAAACTAATCGTCTACAACCACACTTCTTAAAAGAGGTTCACCACGTATGTTCCGGAGTTTAACTATCAGGTGAATGTGCATGAGGTTGGGTCAACAGCCTAGCTCTACAAGAGAAGCTAACAGATCAAGTGTGTGAATCTTCCCCAACTAGCCATTCAGCAGTTATGGTTCTAATGCTTTGAGGTTATTATAAAAATATTGCTTTATGCGGTTTATAGATGGTGCAGTAGAGTACGATAGGCTATTTGGCTTTTCTAAGTTCCACCACTCAACATAATTGTACCTAATCCTTCATCTCAATATGATATTCCCTATGTCCAAAAACACCTCGTGTATATTCAGCAACCTTACCTCCACCACCTTTGAGGAATCTGCTGGCCTAGCACCTTCTGAGTGAATAAATTCTCCACTCAGTTAAGATTGTGAAACCTGGTTTCTGGATCCTCTAACTTTGAGCCTTAGAATACTGAATGTTTCAGTGAGATTGCTTCTTATTCTTCTAAACTCATTAACACAGCCCTATTCAATTTAATTTCTCATCATATGATGGTCCCACCACCTTAGTAATTAGTCTGGTGGATCTTTCTTGGGTAATATGATGACAACTGTGCCCAGTAGTTAAGGCATGGTCTCACAAGGATTCTCTAAGTATACGAAGACATTCTTTCTCCTGTGCTCAAAGCCTCGTGTAAATGATGTTCCACAGTTGCTTCCTTATCTGCTTAAATGCTTCTTTTCTTTGTACATGAACAATTAAACAACCTAACTTCTATTTAAATTAATCTCAGAATCAGCTGTGTATTAAATAATTAAATAAACATATAACAATTACAGCATGGAAACAGGCCATCTCAGCCCTTCTAGTCCGTGCTGAACGCTTACACTCACCTAGTCCCACTGACCCGCACTCAGCTCATAACCCTCCATTCCTTTCCTGTCCATATACCTGTCCAATTTTTTTTTTAATGACAATAGCGAACCTGCCTCTACCACTTCTACTGGAAGCTCATTCCACACAGCTACCACTCTGAGTAAAGAAGTTCCCCCTCGTGTTACCCCTAAACTTTTGCCCATTAACTCTCAACTCATGTCCTCTTGTTTGAATCTCCTCAACTCTCAATGGAAAAAGCAGTGCAAAAATTAAAAGTAGTAGTGAGTTAGTGTTTGTGGGTTCAATGTCCACTCAGAAATCAGATGGGAGAGGGGAAGAAACTGTTTTTGAATTGTCGAGTGTGCTCTACCTGCTTCCTGATCGCAGTAACAAGAGCAAGGCATGTCCTGTGTGATGGGTGTCCTTAATGATGAATGCCACCTTTTGAGGCATTGCTGCCTGAAGATGCCCTGGATACTACAGAGACTACTGCCCACGATGGAGCCAGCTATGTTTACAACTCTCTGCAGCTTTTTCTGATCCTGTGGAATAGCAACCCCCTCCCTGCCCCCACCCCAAACCAGACAGTGATGCAGCCATTAGAATTCTCTCCATGGCACATCTGTAGAAATTTCCAAGTGTGTTTGGTGACATCTGCTCAAACTCCCCATGAAATATAGCTGCTGCCATGCCTTTTGTAGCTGCAACAATACAGTCGGTCCAGAGATGCTCAGACATGTTGATGCCCAGGAGCTTGAAATTGCTCACTCTTTCCACTTCTGATCCCTCTGAGGACTGGTGTGCGTTCCCTCATCTTACACTTTCTGAAGTCCACAATCAGTTCTTCAGTTTTACTGACGTTGAGTACAAGGTTGTTGCCGTGACACTACACAACAGGCTGATATATTGCACTCCTGTACGCCCTCTCATCACCACCTGAAATTCTGCCAACAATTTCCTTGTATTTTCTGGATGGAGAATTTCACATTTATCCACTTTTCCTGCATTTACCTTGTAGGTGCTCATTCACACAATGTTCCTAAATCACTTTGAAGACTCTCTGCAGCATTGTTGCAACCCTTGCTTCCCAACAGGCTCACATTTCTAGCAAACTGCAAGATACTTCTTTAAGTTCTTTCCATCCAAACCATTGATCTATTGTGAATAACTGGGGCCAAATATGGATCTGAGTCGCTACTCACTATCTAGAAAAACTCCCTATTCATTTCCTCCATCAACCAATTTTAAATCCATGCCAACACGTTATCCCCAAACTCATCCACTTAGATTTCACAAACTAATCTTTTTTATCTTCCAAGGCTTTCTGAAAACTTAAATATGCCACATCCACAGTTCTCCCTTGTCAACCCTACTTCTTAAACTCTCAAAAAAAAAGTACACTCCAACAGGGTTGTCAGACATGGTTGCCTTTAACAAAACTATGAAATCGTTGGAAGTGGTGGGAATAATTTGAGTTGATTCAGTCAATGTGAATGAGCAATGTATCCAGACATGCCCTCGTGCTACTATCTTCAGAGTACAGATAAAGGAGGTTTAAGATCCATTGTCAATGATTAAGGAACAGCATCTTCCCCTCCACCATCAGATTACTGGATGATCCATGAACCCATAAACACAACCTCGTCATTCTGTGCACCATTTATGTTTTGAAATTTACAGATGTTTGTGTCTTTGCACAGCTACAGCAAAACGACAAATTTCACATTGTACACCAGTGATTCCAATTCTGATGCAACATTTGCTCAGTGTAGCAAGCTTGGGAGGCGGCGGCGAATTTGGACCCAGGGTTTCTAAACTGCAACAGACTCATGTCTGGGTCTGCTGTAGACTGTTAATCCTACTTTGTCATTGATCCCATCATCACTGTCACACAACAACGGAATAGTGGAGGCTTACTTCATTGGAATGCCCTGCATCTTTTAAAGGGACAACGGGGCAAGACGTGCCCCAAAACAGCCCGACTGGGCCAAGCCGATCTCTTACCCTGGAAGAAAAGGCCACTGGGTTGCTGTGACGCTGAGCTGGAGACAGCAAGCCAGACCAATGTGTCTGCCCCCTGAGTCGCCGTCCTCAATCTGTCCTTCATCCTTGCATGAAAACTGGGCATGGAAGCTCTCACAGCTTGTGGAGGGATGAAAATACAGATTCAAATCAGACGAGATGTAAAGGCACTCTGAATTCTATCACAAATCGGGTCAGTCATGCATTGAAAACAGGTTAGTTTGCTCTTTGATTAATTTGACACTACCTGGGGTATCAGCCCAGCCGGGATGCATGGAGGAGAAGTGAATGTTCTTGTACGTCTTGGCCCATTGTTCCGTCATAATTACTTGCTGGCGCTGGATTGGGGAGAGAAGACATCACAGAGGAAAAAGTTAATGCCGGCTCCACAATCACATCACTAACTAGAGAAAGTCTGCAGATGCTGGAACACACACACACACACACACACACAGTGTGTTGATCAATCCACGTGCTGGTTATTTGTAAGTAGAAAGAGAATACTCATCAGATCTGGCAGTAGCTACAGTTACATTTGACAAAGTTTAACTTGGAATACAGAATTGGACACAAGTTTCAGTAACACTAATAGCATCAGTTAATCCAGCTGAATTGCTTTATTATTGTCACATGCACAGATGTACAGTGAAAAACTTTGTCTTCTGTACTTTTTTTTCTTTGTTTTCTGTACAGATCAATTCATTACAGAGCATTGAGGTAGTACAAGGTAAAATTACAGAATGGAGAATAAATTATTATGGTTATGGAGGAAGTGCAGTGTAGGTAAACAAGGTTATAACATGTAGATTGTGAAGTCAAGTGTCCATCTTATCATCCTAGGGAACTGATAGCCAGGGTCTAAAAGCTCTCCTTGAGCCTGGTGGCTCCTGTGTCCGCTGGGAAGGAGGAGAAGCCAGAATGTCTGGGGTGCATTATGACGGCTGCATCACTGAGGAAGCGGGAAGTGCAGGCAGTCGTTGGAATGATGGCCAAATACCATGAGGTGCTGAGCTGGGTCCACAGCCCTGCACTTTGTGGTTACAGGCAGAAGAGATGCTGTATCGAGCCATCCTGCATCCAGATAGGATCTTTTTCATGTTGCACCTAAGAAAATTCCCGAGGGTCAAAGAGGACATGCCAAAGATTTTTAGCCTCCTGAGGAGGTAGAGGAACTGCTTAGCTTCCTTTCCTATGGCATCCATGTGTTAAGAGCAGAACAGAATATTAGTGATGTTCACACCTAGGAACTCGAAGATCTTAACCCTTGACCTCGGCATCATTGATGTAAACAGGAACGCATGTACCACTCTTCTTCCTGAAGTCAATGACCAGCTCGTTTTGCTGACGTGGAGGGAAAGGTTGTTGTTATAACACCAGGTCACCAAGCTTTCTATCCCCTTCCTGTACTCTGACATTGTTACAGCCCATTACACCGGTGTCATCTGCAAACTTGTAGATGGAGTTCCAGTAGAATCTGGTCATACAGTTGAGTGTACAGAGCCTTGTTGGGCACCAGTGTCAAGGGTAATCCGATGGAAGTGTTACAGTCTATCCTCACTGATTGTGGCCTATTGGTCACATGCTCAAGGATCCCGTTGCAAAGGGAGACGTTGAGTTCCAGCTCCAGGAGTTTGGAGACGAGCTTGCTTGGAATTACAGTATTGAGTGTGGAGCTGTAGTCCATAAACAATGGTATAACATTGTTATTTTTACTCAGATGCTCCAGAGATGAGTGCAGGGCCACCAAGAGAGCATCTGCTATAGACCTGTTTCAGCAGTAGGCGATGGCAGTGGGCAGAGTTTGTCTGGAAGGCAGGAGTTAATGCGTGCCATGACTAGCCTCTCAAAGCTCTTCATTACGGTAGAGGTCAGAGCAAATGGGCAGTAGTCATTAAACCAGGTTACGTTGTTTTTCCTGAAGTGCTGGGATGTTAGTGGCCTTCTTAAAGCAGGTGGGAACCTCGCATTGAAGCAGGGCAAGATTAAAAGTATCAAATGCTTTCTTCAGGTTCACTCTATGGAAGAGTGATCTCACGTCTGCAAGGGTGACCATGGACTCTGATGCACTGGAGGCTATCAGGGTGGGTGGTGACATTCCAGTCCCCTTCTATTCAAAATGCATTTAGCTCATCAAGAAGGAATGCGCTATTCTTGGAGATGCTGCCCAACTTTGTTTTGTAGCCTGTCATAGCATTCAAACGCTGCTACAACTGACAGCTGGTCTGTGACTCGAATTTGTACTGCATTGACTCTTGGCATCCCTGATAGATTTACTCCAAGAGACAATATGCACCTTGATTTCTTATTAAGTTCAGGGTTACCTAGACTTTAGTAGAGAATGGGTTCTCTAGTTCACCCATGGTTTTCAGTTTGTAAACACCTGGATTGTCTTCAACACCCTTGCTGATAAAGTCTGTGGTGGTGTTGGAGACACACTCATCTAGGCTGCATGGACATGGCATTGGGACCCAGAGTTAATCTGATTAGGTCAGCCACAGTGATTACAAACCTGTTCCAACAGTGCAGAACCTCTTTCCAGTTGGTGCTATGCTGAGCTTTAATATCATGGACATGTAGCTGATTATCTTGAGTTTTATATGTAACATACCTGGAATATGGTCATCTCCTTTGTGACTCATTACCTGTATTAAATCAGTTAGTCAGTTTGCTTTGTACATCTTCCTGATTTCCAAATCTAGAAAACCATGTACAGTATAAAGGGTGAAATAAAACCTACCCTGACACCCAAATTTCGTGCCCTTTTGCTTCTGGTCCCATATACCTTGATAAACCAAGCACAATTCCTTTTGCAGTCCAACCTGCAATCACCACTGTTCAGTTTACTGAAACATGTCAGAGTGAAAGTTAATCAGCCTCCACTCACAAACTGGTGACTGAGTCAACACACCAACTAGAGGCAAGACCGTAAGTTATAGGAGCAAAATTAGGCCATTTGGCCCATCGAGACTGCTCTGCCATTTCATCATGGCTGATCCATTTTTCCTCTCAACCCCAATCTCCTGCCTTCCCCCGCCCACCCCCACCGAATCCCTTCATGCCCTGAAGGAGATGAGACTCATCTTGTTCCCATCAAATGATACAGGGTGTAACTGGGCTGCTAATCCTTTGGCATTATCCTGTGGTTTTTGGGAAATTAATATTAATCTCAAAATGAAGCTCTGTGCATTTCCAAATAAATAATTGGAACTTGATTTTTCTTAAAATTTGGCCTTAAGTTGCTTTTTGAAATTATAAAAATATTTGATAGAAGACATTTTATTGACAGTCAAGATTCATCTCTCACGGTCAATTAGGAGTCATTTATAACCAGAGGAAGGCAGGGCACAATTGTAGTGGAAGAACAAAGTGGGAGGGTAGTGTTGGCAATTATAGGCAGTAGGTCATCTATTAAAGCCTCCAGAGTTGGTAACTCTTCGTAAACACATGTAGTTCAGCTTCAAAAGACAAACCTTGTTCTGTGCATAAGACATGGTCCCGTCAAATTGCCCCGTCTCAAATTGCAAATCTTCCACATTTAGTTTCTGAACGAGCATTCCTCCTGACGACACTGTGATCTGGCAGCAGGTAAAGTATTAGATTAGTACAGAGCAAGAAAGGAGAGGCAAGGTGGTTTCTATTTGGGAGAGGAGAGAGGTGGCTAGAAATGGTATGTTTAAAGAATACACAATAAAACTGCTCTTTAAAATGTGAAGCAGGCTAATGAGCTCACCACTCTAGCATCTTCAGACTTTTGGAGGAGAGGTATCAAAGCTGTGGTTAATATATATGCACCTGAGAAAAAGAGAACCATATACAAAGGTCATTAATCCATAGGGGATCACTTCAATACGCATTTATCATTTAATGCAATGTTTCCATACCCTGAAGAACAGATTGTGATTTTAGCTGCTTTAAAACTCTACTTTGAAAACTTTGCAAACAGTGTCTGCTTGCAGTCCAATAGTAAAATTTCTTGAAGTACCTTCTGTTAACATTATTAAATCATAAAATTAAGTCAAATATTTCAGATGCTTTAGGGGAATATGTCCATTTTTATAAAAACCTTGGTCAGACTTCAGGTGGAGTACACTGTGCTTCAGGAAGCATGTTATAGTATTGAAAGGGTTGCAGTGTATATTTACCAACATGGTGCCTGGGATGGAGCAGTTCTGTTATGAGGAGAGTCGTAGAACATTACAGCACAGAAAGAGGCCATTTGGCCCATCTAGTTAGTGCCAAACCTGCCTAGTCCTATCAACCTGCTGCACCAGGACCATAGCCCTCCATATCTCTCCCATCCATGTATCCCCTCATGTTCCCCTTCGACATTTCACCTTTCACCATTAACCCATGACCTCTAGTTGAAGTCTCACCTAACCTCACTGGAAAAAGCCTGCATTTACCCTATTTATACCCAACACAATTTTGTATAACAAAACTCCCCTCAATCTTCTACAGTCTAGGGAATAAAGTCCTAACCGATTCAATCCTTTCCTATAACTCAGGTCCTCAAGACCCAGCCACATCCTTGTAAATTTTCCCCACCTTCTTTCAGTTTTATTTACATCTTTCCTGCAGGTAGGTGGCCAAAACTTCAAACATTTTACAAACTGGGCCACAACAACATCTTGTACAATTTCAACAAACATCTCAACTCCGTAATTTAATACATGGCCACTTTCAAGGAATTATGGATCTGTATTCCCAGATCCTCTGCTCTAACACATTTCTCAGTGCCCTACTGCTCACCATGCAAGACCTACCTGGTTGATTATGGCTGATTCATCAAAGTGGGTCAAAATGCAGCACTAAATGCCATCTGCCATTTCTCAGCCATTTTTCCAGCTGCAAGTTTTTATAGTTTTCTTCCCTTTCCACTACACCCCTAATCTTGGTGTCATCCACAAGTTTACTGATACAGTTAACCACATTATCATTGATACAGATGACAAACACCAACAGACCCAGCACTGATTCCTGCAGAACACTGGTGATCACAGGCCTCAGGTCAGAGAGGCAACCATCTACTACCACTCTCTGGTTTCTTCCACAAAGTCAATGTCTAATCCCGTTTACTACCTTATCTTGAATGCCAAGTGACTGAGCCTTCTTGACCAACCTCCCACGTGGGACCTTGTTAAAGAACTTGCTAAAATCCACATAGACATCAACTTTCTTGGTAACTTTCTCGAAGAACTGTAAGATTGGTTAGACGTGACGTAACACACAAAAAGCCACGTTGACTATCCCTAATCAGTCCCTGTCTATCCAAATACTTACATATCTGGTCCCTCAGAATACCTTCCAATAATTTTCCCACTACAGATGTCAGGCTCACTAGTCGATAATTTCCTTGCCTTTTCTTAAGGGTCTTTCTTAAACAACAGAACAACATTAGCTATCCTCCAATAACTCTTACACGGCTAATGATATTTTAAGTATCTCTGCTATGGCCCCTGCGATTTCTGCACTCCCAACCGGGTCCAAGGAAACAGGTTGTCAGGTGCTGGGAATTTATCCACTCAAGACAGCAAACACCTCCTCCTCTGTAATCTATATAGGGTGACATTTTGGACACCATGTCCATCTTACAAATAAGTACAGATGCAAAAAATCCATGTAAGATCTCCCCTGATCTTTTGGCTCCATGCACAGATTACCATTCTGATCCTCCAGAGGACCAATTTTGTCCCTTGTAACCCTCTTGCTTTTAACTTATCTATAGAAGCCCTTAGGATTCTCCTTCACCTTGTCTGCTAGGGCAACCTCATGCTCTCTTTTAGTCCTTCTGATTTCCTTCTTAAGTGTCCTGTTGCATATCTCATACTCAAGTACCTCATTTGTTCCTACCCACCTATACCTGCTATGGCACTCTTTTCTTAACCAGGTCCTCAATATCTCAAAAACCAAGGTTCCCACAGCCTGTTATCCTTGCCATTTATTCTGATAGGAACTTGCAATATCTGTACTCTCAAAATTCCACTTTGAAGGTCTCCCACTTATCAAGTACTCCTTTGCCAGAAATCAGCTGTCCAAATCCACACTTGCCAGACCCTTTCTGATACCGTCAAAAGCAGCTTTCCTCCAATTTAGAATCTCAGCCCAAAGACCAGACCTATCCTTTTCCATGATTACGTTGCATCTAGTGATCATAATGCCATTGGTTTCAAAGTGTTCCCCTACACAAACATCCAACATCAGCCTCATTTCATTCTCTAATGGCACACTCTCTCATTGGGACTTCAACTTACTGATTATGGAAACTTCCCTGAATGCATTTGACAAACTCTTCTCCGTCTGGCCCTTTTATAGGATGGGATTCCCATTCAATATGTGGAAAGTTAAAATTACCTGCCATCGCAACCTTGTTTCTTGCCACAGTCTGTGATCTCTATAAATTTGCTCCTCTAAATCCCACAGAGTGGTCTATAATCCCATTAACTAGGTCCTACCTTTCATATTCTTCACTTTTACCCATAAAGCCTCACTAGATGACCTCTCCAGTCTGTATTGTGAGCACCGCCGTGACACTTTCCCCAACTAGAAATGCCATGCCTCCTCCTTTAATCCTTCCCGCTCTATCACGTCTAAGGTAACAGAACCGCAAAGCATTGAGCTGCCAGTCCTGCCCCTCCTGCAACCAGGTCTCACTAATGGCTGTATGTCACAGTTCCAGTTGCTGATTCATGCCCCAAGCTGATCCGCCTTTCCTACAATACTTCTCACGGTGAAATATACGCAGCTCAGAACATTAATCCCACCACGCTGGATCTTTTGATGCTCGACTTTGTATTTAGGCTTAACAACATCTTTCTCCACAACCACTCCAAGTGTATTCTGGTTCCCACCCCCCTGCAACTCTAGTTTAAACACCCCCATACAGCAATAGAAAACCTTTCTGCTAGAATTTTAGTCCCCCTCCAGTTCCAGGGCAAACTGCCTCTTCTGTACAGGTCCCACCTGCCTTGGAAGAGAGCCCAATGATTCAAAAATCTGAAGACCTCACTCCTGCACCAATTCCTTAGCCACATGTTAAACTGCATTATCTTCCTATGTCTGGCTTCACCAGCACATGGCATGGGTAGCAATCTGAGATCACAATTCTGGAGATCATGTCCTTTAACTTAGCACTTAACTTCCAGAACTCACTTTGCAAGAGCTCATCACCTGTCCTCCAGAGATGGAGAAGCCAAGTCTGTTCTTACTGGAGAAGAGGAGGTTAAGGGGACATAATTGAGGTATATAAAATAGATAACGTAGACTGTAGAAAACATATCCTTATACCAGAGGTAGATAAACCTAGAGAACATAGGTTTAGAGTAAAGGATGAGAGATTCTGAGGAGGGAACTTGAAGGGGCCTTTTTCATCCAGAGACTGGCAAGCACGGCTTGAGACAGCGGTGGAAGCAGAGTCATTGACAGCATTTTCAGATGAAACCTTGAATTGCTTTGGCACAGAAGGCTCTGGGATAAGTGCTGAGAGATGGGATTAACAGAGATGGTTGTCCAGTGATCAGTGTGGTCATATTGAGCCAAATGGCCTGTTTCTATGCTATACTATTAAGTCATTCCATTCTCTCACTGGGACACTGGTTCCCACTTTTTTCTTTCATCTGCTACACAGGGACATTTATTTAAATACACTTTTTAGAATTAAAAAGTGTATTGTAGTATTAATTAAAATAACATCCAATACTCCAGAAAACTTGAACACGAAACAGAACGAGGAACTCAGCAGGTCAGGCAGCAACTACGGAAATGAATATCAGTCCAAGATCCTTCTTCAGGACTGGAAAGGAAGGGGGAAGAAGCCTGAATAAGGTGGGGGGAGGGGAAGGGGTGGAGAAAGAGGAAGGAGTACAAACTAGTTGATAAGTGAAGCCAGATGGGTGGGGGAGGAGGGGATGGGGTGAGAAGCTGGAAGGAGAGTGGACCATGCGAGAAAAGGAAGGAGGAGGGGCTCCAGGGGGAGGTGATAGGCAGGTGAGGAGGGGAGGCGAGAGGAAGCTAGAGAGAGGAATGGAAGAGGGAAGGGACAAAGGGACAAATAACCATAAGTTAGTGAAATCAATGTTCAAGCCATCATGTTGGAGACTACCCAGAAGGCCAGTGTACTTGTCTTGGAGTCAATGCAAGATACATTCGTTGATAATGGGTCCTGCACTCAGAATGCAACCCATTGAGACACACCAGGTTATTGAGACAAAAGCTGAGAAACTTTTTCCATTTTGGGCAAGTAGTTCAGGACGAGGGAAAGGCTAGTTAGACAGGTGTGGGGGAGATTCCTTCACGTGACGATTGGGATTCTATACCTGAGAGGGCTGAGGATGTCCAGTCATTGATCACTCTGAATTTTTTTGGCCACTTAGGGAATCAGGAACATGGGATCACGTGGACAAGTGGATGAGGACAGGACCAGACCACTAAATGGCAGACAAGACTCGAGGAGCCAGACAACTGACAAATATGTGCACCTTAATGTTCTTAAATTTAAAAAAGGTGGCAAGTATTATTTGAAACAACTGTGACCATTCACTCAGAGATCTCTGTACAGGCTGCCCATGGGTTAGGAATGCCTGACTCATGGACACCTGTACACATGAATGATTTCCCACATTACTAAATCCTAAAATCTGATGTACATTCATTGCCATGATCAACAGAGCTAGTTGCACCCCCCTCCCACTCTATCTTGGCACTCTTCTCTGCTTCCACATTTTGTACAATACCATGGCAGTCTGCTTACCAAGTTCAGTGACTGTTGTACATTTTATGCTTATGGACAAAACCGATTTGTGGATACCTGTGAAAATGGAACCCAGGGACAGCCTGTACCAAAATGTTCCTACTAGGAGAGGTCAAAGTGCATTGTTTTAAAACCAGGTGATTATAGCTTACCCAAGGTATTAGTGGCAAAGTTGCTCTCCAACTGATCTGCAGTCATCTGGCGTTCATGGATCATACAGCCTGCATTGTTGATCTGGAAAGACAGCTTTAAGTAAACATGATGTCGATAAGCTCTTTGCTGCCCAGCACAGACATTCCCGTGGCTCAGTAGCCTCCTGCGTTGTAAGCTTTCACTACATTCCAAGCTCTGTAGCCAAACAGTGACGACAAGGTGGACTTTGCTAGCACAGAGAGTGGTCGGGACAGGCAGGTTGGAGCCATTTAAGGAGAGCCTGGACCAGCACGACAAGGGAACTGGTGCACAAACTCTGCAGGTGCTGCCGGAACTCCTGACTGTCATTTGCACACCCTCTACAGGGGTAAAAGGCAGGTGCACGTCTAAATGTTGCCCGTTTTGAGGCCCACTGCTTGCTCACTTGGGGGAGGAAAGCAAATTGCAAGAGAAGGGTAGGAACTAAAGGGAGTAAATTAGGAGTTCTATTGTTGGCAGAAGGGCCTATTCCTGTGCTGTACTCTCTGTTCTATTTTAGCACCAATGTGGTCAGTGACCTGCTACATTTCTGCACCCCTTTAAAGGCTCCACTTTCTTTGCCACCTATTCAGCTCCATTCTTCTGCCCGTCAGTCACATTTTCCTGCAGCGAATGGAAGGGTTTCTATCAACCAAGACTGTAAGCATTCCGACTGGTTGCATCTGCTCTGATCTGGAGGCTTCAGTGTGCTGGACTACAAGAGACTACATTCCTCTGCAGCCTCGGTCAGCTCCATCACGAGCACAACCTTCCCCACCATCAGGAGTATCCTGAAGGAGCGGTGCCTCAGGAAGGACATGCCTTCTGCTCATTACCACTGTCCAGGCATCTGACGACCAACACTCAACAATTCAGGAACAGCTTCTTCACCTCCATCAGCAGATTTTTGAACAGTCCATGAACACTTTGGGACTATTTATTTACATTGTAATTTATGGTAATTTTAAGTCTGTAGTGTACTGCTGCCACAAAAAAAATCAAATTTTGCATCATTAAATCAATTATAAACCTGACTCTGAACCCAAAAAGTGCAATAAAAACAATTTGATGAAAAGGATCAAAAGAGAATCCTTACCATAACATTCAGCTTGCCATGGGTTTGTTGGAATTCATTTGCAAACGTCCAGATCATCGTTGGCTTTGACAAGTCCAAGATGTGGACAAAAACTTCCTATGAAAGAAAATGAAGGGTCACTCATTGTAGTTTAGTAGAAACCAGATTGACTTGACGGCAGCATTTCTTCCAACAAATGATCTGTCTTTGTGCTGGGACAAGTCTTTCACTGCTGATTCAACCCAGCACCTTGCCATTATATCCAAGTTGAGGTTGAGAGTGGATCAGCTCTCTTCTTGGAAAGTAATGCTGAATACAGGACCCATGTATCACATTGCCTTTATCAAACACTCAGGCCTTAGCTCAGAATCTCATTTTCAAACACAACTTGATTCAGAAGTGGTCGCTCCACAAACTGTTCTGGAGATGCTACAGGTAGCAGGATGGATAACACAGATTCCGCATCCCCCAGGAATTACTTTGTTAAAAGGTGAACGGAAGTTTACTGTCACTACAGTCTTTACGCCTCACAAAATTATTAAGCAAAAGTGTCTTTACCTGATTATTGCTGGCATTCACAATCTCAGCCTTGGCCTCTTCAGCTCGCTCGTTGTTTCGACAGACGAGATGAACAGTTCCCCCTAAGGGAAGCCAAGGGTTTTACTGAGCACAGCAATCAGTGACCAAAGGACCCATGCATCACAGAGAGGAAGAGCAAGGTACTGAATTTCCAGTTCAAAGTTCAAATTTATTATCAAAGTTTGAATATCATATACAACTTTGACATACATTTTCTTGCAGGGACTCACAAAAGAAAAACACTATAGAACTCACTAAAAATCTCACACACACACACCGCCACATATCCAATTTGCAAAAAAAGACCAATCATGCAAATAGTACATAGAGTAAACAAAAACCCATGCAATATGAACAGCAGAATCCCCAAAAACAAGTCCACAACTGCAGAGCCTGTTCGGTGTCGAGGCAAGAGAAGCCTGTCCAAGAGCCCCATGGCTTCAGGGCGATAACTGCTCCTGAACCTGGTGGTGTGAAAACTGAGGTGCATTTAATATTTCAGTAATTGTAAACATTGTTAAATTTAGCATTCCTGTTTGTTTAAATAATTCATTACTGGTTATATGTAAAAATATGCTATCGTGCCATCACATGATACGTGCACACCTCGCTGAAAGAGCAATCTAAGACTCACACCTCTTGGGGCCCTGTCCTTTTCTTGCCATTAGTTTTTATGTTTTGGAATCACAGTGGCTTTGAGGAAAGTTTAAATGAACCTGAGACGACTACCTTACCCTCGGAACTGCAGCACGACTTTTTCTTCAGAGCAGCACATTTTCTTTGTAAAAGAAAAGGCGATTGATTTTTCAAAAAAAACACAGAAAATTAAATAATTCATGGGCTCATCAACATGGAGTACTGGGTGATGATCATTAATAAAAGCAGAAATGGCTGGCTACATCGGAAAAAATTGACACACTTGATTGTACAACAGATAACTGGAAACTATATAGGATGGATTGAACAGCATTTTAAAGCAAATTAAATAACCAATGCAAAACCATTACCAATTTTGCAGAGTCCATTGGATTTAAAGGCACAGTTTGCTTAGAAATCTAAGTGCTCCAAAAAACCAGCTGAAATTAACTTTGCTGATATCATGAAAGTCATGCAGGTACATTTAGAATTAAAACCATTGTTGACTGCAGAATGTTTTAGGTTTCATAAGAGGAATTAAAAGGAAGGGGAGTCCATTTCAACCTGCATGGCTGAAGTGAAGAGACTGCCACTTCAGTGATGGGCTTAATGATACACTGAGAGATCATTTAGTTAGAATCTTACAAAAAGCATTAAAGCCTAACAGAAGCACAACCTACATTTAAAAGAGCACTTGAAATAGATGTATCAATGGAAACAGCAGAGACACAACTGAGTTGCAGTCAGATATGAAAGTGAGCATGAACAACATTGCAACATCTAAATAGAAGCTGGCCGGGCTGAACAGTGTTACTGTTGTGGCAAGGGCTCACGTACACCAGACCATTACAGATTCAAAGGTGAAACTCGCAGAAAATGCAACAAAATGGGACACATACAAAGAGCTTATCAGGCAAAAAAAATGGACTGCACAAGGAAGAGAAGAAACAAGTCAAGTTGCAGTTTCAAAAAGTGTACTAATCTGCATGCTATTGTTGATACTGATGAGAGTGACATAAAATTGTGTAGCCTTAAGATTTACAATGTTAAAACTAACAACAGACAAGCAATATGGTTTGCACCAGAAGTGAGTGCAAATTGATTAAAATGGAATTAGACACTGACAGCTGTTACAATCAATCCACAAAATTAGTTTGCAAGTCATTTCAAAGATACTGCCTACAGATATCCAACTAAGAACTTACATTGGAGAAAGGGTAACTCTTGTGGCAATGACATTCGTAACAGTAAAATGCAACAACAAGCCACATTATGCTTGTACGTGGTAGAATAGGAGAACCAGCATTGAGAGAGCATGATTGGCTGACACAACTACAACTTGAATGGAGATCCATCCACCATTTGCATGCAATAGAGTCAACGGAAAGTGAATTAAGAAAGGTAGTGCACGATGCCACAACTGTCTCCATGCTGTAAATTATGAACCACTGTCCAACAGAGGGCAAACAGGTGTTGATGCCAGCCTCTGTGCCTCTGGTTGGAAAGCGTATTGGACCAAGGAGGGACCTCGTTGCTCAGAGGAAGCATGAAAGTGACAAGGCAGTGATCTGACTACAACAGGTTTTGTAGGTAACATATCTGAGAAAGCCTCTTAAATGGTAATAGTACAGTTACTTGCAAAATGTGGCTTGGTTTTAAGCTAGAAGAGAGTTCAAGGAGCTTCAGGAACATTGCAAGCATTTGGCTTTTACGAATATAAAAACCAACATCTACTCTGCCTATGTAGCCCTCTCTCACCCGGCTCTTATGGAAACTTGGCTTATTGTCGGTCCCACTAACAGCCATGGACTCAATAGTGAGAAGACCAACTTTTTAAAAAAAATAGGCGTCTAGGGTCGGTATGATCTGGGATTCAATCAAACAGGAACATCGTGAGGTTCCAATTAAAGAAACCTCGATTTGAGCAAGTGCTATGTAAATACCGCCCATACACAATTGTCGGTCGGCAAGAAATAACAGATCATGCACCACAAAAAGTTATAAAAGAAGTATATTTACAAATTTCAGCTTTATCAAACAGTTAGTAGGAAAAAGAGAAAAAGGGGAAAAGGGCCTATTACAGTTAACCCAGTCCAAATGTGCACACAGTTGGAGTTCATCTTGAAGTTGTCCTTCACAACCCCTACCCCTCATGCACTGGACCCACGGTCTGCATGAAAGCACACATCACATTCCAAACATAGCATGAAATCCCTCTTGAACAAATGGGCTCTCCCACGGGAGTACTGGCTTTTCCTCCTCGGAGCCATCCATCTGCACAAAGCAGGGACGGCGTCTTCAGCCATCTCCCCTCCTGTCCTCCTGCAGCTCCTGCCAAGAGAGACCCCCAAACCAGATTACTGTCCTTCATGTAACTCTTCCCCACAATCATGATTGTCCAGCTCAAGAATGTGAGTCAGCCAATGTTTCTTTACCTTAGCCAAAGCCAAAACACTTCCCAGCATGACACATGGTTTTTACAGAAAACTGCTAATTTTGAAATACCTCCTGCATAGCAGTAAAAATCCTAACCAGGGCATTACACATACATTAAGTTTATTGCATGAATTTCAAGAGGGAGACAAAAAGCTGCTTGTAAAAGTAGATGCAAAGGCCACAGCCCAGTCAGATGAATGGAAGGTGTGAATGGAGATGTGAAAACAGAGGCTTCATCAGATGATGTTATGGTTGAAGAAACCAAGAGGAAAGATCAGATTGTAAAGGAAGCAATAGAAGGAATATTAAGAGAACTCTCCAGTGAACTAAATGCACATTCCCAAGATCAAGAAAGAAGAAAAAGGCAAAGAAAGACGATGGTGACACAGTGCTATGGAAATGGAAGACAACAAGAGAGAACCAATTTCGAGAAATTAGTAAATTCAGAGATATTCACAAGAGAAAAAAGCTGGGAACAGGAGAGGAGCAAGGAATAAAGTAGATACAGGGAGAAAAGCTGTGAAGAAAAAATAAAGTTGTCCGGAGTTGTCAGAACCACTTGCTGCAGTTCCAGAGTCAACCCCTACAACCACCGCGGAGGAGGCCCCAGAATCTGAGACTGTTTCACAGCCACAAGTCTCTCCTGCCAAGGAGAGTGACCACCTTAGTCAGAATAGATGTTATCCCACAAGAGTAAGAAGTCCTCCACAGTGATTAAATCTTTAGGCCTGAGTGGGTCGATTTAAAATTTACTATGCTGTGGATGTCTGTACAGTATACTGTGTTGAGATGTAGTTGAAATGTATTCTCTATTGAGTTGGAGTTTATAGCTAAGGTGGGAAGAATGTTGTGTATTTAATATTTCAGTAATGTTTGATTAATATTGTAACTGTATGATTAACCATTCTTGTTCATTTAGGTAATTCTGGGTTATATGTAAAATTGCGTGGATTGCAAGTGTAACCATGCCACCAAGTGATACATCTGCACCTTGCTTAAAATGAAGAACTAAGACTTGCATCTCTTCGACTCCTGTCTTTTTCTTGCAATTAGTTTTTATACTTTTAAGTTGCAAACATAACAGGGTCCAAGACTCCTGCACCAGACGGTAGTCGCAAGAGGGGGAGGCCGGTCTGACCAAGGCAGGTGTTGCTGAACACGTGTTCATTTTCCGCTCTCACGCTCGACATGGAGTAATGGAGCTGACCGTGGGTTTCTCTTCCGCCATCAAGATTCGATGCAGCATCTGCCCCCAGCGATGGGCACCCAGGATGTAGCTCCACTCGCAATAGTCTAGTCCCCAGGAGACTTCAAAACGGCCAGATTGTTTAACAGCCTTCCTCTAAGATTGCTGTATGGAAAGAATACTAACCCCTACCTTACAGATGCCACAGTTTTTACCAATCTCATGTTCACCGTCAATCTGTTAGATACAGTCCTCCACATGATATCATCGGCTTCAAAGGCCCAAGTTCTGAGGTGTTGGAATCAATTAATCCAACAGGTGGTCAGAAACTTACAACCTTTTAATGGCATCCTGTATATTCAATCTTCAAAAGCACTTAATTCTGAAGGAAACAAATATTTCCTCAAAGTTATAAAAATAAGATTACTGGACTCAGTCCTTGAAGTACAGGTGCAATACATCCTCTTGCACGGTTTCATTCACCAGATTAACTCATCAACATTTAACCTTTTCATTGTCTAAGGTTCAGTATGATAACTTTGGCGAAAGCTTGCATATTAACTGATACATCTTTTAAGCTGTTTCCTACTTACATGCTTTTTGTTTGCAGGGTGTTAGAGCGAGTTTTGGGGTTAGTGCATGTGGCAATTAACTTCAACTGACTGCAGCCAACTGGCCTTCAGACTGAAATATGCATTGAAGATTAAATTTAAAATGCAGCTCAGAACAGTAAAATGTACCCAAGACAGACCAGGAAACATGCACCCGACTAATTGTCTACATATGCACGAAACCAATTTCCATGGATATGACAATAATTAACATTTATTGTGGGTGTAATGGTGGGAAGATCCAGGCATTTGAAACTGTTACATGTGGTTCAAAGGAAGCATTGTAAATATGGATTTGTTTGAATTGTCCTGGATTTTTCTTTGATCTTTAGCACAGAAAATATTGTGTAGTGCTGGGTCAAGGAGACCTTTTTCCTCTGAAAGGGTCTCCATCCCCCGCCTGCTCCATCTCACTTTGTCAGATAGTGAGTCTGTTTTTTATCTACCAGTTCTTCTCGCCAGTAACTTCATTCACACAACAACACAGGGGTCATGTAGTCAAGAGGAATTAATATTTTACAAATTATAAATAGTTAATGCTACCCTTGGTGGACTCTTTTTGAACCAGAAGCACAAAGTTATATTCTTGTCCCCAGATGGTTTCTTGAAATACTTTATATCCAAACAAAAGAAGGAATTAATATGAATTTGAAATATTAAATCAGCTATTTACCCCATCTAGTCTACTCTGTTTTTCTAGTGTGGCTTCTGCCTTCTCCCTGCAACTCTTAACCACCCCTTTACCAATCACGAAAGTATCAAACCCTGCCTTAAATATACCAACGACTTTACTTCCACAGCCTCAGTGACAATGAGTTCCAGAGATCCCTCCAGACCTCAGGTTTGAAGGGGTGTCCCCTTATTCTGTGGCGCAGGGGCAATGGAGATGTCAGTTTCTGGGTTTCTGTTGAGGTGTTTAGGAGTACAGGGGTCAGAGGTTAAGTTAAGTTAGGTGGAGTGCACCAGCTGATCACTAAAGGTGAACAAACTCTGGGAGTTACTTGAAAGCAGCTGAGGATGCCGTTGAACGCCAGCAAGATTATTGAAGGGGTCATCTCTCTGGTTTTACAAGGCTTTTCCTATGAGCTGGTGTTTCTATTTCCATCCACCCTGTCTCCTAAAGATGAACTCAAGACCTCCAAATCTACCTCGTCAAGGCCCTGGCATTTCATTTGACAACTGGCTCATGTCTGTCTAAAATGTCTCAAACACTGGTAATGTAGCTGCTTTTACCATTTGTTCCAGGTACCTACCAATCTTTTTACTTAAGAATACTTACGTCACACATCTCATTTACAACTCACCCCTCTTACCTTAAACCTATGCCGTAGTAGATGGTATGTCCCCCCCCCACAGGTGAAGGGAAAGGAGGAGGTAAAACTATCATATCCGTGACCATTAGGCACAGGAGCAGATTCAAGCCACTCAACCCATCGAGTAGTCTGCCATGCCATTTGATCCTGACTGATTATCTCTTTCAACCCCATTCTCCTGGCTTCTCCCTGTAACCTTTGACATCTTTACTATTCCAGAAGCTATCAACCTCCATTTTAAACACACCCAATGACTTGGCCTCCACAGCCATCTGTGGCAACGAATTTCACAGATTCACCACGCTCTGGCTAAATATTTCCTCCTCAACACTGTTCTAAAGTGATGTCCTTGCATTCTGAGGCTGTACCCTCTGGACTTACACCCCCACAATATAAGAAACATCTTCTCCATGTCCACTTTATCTAGGCCTTTCAATATTTGATAGATTTCAATGAGGTTCCCTCCTCTTTTTAAAAAAAAAATCCTCTCAGTACAGGCCCAGCGCCATCAAACACTCCTTGTACGTCAAGTCTTTCATTCCCACAATCATTCTCGTGACCCTCTCCAATGCCCACACATCCTTCCTTAGATAAGGGGCCCTAAAATGCTCATAATTCTTCAAGTGCACTCTGAACAATGCCTTATAAAGTATGTAAGTGGTGCTCAGATCATCAGCAAGACTTGTTTACTCTCAGGCACTGGTTACTGTCAGAAGAGGGCTTGGGCCAAGTACTGTCCACCAAAAGTTCTTCCAGCCTCATTCATGGGATTTCGCAACTTAGTTATTGAACAATCATTTTTGTGGTCCACATTTCAATTCCTTTGCCAACACAACAAAACTAATGCTTCAACACATGACCTTCCTTTGCCCAGCCCAGAAACTTTCTAGCATCTAAAGTTGTTTTATGGAAATAACCAAATATGGATTATTTTAATCCCGCAGCTGATTTTCAGTTTCATATAATGGCATGTGCAATGATAAGGGACAATTCAAATATCCAGGACTCTGCTGGAATTCCCAAACATGGATAAATAACTACCGTCCTTTTTGATGAATCATCTTCAACACAGTCCAAACAAACCATCTGGTTAACTCTGTGATGGAAGGTTTAGGGAAATGCTTACGTACCTCGCCTTGCAATTTCCAGGGCAGCAGCCTTGCCAATCCCACTGTTGGCTCCAGTGATCAGGAAGCACCTTCCTGTCACATCAACATCCAGATCTTTGGCATCAAAGTGCCGTGCTGCAGCCTCGTATCCACTCCTGTAGAGTGCAAAGCAACACGAGGAGTGAGACAGGCCCCAAACATCACCAATGAACAGGGAATGCAAAGGAGGCACGAATGAGTCATGGAAACATAGAAAATCTACAGCACAATGCTGTGCCAAACATGTACTTACTTTAGAAATTACCTAGGCTTACCCATAGCCCTCTATTTTTCTCAGCTTCATGTACCTATCCAGGAGTCTCCTATCATATCTGCCTCCACCACCGTTGCCAGCAGCCCATTCACTCTCTGCATAAAGAAAAACTCACCCCTGACATCTCCTCTGTACCTACTTCCAAGCACCTTAAAACTGTGCCCCCTGGTGTTAGCCATTTCAGCCCTGGGAAAAAACCTCTGACTATCCACACAATCAATGCCTCTCATCATCTTATCCTTGGTCGACAGGGCGTTACAAGTGGCAGGTCTCAGTATTTGGAGCTGGGTCTTCAACTTTCACGATTTATAGAAAGAACATGGATGAGGGCATCAAAGGTACTATTGTTAAATTTGCTGATACGTAGTAAAGGAAGTTGTGAACAGGGAATGAAGAGGACAGCTATGGAAGATAAGTAAGTTAGGTGAAAGTGCAAAGACATTGCAAATGCAGCATAATGTCAGAAATTGTGAAGTTGTTCACAAGCAGAAAGATAAAATCCTTATTATTGAAATGGTGAGGGTCTGCAGGGGACCTGGAAGGATTTGCAAAAAGCTAATGTGCAAAGCTGAAAGTAATTAGGGAGCTAAAATAATGCTTTTGCTTCTTTCCAGGGGAATTGATTTCAGATTCAGGAAGTTATATAAGGTAATGATGAGACAACATATGGACAATTCCTGGTCTACTCACTTAAGGGAAGATGTTAATGAAGTTAACAGTTCAAGAAGCTTTACTAAATTAATCCCTGGAATGGGGAAATAATCTCAGGAAAGATTGCACAAGCTAGACTTGTATAGTGGAATTTAGGAAAGGGGATTTGATTAAAGAGAAAAAATTAAGGGGACAAGTAAACAGGGAGAGGATATTTCCACTTGTGGGAAAATTTAGAACAGGAAGGACATGATTGCTTAAGAAGAGATTGGGCATTAAGAAACAGATTTCTTTTTTCACTTGAGTGTGGGCGTTTAGACCTTAAAGGTCAGCAGTAGGAGGATGGGCTGAAAGGCCTGTTTCTCCACTATATTTTTCTATGCTCCCAATTAATTGTATGTTCACACACTCAAGTTAATCATTTCATGCAGGATTAGCATTTGGCTTAATCTCATGATTGTTGTTTTCAATTCCTTTTGGCATAAATATTTGGAGATTTATATTTTCAACAGGATGAGTTAGGCTTTAATGTATCAAAGTGCAATCTGGTTGACTTGATTATTTTCTGTTGAGGTACAGCATGTGCCAGTTTGTACCCATTGATTAAACTTTCTCACACCTTCAGAAACAATAGCCTAGAGTCAGGAAACAGGACAATGAAATCATTGTGATTAATAACGTGGTCAATGCTAAACAAAACCAAAGAATGTGAGCAACCTTTCAGCTTCTGCAGCTCTTGCTCTCTGCAAACTATTACCCCACCACAAGAAATTATGAAACACAAGTCTCCAGAGGCCTAAGGTCTTGTGCTTTCCTTTCCAACCTGTAGATGGAGACAAGAATAAAAGCAGCAATGATGACCCTGACTCCAGAACCAGAGGAAACTATGGACGTTTCGTTCTGCATTTACTGCTTCCTTAGACAAAGTTTGCAGTGTCTTGTGCAACTGTTAACTTTTTTTAAAAAAGCATGTGAACAAGCTAATACTGGTTTATTGGAATTGAAATACACTGACAAGCTTTTATGTGCAGATAGATCACACCATACACAGGTTCATGGAGGTCACAAAATGGAAAACCGAACGCACAATATACTGGAGCGGCAACAGAGAAAGCAGCAGTACAGGTAGACAGTTCAGGTTCAGGGGCCTTCAAAAGTAGATGGGAAATCAATTATCTGCCTTTTAACATAAGGGGTCTGTTCAAGAGCGGATAATGCAGATCAGAAGGAATCTTTGAGTTTGCTGGTACATGCTATCAAACATTTGTATTTTCCACCCAACAAGAGCAGGGAGATGAGACAATGACCAGGGTAGGCAAGGTCTTTGATTATGTTAGATGAGTAGTTGAGGCAGCAGGAAGTTTCAGAGGGAGGAACAGAAAAAGACAATGTAAACTAGAGGGCACAAATCTGAAAAGGGTAGAAGAACAGAGACAATATAAGGTCATGTATGACAAATTTTATTGAATTTTTTGAAGAGGTTACGAGGAAAGTTGACGAGGGTAAAGCAGTGGATGTTGTCTATACGGACTTCAGTAAAGCCTTTGACAAGGTTCCACATGGAAAGTTTGTTAGGTAGGTTCAATCGTTAGGTATTAATATTGAAGTAGTAAAATGGATTCAACAGTGGCTGGATCGGAGATTTCAGAGAGTAGTGGTGGATAACTGTTTGTCAGGTTGGAGGCCAGTAACTAGTGGTGTGCCTCAGGGATCTGTACTGGGCCCAATGTAGTTTGTCATATACATTAATGATCTGAATGATGGGGTGGTAAATTGGATTAATAAGTATGCAGATGATACTAAGATAGGTGGTGTTGTGGATTTTCAAAGCTTGCAGAGAGATTTAGGCCAGATAGAAGTGGGCTAAAAGATGGCAGATGGAATTTAATGCTGATAAGTGTGAGGTGCTACATTTTGGTAGGCCTAATTAAAATAGGACATACATGGTAAATGGTAGGGCATTGAAGAATGCAGTAGAACACAGTGATCTAGGAATAATGGTGCATAGTTCCCTGAAGGTGGAATCTCATGTGGTGAGAAAGCTTTTGGTATGCTGGCCTTTATAAATCAGAGCATTGAGTATAGGAGTTGGGATGTAATATTAAAATTGTACAAGGCATTGGTAAGGCCAAAATTGGAGTATTGTATAATTCTGGTCATTGAATTATAGGAAAGATGAACAAAATAGAGAGAGTACAGAAGAGATTTACTAGAATGTTACCTGGGTTTCAACACCTAAGTTACAGAGAAAGGTTGAACAAGTTAAGTCTTTATTCATTGGAGTGTAGAAGGTTGGGGGGGACTTAATAGAGGTATTTAAAATTATGAGGGGGATAGATAGAGTTGATGGGGATAGGCTTTTTCCATTGAGAGTAGGGGAGATTCAAACAAGAGGACATGAGTTGAGAGTTAGGGGGCAAAAGTTTAGGTGTAACACGAGGGGGAACTTCTTTACTCAGAGTGGTAGCTGTGTGGAACAAGATTCCAGTAGAAGTGGTAGAGGCAGGTTCAATATTGTCATTTAAAAAAAAATTGGACAGGTATATGGACAGGAAAGGAATGGAGGGTTATGGGCTGAGTGCGGGTTGGTGGGACTAGATGAGTGTAAGCATCGGCATGGACTAGAAGGGCCGAGATGGCCTGTTTCCGTGCTGTAATTGTTGTATAGATATATGGTTATAGACTAGAGGCCACAGTTCTGAAAGGGGTACAAGAACAAAGGGAGAAGAACCGTGTCTTGTTTATTGGAAGCAACAGCAGATTGCAAAGTGATTTTTTTTTTGTAATTTATTTTTTATTGACAAACATTTCCATAAGATGTATTTCAGATACTATACTGTACATGTATCTCATATGGTCATATTTGCCACAAATCTCCACCTAATATTTATCTGAGGTATACACTTACAGAAAAGAAAGAAAGAAAGAACAAGCAAAAGGAGAAAACTATGTACAAGTCGGGAGTGATCTTTTTTTTACAACATATTCATTGATTTGTGAGAATAAAATCAGGCCTATGAGGTATTATGTAATTAAACCATTTTTCCCAGTATGAATCACATTGTTCCAATTTATGATTAACAAATGATGTTATCTTCTCCATTTTGTAAATGTCCATTGTAATTTCCATCCATGTATTTAAAGTTGGGCTCTCCTGTGATAACCATTTCCTGGTAAGAGTCTTTTTACCAGCTAACAGTAGTATAGCATACAGAATTATATGGCTTGTAGAGTAAAAGAGCAAGGAAATCTTGAAAAATCTTTATAAAATAATAGCTCACCCAGAATATCGCGAGCATTTCTGGATACAACACTTTAGGATAAATGCAAAGTTTTGGAGAAAGTACAGAGGAGATTTATTAGAAGATTCTAGGAATGTGCGATTTCCATTTTATGGAGAGATTGCAAAAGCTGTTGGAGTTCTCCTGAGAACAGTAAACAGTTTGGTTAAAAATTGAACAGGATGAGGGCTAAATGCAGAGAAGTGGCACTTGCTTAGAGGGGTATTGTGCTCAACATGGGCAAATTGGGCTGAGGGGCCCCATTTCCATACTCTATCTCTCTATTAATCTACGTTAAGGGTGTTTTGAATATACAGGCAGAGAGACATTGTTCCTGCTGATAGAATTTTCAATAACAAAGTAAAATGAAGGTGATTGTATGAACACTGACACAGAGAAACCTCGCGTGGAGCGGACTGATGTCTTGCCCTTGGACTGCCTGGGGAAATGGTGGAGGCAGATTCATCTGGAAGTCTAGGAGCTGGGCACGGATCTGATAATGAGGAGAGGGCACCAACTCAGAGAGCCAATGGGCTCCTGTGCCAGAACTATTTCAAGAGCCAAGGACCCGGAGCTAATATAGAGTGAATGAGTCTACAATTCCCCCCCCCCCAAAAAAAACGATAAACTGAAGTAAATAAGTATACAGAAATTGAATAAGTATGTTTATGGGTAGGAGCAAACATGAACGTGTTAAGATACAAACACTTACGTTGGAAGTTACATAGGGTTACACACATTATTTTGGACAAGAAAGAAATGGACGAGAAGAGATGCATGGAAATTATTATTCAACCACTATTATTACTATTTTTAACAATTACTATTATTATTTAGTTTAATAATGTGGAATTACAATTGCACATAAATATCTATTTAAGTGCCTAATTATTTTTCTTTTAATATCATCTCAGTGTGTACTTATGAATAAGTAGAAATAGATTTATACATATAAAAATGGAAAAGGCTTTATATGTAAAAAAGTTTGTGTAATACTTGTGAATATCTTATCCAAATAAAAATATAATTAAAAACAAGAGACTACAATCCCCAGCATTCCTTGAGCCTTGAAGTTACGTTCTCCAGAAATAGTTCCTAGTGGAAAGGGACCAGGCAGAGTCAGATCACTGCTTTAGTGGTTAAACAGCGACAATTGCCCCTTCGCTACTAGATGATTTAGGCAGACAGAAGGGTCGCCCCGACAGTTGCACCTTCAATCCCGGCCGAGTTTCTCGCCGTCGAGGCGCGGGGCGACGCACCCTCGCTTGTGTAACCCAGCGGCCGGGCTTATGCAACAGCACTAATGCGAAATGTGTAAAGTAAAGGCAGATTGAAATCGTCTGCAACGTCCCAAACGAACGAGCAGCTTTTAAAAATGTTCCTCTCCGCGAACAAAGCTCAGCTTGGGAGGGGAGTGGCGACGAGCACCGGAGCCGGAGTGAAACAAGCGGCGGCGAGAGCAGTCACCGCTCTCGGTACTCACCGGGTGTACTCCCGGAGACCCTTCAGCAACCAGACGCAGTTCCTGTAGTAGGTCATCTCCACGCCAGCATCTGATCTTCCGACTCGGTTAGCACGTGATCCTGACTCCTGTCTCCGCAAACATTTCATGCCCTCCGGAAACAGACCGGAGCCGGGTCCCCACGCAGCATTTCACAAGCGCCGTTTCGGATGAACATGCTCCTTCTTTCTCTGATTGTTAACTCCTGTTGCATTGTTCCGTAATCCCTTGAACCATAATTCAACTGTTTTCCATCCTTCCACGCGACATAGGAGCCCAGAAAGCTAAAACACAAAGACGGGCCATTCAGCCCATCGAGTGACAACCCCCCCTTCCTTGGAGCTGATCTAAGAATCATTGCTGCATACTCTCTATGATGAGCATATATTTTTTAGATAAGTCCAAAACTATTTAACCTTCTAGGGATGGTTTTAATAAGCCCTGTTTTTTTTTGCACTTGCCAGAATGCGATTCCTCCACTTCAATCTTCCAATAATAAAGGCGGGCAGACTATTTGCCATCCAAATTATTTGCTCCATTTGTTATTGGCTTCCAAGTGACCTGTGTGGGAGGACACCTGGATCCTCTAAAACATCAGCATCACATTATCTTTTTGGAATACCTCCTACCCAAGATCCACAAGCCTGCCTGTCCAGGTAGACTTATTGTCTCAGCTTGCACCTGCCCCACCGAACTCATTTCTGCATACCTTTACGCTGTCTTATCCCCCCTTGTCCACTTGTCGTCCCCCCCCATCCCTTCCCACCGATCTCCCTCCTGGCACTTATCCTTGTAAGCGGAACAAGTGCTACACCTGCCCTTACACTTCCTCCCTCACCACCATTCAGGGCCCCAGACAGTCCTTCCAGGTGAGGCGACACTTCACCTGTGAGTCGGCTGGTGTGGTATACTGTGTCCGGTGCTCCCGGTGTGGTCTTTTATATATTGGTGTGACCCGAGGCAGACTGGGAGACCGTTTCGCTGAACACCTACGCTCGGTCCGCCAGAGAAAGCAGGATCTCCCAGTGGCCACACATTTTAATTCCACGTCCCATTCCCATTCTGATCTGTCTATCCATGGCCTCCTCTACTGTCAAGATGAAGCCACACTCAGGTTGGAGGAACAACACCTTATATACTGGCTGGGTAGCCTCCAACCTGATGGCATGAACATTGACTTCTCTAACTTCTGTTAATGCCCCTCCTCCCCTTCTTACCCCATCCCTGACATATTTAGTTGTTTGTTTTTTTTCTCTCTCTCTGCCCATCACTCTGCCTGTTCTCCATCTCCCTCTGGTGCTCCCCTCCCCCTTTCTTTCTCCCAAGGCCTCCCGTCCCATGATCCTTTCCCTTCTCTAGCTCTGTATCCCTTTCGCCAATCACCTTTCCAGCTCTTAGCTTCATCCCACTCCCTCCGGTCTTCTCCTATCATTTTGCATTCCCCCCTCCCCCCACTACTTTCAAATCTCTTACTATCTTTCCTTTCAGTGAGTCCTGGCGAATGGTCTCAGCCCGAAACGTCGACAGTGCTTCTCCTTATAGATGCTGCCTGGCCTGCTGTGTTCCACCAGCATTTTGTGTGTGTTGATCACACTATCTTCCACTGTTTAAAACAAAACTTAAGTTTTGTGTAGCAAAAAAAAACTTCATCTTGTTCCACATTGTTTGCGCTGCCATGTACAATTAACTTGCTCATATGCCATTCCACTCTTATCGCCCTCCACTGGTTTTGTATCTTACAATTCCAACATCCATTTTCCCCCCCTCCTCCTCCTCTCCCTCCACTCCCCTTCTCATCCCCTCCCCTTCCCTCCCCTACCCCTCTTCACCCACCCTCCCCCTCCCCTCCTCTCACTCTCTCTCCCCCTCCTCCCTTCCACCCCTCCCCCTCCCTTAATTTGCATCACCTCCAGATAGAGCAGTTATGACTAACCAACCTCTGCCACCTCTCTTGGCCTGCATCATTATCACTCTCTTGGTCCCTACCCTGCCACAGGTATTCCCTTCTTTCTCTGCACCATTCCCCATGTTTTCCAGCTCCTAGATGTGGTGAAACATCCTCAAGTTGAAACATTGCTTTTCTCCCCACAGTTGCCTGTAAATGTGCAGAATCTTTCTGGCACCTGCTTTTGTCACTGACACTTCATGTTGCTCTCTGAGGCATCAGAGAGCCTGCCTTTCTTTGTGGGTAGGAAGATTTCCATGCTGGGGTGCTAAACATTCTTGTTAAATCTTTTGGTCCTTTTGTTCACACTGTTGATCTGTTCAAGCAGAATACACTGTATCAATAAACTAGTAGTTAAAATAGATTTTTTTCATAAGACTATAAGATATAGGAGCAGAATTAGGCCATTTGGCCCATTGAGTCTGCTCTGCCATTTCAATCATGGCTGATCCATTTCCCTCTCAGTCCCAATCTCCTGCCTTCTCCCCATATCCCTTCATGCCCTGACTAACCAAGAATCTATCAATCGCTGCCTTAACTATACTCAATAACTTGGCTTCCACCACTGCTCGTGGCAACACAGTACCCAGATTCACCACCTTTGGCTAAACAATTTCCTCCTCATCTCCGTTCTAAAAGGACCTCCCTCAATTCTGAGGTTGTGTCCTTCAAGCTGAAGTGTTAGATTACTACATTAGTGTGTCCAATGTCCTGGGGCACTGTTATAGAAATAGCATTTTTCCCAGAGCTGTAGTTGTAAAATAAGTACATAGATTCTGGCATTACTGCCACAGCCTAGAGTTTTTGTGTTTCTTTTCATAATCTAAACTTTTCTATGAAGTACCAGAGATTCTGGTATTATTGCTATGGCCCAGAGTTTCTGTGTTTTGTTCATAATCTAACCCTCTCTCTATGATGGACATCCTTTTAGAACGGAGATGAGGAGGGATTTCTTTAGGCAGAGGGTGGGTGGTAAGGTAATGAGGATTTGTGAAGGAATAACATTTTTATCACATGCAGGGCTCAATCACAGAAAGCAAACCTAACACCAGGGAGGGGTGTCGTACAAAGATGTGTGAGAGTTGCTTGTGTAGATTGCACAGACTGGTTTGCCAGGCACTGATGTGCTCATCACTTCAGAATGAGAAAATGCATGGTAAACAGCCAAATAGCTGGAGTCTGCAGTCTTTAAAGTTCACTAATACACTATTTAATTACAAGTTTAACATCTTTGATCACCGCCAAAACCATTTTCTAAAGCATTGACAACATCCTCCATGCTTCAGCAGTGAAACATTAGCTTATGCCTTTGTTTAAAAACTTCCCAACCAACCGTCTCAATTTTCCACAACTGATAACCCACACTAAATGCCACAGACTAGATCTTCACCAAAGCCTCAATTTCTAATTATATCATTCCTCCCTAGTTCTCTGCATTTGAGGAATTAAATTTTGGCCTCTCATGCCTCACCATTGTTCTCCAACCACTCCTCCCTCCCACCAGATTCACAGAAACATTTTCCATTGTCTTTCCTACCTTTTGCGGTTCAATGTAAATTTATTATCAAAGTCTGTAAATGTTAATCTATACTGCATTGAGGTTAATTGTGTTGCAGGTATTTACAGGGGGAAAAGAAATACAATAGAACTTTATGAAAAACTATATATAAACAGACAAAGACTGACAAATAACCAATGTGCAAATGAAGACAGACTTCAAATAGAAATAATACTGAAAACATGAATTGTTCTTGAACGCGAGTCTGTAGGTAGAAGCAGTTCAGAGTAGGTGAAGTTATCCACACTGATGGTTGTAATGGTGGGGAGGGGTTGGCCTGTAATCTGTATTCACTATTCTCTGTAACCTTTTCCATTCCTTGCTTCCATGATGCAACTGGTTAGGATACTCCACTGTGCAACTATAAAAGTTAGTCAAAGCTTGTGGTGACTTGCTGAATCTACGCAAACTTCTAATAAAGTAGGGGCATTGCTGTGCCTTCTTTGTGATGACACTTACGTGCTGGATCCAGGACAGACCCTCCGATATGAACTTAAAACTACTGACCCTCTCCACCTCCTTTCCCGAACGAGGACTGTCCACGTACCTCCAGCTTCTTCCACCTGTAGTTGATGATCAGCTCTTCACCCTCTTTTCTCATTGTCTTCACCATTCCCAGTTGTCTTCTACCACTTCCTTATACCCATCATTGCCTACATCTCTCCATCCCTACCTAATCCCTCCTGTATTGCCCGTTCCTCTGGAAATAATTCTCCTCTAAATCTATCACAATGACTCTCCAAGCTATCCAGCTTTCAGCAGTTGTTACCAAACCTACTCAGAGGCTGTGGATCTTGCACCGAGTGTCTCACCTCCTGACCCTCAAAAGTCTCCTCCCGCCTTCTCATTTGCAGGTACTGGCTCTTATGGCTAAGAGGGCAATCTTGCTTAAATGGAAGGAGGTTGCCCCTCCTACACATGTCCAATGGTTATGTGATGTTATGTCATGTTTAAATTTAGAGAAGATTCGTTGTTTGATTTCTGATTTTAACCAAGATTTTCAAACGCTCTGGTGACCCTTTCTGAACTATTTTAAAAATCTTTGAATTGTTATTGTTACTCAAATATTGATCTGGGCTATTATTATAAAACACTATATGGTAAAGTACTTTTTTTTTCCTCTTGTTTTTTTTTTACCAACCAGCTTTTGTCTTGGTAGTGGGTGTAGATTTTTTTAGTAATAGAATTAACAATATTATTTTATTTCATAATTCAATTTATTTTATTTAATTGATCGTAAATACGGGATACTGTGATTGTATCAGCGTGATTTATATATAGTGCATTTTGTGCTATCTTATTTTGGTTTATAATAAGTATCCTTATGAATTCTGTATTTGTGTATAAATTTAATAAAAAACATTGGAAAGGAAAGTCTTTTCACCATCTGCAAGGCACAACACAGGAGCAACATGGAACACTCTCACAGTGACTACAGAATGCACTGCATCTGCTCACCCAGGTTACTCTGGCAGCACTTCCCAAATCTGCAGCCTCTGTCACCAAGCAGACACAGGTCGAAGGTGCTGGGGAACACTTGCCTGCAGGTTCCCTATAAAGTTAAACACTATCTTGATTTGAAAATATAGCACTAGTCTTTTTTGATTGCTCGGTTCAAATCCTGTAATACCCTGCCCAGTAACAAGTATTATGTTTGGTTTTGGTTGTCCTGCTGTAGGAAGGATGTTATTAAATTAGAAAGAGTGCAAAAAGATGTACAAAGGTGTTCCAGGGCTCTGGGGGCTGAGTTACAGGTTAGGACTTTATTCCTTGGAGTGTAGGAGACTGAGAGATGATCTAACAGAATTGCATTAAATCATGAGCGGTACAAACGGGGTGAATGCACTCAACCTTTTTCCCAGGGTTGGGGAACAGAGAACTAGACAGCATAGGTTTCAGGTAAGATGAGGAAGATTCATTAGGAACTTGAGGGGCAGGTTTTTTGACACAAAAGGTGGTATCTATGTGGAATAAGCTGCCTGAAGAAGGGCTTGTGACAGATACTTGTAAAAGATGGTTGGACTGAGATTGGATTGAGAAGATTAGAAGGTTATGGGCTAAACACTAGAGAATGGAGCAAGTTTGGATTGGGTATCTTGCTCAGAATAGACCAATTGGACAGAAGGGCCTCTTTCTGTACTGTATAACTCTTTGACTCTCTCACACAGTGGGACTGCCTTCAACAAAAGGACTGCGGCAGCTCAGCATCACCTGCTGAAGGACAGTAACGGGTTGACAGCAATATTCTCTCTAATTCTTTTACAGCTGTACATACCAACCATTGATCTGAGCAGGAAATTTTCACGTGGCCTGAAAACTGCGCAGCACTACAAAAAATACGCAAACTATGAATACTTAGAATTGAAATGGAAAAAACAGACACTTTTGATTTTATTTATTAATTGAGGTGTATGATGAAATACAGTACACCAAAGAAAATCTTTCATGTTTCTTAAACTTTTTCTAGCTGCCTCCAATTCCAGCTGTGTAGCAGTAAAGGCTACGTGCATGGGGGCATTTCCATTACTGTGCGGCTGTGCACCCTCGCAGCGTAGAGGGAGCAGTGGTTGACAGTAAATGTTTGCTTTAAGCTCAAATGATGCAGTGGTCTGCCACTGTTCCATGGTCCTTCTTAAATTCAGTGGAAGTACCCTCAACTTCTTACCTCCAATTGCAAACATTTTTTCTAAAACCCACCATCTCTGTTCTATCCAGCAATCCCCTTCCCACCAACAGACTTCATTGACTCTTAGATTATGACAGTGCATGTAGTTGTTTCTCCTTTCTTTTCTTGTCTGGTCTATCAACGGGAACGTTTAGCCAGCAATCAGGACATAAGAAACCGAATCAGGGGAGTTACTCATTCCCACCCCCCTGCCAATTCCACGATCCAATAAAATTATGGCTGATCTTTCACCTCAACAGCACTTTACTGCACTCTCAGATCTGTTGAAATTCCCTTAATACCTAAAAATCTATCAATCTCTTTATTAAATATAGTAAGTGACTGAGCTGCTGCAGGCCTCTTGGGGAGAGAAAGAGAATTCCAAATTCTCACTACCTCTGGTAAAGCAATGTCTCTGTTCTCAATAGCCACCAAAGGTTTTAAGAACGGTAACCCTGCTGCTAATTACCCCAGCGAGGGGAAGAATCAGTTCCACTTCTACCCTGCCATAACCTCCCAAACTGAAAGTGATCTTTTTATCTATGCTCTGCTCTCTGCCTGTGAATTATGCCAGCATATTATTCCCAAAGGCATCTACTCTAACAATCTCCATTGCGCCAATTTATCAAAGTCATTCTGAACATCCAATTGAACCAGTTGTCCGAACTTACTCTGCCAAGCAAAAGATAAAAAAAATTATATGCTTGTCAAACATTGTTTCCCCTCTCATAAGTCCACAAATCAAAACTTGTTTTTGAGCCATGATTTCATCTTTGTCTTCTCATCGTCAAAGTGGCGATTTGCACATGGCTAAGATAAGATTTCTTTCCCTCCCCCACTCTTTCTGCTTTCCGCAAGGACTCCTTTACGTGACTCCTTTGTCCACACGTCCCCCCCCCCCATCCCTTCCCACCGATCTCCCACATGGCACTTATCCTTGCAAGCGGAACAAGTGCTACACCTGCCCTTACACTTCCTCCCTCACCACCATTCAGGGCCCCTGACAGTCCTTCCAGGTGAGGCGACACTTCACCTGTGAGTCGGCTGGTGTGGTATACTGCGTCCGGTGCTCCCGGTGTGGCCTTTTATATATTGGTGAGACCTGACGCAGGCTGGGAGACTGTTTCACTGAACACCTACGTTCAGTCCGCCAGAGAAAGCAGGATCTCCCAGTGGCCACACATTTTAATTCCATGTCCCATTCCCATTCTGATATGTCTATCCATGGCCTCCTCTACTGTCAAGATGAATCCACACTCAGGTTGGAGGAACAACACCTTATATATCGGCTGGGTAGCCTCCAACCTGATGGCATGAACATTGACTTCTCTAACTTCCGTTAATGCCCCTCCTCCCCTTCTTACCCCATCCCTGACATATTTAGTTGTTTGTTTTTTTGTCTCTCTCTGCCCATCACTCTGCCTGTTCTCCATCTCCCTCTGGTGCTCCCCTCCCCCTTTCTTTCTCCAGAGGATTCACGTCCCAAGATCCTTTCCCTTCTCCAGCTCTGTATCCCTTTCGCCAATCACCTTTCTGGCTCTCAGCTTCACCCCACCCCCTCCGGTCTTCTCCTATCATTTAGCATTTTCCCCTCCCCCTCCTACTTTCAAGTCTCTTACTATCTTTCCTTTCAGTTAGTCCTGACGAAGGGTCTCGGCCCAAAATGTCGACAGCGCTTCTCCCTATAGATGCTGCCTGGCCTGCTGTGTTCCACCAGCATTTGTGTGTGTTGCTTGAATTTCCAGCATCTGCAGATTTCCTCGTGTTGGCTAAGATAATACTCACTACTGCGGGGTTTAAATCTGGACCTAGCTTCCCATACCACTCTCTGCAGTATCTCAGGTCACAACACAGCACAGGTGATGAGGATGACAAAGGTATGATCAAGGGAAGTGGAAGAGTGCTCACAGGACTGCTCTGAATCAGTGGACTGAACCGTATTCAGGGATTCATCTTTGGATCTGAATGAATATTCAGATAAACGGTGTCACTAAACAGCGACTCCTTTGCTTGCATCTTCGGAAACAACTCTATTTCCACCTTTAAAATCTCTTTTTTCCCTTTCAAGGTTATTTTGAAGACCCTGACCTGGAGTTACACTCTGACTTCAGTTCTTTGTGGGAATGGGACCTGCTGTCAGGGCCTCACGACCGGCCGCTTTTCAATATCCCAAGGACACAGCCTGGAAGACTAGCGCACCTTCAGGGTGTCAGATTTTCGTGGCTCTGGAGATGGGCTGATTAAAGGCCAGTGCCGCTGATTGAGGTGTCGCGGGAGAGCACGGAACATCAGGAGCAGCTGGCAGTGTCCAGAGATCTGAGCATGTCCGGGGCTGATTCTTTGGGCACAGAGCTCGCTGTGAAACGGAGACACCTCTTTTTCCCTTATTAGGGAGAGAGAGAGCCCGTGGTATGTCGAATACCGGGTGAATGAGTAGTCTTTGGGGTACCGCGAAAATGTCTTTTTTGATGCTTTGCTGCACACTTGAGTGCTCGGTGGGGGGTGTGATACTTTTTTTGCTGGTGGGGGGTCATTGCCTTGCTATTGCTTGTGTGTGGGAGCGGAGCTGGGGGTTGCTTTGGGGTTCTAATGCTTAACTGTCATTCATTCTTTGGGGCACTCCTGTTTTCATGGGTGTTTGTGAACAAAAAGATTTTCAGGATGTATATTGTATACATTTCTCTGAGATTAAATGTACCTATTGAATATGCCACCATTGTCAACAAATTCACTAAGACTAATGTGCCCTTGAGAACCAACTGAACACACCCAAACTAGAAGCCATGGGTGAACCTTGAGATTTGCGATCTACCGAGGGCTAGAGTTATGGCTTTTAAGAATGGTGATCCAGAAATCTACAAGAAGTCCAGGTGCGACCTCTGAAAGGTCTTTTTAAGAGCACAAAAGCAATCCTGAGTAAGGTTAGAGATGGAATGGGATGCATGTCAGCTATGGCAGGGTTTGCAGGCAATTATTTCCTACAAGGTAAAGTCTAATCATAACTGGCTGCGATGCTTCAATCCTGTTTGTTCTGGATGTCTTTTGTGAACCCTTTGAAGGGGAGAATAAAGCTGTAGCTGTGTAAATTCCCATAGCATCTGGCAACCCTGTGGTACCTGTCTCAGAGGCAGATGTCAGAACACCTTTCAAGGCATCAGGCCCCAATTGTGTGCGTTAAATCGTTAGAAAGTTTTTGACAAGAACAGGCCATTCGGCTCAACAAAACTTGCCGAATTCCGATTCATATAGTGTGTTGAAATAACTTATGAGGTTAGATTTGAAAATCTCTAAGGAACTACCCTCAAATACACAACTAGGTAGTTTGTTCCATGTGTCCACGACTCGCTGTGTAAAGAAGAGCTTCCTGAAGTCAGTCTGAAATCTCCACCCGTGAAGCAGCAGCTGGCATCCACCTCCCTTACTCTATACCGTTAATGAGTTTGAACACGTCTCTTCTCATTTTACATCTACTTAGGCTAAAAAGATGTCATTCTTTCAATCTTTCTTCATAGCTCATACCCTGTAGACCGGGAATGGGTCTCATTGCTTTTTTCTGAACTCTCTCCAGAGCCTTCACATCCCTTACAAAATATGGAGACCAAAACTGTACACAGCACTCAAGGTGTGGCCTCACAAGCACATTATACAGCTTAAGGAGAACATCTCTGGACTTGGACTCCATTGAGAGCATTATATAGCACAATATTCTATTAGCCTTCCTAATCGCTTCTGTGTATCATCTAGATGTTGATAGCGATGAGTCTACCAGGATATCCAAATCCTTCTTGTACAGCGCACTTGCCAACTCAAGACCCCCCTTTGTATATTTATATCTATTTCCTATATGTAATAGTTTACATTTACTTACATTAAATTTCATCTGCCATTTATCTGCCCACATTGTGATATTATTTACCCGGTAGAGCCCTGAATGCATGTGCCAATCAACTGTCTGGAGTGTTCAAGAACCTCTTCAGCCTCTAATTGCAGCTGTCAGAAGATCCTACCTTCTTCAAAAAGGCATCAATCACACCAGTACCCAAGAAGAGCAGCAGGAGTTGCCACAACTTTTTCTTTCTGACAGTCTACGCAGGCATGTTTAGTCCACTGCTCTCCTCTCTCTACGCCCATGACTCTGGGGTTAGGTTCAGCTCAAACACCATCTATAAATTTGCCAATGATGTTACTATTGTTGGCAGAATCTCAGATGGTGATGAAGAGGCATACAGGAGTGAGGTAGATCAGCTGATTGAGTGGTGTTGCAACAATAATCTTGCACTTGTCAGTTAGACCAAGGAATTGATTGTGGACTTCAGGAAGGGGAAGTTGGGAGAACACACACCAGTCTTCATTGAGGTGTCAGCAGTGGAAAGGATGATCAGTTTCAAGTTCTTGGGTGTCAACATCTCTGAAGGTTTATCCTGGGCCCAACATATTGATGACAGTCACAAAGAAGATGCATCAGCGGCTACACTTCATTAGGAGTTTTAGATTTGATATGTCACCAGAGACTCCAGCAAGTTTCTAAAGATGTACAATGGAGAGCATTCCAACTGGTTGCATTGACGTCTGATATGGAGTCTCCAATACTCAGGATCAAAAAAGGCCGCCAAGGGTGTAAACTCTGCCAACTTCCCGTCCATGAGGATATCTTCAAAAGGCAATGTCTCGAAAAGGTGGCATTCATAGAACACAGAACTCCACAGCACATTACAGGCCCTTCGGCCCACAATGTTGTGCCATCCATGTAACCTACTCTAGAAACTGCCTAGAATTTCCCTAACACATAGCCCTTTGTTTTTCTAAGCTCCGAAAGAGTCTCTCAAAAGGTTCCACCTCCAGCACCATTAAGGACCCTCAGCATCTGGGAAGTGCCCTCTTCTCACTACTACCGGGAGACAAATTAGAGCCGATCCATGTCAGTCCTCAGGCAGGAGTTAATATGCTTCTTGACCAACCGTTCAAAGCACTTCCTCACAATGGATGTAAGTATTACTGGTACTGGATGCCAGTAACTGAGGCAGGGTACCGCGTTTTTATTGGGTACCATTATGACTAAAGGCTCGGGAATGGGCGCTGAGGAGGTGGCAATGGACATTAAGCTGCATGTGTGGAGGGAGAAAGATCACGATCAGATGAGTTTGTTGTCAGATACATCAGGATTCAATGGAATTCCTTACCTGTGTGAAGCTCACAGATGAAACTGCAGATTGGAGCACGAGTGGAAGTGGAGCCCATGATCTGTGGCGCGGACATAGCACGGCGAGAAGGGGCGAATGGAGCGGGTTGCTGTGTGTGGCAGCGCCCAGCAGGGTGAGTGAGGATCCGCGGAGAGCCAGCTCCGGGGCGGAGATGGGACGCCGTCCCACAGGTGAAAGGTGCGCCGCCCGCCGCGGGCGGAGACTCGGCTTTGGAGCGCTCTCTTTCTCTCACACGGACACGGGGAGTGAGCGGCTCCGCCGGACGGCCCGAGGTGCCCCCTCCTCCCCATCGTGCAGCCCCCCGGATGAACGATCGCCCCGACGGAGCCCATGGCTGGGGAGGGGGTGCGAACGAGGGGAGCGGCAGCTGCCGACGAGCCGGACGGCACGGAGCCGGGCATCGGCGAGCGGAGGGCGGCCAAGGGTAGCCGCTGCGTGGAGGTTACCCTGAGTGGGGGAGCGCCCTGGGGATTCACGCTGCGGGGAGGCCAGGAGCACAGGGAACCTCTGCTCATCACCAAGGTAACTCGGCTGCTCTCCCATACTCCCCCCGTTCTCCATTTTCTCTCCCTCTCTCTCCCCCCTTCAACCCCAACTTCACCCACCCCGAAAATAACATCTGGTACCCTCACCTTGCGGCGTCCTCTCTTTCAGGAAATAAGCAACCCTGATTCCGGAGTGTTTTCTCAATTCATTTACTGGGTCTGGGTTGTGCAGGCCTGCATTAGACCGGTTCCCCGCTCCTGACGGGGCTATCAGGAAAAGTTGGACGAGCTGAGATTTTATTCCTTGCAGGATATTGAGGGGTGGCCGTATAGAGGTGTATCAGATTATGAGGGACATGCATTGGGTGAATGCACATGTTTTTCATAGGGAAAGGGAAAATCAGAGAGCACAAATTTAAGATGATGAGAGAAGGATTTAATTTTTTAAGAGTTTGGACTTGAGGGACAACTTCTTCACACAGAAGGTGGTGGGTACATGGAACCAGCTGCCAGAGGACGTGGTTGAGGCATATACAATGCCAACATTTATATAGATACACGGAGAGGAAAAGTTTAAAGGGATACAGGCTAAATGTAGGCAAATAAGACTAATTAAAATAAGACAGTACAGACCCTTATGCTCACAATGACCTTTAACCTACTCCCAAGGTCAATCTAACCTCCCACATAGCCCCGTCCATTTTTCTTTCATCCATGCGCCATGTGGGTCAGCATGAACCAGTTGGGCAGAATGGCCTGCTTCCATGTATTATTTTATACCTTGGTGGCAGTGAGTTGCCCTCTTGATTCGCTGTTCCCTAGAGTTGAGAAAACTGAGAGGCAAACTCATTGAAACATTCCAATCTCCTTACAGGGTTAATGTGGGGAGGATTTTTCCACCCAGATGGGGTATCTGGAAGCTGGGAATAAAAGGTCAGCCATTCTACACAGAAAGGATGACATTTTTAGAATTCTATGCTCGGACTAAGTCATTGATTTCTGGTCATAGGTGGGGCAGCAGGTAGTGCGGCTACCTCAGTGGACTCAATCTTAACCCCTGGTGTGTGTGGGGGGGGGGGGGTTTGGGGATGCATTTCTAGGTTTCTCCTATTTGCCCTGGTTAATTTGCTGTGGTATATTACCCTCTGTGTAGGAATCAGGGCTTATTGCAATCTGTGAGGGAAATCGGTGGGGAAATCACATTGTTGGATTGGCCTGAGAGCCAGTATGGAATTGCTGAACTAAATAGTCTCCTGTGTCAACCCAGTCAGGTGATGTTACGGCTGTGTGGTCAGGTGGACATTGAATGCCATGGATATGTGGTCTAAACCAGTTTTAGATCCCTGGTACCAGTGTGAAAGATATAGTGGCCAGTGAAACAAACAAAACAGAGGATGTATACTATTGGATGCATGGTGTGGACTGAATTTTAGTCCCTTGGGGTGAGGATGCTGTCTACAATATCAATCTGCTACTGGAAATTTTTTGTTGATACCATGGAAAAAACTGATAATATTCAAGGGCAAAAACCTTGAAGTATTCGTAGTTGAAATGTCTTTCACATTGCCTTTGTTAAAAATTGGTGATGATAATGAGAGAAAAAGAACGTACTGAGCGTTTCATGTTTATCTGCATTTTGCCATGGGTAATATTTATGTGTTGTGTGAATTGGGTACATTGTTGTGAAATTACATCACTGGTTATGTGTCATCAGTGAGTTCACACAGCCCTTTTCCATCTACTTGTTCAACTGTTTCTGAACTAATGATACTGTGAATGTCTATATACGTAAAACAGCTGGTGGAGTCTATGTGTGTTGGAAAAAAGGCTGTTACTGGTGACTGAGCATATTGACTGGTATGCATTCCTTTGATACCATTGGTAAATTAGAATGATTGCCTGTTGCAGAAATTACTTGTGGCTAAAGTTAGTCAATGGTGGAAAATATTCATTGTTTTCTGAACCTAAGATTGGATTCCAAAAGATTAACTGATGTAGAACCAATGTGATGGCTGCTCTGTCTTTTTCTTTTATTGACTTTTATTCCCTGTATATGATTCTGGTCTGATAAGGCCATTTCAGCTGGAGAGGCTTCGGCTGGACTCCTAGTTGGGTGAGGATCTGGATGTGGGTATTGTGTTCTGAAGATGGTGTTTTGGAGGTCACTTTGCATCGTGTCATGTGAACAAAGGATTCGATGCTTATTGCTTGGGTTTCAAATCTGAAACCGCACTCTGTCAATGATTGATTTTAAAGTACATCGCCTGAACCATGTGCTGAGGTGTGGCATTCAGTGAGTGTCACTGGCTGCAGTACTGTGTGGGCTTCAGTGCTTCAGCAGACACAAATATTGGACACTTGGAATTGTCAACACTGTCTTCATATTGAGCTGAAATTAGGAGATGGGTATTGGCTTTATTTTGACATCACAGGACAGGGCCAAGTTAAAGGAAGTTATTTGGTTGCAGTCTCCACCCAAAGTATCAACATTTCTGATGCAGGGTCTTAATCCAAAACATTGACAGGTCTTTGCCTCACTGATAATTTTGGCCCACTGAGTTCCTACAGTTGTTTTTTTTTGCAAGTGAAGTTGTTTGAGCTTTTTTTCTGCTAAAGAACCTGTTCAGTGGAAGCCCAAATGTACATACAGGTGTCCCCAGTTTTTCGAACGTTCGCTGTACGACAGCTCACCGTTACGAAATACCTACATTGGAACCTGTTTTCGCTAAACCAAGAGGATTTTCGCTTTTATGAAATGAAAGACTCCCACTTTATACGTGTGTTTACCCTGAGAAAGACTGCCATGACCGTGAAGCCTTGTGCGGGCAGTTGTGTGCGCATGCATGGACGAGTGTAGGTGTGTACGTGCTGATTTTTGTTTCTCTCTCCACGTGGATTTTGACTCGCTGACTTCCTGATTTTGATAAGTGAAACTACACTATACATACAATATTTCTGCTTTATATAGGCTGTATATCATATCATTCCTGCTTTTACTATATGTTTGTGTTATTTTAGGTTTTATGTGTTACTTGGTTTGATAGGTTATTTTTTTGGGTCTGGGAACGCTCAAAATTTTTCCCCATATAAATTAATGGTAATCGCTTCTTCGCTATATGACATTTCAGTTTACAAATGGTCCCATAGGAACATTCTACCTTCGGATAGCGGGGGATACCTGTATTGCGATACTTTTAATGCAGGTAGGAAATAGAATTCATGGTCCCTTTGCACACCATCAGGTTTAATAGAAAGGCCTTTCTTTAACGTCCTGGAATTCGGGGCAGCTGTAAAGGAGTTCCAGGGCCTCTTAATGTAAAATCCTGTTTTCATGTTTGTTAATGTTTAAATATTGTCTAAGAAATAACCCTTGTTTTCTAAATATTGGGCTGGGGTTATGGGATTCTAAGCTCCATTTGAGAGCCAGACAGGCCTTTGGTGTTGTCTCAGATGGCAACGAGGAGGCACACAGGACAGTGATAATTACTGGTTGAGTGGTGTCACAATGGCAAGATGGAGGAACTGATTGTGAAAGGAGAGGTCGTGAGGAAACGGTGATTGAAAGGGGGAGCGGCTTTAAGGTTCTGTGTGTCAACATCTCAGAGAATCTGTCCTGGGTCCAACACGTTGAATCAATCATGAAGAAGCCAGTTGTGGCCCTACTTTCTTAGGAATTTGGGGAGATTTGGTATGTTGCTGAAGACCATTGCAAGTTTCTGTATGGTGCAGAACATTCTGACTGGTTGCATCACAGCTTGATATGGAGGTTCCAGTGCAGAGGATCACAAGAGGTTGCTGACTTGGGCATCTCTATCAACAGCACACCTTCCTCCACATCAATAAATTATCAAGAGGCAGTACCATCATTAAGGATCCTTGCTTTTGGTGGCATGCCCTCTTTTCGTTACCACCATTGCTCAAAGTTCGAAGTGCATTTATTATCAAATTATGCATACTATATACAACCTTGAGATTCACCTTCTTGCAGGCAGCCACAAAACAAGGAAACAATAGAACCAGTTCAAAGAAAAACCCCACACGAGGTTATCAAACACCCAGTGTGTAGGGGAAAAACAAATCACTCAAGCAGTAAAAAGTCAACAGATAACATTAACTGCAGAGTCCCCAGCGCTGTGCCAATGACTGCAGGTCACAGTCAGTTCAGTGCCAAAGCGCTCTAGTCAAATCATTGCAAAGAGTAGAAAGTAAACAAAAAAACACAGGAGCAAGAACTGCCGAGTCTCTGAAGCAAGTCCACAATTGTGGAGAGCATTCAGCACTGAGGCAAGCCCATTTGGAAGCCCGACCATTGCAGGCAAGAGCCGCTTCTGAAACCGGTGTTTTTACTTGCAGGTACCAGTGAGAGAGACCGACCGGTCCAACGCAGGCAGACGGCGTTGAGCATCTGTTGGCTTTTCACTCTTGTCCTTGGTGACTTTAAGCTTGCTCGTGCTTTAATTGGCGTGGAGTGATGGAGCAGACCATGGGTTCATGTTCCACCATTAGAAATCGACACAGAGTCTCATCCATATCGAATCCCCCAGGAGTCTGTGGGAATGCCAGGTTGTTCAGTCAGCGAAAATGCTGCAACTGATTGCAGTTTAGAATAAGTAAATTTAGAAGAAGAGGAGTATCCAGTAGTCTTGTAAGCTGTTGGCAAGATGTCACTGTTGGTCACTGGCACCATTTTGTCAGAGGTCAGAGCAGTGGTATTGGGGAAATGGTTTCAGAGTCTGAAGACCCAGACTCAACAATATTGGAACAGCTTCTTTCCCGGATCAGGAATCTGATTTCTGACCAGTCCATGAACACTACCTCATTATTTCTTTATTGTTTATATTGTAATTTATAATAATTGAATGTCTTTGCAAAGCAACAGCTTTCATATCACGTAAAGAAGGTGATGATAAATCTGATTCTGATCCTGGTTTAAGTTTCACTGAAACTACCTCTTCCTCTAATTGGAGCATGTCTTGAAGTTGAGAATTAACTTATCTCTATGGCTGAGTTAGTAAGTGAGTTTCAAGCATAAAGTATATTTTGGCAATTTGTTTTATAGAGTTTATTTATGTGATGAATGTGTGACTAAGAAACACACCTACCTGGACTGAACCATAGGATTTTACTGTCCCAAATTACATGTCTATGAAGCACCTGTTACTACTCAAAATTCTCAATCACAAGTGTGGCCTGGGACCTGAGGCAAGAAAATGAAGTTGAGAGCAGACAAAATCTAATTAAATAGCAGAGTAGCCTACTGTGGTTTATAATGTTCTCAGAGATTTTTGGGCCCACTAATTTTTTTTAAGGTGCAATGTAAGATTTTGCCAAGAGTTTAAAGAAAGCTTAATACTCATTTTAAAGATGCAAAATGTTTCCTTTGATTTGTGAAAGTTAAAATTTTTTTTAAAGTGCTTGGAAATATGTACAAGAGGGATGTCAGAGGTAAGCTTTTCACACAGAGAGTGGCGGGTGCATGGAATGCACTGTCAGTGACGGTGGTAGAGGTGAATACTATAGGGTCTTTTAAGAGACTCTTAGATAGGTACATGGAGCTTAGAAAAATAGAGGGCTATCGAGCGGGGAAATTCTAGGCAGCTTCTAGAGTAGGTTACATGGTCCGCACAACATTGTGGGTCAAAGGGCCTGTAATGTGCTGTAGATTTCTATGTCTATGAGTTGACCACCAAGTGAGAATTGAGCCCTTTATAGATCTCTCTGACACGTGGGTTCCCTCAGTGTCATAGGGTGACGGGTGCCGTGAGGCTGGCTGTCAACCAGGGCTTCTCCTTCACCTGGGGACCTGATGGTCTCCTTGGAGGGTGATGTAAGAGAATTTGAGAATAGTTGCCTTGGAAGGTGCTCATTGAAGAATAAAGGCAGAATCTCTTGTTCTTCTTTTGGTTCTTAAGGGAGAAAGGAACAGGAGTGGTTATAAGTTAGTTTTTGTTATAATTGGTTGAAAAATTCAATGATTAAACATGTTTAATGAGCGTACTTTGCCTCAAGCTGGAATTAATGATGGCAGACCTGTAAGAGTTCATCAACCATGATGTAAATGGGCACGCACATGCACAGCAGAGTCAATGGCCCTTTCATTCCACTTGGTTCTTCTTGTTCTTGCTCTACACGAGCTTCCTTTGCCTTCCTCTCTTCAACTTAGCCGTGGAATCTTGTGCCGTTACTGGCCTATCGGTTACTGGTGACTGAGCGTATTCATAGTGTATGATACCACTGGTAAATTAGAATGATTGCCTGTTGCAGAAATTACTTGCGGTTCAAATTAGTCAACAGTGGAAAATATACATTGTATACTGAATTCCAAAAAAAAGTGATGTAGAGTCATTGTGATGACTGCACTGTCTTTTTCTTTTGCAATATGACTTTTATTACCTGTGTATGTTTCTAGTCTGAGACTAATTGATGCGGTCGTTGTAGTTGGAGAGGCTTCGGCTGGACTCCTAGTTGGGTGAGGATCTGGATGTGGGTATTGTGTTCTGAAGATGGTGTTTTGGAGGTCACTTTGCATTGTGTCATGTGAAGAACAGTATAAAGGATTCGATGCTTATTGCTTGGGTTTCAAATCTGAAACCGCACTCTGTCAATGATTGATTTTAAAGTACATCGTCTGAACCATGTGCTGAAGTTGTGGCATTCAGTGAGTGTCACTGGCTGCCTCCTTCTCAGATGGTCCCCCTTCAGCTGGCGGTAGCTTTCTGTGTGAGAAATCGGCGTAGGAATAGGCTATTCAGCCCTGCTCTACTAATCTATTAACTGGCCTTTTTCTGAGAATCACTTACTCGCTCTAACCTTGGTTCCCTTAATTGTACTACATCTGGAATGAGTGAGCTTGCACAAACTTTTTGTGTAGAGAAGGGCACAGGTTTGCCACCCGAGAAGCTGCTTCTCAGCTCCATCCTGACTGGCCACCAGCTTATTTTCAGGTGGTGACCCCGGTTCTGAACTGGAAACTCTGCATCTGTCCAGTTCTTGGGTCAGTGGTGGATCTAATGACCCAGATTCTGTCCCTACTGCTAATGTAGGTTTTCTTCCACATCCCAAAGATGTACAAGTTGGTGGATTAATTAGCCTTGTGAACGACCTCTTGTGTGCAGGTGAATGTAGGCTCTGGGGGGAGTAGATGGGTACGTGGGGAAATAAAATAGTTCTTGTAGGATTAATGTCGACGGATGGTGTGGACTCTGGTCAAAGGCCCTATTTCCTTGCTGTATGACTATCTCATTCTACTCACCAATTTCCCATTCATTTCAAAAATACTTTTGTCCCAGCTTTCACACTCTCATTTTCTTGACACTGCCCATTGTCTTCTGTCTTCCTGCCCAAACACCCTGCTTGTATGCCTATTCATAGAGCTGTGAACTTCACTGTTTTCACGTTGGCACGCTCTCTGTGCCAGTCTCCCACAGGGGTGTACAGACACTGCCCAACAGCCTGAGCTGCTGCAGAAAGTTTGTTTATTTATTGAAATACAGCTCCTCCCTCATGGCTCCATAGTTCCCTTTGTTCAACTGTAATACTGACACATCCGATTTTCCCTTCTCCTTCTCAAATTGTAGGTAGTGAACATATATTATGGTCACTACATCCTAATGGTTCCTTTACCTCGAGGTCCCTGATCAAATCTGGTTCATTGCACAACACTAAATCTAGAATTGCCTTCTCCCTGGTAGGCTCCAGTACAAGCTGTTCTAAGAATCCATCTCGGAGGCACTCCACCACAAACTCCCTTTCTTGGGGTTCAGTACCATTCTGATTCTCTCAGTCTACCTGCATGTTGAAATCCCCCATGACAACTGCGACATGTCAATTTTAACTCTTCATTCAACTTACACCCTACATCCAGACTGCTGTTTGTGGGCCTGTAGGTAACTCTCATTAGGGTCTTTCTACCCTTAGAATTTCTCAGTTCTATCCATACTGACTCTACATCTCTAGATTCTATGTCCCCCCTCGTAAGGGACTGAATATCATTCCTCACCAACAGAACCACCCCACCCCCTCTGCCAATCAGTCTGTCCTTTCGATAAGATGTATATCCTTGAATATTCATTTCCCAGGCCCTGTCCGCTTGAAGCCATGTTTCATTATTCCCACAACATCGTTCTTGCCAATTTCCAACTCAAGCTCATCTACTTTATTCCTTATACCGTGCATTCATATATAACACTTCTAATTCATTACTCCCCTCTCCTTTCATATCAATTCCTATTTCACTTGGCCATACTGTATGATCTCTTCTTGAGCTTTCTACTCCATTGATTCTGTTGTCCTTTTTAACTTTTCTTATTTTCACTTTCCCTTTAACTCCATCCTTATACTTCCAGGGGTTTTTCAGGGGTTTGAGGAGATTTGGTTTGTCACCTAAAACACTTGAAACTTCTACTGATGTACCATGGAAAGCGTTTTCACTAGCTGCATCACCGTCTGCAAGCTGTAGACAGTTGTAAAATTAGACAGCTCTGTCATGGGTACTGGTCTCCATAGTATCCAAGACATCTTCAAGGTGTGGTGCCTCAGAAAAGTGACTTCCATCATCAAGGACTCTCACCACCCAGGGCATCTTCTCTTCTCATTGTTACCATCAGGAAAGAGGAACAGAAGCATGAAGACACACACTCAGTGATTCAGGGACAGCTTCTTCTCCTCTGCCATTCGATTTCTAAATGGACATTGAACCCTTGAACACTACCTCACTACTGTTTTTTTGCACTACTTAAAATTTCTGTTTTATGCACTACTTATCAGATGTGTGTTTAATATACACATATATATATATTTTGTATTTCAGTTTTTTTCATTTATTTATCATGTATAACTGCTGCAAAGTTAACAAATTTTGTGACATATACCAGTGATATTAAATCTGATTCTGATGAGGTGAAACCTGACAGAAATATATATCAAAAGACATAGATAGGATAGATAGTAAGGGTGGAAATATCAAATTCCCGGGCATTTGTGTTAAGATGAAAGGGGGAAAGTTTAAAGGAGGTGTGTGGGGTAATTTATTTTACAGAGTAGTGGCTGTTTGGCATGCACTGACACTAGTGGACACTGTTAGCGGAGGTAGACATGAGAGTGGTATTTAAGAGGCATTTAGAAAGGCACATGAACATGTAGAAAGTGTGGGTTTATGACCCATGTGTAGGTAGGTAAGCTTAGTTTTATCTAGTATTGAGGTCAGAAGAGACATCGTGGGCTGAAGGGCCTGTGCCTGGCTTGTATTGTTCTTCTTAATGGCACTGGTGGAAAATTATTTGGCTCACAGTCTTCCTTTGGGAAAGGAAATCTACTGATCTTAGCCTATTAACCCTTGCATGACTTGTAGTAACGTGGCTCAATGTTAACATCCCGAAATACACAGCGAGATATTGTGAGGCCACTCACCATCATGGCTGCAGGGACATTCAGGGTCTCTGCAGCTCATGCTTAATGTATTATCTGTACCTTTTTCACCCATTAGATGTTTAATGGTCTTTGTGGTGTAAGGTTTTTCATGGATTCTAGTGTGTTTCTTTGTTTTGTAGCTGCCAACAAGAAGATGAATCTGAAGGTTGTAACTTTGAATTAAATGTACCTTGAACTTTGAACCTTGAGCTTCTCCTTGTCCATGAAGAATGATGTCGGACACACTTCCCGATGCTGCATCTTTCTGCGTGCTTTTGTTGAAGCAATCAAATCTGTAAGCTTCCTCTTTGTTTGTTCACTCACCTTTCAAACCTGAACAAACTACTCATGTGTGAAGGTTGAAGGAGGAATATTCAGTCCCTTCTGTCACATGTACGTTTACTGTGAGGAACCTAGTACCTTCCAGATTGTCCACCTGAGCTTCAGGCTGCTGTTGGCAAAAATTACACCGGTTTTCATTACTGTGATCTTACACGTTGGCAGACTCATCCCCACCAGTACTGTACCCTGGTATTATACTGTACAATAACAGAGCCATCCACACCAGTATTTACACCATTTCTACCTACAGTATTGTGTCCAGTGTGATATCAGTGTGGCACTGTAGTTTTACCTATTACTGCTTCCCTTGTACCATGTCAGAGTGTCCCCACCAGTCCCTACCAACTTGCATTTGGTGCTGGGGGTGGACCTAATCTGAGCCAAGAGTTTAAATGGGGTGTGCTGCAGCCCTGGCCCAAGTTCCGCTCTGGCCTGGAGTATTGGCTGGTCCTCGGAGTGTGCAGGTGAGGTGGTTCTATTCAAATGGTGACAGGACATCTCAGCCTCTGGTCTGGCAAGTCTTGGAGCTGTTGTTCTTGTGGGTGAATGGTGAGTAGCCAGTGGGGTAGCACTGGATTCCTTGCATCTTCCAGACAGTGTGTACTGGCTGGACCTTCCTCCACCATCTCTATAACGAGTGCATCAGCTAGTTTGTGCTGTCTGTGAGTCATTGCATTCAGAAGTACAAGTGGTCATTTCTTTCCATAAAAGGTCTCACTAACCTCTCTCATTCACTTTATCTATCTCCAGTGAATGTTTATACTCACTTTATAGGGCACCGTTACAGGGTAGTCAAAGTTCTTTCCTGATGAAGTTTATAACATCCCCTTTTTATGCAAACTGTGCCATGTTAACCCTTTCGATACTGAAGATTTGTTAGCCTTTGGGCCAGAGCTGGGAATGTTTAGTCTGACTTGCCAGGCCCCATCTTTCTGTGTGTCTGAACTTGGGACATTGACCAAGCTTGAGGCTTCAGACCCCTCCCCCACCCCCCAACAGAAGTTGTTTCCACACCTTCCTCCTCCCCGAGAGTGAATAAAACTCTTGTGCCAGCCTTGTTATGGAAACAGACTGAATTTTCCTGTAAACAGTGACAGGAGCGGATCACCTCACACCCATCCACTCGGTGGGAGCACACCTTGCTTCGAAATTGCAGGGCTTTGAGATTTTATGTTGTCTGGATGCTCTGCAGTTCTGTGACTAGTGATACCCTCTTGTATAGCTTGTTGTTGACAGCATGGTCCCATTCATAACATTGAGTTGTCAATCAGCATTTTAGTGACATTGGCCACGTGCATAACATTGGGCAAGGGTGGTCAGCAGCTCCAGATTCTTCTGAATAGTGGTTGGAGACTCTGCACTTCCCACATTGGTCTATCGCTCCTTTCTGACCTACAGGAGCAGAGTTGGAGCAGGTTGTCCTCCATCCAAAGACGTGTTTGGATTTGTTCTTTGAGCTAGACCTGCATGGAGCTGTTGAATATTCTGTCGTGATCAGTTTTGAGTTCTGAGAACTTCTACCACCTGCTGGTCGTCTCCAGCTTTCCAGTGTGTGTTGGTTCTCTTTCACTGGATTGAATTTAAATTTCTTGTAGTTTATAAAAATTCTTCCACGGTTGTTCCTTGTGTTATAGTCAGCCCATTAAATTAAATCCATGCAAAGCACACTCCTACAAAATAAAAATCAAATTCCATCAATTCCCCCTCCCAAGACCCTCCTACAGACTCGGGGCAATTTACACTAGCCAAGTAAACTTCCAACTCACATGCCATTGGGATGTGGGTGGAGATCAGAACATCTGGAGAAAACCAAAATAGTTACGAGAAGAACGTAGAAATTGGGGACGCCACAGCTCAGGACTGAACATGGGTCACTGGAGCAATGAGCTGCAACATTATCAACACTGTCCCCTCCCACAGCCTCTCCCCCACCCCACATTTTCATACTCTTTTATCACTCTCTGTAGCCACTATCCAACTTCCTGACACCGACCCTCAGATACTGTTCCTCCTCTTTGCTTCAGCATGTTGGCGAAAATCTCGGCTCTGATTTATGATATCCGGCTCATCAGCTTCCAAGCCATGTTTAACATATCAATCCTATCAGTCTCAATTGGGTGAGCCAGCAAGGCTGTGTTGTTTTTTAAACTGATTTGATGCATCACAGGATTGTAACTTCCTTCCATCCCCTCCAGCTTCATGTTGCATGGCTTCAGGAGGGTGAGTGGTTTTATCAGGGGTATCGGCAACATCGGCCATTCCCATTTCTCGCTTTTGCCCTCTGGGAACAGGTGGAGGAGCTTGAAAGCTCAGACATTCAATGTTAAAGCTTCTGCCCAATATGAGGCTCTTTTACAATCCCTTCCCACTGGTGCTACCATGTTCTTAGACTCTTAACTCTACCTCTCTCAGTTATTTCATGGTAGGTAAGTTGGTTTAACATACTGTTCATACATATCAATTTGTCCCAACAGTGCATTGAGGCACTAGTAGGAAAGTATTGCAGAGAGTGTGCAGTGCAGGAGGGCAGTAGGTGTTAGGTCAATTGCGAGGTAGATTATAAGATCAAGAGTTAATCCTGTTGTACACGGGAACCGTTCAATAGTCTTATAGAAGCTATCCTTGATCCTGGTGGTACATGCTTTCATATCTTCTGAGTGGGGTGGGCAGAGAAGAGAGAAATCCTTGGGTGGGTGGAGTTTTGATCACGCTAGCAGCAAAACATGTCGTCAGAGTCCATGCAGGGGAGGCTGGCTTCCATGATGTGTTCACAACTCTGCAGTTTTACTGCAGGCATGGGCAGCGCACTCGCTATACCAAGCGTGACGTATGAGGGCCGGATGCTTTCTATGGTTCATCGATAAAATTAAGTGAGAGTGAAAGGGGTAGTGCCAGATATTTACAAAGAAGTAGAGGTGCTGGTGATCTTTCTTGGCCAACGCGGTTGGACCAGTCAATTAGTGATGTCCACTGTTAGGAACTTGAAGCTCTCAACCTCAGCACTATCAGTGTAGACGGGCACGCACGCATACCCTCACCCGACATTCCTGAAGTCAATGATCATCCCTTTCATTTTGCTGACAGTTAATGTACAGGTTGTTGTCACTCAGATTGCTATATCCTTCCTGTACTCCAACTCATTGTTATTTGAGATCCAACCCACTACAGTGGTATCATCTGCAAACTTGTCTCTGGATTTAGAGCAGAATCTGGCCATGCAGTTTTGAGTGTATGGGGAGTAGAGAAGGGTCTTGTAATGGAGGAGTTGCTGTCTGTCTTTATTTATTTGTAGTCTGTTGGTGAGAAAGTCAAGGGTCCAGTTTTAAAGGGAAGTGTTGAGTCTCAGTTCTAAGAGTTTGGAGATGAGTATTACTGGAATTATAATTTGAAGGTGGAGCTGTGGTTAATGAATAATGTAGGTATTTTTACTGTCCAGATGCTCCAGAGATGAGTGGAGGGCCAGGGAAATGGCATCTATTGTAGCACAAACACGAGAAAGTCTGCAATGCTAGAAACCCAAAGCAACCCACACACACAAAATGCTGGAGGAACTCAGCAAGCCAGGCAGCATCTGTGGAAAAGAGTTCAGTTGAAGCTTCATCCTGAAATAGGTTCTTGGCCTGTGACTTCGACTGTTTACTCCTTTCCAGAGATGCTGCTTGACCTGCTGAGTTCCTCCAGCATTTTGTGGGCCATCTACTGTTGACCTGTTTTGCCAGTAGGCAAATTGCAGTGAGTTGGGTTTGTTTGGGAGGCTGGAGTTGGTGCAGTTGAAGACCAGCCTCTCCAAGCACTTCAGGATGGTGGATGTTAAAGCTACTGGGTCATTGCCATTAGTTTTGCCCTGTTTGGTGGTATTGGCCGTTTGGCATTTCTGTTTGCAAAACTGACAGCTGTAAAACTGCTGCACCGTTTTGTTATTTTGCACTTATTGCTGTGTTTATTATCGCCTCGTAATAATAAATACCCTGAGTTTCACACACACGAAGAATTTCACCGCACCCTGGTGTCTGTCACTGTAAGCTCACCGGTGTCCGGCTAAATAGAAAAGCACGAGACAAATACCATTGACATTCTCTCACCCTTTTCACAGTGGGCCGGGATATTTTCAGCCCACGTTCTCGTCTATGTTTCCATGGATTGAAATTCAAGTTTTTCCAGTGGTGACATTAATTCCTAAACTTTGCTGGAAAAATAGCCCAAGACTGGAGTGTGCAGTTTTTTTGTTTCAAATCATGTTGGCAGTTAGACAGGGTGATGGTCCCATTAATCAGATTTCACTCGCTGAAAGCCCATTGAGTTCTGCTGTGAACAGTGACAGCCCTCGGCCAATAATTGCAGACAACACTTTTCCTCTATACCTGGCATCGTGGATGGAACGGTTGATTTATATTAACCACTGGGGCCGAGGTTTATCCTTGTACCCCTGTGCTTTGCACCCTTGACTTTGCTACCCAGACTGTTGCCCTGATTTCCGTCTCACCCGGACACCGGCTGCTTTCACCAATCTCTGGTTTTGTCCCCTTTGCTGTTGCTGCCGGATGCAAGGTTTTTTTAAAAAAATTGCCTTTTAAAAACAGAAACTCCACCCTGCTTCATGGGAAAGGGGGCGATTCAGGAACGATTTGTGAGCTGGTGATCTTTCCGGGAGGATCTGATGTCACTGGATTCCTTGGGGACCTGAGCCAACTACGGAATGCCTATGGAGAGTGAAGCTTGAAAGGCTTCCAGTGCCTCTCGGGTTCAGCCCTGGCCTTGGGCGCGTGCTGCCTGCGTGTTCTTGGCACCACATGCGTGTCCTCCTACAGAGCAAAGACTTGAAGATAGGCATGTTAATCAGCCCCTACAAATTGTCTCCATTGCGTGGTAGAGATTGTAGGGAGTTGCTGATAAAGCGGGGAGATTAAAATGTGTTTAATGTAGTATTAGTGTAACTGTCTGGCTGATAGTTGGTGTACTTGATATGCTAAAGGTGTGTTTGGCTCTGTGACTTGTGGGCATGTATCTTTGCTAACAAAGCACTCCTGAGGTGTGGTTGGTGGTCCATGCAGTTTGCTAGTTTGGTCACTAGTCAGTTCCACAAACGCCAGTGAAACCATGAGTGTGTCTGGTGAGAGGTTGATGTGAGGTGAGTATTGGTCGGGGTGGCAATGTAAGGACAACAGTGCTGCTGTGGTTGATAGGGTCTCTGGACTTTGCTACTACTTTGAGGATATTATTTTGCAATGAGGTGGAGGAAGAGGTGCAGGAGTGAAATGGATAGAAGTGGTAGAGGCAGGTTCGATTTTGTCATTTAAAAAAATGGGATAGGTATATGGACAGGAAAGGGATGGAGGGTTATGGGCTGAGTGCAGGTAGGTGGGACTAGGTGAGAGTAAGCATTCAACACAGACTAGGGCGGAGATGGCCTATTTCCGGATGCTGTAATTGTTATGTTATATAGGTAAAAACAGGCAATGCTGGAAATGTAGAGAAGGAGCAGTTTCGAAGAGCTGGAGCATGAAACACTGATTCACCGATTCTTTTAGGTGTGAGCGATTTCTATTCATGTTTGAATACTCTTGTTGGGAATCATACAGCTTTCAAAGTGTTATAAACTGAATAGCATTTTCACTCATTGGAAACTTACTGGAGAAAGAACCGACTGTACAGCAATGACTGGTATAGTTAACTAGTTCTGTTGTGAACAATGAGCTATTAACCAGATAAATATTTTAGTAGGCTCGTGTTTATTCACAATGCCTGACCTCCATCAACCTTCTCCAGTGATGCCTCAACTCGTTTAAGAACTGGATGATAAATCTCAATTTATGTTTTACCTTTCCTTTGCCTGCTGGTTAAGACACGATCTACAGTAAGCAAGTGAAATAAATCAAAGTTCCAGGCACCCGTATCAGGGTTGCCCGTACAGTTCCATGCATTGTGGAGGTTCTGTTAGCCTTGAGGGTTTTTCCCACACTCCCTCTTTGATATTCTGTTGCCTGGTTAAGGCTGCACCTTAGCAGTGACTCCTCCCTCATGTTTATGACTACAAGGACATGGTTGCTTTTAATGTCTCTCTTTCATTGCCCTGAGCAGGGGATGAGATTTTTCTTGACCAACTGATCAAAAGGAGATGGAGCCCGAACTGTCAGAACCAGCATACGTTGTGAAATTGTCTTTATGGTAGCAGTACAATGTCATACATAACAATAGAGGAAGAAAACTGTGATCTAAACGAGTTGTGCAAAAATAAAAATTAAAAATAGTGAAGTAGTGTTCATGGGTTCAGTGTCCATTCACAAATCAGAAGGCAAAGGGGAAGAAGCTGTTCCTGAATCGCTGAGTGTGTGCCTTCAGGCTCCTGTGCTGACTGATGGTAGCAATGAGAACAAGGCATAACTTGGGTGATGGGGGTCTGTCTTTTGGAGGCATCATTCCTTGAAGGTTTCCTGGATCCTACTGAGGTTAGTGTCCACGATGGAGCTGACCAAGTTACAATTCTCTGCAGCTTATTTTGATCCGGTGTAGTACTCTTCTCCCACCCCACCCCACCCATCATACCAGGCGGTGACACTGCCAATTAGAATCTGCAGAAATTTCCGAGAGTCTTTGGTGCTATATCAAATCTTTTCAAACTCCTAACGAAATACAGCTGCTGTCTTGCCTTCTTTGTAGTTGCATCGATATGTTGGGCCAAGGATAGATCCTCTGAGATGTTGACATCAAGGAACTTGAAATTGCTCACCATTTCCACTTCTAATCCCTCTGAGGATTGTCGTGTGTTCCCTTATCTTGCCCTTTCTGAAGTCCACAATCGGTTCTTTGATCTTACTGATGTGAGTGTAAGGTTGTTGCTGCAACCTTACTCGCAGATAAATCTGATAAATGTGGGGATGATAAGGTTTCTCCTCACAGGGAAAGAGCTTTGTGCTTGTACATGGTCTTTCACAGCCTCTGATCATTCCAGTGCGTTTTGTAGCCAGTGAAGTTGTTTTCAAACGTGGTCATTTTTGAGAAGTGCAGTAGAGAGTTTATAGATAACAAGTCTTGATGTGGGAAGAACTGAATTACTAGTTTTCATGATGTGACTGTTTTTCCTTCAGCCAGCAACTTCACACTCCCAAGCTGTGTCCATCTCAGTGCAAACCTGTTTGTCTCCCATTGTTGAATCTTCTGTAGATAAGATGTCATCTGAAACTCTGCCTGTACCTCAACTTGCACAGGATCCTACTGTTCCAGCAAGTTTGTGCTTACTAATCTGCCTCTAAACTCTTCATCATCTACATTTTAAAATCCTTATACTGGTTCTCAAATCTATCTATAGCCCCTTATCCTTGCTTTTTCTGTGTGATCTTCTCAAGTCAATTTTAATACCTGACTTTTGATCATTTTGAATTCGAATGCTTTGCCTCTGGTGGAATGTCTTCAGATACTAAAGCCTCCATAAACTCCTTTGCCTCTACTTCTACTCATGATGCTCTTTAAAGCTATCTTTGGCCAAGCATTTGATCATCTACTGTCTCTTTGTGTCATTGATAAATAAAAGGTCTTGGCATGTTAGATGCAAGGAGGGTATGTTCCTTGACTGACGAGACCAGAGCGCTGTCTCAAAATAAGGAGTAGGCATCACGGGCCCATCGCATCCCACCATACAAGGTAATGTAGTTGTTAAGCACAATGCTTTACAGTACAGGCGACCCAGGTTCAATTCCTGCCACTGCCTGTAAGGAGTTTGTTTTTTCTGCCTGTGACCGCGTGGGTCTTTTCCCATGGTAAAGACATACTGGTTGGTCGGTTAAATGTTCAATGTAAATTGTTCCACGATTAGGCTAGGATTAAATTAGGGGATTGCTGGCTGGGTGACGGGGCTCAAAGACCCAGAAGGGCCTGTTCTGCCCTGTATGTCAATAAACAAAACAATCATCAAAGATCCCTAGGCCATCTTCTTGCAGCTACCATTGGGCAGGGGAGACAAATGCCTGAACTCCTCACACCAGGTTCAAGAGCAGCTGTTCCCCTTCAACCATTTGGTCGTTGAACCAGTTTGCACAACCCTAATTGTTCCCTTAACCATTTAGTACTACTGTGCTCTTCATTGTAAAAATTGTGTATAATTTCAGTTTTTCTTGCTAACATGGCACCTTTGGTGCTACAGAGGCTGTGTACAAGAAGGGCCAGAGTCACCTCTACTTTCTGAGGAGACTGAGGTGCATCGGGCCTCTCCTTCACATGTTCTACCAGTCTGTCTGTCAGTTTTCTATGTGGTGGTGTGTTGGGTGATGCCAAAAGACTCAATAAACTGATTAGAAGGGCTGGTTCTGTTATAGGAGTCAAGCTGGACACACTGGAGACTGTGGTAGAACAAAAGACCCTACAGAAAAATCTTGGCAATTTTGGACAGAGATTCTCACCCTCTGCATCCCACCTTGGCTGAACAGAGAAGCACTTTTAGTTATAGATGAAGACAACCACACTGCTCCAACGAGCACTGCATGAGGTCATTTTTGCCCTTAGCCATTAGGCTCAATAATGAGTCAACCTATAGCCAGGGAGGTGATGGCCCCCTCCTGCTAGACTGTTATTAACCTCTGCTGTTGTAGACACCTGTGCAATACTACCATCACTTCTAATCTGGATGGTGTGAATGTTCACCCGTTACATATAATATTACGGTAATTCTTGCACTACCACCTTACCAGTGTGAACTTCGTAATCCTGTAAATCTTACAACATTGACTTGTAAATATTGAAGATTTTATTTTAAGGTAGCTTATTTTAAAAAATTTTTTCTTCTAATATTTGTCTATCTGTGCACTGTAATGCTGCTGTGACACTGTAATTTCCTTTGGGACCAATGAAGTATCTGTCTATCTAGGAGTCTCTTTCTTTCTATGTGCCTGTGCTGTTGCTGTAAGTAAACTTTTCACTGTCTTATATGACAATAAGCTTGACTTAGAGGTCATGCAGAACTGGTGTCTGGAGAAATTTCTTCCCTTCGAAGAAGGTGAATCTTCAGTATTCTCCATTCTACAGGTCTGTGGAGGCTCATTATAATATCTATAAACTATTAACATTGTATGTTTTCTACTTCTGGGTTTTTTTCATTAGGTTCCACATTTCACATCATTGCCTGTTTTAATTAGCTTGTCCATAACCCCTGGAGGCACTGTGTGTCCTTTTCCCAGTGCTGCCCAACCTTGTATCCTCAGCAAGATTGGATGTAGCTCACACTTGGTCCACATATTTCTAGTCATTGATACAGTAGTGAACAGCTTAGATTCTGAGGCTAGTCACAGTCTCCAAACCCAAAAATTACATTTTCATATCTACTGCTTAATCAATTATCAATCTACGCCAGAAAGGTCCTCCCCTGGTTGTGCATGTCTGATTTATGTGCAGCCCGCATGTATAAATGGGAGTTTGGAAACCTGGCTTTGGCATATACACATTTACCAGCTGCTGTGGAGCTGCAGGGGAATTCTGCTGTGTGGGAACTCAGTTTGAGTCGATCTCTGGTTGAGTTAAGCACCCTGGTTTCTCTCTCCTCCTCACTTCCTGCTCCTGAGTGAAGGCCCCTACGGGGGGTTTGAACCGTCTCTCTCTTCCTCTGTGCTGTCAGAGGATGTTACCGAAGTTCTGGGTCTGCGTTTTATGGATTGAACTGTGGTTATCTTTTGGACGACTTTCAGTCAGGGCGGCCTACAGATAATGAACATTGAGTTGAACTGAATGTTGGCTCTTAGATTAAGTGTTTGTGTTTTTTGCTCGTTCTTGTTGCCAATTTGCGCGAGGGGGGAGTTGATGTTCTTGTTGCCGTTTCGCAGTTTGTGTTTTACACATGGCGGCTCCGTGGTTTCCTTTATTACGTTTCTGTCTGTGGAGAAGATGAATCTCAGGGTTGTATACTGCATATGTACTTTGATAATAAATATATTTTGAATTTTTAACGTCATGATACACTTGGTTTATTCAGGTTTTTATTTGTCAGCTAGCCACATTTCCTATTTGGAAATAGTTTGGGTTACAACTGGTTCTCGGGGGCAGAACCCTGTTGTAACCCATTTATTACCACAAACCCTACATGCTCTACACTTACCTCTTGCGTGATACCTTTCAACGGCCTTTTAGACAATAGGTGCAGGAGTAGGCCATTCGGCCCTTTGAGCCAGCACCGCCATTCACTGTGATCATGGTTGATCATCCCTGTTCCTGCCTTCTCCCCATATCCCTTGATTCCGCTATCTTTAAGAGCTCTATCTAACTCTTTTAAATGGTTCCTCCTGAGCTATATTACAAATTACAACCTCAGCAATCACCTAGCTGTTCTGTGAAGTAGAGTTTCCTCTCCATATGTTCATTTGATTATGTGTAATCCATTTGTTTTTATAAACTTCACAGTACAGGTTCTTCAGTCATAAATTCTAGCACATTCCCCGCCCCGCCCCCCGTTAACGTTGGGTGAATTGGTCTGTAGTTCATTGGTTTCCTTCTGTACTACACTGATTGGTGGGAATACATTTATTCCCTTCAAAATTGGAAGAACCAGTTGATAATTTTTAGGAATTTTGGATGCTGACGATCAGTGCATTTGCCATTTTCATTGCCAACTCTTTCAAAGCTTCTGGATATAGGTCATTGGGTCCCAGGGATTATTCACTTCCAGTTCAATTAATTAGCCTCAAGCCATTAAGCCCATTGAGTCTGCTCCACCATTTGATCATGGCTGATGTATATTCCTTCTCAACCCCATTCTCTGCCTTCTCCCGTAACCTTTACTAATCAAGAAGTTATTAATATCTGCTTTAAATGTACAAGTAGGACAAATGAATGAGTCATGGAGTGGAAAAGCCCAACACATCCAATCTGCCTCCCTGAGCTTGTCCCATTTGCCTGTGTTCAGCCCACATTCTCCCATAAACTTTTCCCATCCAGATACCTGTCCGAGTGCTTTTTTAAAGCATTCCACTCAGACAGATCTCAAAGGAGCCAAAACTTCCAAGCCATGATAACTATTCCTGCAAACTGGTTACACACATGAAGATGTGGGTTTGGGTTCTGTCTCTGACCCTCAAAGAACACTGATTTAAATCTGTCCCTGATTATTAAAATAGGCACATCCACCTTCTTGATGAATCAGACCATATAGTCCCTGTTTATTTTGCAGTTATAAGTTTTTTGGTCGTGGGCAAGCACCAGTTTAAATGGTTGATGAGCAAATTCTGAGGATGTTGTTTTAGGGAGTTTGATTTGTTGGCATTGCAGTGTTTCTTTTGTGCTGCATTTAAGCACCTGGGAGAAATAAGGATGTTCACTCTTAGAGAAAATACATTTGCAATGTTGCTTTGATGTTTAAATAACAAACAGCAGCATTGTATTTTCTTGTCGGGTTAATATGAGAAGCATTTTGCATGGGGAGCTCCTGGCTGGGGAGAAAAGAGTTGAAATTCTTGCTTTGATCTGGAAAAATAAATAATTAACTGCCAAAAGCTGTCTTTGAAAATGACTGGAATTTATTTTACACAATTCTCTTGAATCTTTGCTCTTATCCCTCCCCCTCGACTCAGCAGTTTTCTTTAGTGATACTTGACTTTGCCTTGACCTCAAACCGAGCCTACAATGCGTTGTCCCAGCTATTGCTGGTCTCGGGCACTCTTGAACCATTTTATGTTCACATTCTCGGAGTGCGGTTTGTGCGGAGAGGGGAAGGGTCAACGTTTGAAGTAAAACACATTTTGACATTAAGTCAGAGTATGCCGTTATGTTTGACTGATCAGTGATTAGCTCTGACCCAGTTGGGTCTAGTTTCACTGCCAGTTTTCAAAATAAAAAATAAAAAAAGTTGCCTCAACTCTTTCTATATTGTGAGCTGGAAGATTTGTGTCTCGTAGGTGTTTTTTTCCATCTCAGTTTGGAAAGAAGAGCACTGATGTTATATTTTCACATTGAGATCATCTCTGCCTGAAAGCAACCTGGACTCCTGTTGGGTCTGCCTAATTGTTATGTAAGTTACCCCTTTTCAGCATTGAGAGACCTCTTGACATTCAAATGCATTAAAATATGCTTGCTGTACAAGGCACACACTGGATTCTGAGGGATGAATTTGGGTTTGGTGGATGAGGAGGAGGAGGCATGGCCCAGGTTGCCCAGTAGAACTGTGCAGCAATTGACTGCTGGGTGATATCGGCCAAGGCTGGAGAGCCAATCGGCCGCTTGGGTCCATGCACAAAGCGTAGCTGGGGGTTGTTACTGTTACGTGTATTAAGGTAGAGTGAAAGACTTTGTATGTCACCTGAACTGGCAATTCCAAGACGTAAGCACACTGAGGTAGTACAAAGGGAAAAGTAATGATACAATGCGGAATATAGTGTTACAGTAATAGGAAGTGCTGTGCAGGTAGACAAGGTAGAATGAGCAATCAAAATGAACTTTATCATACCAGAAGTCTGTTCAAAAGTCCTATAAGAGTGGGTCAAAGCCGTTGGTTAGTCATACTTGCTTACTTGGGCCCTTAGCTCCCAGTGGAGCATAGACCATCGATGACCTGTCTGGTTGGAGTTCATCAATGTTTCTGTTATCCATTGCACCCACTGTGCAAAGGATTGGCCTGTACACTTCAGCAGAGCCCTGTTGGCTGGCCTTACCCGTTTCCACCTCTCACGTGTTGGATTTGAGAGGCTGTTGATTAGCCTGCTCGGCCCATAGGATAGAATTGGCACAATTATTGTAAAGAGAGTTTGCATATACATACCCACTTTCATGCCCCCCGCCCCGAGTATTCTAAGTGTCTTTACAGTAAACACCCACATCCCCTCACAAATCACCTTCTCTAAAGAACCCACTGGCGAAGTGTAATGGGAAAAAGTGAGAATTTGCAGGCACTTGTGAGTGAGATAATTGGCAGGGGTACAGAGGGGAGGAAAGAGAGAGGGGATAGAAGTAATGGGAACAGGTATAGATCATTTAGGCCAAGTAGTCTCCTCCCCTGCTGCTATAAAATAAACTGCTGGAAAGAATGCATGGGCACAAGAAAATCTGCAGATGCTGGAAATCCAAAGCAACACAAACAAAATGCTGGAGGAGCTCAACAGGGCAAGCAGTCAGCATCAGTCCTGAAGAAGGGTCACAGTTTGAAACATCAACTGTTTATTTATTTCCATAGATGCTGCCTGACTTGCTGAGTTCCTCCAGTATTTTGTGTGTGTTGCTTTGGAAACACTGCAGACACTATTGTATGTAGAGCAACTTCTACTGCCAGCAAAAGCATAATTGCTAAATGGTTGGTATTGTTAGAGATGCACACTATGGATGAAGTCTGCGGGTCAGGCAGGCCCTGTGCAGGGAAATAGATAACGAGGTTACAAATCGAATCCCCTCATCTGGGCTGAAGGATAGAGGGAAGGTAGCTAGCATAGAAAAACGTGGAACGAAGGGATGGAGCAAATTTCAGGTGATAGTTGGATCCAGGGGAGGGAATTGACGGGGAGTGGGGGTGGTAGGAGAGGAAACTGACACGTGGAAAAAAGAGGAGTGAAGTGTATGGGCAATGGGTAGATGGGAGAGGGTGGAAGAGGGGAAAGAGATGTGGCGATGGGGGCCAGGTAACGTGTGAGGAGTGAGAATATAGATAGATAGGTACTTTATTGATCCCAATGGAAATTACAATGTCACAGTAGCATTACAAGTGCACAGATATACAAACGTTTGTACAAATATTAGAAGAGAAATAAGAAAGAATAAAAAAAGTTACCACAAACAGTTTTAATAGGAGGTGGTCATCACTTCCCTGGCTATAGGTTGACTCATTCTGGAGCCTAGTGGCCAATGGTAAAAATGACCTCATATGGTGCTCTGGAGCAGCGCGGTTGTCTTAGTCTGCAATGTTCAGCCCTGCATTGTTTGACTGTACAACATAAGTAACAAAAAGAACATCACAGCACAATATGCCCCTTTCCTCTCTCCCTCTCACACACACTGTCAGTCCTCCAACCGCAGGACAGACTGCCTCAGGGCCTCCCACCTTCAGTAGACTCACAGACTCACAGACGTCTGGCCTCTGACTCTCCTGGTGACTCACAAACCTGCTGAGACAGGGCTTTGGCCTTTGGGTCTTGTCCGCACTCGCTGACTTCGACCTTCGAGCTTCAATCTTCAGTATTGAGAGAGGACTCCCCTCTTTGGCCCCTACACTATCCCTACGAACCTAAAAACCAAGTAATTGAGCCATGACCCGATGGACAGCACAGCTTAGTGCCATCTCGACCAAAGAAGCTGATCCCATCCGCAACTTGCCCAGATGGTTCAAGATATAAAGGGAGTGTCAGTTCTGTGTAGCTCAGCCCTCAGGTGGTGAAATCGAATATCATAGTTACCTGACATCTGCCTGTGGGTCAGTACAGTGTCGCAGAGGACAATTTACGGAAGTTATCCATCTCAAGGTTGACCTACTCATACTAGAGTCCTGTACTTCTGTTGCTTTTCATTCCAATCCTGAGCACTAGTGCTCAAGATCTATATTGACTAACTTTCAGTTGAGTTGTTAGTGATCTTGGCTGTCGTGATGTCCACAAAGCCATGACACAACTCAAAGTACATATATCATCAGGAGTACACACTGTAGTTGTCAACATGTACAACTGAGACTCGTCTTGTGGGCATATTCAATAAATCCAACAGAATCAATGAAAGTCTGCACCAACAGGGTACACAACCGGTGTGCAAAAGACAACAACTGCAAATACAAAAAGAGAGAAATAATGCTAATAAATAAGCAACAAACATTGAGAACATGAGATGAAGAGTCCTTGGAAGTGAGTCCCCAGGTTGTGGGGACAGTTCAATGATGGGGCGAGTGAAGTTATCCCCTCTGGCTCAAGAGCTGATGGTTGAGGGTAATAACTGTTTCTCAGCCTGGTGGTGTGAGTCCTGAGCCTCAAGCTCAAAACTCAAAAATAAACAAAATTCTGGTGTTCTCCCTAATATTTGTCATTCAGTCAACATCACTGAAACAGATAATCTGTTCCGTTTTCTGGGGTGGTTTGTGGTTTGATTTTGTACAAATCGGCTTCTGAGGTTTCCATGCAAGGGCAAGATTTTGTGCAGTATTCCACTGGTTGCTAAATGATGCCCTGAGATTGTGAAGGGCGAAACCCAAATTGCAAGGATTTTTACGTGTGTGGTGTTAACTTGCACAAGCTCATAAAGATTCTTTTTTTCCAGGTTCTGGGGACATTTGTGCAGATTTGTAGAACATATTCCTTGGTTTAGGCATCGATAAACTCTGCTGGAAGAATGATTTTCAGTAGGAGAGTGGTGAAAATCCTCAACCTACTGGAATGTTACCATGCTGGTCGCCGGAGAGACCTCCTGCTCTGATGGTAGCCTGACTCTTTATCATACCAATGCAATTAGGAAGTGAAAACATTCCTTGATGTGTTTGCAAAAATGTGTCTGTAAACACTTCGGAAATTCTGTGAATTCTCAATCCCTCCAGCTCTGGTCTTGTAACTCGACCACTTCCTTAACCCCAACACATCTCTATCGTTGGGATTTCTTGCTTAAGCTCTGCCTGCTTTCATGCCTTTTTTTCGACTGCTTAAGGCTGTTTTTTTTTAAATCAAGCTTTTTAATCACCTGTTCTTATCATCTTTCTCTTGGGGGTCACCTCAGGTGTGACACTACATCATTACATAACAGTATAACGCCACTGGGGCTTGGTACGTGATGAAACCTGGGTAGTGGCTGGGAGTTCAGTAGTCTTGTGACCTGGAGGAAGAAGCCTATCCTAACAGAAGAATGCCAGCAGTTCTTGTCCTGATGCTACAGTAATGCCTGCTTGATGGTGGGGGGAGGGGTCAAAGAGATTGCTGCACAAATGAAAGGGATTATTGACGGTGCTGTGGTGAACTATGTGCCTGTCGGGACACGCCCCTGCTGACTGCTCCTGTGGCTCCTCCCACAGGCCCCTGTATAAAGGAGACCTGCGGCCTGAAGATCGGCCTCAGTCTCCAGGACCTTGTATGATAGACACTCACTCCTGGTTCCTTCTTCCAGTCAATAAAAGCCGATATCTCGCCTACGTCTCAGTGTGAGTTATTGATGGTGCATCAATTTTATTGACTGGAAGTTTTAAAACATGGAACCCGTTTTGCGTCCGGACCGGTTGGATTTGGACCGTCAAGACCCTGACGCAGCTCTCGCTTTTGAACACTGGCTTGCATGCTTCCAATCGTACTTGGCGGAGCTTCGTGCGACTGAACCCGCCGTTATGCACAGAATCCTACTCTCGAGGGTCTCCTCCAAAGTTTACTCCTTTATCCGGGACCTGCCGACCTACGAAGGGGCACTGGACGCCCTCAAACGACAGTACCTGCGGCCGGTGAACACCGTCTACGCAAGACATCGCTTAGCTACCCGGCAACAGCGGCCTGGCGAATCGTGCGCTGAGTTTCTCCGAGCACTACAGACACTCGTCCGAGCTTGTGACTGCAAGACGCTCACGGCAGAACAGCATGCGGAGCTGCTGGTGCGAGACGCCTTTGTGACGGGACTGAGGTCAGTGTACATGCGCCAGCGGCTGCTGGAGAACTCGGATCTTACCTTAAGCTCGGCGATAGAGAAGGCCAACGCTCTAGAAGCTGCGCGGCATAACGCCGACGCTGTCCAGTCGCGCGATTCCCCGCCGGTTTCGTGGACGCCTCAGACCCCGCCACCGCCGGCTCCCGGGAGCGAATTCGCCAACGCCGCCGCCAGTCGCCATTCCACGAGCTCCCCGACCCAGACCACGGCTGTGGCCCGTAAGAAACTCGTGCTTTGTTATTTCTGTGGCCAAAAGAAACATCCTGGACAACGCTGTCCAGCGCGAGAAGCGACCTGCTCCAGCTGCGGAAAGCGGGGCCACTTCGCCAAGGTCTGTAAGTCTCAACCTCGAGCGGAGTGCAGCGCTGCGGGTGAAACGTGGGGGCCGCCATCTTGCATGCCGGGATGTGGGCGGCCATCTTTGTCGACGTCAGCACGCCCCGCCCCCGATCCTCAGATGCTGACCGGGTACCCCGGATGTGAGCGGCCATCTTTGTCGGCGTCAGCATGCCCCGCCCCCGACCCTCCGATGCTGACCGGGTACCCCGACGGCGATCCAACTCTGGCCACTGTGACTCTCGACCAAAGCGCCCCACACCAGCTTGCAAGGTCCATGATGGACATCCAGGTGGAGGGGCATTGGACTGGATGCCTGTTTGACACGGGCAGCACTGGGAGTTTTATTCACCCGGACACAGTGCAACGCTGCGGACTTGCAACGCTGCGGACTTGCAACGCGGCCGGTCAGTCGGAGGTTCCATTTGGCCTCTGGGTCGCAGTCCGCAGACATCTGGGCGGGTTGTGTAGCGACTTTGGTGGTGCAAGGCACAGAATATCGGGACTTTGAACTGCTGGTCATGCCTAATCTGTGTGCACCTGTGCTATTGGGGCTGGACTTCCAGAGCCATCTCGAAAGTGTGACTATGGTATACGACGGGCCCCTCCCACCACTCACTGTCAAGAATCCTCAGTTTTGTGGGACTTCTTCACATACCCCGCTACTGACCACACACACACACGGACACACACATCCCATCCAGAACCAGGCCAACAGCTGCGCTACCGACACTTGCAGCCTCTCCACTCTCAAGATCCCTCCCCCACCGCTGTTCGCCAACCTGACCCCCGACTGTAAACCTGTGGCAACCAAAAGCAGGAGGTACAGCGCGGGGGACCGGGCCTTCATTCAGTCGGAGGTGCAGCGGCCCCTCAGGGAGGGGATCATTGAGCCGAGCACAAGCCCTTGGAGGGCCCAGGTGGTTTTTGTTCGGACTGGGCAGAAAAATAGGATGGTGGTGGACTATAGTCAAACCATCAATAGGTTTACGCAGCTTGACGCATACCCCCTACCCCGCATCGCGGATATGGTCAACCAGATTGCTCAGTATAAGGTGTACTCGACAATAGATCTGAAATCCGCTTATCACCAGCTCCCCATCTGCCCAGAGGACTGCCCCTACACCGCCTTCGAGGCGGGCGGCCGGCTCTATCACTTCCTGCGCGTCCCTTTCGGTGTCACGAATGGTGTCTCTGTCTTCCAGAGGGAAATGGACCGGATGGTGGACCAGTACCAACTGCAGGCCACATTTCCCTATCTGGATAACATCACCATCTGTGGTCATGACAGGCCAGATCACGACGCCAACCTCCAACGGTTTCTCCAAGTGGCTGCAGCTCTGAACCTTACTTATAACAGGGACAAGTGTGTTTTTGGTACCACCCGCCTTGCTATACTTGGGTATGTCGTGGAAAACGGGGTTATTGGGCCTGATCCCGAACGTATGCGCCCCCTGTTAGAGCTCCCTCTTCCCACCACTCTCAAGGCCCTCAGACGGTGCCTGGGGTTTTTTTCCTATTACGCCCAATGGGTCCCCCATTACGCAGACAAGGCTCGCCCCCTGGTCAAGTCTACCTCGTTTCCCCTCTCTGCTGAGGCCTGCGCGGCCTTCAACTGCATTAAAGCGGACATTGCCAAAGCTACGATGCATGCAGTGGACGAGACCGCTCCCTTCCAAGTGGAGTGTGATGCCTCCGATTTCGCTCTGGCTGCTACCCTTAATCAGGAAGGCAGACCAGTAGCATTCTTTTCTCGCACCCTCCAAGGCTCTGAAATTCGGCACTCCGCGGTGGAGAAAGAAGCCCAGGCCATAGTGGAGGCTGTTAGGCACTGGAGGCACTATCTTGCTGGCAAAAGATTCACTGTGCTGACCGACCAGCGCTCGGTTGCGTTCCTGTTCAGCAACCAACAGCGGGGCAAGATCAAAAATGATAAGATTTTGCGGTGGAGGATAGAACTCTCCACCTACACCTATGATATCCTGTACCGGCCTGGCAGACTCAATGAGCCCCCTGATGCCCTATCCCGGGGAACATGTGCTAGCACACAGCTCGACCAGCTGTACGCCCTTCATGCACAACTTTGCCATCCGGGGGTCACCCGATTTTACCATTTTGTGAAAGCTCGGAACCTGCCGTACTCCCTGGAGGACATCAGGACGATGACCAGGGACTGCCAAATTTGTGCCGAGTGCAAACCGCACTACTACTGTCCTGACACGGCACAACTTGTCAAGGCCACCCGCCCTTTTGAACGCCTGAGTGTTGACTTTAAGGGCCCCCTTCCCTCCACTGACCGCAATGTCTATTTTCTCAGTGTTATTGACGAGTTCTCACGGTTCCCCTTTGCCATCCCCTGCCCCGACACCACTGCCACGTCCGTCATAAAAGCCCTGCGCCAGCTCTTCACTCTGTTCGGGTATCCCTGCTATATCCACAGTGATAGAGGGTCCTCCTTTATGAGTGAGGAGCTGCGCCAGTACTTGCTAGCTAGGGGCATTGCTACCAGTCGGACCACGAGTTATAATCCCCGGGGTAATGGCCAGGTAGAGAGGGAGAATGCCACAGTGTGGAAGGCCACACTTTTAGCCCTTAAGTCCAAAGGGTTGCCGGTCTCTCGATGGCAGGAGGTCCTCCCTGAGGCACTGCACTCTATCCGCTCTCTGTTATGTACGTCCACCAATGCCACCCCTCACGAACGCCTATTCTCTTTTCCCAGGAAGTCTGTCACTGGGACCACCCTACCAGTTTGGCTGACGTCCCCGGGGCCAGTGCTGCTCCGGAAACGTGAGGAGCAATAAATACTCCCCGCTGGTGGAGAGGGTTCACCTTCTCCATGCGAACCCCCAGTATGCTTACGTGGTCTTACCTGATGGGCGGGAGGACACGGTCTCCATCCGCGACCTGGCACCCGCAGGTGCAGCAGACCACTACCCTGAAGGCTCTCCGGTAACTGTGAACCCTGCACCAGAGGTGACACCGTACTCACCAGGCCCTACACAGACTCCTCACGACACTTGTATACCGGGCGTTTCGTACGCATTTATACCAGGCGCCTCGCACATGCATGAGGGATCACCGGCGCCTAGTGGGCAAGAACACGCGCAACCCCCGTCCCCTGTGCAATCGCCAATGTTGCCGGCACCTATGCGGTCACAGCCGGTGCTACGTAGATCGCAGCGACAGATTCGACCGCCTGATCGGCTTGACTTGTAAGAACCTTCGCTACATGAGGACTTTTTCAAACGAAGGGGGGGTGAATGTGGTGAACTATGTGCCTGTCGGGACACGCCCCTGCTGACTGCTCCTGTGGCTCCTCCCACAGGCCCCTGTATAAAGGAGACCTGCGGCCTGAAGATCGGCCTCAGTCTCCAGGACCTTGTATGATAGACACTCACTCCTGGTTCCTTCTTCCAGTCAATAAAAGCCGATATCTCGCCTACGTCTCAGTGTGAGTTATTGATGGTGCATCAGGTGCAAAGGGCCTTGCATACACAGTGCTCCAGATAAATGTCTCTGGGTGGAGGAGAGACCCTGGTGATCCTCTCAGGAGCCTTTGCAATACTTTGGAGGGACTTGCAGCCAGATGCTGTGCAGTTGCCGTACCAGACAGGAATGCAGATGGTCAGGACACTCTCAGAGGCACTCCTGTAAAGATAGGTTAGGATGCGGAGGAGGGGAAGCCTCACTAACCTCAATCTCCTCAGGAAGTGGGGATGCTGGAAGTATTGACTAAAGAGGTGGTCTTGAGAGACCAGGTGAGGTCACTGTTAGGTCACTTCCAGAAACGTGGTGCTCCTAACTCCCTCCATGTGATCAACCTGCACCTTCCTATATTCTACAATCATCTCTTTGGTCTTGTGCACACTGGGACTCAAGTTGTTGAGCTCGTACCACTGCCTCTGTTGGCGCTGAGGGCAACCAGCAACAAACGATGAATGGGTTTGAACCGGGCCTAGCAGTGCAGTCATGCATCAGGAGTGGACTGAACGTGCAGCCCTGTTTGGGGGGTTTCGGTGCTCAGCGTGTGATGGAGCTGGAGATGTAACACACACTGACCGTGACCTTTTGGTCAAGAAGTCCAAGATCCAGTTACAGAGAGAGGTGTTGAGCGCCAATGAGGAGAGTTTCTCACCAGCTTCTGTGGGATAATCGTATTAAATAGCAAGATGAAGTCAGTAAACATTGACTGAGGCACCACCTTCCAGTTGGGACAGGATGGAGCGGAGTGCAGAGGTTATGGTATCATCAATAGACTGATTTGAGTGATAAGCCACTGGATAGGCTGTGGTCTACAGGAAGATGGGGTTTAATGTGATCCATAACTAGCTGTTCAAAGCACTTCATTATTGTTGCGGCCAGCAACACTGGACAGTAGTCTCTGAGGCAGGTGTACTGTCGTCCCCTTGGGCACCGGGATGATGTGGCCGCCTTGAAGCTTGCAGGGACAGTAGGATGTTCCAGAAGGATGTTGAAGATGTCTGTTAGAAGCTCAGTTAACTGGGATGCACCCGACCAGGTATGTTATCAGGGCACGCAGTTTTACGTGGGTTGACCCTAGCTAGGGTTTTCCTTATAGCGATCCTGTTACTTGCCGTTGTCAGGTTGGGGACCAAACACAAGTATTGGACTCAGATCAAGTATTGGCTTTAAGGTAGAGTTCCCTCCAATCCCGTCTGCCACGTGATCTCCCCTGTCTCCCATGTCCTTGTTCTCTCCTCCCACTTCCCGCTTTGCCTTTTATTTCATTGCCAGCTTTCTTCAGTTCTGATGAAAGGTTATCACCTATGATATTCAATCTCTGCTCCTGTCCCAGACGCTGTGGAGCACTTTGAGCACCCTGTGTCTCCGTGCATTGTCGGATGGGCTTCTTCACCGGTGTTGCCTGAGTTTTCTACCTCTAACCCCCGCCAAGTGTGCATTTTATCCGGGTACCAGAACGCAGAAGTACAAATCTACTTGAAAGCCACCATGAGTCCCACACTTAGGCTCGCTTTCTAACATGTTCATCCGTGCAGCAGGTTTGGTGGTGGAACGTCTGTACTGAGACGTGGGTAGGTTTGCACGCTGCTGGTGCATATTGAATTACAGATGGGACATCCACACTTGCCTGCTGCAGGCACAAAGTTGCAGCATCAATTTCAGCTTCCTTTTGTGGAGGACTCTCTGTTATGGAAATAAAGACTGCAAGTCATAGAAGCAGAATTAGGGCATTTGCCCATCGAGTCTGCCCCACCATTCCATCATGGTTGATTTATTTTCCCTCTCAACTCTATTCTCCTGCCCCGTATCCTCCCTTATAATCTTTCAAACCCTTATCAATCAAGAACCTATCAACCTTTGCTTTAAGTGACTTCACCTCCCACCTGTCTGTGGCAATGAGTTTCACAGATTCACCATCCTCTGGCTAAAGAAATTCCTCCTCATCTCTGTTCTAAAGGGATGTCCTTCTAATCTGGTGCTGTGCCCTCTGGTCCCAGACTCACCAACTATAGGAAACATCCTCTCCACTTCCACTCACTTTAGACCTTTCAATATTCGATAGTTTTCAATGAGAATCCCTCCTTATTCTTCTAAACTCCAGCAAGAACAGGCCCAGAGCCACCAAATGATCCACACACATTAACCCTTTCATTCCTGGGATCATTCTAAGGAACTTCCTCTGAGCTCTCTTCAATGCCACCACTTTATTTCTTAGACAGGGGGCCCAAAACGGTGTCCAATACTCCCAAGTGCGGTCTGAGCAATGCATTATAAAGCCTCAGCATTACGTCCTTGCTTTTATATTCTAGAACAGAAAAGAGGAGGGTTGATTGTGGGAGCAGGCTCTAAAAAACATTCCACCGGAGACAGAGTGGGAAATCTAGAATCCTTTCGCTGTATGTAGAACTCAGCCAGTCTGAAGGACCCAGTGGCATGTTCCCAGGCTTGTCAGGGAAACCTAGAGCACCGTAATTATTCCATCACAGGCCAGCCTTCAATGTCACAGAGAGCACGATTTCCCTCTGCACTCAGGTACCCTCCTATTGGTCCTAATATCACCTTTTGGAGTTCAGTGAAATGTTGCCTGAAGCAATTTGGTACAGTTTGCTAAAGTCAGAGCACTACTTAAATCCAAGCTGTTTGATGAACAAAGTGATATTTCATTGCATGGTCATGGTCTGTCGATGAAAACTAATACCTGGACACTAAAAGCCTCATTGATCAGAATCAGTGTCGTCACTGATGAGTTGGACACTCGTTCCTCAATCACACTTTATTTATTTATGCACAAGGAGCACGGCATGGCCCCTGTCACCAAGCTGTTCTGAAGTCTGAACAAAGAAACACAGTTTTTATACAGATTGACTAGTGGTTACGGATACTGACCAATTGGTAACCTTGTAGATGTTCAGGTTCCTTATACGATCAATCACCAATCACACCACAAAGTAATGGTAGTAATAGCCAATATAATCTCCACATTAAAGATCAATAGTAGTTCACAATTAATAAAGTGTCATCTAGAATCCTTTACTTGCAGCACTATCTTGTCTCTATGCCAGAAGGCTTTTGTCCCATACTGTGTAAAGGGAAGCTATTCTCTTCATTGGTCTCTCTGCCTGGGTTGACTGCACAGGCTCTGTAAACTGTCCTTGCTTGGACATGATCGTAACCCTCGTCTCGTCAGTTCTTCCACACTGTAGAATCACTTACTTGCAACACTACTACCAAGCAGAGTTGAGCAATCTTATTTGCATCAAAGCAGAATCAGAATTGGGTTTAATATCACCAGCGCATGCCGTGAAATGTGTTGGCTTAATGGCAGCAGTACAATACAATACATAATAATATAGAAAAAATAAATTAGTTATAATAAAAAATATTTAAATTTATATATATATATATACAAATTAATTTAACTGATTTATTTATTATAACTGATTTACTTGTATGTCCTTACATATCTGGAGAAGAGGGATGCTTATGTGAGAATGTTGTTCTTGGACTACAATTCAGCATTCAACAATATAATTCCCTCCAGGCTCAACAAGAAGTTCAGAGATCACCTTGTCTTGTGTAGCTGGATCCTCAACTTCCTGTCAGATCACCAGCAGGTGTTAAGAGTGGGCTCCCTCACCTCTACCCCTCTGACCCTCAATACAGGTGCCCCTCAGGGCTGTGTCCTAAGCCCCCTCCTTTACTCTCTGTATACCCATGGCTGTGTCGCCACCCACAGATCCAATCTGCTAATTAAATTTGCTGATGACTCTACACTGATTGGCCTAATCTCAAATAATAATGAATCAGCCTACAGGGAAGAAGTCATCTCTCTGACACAGTGACGTCAAGAAAACAATCTCCCTCTCAATGTTGCAAAAGCAAAGGAGCAGGTTGGGGACTACAGGAGGAATGGAGACAGGACAGCCCCTATTGACGTCAATGGATCTGGGGTTAAGAGGGTGAACAGTTTTAAGTTCCTCGGCATCCACATCACCGAGGATCTCACGTGGTCTGTACACACCAGCTGTGTGGTGAGAAAGGCACAACAGCACCTCTTTCACCTCAGACGGTTGAGGAAGTTTGGTGTGGACCCCCAAATCCTAAGAACTTTCTACAGGGGCACAATTGAGAGCATCCTGACTGGCTGCATCACTGCTGGTATGGGAACTGTATCTCCCTCAATCACAGGACTCTGCAGAGAGTGGTGTGGACAGCCCAGCCCATCTGTAGATGTGAACTTCTCACTATTCAGGACATTTACAAAGATAGGTGTGTAAAGATGGCCCGAAGGATCATTGGGGACCTGAATCACCCCAACCACAAACTGTTCCAGTTGCTACCATCTGGGAAACGATACCACAGCATAAAAGCCAGGACCAACAGGCTCCGGGACAGCTTCTTCCACCAGGCCATCAGACTGCTTAATTCACACTGATACAATTATATTTCTATGTTATATCGACTGTCCTATTGTACATACTATTTATTACAAATTACTATAAATTGCATATTGCACATTTGGACAGAGACGTAATGTAAAGGTTTTTACTCATGTATCTGAAGGATTTACTGTAAGTAATAAAGTCAGTTCAATATATAAATATTATATATACGCACTTGTATGCGTATTTGTGTGTGTGTATGTGTGTGTGTGTGTGTATACATATATATATTTATATTTGTGAGTATATAAAATATTAAATAGATTAAAAATAGTGCAAAGACAAATAATAAAAGTGAAGTAATGTTCAAGGGTTCAATGTCCATTTAGAAACTGGATGGCAGAGGGGAAGAAGCTGTTCTGAATCGCTGAATGTGTGCCTTCAGGCTCCTGTACTTCCTTCCAGACGGTAACAATGAAAAGAGGGCATGTCCTGGGTGATGGGGTCCTTGATGGTGGACGCTGCCTTCTTGAGACACCGCTACTTGAAGGTGACATGGATACTACAGAGGCTAGTACCAAGTAAGGAGCTGACTAACTTAACAATTTCCTGTAGCTGCTTTTGATCCTGTGCAGTACCCCCCTTGCCCCAGCTCCCCGTTCCAGACAGTGGAGCAGCCAGTCAGAATACTCTCCGTGGTATACCTGTCAACGTTTTCAACTGTTTTAGGTGACAAACCAAATCTCCTCAAATCACTGCTGTTCTCTGTGAAAAGCTCTCCCCAGCAGCTGCCCAGATCATCATGATTGGACCAGATATAGTAGCCATTTATACTTGTGACCGTTCTGATGCCCTCACCACTCTCCTGGACCCCCACCAGCTCGCCTTCACCAATCCCACCTCACCCCCTGCATTCACTGTGACAGCCAAACAATGTCAAATTTCCTCTTTGAACAGAGGCCCGCCCAATCTCCCAATACACACATGGATAAAATAATTTTCACTGCTCCTTAAACTCCACTACCCAATACAAGGTGTAAGATAGGTATGTACTGTGCCTACCTCCTTGTGGGATACACGGAAGAGTCCTTACTTCAAGCCTCATTCTTCTCCTCTCCCCGGTTCATCGATGCTGCTTCCTGCTCTCAGGAGGTGAAAGTCCCTCGTGCTCTGCTGCTGCCTTGCTCTCACCATCAGATGGCCATTTCTGGCTCCTGCTTTCCTGTGCACAATCTCTTCCTCCCTCTCTGGGAATTCATTAGCAGCTTATGTCCAGTACAAACCCTCAGATGACCACTGCTCCTTGACACCACCTCCCATCCAATTTATTGTACAACTCCATTCTGTACCCTCAGTTCCTCTGACCTCACCACATCTGGTCGGAACGATGACACTTGCTCCATCCTGATGCGTTCTTTTCTCTGCTGGCTTCTGCTATCGGCAACAAGGTGCAAAACTGCACATTTTACTTCTTGCAATTCTGTACTCAGGCACTCTCTTCAGATACACGATTGCTCCTCAGGCTTTTCCCCACATTCTCTCATCTCACCCAACACCATCACCACTGGCATCATTCGCTCTTTCTTGGTCTCCAGTTGGTCAAACACTCTCTTTGCTCTCTTCACCTCTTCCCTTTTTCCAGAACTTAAAGGTTTCTAACCTTTGCAAGCTTTTCATGATTTGTAATTGGCCTGAATCACTGGGCTTCTCTCTCCACAGATGCTGTCTGGTCTGCTGAGTATTTCCTAGTACTCTCTGTTCTCACTCAAGTGCCAGTTTACAGACAACAGAAATCTTGACTATGGAAGGAAATATATAACGTATACAAAATTATAAGGAGAGACAAGGTGGATAGAACATGGAACAGTGCAGCATAGAATCAGGCCCTTTAACCCACAACTAATTAAGCTAAAAATGAAACGATAACTAAACTATCCCTTCTGCCAAAGCAGTGTCCCCATTCCTGCATTCTGTGCATATCAAAACCAGAATTGGGTTTATTAACACTGACACATGTCGTGAAATTTTGTTGCTTTTGTGACAGGCATAAAAAATTACTGTGAGTTACAATAAAAAGATAAAAGAAGTAAACAGTGAAAAAATGGAATAATGAGATGTTGGGCTCATGGGCCATTGAACTATCTCATGGTGCATGGGAAGAAGCTGTCCCTAAGATGTTGAGTGTGCATTTTTGGGCTGTTGTACCTCTTTCCTGATGGTGGTAATGAGAAGGGGCATGTCCCAAGTGGTGGGGGGTCCTTAATGATGGATGTCACCTTATTGAGGCACCGACATTTGCAGGTATCCTTGATAGCAGGAAGGCTTCTCCCCATGGTTGAGCTGGCTGAGTTTGTACTTCTGCAGTCTAAATTGATCCTGTGCATTGGAACTTCCATACCAGGTGAGGATGTACATCTGTAGAAATTGGCTAGAGTCTTTGGTGATATACTAAACCTCCAAAAGACATAGGAGCAGGATTAGGCTATATAGCTCATTGAGTCTGCTCTGCCATGCAATCATGGCTCATACCTTTTTTATTTCCCTCCTCAGCCCCACTCCCTGGCCTTCTCCCCGTAACCTTTGATGCTGTGGCCAACCAAGAACCTATCAAACACAAAGTACACCGCAGATACAAAGCAACACGTACAATAAGCTGGAGGAACTCTGCAGGTCGGGCTTGTATTCATTTCCACAGATGCTGCCCGACCTGCTTGTACATGTTGCAAGAACCTATCAATCTCTGCTATAAATACACCCGACACCCTGGCCTCCACAGCTGATTGTGGTTACAAATTCACCACCCTCTGGCGAAAGAAATTTCTCCGCATTTCTGTTTTAAATGGACACCCCTCTATCCTGAGGCTGTGCACTCTTGTCCTAGACTCCCCTACCATGGGAAACATCCTTTCCACATTTGCTCTGTCTGGCCCTTTCAACATTCTGAATTCCAGCGAGTACAGGCCCAGAGCCATCAAACGTTCCCTTCATTCCCGAAATCATCCTTGTGGACCCTCTCCAATGCCAGCATATCTTTTCTTAAATGAGGAACCCAAAACTGTTCACAATACTCAAGGTGAGGCCTCACCAGTGCCTTATAAACCCTCAATATCACATCCCTGCTTTTGTATTCTAGACCTCTTGAACTGAATGCTAACATTGCATTTGCCTTCATTCCCACCGACTCAACCTGCAAGTTAACCTTTTGGATGTTTTGCACAAGGACTCCCAAGTCCCTTTTGCATCTCAGATTTCTGGATTTTCTCCCCATTTAGAAAATATTCTAAACATGGTATTTCTTCTACCAAAGTGCATGACTGTGCATTTTCCAACGTTGTATTTCATTTGCCACTTCCTTGCCCATTCTCCTAATCTGTCAATAAAAACATAAAATGCTGGCAGAACTCAGCAGGCCAGACAGCATCTATGGGAGGAGGTAGTGACGACGTTTCGGGCCGAAACCCTTTATCAGGAGTGAAGTAACATGGGATGGTCGAAGGGGGATAAGAAGTGGGGGGAGGGATGGAGTAGAGAGCTGGGAAGTGATAGGCTGAAGGGAAATGGGGTAGGAGGAAGATGGAGAATTATGGAAAATAAAAGAGAAAGAAAGGTAGGGCTGGGGGGAGATTATAGTGAGGGGGGAAAAAGAGAGAGAAAGAGAACCAGACTAAAATCATAGATAGGGATGGGGTAAGGGGTGGGGGGCAGGGGTATCAACAAAGGTCTGTGAGTTAAACGTTCATGCCGGCAGGTAGGAGGCTGCCTAGGCGGGAGATAAGGTATTACTCCATCGACCTGCGTGTGGCCTCATCTTGACTGTAGAGGAGGCCATGGACAGACATGTTGGAGTGGGAGTGGTCTGTGGAATTGAAGTGTGTGGTCACAGGGAGATCCCGCCACTGCTGGAGGACTGAGCGTTGGTGTTTGGCGAAACGGCCCCCCCAGTCTGCAGCAGGTCTCCCCAATGTATAAATGGCCACATCGGGAGCACCGAATACAATACATCACCCCAGTTGACTTGCAGGTGAAGTGGTGCCTCACCTGAAAGGACTGTCTGGGGCCTAGGATGGTGATGAGGGAAGAAATGTGGGGGCAGGTGTAGCACTTCTTCCATTTGCAGGGATGAGTGCCTGGAGGGAGGTCAGTGGGGAGGGATGGGGGGGATGAATGGACAAGGGAGTCGCGTAGGGAGCGATCCCTGTGGAAAGCCAAGAGTGGGGGGGGAGGGGAAGATGTGGCTGGTGGTGGGATCCCATAGGAGGTGGCGGAAGTTACGGAGGATTATACGTTGGATCTGTAGGCTGGTAGGGTGATAAGCGAGGACCGGGGGACTCTATCCCTGGTGGGCTGGCAGGGGGATGGGGTGAGGGCAGAGGTGCGTGAAATACGGGAGATGCGATGGAGGGCAGAGTTGATAGTGGATGAAGGGAAGCCCCTTTCTGCCTATTTCCTCAACACTATCTGCCCTGCCACCATTTTTCATATCATCTGCAAACTTGGCAACAAAGCCATCTGTTCCATAATTGAAATCATTGATATATAGCATAAAAAAGAAGCAGTCCCAACACCGACCCCTGCTCTAGTCTCTGGCATCCGACCAGAAAAGGATCCTTTTATACCCAGTTGCTGCCTCCTATCAATCAGCCATTGCTAATACCTTTCCTGTAATTCTTAACTTGGCTCTTAACTTGGGAAGCAGCCTCATGTGTGGCACCTTGTCAAAGGCCTTCTGAAAGTCCAAATATATAACATCCACTTTATCTATCCTATTTGTAATCTCCTCAAAGATTTCCAATGGGTTCATCAGGCAAAATTTGCCCTTAAGAAAACCATGCTGACTTTGTTTTGTCTTTTCTTGTACCACCAAGTACCCCATAATCCCATCCTTAATAATTGACTACGACATCTTCCCAACCACTGAGGTCAGGCTAACTGGTCTATAATTTCCTTTCTGCTGCCTCCCTCCTTTCTTAAAGAGTAGAGTAACATTTGCAATTTTTCACTATTCTGGAACCATTGTAAGAGTCCAGTGATTCTTGAAAGATCACTGCTAATGCCTCCACAATCTCTAATGCTACCTCTTTCAGAACCCTAGGGTGCAGTTCATCTGGTCTGGCTGACTTGTGTACCTTTAGATCTTTCAGCACTTTGAGTACCTTCTCCCTTGTAATAATAACTGCACTCACTTCTCCACCACACACCCTCCAACATCTGGCACACTGCTAGTGTCTTCCACAGTGAAGACTGATGCAAAATACTCATTTAGTTCATCTGCTATCTCCTTGTCCCCTGTTATTATTTCTCCAGCCTCCTTTTCTAGCGATCCTATATCCACTCTCACCTCTGTTTTCATTTTTATATCCTTGAAAAAGCTTTTTCTGTCCACCTTGACATTGTTTGCTAGCTTACTTTCATATTTCATCTTTCCTTCCTAATGATTGTTTTAGTAGTTTTTTGTAGGATTTTAAAAGCTTCCCAATCCTCTATCTTCCCGCTAATTTTTGCTTTGTTGTATGCCCTTTCTTTTAGTTTTGCATTAGCTTTGACTTCCCTTGTCAGCCATGGTTGTACTATTTTGCCATTTGAGTAGTTCTTTGTTTTTTGAATGCGTCTATCCTGCACCTTCCTCATTTTTCTCTGAAACCCCATGCACCTTAAATGCATGGTCTCTCATGCTAGACATGTCAGCCCTGTGAAAAAGATGCTGGCTCTCGGCTGAATCCATACCTGTCATAATCTTATAAATCTTGTATAACCTTATCTGGATTGTGGGAAACCTTTATCACAGCAGAAGCCACTGAAACTGGAGGAAAGAGGTTTAAGGCAAGGAGGAAGAGGAAATTGATGATGAGGAAATTCTTTTGTTACCCATAGGACAGTTGCAATCTGCCTGAGAACATAGTGGATACAGGGACACTCGAAATGGCTAAGTAGCATCTGGACCGCAGTTAAATGTCCCAGAGGTAGAAGGTTACTGACCAAGTAATAGGACAGCACAAAAACTGCTGGAGGAATTCAGTGGGTCAGGCAGCATTAATGGAGAGAAAAAGGCAGTCGATGCCTCAGATTGAGACGCTTCACCAGGACTCAAGGATTTCATGTGAAACGGGAATGGGATTACTATAGCTGGTTAGTCAATGGCAGTGTGGACAGCCCAGATGTCAGCTGTATTAAAATAAAGGTGAACAACATTCCAAGATCCAGAAAATTCTAGTCCACACTGGTCAACCTTGTTTCTGTATGAGGCTGATATGTTTATTTAAAATGTGGGAGTTTGTTCACAGACAATTGGTAAGGAAACTTTTGGTGATAATTCTTCCTTTGCTGGGATGAGGAGTGGTCTCATATCTTGCTCCCACCAGCACAGGAAAAAAACTCTCAGGATGTCCATGTCAATGAGGACACACAAACTGTGAAAACACTGGTTTCAGCTATAAAATAGTAAACAGATGAGAAATTAAACTCAAAGCTGTTCAAAGCAAATTACAAGAGAAACCTCCATTGATGTGTGTGGCTGTGGAATGCACTTAGACTAGCTGTAAAACAAAAGACCTGGTCATTAACTTCAGGAAGTGGGGTGGCATAACACCTCTGAATGGATCAACTGTGCTGAGGTGGAGATGGCTGTGAGCCTCAGTTTTCCTAGGTGTCAAAATCACCACCAGTTTGTCCTGGTCCTGCCATGTAGACACCAGAGTCGAGAAAGGTGTCTCAGCATTGATTCCCACAAATTTTTAGAAATGCACCATTGAAAGCATCCTATCCATATGCATCAGAGCTTGTAGGGTAACTGTTCCGGTAAAGACTCACACAAACCAGCCTCTCTTTCATTGACTGTGCCTACTTTTCCTAGTGCCCCAGGAAAGCAACTGACATCATCAAGCACCCCCTCCAATCCTGGTCTTCCATCTTCTTCCTTCTTCCATCAGGCTGAAGATGCTAAAGCTTGAAAACCTGTATCACCGTATTTAAGGGCAGTTTCTAACCTGCAGTCATCAGAGTTTTGAATGGACCTCTCGTGCACTAAAGATGAACTCTTGATTTCTAGATCTATCTCATCGTGGCCCGTGTGCCTTTGCATTCACCTGCACTATACCATCTCTTTAGTTACTATGTTCTATTTTCTTGATGTATATACTTAATGTATGGCATGATGTGTCACAGCACACAATGGTATTCCACTGTATCTTGGGATATAATAAATCAATACCAATACCCTGTGTTTGAGGAATTGGGTTCAAGAGATGGATGAAAGAATTGAAGGGATGCTGAACATGGTGGTTAATTGATAGCATGGACTGACTGGGCCAAATTGCCAGATTCCATGTGTTAATATGATCTGCAATCAGTTCAGGTAAAGAAAATAAAATTCCTTTGAACTTTTCTTGAAATATTTTCTCTTTTCAAAGAGGGAAATAATTTTGGGGGTTTATTTAAGAATAAAGGCCCACAGATTTCAATGTAAGCTGCCAAATCTCGCTATAAAATATCACAAATGGCACAGCAAGCTTTGGATTCCCATGCAATGGAAATAGAACTTGGTCTCATCAGATAACAGAGAAAATATTGGGCAGCTCATGGCTGATGGACCGTTCAGGGTCTGGGGAACAAACGGGTCGGTAGGATTAGAAGTTCCAACTTTGTACTTTCAAAGGGTTGGTCAGGTCTGTCCTGTCCTGGTTCATCCTACTGTATAATTTCATGATCTGTAGGTGGAACAACCCTAAAATCTACCTCATTGTAGATGCTTTAAGCTTGCGAAGTTGAAATGGAGACAAGTGTGGCTATTGAAAATGTGGGAACAATTCATCCACGATGTTCATCTTTAAGCCAGGTTCTCTAGGTTATCCTTCTGTCAGTTTTTATTAAAAATGTTTTTTAAAATAGGCCAAGGTTAAAAGGGATCTGAGGGGCAACTTCTTCACACAGAGGGAGAAAAGAGCTGCCCGAGGAGGTGGTTGAGGCTGGAATAATATCAAGATTCGAAATGCATGTGGACAGGTACTTTGGATGGGAATGGTTCAGAGGACTCGGGACCAAAGCTGGGAAAATAGACAAGCTTCTGAGTTTACAAAAGGATTTGTTTCCCTACAGTATTAGTCTATGAGTGAACTAGCTGGAGGAGTCACCACTCGGGCACACTGTGATGGCTCCTTGGGTGAATCAGTGCCTGTAAGACATATGTTATCTAATTGTATGTGAAATAAAAGGTTTGCTTATGACCAAAAGTTCAGCAGCAGACATCTTTGGGCGGTGGGGGGAGTGCCAAAAGGAAAGGAAGTAGAAGAATTTTTATGAGAAGAAATACAAATAAATTCTGGGCCTGCGGTTTCACAGAGGACAATTCAAGGGCATTTTATGCTGGGCTGCTTTCTCCTGTTTACTTACCATTGCTGCAATAGCATGTGGAATGCAGGAATCTTTGATTCTGTCACAAGGGGAGGGGTTGATGACATTCCCCAGGGAGAGGAACTGTGAAAAAAGGCAAGGAGCCTTTTTTATTCTGACTGTTTCTCCCCTCCTTTCCAGTCCTGAAGAAGGATCTCGGCCCGAAACATGGACTGTTTATTCATTTCCATAGATGCTGCCTGACCTGTTGAGTTCCTCCAGCGTTTTGTGTGTGTTTCCCCGCATCTGCCGACTTTCTCCTGTTTATTCAAAGAGCCTGAGGGGTTAATGCAAATTGGGTTAAACATTCCAGGAATGTGCCAGTTCCCCCTCTTTGTGCTTGTCTCAATGTCTCCAAGTGGCTCTCCCCACCCACGTCAGGCAATCATTAACTTACTGGCGCAAGTCGGGTAGATAAGGTGTCCTTGGGCTGGGACAGCTGGGTGACTATTAATCCTATTGACATATGTTGAGTGTTCTTTTTACTAGGCAGGGGAGCTGTAAATCTGAATATTAGCAAGTGGTAGATAGATCATGATGTAGTAGCCAGTCTCTGATACAATATACCCTGGAAGAATTAATTGTAAAAGGTCTCTCCCAACGCAAGGTTAAACTCTGATCATTCGGAACACTTGAGGCTTTGGCAGATTTTTGGTGTAATTGGATATAGCAGGTTCTGAGAAGTAGCCGTGATCAGACAGGTGCTGATATGTCAGCTGGAAAAGGTCTCTTGCATTAAACTCCAATAATTCAGCATGCTTGAGGCTTTGACAGACTTCCATGACAATTGGATGTTACTTATTAATACTCAGAACTCTGTGTGACTTGAGCACCTCTCAAGAACACTTCTTTTGGTGTTACATGCTATTACGATAAATTTAGTGCAGGAGATAGGGTCCTGGTTAATTTAAAGAGAGTGCAGAGCTCTGCTCAAGGTGAGTCAGAGGGTTTGGGGGGGGGGAACCTATGGTCAGTGGGATTTGGACCAGGGTGGGCTAGCATAGGAATGGGGGGTTGATAGTGGGTTAGATGAGAGATGGTATCAAGGGAATGCAGAAGATTTTCATCCGAACCAAAGTATGAATGAAATGGGAAGTTTTCAAATCAAATGCCACGCAGAGGAAGCCTACAGGATCTGAAAGCTGGTGTGAAAAATGGAGTAAGGGGCTTGTTTCACTTCCATTCTAACAACAGCAATGATGGAAAACAGTATTTCCAGACAAAGGTATAATAAAATAGTGCATCAGCAAATCGCTTGGTTACGGGCAAGGATGCATATCAATTCATCCAAACTAATGGCCCGAAATGACCTCCTTTATCATTTGAGGACACAGAAATGTTCCTAAGTACCTCCACAGGAAAATATTTGAAAGCTAGAGCAAGCATTCAGATGGCTACCAACTCACAGTGCAAAGTTGGCAGTCAGAGCAGAGGAATAGAGCCATAGACCATAGAACGTTGTAGCACAGAAACAGGCCTTTTAGCCCTCCTTGGCTGTGCCGAACCAATAGTCTGGGATGGTGAGAATTAGTCAGGTTCATTTCTGTTTGAGTGCCTTATTAAAGCATCATCGATTATGAATGTGTTTCACAGTATCACTCGTGTCAAATGGTGGAGCAAGAAGTTGGTAAGAAGTGTCAAAGGAGCAGTGAAGCGACTTGTGGCAGATGAGAGCTCCTGTTAAATAACGAGGCACACGTTCTATGAACTGAAGGGCAGCACAGCACGGGCTAATGCTGCTGTAGGGTTGCTCAGTAGGGACTCAGAGCAACATCGAGTTCTGTTGAGCCAAATTGGAGGACAGTTGAGACAGAAACAAAGTCACGATCCAGTGGATCATGTTATCCCGGCACTTACCCTTGCAAGCCGAACAAGGGCTACACCTGCCCCTACACCTCCTCCCTCACCACCATTCAGGGCCTCAAGCAGTCTTTCCAGGTGAGGCGACACTTCACTGTGAGTCTGTTAGGGTCATATACTGTGCCTGGTGCTCCCGATGTGGCCTCCTGTATATTGGTGAGAGCCAATGTAGATTGGGAGATCGTTTCACCGAGTGCCTATGCTCCATCTGTCAGAAGAAGTGGGATCTCCCAGTGGCCACCCATTTTAATTCCACTTCCCATTCCCATTCCGATATGTCTAGCCTCCTCTAATGTTGGGATCAGGCCATGCTCAGGTTGGAGGAACTACACCTTGTATTCCATCTGGGTAGCCTCCAACCTAATGTCATGGACATCTATTTCTCGAACTCCAGTAATGCCCCTCTTGACCATTTCCCATCCCCTTTCCCCTCTCTCACCTTATCTCCTTGCCTGCCCACCACCTCCCTCTGGTGCTGTTCCCCTCTTTTCTTTCTTCCATGGCCTCCTGTCCTCTCCTATCAGACTCCCCCTTCTCCAACCCTGTATCTCTTCCACCAATCAACTTCCCAGCTCTTTACTTCACCTCTCCCCCCCACCAGGTTTCATCTGTCACCTGTTGTTTCTCCCATCCTCCCCACACCCACCTTTTAAATGTACGCTCCTTTTTTTTTCTCCAGTCCTGCTGAAGGGTGTCGGCCTGAAACATCGACTGTACTCTTTTCCGCAGATGCTGCCTGGCCTGCTGAGTTTCTCCAGCACTTTGTGTGTGTTGTTTAGGTAACTTGATGCAGTTCCTTATGCAAGCAGCACCTTGCAAATGTGATATTTGGGAATGGAGAGAAAGAGTTTATCACTGTACCTCAGTCATGTGATTGATTTAATTACTAATCCAGCTTGTTTTCAGTCTTTTCCATTGCTGATGGATTGAAAGAAATGGCTGAAGTAACAGTGAAGGCATTGGTCATAATTTACCAAAATTCTCTGAACTCTGGGCAGATCCCAATGGATTCAAAGACAGTGAATGCTACACCACTGTTTAAAATAAAAGTATGTAGGCAAAAGGTAAGTAATTATAAGCCATTTAGTTTAACATCTGTAGTTAGGAATATGCTTAAAGCTATAATTAAGAAAGAAATAATGGATGAGGATTGAAATGGTTCCATCAAGCAGACTGCATGGATTTGGGAAGGTCAAAACCTATTTGAAATAACTTACTGGAACGAACACAGGGGATAGAAGGGAAATGGGAGATGATGCATACTTTATTTTCCAGAAGGCATTTGATAAAGTGACACATACAAGACCTATCCATGATGTGAGGAGTTGAGAGTAATGTATTAGCATAGATAGAGGATTCACTAACCGATGGAAGGTAAGGAATTGGGATAAATGGGTGTTCTTCTGGTTGGCAATCAGTGGTGCATTGAGTGCCACATGGGTTAGCAACTGTTCCTAATGTACATTAGCTGTTTGAAATAGGGGACTGAGTGTGGGATATCTAATCTTGCTAATGGAAAAACAAATTGTGCAGAGGTTGCAGAGATTCTACCCAGGGATGTGATGGGTTAAGTTATTGGGCAAGGGTTTGGCAGATGGAGTACAGTGTTGGTAAGTGTGAAGTGATTCACTTTGGAAGTGAAAATAGAGGATGAGATTATCATTTAAATGGTGAAATATTTCAGCCTGCTTTTGTACAGAGGAACTTAATTGGGAGTGCTTGTGTATGAATTGCAAAAGATTGTTTTGCAGGTACAATAGGTCATCAGGGAGGCAAATGGAATGTTGGCAATCATTGCTCGAGGGATTGAATTTAAGAGCAGAGAGGTTATGCTGCAACTGTACAGAGTACTGGTTAGGCAGAGCTGGAGTACTGCACACAGTTCTGCTGGCCTTCCTTTACTTGGGAAAATATATCCCGGCTTTAGGGAGCGTGCAGAAGTTGTTCACCAGGTTAATTGTGGTGATGAGGGGGGGGGGGGGGTGGGAGTCTATGAGGACAGATTGGGATGACTCTCACCTGAATTCAAAAGTATGAAAGGAGATCTTGTAGAAACATATAAAATTATGAAAGGAGTAGCTAAGTTAGAAACAGGAAAGTTGTTTCCAGTGGTAGGGGTGACTAGAACTAGGGGTCATAGTCTTAGATTTGCGGTAATAAATTTAGGACAGAGATGAGGAGAAGCTGCTTTTCCCAGAAGACAGTGAATCTGTGGAATTCTTTGTCAAGGAAAGTAGTTGATGCTGCCTCTCTTTTCTTAAGACACAAATACACTCAACGGCCACTTCATTAGGTAGCTGCATTCTTCTCCACACCACTGTTATAACACATGGTTACCTGAGTTACTGATGCCTTCCTATCAACTCGAACCAGCCTGGCCACTCTCCTCGGACTTCTCTCATTAACAAGGCATTTTCACCCACAGAACTGCCACTCACTGGACGGTTCTGGTTTTCACACCATTCTCTGTAAACTCTAGGTTGTTGTGTGTGAAAACTCCCAGATCAGCGGTATCTGAGATACTCAAGCTACCCTGTCTGGCACCAACAAACATTCCATGGTCAAAGCCACTTAGATCACTTTTCTTCCCCATTCTGATCTTTGCTCTGAACAGCAATTGAACCCTTTGTCATTGTCTGTGTGCTTTTATGCATTGGGTTGCTGCCATTTGATTGGCTGATTTAGGTATTTGCAGGTGTATAGCTGTGCCTAATAGAGGCCACTGATTTTTGCATAGTTAGGGCAAAGAAAAGGCGGGTAGGCTGTGCTGAGTCTACAACCAGAGCGACCATGATCTTATTGAATGTTGGAGCAGGCGCAACGGGTCTGATGATCTATTTGTTGTGTTCTTAAAACACTAGGACCAAGAGCACAATGTACAGTCCTGGTCATCACACAATGGGAAGGATGTGAGAGTTCCAGAGAAGGAGCACAGGTGCTTTGAGAATGTTGTGATGGCTGGGGAGTTATGGACATGAAGGGGTGCTATTCTAGGGGTCATTTATGGTGCACCGGAGTCTGTGTGAATGTTTAATTGAAGTGTACAAAATAATGAGAAGTCCAGATGGAGCAAGGCTGTCACTTCTTTCATCCAGAGGAGTGAAAACTAGATTAAATTAATGGGTGGCTGAAGGAGGAAGATCTTTACCCAAAGAGTGGTGGAGCCTGGAACTTTTTGCCTGAAAGGCTTTTGGAGGCAGAAACTCTGGACACCTGTAAAAAGTACCTGACTATCAATCTTTAGAGCTGTAACTGACACTATTGTGTTATTCTGTGTTGTAGACCATAAACACATGGCTTTTGCTTGCCGAACTATCAGCACTAGAGTACCCTCGTACATGAACTGTGTGGTTATAAAGTCGTAGTCATAGGGTGGAACAGCACAAAAAAGGCCATTCAGCGCAACACATCCATGCTAACCTTTTTGCCCATCTACACTAATCACGTTTGTCTGCATTAGGACCATATCCTTCTCTGCCTTGCCTACTTAAATAGCTTCCTCAATGCCACTTAAATACAGGTTTAAGAAGGTGTTATTTTCTTGATGAAGTTGTAAAGGGCAGTGAATACCTGGTCTTACAGGTGTGTGCCAAGGATTGGTGGAAGGCCATGCCAGAGTAACTAGGATTCCTGTTGGGCAGGTTAATTTTGGCTCCTGAACAGTGAGAATCTATTGCATCTATGAAATGACTCAGGAAACCGGTGGTAACAACAGGTGCAGTGGGAATTGAGAATGTAGCTCATGACTTTGTGCTGAGGGGCCAGCGTTGGCACTGTGACCTCAGAGTCAGGTCGTCATGGATTCAAATCCCATTCCAGTGACCTTCGACTGGCAGTACCAAGGGAATACTAAAATTATGGAGATGCCAGTATTTTTTTCTGGAAAGGTGTTCACCTAAAGCCTTTGTTCTCTGTCAAACCATCTCTTAAGCTTTATTTTGAAAAAAAAAACTTTAACAGGCATTTTCAAATGTTATAACTCAGTGAGTTACCAAGTTTTTAGTTATTACTAGATTAGTGTTTGTGAAAACTTGCCCCAACTCCTTACTGTATAACAGTGACTCTGAAACACGTTAAAACATATTGAAATTATGGTGTTATGTAAATACAAGTAGTTGTTTAACATGAGTTGCCTTGAGAAAATGGTTTCCAAGTGCAACTGTATGAAGGACATGCTTTAAACTGTGCAAAAAGTAAAAATGTTGGAGAAGTACCTTTTTTATTGTCTGTATGAGTAACATTAGATTCTGATAAAATTGCACTTTTAATTGGATGATTTGGCATTGGACTCTGGCTAACTGTGCAGTGTGCCTGTGGGATTAAGGTGGGGCAGTGTGCTCATGTCTGTATGTGAACTGATATAGGGAATTTATTTTTGTCATGCAAAGCTGTTCGCTTAGGTGGGCTAGGTGCTGGGGCAAATGCCTTTCCTCTAGTAGCTGGGTAGAAGAAATCTGGAAATCTTGCCACCAAACAGCTGTAGATGCTGAAATGAACAGAGCTTTCAAAATTGAGTTTGTTGCATGCTTGGTGAGGGTGGTGTAGAGGAACTGGGGTGTATCTGATCTTGGTTAAAGGCTTATCTCACTGCAGGGATCATCACAGTGTGAGACCAGAGAAAATGCTGGGAACTATTTGTGCTAGCTCCTTCCCTAATGTAACCCTCAGTTCGTCTAGCTAGCCGCTTAATCTAAGAGGAAGACAGCCCCCGGCCTGGCCAAACTTGAGAAATCTTGTTTGGGTGGATGCTCTGTGATGTGTACCCCTGTTACAAATCAGTACTCCGAAATAACAAACAGTACACAATGTGCAACTGAACGATTGAGCTTTTTAATCCTTAATTTGAATATAGGTTAGTAAAGAAATGATAAAAGAAAAAGGGCCCATTCACATGAAACAGTCTAATGCGCACCTTCGAGCTCACGTTTCTGTCCATTCGTTCCCTGTCGACCTCCTCCGAGCGTCATCGACTCCTGGACCCTCCAAGTCCATCCGGTGGTCTACCAACTCTCTCCACTTGCGTCTTCTCTCTTCATCTCTCGCCGACAAAAGGCCATGAAATCCTTTCTCTCAGACCCACAAGAAAGAATAACATGCCTCTCATTGGAATATATGCCATCCAAAGCCCCTGTTATCTCTAGTTATAACCCAAACATTACTGCCACAGAGAAACTATTACATTAGCAGTGAAACATTACAGAGTGCTGCACTAAACTTACAGCGGTCATGTAATCGACGAACACCCACATCTCAGATGGATGTGGGTGAACCAGCTCTTGTGGGAAACCCATGGAACCACAGGGAGAACGTACTAATTCCACACAGTGCCTGAGATCAGGCACGAACCTGGGTCAATGGAACTGTGAGACAGAGGTTCTACTGCATCACTGTGCTACACACAATTACACTTGAAGAAGTATTGGGATTTCTGGTTGTTGCTATTTGTAGGAGATTGCCCAGTGCAGAATGCTTGGCTGGGCTATGTTAAAATTAGACTAAAACCCGAAGCAGTTTGCAATGCTCTGAGATTTTCAGTTATTCATGTACGGGATGTGGGCATCGCCAGCTAAGCCAGCATTTACTGCCCATCACTAGTTGCCCTTGAGAAGGTGGCAGGTGCTCTGTAAATGCAGCAGTGCCTCTAGTTCAGGGGTCGGCAACCCGCGGCTCCGGAGCCGCATGCGACTCTTTCATCTCTGTGCTGCGGCTCCCTGTGGCTTTGGAAAATAAATGACGAGTATTTAATTAAAATGTATTTTATGTTAGTTTATTAGTTTTTGAAATGTAATTCTAAATCTGAAGATTATGGTGATCTTGTACAATCTAAATAAAACGTTGTGGCGACCCATTTCCTGGCACATCCGAACCGGCTCACAATTAGCCAGCGTTCCGGCTAAGGGAGATAACCGATGGGGGTTTGTGAGTACGTGTCTTTTGGAGCAACCGCGCCCACGCGGGGGGGGGCGGGTTGAGGGAGGCTTAAAAGCAAGGCTGTTTAGTTCGAATAAAGTTATCTTTGACTGCAGTTTACCGACTCCGTGTCGTTATTTTAGCGCTGCGTGTAGCACACCGCTACAACGTGTTTTTTATCGCTATTAATATATGTCACCACTGCCAATGCCTGACACCCGCCAGTGCGCGATTTCTTTTAATTTTTCGATCCAAGGTAGGCTAACTATGGAGTAACCTTCAACCCAACGTCTTTTTTTCGGAGTTCAAAATGTTTTTGTTGCATGCAGAAATGTAGTTTCGTTTTCTCTGCAGGAGTTCATCGATTTCATAAATGCAACACATTATAGTTTGTTTATACATAGCATAAAGGCAAAAAAAACGTTGTATGCAGTGTTATTTCATTTTAAATGTCAAACGGGTTTTGTGGCTCCCAGTGTTTTCTGTGGGAAACGGGTCAATATGGCTCTTTCAGTGGTAAAGGTTGCTGACCCCTGCTCTAGTTAAAGCATAAGGAGCGAGAGAAACCTGCCCACAGCTTCCACTTGGGGAAGTGTGCTGTTTCGAGCACAGGGTTGCAGGTTCACTGCGAGCCAACACTTCAGAGGCTCAAGAGTGGTTGGCTTAAATTCAACTGACCATTGTACTAGTTACTCGCGTCCCAGAGCCCACCGTCAATGAGATCAGAAAGTGCTGGAAGTACTTAGCAGGTCAGGCAGCAAAGGAGTACTCAAACAGTATTTTTGCTTCTATTTTTCGTATTCCTGTCTTCATCTGAGGCTGCGCCTGGTGCAGTTCGATCTGCTGCACAGTAGATTGCACTTCTGTGTGAGGGATTCAGACACTGCTAATGAGTGGTTCTGAGGAGTCATGTAGACTGTATGGTCACAAGTTATAGTAAGGCTCTGGGACAGGTCCCAAAACGTCGACAGTGGAAGGATCTCGGCCTGAGACGTCGACAGCGCTTCTCCCTATAGATGCTGCCTGGCCTGCTGTGTTCCAGCAGCATTTTGTGTGTTCTTTGAATTTCCAGCATCTGCAGATTTCCTCGTGTTCGCTCTGTCCATTCATCATTAGATAGTGAGGTGTCTGCATCCTTCACAGAGCAATAAATTTTCTCCGAGCTATGCAGTTGAAGGTCCTGAGTCAATTCGTACTCTCGACCATTCACTGATGCTGGGAACTTCTGTGGGGGCATACCCTGAAGAGCTTGAGGATGCCTCTGGTTGCAGAAGACAGGGAAATTTTGGTTGGCTGTTGCTCTGTGCTGGGTCTTAGTCCACAGCACCGGCCTGGAAGAGCTGCTGGTGAATACAATTCTTGCCTCACCTGACAGCCCCTTGTCCCCACACTACCCCTGCACTGAATGGACTGTCCCAGACCCCGTCCCTCTACTTGTCGGCTCGCCACAAGTTTTGAAAGGCATCCTTTCAGATGCCTGCCCAGATTAATGTCCCCTCCTGCCGCTCCCCCCCCCCCCAGCATGCTGTCCTCAAACTGCACCCAGCCCTCCAGTCCTCTATCAGGTCCGTGGCTAAACTCCTGGAGGAGGGAGGCTGAGGACTGGCTTGATAGAGGTGTACAAAATCAAGTGTGGTATAGATTGGGCGGACAGTAGCAAATATTTTCCCCGTGGCATGGGTAATACAACCAAGAGGACATAGGTATAAGATAGAGGAGATGCAAGGAGGAATTCTTTTTACCTAGAGTGTGGAATGTACTGCCTGAGATAGTGGTGGAGGCAGAGACTCTCGCCAACATTTAACAAAGTTGATAGCTGGGATTTGTAAAGACCAGGGGTTCCCAACCTTTTTTATGTCATAGACCCCTCCCATTAACCGAGGGGTCCACGGACCCCTGAGCCCCTGGTATAGATAGCTGCTCGATGTCTAGCGCTGACATGGTGGGCCAGTGGGCCTAATCTTTGATGTTTGACACTCAACTCTTTGTGTACCAAGCAGCTGGTTTTTGTGTGACAGTGCTCTAGTGACTGGTGATCTTTCATTCAGCCCTCTCCATCACTCGGGGGGTTGTGAATGACGAAGTACGTGCAAAGTCCAAGGATGTCAACCACAACAAAGGCACTAAAAACCGAATCCTCAGCCTTCCTGAGTTATTCCTGTGGAGGAAGGTGAGAGTTACAGAGTTGGTTTGGCTTTGGTGCAATTGCCCCTCATTCTCTGGAACTTTAAAGACCAGAGACCCAAGTCTATCCTTGTACAGCAAACCCCCCCCCTCCCCCCCCATCCTTGGAGCCAAGCTGGTGACTTTTTGTTGCCCTGCTTTGAGGTGACAACCAAGATATTAAAGCTATTCAAGTGCACCCTTTAGGTTGCTGACAATGTAGTTCTTAAATTTGTCTTCAATATCACCATTGTTCTGGTCCAGCTACATGGATGCCACAGCCAGAAAAAAACGCACACAAACACCTCTACTTTCTCAGAAGGTGAGGGAAATCTGGCATGTTCCCAGTGACTTTTACCAAGTTTTATCGTTGCACTGTAGAAAGCATAGTATCCCAATGCATCACATGTTGGTATGGGGGTACGCTGTCCAAGACTGTGAGAAATTGCAGAGAGGTGTGGACGTGGCCTATTCCATCATGAAAGCCAGCCTCTCCTTGATTGACTCTGTCTACACATTCCGCTGCCTCAGAGAAACAGCTGATGTAATCACGGATGCCTGAATCACTCCCTCTTCTCCCTTCTCCCGTCAGGCAGAAGGTACCAAAGCCCTAGAGCTCAAACCATCAGACACGAGGACAGCTTATGTTCTACTGTTATCAGAGTCTTGAATGGACTCCTCATATGCTAAGGGATGAAATTCCAATCCTTCCTTAATAAGAGTTAAGGAATTAATCCAGACAAGAGGAATTGGTATAGTTAGGCATGATGGTTGGCACAGAGACTGTGGGCCGAAGGGCCAATTTCTATTTTGAACAATTCTAACTCTATAACTTGCAATCTACCTCATTATTCTTCATGTATATTTTTAATCCACCTATTCTACACCTTCTTTGAGACACTATATTCTGCCTCTGTTTTCCCTTTTATGCCTCCGTATAATTATATATGGCATGATCTGTCTGTACGGCATACAAAACATTAAACTTTTCACTATATCTCAGTACATGTGAGGGTAATCAACCAATGGCAATGTCGGGTAAATCAACAAGAAAAATTAGAATGATTGGAGCGAATGAATAAACTAAGAACATCTGGCACATCCTGGGGGTGTGCTGAGATGTTTTGCAGCTGGGGAGAAGTATTTAGTGTCTGGGTTTCACACTTGTGCCTGAAGTGGGACGTGAACTCTGTGCCCGTGCCTTGGATGAAGTTGATGTCTGAGACATTCACGTTTTTTGCAACGTTTCCTCCTACTCTTCCCCTTGGTGAAGAAGGTTGAAAGATGTAACTAGCTTGAGGAGGTTGGTTCCATGTGCCCGTTTCCATCACGTCGAGTCATTAGAGTTACATCTATTTGTTGGCCGTACACGGAGTTCTCAAGAATGTTCTCTGACTTGATTAAAAAAAAAGGTGACTGATGGAAATATTCAGTAGGGCAGGCGACATCCGTGTGGAAGTGAAATTGAGTTAACACTTCAGTTTGAGACGATTCGGTGGGACTGTGAATAGATGAAGTGTGGGGTGCAGAGGGGAGGGTCAAAAGAGAAGATGTGGGTTAGAGTGCAGGTCAGGTTTGTTTAAAGAAGGTGATGGTACTGCGGGCAAAATGCTCTCTGGCTGGCTGTGTGCGTGTGTGTGTGCCACTAGCACAGACTCCAAGCACGTGCTCTCGAAGGCTGACTTTGCTATAATTATGATGAGCAGCAGAGTGAGGCTTTGCCATGTTTTAGTTGCTGGCTGTGTTAGGGGTGCACATTTTATTTAAATTATTGTGGTTGATCTTTGTGTTGTTACAGCAACCTCCATCACTACCATTTTTCTAACATGTACGAAGGAATTGATTGCTGTGAGAATTGAACTGAAATGGTTTAAATTTAATGTTAGTGCTAGTTTTGCATCATTGTGCATATGTGAATGTCTGCTTATCAATGAGAAAGAAGATCGTACTGATTTTTGCATTGAGTACAGACTGCTGAGAAGCTGAGTGCTCATGGTGAGAATGTCTACAGGAAGGGGATGATGTGCTTCAGACTCCAGCTTTTCCCTGCCGCTTTCGGGAATTGTATTCCACTGCTTTGTAGCGGTTTTGGAGTGGCTGATGGAAACGTTTTGGGAACGATTCCTTGCCTTTGTGGTTGCACAGTTGTTTTAGTGTGGAACGTATCCAATTTGTCTGTGGCCTTTCAGAAGCTTGGGACCTTTAAGCTCCAGTTATGGGCAGTGAAATACTTTTGAGACTGCAGATTTGAAAACTTGGCACCAATTCACATAGGTCAGGGCTGCACAAACTGAATTGAGCTAATGGCCAAATTATTTCAGTGGTGTCGCTGGAGTGTACTTACAACTTGCCAAGGAAACTTCTCTGTGACTTTTTGCAGTGGTGTGTGGAATCTTTTGCACCAAGGTAGCAGGGTGATCTGCCAGGTAGTACGCTCTCTTTCACCACAGTATTCTCATCCCTGTCTTTGGCATTGGCTTAAGTTTGATGAACTGTGGAGGCTTGCAACGTGTGGAAGTGTTTGTGACCCTAGACTGCTATTCCAGGGAAAATGCTTGAACTTAACCCTGGAACTTTAGCTCCATTTGGAATAAAAGCCTGCAAATTGAAAGACTGTTCCTCTGCAAGGGAGACACAAAACCCATTTGGATCACTGATGTGTGTGAGGAAAGGGAGCCGCTGTCTCCTGGGGTATATGTAACACCAGTAATATACCCTGCAGTTGACTGTTAACTCTGTGATTGGCCCACCCAATTATGAATGACCTGATTTACAGAAATATGATTTTATGCTTCTATATGAAATATGAATTTCCCATTCATTTTTGAAGCCTTTTTTCAAACAAATTAAAATGCTTCATGGTATTCTTTAATAACTATGTACTCCATTAGTTTAATTGTGCTAATGTTAGGGTGAACATTCAATGAAATTAAGTGGTTTCTGTGTGATGTGCTGAGTCAATATTTTTTAAGGATGTAACTGGTAGAACAAACACATGAAAATAATGTGTGTGTTGTATTTGAGACGGACTTCGATAAAGGCTTGTGTAAGAGATTAGTGTGCAAATTTAAAACCCATGGGCTTGAGGATAATATACTGGATTGAAAATTGATCGATAAAGAGGAGGATTAAATTGTTTTTTCTGGAGCTGGCAGGCAGTGACTTTAGAATAACGTAGGGATCAATGGAGGATTTGAACTTAATATTCTTGAGGTGGCTAGTGATGTGAGACAAAGTGGTATCTTGGGTTGTGAAGAGAAACAGAAAGTAAGAGAATAAAATGTTATTTCTTACATCCAAGGGAGTAAAAATCTTTATCTTGTGTCTCCGTTGCAATGTACAAGCAATAAGGAGAGTAAATGCGGGAGGATATTGCCCAAACACTAAGATTGTACACGTAATTGTTTTGTATACATGTATGTACAGTTAGATATGCAATCAGATCAATGTGTGTTGATCAATCTGATGGCCTGGTGGAAGAAGCTGTCAAAACCTGTTGGACCTGGCCTTAATGCTGTGGTACCATTTTCCAGATGGTGGCAGCTGGAACAGTTTGTGGTTGGGGTGGCTGGAGCCCCTGATAATCCTCTGGGCATCTGCTGCTGTAACTGCCCTGAATAGAGGAAAGCTCACACCCACAGATGCGCTGGGCAACGAATAGTGAGTGTTTGGGGATATATCCTTATACAGCTGACCCTGAAAGTAAACGTGCAGATGAGTCCAAATACTTGAGAAATGCCATTGGTACGTTAGCTGTTATTCTGCGAAGATCTGAAGACTGGAGCAAGGGTGTCCTTTTGCAGTTATATATGACTTTTAAAGACCACACCTGAGTGCATATAGACTCCTTACCTGAAAATGAATGTAGTTGTCACAGAAGGTGTGAAGCAAAGGTTCACCCGATCCTTTGGATAGTGGGACTGCCAAATGAGGAGAGGTTGAGTCTGCATTCAGGGGAGTGTGAAGGATGAGAGAAGATATCAATGATATACATAAGTCCTGAGAGGCCCTGTGAAGCTAGGTGGGTTTCCCTGGTTTGTAGTGCTAAGAACGAGGGGTCACAGTCGGAGGGCACAGGACTGAGATGAGAGATTTCTTCGCCCGGTGATTGGGGAACCTGTACAATTCTCCACAGCATTGAACATTTTAAAGAAGAAAATGGATATATTTCTAGACAGAGGGTATGAGGGGGAATGAGAGAGTATGGGAATATAGTATTGAGATATCAGTAGGGCTGATTGGCCTACTCTGCCAGTTCTAAACAGATGCCATTTCTAAAGCAGTTGCATTGTGTTTGCAATGTGTAGTACCCTCAAACTCCAGACTGGAGAGATTAGCAGTATTGGTTGTGTGGGGAGATGCAATAGCAGGCTTGGGAAAGGAGGTGGGAGTGGTCAGAGAGGCCACAATGTTCTACAGCTGGCCGATACAGACCACTGCCTGGTTTTCACTGAACCTTGAATTGTTACATTATTGGCACCACAGTTGTAATAATTACTGCAGACTGGATGGAAAAGGAAACATTTAGGGTGGAAAATTTAACCCAACAAACCATTGCAAGTTTGTGTATGGTTGCTGATGACCAATACTCACTACTCACTTGTCATTGTTTGTGCATCGCACATTTTCCATTATAATTCCCTGTGCCTACATTATACAGTGTCCCAGCTCCCTGCTTTACACTGCATGGAAAAAAAAATGAACCATGTATTGTTATGTTTCCTAACTTCAGAAATGAATCAACAGAAAAATACGGGAGCCCAGGAAAATGTGTCTACTTCATTTTACTTTAATGAGACGTGCATGTATGATGTGGTAGTGTAATAACGTATGCTGTTCATGTACTTCGTACATATAGCCTGGAATGAATTATGTAAGCAACAAAGAATGCTTAATCAAGCAATATATTTCCAAGATTATTGAAATATGAACTAGTTGAGTGGTATTGCAGCAACAACTTGGCACTCAACGTCAGAAAGACAAAAGAGCTGATTGTGGACTTCAGAAGGGGTAAGTCGAGGAAACACAAACCAGTCCTTATCGAGGGATCAGAGGTAGAGAGAGTGAGCAATTTCAAATTCCTGGGTGTCAATATCTCCGAGCATCTAACCTAGTCTCAGTGTATTGATGCAGCTATAAAGATGGCAAGGTAGTGGTAGATGGCTATGTTTCATTAGGAGTTTGGGGAGATTTGGTTTATCACGTAAAACACTCAAAAACTTCTACAGTTATACCATGGAGAGCATTCTGGCTGGCTGCATCACCGTCTGGTATGGGGGGGAGGGGGGCTACTGTACAGGATCGAACAAAACTGCAGAGAGCTGTAAAATTAGTCAGCTCCATCATGGGCACTAGCACGTACAGTTTCCAAAACACCTTCAAGGAGTGATGCTTCAGAAAGGAAGCGTCCATTATGAAGGAACCCCACTACCCAGGACATGCCTTCTTCTCATTATTACCTTCAGGAAGGCGTGCAGAAGCCTAAAGACTCAACGATTCGGGAACAGCTTCTTCCCCGCTGCCATCCAATTTCTAAATGGACTTTAAACCCATGAACACTACCTCACTTTTTTAAAAAAAATTTCTGCTTTTGCACTAATTTCAATCTAACTATTTAATATACATACATATACTTGCTGTAATTCAGATTTCTTCTATATTTATCTTGTATTGCATTGTACTACTGTCACAAAGTTCACAACATATTCCGGTGATATTAAACCTGATACTGAAATATGAAATACACTACATATATAGCACGAAAAATTTAACCTAACCATTGTATGCCAGCATTCATCCTCTATTTGAGTCTGTGCAATTAAGTCTTATCAGCGTCACCCTCTGTTCCTTTCTCCCCCATGAGCTTGTCCAGCCTCCCCTTGAATGAATCAAGCCAGTTCAATAGCTTTCAGTGCGTACATTTAATGTCAGAGGAATGTATACAATGTACATCCTGAAATTCTTTTTCTTCACAAACATCCACAAAAACAGAGGAGCGCCCCCCAAAAAAATGACAGTTGTATGTTAGAACCCCAAAGCCACCCCCCCCAGCTTCCCCCTCCCATGCACAAGCAGTGCAAGGCAACATTGCCCCCCCCACAGCAAACAAGCATCAGCACCCCCCCCCCCCCCCCCAATGAGCACTCAAGCGAGCAGTAAAGCATCAATAAAGACACAGACTTGCAGGACACCAAAGACAACTCGTTCTATAGACTGACTTTTCTTTGGGTATAGAAGTTTCTTTTGGATTTGCAGGCATACAAGCGTTAGAGTGGTTAGTGAGCTGCTCATCCCCTAGCTGTCTCAACATTTGATGTAACGGTGGCTGCTCTGATTCTAACCTCAACCCTGCATTCCTGTCTACCCCTGGTAACCTTTCAACCTCCTTGCTTCACAGGAATCTACCTCGCAGAAATATTCACCAACTCGGGTGTTACCCGGCCACAGTAATAAGAGATTGGGCAGGCTAGTGCTTCATTCTTTGCGGTATGAGTGGCCAGATACTCTGAGAGTTGGTGTGTTTCTTCTGCCATCTTTGCTGGACTTCTATATTTCCCTAACCTTTATTGTCCAGGGGTGGGAGGGGGAGGCTACATTGGAACCAGGTTGGTAACAGACCTTTGTACCATGGATGTATAGGAAAAAAACGCCCTGCGGATTGGAGATAACGTGTTGTGCATCAATGGCCCATTCTAGTGGTGGGTTTTTGACTAAGCCACCATCTCCACCACATTTCCACTGAGGCATTTATCAGCAGGTGTCTTCCCACCCATACCTTCAGGATAGTTTGCCCAGGGTAGCACCTCTTCTGGGTGTTTACAGTCAAGCCACTACAGCAACTGATGGAGCAAGAACTGGACTTGTATAAGTGAGGTTCATTCACTGAAGAAATGGAATAGCTTTTGCTAAACTTTTCTCTGATATTTTCTTGTATTTGTGGCAAGGTTGTCACTTCTCAGCCAGAAGGATCTGAGGTAAGAATTTCTTTCGGCACAGTGCAGAGGAATTGTACTGATGCAGGTGCTGCTTTTCAGATTAAGTATCATATCAGGGCCTGCTGGTGCTCTTGGGAGGGTACCTGGGGAAGAGGGCACTCCCAGGTGTGTTTATTAGCTCTCAGCCTGTTTTTAATGGAGTTAAGGAAGATTGGGGGGAGGGGTGGAATCTCATTTGAAACCCATCAGATGGTGAAAGGCCTGGATAGAGTGAACGTGGAGAGGCTACAGACTCTGAAGAAGGGGACATCTCTTTCAAACTGAGATGAGGAGGAACTTCTTCAGACGGAGGGTGTTGAACTTGTGGAACTGATTGCCACAGAAGGCAGTGGGTGGAACAAAGACAGACATTAAACCCACCCAACACATCTTGGCACCTGAATTATACCTTAGCTCAATTAATCATCCACAGCTTTCTCTTGATCTCTGGATGCCCTCCTGAAACAAAAGTCTACTGTTCTCAACCTGGAAGATGCTAATTTATCTCTGACTGCAGCAGCTTTCTACAAGGGAGGAAAGGGGAGCAAGTGTGAAAGAAAAGGTTTCCGGATTTTTGCTGCTTTTGTGTCAGGAAGTACTTCCCTATTTTTGAAGCAGGCCCTTCTTGCTCTGGATCCTTAATCGGAGTGATGACTTTCCCTGCATTAACACTGTTGAATCTCCTGATTACGTTAAGTTTTGAGGAGTGATTCTCGCTGTGCCCTCTGACAGAGATTGATGTTATTGGTTTAAGTCATCCTTGGGGGACTTTGCCACAAAAACCTGGGTTGAGACAAAGTGGCAGTGCTTCAGAATCAGGTTTATCATCACCAGCATGTGACGTGAAATTTGTTAACTTAGCAGCAGCGGTTCAATGTGATACATAATCTAGCAGAGAGAAAAAAATAATAAAACTTAATAATAAATAAACAAGTAAATCATTTATGTATATATTGAACAGATGATTAAAAATGTGCAAAAACAGAAATGCTGTATATTTAAAAAAGTGAGGTAGTGTCCATGGTTTCAATGTCCATTTAGGAATCGGATGGCAGAGGGGAAGAAGCTGTTCCTGAATCGCTGAGTGTGTGCCTTTAGGCTTCTGTACCTCCTACCTGATGGTAACAGTGCAAAAAGGGCAGATGCTGCCTTTCTGAGACACCCCTCCCTAATCTCAATCAGGATCGTGGGAAAGATGATGTTAAATGCCGAGCTATAGTCGATGAACAGCATCCTGACGTAGGTGTTTCTGTTGTTTAGGTGGTTGATGCACTTTTGCAGAGCACATTAAACCAAGGCCCTGACCCTGTGGATGCAAAAGAGTCCATGAGGAGCAGCAGAATTTTCCCTGCAATATTATCCTGGGCAAGAGTAGATCCTTGGGGTATCCAATCAAATCATTGTCACCTTGTAGCTATTGTGCACGCTGTGTGTTGCGGTGTATTACCACGCGGTGTACAGCGCTTTGGGAAGTCTGCAAGTGGAGAAGAAAGGTTCTCTGTAAATGCGGATCTTTGTTGCTGCAGGTCTTTGGACTCTTGTCTGGGGAAGATGATCAAAAGCAAGTTTACACTAGCGGCAGTGAATGTGGATTTGCTTTGCCTGGATTTTAACTTTATCTTTTACTTTGATCTGTGCAAGTGGTGATTGTTAACAGGCTGAGGAGTTAATCGACTACCCTTGTGCAAGAGCCCAATGTGTGCCGTGAAGGGAATGATTTGCTATGCCATGGTCAATGTCTAACATTTGATGTATGACTTATTAGTGGTTTTACTTGCAGCTTTCAGTTCTCCTTGGACTGAACACCTTGTTCAGAACACGACGAATGCTTATGTGAGAATGATGTTCTTGGACTACAGTTCAGCATTCAACACCATCGTTCATCCAGGCTCGACAAGAAGCTCAGAGACCTTGGCCTTGACCCTACCTTGTGCAGCTGAATCCTGGACTTCCTGTCAGATCACCAGCAGGTTGTAAGAGTGGGCTCCTCACCTCCACCCCTCTGACCCTCAATACAGGAGCCCCTCAGGGCTGCGTAATGAGTCCCCTCCTTTACTCCCTGTTTACCCGTGACTATGTCGCCACCCACAGCTCCAATCTGCTAATTAAATTTGCCAATGGCACTACATTGATTGGCCTAATCTCAAATAATAATGAATCAGCCTACAGGGAAGAAGTCATCTCTCTGATGCAGTGGTGTCAAGAAAACAACCTCTCCCTCAATGTCACAGAAACAAAGGAGCTGGTTGTGGATTATAGAGGAATGGAGATGGGCTAACTCTTGTAGATATCAATGGATCTGTGGTTGAGAGGGTAAACAGCTTCAAGTTCCTCAGCATTTACATCACTGAGCACCTCATGTGGTCTGTACACAGCAGCTGTGTGGTGAAAAAGGCACAACAGCACCTCTTTCACCTCAGGCGGTTGAGGAAGTTTGGTGTGGACCCCCAAATTCTAAGAACTTTCTACAGGGGCACAATTGAGAGCATCCTGACTGGCTGCATCACTGCCTGGTATGGGAACTGTACCTCCCTTAATCACAGGATTCTGCAGAGAGTGGTGCGGACAGCCCAGCACATCTATAGTTGTGAACTTCCCATGGTTCAGGACAGTTACAAGGACAGGTGTGTGAAAAGGATGTGTAGGATCATTGGGGACCCGAGTCATCCCAACCACAATCTATTCCAGCTGCTACCATCCGGGAAGCAGTACCGCAGCAAAAAAGCCAGGACCAACAGGCTCCGGGACAGCTTCTTCCACCAGGCCATCAGACTGATGAACTCACGCTGATTTGAGTGAATTCTGTTACATTGACTGTTCTATTTATTATAAATTATTATGATTGCACATTGCACATTTAGATGAAGATGTAACATAAAGATTTTTACTCCTCATGTATGTGAAGGATGTAAGAAATAAAGTCAATTCAGTTCAATAATTTCCAGCCCAACACTCTCTCGTGTTGCCCACTCATGCCTGTGGTGTGCTGGTCTGGATCATGTGGTCGTACTCCTGACTCACTGAGACTCCTTCCGATTGAAGGTAGGAGTTACTGTGAAGCTCATTCTCTGTGGAGGTGAGGTTCCAGTTGAGGATGATGGATTACGTGCTGAGGAAAGAAACCTCAAGGTGTCATAGGATTATCAGAAGAGTCGTGCAGTGCAGAACCAGCTCCTGCCACCCAGCGTGGCTGTGTCGACCATCAGTAATCCTATTGGCCAGCGCTTGACCCATAGCCTTCCATTAGTTGACAAGTCAAGTGCTTATACAGACACTGAAATACTGTGAGAGAGTACCAGCCTCCACTTTCCACCCAGGCAGTGTGTTCTAGATTCCAGTTACCGGATGGTGAAGACATGTCTTTTTCAGATCCCCTCTAAAGGCCACCACCCATCCCCCCCATACCTCCCCAGAACCTGTGCCTTCAGATTATGGACATCTATGTGTGGGGAGAGGTTTCCTTGTTGTAGAGGTGTATAAACGCAGAGCTTGAAACAACCTGTCCAAACCGATATTCTGTTCAGAAGGTTTAGTGGAAGTACGATGTGCTCTTGATCCTGGGTAAACGTGGGATGTTGTGACTGTGGATTGGATTTGTGATGGAGAACGTCAAGTTGGTTTACGTGATGGGGGAGGTGTGGCTGACATTGGTGGTGCTGTCCTGGATGTGTGTAAGTAAATACCTAGGGCTGCCCTGTGAGTTTGCACGTGTCCACCTGGTGTGTTAACATTGTTAGATGAGGATGGAGTGAGGTCTCCTCCAGTGTTTCAGTGGGATGGGTGCCTGCCCGAGCTGGATGCATGCAGGTCTGATTTACCGGCACAATTACTGATAGGTTGTCGGGCCAGTTCTGCTGACACCCTCGTGGCTGTTGTACTCGGGTTTGTGTTTGTTGCAGCTTGGGGTGTGGGAGCTGATTTCACCCTCTACTCCACTAAAGGCAGAGAATGTTGGAAATATTCAGCAGGTCAGGCAGCATCTGTGGAGAGGGGTACAGGGTTTGCAAGCACAAGAAAATCTGCGGATGTTGGAGGAAATCCAAATCAACAACACAAAATGCTGGAGGGACTCACCGGGCCAGACAGCACTGATTGATGAGAGTAAGCAGTCGATGTTTCGGGCTGAGACCCTTCACCAGGACCTGATGAAGGATCTTGGCCTGAAATATCAAATCTTTACTCTTTTACATAGATGCTGCCTGGCCTGGGACCTTTCTTCAGAAGTGGGAACCTTAGTATTGAGAAGCAAAGAAGATAAGGGGAAGGATGGGAAGAAGAAAGAAACTGTGTGGTTTATACAAACCTCAAGTAAATCACACATTTGACGAAGTCCCACATAGGAAACTGTTTTAAAATATTAGGACCCACGTCTGCACAGGTACATGTATACATCGGTGCAGTAAAAATCTTATAGTGACATCACAGGAATATAATGTCACATACATGAACAAAACAGAAGTCCAAGTAGTTATTATACTGCTGTACTGAGGTAGTGATTAGGGTGTGGCAGGTTGGTTTGAGAACCAAATGATTGAAGGTATGCAGCTGATTCTGTACCTGGTGGGGGAGATCTCTGCATGTTGCCTTCTGGAGGCAGTGCATCATGTTGGTAGTACTGGGGAGGGATGTGCCCTGCTGTCTTGGTTTGAGAACAGTAAGATTCTGACAGCAGTGAGAAAGGACATTGTCACCCCCCAGCCTCCCCACCATCAATTCCTTTGCCACTCTGATTGACGAGTAGCTGAAGCTAACCATCTACATAAATACCCTGCCCCCAAAGCACAGCGAGTAACTCACCTCCTGACACCCCGGTGACTTTTCACCTTTCACAAGGCACGAGGCATGGATCATGATGGAACCAACTACAAAATGCACTGCATTTACTCACCCAGGCTGCTCCAAACCCTTTGCCTTCACCGCCAAGAAACACAAGGGTCGCAGATACACAGGAACACCGGCGTCTGTAGGTTCCCCTTAAAACTGCACGGTTTCCTGGCTTGGAAATATATTGCTGGTCTAAAGCAAGGAATTAGCTCACAACAGTGCATCCTTACTGGAGCGACTGTGCTGGTTCAAGAAGACATCTCTTGGTGGGCAAATTTGGAAGGGCAGTAAATGCTGGCTTTCCCAATGATGCCAAGTTCCAAATAATAATAAAAAAAATCTGTGCATAGTGAGGAAGGGGAACGTGACCGATTAGAGAGGATTGGGGAAGCAAGAGTGCCCAGCCCAGGGACAGGAAAGGATTTTAAATGTAGTGTGAGTGTGAGTGTGTGTGTGTGTGTGTGTGTGTGTGTGTGTGTGTGTGTGTGCGCGCGCCGATCAGTACACACTGAGACCAGATCATGGGCAGGTGAAGGGTGGGGGCAAAGATGGGTTGAGATACAGAGCCATGCAGATTTTGTTGCCCTGCAGAGATGTCAGCCAACCAGTTAGTGGGAGGGACGGACGATGAATGCGTGGTGTTGTCTGGTGAAGCCAGCTGCCAACTACCTCAATATGCTAACAGTCCTGCAGCCCTTTGTATCCAAGCAATTTCATCTGCTTTCAATAAAAACTGATCCTATAATTGTGGAGAATTTTAATCATGACTGCAGCCAGCTAGCCCCTTAATTACAAGCAGTAAAAGGTGCCCACAGAGCCCGTGCTTGAACCCTTGTGAGGGAGGAGTGTTTACATTCCACACATGCCTTCGGAAATACCTACTTTAGTGACGGAGGTGAAGTGGACAATATCTGAACTGGGCTGCGGATCTAGGGGGTCATGAGTCTGCTTTGTGTGGGATCATCTGCAAGGATTGAGGAACTTTGGCAAAAGGAGCAAAACTTTGCAGCTGCTCCATCATTCAGTGTGGCTGTCTCCGATTACCTTCCTGCCCAATTCCCATTGATCCTGGTTCCACTTTCCAGGAATTTATCCACCTTCAATGTGGCTGCACTCAGGAGTTGAGCATCTCCAGCTCTCAGCAACACAGTCTCTCCTCTCTCACCCTGACTCAAAGTCCTCTGCTCATTCCTGTCATTCCCTCTCACAACGATTACTCACTGAGATCACTGCACCTCTCCTAAACTCCAGCAGCTGTGGACCAGTCTCCCTCAACTCCTCCTTCCCAGGAGCCAGACTGGCGAATCTACGCAGCACCAGCCTTGTGACAAGTAAATCTTGCATTAGCTTGATCCACCACAATTGAGGTGTGTTCTCCGGAACAGCTTATCTGCAGGGGAGAGACAGAGATATAAAAAAAAAAGCAGGTCTCTCAGGACTTTGCATTCATTTGTGTGCTCTGATGCTGAAATCATGTCTTCGACTGCAGAATTTGTGGTGGTGCGGGACTGCGCTCACCTTCCTACAACAAAAGCCAGCCACCATTTTCTCTCCTTGGACTTTAACGTTTAACTTCGTTCTTTGCGTGAGTGTGGACACCAAGTCCTCTCTTCATTGTTTTCTCACCATTTTTGAGGAAACATTCTACCTTTCTCCCATTCCTCCTGGTGTGAATAATATTTGACCAGGTGATGTAAGATCGGCCACCTTCTCAGCCACTTCCACATTCTCTGCTCCCTTTGCACAGCTTCTTTCCAACCTGGCATTGCACCTCAAATAAGTTACACTCTGAAGAGCAGGGAGAGATTAAAATTGTCCTGTGACCTAGACACCATCCATGAATGATATTAACCCCCTACTTTGCACATGGTGCAGTGTTATTTACAACCGAGATGGATTTGGGAGTAGGTGCACATGTCCCGAAACAGTAATGTGCCAGAGACTGGTTGACAGAGGTCAGGTGGCCCACTGCTACGTGAGCTGTTCTCTAAAGCTGTGAGCGTAGCAAGAGGATTAGGCTGGGCTTTGAACTCGCTGAGTGAGGTTGGGATACAGGTGGAAGTGAGTACTTGTGACTTTGGATTGAAATATTTGAAGTAAATTCCTAAGCGAGTTACAGTGTAATACTGCCGTCTGGTCCATCTCACCCTAGCTAGTTGCATTTCCCATGTTTTCCCTGTATCCCTCTAAATCTTTATCCATTTTAAATATTGATATTGAACTTGCCTTAGCCACTTCCTCTGGCAATGGTGGTGATGAGGAAGGCAAATCGGACCAGCTTGGTCAGCATGGATGAAACGGGACCAGATTTGCGTCAATATTGGGTCTGCTGTATTCTGAGGATGTTGCAGTTCTCTCCCGTCAACAAACAGCCTTTGGAGTGTGTTCATCCTGTATAACATTGGAACAGATTTACACAGAAGTAGAGTCACCAGGCAAGCTGTTTCTGCAGGTGAATAAACCAGTGATATTGATGTTTTGTAAGATAAAATATGGAACTGATAAATGGGGAGAAGGATTTGCCCTGATTGTATCCACTGTATATACTCTGAACAATGTGTACTTTTGGAAAACAATGTTGACCTGGTCTCCAGAAGGAACTCTGTCAAAGTAGTGTTAAGAGAAAACCCGAAGGTTTCAGGTCAATCTCTTTTAACGGAACATTGCTTTCCACAGACATTGCTCTATCTGCTTGGTTGTTTCCATCATTTTCTCTTTTATACTGCGCCTTTCACCACTGGTTCTATCTTTGCACCAAATGATGCGGGTGAAACCCTCACCGAGGTAGTGGATTACTGACGGGCAAGCTGCATTGCCTGTTTGATGCGATGTTAAGCTAAGCTTCTGTGTAACCCCCGACCTGCACCCTACTGGCATATCTTGTTGAAAACAGACTTGGATACACAGCGTCATTCCTTTCCTCCGTCTCTCTCCGGGAGCTTGGAAGTCTAACACCATAGCTGTCTCGGACCACGTGGCTGCAGATGGTATTGTCCTACAAGCAATACGGAAATTGCAAATCTGGGGAGTAAGTTCCATTGGGGGCAACTTGTACAGGCAGTTCACAATTTGTGTGTGAATTCTGCTCCTGAAACTGTTTATAATTCAGAAATGTCCATTTTCTCAAGTAACCCATATCCTATTGTTCTACACACCCTTGCTATAGTTTCATTTCATTCAACGTTCACCCTAATGTTACCCAAAATTAACTAATAGAATATATCCTGATGAAGGGTCTCGGCCCAAAACATGGTTATTCCCATCTATAGATGCTGCCTGACCTGCTGAGCTCCTCCAGCACATTGTGTGTATTGCTCTAGATTTCCAGCATCTGCAGTACCTCTTGAGTTTCTAATGGGATATAAACTGTATCCAGTCATTAATGAATACAATTCAACATATTATTACTGACAAGAAAATTGCTTTAAAAATCTATGGGAGAACTTGTATAAATTTGGAAGTCAGGCCATTTGTCTCCTAGGGAGCTCCTGTACCAGGGACAGAACAGTGACTCTAAGACTTCCAATGTATGTACGTGCAAGGGAGTCTTGTTTACTTCACTCTCTTCTCTTCGTATCAGAAAGCTATCTGTTCAGTGTTATTTTGGTTGCTGGCATTCTTCTTTAGAGTGAGACAGAAACTGATCATGTTCTATTGGCTTAAAATATCTTTGGAATTAATCATTTGAGATCCTTTCAGCATTCTAGGCTGATCTTTGGACAACTTTACTAACTCTGTCGCTTGATCTCTTGCCTTGAACTGTCATATCGCCCAAACTAGTTCTGTGGGCTATCCTCCGGTCTCCTCCCTTCTCCCTTGCTCAAAGCTAACTCAAACAGGGTGGACTTTGATTCTTGCTGAAACAGCTTTTTATCACTCCTGTACAAGAAATGGAAATTAAACTGTCCTGTGACAGTTTAGTTGTCCTCTCAGGGTTGCCTGTAACACCGTACTGGAGTCCAATCAGATTGGCAAGTGACATTAAAGAAAGCTGCACAATGCTGCCAGACTTCTCACAACACGTGACCATCTCTGCCAAGTATCAACTGACTGTCAGTTTTGTATTAATTTTGCTCTCCCAGAGTCAGCTTGTTATTTTTGCTGTTTTTCTGTCCATATCAGAATCAGGTTTAGTATCACTGGCATCTTCCTATAATGTTGAGAGTGTGTCTTCAGGCTCCAGTACCACTTCCCCTATGGAAGCAATGAGAAGAGGGCATGGCATGTCCTGGGGGGGTGGGGTCGAGAATGATGGATGCCACCTTTTTAAGGGGTTGCCTTTCGAAGATGTCGTTGGTGCTGGAGAGGCGAGTGCCTATGAGAAGCTGGCTGAGTTTGCAACTTTCTACAGTTTTTTCGGATCCTATGCAGTGGCCCCTCCATACCAGGAGGTGATGTAACAAGTTAGAATGCTCTCCGTGGCACATTTTACAGAACTTTGCAAGAGTCTTTGGTGACAAGTCTCTTCAAAGTCCTAGTGAAATATAGCTGCTGTCATGCCTTCTTTGTAATTACATCAATACGCTGGGCCCACGATAGATCTTTAGAGGATCCACACCAGGTTTAATCTCACCGGCATATGTCATGAAATGTGGTCTTTTGTGGCAGCAGTGCATTGCAATACATGATAGTAAAAAGTATCAATTACAATAGGAAGTCTATATGTGTATGTAGATATCTATAAATTTTTAAAATATGTAGTGCAAAGAGAGAGTGGAAAAACTGAGGTAGTGTTCATGGGTTCATTGTCTATTCAGAAATTTGATGTCAGAGGGGAAGAAGCTGTTCTTGAATTGTTGAGTGTGTGTTTTCAGACGCCAGTACTCCTCCTTGGTGGTAGCAATATGAAGAGGACGTGTCCTGGGTCATGGAGCTTTATAACGTTTTGCAGCTTGTTTCGATCCTGTGCAGTGGTCCCTCCATTCCAGATGATGCTGCAATCAGTTAGTGCTCTCCACGGTACACTTGCGGAAATTTGCGAGCGTCTTTGGTGATGTACCAGCTCTCCTCAACCTGCTATAGCTGCTGTTGTGCTTTCTTTGTAGTTGCGTCAATATATTGGGCCGGGGCAGATCCTCAGACGTTGACACCCCAAAACGTGAAACTCTTCACCTTTTCCACTTCTGATCCCTCAGTGACGCCTGGTTTGTGTTCTCCTTTCTGGTCCATAATCAATTGAGTGCAACGATATTGCTGCAACACCACTCAACCAGCAGATCTACCTCCCTCCTGTACGCCTCCTTGTCACCATGTGAAATTCTGCCAACAAGAGTTGTGTCATTGGCAAATTTGTAGATGCATTTGAGCTGTCTCTAGCCATTCAGCTGGGGGAGGGAGGTACAGAGGCCCGGGTTAAGGAGCTTGTTGATTAGAACTGAGGGTATGATTGTGTTGAATGCTGAGCAGAGTCAATTAACAGCAGCTTAATGTAGGTATCCAGGTGATCCAAGCTTGAGTGGAGAACCAGTGAGATCGCAGCTGCTGTAGACTTATTGTGGTAGAGAGCAAACTGCAGTTGTTCCAGGCCCTTACTTCAGCAGGATTTGGTTCTAGCCATGACCAGCCTCTCAAAGCAATGTAGGTCAGCCTCCTCCTCTTGGCCACTGGTACGATTGTTGTACTTTTGTAGCAGGTGGGGGCCTCGAACTGCAGGAGTGAGAGATTGAAGATGCCAGTTGGTTGGCATGGATTTTCAGTGCCCTACCAGGCACAACATCAGGAGCTGATGCCTACAATGCATCACCCTCGTGAAAGGTTTTCTGATGTCGGCCTCTGAGACAGAGATCACAGGGTCACCAGATGCTGCAAGGATTCGCACAGGCGCAGTTTTATTCTCACTTTCAAAGCGAGCATGAAAGGTGTTGATCTTGCCTGGGGGTGAAGCATCACAGTCATTCACGATGTTGGGTTTCACCTTGCAGGAAGTAACGTCCTAGAAAATCTGACAGAGTTGACACGCATCCGATTCCATCTCTGACTTCAATTGGAATTGGTTTTTTACTCTTAAAACAGCCTTCCATAGGTCTTACCTGGACGACTTGTACAGCTGTGGATCACCAGTCCTGATTACGTGAGATCTAGCCCTCAGCAGACTACGAATCTCCTGGTTCATCCACAGTTTCGGTCGGTCTCGAAGGCGCACACTCATCCACACAGGCCTTGATGAAGTTGGTGAGGATGGTGTATTCATTCAGATTTGATGATGAATTCCTGAGTATTGTCTAGCCCACTGACTCAGAGAAGTCCTGTAAGTGCCCCTCCACTCCCCTTAACCATACCTTCTTGGATCTCACCGCTGGTGCTGTGGTCTTTTGCCTTTGCCCATACACTGGGAATGGAAGTACAGCCAGGTGATTGGATTTCCTCTGTAAATATCCTCAGTGACTGAACTTCCATAGACGTCTTGGGTGGACAGTTCCAAATATTTTCTTTCCTCTGGGCAAAGAAAACTCTTCCAACTCTGGCCTGAATCAGCAACCCAATATTTTGGGGTTGTGAGCCCTTGTTTTAGACATTACAGCCAGGGGGAAAAAAATCAACCGCACTTTGTGCATCAAATAGTTTGTTAATGTGATTGCCTTCAATTCTTTTAAACTGTGTGTGTGTGTGTGTGTGTGTCTGTGTGTGTGTGTGTGTGTGTGTCTGTGTGTGTGTGTGTCTGTGTGTGTCTGTGTGTGTGTGTGTGTGTCTGTGTGTGTGTGTGTGTGTGTGTGTGTGTGTGTGTGTGTGTGTGTGTGTCTGTGTGAGTGTGTGTGTGTTTGATAGTGTGATTGTACTGTCTGTAATTTCTACCTCAAATGATAGGGCCTCGCATGTTGATTCCTCTACACATCAGGCCAACTCCTTAACTGTAACCATTAACAACAACGGACAACACCATCTCACCTTTAAAATCTGTCAACAGGAACACTGAGTCGACGTCATGACCACCTTTAATCCACGTGTCGGTAAACTGACGGGGAACCTCTGTTACACCCAGAGTAAAGCAGAATGTGACTTCTTTGAGGTGTTGCAGTGCCAATCTGAAGCGGTGACCGCTGAGTGTGTCCTGCGGAAAGGACGAAGTTACACCCAACTTTAACTGTGATCAGTCTGACAAAGTGGCTATGTTGAATCCGACTTCTACGATCTGCCTCCATCTACCGGTTAGTTGCGTTTGAGTTTGGAAAATTCCAAAAGGGATTTTGTTCTTTCAAACCGCCTGACCACTGTGCTTTGCTTTGCAGTCTCTGTGACGGTCAGGCTGCAGAAATCAGCAGCTGCTTGGCTGTGGTGTGCACTTGTGTTTGTTGAAGGCTGAGGTGCACCTGCTTTTGTTCCCTGACACAAAGTGGATCATGTGTTGTTGCTGAGAACTGGATGTAGTATTGGCCAAACTGGCAGCACCTCCTGTGTCATAAACCTCGAGGAAGTTAAACTTGGGAACGCTAGAGCTGCTAAATGGAAAATAGAACTATCCTGTCGCCCTCTGACTAAGATGGATACTGGATGATAATGGAGTCATTGCTTAAACCTAATGGTCATGGAAATTTACAGCCTTTCAATTCTTCATCAAAACAATCATAGAATACAGCACAGGAACAGGCCCTTCAGCCCACAGTGTCTGTGCCATCCACGATGCCAGATTGAACTGAATCTCTTTTGCCTGTGTGTAATCCATATTCCTCCATTCCCTGCTTGTTCACGTGTCTGTCTAAAAGCCTCCTAAACACCACTGTTGTTATCTAGAAATGCCCACAATTGACAATAAGACTGGTGTGATAACCCTTGTGGGCTGCCGTGATGTGAAACGTAATGACTTGTGTTAATGGTTTTCCAAACTTACCTGACTGCTTGGTCCCAAGCAAGACGTGGCCCTCTGAACCAGTCGTGACTGGAAAGGAGCTGCACGTCTCCGAGTCTGGCCCTTTGGCCCCGTGCTTGATTATTGTAATGTCTACTCTTCATGCACTCAGCTGTGGGTGTGTCCGCCGGTTTAGGAACTACGTTGTGCTCGGTGCTTACACGGCCATAACTTGGGTGCTGTTGAAGTTAATTTTATCGCAGCTTTGGAGCCAGCAGGAAATCGGATATAAAAAGCTGGAGATGTAGTGAGAGCGGAAGTAATACGTTAACATTCTCCGTGATATGAGGTGCTGAAGTGACCAGGCATGACAGGTGAAACAGATAATGCCAGAGTTTGAGGTGATTCATTTTTGTTCAACAAATAAAGGGAGTAAAAAGTGATAGCAGGAGCAGAGTAACTGGTAACTGTGAGTGTGCAAATCTTTGGCCGGTTCAGAAGACTGGTACAGTATTTCAGATTTTTTTGGGCAGAGAGGGTGGGATGAGTTGCTGTGGGAACTCGGTGGATCAGGTAGAACCCGTGGGGGAAGTGGACAGTTGACGTTTTGGGTCGAGGTCTGGATGAAGGGTTTTAATTCAAAAAGACACTTCAAAAGATTCAAGATATTTATTATTGTAGTCTGTATGCGGTGTACAACCCCGCGGTTCGTCTTCCCCACAGAAAACAAAGAAGAACCATGGAACCAACACGCTCAAAGGAAAACATCAAACCCCACTACCCCCACGCGCAAAAGAAAAACTGAGCAAGCGGTAACAAAAACCCAGCAAAAACACAGTATAAAACACAAAAGGCATGTTTCAGTACAGTTCAGCTTAGTGTTCATTATCTGCAGGCCATTTTCCTCCACAAATGCTGCCTGACCTGCCTGATTTCTGCTCTGGATTCCCGCATCCGCAGTCGTCATATTGCTATTGTTGGGTTTATAATTGGAGACAAAAGAATAAAAAAGAAATGGAGGAATGTTAATATTTCCTCTAACTCTGGGTGGACATCTGCTGGGGTATTGCGTTCCACTCCAGAGGCCAGAATATTGACATGTGTCAGACTAGAATGGTGGCAAGGGTGGAAGACTAGTTCATCAGAGGAAACGGTATCTCTTTGAATAGCAGAGCAATCTGTGAAGCTGTACCTGCAATGTTGTAAATAGTGGCCGACATGTACCTTAACTCCACTACCCATCCAGCTTCCTTGTCCCTCTCTGTCCCAAGCTTTAAATTGCTGTTTTGCGTTCCTTGTTCCCTCTCCCTTTCCTTTGATTTTTAAAAAGATGTTTCCCTGATTTCTGCAGCATACTTCTTGATTTTGTTCCTTAACTCCCAGCTTTGATTTTGTGATCCTTTGAAGGCGCCTACTTGGAAATAGTTTCCTGTCAATCTGGAGGACCTCTGTTGTTCGGGGTTGACCATGGATGTTCCGACCTAGCTGACTACATTCAGTCAATTCCCAAACCAATGTGCAAGCCAGGGCAGTACAATATGGAGAGCAAGCTGTTGCCCATGCACCAGGCTGCCCCTCTCCACACAGCTGATGAATCCAATGGACTGATACGTTTTGGCAGCATTGAACTCAGCATAGGACCACCTCAGGGATGCCAGCTTCAGATTTTTCCCTCGGGATTTACTCCCGAAGCCTTTCCTGTGAGTGGGTGTAGCGGCAAGGCAGTGGAGGTTTGAGATCGGAGCTTTCCTTCTCCAAAATGATCTGCTGACCACGGCTGACGAGTCCCACCTGGAGCGATTGGTTTACCCACCTTTGCCCCTTCTGTCAGTAGAAACGGTTTTGCTGGGCTTAGTAGCAAAACCACACATGAAATCCCGGAGCAAACACGAGGAAATCTGCAGATGCTGGAAATTCAAACAACAACACACACAAAATGCCGGTGGAACACAGCAGGCCAGGCAGCATCTATAGGGAGAAGCACTATCGACGTTTCGGGCCGAGACCCTTCATCAGGACTCATGAAATCCTGGAGCTGGACGTGGTTGTCAGAGACATTTAGTAGGCTGTGGGAGCTTACCCCCACTACCCCCAACTCCTGGCTATGACAACCTTAAAGAACCTTTTCCATCACACAGCAGAAAGACTGTAGGAGTCCACATGCACATAAGCAAACTCACTGTTGACTTCAAAGCCACTTCTCTTGGACATTCCGCTAATCACCGTAAACACATCAGATCAGTCACCTCCTCCAGGGAACATCTTATCAACACAAACTTTCCTCATAATTTAATCTACCCTTCTGTTGGTGCCCTGATTACGCTCCAAATGGAGTCTAACCAGACGTTTTGACACCCAAACACAACTTGCAACATTTCATGAGCTGTTTTATGTCGTTCCACAAGCTTTGAGTTCTCCTAAAGATTGTAAATAAATAGATTCCTGTTGCAGTGAAAGTGTTGATGAAGGATAGGTTCCTCTTCCTTGCTCCTTCACAGAGTGAAGAAACTCTTGAGTGATTCCCATCCCTGTCAGGCCAGCCAATTCCGGGTGAAGTTGTCATTCACTGTACTCTCCCTGCTTCTCTGCCTGAAGCAGTAGAGCTTGGTGACTTAACCATCAGAAGAGAAAAATGCCAAGTGTCCACGCTGTAACTCTCTAGGACTCAGGATTTAAGCTTCAGCTTTTCTTTTCAAGAAGGACCCAAAGAATCAATCATATTGCGAAGAAAGCTGTTAACCTCAAAACCACTTCCCTTGGCCGTTCATTTTCACTGAATGCAAGAGTAATCTAAATCCCTTGAGCTTACCCGATTTGGTGTTTCAGCCCAGACCTATGAATGCTTTGACATTTTCCGGATGATTTCGTAAAATCCTATCTCCAAGTGTTTTGTGCCCTCCGTTGGCTATCAGACATGTCGATCACCAGGATCCTCTGACTTCCTATGCCCATTGGATAGTTGAACATTCCCTTTATTAGATAGCAATGAAAGAAGGGAACGTACTTGCTTTTTACAGCCAGCAAATAGAACTAAGGACTTAAAAAAAATCATGCTTTTAATTAAACCTCCTCGTTGTTAAACAACCCTTTATTGTTGCTTGTAATGTCAGAGGTTGGAGTCAAATTTTAGTGGATTCCTGGCCAGATTAGCAACTGTTTCCAAAGCCAAGGGTACAGGAAGCTGTTGAGATACCGTTGTAAGAAACCTGCTCCTTGCTAACTGCATTGGTGTGCTGACTTTACGCAAAACCTGTTTTTGTTTGGAAGTAGGAACAGCCTTGCCCTTGGGGACTAATGTCTCACGCAGAGTTAATCAACCAGGGAAATAAAACTCAGCTGGGTGGAACCTGAGGAGATGGTGAATAGTCATTAGTGGCTGATCTACCCATCCCCGACTCTGATCTCTTTTTAAAGTACAATTGAGTCCCCTTGGGGACAAATAGGAAATGCTGTACAGATATGTGTTTATTATTCAAGGAATCTTGTCAACTTGGGTGTCATTTTATGGTGCATGTGACTTTGTTTATGGTGATTCTGATGGGTGAGGAGGAGGAATGAGGAACAGTGTGCAGGAACAAACCATTCTTGTCAGACCTGCTGTGATTGATCACTGAAAGGATCAAAGTTTTGCCCTTGTTATTGAGTGAAAAGCAACTTAAAGTGATGAGCTATCTCCTTATGTATTTTCCTGCTTCACTCTTCCTGTTCTTTCCACTAGCCATCATGCATTTGAACGCCTGGGTGCTGAGCTACACATTGCCCATTTGAAATTTCTCTTCCTTTGGGCCCTTCGATTGGGTTTTGTTTCCGTGCTCTTGTGTGACTCCATGTCAAAATTTAACAAAGCACCTCAACAAGGCACCAACATACGACTCGGTGTCATTGCCTTGCGTTCTTTGATAGGGAAGCCCTCAAATGGTTAGAAACAGCGTGGGACTGATGGCTGTCAATCAGCTGGGTGTAATTCCTAGTTTTGGCCCAACCTGAACACCAGATCTGGTTTATGAAATCACATGTATGTCATTCTCTGGAGGGCGGAAGCAAACGCTGCATTGGTTTAGATGGCGGCAGCAGTTCGAGGTTAAATGTCTGTTTGGTTTGCCCCCTCTGAGCTTAATGGTCTGTCACAGGAGGGTTTGCAGGAACTGGCGTGGCTGTCCACACAGAAACCATGAACACTGCCTCGCGATTCCATTTTTGCACCGTGACTTATCTTAATTTTTATGTCTTGCACTGCAGGGCTGCCACAAAGCAACACATTTAATGACATATGCCAGTGATAATACACTGGATTCTGATCCTAACCCCATCCCGATGCTTTCTCCCTCTGACCTGTGAGGCAGTGTTAAACGTGAGCTCACTGCTCTGTGACGGTTCCTTGGCTCTCCGCTGAACCAAGGCTCTTTGAAACTTCAGTTCTGAATGTTATTTGAACTCATTTAAAACACATTTTAAAAAACTAGTATTGTTTGTATGACTAGTTTTATTCTCTCTCTGCACATTGTGTGTTTGATGGTCATTTTTTTAAAAAACGGGTTCTTTTGAGTTTCTTTGCTTTCTGGCTGCCTGTAAGGAGACAAATCTCAAGGTTGTATAATGTACTTTGATAATAAATGTACTTGGACTTTAAACTTTGAATTGAGCCATATTCTTTGAATGTTTGTTTATTTATTTGTGCTTATGGAGGAATGGAAGGTGCGCAGCCAGCCAGAAGAGCGTTAGGTTAGTTGATTCAATTCAGGAGATTTGGATGAAGATAAGAGAGCTGACTTTAACAATGATCAGAACCCCAGAACTGAAACCTGAAGCCAATAGATGACGTGCTTTAACTAGTGCATTGTCTCATCTGAAACCACACTTAAAAAGGTCAGCCTGCTGGGAATTGATCAACAGCCCTGCGCATTACAAATGTTGCATTGCATAATTCATGTGACGTAGCTTTTAAATGTAACGTTGATACACACTGCATTGATCATTAGGTTCTGGCAATGTATGTTACTATATCATCTTGGTCCCAGGGCAGGCCAAGAGCAGTAATGTGATCGGTAAGCCAAGGTATTAGTCATCATGACATCATTCATAGAGTTGGTTTTACAGCAATCATGCTTTTGGATTATTAAATGGACTTGGCAGCTTTAAATCCCAGAACAACTGAATCCTCAGTCAGTGCTTGATCATTATGGAGTGTAGGTAAACACTGCCAGTGCTTGTTGGGTTGGGTTGTTCTCCGATCTTAGCAATTTACTTGCAAGTGTTTCATCACCATGCAAGAAGACATCGTCAGTGCCCTGTGGGTTGTGGTGTGCCCCCAGAATGCTTGACCTTTATACACCTCTCGATCAGCTGATCGCACGGCATTTTGGAAACTCAGTCGTGATGTAGTGAGGAAGTCTCATCGCTGATTGGTTGCATCGTGAACATGCATTATGGTCAGGAATTTTGCTGGCATTGGCTCAGAAAACAGGATCGAGGTCTACGTGTCTGTTCACATTGTTCATGGAAATCCATGCTTCTAGGAATTTTCCTGAATGCCGTGTGCTGCTGGTGCCCAGTCGAGTCCCCAAGGCTAGAGAATAGGGAGAGTTGGCCATGCTGCTTTATGGCCAGTTGATTTCATGGATCCTTGTGCATAGTTTTCTCCCAGTCTGGCTGCAGTCCCCACACTGGATTTTGTAGACCACCTTGGTCTCGTCTAAGAGCTTGGTTCGTTCTGTTGGTCTGCAAAGTATTCTCCTCAATTTTGCTGTTGGCTTGTGCACGATTGAAATTCTGTGTTCTTAGAGCAGTTGGACCATCATTTCAATCCTCGATCCTTCTTGATGAGCCGATGCAGGCAAAATTCCTACGGGAACCTATGAAGTTCACCGTGCAGCCAATCAGCAACAAGATTTCCTCCTCACATCAGAGCTTCCAAAATGATGTCCAGTCCGCTGATGGAAAGGTTTATAAAGGCCAAGTATTCAGAGGACACACCACACCAATTGTGCTCTGACAGTGTCTCCTCGCATGCTGATGAAACGTTTGAAAGAAAATGGCCAAGATCGGAGAGCAACTCAACACAACTATCAACCACCTGAATCAAAATCTGGTTTCATAGGAAATAAAAAAGTAGTGAGGTAGCGTTCATGGGTTCAGTGTCAATTCAGGAAGTGGGTGGCTGATGGGAAGAAGCTGTTCCTGAATTACTGAGTGTGTGCCTTCAGGCTCCTGTACCTCCTCCCTGATAGCAGCACTGAGAACAAGGTGTGACTTGGGTGGTGGTCGTCCTTCATGATGGATGCTGCCTTTTTGAGGCATTGCTTCTTGAAGCTGTCCTGCAGTCTATGGAGACGAGTGCCCATGGTGGAACTGAATAAGTTTATGACTCACTGCAGCTTACTTCGATCCTATGCAGTAGCTCCCCAACTCCTCCATGCCAGACGGTGATACAGTCAGTTAGAATACTTTCCATGGTACATCTGTAGAAATTTTCAAGTGGTTTTGGTGACATACCAAATCTTCCCAAACTCCTAATGAAATACAGTTGATGTCGTGCCTTCTTTGTAGTTGCATCAATATATTGGGTCCAGGTTAGATCTCAGAGATATTGACGGGCAGAATCCCGAGCTATACCCCTTCCAAATTATTTCCATTACCAGTGCTACCCACATCAGTGTCAGTGTATTGATCTGTGAACCAGCTTGTTAGGATTACTAGAAGGCATGGCATGAGGTGGAGAATGTGTCATTGTTATCATTACCATTCAGATCGCTGATTGTGGAAGAACATTATCCAATCAATTCTGGATTTCTGGACATGGTTAAAGTACATGGGAATGTGACCTCACCAATTGATTACTTCTTAGTGCACTAGTTGTTCAGTGGGCACGTGACGGATTGGTTTGCAATTGTCTTGTTGTTAACTCTCTTCCATTCTCTGCTACCAGGTCACATTTGTCCTAATCTAGCTCTGTAACCATATCTACGATGCTGATATAGATTGTGCAGAAAGGTAGTGTAGTAGTTAGTGCAGTGCTATTACAGTGCCAGCAATGCAGGTTCAGTTCCCGCCGCTGTGTGGAGTTTGTACGCTCTCCCCATGGCCACGTCAGTTTCACAGAAAACCTACAGCACAATACAGGCCCTTCTGCCCACAAAGTTGTGCCGAACATGTCCCTATCTCAGAAATTACTAGGCTTACCTATAGCCCTTTATTTTACTAAGCTCCATGTACCTATCTAAAAGGTCTCTTAAAAGACCCTATCGTATCCGCTTCCACCACCATTGTTGGCAGCCCATTCCACGCACTCACCGCTCTCTGTGTAAAAAAACTTATCCTGACATCTCCTCTGTACCTACTCCCCAGCACCTTAAACCTGTGTCCTCTTGTGGCAACCACTTCAGCCCTGGGAAAAAGCCTCTGACTATCCATATGATCGATGCCTCTTATCCTCTTGTACACCTCTATCAGGTCACCTCTCATCCTCCTTCGTTTCAAGGAGAAAAGGCTGAGTTCACTCAACCTATTCTCATAAGGCATGCTCCTCAATCCAGGCAACATCCTTGTAAATCTCCTCTGCACCCTTTCTATGGCTTCCACATCCTTCCTGTAGTGAGGCAACCTGAACTGAGCACAGTACTTCAAGTGGGGTCTGACCAGGGTCCCATATTGCTGCAACATTGCCTCTCAGGTCCTAATTTCTATTCCACAATTGATAAAGGCCAATACACCATACGCTTTCTTTTTTTGTGTAATTTATTTTTTTATTGAAGTTCATCATCAAACAAACATTTCCATAAGATTTATTTCAGACATTGTACACATATATCATATAATCATATACATCACAAATCTTCACAAAGTATTTATCTGAGGTACACACTTATAGAAAAGAGTGGAAAGAAAAAAAACAAGCAAAAGGAAAGAACTATGCAAAAGTAGGGAGTGATTTTTTTTTACAACAGATTCATTGATTTGTGAGAATAAAATCAGGCCTATGAGGCATTATGTAGTTAAACCATTTTTCCCAGTATGGATCAAATTGCTCCAAATTGAATAAAATTCTCTTACGTTTGTTTGGATTTAATAGCCCATTGACATCAAAAGAAATGAATTTTACCTTGTCCTTAGCCATCTGTATGTATCTGTCAATGTATCATTGAAATTAGAATAAAACTTAATCGACCTACTCCCAGAACAAATAAGAACCAAGAAATGCAAATAATAACGAAAATGGCAACGAACGTGTGATTCCAAGGCTGAGGTCTCTAGTAGATGACCCTGCGTTGAGCTAGAGGAAATGTCTAGCTGTGGGGAATAACCCCTCCTACTTGTGGGTTGAGGGCCCCCATTGCAGTATTCATAATAGTCAGCGAACAAATCCATTACACAGAAAAGATTTCCCTGTGTACTTCTATATATATATATATAAAGGAGGTATATTACTGTGTACTTTTACTTCCATTTAGCTTCTCAACATTTTTAAAGTTAGCCAAACCTTATGGCTCTCTGAAGGGGGTGAGAACTGTCTTTGGGAAACTCCCGGTCTCTTCCTGATATATTTCTCTCGACCTCCTCCCGTTTCTTGCCTTTTCGATTCTCGCACTATTTCCCAAGCGGAGTGGGATAATTCCTCAGCCAGGTTTTCCCTCGTTTTGGTCACGCTGACGGGCAACTCTCTGGCCTTCATGTCTGTAGTTGCCTCTTCCACTGTTTGGTACAATCGCGTCCCGTTGTCATAAAACACCCGAAGTTTAGCAGGGTATGGATTTTGAAATCTAATCTTTTTTTGCTTTAGTACTCGCTTTACTTCAGAGTATTCTTTGCGTTTCTGCAGGACTGTGGTGGGGGGTAATCTTGGTAGAAATATACTAATTTATCGTCGAAAAACACTCTCTTCTTACCCTAGGCCCTTCGTAGAATCTCTGCCTTGGTGCTGTACTGAAGGAATTTAATTATTATTGAGCGTGGCTTTCTATCCCGGGTAGGTTTCGGGACTAATGTGTGGTGGGCTCTTTTGACATCCAGCTCCATAGCCGAGGGAAGCTCCAGCGCATCCCGCAGTAACTTTCCGACAAACTCCGTCATAGACGAGCCCTCCGCTCCTTCAGGAACGTTGTAGATTCTGATATTTTTCCGCTGTGATCTTCCCTCCAGGTCAAGCAGTTTACCTCCTTGGTGATGTAGTATTTTTATTGTCGTACTCAGTATCTGTTCCACGTTTTGAACGCAATCTTCCACCTTCTCAATGCGAGTCTCTGCCATCGCTATTTTTTGATTAACGCTGGCGAGCTCTGCCTTAATATCACGGAGCAGCTGCTTTATGTCTTTCTGGACCTCCATTATTTCTTTCAGGATTTCGAAGACATTTGCCTCTTCACCTGAACGAGGCCCGGCGGCCGCCTCGCTCGCACGCGCTCGGGTCGGAGAGCCGCTCGCTGCACTTCTCTCGGCCGCAGGCTCCACAGTGTCGCCTTTTTTATTTCCATTCTTTTTCCCTATTCTTGCCCCTCTTTTGTTTTGAAAAATATTATATTTGATGGGTTAATGGGGCTTAAAACACGTTTTTCCGGAGGAGCTAGTGACTTAAGCTGCCATTCTCGACGATGATGTCACCGGAACCACCATACACTTTCTTAACCACAGAGTCAACCTGTGTAGCAGCTTTGAGTGTCCTATGGGCTCGGACCCCAAGATCTCTCTGATCCTCCACACTGCCGAGAGTCTTACCATTAACGCTATATTCTGTCATTATATTTGACCTACCAAAATGAACCACTTCACAATTATCTGGGTTGAACTCCATCTGCCACTTCTCAGCCCAGTTTTGCATCCTATCAGTTGTCTGCTGTAGCCTCTGACAGTCCTCCACACTATCCACAACACTTCCAGCCTTTGTGTCATCAACAAACTTACTAACCCATCCCTCCACTTGCACATCCAGGTCATTTATAAAAATCACAAAGAATAGGGGTCCCAGAACAGATCCCCAAGGCACACCACTGGTCACCGACCTCCATGCAGAATATGACGCGTCTACAACCAATCTTTGCCTTCTGTGGGCAAGCCAGTCTGGATCCGCAAAGCAATGCCCCCTTGGATCCCATGCCTCCTTACTTTCTCAATAAGCTTTGCATGGGGTACCTTATCAAATGCCTTGCTGAAATCCATATACACTACATCTACTGCTCTTCCTTCATCAATGTGTTTAGTCACATCCTCAACAAATTCAATCAGGCTTGTAAGGCACGACCTGCCCTTGACAAAGCCATGCTGACTACTCCTAATCATATTATACCTCCAAATGTTCATAAATCCTGCCTGTCAGGATCTTCTCCATCAACTTAGCAACCACTGAGGTAAGACTTACTGGTCTATAATTTCTTGGGCAATCCCTACTCCCTTTCTTGAATAAAGGAACAACATCCACAACCCTCCAATCCTCCGGAACCTCTCCTGTCCTCATTGATGATGCAAAGATCATTGCCAGAGGCTCAGCAATCTCCTCCCTTGCCTCCCACAGTAGCCTGGGGTACATTTCATCTGGTCCCGGCGACTTACCCAATTTGATGCTTTCCAAAAGCTCCAGCACATCCTCTTAATATCTACAAGCTCAAGCTTTTCAGTCTGCTGCAAGTCATTACTACAATCACTAAGATCCTTTTCCATAGTGAATACTGAAGTAAAGTATTCATTAAGTACCTCTGCTACCTCAGTACCGGTTCCATACACACTTTCCCACTGTCACACTTGATAGGTCATATCTTTCATGCCTTATTCTCTTGCTCTTCACATACTTGTAGAATGCCTTGGGGTTTTCCTTAATTCTGCCCACCAAGGCCTTCTCATGGCCCCTTCTGGCTCTCTTAATTTCCTTCTTAACCTCCTTCCTAGTAGCCATATAATCTTCTAGATCTCTAACATTACCTAGCTCTCTGAACCTTTTGTAAGCTTTTCTTTTCTTCTTGACTAGATTTATTACAGCCTTTGTACACCACGGTTCCTGTACCTTACCATAACTTCCCTGTCTCATTGGAACGTACCTATACAGAACTCTACACAAATATCCCCTGAACATTTGCCACATTTCTTCCGTACTTTCCCTGAGAACATCTGTTTCCAATTTAAGCCTCCAATTTCCTGCCTGATAATTCCTGCCTCATAATTCCCCTTACTCCAATTAAATGCTTTTCTAACTTGTCTGTTCCTATCCTTTTCCAGTGCTGTGGTAAAGGAGATAGAATTGTGATCGCTATCTCCAAAATGCTCTCCCACTGAGAGATCTGACACCCGATCAGGTTCATTTCCCAATACCAAATCAAGTACAGCCTCTCCTATTGTAGGCTTATCTATAGTGTCAAGAAACCTTCCTGGACACACCTAACAAACTCCACCCCATCTAAACCCCTCGCTCTAGGGAGATGCCAATCGATATTTGGGAAATTAAAATCTCCCATCATGACAACTCTCTTATTATTACACCTTTCCAGGAACTGTTTCCCTATCTGCTCCTCGATATCCCTGTTACTATTGGGCAGCATATAAAAAACACCCAGTAAAGTTATTGACCCCCTCTTGTTTCCTCCGGGTGTTCCGGTTTCCTCCCACACTGCAGAGATGTACGGGTTCATGGGGTAATTGGGCTGTGCAAACTGGTTGGTCTGGAAGAGCCTGTGACAGTGCTGTATCTCTGAGTGAGTAAAATAACGCCTGAGGCCACTGTTTACATTTCTGCTTTTGTCCTCCCCTTCTCTAACTTCCTCCACTCCTGTTTCTTCTTTTTGTGATTTTTATTAGCGATCTGGACGAGGGGGTAGAAGGCTGGGTTGGTAAGTTTGCAGACGACACAAAGGTTGGCGGTGTTGTAGATAGTGTAGAGGATTGTCGAAGATTGCAGAGAGACATTGGTCAGATGCAGAAGTGGGCTGAGAAGTGGCAGATGGAGTTCAACCCAGAGAAGTGTGAGGTGGTACACTTTGGAAGGACAAACTCCAAGGCAGAGTACAAAGTAAATGGCAGGATACTTGACAGTGTGGATGAGCAGAGGGATCTGGGGGTACATGTCCACAGATCCCTGAAAGTTGTCTCACAGGTAGGTAGGGTAGTTAATGTTTATGGGGTGTTAGCTTTTATAAGTCGAGGGATAGAGTTTAAGAGACACAATGTAATGATGCAGCTCTATAAAACTCTAGTTAGGCCACACTTGGAGTACTGTGTCCAGTTCTGGTCGCCTCACTATAGGAAGGATGTGGAAGCATTGGAAAGGGTACAGAGGAGATTTACCAGGATGCTGCCTGGTTTAGAGAGTATGGATTATGATCAGAGATTAAGGGAGCTAGGGCTTTAATCTTTGGAGAGAAGGAGGATGAGAGGAGACATGATAGAGGTGTACAAGGTATTAAGAGGAATAGATAGAGTGGACAGCCAGTGCCTCTTCCCCAGGGCACCACTGCTCAGTACAAGAGGACATGGCTTTAAGGTAAGGGGAGGGAAGTTCAAGGGGGATATTAGAGGAAAGTTTTTCACTCAGAGAGTGGTTGGTGTGTGGAATGCACTGTCTGAGTCAGTGGTGGAGGCAGATACACTAGTGAAGTTTAAGAGACTACTAGACAGGTATATGGAGGAATTTAAGGTGGGGGGTTATATGGGAGGCAGGATTTGAGGGTCGGCACAACATTGTGGGCCGAAGGGCCTGCAATGTGCTGTACTATTCTATGTTCTTCCATCTCTCCTCTTGTGGGTGCTCTTTCCAAACTTAACTCCTTCCCCCAATCTTCACCACCTTCCTTAATATATCTCTTTATGCTGTGCAGTGTCAGTATTATTTGACAGCCCTACTGTGAAGAATCTTGAGATGTTTTCTTCCATTAGGATGCTCTATAAATGCATGTGTTTGGACTTGAACCTGCAAATCTCTCATGAAGTGAGATACAACACACAAAGGGACAACCTGCATACAAAGTGTATTTAACCGTCAGGCTCTTGAACAAAAGGAGATAACTACATCATTCTATTTCTAGTGATCCCACAACAGATGGTTTCACTTTAAAGACCCTTCATCTTGTCCTTTTGTGCTCTCGTTTTTAATTTATATTTATGTTTGCATTTGCACAGTTTCCTGTTCAGCATCACATCCTTGCTTTTCTATACTCTAGTCCTCTTGAAATGAATGCTAACATTGCATTTGCCTTCCTTACCACCGACTCAACCTGTAAGCTAATCTTCAGGGAATCAATCCTACACACAGACTTCCAAATCCCTGTGAACCTCTGATTGCTGAATTTTCTCTCCACTCCTGTGAACCATCACTCATCACTGGCAGTCAACTAGAAAAGGCCCCTTTAGTTCCCACTCCTTGCTTCCTGCCAGATCCTGCTAGTAGCTTTCCTGTGACACCATGAGCTCTTGTTAAGCAGTCACCTTGTCAAATGCCTTCTGACAATCCAAGTACACCACATCCACTGACTGTCCTTTGTCTATCCTGTCTGTTATTGCTTGAAAGAATTCCAATTGATTTGTCAGGCTATGTTTCCCCTTAAGGAAAGCATGTTAACTTTTGGCCTATTTTATCATGTGGCTCCAGGTACTCTGAAACCTCATCCTTAATAATGGACTCCAACATCTTCCCGATCACTGAAGTTTGGCTAACTGGTTTTTAATTTCCTTTATTTTTCCTCCTACCCTTCTTAAAAAGTGGTGTGATGTTTTCAATTTTCCAGTCTTCTGGAACCAATAAAGGCAGTGATTCTTGAAAGATCATTACTAATGCTTCCACAACCTCTTCAGCTATCTCTTTCAGAATCCTGAGGCGAAGTCCATCAAGTCCAGGTGACTTATCTACCTTCAGACCTTTAACAGCAATGACACTCACTTTTGCCCCTTGACACTCTTGGAATTTTTGGCATGACCCTTCTCAGTTGCACCGGCAGGTCATGGCGTTTCTCAGAATGCTGCAAAATTCAGGAGCTAATGAAATAGACAATAGACAATAGGTGCAGAAGTAGACCATTCGGCCCCTTGAGTCTGCACCGCCATTCTGAGATCATGGCTGATCATTCACTATCAATACCCAGTCCCTGCCTTGTCCCCATATCCCTTGATTCCCCTATCCATCAGATATCTATCTAGCTCCTTCTTGAAAGCATCCAGAGAATTGGCCTCCACCGTCTTCCGAGGCAGTGCATTCCACACCTGCACAACTCTCTGGGAGAAGAAGCTCTTCCTCAACTCTGTTTTAAATAATTGACCTCTTATTCTCAATCCATGCCCTCTGGTACTGGACTCTCCCAACATCTGGAACATATTTCCTGCCTCAATCCTATCAAATCCTTTAATTATCTTAAACGTTTCAATCAGATCCCCTCTTAATCTCCTCAATTCCAGCGTGTACAAGCCCAATCTCTCCAATCTCTCTGCGTAAGACAGCCCTGCCATCCCAGGAATCAACCTAGTGAATCTACGCTGCACTTCCTCAATTGCCAGAATGTCCTTCCTTAAACCTGGAGACCAAAACTGTACACAATATTCCAGGTGTGGTCTCACCAGGGCCCTGTACAAATGCAAAAGGACATCCTTGCTCTTGTACTCAATTCCCCTTGTAACAAAGGCCAACATTCCATTTGCCCTCTTCACTGCCTGTTGCACTTGCTCATTCACCTTCATTGACTGGTGAACTAGGACTCCTAGGTCTCTTTGCATTTCTCCCTTACCTAACTCTACACCGTTCAGACAATACTCTGCCCTCTTGTTCCTGCTTCCAAAGTGGATAACTTCACATTTATTCACATTGAATGACATCTACCAAGTATCTGCCCATTCACCCAGCCTATCCAAGTCTCCCTGTATTCTCCTAACGTCCTCTTCGCATGTCACACTGCCGCCCAGTTTAGTATCGTCAGCAAACTTGCTGATATAGTTTTCAATGCCCTCATCTAAATCATTGACATAAATCGTAAAGAGCTGTGGTCCCAATACAGAGCCCTGTGGTACCCCACTAGTCACCTCCAGCCAGTCCGAGAAACACCCATTCACTGCTACCCTTTGCTTTCTATCTGCCAACCAGTTTTCTATCCATGTTGAAACCCTGCCCCCAATGCCATGAGCTCTGATTTTACTCACCAATCTCCTATGTGGCACCTTATCGAATGCCTTCTGAAAATCTAGGTACACAACATCCACTGGCTTACCCTCGTCTAACATCCTTGTTACACCCTCAAAAAACTCCCAACAGATTAGTCAAGCATGATTTGCCCTTGGTAAATCCATGCTGGCTCGGCCTAATCCTATTTCTGCCATCAAGATGTGCCACTATTTTGTCCTTAATAATGGACTCAAGCATCTTCCCCACGACTGACGTTAGGCTAACAGGGCGATAGTTCTCCATTTTCTCCTTCCCTCCCTTCTTGAAAAGTGGGATAACATTAGCCACTCTCTAATCATCAGGAACTGATCCTGAATCTAAGGAACATTGGAAAATGATTACCAATGCATCCGCAATTTCCTGAGCCACCTCTTTTACAACCCTCGGATGCAGACCATCTGGACCCGGGGATTTATTAGCCTTCAGTCCTACCAGTCTACTCATCACAGTTTCTTTCCTAATGTCAATCTGTCTCAATTCCTCTGATATCTTATGACCCTGGCCCATCCTTACATCTGGGAGATTGCTTGTGTCCTCCCTGGTGAAGACAGATCTAAAGTACGCATTAAATTCTGTTGCCATTTCCCTGTTTCCCGTAACAATTTCTCCCAATTCATTCTTCAAGGGGCCAACATTGTTCTTAACTATCTTCTTTCTCTTCACATAGCTAAAAAAGCTTTTGCTATCCCCTTTTATATTCTTGGCTAGACTGAGCTCATACCTGATTTTTTCTCTCCGTATTGCTTTTTTAGTTAAGATCTGCTGTTCCTTAAAACTTTCCCAATCATCTGTATTCCCACTCATCTTAGCCCTGTCATACTTCTTTTTCTTTAATGCTATACAATCTCTGACTTCCTTTGTCAACCACTGTGGCCCCTTCCCCCTCTTTGAATCCTTCCTTCTCATTGGAATGAACTGCTTTTGCATCTTTTGTATTATGCCCAAGAATATCTGCCACTGCTGATCCACTGTCTTTCCTGCCAGGGCATCCGCCCATTTAACTTTGGCCAGCTCTTCCCTCATGGCTCCGTAGTCTCCTTTATTTAATTGCAACACTGACTCCTCTGATCTGCCCTTATCCCTCTCAAATTGTTATGATCACTACTTCCTAATGGCTCCTTTACTTCAAGATCACTTATCAATTCCTGTTCATTACACATCACCAAGTCCAAAATAGCCTTGTTCCTGGTTGGCTCAAGCACAAGCTGTTCCAAAAATACATCCCTTAGACACTCCACAAACTCCCTATCCTGGGGTCCAGCACCTACCTGATTCTCCCAGTCCACCTGCATGTTGAAATCTCCCATAACGACTGCATTACCTTTAGCACATGCCAATGTTAACTCCCTAATCAACTTGTACCCAATATCCACGCTACTGTTTGGGGGTCTGTACACAACACCCATTAGGGTCTTTTTACCCTTACTGTTCCTCAGCTCAATCCACACAGACTCTACTTCCCCTGTTCCCAAGTCACCTCTTGCTAAGGGCTGAATCTCATTCCTCACCAACAGGGCCATATCTTCCCATATTTCTGTCTCTACGATAGCACGTATACCCTGGTACACTCAATGCCCAGGCCTGATCCCCTTGCATCCATGTCTCCGTTATCCCAACAATATCGTAGTTCCCCATTTTCATCTGAGCTTCAAGCTCATCTGTCTTATTTCTGACACTACGCGCATTCAAGTATAGAATTCTTAGCCCATTCCTCCTCTCTTTGCTTAAAACACTGTCTACTGTACCTAACTCAGCTCCTTGAACTTCCATCGGGCTAGTTGCACCCTGAATTTTGATGACCTTCTCAAGATCACCCAAACCTTCTACACATTTAACCCCATGCTCCTTCTGACCAACCCTCTGGATCTGGATCCCTGCCCCCTGCACATCTAGTTTAAACCCCCCCCGAGCAGCACTGGCAAACACTCCTGTAAGATGTTAGTACCCCTCCGGTTCAGATGTAGACCATCCCTTCGAAACAGATCCCAATGTCCCTGGAACAAAGACCAATTATCCAAAAACCTGAACCCTTCCTTCCTGCACCATGCTCTCAGCCTCGTATTAATGTGCATAATCATTCTATTCTTCGCCTCACTCGCACGTGGCACAGGTAGCAATCCCGAGATTGTCACCCTGGAGGTCCTGCCTTTCAGCTTCACTCCTAACTCCCTGAACTCTCTAAGCAGGACCCCCTCACTCACCTTACCTACATCGTTGGTCCCTACATGGACCACTACATCTGGGTTCATGCCCTCGTTCTCAAGAATAGCCTGCACCCGATCTGAGATGTCCCGGACCCTGGCACCAGGGAGGCAACATACCATCTGAGACTCCCGATCTGCCCCACAAAATCTCCTATCTGCCCCCCTAACTATAGAATCCACTAAAACTATTCTCTTCCCTCCTCCCCTTTCTAGTTGAGGGTTCAACCTCTGTGCCAGAGGCAGGACCACTACAACTCATTCCTGGTAGGTCATCCCCATCAACAGTATCCAGTATGGTATACTTATTGTTAATGGGAATGGCCGCAGGGGTGCTCTGCTCTCTCTGCCTGCTCCCCCTGCCTCTCTGGACCGTCACCCATCTGCCTACTTCTTGGTTTTTTGGTGTGACTATCTCCTGATAACTCCTATCTATCTCTGCCTCTGCCTCCCGAATGATCCGTAGTTCATCCAGCTCCAACTCCAACTCCCTAACTCGGGCTGATAGGAGCTGCAGCTGGACGCACCTCTTGCAGGTGTGGTCATCAGGGACAACTGTGTTGACCCTGACCTCCCACATACTGCATACGGAGCACACCACTGCTCTGAATGTCTCCCCCATACCTGAACTGGATTAATAGAATAAGTCTAAAAAGCACCTAGCGACCTTACCTTCTTCCCCTCAGTGAGCAATCACACAAGCTTACCGAAGTCCCCTTACGCCGAAGCCCACTTAGCCAAAGCCCAGGACTCTGCTGCCCGCTCGACGCTGCCAATAGAAATGATTCTATTGGTCTTGAATATACTGTGACAAGTGAGCAGTATGCACCAAGGTCCCTCAAAGAGATAATCTATATCATTGATGCCAACTGGGGATAAAACGGCCAGTGTGCCTGAGGAAAAGTCCACTGCTCTACCAAAAGATCTCACGGGATCTTTAATGTCCAGGGAGAACGAGGCCTTGATTTTACCTGCAGAGTTTTCCCTTACAGTAGTTGTACAGAGCAATATTTGAGGTGCCCTTTAAGCAGGTAGTAGATGCAGACAGATGGAAGTGTAAGAGATTGCTCAGAAGAAGCGAATGTTGCTGATATTGCAGAACCATACAACTGTCCCAGAGTTCAGGCTGGGCAGTAAACTGGTAATGGGTTGTTTTATCATTTAGGGTCTTAATATTTTTTAAGTGTATGCAGTGATATCTATCTCAGAGCTGGAAGATTACTTCCCTTGACTGATTGTGCCTTGATCCTTATTAATGAGCATATTCCTGGTATCTTCTGCTTCTCCTCTTTTCTACCACATTATCCTGTTTGAATCCCACAACTGTACATTTGGTCAAACCTGCCCCCGAGGGACTGCAATTTGGGTCTGGTTTAGGCTGCAGTTCGGGGAGGTGGGGCTGGTGTTGAATACCTAACAATTCGGGCTTTGACAATACACTGTAAACTCACACTTGTGCTTCACATGTTTTCCAGAGCTGTTAGTGCACTGCCGGCTCAGTGGCAGGAAAGGAGGTTTATTATTAAAATTCTACTTACAAAGGTGCTGTTGTTGGAGACCTGTGCAGAGCAACGTGAATTCAGGAGATGTAAATAAAGTGCTCAGGAGGCAAACTTGCAGATGCAAATAAAATTAGAATGGAAACAATAACTCTAGGAAAAGAAGTGATTAAACTGATATGGTTGCACTGAAAAATTTCTCTGCAATATTAAAACAGGTGCTCTGTATTTCCATTGAAAACCTTCTGCAGTCCTGATCCTAATCTTATGCAATCACTTTGTTTAGCATCTTGGTTAAATGGGTTTTAACTCCTGGTCAGGAAGTGTGGAGGTTTTTTTAACACACAATCCTGCATTTACAATTTGCAAGACAAAACTACATTTAACTGTTGTAATGCAATCACTTGGAACACCTGGTGGTGGAAGGCCTTGGAATGAAACCATTTGGTCTCAGCTCCAGTGGAGATTGCTTTTGTTTGTGCACTTGCTCCTGTGATCTATTCTGTGAGCACCCCTGGTGTTGGTTTCTAATGTTAATCCAGACAATAAGATTGGAGCAGCTTTTGTGTGCTGCATCTGGAAAGAGTGGGGCATAAACTAAGTGACTTGGTGCTCAAATTGCCATCGTTATCTTCCCGAGGTAGTGGCCAGGGAAAAAGCTGAGAGGGGGATATTGGCAGCACAGTGATGTGGCTTCACAGCTCCAGCATCTGGAGTTGGATCCTGACTTCAGACTTGGGTCCTTCAAGGTTCGGAAGATCGCCCGTCTAAAGACCCCCGTATCTGCTGATTCCAACATTGGCAGGCCTCAATATTTCCAGACTGCGATCCCTGCTGCTGACCTCAATGGCTCGAACAATCCAGAACATGCTCAAAACACGGACTCCAAGTTAAATTCCTGCCTGACCTGCTGAGTTCCTCCAGCGTTTTGTGTGTTATTTGGGCATGTTTGAATAGAGTTTGCACATTCTGGTCAAGATGGTACTGAGCTGCAGTCTCCATTGAGTTGTGGCTGAGTTGTTTTTCTTTCATTTTGTAGGGATGGTTTTGGGGACGAAGGGGAGTTGAGGTTTATGGACAGGGTTGTGAGGTCAGATGTAGGGTTTAGGGGGAGGGATGTGGAAGAGTTAGAGGTCAGGCTGGTGACTAGGCCTCTGCTGTGCGTTCGAAGGCCAACAGCAAGGATGGGTGATGATTGACTTTCAGAGCCAAGGACTCGAAGCCCAATGATATGGCTATGGAATGAAAGACATCCAGAGTTCTGCACATGAAGTTCAACAATGTGAATGTGGGATGTAGGACATCCTGTGTCTAGACCTCCCATCCGCATTAGATGAGAAAGTGTGACCTGTGATGAAACACTTCTGTGGATGTCCAGCTGTCCCAGTTCAGTGGGTCCTGGGATTGGATTCCGTGTGAGCAGGGTGCATGAGGGCCTGTGATTCGGTGAGGCTGGAGCTTGGGGGGTTCCCATCATCGGCTAGTCCAGGGGTCAATAGCAAAGATTGAAGCCCAAAGGTCGTTTGGATGTCCGAAAGTTGAAGCTGAAGCCTGGAGAGCAGAGTCCTGGAGGTCTGTCCGTGGGTTTGTTGTGTTGGGAGGAAAGGGACTTCTTTTTACAGTTGTTTTGTTGTGTTCTGTGCTGCTCTGCTGGGCATTGTGAGCACGCTATGCTGGCACCGGAATGTGCAGTAACATGTGATCTGCCCCCCCCCCTGCACATCCTTGCGTTGTTAATGCAAATGATGCATTTCACTCTTGTGTTTTGATGCACCTGTGATAAATAAATCTGAATTGGAATCTCTCTAATCATATGGGTTTCCTCTGGTTCCCAAAGACGTGTGGGTTGGCATGTTAGTTGGTCACTAGTGTGTAGGTGAATGATAAAATCAGGGAAAGTTGTTTGGGAGTGTTGGAGAGAATAAAATGGGATTATTGTAGGATTAATGTAAATTGATATTTGGTGGTTGTGTGGACTCAGTAGAAATGGTCTAGAGGTTCTTATTAGTTGGTGAGGGCATCAAATTTTTTCAGAGAATCTTGGACAACACTTTTGAAATGTATTCTCTGTGCGCCTGGAAATTTCTTGATGTGACAGTGCAAAGGGTGAATTGTCGTTCTCCGGAACCTGGTGTCAGGCTCGTGTGTGGTACAGTCAGTTCACCAGAGTCTTGGTGTCAAGGTGACGCCTGGAAAATGTACTAATCCTTGCTGGCCAGTCGTGCCACAGTGTCCAGAGGATCTGTGCAGCAGTAGTGGTCCCTTTCCAGTGCCTCGTGATGGGTCCTGTAGGAGATCTTGGGTCCCACAGGAGCTTAAGGGTCATTGTTGCGTGGTGGACATTGGGGTCTTTGAATGCTCTGTTCTTCAGTCAGCCATTGGCAGTGCCGGAGAGCATGATAGATTTTGTCACTGATGGTTAATTTTGCTGAGAAGTGTCTCACATTTAATACATGAGGCCCTTCAGCCCCTTGGGTGCTTGCTGACTCATCAGTCCCTTTTGTCCTCTCCTTAGTTCTATTTGGCCCTGCGTGTCTTCTTACACTTCCACCATGTGGCTTTGATTGTTTTACCACTTTGCCTCACTGGGGGTAATTTGTAGAAGTCTGTTTACCAGCCTACGTGTCTATAGGATGCAGAAGGAAACGGAAACAAGCAGAGGAAATGGCCAGTCATGGGGAATGACACGGGCAGCCCTCGAGGTCAGGATCAAACCCAGGCCTCTGGAGCAGTGAGGGGGTGGTTCTTCCAGCTGTGCCCGCCCCCCACCACAGTCTGGATTGTAATTCTCCTTTCACCGATGTAAACCTGAACTTTGCCTTTTCCATTTACTTAATATTTGGAGGGGATGGATTCTGGTGGCTCCAGAGTGAACTGAGAGCAGCCGGGCTGGAGTAATCAACTGGGGGTCAATCCTGTGACTTGGTGCTCAAGTCACCATCGTTGTCTTCTCAGAGGCAAAGCCAACAGAAGGATATTGGCAGCATTCCCTTATTATCTCAACAGCGACAGTTGTGTTTTACTGCTGGAAGTCTCCATTTTAAAAAAATAGTGTTCTTAACAACAAGGGCACACGAATGAATCTGCAGATGCTGGAAATAAATAAAAACACAAAATGCTGGCAGAACTCAGCAGGCCAGACAGCATTTTGTGTTTTTATTCTTAACTTTTAAGAAACCCCCTCTTGAAAACACAACAGAGAAGACGAGGAGCATGTTGGGATGAAATGAGGCTTCACTTCAAAGACCACAGTGTAAATTAAATCAATTCCACATTTGGGATCCTGTCATATGGATCCTGTAAGGAGGAGCAACAAACCCCATCAGGATGTAGAAACACAGTGCTTCCATTCAGTGTGAATCTGATTTTAAATGACAAATATTGATCTGATAGATGGGGAGAGTAAATCTGTGCGGAGTAAAGGTTCCTATCCATCGTATTTGCTCTCGCCCTCATTTTCAACTGCCAACTTTGACCCGGTTGAGAGCACACTAGCCTCCAGGTTAGGAGGTTATAGGTACAAGAAACATTCCAGAGGTTTAAGCCTCAAATTCCAGGTGGACATTTCAGTGTAATGGTGAGGACATTCCGCACAGACATACCCTTTGAATCTTCTGAACTCTCTAACATTTTGCATCAGGATGTCTGTCGACTTCTTTCATAGCACCATAAGAGTAGAGCTTTAATACTGAGTCCCTCAATTAGTCTGTTAGTCTGTGGCCAGTGACCTTTGTGCTGGGGGAAGGGTGTAATAAACAGTCTTTCCACAGTTACACTGGGTGAAGTCTCTAGTGCCATTTTTCACATCAGCTCTGACCAGTGTCACCCCTTGTCGAATTGAAGCCCAGTGACTGAATTGTGAGATGGATACAGTGTCTTCTGGGGAAAGGCATCTTTCAGTGTTTTCCTTGTGAATTTGCCAACATTGTCAATTGGAACGTGCTATGTTTGCGTCCAAGATGGGGTTTTGAGATGTTGTATGTTGAGTTGGAGAGATTGAATGCCAGGTTAAATTTATACAGTTTGCTCCTTTGTAAGTTTCTGCACTTTAAATATGTGTCAGAGCTCTGTGTGTGTGTGTGTGTGTGTGTGTGTGTGTGTGTGTGCACACCCTTATCGCCTGGTGGAGTCGTCGGGGCACCGTCATGACAAGCTTTTTGCTCGGTGTGGACTGACAAAGGTTTGGTATGCATTTGGCAAAACTTTCTTGCGTTTCAGTAGCTCTTTTCCTTTTGGAACTGACCCTTGGAGTGAAGGCCAATTTGTTGTGTGGTCCTGAGCTGGCTGATAGGACCAGTGTGGCAGGCTGTGACACAGATGGGGCAGGAGGTGTCTGATGAAGCCAGTGGCTCAAAAGGCTGTGCCTTCTGCTCGTTGCTTTTTTTGTGCTGCTGCCTGTTTTCTGTTAAGAGGTTCTCAGTCCTTCCTGAATGCTCCTTCTCTATTTTGAGTGGTCACAGACCATGAGGTAGTGGGAATGGTACCCCTTCTTAAAAGAGAGTATCGTATATAGTATAGATATTAATAATAATATATTTAGAATATGTAGAAAATATAATTTAATATATTAATATATTTAATATAATTTAATAAATTATTTCCTCTGTTCATCTGGTAATCTCTTGCCATGCTGGGGATTCAAAGTACATTTATTATCAAAGTATGTACACAGAATGCAGCTCTGAGATTCGTCCTTCCATAGGCAGCGATGAAACAAAGAAATACCATGGAACCCGTTTAAAGAAAACAGCAGGTATCCAACACGCAAATAGGAAAAAACAGATTGTGCCGTTCACTCGCTTTTTGCCATGTGCACATCGAATATCAAAGCAGGGGTGTTCCGTTTAGGTCAGTGCCGTGTCGCTGCTGATTACGGAACCAGCCTTCATCCAAGCACTCCAGACTGCACCGAAGTGCCTCGACCAAACTGCTCAAAAGCAGCAAAAAAATAAACTCAATCCAGAAACACATACAACATGCAAATTCTCCCAAGATGAGTCCACAGCCATGAGCCTCGCTGGTCAGTCCTTGCAACGTGGAACCCAAGGCTCCTGCACTTTCCTCGGTCTGTCCACTCGGCTATTAGGATGTCATGGCCTGCCAATTAGAGATGGCTGAAGATAACCAGGAGGTCTCGGAAAGGCTCTGGTGTTTGTACCCTGCTGATGGCTGTGGGTTTTGCTGAAATGGCAGTGGAGCGTTTTGAGTTGCCAGCAGCCTAGTACACGTCTGAGTGTATACAGGAGGATAGGCTTGCCTGAAACAGGTCAGCACTGAGGCTCCATGACGTGTAGACTTGTTGGATAAGATCACACCCATCAGGGGAGAGGTGAATTTCTGTGGCACGCAGAATTAAGAAGGTTGCTTCATAATCCTTCGTGTGCAATCAAAGGCGGCACAGTTTGGGATTAATGCGAGTAGAGTATACAGTTTTAGGTGGAAAAACACACAGTTTGCTCAGGAATTTGACTGCTCTAACCAAACCAGCTGAAATGAGTTTTGTTAATATCGTGATAGTGATACCGGAACATGTGGAACCCAAACCATTGTTGATTGCAGACACTTTAGGTTTTATCAGCAGAATCAAAAGGAAAAGGAGTCCATTTCAGCTTGTGTAGCTGAATTGAAGAGATTGTCTGAGCATTATCAGTTCAATGATGGGCATAGTGATGGACTGAGAAATTGTTCAGTATGTGGAATCTTATAAGAAAACTTTCAAAAATGGTTCATAACTGAAGCAAAGCTCACATTTAAATGAGCAGTTGAAATTACTGTCCATGGGAATTCATTCCAAGGTTGAGTGGAGCACATGGGCAACACCAGTGGTCCCAGTAGCCAAGAAGAATGGATCTGTCACCATCAACCCAGTACTGAAAGTAGCTCAGTACTCTATCAGTAGATAGAGGGTATCTTTGCAAATCTTAATGGAAGAAAGCACTTCAAAATGGATTTAACTGAGGCCTACCTAGAGATGGAGCTGGAAAAAGAGTCCAAAGTATTTCTCACAAAGGGCTTTATCACTATAAAAAGCTTTATTTTTGGAGTAGCACCTGCACCTGCACTCTGGCAGGAAAGGATGGACCAGGTGCTGCAAGGCTGCCCAGGCACTCAGTGTTACCTGAATGACATCATTATTGCCAGTAAAGGTAACAAGGAACATCTCCAAAATCTTAAAACAGTGTTAAAAGGTTAGAAGATTATGGGCTTGGAGCACGATGACACAAGTGCTTTAAACCAAGCATCACTGAATGTGGTCACACCATTGACGCACAAGGATTACACAAGTGTGCTGAGAAAATTGAAGCAGTGGTGGATGCCCCAAAGCCAAAGGATGTGTCACAATTGTGATCCTTTTTAGGATTTATCAATTTCTATAACAGGTTCCTGCCAAATCTAACTACTTGTATTGGAGAGAATTTACCCTAATTACTGATCACCAACCACTGGTGTCCAGTACTTGGATGGGAGAGAATTAACCCTCATAACTGATCATCAACCACTGGTGTCCGGTGCATGTATGGGAGAGAATTTACCCTCATTACTGATCATCAACCACTGGTGTCCGGTACTTGTATGGGAGAGAATTTACCCTCATTACTGATCATCAGCCACTGGTGTCCAGTACTTGGATGGGAGAGAATTAACCCTCATTACTGATTATTAACCACTACTGTCCATTTCCCATCCATAGAAGGGAGTTCCACTAACAGCAACAGCATGAATGCAGAGATGAACTCTGTTTCTTGAAGAACACAACTACAAATTTGAAAAATACTTTTAGTACTCTTTTATAATATTAGCTAGTTTACCCTCTGTTGGTTTTTAAAAGCTTCCCTCAGGCTCCGCACTTTTTGCTATATTGTATACCCTCTTTTGCTTTAATGTTGTCTTTGACTTCCTTTGTCTTTTAACAATATAAATTTTATTCATTATTTATTTAACATTTATTCAAACAGCATGCCTGGAGCTGAATTCATCAGCTAGTGCCTAACAAATTGGCCAATTCTGGACTAAACAAAGCAGCCCATGTGATGAAGTACTGGCAGACTGACTCGTTAACACTGGATATGCTGTGCAAGTGTCACCTCAACACACACGAGGCTCCCGTTTCATCCTACAACAGGCTGGATGGATATACACGTTGCACCAGTGACCTGCCACAAACTGAATTCTGTTCAAATAGATGTTTATGCAAATGTTAGTCAAATATCCAGCTGGTTTCCATGCATATGATACAGCATGCTGTCTCACTAATCAGCACCTGAGCAAGGTTAGGAGTCGGATAAACTTGCATTCTTATGTATTCAGCAAAGACTGATGCAGAAAATTGACTTAACACTCTAGCAGATTTTAATGATACTTTAGCTATGTAAAATTCTTCACTTATATTCAATTTGCCTTTTTCCCATTGCAGGAGAACATTTCCTGGTCATTGTCCACCATGTTCCCTCTCAAGGGAGCTGTCTGATTCCACAGTCCAATTCCCCAGGAATATAGCTGGTGTCTCTGCGTTCCCGATGAACCGTCCCACCCTCTGGATTATGCCTTTGAACATGATGAACTGGGCAGATCCTTTCTAATAGCAGGTCCCAACCCGACAGAGATTGCAGAAAATTCCTTCAACGGTGCTGCGAGTATCCTGGGAGAAAGGTGGATCTCTGAAGGAAAGTTTCCTCATTGAATGCATCCGTTCATTGGTGATGTTGAGGAGGCCAAAAGACTTCTGGCAGGAGAGCTAAAGGCATTTCTGAATTTGCTCAATTGGAGCTGGAAGCCTGAGCAACACGATCTCATTAATTGAGAACGAAGGGGCAGTAAAACAGCCCTGGGGCGGGTCTGGTTCCAGATTCGGTGCAGGCTGCTGCTGTGGTTTGCAGGTTTAGGGCTTGCGACGATGAGCAGCAGAGGTCAATTGAAAATGCCTTGAGGCTGCCTCTGACTTTGCTCTCCCACAGAGCAAGGTTTGTTGCCACTTGCTGTTTGTTATTCGACAGCTTTCTAGGCCAAGGAATGGGGTTTGATCCTACACAGTAGTATGTTTTGTCACTCCAAAAACTAATCAAAGAAAAACACTCGGCTGGAGATAAACCTTAAGTTTCACTTTAGTGTATTTTTTTGCTCTCTTCCTCTCTGCACATTGGATGTTTGGTCTTTTTTATGTGTTCTTTATTTTGCAGCTGCCTGTAAGGAGGTGAATCTCAGGGTTGTATAATGGATACACACTTTGACAATGAATGTATTTTGAACTTGTGATGTGGTGTAATGACGTATGCTATTCACATACTTTTATGTACAACCCATAATGAATTATTTAATAAACAAAGAATGCTTAATCGGACAATGTATTTACAATATGACTGTGATATTAAATAGTAATAGAAAAAATTATATTGTGTGTGTAAAAATATATGTATATACTTCTCTCTCTCTCTTTCTCTCACACACACACACGCACACGCAATATAATATTTATTTTCTATTACTATCTGTTCCTTGTCCAATATTACCGTGTCTGGTTGGTTGTCTAGTACCTGCTTCTCAGTCTGTATTTGAAGCTGTATGCCAGAAATGAAAGAGACATTGGCTGACTAACCCACCTGACGAAGGTACACTACAGAGACACCAGGATATCACTTGGACTGGATAAGTGCAGCCGGATGGTAGTGAGAAGAGGCAAACTCATCAACACTGAAGGCCGCAAACCAGGTAGACAGGACAGCTACAAATACCTGGGGATCCTGCAGGCACATGGAAGCCACGAGTACCTCCAAAGAGTGAGACAGGTCCTAAAAGGGCAGCTGAATAGGAAGAACAAGATCACAGCCATCAACCAGTCATCAGATACCCAGCCGTAACAGTGTTCTGGCCAAGGAACGAACTGGAAGCAGCTGACATCAAGACCCAGAAACTACTAACTGCTTACATCCAAAGTCCAACGTTGATCCATTGTACACCCGCCGGCATAAAGGAGGATGGGGACTTGGTGGATGTATCAAGGCCAGAGTCCTGGAAGAAATGCAAACCATCCATGAGTATGTCAGGAAGATGGCCCTAAAGGATGACCTGCTCGGAGAATACCTCAGACAGCAGGCAGGGGACATGGAGGTGTGTGAAGCAGATCCAGAGGCAATGGCAGGACAAGCCATCGCCAGATATCAGAGGTGGCTGACATAAGAAAGTCCTACCAATTGCAGGAAATGGAGGAATTGCTCGTGGCAGGACAAGAACAGACGCGAAGCACAAGAGCGATAGAAGCAGGGGTCTATCACACCAGACAAGACCCAAGGTGCAGAGTGTACGCTGAAACCATCCAGCACAGAGTAGCAGGGTACAAGATGGAGGCAGGGACAGCATTCACTGAATGGCACAACCAAGTTGCAGGAATTGTGTACAGGAAAATCTGCGCTGAGTGTGGATCGGACACTCCCCAGTCCAAATGGGAAACACCGGAGAAGGTAGTGGAGATTGACAGAGCAAAGATCCAGTGGGACTTCCAAATACAGACTGATAAGCAGGTACAGCCAACCAACCAGACATAGTAATACTGGACAAGGAACAGAAGAAAGCAAAAGTAATCGATGTGGCAATCCGGAATATCAGAAACATCAGGAAGAAACGATATGAGAAGCTGGAGAAATACCAGGGCTTGAAAGAGCAGATAGAAAGGATGTGGAAGGTTAAAACCAGATGGTAATGGGGGCACTTGGACCTGTGACACCTGGACTGGGACAGTGGCTCCAACAAATCCCGGGAATACCGTTTGAGATCTCCGAACAGACGGGTGCACTATTAGGAACAGCAAGGATGCTGTGCCGAACCCTCAAACTCCCAGGCCTCTGATAGAGGATCTGCGATCGAGGGAAAAATACACACCGTATACACCACCCATAAGGGGTGAGGATAAAAAATGTTCTGCGGCAATACATAAAATACAATTATAAATTATAATAAGGAATATATAAGATAAGTGTAAAAGAGCAAAATAGTGAGGTAGTTTTAAACGCAAGAAATCCTCCAACACTTCAGCTCTCAGCTTGGATGGGACAACAACTCTCAATTCCCACACAAGGCAACCTCTGTCAAGGGCAAGTTCATCCTGGTGGGGGTAAAAATGGGGAAACTGTAGTTTCTGCTGCACATTCCAGCTATTTCGTGTAGACCTGGGAGAACGTGGGGTATTTGCTGATTTCCCTTTGGATCATTTCTGCCGTAAAGAGCATTCATTGAACGTGAGAGGGGGTAGGATCAAAGGGGAATTGAGGGGCAAGTTTTTTACTCAGAGAGTGGGGAATGTCTGGAATATGTGGCCTGGTATGGTGGAAGAGGCAAATACATTAGAGGCTCTTAAGAGATGTGTGGACAGGCACGTGGACGTAAGGAAGATGGAGGGATATGGATGTTGTGTAGGTGGGAGAGATTAATTTATGGGGGTTTTTGATTTGCCTTTAAGCTGGTTTAGCACAACATTGCTGGCTGTAGGGCCATTCCTGTGCTGTACTGTTCTATGTACTATGTAATACGAAGATTTCTGATTAGCATTATGGAGGAACATTGAAGGGTGTGTCCTCTTTTGTAAATTTTTCAGTTATTTCCTTTTCCCAAGGGTAAATGGGACAATCCATGAGCATTTCCATGATTAGTCATCCTCTTGAATTCGATATATATGAAGGGTAAAAAAGAGATGAGAGTGGACTTGGGACAGCTGGGAGATGAAGCTGCAGAGATAATGGAGAACAAAGAAATGGCCAATGAACTGAATAACTATTTTGTGTCAGTCTTCACCGTGGGAGACACCAGCAAAATGCCAGAAATCTGAGGGCATCAGGGGCAGAATTGAGTATAGTTGCTATTACTAAGGAGAAGGTGTTTGTGAAGCTGAGGTCTGAAGTCACCTCGACCAGATGGACTGCACCTCAGGGTTGTGAAAGAGGTAGCTGAAGAGATTGTGGCAGCGTTAATCATGACCCATCAGGCATCACCAGATTCTGGAATGGTTCCGGAGGACTGGAAAATTATAATTGCACTCCTCTCTTTAAAATGGGAGGGAAGCAAAAGAGAGGAGTTTATAGTCTGGTTAGCCTACTTCAGTGGTCGGCAAGATGATGGAGGATTTTGGGGTATTTGGAGAAGAAGAAGAAGAAGAAGAAAGCACTTAACTCCAAGTGGAGTCATCAGGATGTAGTTGTGATGGTGTTTTTTTTAGCAGGCTTTCTTATTTTTATAAGGCTGAGTTGCTAGCTCGACGCTCAACCCAGCACGGATGGAAAGCATGCAATGGAGCTGGCTGGATTCAAACTTGGGAGCCTTCACTCCGAAGTCCGGTGCTGAGGCCACTACACCACCAGCTGGCCAGGTATTTGGAGGCACACGGTAAAATAGGCCAATTAAGGAGAAATCTTGCTTGCCAGATGTATTGGAATTCTTTGAGGAAATAGCAAGCAGTAAAGACAGAGGAGAGCCAGTGGATGTTGCTTACTTGGGTTTTTAGACTTTTAACAAGCTGCCATATGTGAGCTGCTAAACAAAATAAGAGCCTGTAGGACTGCAGGGAAGATACTAGTGTGGATAGAAGAGTGGTTTGACTGACAAGGCAAAGAGTAGGGCTAAAGACGGTCTTTTCAGATCGAGTGGTTTTCTGCAGCAATTGTTGTTGTGTTTGCTATTTTTCACTTTATATATTAATGATCTAGATGGTGATGGAAATCGATGGCTTTGCAGCCAAGTTTGTAGATCATATGAGCGGCAGGTAGTGTTGAGGAAGCAAGGGGTCAACAGAAGGCCTTAGAAAAATTAGGAGAAAGGGCAGAGAAGTGGCAGATGGAATAGGGAAGTGTATGGTCACGCACTTTGGTAGAAGGAATAAAGGTGTAGGCATTTTCTTAATGGGGAGGGAATTCAGAAATTGCAGGTACATAGGGACTTAGGATTCCTGGTGCAGGATGCTAAAGGTTAATTTGCAGATTAGGTTGGTAGTAAGGAAGGCAAATGCATTGTTAGCATTAATCTTCCACAGAATGAGAGGATAAAAGCAAGGGTGTAATGCTGAGACTTTATAAGGCACTGGTCACACCACGCTTGTTGTATTGTGAGCAGTTTCTGGCCCCATATCTAAGAAAGGATATGCTGGCATTGGAGAGGGTCCCGATGAGGTTTACAAGAATGGTCCCAGAAATGGAAGCATTAATGTTTGATGCCTCTGGGCTGGTACTCACTGGAATTCAGTAGAATGAGGGGTAATCTTTGAAACCTATCGAATGTTGAAAGCAACATACACAAAATGCTGGTGGAACGCAGCAGGTCAGGCAGCATCTATAGGGAGAAGCGCTGTCGACGTTTTGGGCGGAGACCCTTCGTCAGGACTCGGTCCGAAACGTCAACAGCGCTTCTCCCTATAGACGCTGCCTGACCTGCTGCGTTCCACCAGCATTTTGTGTGTGTTGCTTGAATTTCCAGCATCTGCAGATATCCTCATGTTTGAATATTGAAAGACATAGATAGAGTGGACTTAAGAGGATGTTTCAAATAGTGTGTGAGTCCACTACCAGAGGGCACAGCCTCAGAACAGAAGGACGTCGCTTTGGAACAGAGATGAGGACAGATTTGCAGAAGGTGGTGAATCTGTGGAATTCAATGGCAGAGATGGTTGTAGAGTATATTTAAAGCAGAATTGATAGATTCTTGATTAGTAAGTGCATCAAAGATTAGGGGGAAATGGCAGGAGAATCCTATTGAGAAGGAAAATAAACCAGCAATTCTCTAATAGCGGAGCAAACTCGGCAGACCGAATGGCCCAATTCTGCTTCTATGGCTTATGGTGTTCTAGTTAATTTATGTTTTTCTGATAAATGTTGTGTACTTTATGCTATATGCTTGTGATGCAGCTGCAACTAAATCTTTGTGCACATCATAAACACAAGAGATTCTGCAGGTGCTGGAAATCCAAAACAACGCATACTAAATGCTGGAGGAAGTCAGGTCTGGCAGCATCTATGGAAAGGAATAAACAGTTGATTTTCAAGGCGAGGCCAGACAATTATAACCTTGATTTTGACTTTTTGAGTTTTATTTCTCTTTGGCATTAGGTCTCTAGATGCATATTCACACATTTTGTGTATCTGAATTTTATCCTTTTCTGTTGGTAAATGGTCAGGAGAAAATCAGAATGTATTTTAATCGCTCGACGTAACTCATTGGTTGCTGAATAGTTGAACACTTATGAAAAGTACATTTCTCTGCATTGCACTTGCAGATGTAACTTGTAAATTGGTTTATTGTTGTCACAATTACAGTAGAGTGAAAAGCTTTGTTTTCATGCCATCCATACAGTGTTCGTTACATTAGTGTGTCAAGGCGATACAAGGGAAAACAGTAACAGAAACAATATAGAGTGTTACAGAGAAAATGCAGCGCTGTCAGACGGTGGTGCAGGCTTATGACGTGGTAGATTGAGGTCAAACGTCCATCTTATCATCTAGGGGACCATTCAATAGTCTTGTAACAACAGGATGGATAGCATCCTTGAGTCTGCTGGCACATGCTTTCAGGCTTTTGTATCTTCCTGATGGAAGAAGGGGAGAAGAAAGGTGTAGGCAGGATTTTTGATGATGTTGGCTGTTTTACTGGGACAGCCGAGAGTGTAGACAGAGTTCATTTAGGGGAGGCTGCTTATTGTGGTATCCTGAGCCCTGTCCACAACTCTCTGCAGTTTCTTGTGATTTGGGGCAGAATAGTTGCCACACCAAACTCTTGTGGTCAAACCACGATGCATGTGGGTATGATGCACCAATAAAAACTGGTGAAGTCACAGGGGACGTGCCAAGTTTCTTCAGCTTTCTGAGGAAGAAGAACCACTAGTGAGCTTTCTTCACTGCGGTGTCACCGTAGTTAGACCAGGACTGGTTCACTCCTTGGAGCTTGATGCTCTCGGGTCTCTCAGCCTCAGCACTGTTGATGTAAACAGGAGGGTGTGCACTGTTCCCCTTCGTGAAGCCGCTTTGTTTTGCTTGACATTAAGGCTGTTGTCATAACATCATATCGCTAGGCTGTCTATTACCTGTGCTTTGACTCATCATGATTTGAGATCCAGCCCTTAATGATGGTGTCATCTGCAAACTTGCAGTCAGAGTCAGAGCAGAATCTGGTCACACAATCATGAGTGTACAAGGAGTTGAGGTCGCAGCCTTTTGGGGCACCGGTGTTGAGGATAATCATTCCCTACTTATTGTGGTCAGTTGCTCAGCAAGTCAAGGATCCAGCTGCAAAGGGGTGTGTTGAGTCCAGGGTTTATTTACAGAGCCTATAAACAGTATTCGCAGCCCCTCCTGGAAGTTTTTATGTTTTATTGTCTTACAACATTGAATCACAGTAGATTTAATTTTTTTGACACTGATCAACAGAAAGAGAGTCTTTCATGTCAAAGTGAAAACAGATCTCCACAAAGTGATCTGAATTGATTACAAGTATAAAGCACAAAATAATTGATTGCATTATTATTCACCCTCTTCAAGTCCTTGTTTTTTAGATGCACCTTTGGCGGCAATTATAGCCTTCTGCCTTTGTGGAGAGATCTCTTTCAGTTTCGCACATCGGGACACTGCAATTTTTCCTCATTCTTCTGTACAAAACTGCGCAAGCTCTGTCAGATTGCATGGGATTGTGAGTGGCCAGCTCTTTCCAAGTCCAATCACAAATTCTCAATTGGGTTGAGGTTTGGAGTCTGACTTGGCACTCCAGAACATTAATTTTGTTGTTTTTAAGCCACTCCTGTGTAGCTTTGGCTTTATGCTTGCTGGAAAACAGATCTTCTCTCAAGCCGCAGTTCTCTTGTAGACTGCATCAGGTTTTCCTCCAGGATTTCCCTGCATTTTGCTGCATTCATTTTACCTTCTACCTTCACAAACCTTCCACGATCTGCTGCAGTGAAGCATCCCCACAGCACAATGCAGCCACTGCCATGTCTCTCGTTAGGGATGGTCTGTTTTTGATGATGTGCATAGTGTTTAGTCTGATAGCCAAAAAGCCCTATTTTGCTTTTGTCAAACCATAGAACCACATTCTAGCTGACTTCAGAGTCTCCTACATGCCTTCTGGCAAACTCTGTTCGGGTTTTCATGAGAGTATTTTTCAACAATGGCTTTCTTTGCCACACTCCTGTCGAGCTGCGTCTGGTGAAGCACGCGGGCAACGGTTGTTTTATGCGTAGTCTCTCCTATCACAGCTGTTGGAGCTTGTAACTCCTCCAGAGTTGTCGTAGGTCTCTTGGTGGCCTCCCTCACTAGTCCCCTTCTTGCACGGTCACTCAGTTTTTGAGGACGGCCTGCTCCAGGCAGATTTACAGCAGAGCCATACTCTTTCCATTTCTTGATGATTGACTTAACTGTACTCCAAGGGATATTCAGTGACTTAGAAATTTTCTTGTATCCACCTCCTGACTTGTGCTTTTCAATAACCTTTACGTGGAGTTGCTTGGAGTGTTCTTTTGTCTTCATGGTGTAGTTTTTGCCAGGATACTGACTCACCAGCAGTTGGACCTTCCAGATACAGGTGTATTTTTACTACAATCAATTGAAACACCTTGACTGCACACAAGGTGATCTCCATTTAACTAACTATGTGACTTATGAAACTAATTGGTTGCACCATTGATAATTTGTGTCATATTAAAGGGGGTAAATACTAGGCAGTCAATTATTTTGTGTTTTAAATCTATAATTAATTTAGATCACATTTTAGAAATCTGTTTTCACTTTGATACATAAGAGTCTTTTTCTGTTGATCAGTGTCAAAAAAGCCAAATTAAGTCTACTGTGATTCAATGTTGTAAAACAATAAAACACGAAAACTTCCGGGGTGGGGGGGGTGAATACTTTATATAGGCATTGTATTTATGTAGAAATATAGTGCAGAATAGGCCCTTCTGCCTCTTCACGCTATGATGCTCCAGCAATTCCCAACAACTCTGATTTAACCCTAACCTAATCATGGGACAATTTACAATGACCACTTAACCGACCCGGTACATCTTTGGATTGTGGGAGGAAACCAGAGGAATTGGGGAAAACCAATGAATTCCACAGGGAGGACGTACTCCTTACAGATTGAACTTTGACCTCCAATGCCCTACAGCACTAAATGCTATGTAAGACATTTTCTCCTAAATTTAAAGCTCATGCTTAAAATGGATTTGTCATATTCATTCCTGTGGTTGTTGAATGCATGTTTTGGATAACATTACACCAATGAGAGCCTTGCTTTTGGTCTGTGGTTGATGAGACGGAAATAGCTGCATCCAGAGAATATGTTCCAGATGGTAAGACTGCAAGGGGCGACAGGTTATATTGAAGGTATGCGAAGCCCAAATTAGTCCACACCTAGTGAACTGTGAATTGATCAGGCCTCCAGACCCTAGAAAGGAAACAGTGACCTGGAGAGTATTATCTAAAAGTTGAAACCAGAGCTTTCAGAAATGAATACTTATTCATGGAAAGCTGGGTAAAAGTATGTAACTCACTTCAAATGGCAAATGAAGTTATGAAACTTTGTCAGGTTTCTAGCAGTTTATTTACCTTGGATACTGAGGAATGTGATACTTCATGGGTGCTAAACAGCAAGAGCAACGTTGGACAGCTAAGTGACCTGTTAATCAACACATCAGGTTACACCTCTGCAGACTTGGTCGTTGATGATACTGGACAATAAATAGGAGGAAGATGCTCCAAGTTCGATGGTGGGTAGCGTGCTGCCTGGAACTGCAGAAGGAAAGACGGAAATATTCAGAGCCACGTTCAGTGAATGGTGAATAAATTATTCGGTGAATAAATGACCTATCTCAGCTGCCTCCCAAGATCCCCTCCATCACCGATGCCACTCTACAGCCAACTTGATTCACACCATAAGAGTTCAAGGAATGGTTGGCAGGACTAGATATGGCAAAGGCTCTGTGACCATGTAACATCTCAAGCTGTTCGTTCATTCGTTAGGCTGTGTCATATGGCATGGGTGATCATGGTCTTTCCATGGCTATGATGGTCCTTGGCAAATTTTTCTGCAGAAGTGCCTCCTCCTGGGATCTTGGTATTGGTTTTGTAATTGTGACTGTAATAAGTTACAGAGAAAAGCTTGTCTTGCATACGGTTCATGCAGGTCATACGGTGCACAGAGGGAGAACGATGTAAAACAGTAACAAAGTGGAATTAGAAAGATTGCAAGTAAGCAATGAAGTGCAAGGTCATGACGAGATGCTGTAGATTGTGAGGTCAGGAGTTCATCTTTACTGTACAGGAAGTCTGTTCACAATAGCGAGATGTCAGCTGTCCTCCAGCCTGGTGGAAAGTACTTCCAGGCTTTTGTATGAAGAATTTGATGCTGGCTGCTTTACTAACGCAGCAAAAAGTACAGAGGGGAGGCTGACATGGTGAGCTGGATCCACAATTCTCTGCAGTCTCACAGGCAGAGCGGTTGTTGTTGTACCAAGCTGTTACGCATCTAGATAGGATGCTTTTCATGGTATGTTGATTAAAAATTGGTAAGCTGCAGAACGGGAAACAGTGCTACAGAATTAGCAGTGCCTCCAGCCAGCTTGTTTCAGTAGAGTTAGAAGATGATATGGAAAATTGCCCAGGGATATCTGGGCTAACACAAGCTCCAATAAAGCAAATTTCCCCCTAATTCCTTTCAAACATCGGCTCAGTGATGAAAGCTGTCATTATCAGTGTTGTTATCTCACTCAGCAGCTCTCCATTCACTCAGTGGCACCCTTCTCACTCGGCAGGGTAACACTTCCCCTTTCCCCCCCATTCGACAGGGTGGGACTCCCTCCCCCACTCGGCCCCCTTTATCTGCCCGAAATGTTCTCCTCTCCCAGCATCAGTGCCGAATGGCTACAGCATGTGTCACTTCCAAAATGCACCGAAGGGCTACGTTGACAGCACCTCCCAAAACTGCTACCTGCACCGTGGGCAAGTGCAGTAACATGCCATCTTGATTTGGAAATACTGTTGATTGTTGTTGGGTTTACACCACATAATGTTCCACCCAACGGTGCTGTGGAGAGTCCTCACTGTGACGGCTTCAGAAGTCCAAGAATCTGGCTCGCTGCCATCTTGCTGGGCATGATTTGGGATGGGGAGAAGGTGCTGCCAGGTCCTGAAAAATCAACTAGGGGTAGTGAGGGGCAAAGGCAGTTCAGGAGATGGATCCTTCATGTCTCTGAGGCTGGCACTACCTCATTACTTATTTATTTCTAATTCTCTTTAAAAGTATTTTTGCACTACTCATTTAATTTAATTTTATATATATGCTTCATATTTTTTCTTTACTATTATGTCTTGCATTGTACTGCTGCCGTAAAGACAGCAAATTTCACAACATACGCTGGTGATGTGAAACCTGATTCTGATGCAACAGCAGGAATTTTGCTTGCTGCATTTCTGTGTTGTATGTAGTCTCCTCCCCCACCTCCTCCATTAGGAGGAAGAGGCAAGAAGGCTACATGCCCACCAAACTCAAAGATAACCTCTATCCTGTTGCTCTAAGACTCTCGAATGGATCTCTTGTACAACAGCGATGGGCTCCTGATCTTATCGGTTGCCCAGTAGTGGCCGTTGCACTTCGTTAGTCTGGCTGTTCAATTCTTTCTCTGTAACTATAATACTGTACCTGGCATCTGTGTTTTTTTAAACCCTTTGTACTACTTTGAAATGTTTATGTGTGGAATGACCTGTCTGAATGGGATGCAAACAGAAGCTTTTCACTCTATCTCAGTACATATGACAAAAAATTACCATTGTGACCATCCATGGGATGAGAACTTAAGGGACAGGAGTAGCCCACTTGCCCCCTCAAGCCTGCCCCGTCTTTCCAAATGGTCATGGTTAATCTGACCCGGGTCTTAACTCCTATTTTATACTAGTTCCCCAAAACTATATCTTCAAATATTCGCAATCATCTTGCCTCTGTAATCCTCTGGGGCTGAGAGATCCACCAGCCCCTGTGCGATGGATCTTGGGGAGGTGTTGGGATGTTAGCAGAGGAGGAGATTTCCATTGGTGGACTCCTTGGTGCTTCCATGCAGTACTGTGGGAGTGCAGCACTGTCAGAAAAGGCATCTTTATGAAAGCAATGCTTATGGCAATTTTTGAGAAAGTAGCACAAAATAGGCTTGTCATAAATTTTACTATCATATGCATCTCTTTCAACATTCCCTCATGAATCACTGATCCTCTCTTCCTTGTCTACTAACCATTCCCTTTCTCACAAATGCAGTACCTCTTCCAATCCCACCATCCAGTGACCTAAACTGTCCTTTCAGCTGTAGCAGTGATTCTTTTAAGCCTTGAAAAGGTCTGGTTATGAAGTTGGCCTCCTCAATTTGGGTTTGATCCCACTTTGAACAGGGAATTAGCTGCTATCCTGTTGGAAAAGTTTGTAGTAAAGGAAGTGGTCCTTCGAGGACACTGGTTATTAGTTACAATGAACAACCTGTGAAACCAAATCATTCATTCGTAGTCAATAGCACTTTTGTTTAAAACTTTACTTCTGACTTGCAGCCTTTATAAACATGAATTTTTTTCATCCTCATGTCTTAGCTAATTCGATTTGAACGTGCAATGTTGAGTCAGATTCTCCAGATTCCAATTTAACCAAATCCTTCCTGTTTTCTTCTTTTCTGAGCCTATTAGTAGGCATCTAAGTCAAGGATGAAAATGTCCACTCTGGTTCTTTGCCCACAACCATTAGGAATGCAGAGTCTTCTGATCACCTCTCCTCCTCAAAGATGTCTTTCCACTGATGTCCTCAGTTCAATTCGCAGCCTTAACCTCGTGATTTTTATTTTGCTTATATTTTTTCACAACATTGAAGAAGGCCTCAAATAACAACAGAATGTGGCATAAATACTTTACAGGTCAGAAAGCATCTGTGGAAAGAAAAGGAGTTAATGCTAGGATCTTTCATCAGATTTGAGAAACAGAGGTAGTTGAGACGAGCAAGACAGTTCAGTGACTGGACTAATTCTGTCAGTTCTAATAAAGAATCAAAAATAAAAGGTTGGGGTTCAAATAATTGCTAGAGGATTACAAGGCAGATATTAGCTGGTCGGTGGTGTAGTGACATTGCACCGGACTGCGAGGTGAGTGGTCCCGGGTTCGAATCCAGCCAGCTCCTTGCACGCTTTCCATCTGTGCTGGGTTGAGCGTTGAGCTAGCAACTCATAAAAGAAAACGGACAAGTGCGGAAGAAACAGCAAGATTGCTGCCAGATGTGTCCCAAGGAATAACAATACAACAGGGCAGATAAGGAAAGGCCATCTTTCATATTGAGAGTGGTGGACGTCTGGAACTATTGGTCAGAAGGTTAGTATTGGCAGGAACACTCACCACAGTTGATGAGTGCCCAGTTTTCTACTTGAAGAGCCATGACCTGCACAGTTGGTGTAACGCTAGGATGAGGCTCCACTGTTCCAGAGACAAGATATCTTTACTCTGTTGTAAAATTCCTTTGATTCTGTGAACATTGTTGACAAGTCGCCATTTAAACAATTCAGGAGTCTGAATTACTTGGAGATGTTTTCCAGAGGTCGCGAAAGGTTTAGTAGACATCCAGCACTTGCATCTGTCTTGGACCTTGTGCTTTCCAGGGAACTGAAGAGCTGAAGTAGGTGAAAGGTTGAGAGGTTCCAACTAGTTGGAGTGGCTGGTGCTTGGTTAAGGGCCAGTCTTATTCTTGGAAAAACAATAGGGTTGCTATGGAAAGTGTGCAGCAATGATTTGTGGGCTGGTTCCAGGGCTGGTGGTTTGCTGTTTGAGGAAGGACCTGCATGAAGAGCACTACGGCTGGTAGAGCTGCTGCCTCACAGGTCCAGGCACCCTGGTTCACTGTGTGGAGTTTGTACGTTCTCCCCGTGACTGGGTGAGTTTTGGCCGCATACTGCAGCTTCCTTCCACAACCCAAAGATGTGCTGCTTGGTGAGTTGGGAAACCACTGTAAATTGACCCTGGTGTGGGAGGGGGGGGGTGGTAGAACATGGGGGAATTGATAGGAATGTGGACAGGGTTGGAAAAAAAGCAGGATTGATGCAGAATTAATGATAAAGAGGTTGTTGATTGTCGGTACAGACTCGATGGGCTGAAGGGCCTGTTTTTATGCTGTATGACTTTATAATGGGGATGATGCAGGCTCATCTCTCCATTTGCTTGATACTGTTGAACTTGGGAAAGTAATGTAAATGTGTGTGTACACACCTTCCTCCTGATGTCTGTCACCATATTCACAGAGCAAAATGGTTAGAGCCTGTGTTTGTGTAGTATCCCTTTTGCATGATTTGTCTTTTTTCTCTCAACACTTCGGCTGTTTGACGATCTTCTTTTGTTTTAATGGGTTCTATTGGTTTTTCTGTGGCTGCCCGTTAAGGAGACAAATCTCAAAGTTGTATAAAGTAGACTTTCTTTGATAATAAATGTACTTTGAGCTTTCATTTAATGAGGGAATCACTGAACTCTTTACAGCCAGTGAAACTTTAGCTTGCGCAGTTGACATATGGGAAATGCAGTAACGTTCTGCACACTCTAAAGTCCCACAGTACTAACCCTGCAATGAGCAAACCATCTGTTCTGGTTTGGAGGCAAATAACAGTCTTCTCAATGTCATCTTGGAGTCTTCCCTGATGTTTCTGCACAGTTCTGAGCAATGCTGTGCTGTGTTTCCATTGTACCTTCCAATGTATATGGATGCTCGATTCTGTACCATCTGCTCTCCCACGGAGAAGAGCCAGGGAGTTTTCCTGCCCTCTGTAGGACGTCTTACAGCCGTTACTGGTGAAACAGGTTACCCAGTTCCTTTCCTCATGGCAGATTGCAATGATTTGTCACATTTCCAACGTAGTGGCTGGATCTAAAATTTACTGCGTGAGGTGTGGCAGCAGAAGATGCTGGTTCTGCCTTTCCAGTTGAAAATTCCACCTCTGTTGCATTTATTACACAGCTGTTTCACTGTTTGTAAAGTGCTTTGTCACACCTCGTGTCAGGAATGGCGGATATACAACTACACATGCTAGTCAGTTTACATTTTGATTGCACTACCAGACACCAGGTAGAAGCTGCAAACGAGAAAGGATGTTTGTACTTGTATTTCTGAATAAATCCCCAAATCACAAACTACCCATAGCAAATCGTGGTAATATTCAATATATCAGCTTTGTTCCTGATAGAATGGAAGGTGCTGCATTTTTTCTTTGTTCAATCAGTGTGGGGCTGACATGTTTACACATTGCAACACGTACAGCCTTCTCCTTCCCACCCCCTGCCCCCTCCATCTTCAGTCCTGATGAAGGGTCTCGGCCGGAAACGTTGACTGTTCATTTCCACGGATGATGCCCGACCTGCTGAGTTCCTACAGCGTGTTGTGCGTGTTGCTTTGACCCCAGCATCTGCAGAGTACTTTGTGTTTACACATTGTTCTCCTGTTGCTGATTTTTCTTTTAGTTGAAGGTGTTGAAACAGCTTCCAATGAGGACATCAGCCTTGCATTATAAATATTGGTCAGAAATTCAAACTCGCTGTGCTTGCAGTCTGCGGGAGGGAGGGGGGAGAAGGCAGGCACAAGGCACTTCCCAAAGGAGTCAGGCTGCTAGTGGCTCTTCTGCTCTACTCACTGGAGCCTCAGGAAGAGCACCTTTTCATCCAATTCCCTATTGAAAATGTCCACCAGCAAGTGCATTTCTAGTTTTGGATAAGCAGACTGGTTTGAGGAGAGGTGAAATTTTTCATTTGCTCATTCTCTGTCTTTAATGTCGTCACAGATTGAAGAAGGAAGCAAAGCGGCTGCAGCAGGGAAGCTTCAGGTCGGAGATGAGTTGGTCAGCATCAACGACGTGGTCCTGACTGGCTTCAGGCAAGAGGCCATTTGGCTTGTGAAGGGGTCGCATCGAGTGCTAAAGATGGTGGTGAGGAGGTGAGGCATGAAACAGAGCCCGGGGGAATGATGTTCACTGCTCACTTTCAACAGTCCTAGCTGAAGAGGCTGGGGATGAGTTCAAAGTGAAAACTGCTGGAACCAATCACCAGGTGGAAAGGCCATTTTAATGGTTCCAAAACTCTAAGCAATCTTTGAGTTTTGAAGGTAGTTTCTGAATTTGAGACTGGTGGTTTAAGCTCTGTCACAAATATAACTCTAAAACAAACTTAACGCCTTTCTGGCGAGAAACTGACATGATGGAAAATGGAACATGAAAATCCATCCCACAAATGGTGTGAAACTTTTGTAGAAAATAGCAGTGGCTTTCCTTAAATTGATGAAGGTGCAGGGGATTTTTTTAAGAGGTATAATAATTATAGGTAGCAATCGGTACCTTTAATGTCAGAGAAATGTATACAATATACATCCCGAAATTCTTTTTCTTCTCAACCATCCACGAAAACGGGAGTGCCCAAAAGAATGAATGACAGTTAAACGTTAGAACCCCAAAGCACCCCCCTCCCACACACAAACAGCAGCAAGGCAACGACCCCCCCCCCACCAGCAAAAAAACATCAGCACCCTCCACTGAGTACTCAAGTGTGCAGCAAAGCATCAATAAAGACATAGACTTGCAGTACCCCAAAGACTACTCGTTCACTCGGTAATTTGACATACTACAGCCGCTCCCTCTCACTCTCTCCCCTCCCTCTCTCCCCCTTTCGCCCTCTCCCCCCCAATAAGGGAGAAAGAGATGTTCCCGTTTCACAGCAAGAGGGGAGACATAACAACTCGCTGTTTTGATTAAGGAGAGACATCTTCTCAGATGGATTTTTGGGTAGGGAATCTAGCAACAATTTAAGATAGCTGTAAAAAGAACCAGACAGGAGAGGAGATGAATGATTTTGTTTTACACAACATGCTGCTGAGGCAAAAAGCCTTGTGTTTATAATGTGCCTTTTTTTCTGGATGTTCCGAGCACTTTACAGCCAAGGAAGTACTTTTGAAGTATGGAGAACATTATAAAGTGGGACTCACAGAGACCCACATGTACTCACTAAGCTCCCATAACAAAAGTGTGTTGGAGACCAGGTAAGGTATTTTAGTAATGGGGATTGAGAGATAAACATTGGCTGGGGTATTGACAATTACATCCAGTGCTGCTCCAAAATGGCCTCATGGGGAATTTAAGCTCCTACTGATAAAGAAGAAATCATTGGTTCAAGTCTGACTCTAGAGACTTGAGTATGTAGTTTAGACTGGACATTACTGAGGGACTGTTGTATTGATCGACATTCTACCTTTTAGATGTAATGTTGGGAATAAACCATTTCATGATACTCTTTTGAAGAAGAGTAGGGTGTTGAATCAAGGACACAATTTATTTCTCACTAGACATCATTGAATGAATGGCCCAGCTGTTGCCATGTTGTTTGTGGACTGAGCATTGACCTGGCTCCAACATCACAGTGCTGGTAAAAGACCTCTCGTCGGCTATACGATGCTCAGGTGTGTTTGAGGCTGAGATGGTACCACATTAATGCATGTACCTGCCTCAGTTTGTGGTTGGTCACGGACCCAGTCCCGTAGCTTTAGTGCACAGGTTCAGTGGAGTGCTGAGGTGTTGGCTTCCAGTCTTCCTTTCTTTCTGGTGATTGCTTTGAAAGGCCCTGCTTTGTTATGGGCCTTCTTGTAAATCATTCATGGACGATATGCCGTGTACCTTTATTAAAGTGGAATGGATCCTAAATGAAGTGCACGATATTGTGTTACAGGAGGGAACAGTTTTCAATTTGGGTGTCACATTGCGAGCTATGCAGTGAAGCTATTTGGAAAAGGCTTTGCAGATCTGCAGAGCGTGGAATTGTTTGGTGCACTCTCATCTTGATGGGACTGTTCCCTTGATCCACGATTGTGACTGGATTAGAATGGAATTTCTACGGGAACATCTAAAGTGAGCCACATATTCACAAAGATGGCTTGCGACCACCTAAGGGTAATTAGTCATGGCCAATAAACATCAACCTTGCTACCAGTCCCTTCATTCCAGAAATATTCTATGTCAATAATTATTTTCCCACCCATTGTCCTCACTTGATGAACAGCGGCATCTTGATACTGCCGTTTTAAGCCCGTTATTTTACAGGCTACATAAGTCCCCAGTGATTTTATGCACTCCAGTACAATGCTTTGCTCTGGATTTTGACTTGATTTTGGGACATTTCCCAATAATTTATCATGTTTGATGATTCCTGAAATGTCCATAATCATCTGATGACAAATGTGTTTCAAAACATTACTTGAGGATCAAATGGTGAGCATGTGGTTTTCAAAGAGATATTCTCTCGAGAGGGTTCAACACCTCGTGGAAAGTAGAAGGAAAGAGAGGGATTTGTGCCTTTCACAAGTCCGAAGTGTTTTACATCCATCAGTGCTCTAGAGTAATGTGATCACAGTTGGAATGTAGGAAATAACTAATTAGCAAGCAGAAAACAATTCAGTAATGATCAGAAACCTATAAAGGTTGTCAACTGAAGGGTTAACATGGAAGGTATTGGAGGAACTTGGCGGTTCAGGCAGCATCTATGGACAGAAGTGGACAGTCGATGTTTCAGGTTGACCTCTTTCATCTGGGGGGGGGGGGTTATCCAAGTGGAATCTTTAGGTCACAGAGCTGGTGGGGCTTTGAAAGTTAGTGCCCTCAATGCACCAGGAGGCAAACCCTCTCCAGGTGATATTGCACAGAGGCCAAATAAACCTGTTACTTCCTTCCCCTTTGGGGGGTTGTTGACGCTGGGGCGAGTTGAACGTTTCAGAATGGAAGCTGATTGTTAGGAAGGAGAAGAATTGATGGGCTGTGGGAGCAAAGTTAGGCTGTCTTAAGGGGCTCTTGTCACTGAGCTGGGTGAGGTGTTATTGGGCAGGATGGTGGCACTGACTTTCATTGCCAAGAATGAAATGAAGGCTGAAAACTATGGAAACGGGGAGTTTAAACCATGCAAAGTGTTGGAAAGTATATTCACCGAGGCAGGGTTCTTTTCAAAATAGGGTCTAATTAAAACAGGTGTGGTGGGAAGGCTGTATCCCCATGGCATGAGATGCATTGTGCAAAACAAAGAGGCTGGGGAGATGGCTGTGTTGAAACCAAGTATTGGAGTGTGGGCAAAATCCGTGGTTGTCACAGTCCGGTGCGTGAACTTCACCGTGGGAGTGCCGCACTGAGGTAGTGGTGACGTGACATCGTGGTTCCTGCTCCTGAGCCCTCATGACTGTCAGTTTGAAAGGAGCTTGGAACACATGGGAGGAGGCTGGGGGGAAATGGAATGGAGAAGGGGGAGTCTTTGGGAGGAATTGGGTCAGCTGGATAACTTAGAGAAGGGTGAAAGTCAGAGATGAGAGATTGAACAACGGGGCTAGCTCATTGAAGAACATTATTACTAAACACTACTGTGTTTGTTCAAGAAAATACTTCCCTGGATCAAGGGCCAATCCAGTGCAGTGGGGCATGGGTAGGGCTGCTGTTTCACAGCACCAGTGACTCAGATTCGATCCTGCTCTCCGCCATTATGTGTGGAGTTTGCTTGTCCAAGGGGTCAGTGTGGACATGGTAGAGGATTACAAATACCTGGGGATATGAATTGACAATAAACTGGACCGGTTAAAGAACACTGAGGCTGTATACAAGAAGGGTCAGAGCTGTCTCTATTTCCTGAGGAGACTGAGGTCCTTTAACATCTGCTGGACGATGCTGAGGATGTTTCTACAAGGCTGTGGTGGCCAGTGCTATCATGTTTGGTGTTGTGTGCTGGGGCAGCAGGCTGAGGGTAGCAGACACCAACAGAATCAACAAACTCATTCGTAAGGCCAGTGATGTTATGGGGGTGGAACTGGACTCTCTGACGATGGTGTCTGAAAAGAGGATGCTGTCTAATCTTGGACAATGTCTCCCATCCACTCCATAATGTACTGGTTAGGCACAGGAGTACATTCAGTCAGAGACTCATTCCACCGAGATGTAACACTGAGCATCATAGGAAATCGTTCCTACCTGTGGCCGTCAAACTTTACAACTCCTCCCTTGGAGTGTCAGACACCCTGAGCCTATAGGCTGGTCCTGGACTTATTTCCATTTGGCATAATTTACTTATTATTATTTAATTATTTATGGTTTGTATTGCTGTATTTCGACACTGTTCTTGGTTGGTGCGACTGCAATGAAACCCAGTTTCCCTCGGGATCAGTAAAGTCTGTCTGTTTTCTTCTGGGGCCGTGCAGGTTTCTTTGGAGTGCTCAGGGCTCCTTGCACATCCCAATGATGTGCTGACAGGTTAACTGGGCGAGAGGTAGGTTGCTCAGGCTGGAGTTAGAATGTGCTTAGCAGATAAATGGGGGTAGGGAACTGATGGGGTTCTTCTGAGAGCCAGCACCAACTCAATGGGTTGAATGGTTTCCTTCTGTTCATAAGGAAACGTGTCTTTAAATTGTGGGGACGGCACAGTTTGCAATTGTTTGCATTTTGTTTAAAGCTTCTCAATGCCACTTGCAAACCGGGGCGACATATTCACCCTTCCTGATCCCAGGATAGCTTAAATCTTTAAATTTCCCTTCCTACTTACACAATACCTTCTTCAGTAGGAAGGGACATGTTTTTGGGTTGATAAGGAAAATCATGAGGTGCGAGTGGGGAAGGACTGAGGATTGATCTGCAGTAATGAACATTTTGTTTTCAAGTTGATGAGTTATTGCTGGTGAGCTGCCAGTGCTGCTCACTGGACTAATACGATTTGCATTGATCACTTGACTGAAAGGGTCCTGGATTGACTATCCCACAAGGCATGGAAGGAAGCAATCGAGTCTATGGCAGCTCACAGAGTTTTAGCATTCACCACTGACTTACTCTGTCTCCTATCTCCCCTGCAGTCCCACTGACTCTCCTCAGTTTCAATCACATTTGTACAGCACGTGGGCCAATTAACCTGCCAACCCCTCATGCCGCTGGGACGTGGGAGGAAACCCGTACACTCACTGGAATCCTGCATGCAGAACTGCGCCTGAGGTCAGGACTGAACCTAGGCTCTACTTTCCAAGGTGCTGTTCCTATGTCGATGTACAGTACACGTAGCTGCGAAAGGCAGTGGGTCTGAGGAAGGAGTGGAACTAAAAGACGTGTTTCTCCAAATGGTGAGAAACTGTTATTGATATATCAAAGGATGGGGGTATGCTGGATCACAAGAGAGCGAGAATGTAAACATGCAGGTAGGCAAGCAAATGGTGTGTCAGCCCTTAATGAGGTTGTAAAGCAACAGCAAAAAAACCTTCCAGAAATTGTGCTCGCGTTTGAGATGAGATTATATGTATGCAGATGTAGTCTCAGTATCCAAACGATATACAGTACAGGACAGTATGGTTGACCTCTACGCACAAGAGTTTGAAGGGAAAGTGACTTAATTGAGATAATTATCTCTTCTGAGAGAGATTGATGAGAGTAGAACTTTACGTTAAAATAAAACACAAAATGGTGGAAATGATCAACAGGTTAGGCCATATCTTTGGGGAGAAAATCAACATCTTGTTTCAAGTTGACGACCTTCCGTTTGAGGTGTTCACAGTTTCTCTGTCAGATGCTGTTATGATTTGCTGAGTATATTCACCATTCCCTGGGCTTTATTTCAGATTTCTGTCATCTGCAGTATTTCGCATTTATTCCTTATGAAGTAGAATCAGTGCGTTGTGCTTTGCCTCTTAACTTTGATCCTCTGGTAGATAGTGGTGTGCCTCAGGGATCTGTGCTGGGTCCAATGTTGTTTGTCATATACATTAATGATCTGGGTGATGGGATGGTAAATTGGATTAGGAAGTATGCAGATGATTCTGAGGTAGGTGGCGTTGTGGATAATGAAGTAGGTTTTCAAAGCTTGTAGAGAGATTTAGGCCAGTTAGAAGAGTGGGCTGAAAGATGGCAGATGGAGTTTAATGCTGATGAGTATGAGGTGCTACATTTTGGTAGGAATAATCCAAATAGAACATACATGGTAAATGGTAGGGCATTGAAGTATGCAGTAGAACAGAGTGATCTAGGAATGATGGTGCATAGTTCCCTGAAGGTGGAATCTCATGTGGATAGGGTGGTGAAGAAAGCTTTTGGTATGTTGGCCTTTATAAATCAGAGCATTGAATATAGGAGTTGGGATGTAATGTTAAAATTGAACAAGGCATTGGTAAGGCCGAATTTGGAGTATTGTGTACAGTTCTGGTCACCAAATTATAGGAAAATGTCAACAAAATAGAGAGAGTACAGAGAAGATTTACTGGAATGTTACCTGGGTTTCAGCACCTAAGTTACAGAGAAAGATTGAACAAGTTAGGTCTTTATTCTTTGGAGCGTGGAAGGTTGAGGGGGGACTTGATAGAGGTATTTAAAATTATGAGGGGGATAGATACAGTTGATGTGGATAGGCTTTTTCCATTGAGAATGGGGAGATTCAAACAAGAGGACATGAGTTGAGAGTTAGGGGGCAAAAGTTTAGGGGTAACACGAGGGGAAATTTCTTTACTCAGAGAGTGGTAGCTGTGCGGAATGAGCTTCCAGTAGAAGTGGTAGAGGCAGGTTCGGTATTGTCATTTAAAGCAAAATTGGATAGGTATATGGACAGGAAAGGAATGGAGGGTTATGGGCTGAGTGCGGGTCAGTGGGATTAGGTGTGAGTAAGTGTTCGGCACAGACTAGAAGGGCCGAGATGGCCGTGCTATAATTGTTATATGGTTATACTGTTGAGTATTTAATATTTCTGTGATATTTGAATAATACTGCATATATTTGTTTGATTAAGCATTCTTGTTCATTTAAATGCTTCATTACAGGTTATACTTTCTGTAAAAGCATGTGAATGGCATTCGTCATCATGCTACCACGTTACACGTGTACATTTCACTTCAAGTAAAAATGAACGCACACAAGTTATCTCCTGGCTCCTTGCTCTTATTTCAAAGTTACATAGCATAACAGTGGTGAAGAGGTATTTTTAACACTGGCTTTTGATGACTGCCTATCTGTTGAAGTGCAGTGAGACATTTGTATTAAAAATACACAGCAAGAAATGGTTGAGTAAAATAAACATTGCAGCATGTGCTTGAAAAAAGGAGTTAGAGATGGTCGAGTTAACAAAAAGGCAGAAAATGGAGCTCTTCACAGCTTCATAAGCATTGAGTACCGGGCGATAATAACCATTTAAAAAATAGCAGAAATGGCTGGCTACATTGGAAAGATTGACCCGTTCGATTATGTAACAGATAACTGGATTTTGTATACTGAATAGAATGAGCAGTATTTTAAAGTATATGGAGTAACCAATGAGAAAGAAATACTAATTTTGCTGAGTGCAAAATTACACAAATTATCTCCCAGCTCCTTGATTTTATTTGAGTGATTTTTATGTTTTAGAGTTACAAAATATTAAAGATGTATTAATAATATTTAGAATGTACTTGGACTGGTGCATGGATAGGAAAGGTTTAGAACCTGGGCCTTTTCCCATCTAAAGTAGTCCTATCTTGGGTGGCATGGACCAGTTAGGCTGAAGGGACCATTTCTGAGCCGTATGTCTCAATGACAATGAAGTTAATAGAATGAATTTTAGTAGAGGCATAGTACAATGTGCTGACTCTGCTTTGTAATGTACCAACTGTGATGAAATTACTAAGCATAAAGTTATTGTTCTCATTCAGTTGTGTGTCTGCCAACTAATTTTGTTTTTCAGGGTAGAACCTTCCAGGCTTACTAAGTAAAGTGATGTTTCTGGACGTTTGCTCTGTTTAGAATTAACTTCTGCGGTTGTACAAATAATTACCCCATAAGATCTCTCTGTCAGTTTCAAAGGCAGGGTAAAACTGGAGAAGTTGTCCTGGGTGAGAGATGTCTCATTTCTGTTTGGAAATGAACTACTTTTCCATAAAATGGGAGACTACATGTCGTCAAACTGTTGAGCTGAGAGTTCCAGATGGGACTAGGGATGAAGTAGGATATCCATTATCTACTACAGGCTTCCAGACTTCCAAGGCTACCTCAGCTACAGCTCCTACCCAGTCTCTCTTCTCCCAGTTTCTACAGTATATATCCATCGTATCTACTCTGATGACGAGCCTTTCCATACCTGTGCCTATGAAATGTCCTTTTCTCCTTAACTGCACCTTTCCTTTCACCATGGTTATTGGCTATAACTGTGTCCCATCAATTTCCTGGACTTCTGCTCTCAAATCCTTTCACCTCTGGTAGAGCAAGGATAGGATACCTTTTGTCCTCACCTTAACCACCCCTACCCCCCGACTGCTTCCACATTTGATGGATTCTACAATGTGATTTCCACCACCTCTAAAGCGTTTTCACTATCAGATTAGTAGTGAGTCAGGATCAGAATTGAAGCTCCTCCGGCGAAATCCAGACTTAGAATTACTGTTTTGAAGTTCTGATTGGGCAGGCTTGACCTGTTTTTGAGATCATTGCTGGGACGTGGGTATTGCCTTGAGATGGTGATGCACCTCCCTGAAGCCTGCAGTTGTGTAGTAAGGTCACTCAACGGGCATAAGGAACTTTGATTTTATTTTGGTTTGCTGGAGCTCAAGTCCCTGTGGGCTCGCATCCCCTGCACTTTGATGTAATTGATGTTACGGGATTGGAAGATTTTAGTCATTGGGATTGTTTGTGGCCTTGTTTCCAGAAGTTTTAATCATTAAAATTTGAGCAGCAGTGAATAGGACTGGGTGTTTTTGGAATGACCATTTCCCAGCCCATAATTATTCAGGTGTCACAAGCACCACACTGCCATCTGCTGGTTGGGAAGACCAGGTGCAAGTAGAAAAAATTTAAACGAGGGTAACTTTCAAAGTTTAGAGTTCAAAATACATGTATTATCAAATGTGTGTATGTACGCATATTATATACGAAGAATTCCAATAGAACCCCATTTAAAAACACCACCAAACTCTGAATGTGCAGGGAAAAAAACAAATTGTGCAAACAATAGAAGTAAGTAGATTACATTCAGAACTGAAGTTTGTGAAAGTGAGTTTACAGCCATGATCAAGGAGCCAGTTAGTTGCAGGCCACGGCCTCAGAGTAAACCTCGTGAACAGTGAGCTGAACCCTCTCCTTCGATCCTAACGCCCTGACATTTCAATCTGGCCCAGCGCTCAAATCGGGCAAACAGCTCTTTTGTACTTGTTACAACTTTTTTTCAAAATAGAAATTTAAGTACAACAGGCAAGTCTTCACTAACAGCTCATCTGGAAAGCAAAGAATGGAACTAACTGCTTAGAAAGAACTAGGTCAACTTTGAAACCTAGTTGGTGTGTAGCTGTGTTAATTAGCTTGTCAAAGTATCAGAGATTCTGAGATACCTGGTGACACTGTGCTGAGGCACTCCCTGTGCTGAGATGTGGAACCTACCCCTTAAGTGCCCTTGAATAATTCTGGAATGGATTTCCTGTACAATGAAAATTAGCTCTCGATCTTGTAATTTACCTCAATGTGGCCTTTGTATCACATAGTCTACCTGCACTGCACTCTCTCTGAGCAAGTGCAGCAGGCAGTGAAGAAGGCTAATGGAATGTTGGCCTTTATTACAAAGGGAATTGAGTACAAGAGCAAGGAAATACTCTTGCCTTTGTATAGAGCCCTGGTGAGACCACACCTGGAGTATTGTGTACAGTTTTGGTCTCCAGGGTTAAGGAAGGACATCTTGGCTGTAGAGGAAGTGCAGCGTAGATTCACAAGGTTAATTCCTGGGATGTCAGGACTGTCTTACGCAGAGAGGTTAGAGAGACTGGGCTTGTACACGCTGGAATTAAGGAGACTGAGAGGGGATCTGATTGCAACATAAGATTATTAAGGGATTGGACAAGATAGAGGCAGGAAATATGTTCCAGATGCTGGGAGAGTCAGTACCAGAGGGCATGGTTTGAAAATAAGGGGTAGGTCATTTAGGACAGAGTTAAGGAAAAACTTCTTCTCCCAGAGAGTTGTGGGGGTCTGGAATGCACTGCCTCGGAAGGCAGTGGAGGCCAATTCTCTGGATGCTTTCAAGAAGGAGCTAGATAGGTATCTTATGGATAGGGGAATCAAGGGATATGGGGACAAGGCAGGAACCGGGTATTGATGGTAGATGATCAGCCATGATCTCAAAATGGTGGTGTAGGCTGGAAGGGCTGAATGGTCTACTTCTGCACCTATTATCTATTGTCTCTCTGTAATTGCAGCACTCAATTCTACATTCTGTTATTGCTTTCCCTTTGTACTAATTATTGGTTTTAAAAATTATCTGTATGGATGCAACGCAAAACTGAAGTTTTTCACTGTGTCTTGATGTACGTGGCAATAACAAACCAGTTCCAATTATTGGTTCCTTGGATAATGACCCAGTCTGCCAGGTACCAGTAACTGGATAGACAGTATAGCCAGGAGGCTTTGTACTTTTTCTCTGGCAAATAGAGAGCTGATCGTGGCAGGACCATTCTCCAATCATTTCCACATTGCAGCAACGAGCAATCTGCTGAAGGACTTTGGTAGGTTGAGGAGTATCCGGTAGGAGGAAAGGAGTTGTTGACAATACCCCTCCCTCCCCCCGAACACACAGATGGTGATCACTCCGCTGAGTTCCTTCAGCAGGTTGGTTGTTGCTCTGGATCCCAGAATGTGCAGTTTCCTGTGTCTCCCTGTCAGTGTTGGAGTTGGGTTTCTCCACTTCCTGCCAGGCTCTGAGACGCCTGTCCTTTCCATCATGACTCAGCGAACACCGATATCCTGATGCATGAGATAAGCTGCAACCCTTCCTGATCCACACAGTACGTGATAAATTCAGGAAAAGTTAGAAAGCAGTACCTGTATATGAGGGCCTTTCTAAACCCATCAGCCAAGAGGATTGTACAGGACTGGCATGTGGCTGACTTCAGTTCTTTTTGTCATTATTCATCTGCTCATCGTGATGCAATAGGTCCACTCAGACTTGATCCCACTCTGCTTCATTGCAGCAGTCCTTACTCAGTCCTCCTCACCGCACCACCGTGAAAACCAAATTAACTCCATTGCACAACCAAACTCACTCCGGCCTCAATCACTTGTGCGCATTCTGAGTTAAAGTGCATTGATTCCTTCAATGCAGCCCATTCAGGAAGAAATCAGGAGAGGTCAAGACCTCCATTGAAAATCTGTGAAACAAAAATCCCCTCCAATCTCCTCCCGTAGATCCACACTGCCCCTTCCCCCTCCCCATCTACCAGACAATAAATGTCCAAGGTGAGTCCTTGAAAAAAAGTGTGTGCGCGTGCGTGTATACGTATGGGGTGTGTGGGGCTCAATTTTCATAAGACCATAAGACACAGGAGCACTCTTATTTCTCTTAAAATAAGAGAAAGACAACATGATTTGAGAGGAACACGTATATTTCAAAAACAAAGGATAAGAACAAATGTAAAAGATCATTGTATTTCAGTCAGAGGGGTGAATCTGTGGAACAGTTGTAGTGAGAATTTAAAAACATGCACCACACTTAACAAGTTTAAGAAATTATTTAAAAATCATTTAATGAACAAATATAAAATACATGATTTAAAATGAGTGGGAGTAATGTAAATAAATGATATTTGGAATTGGATTTTTGTGTTAAAAGATTATGAAATATTCTTTCCCATTCCCATTCTGATATGTCTATCCATGGCCTCCTCTACTGTCTCGATGAAGCCACACTCAGTTTGGAGGAACAACACCTTATATACCGGCTGGGTAGCCTCCAACCTGATGGCATGAACATTGACTTCTCTAACTTCCGTTAATCCCCTTCTTACCCCATCCCTGACATATTTAGTTGTTTGTTTTTTTCTCTCTCTCTGCCCATCACTCTGCCTGTTCTCCATCTCCCTCTGGTGCTCCCCTCCCCCTTTCTTTCTCCCGAGGACTCCCGTCCCATGATCCTTTCCCTTCTCCAGCTCTGTATCACTTTCGCCAATCACTTTTCCAGCTCTTAGCTTCATCCCACCCCCTCCGGTCTTCTCCTATCATTTCGCATTTCCCCCTCCCCCCACTACTTTCAAATCTCTTAGTATCTTTCCTTTCAGTGAGTCCTGACGAAGGGTCTCGGCCCAAAACGTCGACAGTGCTTCTGCCTATAGATGCTGCCTGGCCTGCTGTGTTCCACCAGCATTTTGTGTGTGTTGTATGAAATATTCTGTTTTGATATGAAGATCGACGCCAGATATGTTTTTGTATAAGTAAGATAGGTAGGCATAATTAGCTTGTAGCTTCAGCCCACAGCCTTTCGGTCTGTTTTAAAGAACATCTATGTTTTTGTTGTTTTATGAAATCATCGTTGAGAATGATGTTTTTGTTATGTTTGTACTGACCAAAATAAAATTTCATTCATTCATACATAGGAACAGATTTAGGCCATTTGGCCCATTGAGTCTGCTCTGCCATTCCATCATGCCTGATTAATTATCCCTCCTCAACACCATTCTTCCCATAACCTTTGACATCCTTACTAATAAAGAATTTATAAACCTCGGCTTTAAATGTCACAATAACTTGGCCTCCGCTGCCGTCTGTGGCAATGAAATCCACAGATACACTGCCCTCTGGCCAAAGGAATTCCTCCCTGTCTCCGTTTTAAAGGAGCATCTCTCTATGAGGCTGTGCCCTTTGGTCCTGGATTCACCCACTATGGGAAACATCCTTTCCATATGCACTGTATCTAAGCCTTTCAATATTTGAGTACAGGCCCAGAGCCATCAAACACTCCTCATAGGTTAATCCTTTCATTCCCAGGATCATTCTCGTGCACCTCCTCTGGACTGTCTGCAATACCACCACATTTTTTCTTAAATAATGGGCCCAAAACTACTCACAATACTCCATGTGTGGCCTGACCAGAGCCTTATGAAAGCTCGGCATTACATCCTTGTTTTTATATTCTAATCCTCTTGAAATGAATGCTAACATTACATTTGCCTTCTTTACCGCTGACTCAACCTGCAAGTTAAGCCTCAGGGAATCCTGCATGAGGACTCGCAAGTCCCTTAGCACCTCTGGTTTCTGAATTTTCTGCCTGTTTAGAAAATAGCCTTTTCTTTTATTCCTTCTACCAAACTTCCCGACACTGTATTCCACCTGTCACTTCTTTGCCCATTCTCCTAATGCAGGTCCTTCTGCAGACCGCCTGCTTTTTCCACCCTAGGAGCGTGCACCTCCACCAATAACGTGACATATAACTTGAAAAGAATCGGTCCCAACGCCAACTCCTGCATAACACAAGTCACTGGCAGCCCCAACCAGAAAAGGATCCTTTTATTCCACTCTTTGCCTCCTGCCAGTCAGCAAATCTATCCATGCTAGTATCTTTCCTGTAATAGCAGGGGGCTGTTATCTTGTTTAGCAGTGTCAGGTGTGACACCTTGTCGAAGGCTGACTGAGATTGCTCCCCGTATCGGGAGCAATGTTTCAGTGAAGGCAGGCACAGATGCTGGTTGTCAGTGCTCCCCATCTCTTCATACTCATTTAATATCACCAGCATATGCAGTGAAATTTGAACTTTGTGGCAGCAATACATGATAATATAGAAAATAAACTGAATTATAGGGTGTGTATGTATGTATGTATGTGATTGAGATAAGTAGTGCAAAGCAGAAATTTAAATAAAACTGTTCATCCCACCTCTCCGTTCGCAGGGTTTTGACCCAAACTGTCAACAATTCTTTTGCTCTGGTCGATGCTGCTGAACCTGCAGGGTTCTCCTGGCAGATTTTTTGCTGCTGTACCCTGAGCTTTGATCTGACTCCAGTTTACTGGGACCCCATCGGTGTGGCTGGAAGTGTTTGAGGTGGAGAGTTGATAAACCTTTGAAAGATTGGCGAATGTAGGGATGAAGAGTAATTGGCACGGAGGTGAAGTGGTGCCCTCGGAGAGACAATCGCATTGAATGGTGGGCCAGACCTGAGGGGCCGTGCTCCAGGGAGACCACACAAAGAGGCAGAGGCGCAGTCGGGAAGGTACCGAGTTCAAGTCTCTCCAAAGGCGACAAACACACACACAGTCTGCGGATCGTGTGCTGAATTCCTCGGCTGCCTCCCAACCCATAGAACTGGGGTTGGAAGCAAGTCTTCCCCCATTCTCGAGGGCAGCCTCAGGAAGAGGTGAATTCAGCCATAATAAAAAGATACTGGTTAGGCAACGTCTTCTGAAAGTGATCAGGGTTAGTGCAGGCAGCATTTGTTGACAGTTGATATTTCAGGTCAAGACCCACAGACAGTCCCAATGAAGGGTCTCAACCCAAAAGGTCAACTGTTCAATTCCCGCCATAGATGCTGCCTGACCCATTGAGCTCCTCCGGAATTTTGTGTCTCTTGCATCCCTGTTAATAACTAAGGAAACTCTGTTTTTTGCACTCTGACCAGTTGAGTTTTTTTTTAGCAATTTTTGGTTTTCAGAATTCCAGCAACTAAAGATACTTAATGGTGCTTTAAAATCTCAGCAAGTTCTGTTTGGCCACCAGCACTGCCCCTCACCCGTGTCTGGTGTAGTGAGAGGGAGTGGGCGGTGCGGATGAATGTCAGCTGCTGCCTACAGTGAATGGGCAACTCCGAGGAAGGTGGCAGTGGAACCCCAACGGGAGTCCCGATATCGCACTGGAGATCTCTTCCTTCTCAGCAGCCTTTCAGTCTGCGGCCTTGTTTCATTTGTAAATCCCAAGGCAGGAACAGCTGGCCAGGGGTAAGGGTTAACCGTATGGCATCTTGCTAAGGGAGGAGGGACTAGGTATGTAGAAGGCAGCAGTCGGAGTTTGAACAGAGAGAGAGAGAGAGAGAGAGAGAGAGAGAGAGACTGAGACAGACTGTCGGAAGAGCGACTTGCTGGACTCCGCTCTCATTGTTGCAGAAGCGACCTCTCTCCCTCAGTGGGGAGAGCGAGAGAGAGAGAGAGACTGACTGACTGAGATATCGAAGTCCTGTCTTATGGACTGTAGTTTTGATGGACTCTGTATCAACGTCTCTTTGGGGGGGGGGGGCTTCTGATGTTGCTCGCATTGTGGGGGGGGTGCGGTCAGTGTGAGTGGGGGTGAGGGAGGGTCGAGGTTGATGCTGCTGCTTATGAGAAAGGTTGGGGGGAGGAGACTATCAGGAAGCTCATTGGTCTACAATTCCTTATTATGTTTCATGGACAAAGGAATAACTTTTGCTACTCTCGAGTCTTCTTGTACTACTCCTCTGGCCAGACAGGATGCAAAGATCATCTCCAGTGGCGTAGCAATCTCTTCCCTGTCTTCCTATAGTAACCTGGGTTATTTCTCTTCAGGCCCCAGGGACTTGTCTACCTTAAAGTTTTTAAAATTTCCAACACATCCTTTTCCTTAACCTCAACATGTTCCAGCACATCAGCCTGTTCTTCACTGACCTCACATGTGACTGGTGAATACTGAGGCAAAGTATTCATTAAGTCCCTCCACTACTTCCTCTGACTCCAGGCACATGATTCCTTTTTTATCCTTGATCAGTCCTACCCTTCAGCTATCCTCCTATTCTTCATGTACGTATAAAATGCTTTGGGGTTTTCTTTAATCCTACTCACCAAGGCCTTCTCATGTCCTCCTCTAGTTCACCTATCTGCAAGTCCTTTTTTAAGCTCTTTCCTGGCTATGTTATAACTCTCAAGAGCCCTGAGAGATCTTTGGTTCCTAAACCTTAAGTATGCTTCCTTCTTCCTCTTGACTAAATGTTCCACCTGTCTTGTCAACCATGGTTCCATCACCCTACCATCCTATCCATGCCTCAATGGGATAAACCTATCTGGAACTCCATGCAAGTACTCCCTAAATAACTTCCACATTTCTGTTGGACACTTCCCCGAATATATCTGTTCCCAGTTTACGCTCCCAAGTTCCTTCCTAAGTGCACCATAATTAGCCCCCTGAAGTGAAATACTTCCCCACACCTTCTGCTTGTGTCATTGGCCAAGGCTATGCTAAAGGTCAGGGAGTTGTGATTACAAAATCAAATACATAGAAACAGTGTGAGAAATGGATCTCTTGTTAGGGTGGATAACAAAGCCAGGTGCATTTAGAGGGAGTCTAGGAAACAGGGCATCCAGGAGACGGATGAAAAGTTCAAAGTACATTTGTTATCAAAGTATGTCTTCACTGAGATTCACTTTGAGATTCATCTCCTTACAGGCAGCCACAAAACAAAGGAACACAAAGCAACCCATTATTAAAAAGATCGTCAAACACACAATGAGCAGAGAGGGAAGAAATAAGCCGTGCAAACGATAAATGTAAGCAAATAGCATTCAGAACAGAAGTTGCACTATGGAGATGGGACGGTAGATTGTCAGGGCTTATTGCATTTAAAAGAATGTTTGCAGTGCCGGGACCTGCATGGCTACTTTAGAAGAATGAGAGGGATCTCATCAAAACGTTCAAATTGCTGACAATGCTTGACAGCATAGATAACTGAAGAATGTGGGATTGGGCTGCTAGCTGTTCTTTGCCTGGCAGAATGGGCAGAAAGGCTTCCTTCTTCTCTGGTAAGCTATCTGTGATTCTGTTTGAACAATTGCAGGACAATGTCAATAAGTTAAAGACATAATCTGGTCCTTGGCATCTACATTCTGTCGGCACAGGAGTCAGTTGGCATCTGAGTAGGTGGCCATATTCTGAGCCTCTTCTGTGTGTGGCAGTTTGCTTCCTCTGTTAGACAAAAAATGAACTGGTTTAGTGTCCTGCGATTGGCAGCTTGTAGCCAGGACTCAGTGAGTTTCTGATCAGAAGGACCTGACCCTACACCCCAGTCCATAGTTTAAACACATAGACTTTATGGCAAGTACTTTCTGGCCTTCCATCTCTCAAGGGAAGATGCTAGGCCGAAGACACTTTTCCCCCTTTGGTGAATCATGAAGATCACGTGGCGATCTTTGCTGGAGTCCAACAAAATGATTGTCCTTCATTCAAAATCATTAAAAGAATTATCTGGTCATTCTCAACTGTTTGTATATAATCTGGCTTCTGCTTTGGGGCATCTTTGTGTTGTACAAAGCAATAGAAGTGCAAGCTCTTCATCTGTAGTGATTGAATTCAGTAGACCTGAACGATTGAGTTTTGTTGCACTTGTTACTGCAGGGTTTGATATGTAGGTTGCTAGTTAAATTCCACCATTGGCAGGATAACTACGTGGCTGCTGTTGCTTTTCCTGGATTAGTTGGAATTTATTGTGTTTTAGCTGGTGTGGGATGGTTTGTTTGTCAAAGTGACCTCAGTGTGCACTCGGCAAGAATTGCTTTTGTTTGTGGTGGGGATCAACATCGTGGCAAAGGCACAGCTCGCTATTGAAGGCTGGCAGAGCTCAAAGACAGAAGGAACAAAGTTGGCAGAGTTGCAGCCTTACCGCTTCAGAAACCCAGGTTCAGTCCTAACCTCTAACTTTGCTGCAAGTACAAAATTTGCACGTCCCTACTCTGATTGGTTTCCACTCACATCTAAATGGCAAGTGTAAGTTACCAGTCAGTATAGGATAGTGTCAGAAAGAATCAACAGGGAAAGTTGGGTTGGCACGTAAGGAAAATAAGTGCAGGTTTATAAGAGAATACAGCAAGCAGGATGGGATAGATGGCTCTACTGGTAAAAATGAAATCAAATCATTAGAACGAGGCGACCTAGGGTAGGAAGATGTACAATCCTTGTGGGTAGAGTTAAGAAACTGCAAGGAAGTTTGATGGGAGTTATTTACGGGCCTCTGAACAGTGGCCAGGATGAGGGATACAGATTACAATGGGAAATGGAAAAGGCATGTAATAACAGCAATTTTACTTCAGTCATGGAAGATTTCAATGTGCAGTTTGATTGGGGAAGTCAGGTTGATACTGGATCCCGAGAGAGGGAATTTGTAGAATGTCTACGAGATGACTTTTAGAGCAGCTTGTGGTTGCGCCCACTAGGGAAAAGACAATTTTGGATTGGGTGTTGTGTAATGAACCAGATTTGATTAGGAAGCTTCAGATAAAGGTGCCCTTATGAGGCAGTGATCATAATATGATAGGATTCACCCTGCAGTTTGAGAGGGAGAAGCTAAAGTCAGATATGTCAGTGGAGTAAAGGGAATTACAGAGGCATCTTTCGGTAAGATGGCAGTGTCCTCTGATGCACGACCACTCTGGGTCCAATCCAAGGGGTGGCTGTTCATCTTGTATATCTCTTGTATGTTTGAAAGTCACTTCTGGAAACGAAGAACATCAAGTACTGCAGGACTGTCCCATCAGCAAGCTGCTCAATAGTGATGGAGTTGGACTCATTGTGTACCGTCGTTGTGCTTTTGCCTGGACTTGTCAGCTACTGTTGGACAGTGCGCAGACTGGGTGGTTGTCTTGAATGCTTTTATTGTGATCGCAAAGCACTTTTGGACATGAGTAACGTAGAATATTGCAAGTCCAGCTCATTGGGACCGACAGAGGGGGTACTGCTTTGCCTTGGTTATGGTGAGGGCTTGGCTGAGGCATGTGGCAGCCGACCAGAAGAGACGTCAAAGCAGTGTGTGAGAGCACCTGCAGGGCAGACTGGAATCCATATTTGGGTTGGGGACTGGCCCCTACTGTCGGTGCTGCTCTCCAGTGTTCACTCAGTACTGCTTTCTGTGCTCACTTGGTGCTGCCCTCAAGTGCTTACTTGGTGGAATAACAAGCTGGAGCAGCACTGTACAACTTTCTGTAAATCAGTCGTGCCAGAGGCACTTGCACTATATATTTTTTCTCTTTGTGGCTGTTTCTGTGAAATCGTAGCTATTTGTGCTATATGCTGTGTGTTGTTGGTAATATGTTTTGCCCCTTGGCTCCAGAGGAAAGACATTTCATTTGGCTATATTCAAGTATGGTTGAATGATAATGAAGTGTGAACTTGAATTAAACTTGAACTTGAATAAGGGAGGAGCTGGCAAAATTTGATTAGCAGGGATGATGGCAGAACAGCAATGGCTGGACTCTCTGGGGATAATTCAGAAGATGCAAGATGGATACATCCCAAAGATAAAGTATTCTAAAGGAAGGATGAGGCAACTATGGCTAACAAAGGAAGTCAAAGTCAGCATAAAAGCAAAAGAGAGGGCGTATAGTATAGCAACAATTCGTGGGAAGTTAGAGTTGGAAAGCTTTTACAAAGCAACCAAAAAGCCATAAGGAGATGAAAGATAAAGTATGAAGGTAAGCTAGCTAATAATATAAAACAGGATATCAAAATATTTTTCAGATATATAAACAGCAAAAGAGAGGGGAAGTGGATATATATCTATCTAGATAGATTATTTATTTAGCTATCCATCTAGATCAATAATCTATCTATTCATTGAGATACAGCATAGAATAGGCTCTTCAAGCCACACTGCCCAGCAATCCCCCAAAATAATCCAAGCCTAATCAGACAACAATTCACAATGACCAATTCAATTAACTAACTGCTACATCTTTGGACTACGGGAGGAAACTGGAGCACCCGGAGGAAAGCCACACAGTTACGGAGAGAATGTACAACTCCTTACTGGCAACAGTGCGAATCGAAGCCGAGTTGCTGGCTCTGTAAAGCTTTATGCACTCAGATATTTGAGAGTATTCGGGCAGAAGTGAGTGCAGTTGCTATTACTGAGGAGAAGGTGCTTGGTAGATTGAAAGGTCTGAAGATTGATAAGTCACCTGGACCAGATGGACTGCATGCCAGTGTTCTGAAAGAGGTACTTGAAGATATTCTGGAGGCATTAGTAATAATCCTTCAAGAATCACTAGATTCTGGAATGGTGCCAGAGGACTGGAAAATTGCAAATGTCACTCCACTCTTTAAGAAGGTAGGGAGAAGAGTTAAGGAAATTATAAGCCAGTTACGCTGACATCGGAGGTTGGGAAGATGTTGGAGTCTACTATCAAGGATGAGGTTTCAGAGTGCTTGGAGGCATATGATAAAGTAAGCCAAAGTCAGCATGGTTTCCTTAAGGGGACATCTTTTCTGACAAATCTGTTGGAATTCTTTGAGAAAATAACAAGCAGGATAGACAAAGGAGAGTCAGTGGGTTTTTGAAAGGTCTTGAAAGATGTTGCATATGAGGCTGCTTAACAAGATAAGAGCCCATGGTTTTACAGGAAAGATACTAGCATGGATAGAAGATTGACTGGGAATAAGGAGTGGGAATAAAAGGGCCTTTTCTGATTGGCTTCCAGTGACTAGTGTTGTCCCACAGGAGTCGGTGGTGGTCCCACTTCATTTCACGTTATATGTCAATGATTTGAATGATGGAATTGATGGCTTTGTGGCCAAGTTTACAGTCCGTACAAAAATAGATGGAGGGGCAGGTATCGTTGAGAAAGCAGGGAAACTATGGATAGACATAGACAGTTTGTGAGGAGGATAAAGAAGTTGCAAAAGGAATAGGGAAGTGTTTGGTCATGCACGTTGGTAGAAGGAATAGAGGTGTAGGCTATTTTCCAGATGGAGATGATTCCAAAATAAGAGGTGCAAGGGGGCTTGGGAGTCTTCGTGCAGGATTAACTTGCAGGTTGAGTCGGTGGTAAGGAAAGCAAATGTAATGTTGGCATTCATTTCGAAAGAACTAGAATATAAAAGCAAGGCTGTAATGTGAGGCTTTATAAGGCTTTGGTCAGACTGCACATGGAGTATTGCGAGCAGTTTTGGGCTCCTTATCTCAGAAAGGATGTGCTAGTTTGGAGAGGGTCTAACAGAGGTTCATGAGAATGATTCTGGAATGAAAGGGTTAACATATGAGAAGCATTTGATGGTTCTGGGCCTGGAGTTTAGCAAAATGAGGGGGGAGTGGTGATCTCAATGAAACCTAATCAATATTGTAAGGCCTAGATAGCGTGGATGTAGTGAGGACTTTTCCTATAGTGGGGGAGTCTAGGAGCAGAGGGCCACATGAATCTTTGCTCCACACCCCCAGCTTGTGATGACCTCTACCTAGAATGATCTGTGGGTTTCTCAGAGAGTAAGCTGCTTGCATGTGAGCCAAGCACCCACTGCTCTCCTTGTTTCTACCATCATAAATCTTTAAATACATCCATGCTGAAGCAACTCAACCACCTCATGGAGTAGCAAATTTCACAATCTCTGGTTAATAACTTTCACGTGGAGCCCACGTTGGCTCAGATATCTCAAAGAGTGGAATGGACAGTGGGCTCTGTACACTTTATATTCCCGGGAGTGGGGGGATATTAACAGTTTATTAGTGGCGACTCTATCTGCATGGCCTTTGATTCTCATCTGTTTCCCAATCAAGTGGGATAATTTATGCAGCTACAATGTCAAAGTCTTCCACAGTTTAATACAGACTTAGTTTATTTTTGCTGTGCTCTTCCCGAGCTGGAGTAATGTTTGGTGCTTCTCCGAGTGGGAGAAGCCTGGTGGGACTCCAGGTACACCTTGCTGCCTTATTCACTGTCCAGGGTCAAGGAGAGAGTAGCAATCTGCCACTGAATTGTTAACTAATCTATGCTGTCTTTAGAGATTTTGTCTCTCTTTGACTGGAGCACACGGGGTCCATGTTGCGTTTAGGCTGAACAGCGGTTGATGAAGCTCACTGCAGGGTGTGGAGCTTCAGTCAATGCTCAGGGTTTCTTCCTTTGATTTAGTTGTCAGTACCCTGTCGCTCTGTTGAGGCCCATCACCCTCTTGAGGTTGTGATTTTGTTACAATGCTTGAAGCTTTGGTACTCAAGTCCCATCCCTGACACTCAACGTTGAACTTAGGTGGGGCACCCATTGCAGTGCTGTGGGTGTGCTATACAGTCAGCATTCTCTGGTTATTATTCCAAACTCTTGCTTACTTTCTCAGGTGTAAATGATGTAGTGCACAGATTCTGTGAAGGGCAGGGAGATCTCCTGGTGCGTTTATCATTGTTTATTCTCATTTGCGGTACCTCTAAACCATTAACTGGTCAACAATCTTCTTATCATTTGTAGTTGCTTGTTAGCTGCTCTTTTTCTGACTCTACACTGGCAATTGAAAGAATCGAATTGGCTGTGAAATATGGGATGAAGTTTGGTTTTGAAAACTGCTAAAGTATCCTCAAATTACAAATTTTCAACATTGATACTGTGGGCATCTGTCTACATAGTTTTGCTGTAACAATTAGCACACCAATCTTTCATGGTGAATGCATGTAATAGCTTTTCCATGTATGAAAAGTCATCTAATGAAACATTTATGTGTAAATCATCTCTTTCATAAATCAGGGAATGATTTATGAGATTGTTCCTCATTGTTGACAGTCACTGTACCTATTGCAATGCTTAGTCAAAAACCAAAATCTCAAAGCTTGAGTGCCTTGGGAGGATACCTGAGAGTGCACAAGTAAATTCAGAATGTTTGTGTAGATCTCCACTGAACTCTCATAATTCTGCAGTTCTTATGCTCATTCAACACTTGAAGTGTCTTTGTTTATAAAGATATGTATCCTGAATTACATGGATTTTCTTTGAAAGAATCAGGACAGGTTCTTTTAAACAAACAAATGAAAGAAAATACAATCAAACAGTAGCTGAAAAAGTTGGACTAGTCTTTGGGATTAGACATACTAAATTTATTTTTCAAAAAGCAGTTCCCTCCTTCAGAGCCAGCTTTCGTTTTCTCAGAATACTAAGGTCACTGAACTTGGAGAAGCGTGAGTGTTTATGAATGACTGTGAGTACTGGGTGTACAAAGAAGATTTCCCGTCATGTTACTTAATTTTGCTTTTCTCAAAGTTCAGCTTCAGCCACCCAAGCCATGCTCTCTTCTCACTGCTGCCAGAAGGTACAAGAGCCTCAGGACTCACGCACCAGGTTCAAGAACAGTTACTAACCCTCAACTGTCAGGCCCTTGAATAAAAGGAGATAATTACACTCACTTGCTCAATCATTGAAATATTCCTAGAACCAATGATCTCAGTTTAAGAACTCTTTACCTTGTTATTTAATTTCTATTTGCATTTGTAGAGTTTGGTGTTTTCTGCACTCTGATTGATCTTTCATTGATCCTGTTATAGTTACTATTCTATAGATTTGCTGAGTATGCCCACAGGAAAATTAATTTCAGGGTTTTATATGGTGTTATATACCTTGATAATAAAAATGTAAGCTGAACTGTGAACACCACAGTCTTATTAGCAAAGTGGCCTGGTACATACAGGTTATGAACTCCTGACTTTATATACATCTCATATATATGAATGAGCGTTTGAGAGATGGGCAGGATGGATTTGTCAGCTGTTGTGGGATGTAGGCGTCTTATGCCATGTAGCAACTTGATTCAGGGCAATCTCTGAATGGTTAAGTTAAATGCCCCAGTTTAACTACATATTTCCCTTGGTGGGCTATGTTTTATTTAAATGCTTTGCTGGCAGCCTCGTTTTTGACTTGCTTAGGTTACAAACAGTTCTTGGGAGTGGAACCTGGTCATAACCTGGAGAGGATTGGTGGAGACATGGGAATACTGTCACACACAGATGAAGGGTTTTTAAACACAAAGTACACTGCAGATGCTGTGGCCACCCACTTCAACTCTGCTTCACATTCCCATTCGGATATGTCCATACATGGCCCCCTCTACTGCCATGATGAGGCCAAATTCAGGTTGGAGGAGCAACACCTCATATACCATCTGGGTAGTCTCCAGCCCCTTGGTCTGAACATCGAATTCTCCAACTTCCGGTAATTCCCTCCCTCTCCCTTCCCCCATACCATTTCACTCTGTCTCCTCTTCCAGCTGCCTGTCACCTCTCTCTTGATTCTGCCGCCTTCTACTACCCATAGTGCTTTCCCCTTACATTCCTTCTTCACCTCTCCTGCCTATCCCCTCCCTGCTTCCCCTCCCCCACCCCTTGTTCTTTCCTCTGATTGGTTTTCCACCCTCCCCCACCTTCTTTATAGGGCCCCTACCCCCTCCTTCAGTCCGATGAAGGGTCTCGGCCTGGAACATTGACTGCTCATTTCAACGGATGCTGCCCAACCTGCTGAGTTCATCCAGCTTGTTTGTATGTGACGAAGGGTTCTTCATTGCTGTGTCCGTTACAATTTTGTTTGACAAGTCAGGGTTGTTAGCCTTGACATGTTCCCCCTGTAGTGTAATGTATTTCCTCCCACAACCCAAGTGTGCCCAGTTCATTTCACTGGTCACTGAACTTAGCTCTCAGCATATGAGACCAAAGAATCAAATGGAAGGTGATGGGTGTATGAGTGAGAAAATGAGCAGTAGGTTTGCAGTGAGCTGTGGAGAGGGAAATGGGACTATGGAATTCTCGTGCTGCAAACCAGATAGCCTCATTTTGCCTGTGGTCGGAAAGTTAATTCCCCTACATTTCTTCTAAATTCCTCACAGATGGTGATTTAATTTTTCATTCCAGCACTAACCGCCTGATTCTGTTCTGTCCAGCTTCGTAACTAGATGTTGTTCTAAGCAAGGTAGTCTTGGAAGTGTACCTTATACTGAGGGGCACTTTGAAGTTCGTTCACCCCTATCGGCCTGGTGCTCCCTTGAGGACACAGGAAATGAACACTGCTATTAGGGCTCACTTGTTAATGGGTAGTAACATAATCTGAAGGTATAAGGTATCACATTATTCACTCAAGGATCACTGCAGTTTCTGTGTCCTGGAGCCCCTAACTCTGCTTCACTTTGTTCTATTTTCCATCTTACCGAGTGACCCATTCTTTATGACCTCCGACAGTATAACCTGATGAGATAAAATGCTCATGAATTTAATGGCTGTGTTGCAAAAATGGGTTGTGGCTTCTCATGAGCATGTTTGTCCTGCAAAGGAAAGAACTTGCTTTTGTGTAGTTCCCTGTTGTGACTGTGAATACTACAGTCGATGGTTAAGACCCAAAATGTCTCCCTGTGCTGATTACCAATGTACAATTATCAGATAAAAATGGCAGCAAACTTTATTTTTCCTGTTGCATTGATTAAAGAAACCAAGGCTTGCATTTATAAAGTCCATTCGTCGTCTCGGGATCTACAAAAGTGTTGAACTATTTTTGAAATATGGACTCTGGTGCAATGCTCAAAGGAGCCAATTTGCATGCAGTGCATTTCCACAGTGATGGAACAGACCAGAAGATCTAAATATTGGCTGGAACGCCAAGGATAGATCATGTTCTTCTTTGAATAGTACTGTAGCATTTTTAAAATTTTGGTTTAACATCTCCTCTGGAATATGGTATCTCCAAACCAAAATGTTCTTCCATTGGTAAGCCAGAAGGCTGCCCTGCATTCTTTGGAATGGGGCTTGAGCTCTGTGACCTAAGAAGTGAAGATGTTGACTTTTGATACCTGAGACTTTCATATACAAAAACTACTAACTGTCTGTAAGGGTAGAGAGAGTTGGGTGTGTGGATGATCTTGAGTTCTGTGTGACCTGTGCTTCGGTGAATTCCTCGCTGCTTTACCAACACATGATGCAGCTTTGCTCGTGACATGATACTTGCAGGGAGTAAAGAAGGCAAATGTGATATTAAGATGGATTTTGAACATCATTAAGGACATTTTCAAGAAGTGGTGTCTCTGGAAGACAGCTACCACCATGAGAGACCCTTACCATCCAGGATATGCCCTCTTCTTGTTACAACCATCAGAGTCAGAATCGGGTTTAATTGCCTCTCTGACTGGAGGATTGTGACTGGTGGAGTACCGCAGGGAATGGTGCTGGGTTTGTTGTTTTGACATCTGATTCAATCATCTGGATGATAATCTGGTAAACTGGATCAGCAAATGTGCAGATGTTACCAAGACTGGGAGTACAGCGAACAGCAAGGAAAACCACCAAGGCTTGCAGTGGGATCTGGACCAGCCGGAAAAATGGCAGATGGAATCTAATGCAGACGAGTGTGAGGTGTTGCACTTTGGGAGGACAACCAGAGCAGGTCTTACACAATGAGTGGGAGCACGCTGAGGAGTGCAGTAGAACCAGGATGTAAATAAGATCGGTGAATATAGATCCATAATTCCTTGAAAGCGAGGTCACAGGTTACAAAGAAAACTTTTGGCACATTGGCCTTCATAAATCAATAGATTGAGGACAGAAATTGAGATGTTATGTTGAAATTGTATAAGAAGTTGGTGAGGCATAATTTAGAGTATTGTGTCCAGATTTGGTCACCTACCTACAGGAAGGATGTACATAAGATTGAAAGAGTGCAGAGAAAATTTACAAGGATGTTGCCAAGACTTGAGGATCCGAGTTACAGGGGAAGATCGGATAGGTTAGGACTTTATTCCCTAGAATGTAAGAGATGAGGGCAGATTTGATAGAGGTATACAAAGTTATGAGGGATAACAAAGTTATGAGGGGTAAAGATAGGGTAAACGGAAGCAGACTTTTTCCACTGAGGTTAGGTGAGACTAGAACTAGATGGCATGGGTTAAGGGTGAAAGGTGAAATGTTTAAGGGGAATATGAGGGGGAATTTCTTCACTCAAAGGGTGACGAGGATGGGGAACGAGGTGTCAACGCAAGTGGTGGATATGTATTCAATTTCAATATTTAAGAGAAATTTGGATAGGTACAGTGCATGGATGGTAGGGGTATGGAGGGCTATGGTCTGGGTGCAGGTCAATGGGACTAGGCAGATAAATGATTCAGCATGGACTAGATGGGCTGAAGGGTCTGTTTCTGTACTCTAGAGTTCTATGACTGTGACTCTTACTGGCTTATGAAATTTGTTGTTTTGTGGCAGCTATGCATTGTAATTTATAGTTTTTTTTAATGCAGTGCAAAAAGAGCAAAACGGAGGAAAAAATTAGTCAATGGGTTCATTATCCATTCAGAAATCTGTTGGTGAATGGGAAGAAGCGGTTCCTGAAGTGTTGAGTGTGTGCCTTCAGGCTCCTGTACCTCCTCTTTGATAGTAGCAATGAGATGAGGGCATGTCCTGGGTGATGGGGTTACTTAATGATGGATGCTGCTTTTCTGAAGCATCACCTTTTGAAGGTATCCTCAATGCTAGTGCCTATGATGGAGCTAGCCCAGGGGTGGGCAAACTTTTTGACTTGAGGGTCACAAAGGGTTCTAAAATCTGACAGGGGGGCCGGACCAGGAGCAGATGGACGGAGTGTTTTGGTAATACACCTCATAAGAGAAAATAAAATATCATGGGATATGTAGAAAACATGTACTTTAATTTCAATTGAAAATGAACAAATGCATTACAACAAAATATCTGTTTTTGAAGTCCCATGGTATTTAGCTATTTATTGAAATGACTTTTAAAACTCTGAAAATTAAATGAATAAAATACAGCTTTTTTTAATATTTTAAAGCACTGAAAATTCTGTTATCCTTCAAGATATTATCATCATCACTCTCCTCCTGACTGTCTTTATTTCAAAAACGGTAGGAGATGCAGGTCTACTTGTCCTGCTCCTTCTTATTCAATTGTCCCCTGTGCCAAAACTCAACAACGACCCGCACAATGACAAAGCAGGGAGAGCGCGCCGGTATGCGGAGCTCTGTGCTCGCAAATCCCCGCAGGCGATCTCTCTTAGCCGGAACGCTGGCTAATTGTGAGTCGGTTCGGATGTGCCAGGAAATGGGTCGCCACAAGGTCACAAAGTAAAGCGCAAATGTGGAGTAATACGCTGCACCTCAACAAAGGTCAATGTATATAGAGTGCGTCATCTATTGGGAAAACGCCAGAATTGCAGGGAAAAAACGTTAACAAGGTTTATTAATATAATTTCATCAAGTTCTGCAGGCCGGATTAAAAAGCTTAACGGGCCGCATATGGCCCGCGGGCCGTAGTTTGCCCATGCCTGAGCTAGCCTTTTCTGATCTGTGCAGCACCCCTCCACGTCACACAGTGATGCAATCAGTCAGAATGCTTTCCACAGTACATCTGGAGAAATTTGTGAGAGTCTTTGGTGACTCTCCTCAAACTCCTAATAAACTATCTCTGCTGTCGTGCCTTCTTTATAATTGCATCAATATGTTGGGTCCAAGATGGTTCTTCAGAGATATTGACACCAAGGAATTTGAAACTGCTGATCCCTCGATGAGGACCAGTTTGTGTTCCCTCGACTTCCCTTCCTGAAATCCACAGTCAATTTCTTGGTCTTCCTGACACTGAGTGCAAGGTTGATGCTGTGACACCACTCAACCAGCTGATCTATCTCGCTCCTGTATGCCTCCTCGTCACCATCTGAACTTCTGCCATCATTTGTGTCATCGGCAATTGTAGGTGTAGAGAGAGTACTGGGGTGGGCTGAGCATGCATCCTTGCGGTGCACCGGTGCTAATTGTCAGTGAAGAGGTGATGACTGGTCTGGTGAGGAAGTCAAGGATCCAGTTGCAGAGGAAAGTACAGAGGCCCAGGTGTTTGGAGCTTGTTGAGAGGACTGAGGGTATTCTTGTGTTGAATGCTGAGCTGTAATTCAAGGATGTTTAATGTCATTTCCAGTATACAAGTGTAAAGGAGAACAAAATAATTGTTACTCTGGACTTGATACAGGCACAAATAAACACAATATGATAAAGAACACAATAATAATTTGAAGAATACATTGATTGTATGCCATAACGTGATGGTAGGCACAGGGGTGTCTGTCCATAGGGTGACTGACAGGAAATGAGAAAGTAGTGGTGGTTAGGGGTGAGGTGTTGATTGGCCTTACTGCTTGGGCGAAGTAACTGTTTTTGAAGTGGGTGGTCCTGCCATGGATGATATGTAGCCTCCTCCCTGATGGGAGTGGGGCTAACAGTCAATGAGCAGGGTGGGTGGGATCCTTCATGATGTTACTGGTGCACCTTCCTGTACCTGTGTCCCCAATGGCGGGTGGGCTGGTGTCAGTGATGTGTTGACTACCCGTTGTGGAGTCTTCCTGTCCACCATGGAGCAGTTTCTGTGCCATGTAGTAACGCAGTTTGTTAGGATGCTCTCTACTGCGCCTCTGGAATGATGTGAGTATGGACGTGCATAGTCCAGTGTTCCGACTGTATAGGGTGTGTTATGGGACTACAAGAGGTTGTGTGAGATGTGGACTCCCAGGAATTCAAAACTGCTCGCAGTTTCCACTGCTGTGCTGCCGATGTAAAGAGGGGCCTGAGTGATGCGAGATCTCCTGAAGTTGAGAACCATCTCCTTGGCTTGTTGACGTTGAGAAAGAGGTTATTTACCAGGGATCAGGACTTGAGCTCCTCCACCTCCTCTCTGTAGGCTACCTCATCATAGTTTGTGATGAGCACCACCCCTGTTGTGCCATCGACAAACTCGACAACGTGGTTACGCGGGTGTTGGGCTGTGTACTCAGCTGGGAGCAGAGTGTGCAAGGATGGCTTTGCACATAACCCAGGAGTCACCTGTGTTGAGGTGATCAGGAGGGAGGAGTGGTCGTGCAACCTGACTACCTGAGGTCTGTTCGTTAGGAAGTCGAACAACCAGTGACACGGTGAGGAGTAGGAGTTAGTTCACCAGGGTCTGTGGGACAATAGTACTGAATGCCAAACTGAAATCCAGAAACAATATTCTGATGTAAGTGTCCTTGTTTTCTAGGTGTGTCAGGGCCAGCTGCGTGACAGATGCTCTGATGTCTGTCGTAGAGCGGTTCTATTGGTGAGTGTCCATTGTGACAGGAATGGAGTTTTTAATGTGTGCTATTATCAGCCAAAGCACTGCGTGATGATTGACGTCACCCCCATCAGCAGTATTTGTTTAGCTCTGAAGGTGTAGAGTTCTTTGGTACAGGGATGATAGTGGCTGATTTGAAGCATGTAGAGACAGCAGTCTAGAATGAGTGAAGTGTTGAAGATATCACTGAGCTGGTGTGCAGACTGCCTAAGTACTCGGCCTGGGATAGTGTCTGGCCTGCCTTATGGAGGTCGACTCTCTGCAGAGTCCTCCTTGTGTCAGCTGCTGTTACAGACAGTGACTGCACACCTGTGGGGGTGTGAGGGTTGCTTTTGTGGCTGGTGTTGTGTTGCATGCCTTGAGGCGTGTATCGAAGTTGTTAGTGTTTCAGGGATTGGGACGTCATTCGGACAGTAAACGCTGTTTTTCATTGCGTAGTCAGTAATGCCCTTGATGCCTAGCCACATACAGTGAGGATAGTTATCAGATGGGTGCTCCTGAACTCTTTGAGCATAGGCAGTCTTTGTGCTCTTGATGCCTAAGATGAGGTTGCTCTTGGCTCCTCTGAAAACTGTTCTGTCACCAGACTTGAAGGCAGTTTCCTGGGCTTTTAGTAGATGGTGTACCTCAGCATTTAGCCTGGACTTCTAGTTGGGGTGTGAGGTGACCGTTTTTGAAGTACCAGTGTCAATTACTGTAGGCAGTGACAGATGAGGCATATTCCTTGAGGTCTGTGACTTCTCTGTTTGTGGTGGCCTCTTTGAACATCTGCTAGTTAGTCAGTTCAAAACAGTCTTGAAGCATAATGATTGCCTCATTGGCCCATATAGTGATGTCCTTTTGACTGGTTTCTCCATTTTCAGCAGCGGTCAGTATGTCGGCACTAACATTGTGGAGATGTGGCCGGAGAGGCCAAGATGAAGGTGTCTAATGGTTTTGTAAGTACAGCATCTGTCTGTATAAACATGGGCCATTCTGTTTATTCCCATAGTGGCCATGGTGACACACTGGTGGAGTTTGGGTAAAATGTCTTGCAGGTTGACATGATAGTAGTTTCCTGCAGTTGTGAAGAGACTATAGCCAGCAGCTGATTACTGACTGTCCCAGTCTGCTGCGAGATCCTCTACCAGAGGAGGACAGACCAGGTTGTTTCCTGTTGCAATGGTATTTGAGTTGGGTCACAACACCAATTAAAGAGAACCTCACTTCTGTGTTGGAGCAGGACTCACAGTGACTCAGTGGGGCTGTGGCTGTGTTATTGGACAGGTAAATCAGTCCTGGACTAAAGGATCAAATCTCTTCACTGCTGAGTGAGAATTGAATCTGATGTAAACTTATGTAGAAGTGACTTGTGATGAATAAAATAAACCCAAATGTTCCACTGATGTTCTGCCTGTACATAAGGACTGTCACAAATCTGCATCAAACAGAGTGACACTGAAGTTCAAAGTCAATTTATTATCAAAGTACAGTCGGCCCTCCTTATCTGCGAATTCAACCAACCGCGAATCGCAAAAACCCGGAAGTGCTCTTCCAGCACTTGTTGTTCGAGCGTGTACAGACTTCTTTCTCTTGTCATTATTCCCCGAACAATGCAATATTAACAACTATTTTACATAGCATTTACATTGTATTGGGTATTATAAGTAATCTGGAGATGATTTAAAGTATACGGGAGGATGTACGTGGGTTATCGTGGATTAGGATTGAAAAAAATCTTATGTTTTCTTACTAAGTAAGTTGGGACAGGTTCATCTGGTATTATTTAGCATCAGTCAAATGTTTGTCTTTGTATATAGTATATATTTTACCTTTCTACGCATATAAAACACTTAAGAACATATGTTTCAGCGCCGGGCTCAGGAACCGTTCCCAAGTTCGATCCAGTGACAGACCGCTCTCGAGCTCGCTCTCCATCGTGCCGGGTTGATGTGGAGGATCAAAAACCCAAAACCCAATAATTAAACCACTGCGTTGCTTAGTAATAATTGTAGCTTTCATCGGGGCAGAGCCTTTCTCACTTTATCCTTGAAAATTGTTCCGATTGTTGACCAACGTAGCCTAACGCTTTTCCAATGACCAATGGCATTTCACCTCTTTCCGATCACTTTATTATTTCCACTTCATTTTCAATCATGATCGTGATTATTTTCGTGAGCAAAAACACTGAGGATTCAGAGCTCAGCCGCCAGGTCCTAATATCCACCGCACTGAGACAGGTTGAATAAGATCTGGGGTTCCACTGGGTCCTAATGTCCACCGCATTGAGACAGGTTAAATAAGGTCTGGGGTTCCGCTGGGTCCTAATATCCACCGCATCGAGACAGGTTAAATAAGATCTGGGGTTCCGCTGGGTCCTAATATCCACCGCACTGAGACAGGTTGAATAAGATCTGGGGTTCCGCTGGGTCCTAATGTCCACCGCATTGAGACAGGTTAAATAAGATCTGGGGTTCTGCTGGGTCCTAAGATCCACTGCACTGAGACAGGTGGAACAAGATCTGGGGTTCCGCTGGGTCCTAAGGTCCACTGCACTGAGACAGGTTGAATAAGGGACTTGAGCATCCGCAAATTTTGGTATCTGCGAGGGGTCCCAGAACCGATCCCTTGCGGATAAAGAGGGCCGACTGTATGTATATGGTGTGTCACCCTGAGATTTGTTTACTTGTATGCATTCACAGAAAATACAAGAAACACAATAGAATCAATAAAAGATTGGACCCAGCAAAATGGACAACCAATGCGTAAAATAACAAAAAAACTGTGCAAATACAAAGAGAAAACAAAATAATAATCATAAAGTAAGCAATAAATAAATATCGAGAACGTGAGAAGAAGAGTCCGTGAAAGTGAGTCCATGGGTTGTGCGAACAGTTCAGTGATGGGGCAAGTGAAGTTATCCCCTCTGGTTCAAGAGCCTGATGGTTGAAGGCTAATAACTGTCCTGACCCTGATGGTGTGGGTCCTGAGTCTCTTGTACCGCCTTCCTGATGGCGGCAGGGAGAAGAGCGCATGGCCTGGATGCTGGGGATCCTTGATGATGGATACTGCTTTCCTGTAGATGTGCTCAATGGTGAGATGGGCTTTACCCATGATAGACTGGGCTCCACCCCCTATTCAAGGGCATTGCTGTTTCCATACAAGGCTGTGATGCATCCAGTCAATATACTCTCCACCACACATCTACAGAAATTTATCAATTTATTACACACAATATGCCAAATCTTTGCAAACGTCTAAGAAAGTAGAGGTGCTCCCCTCCCCCTTTCTTTCTCCCTAGTCCTCCCGTCCCAAGATCCTTTCCCTTCTCTAGCTCTGTATTCCTTTTGCCAATCACCTTTCTGGCTCTCAGCTTCACCCCACCTCCTCTGGTCTTCTATCATTTCGCTTTTTCCCCTTCCCCTCCTACTTTCAAATCTCTTACTATCTTTCCTTTCAGTTGGTCCTGACGAAGGGTCTCGGCGCGAAACGTCGATAGTGCTTCTCCTTATAGATGCTGCCTGGCCTGCTGTGTTCCACCAGCATTTTGTGTGTGTTGCATCGACCCTTTTTACTCTTATCCGTAGATGCTGCCTGGCCGGCCGAGTTCCTCCAGCACCTTGTGTGCGATGCTTTGGATTTCTAGTATCTGCAGATTTTCTCCTGTCTATCCTGTCTTGATATGTACCCATCCTTTCTGCTGGGTTGGTGACTCCTTGCCCAGTGACTTAGTCAGCATGATGAAATGGGTTGGTGGAGAGGGAATAACTGCTGGATGCTATTTGAAAGAAAGGATGGTGGGGGAAAAATAACACTCCTTCCCCCCCCCCACCCCCGTCCGACTGTCCCCACACCCACCCAGATACTGTCTATTAAGGTCAAGCTGCTAATTAAGTGGGCCAGCCATGTTGCCATGGTTTTAAGGGGTGGGAAGGTGATGACAGGCTGCCTGACAGCATCTGTGCACTCTGAGCTGCCGGCAGACCGGGTCTTTAGTGCTCTGCTTAGCCGCAGCCATAGTAACCAGTGAGAAGAGGAGGGTTAGCCGGAATTACCTGTGGAGGGGAGGGGGAGGGGCAACAGACTATGCGAGGAATGCTGGATTTGTAAGGCTGCCTCACGACTGCATCTGCCCGGATCCTACCCCGACCTCATCGGCTCCATTGTTCCTGACGCAGAGCCGGGAAATGCACACAGGCCGGGCTGGGAGCTGTGCAGTTCATTCACACTCCGGCGCCTGCCGGTGACAGGGTGTCTCCCAGCCTGCCTCTGCCCGTGAGTGGGATGTTTAAACTCTTCCGATCAGCGCCTGCCTGACATGGTAAGACTGACTCCACTGATAAAGCCTGGCAAGTGTGCTTAGCTTAGCCGCACGCTGTCTTTGTGAGCTTACTCCTGTTGGTTCACTCCGTTAAACAGAGAACTGGCTGACTGGTAGATGTCAGAGGGGGGGGGGGGGGATGGCTGCTGGTGATTGATGGAGTTCCCAGCACTCATTAATTTAGACCACAACTTTTCACTTTATGATTTGGGTGAAAGAACTGATGGCATTGTGGCCAATTTTGCAGCAGTACTAAGGTAGATAGAGAAACAAAGTTGAAAGTATAATAAACTGTATTAAACAGGTAGTGTGGCAGAGGCAGGGAGCCTTCAGAAGGACTTGGGCAGCTTGGGAGAATGAGCAAAGAAGTGGCAGGTGGAATACAAAATAGCGAAGTGTGAGGTTATGCACTTTGGTGGGAAGAAAAGTGTAGAACTGTTGTCTAAACGGGGATAAAATTCCAGGTATTAGAGCTGTAGAGACTTGGAAGTCCTATTTCAAGATTCCCTCAAGGTTGAGTCAGTAATGAGGAAGGTAAATGCAGTGGTAGCACTCAATTTGAGGGCATGAGAGTATAAAAACAGGAAATACTGCTGAGGATTTACAAGGAGCAGGTCAGACCATATTCGGAATATTGAGCAAACATAGGCCCCGTATTTCAGGAAGGACGCGCTGGCCCTAGAAGGTTCACAAGAATGACCGCAGGAGTGAAAGGATTAACATTTGAGGAACTTTTGATGTCTCTGGACCTTCCTTGATGGTGTTTGGAAGAATGAGGGGGAATCTCATTGAAACATACAGGATACTGAAAGGCCTGGATAGATTGGACAAGAAGAGGCTGTTTCTTTTAGTAGGAAAGTCCAGGGTTCGAGGGCACAACCTCCAAATAAGGGACATCCCTTTAAAACTGAGGTGAGGAGGACTTTCTTCAGCCAGAGGGCAGTAAATCGGTGGAGGCCAAGCTAATGTGTGTATTTAAGGTAAAGGTTGGTAGCTTCTGGATTGGTAAGGATGTAAAGGGTTATGGGGAGAAAGCAGGAGCATAGATTTGGAAAAATAATCAGTCAGTGAAAGGGAGAGCAGTTTTGATAGGCCAAATGACCCAATTCTACTCCTATATGTTAGGTCTTATAGATTATCAAATACAATGGTTTGTTTTAAATATCAGTTCGAGTGCTGGTTGTCTGGAATTTAATCTTCATATAATGTACTGTATATAAATTTTACATACATATAGAGAGGGTATCAGCTACCTATCAGCAAGTTTTGTTTTAGACCACAAGACATAGGCCATTCAGCCCATTCTCTTGCCTTCTCCCTGTTAACTCAGACACTGACTAATCAAGAACCTTATCAACCTCTGCCTTAAATACACCCAGTACCTGGGGCTCCACAGCTGCTCATGGCAATGAAATCCACAGACTCACCACCCCCTTGCTATAGAAATTCCTTTTTGTCTGTTCAAAATGGATGTCCCTTTATTTTGAGGCTGTGGCCTCTAGTCGGAGACTCACCCAGTATAGGAAACAATCTTACCACATCCACTCTATCTGGGCTTTTCAATATTCTATAGGCTTCAATGGGATTTCCCCCCCCCCCCCACCCCCACCCCCCAACCAATCCTTCTAAACTTCAGTGAGTACAGGCCCAGAGTCCCTCGTACATTAACCCTTTAATTTCTGGAATTATTCTTGTGAATCTGCTCTGGACCCTCTCCAATGCCAGCACATCTTTTCTGAGATAAGGGGCCCAAAACTGCTCACAATGCTCTAATGTAGTCTAATGAATGCTTTATAAAGCCTCAGCATTACATCATTGTTTTTATATTCTAGTCCTCTTGAAATGATTGCTAACATTGCATTTGCCTTCCTTACCACCGACTCAACCTACAAGTTAACCTTTGGAGTCCTGCACGAGAACTCCCAAGTCCCTTTGCACCTCTGATTTTTGAATTTTCTCCCCATTTAGAAAATAATCTATGCTTCTAAAGTGCATGGCCCTACACTATATTTTATTTGACACTTCTTTGTCTTTTCTCCTAATGTGTCCAAGACCTTCTGAAGCTTCCCTGCTTTCTCAACTCTACCTTCTCCTCCAACTATCTTCGTATCGTCCGCAAACTTGGCCACAAAGCCATCAATTCCATCATCCAAATCATTGATGTATAACGTGAAAAGAAGCAGTCCCAATATCGACCTCTGCAGTGACATTAGTCACTGGCTGCCAACCAGAAAAGGCCCCCTTTCTTCCTTCCCTGACATGATTGTTTTGGTTTTTACTTCCCTAGGAAAGGCCTGACTCCTGCCAGATGCATCCTTAATGCAGGGTGAGACACTTCCTTGCTCTCTCAGTCTTTAACCAGGCCAGTACTGCTTTGTCCTTATCTTCCACCGTTGGCTCAATATCAGTTGCTGTGGCCTTGTGAAACAGGGGAGGCAGACAGACTTGCTCCTTAGAGAGCTGTCACAGACCTGAAATGAGGAATGGCCTTCTGCAGGATAAATGCCTGTTGTCGTGGTTCATTATGGTTGATGGTCTCCCTTTTGCTTGGTCGAGTTGGGGTTGGCTCCGTTATTCCGTTTCAATACGAGCGTCAGGGGTGCATCTTGTTAGTTTTGGGAAGTGTGACTGTCTCTGAGCTGGCTCTCGCCTTGGGTGATTGTCTCCAGCACACATATCTCTTGTTTGAGTACATCTTTTAGTACTTTTCATTTCTTTATATTTTTCATTCTGGTTCTACAGAAAACTTGAGTTTGTTGTGATATTTTGTGGAGAATAAGTTCTGGTTAAAATACATCCTCTTCTCCACACTACAGACAGCTGTATGAACTCTGAAGATCTATTGCAATTCAGGGACTCCCTCACAATTACCAGGGCAACAGTAACAAACCGGAAACCTTTTCTTTCTAATCTTGGAGCATTCCTGAAACGGAATTCCATGCTGCTGAACAGTGACATTACACTGGTGTATTTAAATGCCCTTTAGTAAGTAATCCAATGGAAGTGGATTTCTCGGCTTTGCTTGGAGTTCTTCGTCTGACTGGCTTGAATCAGCTCATGCAGTTGTTGTGCTAGAGACATGGGTCTGGTGTGCTCTTATGTAATAGTGCACCAGCACAACTGTATTGTGTAGGTGGGGAGGGGGGAGGGGGTGGAAAGAGAGGGGAGTGACTCCCTGCTTCCATAATAAACCCTAATACTACCGGTTGAATAGGTTAGGACTTTATTCCTTGGAACGTAGAAGATTGAGGGGAGATTTGTTAGAGGGTTATAAGGGTTATAGTACAGGAGTACACCCAGACAGCAAATCTGGGTGAAAGGTGAAAAGTTTAAGGGGAACATGAGGGGAAACTTCTTCCTCATCTCTTACTACACCCACAAGTTGGCCAGAGTCATGAGAGTGTGGAATGAGCTGCCAATGCAAGTGGTGCATGTGAGCTCGGTTTCAACGTCTAAGAGGAGTTTGGTTAGGTACGTGGATGGTAGGGTCTGTGGTCCCGGTGTAGGTCAATGGGAGTAGGCAGGTTAAATGATTTGGCATGGACTGTATAGGTGAAGGGCCTGTTACTGTGTTGTACTTTTCTGTGATTATGAACTGACTTCTGTCGATAGAGCATTGTGAAGTATGCTATCGTGAATGAGTTGCAATTGTAAAAAGTGTAGTAATTCAAATGTAGCAGGCTCTAGCAGGCCACAAACAAGGTTAATGGCCAGACCATTCAATTTTAGTGGCATTGGTTGATGGACAATTGCATAATACCAATGTTATTGCAGTAGTGATGTGGGACCTTTCACATCTCCCTGAGAAAGTAGGCCAATGATTTGGGAGACATTTTGGTGGAAGGTCAGCAGGAGTGCAGCCTCTGATTTGGATTGTGCTACTTGTCCACACTGGCACAACCACAGAGCCCACTTACTTATTTACTAAGCACCACTGCTTTTACTGCAGACTATTTTCATTCAAGTAGTGGAATTAGCTGCATGATTTAATTATCACATACTGTTCCTCTGGATCCTTTCACAATGGCTAGTTTTTTTTTAAGGGGTTTAAAAATTTTTTTAGGACATGTCGGGCCAGTTTACAAATACAACAGAATTTGCCAAAGACACAGAGTGTTGCTTGTAGAGTGAAGTTCTTTTTTAAGCCATAATTGCTCTTAAAATGTAAGAGCATGTCAAGATCTAGCTGACAGAAATGATTGGATCCTGTGGTTTTAGAACAGAGGCAGAAAATGCTGGAAGTACTCAGCATGTTAGGCCGCATCTATAGGCTCTTTCACTGCCAGTGTTTCAGATAGCCAACCCATTGACTAGTTTTAGGATTTAGTTGAAGGGTTAGTATTGGCAAGGCCAATGGAGGAACTCTCCTGTTTCCTTTGGAATAGTGCTGTGTATTTTTTTTATATATGAACTTCCTTGAGAGAGCACACGGAGCTTCATTTAAATACAGAGACAGAACTTGGAATGACTAATAGGGGTCAGTGGGGGGACTGTGTGTCTGCAATTGGCAAACCTGTCTCACCTGTACTGTAAAATATTGTGCTAACCACTACACTGCGGTACTGCCCCATGTAGCATAGGGCAATGAGAGCAAAGTCTAGTCAAGTGAGACTTTGGTCTGGTGGCCCTTCCAGTGAAAGAATGAAGAGAAGCTCCCTGAGGAAATGCGGCCAAGTTGTGGGTGCCATTTTGCCAACTCCCATCCAGCTAATAGGGTGATGTTTAGCTTGAGATTAATTTAAATTTTCCACTAGAGGATTCAGACTGATTTCCTTGGTTCAATGATTGGGCAAACTACAGATTTGAATGTCAGTGTCATGTGCACAGTCACACTTTACCATGGAGCTGTTTTGATGAGGTTGAGTACAGAATGGGTGTGTTCATGGAGCGCAAGGCCCCTCACTGAGTGACCGCAAGTGACCTGGAAGCTTATTGACCGCCCTCAAGTAGAACAATTTCTGTTGACGTTTTGAAAATGTGTTTGATCATGACCCCAGTTTATAGCCTGGAACATGTCCAAGTGCTGCCAAGTGGAACGGTTACCCCTCAAGTCTTTCTCCTCTCTCCGTAAACCAACACCTTCTAGTTGGAGGCTCTCCGACACTGGAGAAAAGACAGTGACAATCCACCTTCCTTACACTTTACTCACTCATTAGTCTGGTTCTAGTTTGTTCATTAACCAGCCAGCCGCCCGCACACCCATCTCCCCCACGCTGTGGTTCTCTTTTCTCCCTCCTGCACCAGCCTCTTCTCCCTCGCTCTCTCCCTCACTGACCTTCACAAATCTTGTCCCCACACACCACCTGCTCCACAACCCCAATCCATTGCTTGCTTTCCGGCCCTGTGAGGAGTCCCTATCATTGCTGAGCACTGAGACAGCTGGAATGACAGCACTGGATGTGGAGAAACTCCCACCCCCACCCCTGTCCCTGGCCATGCACCAGCCTTCAGGAAGTTCTGACTCGGACTCTTAACCAGCACATTAATGGAATCTCTAACTCATGGCCTCACGGCATAAAGCAGGAGCATTTGTGATGTACAGATTTCCCCTGCTATCCAAAGGTAGAGCGTTCCTATAAAACCGTTTGTAAGCCGAAATGTCGTAAAGTGTAGAAGCAATTCCATTAATTTATGGGAAAAATTTTTGAGCGTTCCAAGACCTAAAAAAAAATCTACCAAATCAAACCAAATAACACATAAAACCTAAAATAACACTAACATATCATAAAAGCAGGAATGATATGATAAATATACAGCCTATATAAAGTAGAAATATTGTATGTACAGTGTAGTTTCACTTATCAGATTGAGATGGCAAGGAGCCAAATCGATTTGGGGAAAAACAAAATTGGCGCACACATGCATGCGCACACAACTGCCCGCGCAAGGTTTCACGGTCATTGCAGTTTTTCTCGGGGTAAACACACGTATAAAGCGGCCGTCTTTTTTTCGTAGAAGTGAAAGTCATCTTTGGTTAGTGAAAACAGGTACTAATGTAAGTCTTTCATAACAGCGAGCTGTTGTAAAGCGAATATTTGAAAAACGGGGGCCACCTGTATTGAGAAGTCTTAATGAACGCATGGGGAGCCTGCGAGTAGCCAGAAGCAGAATGCATTCCCAGGTATTCGCCCTTGTTCCTGTGATCAAGTCTGTTGGTCACACTTGAGACTTACTAGCCATCTCAGGAGGGCCTGACAAACTTGACCATGATCTGGAAGCCACAGAGCTGGTCTCAGAAACAAATCCAATGAACTGCACACTATCCAAACCAAATCCAGGAAGCAACACGGTACGTCTGAGAATGGGATAGAAGTACTGAACACCTTCTTGGAATGATTTCTAAGTGGAAATGCATCTCCTATGTGGCTGACTAGGGTTCTTTTCAGAATCAACCTTGGGCAAAGCCTAGCACTTTAAGAACTGGGATTGTCTGTACTAAGGGGTTGTGCAAACCAATCCCTGGATTTGATTGGAGACCCAAGAACCTGGAAATGCTGGAATATGGAGCAACAGCAATCTGCTGGAGGAACTCTGAGTCAAATAGCAACTTAGTGGGGGAAGGGATTGTCAGAGTTTCAGGTTGGAACCCAATGCAGTGTTTTGACCCGAAGTAATGATACTCTTCCTCCCACAGATGCTGCTCGAATGGCAGAACTTTAGCAATTTGCTTGTTGCCCTGGATTTGATTCCCTGCCCGATGTGTTTTTCCCACCCCCAGTGAGTTCCCAAACAACAGATGCAGCTCTCCCCCATGCATTGTTAATCCAGCTGCTCTCTAAGCTGAGAGCCTGCTGAATGGTTTATGTGGCCAAATGGCATTGTGCAACAGGAGCAGCAGCACCTTGGGAAGGCTTATTATTGCAATAAAAAGGAGCTTTGACGACTCTATTGCTGATGCAGCCTCATCTGACTGTTTTGAGATCACAGCAACAAACAATCTGCTGGTGGAACTCAGCGGGTTGAGCGGCATCTGTGAGAGGAAAGGGATTGTCAACATTAAGTCAAAACACTGCATCAAGGCCAATTGTTTCCCCCCCCCCCCCCCCACTCCTACACAGATCCTGCTTGACCTGCTGAGTTCCTCTAGCATATTGTTCATTGCTCCAGATTCCAGCATTTTACAGTTCAAAGTAAATTTGTTATCAATGTAGGTATGTCACCATGAGTCATTTTCTAGTAGATTGATGAAATACAATAGAATCAAAAACTACAAAAAAGATTGAGAAACAACCAATGCACAAGTGCCAGCTGCAAGTACAAAAAAAATCATGATACCAGGAACGCGATTTGTGGAGTCTGTGAAAGCGAGTCCCTAGCTTGTGGGAACAGTTCAATGATGGGGTGAGTGAAGTTATCCCCTCTTGGTTCAGGAGTCTGATGGTTTAGTGGCAATAACTGTTCCTGAACCTGGTGCTGGAAGTCCCAAGGCACCTGTACCTCCTTTCCGATGGCAGCAATGATAAGGGAGCATGGCCAGGATGGCGTGGGGTCTTTGACGATGGATGCGGCTTTCTTGTGAAGAGCTCCCTGTCGATGTGCTCAGCAGTAGGGAGGATTTTTCCTGTGATGGATTTGACCCTATCTGCTACTTTTTTGCAGGCTTTTCTGTTGTTGGGCACTAGTGTTTCCACTAGATGAAGAAAATCCTTCATGTGTTCTGTCTTTTCTTTGTCCTTCTGTTGGAATCGAACCATAGCCTGTACGTCTCCAGTGAGGCAGGACAGCGGTTTCTGAGAGATCAAATGGGACACTAGTGCGTGAAGAGGATTCCCTTCCTATTGTGGGTTGCTAGAGATGTGAATTTGTTTCGAGCATGAAGGGATTCGGAGCAGAGGCAACCAATTGGAATTAAGCTGCAGACTAGCTTGACTAGAATGGAGTGATGGAAGAGGCTATAGAAACCCGTTGGGCTGGTCACATTCCTATGCCATTGAAGTCCCTCTCAAGAAGTTCACAATCTGTTGCTTCCATATAGCTCCTGTTAAACATGAGGAACTTGCAGTGTTCATTCTACAGAGCTGCACCTCCTCTAGGCAACCCCAGGTACATCTGCAGTGGGAAGTGAGCATTGCATCCTGGCTCAGAGAGTCCACCCTGTGAGCTCTTGCTCTTAGAAAAGTATGACATAGTATCAGTCATGTTCTCCCAGGTGGGAGGGTGAGGTATTCAAGGACTAACTTTGACCAGCAAGTCTCATAGTCAGCTCTTCAATTGGTTGGATGGGATTTGAGAGTTTATAGGCCCAAACATTTGATTCTCCATGAGCTTGTTCCTTCCTGATCTATTGATTGGCCTCCTCCTTCCTCCTAACAATCCCCTCAACCCCTATCAGCTTACTTGAAGTACAGCAGCTGAGCCAATTTGTAGTCAGCTCAAAGTTTAGAGGACTGAACAATAACTTGACTGAAACGCAAGATAACCAGCGCAGAATAATTGGGGTGATCTTCGAGGTAGATGGGATGAACATGTACTGTCTCTCCTCTCCCCCGCCCCCCCCCCCCCCCCAAGATGCAGAAGCAACTGGAGGACATACTTAAGATGAGGGCAAAGTGGTTAGTACATCGTCAAGCCACTTCTTATTGTCATTTCAACCATGACTGCTGGTACAGTATACAGTAAAAATGAGACAACGTATGGGTAGGAAAGATTTAAGGGGAAATGGGACACAAAAGGGACTAGTTTAGATAGCTCTGTGGTCAGCTTGGACCAGTTGGACTGAGGACCTTGTTTCCTGCTGTATAAACGCAATGACTCAGTTTTGGTAGGGTGACTGGTGAGAGGATTCCTCTTGTGGGAGAATCTAGAATGGGGGGGTGGTGGTGTTGTTTAAAAATAGTTTACCAATTTATGAATTTAATAAGCACTTTAAAGAATAATACAGTGTGGAGTTCGAACATGGAACAGTACAGCACAGGGTCAGACACTTCAGCCCATTGAATCTGCGCTGACCTTTACGCCAATTTGAACTCCATGCTTGCCTACGTGTGGTCTAAATAGAACAAGGCATGAATGGGATGTCACATCAGACTAGTTTACTGGAACTCAAGGAGCTCTGGAAACTGGTGGTCAAAGTGCATTTGGATTTTTGCACGTTCCTAGTCCTGGTGAACAAGATTAGAACACATGGAGTTGGGACTAGGATACTGAAGGGCTGAATGTGGTTATCAGACAAAGCATGAAGTGGGTACAGACAGATTTTTCTAGTTGGCATCCTGTCAGATTCCATTTTTATTGATGGAAAATTAGGCTAGGTTGCAAAGGAGAGGATAGCAGTTTTGAGGGAGCATAGCAAGCTGAGTAAATGGGTGAGAAGACAATAGCTACTTTGGTGCACAAAACAGGAAAACAGTACTTTCTAAATGAACATCAACATTTCCAGTCTTTCGAAAGAAAAAAAATGCACTCACTGATGGCGAACATGTGGGTGTAGTAAGGGATGAGGAAGGTTTATGAGACTGAGTACAGGGGTAAAGATGCCTTACTGCAATTATGGGAGGACATCTAGAATATTGTACAGTTTTTGTGTCTTTATCAAAAAAAAATGTGCTCATGTTAAATTGCTAGGCTGACTCCAAGGATAAAAAGCAGAAATTCTGCAGATGCTGGAAATGTTGAGTAGTACACAAACTACTGGAGAACCTCAGCAAGTCAGTCAGCATCTATGGAGGGGGAAACAAACAGATGACATTGAGCTGAGATCCTTCATGAGGATTGGGAAGGGAAGGGGTAGGGGAGGGGAAAGGAGTTCAAGCTGGTAGGTGATAAGCAAGGAGAGGCGAGGGGGAAGCTGGGTGGGTGGGGGAGGATGATAAAGAAGCTGGAAGGTAATAGGTGGAAGAGATAAACAGACTGAAGGAGGAATCTGATAGGAGAGAACAGACCATGAAAGAAAAGGAAGATGGCCAAAGGACACACACAAGATGCTGGTGGAACGCAGCAGACATAGGGAGAAGTGCTGTCAACATTTCGGGCTGAGACCCTTTGTCAGGACTCAGTGGGCCAAAGGGTTGGGCAGGTGAGATGAGAAGGGAAGCAGGATGGGAGATGGAAAAAGTGGAGAGGGGTGAGAAATTACTAAGAGAAATTGATGTTCATGCCATGGTGTTGGAGGCTATCCCAATGGACTATGAGGTGTTGCTCCTCCAACCCAAGTGTGGCGTCATTGTGACAGTAACAGATACATCAGAATGGGAAGTGAAATTAAGTAACATGCCTTTTGTGCTGGATGGAACAAAGGTGCTTTTCGAAGCAGTCTCCCAATTTATGTTGGGTCTACGATATAGAGGCCACACTGACAGCACCAGATGCAATAGGAAATTTCAACAGACAACTTGTCACCTCACCTGAAAGATCCCTTTGAGGACCTGAATAGTGGAGAGGGAGTTGGTGTAGGGATAGGTGCAGCATTTGTTGCACTTGCAGGGATAAGTGCCAGGAGGAAGATGAGGGGAGTGACTCGTGGACAAAGGAGGCAAGGAGAGCTGAGGAGATACTGCAGAAAATGGTGACAAGGTGAAAGGTCGATCTTGATCTTGAGGAATGGCAGACTAGGCTGAAAAGGTGGAAGAACCAGTCCCTGCTGTTTCAGAACAGGGTGAGGTGAAATCTTTTCACTGAAGTTTGAGTGTCTTTAGAATTTCCTCAAGCATAGTGGAAACAGGCTTTGAATATTTTTAAGCCAGATGTAGAGAGTTTGAAGGTAGACAAGTTACCGGGATCAGATTAACAACACTCCACGGTCTGAAAGGTAGCTGAAGAGACTATAGAGGCTTTCGTAATGGTCTTTCAAGAAACAGGTTCTGGAGGACTGGAAAGTTGCAAATATCACTCTACTCTTCAATGGAGAGACCCGAGAAAAAGGAAATTATGAACTAGTTAGCCTGACTTAGTGTTTGGGAAGTTGCAGGAGTCCATTATTAAGGATGAAATTTCAAGGTAATTGAAGGCACATGATAAAATAGGCCAAGGTCAGCATGGCTTCTTTAAAGGGAAATCTTGCCTGACAAATCTGTTGGAATTCTTTGAGGAGGTAACAGGCAGGCTTGACAAAGGAGAATCAGTGGATGTGGTTTACTTAGATTTTTCTAAGACATTCGATAAAGTGCTGCACACAAGGCTACTTAACAAGATTAGAAACAATGGTATTACAGGAAAGATATTAGCATGGTTAAAGATCGGCAGGAGGCAAATACAGTTAGCCCTCCTTATCCGCGAATTCAACCAACCGCGAATCGAGAAAACCCGGAAGTGCTCTTCCAGCACTTGCTGTTCGAGCTTGTACAGACTTTTTTTTCTTGTCATTATTCCCTAAACAATGCAGTATAACAACTATTTTACATAGCATTTACATTGTATTAGGTATTGTAAGTAATCTAGAGATGATTTAAAGCATACGGGCGGATGTGCGTGGATCGGGATTTTAAAAAAAATCGGAAGTTCTCTTACTAAGTAAGTCGGAACAGGTACATCCGGTATTATTTAGCATCAGTTAGTCAAATGTTTGTCTTAGTATACAGCATACATTTTACTTTTCTATGCATATAAAACACTTAAGAATGTTTCAGCGCCGGGCTTGGGAACTTCTTCCCGAGTTCGATCCAGTGACAGACCACTATTGAGGGTGCTTTCCACCATGCCAGGTTGATGCGAGGATCAAAACCCCAAAACCCAATAATTAAACCACTGCGTTGCTTAGTAATAATTGTAGCTTTCATCGGGGCAGAGCCTTTCTTACTTTATCCATTAAAATTGTTCTGATCGTTGACCGACTGCAGCCTAACGCTTTTCTAATGAGCAATGGCATTTCACCTCTTTCCGATTACTTTATTATTTCCACATTATTTTCAATCGTGATTATGATTATTTTCGTGAACAGAAGCATTGTGGATTCAGATCTCTGCCACTAGGTCCTAATGTCCACCGCACTGAGACAGGTTAAATAAGGTCTGGGGTCCTGCTGGGTCCTAAGATCCACCGCATTGAGACAGGTTGAAGGGACTTGAGCACCTGCAAATTTTGGTATCCGCGAAGGGTCCTGGAACGGATCCCTTGTCGATAAGGAGGGCCGACTGTAGTCAGAATAAAGGGGCCTATTCTTGTTGGCTGCCGGTGATAGTATTGAGTCTACTTCTTTTCACATTATATGTCAATGATTTGGATGACAGAATTGATGGCCTTGTGGCCAGGTTTGCAGACAATACAAAGATAGATGGGGGCAACTAGTATTGAGGAAGCAGGGAGACTGCAGAAGAACATGGACAGATTGGGAGAATGAGTAAACTGGCCGATGGAATGTAATGTGTGGTCGAAGGAATAAAGGCAAAGGCCATTTTCTAAACAGGGAGAAAACTCATAAATCAGAGGTGCAAAGAGTCTTGGGAGTCTTCATGCAGGATACCCTAAAGTTTAACTTACAGATTGTGTCAGTGGTAAGAAAGGCAAATGAAATGTTAGCACTCATTTCGCTTGGACTGCAATATAAAAGCAAGGATGTAATGCTGAGTTTTTTAAAGCATTGGTCCGTCTGCACTTGGACTATTGTGAGTAGTTTTGGGCCCATTATCTATAATATGTGCTGGCATTGGAAAGTCCAGAGGAAGGTCATGAGAATGAGTTCAGGAATGAAAGGGTTAACGCGAGGAATATTTGATGGCTTTGGGTATATACTCACTGGAGCCAGGGAAGGGGGTGTGGGGGGGCAGAAGCAGAAGAATCTCATTGAAACCTTTCAGTATTCAAAAGGCCCAGATAGAGTGGATGTGGAGAGGATGTTTCCTGTAGTGGGAGAGTATAGGACCAGAGGACACAGAGTAGATGTGGAGAGGAAGTTTCCTATAGTGGGAGAGTCTATACACCTGGAAGTTCAAAACTCCCTGTCCCTGAAGAGCAAGCACCTCTTGTAATCCAATATGGTACTTTCACCTCAGTTCGAGACTGCTTACCAAGTAACTGCAGATACAAAAAAAAATTATCTATTATCTCCCCTCCCCAAATCTTATATCTCTAAAAAAAGGCGGGGCAGGGTCACCTACCATCACAACTTGGCATTTCCTACTAATCTGTTAACTCTACGAACATGCTCCTCCAAATCCCAATGACTATTGGAAGGTCTATAATAGAACATCCTGGATAATCCTACCTCTCCTGCAACCATGTCACTAATGGCTATAACATCACAACTCTACATACAGATTAATGCCCTGAATTCATCTGCATTACCTGGTACAATACTCCTTGCATTGAAATAACTCAGAACATTAGTCCCACCATACCCAACCTTTCACTTTCAGTCTTTGCTTGTAGTTTTAGCATCCAGTTTCTCCGCAGCCACTGTTTCCCAACACTTACAACTCTAGTTGAAGCACAAGGATATTGGTTTTCTTTCAGGTCAGGTGCATGTTGCACCCGCTCAATGGTCCAAACATTTCAAGGCTTCAGCCCTACACCATTTTTTTAAGCCACATGTTAAACTGCACAACCTTCATAATTCTTTCCTTCTGAGCATGTGGCACAGATAGCCAACCTGCGATCTCTGGTGGTCTTATCTTTAAACTTGCACCAAACTCCCTGAGCTCACTTTGTTGGGCCTCATCACTTCTCCCACACACGTTATTGGTACCACTGTGATCTACAACCTCTGTACGAATGCTATGGTCTCAATCCTAGCTATAGGAACCTGGCAGCTGGGAGGCAACATAACTCTGAGAATCTCATTCTCATCCACAAAACCTCCTGTCTGCAGCCCTAACTAATGAATCTCCCATCAATACTGCTCATCTCTTTCTCCTCTCCCCCCCCCCTCCCCCCGGCTTCCTTTCAGGAAAAGATCCACATTCAGCACCAGAGACTTCACTGGCTTTCCACCTACTATATTGTCTCCTCAACACTATACTTGTTAGCGAGGACTGAGGTACACTGCACTGCCTTTTCCCTCTTCTGACAGAGACTCAACTACCTGCATTCCGCAACTTAGATGTAACTATATAGGCATCCGTTAGTCTCATGAGATCATGGATTTGTGCCTTGGAAGGTTTCCAGGGCACAGGCCTGGGCAGGGTTGTATGGGAGACCGGCAGTTGCCCAAGCTGCAAGCCTTCCCCTCTCCACATCACTGATGTTGTCCAATGGAAGGGTGCTAGGACCCAAGCAGCTTGGCACTGGTGTCGTTGCAGAACAATGTGTGGTTAAGTGCCTTGCTCAAGGACACAACACGCTACCTCAGCTGAGGTTCAAGCCAGTGACCTTCAGATCACTAGACCGATGCCTTATCCACTAGGCCACATGCCAACAGTAACTCTATCCCAGTAACCTCTATTAGTTAACCCTTCAGTCTTCCAAATAGACAATAGGTGCAGAAGTAGACCATTTGGCCCTTTGAGCCTGCACCGCCATTCTGAGATTATGGCTGATCGTCCACTATCAATACCCGGTTCCTGCCTTGTCCCCATATCCCTTGATTCCCTTATCCACAAGATACCTATCTAGCTCCTTCTTGAAAGCATGAGGCAGTGCATTCCACACCCCCACAACTCTCTGGGAGAAGAAGTTTTTCCTTAACTCTGTCCTAAATGACCTACCCCTTATTCTTAAACCATGGCCTCTGGTACTGGACTCTCCCAGCATCTGGAACATATTTCCTGCCTCTATCTTGTCCAATCCCTTAATAATCTTATATGTTTCAATCAGATCCCCTCTCAATCTCCTTAATTCCAGAGTGTACAAGCCCAGTCTCTGTAACCTCTCTGCGTAAGACAGTTTGGACATCCCAGGAATTAACTTCGTGAATCTATGCTGCACTTCCTCTACAGCCAGGATGTCCTTCCTTAACCCTGGAGACCAAAACTGTACACAGTACTCCAGGTTTGGTCTCACCAGGGCCCTGTACAAATGCAAGAGGATTTCCTTGCTCTCGTACTCAATTCCCTTTGTAATAAAGTCCAACATTCCGTTAGCCTTCTTCACTGCCTGCTGCACTTGCTCATTCACCTTCAGTGACTGATGAACAAGGACTCCTAGATTTCTTTGTATTTCTCCCTTACCTAACTCTACACCATTCAAATAATAATCTGCCTTTCTGTTCTTACTCCCAAAGTGGATAACCTCACACTTATTCACATTAAACGTCATCTGCCAAGTATCTGCCCACTCACCCAGCCTATCCAAGTCACCCTGAATTCTCCTAACATCCTCATCACATGTCACACTGCCACCCAGCTTAGTATCATCAGCAAATTTGCTGATGTTATTTTCAATACTTTCATCCAAATCGTTAACGTAAATGGTGAACAGCTGTGGTCCTAATACCGAGCCCCATGGCACCCCACTAGTCACCACCTGCCATTCCGAGAAACACCCATTCACCGCTACCCTTTGCTTTCTATCTACCAACCAGTTTTCCATCCATGTCAATGTCTTCCCCCCCAATGCCATGAGCTTTGATTTTACCCACCAATCTCCTATGTGGGACCTTATCAAATGCCTTCTGAAAATTGAGGTAGACTACATCCACTGGATCTCCCCTGTCTAACTTCCTGGTTACATCCTCGAAAAACTCCAACAGATTAGTCAAGCATGATTTACCCTCGGTAAATCCATGCTGGCTCAGCCCAATCCTATCACTGCTATCTAGGTATGCCACTATTTCATCTTTAATAATGGACTCTAGCATCTTCCCAACTACTGATGTTAGGCTGACAGGACGATAGTTCTGTTTTCTCCCTTCTTCCTTTCTTAAAAAGTGGGATAACATTAGCCAATCTCCAATCCTCAGGAACTGATCCTGAATCTAAGGGACATTGGAAAATGATTACCAATGCATCCGCAATTTCCAAAGCCACCTCCTTTAGTACCCTAGGATGCAGACCATCTGGACCTGGGGATTTGTTAGCCTTCAGTCCCATCAGTCTACTCATCACCATTTCCTTCCTAATGTCAATCTGTTTCCTTTCCTCTGTTACCCTATGTCCTTGGCCCATCCATACATTTGGGAGATTGCTTGTGTCTTCCCTAGTAAAGACAGATCTAAAGTACTTATTAAATTCTTCTGCCATTTCTCTGTTTCCCATAACAATTTCACCCAATTCATTCTTCAAGGGCCCAACATTGTTCTTAACTATCTTCTTTCTCTTCACGTACCTAAAAAAAAGCTTTTGCTATCCTCCCTTATATTCCTGGCTAGCTTGCGTTTGTACCTCATTTTTTTCTCCCCGTATTGCCTTTTTTGTTAAGTTCTGTTGTTCCTTAAAAACTTCCCAATCATCTGTCATCCCACTCACCTTAGCTCTATCATACTTTTTTTAATATAAAATGCTATGCAATCTGACTTCCTTTGTCAACCACTGTGGCCCCTTTCCCCACTTTGAATCGTTCCTTCTCTGGGGGATGAACTGATTTTGCTCCTTGTGCATTATTCCCAAGAATACCTGCCATTGCTGTTCCACTGTCTTTTCTGCTAGGATATCCATCCATTTAACTTTAGCCAGCTCTTCCCTCATGGCTCCAAAGTCTCCTTTGTTCAACTGCAACACTGACACCTCCGATCTGCCCTTATCTTTCTCAAATTGCAGATAAAAACTTATCATATTATGGTCACTACCTCCTAATGGCTCCTTTACTTCATGATCACTTATCCAATCCTGTTCATTACACAACACTAAATCCAGAATAGCCTTGTCCCTGGTCGGCTCTCGTACAAGCTGTTCCAAGAATGCATCCCGTAGGCACTCTACTAACTCCCTATCCTGGGGTCCAGCACCAACTTGATTCTCCCAGTTCACCTGCATGTTGAAATCCCCATAACAACTGCGACATTACCTTTGCTACATGCCAATGTTAGCTCCCTATTCAACTTGCACCCAATATCCATGCTACTGTTTGGGGGCCTGTGGACAACACCCATTAGGGTCTTTTTGGCCTTACTGTTCCTCAGTTCTATCCACACGGACTCTACTTCTCCTGATCTATGTCCCCCCTTGCAAAGGGCTGAATCTCATTCCTCACCAACAGGGCCACCCCACTCCCTCTGCCCACATTTCTGTCCCTACAATAGCACGTATACATTTGTATATTCATTTCCCAGGTCTGATCTTCCTGCAGCCATGTCTCCGTTATCCCAACAACATCATAGTTACCCATTCACACCTGAGCTTCAAGCTCATCCACCTTATTTCTGACACTCCGTGCATTCAGATATAGAATTTTTAGCCCATTTCTCCTCTGTTTAAATCACTGCCTATTGTGCTTAACCCAGCTCCCCGAACTCCCATTGGGCAAAACGCCCCTTGAATTTTGTTGTCCTTCCTAAATTTACTTCTTTCTGCACATTTAACTCCATGTTCTGTCAGACCATCCCTCTGTACATGTGTCCTCCTTATCACTTGTTCCACCTCACCTTTCTCTACTACACACTTAATATTCCGGAACCGTGTAGTCCTTTATTCTTCATCTCGCTATCCTCACTCACATTCTGGATCCCGGCCCCCTGCAAATTTAGTTTAAACCCCCCATGCGCCCCCCCCCCCCCGAGAAGCACTAGCAAACTTTCCTGCAAAAATGTTAGTACTGCTCCAGTTCAGGTGTAAACTGTCCCGTCGGAACAGATCCCACCTTCCCTGGAACAAAGCCCAATTATCTACAAACCTGAAGCCCTCCCTCCTGCACCATCCTCTCAGCCACGTATTAATCTGTATAATCTTTCTGTTCCTTGCCTCACTCGTACGTGGCACAGGTAGTAATCCTGAGATTGTTAACCTGGAGGTCCTGCCCTTCAGCTTTGCACCTAACTCCCTGAACTCACTACGCAGGACCCCCTCGACAACTCAACAGGTCATCCAACTCCAGAACAATCTGTAAGGAAAGCATAGATAGTACTCAGAGACACTGGAAGAATCCCTGACTTCCCACATCCTGCAAGAGAAGTATACTATTACCCTGACTGCCGCATCCACCGGTCTAATTGCATTAACAAAGGAACAGAATTAATAGAAACCCCAACTTCGTCTCTTACTGCTTCCATCACTTCTCACCAAAGTCTCAGCTGCCCACTTGTACAATAATAGTTCTGCTTGAGCTCATCTTCTTTTTATAGGCAGCTACCAATTGGCTAATTACCCAATACATTATCAACCACAGTTCGCAGCTGTGACCCTTCCATTGTGCTGCTGCCTGGAGGTTTGTGGATGATGGGACTCTGTATGCTTTATGTGGATTCCAGCACGTGTTGGTATTCGAGGGAACAAGCAAGCGGATAAATTAGCAAAGGAGGCAACTGGACGAGCAGAAGTGGATGTTCCTATAAATTACGATAAAGGAAAAATTAAAAACAGTATTAAAAGTGAAATTAAAAAAATGTGGAGAAAACATTGGGATGAAGAGAGAACGGGAAGACATCCTTATAATGTTCAGGAAGAAGCGGGATGGTCGAGGAATTCAGGAAAGAGCAGGAGAGAAGAGGTGATAATATCGAAATTGAGGTTTGGGGATAGGATACGTTGTTTTTTAATGAAGAAACACAATAATGGGAGGTGTGAGTATTGTAATCAACAAGAGATGGTTGAGCATGACATCATCAAGCGACGGGATGGTTGGTTTTAAAGTTATCATGGAACAAAAGACAATTTAACATTAGTGATATTTTGTAGAAGGCATCACAGGATTACTGCTTTAAATATATGGTACAGTTCCTTTAGAATATGGGTCCTTTTTTTTTAGAATTTGATACCAATATATTTGCACAGGATTTAGATATCCTGACCCATACTCCAGTTCAGAAGGTGTCTATAACGCACCTTAAAGCTGTTTGCCAACGGAGACGAAGAAGAAGTTGTTTGTGGATGAGAGGGTTGGAGCAAAGGACTGAGTCTGCTTTTGGGAGTTTTAGACAGGAAGGAGGTAGAGATGGCAGGAAGCAACAGAGAAGATGGACATAACGAACGGGAGGTGGTATTCAGTGATAGGAGTGGTATGGAGGAAGGTGAATGACAGGCTTCTAGGAAACGGGATGATAGGCGGCTGATTGAGGATTGTAGTGTCTTGTCATCCAATGATGGAGGCAGGAGGCAGGATTTAAATAAAAGAAGGAAGGAAGAGTTTAAGGTCTTGTTGAAAGTGGACTGGTTCTGATATCAATCCAATTAGAATAAGGATTTGAAAAAAACATTAGGAGATCTTGTGGGCGCAAAACCTTTAAGAGATTGGGCACTCTTAGTGTTTTGTAAAGATTGTAAGTAATGTGATAAATCAGTGGGGAGTTGGGGAGGGTAATAACACCAAGTAATTAGGCTGAAGACAGTGGCTTTGGGGAGAAATCTTTGGAGTGCCTCTAGATGTATCCAGGGACCGAGTTAAGAATAATTTAGTCAAAGGAAAGGTTGTGGATGCTAAACTTTGAAAAGGGTTTAGTGGTGGGGCTAGAACAGATAGTTTAGGTGGTTAGGTTTAATTTGGGTTAAATGACTTATATGCTTTGAGTCTATGTGCTGCCCCCTTTGAAATGTTTTCAACGCCAGAAGTTTGATCATGTAGCAGTTGTGTTTTAGGGTAAAGATTGGTGTGGTAGATATGGTGGAAAACGTGATTACATGGAGAAGGTGTTAGGCTAAAGTGTGGAGGAAAACATAGTTCTGCTATGCAGGCTGTGGAAGTTCAGTGCTTTTGGCATTCTAATGTTTTTCTGTCAGTCATTTTTTTGGGTTTTTCTTTCTGTATGTCTGCAACGAGTAAGAATTTCAGGTTGTATACTGTATACTTTCTCTGATATTAAATGGAACCATTGAACCATTGTTTGGGTGGAAATGGGCATATTATACGTTAAGGCTCAGCAGAAATACAGAGGACAGTGTCCATGGGACCTATTAATATCCAAAATACAGGTAGCTTAAATACAGTGTGTGAAGTGCATGACTGTATAAGAAAGGATCTCTGATTGTTAGTAAACTAAAGTTTGTCACTTTCATGGCAGATATGGTAAATTGTACAGCACAAATTAAAAGTAGGATAGAAATAGTTATATTAATTAAAAGCTACAGAAAAACAACCTAGAGTTAACTCTACAAGGAGGAGTAAATAATGTTCAGATTTCAAAGGAGGGTTGTTAAAGGTTTTTCTAAACTTACAATGGTATGCCAGAAACCTTTTAGTGGTCAAGAGTTTAAGAAACTTATTGAAAATAGACCAAATAAACCTGATGTTATATGTGTACAGGAAACCTGGTTGAAGTCTTGTCTAAGTTTTAAGATACAAAGTTATGTTGATGTAAGATGTGATCGGTAATGGAAGTGGAGTGGCTACCTTTGTCAAAAAGGGGATTGCACATAAAGTTAGGAGATTGGGATTGTTTATGGGTCACTTGTGGTGAAATTTAGGGAAAGGATAGCAAAGTTAAGGTGATAAATTTTTATAACCCTTGTAAAAGATTCACACCTGATATATTGGAAAGTGTGGGTGGAAATGGGAAAAATTAGGGTCATATGGTGTGGGGATTTTAATGCTCGTAGCACTGCATGGGGTTGTAGTGACACAAAAGTGAATGGGATGATGGTGGAAGACTCTCTGGAAGAGAAGTGTTTGTGCTTGATTGATGGCAGGATTACACGGATAAGCCTATTTAACAACAGTTTCTGCTAGAAATCTTACATTGGTATCTGAGGATATGGTAAGTGTGTGTACTAGGAAGTATATAATGATATCAGTGGAAAATAATCATTTCCCCAGCATCTATATAATGGGAATAGATGAATATCAGAGGGAAGGTTCTCATATGCCCAGATGGAATTTTAAAAAGGAAATTTGGGATGTATTTGATGATTTATGTGGAAGTCAATTTCCTGATCATTTGGTTTTGTAGGATATCAGGTTGAGTTATGATACTTTGTGTTCTGTACTCAATAGCCAAGGAATCAATTCACAGATTATTGGGAGATAATCAAAGGAGAGCTGTTCCCTGGTGGATAGATGAATGTAAAAGAGCTGTGAAAGTGTGGAATAAAGCTTTTTAGGAAAGTTAGGCAGTGTTGCTCCCGTTCATCTTTCATACAATATAAAAAAGCTCCGGCTATAGTTAGAAAAGTAGTGAGAAGGGCAAAGAAAATATATTGAGGAACGTATTGAGTTAGTCTTGAGAAAGAGATCCAGGTAGGGAAGTTTGGGGTATGATACAGAAAATGTGGTGGAGGGGGGTGGTGTGTTTAGAAAACTTGATGTATTACTGGTTTTGTATGGTAGGGAGAAGGTTGCAGTTACTGACTCAGAATTATTAGCTTCACTTATCACCTTCTAACATGTCCTCCTTCCTCTCCCCCACCATCTTCCCCCTTCCTGATGAAGGGCCTCGGCTTGAAATGTCAACTGCTTATTCATTTCCATAGAAGCTGCCTGACTTGCTGAGTTCCTCCAGTAGTCTGTGTTTTGCTCTTGATATTCCAGAGGATGGATATTGGCTGTCATTTCACTTCCTTTGAGAAAATTGATTCTTATTCCCCTGACGTTCCTGTCTCAAATGCATCAGAATCCAAAAGTTGGGACAAGTATGATGGATGAAAGTACACCACAGTGGTGAAATGCTCTTGAGAGCAGCCAAAGATAATGGTGTCATTGTATTCCAGTTATTCTTAGTTTAGCAGGAAGTTACTTACCAGAAAGGGGTGTCTACCATTACATAGAATAGGAAGTGTTTACTGCTGGTCTGAGGTACATGGTCGTGTTGGTTGGAATGGTTGCTTTGCCAGTTCAACATTCAGAAAAAGTATTGAGTCAATTAGAGTCAAGTTCAATCCTTTCATTGAACAGTGGTCCAAGGACTTGGCTTCAACGTAGGACTTTCTGCATATTCCACACCTCTTCTCTCCAACTTTCCACTTGGCTGAATTTCTTCCTTTTATTGTTTAGCTCCCTCAGGAAGGGCAAAACGGTGGCTATTGTAGCACAGAAAATTCTGAGGCTGATGTGGCGAGGAGCTTTCTGACGAAGATCTTGAGAAATTCTATGAGGTAACAGCACGCCTACCCATTAGTCCTCCCCTTCCCTAATCCTGCAGGCCCCCTTCCAGCATCAGTGCATCTCACCAACCATCTGATCAATGGCTGGCTTCCACTGTCTTTGACTACATTGATGTTAGCCTTTTGTCTTCATCTGTGGTGATGTCGTTGAGTATCTGTGGTGTAAGTGATCTTGATTGTCTTCTGTTGTTCCTCGGTAACATCAACAGCATGGAACAGCTGTGGTATTGGGCTCATGCAGTAGTATAGTACATCTTAGGATGGCCCACTAAAGGAAAATTAACAGTAATATGTTCATCAATAAAGAGAAGTTCTCAACATAGAAAAGGCGCTAGCATATGGCTCTACAGTTTATTAAAATCTTTTTCTTGTGACCTAAGTGACATTGACAAGTTGGTATTAACTGTTGTTTCACTGTACCCAGAAGTTACCAATTATCCAGCCAGTCGAGATACAGAGCTGGTATCTCTCCATTTTCCACTGGATGCTGGACTTTTGACTTCATTAACCTCACAGGCAATGGGTATGTAGCCAAGCTAAAGTTGCTGGAAGAATTGAAGATAATTCTAGTTAGCTTCTTTGGTGCTGATGATGTGTGATACAACTGTATAATTATGCGAAGTTATTGGCCTTTATAGACTAGTCTGCAACAGGGATAGTGGAGAGGCAGGAAAGCCCGAGTAGTGTCTGCAAGAAAATGAATCTCAGAGTTGTAAATGGTGACGTGTACAGGATGTACTTTGATAATAAATTTAATTTGAACTTTGAACTTTTGGTGGCATGCTTTGGGCGTGGCATGCTTGTTTCCCTAACAAACACAAAACTTTACTCAACCTTAATCTAGTAGGTTCCCAGTTTGTAATGACAAAACCATCTGACACACAGCAAACATACCTCTGGGCCCAAAGCCCAAAACCCAACATTAGCAAATTTGCCGATGACACAAAGCTGGGTGGCAGTGTGAAATGTCAGGAGGATGTTATGAGAATGCAGGGTGACTTGGACAGGTTGGGTGAGTGGGCAAATGTATGGCAGATGCCGTTTAATGTGGATAAATGTGAGGTTATCCACTTTGGTGGCAAGAACAGGAATGCAGATTACTATCTAAATAGACTCAAGTTAGGAAAAGGGGAAATACAACAAGATCTAGGTGTTCTTGTACATCAGTCAATGAAAGCAAGCATGCAGGTACAGCAGGCAGTGAAGAAAGCTAATGGCATGCTGGCCTTTATAACAAGAGGAATTGAGTATAGGAGTAAAGAGGTCCTTCTGCAGCTGTACAGGGCCCTGGTGAGACCCCACCTGGAGTATTGTGTGCAGTTTTGGTCTCCAAATTTGAGGAAGGACATTCTTGCTATTGAGGGAGTGCAGCGTAGGTTCACAAGGTTAATTCCCAGAATGGCGGGACTGTCATATGTTGAAAGATTGGAGCGACTGGGCTTGTATACACTGGAATTTAGAAGGATGAGAGGGGATCTGATTGAAACATATAAGATTATTAAGGGATTGGACATGCTGGAGGCAGGAAGCATGTTCCTGCTGATGGGCGAGTCCAGAACTAGAGGCCACAGTTTAAGAATAAGGGGTAGGCCATTTAAAACAGTGATGTGGACAAACTTTTTCACCCAGAGAGTGGTGGATATGTGGAATGCTCTGCCCCAGAAGGCAGTGGAGGCCGTCTCTGGATGCATTCAAGAGAGAGTTAGATAGAGCTCTTATAGATGGCGGGGTCAAGGGATATGGGGAGAGGGCAGGAACAGGGTACTGATTGTGTATGATCAGCCATGATCACAGTGAATGGCAGTGCTGGCTAGAAGGGCCGAATGGTCTACTCCTGCACCTAATGTCTATTGTCTAAGGGAGAGCTGCAGACGAGAACAGCCCAGGGTGCAGGAATACGTACCGACGGATGCCCTGGGTCAAAGTGCAGCCAACTCTAACTCTCTGTGGGGAAGGACCACTGTATGGTCTCCTGCTGCTGCTGCACATGTTAGGGCAGAGCTGGATGTGAAAACCCCTAAGTAATGAAAAGGGCACATTGCCCCGGGGGCCACATGAGGTACAAGGTGCTATGTTTGTTTGCCTATTTTTTTTAGAAAAATGGGAATTGCCCTTCTGTCTCTTGTTCCTAGCTCAAAACAGTTTTCTGTCGTTACACATTTTGGTCTCCCTCTTGTTGATGAATTTCCTATTCATGTCCTTCTAGTCCACAGCAAGCCAGACAGTTGTCAGTGTGGGTTGTGAAAATGACAACTATCACCTCCTTTACATTGATTCCTCTGGGGAGATCCCTTTAAGAAATCAGCTGGATCGTATCTCAATGAGCCAGTTTTTGAACTTTCTAATATTAAATCACCAAGCACGGAAACAGGTCCTTTGGCCTATTACATCCATGGCAACCATCAATCACCACCGATACTAATCCCATCTATCAGCACTTGTCCATAGCTCTCTATGCCTTAGTGATACAAGTACTTGTTCCGATGCTTTTTAAGTGTTGGAGTATTTGCTTTCTCCACCAACTCAGGCAGTATGTAGATTCCAGCCACCCTCTGGATGAAATAAAATCCCTCCTCTCATCCCCTCTTAAGCCCCTTACCCTCCTTAACCTCAGCTTTAGATAACTCATCTGTGGAGAAAATTTCCCTGCTCTCTCAAAGTTCAAAGTAAATTTATTATTGAATTGGTATATTATTAAATACGGTATATAGTTTATTAGTTTTCTCATGGGCATACTCAATAAATCCAATAACCATAATAGAATCAATGAAAGTCCTTTCCCAAAAGGATGGACAACAAACTGTGAAAATACAAAAAAAATTTAATAAATTAGCAATAAACATCAAGAACATGAGATAAAGAGTCCTTGAAAGCGAGCCCATAGGTTGTGGCAACAGTTCAGTAAAAGGGCAATTGAAGTTGAGGAAATTTATCTCCTCTGGTTCAAGAGCCTGATGGTTGAAGGGTAATAACTGTTCCTGAACCTGGTGGTGTGGATCCTGAGGCTCCTGTACTTATTTCCTGATGGCAGCAGAGAGCATGACCTGTTACGTACCCCGTAACTGGGTCACTTACCAGCAAAGATAGAGAGGTCCGTTGAAGTCTGATGGTACTATTTTCAACAGTATTTATTGATAAAAATACACAAAAATAATATCAATGCCAACATACAGATAATATACGTCGTCAATACTAAATCTAAAAGCGCGGGTATAATAATAATCAATAAGAAATAGCTCTATCGTTGTCTAGGGGATAATGTATTGTCCGATGGAAATATAAAAGTCACTCAAGTTCATTCAAGCTGCAGCTTTTTGGTTGGAGAGAAAGACGAAGGTTTAACTTGCCCATTCCTTTTATGATGTCAATCCTTCGAGAGTCGTTGGGGCTGATTTCCCATTTGTGGTTAGCTAAAGCCGTGCTTCCGTGGTAAAGACCCACCAATTCCGAGGCAAATGGAAAAGGACGCACGTGGGCTTTTCCACTGGCTTTCGCTATTGTGCTGTTACAGCAGTTCTAGCATTTCTTCTGGTGCGTCTGAAGGGGCTGTTCTCCAGGCTCTCTTTTATCCTGACTCACAGGGTCTCAGATGTCAATCAGGTTGGGATGATGCAATCCCTCCACCAAACCCCCTTGGTTCATTGCCTGGGGGCTTCGATGAATCGTACAGTATTCAATACACAATTCCGTCTCCAAGAGACAATAGCCGTTATCAGTGGTTCCGCCTTTTGGAGGCCAGGACACATTCCAAACTCTTTGTGGATTCTGCATGTCTTTCTCTCATTTCCTGGGTCTCCTGACCTGACTTAATAGTGATCTTGCGATTCTCAAAAAGGAGGGGCAAAGGACATAACAGACCTAAGTGGTAGGGTCCCTGATGATGGATGCTGCTTTCCTGCGACAGTGCTGCTTGTAGCTGCACTCAATGTTGCGGGGGGCTTTACTTGTGATGGACAGGGCCATATCTACTATTTTTTTGTAGCATTTTCCATTCAAGGGCATTGGTGTTTCCATACCAGGTTGTGATGCAGCCAGTCAATATACTCTCCACCACACATTTATAGAAGTTTATCAGAGTTTTAAATGTCATGCTGTATCTTTGCAGACTCCTAAGGAAATAGAGGTACTGACGTGCTTTCTTCACACTTGCATTTACATGCTGAGCCCAGGATAGGTTGCTATCAGGACCCCTATTAGCCGAAGGAAACAACGACTTTCTGTCCTTTCTCGGACTATTCAGTATCCCGTCTACTTTTGAATCCTTCTGCTGTCCTTGTTTTACTTTTATCCAGAGACCCTGCTGTAAGACAATCCCTACCTTTGAGTATCCTGAAGACCAGTTGGTCTGTTTTACCAGTGACAAAGGAAGTCGCTGAGTGCGTGATCTAGTCCCTGTTGTAATTTTTATGTCACACGTTGTATTTGACACACTTCCATTTATTAATGTGGTAAACTGGAGGGCCATGGAAGTGATACCCTAGTGAAAGGGTTAAATCATGAAGACAGTCAAGCCTTATATTCTGCAAAGCAGGACAGATTAGAAGCAATCAAATCAAGATGTTCAGGATGATTGTTAGATAATAGAATTGAGAGAGGCTTCACATCCATAAACTTAAAACTAGAGTTTGACCTTTGAAAGCTGATACAAGAATGGATGTTCTCACATTGATGATAGAAGGAACTGGAAAATCTCCTCAATAAGCTGCTGAGCTGAGGATAAATTTCAAATCTCAGCACTGGGAAAGATGTTGTTTGGCCCATGCTGCTAAGAAGTTCAAAACCAGCAAGGTAAACAAGATGCACATCAGGCATGGTCTAATTGGATGAAGATACAGGTTTGAGGGATTGAATAGGTGGCCCCCATCCTACGACTAGTGCAAGGACATCAGTGGCTTATTCCTGTTGCTATGTGCTGCTGTGAAACTATCCAAGAACTGGATGCTGTGCTCCCTGCCGGCTAATACGATGAACTGAAAATTGAGGCTTTGGGCCTAAGCCTGGCTGCTCTGGAGTTCAAATCTGAGGATTCATTTTTAGTTTGGAAAGCTGTTGTTTGCTTCAACTGTTTGCAAGACTTGCGTTTTTTTCTTTCTCCTGTACATTGAGAGTTGGTCTTTTATTTTTATTTATTTCTTTAATTTGGGTTCTTTTGGGTCTTTTGCTTTGTGGTTACCTGTGAGTAAGCAAGGTTGTATAATTTCCACATCCTTTGATGATAAATGTAATTTGAAACTTGAACTTGCCTTTTTTTTTGATGTGCTGTTGTGAAGCATGAGTTTGGGAGGGGGGGATTTTCCGGGGGTGATTTTCCGGGGGTGGACTGTAGGTTCCCACTGAAGTCAGGTGTTTGGGATACTCACAAGCTCCAGTGAAACCCTCGAAAGTGAAACATGCACAAGCTAGAATGGAGCTCAATCTATGAACTTTCAAAACCTTATCTCTTGGTAGATCGTTTTACCATTTCATCTGGATTCAGGCTCATTAGATGTTAAGGATCAAGAGAGTGGGGAACAGTCCAACACCTCCCTCCCCGCCTCCCCTTCCTGATGTCAAACTACTTATGTTAACACGTGCATATGGAACATTACAATTACTGTTGAAATTCAACTCTCTGACTGTAACATGATGTCTTTTAAGTGCAGATGCTGTAAGTGGGACCGGTAACACGATAGCCATTTAATCGAATGAAAAACATTAGAGAGCCTTCATCTACACTAGAACATAAGCCCTTTGGTTCAGTTAGCCTTTGATGGCGAGAGTTACAAATAAAACTCATCTCGGCTAATCTGAGAGAGAGAGAGAGAGAGGATGCTAGCTACTTGCTGTTTAACTTCACCATTTTGCCTATTTTAAAATGTGTTACTTGTATGGAGTTGGGTACCTCCTTATTCTACCCTGACCAAAGGTCAGTATAGTGCTCGTACATGGCTAATGTCACTGGTGTTAGACATGTCAGGTGAAAATTGATTCTTTGTGCTAGTGTCAGTACACTGCATGTGTGTAAAGCAACAAGTCATGAAGGGCTGTGGAGATAGGCCTTCCTTTGTATTCACAGAGTTCTGTTCTGTGGTGCTGAGCACTTTAAAGGGATTGTGGCATCCTGAATTAAAGTGAGTGTAGACAAAGTTCGATGAAGTCTTGCATGAGAAATAGTGGGAAAAGAGACTCATTTCCACAGCAGATGGTGCTGCCTGTCCTTGCAGGTTTGGTCTAAAGTCCAAAAGTTGAAATTTATTTTCATATGCAGAAATGCAAAGGTGCAATGAAAAACTCACTTTCATCAGTACCACTGGCGTTCGCAAGTAAAGCATAAATGGAGAATAAAATATACACAATTTTTACAAGGAAGAACACAACTGGAACAGAAGAAAAGGGCTCTCGTTTTATTAAACCAGGTCATTCTTTGAAGTGTGACTGGCTATATATTGATTGGTGGCTTTTGTCTTTAACAGGTTGAAGTGCTGGGTCTGTAGGTGGCAGGGTATTTTATTGAAAGCAACAGACCCTTTCATCAAAGCAACGGGGTTAAGTTCTCTGTAGTCCGTGTCCAATTTTATTTGCCTGTGCTTTTGTTTTGTTTCAGGCGGAATGAGCCAGTTGTTCGGCCTCACTCTTGGCATTCTACCAAGTTCACCGACGGCCCTCAGGATCCGGCCACAATGCAGCTATCTTCTAGCGGAGTGTGTTCCTCCTGGCACTCGAGGTACCACACCACGTGAGTGCCATGCTCTGCCCTATTTCTGTACTAGGGTCAGCTCCACCAAAACGGGACGGAATCCTTTGTTGGGCTTTGGGATAAGTTTGTTTTTGTTGAAGCAGTGATCAGTGGAACTGAAAGGCAGGAGAGATGGAGAACACGCCATATTTGTTGTCCATCCCTAGATCCTCCTGAGCTGAGTGTCTCACAGAACCAGATCAGAGGGCCGTTTTTGATTTAATCTCAGTGCTGTGGATCTGGAATCACGTTAAAGCAAGACTAGGTGAGGATGGCAAGTTTCATCACCTAAAGGACATTAGTGATCAATTTGTTTTCCCAACAACAAACTAGTAGATGTTTGATAATCATTATCAGTGCCAGTATTTATTGTAATTTATCTAATCATCAATAGAAATTCCCCGGCTGCACTGGTTCCATTGGAGCTCATTGTCTAGATCGTTGGTCCACATCTTGATGATAGTCACTGAACTTATCCACAATACTACTGTACCACATTTTAAATGTTTTGCCCTTTAGCTCCAAGAATCCTCCATTTGGCATTACTTGGCTCTCACGTACTTAGCCAATTCCTCTGGATCGGGGATGACTTGCTTCCTGTCTGATTTTGTGGGTTCTGAGGGAGCAGCTGGGGCCAATGGGGGAATCATAGGTTCTTCCACTGATGGGGAATAAGTTGGCTGATGGATAGGGATGAAGATAGCGTGTAAGGTGGTGGGTACCCTCCTCCACAGTTCTCATTGTCTATCTTTGAGAATTCCAATCCAATTATGAAATCTCCTTCTCTTCTTTCAGTGGTCACGTGCTGGAGGTTCCCAAGTGTCAGTGGGGTTATTAGACTTATTTAAGCTTGTGCTTAATCATCTGATAGCCTTCCAAGGCAGAGGCTGGAACAAAATGTATGTATCAGAAGACTGGTGCCAGCTGTGCAAATACCTTGATCTGTCCAGTGGAGATGACTGAAGGCTTGTTAGCTTGGAAGAAGATGCTGGTGTTGATTCCCCCACCGTTCCAGTGAAGCTGGAGAGTTTTGTAAAGTCAGTACTGGTGTTACCTTCCACTGCCTTGAATTACCTATTGTAGTTAGTCCAGGTTTCTGAAGCATATCAGAAGGCAGGGGTCACGATAGACCATCATTTTTATGCCATGTCTGAGGTCTTCTCCTTCCAATACCATTTACCTCATCAACCAATAGCTCTGTCAGTGGAGAATTTTATCATTCTGGTGACTTTTGAGGATCGGGAAGTGGTCCAACTTGTTCAGGATTTTGCCATTAACTTTTTTTTTATTGAGGGCAGCGTGATACCATGGGAGCAAGTTTGTGGAGTATATCTTTCTTGCAGATATTGAGCATAGATCCTCTCACGTTTCAGCGAAGGAGTGGATGATATCTTGGAGATCGGTTACTGAGTATGTGCATAAGTGTACCATGGCTCCTGAGTTCGGTTGGCCCTGCCTCTGGAGTATACACTTTATGTGGAAGAGTTTCCGGTTAATTCTGAAATTAATTGGATCTGGGGTGCAGGATTGAAAAGTTGTTTAACACCAGTCTTCACTGAGATTGGCTCTGTTGCAGACCTGTTGGTTAGTATAAAGGCTTGCATGCCACTGTGGAGCAAAGATAAAGTAGAGAAGAATTTCTGTCTGTCCCAGTTCATGAAGTCAAAATCTTCAGTGAGGTCTAAGAGTGCCAAGTATTGTGGCTGGTGCTACACCATGGATTTTCCTCAGAGCTGTTACATGACAAAGCTCAAAAAGGTCCTGTTCTCGACGGATGGATTCTGCACTGTGATTTAGGGGCAGGTGGTTGAGTGAGGGTTCAGACAATGACTTCCCCTGTGGCAGTCTGTAGAGAGGTCTCTTTGTAGTTACCACAGTCAGACTTGTCTCTTTTCTTGAAGATGAGCACCATTAACACATCTCTGAGACCCCCTGAGGTTTATCCTTCTCGTGCCAGATGCGGAAAGAGAGATTGTGGATTTGTAATTGCACCTTTCCACATGTACAATTTAGGACTTAAGTGGTGTCTGTTCCCAAAGCCTGTTTTTTTTTAAAGGATGATCAACTTATTATTGGTCAGTAATGGCAGCACGATTGCCCCAGTTAGGCTGCTGAAGTGTAGAGTTCAGGGTGCTCATGTCAGGGGTAGATATGTGGTTGAGAAGGCCTTTATGTTTCTCTCCGCTGGAGGTGACTGCCGCTCTATCCCGGTCTCAAGCTTTGCTGGGCACTTGGTGGTTTTACAGCACTGATCGGTTCACACACATCATGGATATTGGCAAGATCTTACACTCTCACTGTCTACCATCAGTTCTTGAGGTCCTTGGACCTTTGTCTTCAGTTGCCTGTAAAACTGTTTATGTTCCCTTGAATAAAGCTGAAACTTCCACTGGTGACTTTCCTTGGATGAGTGTTGGCTTTGCTCAGCTGTAGATGGTTGCTTATCCTCTACCCCTTTGGGTTTGAGAGATGAGAACTAAGCAAGGCTCTGAAGCCATCCTACATCACAGACTTTATTCACGTTCATCAACTTCATTATTAAATGCTACCTTCAGAACATTTTTCCACAAGGGAGGACAAGAGAGTTATTTTTTTCAGCAGATGAAGTGGAGCTTGCTCATGTACAAGGATTACAGGTCCTGTTCGAAAGCTGCCTTATCTTGAATCTTTGTTATATCTCCTTGTGGGTACTTAGTCTCAGCATCCTTATCACATTTGGACACCTCTTAACCAACAGTCTGAAGCACTTCTAGTTTTATCTGATCGCTTAAGCCTGAGCAACCTCAGAATCAGGTTTAATATCACCGGCATATATCGTGAAATTTGTTTTTACTTATTGCAACAGTACGATGCAATACATAATAATAAAGCTGAGAATTACAGTAAATATTTTCATATATATTAGTTAAATTAAATAAGAAGTGCAAAAAGGTAATGAGGTAGTATTAATGGTTCATGCACTGTTCAGAAATCAGATGGCAGAGGGAAAGAAGCTGTTCCTGAATCACTGAGGTCTCTGTTCCTGCTCCCTTTCTGAGGCATCGCTCCTTGAGGATGTCCTGGACACTACGGAGGCCGGTGCCCGTCAATGAGCTGACTGAGTTCACAACTTTCTGCAGCTTCTGATCCTCTGCAATAGCGCCCCCCCCCCCCCCCCCCCCATACCAGACGGTGCTGCAGCCAGTCGGAATGGTGCAGCTGTAGAAATGTCTGAGTGTCTTTGGTGAGATACCAAGCCTCCTCAAGCTCCTCATGAAATATAGCCGCTGACGTGCTTTCTTTGTAACTGCGTCATGTGTTGGGCACAGGATAAATTCTCAGAGATGTTGACACTTGGGAACTTGAAACTGCTCACTCTTTCCACTGCTGATCCCTCAATGAGGACTGGTGTGTGATCCCTCCTCTTACCCTTTCTGAAGTCCACAGTCAATTCCTTGGTCTTACTGGTGTTGAAGCTAAGGTTATTGCAGTGACACCACTCAACCAGCTGATATATCTCACTGCTGTACGCCTTGGCTTCACCATCTGAAATTCGGCCAACAGTCGTTGTGTCTTCAGCAAATTTATAGATGGCATTTGAGCTATGCCTAGCAACACAGCCATGGATATAGCGAGAGTAAAGCAATGGGCTAAGCACACATCCCTGAGGTGCAACAGTGTTGAAGGTAAGCAAGGTGAGGATGTTATTTCTGATCTGTACAGATTGTGGTCTTCTGGTTAGGAAGTTGAGGATCCCATTGCAGAGGCAGATACAGAGTCGCAGGTTCTGGAGCTTTTCAATCAGAACTGTAGGAGCGATGATGTTAAATGCTGAGCTGTAGTTAAATATCAGCACCCTGACATAAGTATTAGTATTGTCCAGGTGATCCAAGGCTGTGTGAAGAGCCAATGAGATTGCATCCGCTGTAGACCTTTTGTGGTGATGGGTAAGCTACAATGGATCCAAGTCCGTGCTGAGGTAGGAGTTGGTTCTGGCCTTGACCAGCCTCTCAGAGTACTTCATCCCTGTAGATGTGAGTGCCACTGGGCAATAGTCATTAAGGCAGCTCACCCTGCTCTTCTTGGACACTGGAATAATCATTGCCCTTTTGAAGCAGGTGGAAACTTCTCGTACAACAAGCTGGAGGAACTCAGCAGGTCGGACAGCATCCGTAGAAACGAGCAGTCAGTGTTTCGGGCCAAGACCCTTCGTCAGGACTGACTGGTGGAAACTTCTGACTGTAGAAATTAGTAATGGAAAATATCTTTGAACAAATGTGCCAGTTGGTTGGCACAAGTTTTCAGAGCCTTACCAGGTACTTCATCAGGGCTTGTTGCCTTGTGAGGGCACATTGTCTTGAAAGGCAATCTGAGGTCGGCCTCCAAGACAGAGATCATAGGGTTACCCAGTTAACATTCTGCCTCCAACCTCATTCAGAATTGTTCCTTTGCTCTTGAGGTAGCCCTCTGTAAGACATACCTGACCTTCTTATATAGTCTTGAATCACCAGATCTAACCCCAGCAGACTACCTGGTTCATCCAGGGCTTTTGATTCAGATATGTACAGTAAGTTCTTGTAGCAGTAGGCAGCCGTTGATACATGGGTTTGCGCCTCTGGTGGACTGTGTGCTCGCCAGGGCGCAAGCCTGGGTGGGAAGATTTGAAGAACCGGCTGTTGCCCGTGTGGTGGTTCCCCATCTCCACGTCACTGATGCAGTCCAAGGGAAGGGCAAGCACCAATACAGCTTGGCACCAGTGTCGTCACAGAGGGCAGGGACATCAAACTGCCTTAGGGACCCCAGCTCCGGATTTCTTCCTTGGGGTTTACTCCCGAAGTCTTTCCCACGGGTGGGTATGTCTGCAAGGCAGCAGAGGTTTAAAATCAGAGTTTTCCTTTTTGTAGGGACACGCTTATCCATACAGGTTTTAATGAAGTCAGTGACAACTGTGGCATACTTATTCAGACTCGAAGATGAATCCCCGAATACAATCCAGTCCACCGATTCAAAGCAATCCTGTAAGTGCTCTTGTGTCTCCCTTGTCCTCACTTCTGGCTGTGCGGTCTTCAGTCTCTGTACTCAGGAAGTAGAAGTACAGCCAGGTGATCAGACTGTCCAAAGTGTGGGCGTGGAATAGCACAGTCAGTGCTGTGGATGATAGTCAGTGTGTTGATTCCTCGGGTTCCACAAGTGATACATTGGTGAAAATGATTTAGAGACTTTTTCAAGCTGGCTGGAAATCCCCCAGAAATGACGAGGAAAGCATCAGGATGTGCTACTTCATGCCTGTTGATTACGTTGCTCAGCTCCTTGAGAGCTTGTTTGACACGGGCCTGAGGTGGGACCACGATGATGGCTGAAAACTCCCGCGGCAGATAAAATGATCACTTGATCACAAGATGTCTGAGGTTGGCTGAGCAGGATTAGGATAGTCCTGCCACTTTTGTACACCATGAGGAGTTGATCACAAGGCATACACCACCTCCTATGCCTTTGAAAGACTCAGCAGTTTCATCTTGGTGATGAATCATGAAGCCAGCGTGCTGTATCACTGCGTCCAGAATGGGGGAGGTGGAGGTTGATATCCAAGTCACTGTAAAACAAATAAACTTTAAATGTCCTTCTGGTGCAGCAATCTTGCTCTGAGCTCCTCCAGTTTATTTTTCCAGACGCCGTTTGTTTGTCAGCAGGGTAGAGGGTATTAGGAGTCGAAAGCCATGTTTCCATACACAAATTTTTAAACCAGAGTGGCATCCTCTCTTCTGTTGTCTTAAAGAGGAACTGCGCCAGGAACCAGAGTCTGCTCGAGCCTCGTTGCTTTTGAGTAGCCGCCCTTCCCAGCATGCCTTCTAATTTTGGTCACTTTATAACAAATCCAGGTTTTTGGGGCCTTTCTATCAATGTGTTTTGTAAATTGTTAATATAATAAAAATCAAAACTCCTCTTCCAATTTATTTGTACTATTTTTTAACAGAATCAGGGTGACATTCTCCTTGGAGCTTTGTGAGTTGCTGTCCCGTTATTGTCCCGAGAAAAGCGCTCACAGTCTAGACCAGAGCATTGAGACAAGGAAATGGAGGAAAGTTACGTTATTTCTTAATGGGCAGAGATACCTCACCAAGCTCTACAGTAGCTAGCGCTGGCATGGTTACATCACTCTCTCGGAGGGTTGTGAACCATTACGAGGCAGGGGTGTTTGATGGGACTACACGTACTAGGTGGGGTCTGCAGCGTGTGGACCTTACCTTGAGGTGGTACAAGTGCCCGGCATGCCAGGGTTGGTCTAGGCTTGGACGCTTGGCATATCTACCCAGAAGGGGATCCCGGATGTGGTACAAGTGGTTGAGTGGATACTGGACTTGGGTAGGGGGTGCCCCACATAGGTAGTCTTGAGGGGCTAGGATGCTGGATTCAAATGTTGTGCTTGCTGGATGGGCTACAGTTTCCTGATACTTGCCATGAATACTGGAGTACAGGCTGTGGGCCCGATGGGATTCCGGATGGACTGGGGGGGGGGGGGGAAAGTGGGGTAACATGGTGGTATATTGGCAGTTGAGTGGATTATAACCCGGGAGCCCAGACTAACAGTCCAGAGAGCAGAGTTCAGGTCCCACCACGGCAACTGTGGAATTTGAAAATAATCTGGAACTGATGAACAAAACAGCTGGAAATTGTTAATAGATCTGTTAACACACCACCAAATCCAGTCATGTCCTTCAGGCGAGGGTCCTGCCATCCTTGTCCCTGATCCGCTGATGACCCCAGTACCGATAATGTGGTAGCCTCGTTAACGTCCTCCCAAGTGGCCTGGTTGGCCACATCACAGGACAGTGAACGGCAGTGTCCTTGCTGGTGAGGCACGTGTCCGGACTTTGAGAAAATAAAACCCGTTCCTTAGGGGCAGTTGTGGGTGGGTTTAGGGGGGTCGTGGGTGCACTGGGTGCAGGTCTTTGGAACTGGGCCGGATTGGGTGCCAGGTAGTGGACGTAGCCTGACTGGGCCACGGGTGCCTGAATGGTGGACGTATGGCTGCCTGGCTGGGTGTTCAGATGCTGCACTGAGGTGTGACTGTAGAACTGGGTTCTGTGCCTTGGCAGCAGTCTGGGGCATAGGAGTACAGTGCCCATTGGAGCCGCAGGTACACCCATTCCCTCTACACTTCCAAGGTGTGGGTAGTGGTGTAGGGGTCAGGTTGGTGTTTGGAGGTCTGGTGGGCATGGGGAGTGTGGTAAGGTTGGGGGGCAGTGAAGCTGGATTCAGGTGCATGGCAGGTTTAGGGATATTGTAGAGGGCAGGATGCCAGCTGCTACATGACTCTATATGGGTATGAGTGGGGATACAGTTTAACAAGAGCCTGGAAAATTTGGGATCATGCCCATGTGCCTGGGAATATTTGCTCCCCCTGTTTCTGGGACCATTTCCCACCTGTGCTTGAGATTGTCCCCATGCTCCCACGTCCTGGTGTTCACTGACTTTCCCATTCCTCTCTCTCTCTTTCTCTCCCTCCAGTTCTTCATCAAACAGCCTCTCCGATCCCTGGGACCAGCCCAACCTGCACCACATCTCGCACCAGTTCAGCTCCCTGGGCAGTATGGACAGCCTGGACCAGACCCCGGCCCTCTCCCTATCCCTCTCCCTGGCCAAATCCAACACCAGCGTGGAGCAAGCCACCCAGCCCAGCAGGAGGGACTCGGCTTACAGCTCCTTCTCCACCAACTGCAGCACGCCTGACTACTCGCTCTCGTCCTCCCGCAGTGACAACGGCTCCTCCACCGAGAATGTGCTGAGCAGGCTCGGCGGCTGGGAGGGGGGGCGTCTGGGACAGGTCCCCCTCGAGGACGGCGGCCCGGAGGAGAGGAAGAGCCCCCGGGTGGAGGAGCAGACCAACTCCAGGGTGCTCCGCACCAGCCTTGGGCCAGTGTGGCACGTGCCGGAGAAGAGGGTCCTGGCCGACAGCCGCGGGCCCAGGGGAGCCTCCCCACCCCCTCCCCCCATACGCAGTGACAGCTACGCGGCCACCAGGGTCCACGAGGGCGGTGGGCAGGTGCGGAGCAGGTCTCATCTCCGTGGAGACAAAGAAGCGACGGAGGGCAGTGGCTGGAGGAACCAAGCCTGCCCCCCCTGCCCAGAGCACCCCCCTGCCCCGGCTTCTTTGGACAGTGTCTCCTCGCACCCCTCTCCCCCGCACCACCGGCAACAGCACAGCGATGAGCTAGCCCCAGCGTGGGCCGTCAACTGGCGACAGGACCCAACCCAGGCCTGGGCTGGGGCCTCGCCAGTGCCGCCACCCTGCCTGGACTCAGTGGTCCCTGAGGGCCCTGGGCCTAGCAGGTACTTCTGCCTCTCCTCTGGGCCACCCCAGCAACTGGCGGTGGAGGGACAGGGCCGCCTCAGGCCGGAGCCTCGGGATGGCCAGAAGGGACTTCTCTGCCTCCCAGATCCAGCCTCCAGGCACCTCCCCGAAGAAGTGAGCCAGAAGCCTAACTGGGTGAGCCAGAGGATGGGAGGGGCTGGGATGGGCAGCTGGGCCTCAGACCCACAGGCTGGGGAGGACTGTAGGCCAGGCCCTGGGGTGGTGTGTCCCGAGCAGGCGCCTGCCTTCCCCTTGCCTGCCCAGGATGGCCGCAAGCCGCAGGCTGAGCCGGGCCAGGTAGCTCGCCAGTTGCGACGCAGCGACCGCTTTGCCACGGCCCTGCGCAATGAGATCCAGATGAAGCGGGCCTTGCTGCAGAAGAGCAGGAGCGTTGCGGCCATGGCCGCGAGCCCGGAGGCAGGGGAAGGGACAGAGTGCGGCTGGGGAGGAGAACCTTCGGCTGGAGCCGTACCCTGGCCCGATGGTACCTCGTACGCTGATGGCCTGAAGGAGGCCCAGGCACGAGTCCTGAGGGCCACCTCCTTCCAGAGGAGGGACCTGGGTCCCTTGGCCACCCCCCTCCGTCCCGCCAGGCCACCTCCCTGTCCTGCCCCTCCCCCCAGGAACGGGCCCCTGCCCCCACCTCCGGTTAACCCCTTAGTAACTGGGCGGGCGGCCAGCAGCCAACTTGGCCGGGTGGGGGGACGGAAGCGGCTGACCCAGGAGCAGAGGCTGAGGTCCTACTCTGAGCCTGGTAAGATGAACGAGGTGGGGACCCCTGAGGGGGAGGAGCCTCTCCTTCCACTGGGCACCGCTCCCCTAGCCTCCTTCGCTGACAGGCGGCAGTTCTTCGAGGGCAGCATTAAGGCAGCCCAGCGCTTGGCTGCCTGTACCAGGCCTGCCCCAGCCTCTGGCGAGGTGGCCCATTGGAAAAGCCAGGCCATTGGCCCCAAGGCAGGGGTGCAGGGCCTGGAGAGCGAAGTGCGTGGCCGCGCTGCCTCCCTGGGCATGGATGGTTTGTGGGGAGGGGCCCATCCCAGCGGGTTCCCGGAGAGGACGAGACAGGGCGGGTCCCCGGGCGCCAGGGAGCGAGAGGCTGATCCGCAGCGGCTGGGAACATTTGCGGAATACCAGGCCAAGTGGAGGGAGCAGAGGAAGGTGTCAGAGGCCAGGAGCTCGAGCAGGTACCATTCTGTGGACAACATCCTGGACCAGGGCTGCGAGCAGCCTGCGAAACTGCAGTACGTGCATGAGAGGTCACGCTCGTCACCCTCCACCGATTTCTACCTGCAGGTAATCCTGGTTCCCTCTGTGTTGCCGGTTACTTGTTGCTGAACTAAATGTGTTTTTGTGGGTGGGGTGCTTCTTCAGAAGCAGATGGCAGAGTCAGCTGGTGTTTATGGTACAAAGTTGCCTCGTGGGCATGCGTGTCTGACCGTTCCGTTCCCATAGACCAGCGACAGGGTGATAAGGGTTGAAATGTGAAGCAGCTGGAGGCTGAGGGTCTGGGCTTGTCTGGTGCAGGATTCGCCGAGGATGGCGTGGCTCGGCCCTCAGCTCTGTTTCTACATGTACGTACCTGCACAGCAGTCAGGAGTGAGCTGGCTCCACCTCTGCCACCACAGCCTTGTGGGTGGGTTCCTCCCAGAAGGAGACAACCCCCTTACTTTCTCTCAAAGGAGGAAATGTCCTCTCCACATCCACTCTGTCAACATCTCTCAGCATCACCTACATTTCTGTGAAGTTCTCTTCAATCTCCTGAACTCCACTCAAACCTATCCTGTGCCACCTTTCCTCATACGACAACTACCCCTTTCACGTATTAGTCTTGTCACGCTTAGAAACATCCTTCCTTAAATAAGGACACCGGTAGGCAGTACTCTGGACGTGGTCTCATTAATGCCGTATTTAACTGAAGCATGGCCTCCCCGAATCTCGGTTCCCTGTGCAGTGGGCAGTGACATTTTGCTAGCCCCTTTCCTTTCTTGCTGTGGCTATGTACTATCCTTTGGCAGGTCTTTCACCCTGCATCAGAGTTCTACAATCCCTCACCACTCAGCCAGTCTGCATCTTCACTTTCCCCGCCAAAATGGACATCTTTACGATAACATAACTTCAGTTTTCCTAACACAGGTCTGTTTCTGTTCCCTTCCTCATGATGCATTGGAGCTTCTTGCTTCACCTACTCTGTTTTATCAAGCTCTTCAACTGAGTGGACGACAATATTTATTACCCCTCACAGGGCGTCTACATTTCACCCATCATTGTTTCCAAGACCTAACTCAGTTCCATCTTTTGATGCACTTCAGAGAGAAGTACTCGGACATTTCCTGCCTTTCATGTTACAGTCACAGTTACTGGCATAGGCAGCTATTGGCCAAGTGCTGGAAGGTGGATTGCTACATATCAATGCCTGATGCTCAGCACGGGTGTTGTTGACCAAAAAGCACGTCTCTGGTGTATGGATGAGATGGTCTCCATCCTGGCTTCGTGTCCAGAGCTACTGGCCAAGGCTGGAAGGACATCTGGACTCCCTGTACTATCATGGGGATGCACAGATAATGCAATAACCCAAGGGCTGAGCTGTCAAGTCCCACCAGCCCAAGAATTGAAATCACAGCTGAGTTGTGTAATAGACGTAGAAAGTTCAGGCATTTGCTTCCTAAAAGAAAATCATCTTACGAGTGCCTTTGATTGTGACTCCAGCCCTGGGCTGCATTTGGGTATAAAGGCTTTCCAAGCTGCCATTGGGTATGGAGCTAAAAGTGAAGTGCACAGTGCCAAACCTTTTCTCATAATGTTTACGAGATACCTGCAGTGCAAGAGAATTGGTGGCTGTAATTACTCCTGGTGCAGGTGAGTGGTGGGAGAATGCGGGAGGAGTAGATGGGCATGAGAGTTGGGTGGTGGGGAAATGAAAATGGATTGGGATTGAAAATCAGAAGTGTGGTGCAGATGCCAGAAGTCTGAAACAGAAAATGCTGAAACACAGACAGAATCTGTGAGAAGAAAAGCATGTTTCAGGTTGAAAACTGTTCAGAAGTGGGAAAGGAAGAAAAATGAAAGAGTTTGTTCTCTCACTTACCAAGTTCAGGTAAAGGAGAATGAGTTGTTGTGAGAAGCAGCACAAAGCCAGTGGTCAGGGTTGCCTGAGGGCAGATGAAATATGAAAAGGTGCCCAGAGTGGTATGACAGTATTTTTCAAATCACTGTTGCAATGTGAAACCTTGATCACATGCATCTCTTACAGAGAATGTCCAACTTTTAATTTTTATGGAACCATTCTCCTTCAGGTGTTGCTGTTGAAAGTCTAACCCTAGATTCCTCTGGACTATTTTGTTAGTGCCATGGAAATTAGAGACTAATCAGACAACTGCACTGGCAAGGTCATTTGTTTTGCCATTTTTGTAGCGCAACACACGGCTTAGCAGGATTAAACTATGCAAGCAAATTGTACAGGGGAGGCTTACACTGTTCCACTTAGACTGAGCTCAGAAAAGAGCAAGCCTGTTTACTCGCATTGCTCTTCACCCGAAAAAGTAGGTTTGAACTTTGTGCTGAGATGGGGGTCAAAGAAAAATTCCAAAACCAGTTTCAGCACATTCTTGTTCAGTGAAGTAAAGCAAGGACAGATGGTGGTGATATAAATCAGCGAGAGCCTGATCGGGCAGCAGGTCTATGAAGGACTGAATGGTCTCACTTTGCTCTTGTGTAATTTACCTGTTTCTGCAGCGGTGTCATGCTTCAGGCCTTCTGCTGTGCTAATGTGCAGGTGGGGCATGTAAATAAGGATTGGTCATATTTACACATCCTGATATTTCTTCAGAAAGACTGACTGCTTACATAGCTACTAGACAGAGTCACCCAGAGGCAGGCCGACCTGCCTCACACTCCCAACGACAGTGCCTGGCCCTACCCTGCCATTGTCGCTGCTACTTCAAACCTTGCCTCATCACGTTTACTCAGTCCTGGGATTTTGTCATCTCCAGCATGACTCACCCTCCGTTACCATTCTCCTCCTAGTCCCAGAGCAGAACCTGATGGTGAGTCACTGACTTCAGTTGCTGCTGGTGCAATGAAACTGAGGGGACTGGAATCACCGGTGGAACAGTCTGTCCATAGGTGGCTGGTCTGTGTCCCCCAGGATGAAATGATTGAGATTTTCCAATCTGTTGTAATAAAGTTGATTACTACTCGGGGATGTTATTCAGCTGGTTGCAGAGGCCATGTCTTGCACTGGGGCAAAATCTCACTGAGTGCGACCCCCCCCACCCTTACCTTCCCCATGCCCTCACAATCACTCACTCTCCCCTGTACCCCATCCTGACTGACTCTTCCAGCTGCTGTCTTGCCCCTGTACACACAGGACTGATGATCGAAATGTTACACACTTCCTGTTTCATTACTCATGTGCAATTACTCACTTTCTCCTTGCGGGGAAAAGATATTACACCTCAGTTAGGAGTCCTTCATTAAAACTCCCAGCACTGTCAGCGACTTTAGTTTTTACTGCTGTGCAGGAGATAAGCTTTGAATGTGTTTACTCTAGAAGGTAAATAGTGATTTTATTGATGCTATACATCTTAGTGTTTCTGTATGAGTGTGAGGGGGATTGTTTTCCAGCCCTTTCAAAAACGGAAATCATTCTCGTTTCAGGACCTGTTATTTATATTTTATAAGAATCTCCAGAGGGTCAGGGTTGGGGGATTAGCTTGCTTAATAGGATCATCTGTTCAATCACATTTGTTTGGATTCTGTAGGAGTTAATGAATTCAGCGCACTGCTTTAAACAACAGTATTGTATTTTCTTTCTGTTTTCTTTGATATGTTTTGATCGTTATGAAGATGTTGGAGATCAGGTTGTTGGGTGGGAAGACTGTTCCTGTGGGAAGGTGGAGCAAAGTGCAAATAGACCGATGATTGGAGTTTGGAGGTGGGCCAGTTTGAGGAGTGAGGTCATGTGAAGCCTTTAGGGATACTGAGTTGACTTTGGGAAGTTCCTTGTGGAGAGATAGAAATAACTTGAAGGAAGTTTTTTTTTGGGCGGTGCTGAAGGTAGTTCACAAATGTTGCTGCACAGTCCTTGGTGTTGGTGGTTGGGGAGCCAGTCCAAAGACTGGCAGAGGGATTGCAGGGAGCTGTGTGACCTTCAGAGACACACTCAGAACTTGGTCACCCTGCTCCGTTTACTGATTAGGGACCAAAGGACAAATAAATCCTACTCCAGACAGTACAGGCTTGGATATTACAGCTCCTGGTCTGCACCAGAAAGACTAATAAAAGCAGCAGCCCCTGTAGTTACCATTTGTTCATATTATATTGAGCAGAGATAGAGGTACTCATGTCTCCAAATATAGGGCAAAGGTAATGACCTACACTCCATGGCCATTCTATTAGGTACCTCCTGAACATAATGAAGTGGCCACTGAGCGCATGTTCGTGGTCTTCTGCTGCTGTAGCCCACCCACTTCAAAGTTTGATGTGTTGTGCATTCAGAGATGCCCTTCTGCACACCAATGGTTATTTGAGTTCCTGTCACCTTCCTGTCAGCTTGAACCAGTCTGGCCCCTATCCTGTCCTCTCTCATAACAAGGCATTTTGCCCACAGAACTGCTGCTTACTGGAGGCTTTTTTTTTGTATTTTGCACCGTTCTCAGTAAATTCTGGAGACTTGTGTGAGAAATCCCAGGTGATCTGCAGTTTCTGAGATACTCAAACCACCCTCTGTGGTACCAACTATCATTCCACAGTCAAAGTCACTTAGATCACAGTTCTTCCCCATTCAGGTGTTTGGGCTGAACAACAACTGAACCTCTTGACCATGTCTGCTTGCTTTTATGCACTGAGTTGCTGCCACATGATTGGCTGATTAGATACTTGCATTAGTGAGCAGGTGTATCTAGTAACGTGGCCACCGAGTGTACGTTCATACCACACAGTAGAGTTCAGTTTGCTAAATAAACACTGAGACGTGAAATAACACGTAGGTTTATAGCAGGATTCCTCCCACATCCCAGAGGCGAGCAGGTTGGCAGGTCAGTTGGCATCCAGTGCGTGAATTTGGATCAGAGATTGAATTTGGGAGGAGTTGAGGGGAGTGTGGGGGAATAAATTGGGATGTGTATAAATAAGTGTTTAACAGTCAGCATGGACTGTGTGCCGTAGCGTCCATTTCTGTGCTTTAACTCTACATGAGCTCAATCCCGGGTGTGTTTTACAGTTCTGATGAAGGCCTTTCCACCTGGGACATTAGCTTTCTCTTTCCACAGATGCTTCCCAACCTCCTGGTGTTCCCAGCATTTTCTGGTTTTATTTCAGATTTCCAACACCTGCAGTTTGGTGATTTTCCTTGCACTTTTCCAAGGGGGTGGGCTCTCCATAATTAGTGCGGTATCACGTGAAATGCAGGCACCGGCTGACAGATGCTTCTTCACCATCCTGCAGGATATTCCCATTGAGGCGAGGAGGCGTCCAGAAGGTCTCCAGAAGGAGGTGGCTCATCCAACTCCAGAAGCTGGTGCAAGTGCTTGCAGACGGTGAGTACTGAGGGGGTGGAGGAGTTCCATGCAGCGCTTCACTCTGATTCTGTCAACTGTTGAAGTTGTTGATTTCTGGTTGTGCTTGAACACAGAAACCCAAATTTACACTTCAGAAAGAATGGTTTGTAGTGCTAATCACAATGTTTAACAAGACCTGCATTGAAATTACAGCTGACAGGGGAAAGTTGAGTGGCTACCTTCAGTGAGGGCACTTTCATCAGATTTGATTCATACCGTTCAGGTCAAGCACTTATATAATTTGTTGCAACCTCTGCCTGTGGTCCATTGTTTCAGTGATCCATTTGGAAAGTCCGCCTCGGCTTTAAAACAAAATTCCGGGCAGCCTCCTTCATAAGTATTCCATTCCCCGTTCTCCGCGTAAGGGTGGTGGGAATTATAGAGTCTCCTCTCCCAAAGTTGCTGCAGCTGCTAGAAATGGGCTGACTTCAGGACCCTGATCTTATTCTCGTTGCGAGTTTGAAGGTACGTGTGGGATGAAGGTAGGAAAGTGGAGCTGAGGTTCAGTTTGCACTTGAAACTCATTGAATGGTGGAATGAAGCTGAGGGACCGAGTGGGCGTCTCCTGCTCGCAATGAGAATCCTCATTTTATTGTCCCCAGGTGTTCTCAAGCCTGTCGGAGGATTCCCAAGTGCAGTGGAATAACAGGGCACACTAATTTCCATCCAAGAATAACAAAAGCAAGCAAGGGTGATTTTCCTGTGTTTTTACCCCAAATTGCCCCAGGACTTGTTTTTTGTGTGTTTTATTTATTTTTTTTAGGATCTGGACTCACTAGAGGGGCCAGCACTTATTGCTTATCCCAGTTGCCCTTGGGCTGTTGACATCGAGCTGCCTTCTCACCCCTTTTGGTAAAAATGCTGAGAGGAGGGAGTTGCAGGGTTTAAGTCCGGTGACAGTGAAGGAGCCATTCTGAACGAGGGTGGGTCGCAACTCGGAGGGAAACCTATGAGCAGCCTTGCACCTGTTGCCCCTTTTCACCTCTTTCGGGAAACCCAGTGGTTAAGGTTGGGCTGAAAGTGATGAAGGATGGCTGACTGGACCTTCAGCTCATTTCTCGTTTGCTCACGGCCATTCTCTCTGATCTAGTGAATGCAGAAGCGGTCTACACTTTTCTCTCCTTCCTGTCTTTGAGTTGGCCCTCGGCTGTTCTGATTCTGCTACGTGAACTCATTTGATAAAATAAAGAAGGAACAGTTCTGGGAGTTTCAGGCTTCAAAAGCAATGGAGTGGTTGCACTATAGTTGATTCTTTTGGAAGAATTACAGCTGTCAGTCATTGTTGGCAGTGTGTTTTTTTTCTTGGCATGCAATTATCCCCTGGTGGTTGGTTTTGAATAGTTGTGGTTGTGTGAGAAGTCGGTCTGACTGGCCTCATTTCACCATAATGTTTTATGGGGCTCTCTGTGAAGATGCTGGAGCTGCCCCTTCTTGGCCTGGTCATTGTGGATGCTGACTACATGACACTGGTCCTGATCTGTCATGAAAAGAGGACAGAGGGGATTCGAACGTAAGTGGACAATTGGTGTGAGGGAGGCGACCGACTGTTTCTCAGTTTCCATTTCCTCCATCTCACAACTCCCCCTCTTTTTATACTGACTATCTCCCCCATCCAGTCTTAGTCCTGATGTGGGATTTTAAAACATTAGGCCATTCAGCCCATCAAGTCTGCTGTGCCATTCCATCATGCCTGATTTATCACTCTCAACCCCATCCTCCTGCCTTCTCTCTGTTACCTTTGACACCCTGACAAACCAAGAAACTACTATCTTAGCTTTAAAATACTCAATCAATAGGCTCCACAGCCATCCATGGCAAGGAATTCCATAGATTGATCATCCTCTGGCTAAAAAAATTTCTTCTCATCTCTATTCTAAATGGACGTCCCTCTAATCTGAGCCTGTGCCCTCAGGTCCTAGAGTCTCCCACTGTAGGAAATATCTTCTCTACATCCACTCTATGCAGGCATTTACTATTCAATAGGTTTCAATTTCAATTTCAGGCAGATGGGGCTCATCAGCTGTCTCATCTTCGAGAAGGAAATCTCTGATCCCAAACCTCCGCTGCCCTGTGGCCATACCCTCAAGTGGAGAAGGCTTCGGGAGTTAAACCCGGAGAGGAAAGTTCCAGAGCTGGAGTTCCTAAGGCATTCCTACGTTGACTTCAATGCTGACATGCTGACTGGCAACTCCTGTGTCACTGCTGGTACCAAACTGAATCAGTCTCTGCCGTTCCTTTGGGTTCATCAGATGCATGGAGAAAGGGAGAGCTTGCTACGTGGTCAACAGCTTGCTCTCCATATTGTACCACCTTGGCTTGCATATCCAGACAGCTAGGATACAACATCCATGGTTGACCCTGACCAACAGAGGCCTCAGAGGTCTCAATGAGAGATCCCTCTGACTCTTGTGATCTTCAGTGAGTACAGGCCCTGAGCCATCAAATGCCCCCCCCTCCATATGTTAACACTTTCATTACCAGTCATTCTCATCAACCTCCCTCTCGACCCTTTCCAACGCCAACACATCTTTTTGTAGATAAAGGCCCAAAACTTCTCACAATAGTCCAAGTGCAGTCTGACTAATGTGTTATAAAGTCACAGCAGCACATCCTTGATTTTATATTCTAGACGTCTTGAAGTTAATGCTAAAATTGCTTTTGCCTCCTTACCACTGACTGAACCTGTAAGTTAACCTTTAGGGAATCCTGCACAAGGATTCCCAAGTCCCTTTGCAAATCTGATTTTTGAATTTTCTCCTTGTTTAGAAAATAGCCCACACCTATATTACTTCTGCCAAGGTGCATGACCGTACACAGCCCTACATTGTATTTCTCCTGCCACTTCTTTGCTCATTCTCACAATCTGTCCAGGTCTTTCTGCAGACTCCCCACTCCCTCAGCATTACCTGTCCCTCCACCTATCTTTGTATCGTCTGCAAACATAGCCGCAAAGCCATCGATTGCATAATACAAATCATTGATACATAGCGTGAAAGGAAATGGTTCCCGTACCGATCCCTGTGGAACCCCTAGAGGTGCTGCCTTGAGGATGAGGCTGTTCTTCTTGGGGCAATTCAGGTGGATGTAAGTGACCCTGGTGGACGAGTGGTCATCCAGGATGTTCTCCATAGTGTCCTGTCTAATCTTTATCCCTAAACCAGCGTCATTACAATGGATGATATGGTTACTGTTACAATGCACATGCTGGTAGTTGCTTTGTGCAACTTGACTGTCGCATTTCTTACAACACTGTAAATGTTGCTGCAATATCCACACTTCTCAAATGCTTCCTTAGTGGTAGGCCACTTTGCAGTGAACAAGGCCATGGAAAATCTTACTTAAATACAAGTTCACCCTTTAATTTTGGTTTGCTCTCTCACTTCCACACTCTCTTTCACCTTGTGCTAATCAGTGACCAATACTGCTCACTTAAGAAGGTGGTCCTTGTCAATGTCATATCTTTAACTCACTGAAGTATCTCGGGCCTCATAGATATTGCCAAGCCAATTGAAACTTGTTGACTGCCACATTAAAGGAAAAGCCAGCTGTTCATGGAACTAAAAGCCAGGAAGAGAGCTTTTAAGGAAAGGAGAGAAGTGAAGACATTTTGGACAGGAAATCTAGAGTTTGGGATACATGTGGTGGAAATCAAAGGTGAGATCCAAAATAGCAGAGCAAGAGGAGAAGTGTCCTGATGAAGGGTCTCGGCCCAAAACGTTGACTGCTCGTTTCCACGGATGCTGCACGACCTGCTGAGTTCCTCCAGCTTATTTGTACGGAGAAGAACGGAACCGTCTGTGTTGACATGAGATTATGCAGATGCTGGAATCTGAGGCAACAGTCTGCTGGAGGAACTCAGTCGGTTGAGTAGCGTCTGTCAAAAGAAAGCAAATGTCGACATTTTGACAATTCCTGTCTTTCCGGTGATGCTGCTTGACCCACTGAGTTCTTACAGCCAATTGTTTCTGACTCTAACATTGTCTCAAATGATGGAGGTGGGGGCTGTCATATGTGTACTGCTGTCATCCATCCCATGCTGACTTTAAATGTGATAATGAGCAGACTGTTGGGGTTTGGAACCAGTCAACAATTCAGTGCAACTCATTAACAGCGGACGCCCATTGAAAGGAATACACCTACAACAGCATTTTTTTTGCTAGTGTGGCACAATTATTTCTTTGTGGCTCTGGAATCTGTATAAAGCACAGTGCTGAGTAGCAGCTGTAACAACAAAAGCCCAGTGTCTGTCCGCACGGGTAAACCATCCTATGTTGCAGATGAGACCCAGTGGAAATGCAGTTGAATGCCTTCGCTCCGTTTCCTTGGGTCTGCTGGTGCAGTAGCCAGAACAATATCGAGTGTCCCATCAGCCTCTGAGAGAATACAAGCTAAAGCATTAATGGGATTTGCTTGAAGCTACGCTGTGATCTTTGTGTAACTCAAGGGTCTGCAGAGCAACATCCTATCTGCTGGGTGAACTCAGCAGGCCTCGCAGCATCTGTAGGAGGAAAGGAATTGTTGATGTTCTGTGCCAAAGCCCCCGCACCCTCCTTTGCGAGAGCGTGGTCAAAGAGCCAGAGAGCAGTGGAAACCATAGAGGGGAGTAAGAACGTAGTCGATACAGGATACCTTGCATCTTACTCGCCAAAAAGCCAACTGGTCTTGCACTGCTGGGGCTTCCAGGAGTGGGAGCAGAGACCCTGCTCTGGTTGTCAGAGTTGGCATTGTCAGCACAGAAGAGAGGCACAATGAAGATGAATAGTTTCACAGGTTAGTCACTGAAGCAGGAAAGCATAAATCGTGAACCAGGATCACAGGAGATGTAGGTACCTGATGCTCAAGCTGGGGCCGCTTTGCCCAACTAGCTTCTTCAGAAGCAACAATGGTCCCCCTGCACGTAACATATTGGGAGGCCCATGAGCGCTGGCACTGCTTACAGCAGGTCAACTAAATCACCAGATCCTCTTCTTAGATTGCAACTTAGGAGCCTGTGAGAACCAGTAGGGGGCTTTCCAACTTGGGCTAAAGGTCCAGCCGACATGCAGATGCTTTACTGTGGCAGATGTATAGCTGAGACCAGTAGAGAGCCAATAGACTGGTGCAGTTGTGTGTCCCAGGGAATTGAGCAGGGCTTGTGCCTCAGACCAGCTTAGTAAGGGGTGGGGGTGGGTGCGCTCATATTGAGAGTGGCATTGGCTTTCAGATTTAGGATCCACTGACAAGTGTTTACCAAGTGGTCAGAGCTCATGGACGAGGAACCTAATGAGCCTGTGTCAGCCTGCTTTTTGGGCATCTACTCCCAGCACAGCTTCTACAGTGGTGGGATGAGGTAGAAAGGACAGGCGTGTAGGCCTGAGATAGTAACCCTTCTGTCAGTTGTGCAAGTGGCTTCCGGTAAAGTGATAGCTCTGCTGGACTTGATCTTGTTTGGTTGCATTTCAATCTTCTCAATCACTGACCGTTTTAACACTGGCTGGACATTGGAGCTCAGCGAGCAAGCCCACAGGGCAGGAGGGGGAAGAATTTGTGCTCTATGACTCTCAAATGGGAACCACCTTCTGCTGTTTTCCTGGAGGCAGGAGAATGGATGCTCTCAGCTTTAAGCATTTGACAATGGTTACTTTGGATAAACATAGTGACATAACCTAAGGGAATCCTGTTCAGGGTAAACAAGCTTAAAGGTTCGGACAGATGAAACAAGTTAGCTTGGTTCTGCAGCTTGTCAGATCTGCCTAACCTGAGAAAGCTCAATTTAACTGACTCAAGGTAACAATGCTATCAGCGCCACTCATTTCAGAGTCTCGGAGTCAAAGTTCAGCACCAAGTGTATGTTTGCAGAGTGCAAGGAGTTCTTGATATGAGTGTGTTGGTTATTACAACACCAGATAACCTGAGAAATAATAAAAGAGCTGTGGTAAATGAGTAAATGATAACCATCAAATAGCTGCTGTGTTTTACAGCTTCGATATGGCCCACTTTGATTTCACTTTGTTCTTTTCTGTCTGTAACCACTTAGAACATTTGGAATTAATTTTCCAAGTATTATCTTGGAAACTCAGAAGTACCAAGGCAAATTTCAGACTAAATATTCGCAGAATCTCTCAGCACAGGAGCCCACCTATGCTTTTGAGAGCTTTAGGAAAGAAACACAATGTCTCATGGTCTCCCCATTATGAACCAGCAGTGATCACTTTGTAGTTTCCTGCTACGGTATGTACAATTCAGCTAATATGTAATACAAGGTCAGGCAGCATCTATGGAAATGAATAAACAGTTGACGTTATGGACTGAGACCCTTCGTCAGGACTGAAGAAGGATCTCAGCCTGAAATGTCAGCTCTATTCATTTCCATAGATGTAGTCTGACCTGCTGTTCCTCCACATTTTGTGTGTATTGCTCTGGATTTCCAGCCACTTCAGGATTTCTCGTGTGTATAATTTATTAATACATTTCTCACAAATCAAAACGACCTAATTTCCTTTAAGGATGTGGTAGTTGCTATATGAAGGAAAGTATTTTTCTTTCACAACTCTCTAGATTTTTCCTTTCTGTGTGTTTATCCAACTTCATTTTAAAAATTGCCCTTCAATCAGCTGCCCCCATGCTTTCTGGCTGTGCTCAGCACATTGTGCCAACTTGCTGGATAAAATATTCCTTACTGTTGTTCTTCTAATTCTTTTCAGGGTGACCTTAAATCTGTTTGCTGGTTACTGACCTATGGCCAAAGCAAACAGTTGCTAATTTATATAGGACTGCTCTGCTGGTGTATCGCCAGTGGACTGCCGGTTTCTGTTACGTTGTTAGGCAATAAGAGTACCAATATTTTTGAATGGATCAATGGTAAATGGTTTTCCTTTGTCATCTTTAATAATTCATTTCAGAATTCCCTGTGTGCCTCTCCCAACCTCTGGAAGCACCTTCAGTCTGGTCACCTTCTTCTGATTGCCACCATTTTTTAAAATTTTCACCCACTCATGTTGATGATTAGTAGTTTGGTCACACTTGAACAACAGAAGAATATTTTTTTGGGTAAGGTACTTCAAGGACTAGGTGATCGCAGGTTGGCAGCTCCCATTGAACCTGTGTTCTGCTGCGAAAACCCTTGGTCTCTTCTGGCTCTGCACGTCGACAGCAGCCTGAGGCAGGTGAACTAGGGTTCAGTTTCAGGGTTTGTGAGTTTTGCGGTTTGAGCAAAGCTGAAAATTTCTGAGTCCAAGTGATTTCCTGGGGCCCTATCATGAGGAGAGTGACCTCTTTGTTGTCTCTAGCCAGTGAACAGTGAGCATGAGCAGATGGTCTTGTGAGGCAAGGTCAGACTGGCCAGGTTTGTAGCTGTTGGAGCTTAAAAATATGAGAAGCAATTTGATTGAAGTATAAGAACCTGATTTTGGTTTTCTTTGTTTTGTGGCTGTCTGTGGGGAAGACGAACCTCAGGATTTGAAACTGCATGCATACTTCGATAATAAATGTACTTTGAATCTTTGAAGTATTGACAGAGTGGATGTAGAGAGAATGGTTCTTCTTGTGGAAGAATCAGGAACTGGGAGTCACTTACTTAGACCTGATTCTGAATAAAAATTTGCCCATCTATGGCCTAAAGTGAAATAGCTTTCTCTTGCAGAAGGTAATCAGTGTTCGGAACTCTCTTCTTCGAAGGGTGGCAGAAACGGAATCAATACATGTTTTTGAGGAAGAGGTAGATCGATTCTTGATGGGAGAATGGGTGAAAGGTTATCAGGTATAGATGGAAGTGCACTGCTGATTCTTCAGTCATTACAGTCATAGTGAATGATGGCGCAGACTTCAGAGGCTTTGCAGTCTATGTTTGCTCCTGTTTCTAATGTTTGTACAAAGCAGAGCTGCACCCTCAGAGCAGGACTTCATTCTGTGACTGGGTTCATTCTAAAGCCAACAACTGGCTCAAGTAATAGTACCCATACATTGCACAAGTGGTTAGAAGCTAGAGGCTTTGGTTTATGGGCTCCTGCGAAGGACGACACTTGTGCATCAATGCCACATGATGTGGCAATAAGTGAGGTACTGAATTTGCAAAACAGGGTGAGTGGTCTTGGCATTTTGCTCTCAATAGAGCATTTCCTCTGGGCGATGTGGCGACCATTTCAGAGTTTCTTACCTTATTATTTATAAAGTATGTTTGTACACCTGATTAATTTGTGCATAGAACTAATGTGTTAATTTGCAATTACTTTAATCCCAGGTTAATTGGGAGCCCTAAAACTCTAATTTTGAACAAAATTATCCCTAACTGGGGAGCACCATACTTTTAGCTCTTTCATCTGCAAATACTGTCAGCAAGTTTAATTTAAAGGGTGAATGTGGAATATGGAGCAGAAGCTCATGCTGGCTGAAAGCCTTTTGGGCCTTACATGCACATTTTCTTTCATCCCTTTCAAAGTGTTTTTGGAAGTTTTTGAAGTGAAGGTCTTTCCATAGCCAAATTGAAGTTGAGCATTTTCTCAGCCCTTTGACAGGATAAGGTCAGAACAGCCAGTGTTGTGGGGTAGAGAGGCAGCCAATCAGCAGTGTGGAATGGGTGGGGCAGCCAGCGAGCGAGGGAAGGGTTTGTGGGTGGAATAGCTATGGGATTGTCACTTGAGTGAATCATTCCAGCAACACCAGCCTGCCGCAGCAAGCATGCAGTGTGAGCTCGCTGGTCTGAAGTGAAAGATTGAGGTTAAGTGTGCTGTGAAGAGACTTCTCTCATTTTAAACTTCAGAGGATTTTGGGGAAACCTGCTGCTGAGGATGTACTTTGCCCAACAAATCAGGGTAAGTTCTCTGTGGTGGTAATGAAGGAACTTATTTTCTCCATGCTTTTCATGTCCACATTGCTATTTTAAAATGGTATTTAATTATACTGTTTATTGGAGTTTAACTTGCTGGCCTAGCTGTGTGCGCGGTTAATGACCTGCAGTAGCTTGTCTCCTCAATCCCACAATAACATTCGGTGGATCAGGAGGCACAGACAGGCACCTTGCCCCCTCCCACCCCCTCAGACCCAGCTGAAGCATTGAAGTGAAAATTGAAGGGTGAATAGAGTCTGGTTATGTTGTAACTTTGCCAGGGTTGTGCTAGCTCTCAGGTATGGAGGCAGGAGCTGTGCCCGTGGTCAGGCAATGCTTCAGGGAATACCCAGCTCTTGAAGAAAACATGTCAGTCGTGAAATTCTCCTAACTGCTGTCGTACCCCATCTAATGGGAAGCAGGACTGACATGTTATGGAAGTAAAACTCCAACCAGAAGACCTTCCCGATGAAGGGTCTCGGCCTGAAACGCTGACTGTTGATTCATCTCCATAGATACTGCCCGACTCGCTGAGTTCCTCCAGCGTTGTACTTGTGTTGCTTTGGACTTCTGGCATCTGCAGAATCTGTTAAGCTTTTGATCTCCTTGTCATTTCGTCCATGAATATGCAGGGATATGGTTCATGTGCAGGCAGAAAGGCTGAGTCTGGTTTAGCAATGAAGTTCCTGTGCTGCACTGTTCTATGTTCTCTCTGACAGAGGGCCACCCAGCATGAAAGAGTGGTGTCTTGTAGCTATCACTTTGCCATCGGCAAGTTTACCCTCCTCTCTCTGCAGCCCCAAGCTCTGGCATTCTCTTTTAACTCTTTCTGCTTATATTACCTATTTTGAGTGTTCGTTCCAAACCTATTGCAGTGATCCTGATCCTTGTTCCGACCAGAGTCTGGTTTCATTCTATGGCATGCTGCTGCATTAAATGTGTGATTAAATCCCAAGTGTCTTGGTGCTAGTGAGGTGTAAGAAATTGCTGCTGATGGTTGCCAAATGCTTTGTAAAGTACTGCACCTTAGTACAATCTTGCTGTGAGGAACTGTCGTTACAGAATCTGTAAATCTGTGTATTATTGACAGATCATATAAATAAGGAGCAGGAGTTGGCCATTTGGCCCCTTAGATTAGCCTGTCATTCAGTAAGATCTGACTCCAAATGATTTGTACAACACACAGAGCTGGAGGAACTCAGTGGATTGAGCAGCGTCTATGAAGGAAAATGGACAGTCGACATTTTGAGCCGAGAACCTGCTCCTCCAGCCTTTTGTATGTTGCTGCAGATTCCAGCATCTTCAGTCTCTTTTGTCTTTGATTGACTTGTTTACAGCCCTCTGACCTTGCACGTACACCCGAGCTCCCAACAAAGCATGAAAGCTGCTCTTTGCAAGCCTCAAGCCTCAAGTTCAAGTTTATTGGCATGGGAATGAACAAGCGCTATGAATATTAGCTTTTTGCCACAGCATAATGCATTACAAACTTAAGAAACACAAACTTAGTTATATGTTACAGTGCCTGTAAAAGCTATTCACCTCGCCCTCCCCCCCCCCCAGAAGTTTTCATACGTTATTGTTTTACAACATTGAATCACAGATTTATTTGGCTTTTTTTGACACTGATCAACAGAAAAGACTCTTTCATGTCAAAGTGAAAACAAATTTCTACAAATTGGTCTAAATTCATTATACTTATTAAACACAAAATAATTGATTGCATAATTACTCACCCCCTTCAAGACGATATTTAGTAGATGCACCTTTGGCAGCAATTACAGCCTTGAGTCTGTGTGGATGGGTCTCTATCAGCTTTGCACATCTGGACACTGCAATTTTCCCCATTCTTCTTTACAAAACCGCTCAAGCTCTGTCAGATTGCATTGGATCGTGGGAGGACGCCCTATTCAAGTCCAGCCACAAATTCTCAATTGGATTGTGGTCTGGACTTTGACTTGTCCATTCCAGGACATTAACTTTGTTGTTTTTAAGCCATTCCTGTGTAGCTTTGGCTTTATGTTTGAGGTTATTCTCTTGCAGGAAAACAAATCTTCTCCCAAGTTGCACATCTCTTGTACACTGCATCAGCTTTTCCTCCAGGATTTCCCTGTATTTTTCTGCATTCATTTTACCCTCTACCTCCACAAGCCTTCCAGGGCCTGCTGCAGTGAAGCATCCCCATAGCATGATGCAGCCACCACCATGCTTCATGGTAGGAATGGTGTGTATTTGATGATGTGCTGTGTTTGGCTTACACCAAGCATAGCTTTTACTCTGATGGCCAAAATAGCTCAATTTTGGTTTCATCAGACCATAGAAACTTTTACCAGCTATCTTCAATGTCTCCCACATGCCTTCTGGTAAACTCTAGCAGAGATTTCATGTGAGTTTTTTACAACAGTGACTTTCACTTTGCCACTCTCCCACTCTCCCATAAAGCTGTGTCTGGTAAGTCACCCAGACAAAGGTGTTGTTTGTGCAGTCTCTCCAATCTCACCCAATGAAGCTTGCAGATCTTCCAGTTTCATAGGTCTCTTGGTGGCCTCCCTCACTAGTCCCCTTCTTGCAGGGTCACTCATTTTTTTGAGGATGGCCTGCTCTAGAAAGATTTACAGCTGAGCCATACTCTTTCCACTTCTCGATGATTGACTTAACTGTACTCCAAGGGATATTCAGCGACTTGGAAATTTTCTTGCATCCATCCATCCATCCTCTGGGATTTCCCTGCATTTAGCTGCATTCATCTTACCCTCTACCTTCACAAGCCGTGCAGGATCTGCTGCAGTGAAGCATCCCCGCAGCATGATGCAGCCACTGCCATGTCTCTCGTTAGGGGTGGTCTGTTTTTGATGATGTGCATAGTGTTTAGTCTGATAGCCAAAAAGCCCAATTTAGCTTTCGTCAAACCATAGAACCACCTTCTAGCTGACTTCAGAGTCTCCTACATGCCTTCTGGCAAACTCTGTTCGGGTTTTCATGAGAGTATTTTCAACAATGGCTTTCTTTGCCACACTCCTGTCGAGCTGCGTCTGGTGAAGCACGCGGGCAACGGTTGTTTTATGCGTAGTCTCTCCTATCACAGCTGTTGGAGCTTGTAACTCCTCCAGAGTTGTCATAGGTCTCTTGGTGGCCTCCCTCACTAGTCCCTTCTTGCACGGTCACTCAGTTTTTGAGGACGGCCTGCTCAGGACAGAGTTACAGCTGAGCCATACTCTTTCCATTTCTTGATGATTGAATTTACTGTACTCCAAGGGATATTCAGTGACTTAGAAATTTTCTTTAATCCACCTCCTGACTTGTGCTTTTCAATAACCTTTTCGTGGAGTTGCTTGGAGTGTTCTTTTGTCTTCATGGTGTAGTTTTTGCCAGGATACTGACTCACCAGCAGTTGGACTTTCCAGATCCAGGTGTATTTTTACTGCATTCAATTGAAACACATTGACTGCACACAGGTCTCCAAAAACAGATCTTCATTTAACTAATTGTGTGACTTCTAAAACCAGTTGGCTGCACCAGTGATGATTTGGTGTGTTATATTAAAGGGGGTGAACACTAATGCAATTAATTATTTTGTGTTTTATATTTGTAATTGATTTAGGTCACTTTATAAAGAGCTGTTTTCACTTTGACATAAAAGAGTCTTTTTCTGTTGATGAGCATCAACAAAGGACAGATTAAATCCACTGTGATTCAATGTTGTAAAACAATAAAACATGAAAACTTACAAGGGAAGTGAATACTTTCTATTTTCACTATAACTTGCGTAGTACAATAAACAAAAACTAACGTAGCATTAGTGCAAGTTGAATTATTGTCACATTCAGATTCAGATTTAGTTTATTGTCATTTAGAAACCACAAATGCGATGCAGTTAAAAAATGAGACAACGTTCTCCGGAATGATATCACAAAAGCATATGACAAAACAGACCACACAAGAAAAACCACATAACGTTTGGCAATCCCCAATCCAGAGTCTGGAGATGCTGCTGCGTATCAATATCGCGCTACCGCCTTAGCACGTTCCCCAGAAAGGAACTACAAACCCATCAGACAAAGCAAGACTACCCAGACCCACCAAGTCAAGAGACCAGCACTACCACCCAACAAACCAAAAACCTACACAAAACCACATAGTTATAGTTAACATTTAGTTGCAACAGTGCAGACAATACCATAATTGATAAAAGACTGACAAAAATCACATAATTATAACATTTAGTTACAACACTGCAGACAATACCATAATTGATAAAAGACTAACTGAGAAAAACCACATAATTTAACATATAATTCCAATAGAGCAAAGCAGTACAGTAATCTGATAAAGAGCAGACCATAGCACGCTAAAAAGAGTCTCAAAGTCCCGACAGCCCATCATCTCACGCAGATGGTAGAAGGAAGAAAAACTCTTCCTGCCATGAACCTCCAGCGCCGCAACCTTGCCGATACAGGCCCCCTGGAAGCACCCAACCACAGCCAACTCCGAGTCTGTCCGAAAACTTCGAGCCTCCGACCAGCCCTCTGACACCGAGCACCATCTCTGCGGAGCGCTTCGACCCCAGCACCAGCCGCCAAGTAACAGGCAAAGCCGAGGATTCGGGGCCTTCGTCCCGGAGATTTCTCATCGCACAGTAGCAGCGGCAGCGAAACAGGCATTTCAAAAGTTCCACCAGATGTTCCTCCGTGCTTCACCCGTCCGTCTCCATCAAATCAGGATTGTACACGGCCCCTACTTACAGTTAACAGATATTCATTCCTGGAGTGGCCGCTGCGCGCTGTGTCATGCCACCATCTTGAAGCCACTGAGATACAGTGAAAAGTTTCTGTTCCATACTGTTGATACAAATCAGATCTTTGAGGTAGTACAGGATAAAACAATAATGCAAAATAAAGTGTAACCACAATGCAGAGAAAGTGCATTGCCGGTAGACAATAAGGTGCAAGATCATAGCGAGGTAGAGTGTGCAGTCAAGAGTCCATTTTATTGTACTAGGGAACTATATAACAGAGGGGTAGACACTGTCCTTGAGCCTGGTGATACGTATTTCTGTACCTTGTGCCCAGTGGAAGATGGGAGAATGGTGAATTTGTAAGGTGGGTGGTGTCTTTGATTGTGCTAGCGGCTTTACTTGTGCAGTGAGCAGTTTAGACACAGTGCTTGGAGGGGAGGCTGCTTTCTGTGATGTGCTGAGCTATGTCTACGACTCTACATTTTCCTGTGGTCACATGCAGAGCAGTTGCCAAGCCAAACTGTTGCGTCTCCAGGTAGGTGCTTTCTATGGTGCATCAGTAACATTTGGTAAGGTTAGACGGGAACATGCAAAATTTCTTCAGCCTCCTGAGGAAGTAGAGACATTGGTGAGCTGTCTTGGCCGTGGTGTCTGCATGGTTGCACAAGATAGGCTATTGTTGGGTTTCCATCCCCAGAAGTCTCAACCCCAGCACTATTGCTGCAGACCCCCCCACCCCCTGCCCGAAGTCAATGACCAGCTCTTTTGCCTTGCTGAGGTAAGTATACTAGAATCAGGGGTCTGTATGGGCATGTACGTATAGGATTAAGAGTTCCAAAGTTTTCTCCAGAGTCTCCGAGGGCCCAGAACTTTCCATGAATGACTGGCTCCTCGGCCAAGTCTGCAGAGTTGACTGACATAATAGTGGAAAAGCCACACCACAAGGATGTGCAGTGGTTATATTACTGGTCTAGTAATGCAGAGAATGTGAGTTCAAATCCCATTTTGGCTGTTGGAAAATTTAAAAGCAGTCTTAAAGTAAAAAACCTGATCCAAATAATATTGGCAAAGAAGCTATTGGATTCTTGTAAAAGCTCAGCTAATGTCTGATGGGAAAAGGAACTGCTAACTTTGCATTTTATTTGTTTCATTAAATCAAAGTTGAAATTAATTCATTTTCAAAGTACATGTATGTCACCATATACAACCCTGAGATTCGATTTCTTGTGGGCATACTCAATAAATCCAAGAAGCATAAAAGGATCAGTGAAGTACCACACCCAACAGGGCGGGCAAACAACCAGAGGGCAAAAGGCAACCAACTGCAAGTACAAAAACAAAAATAATAATAATAAATAAACAAGCAGTAAGTATCGTGAACTTGAGATGAATAGTCCTTGAAAGTGAGTCCATAGGTTGTAGGAACAGTTCACAGTTCAATGCAGATTTTTAAAAATCTAACTATGTATACTATATACAACCTTGAGATTTGTCTCCTTACAGGCAGCCACACAACAAAGAAACACAACAGAATTTTTGAAAAGCATTAAACACCCCAATGTGCAGAATAAAGACAAATAGTGCAGACAATGAAAATAAGCAATTAACATTTAGAACTGAAGTTCGCAAAAGTGAGTTTGCAGCCTCGAAGCCGGTCACGGCCAATCCAGGAGCCTGTTATTTGCAGGCCGTAGCCTCAGTTCAACAAAGGGATGAGTAAATCTGGCGAGCAGTGAGCTGAGCACTGGCCCATCCTTTTGATAGCTATCGATCTGTTGAAGGGCAGTGAGACACTTGAACTAAAAAAAATGCAGTGGACAATGGCAAGATAAAAACACAGCCCAGCACATGCAGAGACAGGGAGTTTAAAGAAAAATCAACAACACAGCCTGTGTACTTCGGAAGAAAAGACATGGTTGAGTTTAAAAAGAAAGTCAGAAAATGGAAAATTCATGGGTTCATAGAACAGTGAGTACCAGGTGATAATAATCATTGAAAAAGAGCAGAAGTGGCTGGCTTCATCGGAAAGACTGGTGGGTTTGATTCCACAAGAGGTAATGGGCTCATATATACTGGGCAAATTGAACGGTATTTTTAAGCCAGTGAGAAATGAGTACCGAATTTGCTGAGAGCATTGGGTTTAAAAGCTTCATGCTCAGCTGCTCCAACCTAACCATCCAAAATGAGCATTGCTGATATTGTGAAAGCAATACAGGAATATTTAGAACCAAAACCATTGTTGATTGCAAAACAAAGGTTTCATAAGAGCAACTAAAGTGAAAAGGAGTCCATTTCGGTGTACGTGGCTGAATTGAAGAGATTGTCCAAGCATTGCCATTTCAGTGATGGCCTTAATGATGCACTAAGAGGTTGTTTAGTTTGTGCGGCGTTACAAGAGAACATTAAAAATGGGTCCTAACTGAATCATAACTTGTACTTAAAAGGCTAGGTGGAATGACTGGTCTTTCAATGGAAACAGCAGATAGAGATGTAATTGAGTTGCAATCTGGAATGATGGTGAGCATGAACAAAATTTTAATGTCTGAGCAGAAACTGGCCTGGACAAACAAAATGTATTACTGTTGTGGCAGGGGCATATATACAACAGACCAATGCAGATTTAAAGGTAAAACTTGCAGAAAATGCAGCAAAGTAGGACAAATACAAAGAGCATGTTGTGCAGACAAAAAGAATGGATGACACAGAAGAGAAAAGTCAAGTTGCAGTTTCGAAAAGAGCACTAATCTGTATGCTGTTAATGACAAATCTGATAATATGGGTAACCTTGAGACTTACAATGTGAAACTAGCAATAGACAAGCAACATGGTTTACACCAGAAGTGAATGGCAAATTGAGTAAAATGGAATTGATAACTGGTTGAGCTATTTCAATCATTCCACAAAATGAGTTTGAGTGGTATTTCAAAGATACTGAGCCGAAGCCTGCAGATATCCAAATAAGAACTTATACTGGAGAAGAGGTAATGTCTGTGGGAATGACATTTGTAACAGTGAAATACAACTACCAACAAGCCACGTTGGGCTTGTATGTGGTGAGAACAGAAGGACCAGCATTGTGGGGCCATGATTGGCTGAGACAACTGCAACTTGATTGAAGATCCATCCACAGTTCGGATGCCACATCTCCTATAAAGAAGCCAAATGAAAGCAAATTAAGGAAGGTACTGGATGATGTCCCAGCAGTGTTCAGTGATGGCATTGGAAACCTCAAACATATCAAGGGTAAAACACTGTTAAATGAGAAAGCGGCGCACAAATTTTGCTGAGCATGTCCGGTGCCTTATACAATCCCGTGATAAAGCCAGTCAGCTAGATCGCATGGAGTCTGTAGGCATTCTTTCTGAGTTTGAATGGAGTCCATGGGCAACGACAGTGGTCACAGTAGCCAAGAAGAATGGGTCTGTTAGGATCTGTGCTGATTTTAAGAGTTAGGATCTGAACTGATTTTAAGAGTTAGGATCTGGACTGATTTTAAGTTAGGATCTGTGCTGATTTTAAGATCACCATCATCCCAGTACTGAAAGTAAATCAGTTTCTTTGGCCGGGGTAGAGGATATCTTTGCAACCTTTCTGGAAAGAAATCTTCAGCAAAGTGGACTTAGCTTACAGTAGGAGATAAGAAGAAGAATTCAAAGTGTTTAAAACCATAAACACTTAAAAAAGGATTTTATTGCTAAAATAAGCTTATTTTTGGAGTAGCATCTGCACCTGCACTCTGGCAGAAAGCTATGGATCTGGTGTGCAAGACTGCCCAGGCACTCAGTGTTGTACCTCTGCAGCTTGCTACTGCCTGCACTGGACCCCCTACAATTTGCCTACCGACACAACGAATTGACGGACGACTTAACAGCTCTTCACACCGTCCTTACACATCTGGAGAAGAAGGATGTTTATGTGAGAATGCTGTTAATGGACTACAGTTCAGCATTCAACAATATAATTCCCTCCAGGCTCAACAAGAAGTTCAGAGACCTCGGCCTTCACCCTGTCTTGCGTAGGTGGATCCCTGACTTCCTGTCAGATCGCCAACAAGTGGTAAGAGTGGGCTCCCTCACTTCTGCCCCTCAGGGCTGTACTAAGCCCCCTCCTTTACTCCCTGTATACCCGTGACTGTGTCGCCACCCAGAGCTCCAGTCTGCTAATTAAATTTGCTGATGACACCAGACTGATTGGCCTAATCTCAAATAATAATGAGGCAGCCTACAGAGAAGAAGTCATCATCCTGACACAGTGGTGTCAAGAAAACAACCTTTCACTCAATGTCACAAAATCAAAGGAGCTGGTTGTGGATTACAGGAGAATGGAGACAGGCTAACCCCTATTGCCATAAGTAGATCTGGTTGAGAGGGTGAACAGCTTCAAGTTCCTTGGCATAAACATCACCGAGGATCTCACATCGTCTGTACGTACTGACTGTGTGGTGAAAAAGGCACAACAGCACCTCTTTCACCTCAGACAGTTGAGGAAGTTTGGTATGGGCCCCCAAATCCTAAGGACTTTATACAGGGGCACAATTGAGAGCATCCTGACTGGCTGCATCACTGCCTGGTATGGGAACTGTACTTCCCTCAATTGCAGGACTCTGCAGAGAGTGGTGCAGATAACCCAGTGATCTGTAGATATGAACTTCCTACTATTCAGGATATTTACAAAGACAAGTGTGTAAAGATGGCCCGAAGGATCATTGGGTCCCAAGTCACCCCAACCACAAACTGTTCCAGCTGCCACCATCCAGGAAATGGTACCACAGCATAAAAGCCAGGACCAACAGGCTCAGGGACAGCTTCTTCCACCAGGCCATCAGACTGCTTAATTCATGCTGATACAACAGTATTTCTATGTTATATTGACTATCCTGTTGTACTTACTAATTATTATAAATACTATAAATTGCATATTGCACATTTCAACAGAGGCACAACATAAAGATTTTTGCTTTTCGTGTATATGAAGGATGTAAGTAATAAAGTCAATTCAATTACCTGGATGACATCATTGTCATTGGTAAGGATAACAAGGAACATCTCAAACCTCAAGACAGTGTAAAAAAGATTAGAAGATTATGGGCTCAGAGCATGACACAGCCAGTGTGAATTCTTTAAACCAAGCATCACTTAATGTGGTCACGCTATTGACGCCCAAGGATTACACAAGTGTACTGAGAAAATTCAAACTGTAGCAGATGTCCCAAGGCTAAAGGATGTGTCACAGTTGTGGTCCTTTAGGATTTGTCAATTACTAAAACAGGTTCCTGCCAAACCTGGCTACTGTGCTTCACTCATTACTGCAGATCGGGAAGATTTGGCAAAGGACAACGCCGTGTGAGATGGCTTTTGAAAAGGTAAAGGAAATGGTCAGACTCTGTCCTCACACATTATGATCCATATCATCCAGTGAAGCTTGCCTGTGACGCCTCACCTAACGGTGCAGGTGCAGTCTAGTCACATGTTATCAGAGATGGAAGGGAGTGCCCCAGGGAACTGCTTCCCACAGATTGATAAAGAGGCCTTGAGTCTGGTTTGGGATGTAAAATGTTTCAACCAGTACTTTTATGGGAGAGAGTTTGCCCTCATTACCGATCATCGACCACTCGTGGCCATTTTCTGTCCACAGAAGAGCGTCCCACTGATAGCAGCAGCACAATGCAGAGAGGGTCTCTGTTTCTTTGAGAACACAATTACAAGATTGAATTCAAGAGTTTGACTGATCATGGAAATGCTGATGGATTGTCCTGTTTACCCTTGGAAAATGAAATACCGGAAAAATTTACAAAGAACGATACTCCTCTTGACGTATTCTCCCTAACGCAAATCGGAAGTCTCCCTATCATGGCAGAGATGATCCGAAGGGAAACCAGAAAAAAACCCACACTGTCTCTGGTCTATATGGCCACCCAAAGTGGCTGGAATGTGCAATAGAAACTCACCATTTGGCTGGAATGTGCAATAGAAATTTCCCCATTTTTACCAGCGCCAAGATTGCCTTATCTGGGGATGGGGCTGCTGTACAATACAAGCTGAGAGTTAAAATGTTACATGCTGGTCATCTCTGTGTGGTCAAAGCATCGGCTGAAAGCTTTGTCTGATGGCCTGGGATAGATCAGCAGATTGAGCAGCTTGTTTGGGATGCCAACAGGTTCAGAAGATAGCAAGAGTACCCGCTCTCCATCCCTGGGAATGGCTTTCATTGCCCTGGTAGAGGATTCATGTGGATTTTGCCAGACCATTCATGGGCACAAGTTTCTCGGTAGTAGTGGATGCAGCTACACAGTGGCCAGAAGTGTTCCCAATAGCCTCCACTGCAGTCTCACACACAGTCAATGAGCTGAGAAGCCCATTTACACAGACTGGTGTTCCAGAACTCTCAGTCAGTGAAAATGGACCACAGTTTGTTGTGGAACATCGTCAGTCATTCCTAAAAATGAATGCAATAAGACATACTACCACCCAGCTATAAATGGCTTGGTAGAAAGGTTTGTCCAGAGTTTAAGGAATGCACTGTGAGCAATGTCAGCAGAACCCACTGCACTAACAGTGAATCAGAAGCTCACCAATTCCCTCCGTGCATATCACAATGCATCACACTACACACACAACTCACCAGCTTTGCTGTTGCTTGGTCGTCTCTTGAGTTCGTGCTTGGATCTCCTGAAACCCAATTTGAGAATGAGTACACAGGACAAACGACTGAGACAATTTGATGGCTCCTCAAACAATGGGGTTCAGTGTTTCACTCCTGGATGAGCAGTTCTGGCGAGGAACTACAGAGGTGATCAAAAGTGAGTATTTGGAAAGATTAAGGACAGAACTAGACCACTCTCCTACACACCAGAGATTGAGTCTGATACCATCAGGAGACAACACATCAATCAGTTGAGGAGAGCAGAGTCCATTGTTGGAGAAGAAAAGTGGTTTCTGCTGTCAGAACCACTTCCTGCAGTCTCAGAGTCAACTCCTACAACATGGATGAGGCCACAGGACCTGAGACTATTTCACAACCACAGTCTCATCTGCCAAGCAGAGCGATCCCCCTTGTCAGGAAAGAGGCGTTATTCCACAAGAGTAAGAAATCCTCCACAGTGATTAAATGTTTAGGCCTGAATGTGACAATTTAAAATTTACTATACTGATTATGTCTATAGAGTAGTTGTATTATATAGTATACTATGTATATAGTTGAGATGCATTCTATATTGAGTTGGAGTTTATAGCAAAGCAGGGAGGAGTGTTAAGTGTTTAATATTTCAGTATGATTTGAGTAATTCTAAATATATGGTGTGATTAAGCATTCTCACTTGCTTGAATAATTCAATATGGGTTATATGTGTAAATACGTGAATTGCAAAAGTCATCATGTGATATATGCACACCTTGCTTAAAGTAAGCATGAAGTTAGACTCTCATTTCAAACTTCCGTGTCTTCCTTTGAATGAGTTTGATTGTTTTGAAGCCAGAAAACATAACATGTCCCTCTCCTCCGGCCCCAACACTGTGACCTTTTCAATCTGACCTGCTTCGATACGCTCTCAGCCCACGACCCACTGACTCGAGTTGGCCAGTGTCTGGCCTGGCACTTCAGTTGGTTAAACATTGCCTAGTTCCTCGCTCTTGGGTTCGGGCCCCGCCACCCTCGGATTTGCCACTGCAAGCCCGCCCCAGCAGTGGCCGTGCATTGGCCTGCTCCGCACCCTCAGGCCCGGGCCTCACTGCCCCGATTTGGTCCGTACATGCCACACTGCAGCCATCCTGCACCCCCGAGACTTCAATTCACACCACAAAATGTCGGGTTGTACAGGCAGTTCGAATGCTCAAGTTACGTGCTGTTGATTAAGGTCACCCCATTTTTTGAGAAAAAGTGTGAGTAATAAAATAGTTAATAGTTGTGTTTGCTGCCAGCAAGTGGTCACTGTGCTTCATCAGTGCCATCTTGAACTGGAAGTTTAATTGAATGAAGTTACCCCACTGTTTCAAGAGCCTGATGGCTGAGGGGTAATAACTGTTTCTGAACTTTGTAGTGTGAATCCTGAGGCGCTCATACCGTCTTCCTGATGCAACAGCGAGAAGATAGGATGACCTGGGCAATGTGGGATTACTGTGACAGTGCTCCATGTAGATGTGTTCATTGGAGGGGAGGGATTTACCTATGATGGCTGGGCCATATCCACTACTTTTTCAATATACATGAGAATAATTAATTAGTATCAATACTCTAACTCATATTGGACTTCAAATGACTCCATTCTCACAAATATAGATGATTTTTAAATGCACTGTCAAGTGGCGGAGCATCTTGGGAATTTGGAGATGGTCTCATGCGTGCTGTCCGGCTGGCCGTGGAAAGGCAAGGGTCAGCAGTCCTGACAGGTCAGCAGTGCACAGGCAGATGAAAGCGCTGCTGAAAACTGACAGCCAGTGAGTCAGACGTGGGGCATGATGTTTGTCATGAGTCACACCACTTGATTGTGCATCTGATCTCTCACTCTATTTAAGGAGAGCAGGAAATATAGATAGTGACTGAAACCATGACAGCGTTTCCCAGCTCAAGCTGGGTACTGGCAGCAGGACTGATGGGAGGAGTCGCCCACAAATGATCCATTCCAGCTCAATCTCGGCGACCCACACTGACCACAATCATATCCACTCTGACTTGCAGGGAAAGTTGCCAGGATAATGAATGCATTAAGAGTACGTGTGTAAAGCGAGAAGGTGGTGGAGGAGGGGAGTGGAGAGATGCACCACACTTGGAGACCACAAAGGCTGATGGTGGTCATTAACAGGAAGGCTGCAAGGGCAATTAACATAACATTGAAGGGGGCTAACGAAGAGTTGCAGAACAAAGTTCAAAGTAAGTTTATTACTGAAGTGCATGTATGTCACCATATACAACCCTGAGACTCATTTTCCTGTGAGCACACTCAGCAGATCTGTAGAGTAGTAACTATAACAGGATCAATGAAAGATCAATCAGAGTGTGGAAAACACCAAACTGTGCAAATATAAATATAAATAAATAGCTATAAATAATGAGAGCATGAGATAACAAGATAAAGAGTCCTTAAAGTGAGATCATTGGTTGTGGGAACATCCCAACGATGGAGCGAGTAAATGTAGTCATCCCCTTTTATTCAAGGGCCTGATTGTTGAGTGGTATTAATTGTTCTTGAACCTGATGGTGCAAGTCCTGAGGCTCCTGTAGCTTCTGCCTGATGGCAGCAATGAGGAAAGAGCTTGGCCTGGGTGGAGGGGATCTCTGATGATGGATGCTGCTTTCCTACCACAGTGTTTCATGTAGATGTGCTCAGTGCTTGGGAGGGCTTTACCTGTGATGTACTGGGCTGAATCCACTACCTTCTGCGGGAAAATCTTCACAATATTATGGATAGAGGGAGAATGGAGGTGTGCGAAAGATGCGGTTAGTTGAGGAACTGAGGCCAATGCAGAAGGAATTGAAGTCAATAAATCACAAGGCAACATCACCAGTGAGAGAAGTCGAGTGGGACTGATGAGGAGTGAAAGCTCTTTGACATTTGCTTGTCTGGCACTTGAGGTATATAAAAGGAGAGTTACTTGTCCAGCGCTCTTTTAAAAGGTTAATGTAAGTTGTTGAGTTTGAAATCCGTATTAAAGCATGGAGTAACAACAATTTGTATTTACACCAAGTCACACATGGAAATACGTGGACAAGAGAGCAGGGAGGGAGGTTAGAAGCAACAGCGGAAAGAGAGAGGGGGAATGGAGGTCAAAGGACAGGGTTTGGGCACTGACAGCAGTGGAACGTTTCGAAACCAGAGATTTGGAACTTCAGGAGTGTGGCTGTGGCTGGGGGTGTTGTTATGGAAGAGAGAAGAAGGTCTATTTGAAGCCAGATCCAGGCTCCACTTTGAGTGTATGAAGGAATGGAGTTAGGGACAAGGAGTGAGAAGGGAAAGGAGAGAGCAATGGGTGAGTGGGGCTAGGATGGAGGTAGTGAATAGAGCAGGACTGGAGGCATGTTCGGTGAGGTGAAGCACAGGCATGCAGGCTTGGCTGGGGTTCGATGCTGCAGTGCCCCCGGGGTCTGTAGAGGAAAGTGACCACACCTTTGTGCGGCCTGTGTCCCTCTCTGACCTGGGGAACATAACTTCAAGGAAGTAAAAGCAATGTATTGTCGGGAAACAATTTCAAGGGAATGCATGGGTGTTTCACTGAGTGGTGGCCTGGGATAAACTGTGTGCCTGAGTTACCAACAAAATTGGCCCCTAGTGACCCACTGACCTAGTTTAGGGAGGGTCAGAGGTACCAGAACTATATTAAGTGTCCATGCCTCTGGATTCAGGAGAGGAAAAAGGGTCAGATTCCTTCCACTGATCGCAAGTGGTGGAATGAAATGTGCTTGAGCAAAAGCCCCAAGCTCACCCTTTATATTGATGCCTTTACAGGGCATCGGAGGGCAGCTTCAGTACATGAAGTGAAAGCCTTCCCCAAGGTGTGGCTTTTGCATATTGGCAGTGGAAACCATTGGAGCAGAATGAGGCCATTCGGCCCATCGTCTGCTCCACCATTCAATCTCAGCCGATTTTGTTTTCAACCCCATTCTCCTGTCTTCTCCCTGTAACTCTTAATCTCCTTGCCAATCAAAAACCTATCCATCTCTGCCTTATGTACACCAAATGACTTTACCTCTGGGTCAATGAATTCTTCAGATTCACCACCCGCTGGCTGAAAAAAAATCCACAACAGTTCATTTAAAGCGACATTGCTTTATTATTCTGAGGCTGTGCTCTTGGATCATAGGTCTCGTAAAACATCCTCTGTAAGTCCACTCTAAGCAGGCCTTTCGGTATTTGGAGAGGTGAGGGTTGGTTTTGCAAGTATGGCTTCAGCTAGCCTGAGGCTGCTGCTCCCTTTGCAGTGTTTCAGAATACGGGGTTGTGTGTACACACCTGCCTGCTATAAATCCATAAACACCCTCCCCCCCCAGAGTGAGCATGATAATGTGAAAGTTAATGATTAAGTTGTTGGGTCAGAGGTACACGTGGAAGAATAATAATGCTACAGAGCCTGGTTTTCCACGGTCACCTTCCACACGAAGGGACCAAGTCTGTGTTTTCTCAGCACCTCAGCTGCAGTCAGTTTGTAGGAAAACAAAAGGGACCAATGCGTCATCTGTCTCTCCTCCTCCCTGTGTGAAATCTAACTGAAGTACTGATAGGCTTGAAACTATGCCACTAAAACTGGCCCTGGAAGCACGTGATCTTATTTACTGTGGGGAGCCTCCCTCAGCATAATTGCCGCATCTGGTGCACTGAAACTTGAGAAGGAACGGGTGCCTTGGTCACACTGTCTGCTTGCTAACAATCAGATTCCTCTTTTGACTCAGCTAGTAATGCACCTTCCCTTGAACCCACCTCTCGCTCTCAAGCACAACTCCCTCAGAAGTTTTTTTTGGCACCAGGACCCTAAATATTCTCTAAGCAAACGGTTAAAAGATGCTGTGGCACGTTTTTGAAGGAATCAGAATCAGGTTGATTATCATTGGTATACGTCGTGAAATTTGTTGTCTTTGCGGCAGCAGTACAATGCAATATTAGTGTGTGTGTGTGTGTGTACGCGCGCAATTAGACAGTGCAAAAAGAGAAATAATGAAGTAGTGAGGTAGTATTCATGGATTCAGTCAGCTCTGTCATGGGCACGAGCCGTCCCACCAATCGAGGACATTTTCAAAAAGGGGTGCCTCTAGAGGGTAGCATCCATCATTAAAGACCTTCACTATTCTGGACATGCCTTCTTCTCGTTATTTCCATCTACAAGGAGGTACAAGAGCCTGAAGATAAATACCCAATGATCCAGGAACAGCTTTACCCCTTATAGCATCAGATTTATGAATGGTCTCTGAACCCATGAATGCTACCTCACTACTTTGATTGCTTTTTGCACTATTTAGTTTTTCATATTTCTATTGTAACTGACAGTAACTTCTAAAGTATCGCCCTGCACTGCTGCCACAAAACAGCAAATTTCCTGACGTACGTCTGTGATAATAAACCTGATTCTGGTTCTGAGAACTAACTTTGCTTACAACTCATGCCCTCTAATCTAATCCTGATAAACCTTTTGTGCATCCTCCCATCGGAACTGCAAACCGCACTCCAAGTGTGCTCTGACTAAAGTTTTACATAGCTGCAGCACGATTCCCTTCGTCTTATTCTCAACATCCAGACCAGTGAAGGAAGGCACACCAAACACCTGCTTTGCCACCTTTTCTAAAGCATAGTGGCTTTCAGTGAACTTTGGACGTGAACTCCAAGATCATTGGTACCTCAGTGTTATTAAGGGGTCTGCTATTAAATTTATACTTTTTACTTTCATTTGACCACTCAAAGTGCAACGACGCACATGTGCCCAATTAAACACTGTTTGTAACTTTTCTGCGCGTAACTGATCTATATCGCTGTATTGTTTGACAGTCTCTTACATTGTCTGCATCTCCAACTTTGGTGTCATCTGCAACTGTACTAATTCACCCGTCTCCATTCCCAACCAAATTATTGATATGTATCCAAACAACAGAGGTGCCAGCAGTGGCCTTTGCAGAACACCACTGGTCACAGACCTCCAGCCAATATATTCACTTTCCCACCCCACTCTCTGTCCTCTTGGTGAACCACTTCTGAATCAATCTACCATGAGGGATTTTATCAAATGCCTTACAAAATTTAAATGGATAATGTCCACTGCTTTACCGTCATCAAATTCCTTGGTCACCTCCCCAAAAATCTCCTTCCAATTTGTAAGGCATGACCTGCCCTGCACAAACCATCCCTAAGCAGGTTATAGCTTTTCAAACATGCGCAAATCTTATTCCCAGTATCCACAAATAGCTTCAACAGCTCTCCTACCGCTAATGTGAGGCTCAATGGACTATAATTACCCGGATTATCCTTGAACAAAGCCACAACATTTGCTACTTTCCGGTCCTCTGGGACCTCACCGGTGCTAATGAGGTCACAAATAACTTTGTCAAAGCCTCAGCAATCTCCTCATTTTCTTCCTTAAGTATTCTGGGTTATGTGTCATCAGCCCCTGGAGAACTTCTGCCTTAATGCTTTAGAAACATAGAAAACCTACAGCACAATACAGGCCCTTCGGTCCACAAAGCTGTGCCGAACATGTCCCTACCTTAGAACTACACATAGCCCTCTATTTTTCTAAACTCCATGTAGCCATCCAGGAGTCTCTTAAAAGACACTATCGTTTCCACTTCCACCGCTGGTAGCCCATTCCACACACTCACCACTTTCTGTGTAAAAAAAAACATACCCCTGACATCTCCTCTGTATCTACTTCCAAGCACCTTAAAACTGTGCCCTCTCGTGTTAGCCATTTCATCCCTGGGGAAAAGCCTCTGACTATCCACACCACCTCTTGCTTAATCTCAAAATATCACGGCACATAAGCATGTCCAGTTAAGTCAAGGGCAAGCCTGTTGCTTCAGCTGGATGTACAAGTCTCACAGGACAGTTCTGAAGATCAGAGTGGTTTCTCCAGGTGCCCTAGTCAACATGTATTCCTCAGTATTCAGGAATTGGTTAACCTAAATAGGTGATTACTTGTCTACCGGCTGTATCTGAATTAGCAACTGCATCTCCTGCTGAAGTAGCTGTAAACCAGTATAGCTTTTGAAAGCTGCTATGCCAATGCAAAATTCTTTCTCCTTGTATTTCTCTGAGAAGGCTTGGTCAGTTGTGCTTGTTATTGCTGTTTTTTCAGAGGCACAGGATTGTTGAGAAGCTTGGAAATCTGTCAGCTTTGTAACTGGCCCTCATGATTTCTGGTTATTTCACACTTCACAGGTTCTTCCCATTGGGTGCAACTTGTTCTTGGAAGCATCCTTTCTCTCTCTGCTGCTTCTGAACTGTAAGGTGTTCTGCATGTTGCATGAAATTGAATGCAGCCCTGTGTGAGTCAGAACGCGGGGCTCAGTCCCCTTTTGCCCCACTTGCATGCGCTTGATGACATCACTGAAATGCTGTCATTTCTCTGTTCCTCATTGCTCTGAATGCTTTAACTGACACCAGGCCCAAACCTTGTTTGGAACAGACAAAGCAAAAATGCTGATTATTACGACCGCAACTCCATCCCAGCATCGAGCGCAGAAGATTAGTGAAGAATAGTACCGGTGTTCTGCGTTGCAAAGAAAACAGCAATACAACTTTCCCAACAGCACACAGTGTAACCTCCTTACACACAGAAGAGAAAATTTACAGCTTCATTTCATTGTCAGCACGTGGGATACCAGTCGGGGCAAATTGGGGGATTGCAAGTCTCACTGATGAAGACAATTTCACTACCACTCCTATGTGTAACTGTGAAAGGGTTACTGGCACTATTTAAGGAACCTCCTAGCTATCCTTGTCTTTTAGTCAATATCACTAAAGCAGTTTCTCTCTGCCAGGATCAGGAAATCAATTACCTTTTAAGTCCAGTTTTTTCCCAGTGATGTACCAGAACATATGTGGGTCTGGTCAGAGCAGGCACCATTCAATTTTGTGCTTGAACCTTGGCGTCCATAAACTGAGCAACCTTGGCGAGTTTTCAGTAAAGATTGATTCCTTTCCTGCTTTCAAAAGGTCAGGGTCTGAGCAGCTCTGCAGAGTCCTTTTAAACATGGGTGGGTGTGAATAGCAGAGCTGTGATTTAGAAACTGCATGTGGTTAGGGCTCTGGAAAACTGAGTAGGTTTGACATAGAAGAGGAGAGTCAAATACAAAGACTTCTCCTTGTACTTCACCCTCTGCTTATGGCAGTTAATGGTGGGAGAAGGCAGCAGAGACTGTGCCAAGGGACAGCTTTTGTAAAACTGTGGGGGAATCTAGCTGCAAGTGGGAGAATAATGAACAACAGATGTGGATACAAAATAAGAAGCCGGTCGTTTAAAACTGAGATGCAGAGGTATTTCTTCCTCTCAGAGAGTCGCGATCTCTGGAATTCCTGGCCCCGCGAGGGCGGAGGTTGGATCATTAGGTGTATTTAAGGCAGAGGTAGATAATTACTTGAAAGATGAAGGATCTGAGAGCTGTGGGGAACTGGTGCAGAAGGAGATCTGAGGCCGGCCGGCTTAGAACAGCCGTGATAATATTGAATGTGGTGTAGGTTTGAGTAGCTTGGTAGCTTCTTCCTTCTCTATTTCCTTGTGTTCCTGTGCAAGCGGGCAAGGATTTGGCGAGAGCACAGTGTCCCCTTTTGGTCCCCTTTTGAAATAGTTAGTGAGCAAAGCTTCACTGGATTAGTTACTGGGATGAGGGAGTTGCTGTCATAGAACCATGCGTTTTGTATTTCCTTGGGCAAGGCAGGTGAATCTTGGAGAATCATACAGCAGGAAAGAGGGCATCAGGATAAGGGACCACTTGTGGTAGAAAGTGACGAAGAGGAACTTCTCCTTGGTGAAGATCTGCAACTGGAATTCTGTACCCCAGAGAGCTATGTGGTCTGACTCATTAAATGCCTTCAAGACTGGACTATTTTACTCAATAGCAGGGTAAAGAATGACAGGAATAGGTGGAGTTGAGGCCAAGATCCAGCAAGGCATCACCTTACTGAACGTAGGAGCAGGTTGGATGGGCTGAGTGGCCAGTTCCAACCATTTCTTGACACTTGTGTTCGTAGAGATCCTAGTGCATCATTTCGGGGGGGGGGGGAGAAGAATTACCCCCAGGAGATCACTATCTAATGAAGCCCACTGAGATTCGGAGAGCACTTGGACACTCGGCCACTTCTCCAGCCTGCTCCACGGTCAACTTGATCCGACTAGAACTCCAATTCCGCATGCCCACCTTTCACCGCACCCCTTGCCATTCAGGTGTCTGCATTTTAAACATTCAAAAGAGTCTGCCCCTACCGTGTACAAAATGAAAAGAGAAGGTGTTGAAAATACCCTGCAGGTCAGGCGGTATTTATGGAGGGTGAATATTTTAGGTAAACGACACGCTCAGTTCCTGAAGGAGATTGTTTGGTCACTACTGTGTGTGTGGCAGCTTGCTGCCAGTTTTCCTATCTTGGTGACTGCACAGCATGCAGTTACTGGCTGTGAAAAGTTTCGTCGAGTTTGTGCAGGGTGTTACAGAAGTTTACCTTCTTAATTCCTTTCGAGGAATGAACCAGCTGTTGGGCTTAGGCATGAGGTGGAGTCCACATTGCTCTGGTTTGTAACTCCAGAAACTAATCGAAAAACAGTCATGGGAGCAGGATATGTTTTGTCTATTTAGTTTTCTGTTCCTTTTTTTAATGGGATGCTCTCAATTGGCAAGCTGGCACCATTCACACATGTCTCACATATAACCCATAATGACTTTTGTAAAGAAACAAAGAATGCTGAATCAAACAATATTACTCAAAAATTACTGAAATATTAAATACAGTGCACTCATTGCTAGCTCACCTTGAGATCTCCAAATGCAGATAATGCTACCGATCTGTGCGCCAAGATGTCTGACAGGGTGTGAGACTCATCATCAGGCATGTCTCTCAACCCCAGATGCCAACCCTACCCCTCTGTCAGCGTAAGTCACCTTGGCTGCTGGTGCGTTCCGTGCCCTGCCACACAAGCTGGTGACCTGAATCAGCATTGTGCCACAAGGGCTGTTGTGTACCCGGTCGCAAGATGTGATGTTGTTGCTTGAGCTCTCACCGGGCTTCGGGAAAAAGCGTAGGACTAAGTTAGGGAGGTTGGAGTGATAATTAAGGAAGCTCAGGGTCACCCACGTGGACAGAATAGGATGTGTTCTGCAAAGCCATCTCCTTATCCAGTCCCAACGAAGGGTCTCAGCTGGAAACGTTGGCTGCTCATTTCCATGGATGCTGCCCGACCTGCTGAGTTCCTCCAACGTGTTTGTACGTGTTCCTTATCCTTTTCAGTTTCTACATTTTAGATGAGACCAAATTGTGAGCAATGAAACCCTTAAAAGGGTCATATGAACATTGATTCATGATTAAGTTGAAGAATTATTGCTTCACTTCATATAATTATTTTGGAGATACAGTTTGTAATTATCGCAGTGATTAGAACTCTCAGGCCTTCAATAGCCACATATAATCAATTAGTAGGCAGCCGCCGATCACAGGGGATCATGAGTTTGCGCCTCTGGTGGGCTGTGTCCTCTCCAGGGCGCAAGCCTTGGCAGGAAGAACCGGCTGTTGCCCGTGCAGTGGTTCCCCATCTCCACGTCACTGATGCAGTCCAAGGGAAGGGCAAGCACCAATACAGCTTGGCACCAGTGTCGTCACAGAGGGCAGGGACATCAAACTGCCTTAGGGACCCCAGCTCCAGATTTCTTCCTCGGGGTTTACTCCTGAAGCCTTTCCCACAGGTGGGTATGGCCACAAGGCAGCAGAGCTTCAAAATCAGAGTTTTCCTTCCCCTAGGCGGGCTGCTGCCCAAGGCTGACGAGCCCCACCTGCCTGAAATAGAGTAGTGTAATCAACAGAGTAGTACTGAGATCTTTGATCCATTCCTCACTCTAGCTGTTGAAGGCCTGATTTGCAACTTCAATCTCAGTTGTGTGCAATTCTGGTCACCCCTTTAACAGGACAAATGTGGAAGCTTTGGAAAGGGTACAAAATTTTACCAGAATGCTCCTCACATTTGGAGTTATCAGGAAAGAACTGGACAAACTTGTTTCTCTGGAGTGTCAAAGACTGAGCGGTGCAGGTAGCGTCTTTTTCTCAGGAAAGAAATGTCAAATGCTAGAGGATGTGCATTCCAGGTGAGAGGGTGAAAGGTTAAGGGAAATGTGTGGGCATTTTCTTTTTGCACAGAGTTGTCAGTGTTTGAAATGGCCTACCCGGGATAATGGTGGAATTAAATACAATTGTGTTTAAGAGGCTTTTAGACAGACATGTAAGTATTCAGCGATTGGAGGGATATACATCATGTTTGGCCTAGACCATAGACAATGTTGGCTGTAGGGCCTGTTCTTCTGCCGTACTGGTCAATTTTCCATCTGCAGCAGTTGGGCATTTAGCTGGCTTTCATAGAGCTGACGTGGACGCAATGTGTCAATCAGTCTCATTTTGCATTACCAAGTTTCAATTGAGGAAGCTGTAAATAATTAATGCTAACGATCTCTTTTCTTAACTAGCAGACACCTGGATTCTGGGAGCTTGGAGAGTAGAGCCGAGGGGCAGCAGTTCCACACAAAGACAAAGTTGGGACAGACCTGGCCGGAGAGGCCTGCGCAGACCCGTGAGCATCTGCCTCAGGGGAGGCATGGTCACCCAGCCAACATGCTGAGCGGGAACCATTATCCCGAGGAGCCTGAGGTCCAGGAGGGGTGGAGAGCCGAAGAGGACACCCCAGATCCCTGCCCCCAAGGCCAGGAACTGAGCCAAACCTGGGCCGTGGCTGAAGAGCAGGAGAACCTGGCAGCAGCCAGTACGAAGCGGGCAGTGGACGGACACTCGCAGCAGCAGCCCCATTCCCCAGCTGGAACAGCTGTGCCCCCGACCAGAACGGCTCCATTGGACCAGGCTTGCGAGGGCACAACCTGGGCACCGACTGATCTGCTGCCGGGCTCTGAGGGCAGTGCGGGGAGTGACCTGCACGAGGCTCGGCTGGCCAGAGGCCCCGTGGAGGGTGCAGCCTGCTTGGGGAACACAAGAGGCGACAAGGGGAGTGAAGGAAGCCCAGGGTTTCACTGCCTCCCGACGCCAACAGTGGACGCTCCTCGGTCTCCTTCCCCACAGTTTGCCCCACAGCGACTAACCGATAAGCCACCGCTCGCCCTGGAGGATGACAGCCAGACCAAGTGAGCATCTGTTAACTGCTCAGTTGAAGTTCATGCCTGAAGGGGTCCCGGGTGCCTCTGTGTTGGTCAGTACTGACATACACTCCTGACCACCCTTCTGGGAATGGTGGCAGGCAGCTTAGTAAATTGTTGCCAGGTCATAGCACAGAAACATGACCACGCTCCCATCTCAGTCTGACCTGCCTTTGGCCCGAATCGCTCAGAAACCTTTCCCTACGTACCTGTCCAAGTGTCTTTTAAATGCTGGTAAAGTACCTCCCTCAAACGCTTCCTCTGGCAGCTCATTCCACAGGTATACCACCCTCTTTGTGAAGAAATTACCCCTCAGATTTCTGTTAAGTCTTTTTTCTCTCACCTTGGACCTGTGCCCTTTAGTTTTTGATTCCCTTTTCCTTGAAAAGAGACTGTGCTTGTTCACCCTATTTATGTCCCTCATGATATCATAAACCGGAGTGAGGTCACCTGGCAGTGACTGCCTAAACTCTCCTTTTCACTCAGGCCCTCAAGTCCTGAGAACTTTCTCATAAATCGTCTGCACCCTTTCTAGTTTAGTGAGGCCTTTCCTGTAACAAGGTAGCCAAAATTGTAGAGAGTTCTCAGACACCCCTCACCAACATCTTGTACAACTATAATACAGAGTGTTCCAGATTGTGACTCCATAAGATACAGGAGAAGAATTAGGCCATTTGGCTCACAGTCTGCTCCGTCGGTTCATCATGGATGATCCATTTTTTCTCTCAGCGCCAATCTCCTGCCTTGTATCCGTTCATGCCCTGACCAATCAAGAATCTATCAACCTCCGCCTTAAATGAACTGAACGACTTGGCCTCCACAGCCGCCTGTGGCAATGAATTCCAGAGATTTGCCATTCTCTGGCTAAAGAAATTCCTCCTCATCTCCATTCCGAAAGGATGCCCCTCTATTCTGAGGCCGTGTTCGCTGGTCTTAGACTCTCCCAATCTGTCACCCTTGTTCTTCTGAATTCCAGTGAGTCCAGGCCCAGAGCTATTATCCTCATATCATAAGTCTCTCAGTACCAAAATCATTTATGTGAACCTCCTTTGAACCCTCTCCAATGTCAGCACATCCTTTCTTAGATAAGGGGCCCAAAACTGCTCAAAATACTCCAAGTGAGGGCTCACCAGTGCTTTATAAAGCCTCAACATTACATCCTTGCTTTTATAGTCCAGTCCTCTGGAAATTAATGCTAATATCTCATTTGCTTTCCTCACCACTGACTAAACCTGCAAGCTAACCTTTTGGAAATCCTGCACAAGGACTCCCAAGTCCCCTTTGCATCTCAGAATTTTGTATTTTCTTTCCATTTAGAAAATAGTCAACCCTTTCATTTCTTCGACCAAAGTGCATGACCATACACTTCATGATACTGTATTCCGTCTACCACTTCTTTGCCCATTTTCCTAATCTGTTTAAGCTCTTCTGTAGCCTATTTCCTCAAAACTGCCTGCCCTTCCACCTATCTTCATATCATCTGTAAACTTTGCAACAAAGCCATTAATTCCATCATACAAATCATTGTCATATAACTTAAAAAGAATCGGTCCTTGTGAAACACTACTGGTCACTGACAGCCAACCAGAAAAAACTCCCATTACTCTCACTCTCTGCCTCATGCCAGTCAGCTACTGCTTTATACACATTAGTATCTTCCCTGTAACACCATGGACGCTTAACTTGTTAAGCAGCTTAATGTGTGGCACATTGTCGAAGGCCTAGTGAAAATCCAAGTACACAACATTAACCAAATCTCCTTTGTCTATGCTGCTTATTATATCTTTAAAGAATTCCAACAGATTTATCAGGAAAGATTTTCCTTTAAGGTAACCATGCTGACTGTGGCCTATTTTATCATGCACATACCAAGTACCCCAAAACCACATCCTTAACAACCACTGAGTTCGCTCTAACTGGCCTAAAATTTACCTTCTTCTGCCTCTCTCCCTCTTGAGGGTGGAGTGGACTGGCATTTGAAACTTTCCATTTCTCCAGAACCATGCCAGATCATTACGAATGCCTCCACCGCTCTTCATCCACCTCTCTCAGAACCCTGGGGTGGAAACCATCTGGCCCAGGTGACTTATCTATCTCCATTCAACGTCCATTCGGAAATCTGCTGGTGGGGAGTGGGGGTGGAGAATGCAGCTGTTCCTGATTTGTTGAGGGTGTGTTTTCAGGTTTCTGTACCTCCTTCCAGTGCAATGAGAAGAGGGCATGTCCTGGGAGGTGAGGTTCCTTAATAACGGATACCACTTTTTTGAGGCATTCCTCCTCGAAGACGCTCTGGATGCTGTAGGTCTTTGCCCCTTTTAGTTTGTTAATGATCTTGAGAAATACCTTAGGAAATGTTGCTCTTTTACACTACAAGTTGGGTTTAGAGGGTCTAGACAAGAATTGATGGAGGTGTTTAGAAATGTAAAAGGTTTGTTCCGCATACAGAAATGGATGCTACCGTTGTACAGCAGGTAGGGTTGATGCCTCACAGATCCAGAGAGCCAAGTTCAATCCTGGCCATGTTCAAGCCACGCATGTCTTCCCGCCGCCCACTTCTTTCTTTCCGCAGGGGTCACTCCCCACACGACTGCCTTGTCCATACGTCTCTCCCCACTCATCTCCATCCGCCAGAAAAGTTGGATCTTCCAGTGGCCACCCATTTTAATTCTGCTCCCCATTCCCGTTACAACATGTCAGACCATGGCCTCCTCTACTGTCACGATGAGGCCACACTCAGGCTGGAGGAACAACACCTTATATTCCGTCTGGGTAGCCTCCAACCTGATGGCATGAACATTGACTTCTCTAACCTCCCTCATCCCCTTTTCCCTCTCTCACCTTATCTCCTTGCCTGCTCATCGCCTCCCTCTGGTGCTCCTCCCCCCTTTTCTTTCTTCCATGGCCTCTACCCGCTCCTATTAGATACCCTCATTCTGCAGTCCTGTATCAACTCCCCAGCTCTTTACTTCACTCCTTCCCCCTCCCAATTTCACCTCTCACCATGTGTTTCTCCCTCCCCTTCCCCACCTTCTTATTTTGACTCATCTTTTCCCCTCCAGTCCTGCTGAAGCGACTCGGCCTGAAACATCCACTCTACTCTTTTCCACGGATACCGCCTGGCCTGCTGAGTTCCTCCAGCATTTTGTGTGTTCAATCCCGGCTGCCGGTGTTGTTGATGTGGAGAGTTTGTACCTCCTCCCTGTGACTGATTGCATTTTGGTCCTGATGCTCCAATTTGCTAAGTGTGCACAAATTAGTTGGGTAATTGGCCACTCTAACTTGTCCCTCGTGTGTAGGTGAGCGGTGGAGTTGATGGGTATGTGAGAATTCGGTGGGCCAAAAGGTCTGTTTCTGTGCTCTCTGGCCCCATGATTCTGAGCAGCTCTGTTCAATGGTTTTTCAGGCCCGATAATTAGGGGGCGAAGTAGCGTAATGATTAGCACAATGTTCACTGTCCAGGCGACCTGGGTTCAATTCCCGCCGCTGCCTGTAAGCAGTTTATACGTTCTCCTTGTGACCGTGTGGGTTTCCTCCGGGTGCTCCAGTTTCCTCTCATTGTAAACTGTCCCATGATTTGTCTAGGGTTAAGTCGGGGGTTGATCGAAGGGTCTGTTGCACACTGTAGATCAGTAATAAATAAACATAGAGGTCAGAAGGGGTAAAGTGTGCGATGATGTTGAGTTGGCCTGTTCTAGAATATACTTCCTGAAAAGGTGATGAAAGCGCTTGAAAATTAACATCAAAGGGCTTTGGACAAATACCCAAGATAGATATGTAGGTGGAAGAGGGCCTGAGAAGAGGACAGTGAGACAGTTTGGTTGAGTCTATAACATGAAATGCCTGGGCTGAATGGCTTCTAGTGCTGTCCCATACATCTCTGAATGTTCCTGACTTGCTTCAGAGGCTGGAGGTGATTTTGCACTTCAAACTTCAAAGTGCCTACCTCAGAAAGAACAAGCTCTTCAATCGTAACAGTAGTGATTCTGTTAAATCAAGAGTTTTAGAGGCCTGAATGCTGAGGTAATTGATTTATAATTGTCATGTATAGAGATACAGTAAAACCTTTGTTTCCATGTACTGTCCATACCGATCATTTCAAAGCATCAGTACACCGAGGGAATAACCAGAGCAATACACAAGGTGATGTTACAGTTGCAGAGAGAATGCAGTGAAGGTAGAAATTCAGTACAGGGGCCATGATAAGGTAGATTTAGAGATTTTTAACATTGGTCCTTTTATTTGCACTATTTATTTTATTCTGGTACTTCATGGTAATTTTGTGATTTTACAGTTTAGTGCTGTTGCAAAACAACAAATTTCACGTCATATAGGTCTGTGATAATAAAAGTTATTTAATTAATTTATTAGTTGAGACACAGCGTGGAACAGGCCTTGCTGGCCCTTCGAGTCTAATCGTCCAGCTACCCCCAATTCAATCCCAGCCGAATCACAGGCCAGTTTGCAATGACCAATTAACCTACCAACCGGTATGTCTTCGGACTGTGGCTGGGAACAAACATGGTCACAGGGAGAATGTACATGCTCCTTACAGGCAGAGGCGGGAATTGAACCCAGGTCTCTGGTTCTTTAAAGCATTACGCTAACCATTTTCGTTGACGTACAAAAGATCCATTCAATAGTCTTGTAGCAGCAGGGTAGAGGCCGTCATTGAACTTGGTGATATGTGTTCTTCTGCCTGCTGGAAGGAGGGGAGAAGAGAGGGTGACTGGGGGTATCCATGCTGGGCACAATTTCTAAGTGTGGTGTCAGTCTGGTGGTGGGTGAGGTCATACTTCCTTCTAATTCAGTGACCTTCCTGTAAGCTCGATTCTTATTATCATTCATGAATTTTGCACGTTTCCTCTTATCCCAGTGTCTCTACTCACCACCAAGGTTTTCTTCCTCATCTTCACTCAAACAGATAAGGTTTTCATCTTCATCTTCCCTCAAATCGATAAGGTTTTCATCCTCATCTTCCCTCAAAAAGATAAGGATTTCATCTTCATCTTCCCTCAATGTTTAATCATAGTGTTTAATGGTTGGGGTTTAGCAGCTAATGTCAGAAACGAATTAGGGGTCACAGCTACACACACAAAATGCTAGAGGAACTCAGCAGGCCAGGCAGCATCTGTGCAAAAGAGTACTCATGTCAATAGATGTTGCCTGGCCTGTTGAGTTCCTCCAGCATTTTGTCAGTGATGCTTGGGTTTCTAGCGTCTGGAGATTTTCAAGTGTTTGGGATCACAGCTGCCTTGTTGGAATGTGCAGGTTGAGAAATGTTTGTGTGGTTTGCTGTGGAGTGAGTCAGTTGGATGTATTTTTCTAGCTCAATCTTTCCTCTGTCTCGTACTTCTTTTCTGCTGAGTGCTACTTACCTTTTTCTCCTTGATAGGATCAAAAAGGTGATGGAGAACAACACAACCGTCAAGAAGGTGCCCATAAAGATTGTGCGGTCGGAAAGCCAGACGGAGAAGGAGAACCGGCACAACCTCCTGAATAACGTAGACCTTATCGACTTCCCTAGCAACGAGCAGCCCAAGTCCATCGGAAACCACGAACATCCTTACTCCGTCTTTGCTGCCTATTCCCGGCAGGAGCAGGAGTGGCTGGCCGAGGTGAATCAGAAGATAGGGGACTCGAGGGTCAGTGAGGGAGCCTCTCCTGCTCATGACTGCCCCAAAGCAAAGGAGAAGAGCGAGGAGGACATCAAGTCGGAGGAGCTGGTGAGGGAGATCATCGTCAAAGACCGATCCCTGGCCGACATTTTGCACCTTAACTCTAAAATGAAGACCACCATGGATCTGATGGAAGGGATATTTCCCAAAGATGAGAACTTGTTGGAAGAAGCCCAGCAACGCAGGAAACTGCTTCCTCGATTGCACTCGCCCAAGGCCACAGAGGAGAGGTAAGTGCGACAATTCATAGTAAACAGCAGGAAACGACTGCTGGAGGTATCTGTAGCAGTTCTTTAGGTCACTGAAAAATGTACTGAATAACAGGATGCTATTTGGCCAATTGTTTGCATCTGTCAAAGAGAAACCTTTGTTTTAATCCCACTTGGCCTCGCAGCATTAATTAGACTTATTCATTTAACATTTGTAGTCCTTTGCCATTTACTGTTGGCAAGGCTGGTATTTATTGCCTGTCCTAACTGCGCTGAAGCCATGACATTTGTGGAGGTGGGTACAATTACAATATTTAATTACAATCTCCTCTCCTATCAGGTTCTTTTTTCTCCAGCCCTTGACCCTTCCCTCCCATCTGGCTTCTCTTATCAACTTCCAGCTAGCCTCCTTCCACCACCCCCATTTTTATTCTGGCATCTTCTCCCTTCTCAGACCTGAAGAAGGATCTCAGCCCGTAACGCCGACTGTTCATTTCCGTCATCGGTGCTGCCTGACCTGCTCAGCTCCCCTGGTGCTTGGTGTGTGTTGCTCTGTGACTGTGCTGTGGGGTTATGTAACAAGAGAGTGACCATCTAGTTGGTGCTGCTACCTCACCACTACACTGATCTGATTACACCTTCTCTCTCCGGCTTCAGTTTTGCATTTCTCCACAAGTGCTCTGGTTTCCCCCCCAAAACCTAAGGACCTCGGGATTGGTTAGCTGGCTAGCTTAAGTTGCCCCTTAAGGTATCTGGCAAAAAGAATCTTAAGAGGGGTTGATGTATACATGAGAAGAAAGTAAGTTGCAGGGTTAATGAAAATCAAGAGAGGGAAATGGAAATGATGGAATTACTCTAGACCAGGGGTTCCCAACCTTTTTTTATGTCATGGACCAATACCACTAAGCAAAGGGTCCATGGACTCCAGGTTGGGAACCCCTGTTGAGCCTGGCAGTAAGTGCTTTCAGACCTTTGTACCTTCTACCCAAAGGAAGGAGGGAGAAGGGGGACTTTATGGGGTGGGTGGGGTCTTTGATTCTGTTGGCTGGTTTACCAGAGCAGCAACGAGTACAGACCGAGTGATGGAAATGCAGGCACTCCAAGCTCCAATGTCAAGGTTATAAATTCTCAGATGATTGCTTGGGCAATGCCATCCAGGGTAAGATGGTGGTTGAGAATTTGTCATCCTAAAGTGAGGTCCCTGCTCACCTAAAGGACAGTGTTCAATGTCTATTACATAATTCAGCTGACCTCGCCCTCACTCACTCCCTCCCTCAATATAACACTCGACAATTCATATGTTTCACCATCTCCATTGGTGTGCTACAAACAGCAGCTTTTATGGTTTTTTTGCTTCTAAATATCTAAAGTCATAGGGTAAAAGAGCACAGAAACAGAATTTTGGTCAACCATGTCTAATCTGACCAATTTGTTCATCTGCATAAAACCCATTTGCCCTTTTTAAATTGACAAGAAATCGCCCCAAGTTAAAGTTTTCTAGGGTTATTATTTTAAGGATTATTAATTGAATACAAAAAAGTCAACGGGGGTAACTCTTGTGAAGTTATATCCAAGAGGTTACAAGCACATTGTGGCTTCTCCTAACCTTTACTTCAAGGTTTCCTCGGAATTTAGCAAGCATATGAGCTGGCCACCCTTTCCAAAGGTGTGGACAAATGGAGGTGGGAATGACCACATTTTGCTGGGTTCTGAGTCAGTGAATACATCACTGAGGACACATGGAAATGTAAGTAGGGGTTATGGCTTGGATCTCGAAGCCGAAAGTTTACTGTATAAAGCCATCATCAAACAACAAATCAGGAGCGTGCTGGAATGCTCTCCACCAACAGCTCTCAAGGTGCTGAGCACTGGGAAGGCCTTTCACTGGACAACGTTTGAACTGCCTGAGAAGTCGGTAGAGGCAGGTTCTCTCATAATGTATAAGAGGCATCTGGACAAGCATTTGAATCAACAAAGCACAGTAGGTTATGGCTCCGCACCGAACTGACACTGAGGCTCCGGCCTGCTCCAGGCTCTGTGTCTGAGGGCTCTGCAACGTTTGTTCAGCTCTACACTAAGGCTCCGGCCTGCTCCAGGCTCTGTGAGTGAGGGCTCTGCAACGTTTATTCAGCTGTACACTGAGGCTCCGGCCTGCTCCAGGCTCTGTGTCTGAGGGGTCTGCAACGTTTATTCAGCTCTACACTGAGGCTCCGGCCTGCTCCGGCTGCTCTGGGCTTCGTGCTTAAGGACTCACTTTTGTTCTGAATCCTATTTGCTTACACTTATTGTTCGCACAATTTGTTTTTCTCTCTACCCAGTGGGTGTTTGATGTTTTTTTAAAATAGGTTCTTTTGGATGTCTTTGTTTGTGGCTGCCTGTAAGGAGAGGAATTTCAAGGTTGTATAATGTACACATACTTAGATAATAAATGTACTTTGAACTTTTGAACTTTGAAGTGCTTGTAAATGGAATTAATATACTGTAGAAAGATCTTGTGGCTGACATGGACAAGATGGGCCGAATGGCCTGATTCTGTACTGTGTGCCTCTTTCACTCCATTACTATCCAGGGCAAAGCAGTTCACTTGACTAACTTGGACAGTTTATTACTTGGAAGGTATCAGTCCAGGTGATGTGAAAACATACAGATCACTTCAAGTTGCTTTATGGTTAGCAAAGCTTCAAAACTGCCAACTAACATTAGGCATTACTCAGAGGGACATGTGGAAAGTAGGAGTTATCCTGTGCAGAATCCTGATGGGATCACATTCAGAGTAAAGCATACATCGTTTCATCAAAGAGATTTGGAGACCCTGATGAGTGTGTAGAGACGATACCGTGTACAAGGATGATCCACAAATACAAAAGTATGAACATCAGGAACAGGTGACTAGACTGGGTCCTTCTCGCTTGAGAAAGGAAAGCATAAGGACGACCTAATAATGACCTTTAAAATGATGGAGGGTTTTGTTAGAGTGGATAGAACGGGGACGTTTCCATTTGAGAAAATAAAACGTAACTAGAGGGCATCAATATAAACGAGTCATCAAGAAAAGTCGTGACACAGTGTGGCTGGAAGGAGACCCACGGCATCTTCCACAGGCTGGTATCGTTCTCATCACTGAAAACAATGAATTACTTCATCTTTGAAGAAGCACCACCATCCCCAACCCTTCCTGGAGAAGCATCAAAAGTAGCCAGAGTTGATCATGGCAGCCAGCCAAATCCAAACAGGACAGAAATGTGCACTCCCCCCCACTTCCAGCTCTAATTTAATACTCCCTCTGTTTTCCTGCAGTCCTGACTGGACCTAGGGTCATTGTTTAATTTGCTTTTTAAAAAAATGAGAGATGTGATACATTTTTCTTTGTTTCAGGGTCACGAATTTCCCTTCTCAAAGAGTAGCTGTCTGGGTATTTTTAAGGTGGAATGACATGGATACATGGTGTGGTGTTACCATTTAGGCAGGAACGAGGTTACATTACGATCAGCTGTCATCCTAAGAGTAATCCAGCAGTTTCAAGTGAGGCTTGGTTCCTGTTGGGTGTGGGTATTGAAGGATGCTTAAAGATTAATTAACCAAATAAACATTCAAGGCACGTGGTTCTTGAGTGTGTATTCAGGGTCTTGTATTTCCTTAGGGAAGTTGAGTCTGTGTCAACTGGCATCTAACTCGTGTCCTGGTTTGAAGCCCAGCTTCGGAATTGTGAACATGCTGGTGCAGGTCTGAAAGGGTGCTGCACCCTTTAGCCCAAGGTATTGAGTAAAGGGTCAGTGAGCCTTGTGTAAAATGCCCCAAGTCTCTGTAAGCAAGGGACTCCTCCAGTAGTTCCGGGAACAAAGTGTGATATATTTATTCCTTTTGTAAAAATGAGGGGTCTCATCCAGTTTATTAGCCCACAGAGAAAATTTTCATGCGCTTTCATTGAGTTTAAAGATGGTCTTACTGGAGGCATTTGCTTTGTCGTTCGGATAGATCCGAGTGGAGCCTACCCCAATATTCCACCCCTTCACCCTGCTTAGAGCCAATGCCCCAAACAAGAGCTTTGGCAGTTCTCCATCCCTGGACAGAAGGCTTGGGCCGGTCTCAAACTCTACCTGAATGGACATTGTCCAAAGTTACAAATTAATGAGTGCTGGCTCTCCTGAGCTTACAAAACCTTTGGTCATTGGCCAGGTACTTATGATGGAGGGGCTGCATTTCATTTTAGCTGATTGCTGCTTTTGAGCCAGGGACACATTGATTACGCATTGCTGAGCTGGCAATTAAAATGATTGATTAGGGTAGTGGTTGCCCTAGGAAGTGAATGCTTTTGAAAGGGTACAAAAGAGATTTACCAAGACGCTGTTTGGATTAGAAGAATGTGAGCTTTAAGGAGAGGTTGGTTGTTTTCTCTGCAGTGTTGGAAGCTGAGGAGGAGATCTGATTTACAAGCGGGTAGATAATCAGAACTTTATCCCAGGATCAAAATGTCAAATTCTAGAGGACATACATTTAGGGTGAGAGGGGGGAAACTTAATTGGGATGTATGGGCCAATTTTTTTTACACAAGTAGTGGTAGGTGACTGGACCAGGTTGGGGTTTGTGGTTGATAGTTGCAGAGAATGGAGGTTATGGATCATGAGCATGGAAGTCTACAGCACATTACAGGCCCTTCTGTCCACAATGTCGTGCCGAACGTGCAACCTACTCTAGAAACTGCCTAGAATTTCCCTTGCACATAGCCCTCTATTTTTCTAAGCTCCATGTATCTATCTAAGAGGCTCTTAAAAGATCCTATTGTATCCACTTCCACCACCACCGCCAGCAGTGCATTCCATGCACCCACTGCATTCTGTGGAAAAACTTACCCCTGACATCCCCTCAGTACCTATTTCCAAGCACCTTAAAACTATACCCCCTTGTGTTAGCCATTTCCGCCCTGGGAAAAAGCCTCTGACTATCCATACGATCAATGCCTCTCATCATCTTATACACCTCTATCAGGTCACCTCTCATCCTCCGTCACTCCAAGGAGAAAAGGCCGAGTTCACTCAACCTATTCTTATAAGGCATGCTCCCCAATCCAGGCAACATCTTTGTAAATCTCCTCTGCACCCTTTCTATGGTTTCCATATAATTCCTGTAGTGAGGTGACCAGAACTGAACACTGTACTCCAAGTGGGGCCTGATCAGGGTCCTATATAGCTTGACCAAGGATTTATATCGCTATAAGAAGAGATTTAATCTAATTTGCTATCTTGTTTGATGGGGGCATGGTGTTCTGACATGCCTGTTGCAGCGCTGTACTGCTCTGTATTTTAAGTGCTAATTCTGCCACATGTTTCACCAGGGAAGAAGAGAGCATGCCGATCGGAGCGTCCCTGACCACGAGCTCGACGTACTACAGCACGTCTGCCCCAAAGGCTGAGCTGCTGAATAAGCTGAAGGACATGCAGCAGCAGATGGAGGAAGAGGAGGATTCTGAAGATGAGCTGAGTGCTGACCTGACAGAAAAGAAGGTAATCCCCTCTGGGTAACCTGAGGGACTCATCCGGTCACGAGCTCCGCACCCTCGTTCCTACGGCCCAGTGGCACAGTAGTGCTGCAGTGGTGAGACGCAGGTTCAATCCTGACCTTTGCTGCTGTCCACGTGAAGGTCTCCCATGTAACTGTGTGGGCTTCCTCCAGGTGCTCACATCCCAAAGCACGCAGATAGCTATTCAGGTAAATAGCCACCTGGAATTGTTCCCAGGGTCTAGATGAGTGGCCTAGATCAGTGTCTAGGGGAGCGGACAAGACTGGAGAGAATAAATAGCTTTATGTAGAATTAATGTAAGTGGATGATTGATGGTTGATGTAAGCTCAATGGGGCTGAAGAGTCTGTTTTTTATGTTACAGGGAGAAGGTGGGAGAATAAGGGTCGAAAAAAAAATTCATGATTGAATGGTGATGCAGACAAAGTGGACTAATTTGGCTCCTATAACATGGTCTGTGTTGGCCTTCATTACAAGGGGACCTTGTGTGTAGGTTGAAGGCACCTTACTGATGAAACCATATCTTAGGAAGGATATACTCGTTGGGGGAGTGTAAAGAAGGCTAAGTATATTGACGACTGGGACTTAGATTTGGATGAATGAGCGGTGATCCCATTGAACTCTACAAGAGAATTCTGGAGATTGAGATCACCTGTGATCTTACTGAATGGTGGAGCAGGCTTGAGGGAGCGAATGGCTGTTTCTGTTTCTTATGCTTTTATGTTCTTCTCATGAGGAAACCAGCCACATGCACCGTGGTTTGAAATGGAGAGACCTGCGAGTTCTTTTCCTGCTGCCATCCCACTTATCACAAAACAGCTCAGAAGCCGTTGTTGGTAATTACTGTAGGCAAGAGCCCTGCCATCCACTCCCCCACATGACGCACAGTCACCCTGTAAATTATTTCCTTTCCCATCTAGCTCCTTTCCAACACTACATCTGAAGAAGCACATTCCAGACTGTCACTGTTCACTGTGGAAAGGATTGTCCTTGACACCTTCAGTTCTTTTGACATTATTTTCAACTCATTTTGACTCCCAGCACAAATGGGAACAATTATTCTCTGTCTATACCCTTCATGCTTGTAAATACCTCCATCAAATTCCCTCACATCTAGTTACCGTAAGATGTATGACTTCATAGGAGGTTCATGAAAATGATCCGGGATTGAAAGGAGTGTTTGTTGGCTCTGGGCCTGTACTCGCTGGAACTCGAAAGAATGAGTGGTGATCTCATTGAAAGCTATCGAATGTTGAAAGGCCTTGATAGAGTGGACATGGAGAGGATATTTCCAATGGCGTGAGAGTCTTGGGCCAGAGGGGACAGCCTCAGAATAGAGGGACATCATTTTAGAATGGAGATGAGGAGGAATTTCTGTAGCCAGGGAGTGGTGAATCTGTGGAGGCAAGGCATTGGGTATATTTGAGACAGAGGTTGATAGATTCTTGATTAGTCAGCAAATGAAGGGATACGGGGAGAAGGCAGGAGACTGGGGCTGAGAGGAAAATGGATCAGCCATGATGAAATGGCGGAGCAGATTCGATGGGGCTAATTCTGCTCCAATGCCTTATGGTCTTCACCCCTGATGCATTTTAATAAATCTCTTTTGTATCCTCTCTAAAGCTTCATTCCCCAGCTGTGGCCCAGATACTCCAGTTGTGGTCAAACTAGTATTTTATAAAGGTACATGTTGGCATCCTAGCCCTTGTACACTGTGCTTCTGTTTTCATACCTGCATCCTGTCACTTATAACCAACTGTGCAGATGTACACCCTTCAAACCTTCTTGTCTTCCTTTGAATTGAAGCCTCTGGTTTACAATGCTTCTCCTCGGTCTTCCCACAGATAGGCAACATATCTCACATCAAGTTCCAGCTGCCACATACTAGCCCAATATATCAGCCAGCCTATATTTCCCTAAATATTACTTTGCTCTTTACAGTTCATATTGTTGGTGTCACATACATTTCCAAATGCTGCCCTATGTGTCCAAGTTAAAATTATAAATATATTAAGAATCAGTCCATTGTTCGTGTCTCTCCCATCAAACAAAAATTGTTTTACTCTTTACTGTTTTTATAACCAATTTTCCTCTATATTCCACAACGTTTAATCTTAATGACACGACTCTTATGCAGCAGTTTATCAAGTCTTTGTATGTCACATCAGCCACATTTCCCTCACCAGCTTTGTTGAGCATCCTCTTTATTTCCATTGTGAAAGGCAGGATCTCGTGGTTACTCATTTCAATTTGACTTTTCGTTCCCATGACCACCTCTACAGCTACAATGAAGCCAAATGCAGGTTTGGAGAGCAGCCCCTCATTTTCCAACTAATATCGTCTCCAGCCTGCTGGTATGAACATTGATTTCTCTAACTTCTGGTAATTTCTCCCCCCCACCCAACTCTTTTTTTCCATTTTCCATTCTAATTAGCCTCTTACTCTTCTCCTCACCTGCCCATTGCCTCCCTCTGATTCTCCCTCCTTCCCTTACTTTTATGGTCCACCGTTGTCTCCCATTAGATTCCTCCTTCATGAACCCTTTACCTCTTCCACCTATCTCCTCCCAGCCTGTTACTCCATCCCCCTTTCACCCACACACCGACTGTCCCCCTCATCTGGTCTCACTTATTACCTGCCAACTTGAGGGCATTCCCCTCCTCCACCACCTTATTCTGGCCCTTGCCCTTTTCCTTTCCAGTCCTGATGAAGGATCTCTGTCTGAAATGCCCGCTGTTTATTCTCCTCCAGAGATGCTGCCTGACTTGCTGTGTTCCTCCAGCATTGTGTGTGTGTTTGTGTGTGTGTTGCTCGAGATTTCCAGCATCTGCGGAATCTCGTGCCTCCACTAACAATCTTGTTTGGTTTCTGCAGCAAGAACTGATCGACAGTATAAGCAAGAAGCTGCAAGTGCTGCGAGAGGCCCGGGAGAGTCTGCAGGACGACATCCAGGCCAACAACCTCCTGGGTGATGAGGTGGAGTCTGTGGTGAAGCAAGTGTGCAAGCCCAACGAGTTCGACAAGTTCAGAATGTTCATCGGAGATCTGGACAAGGTGGTCAACCTGCTGTTGTCTCTTTCTGGTCGGCTGGCCAGGGTGGAGAATGCTCTCAACACCCTGGAGGAGGATGCCTCTCCAGATGAAAGGGTATGTGGCTTTGCATTGTTGCAGCTCTGCACGTCCTGGAAACGCTATGCAGTCTGATGTAGTGTTTGTGATCATGGGCTGATGACCTGGGCGTTGGTTAGTTAAACAGGGCCATGCTCACATTACTTTTATCAAGTTTTATTCAAACTTTGTTTTAAGGATGTTGGCTTAGGGACTTGTCCATATGGGACTGTAATCTTGGTAGCTTTGGTACCTCAAAGGATGGGGAAGTCTTGTTTGGACCAAGGATGCAAAGAAGTATTTACAGCTGTGGGTACTTCTCTCATGAACTATAGTTGGCGTAATTTCCTTCAGTGGTTGTGGGCTTGGTGAGGTAGTGCTGCTGCCTCACTGAGACTCGGGTTCGTTCCTGACCTCCAGTGCTGTCAGTGTGGAGTTTGCACGTTCTGTTTTGCCACTGATTAAGTTTCACTCTGAAGGTGTGCTGACAGTTGATTTAGTTACTGTAAATTGGTAAATGACAGAAGAACTAAAAGGGGAGTTGGTAGGTATATGTGTGTGTGTGTGTGTGAGTGAGAAAGAGAGAGAGAGAAAATATAGGCTTCAGGGCTGTAGGGGTGAAGGCAAAGGAGAATAGAATTAATGGCATCGCTCTGCTAGGGGCCGGTATGAACCCAATGAGCCAATTGGCCTGAGGGGTAATCAGAATGTTGCAGGGCAAGTGATCCCAGTTCTATCCTGAAACCCAGTGTTGTCTGTGGTGGAGTTAGCACGCCTTCTTTGTAACTGCAAGGATTTCCTCTGGGTGCTCTGTTGTCCTCGCCTATCTCGAGAGCGTGAGTTTTGGTAGGAGGCGAGTTGTGGTTGGTTGGTAGAACATGTGAGGAGATATTGGTAGGTGAGCTGTGGTTGGTTGGTAGAATTTGTGGGGAGGTGTTGATGGTTAGTTTTGGTTGGTAGAATGTGTGGGGAGATGTTGATAGGTACGTTGTGGTTGGTTGGTAGAATTTGTGGGGTGATGTTGGTAGGTTAGTTGTGGTTGGTTGGTAGAATGTGGGGAGATGTTGGTAGGTGAGTTGTGGTTGGTTGGTAGAATGTGGGGAGATGTTGGTAGGTGAGTTGTGGTTGGTTGGTAGAATTTGTGGGGTGATGTTGGTAGGTTAGTTTGGTTGGCAGAATGGGGAGATGTTGGTAGGTGAGTTGTGGTTGGTTGGTAGAATGTGTGGGGAGATGTCGGAATGCGGGGAGGATAACAGAAGTGAAATTGACGTGGTATCAGTGTAAATATGTTGGTGTTTGGATGAGGCAAGGGGTTTGTTTCCATGCTGTATCTTTCTGTGACTCCAGATGGTAAGGTTGGCACAGCTGAACTTGTGCAACACATTCAAACAGATAAGTTACCTTGTGCTTATCTTTCTCAGCGGACCCTCACTCAAAAGCAGAAGCTCCTCACGAGGCAGCACGAAGATGCAAAGGAGCTGAAGGAAAACCTGGACAGGCGGGAGCGGCTGGTCTTCGACATCCTGTCCAGTTACCTGACGGATGAGCTCCTCCAGGACTATGACCATTTTGTCAAAATGAAGTCGGCCCTTACCATTGAGCAGAGGGAGCTGGAGGACAAGATCAAGCTGGGCGAGGAGCAGCTGAAGTGCCTGCTGGAGAGCCTACCCTTTGACTGCAGATCAAAGTAGAATCTAAAGGGTTATCTCTAACTGGACATTGAGGCGCTACCTTTGCGTGTATATGTTCCCCTTTTGCTGCCGGTGTGCGTGGTATAGCTGGATCTGTCCACTAGGGGGAGCTGAGCATGGGAGTAATTGCCCAGATGACTAAAAGCTGCGTTTTGGAGAGCTTCAATATTCTCCACAACATCCCATTGTTGTACTTGTAATATTGATAAGCTTCTGCATGTTTAGCTGCAAATACTTAACATTTCTGTTTCCACCTTTCCCCACAAGATTTGCTCAAATTTTGACCTAAAAAGAATGCAAAGAACATCTTCATTACAGCAGTCAACCAAGAACCTGGTACTTTGTCCCCCTGTATTCTAAGTACAGGATACTTCCATGACACAAATATTATACATTCATAAAATGATGTGATGACTGAATTTTGTTTTTTTAAAATGTGCATTAAATTAATTTATTGTAGCATAATTAAATAAATAGGTGGTTACAGAATCCAGTGATGTTATTTTAGGTTGTAGTCATCGGAACAAATCAATTTTATTTTGTTTTTCTTGGTTTATAAATTCTTATGCCCGAATAGGGCAGATAAAATGGGTCGGGCTATTGATTTTTATGTGTTTGTCTGTACTGGTTCCTCTAGGAAAACATTGGCTTTTAACACCTAAGGAAAAAGCTCAACTCTTGAATGAACTGGATATGTGTTGGATCTCAAAGTGGTTCAGCTTTCATTTCTATAATGTGTGTTTGGTCTTTTAAAGAACAAAAACTAATCAACTATGTTATCAGGCGAATACTGATGAAGATTTGCTTACACCCAGGCATTAAAGAGAAGGTTTTGCTTTCAGTCACTCAAACTATACTGCCAGGACTTCTGTAAAGTCCTCTAGGTATTCTGAATGGATTGACACTGTGTGTTTTTAATATATATTAAAAACAAAATAATTGATGGCTGTTGTTGGACTATTAAAGTTCTGAATTTTGTTGTCTCTACCTAATGAGATGTTTTGTTTAAGTTCTTGGTTTGAAGGTGTGCACATTTGAGAAGAAGCAAAATCAGGAATAGTTAGAATTTGTGTACACTGGTTTAATTCTGCTAAGAAGAATTGGGTTACCTGACAGAACTGAGAGAGGCACAGTTACAGTGCCTATAAAAAGTATTCATCCCCCTTGGAAGTTTTCACGTTTTATTGTTTTACAATATTGAATCACGGTGGATTTGATTTAGTTTTTTTGACACTGATCAACAGAAAAACTCTTGTGTCAAAATGAAAACAAATTTCTACAAATTGATCAAAATTTAGTACAATTATTAAACACAAAATAATTGGTTGCAAATATTCACCCCCTTCAAATCAGTATTTAGTAGATGCACGTTTGGCAGCAATTACAGCCTTGAGTCTGTGTGGATGGGTCTCTATCAGCTTTGGACATCTGGACACTACAATGTTTCCCCATTCTTCTTTACAAAACCACTCAAGCTCTGTCAGATTGCATGGGGATTGTCAGTGAACAGTCCTTTTCAAGTCCAATGGGATTGAAGTCTGGACTCCGACTTGGCACTCCAGAACATTAATTTTGTTGTTTTTAAGCCACTCCTGTGTAGCTTTGGCTTTATGCTTGCTGGAAAACAGATCTTCTCTCAAGCCACAGTTCTCTTGTAGACTGCATCAGGTTTTCCTCCAGGATTTCCCTGCATTTTGCTGCATTCATTTGACCCTTTACCTTCACTAACCTTCCACGATCTGCTGCAGTGAAGCATCCCCGCAGCATGATGCAGCCACCACTGCGCTTCGCGCTAGGGATGGTGTGTTTTTGGTGATCTGCGGTGTTTGTCTTATGCCAAAAAGCTCAATTTTGGTTGTATCAGACCATAGAGCTTTCTTCCAGCTGACTTCAGATTCTCCCACATGCCTTCAGGCAAACCCTACCTTAGATTTCACCTGAGTGTTTTTTCAACAGTGGCTTTCTTTATGCCACTCTCCCATAAAACTGTGTCCGGTGATGCACCTGGGCTACAGTTATTGTATGCAAGGTCTCTCCCATCTCAGCCATTGAAGCTTGTAACTCCTCCAGAGTTGTCATAAGTCTCTTGGTGGCCTCCCTCACCAGTCCCCGTATTGCACGGTCACTGAGTTTTTGAGGAAGGCCTGCTCTAGGCAGATTTACAGCTGTGCCATATCATTTCCATTTCATGATGATTGACAATTGTTCCCCAAGGATATTCAGTGACTTGGAAATTTTCTTGTATCCATCTCCTGACTTGTGCTTTCCAATAACCCTTTTGCGGAGTTGTTTGGAGTGTTCTTTGGTCTTTATCATGTAATTTTGCCAGGGTACTGACTCACCAGCAGTTGGACCTCCTCCTCCTTATGTTTAGTGGGGATTGGCAGTCTCACTTAAAGATGCATTATTGCCACCTACTGGACTTGGAGTGTGGTGCAGGGTGTTGAGAATTAAAACCCCTACTAGGTTCTTTATCAAATGGAAACTAAATTACCCCCAAAAGGCCCATAGATAGTAAATAATGAAAGACAATATTATGAATTAAATTACAATTACTTCTATAACTTTAAAGTTTTTAAATGAAAACTATTAATCTCCAAAGACAGTAGTGCAGCTTTCTTTTTTTGTAATTTATTTTTTATTGAAGTGTGTCATTGAACAAACATTTCCATAAGATGTATTTCAGATACTGTACATATATATCATATAATCATATTTGCCTCAAATCTCCACATAATTATCTGAGGTATATGCTCATAGAAAGGAGAGGAGAGAAAGAACAATCGAAATAAGAAAACTATGTACAAAGTAGGGAGTGATCTTTTTTAACAACATATTCATTGACTTGTGAGAATAAAATCAGGCCTATGAGGTGTTGTGTAGTTAAACCATTTTTCCCACTATGAATCAAATTGTTCCAGCTTATGATTAACAGATGCTGTTATCTTCATTTTGTAAATGTCCATTGTAATTTCCATCCATGTATTTAAAGTTGGGCTCTCCTGTGATAACCATTTCCTAATAAGAGTCTTTTTACCAGCCACTAAGAGTATATTCATTAAAAATTTATCTCTTTTCAACCATTCATGAGGTATATATCCAAAATATATGGTCTTACCCTCTAAGGGTATTTCAGATTTAAAGATGTTTTGTAGGGCATTATGTATCCCACTCCAATAGTCTTTGATAATGGGGCATTCCCAGAAAATATGATAATAGTTTGCATTTTGATTTTCACAACTTCTCCAGCAAACAGGAATGTTAATATCATAATGGGATATCTGAGAGGGTGTAGTAAAATATCTTATCAAGTTTTTCCACCCGAACTCCCTCCATTTCTGTGAACTGGTACACTTCCATTGATATCTCCATATTATTGTCCATTCTTCCTCAGATATAATTATCCCTCCTTCCTTCTCCCATTTTGTTTTAATCTATGAAGTCGAATGTGTTTTAAGATTTGACAAACCCTTATACACGCTTGAAATGATTCTACTACCATTATCTGAATTATATGCTTTTCTAAATAGCTCTATCAGACATGTACTTGTCTTGGTTACATCTTTAACCCTCCTGTTAACATACTGTTGCATCTGTAAATACCGATGAAAGTCTTGTTTTTCTAACAAGTGGTTTCTCTTTGAGCAGTTCAAAAGTGAACAGTGTTCCTTCTTTCATTATATTGCAAATAGCTGTTATTCCTTTAGCTGTCCAGTCCTTAAATCTAGCATCCAGTTTATTCGGCGTAAAATCCGAGTCATATGCACACCAGTTAAGAATTGCAATTTTTCTCTCTAGTTTATATTCTTTTATAATAGTTTTCCATGTTTTAAGAGTTCATTTCACCCTTGGGTTATCAATAGTATTTATGTAACTTTGTAGGTTGTTATCAGCCAAAATTGCCTGTATGGGGATGGAAAGTATCCTCTCAATATTTTTCCATTGAGTGTCATATGATGGGTTGTACCAACATATCACAGCTCTCAACTGTGCTGCAAAATAATATTCTCTTAAGAGAAGGTAGGCCCCATCCCCCCCTTTTCCTTGGCTAATTGCAAAGTTTTGAGATGAACTGTAGGCCTTATATCTTGATAGCATCTTGTTCCATTCATTAAATTGATTTTGGTTCATCTCTACTGGTAGGGTCTGAAAAAGATATAGTAGTCTGGGTAGTATATTCATTTCAATAGATTCAATCCTTCAAAACTGAGACCAAGAAAAGGAATTAGGTTCCATCTTGTTATATCTTCCTTAATTTTTATATATAGGCTAATAATTGCATTCTGATAATTTTGCCAAATCTTTTTGCATAATGATGCCCAAATATTTGAAAGACTCTGTTTGCCATGCCCAAGGATATCTACTTTCAATTTCTCTTGGTGGGCTATAGCTATATGAAAGTAGTTGGTTTTATCTATGTTGATCTTGTATCCTAATAATTGACCATATAGTTCAAAGGATTGCATCAATTTAGGTAAAGAGTATGTTGACTGCCCTAGATAGATCAAAATGTTATCCGTGTAACAGGCCAATTTATGCTCTGTTCCTTTAATAGTAATTACCCTGATATCTTCATTTTGTCTGATGTATTGAGCTAATGGTTCCAGATATAACGCGAAGAGTAGCGGTGACCATGCACAACCCTGTCTTGTGCCCCTTTCTAGGGTAAGACTATTTGATAAATATCCATTGATTTTAATCCTAGCAGTAGGATTGTCATATAGTGCCTGTATAGTTTTAATAATTGTGTCATGTAGACCAAATCTATGTAAAATTCTGTAAAGAAAATTCTGAATCAAATGCCTTTTCAGCGTCCACACTTATCACTATTGCTTCAATTTCATTTTTTTTATATGATCCATAATGTGAAGTGTCCTTCGTATATTGTCTTGTGTTTGGTAGTGTTGTATAAAACCTGTCTGATCATTATATATCAGTGTGGGTGGAAACTCTTCTAATCATTTGGCCATGATGGAGGTAAATATTCTGTAATCCACATTAAGAACAGATATTGGTCTAAATGACCCACATTCCATTTTATCCTTGCCTCTTTTGGTATAGCTGAGATTATCACATCCTTCCAACTGGGTGGCATTTGTGCCTTTTTTAGAGCCCAGTTCAGTGTGGGGAGTAAAACAGGAATTAACTCATTTTTAAATTCTTTGTACCATTCTGCCATATACCCATCTGATCCTGGTGACTTGCTTAATTTAAGCCTACTAATTGCAGTTTTAGTTTAGCTTCAGTTGTGTCAGCAGTCATTGTTCTATTTTGTTCTTTGCTTAAAGTGGGTAACTCTAGAGAATTCAAGAAGGTGTCAATTTGGGTTATGCTTCCCCCTGGAACTTTGGAATATAGCATTTTGTAAAACATTTCAACTGCTTCTTGAAAATTCACTTAGCTTATTTTTTTTATCACTTTTGTTCTTGGATCTCTAATTCTATGAATTGTATTTTCTGCTATCTTTTTTTTCCGTTTCCACGCCAATTTCTTTTCATAGATTTAAATCCACTTTCATAGTACCTGTTTCAGAAACATTAAATTTTTTTCTAATTTCTTGTGTAGCCAAACTATTAATTTAATTCTTAATTTTTAAAAAAATCCCTCTAGCGTACCCTGTGCCAAACTCCATTTGTGTTTTTCTTTAGTTCCTTCAGCTTATTTTGTAATTCCTCAAATGTTTTATTCCTTATTTTTATATGAAGATATCGCTATAATTTTCCCTATTAAGACAGCCTTCAGAGTATCCCATAGAATGGGAGGTGAAACCTCTCCATTATCTTTGAATTCTAAGTAGAGACCAATTTCTTTTTTAATTTGTTCCTTAAAATAGGGATCATTGAGTAGACTTGAATTTAGTTTCCAAATAGTATTCTTTGGTTGTAGGTCAAAATCAACAGATTATATATATATAGGTGCATGGTCATTTACATCTATTGTCCCAATTCCACAGGTGATTATTTTGTCTTTATCTTTTTCAAATGTTATGAAATAGTTTATTCTTGTATATAGGGAATGGAGGGCAGAATAATGAGTGTAATCCCTTCTGTCAGGGAAAAGGTCCCTCCATATATCAATTAAACCAACATCCTCAAAAAGTGTATTAACTTTCTTATGTAAAAATTTTGTTTCATAGGTTTTTCTATTGGAAGCGTCTAACTTTGGTTGTAATTGTAAATTTAAGTCTCCTCCACATATCAAGAGACCTTCTGTTTCCGTTACCATAATATTAGTAATTTTCTGGAAGAAACTAATATCACTTCCTGGGGGTGCGTATATATTTAATAAAGTAACTGGATTTCTGTCTATATTTCCTCCTTACCAGAATATATCTGCCTTCCTTATCTCCCATTTCGAATACTTTTTCAAAATTTAGCTTGCTTGAGATGAGAATAGCAACTCCTCTTCTATTTCCTGATTTATTTGCGGAGAAAAACAAATTAGTGAAGCCCATTCTCTTTAATTTTCCATGTTCATTATCACTTAAATGAATTTCCTGTAAATATAATACATGGGCTTGTTCTTTTTTCATTTTTGATAGAATCTTACTGCATTTGAATGGATTCAACAGCCCATTGACATTAAAAGAAATGAATTTTACTTTGTCCTTAGCCATGTGTATATTTATCTGTTAGTATATCTTTGAAATTTGTAGAATATACCTTAATCGATCTACTCCCTGAACAAATAAGAACCGAGAAATGCGAATGGAAAAAAAAGGTAATGAAGGTGTGATTCCAAGGCTGGGGTCTCTCGATGACCCTGGGTTGAGCTAGAAGGAACGTCTAGCCGTGGGGAATAGCTCCTCCTACCTGTGAGTTGAGGGCCCCCGCTGCAGTACCTATAAAAGTAAAAAAAAATTATGTCCATTACACAGAAATGATTTCCCTGTGTATTCCTCCCATGTATGTATTCTCATTTAGGTGGGGAAAAAGGAGTGAATGAATGGGGAAAAAAAGTAATATAAAATCCATGTTATAATACGTATTTCTTGAGATAGATATATCACTGTCTATTTTTGCTTCCGTTGAGTTTATCAGCACTTCTAAAGTTAGCCAAACCTTATGGCTGTTCTGGAGGAGGTGAGGGCTGTCATCGGAGAACTCAGTCTCTTCCTAATATCCTTCGCTCGTCTTCCTCCCGTCCCCTGCTTTCTTGGTTCTCTTACTATTTCCCAAGCAGATCAGGATAACTGCTCAGCCAGACTTTCCCTTGGTTTGACCATGCTAACAGGCAATCCTGTTGTTCATGTCTGCGGTTGCCTCTTCCACCATCTGATATAGCTGTATGCCTTTGTAAAACACCCTCAGTTTAGCAGGGTACAGGGATTGGAATTTAATCTTTTCTTACTTTAATATTCATTTTGTTTCGGAATATTCCTTCCGTTTCTGTAGGACTGCCTGGGGGGTGATCTTGATCGAAGTATATTAACTTCCTGTTCCAGGACACCCTCTTCTTTCCCCAGGCCCTTTGTAGAACCTGCACCTTGCTTTTGAATCGAAGGAATCTAAGTACTATTGAGCACAGCTTACTTTTTCTGTCTCCAGAAGGCCTCCGGACAAGCGCACGTTGGGCCCTCTCAATTTCAATCTCCAAAGTTGGGGGACTCTCCATTGCTTCCCGCGGCAACTTTTCTGCAAACTCCATCATCGACAACCCCTCTGCTCCTTTGGGAACATTATAAATCCTGATATTTTTCCATCGTGATCTTCCCTCCTGGTCAAGCAATTTACTTTCCTGTTGATTTAATATTTTTATCGTCTTACTTAGTATCTGTTCCACATTTTGCATGTGATCTTCCACCTTCTCAATTCGTGACTCTGCCACCACTATTTTCTGATTGATGTTGGCGAGCTCTGACTTTATATCATCGAGTTGCTGTTTTATATCTTTTTGGACTTCCCTTATCTCTTCCAAAATCCTTATCATATTTGCTGCTTCGCCTGAATGAGGCCCATCGTCAAGTAGTGCAGCTTTCATTTGCTTTCTTTCAACTTTATATGCTTCACATTGCAAAAGAAAATGTTTAACTGTTTCATAATGTTGACAAAACCTACACACCCCAGAATAATGGTTTTCAACAAGATTAAGGAATAATTAAGCATAGTATACCCAATTCTAAGTCGGGTCAATATAATTCCTTTTCTTGTTTTACTGCTTTCACTTTTACCAACAGTTTTATGTATTCTGTAAAGTTGTTTCCCCTTATGCCCATTATCCCACAAGATGTTTATTTATTGGTACCTGTAATTCAGGCACAAAAACAGCCTCACCAACATTATTTTTTGATCCATCGGTAAAAATGGTTAACATATAACAATAATTCACCTTAACATATTGATGAACCAACAGACTCTCAGGCATACCAGGATTCTTCGACTTCATTAAAAGCCATAGGAAAAAGCCAAGTTGGGGTACCTACAGTGGGACATATTGTGTAATCCAGCAAACCCATATTCCTATCACAAACCAGAAAAAAATCTGCAGATGCTGGAAATCTGAGCAACACACACAAAATGCTGGAGGAGCTCAGCAGGCCAGGCAGCGTCCATGGAAGAAAACACAGTTGATATTTTTAGCGAGACCCCTCAGGATGGCCAAACATTTTAAGTTTGAAGGTAAAGCTGATCCCTAAGCTACACAGCCATAACCAAGTATAGATCTAATTAAACAGAGATTTTTGTGTAGCACCCCAAGAATATTTAATGCTCCTTTACATCTGTCAGTTATTTACTGATACGTGCTTCCATGTCAGCTTATTATCCAGTCCAAATCTTATCACTGCCACTTCAAGAGTTTGACCATATAATTTCAAATCAAATGCTGGTCTCTTTGTAAAACACACAATGTGTGTTTTAGCTACTGAAATCTTAAAACCCCATCTATTTGCCCATTTTTGACCTTATTAATTGCTAATTGCATCCTATATACAGTTAAATTCAAATTTCTACCTCTGGTCTATAAAGCTCCATCATCAAAAAGTGATTCACCAACCCCAGTACTTAATTCAGAGAAGTATCATTAATCATAATATAAACAATAAACAAACACCGCCTTGTGTGGTCCCATTCTCTGTCCCATAGAACCCCTAACACACCTTACCTACCCCTACCTACACTGACCGTCCAAGTAAATGAAACCCCTTTTTACCGGGTGCCTCTAGAGACACGGCTGGTTAACCCCTCACTAACAAGCCAATGGACTCAGCAATGAGGAAACCACCTTTCTCAAACTCTGTACATCTAGGGTCAATACGACTTGGACCCCACCAGACCAGGACCGCACCCCAATCAGAGTGAACACCCTGTAAATGCTGCCCACTTGCAATTGCCCGTCGGCAAGAAATAACAGAGCCGTCACTGCATACAATTATAAAGAAAGTATATCTACAAATTTTAGCTTTAGTGAACAGTGAATAGGAAAAAGAAAACAAAAATAAAAAGGGCCCATTACAGTTAACTCAGTCCAAATGTGCTATGGAGAGCGTGCAGAGGAGATTTACCAGGATGTTGCCTGGTTTGGAGAACAAGTCATATGAAGCAAGGTTAGAAGAGCTGGAACTTTTCTCTTTGGACTGTAGAAGAATGAGAGGGGACTTGATAGAGGTCTACAAGATTATGAGAGGCATAGATAGGGTGGATAGTCAGTACCTGTTTCCCAGGACACCAATAGCAAACACCAGAGGGCATATGTACAAAATTAAGGGAGGGAAGTTTAGGGGAGACATCAGGGGTAAGTTTTTTAACACAGATGGTTGTGAGTGCCTGGAATGATTTGCCAGGGATGGTGGTGGAGGCTAAAACATTAGGGTTATCTAAGAGCCTCTTGGACAGGCACATGGATGAAAGAAAAATGGAGGGTTATGGGGTAGTGTGGGTTTAGTAAAGGATTATATGGGTCAGCACAACATGGAGGGCTAAAAGGCCTGTACTGTTCCATGGTTCTGTGGTAAGCTGGAGCTCATCTTGAAGTTGTCTAATTCGTGCACTGGACCCACGGTCTGCGTGAAAGCACACACCACCTTCCAAGCATCGCTCGAAATCCATCTCAAACAAACTGGCTCCCTCACGGGTTCCCTTCCTCCTTGAAGCCACTCATCTGCACAAAGCACCTTGTGCACAGGGACGGCATCCTCAGCCATCTTCCCTCCTGTCCTCTCCCAGCTCCCCCTCGACCCACACCAGTGTCCATCACAAAATCCTCTCCAACCAGCGTGCTCCAGAACCTTCTCCCAATTCCACCATCCTGATTGGCTGAACCACCATTCCTAAACGGAACAGCATAGCCCTCTTTATCTTTAGCTCAAACCCAAACATGCTGAAAGCAGAACAGACTGCTCTCATAAAACTGTTAAAATGAAGTACCTACAGCATAGCAGTAAAAATCTTAACCGGGTGTTACACTCTTCCCCCCACCAAAAACAGTCGTTCTCATGACTTTGAAATTTATCAACCCATTATTAGAACAGTTTTCAATGGAAGTTCGTGATGCCAGGACCTCCAATCCATTTGTAAATGGTAGTGACGGTTCTCACGAGGGGGATGGATGCAACACTCTGTTCCCCTGGGGTGTCATAGGCCAGTCTATCTGGGGGTGTCCTGACTCTTTGAGACCTCCTTGTCCCATCTTTGGCTTCTCCAGTTTCAACCACCCCTTGTGACCCTTCCTGTCTACCACAGGGCGCCTCCCCCTGTCTGTCACTCGTGTTTTCCCTCTGCTCCATGACTGAACTTCCTTCAGTTTAAGCCGGTGCTGTCAAACATCTTCAACCTCCACTGGTCTTACCAGTGCGAGCTCTCTCAGAAAGGCTCTAATAGTGTGGCAAGTATCAACATCAGACTTGTCAGCAGAAAAGAACTCTTCGCATTCCTGCATCTTCTCAGTTAATCTCATTTTCCATTCCTCGAACATTCTGGCAAATTTGTGGCTTCCTGTCACTAGCTACTCCTCCAGGATGTAACATGACAGGCTTAGACCGGATGTTACACACAGTTCCTCGTTTCTGCTCATCATCCTGCTTAGAAGGAACTTGTACCTTCTCAAAAGCAGCTCTGAACACAGGGTGAACGGACAAGGTTTTCTAAAAGCTCTCTCCATTTCTCTCCTTGCATGCTCCCATGAGCCTTCTCACAATGGCAGTATTCGTTCCCACAAGAATGGAAGCTCCAGTCTTTGTAACCAGATCTGGACAGACCAACACTGGTGTGTCAGTAGTCTGAGTTACTCCCACACCTGCTTCCAAATACTCCAGCTTCAATGACAAGTAACCTACGTATGGGTACTTATCAGTACTAAGCTCCCGAAACTCAAGGGTACAAAGTGTCATCAAATACTGGTTGTAAAAGGATCTATAAAGCAGAGTAACTTGAGAACCTGTGTCAAGTGTAGCTCTCGCATGAACACTTTCAATCCACATGGATACACCAGAGCTTGGTCCCACTAACCCTTCAGGAATAGTGTTTTGTGCTGTAGTATTTCCCTTGATACACTGATAGGAATGTATTCTCTCCAAAATGTCAAGTCCATTCTGTTACTGGGTCCCTCCATAGATTTTCCTGTCCTTCACACTCCCACTTAAAATATCCATCTTCTGCACAGTTGTAACAGGAAATACCAGTCACTTCCCTGGTCGAGGGACCCCGCTCCATAGCACCCTTACCTTGGTATGTCCCCCCAGTGGGTCCAGCTTTGTTACGCTTGGTGGCGGCACCAGCCAATATCACTCGAGGTACAGTACCTCGGCCCTCCGATCTTTCATGTTTGTGTGGCATCAGGGGTCTCTTCAGCAACAGAGGCTACTACCGAGGACTTTGCCCTCCTGAAAGAGCCCTCCCATTCCTCCATTGCATCACATTTTCCTCCTTTCTAATTTCTCTGAGTAACTTGATAAAAGATGGCGGAGGGCTCATCTCACGGGCTATTCGAATACGTAGAGCAATCCCGTCGTGTGACAGCGTGCCCTTCACAACTTGCTCCATCCTCAACAATTTCTCTCAGACAGTTGAATACCCCCCTTGTGGCACAAACAGTGCAGCAGTTTCTCCAAATTGAAAATGGAGGCAGACAACTTCTCTCCTTCCTGATATGTGTGCCTAAGCTTCATCGTAAGATCGGCTGCATTTTCAATAGTGCCAAAAGCATCAGCTCGCATGGAATTAGCTGATGTGGCTAATGAATTTTCTGCCTTGAGGAACCTCACTATATCATCTGCTATGCCCCACACCCTTAGGAAATGTTTGATTAATGTGCACACCCCCTAATATCATATTTGAAGATGAAGAGGTCTAATTTCTAATTTTTGAACCACATACAATACTGCAGGTGAACAAACTGAACAAAAAAAATAAGCTTTTAAGTCAGTGCATAAAATGCAAATATAAATTGAGCACTTAGATTCACACAAGTATGTTTTTGCAAATGGAATGAGAACACGGAGTGCTTTTCCACCAAGTCTTGGGAACATATCCAGTGCTGCACACCAAAACTCCTCCAAAGTCTTGCTTTCAAATTGCATTTCAAGAGCTTGATTTGTCTGCAAATCAATAAGATCTTCCTTCAGCTCTTCATCATCTGACATCTTCTCCAAATTGTAGGAATATGGATTCATGATCCATTCTTCTGAAATCTTCAGGTCTCCAGCAGCAAAGTAGCCATCAAACGATTCTGACAGCATTTCCAAATGAGCCACAATTTCTTCACGCACAGTAGGAGTTATGAATCCAGCATAATCAACCTTCTCTTCTAGTGAAGGAAAATTTGAGAGACTGCCTCTTTCCATCCTTCACGCCAAAGGCGTAACTTTTCTTTGAAGGCATTCAACTTTTCTCAAGCCTTAAATATGTTTATCCCTTTTCCTTGAAAAGAAACACTCAGGTCATTCATATAAGTGAAAATGTCAGCTAAGTAAGCAGCATTTGGGCAAATTCCTGTGACTCCATTGCCCCAACCAGATCACATTCACGCTCCTCCAGAAAAACTTTGATTTCTTCCTGCAGTTCAAAGAAGCAGGTTAAAGCTTGCCCTCGTGACAACCAACAGACTTATGCGTGGAAAAGCAAAACTGAATGCTCACTTCCCAGATCCTCACAAAATGATTTGAAGATGCGATGGTTCAAAGCACGCACCCCTCCCCCCCGATCCAGTTGAAGATCTTCACACAAGTATCAAGGTCTTCCTTCAAATTTGGAGGCGATGTTTTTGATGTCAAAGCATGTCGATGAAGAAAACAATGGGTAACTTGCAAGTCTGGAATGTCCTTTTACATCAATGCAGAAAAGTCAGATTTTTTTCTAAACATTGCAGGTGCCCCGTCAGTGCACACAGAACCAATGACTTTGATATCTAAATCATGTTTGGAAAAGCAGTCTTTCACCAGCTGCATCACATCCTTTGCCGTTGTGTTTGTTTTCAGATCTTGACAAAACAGGAAATCTTCCTTCACAGCACCATCATTGACATACCTCACTAATGTGATGAGTTGACTATAACTGGAGACATCAGTTGACTCATCCAACTGAATAGAGATTTTAAGAGGACTAGCTCTGACATCTGAGATGACATGATCCAAAATATCTTCACTCAAATCACTGATTCAGTTGTGAATGACATTATTTGATAGGGACACCCGTTCTAATTTTTTTTCTTGCTTCTTTGCCCAGGATAATTGTTGCCATTTCCAGTGCACATGGCTTGATGAGATCTTCCACAATTGTATGGGGCTTCTTGGATTTGGCCACTTTATATGCCACTTGGTATGAAGCAAGAAGTAGTGGTTTCTCAACAGAAACAAAACCTAATTTTGGAAGAGTTCCTAATGAATCAAAACGAGGTCTTTTGATTTTCAATGACCCAACATCAGCTCCGCCATGCTTGTTCTTGAAGTGCTCTTGAAGCTTGGATGGCTTCAGATTTGAGTTGGAAAACACAACGCTACAAAGAATACACTGGGGTTTTTGCAAGCCATCATTTCCTGTTGTGCAAGTGAAACCAAAGCACACATAGTCATCATTCCATTTCCTTCTTTTTGACATGATGAAGGGTTAAGGGTAAAGAGAAAATTATGAGCTAATATGAGAAAAACTGTCTAAGTCAGGGATTACCACTTTACTCAACCAGACACACCTATAGCAAAGTATCACGAGAAATACGCTTTTGAATATTATATTACGATATTATCTGCAGTTACACCAATGTTATGGGAATGCGACGCGACTTATTAGGGTAATCTGTACTGAATTTACACACCTATTTCAGATGATTACCGGAGATATTAACTCCCATCACACGATTCAAAGTCCTCGCTGCTAACCATGATAGCTCCTCAACTAACACAATTCAAAATTATCAATGATTTAAGAAAAAACCTTCGAAATTCAAAAACTTCTTTAATGCATTGAGACAAATACAAATGAATGACTGCAGCTGCTTTTTTTCAAAATGCGGCTTTTTTAAATTTTATAATTGAATTATTTACCTACCGTTTGCAGGTTTGGTTTTAACGCGAAATCGTTACTCAATGGTTGATTCAGGAAGATTTTGGCATTATGAGATGATTTTTAACTCTGAGATGTAACCTTCTAGCTAACAATGATGAGACTCCTCAACTCTGAGGTGTAACTTCCCAGGTAACACTGATGAGAATCCTCAATGCTGACTCAGGCAGTGGGAGACTGGAGTGTGCTTGGGACAAATGTTACTACCACTTCTTAAGGCACACTGGCAGCTGGCTGAGTGATGACTCGTGACTTGTCACTCGAGGACACAAGCCACTCTTTGTCGCACCCCCTGAAATTCCATCTCGCACCCCAGGTTTGGAACCCCTGTGCTAGACCTTTTAATTTCTCTGTCAATCTCAGTTTGTTCATATTATCTGAGCACTGCCGTTCATCCAGTAACTGAGATGTTTGCTCAGCCCAAGCCTCCTATTCTTCTTCCCCATTGGGTGTGGGCTTGCCCCCAGAGAACTCTCCCAGCCCACAATAACGTTGTCTCTCAGCATTTACCAAACAGTGAGGTAAAAGCCAAAACGAGCCAAAATTTAAATCAGCCACTGAAGGACTCTGTAGACCTTTCACATCAGACAGCTCCATCCCCTCACCTTGCAGAAACTTGAGCAACTTGTCTTTAAAGTCTCTGCCCTCACTTACAGGAGACTCATCTTCCAATTCATCACCCTCACCTACTCTCCCCTCTTCTCTAAAAGTATGGACAGCCCAATCTGGGCACCCCAATCGTACCAAGCAGATCCACTCCTGTCACATCCTTGCTAGTCTGGACTAATATAACATCCTTATCAGCCAATTAATCAAAATGGCATTCAATGAGGGTAACTTTCCCTAATACTTTAACGGTATATAAAACTCTAATCAACTATTTATCTGGGCTGCAGATTTCCACCCTGCTCGTAACACAAGCATTTGTTGTGGATAATCCCTTTGAATTGCTCCAAAGCTTAATCTCTGCAACGTCCATAATCGAGTTTCTTAATCACTTTCCTGGACACTAGTTTAAACACATAAACCACATAATCAATTCTTACAGAAAATACACAGTATTAGTGAATCAGATCCCAGTCAAACCCCTTTTTACTGGGTGTCTCTAGAAATACAGTTGATTAGCCCTTGGACAAGCCAATGGATTCAGCAGTGAGAAAACCACCTTTCTCCAACTCTGTATCTCTAGGGTTGATATGACTTGGGTCCCACCAGACTGGGAGAGCCAGGATGTTTTGGCCACCTGCACCCCAATCTGAGCGAATACTGTGTAAATATCGCCCACTTGCAATTACCTGTCAGCAAGAAAAAACAGATTGTAACTGCATACAATTATAAAGAAAGTATATTAACAAATTTCAGCTTTATTGAACAGCGAGTGAAGGAAAGGTACGTCCTATCCGGAGTTTCTCTGGTTAGCGGACGATTTCCCTCCACGCCTCTCTGACGTAGTGGGGAACCGCGTACGAGGCAAGTTACAGCAGTGGTTTGCCATTGCCTTCTGCCTGGTGAGTTTCCAAAGAGATCACCAGCTCATAACCCAGCACAGATGGAAAGCGTGCAGGGGAGCCGGCTGGATTCGAACACAGGACCTTTCGTCCCAAAGTCCAACGCTGATGCCACTAGTAGTGAAAAGAAACAAAAAAGATTTAAAAGGGCCCATTACAGTTAACCCAGTCCAAATGTGCACGCAAGTTGGAGCCCATCTTGAAGTTGTCTTTAACTCACATGCTGCATCTACATGAAAGCACACCTTCCAAATGTCGCTTGAAATCCATCTTGGGAGAATTTGTCCTCCTCAAAGCCATTCATCTGCACAAAGCATCCTCAGCCATCTTCCCTTGTGTCTTCTCCCAGCTCCCCCTAAAAAGACCCTGATCCACATTGGTGTCCGTCACAAAAACCTCTCCCCCCAGCGTTCTCTAGAACCTTCTCCCAATTCTACCATCCTGACTGGCTGACACAACATTCCCAAGTTGAACAACAAAGCCCTTTATCTTTAGCTCAAACCCAAACATGCTGAAAGCAGAACAGACTGCTCTTACAGAACTGTTAAAATGAAATATCTACAGCATAGCAATAAAAATCTTAACCAGGGCATTACATTAAAAACTCGGAAAAAAGATATAAAGCTTTCCTCCAACTCCTAATTTCCATAATTTAATCAAAGGACAGGAGCGGGCAGCGTCGGTGCGGGCAGTGGAGCGGGAGTGACGACTGGAGATCGGAGGATCAGCCGTTGTAGGTAGCCGAGACCCTCGGACCTACCTGGAGAAAACCTGAGGAGGAAGGTAAAGCAGCACAAGCGCGGGTGACGTCAGTGACGAGCGCGGGCTTTAAAAAGCGGCCCACTTTCACGAGCAGGCAGCGGAGTGCGCAGGAGCAGAGTGCTGGGCTTTGGCTCAGCGGGCTTCGGCGCAAGAGGACTTCGACGAGAAGCCTGCTTTTCATTTATTCTGACTAATCTGGGATCAGGTAATGGGGGAGACGGTTAGAGCAGTGGTGTGCTCCGTATGCAGTATGTGGGAGGTCAGGGTCAACGCAGTTGTCGCTGATGACCACACCTGCAATAGGTGCATCCAGCTGCAGCTCCTATCAGCCCGAGTTAGGCAGTTGGAGCAAGAGCTGGATGAACTACAGATCATTCGGGAGGCAGAGGCAGAGATAGATAAGAGTTATCGGGAGGCAGTCACACCGAAAAGACAGGAGGTAGGCAAATGGGTGACAGTCAAGAGAGGCGGGGGAGCAGACAGAGAGAGCAGAGCACCCCTGCGGCCATTCCCATCAACAATAAGTATACCGTTTTGGATACTGTTGGTGGGGATGACCTACCAGGAACAAGTTGCAGTGGTCCTGCCTCTGGCACTGAGGTTGGACCCTCGACTAGGAAGGGAAGGAGGGGAGAGAAGAGAGCGGTAGTGATAGGGGATTCTATAGTCAGGGGGGCGGATAGAAGATTTTGTGGGGAAGATTGGGAGTCTCGGATGGTATGTTGCTTCCCTGATGCCAGGGTCTGGGACATCTCAGATTGGGTACAGATTATTCTTGAGAGGTGGGGCAAGAATCCAGATGTTGTGGTCCATGTAGGGACCAATGACATGGGTAGGATGAGTGAGGGGGTCCTGCGTAGTGAGTTCAGGGAATTAGGTGCAAAGCTGAAGGGCAGGACCTCCAGGTTAACAATCTCAGGATTGCTACCTGTGCCACGTGCGAGTGAGGCAAGGAACAGAAGGATTATACAGATTAATACATGGCTGAGAGGATGGTGCAGGAGGGAGGGCTTCTGGTTTGTAGATAATTGGGCTTTGTTCCAGGGAAGGTGGGATCTGTTCCGAAGGGAGGGTTTACACCTGAACTGGAGTGGTACTAACATTCTTGCAGGGAAGTTTGCTAGTGCTCCTTGGGGGGGGGTTTAAACTAAATTTGCAGGTGGCGGGGATCCAGAGTGTGAGAGAGGATAGCGAGATGAAGAATAAAGGACAGGTGGGGACTACACGGTTCCGGAATATTAAGTGTGTAGTAGAGAAAGGTGAGGCGGAACAAGTGATAAGGAGGACTCTTGTACAGAGGGATGGTCTGACGGAACATGGAGTTAAATGTGTTGAAAGAATAAGTAAATTTAGGAAGGACAACAAAATTCTAGGGGCGTATAGCCCGATGGGAGTTCGGGGAGCTGGGTTAAACACAATAGGCAGCGATTCAAACAGAGAGAGGAGAAATGGGCTAAAAATTCTATATCTGAATGCACGAAGTGTCAGAAATAAGGCGGATGAGCTTGAAGCCCAGGTGCGAATGGGTAACTATGATGTTGTTGGGATAACGGAGACATGGCTGCAGGGAGATCAGACCTGGGAAATGAATGTACAAAGGTATACGTGCTATTGTAGGGACAGAAATGTGGGCAGAGGGGGTGGGGTGGCCCTGCTGGTGAGGAATGAGATTCAGTCCTTTGTAAGGGGGGACATAGGATCAGGAGAAGTAGAGTCTGTGTGGATAGAACTGAGGAACAGTAAGGGCAAAAGGACCCTAATGGGTGTTGTCTACAGGCCCCCAAACAGTAGCATGGATATTGGGTGCAAGTTGAATAGGGAGTTAACACTGGCATGTGGCAAAGGTAATGTCGCAGTAGTTATGGGGGATTTCAACATGCAGGTGAACTGGGAGAATCAGGTTGATGCTGGACCACAGGATAGGGAGTTTGTAGAGTGCCTACAGGATGCATTCTTGGAACAGCTTGTACGAGAGCCGACCAGGGACAAGGCTATTCTAGATTTAGTGTTGTGTAATGAACAGGATTTGATAAGTGATCTTGAAGTAAAGGAGCCATTAGGAGGTAGTGACCATAATATGATAAGTTTTTATCTGCAATTTGAGAAGGATAAGGGCAGCTCGGAGGTGTCAGTGTTGCAGATGAACAGGGGAAACTATGGAGCCATGAGGGAGGAGCTGGCCAAAGTTGACTGGACGGATATCCTAGCAGAAAAGACAGTGGAACAGCAATGGCAGGTATTCTTGGGAATAATGCACAAGGTGCAAAATCAGTTCATCCCCCAGAGAAGGAAGGATTCAAAGGGGGGAAAGAGGCCACAGTGTTTGACAAAGGAAGTCAGAGATTGCATAGCATTAAAAAGAAGGAAATATGACAGAGCTAAGGTGAGTGGGAGGACAGATGATTGGGAAGTTTTTAAGGAACAACAGAACTTAACTAAAAAGACAATACGGGAAGAAAAAATGAGGTATGAACGCAAGCTAGCCAGGAATATAAAGGAAGATAGCAAAAGCTTTTTTAGGTATGTGAAGAAAAAGAAGATAGTTAAGAACAATGTTGGGCCCTTGAAGAATGAACTGGGTGAAATTGTGATGGGAAACAGAGAAATGGCAGAAGAATTTAATGAGTACTTTAGATCTGTTTTCGCTAAGGAAGACACAAGCAATCTCCCAGATGTATGGATGGGCCAAGGACATAGGGTAATAGAGGAAATGAAACAGATTGACATTCGGAAGGAAACGGTGATGAAAAGACTGATGGGACTGAAGGCTGACAAATCCCCAGGTCCAGATGTTCTGCATCCTAGGATACTAAAGGATGTGGCCCTGGAAATTGCGGATGCATTGGTAATCATTTTCCAATGTTCCTTAGATTCAGGATCAGTTCCTGAGGATTGGAGAATGGCTAATGTTATCCCACTTTTTAAGAAAGGAGGGAAGGAGAAAACCGAGAACTATCGACCTGTCAGCCTGACATCAGTGGTGGGGAAGATGCTAGAGTCCATTACTAAGGATGAAATAGTGGCATATCTAGATAACAGTGATAGGATTGGGCCGAGCCAGCATGGATTTACCAAGGGTAAATCATGCTTGACTAATCTGTTGGAGTTTTTCGAGGATGTAACCAGGAAGTTAGACAGGGGAGATCCAGTGGATGTAGTGTACCTCGATTTTCAGAAGGCATTTGATAAGGTCCCACATAGGAGATTGGTGGGTAAAATCAAAGCTCATGGCATTGGGGGGAAAGACATTGATGTGGATAGAAAACTGGTTGGCAGATAGAAAGCAAAGTGTAGCGGTGAATGGGTGTTTCTCGGAATGACAGGTGGTGACTAGTGGGATGCCACAGGGCCTGGTATTAGGACCACAGCTGTTTACCATTTACGTTAACGATTTGGATGAAGGCATAAAAAATAACATCAGCAAATTTGCTGATGATATTAAGCTGGGTGGCAGTGTGACATGTGATGAGGATGTTAGGAGAATTCAGGGTGACTTGGATAGGCTGGGTGAGTGGGCAGATACTTGGCAGATGACGTTTAATGTGAATAAGTGTGAGGTTATCCACTTTGGGGGTAAGAACAGGAAGGCAGATTATTATCTGAACGGTGTAGGGTTGGGTAAAGGAGAATTACAAAGAGATCTCAGAGTCCTTGTTCATCAGTCACTGAAGGTGAATGAGCAAGTGCAGCAGGCAGTGAAGAAGGCTAATGAAATGTTGGCCTTTATTACAAAGGGAATTGAGTACAAGAGCAAGGAAATCCTCTTGCATTTGTACAGAGCCCTGGTGAGACCACACCTGGAGTATTGAGTACAGTTTTGGTCTCCAGGGTAAAGGAAGGACATCCTGGCTGTAGAGGAAGTGCAGCGTAGATTCATGAGGTTAATTCCTGTGATGTCTGGACTGTCTTACGCAGAGAGGTTAGAGAGACTGGGCTTGTACACGCTGGAATTAAGGAGATTGAGAGGGGATCTGATTGAAACATATAAGATTATTAAGGGATTGGACAAGATAGAGGCAGGAAATATGTTCCAGATGCTGGGAGAGTCCAGTACCAGAGGCCATGGTTTAAGAATAAGGGGTAGGTCATTTAGGACAGAGTTAAGGAAAAACTTCTTCTCCCAGAGAGTTGTGGGGGTGTGGAATGCACTGCCTCATGCTTTCAAGAAGGAGCTAGATAGGTATCTTATGGATAGGGGATTCAAGGGATATGGGGACAAGGCAGGAACCGGGTATTGATGGTAATTGATCAGCCATGATCTCAAAATGGTGGTGCAGGGTCAAGGGGCCGAATGGTCTACTTCTGCACCTATTGTCTATTGACATTCCTTCCATAACGTATCATATGTTTTTTCAATATCATAAAATACTTCCAAACATAAAACTCAATCCAATGTTGTTCTACTCTTTTGAAACCTGCTCTGATAAAATCCTGTATCACCTCTTTTTTCCAAAATATAATTCAACCGCTCATTACCATACATTTTATAAGTTGACATAAATGTGACATTAATGATATCGATCTATAACTCGAAGGATCTGACCGGGGTTTCCCAGGTTTTAGAACAGTCACTGCCACTGTCATTTTTCATGAGGAGGGAAGATGGCCTAAACTCCAAATATGATTCAAATATGTTGTTATCTCAAGAGAGTTGTCAGCTACATTGTATGATTAAAGATACAATAACATATATCATCCCCTCCTGGAGCCGCCTGACCTGTACTATTAATGACTTTCTTAAATTCATACAAAGGAAACTCAACATCAGTAATAGTCTCATTGCTACAGCTGGCTTCCAACACTTCAGGGTATTCACTTAGAACCTTGTCCCTACATTGCTTAGCCTTTTCACTTAAATTATCTTGATTATGATCTGCAGCAAATGCCCAAGCCATTAACTCAGCCTACTCTATTTCAGTAACAATCGTATTACCTTCTTTAATCAATACTGGAATGTTATTAGCACTATGAATCCCCCCCACATTTTTTAAATTATTCTCCAAACATCTCCAAATTTAGTATCTCTTCCAATACTATCACCATATGACCTCCTATAAACCTTTATCGCAACCTTCACTATTTTCCTCACCGTGGCCTGTGCCCTTTTATACTTAATAAGGTCACTCAGAGAGTGATACTTCTTAACTTTCCCAAATACCTTAGTTCTCTCGCTAATTGCCTCTGCACACTCCTCAATTCCCCATAGCACAGGCTTTCTCCTATGAATGCCCTTTTTAATAGGAATCACTTCCTCCGTAGTTTGATGAATTATGTGACATAACCTCTCATTGAAAAACTCCACATCAGCTCCAACATTCAGCCCTGACAGATGTTCATCACATAAAACCTTAAACTTCCCCCAATTTGCTTTATCAAAATTCCACCTCCTAAAAGTGGCCTCTTGTCCCCCATATAAACCCAAACCCAGGCTTATAAATATAGGAAAATGATCATGCCCCAGTGTTTCATCTCCCATGACATCCCTCTCCCTCACTCCAGTCAGAATGTTCAGAACTAAAGTTAAATCTATCACTGCTTCAGAACATTAAATCTCGTACCCCTCCCATCAGTAAAGCACACAAGATGGGAAATCTCTAAAAATTCTTCTACAATCAAACCATTACCATCATTCTGTGAACAACCCCACAGTGAACTATGTGCATTAAAATCCCCACACCATACAACCTTCAGTGAACTAGAACTACATATGCTTTCTAACAAATCAATCAGAGTTTTCCACAAGGGTTGTAATTTACCATTGTAACACCCCTACCTGTTGAATCAAATATTTCTACCTCAAGCCTCTCATTTACTTCATTCACATCCACAACTCACATCATACCCCAATCCTTATAAAACTTGCAACAACACTTGCTCTACCAACTTATCTATCACGCCTAACTACAATATAATCCTGCAAAGAAAATTGTAAATGTGGTAACAACCAGGTTTCCTAAATACATATAACATCCGGTGAATTTGATAAATCAGAAATAAACTTTTTAAAGTCTTGACCATTAATAATCAGGCTTCTCGCATTCCACTGAAATATTCTTAATCTCATTATGTATCTTGTCAAGGTGACTGAAATACAGACACCCCACCCATCAAAGCTTCATTTATAGCTACGCATGTAAGATCTGTTATACTTTATACCAGATACTTTTCAGCAGCTTTCACAATAATTTTAATTTTCTCAGTATGACTAGATGTTTGAGTACAAATCACCACATCTGTTATAAACATCACAAACTTCATTTTATCAACTAGTAAAGTATCTTTCCTTAGAGAACTGTGATGCCGACATGTAGCTTCTGACGTCACATTCTGTTCTCTGACTGGTAATACTTTATTCTGCTTAACTTTTTGCAAGGCCTCTGCATAAGACACACCTGTCAGTACTTTAACCTGTTGAACTTCAGCTGCCTTCTTAAGCACTTCACATCCCCTATAAGCTGCATTATGTTCTCCTCCAAAATTACAACAATAAGCTCTACAGCTTCTTCACAATCTTCATACCTATGATCCCCACCGTTCTCACTGCATCTTACTTTCCCACAACATAGCCAAACCTCTGACATTTATAACACCTAAGCTTGGGGAATATAAGCTCATACACTATAACAAACATACCCTGAACTAACTTTATCAGGGAACTTCACCTCATCAAAACATATCGATACAGATAAACTGCATCCATTCCCCATTTTTAACTACTTGTAATCTCTTTACCTCCCTAACCTTACCTCCCAATAAATGAAATTTAACCTCCTCTATTGACATCTCCACTGGAACACCCGTTATGACACCCCTAATGCCTCTATTTTTATTAGGCAACATAGATAATATCTTTTTGCCAAGCAAAGTCTTCAAACATAATGCTTTCTCACTGTTTCTTGTCCTTACAAATGATTAACACATTCCCTCCTCTTAAGGTACAAGCAGAATCTGTATGCCCTATGGCCGATTTTAACTCTGTAATTAATTTAATGGGATTGTTAGAGGGTGGCTGTTCCGGGTTAAATTTAAACGATATCTTGAAATCCTCTGTCCTTTTTTTCAAAATATCCCACCCTTCCTCTCCATTGCTTGAAATCGCTGCAATATAATCTTTCTTTTTCCGTTTTCCACAGCCAGATTCAACTTCAGTCCAAACACCTCCTGTCAACCCGCTCACACCCAAACCCTCCATCTACGGATCCTCTTCCAGATCCTACCCCCGTACCTGAACCGACACTATTTCCCATCATCCCCGCACCATTCACAGCCAGCACCACCACCCGGCACTCCTTCGAACGGCCCACCAGCCAGCCAGCAGTCAGACCTTCCAGAAACAGGTGTCTTTTCACCACAATCATTTTGACTGCAAAGAGGTGATTTCTATTTAAATAATTATGCAATTAATTTGATGTGTCAGATTAAAGAGGTGACAATATTTATGCAATCAAATATTTTGTATTTAATATCTGTAATCAATTCAGATTATTTTACAGAGATCTGAATTCACTTTGACATGAAAGAGACTTTTTCTGTTGATTATTGTTAAAAAAAAGTCAAATTAAATCCACTGTGATTCAATGTTGTAAATCATCAAAACATGAAAACTTCCCAGGGGGTGAATACTTTTTTTAGGCACTGTATCTGTCAGAACTGAAAGAGATACGGTTATCTGTCTGACTGAGGGAGACATGATTATCTATGTGACTGAGAGAGACACGATTATCTGTCTGTCTGGGAGAGACACGGTTATCTGTCTGTCTGGGAGAGACACGGTTATCTATCTGAACTGAGGGAGACACGATTATCTATCTAACTGAGGGAGACACGATTATCTGTCTGACTGGGAGAGACACGATTATCTGTCTGTCTGGGAGAGACACGGTTATCTGTCTGTCTGGGAGAGACACGGTTATCTATCTGAACTGAGGGAGACACAATTATCTGTCTGTCTGGGAGAGACACGGTTATCTGTCTGACTGGGAGAGACACGATTATCTGTCTGACTGGGAGAGACACGGTTATCTATCTGAACTGAGGGAGACACGATTATCTGTCTGACTGGGAGAGACACGATTATCTGTCTGACTGGGAGAGACACGATTATCTATCTGAACTGAGGGAGACACAATTATCTGTCTGACTGAGGAAGACCTGTCAAAGAGTCATGGTTATTTGTCAGCTGAAGGGGACAAAGGTCTTTTGTTTGTATGGAGCTCCTCCCAAGGCCCTTTGCTTGTGAACAAAGACCTTGACCACTTCTTGTCACTAGTGAACTCCCTCAAACATCGGAAACAGACACTCAATTTCCCTGGGGTTAGTTGAGTGCTGCGGCATGCTCTGTCAAGCTGAGAGATTAGAGAAGGCAGAAAAATGCAGCAACTAATTTGTCCGTAAACGACTAGTACAGATATGCCAATGATACTGGTTTATTATTACAATACGCACTGAGAAACTTTGAAGAGCTTGAATTCGCCAGTCACCGGTACAGATTATCTGAAAACATACATACATCAAAATAGTCCAAGGTAAAAGCAATAACAGAATGCAAAATATAGCATAGTTACAGGAACAGGTACAGTACATGTAGACAACGAGGAGGGCAGTTTGATGTCGATTGTGCAGAACCGTTCATCTTTAATGTTGAAGAGTTCCATTGAGTGCAATAGCAGTATAGTGGTTTTCCTTCAGCCTGGTAGTATGAGTGCAAGCTTGTGTATCTTCTGCCCAATGGAATGGGGAAGAAGAGAGAATGACCTGGTTGAACTTTGCCCCTAACACCTTTGTTCCCCTTCAAAATGGTGTCATGTAATCTCATTGAGCAGATGGGAGTTTGAAAGTCCTTTGGGAATGATGTGCAGTGTGGTTGGTTAATTAAATCTCCCCTCAGCATGTAGGTGAGTGGTACAGGATTAGTTCAGGGACCCTCCCTGCATGGGTACCTGATGTTAGGAGCGGACTCGCTGGGAATGCTGCAGGATTCTTACCCCAACAGCGCCACCCTGTGGCTGTAATGAAAACTGCCAATGTTCCTGGAGCTGACGAGACTTCACTGGAGCACAGTGAAATCTTCAAGCATCAGATTTGTCTATCCTTCTCCTCCAAAGTTTCCACTTAAAGTCACGATTGCTCATTCATACCAGCTACAGAGCCAGCTCCACAAAGAAACTGAAAGTATAATTGAGATTTGGAGAAAATGGTCATTAAAAATTGGTGCAGCTCTAACAAACTATTCAGCTTCCTTGTGAGCTAAGATTACGGTATTAAAGTGGGATTAGAGGGAGGAGATGTTGTCCTCATTCGGAAATGAGATGGAATCCATCTTCAATGCCACGGAGCACTGGGTTGGGGCAATGGACCTTCACAAAATATGTCTGCCCTCTGGAAATCTCCCTCTCTCCCTTGCCCCTTAATAGCAAGAGAAGTGTCTGCCTTTGGAATTCGTTGAAGATGCTGAACTAGGGGATTCTAAAGCATTGCTTCAGAAGGCACACTGGTGCAGCTGAGGTGGGAGAGTAATTGGCCACTATCAATTGTTCCCCTGTATATAGGTGTGGTAGAATCTGGGGACGTTGAAAATGTGGGTAGGATTAGTATTGATGGTCAGTGGGCTGAACGGTCCTGTTTCTGTGCTCTGTTTGGAATCCTTCACAACACTTACTTCAGGATATTGTTATAAACTGAGGTACAGGCTGTCTCTGGGGTCTGGTTTTACAAATGTCCTTAAGTCGATTTTATTAATGAGCTGGAAAATACACAAAAGAATTGCTTGATAGGGTAACTGCATCTCCAAAGTATCATAATGAATGGCATCAAAAGCACCTAAGACTGATAAGAAAGGACAATTACTGAAAGTGGTGAGAGAGAGGGAAATTTAATTCTGCTATACATTGGAACAGAAATTGCTGGAGCTTGTTGCTATGTGGGGGCGTCAGTAAACCAGAGAATTGTAAGGCAGAGACAGTCTGTACGTAGGATCTCTTGGCAGACAGTGGTGCAGACCAGGTCACCAGGGTTTCCAGGAGGAAGTAGATTTCAATGACTGGGGAATTTGAGGGAAATGAACACTGTAGAGGAGATAAGATCTGGCATCAATGAGCCATGACTATATAGAATGGTGTGGTAGGTTTGAGGGGCCGAGTGGCCTACTCTGCCCTGTTTTCTTTTGTTCTTGTGAGGTGTGGAGGAGCCTGACTTAGAATTTCCCATTGTGTTTTCAGTCATGATGCCGGTTGGCACTTGTGGGCGGTGCTGAGGGAGTGCCGGTCTGCCTGGGGCGCCATCTTTCAGACAGAATGTTACCCCAAAACCACATCCTTCCTTGCAGGTGATGGACAGCGCCTTGGGATACGTTTTGAAGATAGGCAGGTGGGTTCCGGCTAACATCCTGACCAAGGTTGTGCCTCAGTCAACACCATTAAAAACAAAATGATGGGTGTCTTCCTTCCGCTGTACAGGCAGCGTTCCCCCGGTAACAGCCCACTTAACCAGGTGGCTGGGGGTGGGAGGGTGGAAGTTCAGATGTCCTCTCTCTTTTGGTCTGTCATTCAGAATAAGGGTTGGTCAGGAGTAAACATCCTCAGATTGAGCAACGCTTAATCTGAAAGATTCTGCCAAGTAGACTCAGGTCAGTTGGGAAAAATATTTGGGGAAAGGAAAGGGAGAATCATGTCATATTGTTTTTATTGGCTTTATCTGGGCTAGTTTAGTATGACGTTTAGTACTAGTTACTGCATCCAGGACACTTTAGCCCCACCATTGGACACCTCAGAGGGGAGGCACAAACTTTCACAGACCTAACAGTGAGACAGAGACTTGTAAACGAAGTTGGGGTTGAGGCCAATATGGATCTGCCATGATTGTGTTAGACAAGGATCTGATCGCCCACTCCTACTCCCTGGTTCCTTGGACCCTCTCAGCAAGGGGAGTCTTCAGGCGAACTGGAGGGTGACTTTCACCAAGCTGATGAGTGATGTTTGCTTCATCTGAATGTTGAACATCCCACCCACAGGTGGAGCCAAAAGCTGGGAACTGAGGCAAAAACATGAACTGCTGAAGATCCAGCACAGGTTTTGCCCTCCCCACTATTTAAGGACATCTTTGAGAGGCAGTGACTCAAGAGGTGACGTCCATCTTCAAGGGCTCTCACCATCAAGGTACATCCTCTCTTCTCGTTACTACTAGTGGGAGGAGCTACAGGAGCCTGAAGACCCCCACTCAACGATTCAGAAACAGCTCTCTCCCCTCCTCGGGAAGGTCCATGAACACAACCTCATTGTTCCTTCCGTTTTTGTAATTTATATAGTTTTGTGTCTGGCACTGTACTGCAGCCAGAAAAGAACAAATTTCCCATCATATGCCAGTGAGAATAAATCTGGTTGTCAGTCTGAACTCAGCACCTCGGACAATAAGGACTGAAAGGGCAGAGGAAAGGTAGTCAGTGTCTAGGAGCAGGTCAGACGGAGGTTGATACGTGATAGGTGGAACCAGGTAAGGAGGGTTGTGATTGGCAGATGGAACTGAGGGTGGCAAAGATGAACCAATCAGAAGGCCTGTTGGGCTGAGGAAAGGCGATGAGTCAAGGTGAGGGGGAGGGGCAGGGTTGTAGATGGAGAAGGTGAACAGAGAGAGAAAGCGAGAACCTGGGTGTACCGGTGGGAGTGTGAAAGGAGCAAAGGGGGTAGTGACTGGACAACCCGCCACTGAGCCGTCAGCCGGTGAAGCGGTCCATGTGCTGCAGCTCCTGCCCACTTCCCAAAGGCCGGTCTAACTGCTTGCCATTGAAGGTGATGCTTCAATATCCGTCAGACAACCTATCCACACCAGCACGTGTGGATGTCGGACTGGGTGACTCCCTGACCTCCCATGCTCAGGGACCGGATCTCACTTGCCTTCGACCACACAGCTTCAGCAAGACTCGAGGAGCTCGGCACTGTCTGGGACGATACAGCCTGATTGACCCACACCCCATTTGCCACTTGAAATGTTCACTTTGACCACCAACGCAACGTGGCGGCCGTATGCCTTCCGTTCACTCCCCACCCGACAACACAACTGGGAAGCCAATACTAGGGGCTCGGAGAAACTTTACAAAAGTGATTCCCTGGCGGTGATGCCCACACCTGACATCTACAACTGTGCACGCATTTTGTTGACAGAGGCACCAATAATAAGAACAGATATCAACCCTTCCACTTGCTGCATGCCCCCCTCCCCCATTGCAACCACAAGCTTCCGGCGAGAAAAACATCTTCCCACACTGCGGAATTGAGCTGGCTCTGGGAAATGGGGGCAATGGTTTCCCATGCCTGCAGCCAACCTTGCACTCAATCTCAGCATTCCCTTCTCAGCTTCATCGGTTTCACAAGACAGGCCAGTCCAAAGCCCAGGAAATGGGCAATGGAGTCCGTTTGTTATATAAAAGCCTGTAGCAGCCAAGCGGACTCTTTGCTGCATCGTTAGTGTGGAAGTCTCAAGCAAAGCTGAAGCAGAGGTTAAAGGGGGTGAGGCGCATCTGGTAATCCCTGCGCGGGTGTGGAGACCGGGCTTTATTGCTATGTTCAAAAGCCTTTTCCTCAGCTGCCCTTCATCTTGCTTCCTCCAGAGGGTGACTTCCCTCCTCTGATCTGTATCGGGACCACTAGTGCCGAGAACCCTGCTATGAAATCACGGCAGTAATTGAATAGATCCACTACCTGCCTCACGTTTACCGGGTGGGGCATGAAGCGGATTGCCGAACGTCTGTCATCTGACGTGACCTTCCTCCCCAGGAAATGGTGTAGCCCAGCAACTGCACGGTTTGCTTCCCTTGTACGGACTGGTTTTATGCCGAAGAAGTCTTCAGGGTCCTGCCTAAATGACTTACATCCATCATCATGAAGTGTTTCGAGAGGCTCGTCATGAGGCATATCAAGACCCTGTTGCCCCCCTCACTGGACCCCTGCAGTTTGTGTACCGTCCCAACCGCTCAACAGACGATACCATTGCCACCACCCTCCACCTGGCCCTCACCCACCTGGACAAAAAAGACACATACGTTCGGATGCTGTTCACAGACTTCAGTTCAGCATTCAACACAATCATCCCTCAGAAACTGATTGGAAAGCTGAGCCAACTGGGCCTGAACACCTCCCTCTGCAACTGGATCCTAGACTTCCTGACTGGGAGACCTCAGTCAGTCTGGATCAGGAGCAGCATCTCCAACACCATCACACTGAGCACGGGGGCTCCCCAAGGCTAAGTGCTCAGTCCACTGCTATTCACTCTGCTGACCCACGACTATGCTGCAGCACACAGCTCCAACCACATCATCCAGTTTGCCAATGACTGGTGGGTCTCATCAGCAAGAATGACGAGTCAGCTTACAGAGAGGAGGTGCAGCGGCAAATGGACTGGTGCAGAGCCAACAACCTGTCTCTGAAGGTGAACAAAACAAAAGAGATGGTTGTTGACTTCAGGAGGACACGGAGCAACCACTCCCCACTGAACTTCGACGGCTCCTCAGTAGAGATCGTTAAGAGCACCAGATTTCTTGGTGTTCACCTGACGGAGAATCTCACCTGGTCCCTCAACACCAGCTCCATAGCAAAGAAAGCCCAGCAGAGTCTCTACTTTCTGCAAAGGCTGAGGAAAGTCCATCTCCCACCCCCCATCCTCATCACATTCTACAGGGGTTGTATTGAGAGCATCCTGAGCAGCTGCATCACTGCCTGGTTCAGAAATTGCACCATCTCGGATCGCAAGACCCTGCAGCGGATAGTGAGGTCAGCTGAGAAGATCATCGGGGTCTCTCTTCCTGCCATCACGGACATTTACACTACACGCTGCATCCGCAAAGGAAACAGCATTATGAAAGACCCCATGCACCCCTCATACAATCTCTTCTCCCGCCTGCCGTCTGGGAAAAGGCTCTGAAGCATTCGGGCTCTCATGACCAGACTATGTAACAGTTTCTTCCCCCAAGCTAGCAGACTCCTCAATACCCGAAGCCTGGACTGACACCTTGCCCTACTGTCCTGTTTATTATTTATTGTAATGCCTGCACTGTTTTTGTGCACTTTATGCAGTCCTGGGTAGGTCTGTAGTCTAGTGTAGCTTTCTCTGTGTTTTTTTTTATTACGTAGTTCAGTTTAGTTTTTGTACTGTGTCATGTAAACCATGGTCCTGAAAAACGTTGTCTCATTTTTACTATGTACTGTACCAGCAGTTGTGGTCGAAATGACAATAAAAGTTGATTTGACTTGACTTGACTTTAAATCATCATCTCGCAGTATCTCCACAACTCTGGCTATTGCCCCTTGATCACCTGCTTCATCTTATGAAGCAATTAGTAGATCATCCACACATTGTGAACTGGGTGTTAGATTGAGCTTTTCAAAGACTGAACCATGACCTTATGAAAAATGGCTGGGCTTTGGGGAGTCTGGTCCACGTATACTGCTGCCCTCTAAGGGTGAAGGCAAATCGGTCGTGGGATACAGGGGCTAAGGTGAACCCCCAGAGTCCTTCAGCGATATCCAGGACTGAAAAAAAATCATGTTCTGGAGAGCAGTCATTCAGGATTGTTGTGCGTCTTTCCACAATGGGATGCAGTCTCGGCAAGGTTTTATTAAGGATGGTATCGTCTATTGTTTGTTCTGTTCTTTATACTTACTGTGGGTTTCTAATAACGAAACATATTCTGGAAGAATAGAACTAGAACTTTTATTTACCACAGCAACAGCAACCATGTTTTAACCATACAAGTTTCTTGATCATTCTCTCATTTCTGCACATGCTCAGAACTCTGTCCAATCACATTCTTACACGTGACACGTGATATCACAATCAGCAACATTAATCAAAACAAATGTATAATTTAACATGTCTCTATCGGTCTCTCTGGGGGTTTATGAAAACGAGTCGACCTTAATTCCTTCCATTTGTAATGAAATATGAATCTTCTTTTCTTCATCTAATTCATTCATTAACTGTGTAATCTCTTTGTTATGCTGAGACTTCATCATTTCAATAAAACTTCTCAATTCCTTCACTTGTGCTTTCACTTCTTCAATTGGATCCTGATTCTTTGGCTTCAGATCAGTATTGTACTGTACCGGCAAGCTTGGCCTCTGTCCTCCAGTAGAGGGGAGATTGTGATGGAATGCGTGGCCCATTGACACATGTGTGTTACTTCCAGAGGGCAAAACTGCAACTCCTGGTTTTGGTGGCAATGCTCTGTCAGATGCTGGTAACAAAGGGATGGGTCTGGGATCCTTCCTTATGACTTCTTTTACTTCTGTCACATTGGAATCAAATCCTGTTCTCTCTCGCTCTTTCATCAAGTCACTGTATTCTGTGTCTGTGTCACTGTCCTGGACTAAGACTCTTTTCACCAAATTCAAACTCTCATAGACAGATAAACTCAGTATTGACTGTACATTCTTTGGCACGACCACAAATGAAAGCGTGTGCACAATATTTTTGTGTGATACTTTTGCTACGCATGTTCCTCTAACTGGAATGTCTGCACCTGAATACCCAGTCACTTTTATATTTGTCTGGTGTAACTTTGGTCTTGGCTTTAATGCATTAAACTCAGATTCTGCAAGAACATTTACTTGTGTTCCAGTATCCAATTTAAACAGAATATTGTTTTGATTCACTTGCAATGGCATCGTCCAGTCATTCTTACTTTGTTGGTTTTCACAAAGCACATCAATATAAAACTCCTCACGTTCATTTTCAAGCACTGCATTTACTTACTTTATTTTCTTTCTGCTTCTGCAATAGTGTGAAAAATGATTACTCTTACTGCAGTCGTTGTACATTTTCCCACACGCTGGACACTGTTTTAGCTGATGTTGCCACCCACAGCGATCACAAATTTTTTTCCTCTCAGATGACATCTCGTTCTCTGTTGGTTTCGTTGTTGCTTCATTATTTTTTCTAATATGTTTGCAGTTATTCAGTGTGTACGCTGCAGTTCTCAATTAAAAGCTCTTTAGCCTGCGACGTCACGGTTTCTGAAGCTTTGCAGAGAATCAAAGCTGCTTCCAAATCTAAGTCTGGTTCCCTTAAGAATCTTTCTCTCAGAGCATTATCCAGAATGCTGCAAACAATTCTGTCTTTAACAAGAGAGTCCGTCAGCTCTCCAAACTCGCATGTTTTACCGTGGTTTCTCAATTCCGTAACAAATTGATCAATCGTTTGACCAGCTCTCTGCTGACAAGTAAAGGATTTGTACCTTTCATACACCACATTGCGTTTTGGTATACAAAATCCGTCAAATCCGTCCATTATCGCTTTTAGATTCAAAAGTAAAATGGTTATATACCTCAATTGCGTTGTCACCTATTACATGGAGCAGAATGGCAACTTTCGTTTTTTCTGTTTTGTTTTCTGGTCCGATCGCCAATAAATACATTTCAAAACGCTGTTTGAATTTTCTCCAGTTTTCAGCTACGTTCCCAGTCAGCTGAAGTGTTTTTGGAAGTTGCAACCCTTCCATTTGTAAAGCTGTTAGCAAACACCAAAAATGTTCACGCTCTTTTTTTCGATTATCTTCAATTCTCCCGTTTCCATATTATTCTTCCAGACCAACTTCTGACACCATGTTGTGTTCTTTATATGTACCGTGGGTTTCTAATAACGAAACATATTCTGGAAGAATAGAACTAGAACTTTTATTTACAACAGCAACAGCAACCACATTTTAACCATGCAAGTTTCTCGATCATTCTGTTACTTCTGCACACGCTCAGAGCTCTGTCCAATCATGTTCTTACACGTGACACGTGATATTACCACATTGTTAACCAATATGATCCATCGGGCTAATTTGGTGAGTTGGTAGTTGCCGCAGTCTCACTGAATATCCCCTGATGTTTTAGCTTCTTCACTATACCCTGAACAGCGGTCAGTGCGGCTACGATGGCTATGTTGCGTTCTCTGATAGTTGTATGTGTTCACTGCCCCTGACTTGTCAATATTATTTCTCTCCCTTTCCTGAATCTATAACGGCCCCTGCTTCCCTTAGGATGTCTATTCCAGGGATAGTAGCCTCATAATTTGGACTGACTCAGAAATACACTGGAAGCTACACCCGCTGATTTCAAGTATTTGCGACTCGCTTTGTTCTGCTTTCTCTGTTTTCCCTCCTACACCCCTAATATAAATGGTCTGTCTGGTTTTTGGCAAGGGTAGGTCAATAATTGATACCAATGCCCCTGTGTCCACTAACATATCGCATTGCGGCCCCCCCCCAACAATGCTGTTGCGTATATCCGTGAGTCGCCACCGCGGGCAGTGGGGGCCACTACATGTTGTTCCAACCTAGAAGCCGTCTTCACCAGCTCTATGATGTGATCGTCAATCTGACTGGTCAGGCTGGGCGCCGGTGGGGTGAGAGATTGCGTGGCCGCTGTGACATTCACCTGCTTTACTTTCCTCTTTTTTGGACACTGCCTCCAACCATGTCCCGATAGGCCACAACTGCATGTATCAACTCCTTTACCCTCCCACGTCTCTTCCATCAGTTCCTTGCCCATGCCCACAGAACAAACACAGCAGCTGCTTGTGTCAGGCATTGAAATAGTGAGGTCGGTTAGTGTAGCTTGACACTTGTCAGCTATGGTGATGATGTCATCAGCCTGAGACAGAACACTATGGGCTGTGAGGGAGCACGGAGGTGAGGATGAGAAATTAAAGACACGTTCAGAGCATGAAGCGTGGACTCATGATATAAGAACTATCTAATTTCGAACGAAGGTAGTTTGCAAATGCTCAACAGCATCCATTATAGTCACTTTACGGTTTCTCTTGCATTTTCTTTGGCGTATCTCACTGCCTCACGAAACTATCTCAGAGTAGTTTGACCTCACCGCTATCCCTAAATCTGAAACTTCCTGGTGGGTTGAGATCAGGCCTTCCTTCATCATTTTCAGGAAGACTCCCTGGATTATCCAGCCCTGAATCCTCATACACTCCATACTTACCTTCTGTCTCATTAGCTCTTTGAGTCACTGCCATTATTGTTCCCCAGTTACCCTCACCTCCCCTTTAAAAGAGAGCTATCTTTCATTGCTGGCGCTCCCGATAGTTTCCCAGGTACCACCCCACACCCCCGGGCCATATTCCTTGGGTACTTAGCCTTAACCAACACGTGCATATCTTTATGGTGAATCTGGTGGATTTCAACCATTTCCTCGAGCTTGTGCCTGAATTCTAAATTCCCACACAAGTGAGGGCAGTGCTGACAAAATGCTCTGTTTCTCCCCGGTGGTGAAGGGGTTATGAATGGCTGTAATCAGAGTCGAGGGCTGGCTCGGATCATCGGAGTTCTCGACCTGACATTGCCTGACCTCAATAGGTGCCATCCCAACAGATACATCCGGTAAAACCTCCCCCTGAAATATCTCCACACTGATTCCCACACTATGTAAAATATCATGACGAGTACCAGTGAAAGAATGCATATCTAAAACCGCAGAGTATGTACTCCGCAATTTGCCACTTGTGAGCAGAGCAGCTGAGCTCATGATGCCTGCCTGTACTCCCTTGAATCTCTTACAGCATGGCACACGCACGTACACACACACACACACACACACACACACACACACACACACACACACACACACACACACACACACACACACACACACACACACACACACACACACACACACACACACACACACACACACACCCTAGAACCCTTCGCAACTGGTGGCTCCGTCACACACACACAATTTTATATCTACCAGTTCAACTCTCCATGTTGGTGATACCTCAACCAGAACAGATCCAGGTGTGTGAGTTAGTTTTAAAGCTACTCACCCACTTATACTGCTAAGATCACTGACCACACAATGGGTCATAAAGATACCCCACTCCTGACACTAAATGTTGTGTGAATGAAGTCACGAGAGAAAACTATTAGCAGCTTCTTTATTCGACAAAACAAGATACAGCAGGCAACACATGGAGACGCTTTTGGTGGAAAGGTCTTGCTGACCCAACGTGGGGCTCAACACTTTCTGTGCTAAACATCAAAAGCCAATTCCATATTTACAATGCTTTCTTTGAAACTACACATGAACTTCCCACCTGATTCACACCCACACCACAGATATCCAAATGAATTTTAATCAGCATTGTCTGGTACGTGATTCGCGACTTTTAGGAACCTATTGTTCATTTTAAACTGAATTTACAATTTGCATTCAGATTTGAAGATTGGTGGCTGAGAAGTCATTTGCTAAATGTAAAACTCGATCTGACAGTCATTTTGTTTGCAGGTGCCATCGTGGTGCCCTCCCTGCAGATTGAGTGGGAGAAGCTAAAGTTGAATGTGTCAGTATTAGAGTGGTGTAAAGGGAACTACAGAGGTATGAAGGAGGAGCTGGCCAAAGTTGATTGAAAGGGGATACTAGCAGGGATGACGGTGGAGCAGAAAAGCTGCAGTGGGATTGAGAGGGAAAATAAATAAACTATGATTGAATGCTAGAGCAGACTTGATGGGCCAAATGGCCTAATCCTGTGCCCGGGGTATTATGGTTTTATGACCAGCAGTATAACCTGTTCCCAATTGGCTGCCTTGGTCAAGCTGTCCTTACCGGTTGGCCATCCATGCTATGGTGGATTTTGTGGCATAGGGTTTGACCACTGGGCTGTGATGCTGGATAAGTCATCGTTGGCATGGGTTATCCATTGTGAAATGGAAATAGTTCTGCAATTCCCAGGATCTTCCACACTGGCAGATTCCATGGTTCTTTTCAAAAACAATTCAAAGGCCCTTGATTGGTCATTTTCCTCAAGTGTTCTTTTCAAGTTAAGGCTTAAGATATTTCCTGGTTTGCAGCTCCTGATGGCCAAGGGTGGTTTTACTCAGCTCAGTTCTAAATCAAATAAGTGACCTTTTCCATAGATTTATAACCTTAGGTTTCTGATGCTTTTGTAGTATTTATGTATCACAGAATGTAAAAGCCATGTAAGAATTAAAAGAATCATGCATCAATCCATTCAGTGAGTGGGCATCGACCAATGTTTTACAAGGGGTTGTCCAACATTTGGAACTCATACCTTGCTAGAGTTTCTCAGAGTTGCAGATCTGGTGCTCCTGATGTGACCTTCTCGACACTGGTGAGACCTGACAGAGATTGGGGAACCGCTTTGTCAAGCAGGATTTCCCGGTGGCCAACCATTTTAATTCCAATCCCCATTCCCATTCTGACATTTTGGTCCATGGCCTTCTGCCTGCTTAGCCTCCAGCTTAATGGCATGAACATCAATTTCTCTAACTTCTGATAATTTCTTCCTTCTCCCATTCCCCACTGCGGCACCCTTCTTGCCTCCTCTCCTCACCTGGCTATCACCTCCCCTGGTGCCCTCCTCTTTCCCTTTCTCCCATGTTCCACTCTCCTCTCCTATCAGATTCCTTCTTCTTTAGCCCTCTACCTTTTCTACCTATCACCTCCCAGCTTCCTATTCGTTCCCCCCTCTGCCACCCACCGACCTTCCCCTTTCATCTATTACCTTCTAGCTTGTACTCCTTCCCCTCTCCCCAACCTTCTAATTCTGGCTTCTTAACCCTTCCTTTCCAGTCCTGACGAAGGTACTCGGCTGAAAATGTCAGCTCTCTTTTGCTTTCCCTAGATGCTGCCTGACCTTCTGAGTTGCTATAGCATTTTCTATGTGTTACTGGGGATTTACAGCATCTACAGAATTTCTTGTATTTACACTGGGGCTGCAGTGCACACCGCTTTAAAATAATCTGGACTACTCAGCCTGCACTTCCCAAACTCATAAACTCTACTCCCAAGAAGAACAAGGGCCTCATGGCAACACTACCAGTGTCAGTTTCTCTTCCAATCTGCAAACTACCCTGGTCTGGAAATAGATCCCTGTTCCTCCATCGTTGCCAGTTCTAACTTCCGGAAATTCCACCATGTGGAGAGCAGGTAGGGATGGGCAATGAAAACTGTCCTATTGGGTGATGCCCAGCTTCTGAAAAATGAACAGATAATTTTTATCCAGCATCTTCTTCAATGATTCTATGACCATTCTGGGATAGGGAGCTGGTTGTGAGATGGATGTGTTATTTCATAGGATGCTGTCAATTCCTTGGTTTCTGTAGTTGTTTGTGCCTGCCATTTTGTGTTACCTTTGTTGCTCTCCTTTGGCTGTTGGCTGACATTACCAAGTGATGCCCTGACTGCCAAAAAAGAAACTTCTGTTTGAGGCCCAGTTTGCCCAAAATCAGTCTGGATCATTTACTAAGGTGGAGCCAGGTGCTTGAGTCAGAGTGCGTGAAGGAGCCCAGCAGACAACACAGAATCGCCCAAACCCTGACTAATATCCCGAGTAAAGGCCAGACTCTTGTTCGTGACTGCCAAGTGTGAATACTGAGCTGAGGGAAAGTTCAAAGTTAATGTATTAACAAAGTATGTATGTACAACCCTGAGATTGATTTTATTGTAGACAGTCACAGTATAACAAAGAAATGCCATGTAATCAATGAAAAAAAACACACAAAGACAGACAGATGATACCCGGTGATGGGACAGGGGAAGGACACAGAGGATGGGCACCAGGCTTAAGGTCGACTTGAGCTCACTGCATTTCTATTGCTCCTTTTGTCACCTCAAGACTTTTGAAAGCTTTTTACTGCTCATAAATTGCTTTCTGAAATGTGCCACTGAGAACAGGTCGTGGTGGTAACTGAGAGGGAGTCCTGGTGTGGTGGTCAGCACAACTTTTTGCAGTACCAGCGACCCAGGTTCAATTCCCTCAGCTGCCTGTAAGGAGAATCTATCAACTTCTGCCTTAAATATATCCAATAACTTGGCAGCAATAGCTGTCTGTGGCAATGAATTCCACAGATTCACCACTCACTGGCTAAAGAAATTCCTTCTCATTTTCATTCTAAAAGGACACCCCTCTATTCTGAGGCTAGTGTTCTTTCGTCCTAGATTCCCCCACCATAGGAATCATCCTCCCTTCATCCAGTCCACTGAAACCTTTTATGATTCGATAGGTTTCAATAAGATCACCTCTCATTCTTCTGAGTAGAGGCCCAGAGCATCAATCGCTCTTCATATGACACGCCTTTCAATCCTGGAATCATTTTTCTGAACCTCCTTTGAACTCTCTCGAACATCAGCACATCCGCTCTTAGATAAGGGGTCCAACATCACATACAGTACTCCAGGTGAGGTCTCATGAGTGCCTTATCAAGCCTCAACATTACATCTTTGTTTTTATGTTCTAGTCCTCTCAAAATGAACACTAACATTGCATTTGCCTTCCTCAGCACAGACTCAAACTGCAAATTAACCTTTAGGGAATCCTGCATGAGGACTCCCGTCTCTTTGCACCTCAGTTTTTGTTAAATTTTCTCTCCATTTAGAAAATAGTCTATTCTTTTATTCCTTCTACCAAAGTGCATGACCATACACTTCTCAAAACTGTATTCCATCTACCACTTCTTTGCCCATTCTCCTAATCTGTTTAAATCCTTCTGTAGCCTCTCAGCTTCCTCCACCAATCTTTGTATTGTCTGCAAACTTGGCCAGAAAGACATCAATTCTGTCACCCAAATCATTGACATATAATGTAAAAAGAAGGAGTCCCAACACAAACCACTGTGGAACACCAGCAAAGTTTCCCTTTGTTCCCCACACTTCACGTCTTGCCAATTAGCCAATGCTTTATATATGCTAGAATCTTTCCTGTAATACTATGGGCTCTTAACTTGATATGCAGACACACATGTGGCATCTTGTCAAAGACCTTCTGAAAATCCAAGTACACAATATCCACCAATTCTCCTTTGTCTGTCCTGCTTGTTATTTCTTCAAAGAATTCCAACAGCTTTGTGAGGCAAAATTTTGCCTTCAGGAAACCATGCTGACAGTGGTCTATTTTATCACGTACCTCCAAGTACCCTGAAACTATATCCTTAACAATCAACTCCAACATCTTTCAATCTGAGTTCAGACTAACTGGCCTATAATTTCCTTTCTTCTTGAAGAGTGGAGTCACGTTTGCAATTTTGTATTCCTCTGGAATCAATTGGTTCTTGAAATATCATTACTAATGTCTCCACAACCTCGTCAGTCACTTGGGGTGCATAACATCTGGTCCAGGGGACTTATCTACCTTCAGACCTTTCAGTTTCTCAAGGACCTTCTCCTTCGTAACGGCAACTTCATACACTTCTTCCCCCTGACATGGCAAACAGCTGGTGTCTTCTACAGAGCAACAGAGCAATGCCACCCCCCTCTACCTACCTACTTATGAGGCAATGTGTATCCTTGGATGTTAAGCTCCCAGCTATAATCTTCCTTCAGCCATGATTCAGTGGTCTAGAACATCACACAAACCAATCTGTAACTGCGCATCTACCTTATTCCGTACACCACATGCATTCAAATCCTGTATTCACCCTCTCTGATTTAGTTCGCCTTTTACATTGCAACTCATCCTGTTGACTGTCATTTTGCCCTCTCATTAACTTGCTAGCAGTCTCACTACGCTCTACCTCTGTTTGAAAACAAACTACCTCATCCTCAGCACTATCACTCTGGTTTCCATCTGCCTGCCAAATAAGTTTGAACCTTCCCGAACAGCTCTAGCAAACCTGTCCCCCTTGTGTTCAGATGTAACCCGTCCCTTTTGTACAGGTCGTACCTTTCCCAGAAGGGATCTCAATGGTCCATAAATCTGCACCCTGCCCCTGCACCAGTTCCTCAGTCAAATCATCCTGTTCTTACCCACACTGGCATGTGGCACGGATCAGAACTCTTTTCAGCTTTCCATCTGGGTCTCTAAAGCCTCCCTTCGGGACCTCCTCAGCTCTCCTAGTCATTCTGTTGTACATACCAGGACTTCTGACTGGCCACCCTCCTCCTTTAGAATGTCATGGACCCAATCCAAGACATCCCTGATCCTGGCACATGGGAGGCAACATACCATCCAGGTGTCTCTATCATGCCCACAGAACCTTGTCTCTGTTCCTCTGACTAAGGAATCTCCTATCACCACTGTAGTCCTCTTCACCCCTCTTCTCTTCAGAGCCACAGAACCCAGACTCAGTGCCAGAGACCTGGTCACTGTTGCTCACCCCTGGTAAGTTGTACCTCTCAACACTATCCAAAGAGGTATACTTATTTTTGAGGGCAATGGCCACAGGGGTACTCTGCACTGTCTGCCCATTTCCCTTCCTTCTCCTGACAATCACTCAGTTACCTGCCTCCTGCAACCTCGGGGTGACTATTTCCCTGTAGCTCCTATCCGTGCCCTAATGGACAAGGAATGAAGAATAAAGAAGAAAAATAGAAACTTACCAGATACTTACCTCACTCAAGTCTGATCCTGTGGAAACCAGATGAGGCAAAGTCACTCCAACACAGACCCACTCACAACAATGGCCGCTCCACCTGCGCCTGCCTTATTTTTATTCACACTTTCTAATGAATCCCACTCAGTGGCTGGTCGCAGTCCAGCTCCATCCTTTCACATAGGGTGAATGCACACTTTCTTTTTCCCAGGAAAAAAAGCAAAAACTAGAGTGCCTAAGTTTAAGGTGAGAGGAGGAAGACTTGAAGGAAACCCTAAAGGTAACTTGACGTGAAAGGTGGTGTGTCTGTGGATAAAGCTGCCCGAGAAAATGGGTGAAGCAAGTACAATGAAAATATGCAAAAGACATTGAGAGAAATTCATGGATAGGACAGGTTTAGACTAGAGAGATATGTGGGCAAATGCGATTAGCTTGATAAGCACCATGGTTGGCGTGGAAGATTTGGGCCAAAGGACCTGTTTCCAAGCTATATTTCTGTATGACGCAGTGGGACAAGCCTCCTGAAGCTCCAGTGAGCGACTTTCCCAGTCCTCACCCAGCTAGCACTGATGTTTGACTGGTCACTCCTCACAGTAGGAGAACCCCCTTCATTAGGCACTGACTTCCTTCCCCTGTAATCCACCGCCATTTTGCTGGAAACCTGGACTTCCATTAACCCACTCTTCCCTTGTCCGGAAGGGGTGGCCTCCTGCCTCTGCACACACGCTCCGCCAGGATGCAGGAATGGACAGGATACCACAAATCGTCACCCTCTACAGCTGAGCTGCCAATCGTCTTGGATTTTCCTGGAGGGAAAGAGCTCCATGTCCTGCACGCTCCTGGGAATCAGCACTGGATAGCTACAGAGCAGGACATTCCCTTCTCACAGCAGAGGTCAGAAACATGGCCACTGAGGCCCAAGAACACCTGATTCACAAGGCATCAGTCGGCATAACCATTGATCAATGGCAGGAGCGTGGAGAGTCAGGTGACTCGCAATGTGCGACATACTTCAAGATAGCTGGGTGGAGCCAGCCTGGCATGAGGGCAGCTTTAATGAATGTGTTACAATTTATAAATAGAGCCTAGCACCTTTCCCAATCCTTGCTGAACACCTAGGGCACTTAGGGCATGTTCAACAACCCCTCATCCAGCCTTCCCAAGAACACTGTCTAAGGAGGAAACATCAATGGTAAGGGAGTCTGATTTGACGGTTAATTCAATGTAGAGAAAGAGGGGTACTTATTGTATTTTATATATACTGTATATATTACTATGGATGAAGTTAGTTTTTGAATTAAGTCTATTTAAACACATTAACATGTGCTCACACTCACAGATGTACACCCTTGCTCACAGGGAAAGCAAACCAGCATCTTTCTTAAAAGGTTAAAGAGGTTCGGTGTGTCATCCAATATTCTAACAAACTTCGACAGGTGTACTGTTGAAAACATCCTACCTTGTTGTGTGATGGTAATTCAAATGTAAGAAGCCGCAGAGGACAGTAGACTCAGCCCAATACATCACTGGCACATCCCTCTTCACCATCAGGAGATGCAACACCAGTCACCAAAGATCCCCACCATCCGTGCTGTGTCACCTTCTGCGCTACCATCAAGCAGGAGGTACAGCAGCCTGACGTCACACACCACAGGTTTAGGAACTGCCACTTCTCTTTAACTATTTGGTTCTTGAACTGGCAGAACTCTAATCGCTACAGTTCAGCAGCACTATGACCACTTTGATCAATTTGCACCAAATCAAACTCTTTTGTTGTTCTAATTGTATTAGTTTTTGTTTAAGTTATGTACGTTTTATGGTTTTCCTCCAAAAATTCCTGAAAATTCCATGTGTCTGCTATGAAGAGCCCGTGATACTGTTGCAAGAAAGATTTCCATTGCATCTGAGTACATACTTGTGCATAAGACAATAAACTCGACTTTGACTTTGCTTGTGTGCACATTCATTTGGGCCTTCCTTTGCTTTGAGACCATATTGATGTGGCTCTGAAGTCACGTAGAGACCCGACCAGCTGGAAACATTGGGAGAACATCCCCAGGAAGCCACTTTCTCTACTGGTCTGAGGTTGGTCAGAATGATCAGACCAGGAGTAAAATGGCCTCTCCTTGCTGGTCTTCACCCACCCACAAAGGGGAGGGAAAGCACCAGCTTTATCCTCACTGCCTGTGCCTGGCTGTGGGGGTTGCAGCTTAGAGTTGTGCCAACCTTCCGGTTCACAGCTGGAGGGAGCCCCCACTCCCACCAGCAGGGCAGGCCCCCTGGGCCGTTGGAAGGAGACCACAGAACCTGGAGTGGAAAGGCTGGCCGTGATAGAGTACAGGAGGGGGACAGGGAGGGAGATGTCCATTGAAGCTCTGATCAGCTTCTCCACTTCTCAACGGTTCCTTCTTAACTCCTTGTCAATGACATAATCATACAGCATGGTAATGAGTACCTTTGCCCACCTTTGGCCACCTCTGGCCAACTGCAGTGGTCCCATTTGCTCATGGTTGACTCCTATCCTCTAAATCTTTCCTATCCTTTGTATACAGTTACTTAACCACTTCCTCTGGCAGCTCATTCCATAAACGCACAGCCCTCTACATGAAGAAGTTCCCTTTTAATTCTTTCTCCTGTCACCTTAACCCTATGCCCTCTAACTTTTAGTCCCTTTCCCTGGGAAAAAAAAACTGTGCGTGTTCGCCCTATCTAAACCGTTCATGACCTAATCCACCTCTGTAAGGTCACTCTTCGATCCCCTACGCTCCTGTGATGACAAGAATCAGTTTGGAAATTCAGCAGTCTCAAAGTCAAGCCTCGGGCTTTATGACCAATCCTTACTGGCAGTGAGCGAGGGTGGTGTCTTCACTCAGCTTGGCCTTGCACAGTGCTCATCCCTGAACCAGCCTGTAATACCCCTCTGAGACCGGGAAAAATCCTTTCATCATTGACATGGGCGTTGACAGAGAACATGAGCACCTGTAGGAGGTGGAGGCAGCACCTAACAAAGCCCTGAGCGGTGGGTGGAACTTGTTTGTCGTGTTTCCTGGCAACCGGCAGCACAGGAGCTCAGCACCTCCAGTTCCTTGCCTGCAGCAAACCGGCAGCTTCCCCTTTCTCCCGCCTGCTCTCCTCGTAAACTCCCGAGGTTCCTCTGGCCCCGAGCAACGCCTGCCTGCCACCCACCTTTGACCTCGGGGTCATGGGTCAGCAGCCAAGCGGCGCCCCCTGGCAGCTGGTGGGGTTTGTGCTGGGCACGGTGGGTTGGATTGGAGCCGTTGTAGCCATGGGCCTGGTCCAGTGGAGGACGTGGCACGTGAGCCCAGCAGAAATCGACTCTGGCATTGCCTGGGTCGGCATCTGGAGAGCCTGTTTTTACAGCAACCAGCTAGTGTCCCCACTACTCCGGCGCATGTCCTGCCAGGCGATGGGCATCACTGAGGACTTTGTACCGTGGGAGATCGCTGCTGCACAGGTGCTGATGGTGGCAGCTGTGTTGGTGGGCGCTGCTGGCAAGGTGACCACGGCTTCTGGGCTGAAAGGTGTTTACGTTGGCGGAGGGCAGGCAGGACTGGCTCTGCGTGCCGGAGGGGCCCTTCACCTGCTGGCCAGCGTCTGCGTCGCGATCCCTGCCGGCTGGAATCTGAGCTCCGTGGCCAGCAACCACAGCATCGCCTTCACGCCCCGCTTTCGCCTGCCCCTGTCGCCACGGACGCAAGAGGCAGGGGCCGCCATCTACGTAGCCCTCTTTGCATCTGGCCTGCTGCTGCTCTCAGCTGTGCTGCTGCTCGGTTACAGGAACCCTGCGCTGCACGCCTGCTCCAAGGTCCACCCCCTCCCCCTGGACTGGTCTGACGGCACCAGCCTGATCTCCAGGGCCAGCATTCTAACCAGGAGCAGCCTGTGCACGGACAGCTTCTCAGGAAATTCCCTGTCCAGCTGTGGAGTTGACAACCAGGCATTCCAGTCTGAGGATTACTGAGGAAGTGCGGAATGTTCAAACGAAAATCAAGCAATGCTTCAGAAATCCCTGGACACTGTGGATTATCTTGAAGGGCAGGACATGTCTGCCTAGTAACTCCAGCTTTTTGCTCGCTGTGTCTCAGCTCTGTGCTCCAGCCACGACCCTAACCGTTATTACTGTTGGATTTTACAGTGCTGATGACACGTGTTTGATCATTTTCTGGCCCCCTAACGGAGCTATTCAGTACAAAGAGGAGGTCTGAATGGGTAAGGGTGGAAAGGATCTTTACCCTTCTGGTGGAGAAAAATAGAGAGGAGAACCAGGGGCTGTACTCACCGATAGACCCAACAGTTGTTCAGCAGAGGTGGCATCAGGGGAATGGAACGGACGTGACCACCATATTTTGTGTTTGTGGAAAAACTGGAATGAGCCTTTCCAGGGAGAAGACAGTGGGGGAGGGGTGTGTGTGAATAACAATACAGATCAGACAGCATCTGTGGAGTGAGGAAACAGGCCCAGTAGCAGCTCATTAACCAAATGTACATCAGATAAAGTCTTTAAAAAAATCTGCTTTCACATTTTACAGACGAAAACCACAGATTTTTTAAACAACAACACACACAAAATGCTGGTGGAACACAGCAGGTCAGGCAGCATCTATAGGGAGAAGCACTGTCGACGTTTCGGGCCGAGACCCTTCGTCAGGACGAAACATCGACAGTGCTTCTCCCTATAGAAGCTGCCTGGCCTGCTGTGTTCCACCAGCATGTCGTGTGTGTTGTTGTTTGAATTTCCAGCATCTGCAGATTTCCTCGTGTTCACAGATTTTTTATATTTTTTTTATTGGTTTTGATGATTAGAGAAACAGCTTGGTTGGCTGTTTAGTTGAGAGGGCAGCTTGGAGGTGGAGAACATGTGATGGAATTAGCTGGGGTTTGTCCAACCAGAGCTGGTGACTAATGGGAGATCTATTCTGCAGAAACCGAGCCAGCCAGTCATTGGGTAGCATGTTTTCCATCCGCTGCCTATGTTGTTCCACCCTCAACCACTAGAGGTAGCCCTGGAGCAGGATGTACTCGGATTCCTGGTGCACTGATACGCTAACGTCTACATCTGGTCAAACCAGACCAATTTCTCAATGAGGTTGAAGCAGTTGATAAATTTATGTTGTTCTTGAAAATATGGATTAAAAGTTGGTAAACTCCCTAAAATCTGGAGTAAAAGTGTGGCTCAGAGATTAAGATTGCTCAGTACTAATTTTACATGCTAAATCCCAAACAGGACACTACCTTATTCCCTCCTATAACTCCTCCAGTTCCTTGCTCTTAGGACTTACTGCACAGCTGGTGCTGGTAGAGATCAGCTGCCCTGCAGATGTGCGATCTGAATCAGTCAATTAGACCAAAGTCTGGTTTCTGTTGTCTCCTGGGTCCCTCATTCTGGGAAAAATCATCGGGCAGTGGTCTAAACACAGGGCAATGCCTGAGGTCTGAGCCGAGATTTGTAATTAGCACTGCCTTGACCTTTCAACATGCTAATCAAGTTGATAATTTGTATAACCTCCAATAACAAATATCCTTGTTTAGTGCAGAGAGCGATTTGCATTTCTACCCCCATTTGGCAGCAGTTCCTTGGTTCCACAAAGTACTTTCTAAGCTTTGTAGCCCCATCAGGTAAACCTCCAGTTCCTCCCACTCATCCTTTTGGGAGCCGCTGAGTAATGCATAGGAAGATTCCAGCTATGATGGAGGAGAATTTTATCAGGGATCTTGCTGCTGCCCTCTCCAGTTCCATCCAAAGATCAGTTGAAAAGGGCACTGCAGGTCACAGGGAACTAAGTGAGGGAAGGTGTAAGAAAAGGGTTGGATAACGGGAGAAAGGATCTGAGTGTGGGTAGAAATGGAACTTCAAAGGCTGAAAAAAGCTATTAGGAATAGTTTATGGGCTACCTGACAGTAAGTGTGCTCACTATGACACCGGAGGGGTATATAATCTGGTTAATACAGTAACCACAGGGAGCTTTAATCTTCATGCAGGCTGTGAAAAACTAATTTTTCTAAACTGCTGTGAAGAATGTTCATGGAAGGCTTTCAGAATTGGTAGATCTAGAATTTATTGTGGAGTGGGTCATTTTCAATCAAGTAATGTGTATTAAGCAGGGATAATTAATATCGTTGTCATAAGAGCTTCTGGGAAGAGTCATTATAATGTTATAGAATTTTATATAATCTAGTTATTCAAAACCAGAAACTTAAACTGGAACAACGTGGTCGGTAATTCTGGGTGAATTCTGAAATCCTGCCTCTTCCTTTTAAACATAAAATTGGATTCCTCATTTGTAATAACAATGTGTCAACTTACTATATTGCTAACTGTAGTTATAGCCCTTTTAAGAAGGATTTATATTCCTTAGGAGAATGTATATTGATTAAATACTAGGATTTTTGAAACTCTTAGATATTCCTTATCTGTCCTCATATCTTTTAATCTGACCCTGACCCTAGTCCAGTTTGCATATACTGTATATATGACAGAAATTTATAACCAACAATGAGTACACGTTCTCTCGAGGAGTTAAAATCTGATGGGAAATGACTGTGGGCATTGCAAACAATGTATCAGATTGCTAAAAGGGCTCGAGGAAGGTGCTAGCAATGTTATCAAAGAGAATAATAACCTGAGCTTTGGGAGGATTATAGAAATATGATCAAGAAATTAATTAAAGAAAAAGTAAGTGGACAAAGATTATAAACTTGTAAGAGTCATTAAAAACATGTAAACAATAGGAAGAGATTAATAAAATTTTGGACAAGTCTCTGCATGCCTATATGTGTTATTGTTGCTAAGGTGGAGATAGTTGGGAGTTTCAAATTCCTAGGTATAAATGAAACCAATAGTTTCTCCTGGTTGCATAGATGTTACAGCCAAGGAAACACACCTGTGCCTCTAGTTCCTTTGGCATGTTCTTGATGACCCTCAGCCATTTTTATACAGTAGGTGCACCGTAGAGAGCATCCCATCTGCATGCATGGTAGCAACTACTCTGCCCAGGCCCGCAGGAAATTGCAGAGAGTTGTGAACACAGCACAGTCCATCCTTCCCCTCCTTGGACTGTGTCCACACCTCCCGCTGCCTTGGGAAAGCAGTAAAACGCCCGATCCACCCCAGTCACCCTCTCTCTTCTCCTGCTTCCTATTTGAAGTTTGAGAACACGCACAATTAAGCTCATGGATAACTTGTTTAAGACATCTTATGTGATAAAGATGAACTGTTGATCTCTCAGTCTACCTGGCTATGGGTCTTGCACTTTAATTTTGCACTGTGCTGCATTTTCTCTGCACTGTATTGTTATGTGGTGGCCAGTGCTATCATGTTTGCTGTTGCAGGCTGAGGGTAGCGGACACCAACAGAATCAACAAACTCATTCATAAGGCCAGTGATGTTGTGGGGTTGGAACTGGACTGTCTGACGGTGGTGTCTGAAAAGAGGATGCTGTTGAGGTTGCATGCCATCTTGGACAAGGACTCCCATCCACTCCATAATGTACTGGTTAGGCACAGGAGTACATTCAGCCAGAGACTCATTCCACCGCGATGTAACACTGAGCATCATAGGAAGTCATTCCTACCTGTGGCCATCAAACTTTACAACTCCTCCCTTGGAGTGTCAGACACCCTGAGCCAATAGGCTGGTCCTGGACTTATTTCCACTTGGCATGATTAACTTACTATTATTGAATTATTTATGGTTTTATATTGCTATATTTCTTCACTATTCTTGGTTGGTGCGGCTTTAACGAAACCCAATTTCCCTCTGGATCAATAAAGTCTGTCTATCTGTCTGTCTGTATTCTGGATTCTCTGTTGCTTTACCCCTTCTACTTCCTTGATGTGCCTATGTTTGAAATGATCTTGATGCAAGCAAAGCAAAGATTTTCACTGTATCTCAGTACATGCGACAGTAATGAAATCATTAACAATGAGCAACTAATTACAAATCCTCCTGGTGTCTCAGACACCAATGTTGTGGGCAGGTTAACTGATCAGGGTCGGAATGTCCTCTGCTCGAGTGGTGAGCAGACCTCAGGATGATGCACGACCTGCCCTTCAGGTCTTGGGTAACGTAACACTAGCCGACTGGACAATGTTGGGGGAGGAATGTGGAAATGGGATGGGATCGTTGACTGTATGTGTTCACTGTGAATGCTCATGGCAGTCACACTTAATGAAGCTGTTCGGAGCAGAAATGTGAGGTCCTGAGTAGCAGGGGCTTCTTTTCTGCAGTGGTGTGTCTGTGCAGGGTGTGGATATCACTGCCGGTGTCTCCTCCTCTAATTGACCAGCTCTTTACGAATGTTTGGTGGTGATCCACCTGTGAGGATGTAACCATTGCTGGCATAAAGCACTCACTGATGGGGCTGCAGCTTCATTCAGCACTTCAGTGAGCAATTGTAACCATAAAACTCTGCTCTCCCATTCAATCACGGGCTGATCCATTTCTTCCAGTCATCGCCACTCCCCTGCCTTCATTCCCTTTGATGCCCTGGCTAATCAAGAACCTATCTATCTCTGCCTTAAATACACCAGTGACTTGGCCTCCACAGCCGCTCATGACAAACAAATTCCACTGATCTACCACCCTCTGACTAAAGTAATTTCTTTGCATCTCTGTTCTAAGTGGACGTCCTTCAATCCTGAAATTATGCCCTCCTGTCCTGGACTCCCATGCGATGGGAAATAACTTTGCCAAATCCCATTTGTTCAGGACTTTTAATATTCGGAATGTTTCTATGAGATCCTCCCCTCATTCTCCAGAACGCCAGGGAATACAGTCCAGGAGCTGCCAGATGTTCCTCATACAGTAACCCTTTCATTCCTGGAATCATTCTCGTGAATCTTCTCTGAACCCTCTCCAATATCAGTATATCCTTTCTAAAACAAGGAGCCCAAAGCTGCACATAATACTCTAAGTGTGGTCTCATGAGTGCCTCATAGAGCCTCAACATCACATTCCTGCTCTTATATTCAATACCTCTAGAAATGAATGCCAACTTTGCATTTGCCTTCTTCTCCGCTGACTCAACCTGGAGATTAGCCTTTAGATTATCCTGCACAAGGACTCCCAAGTCCCTTTGCATCTCTGCATTTTGAATTTTCTCCCCATCTAAGTAACAGTCCGCCCATTTATTTCTTCCACCAAAGTGCACGACCATACACTTTCCAACATTGTATTTCATTTGCCACTCCTTTGCCCATTCCCCAAACTATCTAAGTCTCTCTGCAGGCTCTCTGTTTCCTCAACACTGCCGGCTCCTCCACCTATCTTTGTATCATCAACAAATTTAACCACAAATCCATTAATTCTATAGTCCAAATCATTGACATACATTGTAAAAAACAGCGGTCCCAACACCGACACCTGTGGAACTCCACTGGTAACCGGCAGCCAGCCAGAATAGGATCCCTTTATTCCCACTCCCTGTTTTCTGCCGACCAGCCAATGCTCCACCCATGCTAGTAACTGCCTTATAATTCCATTGGATCTTATCTTACTAAGCAGCCTTATTTGCGGCACCTTGTCAAAGGCCTTCTGAAAATCCAAGTACACCACATCTACTGCACCTCCTTTGTCTACCCTGATTGTAATTTCCTCAATAAGTTACAGTAGCTTAGTCTTTCAGGAAACCATGCTGGTTTTGGCCTATCTTGTCATGTGCCTCCAGGTACTCCATAATCTCATCCCTAACAATATATACTTCCCAACCACTGATGTCAGGCTAACAGGTCTATAGTTTCCTTTCTGCTGCCTCCCACCCTTAGTAAACAGCAGAGTAACATTTGCAATTTTCCAGTCATCCTGTACACTGCAGACTCTATTAATTTCTTGAAAGATCATTGTTAATGCCCCCACAATCTCTCCAGCTACTTTCTTCAGAACCCAAGGGTGCATTCCATCAGGTCCAGGAGATTTATCCACCCTCAGCCCATTAAGCTTCCTGAGCACCTTCTCAGTCGTAATTTTCACTGTACATACTTCACTTCCTTGACACTCTTGAATGTCCGGTATACTGCAATTGTCTTCCACTGTAAAAACTGATGCAAAATATGCATTTGGTTCCTCTGCTATCTCTGTATCTCCCTTAACAATATCTCCAGCGTCATTTTCTATTGGTTCTATATCTACCCTCAACTCTCTTTTACCCTTTATATACTTAAAGAAGCTTTTAGTATCTTATTTTATATTAGTCGCCAGCTTTCTTTCATAATTTACCTTTTCCTTCCTAATGACCTTCTTAATTTCCTTCTGCAAATTTTAAAAAGCTTCCCAATCCTCTATCTTCCTTCTATCTTTGGCTTCCTTGTCTGCCCTTTGTTTTGGCTCTGACATCACTTGTCAGCCACGGTAGTGTCCTTCTTCCATTCAAAAATTTCTTCTTACTTGGAATATATTTGTCTTGCACTTCCCCCATTTTTCACAGAAACTCCAATCATTGCTGCTCTGCTGTCCTTCCTGCTAGTGTCCCTTTCCAGTCAACCTTGGTCAGTTTCCCTCTCATGCCATTGTCATTTCCTTTATTCCATTGAAATACCGACACGTTGGAATTTAGTTTCTCCTTCACAAATTTCAAAGTGAACTCAATTATATTGTGATCATTGTTCCCGAAGGGTTCCTTAACCTTAAGCTCTTTTATCATCTCTGGATCATTGCACAACACCCAGTCCAGGACAGCCGATCCCCTAGTGGGCTCAACAACAAGCTGTTCTAAAAAACATCCCTTAGACATTCTACAAGTTCTCTCTCTTGAGGTTCAGTACTGGCCTAGTTTTCCCAAACCACTTTCATGTTAAAATCCCCAATGATTATCATGACATTGTCCTTCTGACACGCCTTTTCTATCTCCTGCTGTAATTTGTAATCTACATCCCGTCTGCTGTTTGGAGGCCTGTATACAACTGCCATTAGGGTTCTTTTACCCTTGCCATTTCTTAACTCAATCCACAGAGACGCTCCATCTTCTGATCCTATGTCATCCCTTTCTAATGATTTAACATTATTTCTTATACACAGGGCCACACCACCCCCTCTGCCTACTGACCTATCTTTCCAATACACTGTATATCCTTGGACATTCAGCTCCCAATGGCAGCCATCCTTCAGCCAAGTTTCACAGATGGCTACAACGTCATACTTGCCAATCTGTAGCTGAATTTCAAGATCGTCCATTTTATATTTTATGCAGCATGCATTCAAACATAACGTTTTCAGTCCAGTATTTGTTGCTTTCTGTTTTAACGGAGCCATGTCTCTATTGCTCTGTAATTCACCCCACTGGCTGTGATTATGCCTCGTCTCCTGCCTGTCCTGCCCATCTCTGCTGCACATTATCTTTGATTTGCCTGCTAGGATATCGGACCCCTTTGGGTTCAGATGTAACCCGTCCTTTTCGTACAGGTCATACCAGTCCCAGAAGAGGCTCCAATGATCCAGGAACTCGAAGCCCTGCCCCCTACACCAGTCTCTCAGCCACACATTAATATGCCTGATCATGTTATTTTTGTGCTTGTTAGCATGTGGCACAGACAGCAATCCTGAGATTACTACACTGGTGTCCTGCTTTTCAGTTTTCTACCCAACTCCCTGAATTCTCTCTTCAGGACCTCCTCCCTTTTTCTACCTATGTCATTGGTACCAACGTGAACCAAGACTTCTGGCTGTTCACCCTTTCCCTTCAGAATACTCTGCACCCGATCCGAGACATCTCGTACCCTGGCACCTGGGAGGTAACGCACCATGTGGGTATCTCTATCAGGCTGACAGAACCTCCTGTCTGTTCCCCTCACTATGGAATCCCCTATGGGTACTGCATTCCTCATCTTCTCTCCCTTCTGCACCACAGAACCAGGCTCAGTGCCAGAGACACAATCGTCGTGGTATTCCTCTGTCAGGCCACCCCCTCAACGGCATCCAAAATGAGATAATGATCACTGAGGGGGATGGCCACAGGGGTGCTCTCTACTCTCTGAGCTCTTCACTTTCCTTCCCTGACCGTCACCCACTTATCTAACTCCTGCAGCCTCGGGGTGACTAACTCCCTGTGGCTCCTATCTATCTCCTGTTCACTCTCCCTAATAAGCTGCAGGTCATCGAGCTGCAGCTCCAGACCCCTAATACGGTCTCTCAAGAGCTACCTCTCGTTGCACCTGGCGCAGATGTGGCCATCTGGGAGACCGGAAGATTCCCAGGATTCCCACATCCGACACCCAGAGCAAAGTACTAACCCTAAGTAACATCAAGTAACGTCGAGTAGGAAAATGGCGAAGACAATTGACAAATACTTTGTGTCTATCTTGATAGGAGAAAGCATGAAATTCATTCAGAAAAGAACAAGTGACCATGAGTATAGTGAGGCTGAGGAAGCAAAAAATAATTATTACCCGTGGAAAAGTAGTACTGGGGACTATGAATTCCCTGCACTTGTTAGTTATGAAAGATGAACTGCATTTGCTTTGATCTTGTAGAGCTCCCTAGATTTACAAGTAGCCCACAGGTATGGGAAGTAACAAATCTGACGGCACCACATTTTTGAGACAGCTGGGAGAAGGACAATAAATAATTCACTCTCGGTTCCTAGCTTTCTGTCTGCCAGCTTTCTCAAGACCTTGGTATGAGTAACAGAAGAAATGTTTGGACGTGTTGTGAGGATAGTGATGACAGCCCACATACACGCAGTATGTTTGTGGTCTTCTGCTGCTGTAGCCCATCCACTTCAAGGTTTGATGTGTTGTGCATCCTGAGATGCTCTTCTGCACACCACTGTTGTAACGTGTTGTATTTTTAATTACTGTCACCTTCCTGTCAGCTTGAACCAGCCTGACCATTCCTCTCTGACCTCCCTCATGAACAAGGCATTTTCACCCACTGGATGCATTTTTTTGCACCATTCTCTGTAAACTCTAGAGACTGTTGTGCCCGAAAATCCCAGGGAATCAGCAGTTTCTGAGATCCTCAAACCACCCCATCTGGCACCAATAATCTTCCACAGTCAAAATTGTTTGGATCACATTTCTTCACCATTTTCATGTTTGGTCTGAGCAACAACTGAACCCCTTGATCATGTCCACATGCATTGTGTTGCAGCCATATGGATGACTGATTAGGTATTTGCATTAACACACAGATTTCCAAATGTACCTAGTAAAGCAGCCACTAAGTGTGGGAAATATAAGATATATACTACATACTTTCATATTCTGCTGATGCCCCAGAATTGTTTAATGGTGGAAAAAGTCAAGCCCTTGAATCTCATTTATACATGATGTGAATGTTGATTGGTGAAAGCAAATGCTGGCATGAATTATACTCTCAACAAGAGTGGGGTGTATTACTGAGGCTTTGCACTGCATTGGCCAGATCACATTCGGAATATGGTGAGTAAATGTGGGCCCTGTAACTCAGGAGGGGCGCGCTGGCCCTGGAGAGGGTTTCTAGAAGGTTCACAAGAATGACCGCAGGAGTGAAAGGATTAACATTTGAGGAACTTTTGATGTCTCTGGACCTTCCTTGATGGAGTTTATAAGGATGAAAGGCGATCTCATTGAAACCTACTGGATACTGAAAACACGAGGAAATCTGCAGATGCTGGAAATTCAAACAACTCATACAAAATGCCACTCTCAGGCTGGAGGAACAACACCTTATATACTGGCTGGGTAGCCTCCAACCTGATGGCATGAACATTGACTTCTCTAACTTCCATTAATGCCCCTCCTCTCCTTCTTACCCCATCCTTGATATATTTAGTTGTTGGTTTTTTTTCTCTCTCTCTGCCCATCACTCTGCCTGTTCTCCATCTCCCTCTGGTGCTCCCCTCCCCCTTTCTTTCTCCCTAGGTCGCCCACCCCATGATCCTTTCCTTTCTCCAGCTCTGTATCACTTTTGCCAATCATCTTTCCAGCTCTTAGCTTCACCCCATCCCCTCCGGTCTTCTCCTATCATTTTGCATTTTCCCTTCCCCCCACTACTTTCAAATCTCTTACTATCTTTCCTTTCAGTTAGTCCTGATGAAGGGTCTCGGTCCGAAACGTCGACAGTGCTTCTCCCTATAGATGCTGCCTGGCTTGCTGTGTTCCACCAGCATTTTGTGGATACTGAAAAGCCTGGATAGAGTGGCTGTAGAGAGGATGTTTCTATTAGTAGAAGAGTCTAGAAACTGAGAGCAGAGCCACAGAATAAAGGAGGTGTCCTTTTATAACTGAAATGAGGAGGAATTTCTTCATCGAGAGCACTGCGACTGTGGAATTCATTGTCACAGCAGGCCCGATTCTGCTCCTATATCGTACAGTCTTATGAATCCCAAAGCTTCAAAACTCAGAGCTTTACAATAAAGCAACACACACACACACCTGGAGGAACTCAACAGATCAGACAGTATCTATGGAAATGAATAAATAGTCAATGTTTCGGGCTGAGCCTCTTCTCCAGGACTGAGGAGGAAGGGGGAAGATGCCGGAATGAAAAGGTGGGGAGAAAGAGGCTAGCTATAAAGTGATAGGTGAAGCCAGGATGTGTGGGAAAGGTCAAGGGCTGAAGAAGAAAGGGTCTCAGCCCGAAATGTCGACAGTTTATCCTTTTATCCTCCAGCATTTTGTGTGTGTTGCTCGGATTTCCAGCTTCTGCAGATTTCCCCATGTTTATGTTTTACAATAAAGTTTAATTTATTAATTTTCAATTATTAATGGGTCATAACCAACAGATGAAACTGCTAAATAATTTACTGGTCACAGCCTGCACCTGTATCAGAGGATTCACATATTGTCTACACAGGAAGAGAAAAGCAGGAACTCAGCTTATTAGCTATGACATTCAATTAGATCATTGCTGAAGTATATCTTGCCCGTCCAGGACGTATGGACTTCTCTGTCTACAGCTCCACCACCAAACAGTTCAAAGGCAGCAGGTGTATGGGAACACCACCACCCACAGATTCCCCCCCAAGTCACGCACCATCCCATCATCAGTGATAGTCATTGTCACTGGCTCTAAATTGTAGAATGTACCATGCATCAGCACTGTGGGAAATCCTTCCCTGACAGGTTCAAGCAGGTGGCCGAGCACCACCCTCTGGCAGTGGGTCTCGGAGTCCAGCAGTCACAGAGTGCAGGCAGGGAAGAGTGAAGGTGACTGTATACTACAAACGTGAGAAAACCTGGTGATGCTGGAAATCCAAAGTATCACACTGTTATGGTCCGGTCTGGAGCCCGCATTCAGGGTCTTGATCTGGTCCGGGGACTCCAGACTCCAGACTCTGGGTCTTGTAGCCGTCCCTCCTTTCACCCTTGAGCCCAAGTAGTCACTCCTGTGGATCATCGTGGCGTGTTTGAGGCTCAAGGAGGCGCACCTGATGCCCGTCGGCTGATGGTGTATATAGGGGCCTCTGGGAGTGAGTGGAGTTTGGGGGGGGGGGGGGGGTTGTCTTGCTTATATGGTTGCCCTGGTTAAAGATGAGTTCTTTGAGTAAGTCTGGCAGTCACCCTGGACCTAGTTCCCTTCATATCCCTGGCCTCTGTTGGGCAAGCCTGGCTGGACTGCTGTTGCCCAGTGGGGGACTCTGCCCCTTTCCATCCCCTTGCTGCTGATGGGTTGTGCCCCCCTACCTACCCAGACCCCCATGTTCCTGCCTGGGAGGTCTGGGCCCTGCCTAGGAGTTACGTGGCCTGCCCAGAGGTCTCTGCCCCTTTCCATCCCTTGCTTCTGATGGGTTGTGCCCCGCAACCTACCCAGACCCCCATGTTCCTGCCTGGGAGGTCTGGGCCCTGCCTAGGAGTTATGCAGCCTGCCCAGAGAACTCTGGGATCCTGCCTTACCTGAACTTTAAGACTCTCCTGGAACCCCAGAATCACCTTGAATGTCACGTCCCTCATGCACACCATGGTCACCACATCTTGCCTATTGTTTAGTTGTTCCCATCCTGTCCCTAGTACTTCAGTGCCTGTGTCCCGTGCTTGGGTCCAGCCTCCTGTCTCCTTATGACACACACAATGCTGGAGGAACTCTGCAGGCCAGGCAGCATCTATGGAAAAGTGTTTACTCTGGCCTGCTGAGATCCTCCAGCATTTTATGTGTAACTGTGTATTACTTAATTTAAGTTAATCATTAATAATCTAATAGTCAAACTTGAGTATTTTAAAATTCAACCAGCAAACACAATGCATATATGGGAGGATAAACAGAGATAACTAACGTTTGAGGTTGAAGACCCACTTGCATTTGTAATTGTGACCATTGCAATGATCCTTACCTAATTTGACCGGAGCTGTTTGAATGGATAAAACAGGAGATGAGGGCATGGTGTTCAACAGTGCGTTGAGTACATATTTTTTCATTACATTTCTGCCAGTGGACAGAGCTAGTAATTTTCATGCTTAAATCATTGCAAGCTGTTTTTAGTTAACTCTTGCTGTTTTAAGTTGTCAGGCAAAAAAACAGTACCTTGTTTGGGGAGCACCCCACCTCCTTTGTGACCTTTGCATCATTGCAGTACTGCCTTTGGTTGGCAGGGTGATGTTGGTGCCAGGTGGGTAGGTGGCTGGTGAGTATTTTCCAAATGTCATCATTAATGTAAAGTGTGGGAACAGATTAGACCAGATTTCAAGGGCCTTTTCCAAATTACAAGCAGCCTACTCTGGGACACTCCTCGGGGTTTCCTCCACTTGGCCAACTTGAGTATTGGCTTCTGAGCTTGAGTGCTGCCTGGAAGAACTTCAGCACATTCAGGAGGCTGCAAGTTATATAGATAGCAGATTTTTAGAAGTGGTTACTGTTGTGTATTTAATATTCCAGTAATAGTTGAATAATATTGTAAATATATTGCTTGATTAAGCATTCTTTGTTGTTTATAATAATGCATTGTGGGTTAAATATAAAAGCATGTAAATGGCATACAGCTTCACTCCATGTGATATGCATGTCTTGCTTAAAGTAAAAACCAAGCTAATATGTTATTCCTGGTTCCATGATTTTGCTTTCAGTTAGTTTAATGTTTTGGAGTTACAAAACATGACAGTGATGTGAATTTTTTTTTAAATGAACCCAAGTTGAAACCCACTGAGACGTCTGGGTTTAAAAAAAAGCTCAGCAAGGAATGGTTGAGTAAAAGGAAACAGCATCACACGTGTCTCTTCAGAAGGGGGGGAGAGAACACGGTCAAATTTAAAAGAAAAGACAGGAAATTTACAAGTTCATGGATTCATAAACAGTGAGTACCAGGTGATAATATTCATAACTAATATAGATAGATTGATATTATTCCAGTATGAACATGCTCAGAGTAAAGAGCAGGGTGGCCTTTATACACCTTTATATAACAGTTTGAATACTTGGCATGATTCTGGTCACCTCGCTGTTGCACCGGAGGATGTGCAGTGCAGATTCACTCGGATGTTGCCTAAGATTGAGCCTTTCAATCGCAAGGAATGACTGGGTTTATTTCCCTTGGGGCAGAAAATGCTGAGGGGGAATTGGGTTGAGATTACAAACTAGTTAAAGTGTAAAGAGTAGCAAACATGTCCCAAAAGAAGAGGAACCTAAAACTAGGGGCATGGAATTGCTGTAAAAAGTAAGAAGATTATGGGAGAACTGAGAGGATATGGAGAGTCTGCTGAGAGATACAGGTTATGTGAGTGAGCAAGGCTCTGGGAGACAGTACAACGTTGGTAAATGCAAGGTCATCTTCTTTGTAAGGAAAAATGGAAGGTCAGGTTATTATGTAAATAGTGAATGATAGCAGCATGCTACCGTGCGGAAGGACTTGGGAGTGCAAGGCTGGTTTGCAGGTGCAGCAGGCTATCAAGAAGGCAAATGGATTGTTGGCCTTCATTGCTGGGGGATTGAATTCAAGAGCAGGGAGGTCATGCTGCAACTATACATGGTACTGGTGAGGCTGCACCTGGAGTACTGTGTGCATTTCTGGTCTCCTTACTTGAGGAAGGATATACTGGCTTTGGAGGTGGTGCAGAGGAGGTTCACCAGGTTGATTCCAAAGATAAGGGGGGTTAGACTATGAGGAGAAATTGAGTCACCTGGGACTGTACTCACTGGAATTCAGGATGAGAGGAGATTTTATAGAAACATAAAATTATGAAAGGGATAGATATGATAGAGGCAGGAAAGTTGTTTCCACTGGTAGGTGAGACCGGAACTAAGGAATAAAGTCTCAAGATTCAGGGGAATAGATTTAGGATGGAGATGAGGAGGAACTGCTTTTCCCAGAGGGTGGTGAATCTGTGGAATTCTCTGCCCAATGAAGCAGTGGAGGCTACCTCAGTAAATATATTTAAGAGAAAGTTGGACAGATTTATGCATAGTAGTGAAATTAAGAGTTATGGGGAAATGGCAGGTAGTGGAGATGAGTCCATGGCCAGATCAGCCATGATCTTATTGAATGGCGGAGTAGGCTTGATGGCCTAACCTGCTCCTATTTCCTACGAGGAAGAACTCTTTACCTGGAGGGAAGCTGGAATCTGGAGCACAGCCTGAAAGAGTGGTGGAAGCAGATACACTCAGAACATTTAAGAAATATCCAGAAGGGCACTTGTGTTGCCAAAGCATTGAAGGCTCAGCACCACATGCTGGTAAATGGGACTCGTACAGAGAGATATCCATTATTTCCGGTCAGCATGGACATGGTGCTCTGAAGAGCCTGTTTCTCTGCTATATGACTATATGGCCATTGGGAAAGGGCAGGAGAGGCTACACCTGGCAGGAATGTTGAGATGCTGGGAAACGAGAAAACGAAAACTAAATCCCTTTGCTGGGCCTGATAATGATGCCTCGACCCAGCCAAAGACAATTTCACTCCAGCAAGGTTCATTGGACCCTCAACAACACTGAAGAATCACGCACTTCAACTACCTCTGGAATAATGTTTCCTGATTTGTTTATTCTCCTTTTATCCTTCACAGTTTAACATTGCATCATCAGGAACTTGGCAATGAAGGAAGCAGTTCCTCTGTCTCCACATTTACAATCATTTTGTTTCAGAACCATCTGAATCAGGTGATCACCCAACTTTCCAGAGGTAGTATTGAAGTGGTCCATATAATACTCCATTTTAATGCGCTCTTTTAGAATCAATATTTACTTCCATGTTTGGCATTGCCTCGCTGTTAGGAAGTGGAGATAGGGAGTGAGCATTTGGGATGTTGAACACTTTGTGCCTGTGCAGCAGGAGTGCCCGGGGAGCCCTGTGAAAGCAGTGTATCACCTCCTACCCACGGCACTCCCACCTGGGGGAGTTTGTAGTTCCCACACTGGCCTGGAATCCCCAGCTCTAGAGTGGAAGCAAATCACCATTGATCTCAACAACCGCTAAAGAAGGTGGTTATGGCTTCCAGCAAGAACCGTCAGTGCTGAAATCAAGGCAATGTCTCCCCTTGCAGTACAGGCAGAGTGCCGTAGTGCTGCTTTTGAATGAGTTGTTGAGTTAATGCCCGGGGGGGTAGATGTAAATAGTGGTATTTCAGGGAAGAGCATGTTGTTGTCCCTGTGGTCCTGGTCAAATGTGTCATTAAAGAAACTGCTTATCTTCACATTTGCCACTTGCAGGAGATTGCTTCGTGCAGCTGCAAATACAAAACAATGACCCTTCAAAAAAACAATTATCTGGCAGTGAATTATTTGGGTTTGCCCCAGCTTGTGCAAGGTTCCATATAAAAACTGGATTTTTTTTTGCTTCACTGCCATCTCACTGATTCGATCACAAATTTGACTAATGGTCCGGGGCATAAATACCATTCTTTCTGTACCATGCATTTATAGCTAGGAAATTAATCCTGGTGCTTTGTAAATGCAGCTATTGTGGAAAAGCTTAATCAGCAGTCTAGTCCTCACCTCCAATCACAAACCCCTTTTTTGGATTGTAAGGTAAAAGTAGATTCTGGTTGTGTTAACCTTCCTGAAGGACATCTGGCAGGGCTAGAGTGACAATGGTTTGGGGAAGAGTTTAGAGCTTTGGCAGATAAAAGCACAGCCAATGGCGGTAGAGTGAGTGAAAATGGGGACGGTCAGGAGATTCACACCACATACTAGGGGCTTGAGGCACTCCTTCCAAAATGGTCTGTAGAAATCACTGAAGAAGTAAGTCGGTGGAGAGGTTTGATGTGGAACAACAACTTGCATTTATGTGGTCATTGTGATGTAAAATCTATTATCACAGGGTAGTCTGCAGGACCATTATAGCACAAAGCTGGGAGATATTGGGACTGATAACCAAAGGAAAGAGGTGGAGGATCAGGTTTAAAGAGGAGACACAAAAGGCAGCCTATGCCACAAATCTGCTGGAAGAATTCAGGAAGTCGAGCAACGTTTGTTGGGGGGGGGGGGGGGGAAGGTGAGAGGAGAGATGGATTTAATAAGGGGAAGCAGGGCACAACTATTGACTGCTGACAGGGGAAATTCTCCCATAATGAGCTACGCTACTTAGAATGAATTCAGCAAGCATTTCTCCACAGAAAGAGTAGTGTCCACCTGGAGTGCTTCTGATATTCGTAGTGCTGGGAATCGACTGTAATGATAACAACAAAGCTCAATCAGTCTACTTTATTGGAGGCTCAAGACTTAGAGGATGAGTAGATATTCCACACACATACCTGATCTTAATTTCTTCTACAGTAACAAACCCATTTGACACAAAATGGCAGGTATTGCAGCAGCTTGTATTTGTTCATGAGGCACAGGTTGTTAATTATGCTAATTGGTGCTTAAAGTAACACAAAACACCCTTGGGTAGCAAGTATGTCGGCTCAGAATTAAGCATCACTGTTTCTGGGTGATGAAGGTCGGGGTTCAGCTCCCACTCAAGGCTGTCCTGGTGAGTGCAGAGTGAAATGTAACAAACAGCTTTAGTTTATGACTCTGCTGTATTCATCAGCAGGCTGCTGGAATCGATTAACAGTCTGGTACAGAACAGGTTAACAGCACCAAAGTGAGAGAAAATGGGCTCCTTTTTCTTTGAAACACTCCATACTATTTGAAGCAAAGATCAAACCAAAGCAGGGCAATTATCAAGTATGCTTGCCCTAGAAATGAAATCACAGCATAGCACAATACAATTTCTGTGAAAATTAAGACAGCAATGACAATCAGTAATGAATAGTATGGATTTCTCAGTCAGACAGTTCTCTTCTGGATAGCACCGTGAGGCTCATGTGTAACACACAGAGGATCCTGGATGGATGGACCGGCATCTGATGGTGTGGAAAGCTCGTTTAGATGGAGCATTTGAGATGGAATGGCACTTGCAGTCCTGTGGAAACGTGCTTGAGACCATTTCCTGTGTGGTCTTCACTGAGGAGCATATCCTGAGCTGGTTCTTGGGTTAATAGATAGCGGGTCATCTTGAACCCTTCCACACATCACACCACAATGGTACTGACCCCTTTGCAGCATCTCCTCCCACCTCTTATTCATCCCAGCAACCGGCCAACCCGACCCCCACCTATTCAATTCCCCCCCGCCCCCCCCGACCACATAACTACCACTCCTGCCCTTGATGCCCCAGGCAGCAACTTTAGCTCTTTGGCCTGCTGACTGACACCTCCAAACAGCAGAGGCAGGCTTCCCTCACCCCCCCCCCACCCCACTACTGATCCTTAGTGTTCATTCTCCACCCCCCCAGACCCGCCCCTCCCCCTCCTACCCTGGTCAAGATTTCCAAAGGAGTTGGAGCAACTCAGAGAGGAAAGACCTATCTCGTGTAGGGCTAATTCAGTAGCATCCAATGCTCCAGAGCTTGGGTGCTGCTGAATGTCCAAGTGGTAGTTGGCCCATTGTGCACAGGCAGGTTGATGTGCCATTACAAACTATGAGAAAGTTTAGGCTAACTGCGTGGTGAAGGAAACTACATTCATACTTAGACATATTCAACTTTGTACCACAGTTGTCTCTGTCTCCTTTCGGTGCGTAGTGGTGGCCTCAGTTGAACTTTGTTCTTGGAATTTCTGTAGCAGCACTGGGCACTGATTAGCAAAACACCGCCAGATAACAGTAGAAAGCTACTAGCCCAACCAACAAACAAAGCCTGACCAAACTCCCATCGTGGGACATAATCGGGGATATCGGTAGCCCAGAACTGCACGACTGTCAAGTGGGCGATATAGGACACTGGAATGAGGGTCATAACTCCAGCCAGAATAGAGAGCACTCCACCACTGATCATTAACCCCTCCTTTTTGGCATTGTCATCTCCGCAGCAGGTGACAGAATTTGATCCAGACAGGGAAAGCACCAGGCTCAGCAAGCCAAGGGCAATGGATGTGCACATTAAGCTTCGAGCCAGCTGAATGTCCTCTGGCAGATCGAAGAGACTATCGTATGCCTTGCACTGGACTGACCCTTCATCCTGAGCAACACACGTCTCCCAGATTCCAATGGAGAATTGCTCGGATAATATTATGTCATTGTTCATTGTCATCCACTCACGCAGCAACGTGGTTGCCAAGCAGCTCATCCACCCAAGGAAGGCGAAGCAAAGGCCTACACATTGCCACATGCAACTTCCTGACCTCATCCTGTTGTCGCTGTGTTCCATGAAGGGTTCAGTAGCACGTGAGGTACGGGGTCCTGCAATGTATGATTCAACGTCAGGGTGCATTGGCTCTCCCTTGTTAAAGGACAGTTTTCCTTGAGCTCGAATCAGAGGAGCTGGACTGAGGTCACTGCGGGCTCTTGACATTTCTTCTTTCCTACTTCTACTGTGTGTACATACGGAGTTACTTCCAAAGGAGTGGAAGATCTGCAATCAACAGAAGATATTGGCTTTTAAAACATTGCATTTGCTTGAAGTAACTTTGTAAGATTAATCAGGAGTGGCAAATAAGAGACAGTTTAAATTCTGTGCAATTGAGAAGATTTCAAAGTCAAAGTCAAGTTTATTGTCAGATGTACAAGTACATGTATGTACTGGTCCGATGGAAAAACTTACTTACAGGCACATAGAATCATATACATTATATTCGCAAAAAAGTATAAGCATAAATTATACATAATTATAAGAAAGAACAGACATTAGAACAAATAATGCCTGCTGTAGTGCAAAGTGGTTTAAGTGATCATGGTATACGGTTGCAAGAAAAAGTTTGTGGACCCTTTAAAATGTGGTCTGATCTTCATCCAAGTCACAATAATAGACAAACACAATCTGCCTAAACTAATAACACACACACAATTGTACTTCTTCTCGTCATTACTGAATATACCCCCATTTAAACAATCCTATCTGAATTCAAAGTAGTATGTGAACCTCTGGGGTAATGCCTTCTACAAAAGCTATTTGTGGTCAGGTGTTCCAATCAGTGAGATGAGATTGGAGCTATGGGTTGTAGAGATGCCATGTCCTATTTAAAAAGGCATACAAAGTCAGGTTACTGACAGAGCCTGCTCTTCTCAAGAAAGATCTCTTTATGTGCACCATGCCTCAATCAAAACAATTTTCAGATGATCTTAGAAGAAGAATTGTTTAAACAATGAACTGAAGGTTTTGAAAATAATTCAGAAAAGGTCCCCACAGTGTTTGAAAGTCTTGACGAGATTCAGAAATTCAACAACGAATCTTCTCTAAATCTAAACATGACATAATGTCACATAACCATTGAGCATGAGTGGGAGGAAAAACATCTTTCCATTTAAACAAGAGCATCCTCTAGCTATAAGAGAGCTAAAGGCCAAAATTTGTAAATCAGATGCCTTCAACTTAATATCTTGTCCTGCAACAATATCGAATAGGGCCATCAGAGGGTTAGGCTTAAACTTGGCTTTAAAAAGTAAGGAAAAAGTTTGAAAAACTTCCTTCCAATATTTTTCAAGATTCGGACAAGTCCAAAACATATGAATTAATGAAACTTCTCCATTATTACATCTGTCACAGTAGGGAGATATATCCGAATAAAAATGAGATAGCTTATCCTTAGTAACATGAGCTCTACGTACCACCTTAAATGGTATGAGGGAAATGACGAGCACATAGCGATGAAGTATTAACCAGTTTAAAAATTTCATTCCTTCAATTTGTTGTTTAAACACAGATGTTGGCTATTATTGATTTTTATTATATAAGAAGATATTTTGCCTTTTCTCCTTAATGAACAGCTTCAGTCTTGGTAGGGGTTAGATTCTTTTTGCTTTTGTAATAAATTAGCATAGTTCTATATAACCATTGATGAACTTAATGAATATGGGGTATTGTAATTGTTATTATGAACAGCTATAATGTACCTGGTAGCTTTTTTTAAAAATCTTTTCAGACCTTTTATATACACTTTCTTGTACTCTGTATTCTTCTATGTAGAAACTAATAAAAATATTGGAAAAGAAAGAAGAAGAATTGTAGTACTGTAGAGCTGGAAAAGGCTTATGTGAAGATCTAATCACATGTTAGGTCATATTCATATAGAAATAAAAAAAATTCTGAAGGTTCACAAACTTTCTAGCACCACTGTAGAGACTGAGCTAATGATTAGGGCTATGTGGATTGGTTCAAAAGCTGGTTGAAGGGAAGTAGCTGCCTTTGCACCTGGGTGCTGAGGTTCTTCTGTACCTCCTAGCTGATGGTAGCTATGAGAAGGTGGCATGGCTGGGTAGTGAAGATGGTGGGGACCTTTAAGATTTCCAAATTGGGAACTGTGTTGGAAAAGTATAACTGTCCTGAAAAGTTTTGTCCTTTCTCCATTCCCTTAATTTGATGTATTGATTTATCTTTCAGGTTCTCTGCCACAAAACCTGAAAATACAAATAAGTCTAATGTTGAAATGGAGAATCAGTAGTCATTGGCATTCATTCACACAGCCCCATGGTTGTCAAAAAGCTCATCCAAACAAGGCATGTCAAGCAAAACCTGAAACGCTGCGACACACAGCCTCTTGCTTTCAACTCAAGGTCCTGTGCTCATCAAAAACTCCATTGGTATCAATGGCAGCACCAGAGGTGGCATTGCCCATAGTGGAATTGTTCAGATATACATCCTATGGTTAACTGAATAGACACAGGGCTGGGAGAATTAACCTGAGCAGTTCTGTGGCACCAGATATCATAGGGTGTAGGTCATGCTATGAGATTAGGAATCAGCAAAAATGAGTTGAACTCCAGGAAGTATTTGAATTCACCTTTCCCTTATCTGGAAAGGTTACCACAAAACTGAGAGATTGTAAGGGAATATTCCCCATCATTTCGCTTTAATAAATGTATGTGCTCCCACCCCTGAATCACACAGGTGTTGGTTCACGTGCACCCCAGAAACATGAGCACAGAATGCAGCCTCGTGCCAGGTTGCGTTCACAGTGGAATGCTGCGGTGCTTCCTCAAGTTGCTATGAGATCACAAAGAAGAGTGAGGATTTCTGCTGTTCATACCTTTGCCCTTCAACCCAATGTACAATATTTATCCTTCGGCTAATGTCAGCTAAAACAGATTATCCAGGCTATTTATCTCACTGCTGTTTGCAGAAACTTGTCCTGCACCACTTAGCTGTTGTGTTTTCCTTCATGACATCTCTGACAAGATTTTCACAAGAGCCACTTGTGACGTCCTGGAGTCAAGAATGTCACAATAGTAAAGGAAGCCTTTATATGCAGCCATTTTTCGAAGTAAAATGGGTCGGTTCACCATGATAGCAGCTGTGTTCATGGGTGGGAGGCCTGACACCATGGAAGGACACCTCGAGTAACCCAGATTCAATCCTGACCTCCAGTGTGATGTTTGCATGCTCTCCCCATGACCCTGTGGGTTTCCCCATGGCTAATCTGTTTTTCTCCCACATCCCAAACACACGCAAGTTGGGAGGTTAATTGGCTGTTGTTAATTGTCCCTGATGGGTAGGTGAGCGGTGGAATTTGTGGGGAGCTGACAGGGATGTGGGGACAATACAATGGGACTAGAATAGTGTAAATATATGTTTGTTGTATGCAGACATGGTGGAACCGAGGGCCTACCTCTCTCTGTTCTGTGTCTCTGGCTGTAAAATGTTTTAACTGGTCAAGGCCTGTACTGGGATTTGCTCACAGGCTAACACTGTGAAAGTGTTGTTTGAGGTGTCATCTTCAGATCCAAATCCAGGACTGGGGCTGCTTGAATCCTTAACCAGGCAGAAAAATGAAGCCAGATTGGTGTGTTGGGAATGAACTGAGAGAATCACCTCAGCCAAAGACTGAGCAGCTTCAGTACAGGGGAATACATCCCTTTGATATTCGAGATGCATCAAATCTCGAATGTGATTCTTTGATACATTTTCCCCATCTCTAGCAAAAGCACTGAAATGAGTACTTTAAACAATTAGGTTGATATGTGAAGATGTTTCTCTTAGAAACATACACACTCATAGCAGAGGAGGCCCCTTGCTCTGTCAACATACTTCATCATTTAACTAAATCACACTTCTATCGACTCTGCATTCCCATTTACCCTAATATTCTTTTGCCTGTTTGCTTATGAAGAATCTCTCTACCCCTACCTTAAGAATATTCAAAGACTCTGCTTCCATTGAAATTCCACAATAATTTGAAAGAAAAGGTTTCACCTATGGAAGGTTTTACCTTTTCTCAGTTTTAAATGGGTAAATTCATATTTTTAAAGTGACCACTAGTTACACCTTCTCCCTCAAGCAGAAATCTCTTCTCCACATCCAGTCTCTCAAAGTCTACTTAAATCTTTAATCATTCAATGAAAATATGTCACACTTTTCTATGCTCCAGCAAGTACAAGCCTAGCCAGCCTAACCTTTCTATATGAGGCAACCAACCCATTCCAAGGATTAACTTAGTGAATATACTGTTTACATCCACCCTCTCAATACTCCTCAGGATCTTTCTCTTTCACCCAGGTCCTCTCTCCTCTTTATACTGGCGATCTCCCCTCTTCGCAATCAGTCATGATGCAGGATTTTCACCCAAAATGGACTATTCCTTACTCCACCACACCCCCAGATGCAGATCAACACACTTGAGTTTCTTCACCAAGTTGTTTTTGCTCCAACAGGTCCTTCCGAATGACGCAAGTAACTCATTCAGGTATTAAACTGAGGATTTCAATTCAACACATGTAGGTAGAAGCTTCTCAAATGGTCTCGAGCCAGAAATTGGTAATAGAATGCTAGGCTGTTTCACAACACAGGTCCCATAAGAAGTTGTGTTTCAAGCTTTTGTAATTGTCTCTCCATCCTGCAATTGCCTCTTCCAGACTAAAGAAGATAAAAATGGAAATGCCTTAAGGTATCCGTGTTTGGGTCAAGACCCAAGTTTATGATTTATAAAGTCTAATCATGAAAAAGACAGCAGGAAGAGATAAAGCAGATCAAAGAGGAAAGTTGTTTGGCTAAACCTCAAATGAGAGCAAATGGAATGGTTTCTAAAGCCTTTGCTGTAAATGAGGGAACAATTCACGACACATGGCTTTCAACAGAGATGGTCAGCATCATTGTAATTAAGCCTAAATTGATTCCAGTGGCGGAGTCGGGTAACCAGAGGACATAGATCTAGAATGATCAGAAATAGAATCAGGGGCAACGGGGGAAACACTTCTCCCACTGAGGGAGTTGTTGGGGAGCATACTGCCTGGAAGGGCTCCTGAAGCAGGTTCAGAGTTAGCTTTCAAGGTAGACTTTAATAAATGCTTGACAGAAAGGGGGTGAGGTTCATTGGATAGTACGTGCTAACAGATGGTAGGAGTAATTGGAAGTGTACACACTTGTGTACTGGAGATGGTGATGTTTTGTTTTGTGTGTTTTGTAAAGTGTGAATGTTACCAGCTGATATCCAAACATTGTTATGGTCTTACTGCATTGATTATCTTTTCACCTGAGGAACTAAACATGGTGCAGCTGTCACTGAATATCCCAATGCCTGGTGGTATTCAGTATGGAGAAAAGGACACTGATGAAGCGACTGCAGGTGCTTCTGGTAAGGAATGGGCCTCAGGGATCTCCTGCAGTGATGGCCTGGGGGACGGCCATATTTCATCATGGTAGGGAATGATGCCACCAACTGGTTTCACCCTGAACCATGTTGAGTCGAGGCACTCAAGGAGCCCTTGCTGTCAGTCTGCATCAAGTATTTGCTAAAGTGAAGTGTTTGTTTTGCTTTAAGATTAAATGGTATATTACATAGCAGCTTGTTCCTTGAAAATAGATTTTAGATTGGTGCTATTCATTGTTCTTTCAGAGTAGCAGCCACTGCCAAATTCCTGATTGCATGAAACTTTGTGGATTGTAATAGATACTCCCTTGTTAACCTTGATCCCATTGTAGATCTTCCCCACCTCCTGCCTGGGTCTACTGAAGATTAATTGATGAAGGTGGATTACAGTAATTAGGCAACATTATTTTATCAAATGACTACTAAAATGGTAAAAGGTAAAACTACTTTAACCTGGCCTTTTCTTCTTTAACAATTCCTGCAGTGCTCAGAAGTAAACCTTACTTAGGTTTCAAAGGTACATTTAATGTCAGAGGAATGTGTACAATATACACCCTGAAATTCTTTTTCGTCACAAACATCCACGAAAACAGAGAAGTGCCCCAAAGAATGAATGGCAGTCAAATGTTAGAACCCCAAAGTCCTCCAACCCCCCCTCCCACATGTAAGCAGCAGCAAAGCATTGATCTCCCCTCCTCCACCAGGAAAAGAAGCATTGGCACCCCCCCCCCCACTGAGCATTTAAATGTGCAGCAAAGCATCAATAAAGACACAGACTTGCGGTACCCCAAAGACAACTCGTTCACCCGGTATTCGACATACCGCAGGCTCTCTCTCTCTCTCCCACTAATAAGGGAAGAAGAGGTGTCCCCGTTGTAATGATGACAAGGTGACTACTACAACCAGGACATTGGATTAGGTCTGAGAGTAGATGCAGCATCACTGGTGAGCTGTCCATTGTTTTATGGGGACCGAGTGGAAGGATTCCCTTGGCTTTTTCCCACTATGGTTGGACAACCCATAACTGGGACCTCTGGCTGAACCTCTATCAGACCTCATTCCTACTGGATGCAATTGAATTCTTCAATGCAACCTTCAAACAAATACTGTGCTGGAAATGACCCAACTCCATACCATAACTCTGGGGGCAAGTGTCCATCCGCATCTACTTCTCTGACATTCCTAGTCAGGTTATGGTCGGAGTGGCACAGTGGCAATCGCTGTTACCTGAAAATGAACAGGGGGCAGCCCTGAGCCGGGGCTGGAGCTACAGGACCTGTGATTCTGCTCCTGGCTCTCGAGTCTTGGAGGGAGGAGTAGGCTCTGAGTAATGCAGAAGCCCATTTCAAATGAACTGACCCAAAATTGAAAGCATCTGCTGGGAATGTTTGTACCCGAAGCACTAGCTATTCCATTATGAGAGTCTTTTCTACAACCGGACTCGGTAACAATGTCTCGGTTTTAGATTTGCTCTCCAATGGTGATCCTTGCAAAACTGAAGTTTCAGAATTTGGACCAAAAGAGTATCGGGATGTAGAGATGCCTTTCAGTTCATTTGTTTTACCTTTCAATAATGCAATTCCACTCAGTCTCAGTGCCAATGTTGCTACAGAGAGATCAATGAAGCCTAACATGCAGAAAGTCAAAAGGTACATTTCCAATACTACAAGAGAATCGAAGTACGAGACTAAATCTTATGCTAATGAAACAGGACCCTGATCAGATTTCATCTGAGGTATTATGTATGGGTTTGACCTAAGGGAATGTGATAGAGTGAATACAATGATAATTCACCAGGTTGATTCCCATGAAGGGGGCAGGAATTGTTCTACAGGGAGTGATGAGGCAGGTGGGTTTGGAAGAAAGAAAGGTGTTTTTGTTGAAATTTGCAAAATCCTTATAGGCATCACAGAGTGGCTGTAGAGGTGATGTTATTGTTCCTCTCAAAGGCGTCAGGCGGCAGTCTTGCTGTTTCTTTAGCACTTGTCTGTCGTTTATGAGGCTGAGTTGCTAGCTCGATCCTGATTCCAGTACAAATGGAAAGCGTTCAAGGAGCAAGTCAGATTTCAATCTAGAACTACTCACCTCCAAGTCCGGAGTGGATGCCAATACACCACTGGCCAGTTATGCCTAATCGAGGGTGGGTTATATCGGGGATACAGTAATGAACTGGTCATTCAGAACTAACATGAAGAAATATCTTCATATCGGAGTGTAGTGAAGCTTTGGAATTCTCTACCTAAGAGTACAATTGACTTAATCAGAGACCATATTCAAGATAAGAGATCAGTAGGTGGTTGGATATTGAATCGGATAAAATGGGGTTAGTACAGGAAAGTATTGCATGGTTGTGTACATGTGAGGGACAAATGGCCTCCTACTGCTTCTTATGTTCCTATGAAATGTCTCTATCAGCAAATCACCTTTGCCTCCTCCCCTACTGGGCCTTTGCAAGCCAACAACTGTCTTACTGTCTTGCTGCCTTACAAGGGCCCTCTGCCAAAATTTGTTCATTGCAGTTATATTGCTTTAGACAATGACGCAATACTATTGATCTGATTCTGTTGATAATCTATGTTAAAATTAGTTTGGAAAGCATTGCTATTTGTTTTCCTCTCAACAGTATAAGTAATTGAAGAATTGATGAATATGTTAAGAGCAGTCAGGGTTGACTTTAAGAAGACCTTGAAAGTTTCCAATGTGCCCCCTCAGTTCACATTGAAAAAATAGGTTAATTCCATGAGAATGTAAGAATTCTTTCCCTATCGTCACAAATGTTAAAGACGATTGCTGAAGTTTATATTAGGAAAAAAACATTTAAAAATTATTTATGATAAAGGTGGTAGTGAGAGATGTACATAGACTGGCAGAAAGGAAAGGGGCTGTGGAGATAACACAGCTCTGCACTTTGAAAATGGCCATGGATCTCTGAGGAAATCTACAAGCATTTCTGAGTTTTGTAAAGTTGAGGGGAATGCACATCTTATTTACTCTCGACATGTATTCACAATTGTGCCAGATGTTGTGTTTTGCATAAAAAATGGAACATGAGCCATCTCCTCACCCAGAGAATCTTTCAAAGCAAATTTATTATCAAGGGAAGTATATGTCACCATATACTACCCTGAGGTTCATGTTCTTGCAGGCATTCACAATAGAACAAAGAAATACAATGCAAGCAGTGAAAAACTACACAAAAAGACTGACAAATAAAAGTCTGCAAAAGGAGACAAACTGTGCAAATACAAAAATAAGAAATAGTTAGACAAATAAATAAATAATTGGATAACTAACTAGCTGAAAACTGAGAACATGTGTTGTAGAGTCCATGAAAGTGTGTCCATTAGTTGTGAAACCATTTTGGTGTTGAATTGTAAACAAATCATAAAAAAGTTGGTAGTATAACTCTTTAAATTCCTCTAAGTATAGTTTGTTTGTCTCTATCACTCTTAACATTGCACCAGGCTCCATCCTGCCTTCATACTGTCATGGTGAAGATAATGACCAATGGCCCATCTCTCAGCTCTATATACAATATTAACAGACTACAGCTGATATACTCTTCAAACTCCAGCGTACTGTCATGGATCCACTCAGTCCCAACAGTCATTGATGGATCCAATCAATTTTTTTGCAGCAGATCCATTACCAATATTTCAATGCGAGTGGTGTAACAGATTAGCCATTTGGGAAGGTGCGATGTGAATAGCCTTTGACAGCCTGCTTCTATCTCTGTATGAGGTGGTACTATGAGAGGCTTTGGATTTTTTTAACAGGCCTCAGGACTGGGGGTAGGTACACCTCATTCATACCCACCACATTTGAGTTGCTGTCAACCCATTACTCAGATCTGATGTCTGCGTGCCAGACTGTCTGGAGCAGGGTTTGTGCTCCTGTCTGTGCCTCCTGTCGCTGAACTGCTGGCTGGCTCAAGTGAAGCCGTATCAACAATATTGAGTCTGGTGCCACAGCAGGAGTCCAAGCTAGCCGACCTGTAAGTCAGCGGGTTCATGGTTTAATGCCTTGTTTGACTTAAAAACATTAAGGAATACTCAAATCTTCAGAGCAGTTTTTTTGTTTAAGTTCCCTGAATTACAAGTTGCAACAGATTAGCCAGACCATGTCGAATTCTAATCTGTCTATTAATCAAATACCATCTCCTAATAGTATTGCAAACTTTCTTCTGCTTGTCCTTTTAACTTTTATTCACTATTTTTGTTTTAATTGTCATATATTAATTCTCATAATGTGTGTGTAGGGCATCCTCAATCATCCATTCCAGGGGCCAGTCAAGATCAACTGTGTTGCAATGAGACTGAGTAACCCAGAAGCTAAAGGACGGCACATTTCTTTCCCTGTGGAATATAAGTGAAGCAGTTGCAGTTTTATAACTAATCAATTGTTTCCTTTAATGGATACTAGATTAGATTTCTGAAGTTTTAAAAGCTAAATTTAAATTCCCAATCTGTTACAGTGGAAAATTGGACTCAGTTTCTGGATTATTAGTTAAACAATTTCCAAGACTTACATGTAATAATTGGATGGGGATCAAAGAATATGGGTGAAGGTTGAGCTGGAAAGTGATCGAGGAACAGTGGCCATGAAACACAGGGGAGGCCCAAGAGAACATGTGGCCTCCAGCTGCTTCTCTGTTTGAAAAGATGTGGAAGGGGCAAGTAGATTGGGGAAGAGTTTTGTAGTACTGGTTTAAATGAAGTGGCTTTTATACAAGTGCTTTAGTACAGGGAAAAGAACTATCACATCCTTTATACTGTACATAAGGCCAGCTTGCCCCTTTATCCTACTAGACCCGACCACCAAGGAATGTATGGACTCAAAGATTGAACTATATTGGATTCTACCTGCTACTCATTATAATGGTGAGACATGAAAATCTAAGTCAGCTATCAAAGCATTGTTACACCAGGTAACGTTGGGATCACACAGATACTAAAGATACGAGAATGGATGAATAGAGCCAGAACAACGCCATAGCATAGTGGTTAGCTCAACACTTCACAGGACAGGCAACCCGGGAACAATTCCTGACCCTGCCTGTGAGGAATTTGTACATTCTCCCTGTGACTGAATGGGTTTCCTCCGGGTACTCTGGTTCCCTCATAGTCGATTATTTGGTCTTTGTGCATTGTACCGTGATTAGGCTCCAATTAAACTGAGGGATTGTTGGGCAGGACAGCTCAAAGGCACGGATAGGCCCATTCAGCGATGTACCCCATTAAATAAATAAAGGGAATTAATTCTGTCAGGGGGAGCAGTAAAAGTGTAAAGAGATAGAGGCTGGCTTTTTTTTTGCTGCTGCCATAAATAACATAAAACAGGTTGCACTCTGAATCACACGGTTGATATCAAGATGTTCACATGTCATCAATCAACGCACTGTGTCTCACCGGGAGTTTTGTTTTTGGCTTAGGATCTTCTCTTCTTTCTAAGCTTACACAGACCTTTGGAACTCTTTAATCAATTGCAGCATGAGTCGTAACTATAACGCAGCTACTCTTTAAATATTTAGGAGGAATTCCTTTGCACTGGGAGAATATGTCACATGAACTTATTAAGCAAGAAGTAATGATGCATTGATGGTAAGGTTGAAAGAGAACCAAGGAGATGGAGCTGCAGAGCGGGGATAGAGTAGTTGGAGACTCATTTGGAGGATGAACTCTGCATGGTGCAGCTGGGTAGAAGAGCTTGTTTCTCCTTTGTGGGTCCGGTGTTTACACCACATCATGTTAATCCTGGTCTTGTTATAAATGCACTTGCATTGAGCATCATTTGTCTGGCGGGATGGAGATATGTCTCTACCAAAGGAGGTGTGCTCACCTGCAGGTCATGCTTAGCCCCCTGATTAGGGTCCTAAGAGTGAAGCCAAGGGAGCAGGTGGTGGCTGGTCCTAATGGCAGCCAGTGCATATCACAAGCCCTGGTTATGCTGTAGGGTAACATATTTGGCGGGGGGGTAGCATTTGCTCATGTTACAAGACGCCCCCAATCGCACCAGCTTCCAGGATTTAGACACTCAGACTCTCCGGAGTACGGGTAGTTGCTCAGGACAGACCTGCTAATTGATAATCATGTTTCACGTGCCAAGAATTGAGTACTTAAGGAACACTAGAACTGTGGTTCAGTGCTCAATTATAAGCCTACCCGTGATATCGTCTAGCGTTTGTTTTGAGCTCAGATCCAGTTTAATACTGTGTCTCGAACCTTGCTTTGGATATCCCAGAATTTCAATTCATCCTCATCAAGAACTCTTGTCACATGGGAGAATTGTATATAATTCACAACCACAAACCTGGAGTTGGGGTTTTGCTTTAAGAGGCTGGTCTGATGTGCTGATGTTGTTTTGTAAAGATTTTTAACACATTTTTGTGCTTAGATTCTGGAGTTCAATAAAAACATAAAATGCCTCACTTCATTTTATTTGCAAAAACTTTCATTGGTGACCCCGATTCTCTAGGATGATTTCAGCCAATGCTGACACTTTGAAACTGCCAGAGCTTTGGGATCAAAACACCGTTGCTTGGTTTGTACAAGCATAGGCCCAGTTTACTCTGCAAGGAATCACCAAATTCTACTGCCTGGTAGCATCGCTCAGCAACTCCACAACTGTAAGTGGTGATTCTGCTTGAACGTCCGTCTGAACACAGTAGATACCGATCACTGAAAACTCACCCCTTATTGCCTTTTGGACTATTGGAGTCTGAGAGTGCCAAACAATTGCACTCTTTGCCTGGCCTCAGCAACGCCTGGCCTTTGGAGCTAATGGACCACCTGCTGTCTCTGCTGGGAAATCACCATCCTTGTTTTAATTTTAAAGAATGCTTCATGCAGTAAATGCTTGATCAACTTCGCACAGCCCTTGCTGTTGCACCTGTGAAGGACTATAGGGAGCTTGCTAAGATGGCTGATTGACTACACTCAGCCAGGCAGTGGTGCATCATTCCTACTCCTTCTCCACCTCAATAATCCGGGTCAGCATATGGACGCCCACAAACTGATGACGCTGGGTCTGTGTTCTTACCACACCGCTTTGGTACAAACGCTAGGAAGTGCTGACCGCCTTGCAGCTTTAACAGAGATGACGTTAAATTCAGAGAAGCCGTGTGACATCCTGCGTGATGTCTCAGTCACCCTCACCTCATTGTGTTGGCAAACTGGAACACAAAATCTGAGCTGGGCGGGTGACTTGTCTGGGCTCCTGCCAGGCTCACAATGCCAGTTTTAGTGAATTCTGGGGGGGTGCTGTGTGGGGTAACATAATTGGGGGAAATGTACATAATTCACAATCACCGACATTGAGCTGGGGTTTCACTTTAAGATGCTGGTCTGACGTGCTGACGTAGCTGTATAAAGTGTGTGCTTTTGTGTTTAGGTTCTGGGGTTCAATAAAACTGTGTCACGGGTTTCATTAAACATAAAATGCCTCACTTCATTTTATTTGCGAAAACCTATAATGTGACCACTGACACCAGGCGATCTCTGAAGAGTATTGATAATGGCTGAGGTCACCTGTCTTGTAAAGACACTGCCCGGAAGAAGGCAATGGCAAACCCCTTCTGCAGCAAAAGTTGTCAAGAGCAATCATGGTCATGGAAAGACCATGATTGCCCACGTCATGCGACAAGGGACATAACAAAAGAATGAGCCATTTGTTTAAAATACATTTCATGACTGGACCCCACCAACTTTTGAGGATTTGAAAATCTTGCATCACCCTTTAAAATAATACATAAAAATAACAACATCTGAAATATTTTTCATGCTTTCTCGAGCAAAATAAAGATCTATACAAATTTAAATTAAAAGTGCCTGAAGAGTAAACAGTAAAAAAAATCTCACATTAACTTCTACTAATTTAAATGTTTGAGGGGAATCAGAATAATTCTGCGTGAACAGTTGCAAAGAAGTGAGAAGTTCCACTTGAATCAAGTAGGAATCATTTCATTTTGTCTTATGGTCTCTACCATGCACCCTGGTGTAAAGACCGAGTTCTTTGCAAGTTGTGGAGTGGGAATGATTGGTCGTTTAGAGAGACAGCTCAGAAATGATGAGCCGGACGGTAGACTCATTCTGGGCTGTGTGATCCTGCATTGAAGTGATACACAATGTACGGTCATGCATCACCTAATAAGATTGTTGAATGTAGTGTTTCTAGTTCATGAATCAAATTAAATTCCATCCACCTATCCTCCACAATGAATACTGGTCCTTCCATCAATGTCCATAGTCTGTAAAAGAATAAATATTGTATCTAAACCGCTGCAAACTGTTAAATGAATCATCAGTCCTGTTATTGACCCAAGCCTATATATAAAATTGGATCATCTCACTCTAACTGGCTGCATCATCATCTGGTATGGGGTGGTGTGTGTGGGGTGGGGGGTGGTGGTGCTGCTACACAGGATCGAAAGGAGCTGCAGAAAGTTGTGGACTCAGTCATCTCCATCATGGACACTCGCCTCTGTAGCTACAGGACACCTTCAAGGAGCATTGCCTCAAAAAGGCAGTGTCCACCATGAACATAGAACAGTACAGCACAGTACTGTACACAGTTCTGGTCACTGAATTACAGGAAAGATGTCAACAAAATAGAGAGAGTACAGAGAAGATTTATTAGAATGTTACCTGGGTTTCAGCACCTGAGTTACAGGGAAAGGTTGAACAAGTTAGGTCTTTATTCTTTGGAGCATAGAAGGTTGAGGGGGACTTGATAGAAGTATTTAAAATTATGAGGGGGATAGATTGAGTTGACGTGGATAGGTTTTTTCCAAACAAAAAGAGTTTCAAACAAGAGGACATGAGTTGAGAGTTAGGGGGCAAAAGTTTAAGGGTAACACGAGGGGGAATTTCTTTACTCAGAGAGTGGTAGCTGTGTGGAATGAGCTTCCAGTAGAAGTGGTAGAGGCAGGTTCGATATTGTCATTTAAAGTAAAATTGGATAGGTATATGGACAGGAAAGGAATGGAGGGTTATGGTCTGAGTGCAGGTACATGGGACTAGGTGAGAGTAAGCGTTCGGCATGGACTAGAAGGGCCGAGATGGCCTGTTTCTGTGCTGTAATTGTTATATGGTTACGGGCCATTTGGCCCACAATGTTGTGCTGACCCTTAAATCCTGTCTTCCATATAACCCCCACCTTAAATTCCTCCATATACCTGTCTAGTAGTCTCTTAAATTTCACTAGTGTATCTGCCTCCACCACTGACTCAGGCAGTGCATTCCACGCACCAACCACTCTCTGAGTGAAAAACCTCCCTCTAATATCCTCCTTGAACTTTCCACCCCTTACCTTAAAGCCATGTCCTCTTGTATTAAGCAGTGGTGCCCGGGGAAGAGGCGCTGGCTGTCCACTCTGTCTATTCCTCTTACTATCTTGTACACTTCTATCATGTCTCCTCTCAACCTCCTTCTCTCCAAAGAGTAAAGCCCTAGTTCCCTTAATCTCTGATCATAATGCATACTCTCTAAACCAGGCAGCATCCTGGTAAATCTCCTCTGTACCCTTTCCAATGGTTCCACATCCTTCCTATACTGAGGCGACCAGAACTGGACACAGTACTCCAAGTGTGGCCTAACCAGAGTTTTATAGAGCTGCATCATTACCTCGCAACTCTTAAACTCTATCCCTCAACTTATGAAAGCTTACACCCCATAAGCTTTCTTAACTACCCTATCTACCTGTGAGGCAACTTTCAGGGATCTGTGGACACGTACCCCCAGATCCCTCTGCTCCTCCACGCTACCAAGTATCCTGCCATTGACTTTGTAAATGATCCCCATCACCCAGGTCATGCCTTGCTCTCATTGCTAGCATCAGGGAGAAGATGAAGGAGGCTGAGTAAGTCAGGCGCAGCTCCCTCCCCTCTGCCATCTGATTTCTGAATGGACATTGAACACATGAACACCATCTCACTACTTTTATCTACTAATTTAACTTTTATATAAAACATTTTCTGCAATTCACAGTTTTTATTTTATTATTAGGCATTGCCTTGTTCTGCTGCCACAAAGACAACAATTTTCACAATATACGCCAGTGACAGGAAGCTTGGTTCTGATTCTTCCATGCATCTGAAGCACTTTCTTCCATCAAACAGAAATTATTTCTATCATTGTTTAACTGGAAGTTAATAACTGAAATGTTAAAGCTAACCAGTCAATAAAACCCTTACAGTCTCTTCACCCCAGCGGATCCTTTCCCATCACCCGTGAATGGATTCCTGCTTTATTTCTGGCAGTTTAATTTTTCCTTTGAAACGACCAATCCCGCACTGTTATTGGCAGAATGCATCCTTTCAGTGTAGTCTGTGACGGAACACCAGCTGAGTCCCTGCACGTAGGAAGGTAGCTTGTGAGGAGTAAGTTCCCATTGGAAAACTGGGATTCCTCCGCTTTGAGACTGGCGTGTAGAAACTCATGCACTGCAGTCTCGGGATCCTTTAATGCATGTTTACAGAGTGTCCCTCATAAACAACACACGTATTCGCCTTTCACAACTCCAGCTGGTCCCACAGGACCTTGCATCCACTGAAGTGCCTGTGAAGAGTGGTCACCATGGTGACTAACCTGTGTTGTGTAGGCCCCCACAATGACTGAAATGATCATCTGTTTAGGAATAGGGTTGATGAATAAAGGCAGGGGTGTGTTCTTCGCTGTTTGTGCAAGACAGAGCCCCAGATTAATGCCCCATGCTGTCAATGGTACCCCTGACTACACATCACTCCCTGAACCCTTCACTGGAGGATCAGCTAGGCTTATGCAACCTGGTCCCTTAAGTTGGTGTCAAAAGAAAGGCTCCTGGTTCGGAGGTGCGAGTGATATCACTCAGCTACAGGAGGCAGCTTTGCCATACGCTGGAGTCCAGATGCTCGATGCAAAGTTTACAGTTTGCTTAGCACACAAGACAAAAGACAAATTACTAACCCTGATGTACAAAAAAGCTGGATGAACTCAGCAGGTCGGGTAGCATCCGTTGAAAGGAGCAGTCAACGTTTCGGGTCGAGACCCTTCGTCAGGACTAAAGGATGGGGCAGGGGCTCTATAAAGAAGGTGGGGGGAGGGTGGAAAACCAGTCAGAGGAAAGATCAAGGGGTGCGGGAGGGGATAGGCAGGAGAGGTGAAGAAGGAATCTAAAGGGAAAGCACTAGAAGAAGGCAGAGTCATGAGAGGTGATAGGCAGCTAGAAGAGGAGTCAGAGTGAAGGTGGGATAGGGGAAGGGTGAGGGAGGGAATTACCGCAAGTTGGAGAATTCGATGTTCAGACCAAGGGGCTGGAGACTACCCAGACAGTATATGAGATGTTGTTCCTCCAACCGAAGTTTGGCCTCATCATGGCAGTAGAGGAGGCCATGTATGGACATATCCGAATGGGAATGTGAAGCAGAGTTGAAGTGAATGGCAACCGGGAGATCCTGTCTATTGTTGACTGCTTCTTTCAATGAATGCTGCCCGACCTGCTAAGTTCATCCAGCTTTTTTGTACATCTTGATTTGACCACAGCATCTGCAGTGTACTTTGTGTTTGAAATTACTAACCCTAATGTCAGCGTGGGGCTCTGGCTGTTTACTCCCTTTCCAAGCTAATGAAGCTTGATACCGCTTCATCATTCTCCTTGGCCACCTTGCTAGAGCTGAAAGTGTGGCTGAGCTTGTGAGCTCTAATTATTTGAAATGGATTTGTGGTCTTTTTGGGCAGTGACTCCACACCAGAGATCCTCCTGCAGAGAGTTATAACACCAGCATCAATGGAGACTGAGATATTCTCTGTCCACATTGTGCCCTCTAACTGGCTGGATCTCAGCAGGATCAACATGCCTCCAGGCAGGTGTACATTAAAGTCTGTCTCTTCTATCCAATTCCAGCACATGGACACACCTTTGCCCTATTCACCAGAGGAAAAGAAAGATCCCTGCTGTTACCACTAGTTACCTGCACGCCCATTCAACATGCGCCATACAATTGCAAGTAAAACTTGAGCCATTGCACTCTGAGCCTAGGTGATGCACCATCAATAACTCTCGGAGACGTGAGGCGAGATATAGGCTTTATTGGCTGGAAGAAAGAACAAGCAGCAATTGACTACCACACTGCATCCTGGAGACTGAGGCCGGGGCGGAGTCCCCAATCGGCTTTATACCGGGGTCCGTGGGAGGGGCCACAGGAGCAATCAGCAGGGGGAGCGTGTCCAGACAGGTATATGTAGTTCACCACACTAGGCTGCTTCCATGTTTGCTATAGTAAAGCCACTGACTTGCAGCCTTCCTGCCTCCAGCATGCACAACCATCTACCTTCTTGCTGAAAAACACTCTTACATCTACATAACTCTGTTGTGAAGATCACTCCTACCATACCTTGCTCCCTGCCTGCATCTGAACAAGACTGTTCCATACTTGTGGGTACTCTGCACATTCCCTCCAAAGTTAGATCCAGTGCGTCATGCAGGTTAAGATCTGTCAGGCTGCGGCACTGAAAGGTCCCAAGTACCTGATCTAGATTGGTTGTTTTTAGAAAGCACCTTTAACCTGGTGATATAATTGCTCACATTTTCTTCTTTGTTCCCGCCAAACTTGCAAAGATCTCTTAAAGCGTGGGGGAAAAAATGGCCGACTTAAATCCTTAATCATCTGTGCAGGACATCAGCTCACTTGAACAAATGGCTACATTGCTCTCTTCGATCCTCTACCAGGATCTTGACATTTGTTGTTGTTTTGTGTGCCAAGTGCTTTTCACTTCACAGTTATAATTGTTAAGTCACTCTGCCAGCTCGCACCACAGCGATGGACCGCGGCAGAGCCGTCTCGGATCTTGGCGAGAAGCCGTGTTTGGACCAGGCAGAGGACGTCGTGGGTTGGGGCACCACAGTGGCAAGCTGGGGTTTCTCGGACGCCCATCAGTGTAGTGTTTGTGCTGTTTTAGCACGTCGACCTCTGAGTCTGTTTGCCACTGGCCAGTATTTTTTCCCCCTGGTAAAGCCCGGGAGGGGGAGGTGGGGTGGTCAATCAGATCCCTGTTCTGTGCTATTCAGTGTGTTCGCCATAGGAGTCCAGGTCTTTCATGTTGTAGGAAGGTTTTCAGGATTTCAGTTGGGAAGTCGGGGGAGCATTATCGATGAGGTTACGAACTGGAATGTTGTTATATTGGATACGCTTGTAGAATTTGTCATAACCAAGGATCTGGCAGCACACCCTCAACTGCAATATCCCATCACTTCACTTGTTAGCATTCATAGATTCCTCTCTGTTGCTGTTTAATTAGTAATGTTTTAATTCACGCCACACAACAGCTGTAATATCTCAATGTGTGTCTTGTGATATACTGTTCCAACAATGTATCACAAGACGTACATAAGGATATATTCACAACCAATATACTACAATATCATAATTTAAATCTAAGTCTAAGTACTAGATTGCTGACTAACCAGTATATGAGTATATTATCATGGCAGTTGGCACCTTTGCTTCCAGGTTGCAGCTGTCCGTGACGATGATTTTCCCATCTTGTGTCTTTCCCCTTTTCTGTCCTGGTCTGAAGTTTGTCTCCACATTCTTTTCCAGGAAAAATCAGGATTCCCGAGACTGTCGCTAACTGGCCAACAGTTTTAGTCTATCCCCAATTTCCCTTGAACTAATCATCAGATCCTGATGAAGGGTTTCAGCCTGAAACTTCAACTATACTCTTTTGCATAGATGCTGCCCGGGCTGCTGAGTTCCTCCAGCATTTTGTGTGTGGTGCTTATTAACGGAGATACTGCTTCTGTTGAGTGTTATTATATGTGTACATAATAAAGAACTTCAATTCCCAGTGTGCAATGTGGGCAGTTCACCTGGAACCGAACATGACGTGATGAGCTGGTTGCATGCGCTCGTGTTGGGCTGAAGCTATTGCTGGAATGTCACAAAGATGTTTTTACCTAGGCTAAATTTGTCTTTAGTTAGAATAAACTTAACAGTGAGAGATTTATTCATCTTTTTGGAAATGCCTAGCTCTGATGTTAAGGTGATATTCTCTTGTCTTAGACCTGCCCTTTAACAGAAAAAAGCCTTATTCCTGGCAGTGCTATACTTATATAAGGAAGTTTGGTCAAATCGCACCTTCATTTTCTACTGGTTTAGTCAGCTGTAAAATATCTAATCCGCTCTTTGTGTTTTCATCATTTTAAAGGATATAGATATCAAGGTTTAGATGCAGTGATGATGTACTGAAACAAATATGATCCTGAGGGCTCTTGATAGAGTAGATAGGGAGAGACATTTCCTCCTGTGGGAAATCCAGAACAAGAGCTCACTGTTCAAAATTAAGTGTTCTACCTTTAAGCTAGAAATAAGGCATTTTCTTTTCTTTTCTCTCAAGAGTCTTCGAAACTCTTTTCATTTAAAAGGGGTGGATGCAGAATCTTTGCACATGTTCAGAGCAGAAATAGCTAGGTTCTCGATAAACAAGGAATGGAAAGGTCACTGGGATAGATGGACAGCGAGCTGATGATCAGATCTGCCATAGGTATGAGGGGCTGAGTGGCCTACTCTTGCTCCTCATTCATTTGTTTGTATGTGAATGGCACAATGGTGTGTAACATGGCAGGGATTCCTTTGAGGATGTCCTGGTGTAGAGTTTGATTTAATGTTTATTCATTCACGGGATGTGCCCATTGCTGGCTGGCCAACAATTTTAATCTATCTCCAATTTCTCTTGAACTAAACCGTTAAAAGCCAGATGCATTGCTGTAGGTCTGGGCTCTGATACAGGCTGGACTGAGTAAGGGTGTTATATTTCAGTCCCTGAAAACGTTAGTAACTCAGATGGGTTTTAAAATAATCCGATAGTTTCATAGACACCATCACTGATATTAAGTTTTTGTTGCAGATATACTTAATTGCTGGAATTTAAGCTCCAGCTGTTGTGTGGGATTTGAAACCATGACACTTATCAACAACCCACACCTTTTAATAATAGCCTACTGATTTAGCCACAAATACGTGCCAGTATCTCGCTAACCCACAGTCTTTGCCACCAAGGGACTGGGCAGCAGGCAGATTGGAACACCATCCCCCGTAGGTTTCTCTCCAAGACTCACTCTCATTTTCTCAATGTGCCAATGGCACATACATGCACAGTGCAATCCCAGCAGATGATTCCATCTCCACGTTATTCTGTTCAATATTTTTCTCTCAACCCACCCTTCCCAAGAGAAGCTCATCTTCACATTTATTTCAGAGCCAAAGCAGCGATTCCTCATCCTCACAAGTTAAGAACCTTGTTTGACACTTCATCGTTGAGGCGTTGATGTAGACTATCGGCCAACTGGTCAGCAAGATGAAGGGAACACTTCAGCATGCTCTGTGATTTGAGTGTCCCTGCAGTGGACTTTGTCAGGTCTGCTCATCAATGCAGTTTCTCAAGTAATATGACACTCATACTAAGTGTCAAGGAAATACTGGAAAATCTAAACATCAGGGAAAGGCTTAGGTACTGAATACTCCATACCAAAATTCCTACTGGTCAATGAATGGGAATTCCGTATGCATGCAGCTAGTGTCATGGGACATGCCTGCCGGGGACAGTCTTGGCTTCTTTATTTTCCTCCTCGGCCAAAAACAAAGGAATTGTGGATGGTCTTAAAATAGTTACATTGAGCAGTTGGGGTAGTGCTGGAAAGCGGTGTTACCTTAGACCACAGGACATAGAAGAATTGGCCCATAGCATCTGCTCCACCACTTGAACCATAAATTGCTGTCAGTGAGTGAGATGGAAGGTCAGCTATGATCGTAATGAATGCCTGTTGAGTCTTAAAAGGCTTGATGGTCTGCTCCTGGTCTTTGTTATGATGTTCTTAAGTTGCGGAGTGAACAATGATCTGTGCAGACCTTGTGTGCTTGATTCTTGGTTACCAACACCTGATCAAAATGGTAGCCATCTCCATCCATGAATTTGCCATTATCAAACGTGAATCTGCTGAGGCTACTTGTATGCGAAAAATCATAACCTGAGAGCTCTGAGAACTCTCTAAGAAACAAGAGTCCCTCTTTTAGCTAGAGCTGGCCGTCTATGGACAGACAGCCAAAGTTGTTTGCTTCACCTGCTGTTGGGTTGAGGTGAAAATCTTTAGGCTTGGGAAGTTGCTAGCAGTTATTGACATTTCCTTATCTTACATGAAGATTTGCCCATAGACAGGTTTCAGGTACTTGACATAATTCTGTCAAACATGTTATTTCACTCTATTTATACTTTTGTCTATGTCTTCTATGCAAGGCTAATCCTGTTTTAGTCTGTCTTGCTTTCCATTATTCATTCTTCTTCCTTTTTCTCTTGGCCTGGTAATACAGAGTGATTCCATAATGGAGATCAATTGTGTGAAGGGAGGGAGGGCATTGGAAATGGATGAACTGGAAAGTCCTGAAACTCAATGTGCAGAGCACAATCAATCAAATCGAACAGCAAATGTAGGAAAATCTAAATGAGGTGGGTAATTCCATTAATTTTACATTGAAAGACGGAGTCGAGTAACCTGTGATTCTCTAATGGGCTAGATTAAGAAACACTTAAATCTGACTAAAGTGGAAGAGATACTGTTTTCATCATTTCTCTCATATTAGGACATCATGAACAAACTGTCCCAATATAGAGAGACCTTCAGCTTTCTTTAGAGAATTCAGTTTCCATGGAAGAGTGGAGACTGGCTTGTACTAGTCTCTATATTTTGTTCCGATATTGTCCTCATTTCTTGATGATCACAAACACACAAAATAGCCTCATAGATTGTGCAAAGTGATTTGAGTTTGCAAGATCTAGGCAAGTAAGTGTTCCGGTAAATTAAGGGCGGTGTAACTGTTAAATGCTTGTATCCAATAGCAAACTTCGGATAAATAAAATTCCATATTGAATATTCTTCACAAGGCATTAAATAATGTATATATTTACATAAAACATAACAAAAAATTGAAACCATTTAACAACAGTGTGATTTATAGACTAGATTTTATAGTACTTATTTCAATTGGTGAATAATTAATCACACCTGGAGTATTTTGCAATCTGATTTCCCGCTGGGAGCAATTTATAGGTCTGTGAGTCTCATGAGTGTTGGCACAAAACCAAGTTACTGTCAAAGTAGTAGTTTAAGTTCTACAACCTGAATACAATCCTTCAGATCCATGGTGATTCAATAACTGGATCAAAATAGAGATCTCCTAATGTGCAACCAAAGAAGTAAACCATGGTCAAAGAATTCTGGCAGAGTGGGGAGATAGACAGAGTGAAGATTGGTCAGCAGGGGAAACAGAATGAAACACGGATGCAGAAAGTCACTGCCAGAGTTAGCCTCTTAGCCAATTTCTCAAGTGGTCTCTCAGTTGCTTTCCTTTACTTGAAGGCAGAATGAGAAGAGATATTAGGGAACAAGGGAGGAATAATGTGATAGGGTACAGATGGAGACATTATCATTCCTTCTAAGGCTGTTATTTAATTATGGATCAGGTTGCAGGTGTTGCCCATAACCTTGGATCCAATACTCTGGAGTATTTCTGTGGAACTGCATGGCTTCTGTAGTACAGGGTTCTACAGAACACCAAAAGATTTCTTCCCAAGGTTCTGCTTGCTCTGTTGTTGTGTCAGGTGCCAAGCACTAATGATGCATGCAAGCTGTAGAATACAGAGGAACAGCAGGGCACGTCCTGTTTGTCAACTTCCTCCACTCAAAGCCATTGCCCATGGCCTCCCGATGCCTATCCTCACCTGATCTGGACACGGATCAACATTGTCACTGGCCTGAAGAATCTGGGACTCCTACTAACTTGTCTAAGTGCCGGCTGCATGTCCAGCAGTGAGGTAAAATATCACGGCTCCTAAAATACATCGGCAACTTTGACAGCTGATACAAACTGGAACATAATTAGTCAGAAAGGCATACAGTATGGAACACAATTAGTCACAGAGTTACTAATTTGCCGACAGTAAAAAGTATGAATAGTTTTTAAATATGGGCAGATGGGACTAGCTCACTGGGAAACACTGTTGTATGGTCATGTTGGGCTGAAGGGTCTACTTTGATGCTGTATCACTCTCTGACACACTGTGTTCCGGTCTGCATGACTCTCTGACTAATTGTGTTCCAGTCTGTATGACTTTCTAACTAACAGTATTCCGGTCTGTGTGACTCTGTGACTAATTGTGTTCCGGTCTGTGAGACTCTGTGAGTAATTGTGTTCCAGTCTGTATGACTTTCTAACTAACAGTGTTCCGGTCTGTATCACTCTGTGACTAATTGTGTTCCGGTCTGTGAGACTCTGTGAGTAATTGTGTTCCAGTCTGTATGACTTTCTAACTAACAGTGTTCCGGTCTGTATCACTCTGTGACTAATTGTGTTCCGGTCAGTGTGACTCTGTGACTAATTGTGTTCCGGTCTGTATCACTCTGTGACTAATTGTGTTCCGGTCTGTATGACTCTGTGACTAATTGTGTTCCGGTCTGTGTGACGCTGTGACTAATTGTGTTCCGGTCAGTGTGACTCTGTGACTAATTGTGTTCTGGTCTGTATCACTCTGTGACTAATTGTGTTCCGGTCAGTGTGACTCTGTGACTAATTGTGTTCCGGTCTGTATGACTCTGTGACTAATTGTGTTCCAGTCTGTGTGACTCTGTGACTAACTGTGTTCCTGTCTGTGAGACTCTGTGACTAATTATGTTCCGGTCAGTGTGACTCTGTGAGTAATTGTGTTCCGGTCAGTGTGACTCTCTGACTGATTGTGCTTCAGTCTGTGTGACTCTCTGACTAATTGTGTTCCGGTCTGTATGATTCTGTGACTAATTGTGTTTCGGTCTGTGAGACTCTGTGACTAATTGTGTTCCGGTCTATGTGACTCCCTTACTAATTGTATTCCATGCTGTATGTCTCGATGACTAGAACATAAAGTCTTAACATTAGAAGATAAGAAATAGGAGTATGTTAGGCCATATGACCCATTCAACCTGATCTGCCATTTAATATGCTCATGGCTAATCCGGTCATGGACTCCTCTTCACCTACCTGCCTTTTCCCCATAACCCTTAATTCCCCTGTCATGCAAAAATCTATCCAATGTTGTCGAAAATACATTTATTGAGGCAGCCTCCACTGTTTCATTGGGCAGAGAATTCCACAGTTTCACAACTTTCTGTGAGAAACAGTTCTTCCTAATTTCCGTCGTCAATCTATTCCCCTGAATCTGGAGGCTATGTCCCCTGGTCCTAGTCTCACCTACCAAAGGAAACAGCTGTCCTCCCTCTATCTTCTCTATCACTTTCATAATTTTGTGTTTCTATAAGATTTACTCTCATTCTTCTGAATTCCAATGAGTACAGTCCCACGTGAATCAATCTCCCTCATAGTCTAATCCCCTCATCTGTGGAATGAACCTCATGAGCCTCCATAGCTAGTATCTGCTTCCTTGAGGAGACCAGACATGCACACAGTACTCCAGGTGTGGCCTCACCAGTACCCTGTATAATTGCAGCATATCCTCCCTGCTCTTAAATTCAATCCCTCTAGCAGTGAAGGCCAGTGTTCCATTTGCCTTCTCGATAGCCTGCTGCACCTGCAAACCAACCTTTTGTGGTTCATGCACAAGCTCTCCCAAGTCCCTCTGCACAGCAGCATGCTGCAAGTATTTACCATTTAAATAATAATCTGCTTTTCATTTTTCCTTCTGATGCACCATCAATAACTCACACTGAGACGTAAGGCGAGATATTGGCTTTTATTGACTGAAGAAGGAACCAGGAGTGAGTGTCCATCATACTATGTCCTGGAGACTGAGGCAGAGGATCAGACCTCGATCGCCTTTATACAGGGGCCTGTGGGAGGAGCCACAGGAGCAGTCAGCAGGGGGTGTGTCCACAGGGGTCTGTGGGAGGAGCCACAGGAGCAGTCAGCAGGGGGCGTGTCCACAGGGGTCTGTGGGAGGAGCCACAGGAGCAGTCAGCAGGGGGCGTGTCCACAGGGGTCTGTGGGAGGAGCCACAGGAGCAGTCAGCAGGGGGCGTGTCCACAGGGGTCTGTGGGAGGAGCCACAGGAGCAGTCAGAAGGGGGCGTGTCCAGACAGGCACATAGTTCACCACACCTCCAAAGTGGATGACCTCACATTTACCAACATTGTACTCCATCTGCCAGGCCCTTGCCCGCTCACTTAACCTGTCTGTATCCCTCTGCAGACTCTCTATATCTTCCATACAATTTGCTTTTCACTCAATTTAGTATCATCAGCAAACTTAGACACACTACATTGGTCCCCTCTTCCAGATCGTTAATGTATATTGTGAACAATTACAGGCCCAGCGCAGACTCATGTGGCACAGTACTCACCACTGATTGCCAACTGGAGTAACACCCATGTATGCCAACTCTCTGCTTTCTGTTATTCAACCAGTCCTCTATCCATGCTAATATATCACCCCCAACTCTATGCATCCTTATCCTACGGATAAGTCTATGCGGCACCTTATTGAACACCTTCTAGAAATCCAATTAAATAACATCCATCTGTTCCCCTCTATCCACTGTGCTCATTATATCCTCGAAGAACTCCAGTAAGTTTGTCAAAAGGGACCTGTCTTTGCTGAATCCATGCTGTGTCTGCCTGATGAATTAATTTATTTCCAGATGCCTCGTTATTTCTTCTTTAATGATAGCTTCAAGCATGTTCCCAACTATAGATGTTAAACTAACTGGCCTATAATTACCTACCTTTTGCCTTCATCCTTTTTTGAACAGTGGTGTGACATTCACCGTCTTCCAATCCACTGGGACCTGCCCAGATTCTGGAGAATTTTGATAAATTATCACCTAAGCCTCTACTATAACTTCTGCTCTTTCTTTCAGTACCCTGGGGTGCACGCTATCAGGACCAGGGGACTTATCTAACTTCAGGCCCACAAGTTTGCTCAGCATTACCTCTTTAGTGATAGCCATCGTACTGAGGTCCTCACCTCCCATCACCTCCATATCATCTCTCTTTGGCATGTTAGATATGTCCTCCACCGTGAAGACCGACACAAAATAGTCATTCAAAGTCTCTGTCATTTCTTTCCTCATAACCCAATATCATAATTCCCCTTCTCATCCTCCAAGGGACCTACATTTACTTTAGCCATCCTTTACCATTTTATATAATTATAATATCTTTTATTATCTGTTTTTATATTATGTGCTATTTTGTTTTCATAATCTAGCTTCCCTTTCTTCATTTTTCACTCCTGATGAAGGGTTTCGGCCCGAAATGTCGTTATTACCTCCTCCCATCGATGCTGTCTGGCCTGCTGAGTTCTGCTAGCATTTTGTGTTTTTTATCCCTTTCTTCATTGCTTGCTTTGTGATTCTTAGTTGCATTTTAAAGTTTTTCCCAATCTTCCGGTTTCCCACTACTCTTGGCAACTTTGTATGCATGGGCTTTTAGTTTGATGCCTTATTTTATTTCCTTCATTATCAAAGGCTGGCTTTCCCCACCCTTACTGCTCCTGTTTTTAACTGGAATATATGGAGCACCATAAAATGCCTCTTAAAAAGTTTTCCACTGTTCCTCAACTATCTTTCCAAATAGCCTGTGTTCCCAGTCTACACTATACAAATCCTCCCTCATCCCATTGTAGTCTCCATTGCTTAGGTATAGTACACTGGTTTTAGATCGAACTGATGCACCTTTCATCTGGATGACAAACTCAGTCATACTGTGGTAACTCTTCCAAGAGGATCCCCAAGTACAAGATCACTAATTTTACCTGTCTTATTGCATTGGACCAGATCTAAGCTGGCATGTTCCCTTGTAAGTTCAGTAACATGCTCCTCAAGAAAGCCAACACGGATGCATTCTATGAAGTCCTTCTCAAGGCAGGCTCGACCAACTTGATTCACCAAATTTATGTGCAAGTTAAAACTCCCCATGATAACGGTTGTTCTATTCTTACATGCCTCAGATATTTCTGTTTATTGTCTGTTAGTATTCAGTGGCCAATAGACAGCTCCCACCAGTAATTCTTTTTCCTTTTCTATTCCCAATCTCTACCCAGATAGATTCAACATTCTGATCCTTAGATCTTATACTGTCTCCTACTATCGCCATGATCTCATCTTTAATTAAGAGTGCCATCCCACCTCCCTTACCTTCCTGCCTGTCCTTCCCTGTTACCTGATATCCTTGGATATTTAGTTCCCAATCCTCTCCACCCTTCAACCTCATCTCTGTAATGACCACTGAATCATAAACCTTTGTACTGATTTGTGCCACAGGTTCACTGACCTTGTTTCAAATACTACAGGCATTCGAATAAAGTGCCTTTACACTCATTGTGCTTTTAAAATGTTGTAATCTTTTACTCTTCTGCACGACTTTTCTTCACTCCAGTCCAGTAGCACTTTTCTCTTTTTTATCTTTTGTTTTCACTTTATCTTTATCCACACTTTTCTTTTTTACTTTATGCATACTTCTTCAATCTGTTGAACCCACCCCCCTACTATTTAGTTTAAAGCCCTATCTACAGTTGTATTTATACGATTTGCTAGAATCCTGGTCCCATCATGGTTCAAGTGGAGCCCATCCCATTGGTTCAGCTCCCTCCTTCCCCAATACTGGTGCCAATTTCCCATGAATTCAAACCCAGTTCTCCCACACCAATCCCTGAGCCATGCACTTAACTCTCTGATCTTCCTGACCCTATGCCATTTTGCACATGGCTCAGGTAGTAATCCGGAGATTACAACCTTTTTGGTTCTGCTTTTTAATTTAGTCCCAAGCTGCTCGAATTCCCTCAGCAGAACCTCTTTCCTCATTCTACCAATGTCATTGGTACCCACGTAGACTATGACAAACGGATCCTTCCCCTCCCATGGCAAATTCCTCTGCAGGTTAGATAAGATGTCCCAAACCCAGGCACCAGGCAGGCAACTCAGCCTTCGGGATGCTCTATCTTCACGACAGAGAACTCTGTCTATTTCCCTGGCTATACTATCCCCAATTACCACTGTATTTCTCTTCTTTCTCCCCTCTTGAATGGCTCCCTGAACTACAGTGCCACAGTGAGGTTGCTCATCCTTCCTACAGCCCCCACTTTCATCCACACGGGAGCAAGAATCTCAGACCTGATGGATTAACTCAAGGGCTGAGGCTCCTTCAGCACCAGCTCCTGGATCCCACTATCCGCCTCACTCACAGTCACACCCTCTTGTCCTTGACCACAGACTGAATTTGAGGCAGCAAATCTAATGGATGTGACTACCTCCTGAAACAGAAAATCCTGGTAACGTTTCCCCCTCCCTGATATCCCACAGTGTTTGATGCTGAGATTCCAGGTCATCTACTTTGAGTATGAGTTCCTCAAGCATCCAGCACTTGCTGTAGATGTCTTAATCAGGAACCACAGTGGATCCACCAGCTCCAACATCATACAACTACAGCTCATCACCTGATCCTGCATCATCCTTATTTTATTTAATTAGTTGTAATTTAGTGACTTTTCCTTCAACCGCTATAAAAGCCTTATCTGCTACTTCCCTGTGCCTCCTCGCCGAAACCTCTTGAGTCAAAGCCTCTAGTTCCCACTCCTACATTGGTCCACTCACACAATGGCCTCGCTGCTTTGACACGGCTTTATGGTTATTTTCTCCTGCTAATGAATTATGAATCGGTTGATCCTCCGCTGATACACTGAGCACTGCAAAACGCTCCTCTTTAAACTCTTCCCTCGAACTGTGCAAAGCTCTCTCTCTGCGAATTGATTGAACCGCCGTTAATACCAAAACTAATTGGGTTCCATGCTGTATGACCCTGAATCATTGTGTTCCAGGTGACACACTCTAATTGTGTGCCATGCTGTATGACTCCATAATCAATTGTGTTCTGTGCTGAATGAATGATTAATTTTGTTCCATGCAGTATGACTCAATGTGTTCCATGCTGTATGACTCTAACTAATTGAATTCCATGCTGTATGACTCAGACTAATTACGTTCCATACTATATGACTCTATGACTAATTGTGTTCCATAATGTGTGACTCTGAATAATTGTCCGCACAGTTTGACTCTGATTAATTGAATTCCATGCTACATAACTCTATGACTAATTGTGGTTCATACTGTATGACTCTGGCTAAATGTGTTCCAGACTGTATGACTATGACTAATTGTTCCTTACTGTATAATTCTGAATAATTGTGTTCTATGCTATATGAATCGATGACTAATTGTGTTCCATGCTGTATGAATCGATGACTCATTGTGTTCCATGCTGTATGACTCTCTGACTAATTGTGTTCCATGGCGTAAGACTGTACAACTAATTGTGTTCCATGCTGTATGACTCTCTGACTAATTGTGTTCCATGCTGTATGACTCTCTGACTCATTGTGTTCCATGCTGTATGACTCCCTGACTAATTGTGTTCCATGGCGTAAGACTGTATAACTAATTGTGTTCCATGCTGTATGACTCTCTGACTAATTGTGTTCCATGCTGTATGACTCTCTGACTAATTGTGTTCCATGGCGTAAGACTGTACAACTAATTGTGTTCCATGGCGTAAGACTGTACAACTAATTGTGTTCCATGCTGTATGAATCGATGACTAATTGTGTTCCATGCTGTATGACTCTCTGACTAATTGTGTTCCATGGCGTAAGACTGTACAACTAATTGTGTTCCATGCTGTATGACTCTCTGACTAATTGTGTTCCATGCTGTATGACTCTCTGACTAATTGTGTTCCATGGCGTAAGACTGTACAACTAATTGTGTTCCATGGCGTAAGACTGTACAACTAATTGTGTTCCATGCTGTATGAATCGATGACTAACTGTGTTCCATGCTGTATGACTCTCTGACTAATTGTGTTCCATGCTGTATGACTCTCTGACTAACTGTGTTCCATGCTGTATGACTCTCTGACTAACTCTGTTCCATGCTGTATGACTCTCTGACTAACTGTGTTCCATGCTGTATGAATCGATGACTAACTGTGTTCCATGGTGTATGAATCGATGACTAATTGTGTTCCATGCTGTATGACTCTCTGACTAATTGTGTTCCATGCTGTATGAATCGATGACTAATTGTGTTCCATGCTGTATGACTCTCTGACTAATTGTGTTCCATGGCGTAAGACTGTACAACTAATTGTGTTCCATGGCGTAAGACTGTACAACTAATTGTGTTCCATGCTATATGAATCGATGACTAACTGTGTTCCATGCTGTATGACTCTCTGACTAATTGTGTTCCATGCTGTATGAATTGATGACTAATTGTGTTCCATGCTGTATGAATTGATGACTAATTGTGTTCCATGCTGTATGAATCAATGACTAACTGTGTTCCATGGTGTATGACTCTCTGACTAATTGTGTTCCATGCTGTATGACTCTCTGACTAATTGTGTTCCATGCTGTATGAATTGATGACTAATTGTGTTCCATGCTGTATGAATCAATGACTAACTGTGTTCCATGCTGTATGACTCTCTGACTAATTATGTTCCATGCTGTATGACTCTCTGACTAATTGTGTTCCATGCTGTATGAATTGATGACTAATTGTGTTCCATGCTGTATGAATCGATGACTGTGTTCCATGCTGTATGAATCGATGACTAATTGTGTTCCACGCTGTTTGAATCGATGACTAATTGTGTTCGATGCTGTATGAATCGATGACTAATTGTGTTCCATGCTGTATGAATCGATGACTAATTGTGTTCCATGCTGTATGAATCGATGACTAATTGTGTTCGATGCTGTATGAATCGATGACTAATTGTGTTCCATGCTGTATGAATTGATGACTAATTGTGTTCCATGCTGTATGAATCGATGACTAATTGTGTTCCATGCTGTATGAATTGATGACTAATTGTGTTCCATGCTGTATGAATCGATGACTAACTGTGTTCCATGGTGTATGACTCTCTGACTAATTGTGTTCCATGCTGTATGAATTGATGACTAATTGTGTTCCATGCTGTATGAATTGATGACTAATTGTGTTCCATGCTGTATGACTCTCTGACTAATTGTGTTCCATGCTGTATGACTCTCTGACTAATTGTGTTCCATGCTGTATGAATTGATGACTAATTGTGTTCCATGCTGTATGACTCTCTGACTAATTGTGTTCCATGCTGTATGAATTGATGACTAATTGTGTTCCATGCTGTATGAATCAATGACTAATTGTGTTCCATGCTGTATGAATCGATGACTAATTGTATTCCATGCTGTATGAATTGATGACTAATTGTGTTCCATGCTGTATGAATTGATGACTAATTGTGTTCCATGCTTTATGACTCTAATTATATTCCATGCTGAGTCTGATGATTTGTGTTTTATACTGTATGAATCTATGACTAATTGTGTTCCATGCTTTATGTCTGTGACTCAATGTGTTCCATGCTGTATGAATTGATGATTAACTGTGTTCCATGCTGTATGACTCTCTGACTAACTGTGTTCCATGCTGTATGACTCTCTGACTAATTGTGTTCGATGCTGTATGAATCGATGACTAATTGTGTTCCATGCTGTATGAATCAATGACTAATTGTGTTCCATGCTGTATGACTCTCTGACTAATTGTGTTCCATGCTGTATGAATCGATGACTGTGTTCCATGCTGTATGACTCTCTGACTAATTGTGTTCCATGCTTTATGACTCTAATTATATTCCATGCTGAGTCCGATGATTTGTGTTTTATACTGTATGAATCTATGACTAATTGTGTTCCATGCTTTATGTCTGTGACTCAATGTGTTCCACACTGTATGACTCTGTGACTAGTTGTATTCCATGCTGTATGACTCTGTGACTAGTTGTATTTCATGCTGTATGACTTGATGGCCAATTGTTTTGAATATCTCTGAATTACAGAGGCATTAAAAAAATGAAGGATATTTTTAAAAAGAAACAAAAGATTAAAGAAACTGAGACCCTAAAATTACAAATAATTAAGATAATTAAACTAAAATAAAATTATTTAAGTGTTTTATTTTCCCTTTGCAGCTTTGTCCAGCAGTGGACAATCAAAGGAGTGAAATCAAAGGGATGTTGCGGATCCTTAAGTAATTGTTCCCTGCTGCCTTCAGTCCTTCTCTTGATTGGTACACGCCTCCATAATCACAGGACAAAGGACAGTCTAAACTGTTCCTGCAAGTGATGTTCTTTATTAGTTTAATTTGTTCAATGTCATTAAGAGAATACTCACTGGCAGACACTGAAGAACTGGCAACTGTAAACAATTATATTTGAGTACATACTTCCCTTCCGGAAGGTTGAATAAATTGGTATAAACATAATGAAGATCAAAATACTTGCAATAGCATTTCACCAATATAGCAATGAAAATGTCAGAAAAAAATTAGGTTTGCCAGGAGTCATAGAATTGTAGAAAAGTACAGCACAGAAACAGTCCCTTCAGCCCATCTAATATGTGCAGAACCATTTAGAACCATTCCCATCAGCCAGCACTGGAACCATAGCCCTCTGTACCCCTTCCATCCATGTACCTATCGAAACTTCTCTTAAATGTTGAAATGAAGATCACATGTAGTACTTGTGCGGGCAGTCCATTTTACTCTCTCATGTTCCACTTAAACTTTTCATCTTTCACCCTTGATCCATAAACTCTAGTCGTACAGGCACTCCCCGGGTTATGAACGAGTTACATTCCTAAGTCCGTCTTTAAGTCGGAATTGTACATCAGTCAGAACAGGTACATCCGGTTTTATTTAGCGTCAGTTAGTCAAATGCTTGTCTTAGTATGTAGTATATATTTTGCCTTTCTATGCATATAAAACACTTAAGAAACATATATATTTCAATAATTAAACCACTGTTGCTTAGTAATAATTGTAACTTTCGTCATGACAGGGCCTTTCACATGCTCCATTATTTTCACTTCATCCATTAAAATTGTTCCGATCTTTGACCGACTGTAGCCTAACAGTTTACCAATGACCGATGGCATTTCACCTCTTTCCGATCGCTTTATTATTTCCACTTTATTTTCAATCATGAACATTTCCACCAACAGAGCAGAAACACTGAGGATTCAGCAGCAGCTGCGGGCGGCGGGTCCCGAGTTCCTCCAGGTCCTAAAGTCCACCCGCACTGAGACAGGTTAAATGGGACAAGTGGGGGCCGTGCTGACTGGAAAAAGTGGGGTCAGGGTGAATCTTGCTAAGAAAAATTTAAGCCAAATACAAAGTTACACACTGAACACAGTGTTAACAGCAACGTGATCCGACTTGAAATGTCGGACAGCATTCTCCTTCCTCGAGCTGACAAATTTTTAATATATATAATTTTTAATTTAATATATTATATATTTAATATATATTATATTTTTAATATAATAGGCTTTGTGGCAGACCGTTCATAAGTACGAGTTGTTCATAGGTTGTTCATAGGTTCCTTAGTTTTCTACATCCCAAGGGATAAAGTCCTAACCTGCACAATCTTTCCTTATAACTCAGGTTCTCCAGTCGCAGCAACAACTTGTAAATTTTCTCTGTATTCTTTCAACTTTATTTACTTCTTTCATGTAGGTAGGTGACCAAAACTGCACACAGTACTCCAAATTAGACCTCATCAATGTCTTCTACAACTTCAACATAACGTCTCATCTCCTGTACTCAGGATTTTAATTTATGAAGGCCAATGTGCCAAAAGCTTTCTTTATGACCCTATCTACATATGATGCCACTTTCAAGGACATGGGGATCTGTATCCCCAGATCTCTGTTCTACCACGCTACTCAGTGCCCTATTGTTCACTGTGTAAGACCTACCCTGGATGGTCCTCCCGAAGTGCAACACCTCACATTTGTCTGCATTAAATTCCATTTGCCATTTTCCAGCCCATTTTCCCAGTTGGTACAGATTCTACTGCAAGCTTTGATGGTCCTCGCTGTCCACTACAGCCTCATTCTAGGTGTCATCCGCAAATTTGCTTTTCCAGTTAACCACATTGTCATCCAGATCATTGACTTAGATGACAAATAACAATGGACCCAGCACCAGTCCCTGTGACAGTGCATTAGTCACAAGCTTCCAGTCAGAGAGAGAGCCATCTACTACCACTCTCTGGCTTCTCCCACAAAGACTACGTCTAATCCAATTTTCTGTTGCAATGAACAAATGATGCAAACCCAAGAGAAGGACACAGGCACGGAAATTTTGTTAGGATGTCGACATGAATGGCAGACAGGAGGGAGAGCAGGAAAGCAAGAGACAGGCAGAATTTATCTTGACACGGAGCGTGGAAAAGGAAACGGCAGACAAAACTCTTTTTAGCATGGAGAGATGGAGTTATGCAGGGAAACCTTGGTGCAGAAGTAAAACCTTAGAAGATTTATCTTGACATGGAGAGACTGAGTTTCACATGTAGTTCTTGGTACTGGAGCAAAACTTAGAATACACAGTCCTAAGAGGCCGGGAAGCTTTAATTACCACACAGGCAAAACCAATGATCTGGCAACTAGTGGTTGTAATTCCAGGGTTCTTATACTGCAAATCCTGAAGGAAACCAGGTGTGTCATCATCAAAGAGAATTAGGAGCAAATGGGAAATTAATGATCAGAGCCGTGGCACAATCAAAGGATATTAGGGAATAATAAATAGGGAAATAATGATCAGGACCGTGACATTTTCTATCTCATCCTGAATGCCGAGTGACTGAACCTTCTTGAGCAGCCTCCTGTGCGGGACTTTGTCAAATGCCTTGCTCAAGTCCATGTAGACAACATCCATTGTCCTGTCTTCATCAACTTTCCTGGTAACTTGGGGAAAAACTCTAAGATTGGGTCGACATCACCTACCGTACACAAAGCCATGCTGACTATCCCTTATCAATCCATGTCTATCCAAATACTTGTATCCAGTCCCTTAGAATATCTTCCAATAACTTTCTCACAACTGATGTCAAGCTCACTGGCCTATAATTTCCTGGTTTACTTTTAGAGCAACATTATCTCTCCTCCAATGCTCCAGTACCTCACCTGTCATTAAAGATGATTTGAATATCTCTGCTAGGGCCTTGACAGTTTCTGCAATTGCCTCCCACACAGTCCGAGAAAACAACTTGCCAGGCCCTGGTGATTTATTCACCAATTTGCCTCGTGACAGCAAACTCCTCCTCCTCTTCAATCTGTAAGGGGTCCATGAAGTCAAAGCTGCTTTGTCTCACTTTTGACTCAGTTTCCGTCCCCTGACTAAATACAGATGTTAAAAAATATATTTAAGATCTCCTCCATCTCTTTTGGTTCCAGGCATATGTTACCATTCTGATCTTCGAGAGAACCAATTTTATTCCTTACTATCCTTTTGCTCTTAACACCTCTGTAGAATCCCTTAGAATTCTCCTTCACCTGTCTACTAGGGCAACCTCACGTCTTCTTTTAGCCCTCCTGATTTCTTAAGTGTTCTCTTGCATTTCTTATACTTCATAAACACCTCATTTGTTCCTACCTCTCTTTGCCTGCTATGCACCTCCTTTTTATCTTAACCAGGTCCTTAACATCTCTTAAAAATCAAGGTTCTGATCTGGCTGATGACCAGATCAGAGGCATTCAATTCTGGAGACCAAGAATGCAACTAGAGGTGTAGGTATGATCTCTGGGCGACATGTTGACTTAGGACCAAACTAAAATCAATTACGGATGCTTGACAGCTGTGGCAGGGTTTGAATGACATCACCTTCCATACAAAGTTAAATCAGATGGCATGGGTGCATCAAGGCAGATGAGCTCAATGCCTTCTCTGCTCGCTTTGACCATCAGAGCATAGAGGAACCATTGTGAATCCCCACATCTCTTGATGACCCTGTAATCTCAGTATCTGAAGCCGATATGTGGGCTACCTTCAGGAGGGTGAATCCAGGGAAAGCATCTGGACTGGATAGGGTACCTGGCCGAGTACTGAGGACCTGTGTTAACCAACTGGCTGGAGTGTTCACTCAGATCTTTAACCTTTTGCTTCAGCAGTGTGTACCCAACTGCTTCAAGCAGGCTTCAATTATACCGGTACCCAAGAACAGTGTGGTGACCCGACTCAGTGACTATTGCCCAATTGCACTTACATCCACAGTGATGAAGTGGTGGTGACACATATCAGCTCCTGCCTGAGAGGCGACTTGGATCCGCTCCAATTTGCCTTCAGGAGCATCAGGTCCACAGCAGATACCATGTCATTGGTTCTCCACACAACCCTGGAACATGTGGATATCAAAGATTCATACATCAGGATGCTCGCTATCGATTAGAGCTCAGCATGTAATACCATCACCCTGTCAAAACTAATCAATAACCGCCAAGATGTGGGTTTCAATACCGCCTTGTGCAGCTGGATTCTGGATTTCGTCATTTGTAGATCCCAGTCAGTTTGGGTTGGTAAAAACATCTCCTGGATCTCCATTAGCGCAGGTGCACCACAGAGCTGAGTGCTTAGCCCCCTGCTCTACTCGCTTTACACCTATGACTGTGTGGCCAAGCTCTGCTCCAACACCATATTCAAGTTTACTGATGACTCCACGGTTGTGGGCTGTATCAAAGATGGTGATAAATCAGCATACGGGAAGAGATTGAAAATTTGGCTGAGTGGTGTCATATTAACAACCTCTCACTTAATGTCAGTAAGTCTGAGGAACTGATTGTAGACTTCAGGAGAGGGAAACCAGAGGTCCGTGAGGTAGAGTGAGTTAGCAAATTTAAGTTCCTGAGTGTTACTGTTTCAGAGGACCTGTCCTGGACCCAACGCCTTTACTTCCTCAGGAGTCTGCGGAGATTTGGCACGTCATCAAAAACTCTGACAAACCTCTATAGGTATGTAGTGGAGAGTAAATTGTCTGGTTGCATCACAGCCTGGTATGGAAACAGCAATGCCTTTGAAAGGAAAATCCTACAATATGGAATGGATTTGGCCCAGTACCTCACAGGGAAATCCCTCCTGACAACTGAGCACACCTACATGAAATGCTGTCTGAAAAGCAGCATCCATTATCAGAGATCCCCACCACCCAGGCTATGCTCCTTTCTCACTGCTGCCATCAGGTAGGAGGTACAAGAGCCTCAGGACTTGCACCAGCAAGTTCAGGAACAGTTTCTATCTCTCATCCATGACACTCTTGAATAAAAGGGGATAACTACGCTCACTTGCCCATCTATTGAGATCTTCCCACAATCAAAGATCCCACTTTAAGGACTCTTCATCTTGTTATTTCATGTTCTCATTATTTATTGTTATTTATTTATATTTGCATTTGCAGAGTTTGTTGTTTTTCTGCTTGGTCTTTCATTGATCCTGCGATAGTTACCACTCTATAGATTTGCTGAAAATGTCCACGGGAAAATAAATCACATGGTTGTCATTTGGTAACATAACAGTATGTACTTTGATAATAAAATTTACTTTGAGCTTTGGTTCGCTGAACTTATTATCTTTACTTTTTATTCTGACAGGCACATACAAGCTTTGTCCTCTCAAAATTTCACTTTTGAAGGCTTCCCACTTACCAAGTACACCTTTGCCAATCCACACTTGGCAGATCCTTTCTGAAATCATCAAAATTTGCCTTTTTTCAATTTAGAATCTCATCTGTGGATCAGACCTACGGTATATTTTTCCAAATTTATTTTGAAATTAACGGCATTATGATCACTAGATGCAAACTGTTGCCCTTCACAAACATTTGTCACCAGCCCTACCACATTCAGATACCAATATCAGATCAAGTATCACACACTTTTTTGTTAGGACTTTTATATACTGATTAAGGACACTTTGCTGAACACATTTGACAAACTTTATCTCATCTAGCCCTTTTACAGTATGTAAAAGTCCACAACCTCTCCACTATCTGTTTTGGCACTCTGATTCCCATCCCCCTGCAACTCTAGTTTCTGCCCCCACCTCCCACAGCACTAGCAAACCTTCCGGCTAGGATATTAGTCCCCTTCCAGTTCAGCTGCAACTATTTTTTCTGTACAGGTCCCTCCTTCCCTGAAAGAGAGCTCAATGATCCAAAAATCTGACTGCTTCCCTCCCACACCAAATTCTTAGCCATGTGTTAAACTATGTAATCTGTACTAACATGTGGCATGGGTAGCAATCTTGAGATCACAATCTGGAGGCCCTGTCCTTTAACTTAGTACCACTATCACCATTATAGCCACTATCACCTTGGATCACCTGCATAATACAAATACCTACATCAGGATGCTGTTTATTGACAACTGCTCAGCATTTAACATCATCGTTCCTACTGTCCTGGTGAAAGGCTCCAGGACCTGGGCCTCTGTACCTCCCTCTGCAACTGGATCCTCAACTTCCTAACCAGAAGACCACAACCTGTGTGGTTTGGTAATACCATCTCCTCCTCGCTGACAATCAACACTGGCACACCTTAGCGATGTGTGCTTAGCTCACTGCTCTACTCTCTCTACACCCACGACCGTGACTAGGCACAGCTCAAGTGCCATCTATAAATTTGCTGATGATACAAATATTGTTGGCAGAATCTCAGATGGTGTTGAGAGTGAGATTTATCAGCTAGTTGAATGGTGTTGCAGCAAAAGCCTTGCACTCAGTGTCAGTAAGACCGAAGAACTGATTGTGGCCTTCAGGAAGGGTAAGATGAGGGAACACACACTAGTCCTCATAGTGGGATCAGAAGTGGAAGGGGTGAGCAGTTTCAAATTCAATTGTCAATATCTCTGAGGATCTAACCTGGACCCAACATATCGATGCAGCTACAAGGAAGACACAACATCATTAGGAGTTTGAGGAGATTGGGTATGTCACCAAAGACACTCGCAAGTGTCTACAGATGTACCATGGAGAGCATTCTAACTGGCTGCATTGCCATCTGGTGTGGGGGGTGGGGGTGGGGGCTACTGCACAGGATCGAAGTAAACTGCGGAGAGCTGTAAAATTAGTCAGCTGCATCATGGGCACTAGCCTTCATAGTATCCAAGACATCTTCAAGGAGCGATGCCTCAGAAAGGCAGCATCCATCATTATGAACCCCCATCACCGGGTCATGCCTTGTTCTCATTGCTACCACCAGGAAGGAGGTTCAGAAGCCTGAAGACACACACTCAATGATTCAGAAACAGCATCTTCCCCTCTGCCATCTGATTTCTGAATGGGCATTAAAATCATGAACACTATCTCATTTCTTTTTAATTTCTATTTTTGCACTATTTACGAGGTATGATCGATAGGTTCGTGGCCTAAGGTAGAAGGAGATGAGTTATACAGCTCTTATTACATGCACGTGCAGTTCAACTCTTTCAGTGATTACGCAGGGAGTTTGAATTTAATAACTCATCTCCTTCTGCCTTAGGCCACGAACTTATCAATCACTCCTGCTGTTGACCACTTCTGGAGGTCCAAGATGCCGACTTCTACAAAGAAGGGATCCGTATGCTCCACGACCGCTGGACTAAGTGTGTAAATGTAGGAAAAATAAAAGTGCTAGGTTTTCTAAAATTGACTCCTTCTACCTTAGGCCATAAACTTATCAATCACCCCCTGTATATTGAATTCACCTAAATTCATTTTTTCCTGTTACTATTTATTGCATTGTACTACTAAAGTAAAGGCAACAAATGTCATGACATCTACTGGTGATACTAAACCAGATTGTGAATTCTGATTCTGAGCTGACTTTACAGATCCTCGTCCCTCTTCCTATGTCATTGATACCGTGGAGGCTGCTCACCCTCCCACTTCGATCCGAGAGGTTCTGAATGCTGGCACCCCGGAGGCAGCGTGCCATCTGGGAATCTTGTTCTTGTTCACAGAACCTCCTTTCTGTTCCCCTAACTAACAAATCCCCTATCACCACAGCTCGCCTCTTCTCCCCCCTTCCCTTCTGAGTCACGGAGCCAGTCTCAGTGTCAGAGACCCGACCGCTGTGACTTTCCTCTGCTGGGTCAAACCCCGCTTACAGTATCCAAAGTGTTGTAGAGGGGATGGCCACAGTGGTACTCTGTACTGGCTGTTTAACCCCTTTCTCCTTCCTAATTGTCACCCGGCTTCCTGTGTTCTCCACCTTGGGTGCAGCTACATCTCTACCTGTCCTGTTCATCACCCCCTTTGCCTCCCGAATGATTCAGAGTTCAGCTAGTTCCAGCTCCAAATCCTTTAGTGCCCTTTGTGTTAGAGGCGGCAGCTGGATGTACTTCTTGCAGATGAAGTCATCAGGGATTTTGGAGGTCTCCCTACCTTCTAACATCCCACAAGAGGAGCATTCCACTATCCTGCCTGGCATCTCTGCTGTTCTAACTGAGCAAATGTAGAGAAGGAAACACAATAAATAAACTGTAACCGAGAAATGATTTCTTTGCCTATCTAAGAGAAACTGCTACATATTAAAATTCTGACTGGTACACAGATGTGTGTGTGTGGAGTCATCGGGGCGCCATCATGACAAGCTCTTTGCACTGATGGTTGTTGTGACGCGTCTAATGTGGTAGTGTAGTGGGTAGTGCTCGTGGCTCTCACTTTCAGTTTCCACTACCGGCTGGCAGTCTTGCGAGAAGGAGAGCTGAATGTGAAAGTCTCTCCCTGCCGGTACACAGCCTCTCCAATGGCAAGCCTCATGTAATGCCTCCTTGCTGGTGACACACAGAAACTGAACTCCTTTTGGACTCGGGCTGAGAAACAGAGGACGGGGAGGAGGTCTGGCCTTTGCACAGATAGCATGCAGGCCCACCAGCGTGTGGACGTGTCCCGGTGCTCGTGAACCAGATCCTCGTCTCAGGGTTAAGAGCTCCACTGCCTTGTGGGCAGCCTCGGGAGAGAAGGCGGCTATGGGAGTAAACCCAGACAGCAGATCCGGAGTGGAGCCCCTAAGGGGGCTGGACGCCATTGAACATCCTTCCAGCAGCTCCTGCTGCCAAGCTGGTGCGTATTGCTCCATAAGCTTTCCTTTGGACTACTCTGGTGAGGCTGAGATGAAGATCTTGACTAGGGATCTAAGGATCTCCACACCTTTTGCTCAGGCTTGTGGTCATGATCATCACCCATTGTCCTTCAAGACAGATGGATGCCAACCACCAACACAAATACAATAAAAATTACTTTCCTCCTCTGCAAATAACTTGTAGAGCCTTGAGAAAGAGCAGAAATGTGGAAATGGAATAGCCATTTTAAAGAGCCAGGGCAGGCATATTGGGTTGATGGCCATCCACGGTGCTATGATATTGGATAAGATCAGGGTAAAAGACCGATTCTCATTAAAACGAGTATTGATTCTGAGTTTCTTTTTATAGTTGGAAAAGAATATTGCAGCTATTACTGTAGAGTGTGTGCCAGTGTAGTACTTATCCTGATATATTACAGTCCATTAAAGAATACTTCATGGGAAGGAGGGGTGGAGCTTAGGACGATGGTGCCTAATGGCGACTCCTTTGCTTGCATCTTTGGAAACAGCTCTACTTCTATCTTTGATATCTCTATTTTTCCTTTTCAGGGTTCTTTTTGAAGACCCTGATCTGGACACAATGACTTCGGTTCATTGCAGTAATGGGGTCTGCTTTCAGGTCTCACAGCCGGCTGCTTTTTGATATGCCAAGGACGTCTCCTGGAAGACCAGCGTGCCTTCAGGGTGTCGGATTTTCGTGGCTCTGGAGACGGGCGGATTCGAGGCCGGTGCTGCCACATGGTGTGTTGTGGGAGACAGAAGATGGAAAGCAGCGAGCTGGCTGCCCAGAGACCCGAGTTCTTTGGGCACAGAACTCGGAAAAAGCGACGCAACAGACTTTTAACACTATAAATCAGCCAGTTGTTTTGTTATGTCTCCCCTCTCCCTGTGAAATGGGGGCACCTCTTTTTCCCTTATTAGGGAGACAGAGAGCCTGGGGTATGTTGAATTACCGGGTGAACGATGCTTTTTGCTGGTGGGGGAGGGGGGATCGTTGCTTTGCTGCTGCTTATGCATGGGAGGGGAGAGTTGAGAGGATTTTGGGTTCTAACATTTAACTGTCTTGCATTCTTTGGGGTACTCCTCTGTTTTTGTGGATGTTTGTGAAGAAAAAGATTTTCAGGATGTACATTGTATACATTTCTCTGACATTAAGGGTACCTGTTGAAATAAGGCAAATGTATTGCACTCTTTCAGGGAGATCCTAAAATTTCATTCTCCAAGGTGGATTCTAGAGTAACACACTCAAAATGCTGAAGGAACTCAGCAGTCCAGGCAGCATCTATAGAGAGAAATAGTTGATGTTTAGGGCTGAGACCACTCATTGAGTCCTGATGAAGGGTCTCAGACCAAATCATCAACTCTTTACAGTATTTCTCTCCATTGATACTTCCTACCTGCTGAGTTCCTCCAGCATTTTGTGTGTGTTTCTCATGATACCCAGCATCTGCAGAATCTCCTGTGTTTATGACAAGCTGCCTTCTCATTGTTCTTGTATCTACTTTATATGACATGACTACCAGCAAAGCTGTAAGTGAACATAGTTACTTCTGTACTCTGGTGATTCCTATATTTCTGGGTCCTTAGCTTCCTTATTGATTCCATTGGGTTTACCTTCAGTGGTTTACAAGAAATTTATCCCACATTCTGCCTTGATTTTCATTGCACCAATCCTAAAATCACTCTTCACTGGTTTGATCTGTGGCCCTCTATTCTATTTCCACAACTTATCAGAAAAAATATATTTTAGATTTCCTTTTCCAGAACATTTACTTCCATCAATTCTCCAAACAGGCACCACCTTCCGAAGTCACAAGATCTCTGAATGTCAAACTTTCTCCTTGGCTTGTATTCTCCCTCTGCCCTACTTCAAATGCTGATATATTTTCATTCTTGTTGAGTAAGCACAACTGGAGACAATATTCAAGGGTGTGTTTTGACCAGCACATTTTGCATTTTGCATGTGGGGAAAGGATATAGCAGAATCATTTCAGATCATTTGGAAATGTGGGTAGAGAAAATGCAGATGGTGTTTATTCTGGGCAAGTGGGAGATAATGAATTTTGTCAGGTTATACGCTAGATGAAACTACAGTCGGTTCCCAGGTTACAACAGGCTCTGTTTCTGAGAACTGTCTGTAACCCAAACCTGTTCACAAGTCGGAAATGAACAGGAACAGCTGTAACAGGAGAATAAGAAAGTGTGGGAAGTTCACCCCCTCGGTGAGCAGGTAAATGAGATAGTTCGATGCTCCTGGCTCTGCTTGGCTCGTCTCAGCACTGACTGTTGCCACTAGGTGGGAGGATGGGGTGGGATGCGGAGAAATGCCTTTTTCCTACCTGCAAGAAGTTGCTGCTGCCTTGCATTAGCTGGAAAATTGATCCCGAATGCTCACTTGAATATATAGGTTGTCCATAATTGGGGCCTTTGTCTCTTGGGGAGGAACTTTATACAGTAAGTAACAAGAACTTTGAGTACTGATCCACAGAAGGATCTTGGGATGCAAGTCTATAGTTCCCGACAGTGGCAACATTAGTGGATTAGGTGGTAAAAGAAGCATACTGCATGCTTGTCTTCATCAGTTGGGGCATGAAGGTTGGTAGGTTGTGTGCAACCGTGTAAATCCTTAGTAAGGCCACATTTTGAGTAGCGCTTGCAGGTCTGGTTTCCACTCTATAGGAAGGATGCGGAGTCTCTGGGGAGGGTACAGAAGAGGCTCACCATAATATAGCCCGCACTGGAGGGGATTAGTAATCTGGAGAGTTTGGCCAAATTTGGCTGTTTTCACAGGAGCCTCGGAGGCTGAGTGGCGACCATATGAGGTGCATAGATGGGGTACATGGGGTCAAGGTATTTTTCCCAGCTAGAAATGTTGAATATTGGAGGGGATAGGTTTAAGGTGAGTCCAGATGAGTTTTAATGAGATGTGGAGGCATCTTCTCTTTTTTACACATAGCAGTAGGTGCTTGGAATGCATTGACAGAGGATATAGAAGAAGCTAGTATGATGGCAACATTTAAGTTGCACTTAGACAGACATATGAACAAGCAGGGAGATTAGGGACATAGATCATGTGCAGCGGGGTGGGATTGGTTCAAAGGTGTCATGGTCGATGTAGACATGGCGGTTTGCTGCGCTGTTCAATGTTATATTTAATCGTATCAATATGGTGGTGGGAAGGGGAGTGTACGTGAACATACTGAAATGAGAAGGTTCTCGACGTCCAGGCAACGGATGACCTGCATCCCTCCTGCTCTGGAATCCCGTGATGGAGCACGGGGTTTTTCTGTTTCCCAGCATCAATACTGGGGAACCTGCCTCCATGGCCCATGTGCATTCAAACCTGCAGCACGTTCAGTGACTCCATTCATTTCAATGGAGAGCAACAACTGGGAGGGAGAAAGGTAACTTTAAGGAGCCTTGCACTTACACTTTTTTCATTACTTGAGTTCATTTAAATTCACTTAATTCATTTTAAATATTGTTTAATTTTTTATCATTTTCTAGTATTCACTGAATCCACTAACACTGGCTTTTACCATCACAAATCGGAAGAACAACATCTCATGTTCCACTTGGGTAGCATACAAGCCAATGGCACGAACATTGAATTTTCCAATTTCAGGTCATCCACACCCCTGCTTTTTTCCCACCACACTCACCCATGTTTCTTCTCCCTTTGTTTATACCATCTCCCCCTTCATCTGCCCATTATCCACATCCTCATTTGATTCCATCTATTACCTGTCTGTCTCTGTTCCACCCTCCTTTGTACTGCTGGCTCTTCACTATGTTGACCATAAGATATAGGAGCAGAATTAGGCCATTTGGCCTATCAAGTCTTCTCCGCCATTCCATCATGGCTGATCCAATGTTCCTCTCAGCCCCAATCTCCTGCCTTCTCCTCATATCCCTTCATGCCCTGACCGTTCAGGAATCTTATCAACCTCTGCCTTAAATATACATAGACTTGGTCTCTATAGCTGCCTGTGGCAAAGAATTCCAAATTCACCATTTTCTGGCTAAAGAAATTCCTCCTCAACTGCGTCCTAAAAGGACGCCCCTCTATTCTGAAGCTGTCCCCTGTGATCAAAGACTCTCCCACCATAGGAAACATCCCCTCCACATCCACTCTATCAAGGCCTTACACCATTTGATAAGATTCAATGAGGATTCATCTTCCCAACCGCTGAGGTTAGACTAACTGGCCCATAGTTTCCTTTCTTTTGCCTGTCTTCCTTCTTGAAGAATGGAGTGACATTTGCAATTTTCCAGTCTTCCGGAACCATTCCAGAATCTACTGATTCTTGAAAGATCATTACTAATGACTCTCTTCAGCCACCTGTTTCAGAACTCTGGGGTGTACACTGTCTGGTCCAGGTGACTTAGTTACCTTTAGATCTTCTAGTTTCTTAAAAACCTTCGCTTTAGTTATGTTAACCACACACTTCATGCCCCCGACACCTGGAGCTTCTGCTGGAGTCTTCCACAGTGAAGGTTGATCCAGTTTGTCTGCCATTTCCTTGTCCCCCATTACTATCTCTTCAGCATTGTTTTCCAGTGGTCTGATATCCATGTTTGCCTCTCTTACTCTTAATGTCTCTGAAGAAACTTTTGGTATCCTCTTTAATATTATCCTCTTTTATATTCCATCTTTACCTTCTTAATGACTTTTTAGTTGCCTTCTGTTGGTATTTGAAAGCTTCCAAATCCTCTAATGTCCCTCAAATTTTTGATCTATTATATGCCCTCTTTTTGTCTTTTATGCTGGCTTTGACTTGACTTGTTAGCCATGCTTGTGTCATCTTGCTTTTAGAGTATTTCTTCTTCTTTGGGACAAATATATCCTGTGCCTTCTGAATTGCTTCCAGAAATTCTAGCCATTGCTGCTCTGCCGTCATTCCTGCCAGTGTTTTTTTCCGGTTGATTCTGGTCAACTCCTCTCTCATGCCTCTGTAATACCCTTTATTTCACTGTAATACTGATATATTTAGCTTCTCCTTCTCAAATTTCAGGGTGAATTCAATCATATTATGATCACTTGTCCCGAAGAGCTCTTTTACCTTAAGCTCTCTCATCAATTCTGGTTCATTGCACAACACCCAATCCAGAATAGCTGATCCCCTAGTGGGCTCAACTACTCGCGGCCCTGAAAAGCCAACTCGTAGGCGCTCTAGAAATTCCCTGTCCTGTAACCCCGCAGCAATCCATTTACCCAATCTACCTGCATATTTGAGGACCCCGTGACTATTGTAACATTGCCCTTTTGGCTTGCATTTTCTATCTCCCGTTACAATTTGTAGGCCACATCCTTGCTACTGTTTGGGGGTCTAGATACAACTCCCATCAGGGTCTTTTTACCCTCCACATACACTATTACCTGCACAAATTCTGCCTGACCCACTGAGGTCTTCCAATATTTTGATTTTTGTTCCAGATTGCAGAGTATGCAGTCTCCTTTGTCTTCAAGCTCTGAGATTCCTGTTTATTTCATCCTTAGCTATTTGAGCTAAATATAAAACATGCCCATTGTCTACCTTTCCTTAAAAGAACATATACTGTAGACAAATTCCATCTGCATTTGTCCTGCCCACATACGTTCCTGTTCATGACATTTTGCAATTATTTTAAACCATCTCCTCTTGCTTCATGGTCTCTGCTCCTGTAAATATACTGTAACCACTTTGCATTATTTCCAAATCTAGTGGCGGGAGCTTTTATGTTAACCCTACCTACTCCAGTGGAACACTAGCATGTGACCTTCCATAATGAAACCTCTTTCACCGAAGTCCTGAATGACACATCTCCTAATCGGTTTTAATTTTCACATGAAAAGTGTTGCAGACAGGTGAAGCATCCACCTAAACTGAGCTGATGCCTTACTAATTTATGCAAATATGGATCATAGTTTAAAGAGACGCTGCCAGGTGAGTCTAAGACATTCTCTCTTTCAACAATCTAGAATATTACATGGGTAGACTAGGTAATATATCTTCAGAATGAAGCAGAATCGTACTTTAGTAGTTGGAAGTGTTCAAAAAAGCAAAGGAATAGTAGGAGAGAGAAGGAACTTCAAAATTCAAAGTTCAAAGCAAATTTATTATCAAAGTATAATATATGTTACCATATATAGTCTACCTGGGATTCATTTTCTTGAGAGCATACTCAGTAAATCCAAGAACCGTCACAGATTTAATGAACAAGATGGACAAACAACCAATGTGCAAAAGATGACAAACTGTGCAGATACAAAGGAGAAAAAATAATAATAAATGAATAAGCAATAAATATTGAGAACACAAGATGAAGAGTCCTTGAAAGTGAGTCCGTGGTCTGTGGGACTAGTTCACTGATGGGGCAAGTGGAGTTGAATGAGGTTATCCTCACTGGTTCAAGAGCCTGATTGTTGAGGGGTAATAACTGTTCCTGAACCTGGTGCGTGAGTCCTGAAGCTTCCTGATGGCAGCAGCGAGAAGGGAGCATGCCCTGCTGAGTGGTGGGGTTCCTGATGATAGATGCTGCTTTCCTGTGTCAGCGCTCTGTGTAGCTGTGCTCAATGGAAGGGAGGGTCTTACTCATGATGGACTGTGCCATATGCACTACTTTCTGTTGGACTTTGAACTATAGAACACTACAGCACAGAAAATAGGTCATTTGGCCCTTGTAGTCTGTGCTGAAACTTTATTCCGCTAGACCCATTGACCTGCACCCAGTCCATAACCCTTCGGACCTCTCCTATCCATGTATCTATCCATGATTTAAGAGTTTATTCTTAAAACTTAAGAGTGAGCCCACATTTGCACGTCAGATGGCAGCTCGTTCCACACTCCCACCACTCTCTGAGTGAATAAGTTCCCCCTAATGTTCTCTCTAAACCTTTCCCCTTTCACCCTAAAGCCATGTCCTCTTGTATTTATCTCACCTAATCTAAGTGGAAAGAACCTATTCTCATTTATACTGTCTATACCCCTCAAAATTTTGTAAACCTCTATCGTCTCCCCTCATTCTTCTACGCTCCAAGGAATAAAGTCCTAACCTGTTCAGTCTTTCCCTGTAACTCAACTCCTGAAGACCCGGCAACATCCTAGTAAATCTTCTTTGTACTCTTTCAATCTTACTGATATCCTTCCTATAGTTAGGTGACCAGAACTGCACACAATACTCTAAATTTGGCCTCACCAATGTCCTATACAACCTCACCATAACATCCCAACTCCTATACTCAATACTTTGACTTATGAATGCCAGGATGCCAAAAGCCTTCTTTACAATCCTGTCTACCTGTGACGTCACTTGCAGGGAATTATGTATCTGAACTCCCGGATCCCTTTGTTCCTCCGCACTCCTCGCTGCCCTACCATTTACTGTGTATGTCCTACCTTGATTTGTCCTTCCAAAATGCAACACCTCACACTTGTCTGCATTAAATTCCACCTGCCATCTTCTGGCCTATATTTCCAGTTGGTCCAGATCCCTCTGCAAGCTTTGAAAGACTTCCTCGCTGTCCACAACGCCTCCAATCTTAATGTCATCAGCAAACTTGCTGATCCAATTTGAACTTTGAGAAATGTAACTTTAAGGAGATTTACGCTTACACTTTTTCATTATTTGAGTTCATTTCAATTCACTTAATTAATTTTAAGTAGTTTAGTTTCTTTTAAATCATTTCACTGAATTGCCTTTACCCTTGTATAGAAAGGCCAAAAACAAATTGAAAGAACAACATCTCATATTGGGTAGTATTATAAAGCACCATCTGCCCACTTGCTCTTCATTATCTCTGTCGTGGGGTATGAGAAGGAGCAGACAACAGAAATGTGTGATGTTTTAACAATGACATTCCAAGCATAAATATTGGCCAGTTCACTAGGACATACTGCCCTTAATTTCAATAATGCAGTGGACACTTTTATACCCTTTTAGTAAGGCAGATATACCGCAGCTTTTGGAAAAGGTGGCACCTCCAAAAATGCAGCAAAGTCTGAACTGTCAGTTCAGGTTATGTGGTCAGACCACAGATTTAAGGCAGACACGATTTCAGTGGTCGTTAAGACCAATTAGATGTTCATAGTCAAAGCAATAGCAGGACGGTAGATCTTAGCTGAAGTACTGTTTGATGTGCAGCAACTGTTACCAAGCAGGAAACACAACAGCCACAAACAGCATTGAGACAGATTACTATGTGGTATGTTTTAATGTGTAGTCAAGAGCCAGACACACAAAACGCTTCTGCTTTTATCTGAATGAAGCTCTGGCATTCTTTGTGTCCACCTGAGTAGCCAGACGGAGGCTCTGATAAATGTCCCAATTTATTAGGGATTCAGTTCCTGCCTATTTAGGTTATAAACTGACCAGACTGTTCCAGAACAATTCCCTGCAAAGTGAGAACACAGACGTTTATTAGATGATCTGCAAATGTCACTTTTCAGGCAGGGAGTATTGCTTCAGGAAAGCTTGCTTAAGTGAACCTGCAAGCATTTTCATCAGCGGCTTACCCTGACAAGTTCATTTTGCGTTCTTCAAAATGTATACATGGTAACTTGGTGATTAATTTCATGGGCTCTTGTTCTCGAAATTCCTTCCCACTGCAAGTAAACACCACATAGGCACCTCATACCCAGTGATGCCAGCTGCTGCCAACCATCCTATTGCGAACAGAGGCCTGGGCTTATCCAATGCAGAGCAAGCAGTGGAACACTGTTGGGTCATGGTGGTTTTTAATCAAAGATTTGTAGATTCCAATGACACATTTTAATCAGAATCACAATGTAAGGAACATATAAACAGTAGTATACATTTGAGATCGATAGCAAAGTAAGATCAAACCAGTTCCAAAAATTACAAGCTATGATGGAAAATCTTGAGTGATTAGTAACCATCATCTGTATCCATGAAGGTAACTATAAATATGCTGTGAAACTAAAGATCCAATTTAACATCTTTCACAACCTCAGGATCTCTTAATCTCCTTGCAGTCATAGTAAGAAGAAGAAGAAGAATGTCCTTAGCTCCTGGTGGAGTCCTTGGGGTGCCGTCATGACAAGCTTTTTGCACTGATCTTTTTGGTGATTGCTCATCATGTGGCATTCTCCAGTTTGTTTTACGAGGTCAAGTTGCTAGCTCAACGCTCAACCCAGCAGGGATGGAAAGCGTGCAAAGGAGCTGGCTGGATTCGAACTCAGGACCATTTGCTCCAGAGTCCAGCACTGATGCCACTATGCCACCAGCCAGCCAGTCATAGTAAAGATCCGGTTCTTTATCTCTTTTTATTTAATTAATGGATATGGGTATCACTGACAAACCCAGCACATAATTCCCATCTCCAGCTGTGCCGTGTGGTAAGGTGTTTCCTTGGTGCTGTCTGGCAGGGAATGTGAGGATTGTAACCAAACTGTCACCAAGTTTTGTAGAAATATGGGTTCCTGCACATTGTACATAGCATGGTGTTGCTGCAGGTTGTGAAGCTGCCTCAGCTTCAGGGACAAGACCGTGGGATGCCCTCTGTATGGAGTTTGTTTATTTCTCCAGAACTGTGTGAAATTCTATAATGAACAATATTTATTTCTACCACAATGCATAGGCTTTCTTTTGGACATTAATGTATTGTTGATAGTGGGAATTTGTAGGGCAAAAATTGTCTCTTTCATTTCCAACTTCATAACAATGACTACAGTGCAAAGAATCTTTACATGGAAGATTAGAAGCAGGAGCACGCCACCTAACTGCTCTGCCATTCAATAAGATTGTGGCTTATATTTTATTTCAGTGAAACGCAGACTGATTAAATCCCTGAAAAAAATTCAATCTGCTTCTTGAACACACACACAGATTTGAGTCCCCATTGTTCTGTGGCAGAAAAATCTATAGCTATCACAGACAAGAGAAAATCTTCAGATGCTGGAAATCCAAGCAACACACACCTGCTTTGTGCAGAAGTTGTAACTCTATTCTGAACAGACCAGCTATTATTTTGAGATTGTGTTCCCTGGTTCTAGACCCTGCATCCAGGGGAACGCTCTCCATCTACTCTGTCAAGCCCCTTCAGAAGTTTCTATGCTTCAGTCAGATCATGTCTCATTCTCCTAACTCGAGAGTGAAAGGACACTGTTATATGAGAAACACACCATCACGGGAATCAGTCTGCTGAACATTTGCTACATTCCCTCTATCACAGTGTATCATTCCCTAGGCAAGGAGACAGACAGGTTCACAATATGGGCTGAAGGATGTGTTCCTGTGCTATATAACTCTTGGTACTTTTTGACATATAGTTGATTGACAATTTTTTCACTAAATCTGTTAATTAAATTTGCTGACGACACTACACTGATTGGCCTAAACTCAAATAATAATGAGGCAGCCTACAGAGAAGAAGTCACCACCCTGACACAGTGTGTCCAGAAAACAACCTCTCCCTCAATGTCGCAAAAACAAAGGAGCTGGTTGTGGACTACAGGAGGAATGGATACAGGACAGCCCCTATTGACATCAATGGATCTAGGGTCGAGAGGGTGAACGGCATAAAGATCACCGAGGATCTAACGTGGTCTATACATATCGGCTGTGTGGTGAGAAAGGCACAATAGTGCCTCTTTCACCTCTGACAGTTGAAGAAGTTTGGTGTGGGCCTCCAAATCCTAAGAACTTTCTCCAGGGACACAATTGAGAGCATCCTGACTGGCTGCATCACTGCCTGGTATGGGAACTGTACTAACCCCAATCACAGGACTCTGCAGAGAGTGGTGTGGACAGCCCAGCACATTTGTAGATGTGAACTTCTCACTATTCAGGACATTTAGAAAGAAAGGTGTGTAAAAAGGGCCTGAAGGATCATTTGAGACCTTAGTTTTCTCAACCACAAACTTTTCCAGTTGCTACCATCTGGGAAACGGTACCACAGCATTAAAGCCAGGACCTACAGGCTCTGGGACAGCTTCTTTCACCAGGCCATCAGACTGCTTAATTCATGCTGACACAATTGTATTTCTATGTTATATTGACTACCCTGTTGTACATACTAATTATTACAAATTACTACAAATTGCACATTGCACATTTAGATGGAGACGTAACATAAAGATTTTTACTTCTTATGTATATAAAGGATGTAAGTAATAAAGTCAATTCAATCAATTCATTTCAGTCAAATATAGGTGCAACAAATACATGATAGATTCAGCAAAAATGGACTAGCATAGGACTGAGGTTATGGAGTTGGAAATAGTTAGACCTACCCTGGTGCATGGTCTGAATCTCAAATTGAGATCAAATATGAGATCATGATTATGAACAGTCTGGTACAGTTCTGGAATGTACCATGGACCAGAACAGATTGGTATTGGCCACAGAGGATGATGCCTTTGGTCTTTCCTATATCAAGCTGGACAAAATTTCTGCTTATCCAGTTTTGAAGGTTGGACAATGAAGTGGCAATTAAGAGACAGTGTTGGGCTGATATGGAAGTGGTGATTCGGAACTGGGTGCTAACCATGTGAGAAATAGCAATGCACAGCGGGAGTATGTGGGACAGAGATTAGATAGTGACAGATCTACAGAGACAGGAAGAGAAGGTATTGCAGGTGATTGCTCAGCTAAGACAGGACATGTGGGATTGGAATTACCACTCACCTGGTTAATAGTGAAGTACAGCATGGAAACAGAACTTCAGCCCATCTTGTCTGTGCCGACCAAGGTCTTTTACAAGCTTTTTCCATTTGCCTGCATTGGCCATATTCCTCTCAACTTTTTTTTTCCATGCACCGGATCAAATGTCTTTTAAATGTTGTAATTATATCCTCCGCCTTGATTGATTTGTTGATTCAGATACATCACAGAACAGGCCCTCTCGGTCCTTCGAGCTGTGCTGCTCAGCAGTCCCTGATTTAACCCTAGACTAATCAGGGGACAATTTACAATGACCAATTAACCTACCACCCGGTACATCTTTGGACTATGGGAGGAAACTGGAGCGCCCAGAGGAAACCCAGGGGGTCATGAGGGAGAATGTACAAACTGCTTCCTGGCAGTGGCAGGAATTGAACCTGGGTCACTGTAAAATATTGTGCTAACTCACTATGCTACCAGACCACCCCAATATCCTCTGGCAACTCTTTCCATACACAGTCAGTCGCTGGTGTGGAAAAAGTTCCTTTTAAATCTTTCCCCTCTCACTTTAAACCAATGCTCTCTAGTTTTGGATCCCCTTACCCTGGGATAAAGGCTACTTGTCTATGCCCCTCATACCTCAAAAAGTAAGTTCTATTCAGAGGTTATAAGCAGATGAAGGAGGAAATTAATCAAGGCAGATTATCTTTAGTGACTTAAATCAGGAGCTGTTTGTGGAAGGTTGGAATCATGATTAAGGGAGTTTCAACAATGAAGAGGAACCTTTGGCAGTGTTGACTGACACAGTGGCCAGGATTGGGAATTCGTTGCTCAGAAGTTAGAGGTGAATGGGGTTAGAAGGGGCAAATAGGACAGATTTATTAGAGTCAAGGGCATCAAAGCAGGAGATGAAGCTATGATTGACGGGTTAATATTTGTACACTGGGCTTACAGAATCTACAAAGGACATTAATGTGGTTAGTGGTCTTAACTGGGAGATCAGTACTGGGCTGGAAGTCCTTCTCAGTTCTTGCCATGTGACCTTTCTGGGCCATCTAAGGAGAGGTTGATGGAATGTGGCATATGCTGTTACCCCTAATGCTGCAGCTCTGTGGCTTATATGGGAGAATGAGGAGGTGATAGATAGGAGCTACAGGGAGGTAGTCACCCCTAAGTTGCAGAAGGCAGGTAACTGATTGACTGTCAGGAGAGGGAAGGGGAATGTTCAGCCAGTACAGAGTACCCCTGTGGCTAGTCCCCTCAATAATAAGTACATCACTATGAACTATGAACTCAATAGAGGGAGATGACCTACCGGAGGGTCTCTGGCACTGAGCCTGGTGCTATGTCTCAGAAGAGAAGAGAGGTGAAGAGGATTGCTGTGATGATACAGAATTCTACATTCAGAGGAACAAAGATGAGCTTCCGTGGGCACGATAGAGACACCTGGATGGTATGTTGCCTCTCGGGTTCCAGGGACAGGGATGTCTTGGATCATGTCCATGGTATTCTAAAGAGAGAAGGTGAGCAGCCAGAAGTCTTGGTACATGTTTGCACCAATGACGTAGGTTGGAAAGGTGAGGAGGTCCTGAAGAGTGATTTTAAAGAGTTAGGTAGAAGGCTGTATAATAGGATCTCCAGGGTAGTGATCTCTGGATTGCTGCTCGTACCACGTGCCAGTGAAGTTAAGAATAGGATGACTTGGCAGATAAATGTGTGGCTGAGGAACTGGTGCAGGGGGCAGGGGTCAGTTTTGTGGATCATTGGGGTCTCTTCTGTGGAAGGAATAACCTGTACAAAAGAGATGGGTTACACCTGAACCCAAGGGGGACCAATATCCTTGTGGGCAGATTTGCTAGAGCTATTTGGAAGGGGGGGTGGAAGTGCTGAGGATGGGCTAGTTGGTTTACAAACAAAGTGTAGTGAGACTGCTAGCAAGGGGAGGTTGATGATGGGGCAAAATGGGAGTCAACAGGATGAGTTGCTATGTAAAAGGTGGAAAAAATCAAAATCAAAAAAGGTAAATACAGGACTGCAGGTGTTATATGAATATGCGCAATGTATGGAATAAGGTCACTGAACTTGTAGCATAGTTACAGATCAGCATACATGATGATGTGGGCATCACTGAATTGTGGCTGAAAGAAGACTACAGCTGGGAGCTTAACATCCAAAAATACACAATGTATCGAATGGACAGGCAGGTAGGCAGAGGGCGTGGTGTGGCTCTGTTGGTAAAATAGGAAGTCAAATTTTTAGAAAGAGCTGATATCAGGTTGGAAGGTGTTGGATCATTATGGGTTGAACTAAGAAATGCAAGGGTAAGATGACCCTGATGTATACAATCTGCCAAACAGCATTAAGGATACAGTCTATGAATTACAAGAGGAGATACAAAATGTATGGAAAAAGGGCAATGTTATGATGGTCCCAGGGGATTTCAATATGCAGGTAGATTGGGAAAATCAGGTTGGTGCTGGATCCCAAGAGGGGGAGTTTCTGGAACACCTACAAGATGACTTTTTGGAGCAGCTTGTCTTTGAGCCCACTAGGGAATCAGCTATTCTGAATTGGGAATTGTTTAGAGAGCTTAAGGTAAAGGAACTCTTAGGGGCCAGTAATTATCATATAATAAAATTCACCCTGCAAATTGAGAAGGAGAAGCTAAAGTCAGATGTATCAGTATTACAGTGGAGTTAGGGGAATTGCAGAGGCATGAGAGAGAAGCTGGCCAAAATTGATTGGAAAAGAATACTGGCGGAGATGACAGCAGAGCAGCAATGACTGAAATTTCTTGGAGCAATTAGGAAGGCACAGGATACACTTTCCCCATTATAGGTTGACTCGTTATAGAACCTAATGGCCGTGGGTAAGAATGACCTCATATAGCGCTCTTTGGAGAGCACAGTTGTCTTCGTCTATTACTAAAAATGCTTCTCTGTTCAGCCAAGGTGGGGTGCAGAGGGTGAAAAACACTGTCCAGAATTGCCAGGATTTGTTCTACCACAGCCCCCAGTGTGTCCAGTTTGACTCCTATAACAGAGCCAGCCTTTCTAATCAGTTTATTGAGCCTGTTGGAATCACCGGTGTTGATGCCATTGCCCCAGCACACCACCGTGTAGAAGATTGGACTGGTGACAACACACTGGTGGAACATGTGAAGGAGAGGCCTGCATACGCCAAAGGACATCAGTCTCCTCAGAAAGTAGAGGCAACTCTGACCCTTCTTGTACACAGCCTCTGTGTTGGTGTTCACTCAAGTCTGTCATCCAGATGTACCCCAGGTACTTGTAGATCCTCACACGTCCACGTCCTCACCATCAATAATAAGAGAACAGTGCAGGCTTAGTCTTCCTAAAGTCCATCACCATTTACTAAAAGATATGCTGACATTGGAGAGGGTTCAAAGGAGGTTCACAAAAATGATTCTGGGTTTGAAAATCTTGTCATGTAAGGAGCATCTGATGGCTATGGGCCTGTACTCACGGGAATTCAGAAGAATGATGGGTGACTGGATTGAAACCAATCAAATGTTGACAGGCCTCTATAGAGTGGATGTGGAGAGGATGTTTCCTATGGTGGGGAAGTCTAGGACCAGAGGACACAAATCCAAAATAGAGGGGCATCCTTTTAGAACTGAGATGAGGAGGAATTTCTTTAGCCAGAGAGTGGTGAATCTGTGAAATTTGCTGCCACAGGTAGCTGTGGAGGCCAAATCATTGGGTATATTTAAGATTAGTCAGGGCATGAAGGGATACTGGGAGGAGGAAGGAGACTGGGGCTGAGAGGGAAATGGATCAGCCATGATGAAAAGCTGGAGCAGACTCACTGGGCCAAATGGCCTTATTCTGCTCATTTACATTATGGTTTTATGTTCCAAGCTCTGTACTGAAATGTCTGCCAGCATTCTACAACCAAGCAGCCACCATATTTTCAGTAGCTGTAAATGAACTGAACGGGCTCAATAAAGCAGAAGATCCTCTCTGTGCAGCAAATAATTTAAAGAAAAGCAGTAAAACAGCTCCGCACTATTCCTGTGTTCCAGACACATTCCTAGTTCCTATTCGCTTTTTGAGTTCCTCTTCCAAAACAAAAGTTTCCTTTTGGTGTTAATAATCACAACTTTTCTTCCAAAGATAATTCAAGACTGCAGGAGGATGGAAAGGATGCATTTGTCAAAGGACTAACAGAAGGCTCCCCTTGTTTGGGATTGGCTGAGGCAGGACCAATATATTAATAATTAATTACCTCACAGAGCGAGAAAAAAAGTTTTATGCAAATAGCCATACCAACAGGGAATGAGGCAACGATCCTGGCCCGACAGCGACCCAACATGGAGGTGCAGGGGTAAAGAGCCATGAAAGCGGCGTCGGGCGCCTGGCGAGCGCTGTGTGCAGCCTCGGGAGCCGGCGTTTCGGGGCAAGCGGCTTAGAAAGGGGGGGCAGCGAGATGCCGAGGAGGAGGTCGAGCGGCGAGCTGCCCCTGCCCAACGGCTGGGAGGAAGCCCGCGACTTCGACGGCAGGGTCTTCTACATCGACCACAACACCCGGCAGACGAGTTGGATAGACCCGCGGGACAGGTAGGGGTAAAGGGAGGGGTGGACGAGGGAGCGCCCTGACTGTGGCGGGGGCAACGACAGTATCCAAAATAAAAGTGACGGCGGTTTGAAACAATGTGTCGGACGTGGGTGTTCGTTCTCCACGCACCCACCACACACGCACACAGACCGGGCGCCAGGATCGGCTTTCTGACAACTCCCCGGCTGTCATTCGGCCGCTGACTCTTTAACTTACTTTCCAGCGGAACTTCCATTACATTTTGGTTTCATTCTCTCCCTTTTCCTATGGCATTTGGTTGCATCACCCTGCCCTTCTGCTGCTACCAACTTTTTGCTCCCCTCTGAGGCAAGTTTTCTAGCGGTTAGAGGGGCTTGCTTTCTTCCCTTCTTAAAAAAAAGTTTCTCTTTGCTTTTGAACAAGTTTTAATTTTGCTTGGATCGCTAGTTATCACGTTGTGTGATCTGCCAATGCTGGTTATTGTTTGAACTTTTTCCTCTGCCTTCCTACCCACCCAAACAGAGGAAATTCCACATCCATATCCTGCCATTTAATTTTGTGTGTGTGTGTGTGTGTGTGTGTGTGTGTGTGTGTGTGTGTGTGTGTGTATGTGTATGTGCGTTCCCCCTCCCCCCGAATTTTCTACAGTTCAGTCTGGTGACAAAACTTGTACTGGCATCAGAATATTCTGCAGACTTTATTGCAAGGAGGGTGGGAATAACCCTCTCCAATTCGGCCACATTCCTAGCCCGTCCTTTCATTGTTAATATTTGGATCTAAAAAAGATTCAAGTTCTTGCTGCTGCTTCCAGTGGCCAGTGTTTTTCTTTCCTGTGGGGTGCGGTGGGGTTGTGTGGAGATTTCCTGTGGTAATCTAACCTTCAGGGCTGACTGGAAGATTCCTGCTATCTGTGTAGGTGCAGGAGCCATTTCTGACAGAATTTCTGAAGAGAACTATTTGTTTGGAAACACTGAAGTTATGAACAGGGTGTACAAGTTGCCTAGTGTTCATGGACTACTTTGAGCAATGGCAATCTTCCAGCAGATGTTTTCGTGTCAGTTTTATTGTGGTATTAGCTTGTCAGTGTTTTACATGGTACAAAGGAGTGGTATATTTAGAAAAAAAAACAAATAAAAATAGAGGATTTGTATTTATATTGTGCTTCTCATGATCAGCGATTGTTATAAATCTTAACAGCTAATTAACTTTGAAGTGTTTTTGTTTTCTCATTTTGTTACATGGGTAGTGGAATGTTATTGACAATTTGTATTTAGTTAGCTTTACAGAATCTGCCTTTCAATGTTACACCCAGACTTTGGTAAACTAAAGCAAACTTGCTGTCTGTAAATTGGCCTCTTTATTCCCTGGACTGTAGAACGTGGTATATTTTGAAAAGTACTGCATTAGTTATGAGTTAGCTTTGGGATGACTTCAAGTTGTGAAAGGTATAGCGCAATAAAAAAATCACTTGAATGTAATAAGAGTTATTTGAAAATAATTCTACTATTTGCAGCATCAGATAAAAGTCTTTCGTTAATTCATCATTTTAATGGAAATTAAGGACATGTACAGTGATCAAACACTGATGTCAAAAGCTTGATGTGAATAATATATATTTTTAAAATTTAACGTAGTTGAGGACAAATTGCCCTTCTTACTCGTTTCATATGGGTCTAATTAATTGAAGTTATCAGTCACTGATTATAAATATTTTAGTTGTTGACTGAGGATTTTCTGAGGCAGATGTCATTTTGTCATTTTATCTGTTCTATATTTGTTGCCCTTTCTGAAGTCATCATTGACTTTCATCAAATCCAGGTATGAACAAATTAGACAGATTTAGCAATTTGCATGATCCTGCACAAAATTCTCTGTTATATTTTGGGAAAAAAAACAAAAAACTGTTTGTGCACCTATGTCAATGACATTCTCCAGTTGTTGCTGTTCCTTTCCACACCTTGTGGCTCATCGGCAGCGACCTTGCAGTTTCTTCAGCAATTTTGTCTGTTTTACAAGCCTGAGATGCTTGACCCAGCACAGATGGGAATTGTGCAAAGAGCCGACAGGATTCGAACCTGGGATCACTCGTCTCAAAGTTCGGTGTGGATGCCACTACTCCACCAGCTGCCTCACTTTACAATAAGCAATCAAAACCTTCTCAAACTGATCCCACTGAGTGCCTATATAGCAAATGTTTAAAAAAAGCTGCCCTTTATAATCCTGCATATTAAAACAATATAAATAATTCTGTCTTGTATTTCAGGTTCATCCTTTATAATTAGAAATAGTAATATAATAGATTGTAATGGAAAAAGTATACAGTGCAATAGCTGAACATTTATGTGTAATTTTTGTGCATTGGATTATGTCAAATTACATTCTGAGTTTGGCCCGATCAGAGATGAATTTCCAGTATTTATAATTAACTATTTCCAGAATAAATGGAATAACCTACGTTCATGTAATGAAGGTTGATCCAGATAAAAGTCATGAGGGCTGCAGGGTGAATTTCTGGAAGGGATCTGTTGGGCTGGGAGCAGCATCTACGGATCTTGGAGAGATGACAGTACCAGGACCGTGGGTTGAGTGAGGAAATGGGCGGGATGGCTTCTGGGTCAGGGGCAGGCAGTGGAAGACCACTTTTGTATGGGTAATGATGTGTGCACCTTGGAGGATGAGGCTAAGTAAAGATGGTACTCGGAGAGGAGAGGAAACGGGTGTGCCTTTGGTACTCACGAGGAAATCTGCAGATGCTGGAAATTCAAACAACAACACACACAAAATGCTGGTGGAACACAGCAGGCCAGGCAGCATCTGTAGGGAGAAGCGCTGTTGACGTTTTGGGCCGAGACCCTTCAGTCTTGACGAAGGGTCTTGGCCCGAAACATCGACAGTACTTCTCCCTATAGATGCTGCCTGGCCTGCTGTGTTCCACTAGCATTTTGTGTGCGTTGTTGCCTTGGTACTGGTTGGACAGGAAAGCAGTTAGCCAAGTGGCAGGGTCCAAAGCCATCAGAGAGGTCGACGTCATTGATCTGATCGGTTTCTTTGACCGTGCTGCTAAGGAGATCCCACACGAGCCAGTCCGCAAGCCCGAGGGACTTCACAAATACACATTCACGCAAGGAAAAGGATGCTATCTCCAGCTCTCATTCATTGAGACTTGGAAGTGATCAGTAGTTTGTTGCGGAAACTTTGGCTTGGAGTCGCCCTTAATGACGAATGGTAAAGGCACAATGGGGGGGGGGGGGTGTTTCGTTTCCTGTGTCACTTTGGCAGCTGGACCCTGAAGGCTGCAATCGTAAAAGCAAGCACAAAGGGGCTGGAATGCACTTCCCTTTGCAGCTTGCGCTCACTGTTGCTTTTGATGCATTTTTCTTTTGCACTCTTCCCGGAATATTGGCTCCTGAAGCACAATTGCCTGTGAGAAGCAGGAGCCTCAGCTTTGAAGGTTTGCTTTACTGATAGTTTTACTGATTTGCAAGGTATAAGCAGCAGATGCTGATGAGTGTTCACTGGTTGCCAAGCAACTGAATGTATAGTATCTGATGTCATGGTAGCCAGTGTGTGAAGTGAATTGTGCATTTCAATGCAAAGCTTTAGTGTTTAAGTCTGTTTGCTCGCATTGACAGCTGTTAGTCTGGCCCTGATATACAGATGTCACTATAAGAGGGTAGTGTCAACATTTGCAATGATCATAAATGGGGTGGGTGAAGGAACATTGCAACTGGAGAAGGCCACTCTGTCCCTCTCTAGGCAGCATGAACCAGATCCCCATGTGATGAGGCTATCTGTGAAATGTTTGTATTAGTGAAGGTGAAGTGGATGTTGTCAGCTATCGCTGATCCATTACAAAGTAATCTGAAAAGTCACACACACACACACACACACACACACACACACACACACACACACACACACACACACACACACACACACACACACACACACACACACACACACACACACACACACACCTCAGCTGGTCACTAAATGAATAAACAGTCGATGTTTCGGGCCGAGATCTGATGACGGGTGTTGGCTCGAAATGTTGACTGTTTAATCATTTCCATAAATGCTGTCTGACTTGCTGAGTTCCTCTAGCGTTTTGTGTGGGTTGCTCAAAAGTGTTCTGTGCTTTAGTGATACCCCCTCACAACAGCAGGGACTGAGGACATCCTGAAAGTAACAATTATTAAAATGATTTGTCCTTCCTGTTCCCCCTTACTCTGCCTCTCATGTCCCCTTTGCCTGTTTATTCCTCTGTGTTCCCCTCTAACTTCAGTATTGGTATACCATTACAGATACAGTTTGAAAGGTAAACCATTATTTCACCCACCATGGAAACCTTTTTTCATTGATTTGTCCAATTCAACTACTCATATTTGGAGATAATTTTTCAGAAGATCTTTTCATGGAATATGCTACCTTAGTTCACAATTTACCATTTTGGTTGCATCAAGTGCTTGAAAAAATTTCTGCTGTATTCTTCAGTTTTTCAAGGGCAAAATTAAATGTTTTAAATAGGGTTTTGTAATCTAATTATTTTATTGTAATAATGACATGTACTGTACCTGTTTTTCCCTGTTGACTGAGGTGGCGCTCCTGTGATAATCTTCTGCACCCAATGTAAAGATCATGATTACATCTGTAGTATTCGGGACTCTACAGCTGGCTTGATTTAATCTGTTACTGGTTCATCCCAGGCAAGTTGTGGTTGCCTGTTAGGCAATTCAAGGACTCTTCATCCTACTTTTTATAAATGTTTATCTATGGATGTGACACTCATTTCCACCAGGTGTCTATTCCCCAGTTAATCCAGGTGATCCCCACATTGTAACTGTTTGCCCTTGCAGAATTCACGAATCACTATCCAATAGTTTTGAGATGTGGAATAAAATTATCTCTCACAGAGTCCTTGTGGGGGGAAATACAGTAAAACATTTTTTTTGCCTGTTTGCACATTTTAAGGTGTTAATGTGACTTTGTGTTATGGGAAATTATAATTTGAACTGTTTTATAAGAGTGCATTCCCCTGTGATATGACATTCACCTGTACTTTAAGAAATGGTGGGTTTAAGGTATAAACTCTCCACTTGAAGAGTGAGGTCCAAAACACCTTTCGCCTACTTTTATGAAACAATGAAATAATGGCCTGTATAGCTTTGAAATAAATCACCTGGCACAATTACTCAGTTCAAACAGACCTTTTAAGCTGCCTCTATCAGTTAGAGTCATAGAAACGTGCCCTTTGGCCCATCCAGTTCCATCTACACAGTGCTATTGTACTGGATGTAGCTCTCCTAAAATGCTAACAGTGCCCTCTGCACATGCAAGTAAGGATTGCAAATTAGCAATGAAAGCATTCAAGAAGACCGAGTTGAAATGTGGCCAGGCAGGAGGAACTCATTGTGGTGATTACTAATACCCTCCAATTGATGAAGTAAGTTTTTGTAAAAAAATACTATTATTTACAAACTTACTTCAAAATATAAAAATCCATCCATCCACCCAATAGGGAACCCATCCCAAATGTGCGGCTTCCCTTAAGAATAAGTAATTTCTGTGTCTTTGGAATGGGCAACATCCAAAACTGGATGTTGCCCAACCCAACCTGGACTGAATTCTGTAGGCGTATTGAATTCTAATCATCATCATGTTGAATGACAGAATTGGGATGAGTGGAAGTTACTGAAATTGTGGTACTCTGAGTCTCCTGGGTTCAATCCAAGTGGGATGCCAGTGAAATTAAATGTTCCGGAGAATTCCATCTGAGAGTTGTAAATGGGCAGTAGTTAATTGCTCCCAACCTGAGAAGGAAAGGAGGGACTGTAATCAGTGTCATCTGTCTGTCTGTAAATGCAGTACCTTGAAAGCAATCTGCTGGATTTTGGTCAAGCTTTCAACATGAATCTGAGGGTCAGAATCTCACAGGCAAATTATTGGACCATGTCCAACGGCAGTGCTGTGCCATGTGATATTGATATTTTTTGGGAGATGATTGTTTCTGCAATTAATCAAATTTAGGAAGTAACTTGCATTCTTGTTACCTCATTAGTCGTCCACAATCTTTTGTGCTCCTATCATGTTTTAGTTTTACTAGGGAGTATCTTGAGATATATTTGTTCTTGCTTTGAAGTGGAATGAAAACGGACATTATACTGGTGTGTTCGCTGATTCTAAGGCATTCCTAAAAAACCTCTGAACCCAGTGAAATAATTTTGAAGCAGAGTTACTGGTGTTCTGCTCAAAGCAGTGCACCCAGATAATGGGTGGTTAGTGCAGCTCTATTACAGTGTGGGGTGTTCTGGAGTTCACGGGTCAGTTCCGGTGCCATTCTGTAAGGAGTCTGTATATCCTCCCCATGGAATGTGTGGGTTTTCCCTGGGTCCTCCTGTTTCCCTCCAGAGTTCAAAGACGTAGCAGGTAGGTTAATTGGTCATTGTAAATTGAACCATGACTAGGTTCAGGCTAATCTGGATTCATTGGGGGTTGCTGGGTCTGCGTGGCCCGAAGGATCTACTCCGCATTGTATCGCTAAGTAAATAAATAAAAACATGAGATAAAGAAGCAGGAGTGGACCATTTGGCCCCTTGTTGCCTGTTCTACTTTTTGAATAAGCTTGTGGCATATCTTTTCCCTTGGTGCCACTTTTCTGCATGAATCCCATATCCCTTAATTCCCTTCATGTTTTAGTGAGGTTTGTTACTGGATGATATTGTCCAGGGCACTCAGTAAACTGTTCTTTTGCAGTGGTGTTGGCAAAGTTTCTACATCCACCTGAGAGGGTGGACAGGACCTTGGACTAATATTGAATCTGAAAGGCAGCAATTCCAACAAAGCTAGCATGCAAGCATTCTTCCTTATTTGGCTAACATAAGGTAATATATTACTTTTCACTGAGAACGCCAATTTAGTTTAATTTGTCATCATGCTTGGCACAGACATCATGGGCTGATGGGTTTGTTCCTGTGTTGCTTTGCTCTCTGTTCTCTATCCTGTAATGACACTAGGTAGTTAAGATATTGTGTCACCAAATTTCAGTATCAAGCTCTTATAGTGGAAATAGTTCAGCTTCACGATGACCTTGCTTTTTACTGCAGCAATGGCAACACTTGCCATCTATGGTCACTGCACAGAGAAATTAATAATAATCAGAGTCGGCCATAAGTTGCTGTCAGTGATTCCAAAACACTGTTTTGTAACTGCCTTCAAAGGCTGTGGTATGATGACAACCATGTATTTTTACAAGCTGTTTTCTGCATTTGAAGGACTTTGAAATTGTTGTCTGGTATGAGATATTATTAATATCCTAAGGTTTCTAAAGATAATTTTACATATATGGATTGTGGTTCCTGCAGGTAAATATTTCAAAATGCAATAGGTTGTAAATACATTTTTTTTGTTTTCTCTTTTATCCGATTTGATGAAAGGTCCCAGAACTGAAAGATTAACTATTTTTCATTCCATAGACACTGCGACCTGCTGAGTGTTACAGGCATTCTGCTTTTTCTTTGCTGTTTTACTCTCACAGTTCAAGGTTCACCTGTGCATTGAGTGATTTCATTCTAAGCTACCGATCCACAAGAGAGAGCCAATGCTTAGTATTTTTATTTTAGCAGCTAAGCAGCATGCCTGCCAATCAGAATTGGCTCTTGTAAGAGATAAGTGCTGACAGTTTTGACAAAAGGTAATTAGTATTGTTACTGGTTGCTTTCTTTAAACAATTATTAAATCAGTTTCTGCTTGTCTCAAACTAAATATGATTCTAACAGCAAAAAACTGAGATGAAAGATTTAGAGGGATATGGGCAAATGGGACTGGCTTAGATGGGCATTTTGGCTGGCATGATGGGTTGGTCTGAAGGGCCTGTTTCCATGCTGTCTGTATTGATCTGTCAGTTTGCAACCAACAAAGTATCTTTCCAATCTAAAATGATATAGGAAATGTAGCAGAGAACTTGCACACAGCAAACTCCTACAAATGCCAGTGTGAGGTAATGACTGTGTTCACCGTCTTGAAGATGGAGCAATGGCTCTGCTCTTCTCTCACACTGTGTCTGTAATGTCACCCAATAATGTATCTGCCTTGACTTTTTTTTTCCATTTGCTTCAGTCTCCAGAGCAGAACATAGATTCTACATCTTCCGATGTACCATCAACCAGTTACTTGCACTGGCAGGGAAATCAAATGGATGTTGTTGCAAAGGCTGCAACCAATGTTCTGTTGACCCTGTACTCAAAAAGGTTGTTGGATTTTATTGGTCAATGAACTCAGCTACACACTGGGACAACTTACAATGGGCAATTAACTGATTAACTTGCCAAACTGCACACTTCTGGGTTGTAGGAGGAAACTGGAGCACCCAGAGGAAACCCATGTGATCTAAGCTCAAAGTAAATATATTATCAAAGCACATATATGTCCCCATATGCAACCCCGAGATTAATTTTCTTGCAGGCATAGTCAATGAATCTATAATACAATATAACCATAATAGAATCAATGAAAGACTGCACCAGCTTGGGCATTCAAACAGTATGCAAAAGACAAACTGTACAAATACAAAAAGAAAGAGGAAATAATAAATAAGCAATATATATCAGGAATGTAAGATGAAGAGCCTTTGAAAGTGAATCCATAGGTTGTGGGAACATTTCAGTGATGGGGTGATTGATGTTATCCCCTTTGGTTCAAGAGCCTGACAGTTGAGGGGTAATAACTGTTCCTGAAGCTGGTGATGAGTCCTAAGGCTTTTGTACCACCTTCCTGATGGCAGCAGTGAGAAGAGAGCATGACCTGGGTGGTGTTGGTCCCTGATGATAGATACTGCTTTCCTGTGACAATGCTCCATGTAGACGTGCTCAATAATGTGTCGTGATGGACTGGGCTGTATCCATAACTTTTTGTAGCATTTTCCATTCAAGGGCATTGGTGTTTCCATACCAGGCTGTGATGCAGCCAGTCAATATACTCTCCACCACACATCTATAGTAATTGGTCTAAGCTATAAAAGTCATCCTGAATTGTCTCAAATTCCTAAGGAAGTAGAGGTGCTTCTGTGCTTTCTTTGCAATTGCACTTGTGTGCTGGGCCTAGAACCGTCATCTGAAATGATAACACCAAGGAATTTAAAGTTGCTGACCCTCTCCACCTCTGATCACCTGATGAGGACCTCCAGTTCCTTCCTGCTCAAATCAATAACCAGCTCCTTGGTCTTGCTGACATTGAGTGAGAGGTTGTTGTTGTGGCGCCACTCAGCCGGATTTTCAATCTCCCTCCAATATGCTGATTCATCACCACCTTCGATTTGGCTCACAAGTTTGCTGATGACACCACTGTTAAATATGGCATTGGTGCTGTGCTTAGCCACACAGTCACAAGTGTAAAGTGAGTAGAGCAGGGGTGTAAACACACAGCCTTGTGGTGCACCTGTGCTGATAGGGAGAACATGCAAACTACTCAATACTCAACTTTTAACAGGGAAGGCAGATGAATGCACAGAATGGGTTGGGATATTAAGGGCACAACAGAAAAATGGCTGAGAGAAGAGCAGGACTGGCTGCAGAATATTTCAGGGCACAGATGCTACAGGTGTGAGACAGATGTGATAAACAAGAAGAAGGTAACATGCCTAGATAAGGAAGGACATTCCAGCAGTGTTTGATGTTGACATTCTTGGAGGGGAGGGGGCGTCTAGTGAAGCCATATGGATAGAATATAGAACGCTGAGCAGTTATGCAGCAAAATTGCTCATAGCTATGAGAATAATAGGGTTGTATTAGTGGGAGATTTTAATTTCCTTGATATTGCGTGGACCATCCCAAGTGTTAAAGCCCTGGATGGGATAAGATTTGTGAAGTGTGTCCAGGACAAGTGTGTCGATATATGGCAGGACCCACGTGGGGGTGGAGTGCAATACTGACCCTCCTCTTTGGGAATGAGACAGAATAAGTAACTAAAGCAGCAGTCGGGGAGGCGTGTAGCTCTAGCAGCTATAATCCTATTACTCTTAATATCATCATGATAAAGGGTAGGGCAAGACCACAGGTAGGGTCCTAAACTGGGGCTGGGCGAGTATTGGGAGAATCAGACAGGATCTGTCAGTGGTCAGTTGGGTGAGCCTGTTTGAAGGCAAAGGAACAAATGGCAAATGGGAGGTCTTAAGAAGGTGATTACAAGTCTCCAGGAGCCTATGTTCCCGTTGGGGTGAAAGGTAAACCTGGTTGATGAGAGAGACTGAGACTCTAATCAAGAAAAAGGAGGAAGCATACTATGGTTTTAAAAGGTTGGGACTGAGCAAATTGCTTACCGATGATCAAAAGATTAAGAATGCTCTTGAAAGGAAGATCAGGAGGGCAGAGAGAGGGTGTGAAATGGATCTGGCAGGTAAGGTTAAGAAAAATCCCAAGTTCTATAGCACTAGTAAAAGGGTGGCTAAGACAGTGGGTAGGTCCCCTTGGAGATCAGTTATGTCTTGAGCTGCAGGAGATGGCTGGGTTTTTTAATGAATATTTCTTCTTAGTGTTTCTGAGGAGAAAATTATGATTGCTCGAGATAATAGAAATAAGTGGCGATGTTTTGGAGGCCATTTCATATTGCCAGAGAAGAGGGATTTACAGCCTAAAAGCACGTTAAGGAGGATAAATCCCCAGAGAGAGACCGAGGCAGAGTCTGACTTTGTGAGAGGCTAGAGAGGAAATTGTGGAAGTTCTCACAGACATACTTACTTGATTTTTAGCCACTGGTGAACTTCCCAAAGATTGAAAGATGGCTTATGTTGTTCCATTATTTAAGAAGGGTAGCAAAGACAAGACAGGAAACTACAGGCCCGTCAGCCTGATGTGATGAGCTGGGAAGTTACAGGAAGGAAGCCTGTGGGACAGGTTCTGCCAATGTTTGGATAGACAGTCTGATTTGGAGGAGTCAGCATGGCTCTCTGTACCAGTCATGCTTGTCGAATCTTTGAAGTTTTTTTTTTGTGAAGAATTAACTGAAAAGTTTGAGCGTAGGACAGTGGACGTTGTCTAGAGTTTAATAGGGTGCTGCATGGTAATCTGATCTGGATGGGTAGGTCCCATGGAATCCAGGGAGAGCTCACTGGGTAGATCCAAAATTAGCTTGGAGGTAGGAAGCAAGAGATTAGTGGTTGAGTAGAGGGCAGTGATGAATGTTATGCTATAATAGTATATGTTATAAATGATTTGGATGTGAAAGAACAAGGCTTGATCATTAAGTTTGCAGATAACACAAAATTAGGAGTGTCATTGATAGTGAAGAACAGTATAGTAGATTACAAGGGGTTCTTGATCCGTTGGGGAAGTATGCCAACAGAGAAGTGTGAGTTGCTGCATCTTGCAAAGTCAATCAAGTGTAGGACTTGTACTACTATTGGATGGGCACTAGGGAGTGTCGTGGAACAAAGAGATCTAGGTGTACAAGTGCCTAGTTTATTAAAAATGGTATTACAGGTAGGGTGATGAAAAGTGCATTTAGCAAGTAGGCCTTCATCAGTCAGGACAATGAATATAGGAGTTGGGACATTAGTTTGCAATTGTGTAAGTTGGTGCGACCATGCTGTGTATAATTTTGGTTACCCTAAAGATGTACTTTAAACTGGAAAATGTGCAGAAAAGATTTGAGGATATTGCCAGGACTAGAGGGTGTGAGCTATAGAGAGAGTTTGGGCAGGCTAGGTCATAATTCTTTGGAACATAGGAAAATGTGGGGCAACCTTACATAAATGTTTAAAATTAGGAGTGGCACAGACAAGTAGATGATAACAGGCTTTTCTCTAGGATCGGGGAGTCTAAAACTAGGGAACATATATTTAAGCTGAAATTTATAAGGGACCCAAGGGACACTATTTTCATGCATATGGCATCATGATCTGGTATGGAAATAACAATGCTCTTGAACAGAATAGCCTATAAAAACTGGTAGATACATCCCAGTCCATCACAGATAAAGCCCTCCCCACCAGTAAGTACATTCACACAGAGCGCTGTTGTGAGAAAGCTGCATCAATCATCAAGGACCTCCACCACTAGGCCATGCTCTCTTTTCAGTGCTGCTATCAGCAGGAAGAAGAAGACACAGGAGCTTCAGGACCCACAGCACCAAGTTCAGGAACAGTTATACCCCCAACCATCAGCCTCTCGAACCAGAGGGGATAACTTCACTCACCGCAACATTGAACTGTTCTCGCAACCCGTGGACTCAAGGACTCTTCATCTCATGGTCATGATATTTATTATTTATATTTTTTTCTGTTAGTATTTACATGGTTTGTTGTCTTTTGCACATTGGGTGTTTGTTGTGGTGTGCAGTTTTTCATTGATTCTATTGTGTTTCTTTGAGTGGATGAAGTGAGGATGTTTCCTATAGTGGGGGAATCTAGGACCAGAGGCCACAGCCACAAAATTGAGTGATGCCCATTTGGAATAGAGATGAGGAATTTCTTTAGCCAGAGAGTGGTGAATCTGTGAAATTCATTGCCACAGATAGCTGCGGAGAGTAAGTCATTGGGTATATTTAAAGTGGAGGTTTTGATTAATCCGGGCATCAAAGGTTATGGAGGGAAGGCAGGAGAATAGGGTTGAGAGGAATAACAAATCAGCCATGATGCAATATCAGAGCAGACTCGAGGGGCCAAATGGCCTAATTCTTTTCCTATGTCTTATGGTCTTGCATCACTAGAATGCCCCATCATCTACCCCCATCATCCCAACTTCTCTGATTTTTGCTAGTATACAAAAATATATCAAACCCAGCCTGAATGCACTTCATAACAGAGCATCCCTCTTGTAGCCTTGTGTGGGAAAGACAGCATTAAGAAATGCCCCCTTATTCCACAAATAGTTGACCCTTTGTCCTAGTTTGCTTCAGGCTCACCAGCTGAAGGAATCAAGCCCTTGATAGTTACACTCTCAATTCTTCTTAGAATGTGTGTTGCATGGATCGAGTATTCAGCACCTGAGGTTGTTGTCGAATAGGCAGTAATGAATAAGCTGACTCATCAAGCTTGCCTGTGCTTACGAAGTCTAGGCTGTCATAATTAAATGTTCCTTCTCTCCCAACAGTCTAGCTGCAGAACTATTGAAATGTGAAATGAATAAACTGGAAATTTCTGACATGCTCAGGTAACTATTAGAACTCAGCTTATCTGTAATTCTGAAATGCAGAAGCAAACATCTATAGCTTTCTATAGCACTTCAATTCATAAGTTATTTATTGAGATGCAGTGTGGAATAGGCCCTTTGAACCACACTGATCTGCGACTCCTGATTTAACCTCGGCCTAATCATGGAACAATTTATAATGACCAACTAACCCATCAACCGGTACCTTTGGACTGTGGGAGGGAACCAGAACACCCAGAGGAAACCCATGCAGTCATGGGGAGAATGTGCATACTCCTTATAGACAGTGGTGGGAATTGAACCTGGTTACTGGTGAGCTCACCAGTACACTATGTGTGTCAATTGTCGAGCAAGAAGAAAATAATCTTGATTTTCCTTCCAGCCTGATATTTTATATATATTTTTTAAAAAATGATGTTACCTGTAGTTGTTGCCAAAAGATAACTTTGCATCTGGATGTCTTTGTGATTGCCTGATGATCAGTACCCTACTTTGTCATAATTTGCTGTGTGTTTCTGACATTTTTAGGTTAGCCATTATTGAACTGAGTGGCATTTCCAGCCTCAGAGACTGAATGCGACAAACATTGATGCAGCTGTAAAGAAAGCAAGACAGTGGCTTTATTTCATTAGGAATTTGAGGAGATTTGGTTTCTCACCTAAAATACTCAAACTTGTACAGCTGTGCCATAGAGTCCAATCTGACTGGCTGCACCACCGTCTGGTATGGGGGTGGGTGGGAGGGCTAAACCACAGGTTCAAAATAAATAGCAGAGAATTGTAAAATTAGTCAGCTCCATCATGGGTATTAGCCTCCAAAGTATCCAAGACATCTTCAAGGAGCGGTGCCTCAGGAAGGCAGCTTCCATCATTAAGGACCCTCACCACCCTGGACATGTCCTCTTCTCATTGTTATCATCAGGAAGGAGGTACAGGAGCCTGAAGGCATACACTCAATGATTAAAGAACAGCTTCTTCCCCTCTGCCACCTGATTTCTAAATGGACACTGAACCTATCACCACCACCTCACTACTTTAATAAAAAAATATTTCTATTTTTTGCACTAATTTTAACTGTTTAATATGTATATTACAGTCGTCCCTCCTTATCCACGGGTGATTGGTTCCAGGACCCCCCGCGGATACCAAAATTCGCGGATGCTCAAGTCCCTTATTTAACCTGGCTCAGCGTGGTGGTCTTTAGGACCCATCGGAACCCCAGACCTTATTTAACATGTCACCGTGTGGCGGACATTAGGACCTGGCGGTGCAGCTCTGAATCCGCAGTGTTTCTGTTCACGAAAATAATCACAGTCGTGATCGAAAATAAGGTGGAAGTAATAAAATGATCGGAAAGAGGTGAAACGCCATCGGTCATTGGAAAAGCGTTAGGCTACAGTCGGTCAATGATCGGAACAATTTTAATGGAGTATGTGAAAGGCCCTGCCCCGATGAAAGCTACAATTATTACTAAGCAACGCAGTGGTTAAATTATTGAAATATGTATGTTTCTTAAGTGTTTATATGCATAGAAAGGTAAAATATGTACTATATACTAAGAAAAACGTTTGACTAACTGACGCTAAATAATACCGAATGTACTGTTCTGACTTCAAATCCAACTTAAAGACGGACTCAGGAATGGAATTCATTCATAAACTGGGGACTACCTGTACTTTTAAGTCATTTCTAGATTACTTATAATACCTAATACAATGTAAATGCTGTGAAAATAGTTGTTATACTGTATTGTTTAGGGAATAATGACAAGAAAAATTAGTCTGTACATGCTCAAGCAACGAGTGCTGGAGAGAGAACTTCTGGGTTTTCCCGATCCGCGTTTGGTTGAATCAGTGCATACAGAATCCGCGGATAAGGAGAGCCGACTGTATATATAATTACTGAAATTGTTTTATTTCTATATTTATAACATATTGCAATTTACCACTGTCACAAAGTTAACAAATTTCATGACATATCCTAGTGATATTAAACCTCATTCTGAAAGCATGGTACCACATGGTAAACTCTGTGGATGTAATCCACTTTGGGAGTTCATGGTTAAATTGGCATTGCAAACTTTTGTTGTTGCAAGGCAGGGACTGAACAATTTTTAAGTCTGAAAACCGGTGTGGTTTAGGGAGGCTTTTATCCTTGTTCTAGATTACTGTATTAATATTTTGTTATATTTGCATATGTAATAGTACATGCAAATGCCAGTTACCAGCTGCCAAAATTCACTTTAGTTCAACTGTATTATGATCTTCCGGGATCTTGCAAATTTAGTCAAATTTATGTCATTCTAATAATAATTAAAATTAACTGGTGACACCTGGTGTCTGCTGGACTTGAAGAGGATTGCCTGTGGAATGTCTGATTCTTTGCCTTCACATATTTTGTTAGAGGTATATCATAGGAACAAACTGACTATCATGGTGCTTTTTAATGGCCTTCATGTCCCAAAGTGTGCTCCCAGTGAGACGTTTTCAGTGTAGTTGTATTGTTAGCACTGCAATTTGCTAATGACCAGATTGGTGATTACTTAATTGGTGATTAGGAAAGAAGTGGTTGCCATGGGATAAGTGCATGAATAACAGATTATTTGGGTTTGTTCCAAAGGTAGATTGCAACTAAGTAAGCGTTTTCTTTTTCTGTCCTCCTTGTAGCCTCATTTATTTGGAGCACCAGCTTCTTACACTGTCGTCTTCCCTAAATCCATTTCTTTTTCTGAACTTTACCCAACACCCCACTACTTGAACCTTTCCCATCTGTGCACGTTGTGTACCTCGCCCAAGTCACTCAAAGGAGTGAAAAACGAGCAGTAGGAGGAATTGAGCAGGTGGGGCAGCATCTACGGAGGGGGAATAGTCTCCTTCCTTTGGACAGAGAGGGCAGAGGAGAAATGTAGCCAGTATAAAGAGGTGAGGAGGAGAGGTGGGCAAAAGCTTGCAAGTGTTGGATGGATCCATGTGAGGCAGGGTGATAGGCTGATGGAGTTTTGCTCCCAATTTCAGCACTGGCAGGCTCATGTCTCTGCTTAAAGGACCAAGATGAGCATTGTGAGTGGCTCCCTCTTTGGTGGATATGGGGCAGAGATTTGTGCAAATCTTTGGTGATGTTGCATATCTTCAAGGGAACATTGGGACTGTACTTTTCCTCTGAACATCTTGTAACCTCTTGGCAGTGGCAGAACTCAGCATAGAGAATGTTTCAGGACTCTGCCAACGAGCATCCCAGAAACGTGCCCTCTGCCTTTTAGTGTCAACTAAGTGTTATTAGCAACATCTTGGTTAGGTAGGACTTCTTTCTTGAAGGGGGGCACTGTTATGTGGGAGATGAGCTTGTGGATCTGTGACTGAGGTTCTGACTACTGATTTCACATGCAGCAGACAAACATGTTTGGACACTTGACTGGAAGTTAGACAAATTCCCCTGCACGTTGACGTTATCTCAAAGTACCCGCACAGTTTCACAAAGCACATCCTGATCCAAATTTGCATCAATCAAAATTCTGAAAGTTCTTTTAAAAAAAAGTAACATGTAGGCCAAAGAGTTGCACAGAACAGAAATGGGCTCTTCTACCCATTGAATCCCCAATACTATAATCCTCCTACCTACATAATCCCATTTATTCTCCCAACATTCCCATCATCTGCCCCAGATCTTGCCTCTCTATTTGTACTAGGTGTAAAATACAGTGACTGATCGACCTGCTAATCTGTGGTGTGGAAGGTCCCAGTGGAATCCCATAGGGTCACTGCAAACTCCACATGGACAGTGGTACCAGAGGTCAGGATTGAACCCAGGTTGCTTTGAAGAGGCAGCTCTACCAGCCGTGACACTGTTCTGGCCAAACGATGACACCTGCTTTACTGAGCCAGGACTATCAGAGGTTTTCATGTTTTACCTGCTTCATTTTCTGATGATAATACTGAATCCAGGGAGGAAGAACCATTCTTCCTTTCATTAGAAAGCCCCAGCTTCAATAAGTTGAAGTCATATCAAGGAGCTCAAAGCACTTCTCCTTCAGAGCTGAATTCTGGTTCTTAGATCTCTTAATTTTTTAGATCTTCAGCAGGGTTGCTGTCTGCTACTGAAGCCTTGGTGTTTCTCATTTGGGGTGTTGTGTTGCCATGAGTTCTTGTGCTTGTCCTTCTGTGTGGGTGTGGGGAGAGGGTGGGGGTACTGGAGTATATCATCCATCCAGAGGCCATTGCTACTACCTCCTTTGCACCTTAGCCCAGCCCGTCACTGATGGAATGCCACTTAACAATGGCATGTGGATAGGGAGAGGGCTGCTTCTGGGGAGTGAAGAAGGACTTGCAGAGGGTTGGGTGCTGAAGTGGGGTGGGGGTAATAAAAATAGAGGAATAGAGGGAGGAGGGGCCAAATCAGAGGGTGCACACGAAAGGGTGTGTGTAATGGTTTGGAAGAGAGAGGGAGAGAATATGAGAGAAGCAATTGAGGGTAAACAGTTTTGGGGATCAGAAGAGAAAGAATGAGTCAAGTGGTAGCGACTGTGAAATTGGTTTGGGGAAGTTGAGAGGTGGGGGTCTGTGTAGGAGTCAGAGGTAGAGTTGAGTGCATGTTGACAGGTATCTATACACCTGCCTACCCAGATGTCAATCTGCAAGTAGCAAAAACTAATTGGTAGTCTGTTTGAATCTCCTTGCCAGGAGACCAGACCTTGCTGTATTGGGTGCGTATTTGAATAGGAAGCAGAATTAAAATGGAAATTCCACCTGTTGTGAACAAAGCAAAGATACTTGGCTAAGTGGTGCCCACATTTACATAGGATCTCTTTGAAGCAGAGAAGGCCATATTGAGAGCACTGCGTAGAATAGATGGCCCAGACAGATGTGCGGGTGAAGTGTTGCCTCACCTGGAAGGACTGTTTGGAGCCCTGAGTGGTGGTGAAACGGAAGATGAAGAGGTAGGTCTGACAACTATCCTGCTTGCAGGGATAAATGCCAAGAGGAAGACCAGGGAGGAAATACAAATAGACAAAGTAGTCCTCTCGTATCAAATTCCTTTTTCTTCAGCCCTTTATCTTTTTCACCTATCACATCCCAGTTTCTCACTTCGTTCCCTATCTCCCAGCCACCCACCTTCTCCCTCACCTGGCTTCACCTATTACCTGTCAGCTTGTACTCCTTCCCCTCCCCCCCCCCATCTTATTCTGGCATCTTCCTCCTTCCTTTTCAGTCCTTATGAAGGGTCTTGGCCTGAAAGGTCAACTGATTATTCCTTCAAGCCTGACCTGCTGAGGTCCTCCAGCATTTTGTGTGTTTTGCTCGAGATTTCCAGCATCTTCAGAAGCTCTTGTGTTTATGTACCTCTGTTATTTTAGCTCAAGAATTCAAGCATCGGTGCTTTGAAGAGCACGCACTGAGCAGCTTCGGGTTTTTGGGTATCAGTATCTCACTGGATCTATCCTAGGTCCAACTTAGTGATGCAATCACAAAGAAGGCACTACTTTGTTAGGAGTTTGAAGAGATTTGGTACGCTGCCAATTGTCCTACTGTTTGAAAGCCTTCTGACTGGTTGCATCATGGCATGGTGCACAAGATCATGGGTCAAGGGTCGTGGACTCTGCCAGCTCCATTAGGGGCATAACATCCCCCTGAACAAAGACACAAGGACATCTTTGAGATGGTGTTCAAAGGTGGTATCCATCATTAAGGACCCTCATTATCTAGGGCATGCCTTCTTTTCGCTGCTAACATCAGGGAGCAGATACAGCATCCTGAAGACACACACTTGGCGATTTTGAGTGGATCATGAACCCATGAACACTACCACATTATTCCTTTTTTTATAGGACTATTTATTTTTGTAATTTATAGTAACTTTGTTCGTACTGTACTGTTGCTGCAAAGCAACATGTTATCTAAGTTGATAATAATAAATCTGATTCAGGATGGTGATCTCAAAGGTGCATCTTCTGGAAGGACAAAATTGATAGGTGATGGTGGTGAATTAAATGAAGAGAGCTCTGTCATCAACAATGGGGTAGAGTGTCTCATAACCCCCCCACCCCACCTCAGGTAACACTAGTCCATTAGAGTCATCGATCGATGTGCTGCTCCAACTCTTGGTAATTGAGGAGAACTTTTGTTCTGATCTTATAAGAAAAATAACTTGGCCCATATCCTAGACCGTGACAGACTAAACCTCTTGGGCTGCTTCGTTTCCTGGGTCAGGAATGATGCAGTGTCCCAGGGCTTTCACTCTCTGCAGCTTTTCTGAACGAGGCTGTCCCTACCCAAGGGTGCCAAATGTGTAAAGTCAGGAGGCATGGATCGAATTGAATTAACTCAATTCAGATTAATATCCTTGCCATTGGTCAAGAGATTAGTGTCCCAACCTTCTGGATTTTATTTCTCTAAATGCATCTTCGAACTTGTGCTGAAATTGATAGCAGTTAATCAGTTTCCATGGTGTTACTGCTGCTGTGCACTTAATACTTGATAACTTTTTTTTTCTATTTGTGAATGTACATTGGTTTAAGTAGGGATATTTCAGAATGGAAACTAGATAGCAGATGTGGACAATCCAAAATAAAAGTGAGACATACTAGATATGGATCTGCTGATTAGTCAGCACCTATGAAGAGGAAGACCATGTAGTCCTTCTCCTGGTCTGCCTTATCTTCCTGGCCTGTTTTTTCCCCCTCTCCAGCTGATATGCAGTTGCATCATTTTCTTTGTCTGCTTCAGATTTTGTGTACATTATGAAGTAAAAATAAGTTCCTGCACAGTTGGATTGAAATGGTAGCGGACATGAATATCAGAAGTGCAAAACCATGGTTGAGAAGCAGCATCTGCCAGAAGGAAAGATATCAAGCTGACTATGGGCTTATTTTTACAAGCAAAAAGTATAACTATAATCATAACCAGCTAATTTCATCAATTCTGCTTGGAAATCATGGTCATGGTCATTTACATTTCTGAAATGGGCGCAAACGCCCAACTTGTCCATGTTAAAGTGTGTTGCCCATCTACGTTAGCCTCTGCAATAGGCTCATATCACTTTGCTCCTTTTCTGTCCAATGGCTTTTAGTCTTTGTAATTGTATCTGCCGCTACCATCTCATATCCCAACTGTACAAGATATTGCTAAGGCCCTATTTGGAGTACTATGTTCAGTTATGGTTGCACTGCAGTAGGGAGGATGAAATTAAATTCAAGGATACAAAGGAGTTTCATGAGGCTATTACTGGGTCTGGAAGGCTTGAATATAAGAAGAGGCTGGATAGGCTGGGACTTTTTCCCCTGGAGTGTAGGAGGTTGAGGGAGGCAGAAATCTTTTATGGAGATGTATAAGATCATGAGGTTCATAGATAAAGTGAATGTCCATTCTTTTTCCCAGAGTAGGAGAATCCAAAACAAGAAGGCATCATGTTAAAGTGAATTAGGGGTGGGGGTGGGGGAGGAAATTATTCCAAATGGCCTTTAGGGCAACTTTTCCCATGTGGGGGTTGTGAGGGTAGGTGTGAGTGTATGGAATAAGCTGCCGGGGAAGTGGCAGAGATGGGAACAGTTGTAACATTTAAGACATTTGGATATTTACATGGGTAGGAAAGGTTTAGAGGGATATGGGCTGATCTAGTTGGACAACTTGGTTGGCATGGAGTGCTGGGCCAATCAGCCTGTTTCAGTGCTGTGTAACTCTTTGACTTCTAGCATGAGACTACCACCCTCAGGGAAAAATTTGCTGGTTGAATTGATTTCACATGTTGTAAGTCTCAACCATTCTAATTGAATAAATTGCACCGTCTCTTGATGCATTGTACTGATTCAGTATCCCACGTAGGACTTTATTAATACCTGTACAATATTTTTCTATCCCTCCAGGAAATTTGTAGTCATTCCAAAGGAATGCGGCCAAATCGAAGTTTATCTCTTGTCCACAAATTGCAGTATGTGTTGTATTTATGCTGCTTGCCAAGGCTGTGGTTGTTATTTTAGAACGTGTGCGTCACAAAGACATAACTAAGACATGAGTTCAGCACTTCTGTACATTAAACAACTGCTCATTGTGAGGATGTGGTTATAACAGTGATTCACCTGTAAAGATTCATTTGAAATAATACTTATTTAAATGTCCAGGACTGGAAGATCCTGAAAATAATTCCCTTGTGAAGATCAGTTCTAAATATTCTTTTGTTTGGGGTCTTAACAAGGTGCAACTATGTACCTAAGTACCATTCAGTTGAGCTGATGGGGAATGGTTATACAGTGCCACTCAACCCAGAAAGAAATGCCAGTCAGGCAAAATGCAATAATAATTAATAAAAAGATTTTAAAAATGTAGATGTTAAATTGGTGAAACACTAACTTCGAAAATATTAACATGTATAGAACTGACGCACACATAAAATGCTGGAGGAACTCATCAGGCCAAGCAGCATCTGTGGAAAAAAAAAGTACTGTTGAATTTCAGGCTGAGACCCTTCAGCAGGACTGGAGTAAAAAAAAGATGAGTAGAGTTAAAAGGTGGGGGGGGGGAGCTCTACTCCCCATCTTTTTGTTTTCTCCAGTCCTGCTGAAGGTTCTCAGCCCAAAACACTATTAATGCTCGGGGAGTCGGAGTTCAATCCTGGCGTCCTCCATAAGGAGTTGCTGCACATCTTCCCTGTGGAATGCATGGGTTTTCTCCAAGTCCTTCAGTATCCTCCCACGGTCGAAAGACATACCAGGTGGATTAATTGGTCATTGTAAATTGTCCCACGATTAGGTTGGGGTTAAATCGAGGTTGTTGGGGGTTGCTGGGAGGGAAGGACCTAATCCGCGCTGTATTGTAAAATAAATTGCACAGTCCAGCTGCGTTTTGTTGTTGTGATACAACCGGGTCAGACCCAGACCCAAGAAGCCAAACGTGATGGAAGTGTGAAAACTCAGCCCAAGTTTAAAGAAGAGCAATAATAGCTGCTGGGAAATTGAATAACAATTGTCTGGAAGTTAAATGGAAGGGCATCCAGAAACATTGGATACAGTTGGAGTTAAATTCAGCCGTGTGTGCACTTTTATATAATTGATTGAACTGAATAGAAGATCATAACCTTTTGTTTCCTTGCTCTGCATCCAATCAGTTTGCTGCTCTTTCTATGTAAGAACTTGATTGAATCTGTCATTTTTTTGTAAAAGGACGTTATTATATAATATGTCATGTAATGCCCTGAGTATTTCACCACTTAGAACAACTTCACTGTAGGATATGGCAAAAGGAGTGTTTGTAACAAGATCCCAAAGCAGCAATATGACGATAACCACAAAATGGGCCGGTACCTTGTGTCTCCAGTGACTTGTATTCAGTCCTGACACCCAGTGTGAGTGGCTGAATTTGGAGTTGATGACAAAGTGGGGAGGATGGAATAAAAAAGGGATTATTATCGAAGTGCTCAGTGGTTGAGATAGATGAGAAGGGCCAGAGGGCCTACTTCCATGCTGAACGACTCCTTGGATGTAAAAGAAGCCATGGAAGAGTTAACCAGGTACCCAGCTGACATTACAAATCACCAGCACAAACTTAAATATCGTAATCATTACGATACTGTTCTTTGTGGAACTGTACTAAGTGCAAGGTGCTGGTATGATCTTTTTAGAAGAGTACTTTGAGTATAAGGAACTTTGTGATTGTGAAAGGTAAAAATATACAAAACTCCCCACTAAATAGGCTCTCTTTGCTTAGCACAGCCTATCTTGGGCAGTAAATACTATCAACGTCAGCGGCAATGTCAGGGCTGGCTGCTATGAATTCCAGACTGAAGTGCCATTTAACTCTGGGGAGAGTAGTTTGTTTAGTTTGAGTGTGGGTGACAGATGGGATGGTGTTTTGTACTGTTCTGAGATTTTCAAATTGTATCTATTGAATGCTTTGTTCATTAATTGCTTTACCCCACAAGTCAACAGTACCTGGCAGCAATGTCTGCTTTGCCAATATAAAGTGCATGGATTAAGCTTTTAATAATTTTACTTTAGTATTTGTGTCACAATAAGAATAAAAGCCTGAATCTTGGGCATTGCGTGGGACTGGTAGGTTTTAGTGTTCTTTTACACACACTGAGACACACAGAGACACATACAGACACACACAGACACACTCCCTGTGTATGGATGGGTTTTCTTGAATGTTTACTTTGCATGACTTGAAGCTTAATGTTTGGAGTATGCTCTTTAGTAATCCACTGCAATCTAGCTGGTTTATGCATTTGTGCAGCCACTTTTGTTTGCAAGTAAAATTTTCATTTGAAAGTTTGTCATGCAAGATTAAAATGAGAGTTTTCAGCATATCATATCACATTCATTGGTGAATCTGTTGAATTCGCCTTATCCTCTCTCACTACACTCGAGAGGCTTGACCAAAGAATATGACCTACATTTTTGAAACTCCCCAGGAGGAGAGTGCTTAACAATTTGAGAAGAGGATCTATTAAATATTTAAATGCCCAAAAGATAGAGCAATTGCAGTTATAACACTCAGAAACTGGATTTGTATGTAATAATTACGTATTTGGGAATTAATTGTACTTCATGGCTACAAAACAATAGTGTCTGTTCCTTTTTTACAAAGGGATAGGTGATCACTCTTTATTTTAAGGATGTTGAACCTCCTGGAGCAATTTAGCTTAAGGATGGGTGCAATTGTTGACCAAGATGGTGAGGATGATTTATTAGGAGCAGGAGTAGGCTGGCCAGCCCCTCTAGTCTGCCCTGCCACTCGTCATGATCTGTCCCAGCCTTCATCTCAATTACATGTTTCCGATTCTTTGATCTTTCAAAAATAGTACAGCAGAGCAACAGGCTCCTCGGCCCAACATGTTGTGTTGAGGTCTTCCTCTTTATATATTCAAATAATCTAACTTTCATGGACCTCCTGCAGTCTCTTGTGTCTTATTAAACAAGGAGTGATCACTTTGATGGGATTATACTAAAGCCATTGGAAATTGAAGGAGCATATATGTAGGGAAAACACAGATAGGTGCAGGAATAACAATTCATCATTTTAATTTCCCTATTATTTACTGGAGCACCTTTAGTTCTAAGGGATTAGATGGGGCAGAATTTGTTGTGTGTATAGTTCTCAGAAGCATTGTCATTATGTTGATGATTCTTCTAGAGAAGGGGCTACACTCAATCCCAATCTCTTCTTGGGGAAATGAGGCTGGGCAAGTGATTAAAGAGTCAGTGGGGGAGCATTTTGAAGCCGGTGACCATAATTTTATTAGTTTCAAGATGGCCTTGCAGAAAGGTGGAACTGGTTCATGGGGCAAAGCTAATTTCAATGACATTTAACAAGAACTATCAAAAGTTGATAGGGAGAGGCTGTTTGCAGATAAAGGAGCTGCCTGCCAAATTGGAAGCTTTAAAAGTTGAGATAGTTGAGGGGCCTTGAAGACCTTGTCAGAAAAATGGAGGCAAGAGGCTGAGGAAAGCTGGTGCTTACTACCTACTCACTGTCCTCAAATGAAAAATAATGGAATTATTACTGCAATCTGGTTAAATAAGGTGGACTCAGAGAATATTTTACAGCTAAGATCTGGGCATCAGCTGAGCAACCTGTGTCATTTTCAGCAGCAGGTTTACATCCCAAAGCCAGATGACCCAGCATTTCCCACACTCTACCATTCCCATCAAGCCATGAAAGCAGCTATGGAACACCATCTAGTCTTGAATAGTGTTTGACACTTTGGCAGCCAACGAAAGGCAGGAGCTTCAAGTGCATCCCTCGTCTTTGGTGACATTAGAGTCCAACACTTGTGAAAACTCACTCGACTGTGCTCTGACTTTTTCCATTGATGCTGCCTGACCTGCTGAGTTCCTCCAGCAGGAACTATCTGCTATCTCTACTGCCCCATCATCCCTGCAGTTTCTTTTGTTTCCCTTTCAGTTTTCTGATGAAGTGCCTCAGAGGGAAACGTTGACTGTTTCTCGTCCCACATGTGTACACAATATTCTCTGTTTTGGTTTAGGATTATGTACTTGTACTGTTCTGGTACAGTTACAATATTGGTGTGTATCCAGTTGTGGAAATCTACTCTGGTGTCCAGTTTACAAAAAACTAGAATAAATCCAATGTTATCAATGTTCAGTGTCTAATGTCAATCAGCAGTAGATTGATGGAAGGGATTGCTGAAAGTGCTGCTCTTTCACCTTAAACCTTGGCGATGCTCCTCAGCTCCAGACGTGATCATGGCCTTGGTGTCAAAATGGGAAAAAGGTGCTGAGTTCCAGGGTGAGGTCAGTCATTGGCTCTGATGTGTGAATAAGCATAGTGACAAAAGTGAGAAATCAGGAAACTTCCCACTGGCTGATGCCTTTCAACAGAGCTTGTGGTAGTGGAGGTTAGTCATCTTAACATTAGGTCAAATTTGTGGCCTAGGGCAGTTATCTTTGGCTGCTTCACCATGACAGCAGAACTTGGGATGTTGACTGCTAACTGCACAATGTTCAACCTCCGTCCCACCACCTCTATTATGTAGTAGTCCCTGCCTGTATGTACGGCAAATCCTAGATTATGTTCAGACATGGGCTGTTAGTGACAGCTAGTATTTGCAAGTGACAAAAACCGCCAGTTTTCAACAAGCGAGGCATTTAGTAGCATTAGCATCTCAGAATTCTCAATGTTCCGGGCGGTGGGGTGGGGGGAGAGGGAGTGAACCAGTCACCCATGTACTGTGGATGAGAGTTCAGGTCAGAGATATTTAATGTGCAACTCGTCACAAGTTACAAGTCAAGAGTAAGATCAAATGGACGGTTGTGAACGCAGATCAGCATATCACAGAAAACGGCCTCCCCTCCATAGACAAATGGAAGGGGACTAATATTCTAGTGGGAAGGTTTGCTAATACTGCATGTGGGGTTTAAACTAGTGTTACGGGGCGATGGGAAAAGAGTGCCAGAATGGTTGGTGGAGAGATTGTGGAGACAGATGTTGGTGAGACCTTGGACTAGGTCAGGATGCAAAATGCTGAGCCTGGTGTGACTAGTGTCCTGAGCTGTGTATATTTCAATGCAAGAAGTATTGTAGGAAAGGTGAATGAGCTCAGGGCCTGGATCAACACCTGGTATTATGATATTGTAGCCATTAGTGAGACTTTAGAACATTAGAAAGTTTTTGACAAGAACGGACCATTTGGCCCAACAAAGCTTGCCAAATTCCTATTCAAATAGTGTGTTGAAGTAACTATTGAGATTGGATTTGAAAGACTCTTAAGGTCCTACTCTCACGACACAACTAAGTAGTTTGTTCCATATGTCCACAATTCACTGTGTAAAGAAATGCTTCCTGATGTTAGTCTGAACTCAACCTTTAACCAGTCTCCACCTATGATCCTTAATGATTTTCAACACTTCTATCATGTTTCCTCCTGTTCTATGTCTACTTAAGCTAAAATTATTAAATTCTTTCAACCTTCCTTCATAGCTCATACCCTGCAGATCTGGAATATGTCTTGTCGTCCTTCCCTGAACTCTCTCCAGTGCCTTCACGTCCCTCACAAATCTTGGTTGCAGGAGGGGCAGGACAGGCAGTTTGATATTCTGGGGTTCTGTTGTTTTGGCCGTGACAGAGTGGGAGGGATTGAAGGAGCATGTGTGGTATTACTATACAGGGAAAATGTCAGAGTAGTGCTCAGTCAGGACAGACTGGAGGTCAACTGGTGGAGCATCATTATATGTGGAAGTGAGAAATAAGAAAGGTATGACCATGTCAATGGGGCAATATGACAGAGTACCCAACAGTCCAAGGGATTGAGAGGAACAGGTTTGTAAAGAGCTCACAGACTGTGCAAAGAACATAAGGTTATTATTGTAGGTGATTTTTATCTTCCACCTATTGACTGGGAGTCCCACATCGTAAAAGGACTAGATGGGATAGAATTTATCAAAAGTGTTCGGTATGTGGAAGTCCCATTGAGGGAACATGTGATACTGGATCTGCCATTAGGGAATGAGACAGGGCAGGTGACAGAAGTTTGTGCAGGGAAACACTTTGCATCCGGTGACCACAATGCCATTCGTTTCAAGAAAATATTCAAAAGATAGGCTGGGCTGCAGGTTGAGATTCTAAATTGGGGTAAGGCCAATTTTCATGACATTAGAAATGATCTGGCAGGTGTGGATTAGGACAGGCTGTTTTCCTTGTAAGTGGGAGGCTTTCAAAAGTGAAATTTTCAGAGTACAGGGCTTGTATGTGCCTGTCAGTTTAAAGGCTGAAGATAACAGGTGTAGGGAACCTAAGTTTTCAAGAGATATTTGGGCTCTGTTTAAGAGGAGGGAGGAAAAGGAGGTGAATAGCAGGTATAGGCAGGTACGAACGAATGAGATGCTTATGGAGTACAATTAACACTTAAAGAAATCAGGAGGGCTAGAAGAAGTCATGAAGTTGCTTTAGCTGACAAGCTGAAGGAGAATCCTAAGGGATCCTACAGATATGTTGAGCAAAGGGATTGCAAGGGACAAAATTTGGCCTCTGGAAGATCAGTTTGGTAATCAATGTGTGAGCCAGTAGAGATGGGGAAGTCTTAAATAAATTTTTTGCATCTGTATTTACTCAGGAAATGGACATGGTCTATAGAAGTGAGGCAAAATGGCATCAATTTCATGGACCTTATACAGATTACAGAGGAGGTGGTGTTTTTTTTTATCCTGAGGCAAATCAGGCTGGATAAATCCTCAGGGCCTGACAGGGTGTTCTCTCAGACTCAATGGAAGGCAAATGCAGAAATTGCTGGGGCCCTAGCAGATATATTTAAATTCTTAGCAACAGCAGAGATACCAGAGGATTGGAGGATAGCCAATGTTGTTAGGCTTTTTTTTAAGAGGAAAAGGTACTGAGCATAAACCGGGAAGTTGGTGAGCCTGACATCAGTTGTGGGAAAGTTATTGGAAGGTATTCTAAGGGTCTGGATATATGAGTATATGGATAGACATGGACTGATTAAGGATAGTCAGGAAGGCTTTGTGCGTGGTAGGTCAGATCTAACTGATTTCATGGAGCTTTTTGAGGAAGTTACCAAGAAAGTTGACGAAGGCAAGGCAGTGGATGTTGTCCACATGGACTTTAGCAAGGCACTTGGCAAGGTCCCGCATGGAAGCGTGGTCACAAAAGTTCAGTTGCTGAACATTCAAGATGAGGTAGTAAATTGGATTAGACATTGGCTTTGTGGGGGAGAAGGTTGCCTCTCTGACTAATGGGGGTCACAGGGACTGGTGCTAGGTCCTTTGTTGTTTGTCATCTATTCAATGATCTGGATGATAATGTGGACATGTAGATCAGTAAATTTGCAGATGACCCCCAGATTTGGGGGGGGGGGTGTAGTGGACAGTGAGGAAGGCTGTCATGGCTTCCAATGGGCTGAGAAATAGCAGATGGAATTTAATGCAGACAACTGAAGTTTTGCACTTTGGTAGGACCAACTAAGGTAGGTCTTACACTGTGAACAGTCGGGCACTGAGGAGTGCTGCGGATCAAAGGGATCTGGGAATACAGGTTCATATTTCATTGAAAGTGGAGTCAGACGTAGATAGGGTGGTAAAGAAAGCTTTTGGCACATTGGCCTTCATAAATCAATGTACTGAGTACAGGAGATGGGATGTTCTGATGAAGTTGTATCAGATGTTGGTGAGACCTAATTTGTGTGTGGTTTTGGTCACCCTCCTGCAGGGAAGATGTAAACAAGGTTGAAAGAGTACAAAGAAAATTTACAAGCATGTTGCTGGGTCTAAAGTATCTGAGTTATAAGGAAAGATTGAATAGGTTAGGACCGTATTCCTTAGAATAAAGAAAATTGAGAGGAGTTTTGATAGAAGTATACACAATTTTGAGGGGTATAGAGAGGGTTAATGTAAGCAGGCTTTTTGCACTGAGGTCGGGTGGGACAACAACCAGTGGTAATAGGTTAAGAGTGAAAGGGGAAAAGTTTAAGGGGAATTTCTTCACTCAGAGGATCATGAGAGTGTGGAATGAGCTGCCAGCTCAAGTGGTACATGCAAGCTCTATTTCAGTGTTTTAGAGAGATTTGGATAGGTTCCTGGATGGTAGGGTTATGGAAGACTATGGTACAGGTTGATGGGAGTAGGCAGTTTAAATGGCTTCGGCATGGACTAGATGGGCTGAAGGGCCACCTTTGCTGCACTTTTCTTTGACCCAGTTTACACTTCCTGTTGCTTCAGTAAAGTAGCCAACAATATTAAGATCCCATAGATAACAGCCATTCTCTCTTCACTTCTCCCCCTCCTGTTAGGCATGGATACAATCTCCTGAAAGAATGCACCACCAGGCTTGAGGACAGCTTCTGTTCTCCACTATTGAGCAGTCCATTAGTACGATAAGATGGACGCTTGACCTTGTAATCTACCTCGTTACCGCCATGCACCTTTTGATTGCCTGCACTGTGCTTTCTCTATAACACTATATTCTGCTTTCTGTTATTGTACTACCTCAATACACTGATTAAATGAAATGGTGTGTATGGATGATGTGCCAAATTATACTTTTCGCTATGTCTTAGCACATGTGACAATTATAAATTATTTTTACCAAATATTTACTACACCACTGTCAAGAAGTCTGGACACAAGCCAGGATGAAGCACCCACTTAGCTGGTCACACACATTCACCACCCTAATCATTCACTCTATAGCTACCATGTCATAGTTGCAGTGTATGCTATCTGGCCTGCAGCTTCCAAAACTGCAGCACTACCTCCCTGGAAGGACTGTAGCAGCAGCAATACAGGAGCACCAGACTTCCCAGCAAAGCTCATGCCACGGGTAGAAAAATATTGTTACTGGTTCACTGCTGAGTTTGAATCTGACGTCCTACCAACGTGAAGTATCTTCATCCTGAGGATTGTAATGGTTTCCATTCAGCAGCTTGCAATCCCTTCCTGGGGGCATTTAGCATTGGGCATTAAATAGTGGCTCTGCCTTTATTACTCTCATTCCATAAATGAATTTTTAAGTAAAACGTGCTGCATTGGAAACTATATACGTTCTACCTTGGGACCTTGATCATTGAACTTGTTTTACTGCTGAACTTTAGCTTGCCGCTGCAGCAAAAAGATAAAGGGACTGAGAGTACTGAAAGTAAATACTGTTTAGGGTCACTAATATTGGTAAAAATCTATCCTCGCTGTGGCACCATTTCTATTTTTCTAATGTGCAGCAAATACGCTATTATTTCTTTATTCTGAAGTTCATATACTAATGAAACTAAGCCTTGTATTAAAATCGTTGGGCTTGTCATCATACGCTGAAGGATGTGTGTTACAGTTTTTTGGTGAAAAGTGGAATTTGACTAAGAGGACAAAAGTGCTTGAACATTTATGGGCATTTAGTGCTACAGTTACTGAATGGGGAATGTTCTGTCATCCAACCATATAAAAGCCTACTACTTTACCGGGAGAATTGTTTCACATGGTTCACTATCATTCAATGCACTGCCATGCTTTCTAACAATATAACCCTAAACTTTTCAATATAATGAAAGATTGTTTACCTCAAACCTGACAGGATGAGATGCAGACCTAAGTGTGCGAATTCATTTCAATGTGTGAGGCAGTGCTTTCATTGTCAGCATGTCATACATCTGTCAGGTGAATTAGAAGCACAAGTACTTTTACATCACCCATGAACACGCAGCTTTACTTTTCCACCAACATGCCAAAAGCCCGTTCAGCACTGTCATGTACAAGGCAACACTTGCTGCACTAAAGTCATTCCATTTTACTGCCGAATTATATCTGTGGCATTTTGTCCCTTTCATTTCTAATTGAAGCCGAAAGGTGAATTGCCTTGGCAACCTTAACATCAAACTGAGCCTTCAAATACCTTTCAGATAAATTTCCTCATTTCATCTGCATCATATCAGCTATCCATCCTCTTTTTCTGTCATCTACCCTTTGTAATGCACACTCATCATTCTATCCCAGTCTCATCCACCCACCTTCCCTGCCCCATTTTTTCTACTTGGTTAAGTTCCAACCAACCTGGGACCTCACTGTCTACGTCCATTCTCTTGGACCATGCCAACTCTTTATTGATGTCAGATATTACAACCACCCTAATGAGTGTATCTTGTACTGAATCCCCACTAATTATTTGCTTGAAATAAGGTTGTCCATTCAGTGCTTCAAATATTCTCTGTTCCAGCAAGTGAAAATACATCCTAAAGTGAGAATTAATTGCAGCTTTGATAAACCAAAGCAAGCCTATCTACAGAAATTGTGTTTTTAATTATAGAACCTATTGCAGAATCTAGTATGGATTTGCATTTTAAGTTATGATTTGAAATAGCACTGGGGAAATAATATTCTAGGAGAAATGAATTTTGCATGTCTTCTTGTAGACAAAAATACTTGAGAAAATTTTAGTTGTAAACACTTAGGTTCCTATTGTCTTTAACTTTCCTGCACTTTGTGATGGAATGCTTTTGTTATTAAGCCAAGGGTGGGGGTGGAGAGAGAAATGAGCAGATGTACTATCTGGAAAACTTTCAATGACAGGAAAAATTAATATCCAAAAATCTCATTCATTATCTGTAATAAAGTTCTTTTTGTGTGTGTGTGTGAGAGAGAGAGAGAGAGAAAGAAGCACTTAGTGAACATTTGTGAAGTGTTAGCAGCAGCCAGTCAAATGTGTCACAGCTATGTTAATTCCTCTACAATGTGTTTCACATTTTCATGTGCTAACAGTGATAAATGTGGTGTGTATGCAGTTCAACAGAACATGGCTTTACTGCTTGCAAAGGAAATCTTTGCTCATGTAGCTTCCTGGCTACTTTAGAAGAAATCTGACGCTGGCTCGCAGTCACTATGCCTCAGTTTAAAACTTCCATTGTGATGTTGAAAATGCTCTTGTGCCTCCCTCACACCACTGGGAATTCTGCCTTTCTCCCAACATTTAACTCTTGGGCATCCTTGTTTTCATTGCCCTACCTGTGCAAGCTGTCTTTTGTGTAGGCCTTGAACTGTGCTTCCAAGCTATTTGCTGGGAAAAGCAAGGAAATCTATTTAATTTTGTAGGAACAATCGTAACTGGGTTAACTGCCATAGTCTAATTTCAGACGGACAGTACTTCAATGGGGGCGCATAATTACTGAGTTCAGAATGAATCACCCAGTCAGTGCATATCTAGCTGTCATCCATCCATCATTAAGGACCCTCACCACTCGGAACAAGCCATCTTCTCATTATTACCATCAGCAAACAGGTAGAAGAGCCTGAAGACCACACCTAACTTCCCCCACCACTCCCCCCCCCCCAGATTTCTGAATAGGCCATGAGTTCCACCTTTCTCTTTCTTTTCCACTATATATTTATTATTGTAACTTACAATGATTTTTTTTTAAATGTCTTGTGTTCTACTGCTGCTACAAACCAACAAATTCCATGACATATGTCGGTGATAATCTGATTCTGAGTATGTTGTTGGTATTTTAAATAGTTCCTACTGGAAGCTTGAAATGTCATTAATGCGAAGCTATTAAAATCTGCAGATTCATGGAGGACAATTATTGAAATCTCCTGGTTTAATCCTAATGATTATTAAGCCCTAACACAAGGAAATCTGCAGATGCTGGAAATTCAAACAACATACCCAAAATGCTGGTGGAACACAGTAGACCAAGCAGCATCTATAAGGAGAAGGACTGTTGAAGTTTTGGGCCAAGACCCTTCATCAGGACTAACTGAAAGGAAAGATACCAGGAGATTTGAAAGTGAAATCTCTTAGTATCTTAGTTTCAAATCTCTTAGTATCTTTCCTTTCAGTTAGTCCTGACGAAGGGTCTCGGCCTGAAACGTCAACTGTGCTTTTCCTTATAGATTATTAAGCCCTGTTCATTGCTACTGTGCTTACTGGCGTACATTGGTCCAGCATTCAAATGATTTAAAAAATACTCATTCTTTCTCTAATTCTTTTTCGTGGCCTTGGAATCCCCATCCTCTATAACCTCTTTCAGCCCTACAACCCTAAAAAATACTTCTGTAGGGCTTGTACCTTATTTTTCTTGTCTTGCTCTTTGTGTTTTGGACAACTCTGGATAACCTACCCATATCTTTGTCATCTTTATCTATCTAACCATCTTTCTTAAAACCTAACTCATTGTCTGAGATTTTGCACATGTATGGTAACACTTTCTGAAATGGTCTTGTTCCAGTTGTTGTTTGCCATTGCTCCTGTGGACTGCTTTAGGATATTTTGCTATTTTAATAAAGATGGAGAAATGCGAGTTGTTTCTTTCTAGCACGTCAGGATTTAAAAAAAAATAGGTAATCTGAAGTTTTGATTTTTTGGGTACCTGTCTTGTGGAGCTATGTGACCATGGAGGAAGTACATCTTGTTACTGCTTTCAGAGACTTGGAGAAGTTTTCCCTCATTCTCTTCTTTGCCTGTTCAGCCACAGGCTTAAAACTGAAGATGATTCCACATTGTCATGTAGCTTTTCGTAGAGTCATACAGCGTAGAAACAGGTCATTCGAGCCATCAGAGACACCCATTTATGCTAATCCTTTGCTGATTGCTTTCGCTCCCCCCACTTCCCTGCCAGCTCCTTTCAGATTCTACCACTCACCCACACATTTGGGGCAATGGCAATTCACAGTGGTCAACCCCAGGTCTTTGGGATGTGGGAGGTAGCTTGTGGAAAAATCCATATGGTAATGGAGACCATGTGGACGCCACATAGACAGCACCAGAGGGCAGGATCAAACCCGGGCAGCTGGAGCTGTGTGGCACCAATTCTAATATCTGCAATGCTGTGCTGCTCTGCTTTTTCTTCTTGTTGCCCCCTGTTCCACTTAGCCTGGCCCTGTGCAATTGGAAAACGTACTCTTTTGGTGTTACAGGTACTTCTCTGGTTAGAAAAACAAGATTTGTGGACACCCCGTCTGGGAGACTGGTGAGCATGAGTGCAGAAGACGTGAGCAGATCATTCAGCCCATTGAGTCTGCTCAGCTATTCAATCCTGGCTAACTCCGCCCCCCCCCCATCCCACCAACCTCTCAACCCTAAGTTCCTGCCTTCTTATAACCTCTCATGCCCTTTCTAATCCAGAATCTATCAACCTCTGCTTTAAATATACCCAATGACTTGGCCTCCACAGCCTTCTGTGGCAATGAATTCCATAGATTCACCACCTTCTAGCTTAAAAAAGAGCCTCCTCATCTCTGTGTGAAAAGGACGTCCTTCTATTCTTTAGCTGTGCCTCCTGGTCCAAGACACTCAAACTGTTGGGAACATCCTCGCCACGTTCACTCTATCTAGGTCTTTCAGTATTCAATAGATGTCAGTGAGATCACCATCATTCTTCTCAACTCCAGTTGAGTACAGGCCCAGAGCCATCAAATGCTCCTCATACCTTAACCCTTTCATTCCTAGCAAGGACTCTGAGCCATAGGACTGTCTCCTGTACAGTAACAATTCTTATGTGGTTGTATATTTCTGACAGAATTATATGGTGGTAGCAGGATGATTACTTGTACTACAGTTGAGCAAATGGTGGGATGAATTTGAAATCAGTCCAGCTGAGCTGTATAAGGGGATGTTGAGTTCAATGCTGATGGCAATGCCTACAACCCCGCTGGTGCGAAACTGCATCAATCTCTGCTGTTCCTTTGGATTCATCAGCTGCGTGGAGAGGAGGAACTTAGTACATGGGCAACAGCTTGCCCTCCATATTGTACTGCCCTGGCTTGCACAGAACATGGACTGCTGGGACGTAACATCCATGGCCGACCCTGTCTGGTGGAGGGCCTCTGTTTTTACCCATTCTATTTATCACCTCTTCAGTCACTCTGTTGTCAGCGTTATGCCTGATCACATCTGCTTTATCCAATTTAATGAAGTGAGCATTTTTGGCTATTCTCATGTTTAGTTACCTTCATGCCATTATCATTTTTTTTGTTGTTTTTCTTGAGGAGGAAGATTCATGATCTGTCTTGCTGGAATTTGACAATATTGGTCAGATGAAGACTGTGTATACCTTCAGTTTGGCATTCAATTATGAAAATTTTTTGGGGCTTGCTGCTTTAGTTTATTTTCTGTGTGTGTTTTTGATAAATAGCAATTTGCTAATGAATAGATGTTCTTATGTGACAGTGGTTCATTCCAAATCTATTAAATAGCAAGTGGCGTTTATTCTATTTAAGCAGAAAGCTGGTGTTTTATACACAATCAACTGAGGAGCTCTGGAAATCACGAGGTTGGGTGTGTGCAGTGATCAAAACAAAGGAAATTCCAGCAGTGACTTCAGTATTGAGGCCTTTTCAGGTCAAACGTGGAATAATTTTCCTTGGCTGTAGCAGCCAAGATTTTTCAAATGAAATCCTTTCTACTCCAACCGCACCCCCTCCTGCCCGACAATATCCGACTGCTTCCCTGACGGGCAGTTTGCTGGTGTTGCAGTGCCAATCATTTTGCACTTAACAAGGGAACTGTGCATTAAATAAAATAAATGGAGGTAATTTAATGCTTCAAAACGGTTAAAATGTTAGACAGTCTACATGCCTATGTTAAGAGTGAGCCGCAGTTGTGCTTTATAAATTGAGTGAGCAACTGTGCTTTTATTTTGCTGTGTCATGTTTCAGTTTAACAAGGGCAGAAATGGTCGGAGATTAAAGTGGACTGGCCCATGGAGTAACGGCCGTCATGTTAAGTTTATGGAGAATTGGCAAGGGCAATGGAGATGCATGAAGTGCCTCTACTCCCGTTCCAAGGCATAGGAGCTATGTTCCACTCCCTGTAGTTTTATTAAAAGCATTTAAATCCTCTTTTTAGGCTTTGCAATTTCTTATTTTTATAGTCCCATTCACACTTCACACCATGCCCAATGGTCTGAAGTTTCCTTTTGGTAACAAGGTGGAAACACTTTGATTTTGCGTGTATGGCTTTGCATGTTCCCCCCCCCCCCCCTCCCAAAAGCTGATGGTGCTCAGGCTTTTGGGGCAGTGGTGGGGAAGAACAAAGGTGCTTTTCATATGTGTTTACTGCAGAGAACTATTTAAATCTTCAGTGCAATAATGAGTCAAACAAAAGAAATTCCTCTGGTTTGAACTAGTTGCATTGCAGCTACAGGGACCTCTCTTTGTTCTTTTTATGGGATTATGATGACTTTTTAACGTTGCTCCCTATAGCTTTGTCTGTTAGTCACAGCTCTGTTGCAGATGTTTGTTTTAAACTGGTAGAACTGAGGGAGCATTTGGCAGTTCTGTCACATTTGAATGAGAAATTAAACTGAGATCCGTGCGTCCGCTCAAGTGAATGCAAAAGTACACATTTTGATGAAGAACAGGGCAATTCTTCAAGTTTAATCCTGTGACTAGCAACATTGCTATTTTTTTCCTTTCATTAAAACTGTGAATGCATTTTAAGATGGTCTTCATTGGTTGTAAACTGCTTTGGAATATGATGAGATTGGAAGAGACATTTTATGAATTCAAGCCTTTCCATCGAATGCAGAATGCTGTACAGTTAGGTGAATGAAACTGCTCTACCTATCTACCTCCCTACCTCCCTCCCTCCAAGCCACACTGCCCATCAAGCCTGATTTAACCTTAACCTGATCATGGGACAATTTGCAATGACAAATTGACCATCTTTGGAAGGGAACTAGATCACCCAGGGAAAACCCATGCATTCCACGGGGAGGACGTAGGGAGACCCCTTACGGATGGTGCCGCAATAGAACTGTGAACTCCAGACCGCCTCAAGTTGTATGTATACCGTGCTAACCACTACACTACTGTGGCTACTGTGGAGTTTGCAGTGCTCATTTCATGGGAAATTTGACTACAGTCGGCCCTCCTTATCCGCGAGGGATCGGTTCCGGGACCGCTCGCAGATACCAAAAAATGAGGATGCTCAAGTCCCTTATTCAACCTGTCTCAATGCGGAGAACCTTGGGTCCCACCGGAACCGCAGATCTTATTTAACCTGTTTCAGTGTGGTGGACATTAGGACCCGGCGGTCGAGCTCTGAATCTGCTGTGTTTCTATTCACAAAAACAATCATGATCATGATTGAAAATGAAGTGGAAATAATAAAGCGATTGGAAAGAGATGAAACGCCATCGGTCATTGGAAAAGCGTTAGGCTACAGTCGGTCAATGATCGGAACAATTTTAAAAGATAAAGTGAGAAAGGCCCTGCCCCAATGAAAGCTACAATTATTACTAAGCAACACAGTGGTTTAATTATTGGGTTTTGGGGTTTTGGGTTTTTGACCCTCCACATCAACCAGGCACGGAAGGAGAGCGCACTCGGAAGCGGTCTGTCACTGGATCGAACTCGGGAACTTCCCGAGCCCGGCACTGAAACATATGTTCTTACGTGTTTTATATGCATAGAAAGGTAAAATATATGCTATATACTAAGACAAATGTTTGGCCAACTGATGCTAAATAATACCGGATGTACCTGTTCCGACTTACATAGTAAGAGAACTTCTGATTTTTTTTTCCATCCCAATCAACGGTAACCTATGCATATCCTCCTGTATACTTTAAATCATCTCTAGATTACTTATAATACTTAATACAATGTAAATGCTATGTAAAATAGTTGTTATACTGCATTGTTTAGGGAATAATGATGAAAAAAACTTTGTACATGCTCCAAAAACAAGTGCTGGAAGAGCACTTCCAGGTTTTCTCGATTCGCAGTTGGTTGAATTCGTACATGTGGAACTCGCGGATAAGGAGGGCTGACTGTAATTGCATTTATGTGACAAATTCTGGCCATTAACTTGCAATGAGACTGACACTGCTTGCTACCGGGGTCACTTGAAACTTTGATCTGAGAGTCGGCCTTTCGTTTTGTGATTTATTCCATTACTTGGGTGCGTTACATGTTTGGAAGTACAGGAAAACTTTCTTTTGTCTGGAATCCTGATGCTTCGGCATCTTGCTCACCTAGTAACCCAGAAAGTGAGGCAGAATGCGAGTCAGGTGTGCGGCAAGCACTGGTGGTAGCCTGCACAGCCGGGTATGGGGGCTGGACTATGGGATGGGCGTGTGACTTGGGTTGGGGTGGGTAATATCAGGAGTCAGGAACGTGGGTAAGTTTGCAGTTGGAGCCAGGATCCAGGGTGCTTGCTTACTTCCTGCTCCCTTTAACTTGCCAGGTTTACCAGAATATTATACTTGTGTCTGACTTGTGATATGACCTGCATCATCTGGTGACTGTGATCTTTGTCTCGGAGGCTGATGTCAGAACATCTTTCAAGAGGGTGAACCCTTGCGAGGCAACAGGCCCTGATGGTGTATGTGGTGGGGCTCTGAAAACCTGTGCCAACTAACTGGCGGGAGAGTTCAACAACTATTTCAATCTCTCACTGCTGCAGTCAGGCATTCCCACCTGCTTCAAAAGGGTGACATTCATACGAATGCCCAAGAAGAGCAGGGTGAGCTGCCTTAATGACTATTGCCCAGTGGTACCCATGTCTACTGTGATGAAGTGCTTTGAGAGGTTGGTCATGACTAAATCAACTCCTGCCTAAGCAAAGATCTCGACCTGCTGCAATTTGCCTATTGCCTCAATAGGTCTACAGCGGATGCAATCTCACTGGTTCTCCACTTGGCCTTGGATCACCTGGACAATTGTGATGCCCATGTCAAGCTGCTGTTTATTGATTTATCACTCAGCACTCAATACCATCGTAACCTCACTTCTTGTCAAAGACCTGGGCCTCTGTACCTCCCTCTGCATTTGGATTGTTGACTTCCTTACCAGGAACTACAGTCTGTGTGGATCGGAAAAACGTCTCCATCTTGCTGACAATCAACACTGGTGCACCTTAAGGATGCATGCTTACTCCATTGCTCAATTTTTTCAACAGCCAAGTTTGTGTGGCTAGGCACAGTTCAAATGCCATCTATAAATTTGCTGACAGAACAACTATTGGCAGAAGCAACACACACAAAATGCTGGTGGAACACAGCAGGCCAGGCAGCATCTATAGGAAGAAACGCTGTTGACGTTTCGGGCCAAGACCCTTCGTCAGGACTGACTATTGGAGGAATTTCAGATGGCAATGAGGTGGTGTGCAGGAATGAGGTAAAGCTGGTTTTGCAGCAATAACCTTGCACTCAATGCCAATAAGACCAAGGAATTGATTATGGACTTCAGGAAGGGGAAGTTGAGGGAAGACACACCAGTCCTCGTTGAGAAAGGGTGAGCAGTTTCACGTTCCTGGGTGTCAATATCTCTGAAGATCTATCCTGGGCCCAACATATTGATGCAATTACAAAGAAAGCATGGCAACATGGTTAAAATCATTAGAAGTTTGAGGAGAATTGGGATGTCGCTAAAGACTCTCGCAAACTTTTACAGATATACTGTGGAGAGCATTCTAACTGGTATGGAGGGGCCACTGCGCAGGATCGGAAAAAGCTGCAGTAAGTTATAAACTCAGCTAACTCCACCATGGGCACTCGCCTCCCCAGCATCCAGGACACCTTCAAAAGGCGATGCCTCAAAAAGGTGGCATCTGTCATTAAGGATCCCCCCATCAACTAGGAGTTTTCTTCTCATTGCTACCATCAAGAAGGAGCTACAGAAGACTGAAGACACACACTCAACATTTCAGGAACAGGTTCCCCTCTGCCATCAGAGTTCTGAATGGACAATGAACCTTTGAAGTCTATCTCAGTATTTTCTCCTCTCTTTTTGCACTAATTTATTTTTTAGATATATTTGCTGTTATCTATAGTGTCTATTATTATGTATTACAATATACTGCTACTGCAAATCAACAAATTTCACTACCTACTCCCGTGATATTAAACCTGATTCTGATTCTAAAATAAGTGAAATAAAGGTGAGTTGGGTATAAAGAAGAGAAGAGCAACTTTGAATTGCTCAAAACATTTACTAGTCTAGCACCTCCAAAGATTCAAACATGCCAGATTATAAGAATATTCCTTGCTTTGGATGAAATTATAAAATCTGTGCTTTCTGGAGATTTGGGCCAAACATTTTAGAAGAGTAGCTATTCTGGTAAATCAGACACCTCAACCAACACCATTAAGAACATTGACTAATCTTTCATTCGTATGCATAACATTATGCTGTGCATAAATTGCCCATTACATTTTGTTGGCAGAGTTGTAGTAAAAATACCCAGAAATAATACATTGTTTGTGAAATATTGTGGGATATCCAAAAGATGGAACCAGGTGTTACAAAAAGACGAGTGTGTTTGTCCCTTTGCCAAGGTATTTCATTAGTTAATGTAAAACTAATCGGCATTGTTAGATGATGGCATTTTACATCAGTGTTTATTGTCAAACAGTGATACCTTTTTTGAGGTGTGTTAGTTTGAAATTCGTACAGTTTATGGGTGTGTGCACAATACAAGACTTTTAATTGTATAGATGCAAGATAAATTGCTGTCATAATAATAAGCAATAGTTTATAAGTCATTAATTGATACTGAGCTGCACTGATAATCATTTCCAGCTAGTTCATTTATGACTTTGCCTCCAATATAAGGTCAGGAATGGAGCTATTCAGCTCTCTTCACAGCTCCACTTATTCTGAACCCAGTGCCAGCAATGTTCTGGCTAGTTGGACAATTGGGAGATAGTGTCATTGACAGGCAAGGAATATCTCCATAAAGAAAGGCCCAGTTGAACGTAAGACCATGAGAAACAGAAGTAGGCCATCTGGCCCATCGAGCCTGCTCCACCATTCAATAAGATCATGGCTGATCTGAATATGGACTCATCTCCACCCACCTGCCTCTTTCTCATAACCCTTAAATCCCCTACTATGCAAAAATCTATCTGATCTTGTCTTAAATATATTTACTGAGGTAGCCTCCCCTGCTTCGTTGGGCAGAGAATTCCACTGATTCACCACTCTTTGGGAAAAGCAGTTCCTCCTCATCTCCGTCCTTGATGGACCCTTGCTGAACTCGTTCTGTTCCCACACCCAGTCCAGACTCCCTCTGTAGACCTGTAGGATGGAGCACCAACTTCCTGCAGCTGGGAATCTGCCTGCTGAATTTGCTCCAAAAGAGGTGGACAACTTTTTCAACTCATTGAAATAATTTCTTTGTATGAAGCATTGTGTTCAATGTGTTTGCTTAGAGTCATTCTGCAACACTTCTAATGTTATAATTTTTAAAACCTTCAATGATATTTTTAATGGTTTTTGAGCATTCAGTCTTTGTATTTATCAGATACTCCTATGTGTTCAGTTTTTTTTAAACAGCCAGTAATCCAGGAGAGTGACAAATGGAAATATTAATGGCAGTTGTGTTTGGGGAGTTGGTGAAAAACGGGCTTGCCACTTGCATGGATGGGTCCTTTACAGTTAAATTCAGGAAGTATTTTGCCTCTGTAGGTAAGTGCAGATAAGTGAAGTGGGACATCTTTCCCTGAAATGGGCCATGCGTTGCATACAAGTTGTTGTGTTTTGCTAATTTACAACTGCACAGTCAGTTATACTTCAAGCTAAGAAGGGCCGGAAAGGACAGCGTCTGGGCTTGGTGAAGAACCTTCCCTATGTGACTGTAATACTGCACAATATTTTGTTGTTGATTATGTGGACATCAGTAAGACCCAAAGCAGAACAAGAAATTGAAGTTTATGGGAGACCTCTCTCTGTTTGAACTTGTAAGTTCCCTTCCCAGTTCACACGCCATCCTTGTTTGTGTGTATATATTGTTATTGCTGCCTAACTATAGAAACATAGAAACATAGAAAATAGGTGCAGGACTAGGCCATTCGGCCCTTCGAGCCTGCACCGCCATTCAGTATGATCATGGCTGATCATTCAACTCAGAACCCTGTACCTGCTTTCTCTCCATACCCCCGACCCCTTTAGCCACAAGGGCCATATCTAACTTCCTCTTAAATATATCCAATGAACTGGTCTCAACTGTTTCCTGTGGCAGAGAATTCCACAGATTCACCACTCTCTGTGTGAAGAAGTTTCTCTTCATCTCGGTCCTAAAAGGCTTCCCCTTTATCCTTAAACTGTGACCCCTTGTTCTAGACTTCCCCAACATCGGAAACAATCTTCCTGCATCTAGCCTGTCCAATCCCTTTAGAATTTTATACGTTTCAATAAGATCCCCCCTCAATCTTCTAAATTCCAGTGAGTATAAGCCTAGTCGATCCAGTCTTTCTTCATATGAAAGTCCTGCCATCTCAGGAATCAATCTGGTGAACCTTCTCTGTACTCCCTCTATGGCAAGAATGTCTTTCCTCAGATTAAGGGACCAAAACTGCACATAATATTCTAGGTGCGGTCTCACCAAGGCCTTGTACAACTGCAGTAGAACCTCCCTGCTCCTGTACTCAAATCCTTTTGCTATGAATGCCAACATACCATTTGCCTTTTTCACTGCCTGCTGTACCTGCATCCCCACCTTCAATGACTGGTGTACAATGACACCCAGGTCTCGTTGCATCTCCCCTTTTCCTAATCGGCCACCGTTCAGATGATAATCTGTTTTCCTGTTCTTGCAACCAAATGGATAACCTCACATTTATCCACATTAAATTGTATCTGTCATGAATTTGCCCACTCACCTAACCTATCCAAGTCACCCTGCATCCTCTTAGCATCCTCCTCATAGCTAACACCATAGCCCTGCTTCGTGTCATCCGCAAACTTGGAGATGCTTTCGTCAGGACTAAAGGGTCTCGACCCAAAACGGTGACTGCTTCTTTCAACGGATGCTGCCCGACATGCTGTGTTCATCCCGCTTTTTTGTACATCTGATTTAGCCAGAATGATACCTGCACTCTAAAAATTGAGTAATTAGGGGAGATTGCACAGACTTTATTCCCTGGAATCTGGGATTTGATTCAATATTTGAAGATTACAGAAGATTAATAGAGAAGGCCAACTCCACCCCCCCCCCCACCCCCACCATCCTCACCAACCCCCTCAATGATTGGAAATAGGTTAAGAAGAAAATTATGGTCTTAAAAATTAGAACAAAACACTCCAGGAGTGAACTTACAGGCAAACTGTGCTGAGTGCGGAAAATTGTAACTTGTTACGCAAAGGGCAATTGATACCAGGTCAATAGTTAACTTGGATCTGAAGCTGATGGTTATTGTTAATCCAGGTTATTACAGGAAATGGAGAAAAATGGGTACACAAATTTGGGTCAAAGGTGAGTAATAGTTCTCTAAATAGTGGAACAGCCCCCGTATGTGTGTGGCTGAGGGGGTGTGTTGTCAGGGATGGGCAGTGGAACTTCAGGTTTCCATCATCCCAGCTAATGATAAACCATAAGACTGGGTTTACCAGAACTGTCCACCTCTCAAGAGTAACTCTCACCTGTTGAATGAATTGCTGACTTAAGCTGCCACTTTTTTTTAAAGGAAGTGATATTTGCTGTTTGTAGAAAGAGAGTATTTTGTAGTTATACTAATCTAAAATGTTACCCTCCATACTCAATGAGGCAGTCATGTCAGTACACTCTCATGCTCAGGAAATTGTAGGTTGTATTCTCCTGAATGTGTTAGAAGGTTGTTGAGTCAGGCCTTGTACCAGGGAGATGAGCACATAATCCAGTGGATCACTGAGGGAGTGCTGAATCACTGCACTTAATAGGATATGAGGTTTAAAATAACAGTAAATTATTGTCATCCTCTCAGAACTCTAACTGGACTGTTTAAAATTAGTTAAGGGTTGGGAATTATGATTTTCCATCGTTAATGGCTTTTATCACCAAGTTCTCTTCATTGCGATAGCTGTGCCTTGGTTCCAGCAGGGTTTCTGTTTCTTCGAGCTGTCGTTTGTTACAAGCACGTTCTTACGAGGCTGGTCATGTCAATAGTTCCTGAAATCATGTTGGGAAAAATATAGGTATGCGTATGTTTCGCAGAATGTGTAGGTATGCCATATGGGGGTGAAGGAGTTGTTACCACAGTCTGTGGGTAAGGCTGGCTGAGTGGTAAATGTGTGAAAGGGGCCAACTAAGGATGGTTCATAAACTTTAGTGGAAAAGGACTGGTGAATGCTGACCCCTTTTCCATTTGCTGCAGGCTACATGTGATTGGGGGGGGGGGGGGGTTACAGTAAATTTAGCCACATGCTGCATGCATAATGGCCTAATGTTTTTTGTTCTTGACCATACACTCTGTAAGCACATTTATGTCTCCTTAAACAATCACCTTCTAAGTTGGTTGAACATTGTTAGTTTGCTAGCACAAAACCAAAATACTGTGAATGCTGGAGATTTGAAATAAATGGAAAATTCTGCTTGGAGGCAACCGGAGATGTAGAGTCTTGGGTTGATTTGCTGGAAATACGTAAACACCCACGGCTACTTGTACATCCTTTTTTTTTGTTTCTTTGTCCTCCGTCATCTTCCCTTTTACCATTTAATTGCCCCCCTTGATTCTCTACTTTCTTCAAAGCCATTCGACAACAATTACAAAACAGCTACAATGCAGTAACATTAAACCAAATTCTTTTGCATGCCACTGAAGAAAATCTTTAAGCTGAGTCTTATAAGGAAGTTGTGTCATGATTAATGAGACAAAGTTTTAATGAGGTTCTTATCAGGACAGAGTCATAGAGAACTACAGCACAGAAACAGGCCCTTTGGCCCATCTAGTCCATGCTGAACAATTATACTGCTTAGCCCCATCGATCATAGCCTGCCATGTCCCTCCCCAACCCCCTCAATAAGTTTGGATATACTTATCCAAACTTGCAGTTAGAGATAGCCATTGGGAATGTGAACCCCATTAGGTCTATTGCTGGAAAAACCTGGTGAGATGTTTGCCTCTCTCCAGAGAATGCTTTGTTGGCTGCTGTTCCTTAAGAAGCAATACATTTCCTTGTTTGCTGGTGCTTAACAGTGGAAATGAGTATGAGCATCAGCCTGACTTGCGGAGGGGTAAAAGTATCTGAACTTCTACAATATTCTCATTCTTTTATCAGTATTTTCAGCCACTTTCTTCCTGACGTGCCGTGCCCACTCTCACTCTGCCATGAAACCCCAACCAATTAGGTGGGAAGTGCTCTGCAGGTTTGGTTACACCTGAGTGAAAAACAGAGTTAACTCTTCAGTTTGATAACCTCTAATCAAAGCGGTGACTCTGTTTCTCTGTGGTTGCTGACTGACCTCCTGAGTGTCTCCATCTTCTTGTTTTTTACTTCAGAATTCCAGCATTGGCAGTTTACTTTGCTGGTTAACATTAAAACACTCTTACACCTGCAGTAAAGATTTTAGTTGTGTTAACAGTCTTTTGGTGATGTAGTCATTCAGGAAGGGATCTTTCCATTGACTCTGATGCATCCAACTTGCATTGTATTGAAACTGAGCAAAAATCAATTTGAGACTGACCTCCATTTGAATTGTGGGTTTGGTTTGATTTATACTCAATGCACCTACTCACCTGTAAAAGGCAGAACATTAATTTCCATCATGACTGTGGGGCTTGAAGAGAATACATTACTGGGGAAGGAAATTGTTTAGTGTTCTTTCAAAAAGCTGACACAGACATGCTTCCCATCCTGTAACATCCAATGTGATGCCATATTATCAGAATCTCGTTCCTCTATCCATTACACTTTATCAGGCAGATGTTGAATTGCCATAAGCATTTCTATGGGATACACTTCAACTGTGAATTACAAGCCGTATGCATGGGTTGATGTCACCGGTTTGAATTAGAATTTTTGTAACCCTATGCATAGTGCGACCCTTAACAGAAAGCATACTTCTGTGTGTCCTGATGATACATGTGATATCTACAAAGGGCAGGGACTGTGCATGAAGCTCTCTGGTGGTGTAAGGATGAACAGAACACTTTAGGAACTTGTGTTTAGATGTCTGTATTGCCCTTCTGTGAGATCATGATAGATCTAAATCTTGCCTCCATTTTAAATTTTATGACCCCATTTCCCACAATATCCTTGCCTACCCAAAATATATTGACCTTGCCCCCCCCCCCACCTCCCCACCCTCATGTATTGAAGAGCTTTGCTGGATGATTTTGTATGAAATACTTAGCCTAACTTTTTCAGTCTTCTGCCTCTTAGATCCTTCAGCTCAGTCACTGTCGCTCTTGCCTCAGAGTCAGAATCTTGTGACTCTAGAGAATAAGCACAAAAATATTGGCTGGTGTTCCAGGACAAAATGGAGATAATACATAAATAGGCTTTGTTTATTTCCCAGACTTTCCCATTGAAGGATAAAAGTTTGCCCCCTGTCTACAACTGATTTAATATTGTAGTTGGTTTTTAGCACCTTTAGTCATCTTAATCTTCTCTATACATAGGAGCTTAAAGTTTAATTGTTTATCTTAATTTAATTTTGCTAGATTTTGGCAGTTTCCATCTTTGCTTCTGAAAATATTCAGATGCCCTGCTTCAATATTTACACTTGATGCATTGTTGCTGCCTAGTTAATTTATTCAATATAACTTCATCTATCTGTAAGCTTCACAATGTATAATAAAGTAGATGTGGTCAGAAATGTGGTCAGATGATGTCTTTAAAACTAAATGCTACTGTTTTTATGAGAAATCTAGATAGTGTAATGATCTGCATAATACTATGCACTGTCACCATATAAGCTATTGAAGTTACAACAGTGCTTCATTTCTGGTGGATTAGAGAATTGTTATGGCATGGGGAAGGTCGGAAGGCCCATTGAGGTTGTTCTGGCTCCAGAAGAACAATTCAGTTCCTTTGGTTTTTTTGATGTCTTGCTCATCCTTTTCTCCCTACAAGTGTGTGATTCCAACTCTTTTACAAACAGTGAATCCCAAATTCTAATTAAACTTGAGTTATATTAAACACTTTTCCTCACATTAGTCCAGTTTCTTGTCCAAAATCGTATGTCAGTACTTCTTGTGCCCCAGTTCATTCATTAGGTGGGAACAGTTTCCCCTCTGTCTACCCTGTCCTCACCAGCTCTGATCTTGTATTCCTCTATAAAATCCCTTCTCTAACTTATTTGTTTTGGGAGAACAAACTCAATCTAGCTTTGAATGTGAAATTCCTAATCCCTTGAATCCCAGTAAGATTCCTTCTGCACCCACTTTGGGATCTTGATATTTTATTTTTAATTTAGAGAGAGACACAGCGCAAAGCAGACCCCTCTGAGCTGCATCACCCAGCAACACTAGCCTAATCACAGGACAATTTACAATGACCAATTAGTCTACTAACCGGTGCATCTTTGGACTGTGGGAAGAAACTGGTGCATCCGGAGCTAACACACGTGCACACGGGAAGAATGTACAAACTTGGTTATAGAGACACTGGAATTGAACTCTGATGCCCTGAGCTATAATAGTGTTGCACAAACTGTTGTGCCCCCAACCTTGCTTAAATATGGTGCAGAGTATTCTGAGTGTGCTCCTAAGTATAGATTCTCCTGTAGATCTGTTTATGAATTCAGGGTTTCATATACTAATCACTTACTTGAAATGTCCTTTCACTTTCGTGGAGTTTTACATGTGTATGATCAGGTTTCTCTTTGCTCCTGTAGTCATTTCAGAAATGCACAACTTGGTCTATATTGACTGTCCTTGCTGTTTTTGCCAAAGTGTAACACTTGTTTTTTTTACGTTGAACTTCATCTGGCACTTATCTGCCTGTTCAGTCAGCTGACGTGTCTTTACTGAGATGTAGTCAATCTTTGGAATTCTCTGTGCAGAGGATATTGGAAGTTTCATCACAAACTATGTTTAAGGCAGAGCTATAGATTTTTGAAGGGGGCGATACTGAGGTGGAAGATCTGCATGGATGAAGAGCTAAATAGTCTCCTCTTCTACTTCCCAAAGTTTTGGTGTTACTAGCCTCATTGATGCTACAATGTTGAGTTTTATTTCATCTGTAGGCATGGAATTGTGTTGACATTTAGGTCATTAACTGTGATGTAAAATTCACAGTTAATGACCTAAGTGTTCTCTGGGGAATACTTGTATATACCATTGGCTATCATGTAGTTTATATTGTTCTCCTTCAGTTTTCTACCTTTTCTTTGTTGCCGATTGGTGGGTTGGTTTACTGTGTGTGTGATCTGTTAGTTTTTGTGTATGAGAGAAAGGGGGTTAGGGGATTTGATGTTGTTGGGTTTTTTTTACGAGAGAGTTGTTTGGGGGGGTTTAGTATTTTTGTCGCTTTTTTTTGAAGCAGGTGGGCTGGGGGGTTTGGGGTTTAATGTTCCAACTGCTACTTTCTGTGTGGGTGATATGTTAGTTTTGGTGTGAGGGAGGGGGTGGTGAGTTTGGGGTTTGTGAGTTTTGTTTTTTCCTTTTTTTGTGGGGGGGGGAGGGGGGTTGATGTCTTTTTCACTCTCCTGTGGTTTTTTTTTCTGTATTTCATGGCTCTTTGGAGAAGATGGATGTCAGAGTTGTATTGTACATGCATACTTGGACGATAAAATGAACCTTTGAACCCTATCTTTAAAAACAGTTTACTACTGCTGTTGTCTTGATCTTTAATTCTAAGGGGCTCAGCTCTGATAACAAGCAGTGGCTTTGGAAATTGTATCTAGTACTTTTAAAAATACATGGGGATCCATTCCTTTGATTTACCTTCCTATGACCTCATCAATAAATTAATTCAGGATCGTCAAACTGGAAATTTGCCTTTACCAAATCTTTTCTGCTTCTGCTTTCTCAGCTTGATCTTCTCTTGGTGCCTAGTTATGTTTTCCTGGGATTCAGCAGAATAGCCTGTAGCAGCTTGCTCGTATACCACTTGTTAAGTTTTCCATTTTGTGGTTCTCGGGCATCTGCTCTGTATGTGAGGAGGGTTGTGAGGTTGTGGCAAGCCTTTCTATATTCTCTACTCTTGCCTCTTTTAGCATCCTAGGATGTATCCCATCTAAAGCTGGTTCTGTGTTTATCTTAAGTAGAGCCAGTAGTTCTGGTAGCCCCTCCTTATCAATTTTCACCCCATGCATTACCTCTACTCCTGTTCCACTGAATTTAGCAGCATACATTTCCATAATGAAAACTAATGTAAAGTATTTCAGGTTTTGTCTCTGTACATCAAACTATGGGGCCCATCCCTACTCTTGCAATCCTCTTACAACTTCTATACGTCTAGATGACTGATTCCTTTTTACATTCAATGCCACTTTCACTGTGTACTCCTTTCTTTTCCCTCCTTGCTCACCCTGCTTCCTCTGAAGTTATTTACCTTCCTTTTTCTTACATTACATCCATCACTTCTGCTGAGGTCCAAGGAGCTCTGTCTTTAGTATTATTACCCCCCACCAACCCATGTAAGGTAATCAGCCTGTAGCTAAAATGCCCTTCTGGTTTCCATGTTTTAATTGGCAATATATGGTTACCAATCCTGGCAGAGTCTCTTCTCATTCTATTGAGTTTAGCTCTACCCCTATTTAGAAAGGTTACTTTAGATTTGCTCTTGGCCTGTCTCTACTTATGATCTGATGGTCACTCTGTTTTCCCACTAGCACCCTCACTGTTGCTTCTTCCTTGGGCCAGATGTATATCAATGGAGGATGTTCTTCCATCATCATTTTAGAAAATCGTCCTCTTTTACCCTCTAATATTGTTCCAGTCACTACTGGGGGCAATTGAAATCCCCCATTTTGCTTCTCCGCAGTTCTGTAATCTTTCTGTAGATTTGTTCCTCTATCTCTCTTACAGTTTGTGGGCTGGCAAAGTACCTGTAGCAACATGAATAATTCTCTTGCAGGTTATCTTTGATCATGTTGTTTGTACTTGACCATTCAAGAGCATCCTGTCACTACAGAACCCCCTATAACAGGGGTGGGCAAACTTTTTGACTTGAGGGCCACAAAGGGTTCTAAAATTTGACAGGGGGGCCGGACCAGGAGCAGATGGACGGAGTGTTTTGGTAATACACCTCATAAGAGAAAATAAAATATCATGGGATATGTAGAAAACGTGCTTTAATTTCAATTGAAAATGAACAAATGCATTACAACAAAATATCTGTCTTTGAAGTCCCATGGTATTTAGCTATTTATTGAAATGTCTTTTAAAACACTGAAAATTAAATGAATAAAATACAGCTTTTTTTAATAGTAACAGTTATTATTTTAAAGCACTGAAAATTCTGTTATCCTTCAAGATATTATCATCATCACTCTCCTCCTGACTGTCTTTATTTCAAAAATGGTAGGAGATGCAGGTCTACTTGTCCTGCTCCTTCTTATTCAATTGTCCCCTGTGCCAAAACTCAACAACGACTTGCACAATGACAGAACAGTGAGAGCGCGCCAATATGCGGAGCTCTGTGCTCGCAAATCCCCGCAGGCTATCTCCCTTAGCCGGAACGCTGGCTAATTGTGAGCTGGTTCGGATGTGCCAGGAAATGGGTCGCCACAAGGTCACAAAGTAAAGCGCAAATGTGGAGTAATACGCTGCACCTCAACAAAGGTCAATGTATATAGAGTGCGTCATCTATTGGGAAGACGCCAGAATTGCGGGGAAAAAACGTTAACAAGGTTTATTAATATAATTTCATCAAGTTCTGCGGGCCAGATTAAAAAGCTTAACGGGCCGCATATGGCCCGCGGGCCGTAGTTTGCCCATGCCTGCCCTATAATCATTACTGCCGCTGCTCTGCTTTATTTTCCTTATTATTTCTGATCAATAAATTGTGGAATGTTTTCCCAAAACCTGTCTTTTTTTTAATTAATTTGTTGTCGTCATGTTTCACTTGCAGTAACTACACCTTACTTTGCTTGCCTATTTCACTTTTTATTTGTATTCGTACCCGTGCATTGCAAACTGGTTTTGTATTCTGCAGCACACACAAAACACTGGAGGAACTCAGGACAGGCAGCATCTATGGAAAAGAGTACAGTCTACTTTTCGGCCTGAGACCTTTCAGCGAGACTGGAAAGGAAAAGGAGAAGTCTGCACATTCTGCATTTCCTCTCTTGATCTGTTGTCATCTAATTCTATTTTGCTGCTCTTTTTCTTTTATTCGGTCTCTAAACAGTTCCCCCTCCCCAATCAGATTAGTTTCATCCTTGTTCACCCAGCCTGATGGATTAACTTCTAGGTGATTGGTTCCTGTTAAAGGTGCAGCTTCCATTTTGAGTTGGTCCTTCGGTGCCCCAGAACTGGATCACGAAATGTCAATAGGTCAGAGTGATTTAATCCCCTTTGATATTTGTCCGCATCATTAAATTGGCACTTTATCTGTATAAAAGGTTTTAAGAAAATCAATATGGCAGTTTTCTTAACCTTTTTCATTGCATTGCAGTCAGTGATGCAAAGTCACGTCTGGTGAAGGGACTTTGACCTGAGATATTAACTCTATTTCTCTTTTCTCAGTTTCTGTCTGATCTGTTGAGTGTTTCCTACATTTTCTATTATTTTCATTATTTCAGATGTATCTGTAATTTCCTGATTTTTTTTAAAGTAAGTTTGTAAGATGCTTGTTGTAATTTGGTGAACAGTTGGGAAATGAGCAGAGAAAGGCCACTTATCCAGAAATATAACTAAGATCAGGTGTGAGAGCACAGCTGAGGCCCAAGTTTGACATCGTCTTGTGTAGAATACTCCGTCAGTGTATATTGAGGTGATTAGGTCTCTGGCTTAATGAGACAAATAAAATATCTTGGAGCAGATAACCAAAATTCTTTGGGGAAGGGGGGAGATTTTGACCAAGGATTAAAGGAGGGAAGAAAACATGGTGAAGAAGGGGAGCTGTTCATGAAACTATACCAGATTTGGAAAATGGAAGCTGAGATCCTTTTTGGTGTTTGGAATCAAAAATACATGAGTGTGGAAGTGGAGGAGTATAGATTTCATTGGTGTAGGGCATAGATTATTAGAATTTAACAGCATGGCAATGGATTTGGCTCCGTGCATCCATGTTGACCAAAATGTTTGTCTAAACTAATTCCACTTATCTGCATCTGGCTCTATGGGTTTCAACCTGTGGTCCATGGGCCCCCCTTGGTTATTGGTAAGGGTCCATAGCATAAAAACGGTTGGGGACCTTTCCTATCCATGTACCTGTCAAGATGTTCTTTAACAATTTAGAATTTATACCTGGCTCTACCACTTCTGGCAACTCACTCCATGTACCAGGAGAGCATTGCCAAAATGACTGCTTTAGTAGGGGCTTGTGTAGGTGATTGTATATTAGACTGAGGGTGAACAGAACTTGGACAGCAAAGGCTAGATTTTACAGCCTTGCTGCTAATGCGTTGTATACTTGAATTAGTTGTCCCAAGCTACACCGATTGTCCTCTGATTTTCAGTAGGCTACCAGCTTTCTCATGCAGTTTCAGTGTGGTAAACGGCAGCTGGACCAGACACTTGCACAGTTCCCTCACTACTTGAGAGCCTATCCAACAACTATATTAATCTTGTAAAAGTAAACTTCTGCAATGAGAAAAGAAGCCAGTTGTAAATGCTATTCATAGAGCATGTAGAGTGTTTAAAAGGTATGATGGTCTTGAAGTATGAAAGTTTCTGGGATTTCATAATAATCAATGTGAATGAAGGCAAGAAAAGAGAAGTTAATTTTTGACTGTTATAGTTCAAGTTACAGATTTTGTATTGACCAAACAGTGACTCAGTATAGTGTCCTTTGTGTAATAGAGTTACACAAACAACAATGTATTGACCATCCATTGATAGCAGAGTGGAAGACCTGGAAAAAGCTACTCGCGTGTTTCTGTTCTTTCAGCAAGACCATACAAATGTTTGCTTTCTGGTTCCCTGTCTAATGCCCTTTTAAAATTTACATTGAACCTGCCATCAGCAACCATCTCTTTCATGCACTATATTTCAGATCATACCAACTTGCTTTGTAAGTACATTGTTCCTCTTGCTGCTTTTGCCAATTACTTTAAATCTTTGTCCTCTGGATCACTAACCCTGTAGTAAGTGGAAACTCTTTTATCCCATTTATTTTATCAGAATCTGCCATAACTTTGAACATCGCTGTTATATCTCCTTCTGGTCTGGATAAACAGTCACAAATACTGAGCTGCTCTATCAAATCAGGCATCAACAGTAGCTTCAACCTTTTCTGATTTTCAACAAATTTACAATTACTTGGCATATTTTTAGAAAGGCAAGAACTATTTGAGTTTCACCAAATAATTTCACATTAGACACTATTACAGATTAAAAGATTTTTATTCCAGCATCCTGGCCTAACGGTATTGACCAAACATACTTGATAACTTGGTTTGATGCATATAACAAGGAGACAATATAATTGATACCTCCCTTCTATCCTAACACTAAGAAGCTGTCATTTAGGAAATTGGATATCCACGTAAGTCAAGATGTGTAAATAAATAATAAAACTAATTAATCTAGAAAGAGAAATATTGCTGTTGTCAATATTTTGTAATGTGGTTGTTTCTAAGACTTGGTAGGTATCTTAGGATTTATATTGCTGTGTTAGAGATTGTGAATTCATTCTTTAATATGTAAGAAAAATATTCAAATATAAAAGGATTCATTTAAGTAGTCATATTGTTATTAAACACCAGCCCCCAATGAGTTCTTACTTGTTCTTTTCTGAAGCAAACTTTTCAGTCTAGCTTCTATGTCCAACAGGAACATGGTGAGGATGTAACCACCCCTATCGAGATTAGCAAGCTACTCAGCTGTAGCATACAAACAACTGGGATTTGGCTATAAATATTGCACTTTCCGACAATGATCCAAAAATGAATAAAACTATGGATTGACAAATAAACCATTAGATGAAGCCCAGTGGTTCATTCCAGCCCTTGGGGATGGAATTGGACAGCTGACGTTTTGGGTCGGGACTCTTTGATTTTTAGTCCATGGATTACCAGGGTAGTGTGCATAGCACAAGTCATGACTGGAGGATGTAGCAGAATTCTCCATAGCCATTGTTGAATTTTTGATGTGCAGCCACTGTTGCAGCAGGAGTAGGTTGCGTACAGAAAGGTCCCACACACACAAATGAGGTCGTAATCAGATCTCTCACGATGTAGCCAGGATATGAGGGCATTCCTCCACTCTATGTTCAGTGTTGCAGCTGAGTAAAGGCACCTCTGCAACATTCCAGAACTCTCTTGTTGCTGGGCTGAAATACAAGTTTTACTCTAAATGTCCATCTGTGAAATGGACTGTAACTACTGAGCTACTACAGAATGTTACTGACTCCCAGTAGGTATTGATCTAGGTAGTCTTGAGGCATAGAATACTGCTGTACAGAAAGGGTGCAAAATAGATCCTCACTGGTAGTAAGGTTACTTAACCTTCACTTTGTTTCAGCTTTAACGTGCAATTTGGATGGTGAGAGATACTAGTTTTTGAAGGTTTGCTGGATACATTTCAAAGCATAAATTAATTTTAAAGTAGTTGACCCTCTGTTTTTAACCCATTGCATTAGAATCGCCAACTACTTCATACGAACAGCACAAGGTCCAATATTTTCCAGGTATTAAAATTAACAAAGAAATTGGATTGAACAACTTACTGTTTGCAGCTGGTTTAAGATCTCTCCTATTTTTCTTCGCAAGTGCAGTGAAAACAGTTGAATGATTTATTCCCAGAATCTTGATGTTTTTTATGGTTAAATTTCTCTGTTACAGTTCTTAAGGATTTATGGTATTCTCAATCTCTCAACTCTGCACTTTGAGTTGGAATCGTAGTGTGTGAGTCAGTATCGGTGTTCCTTGTGACACTGATTGATTGACACCTGTAACAATGTTTCTGAGTGCATTATTGGTCTGCACTAATGTTTTCGACCTTGTTAAATCCTGATTGCAACATTGCTTGCCTGTGAACATATGACAAGGTAACAACATTTTTTTTTGCCCTTTTAGATTAATTCTTTTTTTTCAACAAATAATACTTTACAGAGTTCTTATTATTGTGAACCGTGAAAATTGATGGTAAAAGCCAAAAGGGCATGAAAGATAATAGGATATACCTCTAACGTTGAGATTTTTGAAGGGATTATCGTCTCCCACGGGTTATTGAACCAAGTATCGGGAAAAGCAGTTAATGGAGGAAAAGAAAAGACACTTGAGGAGCAGATTTTACAATGTCAGGTTGTTCTAAAGCTTTCTTCATCAGAAGCATCATCTTCTGTAGTAGAGGTGCTATTGTAATGGTGACCAATTAGTGCACTGCAAAATCCCATAGCAGATCACTGAAGGTCTTCTGAGTAAGATGGTACCAAGCTCCAGTCTCTGAGGCCGTGATTCAGGCTTAGTTGTTTTTCTAGGTTTGTAGGGTGGTTTTGAAACCAGAGGAGAGGAGTTGGGGGTTAGGTTAGAGTTCAGGGACGGGGATGTCGGCAGTTGGTTGGGCTGAGGACTAGGTTTCCTCTGTGTTCAAAGGCCAGCAATCGTGGACAAAGAGAAGATCCCCAATGTCACCTCCCCCGTTGGTTCTGGAATGCATGGCGACACTTCCAGGCTGTTCCAGCTTTGTTGGTCATTAATGCAAACAACACATTTCACTTTATGTTTTGACATCCATTTGATAAATTAATCTGAATATAGTGATATTGGTCAGGGAATCAACACTGACAGGGTAGAAAGTCTGTGCTTCTCATTGATTTATAACATCTATTAAGAATAAATGCGCTGTGGGAAGATGGCTATCACAAAGCCATGTTTGGAGACGTCTATCAGCTTATTGAGTTCACACCAGCCATCAAGCACACATTTGCATTTAATTATTTTCGTTCCTACATTCCTATTAAGTCATTCCCACTTGCCACCCGCCCCCCCCCCCCCCCCCCCATTCTGTTAGTCAGTGGTGTTTGGGCAATTTTCAGTTCAGTAGATTTCAGTTGCATCATATTTTTAGTATGGGGGAGGAGAGTCCAGAACACCCAGAGAAATCTACATGGCCCCAAGGAGAGCACGCAGGCTTCCCACAAACAGCACCCGGGGCCAGCCTGAATGTGGGTGGGCTTGAGGCAGGGTCCTCACCCTGTCTTGCTGTCACTTCCCACAGTGGGAAAGCCTGGTTTAAATTCTCACTGAAAAGGCAGTCCCTCTGAGTGCTGGCTCTCCCTCAGTACTCTCAGTCTAGACTTTGTGCTTGTGTCTGGAATGAGACTTGAACTTCAAATTCATTGTCCTTCAACCGTACACATGTATATGGCCAAAGAAGACGATGTTCCTCTGGACCCAGGTGCACAACACAGTACATACAGCTCTCACACACAACACAAAGTAATATTACTACAAATAAATGATCAGATAATAAGGTGCATATATGTAACACAATTTTAAAGAGTAAGCAGTATAATACTACAAGCACTTCATATGTGACACTTGAACCCATGACTTTTTGATTTGGAACTGAGCATGTCACCATTAGAATCTCCTGAGGAAACCTTTGAGTAGTTCTGTGGTAGTACCCTATTGGTGACTCTTCTCCTCCTAACTCGGCAGGTGTGACTTGATCTTTACTATCAGGAGGCATAGGCACTGGAAAGCCTGTGGGGGACTTAGACAGGTGAAAGTGGTGAAATAGACAGACTGAGAAAATGACTAGTGTGTAAAATCCATTCACCTCCTGACTTGGCTTTTTTCATGGACTCCTGTTCAGCTTCCCCCTCCCACCCTCTAAACTTCTTGTGACACTTTGCTGCCAGACTTCACTTTCTTACCCGCCTCTCCTCCATTTTGCTGACTGCATCGACTCTTTTCCGAGTAACTCCTCGGCTTTTTGCCATGCCTTCTCACCGTACCCACTCAGTGTACCCACCCACCCAGCAGGCTCCATCTCTGACCACTTGTCCGGTATCTCGTGTGCATTGGCTGGCAGAGTTCTAGAACTCAAAGAAATCTCTCTCTGAGTCACCTTGCTTCATACCCTTCTCCTTTTGAGGCACCATATCAAGTGTTTAATCATCTCTATTATTGTTTCACCTCAGTTTTAGTTTTTATCTGATTTGCCATCCTGTGAAACCACTTCTTTTAATCTATTGGAGACTATGCTAATTGTAGTTATTTTATAAAACTGCTGAGGACAAAATAAGGAAAATGTGGCTGCTGAAGTAGGGGAGTAACTGCGGGAATCTCTAGAAGATCCAAGAGATTTTAGTGGAGAAAAAATGGTAGCCATATAAATAAGGCTACTAAATCCTCAACCTTATACCAACCACAGGACAGTGGCTAAATTTCATTAGGAATTTGAAGAGATCTGGTATATCACCTAAAACACTTGCAAATTTCTACAGATGTACCGTGGAGAGCATTCTAACTGGCTGATTCACTGTCTGGTGTGGGGGTGGGGACGGGGAGACTGCTGAGCGGGATCAAAGTAAGCTGCGGAGGGTTGTAACATTAGTCATCTCCATCGTGGGTACCAGCCAAAGTAGTGTCCAAGACATCTTCAAGGAGCAGTTCCTCACAAAGCTACACCCATCATTAAGGACCCCGTCGCCCAGGACACGACTTCTTCTCATTGTTACAGGTAGGAGGTACAGAAGACTGAAGACACACACTCAGTGATTCAGGAACAGCTTCTTCCCCTCTGCCATCAGATCTCTGAATGGACATTGAACCCATGAACACTACCTAACTACTTTTTTATTTGCTTCTGCACTAGTTTAATTTAATATGTGTATACTTGCCAAAATTCACAGTACTTTTGTTTATATTATCATGTATTGCATTGTACTGCTGCCACAAAGGTAACAGATTTCATGACATACGTCGGTGATGTTAGACCTGATTCTGATTCATTGCATTGAAGCAAGCTACAGAATCTGGTGCAGAGCCAACAGGTTTTGAAGGCAGATTAACCCACATAAACTTATTCTGCAGAAAAGGCTGCCTGTATGCAGCTGAATATCATAGAGCCAGGCAAGTCACTGAATTGTCATAGGACTGTCAATTAGGATCCAGAAAGTGGGAAGGATCGGTCTCCACCGTGACTTTCCTTTGTGAAATTCCAGCAAGCTTTGTAACTACGTAGAACAGCCAATGAGAAGAGCTGCCAGCTGCATTGCATTCTGCCGTGCACTAGTCGTCGTCGAAATGAGTAATTGTTCCTTATGGAAGTGCTTTTGTGTGCAGAAAATTAGTCACCAAACCTGTGGCAAATGCAACTTAAACAACTGGATAATCAGACATCAGACTACAGTGGGTCAAGGACTAGCAGTGTACGTGCAAAGGAAGGACTGTTTTGACTTTGTGCCAAAATGTTTTTTTAAACACTGAGCTGTATACTGAGCTTCAAACAGGATAGTGTTAATTGTTCTCTGGTGAGCAAACAATGCTGGTGGTGCTGCATTTCGGGCCGATGAGATAAAAAGCCCCGCCACCCCCACCTTTCAAATCTACTCCTCAGCTTTTTCTCCCCTGGCCTGCTGAGTTCCTCCAGGATTTTGTGTGTGTTACCAGTATGAACAAGGTGGGGGTTTTCATTCATGAAAACGATCTAAGGGTGCTCTCCTGCCTGCCTGCAGCTTCTTCCCCCTCTGTGAGCCGTCAGGCCTTGCTGCCTTCAAGAACTGTCTCTCTTCTCTGTGTGGCAGATGGAGGAACCAGCGGTTGCATTCCGAACCGTGCGTGCTGCAGTTGGAAAAGCCCATTGTTCCTTGTGATGACCTGCGCTAACATTGCTCCTTTTTGGCTAATTTTGTTCAGTAGTGAAATCAAGTTAGCAGTCAAGTCAAAGGCAAAGACTGAGTAAACCAGATGTAGGGGAACCTCAATGTACAGGCAAATCTTGATGAAGTTAACACTGATAGTAAAAGTGAAGGGAACTTGCAAGTGGTGGTATAGATATAGGAAGAGTTGTTGGTGTACCATGCACATGAATATTATCTCCAGAGGGGTGCAGTAGGTGGTTGTGCAGTATGCATTTTATGCACAGGAGGGTCCTTATGCAGTTAGGATAGTCTTGTAGTGCTTGAATTGGTGCACCCCTCCAGGCAATGGCCAATTTCTGAACTGCCTTTCCATCCTAGCACAATCATAGGCAGGTGTAATGCCAGCAGTCTGCCTCTGCTGATTTTCTTTGTCCCCTCTTGCTCCAGTATAATACAGCCACCAGTAACTGTTGTGGCCAAGTCCTCAACTAAGACATTACCTAGCATCATGTCGCTTTCATTGCTGTGGCACTGGTTTGAATTCTTCCCATTCATGTTGACACCAGGTCTCATCTGGTACAACGTTTGGAACTCTGACTATTTTATTCATGGATGAAGTCCACTGGTAAATTGCCAGTTGCTCAAGCCTTGATATGGATGTGATGATGCTATAACTGGGAACTTGCTACTTAATCAGCTGGCACCCAGAGGTAACTGCCAGCTCATGATTGGCAGTTATTAATATTGGCATAGTTGTGTCCATCCCAGAAACTACCTCCTTCATCAACGGTTGATTGTGTTTTGGTTGGGATTTGCTATCGCTCGATGCAGAACTGAGTCAGATACAGTCGTGCATTTATGGCATAATAGATACATTAATGCTATTGCACACCTTCTGGAATTTCCTCCTGATGCTTGCTTGAATCATGTTCAAAATGGTATCTTTTTTTCTCTTTGCCAGGCCTTCCATTTCCTTGCAGTCTTCAGATTGAGCATCTGCTGAATCTGATATTCTCCAAAAGGATTGTAATCCAAGGTCATGGAATCTATCCCTCTTGTAGCTTCTTAAAGCTAGTTCCTTAAAGTTAGATATGGTGCACAGGTTCTGATGGAAGGTCCTGAGAAACCTAACCCTGATTTTTCTCTTCATAGATGCTGTCTGACCTCCTAACCTTTTCTAAAATTTTCTGCTTTTATTCTGTAGAGGTTTTTGGGGAGATTCATCCTGTCCCTTTGAGTCATCAGTGTTGATACAGTTGTGTTGACACATACTCAACCTAGATGGCTGTAATTTCAATCCAGTTTCAGCATCTTTCAAAGTTGACCTTAATAAGACCTAGTGTTGTGCCATCATTTGGATTCAAATGCAATAAAATCGGCATCCAATTTAGAGAAGATATGGGCCACAACTTACTGGCTTCTCAACCTGTCTCCACTCCCAGTTAGTTATCCACTGCTCTCCTTTCTGTATTGCCATTTTATTTTCTCCTGCAGAACCTGTACTGTTGTTAATGCTTCCTTTACCTTAAAATGGTTAGTCTGAGGAACAATCATTATCCATCACACATAAGATTTCCTAAACAACTACACTAGAATATTGAGTTAAGTCCTAAACCAAGCATCTGTTTTGAAGCTGTTGTTTCCACTATCTTGTGTGCAATCTCTGTGAATAGACACATTATTATAAGGTATCTTGCAAACTTCAAGAAGCATTGTGGTATTTGTTCATTGTGAGATGTGTAAGTCTTTGTACATGAAAGCAGAGCTCTTGCAGATCACAAGCAAGCCTCAGATTTTTGGAAGAGATTGAGAGGGCAGCGTTCTGATGGACAGGTAAAATTAGTTACCAAGGAGGAAATTGTCCTAATTCTATCTGGGTGTCACACTTCCAAGTATGACTTTCATGATGTAAAAAAAATCCAAGATCGAGGCTCAATATAGAATGCCCACGCGACCTGTGCATCTTTTTAAGCTCTGCTGTCCTAAATCTTCTGCATCCTTCTACCTACTTAATTTGATTATGCGTAATTTGATTATGTGAAAGTTTTGTCTTTGAAGAAGATGGAAAAGTCTCGTTGACAGGAAGGTCAAAAACTTGAAGTCACAGATTTAGAATGAGATGCGGAGAAACTTTATGCAGAGAGCACTATGTGTTAAGCATTGACTAGTGGAACCAGATTCATTGGTGACTTTCTAAATGCAATTAGATTGTGATTTACAGAAAAGGAATGTATGTATGTTGTCAATGGGGAAGATGGGGAAATGAGATTGATTTGACTTTCCATTTCTAACAGCAAGTCCAGGCAGGAATGAGAAGACTGAAAACTAGTTTGGTTATTAAACACTACTGTTTGTGCTACACTTCAATTATGTTATCATTCAGTTTTTAAACATAAGATGAATGAGGCTTGAGCATGTTATTTGTCAGTGAAGGATTATCTGAGTAATTAGTTCTCTCATCATAGCATTACATTATAATTTTCACAATTACTATTTTCATTTCTACTTGTTATCTGCCTTTTGCTTAAACTGGGAAGGTAAACTGTTCAAGTTTAATTGTCATGCAACTGTCCATGAATATCCATGAATACAGCAAAACAAGCCAGCGTTTCTCTGGGGCCAGGGTGTAAAACGCCAGCAATGGTTACAGACGCCACAAGGTATATGTAGCACATATAAGATAGCAAGCACATAAATGATGAAAGTAAAATAAGGTCACAAAAAACTATAGTGCAAGACCTTGAATCCAGTATAGCTTGTCTTCAAAACACAATCATGAGGAAATCGGCAGATGCTGAAAATTCAAACAACACACACAAAATGCTGGTGGAACTCAGCAGGCCAGTCAGCATCTATAGTAAGAAGCACTATTGACGTTTTGAGCCCAGACCCTCTGTCAGGACTAACTAAAAGAAAAGATAGTAAGAGATTTGAAAGTAGGAGGGGGCAACGGAAGTCCGAAATGATAGGAGAAGACCGGAGTGGGTGGGGTGAAGCTGAGAGCCAGACAGGTGATTGGCAGAAGGGATACAGAGCTGGAGAAGGGAAAGGATCATGGGACGGGAGGCCTATGGAGAAAGAAAGGGGGAGGGGAGCACCAGAGGGAGATGGAGAACAGGCAGAGTGAGAACAAAATAATAATAAATAAATATATCAGGGATGGGGTAAGAAGGGGAGGAGGGGCATTAACGGAAGATAGAGAAGTCAATGTTCATGCCATCAGGTTGGAGGCTACCCAGCCGGTATATAAGATGCTGTTCCTCCAACCTGAGTGTGGCTTCATCTTGACAGTAGAGGAGGCCATGGATAGACATATCAGATTGGGAATGGGACATGGAATTAAAATGTGTGGCCACTGGGAGATCCTGCTTTCTCTGGTGGACAGAGTGTAGGTGTTCAGTGAAATGGTCTCCCAGTCTATGTCGGGTCTCACCAATATATAAAATGCCACGCCGGGAGCACCAGACGCAGTATACCACACCAGCCGACTCACAGGTGAAGTGTCACCTCACCTAGAAGGACTGTCACCATTAGAATTGAATTGAATTGACTTTATTACTTACATCTTTAATATACATGAGTAAAAATCTTTATGTTACGTCTCCATCTAAATGTGCAATGTGCAATTTATAGTAATTTATAATAAATAGTATGTACAACAGGATAGTCAATATAACATAGAAATACTGTTGTATCAGCATGAATTAAGCAGTCTGATGGCCTGGTGGAAGAAGCTGGCCCTGAGCCTGTTGGTCCTGGCTTTTGTGCTGTGGTACCATTTCCTGGATGGTGGCAGCTGGTACAGTTTGTGGTTGGGGTGACTTGGGTCCCCATTGATCCTTCATGCCCTTTTTACACATCTGTCTTTGTAAATGTCTTGAATAGTAGGAAGTTCACATCTACAGATGCGCTGAGCTGTCTGCACCACTCTCTGCAGAGTCTTACAATTGAGAGGAAAACAGTTTCCGTACCAGGCAGGGATGCAGCTGGTCAGGATGCCCTCAGTTGTGCCCCTGTAGAAAGTTCTTAGGGTTTGAGGGCCCATACCAAACTTCTTCAACCTTCTGAGGCGAAAGAGGCGTTGTTGTGCCTTTTTCACTGCACAGCCGGTATGTTGGTTATTGACTACAGCTCCGCCTTCAGAACTATAATTCCGAACTAGCTGATGCATGAAACTCCAAGATCTGGAAGTCAGCATCTCGCTCTACAACTGAATCCTTGTCTTCCTGATCAACAGACTGAATTGGAATTGGCTTATTATTATCACATATACAGAGGTAGAATGGAAGGCTTGTCTTGCATACTGTTCATTCAGAAGGATTAATTACACTGGGTTTTGAAGTAGTACAAGGCAAAACAATAACAGAATGCAGAATAAAATGTTGCTAATAAATTGCAGTGCAGCAGTCAAATAAGATGCAAGGTCGTTATGTGGTAGAGTCCATATTATCGTATTAGGGAACTGTTAACTATTCTTATACTAGTAGAAGCTTCCTTTGAGCCTGGTGCCTTCAGGTTTTTGTATGTTCTGCGCAAAGGGAGGGGGGAGGAGAAATTGTAAGGGATGGATGGGATCTTTTAAAAAAACAAGGTTCAAAGGTTCCTTTATTGTCAAAGTATGTATTATATCTATATACAACTCTAAGATTCATCTTCTCCAGCGAGAGGTCGGCATCATGACACCATATCACTAACCTCTCTTACTCCTTCCTGTACTCCAGCTCGTTGTTTGGGATCTGGCCCACTATGGTGGTATATTCTGCAAACTTAAGAGTGAAAGCAGAACCGGGCCACATAGTCTTGAGTGTATAGGGCAGGGGTCGGCAACCTTTACCACTGAAAGTGCCATTTGGACCCTACCTTGGATCGAAAAATTAAAGAAATTGCTCACTGGCGGGTGTCAGGCTTTGGCAGTAGTGATGCATATTAATAGTGACAAAAACACGTTTTATTTAGATTGTACAATATCACCATAATCTTCAAATTTAGAATTACATTTTAAAAACTAACAAACTAACATAAAATACATTTTAATTAAATACTCATCATTTATTTTCCAAAGCCACAGGGAGCCGCAGCACAGATATGAAAAAGCCGTGGGTTGCCGACCCCTGGTATAGGGAGTAGAATAGGAGCTGTTGCCACCAGTGTTAGGGGTACTCATGGTGGAGCATTGTTGCCTATCCTTATTGGTTGTAGTCATTTGGTCAGGAAGTCAAGGGTCCATTGTAGAGGGAGATGTTGCCTCCCAGGCCATGGAGTTGGTGATGAGTTGGCTTGGAATTATAATACTGAAGGCGGAGGTGTAGTCAATAAGCAATGGTCTAATATAAGTGCCTTTACTGTCTAGCTAATCCAGATATGAATGTAGGGCTAGGGCGACGGTGTCTGCCATAGACTTGTTATGGTAGAGGGTGAATTGCAGTAGATTGAGGTTGTCTGAGTTCGACAATCTCTCAAAGCACTCGTGATGGTGGACATCAGACTCACTGGGCAGTAGACATTAAGGCAGGTTACTTTGTTCCTCCGAAGGTACTGGGATGATCGTGTTCTTCCTAAAACAGGTGGGACCCTCGCATTGAAACAGGGAGGTGTTTAACAATGCCTGCAGGTACCCTTACCAGCTGATCTGCTCAGGATCTAGGGGCATGGCTGAGCACACCATCTGGGCAGGTACTGCTGAAGGACTTAAACGGATTAGGAGAATGGGCAAAGAAGTGGCTGATGGAATACAGTGTCTGGAGGTGTATGGTCTTGCATATTGTGTTGGGAGGTGTAAGGTAGAAAAAAATAAAAGTGTAGACTAATTTCTAAATGGAGAGAAAATCCAAACATCCCAGGTGCAAAGGGACTTGGGAGTGCTTCTGCAGGATTCCCTGAAGGTTAATTTGCAGGTTGAGTCAGTGGTGAGGAAGACGTTCAATGTTAGCACTCATTTTGAGAGAACTAGAATATAAAAGAAAGGATGGATTGTTGAGGCTCTTTAAAACACTGGTGAGGCCTCACTTGGAGTATTACGAGCAGTTTTGGGCTGAGATCTAAGGAAGGATGTGCTGACATTGGAGCGGGTTCCCAGGAGGTTCACGAGAATGATTCCAGGAATTGAAGCGTTACTATATGATGTCTGATTGATGGCTCTGGGTCTGTACTCACTGGAATTCAGAAAGATGAGGGGCGACCTCTTTGAAACCAATTGAATGTTGAAAGGCCTCAATAGAATGGATGTAGAGAGGATGTTTCCTATGGTGGGGGAGTTTAGGACCAGAGGGCACAGCCTCAGAATAGTGGCGCATCCATTTAGAATGGAGGTGTGGAGGAATTTCTTTAGCAGAGAGTAGTGAATCTGTGGAATTCTTTGCCACAGGCAGCTGTGGAGGCCAGGTAATTGGGTGTATATAAGGCAGAAGTTGGTAGATTCTTGATTGGTCAGAGCATGAAGGGATACTGGGAAATGCAGGAGACTGGGACTGAGAGGAAAAATGGATCAGCCATGATGAAATGGCGGAGCAGACTCGATGGGCCAAATGGCCTAATCCTACTCCTATATTGTATGATATTATATGCGATGAGACCTGTGTGGTAGCAGGGAGTTCAGCAGTTTTATGGCCTGGGCGAAGAAGTCATTTCCTATCTTAATAGTCCTTGTCAGAATGCTGGGGCACCCCCTTGATGGTAGGGGGTCAGTGAGATTGTTGGACAGATAGGAACAATCATTGACAAATCTAAGGTTACAAGCAACGCTTCTGATAAAAATATTAGATAAATGGAAGAGAGACTCCAATGTTCTTTTAACAGTCCTAACCATCCTTTGTAGGATCTTGTGCTCAGATGCCTTGCAATTTCCATACCAGGCGGTGATGCAATTGGTCAGGGCACTCTTGATGGTGCTCCTGTTTGTAATAAAAAAGAAAAAAAATTAGTTCGAATGGGGGTAGGTAGGTGTAGGGCCGCTTACCTAAGTGTCCTCATGGAGTGGAGATGCTGCTATGCTCTTTTGACTAAAGGGAAGGTGTTGAGGGACCAGGTGAGATTGTCTGTTATGTGCAGTCTCAGAAACTGGGTGCTCTTAACTCTTTCCATGGAGAAGCCGTGTATGTGCAATGACACGTGTTCAGCCTGTACCTTCCTAAAGTGCACAATCATTTCTTTAGCCTGTCCACATTGAGACTCAAGTTGTTATGTTTGCGCCATTTTATTAGCCGCTGTACTTCCTCTCAGTTTGCCGTCTCGTCGAGGTTGTTAATGAGGCCAACCACTGCTGTGTCACCAGCAAATTTGATCTTTTGGTTTGAAGTGGAACTAACAGTACAGTCATGTGTCAGCAGTGTGGACAGCAGTGGGCTGAGCCCTCAGCCCTGGGGGGCACTGGTGCTCAGTGTGTTGGAACTGGAGATGTTGCTGCCAACATGGATTTACTGTGGCCTTTCTGTCACAAAGTCCAAGATTAAGTTACAGAGAGGTGTTGAGACCCAATGAGGAGAGTTTACCCTCCAGCTTCGATAGATGATCATAGTAATCACTGAGCTGAAGTTGATAAACAGCCTCCTGGTATTTGAGGCACCGCTTTCCTGCTGGGACAGGACGGAGTGGAGTTCAGAGGCTATGGCATCCTCAGTGGACCAATTTGAACAATAAGCAGACTGGAAGATGTCCAAAGCAGCAGGAAGATGGGATTTAATGTGATCCATAATCAAAACATAGAATGCACTAAGAGCATTGGGAAAGGATGTGTTGTCAGCAATGCTGCCTGACTTTGTTTTACAGCCCATTATAGTATGTAACACCTGCCACAACTGACGGCTGCTCTGGGATTCTATTTTGGACTGGTTGATTTCTTGATGTCTCTGATAGTTTTATAGAGATTGTTCCTTGATTTTTTGTAAAGGCCAGGGCCGCCTGATTTGAATGCCACAGTCCAGGATCTTCCTGGTTCAACCGTGGTTTCTCATTTCAGAACACCCAGATTGTCATCTTTAGGACACAGTCCTTAACACACTTGTAGATGAAGTCTGTGATGGCAGAGCTGAATAAAAGCATATGGGCAAGATTGTGTGCCTGCTTTCAAGTGAGTGTTGGTGGTGGGGGGGGTCACAGTGGTCACTGGAGTGTTTCCCTGTGCTCGCAGTGTGTCTGCGTGTTTGGGCTAGGACCGTGCAGCAGAGTCTGATGTTCATCTATCTGGGGCCTCCGTGCCATCGGACCATGGCCTCAGTCTGTCGAGTCTTATGGTACACTGACTCTCCCACATTAAAAAGAATTTTCTCACAGGCATCTTCTACTGCCTTGCACAGGAGTGTAGGTGAGTTGTCCTCAGTACAGCAGGATGGTCTCAGAGAAGACGAAGTGTGAGACCAGTAGCAGGAAGTGAAAATCTAGGGTGAGAAGACAGAATGGAATGATTATTTATTCATATTTGTGCCAAAACATTTGGACTATTCAAGAGTGAGAGAGAATGAGTGATTTGGACAGCTTTTAGAAACACAATTAAAAGCAGCTGTCAATGAGAAAATAAATGATATAATAAATAATGGTCTTCGTCCTGCCAGGGCTCCCCTAATCAAATCCTTGCAGCTCAGAGCATTTAATAAGTCTCTAACATGGTCTGGAATGTGAGGTATGCCAAGCATTCCTCTCGCCAACACCCCTCGGCCTGGGGATTTCGAATGTACCAGACAGAGCTGTTGCAGACACTGTCGTAATATATCTCGTGTGTTGCCTGGGGCCAGTGGGAAGGGAGGCCTGGTAGTGGGGGAGTGTGAAGAAATTCAGAAAGCCTGAAGGGCAGCTTCCATGGGGAGGGGAAGCTATGGAGGAATAATGTGCACGGCGACAGACGAGCTGTGCTACACAGGAATCCTGTCGTAAGCAGAAGCTGCCTTAGCTCCATTGGTGGGGCAGACTGCTTTCTGTTTGTGAGGGTGTTGCCAGAAATAACTAGCTGTGAAACTCAATGTGGCATGTAAGTGCCCCGTCCCAGGCCCACTGATATTTTTTTTGCTCAGTAATGCAAGACAAAGCTGACTTCACCAGCAGGGAAAACAAGTGAGTCTCTGTTAGATGGCAGATGGCAGAATCTCAGCAATGTGCATTGCAGATTGGCCAGTCTCTGTACAAAAATAAACTCCAGGCCACTTGTGTTAACTCAGGCTGTGTCCATGTTGCTACTCAGCTCTAATAGCGACACAGAATGGATGGGATCAGAAAGAATTTTCCAATTTTATGCTGTTGGAGTTCTATGTTATTATTTAGTTTTCATTGTTACTTTCGACAAGAAAACCACTGATCTCTGAGCTGTGGGACGTTGACTCTCATCCACTATTTTAATGATGATTTGATCCAAGGGGCTGTTAAACACAGGATGACTTTTTTTTAAGGAGACAAAATAAATTTTGTTGTATACGGCTTATTGCCACAGGCAGGCCATAATGTTTATATAAAATGGAACACACCAACCTGAACAGAAACAGGCCCTGCAGCCCATCTTGTCTCTTGGTATAACAACACTTGACTTGGCTTTCAAATAGTGTTTGCTTGCTCGCACTCTCCCTTCTCTCTGGGGCCTCAGCCCATCTGCTCTCTGGCGCCTCACCCTGCCTTGCCACCTCTCTGGCGCCTTGCTGCCCCCCACCCCCCACCCCCCACCACTCCAGTTCCCTCAGGGAGCTATGGACTAAATTCTTAGTCCCAGTTGAATGAGTAATAAATTTTGCTGACTGGAAGGTAAGCACCTAGCGGAAAGTTTGAGATGGACTTTGTGTTGCTGCAGACAGACATTGCACAGGCTTCCGCCCTGCCAGGTAAGCCCAGAGAAATTAAGTGTATTTCTCTGGACGTTTTTAGTAAGAGTGTGATTTTCACTGACAGCAGGCTGGTAACTAGTTGTAGCAGATGTAAGATTATTGGCAAAAGAGCTGGAGGGAGGTTTGCATTCCCACCTGGGTGTTGTGATCTGGAACACATTGTCTGATAAACTGTTCAAAGTATATTCAAATAAGAACTGGATAGATTGTTGAAAAAGTAAAGAAGTTGCTTGTATCACTTAATTGGGCAGAGGAGGCACAACTATGGACTGAATGGTCATCTTTGTTTTCATTCAATGTATGATATTGCTGATTTTTTTCCCCCTTCAAATCATCCTTGGACTATCTTCACCCAAGGTGTTTAACTCTCCATTTTCCTCTACAGGAGCTGCCTGGCCCACCAAATTTCTCTGGCAGTTTGTGCTTTTGCTTGGGACCATCTGAATAGTGTTTTGCAAAATGCTTATAACCTGCTGCATAATTTCAGCTGCATTTTAGTGGGTTACAGCACGAAGCAGGCCATTGCAAATGTCTTGTTGAAGCCATATAGATCGGGTGAAATGGGGAGGTTCACCATTGTATTCACAACGTTGTAGCTTCCCCATATCACTAGTGTATGTCCTTCCCAGCACTTGGGTGTAAAAGAAAAAAATGTTAGTTTTGATTATTTCCATCTTTTTCAAAATTCATAACCAAACATCATTATTTCTCTTTGGTGTTTGGCAAGAGTGTGCAAAGATGTAGAATTGGAATTTGAAATGGTTTTATGGAGTACAGTTCACTGATATGGGAAAAAGTCTGGATTCCTGATCTCTTCCTTATCCACCCCAACAGACAATGTAAAAGACAGAATGGATAGAACACAGATTTCAAACAGCACAACCCAATTTGAAGAAAACAGTTTGAAGCAGAAGTCATTTAGGGTCAGGTTTCCAAATTAATTTCTTGCCAAGTTTGTTTGTAGTTAATGGAGTGTAATGAGCTGTTTATCTGTGACAAATAAGGAAGCTACTTTACAGAGTAAAACGTGCCAGGTCTGTACAATATAGCTGTTAGCTAATTGTTTGCCAGCTGAATAGTTTATTGTTTTACCGCTCCTTCAGTGCAGGTGCAAGTGGAATCTGCAAGAGCGAGCCGGCTCTTATTAAAGGAGTCGTCCTGGCTAGGGAGGAAGTACAAGGAAGAGCAGTTGGCTGAATTCTTGTGCCAAGTTGAGGGGCAAATAAGGACAGGCTTGAGCTCTTCGGCGTAATAAGGGTAAGTGGGGATCCTATCAGAAAGAAAATTCTTGTATGAAATCCTTCAGGACCCAACACATTGCACTGCCAACGAAGTGCTTTCTATAGTTACTACTCTAATGTAGGAATTGCTGCACCTTGCTTTTAGTTGAAAACTCCCACGAACAGTAGTGAGATGATGGTAAAATAATCTGCTTAATTGATATCATAAATGTTCATCAGGTTACTGAGGAGATGGATCCTGTTTTTCGTCAAATAATCCCATGGGATCACATCAACCTTCTAGAGATGACAGGTAGCTTCTTAGTTTTGTTTCTGATTTGAAAGGTGCCACATTAGTGGCAGTTTACTACGTACAATGAAGTGGCAGCCAGATTTTTAAAAATTGGTTTTGGTTTAATAAATGGTTAAACTCTGGTTAAATTCTGACATAGTTAACAACCATGTTAACTGAGAGTACAACTGCTGAGCCATAACTCCACCTGGCATGTGTATCCATTATTATATCATTGAAACAAACTACAAGATTTGGTGCATGAATTGCAGTTGTATTTCAGGGCTGTAATGGTCAGCCCCCTGAGTCAAAAGGTTGCAAGTTCGAATCCTACTCCGGACACTTAAGCACACAGGATGTTAGTTTCAGTATATGGATGAAGTTCTGCACCGTTGGAAGAGCATTATGTGAGGTGAGCTGATAAGGATGACCTCGTCTAGTTTGCTTTTTCGTTGCTAAATGTCAATGATACAGTGTCATTGTTTTAACAATCGGGAGAGCTTTCTTTGTGGTCCCAGCCAGTAGAGATCTCAACAATCTGTAAAAGGTCACTTCCTGTAATAGCTTGTGCACAAAGCAGCCGTGTAGTAACTTTTGAAAAGTGCTTGACTGGCTGTAAGGTGCTCTGTCTGGAGTGTTTTAGTATTATGAACTGCTAAGTAAGCTGATTTTAAGAAGTCCTTTTTAGGTTTCCAGAACCAACAAATGTAGTGGTAAGTTGCAGTGAGGGAAATAATGCTGAATCTGTGTAGCATTTTGGCTGGAGGGATGTTTAAAAGGCAGTTGAGTCTGTTAGTTCTTACACATGACTTTGATATACTCAAAACACAGATACAATAACAACATTTAATGAGCATTTGTACACGTGCTTGGATAGGAAAAGCTGAGAGGTATATAAGTGTAATGTGGGCAGGGGGATTAGTTTAGATAGGACCACGGTCAACATGGAGGACGTGTGCTGTATGTTTGTCTAATTCTGTGCAAATTGTCCACTATGGCGACTTTTCTCTCCACCCTCAACCAGTTTGAAATGTTACAACTTGTCATCCAGTGCATCTGCTCTAGTGTTTTCATCTATGACCAACACATATTATGTTCACTCCACTCTCTACAGCCAGCAAATGGACCCATCAGTTCATAATTTATCCTTGTTTTGATTGTGTGATATCAGCCTTGGCCTCCTTCAAGTCTCTATTAAACCAATATTGAAGAAGTCATAAATCCCGATGAAGAATCTCGGCCCAAAATGTTGATTGCTTATTTCCCTCCATAGATGCTGCCTGGCCTGCTGAGTTCCTTCAGCATTTTCTGAGTTGCTTAAGATTTGTAGTATCTGCAGGATCTCTAGTATCTATTAAAGAAGTCATCTTTCTTCTGTGCTCCATCAGGCCTTTGCTATGTTTTTTTTTAAAAAAGTAAGTTAACACTACTGAATGTAATGAAAAACGTTTGCTTTTGGGGAAAAGAAAAGCACTATTCTTGCTGTTTGGTCTAAATTTATCCCAGCTTGGTTCATGATCCTTTTTCCTCTTTGTGAATTGCACGGTGGGCAATAATACCACACTGCCTGGGCATTTTCACGAGCCTGTCAGCATTTATATTCAGATCCCCCTCATTTTTTCCTCTCTCTCACCTTTGCTAAAAGGCACACAATGTGCCTGCCAATTTTCAGGTTTGTCAATAGTATAGTGAGGACATTGATTTGTACCTACATTTCACGTTAATCTTTTACCTGCCAACATAATTAATATCAATTCTTTTAAATCTTTAGCTGTCTGTGGCAACTTTTGATAATATTGTATTGAAGATATCTTCGGACTGTTGAAACCTTTAGGGCAGAAATTGATAAGTTTTTGTTGGCTAAGCGTATTGAATGACATGGAGAAAAGACAGATAAACGGAACTGACACGTGGGTGCCAAAGGCGCTGAGCAGCTGAAAGTCCTGCCTCTCTGATTGTTAGCAGCCAGTCAGTGATCAGCAGGATCCTACTGCTCCCTTTTGCAAAGCCTGTGTCTAATTCTGCTGCCTAATTAGCTGCTAACGTATAAAATCTTGACACCAACTACAAAACCAAAAATCCAAGCAGGTAATTTTTTACTGGAGAGCTGCCATTTGATTATCTCCTTCATGAATTCCATGGGATATGAGCTGCAGTCTATTGATCCAATAACCACAGTGACTTCTCTTTATTACAGCTGGTTCTCTTTTAGTGCCCATAAAAGATATTCATTAATTGCTTGTGATACTCTTATGAGGCTAAGTAGTTTGCAGTACCCTGCTTGCTGTGGACTTTTTTTGCCAATCTAAACTCCTGCTATTCTTCAGTCTCCATGCAGATTCTCCCTGTAAATTCAGGTGTGGAACACTGTAGCCCCCTGAGTGTCTTTTTCAGGAGGGTCTGCGGCTTTGGAATGCTATTGCAGAGGAGATCCAGTTCTCACATGCAATGGAAGAGGCTTTTACTTATTTAAATGTGCTCAAAGGACTTCCTTCACCGTCGCCCCTGCATTGTGGGGTGATCAGAAAGTCCGGGCTACAGGGTGAGTAGGGGATGGGTGTCAGGTTCAGGACATAGGCTGAGGGGATCCGGCATTGAGTGTGTGGGTTTGTGACTGGCTGCTGGGGGTGTTTGCTTGTGGTCATTTCTTTAGGGGTGAGCCAGAGTCGCATTTGGGTTCGGAGTGCGGTGGGGCAGAGGCACGGGGAATGCTAAACTGGAGCTGACAGGGAAAGCAAATGCACAAATTCACAATATGCTGCACTTTCTGGGGAAATTAATTTGTTCCGAACTTTGTTCAGTTCAGGAAGTGTCCAGGCGATTGGGAATACCGGGCTTCTCGTCACTGCAGTGGACCAGCATTTAGAGGAGGGACCCTGTAATTTCAGAATTCACACATTACTAAACATGTTACGCATTTTTTCTGAAACTTCTCACAAGAAAAACTGGAACTGCTTCCAAGTATACCCACACCAGGTTGCTGTTATTTTAGCTAACTGAGACAATATTTATGGATCCTTGCAATTTCTGCCAGTTATTAAGATTTAAAAATGTTGCATTTTCACATGTGCATTTAATAGCTGGGCAGGAAATAACCAAAATGTCCAATCCACGAGCCCTAGCGTATAATCGTTAAAACATTAAACCTCCTCTCACAGTCTTTTAATCTCTTGAAGGAGGCAAAAAAACAGAGTAAAAGGTTTAGTACCATCAGGCAGGAGGACAATAGCATTAGGACAAGAACCGTTAGGATGGGGAACAGTTTCTTCTTCCTCTAGGCCACAAGACTGCTGAACTCCCTGCTTTCACCCAGCTTTCATCATGTAATGAAGTGCCAGTAGTGTTACACTGTTAGTGTAAATACTTTGGAGAACTCTTCCTAGTTATAAATGGTTGTTCTCATTTCAGGAGATCTTGTTAACTGAGTGCTACCTTATTATATGTTAATTTATTTGTGGTTTTATGTGTGTGTGTTATACGTTGTGATCTCTGTTTGCTTGCTGTGTTGTGTGCTTTGGTCCAGAGGAACATTGTCTCATTTAGTGGTGTATGTATGTACCATTGGATAAAAATGAACTTGAATTTGAAAAACCTCCAAGGGGAAAGTACATAAATACTTTGGGAAATTTCTCCTTGTTAAAAGTGGTGGTCCCATTTCAGGAGAACTTGTTGACTGTATGTTACGTGTAAGTTAGGCTTGTGTGCAATTCAAGCCCTGTCTCAGTCAAGATCAAGGTCATCCTTGCAAGAGAACCTGAAATGGAAATATGCCTAGAGATTCCTTTACTAAAAAGTAAAGTGGTATCAAGACAGCTTTGTGAATTACCCTGATGCTGTTTGTGGTGGTCTAATAAGGATTCAGATCTTCACGAAGCAATGCAGTTGGATGTTCCTACGCAACATCCAACATTCAGTTGGATGTTATCACAATTTGTCAAATTCCCTGTAGCTGCCTCACAGCTGTGGTTAGCACTCATCTCTTAAAAAAAGAATGCAGCACTCTTCCACCCACAGGGATACATCTCTGGTGTTATTCAGTAGCAAGGAAGAACAGGAGAAGGGCTTCTTAAGTCTGTTTCACCACTGAATATTATCACGGCTCTTCCAGGCTTTATTTTCTGTTCCTATAGGGTTCACTGCTCTGATCATTTCATAAATGTACTAATTTGCTCTTCACCTATCTCCAGTGATCTGGCTTCAGATCATAGATCGTTCCAGAGATATTTAACCAACAACATCAGGCATAAAGAACTCCGGAGATATTCAACCTGATTCTGCTTCTGAGATTTGCCACCCTCTATAAGAAGTGCCTACACAGCTCACTTTTAACCTCTCTCTAATCTTTTAACGATGTCCCTCTTTCAGGATTCTCCCACTAGTGGAACTTATTGACATCCACTTGGTTGGATGCCTCAGGATCTTGTGTTTCAATAAGGTCACCCTTCATAATTCTAAACTCCACAGGTCTAAGTTTGTTATTTGGCTAAGCAAGGGCATGCTGCAATGATGAGAAGGAATGATTTAGAGGAATGGCACCTGCAAATGGCCTTGGATTAGCCTGAGAGGCAAGGAGGCTGAGGATGACCATAATCCTTTTCTGTATGGGCAGAAAATCAGTCCAGTCCTTTGAAGGTGATTTTGAAAATCATTGATCTCAGAGTGAGCAAAATGTGTAGTTGAGCCTTTCATTCAGAGTGAACTGGTTCAATTTGGCCACGTTGTCTTATGAGTAAATAAGAATATTTTTCAGAGCAGTGACATTGAGAATCATCCTGTAGATTACTTTTGGTCATGAAGGAATTTTAGGCTAGAGACAAAGGGATTAGTGCTGATGAAACTCCCATTGAAACTTCAAGACTGGAATTTTTAAGTGGGAGTTCAGAACCTAAAATAGTTAGAATATTGTTCTGTTTGACTTCTGCCATTATCTTAGAGTTGTGCAAGGAATTTTTGGGCCGTGGTTGTGGCTTTTTGCCATCTCCTTTGTGAAGTCTGGTGACCCGTGATCTCTGTCTTGGAGCCGTTGTTGGAACATCTTTCAAGTGGATGAATCCTTGCAAGGCATCAGGTCCTGATGGTGTACCTGGTGAGGTTCCAAAAACCTGTGCCAACCAACTGGCGGGAGTTTTCAAGAGCATTGCTCAGTGCTGCGGTCGAAGGTTATTACCTGCTTCAAAAGGGCAACAGCTATATTTCATTAGGTGTTTGAGGAGAATTGGTATTGTACTGAAGACATTTGCAAGTTTCTACAGATGTACTGTGGAGAGCATTCTGACTGGTTGCATCATGGCTTTGTATGGACGGGCCACTGCACAGGATTGGAAAAAGCTTCAGAAAGTTGTAAACTCAGCCAGCTCCATGATAGGCACCAGCCTTCCTAGCATTGAGGACACCTTCAAAAGTTGATGCCTCAAAAAGGTGGCATCCATCATTAAGGCCCCCCATCACCAAGAACATGCTGCCTTCTCATTGCTGCTATCAAGGAGGCGGTACAAAATGGGGAAGAGACGCACTTAGTGTTTCAGGAACAGTTCAGCTCCGCCATCAGATTTCTGAATGGACAATAACCCATGAACACTACCTTAGTATTTTCTTCCTCTCTTTTGGACTACTTATTCAATTTAATTTTCTTTTTTATAGGCATTTAATGTAATTTATAGTTTTATCAATACAAATCGTTAATAATTTTGTTAATAACAAGTTATGTTTCTTGGATTTTGAGAATACCAGCAAGAAAGCAAATCTCACGGTTGTATATGATGACATGCAGTATATGTACTTGGTTTGTAAATTTACTTTGAACTTTATTATATTGCTAAGTACTGCTGCCACAAAGCAATATATGCCAGTGATATTAAACCCAATTCTGAAGTTTAATGGTGACAGACAAATCACTTGTACATCAGTAAGCGCATGCAATAGTACTGTCTTTTGTTCCTCTCTGCACTTCAGGCAGCAACCTTGCCCTTTCTTTAGCTTTTGTCTTTTTTTTACGAGGTAGTGTTGCTAGCTCGGCACTCAACTCAGCTCTGATGGAGAACATGCAAGGAGCCAGTCACAACATGTGTACTGTGCACAAATCTGGGCATCAAGGTTTCATACCCAACAATTATCTGTATGTCATTGTTTGTTGATCAGCAATGTAGGGAATTGCCTCTGAATTCCCAGTTATATTTGACTTGACTCTGTGGAGATCTTGCCAATATTGAGTGTGCTGTTTCAGTTTTACTGAGATTTGTAATTGACAGGCATTTAAATAGGGATTAATGTCTAGGAGATGATTGATTATGCAAAGGAACAATAATTAGGTCAAGATAAATAGAATATTCATAATGCTGTTACTTCCTGCTGAATGAATTTACTGTTCTAGTTTATTTTGTTTTCCAGTGAAGAGAATAAAACTTATTGTGAATCATAAACTCAGGAGACTCTACAGAGATTGGAAATCTTGAGAAACACCCACAAAATGCTGGAGGTACTAGGGAAGTTGGGCAACATCGATGGAGATTGTTGCTCCAGATCCCACCATCTGCAGTTTCTTGTGTCTTTGTTGGGGGATGTGTTTTGCAAGGAATATTGTGCACATTATGGGGTTGTAACCTTATGATAAATGCAGTTAAATTTAAATGGAATCCTGATGCATGCAATGCATCCTGACTAAAATCTGATCTCTATTTAAATCCTAGCTGCATCAATGTCACAGCTTGTATGTACAAACACTGTTAAAGATTTAAATTGCACCTATGATGTCTTGAAAGGAATTCAAATGAAATGACCATATATCTGATCTGAGGTTCTGCGGATGCTGGAAAGCTTAGAAACATGGTACTAGAGGAATTTAACAAGTCAGACAGCATCTATGGACCGGATGGCCTGAAGATGGGTCTTGGCACAAAATGTCAGCTCTTTATTTCCCTCCGTAGATACTGCCTGATTTGTTGAGTTCTCCAGCATTCTGTGAATATCACAGTCTCGAACTGCTCTGGTTGAAGCTAAAGTACTTTACACCTTGCAGTAAGTGGTGATGTGAGTTCTACAGGGCTGTGGAGTTTAGAGCACAAGGAATGGCAATGCATTGGTGCAGCCGCTGCGTCAGAGTATGAAAGCCCCGACATACTGATACCGTCTCTATAGAGTTTTCACGTTCTACCTGTGCCCCTCCTCTTCTTCACCATTCCCTATTCATGTTTCCCTTAATTGCTTCTCTCCGTTCCCTTTCTTCCGTGGTCTTCTGTTCTCTCTTATCAGATTACACCTTCTCCAGCTCTTTCACCGATGAAGTTCCCAGCTCTTCAGTTCACCATGTCCCTCTCTCCTGGTTTCACATATCACCTGCCACCTTGTATTTCTTCTCCCCTACCTCCCCAACCTTCTTATTGTAATTTCTCCCTTTCCTTTCCAGTCCTGAAGAAGGGTCTCTGCTTGAAACATCAACTGCTTACTCTTTTTCATAGATGTTGCCTGATGCTGAGTTCCTCCAGCATTTTGTGCGTGTTGCTTTGAGTTTCCAATATCTGTAGATTTTCTTGTGTTTGTTATACCATGTGAATTCTACCCAGGTGCTCCCAATATCTTTCAGGGACATGTTGATAGGTTTAAATCATTGCCACACTTTGCAGCTGTGTGGTAGGAGAATTCAAGCAGGGGTAGGGTAAGTATGGTTGGGTTATGAGGAATTGATTGGGAGCGTGGCATTGCTGTGAGATCTGCCATAGGTGGGATAGACCAATATTGTAAGAAATAAGTGCAAAGATGTAAATGGATGGTCCTATTAAATTTCTAGCTCTGGCTTTGTCAGTTGTCTTCCTTTGCTCAATAATGCTGAAGTGAGTGTGAAAAGGGAAAAGCTATTTGCTGTTGGATCAACTGGACTGTTACAATCCTAATTCCCCTCCTCTTCTAGATTTAGTTTTTGTCTAAGCCCAGTGCAGAAAGCAAACCCTTTTGACAGTTGTATCACTTCCATCTCGGAAGCTGTGTTGTGATGGGGTCTCTGTGCTCTTTGGTGTTTGATCAGATGGGGAGGTTTTACATTTTAACTTGAGAAATAATTTCCATCTGCTCCCTCCCCAAATGTAAATTCTTTTGAAAAGTAACAGCAGTGCAATAAAGTTGTACATTTAAAATAAATCTTTTTCTCTTCTAACACCAACAGGAAAAATGATAAATGACAAAATATGACACTAATGCTTTGTAAATAACTTAATGCAGTTTCCCTTTAATTCATATGCCATTGCAGAAGTCCCTGCTAATCCAAACTTCTGTTTTTTTTTGTTTCTGGAGTTTCAAACTGGCATTTCATCTTTTGTAAATGGTTTAATTACCTTGAGGGTATGGATGGAATAGCTTTAAATTATGACGGACCAAGATTCTGATTCTCTACGGTACAAGTAATTGAACAACAGTTGTTTCTTTCAGGAGCAAGTTCTGCAAGGGTTTATAAAGTTGGGATGGATAAGGAATTTACATGACAAGTGATTTTTTTCAAGCTGCTTATTGATATTGAAATAGAGATAGAAAGATAATGCCCTCAAAATATTAATTCTTGCTACCATCTCCATGGATGCTGCCTAACTTTTAGAGATATATTTCCAACATTTTCTGTTTTTTTTTTGCACTTCTAGCACCTGTCAGTTTTTGCCTTTCAATGCTGGCTTATGCACAATTATGGAAATAATTGCCAAATTAAGTTATAGTTGGGAAAAGCGCATTGCCTGGGGAATCTGCCTCAGCTGATGGTTTAGATTTGTTATATGCTTATGGCAGCACATTATACTGCCTATGAGATGCAGATCTATTTAACATTAGGTAGGCCAATTTTGTCCTTTGAGTCTGCTCCACCATTCAATATATTCATGACTGATTGATGTGCCTTTAATATTTCTCCCTACCTTTTTATTCTGGCATCCTCCCCCTTCCTTCTCAGTCCTGAAGAAGGGTCTTAGCCCAAAATGTCGTCAATCTGTTCATTTACATAGATGCTGCCTGACTTGCTGAGTTACTCCAGCATTTTGTGTGTGTTACTTTGGATTTCCAGCATCTGCAGACTTGCTCACAATTGCTCAAATATTAATCTTGTATACGTACGTATATTGTTTGTTTAAACATTCTTATTTGTTTAAATAATTCATTCCAGATTAGATGTGTAAATATGTGAATTACATACACCAGATGCATACACACCTTGCTTAAAATAGACTTCACATTTGACCCACTTTCCTGGACTCCCGTGTCTTCCTTTGAATTAGTTTAATGTTTTAAAGTTATAAAGCATAACACTGATGTTCTATGTTAGTCCCATATTCCTGCTCTCTTCGTATAATCCCTGAAATCATTTGTGCCTCAAAGTTTAGGAACAGGATATCTAAGGCAAGGTATGGTTGCTTTGTGCTAATATAATTCATTTAGTGTGGCCAATCAGAAATAAATTTCTAGGACATTTTCGCAGTGCGGCTTCATGGTGGACTGTAGTGTAACTGGTGATGGGATTGAATTATACACTTGATTGAGTCATACAGGATTTAATTATACCGCTGAACTCTTGCTGCCAGCCACGTCCCTTTTCAGCACTGTTGAAATAGAAACAAAATGCTGGAAACACTCAGCAGGTCATGCAGCATCTGTGTGAAGAGAAACCATTAGTGCTTCATTTGCTTTTTGACCTGAGTACTTTTAATATTTTCTGTTTTTATTTCAAATTTGCAGAATCTTCAGTTTCTTTTTATGTTTGATCAGCACGTTTGCACCAAGTCAGAAATTGGTGGGTTTAACTCCCTCTCCAAAATAAAACTAAGCTCATGTTTCCACCCAGTTGAGAGGGAGAGGGAGTGCAGTAGTGAGCTTTTAAAACTGCTCTTGGAGTAAAGATGAATGAAAGTAATTTGGAAAAGATGTAGGTTAGTTCTCTTGATATCATGAGCAGTTTCTATCTCTCAAATTCTGCCACCTAAGCTGATTATTTAGTCCATGTTTTTTTGCAGAAGAATGTCAGATTTCCTACTTTATACTGATGCCAGCATTTCTGAGGTTCTTCAATCAAGTTTTTTGAGGATATGCTGAAGTTGTATAAGGTGTTACAGAAATGGAAATCTTTCCCTGTATGCCCAGCACTGAATCTCTCTGATTCTTGTTAGTTAGAAACTTTCTCAGAATTTGACCAAGCTTTTGATCTCTGTGAAGACTGAGTGTCACATTCAGTCTTCCTCAGTCTAGTCTCTTTAGATAATTTTCTTCACAACCTTCACAGTGCCAATGAAAAAATTCTTAACCCCCCCACCCCCTGTGAAGTTTTCATGTTTTATTGTTTTACAACATTGAATCACAGTGGATTTAACTTAGCTTTTTTGACACTGATCAATTGAAAAAGACTTTCTTGTCAGTGAAAACAGATCTCTAAAAAGCGATCTACATTAATTACAGATATAAAGCACAGAATAATTGATTGCATAAGTATTCACCCCCTTTAATATGACATACCAAATCATCACTGGTGCAGCCAATTGGTTTTAGAAGTCACATAATTAGTTAAATGGAGATCTGTTTTTGGAGACCTGTGTGCAGTCAAGGTGTTTCAATTGATTGTTGTAAAAATACACCTGTATCTGGAAGATCCAGCTGCTGGTGAGTCAGTATCCTGTCAAACACTACACCATGAAGACAAAAGAACACTCCAGGCAACTCCATGAAAAGGTTGTTGAAAAGCACAAGTCGGGCAATGGATATAAGAACATTTCCAAATCACTGAATATCCCTTGGAGTACAGTTAAGTCAATCATCAAGAAATGGAAAGAATATGGTACAGCTGTAAATCTGCCTAGAACAGGCTACCCTCAAAAACTGAGTTACTGTGCAAGAAGGAGACTAGTGAGGGAGGCCACCAAGACACCTATGAGAACTCTGGGAGGTTACAAGCTTCAGTGATTGAGATGGGAGAGAGTACTCATACAACTGTTGCCTGGGTGCTTCACCAGCTTTTGGTCAGCAGACTAAACACTATGTTTGGTGTAAGCCAAATACTGCACATCATCGAAAACGCCATCCCTTCCATGAAGCAGGGCAGTAGCTGCATCATGCTGTGGGGATGCTTCACTGCAGCAGACCCTGGAAGGCTTGTGAAGGAAGATGGTAAAATGACGGCAGCAAGATACAGGGAAATCCTGATGCAGTCTGCAAGAGAACTGCAACTTGGGAGAAGATTTGTTTTCCAGCAACACAATGACCCCAAGCATAAAGCCAAAGCTACACAGGAATGGCTTAAAAACAACAAAGTTAATGTCCTGGAGTGGCTAAGTCAGAGTCCAGACCACAATCCAATTGAGAATTTGTAGACAGACTTGAAGGGCTTTTCACTCACAATCCTCAGGAAATCTTACAGAGCTTGAGCAGTTTTTGTAAAGAAGAATGGGGGAAAAATTGCAGTGTCCAGATGTGCAAAGCTGATAGAGACCCATCCACACAGACTCAGGGCTGTAGTTGCTGCCAAAGGTATATCTACTAAATACTGACTTAAAGGGGGTGAATAATTATGCAATCAATTATTTTGCATTTAATTTAGATCAATTTGTGGAAGTTTGTTTTCACTTTGACATGAAAGAGTCTTTTCTGTTGATCAGTGTCAAAAAAAGCCAAATTAAATCCACTGTGATTTAATGTTGTAAAGTGATAAAACATGAAAACTTCCAGGATGGGGGAGGGGGCGGGGGGGGGGAGAATGCTATTTGTAGCCACTGGATATAAATACTCTTGTGGTTGTACTAGGATGATCAACTGTGCTAAACAGATCTCTCTCTGTCTAGGATTTGCCTACTTCATGATCGAATGCCTGGTATAGTATGCTGTCTGAAGAATGGCTGCCTATGGCCAGATGTATTTTTAACTCTCAACAAGAGTTGCTATCTTGGTTCATTACTTTTCTGACTATCTTCCTGTCCTTCACTCTCCATAAATCATAATTGATCCAAAGCTGCTTGTGTGATGACATGCCAGGACTTACTCATGTGCGGCACAATGATGCAGCAGGCCTTAAGAACTGACATCGAGGTGTCAGATGCAGAATGAGGAACTGCTACCAAGCAGTGCCAGCGACCTGGGGAAAACCCTGACATTGAATGTTTATTTAGCGAAAGAGCAAAGAGTAGGCCCTTTTGGCCCTTTGAGTCACGCCACCCCAATTTAACCCAAACCTAATCACGGGACAATTTCCAATGCCCCATCAACTGACCCGGTACTTCTTTGGACTGTGGTAGGAAACTGGACAATCCACACACATTTCACGGGGAGGACGTACAGAGACTCCTTACAGAACGGTGCTGGTATTAAACTCTGAACTCCAGAATGCGCGGAGCTGTAATAGCATCCTGCTAACTGCTACATGGTGTCTGTATAGAGTTTACATATCTACTGTTGCTGTGTGGGTTTCTCCCTAGTGCTGCTTTCCTGCTGCATCCCAAAGATGTGCTTGTTGGTAGGTTAATTGGATCTGTAAGTGGGTGGGTCAGTGATTCGAATCTGGAGGGTCATGGTCATCCACCGCAACAGAGGAAGAAACCAGTCTGTGACACTTGTTTGTACTACTGGACCCAGATTTCTGACTTCAAGAGAGTGGAACTGCTCCAGTGCAGCAGCCTTTCCACTTTCAAAACTCTCCTGCGCAGGTTTTCTGTCATTGTCTGACCCAATGGACATAGTGCACAATTATGCAGATTGAGCACTTAAAGATCAGCAGGTTTTGGTGGGCTGGAGGATCTGTTTCCATGCTCAATGGCATCCAGCATTGCTATGGGTTCATCATTAACATTGACTTGGACCATTTACTGTCTTTAATTCTCATTCTTATAACTTCGATGGCTTCACTCCGTCCCTCTCTCTGCCAGATCCTCCGATGATCCAAGTTCTGAGGTATTCAGTATTCAGTATTCCTCTGACTATCCTCTGTAGCCCATTTTTTATTTTGTAAACATCTGACTTTCTACCAGGCTGTATTCCTCCTGACATTGAGCTCTTTGACAAACACTTGGTTACCAATCCAGCTGCTTTACATGGTAAGGGATCAGCTTTTCTGTAGTAAAGCTCATCTGAAATGCACAGATACTGTAAGAAGATAAGGTGTTCATTGGAAGAAAGGAGGAATCTTGTCAGTCAGGAACAAAGATCTCTTCCAGTCTTTAGGTCATTGTAGATGAACTTAAGCAAGTTCCAGATTTGATCCTTCACTCCAGTGTATTGGTGTGTTGCCAGGATTGAGGGGCTGAGTAATAGAGAGAACTTGAGCAGGCTGGGATGAGGAGATTTGGGGTAATCTTACAGAGGTGTATAAAGCCATGAGTGGCATAGATATGGTGAATTCCTTTTCTCAAGAGAATCAAGAACTAGAAGGCAAAGATTTAAGGTGGGGGGGGGGGGTAAGATTTAAATGGACCCTGCTGTCAACCTTTTCCACCAGAAGGTGGTCAGTAAATGGAAGGAAGTGGTTGGGGCAGGTACGTTAACAGTGTTTAAGAAGTATATGGACAGGAAAGGTTTAGAGGGATATTGGGCAAACATGGGCGAATTGGACTAGCTTAGCTGGGAATCTTGACTGGGAAGGACCAGTTCATCTGAAGGGTCCCTTTCTATGCTCTAGGTGGAACAAGTTCTTACTGTGGTTACTTACCCATGTTCAGGTCTGGAGATTTGGCAGCCACGTCTTGCTGAGCAGCAGGAGTGATAGAAGGGGTAGAATGGTGCAAGAATGCTAGGATGATTGAATTTTCCACAATTAAGATTAAAGATGGAGTTTTAGTTACAATGCTAAATTCTACAGATTGATTGTCAGCCTAAGTAATGCGAGGACTTCCTAAATGTCCATTTCACTGGCTAACATTAATTGAACTCCACTTTTTAATCTTCACTTATGATATCTATCCAGTAAAACAGAAATCATGTTGGTTTGGTATTCTGAATGGTTTCACAATATTCCACAGGCTTTGGAATTCAGAGGGCCTATGAATGTCCTTTTCTTACAAATGAATGTCAGAACCTTCAAATGAAATTCCATTGCTAACTTTAATAAAGATATTAACTGGTTTAAATTGAGTAATTATTTTTATTTACAATAGTAGACAGAAGCTCATAGAAACACATTGCAAAGTAGTCAGCATCGTGCAGTGAGATTTGACTGTTCAATAAGCGCGTGGATTAATATGTTTATATTAAATTAAGACTCTGAGGAATTTGACACCAACCATTGAAACATTTTTAAAGCATGTTGGCTAATAATTCAGTTAAAGTTGTACAAAAAGGAATTCTGAGTAAATCCCCCCTCCCAAAAAAAACTAACATTCCTAAATATAGTACCTTATTCCTGTTTGAAAACACAAACTTATTTCCTAAAAATTTTAAGAATGTTGTTTACTATTTAATTTTTGAGCTCTCAAAGTGTTTTAAAACGTTTGCAAATTGCCATGAGTTGCACATTACACTAAACATGTCTGTCTCCCTCTTTGCCGGGGACCATTCTGTGACACTCAGCCATTCCTGTAACTTCACCATCATTAACTTGTGTGCAAAAGATCTATAAAAAAAACACTCTCAGCTTTCGAACTGTAACCTGAGGGGATATTTTGCTTTTCCTTGTCTTTGTGTGGGTGAAACCACTTAAAATATTTCCACTGCTGTAGGGTATTTTCAGAATTTATGTATCTTATAATACAAAAATTGGTGTTGTGTGGATGGGGGAATGATAGTTCAAGTTCAAGTTGCTTTTATTGTCATTTCGACCATAAACTGCTGGTACAGTACACAGTAAAAATGAAACAACGTTCCTGCAGGACCCTGGTGCTACATGAAACAACACAAAACTACACTAGACTATGTGAGACAGCACAAGGTTACACTAGACTATGTAAAACAACATAAAAACTGCACTAGACTACTGACCTGCACAGGACTACATAAAGTGTGCAAAACAGTGCAGGGCAGTACAGTAATTATTTAACAAGATAATAGGCACAGTAGAGGACACATTACAATGTCAGTCTAGACCCTGGGTATTGAGGAGTCTGATGGCTTGCGGGAAGAAACTGTCTAGTTGTGAGAGCCCGTATGCTTCGGTACCTTTTGCCAGATGGCAGGAGGGAGAAGAGTTTGTGTGAGGGGTGCGTGGGGTCTTCACAATGCTGATAGAGCAGGAACAGGCTCTTGGGCTCACAGTGCTGTGACAATCTAATTAAACACTTGACTGAACTAACCCCTTCTCCCTACACAGTTCATGTCCCTATCGAAGAAACTCTGCAATGCTGTTATCGTATGCATCTCCACAGTCACGTCCAGAACTGCATTCCAAGCACCCACCACTCTGTGTGCCCCTCACATCTTCTTTGAACTGAGCCCTCTCACCTTTCAATCCATGCCCTCTTGAATTAGACATTTCAACCCAGGAAAGGGGTAATGGCTGCCTGTGTCCTTCCAATCAGGTCTCTCAGCATTTGTCCATCCTCTCCTTGTAGCATCTTTGGGCTGTGATCAGATAAACTAAATTACTGGTAATACCAGTAATGTACTTAAGAGTTAGAAGCCGGACAGCCCACTTGGCTCACATGTCTGTTCTGCCACTCATCCAGATCATAATTGGTCTTTTTTCCTCAGTGCCACTCTCCTGCACTAATCTTGTATCCTTTGATCTCCTATTCATTTCTATCACGCTCAGCTCAGCGCTCATTGTTTCTACAGGCCTGATCGAAAAGCTGTTGAACGCGGGCCTCTGTATCTCCCTCTGCAACTGGGTCCTCGACTTCCTAATCGCAAGACCCCAATCTGTGTGGACTGGAAATAATATCTCCTCACTGGCACATAATAACATAAGAAATAAGAGCAGGAGTAGGCCATCTGGCCCATTGAGCCTGCTTCACCATTCAGTAAGATCATGGCTGATCTTTCTGTAGCTCAGCTCCATCTACCTGCCTTTTCCCCATAACTCTTAATTCCATAACTATGTAAAAACATATCTAACTGTATTTAAAATATATTTAGTGAAGAAGCCTTAACTGCTTCCCCGTGCAGAGAATTCCACAGATTCACCACTCTCTAGGAAAAACAGTTTCTCCTCATCTCCGTCCTAAATCTTCTCCCCTGAATCTTGAGGCAATATCCCCTAGTTCTAGTCTCTCCTACCAATGGAAACAACTTTTCTGCTTCTATCTTATCTGTCCCTTTCAAAATTTTGTATGTTTCTATAAGATCCCCTCTCATTCTTCTGAATTCCGGAGAGTATAGTCCCAGGTGACACAATCGCTCCTCATAGGTTAACCCCTTCATCTCTGGAATCAACCTGGTGAACCTCCTCTGCACTGCCTCCAAAGCCAGTATATTCTTCCTCAAGTAAGGAGACCAGAACTGCACACAGTACTCCAGGTACGACCTCACCAGTACCATGTATAGTTGCAGCATGACCTCCCTGTTCTTGAATTCAATCCCCCAGCAATGAAGGCCAACATTCCATTTGCCTTCTTAATAACCTGTTGTACCTGCAAGCCAACTTTTTGCGATTCATGAACAAGCACTCCCAAGTCCCTCTGCACAACAGCATGCTGCAATCTTTCACCATTTAAATAATAATCTGCTCTTCTATTATTCTTTCCAAAGTCGATGATCTTGCATTTACCAACATTGTATTCCATCTGCCAGACCTTGGCCCACTCAATTAACCTATCTATATCCCTCTGCAGTCTCTCCACATCCTCTGTACAATTAGCTTTTCCAGTTTAGTGTCATCAACAAGTTTTGCTACGCTACACTCAGTCCCCTCTTCTAAATCATCGATGTAAATGGTAAACAGCTGCGGGCCCAGCACCGACTCCTGTGGCACCCCACTCACCACTGAACATCAACCGGAGAGACACCCATTTATACCAACTCTCTGCCTTCTATTGATTAACCAATCCAATCTCCATGCATTCGTATCTTATTTATAAGCCTCTTGTGCGGCACCTTATCGAACGCCTTCTGGAAATGCAAGTATACGACATCGACCTCTATCCACTGCACTCATTATGTCCTCAAAGAACTCCAGTAAGTTTGCCAAACAGGACCTTCCCTTTCTGAATCCATGCTGCGTCTGTATTGGAACCACTCTTTTCTAAATGTTTTGCTGTTTGTTCCTTAATGACAGCTTCAAGTATTTTCCCAACCACAGAAGTTAAGCTAATTGGTCTATAGTTGCCTGTGTTTTGCCTGCATCCTTTTTTAAAAAATGGCGTGACATTTGCCGTCTTCCAATCTGCCGAGACCTGCCCAGAGTCTAGAGAGTTTTGGTAAATGATTACCAACACATCTACTATAACTTTTGCCAAGTCCCTCAGGACCTTGGGATACATCCCATCAGGACCAGGGGATTTATCTACCTTCAGGCACTCTAGTTTGCTCATCACTATCTCTTTAGTGACAGTGATTTTATCGAGGTTCTCACCTCCCACTTTGTCCATAACATCCTTCTTTGCCATATTTGACGTGTCTTCCATTGTGAAGACTGACACAAAATAGTCATTCAACGCCTCAGCCATTTCCTTATCACCCAATGTCAATTTCCCCTTCTCGTCTTCCAAGGGACCTACATTGACTTCAGCCCCCCTCTTTTGCTTTATATATTTATAAAAACTTTTACTATCTGTTTTTATACTTTGTGCTAATTTACTTTCATACTCTATCTTCCCTTTCCTTATTTCTTGTTTAGTTGTTCTTTGTTGCTTTTTGAAGTTTTCCCAATCCTCTAGTCTCCCACTGCTGTTTGCGACTTTGTACACATGAACTTTTAATTTGATACTATCTTTTATTTCCTTAGTTATCCAAGGCTGGCTCTCCCCACACTTACTATCCTTACTTTTGACTGGAATATATTTTTTTGTGAAATATCTCTTTGAAAGTATTCCACTGTTCCTCAACTGTCCTACCAAATAGCCTGTGCTCTCAATCCACATTAGCCAACTCCTCCCTCATCCTGTTGTAGTCTCAAGGATGTGTGAATAGCCCTCTACTTTGTCTACACCCATGACTGTGTTCTAGGCACAGCTCAAATGGCATTTAGAGAATTCCTGATGATACAACCATTGTTGGCAGACTCTCGGATAGTGATGAGAGTGCATACAGGAGCCAGATATACTAGCTTGTTGAGTGGTGTTGTAGCAACAACCTTGTGTTCAACATTAGTAAGACCAAAGAGCTGATTGTGGAAAGGGTAGAACGAGGGAACACAAACCAAACCCTGTAGAAGTGGAGAGAGTGAGCAAATTACGTTCCTGGTTGTCAATATTTCTGAGTACCTAACCTGTTTGCAACATACTGATGTGGCTATAAAGAAGGCAAAACAGTGACTATATTTCATTAGAATTTTGAGGAGATTTGGTTTGTCACCTAAAGCACTCAAACTTCTATAGATGTAGTGAAAAGAACATTCTGACAGGCTGCATTACTGTCTGGTATGGAGGAGCTACTGCACAGGATTGAAGTAAGAAAGTTGTAAAACTAGTTGGCTCCATTATGGGTACTAGCCTCTGTAGTATTCAAGACATCTTTAAGGAGTGATGCCTCAGGAAGGCAGCATTCATCATTAAGGAACCCCAGTACCTAGGACATGAGGATTTTCTGGTGTAGTCTGTTTTGTCTTGTGCTTTTGTGATATCATTCTGGAGGAACGTTGTTTCATTTTTTTTAAGCTGCATTGCTGTTGTGGTTTCTAAATGATGATAAACCGAAATTCAATTCGATTCTCCTTGTTACCAATGGGAGGAGGAACCGAAGCCTGAAGGCGCACACTCAGTGACTCAGGAACAGCTTCTTTCCCTTTGTCATCTGATTTCTAAATAGACATTGAACCCGTGAAAGCCACCTCACTAGTTGTTTAAATTTATTTCTGTTTTTTGCATTAGTTACTTTAACCTGGTATAATTCAGTTTTTTTCTATATTTATCATGCCATGTACTGCTGCTGCAAAGTTGACAAATTTCACAATATAGCCTGGTGCTATTAAACCTGATTCTGATTTTGATGTATGGGCCTCTGTAACCTTCTTGGGTGGAGAATTCCAAAAATTCAACATATGCGGAAGAAATTTCTTCCCATCTCTATTCTGAATAATTACTTCCTTAATATGAGACTGCAATCCCTGGTTCTGGGCTCTGGAAAGTAGCAATTTCTCCCTCTCAAGTCCATTAAGAGTTGAGATCAGTAGGATCACTTCTCATTCTTCTAATCATGAGAGAATAAGCCTAGTCTACTTAATCTCTCATATGACAAACTGCATTATTATTTTAAAAACTAACTTGCATTTGTGTCATTCCTGTTGTAATAAATTCAGGATGTCACTCACCAAGCATTGAAACACAGGGCAGGAAAGGGCATACAGCAGATTCCCACAAATGGTAATGAGGGAAATGGACAGATTATCTGTTTTTAGCAAGAACTCCAGGGAAAATTTCCCCCTATTCTTCATGGTAATAGTGAAGTGACAGTTAACGTTTCACCTCATTGCCTTCTCTGCCACCTTTTGTTAAAGTAGAAATTATTCAGTACAAAATGTAATTTCTATGTGTTGAAATTGCTAATCTCCTGATCTGCTGCTTGAGATGAGCTGTTATACTGTCAGTAAAAGCCAAATTCCAGAGCTGCCGGAGCTTTCAGGTCTCATAGCCGAGGTGAAGGAAGTAATATTATTGCTCCTCGAGGGATGGAATGTGCTTGACATTTTCTTGTAAACAGTCTTCTTGCTGCCTGAGATGTTTGAACTTTTCTTTTCCAATCGAGAGCAGAAATGGTTTGCTTTAAGAAAAAGGAATGGATTGAAATGCTTGGATGATGACGGAGCAGGGAAGTCCACGTGGTGTGCATTGGATGAATTAAAGTGGCGTTGCAGTGATATGGTAGGACCTCCTCTCTTCCTCCACCTCCACCACCTTCATACTTTGGAGCAGATGAGGTTGACAATATCTCAATGCCTGGCTGGTGTTTTGCCTGGCCAGTGCTATAACTGTTCCTGGGCAGCTTGAAGTTAGATGCCTTACCTTGCCTCAGTTTCTGTCCTCCCCCAATGTCAGGGCAGCTGAAGAGTCATGCTTGGTATCATTTAAACATGGCTGCTTGATGTAACCCATTGTCTAACTTGTGCACCTTCACACTAAGAACACATTTATCAATTTTAAAATGACCGGGCTCAGAATGGACAGACGAGAGCAGCATAAGTCTGCCTTCCATCCATCTGGACTTAGTCTCACTGACAGTGGCAGGTTCCACCTTCTTCAGCGGGAGTACCTGTCTCAAGGGAAGATGCTAGGAGAGGCAGCACAATAGTGCAGCAGCAGGCAGTGTTGCCATCTCACAGTTCCAGGGCTCTGGGTTCTGGCACTGTCTCTGTCGAGTTAGAGACTGCGTGGTTTTCCTCCGGTGCTCCAGTTTCCTCCCACAACCCAAAGACACGTGGGCTAGTAGGCCACTGTAAATTGCTCCTGGTATACACAAACTTGACAAGAAAGATGGGTTGATGAGCATGTGAGAGAGAATGGGATGAATATCCTTCACTTGTGTCATAATAAATTTGTAGGTCGGTAGCCCGTGAAGTGTAGGATAAAAATAGACATTGCATAGTATTGTGGACATGAGAGATTTCCTGGTTCATTTTGCTAGCACTATCTCTTTATACAAATCCTGCGGAATGGTATTTGCATGGCAGCAAGTGTGGACAAGTTGTGTATATTATATTTCAGTAATCTTGTGAATCTGTTGTTGATTAACAAATTATTTTAAATGAACAAGTATGCTTACAGGTTAATTGCATACGTCATTACGCTACCACATAAAACAGGCGTGCCACCCTTAAAGTAAAATACAAGTTACAACCATATTATTCGGATTCCCATGTTCTCTTTGAATTTGTTTCATATTTTGAAGTTACAAAACATAACATTTGAACCTGAGATGGCTACCAACCTGTTAAAGTGGAGTGAGACATTGAAACTAAAACTAATGCTTCAATGGCGAAACAGAGCAACGTGTCTTCAGAAGGGAAGATGCGGTCGAGTCAAAAAGTAAAGGCTATAAATGGAAGAATTCAGGGTTCATAAAGAGGGTGTACTGGGTCATAATCCAAAAAAAAAATCAGAAGTGGCTGGTTACATTGGAAAAGTTGACTAGTTTGATTATACAATGGGTAATTGGCTCATGTATACTGAGCTATTGGAACAGTATTTTGAAGCAAGTGAAATGGCCAATTAGAAGCGAGTGCCAGTTTTGCTGAGTGCATTGGGTTTAAAGGTACACAGTTTGCTTCGAAGTTTGAGTGCTGTAACCAAGCCTGCAGATATGAGCTTTCCTGATATTGTGAAAGTAATGCAGGAACATTTTGAACCAATCCCAGAACGCTTTATAAGTGGAATCAAAAAGAAGGGGAGTCCATTTCTACATACATGGCTAAATTGAAGAGATTGCCAGTTTGGTAATGGCCTTAATGATACACTAAGAAATCACTGTGAATTCTTAAAAAGAAATCATTCAAAAATGGGTCCTAACTGAATCATAGCTTACATTTAAATAAGCAGTGGAAATTGCTGTCTCTGTGGAAACTGCAGACAGAATCAATTGAGTTGAAGTCTGGAATGAAAGTGAGCGTGAACAAAGTTGCGGCACCTAAACAGAAAGTGGCCTGGCTGAACAAATTGTGTTACCTCTGTGGCAAGGGCTCGCATTTACCAAACACATCAGGTTTATTGAATTGATGAATTGAATGAATTGATTTTATTTCTTACATCCCTCACATACATGAGTAAAAATCTTTGTGTTATGTCTCCGTCTAAATGTGCAATCTTAGTAATTTATAATAAATAGAACAGGCAATCTAATAATATACAGTACACTCAAATCAGCATGAATTAATCAGTGTGATGGCCTGGTGGAAGAAACTGGCCCGGAGCCTGTTGGTCCTGGCTTTTATGCTGTGGTACTGTTTCCTGGATGGTAGCAGCTGGAGTAGTTTGTGGTTGGGGTGACTTGGGTCCCCAATGATCCTTCGGACCCTTTTTGCACACTTGTATCTGTAAGTGTCCTGAATCATGGGAAGTTCACAACTACAGATGTGCTGGGCTGTCCACACCACTCTCTGCAGAATCCTGCGATTAAGGGAGGTACAGTTCCCACACCAGGCAGTGATGCAGCCACTCAGGATGCTCTCAATTGTGCCCCTGTAGAAAGTTCTTAGGATTTGGGGGCCTATACCAAACTTCCAACCCGTTGTGCCTTTTTCACTACACAGCCAGTCAGACCAGGTGAGGGCCTCAATGTTGTTTATGCCAAGGAATTTAAAGCTGTTCATCCTCTCAGCCCCAGATCCATGGATGTCAATAGGGGCTAGCCTAGGGGTGGGCAAACTTTTTGACTTGTGGGCCACAAAGGGTTCTAAAATTTGACAGGGGGGCCGGACCAGGAGCAGTTGGATGGAGTGTTTTGGTAATACACCTCATAAGAGAAAATAAAATATCATGGGATATGTAGAAAACATGTGCTTTAATTTCAATTGAAAATGAACAAATGCATTACAACAAAATATCTGTCTTTGAAGTCCCATGGTATTTAGCTATTTATTGAAATGACTTTTAAAACACTGAAAATTAAATGAATAAAATACAGCTTTTTTTTAATAGTAACAGTTATTATTTTAAAGCACTGAAAATTCTGTTGTCCTTCAAGATATTATCATCATCACTCTCCTCCTGCCTGTCTTTATTTCAAAAATGGTAGGAGATGCAGGTCTACTTGTCCTGCTCCTTCTTATTCAATTGTCCCCTGTGCCAAAACTCAACAACGACCAGCACAAGGAGAGAACAGTGACTGCGCGCCAGTATGCGGAGCGCGTTATTTGATCTGGAGCGCATTTTTTATTTTGAGAACGTACGTGCACCTGCGCACTACTCATGTCCATCACTTAACAGAAATGACATGTAACATGTAAGGCTTATTGAAAACAAATATTTTCAAATGCATTTTTTACATAACACAACGAAGAAACTTATTTTTAATTTCAGTGGGAACAGTGTTGTTGGTCTCCCTTTTTAGCCAGCGCATCAAAGTCTGGATTTAGTTTTGTTGTGGCGATTCTCAGGATGGATCTGAGGTGTTGGTCAGTTAACTTGGATCTGTGGCTGGCTTTGTTGATGTTCATGACGCTGAACGCCTGTTCACACAAATAGGTCGAGCCGAACAAAGAGTAAAGCGCAAATGTGGAGTAATACGCTGCACCTCTACAAAGGTCAATGTGTAGCGGTGTGCTACATGCAGCGCTAAAATTACGACACGGAGTCGGTAACTGCAGTCGAAGAAAAAAACTTTATTCGAAATCCCCAGCCTCACTTTTAAGCCTCCTTCAACCTGCCCCCCGTGGCGCAGAGGCTCCAAAGCTCTGTGCTCGCAAATCCCTGCAGGCTATCTCCCTTAGCCGGAACGCTGGCTAATTGTGAGTCGGTTCGGATGTGCCAGGAAATGGCCACAAATGTATATAGAGTGTGTCATCTATCGGGAAAACGCCAGAATTGCGGGGAAAAAAACGTTAACAAGGTTTATTAATATAATTTCATCAAGTTCTGCGGGCCGGATTAAAAAGCTTAACGGGCCGCATAAGGCCCCCGGACCATAGTTTGCCCATGCCTGGGCTAGCCTGTCTACATTCCTCTTGTAATCCACAACCAGCTCCTTTGTTTTTACAACCTTGAAGGAGAGGTTGTTTTCTTGACGCCACTATCTCAGTGTGATGATTTCTTCCCTGTAGGCTACCTCATTATTGTTTGAGATTAGGCCAATCAATGTAGTGTTGTTGGCAAATCTAGTTAACAGATTAGAGCTATGGGTAGTGACACAGTCATGGGTATACAGGGAGTAAGAAACTGCAACAAAGTAGGACATGTAGAAAGAGCATGTAGGGCAGACAAAAAATGAATGGACTGCTCCGGGAAGAGAGAAAGCTGTTAAATTAGTTTCAAAGGAGCTCTAATTTGCATGCTGTTGATGAAAATCTGATACTGATGAGAGTGACACAGGATTGTGTAGCCTTGAGATTTACAATGTGAAAACGAACAATAGACAAGCAATATGGCTTGCACCACAAGTGAATGGCAAATTAATTAAAATAGAATTAGGTACTGGTTCAGCTGTTTCAGTCATTCCATGAAATTAGTTTGTACGGCATTTCAGAGATGCCAAACCGAAGCCTGCATATATTCAACTAAGAACTTGTATTAGAGAAGAGATGAATCTTGTGGGAATAACAACCATAATTGTGAAGTACAACAACCAACAAGCCACATTGAGCTTGCATGTGGTTAAAAACAGAAGGACCAGCATTGTGGGGCTGTGATTGGCTGAGACAGCTGCAGCTGGATTGGAGATCTGTCCACAATTTGCATGTCACATCCCCTGCAATAGAAAAAAAAACTCAAAGTGAATTAAGAAAGGTACTGGATGATGCCACAGATATCTCCATGCTGAACATCATGAACTTGCCTAACAGTGGGCAGACAAGTGTTGGTGCCAACCTCTGTGCCTCTGGTTGGAAAGCATATTGGACCAGGGAAGGACCATGCTGCTCAGAGGAAGCACAAAAGTGACGTAAGCAGTGGTCCGACTACAACAGGTTTTGTAGGCAGTGTATCTGAGAAAGCTTCTGATATGTTAATCAGGTTGTTACTTGTGAAATGTGGTTTTGGTTTAAGCCAGAAGAGAGTTCAAGGATGTTCAGGAAAGCTACAAGCATTTGGCTTTTATGACTATGAAGAACCAGAATCTACTCTGTGCGCATTACAGATACTGCAGGAACTTCAAGTGGGAGACAAAAAGCTCCTTGTAAAAGCCCAGCTGGATGAATGGAAGGTGAAAAAGAAAGGAGTCAATGGAGATATGGAAACAGAGGATTCGTTGGATGATGTTGCTGATGAGGAAACCAAGAGGAGAGATAAGATCAAAAGGGAGCAATAGAAGGATTAGTAAGGGAATGCTCCACTGAACTAAACGTACCTTCCTAAGATCAAAATGTACAAACTGGAAGAAGAGAAAGGAGGGAAAAGATTAGAGAGAAAGAATGTGAAAGGGAGAAGGAGATTGAGAAAGAAGAAAACGATTGAAGTAGATCCAAAGAGAGAAGAAAGTTGTCCAGAGCTGTCAGAATCACTATCTGCATTCTCAGAATCAATTTCTCCAACCTCCATGGAGGAGTCCCAGAACCTTAGACCGTTTCACAGCCTCAAGTCTTGCCTGCCAAGAAGAGTGACCTCTCTTGTCAGGAAAGATGTTCTCCCACAAGAGTAAGAAATTCTCCACAGTGATTAATGGGACAATTTACAATTTACTATGCTGTGGATATCAATATATTAGTTGTATTATACAGTATACTGTGTATAGAAGTTGAGATGCATTCTATATTGAGTTGGAGTTTATAGCTAAGCAGGGAGGAGTGATGTTGTATTTAGTATTTCATGTAATATTTGAGTAATGTTGTAAATAGGTTGTTGACTAAGCATTCTTTAAAATAATTTTACTGTTTTATGTAATATAATCACACTACCACATGACACGGGCTCTCCTTGCTTAAAGTAAACTAGAAGCTACACCCGTACTCTTCAGACTCCTGTGTTTTCTTTGAACTATTTTCATATTTTGAAGTTACAAAACTTAACAGACATAGCAAGGGAATATAATGTACAGTAGAGTATTTGTTTTAGAATGCTAACACTGCCATGATGAGGCAGATATACTGCTCAAGGATAGTGCAACTCTGAGTGATTTACTCCTCGGGAGCTGGTTTGGCAAGAGATCATAGTGAGAAGCGCAATCATTCATGACAGTAGATGAAGAGGATATCTACTCCATGGAACTAATGTTAATGAATGTGAGGCAGTTAAATGAAGATGTCTCACCAGTCCTGGAATGATTTACAGTATCTGCAGCTTTGTCCCAAAGCATTAACTGCGACAAAACCTTACAATTACAGGGCCAAATAGCTGCTGTCTTGGGGGAGGTGGCGGCTTAATCAAAAGAAATGGTGAAGATTTGTTGCGTTCCTGAGATGATGCAAAAGTATGTTGGGTGCTGATGTAGAGCACGGAACTGATTACCCACTGTCCATTCAATGTGTGGCTTATGGTCTGGATGGTTACTTATTATTGCAGAAGAGGAGCAGATTCTGTGGATTTGCAGAATGTCACAGCACAGAGCTGGTGTAGTTCTCAACATTGACCTTTGTGCAGACAGTTGTGTGACTTGACAAAACATCGATCTTTGCAAAGGTAAATTAGGCCTTTTCTAGGTCAGGCCCTGATGTTAAATTTAGAATGAGGACCATTTTGGCAGGCTAGCTCTCATATAAAGAATGGTGAAAATTTGAACCTTAACCTGAAATAGGGTCAGGAGTTTGAGGAGCAACTGCAGATGTCTTATCTGTGATCAATAGTTATTTAAGGTTGGTTGAATTAAAATGTGATTCAGAAATGATCTATTTGAATACAGACAACACTTGGTGGAGGTTGAATGGTTATTTCTGCTCCTGTAAGGCAAAGGTATGTTTTTAATCACTTCTGTTGTATCTATTTGGAAGCTGGGCTTTTTGCCCCATCCACAAGACTGCAGATGTTTACTGTGCACTCCTTTCTTGCTTTTTTTTAGACTGACCAAGCCACTGACGTTTGCTGACTGTGTTGGTGACGAACTGCCACTGGGCTGGGAAGTGGTTTACGATCCACAGGCTGGTATCTACTATATCGACCACATCAACCGTGAGTATAAGTGTTCATTCTACAAGTGGAGCACAGTGTTTCTGCACTGCGTTATAGTGGCACTGTGAGGACCATAATGTTCAATCAGCATCCCCTCCTAAAGTGTTTACCCTTCTAGCTGTGAATGCTTGTCTCTTGATTCTTAGGACTGTCGTAGACTTTGGATATATTATCCCATCACACACACATTTAAACTAATGGACAGTGTCCATTTACAGGTTGAGGATGATGATAGACCTCTGTCAATCTTAAAGGGATTCAGTCTGCTGGAAGCAGAGAAACCTTTTCCCCTGTTAGTTAAATCCAGGGCTTTCAGGTCGAGGGTCTTAATTCAGAGCTAGATCATGTAGTCAAATCAGGATACACAGTTCCACATACAGGCTAGAGCAGTCAAGAATTCTACGTAAAACAGTATTAGAATCAATATCTTGTTAATATCACCAGCATATGTCATGAAATATGTTGTTTTGTGGCAGCAATGCAATGCCTATTAAAAATACTGTAAATTATGATAAGAAATGTATATTCAATATTGTTGAAAGATTGGAGCGACTGGGCTTGTATACACTGGACTGTAGAAAGACGAGAGGGGATCTGATTGAAACATGTAAGATTATTAAGGGATTGGACATGCTAGAGGCAGGAAACATGTTCCTGATGTTGGGGGAGTCCAGAACCAGAGGCCACAATTTAAGAATAAGGGGTAGGTCATTTAGAACAGAGTTCAGGAAAAACTTTTTCACCCAGAAGGTTGTGGATCTATCGAATGCTCTGCCTCAGAAGGCAGTGGAGGCCAATTCTCTGGATGCTTTCAAGAAAGAGTTAGATAGAGCTCTTAAAGATAGTGGAGTCAAGGGATATGGGGAGAAGGCAGGAAAGGGGTGCTGATTGTGGATGATCAGCCATGATCACATTGAGTGGCGGTGCTGGCTCGAAGGGCCGAATGGCCTACTCCTGCACGTATAGTCTAATCAGTGTGTGTGTGTATCTCCCCACAGCCTCTGGATGTCCTAGAGTGTGTCCAGCCTCCCATAACATGTTCAACAAATTAGACAGCATCCTGGTAAACCACCTCTCCAGCTTTTCCAGAACCTTCATATCCTCGTCATCCCCATAAATAATTCAAAATTAAGATAATTTTTTTTGTTGGGTACTGTGGATATGAAGTGGGTAAATAGAGTTAGGTACAGATCAACAATGATTTAATGGGAATGCCTGCAATACACTCACTGAGTGTTCATGTTTGTGCAGTTTGATAGTGTTTACCACCTTGTATTGAGCCAAGAAGGATGGTGAGTTGAATGAGTTTCCAGCAAAGCAGGTTTTAAGGGCTGAATGACCTACTGTTATTGTTCCTACTACTAATGGTTTTATGATCAGCTTCCGTATTAGTCAGCTGCATGTGAGTTGAATCATTTACTCAAATCTAACCCCCCCCCCTCCAGACCTGTGTTAGAACATCAGTGGATGTATATTTTTTTGAAAAATAACAATTTTTTGCTCTTTTCAGTTTTGACTCTCTGAACATTTTGCTCCTTTTTATGTGGTTTAAGCAGGCTGCAATTAAAGAGGCTCCTTTGTTTATCCTTTTTGTAAATCATCACTTGAATTGTTTTTGCCTAGTGCTGTAACATCTCTCCAAAAATTTGTTTTAGTATAGCTAAAATGATTTATTTACTTGGTACATTTTTAAAATAATGTGATGAATTTAATGTTTATGTTAATTTATTTCTCTTTCAAATTCGGAAGATTTCACTGTTTAAAATATTTCCTCCACAAAGTAAACCAAGTTTAAAATGTCAACCAGCCGTTCAGTTTTCTTACACCTCAGCATTGTGCCTAGATCAGTGCATCAAGTCTGTTTGTCTATCAGGACAAGATCCAAAATCAACTGAGTGATTTGGAATCAAGTTATTAAGTAATGGCATACTGTGCAAATGAGATTAGAAAAGGTTTCCTGCAAACCACTGACTGGCTTTCTTTTGTCATGCACTGTTAGTCTTGACTCCAGGGTGTTGTGCATCAGATGAGCTAATTTTCATCTTGAGGATAATGGAAAGATCTTTTTTTAAGCACCTGCCCTCTTGGTCCATGTTCAATTACAAAGGGGTTCTCAAGTGTAGGAAGAGCGACAGTATCGGAGTATCTTGCCTATGTGGTTGAGTGTATTTGCAATAATTGTGCATCTACCTGTGACTTAACAATTCAGTGAACCTGCCCCTTCCTCAGCCCATAGAGATCCTGGGGCTTATTAGTCATAGTTGTATGTCATGGAAATGTGATTTGTCTCAATGACCTAATTGTGCTCCCATATCTTCTGGTCCCATGGGAGCAGGCCCTTCACCCAACTTGGCCCAAGATGCCCATCCAAAGTAATTCCATTTGCCAGTATTTGGCCCATAACCTTCTAAACCTTTCCTATCCATGTACCAGTCCAACTGTCTTTTAAAAAGTTGTCAATATACCTGCTTCAAACAATTCCTCTGGAGCCATGAATGTAGCACCATTTGTACATAAAGGAAAGTTGTCCCTCAAGTTCCTATTAAATCTTTCTGCTTACACTTTAAACGTGCTCTTGAATGATTCTCCAACCTTTGGAAAGAGACTATGTGCATTTACCCTATCTATGCCCCTCATAGCTCTATAAGATCATCTCTTATGTCTCCTATACCCTAGGGGGGAAATAAACAAGTCCTAACCTGTCCAAGTTCTTCCAAGAATTCTAAACTTTGGACTTGTAAATCTTTTCTGCACCCTTTCCAGTTGAATGACACCTTTCCTATAGCAGACACAATACAAAAAGTGCCATCCCACCAGCTTTTGGGGCGGGTTAGTGACAATCTGCCATTCTTTCTCCACCAATCGTTTTCAGCTGATCCCATACATGAAGGTGGTCACCATCTTTGGAGAACAACCTCACTGAACCAGGTGGTTTTGCATCCTGGTGATGTTGTGAAATGTGGAAACCATTTTCTCTGATAGCTGCCCACATGATTTCGGGGCAGGGGCCAAACATCAGGGTTCTAAATAACAAATACCCACAAAAAACTTTTGTATCCTTGCGCACGAGAAGGAGCATTGCATTGTGGCTGTGACTGTATTCACCTCTGTATCAAAATGATGAAAGGACATTGCTTCCTTGGTAGCAGCCTCTGGGCAAATGAATGAACCTTGGCGATGCATAAATTGGACCTGAGGGAATGCATCAAATAGGTTACTGAATAGCTTTCTCTGATGATCTTGCACAGGTCTGTAAGCGTTCTTAACATTAGAATTACTTTTATTTAGCCTTGTACAATCATCCTTGCTGTGTAGATGATGTGATAAGATGTGATTGAAAACATATTTCCTGATCTTGCCGAAACCAAACCTTATTTATCCTGCAACTGATTACAGCTGGATGTTTTTCCAGCCCTTATTGGGTCTCATTGTTTATAAAGATTTTTAAATCCACCTTTTGAAAATATGCCTTTATTTTGCAAACAGCTGCATTATTGGGCCAATCAGTCTGCATTTGTGAAAAAACATCGCAGTAAAAGGCATGTTGAATGTCATCGTAAGCGTCAGTCTTTTGAGTTTTAATTGCCTAGGGGTAAGAGTGAGTGGGTGGATGGGGAAGAGGGTGAGCAGTTCAGGTAATCAAGAATGTGATAACATACTGAACTGGTGTTCATATAAAAGTCACAGCACTAATGCTATCAGTGAACAGCTGGCTACACAATTAGGCACTGGATCCCATAACTGATTTGCAATGGCAGGTCGAGAAAGAAGGAAGCTGCTGGAGGCCACAGTCTTGTACCTTGCTGCTTCATGACCTCGTGAGCCCATACATAGTTTTCAGAGGAAGTCAATGTGCCCTTACATGAAAGTTTTGTTTTTGAAAGTTTGCACGTACATCAGATAGATGTTACAACTTTGTTCTGCTGCATATTTACATAATCACCCATTCAATATTTCCTCCTTCCCTTCATTTGTACATTCCCAGTCATCCGGCTCGATATCTTGTCATGCAAACATTATTGTTAAAGATATTCAGCAATTGATAAGTTCTGCTGCCTCATAAGTAAAAAGTTGTGCCTTGTGGCGCATCAGGCGGCAACCTTGTCATTTCTTTAGTATTTTTGTCTGTTTTTTAATGAGGCCGAGTTGCTAGCTCAATGTTCAACCCAACACGGGTGGAAAGTGAGCAAGCAGCTGGCCGGATTTGAACCTGGGGCCACCCGCCTCAAACAGGCCAGTGTGGATGCCACTACACCATTGGCTGGCTATCATAAGTAATTAAGATGGTTTCATTTCTTGTTCATTTACTATGCATGTAATCTACGTTCCTTTTGTTTCTAATTTTATGCATTCATTAAAGATACAGAAATATTTATAAGGCTTCAATATCATAGCCATACAGCAAAGAGACAGGCTTTTCAGGGTCCACTGAGTCTATGCCAATCATCAAGTACTGATTACACTAACCCTACAATAATCTCACTTCTATTCCCCACATTCATGTAAAGCACTTAATGGTAAATTCTGAAAGGAAGCTGAAGGGTAAAGCCAGAGCAAAAGGAACGGCCTGGTGTTAAAGGAGACAGGAATACCAACTTGGAGTACTGAAGCTTGTTCCTCTGTTAGGTCAGAGCTAATTCATATTCAACTCAAAATGCAAGCCTTGCTACCCATTGCAACAAAAGTTAGTCAATCTCTGCTTCAAAAACTTCAGTTGATGCCTTAGTCTCTGCAGCTTTATGGGGAGCAAGTCCCGGTTTCCACTAAGATTACAACGGATGATTGATAAGTTCATGGCCCAAGGTAGAAGGAGTCAATTTTAGAAAACCTAGCACATTTCTTTTTTCAACATAGCCCCCTCCTACATTTACACACTTAGTCCAGCGGTTGTGGAGCATACGGATCCCTTCTTTGTAGAAGTGGTCCACAACAGGGGTGATTGATAAGTTCGTGGCCTAAGGTAGAAGAAGGTGAGTTATTAATTTCCAACTTCCTGCATTATCACTCAGAGTTGAACTGCACATGCATGTAATGTGAGCGTCTTGGACCTCCAGGTGGTCCACGGCAGGGGTGATTGATAAGTTCGTGGCCTAAGGTAGAAGGAGATGAGGTAGACAGCTCTTGTTACGTGCACATGCAGTTCAACCCTTTGAGTGAAAATGCAGAAAGTTTGAAGTTAATAACATCTCCTTCCACCTTGGGCCACAAACTTATCAATCATGCCTCCTGTGGAGGTCCAAGGCGCCGACTTCTACAAAGAAGGGATCCGTATGCTCCACGACCATGGACTAAGTGTGTAAATGTTGGAGGGGATATGTTGAATAATAAATGTGCTACGTTTTCTAAAATTGACTTTGTCTACCTTAGGCCATGAACTTATCAATTACCCCTTGTACCTCCTCCCTTTCTTTCGTTACAGCTGTGAGCTAAAAGCCTTCAGTTCCTGATTGACTTCATCCAAGGAGCTTTACAGAATTGGCTGGTGAAATGATGCATTCATTTTAATTTTGCTAAATTCCTTAGATTTAGGGAAGATTCCATTGGATGAAAAACTAAAATTTGAATTTCTGCAGTTTAATTCAAGAAGTGAGGGAGGCAGAAAGGTGGAAATTTTCGTGCAGCTGGTTTGACATCTGTAAAGGGGAAAGTGTTAGAAGCAGTTTTTAAAGATGCTATCTTAGGTCACTAGGAAAGATTCAAGATGTTTGTGGCAAGTACCATGGATTATGAAAGAGAAATCATCTTAAGCATCTTACTGGAGTTCTGCTGGAGGAAGTGGAACCAGTGGTTAGATATCAAGAAGATATTTCAGGAGTTGCCAGATCAAAACTTATCATAGAAACTTGTTACAGAAAAAAATAAGGTGTTGCCTAGTTGGCACAAAGATGAGACAAAACCTCTCTCAGAATATTTTTGGAATTGTCTTCCATTTTGATGTGAGTCACTAATGGATTTTAATGCACGGAATTGAGAGGTTACAGTGAGTGAACAGGAATGTGGAGCTGAGGCTGCAGTTACATCAGTTGTGGTCACATTGAATGACCAAGGACCCAAATGCTTTTTCTAGGTGAAGCAGCGGCTTATTCATACTAATCTATTGTACTGTGTGTGCAGCTCACAATGTCCTTCCCTCTACACTGCGGCTTGCATTGCACCTCCTTTTGCCCACATGGGTGACCCCAAAATTGCAGTTGTTGCCACTCTGATTCTTGACCTGACTCTTGGTTGACACCTTTGTCTTTGGCTTGCTCACACTGGTTTGGTGACCACCATCTCATCTTGTGATTTAGCACATTACAGTTCTTGGGCCTCTTTACTGATTTCAGCCATTTCAGATAAATATCCAATCCAGTCACAACTCTCACATCCTGCATTTATTTTCTTTCTTTCTTTCTTTCTTTCTTTCTTTCTTTTCTCTTCCAAACATATATTTCTCTCTCTGCTGGTGCCATCATCTCTTGCATCATCCAGGGCCACCCTATCAGCGATCTCTTTCTCACCTGTTTGTTCTGTAACCTAAACCTCGTTTCATTCCCAACTTCCGCACTTTCAATGAAAGGTCATATATTGGAGACATTATCTTTTTCCTCCGATGCTGTTTAACTTGCTGATTACTTTCACCATTCTGTTATGATCTATTGGTGAACAATGGCCATGAACACCCTAACACCATGTCTGGATCCATCACCAGCAGACAGTATATCTCTATCCCCCATTCAGTTTCTAGAAGAGATAGTTCAGAATTCATTAACTTGAAGCAAATAAAAATCTGTGTATACAACCTGACCTCATAATTCAACCTCCTCCTATTTGGTGTATTTTAACTTCTCTTCCAATATGCCTTCTCTTGAAAATATGCAGGTAGACTCTAATCAAAACTGTATACTGCTGAAGCTAACCTCGGCCTCTTTAAATAAAACCCAACATTTCATTCATCCCTTTGAATTTTTTTTTTAATCTGTCCAGTAACTTTCAGTGAAATATCTTTACTCCAGTACTCAGTTACTGGAACTATCCTTTGCTCCCACAAAAGTTTTCATTACCTTACACAAAGTGATAACCTGTCACTGAGGTGGGTGAAGGACTTTCATTTGTACATCAATTATTGATTCATTAGTTATCATTCTTGCTGTTAAAACATTTTCCTGCATTCCCCAGTAAATGAAAGTAATAAGTGGACTACTTATACTAGCTTATCACTTCAAAGCTAAGCTGACTCAGGCTTTAGAGGACATGACCTTTGGCTGATGTTGTGAAATGCAGACACGCACACACCGAGACTAGTACAACCCAGTAAGTCTCTGACCGCCAAGCTGACGATCAGAGTTGGTTCTTGTCCGTGAGCACTGACGCTTTCTTCATTGTCTCAAGACAGTAACCACCACTCACTTTCTTTCTAAGTTATGGCTAAAATAACTTCGGTGACTGAACTAACCTAATATAGCAATCAATTTTTTTGTAGCTGACTTTAAAACACTGATCAGTATATGCATGCCAGATAACTGTCCCTTGCTGTTTTCTGTTGCATACTTGTTTATCAGACTTGTGTTGAGGTGAATTCAAGAGAGAAACCTCATGAGGACCCTTGAGTAAGACAGTCCATGTGAAGGGATACTAGCTAGGGGTTGAATTACCAATAGATGTTTTATACAGAAAGTTCTTTACCCAGAGAGATGTCAGAATGTAGAAGATGCTGATACAAGGGATGGGTGAGAAAAATAGTAAAAATCTAAAAAGGAAGCTGGATAATCACAGAAGGAAGAAAGGAAAAGAAGGATATGCTGTTAAGGACCATTAATGGAGATTGAGAAGGTGCCTGTGTGGTGTCACACCTCCAGAGCAACTTGTTCTTTTGTAAAACTGAGTTGATCTATTAGATCTTGCACAGAAATAAGACTTTAATTGGAATTAACTAGTAAATTATTTCCATTGTATTATTGTTGCTCCTTTATGGGAAACACTTAATTTTTGTCCAGAGGCACCTGTATTTTCTACTGTTGGACATGCCAATATAAGGAATGAAGGTTCTGGTTGGAATGCTGTGCTTTGATCAGAAGAAAGTACTTGGATATTATAAGAGTATATATTGGACGTTGCCACAAGATGGAATTAACTGGGCTGCTGTGAGTATAAGGACCCTTAGTTAGTGTAAGGAATCTCCTCTGTGGTGTAAGCTTTTCCTTCCAAATGAACAAGTTGAGAGGTAGCTATTTCCAGTGTCAGATATAGAAGGGATTTGAGATGGAAAGTGACTTGGATGGAGAGTCAACAAATCAGGGATGAGATACTAGAAACAGAAACATAGAAAACCTACAGCGCAATACGGGCCCTTTGGCCCAACATGTGCTTACTTTAGAAATTACCTAGGGTTACCCATAGCCCTCTATTTTTCTAAGCTCCATGTACCTATCCAGGAGTCCCTTAAAAGACTACAGTCATCGGCAGCTCATTCTATGCACTCACCACTCTTTGTGTTTAAAAAGAACCCAACTTACCCCGAAAACCTTTTTGTACTGTACCTACTTTCAAGCACCATAAAACTGTATCCCCTTGTGTTAGCCATTTCAGCCCTGGGAAAAAGCCTCTGATTATCAATGCCTCTCATCATCTTATACACCTCTATCAGGTCACCTTCTATCTTCTGTCGCTCCAAAGAGAAAAGGCTGAATTCACTCAACCTATCCTCATAAGGCATGCTCCCCAATCCAGGCAACATCCTTGTAAATCTCCTCTGCACCCTTTCTATGGTTTCCATATTCTTCCTGTAATGAGGTGACCAGAATTGAGCACAGTACTCCAAGTGGGGTCCTGTATAGCCGTAACATTATTTCTCGGCTCTTGAACTCAATCCCACAGTTGATGGGATCCCGTATGCCTTCTTAACCACACAGTCAACCTGCACAGCAGCTTTGAGTGTCCTTTGGATTCAAACCCCAAGATCCCTCTGATTCTCCACACCACCAAGAGTCTTACCATTAATATTATATTCTGTCATCATATTTGACTTACCAAAATGAACCACCTCACACTTATCTGGGTTGAACTCCATTTGCCACTTCTCAGCCCAATTTTGCATCCCACTGATGTCCTGCTGTAACCTCTGACAGCCCTCCACACTATCCACAACACCCCCAACCTTTGTGTCATCAGCAAATGTACTAACCCATCCCTCCACTTCCTCATCCAGGTCATTTATAAAAATCACAAAGCGAAGGGGTCCCAGAATGGATCCCTGAGGCACATCACTGGTCACCGATCTCCATGCAGAATATGATGAGTCTACAATCATTTTTGCCTTCTGTGGGCAAGCCAATTCTAAATCTACAAAGCAATGTCCCCTTGGATCCAATGCCTCCTTACTTTCTCAATAAACCTTGCACGGTTTTAGTATATGATGGGTGAATGGAATGTTATGTTCAGAGCAGGAATTGTGAGAAGAATGGGGGGCAGACTCATCTGTGACTTGGAGTTACAGATTGCTTGGTGGCAACAATAGAGGAGAGCCGTGGCCAGGCAGGAAGGCAGCATTTGGAAGTGAAGGTGTGTAGATGACCATACAAGACCATGATGTCTGTTTGGTCATGCACATGGATGACAAAGATGTGCTCGCAAATGAAGGAACACTTGCTGGCAAATATCGAAAACTGATAATACTTACCTGCTGACAGAGTCCAGGGAGTCAGAATTACATTTAAGGTGAGATGAACCCTGAGGGGTGAGATAGCGAGAGAGTTGGAGTGGTTCAGCTTGTTAGAAGACAGTGAAGGGTGCCTTGATGGACACCATCAAAGATACAAACACAAGAAAATCTGCAAAACATTTCCATAGATGCTGCCTGACCTGCTGAGTTCCTCCAGCATCTTGTGTGTTTCCATCAAAGATACAAAGTCAACTGTTGAGGGAAGTTGTGGATTAGCTCCGAGGAAGCTGAGCATGAGATTGAAACTGGCGAGTAGGGGTTTCAAGAAATGAAGAGCTATGCTCTGGTTCTGAGAGAGCAGACTATCTAAAAGCAGTAAAGAGGACTGGATAGCTAAATCTTTGAAAATACTTTGAGCAGAATATTGAACAATTTCCCATTACAGTATTAAGTAGTCTATTGTGGGAATCTTTTATTTCTACTCAGGCCCAGGGATCTTTTATGCAATATACCAATGTTTCTTCATCCCTTTTATTATTTCCTTACAGTGCAGTCTCAGAGGTAATTGGCCTATCCCTTCAAAGCAATTCCATTCCCTCACTCATTTCCCTGTAATTTATACTCTTTGTATTTTTCTTTACTCTTTACATTCCAGCCCCCCGATTCTCCCACCAACACTAGGGTCAATTTACAGTGGTCAATTATACTACTGACCAGCAAATCTTTGGGATGTGCGAGGAAACTAGAGCAGGAAACTGGATCCTTGTGCGATCAAGAGGAAAATGTGCAAACTCCAAAGAAGCAATGTCAGAGATCGGGACTGAAGCGAGGTCTTTGAAGCTACGAGACTGGGCCTCTGTGCTTTCTGCCATTTCATCACTGTTTATGAAGTTCTTTGCATGTTTCATACACTTTGTTTCTGTGACACGTTTGACAGCCGTACATCGTAGAAGCTGGCCACTTGAACCACCGTGTCTGTGAGGGCCTTCAAGCACCATTTATAAGGCCCCATTCCTTTTCTCTCCACTCCATTCCTCTCAATGGCCCCAAGGATCCACCACTAACACACACTGGCAGCAACTTAGAATAGCCAATTAACCCAGACTAAACCACATTTTTTTTTGGAATGTGGGAGGAAGTAAAGAGCCAGAGTGTGATTGGGATCTTGCTACAAAAGAATAAAATTCTCTACACTCGCTACCCACCAGTGCATTTTTTTTGTGAGTTGTTACTGTGTAAATGAAAAGTAATCTTCTGCATCAGCAAATCAAGTTTGAACAAACTATGGCTCATAACATGAGGTCCAGAAAGAATGTGAATGGTATGCAGCTGCAGCATGTGAAGTTAGTCAAGCAGAGTTGAGAAAGGGGTGCTGGGTTCTTTTATGTGAACCACAGGCAGGTTTTTTTTCCCCAATCCCTGCAGTGCTCAATGGAGGATAATAATGCATGGCACATCTACCGAATATCCTAGATAAACTTATCACAGATTCCTTCAGAAAAATGTCAGAATCAGGTTTAATATCACTGACATATATCGTGAAGTCGGTTGTCTTGTGGCAGCAGTACAATACAATATATGAAATGGCAGAGAGAGAAGTGAACAGATTTTCTGTTTTTAGCAAGAACTCTAGGGAAAATTTCTCCCTATTCATTGTAATAGTGAAGTGACTGTTGGTGTTTCACTTCATTGTCATCACTGTCAGCTTTTTTTAAAAAGTAGAAATGATTCAATATAAAATGTAATTTCTGTGTGTTGTAATTGCTAATCTCCTGATCTGTTGCTTGAGATGAGCTGTTATGCTGTAAAAGCCAAATTCCAGTGCTGCAGGCCAAGGTGAAGGAAGTAATATTATTGCTCCTTGAGGAATGGAATACATGAATTATTGTGAGGGATACATAAATAATTAGTGCAAAAATAGTGAGGTAGTGTTCCTGGGTTAGTTCATCATCCATTCACAAGTCAGATGGTGGAGGAGGAAGAAGCAATTTCTGAAACATTGAGTGTGTATCTTTGGGCTCCTATACCCCCAGTAACTATGAGAAGAGGGCATGTCCTGGGTCATTGGGGTTCTTGATGTTGGATGCCACCATTTTGAGGCATCGCCTTTTGAAGGTGCCCAGAATACTGGGGAGATTAGTGTCCATGATGGAGCTGGCTGAGTTTGGAACTTTCTGCAGTTTTCTCCCCACCCTCTGCAGTGACCCCTCTGTACCAGACAGTGATGCAATCTGCTAGAATGCCTTCCATGATACATCTGTAGAAATTTGCTAGAGTCTTCAGTGACATACCAAATTTTCTGAAACTTCTAATGAAGTATAACAGCTGTTGTGCCTTCCTTGTAATTGTATCAATGTGTTTGCCCCGGATAGATCACCTGAGATGTTAACCCCAAACACTGAAACTGCTCATCCTTTTCACTGCTAATCCCTCACTGAGAACTGGTGTGTCGTCCTGCAACTTGCCCCCACTAAATTCTGCAATCGGTTCCTTAGCGTTGCTGAGCAAAGAATGCAAGGTAGTTGTGGTGACACCAGTCAACTAGCCGATCCATCTCACTCCTGTACATCACCTCCATCACCATCTGAGATTCTGCCAATAGTGGTGTCATCGGTAAATTTATAGATGGTGGTTGACGTGTCTAATCACAGTCGTGAGTGTGGAGAGAGTAGAACAATGGGCTAAGCTCACATCCTTGACGTGCACTTGGTGTTGATTATTAGCGAGGAGTTTTTATTTCTGATCTGTACAGACTGCGATGTCCTAGTGAGGAAGTCAATGACTCAGGTGCAGATGGAGGTACAGAGGTCCAGGTTTTTGAAGCTTGTTGATTAGTACTGAGGGGATGGTGTTGAACACTGAGCTGTAACCAATAAAAAGCAGCCTGATATAGGCAGTCCATCCAGGTAAATCTTTCAACCAACATGATATCTTGGAAGCCTCACCTCACCACATTTGTAATGAGCATAGATAGATAGATACTTTATAAATCCCAAAGGAAATTTCAGTGTCACAGAAGCATCACATGTGCACAGAAACACAAATATTAGGAATAAGAAAGAATTTTAAAAAAAGTTACCTCAAATAGTCTAACAGGAAAGGGTCATCACTTCCCTGGCTACAGGTTGACTCTTTATAGAGCCTAATGGCCGAGGGTAAGAATGACCTCATGTAGCACTCTTTGGAGGAGTGCAGTCATCTTAGTCTATTACTAAAAATGCTCCATTGGTCAGCCAAGGTTGCATGCAGAGAGTGAGAAACATTGTCCTGAATTTGCCAGAATTTTCCGTAGGGTCTTTTGCTCTACCACAGCTTCCCGTGTGCCCAGTTTGACTCCCATAACAAAGCCAGCCTTTTTAATCAGTTTATTGAGCCTGTTGGCATCAGCTGTGTTGATACCATTGCCCCTGAACACCATTGCATAGAAGATTGTACTGGCAACAACATGTGAAGGAGAGGCCTGCATTTTCCAAAGGACCTCAGTCTCCTCCAGAAGCACGATGAAGGGAGGGGAGACACTTTGAGGAGGAAGGGATTATTCCAGAATTTGGACCATGATAGGTATGTGCTACATGGCTAATCATGATTTTATTTCAACTCTGGTTCAATTTTTCTTAAGGGAAGTACTTTATCAGTATCCAGTGAATAAAGGAAAACTAGTGTCACAAGTTTGAACATCGCAATAGGTAAATACCCTGCATGTGCTACCATCATTGGAACTGAGAATTAAACATTGGGGTATGTGGGTAAGGGTCTGCATGTGGTAGAACGGGGGTCAGTAATGCAGGGAAATCTTGCTCACAGAGACAAGTTTTACAGTGCCCTCGCCTGAGTAGTGATCAATCAGCAAATGCAAAATGCTTAAAATCAAGTACTTTTGTAGAATCGTATTTCTAGGTCATAATAGCAATTTGTAAATAACTACAGTGAAAAGGCTTCGATTGGCTCTTTTTTAAAAGTCTCCACAATCCAAGTTTTCCATAACAAAAGAAGGAGTTTTCAATAACGGTGTCATTGGAAGTATGGCAGCCAACCTCAGCATAGCAAGCTCCCACTAACAGCAGTTGTGAGGAAGTTGGCAGAGTGTAAATTTTGACCAGTGCAACTGTAGGAAACCCCAGCTTATAAAGTCATCACATGTATCTTTAACCCCCATCTACTCAGTTTCTTCATCTTAAAGGTGGCACCTCCACTTCCTCTGTGCTGCACGTTGCAGTTATCTGTTAGAAGCTAAAATATTGAACCAGTTGCTTAGCATACATTTGAGACCATGGTTATTTACATGCTGCTTTTAACTTACTGCCCACCATACCATCAGCCCACAGGCTGAGGACCATCACGCATCCAGTTGTTCCCCCAGGACTTAATTGCCCAGAACTGACCACCAGCATCGCACTCACAGGTCCCTGATTCACCGCTCCCCTCATCTCCTTTATCTCCTGACAAAAGGAATGTTTTATTGAAACTAATTAACAGCTTCCTAAGCAGAGAATAATTGACAGAAATGCTTGCTGAGTCCTTCAGTAACAATTAAATGTCATACCTGAGGGCAAAATGCCCAATACCAGAGAGCATTAAGGAGGATGTGAGGGATAAGTTTTTTTACTGAGTCTTGGATGTCTGGAATGCACTTCCTGGTATGGTGGAAGAGGCAAATACATTAGAGGCTCTTAAGAGATGCTTGGACAGGCACATGGATGTGAGGAAGATGGAGGGATATGGACGTGGTGTGGGTAGGAGAGATCAGTGTTCGGGTATTTTTGATTTGCTTTTCAGCTGGTCCAGCACAATATTGTGGGCTGAATGGCCTGTTCCTGTGCTGTACTCTTCTACGTTAATACCACACTGTTGTGGGTGACTGACATGAACGTGAACCAGAACTGTTGGTAACACAAGTGAAGTACTGCTCTAAGAGTGGCTAGTATAATTTTATTTTTCCCAGGGTGGTTAATCTCAATGTTAGAAGTTTGTGATAGTCAAGCATCTTTTGCTGATGAGGCAAAGAGTATGCTTAAATCCTACGCCCCTCCTCCCACCTGTAGATTATATTATGATGGACCTGTAACACAACATTTTAAACACTCTGTCATCCATTGCTTAGTACACCTTCCAAAGATTTTCTGTCAATCCCAAATCATAAGGTGCAAAGGTTTCTTCATTAATGATATGGTAACAAATTAATTTGTACTGTCTCCTTCCTCCCAGCTCCACTCTGATTTGAATGTTGTCATACTATGCATGCTAGACTTCTGATTCATATCAGTAGAGTCATCCCAGCTGCACTTGTGGCCACAATGACTCGGAGTGCTTGCATTCTTTTGCTACCAGACAGAGAATGAGACCAGAATCCTGCCCGTTGTACATTTATCCTCAGCCTCACCTCTCTGTCGCTCCGCAGAAGGCACGCTTAATGGCAGATACAGCTGTTAGATATTTGAACACTTTCCTGGCGTGAAAACTAAAACTTGGTGTTCTCTTATTTATAATTTTATTCAATCTGTAACAATTTGACTTGTTGCTCTTAACCATATAATAATTACAGCACGGAAACAGGCCATCTTGGCACTTCTAGTCTGTGCCGAATGCTTACTCTCATCTCGTCCCACCTACCTGCACTCAGCCTCCCTCCATTCCTTTCCTGTCCATATACCTATCCAATTTTTTTTAAGTGACAACATCGAACCTGCCTCTACCACTTCTACTGGATGCTCTTTCCACACAGCTTCCACTCTCTTAAAGAAGTCCCCCCTCGTGTTATCCCTAAACTTTTGCCCCTTAACTCTTAACTCATGTCCTCTTGTTTGAATCTCACCTACTCTCAATGGAAAAAGCCTATCCATGTCAACTCTATCTATCCCCTTTATAATTTTAAATACCTCTATCAAGTCCCCCCTCAACCTTCTACACGCCAAAGAATAAATACCTAACTTGTTCAACCTTTCTCTGTAATTTAGGTGCTGAAACCGAGGTAATATTCCAGTAAATCTCCTCTGTACTCTCCCTATTTTGTTGACACCTTTCCTATAATTCGGTGACCAGAACTGTACATAATACTCCAAATTTGGCCTCACCAATGCCTTGTACAATTTTAACATTACATCCCAACTCCTGTACTCAATGCTCTGATTTATAAAGGGTAGCATACCAAAAGCTTTCTTCACCACATGAGATTCCATCTTCAGGGAACTATGCACCATTATTCCTAGATCTAGAATAGATCTATTCCTAGGTCTTGGGTACTTTTGTGCGAGTTGGTGTTTCTGCTGTTCATTCCGCTCTTAATGAGACAACTTGGCCTGTTTATAGAATTAGCATACAGGCAACTGAGTCCTTTCCAAGTTCAAAGTAAAATTTATTATCAGGGTACATACATGTCACTATATACTGCCCTGAGATTCTTTTTCTGCGGGCATACTCAACAAATCTATTAACCAGTAAACATCAAGACCTGTTAACTGTAAGCAAACTGTGCAAATGCAGATATAAATAAATAGCAATAATTAACAAGCATGAAATAACAATATAGCAAAGTCCTCAAATGTGTGTAGCTATCCCCTTTCTTTCAAGACTCTAATCGTTGAGGGGTAGTAACTGTTCTTGTATCTGGTGGTGTGAGCCCTGAGGCCCCTGTACCTTCTACTTGATGGCAGCAGCGACAAAACAGTCTGGCCTGGGTGGTGAGGATAACCGATGATGGATGCTGCTTTTCTATGGCAACCTTTCATGTAGATGTCCTCAATGGTTGGGTGAGCTTTACCTGTGATGTACTGGGCCGAATCCACTACCTTTTGTAAGATTTCCTGCTGAAAGGCATTGGTGTTCCCATACCAGGCTGTAATGCAGCCAGTCAGTTAGAAGTTTACCAGGGTTTTCGATGATATGCCAAACCTTCACAGACTCCTGAGGAGGTAGAGGTACTGTTCGTGCTTTCTTTGTAATTACAATGATATGTTGGATCCAGGACAGGGCCTCTGAGATAGTGACACCCAGGAATTTAAAGTTACTGACCCTCTCCACCTCTGGTCCTTTGATGATTACTGGCTCATGGACCTCTGATTTCCCTCTCCAGAAGTCTACAATGAGTTTCATGGTCTTATTGACAGTGAGAGGGAGGTTGTTGTTGTTATGTCACTCAGCCAAGTTTTCAATCTCCCTCCTGTATGCTGATTCATTACCCCCTTTGATACAGCCCACAACAACTGTGTGGTCAGCAAACTTGTGCGTGGTGTTGGAGATGTACTGAGCCACACGTTCATAGGTATAAAGCGAGTAGAACAGGGAGCTAAGTACACATCCCTGTGGTGTTCCTGTGCTGATGGAGATTGTGGAGGAGATGTTTTAGCCAATCTGAACTGACTGGGGTCAACAAGTGAGGAAATCCAGGATCGATTTGCACAAAGATGTATTGAGGCCTAGGTCATGGAGTTTTACTGATTGGTTTTGAGGTGACAATGGTATTAAATGCCAATCTGTAATCAATGAGGAGCATCCCGAGGTATGCACCTTTGCTGTCCAGATGTTCCAGGGTTGTGTGAAGAGCCAACAAGTTAGCATCTGCTGTAGACCTGTTGCTTCGTTAGGTGAATTGGAGCAGATCCAAGTCACTATTCAGACAGGAGCTGAGATGCTTCTACTTGCTTCTACTCGACAGCCCAGGATTTCTTTGGGATCTCATCAGCTCACAGACTGAGGACCATCTCCCAGGCCTGGTCACTAGTCTGCTGCTCACGTGATGTGCGCATCACTGGCATGGCCCTTAGTTATTGCCCCTCCCCAATTACTCTTTTAGAAAAGTTAAGTTGAAGGTACCAGCACAGTGCTGTGGCGTTAAAGCTGTGGAATTTTGACTCTCTAGTGATGAGTAATTGGTTTATTCACATACATAAATGGGACATTTTAGAAATCTTCCTTTATTTATGCAGGCAGCAGGTTTCTTTAAATATTTGTCCATAGGTTAACACCCAATAAGGTTCATTAGAGTGAATGTTGTTTTAAATATTTGAGATGAGGTGAAGGAGGCAGTTTTTCCAAATGATCCATATGCTTGTTGTAAGAAGCTTCTTTGCTAACTGATCAGGGCTGCCTGGTGCAATGCGGCCTTAAGCAAAACGGGGAAGGAAAACTTGCTCGGATTTGTTTTTACCCTGTGATGTAGGAGCTATTCAGCCCACAAAATCTATGCTGACTTTCAGAGCAGCTCCATCGGTTCCATTCTCTCTCAGATGCATGTTAAATGAGGTTTTCATCGGTCAGGGTCGACCATGGATGTTGGGTCCTAGCTGTCTAGATACACAGGCCAGGGCAGTAAAATATGGAGAGCAAGCTGTTGTCCACGTAGCACGCTCCCTTTTTCCATACATCTGATGAACCCAAACAAACAGCAGAGACCAATACACTTTGGGCACCAGCAACATCACAGGAGTTGCCAAGCTGTGTTGAACTCAACTTAGGTCTGCCTTAAGGACTCCAGGTCTGGATTTTTCATTCTGGGTTTACTCCTGAATCCTTCCCCATGAGTGGGTATAGCCGTAAGGCAGTGAAGGTATGAAATCAGAGTTTTCCTTCTCCTAGCTGAGCTGCCAACCATGCTTGATGAGCCCTATCTGTCCGAAGCGACTGGCTTTAAGACAGTCTTTTACTTTGCACCTTCTCCTGTCAGTAGAAACAGTTCTGCCAGGCTCAGTAGCTAAGCCACACGTGAAGGCCAGGAGTGGACTTGGTGGTCAGAGGCTATTTGAGTCGCAGGCCATTGGGAGCATTTAATAGGTAGTGGGAGCTTGTCCCTAACACCATCCCTGACTATAACAACCTTAAGATGTATGTTAACTACAGCCATATTATTCTACTGCCTATCTACATTGGGACAAATTTACAATGACTTATTTATCGAAGAGCTCACATGTCTCTGGAATATGGGAGGACAGAGTACACAGTGGATATGGGGAGAATGAGTAAGACAGCATCCAAGCTCAGGATTGAACCCATGTTGGTGCAGTTGTGAGCCAGCTGTTCTAGTAGTTGCTCCACTGTTAAGTCATGTCAAGTCAAGTTGAGTTTATTGTCGGATGCACTGGTGCAGTGAAAAGTTTACTTGCAGTAACCTCAGGCTCAGAGCATTAGACATACAGCATAATCGTTAGTTAGATAAGAAATTATACACCACCACAAAACAAAGAAAAATGGCATTGTAGTGTAGAATTGTCATGGTGTTGCTCAACTGCAATGATTAGAATTGTGCAGGTTTATTCAAGAACAGTAGTTATTATTGAAACAACCACAAATGGGCACAGTGGTAACGTGGTGGTTAGTGCGACGTTATTACAGCTCAGGACGTCAGAGTTCAATTCCGGTGTCGTCTGTAAAGAGTGTGTACGTCCTCCCCGTGGAATGTATGAGCTTTTCCCGGTGGCTCCTGTTTGCTCCTGCTGTCCAAAGATGTATGGGTTTGTCGGCTAATCAGTCATTGTAAATTGTCCCACGAGTCGGTTACGGTTAAATCGGAATTGTCGGGAATTGCAGGGGTGGCAAAGCTGGAAGGGCCTTTTTGCACTGTATCGCTAAATAATTGTTTTTTAAAAACCTGGCAGTGGGGGACTTCAGGCTTCTGTACCTCCTGCTCTATGGTAGCTGCAATAAGGTGGTATGGCCTGGATGCAGCATTTTCGAGACAGTGCTTCATGTTAGATGTGTGATGCTCACTAACAAAGTTGTTGTGATGCAGAGCTGACGCAGATCGAAGACCCGAGGGCACAGTGGCGGCGAGAACAGGAGCGCATGCTGAAAGAGTACTTGGTGGTGGCCCAGGAGGCTCTGAATGCCAAGAAAGAGATCTACCAGGTGAAGAAACAGCGGCTGGAGCTTGCCCAAGAGGAGTACCAGCAACTGCACGACCTGTGCGAGAACGACAGTATCTCCTACGTCAGCTGTGAGTACCCACCAGTACTTTCCACTGGTCCACTAGGGACCCATAATGTCTATCGAGACCTTCAACAGTCAGCTGTCAATTTCACATGTTACCAAAGTAACTTCTTCCCTCAAGCTTAAGCCTGTGTGGCTCAGTTTAAATGGGAGGCCAAAATAGTCAATGTTTTTGTGTTTGCAGCAGTTAGAAAATAAATATGTGCACTCTCCTCCCCTGCAAGCCACTCCACCATCTCTGCAGTCTTTTACTTATGTACTGTTTTGCAGTTCTTCCACATGTTGTATTTTCACTCTGGGGAGTTGTTGGGAACCAGAAGAGTTCACCTCCGATAAAGACAGAAAACCGAATTGTTTAGTACATAAACAGAAGCACGAGTCAAGCTCAGTAAATTGAGACTGGCACTGAAAGGTATCAACGTAGCCATTCAGATGCCAGTCTTCAATGTATTTTCCAACAGGCAACCCATTAGCATAGGATACTCTGTACAGCAGATGCTTTGCTTGCGAGGCTGTTTCACCCAGCTGGCTGTGCTTCTACCTACAGATCCGCTTAATTCACGGGGAATGAAGAGGTGATGGGGATCAGCTCAATTCCACAATGACATTAATGTTAAACTTGGATGAGTTGGCCTTTAAACATTCAGTTTCACTCTGAGCACAGCCAGTCAATCCCTCATGCTCGATTGCTCACTCACAAACTTTATTTTCTGCCTGTCTCCCTGTCCGTATGTCACCACCCTTCTCTGCCTGTCTCTCTCTGTCTCCATCTCTTGGACCTGATGCCTCAGTTTTTGACATTAGCTAAAGAATGTACAATTAGTAGGTTTGTAGTATAGCATTTTTTGACAGTTTCCCATTGCTTTTTCAACAACCTTGGTTGTCAGTGAATGTAATCACAGATGCATGCCACTGGCAGTGCGTAGGAGGTAACAGCAGTGGATGCAAGATTAATGTTGGACATTAAAGAACCATCTAATCCATCCACTTTGTTCCACACTGGCATGATGCCTGGTGTATCAGTCTACTATCCACCCCATCTGGTCTAATGGAATTACCGAGGAAGGAAGAAAGCCAGGCAAAACAATCAGGGATAAAAATACCGAGAAAAGAACCTCCACAGATGTTAGAATCTGAGGAGGGAGAAGTAATTAACGTTTTCAGGTTGATCAACTTTTGTCAGAAGTAGTTATTTGTATTAATCTGAAAAGGTGACTGCTTCCTTCTCCACAGATGTTGTCCAACCTGCTGGGTATCTCCAACATTTTCCATCTTCACCATTAATGAGGGATAAATTGGGGAATTCTTGTGTGACCTCCCACTTCCTTTTCCTATAGACAATGAAAACTACGACCTGACTTACTGTTTTCCAACATGTACCTCTTGTGAGCTGGTCTGTGCCCTAGACTTAAACTGGGTTTACTCTCACTTGGAGGAATTTGCATCCACTTCAGGAGCCGGCAACCTCTTCCACAGGCCCTTTCTTACTGGGGGAAAAACTGCTCCTCTGATCTCATATGGGGTTTGACACAACCTGAGAATGTGGCCCCTGTTTCGCCCTAATGTTTCTCATTGAAAAAGATGGCCATGGAAGCAATTTAATCCCTTCATTACTTTGTGACACACATTCATCTCTAAACAGTTAACAGTCAGGTGCTGACTTTGCACTTCTTAAAGCTGATCTTTGATCTGTGCAGCCATGCGTTGTTCCCATTTAGAACTCCTTTGGTTTGATTAGTTTGCATAGGTTGGAAGTCTAGGCAGGCTCAGATATTATTCACGATGGACATCTGTAAATCCGAGGCAGTGCCACAGAGTATTTTACCTATGCTCTTGAGCTTCATTCTCACCATCCAGTGAACACACACCAATCCCATTAACCACCTTTCCTGACTTGGATGAGAATCTGGTCACAAAAAAATGTGGTTCTTTTATCATTGATGTGTAACTAAGCTGATGAAATCTTGCTTCTAATTTATGTGGGTGTTGCTGAAATGGCCAGAATTTGTTCTGTCTTTAGTTGTCTTGAGAAGTGAACAGTGGGGCTGCCTGCTTGAACACCTTTAGTTGTACGTTGAGATTCCTCAGTGCTAACAAGATCTTGATTGTGGTGGAGCAGTTAAAGAGTCATGTATTGACCAGGTGGGATAAAGAGTTTTTCTTTCCTGATGTACACTAGTAAACTAATTAGATTTTTACATTAATCCATCAGTATTTAAACTGATACAGATCTCCAATTTCAGAACTACCAAATCACACAGAGATTCATGGACAAAATGATCTTGTAGCTGAATTTTTAAAAAGCACAGATGCATAATACTGTAGAATTAAAATTCGAGATGCCGTGCATCGTAAGTTCTTGGTGGTCTTTTATGTAAAACTCTAGGTTAAGTTATTGTGCCTATTTGCAATGGAATGGCTGAGCCAGAGGAGAGATCAGGTGAATCATGATCCTTCTCACTCTTAGACCCACCAATACTGCTTTCCCTCTACCTTCCTTTCATACCCCCTGTTTCTCCACTCAACTCACTCACTGCCTTCATCACTTTCACTCTACAGGCCCTTTGGTTTTCACATCAGGTGCTCCAGCATTAACTGCTGGTGTGAAATTTGCCATACCTCCCATTCCTCTTCAACTTGACCACAAGCGGTTCCCTAAGCTCTGATTTGTAAGCCAGTAGTTTGATTTTTTTCCAGTTGTTTTGAACTTCACACGTTCATTGATTCCATGTTGCTGATTTAAAATTTTTTTTTGTAAACAGTGTATTCAAGTTCATCCTCCAACACGAAATATGATCCTGACCAGATCAAAGCAGAAATTGCTAGTCGAAGAGAAGGGGTAAGTGAGCTGCTGAACCTCGTTATGGTTGTAAACCCATCCCATGTTGACCACCCTCTCTTGTCAGATCTGTGGACGTTTTGAGGCTTTTGCTAGAAGTTTTTCATTACAGGTAGTCCCTGAGTTACGAACATCCGACTTATGAACAACTTGTACCCACGAGCCGACGGAGGAGAACGCCATCCGCCATTTTAAGTCATTACCATTGACACTGTGATGACTGTGTAGCTTTATATTTGGCTTAAATTTTTCTTAGCAAGTCTCACCCTGACCCCGCCCCCCCCCCATCTGGTTGGCTGGTGGCGCAGTGAGATCAGCGCTGGGCTTGAGAACGGAGGTTCCCGAGTTTGATTCGATGATAGACTGTTCCCAAGTGTGCCGGATTAATGTTGAGCTTGCAACTCGACCTCATTAAAAAAAAACACTGCCACCTCCAGTATAAATTTCCACGCAGAATATTGAGGAGGATCAAATACCTAAACCCAGCACAGCCCCCACTTGCCCCATTTAACCTGTCTCAGTACGGAGAACTCTAGGACCTGGAGAATTCAGTGTGGTGGTCCTTAGAACCCAATGGAGCGGGTCCCGCCGTCTGCAATGTTTCTGTTCTGTTGACAGGAAGCAATCATGATTGAAAACAAAGTGGAAATAATAAAGTGTTTGGTCATCGGTCATTGGAAAAGCGTTAGGCTATTGTCGGTCAATGATCGGAACAATTTTAAAGGATAACAGATAAAGTGAGAATAATGGAGCATGTGAAAGGCACTGCCCCAATGAAAGCTACAATTATTATTAAGCAATGCAAAGGCTTAATTATTGGAATATATAAGTTTCTTAAATGTCTTATATGCATAGAAAGGTAAAATGTTTACTATATACTAAGACAGACGTTTGACTGATGCTAAATAATACCGTATGTACTTGTTCTGACTTGCGTACAAATGCGACTTAAAGATGGACTCGGGAACAGAACTCGTTTGTAACCCGGGGACTGCCTATATATGCTTAGTGATACTGTGAACAGCTGGACTAGAGCTGCACTAGTTGCTTCACAGCTTTTAGAAGTAAGATGAGGGTTCTTGGGCAAATTCACTTGTTGGATCATTTGGCATCCTACAACTCAAAAGTTCTGGGATTTATGATGGAACAAATGATTCCAGAATAACTGGAGGAAATATCAAATTAAAGCCAAACTGGCTTCGTAAATTAAATCAAGTCCCTGTGGATTCTGGAAGACTAAAGTAGAAGCAGAAATTGCTGTGTGACTCAACAGGTCCTGCAGTGTCCATCGAGAGAAAAATGGAATAGCCATTCCAAAGCCAGGGCTGGAACATTTTTGAGAGAAGTAGCTTTGGAGCAATGGCAAAGCTGGGGAAGAGGAGGCATGTGATGTGGTGGAAGGAGCTATGGTGAAATGGCAAAAGAGTTGTTGATATATGGGAAAGTGACGTGATAGTAAGTAACTGCAGATGCTAGAGTCTGGAGTGACAAGCAATCTGCTGGAAGAATTCGGTGAATCAAGCAGCATCTATGGGGGAAAGGAATTGTAGAGGTTTGGGTCTAAGCCATGCATTAGGTCACACCTGGAAGGAAAAGAGAGTTAGTCTATGTTATCAGCATTCTTTTCATGAGGAGAATAATGAAGTTTTATATTCTGATTTTGTTTAGTAAACTCCCTCATGATAGCCGGCAGAAGGTGTAAAGCTTATAAAATAAAGCTGGAAATAGCTGTGTCATATCAACTTAGGAACAGACAGTAATGTTGATCTCAGCTGGATTAGAATGAGCAATGGATTGGTCAAGTGTAAATCAAAGTGCTTCCTCCTTCCATGTTGTAAAGCCATTTGAGATTATTGTGAGTGACTTACGGGCAATTCCAAGGGCTAAAAGCACTATTCTGAGAGAACGTTTTTTGAGGTTTTCCAGAATGGTGTTATGGATGAGTATCTTCAGAGAGACTAGGAGAAACCGAGATTGTTAGAGTTGTAGTGTGGATGTAAGTCCTTTGGCCTCTAGTGTCCATGTGACTCTATTCCTCAAACAAAGCAGGTCAACTGGCGCTTTGCTTTGTGCTCAAAGCTGTGAGTGGTTTGGTTAGGATTAGACAAAGGGGGGAGTGCATTCACTGGCAGAGGAAAAACCAAAGGGAAGTTGAGGATACATTTGTTGTATCTAGCGTATACTTATATTTGAAAAAAGCAATGGAAGCAAGCTTAGAAGTGATATTTAAAGGTGAATTCGATTGTTGTTTGAAAGGGAAGAATATGAACAGTCATAGGTAGAATTTGATCCTTTTCACAAAAAGCAATCGCAGACTGGACCAAATAACATTTTTGTGTACACGATTCTAGGTAAATAAAAGGCATTGGTAATTTAATCAAATATTTGAAAACTTCATAGAATGTAAAGGTTTAGGTTGATCAGTAAATGCAGAAGAAAACAAGGATGTTCAGACACTGTAGTTACTTTCTCTTGGGGTTCTCTGCCCACTTTGTTGACCTGATGTCTCTAAAAGTTGTCGGGATATTCAAGGTGCATTCAGCTGTTAACAAGATTTAGTTTATAAGTTATAAAGCAAGGCTGACAGAATTTGCAAAGATTAGTAAAAAGTTAGCTTTCTTGTTGGCCTGATATTTAAAGATTTTGCCTGGGTTAGTGTGAACCATGTGAAATTTGTTCTATTTTCCCTTTGATGATTAATTTATTGTTCTTATAGAAGGCTAAAGGGGAAAGAGAGTGCAAGAAGTTGTGGAGACCCTGTTCAGGGAAGGAAAAAATTGATTAGTGTCTGGTGAACTGTAATCCATCATAGTATTCTATGAGTCACACAAAACAACAATGTGACTCAAAATTAGGAACATTCTGGCATTTGTGAAACTCTGAACAAGAGTTGATTGTTCTCAAATAGAAGTGAGGTATTGGAATGAAAAAAGAAAATCCAAAGCTGTGACTACAAACTGAAGGTGTGCTTTGCCACTTTGAATAAAGGTGCAAGGCCTAAGACCATAAGATGTAGGGGCAGAATTAGACCATCGAGTCTGCTCTGCCATTTCATCATGGCTGATCCAATATTCCCCTCAGCCCCATTCCTCTTATCCCTTCATGCATTGAAAAATCAAGAATCTATCAACCTTAAATACAAGACCATGAGACATGGGAGCAGAATTAGACCATTTAGCCCTTTTGAGTCTGCTCTACCATTCACTCATGGCTGATCCTTTCTTCCCCATCCTCAACTCCATATACACATAAAGACTTGACCTCCACAGCTGCCTGTGGCAAAGAGTTCCACAGATTCACCAATCTCTGGCTAAAGGAATTCCACCTCATCTCTGTTCTAAATGGATACCTCTCCTGATGCTGTGTCCTCTGGTCATAGAATTTCTTTAACATAGGAAACATCCTGTCCATATCCTCTCTATCAAGGCCTTTTACCATTCTGAATTCTAGTGAATACAGGCCTAGAGCCATCAAACGTTCATCATATGACAAGGCATTCATTACTGGAATCATGTTCATGAATCTCCTTTGAACCCTCTCCAGTTTCAGATTATCTTTTCTTAGATAAGGGGCCCAAAAATGTTCGCAATGTTCCAAGTGAGCCCTCACCAGTGCTTATAAAGTCTCACATTACATTAACGTTACATCCTTGCTTTTATATTCTACCATGAAAACAGAGAATCCAAACTGTCACCACAAACTGGTGGTGTGCTTCTTGAATAAGGGTGTAAAGCTTAAGACCATAAGATGTAGAAGTAGAACTAGATTATTTGGCCTGTTTGCTAACATTAATGCTAACATCACATTTGCCTTCCTCACAACAGACTCAAACTGCGGATTGACCTTTAGAGAATCCCTCACAAGGACTCCCAAGTCCTTTTGCACCTCTGTGTTTTGTATTTTCTCTCCTTTTAAAAAAAATAGACAACTCCTTCAGTTCTACCAAAGTGCATGACCCGAAACTTCCCGACACTGTATTCCCTCTGCCGTTTCTTTGCCCATTCTGCAAATCTGTCTTAAGGCTTTCTGTAGCCTCTTTACTTAAAACTCCCTACCTCTCCACCTATCTTTATTTTGTCTGTAATCTTTACAACAAAGCTACTATCCAAATCATTGGTTCCAACTCAGACCTCTGTGGAAAGCCACTAGAAATCTTTATTCCCATTCTTTGCCTCCTGCCAATCACCCACTGGTTTATTCATGCTAGAATTTTTCTTGTAATACCATAGACTCATAGCTTGTTAAGCAGTCTCGTGTGTGGCACCTTGTTAAAGACCTTCTGAAAATCCAAGAATGCAACATCAACCAATTCTCCTTTGTCTGTCCTGCTTGGTATTTCTTCAAAAAATTCTAACAAATTTGTGAGGATAGAATTTCCCTTAAGGAAACCATGATGACCATGGCCTAATTTGTCATGTGCCTCAGAATATCCTGAGACCTCATCCTTAATAATTGACTCAAACATCTTCCCAACCACTGAAGACAGACTAACTGGCTTATAATTTCCTTTCTTCTGTATCTTTCCCTTCTTGAAGAGTGGAGTGACATTTGCGATTTTCCAGTCTACCAGAATGATTCCAGAATCTAGAGCTTCTTGAAAGATCATTACTAATGCATCCATGATCTCTTGAGCCACCTGTTTCAGAACTCTGGGGTGTACACCATCTGGTACAGGTGACTTATCTACCTTCAGACCTTTCAGTTTCCCAAGAACTTTCTTTCTAGTAATGGTAACTTCACACACTTCATGCTCCCTTGCACCTGAAATTTTCACCATACTGCTAGTGCCTTCCACAGTGAAGACTGATGCAAAGTACTTACTCATTTTGTCTGCCATTTTGTTGTTCTCCCATTATTACCTCTCTGGCATTGTTTTCTAGCAGTCCGATATCCACTCTTGCCTCTCTTTTATATTATATATATCTGAAGAAACTTTTGGCATCCTCGTATTATTATTGACCAGCTTACTTTTGTATTCCATCTTTACTTTTTAATGACTTTTTTAGTTGACTTCTGGTTTTTAAAAGCATTTCAATCCTCTAACTTCCCACTGATTTTTTGCACTATTATGTGCCCTCTCTTTGGCCTTTATGTTGGCTTTGTCTTGTTAGCCATGGTTTGTCATCTTTTCTTTTCCTTTTTGGGAAGTATATATCCTGTGCCTTCCAAGTTGCTTCTAGAAATTCCAGCTCTGCCATCATCCCTGCCAGTGTTTTTTTTCCTATCAATTCTGGCCAACTCCTCTCTCATGACTCTGTAATCCCCTTTTCTCCACTATAATACTGATACATCTGACTCTCATTTCTCCTTTAATTTCAGGGTGAATTCGATCATTTTATGATCACTTCTCCCCTTAAAGGTTCTTTTACGTTAAGCTCGCTAATCAATTCTGGTTCATTGCACAGCACTCAATCCATAATAGATGTTGCAGTAGTGGGTTCAACTACTAGCTGCTCTAAAAAGCCGAAACATAGGCGCTCTAGAAATTCTCCCTCCTGGAATACAGCACCAACCTGATTTACCAACCTGCCTGCGTGTTGAAGTCCCCCGTAACTATTGTAACATCATCCCTTTGGCATACATTTTCTATCCCCCGTTATGATTTCTAGGTGCGCATCCTTACTACTGTTTGAGGTTCTGTATACAACTCCCATTAGGGTCTTTTTACCCTTGCAGTTCCTTAGCTCTATCCACAATGATTCAACACCTTCTAACCTTACGTCATCTCTTTCTAGTGATTTGATTTCATCTTTTACCAGCAGAGCAATGCTGCCCCCTCTGCATTGCTGCCTGTCCTTTTGATACAGCTATAATCTTCTTTCAGCCATGATTCAGTGATGACTACAGCATCATACATGCCAATCTGTAACTGTGCTACAAGTTCATCTACCTTATTCTGTATATTGCATGCATTCAAATACAACACCTTCAGTCCTATTCAGCCTTTTCGATTTTGTCTGCCTTTTATGTTGCAGCTCATCCTGTTGACTGCAATTTTGCCCTGCCAACAGCCTCTTCACACTACACATTGCCTCTGATTGTAAACCAGCTACCTCATCTTCAGTACTATTATCCACCTTTCCCACAATACTTCTTGCATTGAAATATATGCAGCTCAGGACACAAGTCACGCCATGCTCAACCTTATTTCTACCTTTGTCTGAGGTGTGACCAACATCTGGCTCCACAACCACTCCACTAACTGTTCTGGCACTCTGGTTCCCATCCCCCTGCAACTCAAGTTTAAACCCCACCATTCAGCATTAACAAATTTTTGCACTAGATATTAATCCCCTTCCATTTCAGGTGCAAATGACCCTTTTGGACAGGGTCCCACCTTGCCTGGAAGAGAACCCAATGATTCAAAAATCTTCCCTCTCTCCTAGACCAACTCCTTAGCCAAGTAAAAAACTGTATAGTCTTCCTTGTTCTGGCCTCACGAGCACATGGCACAAGTAGCAGTCCTGAGATCACAACCCTGAAGGTCTGCCCTTTAACTTAGTAACTAATTCTCCAAGCTCCCTATACAGAACCTAATCACTTATCCTACCCATGTCACTGGTACCTACATGGACAACGACTTCTGGCTGTTCACCCTCCCACTTAAAAATGCTGAGGATTCAATCCGAGCTATCCTGGACCCTGCTACCCGCAAGGCAACAGACCATTGGGGAATCTCATTCTCATTCTCACCCACAGAACGTCCTGTCCATTCCCCTAACTAACAAATCCCTATCACTACAGCATGCCTCTTCTTCTATCCCCTCCCTAACTTCCCTTGTGAGTTATAGAGGCAGACTGTGACTTTCCTTTGTTAGGTCATCCCACCTGACAGTATCCAAAGAGGTATACCTGTTGTTCAGGTGGTAAGAACACTTTACATACATATTTTTTCATGTATCTAACATCAAAAACTATTTTCAAGAACCGTAACTTGACTTTAAAGGCAAAACAATATGAAATGATATACTGTGTCCTGAATAATAAACTTCTAGCTGTAAAGTTTACAATGGAAGAGTGAAGGCTATATTTGTATAGTTCTGTACACTATGACAAAAAGGCAAACACCATTGACATGCTGAAAGTTGCATTTTAAGTTTAATGAAGAATTGTGAAAATAAACACAGCAGTGGCCTGGTTGAGGTGAGGCAACTGCAATGTATTTTCAAAACAGTAATTGTACCATAGTTTTAAGAGTTCTTTCATGTAACATTTGAAGTTTTAACAAACCTTTCATAATAACTTACATGTGGTCCTGATCAGATTTCTACTGTTCATTTGAAGTCCAGATTACCAGATTAAGTGAGTAGTTTATGGCCAATTTTGCATCCATCCCAAAATAATCTTGGAGATTCTCAGATTGACTGCTGGCCTGCAGAGTTTAGCCAGCAAGTAGAAGGTACTGTGTGGCCAGAGTTTCCTTTCCACAGTGTTAAGTTGTGATGAAGCAAGCAAAGTTTCATTCCTTTGTAGCCACTTCGAGTGTTTGCATCTTCATTTCGAGTGATTGCTTCTGCACTGTGACACAAAATTGGCAACTTTCAGCCTGTCAATGTTGTTTACCTTTCCATCATAATGAACAGAACTATACAAGTATACAGCATTTCTCACAATGCAGAAGTAACCAGTGTGTAGTATATTACATGTATGTGATGTGATGAAAATCTGCAATTCAATTTGGCTTTGTAACTGGGATTGGATTGGCAAAATTAACCAATTAATAAATTTCACCAACTGGCTCTTAGTGTAACATCACTGAGTTGCTGATCTGAAGTATTGCTACTCACTGAATCAGAATGATGTCAGTAAAGCCTCAAGTTCATTTGGGATAATATATTTTGTGCCTTATTGCTCCCAAATCATTTATTTACCAAGCTGGATAAACATCAATAAATATTAAAGAATTGCCCCCTACCAGACCTTTATTGAGTTGTATAGTTTGCCACCTAAATTAAGACTCAATATTTCAATCTTTCTATGTTGTAACTTGGCTTCCATTTCTCAATCACTTGCTTCTGTATTTAGAGCTTTTCAGTATCTTCTACTTTAGATGAACATTCTCCCTCCTACCATCTCCTCAACTACCATTCACTCCATTATTTCCTAGCATGTTTCCATTCTCCCTACTTATGCAATTTAATCCAGGAATTTGGAACACTCAAGTTACATACAAGGGACAATGTAGTCATGTATTCTATGCCAAAAGACACAATTCACAATGCTTGTAAAGTAAACTGCTTTACTTGTCAGTAGCAAAATTGACTGGGTGCCAGTGGCCATGTTACTCTGCTCTTCCTGATCTCAATTAGAAAGCTGCCAGCATCCTTTATTGGCAAAAACTTATGAAATTTGGATCAAAGTGAAGCCAACTAAAAAGTTTCACTTATGCTTATCCTAATTCAGTTTTTTAAAATCTATACATGCAGTAGGGAGTCTTTGGTGAACAGGTTTGACTGCTCTTTCTCCCTACGAATCAATATTCTTGCAATACATTGAGCCAACAAAGAAATGCTAGCACTGGAATAGTTGTCACAGTTTCCTGGTTGGTCGGCTGGACGTTTAAGTTTCAATGGCCTGAATTAAATTGAGAAAGGCTGGTCTTTCTCAATTAAATTGAGAAAGGTTTCTGCCCACATCTCAAAGACTTGTAAGGAACGCTAGGGTATTTAGTTATTGCAAGCTGCATTCTCCTAGAATGAAGGGGATGGTAGAATTGGGCGGCGGGGAGTTAACGGGAATAAAAATGGGATTAGTTCAAAATTGTGCTTGATTAGCACAGCTTAAAGCCAAAGGGTCTGTTCTAATCTATATGATGCTCTGAATTTCTCATGGTTGTCCAAATCTGGGAGTGTTTAATAGAAATGACTCTTACTTTTAGGTTTCCAGATTGAAAAGGGAGCTGGCACAGATGAAACAAGAATTGCAAAGCAAGGAGAAAGGCGTGGAGACACTACAAGAGTAAGTTTGGTATTTATCTATAGTTATAACAGCTATTTTTTTAGGAGGGTTGGTGTGGTGCTGCTTATTTTCAAATTATCCTTTTGCTTAAAAAGAAATAAAGCTATTTTTATCCCTTGGCTTTGTGTAACTGAATGAAAGTCTTACCACAGCTCTCTCACTATTACATCAGTAATAGGAACTCAAAATATTAAAGGAAAATGTATCTTGAAAACCAGAACAAAATGTCACAATTGGAAATTTTCCTGACTTTCTTCTTGTCTCAGCATGGCCCCTTTTTTTTTGTAAACGGATCTGCTTCACTAGTTTTTAACACTTATCTGCCATGGTAAGGCTGTGCATTGAATGTGCTTCAGCACAAAGGACTAGTAATGCTGAGTTATCAAAGTGATTACTCACATGGGAATATATTTCTCATTAATAACATAGCTGCCAGAAAATACATTTGATTATTGTTGTAAAATAGTTTTTTTTCTGTTGCTGTATGATTTGAGATGACATTGTTGTCTGTTCCTTGCACCTTAATTAGCCATCTGTTTAACATTTTGTAGCTTTATGACTGATCTTTTCCTCTCAACAGTAACTCTTCAGATTTGACTTCCCGAGTCACATAAATCCTGCTTGGTTCTTTTCAGTCTGAGAGGAACTGCAGTTCGGAATCAGGCTGCTTAACACAGATATATGTGTGAAATTTAGTTAATTCAGATTACAAATATAAATTGTGCAAAAGGCAAATAATGAGGTCGTGTTCATGGACCATTCAGATGTGTAATGGCAGGGGGAAGAAGCTCACCCAAAAACAATGGGTGTGGATCTTCAGGCACCCGTACACTTCACTTGATTGTAGCAAGGTGAAGAGAACATGTTCTGGATGATGAGGTCCTTAATGGTGGATGCTGCCGTCATGAGGCACTGCCTGTTGTAGATATTTTTGATGGGTGGGGTTGGGGAGGGTTGTACCAGTGATGGAGCTAGCTGAGTCCATCACCTTCTACAGACTTTTCCAATCCTGTGCATTGGACCCTCCATGCTGGGTTTTGACATAACCAGTCAAGATTCTTTGGTGGAGCTTCAAATCTTCTCAGACCCCTGGCCTGCCATCTTCATGATTGCATCAGTGTGTTGAGCCCAGGATAGATGCTCTGAGATGTTGACACTCGGGAACCTGAAGCTGTTCATCTGTTTCATCGTTAACCCCTCAATGAGGACTGTTGTGTGTTTTCTTGACTTCCCTTTCTTCACCACCACAGTCAATTCCTTGGTCTTGTTGAGTTGAGTGTGAAGTTGCTGTGACACCACTCATATTGAAAGGACAGGTAGGTGGGCAGTGGGTATGGAATGGTTTTATTGGTTAACCAAATCTGAAATCAAATACTTAGAAAGAGGATGTTGAGTCCTTGTGGGTAGAGTTAAGGAACTACAAAGATGAAAGACGCTGATGGGAGTTATTTACTGTATATGGTTCCAAACAGTAGCCAGGATAGATAAAGGAGAGAATACGTACACAATGCTGGAAGAACTCAGCAGGTCAGGCAGCATCCATGAGAAAAGAGTAGCCAATGTTTTGGGCCAAGACCCTTCATCAGGAATGGGCAGAAACGTTGGCTACTCTTTTCTCACGGATGCTGTCTGACCTGTTGAGTTCTTCCAGCGTTGTGTACGTATTCTTTGATCCACAGCATCTGCAGTTGTATTTTTGTGTTTAGATAACGGAGAGTCAGTGGATGTTGTTTACTCGGATTTTCAGGAGGCCTTTGACAAGGTGCTGCTGAACAAGTCAAGAGCCCATGATATTACAGAAAAGATAGTAAAGTGGACAGAAGATTGGCTGATTGGCAGAAGGCAAAATGTGGGAATAAAAGGGGCCTTTTCTGTTTGGCTAATAGTGCCTAGTGGTGTTCTGTGGGGGTTGGTGTGGTATGCATTGCATTTCACGTTATTTGTTAATGATTTGAATAATGGAATTGATAGTTTTGTGGCCAATTTTGTGGAGGGGCAGGTAGTGGTGAAGGTCCAGGGAATCTGTGGAAGGATTTGGAGAATGGGCAAAGAAGTGTAAGATGAAAAACAGTGTAGGGTCATGTATTTTGATAGAAGGAGTAAAGGTATAGACTATTTTCTAAATGGGGAGTGAATTCAGAAATGGAGAATTCCAAAAAAAACCACACACACAAGATGCTGGAGGAACTCAACAGGTCAGGCATAATCTATGGCAATGAATGTTTTAGGCTGAGACCCTTCTTTAGGACTGGCCAGAGTGAAAAAAGTGAGGGGAGAGGTAGGAGGACTAGCTAGAAGATGATAGGTGAAGCCAAGTGGGTGGGAAAGTTAAAAGGGCTGGCAAAGAAGGAATCTGAGAGGAGAGAAGAGAGTATGAGCCATGAGAGGAGGGGAACCAGGGAGAGGTGGTAAGCAAGTGAGAAGAAGAGGTAAGGGAACAGAGTGGGAGTAGAAGAAAAGGGGAGATGAAGGGGGAAAAAACGACAGGAAAGAAAAATCATTGTCTATGCCATCAGATTGGAGGCTACCTAGAAGGAATATGAGGTGTTGCTCCTCCACCCTGAGAGTGGCTTCATCGTGGCAAAAGAGGAGATCGTGGACTGACATGTCTGAACAGGATTGAGGTTAGGAATTAAAATAGTTGGTAACCTGGAAATTTTGCGGAGGGAGCAGAGTTGCTCAACAAAGCAGTCACCCAATTTAATTTGGGTTTCACCAGTGTAGAGGTGGCTGCATCAGGAGCACCAGGTATAATTTATGACACCAGTGGATTTTCAGGTGAAGTGTTGTCTCACCTGGAAGGACTGTTTGGGGCCTTGAATGGAGGCAATGGAGGAGGTGAATGGGCAGGTGTAGCATTTCTGTCTGAGGGAGATTAGAGGGGAGAGATAAATGGACAAGTGAAAAAGATTAGTGAATTGATTTGGTAGTAAGGAAGGCAAATGCAGTGATAGTGTTAATTTCAAAAGGACTGGAATATAAAAGTAAGGATGTAATGCTGAGGCTTTATAAAGCATTGGCCAGACCACAGTTGAAGTATTGTGAGCAGTTTTGGGCCGCATAGCTAAGAAAGGACGTGTTGGCATTGGAGAGGGTTCAGAGTTTTACATGAATGATACTGGGTATAAAAATGTTAATGTGAGGAGCATTTGATGGCTCTGGACCTGTACTCATGCTGGAGTTTAGAAGTATGAGTGTGATCTCATTGAAACCTACTAAATATTGAAAGGCTTAGATAAAGTGGGTGTGGAGATGATGTTTAATGTAGTGGGGGAGTCTAGGACCAGAGGGGAGAACCTCAAAATAAAAGGTTGTCCTTTCAGAACAGAATTTCTTTAGTCAGTAGGTGATGAATTTGTGGAACTTATTGCCACTGATGGCTGTGGAGGCCAAGTCATTAGTTTTATTTAAAGCAGCAGTTGATAGGTTCTTGATTTGTCAGGGTGGCAAAGGTTACAGGAAGCGGGCAGGAGAATGGGGTTGAGAGGGAAGTTAAATCAGCCACGATTGAATGGCGGAGTGGACTTGATGGTCTGAATGGCCTAATTCTGCTCCTGTTTTATGTTCTCACCAGCTGATCCATCTCACTCCTACACATTTCATTACTTTGAGCTTTTGCCAATGACAGTTGTATGACTTTGTAGCTGGTGCTTGACTCATGTCACATAGTCTTGTATTGTGGAGAGAGTAGAGCAGTGGGGCTAAGCACTCATCCTTGAGGTGTGCTTGTGTTGATCCACAGTGAGGAGGAGATGTTAATACCAATCTGAACTGACTGTGGCCTTCTGATAAGGAAATCAAGGATCCAGTTGCAGAGGGAGGTACATAGGGCCAGCTTTTGAAGTTTGTTGATTGGTAGTGAGGGGAAGATGGTGTTGAACACCAAGCTGAAATCAAACGGATGTTTTGTTGTTGTCTAGGTGCTCAACAGCGAAGTCAAGACCCAGTAAGGTTGTGTCCACTGTAGACCTGTTGTGGCAATAGGCAAATTGTAGCAGTTCCATGTCCAGGTCCTTGCTCAGGCAGGAGTTAATTCTAGCCATTACCATCCTCTCCAAGCACTTCAGTACAGTATATGTGACTGGATCTTGTCGATAGTTGCCGAGGCAGCTCACCCTGCTCTTTTGGGCATCGGTATGGCTGATGTCCTTGTGAAGCAGGTGGGAACCTCCAGCTGCAGCAGTGAGAGGTTGAAGATGTCCTTGAACACTCCATTCAGTTGGTAGGCACAGGTTTTCAGTGCCCTGCCTGATACACCTTTGGGGCAACACACACAAAATGCTTGAGGAACTTAGCAGACCAGGCAGCATCTGTGGAAAAGAGTAAACAGTTGACATTTTGGGGCAAGACCCTTCATCAGGGCACCTTTGGGGCCTAACTTCTTGTGGAGGATGGTGGAGGATTTTGAAGGATGTTCTGATACTGGACTCCAAGCTGGAAATCATAGTCATCGGATTCTGTGGGGATGCACACAGGGGAAGTGTCATTGTCCCTTTCAAAGCATGCAGAAAATCTCAGTTAATAAAAACTTTAATTTTTATAGATAAACTTCTCTGTGTTCACAATGAGAGAGGTAAAAAGGCTGGTTCATGCTTCAATTTCCAAATGCTGGCATTGAATAGTCTCATCGTAGTTGTGGTTCTTGAGCCCAGCCACGATCTTGGGAAAAGCTAGTCGACAGTTGAGTAATTTTAAAGAGAGACTTGACGTGTGTAGGTCACTTGTGTATGCAAGTTCTGGTCTCACTATCTGCAGGTCGTTATGGAATGTCAAAAAATTAAATTGTGCAAGGTTAGCATTGTGACCAACCCCAGTGCAAGTTGGGCACAGTTTCTCCTACTTCCGTATTCGTATGATTTCTCTCGATTATGCACAAAAAGTCTGGTCTATATAGTCCACTAGCTATTAGCCCACCAGCAAACCATCCTCCCACCCAGCCTCCCAGCACTCCACTGTTATTTGTGAGCCATCATATACCTGACCCAACGATGCTGACGAAGTTCCATTGAGATGGCTTCAGAAATCTGAATGTCCATGAGAGGGCATTTTGCTCTACATAAATATTTCTCACCTAAATCCTGAAGCAGATGGTTGATGGGTGGAATGCAAAGAACTTGTCCATCTGAGTGAGGATGCTTCATGACGATCAAACTAGGGCGCAGAACTGGGGATGAAATTTTATTGTTAAATGGGACATCTATAAATCATTGAATTACTAATGTAAACAATATTAAATATGTAGCAATGGATTGGAGAAGGAAATAGATTTTTGCTCAGAAAGTAAGATTCAGTCCAGACGCTGTTATTCTTGCAAGGTGTGAAGCTTGACTTGGCTGAGAGTAAATTAGTAAGCAGTGTGGTTAAGGTGGAGAAGCACTGGGGAGTAGTAACAACAATGTAAACATGTTCAGTGCCACAATGGAACAGGAATATAATAAAAGAGAAGGAATGCTGGGATAGAGGAAACCCACCCAGCTAAATTGGAGTGGACATTTGATGAGAGAATGTGTAGATCAGGCACAAAGATAAGTGGGTTATACAGACAGGCTGATCTGCAGTTTTATTTTATTTTAAGATGGAGCCCACACTGCCCATGTGACCAACTAACCTAACAATCTGTATGTCTTTGGAATGTGGGTGGAAACTGGAGCACCTGGAGTAAACCCACATGGTCACAGGGAGAACATACAACCTCCTTATAGACAGCAGCGGGAATTGAACCAGGGTCGCTAGCGTTGTTATAGCATTGTGTCAATTGCTATGCTACTATGCCGTCCCCGTTTCTGAGTAGGAAATGTTCTGCTAAATATTTGGACAATAATGACAGGGGAAGGAAAGCCCAATATGTTATGATAGAAATGGGTCATAGTTAGAGAGAGGATTCGGAAATTAGAGTGTAGCTTTGCTGCTGACCATGACGTTAAAAAGATATTTACATTAAAGTAAGTAAATCTCTGTTGTTTCAACCCCAATTCGCCACTTCCACTAGTAAGGTTTTAACAAAGTGGCTGAAAGTTTAAAATCTTTAAACTTTACAGTTTTGATGGATACTGTTTAGCCTCTGCTGGTTCTTTAAGGAGTATTTTCCTAATCCCATCTCCCCCGGCAGCTCTTTCCCTATATTTCTGAAAACAGTTTTGCTTTTCAGGAGATGTCTCACTCCCATTTGGGTCTTAGTATTGAATGTATTATATTCCAGATCACGACTGGCCACTTAAAAACAACTTCTCATCTTCCCACTGGATCCTTTCCCAAAAATGATCACAAACAGAATTAGAGAGGAAGCATTGGAGAGAAAAATATGATTTTTCCCCCTTTGTAATTGGAGTACAGAAACCTCTGCCACAAATTATTGTTGAAACCCATCCATGATAGTGGAAATAGATAAATGTGCTACAGAAGATTCTGGCGAATAAATAAGAGAGGATTATAGACCAGATTCAGGGAGAAGAACACTGGATGGCATACTTTAGTGCAATATCTGCCGGTGCTCATCATGAACACATAGTTACAGCTGAAATGTGTCTTAACTATGCATCACACCATCCACACCAGCTGATTACCCAGTTTGGCGGGGCTGAAGGCTGCTCCCCCTAGCCAGCCTGAGGCGACCCAGGGTGTTACATTGTGGGGTGCTCGTCCGGGGTTGATTTCTGTGGAAGCTGTGTGATCACCCTCTTTAAATTGTGTCTGCGGCGAAGAGCTGGTGTGCCTTTGTGGGTGTGCGATTGCTGGTTATCGCTGCGTGTGTGTTGGGTGGGGTGGCTGCTGGAGGTCGTTGTTCGAGTTCCGACTAGTGCTGACGAAATGGTGGTGGGACCATGGGTTGTCTGTACTGTTTGGAGAGTGAGGAGTGACAGGTTGGGATGTTTCAGCAGTGGTGGGCTCCGCCCAGTTGTTGGAATAATATCCAGCCCTAAATGGGCGGAGGCGTGGGCGGAGCAGACCCCTCAGTTGTTGGGTGAGTGGCAGTGCTTGGCTGAGGAAGAGCGACAGGGACGGGTTGAAAGTTTGAGTAGGCGGGCTGGTGACTTTGTTAGAACTGTCAGGCGCAATTACCTCGAAGTGACCGCTGCCATTTCTGGGAAAGTATGGGAAAATGCGTGTGGTTCGACTGGAAGTCAAATGCCGCAGCTGGGGGGCTTATCATATCCGTGGCAGGAGATTGGTGGGAAGTTTTTAGGGTATCCCTTTTTGCTTAGGGGGGCAGATAAATTGCTTGTGGTGCCAAGGGGATCTGTCAAGGGGATCAGTTGTTCCGTTGATTCGAGAGGTGTTGGGAAACGGCTTGGGGTCTCTGGAGGAGCACGTTCCCAGCAATGTACCAAGGAACTCCCGAAAGGAACAGACTCTATTCCTGAAGGCTTAGAGGGGCCATGCGCACAGGTGTTGTTATGGATGGATGAAAGTCAAGTTAAAGCCATCCTCGGCACCGGGGCGCCGGTGAAGTTGCTGTACAGTTTGTTTCATAACCGTTATTGGAAGCATTTACCCTTGACGACATTGAGGACACTGGAGATTTGGGGTACCAGTGCCGGTGATTATCCAGACGACGGTTGTTGGTCAGTGAAAATGGAGTTCTTAGAGGCAAATGCGAAGGAGACTGAGGTTCGTGAATCGTTAATGCTGATGTGTCTGGACACTGTTGAGACGGGCAACGTTTCTGTTCTAGAGAGAACCAATATCCTGCTGGTGCGCTTGGGGGCCTGCCCGGAGGAGGCGGGTGAGCGCTGTTTGGAGGCATTGTCGAAGCACCCAGAGTTTCGAGCTGCTTGTGCGGACGTGCGTAGCACCCTTGGGCCGATACCGAATTCAAACAAGAGCCAGTGGTGGTACGGCCTGGGGGAAGTATCTGAGGGTGAGACCCTCTTAGTGGACGCTGCGAAATACCACGAGGGAGGGGAGTTGACTGCTGAAGACACCTCGGAGAGAGAGTGGTTGCGGCGACTGGCCCCTACAGCCGTGGAAGACGTAGGCAGCGTGTGTGTGGATTATATTGCGTTGAAGAGGCGCACTGTCAGTGACCAGAATATGGCCCTGAGGGCCAGAGAGGCGATGGCCTGTCTGAGTGGTGCGAAATGGTTTAAGGTGCTGCATCTGAGGAGTGGATGTTGCCAGATCCCGATGAGTGGGGTCGACAAGGAGAAGACGGCTGTTATAAATTCCCTCGGAGTCTTCGGGTCCGAAAAGATGCCACAGGGCATATCTGGAGCATTTGCAACCTTCCTGTGGGGCAGGTGGAAGACCATAGGGGATGTGGAGGCGTTTGGAGTTTTGGTGTATGTGGATGATCTGTTGGTGTTTGGATTTGCCTCAGGAGAATATGAAGTGAGGTCGTTGCAGGAGCAGCTGAGAACTACCGAGTTAAAGTGTTTTCTGGACACGTGCCAGGGCTGGCGAAGGTCGCAGCTCGTGAGTGACTGTCTCTACGGAATCAAGTTTGAAATGAAGACAGAGAGACTGGAGAAAGTGATCTGGAACCATTCGGAAGACTTACAAGTTGGAGAGAATGAAGAAAGTTGTCTGACTGAGGGTAATAGCAAACTGAGAACCCGGAGAGGGGAGTTTGCGGAGATGAAGAAATTACAGACGAATCTCAGAAGAGAGAAGCGGAAGCTTGAAGGGAACCTGAAGATGACCATCGACAGTTCAAATGAAGTGCAAAACCTGAAAGTTGATCTGGAAGAAGTCATGAGGAAGAAAAAGCTGGAGAGAAGTGCAATGAATACTGAACAGGAGGCTGAAGAGACTGCGGGAGCAGTACAGGCCACGTGTTTCCATTTGGAGAAGATCAAACAGCAGCTACCGATCACAGAAATGAGGAAGAATACAGATTTGATGGATGATGTGCTGGATGTGTGGTACATGCTGCCTTTTGCTGACTTTCCCTCAATTGAGGAAGAGACCTTTGGCCCTTCTCCCATTGAGTCAGGTGTAGTGGGGAGGGTTAGCTGTGTGCAGTGTGGGGCATGAGTGAGAGGTTGAGAGAAGAGTTGGTAGTGGGCCCAAGTATCTCCAGTTGTGTCCTAGCCTGAAGGGTTTAGGTGAGGGGGTACGGAGGCCTCAGAAGGGTTAGGGAACTCCCAGATAGTTGGCCTAAGTAGCGCCTGAGGAACAGGGCGTGAGGGTTACTGTGTGGGGAGGAGATGTCACTGTTTGTGCTTGGGTTACGGTGTGTTGGCAGGAAAGGTGGCGAGTTATTTAGTAGTCATGAGGATATGACTTTTATTTGGTGGAGGGAGAGTGTAAAGGGGGTTTCTTCTTTTTTCTTTGTTACTGTTGGGAAAGGGTTTCCTTTTGTTAACTAGCAGGAATGCTAATTTACTGATAATGAGAATGGTATTCCTTTGTAAACCAAATGAAAATTAATGTTCTTTCTTCTGAGTCTGTAAGCTTTTGTTGATGGGCTTTTGGGCAGATCGGCACTAGGGGGTCGAGAGCGAGGATGCAATGCTGTAAACTGGGCGAAGATCGGACCCCAAAGGGGGGTCCGAATCCGGGTGGTATTCCGAGGAGGGGGGATTAAGCTAGATGTGCTTGGTTGACCACTCGGAGGGTCCTGAGCTGCGAGTCGAGGAGTTCGGAGGGGATCGAGTGGTGGCCAGAAGACTTCAGTAATTGAGCTCCAACGGTTGTGCACGAAGTAGTTTGGACTTTGATAAGTTTGGCGCCTTTTCTTTATTCTTTTTTCTTCATATATACTGTATCGTTATTAATCACTTAGTTATAGTAACCTTTATAAATTGTACTCATTTAATCGCATATGGTGTACTGTCTGTTTTTGGGCGAGGCGGGGACATCACACAGCATCCACACCAGCTGATTACCCAGTTTGGCGGTGCTGAAGGCTGCTCCCCCTAGACAAGAACGAGCTGAGCCAGCCTGAGGCGACCCAGGGGGTTACAACTATAACGTTTCGTTTAGTTCTGTCACTGTCTTATTAGGGTTACAATGGTACTAGAAGGTTTGTGAACCCTGTAGAATTTTAGAAACGTAGAAAACCTACAGCACAATACAGGCCCTTCAGCCCACAAAGTTGTGCTGAACATGTCCCTACCTTAGAAATTACTAGGGTTACCCATAGCCCTCTGTTTTTCTAAGCTCCATGTACCTATCCAAAAGTCTCTTAAAAGACCCTGTTGTATCCGCCTCCACCACCATTGCCGGCAGCCCATTCCACGTACTCACCACTCTCTGCGTAAAAAAAAACCTACCCCTGACATCTCCTCTGTACCTACTCCCCAGCACCTTAAACCTGTGCCCTCTTGTGGCTGCCATTTCAGCCCTGGGGAAAAGCCTCTGACGATCCACATGATTAATGCCTCTCGTCATCTTACACACCTTTATCAGGTCATCTCCCATCCTCTGTTGCTCCATGGAGAAAAGGCCTACTTTCTCAACTTCCACACAAATATGACCTAAAATGTGACCAGACCTTTACACAAGTCATAAAACTAGATAAAGATATCCCAATTAAATAACAGGAAAACATTATACTTGTTCATTTATTGATTGAGAAAGGTGATCCAATATTACATGTATTTGTTGGAAAAAGATGTGAACATCTGGCGTAATGCCTTTTACTAAAGCTATTTGGAGTCAGGTGATCCAATCAATGAGATGAGATTGGAGGTGGGGGATATAGAGGGGCCCTGCCCCATTTTTGAAAAAAGGGTCAGGTTACTGACAGAGCCTGCTCATCTCAAGAAAGATCTGTTTATGTGCACCATGCCTTGATGAAAACAATTTTCAGAGGGCCTTAGAAGAAGAATTGTAGAGATGCTTGAAGCTGGAAAAGTCTGCAAAAGCATTTTTAAAGACCTGAGTGTTCATCAGTCCACAGTAAGAGAAACTGTCTACAAATGGAGGAAACTCAGTACTGTTGCTGCTCTCCCTAGGAGTGGGCGTCCTGCAAAGATCACACCGAGCACAACGTGCAATGCTGAAGGTGGTGAAAAAGAACCCGGGGTAAGAGCAAAAGACCTGCAGAAATCTCTAGAGTTTGCGAAAATCTCTGTTCATGTGTCCACCATAAGAAAAACACAAGAACAAGTATGGTGTTTGTGGAAGGACACCACAGAGGAAACAACTGCTCTCCAAAAAATAAAAATACTGCACATCTTAAATTTGCGAAAGTCCACCTGGATGTTCTGCAACACTTCTGGGACAAAGTTCTGTGGACAGATAGAGCAGAAGTTGAACTTTTTGGCAGAAATGCACTTTGCTATGTTTGGAGGAAAAGGGGCACTGCACATCAAAACTGATAACTCATCCCAACTGGGAAGCATGTGGAAGGAGCAATCTGGTTTGGAGCTGCTTTGCTGCCTCAGGGCCTGGTCAGCTTGCAATTGTTGAAGGAACAATGAATTCAAAAGCATCTTACAGGAGAATGTCAAGGTAGCAGTCCATCACCTGAAGCTTAATAGAAGTTGGATAATACAACAAAATAAGGTTCTGAAACATGAGTAAATTAAAGGGAAATTTAAAAAGAAGAAAATTTGTGTTTTGGTGTGGCCAAGTCAGAGTCCTGACCTTAATCCGATAGAAATGTTGTGAAAGGACCTGAAGCAAGCAGTTTGTGCAAGGAAGCCCACCAACATTCCAGAATTGAAGCAGCTTATAAGGAGGAATGAGGCTAAAATTCCTTCAAGCTGATGTGCAGGACTGATCAACAGTTACCAGAAATGTTTGGTTGAAGTTATTGCTGTACTAGGGGGTCACACCAGTTACTGAAAGCAAAAGTTAACATACTTTTTTTTTCCAACAAGTACATGCAATGATGGATCATTTTTCTCAATAAATAAATGAACAAGTATATTGTTTTTTGAGTTATGTATTTAATTCAGTTCTCTTTATCTAGTTTCAGGCTTTGCATGAAGATCTGATCACATTTTAGGTCATATTTATGCAGAAACTGAGAAAATTCTATAGGGATCACAAGCTTTCTAGCACCACTGTACCTAACTAGATGTAGAAGGGTCATTTTATTTCAGGATAGCATGATATGCAGCATTTCTCTATATTAAATCTATACTAATATGTTAATTTGTACTAAAAGCACTTGATTACTTGCTGTACTTATTGATAGATTGTGTCAGTTTAACAAATTAGAAAGGACCAGGGCACATCACTCTGTATACCCTTCAGTATCATTTTGACAAATTGTCTATTTCTTTCGCTTTATGAACGTGCTTTAACACTATTTAGAAACACAGAGGGAAAGATCACAAAGGGAAAGATTTGTTTTTCCCTTCTTGTGACATTTACTATAGCACTATTTGAAAATATAATACAGAAGCAGACTTGGGCCAATTGGCCAATCAAGTCTACTCTGTCATTTGATCATGGCTGAATTATTTTCTCAATGCCATTCTCCTGCCTTCTCTCTGTAATCCTTGACTCCCTTACTAATCAAGAGCCTATCAATTTCTGCTTTAACTATGCCCAAGTACCTGACCTACACAGTTTCCTGTGGCAATGAATTCCATAGGTTTACCATCATGTCAGGCTTAAGGAAATTCTTCCTCATCTCTATTCTTAGGGAGATGTCCTTCTATTCTGTCTGTGCCCTCTGGTCCGAGACTCCCCCATTATAAGAAACATCCCCTCCACATCCATTCAGTCTTGATCTTTAAATAATCAGTAAGTTTCAATGAGATTCCTCCCCCCATTCTTCTAAACACCAGTGAGCACAGACTCAGAGCCATCAAACACGCCTCATACATGAACCCTTTCATTCTTGGGACATTCTCTAAGCCTTTCTTAGATATAGTCAAGTCAAGTCACTTTTATTGTCATTTCGACCATAACTGCTGGTACAGTACATAGTAAAAATGACACAACCTTTTTCAAGACCATGGTGTTACATGACACAGTATAAAAACTAGACTGAACTACACAAAAAAAAACAACACAGAGAAAGCTACACTAGACTACAGACCTACACAGGACTGCGTAAAGTGCACAAAACAGTGCAGGCATTACAATAAATAATAAACAGGACAATAGGGCAAGGTGTCAGTCCAGGCTGTGGGTATTGAGGAGTCTGTTATCTTGGGGGAAGAAACTGTTATATAGTCTGGTCGTGAGAGCCCAAATGCTTCGGAGCCTTTTCCCAGACGGCAGGAGGGAGAAGAGATTGTATGAGGGGTGCATGGGGTCCTTCATAATGCTGTTTCCTATTAACTAAATATGTTTCTAATTATTTTTGTGAAGAGCTGTTAATGGGCTTGGATATAAGCTGATATCTTGTTGCCCTGATGGTGGTCAGTGAGCTGGCCTGTTGAATTCTTCAAAAGACTGTTGGCATGATTTCTGACGCCAGCAGGCATCTGTTTTTGTAAGAGATGGACTGATTAACAGTAGACATTCAGCTGTGTTGCCAGTTCCTGAAGGGTTTTGGAGTGGATGTTCATCTTTCTCTTTCTGCTGTCCATTGGCAATCAAAAGTATTTTTAAACACCAGAAAGTCACAGTGTATCTTTGCCCTTCACTTGCATCTCTCAGTTTTTAAAGAAAAGGATGCCCTTGCTGTGGCAATGATTTGATAAGAGGGATTAATTTATTCATTGGTAGTAAGTTTGTTCTTAGTTTGAGATATTATAGTTTTCTGTGGTTTTTGGTGTTGTATCTTTCTGTACATCTGGGTAAAGATAGCTGTCACAAAACTGCAAGCTGTCATATTTTATTGATGTGCTTTATCCATTGTGCCCTTGCTTTAAACATATTTATTGAAATAGCAATTAGACAAACATCAGAACTCAGTGAAAACTTAAATACGCAATGAATTGTCCCCTGTGATTTGTGAGGGAAAACAAGTCATTTATTTAAACCAGTGAATGTTTTTAACCATGGGAGCCACACAGACTGCTCAACCATAAGTTCATTGCAGAATTGGAGGCTTGATGAAAGGATAATGATGTTCACATCTTTCACCTTTCACATCTTCATTTCAAATGCCACGTTCCCTGCCAAAAGCTCTGCTGATACATTTTTAAAACTGCACTTGCTTGGAAGTTATGGAGATAAATTCAACCACCTGATCATACAATGGATCCACAAGATTGTTGCTCTGTGTAATTTTAGAAATGTAGACTTTTATGCCCTGGAATTTTATGAAGTTACCCATCAAAGTTGCTTCAACGTTCATAGTAAAATTTATTATCAGAGTGCATACACGCCACCACGCACAACCCTGAGATTCTTTTTCCTGCGGGCATACTCTGCAGATCTGTAGATCAGAAACTGTAAACTGGATCAGTGAAAGAACGAGAGCGTAGAAGACAACAAACTGCAAATATAAATAAATAGTAATAAATAACAAAAGCTTGAAATAACAAGATAAAAAGTCCTTAAAGGGAGATCATTGGTTGTTGGAACACCAGTAATGGAATGTGTAGCTATGCTCTTGTTTAGCAGTCTAATGGCTGAGAGGTAGTAATGTCCTTAAACATGGAGTTGCAATTCCTGAGGCACTTGTACCTTCTGCCTGATAGCTGCAGTGAGTAAAGAGCATGGCCTGGGTGGTGAGGACCTTTGATGGATGCTGCTTTTCTATGACAACATTTCATGTAGATGTGCTCAATGGTTGGAGGGCTTCACCTGTGATGTACTTGGATTCTGTTTAAACTTGCCTCCAATTTGCGCATGTATATCTTTTATCTCCAATTGGGACGTGTATAGTTGGCCCTCCTTATCCGCAAGGGATTGGCTCCGGGACTCCTCGCGGATACCAAAAAAGCGCAGATGCTCGAGTCCCTTATTCAACCTGTCTCAATGCGGTGGACCTTAGGACCCAGCGGAACCCCAGACCTTATTTAACCTTTCTCAGTGCGGTGGACATTAGGACCCGGCAGTGGAGTTCTGAATCCGCAGTGTTTCTGTTCACGAAAATAATCACAACACAATTATGATTGAAAATAATGTGGAGATAATAAAGCAATCAAAAAGTGGTGAAACGCAATTGGTCATTGTAAAAGCGTTAGGCTATGTTGGTCAATGATCTGAACAATTTTAAAGGATAAAGCGAGAAAGGCCCTGCCCCAATGAAAGCTGCCATTACTGTATTACTAAGCAACACAGTGGTTTAATTATTGGGTTTTGGGGTTTTGAGTTTTTGATCCTCCACATCCACCCGCTTGGGAGCGATCTGTCACTGGATTGAACTCAGGAACTTCCATTCCTGAGCCCGGCGCTGAAACATACGTTCTTAAGTGTCTTATATGCATAGAAAGGTAAAATATATACTATATACTAAGACAAACATCTGACTAACTGACGCTAAATAATACCAGATGAACCTTCTCTAACTTACTTAGTAAGAGAACTTCTGATTTTTTCGATCCCGATCCAAGATAACCCACGCAATCCTCCCGTATATTTTAAATCATCTCTAGATTACTTATAATACCTAATACAATGTAAATGCTATGTAAAATGGTTGTTATATTGCATTGTTTAGGGAATAATGACAAGAAAAAAAGTCTGTACATGTTCAAACAACAAATGCTGGAAGAGCACTTCCGGGTTTACTCGATTTTCGGTTGGTTGAATTCGCGGATGCAGAACTCGTGGATAAGGAAGTCCGACTGTATATGTTTAGCTAACAACCTCCCACTAAGTTGAGGACAGATTTTGATAGTCATTTACCAATGTGTCTTGTGGTTAGTTTCAGTGTCAATAAAAACGTCACCCTGTACTGTAAAGTCAGCTATCTCTGCTCAGGACTTTGACATCATCTAGGATCAAAGAGCTGAATAGCCTAAATTGGTTTCTGTTTGGTATGTCCTTAGGCTAGCTTTTTCACTGAGCTACAGAACTGTTAGAGCAGCTAACCAAAGGCCCAGGCAATGTACTAAAGAATACCATTGTCTTAGAAAAGGGAAGTGTGGGAGAGGGAGATGGAGAGAGAACTGAAGCAGAACGGAGTGCGGTGGAGGTTGGTAATGGTGGAAGGTGTTTCAGAGATAGGATATTGTACATTATTTGATGACAGACAAAATTGATAAGCAAGTCTTCTGTAGGCCTTGTCCAGAGTGTAATTATCACATCTAAGACTTCTAAGCTTGAAGAAAGTATTTGAGGGTGAGCACCTAAAAATGTAAATGATTGTGAACATGATATATAGATTTACCATACATTTTGAAAAAAAAATTTGCAAATGTTTGAGCTGTTATGCTATGGTTCAAATTAAAACCTCTTGTCTTTTTACTTGTTTTTTAGAATTCTCTAATTTTACCTCAGTTTCCTTGTATACAATTATTTCTCTCTCAAGATTTTATTTTATTCTTGAACTGCCAAAGAGCAAAGTACCATTGGAAATTCCCTCAAGCACTGCTGCTCCATAGGTTTGGAAATATGGGAAGAACACAACTCCTAGTAGGATTATAGTTATTTGCTGAAAAGAATTTAATAAACTATATCTGCTAGCCTGTTATCAATGTAATATTGCCTGTTACTAGCTCATCTCGGCAGTTGACGTCTGTGGAGAGATATGTTAATGTTTAATAGCTGCATCAGTGCCAACTGTTTCTGCTGACCCATGTCATATACAAGAACTTTCAAACCTTTTGTCTTGGATCTGTAGGCTCAAAGAATCAATCTTGTGCAAGGAAATCGGAATAGTTTTCATAATAAATATCAGTCGCCTGGGCATGTGCAAAGTGCTGTTCATTGTTAGTTCATACCATTTTCAAGACTCTATTGTAGTGCACGTTGAGATCATTCCCTTAGCTAGTTAATGAGAGCTTTATTGTTATTGCTCAGGACAATGAGATTGCAGTGCTTCTCCATCCAGTGTAAAACAGCATTCTGGCAATCCAATTACACCCAGCATCTGTTTAAGGACGTGTAACTCAACAATATGTTGGGTCATTATAACGTTACGGAAGTGGACATATGTGCCTGAGTTTAAAGAAAATCAAACTTGAGATGTATGATATTTTACGTACACACAGTAATTTATGGAATAAAAACACACAAATAAGCCTAACCTGTATACCAGTGAAGTAGCAACACAACGGCGCTGCAGCGGAGGGAAGTGGGTGGTGGTCACATCTTTGAGGAGGGGCCAGGCTGTGGGTCCTCCTCTCACTTTGGCTTCGTCTTCAAGGAGACTTTGAGACTTTACTGCCTTTTTTTAAAAGGTTTTCCCTCATGACGTAGTTCTCGGTAGCAGGAAATCATGTCAGGAACACCTCTCTTTGCCTTATTGCTTTACTCCAAGTCAAGATCATTATCGATGAACTGGTCCATGATTTGGTGGTGCCAGTGCTGGGGAATTTTGTGGTTAAGTTTCTTGCTGGACTTTCCTCTTCACCCGTGTCCTCAGATTGACCCAGGATGCATTGCTTGGCCAGTTCGTGAAGCTGTTCGTTATTAAGGCTCTCACTATGAGAATGCAGTAACTCTTCAACATCACCATCGTTAACACCCTCTAATCCCACTTCATTGGCTAGTTTAACGATGATTTAGATGACTGGTTACGTCCAAAATCCTAGAATGTCGTTGCAATCTTTTGGCCATAACTTCTTCCACACTCTGTTCATGCAGTTTGAAGTTACTTCATCGCAGGCTGCTCTGATATTTCCAACAGCTTTCATGACTTTATAGCTTATCCAGAATTGCCTGATGGATTATTTGTCTTGACCTTTTGTTCCCTCTACAAGTTGCTTGAATGTGCAATGAGAGTAGTAGGCTTTAAGATTTGATATTACTCCTCGATCCTTCAGTTGGAATAACGAACTGGTGTTGGGTGGAAGGTAAACCACTTCTGCAGGAATGCAGCTCTAAAGCATGTCAAGACTCTTAGGGAGGTCTGAGGCATTATCAAGCACCAGCAATATTTTAGGTTCAATGTCATGCTCCTCACAATACTGCTTCACTGCTGGCCAAAAATGTGAAACAAACCAATTTTGGAAAGCACCAATCATCGATCATCACCCAGGCATTCTTGTTTGATTTCCAAATAACTTGTGGACTTGAGTTTAAAATGCCTTTCATTGCTCATGTTTCAGAATGATACACAATCATAGGCTTTAACTGAAAGTCACCTTTAGCATCGCCTCCTAGCAAGAGTGTTAGCTGGTCCTTTACAACCTTGAACCCAGATGCATGTTTCTCTTCTCGGGAGATGAAAGTACGAGAAGACATTCTTTTCCAAAATAGGCCCATTTCATCCACATTGAAGACGAGCTCAGGAGGATAATCGTCCTCTTCGATTATGGCCTTCAGTGTTGCAGGAAAATCTTGGGCCGCCTTGCTGTCTGCACTGGCCACTTCACCAGAGAAATATATACTGTGGAATTTACTACACTGTTTAAATCTATCAAACCAACCTCTGCTGGCTGTTAACGTTACTATGTGTCTACTTCTTGAATATGACTGAAGATGCTTTTTGCCTTTTCCAATATTATCAGCTGGCTTAGGGGCATGTTTCGTTGTGTTTGGTCATCCACCCGTATGTTTAGTCTATTTTTCTTTTTTCTCAAGCAAATGTCTCCTTGAACGAGTCATCTTCGTTGATGATAACTTTGAGGTTGTCGTTGCAGAAGCTCTTATCCTGTCTGCATTTTTTACAATCGTTCTGATCGTTGATGTAGCCAATTTCAAAGAGACATCAACATCAACCTGACGCTCACCAGCTTCCAAATGCCGAATCACTTGCAGTTTCACATCTATTGCTAGTGCTTTTCCTAGACATCGTAGGTGTACCATCCTCACTGGATGTTGCAAGCCATTTTCCAGACATAATGATTGAAGAAATGGAATATATAAACGAGTGAACAAAATGTTTACACACGTGAGGGGTGGAGGAGTTTGAACTGATATGTGATTGGCTGTGAGTGGCTCATAGTGTATGTAAAGTGCTCTAATTGGCTGTTTGAATGTTTACAGTAATATCTGCTCTTGAGAGGTTTTAAGTGTTGTTTAAAATGAATTATTGTCATTTTTAAAAATTTCAATAAAGATTGAATAACCATGCTGTAACAAATCGGCACTATTCAGTGCCTGACTGTACTAAAAACACAATTATTAAATATAAAATAACATCTGAGTTATTTAGAATGACATCTACATTACAACTGAATTAAAAACAAACAACTCTAAAATTAAACGAAACAGTGGCTGCCCCATTCCAGGTGTTGCACGTCCATATTATAAAAAAACAGATTAAATATAAAATAACATCAAGTATTAGAACTGAAATTAAAAAAATAGAGAGCACTGAAATCAAAGGAAGGTAACTGCATCATTTAAACCCAAATATTGCACATGCCCATGTATGGCATTTAGAGGTTGTCCATAGTGCCTATGAGCTATGGGTGGGTGAGTGGGGGAAGCATTATTCAGTTGCACAACAGCCCTGAAGAAAACACTGTTTTTCAGTCTGAATGTCCATGCAGAAATGTTTCTGTATCTCCTGCAGGATGGTAGGGGATTGAACAGGTGATTACCAGGGTGGAATGTCCATCATGATGTTGTGAGCTCGCCGGTGACAGTGTCAGTTGCTGATGGTTTCCATATCTGGTAGTTGTGTCCCGGTGATGTTCTGTGAGGTCTCGATCATTCACTGAAATGCTTTCTAGTTGATCTTCTTGCAGCTAATGTACCATACTGTCACGTCGTAAGTCAGTATACTCTCCATGGCATATCGGTAAAAGTTGACCAGCAGCTTTTGGGGCAGATTTGCTCTCTTTACACTCCTAAGATGGTACAGGCACTGCTGAGCCTTCCCTACTGTCAGGGAGGTGTTGGTGGTCTGAGAGAGCTCCCTTGTGATGTTTACCGCCAAGTACTGAAGCTGGAGACCCTTTCCACTGCTTCTTCATTTATGAGTAGTGGAGCTTGTTCAAACCTCGATTCCTGAAGTTGATAATTTCTTTGGGTTTTTTGGGATGTTGAGTGAGAGGTTATGGTTATTGCTCCATTCAGACAGTTTCTGCACCTACTCTCTGTATGCCGTTTCATTGTCATTTGTAATTAATCCCGTCACTGTGGAGTTATCTGAAAATCCGATGGTAGTTGGTGGCATAGGCAGGGGCAGGGTCATGGGTGAGAAGTGCGTAAAGGAGGGTTTAGTACACATCGTGTACCGGGTGTACTGGTGTTCATGGTCAGGAGGGTGAAATGTACTTGCCTAGTCTGACTGTCTGGGTGTGATTGGTAAGAAAGTCTAGAATCCAGTCCCAGATTGTGTAGTTTAATGGTCAGTTTGTTGTGGGGTATGGTGTTGAAGGCAGAACTGAAGTCAATAAAAAGCATTCTGGTGTAGGTCTCTAGCTGTTCCAGTACGATGGACAGAGCGATGGAGATGGTGTCCTTGGTTGATCTGTGGTCCAGAGCAACAGGGATGGTGTTCTCAGAAGTCTGTCCAGGCACATGGTGGTTGTGGGGGTGAGTGCAACTGGTCTGTAGTCGTTGAGGCATGTTACCACTGACTGCTTTGGAATTAGTATGATGGTTGATGTATGCAGGGTTCACAGCAAGGGACAGAGAGGTTACAGATTTCAGCAAGACATACGAAAAAGCTGGATGAACCCAGCAGGTCGGGCAGCATCCATTGAAAGGAGCAGTCAATGTTTCGGGTCGAGACCCTTCGTCAGGACTAAAGAACGAGGGGGCAGGGGCCCTATAAAGAACGTGGGGGGAGGGTGGAAAACCAATCAGAGGAAAGATCAAGGGGTGGGGGAGGGGATAGGCAGGAGAGGTGAAGAAGGAATCTAAAGGGAAAGCACTAGAAGAAGGCAGAGTCATGAGAGGTGATAGGCAGCTAGAAGAGGAGACAGAGTGAAGGTGGGATAGGGGAAGGGAGAGGGAGGGAATTACCGGAATTTGGAGAATTCGATGTTTATACCAAGGGGCTGGAGATTACCCAGACAGTATATGAGATGTTGTTCCTCCAACCGAAGTTTGGCCTCATCATGGCAGTAGAGGAGGCCATGTACAGACATATCCAAATGGGAATGTGAAGGAGAGTTGAAGTGAGTGATAACCGGGAGACCCTGTCTGTTGTGGCGGACGGAGTGGATGTGCTTGACGAAGCGGTCCCCCAATCTGCGTCTGGTCTCGCCGGCGTAGAGGAGACCATGGATGGACATATCCAAATGGGAATGTGAAGGAGAGTTGAAGTGGGTGGCCCTGTCTGTTGTTGTGGACGGAGCAGAGGTGCTCGACGAAGCGATCCCCCAATCTGCGTCTGGTCTCGCCGGCGTAGAGGAGACCATGGATGGACATATCCAAATGGGAATGTAAAGCAGAGTTGAAGTGGGTGGCCCTGTCTGTTGTGGCGGACGGAGTGGATGTGCTTGACGAAGCGGTCCCCCAATCTGCGTCTGGTCTCGCCGGCGTAGAGGAGACCATGGATGGACATATCCAAATGGGAATGTAAAGCAGAGTTGAAGTGGGTGGCCCTGTCTGTTGTTGTGGACGGAGCAGAGGTGCTCGACGAAGCGATCCCCCAATCTGCGTCTGGTCTCGCCGGCGTAGAGGCGGCCGCACCGGATGCAATAGATTACCCCAACAGACTCACAAGTGAAGTGTTGCCTCACCTGGAAGGACTGTTTGGGGCCCTGAATGGTGGTAAGAGATGAGGTCTAGGGACAGGTGTAGCACTTACGCTTGCAGGGATAAGTGCCAGGTGGGAGATCTGTGGGGAGGGACGTGTGGACCAGGCAGTCGCGGAGGGAACGATCCCTGCGAAAAGCAGAGAGGGGTAGAGAGAGAAAGATGTTCTTAGTGTTGGGGTCCTGTTGAAGGTGGAGGATAATATGTTGGATCCAGCATTAGCAAAAACCTCTGCCAGCTGGTCAGTGCAGTGCTGAGGACCTGACCAGGTATGGCATCTAGTCCAGCTGCTCGATGTGTGTTGATACTGTGGAGGGAACATCTCATCTCATGGGCTCAGCATCAGCAGTGTCCCCTCCTCAGATGTTGAGGCCTGTTATTGCTACAGCCAACAATTCCACTGTAAAGGCAGGGTTGCCTCAGCTCAGCCATGGTCCTTGAAACCTCTCGGACATCACCTTATCCACAGAAACAAGAACTTGGAGCAGAAACCAAAGACAATGTTCTCCCCAACTAGATTTGGTCATCCATAAAGTTTGGAGAGGGATTTTCTAAATTAATCTGGTGTAATGTGTCTTTTGCCACTCTGGAGACCCAGTGTACGATATTGCGATGGGGAAGTCAGTGCAACTGTATAGGATTGGCTAGGTGGATCATTGTTTCAATATAATATGAAGCTAGAGGTGAATGTATGCTGCCCTGATGTTCCTCATCACCCCCACTCACAAGTATGCTGCTGAACCCACGGAGTTCCTCCAGCAGTTCGCTTTCTGCTCCGGGTCGCAGCATTGTCAGTCTCATAATCTCCAGAGTGTATACTATATTGCTCACAAACCTTTTCAGTTGTACACCCATGCTCCTACTTCACACCTTCTAATCCAGCTTTGTTACAACGTGCAGCTACTCAGATCAGTGGTTGCCTGATCAGTTGACCATGGTAAGCTAACCTCAGCCTTGTCCTCACCCTCTCCTTCCCACCGTTGCTAAAAGTAGTTACCTGTTTGTTGCTCTTCCATTTGGCCACAAGCTAATGACAGTTCATGTACACCCAGACTTCTGTGTTGATAAGTCTGGCAGGGCTTAGATGTTGCAGTAAGATAAATTGAATCTGTTACTTCTCAAATGACACCACCAGATTAGAAATTTTCTCTGACAACTGCAAAGAAAACATAGGGCCCGTTTGAAAATTGCAGCGGTATGGAATAGAGTAAATTGGAGCATGGATTTGGGTGTCTGTGCTCCCCCCTTCTCCACCCTCTCATCTGTGTTTAGACCTTAAGGTGATATGGGAGTAGAAGTAGGCCATTTGGCCCATCAGGTCTGCTCCATGATTTCATCATGACTGATTCAGTTTTCCCATCAGCCCCAATCTCCTGCCTTTTCCCTGTATCCCTTCATGCCCTGACCAGTCAAGAATCTATCAACCTTTGCCTTAAATATGCATAAAGGCTTGGCCTCCGCAGCTGCTTGTAGCAAAGAATTCCATAGATTCACCACTCTCTGGCAAAAGAAATTCCTCCTCATCTCCATTCTAAAAGGACATCCCTGTATTCTGAGGCTGTGTCATCTGGTCTTGTACTGTCCCACCATAGGAAACATCCTCTCCATATCTACTCTATCAAGGCCTTTCACCATTCGATTGGGTTCAATAAGATTTCCCCCCCCCCCCCCCCCATTCTTCTAAGGTCTTACCAACATCTGCCTCCACAACTTGTCCACTAACTGTTCTGGCACTCTGGTTCCCATCCCCCTGCAACTCTAGTTTAAACCCCACTATGCAGCATTAGCAAACCTTCCTGTTAGGATATTAACCCCCCTCCAGTTCAGGTGCATCCTGTCCCTTCTGTACTGGTCCCATCTTTCCTGGAAGAGTCCGATGATCCAAAAATCTTATGCCCTCCCTCCTACACCAACTCCTTAGCCACGTACTAATCTATATAATTTTCCTAGTTCTGGCCTCACTAGTATGTGGCATGGGTAGCAAACCTGACATCACAGCCCTGGAAGTTTTGCCCTTTAACTTAGCACCTAACTCCCTGAACCCCCTGTGCAGAACCTCATCACTCATGTGACCAAGACGTTTGGCTGTTCACCCTTCCACTTATGAATGCCGAGGACTCAATCCAAGATGTCCCAGACGCTGGCACCTGGCAAACACCATACCATCTGTGAACCTGCTTCTCGCCCACAGAACCTCCTGTCCATTCCCATAACAATTGAATCCCTTACCATCACAGCGTGTGTCTTCTCCCCTTTTCCCTTCTGAGTCTCAGAGGCAGACACAGTGCCAGAGAGCTGAGACTTTCCTCTGTTAGGACAACATCCCCAACAGGAGTATTCTGTAGTTGTCAGGGACAATGGAGGTCTCCCTTCCCACATCCTGCAAGAGGAGCATTCAATTATCCTGCGAGGCATCTCTACTGTCCCAGCTGAGCAGATATAAAGAAAGGAAGGAAAATGTAACTTAACCTTCAGCTTTTCTTTCTTTTGCTTACTCTGACTGACACCTCTTTTCTCTGACGTCTCGAAGAGCTAAAGCCTCAAGATCACCACTCTGACTCTGTCCACTCAGATAATGGCCCCTGCACTTGCCCCTGCCGTCCTTTAATTTGCCCTTTCTAATCAATCCCAAACACCAATCAGTCACTGGTTGAAGCTCTTTTTTTGTAACCTGCCATGAAATGCTGCTTTTAAAATCTCAAATCACCGTCCTGATGGAAAGGTAGCTGTCTAATGAACTCAGTGCCATGGATGGACTTCCTTTGCTAGCAAGCACTTTTATGTCCAGAGTGTAGCTCAGCCCAAATAACAACTGTAGTGCAAGGTCCAGAAGTCTTCATGGTGACGTTTCCACCCATGGGAAGATGCACCCATTGTTGTAGGCTGTGCCTTTTCCTCGGTGACCGGTGGCTGTGGTTCTCTGTCATGTTCATTTCTTTGAAAGAGGTCTCTATTGCAAGTGGCTTGCAATCAATGAATTGTGTTAGAATTGGTTTGTTTTTATTGATGTTTTTAACATTTTGTAATATTAAAAAATCACCAAGACTAGTTAGAAGTCCTATTGACGTGTTTTGTTGAATCAGTGAAAAATACGCTTGTGTTTTCTCCTTGTAATCATAGTGGCAAAAGTAGCACAGAAGCTGTTTTAATTTAAATATTGCAAAAGGTTTTTCTATTCATTGATTAATGAATTATGCTTAAAACAAGGCAACTATTTGGAACATGTTGGAAGTGACACATTCAGAAAGGGTAGATGCAATAGGTTTTGTAAGATAAAGTGGGCTGATGTCTTGCAGATTAGGCATCATGCGAAGGGTGTTGTGTGACCTAACTGAATGTCAAATATCACATGATCAAGTCAACAGAGCAAAAAAAATTGTTTTTATATAGACCTTAATGATCTCTGTCCCAAAGTTCTTTACTCTTTATGAAGTACTTTTGAATCCTCTGTTGAGTGCAGTGGATATTTACAGAATGTTGACTAGATTGGAAGACTTCAGGTGTGGGGAGTGATTTGATAGGTGGGAGTAAAAGAGGTTGACAGATGACTTGGTTGTGTGTGAAGTGCACTCCCAGGAGTTTGAAACTGCTCACAGTTTCCACTGCTGTGTCGCTGATGTAAAGAGGGGTGTGAGTGGTGCAGGTTCTCCTGAAGTCGATAACCACCTCCTTAGTCTTGTTAACACTGAGGAAAAACTTATTTAAGCCAGGAACTAGGCTGGGAGCTCTTCCACCTCCCCTCTGTAGGCCGTCTCATCATTGTTGGTGATGAACCCCGCCCCCATCGTGTCATCGACAAACTTGACAATGTGATTACTTGGATGTTTGGCTGTGCAGTCATGTGTGAGAAGACTGTATAGCAGTGGGCTCAACGTGTAGCCCTGTCGGGGCACCCGTGTTGAGGATGATGGGGTGGAGGAGTGGTGGTCCATCCTGACTACCTGAGGTTGTTCATTACGAAGCCCATCACCCAGTTGCACAGTTGGAGTAGGGGTTTGTTTACCAAGGTCTGTGGAACAATAGTGTTGAATGCCGAATTGAAATCTAGAAGCAGGTTTCTGACATAAGTGTCTTGGTTTTCTAGGCATGTCAGTGCCAGATGCATCTGTCATAAAACTGTCTGTTGGTAAGCGTATTGGTGAGTCTCCATTGTGGCAGGAATGGAGTTAATGATGTGTCATTTTCAGCCTTTCAAAGTACTTTATGGATTGGCGTCAGTGCCACCAGGCAGTAGTTTAGTTCTGAAAGTGTAAGGTTCCTGTGTATAGGGATGGTGGCGGCTGATTGAGGTACGTGGGGACAGAAGCCTGGATGAGTGAAGGGTTGAAGGTATCAGTGATCAGGTGTGCACACACCGAGTACTTGGCCTGGGGTGTTGTTTGGCTTGGCAACCTTACGGGGGTTAACTCACTGCAGAGTTCTTCTCTTACCTGCTGCTGCTACAGACAGTGGCAGCTCACCTGGGAGAGGGGTAGCTTTTGTCACCGGCGTTGTTGCATGCCTCAGAGTGCATCAGAGAGGGAGGTATCATTGGTAAAGTCAATGTTGTTGTTCCTTGCTTAGTCAGTGATGCCCTTGATCCCAGTGATGCCCAGCCACGTACACCAGGGATTGTTACCAAATGGGTTTTCTTGAACTTCTTGTGCGTAGGTGGTCTTAGCCCTCTTGATGCCTAAGATGAGGTTTCTCCTAACTGTTGTGGGGGCTGTTCTGTCACCAGATCTGAAGGCAGGATCTGGGCTTTGTGCAGGGAGGATTCCTTAGCGTTCAGCCAGGGCTTCTGGTTGGGCCATGAGCTGACTGATCCTGAGGTACCATTAAGCACTATGTAGTCATGCACCTGAGACACCAGCGCATGGAAGGCTTTAAATAAGATTTCAATAAAGTCTGGCAAAGAAACTCTAATGAATACCACATAATCTAATTTTTCTGGTATAGATCGAGGGATAATTGTTGGCCGTATTTCTGAAACATCTTCCGTCCTCTTCAGAAGAATGCCATAGAAATATTAATGCTGTCTGAAAGAATGTATCAGGTCTCACCTGAAAGATGTCTGTTGAAGAGCAGTCATCTCACTGAAGTACTGAAATGGCTTCCAAAAAATTATGCTTAACTGTCTGGATTGGGGTTAGAACCTTTGTCAGGTATGGTGGCAGAGTTGTTAAATTACTGAAATAATGTCTGTAGGTGAGCCCAACTACCAGAAGGGAGACCTAAAATGTGGATATCATGTTAGTGTTAGTACTGATGACTAGATGGTTATAGTGATCTCTCAGGTGAATTAGCTTGCTTTAGGGTATAATGCCTGTTGCCATGACTTGGTCAGGTTTTAGACTGACAGCGTCGTGTTCCTCATTCACCTGTCCTCTTAAAATGTCCTTTGGCTTGTTATGGAAGGCACTGCCATATACTGCAAAATAAAAACTACTTTTGACTTGGAAAAGCTCACACAACTGTTGGCAGAGCCAAGCCTGTATGTCCTGCAAATACATAGGATTACTGACCACGCACTCCCTGGCAACCAAAATAACTTTTATGCACACTTCGATGCATAACATAAACGACACCAGTCATGAAACCCGCTCTCCCCCCCCCCCCCCCCCCCCCCGCCCGTCGTCCTTCCAGGTGCGAAGCCACTGTCTGTAATAGCAGCAGATGTGAGAAGGACTTTGGAGAGAATCAACCCCCGTAAGACTGCTGGGACAGACGACATCCCAGGCTGAGTGCTCTGGGAGTGTGCGCACCAGCTCAGCGATGTCTTCATGGACATCTTCAACATTTGGCTGCTGGCCCCACTTGCTTCAAATCGGCCACCATCGTCCCTGTGCCAAAAAATCTACACCTTCTGAGCTACTCCCCGGTGAAGAAGAAGAAAGCCCTTATCTCTGAGTGGAGTCATTGGGATACCGTCATCATGGCGTTTTTTGAGCAGGCTTTCTTGTTTTCATGAAGCCAAGTTGCTAGCTCTACGCTCAACCAAGCACGGATGGAAAGCGTGCAAGGGAGCCGGCTGGATTTGAACTTGGGAGCCTTCGCTCCGAAGTCCGGCGCTGATACCACTATGCTACCAGCTAACAAACTCCCTGGTGACACTGACACTAATCATCATGAAGTACTTTGGTCGGCTGGTAATGGCACCCATGAAAAGCTCCATTCCTGCCACACTGGATTCTCACCAATATGCTTACTGACAGAACTGCTCTTCGACAGATGCCTTAGCATCTGTCATGCATCTGGCTATGACACATGGTAGGCAAAGATGCCTATGTCAAAATGCTGTTTCTGGATGGCAGTTCAGTTTTCAACACTATTGTTCCACAGACCTTGGTGAACAAACTCCTATTCCTCAGAGTAAGTACACCACTCTGCAACTGGGTGTTGGACTTCCTAACCTCAGATGGTCAGGATGCACAACTGCTCCTCTCTCCACATCATCCTCAACATGGGTACCCCAGGGCTGTGCGCTGTGCCTGCTACTGTACACTCTTGCTCACACAAGACTTTTTGTGGTCCCAGAACACATCCTGCACGATCAAGAAAGCTCACCAATGCCTCTGTTTTCAGAGGAGGCTGGAGAGTGCTGGGCTATGCATGTCTATACCCGTGTCCTTCTACAGATGTGCAGTCGAGAGCATCCTAACATGCTGCATCACTGCATGGTACAGAGACTGCACTGAGGTCGACAGGAAGGGTCTACAACAGGTAGTCAAAACTGCCCAACGTGTCACCAGCATCAGCCTACCTGCCGTCAAGGACATAGATACAGAAAGGTGTCATAAAAGGCCAGTAACGTCGTGAAGGATCCCACCCACCTTGCTCATGGACTGTTTGTCCAACTCCCATCAGGGATGGGGGTAGTAGCATCCCCATCTGGATCACCAGACTCAAAAAAAAAGTTATTTCCCCAAGATTGGTCAACACCTCCACCCACTAACCCACCCCTCCACATCCCCCAGTGCAACTACTTCATCATTTCCTGACACAGTCACCTTATGTACAGACTCCTTTACCTGGTATCACTTTATCGACATTCAATCAATCAATGTAAATAAACCATCTTGTGTATTTATTTTATTGTGTTTTTATCATTGTGTTTTTTTTTGTGCTGCTTCAGATCTGAAGTAACAATTATTTTGTTCTCCTACACCCTTGTGTACTGGAAAAGACATTAAACAATCTTGAAACTGGAAATACTAGGCAGAGAGCTGTAAGAAACAATTGCATGGCTTACTTCTGTTTCAGATATACTCTTAGAGATTGAGCTGTTCCCTTACCTAGTCTGATACTCCATCCTCCCCCCCTGTGGGGCATATTTTTGTGAAGTGGCCACGGTGATAACTTGACCACTAAACACAAGGATTGAAGTGGACTGTGATCAGCTTTGCTGGCCTCCAAAACTTGCAGGATCGCAGTTGTAACTGCAATTCAAAACTGTTCTACCCCTGGCTGCCCACGCCAGCTTTGTCTGCATGTTACAGCTGCTCCTGCTCCCTCTCACCTCACCCTTTCTGTTTAGCCGTGCAGATATCTTCCTTTGACATTTGTTTTTGTAGTGAATTTTTATTTGTCCAGTTACTAGGCTCAACAGAATTGGCAGGATTGAACTTGGGCCCCTCCCTCCCCCTTCCGTTGCAGTAACAAGTTATTCAGCCCTGAAAGTCCTGACATACTTCTCAAACAGAATGCTTTTGTTAGTTGGCATCTCAACAAACCTGGATTAAATATATAATGCATGAGGCAAGGGACAGCAGAGATACACAGAAGAGGGCCGGGTGATCTTTCGATGACAAACTTTCAAAAGTATGTTAGAACAAAGGCTGGATTGTGTTTGGGCCCTGGGTAGGGTTGAGTGAAAAGCTGGCGGCTCTAACAGTACCTGCTGTTGATGAAAAGCTTTGCAGGAAACAGACTGTGGTTAGGTAAGGGAATATTGCCAGCAGCCGATGATGCAAAACGTAGCAGCCGTAACAGAACTTTCCATTCTTTCAGGATATGCTGCATATCTTTTCAGGGAGGATAGTTATGAGGACTGGTGCGAGCTCTCCGCAAGATGTGAAGTAAAATAACGTTTTCCATTTCCTAGTACAGTTTGCTTAGCACAATGAGGCCTCATTGATGCTACCGAAAACCCAGTAGTGATCCCACTAGCCTGAATATCCTGTTACTCGTGGATGCTGGGAGTTGCTTCTGGACGTCCCTGGCAAGGCTTCCCTTAGTATTCCACAGTTATATCAGTTCCACAACCTCTTGCACTCAGCAGTCCCTGGTCATCTGTACATGCCTCCACATCCGGTTTCTTGGTCATTCCTGCCCTCCTTTGATTCAGCATTGGCAGCTGTGCTCTCAGCTGGCTGGGCACTAAACTGTGGAATTTCCTCTTTAAACGTCTCCACTTCTCCACCCCTTCCTCCTCTGTGGTGCTCCCTGGCACCTGCGTCCTCGTGCGGCTTGGTGTTAAATGGCTGATGACACACCTTTCAGTTTGCTTTGGGACATTTTCCAAGGGTAAAGGCACTGTACAAACAAAAGTTTGTGTTTGGTTTTGTGATTTTATCCGGACAGTGTGGCAGTGTGTTTGCGGTGATGTGCGCAGTAGGAGTATGTGCCATCTTGGCATGTTTCCTCTACTCCATGCCTCCATTTTGCAGATCCAATGTCGGCTTGAAATGGACTGCTGAATGTTCCACCTTTGGCAATGGAGAGTCTGGTGCTGGTAAATCAGTGAATGGCCTAACACAAGCCTTCAACGCCCAGCTGAGTAATCAGCATCAGGCCTGAACGCTAGTGATTCCCATTTACATGTGCTACCGTACTTTCCCTCCCCAGGTCCTTGAACTAAATGGTGATGGTGGTTCTGGGATTTGTGCACAGTCATACTACATGGATTTTGACCAGATTTCACTGATTCCCCTGGACTCCAGAAGAAGATTTACTCCAATTCCCTCATTTATTATTACAATCAGTATTGCCATTCACACAAAGCATAGAACATAACAGTACACCACAGGATCAGGCTCTTTGGCCCAAGGTGTACATGCCAAACATGATACCAAATTAAACTAAGCTTCTTCTGTATGTGATCCATATCTGCCCATTTCCTGAATGTTCATGTAACTATTAAAAGGCTCAACACCACTATCATACCCCTGGCAACCTGTTTCAGGCACCGACCCCTCTACATAAAAAAAAATTGCCCCACACATTTTCTTTAAACTCCCCCCCCCCCCCCCACCCCCCCATGTTAAATGCTTGTCCTCTATTAGTTACAGGCTATATGATGGGATAGTTGAGGAACAGTGGAGGACTTTCCAAGAGACTTTTCAGAGTGCACAACTAAAGTATATTCCAATCAGAAGCAAGGACAGGGATGGTGGGGACAGCCAGCCTTGGTTAACTAAGGATGTAAGGAGGCTCACACATGCAAAGGTCACTAATGGGAAACTGGAAGATTGGGAAAACTATAAAAACCAAACACACAACTAAGCAAGCAATAAGAAAAAGGAAGATAGATTATGAAAGTAAATGAAAGCTCTTCCACGTATAAAACAGAGAAAGTGTGCCTAAAATGAACGTAGGGCCCTTGGAAGTTTAAGAATGGGAAATTAGTATTGGGTAGCATGGAATTGGTTGAGACTATGAATGACTATTTTGCACAATCTTCATGGCCAAACATCTAACAGGCTAAAGAGATGAGGTGAGGACCTTACTTAGACATACGTTAGTCTCAAGAGTCCATGGATTTGCGCCTTGGAAAGTTTCAGGGCGCAGGCCTGGGTTGTATGGGAGACCGGCAGTTGCCCAAGCTAAGCTGCAAGTCTCCCCTCTCCACGCCACCGATGTTGTCCAAGGGAAAGGTAAGGGCCGATACAGCTTGGCACCGGTGTCGCAGAGCAATGTGTGGTTAAGGTCCTTGCTCAAGGACACAACACACTGCCTTAGCTGAGGCTCGAACTAGCGACCTTCAGATCACTAGACCAACACCTTAACCACTTGGCCACACGCCAACACTTTGATATGATCGTTATCATCAAAGTGGTAATGCTGAACAAACTAGTGGGCATAAAGGTGGAACTGATGGGATGCATCCCAGAGCATTGAAAGAAATGGCAGGCGTTATTGTGGAGGTGCTTCTGATGATTTACCAAAATTCTGTGGACTCTGAGCTGGTTCTAGCAGTTTGGAAATGTCATGCCACTGTTTAAAATGAAAGGATGTAGGCAAAAGGCAAATAACTATAGGCCATTTAGCTTAACATCTGTGGTTGGGCAAATGCTTGAAGCTACAGTTAAAGCAAAATAATGAGACGTCCAGATAGAAGTGGTTGCATCAGGCTGACATGGATAAATTTATGATGGGCAGGTCCTGTTGGACAAAGTTACAGAATTTCTCTGAGGATATATTGAGTATAGTTGGTATAAGGGAGCAGGTGGATGTTATATACTTGGATTTTCTGAAGGCATTCAATAAGGTGCTGCATAAAACACTTATAAGTTAAGGATACGTGGAGTTGGGGTAATGTATTAGTATGGATAGAGGATTGTTTAGCCATTAGGGGGCAGAGAGTTGGAATTTTCTCAGGTTGGCAATCAGTGGTGAGCAGAGTACTGTAGAGGTTGCTGCTGGCCCCACAACTGTTCACAATATATATTCAGTGGCCACTTTATTAGTTACAGGAATGGAACTAGGTGTAGTCTTCTGCCACTGTAGCCCATCCACTTCAGGGTTCAACATGTTGCGAGTTACTGGTGCTTTCCTGTCAGCTTGAGCCAGTCTGGCCATTCTTCTCTGATCTCTCATTAACAAGGCTTTTCACCCAGAGAATTGCCACACACTGGATTTTTTTTGCTTTTTGCACCATTTTCTGTAAACTCTGTTGTACATGAGAATCCCAGGAGATCAGCAGTTTCTGAGATACTCAATCTACCTTATCTGGCACCAACAACCATTGCATGGTCAAATCCACTTAGATTTGATTTCTTCCCCATTCTGATGTTTGGTCTGGGGAACAACTAAACCTCTTGACCGTGTCTGCATGCTTTTATGCATTGCATTTCTGCCACATGATATTTGCATTATCGAGCAGGTGTACCTAATAAAGTGGCCACTGTGTATATTGACAATTTGGAAGAGGGGACTGGGTGTTGTGTATCTCAGCAGTGTCTAGTGTATCTAAGTTTGCTGATGATGCTAACTTCAATGGAAAATCAAATTGTGCAGAGGATGCAGGCAGTCTGCAGAGAGTTATAGATAAGTGAGTGGGCAAGAGTAAATGTGAGGTCATTCATTTTAGAAGGTAAAATAGAAAATCAGGCTATTATTTAAATGGTGAAAGATTGCAGTGTGCTCTTGGGCAGAGGGATTTGGCAGTGCTCATGCATGAATTGCAAATGTTTGGTTTGCAGATGCGACAGGTTATCAAGAAGGCAAATGGAGTGTTGACCTTTATTGCTTGAAGACTTGTATTTAGGAGAACTATAACCTATGCTGCTGGAATTGGGTCTCTGTTGAAAATAAGAGTTTTTTTTCTTTCTCCCAGGAGTCTGCATTATTGCCAGAAACCTCTGATCCTGCCTCAATAGAGTAGATGTCACCCATTGGGCAGTACTGTGGCATAGCTGCTAGAGCTGCCCCTTAAGACCACAAGACATAGGAACAGAATTAGGCCATTTGGCCCATCAAGTCTGCTCTGCCATTCCATCATGGCTGATCCTTTTCTCCCCTCCTCAGCCCCACTCCCCAGCTTTCTCCCTGTATCCTTTGATGCCATGTCCAATCAAGAACCTATCTATCTCTACCTTAAATACACCCAACAACCTGGCCTTCACAGCTTCCTGTGGTAACAAATTCCACAAATTCACCACCCTCTGGCTAAAGAAATATTTCAGCATCTCTGCTTTGAATGGACGCCCCTCTATCCTGAGGCTGTGCCCTCTTGTCCTAGACTCTCCCACCATGGGAAACATCCTTTCTACATCTAATCTGTCTAGGCCTTTCAACATTCGAAAGGTTTCAATGAGATTCCCCCCGCCATCTTTCTGAATTACAGTGAGTAGAGACCCAGAGTCCTCATACGTTCCTCAATAATAACCCTTTCATTCCTGGAATCATACTCTTCACAGCAATCTGGATTCAATTTTGACCTCTGGTGCTGCTGTCTGTGTGGAATTTACATGGTGACCCTATGGGATTCTCCTGGGTCCTTCCACATCCCAAGGACATGAAGATGGCCATTGTCTCTTGCCCTTGCTGTGGGTAGAATCCGGGGGCAGTTGACAGAATGTGGGGAAAATAAAATTAGATGGTGTAAGATCAGTGTAAATGGGTGGCTTAAGGGTGCTGAGGGGTAGAAAGGCCTTTTTCTGTTTTGTGCAGCTCTTTGTCCTAAATGCTCCTCCTACATTTTTTAGAATTTTTCAAGATTTAATGCTGATTTGGATCAGACTATGTACCCTTTGGTGTTTTGTGATATTGTGTGGGTTCTTTGAGATAACTATGCATGGGAATTTGTATAATCCTCAGCACAAGTGCCTGAGCACACTTGTCTGCCGCACGTGAAGAAACACAGTCCTGAATAGCATGCTAGGTTAGTGGTTAGCACAATGCTTTACAGGCAACCCAGGTTCAATTCCCGCCGCTGCCTGTAAGGAGTTTGTACATTCTCCCTGTGCCCGCGTGGGTTTCCTATGGGTACATCGGTTTCCTCCTCCAGTCCAAAGACTTGGGAGTTAAAAGGTCATTGTAAATTGTCCTGCGTTTAGGCTAGGGTTAAATTGGGAGTTACTGGGCTGCTAAGCTCGAAGGGCCAGAAGTGACTACTCCACACTGAGTCTCAGTAACTAAATAAACTACAGCAAATATATTTTCCTTGAAGGTGGTATGAGAAGGATGAATAATAACTTTGATGTTGCAGATCCAAGGCAACCTAATGTTGGTTTTATAAGTGATCAATATTTGTCCATCCCGAATTGCCCTTGAGCTGAGCAAGTGTGATGAGCTGCTGCCTTGAACTGCTGATGCTCAGTGCAGTGACCAACTGTGGAGGAGCCCATGGAAGTTAGAGAATTTCAGAGAAAGAGAATAGTGATGAACTGAAACATTTCGATAGATTGAAGATAGTGGTGTTGACAGTCTTGAGGCACACAAAGGTGGATAAATCCCTGGTGTACCCTAGGCTATTGTGGGTAGGAATGGAAGAAATTGCTGGGGCCCTGGCAGAGAATTCTGTATCTGATGGCTGTGTGGAATTTGCACATTGATTCTATGGGGTACCCCTGGGTGCTCTCATTTCCTTCCATGTCCCAAGGATGTGCAGAATAAAGTTCAAAGTAAACTTGTTATCAAAGTACATACAGTATATGTCACCATTTACAACCCTGAGATTTGTTTTCTTGTAGGCATACACAGTAAATACAAAGAACCACTACAGAATCAATGAAATTAGCAGGTGTTGGGACCAGAAGACTGGAGGGTGGCTAATATACTTTTATTTAAGTGGAGCTGCAAACTATGGGCTGGTGAGCCTGACACCAGTGGTGGGAACTTCTGAAGATCAGGATCTACCAGTAGTTGGAGAGAACAGGATTGGACAGCAAGGCCATTAGTGGGAAATGGTGACAAATTTATAAAAAATACTGATTAATTAGTCTTTCTAGGATGGCCAAGAGGATTGACGAGGCCAGGGCAATAGATGTTATTGGACTTCAATTTTGACTAGGTCTAGCATGGTAGGCTGGTCTGAAAGATGAGATCACGTGGGTTCCAGCATGAACTGGCCAGTTAGGTATGAAATTATCTTGGTTGTAGGAGACAGAGGATGGGTCATAGTTCAGACTGAAGCCCTGTGACCAGTGGTGTGCATGCAAGTAGCTTGATTAATAAATTTGTGGATGACACCAAAAGTGATGGCATGGTAGACAGTGAAGGAAGATTGTTTAAGGTTACAACTGGATATAGATCACCTTGAAGACTGGGCAAAGGAGTGGCAGATGGAATTAACTCAGATGAGGCAGAAATTGCACTGTAAATGACAGGGCCCTGGGTGCAATTGTAGAACAGAAAAACCTAGCAGTACCAGTGTATGGTTCTCTGAGACTAGTGAGACCAGCTGCAGACGCCAAACTTAATGTTTTTTTTCCTTCAACTTCCTGATATTTCTCCTGATCTTCAAGAGATCAACGGGAATGCAATTACATTTTGAGCAGGCTAACAAAGGTTTTATTTTTAACTGTCTAAATGTTTTAAAAAATTCTTCTGCTTTATGATCAAACTGATCTGAAAAAACAGCCTCTGGCAGGTTGGCCCAACAGGAAAGATGCCATCCACAGTTATAATGTACCTTATACATCATTAAATAGAATATGTTGCCTGTCCTCTGAGGACCTCATTGTTGGAAGCTAACTTGAGTTCACAGAGAACAAAGACAGTGAGAAAGAAAGGCATTATGTCTGTGGTTATAAACATTAGGTCTATGGCATCATAGAGAGTTGCCCTTTCCTTTCTAGAGCCGCCAAGTGGGGTAGGCATCATTTCTTGTGTGGGTAGGAGGAGGGGGTGCAAAACTGTTTTAGACAGTGGCCAGCTGACTCACTATCTGTAGTTGCTCCCTCATAGTTTTGAGAAACTATTTGAAGCTGAGATCAACTGGAGTTGGTAATCCTTGGTTATCAGCAGGGAATGGTGCTGATAGTAATGCTTCCCTTCATGGACAAGTAAAACTGCAGGCTTTAATTCACTGTTGTCATATTTTGTATCTGTTGCTTTATGCTCTGGGATGAAGCACCAAGAGATTCAAAATCCTATGAATTCTGAACGGAGTCAGCTGCTGATTCCTTCTCATAAGTCTCTCCAAACTTTCCATGTTTTTCTCCTCCTGCAACTGAGTTATAGACAATAGGTGCAGGAGTAGGCCATTTGGCCCTTTGAGCCAACACCACCATTCAATGTGATCATGGCTGATCATCCACAATCAGTACCCAGTTCCTGCCTTCTCCCCATGTCCCTTGACTCTGCTATCTTTAAGAGCTCTATCTAACTCTTTCATGAAAGCATCCAGAGAATTGGCCTCCATTGCCTTCTGAGGCAGAGCATTTCATAGATCCACAACTCTCTGGGTGAAAAAGTGTTTCCTCAACTCCATTCTAAATGGCCTACCCATTATTCTTAAGCTGTGGCCTCTGGTTCTAGACTCCCCCAACATTGGGAACATGTTTCCTGCCTCTAGCGTGTCCAATCCCTTAATAATCTTGTATGTTTCAGAAAGATCCCCTCTCATCCTTTTAAATTTCAGTATATACAAGCCCAGTCGCTCCAATCTTTCAACATATGACAGTCCCGCCATCCTGGGAATTAACCTCATGAACCTACCCTGCATTCCCTCAATAGCAAGAATGTCCTTCCTCAAATTTGGAGACCAAAACTGAACACAATACACCAGGTGTGGTCTCACCAGGGCCTTGTACAGCTGCAGAAGGACCTCTTTGCTCCTATACTCAACTCCCCTTGTTATGAAGGCCAACATGCCATTAGCTTTCTTCATTGCTTGCTGTACCTGCATGCTTACTTTCAGTGACTGATGAACAAGGTTGCCTAGATCTTGTTGTACTCCCCCTTTTCCTAACTTGACACCTTTCAGATAGTAATCTGCCTTCCTGTTCTTGCCACCAAAGTGGAAACTCTCACATTTATCCACATTAAACTGCATCTGCCATGCATCTGACCACTCACCCAACCTGTCCAAGTCACCCTGCATTCTCCTAACATCCTCCTCACATTTCACACTGCCACCAAGCCTTGTGTCATCAGCAAATTTGCTAATGTTACTTTTAATCCCTTCATCTAAATCATTAACATATATTGTAAATAGGTGTAGTCCCAGCACCGAGCCTTGTGGTACCCCACTAGTCACTGCCTGCCATTCTGAAAGGGACCTGTTAATCCCTACTCTTTGTTTACCGTCTGCCAATGAATTTTCTATCCATGTACGTACCCTACCCCCAATACCATGTGCTCTAATTTTGCCCACTAATCTCCTATGTGGGACCTTATCAAAGGCTTTCTGAAAGTCCAGGTACACTACATCCACTGGCTGTCCCTTGTCCATTTTCTTAGTTACATCCTTAAAATATTCCAGAAGATTAGTCAAGCATGATTTCCCCTTCGTAAATCTGTGCTGACTCGGACCAATCCTGTTACTGCTATCCAAATGTGCCGCTATTTCATCTTTTATAATTGACTCCAGCATCTTTCCCACCACCACCACTACTTTGGGACCCCCACAAATACTAAGATCTAATCCTGGAATCTGCAATGTCAGTTATCTGGTGGAAGCCTTGTTATTCTCCTGCAGAATCCATTAGTGCGTGAAGATAGAAATAAGAGTACACAGAAGTAAAAATGCCAAAGCACATTCTTCAGCAGCTGCTCAAGCATGTATTATTTTGCCTTTAGATAAAAATCTGATTTTCTTAAACTGTAAGATCTTGTGGAGTCCTCCCATAGTCTGCTCAGATTAGTAGAGATTGGCATGAAAAGCTACGATTTAAAGAACTATAGTCTATTCCAGGCTTCCGATACTGCAGCAAACTGGAAGAATGGCATACTGACAGATAAAAGGACTGATGCCTCACCAAACCAGGTTCAATCCCAATCTCTGGTACATCTATGTGGAGCTTGCACCAGGAGGATTTCCTCTGCATGTTCCGGTTTCCTCCCAGATCCCAAAGATGTGTGGGCTGGCAGGTTAATTGGGCAATGCAAATTGCCTCTGGGTGAATGATCAAATCTTGGGGTAGTTGACAGGAATGTGGGGAGAACAATAAAAATGGGATTAGTGTAGAATTGGTGTAAATCGGTGTATGCAGATCAGCAAGAATGGCCTTTTTCCATGTTGTATGACTCTAAAACTTCAGAACGTGTGCTTGAAGCATACCTTAAATGGATTCCTCCACTCTTCAGGCCAGCTTTTACTTCACAATGTTAACACTGGCTCCATCTTCTGTCACAATAACTCAGTTGACCTGGGCTCATCATGTCAGATAACCCTTGACTTAGCTATCTCTCCCTACACTTTAAAAAAAATCTCTTTCCCCGTTCTGATGAAAGGTCCCGAAACTGAAACTAGCTTTATTTCTTTCTCTGCAGGTGCTCCCTGCCCTGTTGGCTGGTTCCACCACTTTGTTTTTGTTTCAGATTTCCAGTGTCTGTAGTTTGTTTTTGATTTTCATTTAATATCTGTGCTTTGAGTTGGTGTCAGCTTTCATTGCTTTCACTCTTGTGAAGTCCACTGGAATATTTCTTTGCTTTAACCATTTTTTTGCATTTCCTCCCAAGTTGTTGCTGCTATTTAAAAGAATTTTTCATCCAGATTTTTTTTCCCAACTTGTTTCTCCCTGCCTCTTTGATGGAACATCATGGGCCAAAGCTTTCTGTTCCATATTTGCTTGTGAAGGAGTCCACTTTGGCCTACTGAACCTGTCATTATGTTATGCCCAGAGGGTTAGATATTGTACCACAGATTCTACCCAAGGGACAATGTGCATACGACTGCACATACTTGGCCTTTCCTGTGAGATCACCTGCTAATGTGCCAGGTGGGTTGGGTGAATCTCTATGCTCCTGTCTCTCAAGCATTTGTGATTATTGTTATATTGCTAACTGTGCCTCCAGCTGCCAAGTTCTCCTCTGTATTATTGCTGCTCCATAAACTTTGTCCCTTTGACCAGGTTTGCTATGTCCTTGCGTGGCTTGGGGCTTGACATTGCACTTGTGAAGTGCCCTTAGACAAGTACCTACACTGAAGATGCCATGTTAATCCTAGTTGGTTCAAATTCAAGTTTGTTGTCAAATGCACAGGTGTATGTTTGCAAGGTGCAGTGGAAAACTTGCTTGCAGAGGCCTCACGGGCATGCAGCATTGTATAAGCAGCATTCATGAGAGAAACATAAATTAAACACAAGTCAACGCAACTTTTACAAAAAAAACCCACACAATTAGTAGATAATTAGGACAATAACAAAGTCCAGTTTAGAGCAAAATGATCAAAGTAGTCATAGTGTTAATAAACTGTAGTGATGAGATTTGTGCTGATTGATTCAAGAACTGAATGGTTGAAGGGAAGTAGCTGCTTTTGAACCTATTGTATGGGACTTCAGGCTTTTATCTCCTGCTTGATGGTAGCCACGAGAAGATTGCATGACAGGATGGTGGGGATCTTTGTTGATGGATCTTGCCTTCTTAAGGTATTGACTCCTGTAGATATTACTGGTGATGGGGAAGAATATGCCTGCAGTGTATTGGCGAGAGTCCACTGCTCTCTGTAGCTTATTGTGTTCCTGTACGTTTAAGTTGCTGTACCAGTCAGGATACTTTCAGATGAACACTTGTAGAAGTTTCAATTGCAAAAGCACTCTTTCCTGCAGGACACTGGACCACATTTGGCTGGGCCTGCTTTGAGGTATAGACCGTGCAAGCATTGAAAGAATTAAGTTTTTAAGTTGAATCTTTATGTCAGCTCATTTGAGAAGGTTGTTTGTTTCAGGGCTTTCCTTCTGATGGGAACCACATGCTGGTCAGTTGATCATTGCTACTGAAGATCAATCTTTCTGGGGCTTTTCACAGTGAAATCAGCTAAAAGGACTTTGCATGATTAAATTTATATATATCTACCTTGCACTCCAGTTGTTATTATATTTGATCCTTTCCTCAGACAATGTGCTTCTTCATAGCCTCTGCATCGCTTAAGAAGCATTTAAAAAAAATAATTGCCTATTTCGACAAGCTGGATTACTTAGGGCCCTTGAGACCTTGATCAGTCCTCAAATATAAACCTTTTATTGAACCATTTCCATAAAAATAAGCACAAGTAAAATTGCAGCTTTGTTCTCATGCAAGCACCCATATTGTAATCTTTTGTGATTGAGTTTAACTTGTTGACCCCTAATTCTATCTACTGAATGCATGGTGGCAATGTCAGACAACACAAGTTCTTTTGTTCTCAACACCATATATATGGTTTTCCAAAAGAAAGTGCTGCAGAATTTACTTCCTTAAACCCATCACCCCTAATGAGGCACAGGCCTCCGACAGCAGCTGGACAGAATCCTCTGTCCTGGACCGATCTTTCAAGTTGTCCCAAAGTATAGGCCATCTCTCCTTCTTGGCAAAGATCCTTCCTGTCACAGGTTGAGGTCTTTAGAGCCTCTGTTGGTGTTTCGGAGGCTCTGGGTTTTTATGCGATGGGGTTCCTAAGTTTCAGAAAATCTGGTTGTTCAATCATTGTGGTAAATGTATTTCTTTAGTATGGTTGCTTGAAATCTCTGTCAGGGTTTTGATAACCAAGATATGAGAATTATTTCTACCAGCCAAAAATAGTGCTGACTCACCAAGAGGAGGAAAGTAAAACACACCACTCAAGCATTTATTTATTTTTTTTCTTTTGGCTCAGGATTGATCGTAAAATATCGGATAGTCAAACAAACTATAAACTGGATGAAGCCCAGGAAATAATGAATGAGCTGAGAACAATCAAGAAATCAATTACTTTAGGAGAAAAGGAAAGGCAGGACCTTATTCAGGTAAGACTTTTCACATTGTCAAAATTAGTAAATACCCAGGCACATAAGCTAATTATAAAGCATGATTGCAAATCCTGCTTCTTGCTATAGTAATTTGTGAATTAGGGTCCAACCTGCTTTTTTTTAATTCCAAGCTGGTTTATTTTTTTAAAAAAGTAAGTCATCATAAAAATCATAATAAACACAAGAGATTCTGCAGATGCTGGAAATGCAGAGAACAATCACAAAATGCTGGAGCAGATGCAGGTGATGCAAATGCAGAAAATGCATTTCTATGAAAATGAATAAAGAGTTCTGGACCAAGACCCTTCATCTGGACTGGAAAGCAAATGGGAAGAGGCCAAAATAAAAAGGTGGTGGTGGGGTCGGGGGAAGGGGGTGGCAGAGGAGGAGGAGGCCAGAATATGATGGATGAAGCCAGGTGAGTGGGAAAGGTAAAGGAATGGAGAAGAAAGAATCTGATGGGTGAGGAGATTGGACCATGGGAGACATTAAAAAAGAAAGGATATCGGAGTAGGCTATAGTGTGAAATAGAAGAAGGATTAGGGTTCTCGGCCCTGACTGCCTCATTTTTGCCATGGATGTCCAGTCCCTGTACATAACTATCCCCCAATCAAGAAGGCCTTAAAGCTTTCTGCTTTTTTGACAATAGACCTAGCTAGTTCCCCTCTGACTCACCCCCCTTCATCTAGCAGAACTGGTTCTTGCCCTCAACAATTTCTCCTTCAGCTCCTCCCACTTTCTGCAGACTCAAGGGGTAGCCATGAGCTATACCTGTCTTTTTGTTGGTTACGTGGAACAGTCCATGTTCCAAGTCTTCCCTGGTAATGTTCCCCAATTCTTTCTGCACTGCATGGGCAACTGTGTTGGTGTTGGTTCATGTACCCATGCCATGGCATGGTGAGCTCATCGATTTAATCAACTTTGCCTCTTCCCACCACCCCCCTATCTGGCTTCCGCTATCACATTCTAGCTTGTCCACATCTCCTCTCCCCACCTTTTTATTCTGGCTTCTTTCCCCCTTGCTTTCCAGTCCCGAGGAAGAGACTCGGCCCAAAACATCGACTGTTTGTGCGTTTCCATAGATGCTGCCTGCCCTGCTGAGTTCCTCCAGCATTTTGTGTGTAGTTGCCATAAAAAACATTGGTTCACTAATGTCCTTTAAGTAAATCAAGTTCCACAATGATGATCTGGTCCTTAAGTACCCCAACAGTCCACTGGGTCAGAGAATGAAGATAGTTCGCATCCACTGTCCCTGCAGAAGTTGTTCAGCAACAAGTGCCAGCTTTTCTAATAATGCTCTTATCCTGATAATGAACATTCTATTTGAGAATGACCTTATTTAGTTGTTCATTAATTCAGTATTTTAAGGTGAGATATTGCACTATGAAAGAAGGAACAAATTTTTGGGGTATTCCTTGAACACACCAGACATTCCACAGATGCTCGAAATCCTTGAGGAACATGCACAAAATTTTGTCGGAGCTCAGCAAATCAGGCAGCATCTATGGAGGGGAATAAATAGTCAACATTTTGAGCTGAGACTCCTCACTAGGGCTTGAAAGGATGGCGGCAGAAGCAGAATAAAGTTTTTTTTTGATGCAGCTGTTGAAGAAATGTGACAACAAATATCTTAAATCAGTTATTGTTTGATTTAATTTTGCATGATGTTTAGCTGTACAAAAAAACACTGGACATCATAGCATTCTGCATCAGTAAGCTGTGGGCTACCTGAAATATTGTTTGTGTATCCTAAGAGTGAAGGCTGATACTTGTGCATCGTATCTACGCTGTAGAGTGACGTGCACCTCCCCAGAAAAGTAACTCGTGTGTCGTGGTGACGCAGACTGCAACAACTGTGATTGGTCCATTTGGTAGCATTGCATTTCCTCCTACACATTTCCAGTTGCTGCTTCTCTGCCATGTCTGTAAACCGATGCGAAATCAAATCGTCAAATCTACCTGCCGTCATGTGAAAATGTTTGAAATGCATTTCCTCATCCATGTCTCTCAGGAAGAAACTCATCACAGTGGCATAGAAACCCCACTGCCAACTAATGTTTTGGCACACACCAACGCGTGCTCGCTACGGCGTAGAGCGACGCAGACGTGAAAATCAGGGTTACGGTTTAGGCTGCGGAGTAGCCCGTCTGCACAAGTATAAATCAGCCTTGAGAGCCTGCAGGGTGCCAGGAAGCTGGCTTGCCACATTATCTCAGTGCAAAATCAAGTCCATTCACCTCATACCAGGGCCAAGCAGAGCAATCCCATCAATCCACTTCCCTCTCTTTCTTTTCTGTACTCCTGCAACTTGTGGCCTCTCTCACGATCATTCAAACCCCCTTTCTGATTCTGGGGCAGTGCCCTGAGGAACTCCTGAAGTGATGTACTGGGTCTGGCCTGATTGATATGCAAAAACCACAACCACCTGTCTTTGTATGACTCCATCCACTGGAAGCTTCTCCCCATGATGCCACTAACTTCAGCTTTGCTGGAGCTCCGTGATGCCACACTCAGATAGTTTCTGCTTGGACGACAAGTCACTGTCACTTCACTTACAGAATTTGTGTCCTTGGTCCACATTGATATGGACAAGATGGTTATCAGTAAGTAGAATATTGGAGAACACGTCCTACGTTTGGTACTTTTGATGATGGCTTTCAGCCTTTTGCTGATGTTTGAGCACAGCCAGATTGCTGTAAGTGGATTGGATTTGCCTGCTTTGTGTAAACAGGACACACCTAAACAATTTTTTGCATGTTGGGTGGATGACAGCGTTGTGGTGGCACTGGAACAGTTTTGCTTTGGGGCGCAGGTGTCCATTTCCATGGTGAGAGTGTGGCCTTGTTCTGTAGCCTTTGCTGCATCCATTACTACCTAACGTCACGTGGCCTGAACCGAATGACTTGAAGGTCGGCATTTGTGATGGTGGGAATGTCAGAAGAGAGCCGTGATGGATTGTCCTCTCAGCAGCTTCTGTGCAAACGGTACACAGAACCTCATGGACACCCAGTTCTGGCAATCCAGGTCTAAGTCCAATCCCTTTAGCACTTTCATAATGCCACCCAGCATAATAGAAAGGGAGGACTGGATTTTGACCACTGCACAATCCTCTGAAGGCATTTCTACCAATGTTGGTAGGCTGAGGAGGACAAGGTCAAGTAGATTAATCCCTCGTACTGGTTCATTCGGAGCCCGTTTTTGACCCGTCTGGCAACCAACTGCTTTAGAAAGCAGCAAATGATTTTTAGTCTAAAAACAGTGATTAGGAAGATCTTACTTATCTCTTACAATGGTTCTGATTGGCATAGTGGTTATGGTAATGAGCTCCATTTGAAAGGAATGAACATCATCCCATTTTTTTTCCCCCAAAAGAATGATGGCTTAGGCTCTCAAGACTGGAATTTACTGGCAGAATATTATGACCCTAGTTTTAACATCACCAGATATATAGAATAGAATTCTGTCTCATTTTCCTTTCATTGCACTTTGGGATATAGTAAGGTTTTATTTCTAATACAAATGCTATACAGTCTGCCCTCCTTATCCATGAATTCCGCATGCATGGATTCAACCAACCGTGAATCGAGAAAACTTGGAAGTGCTCTTCCAGTACTCGTTGTTTGAGCATGTACAGACTTTTTTTCTTGTCATTATTCCCTAAACAATGCAATATCACAACTATTTTACATAGTATTTACATAGTATTAGGTATTATGAGTAATCTAGAGATGATTTAAAATATATGGGAGGATGTGCGTGGGTTATCGTGGAACGGGATAAAAAAAATCAGAAGTTCTCTTGCTAAGTAAGTCGGAACAGGTACATCTGGTATTATTTAGCGTCAGTTAGTCAAACGCTTGTCTTAGTATATAGTATATATTTTACCTTTCTATGCATATAAAACACTTAAGAACGTATGTTTCAGCGCTGGGCTCGGGAACAGAAGTCCCCGAGTTCAGTCCAGTGACAGACCGCTATCGAGTATGCTCTCCACTGTGCCAGGTTGATGTGGAGGATCAAAAACCCAAAACCCAATAATTAAACCACTGCGTTGCTTAGTAATAATTGTAGCTATCATCGGGGCAGGGCCTTTTTCATTTAAAATTGCTCCGATCGTTGACCGACTGTAGCCTAACACTTTTCCAATGACCTATGGCGTTTCACCTCTTTCCGATCACTTTATTATTTCCCCTTTATTTTCAATCGTGATCATGATTATTTTTGTAAACAGAAACACTTCAGATTCAGAGCTTCTCCACTGGGTCCTAATGTCCACCACACTGAGACAGGTTGAATAAGGGACTTGAGCATCCATGTTTTTTGGTATCTGTGAGGGGTCCCGGAACCAATCCCTCGTGGATAAGGAGGGCCGACTGTATTTTGAGACATTCGTCACCACCGTCCTGTAATGTTGTAAAGTGGTGAAATTGATAAATTTGGCTAATTGACTCACATCAGAACAGTCAACAGAAGATCAAGGGTCACAATCTCCTTGCAGACAGATAAATGTACTAGAACCTTGTATCTTCATACAATACCTTATCTTCTGCCTGGGTAGCCTCCTACCTGCCGGCATGAACATCCAACTCACAGACCTCCGTTGATACTCCTGCCCCCATCCCTTACCCCATCCCTATCTATCATTTCAGTCTGGTTCTCTTTCTCTCTCTTTTATCCCCCCTCACAATAATCTCCCCCCAGCCCTACCTTTCTTTCTCTTTTATTTCCCATAATTCTCCACCTTCCCCCAGCCCATTTCCCTCCAACCTATCACTTCCTAGCTTTCTACTTTATCCCTCCCCCCACTTCTTATCCCCCTTGGACCATCCCATGTTACTTCACTCCTGATGAAGGGTTTCGGCCCGAAACGTTGTCACTACCTCCTCCCATAGATGCTGTCTGGCCTGCTGAGTTCTGCCAGCATTTTGTGTTTTTATCTTCATACATTGATGTTTTAAAGTCCCAAATTGGCAGTTGACCATATCTTCTTGGTGCAAGATATTTTCACCAATTCTTCTGAAGTGAGATATGGTCTAACACTCATAAAATGCAGCTTATTGTATTGCAGGGGAGATTGACATATTGTACAATAGTTGTGCCTGAAAAGAACGCCAAATCTATAATTCCGTTGAATCAAGAGGATATGTGATGAATGGAAAAGCTGTATGAAATTATTGAGATACTTAAATGTGTGATTCAGTTATGCCCAGAATATTGAGTGACTTTCCAGTTGGGGTTGTAACTGTGTATGCAGATATACCTTTGCTTGACCTCAGAGCTGGAAACCCGTGGATTGCAGTGCTCAGCTAGCAGTATCTACAGGGCAGCTAGCCAGGCAGAAAATTCCCACAATGAGAGCTCCATTGCACAGGAAGCTCAGTTTCCCAATGGGAATGCACAATTACTAGCAAGTCTACCTACAGTTGGGTGCAGGTCTCAGTGGGTGACGTGCCTCGCTGAGTTCACAAATGTGATGTGGGCATGTGTAGAGAGGTTCCATTCCTTACTATAGAAATCCAGGTAGAAGTCGATCTCACCTTAAAACTAGTTTAAGGCCATTCAGGAAGCAATGTAAGGATTGTTGATGTGAAATGCCAGCTATTTTTCTGGAATATTTTCAGCATTTTCTGGTCCTATTTCATAGGTTTTTTATAGTGGGCTGTCTTATGACACACAAGAAGGACTTTGGGTGTGTATCTGCTCCCAACTGAGTAGTCTTGTCAAACCCATCCCCCTCCTCGTATTGTCCTGTTGATGTGCAACTTGATATCCTGCATGTGCCCACCAACACCCTATTTGATATTTTGTCATTTACCTGCATTAAGGAGCCAATTAACCTGCCAGCACGTCCTTGGAATATGGGAGGAAAACGAAATGGGCAAAGAAAGCATTCATTTATAAGGAGACAGTGGCCACAGTGAGGACTGAACTGGGATCTTGGCCATTGCACTAACTGCTGCACTCCTGTACTGGCCCTAATTTTGAATTTGCTTCTGGGTAGGTTGTGGATCAACTGAAAATGTTCTGGTTGTTACAGGTTTCAGTGTGGTAAAGGTATTGTGTGTTTGTGCATCAGAGCGGGGTAAATAATAATGAGCTAGAGATGAGTCGTGAATGACGTTGTGATTGAGTTGCTGACTTCTGTCCCAGTGTTTCAATATTATCCAGTATTCAGTGGCATCAGTCGAGGACACAGATTCGAGGTAGCTGGCATAGAAAGTAAAAGGGAACAGAAGAAAAGGTTATCCTGTTGAATCCAACATGATCTGGAATGTATTCTGACAACTCTTGGATTCAGTAGAAAAGAAGATAAAAGGATTCTGGTGAGAGAATTGGGAAATAAAACTGATTGAACAATTTTGACTCAGGACTGATTCAAGGGCAGTTATTATCTACCCTTCAACCACCAGGCTTCTGAACCAGTGTGGATAACTTCACTCACCTCAGCTCTGAACTGATTTCAAACCTATAGACTCGCTTTCAAGGACTCTACAACTCATGTTCTCTGTATGTATGCATCTGTCTGTCTGTCTGTCTTCCTTTTTACTTATGTATGCATTTATTTGCACAGTTTGTTTTTTGTGCATTGGTTGTTTGTCTTTGTTAGTGTGTAGTTCTTCATTGATTTTCTTTTATTTTTCGTTCGACCATGACTGCCTGCAAGCAAATGAATATCAAGGTAGTATACGGTTACCGATACATACTTTGATAATAAATTTACTTTGGACTTTGTACTTTGAACAGTTTTTTTAATGAGCTGGCGCAGGCACAATGGATTGAATGGCATCCTTTGTTGGATAATACTGGTATAAAGGAATGTGAGCACTTGGCTATATTTGTTGGTGGCACTTCCCAAAGATCTTATTCCAATTGAGGCAGTGATTGTCATTTGTTCAAAGAATCAATTGGATCATTTTTATTTATTATTAGGCAGATTTTTTTTGTGATTTAAAGGGACATTTTGGTAGATATTTCCTTCATTCTGAAGTTGACACTCTCACTTTATGAGATGACATACCACTCCATTTGCAAATACTAACAGGACCCTTCTACCCAAGCCCCTCCAATTTTATTCCTGCTCTTGCAGAAGGGAGGGGCGTCTAGCAGCCTGGTAGCCACAGTCACCACACATAGCCCATGCTGGTATGTAAAACAGGGGTTACCAACCTTTTTTGCACTGTGGACCGGTTTAATATTGACAATATTTTTGCAGACCAGCCGATGGGGGGTGGGGGTGTGTGGGTGTTAATCACAACCAGAATATAGGTGATGAGTCAACTGTAAGTCTCTTATAGATGGCTAATACACTCAATTTCATTTCTAAAAGGGTTTATCTAACAAATTTAATATTAAACACACTGCGCATATTTTCCTCGCATGAACATAGTGATAAGTCAATTATAACTCACTTATAAGTCAATAGCATCATAACATTTTAAGTAACATTTAGATGTTAAACACACAGCACATATTTTCCTCACATGAACATATAAAATCATTGCAACACACCAGTGAGAGGGCAAGATAAGGGCCGGAGGACCCTGTATTGAGGCCACGGTGGTCACAGTCCAGAGAAAGTGACCGACTGAGTGAGGAGTGCGACAGGACATGTGCCCGCCCTCCTTGTAGGTAGGTAGGATCTATCGGCCGACAAAAGTTTGGCTCGAGGGATGTCTTTCAGTAGATTGCAGCGAGGTAGCTGCTCTGCTACTTACGAAACCCTGAGCCCGAATTAGGTCGTCTGTGAATATTTTAGCACCGGGTTCCCTACGAACATTTGGTATGCTGAACAGGTTTAGAGGTGGCGCCCATCTGTCCATGTTCCAGGCCAGTAGCAACGGCACTTCTCGCCGGCCGCATGAGGCGGCCGATTACCTGAGGCCAACCAGTGATCCCTGGGTGCTAGGGTATCACTGTGTTTAGGCGACTGATGACCTTGAATGGGTAATGACCTCGTGTGCGTTCAAGTTCAACAGTGGGCATGACAGGGAATGAGGAAAGGTGCAGCTGACTTGTATCGTTTCATATCGCCAAATCATATCGTTTCCTCGCGGCCCAGTAGCACATGCTTTGTGGCCCGGTGGTTGGGGACCATTGACATAAAATAAAGCAATTACCCAGCATTACTGTCTCTGTAGTATCTTGTATTTCTCATATTTGCAGTGTTTTCTTAACGTATAGATGAAAGCCATTTGGCCCATCGAGGCTCCTGTAGCATACCCATTAGTCCCATTCCCTACTCCCTCAGGCATTTGTAAGTGAAGTATTGGACAGGACGGGAATCAACAGTGTCTTGGGCATCATCCTCATAGTTCGTGACACAGCCCTCAGAGTCCATCATTTTATCATAGAAAGCCATTGGCCCATTCAGTCTGAACCAGCCTTCACAGCACAGAACGTAGAGTACAGCAGGCTCTTAGGCCCTGAAGGGCCTGTGCTGAATGTGAGCCAAAGTAATCTCTGCAATCACTCAATTCCACCTCCCACTTATTTCCCTGAACCTCACATACCCATGAATTCCCAACCTTCTAGCTTCCCTCCCCAATTCCCTTACCACCAGTAGTAGTCAACAGGAGCCAGTTGGCAGGATCCTCATCCAGTTTGGTCTAACCTGTAAGACTTTGCACAGATTTACTGCTCAACATGTTTAAATAAAATTGTTGAAATTTCTCATTTCAAGTGTGAAATTGAAGTGGTTCCTTTATGAGTGTTTGCTTGTCAGTTGGCATGCCTATACCAAGTTAAGATTTGTGTTTCTTTTGTGCTTCTTTTCAGAGCCTGTCCAGGCTAACGGATGAGTTCAGGAGTAGCTGTTACATTGAGAACTCAGTTCAGGACCTCCAGACGAACACAGGCCTCTCCTCTGACTACTTATCACGGCAGTACCGTGAAGCAGGTTCGCAGACAGACATCATCGGAGAGGTATGTTTTTGAAAGGCTTCGACCTATCTATAAACTTTTTAGCCAACAGTGTTGTGCTTCAGTGTATGCTGGCAAAATCCATGCTGGCTATGCACTCACAGAAAGCAAAATTAAAAATCTGTGTTTCCGATTCCCATTAGGAGCCACAGGAGAAGATTGGCCAAAGTCATTTTCATTTGGTTGTTAGATAACTTGCGTCTGAATGCAGCCTAACTATAGAAAAGTTCTACATCACCATTATCTTTTTGTGAAAATCCATTTTAGCATAAACCAAGTTTAAAATTTATATCTGTTAAAATTTTCAAAGCCTAGATAGAGTTCCTGGGGGTGAGAGCTCTAGAGTTCTACTGTGGTAGAAATCTAAAGAACTGGTCTGTAATAATGCTGAAAGCACCGGTTTGTTGTAGTATGAACAACATCACCAGAGAGGCACTGAAGCTGGTGGATACAGAAGTGTTTTATTCTATAAAATGAGATGCTCTTGGAGGAAAGGGCCTGTTTGACCCAATATTCTATGCTAGCTGCAGGGCAGTTCTATACTTACAATGCTTCCTTTGAATTACATATAGTTTTCAACCTTCCTTCTTTGTACCCACACTCCAGACACCCAAAATAGTTGTTAATCAGCATTGTCTGGTTTTCAATTAACTAGTATCTACAGCTCCAGGAAAACTATTGTCCAGGTCTGCATTTTAAATTTAATCTACAATCCACATTCTGGTCTAAAGCCCTAGCACAGTTCAAATCCCACTCTGGAATTTTTGGGAATTTTAATCCAGTCTTTAAAATATGGAGCTAAAATTCCAACAATGAAGTTGCAACAACTCAACCAGTTGGTTGATTTCTTTTTTGGGAAGGGAGCTTGTCATCTTCACTGGTCTGTCCTATTTTACTCTGGTCTCACAAAATGTTGCCTTGAAGAGCTAGGAAGATGCTCCTACACTAATCCTGCAGGTTACCATGCACTAATTGCAATTGTGCTATTATTCTACAGCCAGATAAGGTCATATTGAAAGGTATTGCAAGAGTGCTTGAGGCATAAATACTCCAAGAACAGCTCCCGTTAGAAATATAACCTCAGGTTAACATGGTATGGAGTAATTTCTTCTTTCTTAGGGTCATGAACCTTTGACATACTGTACCTATAGAACTATACACTCAGACTGTACCTATAGAACTATATACTCACTGACTGCTTTATTAGGTACAAGAGGTACCTAATAATGTTGCCACTGAGTGTATTTCTATATGTTTATGGTCTTTTACTGTTTTACTCTGTCCATTTCAAGGTTCAATGTGTTGTGTTTTCAGAGATGCTCTTCTGCACACCACTGTTGTATTGCGTGATTATTTGAGTTATTGTTGCCTTCCTGTCAGCTTGAACTAATTTGGCTCTTACCCCTATCATTAAAAAAGAGTTTTTGCCCACAGAACTGCTAATCACTGAATGTCTCTTTTTTTGTTTATTGCACCATTCTCTGCAAACCCTGGAAACTGTTGTGCGTGAAAATGCCAGGTGATCATCAGTTTCTGAGATACTTAAACCATCCTGTCTGGTATCAATAACCATTCCACAGTCAAAGTCACTTTGATCACATTTTTTCGTCATTCCGTTGTTTGGCCTGAACAACCACTGAACCTCCTGACCATGTCTGCTTTTATGTATTGAGTGCTTGATGATTGGCTGCTTAGATATTTTCATTATTGAGCAGATATACTTAGTAAAGGGGACACTCAGTGTATATGCTAAGTTATAAAGGTCACAAAGATTGATGAAGATTTTTGGTTAATAGGAAAGTCAAAGTTTGTGGGATGGGGCAAGAAAGTAGACAAAATACAAGAAAATAGTTAAACAGTCAACTGTTAAATGGTAGGGGAAGTTCAAGGGCTAATTTAATTGGCACTTTCTGGTACTCTTGCTCTTTGCTGTAAGATGCATTTGGCGAACTTACCCATGATATAATTTCTCCAAGTTGTAAGGTCTACACTTTTTCATGTTTGCACATTATAGAAAAGTTGCTCTCTTGATATCAGCAATTGCATAAGTTAGTTATAAGTAATGCCAGGAAATACATTGTCTAAACTGCCATATTGCACATCTGGATTATAAGTCCAGAATAGCACAGACTCAATTTATTTGAGAAATATGAAGGCTTGGATAGCTGTCCATGAAGGGAAATGGGTCGGTCATTTCACATGGTCCTGGAAAAATAGAACAAGAAGCTGAGGAAGGGCAAGAAAGCATTGAAGAGACCTGTTGCACAAGGGAATGCAACTGAAGATTAGAAGAGACTCGTGACTTAACAGTGGTGTGTGTTGCTTGATCAATCCTATTCAATTACTGTACTCGAGTTTCAATGTAATGGTAATTTATTCACTCAAATTGTTATTGATCATCAAACTAGAAGCCAATTTTTAGGAACAATTTAGTCTATTTGAAAGATGGCATGATATGTTGAAGATGTGTATTTTATACTGGTGATTGATTTTTATGTTGTTTTATTTCTCTGCTTCTTGTTGCCTTGTACCAACTCGTGCTGAGTTCTGATGTAATAATTATCTTCATCAGTATAATACTTGAGTCATTGACCATTAATTCTCCACCCCTGATAATATCCTGGAATTTAGGCAGTCGGTGGGCAAGATTTGTTCAATTTACCTAAACAGGAAAAGAATTGCTCCCAGCCTGGGTAAATGATTGACAATCCATAGCTGTATCTATAGTTGACTATATGCAACTGATGGATAAAATATAATTGATCTTTTTCACGCTACTTATATAACAAACCGTATAACAATTACAGCACAGAAACAAGCCATCTTGGCCCTTCTAGTCCATGCTGAACATTTACTCTCACCTAGTCCCACTGACCTGCACTCAGCCCATAACCCTCCATTCCTTTCCTGTTCATATACCTATCCAATTTTACTTTAAATGACAATACCGAACCTGCCTCTACCACTTCTATTGGAAACTCGTTCCACATAGTTACCACTCTCTGAGTAGAGAAATTCCCCCTTGTGTTACCCTTAAACTTTTGCCCCCTAACTCTCAACTCATGTCCTCTTGTTTAAATCTCCCTTACTCTCAATGGAAAAAACCTATCCACATCAACTCTATCTATCCCCCTCATAATTTTAAATACTTCTATCAAGACCCCCCTCAACCTTCTACGCTCCAAAAAATAAAGACCTAACTTGTTCAACCTTTCCATGTAACTTAGGTGCTGAAACCCGGGTAACATACTAGTAAATCTTCTTTGTATTCTCTCTATTTTATTGACATCTTTCCTATAATTCAGTGACCAGAACTGTACACAGTATTCCAAATTCAGCCTTACCAATGCCTTGTACAATTTTAACATTACATCCCAACTCCTATACTCAATGCTCTGATTTATAAAGGCCAACATACCAAAAGCTTTCTTCACCACCCTATCCACATGAGATTCCACCTTCAGGGAACTATGCACCATTATTCCAAGATCACTGTGTTCTACCACATTCTTCAATGCCCTAACATTTACCATGTATGTCCTGTTTGGATTATTCCTATCAAAATGTAGCACCTCACACTTATCAGCATTAAACTCCATCTGCCATCATTCAGCCCACTCTTCTAACTGGCCTAAATATCTCTGCAAACTTTGAAAACCTACTTCATTATCCAGAACGCCACCTACCTTAGTATCATCTGCATACTTACTAATCCAATTTACCACCCCATCATCCAGATCATTAATGTATATGACAAACAACATTGGACCCAGTACAGATCCCTGAGGCACACCGCTAATCACCAGCCTCCAACCTGACAAACAGTTATCCACCACTACTCTCTGGCATCTCCCATCCAGCCACTGTTGAATCCATTTTACTACTTCAATATTAATACCTAATGATTGAACCTTCCTAACTAACCTTCTGTGCGGAACCTTGTCAAAGGCCTTACTGAAGTCCATGTAGACAACATCCACTGCTTTACCCTCGTCAACTTTCCTCGTAACCTCTTCAAAAAATTCAATAAGAATTGTCAAACATGACCTTCCACGCATAAATCCATGTTGACTGTACCTAATCAGACCCTGTCTATCCAGATAATTATATATACCATCTCTAAGAATACCTTCCATTAATTTATCCACCACTGACGTCAAACTGACAGGCCTATAATTGCTAGGTTTACTCTTAGAACCCTTTTTAAACAATGGAACCACATGAGCAATACGCCAATCCTCCGGCACCATCCCCATTTCTAATGACATTTGAAATATTTCTGTCAGAGCCCCTGCTAGTTCTACACTAACCTCCCTAAAGGTCCTAGGGAATATCCTGTCAGGACCCAGAGATTTATCCACTTTTATATTGCTTAAAAACGCCAGTACTTCCTCCTTTTTAATTGTCATGGTTTCCATAACTTCCCTACTTGTTTCCTTTACCTTACACAATTCAATATCCTTCTCCTTAGTGAATAGCGAAGAAAATAAATTGTTCAAAATCTCCCCCATCTCTTTCGGCTCCACTCATAGCTGTCCACTCTGATTCTCTAAGGGACTAATTTTATCCCTCACTATCCTTTTGCTATTGATATAACTGTAGAAACCCTTTGGACTTATTTTCACCTTACTTGCCAAAGCAACCTCATATCTTCTTTTAGCTTTTCTAATTTCTTTCTTAAGATTCTTCATACATTCTTCATATTCCTCGAGCACCTTATTTACTCCATGCTGCCTAAATTTATTGTAGATATCTCTCTTTTTCCTAACCAAGTTTCCAATATCCCTTGAAAACCATGGCTCTCTCAAACATTTAACCTTTTCTTTCAACCTAACAGGAAAAATAAAGATTCTGTACCCTCAAACTTTCACCTTTAAACAACCTCCATTTCTCTATTACATCCTTTCCATAATACAAATTGTCCCAATCCACTCCTTCTAAATCTTTTTGCATCTCCTCAAAGTTAGCCTTTTTTCCAATCAAAAATCCCAACCCTGGCTCCAGTCCTATCCTTCTCCATAATTATATTGAAACTAATGGCATTGTGATCACTGGACCCGAAGTGCTCCCCAGCACATACCTCCGTCACCTGACCTATTTCAGTTCCTGATCCAACACTGCCTCTTCTCTAGTCAGTACCTCTATGTATTGCTGCAAAAAACTATCCTGCACACATTTTACAAACTCCAAACCATCCATCACTTTTACAGAATGGGCTTCCCAGTCTATGTGTGGAAAATTAAGATCTCCCACAATCACAACCCTGTGCTTACTACAAATATCTGCTATCTCCTTGCAAGTTTGCTCCAGCAATTCTTGCTCCCCATTAGGTGGTCTATAATACACCCCTATAAGTGTCACTACACCTTTCCCATTCCTCAATTCCACCCAAATAGCTTCCCTAGATGAACCTTCTAATCTATCCTCCCAGAGCACCATTGTAATATTTTCTCTGACAAGCAAAGCAACACCTCCCCCTCTTGTCCCTCCAATTCTATCACACCTGAAGCAACGAAATCCAGGAATATTTAGTTGCCAATCACACCCCTCCTGCAACCATGTTTCACTAATAGCTACAACATCATATTTCCAGGTATCAATCCATGCTCTAAGCTCATCCACCTTTCTTACAATGCTCCTACCATTAAAATAAATGCATTTAAGAAATTCTCCACCTCTTCCTCTCTGTTTATCTCTAACAGTACAAAAAACTTTACTGCTTTCTTTTTCTTCCTTCTCCCATACATCTGTTCCTACACTCTGGTTCCCCTCCCCCCTCGTATCTAGTTTAAATCCACTGGAGCCTCTCTAGCAAACCTACCTGCAAGAACATTTGTCCCCCTCTAGTTCAGATGTAAACAGTCCCGCCGGAGCAGGTCCCACCTTCCCTGGAAAACTGCCCAATTATTTATAAATCTGAAGCCCTCCCTCCTGCACCAGTCTTCAGCCATGCATTGATCTGCACTATCTTACTATTTCTAAATCCACCTACATGTGGCACCGTTAGCAATCCTGAGATTGCTATCCTGGAGGAACTGTCCTTTAACTTGGCACCTAGCTCCCTAAACTCACTTTTCAGGACCTCCTCACTCTTTCTACCCATGTCATTGTTCCCTACATGGACCACGACATCCGGCTGCTCACCCTCCCTCTTGAGAATATTGAGAACTCAATCCAGGATATCGCAGACCCTGGCATCAGGGAGGCCACAGACCATCTGGGATTCTCGATCTCTTCCACAGAACCTCCTATCTGTCCCCCTAACTATCGAATCCCCTGATCACTACTGCTCTCCTCTTTTCCCATCTTCCCTTCTGAGCTGAGGGTCCAGTCTCGATGCCAGAGACGCAACCACTGCAACTTGTCCCTGGTAGGTCATCCCCACCAACAATACCCAAAACGGTATGCTTATTGTTGATGGGAATGGCCACAGGGGTGCTCTGCTCTTCCTGTCTACTCCTCTTCCCTCTCCTGACAGTCGCCCAACTACCTGTCTCCTGACTCTTGGGGGTGACTATCTCCCTTAAACTCCTGTCTATTTCTGCCTCTGCCTCCTGAATGATCCGAAGTTCATCCAGCTCCAGCTCCATTTCCCTAACACTGTTTTTCAGGAGCTGCAGCTGGATGCACCTTTTGCAGGTGTGGTCATCAGGGACAACAATTGTCGCCCTGACTTCCCACATCCTGCAAACAGAGCACTCAACTACCCAACTGCTGCCTCCATTACCTACTCCTAAACTAATTAGATTAATTAAAGGAGCTTACCCAGTCTTACCTCACCTGGAGTGAAGCTTGTACTCAGCCTCTGCTTGCTTTTTAAGCTCTCCCGCTGCTTCACGGGCCAACTTTCACGTGGTTGCGCAGTCTAGCCTCTTTGCCGCGATCGCTCTGAGCTTCTTTTACCTCTTCCCTCTCCGCCTCTTGCTGCGATTTAAAACTTAACTGTGTAATTTGGTTTAGATGTCTTCAAATCCTGCTGTTCATTTAAGAAGGGAAAGCATCCTTTCCAAATGTTGCTCATCCTCTCTGTTTTATTTAAAATACTGTATATACCTACCCCAGCTTGACTTTGAGACCAAGGCATTAACACAATGAGTGCAGTTTCTTGTGTATTGATATATTGATCACCTTTGCACACTATAGAAGGATACATATGTTTGTTTTGATAGTAATGCTAAATGGTTTCAGAAGGGCAGATGTTACAATTAATTAAATTCAGACATTTTAGGCATTTTGACTTTAGATCTTAGATTTACCAATGCTTGACCTTGGATAAATTTATGTATCCTTTACAGTTTTCATGTGGTGGGAGATCCAAGCTAGCTGACAAAGTTCGACTTAGTTGGCAGTATGAAGAAGCCAAGAAGAGGTATGTAACATTAAATATCTTCCAGCACAATTGCCTATTGTCTCTCAATTTTTACTCAATGCTTAGTGTTTACTTAACTTACTAAGTTGTACTTTTAACAAAGATATTGGCACATTGTTGCTGATTTTCTAGTTCCGAGCAGTAATATGCAAGGCAGTTAGTACACTGAGCTCAGTTCCACTGCATTCTATATCAGGGTTTTCCAACCTTTTATTAATGCCATAGATCCCTACCATTAACCGTGGGGTCTGTGGTCCCTCAGTTGGGAACCCTGTTCTAGATGGACCCCTGACAAAAAAGAGAGAGATGACCATTTCACCCTGTAGCTTGTGAAGGACCAATGCAGAATATTGGTTTCGAGCTAATCAAGCTTTTCATAATTCCTGGGAGTCTTGCTTTCAGGACACAAGCACCACGTCAGGAATGTAGCTCAATAGTAAAATTCACTCCACAGTATCACTGGACCTTAATTTTAGGTAATTTCCTTGCTGCTCCTATCTATGAAAACAGGCGAGGGTTAATCTGTACAAAACTTCCATTGAATCTGTTTTGCCTTTAATACAGGATATTACCCATGTTCCTTCCTCAGGTACCTGTAGAAGTGATTGTAATGTGGTTAACATTATCCAGTGAAGAAGATTGGGGAAGGTGGTCCGGCCTACACATGGTTGGTGTCACACTGTTATGGTTGATTCTTAGCTGTTCTCTGAAGTAGATAAGGATTTTCCAAAACTTATTTTCCATGGTTCAAGGAAAACCAACACCTCCAGCCCTTTGCAGCAACTAGAGATGAGCAATAAATGCACTACAAGTATGCCATGTTGTTCATTAGAGAGGGGCACCAGACCTGTGTGTTTAATCATTGATAACAATGAAGTATGTCTAGTACTCATTCTGCCCCTTCGATGCCACTGGGTAGTCGTTGCCAATGCATCCAGATTGTGGTGCTAGACTGGCCAAGCAGTGGTGTTTCAACAGCTGCTGTCTCTTTCACTGATCATTACAACGTTTAAGTAGTGTCCCAGAGCATGTGAAAGGGCTTTGATCCTTCTGATAACGATACTAGCCAAGGGGAAAGAGGTTCTTAGAGAGGCTGGTGTTATTGGGTAAAGGTTTCTGGAATTTGGCAAGACAGTTTGTGACTGGAGCTTGAGTGGGGTTCAGGCCAGGAGATGGTGAGTGTTGGTGATCTGGTTGTTTGGCAGTATCACCTGGGCTCAGGGATGGGCAGAGGGGAGGTACCTAAGGGTGGGGCTGAGGTCAGGGGCCTATGACTTGGCAGAGTCTGGGCCACAGGAGGGAGTGGTGATCAGAGATTGTTTTCCGTGGTGTGGAAAGTTAGGTTTGGATTTGCATGGTTCCTGCAATTAAAAATCAAATTTACCCCAGAGTGCTTGTGGACAACTTCTGTAGAGACATGAAAGTATAGTTTCATCTGCAACACTCAGAGATTCCTGTATGACTTCATCTTTGGTCCAATGACATGGAAATTATGTCAGGTGTATGGCAGTGAATCACGCCACAAGCTGTCCTGTCAGACTTTGTGGGGTAACATGAGACAGTCTAGAACTGGCTGTTGTGTTTCATTTGAATAGATTCAGGGTTTGCTTTTATTACACTGAAACAAATATTAACTAAATTGAATTTTACAACGCCAGTATACTTGTGCTGTAGAATTTATGGAATAACAGTTCAAAACATATTGGAAAAGTGTCTTCCCATCAGCAGTAAAGTTGAGCATTGGATTAGGTGCTTGTTTAGGGAGATGATATTGATGCGACCTTCCTATACTTTACAAAGCCACCTCTCAAAAGTCTAATTTAATATTAGTTTATGGGGCATTTTCTTATGATTAGTGTCTCTTCTGTAGTCTGCTGAAGGCACTGACTCATACAACAACAAGAGTCTACCTTCCTGCCTGTCTGTTTTCGATGTCACCAAAATTTGGGTCTGAGTCATGGCAGTGAGTTGCTGAAGGTGTTGAACCCTGTGACCATCCTAGCTGAGCTGGATTTGGTAATCATTCATTATCCAGGTGGATTTGAAGAGAAAGGAGTTTCCAAGGCTGGCAAGGCTCAGTACTGCCCTGGTGAGTTTCTACACCTGCTTAAAAAGCAAAAAGCAAGATACTTGGGATGACGGATTTTGATTTTGATTTGTTACTGAAATAGTGCTGAATAGAATCTGAGTCTTGCAGCACAGAAGCAGGTCTTTCGACTCAATGAGTCATGCTGACCATCAGTGATACGTTTACACCAAACTGCATTCATCCCGCTTTTTATTCTCTCCATGTTTTTAACAACTCCCTCCTGATTCTCCCACCTACCTTACAGGAGGGGCAATTTTATACTGCTCCGTTAACCTACCCAATCTGCATACCTTTGAGGTGTGGGAGGAAACTAGTGCAGTCATGGGGACAACTGGGGATAATGTGCAAACTCCACGCAAGCAATGTTCATTAAATCTGACTTACTGGCATTGCGAGAAGGATTGGCTTTCCTTGCTGCCGTGCTACGATGGGTTGATTCTGAGTGGAATGACTGTGCTGGTGATGGGAACCTGGTGCTTGTCTATTTTGGTGTGGGCTGAGCTGTGGGGACAACAAGTACTAATGGATTCAAATCCCAGAAAAGAATAAATCATTTCAACTAGAAAGCAACATATAAATGGTGTTCCATAAGCTTGGTTTGTAGACCAACTCTCTTGCCATTAGAGCCAAGCTGTGCTTCATACAGTGTGAAAAACTGATCCTGATTTCTAGTAATGATAGTCATTGCTCAGCAAAATTCACCAAATTACAACTTTAGGGGTTGGCATTCTAGTGAAGGTCCCAGTGGGGTTAGAAGGCAGACTGCCTTTTCTCTTGCTTAGATAATTGCTTTGAAAGGATGCAGCATTGTGCTGGAGGGAAGTTTCAATGTTATGTGTATTGCAGGCATTGCCGTACTGTTATCTTTGTGGTCGCATTCTTCATTTATCATGTATTCCTCTCCTCAGCTTGTCGTTATTACCGAAGAACCTTTGTGTTTACCAGTGCAGTTTCTTTCCCCTTGCTTCAGCTCTCTGTGACTGGCAACAGTTCCGAGTTAGTTCCAGCATTCAGTGGACGAGAGAGTCTGCTGCATTGTACTAATTTTTTCACAAAATTCCTGCAACTCTTCAGCTGAGAGAAGCAATTATTGGTTTCCTGACAGGCTTGCGGTATTAACTTCTGAAAACTTAACTGTGTTGTGTTAGATGTTTATTTGTATGGAATTTAATTTTCTTAAGATGGCAGTACTTGCACTGTTTATTCCCTTGTATGTATTTTTTATTATGAATAAAGTCATTTTTGTAATTAAAAATACTTAATATGAAGATGAAAATTAGAGAGAGTGCAGAGACGCTTTACTAGGATGTTACCTGGGTTTCCGCACTTAAGTTACAGAGAAAGGTTGAATAAGTTAGGTCTCTATTCATTGGAGTGTAGAAGGTTGAGGGGGGATTTGATCGAGGTATTTAAAATTTTGAGAAGGATAGATAGAGTTGATGTGAATAGGCTGTTTCCATTGAGAGTAGGGGAGATTCAAACGAGAGGACATGATTTGAGAGTTAGGGGGCAGAAGTTTAAGGGAAACACGAGGGGGTATTTCTTTACTCAGAGAGTGATAGCTGTGTGGAATGAGCTTCCTGTAGAAGTAGTAGAGGCCAGTTCAGTTGTGTCATTTAAGATAAAATTGGATAGGTATATGGACAGGAAAGGAGTGGAGGGTTATGGGCTGAGTGCGGGTAGGTGGTACTAGATGAGATTAAGAGTTCGGCACGGACTAGGAGGGCCGAGATGGCCTGTTTCCGTGCTGTGATTGTTATATGGTTATATGTTATATGATACATGAAACAGAATATAAAAGCAGACAACTATTTAAAGTATTTGGGAAGTGAATGGAGTATACAGGTGAAGACTTTAATTTAAACAGTGCTGTTCACAATCTTGGGGCACCATCATGTGCTTTCTTTTCCCATGACTTTTGAAGTGTCGTCTCTGTTGTAATGCAGTAAGTTAATTGCAGCGTGTGGTTTGGTGTAGGTGCAGTTTGCTTTTGAGAATTTCAAAAGCCAGTGTGTTGGATTGTTAGAATAAAGATGCAGCTTATCAATGCATAATTTTTTTGACGCCAGACCTTAATAAATGCTTGATCAGATCCCCAGGAGGCATTGAGTTTTTAATGTTACCCGAATATTGTTGCTTTACAAATGCGACCGATTCCAAAAGAAGCACTCCTGTCAATTCTACGACAGTTTGAAGCAATATAAAGCTATGAAAGATGCCACAACATGAAGTTGTGGGGGGGGGGGCACAGAAGTGTAGCACTTTACAGCACCAGTGATCACAGGGTTGGGATTCATTACCACCGTAGTCTGTAAGGAATTTGTACGTCCTCCCTGTGACAGTGTGGGCTTCCTGTGGTGCTGCAGTTTCCTCCCACATTCCAAAAGATGTACTGGTTAGGGTTAGTAAACTGTGGGTATGCCATATTGGCAGTACTTGCAAGATGCCCCCAGCACATTTTTGGGCTGTGTTGCCGATGCATTTCACTGTATGTTTTGATGTGCATGTGACCAGTAAAGGTAATCTTCTCTTTAATCTCTCTTGTACCAACTTCATTCTGTCTCTGTACAACATCACACCTTGTGGATGTGTATTCATTATATGTAGCTGCATTGAATGTGGTAAGTGCTGTCTCACAGCTTCAGTGAACCTGGCTCCCTCTGTGCCACATTTGCATGTTCTCCCTGTGACTGTCTGTGTTGCCTCTGGGTGTATTGGTTTCCTCCTAAAGCTGTACTGGTAGGTCGGTTGTTTGTCTGTTGTTAGTTGTCTCTTGTGTGGGTGGTTGGACTGTAGAGGAATCGGGGGCGGGGGGAAGGGGGCAAATAGTTGATTCGCATTTGAAAGAGAATAAGTGACAGGGAAATATGTGAGGCAATATGATGGATGGAATTGCTCTGAGAGCCAGTATATATTTGATGAGTCAAATGGCCTCCGATGTTACAAGGAGGTAAGAGAAAACAACAGAGGGTGTGAGGGACTTTTCCACTTGAAGGTGATGTCTCAGATATTCTTGACTTCAGCACATTCGATCCATCATCTGTATCTCCCCCTTGCAAATGGCCATATAGATAACATCTCGGCACTCATGTTGCGTTTCTGCTGCACACATCTGCTACAAAGTTGGCACTGGTTTCCGACCTCCAGCCTTTCCAGCTTATCTTGTGGCCCTGACATAATGTGCCAATGTTTGGATTCAAATACGACCATGTAATTACGGAGAAGGCTAATTAGGTTTCAAGCGATAAACACAATAAATTGTCCTGATTAGTGTTGGCATCAAGGTGAGAATTATTTGCCAGAACCAGAACAAATGTAGGCACCATCTACTGGCCGTACAAAGTTAATGACATTGGACTGAAGTAACACAGCAGAATTCAGAGCCAAAACAAGTCCAGTGCCCCTAATTCACCTTAGCTTCAAATGCTTATCCTATTCTCTGTTAAAATTCAACACTGAATGCAGCATGCCTTGACTTTGTACAGCAGTATAAATAAAATATTTTAATCTGCATCTGCTAAATCCTTTCCAAGACTTCTGGATTACCTACCTTATGAGGAGGACTGAACTATAGATATAATATAATCATTGCTGGATTAAGGTCTGGTGTAACACAGTAATGATTGTGTTAGTGGTTAATCACCCTTCTGTTGTTCCCAGCCTCTGAAGCCTGTAGAATTGCTTCACGTTGCTGAACCAACCAGGATAAATCAGTCCCCAGTATGCGGTGTTGTAGTGATTGCATTTGTCCTCTCTCTCACCCTACCCACTTCTCAGAGTTTCCAATATCCAGCTGCAACTCGCTCAGCTGGACAACGAGACGTGGCCAGGAAGGGCCGAGGCAGACTGGGACCGGCTGCAGCTGATTCGGGAGAAGGAGGCCCTGCTCCAGGAGCTGCAGCTCATCAGCCAACAGAAACGCCTGCCCGAGGAACTAGCTCGGCTTGAGGCCGAGCGCCAGCGGCTGGAGGACGACATCCATCGTGCGCAAGCTGTTCCCTGCCAGCAGCTGACGGAAAGGTTTGTGTTTCGTTGGTTTGTTTGCAATGCGTTGTTTTAATCAGCAAATATAATCTTATGCACCTGCATATCCTTCATTAAATTGTGCAGTCGTACCTGATGTTGAATAGCCATCCTAATATTCTGGCATGCTTTCTGCCTTGAACATCTCGCTTTTCTCATCGGGGATCATTCAATGCAGTGCACTCCGTTTCGAAATATTAACGGTTGTTGGTTTGCTTCCTGGTTTCCACGTGTGCGGGAGACTGTTTGGGTTGTCGTATCGTCATGTATGTGAAGTGGCAATCATGGAGCACTTTGGCTTTAGTAACCGTAGTTCTATTGGTCTTAAGATAGTGACGGATAAGAATGTGACAGGTTTGTGTTCTAAACTGGAACAGGACTAATTCTGAGGTTGATTGGGTGAGTTCGTTTGAATTGTAAGTGAGAGGCTTACTTGTATTGTACTTGATTAAAGAGTGTGATATCAGGTATCCAGGAGCATGTTCTTGTTCGGCCAAAGGGTAAACCTGACAAGTTTACAAAATCTTGGCCTATGAGAAAAATTGAGGTTCTGACTAGAGGGCCGGCCGGAGTTAGAGGGAATTTGGCCAGGCTAGGTCCTTATTCCTTGGAATGTAGGAGAATGAGGGGCAACCTTAGAAATCTCTAAAATGAGAGGAGTAGCTACATGATTTGTAGCATTCATTTCCCCAAGGTAAGGGAGGGGAAAGATTTAAAAGTGATCTGAGTGGCTGAGGCAGGTACAATAGTATTATTTAAGAAGCATTTGGATAGGTACATGTAGGGGTGAAGCTGGGAAGGATATGGGTCCAACGCAGGGACTAGCTGGGTGGGAACATCATTGGCATGGATTCATTGGGCTGAATAGCCTGTATCTGTATGTATTGCTCAATAATTCTGTGACCTTATCATCAAGTTGTTGCTTCAAAACCCACTCGAGCACAGAACTAGGCCTCAAGGGGAACGTGCTGTACATAGTTGATGTGTTTCTTTCCTGATGTCCTGGCCAGAATTCATTCCATTATCAGATATCAGTATTTTGAGAGCTTGCCACTTGCAGATCATCAGGTCCGTTCACTGTGTTACAAATGTGGCATGACTTCAGAAGATTTTCATTCTCAAAAAGTGCTTTGGGTCTTTGTGAAATGCTAAAAAGAGCTAAGAAAATCCAAGTCATGGCCGTCCATTTTCTGTTGCATCCTGATAATCTTGTCTGGCGCTGTTTGCTTTTGGCAGCTGAGGTGGGTTAGAGTTAGCATATAGCAGACTGCCTCTCTTGTTCTATTCAATGGTAACATTTAGAGCATGCCAGGGCCGCTGTTCTGATGAAATTATTTTATTTAGTACCTGGCTGTTGTTAGATCTGCTCCATCTCTGCAAGGAACTTCTGAAAAAGCTTTGTGAAATATGGAAAGTATATTATCCTGTTTTATCCATAAATACTTGTGTTGGTAGAAGACATTTTCACAATGAGTTAATTTATTTAACAACACAGTATCGTCTCCAAGGGACTAAAGCATGCATAGTGATCAAAATATATCTGGACATAGCAAGACTTTTGAAAGTCCACATGCACACCAGGGCAAACCAGAACACTGGGCATGTCATAGGCAGTAGGCTTTGAATGGCTTTACAGTGGCAGAAGAATGAATGGACTTGCACTTCTCAATACCGTCGCAAATACTCTTTTTTCCATTTTTGAGTTGTCACAGGCTGTGGATTCCAATGTGTTGTTGGGGGCAAGTACAACATTTCAATCATTCGCAAAGAGTACAAAAAATGGAAAAGAGGTTGGTCATTCAGCCACCTTGTGCCAGCTTGGCCATTCAATAAATTTCGGCTGAAATTTGACCTCAGTCCCCCTTCCCTGCATTGTCTTCAAAAGCCTTAACTTGCTTAATATCTGAAAGCCTTTTGATCTGTGTCTTCGATAATGCACAGCATCTGCACCTCCAGAGCCATCTCCGAATCAGAATCAGGTTTAATATCAGCGGCATATGTCGTGAAGTCTGTTGTTATGCAGAGGGGAAAAAGCTGTTCCTGATTGCTGAGTGTGTGCCTTCAGACTCCTGTACTTCCTCCCTGATGGTAGCATTAAGAAGAGGGCATGCCCTGGGTGATGGGGGTCCTTAATGATGGATGCCATCTTTTTGAGGCATTGCTTCTTGAAGATATCCTAGATGCTGAGGAGGCTAGTGCCCATGATGGAGCTGACTGAATTCACAAATTTCTGCAGCTTCTTTCAATCCTATACAGTGCCCCCCCACCCCCAATATGAGACAGTGATGCAGCCAGTGGAATGCTCCCCACAGTACATTTGTAGAAATTTGTGAGTGTCTTTGATGACATACCAGATCTCCTTAAACTCCTAATGAAATAAACAGGTGTCGTGTCTTCTTTGTAACTGCATCGATATGTTGGGCCCAGGATAGATCCTCAGAGATATTGACACCTAGGAACTTGAAACTGCTCACTCTTGCCACCACGCAACTAGCTGATATACAGAGCCTATAAAAAATATTCATCCGCTTGGAAGTTTATGTTTTATTGTTTTACAACATTGAATTACAGTGGATTTAATTTGTTTTTTTTTGACACTGATTCACAGAAAACGTCGTTTTCGTGTCAAAGTGAAAACAGATCTACAAAGTGATCTAAATTAATTACAAATATGATGCACAAAATAATTGATTGCATTAGTGTTCACCCCCTTCAAGTCAGTAACCTCTCAAAGCATGTCATCACCATAGATGTGAGTGCTACTGGAAGATAATCATTAAGGAGGCTCATCCTGCTCTTCATGGACAATGGTGTGACTCTTGCCCTTTTGAAGAGGCTGGGGGCTTGCAACTGTAGTAATGAGAAATCGAAAATGTCTGGACACACCCATCAGTTGATTGGCACAGGTTTTCGGAGTCTTACCAGGTACACCAGGGCCTGTTGCCTTGTGAGGGTTCACTCTCTTGGAAGGCGTTCTGAATGTCCAAAAGTCATCACCTTTCGGGTGAAGAAACTTTGTGGAAAGTAGGTGCGGGAGCAGACCATTCAGTCTTTCCTGCCTGTTTTGATCATGGCTGATCATTCAAGTTCAGTACCCTGTTCCAGCTTTCACCCTTTATCCCTTGATTTCTCCCAGCCTCGAAACAATCAAATCAAGTTTCATTATCATTCACACCGTAAATGGGTATAGGAGGATATGTGGCTCCTTCTTGAATATAGTTAATGATTTGTCTTCTGCTACGTTTTGTGTAAGAGAATTCTACGTCTTTTTCTGTCCTGAATGGCCTTATTTTGAGACTGTGCAACCTGCTTTTGGACACCCCAACCAGTGACAACCTAGCCATCTACCCCTTAAGAAATTTTGTACATCCACTCTGTCTACCTGGTAACCTCTTTCCGTGATCAAGCTTGGAGCAGAGTGCTTGTTTCCAGAGTCTAATGCTGGATGGACAGTTGATCTGACCAGCCCAACAGAGCGGACTGAATGTAATTAGGGCCTTGATTCAGAGAACGTTGTGCTGGGAGTGGAAGCTGACGTTGATTATCCCGCCTGTAGTTTGGATGATTTTGTAGAGTCAGTGTTGAAGTATCTTGAGTTGCTTCCTGTAAGCCCAGAAGTAGGTAGGATGCTGAGGACTGTGGCTGTCCTTCAACTTATGAGATTTGTGCTTAAGTTTGTGAAGTCTGGATCTGCAGGTGGTCAAAGACCACAGATGCACTGAAATTAACTGAGATTATTTTCTCACAGAGCTAGGTAACTCCAAACCTATAGGGGCAAAAGAGTGTTCACACATTTGGATTGTCTTGCTGTTCACCATCATTAGCACTTGTGAAGTGACTTAGCTTTTCAACCTGAAAATGCCAGAACTAGTTTGGTGAAATGACCAGAAGGTCCACCAGGTAAATAACCACAAGCACAACTCCACCATACCCGGAGGGAAAGAAATGGCTTTAGGACACATTACAGTTGAGACCGAATGGAAAACTCTTGACTTGGCCCGCTTGCCCCCTTTCTGCATTCTATCTATTTTCTATCAACTGGCTAATAACCACAATGTTTACAGCCACTTAACTAATTTGAAGGCCAAATCTCAAATAGTTCACCCACATGAGAGCCAAGAGTGGACGTGAACTTGCTAAGGACAAATGCTGAAAGAAGCACCTGGAGGAAGAATAGCAACTTCAACCCACAGCAGAGTACAAGGTCCAGTCTGATCATCACCCAAACCAAATAAGAAATTGAGAAGGCCATATGTTAACTATGGAAGAACAAGGCTTCAGGAGCAATTTATATTAAAACTTGGCAGTGTAGGACTTCTGTCTTACATTTGCAACTTGACTGTTCACGTGTGGGGGAAAGGATATGTCAAGGGGCCACGTTGTGGGATCTCTTAATCAAATAATAGTATGTAATATTTGACACGTGGATTCCCCGATCGGTGTACAGTTCTGTGGTAGCCCATACAATCCTGATTCTGGTTTCCAGGTCTAGGTTTATAGAACATAGAAGTGTGCAGCACAAAAACTGGCCCTTCAGCCCACAATATTTAGCCAAACTAATTGAACTAGTAGTCATTAAACAGCCGATTAAACTACTCCCCCGTCCCTACACAGTTCTTCTCACTTCTGGTAAGATGGCGCCATTAAGTGGTGTCTGTGTTGGGCTCCAGTGTGAATCATCGTATATTCCCCTTTAGGACTACTACAGTCGAAATCTAGTCACAACCATGGATCCAATAAGCAGCGTTGTTTTACGACATTAAAAAAAATCTGTCAATACCAGGAGCCCACGAGCACTACCACAGTATTTTTTCACTTTTTTTTGCACAGCTCATTTAATTTTTTATATATGTACTTATTGTAATTTAAAGTTTTTATTATGTATTACAATGTACTGCTACCGCAAAATGCGACAACTTTCATAACGTATGCCAGTGTGAGTAAACCTGATTCTGATTCATTCTCTGCACATTCATGTGTTTATCTAAGAGCCTTTTAAACACGTCTATAGTATTTCCTCCACTGTCGTTCCCTACAGAGCATTCCAGGCACCGACCATTGTCTGCATATATAAGAAAAACTTGCCTCCTGCATCTCCTTTAAACTTGCCCTCTCCCACCTTAAATGCATGCCCTTGAGCATTAGACATTCTGACCCCAGGGGGAACAACACCACTTGTCTTCCCTATCTTTGCCTTCCCTAATCTTGTTTATTTTTGTCAGGTTGCTTCATTATAGCAAATGATTTCACTTGGTTCCACCCTGGAAAATGTAAAATATGAATCTGCAGACATTTGGGGATATACAGTGGAATTGGATATGAGCCATGTAGTATGTATTTGTGCACAAGTGATAAATATTGTCTTCCATCTCCTGGCAGCCTGTGCCCCACATGATGTTTTGGTCCTGTCCTGATCTGTGTGATTAAGTGGCGGCTCCTGCAGTGAGACTGTAGACAAGCAGCCTCCGAACTGAGCTCGGGCTTCATGTGGGAGCATTTACAAATCAGATAATTACGTGCAGTCACCCATTGCCCACGCCCCTCAGTTTCCAACATGGTGCAAACTTCGCCTGCAGGAGCTGGCTTGGTTCGCCCAATCTGGCTATGACAAGAAATGGGGTGTTTGACTGAAGAGTTCTATAGACACCACCTCCCTACTTATTTTATCAGCATATTCTAAACATCCTCTTCTTAACCACCCTTTAAGGCTAATGCTGCGTGAAACATGCTTAAATCTGTCTTCTCTGGGGGGGTGGGGGGGGGTGTGGAGTGGAAACGCGTGGACAAGTGGAATGTTCTATAAACAGAGCAGGAATGCAGGAAGTTTGATGGATGTGCTTTTGGTCAGGGAAGCAATGTTTAAGTGCCAAGCTGTTAACTCAATTTCAAAGCACATTTTTAATTACTTTCTTGTAGAATGCTGTTGCAAGAGAAGAGAAGCTGTCTGCTGAGGCAGCTGGAGGAAGCTACACGTTTAACCACGTACTTGCACTCCCAGCTGAAGAGGTTAGTTCTTGCATTATTTAGTGCTGTTTGATTAACTGTGGATGGTTTTGTTTAGTAACTGAGTTTGTTCATGGTGTTTCTCATTGTGCTGTGTGGTATATGCATATGTTATCCATAAATAGAGAATATATAATATTCAGGAAGCGATTTTTAAAAACTGAAGTAGCTTGAAATTATGGGCGACCTCGTGGTGCAGCAGTTACTAGCACTGGGATCCAAGGTTGATCCTGTCATTAATTCAATCTGTGTAGAATTTGCACATTCTCTGTATTAGCATTTATGGTTCCTCCCAATCTGTGAGTCAGGCTGGTAGGTTAATTGGCTACAGTAAATTAATTACTGTAAAAACCAGCAAAAGGAAAACCCAGAGGGAGTTGATGTGGATATGTGAGAGAGCAAGTTGCAAGGATACTGCAAAATACGAGGTGGATTGGTTCTCCAGTGCCATCTGGATTTTTACCCAGACTGTTGCAAAGTTATTCCCACACAGCAATGTTATAAGTTTTCCAGTGGATATGCACATTTAAGAGGAGTGCAGGAAAAGGGTTCCAATGAATTCAAATAGAGTGGGTTACAGCACTCTGTGAGATAGACCCTGAACCACTGATTTTTTAAAAAACAGATGAAGAGTGGGTTATCAGTTTTACTGTAGTGGGATCGCTCCCCTGACAAGTTGGCATGGACTCGATGGGCTGATTAGCCTCCTGTGTTGTTTCAAGCATAAGATACTAATCTGGAGTCAATAACAACTGTTGTATTTTCTAACAGAAACATAACCAGTGCCTTTTGTGGAAAGAAACTTGCACTTCTTAACTAGTATGGCCTTTATGTGTTTGGACCCACAATGTGGTTGAACCTTAGTTGCTCTTCCGACTTGCCAAGGAAGGGGTTCAGACTGCCAGAAAGTTAGTAGTCCTCATGGCTCCCTTTCACTCACACAGTTCTCATCTGCTTGATTCAACTGGTAAATACCATTAAACCATGAGATATAGGAGCAGAATTAAGCCATTTTGCCCATTGAGTCTGCTCCACCATTCCATCAGGGCTGATTTGTTAACCCTTCTCCCCATAATCTTTGCTGCTCTTACTAATGAAGAACCTGTCAACATTCGCTTTAAATACACCCAATGACGGCCTCCACAGCTGCCTGTGGCAATAAATTCCACAACTTCACCACCCTCTGGCTAAATAAATTCCTCCTTATTTCTGTTCTAAAGGTACATTCTTCTGTTCTGAGGCTGTGCTCTCTGACCCTTGACTCTCCCACTATTGGAAACATCCTGAAGAGTAACTTGGTCTTGCAGAGGGTGGTGGGGTTATGTTACAGGTGTTGGGGAGCAGACCATAAATTGAGGAAAGCAGAACTGTGGCAATTCCCTTGTTCAATCTATTTGACTCTTGCAATGTTATTGAAAGGTTCCACTTGATCTATTCTCAACATTGAGGTTATCTGCACAATTGGTAGTAACAGACTTACAAAGTGCTCTGGTGCAGATGGCCAATCCCAAGCATTCCGGAGTGCAGGAAGGGGATGGTTAATGGATTATAGTCATTACCCATTGAACACATTCAGAACTAAATTATATTCTTCTTGTTGCAGCTTAACCGCTAGTTCTCTCACGGTGTCATCTGGCAGCAGCAGAGGCTCACTTGCATCTAGCTGTGGATCTCTGGCTTCTAGCCGAGGATCTTTAAGCTCAGTCAGCTTTACTGATATATATGGACTTCCTCAATATGAGACTGACAGCTCACTGGATGTGGGATGCTATCTACAGTTCGACCTACTTCCGTTTGACACGATAACGAAGGACCCTTCATTCATCGACCATTTTGGACTGTTTAGCATGAATAAGCCAAGGAGGTCACTGGATCCCCCACAGTCCCTAGCGTCACTCTCCTCCAGATCTTCACTGTCTTCCCTCTCCCCTCCAAGCTCCCCGCTCGACACCCCATACTTATCTGCTTCCCGTGATTCTCCCCTGGCCCAAATGAACGAGGAGTTTGAGGAGGTGGTTGGGAGATCAGAGTCAGACAGTCTCCGAATACAAGCCCAGGCTGTTTGCCAAGATTTGCAGGAGGCTGCATCTGGAAGTTCACTGGGAGATATCAAAGTATCACAAGAGCTGGGCCCTAGAATGAGGCCTGCAGTCCAAGGTAAGATAACATTTCTAAGTTTCATTTAAGCTTTATTTCTTTGGCCTAAAACTAGATTTTGTCACAATTATTTGAATATTAAGTTTTATTTTTTGTGTATGAGGACTTACCTTATTGGCAATATATTGGTTTATATATTGAGTGAAATTCTTCCAGCTAACAATAGCATTGGAGAGAGATAGGAACAAACAAGTTAGAAAAGTGTTTAATTGGAGTAAGGAGAATTATGAGGCTATCAGGCAGGAAATTGGAAGCTTAAATTGGGAACAGGTGTTCTCAGGGAAAAGTACAGAAGAAATGTGGCAAATGTTCAGGGGATATTTGTGTGGAGTTCTGCATAGGCACGTTCCAATGAGACAGGGAAGTTATGGTAGGGTACAGGAACTGTGGTGTACAAAGGCTGTAATAAATCTAGTCAAGAATAAAAGAAAAGCTTACAAAAGGTTCAGAGAGCTAGGTAATGTTAGGGATCTAGGAGATTATAAGGCTAACAGGAAGGAGCTTAAAAAGGAAATTAGGAGAGCCAGAAGGGGCCATGAGATGGCCTTGGTGAGCAGGATTAAGGAAAACCCCAGGGGATTCTGTAAGTATGTGAAGAACAAGAGGATAAGATGTGAAAGAATAGGACCTATCAAGTGTGACAGTGAGGAAGTGTGTATGGAACCAGAGGAAATAGCAGGGGTACTTAATGAATACTTTACTTCAGTATTCACTATGGAAAAGGGTCTTGGTGATTTTATTGCTGACTTGCAGCAGACTGAAAAGCTTGTGCATGTAGATATTAAGAAAGAGGATGTGCTGGAGCTTTTGGAAAGCATCAAGTTGGATAAATTGCCAGGATTGGATGAGATGTAACCCCAGGCTACTGTGTGAGGTGAGGGAGGAGATTGCTGAGCCTCTGGTGATGATCTTTGAATCCTCAATGGGAACAGGAAAGGTTCTGGAGGGTTGTGGATGTTGTTCCTTTATTCAAAAAAGGGAGTAGAGATAGTTCAGGAAATTATAGAGCAGTGAGTCTTACCTCAGGTGGTTGGTAAGTTGATGGAGAAGATCTTAAGAGGCAGGATTTATGAACATTTGGAGAGGAAAATATGATTAGGCGTAGTCAGCATGGCTTTGTCAAGGGCAGGTCGTGCCTTACGAGCCTGATTGAATTTTTTGAGGATGTGACTGACTAAAACTGGCTTGCCCACAGAAGGCAAAGAGTGGTTGTAGATGGGTCATATTCTGCATGGAGGTCGGTGACCAGTGGAGTGCCTCATGGATCTGTTCTGGGACCCTTACTGTTCGTGATTTTTATAAATGACCTGGATGAAGTAGTGGAGGGATGGGTTATTAAATTTGATGATGACACAAAGGGTGGAGGTGTTGTGGATAGTATGGAGGGCTGTCAGAGGTTACAGTGGGACATTGATAGGATGCAAAACTGGGCTGAGAAGTGGCAGATCGAGTTCAACCCAGGTAATTGTGAAGTGGTTCATTTTGGTAGGTCAAATGTGATGGCAGAATATAGCATGAATGGTAAGACTCTTGGCAATGTGAAGGATCAGAAGGATTTAGGGGTCTGAGTTCATAGGACGCTCAAAGCAGCTGCACAGGTTGACTCTGTGGTTAAGAAGGCGTATGGTGTATTGGCCTTTGTTAATCGTGGAATTGAATTTGGGAGCCGAGAGGTAATGTTGCAGCTATATAGGGCCCTGGTCAGACCCCACTTGGAGTACTGTGCTCAGTTCTGGTCACCCCACTACAGGAAGGATGTGGAAGCCATAGAAAGGGTGCTGAGGAGATTAACAAGGACGTTGCCTGGATTGGGGAGCATGCCTTATGAGAATAGGTTGAGTGAACTCGGACTTTTCTCCTTGGTGTGATGGAGGTTGAGAGGTGACCTGATAGAGGTGTATAAGATGATGAGAGGCATTGATTGTGTGGATAGTCAGAGGCTTTTTCCCAGGTCTGAAATGGTTGCCATAAGAGGGGATAGATTTAAGGTGTTCGGGAGTAGGTGTAGAGGAGATGTCAGAGGTAAGTTTTTTATTCAGAGAGTGGGGAGTGTGTGGAATGGGCTGCCAGCAACGGTGGTGGAGGCGGATACGATAGGGTCTTTTAAGAGACTTTTAGATATGCACATGGAGCTTAGAAAATTAGAGGGCTATGGGGAAGTCTAGTAATTTCTAAGATAGGGACATGTTCTGCACAACTTTGTGGGCTGAAGGGCTTGTATTGTGCTGTAGGTTTTCTATGTTTCTATCACTAATGTTTTGGACACTCAACTCTCATCACAACACAATTGATCCTTTGGACATTAAAATATCCACCTGTGGTAAGGGGAATGTTCCAGTAGCTCTAGGCTTCCTTCAATTTCCTTCCCATTGATCTTCAGGTGAGAATGCAGATGGATGTTATATTTCTAACTTGTTTGCTACCGTAGCATAGCTCATGGGAGCAAGAGAGTGTTAACTATATGTCTTTATGATTTTAAAACCTTTCTGCAATAATGTGTGTTGAGAAATCTGGACCACTACTACTTGAACACAGAGATCCACAATGAGTGGCAAATGTAATATTGCCAGTAAACAATATCTTAACTTTACGTTCCCTCAAAGCACCTTTCTTTCATGTATGCCTTTGGACAGCAGGTTTTTAAAGGAATGAAAACTGGAAGAACTCCTTATAGGAAGAATGTGGAAGCTTTGTGGAGTTTTGTGGAAGAGTGTGGAAGCTTTGGAGAGTATGCCTTATGAGGAGAGATTGAGCGAGCTATGGCTTTTCTCTTTGGAGCGAAGAAGGATTAGAGGAATCTTGTTAGAGGTGTATTAGATGATGAGAAGCTTAGATCAAATAGACAGCCAGTGACTTTTTTTTTCTCAGCACGGGAATGGCTGATATGAGAGGGCTTATTTTTAAGGCTTCTTCTTTGGCCCTTGCTAACCTCCCATCTCCAATATCCAAAGTTGATGATGTGGTTGAAGTTCATCAATGTTTCTGTAATCCAGTGTATCCACTGTACAGGGGACTAGCCTTTACTGCTTCACCAGAGTCCCATTGTTGGCCTTACCTGTTTCCACCTCTTGCAACGGGGGATGTAGGGTTGGTCTTTGAGAGCAATTGAAACAAAGTATGGGGGGCTATCAGAGTTCGGCTTTTTACACAGAGGGTGGGAAGTGCATAGAACGTACTGCCAAGGGTGGTGGTTGAAGCAGAGATATTAGGGACTTTTTAAAGAGTCTTTGGCATGTAGATGAAAAAAAAAATGCAAAAGGGCTTAATTGATCTTGGAGTGGGTTGAAAGGTCAGCATAACATGATGGGCCGAAGGGCCTATATTGTGTTGTACTGCTGTATGTTCTACTCTGTTCCTCTTCAAAGATGCCAGCTGACCTACAGAGTGAATGTTTTGGATGATGACATTGCATCCAGCTGTGAATCACCGGCTTTCAGCTCAGTCCTTTACAGTGAACATAGAGAGGAACAGGGGATTACTGGGTGGGGACTTGGAGGAACGGAAGGACACAAGTGGTGGTGGTGGTGGTTCTGGCTTAGGAAAGGAAGCCAAGGTATGTCTGGATGAGTGTGAATAGGAAGAGACAAATGAAATTTCAAATATCGGAAGTGGAGAGAAGTAACAAGCAATTCTAGAACTGACATCCAGGCCTGATATAGTGGACACTGCATAGTGCCAACTCAGAAGATGAGGTGATGTCCCTTGAATTTGCATTGGAACATATAGGAAGTCCAAGACTGCAAGGCCAGACTCCTGGAAGTCGAAAGTCAGCTTTGAAGAATAAACAGAGATGTCCTCAAGATGGTCACCCCAATTTGCATTTGGTTTGCCTTGTACGTAGGAGACTACGCTCTGTACGTTGAATGCGATTTACCAAATCGGACGAAGTAAAGTAAATTGCAGTTTTTTATTTCAGATTCTGGTACCTGCAGTTCTTTGCTTTAAGTATTGAATGGAAATATCAAAGATATACGTTCCAAATGTGCCAATGAAACGAGTATTAAGAGATGCAGTTAGGGACAAGTTTCTGAACCTGGAAGTCCACAATGAAAAACACTGAAACTTGTTTTGTTGAATCTGTAAATTGAAGCGCACTACAAGCTCTGTGATTTGGCATGCCAATAAATCTCCAGAAACCAGCATTCTAGGGGAGTACCTAGAGCAGATATTTGGTTACTGTTGAGAGAGAACCCTGGTCAACACTGGGGTTCTCCTTGCAGTGGAGATGCAGCTAGGGGAGAATGTGGGGCGGACATAGTCCAGTAAACCTGGAATATTACATTACCCAACTCTGATGGTTCGGATGCAGATACCCGAGCTTTAACACGGTTGACAAGTGGTCATACCTACCAGTTTTTGCCACCTCATGGTAATGTCCAGTAAAACTCAGTAAGGCCAGATTTTGATCAGCTCCTCACCAAAGGAGGTGGTTAGTAAGCATGATAAAGGTGGACCAAAATGCAAACCATTCAAGAGAGGCTTGAAAGAGAGTTCGCTGCCAGTGCTGGGAGCAAGGAGTAACACTTAAAACATGGAAATACCCAGCAGGTCAGGCAGGCGTTTAAAAATAAAAGTTATTGTTAATTATTGTGGCCTTGAAACATTAACTCTTTTCTTTGCCTATTTTGTTCCAGCTGAAATTGATACTCGATAAAATATACGTAATTGAGATGTTAAGGCCGGATGCATGGACATGTTTTGTTGAAGCAGAGGATTCCGACTGCTATATGTGTCATAATGGCACTGAAAACATTTCTGCTGTTGTAGGGTCTTCAGGACCTACTGAGAGTGATCTGCACTGCAGTTCGTTTTCACTGAGACTTCATTAACACGCTGCGTTTCCTCTCTTTTCTCCAGTGGTAACTCTGCGCACGGATGGTGCCACTAAAGCGAGCCGAAGAATGAGAAAAGTCTCCACAGGATTATCTGATGATTCTCTTGCTACAGACAGTGGAGTCTTTGAAGCTTTAAATAAAAGGTGATAATACTTATCTGAAAGTCAGGCTGGAAGGACTGGAAAAAATATATACGCTGGGATTTTGCAAGTGCCTCACACTGAGTGATGATTATTTATGGAGAGATCCAGTGATGGTCTTCCTGTGATAGTTCTCCATGGAATTTCTCATAATTTCCAAAACTCAAAATTGCCCTCTTGTCACTCACTCCACCCGCCCCCCTCGCTCTCCCACGCCCCCCTTGCTTTCCTGCCCCCCCTCGCTCTCCCACGCCCCCCTTGCTTTCCTGCCCCCCTACAAAGATCAAGATAGTCTTTGAAGTGTAATAAAAATTTCTTATCTCTCTATCTATTCCTTGTTGACTGATTAAAGTTCCCTGTCTTCCCTGATAAAGATATAGACAATAGCTGGGGCATTTCGCTACTTACGTTAGACTGAAGAAGCTTTGTGACCCTCCCTGGAGCAAATTTGATTCCAGAGGATATTCAGACAAGGTGTACAAGTTCAGTTTGACATCTGCTGATAATGTTGCCACTGAGTTAGTGGTTACTGCAACTAGAAACGTAGAAAACCTACAGCACAGTACAGGTCCTTTGGCCCATAAAGTTGTGCTGAACATGGCCCTACCTTAGAAATTACCAGGCTTACCCATAACCCTCTGTTTTACTAAGCTCTGTGTACCTATCTAAAAGACTCTTAAACGACCCTATCGTATCTGCCTCCACCACCATTGCCGGCAGCCCATTCCACGCACTCACCACTCTCTGTGTAAAAAAAACTTAACCCTGACATCTCCTCTGTACCTACTCCCCAGCACCTTAAACCTGTGTCCTCTTGTGGCAACTACTTCAGCCCTGGGAAAAAGCCTCTGACTATCCACATGATCAATACCTATCATCATCTTGTACACCTCTATCAGGTCACCTCTTATCCCTCCATCGCACCAAGGAGAAAAGGCCAAGTTCACTCAACCTATTCTTATGAGGCATGCTCCCCAATCCAGGCAACATCCTTGTAAATCTCCTCTGCATACTTTATATGGCTTCCACGTCCTTCCTGTAGTGAGGCACAGTACTCCAAGTGGGGTCTGACCAGGGTCCTATATAACTGCAACATTACCTCTCGGCACCTGAATTCAATTCCATGATTGATGAAGGCCAATACACCATACGCCTTCCTCACCACAGAGTCAACCTGCGCAGCTGCTTTGAGCGTCCTATGGACTCGGACCCCAAGATCCGTCTGATCCTCCACACTGCCAAGAATCTTACCATTAATACTATATTCTATCATCATATTTGATCTACCAAAATGAACCACTTCACACTTATCTGGGTTGAACATCTGCCACTTCTCAGCCCAGTTTTGCATCCTATTAATGTCCCGTTGTAACCTCTGACAGCCCTCCATACTATCCACAATACCTCCAACCTTTCTGTCATCAACTTACTAACCCATCCCTCCACTTCTTCAACCAGGTCACTTATAAAAATCAGGAAGAGTAGGGGTCCCAGAACAAATCCCTCAGGCACCCCGCTGGTCACCGACCTCCATGCAGAATATGACCTGTCTACAACTATCTTTGCCTTCTGTGGGCAAGCCATTTCTGGATCCACAAAGCAATGTCCCCTTGGATCCTATGCATCCTTACTTTCTCAATAAGCCTTGCATGGGGTACTTTATCAAATGCCTTGCTGAAATCCATACACACTACATCTACTGCTCTTCCTTCATCAATGTGTTTAGTCACATACTCAAAAAATACAATAAGGCTCGCAGGCACGATCTGCCCTTAACAAAGCCATGCTGACTACTCCTAATCATATTTTCCTCTCCAAATGTTCATAAATCCTGCCTCTCAAGATCTTCTCCATCAACTTACCAACCATTGAGGTAAGACTCACTGGTCTATAATTTCCTGAGCTATCTCTACTCCCTTTTTTGAATAGAGGAACAACATCCACAACCCTCCAATCCTTCAGAACCTTTCCTGTTCCCATTGATGATTCAAAGATCGCCACCAGAGGCTCAGCAATCTCCTCCCTCACCTCACACAGTAGCCTGGGGTTACATCTCATCCAATCCTGGCAATTTATCCAACTTGATGCTTTCCAAAAGCTCCAGCACATCCTCTTTCTTAATATCTACATGCTCAAGGTTATCATTCTGCTGCAAGTCATCACTACAGCCACTAAGATCCTTTTCCATAGTGATTACTGAAGTAAAGTATTCATTAAGTACCTCTGCTCTTTCCTCCAGTTCCATACACACTTTCCCACTGACACACTTGACAGGTCCTATTTTTTCACGTCTTATCCTCTTGCTCTTCACGTACTTGTAGAATGCCTTGGGGTTTTCCTTAATCCTGCCTGTCAAGGCCTTCTCATGGCCCCTTCTGGCTCTCCTAATCTCCTTCTTAAGCTCCTCCCTAGTAGCTTTATAATCTTCTGGATCTCAAACATTACCTAGCTCTCTGAACCTTTTGTAAGCCTTTCTTTTCTTGTTGACTAGATTTATTACAGCCTTTGTACACCATGGATTCTGTACCTTACCATAACTTCCCTGTCTCATTGGAACGAACCTACACAGAACTCTACACAAATATCCCCTGAATATTTGCCACATTTCTTCCGTCCTTCTCCTTGAGAAAATCTGTTTCCAATTTAAGCTTCCAATTTCCTGCCTGATAGCCTCATAATTCCCCTTTCTCCAATTAAACGCTTTTCTAACTTGTCTGTTCCTATCTCTTTCCAATGGTACTGCAAAGGAGATAGAATTATGATCACTATCTCCAAAATGCTCATCCACTGAGAGATCAGACACCTGACCAGGTTCATTTCCAAATACCAAAACAAGTACAGCCTCTCCTTTTCAATAAGGAGACTAATGTTATGAGTGAGTATGTAAGCTTGTAAATTGACATTATCCTTTATAATTATGTATATTATTGTTCAAATGATTTTATTTGCAGGCCTGATGATACAGAAGAAGCTCTGTACAATAATACTTCCACTACATTTGATCCACCACAGATAAAAATGGGACTTGTGTAAGTGTCAATGTCTCTGTTGATCCCTGAGAATCTAGTCCTTGATTACCAAGTCTTTTTATAAAAGTTTGTTTGTGGGGGTGGGGTGTGGAATTTTCTGTTCCTGGGTTGCATGTGTTCCTGATGCTTGAGATGCTTCCCAGGAATATCACAGTTGACAGTAAATAAGTGCCTTAATAACTTTGTTAAAATAGTTCACCAATGTATTAGTATATATAGTGTAAGCAATATATTTAAATAAAGAAGTCAGTGGCTGTTCTACTTCTGGATGATTGAAACCCAAGTAAATAGTGTAATAGGTTACGTAGTACTTTAAAATCCTTTAAATAGACTGAACAATAGACCAGAGCAGTGAATACAGTAGAATTGTGGATAAATTGCTGAACTATTAAATACAAATTACAAGATATTAAATTCAAATTACAAGATTTTAAATCCCACTGTAGTGATTTAGGGTTTGTAATCAATTTAAAATATTTTGAAGTAACATTAAAAGTTACCCTGAGGCTGAGAAATTCTTATTCAGAAACCTAACCCATTTATTCATGTCTTTTAAGGAAGGTGAAATGTCACTTCAGCCATGATCGACTTCTGGTATTTCTCATCTCCATCACAACTGGGGTGGGCAGTAGATACCAGCCTCAATGATGGTGTCCACATCCCAAGATTGGATGAGTTTAATCATCTATTTGACTTTTAGACAAGCAGATAAAAAATGCATCAGATTTTGAGAGAGTTCAAATGAAGAAATTTTGAACAATAGAAATGATATTCAAGGATATATAAAGTTAATGTATATTAAATACAATTTATTGTGTTTTCTCCAATAGCATCACTAGCAGCTACTGAATCCTCTAACTGCACACTAATTTTTGTTCCATTATATGCCCTCTCTTTTGCTTTTATCCTGTTTTTGACCTCTCTTGACAGCCACAGTTGCCTCATTCTCCGTTTAGAATACTACTACTTCTTTGGGATGTACCTATCCTCCACCTTCCAAATTGCCCCCAAAATTACAGCAATTGCTGTTCTGCCATCATCCCTGCTAGTGTCCCCTTCCGATCAACTTTAACCAGCTCCTCTCTCATGCCTCTGTAATCCCCTTTACTCCACTATAATACCGATACATCTGACTTTCACTTCTCTGTCTCAAACTACTGGGTGAGTTCTATCATATTATATTCACTGTCTCCTAAGGCTTCCTTTACAGGTTGAGGGGAGACTTGATAGAGGTATTTAAAATTATGAGGGGGATAGATAGAGTTTACGTGGATAGGCTTTTTCCATTGAGAGTAGGGAAGATTCAAACAAGACATAAGTTGAGAGGTAAGGGGCAAAAGGTTAGGGGTAACAAGAGGGGGAACTTTACTCAGAGAGTGGTAACTGTGTGGTACGAGCTTCCAGAAGAAGTGGTAGAGGCAGGTTCGATGTTGTCATTTAAAAAAAAATTGGATAGGTATATGGACAGGAAAGAAATGGAGGGTTATGGGTTGAGTGCAGGTCAGTGGGACTAGGTGAGAGTAAGCATTCAGCACAGACCAGAAGGGCTGAGATGGCCTGTTTCCGTGCCGTAATTGTTATATGGTTATATGGTTACATTAAGCTCCTTAATCAAATGTAAAACATAGAAACTTATCATGGAGAAATTCTCTACCTGAAGGATTTTCAGTGGATAGTTCTGTTTGGCTGTTTAAAGAGGAAGTAGATATCTTTATGTAAGATTGGGTAATTGGAGAACTGTCCAAAAGAGGACATGGGGCCTGAGGTAGATCAACCATGATTATATTCCATAACATGGCAGGCTTGAGGATCCAAGTGGACTCCTCCTGATCATAAACAAGAGAAAATCTGCAGATGCTGGAAATCCGAGCAACACGCACAAAGTGCTGGAGGCAAGGCAGCATCTATGGAAAAAAAAGTACAGTCGACATTTTGGGTAAAAACCCTTCAGCAGGACTGGAACAAAAAGCTGAGGAGTAGATTTGAAAGGTGGAGGGAGGGCAGAGAGAGAGAAACAGCAGGCGATAGGTGAAACCTGGAGGGGGAGGGATGAAGCAAAGAGCTGGGAATTTGGTAGGTGAAAGAGACAGAAGGCCATGGAACAAAGAAGAAAGTGGGTGGGGGGAGGTGATGGGCGAGCAAGGGGACAACAAGAGAGAGAGACAAGAGGATGCGAAATGGTGAAGGGAGGGGTGGAGGCATTACTGGAAGTTTGAGAAACTGATATTCATGCCATCAGGTTGGAGGCAACCCAAACGGAATATAAGGTGTTGTTACTCCAACCTAGGTGTAGTCTTATCCCAACAGAGGAGGAGGCCATGGATGGACATATCAGAATGGGAATGGGAAGTGGAATTAAAATGGGTGTCAGATGGAGCGTAGATGCTTGGTGAAGCGGTCCCACCAATATACAGGAGACCACACTGGGAGCACCGAATGTAGTAAATGACCCCAGCAGACTCGCGGGTGAAGTTCCACCTCACCTGGAAGGACTGTTTGGGGCACTGAATGATAGTGAGGAAGGGGTAGTTGGCAGGTGAAGCACTTGTTTCGTTTGCAAGGATGCATGCCAGGAGGGAGATCAGTGGGGAGGGACGTACGGACAAGGGAGTTGTGCAGGGAGCGATCCCTGCGGAAAGCAGAAAGTGGGGGGGGGGGGGGAGTGAAAAATGTGTTTCGTGGTGGTACCCAGTTGGAGGTGGTGGAAATTTTGGAGACTTATATGCTGGACGTGGAGGCTGGTGGGATGGTAGGTGAGGATAAGAACCCTATCCCTGGTAGGATGACGAGAGGATGGGGTAAAAGCAGAGATGCGTGATCATACTTTTTTTTAAACGCTAAGGGTAGTTGGTTTTGAGCTTCTGCTAAAATGATATTACAGGAGCTTGGTATGATGACCTTTATAGAGTAACTTGCTATTTCTGATTAGTTTAGCTAATATCTGATTCCAAATTTATGTTTTGTATTGAACTTAGCACCGTAACAAACCACTTAGGGACTTTCCAATGATAACGCCTTGTTGGCTTGTCCCATGTGTCAAAGACATTTTTGATAGTGAGTAATAGAGTGATATGGGGATAGTTGGCAGTATATAACTATATATAAAGTTTACTTTTTACTTAATTATCTAATAGCAATGGCAGGATTAAACTAATACTTCCATTTCCTTTTTTTCCCCAGAAAATACTGCTATAAAATTTTAACTTATTTTTTGTTAATGTTGCTGGAACCCAAAGCTTGATTGCTGATTCTTAGCAAAGGCAGTGAACCTCCAGGGATTGCAATCAGCTGTTGTTTTTTTTGCTGTTTTTATTTTCAAAAATAGCTCTTTTATTGAGTCAGTGTAGAGTTCTTCACCAACATTTACGGCAGTAAAATAATAATAAAAAATTCTATTCCTGGTATGGAACCACTCAGCAGTTTGATCCCAGGGTTAAGGCAGTCCCATTTTGTGTACAATAAGTGAAGAACTTTCCATTTCACCTGTTTTCCAAGTTGTAACAGAGCTGGGTGCACTGAAATCTGTCTATAATTTGTTTTTTTTTAATATATATACTAAGAGTGCATGGTAGTAAATTGCCTTGAGTATATTTTACCGCACAAATAGCTTGTGTTTTTCAATGTGTTTATTTATTGGGAGTGCCCATTGGAGTACCTGCTTCTTTGTGTGTCAATGTGGGCATTGACATTTGGCCCAGTGGGAGGCAGAGCTGCCTTTGCTGGGAAAGCTTTGGGTTCAGTTCCCGTGCCTGAGATCTGAGCATGCAATCCACTCCAGGTCAGCAGGAAGCATAGCCTGTTGTGGGTGCTGACTTCAAAGAAAACCATAATTAATAGAATCTGGGGTGGACCATTTGGTCTCTCATTCCTGCTCTGGCATCTAACAGCTGATCTTTTACCTCAGTGCCACTTTCCTGCACTTACCCAATTTTCCTTCATACCTTTATATCCAAGAATTCACAGAAACATAGAAAACCTGCAGCACAATACAGGCCCTTCGGCCCACAATGCTGTGCCGAACATGTCCTTTCTTTAGAAATTACCTAGGGTTACGCATAGCCCTCTATTTTTCTAAGCTCCATGTACTTATCCAGGAGTCTCTTAAAAGACCCTATTGTATCCACCTCCACCACCGTCGCTGGCAGCCCATTCCACACACTCACCACTCTGCATTTAAAAAAAAAACACCTTAAAACTATGCTAGCCATTTCAGCCCTGGGAACAAGCCTTTGGCTAGCCACACAATGCCTCTCATTGTCTTATACACATTACAGCACAGTACAGGCCCTTCAACCCTCCATGTTGTGCTGACCCATGTAATCCTTAAAAAAAAGTACTTTTCTTTTTACAATATTTTTATTCAGAAAAAAACAAGATTTACAGAGTACAACACATAGATACATCTCAACATAACTTGTGTACATTCATATATTATAATAGAATTGATCAAAATGTTATAGCATAACACATAAAGGTATACCACTGTAATCAAAAATTTAAAGTTAAGTCATACATCAGAAAATGAATTTTTTTATATAAAAAAGTCAACCCCCTACCAACTACCAAAAAAAAGTACTAAACCCACACTACCCCATAACCCTCTACCGTAAATTCTGGACTATAAGCCGCTACTTTTTTCCCACGCTTTGAACACTGCGACAACACTGCGGCCTATACTACGGTGCGGCTAATGCATGTTTTTTTTTCATGCCGCCAAAAACATTTTACCTCATAACAGTAGACCAATAAAATTGATGAGTAGTTCACAGAGGTCCAATGAAATTGTACGATAAATCAAGCGCACTTTCACAATTAAATTATTGTAAATCAGTCATTTGTACTCACCCTCATCAACATGGAAAACACTCGAAGAAAAGCATATGATGCAGCTTTTAAGTTAAAGGCGATCAATCTGGCAGTTGAAGAAGAAAATCGAGCTGCTGCACATAATCTTGGCATAAATGAATCGATGGTGAGACGGTGGAGACGCCAGCGTGAAGAACTGAGTCAATGCAAAAAGACGACAAAAGCTTTCAGAGGTAATCATAGCAGATGGCCCGAACTTGAAAACTTTCTTGAAGACTGGGTTAACACAGAGAGCAGGCGGCCGCGGTGTTTCCACCATGCAGATCAGACTGAAGCTAAAGCAATCGCCACCAAAATGAAAATCGAAGATTTTAGAGGTGGGCCATCATGGTGTTTTAGATTTATGAGACGAAAAGGCATGTCCGTCAGGGTACGCACGACTCTGTGTCAGCAGCTCCCTCCCGACCACGAGGAAAAACTTGTTAACTTCCGCACATTCACTCAAACAAAGATAGCGGAGAATTCCATCGGGCCAGATGATATCAAAAATATGGATGAAGTACCTTTGACGTTTGACCTGCCTCTCACTCGTACTGTTAATAAAAAAGGTGACTCATCCATCACACTGAAAACAAGTGGCCATGAGAGAACGCATTTTACTTGTGTTCTGAGCTGCACAGCATCCGGACTAAAGCTTCCACCGATGGTGATTTTTAAGCGGCTGACAATGAAAGTTCAGTGAAAGCTGCCATCAAGAGTACAAACTCAATTCCAGCTGTGATTCCTGGGGGCACCACGAAGTATTTGCAGCCACTGGACATCAGTGTGAACCGGGCATTTAAAGTGGCGCTGTGCGTTGAGTGGGAGGCTTGGATGACGAGCGGTGAGAAATCCTTTACCAAAACAGGACGCATGCGAAGAGCATCTTTAACTCAAGTCTGCCAGTGTGGAGCCGTGTCACAACATCCACCATCACCAACGGGTTTCGAAAGGCTGGACTGCTGCGTGATGAAGAGGACCGCGTGCGCTCAAGTGAGAGCGACAACGAAGAGACTGAAGTGAGTGACGAGATCCTGAGGTTGTTCAATTCGGACACTGAAGAAGAGGACTTTGATGGTTTTAGTGCACAAGAGGAAGATGAAGAAGGCGATCAATAACTTTTCCTGGTAGGCTGCAGTATTTATATATTTTTTTTACCAGTCGTTAGGAAATATTGGAATGTTGTTCGTGCACTGTTCAGTAAAAAAGTATACGGAACGTAATTTGTGTGTTACTGATACGTATGTATATTTAAAAGTAGCTGTGTTACAGGCAATGTTCGAAGAAAAGCATTTGCAATATGTATTTGTTTATGTTACCATACGGATTTAATTAAAAGTTAAAAAATCCTCACGTGCAATATCTTTCTGTGTAAGTATCTCATATTACAACGTGGGACACCTGCAGCTTTAAATCCAGTGCGGCCTGTACAAGTACAAAATTGATTTTCTTTCTAAAATTAGAGCGTGCGGCTTTTAATCAGTTGCGTTCTGTAGTCCGGAATCTACGGTATTTTTCTTCTGTCCATGTGATGAAACTTCTATCAAGTTACCTCTCATCCTCTGTCGCTTCAAGGAGAAACGGCCAAGATCACTCAACCTATTCTCATAAGGCTTGCTCCCCAATCAGGCAACATCCTTGCAAATCTCCTCTGCACCCTTTCTGTGGCTTCCACATCCTTCCTGTAGTGAGGCGACCAGAACTGAGCACAGTACTCCAAGTGGGGTCTGACTAGGGTCCTATATAGCTGCAACATTACCTCTCAGCTCCTAAACTCAGCCCCATGTTTGACAAGGGCCAGTGCACCGTATTTCATCGTACATTTCCTTGAGAACATCTGTTCTTAATTTATGCTTCCAAGTTCCTGCCTGACATCTTCATATTTCCCCTTACGCCAATTAAATGCTTTCCTAAATTGTCTGTTCCTGTTCCTCCTCAATGCTATGATAAAGTAGATAGAATTGTGATCACTATCTCCAAAATGCTCTCCCACTGAGAGAACTGACACTTGACCAAGTTTATTTCCCAATACCAGATCATGTACAGCCTCTCCTCTTGTAGGCTTATCTACATATTTTGTCAAGAAAACATCCTAAACACACCTAACACAACTCCACCCTGTCTAAACCCCTTGCTCTAGGGAGATGCCAATCAATTTTGGGGAAATTAAAATCTCCCACCACGACAACCCTGTTATTATTACACCTTTCCAGAATGTCTCCCTATCTGCTCTTCGATATCCCTGTTACTATTGGGTGGTCTATAACTATAAAGAACATTTATCCTCCAACTCATTCTATTCCTATATTCACTGTTGCATGGCACAGGCAATAATCCCGAGATTACTACCTTTTGAAGTTCTGCTTCTCAACTTCTTTCCTAACTCCCTGTAGTCTTGTTTTCAGGACCTCCTCCCTTTTCCTACCGATGTCGTTGGTACCAATATGTACCACAGCCTCTGGCTGTTCATCTTCCCACTTCAGGATATTGTGGACACGATCAGAAACATCACAGACCCTGGCACCTGGAAGGCAAACTTATCATTCGAGTTTCTTTCCTGCGTCCACAGAATCACCTGTCTGACCCCCTAACTATAGAGTCCCCTATCACTGCTGCCTTCCTTTTCCTTTCCCTACCCTTCTGAGCCACAGGGCCAGACTCTGTGCCAGAGGCACAGCCACTGTTGCTTCCCCCAGGCAGGTCATCTCCCCCCCCACCCCAAACAGTACTCAAACAGGAGTACCTTTTGTTAAGGGGGACAGCCAGAGGGGTACTCTGTAATATCTGACTCTTGCCCTTCCCTCTCCTGACTGTTACCCACCTGCTTACCTGTCTCCCGAGGCCCTGGTGTGACCACCTGCCTATAGCTCCTCTCTATCACCTCCTCACTCTCCCTGACCAGGTGAAGGTCATCGAGCTGAATCTCCAGTTCCCTAACCCAATTCCTAAGGAGCTGCAGCTCAATGCACCTGGTGCATATGTGGCCGCTTGGGAGGCTGGGAGTCTTCAGGGCTTCCCACATCTGACACCCAGCACAGATCAACGGCCTCACACAAATACTTCCTCTCTCCATTTTACACAGGCAACCTACCTCGCCTTGACCTGTTATATTCATATTTAATATATAAAAATTTTAATAATATACTACTATAATATCAATAATGATATCACCTTGGTATCAATAATTCATAGGGAAGCATGGGAGTGTAGTGGTTAGCGAAACACTTTTATAGTACCAGCAACTTAAATTCAATTCCCACTGCTGTCTGTAAGGAGTTTGCACATTCTCTCCGTGACTATGTGGGTTTCCTCCCACAGTCCAAAGACATACCAGTTGATAGTTAATTGGTGGACATTGTCAGTTGACCCATGATTAGGCTAGAGTGAAATCGGGGATTATTGGCAGTGTGGCCAGAAGGGCCACTGTATTCTGCACTGTATCTCAGTAAATATTTCCGAGGAGAGAGTCGATGAATATGATGGCATTCACTCCTCTTGCTGGATGGATGCAGATCAAAAAAGCACAGGAAGCATGAATCAATCCAGCAAAAAGCAGCCTGCTTGTCTAGCAGGAGGTAGTGGTTGTAAGGATACTTTCCTGATTGGGAGTATCTGAATAATGGCATACCTCAGGAATTGATGCTGGGACCTTCACTGTCTGTGATCTATATTAACAACTTGGATGTGAATGTAGAAGGTTTGATCAGGAGGTTTGTGGATGAGACAAAAATGTGTGATGTTGAAAACAGCAAGCAACAGATGGGAGAAATTGAGTGGGCCATTGGCTAAGTTAACAAATTTCACAACACATGATAATAAACCTGATTCTGAATATAATCCTAATAATTATGAACTAATGCAGTTTGGGCAGTGAAATAGGAATAGGACATGAACAATAAATGGTAGGGCACTAAGGAACGTTGATGAACAGTGAGACTAAGGGGTCTAAATGCACAGTTCCTTGTCCATAATAACACTGGTCCAATAGGGTGATGAATCTCCCTTGCTTCCTTCATGGGTCAGGACAGGGAATATAAAAGTTGAATTGTTATGTTCCAACTATGTTTCAAAGTGGGCAAATGGTATAGCGCAGTTGGGCATGGATGCAGTGAGCTAAAGAGTCCCCTTTCTGTGTATAGCTCTATGACTCTGAGAAGTTCTCTTTGGTATCCTGATTAACTTTCCTTCATTCTTCACTGAAGATAGATCTCATAGTTATCATTTTTACTCACTATTTGTGGGGTTGTTATACAAATTAGCTCCCTATATTGCAACTCTTCTTTGAGTCCAATGCAAATCTCTTATTTTGAGAAATACACTTACAAAATCTTTGGATCTGCAGGTATGATGACCGTGATGAAAGCTTGATCATTCGTGTCCTACAGATAAGGCATCTCGCTGCTCTACATGTGAAAGATGGCAACAGAGTGTAAGTTAAAAAAATATTGCAACAGCCCAGTGAGTCTGGAGGTCTGTTTTATAGCTGCTGTTGTCTCTCATAAAATTGGCCATTCTGTCAATGTTGCCTTTTTGTTATTTTTTGAACAAATCTAATATGTCTTGTGATCACAGAGGAGGGTTACTTTGGCTCAGTGGCTGATTGCACTAGTTGTCAGGGGTTCCAGTTAAATTGTTTTGTCTGGACCCTTCTGATCCCCTGGCTGTTCAGAAATATGCCATTTTATTGTTGCTTCTGGGGAAGAGAAGTTAAGAGTTAATGGAAATTACCTGAAACTTTGCGGCTGTTGAGAGAGAAACTGGAGGAGAGAGGTTGGGTGCAAAACATCTGATGATACGGGAAGTATTCCAGCTTTGAAATTTTCAATGTAGAAGTTTGAATTCTGTCCTTGTTACAGATACATCAGGATTTCGTTGCTCCCACTTGACACCGGCACAACTTTTACCTACTGCTCCAAAGCCTTAGAGTGCCAGCCACTCATAACGTTCAATGAATCGTTCCAAATACCAATTCCGCTCAGTATGTTGAAGTTGAAGACCTTGCAGTTGGATGTATGTGCTATTGACCAGCAGATACAGGAGGAGCTGGTGGTAGGTGTTCATTAATTGATGTTTGATCTCCTCATTTACACTGCAGGTTTAGCATTTGTGTGGAATGAACGTGGTTTTGTACTGATGTTGAACTTGTAGAAGCCAGATGTCCATACTCAAACTTTGAACTCGAGTATGTTAAGAGGCCACTTCCTCTCAGCAGGAGCTGTCCATGTGTGGTCCTGTTGTGGTATTAATGTATCATATGCTCACTGCTGACAGTCATGGTGTGATTTCATTCCATATTCTACATGGTCTGATACAGGAATGACAATGGTCTGCACAAGCCAGGGAGGCGATGATAATCCTCAATTCTTGCTCCTTTGTATCTCCCTTCTGCTGGAGTAATGGGATGGAGTGCCGCTGCTGGTCAACATTTGGAGACTTGCTGCAGTGCTCTTTGTAGTAGTTACAGTAAACTAGGGTGATGTGAGAAAACATTCATGCTGGTTGTTAAAGTCCCAATCACATAACTACTTTGTCCGTGGTGATATTCAGTTTGTGCAATGGAGGGGGATGGGGGTCTGACATTCCTATCATTCATTCTATGGATTTGCTTGTTTCATGGATGTCTGTGAAGAGTAAGTATCTTAAGTTGTAGATTGTACACATTCTCTGATATTAAATTGAACCATTTGAACCATTTTTTAAATTGGGACAGCTGTGTATAGGTTCTGAAATAGGTCTTAAGTCTTGACATTGTTGTAATTCCTTTCCTTCCTTTCTTTTGTCTAGGGAGTCCTTCAGATAAGTCTAGCTGACATTGAAAGACAGAGTGAAATGTTGCTTCAGTGGTATCAGCTGCTCATTTTCAGCATTGCGGGGGCAAAACTGGAATGGAGCAGCAGCCAATTCAGCGGTGCCATGATGTTTGGAAATCCAACTGACAGTCAAACCAAGGTATGACTCTGCACATACAGATTCATGCACTTCCCTACGAGGCACCCTACTCTGTAACAAGAACTGAAAATTATGGAATTGCTCAGCAGGCCAGGCAGCATCTAGGGAGAGAGATGTGGACTTGGGTCTATGACTTTCCATAGAATTAGAGTTTTACAGTGTGGAAGCAGGCCTTTTTGGCCCAACTTGTTTATGCCAACCAACCAAGATTCCCATTTGCCCATATTCCTCTACACTTTTCTTGTCCACTCATCATCCAATTACCTTCTAAATGTTGTTAATGTACCTGCCTCAACCACTTCCATTGGCAGCTCATTTCATATCTCTGGGTGAAAAAGTTGCCCCTCAGAACTGGCTCTATTAGCCCTGCATGACTCTCCATATATGCTTTCTGGTTGAATGTTCTCTGCATTCTTTTTTCACACCAGCAGGTTTTCTTTTGCCTTTGTGTGTATTGTTTGTTGTGTTTTCTGCCATAGAATGACAGATCATGGACTGCAGTGTGAACTGGGCCATATGAAAATTGAAGCAGATAACTGAAGGCACATCCTTGGTCTTGAATGTGATGGAAGAATCCAATGCAAGCTAATTTTCTGTTTCCTTTTTCTGAAGGTGTCAATGCTTTTAGCGAGAACTACAGCTCAGTTGGAGGCAGTGGAGAAGCAGTTAGCAGAGGAGAAAGTGAAGTTGGAGGAGGAAATCCAGGAAGAAATGAAGGAAGAGAAACTCGAAGCAGTCTCAGAAAGGTACGTTTTTTTTAAGTTAGGAAGTGCTGGAAACTCATAGACGGTTGGACAGCATTTATGCACGTAATGTTAGTTTGATAACATGTTGTCAGGGCTGGAGAGTGTTAAAGATGGACAGCTTTTTAAGCAAATAGAAATTGGAGAAAGAAGCTGAAGTTGGTGCAGGAGAACAAAAAGAGAGAGTGGGAGATTATTGAATGATAAAAGGATGATGCTGAATGTAAGGGGAATGATAATGAAGCAGGTGCAGAATCAAAAGAGATCTCCAGTGGAGATTTGACTGTTTATCACAGAATAATAGAGGTGTGGTGAAAAGATAGATGATCTATGAGGCACTCAATAATGTGAAAGGAAGAAATGGGAGGATTGTAGACCTCTGTGTTGACCATGATTTGTTAGGGAGTCTTTGCACAGTATGCCAGTTGTGTGACTTTGGTGATTTTGAGCTTTTCTACAAACTTGCTCGGTAGTTTCTGGTCAAATAGATTAAAAATCTCTCAAATGTATGATCATAGTACTGTTTCATTTTACCTCTTCCAACACAATCAGAAGATACAGACATGGCTTGAAGTGAGTCAAGATAGCCTACACGGCCACTACTAAAATAATGGCCATGTAGATCAGTTTTGATTTGACTCACTTCGAGTCTTCTGGTTGTGTTGTAAGAGGCAAAGAGAAGCAGCTAAAACGAACAAGTGGTTAACCTTCAGAATAGTCACACTAAGGAGGCGGTGGAAGCAAATGCTGTTTGTATATTGAAAAGCGGATCAGACAGATTCATTTCAAAAATTTGCTCTCTAGAATGCACTTTACTACTAATTAAAGCACGATGTGGACAGTGTGCGTGAGAAAAATGTTTCCCCAAGGTTTCTGAAACTCTCCACCATTTTTAGCTATGATTAGGTATTTGTAGAGTAAATGTTAGAGATTTGATTGTTTTCTACGTTGAATAAATTGCTATTATTGTTGCAAACAGGATGGTACAAGGATGTGCCAGAATGTACTGGTGCTGGTTTATCAGTGGTAACAATTCACCTGATGGTGGTCTGGGTGGGCCTTTGTTGCTATCTGATTTTGTCCTAGTAGCTCCCCCAGAGCTATTCTGATGCCGGCTCTGAAGTGATGGTTATTGTGTCATGCTATTTGGTGAAGTGCCTGATAAGCAGGCTTTTAATGTAGCTTGATCTTTTCTCAGTAATATAATTCCCAATAGTGCTGTAGTAACCTGTTGCAGCTCAATGCCATGAGTAGTGATATATATTATGTTGCTCTTTAGCTTCCTCCGTTCAATGGTGTTATTGGCTTTGGGGAGGTTTAATATTTACTGAGTTCTGTTAATGCCTACAAATAGCTGTTGATGGCTGTGCTGATTTCCTTCTCGTAGGAGCTGGCAGGCGGAGTCAGTTGACAGTGGGTGCAGCAACAGTGCCCAACTTAGCCCACAGTATCCTCTGATGGAACAATTGAGCTGTGTGGATGGAAACGTGGGCCAGTTGCACGAGTTGGCAGATAAAGTCAGCCAGTTTGCTTCTATCAAAATGAGAGTTCCACGAATGAAGGTAGGCATTCTGCTTAGACCATGAATACACTTGGTGTTTGTGTTATCTACTCTTCTCCATCTAAGACCACATAGAATATCAGAATAGTGAACTTTCAGTGCTCTACCTATTTTTAATGTAGGACCTTGGGCTGGTACTTTATGATATTTCAAAATGCGTTGCTTAGCAAGTTTAATTGGCCATGGGCTTAACAGGCAATGAATCTGTTCAGATGTTACTAGTTGATAATTACTGGAAGGAGGTTGCTCTGTGAGTCTCTTCATCCTCATCAATTCACAATTACTTGGTATCTGTTCCTGGCTCACTTTGGCCCCTCTTCCATCAAAATAAATAACCCCTAACTCCTCCATTCTTGCAACCTTACCATTTCATCTCCAGCTTCTTTTTCTAACATGCTTAAGCACGCTGTCATTAATTCGAATACACACCCTTCCTTCCAGCGGTATTTAAATCTCTCCAATTGGGTTCCCTTGTCACTGTGGTGTCAAAATCTCAAAAGTAATGAGATTCATATGATCTGATCAGTAAGGGCATCCTATTCCTTGTTATCCTTACTGACAAGGATCTTTCATACAATTCTTTCCTATTCTCCTTCAGCTCCCTTTCTCCATCTTGCAGTCTTGCCAAGCTGTCCTTGCTTTGTTCTGGGAATAAGAGAATTGCCTGCAATGGCTTCAGTTGCTGTTCTCTCACAGTTGCCTCTGGTGCTTCTCAAGGAACTGTCCTTGGCCCATTCATTTCTCCTGCTTGCCACCCTGGGTTTTGCTGTGAAAGTGAAGCATCGGTTTCCTTGGGTGCATTGACATGTCTGAGTTGTACCCCCTACACCAGTTCTCTTGAACCCTCTGCACCTTTAACTGTTGGTAAACAAGTAATAAGAGATGAGAAAACATTTGTCCCAAACCAAAGCTTGGTAGGCCAAAACATTGATTTCAGGCCCAGTTCTATAGACTGTTCTCTGGCTCCCAATTCTATTCCTCTCCAGCTGTGAAACCAAACAATGTTTGTTTATAATGTTTATCTTGAGGAAAGCTTTAGTTAGGTCACTCAGTCTTCTTTTTCCTTTTTAAATATATTTTTAATTAAATTTTTAAGAGAATTACATACAATGAATAGAATAATAGAGTAATGAAAAATGATATCAGCCCTCCCCCCTCCTCTTAACCCTTCCCCCCCCCCCACTTAACATCCCTATCTTTTAAAAAAAAAAGAAAGAAAGAAGGAAGAACGAGTGCCTGGATATCGAAAGATCCCCACATGCTCCATGGAGTTCAAAATAGCTTTAGTATATATCTTTTTTTTCCCCCAAATAGCTAATCATTTTATCTTCAATCACTCAGTCTTCTTCACTCAGCTGACTCTATTGTATTTAAACCTGTCTGCTGCTGAAACACTCATCTTTGCTTTGGTTCCCTCTGTTGCATGACTCTGACCCTTCCGAACAGCCTCCCTCAACTTATCATCAGAACCTTGTTGCCGGAAGCTAACGGGCGCCAAATTCATCTTCATTTATTGCTGGTGCCCTCATTGACTCCTGGTTGAGCATAAGTGCTACAACTCCTCTGTCTTCTCCATTCAGGGCCTCGGGACAGGCAACACTTCACCTGTGAACCTGCTGAGGTTGTCTATTGTGTCTGGTGCTTCCGATGCAACCTCCCCTACATTGTGAGACCCTTTGTAAAATGGGGAACTGCTTCATCGAGCACCTCTGCATCATCCACCACAGGGTGGGACTTTCCAGTGGCCAAATATTTTAATTTGGATTCCTATTCCCATTCCAACATGTCGGTCATGGCCTCCTCTTCTGCTAAGATGAAGCCACCCTCAGAGTGGAGGAGCAACATCTTGTATTCCATTTGGGTAGCGTCTAACCTGATGGCATGAATAGGGAATTCTTTCAGTAAACACATACCCCCCCCCCCCACCACTCTTCCTCTTTTCCTCACTCTGACATTTTACCTCTTCTCACCTGCCTACCACTTCCCCTTAGGTCTCCTCCATCTTCCCTTTCTCCTATGGTCCACTCTTTTCTTCTATCAGGTTCATTCTTCTCCAGCCCTTGACCTTTCCCATCACTTAGCTTTGCCTATTACCTTCCAGCTAGCCTCCTTGCCCTCTCCCCACCTTCTTATTCTGGCTGTTTCTATCTTCCTTCTCAGTCCTGAAGAAGGGTGTCAGCTCGAAACGTTGACTATCTAGTTCATTTTCATAGATGCTGCCTGACCTGCTGAGTTCCTCCAGCATTTTGTGTGTGCTGTTCTGGATAAGCATCAACTTTTTCCTCATTATTGTTTTCTAATTCCTGGCCTTAAAAAAATCCTAGGATCTGAGCTCATCTAATTCCAGCATTTTGAGCATTCTTAGTCTTAATCTATGTGCCATTAGTAACCATGCCTTCAGCCATCACCCCCTCAAAATCTGCAATTCCCTCCTTAATCTTCTCTGTGTCTCTATTGCTGATCCTTTCACATACTTTAAAACCTAGTAAGCTTTTGACCACCTGGCTCATATATTTCCTCTTATGTTCAGTTTTGATTAATGGTGGCATTGTACAAATACAGGATATTGCTATGTTCCAAAGTGCCCTAGCCCTGATTCCCATTGTTCGTCCTGTCATTGTTCCAATGAGCTGTAGGAATATTTGAAGGGATGCGTACAGGAAATTACTAGAAACACAAATTTGACTGTATGCAGTTGAGCAAGAAATTTCAGGCAGGTTTAGTTTAAGAGTTTAATTTAAGTTTAGTTTAAGAGTTCAGTTTAATTCCTATTACAGATGGCTGAATTTGTGTAGCCATTCCCTGTGTTCAAGGATGATTGCATCCCTCTCCATTTCATTGCGTACTGAGGCAGCTGATAAAGCCAATGTGGGATCCACAATCTCTCCCAGCGACTGGCAGAAGGTGTTTGATGTGGTTTGACAGGTTATGCATGCCATCTGCAATTCTTCTGAGACTTGAAGTCCACTGTGCCTTTCTAGGTACTCTTATCATTATAGGCACGTTTTCTGAAGCTGAATGTTATGATTTGTGTTTTCTCTGTCCTTTTGGAAACTTCTTAAAATGACTGAGCTTGAACTAGAGCACCCACTTAAGAAGTCTGGTGTCGGGCATACAGATAAAATGTAACTGAAGCTTTGATGTTGATTCAAGAAAGGGTCTGACATTTGTTCACTTATACTTCTAATGGATTTGAAGGATTTTATAAGATCACAAGACAATTACATATAGGAGCAGAATTAGGCCATTTGGCCCATTGAATCTACTCCGCCATTTCATCATGGCTAATCCAATTTTCCTCTCAGCCCCAATCTCCAGCCTTCTCCCCCTATCCCTTCATAGAATCATAGAAATCTAGATCACATTAGAGGCCCTTCAGCCCACAATGTTGTGCCGACCATGTAACCTACTTTAGAAACTGCCTAGAATTTCCCTACCACGTAGCTCTCTCTATTTCTAAGCTCCATGTAGAAACATAGAAAATAGGTGCAGGAGTAGGCCATTTGGCCCTTCGAGCCTGCACCGCCATTCAGTATGATCATGGCTGATCATCTAACTCAGAACCCTGTACCTGCTTTCTCTCAATACCCCCGATCCCTTTAGTCACAAGGGCCATATCTAACTTCCTCTTAAATATAGCCAATGAACCGGCCTCAACTGTTTCCTGTGGCAGAGAATTCCACAGATTCACCACTCTCTGTGTGAAGAGGTTTTTCCTTATCTCGGTCCTAAAAGGCTTCCCCTTTATCCTTAAACTGTGACCCCTCGTTCTGGACTTCCCCAACATCAGAAACAATCTTCCTGCATCTAGCCTGTCTAATCCCTTTAGAATTTTATACATTTCAATAAGATCCCCCCTCAATCTTCTAAATTCCAGTGAGTATAAGCCTAGTCGATCCAGTCTTTCTTCATATGAAAGTCTTGCCATCCCAGGAATCAATCTGGTGAACTTTCTCTGTACTCCCTCTATGGCAAGAATGTCTTTCCTCAGATTAGGGGACCTGTCTAAGAGTCTTTTAAAAGACCCTTTTGTATCTAACTCTACCACCTTCACTGGCAGTGCATTCCAATCACCCACCACTCTCTGTGTTTTAGAAAAAAAACTTAACTCTGTCATCCCCCTTGTACCTACTTCCAAGCACCTTAAAATTATGCCCCCTTGTGTTAGCCATTTCAGCCCTAGGAAAAAGCCTCTGGGGGCAATCCATGCCTCTCATTATCTTATACACCTCTATCAGGTCACCTCTCATCATCTGTCACTCCAAGGAGAAAAGGCCAAGTTCACTCAACCTATTCTCATAAGGCATGCTCTCCAATCCAGGCAACATCCTTGTAAATCTCTTCTGCACTCTCTCTATACTATCCACATCCTTCCTGTAGTGAGGTGACCAGAACTGAGCACAGTACTCCAAGTGGGGTCTGAACAAGGTCTTGTATAGCTTTAACAATACCTCACAGCTCTTCAGCTCAATCCCACGGTTGATGAAGACCATCACACTATATGCCGGCCTAACAACCCTGTCAACCTGCGCAGCAGCTTTGAGTGTCCTGTGGACATGGACCCCCACAATTTTGCTGATCCTCCACACTGCCAAGAGTCTTACCATTAGTGTTATACCAAAATGAACTATTAAATGACCTACCAAAATGAACCACTTACCTTGTGTTGAACTCCATCTGCCACTTCTCAGCCCAGTTCTGCATCTGTTGTAACCTCTGACAACCTTCCAGAATGTCCACAACACCTCCAACCTTTGTGTCATCAGAAAACTTATTAACTCACCCTTGTCCTTACTCATCCAGGTCATTTATAAAAATTGCAAAGAGGAGGGGTCCCAAAACAGATTCCTGAGGCACACCACTGGTCTCCATCCTCCATGCAGAGGATTTACTACCTGTTTACTACCACTCTTTGCCTTCTGTGTGCAAGCCAGTTCTGGATCCACAAAGCAAGGGCCCCTTGGATCCCATGCCTCCTTACTTTCTCAATAAGCTTTGCATGGGGTACCTTATCAAGTGCCTTACTGAAATTCGTATACACCACATCCACTGCTCTACCTTCATCAATGTGTTTTGTAACCTCCCCAAAGAATCCAATCAAGCTCCTAAGGCACGATTTGCCCTTGACAAAGCCATACTGACAATCCCTAATCAGATTATGTTTTCAAATGCTCACAAATCCTGCGTCTCAGGATCTTCTCCAACAACTTGCCCACCACTGAAGTAAGACTCACTGATCTACAGTTTCCTGGGTTATCTCTACTTCCATTTTTTGAGCAACCTTCCAATCCTCTGGTATCTCCCTCGTCCCTATTGATGATGCAAAGATCATCGCCAGAGGCTCAGCAATGTCTCCCACAGTAGCCTGGGGTACATTTCGTCCAGTCCCGGCGACTTACCTAATTTCATACCTTTCAAAAGCTCCAGCACGTCTTCTTTCTTACTGTCTATACCAGGCATGGGCAAACTACGGCCCGCGGGCCACATGCGGCCTGTTAAGCTTTTTAATTCGGCTCGCAGAACTTGATGAAATTATATTGATAAACCTTGTTAACGTTTTTTCCCCGCAATTCTGGCGTTTTCCCAATAGATGACGCACTCTATATACATTGACCTTTGTTGAGGTGCAGCGTATTACTCCACATTTGCGCTTTACTCTTTGTTCGGCTCGACCTTTTTGTGTGAACAGGCGTTCAGCGTCATGAACATCAACAAAGCCAGCCACAGATCCAAGTTGACTGACCAACACCTCAGATCCATCCTGAGAATCGCCACATCAAAACTAAATCCAGACTTTGATGCGCTGGCTAAAAAGGGAGACCAACAACACTGTTCCCACTGAAATTAAAAATAAGTTTCTTCGTTGTGTTATGTAAAAAATGCATTTGAAAATATTTTTTTCAATAAGCCTTACATGTTACATGTCATTTCTGTTAAGTGATGGACATGAGTAGTGCGCAGGTGCACGTACGTTCTCAAAATAAAAAATGCGCTCCAGATCAAATAACGCGCTCCGCATACTGGCGCGCTGTCATTGTTCTGTCTTTGTGCTGGTTGTTGATGAGTTTTGGCACGGGGGACAATTGAATAAGAAGGAGCAGGACAAGTAGACCTGCATCTCCTACCGTTTTTGAAATAAAGACAGTTAGGAGGAGAGTGATGATGATAATATCTTGAAGGATAACGGAATTTTCAGTGCTTTAAAATAATAACTGTTACTATTAAAAAAAGCTGTATTTTATTCATTTAATTTTCAGTGTTTTAAAAGTCATTTCAATAAATAGCTAAATAACATGGGACTTCAAAGACAGATATTTTGTTGTAATGCATTTGTTCATTTTCAATTGAAATTAAAGCACATGTTTTCTACATATCCCATGATATTTTATTTTCTCTTATGAGGTGTATTACCAAAACACTTCGTCCATCTGCTCCTGGTCCGGCCCCCCTGTCAAATTTTAGAACCCTTTGTGGCCCACAAGTCAAAAAGTTTGCCCACCCCTGGTCTATACACTCAGACATTTCAGTCCACTTTAAGTCATCCCCACAATTGCCAAGGTCCTTTTCACTGGTGAATTTTGAAGTAATCAGCAAACGTGCCCTGACCAATCAAGAATCTATCAACCATTTGGCATAAATGTACAAAAAGATTTGACCTCCACAGCTGCCTGTGGCAAAGAATTCCACAGATTCACCACTCTCTGGCTAAAGAAATTCCTCCTCTGTTCCGTTCTAAAAGGACGTCCCTCTATTCTGAGGCTGCATCCTCAGGTCCTAAATGCTCTCACCATAGGAAACATCCTCTCCATATCCACTCTATCAAGGCTTTTCACCATTCGATTGAACCTCTTTCAAAAGGAGTTGGCTACTTTGAGCAAGTAAGATTTTTTTTAATCCAGAAGTTGGTGAATCTTCAGGAATTTAAAAAATGTATTTATTTATTGAGATGTAGTGTGGAATCGGCCCTCCTGCCTCGTCAAGACACACTGCTTACAATCCCCCAATTTAATGCTAGCCTAACCATGGGACAATTTATATCTTGGGTCTGTGGGAGGAAACCAGAGCACCCGGAGGAAACCCACGCGGTCACGGGGAGAACGTGCAAACTCCTTACAGGCAGCAGCGGGAAATGAGCCTGCGTTGCCTGTACTGTAATGCATTGAGCTAATCACACTACCCCATTTTCTAGCTGAGAAGGCTGTGGATATGTGGTGCTGAGTATGTTCAGGACAGCAATTGTAAGGTGGAGACACGAGAGATTGCAGATGCTGGAATCTGGAGGAACTCAGCAGATCAGGCAGTTTCTGTGGAGGGAAATGAGAAGTTGACATTTAGGGCAAAGACGAATCTAGATAAAGGGTCTTGACCTGAAAAGTCGACTGTCCATTTACCTTCGGAGAGATTGTTATTTGAGGGAATCGGGATCTAGGGTTAGTACGGGAAGGTGATCTCCTTAGGAAACGATCAGTTATGATATTGAATTGCAGAGCAGGTATGAGGGAATGGAGTGATCTGTACCAGATTCTGTTTTTTTATATTCTGATGTGACTAATGGCAGTATATCACTCACTGTTTACTTGTTGACCTTCATATCTCTATGGTCCTATGGTGTATGCACAATTTTCTTGGATATCTCAGTGATAGGGACTTGATGATTGCACTCGGAAGCAGCTAAATAAATTAACAACGCGTTCTTCTCCAGCGGTGATCAGTTAAAAGTGGGTGGCTGCGACTATTTTCACTCCTTCCAGGTTGATAAAGAGACCAACACGGAAGAGCCCTTCCCTGAAGAGGTTATGATTCGATCAAAAGAAAGAAGCAATCGTCGATCACGCGGGTCTGCTTTTGTACGTAGTAGCACCATTGTCCGCTCACAGACCTTCTCACCAGGAGCCCGGAGTCAGTATGTCTGTAGGGTAAGTAATCTGTAATATTAAGGAATGCACATTTGCCATCTGTGCCCTGAAACAGGTTATCCTACCACTTAAGGTACGAGAATAAGGGAAGCTGTAATTGCCCTCTGGAACTGTCCTAAAGTATCTGTGAATCAAGAATGATCTCCTAATACTTTAAAAAGGGAGATGCAAATATGAGGCACAGCATAAACAGATTTTATTAATTTCCTAATGAACCCCCTTACAATATTTTGGGATGAACAATTGTCTCCCATTTGTTCAGCAGAGTTTGTTTTGCTATGGAAGGATGGTGACCATTGGGAATGGATGGGTGGGGAGCCCAAAGGGCACTGCTCAGGGCATCCCAGTCAGTTACCAGTCACATTAATTGTGTGGCAGGCAGAGAGAAGCACTCTGATAGAATTTTGGCTGATGTTTGAAATCGTTGAGTATTAAATGGGACTCAAACCATGGTGGAAAATTTAACACGTGATGCCTATGCAGCTGACTGCTGTACTCTCAGAGCAGAATTTGCAGAGATAGTGATTTCAGCCTGATTTCAAGTTGCTTGGATACCATTAAATGTGGATTAATTTCAACCAAAGCAGCCTGCCGCCTGCTCCGTATCTGCTGAGGTGAGCCGCACAGTAAAACGAGAGCATTGTTCCATCCTGATGCTTTCCTGCTCGTTGGGGGTTATGTGAAAGTTATCTCTGAGTTCCTGGCTGTCTAGCATTAAGGCTGGAAGTGGAGATGCAGAGAAATATTGACAAAAGTTATGGGAATAGGGAGGGGCAAGTGGCCATTTCACCAGTCACGCGGAGTCCAGGCAGTACTAATAGAATCATATGGCAGAGATAGAGGAACTCTTTATTTCTCTCCTCCAGGGCTATGGGAACCAAGACTTAGGTTTAAGGTAAGAGGGGACAGATTTAATTGAAACTTGAGAGGCAAGTTTTTTACACAAAGAGTCCTGTGTATGTGGAATGAGCTACTGGAGGAAGTGATTGAGGAAGGTACAATCATAACTTTCACACAATAGTTGGACAGGTGCATAGATTAGAATGGTTGTGAGCCAAATGCTGGCGACTGGCACAAGCTTGGATGGGCATCTTGGTTGGCAGAGACCACTTGGGCCAAAGGGCCTGTTGTGTTGTCTTTTGCTCAGTAGGAGCATTTAAATAAATTAACATAACTAATCAAAATCCAGTTCTTCGAGGAGTGAGGATGTGCAACCTGGTGCGTTCACTATTGATTGCTAAGCTATTCGATCACCCTGTTAGTTTGGTCATATCCGGGTTGGGATGCAGACCTGAACTTCTGCATCTGAATGTAACACATGAGAGCGTTGCAGTTGGCTGCTGGAAAATGTAATCAAAGTACATATATGTCACCATATACAACCATGAGATTTGTTTTCTTGTGGGCATACTCAGTAAATCCAAGAAATATAATAGAATCAATGAAAGACTGCACCTAACAGGATGGACAAACAACCAATGTGCAAAAGACAACAAACTGTGCAAATACAAAATAAATAATACAAATAAATAAAGAAGCAATAAGTATTGATAACATGAGATGAAGAGTCCTTGAAAGTGAGGCCATGGGTTTGGATCAGTTTAGTGATGGGGCAAGTGAAGTTTATCCCCACTGGTTCAAGAGCCTGATGGTTGAGGGGTAATAACTGTTCCTGAATCTGGTGGTGTGAGTTCTGAGGCTCCTGATGCAGCAGTGAGAAGAGGGCAAGACCTAGGTGGTGGGGGTCCTTGATGATGGATGCTGCTTTCCTGGGACGGTGCTCCATGTAGGTGTGCTCATTGATGGGGAGGGCTTTATCCATGATGGACTGGGCCATATTCATTACTTTTTGTAGGATTTTCCATTCAAGGGCATTGGTGTTTCCACACCAGGCTGTGATGCAGCCAGTCAATATACGTTCCACCACATGTCAAAATTTTAGTTACGTTATCTTTGCAAACTTTTACGGAAGTAGAGGTGCTGCCATGCTTTCTTTGTAATTGTTCTTACAGTCTGGGCCCAGGACAGGTCCTCGAGAATGATATCACCAAGGAATTTAAAATTGCTGAGTGCTCCACCTCTGATCCCCCGATGAGGACTGGCTCAGGAACTCCGGTTTCCTCCTGAGGTCAATAATCAGCTCCTCGGTCTTGCTCACATTGAGCAAGCGGTTGTTGTTGTGGCACCCCTCAGCCAGGTTTTCAATCTCCCTCCTTTATGCTGATTCATCACCACCTTTGATTTGGCTAACAGCAGTGATGTTGTCACCAAACTAGAATGTGGCATTGGAACTGTGATTAGTGTAAAGTGAGTAGGGCAGAGGGCTAAGCACATGGCCTTGTGTACCTGTGCTGAAAGAGTATCACAACTGAAATTAAAAATGAGCCTTTACTGTTTTATCTATAACCTTGTTCCTCATTGCAGCTGTACCGGAGTGACAGTGACAGTTCAACACTTCCAAAACGATCACCATTTATCCGAAATGCATTCGAGCGATGCACTCTGCGTTATAAGCAGGTAAGCACTTGGGATAATTTAGGGCAACTGACACTTCCAGCACAAAATCATTACAGTACGTGATTTAGATCATTTTGATGTACGCACATACGTATGTTCCCTCCATTGTAACTAATGGTGAGTGCCTCAAGGGGGTAATCGTTCTTTTTCCCTCCTCCCCTCCCCACCAGTTGCAGCACAGTTCTAATTTGGCTTTAACTTCAGTGCCTCATTCCACACTAGCTCCCCACCTAGTGGCAGGCTGAGAGCACAGCAAGTGCCCGCTGGGATGAAATTTTCCTCGAGGGTGGAGGTTGTCAGGTTGCTTTTAGCATCTACTTCAAATGGTGAATAGGATTTCAGCTTACTTTTCATTCTCACAAGAGAGCCTCTATCAGATTTGTGCTCCCATAGCACAGAGTAACTACAATGTGTGTTGCTTCTTCCCTGCATCCTATAACTGTGAAATTACCTACAAATTAACACAGAACCCCTCCATCACTTTGTACACCTCTGCCTGACCCCCACTAACCTTTCGCTCCCCTAAAGAAAATTGTTTTTATTTAAACGATCAGAATAACTGTATTTCTTTCAGATTGGCTTGGTCACATAGCTCCCCTCTAAACGTTTTCCAAGGCCACTAACTTTTCAGGCAGTTCCTCGGGATCGAGGATGATTTGGTTGCACTCAGGTTCTAAGGGGGCTGATGTTGGGGGTGGGTAATGTGGGGCGAACAGACTCTATTGCAAGTGGGGCAAGAGGTGCTTGACGGGGTAGCTAGGTGGGTTGGCTGGAAACTGGTGCCCTCTTCCTGCTGGTCTTCCACGCGTTCCCTCCCAGCAAAGAGACTTGAGTTGTCATTGTCTTGGTTACCTCTCCCATCTTGACCACCCACAGCCCAGGGATTAGAGGTGTTGCATTTTTTACACAGGCTTTGTAATATCCTTGAATCAATTTCTTTGTCCACTTGGGAATGTCTTGCTATAACAGCTCAGCATAGAGTCAGGTTTAAGAGGCTGGTGTTGAGGACGTCTGATGGCTGTGGTCAGTCCTTTGCAGTCAACTGGGTGGAAATGGAACCTCCGCGCTGGAGTTGTTGGGAGGGTGTTTGTTTACCCTGCCAGTGTATTTGGAAGGTGTTGTGGATGCCACATAGGTGGTATCTCTCCTATGATCACTGCAGTCCAATGGAGCACAACATCATCCCCTGTGAGTGTAATTTGCCAGATGTAATCTAACCAACAGCCTGATCAATAGAATGGTGTCTTTGATTTGTATTGAATGCTTCTTTTAAGCCTGTTTGCTTTAAAAGTCCATTTTCATTGGCAGCATGAAGAGCTTCAACCAATCTGAATGATAATCTGTCCAAAACAACCAGTTGTCAAATAGTAGCCTCAGAATAGAGGGACGTCCTTTTAGAACAGAGATGAGGAGGAATTTCTTTAGCCAGCTAGTGGTTAATCTGTGGAATTCATCACCACCTGCTGCTGTGGAGGCCAAGTCATCGGGTATAATTAACTGAGAGGTAGATAGATTCTTGGTTCGTCAGGCTTAAGGGGAGAAGGCACGAGACTGGGACTGAGAGAAAAAATGAATCAGCCATGATGAAATGGCAGAACAGACTTGATGGACCAAATGGCCTAATTCTGCCCTTGTATCTTATGGTCTAAAAGGTTATAAGGAGAAGGCAGGAGGGATGGGGCTGAGAGGGACAATCAATCATAGAATTGTGATAAAATTGTGGAGTAGATTCAATGGGCTGAATGGCCTAATTCTGCACCTATACCTTAAGGTCTTATCTTGTATAATTATTTGAAGTATATTTAAGATCATTAGTTGTACAGATGGTAGTTATTTGTGATATGGTTGATTGTTCAAGAGTTATAATTTGGATTTTAAAATGCTCAATAATACAAATTCATTTCTTGGAGTATTCGCCTGGATTTTTGTTGGTTCATTTCAGCCATCCTTCAAGACCCCACTTGTTGAACATCCTACTCGGACATCCCTGGACCTGGAGCTGGATCTCCAGGCATCCAGGACAAGGCAGAGGCGACTGGACGAGGAGCTGAGTGCATTACGGGAGCTGAAGCAGCGGCTGGAGGAGAGCAGGAGTCGGGGGCAGATTGACTTGCCTCAGTGGATCCTAAGAGACGAACGATTCCACAACCTGTTGAAAGAAGCAGAGAGGCAGGTGTGTGGAAATCGCTTTGTCAGAGCAGTGAGCTGTATTCATTGTGATTTCTTCAACTGGCAACAGACCAGGTTGAAGATCTAATGAGGGAACTTTGTAGCGATGAAACATTAATTTGTGTTTTCCGCTTGTAGAAGTGCTTTTGTCATCTCTTTTTTTCTTCACTGTCTTTCTCTTTAATTGCATGCATTAAAATGATATCAGAAACCAGGAAGCTACAAGGGCATTTGCCCTGCCGTCAACTCTTTACACCTTCCCATAGATGCTGTCTGACCTGCTGAGTTTCCTCTAACATTTTGTGTGTTACAGCAAGAGATGTTGCTCTTTGATTTTCTTTGTTACTGGGTAGATTGAAACTTAAACAGTTTTGCTGAAAGTTCACGTCTTAACAGGTATGCATTGACCTTAAGAGTTAACTGTAATGGAAGAAACAAATTCACTGGAGAGACGTACTGTTAGATATGAAGTAGTCTCCTTATTCAACAAAATGAGACACTGCAGGGAACATATTGAGAGCCCTTTCGGAAGAGGCCTCCTTGACCCAGCACTACACCTAAAAGCGTTTTAAGCAGCTTTGTCTGGTCTTCCCATTAACTGTAATTCACAGCCTTTAAGAACCCATTGTTCAGAACTGCATTTTAAATTTAATCTACAGTCTATGTTCAGATTTGAAGATGGGTGGCTGAAGTTATTTGCTGTATGTTCTCACCGACAAAACGCTCTAACACAAGTCAGAGGCTTTATCAATCTAGTTGGACGTTCCTTCACTTTCTGGCTTCTGTCTCTCAGTTCTGCTGGGTAGATGAGATTCTTTAACCAATTCCTTGGGAAGGAAAGCTGAGTGATTTCCCTTCCCTGGAAGGAGTAGCCACCTTTAGCAGACACTGTAAAAGGGTAGGCAGTTTCTTTTATGTTTTACAGTGTAGAGGGGTTTGCTAACATTGTCTGCAAAGGGCCTAGAGTGCATCAGCTTCTGGCTTAGAGGTGAGACTAGGTGCCTGAACCAGAGCTTGCTCGGTGTGTGTTGTGGCTGGTATAAAAATCAGATTCCATTTCCAATGAAGTATCTGCACAAAGATTGCACAGCGCGTTTGGATGAGTGATATAAATGCTTTTCTTTTGAAACCCATTTGCAGGCAAGGCAAACAAAGTCTGAACAGCGCCAAGAGCAAGCGGCCCAGAAAATGTTGAAAAAAGCAGCAAAGGAAATATATCAACTGCGAGGACAAAGCCAAAAGGAACCTTTGCAGGTTCAGTCCTTCAGGTACTGAAAAGCTTTCCATGAAACACATGAGCATAGTTTAGTGAGTACTTACCTGTGGATATACTGTATAGCAAACTATTCCTTACATTAGGGCTCCACAAGCCAGTTTAAAAATGGCAAAGGTCTTGTTCTTGCTGATGTTGACTGCAGTTCAGAACCAGGCAGAAAACACCATGGCTGCCTTTCACTGCTACTTGGATGAATAGTCTGTCTCATTTAATGATGATTCCTTGAGCAATGTGCTTTTCCTATCCTCAATGCAAATGTCCATTTAAACTCCTTCCTTAAATCGGGTGGTTTTCCAGTGTACTGTTCTTCATTAAAATAGCAATTTGACATGTTCCCCATAAATTTCAGTAGACAAACCTTAATTTCAAGCTGGATAATGTGAGATTAAACGTTTCAGTGGTTCCATTGAATATCAGAGAATGTATACAATATACAACCTAAAATTCTTACTCTCCACAGACACTCTTGAAACAGAAAAAAAAATCGCCAAAGAATGAATGACAAAAAAAATACTTCCAGGATACTGATGACTATAGATAGTCTCTGAGGAAGGTTAAAGAAGAGCAAAGGTTTTAAAATGAAAACTGTATTACTGAGAAATTGCACCTCTAAATAAATTTGAAATAGGATTTAAAACTTGTGTTTTCCATTTTATCTTTTTTTTTACTTCCCCCACCATAGTCAGATGTCTGACTAGTTTAATTTTTTTTATTATAAATTTATTTTGTAAATACACATTTCTTGTTACATCTAATATAGAGCTGGGAAGAAGAAAGTAGGCTGCAACCTTTTAAAAAAAATGTTACTGTGCAGGAGATGAATCACTTATCATGGATGAGTCTCCTTTTCAAAAGAGGAAGCCGACGGGCCCGTCTCCCTGTGCCCTAACCTCTGCTTTGTTTCCTTTCCCATGTGTTTTATCTAGTTTCCTTCTGAAAGGTATTGTCTGGTTTGCTACTACAGCATTTTGTGCAATAGATTCTTAATTGGAAGAACTGAATGTATAAAAAAAATCCTCACAATTATACCATTGTTGTAAATACAACTTCGAGGGGAGTTGGAATTAATCTAAAATACATGTTTTCTGATTATCAATTATCCTGCCGATGGATATGGGTTTAAAATTACCTCCGTGTTCCCAATATCCTTAGTATTTGATTTAATGATTAATGTAGACTCACCTCAGTATCAATGCCACTGGAGTCCTGGTGACCTGCGTTACCAGCTATGCTCAAGTTATAGTTCTCAAATAACAATGCATGTGTGCAGAAGGAAATCTGAATGTTAGCCCTTGCTTAAGGGGAAACAGTAATAAATCTCTCATTGTCAATGTTAGTGACTTGTAAGGAATCTCTTTAGGTTCAAGGAAATGACTCCAGCTTTCCAGTAGCAAGTTGTGAACATTCATTCACAGTCTCTTGACTGAAAAATCTATGAAAGAATAGTTTGTCCACTGGCTTGCCAGATGTGGAGTTGTGTAAGAAAGGTACTGAGACAAAAATTAAAAGAGTTCATCATCATGTTTTACCGTGTAAATATCTTGGTTAGAGTTAAATTTGATTATGAGCTTTAACAAGTAATTGTGTAACAAATAGTTGCATCCTTTGAAACTAGTTAGTAGAATGTAGAAGTATAATGCTGCATACGTAAGGGGTATTGGTCTTATCTCTGTGGTGAACACAATTAAAGTGAGGAAATATTGTCAGCAATCACAAGTATTTCTCTGTCACTGACATTTTTTAAAAGTGAACCCAACTGTCCCTTGTAACATAGCCATAGTGTTTTAATGCTTTTGCAGCCAGTAGAGATACTTTTTTATATATTGGGGAATTTTTTTCTATTCACTATAAAGGCCAAAAGCTTTTTTCCTTTTAAGGCAAAATGCTGGAAGACCCACTGGGTCAAGCAGCATCTGTGGTAGCAATGAGATGGTCAACATCTCAGCTTGAAACCTGTTACGGGAAGATGGCCACTCTGTAGAAATGAGGGGAGAGGTTGGTAGGTGAGTGGTGGAACCAGGTAGAGAGAGGGGAGTGATGGGCAGATAGAATCAAATAGGGCAGGGAAAGGAGAAGTGGGCCAAGGGTAAAGAAACCCAGGTGGATCGGTTGATTATGGGCAGATGGAACTAGGTTCCAGATGGTGACATCCAGGTACTGAAGGGGGAAGGGATGGAAAAACCGAAAGAAGGGAACGAGAACTTAAGTGGACTGATGGGAGTGGGGCACCTGAGACTGGAATCCCTAGTGAAGGTGACCAGGAAATTGGAAGCAGTCAAAATGGCAAGGTATGAAGAAATCAGTTCTCCTTGCTCCTTTTAAATCTGTTCTTCCAAGTTTTTAGTCAGATTATCTGATTGGATTGGCAGTTCCCTCTCCATCTTGTGTGGAGCCACCGTCATGAAGTAGTACTGCACTTGCTGCTCACTGCATCTCACCCCGCACAACTCTAGACCCACACTTGACACTGTAAGCATCTCGGACTTTGGTAACGTTGCCTTTCATTTTATCACAGAGAGAAGATGGCATTTTTCACCCAAACACGAATCAACATACCACCTCTGCCAGCAGATGATGTATGACACTTTACTCTATTTTAACTATGAAGTATTTATCAATCTCAATTTTACTTATGTGAAGTTACTAGAAAAAAAAGTTAAGTGATTTTTATTAAACACTTGTTGCAAGGGTTATTCCTATACACATTTTGTAAAATGAAAAATGGAAAAAAAGCTATATACTTATATTATAAATATATATATATATCTTTATATATATATTATAATTCTAGAGTTGCAGCGAGGCACTGTGTATCCTTGTTGTGAAATTAACATCTCTGAAGGAACGGTATTATGTAAAAGATCAAACCAAGCTGTTGTATATCTTTTTTCAATTTCTGTGCACTCTGATGTATGTGAGCTTAAAAGGCTGGAAGATGGAAACAAGGCCAGCTTAATCATGTCCATTGTAATATAAGTTTCTTATTTAAAAAATATTTTCCTTGAAGGAAAAGTCTCAGTTTTAGGTGTATTTTAAGACTATAAAGTTCTGCAGTATTTTTGGGTGCACTGGAATGAAATCTTAAGCTGGCTTTGTTTCTGTTACCTGATGTGAAAATACTATGCGCTAATTATTAATGTTACTTTAGTGTGTTTCATGCCGCACGTATACCTTTAGCATTTTATATTACCCTATGCCTTTACACCATGTTGTAACGTTGTAATCTTTACCACAACTGTTTATTGTATAAAAAAATTCAGTAGTGACATCTTTCAATATTTTTACTATAAAATAAAAAAAACCCTTTATCAGTGATTGTGGAGAATGGTTATTTGCAGAGAACAGCTTAGATCTTGCATTAGTATGCTACCATTATTAATGCACTTTACACAAAATGTTTAGTATATTATTTACAGCTTTTTACTGTCATAATGATATCTGAGGGTAAATCACAGTATTTATTTGCAATTAAGTTTGAGGCTACCTATTTCTAGTCTAATATCCCTGCATTGTATCCTTTGCATTGACCAAATGTGTGAAGGAATGAGGCATGCCTAGAAGTTCCAGGGCATCACAAGGGGTGACAGTGGGTGTCAAGAACATTTTGGATATTGGACAACCATTGAAATCTGGTGCCTGAGATGGAGAATAGAGTCCCCAAAGCTCCTCTCCTCCTTGGGCACTTAGTTTGGAATGGGCCTATGGGCACAGCAGCTGGAGGAGGTTGGGCCTGGAAGACTGATGTCCAGGGAGAGTATTGCAGAATGGGCGATAGGATGAGGAAGGGGGTTCATTATCACTGGAAGGATATTGGGAGATAATCATTTTCAGTGGATTTAATTAGACCATGTGGAAAATAAAGAGACTGCTGGAATCTGGAGCAAGGGGAAAAAAAACAATTTTTTGTAAAAACTCAGTGGGACAAGCAGTATCCACAGAGGCAGAGGGACGTTTGACTTTTCATACTGAGACCAAATGCTGCCTGACCTGTTGAGTTCATCCTGCACGAGAACATCTGCAGATACTGGAAATCTAAAGCAACACACATAAAATGCTGGCGGAACTCTGCAGGTCAGGCTGCATCTATGGAAAAGAGTAAACAGTTAACGTTTCAGGCCAACACAGTTCCTCGGAAATCATTCAAGGCATGAAGACCACCGAAGAACGATCTCAGACTAAAATGTCGACTGTTTACTCTTTTCCTTAGATGCTGCCTGGCCTGCTGAGTTCCTCCTGTAGTTTCCTCCTTGATTGGAGTGGGTGTTGGGCCGAGGAGATGATGGTGTGGGACTAGATGTGTAGAAGTCATTTAGGTACCTGACTGGAGCTCCATTGGGAGGACAGCTGTAGCAGGGGTGTCTGAGAGTGCAAGTCCCTAGGACAACTTGGGTTGAAATTCACCCCCAGTGGCAGAAGGAAACACTGCACAGAGAATGATAGCAATTACTCCATCCTGATGTGAAAAGCACATCAAGGCATGAGATTCACACCAGGGAGAAACCAGTCAGTTCCTTGGAATGATACAAAGCAATCAAAGTTGGTCATTATCACATTTCATTCTAAGGGGGAAGAATGCACAATGTAAAGAAAAGCAATATAAAGGAACTGAGTTTATGGGCAATAGTGTCATTCTTGTACTGAAGCAATCCAGTTTCTTGTAACTCATGGCGTGACTTTTCCCTCTTTTTGGTTAATACATAGAGAATGCAGTTCCTCCAACTGAAATGACAAGGAAATATTTATTTCCTTAAGAACATGGATTTTCAAGAAGTGAACCAGGTCATCCTGTACTTGCCTTTTGCACAAATTATTTCTGCTGCTGCAGTTTGTGTTTTAAAGGAAACCACATTAAATTTAACTCTGCAGGAGGCAAGACTCTTCCAGATAACCTTAAAGGTAAAAAAAAGATAAAAGAATTGAAATCAAACACACAGGCACATACTTGGTACTTGTTTCCATTTTGGAAAAAAATGTAGAATTCATTTATAAAAAGGTCCATTTTATAAAGAACGCTTATTTACAGTATGTTTCTTTTGTACCCTGCTTTTTAAATGCCAGTTCAATTTCTGCCATTTTAAGGATTCCATTCATCATTAACAGATGGTTGTTCATGAGGTAATCTTGCAGCTCCAGGAGATTCAGATTCTGATTTATTTGTCACATGTACATGGAAACAAACAGTAAAAAGCATTGTTTGCGTTAACAGCCAGTACCACCCAAGGGTTTGCTGGGGGGAGGGCAGCCTGCAAGTGTTGCCACACAATCCGGCACGTCCACCAGGTTCATCAGAACCACAGAAGTAGAATAACAGCACAAGGCCCTTTCCCAGCCTCCCACACATTCATACGCTCACACACACAGACCGGTCGGTCTGCCTCCGGGCCTCTAGTCTCTGGCTCACACTCGTAGCCATCGGGCTTCTGACCAGATAAGCTGATCCAGGGGCTTTGGCCTTCAGACCTCCATCTCCAGACTTGCAGACTTCAGTCTTCAACCTGCTGCCTCCAGGCTGACTGAACTCTGGTTTTCAACCCTAGGCTTTGCCCTCTGGGTATCAGCCCCAAGATGCTCTGATCAAGGGTTTGACCTTCAGGCTTTGACCCCAGGTTTGACCTTCAGGCTGCTACCTCAGGTTTGACTGTACTTGGAATGTTGTGTTCATTTCCAGTTGCCTCATTATAAGAAGGAAGTGGAAGATTTATAGAGAGTGCAGAGGAGATCTACCAACCAGGATGCTAGCTGGAAGAGAGAGCATGCATTATAAGGAGTGGTTGAGCAATTTGGAGCTTTTCTCTTGGGAGCAGTAGAGGTTGGGAGGCAACTTGATAGAGGTGTAGTAAGATTATGAGAGGCATAGACAAAGTGGACAGCCAGTGACTCTTTCCTCAGTGTGGCAATGGTAAATTCCAGAGGTACCCATTTAAGGTGAGTGGAGGAATGTATTGGGGCAATGACAGGGGTACATTTCTTACTTAGACAATGGTGGGTGCCAGGAATGTTTTGCTGGGGCTAGTGGTAGAGGCTGATGCTATAGGGACACTCATAGATAGCTCTGGGCTGTGTCGGAGGAAAGGGCTAGATAGATTGTGGAATAGGTTATATAGGCCGGCAAAATATCATGGGCCAAAGGTAGCTCATTGGCAAATTAGTAACTCTTGTCTCTTTTTCCACAGGTGCCCCATACGTAGTATGTTCTGTTGTAGTTAGTCAGCATGTTTCATCAGATGGTTTATGCTTGTCTCTAAGAAGTTTTAACCTGCATCACAGTCTTACAGGTGAACGTGTGAAGTTCAATTTCCCTGTTTAGTTCCAGAATAGTTGAAGAGTTCCCTGTTTAGTTCCAGAATAGTGGATGGATTAGTTCCCATCCACTCTTCATAACTGTCACTTGGTTATGGTAAGGTCAAGGGAATGAAACAAAGATATCAAACAGAATTTCTCCAACTAGTTAACCAGGTGCATGAATTATATAGATAAATGGGGAGAAGTGGAAAAATATTGCTATTTATGTAGAACTTTATTCAAGGATTTTCTCTAAATGGGGACAAACAAAATTGCTAGTAAACTGCTGCTTCCTTTTTTTTGAATTATTTTAAAATTGGCCATCTACTGATTAGGAATATTGAGCTCGATCTCCCATGTTCCCTCCCCTGTTATAGCCATGTCCTTAAGTTGAATTCAAATGGTGAATTGATCCATCCAAGCATACCTTTTTAATAAGGTCAAGACAAGATCTCCTTCCAGCCTCCTATTTGCAGCTGCAAAGCTCTCTTCAAACTTCAAACTAGATCCAAGTTGTCCTTTGACCCATGAGCAAACTGAAAAAGAGTGACCTTGTCTTTTGCGAGCTTCTCAGGACCCTGGCTTCTCTTCCAATGAGTTCCACAGCAGCCCAAGCCAATTGTCTCTCAGGCTCATGGTTCAGAGAGAAGTCGATGCCTAAGGTAATTGAATTGGATGTGTGTTTGAGGAGGACTCCATTGTTTTCTAGGAGATGGTAATCTCGCTGCTGAGAAAAATATACTAAAATCAGAGACCTTTGTGGAAGAAAGCAAAGCAAAGGTAAGTGAATCCACTAGGTCATTTTAATTCTGCCCATTACACGCTCCCTATTTTCTTCCTTTGCTTGTTCTTGTCACCCTCAATTCAGCTAAAATTCTTCAAAAGATGTGTATTTAACACTCAGTAAAGTTTGGGCAAGGTTGAATTTTAAGATGTTGTATGTAGCATTACTTCAGTATGAAGTTTCTCGAGTCACAGGTTTTGGTTATGCCCTTATTAGTTCAGCTGGGGAGAGCATTGGAGCATTGATCCAGAGGGAAGATAAAGTACCTATTCAACACTTAAAGCCATTTGCTTCTCCTTCCAAAGGCAATCACTTTTAGCTCCTGGTAGGACCCTTCCTCCTCCTAGTTCGCATATTTCAATTGCTTTGTTCCTAAAGCTTTTGGGTTCCTTTTTCGCTTGATCGCCAACCGATGTCATGCACTCTCTTTTTAACCTCCCTCGTCTCCTTTTAGGTACTTCCTCTGTTCAGCCTGATTCTCATAATTCAAGACTGGTGCTTTTCTCTGCCTTTTAACATACAGCCACCCTTGTCCTGGATATCTAAAGACGGTACATACAGGAGAGTGTTGGATCCATATTGAACTCCCCTCTGAAGATCACCCCAAGTTCACTTACTGTTCTACCTAAAAAGCTTCAAATCCAGTCTTTGGTAGAATGAGATTCCTCTTTAGCTCACTGACATTAGCCCTCCATCAGTTGTATATTTTGATGCTTGGGTCTCCCTTACTACTATAAATGGAATATTGGGATCACTCCTTTCCAAAGTGCCGCTCTACTTAACTGAAACATGTTTCACTTGCCCACTTCCTTCTCCAGACAATATCCAGAATTGTTTCCCTCCCAGTTAGGCTAGGAACAGTTGGAGTCTACATCGTGAAAACAGACTTTTCAACCCACCTAGCCCTTCGAACATATAAGCTAGTCTTATTTGGCCCCTATCTTTCTAAACCAGGGGTGCACAGACCCCTCCAATAATGGTGGGAGTCCATGGCACAAAAAAGGTTGGAAACCCTTGCTCTAAACCTTTCCCATCCCTCTGCAGAGTTGTCTTTTGAATGTTGTTAATAGCAATCTGAATAGCCTTTCAGGTTCTTGTTAAACCTCTCCTCTTTCATCTTAAAACCTATACCTTCTCATCTTGTTCTTCATTGCCCAACCCAGGAAGTATTTCTTGAAAGCAGCTCAGGAATTTTTTGCCCCCCCACCCCCTTTGACTTTCTGTCTGTTGGTATCTTAGTGAAGTGCCCCATCTTTGTCCAGACTTTCTTCATATTTTCTCCTGTTTCCTTCCCACTATTTGATGGCCTGTAATGCTCCAAGTGTTCACTCTGCTCATTTACACTGACCACATCAGCTCACTGTTGGTGGTTGAGATTTGTCATGCTATAATCAGAAAAATATGTTAAAAATTCCTGTTTAAGTGCGAAGTTTGCTGAGCATAAAGTTTTTTTTAAATTTTAAGGGGATGGTATAACAATCCACAGACAGCGCTTTGTCAGAAGTTATCATTGAGTGCTCCGTGCTAAAATGACTGACTTGATGCTAACCACGTCGTCTCTGTCTCAGATGTCAGATACTGGTGCTGGAGGACAGAGCTGGGACTAGAGAAGGTATGGGGTGGGTGTGGTGATCCTGTTGACACAAGGCTGTTGGAATGGCCCACATCCCAAGATCAAGCTGCCTTCCTTGTCCCAGGGAACTTCCCATTATCAGATTTCTCCTGCCGCCTCCTCTGGACTTTGGTTCTTTATTTGCTCCATGATCATCTGTTAGCTTTGTCATCACCTCTTCCTTCATCTTGGCAGCCTGCTGTATCCTTTACACACGTACTCCATTCTTCATTCATTGAGGCACAGGCTCTTCATCCCAGTTTGCCCATTCCATCTTTTTTGCCCAGTAAGCTTATCCCATCTGCCCGTGTGTTTGGCCCATAGCCCTCCAAACCTCTCCTATCGCAGAACATCACAGTACAGTCCTGTTGTGCCAGCCTTTTAACCTCATCCAAGATTGATCGAACACTTCCCTCTTGCTTAGCCCTCCATCTTTCAGTCATCCATGTACTTATCTAAGAGTCTCTTAAATCTCCCTAATGTATCTGCCTCTACCACCGCCCCTAGCAGCACTTTCCGTGCACTTCTGTGTAAAACAACCCATCTCTGACTCCCCTCTCCCTCTATACTTTGCAACAATTACCTTTAAATGATGCTCTCTTATATTAGTCATTTCCACCTGGGGGAAGAAGGAACTGACTATCCACTCTATCAATGCCTGTTATCATCTTTCTATCAAGTCACATCTCATCCTCCTTCACATCAAAAAGAAAGCTGGTTCAACCTCTCTAATGCCATGCTCTCTAATTTAGGCAGAATCCTTGTAAATATTCTCTGCACTCTCTCTCGATCTTTCACATTCTTCCTATAATGAGCTGACCAGAATGGAACATAATACTTCAAGTGTGGTCTAACCAAGAGCTTTATAGAGCTGCAACATTATCTTTCAGCTCTTGAAGTCAATCCCCCAACTAACGAAGGCCAACATACCACACGCCTTCTTAGCCATCCTAATCTATCTATCAATGTACTTAGAAAGATGTTGCTAATGTGCCTGCTTTTATCACTATTTCTGGCAGCTCATTCCAAATACACACCATCCATTGCGTGAAGGAACTGCCCCCCCCCCCCCCCCCACCGGTGTCCCTTTCAATTCCTGCCTTATCTACCTCACTTTCTCTGGTCTGCATTTACTGAATTGCTGCTCACCTCTTGCATCTTCCAGCTCTGATGAAAGAACTTCTGTTGAAATGTTACTGTGTACTACTCCAAACTCTTTTCTCCAATTAAAAGAAAATGGTAGTCTAATCGAGGATGATTATCCCTCTGATTTAGTAGGGACATACCTATAATGCTGAATACATCGTTGCATTTCTGAAGCTGCTATTTGTAACTAATGATCACCTGTCTGCAACTTCAGTTGCTTTGTATTTCTGGAGCTCAGAGGAACACTATGTTTTCCTTACCCATGTGATGTTGGCCACCAGACACGTCCATCATTTTGGTGCTGTCATACCCAACTGGATGAGTGTTGGGAGACTTAAAACCCATTGAACCTGCAAGCTTTGTGTGGGCATTTGGTCCAACTTGCCTATGCCAACAGTGTTGCCTAGAGAGCTAGCCCCATGTGTCCACACTTGGTCCATAGCCCTCCAACCATCTCATATCCATGTACCTAGCTACATGGTTTTTAAGTGTTGCTAATGTGCCCACCTTAACCATTATTTCTGGCAGCTTATTCCAAATGCACACCACCCTTTGTGTGCCTCTGATGTCAGTTTTCATTGTCTTGTTTCAGACCTTAAACCTATGCCCTCTTCTTTTTAGCACCCCTCCCTGGGGAAAAAGACTTTTCCTTTCACCCTGTATATGCCTCCCTCATGATCTTATAGATCCCTCAGGAGGTTGCCCCTCAATCTTCTACTCTCTAGGGAATAAACTTCTAGTCGACACCTAGTCTTGTTCTCTCTCCCAGTATGCTTGTATAATTTTCCCCTTACATCTTGTTTGTCTGAAGTCCCACATTCTCACTGCTCTCTAGAGTTTCTCACGAATTTCTTATTTATATTCTCTACCCCACATCCTGTCTCTCCGTTTATATCAAATTTTAAAAACCTCCTCCAGATCACAGCTCTGCCTTCTCTTATTAAACTGTTCAGCCCTTCTTTTTCATCCTATTTATTGGAGCTTTCCATAACACTAGTCCAAAATAATAATGGCTGGCCTTGCTCAACACCGGAGTAATTTTAGACCCCTGGGCTGTGCCAATCTTTGCATTTGCTGAGCTCTAATTGCTTGTCAATAGGAACATTATAATTGACCTCAGCAGCACTGGATTGAGGCTGGATGAACTGGGCCAGTTCCTGTCTGTGATCTGGTGAAGTTGTAATATGCAGCTGGCAAGCAAAGATAGGAGCAGTTGTTCTAATATCCCAATGCGTGTATAACCATCATCAAGGCTAACAAGTAAACAATGCTGCTTCTGTGAGGAGGATTTGAAAATAATTTAATTAAATTACAAAGTTTAATCAGAAAAGACATAGACAATGAATGCTTTCATTTTACAAGTATTTATTTGCTATAAGGAATCAGAGTTAAAATAGCTAATCATCGTTACTCTCCCTGCTGACTTATCGGAGGAAGCTTGAAACTAGTTCTTGCTCTTCCATCGTCCTTAAATCATCTGCTGATTCAGATCCACGTGCCTTTTCTGCCACATTGGAGGTGGTGTGGTCCAGTTGATAATTCATTATCAACCAATCATAGCAATTGCTATCAACTTGTTCAAACCTGATCTGGAAATGCTAATTACCCCTGTGTGATTATCATTCTGATTGAGACAAAGGGCAAAATCAGGTGACAGGTTTTAAGGTTTATTTGAACACTCAGTTTGGTACCAAAACCGACAAAAAAATCGCTTGAAATTGCCTGGGGCTGCTAAAACAAAGCCTGGTTAACACTGTGCAAACCGATTGAAACCCTCTTTGAATGGTATACGTGGGTCTCATTCATTCTCCTTTGATGGGATGTGACATGCTTAGCAAGTGTCATCCTCCTGCAGAAAGTACACAAGGTAGACCCAACACAGGACATCCTGTTGCTGAAGAGACATTCTCTATCCCAGTCAGGCTGGTGGTGGGAAAGAGACCTCCTCCTGCTTCTGACTTTCTCAATTCTACCTGCTGGTTTTATGGCCAGGTGCTTATCACTGACTGCAAGTCACTCACAATCACCAGGTTGCAAATCCTGCAGCAAGGCACAGCAATATTGACATTGCCCGTGCCGTACTGTCCCTCCCTTATTGATACTTCTTTCTCTGGTTCTTGTCTTCCTCCCCAAGGATCCAAAAGGGACCATTGGCAAGGCTATGATGACCAAGCAATGAGTTTCTCTCATATTTGTGTTTGCAGCCCCGCTCCTCCCACCCAGAACAAGGATAGAGTATTACTTATCTTCCACTATATTCTTATCTCTTACCCCACTTTCAGTGGACTAGCCCCATCATTTCTGATGCCATCAGCTTAATAGTGCCCCATGTAATTATCTCTAGAAATGTCCCACCGCTCATGTTAAGCTACGTACACTGTCATGGCTTGATGTCCCCACAGTTTTGTGGCCAGGAGGGCCTGAAGTGCATCTCCAATCCAGATAGGATTGGAGAAGCACTTCAAGGATGCGTGCTTAACCCACTGTTCTACTGCACATTCATGACTGTGCGGCTAAGCACAGCTTGAACAGAATTTGTAATGGGGTGCAACGTCATTACAGTTCGGTGCATTCCAGAATTCAGAGTTCAAATCTGGCCTTGTTCTGTAAGGAGTCTCTGTATGACCACCCTGTGGGATGCGTAGGATTCCTCCAGGTCCTCCAATTTCTTCCCGCAGTCCAAAGACCTACTGGGTGGGCTGATTGGTCTTTGTAAATTGTCCCATGATTATGCTAGGGTTAATTGGGTTTGTTGGGGGCTTGCTGGGATAACATGGCTCAAAGGGCCAGAAGATCCTACTCTGCAATGTATTGCTAAATAAATAAATAAAATAGACTTGCTGATGATACCACTGTGGTAGGTAAAACCTCAGATGGTGACAGAAGTGTACAGGATTGAGATAGCTCAGTGGGTTGAGTGCTATTGCAATAGCAACCTCAGCAAGACCAAAGAACTGAGGACCTCAGGGAGGGGAAGCTGGGAGAACACACATCAGACCTCATTGAGGAGTCAGCAGTGGAAAGGGTGAGCGACTTCAAGTTCCCAGGCATCAACATCTCAGAGGATCTGGTCTGGACCCAACACATTGGTACAATCCCAAAGAAGGCATGCCACCAGCTCTACTTCCTTAGGAAGTTGAGGAGATTTGGTACGTCAGCAAGGGCTCTTACAGATTTCTGTAAATGTTTGGCGGAGAGTGTTCTGAGTGGTTACATCTTAGCCTGGAGAAGAGCCTCCAATGCACAGGATTGCAAGAGGCTGCAAAGAGTTTCAGACCCAGTCAGTTCCATCATGGGCACAACCCAAGTACATCCCCATTCTCATTTTGACCTTCGGCCAGGAGGTACAGGAGCCTGAAGACCCACACTCAACATTCTTCCCCTCCACCATCAGATTTCTGAATAGACTATGAACTACTATTTATTTATCTTTTGAAATTTATTGGTTTTTATGTCAATGCACTGTGCCACTGGCACAAAACAGCAAATTTCACATCATATGTCAGTGACTATTTCATCTGATTCTGATTCTGGAAAACTGTGGCAAGATCTTAAGCAAATTTCTTCCTGGATCCCTCCATAACCTGGGATGGAGTTAGGCTGAACTTGGTAGTGAGGACTACCAACTCACTATAAATATACACTCCTTAACTGTTTTTCTCTGATCAAACAAAAATAGTATTTCAGCATATTTATCACAGACTCTTCACCTTTGATTAATCTGTGCCATACGCAGGTATCCCAATATTTCAGAAAGGTTCGTAAAAATGTATTTTCTGCAGCCTAAACATTCTGTACATATTGATCATGAATTATTTGCTCTCTGTTCCAGTGAATTATATATTTAAGTATATTAGCCCACCTTTGCTACTGTTTGGTTGTCTTTTCATTGCTAGAGATAGAGAAATATTGAACAGAAACAGGCCCTTGGAATCTCTGAATCTATGCCTACCATTTAGTATCCTGTACACTTGCCCATTTTGTTCACTACATACTCCCCAGATCCTACCACCACTCTGGAGTTGAGGGGAAGCCAGAGCACCCAGAGGACACCCACAGGGAGAACACGCAAACGCCACACAAGATCAGGTGGAGGTCAGGCTGCCGGAGCTGAGAGCTCTGCTGGTTGCACCATTGTGCCTTGCTCATCTGGTTCTGACAGATGCATTCCGCACCCCCGATGATTTGATGGAGGTGGCTGGGGAAGTTCTCAGTTCAGCATGGACCCTTCTGGTTTATTTTTAGTGATCTTGGAATGGGAGCTTTATGATTTTGTTTGAGTCTGTGGTCCAGACACCTGGGTTGGAGTCAAGACATTAAGTGTGAAAAATTGAGATGCTCTTTTTTATCCCAAGTGGCTGAGGGGTGCTTGCCTTCAATAGAAAGATGTGCATAAAAACTGGTCATGTTGGCTTCTCATGATATGTGGAGAAGTTCCTTGGGATGATGATGTGGACTATATTCAGGAAGTGGGGAGCAAGGCCTCACCTCAACTTTTCTAGAAAGTGCTCAGTTCAACTTGGGATGTTTTTTAATGTCTGATCAGCAAAAATGTTCAGTGGAGTCTCTGCAAAAGGGCCCCACAGAATTCATGGTAGAACCAATATTATCACTCCTGCGACAAAATGATGTTAATTACTGAGAGCTTTTCACAATTTTAATCATGACTTTATCAAGGCATAACATCCTCATCTGAAATTTGAAATGCATTACCTAGTCTGCTGGAATCTAAGTGCCTTCAAGAAATATATTGTTGTTGAGTGCTGTTGAGTTGCCGTCAATGCATGGTGACCCTATGGATAGTGTAGTTGTCCAAAGGGTTTTCATGGCAAGATACGGAAGTAGATCGAGACCTTTCTTCCACACAGATACTGCTACCGCTCATATATATAAAAAATCCTTTTGAACAGCTGGAAGAATGAGGTGAAAGCAGAAAATGCTGGAAAATCTCAGCAGGTTAGGCAGCATCTGCAGAAAGAGAAATGGTTTACGTTTCAGGTCTAGGACCCTTCGAACTGGGAGAGTGAAAGAGTCAGTCTAGGCAGCAGTGAAGGTGAGGAAAGGCAATAACTGAACAAAGAGAATAAGGTGAAATAAAGTACCCATGGAGAAGCAGCTTAGCTCAGATATCTGTGTAACATGGTGCTAATGGTGTATATAGTGTAGTAAAGAAGACTTTTAGCACACTTGCCTTTGTCAGTCAAAATACTGAATACAGTTGTTCCAGTTATACAAGACGTTGGTAAGGCCACATTTGGAGATGTGAATGCACTTCTGGTCACTGTGCTATCTATAAGAAGGATGTCATCAAACTAGAATGGTGTGAAAAAAATTCTGAGGATATTACTGGAGCAACACAAAGCAATACAGCAGGTCAGGCAGCATCTATGGAGGAAAGTAACCAATTGAGGTTTCAGGTTGCGATCCTTCAGCGCATTACAAGGAGGTTCCTGGGACTAGATGATCTGAGTTATAAGGAGGGCTTTTTTCCCTGGAGCATGGGAGGCTGAGGTTAACCTTACAGAGGTGTATAAAATAATCAGGGACATGGATAAAATAACGGCCAAAATTTTTCCCTAGGATAACGGAATCCAAAACTGGAAAGTGTAAGTTTAAAGTGAGGGGGGAAAGGTTTGAAAGGAAACCAAGAGAAATGTTTTCACACAGATTAGTGAGTGAATGCAATGCTGGGGGAGATGGTATAATTATGACATTTAAAGGGCATTTAGAAAGATGAAAGGTTTAGAGATTATGGGCAGTCTGCTGGAAAATTGACTAGCTCAGGTAGGCCGCTTGGTTGGCATGGACAAGATGGAGTGAAGGGCCTTTTCATGCTGTATAACTCTACGACTAAATCTCGGTGATGTTGTAAAGTCTGAGTCACCAGGACATGCGCAGCGAGCCAGATTGTACACTGAAAGGGAAAGGAAGAGTGGTACAGCTGACAGAAAGGGTTACAAACAGTAATGTAGTGGTTAGCATAACACTATTACAGCACAAGTGACCCGGGTTCAATTCCACTGAGTTTGTACATGGTTTCCATGAGGATGTGGGTTTCCTCCGGGTGCTCTGCTTTCCTCCCACATCCCCAAGATGTACTGGTTATTAGATTAATCGGTCACATGGATGAAATGTTACCATGCGGTACCTATAGATACAATAACAAGTTAAACAGGATAGAGAGATCAAGTCATGTAAAGTTGGAGAATTTGATACTGAGTGTACAGACTGCATCGTGCCCGGAACCAGCACAAACTTGTGTTGGGAGCCTCTTTGTAACAGAGTGGGTGGCCACACACTGAGTGAAAAGAGGTGGTGAATTAAAGTGGAGGTTCGGGGTCACCCCTGTGCACTGAGGGCAGGAGATCTGCCAGGCTGACAATGTTTGCTAAAGACTTGGCCATGGAAACAAGTCTTGGGCAACACATTAAAAATCCATTCAAAGGCCTTTGACGACAGCAAAGGTTGTCAGGCCAGTCTGGGACATGACCTGAAAAGCCAGCACTCAAGCTAATTATTGCTCAGGGACTTTACAACTTCACGTGAAAAGAGTGATCCAACCCCCAGGGCTTTGACAATGTGATTATTATAAGAGTCATATGATCATATAAGGTCTTTGGCCCACCATAGTCACACCAACCATCAGGCACCCATCTATACTAAACCTACTTACCAACACCTAGTCCTTAGTTTTCAAGACCTTGGTGATTCAAGAAGTCACCTGGATATTTCCTAAGATTGAACAGGCAGGGTGCCAGGAATAGAGGCGAGGGTCAAGCTGATTCAGCACGCTGCTCCGTGACGTTTACTCGTCTCTGCGCTGAACTGAGGCTGTGGCCTGCTCCGGCTGCAGTAGTGATGGGCTTCATGTCTGTGGTCTCACTTCCGTTCTGAATACTATCTGCCTACTTCTATTGTGTGCACAATCTGTCTTCAGTTGTCTAATCATCGGATGTTTGACGGCCTTTTTTTATGAGTTCTTTTGGGTTTCTTTGCTCTGTGCCTGCCTGTAAGGAGACAAATCTCAAAGCCATATAACGTATACATACTTTGATAATAAATGTAATTAGAACTGTAAGTGTTGTGAGAGTATCTGACCCCACCACCTTTTGGGGCAGTGTGTTTCAGATTCTGGGGAGGTTGGGATGGGAGCATGGTGGGGTAGTACGTGCTTTTCCCAGGGTCACTGACATTATAGAGTGGAATTTCTGTGTCAGTAAACTGGCTCCTACTGCTGCACAAATCTACCGTTCCCCACTAATAAGAGTTGGGCTCACCAGCACTGACTTTAAAGATAGGTGATCGATGCAGTCCGGTGATAGAGAAGATGTGATGGTGGCAGCACAGAAGGAGGGGGGGAAGGTCAGGACAGAACTTGCCAAGCCAGCCTGTGCTTCCCTTTTCCCTTCTCCACCTTGTGCTGCTGTTCACACCACCTCCCTGGCTCTTCTGTAGCTCCCTGGGTGGAGTGCGGCAGCTGACATCTCCACAGCTCTGAGAGTGAACAAGGAGCACCTGAGGGGGTTGTTCCTCATCATCACTACATTAAATGTTGGGGTGGCAGTTGTGGACGTGGCTCTCAGATCTGTTCATTCTGATGATTTCAAATTAAAATCCTACCTTAGCTGTTGGATTTTATTCTGGCTTTAAAAAAAAACAGAGATCTGAAAGTGGGACCTGGTAATAATGATGTTGGACTGCCAGAAGATTGCAACTGGTTCACTGACGTAATTCTGGGAAGGAATCTGTCTGTCTGTAACTGACTGGGAATCCCACATCAATAAGATTGACCAATGATTTCCTCATGAGAGTCGAGTCACATAAAGATGATTTAAATAGCAGAGGTGTCCAGAATCAGAGAATGGAATGAACTAATGCTTGATTGGCCAGACCCACAGTAGGCCACATGAAGTGTGAATGCAATTTCATGCAGGATGAGGAATATATTTGGATGCTGGTAACCATGGGAACAAATCCAGATCATCCCCCAATCATCCCCCAATGGCTACCCACATCACCTCAATAGCCATCAAGAATCATCCTCCATTGGCTACCCACATCACCATGATAGCCATCAGGAAGCAAGTGCTCTTTATCCGCAGACTTTGCCACTGCAATTTTGGAGCAGAATATTGATTTGTTTCATAACTCCCACTTGGTCCCACTGGCATGCCTGACCTAATCAGGAGTACTGGACTCTGGGTAGCACAGCATTCAGGTCCATGGAAACACGAGCCTCAGAATTATGATCTACATGCTGGCCAGCTAACTACACCTGATCAATTATGACAGATAATTTCTCCTTCCTTTACACCATTCTAGTTTGTGTGACCTGCTGGTTTGGAAAAAGTCTTAAATCATTTTACTGAGTTATTTGTTTTGGGGAAAAAAGTCTAGATATCCTCATAGACTACAAAAGTAAGATATATGAAGACCACAGCATTCAATCTCATATAGAATATAATTAAATTAAATATGTTAGCATTCTTACATTCTGATTATCTAATAATGAGTTTGATACTGGCTGATGACTGAAAAGAGGTATCTCTTAAATTTATTTTTCTTTTCCAGTCTTGTTTTCTTTTCACAAGTTATTTTTTTCTCAGGCTTTTTGTTTGAAAGGAGTGAATTTTGTAACAGCAGCAGTGTGACAGAATTCCTTGAGCAGAGTGTCCGGACCTATTCCTGGATCTGACATCTCAACGCCTAGTCATGTGATCATTACTCCTTCCTGTTGGTGACATCACTGCTTTTCTCAGCTGTTCCCTGGAAAGGATGGCAGGAGAGGTTGTCAGTCTGCAGTAGATTGTGCAAGAGTACAGGTAGGAAGAAATGTGTGGCACAGGTCAGAAAATTCTATGCCACAGCCAGCTGAATAGGTAACGAATGCTGATAGAGTCTGCTTAAGTGATATCATCGACTGCTCTGTTGAGTGGTGATGGAATTAAATGGAGTTGGGATACCAGTAATTTGCATTTTTAAAGGGGTTTAGCTAAGAGTTATAATGCATTACAATCAATGCCCTGTGTGAGGCTGCATTGTTGACAACAGATGGCTGACTGCAGACTGCAGTAAAGGGGTATTGAAATGGAAAAAAACAGCAGCTGGCTGTCTTTAGGATTCTGTGAGATTTCCTCCCTCACCCCACTCCATCATCCTTCCCTCCGCCATTTAAGCATTTTGATCAGTTATGCTGTAATTGCTGTATGATTTCTGACTAGTTAATACACAATCTCTGACTAGTTAATATACGGTTTCTCACGGCACGAAGAAAGTGAGATCAAAACAGGAAATTTAACAAGGCTGTTAATGGAATGGAAAGGGCTCACAAGTTATTCACAGAGGATGCCAGTGAATGAAGATCGATTTCTCCTGTGTCACAGAGGGGCAAGGAAGGAAATCCTAACAAACATTGGATGGTAGGTTAATTGGCCATTGCAAATTGTCCCGTGATCAGGCTAGGATTAAATTGGGGGATTGTTCTGCGGCGCATCTCAAGGGGCTAGAGGGGCTTATTCCACACTGTACCTCAGTAAACAAACATAGAAATCACTAGAGCAATGGGTAGGCCAGGCAGCACCTGCGGAGAGAGGAGCAGAATTAATGTTTTACGGAAGAAGCGGAAAACATTTGACATTTAAAGTTACGGAGAAGGTGAGAGGTTGGAGAGAATGAAGGGAGTGTCTGTGGTAAAGAGCAGATCAAGTAAGACTGACGGACACAAGCAGAAGTGTCTGCTGAGAGAGCGTGGTGAAGACTTGTTGGGAGGTTAATGAGGGAAGAGGAGAGAGGAAGAGAAAATGGTGTAGGAACTGTGAAGTACAAATCTGGAAATCTGAAATAAAAGAGATTGCTAGAAATTCCCAAAAGGTCAGTTAGCATCTGTAAAGAGATTAAAACAGAGTTAACATTACAAACTTGAAAGACTGGTTATTTGAAACACTATTGAGTTTGGAGGGTTGGGACATGCCTTGTCAGAAGATGTAGTGCTACTTCTTTAGCTTAAGCTTAGCTTCACTGGCAGGCCAGGCCATATGCGGAGAATTGAAGTGAATAGCAACAGGAAGCTCGGTCAGTCATGTGGGCTCTGCTCTGTCAGAGTGGTCACCAAATCTGTGTTTGGTTTCTCCAGTGCAGTGACTTCACCTTGGGAACTGAATGCAGCTCACCAGATTGGAAGCACTTGACAAGTGAATCACTCTTTCATTTGGTCAGAGGTATCTGGCCCCCTAGCTGTCAGGAAGGGATGAGTTGAAAGAGTGGCTGGTTGCCATGAGAAGGTGAATGGGTGTAGGTGGAGAAGGAAGAGAGAATCGAAGTATTGCAAAAAGAAGGGTCCGTTGGAAGGCCAGCAGAGGAGGGGAAGATGTGTCTCATCAAGATATGTCACAGTGGATGTTGCAGAGATTGTGGAGGATGATTCATTGAATATGGAAGCTCATATGGGTGGAGATTGAAGACAAGGGGAATCCTTGCTCTGACCGAGAGGGCAGCAGAAACATGGGAAGTGGCAGAGATGTATCTGAGAGACCTGTGCGAAGGCACATTAGGACCTCGTGACTGCCCAAAATATTGACTGCTCATATTCATCCATAGATGACCGGCTGAGTTCCTCGAGCGTCTTCTGTGTGTATGGCTCAATATTTCCAGAAACTTCAGAATCTCTTGTGACTTATCTTCATTCCTACTCCATAAAACAAAGGGAGGGAGAGGGAAAACAGAACAGTATTGAAAAGAATATCATGCTGCCAGAATGTGTTGGTGACACTTTCAGGCTACCCCCAGCGCATCCTTGGTTGGTAATGTGACAAAGCATTTCACTGTTTGTTTCAATGTACATGTGGTAATAAATTGAATCTTGAAACCAGTTAGGTTAGCATCACTAGTTGAAAAGTATGAGTGTCTATTACAAAGGACACTTGGGAAACAGCAGTGAGATCAGAGAATACAGAAATCAGAGGATCTGAGGTGGCCTTGACATATTGAGAAAGTGGGAAAAGATGCAGCAGATGTGAATCATTGTGAAATTACACATTTTGGTAGGAAAACAGAAAGATGCTGCATTACCTTAGATGGCATTGGAGTGCAAAATGTCAATGTACAAACGGACCTGGTTATTTATGTGCATTAGTCACTGAAAGCAAACATGCAGTTAGGAAGGAAAATGATATGTTGCCCTTTATTGCAAGAGTTTTGGGTAAAGGAGAAAAGCTATCTTTCTACAATTATACACAGTATCCCATCTGGAGTGTAGTGTGTTGTTTAGGTCTGCTTTCTCATGGAAGGATATACTCAATTTCAAGGGAGGGCAGTGGCGATTCACCAGAGAGATGGTGGGACTGCTGTATGAGGAAAGGTTGTGCTGACTAGGTTTGTGTTTGCCAGAGATGAGAAGAATGAGAAGGGATCTAATTAAAACATACAGAAGTCTGACAGGGACATGATGCTGGGAGAATGTTTCCCCTGGCCTGGATTCTAGAACCAGGGCCAGTTTCTTGCTAAGGACAAATGATTTAAGACTGAAGTGAGGAGACTTTTTGTCATTCAGAGAGTGGTAAATCGATGGAATTCTCACCTACAGATGGCTGGATATATTTACTAAGGAGGTAGACACATTTCTCAACAGAAAGGATATTCAAGGGATACGAAGCGTGCTAAGGAATATGGTGCTGAGTGAGGTGATGAGTCAGGAAAGCACATCAGCCCTGAATGTCCTCTTCCTGCCTTTCCTAAGATTCTGATAGAACAATGATGATGGTACTGGAGAAACTGTGGAAATGGAATGGAGTCCTTGCAAGAAGCAATGTGGATTGGGGCATAATCACTTTATCTGTAGAAGTCTGCAGGGTCAAACTCAAAGCCCTCATATGCACACGTGCGATGAAAAACTCACTTGGAGCAGCATCATGAGCACCGGATACACAACATTCACAAGAAAGGCATAAATTATGTACGATGTTTATAAGAAAGAACACAATTAGAACAATAAAAGAAAAGCCCATTTTAGTGCAAAGTGCTCATAGGCTTCTGAAGCTGTTAATGTTTGGGGTTGTGCCAGTAGGTGCCAGTTGAGGAGAAGTGGCTGATTCTGAACTTGGTCAATAACAACCCATCCCTGAGATGGGGATAGAAGGAGAGGGTCGGGGAAGGGAAGTGAAAATCCAGGGGTGGAGCGTGAAAAGGTGAGAGCAGGGTAGAAGCTGTCAGCGCAGGTGATGAAGCACTGGAGTTATGTATGGCAACAGGATGCAGCACCAACAGAGTCATCAGTCCTGTGAGGAATGGTCTGAAACATTGGCATAGGCCCATATGGGGGATATGAGTGGAATGTAGCTCTGTTCGATGCACATTGATCACAGGGCAGTCAGGAGCTTAACCCTTTTCATTACAATCCTGATTTTTTTTAAACAGATGATTTATTTTGAGCAACCTACTGCATAGGTCCAGTTTGCCTTTGTAAATCAGGTTCCTTCTTAGTGTTGGTGCCGGCAGTTCCTGCTGTAGGTACTATTGGACCCAAAGTTCCCAGTGGTCATGGCCTTGTAAATTGTGCAAGGCTGGTCTGGGTCAATGGAGCAATGGATTAACTCAAGAGTTAATCAGAAAGGATGAGCTACGATGGCTTTCGTCACTGTGAAGGGGCCCGTAACTGAATCTCTTTCTAAGTTACCCCTAGGAATGTTGAGTAGCCACATGGTATTCAATGAAAATCAAAAAGAACTCGGAGATCATCTGCGGAAAGAGAAGTGGAGCTAATGGTTCAGGATGAAGAACGTGATGATTCTCTGTTGTGATGGAAAGTCTTTGACCTCGGGCAATATCTCTGTTGTTCTTTCTCAAGATGCTGCCTGGTCTATTGTGCCTGGCATGGCATTCTCTGTTGTTGCAGCCACAGCTTATCCGGGGAGAATAATGACCCATTCCAGTTGGAGAGCGGGTTGGGTTGAGTGACCTGCCAGCTTGTACCCCTTTGCCTCCCTCCACCACCTTATTCTGGCTTCTTCCCCTTTCCTTTCCAGTCCTGAAGAACGATCTTTGTCTGATATGTCAACAGTTTATACCCCTCCACAGATGCTGCCTGAACTGCCATGTTCCTCCAGCATTTTATATGTGTTGCTCAGGATTTCCAATAACTGCTGAATTTTTCGGGTTGAAGAAAATCTTGCTTTGTTTTACTTTTTCCTGTTCATTTTTGATAATTTAGGAAATATTTACTTTCCATCTATAATTGTTCCAACATGCTGGTGGTGAGACACATTGAATGATTGCTGTTCAGGTGAAGGTTTTCCCAGAGTCTGCAGATTTAGACACAGCCATGCAGGATAGCGTGTGGCATGGAGGGAACCTGCAGGTGGTGGTGCTTCCACGTACCTGCTGTCCTTGCTGGTAGAGTCATGATACCCAGGGAAGTAACTGCCTTTTGTAAATGGTTAACTCTAGTACGCCAGTGGTGGAGAGATGGATAGGGCACTGATCAAGTGGCTGTTGTTATCATGGACGGTGTTGAACATCCGAACATTGTTGGAGCTTCACTTTTGCAGACAACATTTGTACCAGTCGCATATTCCAACCCATGCCTGACTTGTATCTGGAAAGGTTATATTAGGAAGTAAGCCATTAGCCATTGTATACCCTCTGATCTGTTCCCATAAACTTGGTATATATGGGGCAGGTTCATTAGAGTTTCCAGTTAACAATGACCCCTCCTCATCCAAGATTGTGTGTAGTTTGTGTAGGTCTCCATTAGTCTTGATAGTCCTTGGATTTGCACCTTGGAAAGTTTCCAGGGCGCAAGCCTGGGCAAGGTTTTTTTTAATGGAAAACTGGCAGTTGTCCAAGCTGCAAGTCTGCCCTCTCCACGCCACCGATGTTGTCCAAGGGAGGGGCATTAGGACTCATACAGCTTGGCACCAGCCATCCAAGATGACAGAGGACAAGAATATCCTATACCATGTGTATAGGCCTGACTGCAATTGAACTGTTTGACGGTGTCGATTGAGACAACTATCACCTGGTACTTTGGTGACATAAATACTAATTGCTACTTATCAGATACCTGAATTCCATTAGCAGCCATCTCCACTTCTCACCATAAACTGGAAAGCAAGTTATTGAAAAACTGCACATAGGAAATCAGAAACAGAGAATATTGGAATACTCAGCAGGCCAGGCAGGGTCTGGGAAAGATAACATTCATTAGGAAGGTCCCCCTTTATTTCCCTGCAGGGAATCTCCTCCAATATTCCTGCTGCATTTCTCACCTATTTGCTCCCATGCTCGCCCTGCTCCCACAGTCAGGATGTTCCCTTTGATATCACCTTGTCTTCAGTCCCTTCAACCCCCATATCCAAGAGACGTACAGCATGGACACAGGTCCCAAAGCCCATTCAGTCCAATGCTGAGCATCCATCCCTATATTTGCACTAATCTGGCACTAAATCCATTATATTCTTCTGACATCTGCATTGACTCCAACACCATCCCCCCTCCTCCCACAAATTCTATGGACTCTACCACATACCTACACCTACCAAACCCTGCAACTCTGGGATATGGGGGTAGATAGTATAGGTCAGGCAGACAGTAAGGTGCAAGGGCCATGACCAGTTAGGTTGTGTGGTTTAGTCTTTATCTTTATTGTACAAGAGGGCCATTCAAGTGTCTTATAACAGCAAGAAGGAAGTTGTGTTGTCAAGCTTTTGTATATTCGGCCAGATGGAATAGAGAGAACGATTGTAGTGGGAGGGGTCTTTGGCTGTTTTACTGGGGCTGCGGGAAGAGTCAATGGAGGAGACTCTGGTTTTTGTGATGTGCTGAGCTGTGTCCATAACTCTCTCTATTTTTTACTTCACTCCTGATGAAGGGTTTCGGCCCGAAACATCGTCACTACCTCCTCCCATAGATGCTGTCTGGCCTGCTGAGTTCTGCCAGCATTTTGTGTTTTTATTTCTCTGTACTTTTTTTTGTCTTTGGCAGAGCAGTTGACATACCAAGCTGTAGCACATCTGGATAAGGTGCTTTCTGTTGTGTACTTAACATTTCAGTAATATGTGACTAACACTGTAAATACATTGTTTGATTAAGCATTCTTTGTTGTTTACATAATGCATTGCAGGTTATACATAAAAGTATGTAAATGACATATATGATTATGCTGACATATCACACATGTGCACCTCGCTTAAAGTAAAAATGACATTAGCAAACACGAGTTATCACAGCTCTGTGGTTTACTTTTAATTAATTTAATGTCTTGGAATTACAAATTATAACAGTGGTCACGACGTAGTTTTAAACTAACCTAAGATGATTACCTACCCATCGAAGTGCAGCACACTTTCTTAGGTATGGTTGAGTTTAAGAAAAAGGCAGGCAACAGATGAGTTTTGTGGGTTAATAAACAGTGAGTACCCGGTAATAATAACCACAAATAATAAACAAAGAGCAGAAATGGTTGGCTACATTGGAAAGATAGTTGTGTTCAAATGCACAACAGATAACTGGCTTATGTATACTGAGCAGATTGAGCAGAATTTTGAAGCAAATGAAATAGCCAATGAAAAGAGAGTGCCAGTTTTGCTGTATGCATTGGATTTAAATGCATACAGTTTTCTTAGTGGTTTAACTGCTCCAACTAATGAGCTGAAATGAGTTTTGCTGATATTGTGAAAGTAATGTGGGGACATTTAGAATCAAAACTATTGTTAATGCAGAATGCTTTAGGTTTCATGAGGAGAATCAAAAGGAAGGGGAGAGCGTTTTTGCATATGTGGCTGAATTGATGAAGTTGTCTGAGCATTGTCAGTTCAGTTATGGGCTTAATGATGCACTGACAGATTGTATAGTTTGTGGAAGCTTACAGGAAAGCATTCAAAAATAGCTCCTAACTGAAGCACAACTTATATTTAAAAGAGCATTTGAAACAGCTGTATCAATGGAAAAAGCAGACAGACACAATTGAGTTGTGTCAGGAATGAAAGTGAGTGTGAACAAAATTACAACATCTCAATAGAAACAGGTCTGGCTGAACAAATTGTGTTACCACTGTGACGGGTTCACATACACCAGACCAATGCAGGTTTAATGGTGAAACTTGCAGAAATTGCAACAGCGTAGGACAGATAGAAAAAGCATGTTGGGCAGGCAAAAATAAATAGACTGCACAGGGAAGGGAAAAAAATTTAAAGTCAAGTTGCAGTTTCAAAAAGAGCACTAATCTACATACTGATGATGAAAAATCTTAAAATGATGAGAGTGACACAGAACTGGGTATCTTTGAGATTTTCAGTATTAAAACTAACAACAGACAAGCAATATGGCTTACAGCAGAAGTGAACAGCAAATTAATTAAAGTGGAATTGGCTATTTCTGTAATTCCACAAAATGAGTTTGTGAGGCATTTCAAAGATACTGAATTGAAGCCTGCAGATATCCCACTAAGAACTTGTACTGGAGAAAAGATAACTCCCGTGGGAATGACATTCCAAATAGTGAAATACAACAACCAACAAGACACATTGGGCTTCTATGTGGAAAAACAGGAGGGGCAGCATTGTGGAGATGTTTGTGGCTGAGACAACTACAACTTGATTGGAGATCCATCCACAATTTGCATGCCACATCCCCTGAAATACAATCAACTGAAAGTGAATTAAGAAAAGCACTGGATGATGCCACAGCAGTGTTCAAGGATGACATTGGAAAATGCAAACAGGTCAAGGGTAAAATAGTGTTAAATGAAAATGCCACACTCAGGTTTTGCAAAGCCTGTCTATTTCCTTGTACCATCTGTGATAAAGTAGCCAGTGACTTTGATCCACGGAGGCCAAATGAATTCTTTCCAAGATTGAATGGAGCCCATCTGCAACACCAGTGGTGCCAGTAGCCAAGAGGAATGGGTCTGTCAAGATCTCTGGTGAGTTTAAGGACCCATCAATACTCTCTGTCCAGGATCGAGGATATTTTTGTAAACCTTTCTGGAGAGAAAGACTTCAGCAAAGTAGATCTAGCTAAGACCACCTACAGATGGAGACGGAAGAAGAGTCCATAAGACCAAAAGACATAGGAGCAGAATTAGGCCATTCAGCCCATCAAGTCTGCTCTGCCATCTCATCATAGCTGATCCCAGATCCCACTCAACCCCATACACCTGCCATCTCGCCATATCCTTTGATGTCCTGACTGAGCAGGAAAAGAACAACTTCCACCTTAAGTATACCCACAGACTTGGCCTCCACCGCAGCTTGTGGTAGAGCATTCCACAGATTCACTACTCTCTGGCTAAAGAAAATCCTCCTTACCTCTGATCTAAAGGGTCGCCCCCATCAATTTTGAGGCTGTGCCCTCTAGTTCTGGGCACCCCCACCATAGGAAACATCCTCTCCACATCCACCCTATCTAATCCTTTCAACATTCGGTGGGTTTCAATGAGATCCCCCCCACATTCTTCTAAATTCCAGTGAGTACAGGGCCAAGGCAGACAAACAATCCTCATATGTTAACCAATTCATTTTGGGAATCATTCTCGTGAACCTCCTCTGGACTCCCTCCAATGATAACACATCCTTTCTGAGATATGAGGTCCAAAACTGTTGACGATACTTCAAGTGCAACCTGACCAATGTCTTATAAAGCCTCAGCATTATCTCCTTACTTTTATATTCTATTCCCCTTGAAATAAATACCAACATTGCATTGGCCTTCTTTACCACAGGCTCAACCTGTAAATTAGCCACCGGAAGTCTTGCACAAGGACCCCTAAGGTTTGAACCCTCTCCCAATTTAGATAATAGTCCACTCTATTGTTCCTTTTACCAAAATTCATTATCGTACATTTCCGAACACCTTAAGCCATCTGCCACTTTTTTGCCCATTCTTCCAATTTGTCAAGTGCTGCTGCAATCACATTGCTTCCTCAGCACTACCTATCCCTCCACCTATCTTTGTATCATCTGCAAAATTTGCCACAAATCCATCAATTCCATTATCCAAATCATTGACAAACAATGTGAAAAGTAGTGGTCCCAATACTGACCCCTGAGGAACAGCACTAGTCACCAGCAGTCAACCAGAAAAGGTCCCTTTTATTCCCACTCACTGTCTCCTGCTTGTCAGCCATTCTGCTATCCATGCCAATATCTTTCCTGTAACGTCATAAGATTTTATCTTGTTAAGCAGCCTTTGTGTGGCACCTTATCAAATGCCTTCTGAAAATCCAAGTAAATAACATCCACTGCGTCTCCTTTGTCTGTCCACCTTGTTTGTTAGTTCCTCGAACTCTAGCAGATATGTCAGGCAAGATTTCCCTTTACAGAAACCATGCTGACTTACTTACTTTATCACTATTTCCAAGTGCCTGGAAACCTCATCCTTAATAATGGACTCCAACACTTTCCCAACCACTGAGGTTAAACTAACTGGCCTATAATTTCTTGTCTTTTGCCTTCCTCCCTTCTTAAAGAGTGGAGTGACATTTCCAGTCTTCCAGTCCTCTGTTACCATGCCAGAATCAAATGATTCTTGAAAGATCAAAATGTTTCAAAGTGTTAGTCACAGTGATGGGCTTACTCTTGGAGTGGCATCTGCAGCTGCACTCTGGCAGATAGCTGTAGACCAGATGGGGCAAGGCTGTCCAGACACTGAGCGTTACCTTGATGAGATCATCGTTACTAATAAAGATGACAAGGAGCATATCCAAAATCTCAAGACAGTGTTTAAAAAAACAGAAGATTAAAGGTTCAGAGCATGATGCAACAAGTGTGAATTCTTAAAACCAAGCATCAATTGCCGTAGTCACACCAATGATGCACAAGCAGTGGTGGATGCCCCAAGGCTGAAGGATGTGTCACTGTTGTCCTTCTTAAGCTTTGTCAGGTTCCTGCCAAGTCTGACAATGTGCTCCGCTTAAAGTAAAAATTAAACTGACATATAGGTGTGTTATACGTCACTGTAAAAACACTGGCTCTGTGTTTTTCAGTTCAATTAGTTTAATGTTTTGGAGTTATAAAACATAGCACTTTCTATGGGACATCTAGAAATAATGGTGAGTGTCAACAGGGACAGGCCAGATGCTTAGCCTTTTGAGGAAGTAGAGGTGATGGTGTAATTTCTTTACTATGGCATCCACACGGTTGGACTAATGCAAGCTATTGGGGTTACGTTCACACCTAGAAATTTGAAGCTTTCAGTCATCTCTACCTCAGCACTAGTGAAATATACAGGAGTGTGTACTCCACACCAATTCCTGAAGTCAATTATCAGCTGGTTGTTTTGATGACGTTGCTGGAAATGATAGGATTGTTCTGTCCTAAGTCTGCTAGAATTCTTGTTTATTGTTGATGGGGGTATCACTGGGAAGGCCAATATTCTTGCTTGTCTATTGTTGTCATTAAGAAAGCTGCATTGAGCCACTTTGCTGAATTTGTGTTGGCGATAATCTTGCCAATTTCACTAAGGAAAGTTGCCCTCTGCTCTGGTCACGATTTGATTTCTGGTACTGAATGGTGTGATTTGTATCATACTGTTGCATCCTGTTGCCACAGTGGAGTGACTGAGAAGTACCACCCACAGCGGCAGAAGATGATGGAGGCTGGATCCTCTGCCACTGCAGGCTCTGCCCCAGGCTTGGCTGAAGGGACCAGGTAGCGACTTCTAATTTCTTTTCCCTTATGAGCATGTATTTCCATAGTAGCACCACGAATCTTTAATCCTGAGCATCCCTGAAGCATTTTCAGCAACACTTCTGAGAAAACATCCCAGGTTATTGGGATGGGAAGAGAGAAATAGCACGTCATTCAACAACCACACCAGGTTCTCCAGAAGACAGCTACACAAAGGATGATGGATGGGGTTAGAAGGCCAACTACACTGAATCATTTAGATGAGTACAGTCTTCCTGTAATCATGAGTGAAGCTGTAACTATGGTTTCTTCATGGTAAACCAGGCTTTGACAACTTAAATTTATGTAATAACTTTAACCTCTGAGCTCATCCTGGAGTTAATATACTGTTTGATTTTGCTTTCTGTTCAGACGAATGAGACCAATTGTGTGGCTTGGTTATGTGGCAAATAGCCAAGATGTTTCCTACATTACAGCAGAGAGTACACTTCAAAAACACCTTGACTGTAACAGACTGCTTTGGGTTGTGCATATGCAACTCCTAGAACATGCAGCCTATTCTCTCAGTCACATTTGAAACATATTCTAGAACTTAGAACAGTCTAGCACTGTGCAAGTCCTTTGGCCCATGACATTATGCTGACCTTTTAAGCTACTCCAAGATCAACCTAACACTCCCCTCCTGCACAGTACTCCATTTTTATTTCATCCACATGCCTTTTTAATGTCTCCGTATATCTGCCTTCACCTCTGCTCCTGGCAGTGTGTTCCACACACTCACCACGGTCTGCCTCCAATTACACTAAAATGATGCCCTCTTGTATTTGCCACTTCTGCGCTGGGAAAAAGATGGCAGCTGTCAACTCTATCAATGTCTTTCATCTTATATACCTCATCAAGTTCACCGATGACAAGACCGTGGTGGGTCTCATCAGCAAGAACGACGAGTCAGCTTACAGGGAGGAGGTGCAGCAGCTAACGGACTGGTGCAGAGCCGACAACCTGTCTCTGAACGTGAAGAAAACAAAAGAGGTGGATCTTGACTTCAGGAGGGCACGGAGCGACCACTCCCCACTGAACATCGACGGCTCCTCCATTGAGATGGTTAAGAGCACCAAATTTCTTGGTGTTCACTTGGCAGAGAATCTCACCTGGTCCCTCAACACCAGCTCCATAGCAAAGAAAACCCAGCAGGGTCTCTATTTTCTGCGAAGGCTGAGGAAAGTCCATCTCCCACACCCCCCCCCCCCCATCCTCACCACATTCTACAGAGGTTGTATTGAGAGCATCCTGAGCAGCTGCATCACTGCCTCATTTGGAAATTGCACCATCTCAGATCGCAAGACCCTGCAGCGGATAGTGAGGTCAGCTGAGAAGATTATTGGGGTCTCTCTTCCCGCCATTATGGACATTTACACTATACGCTGCATCCGCAAAGCAAACAACATTATGAAGGACCCCATGTACCCCTCATACAAACTCTTCTCCCTCCTGCCGTCTGGGAAAAGGCTCCGAAGCATATGGGCTCTCACGGCCAGACTATGTAACAGTTTCTTCCCCCAATCTATCAGACTCCTCAATACCCAGAGCCTGGACTGACACCTTACTACCTTACTGTCCTGTTTATTATTTATTGTAATGCCTGCACTGTTTTGTGCACTTTATACAGTCCTGGGTAGGTCTGTAGTCTAGTGTAGTTTTTTATCTGTGTTGTTTTTTACGTAGTTCAGTGTCCTTTTTGTACTGTGTCATGTAACAACACCATGGTCCTGAAAAAATGTCGTCTCATTTTTAATATGTACTGTACCAGCAGTTATGGTCGAAATGACAATAAAAGTGACGACTTGACTTATCAATTCACCTCTCATCCTCCTTCGCTGCAAAGAGAAAAGTCATAGTTCACTGAACCTTTCCTCATAAGGCATGCTCTCTATTCCTGGCATCATCCTGGTGAATCTCTTTTTCACCTTCTCTAAAGCTTCTAAATGCCTTCTATAATGTGACCAGAAATGAACACAATATTCCAAGTGTTGTCTAACCGGGGCTTTTGCAGAGCTGCAACATTACCTCAAGGCTCTTGAACTCAGATCCCTGACTAATGAAGCCAACACACCATATGCATTCTTAACCACCCTATCAACCTGCACAGCAAATTTGAGGGAACTATGGATGTAGACCCCAAGATCCCGCCGTTCTTCCACGATGCCAAGAATCCAGCCCTTAGCCCTGTACACTGCATTCAAGTTTGACCTGACAAAGTTTCTCACATCACACTTTCCTGGGTTGAATTCCATCTGCCTCTTCTCAGCCTAGCTGTCTGTCCTATCAATGGCCCGTTGACACCTACGACAACTTTCTACAATATCCATACCACCACCATCGTGTCATCTGAAAACTTACTAAACCCCCACCCTTCCACATCATTTATTATAAAACACAAAGAGAAGGGGGTCCTATAACAGACTTCTGTGGAACACCATTGGTCACTGACATCCAGGCAGAATACACTACATTTACTAATAAACTCTTCCTCTGTGGGCAAGCAAATTCTGAATCCATTGGCCAAGTTTCTCTGGATCCCATGCCTCCTGAGTTTCTGAATGAACCTATTGTGAAGAACCTTGTCAAACACGATACTAAAATCCATATACACACCATCCACTGCTCTACCTTCATCAGTTTCTTTTGTCACTTCCTCAAAGAAATCATCAGACTCATGAGGCAAGACTTGCCCTTCACAAAGCCATGCTGACAATCCCTAATCAGACTATGCTTTCCAAATGCTCATAAATTGTATTTCTGAAGTTCCTTTCCAATAGTTTGCCTATCACTGACATAAGATTCACTGATCAATAATCCCCAGGATTATTCTTATTAACTTTCTTGAATAAAGGAGTAACATTTGTCTCCCTCCAATCTTCTGGTACCACTCCTGTGGCCAGTGAGGATGCAAAGGTCATCACCAAAAGGCACAGCAATCTCTTCCCTCATGCCCCGAAGTAACCTGGGGCATATTCCATCTGTCTCTGGACTTGTACGTTTTAATGTTTTTCTAAAGTTTCAGCACATTAGCCTGTTCTACACTCTTGTCACATTTGTCAAGATCCCTCTCAGTGGTAAATATTGAAGTGAAGTGTTCATTCAGGTCCTTCCGTACCTCCTCCATCTGCAGACATGTGTTCTTTCTTATCTCTGATTGGTCCTACCCTCACTCGAGTCATCCTCCTGTTCTTCATGTACGGGTAGGACACATTGGATTTTTTCTTATTCATACCCACCAAAGCCTTCTCATGTCCCCTTCTAGCTTTCCTAAGACCCTTCTTCAACTCCTTCCTGCTACCTTGTTACTCTCCAAAGCCCTATCTGATCCTTGCTTCCTAAACCTTAAGTACACTTTTTGCTACCTCTTGACTAGATGTTCCACATTTCTTATCAACCATAGTTCCCTCACCCTACCATGCATCCTCTGCCTTAATGGGACAAACCTATCAGGAAGCTCATGTGAGTGCTCCCTAAACAACTTCCACATTTCCATTATGCAGTTTCCTGAGAACATCTGCTCCTAATTTATGCTTCCAATTTCCTGCCTAATAGCATCATAATTCAACATCCCCCAATTAAATACTTTTCCATGCCATCTGCTCCTAGCCCTGCCCAAGGCTATGGCAAAGCTCAGACAGTTGTGGTTACTGTCTTCAAAGCACTCACCCATTGAGAGGTCTGTCATCTGACTGGGTTCATTGCCTAGTATTAGATCAAGTACAGTTTCTCCTGGTAATTGGCTTGTCCACATATTGTGTCAGGAATCCTTCCTGGATGCATTCCACAAATTCTGTCCCATCTAAGCCTTTTGCCCTAAGAGGTGTCAATCAGTATTCATGATGTATTCGGGGAGAAGGCCGGGAACTGGGGTTGAGGAGGAGATAAAGAAAAGGATCAGCCATGATTGAATGGTGGAGCAGACTTGATGGGCCAGATGGCCTAATTCTGCTCCTATGTCTTATGTTGAAGTCATCCATGACAACAACGTTGTTATTTTTGCAACTTCCTAAAATCTGCCTCCCAATCAGCACCTCAGTGTCTATGTTGCTGTTGGGGATTCTATGAGATACATTTAATAGAGCGATTGCTCCCTTCCTGTTTCTGAATTAGACCCACTCTGACTCCGTGGTTGATCCCTCCACAATGTCCTTCCTTTCTGCAGCTGTGATACTATCCCTAATCAGCAATGTCACTCGGCACCTCCCTCCCTGTCTCTTTTGAAACATCTAATCCCCAAACAGCCAGCAGCCAGTCCTGCCCTTGTGATGGCTAAGTGTTTGTAATGATCAAAATGCCATAGTTCCATGTACTGATCCATGCTCTAAGTTTATCACCCTTGTTCCTGATATTTCCTTCATTAAAATAAACAAATTTCAACCCATCTGACTGACTGCAGTAATGGCAAGCCACTGTCAATGCTTCCTCACAGTCTCTCTGCACACTGCATCTACCTTTACACCAAATGCTCCATTCTCTGACCTATGGTTTTCATCTCCCTGCCAACTTGGTTTAAACCCTCCTCAACAACTCTTGCAAAAACCTGCCACAAGGGTATTGGTCTCCTCAAGTTCGGGTGTGGTCTGTCCCTTTTGTTAAGGTATTAGCTTTCCCAGAAGAAATTCCAGTGATCCATAAATCTGAAGCCTTGCCCCCTGCACCAATTTTTCCGTGACACATTCATCCATCATATCATCCTATCATTATCCTTGCTAGCGAGTGGCACAAGTAGCAATCCAGCCATTTTTACCCATGAGGTCCTGCTTTTCAGCTTCCTATCTAGCTCCCTAAATTTGCTCCTCAGGATCTCATCCCTTTTCCTACCAATGTCATTGGTATCGGTACGTATCATGACTTCTGGTTGTCCCCCCACCTTTAAGAATGTTGTGAACCTAATCTGAGATATCACTAATCCTGGCACCTGGGAGGTAACAAACCATCTGGGAGTGTCCTTCACATCCACAAGTTCTCCTGTGTTTTCCTAAATATCGTATCGCCTATCACCACTGCTCTTCTCTTCTCCTTCTGCATCTCTTCCCTTCTGAACCACGGAGGCAGGCTCAGTGCCAGAGACTTGGGTCACTGAGGCTTTCCCCTGGTAGCCACCCCCTCCAACAGGGTTCAAAATGATATACTTGTTATTGAGGGGAATGTCCACAGGAGTACTCTGCACTGTCTGCCTATTCTCCTTCTCCCTGTGCAGGGGAAGGGGGTTTGGGGGTTGATGTTTGGGATGCTGTTCTGTTTAGTGTGGGGCAGGGATGGATGTTTCTCTCTAAATGGATTTCACCTTCATTCTTTGTTGTGTGGCCATCTGGAGAAGGCGAATCTCAGAGTTGTATATGATTGTATACTTTGATAATTAAAGAACCTTTGAACAGTCAATAATCAAAATAAATGTAATGTCGGATGTCACACACCTATGTGAAGGAGAGGCTCTCCAGAATGGGTTTTGCAGAGGGAACACAATGGCTCTACATAGGTATCCATAGTATGGAGCAGGTTAAAGGGTGGGAGCACTTTCTGCATCATCTGGAGTCAGGCAGGCTTGCCCTTTCTTCCCTGAATTGTTTTTGTGCTGAATGGATCAGGAAGGATGGGAGCATAAGTGGAAACATTGCCAGGCAGTGGAGGCACACGTCAAAACCTCCCTGAAAATAGACGAAGTCACCGTCATCTGCTTAGACCCATGGTCAGTTTGCAGATTGATCAGCATCTGAGTTGACATTGAGCGCTAGGATTACCTGCAGGAAGACCAATCCCACTTTCTTCACTTTCAGCTTCAACTACCTGAAGATGCTAAGATCTGGTTTCGAGGGAATGCAGTGATTAACAAGAACTGTCTGGAGCAGATTTGGAAGGAAAACAAAAATTGGTTCTCCGGAAATGGTGTGCTCTATCAATAACTAGGGAGAACTTGGTTATCAGGTGTGAAAAATCAAATAGAGTGATGAACGCAGGACTGAATGTGCTATTTTGAACGGACGTAGTATACAGAATAAGATGGATGAACTTGTAGCACAGTTAGAGATGGGCGTGTATGATAGTGTGGGCATCACTGAGTTGTAGCTGGAGGCTTAAAATCAAAGGATACACATTGTATTGAAAGGGCAGGCAGATAGGCAGAAGGGGTGGGGTGGCTTTGTTGGTAATACATGAAATCAAATCCTTAGAAAGAGGTGACATAGGATCGGAAGGTGTAGAATCCTTGTGGGTAGAGTAAAGAATCTGCAAGGGTAAAAAGACCCAGGTGGGAGTTAAAATACAAGCCTCTGAACAGTAGCAAAGATGTGGGCTACAAATTACAACAGGAGCTAGAAAAGGCATGTTGAAAGGGCAATGTTAAAATAGCTGTAAGATTGGGAAAATTGGTGCTGGATCCCAAGGGGGGAATCTGTAGAATGCCTACAAGATGGCTTTTTAGAGCAGTTTGTGGTTGAGCCCATTAGGGGATCAGCTCTTATGTGAAAGGAATCAGGATTGATTAGAGAGCTTAAGGTAAAGGGACCCTTAGAGGAATGGTGATAGAATTCACGGTGATAGAATATGATAGAATTCACCCTGCAATTTGAGAGGGAGAAGCTAAAGTCAGATGCAATCAGTATTACAGTGGAGTAAAGAGAATTACAGAGACATGAGAGAAGAGCTGGCCAAAGTTGATTGGAAGGGAACACTAGCAAGGATGATGGCAGAGTAGCAGTGGCTGAAATTCCTGGGAGCAATTCGGAAGGTGTAGAACAGATATGTCCCAAAGAAGAAAAAGTATTCTGAAAGCATGATGACACAACCATGGCTGACAAGGGAAGTCAAAGCCAAAGGGAGGGCAGATAATGCAGCAAACATTAAGCTGGAGGATTGGGAAGCTTTTAAAAGCCAACAGAAGGCAACTAAAAAAAAGTTATGAAAATGGAAAAAGTGGAATATGAAGGTAAGCTAGCCAGTAATGTTCAAGAGGATACCAAAAGATTCTTTAGATATATAATGAGTAAAAGAGAGGTGAGAGTAGATATAGGAGTGATATCTGGAAATGAAGCTTGACAGGTAGTAGAAGGGACAAGGGCATGATGGATGAAGTGAATAAGTATTTTGCATTAGTCTTCACTGTGGAAAACACCAGCACAACGCTGGAGGTTTGGGTGTGTCAGGGGAAAAAGTGAGTGAAGTTGCCATTATGAGGGAGAAATTTCTTGGGAAACTGAAAGATCTGAAGGTCGATTAATCACCTGGACCATTTGATATATATTGCAGACTTCTGAAAGAAGTGGCTGAAGAGATTGTGGAGGCATTAATAATGATCTTTCAAGAATCAGTGGATACTGGCTTAGTTCTGGAGGACTAGAAAATTACACATGTCACTCCACTTGTCAAGAAGTGATGGGGTAGAAGAAAGAAAATTATAGGCCAGGTAGTCTGATCTCAGTGGTTGGGAAGTTGTTAGAGTTGATTGTTACGGAGGCGATTTGGGTTATTTGGAGGCACATGATAAAATAGGCAGAAGTCAGCATGGTTTCCTTAAGGAAAAATCTTGCCTGATGGATCTGTTGAAATTCTTTGAAGAAATAACAGGTGTGATAGACAAAGGAGAAACTGTGGATGCTGTATACTTGCATTTTCGGAAAGCCTTTGGCAAGGAGTCACACATGAAGCTGCTTAACAAATTAAGAGCCCATGATGTTACAGGAAATATATAAAGACAAGATAGAGCATTGGCTGACTGGCAGAGGCAAAGAGTGGGAAGAAAGAGAGCCTTTTTGGTTGGCTGCTAATGTCTAGCGATGGTCTGTGTTGGGACCGCTTTTTACTTCATATGTCAATAGCTTGGATGGTGGAATTGATGGCTTTGTGGCAAGGTTTGCCGATGATACCGAGACAGGTGGAGGGGCAGCTAGTGTTGATGAAACAGGGAGACTGCAGAAGGACTTGGGCAGAATATGAGAATAGGCAAAGAAGTGGCAGATGGAATATAGTGTTAGGAAATGTATGGTCATGCACTTAGGTAGAAGAAATAAAAACATAGACTATTTTCTAAAGGGAGAAAAAATTCAAAAATCTGAGGTGCAAAGGGACATGGGAGACCTCGTGTAGGATTTCCTAAAGGTTAAATTGCAGGTTCAGTCAATGGTGAGAAAGGCAAATGCAATGTTAGCACTAATTTTGAGAGGACAAGGATATAAAAGCAAGGATGTAATGTTGAGACTTCATAAAGCACTGGTGAGGCCTCACTTGGAGTACTGTGAGCAGTTTTGGTCCCCTTATCTTAGAAAGGATGTGTTTTAAAGCTGAGAGGGTTCAGAGGAGATTCATAAAAATGATTCAGAGAATGAAAGGGTTACCACATGAAGACCAATTGATAGTTCAGGGCATCTACTCCCTGGAATTCAAAAGAATGGGGGGGGATTGTTGTCTTATTGAAACCTGTCAAATATTGAAAGGCCTCGATAGAGTTGATCTGGGGCAGGTGTTTCCTATGGTGGGAGAGTCTAAGACCAGAAGGCACAGCCTCAGAAAAGAGGAGAGTCCTTTTAGAAAGGAGGTGAGGAGGAATTTCTTTAGCTAGGGATTTGTTGCCACAGGTAGCTGTAGAGGCCAAATCACTGGGTATATTTAAGTCAGAGGTTGATAGATTCTTGATTAGTCAGGGCATGAAGGGATACAGGGAGGAGGTAGGGGACTGGAGCTGAGAGGGAAATGGATCAGCCATGGTGAAATAGCGGAGGGGCAGAATGGCCTATATCATATGGTCTTATGATATGCTCTGAAGGCTACTGTACTTGCCTGCTCCTCGTCCTCCGCTTTGGTAGTCACCTGAGACATCTTTTGGTTTATCTACAGCATCAAGATGGAGTGAGTTAAACGGGTCATGTTCCACACGAAACCTGATGATGAATGTCCAATAGTCCTGGAGAAAGGTCTCAGTCCAAAATGTCGACTGTTTTTTCATTTCCATAGCCTGACCTGCTGAGTTCTTCCAGCATTTTGTGTGTGTTTTGCAATGTATGTGTAATGTTCAAAGAAGATTGGAGTTCTCTCTTGACAAATATTTGTCTGTCACATGACACTTACCTGGATGTTAGCAAATGACTGTACGTGGGGCCTTGCTGTGAGGAAACTAGCTGCCACACTTCCTTTGTCACAACACTTCAAAAGCCAGCTGCAGACTGTCTTGGGAAGCATGTATAACATACGTGGTCTTTTTACGCAGAACTCCCAGAGTAAAAACAGGCACTTGCAAACACTATGCTTGGCTCCTGCTTTGTATCAGGCAACTTTAGCTGGCTTGCTGGTAGATTTTTCAGCTGCAGCTACACATCCTACCAGCACACAATGGCTCTTTGTCAGCCCTTCGCATTTGGGAGAAGTCTTCACCGTTGGAAGCCCGAGCAAAGGATGGCAGCACCAAAACCACTAAACGTGGCTGCAAAAAGGAACCATCTTTGCTGTTGTAAGTACTGAATTGATTGCAAATAGCCATGTTGCTTGAATTAAAGCAAGGGTGAAATTTATGCCTAAATCAAATGCAGATTATTTGATAATAATAACATTAGAATAGTTACTGAATGTGGAGCACAATGAGTGTCTTGTTACAAGGAAATGAATCTCGTCAGGACTGAACAGAGAGTTTCTTGGTCCTTTGAACATGCTTAGTGTCTGCTTCCTGTACTCTCAGCAATGTCACTGGCTGACAATCTTACTATCCTTGGTGTTTCTTACAAGGATGCAGAAGATGCCCGCAGGGCGTATGGTGTCCATTCCTGCTCCCAGAGGAGCAACCCCATTTCCTTGTAGCCCTGTAATTAATTCTTTCTCACACATGCCCATCTACAACTGTTCCATTCTTTTTGCAATTAAGCTACCTGTCATGTCTTTGGGTTGTGGGAGGAAAGTGGCGCAGCTGGAGGGCACACACACACACACACACACACACACACACACACACACACACACACACACACACACACAGACACACACACTCACACACACACACACACACACACACACACACACACACACACACAGACACAGACACACACACACACACACACACACACACACACACACACACACACCAGGATATCTGCTGCACCATTTACTTTTAACCCATTAGCTGCAAAACAGATCTGTAGAAGTGTAGAAGAACATAAGAAAATAAGAGACAGGAGCAGGATTAGGCCATCTGGCCTATTGAGCCTGTGCCACCATTCGATAAGATCATGCTGATCTGCCCATGGACTCAGCTCCACCTGCCTGCCTTAATTCCCCTTTTATGCAAAAATCTATCCAACTTTGTCTTAAACATACTTACTAAGATAGTCTCCACTGCTTCATTGTGCAGAGAAAGGTTATAGAAATTGTTGGATTGCCTTTGATTAGTCTGTTTTTTTGAAGGCAGATTCCAGCCTGAAGCTTTTAGTAATAACTAAAAAGAGTAAATGCTGAAAATTCTCAATGAGTCACGCAGTATCGAAGGAAAATCAGAGTTAAGCTGCAATTTCGCCATCAGAATTCAAAAGTTATAAATCAAACCTCAACTACCAAGAAAGGGGAGATGTGCAGATTGTAGAACCAAGAAAATATCTTTTGATTCCTAACTTTTTCATGTTCAGGTGAAGGGTACTTAACTTAATAACTCTGCTTCTCTCTCTGTAGATGCTGCTGAGTACTTCCAGCATTTTCGGCTGTTACAGTTTGACTTTTGGATTTGTATGTTGAGACTTGCATTAACAATGTGTGTGTGTCTTAGACATTGCTGCAGTGCTGCTGCAACGCAACAATGAAATGTTCTTTCCTGCGTGTATGACCCAACTTTAAAGTTGGTGCATCTGCAACAGTATTGAAGTAGGGCAGACTGTCATTGAACAGTGAAGAATTAAAGATGTAAGGGAAGATAGAGTATGAAAGTAAATTAGCACAAAATAGAAAAACAATTTCAAAAGTTTTTATAAATATATAAAGTAGAAGAGGGTGGCTGAAGTCAACATAGGTCCCTTGGAAGACGAGAAGGGGAAATTGATAGTGGGTGATAAGGAAATGGCTGAGGCATTGAACAACTATTTTGCATCAGTCTTCACGGTGGAGGACTTGTCTAATATGCCAAAGAAGGGTGTTATGGACAAAATGGGAGGTGAGGACCTCAATAAAATCACTGTCAGTAAAGAGATAGTGATGAGCAAACTAGAGGGCCTGAAGGTAGATAAGTCTCCTGGTCCTGATGGAATGCATCCTGGAGTGCTGAAGGAATTGGTGGAGGTTATTGTAAACACATTGGTAATCATTTATCAAAACTCTGGGCAGGTCCTGATGGATTGGAAGGCAGCAAGTGTCACGCCACTTTTTAAAAAAGGATGAAGGCAAAAGACAGGCAACTATAGGCCAGCTAGCTTAACATCTGTAGTCAGGAAAATTCTTGAAGCTGTCAGTAAGGAAGAAATAGCGATACATTTGGAAAGGTAAATACGTACAAACAAGCTGGATGAACTCAGCAGGTCGGGCAGCATCCGTTGAAAGGAGCAGTCAACGTTTTGGGCTGAAACCCTTCGTCATGTCTTTCATTTGGAAAGGAATAGTTCCATTAGACAGACGCAGCATGGATTCAGAAAGGGCAGGTCCTGTTTGACAACCTTACTAGAGTTCTTTGAGGACATAATGAATGCAATGGATAGAGGGGAACAGGTGGATGTTGTGTACTTGAATTTCCAGAAGGCGTTCAATAAGGTGCCGTACAAAAGACTTACAAATAAGATATGGATACATGGAGTCGGAGGAAGTATATTGGGATGGATAGTGGATTGGTTAACCAATAGAAGGCAGAGAGTTGGTATAAATGGGTGTTTCTCCGGCTGGCAGTCAGTGGTGAGTGGGGTGCCACAGGGGTTGGTGCTGGGCCCACAGCTGTTTACCATTTACATTGATGATTTGGAAGAGGGGACTGAGTGTCGCGTAGCAAAATTTGCTGATGACATTAAACTGAGTGGAAAAGCAAATTGTTCAGAGGATGTGGAGAGACTGCAGAGGGATAAAGATAGGTTAAGTGAGTGGGCCAAGGTCTGGCAGATGGAATACAATGTTGGTAAATGCGAGATCATCCACTTTGGAAGGATTAATAGAAGAGTAGATTATTATTTAAATAGTGAAAGTTTGCAGCATGCTGTTGTGCAGAGGGACTTGGGAGTGCTTGTGCATGAATCGCAAAAAGTTGGCTTGCAGGTGCAACAGGTTATTAAGAAAGCAAACAGAATGTTGGCCTTCATTGCTAGAGGGATTGAGTTCAAGAGCAGGGAGGTTATGCTGCAACTATACAGGGTACTGGTGAGGCCGCAACTGGAGTACTGTGTGCAGTTCTGGTCTCCATACTTGAGGAAGGATATACTGGCTTTGGAGGCAGTGCAGAGGAGGTTCGCCATGTTGATTCCAGGCATGAAGGGGTTAACCTATGAGGAGAGATTGAGTCACCTGGGATCGTACTCTCTGGAATTCAGAAGAATGAGAAGGGAATGAGAATGAATAGAAACATACAAAATTTTGAAAGGGATAGATAAGATAGGAGTAGGAAAGTTGTTTCCATTGGTAGATGAGACTAGAACTAGGGGACATTGCCTCAAGATTCAGTGGAGAAGATTTAGGACGGAGATGAGGAGAAACTGTTTTTCTCAGAGAGTGGTGAATCTGTCAAATTCACTGTCCAGGGAAGCAGTTGAGGTTTCTTCACTAAATATATTTAATACACAGTTAGAGAGATTTTTACATAGTAAGGGAATTAAGGGTTATGGGGAAAAGGCAGGTAGATGGAGCTGAGTTTATGGACAGATCAGCCATGATCTTATTGAATGGCGGGACAGGCTCAATGGACTGGATGGCCTACTCCAGCTCCTATTTCTTATGTTCTTATCTTCACTGAACTGCAGGCACAAAACTAACTACTGCTCCGTGATGGAGTGGTACATTCTCCAACAGCTTGTAATGTAACGTCTCCAGTGTAGTAATATCCTGGGTGAAAGGGAAAGGGACAATGGAACTGCAAGGTTAGGCTGAGAAGCTTTGAGGGGCCATTACAGGAGCAGGGAGAAGAGGAGAGGTTGAAAGGTGTTAGTAGGAAATCAGCCAGGTTCTCAATAAGTGGGGAAGGATCAGTGAGCTAAATATTTCAATGTTCGTCGCTGCAGATGTCTCAAGCAGAGATAATCGAAGGTGCGGCAGACCTTGGTAGAGCAAAAAAAATCAGCGATGCACAAGGTATTGGAGCTTTGAATTTATTGCTGGGGTGGGAGTAGTTGAGACAGACAGGGAGGTGACTGTGTTCGGAATGTCTGCTCATTCCATTTACTGTTGAGTTGATGCAGTTTGGTGGTTGGGTTTATCTCATCTGTAATACTTGACTACATATTCCGGGCATTCTTCTGGCACAGCTCACTACACAAGGGAGTGGGATGACTCACTTATTTTAGACAGGTTAATGGGTAAATGAGTGAAAAGTTGGAAGGAATATGGGAAAACCTCATTAGACATCTGTACGCTCCTTTGTTTGTTCATTATGTGCCATGTCACATGACGTAGGCAATCATGGTCAAATTGTTTAGCAAACACTTTAGCAAGTGTTTCTGCTAAAGTGGTTTGCCATTGCCCTCTTCTGGGCAGTGTCTTTACAAGGCAGTGACCCCAGCCGGTGTCAATATTCCTCAGAGATTGTCTGCTTGGCATCAGAGATCGCTTGACCAGCACTTATGGTATGTACCAATTGCTCAGACGACCACCTGCTCCCATGGCTTCACGTGACCATGATCGGGGTGGGTGGAGGTGCTAAGTAGATGCTATATCTTACCCAGGGGTGACCTGCAGGCTAGTGAATGGAAGGAGAACCTTACCCCCTCCTTTGGTAGAGACATATCTCCACCCCGCCAACCAAGTATGCTCGTATTACTGTTAATAATCTTGTTAAGGTCTGGTGTCACTGGCCACTGGCTTCACTTGTTGCACCATGAAAGGAAGCAGGAATATGAGGGAGGAAATGCCCTTCAAAAGAAATAGGTGAGAAACCGCGTCCTAGAGACTGGACACAGCCTAGAGAGGCGTGAGTGTGCACGGTGGTGATTATTAACATGAAAACCCATCAAAAGGATGTGGAGGATGAACTGGGACCAGGAGCTGGAAGGGAAGATGACTGTTTCCATTGAGGATGTTCTTAAACTGTACCCGGCTGAGGGGTACCCCCTCCTTGAGCAGTGAAGGTACCGTACCCAGTCCTGGGGCGATCAGGGCACTGTATCCCATCCCTGGGTGATGAGGACGCTCTACCCTGTCTCAGTGAGGACACTGTACCTGACCCCTGTGAGGACACTGTAGATGTTCCAGTGAGGACATTGCATCTAGTCCCAGGGCGGTGGGGCCACTGTACCCACTCCTGGTGGGGCCACCGTACCAGCTCTTAGTGAGGGCACTGGTTCTCATGCCAGGTCTGGTGAGGAATCTGCACCTGGTCCCAGAGCAGTGAGGACAGTGCACCCAGTCCTGGGATTGATGGTGGTGTGTGCTGAGCAGCACAGACTTGGAACTTTTGCCCCAGGTGCTGTTGCAGAGAGCTGGAGAATTCCACAGGCCTGACCTACGGTACCAGACAGTGAGCAGAGGTGAACGCACCTGAGACCTGTTGGCCTTTGCCTTCTCTCTGCATCCCTCACCCTTACCAAAAGTGATTTGCTAGTGAGACGTTGGCTTGTTGGACATCTACACCCCAGTTCCTTTGGGCACTAGATGGGCAGAGGGTACTTCCAAGGAGGACGGAGAGGTCAAGTGTCCAGAGAATGACCTGCCCTATTACAAATTAATTGAGCCCAGGCCCCTTTCTGACCGTAGGCACCAAGTAACGTCAGAAGCTCACTGTCCACACCAAGGGTCTCTTGCTATGTTTGGAGCCGAAGTCACGGTGATCTTTGCTGTGACCTGCCCCAAGCCCTTCTGTTTGACGCTGCAGTGGTCTGCACCAATCAATTCTTATTGACGAGAAGCTTCCAGTCCCAATCAGAATGTGGTGTCAATCTCTGGGTGGGCTGCATTGTCAGTGCTGCTGCCTGTCATTGGAGATGTTAAACTGAGATCTGCTGCCTGCTCAGGAGAAAGTACAGCATTTCATGGGCTGTCAGTCTAGTTCAAAACATCTGGGAAATTGTGTGGAGCTGTGTGGGATTTTTGTGAAAACCACACATTCACCGATGAATTCTGAACCCTGGAATCTCAGTTTGGAGTCACTAAGGCAGAGAGAGATGGAGAGAGTTCTAGTTATTTGAGGGATCTGGGGATAGTACAGTTTAGTGATGCTGAGGTCGAAGATTAGCCATGATCATACAGAGTGGCAGAGCTGGCTTGTAGGGCTAAATGGTTACTCTGGCTCCCAGTTCTTGTCTGGGGCACCCAGTCCAGATGAAGGCCTCCACCGAAAATGTGAACAGCCTGAATTCCTCCACTGCCTGGTGTGTCATTCCAGGTTTCAGCAGCTCCAATCTCATGTGTTCTTGTGATGTTGCCAAGGACAGGAAATTTGCTCTCTTTATCCAAACTCTAAGTGACTCCATTCATCTACTAAAATTCCGGTGTCACATCTGTCCTCATAGAGGGCATTCTTCAGACTGTCTCGTTGTCGAAGTGCAAGGGAAACAGGCAATAGCTAGCCACCCTAATGCACTGACTGGAGTGGAAGAAAGGCCCAATAATGGAGAAGCTTCAGGTGAGTTTAGTCTGCCCTCTAAAGGCAGCCTGTGGAACAGCCCAGATGGAGATTGGACTGGCATGTGAAAAGGGGTAAAAAACTGGTTTGGGCAATTGTGGCAGATTGAATATGGCTCTCTATTAAAATGTAGTTGAATTTGCCCCATGGTGCTTAATTCAGGATGGTGCAAAACTTGGTGTCAGACACTTCTGCAGCACTGTTCTATAACCACCAATGGTCTTGCCTAATCTTTTGGATCCCGTCTCTCTGAAGGTGCAGGTTTGGAGGGAATTTACGAAGAATTAAACAGGATTTGTGCAGATGTGTGCCTGTAGTCTGTGTGTACTCATTGGGTGAAGGCCTTGTTTCTACAGTAAGTCTGTCACCTCACTGAATAAGAATCTTTTGCCCTGCTAGGAGTCTGTCAAAGCGGCCCAAGCTTCCAAGCTTTTCCCTTCTTGTCTGATTGAATTCTTGTGCTCAGGTTCACACCAACCATAGGTGTGTCCTAGACTTCAGTCGGAATAACTCAGTTTGCATTAAAGATGACTCTGCTTAAGAATTGAGAGGCAGCATAGTGGTGCGGCTGGTAGAGATGCTGCGTCACAGCTTCAGCAACCTCAGTTCATTCCTGATCACGGATGCTGTCCCTGTACGTCCTCTTTGTGACTGTATGAGGTTCCTCCAGGTACACCTGTTTCCTCCTATGGCCCGTAGAATTGCACATTGATGAACTAATTGCCAACTGCAAATTGCCTCTTGTATGTAGGTGAGCAATAGAATCTGTGGGGAGAATGAAATGGGATTAGTGTAGATGGGTGCATGATGATTGGTGTGGTGTCAGCGGGTGAATACACATTTTCTGTTCTCTGTGACTCTGACTCCTTTGCTAAATCATTACCACCGTGGTTCCCCATGGAGCCAGACTGGCTCCGAGCTGCTATCTCAGTGTTACGAATGACATGGAGTGACAGTGATACATCTGTACTGTTCTTCACTTTTCCCGAGATCGAGTATGAACTTGACTCCGGTCATCGTCCTGCTGTGAGTATACATTTGCTTCCCATTCACTGACTTTGCCACTCATCATAACTTCAATCAATTTCCATTCTGCCATCACTGGTCTAAGTGTGGGTTCCAAGTTTCTAATGCAAGCAATGTGCAGAGTAAATTTCGGAAACACTGCAAGCTCTACAAGTTGTGAAAGGTATAGCTGAGGTGAAAGGTGGAGCTGGGTCTGCCTGAAACGTGTTGGTGGTGGGGGTCCTTGACGATGGGTCCTTCGTGAAGCATCCACTCCGTGAAGGTGTCTTGGATACTGCAGAGACGAGTACCCATGATGGAGCTGACTGATGTTACAACTTTCTACAGCAGTCCCCCCCCCCCCCCACACCAGACAATGATGCAGCCAGTCACTGCTCTCCATGGTATATCTGTGGAAGTTTTCGAGTGTTTTAGGTGGCAAACTCCTAATGAAACGTAGGTGCTATCTTGCCGTCTTTATAGTTGCATCAATATGTTTCATCCTGAGCCAAGTGCAGAAACTCGGTGCAACCAATGCAGAGGCTCTGTGGAGGAGGACCACAGTCTCGGCTCTTTCTACAACTAGACACGGAGATGAACAGCAGAAGAGTCTCACATGAGTGGCAATGGTGCTATGCACAATACAAAGTTGTTCTATAACACTACTGAACACATTGAACAACTGACACTACGAGTGCAAAGACTTTTGCACTGTTTATTCCACTGGTGCATAATAATCAAATGCAATCAACAGTTACAAGTTACAATCCTGCATACAGAATGCCAGGCAGCATGGTCCAAAGCCTCACCTTACGTCTGGCATCTGTGGTGTGCTTTCAGAGTGGAATCATCCACTTCCAACTTGCATTCCTCAGAACAGAGTTCAGGTCCTGTAACAACATGGACATCCCTGACAGTCCTGGACCTGAGCACCACTCTACTCTCATAGCCGAGTAACTCTGACACTGCACTGTTGACACAGCTGTCCTGAGTGAGAGGTCAGGATCTGCCACGCCAAAGACCAGGGTGGTGGGACATGGAGCTGTAGAGTTGTAGAACACAGATAATGGCCCTTCAGCCCACTAGCCCCATGCTGACCAGCAGGCCCATCTATACCAATCTACTAGCTAGCATGAATTCCGTATCTCTCTTTGCCCCGCTCATTTCAGATATTAATGACTCAGGTGAGAACTGTACTCTTCAAACCTCCCATTAAACCTCCTCCCTTTCACCTTAAAGTTTTAGATAGCCACACTATGGGAAACATCTAATGACTCTGCCCAAATTATGCCTTTCATAATTATGTGTACTTATATTATGTTCCTTCTCATCCTCCTTTGGTCAAAGGAAAACATGTCTTCTGCAAGGCCAGACCAGAAGAGTACACCGCCCTCCACCCCGTCTTCATCGAGTGGAATGGTCTGGCATCTCATCTATTTTCCAGGGAAGGGTAAGCGAATATCACTGACTGTCCAGCTTTCTGGCTCCCAGCATCAGCGTGCAGATCCCAACCCCAGAAGCAATGGACAAAGTCAGAATGGGAATTCATCTCCAGCCTGGTCCAAGTTTCAGAGAGAGATCAACTGATCCTCCTGGGTGCCTTGGTTACCAAGGAGAGGATTGGCAGGGAAGGTAAATTCCAGTAACATCCTACTGCTGGCAGGAAGCTCAGAAGACTCCCCTGCCAACATGCAATAGATTCTAATAGAGTCCAGCCAGGAGAACCACAAGCTGTGAGCAACACCTGCACCCTGCCAGGTATCAGTGACCTTTGCCTAAGCCAAAGATGAACACGGTCATAGTGGTGCCTATAATGGACATTGACTGTCCTGTACACAAGGGTCCACTTTCCACGCCATCTGCCTACAGAATATGGTCAACGTACTGTGTACAGTACAGTACATACAGTCACTGTCTACAGTGCAGGGTAGAGCTACAGTGTTGAGTACAGAACATTAGTTACAGATTCCGCAGTTGCTTTGCAGTGTACAGAGTATACAGATGCTGTTCATGTTACAATATTGATTACAGAATATAAAGGTATCATATGCACACTTTATATTGCTATTGTCTACAAGCATGTTGTTACAATTCTGCCTACCTTACACACATTCACTTAATACAGAATATATAATACTGTTTATGGTATTCTATAGAGTGTGCCATATTAGGTAACATGCTTATTGTCTGTAGGTAATAAGCAGTTATTGTATTTACTCTATAGTATTATAATACTAAAAGACCATAAGATATAGGAGCAGAATTAGGCCATTTAGCCCATTGAGTCTGCTCTGCCATTTCATCATGGCTGATCCAGTTTTCCCCTCAGCCCCAATTCCCTGCCTTCTCCCCATATCCCTTCATGCTCTGAACTATCAACCTCTGCCTTAAATATACATAAAGACTTAACCTCCACAGCTGCCTGTGGCAAAGAATTCCACAGATTCACCACTCTCTGGCTAAAGAAATTCCTCCTCATCTCCATTCCAAAAGGATATCCCTCTAATCTGAGGATGTGTCCTCCGGACTTAGACTTTCCCACCACAGGAAATATCCTTTCCACATCCACTCTATCAAGGGCTTTCATGATTCAGTAGGATTCAATGAGGTCACCCCTCATTCTTCTGAAAAGTGAATACAGGCCCAGAGCCACCAGATGCCCTTTATATGACAAGCCGTTCAATCCTGGAATCATTTTCGTGAAGCTCCTTTGAACCCTCTCCAGTTTCAGCACATCCTTTCTAAGATAATGGGCCCAGACCTGCTTACAATACTCCAAGTGAGGCTTCACTTGGAGAATTGCTCTATAAAAGACTCAAGACTCGACATTACGTCCTTGCTTTTATACTCTAGTCCTCTTGAAATGAATGCTGACATTGCATTTGCCTTACTCACCACCAACTCAACCTGCAAATTAACCTTTAGGGAATCCTGCACAAAGGCTTCCAAATCCCTTTGCACCTCAGTATTGTTTGTATTTTCTCTCCATTTAAAAACTAGTAAACCCTTTCATTTCTTCTACCAAAGTGTACTTCCCAACACTATTTTCCATTTCCCATTTCTTTGTCCATTCTCCTAATCTGTCTAAATCCCTCTGTAACCTCTTTACTTCTTCAAAACTACCTGCTCCTCCACCTATCTTTGTATCATCTGCAAACTTTGCAACAAAGCCAACAATTCCATCATCCAAATCATTGACGTATAACATAAAAGATTGGTTCCAATACAGACCCCTGTGGAACACCACTAGTCACCAGCAGCTAACCAGAAAAGATTCCCTTTATTCCCACTCTTTGCCTCCTGCCAATCAGCCACTGCTTGATCCATGCTAGAATCTTGGGCTCATAGCTTGTTAAGCAGCCTCATGTGCGGCACTTCGTCAAAGGACTTCTGAAAATCCAAGTCCACAATGTCAACTAATTTTCCTTTGTCTATCCTGCTTGTTATTTCTTCAAAGAATTCCAACAGATTTGTTCTGCAAGGTTTTCCCCTCTAGCAAACCATGCTGACTACAGGCTATTTTTTCACGTGCCTCCAAATATCCTGAGACCTCATCTTAATAATCAACTCCAACATCTTTCCAACCACTGAGGTCAGACTAACTGGCCTATAGCTTCCTTTCTTCTGAGTCTTTCTCTTCTTGAAGAGTGGAGTGACATTTGTAATTTTCCAGTCTTCTGGAACTATTCCAGAATGTAGTGATTCTTGAAAGATGCCTCCACGATTTCTTCAGCCACCTCTTTCAGAACCCTGGGCTATATACAGTCTGGTCCATGTGACTTACTGACCTTCAGACCTTTCAGTTTCCTAAGAACCTTCTCACTAGTAATGGTAGCTTCTCACATTATATGACGCTGACAGCTGGAACTTCCACCATGCTGTTAGTGTCTTCTACAGTGAAGACTGATGCAAAATTCTTATTCAGTTCACCTGCCATTCCGTTGCTCCCCATTATTGTATTAAACTGTATAATCTTCCTAGTTCTAGTCTCACTAGCACATGGCACGGGTAGTAATCCTAAGATCACAGCCCTGGAGGTCCTGCCCTTTAACTTAACACCCTGAGCACCCTATGCAGAACCTCGTCCCTCATCCTATCCATGTCACTGGTACCTACATGGACCACGACTTCTGGATGTTCACTCTGCCACTTAAGAATGCTGAGGACTCAGTCCGACATTTCCTGGATCCTGGCACCCGGGAGGCAACATACCATCTGGGAATCTTGTTCTCACTCACAGAGCCTCCTGTTTGTTCCGGTAACTATCGAATCCCCTATCAACACAGCATGCCTCTTCACCTTTCCCTTCGGAGTCACAGAAGCAGACTCGGTGCCCGAGACCCGATCACCATGACTTTCCTCTGTTAGGTCATTCCCCGACAATATTCACACCTGTTGCTGAGGGGGGATGGCCACAGGGGTATTCTGCACTGGCTAATAACCCTTTCCCCTTCCTGACTGTCACCCAGTTTCCTGTGTCTTGCACTTTTGGTGTAACTATCTGTCTCTATGTCCTATCTATCACCTCGTCAGCCTCCTGAATGATTTTGGAGTTCATCCATTTCCAGCTCCAACTCCTTAAGGTGGTTTGTTAGAAGCTGTGCTGGATGTAGTCGTCAGGGGCACTGGAGGGCACATCCTGCAAGATGAGCATTGCATTATCCTGCCTTGCATCTCTACTATCCTAGCTGAGCAGGTTTAAAGAAGGGAAGAAAATAACTTGAGCTTTTCTTTTTTTGTTTTCTCTGCCTGAAGCCTCGGAGAGCTAAAGCCCCAAGACCGCCACTCTGACTCTGTCCACCCCGACGACGACCACTGCACTTGTCCCTACCTTCCATTAACTTGCTCTTGCTAATCAATCCCAAATGTCGAATGGTTGCTGGTCGAAGCTCTTTCTCACTGCAGCCATCCGCTGCATGATGTTGCAATACCACCTTTGTCCTGTAGGTGTCAGCAGTGGCCCAGTTGGGAGCACTCCTGTGTTCAGGATCATACTTTGACCGGAAGTTGTACTGGCTAATAGGCTGTGCTTTGCTGAGCAGCAAGTCTCACAGATGTTCCATCTATGCACAAGTATCATCTACGCACTGCAGCTTGACTACTGAGGTTCTGGTGATCTTGGTTCAGGAGTACAATGCTGGGACTTTCTGCAGCTGGAGGAAGTTTTTTTGCAAATGAGGTGCAGCAAGAGAGATTGAGAAAGTTGTTGGGGCAATGAGTCAGCCTTGCTTGTGTCTCTGGCCATCACTGGAATTGGTTCTGCTGTGGATCTGTTGGTTAATGTCACTGCTTGTCCGCCTTCATAGAGTAAAGGTAAGACGGAGAACTCCTTTGGTATTCAGGTTTGAGGAGGGAATTCCACATTCCTTGCAAACGAAAGCTTTGGTAAGGATGAAGAAGTGTTCTCCACAGTCCATGCAGTTATGCTCCATAAAGTCTGTCATCACGGTTCCAGTCAAAGTGTGTAATTACAGTACAAAACAATTATTCTCCACAGAGGAAGCAACTATGTTGTTTATAAAGTTATACAGTCCGGAGTATGTCGACAGATTGTGCAATTATATATTGGTCACACATAATTACAGCGTTCTTCACAGAATACCTGGTAATGCTGGCAGAGTATATCATTGCAATATTGCCCATACACCAACACTATTGACCATTAAATGTACAGTTTATTGCCCAGAATATATAATTACATTGCTATCCAGAATATACATTTTAAGGTCTAGAGTACAATTACACTACATTACAGAATTTCCATAATATATAACTACACACTGTCCACAGCAAATGATTTCAGGGCTGACTACAGAGTGCTGTTTACAGAATGTACTTTGCACACTCCATGGAGTATGTGACAGTGCTGTCCACAGAATGCAATTACTCTTTCCACAGAGTATGTCATACACTCCGTAATCAAATAATGTCCAGAGAGGATGATGGATCATCATTAGTCGGGCCTTTGGCTAATCAGGGCAGCCACTTATTTGGGACAACACCTGAGGAAAAAAAAATCCAGAAGACAGCCAAGATTCCCTTCATTTATTTGGGACACCATGCTGCTTAATTGGGGCAGGTGACTGTTGCTGAGCAGTTTCTAACTAGTGTCAATTGCGCGCACTTGTGTGGACGCAGGTCCATTAAGAACAGTGTAAACAGCTCTTAAATACAAGGGGTGATCGATAAGTTCGAGGCCTAAGGTAGACGGAGTCAATTTCAGAAAACCTAGCACATTTATTTTTCAACATAGTCCCCTCCTACATTTACACACTTAGTCCAACGGTCGTGGAGCATACGGATCTTGGACCTCCAGAAAGTGATTGATAAGTTTGTGGCCGAAGGTGGAAGGAGATATTAACTTCAAACTTTCTGCATTTTCACTCAAAGAGTTGAACTGTGCTTGCATGTAAGAAGAGCTGTATAACTCATCTCCTTCTACCTTAGGCCATGAATTTATCAATCACCCCTATGGACCACCTGGAGGTCCAAGATGCTCTTGTTACATGCACGTGCAGTTCAACTCTTTGAGTGATTATGCAGAATGCTTGAAGTTAATAACTCATCAGGGATGATTGATGTTCATGGCCCAAGGTAGTAGATGAATTATTAACTTCAAATTTTCTGTATAATCACTCAAAGAGTTGACCTGCATGTGCATGTAATGAGAGATGTAGAATTCATCCCCTTCTACCTCAGGCCATGAACTTATCAATCACCCTTTATAGTGTCACTTGCATGTTTGTGTTCAAAAAGTAGTGATTTTTGTCACTGATGGTTGGCAAGTATTAAACCGTAGGACAATTCAGGACTGTTTTGCTCACTGTGGTTTCAAACAATCAGGCTGGGTGATGCCAGATATGGCCAGAAATGAAAATGAAATGATTTCACTACTTCAACAAGTTAGGAACTATGAAGAATCTGAAGGTATTGACAATTATTTTGAATGTACAAATTAAAATGAAGATTTCGAAAATGTGGTCCACTATTTGCTACATTGATTTTGTTCATTTACGGAGAATCAGAAGAATATGTCAACATACACCGGATTCCTCTCTCGATTACTTTTAGGAACTAATACACAGTTTTGTAGTACTTTAGTAGTATTGATTATGAACTAATTTATTCTGTACTTCATTTAAATGCGTAATTTGTTACTCAGTTAAATGGTAGCTTGTCTTTTTAATACTTTTTTGACTACTTTGTGAAATTTCAGCTAATTGGGCCAAAATATACTGGTCCCAATGTGTTCTAATTAATTGCAATTCTCTGTATACAGTTGTAGTGCTCTATATAAAAACATATAACAGAATTATTTTGCATTTATACTATGCCTTTAACTTAGTAAATTGTTCCAAAGTATTTTGCAAGTCTGTCATCAATGAAAGTTGTTAGACTTTTAAAGAATTTACTGTTAAAGCCATTTGGAGTATTAGTAACAGTATATTCTTTTGCCATACATTGACAGTATTATGTGCTGAAACAGAATTTTGACTAAGTACATTTCTAAAATATCTTCCAGTCGAAATGAATATTTCTCTTTCTTTGACAGGGTTTAGTATGGCTACAGGAGGAGAGATGAATGGCTCAGGGAATTTAATGGACTTCCTGGATGAATCAATCCCAGAGGTTGGAATGTATGAAGACTTCCATACGATAGACTGGTTGAGAGAAAAGTCCCGGGACACAGACAGACACAGAAAGGTATTTGAAGGATTTTCTGTATTGATTCATGGCTTGTGGAGGAATTTAAAGATTTTCTAGGTTCAGAATAAAACCCGAGAACGTTGGCAATGCCATGGAGATCAGGTGGCATCTGTGGAATATCTCTGGTAGAGTGAGACCATGGGAAGAGAATGCATGCTTTCTGAGGGGATTTCAGTTGGAGCTGGCAGACATTGTAAAGGATAATCTGTTTATGGTAGAGATTGGCAGGGTAGAAGGTGTCAGGCCTGCACCGGCACTCCCCCCCCCCCCCACTCTCTACCCAGCTAACAGGAATCACCCGCCCCTTATTTCCAACTCATCACCTGCAGTCTATTTAAACGCACCTCTCACCCACAGTATTTGTTCACCCATCAAACCAGCCAAAGTCAGCCAGTTGCTCCTAGCCTTCAGTTACCTTGTTTCCTGTAGTGTTTAGTATCTGTTCTTTCTTGTTTAGTGTGCCCTCGTGGTTTGTTTTTTTGCAGTTTACTATTGAAGTTATCACTCACCATTGAATTATCTCCGCTGCTCTGTGTTTTGGTCAAGTTTCTTCCTCATTCCTTGACAAAAGGTGAGGACCAGGAAACGTTGTTGTTGCTCTCCCCAGTGGGAGAGTGGGTGAGAGAAGAAGGGCAGGGAGTAAAGCAGATGTCATCAAGGGCTTTGCTACTAGAGTCGAGTGGAAGCCACAGTTCCCGGCATTCTAAAATCCCCTGCGTGGAATGCTTTCATGTGATGGAAGCAGAGGAATTGGGAGAATGGAATGGAGTCTGACAGGAGTCAGGGTGGTTAACATAGGTGTGGGAGTCTGTGGGCTTGTAATGGGTGTTTGTGATTAGCCTGTCCCTGAGAGCTATGGGAAAGGCAGAGTGAGAGGGTGCCAGTGTGGAGGTGTGAGTAGGGTGGAAACTGGCAGCAAAGGTGATGAAATTTTCCTGTTCTATATTAATACAAGCAGCAGCAGCTCAGTCACTGATTTACTGGATAAAATCTGAGGGAGGGTTGAGATAAGCACAGTGCCACAGGCATCTCTGCTGCATCTGTGCTGAAACTGCCCACTGCTTGCCATCCTTTCGGACACCAAAGGCTGCAGTCACACCAGCTCTTGACCACTCCTGACCTTTATCCTTCTTCTCATTCCCCTGGTTCTACCTGTTCCCACCAGTTCCCCCCACCCTCACCCCTCGCCAGCACTTCTGATCTCCCCCTCCTTGATCATGCACCATCAAGTTTTTGAGAGCGGTCTTGACCTTAGCCCTCCCTGAGCCTGATGTGACAATGAACACTTTGTCTGAACACTGAGCATTGCCTGTTTTTATTTCAGAATTCCGGCAGCTGCAGGATTTGATTTTCACTTTTTAGGTCACAGTTTACTGTCAGTGACATGGGGTGTCCTTCCTGAAGTGGCACTGCATGTTTCCTCAGCACAGAAAAGAGAAAAAGAAAACAGTGCCAACGAGCTCAAGTTTAAGTTGGAGTTCAATAATCATTCAACCATACATAAATATAGTCAAACAAAGCAGCGTTTCTCTGGGGCCAAGGTGCAAAACTCATTGCCAACAGCACACAGCACATAGCATATAATAGCACATGTGGTTACAATAGCCGAAAACACACAGTTTTCCCAGAGTGGCATGGCCTGTAGATTGATGGTGCATGGATGTCGTCCTGGTCCTGCTTGTTCTTCCGCTGCTAAGGTGATGGGTCACGCCTTCTACCTGAGCTGGAGCTGGCGAAACAAGGAGCACTGACGTTGCCTCTGAGACATTCCGAAACGTTTGGAAACATTAAAAAGATTTAGAATGGAACTTTAAACTTGAAATGTTAAAGGATTCTAAAAGATTAATCCTTGAGAAATTTTAGGACATTTAATAAAGCCATGGTTTTTGATTCAATTAGATTAAATTCAACTTTATTGTCATTGAGCCGAGTACAGGTACAAAGCCAATGAAATGCAGTTAGCATCTAACCAGAAAGTGTTATTTACAAAATAACTGTGAATAAAAATTAAGTGCTACAGCACACAAATATAAAAGTACTGAGACATTACAATATGGGTGCAATCCTGCTACAGCAGGGTCACAGCCTCAGGGACAAAGCCCTTCCTGTGCCTGCTGGTGCGGGAGCGGAGGCTCCTGTAGCGCCTACGGGGTGGGAGGAGGGTGAAAAGTAGAGCAGAGGTTAGCACAAAGCTATTACAGCTCGGGGCATTCTGGCATTTGGAGTTCAATTCCAGCACCATCTGTAAGGATTTTGTATGTTGAGTGCATGAGTTTCCTCCGGGTGCTCTGGTTTCCTCCCACAGTCCAAAGGCGAACCAGTTGTAGGTTATTGGGCATTGTAAGCTGTCCTGTGATTAGGCTGCTGTTAAATCGGTGGATTGTTGGGCATAGTGGCTCATTGGACCGGAACAGCCTGATGGGTGCTGTCTCTCTAAGTACAAATTTAAAAGTCAATAATGGAATAAGTTTGTGTAAAGATACTATATAAAAGCTGGTTAATGTTGCAAAACCTTTCTATATGACTCTTAGCTGGGTCTCTCACCATTTTGTTCATTCAGGGTAAAGGGAAAAGACCATTTATGCTGCCTTGTGCCTGTGATGCAGGTTTTTACTGCCCGTGGAATTGAGTACAAGTTGACTGAGTTCCCACTCCTGTACTGATTTCCACATGGACTATGTGATCGCTGCACAGTCAATTTCCCAGTAGTGAAACATTGGCAGAGTGGAAATTCGAGAGTGGAAATCCCAGAGCTGTTAATGCCAACAACTAATGTTGGTTGTTATGCTCAGATTTCCTCACAAAACTCATCCCAAAACTAGAACCAGAATCAGGTTTAATATCACTGGCACCTGTTGTGAAATGTATTTTGTGACAGCAGAACATGATATTAGAAGAACTATAAATTACAATAAGGAGTATATATAACAAAATTAAATTAAATATGCAGTGCAAAAAGAGCAAAAAATAGTGCTACTGGGTTGGTTGTCCATTGAGATGATAGCAGATGGGAAGAAGCAGTTCCTCAAAAATGTTGTGTGTGTGTTTTCAGGCTCCCGTACTTCCTCCTCAAAGGTAGCACTGGGTAGAGGGCATGCCCTGGGTGAAGGGGGTCCTTAATGATGGAGGATGCCTCTTTGAGGCATTGCCTTTTGAAGGTGTCCTGGATGCTGGGGAGGCGAGTGCCCATGGTGGAGCTGGCTGAGCTTACAACTTGCTACAGCTTGTTCCGACCCTCTGCAGTGGCCCCTCCATTCCAGACAGTGATGCAACCAGTTAGAATGCTCTCCACAGTATATCTCTAGAAATTTGCTTGCGTCTTTGGTGACATACCACATCTCCTCAAACTTCTAATGAAATATAGCCGCTGTCGTGCATTCTTTGTAATTGCATCAATGTGTTGGGTCCAGGATAGATCCTCTGACATGTTGACATCCAGGAATTTGATCAAACCTTGACCTCTCCCAGCCTCTTGGCTTCACCTATTGACCTTCTTACCCTCCCCTCACCTACTTACTCTGGCATCTTCCCCCTTCCTGTTCAGTCCTGACGAAGGGTCTCAGCCTGTTGATAGGTGTTGCCTGATCTGCTCAGCTCCTCCAGCAGTTGCTTTGTTTCTGCTCCTGGTCACTCCTTTTCTTTCGCTGCTATTTTTTGATCAGGGTAGCCTGCAGATAGTGAACTGAGCTCAAGTGAATAAGGACTTTCAGTTTTGTGCTTTTTGCTAATTTTTTTATTGTAATTGGAGCGATTTGTTTCTTTTTGCATGTGGTGGTGGGGTGGGGTGGGGGGGTGATCATTTTCTTTGAATGGGTTCCATGGTGTCTCTTTGTTACATGGCTGTCTGTGGGGAATTCAAATCTCAGGGTTGTATACTGCACACATATACTTTGATAATAAGTGTACACTGAAACTTTGACCCCAGCTCCTGGAGCGATGAGGCAGTAGCAGTAACTGCAGTACAGCCCACAGCATTTGGGCAAAGTTATTTTGTTCTGGTGTCTTCCTCATAGTTATTGTAGAAGAATAATTGGGCTGTCATGGTCTGCTCAGGCTAAAATGGAGAGGAATTCAATCTTATTTATTATTGTTTATCTACTGATGTCAGCTGTGACTGGGGTGGCAACACCCTCATCACTGGGCCTGAAGAGTTGTGGACTTGAATCCAGGCTCTTGCGTGGCCTTGAGAAATAGGGCACTAACTTTCAGATGAGGAGTTACACTGAGGCTCACTTCAGCCAGAAGAGAATGATGTTTAGTGTCCTGGCCACGCCTTGTTCATCAAGTCTTGATATAGGGTCTCAACCTGAAATATTGGGAATCCTCCACAGTTGCTGCCTGACCTGCTGAGTTCCTCTAGCAGTTTTTTTTCCCTCAGATTACAGCATCTGCAGAATCTTGTGTCTCTTCTTCAACGAACATCATTAACTCAATTTCAACACAGCACAAATAGGGGGCTATTGCAGGATCAAACTTGCCTACTGCACTCCCTTCATTATAGCAATGGCTGCTCTTCAGAATTTAGCAGGAAGGCTGAGGCATCCTGATGTCGTAAATGTTGCAAAGTGAACGAAAATCTCTTTTTACCCCTGTGACCCCAATGACAATAAAGTTTCTTGCAGCAATAAACCAATTCACCCATTCAGCACACTTCTATCCAATGTGCTTCAGTTACTTAGGCTAATGATGGCCCATGCCCTGGATTATCTACAGACAAGGGAGCAAACTCTTACAGCTTAATCTCTGCAAGGTGTTCCTTTTGTAAAACACAACCATATGACTAAGTGCTGGTATGAACATGAGGGACACATATTGCAGCAGCTCGGTGAAACAAACCAGTCACTGTCACCATGGGAACAGATCATTTGTGTAACATACAAGGGACCTTGTTACTTCCATAGTCAAACACCCCCAGGTTACGAATGAATGAGTTCCCGTAATAATAAATTCAAAACTTAATCGTGAATACTTATGTTCATCTGTTTGAACAGCAAAACTAGTTTCCTCTCTCTCTCCACTTATTCTTTTTTATCAGCATGAATGAGTTAGGCCGAAGGGCTTGTTTTTATGCTGTATGACTTTATCAGTCTTAGGTGTTATTGATGACTTTCACTACAAAATTGTGAAGATGCGATTACTATATGGAGTGATTTTTGTGCGTATGGACATCTGTAAAAACAGAGCTTGTTTGTAATCTGGGGGCTGCCTGTATGTTTTAAACTGAGGACTAGTAAAGTTTTACATTAACAGGGGTGAATTTGTCATCTAAGTAATAATTCTGCTAATGTAAATGACAGACAATTTCTTTGGAATGTCTCCTTGTCCATAAGGTTTCTTCAAGGTAAGATGAGCTAAGGCTTGTTTCAGGATGATAGGTTTGGAAGCTGAACTGTTGGCACGAGATTCAGGCTCTCAAGTTATCCTTTCTGAGGGAAGGATAAGAAGGACAGATGGTTTGGTGAAGAGATTCTAAAGAGGACCAGATGACAGAAGGCCTGGGGTGTTGGTGGGACAGATGGCAGAAGTCATTGAAGAGGTCACAGCTGGAGGAAGGGTCAACACCTGTTGAGTGTGATCCTGGGGAGTGGAGCACGCGTTAACCGCGATCCTGGGGAGTGGAACACGTGTTGAGTGCGATCCTGGGGAGTGTAACACCCGTTGACCGCGATCCTGGGGAGTATAACACGCGTTGACCGCGATCCTGGGGAGCGGAGCATGCATTGAGTGTGATCCTGGGGAGTGTAACACCCGTTGACCGCGATCCTGGGGAGTGGAACACGCGTTGAGTGCGATCCTGGGGAGTGTAACGCGCGTTGACCACGATCCTGGGGAGTATAACACGCGTTGACCGCGATCCTGTGGAGCAGAGCACAAGTTGAGCGCGATCCTGGGGAGCGGAGCACAAGTTGAGCGTGATCTTGGGCAGCGGAACACGCGTTGAGCGCGATCCTGGGGAGTATAAAACGCGTTGACCGCAATCCTTGGGAGTGTAACACGCATTGAGCGCTATCCTGGGGAGTGTAACATGTGTTGAGTGTGATCCTGGGGAGTATAACTCATGTTGAGCGCTATCCTGGGGAGTGTAACACGCATTGAGTGTGATCCTGGGGAGTATAACACATGTTGACCACGATCCTGGGGAGCATAACACGTGTTGACCGCGATGCTGGGGAGCGGAACACACGTTGTGTGTGATCCTGGGGAGTATAACACGCATTGACCGCGATCCTGGGGAGCGGAACATGCGTTGAGCGCAATCCTGGGGAACGGAATACGCGATGAGCGCGATCCTGGGGAGTGTAACACGCGTTGAGTGCGATCCTGGGGAGCGGAACACGCGTTGAGCGCGATCCTGGGGAGTGTAACACGCGTTGAGTGCGATCCTGGGGAGTATAACACGCGTTGACCGCGATCCTGGGGAGCGGAGCACAAGTTGAGCGCGATCCTGGGGAGCGGAGCGCAAGTTGAGCGTGATCTTGGGCAGCGGAACACGCGTTGAACGCGATTCTGGGGAGTATAACACGCGTTGACTGCGATCCTGGTGAGTGTAACACGCGATGAACGCGATCCTGGGGAGTATAACTCACGATGAGTGTGATCCTGGGGAGTGTAACACGCGATGAGTGTGATCCTGGGGAGTATAACTCATGTTGAGTGTGATCCTGGGGAGTATAACTCATGTTGAGTGTGATCCTGGGGAGTGTAACACGAGTTGAGTGTGATCCTGGGGAGTGTAACACGTGTTGAGTGTGATCCTGGGGAGTGTAACACGCGATGAGTGTGATCCTGGGGTGTGTAACATGTGTTGAGTGTGATCCTGGGGAGTATAACACGCGTTGAGTGTGATCCTGGGGAGTATAACACGCGTTGCGTGTGATCCTGGGGAGTGTAACACGCGATGAGTGTGATCCTGGGGTGTGTAACATGTGTTGAGTGTGATCCTGGGGAGTATAACACGCGTTGAGTGTGATCCTGGGGAGTATAACACGCGTTGAGTGTGATCCTGGGGAGTATAACACGCGTTGAGTGTGATCCTGGGGAGTATAACACGTGTTGAGTGTGATCCTGGGGAGCGTAACTCATGTTGAGTGTGATCTTGGGGAGTGTAACATGCGTTGAGTGTGATCCTGGGGAGCGTAACACGTGTTGAATGTGATCCTGGGGAGTGTAATTCATGTTGAGTGTGATCCTGGGGAGTGTAACTCATGTTGAGTGTGATCCTGGGGAGTATAACACGTGTTGAGTGTGATCCTGGGGAGTGTAACACGCGTTGAGTGTGATCCTGGGGAGTGTAACTCACGTTGAGTGTGATCCTGGGGAGTGTAACATGTGTTGAGTGTGATCCTGGGGAGCGTAACACGTGTTGAGTGTGATCCTGGGGAGTGTAACTCACGTTGAGTGTGATCCTGGGGAGCGTAACACGTGTTGAGTGTGATCCTGGGGAGTATAACACGTGTTGAGTGTGATCCTGGGGAGTATAACACGTGTTGAGTGTGATCCTGGGGAGTGTAACTCACGTTGAGTGTGATCCTGGGGAGTATAACACGCGTTGAGTGTGATCCTGGGGAGTATAAAACGCGCTGACCGCAATCCTGGGGAGTATAACACGCGTTGACTGCGATCCTGGGGACTATAAAACGTGTTGACCGCAATCCTGGGGAGCGGAGCACCTGATGAGCGCGATCCTTGGGAGTGTAACACGCGTTGAGCGCTATCCTGGGGTGTGTAACATGTGTTGAGTGTGATCCTGGGGAGTATAACACGCGTTGAGTGTGATCCTGGGGAGTATAACACGCGTTGCGTGTGATCCTGGGGAGTGTAACACGCGATGAGTGTGATCCTGGGGAGTATAACACGCGTTGAGTGTGATCCTGGGGAGTGTAACACGTGTTGAGTGTGATCCTGGGGAGCGTAACATGCGTTGAGTGTGATCCTGGGGAGCGTAACTCATGTTGAGTGTGATCTTGGGGAGTGTAACATGCGTTGAGTGTGATCCTGGGGAGCGTAACACGTGTTGAATGTGATCCTGGGGAGTGTAACACGCATTGAGTGTGATCCTGGGGAGCGTAACACGTGTTGAGTGTGATCCTGGGGAGTGTAACTCATGTTGAGTGTGATCCTGGGGAGTATAACATGTGTTGAGTGTGATCCTGGGGAGTGTAACTCACGTTGAGTGTGATCCTGGGGAGCATAACACGTGTTGAGTGTGATCCTGGGGAGTGTAACTCACGTTGAGTGTGATCCTGGGGAGCATAACACGTGTTGAGTGTGATCCTGGGGAGCATAACACGTGTTGAGTGTGATCCTGGGGAGCATAACACGTGTTGAGTGTGATCCTGGGGAGCGTAACACGTGTTGAATGTGATCCTGGGGAGTGTAACTCATGTTGAGTGTGATCCTGGGGAGTATAACATGTGTTGAGTGTGATCCTGGGGAGTGTAACTCACGTTGAGTGTGATCCTGGGGAGCATAACACGTGTTGAGTGTGATCCTGGGGAGTGTAACTCACGTTGAGTGTGATCCTGGGGAGCATAACACGTGTTGAGTGTGATCCTGGGGAGCATAACACGTGTTGAGTGTGATCCTGGGGAGTGTAACTCACGTTGAGTGTGATCCTGGGGAGCGTAACACGCGATGAGTGTGATCCTGGGGAGTATAACACATGTTGACCACGATCCTGGGGAGCGTAACACGTGTTGACCGCGATGCTGGGGAGCGGAACACACGTTGTGTGTGATCCTGGGGAGTATAACACGCATTGACCGCGATCCTGGGGAGCGGAACATGCGTTGAGCGCAATCCTGGGGAACGGAATACGCGATGAGCGCGATCCTGGGGAGTGTAACACGCGTTGAGTGCGATCCTGGGGAGCGGAACACGCGTTGAGCGCGATCCTGGGGAGTGTAACACGCGTTGAGTGCGATCCTGGGGAGTATAACACGCGTTGACCGCGATCCTGGGGAGCGGAGCACAAGTTGAGCGCGATCCTGGGGAGCGGAGCGCAAGTTGAGCGTGATCTTGGGCAGCGGAACACTCGTTGAACGCGATTCTGGGGAGTATAACACGCGTTGACTGCGATCCTGGTGAGTGTAACAAGCGATGAACGCGATCCTGGGGAGCATAACACGTGTTGAGTGTGATCCTGGGGAGTATAACACGTGTTGAGTGTGATCCTGGGGAGTGTAACTCACGTTGAGTGTGATCCTGGGGAGTATAACACGTGTTGAGTGTGATCCTGGGGAGTATAACTCACGTTAAGTGTGATCCTGGGGAGTATAACACGTGTTGAGTGTGATCCTGGGGAGTGTAACTCACGTTAAGTGTGATCCTGGGGAGCGTAACTCATGTTGAGTGTGATCCTGGGGAGTATAACTCACGATGAGTGTGATCCTGGGGAGTGTAACACGCGTTGAGTGTGATCCTGGGGAGTATAACTCACGATGAGTGTGATCCTGGGGAGCGTAACACGTGTTGAGTGTGATCCTGGGGAGCGTAACTCACGATGAGTGTGATCCTGGGGAGTATAACACGTGTTGAGTGTGATCCTGGGGAGTATAACACGTGTTAAGTGTGATCCTGGGGAGTGTAACTCACGTTAAGTGTGATCCTGGGGAGTATAACTCACGTTAAGTGTGATCCTGGGGAGTATAACTCACGTTAAGTGTGATCCTGGGGAGTATAACTCACGTTAAGTGTGATCCTGGGGAGTGTAACTCACGTTAAGTGTGATCCTGGGGAGTGTAACTCACGTTAAGTGTGATCCTGGGGAGTGTAACACGAGTTGAGTGTGATCCTGGGGAGTATAACACGTGTTAAGTGTGATCCTGGGGAGTGTAACTCACGTTAAGTGTGATCCTGGGGAGTATAACTCACGTTAAGTGTGATCCTGGGGAGTATAACTCACGTTAAGTGTGATCCTGGGGAGTATAACTCACGTTAAGTGTGATCCTGGGGAGTATAACTCACGATGAGTGTGATCCTGGGGAGTATAACATGCGTTGAGTGTGATCCTGGGGAGTATAACTCACGTTAAGTGTGATCCTGGGGAGTATAACTCACGTTAAGTGTGATCCTGGGGAGTATAACTCACGATGAGTGTGATCCTGGGGAGTATAACATGCGTTGAGTGTGATCCTGGGGAGTATAACATGTGTTGAGTGTGATCCTGGGGAGCGTAACTCACGTTAAGTGTGATCCTGGGGAGTATAACACGTGTTGAGTGTGATCCTGGGGAGTATAACTCATGTTGAGTGTGATCCTGGGGAGTATAACTCACGTTAAGTGTGATCCTGGGGAGTATAACACGTGTTGAGTGTGATCCTGGGGACTATAAAACGTGTTGACCGCAATCCTGGGGAGCGGAGCACCTGATGAGCGCGATCCTTGGGAGTGTAACACGCGTTGAGCACTATCTTGGGGAGTGTAACATGTGTTGAGTGTGATCCTGGGGAGTGTAACACGCATTGAGTGTGATCCTGGGGAGTGTAACACGTGTTGAGTGTGATCCTGGGGAGTATAACATGTGTTGAGTGTGATCCTGGGGAGTGTAACACGCGTTGAGTGTGATCCTGGGGAGTGTAACACGCGTTGAGTGTGATCCTGGGGAGCGTAACTCATGTTGAGTGTGATCCTGGGGAGCGTAACACGCGTTGAGTGTGATCCTGGGGAGCGTAACTCATGTTGAGTGTGATCCTGGGGAGTGTAACTCATGTTGAGTGTGATCCTGGGGAGCTTAACACGTGTTGAGTGTGATCCTGGGGAGCGTAACTCACGTTGAGTGTGATCCTGGGGAGCGTAACTCACGTTGAGTGTGATCCTGGGGAGCGTAACTCATGTTGAATGTGATCCTGGGGAGTGTAACTCACGTTGAGTGTGATCCTGGGGAGCGTAACACGCGTTGACCGCGATCCTGGGGTGTATAACATGTGTTGACCACGATCCTGTGGAGCAGAGCACAAGTTGAGCGCGATCCTGGGGAGCGGAGCACAAGTTGAGCGTGATCTTGGGCAGCGGAACACGCGTTGAACGCGATCCTGGGGAGTATAACACGTGTTGACTGCGATCCTGGGGAGTGTAACACGCGTTGAGTGTGATCCTGGGGAGTGTAACACGCGATGAGTGTGATCCTGGGGAGTGTAACACGCGTTGAGTGAGATCCTGGGGAGTGTAACACGCGTTGAGTGTTAACCTGGGGAGTGTAACACGCGATGAGTGTGATCCTGGGGTGTGTAACATGTGTTGAGTGTGATCCTGGGGAGTATAACACGCGTTGAGTGTGATCCTGGGGAGTATAACACGCGTTGTGTGTGATCCTGGGGAGTGTAACAGGCGATGAGTGTGATCCTGGGGAGTATAACACGCGTTGAGTGTGATCCTGGGGAGTGTAACACGTGTTGAGTGTGATCCTGGGGAGCGTAACTCATGTTGAGTGTGATCTTGGGGAGTGTAACATGTGTTGAATGTGATCCTGGGGAGCGTAACATGCGTTGAGTGTGATCCTGGGGAGCGTAACATGCGTTGAGTGTGATCCTGGGGAGCGTAACTCATGTTGAGTGTGATCTTGGGGAGTGTAACATGCGTTGAGTGTGATCCTGGGGAGTGTAACACGTGTTGAATGTGATCCTGGGGAGCGTAACTCATGTTGAGTGTGATCCTGGGGAGTGTAACTCATGTTGAGTGTGATCCTGGGGAGTATAACACGTGTTGAGTGTGATCCTGGGGAGTGTAACTCACGTTGAGTGAGATCCTGGGGAGTGTAACTCATGTTGAGTGTGATCCTGGGGAGCGTAACACGTGTTGAGTGTGATCCTGGGGAGCGTAACTCATGTTGAGTGTGATCCTGGGGAGTGTAACACGTGTTGAGTGTGATCCTGGGGAGTGTAACTCACGTTGAGTGAGATCCTGGGGAGTGTAACACGTGTTGAGTGTGATCCTGGGGAGCGTAACACGCGTTGAGTGTGATCCTGGGGAGCGTAACACGTGTTGAGTGTGATCCTGGGGAGCGTAACACGCGTTGAGTGTGATCCTGGGGAGCGTAACACGTGTTGAGTGTGATCCTGGGGAGTGTAACTCACGTTGAGTGTGATCCTGGGGAGCGTAACACGTGTTGACTGTGATCCTGGGGAGCGTAACACGTGTTGAGTGTGATCCTGGGGAGCGTAACACGTGTTGAGTGTGATCCTGGGGAGCGTAACACGCGTTGAGTGTGATCCTGGGGAGTGTAACATGTGTTGAGTGTGATCCTGGGGAGCGTAACACGCGTTGAGTGTGATCCTGGGGAGTGTAACTCACGTTGAGTGTGATCCTGGGGAGTGTAACACGCGTTGAGTGTGATCCTGGGGAGTGTAACACGCGTTGAGTGTGATCCTGGGGAGTGTAACTCACATTGAGTGTGATCCTGGGGAGTATAACACGCGTTGAGTGTGATCCTGGGGAGTGTAACACGCGTTGAGTGTGATCCTGGGGAGTATAACACGCGTTGAGTGTGATCCTGGGGAGTATAACACGCGATGAGTGTGATCCTGGGGAGTATAACACGCGTTGAGTGTGATCCTGGGGAGTGTAACACGCGATGAGTGTGATCCTGGGGAGTGTAACTCACGTTGAGTGTGATCCTGGGGAGCGTAACACGTGTTGACTGTGATCCTGGGGAGTGTAACTCACGTTGAGTGTGATCCTGGGGAGTGTAACACGCGTTGAGTGCGATCCTGGGGAGCGTAACACGTGTTGAGTGTGATCCTGGGGAGCGTAACACGCGTTGAGTGTGATCCTGGGGAGTGTAACTCACGTTGAGTGTGATCCTGGGGAGTGTAACACGCGTTGAGTGTGATCCTGGGGAGCGTAACACGCGTTGAGTGTGATCCTGGGGAGTATAACACGCGATGAGTGTGATCCTGGGGAGTGTAACTCACATTGAGTGTGATCCTGGGGAGTATAACACGCGTTGAGTGTGATCCTGGGGACTATAAAACGTGTTGACCGCAATCCTGGGGAGCGGAGCACCTGATGAGCGCGATCCTTGGGAGTGTAACACGCGTTGAGCACTATCTTGGGGAGTGTAACATGTGTTGAGTGTGATCCTGGGGAGTATAACACGCGTTGAGTGTGATCCTGGGGAGTATAACACGCGTTGCGTGTGATCCTGGGGAGTGTAACACGCGATGAGTGTGATCCTGGGGAGTATAACACGCGTTGAGTGTGATCCTGGGGAGTGTAACACGTGTTGAGTGTGATCCTGGGGAGCGTAACATGCGTTGAGTGTGATCCTGGGGAGCGTAACTCATGTTGAGTGTGATCCTGGGGAGTGTAACATGCGTTGAGTGTGATCCTGGGGAGCGTAACACGTGTTGAATGTGATCCTGGGGAGTGTAACTCATGTTGAGTGTGATCCTGGGGAGTATAACATGTGTTGAGTGTGATCCTGGGGAGTGTAACACGCGTTGAGTGTGATCCTGGGGAGTGTAACTCACGTTGAGTGTGATCCTGGGGAGCGTAACACGTGTTGAGTGTGATCCTGGGGAGCATAACACGCGTTGAGTGTGATCCTGGGGAGCGTAACACGCGATGAGTGTGATCCTGGGGAGTATAACTCATGTTGAATCTGCTCCTGGGGAGCTTAACACGTGTTGAGTGTGATCCTGGGGAGTATAACTCACGTTGAGTGTGATCCTGGGGAGTGTAACATGTGTTGAGTGTGATCCTGGGGAGTATAACACGTGTTGAATGTGATCCTGGGGAATGTAACACGCACTGAGTGTGATCCTGGGGAGTATAACTCATGTTGAGTGTGATCTTGGGAGTGTAACACGTGTTGACTGTGATCCTGGGGAGTGTAACATGCATTGAGTGTGATCCTTGGGAGTATAAAACGCGCTGACCGCAATCCTGGGGAGCGGAGCTCCTGATGAGCGCGATCCTTGGGAGTGTAACACGCATTGAGCGCTATCCTGGGGAGTGTAACATGTGTTGAGTGTGATCCTGGGGAGTATAACTCATGTTGAGTGTGATCCTGGGGAGCGTAACACGTGTTGAGTGTGATCCTGGGGAGTGTAACATGTGTTGAGTGTGATCCTAGGGAGTGTAACACGTGTTGAGTGTGATCCTGGGGAGTGTAACACGTGTTGAGTGTGATCCTGGGGAGTATAACTCATGTTGAGTGTGATCCTGGGGAGCGTAACTCATGTTGAGTGTGATCCTGGGGAGTGTAACACGAGTTGAGTGTGATCCTGGGGAGCGTAACTCATGTTGAGTGTGATCCTGGGGAGTGTAACACGAGTTGAGTGTGATCCTGGGGAGTGTAACACGCGTTGAGTGTGATCCTGGGGAGTATAACACATGTTGAGTGTGATCCTGGGGAGCTTAACACGTGCTGTGCGTGATCCTGGAGATCGGAACACGCGTTGAGTGCGATCCTGGGGAGTATAACACGCGTTGACCGTGATCCTGTGGCGCAGAGCACAAGTTGAGCGCGATCCTGGGGAGCGGAACACGCGTTGAACGCGATCCTGGGGAGTATAACACGTGTTGACTGCGATCCTGGTGAGTGTAACACGCGTTGACTGCGATCCTGTGGCGCAGAGCACAAGTTGAGCGCGATCCTGGGGAGCGGAACACGCGTTGAACGCGATCCTGGGGAGTATAACACGTGTTGACTGTGATCCTGGGAAGCGGAGCACGCGTTGAGCGCGATTCTGGGGAGTATAACACGCGTTGACTGCGATCCCGGTAAGTGTAACACGCGATGAGTGTGATCCTGGGGAGTGTAACTCATGTTGAGTGTGATCCTGGGGAGTGTAACATGCATTGAGTGTGATCCTGGGGAGTGTAACACGCATTGAGTGTGATCCTGGGGACTATAAAACGTGTTGACCACAATCCTGGGGAGCGGAGCTCCTGATGAGCGCGATCCTTGGGAGTGTAACACGCATTGAGCCCTATCCTGGGGAGTGTAACATGTGTTGAGTGTGATCCTGGAGAGTGTAACACGCGTTGAGGGTGATTCTGGGGAATATAACATGCGTTGATTGTGATCCTGGGGAGTGTAACACGTGTTGAGTGTGATCCTGGGGAGTATAACTCATGTTGAGTGTGATCTTGGGAGTGTAACACGTGTTGAATGTGATCCTGGAGAGTATAACATGCGTTGAGTGTGATCCTGGGGAGTATAACACGTGTTGAGTGTGATCCTGGGGAGTGTAACTCATGTTGAGTGTGCTCCTGGGGAGTATAACATGTGTTGAGTGTGATTCTGGGGAGCGTAACACGTGTTGAGTGTGATCCTGGGGAGTGTAACTCATGTTGAGTGTGATCCTGGGGAGTATAACATGTGTTGAGTGTGATCCTGGGGAGTATAACTCATGTTGAGTGTGATTCTGGGGAGGGTAACACGTGTTGAGTGTGATTCTGGGGAGTGTAACACGTGTTGAGTGTGATCCTGGGGAGTATAACTCATGTTGAGTGTGATTCTGGGGAGCGTAACACGTGTTGAGTGTGATTCTGGGGAGTATAAAACGCTCTGTGATCCTGGGGAGTGCAACGTAGAGAGAATTCATTGACTTATAAACTGGATGGGCTGACATCTGAGGAACTGAACAGTGTAATCCTGAGGGGTATATTCTGAAAAGAGGTCATCCTGGTGAGGTATACCATGTTTCCAGTGAAATTGTGAGTCTAACTTGGACGGAATGTATCACTGATGGATTAGAATTCATGGAGAATAAACGAGACGGGGTGACATCCAGTGGGGTGTATTCTGAGAAACAGTGTTCTGGGTGAGTATGATCCTAAGAATGATGAATTTATCATTGGGTGAGGGGTAGAATTTTGGGAACTGAATCCTGCCACAATATAATCTTGGGGAATTAATCAGGATTAGATGTAACCCTGTGGATTGTAGTCTAGGCAGGTTATAATTCAAGGGGATGTTAAATTGGCGGGTGATATTGGGAAAACAGGCAGGGTATAGTCCATGTTGATGGTAGTCCTGAGAAATGTAACCCTGGTGGCATGTTTCAGGCAGAACCCATTCCAAGTGGAAAATCCATCTGTGGTCAGTTTGCTGCAAAAGATTTGGTTGAAGTTTGTGGGTCAAGTTCCTTCAGTAAATATCTGTTAAAATGTTACCATCTTTTAGTAGGCCAAACAAAATCAAACAATAAAATTCCAATTAGTCAAAGTGCAATATTTTCTACCTTGAACTCATTGTGAACACAGGGGAGTTAATGAACTATTATTGTTCTCTTAGTATCTTTCCTTTCGGTTAGTCCTGACGAAGGGTCTCGGCCTGAAACGTTGACAGTGCTTCTCCCTATAGATGCTGCCTGGCCTGCTGTTTTCCACCAGCATTTTGTGTGTGTTGTTTTTATTACTGTTCTCCATTCATTTTCAACTGATTTGTATGAATGCAGCTCCTCCTCTCCTGAGATCATTCTGTCTGCTCATATCTGTATGGAGCTTCTGAGAAAATCAATTGATTATTCATCAGGAATGTTTTAACTTCTCCATTGTAGACATGCAGTGAAACTTGCTGAGTGGACGTGCAGTGAAACTTGCTGTTCTTCAAGGACTTAACTATTAGTATAAATCCATCTGTCAATAAAAACCTTCCATGAATATGAATTGATTGCACTTAATTACACCATCAATATAAATGCACTGTTTCCAATCGTGAATCCACAAATATAGGTAAACTTTTTTTTATTGGTACACTAAACCTTTGAAACTAAAGTAATGTTTTAAATGGTTTAAAATCATTAGTTTTCATACTTAATGATAAAGTTGGTAATCTTTGACGTGAATGGTATTGCATTCTGGTGGTTTAAAGATCAGGATAATAACCTTGAAAAAATAATTTTCATTATCATTTCAATGCAAGAAGTGTTATAGGAAAGGCAGATGAGCTCAGGGCATGGCTCAGCATGTGGAAATATGATATTGTAGCATTAGTGAGATTTGGTTGGGGGGGGGCAGTGCAGCTCAATATTGCGGGGTTCAATTGTTTAAGATGTGACAGAACGAGAGGGATTAAAGGAGGATTTGTAGTGTTACTGGTTAGGGAAAATGCCACGGCAGTGCTCAGTCAGGACAGACTGGAGAACCTGTCCAGTGAGGTGTTATGGGTGGAACTGAGAAATAAGAAAGGTATGACCACGTTAATGGGGTTATATTACAGACCACCCAAAAGTCTGAGGGATTAGAGGAACAAATTTGTGGAGAGATCGCAGACTGTTGCATGAAACATGAAGTTGTTATCATAGGTGATTTTAACTTCCACACGTTGACTGGAACTCCCATACTATTAAAGTACTAGGGGTGGGATAGAGTTTGCCAAATGTATTCAGGAAAGTTTCCTTAATCAGTACGTAGACGTCCCAATGAAAGAGTGTGTGCTGCTTGATCTACTATGTGGGAATGAGACAGGGCAGGTGACAGAAGTTTGTGTAGGGAACATTTTGCATCTAATAATTACAAAGGCATTAGCTTCAAAGTAAATATGCAAAAATATAGGTCTGGTTCACGGGTTGAAATTGGAGAAAGGCCAATTTTGATGGCATTGTGGTGACCCACTTTCCAGCGCACTCGAACCGGCTCACAAAGCGGTGCGCACCGGCAGAGAGGCCGGCCCCAAAAAGGGCTCCAGGCCTTCTTCACCAGCAAGGGGAAAAGCCCACGCCCGGGAAGGGATTGTGAATATGCTCCCCCTACCATACTGTAGGCAGAAAACGGGAAGGCTTAAAAGCGAGGCCGCAAAGTTTGAATAAATCTTTTACGCAACTACAACTCACCATCTGCGTGTCGTTATTCCAGTGCTGTGTGTAGCACACCGCTACAGTATTAGAAATGATCTGGCAAGTGTGGATTGGGACAGGCTGTTTTCTGACAAAGGTGTACTTGGTAAGTGGGAGACCTGAAGTGGGAGGGTGAAGAGCCAGAGGTCATGGTACATATAGGTACCAATGACATAGGTAGGAAAAGGGAAGAGGTCCTGAAAGGAGAATATAGGGAGTTAGGAAGGCAGTTGAGAAGGACCACAAAGGTAGTAATCTCCAGATTACTGCCTGTGCCACACAACTGTGAGAGTAGGAATGGAATGAGGTGGAGGATAAATGCATGGCTGAGGGATTGGAGCGGGGGCAGAGATTCAATTAGATCATTGGGACCTCTTTTAGGGCAGGTGTGACCTGTACAAAAAAGACGGGTTACACTTGAATCCCAGGGGGACCAATATCCTGGCAGGAAGGTTTAATAGATCTGTTAGGGAGGATTTAAAATAATTTGGTAGGGGGATGGAAACTGGAATGATGGAATAGAGGAGGGGGAAAACAGAAATAGATCTAAGGTAGTAAGCAGTAAGGATGTCAGGAAGGACAGGTAGGTGATGGAGCAAATTTGCAGCCATTGGGATGAGTTGCAGTGCAATAAAGTTGCAGTGCAATCAATGCAAAAAGTACCAAATACTGGACTTAAGGTGCTATACTTAAATGCACGCAGCATAGGGAATAAGGTGGATGATCTTGTTGTACAGTTACAGATTGGCAGGTATGATATTGTGGCCATCACTGAGACGTGGCTAAAGGCTGCATGTCTCTGGGAGCTGAACGCCCAAGGATTCACAGTGTATCGCAAGGATAGGCAGGTAGGTAGAGGGGGTGGCGTGACTTTAATGGTAAGAAATGACATTAAATCATTAGAAAGAGTTGACATAGGTTCAGAAGGTACAGAATCTTTATGGGTTGAGCTCAGAAATCGCAGGGGTAAAAGGACCCTGTTGGCAGTTATCTACAGGCCTCTGAACAGCTGCAGTGATGTGGACTACAAATTACAACAGGAAATAGAAAAGGTTTGCCAGAAGGGCAGTGTTATGATAATTGTAGGGGATTTTAACATGTGAGTGGATTAAGAAAATCAGGTCGGCACTGGATCTCAAGAGAGAGAATTTGTAGAATATTTATGAGATGGCTTTTTAGGACAGCTTGTTGTTGAGCCCACTAGGGGATCGGCTGTACTGGATTGGGTGTTGTGTAATGAACCAGAGGTGATTAGAAAGATAGAAGTGAAGGAACCCTTAGGAGGCAGTGATCACAACATGATTGAGTTCACTGTGAAGTTTGAGAAAGAGAAGCCAAAATCCGATGTGTCGGTATTTCAGTGGAGTAAAGGAAATTACAGTGGCATGAGAGAGGAACTGGCTAAGGCTGACTGGAGAGGGACACTAGCAGGAAGGATGGCAGAGCAGCAGTGGCTGGGGTTTATGCGAGAAGTGAGGAAGGTGCAAGACAGATATAGTCCAAAGAAGAAAAAATTTTCGAATGGAAAAAGGATGCAACTGTGGCTGACAAGAGAAGTCAAAGCCAAAGTAAAAGCAAAGCAGAGGGCATACAAGGAAGCAAAAATTAATGGGAAAACAGAGGATTGGGAAGTTTTTAAAAGCTTACAAAAGGAAACTAAGAAGGTCATTAAGAGGGAAAAGATGAACAGTGAAAGGAAGCTAGCAAATAATATCAAAGAGGATACTAAAAGCTTTTTCAAGTATACAAAGAGTAAAAGACAGGTGAGAGTAGATATAGGACAGATGGAAAATGATGCTGGAGAAATTGTAATGGGAGATAAGGAGATGGCGGAGGAACTGAATGAGTATTTTGCATCAGTCTTCACTGAGGAAGACATCAGCAACATACCGGACATTCAAGGGTGTCAGGGAAGAGAAATATGAGCAGTCACAATTACAACAGAGAAAGTACTCAGGAAGCTGAATAGTCTAAGGGTAGATAAATCTCCTGGACCAGATGGAATGCACCCTCGTGTTCTGAAAGAAGTAGCAGAGGAGATTGCGGAGGCATTAGCAATGATCTTTCAAAAGTCGATAGATTCTGGCCTGGTTTTGGAGGACTGGAATATTGCAAATGTCACTCCACTATTTAAGAAGGGGGCAAGGAAGCAAAAAGGAAATTATAGATCTGTTAGCTTGATGTTGGTGTTTGGGAAGTTGTTGGAGTTGATTGTCAAGGATGTGGTTACGGAGTACCTGGAGGCATATGACAAGAGAGGCAGAACTCAGCATGGTTTCTTTAAAGGAAAATCCTGCCTGACAAACCTAGTGCAATTTTTTGAGGAAATTACAAGTAGGCTAGATGAGGGAGATGCAGTAGATGTTGTGTAGTTGGATTTTCAGAAGACCTTTGACAAGATGCCGCACATGAAGCTGCTAAACAAGATGAGCCCATGGAATTATGGGAAAGTTACATATGTGGATAGAGTGTTGGTTGATTGACAGGAAACAGAGAGTGGGAATAAAGGGATCCCATTCTGATTGGCTGCCAGTTACCTGTGGTTTTCCACAGGGGTCCGTGCTGGGACCGCTTCTTTCTACATTGTATATCAACGATTTGGATTATGGAATAGATGGCTTTGTGGCTGAGTTTACTGATGATACAAAGATAGGTAGAGGGGCCGGTAGTGCTGAGGAAACAGAGTCTGCAGAGAGACTTGGATAGATTGGGGGAATGGGCAAAGAAGTGGCAAATGAATTACAATGTTGGAAAGTGTACGGTCATGCACTTTGGTAGAAGAAATAAACGGGCAGACTATTATTTAAATGGGGAGAGAATTCAAAGTTCTGAAGTGCAATAGGACTTGGGAGTCCTTGTGCAGGATACCCTTAAGGTTAACCTCCAGGTTGAGTCAGTGGTGAAGAAGGCGAATGCAATGTTGGCATTTATTTCTAGAGGAATAGAGTTTAGGAGCAGGGATGTGATGTTCAGGCTCTGTAAGGCACTGGTAAGACCTCACTTGGAATACTGTGTGCAGTTTTCAGATTCAGATTCAGATTCAGTTTATTGTCATTTAGAAACCACAAATGCAATGCAGTTAAAAAATGAGACAACGTTCCTCCAGAATGATATCAGAAAAGCACATGACAAAACAGACTACACCAGAAAATCCACGTAACGTTTGGCAATCCCCAATCCAGAGTCCGGAGAAGCTGCTGCATATTAATATCACGCTACCATCTTAGTGCGTTCCCCAGAAAGGAGCTCCAAATCCACCAGATAAACAAGACCACAAGACCTGCACAAAACCACATAGTTACAACAGTGCAAACAATAGCTTAATTGATAAAAAAACAGACCATGGGCACAGTAAAAATAGTCCAAAGATGTTAAAAGACTATAAGTTCGAAAGAAACCATCACACAGTTTTCACAAGTCCTCAAGGTCCCCAATTGACTCGCCATCCCACGCCGGCCGCAGAAGGGAATACCCCCGCTATGGACTTCCACGGCGTCGCCCGACTCAGCCTTGCAGACGCAGCACACAATGAAAGCAACCTGACCACAGCGGACTCCGAGTCTGTCAAACCTCCGACCATCCCCTCCAGCACAGCTTCTCCGAACACCATCCTCTGCAGAGCGTATTAACTCAACCCCACCAATGGCCATCGGCAACGCAACCCCGAGGACTGGGGACCTGTTCTTCCCAGCAGCAGCAACAACGAAGAAGGTCTTCCTGAAGACTTTCAGGTGTTCCTCCGTGCTCCCACATCTGTTTTTCATCCTATTATGATTGTGCGCGCCACCCCGCTTCACAAATAACAGATAATCATCTCTGGAGTAGTCGCTGCAAGCTGTGTCGCACTGCCATCTTGGATTTGCTTATTTTGGGCTCTTTATTTAAGAAAGGATGTGCTGACGTTGGAGAGGGTTAGAGAAGATTCACTAGAATGATTCCGGGAATGAGAGGGTTAACATATGAGGAACGTTTGACCACTCTTGGACTGTACTCCTTGGAGTTTAGAAGAATGAGGGGGGACCTCATAAAAACATTTCGAATGTTGAAAGGCATGGACAGAGTGGATGTGGCAAAGCTGTTTCCCATGGTGGGGGAGTCTAGTACAAGAGGACATGACTTGAGGATTGCAGGGCGCCCATTCAGAACAGAGATGCAAAAAAATTTTTTTAGCCAGAGGGTGGTGAATCTGTGGAATTTGTTGCCACGGGCGGCACTGGAGACCAAGTCGTTGGGTGTATTTAAGACAGAGATTGATAGGTATCTGAGTAGTCAGGGCATCAAAGGTTATGGTGAGAAAGCAGGGGAATGGGACTAAAGGGGAGATTGGATCAGCTCATGATGAAGTGGTGGAGCAGACTCAATGGGCCAAATGACCGACTTCAGCTCCTTTGTCTTATGGTCTTATGGCCTTCAGAAGTGAAATTTTGAGAGTACAAAGCTTGTACAAAGCCTGTCAGAATGCAAGGGAATAAGTGTAGGGAACCTTGGATTTCAAGAGATAATGTGACCCTGGTTAAGAAAAAAAAGGAGGTGCATTGGAGGTATAGGTAGGTAGGAACAAATGAAGTGCTTATGGAGTATGAAAATGCAAGAAAGCACTCAAGAAAGAAATCAAAAGGACTGAAAGAAAGCATGAGGTTTCCCTAGCAGATAAAGTGAAGGAGAATCCCAAGGGATTCTACAAATACATTAAGGGCAAAAGGATTGCAAGGGACAAAGTTGGTCCTCTGGAAGATCAGAATGGTAGTCCATGTGTGCAGCCAATACAAATGAGGGAGATCTTAAAATATTTTTTTTACATCTATATTTATCAGGAGTTGGTCACAGAGTTTAGAGAAGTGAGGCAAAGTGGCACCAACTTTATGGACCCTGTACAGATTACAGAGAATCAGAATCAGGTTTATTATCACCGGCATGTGACGTGAAATTTGTTAACTTAGCAGCAGCAGTTCAATGCGATACATAGTATAGAAGAAGAAAAAAAAAATCAACCAATTGACTACAGTATACATATAATGAACAAATTAAAAATCTATTAATAGATTAAAAATGTTGAAGGGCCTCAGAAGAGTGATGAAGATGTTTCCTATGGTGGGGGAGACTAAGGCCAAAGGACACAGCCTTAGAACAGAGGGGCAACCTGTTAGAATGGAGATAAGGAGAGAGGTGAATCTGTGGCATTTGTTACCACAGGTGGCTGTGGAGTTCAAGTCATTGGGTATATTTGAGACAGAGGTTGATAGGGGGCTGAGAGGGAAAATGGATCAGCCGTGATGACCTGGTGGGGCAGGCTCAATGGGCCAAATGGCCTAATTTTACTCCTGTGATCTTATGGTATTAGTTGTTCAAAGCTCCATTAGTATTCGGATACTGGAGGAACAGGAGAAGAGCTTGCAAATATGTTTTGGTTGTAATACGTGTGGGCAATGCTATGCTGTAAGTATAGGAACACTTTGAAAATACTAACAGTCACCTTTTCTGGATTTATTAGGAGAATTGCAAACTGTATTTTGCTATGAAGTGTGAATAGTCCAGAGGCTGCCAAAATCTGTTGTTATGATTTTTAACAATTACAGTACTTGAAGAGAGATCATAGCCTGATGGCTAAACTCAATTTCTCAGAATCAGAATCAGAATCAGGTTTATTACCATGAGCATGTGTCGTGAAATTTGTTAACCTAGCAGCCACAGTTAATGCAATTCATAATCTAGAAGAATAAATAAATTAAATTAATTACAGTATATGTATATTGAATAGATTAAAAATCGTGCAAAATCAGAAACAAAATATATTAAAAAGGTGAGGTAGTGTTCAAGGGTTCAATGTCCATTTAGGAATTGGATGGCAGAGGGGAAGAAGCTGTTCCTGAAACACTGAGTGTGTGCCTTCGGCCTTCTGTACCTCCTACCTGATGGTGACAGTGAGAAAAAGGCATGCCCTGGGTGCTGGAGGTCCTTAATAATGGACGCTGCCTTACTGAGACACCACTCCTTGACAATGTCCTGGTTACTTTGTAGGCTAGAACCCAAGATAGAACTGACTAAATTTATGACTCTCTGCAGCTTCTTTCAGCCCTATGCAGTAGCCCCTCCCTCCCACCCCCATACCAGATGGTGTTGCAGCTTGTCAGAATGCTTTCTACAGCACATCTATAGAAGTTTTTGAGTGTTTTTGTTGACATACCAAATCTCTTCAAACTCCTAATGAAGTATAGTCATTGTCTTGACTTCTTTATAGCTGCATTGATATGTTAGGACCAGGTTAGGTCCTCAGAGATCTTGACACTTGAGGAACTTGAAACTGCTCACTCTCTCCACCTCTGATCCCTCTATGAGGATTGGTATGTGTTCCTTTGTCTTACCCTTCCTGAAGTCCACAATCAGCTCTTTTGTCTTACTGACGTTGAGTGCAAAGTTGTTGCTGCAACACCACTCCACTAGTTGGTGTATCTTGCTCCTGTGCACCTTCTTGTCTCCATCTGAGATTCTACCTACAGTGGTTGTATCATCAGGAAATTTATAGATTGTATTTGTGTTATGCCTAGCCACACAGTCATGGGTATAGAGAGAGTAGAGCAATGGGCTAAGCACACACCCCTGAGGTTCGCCTGTGTTGATCATCAGTGAGGAGGAGATATTATTGCCAATCCGCACAGATTGTGCTCTCCCAGTTAGGAAGTCGAAGATCCAATTGCAGAGGGAGGTACAGAGGCCCAGGTTCTGTAACTTCTCATTCGGGATTGACGGACAGACAGATATACTTTATTGATCCTGAGGGAAATTGGGTTTCATTACAGCCGCACCAAGAATAGTAAAGAAATATAGCAATATAAAACCATAAATAATTAAATAATGATAAGTAAATTATTCCAAGTGGAAATAAGTCCAGGACCAGCCTATTGGCTCAGGATGTCTGACACTCCGAGGGAGGAGTTGTAGTTTGATGGCCACAGGTAGGAATGACTTCCTATGACGCTCAGTGTTACATCTCAGTGGAATGAGTCTCTGGCTGAATGTACTCCTGTGCCTAACCAGTACATTATGGAGTGGATGGGAGACATTGTCCAAGATGGCATGCAACTTGGACAGCATCCTCTTTTCAGACACCACTGTCAGAGAGTCCAGTTCCACCCCCCACAACATCACTGGCCTTACGAATGAGTTTGTTGATTCTGTTGGTGTCTGCTACCCTCAGCCTGCTGCCACAGCACACAACAGCAAACATGATAGCACTGGCCACCACAGACTCGTAGAACATCCTCAGCATCGTCCGGCAGATGTTAAAGGACCTCAGTCTCCTCAGGAAATAGAGACAGCTCTGACCCTTCTTGTAGACAGCCTCAGTGTTCTTTGACCAGTCCAGATTATTGTCCATTCATATCCCCAGGTACTTGTAATCCTCTACCATGTCCACACTGACCCCTTGGATGGAAACAGGGGTCACCGGTGCCTTAGCCCTCCTCAGGTCCACCACCAGCTCCTTAGTCTTTTTCACATTAAGCGGCAGATGATTCTGCTCGCACCATGTGACAAAGTTTCCCACCGTAGCCCTGTACTCAGCCTCATCTACCTTGCTGATGCATCCAACTATGGCAGAGTCATCAGAAAACTTCTGAAGATGGCAAGACTCTGCATTGTAGTTGAAGTCCCAGGTGCGCTGCTGACCACTCTGTCTGACACACAGTGTTGCAAGCACACGTACTGTGGTCTGCTAGTCAGGTAATCGATAATCCATGACATCAGGGAAGCATCCACCTGCATCACTGTCAGCTTCTCACCCAGCAGAGCAGGGCGGATGCTGTTGAATGCACTGGAGAAGTCAAAAAACATGACCCTCACAGTGCTCGCCGGCTTGTCGAGGTGGGCGAAGACACGGTTCAGCAGGTAGACGATGGCATCCCCAACTCCTAGTCGGGGCTGATAGCGAACTGGAGGGGTCTAAGTGTGGCCTAACCATAGGCTGGAGCTTCTCTAGAACAAGTCTCTCCAGACTTGTTTCCCATCATTGTGGGAATGATGGTGTCAAATGCTGAGCTATAGTCGACATAGGAGTTTGTGTTGTCCAGGTGGTCTAAGGCCGTGTGAAGCGCCATTGAGATTGCATCTACCATTAACCTATCGTAACGATAGGAAGATTGCAATGGGTGCAGGTCCTTGCTGAGGCAGGAGTTCAGTTCAGGCATGACCAACCTCTCAAAGCATTTCATCACTGTCGATGTGAGTGCTACTGGGTGATAGTCATTAAGGCTGCCCACATTATTCTTCTTAGGCACTGGTATAATTGTTGCCTTTTTGAAGACAGTGGGAACTTCTGCCTGTAGCTATGTGAGGTTGAAAATGTCCTTGAATACTCCCGCCAGTTGGTTGACTCAAGTTTTCTGAGCCTTACTGGGTGCTCCATTGGGACCTTCCGATGCTTCACCCTCTTTAAAGACAGCCTACCATCGGCCTCTGAGACAGAGATCACGGGGTCACGAGGTGCAGCAGGGATCTTCACAGCTGTAGTTATATTCACCCTTTCAAAGAGGGCATAGAAGGTGTTGAGTTCATCTGGTAGTCTAGCATCGTTGCCATTCATGCTATTGGGTTTTGTTTTGTAGGAAGCAATGTCTTGCAAACCCTGGCAGATTGTCGTACATCTGATGTTGCCTTCAAACTCGTTCAAAAAGGAGGAGGTGTTTGCTATCCTGAGGCAAATCAGGGTGGATAAATCCCTAGAGCCTGACAAGATGTTCCCTTGGGCTTTAGTGCAGAAATTGCCGGGACCCCAGCAGAGATATTTAAATCACCCTTAGTGACAGGGGAGGTTTTAGAGGATTGGAGGATAGCCAATGTTGTTTCACTGTTTAAGAAATACTCTAAAAATAAGCCAGGAAATTATAGACTGGTGAGTTTGACAACACTTGTGGGGAAGTTATTGGAAGGTATTCTAAGGAACCAGATATATAAGTATTTGGAGAGACATGGACTGATTAATGATCACACACTAAGTGCTGGAGGAACTCAGGAGGCCAGGTAGCATCAATGAAAAAATGTACTGTTGATGATTTGGGCTGAGACCCTTTGGCAGGATTAAGGATAGTCAGCATGGCTTCGTGTGTTGTAGTTCATGTCTAACCAATCTTATAGAGATTTTCAATCTGGATGATTGTGTGGTTAACTAAATCAGAAATTTGTGGATGACACCAAGATTAGGGGTGTAGTGGACAGTGAGGAAGGCTATCAAGGCTTACAGAGGGATTTGGATCAGCTGGAAAGATGGAATTTGTGCAGATAAATGCAAGGTGTTGCACTTTAGTAGGACCAGACAGTTTAGGTCTTACACAGTGAACTGAGTTTGGCAGAACAAAGGGATCTGGGAATACAGGTCCATCATTCATTGAAAGTGGCATCACATGTAGATGGAGTTGTAAAGAAAACTTTTGGCATGCTGTCCTTCATCAGTCGAAGTATTGAGTACAGGAGATGGGATGTCATATTGAAGTTGTATAAGACGTTGGTGAGGCCTAATTTGGAGTATTGTGTGCAGTTTTGGTCACCTACCTACAGGGAAGCTGTAAACAAGGTCGAACAAATGCAGAGAAGATTTACAAAGATGTTGCTGGGTCTGAAGGATCTGAGTCTGAAGGAAAGATTGAATAGGTTAGGACTGTATTCTTTGGAACGTAGAAGATTGAGAGGAGGTTTGCTAGAGCTATACAAAATGATGAGAGTTCTTAGATGCAAGCAGGCTTTTTCCACTGAGATTGAGTGGGACTACAACCAGAGGTCGTGGGTTAAGTGTGAAAGGTGAAAAGTTTAAGGGGGACATGAAGGGAAGCTTCTTCACTCAGAGGCTCGAATGAGCTGCCAGCTCAAGTGGTGCATGCCAGCTTGATTTCCAATTTTTAAGCGAAGTTTGGATAGGTACATGGATGGTAGGGTTATGGAGGGCTATGGTCCTGGAACAAGTCAATGGAAGTAGGCAATTTAACTGGTTTTGGCATGGACTAGATGGGCCAAAGGGCCTGTTTCTGTGCTGTACTTTTCTATCACTCTATCGGAAGAGCCTAAGATTAGACAGCTGTGTCTGAAGGCCCCTTTATCACTTGGGATAAGGCTGATGAGTCTGAGGATCCCTCTATCATTTGGGATCAGATCTGACCAGGTCATCCTATCAATGTTAATGCAGAATTTAAAAGCAATAAGTTCTGGAACATCTTATTCAGCGTCGACCAGTCATCTATTCAGGATTGCTCTGAGTATTACACTGTGTGACGAGAGCTCTACCTTCCAATATCAGCTAACTTTGAATGAAACTGGCAGATCCTTGCTCTACCCAGAGCTGGTCCACTCTACAGAAAAACAGAAAATGAATCAATTAGATTTCTTTTCTGTTTGTGTTCCAGTTTTATGGAGACAGCCCTCTACTTTCAAGGTGCTTGTAAATCGCCATGAACCAACGTGCTTTATTACTGTTTAATTAACGTTCTCCGAGATGTTGGTCACTGTTGCAATGACACACCATTTGCACACAGGAAGGCTCCCGAAAGTAATGAGATAAATGAGCAAGTGGTGTGTTTATGTGATGATGACTGGGGGATAAATCTCGGACACCACTCTGGGCAAATGCTTGCTGCAGTGGAACCTTGTACGTAAGTCTGAGTGACATTTGGGTGAAGGCACCATGGACTGTGAACTACTCTCTCAATACTGCCACAAAATGATGCTGAGATACATTTGCGCTGTGCCAGTGACAGGGGTGGAGGGGATTTTGTGAGCCTGTAGAGATGGGATGTAGACGTTTTGCGGGCTGATTGCTGTGCAGAACCTACACGCTCCCAGCATCAACAGAGCTGATCTCCAAGCCAAAGCAGAGACTGGGCAATAAAGGCGAGAGATTCGGCAGATGCTAGAAATCTTGAACAGCACACACTGAATGATTTTCTTTCCTCGCCACGTCAGGAGGTTTTAACAGTGCCCTCATTTTATTCCCTGCAAGGTGCAGAATAAGCTAAATGCACAAATCCTGAAGGGTCTTGACAGGGTGAATTTGAAAAGAGACACAAGAGACTTCAGAATATGAGCAAGATGCTAAGTGAACTTACCGGGTCAAGCAGCACCTGTAGAAAGAAAAGGAATTGTTGATACTTTATATTGAAACACTGCCAATTCCCCTCACAGAGCTGGTCAACCCATTGGATGTAAAAGGATGTTCCCTCTTTTGGGGGAATCTCGAATTTCACTTTGTCGAGCACTTCCACTCCATGCACACAAGCGGGACTTTCCGATGGATAAACATTTAATCCCGTTCCAACATGTCAGTCCTCCAACCTGATGGCTTGAGTATTGATTTCTCCTTTCCGTGAACAAATTCCACCCCTCAACCCCCTCCCCGTTCCCCACTCTGACCTTTTACCTCTTCTCCCCTGCCTATTACTTCCCCCTGGGTCCCTTCCTCCTTCCCTTTCTCCCATGGCTCACTTTCCTCTCCCATCAGATTCCTTCTCCAGCCTTTGACCTTTCCCACCCATCTGGTTTCACCTATCATCTTACAATTAGTCTCCTTCCCCTCCCTCTACCTTTTCCCCTTCCTTCTCAGTCTTGAAGAAGGGTCTCAGCCCAAAACATCCTCTGTGAATTCATTTCCATAAGATGCTGCCTGACCTGCTGAGTTCCTCCAGCATTTTGTGTGTGTTGATCTAGAACTAAGAGTCAATTAAAAATAAGGGACCATCCATTTAAGACAGAAATGAGACAAAGAATCATTAATCATTCTTCCTCGAAGGCTTGTGGAAGCAGAGTCTGAGCACTTGTAAGGCAGAGTTCAAGAAGTTTTTGATAAGCACGAGAGTGGATATATGGAATTGAGGTTATGATCAGTTCAGGCCTTGCCTCGAGAGGCTGAGTGGCCTGTTCCTGCTCCTATTTCATATAGTTTGCAATTGAAATGTAATGGTGACAATAAGAGCAATTAGAATGTGCTCTATAACTGGTCTGTCTTTATTTTCAGATCACAAGCAGAAGTAAGGAATCGATCTTGGAATGTATCAAGGGCTTGTTGGACGCGTGGTCAGGATGGGTGGTGATGCTACTTATTGGACTCCTGGCAGGTACGAAATCTCCGGGCTTCTCAAAGTTCATTGTTACTCTGGACCTGCATGCCACCTCCTTGGGCTGGTATCAAATGTCTGAATGGGATTGGGTGTAGAGATTCTCCCCAAAATCCAAGGAGATTTAGCCACCAATGTGACAAAATTAAAGCACGCAGGACAGGAGCAGAACACGGTCATAAATACTGAAGGAATACTGGCCTGGCTTTCTGGAGGTCAGGTGTGTAATGTGTCCCAAGGTGAGATTAAATAAACTTGTTTTTACTACTCAATTTTAGTAGATGACTGGATGGAAAATTCAAAGGTAGTAAGGAGAACTGATAGGGTAGGCAGTGAAAAATTATTTCCTCTAGGAGGGGTCTAGGACCTAGGAGGAATTGTATAAATATTATATCCCGGCGTTCTGATGTGGTTGGATAATGTACCTGCCCACAGTGAGGTGATAGGTGGGAACCAAGTATGAGGTGAGGTCTGAAATGCAAGGCAAAGCATTAGCTACGCTGGAAGATCTCACAAATGCCTTTGACTCCATTGATCGGGAGGGGTAGTGGCACATTCTTAACAAACCTGGCTGCCCTCAGAAATTGGTCATGTATTCTGTGATGCTAACCAGCAGCTCCATACCGGGCCTGAAGTCAGTGCAGTCTGGTGAGAGGCAAGGCTGCACCGTTTCTCTCTGTCTTTCTCACTGCCAGCAAACCTGCCGGTGGACTGGAGCTCAGCCACAGGGCAATGGGGAAGCCATTCACTTCCAGTGCAGAACCAGGATCACTTCAACTTCAGTCAGCGAGCTGGAGTGGCCGGGTGATACTTGTGTATGCAGACGTTCAGAGACTGAGCTCTAAGCCGCTGTTCACCTATCCTCCACAATAAACGGGCCTCACACTAAACCTGTGCACAGCACCCTGCCTGATCACTTGGCATATCCTCCCCACTCCAGGAGCAAGAAAGGTCCATCAGCTCCTGAAAAGTGTGAACCACTTGACATCTCACGGGAGCCGTCTCTCAGTGCAGGCAGGTATTGGTGATGGAGGTCACTATCACCTTTAGTTTGCTAGCAAGCTTTTGTTTCTTTGAAGTTCGGGGTCTTCGATCCAGCACAAAGCTTAAGCTCTAACGGCAGTGGTTCTGCCCTTCTGGGTGCTGCTTAGAGCAAGCAGCTTAAAGCACTGGAGAGGTACCCTGGACAAAGCCTTCCAAATCAACTGGCAGGGTGAGTGAACCAACCTCAGAGTCTTCTCCTCACTCAGCTCTGATGGACTGCTCAGTGCAGAGGGATGAGTCCCAAAAATAGACCCTGCCACGTACAGAGGGAACAACTTGAGGTAACTCTGAAAGCCTACTTAAGGATAAGAGTAAAATCCTCAGCAATTCATAGGATCCCTGGCAGCTCAAAATAGAGGCATCGAGGCACGATGCACCTCTTTCTCAGGGGCACACAGAGTCTAGTGTAAATGAAGGAAGGCATCCATCCATCTATATCCTCTCCCATCTGTGGGTCCCACGTTGGCCCCATCAGCCATTTTAGAGCTCCCAAGTCAGTCCAAATCCCAAGACTACAACAGAAGAAGGGGTGTGGCAGGGTAAACAGCAGAAGGTGGGGTGTCAGGGCGAGGGGGCAGGCAAGGTTGATCGTGCATCAGAGAGCAGGAACATTCAGTCATGAGGCCAGGCAATGGGCCAGCGGGTTTTACCCCCTCTAACTTTCAGAGAGTTTTTATGTTTAATTTGTTGTGATTTTAACCAATAAACTTAACAGTTGAATAATGGCAGGTTTCGGTATCCAATAGATGCCTCAGCATGGCCTTTTAAGCTTTTTCAGTTTGTAATTGGGCGATCTGGGATGACAGAGATATTAGCCAGGAGGGATCATCGAATTACAGAAAGCAGGTGACGTTGCGATGTGCTTCAGTGGTTGCTCACAGCAGCAGGCAGCTGGTTTCATTTTGTTTCTATTCCCCCATCTGTTCCAGTGCTCGGCCCAACTCTCACTTAAAATAGCATCTTGTAGACCCTGCTGTAGCGGTTACTGCTGCTACAACGATCAGTGTGGCCATCGGCGGGAGGAGTTTTTCCCATTTTCTCCATCGGTGCTGATTGTTCGCCCGCCAAGAAGCAAACTTAGTTTAGTACTTCATTATTTTATGAATTTCTACTGGATTACTGTTTTAACTTCTCTGTTCCAGTGAGAGCCATTAATGAGTAGTTGCCCTCTGCCCAATCTAACAGCAAAAGGGAAAAATGAAACCTTACTGTATATATTAGCAGTCATACCCCCAGGGTGTTCCAGTTATTGAGAGGCCTGGTTTGGAGTTTGTCTTTTCTTTTCATTAACTTTTTTCTCTGACTGTGCAGTTGCTGCAATTAACTCCACGTCTCATTTACCAGCCGATTCCACTGTAGCAATTCTCCCACATGTTCCCTTTCAGTTTGCTCTACTTCCTGAATGGAAATCAGTAGAAAGCAACAGTGTCATTTCTCTTCAGGCATTGAAAGAATTTGAAAGTCGTGTTGACAACCATCTTCTGTAGCTCTGATGTGTGCTTCAGCAAGAACATTTTATAGAAGGCAATATTAGATCTTTGCAACTCACAGAGGTCTTAAAAAATAAAAGTGTGCCACTGTAATTTAGTTGTATGACTTTCTCTTTTACTCCTGTCCATTGTGTACATTTTAAAATAATAACCATCATTGTCAAGTCCAGTGTTTATTGTCTGTCCCAAATTGTACATAACTAATTACTAAAACCTCATTTCATATAATGATGTACTTCTTCTTCAGTGCGACATCACAAGTTCCAAGATTTCCCAGAGATCTTACCACATACCCCCCCAAGTGGAGCACAACCTTGCCATGGCTTGGAGGCTTGTGTGCCTCAGTGACCTGGAGAGCCCTGTCGACTGGAGACACGGCGTTATGCTTTGGCTCCTGGTAGGGTCTCCCATGCCAAACGGGTCAAAGGGTAGAGGCCAAATTACAAGTGGTCTATCGGTCCTCCAGGTTCGGGGGTTCGGGTCAGGGCCAGCAACCCTGACTGGTTAAGATAAAATTGTTATGGAAAGAGCAATAAAGAATCCTATATGTATGTGCGGCTGAGGCCCCTGAATCGCACTTGGGACACAGGAGAAAATGTGGCCAAGGACAGACAGAGATAGAGGAGCTTCATTGCTGCCCTAACGGAGAAAGAGTGGAAAACAGCAGTAAGCTGGATGTCAGTAGTGAGGGAAATAAAAAGATGCAATAACAAAGCATTTGAAAAACTTTCATGGGATTGGCCAAAGTCAGTCTGGGGTTTTAAGGGGAAATCGGAAACCATGCTTAGAAAATCTGTAAAAGTCTTGTGAGGAAATAACTAGTAGACTAGATAAAGAAGAGCCAGCAGATGTGTTAAATTTGGCGTTTATGAGGGCTATTGGTACAGTTTCACATGAAACGTTCATGTGTAAAATGAAAACACATGGGATTGGGGGTGGTATATTGGCAAGCACTGATAGGCAAGCAAGAAATAACAGGAATACACAAGCTTTTCTTAGGCAGTGGTTAATTATCCATCTATTCATAATATTTATCAATGATTTAGACGATAAGACTATAAGATAGTGGTCACCAACCTTTTTAAGCCCAAGATCGCGGTGGTCACAGTCCAGAGAGAGCGAGCGACCGAGTGAGGAGTGCAACAGGGAGTGCGCCCGCCCCCCTTGTAGGATCTGTCGGCCAACAAAAGTTTGTTTCAGTGCGGTAGCTGCTCTGATGCTTACGAAATGCTGAGCCCGAATTAGGTCGTCTGCGAATATTTTAGCACTGGGTTCCCCACGAACATTCAGTGCATTAAACAGGTTTAGAGACAGTGCTCCAGGCCAGTAGCGACGGCACTTCCCGCCAGCCACCCGAAGCCAACCAGCGATCCCTGGCACGAGGGTGTCGCTGCATTCAGGCGACTGATGACCTCGCGTGGGTTCAAGTTCAACAGTGGGCTGACAGGGAATGAGGAAAGGTGCAGCTGACTCCTACCGTTTCCTCGAGGCCCGCTGCTTGGGGACCACTGAAGTACACTGTGCAGTGTGTGGCGGGGGAGCTACACGCATGCACACGGGGCAAAAAGAACGGAACTAAAACCCCGCAACCCAGAAACAATCTCTCAACAGTACTTGTGTATTTATTTTTCATTTTTTTTGGGATCTATTGGGAAAGTCTCAAAGATCGACTAGAATAAGACATAGGAGCAGAATTAGGCCATTCAGCCCATCGAGTCTGCTCCACCTTCCATCATGGTTGATCCTGGATCCCACACAACCCCATACACCTGCCTTCTCGCCATGTCCTTTGATGCCCTGACTGATATGGAAACGATCATTTTCCACCTTAACTATACCCACGGACTTGGCTTCCACTGCAGTCTGTGACAGAGCATTCCACAGATTCACTACTCTCTGGCTAAAAAAAATAGTAAGCATATATATATTAAATAGATAAATTAATTAAGTTGACCATGAAACCAAAAGGCATAGGAGCAGAATTAGGCCATTCAGCCCACTGAGTCTGCCCCACCATTCCATCATGGCTGATCTCGGATCCCACTCAACCCCGTACACCTGCTTTCTTGCCTTAACTTTTGATGCCCTGACTGACCAGGAAACTATTAATTTTCACTTTAGATATACCCATGGTCTGGTCTGTGGCAGCGCATTCCACAGATTCACTACTCTCTGGCTAAAAAATATTCCTCCTTACCTCGGTTCTAAAAGATCACCCCTCAATTTTGAGGCTGTGTCCTCTAGTTCTCGATCCCCTCACCATAGGAAACGTCCACTCCACACACCCCTATCATGTCCTTTCAACATTTGGTAGGTTTCAATGAGATCCCCACAGACTCTTCTAAATTCCAGTGAGTACAGGCCCATAGCTGCTAAGCACTCTGGATATGGTAACCCTTTCATTCACGGAATCATCCTTGTGAACCTGCTCTGGACAACACATCCTTTCTGACAAATGGGGCCCAAAATTATTGACAATACTCCAAGTGCAGCCTGACCAGTGACTTATAAAGGCTCTGCATTATCTCCTTGTTTTTATATTCTACTCCCCTTGAAATAAATGCCAACATTGCATTTGCCTTCTTTACCACAGACTCAGCCTGTAAATTATTCTTCTGACAGTCTTGCGTGAGGACTCCTAAGTCCCCTTGCTCTTCTGATGTTTGAACCTTCTCCCCATTTAGATAATGGTCTGCACTATTGTTCCTTCTACCAAAATGCATTATCATACATTTCCCAACAATGTATTCCATCTGCCACATTTTTGCCCATTCTTCCAATTTTCTTAAGTCCTGCTGCAATTGCATTGCTTCCTCAGCACCACCTACCCCTGCACCTATCCTCATATCATTTGCAAACTTCACCGCAAAGCCATCAATTCCTTTATCTAAATCACTGACAAACATTGTGAAAGTGGCAGTCCCAATACTGACCCCCGAGGAACACCACTAATCACTGGCAGCCACCCAGAAAGGGCACCCTTATTCCCACTTGCTGCCTCCTGCCTGTCAGCCATTCCTCTATCCATGCCAGTATCTTTCCTGTAATGCCATAGGATCTTATCTTCTTAAGGAGCCTTATGTGTGGCACCTTATCAAGTGCCTTCTGAAAATCCAAGTAAGTGACAGCTACTGCCACTCATTTGTCCACCCTGCTTGTTACTTCCTTGAAGGACTCTAACAAATTTGTCAGGCAAGATTTCCCTTTGGAGAAACAATGCTGACTTTGACTTATGTTATTAATAATTCCCAAGTACCCCAAAACCTCATCCTTAATTAATAGACTCCATCACTTTCTCAACCACTGAGGTTAGGCTAACTGGCCTAAAATTTCCTTTCTTTTGCATTCCTCCCTTCTTAAAGAGTGGAGTGACATTTGCAAGCTTCCTGCCCTCCAGGACCATGCCAGAATCAAGCCATTTTTGAAGGATCATGACCAATGCATCCACTTCTCTTCAGCAACCTCCCTCAGGACTCTGGATGTAGTCCATCTGGTCCAGATGACGTATCAACCTTGTGACCTTGGAGTTTACCTGGCACTTCGTAATAGCAATGGCGCTCACTCCTGCTTCCTGACACTCCCAGACCCCTGACACTCAGTGAAGACTGATGCAAAGTACCCATTAAATTCATCTGACATTTCTTTCAGTGGTTCAATATCAACTCTCATCTCCCTTTTATTATTTATATAACTGGAAAAACTTCTAGTATTCTGCTTTATATTATTGGGTACTTTGCCCAATATTTCATCTTTTCCCTTCTTACAGCTTTTTTAGTTGCCATTTGTTGGATTTTAAAAGCTTCTCAATCATCCAACTTCTCACTCACTTTTGCTACCTTATATGCCCTTTCCTTGGCTTTTATGCAGTCCTTAACTTCCCTTGTCAGCCACGGTCACCTAGCCCTGCCATTTGAGAACCACTTTTTCTGTGTGACATACCTCTCCTGCATCTTGTGAACTATTCCCAGAAACTTCAGCCACCTCTGCTCCTCCATCATCCCTGCCAGTTTTCTCTTGCAATCCACTTGGTCAAACTCCTCTCTCATGCCTCTGTAATTCTCTTTATTCCATTGCAATACTAATACATGTGACCTATGCTTCTCCCTCTCAAATTGCAGCATGAATTCCATCATATTATCGTCACTGTCTCCTAAGGGTTCCTTTACATTAAGCTCCCTAAAAAGAATTGGGTTATGACACAACACCTAGTCTAAGCTAGCCTTTCCCCAAGTAGGCTCCAACACAAACTGCTCTAAAAAGCCATCTTGTAGGCATTCTACAGATTCCCCTCTTGCAATCCAACGCCAATGTGATTTTCCCAATCTCATTGCATGTTGAAATCCCCATTACAATTTTGACATTACCCTTATTACATGCCTTTTACAGCTGTCTTGCAATCTCAATTCCACATCTTGGCTACTATTTGGAGGCCCGTATATATGATTCCCATAACGGATGTTCTACTCTTGCAGTTTCTTAACTCTACAAAGATTCAACATTCTCTGATCCTGTGTCACCTCTTTCTAACGATGCAATTCCATCTCCTACCAACAGAGCCACCTATGTCTTCCTGCCTGTCTTTTTGATACAAAGATTATCCTTTACTGTTAAGCTCCCAGCTATGACCTTCTTTCAGCCATGACTCACTGAAGCTCACAAGGTCATACTGACCAGTCTCTAATTGTGCCGAGTTTGTCCACTTTATTCTGAATTCTATGCGCATTTAAAGGCATCACCTTTGGATTTGGATAAGGGTATAAAATCTAATGTCTCCAAATTTGTGGATCAGAATCAGGTTTAATATCGCCAGCATAGGTCATAAAATTTGTAAACTTTGCGGCAGCAGTACAATGCAATACATGATAAATAAACACAAAATGAATTACAGTAAGTATACATATGTATATTAAATAGTTAAATTAAGATTAGTAGTGCAAAGACAGAAATTAAAAAATAGTGAAGTAGTGTTCATGGGTTGAATGTCCATTCAGAAATCGGATGGCAGTGGAGAAGAAGCTGTTCCTGAATCATTGAATGTGTGCCTTCAGGCTTCTGTACCTCCTCCTTACAAGGCCTTGGTGAGACTCCATGTAGAATTTTGCATGGAGTTTGAGGAATGCTGCCTGAAGCATGATGTTTCTTGTCATGGATGGAGTGCAACAGAGGTTATTTGACTGATTTTTGGAATGGGAGGGCTGATGAACGAGAAGAGGTTGGGTAGTTAGGATTCTTCACTGGAGTATAGGGGATATGGCCAAACATTATGGTGTAGGGAGAGCGGATGTCATAGTAATCCAGAAATTCTAATGGGACTAGACACAGGGAGGATGGTTCTGATGGCTGGGGAATCCAGAACCAGGAGCCAGGTGTTATGTTTTGTAACTCCAAAACATAAAGCTAATCAAAAGAAAAAAATCAGAGCAGAGACAGCTGATGTACATTCTTAGTTTTACTTTTAACAAGATGTGCACTTATGACATGGTGGCTTTATGATGTATGCCATTCATGTACTTTTATGTATAACCCGAAATGAATTATTTAAATGAACAAAGAATGACAAATCAAACAATATATTTACCATATTACTGAAACATTCAATACACAGCACTCCTCCCTGCTTGGCTATAATCTCCAATTCAATATAGAATGCATCTCAACTTATATGCACAGTATACTATATAACACAACTTCTATATAGACATCCTCAGCATAGTAAATTTTAAATTGTCCCATCTAGGCCTAAAGATTTAATTGCTGTGGAGGATTTCTTACTCATGGGATAATGTCTTTCCTGACAAAGGGGGGTCACTCTGCTTGGCAGGTGAGATTTGTGGCTGTGAAATAATCTCAGGTTCTGGGCCTGCTCCGTGGTGGCTGTAGAAGTTGACTGGGACTGCAGGAAGTGGTTTTGAGAGCTCCGGACACTCTTCTTCTTTACCAATTGACTCTGCTCTCGTCAACTGATCAACATGTCGTCTCCAGGTGATATCAGACACAATCTCCAGTGTGTAGGAGAGTGGTCCAGTTCTGTCTTTAATCTTTCCAAGTATCCACTTTTGATCACCTCTGTAAATCCCTCACCAGGACTGCATGTCCAGGAGTGAAACGTCAAACCTCCTTGCTTGAGGAGCCTTCTATTTGTCTCAGCTGCTTGTCCTGTGTACTCCTCCAGAGACTGGGTTTGAGAAGATCCAAGCGTGTACACAAAGGATGATCCAGGAACAGCGTAGCTGGTGAGTTGTTGGTGGAGTGTGCCACATTGTGATATGCAAGGAGAAAATTGCCAAACTTTTGCTTCAGTGTTTTCTGTTGATGTTACTTGCAGGAGTGTTCTTTAGAATCTGGATAAACCTTTCCACCAAGCTATTTGGGTCGTAGGGTGCAGATGCAATATGTCTTAGTCCATTTATTTTCAAGAATGACTGAAATGATTCTGCAATAAACTCTTGTCCATTGTCACTGACTAAGTGTTCTGGGACATCAGTCCTTGAGAGGAGGCTTCTCAAGATGTAAACAGTGTGTGGGAATGTATTGGAGGCAATTAGAAACACGTCTGGCCACTTTGTAGCTGCATCCACTACTACCAAGAAATTTGTGTCCATGAATGGTCCAGCAAAATCTACATGAATCCTCTGTCATGGCAATCCTGGTAGGGCCAAAGGGTTTTGGCCCTAAGCATCGACTGTACTCTTTTCCATGGATGCTGCCTGGTCTGCTGAGTTTCTCCAGCATTTTGTGTGTGCTGCTCGGATTTCCAGCATTTGCAGATTTTCTTTTTTTATGGCAATGGTGGTCATTCCCAGGGATGGAGAGATGCTGCTCCTGGTACCTTCAGTACACATTGGCATCCCAAACAATGTGTGGCAAGCTGTTCAACCTGTTGATCCAGACAAAGTTTTCGTTTTGACCACGCCTAGATGACAGGCATGTAGCTCCTCCAACACCTTAGCTCTCAGCTTGGATGGTACAGCAACTCTCAGTCCCCGCATAAGGCAACACCCATCAGGGACAAGTTCATCCTGGTGCAGGTAAAAAATGGAGGAGCTAGCATTTCTGCTTCACATTCCAGACATTTTGGGTGGCCATATAGGCTGGAGACAGTGTGGGGTCTTTTCTCATTTCCTTTTGGATCAGCTCTGCTGTAATAGGAAGACATTCGATTTGCATTGGTGAGAATGCATCAAGAGGAGTTGAAATGCTTTATACTCCAAACCAAACTCAAGGCCTCTCTGTCCATCTGTTCGTGACTTTTTTTCTGCAGCAGTAAGGGAATGTGATACAAAGGCTAAGGGGTGTTCACTTCCATCACTCATAACACGTGACATGACTGCTCCTATACCATAAGGCGAGGCGTCACGGGTAAGCTTCACTGGATGACGTGGATTATAATGTGTGAGTACAGGTTCCGATGTCACTATTTCCTTTGTCTTTTGGAAAGCCACCTCATGCTGCTTTGTCCATTGCCATTTCTTCCCAATTTAAGTAATGAATTCAAGGGCTGGAGCTCATAGTCAGGTTTGGCTGGTATCTGCACTAGTAATTGACAAATCCTAAAAAGGATGGCATCTGTGGCACGTCCTTTGGCCTTGGAACATTTACCACAGCTTGGATTTTCTCAGCACACTTGTGTAATCCTTGTGGGGCAGTAAGTGATGCTTGAATTAAAGAACTCACTGCTTATTGCTTTGTGCTGTGAGCCCATAATCTCATAATCTTTTTAACACAGAATTTGGAGATGTTCCTCGTCATCCTTACCAGTAACAATGATGTCATCCAGGTAACAGTGAGTGTCTGGGCAGCCTTGCAGCACCTCGTCCATAGCTTTCTGCCAGAGGTCAGATGTACTCCAAAAACAAGCCTATTTTAGCAATAAAGCCCTTCTGTGTGTGTTTATGGTGAGAAACACTTTGAACTCTTCTTCTGTTTGCATCTGAAAGTGGGTCACAGATCAGTCTACTTTGCTGAAGAGTTTCCCGCCAGAAAGGTTTGCAAAGATATGTGGAATTACTGGAACAGTTGAGCCAGTGTTCAAATCCATGGAAATTAATTAATTTACCGTTCACTTCTTGTGTAAGCCCTGTTGCTTGTCTTTTGTTAGTTTTCACATTGTAAATCTCAAGGCTACTCAGTCCTGTGTCACTCTCATCGTTATCAGATTTTTTTTTCTCAGCAATATTTTTATAGGTTTTTTAAATCAAGAAAGCATAGTACAAAGAAGGTTTGTGCAGTACACAACAAACGTACAATTCACACCTATAAAAGAGATGCACCCATAGTACAATCATGCTTTGGTTGCCTCCCTGCCCCGACCTGCCCCTCCCAATTCCCATCTCCAAGCCATCATTGTATTAGCAAAAAGGGTTAAACAGAACCTTTATCCCCACAGAGCTGCATTGGTATAGAGAAGATGTATTTTCCTAACACATAAACTTTTGTATGTTTACGCGTCTGAGATTGTAGAATTTTACTGGAGAATGCTGAAAGTCAGGGAGTTATGTGCAGAGGAAAGGAAGAAGGGATGAACCTTTAGTTTGGCTGGGAATTCTGAAAATATTTAAGAAAGGGCCCCCACACCTTTTGGAACTTTATGTCCGAATTGAGAGTTGAATAATGGATCTTCTCAAGGTGTAGACTGGACATGATGTCCCTGAGTCACTGAGCGTGGGTGGGTGGGGCAGCATCCCTCCACCTGAACAAGACTGCACGCTTGGCCAAAAGAGAGGCAGAAGACAGTATGTGATGTTTGGTCGGACTTAGGTGCATGTCCCCCTCTCCGGGGGTGCCAAAAAGAGCAATCAAATGGTTAGGTACCAGATTGTAGTTAAGTATTTGGGATAGAGTCTGGAAAACATCTCTCCAGTATTTTTCCAAGCTAGGGCATGTCCAGTACGTGTGAATACGGGAAGCCTCGCCCCTTTTGCATTTGTCGCAGCAGGGATTAACATCCGGGTAAATACGAGATAACATAAACATATGGGCCCTGTGTACGACCTTGAACTGTAACTGGCAGTGGCAGGCACATAAAGAGGCTGAGTTAACTAACTTGAGAACTGAATCTCATACATCGTCTGACAGTGAGAAATTTAAATCTTGCTCCCAGGCAGTTTTGATTTTGACAAGGGGGGCTCGCCTCAGAACCGCCAGCTTGTCACAAATAGTAGATATTAGACCTTTGTGCAATGGATTCATGCAGAGAAACATATCAACGACGATTGTGTCGGTGCCTCAGGGAAGCTTGATAACAAAGGGCTGATAAAATGTCTAATTTGCAAATATCTGAAGAAATGATTGCTGGGTAAGTTAAACTTTACAGATAATCGTTCAAGTGGCGCAAAGCAGTTGTCTATAAGAACAGAGCTTTGCAGGAATTGAGCTATAACTTTCTAAACAATGAGGCTTTAAGTACACTGTCTTGTTAAATCCAAGACAAAAATCAGTTTGAGAGAATTTATGTTAATTAACCCACTAGGCACTCGTGCAGTAGGTGGGATAATAGAATTGTTAGAAGTCATTTCTGAATGCCACTGTTGCCCCTTGCAATCTAAGTGGTATGTGTTACAAGAACACCTTTGGGGTGAGTTGTATTTGCTGGCCTACTGGTGTACACATTAAACATTCAGCGAATGCTTGGCAGTTGTACATAGAGTGGGCAGATGGTGACATTAACTAGTGTTTCCATGTTGAAGCCCTTTCTTTAACTTATGGAGCTAGACACACCATGAGCAAGTGGAGCTGACAGCCCCATTGTCCTGTGCCACTGCCGCCAGATTACTTGCAGGTTCACAGTAGTTACAGCAAGGAGGGTGGCCTTGGCTCAGTGAGGCCATACCGGTTCTATGCAAGAGTAATCTAGCTAATCCTGTTGACATCCTCTTACACAAAGGCATACGGCTTCATTCCTTTCAAGTCCATATTATTCTCCTTTGGACTGCTTTACTTGAAGCTACCACTGATTCTGGTAGTTCATTTAAGGCTACATCCACATTAGACCAGATAATTCGGAAAACACTGGTTTCGTGTAAAAACGAAAGGCGTCCACACCAAGCATTTTTGAAAATACCTCCATCCACATTGAAACAGGTATTTGGGCAAATTTCCTCCTACTTGGCATGCGCAGGATGCATCTACAGAAAACAAATGTTTTGGTGTCAAATCTCGCTATGAAAGTGCACATTTGTGCAGTTACAGACTAGAAAAACTTAAAAGGAAATTGCCAAGTGATGGACAGCTGTTGGCTCTCATGCAGGAGGACTTAAAACTAAAAAAAAAATTACTGGAGCGTATAGAGGTAACTGACAGGAAGTTCACGGACATTATGACCTGGCTGACAACGAACATTGAAAAACTGACTAACTTTGTTGCATTAATAAAACACTTTGTTAAATGTATAAAACATGTCTGCATCAGTGTTATCCTGTATTTCCATACAATGTTACATTAGGCTGTTACACATCTATTGTCAGAGAAGTACTTGAAATAGGTAAACCACTTTCATACGAGCAAGGACAGAAAACAGGGCAAAGTGAGTATACTTATTTATTTAGTAAGTTATGGGTCAAAGTATTTGATGAGTACATTTCTAACTCTTCTGGCTTCAGCCTCGTTGCCGTCTGTTCTGAAATTGCTAGGTTGTGTGTGGGGGTTGCATTCAAGAAAACAATGGAATGCCGTGCTGCCGCCACCATCTGTTCTGGCACGTCATGACAGCATTTGTAGAAATCTCCGGTTACCCCGTCCACTCTACTCCGCCCAATCAGCATTTTCATGTTTACACACTCTGGAGGGCACTTTAGAAAAGCTCTGTTTTTTTGGGGGGAAGCACTGTTTCAGTGTGGACAGGGGGTCAAAATGAAGAGAAAAAGCTTCGGTTACAGATTTATCCAGTCTAGTGTGGACGTAGTGTATGACTCCAACAGGGTACTTGTTCATGTTGTTTCTCGGTCTTCAGCCAAACACTTTCACTCTATGTTCCTATTTCCTAACTCCTTGACTAATGGACGTTTATTTCTATCTGCTCTGTCTATGCCCTTAATGATCTTAAATGCTACAATTTGATCAACACACAGATTGGTGCTCTTTTTGAAACCGCAAAATGACTTTTTATCATTTTCTCTTCCCCATTTATTTTGTCTCCTCAGCATGCTCTTTGTATGTGACCTACTTTATTGCATTTTCTGCAAGTTTCACATTTAAATCTGCATTAGCCTGGTGCATGTGGACCTCAGCCACAATGGTAACACTATTTATTTGGCTATGCAGGTTTCTGTTTAGATATTGCAATTTTGTTCACACTCACTGTCATTTCTGACTGCAACACCATTGCGTATCTCCTGTTGTTTCCATTGATACAAACAATTTCAAATGTTCTTTTAAATGTGTGTTGTGCTTTAGTTAGGAGCCATTTTTGATTGCTTCCTTGCAAGGTTCCACAAACCAACCAATCTCTCAGTGCATCTGTAAACCTATGACTGAACTGACAATCTCTTCAATTCAGCCACGTATGCTTTCCTTTTGAATCCACCTAAGAAACCCAAGGCATTCTGCAATCAACAATTGTTTTGTTTTTAAGTGTTCCTGCATTACTGTCACAATATCAGCAAAGTTCGTTTCAGCTGGGTTGAGAAGTCAATTTTCTAAACAAACTGTATGCTCTTCAACCTAGCATACTCAGCAAACCTGCTACTCACTTTTCTTTGGCTTTTCGTTTGCTGTAAAAAATGTAATTCACTCAGTATACATCACCCTTTTGTGAAACCAAATGTGTATATCTTTCCAATGTAGCCAGCTGTTTCTGCCCTTTTTAAAATGTTTTTTTTTTGATTATTTTCACCCAGTCCTCACTTTTTATGAACCTGTGAATTTATCCATTTTCTGCCCTTTTTTAAAAACTCAACTGCACTTCAACAGGTCGGTAGCCGTCTCGGGTTTGTGTTAAAACTTACTTATTGCCACTGTTATGTTTTGTAACTCCAAAACATAAAACGAATTCAAAGCAAAGCAAGGAGCCGGGATAACTCAAGTACATTCTTATTTTTACTTTTAGCAAGGTGTGCAATTATGACATGGTGGCATAACGATGTATGCTATTTACATACTTTTACATATAACACATAAGGAATTACCTAAACAAACAAAGAATGCTTGATCAAACAATCTATTTACAATATTACTCAAATGTTACTGAAACATTAAATATACAACAAGGAATTCCTTTTAATATTGAGATCAGGAGAACTTCCTTCACTTAGAGGATGGCGAACTTGTTCAGTTCACTACAGAAGACAGCGGTGGCCATGTCATTAAAACTATTCAAGTAAAGAGCAGATTAGAGAATTTGGGGAGAAGGCAGGAACTAGGTATATTAGTGAATGCTCTGCCATGGAGTAGGGACAAAGTGCTGAATACCCCTATTTCTAATTTATGACCCAGCAGCAATAAAGGAACAACAATGCCCAGGTTAGGGTGTAATGTGGAGATGGTGTCTCCAGATGCACCTGCCACTTCTGGACGCTGGTCTTTGGAGATCCTGCTGAAGAAGCTTTGATGCGTTGCATCCTAGACAAAGAATGGATTGTAGCCATGGAAAGCTGGAGGAGAGGGTGAGTGTTGTTGCAATGGAGGGAGGTCACTATATTTTTGTAGGAACACAGAAAGTCTACCTGCAATTCTAAAGTTTGTCCATGGCATTTGTCTCTGCCTCAACAATGTAGACACCCAGTCATTGTAACACTAAACCAGAATCTCTGAGCCTATTTCCACACTAAATGTTGTGTTCTGCCTTATTCAGGAACACTAGCTGGAGTGATTGACCTAGCTGTCGACTGGATGACAGACCTGAAGGAGGGGGTGTGCCTAGCTGGATTTTGGTTCAGTCACGAGCAGTGCTGTTGGACTTCCAACGAGACCACCTTTGAGGACAGAGACAAGTGCCCTCAGTGGAAGTCATGGTCAGAGCTTTTGGCCAACCGATCTGAAGTAAGAAATTGCAGAGTTCCATTTGGCACTTGGTCTTAGTAGACTGCAGAACATCATGTCATCACAGTTAAATAATTTGAATGGAGTTAACTCCAGTTAGACACACGATCTGATTAAAAATCACAAGCTATAACTAAACATTTTCTGTTGGATTATGCATTTGTTCCAGTAGCACCTTCAAGCAAAGCTTCTAAGCAGAGCTTTCATCTGCGAAGAACATCCATGAGGCATTCCTTGGTAAAATGTTGAATGACAATATTACCTCTTGGATCATTGATGAAAACCACAAAAGTCAAAAAAGATTCCTGCTCAAAACTTATTTTTAAAGTTATTTTTCCCTAGGTTCTAAACTGCTATAAATATTCACCAAATAAGATTAAAAGCAAATAATCTTTTCCTGGGTCTCTGCCACTGTTTATTAGTAATGAGCCAGAAGATGTGTGCAGTGGTTTATTATTTTCTCTCCAGTTGCATTGAGTCTACACTTTGTGCTCAGAACAGAGCTTTGCAGGAATTCAGCTATGAATTTCTAAACAATGAGGCCTTAAGTACACTGTCTTGTTAAATCCAACACAAAAATCAGTTTGAGAGAACTTATAGTAATTAACCCCCTAGGCACTCATGCAATAGGTGAGATACTAGAATTGTTAGAAGTCATTTCTGAATGCCGCTGTTACCCCTTGCAATCTACGTGGTATGTGTTACAAGCACACCTTTGGGGTGAGTTGTATTTGCTGGCATACTGGTGTACACATTAAACATTCAGTGGATGCTTGGCAGTTGTACATAGAGTGGGCAGATGGTGAAATGAGCAAGTGGAGCTGACAGCCCCATTGTCCTGTGCCACTGCCGCCAGATTACTTGCAGGTTCACAGTAGTTACAGCAAGGAGGGTGGCCTTGGCTCAGTGAGGCCATACCGGTTCTATGCAAGAGTAGTCTAGCTAATCCTGTTGACAACCTCTTACACAAAGGCATACAGATTCATTCCTTTCAAGTCCATATTATTCTCCTTTGGACTGCTTTACTTGAAGCTACCACTGATTCTGGTAGTTCATTTAAGGCTCCAACAGGGTACTTCATGTTGCTTCTAGATTTTCAGCCAATCACTTTCACTCTATGTTGCTAGTTCTTAACTCCTTGACTAATGGCTATTTATTTCTATCTGCTGTGTCTATGCTCTTAATGATCTTAAATGCCTCAATTAGATCTCCTTATTCCAAGGAGAATAACTGAGGCTTCTCCATTCTGAAGTTCAACATTACTAGAATCATTTTGGTGACTTTATTCTCCAATCTATTAGGATTGGCATCCAGAACCAGGCACAATTCTCTAGCTGTGGTTAAACCATTGTTTTATAAAGGATCATCGAGATTTCCTTACTCTTTATGACTCCATTTATACAGCCCAGATGTTTTAGCTGCTTTTCATCAAAACTATGCATCCCCAGAGTTCTTTAGTTTTGTAAATCCATGCCCTCAGTTGCCTTACTTCCCATTCTTCCTTTCAAATGTAACAATTTAGCACATTAACTTTCTTCTGTTGTCTATTTTACCGGCCTCACTATATCTCCTTGATGCCTTTTCCTATCCTTCACACATCACACTGTTTCCAAATTCAAAAGTTGGGCCTAGGAAACTGAAGTTCAAGCCATTTGTATTTGTTAAGGAAAACAAAGTTCCTTGCATTCACTCTGCATTTCCCTTGAGCTGAGAGATGATCTGTTACTGCTCTTATTTGTTTCCTGTTGTATAGCCACTTTTATATTAGTGCCATGACAATATCTATTCCCTGGACTTCAGTCTTGATGACAAGCTTACTAGATGGCACTTTATCAAATATCTTTTGGAAGTCCATTGCATCAATTACATTTGCCTTATATTTGCTTTCCTAACGCTTCATCAAAACTTTCTCTTGTTTATTGGAGATGATTTGTCTTTAATAAATCCAAGCTGGTCTTCACTAAGCAATTCATATTTTATGTTTGTTCTTATTAATCGATACTGGAGGTTTCTCCACCACCAAGGTTAAATTGATTGGTCTGTAGTTACTGGGTTGTTCCCCACGTTCTATTTTTTTTGAACAAGGATGTAACATTTGCAATTTTCCAGTCCTCAGGCACTGCTGAATTAATAGATGTTTGGAAAATTATGGACAGGGTCTCTGCAATTTCCTCCCTTAATTCCCTCAGCAGTCCAGGTTGCATCTCATCTGGACCAGGGGATTTATCCACATTAAGTGCAACTAGCCTTTCCAGTACTTCTTTATCCATTCTTATCCCATCCAGAATCTCAACTCCATCTGCCTTTGCTGAGACTACAGAGGTATCTCCTTCTCGTTAAAGACTGATTTACCCCCTTGGCTATACCACTTGCCTCCCTTTAATCTCTGGGTGGCCTCCATCGTTTTCCTGTCCAATAATTTTGGTTATGCCTGCAGAAAACTGTGTTTAATGGTCTCTTTGCCTTTCTTATTTCTTTTTTTATTTCTACCTTTTTAAGTTTCTGGAATTGGCCCAGAACTCCCTGGTGTTAGGAAGCAGTTGTCTGTCATATTGTTCCGTTTACCTGCCCGCTCTGGCAGTACCTTCAGACTACTCTAGATTTCAGCTACAGATCACAGGGAAAGTTGCTGAAGATTGACTGCTGATCCCAGGCTTCCACACGAAACAGATGCTTCCAGCATAATGTTGGGAGACAGCTTGACTGGGAGGAGCAGACCACCACACAGAGTTGGAAGAGGGAGAAGGAGGAGCACAACCCCACAACACCAGTGGCATTGAGCGACAGCTGCCATGTAGTCCAGAGGATTAACATACGAGGGGTAATTGATAAGTTCGTGGCCTAAGATAGAAGGAGATGAGTTATACAGTTCTCCTTTTTGAGTGATTATGCAGGAAGTTTGAAGTTAATAACTCATTTCCTTCTACCTTAGGCCACGAACTTACCCATCAGCCCTGATGAGTTATTAACTTCAAAATTTCTGCATAATCACTCAAAGAGTTGAACTGCATGTGCATGTAACAAGAGCTGTATAACTCATCCCCTTCTACCTTAGGCCACAAACCTATCAATCACCCCTGCCGTGGACACTTCCTGGAGGTCCAAGATCCATATGCTCCACGACCGCTGGACTAAGTGTGTAAATGTAGGAGGGGACTATGTTGAAAAATAAGTGTGCTCGGTTTTCTGAAATTGACTCCGTCTACCTTAGGCCACAAACTTATCAATCATCCCTCGTATAAAGATGAATGGAGGGTGGGAATTCATCCCCTGTTGCCTGGCATAAAAGCATGTGACTTTCATGGCACTCTGCTTCCAAACTGTGTGTAGTGTAGGCCTCTGTTAGTCTCGATAGACCATGGATTTGCACCTTGGAAAGTTTCCAGGGCGCAAGCCTGGGCAAGTATTTTTTTTATGGGAGACTGGCAGTTGCCCAAGCTGCAAGTCTCCCTTCTCCATGCCACCAATGTTGTCCAAGGGAAGGGCATTGGAACCTGTGTACCATTCCCAGCAAAAGAACCAAATTAGAGTCCAGAGTCATAGAGCACTATAGCACAGAAACAGGTCTTTTGGCCCTTCTAGTCCTTTCTGATCCATTAGTCCCATCAACCTGCATCAAGACCATAGCACACCATACCTCTCCTATCCATGTACCTATCCAAATTTTTCTTAAATTGTGAAATCGAACCCGCTTCGATCACTTGCGCTGACAGCTCGTTCCACACTCTCACATCACGGCCCTCTGAGTGAAGAAGTTTCCCCTCATGTTCCCCTTACACTTTTCATCTTTCACCCTTAACCCATCAACTCCGGTGTTAGTCCCACCCAGCCTCAGTGGAAAAAGCCTGCTTGCGTTTACCCTATCTATGCCCCTCATAATTTTGTATACCTCTATCAAATCTCCTCTCAATCTTCTACATTGTAAAGGATACAGTCCTAATCTATTCAGCCTTTCCTTATAACTCAGGTCCTCCAGACCCGACAACATGCTTGTACATTTTCTCTGCACTTTTTCAACCTTGTTTACATCTTTCCTGTAGGTAGGTGACCAAAACTGCACACAATACTCCAAGTTAGACCTCAGAAACGTCTTATACAACTTCAACATAACATCCCATCTCCTGTACTCAGTGCATTGATTTATGAAGGCCAATATGCCAAAAGCTTTATTTACAAAATTATTTCCCTATCAAAGAATTATGGATCTGTATTCCCAGATTCCTCTGTTCTACTGCACTCCTCATTGCCCTACAGCTCACTGTGTAAAACTATTCACCCGGTCGGTCCTCCCAAAGTGTAGCATCTTACACTCACCTGCATTAAATTCTCTCTGCCACTTTTCAGCCTGTTTTTCCAGCTGGTCCAGATCCTGCTGCAAGCTTTGGTAGTGTTCCTCTCCATCCACTGTATCCCCAATCTTGGTGTCATTCGCACATTTGCTGATCCATTTTACCATATTCTCATTAATGTAGATGAGAAACAACAACAGACTCAGCACTGATCCCTGTGGCACTCCACTAGTCACAGGTCTCCAGTCAGAGAGGCAACCCTCTACTACCACCCTCTGGCTTCTCCTGCTAAGCCAATATCTAATACAATTTACTACCTCATCTTGAAGTGAATTTCAGAAGTGGAGGAAGATGCACAGCTGCCATTGTATGGTGCCACTGACAGAGGATTGAATTCTACCAGGGTGTCTTGGCAAGGGTTGGCATCTTGAACATTTGGCTACTTTAAGCCACCTTCCTTGCCATGACTGTGATTTTCAATTAAATGCTTGTAGCTGCCAGAGCACCTGACCAAGGATGATATCTAAAGCCCTGTGGCATTAGCACTTGGTAGATGTCAGTGTCCATTGAACACCAACTGTTTGAGGTTAACTGCTCTATGATCCATGTATCATGTGACTCCATTGGGTTTCTTTTTCCCATCAGTTACTGCTTCCATGGGCATTTGTACCAATCACAGCTTCTGAGTGGATTGTACTTTGTGCAGGAAGTGCCTCTCAGCACTAGTGATCTGGGTTCGATCCTGACCTCTGATGCCAGTGCATATTCTCCTTGTTACTGGCTTGGGTTTCTGTCCACGCCCCACAGATTTGCAGACTGGTACTTTAATGGCCCCTAACGGATAGAGGAATGGCAGAATTTGTGGGGAGTTAAAGGGAATGTGGGAGGAATAAAATGGGATTAGTAAAATGGGTGCTTGATGGGTGCCATGGACGCGGTGGGTTGAAGGAATTATTTCTCGTCTGTGAGTGTCTATAACATTAAAATTAATCTCTGTGGTGTGTGTTCTTTCCCCAGGGTGCCAGTGCGTACATTCTGAACTACCTCTTATACATATTGTGGGCTTTGACTTTCGCTTTTCTGGGAGTCTCACTGGTCAAGGTGTTTGCTCCCTATGCTTGTGGCTCTGGAATTCCCGAGGTAAGTGCCAGTCAAAGGAGGTTAAAGCTATTTGATGCCTTTACAGGTAGTTCTCTCCAGATTCTTCAATCTGAAATGAAAACTCCACAGGGCGCTCTCACACTTCATGTCTTTCTCCTTTGATTTTGTAGAGCAAGTTGCCCTTAAATTATATCTTTAATGTAATGCAACCCCACCCCAAGCTCTTCACAGGAAAGAGACAAAAGGTTGCCACTGAGCCTCATAAAAGAGAGTAGACCATAAAATCATAAGATATAGGAACAGAATTGAGCCATTCAGCCCATTGTGTCTGTTTTGCCATTTCATCATGGCTGTTCCATTTTTCCTCTCAGCCCCAGTCACCAGCCTTTTTCCCGTATCAATCAAGAATCTATCAACCTTTGTAAGAATAGGGCAGGTACGTGCTCAACGAGCCAGGTTTCATGCAGAGTCTCAGAGGAGGAACAAATGCAACGGGAGAAAGAGAACACGGGGGAGGGAGAGAGCATGCCTTGGGGAGAAAAGGAGAAGAACGTAACAGGGAGAAGGAGCGGGAGCACCAGGGAGGGGGGAGAGTGCATTAGGCAGGAGGCAGAGATCATATGTTGAGGAGGGAGGAGGGAGGGAATTCCTGATATTGCTTGGGGCACAGCCATTAATTGTGAGCTGAGATATGTGAGGGACTCAGAAGGAAAACAAAACTGGTTTTGAAGACAAAACTATCAAAGTATTAGCAAATCATAGATACATTAATACAATGTGACATTCCACTGCTGTGATTTTTAATTGAGTCAGAATAGTTTTATAAGTTGATGAAGTTATTACTTTAGAAAATATCCTTTTGGTTTGATCTGTGCCTGTGTTCCTATCATAAATGATCTTTCATTTGACTTGAATTTTATTTTTCCAGATTAAAACCATCCTCAGTGGCTTCATTATCAGGGGCTATCTGGGCAAGTGGACTCTCCTGATTAAAACGGTGACCCTGGTGTTGGCCGTATCCTCTGGCCTCAGCCTAGGAAAGGAAGGGCCTCTGGTGCACGTGGCCTGTTGTTGTGGCAACCTTTTCTGCTGCTTGTTTTCAAAATACAGTAAGAATGAAGGGAAGAGGAGAGAGGTAAGTGATAATGCAGTTGAGCTGCTTATAAATAAATGGTGGAGGGTCACTTTGGTGGGGACTGGAGATTTCATCTCTCAATACTGATATAGATGAAATGCCAAACTCCTGTCTTTATTCAGGGCATGCTTCCTTCCCCTTTAGCAGTCCCTCGAGATTGAGGATACCTTACTTCCACTCTGGTTTTGTGGCTTCTGCAGCCGATGTGGGAGTTATGGACTCTTCAACGGCTGGAGCATGAGGTGGGAGAAATCATTTGTGAGGTGATGCAGGAATTCCACGTGGAAGGACTTGAGGTTCTCAACCCTGTCTTCATCTTCTGTCCTCCTGGTGATCTCTCCCCTGGCAGTCCATGGAATAGAGAGTCTGTCCACTGTAGCTGACTGGATCTCGGAAATGGAGAAGACATTGATGTTGGTTCACATGTCCTATTAGTGAATATGGAGAATGTTGATGTAGTAGTCCAGGTCTCGGAAGTATAATGGAGGACAGAGCTCACTGTTGCATAGTAGAGCATGGTTTTGTTCCAAGTCTGAGCTGTTGACCATCAAACACCATTTACCTCAACTCACCATAGGGTGTGTAGGAGCTTTGATGGTGGATATCATCCTGAGTAAAAAAATTAGTTCTGTTTTTACTGACATGCTGGAGTAAATTTTGTCCATGTTGGCAAATACATTTTTAATATGATAACTGCACCTGCACAGATTTGTAATGAATGGTATGGATAAGAAAGAACAATTACTAAAAGTGGTCGGAGAGGAAACTAGTCCTGCAGTTGGTAGGAACAAACTTATGTACATATACCAGACTTTTGAATTGAATAGTATTATGGGAGCTCATTCATTGTGTATGGTGAACATAATTTGGGTGTTTGTAACCTGGAGATGCCTGCTTTCACTGAGAGCTGCCTCCAAAGATATGAGAAGTGGTTCATGTTTACAAAGGTCTTTCCACTAAACTGTGTTGTCGGTGGGTAGTGTGGTCCAGTGAGGGAGGTGTTGACGGTTGGGGGTCAGATGGAGGACCTTAGTCTTGCTAATTGTTAAGTATAAAGCTTGTCCTCTCATATGCTTCAGTGATGATGTTGATTTTGTGTTGGTGTGCAGCCTCTGGGCATGTGCACACTACAGATTAACCATTGAGTCGTGTGTGTGCCCCGGCATGAAGGTTGTACGATTCCTGTTAAATCTGAAGACTGGCTCCCCTACTGAAGGTATTATCTGTTCACTGTGACAGTGCAAGCTTGCAGGCAATAAGTAACCAGAGCATTTGTCCACCCTGCAGGTGCTGTCGGCTGCAGCTGCTGCAGGGGTCTCTGTTGCCTTTGGTGCCCCCATCGGAGGTGTGCTTTTCAGTCTGGAAGAGGTAATGTTCCTGCTCAAACTGTCTCCCCAGTCCCAATTCTTATGAAATGTTGTTTCATCAGTATTTCCTAATGAACTTTCTCAACCAATGCCAGGTAAGCTCATAGAGAGTTGACTGAGTGGTGACACAGCCACTGGCACAGGAGGTGAGGGGTTCAAGCCCTATTCACCTCCGTCCGTTGGAGCCGGGTCTTCCTGCTTTGTGTTTGAGCCGCTATGCTCTCTTCCCTGCATTACCTGGCTAAGTTTCTGTTGGATTGGGCACTTTCCTCGCAGGTTTCTTGGGAGTTCAATGCTTTAGATGTTACCTCTGCCTTGGCACAGAACTTCATTTGATTAACTCCAGATAAAACAAAACTGGGCCGTTGGAAGTTGGGTGAGGGCAGGGTACAATGTTTCTAAGTGTCTTAGTGCCAAATGAAGACTGAAGCAAAATCCCACCAGGTTTTACTGTCCCAGGATATCTGCTATCCTTATCCAGTCTGACTTGGTGGTGTTGCTGACCTTTAATAGCCCTGCTAGATTTCCTGTTCATGGGGATGGACAATAAGTGCCAGCAAACACTCTCAAAAAATGAATGTGTGTAAATAAGTCCTTTGCGGAATGCCACAAGGAAGTGCCCCAGCTCTGTGCTCCCGCGGTTTAAGAGTGCTGAAACGGGGCAGGGCTAGTGATTCTGGGTTTTGCTGTTCTCTTTCAGGTCAGTTACTACTTCCCACTGAAGACCCTCTGGAGATCATTCTTCGCTGCGCTGGTGGCCGCTTTCACTCTCCGTTCGATCAACCCGTTTGGGAACAGCAGGCTGGTGCTGTTCTACGTGGAGTATCACACGCCCTGGTACATGGCCGAGCTGGTGCCCTTCATCCTGCTGGGAGTGTTTGGGGGGCTGTGGGGGACTCTGTTCATACGAGGAAATATCGCCTGGTGCAGGAAGCGCAAGACCACAAACCTGGGCAGATACCCAGTGCTCGAGGTGATAGCCGTCACTGCCATCACCGCCATCTTTGCCTTTCCCAACCCGTACACGCGACGAAGCACCAGCGAGCTCATCTCTGAACTTTTCAATGACTGCGGGGCACTTGAATCTTCGCAGCTCTGCGACTACATCAATGACCCGAACATGACCCGGCCTGTGGACGATATCCCTGACCGCCCCGCGGGACCTGGTGTCTACGCGGCTCTGTGGCAGCTGGCTCTTGCTCTCATTTTCAAAATCATCATCACCATCTTTACGTTTGGGATGAAGGTAAGGACAGGCCGCAAGCCCACCAATAGTGAGAATCATCTCCATGCAACAGCCCTATCAATCTATTGTGTTAAAGATAAGCCAATCACCATGGACAGAACAAGTCACCTGATTGCCACCATATGATGTCAAACCAGGCTTGGTTATGTTGTCAAAGGAAGGGTAATGGTCATCGATAATCAATAACCACCCACTGATATCTGAAATAGGCACTGAGATTACAGTTATATATAAAGCAGTTAGGAGTAATGAAATGGCAGATAGAGTTTAATCCAGGTGAGTGAGAGATGTTGTACTTTGGGAGGTCTACTGTAAGGAGAAAATATACAGTTAATGGCAGGACCCTTAACAGTGTTGAAGGACAAAGGAATCTAGGGGTCTAAGTCCATAGCTCGCCGAAAGCGGCCACTCAGATTGATAGGCTGGTAAAGAAGGGATATGGCATATGAAGGTATATTGCCTTCTTCAGTCAAGTCATTGATTACAAGAGTAAATAAGTCATGTTGCAGCTGTGTAAACCATCAGTTGAGTCACATATGCATACAATTCTAGTGTCTCATTGCAGCAAGCTTTGAAAAGGGTACTGAAGAGGGTACTGGATTAGAGGATATGAGGAGAGGCAGGACAAACTTGGGTGGTTTTCTCTGGAGTGGAGGAAGCGGAGAGGAGACCTGACAGAAGCTGGTAAGATTGTGAGAGGTGTAGGTAGGGTAGATAGTTGGTAGTTTTCCCCTGAGTAGAAATGTCAAACAAGAGACAACACTTATTTAAGGCGAGAGGGATAATGTTTGAGATAAAGGTACGTGGGGAATTTGAATTGAATTGAATTGACTTTATTACTTACATCCTTCATATAAATGAGGAGTAAAAATCTTTACCTTACATCTCCATCTAAATGTGCAATATGCAATTTATAGTCATTTGTAATAAACAGTATGTACAACAGGACAGTCAATATAACATAGAAATACAATTGTATTAGCTTGAATTAATCTGTCTGATGGCCTGGTGGAAGAAGCTGTCCTGGAGCCTGTTGGTCCTGACTTTTATGATGCGGTACCATCTCCCTGATGGTAGCAGCTGGAATAGTTTGTGGTTGGGAAAACTCAGGTCTCCAATGATCCTTCGGGCCATTTTTATACACCTGTCTTTGTAAATGTCCTGAAAAGTGGGAAGTTCACATCTATAGATGTGCTGGGCTGTCCGCACCACTCTCTGCAGAGTCCTGCGATTGAGGGAGATACAGTTCCCATACCAGGCAGTGATGCAGCCAGTCAGGATGCTCTCAGTTGTGCCCCTGTAGAAAGTCCTTAGGATTTGGGAGCCCATACCAAGCTTCTTCAACCGTCTGAGGTGAAAGAGACACTGTTGTGCCTTTCTCACCACACAGCCGGTATGTACAGTCCACGTGAGATCCTCTGTGATGTGAATGCTGAGGAACTTAAAACTGTTCACCCTCTCAACCCCAGATCCATTGATGTCAATAGGGGCTGTCCTGTCTCCATTCCTCCTGTAGTCCACAACCAGCTCCTTTGTTCTTGCGATATTGAGGGAGAGGTTGTTTTCTGGACACACTGTGTCAGGGTGGTGACTTCTTCTCTGTAGGCTGCCTCATTATTATTTAAGATTAGGCCAATCAGAGTAGTGTCATCCGCAAATTAAATTAGCAGGTTGGAGCTGTGAGCGGCGACACAGTCATGGGTATACAGAGAGTAAAGGAGGGGGCTTAGTACACAGCCCTGAGGGACTCCTGTGTTGAGGGTCAGAGGGGCAGAGGGGAGGGAGCCCACTCTTACCACCTGCCGGCAATCTGACAGGAAGTCCAGGATCCAGCTGCACAAGGCAGGGTGAAGGCTGAGATCTCTGTAATGGGCTGGCAGGGTAGGGGTGGAAGCAGAAACAATTGTGCCATTTAAGAGGCAGTTAGTCACAGACACATGAACCTGCAGGAAAGCGAGGAATATGGATCATATGCAAGCAGGGAGATGTAATTTAATTTGACATTGTGCTTGGCCTGTACCTGTGCTGTACTGTTCTGTGAAAATACTGGTAATACTCTGTGGGTCAGGTATCACCTGGAGGAAGAAGACAACTGAGTTAAGGAAGTAGTTGGATTGCCCTGAGTTCCAATGGTTGACTCATGGAGTAGTGGGTTGGGGGAAGGGAGGGCTACTCCACTGGGATGGTGCCACTTACATGAGATCTGCTAGATTGAATATCCGGGGTTGGAGAGGGGTAAGGCCATGGAATTAAAGGGAAGGGGCAAAATCCAGCAGAGTGAGGTTCAGGCAACGCCAACAGGAAAGGGCAGAGAGCTTGATGTTAATACAGAACCAGTGAAGAAAGCCAACTCAGGTAGAAAGTAAGATAAGGGAAGTGGTGGGTCATGAACCGCCCAGAAGGAGGGACGGTAGGATCAGAATGTGAAGTGAAGAGGTAAATGGGGACATTAAACATTGTCAAAATGATGGGCCTGGTAGGAGAAGGCAGTGGAGAATGGTACCAAATCAGGGAGGAGAGATTTTAAAAATTTTAGACATAATTTTACATATCTCCATTGTCTTTCCTTAATCTTCTCTGGTCCGATGAAAATGATCTTCTTTCCTTCTGATGAGCAATGTGGTACTACTCTGTGTCACAGTTATATTGCTGGCACTCACTTGCGATATTCTCTGAGGAGCAGAGGAGATTAATGGAGGACATAATAAATCCGTTTAAAATTATGTTTAAATGATTTTTAAAACCCTCTCCATTTAAAACTGATTGCAGAATTCTATCCTACTTGCTCTTGGCTCAGTATCAACCTGCACACGATAGCAGACTGGTGCATTGTCGATGAATGCTTGGCGATGTTAAGTGTGCTTTACAAATACAAGCTGTTGATGTGAACGAGACGGCGGGGAGACATGGTGGAGCAATTCCAGGCAACTGATGTCAGTGGCATAGTGATTAACGAGTTGGTATGCTTCACAGGCGAGCACGTAACTCAGGAAGCTTCAGACTGGGAATGCTTGCAGATTAATATGCGTAAAGAAATGCGGGGATTTTAAATCAAGATGTCCCTTAACTGGGATCTAGTGTAGTATAGTGAGCACAGGAGTGAATTGTGAACAGGATCTGTATGTGATAACATTATGGTAAGCAGAACCTCTGGTAAACCTAATTGGTAAATTATTATTGTCACAGGACTGAGATTTGGTGAAAAACTTGTTTTGCCCGCCATCCATACCAATCATTTAATCACATCAGCACACTGAGTACAATGGAAAAAGAATAACAGAACGCAGAATGAAGTGTTGTGATGCAGCCAGACAATTAGGTGCAGGGCTGTAACATGGTAGATTACTATGTTTTGTTCAAAATATTAAACTAATTCAAAGGAAGACAAGACAGTCTGGGACAGCAGATCTAACTTCTGGTTTATTTAAAGCGAGGCACATGTATCATGTGGTAGCATGATGACGTATCAATTCACGTATTTATACATATAAACTATAATGAATTTTTAAATGAACAAGAGTGCTTAATCAATATGCACACACACATACATTTGACGATTACTCAAATATTATTGAAATATTAAATACTCTACGGATTGTGGTCAAGAGTCCGTCTCATAGAGAGCAGGATTGAAGCTATCCTTGAGTCTGATGATACCTGGTTTCAGAAGCTATTTTTAAACTTTTGCCTGATGGGCTGAGGGAGAAGAGTAAATGGAGGTAAGAGCTTTGGTTATATTGGCTGCTTTACTGAAGCACTGAGAAGTATCGCATCCATGGAGGGCAAGCTGGTTTCCGTGATAAGCTGAGCTTCTTCTACAGCTCTGTGCAGTTTCTTGAGGTCTCGAGCAGTGCATTTGCCATACCAAGTTGCTTTCCGTGGTACCTTAAAAAAACTGTCTAGGATCAATGGAGACATGTTAAATTTCTTCAGCCTCCTGAGGAAGATAAGGCTTTAGTGCACTTCCTTGGCCATTGTGCTTACATACCAAGACAGGCTATAGGTGATTGGAACTTGAAGCTGTCAATCTCAGTGGTGCAGCCTTGTGAAATGTTACAGAGAATAAACTGTGGAAGACTGGTGTGGAGAATAAGTTCATGTGGATAAGGGTTTCAGCCCCAGATACTGTCGACTTGAACAATGTAGCCCAGGTCTCTAGGTAATGGAGGATTAACTTCCAACAATTATTGTCCTGTCCGTGTGTGAGAAGCGTTATCTAGAGTTCTTAATGTCACACTTGCCATCCTGTTGTCAAAGCTAACCAAACCGTTGGAATTGAGCTCTTCTCTCCACGCAGTATGAAACTAGCAGAACCAAACTAAGCACAAGTGAACAGGTTGGCTCTTGCTTCTCTCTGCTAGTGATGGAGAGTAGGCCGTGGAACTGGTAGTTACCTGGACTGGATTTGTCCTGTTTTTCTGTGATAATGAAGTTCTTGGGTGATTTTTTTGTATCCCCAGGTTGACCCTGATGTTATATTTGTACCGTGTTAGCCCAGAACCTCAGCAGAATGGCACAGCAATGCAGATAATAAATACACTGCCTCACAGAACCAGAGGTCCAGGTTCAGTTCTGACCTCTGGGGCTGTCTGTGTGGAGTTTGAATGTTCTCCCTGTGAATATATGGGTTCCCAATGAACTGTGTGATTCTCACCCATCCCTCAAAGACATGCAGCTTGGTCAGGTGATTAGCAGCTGTAAATTGCTCTTGTAAAATAGGTGGACTGTAGAATCCGAGGGGAAAATAAAGTAAGGGATTAGATTTCATGTTAGTTTATTGTCACCCACAGCATAAGCCCACAGAGTAAGTGGTAAACTTGGAAAAAATAAGTATAACAATAAATGCAACAATGAGAATAGTGGGAAGACTGAAGTGCAATCTGAAATAGTGGAGAAAAATGTCAAAGTCAGAATAACAGACTGAGAGAGGTAGAGTTAAGAGTCTGAAAATGTGGCAGCACCACTTGGAAGGAGATGTGGAAGGGGTGACTGGTGTGATAAGTGTTCTTGAGTCTTAATCTTGTATCTTCTCCAGAGGGTAGAGGAGAGAACAAGGGATGGCCAGGGTGGCTGGCTGTCTCAGCAATACTATTAGGACACGATTAATGTAGACATGCGATTGATGGTCAGCATGGAGCTGATGGGTTGAAGGGCCAGTTTCTGGGCTGCATGCCCCGTGACGGTGTAACTTCAGTACTGTACATTAAGTGGCTTCCTCTGCTGCTTCTCCATCCAGTTGTTCGTGATGTCACATGGAGTGAACTGCATTGCCGAAGACTAGTTCCTGTGATCGTGGGGCCTTGGATGGAGGCTGAGGTGAAGCATTAGCTAGGTATTGCTGAACAAGGGTGTTCATAGCTGTTTTATACTTTTACTGAGATGTACTGTGATATTTTTTATTCCTATCCCTGCAGATGCCATCAGGACTGTTTATACCAAGTATGGCTGTTGGAGCAATAGCTGGTAGAATGGTTGGCATTGGTGTGGAGCAGATGGCCTATCACCACCACGACTGGTTCATCTTCAGGAGCTGGTGCAGGCCAGGAGCTGACTGTGTCACACCCGGGCTGTACGCCATGGTTGGGGCCGCCGCGTGTCTGGGTGAGTGACAACTGATGGACCAAGAGAGAAATGTTAGTCCACAGCAACCAATGGAGTTTGTACTTAATATTTGTACTTAAATGGCATATTTGTTGGTATGAATTAGGAATAGGGTTAATTCGTATGGCCTCTTAAGTTGGTCCCCCATTCAACAAGGTCTAGTTCTAGCCTCAGCTTCACATTCCTGCCCATCCCAAGTAACCTTTCATCCCTTACCATTCAGAATCTAAAAAATCCTGCATTAAAATATATGGAAGACAGCTCCAAAAACTCTCAGTCCTCAGAGAGAGAGAGAATTTGGTCTCATTCTTGTCTTAAATGGGCCATGGTTAGTGACTCCTATTTTTGAATTCTCCTACAAGTGGAAGCATCCTCTCCATATTTGTCTGCTCAGGATCTGATATATTTCATTCAACTATTCTCTCATTCTTCCAAACTCCAGTGAATTCAAGCCTTTCCTTATCAGTCAACCCACACCTTTCATGTATCAATGTGATGAGCTACTTTCAACGGATTTACATTCTTTCTTAAACAGCAGAACAACATTGTTTGCAGATTATGTCTCACCATTGTCTTTTGTAACAGAAGCATCCCGCTTTGCGATTATTTCCTCCAACGGCAAGCACTAAGATTCTTTTAGATAGCCTTGTTATCTGTTGCATGTTCTTGCTAACTTTTGCAAATCATGCGCTAGATATCCTAATCTCTTGGCACCTGAACATTTAACAGTAATCACATGTTTTTTTTCTCTTATCTTTCTGGCCAGAGTGGACACTGTCATATTTTTCTACATTATGCTCCATTTGCCAGTTATTTGTACCCTCTTTGACCTAAGGGCTACTTTGTCACTTATTTTCTTACCAATTGTGGTGTCTTCAGCAAATTTAGTGACTTCAGTGTCTTCATTCTAGTTGCATATACAAAATATAAAATATTGAGACCTGAGGTGCAATCTCTGTGTACACCAGTCACAGCACAGTGTTGACCAGAAAAAGATCTCTATATCACTATTCACCCTTTCTTGTTAGCCAGTCAATATGCTAGACCTTGGGTTGCCTCCCATACAGTTGTCTGCTAACTGATGTGCTACATGATCAGGTAACTCTGTGTACAAGTTGGCTATTAGCTATATGTCATTGTTTGTTAATGGTTTGGAGTATCTCAGGTGCTCAGGAAGTGTTTGTACCTTGGGGCGGGGGGGGATAGACTGAATCTTGGGAAGAACTTTTTAAGAGGCTAGTGGAGACCAAAATCAGAAGTTTTATGAGTAGCCCTGGGAATGTGGGGAGACAATGTCATAATATAAAAGAAATTTTGGAAGTTTGGTTGATTACTAAGAGTTTGCAGATGTTTCAGCTCCAATTGAGAAGCCATCACCAGTGCACACTGAGGGTGTTGGCTCCTCAGAATGCCGGCTTGCATACTCCTCCGGGATCCAAATGAATATTGATTAGACGCCGTGATCTGGTTGGCTGGTTCTAGCCACTGAACAGTTTAGCAGTAGGAGATTCTGATCGGCTAGCTTCGAGGGAGGTCCATTTGAAGTGTTTGCTTCGCTGTCCAGATACCGAGATAACTGGCAATTCGTTGATTGTTGACGTCGTTTTTTTCTCTTTTCTCTGTAAGGGTTCATATACCGAATCAATGTCGATGTGTTTGTTGATGGATCTTTCTGCAGCGAACCACGCTTTGAGAAATTTTCATTCTTTTCTTGTTCTTGCTTGAGTCAAGATTCTAACTGCTGTCCAGTTGAAATGGTGTCCTTCTTTGTCTTCATGAGCTGATACTAGTGAGAGTAGGTCATGCCTACTGCTTGCTAGCTGATGTTGGTGTAGCCTGGTTGATAGTTTTCTTCCTGTTTGACCGATGTACCATAGTACTTGTTGCAGTCACCATGCTGAATTTTGTTGATACCATTTGTTCTATCAGTCACGCTTCTTGAAGCATTGTTGTCTACAGAAGGATCCATCAACATAGATCCACTATATAAAAGAGAAACAGCAACGTCAACAAATTGCCAGTAATCTCAGGATCTGGACGGTGAAACAAACATTTCCCACAGACTTCCCTCGAAGCTAGCCAATCGGAATGCTAAACTGTTCACGTGTTTTGATCCTGCTACTGCGCACCGATGATGGCTTCCCAATTAGAGCCGAAATGTCTGCAAACATTTTGCCAAGCTCGGCGATCAGCCAAACTTCCTAATAGCCAACCCAAGCTAGCAATATTACACGGTATTTCAACGTTTGAAAATATTCTTTGTAATGCCCTTGCTGAGGTTTTGTAATATCAACTAGACAGTCAGCCAAAATGACATGAGAGTCAGGGTAAAGTCTCCTAGCTCCTTGGGTTTATTGTAGACTCATAGCATGACATAGCGAATAGGGAGTGAAACTGAAAATCAACAAAATTTCATGCAATCACCGCATTGTTCCTTTCACACTCGTAAATATACACAAGTAAGAACTTTGTTAAGTTTCCTGCAGGTAAATATTATAAGATTCTAACAACAAATTGCTACAGCTGATCAGTATGTGTAAACCATTAGCATCTCGGTTTGTGTCAAATAAACTCAAAAATAACATTCTATTTTAACAAATTCTTAATGATACCTTTAGCTTAACTTCTAAACAATATAACATCAACTTGCATGCAGTGCTTCTGCTGGAGAAACAATAAGATGTCTTTGAATAGAAATTTCTTTTGCCCCTAACATAAACCTCTGGTGTACTGTCAGCCAGTATGCTTTTCTACATACTATTTCCTGGTTGCACAGGAAATGACCTAATACAGATCAGAAACTGCTCATTAAAATAAAAGCTGAATGTGCTTAATCACATGGACTCTGGTCTTGACCTCTACCTTCTGGCCGCTTTTTTTTAATCATCACGCCAAGTATCTCGTGGTCATCGGATTTTGAAGCATTATTAGTTTTCTTTGTTATCAAATATACAGTAAGGTTTCACTCGCAGTAAAGGGGTAAATAACAAGATTGTGTATTTTAATAAGGTTGATTGAGTGATAAATGTTGTGCAGGATCCCAGAAGAACTAACTTGGCTTGTTAATGTCCATGAGAGAGGCCTGCAAGCCTTCTGTTTAACACCTCAGCCAGACTCTTTCAACCCCCTTCCCCTCACAACCCCCCAGTAATCATAAGAGTGCAGAGCACCGTCGCTGAGCCCAGTACAGATGTGATTGACTTGGTGCTAATACAACTGTTTCCACTTCTGAAGATTTTTAACAGCCCAAGAATAAAAATCAAGGCATTGATACCGCTCAGCTGACATATCATTGAACATAATCAGACAGCAAAGCTCAGCTGCGAGGCAGAGACAGTGACCTTTTAACATATTCCAAGAATAATCTATGAGTGTGGATCCCATGATCCTGCAGTTCCTCCACATTGCAAAGAATCCTGCCGTTAACCTTGCGATCTGCCTTCAAATTCGACCTTCCAAAGTATATCACATCATATTTTGAATCCAGATTGAACCCCATCTCCCACTTCTCAGCCCAGCTTGGCGTCCTCAATGTCCCATTGTAACCTACAACAACCTTCTACACTACCCATAACACCACGAATGTTCATGTCATCCAAGACATTTATAAAGATCAGAAAGAGCAGGGGATCCCAGACAGACGATTGTGGAACACTGAGCTCCAGGCTACCACCTCTGCCTTTTGTGAGCAAGCCAGTTCTGAATCCATGCAACCAAATTTCCCTGGATCCCTTGCCTCCCGACTTTCTGCAAGAGCCTACCGTGGGGAACCTCATCAAACACCTTACTAAAATCTATACACACCACAACCATAGCTCTACCTTCATCAGTTGGTGGAACTTCAACAACAAAGTAATGGGAACACTTTAATGCATGCCCAAAATCATGTCTTATCCACTAGATGTATATACCATTTAAAAAAAAAGTGCATGCTGTTTTTTGTTCTCCAATCCAAATTCTAGATACCTCTGATCTCATTTTAAAAGAATTTTGTGCCAAGTGTTGATATTGTCTTTGCAGGTGGAGTGACTCGGATGACGGTGTCTCTGGTCGTGATCATGTTCGAGCTCACCGGAGGCTTGGAGTACATTGTACCATTGATGGCTGCAGCAGTGACCAGCAAGTGGGTCGCAGATGCCTTTGGGAAAGTGGGAATCTATGAGGCACACATACACCTGAACGGCTACCCCTTCCTGGACTCTAAGGATGAGTTCAGGCACAGGACGCTGGCAACTGATGTCATGAGGCCAAGACGCACCGAGCCTCCGCTGTCGGTCCTGACACAAGGCAGCATGACCGTGGAGGATGTGGAGACTCTCATCAAGGACACGGACTACAATGGGTTCCCAGTTGTCGTCAGTAAGGAGTCGGAGCGGCTCATTGGCTTTGTCCAGCGGAGAGATCTCATTCTCGCAATAAGTGAGTGTGGAGCAGCTGGTTTTAGTGGATTCAGCAGCACACAATGTGCATTTGGATGGGCAGAGGGGCAACAGGCATTGTCAGTGCTGTACGCATCCAGAGATCCAGGTCTGATCCTGAACTCTGCTGCTGTCTGTGTGAAATCTGCACATTCTCCCTACGATTGTTCGGTTCCCAACCTCTGGGTGCTCTAGTTCCCTTCCAAATCCCAAAGAGGTGCTGAGGGGCTGCAGTATATTACCCTCAGGGTAACTGGGCTACAGGAATAGTTGAGGAGCATGTAGGAGTTGATAGGTTACAGGGTGGGGTGTGTGTGGTTTGATTAACAGAGATGCTTGCATAGACTTGGCAGACCAAATATTGCACTGATCTGTATGGAAAGTCATATGGAAATTTGACACCTTGAGACTAATAGCTTCTGTTGAATGAATTAAGTTGGGGCAGATCTGTAGTTTGTTTACCATGAATGTATGATTGGAGTTTTCCTTCAGAAAGTCGCAGCAATGGAGAGCAGAGTTGTAGGTTCGAAATACAGATGGGTAAGCAGTAGGACATCATGCCCAATGGATGTAGATAGATGCACCTCCTCAATAATCCCTCCTGTTCTCTGGAAAAGAGTTGGGACCTGTGAAAGGACTTTGCATATCATCACCTTTCAGCTAGATAATGAGCCTGCAAATCATTGCACTCTATTTAAATTCAATAACGTGGATTGCTAAATTCCATAGAACCATAGAACATTACAGCACAGAAACAGGCCTTTTGGCCCCTCTTCCAATTGAGAATACAAACAAAGTTGACTGACAACTTCAAGAAGAATGACACAGGGGCTCTAGAAATCTGGCAACACTGGAATACCTCAGTTATGAGAGAATATCCTGTACATGTGATCTGTGAATGAGTCGAGAACTGGCATCCATTATTTACTTTAATAACTTGATCTTGGGGCTTGGAAGCAGATCACAAAAATGTGTGGAAGATACTTAAACATGGTATGTATACTTAATTTTGTGCCTGGATTGACACTGACTCTGTAACAAAATACATAAAAGGCGAAAGTGTGGAGTGACAATGTAAGCACAAGGGCGTGAGGAAATGAGTGCCCTTTGTGAGCTTGGCACTAACCAGATCAGGAAGAAGTTGTGGTCTGTGTGGTCAGGGTCCAGTGCAGGTTACAAGCAGAAATTATATAGATGGGTTTAGTTTATTTATTCTTCTCTGGGTGTTAAACCACAGGACGTAACCTCCTCTTTGAGTTCACTACCTCAGGTAGAGCATTGAACCTGGAACAGTACAGCACGGGACACGCCCTTCAACTCACAATGTTGTGCTGAATTAATTAATTAAATGCCTTACTAAACTAATCCCCTATCCCTTCATTCTCTGCACATTCATGTGCCTCTTAAACACCTCCATTGTACTCACCACCCCGACTGCACATTCCAGGCACCCTCTACTTGCTGTCCAGCACATCTCCTTTGAACTTTCCCCCTCTCACCTTAAATGCATGTTCTTTGGTGTTAGATATTTTGACCTAGTAAATAGGTACCGACAGACACTCTGTCTATCCCTTCCATGATCTTATAATTACTGTCAGCTTCATTGGGGAAAACAACTGAAGCTTGTCCAACCTCTCCTTGTATTTGGATTACAGAATTGATGGCTTGGTTGCAGAAGACACAAAGAAAAGTGGAGGTGCTGGTAGGTTTGAGGAAGTAGAGAGGCTACAGAAGGACTTAGACAGATTAGGAGAATGGGCAAAGAAGTGGCAGATGGAATACAGTGTCGGGAAGTATATGCTCATGCATTTTGGTAGAAGGAATGAAAGGGTTGACTATTTTCTAAGTGGAGAGAAAATTCAAAAAAACTGAAGCACAAAGGGATTTGGGAACCCTCCTTTAGGATTCCCTTAAGGCTAATTTGCAGGTTGACTTGGTAATGAGGAAGGCAAATGTGACGTTAGCATTCATTTCAAGAGGACTAGAATATAAAAATAAAGATATAATGTTGAGACTTTATAAAGCACTGGTGAGGCTTCACTTGGAGTATTGTGAGCAGTTTTGGGCCCCTTATCTTAGAAAGGATGGGCTGACACTGGAGAGGGTTCAAAGGAGGTTCACGAAAATAATTCCAGGATTGAGTGACTTGTCATATGAAGAGCGTTTGATGTCTCTGGGCCTGTATTCACTAGAATTCAGAAGAATGAGGGGTGACCTCATTAAAGCCTGTCAAATGTGAAAGGCTTTGAGAGAGTGGATGTAGAGAGGATATTTCCTGTGGTGGGGAAGTCTGAGACCAGAGAACACAGCTTCAGAATAGAGGAGAACAGAGATGAGAAGGAATTTCTTTAGCCAGAGTGTGGTGAACGTGTGGAATTCAGGCAGCTGTGGAGGCCAAGTCTTTATGTATACTTAAGGCAGAGTTAATAGATTCTTGATTGGTCAGGGCATGAAGAGATATGGGTGGAAGGCAGGAGACTGGGGCTGAGAGGGAAATTGGATCAGACATGATGAAATGGCAGAGCAGACTGGATGGGCCAAAATACCTGATTCTGCTCCTACATCTTATGGTCATGTGGTCTTAAAGCTCCTACTCTCTAATCTAGGCAACATCCTGCTAAATCTCTTATGCAGCCGCTGCAAGTCTCTACATCCTTCCTATAACAGAGCAAGCAGAAATGAATGTAATACTCCAGATGTGGGTTAATTAGAGTTTTGTGAAGCTGCAATACATCTTCCCAAATGCCTTGACTAATCAAGGCAAGGTAGTGGACTGAGTCTGAGATGATTGGTAAGGCCCATTAGGAACACTGCCCAGAATGAAATTCGGAATTAGAAGGAGGGGGCTGAGGGGAGGTGTGTAGGGTGTGGTGTTATGTACCCCGTAACTGGGTCACTTACCAGCAAAGATAAAGAGGTCCACTGAAGTCTGATGGTACTGTTTTTAACAGTATTTATTGATAAAAGTACACAAAATAATATCAATGCAAACATACAGATAATATATGTCGTCAATACTAAATCTAAAAGTACGGGTATAATAATAATCAATAAGAAATAGCTCTATCATTGTCTAGGGGATAATGTATTGTCCGATGGAAATATGAAAATCACTGTTAGTTCGTTCAAGCTGCAGTGTTTTGGTTTGAAAGAAAGACGGGTTAAAACTTGCCCAGTCCTTTTATGATGTCACTCCTTCGAGAGTCGTTGGGAGTTGGTTTCCCCGTTGTTAGCTAAAAGCCGTTTTTCCGTGGTAAAGGGCACCGGTTCCGGGGCAAATGGAACCGAACGCACGCGGCCTTCCCACCGGGTTTCGCTATTATGGGATCGCTAACGTTTCTTCTGGTGCGTCTGAGGGGCTGTTCCCACAGACCCTCTTTTATCCTGACTCACAGGGTCTCAGATGTCAATCAGGTTGGGATGATGCAATCCCTCCCTCAACCAGCCCACTTTGCCTGAGGGCTTCCACGTAGCACAGTATTGCAATACACAAGTTCGTCTCCAAGAGACAATGGCCGTTTTCTGTAGCTGTATATCGACGGGGGGGGGGGGGGGGGTCAAGACCTTCCGCACGTCTCTCTCTCATTTCCTGGGTCTCCTGACCCAAATCAATAGCGATCTTGCGATTCTCAAAAAGGAGGGGGCTGCAGGCGTAACAGTGGCAACCACAAAATCCTTCAATCATTTTAAACTTTGTTTCTTCTCTTCACCAGAAAACGCAAGAAAAATTCAAGACGGTGTAGTCAGCAACTCCATTGTATACTTTATGGAAGAGCCTCCTTCGTTGCCAGGCAATTGCCCCTGCCCTCTCAAACTGCGGAGGATTCTCAACCTCAGCCCATTCACAGTAACCGACCACACGCCCATGGAGACAGTGGTGGATATCTTCCGTAAACTCGGTCTGCGACAGTGTCTCGTCACTCGTAGTGGGTAAGCGGCAGTTAAAGTCAGCTTCTTCAACGACCTCACCTCCTTCATGCATGGGCCATGCCCACTAAACGGTAGCAGTCAGACATATCATTAGGTACACCACAGTTTTTAGAATGGCTGCCTCTGAGAAGAGGTTTCCAAGCAGATAACAAAATGGTTATGACATCAGCTGTAATGTTCAACAGCTCACAGTTAGATAACATCTTTAAGGTCCTTCAGCAGGAGAATTTAGCACTGAGACTCACAAAGAGGTTTCATGATAAATTGGTTTACTTTGTCACGTGAACTGGGAAAATCTTTGTTTCGCATACGGTCCAGGCAGGTCATCACATCAGTACATCGAGGTAATTCAAAGCGAAAGGAGTAACAATGCAGAATAAAGTGCAGTGAGGCAGACAATAAGGTGCAAGGCACTTTCCTCCTGAAAGCTGGACTGTGAAATGGTGCACTTTTTAACCCCACACTGCTTCTAGGAATCAATGCCCATAGATACACTCATGATTTAGATATGGATTTAATGTGCAGTACCATGAATTCTATCTGCTGTTTGTATCAAGAACCAGTGGGACTGGGGTAGTACCTTGACCGGTAAGCAGAGGACAGTTGGGATGCTTGGGTCAATTTCCATTTGACCATCAGCACCTGAGGATCAGTTCTGGGGCCTCAACCACTTACTGTTAATGCTGATACTATGGGTGAAGCGATCTGTAGCCATCCTTGCTGTTTTGTGAAGATAGCTGAATTAACTATTTGTGAGTTAGGCATAAGGAGCATGCAGCAAGTTATAGGCAGCTTGTGTGAGAGGGCCAGAAGCTGGCAGATGGAGTATAATGTGGCAAAATGAGAGGTTACCCACAGTGGAAGGAAGAAAGCTGTAGAATTTTTTATATTCTCTGGATGGGGGGGGGGGACATGATTGACAGTCATTTGAACAATAACAGGGGACAAGGGGTACAGAGATAGTGGTGTAGACTCCAAGACTGTATCAGCACAATCTGATGAATGTTGAAGCAGGCTTCAGGGTCTGACTCACCTCCTCCCGCTACTACCTGCAATGCTCTGAATTGTTCTTCTGTCTGTCAGCAGAATTCCCCAGACTTACCACAATGTGATCCAGATTCCTGTACCATTAGTAAAGCCTTCCATGAGTGTATAAACCTGGCATGAACTGTTGGATTTAAAGCGGTCAAACTCTGTGTGCTTTGCTGGAACCCTTCAGGAAAAGGTTCACAAATCCAGGGCACAGCACCATTCCATATGGAATTGCTGTCAGGCCTGGGAAACTGGGAATACTAAGTCACTGTCCTGGTCTCTGACACTGAGACCATTATGCAAATGCACCAGGGGTTCCATATTCCAGCCCCTCCCAGGCTTGAGAATATCCGTAACTTCGCCTCTCCTCTCCTACATTGGTTCCTACATGAGCAATAATTTATTTTTGTTTAAAGAAAGTTATCTTTCTTTTCTTGTTTTCCCATGTCTAATTCCAGAAACCCTGTAAGATCTCCAGTTCTGGCCCAACCGTCTGTTTCCTCTTAAGCTACCTTGGTCAAATTCCATTCCTCACCTTCTGTCCCTCTCGACCTCTCTCCTCTTCAGGGTACGCTTTACCACTGACTTTCACCCAATCTGACACTGGGGCCACATTGAGATGTTACATCAGGGCTACGTGTTGGGAGGTTTTATTGCACAGAAGCCCATTGTTGATGTTGACCATAATTGAGGTGGGGAAAGCAGGACCAGGGGCTGCAGGGTTAGATGGATCTTTTGGTGTGTGGCATTTCTGAGGGTGGTGAAGCCAGTGAACCCCTGTCATGCCTCAAATTAAGTTGGAGGTAAAAGGAAGGGATGAACATGTAGTATCAAAAAGTCTGTGATTGATGGGGTCTGATGGTATTAAGGCCAATTGAAAATTTGTTCTATATTCTATGATTGAGGCTCAATGATAAATAAAGCCAAAATCATTAGACAGAAAGTAATGAAAGAAATTCAATAAAAGTCTGACAATCACTTATCAGACTGCTCAGAAATACAGAGGGTTTGGCATCTGGCTCACCAAATGATATTTACTAACTCACCGTCCACTTGCTGGGGCCCCAACCCCATTTACAGGAACTGTGCTCCCACATTCAGAGCCGTTCCTCTTTTCACACATCTGCCTGATCTGCTGTTTTCCCAGCATTTTCCATATTTTATTTCAAATCATCAGAAAAGTCTAGCTTGACCAGCCTCCTTGAATTCCCTGAAGAGGTAATGCAGAGTAGCACATGGCCAGAATATGCAACATAGCAGCATACTACTGGGACTAGCCAGTCAGTGCCACTTGGCATGCATCCAATGAAGATCTTGTAGGTTCTTCTAAAATCTGATTTGGTCAAGCTGAGGTCTTTTAGCAAATGAACCGACCACTCCTGTTGGTTTGGACTACAAATAGTAACAATGTGCGATTGACATGTATTGTCTGCTGTATTCAGAACACTTCCTACGTATTAAATGTGATCCTGCTTGGACAGAAAACACAGGCTTTGTAACATCCTCTGTAGCTTGCACCAGAAGTTAAAGCACACTCTCACTGCGGGTTTCTCTTCTTTTTTCAGACGTCTCCTGGGCATCTTAACAAAAAAGGATGTACTAAGGCACATGGCCCAAATGGCAAATCAGGACCCTGAATCAATCATGTTCAACTGACCTACCCCATCCTCCCCCTTACTGTCCAACCTTGCTGAGTTGTGGTTTAAGAAGGGAATAAACAATGGGTGTGGCTGAAGTCTCAGGGCATGGTGACCTTTAAGTGAATTGAATACTGATCATTGGGTAAACAACAGCAGCTTGCTCATGAGATGGACAACTGGCCCTGCGCTGGGTCAGAGAAGAGGACCGGCCTATGGTGAGCACCAGCCCAGTATCACTTTCAGAAGAAGAGGAGAAGCTGAAGTCCCAGGTCTTATGGAAAGCCTGGCAGTGTGTTCAAAGATGCATCTTATATTAACCTCTCAACTCACTAACTTTACCTAAGAGGTTTGTTCAACTGGAGTAACATGATAGAGATTTATAAATACATTGCATTTGAATATTGGTCTCTGATGTAGCTCAGTACGAGACCTCAGCTTCCCTTGTTTGAATTTATGGCAAGTAGCAAGAAATTCGTGCTGAAGACTTAAGATTTGTTTCCCAAATCACCCATTTAGCTCACAAATCTGATGAAGTTTACTGAAACATAAAGCTGATTTGACTCCAAGCGAATTTACAGCAAGCCTCCACTGACCTTGTTTAATCCTGCATTGTCAATATATCCTCATGTCCGTACCTAGCTTCCTCTTAATTGAATCAATACAGTTCATTTCCAACAAGTTTGTGTTAACTATTACATGTTCAGTCTATGCAATTACTGTTTTGATATTTAATCCCTGATATCATCTTGGTGAACCTCTACTGCAATCACCCCCAGGTTAACCTCTCCTTCTTGAGGTGTTGTGCCTGAACTGAGGCATCAACCCAACTGGGCTCTAACCAGAATCTATATGACCGTATGAATCATCATTTCCATCCTTTAGTATCCCAGCTCCCTTTAACATATTCATTTCACCTAGTTGCATAAATCCAGACAATTGCACACTCTTCCACTTGTTCAGATGGTGGCTTGCTGTTTCCCTGCTATTTTGTCCAGCTAGACTAATCTCTCCCAGCAGATAAGCAGTATTTGTTTGAGTGGGTCAACAGATTTCTCAGCACTGTCACCCTCTAGCCCTGTAATTCTTTTAAGATATTGATAGATATCTGTTCCTCCAGTACTAGCCTCTTCCATACCTGATTTTACCCCCCTCCATCCTCCCCTTCCCCTCCGCCATCCTCCCCTCATGTACATTGATAAAAAATGCTTTTAGTTTTTGTCCTCATGTGGTTTTGTGCCCAATGATACTACAGCTTACTCTGTTAATGGCATGATATGAGTGTGTTATAGTTTTGGCTGTTGGGATGGGTAAAAACCAATGAAAATGAGTATGTCAATGTCAAATATTAATTTACCCTGCCAATCGTCAAAAATTGATCTTCTGTTTCACTTGACCAATTCAGAAATTGTTCCTTGTGAATAAGTAGGGGCACTAGATTGCTGAGGTTTATATTGTGATGCTGCATGTTCTGCCATTAACCAGAAAAGTATTTTCATTTATTAAATTGATAAATTGGTTTATTGTTCTTACATGTACCAACGTTGAGTGAAAACATTATCTTACATCCCACCCATACAGATCAATTTTTAACAATGTTGTATGGAGATGGTTCCAGGTAAAACAATAGCAGAGTGCAGAAAAGATGCAGTATCGGTGGACAGAGAGATGCAAGTTCATAACAAGGTAGATTGTGAGGCCAAGAGTCCATTTTATCATCTGTAAGGACCTTGGACCCTATCCAGTGGTGAGTAGTTTTCCAGAATGCAATGCTTAAGGGTTCGTTCATTTGTTATGCGCCGTGTCATATGATGTAGGCGATCATGGTCTTTCCATGACCATGATTGTCCTTGGCAAATTTTTCCACAAAAATGATTTGACATTACCTTCTCTGGGCAGTGTCTTTACAAGACGAGTGACCCCAGCCATTATCAGTAATCTTCAGAGATTGTCTGCCTGGCTTCAGTGGTTGTATAATCAAGGCGTGATATGAATCAGCTGCTCATATGACCACCCACCACCCGATCTCATGGTTTCACCCGACCCTCATCAGGAGGCTAAGCAGGTGCTACACCTTGCCCAAGGGTGATCTGCAGGCTCTCAGAGGGAAAGAGTGCCTTACAGCACCTTTGGTAGAGATGTGTCTCGACCCCACCACCCAAGTCTAGAAGGTAACAACTACTATTTATACTTCCAAATACATTACTGAGAAAATGTGTGAAATTGAACAAGAATGTGGTCTGTATGCTTGCCTTGTGAAATTTCTTCCATCACTACTGTGAAGATCAATGAACATGAATTAACATGTTTAAATTATGAACAACGTTGGGCTAAGTTATAGAGTTTGCAAATTAGACATTTACTTTCTCTTGTTTTTGAAAAATGTACTTTAACTGCTTAAAGTAAAGGGGCGGCATGGTAGCGTAGTGGTTAGCACAACTCTTTACAGTACAAGCAACACAGGTTCAATTCCCACCACTGCCTCTAGGGAGTTGGTATGTTCTCCCTGTGACTGAGTGGGTTTCCTTCGGCTGCTCCGTTTCCCCCCTACAATCCAAAGGCATACCTGGTTGATAGGTTAATTGGTCATTGTAAATTGTCCCTGATTAGGCTAGGATTAAATTGGAGGATTGTTAGTGATGTTTCTTCTGAGGGAAAACAGTCATCCCAAAGAAAATCAAAGTTCTTATTGAAAGGGTTTTGCTAGCTGTTAAAATGAATACCTCTATGTATAAAATGTTGTTGTCACTGGGCAAAAAATTGCACAGCACGAGATTTCTGCGCACACTGGTCATTACAAACCAGAGGGAACATTGATTGCTGGGTGGTGTGGTTTGAAGGGCTGGAAGGGCCTATTCCGCGCTGTAATTCAATAAATAAGTACTTCCGTTAAAGTAGCAGGGAAAAGAATCTAAAGCAGACATGCCTTCATTATTACGTGTTGTACACTAACCAATTACAGCCTCCCCTATTGTTAGGCAGGATATGTATGTTATGGTTCAAAAGAATTTACTAGTTAAATATATATGGATTTATTTTATCAACATGGATGCTTAACTGAGATGAGGTTAGGGTCTACAGTGCTCTGGTTTTGCACATAAAATGCTAAGATCAATAAACTGTCTGCCATAGACATAGAATCTTTAAAACCTCAAGACCCCATGTTCAGATTAAGGCAAGACCTAATAGCCCAGACTAAACAGATGACAATTGACAGAGATCAGGGTTAATAGAGGGCCAGTCCAAAGGAGATTGTCACCTGTGGTTCTCAGGAAGACTCTTTCTTGGTTGTGTACCAAGACTGTAGGCTTGAATCCTTTTCCACAGGCTTGAGTATAAAATTCTGATGGCTTTCCAATGCCATAATAATAAGGCGCTACACTATCTTTTGGATGAGAACCTAGAGCAAGATCTTGTCTGTTGTTTTAGTTAAACCTAAAATATCCTGTGACATTGCAAGGAAAGGGCCCTGATGTCCTCAACCACAGTTGTCCTTCAATCAGTGCAATAGAACTAACAGATTATGTGCATTTTATCACACAGCTCTTTGTGGGAGCTTGATGTGTGAACATTGGCTATCATATTTGCACTATTGCTGAATGACTACACTTTGAAATTGACAACTCTGTAGCCAATCAGAACTGAAGATGATTACATAAAACTTGATGGCCACACCAGGGACTGAGTACTTTTGTGCACACTAAATATCTAACTACACTCAGCTGCTGTGAAATCACCCTGCTTTTATTGGGAGACGCTGTCGTACTTTCTTACCTTCCAGCCTTTAGACTGAACAATTTCTTTGAGAAAGTTGGCTTTTTTTCCTGCTATCCAATGGACTGTTTGTCATGAGTCTTGCCCCCACCAGTTGTTGCCAAGTAGCCAATACACAAAATCTGCATCACCAGTAATGTGATTTGGAGTTTCTCAAGATTGTAGAAGATACATTATAAAATCAGAGGGAAGGATCAACAAAAAAAAAGATAAATAGGTCCAGGAATATCAGGGCTGAATCTTCATCTTGGGCATCAGCACTAACGCCAGGACTTCTCCAAGTATTTCCATGGATAAACGTGGGGCAGGTTCAGCAGTCCCCATTCATATGGATGCTCAGGGAGAGGAGATAGTGAAGAAGGCATGCAGTATACTTAGCGTCATTAGGCAAGGCATCAAATATAATAACAGGAAGATTATGATAGATCTTCATCAAACATTAGTTAGGCCACATCTGGAGTACTGTGCACCAGTTTGATCACGACACCACAGGAGGGTTGGGATCCCTCTCCAGCAGATGCTGAGGATATTTGTTTGGGTGTTGCTTTGGATGGAGCATTCCGGATATGAGGAGGGCCTAGGTCAGCTAGGTTTGTTCTCCTTGGAATTGAATTGAATTGACTTTATTTCTTACATCCTACAGATACATGAGGAGTAAAAATCTTTACGTTACGTCTCCATCTAAATGTGTAAGGAGTGAAGGAGGCTTAGGAGAGACCTGGTAGGGGTATATAAAATTATGAGTGGTATAGATAGGGTAGACAGTAGGAACTTTTCTTTATAACAGAGGTATCTAAATCTAGAGCACAGGTTTGGGGGAATTCAATTCGAGAGGACTAGAATATAAAAGCAAGGATGTAGTGTTGAGGTTTTATAAAGCACTAATGAGGCCTCACTTGGAGTACTGTGAGCAGTTTTGGGCCCTTTATCTAAGAAAGGATGTTCTGACGTTGGAGAGGGTTCAAAGGCAGTTCATCAAAGTGATGCCGGGAAGGAAAGGCTTGTCATGTGATGTGCATTTGGTGGCTCTGGGCCTCTACTCACTGGAATTCAGAAGGATGAGGGGTGACCTCATTGAAATCTATTGAATGGTGAATGGTCTCATTAGAGTGGATGTGGAGAGGATGTTTCCTGTGGTGGGGGAGTCATATACCAGAGGACACAGCCCCAGAATAGAGGGTTGTCTGTTTAGAACAGAGGTGAGGAGAAATTTTTTGAGACAGAGCGTGGTGAATCTGTGGAATTCATTGCTACATGGGCTGTGACGCCAAGTCATTAAGTATATTTAAGGCAGAGGTTGATAGGTTCTTGATTAGTCGGGGCATAAAGGGATACACTGAGAAGGCAGGAGATTGGGGCTGAGATGAAAATGGATCTGCCATGTTGAAATGGCAGAGCAGACTTGATGGGCTGAATGGCTTAATTCTGCTCCTATATCTTACGGTCTTATATGCTTCCAAATGGGGATGGTGCATAGCTTGGAGTGGAGTCTGTAGGTGGTGGTTTCCCCATGCTCTACTTGACTGTGTCCTTCCTGTGCTGGAGTTTGCAGGTTGGGGAGGAGAAGTCTTGGTGAGTAACTGCAGTGTGTTTTGTAGAGGGTACCCGCTGCAGACGTGATGTAGAGAATTTGAATGTTTGGGATTGTCGATGTGGTGTCAACAAAGCAGACTAATTAAATCATACAGCACAGAAAAAAATGTCCCCTGGCTCATCATGTCCATGCTTCCCATCAGGCACCCAGCCATATTGATCCCGTTTCCCAACACTCGGAATGTAACGTACTATGCCATGGCAACTTAAGTGCTCAACAGATTGTTCCTGGATGTACTTGGCGAGTAACTGGCTCCATCATGTCCTCAGGCAATATGTTCCAGACTACAAACACACTCTGAGTGAAAAAATCCTCTCTAAACCTCTTATTCCTCACCTTAAACCCTCACCCTTTTGCCCTGCACACCTCCTCCATGGGGAACACTTTTTTACAATCCACCCTCTTGTCATTCCTCGCAATCAGTGCCTCTCATCATTTTCTATACCTTTTGTCAGCTCATCCTCTGATCCAAGGAAAAACAAAACCTTTCCATCCAGCGCCCTTAACGTTCCTCCTCCGGTAACATCCTGGTGAATCTCCCCTTCAATATCCTGGAAGGTGTCAAGCTCCTCCTCACACTTAATATTAATGGTCAATTTATATTAATGGTGTGTTTTACCTATGGTCAAATATTTTTATGTTGTAACTCATCCCAAGGCTTTATTACCACCCTTGCCCCATCCAAATGCTCAGTCAGCTTGGGAGGCCCAGGAGCAATATATATCCACAATCTTGAAGACTCTTGTTTCAGAACCACCCGAGACCAGCATGGTTATCTTTGAAAGTTCAAGGAGATTATTCAAATAAACAATCTCCACTCTTTCTGACGTATATAACTTGGACTGATTAGTCGCCCCTGTAAATGCCACTGGGTATTCTCAATAATGACGTTAATTGCAATTCAGCTTGTGTGCACATCTCATTTCAAGCATTATTCAAAGTGACATGAGACTGTTTTGATGACTTGATGAATTGTTCATTAGTGGTGTCAGGGGCTCAGGATTAAATTGACAATGCTTTGAATTCAGATTGTGAGTGGGACAGAGATCCGGTTTACAGTGGTTGCAAATTAAGACACAATATTTTATAATTATAAAACGATCTGGTTAAGTGCTATGGGGCTGCCACTAGATGTTGCAAGTTAACTGAACATGATTAATCTAATATTGATGTAGTAAGTGCTCTGAACTGAAATACTCCTGTTCTTTGAGCAGCAAGTCCTCATAAGTAAATAGCTTGAGAAAACTAAAGAGAGGAGGGAATGGGGAGAAATTACTGGAAGTAGGAGAAATTGATGTTCCTGCCATCAGGTTGGAGGATACCGGATGGACTATGAGGTGATTTCTCCCCATTACCCCCTTCCCTCTTTTTCCATTCTTCATTCCGGTTACCATCTCTTCTTTCACCTGCCCATTATTTCCCTCTGGTTCCCCTCCGCCTTTCCCTTCTTCCATGGCCCACTGTCCTATTAGATTCCTTCTTCTTCAGCTCTTTACCTCTTCCACCTATCACCTCCTAACTTCTTACTTCATCCCTTCCCCCTTCCACCTCACTGGGTCTCACCTATCATCTGCCATCTTGTACTCCCTCCTCTCACCCCGCTCCCTTGCTTTCCAGTCTTGATGAAGGGTCTTACCCTGAAACGCCAACTGTTTATGCCTCTCCATAGGTGCTGCCTAGCAGGATGATTGGCCTCCTAAGTAAGTTAAATAATATCTGTAAGATAGATTTAATATCAAGGCTGGGGGTTTGCTTCATTTAAATCTATTAGTGAACTAGTTGCATTTTTAAAATTAATAACTGATTCATAATCAGTTTTACCTATCCAACAATTTGTTTCCAGATTTTCTTTTGAAACTAATACAAAATCTCCTAGTACCCTGTGGAACATGGCCTCAGTTTCCCTTCTAGTGTTATCAAATTTGCATCAAGCCATTGAAAATGTTCGCATTATATTATTACAACACAGAGTATCCAGTTATCAAAATTCAGCTAAAGCAAAATGCCAGGAGAACTATTTCCTGTTTGTGGGGTTTGCAAATGCAGTTCTGTGTCAAATTTTAATTTCTAGTATTACTGAGAAACATCTTGCGTCATTTCACTTGGTTGAAGTTGCAAAAAAAATATTAATTGTTCTTCTTCCCTCCTGACTTCAAAAGTTGTCTATGCTCCTGTGTATTCAGCTGTTTCGGCAATGCACTCCAAAGAGACTCCCCCTCTGTGTAATTGGTATTATGCCATACTGAAGTATATTGAAACTGGACAAATCCTGTGCAGATGTTCCTCAAAGCCAGTGGAAGTGCAGCTCATCAGGAGTAGTTTGCTTTAGTGGATCATCCCCCCTGTTGAAGCAACTAACCATTAGGCTTCAGCCACTCTACGTTAGTTCTCCATTGAACTGGCCTGACTTGAGTGTGACTAATGTGACGCAATATCTCCTCTTCTGTGACTCTTTGAAAGATAAAGGGATTCTTTCAGATAACTATCTCACATGTGTAACTTGATAAGACTGAGGTGTGCATGGATCCAAGTTTAATTCTAGTCCTGAGGTCCAACCTGCTTGTTATCAATGTGGCCAGTGCAGAGCTACCAGCAAAATAGGCTGGCTTTATTTCTCATCTGCTTATTTTTAGATTCTGCTTTTATTGTACAGTGGGTCTAGAGTAAAGCAAAATTTCAGATTTCACTTTTGAACTTTAAAGGGAAAAGACTTCCCTTTTGCATTTTTAGTCTGTAAGTGGAATGAAATGAAAGGCTGACAAGAGATGAAGGACTCCTCCCCACAAACCTGTGTGGTGCTTGCAAGAGCTGAGATGAATTTTATTGGGTGACAGTGTTAATTGAAATACAGTAAAGGGACCTCAGTATGGCTGGGGCCCAGACCGGGCATAAGCTTATTTAAAAAGCAGAACAAATTGGGTTGAGTGGGCTGCTTCTCTACCATGTATTGTCGTTTGTTTTCTTGTGTATAGGAATCTCTCTCTCTGTCAAAGTGTTTCTGTACCGGTTCTTAGTAGATGCATAGTAAGTATTCATTCTGGAATTGCAAATACAAATGATTGCAAGAACAAATTTATTCTAGTCTGTAAAATCAATAAATAAATTTGCAAAACATTATTTGTAAGGAAGTATATTGTTGTGAGCTGTCGACACAGAGAACGTAATTTAACCCTTTCCAAATGTACATGGAGGGTGGTGAGCATCTGGAACGAGCTGCCAGAAGAGGTGGTGGAGGCAGCAGATCCCGCAAATCCATCCTACTGGTCTCCCAAATGCTCGCTCATTTATACGGACAGTACATAAGTCTAGTGTTTGTAGGCTGTGAGGACCTGAACTTGGATAGGGAAGACAGAGGTGAGCATAGATAGCCATCATAGTCAGCATGGATGAAAGAGCCGAAAGGCCCTTGTTTCTGTACTGCACCTTTCTATAATCCTTTGAAATGTGAAACAGCAGTGGCCATCAGGGCATTTCTCTTGCCTTCAGCTATGCAAGACTCTGTTAATTACAGGCAGCCCTGATAATGATCCCTGTGAACTCATATCCTCTTGCTTCAGTGCTTGAGGCAGGTGATATTGGTGCCAGCCGCTGGTGCCGCAGTTACATAAGAAACGGAAGGAGTAAACCATTTGGCCCCTCACATACCCACTAATCTATTTAGTAAAATCATGGCTCAAATTTTACCTCAACACCACTGTCTTGAACTAACCCCATGCCCCTTGATTTCTTTAATACCAAAGGTTGATTTTGATCATAAAATATACTTGGCAGTTCAGCTTCCACAACCTTCCAGGATTGAGAACTACAAAGAGTCTGCACCTCCGAAATGAAAATTTAGTCACTTGTTTCCCAAGTGGCCGGCCCTTATTTTGAGGTGGTGACCTCTGGTTCTGGGCTCCCAGTCAGGAACAACATAAACTCCACATCTACCCTGTTGATGAGACCACTCTTCTTTCCTTAAGCACATGCCCACACCACTTGGCCTCACAGTACAACTATGCCTTTCAACACTGGTTGTAGGATTGCTAGTTCCAGCTCCAGAGAAATGGGCACTGATTTGGGCTCAGACTTCGTGGAGATTGAGATTATTTGATTGTGGAAATGTATTTGTACAAAAATGTCACTTTTGGCTGTAACAAAATGGAACCTGTATTGTACCAGAGTGTCCTGCTTATAGTGTTTGTGCAAAGTTATGCCGATGGGCCCTGAGTATATGACAAATGCAGAAAGACAAGTTGATTAGATGACTAGAAGAATACCAAATATACTGATTAAGCAGATGGACAGAATGCACCCTGTCCTTGAACTGAGCCAATGCTTGTGTATAAAGGAGCAACTGTGCTATCTGTTTTACAAAGCTATCACTGGCTCTTATGCAGTGCTAGTCTTCCCATGTTGCAAGTAAAATAAACATGCTTATGATTAATCCACCCTGAGTTAATTGCTGTTTGCTATAAGACATAGAACATGGAACATAGAATAATGCAGCACAGTACAGACCCTTTGGCCATAATGTTGTGCCCACCCTTAAACCCTGCCTCCCATATAACGCAGCTGCTGTTTGCTATAAGACATAGTGAAAAGGTGCTCAACAAAATCTGGAAGTCTCACCGAGATTGCATGTTTAGGTGCGGGAGCAGACCAAGGGAGATTCTGATGCCCATCTACTCCCGGGTAAACTCTTGAAGAGACTGATCACAGAAAAGTAAGTTTGCTTTTTGCTGTGTGGCCTTTCCAGGCAAGAAGCAAATACTGGGTTCTAGCCTGCTCCTGGTTGATACATTGTGATCTGTCCTACTGTCTATTTTGTAGATCAGTTTCACTCCCCATGATTCCAATGCTTTCAGCATGGTGACCAGTAGCATATGGGTATCGATGGTTAGATTTGACCAGTAAGAGTGTCAGAGACACCTATAGCATCGACAGTCACAAAATTTGAACAGTAAGAGTTTCAGGAATACCTATGGCATTAGGGATGCTCTAAATTTAGATGGTAACAGGGTCAGAGACACCTCTGGCATTAGGGTTGCACCAGTAAGATGAATAAGAGGAGATCTATAGAAACTGAGCTTAATAGTTTAATCTGTGCAGAAAGCTGTAGTGAAGGAGAAAACGTGGTAAGTAGGGTAAGGAAGAGACACCAGAAATTGTTAACAATGGGACAAAAGGAATCCCTCCCCACCCAAAATAAGGAGATACTGACATAGCATATGTTTAATAATTATAGGAAGGATTGATGGAAAAATTATGGATAGGGAACTTTAGTCAGTTGGAGGATTACAGGCCATGGTAGATGAAATGCCTGACCTGGAGACTGGCTTGGAAATAGCTATTCAGAAACTAAAATTATTGTTTTGTTTCATGATCCTAACATTATGTATTTGGAGACCTTAATGAGGACATGGTTAGGACCCTAACTTGACTTTTATAAGGTTAAATTTCAGGGCTTTCAAGAACATCACTACAGTGTCAGGCCAGGACCTGCAACCACACCAAATGAAGACTTTTATAAAAAAACATGTATGATGCATTACATGCTGCTTTTCCTAAAAAGGCTAATTGTTCTGAGATTATGGAGACACAACAAGGTAGTGGTGATTCTGTAGAAGAATATATTCAGAAGATAGTACAGAAACTGGAACAACATTCAGGACTGCTGAAAGAACAGGCTATGGGTCCTACAATTAGTATTATTGCAAATAGTCCTCGGCCCGAATTGCATTCTGTCCTTCCCAAACATGGGACAGCTTATTAATGTCCTGAAATCAGACCTGGTGGAGGTTAGCATCAGAGACCCGGATTTATATCATGCCTTTCTGCTTTCTCCGGATGTGCCTGTGAGCTTGTGTGGAAGAGATTTATTGTGTAAAATGTGAGCTACTATTATCTGCCCTCTTGAAGGACTTCATGTGTATACACCAGACAGCCATTGTGGACTGTACGATTTCAGTAATAGCCTATTTCGTATAAGTGGCAGTTACTCACTACCCACTTCTCAAAGAGTTTGGAACATTTTTGCAAAAGTTCTCTGAAAACCTCTGAGGATTCCTCTAGATTCTGTTTAGAACTAGAACTCAGTAAGTGGCATTGTTATCTTCACTATACGGCTTATCATGACTCAGCTGGAAATGACCATTTTATGCATCAGAAATTGGCCCCCTATTTCAGTAATGAAATAGTTCTGCACACTGCTGAAATATATGGGGGCAATTCCGGTATTGTGGCACCAGTGTGACTCCCCCAACGAGGTTCAGTGGACAATACAAGACCAGAAGAGCAGGGAACCCCACCTAATTCTAGGCAGGGCGGCAAAGGGCCTTGGACGAATGATGAAGGGTCTGTCATCATGACTGAAGGTCCTGCAAATGACTGGATGGAGTCCAAGGCAGTTGGAGGGAGGTAAGGGCTTTCTTTTATTACTCCAAAGTATATTAGGAGCAGAGGCAACCTTTGAACAGGAAATTGTAGGAAGGTTGTCAGTGCTGATGTGGAACCTTTACTTTCCAAGGTCCCACCACAACTTCGAGCCCTCCAGCCGAATGAGATGAGTAAGCTGCTCATGGCTGAGCTGTATAAAGTGACCATCAACTCAAATGCTCCATGGTCCAGCAGGGGACAGTACTCACTTTCCCTGGAGGATGAACAGGGAAATAGTACATCCTATACATCAAACATGGTATGCCCTGGTTTATCACAAACTGTGAATCAAGTTTGTGAACAATGTATGATGTGTATTTTACAAAATCCAGGAAAATTAGTGAAGGTGGAAGGATTTTGTACACCACCCTCTGATGGAACACTTGTGAATTTACAGATGGATTTTATTGAATTACCTTTGTGTGAAGATTATAAATATGTATTGGTCAATTTTTTTTTCACAATGGGTTGAAGCATTTCCTTGTAGAAAGAATGATGCAGTTACAGCAGCTAAATGTTTATTGAAGGAAATCATTCTGAGGCTTGGAAACTGCCTAGCGACAATGGTACCAACTTTACTGGGAAGGTAATACAAAAAGTATGTAAGGCCTTGCGATTGACTGACACTTCCATTGTAACTACCATCCTCAGTCAGCAGGCTTAGTAGAAAGGATGAATGGAATGATTGAAAACAAGCTTAGTAAAATGTGTGAGGAAACTGGATTGAGATGGAAACAGACATTACCTTTGGTCCCTATGACCATTAGGGCCACAGCCAATGGGACTGCTGGGTTGTCCCCCCACTAACACATAATGGAGTGGTATTATGCCAGCCGTTTGATACACCTCTCAGAGTCATGCAAATAGGCGTACATAATTTGGATGAAAGAATGTTGGCCTATTGCGTATCCTTGACAAAATTTATCAGCAACAGGTGAAGGAAACACAACAACTGGTTGCCAACACTAAGTGTCATGACACGGAGCCTGGATATTATGTACTTGTCCAGACACTTAAGAGGAAGAATTGTTTCCAACCTCTATTTGAAGAAGCATTTCAGGTACTGTTGGTGATTAATAGTGCTATCAAGGTAAGAGAGAAACCATCATGGATACACGCCTTGCACTGTAAAAAGACTTACAAGCAAATAAAAGCATGAGATCACTCAACACTGTGCCGACCTCCTAGCTCATATTGGTGATGCTGAACTTCCATAGTAAAGTAGGAATCCTGCTGTGGGTGGTTCTCTTTAATTCCAGTGAACGGGGCTCAGTCAACACATTCATGAATAGCTCGAGGGAGAGTGGAACCAAACTGAAAACCCTGAACAGTTACAGGACAGACACTGACTGCCGTGTCCCCCCACCCCCAGCATGATTGGTGCAGCCACAAGAAATATGGGAACCAGATTCCTCACATGAAACTGTCTGGGGCAGTGGCCAAGGGTGTAATGTGTCACTGCAAGGTCCCCTAGCTGGTAACGAAATGAAACTTTCAAACCTCAGTCGTCCCTGTTCGCTGAATGGTACTTATTGGGTATGTGATTACTGGGCCTACCCCTGGCTGCTAGGCATGTCCCCTGATTGTGAGAGGAAGTGGAGAGAGCAGAGAGAAGGGCTGCTGTTATCTTGCTTACATAGTGTCCCACATGTGACACTTGGCGCCTCTATCTCACCACCTTCTGGTCCAGCAGTACCAGAGGCTGAGAGATACTAGATGATTGTCTTTCTAGGATATGAAATTGCTAGACTGTCCCAGCAATTGATTAATATGGCATAGACTTTGGAGAAAATGGCGAATGAAACTGCATGTGCCTTTGATCGAACCCAACAAGCATTAACCGAGTTGTCGGCAGAAATGATAGCTGTTCATACAGCAGCATTACAGAATGGAATGGCTTTGGATTTTATTCTATCAGTGAAAGGGGGCATCTGTATTGCAGTAATAACTTGTATACCTGACAAATCAGAAAATATAACTCACTTGGCAAACAATATCCAAGAAGCTAGCAAAGAGATTAAGGAATCAGGATCACAGCTGTTACACTCCGGGAGGTAGATGGTGGCCATCTGGGATTCTGGGAGGATGGTGGCAACTATTCGGTACTATGGTATAACTATTGGTATTATAATAATGGCTGTTATTCTTTTATGATTTTTGTGTGAGGTAACAGGATGAAGTAGAGGATATCAAGGAAAGGAACAGGTACTAGTTGAAGTGGACAGATGGAAAGGGATGATTTTTGGGTTGGGCTTTGAAACTGCATTATTGCTTTATATACATATATCTGGATATTTCAATTACTATATTTGGTGAAATGTAATGTCATGAAATGGCAACAAGGAGGGAATATGGAAATGTACTTGTAGTAACAAAAAACATTTTGGCAGCAACAAAGTGGAACTTAAAGTGCTTTGCTGATAGTGTTTGTGCAACATTATGCTGATGGACCCTGAGTATATGACAAGCTGCAGAAAGACAACTGGATTTGGTTACTGTAACAATACCTGGTACACTGATTAAGCAGATGAACAGAATGCACCCTGTCCTTGAACTCTTGTTTTTAACTTGGATGCCTCTGATCTGGCCCTCAGCCGAGTATGGATCTAAGGGTTCATCCAAGGCTTCTGGCTGGGAAACTGAGCAAACACTTGTGTATAAAGGAGTGACTATGCTGTCTGTTTTTTTCAAACCTATCACTGGATCCTGTGTGGTGCTGGTCTTTCCTTGCTGCAAATAGAATAAACGGGCATATCATTGATTCACTCTGAGTTAATTGTTGTTTGTTATAAGACGTAGCAAGAAGGTGCTCAACATGATACAACTTTAGAGCTTCCCACTTGGAAGGAAATTAAAAAAAAAACCCATGGCATTATTTGTAAATGGTCAGATAATTTATTTTACCAAGTCCATCTCTACACCACTTAACCAATCACCTGGTCAGTTTCCATCACTGTTGTTAATAGGATCTTCTTGCATGTATTTTTTTTCCAACATAAAATAGTGATTTCCCTTTAAAAGAATAAACTTGCATGAAAAGCACTTCCACTGGGGCAATATTCTGCAGACACTGCTTATTGTAATAACAAAAAAACCAGCCCTTTACACTTTGGTTTGATTTTTCTCCCCGCACACATGCTTTAACCAGGTGTTGAGTCAAGACCTAATGGTGCCAACTGGAATTTTAAGTATCATACTGCCTTGATCATAAGATGGGATGATTTATCAGTTCACGTACCTCTGGTTCAAAACTTTAAACAATACCAAGAAACAGGTGTTTCTGATTTCACTGCTAAGAGCAAGCCAATCCATCAGAGCCAAAGCTCAGCTAGGAGGAAAGAGATAAAAGAACAAAAAAACTCCCAACAATTCAAGTTTTCCTATTCCACCCTAATTTGAGTTAAGGACATCTTATTAGAGAGGGCAGGCCATTCTGTGAGTATCTCCCTTCAACAGAGTTTGCTGAAAATGATAAAAAAAATGATGGCTTGTAGCCATCATTCTTTGTATTAAATTTCAATGCCGGACATAGTAGATTATAGTTCATTCAAAAGAAGTTTAGGAATTAATAATGTTATGAGTGATTCTTTAAATTAAGGGAAAATCTAATGCATATCCTGCCTATATTTATCCCTTACTCAACATCACTAAAGCCAATTAAACATGCTAGGAACTTAACTGTTAATCCAAGGAAGGCTAGGAATTAAGGTGTTTTTCCACATCTAAACATCACATTAAGAGGTCAAAGGGCATCTAACCAGTGCTGTGGGCAATAGTTCCCCCTCATTCAACATCCTTGAAGCAAGATAACTCGTCATTAAAGACTTTTGCTTCCACCACACCTTTCACAATCTCATGTCAACGATGACAACATTGAAAACGCTATACAGTAGTTTTGAAATCTGATTTTTCATTGTAATGGCAGCAAGCTTGCACAGACAGTAATGTAATAATGTTCACATATGTTTCTGAGGAATAAAAAATGGCCGATAGTGGGCAGAATCTATCCGTTTTTTGAATCTTTCCATACTATGCTATTGCCAAAATCAGAACAAGTATTGGGTGTCAGAAGCAGGGCTTCTGACACTAACATTAGTCATGAAACTTGTTGTTTTGTGGCAGGACTACAGTTGGGATACTAAATTACTATAAATAACAATAAAAAAATAAAGAGGAACAGTGAGGTCGTGTTCATGGTTTCATGGACTGTTCAGAAATATAATGGCACAGGGGAAGAAACTGTTCTTAAATCATTGAGTATTGGTCATCTCCTGATGGTACTCATGAGAAGAGGGCGTTCCCCGGATGGTGGGGGTCCTTAGTGATGGATGCTGTCTTGAGGTACCACCTCTTGAAGATGTCCTTGATGGTGGGGTGGATTGTGCTTGTGATGGAGCTGGCTGTGTCTCCATCCCTCTAAAGCCCCTCACAATCCTATGCATTGGCACCTCCATACCAGTCTGAATGCTCTCTACAGTACATCTATAGAAATTTGCTAGAGTCTTTGGTGACATACCAAATATCCCCAAACTCCTAATGAAGCACAACCACCAACATGCCTTTATCATGGTTGCATCAAATGTTGAGCATGGGATAGATCCTTTGAGATGTTGATGTCCAGGAACCTGAAACTGCTGACCCCTCAAAGTAGAGAAGTACGTGTTCTCCCAGCTTCCCCTTCCTGAAGTCCACAGTCAGTTCCATGGTGTTGGAGATACTGAGTGCAGGGCTGGGCTTTGGTTTCAATGTGATAGTCGACGTTGAGTTTATTGTCACTTGCACCAGTACGTATATATGCACAGGTGCAGTGGAGAACTTGCTTACAGCAACATCGTAGGCACGTAGCATCAGATAAGCAGCATTCACAAGAAAAACATAGACATAAATTGTACAATTCTTGCAAGAAAGTACACATATAGAAGAAAAAAAGCTATTTTAGTGTCAAGTGATCGAAGTAATTTGTGTTGTGTTGCTGCCTTTAGGTTGTGTCGGATTGGTAACACGAACAAAGTCACTGGAGGGTCACTGAAGCTAATGGATATAAAAGTGTTTTATTCAGCAGATAAGAGCACAGGCATCATACTGAGACAGTCTTGTAGGAAGAGGCCTGCCTGACCCAATATTACATGATATTCTTTATATGCTAAAGATCAAAGGTAACAGCAGGACGATTCTAATGTTACAATGTATCTACAATGCTTCCTCTGAGTTACATACAGCATTCTAACATATCCTTCTTCACACCCACACTCCAGACACACAGAATTAATGTTAATCCCAACTGACTGGATTCATGCATATGCAGACATCAAATGAATGGGTGTTTCCTGATTTGCAATTGACCCCAATCTGCAGCTCCGGAAGGCTTTGTTCAGAGCTGCATTTTAAATTTAATCTACAATCCACATTCAAATCTGAAGATTGCTTGCTGGTGAAATTAATATTTGCTGTATACCCTAACTCCAGATACGTCTAACCCCGGTTGATTCAAGAACTAAATGGTTGAAGGGATAATAGTTGTTCTTTACCCTGGTGCCATGGACTTCAGGCTTCTGTATCTCCCTTCATTATGGTAGCTGCGAGAAGATGGCTTTTGTGGGGTTTTTGATGATCGGTGCGGCCTTCTTGATGCAGTGCCTCATGTAGCTACTACCGATGGTGGGGAGGGATGTGTCCATGATGATTTGGACAAGTATTAGAAATCATGGAGCATTTGTGATACTAGACTCACCAGTACAAGGTCTCCACATACACTAACTGGCCATTTTTATTGGGTGCACCTATACACCTGCTCATTAATGCAAATATCTAAGCAGCCAATCATGAGCAGCATCTCAATGCATTAAAGCATGCGGACATGGTCAAGAGGTTCAGTTGTTCTTACCAAACATCAGAATGGTAAAGAAATGTGATTAAGTGATTTTGACTGTGGAATGATTGTTGGTGCCAGATGGGGTGGTTTGAGTATCTCAGAAGCTGCTGATCTCCCGGGATTTTCACACACAACAGTCTCTGGAGTTTATAGAGAGTGCTGAGAAAAACAACAAAAAATCCAGTGAGCAGCAGTTCTGTTAATGAGAGAGGTCAGGGGAGAATGGCCAGGCAGTTCAAGCTTACTGGAAACTGACAGTAACTCAATTACAACAGTGGTGTGCAGAGGAGCATTTCCGAAAGCACAGCAGGTCGAACTTTGACATGGATCAGCTATAACAGCAGAAGACCACAAACATACACTCAGAGACCACTTTATTAAATACAGGAGGTACCTAATAAAATGGCCACTGAGTGTAAGGAATAATGAGAACAGGACCAGGGGGATTTTTGTGAGGGATCTATCTGGACACAGTTAGTCTATCCCATGTAAAACTATGGCCATTAGGTATCTTATTAAATGTCATTGGGTGTGCCTTGGTGGGAGGGCATTGGAGGACATATCCTCCTTGCTGACAATCAACACTGGCATACTTCAGAGGTGTGTGCTTAGTCCACTGCTCTACTCTCTACATACGCATGACTGTGTGGCTAGGCATAGCTCAAGTACCAGCTATAAACTTGCTGATGGTACAACCATTGTAGGTAGAGTCTCAGGCGGTGACGAGAGGGTGTACAGGAATGAAATATGCCAACTAGTGGAGTGGTGCCACAGCAACAACCTGGCACTTGGTGTCAGTAAGACAAAAGAGCTGATTGTGGACTTCAGGAAGGGAAAGATGAAGGGACACATACCAATCCTCATAGAGGGGTCAGAAGGAGACAGAGTGAGCAGTTTCAAGTTCCTGGGTGTCAAGATCTTTGAGAATCTAACCTGGTCCCAACATATCAATGCAGTCATAAAGAAGGCAAGACAGCGGCTATACTTCATTAGGAGTTTGAAGAGATTTAGTATGTCAACAAATACACTCAAAAACTTCTATAGATGTACCGTGGAGAGCATTCTGACAGGCTGCATCACTGTTTGGTATGGAGGGGCTACTGCACAGGACTGAAAGAAGCTGCAGAGGGTTGTAAATTTAGTCAGCTCCATCTTGGGTACCAGCCTACAAAGTACCCAGGACATCTTCAAGGAGCGGTGTCTCAGAAAGGCAGCATCCATTATTAACGACCTCCAGCACCCAGGGCTTCCCTTTCCTCACTGTTAGCATCAGGTAGGAGGTACAGAAGCCTGAAGGCACACACTCAGCGATTCAGGAACAGCTTCTTCCCCTCTGCCATCCGATTCCTGAATGGACATTGAACCCTTAGACACTACCTCGCTTTTTTAAATATACAATATTTCTGTTTTCTGCACGTTTTTTTAATCTATTCAATATACATATACTGTAATTGATTGATTTATTTATTATTATTATTTTTATTCTTTTTCTCTTCTATATTATGTGTTGCATTGAACTGCGCCTCTAAGTTAATAAGTTTCACATCACATTTTGCCGGTGATAATAAACCTGATTCTGAGTCAGAAGAGTTCTGTTGCTTTTGACAATGTCGGAATGTGGATACCTTTCTTTTAGTTCCCAGTAATACAGGGCTCAGGATGTTCTTGAACTAACTACAAGAACACAAGAAAATGGGAGTCGGAGCAGGCCACTTAATCTTCCAAGTTTGGGTGTCATGCCGTGCTCTACGGTATGATCTGCCACAGGCCTTAACCCCTCTTCAGTTTGGACACATGCTCACCATAGATATGTTTTCCAAGGTGTCCCTTTCTCAACAGACCTTCAAATGATAAAACCTCCATGTAACGAGAAGATTATTCCTCCACTCTTCCCTGTTCATGTGTCTTCATTCTAGAGCTCCGGACTACTGGTGAAAAGTTGCTCTTTCACATTGTAGTCATGACATCATAAGAAATTGGAGCTGGAATAACTCCGCCACTGATCAATCAATAAAGTCAAGGATGGTGTTTCTCCTCCTCTATTTCTCTTATCTCCAATCATCCACTGATCTTGGACTCAGTGATTGAGTATGCAGAGCCATCTGGAATATGTATCATATGGGTTTATCTGACATTCACCTTCAGCCCCAACTCCCTTCTTATTTCTCCTTTTGCAATTACTGTTAAAAAATTGCTATTATAAATTACTTGCCGTGCCCTTTGCAGAATTCAGTTCTTGGAAACACCTTTCTTGCATTTAAAATTATTTAGCTTTTCTCCTAAATGCTTTAGGTCAGAAAATCAATCCAAGTTTCAAAAGCCCATTTATCATACTGTGTCAAGTTTTACTTCATTGTTTCAGGAGAGCTCTGCTAAATGTAAACAAAAATGAAAAATAACCAATGAATTCTACTAGGACTAACTTTATTATAAAAACACAGTGTTATATGGATGAATCCCAAGGCATTTTACACATACATTAAGAGCAAGAAGATAACTAGAGAGAAGGGACCACTCAAGGATAAGGGGGAACATTTGCTTGTTTGCGGAGAATGTGAGTGAGGTACTTAATAAATACGTACTTTCCTTCAGTGGAAAAGGATATGGAGGACCAGGAGATCAGTGCTGAGTGTGTAAATACGTTAGGCTGTTTAGAGGTCAAAGATGAGGAAGTGTTGGGTCTCCCAATGAGTATTATGGTGGATAAGTCCCCAGGCCCAGATGGGATTTACTCCAGGCTATTGAAGGAGGCAAGGGATGAGACTGCTGGGGACATGACCAGCATCTCTGTGTTCTATCTAACGACAGGCGAGGTCCCAGAGAACTGGTGAGTGGCTAATGTTATACCTCTATTTAAGAAGGGAACAAGGGAAAAATCTTGGAACTAAAGACCAGTGTAGGGAAATTGCTGGAGAAAATTCTTAGGGATAGGATATAAGAACATTTGGAGATCCATGGGCTAATTAGGGAGAGCCATCATGACGCATAAGGGCAGGTTGCACCTTACCAAATTGATTGAATTTTTTGACAAGGTGAGGAGAGAGATTGATGAGGGTAAGGCATTGGATGTTGTCTACATGGATTTTAGTAAGGCTTTGACAAAGTTCCTCATGTGTGGTGAATCCAGAAGATTAAGATGCATGGGGTCCGCGGTGAATTGGCTGTTTGGATTCAGAACTGGCTTGTGCATAGAAGTCAGAGGGTAGTGTTTGAAGGGGCTTATTCGAGCTGGACGTCTGTAATTAATGGAGTTCCACAGGGATCTATGTTGGGACCTCTGCTGTTTGTGATGGATAAAAATGTAGATGGGTGGGTTAATAAGATTGCAAATTATACCAAAATTGCAGGAGTTTTGGATAGTGTGGGAGATTGGCAAAGAATGCAGCATGATAAAGATCAAATGAAGGTATATGCAGAGAAATAGTAGATGGAATTTAACACAGATAAACATGAGGTGTTGCACCTCGGTAGGGCAAATACAAGGAGATAGTACACTGTTACAAGCAAGACCCGTAACAATGTTGCTGAGCAGAGAGACCTTGGGATCCAATTTCAGAGCTCCTTGAAAGAGGCTACACAGGTCGACAGGGTGGCTAAGAAGGCTTATGGGATGCTTACTTTTATTAGTCGAGGCACTGAGTTCAAAGAATTATGTTGCAAAATTACAAAATCTGGTTAGGCCACATGGAGTATTGCAAACACTTCTGGTCGTCCCACTGAAGGAAGGATGCTAAAGCTTTGGAGAGGGTGCAGAGGAGGTCTACCAGAAAGCTGCTTGCTTTAGAGGGTTTGTACTGTCTAGATAAACTGGGGCTGTTTCTCTGGAGAGGCGGTGGCTAAGGGAAGATCTGATAGAGGTTTACAAGATTATAGAGGCATAGGTAGAGTAGATGGAGAATATTTGTCTAATATCAGAAGGCACACATTGTAGTTGAGAAGAGCTAGGTTGAAAAGGGGATGTGAGGGGTAAATATTTTACTCAGCGTAGTGGATGCTTGGAATGCACTACCTGGTATGGTGGTAGAAGCAAATACATTAGAGGCTTTTAAGAGACATTTGGATAGGCACATGGCTGTAAGGAAGATGGAGAGATATTGACATTGAGTAGGTAGGAGGGTTTAGATTGGGAGAAGTGTGCAGACACAGTCGCTTGTCATCCTGCAAGGCTGCTGAGACAACTTAAAAAGTGACGAGTTTCTTTCAGCAGGAGATACGATTGGGAGAAGCAGGCAGATGCAGCAGCTCATCATCGCTCAAGGCTACTGAGAAGCTTTTGGGATAAAAGGGAGACACTGTCTAGTGGAGCTGTTGTCGAAGGAGCAGTTGTCTGAGTAGTGTGAGTCAGAGTGGTAGGGCTTTGGCGAGGATGGGCCTAGGTGAGGTAAGGAGGTAAGTTACTTACATACCTCTTATTTCTTCTAATTTAAGAGTAGTGGGTATGACTGCAAGGCCAATTTTCTGCTCTGGGTGTCAGATGTGGGATATCCGGGAGACTTCCAGAACCCCGAAGGTCACATCTGCACCAGCTGCATTGAGCTGCAGCTCCTTAGAGACGGAGTTAGGGAATTGGAGCTGCTGCTCGATGACCTTTGGCTTGTTAGGAAAGTGAAGAGATAATTGATAGGAGCTACATACAGGTAGTCACACCAGGGCCACAGGAAACAGATAAGTGAGTGACTGTCAGGAGAGGGAAAGGAGAGCATCAGGTAGTGGAGAGCATTCCTGTGGCTGTCCCCCTTAACAATATGTACTCCATTTTGAGTACCGTTGGTGGGGGGAGGGGTTGATGACCTACCTGGGGGAAGCAACAGTGACTGTGCCTCTGGCACTGAGGCCGGCCCTGTGGCTCAGAAGGGTAGGGAACAGAAGAAGAAGGCAGCAGTAATACGGGACTCTATAGTTAGGGGGACAGATAAGTGATTCTATGGGCATGAAAAAAGAAACGTGGAAGGTAGTTTGCCTCCAGGGTGCCAGACTTCATGATGTTTCTGAACACGACCACAATATCCCAAAATGGGAGGATGAGCAGCCAGATGCTGTGGTACATATTGGTACCAATAACATAGGTAGGAAAAGGGAGGAGGTCCAGAAAGCAGACTACAGGGAGTTAGGAAGGAAACTGAGAAGCAGGACCTCCAAGATCTTGGAATTACTGCCTGTGCCACAGGATTGAGTATAGGAATAGAGTGAGGTGGAGGATAAATGCATGGCCGAAGGATTGGAGCAGGGGACAGGGATTCAGATTTCTGGATAATTGGGACATCGTCTGGGGCAGGTGTGAACTGTACAAAAATGACGAGCTGCACTTGAATCCGAGAAGGACCAATATCCTTGTGGGGAGATTTGTTAATGCTGTTGGGGAGGGTGTAAATTAGATTTACTGGGGGGTGGGAACCAAAGTGAAGAGGCAGAGGATGGGGCGATTGGTGCACAAGTAGAGACAGCTTGTAGGGCTTTTGTGAGGAAGGATAGGCAGATGATAGTGCAAAGATGCACTCAGCCTGATGATTTAAAATGTGTCCAATTTAATGTAAGAACTATCATAAAAAAGGTGGATGAACTTAGAGCGTGACTCAATTGAGGCCATTACAGAGACTTGGCTGTCTCGGGGGCAGGAATGGCTGCTGAGTGTGGGTAGAAGTCAGAAACAGGAAGGGGGCAATAACTCTACTGGGTGTTTTTTATAGACCCCCCCCCCCCCCCCCCAATAGTAACAGGGCCTTCGAGGAGCAGATAGGGAGACAGATTCTGGAATGGTGCAAAAATAATAGGGTTGTTGTGATGGAAGATTTTAACTTCCCTAATATTGATTGGCATCTCCTTAGAGCAAGGGGTTTAGATGGGGTGGGGTTTGTTAGTTGTGTTCAGGAATGTTTCCTGATGCAATATGTAGATAAGCCAACTAAAGGAGAGGCTGTAATTTATCTGGTATTGGGAAATGAACCTGGTCAGGTATCAGATCTCTCGGTGGGAGAGCATTTTGGAGGTAGTGATCAGAACTCTTTCCCCTTTATCATAGCATTAGATAGGGAAAGCAGCAGAAAATATGGGGAAACATTTAATTGGGATGGGGGAAATATGATGGCATTACGCAGGAACTTGGGAACATAAATTGGGAGCAGATGTTCTCAGTGAAATACACGGCAGAAATGTGACAAATGTTCAGGGAACATTTGCATGGCATTCTGCATAGGTAGTGAAAAGGTGTTAGGGTAAAAGAACTATGGTGTACAAAGTATGTGAAAAATCTAATTAAGAAGAAAGGAAAAGCTTACGCAAGGTTCGAGAAACTAGGTACTGATAGAGTTTGAGAAAATTACAAGGTTGCTAGGAAGGAGCTTAAGAATGAAATTAGGAGAGCCAGAAGGGGCCATGAGAGGCCCATGGCGAGCAAGATTAAGGAAAACCTCAAGGCATTCTACAAGTATGTGAAGAGCAAGAGAATGAACCGTGTAAGAGGAGCAATCAAGTGTAATGTAGAAATATGAGGATGTAGCAGAGGTACTTAATGAATACTTTGCTTCAGTATTCACCAGGGAAAAGGATCTCGGTAATTGTGGGATGACTTACAGTGGACTGAAACACTTGAGCATATAGACTGAGGATGTGCTGGAGCTGTTGAAAAGCATTAAGTTAGATAAGTCACCAGGATATACACCAGACTACCGTGGGAAGCGAGGGACGAGATTGCTGAGCCTCTAGCATTGATCTTTGCATCATCAATAGAGGCAGGAGAAGTACCAGAGAATTGGAGGGTTGCAAATGTTGTTCCCTTGTTCAAGAAAAGGAGTAGAGATAATCCAGGTAAGTATAGACCAGTGAGTCTTACTTCAGTGGTGGACAAGTTGTTGGAGAAGATCCTGAGAGGCAGGATTTATGAGCATTTGGAGAGGCATAATATGATTAGGGATAGAACATTGGATGTAGTGTGTATGGGTTTCAGCAAGGCATTTGATAAGGTTTTCCATACAAAGCTCATTCAGAAAGTAAGGAGGCATGGGATCCAAGGAAACCTTGCTTTGTGGATCCAGAACTGGCTTGCCCACAGAAGGCAAAGGGTGGTTATAGATGGTTTCGTATCCTACATGGAGGTCGGTGACCAGTGGTGTTCTTCAGGGATCTGTTCTAGGACCCCTCCTCTTTGTGATTTTTATGAATGACCTGGATGAAGAAGTAGAATGATGAGTTCATAAATTTTCAGATGACACAAAGGTTGGGGGCGTTGTGGATAGTCTGGAGGGTTGTCAGATCTTACAGCAGAGTATCGATAGGATGAAGAACTGGGCTGAGAAGTGCCAACCCAGATAAATGTGAAATGTTTCATTTTGTTAGGTCAAATTTGAAGACAGAAAATATTATTATTGGAAAGACTCTTGGCAGTGTGGAGGATCAGAGAGATCTTGGGGTCCATGGGTCCATGTCCATAGGACACTCAAAATTGCTGCATAGGTTGACAGTGTTGTTAAGAAAGCATATGATGTGTTGGCCTTCATCAACCGTGGGATTGTGTTCAAGAGCTGTGAGGTAAGGTTACAGCTATATAAGACCTTGGTCAGACCCCACTTGGAGTACTGGTCACCTCACTACAGGAAGGATGTGGATGCCTATAGAAAGAGTGCAGAGATTTATGAGGATGTTGCCTGGATTGGAGATCGTGCCTTAAGAGAATAAGTTGAGTGTATGTGGCCTTTTCTCCTTGGAACGACGGAGGATGAGAAGTGACCTGATGGAGATGTGTAAGATGATGAGAGGCATTGGTCATATGGATAGTCAGAGGCTTTTTCTCAGGGCAAAAATGAGGGGGCATAGTTTTAAGGTGTTTGGAAGTAGGTACAGAGGGGATGTCAGAGGTAAGATTTTCACACACAGAGAGTGGTGGGTGCGTGGAATACACTGCCAGTGATGGTGGTAAAGGTAGATACAATAGAGTCTTTTAACAGACTATTAGATAGGTACATGGAGCTTAGGAAAATAGAGGGTTATGCAGTAGGGGGTTATGCAGTTATTACAGTAGGTTACGTGGTCAGCACAACATTGTGGTCTGTAGATTTCTATATTCTATGTTCTATGTAGTGTTCTAGGTTCTATATCAGAATCAGGTTTAATATCAATGGCATACAGTATGTCATGAAATTCGTTGTCTTTGCAGCAGCAGTACAACGTAATACATAATAATAGAAAAAAAGAATTGCAGCAAGTATATATATATTAAATAGATAAATTAATTAAGTTGACCATAAAACCATAAGGCATAGGAGCATGATTAGGCCATTCAGCCCATCGATTGTGTTCCACCATTCCATCATAGCTGATCCCGGATCCCACTCAACCCCCTTCTTGCCTTAAGCTTTGATGCCCTGACCGATCAGGAAACAATTAATTCTCACTTTAAATATACTGACAGTCTTGTCTTCACAGCTGTCCGTGGCAGAACGTTCCACAGATTCACTATGCTCTGGCTAAAAAAAATCCTCCCTACCTCTGTTCTAAAAGGTTGTTCCTGAATTCTGAGGCTGTTCCCTCTAGTTCTGGACACCCCCATCACAGGAAACATCCTCTCCACATCCACCCTATCTAGTCCTTTCAACATTCGGTAGGTTTCAATGAGATTCCCCCGCATTCTTCTAAATTCCAGTGAGTACAGGCCCAAGCTGCCAAACACTCCTCATATGTTAACCCCTTCATTCCCAGGATCATCCTTGTGAACCTGCTCTGGACTCTTTCCAATAACAACACATCCTGCTGGGATAACAACACACTTAGGGCTGTTGACAATAAGACAATTAGTCTCGACCTGACTAATTTCTTATAAAGCCCAGCATTATCTCCTTCCTTTTATATTCTATACCCCTTGAAATAAATGCCAACATTGCATTTGCCTTCTTTATCGCAAACTCAACCTGTAAATTAACCTTCTGGGAGTCTTGCATGAGGATTCCTAAGTCCCTCAGCACTTCTAATGTTTGAACCATCTCCTCATTAGGATAATAGTCCACAGTATTGTTCCTTTACCAAAATGCATTGTCATACATTTCCCAACACTGTATTCCATCTACAACTTTCTTGTTCATTCTTCTAATTTGTCTAAGTCCTGCTGCAAACACTTTGCTTCCTCGGCACTACCTACCCCTCCACCTATCCTCATATCATCCACAAACTTTGCCACAAAGCCATGAATCCATTATTTTAAACATAGACAAACAATGTGAAAAGCAGTGATCCCAATACTGACTCCTGAGGAACATCACTAGTCACTGGCAACCAACCAGAAAAGGCCCCCTTTACTCCCACTTGCTACCTTCTGCCTGTCAGCCATTCTGCTATCCATGCCAGTAACTTTCCTGTAACACCATAGGGTTTTATCTTGTTAAGAAGCCTCATGTGAGGCACCTTATCAAATGCCTTCTGAAAATCCAACTACCTCTCCTTTGTCCACCCTGCCTGTTACTTCCTCAAAGAACTCTAACTGATCTATCAGACAAGATTTCCCTTTACCATGCTGACTTTGACTTATTTTATCATCAGTCTCCAAGTACCTCAAAACCTCATCCTTAATAATAGACTCCAACACTTTCCCAACAACTGAGGTTAGGCTAACTAGCCTATAATTTCCTTTCTTTTGCCTTCCTCCCTTCTTAAAGAGTGGAGTGACATCTGAAATCTTCCAGTCCTCTGGAACCATGCCAGAATCAAGTGATTCTTGAAAGATCATAACCGATGCATCTGTTATCTCTTCAGCAACCTCCTTCAGGACTCTGGGATGTAGTCCATCTGGTCCAGATGATGTATCAACCTTAAGACCTTTCAGTTTGCCTGGCAGTTTTTCCTTTGTAATGGCAATGGCACTCACTCCTGCTTCCTGACTGATTAGTGTCTTCCACAGTGAAAACTGATGCAAAGTACTTACTTAGTTCGTCCACTATTTCTTTGCCCCCATTGCTACCTCACCGGCATCATTTTCCAGTGGTCCAATGTCATCTCTCACCTCCTTCTTACTCTTTATATAATTGAAAAAACTTTTAGTATCCTGCTTTATATTATTGGCTAGTTTATCCTCATATTTCATCTATTCCCTTCTTATGAATTTTAGTTCCCTTTTGTTGGATTTTAGAAACATCCCTATCATTAAACTTCCCACTCACTTTTGCTACATTATATGCCCTTTCCTTGGCTTTTATGCAGTTCTTAAATTCCCCTGGTAGCCGCGGTTTTCTACCCCTGCTATTTGAGAACTTTTTCTTCTGTGGGACATATCTATGCTGCACCGTATGAATTATTCCCAGAAACTTCAGCCACCTCTCCCCTGTCGTCATCCCCGCAGGCAATCCACCTGGGCAAGCTCCTCTCTCATGCCTCTGTAATTCCCTTTATTCCATTGCGATACTGAAACATCTGACTTAGGCTTCTCCCTCTCAAGTTCCTTTATCTGCTCCTTAATAAAATCTGAATTATTACACAACATCCAATCTCAGATAGTCTTTCCCTGAATAGGCTCAAGCACAAGCTGCTCTAAAATAAATTCTTGTAGGCATTCAACAAATCCCCCATTACAAATGTGACACTACCCGTATTACTTCCCCTTTCCAGCTCCCTTTTCAATCTCAACCCCACATCTTGGCTACTATTTGAAGGCTTATAAATGATTCCCATAATGGTTTTTTTTACCGATGCAGTTTCTTAACTCCACCCACAATGATTCAACATTCTCTGACCTTAAGTCACCTCTTTCTGAAGATGTAACTCCATCTCCTGCCAGCAGAGCCACACCACTGCCTGTGCCTTCCTGCCTGTCCTTTTCATACAAAGTATATCCTTTTATATTAAGCTCCCAGCTATGGTCATCCTTCTGCCACGACTCAGTGCTGCCCACAATGTCATACCGACCAATCTCCAATTGTGTCATGAGTTCTTCCACCTTATTCCGAATGCTATGCACATTTAAATACAGCACTGCGTTCTTCCTGCGTTCTTCCTGCGTTCTTCCTGCGTTCTTCCCCCTTTTGAATTTTGCCTCTGTGGTACAATTTAACTCTTTGCTCTGTCTGCATTTGTATCCAATCATTGGCTTGTCCTTCTTTATATTCATGTTAAACCCATCATCTACTTGTAAATCTGCTGGCTTATCCTCAGTTCTATCATATTGTTTCCCACCCCCACCCCCGCCATATTAGTTTAAACCAATCCTAACAGCTCTAACAAACCTGCCCACAAGGATATCGGTCCCCCTCAGATTCAAGTGCAACCTGTCCCTTTTGTACAGGTCACACCTGCCCCAGAAGAGGTCCTAATTATCCAGAAATCTGAATCCCTGCCCCCTGCTCCAATTCTTCAGCCACACATTTATCTGCCATCTCATTCTGTTCCTATCCTCACTGTCCCGTGGCACAGGCAGCTATCTTCAGCTTCTACCCTTGAGATCCCGCTTCTCAATTTCCTTCCTAACTCCCTGTATTCTGTTTTCAAGTCCTCCTCTCTCTACCTGTGTCTTTAGTATCAATATGTATCACAACTTCTGGCTGCTCACCCTCCCTTTTCAGGATATCATGGACATGTTCAGAAACATCATTGACCCTGGCACCTAGTAGGCAAAGTACCATTTGTGTTTCTTTCTCGTGCTCACAGAATTGCCTATCTGTACCCTTAACTATTGAGTCCCTATTACTGCTGCCATCCTCCTCAGTTCCCTACCCTTCTGAGCCACAGGATCAGACTCAGTGCCAGAGGCATGACCACTGTTGCTTCCCCCAGGTAGGTCCAAACCCCAACAGTACTCAAAATGGAATTATTATTGTCGAGGGGGATGGCCACGGGGTGCTCTCCACTATCCGACATTCCCCTTTCCCTCTCCTGACAGTCACCCGTTTATCTGCCTCCCGTAGCCTTGGGGTGACGGCCTCCCTGTAGCTCCTGTCTATCGCTGCTTCACCTTCCCTAACAAGCCGAAGGTCACTGAGCTGCAGCTCCAGTTCGCTGACACAGTCTCTAAGGAGCTGCATCTTAATGTACTTGGTGTAGTTGGGGCCATCGGGAAAGCTGGGTCTCCTCAAATCCCGCATCTGACACCCAGAACAGAACACTGGCCCTTGTGACATACCCCCTGTTCTTTCAAAAGTTTAATAAGAAAAAGAAATAAGATATAAACTTAGTTACTTACCTCACCTCCGCCTGTTCTCACTGAAGCCAAAGCAATGGAAAAATAAAAATGTAAAAAATGTTGTGAGGTAGTGTTCATGGGTTCAGTGCCCATTCAGAAATCCGATAGCAGAGGGGAAGAAGCTGTTCCTGAACTGTTGAGTGTGTGCCTTCAGGCTTCTGTACCTCCTACCTGACGGTAGCAATGAGAAGAATGATGGTGGTTCTTAATGATTGACGCTACCTTTTTGAGGCATCACTCCTTGAAGTGTCCTGTATACGACGGAGGCGAGTGTCCATGATGGAGATGACTAAGTTTACATCTCTGTAGCTTATTTTGATCCTGTGCAGTAGCCACCCCCCCCCCACCACCTCCCATACCAGATGGTGATGCAGCCAGTTAAAATGCTCTCCACAGTACACCTGTAGAAATTTGTGGATGTTTTAGGTGATATACCAAATCTCCTCAAACTCCTAGTGCTGCTGTCATGCCTTCTTTGTAGCTACATTGATATTTTGGACCCAGGTTAGATCCTCGTAGATACTGACACCCAGGAACTTGAAACTGCTCACTCTTTCCACTTCTCATCCCTCTATGAGGACTGGTGTGTGTTCCCTCATCTTACCCTTTCCGAAGTCCACAATCATCTCTTTGTTTTTACTGACACTGAGTACAAGTTTGCTGCTGCGACACCACTCAACTAGCACCTGCATGCCCTCTCGTCTCCATCTGAAATTCTGCCAGCAATAGTTGTGTCATCAGCAAATTTATAGATGGCATTTGAGCTGTGCCTAGCCACTTTGTCATGTTTAAGGGCTTCTCCTTTTCCTAGAACTTCTGAAAGTACCCAGAAAGTAGTTTTTATAGTTTATAGAATATGTGCCTGTCAAATATTTCCCTATTATCTTCAATAATTGTTAATATTTTAACTTCTTATTAGATCTCTGCCTTCCAAGTTAACTTCTTTATTCCCTTTCCAAGATCAGTGGCCCCAGGCAGAATGTAGGCATTGTTGAAAGGATTATGATTCATGACATTTATACACTACACTCCATCCCTTCTCCCATTCATTGTAGGTAAATCAACTCCTGAGGATTGGTTTAATGACAATTTGACAAGACCCTGCAGTGACCTCCTTAACTGAGGCATAAGGACTGACTACTTCATCACACAGTCTGGCTCATTGTGGTATACACCAGCATGCAATGCCCACGTGAAGTTCAGAGTAATCAGTATACACTCGATGGCAATAATAAACATAATAAAGCAGTTAGAGCATAAAAATAACAAAATGGTGCAATCTGAGGTAGTGCAAGCAAAATGGTGAAGTGACAATAATGGAAGAGGATAGATTGAAGGCTTGAGGAGGTAGAAACACTACCAGGAAGGGGTTGTGGAAGAGATAGCTGGTTCAGAAATCTGACAGCAGTGAGGAAGGGCTTTCAGGCTCCATACTGTTCAAGGTCCAGACTGGAGTGATTTAAGGAGATATCCCAACATTGCCTTCTCAAGGGGCAAATAGGTCTGATGATACAGTGATACAGCTGGATACCCTGGGTGCTCTGGTGTCCTCCTGTGCATCCCAAAGTCATGTGGTCTGGTGGGTTAATTGGCACTGTAAATCACCTATATTTACACATGAGTGGCCACCTGTATACCTGCTCGTTAATGCAAATATCTGATCAGCCAATCATATGGTCAAGTGGATCTTTCAGACCAGATATCGGAATGGGGAAGGAATGTGATCTAAGTGACTTTGATCATGGAATAACTGTTGGTATCAGATAAGGTGGTTTGCGAATCTCAGAAACTGCTGATCTCTTGGGATTTTCACACACTACAGTTTACAGAGAATGGTGTGGGTAACAAAATAAAACATCCAGTCGTTCTGTGGGTGAGAATGCATTGTTAATGAGAGAGGTCTAGGTGAGACGAAGGGGGCAGCAACTCAAATAACATTGCATTACAACAGTAGTGTGCAGGTGGTACCGAATAAACTGGCCACTGAGTGTAGAATCTGGAGAGAGTCATTAGGAACGTGGGGAGAAGTTGTTACCAAATCAGTGGAGGAATAGGATTGTTCTGCTCACTGACATAGACTTGGTGTGGTGTTCTATTTTGTATGGAAATACGGAAGCAATGAGGGATCCCAATTAACACTGAGTTCTTCCTTTGCCAGGCCATGTGATGGGAAAGACTTGGAGTCAGTTCATCTTGAAAGTCCGGTGTAAATATGTGTTGCTGCCTTTAGACTAAGTCCCTGTTCATTCGACTGTGTACATGTTAACATCTTCACTAGGTGGCAGACAAACACTGAGCACAGAGGAGTCTCCTCAGAGACAACAAACTGAGGTCCCTGTACTAAGCACTAAAGGTCCCAAGTTCTGTTTATCTGTGCACAGCTGTGGTAATTGTTGAGAGATTAACTCCAAATGGGAGAGAAATTCTACCCCATGTCACCAAGCTGATCGTTCTGTGCCAGCCCCTGCCCCCGAGGCTACTGGTATACAGAAGGCCTGACAATTCTTCTTGGCTCCAGCATTGCTCATAACCTTAGAGATGAGTCCGAGAAAGGAGGGGTGGAGGATGGCGGGTTGTTGCAAATCGACCCTGTGCTCAGCGCATTGATGCAAAGTAGGCATGCCAACTTCGTCAGGAGTTTGAGATAAACTGTATCACCAAAATCACTTGCAAACTTTTATAGGTGTGCGGTGGAGAGCATTCTGATTGGCTGCTTTATCGTCTGGTAAGGAGACTACAATGGACAGGACCGCAGAGGGTTATAGGTTTAGCCAGCCTCCCTGTCCTCTTCAGAGAGGATGCATCAAGCAGACGGCATCTATCACTTAGGACCCCACCATTCAAGACATGCCGCTTCTCGTCACTAACATCAGGGAGCAGGCACAGCAGCTTGCGGAGCACACTCAACATTTTAGGAACAACTTCTTGCTCTCTGCCATCGAATTTCTGAATGGCCCATGTACCCAAGAACACTATCTCACTATTTTGCTCCCTTTTTGCTTTGTTGATATTTCTAATTGTTATGGCGTCAGCTGTAAGACCTGGGTTCGATTCCCACTGCCTCTCCCTGTGCTCCTATGGGTTTCCCTTGCTTGCTCCTGTTTCATCCCACATTCCAAGGACGTGGGGTTAGCATTAGTGAGTTGCAGGCAAGCTATGTGGTGACTCTTATTTATTTTATTTAGAGAAACAGTGTGGGATGGGCCCTTCGAGCTGCAGCATCCGGCAACCCCGACAACTCTGATTTTATGGGCTGCTCAGCACTGCCATTGGTGACTTGATTTGAGGCAAACGACACATTTCACTGTATGTTTGTGTACATGCCACAAATAGAGCTAATCTTTATAGAAATATTTTATTTATTTCACTGCACTGCTGCCCCAAAACAAGAACTTCCACGACATATACAATAAATCCGATTCTGAGATTCTTCCCTCTGCTGTCAGATTTCTGAATAATCCATGCACACTACCTCATTATTACTATTTTTTACTATTTGTAATTTATAGTAACTTTTAATGTCTTGGCACTGTACTCCTGCCACAAAACAGCCAATTTCACATCATATAACTCAGTGATAATAAACTTCATTCTGAGATGCGATCTGGGAAGGGAAGTGATGGGTAATCCGAGCCACTGTTGGGGAGGGGATGGGGATTACAGAGTGAGGTATGTAGGCACTCCCGATGGGCTATAGTGAATAGCATTTGAAAAGATCCTGAGCAGCTGCATCACTGCCTGGTTCGGAAATTGCACCATCTCAGATCGCAAGACCCTGCAGCAGATAGTGAGGTCAGCTGAGAAGATCATCAGGGTCTCTCTTCCTGCCATCACGGACATTTACACTACACGTTGCATCCGCAAAGCAAACAACATTATGAAGGACCCCACGCACCCCTCATACAAACTCCTCTCCCTCCCGTCTAGGAAAAGGCACCGAAGCATTCAGGCTCTCACGACCAGACTATGTAACAGTTTCTTCCCCCAAACAATCAGACTCCAGAGTCTGGACTGACACCAGCTTACTGTCCTCTACTGTGCCTATTGTCTTGTTTATTATTTATTGTAATGCCTGCACTGTTTTGTGCACTTTATGCAGTCCTGGGTAGGTCTGTAGTCTAGTGTAACTTTTCTCTGTGTTGTTTTTTATGTAGCTCAGTCTAGTTTTTGTACTGTGTCATGTAACACCAAGGTCCTGAAAAACATTGTCTCGTTTTTACTGTGAACTGTACCAGCAGTTATGGTCGAAATGACAATAAAAAGTGACTTGACTTGACCTGACCATTCACAGGGGCTCCAGATACCCTGTGTCACAAGGCAGAGTTTAAACAGTGTTATTTTCCCCCATCTGTAGGTGAATTTTGTAAGGCTTTGCCATGAAAGTGATTTGAGTGAACTTCTCAGGGAAAGGTTTCCACAGGCAAAACTTAGCACAGGAGGGGAAGTCATTTTGCTCAAAATCGCACGGTGTGCCCCCATATGTCATGGTTTGCGAGTGGGCTGCAAGGACTGGTAAACTCCCTTATCAGTGCACTTGATGCACTTTGGAATTCTTGCATTTCCCTTGTGCACTTCCAGCTTGCTCCTAATGAGGAGCAGCTTCTAATTCCCATGAATGGGAGCTAATCCCTGGCAGCTCAGTTGCAGAATAATACTTGCTCAGTTCCATTTCATCGGCAGTGATTACTTACACAGCCCTCGCCAGTGAGTTTAACTGCTCTGAACAAACTGGCAAAGTGCCTAAAACAATCCCTAACAACTTGGGAAGAGCTCGCTGCTCCCTGCTCACTGCAACCGGATATGCGCTGAATACTTAGCAATGGATGTCTATCTAACAACTCCCATTCAAACAAATTCGTAAGCAAATGTTTTAGTAAAGCAATTGATTATTGGGGTAAGAAGAGGAGTTGAGGCCTGGGGTAGACCAGCCATGACATATTGAGCAGTGAGGCAACATTGAGTGGTCTACTCCTGCTTCCATTGTCTGCCTTTCGTCTGATTTGAGGAAACTCTATACTTGTGCACAGATTCTGCGCAGTGTGATGATGTATTCTTATTGGCATCTGGTGCCTGAAAAGCTGCAGTCTTGTGCTCATCAGTTTGTAACCTACTGTTCAAACGGCAGGTGAAAAATATTCAAGAAGCGAAAGCAAACAGTGTTGGGCTTGCACACAGTCAGAGCAGGGAAGGTGGCAGGTTTGTGTATCCAATGGACGGCTCAGAGCCAGCCGGGTTGATTGAGTAATCCAGAGATAAAGCGGGCGAGCAGAATTGTTCAGTGAGTTGGCCCGAACTCGACGAGCCGCGTTTGCAGAATGAAGGGATGTCCAGTGCAGGTGGAGTGGTGCTGTCACTGAGAAAGTGAGTTTAGAGAGATCCTGTTTGCATGGGCGGAGAAACGGAACACCTGCAACTCGGACAGAAAATGGTGGCTATACGGCAGGTCAAACAGCATCCGTGGAAGAAGTATCATAGTGTTTGAGCATGAAGTCCCTTCATTGTTCCAGCCAGTCTCAGGACAAAGACTGGGGCTATTTGGCTAGAAGCTGTGGCTGTGGAGTGAAGGGGGAGTGGGGTTGGGTGAGAGTAGGGACTATTAGAAAGGATTGAAGTTCTTGGCTGTGGCGTAGTTGTCTGTAAGCCTAGTTGGTTGTCCAGTTGGGGAATGGTTGCACTGAGGTGGGAATAGGTTGCATTGAGACTGTTAGGGTTTCTCTAATTTTCTACATGGCAGGCAGGACAGATTAGGTAGGGAGGAGATGCGAGTGTAGGAGCAGGGTATTGGAGTGGAACGCAAGGCTCTCTGACTGTGATGTTATGGACTTAATTTGCAGTAATGTGTATTGGGAATGGCATAGAAAATAGCTTCAACTTTTAAGTATTTGCAGACCCTGAATCCTAAGACAGGTACCGACAGTCGAGTATCCTCTGCGATCTAATGTATTTAAGAGATCCAGTTAGTTGTGGAGTTTTGAGAGAATTCATCATTTAACATTTGTTTTCTTTTAGGTAATAACCTCTTGCATTCTCATCATTGCAAGGAAAGTGTACTACACATAACGAACTTATAACAATACTAATCTTCACTGACTGAATAAATCGCAAACTGGAAGGCAATAAAATGGAGGTGCCAGGATGTCTGGGGAAAGTTGCAGTGTTACCTTGACAACAGGTGAGAGTCCATTCTTATCAAATTTCATTCTCTAGATAAGTATTCCTCCGATTCTTGAGTCAAAACCACTCCAGAAATCTCAGTGCAGAATCCAGGCTGATGCCTCAGTGCAGTATTGAGAGAGTGCTGCACTGATGAAAGTGCCACTTTACATTAAGATGTTAATATAGGTGTGATTAATAGAGAAAAGCCAGCGGGTGGTGTAGCGGCATCTGCACCGGACTTCGAGGAAAGTGGTCAGGGGTTCGAATCCGGCTGCCTGCTTGCACGCTTTCCATCTGTGCGTCGAGCTGGCGACTCAGCCTCGTAAAAAACAGACAAATGTTAAAGAAATGGCAATTGCCATCCAATGCAGCACGAGGCACCGAGGGGAACGAAAACACTGGGATAAGGGAGGCTGATATTAATGTTTCATCCTAAAATCTTGGGATTTAATGAAAAGCAAAAAAACACATTGTGTCAGCAGAATCACTGGCATATGTTGTGAAATTTGTTGCTTTGCAGCAGCTTGTTTAGTGTCCGTACCTGGGTAAGCAGAAGAGACCTCTAATAGACTGACTACTGTCTCAGACTCTGTTCCCAACCATTGACTCAGTCCCCCTTTTCCTGCCATTTGATTGTTGATCCTAACCTGATTAATCCTAATTAACAAGATTAATCTGGTCTCTCAGAACATCCCACCCCCCCCAATTAACTTTCTTCTGCTGAAGGCCAATCTGGGTCAGAGTTCAAGGGTGACGGATGGATGGAAATGCTATGGGTGGGGCCTAGAAACAAAATTAATGTCGTTGTGTGATTGAAGTTTCCAGAGAAAAGTACTGGCAGATACAAAGCAGCTTTTTTATTCCCCAAAAGAAGGTACAACAGGCATCATATAGAAACGGTCTTGGTTGAAAGGTCTAGTTGGCCTAATATGGGGCTTGATATTTTTTGTGCTAAACATTAAAGGACAATTTCATATTTACCACGTATCGACAATGTTTTCTTTGAAACAACACATAAACTTCACGCCTCCCGATTTGCATCCATACCACAGACATCAAAATGAATTTTAATCAGCATTGTCTGATTTGGGATTTACGGCTTTTAGGAATCCATTGTTCAGAGCTGCACTCCAAATTAAATCCACAATACATTTTCAGTTGTGAAGAATGGTGGCTCAAGTTTCTTGCTAACTGTGAATGTGCTCAACCTAAAAATCAGTCTATCCGTGTTAGGTAACATTGTTGGTTAGACAGAACCCATGACACCGTTTCTTCCATAACTTTCTCCAAATCAAGATTCATCATCTCATCTCAATCATCCATGATTTGATACCCCTGGAACTCACCCTTTTAACTGGTTCCTTGCAAGGTTCCCTCATTCTATCTCAACAAAAATTGTAGCCTAACTCTGTTTCTAGTTCCAACCCACAACATTTCCATTCATCCATCCATCACCCTTGAACTCTGACCCAAGTCGGCCAGCAAAGCGATGTCTTCACCAGAGGAAAGTTATTGGGGGAGAAGAAGGTTGTGAGGGACAGGATTAATCTTCACTTAGGTTTAGAAGGGATTTGATATCTACTACCTGAAAGGGTAGTGGGAGCTGTATTCTCACATTTAATAAAAGTTCAAAGTTCATATATGTCAACATATACAACTCGGAGATTCATTTTTTGAGGGTATTCACAGTAAATACAAAGAAACAACAAAAAAAGCAAAAAATAATAAATAAGTAAATAAGCAATAAATGTCAAGAACTTGAGATGAACAGTCCTTGAAAGCAAGTCCAAAGGTTGTGGGAAGGGTTCAGTGTTGTGGTGAGTGAAGTTATCTCCCTGGTTCAAGTGCCTGATGATTGTTGGGTAATAACTGTTCCTGAATCTGGTGTCATGGGTCCTTAGGCCCCTGTAACTCCTTCCTGATGGCAGCAGCAGTCCATGTAGATGTGCTCAAGGTGGGGAGGGCTTTATCCATGATGGACTGAGCCATAGCCATTATTTTTTGTAGGATTTTCAGTTCAAGGACATTGGTGTTTCCATACTAGACAGTGATGCAACCAGTCAATATAGTCTCCACTGCACATCTATAGAAGTTTGTCAAAGTTTTAGATGACATGCCCAAATTCTTGCAAACTTTTAAGAAAGTAGAGGCACTGCATGTTTTCTTTGTAAAGGTATTTGGGCACTGGACCCAGGACAGCTCCTCTGAAATGCTAACACCAGGGAACTTAAAGTTGAGGACACTCTCCACCTGTGATCCCCTAATGATGACAGGCTCATGGACATCTGGGTTCCTCCTCCTGAAGTCAATAATCAGTTCCTTGGTCTTGCTGACATTGAATGAGAGGTTGTTTCTGTGGCACCACTCAGCCAGGTTTTCAATCTCCCTCCGATATGCTGATTCATCACCACCTTTGATTCGGCCAGTGTCTGTCAGCAAGCTTGAGGCGGCATTGGAGCTGCACTTTGCCTCACAGTTGTAAGTATGAAGTGAGCAGAGGAATGGGCTAAGCATGATGGTGATTGTAGAGGTCAAGGATACAGCTGCACAAGGAGGTCTGAAGCCTGGAACTTAGAGCTTATTGATTAGCTTTGAGGGGGTGATAGTACTGAATGCCAAGCTGTAGTCAATGAAGAGCATCATTTTATGCATCTTCACTGTCCAGATGTTCCAGGGCTAAGTGAAAAGCTGATGAAATAGCATCTGCTGTTGACCTGTTGTGACGGTAGACAAATTGGAGCAGATCCAAGTCACTCTTCAGGCAGGAGTTGATACGTTTCATCACCAACCTCTCAAAGAACTTCATCACTGCGGATGTAAATGCGACTGAATGATAACCATTGAAGCAGGTCACCACATTTTCCCTGGGCGCTGGTGTAATTGAAGCCTGCTTGAAGCAGGTGGGTACCTCAGACTGCCAAAGCAAAAGGTTAAAGATATCAGTGAACTCCCTAGCCAGGTGACCAGCACAGGGCCTCAGTACTTGGCTAGGTACCCCATCTTTGCTGATACCTCACCCTCCTGAAGGATGCTCCCATGACAGCCTCAGAGACAGAAATCACAGGGTCATTGAGGCCATGGGCGTTCGTGAAGATGCCTCCATGTTTTGACGATCATAAAAGGCATTGAGTTCATCTGGAAGTGAAACCTTGTTGTCACCTATGTCACTTGGCTCACTTTGCAGGAGGTAATGGTTTTCAAGCTCTGCCACAGCTATCAAACATCCTGCAGTGATTCAAGTTAGGTCCGGAACTGCCAGCACATGTAAGGTGGCTTTTACCTGGACCTCTTGCATCTTACTTGGTCGCCAGACCTGGACACCACTGAACTGGTCCTCAGCAGACTGTGAATCTCTTGTTTCATCCAAAGCTTCGATGACTTTGGGAAGACTCTGAATAACTTTGTGGGGACACACTTGTCTGCAACTACTTTTATAAAGTCTGTGGTGACCGTGGCTAATTCGTTCAGATCATCTGATGAGTCCTTTGACATGGCCCAGTCCACTGACTTGAAGCAATCCCTTAGCCACTCTTCTGCCTCCCCTGATCACCTAAATACTAATTAAGTAGTTAGATGAATATTTGAAATGCCAAGGCATAGACACTGAGGCACCAGTTTTGGAGAGTGAGATCAGTAAAAGTAGGTACTAGATGGCCAGAATGGCCTGTTTCCAATATAAAGGACCTATGACACTTTTGCCTCCACCCACACACTCCCCCGCCGACATTTGTGTTTGACCGAAGGTTTGAAGTTAAATCTGACTAAATATGCAGGTTATATGTTGGACATTTAATGGTGAAGAATTCAGCTCCTGACACTCAAAGCCAGGCCTAAGCAGTCCGCGGGAAAGCATTCATTTTATTTTCAGGAAAACGAGACCTCCACTTACTGCACCATGCACTGGACTTCTGCTGAGTATAGAGGCTTTGTCTGAGTATATTCCCAACACAGGCCAGGCTGTTATTGGAAACGTGACCAGTTGATATTGTTAACAGTTTATTAAATTGTTTCAGTTGCTTCAGGCACTTCCCGCTTTCTTCAAATGTACCCTCCTTCTGCCGCCAGTCTGATTGCTTCCATCTGCTTCAGCTAAAAGAAATCATTTGATGCATTTCTGCTTTTCATTGTCCTTACATTCTTTACTCTGCTTTATGAAAGAACCATCTTCCACCAGCTCCTATCCTTATCTTTGCTGATTGCAATCTTAGCCTTTGTTAATTCACCAGAAACAAAGCTAGGTGATGCAGAAAGCTACTGGAGAAGGTAATCCGATCTGCAGCTGTACAATATTTTATCCCGCTCCCCTCTCCCTCCTCTCCCTCGCATCCTACCTCCCTCTACCTCTCCCTCGCTTCTTCCCTCTCCTTCCGTCCCCCTCTCTTTCCCTTCCTCTCTCTCCCTCCCCCTCTCTCTCCCTCCCCCTCTCTCTCCCTCCCCCTCTCTCTCCCCCCCTCCCTCCCCCCATGTAAATAGAATGATCTGCTCCTGGCCTGTTCGTTCACCTTATCCATACAATCAAAATGAGATTGCATACTCCATCTTCCTTACAACTCCCAGGTGACATCAAGCCAGCAGGTGAATTAGTTCTAAATGGCACCTAACAGCGACTCCTTTGCTTGCATCTTCAGAAACAGCTCTATTTCCACCTTTAATATCTCTATCTTTCCCTTTCAGGGTTCTTTTGAAGACCCTGACCTGGAGTTACATGCAGGCTTCAGTTCTTTGTGGGAATGAGACCCGTTCTCGGGGTTCCACGACTGGCCACTGTTCGACCTGCCAAGGGTTTGGCCTGAGAGTCTCGATTGTGTTCAGAAGCCTGAGATCTCGAGGCTCTGGAGACGGGCAGATCGAGGGTCAGTGTCACGGCAGGAGACTCGTGTGTCGTCGCTGTGGGCCCAAAGTCCCGAGGTCTTTGTGATCTTAGGACACAGAGCTCAAAAAAAGTGACGAAACAGGCTTTTAACATTGTAAACCAGCAGGTTGCTAAATATTGTTATGTCTCCTGCTCACTGTGGAAATGGGGGACACCTCCCTCTCCCTTCCCAGGGAGAGGGAGAACCCGTAGTTTGTTGAATGTTAGATGAAATGTGAAGCCTTTGGGGTAACTTTGGTCTATGTCTTTGCTGTTGCTTAGCACATGCTTGGGCTCAGTGACGGTACCAAAGTGCTTTTTATTTGCTGGTGGGGGGAGGGGGATCGTCGTTTGCTGCTGCTTATGCAAGGGATGGGGGAACTGGGGTTTGGGGTTCTCATATTTAACTGTTGTTCCTTCTTTGTGGCGCTTCTCTGTTTTCGTGGATGTTTATGAAGAAAAAGCATTTCAGGATTTATATTGTGTACATCTCTCTGACATTAAATTCGACCTTTGATGTTTTAAATTTGTCTGCTGAACTTCAAATGCCACATCTACAGATTTCCAATGCATCTTTACTTCAACTGGCAACTTCTACTTCAGTTAACTTTGAAATATCCATTTAAAAAATTAAGGAATACTTTAAGAAGTTTGCTTTGACCAATAACGAACAAAGTTAATCCCCAGTATTACCAATGGACTCCAGAGGCCAAAGAAAATGCCTTTATGCAAGTTTATTTGATCATGTTTATTTGATTGGCCATGGGTTGTGATCATACACCCAAGTTGTGAATAGTTTTTGAAAGAAAGATGGAAGAAAACAGGAGAAATAGGAGAAGGAAGGCTCAATCTACCTTTATATTAGCACCTTTTAGAGCTTCAGGACATCATAATGTTGTTGTGACACCATGGTCACACTAGTGTGTGCTGATGCATTTTATGGGTGTCTAACAAAGCTAGGATTTATACAATAAGTGATACAACCCTTCAGAATATTGAGAGCCCTACAATTCATGGTACAAATCCCTGCCTTATTTCCCTAGCCCTTATGTACAAAGATCCCTGAAAGTGGCATGACAGGAGCTGAAGGGATCACATAGGACAGACAAAATGCTGGAGGAACTCAGCAAGTCAGGCAGCATCTATGGAGGGGAATAAACAGTCAATGTTTCGGGCTCAGATCCTTCACCGCAAGCTCTATGACACAATGAAACAATATTTTTTGTAGCTGCTGTGTTTATGGTCAAGTTGTGCTTGCAGCAGATAGGCATCTTTGAAGAAAACCATTTGTGTTAGAACTGCTGAGTATTACCCATTTTATTGCAAGAGCCCCTTCAACCCCACTTTTGCCCTCATCTCTTTGGAGGACTCAACACAAAGAGGGATTTGGCTGTGATTTTTCTCTAAGTGTGCAGTTGGTGCAGGTGCAAGCCAGAGAAAAGGCATCAGAATTCTGAACTGAACAGTCATTGGGAACATCTCATCCCATGCACAGTTAAGTGAGGATCAAAGATCTGCAGCAAGTGTCAAACGAGACAAAAGAGTATCTTTCAGTTCCACTACAGACTATAAATCTCTGTCACTCACACCACATTCTCCTTTCAGTACTCCTCTGCTTCTTCGATGAGCTTATTATTGAACAAGCACTAGTATATCTGCAACATTATCTGTGACCAGCCTATGCAATATCAAAGGAAATTTGACACTTGGCTGGAGAAAGGAGGTTTGTGTCTAGATAATTGCACTCTTTTAATAGCAGTTTTGAGCTTTGTTCCTTTAACTGTGACTTATTTTTAACCAGTTTAATTCTATTTGAACTCAAGTTTCTGTGAAGTGAAGAGGCATCTGAGCCAACAATAACCAGTTTTGAAAGAGGGAACAATAGGACTTTGATTAGGCTGTTTACTTCAATTGCAAGCAGCCTCTGGCTCAGTGGTGTATCACTCCCATCTGAGTCAGAAGGTGCACGGTTTAACTCTCTCCTGCAAGCTGAGGGAGAGGCACTGGTTCTGCGAGTTGACGCTGGCATTCCATTTTGTACCTGTTTACAGAGTGCAGATGTCCGCTGGCGGCAGAGTAGTACTGCAGCTAGTGCTACCGCCTCCCAGCTCCAGGGACCTGGCTTCGGGCCTGATTTTGGACATTGTCCTTGTAGAGTTTGTGCAACCTTCTACTGACCAGGTGGGCTTCCCCTGGGTGCAACAGCTCCCACCCACATCATGCGTGGAACGTGGAAAACTGAGGGTAGATTTGATAGAGGTAGACAAAATTACTAGGGGTATAGATAGGGTGAATGAAAGCAGGCTTTTTCTACTGCGATTAGGTGGGACTGCAACAAGAGATCATGGGTTAAGGGTGAAAACTGAAAATTTTAAGGGGAACATATGGGGAAACTTCTTCACTCAGAGGGTTGTTGGAGCATGGAACAAGCTGTCAATGTAAGTGGGGCAGCTCATTTTCAATGTTTAAAAGAAGTTTGGGTAGGTGCATGGATGGTAAGGGTATGGAGGACGATGGTCCCACTGCAGGATGATGGCAGTTTAAATGATTCTGCTCAGTCTAGATGGGCCAAAGGGCCTGTTTCTGTGCTGTAGTTTTCTATGATTTTATGTGCACCTCCTGGGAGAGTAGTTCACCTGAATGACAGGAAAGTCAGGGGCAATTAAAAGGCATGAGAGAGTGAGAATGGGCAACAGGTAAATAAAAGAGTGTCTGATGGGATTGCATAGGTTTGAAGGGCTGAATGGGCTCTATATCACAGGAAATAAGTGAACTTGTATGTGAGACAACAAAACCCTCCTTACCCTGCAGTCCTGCACAGGTTGTTATAGATAGATAGATACTTTTTTGATCAGAGAGGGTGAGGAACATTGTCCAGAATTGCCAAGATTTTCCGTAGGGTCCTTTGTTCTACCACAGCCTCCGGTGTATCCAGTTTGACTCCTATAACAGAGCCAGCCTGTCTAATCAGTTTATTGAGCCTGTTGACATCACCCATGTTGATGTCATTGCCTCAGCACACCACTTCACAGAAGATTGTACTGGGGTCAACAGACTGATAGAGCATGTGAAGGAGAGGCCTGCATACTCCAAAGGACCTCAGTCTCCTCAGGAAGTAGAGGCAACTCTGGCTCTTGTACACAGCCTCTGTGTTGGTGCTCTACTCTAGTCTGTCATCCAGGTGCACCACCAGGTACTTGTAGGTCCTCACCACATCCACGTCTTCACCATCAATAGTAACAGGGAGCAGTGCAGGCTTGGACTTCCTGAAGTCCGTCACCATCTCCCTTGTCTTACTGATGTTGAGCTGCAAATGATTCAGCTTGCACCATTTGACAAAGTCCTCCACCAGGGCCCTGTATTCATCCTCCCAACCTCCCTTTATACACCCAACTATTGCTGAGTCTTCAGAGAATTCTTGCAGATGACATGACTCAATGCTCTATCTAAAGTTTGAGGTACCAAGGTATACAGGGTAAACAGGAAGGCAGCCAATACAGTCCTCTGTGGGGCCCCGGTGCTGCTTATAGCCATGTCAGACGCACACAGATCTGAAGACGCACAAACTGTGATCTGCCAGTCAGGTAATCCATTATCCAGGGTAAATCTGCCAATCTGCATTGAATGGAGCACTTACCCCAACAATGGCAACTGAATGGTATTGAAGGCACTTGAAGGTAGTGTTCATGGGTTTAATTTCCATTCAGAAATCGCATAACAGAGGGGAAGAAGCTGTCCCTGAGTTGTTGAGTGTGTGCCTTCAGATGCCTGTACCTCCTCCCTGATGTTAGCAATGAGAACAAGACATGGTCTGGATGGGGTCCTTAATGATTTCTCCTTGAAGATGTCCTGGATACTATGGGGTTTAGTACCCATGATGGAGCTGACTAAGTTTACAACTCTCTGAATCAAAAAACATGATCCTCACAGCACTGCCCTGCCCTGCTTATCCAAGTAGGAGTAGTCTCTGTTCAGCAGGTAGGTGACAGATATGTGACTCCAATGTGCCTTTTGTAGGCAAACTACAGGAAATTGAGGGCAGATCTGACCTATAAAGATGGGAATAACTATTGAGGAACCAATCATGTCAGGTCCTACAGAATGGCAATTATCCTGTGAATTTTTCTATAATTAGGGTCAAGGCAGGGTCAAGATATATAAACACTTTGGTTATGCAGGACCGGTACCCCCACCATGTTTACAACCAGCCAGTGATTGAATTATGGTCCAGTGTCCACACGATTTGGAGCAGAAATTGGTTTCAACCTGTTTTGTTATTCAATGTGACCATAAGACCATAAGATATAGGAGCAGAATTATGCTATCTGCCCCATCGGGTCTGCTCCACCATTTCATCATGGCTGATCCATTTTCCCTCTCAGCCTCAATCTCCCTTCATGCCTTGACTAATCAAGAATCTATACCTTGAATATACCCAATGACCTAGCCTCCACAGCCACTGTGGCAAGAAATTCCACAGACTGACCACTCTTCAGCAAAGGAAATTCCTCCTCATCGCCATTCTAAAAGGACACTACTCTATTTTAAGGCTTTATCCTCAGGTCTTGGACTCCCCCCAGTATCAGAAACATCCTCTCCACATCAAGATTCATCTTCAACTGCCTTACATCAGAACTCCACTGTCCTCAAGCCCGGATCTGTCAAATATTTATCTACCTCCGCTTTAAATACTTCCTGTGATATGCCCTTTTCAACTCTCAGGATTAGAGAATTCAAAGATTTGCAGACCTCTATGTAAACAAATGACTAAGTACCTTGCTATTAAATCATTGGCCCCTTACCTTTAAACAATGTCTCCATGATCAGTATTCAAGGTGAAACCTCACCAACACTCTGTACAATTGTAGCAAAACTTGCCGATCTCTAAACTCCAACCCTTTTGCAATATACAGTAGATCAGAATCCGAATCAGGTTTATTATCACTGGCATATGTCATAAAATTTGTTAACTTAGCAGCAGCAGTTCAATGCAATACATAATAATAGAAAAATGTGAATTACACTAAGTTTATATATATTAAATTGTTAAATAATTAGTGCAACAACAAAAATAAAGACGTAATGAAGTAGTGTTCATGGTAGTGTTAGTGTTAATTTCCTTTCAGAAATCGCATGACAGAGGGGAAGAATCTGTCCCTGAATTGTTGAATGTGTACGTCCTTCCTGATGTTAGCAATGAGAACAGGGCATGGTCTGGATGGGGTCCTTAATGATCGCTCCTTGAAGATGTCCTGGATACTATGGGGTTTCGTACCCGTGATGGAACAGACTAAGTTTACAACTCTCCGAAGCTTATTTCAATCCTGAGCAGTAGCTACCCCTTCTCCTATAACAGGCTGTGATGCAGCCAGTACAAATGTTCTCCACGGAACATCTGTAAAAATTTGCAAGTGTCTATGTTTCTCTTTTAAATACTTACTACAGCTGACTGTTAACTTTCTGTGATTCATGTACAACACCTAGATCTCCTCGTATGTTACTCATTCACAGTAGCTTTACATAGATATAATTGCTTTTGGTGCCTCTTGTCAAAGTGAATGCATTCACAGTCTCCAGTATTCAGCTCCATTTGCCAAGATTTCACCCAATCACTCACATCCATTGCAGAGTTACAACATCCTCACCACAAGACCTGACCTTCCACCTATCGTGTCATCAGCAAGCTTGGAAACTTTCCATTTTGCCCTCTTGCAGGCCATTAAAGTGAAACGTGAATAACTGAGGGTCTAGGATAATCCACTCATTATAGCTTGCCAAGCCAAGACAGAGCCATTAATTCTAAATCCGATTTTTATGTGTTAATCAATTTCAATTTTCAATGTCCTGATCAGGGAGTTTTAGAAAATAATTCCTTATTCCATGTTGAAATGGCTTTTCTTGAGGTTGAGAGAGTACAACTGAAGCTGGGATACCTCTCTCTGCCTCTACAATGAGAAGAACCCTGATTAAACCCGCAACTAACTCGAAATCAATAATCCGACGTTCTAATCCGACCTCTGGTGAGTGCCCTGCCCTGACAGCACTCCCTGTGTAGGTGATGTGCCTAACAGCGACTGTCCAGACACCCTTTCTAGTTCAAAGTTCAAAGTAAATTTTATTATCAAAGTACGTGCCACCATATACAGCCCTGAGACTCAATCTCTTGTGGGCATACTTAACAAATGTACACAATAGTAACAATAACAGCATCAATGAAAAACCACCCATCTAGATTGTGCAACTGGAGTGCAGAAGACGACAAACTATGCAAATGGAAAGAAAAGAAACAATGATAATAAATAAATAAGCAATAAGAATTGAGAACATGAGATGAAGAGTCCTTGAAAGTGAGTCCATTGGTTGTAGGAACATTTCAATGATGGGGCGAATGAAGTTATCCCCTTTGGTTCAAGGCCTGATGGTTGAAAGGTTCCTGAACTGTTCCTGAACCTGGTGGTGCAAGTCCTGAGGCTCTTGTACCTTCTTCTTGATGGAAGCAGTGAGAAGACAGCAGGTCCTGGGTGGTGGGGGTCCCTTATAATGGATGCTGCTTTCCTGCGACAGTGTTTCATGCAGATGTGCTGAATGATTAGGAGGTCTTTCCCCGTGATGGACTGCGCCATATCCACTACTTTTTGTGGGAGTTTGCTTTTATGTTCACAAGTACTAGGAGGAACTGGTACAATGGAAGACTAGCTTGCAACAGCATCACAAGCACAGACTTTGCTGCCCCGAGGTCTTACTTTTTAAAGAAAACCCTGTACTTGACATAAACAATTATTTTCCTTTGATCTAACTCTGAGCCCCTCCATGAGCAAACAGGCTTAATCTCTTTTGCCCACTGCTGCCTGGAATCTATCTACAGGTGGCCTACAGGGAAGAAGTCATCTCTCTGACACAGTGGTGTCAAGAAAACAACCTCTCCCTCAATGTCACAAAAACAAAGGAGCTGGTTGTGGATTACAGGAGGAATTGGGATGGGCTAACCCTTATTGACATCAATGGATCTGCAGTTGAGAGGGTAAACAACTTTAAGTTCCTTGGCATCCACATCACCGAGGATCTCACGTGGTCTGTACACACCATCTGTGTGGTGAAAAAGGCACAACAGCACCTCTTTCACCTCAGACGGTTGAGGAAGTTTGGTATGGACCCCCAAATCCTAAGAACTTTCTACAGAAACACAATTGAGAGCATCCTGACTGGCTGCATCACTGTCTGGTGTGGGAACTGTACCTCCCTTAATCGCAGGATTCTGCAGGGAGTGGTGTGGACAGCCCAGCGCATCTGAGCTTCCCATGTTTCAGGACATTTACAAGGACAGGTATGTAAAAAAGGGCCTGTAGGATCATTGGGGACCCAAGTCACCCCAACCACAATCTATTCCAGCTGCTACCATCCAAGAACCAGTACCACAGCATTAAAGCCAGGACCAACAGGCTCCGGGACAGCTTCTTCCCACCAGGCCATCAGACTGATGAACTCACGCTGATTTGAGTGTACTCTATATTACATTGACTGTTCTATTTATTGTAAATTATTATAAATGACTATGAATGCACACTTAGATGGAGATGTAACGTAAAGATTTTTATTCCTCATGTATGTGAAGGATGTAAGAAATAAAGTCAATTTAATTCAATGTTGTTTTAGTGTTTAATGTGATGTGGTCGTGAATTCTGAATTACATCCACATTTCCTTTCATTGTAGACTTGGAGGCAAGCCAAGTTTATCCCTAAACCACTCTCTAGATTGATGGCAATTTCCAACAGCCAATTACCCTACTAACCCACACTTCCGTGGGATATGCAAAGAAACCAGGACATGGAGAGAAAATCCATGCAGTGACAGGACGAACACCCAGACTCTCCTCAGACAGAAGTCAGGCCTCTGGATCCAAGAATATGCTCAATCTCACACATTGCAGTGGGATTACACACTTCCCTTTACTAGAGTTCCACTAATTAAATTGTGCTTCTCTGTTGGGTTTATATGTGTCTTAGGTCGGAAATATTAAAACTTTGAAAGGTTCCCGGCACTTTCTCTTCCATCAAAGATCAATTCAAAGTTCAAAGTGCATTTATTATCAAGGTATGTATACATTATACAACCTTGAGATTCATCTCCTTACACATAACTAGGAATCCAAAAGAACTCATAACAGAAACCTGAGAAACATTATAGACCAGCAGTAAAAAAAATCCAGCAGATCTGTGTTCCATTATAGAACTGGCACATTAAATTTTATGGGGAATTACTTTGTATGAAGTGTTGGAGAGTGCAAGCCCACTGCCACAACCTTTGAAATGCCTACCTGACCAACGGGGCTTTCCCTACCCTGTTTGGAACATTAATGCTTCCATCTCTTTTCTCCCCTTTGAGAAAATAGTTGTTCATTCTGAAGGCTTAGTGACTGGATCGACATGTGGTTGTTGAGTAGGTGACTCTCCCACATCACTACTGCGAACACCACTTTCTTTGCCTGACAACACTTGAGATTGGTATTACTACTAATCACAAGCAGCCTTTAGAAGCCATGGAGCCCAGCTAGGCATATTCCCTCCTGGTGCACTTCAACAAGCAAACTTGACTTACATCATCCAATTTGTAAAGAATTCCTGGGCCGTGTTTTTGCACTTCAAAGAATGCAGCTTTTTTTAAATAAAACATTTCGGCTGCATATCTTTGCTCTTGGACAGTTATAATTATTTTTTTCAATAGGTGTGGGGGTTGGGGTGGGGAAACTAATTGCAAGCATTCATCTGTGGGTCATTTAACGTAAAGATGCATTTACATTTTAGTGCTTGCTTGACACTCATCCCTTCTGCTGAAAGAGTTTTTGTTTGTGTTCAATGGAGCAAGAGAAGCTGGGAGTGCAGGAAAAGAAAGGAACTTGCGTTTCTTTGTGCCTTTCACAATTTCAAAATGCTTTACAGCCCAAGAAATGTGACTAACATGATGTAATGTGAGGAACATGTTGGATAGAACTTAGCAGGTATTCCTTTGTGTCACTGTTTTAATTTGAATTCAGGACATGATCGTGCATGGTGAGGCTGGACAAGAATACCAGCACCCAAGAGCAGTTGTAAGCAGCCAGGCTCTTCACCCTGTCCCACCATTCAATGTGACCATAGCTGCTCAGCCCCAGGCCTCAACTCCTCTTCTGTGCCAGCTCCCCATAGCTCTTAATTGCGTGATTGTTCACAGATGCAACTATTCCAACTTTAAGTACTTATAATGTTAGGCTCCACAATTCTCTGGGCCAGAGAAGTCCAGAGATCCACCATCCTCTACAAGAATTTACTACGTATCTTAGTTTTAAATAGCTAAACTCTTATCTTGAAACCATGTCCCCATTATTGTACTCCAGCCTTGGCTTCAACAACAACCTGTACAATTGCAAGAGAACTTCTCCATTTCTGAATTCCAACTTCTTTGCAATAAAGGCCAGTGTTTTGTATGTCTTCATAACTGTCTGCATTTCTTGATCAGAATCATTTCATACACCTCGATCAGAATCAGGTTTAATACCATCGGCATTGTTGTGAAATTTGTTAACTTTACTGCAGCAGTACAATGAAATATTTGATGAATAAATATAGAGAAAAAACTGAATTACAGTTAGTATATATATGTCTATTAAATAGTTAAGTTAAACTAAGTAGTACCAAAATAAAGTAATGAGATAGTGTTCTAGGTGCTGTATCCATTTAGCAATTGAATTGCAGAAGGGAAGAAGCTGTTCCTGTCTGCCTTCAGGCTTTTGTACCCCCTCTCTGATGGTAACATTGTGAAGAGGGCATGTCCTGGGTGATGGAGGTCTGTAATTATGGACACCGCCTTCCAAAGAAACCACTCCTTGAAGATGTCTTGGACTCTACATTCGTCTCTCTGTTCATCACTCATTTGTTATCTCCTTCCATGTAGGCAATAGTTTACCTTTAGCTTCCTCTTACCAAAGTGCAGGACCTCACACTTTACTCCATTTAACTTATGTGATAAGTTTTCAACTACACATAACCTGCATCCCATTGTAAACAATGTGGACATCACAACTCTCCATTATAACTATTCTCAAGTCATCAAGCTCCATTGCTGATTTCTAATCATCCTGCATATCTCATGGTGGGTCTTCTTTTTCACCACTCATCACCTTCTTTGTAGCAAGTTGGTGGGATGCCACCCGACTTCATAGAGCCAATAAAGGTTAGTGTTATGGTGGTACAAAGTCAGCTCTAGCCTAAGAACTAGTAAGAGTATCAGTGATCACAAGAGTCCAACAATTTCATGATTGGTTTGCCAGCTTCTTATTTCTGGAATTACTGAAAAGAAAATTAACTGGATTTTAGGTCCAGACCTCTGAACTATTAAGAAGCAAAATAAAACCCTGCATTTCAGTGTTAGTTGGTGGGTGCAGGTAGTAGTTTGATGAGTTTTTGAAAGTTCATACTATCAGCAAGGATTTTCTCTAAGTGGTAAAAATGAATGTAAGATTTTCTATCTTGTCTTTTACAACCAACGATTTAATTACTGTGCGACAATTTCTCGAAGGGCACTAAACTTCTCTCAAATTCCTCACTGAAGTAAAACCCTCAGTCAGCATCGTGAATACTTTAGATATGCTCTCGTATCCCACTGGTGTTTCTGGGAGCTCTCTCTGCATAACAACAATGACTATGCATCAAAGGCATCTAAATGACTGAAAATAAAGTTAACTTGACTTGCTGAAAAGCGCTGAAGTTATTTCTTGCTTCAGGTGTGCTTGCATTGGATTGACTGCATAATCATAATTGGAAGGAAATCATAAGTAGCTTATCGCACAATATGTGAAGAGAAATTGGAATTTTCTTTTCTAGGAAGGCTTAGAGACATTGGTGGTCAACTGAATGTTTCAATGCAGATTGATAGATTTAGGTGTGAAGTTTTATGGAGCAACTAGAGCTGATGTATGCATCAATTGATTGGTAGAACAATATTGAAAGGTTGAATTGCTTCCTGAAACAGCTGAGTGAAATGAAATATGAGCGTGTCAGTACAGAGTATTCCTCCGACTGAAGGGTGGCACATTATTTATTACAGCAGTAGAAAATTATAAATCAGAAATATTTCCTAAAGAGTTAAATGAACACTCAAACTAAGATTTTTTGTAAATCTAAAAGTGGATGTGCAAGCAGAAATGCATATGTTAAGAATCTTTTTTACTCTATCATTTTCTCCCAAGTGTGCGCCATTGCAAATTTTCCCTGTTGATCGGTTGCCCTATACGCCAATGAAACATTGTTCCTCCCACCTAGCCCAGGTCTAACACTCAGTCCTTGTCTGTTCTTTTGTCTTGAGAAAAGACGTTCTAAACCCAGGAATGCAATAGTCCCATTCACTACCTTTTGCACCAATAAAAGTCAAATATTTTCACACCTGCTAGAGCAAGTAAACAGAGGATATTACTTTAAATTAATTGTGAAAAACAAACTTGCTTAACCACAGAAAAGACTCTTCAACTATTGAGTGCTTTCAACATTCCCTGTTTTTGTTTCAACTTTCAGATTCTGAGGTATTATTTTAGTTTGTTTTTAAGCAGCTATAATGCAGTGCACACTGGGAAGTGAAGCCTGCCAGTGCTTTGTGCACCACTTAATTAATTTTGTCACCTGGGTTTAAATTTGTTTCCATGGAGACAGGGAGCAGCTTATATTACTCATGGCATCGATGCTATTAATGAGATTGATTAAACATATTTTTATTTGCACTCCCAAAAGCACAAATGATGCTTAAATGTGGACTGCTCAATAGCCTCCGAAGCTGTCGTAACGGTAACATAATTGAAGGAGGGAGGGCCAATCGGGTCCAGGTTAGAGCCTCATGACCTCGAGCAAAAAGGTCATATAAAATGATTGAGGAATGTGATCGAAATTCAGGGAGTCATTTTTCACACAGCTAACCTCTTGATATCAGTTATTATCTTACACAGCTGATAGCATACTATCACAGAAGGAGAGCATCTGTGGGTGCCACAGAGGCGTAGTGTTAGCGTGGTGTTATTACAACTCAGGGCATCAGAGTTTGGAGTTCAATTTCCATGTCACCTGTAAAGAGTAAAACCCTGAGGAATGCATGGTTTTCTCCGGGCACTCCAGTTCCTTCCTGCTGTCAAAAGATGTACTGGTTGGTAGGTTAATTGCTCATTGTAAATTGTCCTGTGATTAGGCTAGGGCTAAATTGGAGATTGCTTGAAGGGTCAGAAGGGCCTTTTCTCAACTGTATCTTGATAAATAAATGAATCTGACTACACCGGCTCTTTAAAATAAACATCTGCCCGGTTTGTCTCTCTGACCTGTTCTCTCGTCATGAATCCAGAAGTGCTTCTTTCTGCATCTACACTTGGTTTCTATAGACTTTGCTCCTACTGCCCTTTCCCGTAATATGTTGCAGATCTAACACTCAGCAGGTCAGGCAGGATCTGTGGAGGGAGGAATGTCTCAGTTCAGTGGCTCCTTGTCAATGCAGCTGTCTTTCAGCTGTTATCTCTTGACAAAATGGTCGCACCATGCAAGAGCCAGAAGTACATGGCAGCCTGCATTGAACTTCTGAACACGTGGCTGGGTAACAGTTACATCTTGGTGGAATGAAAGCCCGTACACACGTGCAACACATTCACACAGCCAACGTGCATCCCATATGTTCCTGAAGGACCATGATCCTAGACTTCCAAGACTTCCTGACTGGGAAGCCTCAGTCAGTCCGGATTGGGAGCAGCATCTGTGTGCTCAGCCCACTGCTGTTCTCTCTGCTGACCCATGACTGTGCTGCAACACACAGCTCGAACCATATCATCAAGTTCGCCGATGACACGACCGTGGTGGGTCTCATTAGCAAGAACGATGAGTCAGCTTACAGAGAGGAGGTGCAGCGGCTAATGGACTGGTGCAAAGTCAACAACCTGTCTCTGAATTTGAACAAAACAAAAGAGATGGTTGTTGACTTCAGGAGGGCACGGAGCGATCACTCCCCGCTGAAAATCGACAGCTCCTCGGTAGAGATCATAAAGAGCACCAAATTTCTTGGTATTCACCTGGCGGAGAATCTCACCTGGTCCCTCAACACCAGCTCCATAGCAAAGAAAGCCCAGCAGCGTCTCTACTTTCTGCGAAGGCTGAGGAAAGTCCATCTCCCACCCCCCATCCTCATCACATTCTACAAGGGTTGTATTGAGAGCATCCTGAGCAGCTGCATCACTGCCTGGTTTGGAAATTGCACCATCTCAGATCACAAGACCCTGCAGCGGATAGTGAGGTCAGCTGAGAAGATTATTGGGGTCTTTCTTCCCACCATTACAGACATTTACACTACATGCTGCATCCGTAAAGCAAACAGCATTATAAAGGACTCCACGCACCCTTCATACAAACTCTTCCTCCTCCTGCCATCTGGGAAAAGGCTCCGAAGCATTTGGGCTCTCACGACCAGACTATATAACAGTTTCTTCCCCCAAGCTATCAGACTCCTCAATACCCAGAGCCTGGACTGACACCTTGCCCTACTGTCCTGTTTATTATTTATTGTAATGCCTGCACTGTTTTGTGCACTTTTTGCAGTCCTGGGTAGGTCTGTAGTCTAGTGTAGCTTTCTCTGTGTTGTTTTTTATGTAGCTCAGTCTAGTTTTTGTACTGTGTCATGTAACACCGTGGTCCTGAAAAAACGTTGTCTCATTTTTATTATGTACTGTACCAGCAGCTATGGTCAAAATGACAATAAAAAGTGATTGACTTGACTTGATACCCAGGTATGCATACAGCCCATCCTGCAGTGGAAGGTTGACCTTGGTGAATAAAGCTTCATCCCGATTGATGTGTGCAAACTGATGAGGGCCACATCAATCCTCTGTACTTAAATGGGTTAGTGGTGGAAACTGAGTGCAGTCCTGGGCACCAAATGCTAGGAAGCATGTCAAGATGTTGGAAAAGATGTATGTGTTTGGAAACTAGCAAGGGAGCCTTCAGAATGAATCAAATTGGTCACCTTGGAAGAGAGATTCAGGCTGGGATTCAGCTGAGTCCCTCAAGTTAAGCTGCTTCCATGAGCAGAAGGATTGATAATCAGAGGACATAGATTGATGCGATGATGGCATCTCTGCTTGTTTGCAGTGTGAAACATCGACCTAACTCTTTGAGACTTGGCATCATCAGCAAAAAGGAATGCTTATTCCGAATAATTCTTCAGACTGACCATTAGAATCTTTTATATTGTGTTGTTAACCATGGAGCAGTCAACACCACAGCTAATGAACAAGCAACCTAAAAACTGCAGGGGGCCCCTCTGTACGTACCAGGGTGGGGTGCTTATCTGTACAGTGGGTGGAAAAAGAGACTGGAAAGATGGGGAGAGAGTAGGTGCGGAATGATTAGAGAGGCTTTCTAGGTCTTTCAGCCCAATAAATCCTTCTTTACCAATCAGCCTACCAGAGCTAGTCACATTTGGCCCACTTTCCTCTATACGCCTTTTTCCTGTCTGTACACCTGTTCATATGTCTTTTAATGTGGAAAAGAGCACTCCCAGAGCTAGGAACAAAGAGGTCAGGAAGCGTGGGCTCTTGCATTACGGAGAATCTGACAGATCGAGCAGGGAAACAAAACCTTCAGCCCATTGATTCCACACTAACCATCCACTTACAAAAACCTATGCTAATCCCATTTTTAACCTCCCCACGCTTTTTTCTTCTCCCCGAGATTATACCACTCACTAGGGACATTTGGTCAATGAAACTTCCAGCCCTCATGTCTTTGGGGCGTGAGAGACAACTGGGGAACGGAGAAGAAACTCGTGTAGACACGGAGAATGTGCAAACTCCATGCATCAGTACCTGAGCTCAGGACTGAGCCAGGATCACTGGAGAAATTAGAATTAATCGAAACGCTCAGTTAAATGCAGCGTTTGCGTCACTGGCCGACACAGCCTGAATGTGTGCTGGGATCCTGTCAGTGTCACCATGCTAAACGTGGATTGTGAGCGAGTGGCTTGACCTGCTGTATTGCCCAATAATCATAATTCATGGGCATGAAGTAGAGTCAAGTCAAGTCAAGTTTATTGTCATTCCGATCATAAACTGCTAGTACAGTACACAGTAAAAACTTAACAACATTCCTCCAGGACCCTGGTGCTACATGAAACAACACGAAACTACACTAGACTATGTGAGACAGCACAAGGCTACACTAGACTATGTAAAACAACATAAAAACTGCTCTGGTCTACAGACCTGCACAGGACTACGGGAAGTGCACAAAACAGTGCAGGGCAGTACAGTAATTAATAAACAAGACAATAGGCACAGTAGAGGACAAATTACAATATAATAATAAATGCTATAGATGTCCGTCTAGACTTTGAGTATTGAGGAGTCTGGTGGCTTGGGGGAAGAAACTGTTGCACAGTCTGGTCGTGAGAGCCTGAATGTTTCGGTACCTTTTGCCAGATGGCAGGAGAGAGGAGAGTTTATGTGAGGGGTGCGTAGGGTCCTTCACAACACTGTTAGCTTTGCGGGTGCAGCGTGTGGTATAAATGTCTGTAATAGTGGGAAGAGAGACCCCGATGATCTTTTCAGCTGACCTCACTATCCGCTGCAGGGTTTTGCGATCTGAGACAAACCAATTTCCGAACCAGGCAGTGATACAGCTGCTCAGGATGCTCTCAATACAACCCCTGTAGAATGTGGTGAGGATGGGGGGTGGGAGATGGACTTTCCTCAGCCTTCGCAGAAAGTAGAGACGCTGCTGGGCTTTCTTTGCTATGGAGCTGGTGTTGAGGGACCAGGTGAGATTCGCCGCCAGGTGAACACCAAGAAATCTGGTGCTCTTAACCATCTCAACGGAGGAGCCGGCAATGTCCAGCGGAGAGCACTCTTCTGAAGTCAACAACCACCTCTTTTGTTTTGTTCACATTCAGAGACAGGTTGTTGGCTCTGCACCAGTCTGTTAGCTGCTGCACCTCCTCTCTGTAAGCTGACTCGTTCTTTCTGATGAGACCCACCACTGTTGTGTCAGTGTGATGGTGTTCGAGATGCTGCTCCCGATCTGGATTGGCTGAGGTCTCCCAGTCAGGAAGTCTAGGATCCAGATGCAGAGGGAGGTGTTCAGGCCCAGAAGTTTCAACTTTCCAATCAGGTGCTGAGGAATGACTGTGTTGAATGCTGAACTGAAGTCTATGAACAGCATCCAAACATATGTGATTCTTGTGTTACTGTTCATGAGCTGCCTCTAGTTTACTGGGTCCACTGACAATGAGGGAATGGTTAAAATACTTCACAAATCCACCAGTGAGAGATCAGATTTATTGCCTGTATCAGAACACCTAGATCCACAAGTCCATTTCTGGGAATGATAACCAATCAACTGATTCTCATTTACTGTTTAGTGAAGTGAAGAGGGTCCACAGTTCTACACTCACACCACACGGGCAGCAGGCTCTACCTGCAAGTCCAGAAGATGAATGAACTGAAGAAATTCAGGGAATACAAATCTTTGGCAGCTCCTCACCTTCTCAAGGCTATTGCCCTCAGGTAACCACAGGTAGCTCTAAAACATTGTGTGTTGATGTCTGTAGTACCTTGGGTCTACCGCCTATTCCCCCCCCCCCCTTATTTCACCTGCTGTTCTTCCTTGTCGATTGCTGGATGGGGTAAATACTGACATAACTGTTGAGGGACACTGCCAGAAAATTGGATTTGTGCTGCCAGGCAATTGTTATGCCTCCAGCACCTGCCTGCTGTGTTGATTAGCGAGGCATTTGAAAACAGCTTGAAGTTTTGCATTAGTGGCTCGCATCAGTTCAGGTTAATGCTGCTTCAACAAGGTGGCTGGCTTCAAAAGGTACATTGTGAGTGAGGCATGTACTGGAGGTTGCTGTGTAGGAGACTGCGCATACCAGAAGAGAAATCTTGGGATAGCTGGATGCCTTCCTAGGGGCTACAGTGGGGAGGAAAAGAATTGTCCTAGAATCCCAACAGGCCTGGGTACAGATAGATCAGTGAGGGGGGGGTATGGACACCCAGAGGTCCTGGATCAGCACAACACAATGGCCTTAAATGTGCATGGTCGAATTCAGCAAGTGCGTCTTCAAATATCATCTTAGGTCCCATCTTCTACTCAGTTTGGGGGAACTTGTACCTGCTCTGCGAGATCCTGGCTGATCCTTCACCTCACGGACAATTCTTTGGACAAAACAGTGTCCCTTGACTCCCTTAATGTCTAAAAACTTTTCAAATTCATTCCAAAACATCTCCCTACGCTAGAGAATTACAATAGAATTCAAATATTAATCCCTCTTAGGGTGAAAAGATTTCTTCTGATCTCTGTTCCAAATAAGCTGATCGGTTTGAAACAGTTCCAGGCACCACATCCAGAAGTACCATCATTCTTGTCTCTACTGTAAGGCCCGAAAAAGCTTTGTACATTTCAATTAGATAACCTCTCATTCTTCTAAACTCAAGAGAGAATAGACACAGCCAATTTAACCTTCTCTCATTCAAATCAGGTGAGCCTTCACTGCATTTCAACCAAATCCTTGCTTAAACAGGGAGACCCTTATACAGCATGTCATATACAGTCTCACTTGGACTGTACACAACTGAAGTCAGATGTTTTTACCTTGTACTCAGATCCTCTTGAAGTAAACATTCCCACCATTTGCAACACACGGAATGGGAATGGGAAGTAGAAATGAAATGTCTGGCTACCGGGAGATCCCGCTTTTTCTAGCGGATGAAGTGTAGGTGCTCGGCGAAGCAGTCTCCCAGTCTATATCGGGTTTCCACCATTTATTTACTTGTAACTTTCTGTTCTTGTACAACAACTTTCAATGACTCATGCACAAGGATAGCCAGTTCCCTCTGAACACCAGCACCTTTCAAACTCTCATCTTTGAAGGAATATTCCCATGTTCTAATTTGTCCACCAGTTAAAAATTACTCCTCAGCCTTGATCTTGTCCAACCTCTCGATCTTGTCCACTGATCACTGAGATACACTCAATAATGCTTATTGTCTGTTTGCTAAATTCTAAGAAAGGAATGAATAAAGGGTTTGCCTTTTGGAGCAATCATTGGAGCTGTGGGTGCATCATGAAAGTATAACAGTCCGTATGGTCCACTGCTGGCAACAAATGTTTTGTTTTGATTTTGGATCAATTCTGTCGCTACACTTGTTTTCAATACTCCGCTGCATTTCTGAAATACAACAGTAAGCGTGCTTTAATACACTTAAAGCATTCTGTGACATTTTGAGTTTGTGAAGCAATGAAAGCCAGATTGATTGCATTTCAATTTCCACCTTTGGGCAATGTATCATCAAGGGTATATATTGACCTTGGAATGAGTTCAGTGTAGATCCATGAGAATATTGCCAGTGTTCTAATTATGAGTGGGTAGAAAGAAAGTATTTTCATTGGCAGGAAGAATTGTAACCAGAGTCTTATGATGATTGGTAAACAATTGGAATTGATTAAGAAAGTAAAAGTCCATGGGTTTCAAGGGAAAGTGGCATCGGAAAGCAAAGGTAATAAAAACATCAGCCTCTAATACAGATTCTGGTAGTGGACGCAATATACTGAACTGTGGAGAGTTTCAGTTGGACACTTCATATGGAAATTAATTCAGAGTGGATGATAAAATCAGAGATGCAGATGGCTTTAAGTCAGTCTCAAAGTTGCTAATGCTTGTTGCATGAAGAGTAAAGGCAGTGGTGGCAAAAGTATCTTCCATTTCATGGCCCGCATTTGCTGATTTCCATTGTTTTTGCTGAATTATCATGCTAGTGCTACGTTTTGCATTTACTGCTGAGCTAGTATTTTATAGTTGAGTTTGTATCGGTGAAAGCATGGCAACAGGAATGTGGAGGACTCAGTCGCAGAACTTAGAGCATTGACTTCTGGAAACATACAATAGATGCAACGGTAGGAAGCACAAATTCCCATTGGTCAAAAGCTCTGTGAATGCACAGAACAATTTGCCATAAGCCAATTTTCTGACTGTCCTTAAAGTGTGATCAGACAGGGGAATGCTCAGACAACATCAGCAGAAGCAGTTCCAGGGACAGAGATCCATCTCCTCAAATTACTCAGAAGGATTCTGCATTTCTGTTTCTGTAACCTGGAGGACCTGTGGACCACTCTTAGTCTGGCCTCTACCCTTTGACTCTATCAAGAGAGATTTGTTTTTGTTTTTTCTTATGAGAATAGGTTGAGTGAACTCAGCCTTTTCTCCTTGGAGTGACGGAGGATGAGAGGTGACCTGATAGAGGTTTATAAGATGATGAGAGGCATTGATCATGTGGATAGTCAGAGGCTTTTATCCAGGGCCAAAATGGTTTCCCCAAGAGGCCACAAGTTTAAGGTGCTGGGGAGTAGGTTCAGAACAAATGTCAGGGGTAAGTTTTTTGCTCAGAGAGTGGTGAGTGTGTGGAATGGGCTGCTGGAAACAATGGTGTAGGCGGATACAATAGGGTCTTTTAAGAAACTTTTGGATAGGTACATGGAGCTTAGAAAATTTGAGGGCTATAGGTAAGCCTAGTAATTTCTAAGGTAGGGACATGTTCGGCATAACTCTGTGGGCCGAAGGGGCTGTATTGTGCTGTAGGTTTTCTACATTTCTAATTGTGGAGGTTTTAAGCTGTCTAATCTATGATCATTTGCATGCTCTGGGTGTTGTTAGTGCTGGACTGGGCTGTTCTGCATTGATGGAAGCTGTCCCTTTTAATATTCCTGCACACTTTTCTTTACGTTCAGTACACCAGTTGGGTTTCTTGGGAGCATGGCAATGTATGCCTCAATGTGTTTAAAAGGGAACATGGAAGCTGAGAACAATGAGCTTGAAGGGCCTACTGGAAATATCACCTGGTGAGCCATCAGCGGTTTTCAGCTATGGAGCAGAGGATTGTTGGAGTTTATTATAGTCAGGGCTTGCAGACTTGCTACAAGGAGTCAGCCTTTGTATTACTTTACCCTCTCTCTCAGCATCTGCTTTTGATTTCTACCAACAGTGCCTCATTTCAAAGGCACATGTTTCTCACTCTGATGAGATGTATCGCATTATTGCAGAGGGACATCAAGCAACAACTGCAGACGGTTTTCTGTGCTCAAGGCAGGCTTACATCTGAACAGCGTGAGAGAAGTCCATGAGTTATCCACAAGCCTTCAGCCTGCTCTTAAATTTGCCCAATAATCCCACCACTTTCCCATCTCCAGTTTCACGTCTTCGCAATGAAGTAGATGGATGTGATGACTGGCCACGTAATTCAAAGGAGATGTGACATGACATCAATTTCTTAATTCTCATAGCCTCGCGCCATGTGTGGGTCTGAACTAATGTGGCCAGTTGCTCACGTGGCAAATGTTATTTCACCATAATGTTAATGATGTGAGTCCTCCCTAACTTGCTGTTGACTGATGACAAGAATAAAACCTGTCCAATATCCAGACTGGCAGAGTCACAGAATGGTTAGAGCAAGATGTTCCCAAGCACTTTAATCTTCACCAAATATGTGACTTGCCCTTTACACCCTCCTCCATGGCAAGTGAAGAACATGATCCCACTCACACTCCCTTTTACAGACATAAGATGTATGATTTCAATTCTGTAGTAAAATGGAAGACCCCAGACAGTCTGGGATCGAAACTGAACTATGCTGAGGTCAAAATCTATGATCAGCTGACTCTAGACATACCAAGGGCTAAACTGGATAACAGGGGAGAGTGTGTGCTGGAATCACAGTGTTTGTTTAACCAGCTTCTGTTTGGCTTGAAATGTGCTTCACGCACAGTGACAACTTACTGGCAGCAAACAAAACAGCTAATTAATTTATTATTCACACTTTTTCTCAAAAATGATTACTGCAGACAATATCCGGTAACTTCCCTTTTGGACCTAAGCTTTTGAACTTGCTTGTACGCTTGGCATTTTTGCGGCGTGAATCTTAAAGGTGCAGGACAGTTACAGTGTGGCGGGTACAGGCTGGATCGAGGTGATGGGGCCTGGGCCCAGGAGTGAGGAATGAGCCAAGGTTAGACTGATTTAAGTGCTGGGCCAGATAGGAAAGGCAGAATCGAGGCAGTATGTCCTGGGCCTAGGAGTGTATCGAGGTGGTAGAACTGGAACCAAGAGCAAGGAATGCCCTACTATTTGGCTGATTTAAGCACCAGGCCAGATTGAAAATGTCAGGGTGTCAGAGCTGAAGGTAAGGGATGGGCCAGTGTTCAGCTTGCTTCTCGTGAAGTTTTCTCATCTTTGCACTGAACTGAGGCTGTGGCCTGCAACTAACAGGCTCCTAGATCAGCTGCGACTGGCTTTGTGACTGTGAACTCACTCACATGAACTTCAGTTCTGAATATTATTTGCTTACTTTTACTTATTGCATGATTTTTTTTGCATGTTGGGTGTTTGACGGCCTTTTTAAATGTGTTCTATTGGGTTTCTTTGTTGTGTGGCTGCCTGTAAGGAGACGAATCTCAAGGTTGTATATAGTACACATACTTGGATAATAAATGTTCTTAGAAAGTTGAACTTTGAGGATGAAACCCTCTGGTTCTGTCGGCTGTGTAAGTCTAGGGAAGACAATTTCTGGCTCCACCAGACATGTGACATTGAGGTGTGAGCCCATCCCAAAACCCACTTTGCTGAATGATTTGTTACTTTGTTACAAATAAATGCCATGAAATAATAGATAGTATACGGCATATACTAAACAATTCAGATTTATAATTCTTAATTTTATTGAAGGGTTAGTAAAGAAAGAGAGAAAAGCAGTCTAATGTGCCGAAGTTGGAGCTCATGGTTTTGCCTTCGCCGATCCTCCCTCGATCTCCCTGGGCTTCGTTGAATCACGGCCCCACTCCTGGTTGAACCCTGCGACCTCTTGTCTCTGGCGCCTTCTCTTTTCTTCCCTTCAGTAAAAGCCAGAAGTCCAACCTTAGTGTCCCTCACCAGAGAAACCTCCCCTGAATCCGATCATCCTAATTAGACGGCACACAATTCTCCCGTCTCTAATCTTCAACAGTAACCCAAACAACCAGCTTGCAGAGAACAGCACAGAAATCAAATACAGGACAGAATAACAGTAAAATCATATGAACCAGGGCACTACAAGGGTACGCTCATAATTCTTGCAGGGTCCCAAGTGCTCACTACCCTGTTCACCACCACTGCACGCGGGCGGGTGGTCCAATCTCTAGAGCAATTAACCACACTCAAGGCCAACCGGCACCGACTGGGTCGAACCACACCTCTTTGTGAAGAGGTTTATCAAAGTCGAGTTTGTCCTTAGGTTGTCACCTGCACAAGCACACCGAAGCACAGATGCAATGGAAGCCTTACTTGTAGCAGCCACACAGGCACACAGCATCAGGAAGCAGCATTCATGAGGAAAACATAAATTAAACATTGATTATAACATTTTTACAAGAAAGAATATGATAAAAAAAGTGCAAAGTGGTCATAATGCTGCTACACTGTAGTGATTAGTGTTCAGAAACATAATCAGAATAGATTTATTATTAGGAACGTATGATGTGAAATTAGTTGTTTTGCAACAGTGGTACATGCAAAGACATTACTATAAATTATAAGATAATTAAAGGAATAATGAAGCAGTGTTCATGAGTTCTTGAGCTCTTCATAAATTTCAGGGCAGAGAGGCAGAAACTGTCCCTAAGTTATTCAGGCTCTTCAAGCTCCTATACCTCCTTCCCGATGGTAGAAATGAGAAGATGGCATGTTTAGGATAGAGAGGCTCCTCATTAATGGACTCTGCCTCTTGAAAATGTCCTTGGGTGGTGTGGCGGGTTGAGCCGGTGACGGATCTGGCAGAGTCTACAACCCTCTGCAGGTTCTTGTGCATTGGAGCCTTCATACCAGACTGTAATGGAAACAGTCAGAATGCTCTCTAACGTACGTCTATTGAAATATGCAAGTCCGTGATGACATAATAAATTACCTCAAACTAATACCGTCAAACCACTGGCATGCCTTCTTTGTAATTGCATTAATGTTTTGGGTCTATAGGATAGATTCTCTGAGGTATCGATGCCCAGGAACTTGAAGCTGCTCACCCTTTTCACCACTGACGGCCTCAATGAGGACCGGAGTGCGTACTCCCGACTTCCCCTTCCTGAAGTCCACAATCACTTCCTCAGTCTTGCTGATGTTGAGTGTGAGGTTGTTGTTAGGGCATCATTCAATCCATTTGATCTATCTCACTCCTCTAACCATGATCCAATGAAAATGGACAAGGGACAGCCAGTGGATGTAGTGTACCTGGACCTCCAGAAAGCTTTTGATAAAGTCCCACATAGGAGATTAGTGAGCAAAATTAGGGCACATGGTATTGGGGGCAGAGTACTGACATAGATTGAAAATTGGCTGGCTCACAGGAAACAAAGAGTAGTGATTAACGGGTCCCTTTCGGAATGGCAGGCTGTGACAAGTGGGGTGCCGCAAGGTTCGGTGCTGGGACCGCAGCTGTTTACAATATACGTTAATGATTTAGATGAAGGGATTAAAAGTAACATTAGCAAATTTGCTGATGACACAAAGCTGGGTGGCAGTGTGAAATGTCAGGAGGATGTTATGAGAATGCAGGGCGACTTGGACAGATTGGGTGAGTGGGAAAATGTATGGCAGATGCAGTTTAATGTGGATAAATGTGAGGTTATCCACTTTGGTGGCAAGAACAGGAAGGCAGATTACTATTTAAATGGAGTCAAGTTAGGAAAAGGGGAAGTACAACGAGATCTAGGTGTTGTTGTACATCAGTCAATGAAAGCAAGCATGCAGGTACAGCAGGCAGTGAAGAAAGCTAATGGCATGCTGGCTTTTATAACAAGAGGAATTGAGTATAGGAGTAAAGAGGTCCTTCTGCAGCTGTACAGGGACCTGGTGAGACCCCACCTGAAGTATTGTGTGCAGTTTTGGTCTCCAAATTTGAGGAAGGACATTCTTGCTATTGAGGGAGTGCAGCGTAGGTTCACAAGGTTAATTCCCAGAATGGCGGGACTGTCATATGTTGAAAGATTGGAGTGACTGGGCTTGTATACACTGGAATTTAGAAGGATGAGAGGGGATCTGATTGAAACATATAAAATTCTTAAGGGATTGGACACACTGGAGGCAGGAAGCATGTTCCCGCTGATGGGTGAGTCCAGAACTAGAGGCCACAGTTTAAGAATAAGGGGTAGGCCATTTAGAACAGAGATGCAGAAAAACATTTTCACCCAGAGAGTGGTGGATATGTGGAATGCTCTGCCCCAGAAGGCAGTGGAGGCCAAGTCTCTGGATGCATTCAAGAGAGAGTTAGATAGAGCTCTTATAGATAGTAGGGTCGAGGGATATGGGGAGAGGGCAGGAACGGGGTACTGATTGTGTATAATCAGCCATGATCACAGTCAGAGCGGGCAGCGGAGTCCGTGGAAGCAGAGTCCTGGGCTTTGGCTAAGTGGGCTTCAGCGTAAGGGGACTTCGGTAAGCTTGTGTGATTGCTCGCTGAGGGGAAGAAGGTAAGGTCGCTAGGTGCTTTTTAGACTTATTCTATTAATCCAGTTCAGGTATGGGGGAGACAGTCAGAGCAGTGGTGTGCTCCGTATGCAGTATGTGGGAGGTCAGGGTCAACACAGTTGTCCCTGATGACCACACCTGCAAAAGGTGCGTCCAGCTGCAGCTCCTATCAGACCGAGTTAGGGAGTTGGAGCAGGAGCTGGATGAACTATGGATCATTCGGGAGGTGGAGGCAGAGATAGTTAGTTAGCAGGAGGTAGTCACACCAAAAAACCAAGAAGTAGGCAGATGGGTGACAGTCCAGAGAGGCAGGGGGAGCAGGCAGAGAGAGCAGAGCACCCCTACGGCCATTCCCATTAACAATAAGTATACTGTACTGGATACTGTTGATGGGGATGACCTACCAGGAATGAGTTGTAGTGGTCCTGCCTCTGGCACAGAGGTTGAACCCTCAACTAGAAAGGGGAGGAGGGAAGAGAAGAGAGCGATAGTTTTAGGGGATTCTATAGTTAGGGGGGCAGATAGGAGATTTTGTGGGGCAGATCGGGAGTCTCGGATGGTATGTTGCCTCCCTGGTGCCAGGGTCCGGGACATCTCAGATCGGGTGCAGGCTATTCTTGAGAGTGAGGGCATGAACCCAGATGTAGTGGTCCATGTAGGGACCAATGATGTAGGTAAGGTGAGTGAGGGGGTCCTGCTTAGAGAGTTCAGGGAGTTAGGAGTGAAGCTGAAAGGCAGGACCTCCAGGGTGACAATCTCGGGATTGCTACCTGTGCCACGTGCGAGTGAGGCGAAGAATAGAATGATTATGCACATTAATACGAGGCTGAGAGCATGGTGCAGGAAGGAAGGGTTCAGGTTTTTGGATAATTGGTCTTTGTTCCAGGGACATTGGGATCTGTTTCGAAGGGACGGTCTACATCTGAACCGGAGGGGTACTAACATTCTTGCAGGAGTATTTGCCAGTGCTGCTCGGGGGGGTTTAAACTAGATGTGCAGGGGGCAGGGATCCAGATCCAGAGGGTTGGTCAGAAGGTGCATGGGGTTAAATGTGTACAAGGTTTGGGTGATCTTGAGAAGGTCATCAAAATTCAGGGTGCAATTTGCCCGATGGAAGTTCAAAGAGCTGGGTTAGGTACAGTAGACAGTGTTTTAAGCAAAGAGAGGAGGAATGGGCTAAGAATTCTATACTTGAATGCGCGTAGTGTCAGAAATAAGACAGATGAGCTTGAAGCTCAGATGAAAATGGGGAACTATGATATTGTTGGGATAACGGAGACATGGCTGCAAGGGGATCAGGCCTGGGAATTGAGTGTACCAGGGTATACGTGCTATCGTAGAGGCAGAAATATGGGAAGAGGGGGTGGGGTGGCCCTGTTGTTGAGGAATGAGATTCAGTCCTTAGCAAGAGGTGACTTGGGAACAGGGGAAGTAGTGTCTGTGTGGATTGAGCTGAGGAACAGTAAGGGTAAAAAGACCCTAATGGGTGTTGTGTACAGGCCCCCAAACAGTAGCGTGGATATTGGGTACAAGTTGATTAGGGAGTTAACATTGGCATGTGCTAAAGGTAATGCAGTCGTTATGGGAGATTTCAACATGCAGGTGAACTGGGAGAATCAGGTAGGTGCTGGACCCCAGGATAGGGAGTTTGTGGAGTGTCTAAGGGATGTATTTTTGGAACAGCTTGTGCTTGAGCCAACCAGGAACGAGGCTATTTTGGACTTGGTGATGTGTAATGAACAGGAATTGATAAGTGATCTTGAAGTAAAGGAGCCATTAGGAAGTAGTGATCATAACATGATAAGTTTTTATCTACAATTTGAGAGGGATAGGGGCAGATCAGAGGTGTCAGTGTTGCAATTAAATAAAGGAGACTACGGAGCCATGAGGGATGAGCTGGCCAAAGTTAAATGGGCGGATGCCCTGGCAGGAAAGACAGTGGATCAGCAGTGGCAGATATTCTTGGGCATAATACAAAAGATGCAAATGCAGTTCATTCCAATGAGAAGGAAGGATTCAAAGAGGGGGAAGGGGCCACAGTGGTTGACAAAGGATGTCAGAGATTGTATAGCATTAAAGAAAAAGAAGTATGACAGGGCTAAGATGAGTGGGAATACAGATGATTGGGAAAGTTTTAAGGAACAGCAGATCTTAACTAAAAAAGCAATACGGAGAGAAAAAATCAGGTATGAGCTCAGTCTAGCCAGGAATATAAAAGGGGATAGCAAAAGCTTTTTTAGCTATGTGAAGAGAAAGAAGATAGTTAAGAACAATGTTGGCCCCTTGAAGAATGAATTGGGAGAAATTGTTATGGGAAACAGGGAAATGGCAACAGAATTTAATGCATACTTTAGATTTGTCTTCACCAGGGAGGACACAAGCAATCTCCCAGATGTATGGATGGGCCAGGGTCATATGATATCAGAGGAATTGAGACAGATTGACATTAGGAAAGAAACTGTGATGAGTAGACTGGTAGGACTGAAGGCTAATAAATCCCCAGGTCCAGATGGTCTGCATCCGAGGGTTCTAAAAGAGGTGGCTCAGGAAATTGCGGATGCATTGGTCATCATTTTCCAATGTTCCTTAGATTCAGGATCAGTTCCTGAAGATTGGAGAGTGGCTAATGTTGTCCCACTTTTCAAGAAGGGAGGGAAGGAGAAAACGGAGAACTATCGCCCTGTTAGCCTAACGTCAGTCGTGGGGAAGATGCTTGAGTCCATTATTAAGGACGAAATAGTGGCACATCTAGATGGCAGAAATAGGATTAGGCCGAGCCAGCATGGATTTACCAAGGGCAAATCGTGCTTGACTAATCTGTTGGAGTTTTTTGAGGGTGTAACAAGGATGTTAGATGAGGGTAAGCCAGTAGATGTTGTGTACCTAGATTTTCAGAAGGCATTCGATAAGGTGCCACATAGGAGATTGGTGAGTAAAATCAGAGCTCATGGCATTGGGGGCAGGGTTTCAACATGGATAGAAAACTGGTTGGCAGATAGAAAGCAAAGGGTAGCAGTGAATGGGTGTTTCTCAGACTGGCTGGAGGTGACTAGTGGGGTACCACAGGGCTCTGTATTGGGACCACAGCTCTTTACGATTTATGTCAATGATTTAGATGAGGGCATTGAAAACTATATCAGCAAGTTTGCTGACGATACTAAACTGGGTGGCAGTGTGACATGCGAAGAGGACGTTAGGAGAATACAGGGAGACTTGGATAGGCTGAGTGAGTGGGCAGATACTTGGCAGATGTCATTCAATGTGAATAAATGTGAAGTTATCCACTTTGGAAGCAGGAACAAGAGGGCAGAGTATTGTCTGAACGGTGTCGAGTTAGGTAAGGGAGAAATGCAAAGAGACCTAGGAGTCCTAGTTCACCAGTCAATGAAGGTGAATGAGCAAGTGCAACAGGTAGTGAAGAGGGCAAATGGAATGTTGGCCTTTGTTACAAGGGGAATTGAGTACAAGAGCAAGGATGTTCTTTTGCATTTGTACAGGGCCCTGGTGAGACCACACCTGGAATATTGTGTACAGTTTTGGTGTCCAGGTTTAAGGAAGGACATTCTGGCAATTGAGGAAGTGCAGCGTAGATTCACTAGGTTGATTCCTGGGATGGCAGGGCTGTCTTACGCAGAGAGATTGGAGAGATTGGGCTTGTACACGCTGGAATTGAGGAGATTGAGAGGGGATCTGATTGAAACGTTTAAGATAATTAAAGGATTTGATAGGATTGAGGCAGGAAATATGTTCCAGATGTTGGGAGTCCAGTACCAGAGGGCATGGATTGAGAATAAGAGGTCAGTTATTTAAAACAGAGTTGAGGAAGAGCTTCTTCTCCCAGAGAGTTGTGGAGGTGTGGAATGCACTGCCTCGGAAGACGGTGGAGGCCAATTCTCCGGATGCTTTCAAGAAGGAGCTGGATAGATATCTGATGGATAGGGGAATCAAGGGATATGGGGACAAGGCAGGGACTGGGTATTGATAGTGAATGATCAGCCATGATCTCAGAATGGCGGTGCAGACTCGAGGGGCTGAATGGTCTACTTCTGCACCTATTGTCTATTGAATGGCAGGACTGGCTAGAAGGGCCGAAAGACCTACTCCTGCACCTACCGTCTATTGTCTATTATCCCATCAACATTTCAACGGTGGTGTCATCAACAAATTTGTAGTTGTGTTCGAGCTGTGCTTCGCCACACAGTTATGAGTGCAGGAAGAGTTGAGTAATGGGCTAAGCATGCATTCTTGAGGTGCGCCGATGTTTATAGTCAGTCAGGAGGAGATACTACTGCTGATCTACAGTGACTGTGGTCTCCAAATAAGGAAGTCAAGGATCTCTGTAGGTTGTGCCTGTTAGTTCAAGAGCCAAGTGGTTGAAAGGAAATAGCTATTCTTGAACCAAGCTTCTGCATCTCCTGCCTGATGGTAGCTGTGCAAAGATGAGATCGTCTGAATGGATACTGCCTTCTTGAGGCAGAACCTCCTGTTGATGCTACTGATAATGAGAAGAGATGTTCCCTTGAAATACTGAGCTGAGTCCACAACTTTCTGTAGTTTCTTGCATCCTTGAGCATCCGGGTTTGCTGTAGTAAAGCATAATGCACCTGTTCATGGGGTAACTGGTAGGGGATGGGAGTTTAGTAAAAGCCGTGACTGAGGGAGCACACAACCACATTTTATTGTGACCTGGATACACAAACAATATCAGAGGGAAGCCTTCATTGCGATGTAAGGCAGTCAATGGCTTTTGCAGTTTAGGGGTCAACGAACACAGAAACCCTTTGTCCACTGTTAAACATATCTAACGGTAGATTTTCATTCTTTTTCCTGAAAAGAAAGGAATCCCCTTCAAGGATGCATGTCATTCACAAAGAGATTAAGCATCTCTTTCACCTTTCTGACAAGGAAATTTCTCAGGTTGCAACAAGCAAGAGTAATCTTATTGAATTGAATTGACTTTATTTCTTACATCCTTCACATCTTTACGTTACGTCTCTGTCTAAACGTACAATCATTGTAATTCATAATAAATAGAACAGACAATGTAAGATAAAGTATACTCAGATCAGCGTGAGTTCATCAGTCCGATGGTCTGGTGTAAGAAGCTGTCCCGGAGCCTGTTGGTCCTGGCTTTTTGCTGCGGTACTGCTTCCCAGATGGTAGCGGCTGGAATAGATTGTGGTTGGGGTGACTCGGGTCCCCAATGATCCTTTGGGCCCCTTTCTCACACCTGTCTTTGTAAATGTCCTGAATCATGGGAAGTTCACAGCTACAGATGCGATTTTGTCAGTGTCCCACCCAGTGTTAAGGCTTCCGATTCTGAGGTTGGACACTTCCTGCAGAACCAGGTCAAATGGCCAGTATCTGGTACATGTTCAAAATCAGTTCAGATGTTCAAGCAACTTCCCAAGTTGCAGCCAACAAGATAGTTGCTTGTCCCTTGTATAGTTCTAAGCTCACAGTAGATAAATCTTTTAAATCTACAGTGACATAAAACGGATTTAACTTTTTTTTGCAGGTTTAATGAGATAGAGAACTCATGGAACTGCTACAGCAGCGGAGGCCATTTGACCCATTTTGTCCATGCTAGCTCTCTACTTGCTCCACCTTTGCCCTTTCTCCATAGCCTTGCAGACTTCTCTTCAGCAGACATTTATCCAGTTGAAGCCTATGATGAAGCTGTCTCCGCCATTTCTCCAGGCTCACCTTAGGCTTGATAAGGGATGGTCACATGTCCCACCAAAGCAGCAGACCCATGAGAAGCCAAACCTATGGGAGGTTAATGTAAGTTAACAGACAAGGACGTGAAGAAGGTAGATGTAATGCTTTGTAGCTGTGGGTTTATTCACTGAGCCCTTGTAATGCAAAGTTTGGGGATCAAAGATTCACCATCCTGCCACAGAAATTGCCAATTGTAGAACAGTGTCTCTTGGTACCTATATATCACTGTGCAGTTTATTTCCTGGACTAAGTCAATATGCACAAGACAATTCATTAGGCCCAGAATTAATGACACTATTTGTTTGTTTAGCATACCTAAATCCTATTCTGTTTTGTCAGGCCATCATCGATCCCATTGCCAAAGTATAGGGGGATGACAGGATTTGCAGAAGTTAGCACTGTAACCCCTGAACACATCAGGGCTTCGTTTACTGGGACCATACAGTGCTCACATTCCATGAATTCAGAGGCTGTTTAGCGCAGTAATGTGTCCCATGTGCTCTTGTTTCCTCCAAGTAACATCAGCAGAATTACATGTTGTAATTTTCCAATTAAGGTAAAATGGAAGCGTGTGTTGAGCATATGGCTCAGGCACTGCAGTCTTCTGGAAAATAAATCACCGAAATGACTGATTGCAAAAAGTCACAAAAGTTACAATAGTCATGACAAGAATAACTTACATGCATTAACCATTACATTACAATGCATGTTTGGATGCGCGAGACACAACAAGACAAATTGCAAAAGCAACTGCCAGTTTTGCATGAAAGACTGTCTCCCAATGGGCACAGATAGCTTGTCAGACTGCCAGGAAAGGGTGATTAGGAGGGAGAGATTTCTCTGTGAGACTGAGGCCGCAGAGGGGCTGGTGCAAGTGGAGACGCTTGAGAGAGGGGGCTTCAGAGAATAAGAACAAGATGGTTGAAGCCTCAGTGGGGGGAGGGTGTGTGTGGGAAGCATGTGGAGACGGGATGTAAAGATAGTATTTCACAAGATGTGAAGACGGTATTTATTAGAAGAACAGTGTGCTGGTGGGAAGCAGAAAGCAGTCAGGGAGGCCAGCCACGGGAAGGGATGGCCGCAGCAATCGAAGAAGTTGCAAGTGAATGACAAGGAGTAAGGGCATGTCAGGCACCGAACTTTTCCTGCAAAAGTTCCAGTTTTATGCTGCTCTGTACAAAATGCCAGTTCCTGCTGGTCTGGTGGAAAGTTCAAAATTCAGGTTTATTTCTCAAGTGTCCATGTTGTCTGTGTTAACAACCAACAAACCGAGAGTGTGCAGGGGGCAGCCCACAAGTGTCTCCACACACCCTGGTGCCAATATAGCACACCCACGATGCTTGGTAGAGCAACACAGAACACATCAAGCAACAAGATAACAGCAAAGCAGGCACCATTCCTCCCTCCCACCTATGCACCTGCACTGTCCTTTAACCCCAGGGGAGGCTGTCTTCTTCAGCCCCTAGCCCCTACTGGACTCAACCTCAAAGAGTTGCACTTGCTGGCATCCCAGCGGGCCTGCAGAGATTCGCAGACTTGGCTTTGGCCAGTGAACTTCCGGTTCGACCCTCAGCATCGATTACTGAACGCTTGGCCTCGAGCTCCGGTCTCACTGATTTGAGAACCCAGGGGGTTTTCAGAACACCTTCCTCCTGACTCTGACTCTGGAACTCACCAACAGCTCAGTGACCTGGGAGGGTGGTCATTGACCTTCTGCATCTGACCACGTCCGTGCCACTGGCCTTCAGAAGCGGACTGGAAACTTGAACTCCGGCCTGACCTCTAAATCCCCCTCATCCCTGTCCCTAAAACCATCATTAATGAGTCTAAGAAAAACCACTCAAAATGACTAAATCCGAGCCTCGACTCGATGGAAGTTGCAGCTCAGTCCCATCTTGGAAGAAAAATTCCATTTCCCTCCTGGGCTGGTAGTGGGGTTAATTTCCCGCTGGAACACATGCCTGCTAACAGCTTGGCAGCACAGAACGCTGGAGGAGCTCAGCTGGTCGGGCAGCATCTATGGAGGAAAATAACCAGTCTCCCCGTTTCATGTTGAGACCTTATCAGGATTGGAAAGGAAGGGGGCAGGGGCCGGGATAAGAAAGTGGAGGGAAAGGAGGTAGTACAAGCTGGCAGATGATTGGTGAGACTAGGTGTGGGGAAAGGCTTATTTTGGCTTCTGCCCCCTTCCTTTCCAGTACTGATGGAGCGTCTCAGCCCAGAATGTCAACTGTATATTTCTCCTCTTGCGTTTCTCATCAGCAGTACAATGAATTATTTGCACCTTATATCTGTGAATTTATCTTCGACTAATGAAACAAAGGAATCAGATTGAGGAAGTATCTCTGAATGTACCACCAAAAATAATAAACCATAATTTTAGTCCTCGTTAGCAATATAAATGACAGTCTGCTAAACAGTTGGTGTCACAGTATTTTTGTTTATTTACAAAAATCAAAGTAATTGCACATGATAGGCATCAGAAAATGGTGGAAACAATCAGCAGGTCGGGCAGCCTCTGTGGCGAGGGAAACAGGATTGTTGCTTCAGGTCAGAGACCCTTGGTCAGAAGTGGAAACGAGGCAAAACAGGTTTCTTTTAAGTTTGTGAAAATTTAAAAAACACTGATGTTGGAAACTGGAGACAAACTCAGAGAATGCTGGAAACACTTAGCAGATCAGGCAGCATCTGTGGCAAGAAAAACAGTTAATGCTTTGGATCTGGAATCTTTGTCAGAAAGTTTGATAATTAAGAGTGGGAGATCTGTTCTCTGTGTGCAGATTTTTCTTTGACCTTGTTCACCTTCTACCCAGTCATAGACACCTGCTTCTTCTAATGCTCTTCCAATTCCCTGCCTCAGTATTTGTTCAAGAAAGTTACATACCAATGCAAGCCGATTCTGATGCAAGGTTTACTGCCCGAAGCTTTATTCCTGTTTCTTGCTACATGCATGCTGCCTGACCTGCTGAGAGTTTCCAGTAAATCTATTGCTATAGCAGGGCTCTTTTGCCCATGCCTTTGTGCAATAATTCAGAGGAAGGGTTGGCACGGGTCTACGGTGACAGTCAACCTCCGCCTACCCAGATTCATTGTTGGAGCTGCATACTGACCTTTGGTGTTCTGTGTAAGAATACCAGGAACTCTGTGACCAAGTCATTGAGTCAACAAAGCCCAAGTTTCCAGGTCAAAATAAGATGAGATATAGGAACAACATTAAGGCCATTTAGCCCATCAAGTCTGCTCTGCCTTTTCATCATGGCTGATCCATTTTTCCTCTCAGAACTCAATCTTCTGCCTTTTCCCCGTATCCCTGCATGCCCTGACCAATCAGGAACCTTATCAACCTCTGCTTTAAATATACATAATGACTTGGCCTTCATAGCTGCCTGTGGCAACAAATTCCACAGATTCATCATTCTCTAGCAAAATAAATACCCCCTCATCTCTGTTCTAAAAGAACACTCCTCCATTCTGAGTCTTTGTCCTCTGGTCCTAGACCCTCCCATCAAAGGAAGCATCCTCTCCACATCCACTCTATCAAGGCCTTTCACCATGAGATACGTTTTAGTGAGATCACCATTCATTCTTATGAAATCCAGTGAATACAGGCCCAGAGCCATCAAACGCTCTTTATATGACAAGCCGTTCAATCCTGGAATCTTTTTCATGACCCTCCTTTGATCCGTTCCAGTGTCAGCACATCCTTCCTAAGATCAGGGTCCCAAAACTGCTCACAATACTCCAAATGAGGCCTTACCAGTGCTGTATAAAGCCTCAACATTGCTTTTATATTCTAGTCCTCTTGAAATGAATGCTAACATTGCATTGCCTTCCTCACCACAGGCTCAACCTGCAAATTAACCTTTAGGGAATCCTGCACAAAGACTCCCAAGTCCCTTTGCACCTCTGATTTTAGAATTTTCTCTCCATTTAGAAAATAGTCAATCCTTTTATTTCTTCTACAAAAGTGCATGACCATACACTTCCCAATACTGTATTTCATCTGCCACTTCTTTGCCCACTCTCCTAATCTGTCTAAGCCCTTCTGTAGCCTCTCTACTTCTTCAAAACTACCCGCCCCTCCTCCTATCTTCTTTATGACTGCAAACTTTGCACCAAAACCATCAATTCCATCATCAAATCATTGACATATAACATAAAAAGAAGGGTTTTATCTGAAAGGTCTTGGCCTGAAGCGAAGACTGTCTATTCTTCTCTACAGATGTTGCCTGACCTGCTGAATTTCTCCGTTTTGTGTGTGTTGTTTCAGTTTAAATCTCAACTCTGGATTCATACCTGCCTCAGGATATTTCAAGCATCCAGGGCTCTGCTGAAGTATGTCTGAATTAAGTTCACTATTGACCTCACTGGTTTAAACTGCTCTAACATGATTGATTAGAGTTTTATTTCATGGGCTTACTCCCCCAGTTTGATTATTAATGAAAGTCATAAAGGTGAAAGAGGCTTTGAAATAAATCTCTGGTCTGCGCTAATGGTAAATCACAACAATCTGTCTCATCATCCCTTGAGTTCAAGAATGGGGTGGGCTCTGTCTATACTTCTCACTGCCTCAGTAAGGCTACCAACTATCAAAGATCATGGCCACACTGGACTTTCTCTCTCCTCCCATATCCCATCGGGCAGTGGCACAAAAGTCTGAAAGCACACACCACCAGGCTCAAGGACAGCTTCTACCCCACTGTTATCAGACACTCTGAATGGTAAGATGGACTCTATCTACGCAGCTATTAGAGTCATAGAGTCATGGATTACTTAATCCATTACAAGCCCTTCAGCCCATCTAATCTGTGGTGAATCTGCCAAGTTCCATTGACCTGCACCTGTACCATAATAGTCCTTAAAGCTCTCATCCCTTTTCCAGTTTCCTCTTTAAAGTTGGATTCAAACATGCATCCACCACATCTGCTGGCAGCTTAGTGCACAGTCCAGTCACCCTCTGAGTGAAGACGATCCCCCTCCCCATGTTTCCCTTAAATGTTCAACCTTTCACCCTTAATCCATGAGCTCGATAATTAGTCACATCTAAAATAGGCTATAGGAGGGAGATTGAAAGTCTGGTTGAGTGGTTCTGCAACGACGACCTCTTTACCCAGACCAAGAACAAGCAGCTGATTATTGACTTCAGGAGGAGACAACCAGAGATTCATGAGCCAGTCCTCATGGCAGAGGGTCAGTAACCCTTAAATTCTTTGGTGTTATCATTTGTGCATCACATTTGCATGGTGTTTCATCTGGTTTCACCAACTATTAATTACTTAATAACAAGAAAAAGACATTAAGACCATAAAAATAACACCTACACTCCTGGGCAATTTACAACAGTTAATAAGCCTACCCACCCACACATTTCTGGGGCATGGAAAGAACTGTGAGGAAACCCGTACAGTCAAAGTCAAAGTCAAGTGCAGTGTTGCATATGGTGATATTTATGCACTTTGATAATAATTTTACTTTGAACTTCGAACTCAGTGGAAAAAGCCTGCTTGCATTTACTCCGTCAATATTTCCCATAAATTTGTATACCTGTATCAAATCTCCCTTCATTCTTCTATGCTCTAGGACAGTGTTTCTCAACTGGGGCTCTGCAAGAGGTCATGCAAAGAAACCCAGTTTTTTTAACTTTGTGCAATGCGTGATACTGTCGCTTGCAGGGGTGAGCAATGAACGAGCAGCCCCATTAGCAATCAGCTCAGTATGGTTGAATTCATTCTCAGTTTTTGACACGAGATAGGGGAGGCTGCTGATGATTGGTGAGTGCTGTATTGCACAGAGGTGAGAACGGTAGGCTGATGATTGGTGAGTGCTGTATTGCACAGAGGTGAGAACGGTAGGCTGATGATTGGTGAGTGCTGTATTGCACAGAGGTGAGAACGGTAGGCTGATGATTGGTGAGTGCTGTATTGCACAGAGGTGAGAACGGTAGGCTGATGATTGGTGAATGCTGTATTGCACAGAGGTGAGAACGGTAGGCTGATGATTGGTGAGTGCTGTATTGCACAGAGGTGAGAACGGTAGGCTGATGATTGGTGAGTGCTGTATTGCACAGAGGTGAGAACGGTAGGCTGATGATTGGTGAGTGCTGTATTGCACAGAGGTGAGAACGGTAGGCTGATGATTGGTGAGTGCTGTATTGCACAGAGGTGAGAACGGTAGGCTGATGATTGGTGAGTGCTGTATTGCACAGAGGTGAGAACGGTAGGCTGATGATTGGTGAGTGCTGTATTGCACAGAGGTGAGAACGGTAGGCTGATGATTGGTGAGTGCTGTATTGCACAGAGGTGAGAACGGTAGGCTGATGATTGGTGAGTGCTGTATTGCACAGAGGTGAGAACGGTAGGCTGATGATTGGTGAATGCTGTATTGCACAGAGGTGAGAACGGTAGGCTGATGATTGGTGAGTGCTGTATTGCACAGAGGTGAGAACGGTAGGCTGATGATTGGTGAGTGCTGTATTGCACAGAGGTGAGAACGGTAGGCTGATGATTGGTGAGTGCTGTATTGCACAGAGGTGAGAACGGTAGGCTGATGATTGGTGAATGCTGTATTGCACAGAGGTGAGAACGGTAGGCTGATGATTGGTGAGTGCTGTATTGCACAGAGGTGAGAACGGTAGGCTGATGATTGGTGAGTGCTGTATTGCACAGAGGTGAGAACGGTAGGCTGATGATTGGTGAGTGCTGTATTGCACAGAGGTGAGAACGGTAGGCTGATGATTGGTGAGTGCTGTATTGCACAGAGGTGAGAACGGTAGGCTGATGATTGGTGAGTGCTGTATTGCACAGAGGTGAGAACGGTAGGCTGATGATTGGTGAGTGCTGTATTGCACAGAGGTGAGAACGGTAGGCTGATGATTGGTGAGTGCTGTATTGCACAGAGGTGAGAACGGTAGGCTGATGATTGGTGAGTGCTGTATTGCACAGAGGTGAGAACGGTAGGCTGATGATTGGTTGGTGCTGTATTGCACAGAGGTGAGAACGGTAGGCTGATGATTGGTGAGTGCTGTATTGCACAGAGGTGAGAACGGTAGGCTGATGATTGGTGAGTGCTGTATTGCACAGAGGTGAGAACGGTAGGCTGATGATTGGTGAGTGCTGTATTGCACAGAGGTGAGAACGGTAGGCTGATGATTGGTGAGTGCTGTATTGCACAGAGGTGAGAACGGTAGGCTGATGATTGGTGAGTGCTGTATTGCACAGAGGTGAGAACGGTAGGCTGATGATTGGTGAGTGCTGTATTGCACAGAGGTGAGAACGGTAGTTTGATGAGGAGTGTGAAGTGCATTTTCCGAGCATTGACTGGAATTGTCTAACCTGGGCTGTGATGTCAGCCTCTCCCTCCCAAATGACCTCCTCTAAATTCCCCTTACGCACTGCCAACTGACGTAAGAGCGAACAAACTACCAGTGAAGTAAAAAATTGGAGGGAAATTTTAATTCTAAAGGAATTTTTACATGCTGCGACTCAGTTACTGGCCTGCCGCTTTGCTGTGTTGTAAGTGTTGCAAAAGGTGAACTGTGTTGGTTAGAAGTGAATTGTGAAGTTTTTGTGGTTTTCTCATTTAGTTATTTATAATGCCACTTTTAAAATATTTTATTAACCTCTGTGTTACGACAAGATGCAATACAAGAAATTGAAAAGGTTTCACTCCTAAGCAGTACCATAAATCAATGTATTGATGACATATCACATGATGCCGAAGAGTTTTTGTGTGATAAACTGAAAAACAACAGCTTCTCACTCCAGTTTGATGAGTCAATAGGTTTCATCAATAAATGTCATGCTGTAGCATTTGTAAGATTTGTAAATGGTGGCAAAATTCAAGAAAACTTCTGTTGTAAAGAGCTGCCCAAAAAAAGCAAAGGCCAAGATGTATATAATGCTTAGCCTTCGTATCTGGAAAGAAACTGTCTGTCTCGGAGGAACTGTGTCAGCATCGGCACAGACGGTGCCTTATCAGAGGTTGGCTCCATGAGAGGTTGCATTTCTCTTGTAAAAATAGAAAATCCCGATGTTGTCACAACACACTGCTTTCATCACAGAGAGGTGCTGATTTCAAAAACTCTTGGAGATGAAATGAAAAAAGTTCTGGATGATGCTACAAAAATGGTTAACTTTATTAAACAATGACCAGTTACTCAAGAATACTTAAAAAACTGTGAAAATCTGGACAAAGAGCACACCAATCTCCTGCCACACACAGATGTCCAATGGCTTAGCGGAGGAAGAGTTCTCAACAAGGTGTTTATGTGAAAAAGTGAATCGCAGGAGTACTTTCAAGAAAATAGTAAGTCAGATTTTGCTAAGTGCTTTGAAGATGAAGAATGGCTGCAGAAACTAGTCTACTTGCAGATATTTTTCATCATATGAACCAGTTGAACAAGTCTCTGCAAGACCCTGGAGAAAATGTTTTGACTTCAAGTGACAAGATTCTTGAATTTAAAAGGAAACTGAATCTTTGGAAAAGTCATGCACAAAAGAAAATCTTGAAATGTTTCCAGTGCTGCTTAGGCTTCAGAGTGAGGAAGGATATCATAAAGTCTCAAATCTTATTGAAAACAGAAATTTATTATGTTTTCCTTATGAGTTTTTAAAATTTATGGAAGGGGAAGAAAGAGATTAATTTCAAGAAAGGTAAGCTAAGCTTAACTCACTGTTTTTTTCAAGAAAGGTTGGCTAAAAATTCATGCTCTACTCAAAAGAGCATTGACAGTTATTTTTGGATTATTATAAATAGATCCTTTATTGATTCCAAAAGAAATTACAATGTCACAATAACTTTACAAGTACACAGAGTAGGTACAAATATTAGAAGAGAAGTAAGAACGAATATAAAGAAGTTACCTCAGTCTAACAGGAGGGGTTTAACACTTCCCCGGCTATAGGTTGACTAATTATAGAGCTTGATAGCTGAGAGTAAGAATGACCTCATATAGCACTCTTTGAAGCAGTGTAGTTGTATTAGTCCATGACCAAACATGCTCCTCTGTTCAGCCAAGGTGGCATGCAGAGGGTAAGAAACATTGCCCAGAATTGCCAGGATTTTCTGTAGGGTCCTTTTTTCTACCACAGCCTCCAGTGTGTGTAGTTTGACTCCTTTAACAGAGCCAGCCTGTCTAATCAGTTTATTGAGCCTGTTGGCATCACCTTTGTTGTGTTGATGCCATTGCCCCAGCACGCTACTGTACAGAAGATTGTACTGGGTGACAACTGTTATGAATGTATCACAGCTCTGAGGGGCCGAAGGGGCGGGAGCAGCCCCCTCCTTCCGGAGAATCGCAAGAGCACTATTAATTCCGGTCTCGGACCCAGGCAAATGAGAGACAGTGTAGCGGTTTTGGCCAGGGCTCTTAGAGACACCTGTGCTAAGTGCATGACCCTGCTACGTGACAGCTACCACGGATATGGACACCCTCGGGCAATGTGGGGGTGGGGATTGCATCACTCTACTTTGATGGACATCTACAACTCTGCAAGTCAAGATAAAAGGGGACTGCAGGAGGCGGTACCCCAGAGAGACGCACCAGAAGGACTCGATCGCTCAACGCTCCCGTGATAGCTGGAAGCCAGTCAAAAGCCACGTGCGCTCCGTAACTTCTCTGCCTGGGGAGCGGGTGGCTGATAATACCGAGAAGGACTTCGAACTAATAACAGGGAAACAACACTCCCCTGATTCAACGGTGTTGCTTTGTCAAAGACCCGGGCAAGTTTTTCCCGTTTCTCCTCACTCTCTCTGAAACACGTGAAACCCAGCGATTCCCCAAAAAGACTGAAGCCTACAGACTTCTGAGTGACTTTTATATTTCCAACGGACAATATGTTATCCCCTAGACAACAGTCGAGATTATTTTCTTAATGATAATTATTGCTATACCCGTGCTTTAGATAGAGTTTTGCCGATGTATATGTTCTGAATGTTTGTATCAACCTTACTTTTGTGCCCCCCTTTATGAATAAAACGTTCAAAAATAGTGCCATCAGACTCCAACGGACCTCTCTATCTTTGCTGGTAAGTTATCCAGTTACAGGATACGTAACAACTTGGGGGCTCATCTGGGATTTGACACCAAATTGGGAGGCCAGTGAATCGGGCTTGTAGTTCAAAACTTGAATCTAGTTACGCGGGTAGCCAGACGGGAAACCAGCAAAGATGGATGTGGGTGAATTTATGAAAAACCTGACTGTGGGGGCGCTAGAAGCGGCCACCAAATCAGACTTGTTAAATTTGGCAAAGGGGTTGAACCTCGCAGAAGTGAAGTCGTCCATGAAAAAGCGGGAGGTGCGAAGGGCCATAACCCAGTATTACATTGGGAAGAAGGTGTTTGAAGCTGAGGTATTGGGAGATATCGCCGAAAAGGTACCATCAAGTGGGACGGTTCAGTTAGAGGTGGAGAAATTAAGGTTGGAACATGAAATTAAGTTAAAAGAGCTGGAAGCGGCTGAGAGAGAGAAAGAAAGTGTTGAGAGAGAGAGAGAGAAAGGGAGCAGGCGTTCCACCTAAAGGAGCTGGAGGTGACACGAGACCATGAGCTCCAACTAAAGAGGTTAGAGGTGGAAAGGGAGCAGGACCAAGCTGAGAGGCAAAGACAGCATGAAATTCAGCTAAAGGAGCTAGAAGCAGCCGAGAAAGAGAAACAGAGGCAACATGACTGGGAGATGGAGAAGGTAAGGAACGAGCGAAGAGATCAAGGGTTAGACCGAGCGGAGCGGTTTAATGTTAGTAGGGAGTTGAGATTGGTACCCCTGTTCGAGGAGACAGATGTCAATAGTTATTTCTTGCTTTTTGAAAAGGTGGCAGTAAATCATAAGTGGCCAAAAGAGCAGTGGGTGGCGTTGTTACAAAGTGTGTTAAAGGGGAAGGCCCAACGAGCATATGCAGCATTGCCCCTGAAGGAGGGAGAAGCGGAGAATTATGTTGAAGTAAAGGAGGCCATTCTCCGGGCTTACGAATTGGTACCTGAGGCCTATAGACAAAAGTTTAGAAATTTAAGGAAAGGGTGGAATCAAACGTATACCGAGCAAGCCCATGAGAAGGGGGTGCTCTTGGACCGTTGGTGCACCGCGGAAAGGATGGACGAGGATTATGGGCGTCTCAGAGAGTTACTGTTGATTGAGGAATTTAAAAGTTGTGTTCCAGAGGAGATCCGGATGTATTTGAACGAGAGGCCGACTAGGTCCGTCGCAGAATTTGCTAGGTTCGCAGATGAATATGTCCTAACTCACAAGACAAAGTTTTCCTCGACAAAAAGTTACCCGAGAGACAGTGGGAATGGTAGGGAAAGCCCGCCGGCTAAGGTAGAAACTCAGCCGGGAGCTAGCCGGAAAAGTGAGGATACCAGGCCAGAAACCTGGAGATTTCCTGGTTTGACCTGTTTTAATTGTGGAAAGGTGGGACATATTGCATCTAAGTGCCCCGCTCCGAGGAAGGAGCCAGAAAAAGGGAAAGCAGCTATCCCTATAGGATGTATCGCGTCGATAGGAAAATCGTCGAGAGGGCCCCCGGTAGATGGTAGATGGAGTACAGGAGGGGCGTTTAGTTCCATAGGAACCATGTCCCTGGAGGAGGAGGGAGGCCCACAAATTCCAGTACGGATCTGGAGAGACAGTGGAGCTGAGCTATCATTGATTAGCCATAAAGTGCTAGAGTTCGGACCTCCGACGGGAGAGGTAGCCCTGAGAGGCATAGGAAAAATGGACCAAAGTGGTACCCTTGCATAGGGTTCTTCTAGATTGTGAGTTGGTGTCGAGACCAGTGGAGCTGGGGGTCCCGCCGGAGTTGCCGGGGGAAGGCGTGGATGTCCTTCTGGGGAGCGACCTCGCGGGAGGGAAAATGGGAACAGCCGTGAAGCTGACAACCCAGCCTGCGAGGATTGAGGCCCCTCCCTCAGATCTGAAGATATACCCCGCCTGCGCGGTCACTCGCAGCATGTTTAAAAAGATAGCTGAGAGAGAGAGCAGTCTAAATCTGGCTGGTTTTGATTTGGCCGACACGTTTTTACCGACTCTGTACCAGCGAGGGTTCGAGGAAGGTAAACCGGAGAGTAAGGAGGGGGGAGAGAGTAAACTGGGGGAGGTAGACCTGCCCTTAGCCAGACGAGAGTTTGTACAGGAACAGGAAAGGGACAAGGAGCTGATAGCCTTGAGAGAGTTGGTTCTTTCGGAGACCAAGGTTGAAACTGAGCCCGAAGGTTACTACCTGAAGGAGGGTATGTTTATGAGGAAGTGGAGGCCCCCCAAGGTGTCGGTCGATGAGGACTGGGCGGTGGTACATCAGATAGTAGTCCCGAAAGCGTATCGGGACGAAATTCTGAACTTAGCTCATAAGGGACCGTTAGGTGGGCATCCGGGAATAACGAAGACAGTGGATCGGGTTCAAAGAGAGTTCTATTGGCCAAACATGAGAAAAGAGATTACTGAATATTGTAAAAGGTGTCATACCTGCCAAATGGTGGGTAAGCCGAACCAAGTTATCCCTAAGGCACCCCTCCGACCCATCCCCGCGTGCGAGGAGCCTTTCTCCCGAATCATTGTAGATTTTGTGGGACCCCTACCTAAAACTGGGAGGGGGCTGCAGTATATCATGACCATGATGTGTGCCGCTACACGATTTCCAGAGGCTGTGCCTCTGGGTAATATTAGGACCGCTGTGGTGGTGAGGGCCCTCATCAAATTCTTTACCACAGTGGGGCTGCCTAAGGAGATACAATCGGATCAGGGGAGTACCTTCACATCTAACGCATTTCGGCAGGTGATGACCCAGCTAGGGGTCAAACAAATTCTAGCCTCCTCGTACCACCCGGAATCCCAAGGGGCATTGGAAAGGTTCCACGCTACACTAAAGACCATGCTTAAAACTTATTGTCAGGAGAACGTTCGAGACTGGGATGAGGCTTTACCCCTTCTGTTATTTGCCGTCAGGGATACAGTCCAGTGCTCACTGGGGTTCAGTCCGTTTGAGCTCGTTTTCGGTCACAGGCCCAGGGGCCCTCTAACCCTCCTGAGAGAAAAGTGGTCTAGCCCGACCGTTCAAGTCAGTGTGATCGACTATGTTCTGAAATTCCGGGAGAGGCTGCATAAAGAACGCGCCTTGGCAAAGGAAAACCTTAAAGAATCCCAGGAAAAAATGAGTCAGTGGTATAACCCGAAAGCGAGAGAACGAGAGTTTAATGTAGGCGACAAGGTTTCGGTCCTATTTCCGGTAGTTACCCATCCCCTTCAGGCGAGGTTTCACGGACCATATACAGTGCGTAAGAAAATAGACTCGCTGAATTACGTCATTGAAACCGCCGATCGGCGAAAGCCGACCCAGTTAGTTCACGTGAACATGATGAAAAGGTACCATGACACTACCCCCGCGGTGGTCGGTGTGGCCATTAAAACCGATGAGGTGGGGTGGGGGGGATGGCCCGGAGGGACCAGAGCGGTTTGAAAAGATAGGTATAGTCCCCACCAGATTGGAGAACTCTATGGTATTGGCAAGCCTTGCGGATAAAGTTAGACACTTAAAGCCTGAACAGCGGGAGCAGATAATACAGCTCATTAACCGGCATGCAGACTTGTGCCCAGATGTTCCCCGAAGGTGTAGTGGGACGCAACATGATGTGATAGTTACCTCAACCCAGCCCATAAAACAGACACCTTATCGTATGAATTCTGAAAAGAGCCAGCTAGTAGGAAAGGAGATTGAACATATGCTAGCTGCTGGGATAATCCGCGAATCCTCTTCCGCGTGGGCTTCTCCTTGCGTGGTTGTCCCAAAACCGGACGGTACCATAAGATTCTGTACCGATTACCGGAAGGTCAACGCGGTCACCCAGACAGATGCTTACCCTATTCCCCGGATGGATGATTGCATTGACCAAGTGGGGAAGGCGAGGTACATCACAAAAGTTGACTTGTTAAAGGAATACTGGTGCGTTCCTTTAACGGACAGGGCTCGAGAGATTTCCGCCTTTGTCACCCCATCCGGGTTGTACGAGTACAACGTTATGCCATTTGGGATTAAAAATGCACCAGGGACATTCCAGCGGATGATAGATGCTGTGATAAAAGGGTTAACCCACACCAAGGCTTATCTTGACGACGTGATAGTTTGGAGTGACACCTGGGAGGAGCACCTGGAGGCTGTAGAAAGTCTGTTTACCCGAATGTCGGCAGCCCACCTTACAGTAAACCTTGCCAAGAGTGAATTTGGTCATGCCACTATCACCTATTTGGGGTATGTGGTAGGAGAGGGACAGTTGACTCCTGTGCAGGTGAAGGTACAGGCTATTTCTGAGGTTCCTGTACCCTACAATAAAAGGGCCCTGAGGAGGTTTTTGGGCATGGTGGGATACTATCGGAAATTCTGTAGAAATTTTGCGGACATTGCGCTCCCCCTTACAAAACTCCTATGGAAGGAGGAAAAATTTGAGTGGGGTCCCTCTTGTCAGAATGCTTTTGAAAAGTTAAAAGCCGTATTGTGCCATCACCCGGTGTTAAAAGCACCCGATTTGTTAGCACCCTTCTCCTTGGCGACGGACGCCAGTGATGAGGCTGCAGGAGCGGTCCTCTTACAGCAAGCAGGGGATGGAGTAGAGAACCCGGTAGCATATTTCTCTCGGAAGTTCAATGTACACCAGAGGAATTACTCTACCATAGAAAAGGAATTGTTGGCACTTGTGTTGGCGATACAACATTTCGAAGTATACGTTTGTCCCGCGCAAAAACCCCTAGTGGTCAATACCGATCACAACCCGTTGGTATTCCTGGCCAATATGAAAAATAAAAACAGGAGGTTATTGAGCTGGAGTCTGATGCTGCAGGAATTCGATATTAAGATACAGCACATTAAGGGGAGTGATAATGTGCTAGCGGATTGTTTATCTCGATGCTGAACTAAGTGTATAACTGGATGGCTCTGTAATTAAAAGAAAAAGCTTGGGTATTGTGTTAGATTAAAAATCATGTAAGACTCTGTACAACTCCGTTTTTAACCGCTGGTAAAAAACTTTTTTTTAGAGGGGAGGTGTTATGAATGTACCACAGCTCTGAGGGGCCGAAGGGGCGGGAGCAGCCCCCTCCTTCCAGAGAATCGCAAAAGCACTATTAATTCGGGTCTCGGACCCAGGCAAATGAGAGACAATGTAATGGTTTTGGCCAGGGCTCTTAGAGACACCTGTGCTAAGTGCATGACCCTGCTACGTGACAACTACCACGGATATGGACACCCTCGGGCAATGTGGGGGTGGGGATTGCATCACCCTACTTTGATGGACATCTACAACTCTGCAAGTCAAGATAAAAGGGGACTGCAGAAGGCGGTACCCCAGCAACGTACCAGAAGGACTCCATAGCTCAATGCTCCCATGATAGCTGGAAGCCAGTCAAAAGCCACGTGCGCTCCGTAACTTCTCTGCCTGGGGAGCAGGTGGCTGATAATACCGAGAAGGACTTCGAACTAATAACAGGGAAACAACGCTCCCCTGATTCAACGGTGTTGCTTCGTCAAAGACCCGGGCAAGTTTTGTCGTTTCTCCTCACTCTCTCTGAAACACGTGAAACCCAGTGATTCCCCAAAAAGACTGAAGCCTGCAGACTTCTGAGTGACTTTTATATTTCCAACGGACAATATATTATCCCCTAGACAACAGTTGAGATTATTTCTTAATGATGATTATTGCTATACCCGTGCTTTAGATTGAGTTTTGCCGACATATATGTTCTGAATGTTTGTATTAACCTTACTTTGGTGCCCCCTTTTATGAATAAAAACGTTTGAAAATAGTGCCATCAGACTCCAACGGACCTCTCTATCTTTGCTGGTAAGTGATCCAGTTACGGGATACGTAACACAACAGACTGGTGGAGCATGTGAAGGAGAGGCCTGCATACCCCAAAAGACCTCAGTTTTCTCAGGACGTAGAGGCAACTCTGGCTCTTCTTGCTCATATCCTCTGTGTGGGTACTCCACTCCAGTCTGTCATCCAGGTGCACCCCAGGTACTTGTGGGTCCTCACCACATCCACGCCTTCACCATCAATAGCAACAGAGAGCAATGCAGGCTTGGTCTTCCTAGAGTCCGTCATCTTCTCCCCTGTCTTACTGATGTTGAGCTGTAGCTGATTCAGTATGCACCATTTAACAAAGTCCTCCTCAGGACCCTGTCCTTCCTTTATACACCCAACTATTGCTGAGGGATCAGAGAATTTCTGCAGATGATCTGAAGTCCGAGGTATGCAGGGTAAACAGGAAGGACCCATTTCAGTCCCCTGTGGGGCCCCAGTGCTGCTTATAGCCGTTTCTGACACACAGCTCTGAAGCTGCATAAACTGTGGTCTGCATTGACCAGGATACAACGGAAGTGCCAATCTGTATTGAATGGAGCTTTTCCCCCAGCAATGAGGGCTGCATGGTATTGAAGGCACTTGAATATAAAAAAAGCATGATCCTCACTGTGCTGTCCTGCTTATCCAATAGGAGTAGGCTCTGCTCATCAAGTAGATGACAGATTTGTCGACTATAATATGCTCCTGGTAGACAAACTGCAGTGGATCAAGGCTGGATCTGACCGGGGTAGGAGGTAAGCCAGGACCTCTAGGATCTTAATGATGTGTGAGATCAAGGCCACTGGACAGTAGTCATTCAAGACTTTTGGTTGGCCCTTCTTTAGTACTGGGATCACACATGATGTTTTCCACACAGTCAGGATCCTTTCCAGGCTGAGACTCAGATTGAAAATGCTCTGGAGAACTCCACACAGCTGCTCAGCAAACTCCTTCAGGACCTTGGGGGTTCACACCTTCCAGTCCCAATGCTTTCCCCAGAGACCTTCTCACCTGCTCACTGGTGGAAGGTGGGGACGGGGGGAGGTAGAGATCGTGATGATAGCAGCCAGTACTTGGAGATGTGGATGGTAGGTGCTGGGCAAGGAGGGGGTGTAGACAGTGGTAGCCTGTGTTGTCATCCCTGTGTTGAACTGGAGGAGGGAGGAAGGGAGGCGTTGATGCTGAGGGAGCATTGGGTGCTTTGGCACCTGGAATGCTATGCTGAGTGGGGTGTGAACAGGAGGGTAATTGTCAAACATATTAAAGGTATGTTTAACTCATTAGCCTATTCACAGCCTATTCTGAGGTTCTACAGCTAGGTTGATTGAAGCCGGTGATGTACTTCGTGCCTCTCCATGCCCCCCGTGTGCTACTCTGCCCAAGCTTGTTCTCCAGCTCTCTCCTGTATTCCTCTTTAGCCCTGATCTTCTCCTTTAGCTCCCTCTTTTTGTGGTTGAGAAGAGCCTTCAGATCACTGGTGACCCTTGGTTTGTTGTTGGGGAAGCCAGCGAACTCTCCTTGATGAAGAAGTTCAGATCTTCTCTCTGAGTCACTACCTTCTCCCATAGATGCCGTCTGGCCTGCTGAGTTCTGCCAGCATTTTGTGCTTTTATTTATTTCCAGCATCTGCAGATTCACTCGTATTGTCCTTGATGGTATTACAGTGTCCACACAGAGTTAATGTAGCCAGTTACGGAATAAATAGGTCCATAACTGTCCTCCTCATACAGTTCACAAAGCACATTCCAGTCAGTAACCTCAAAGTAGCCCCTCAAGGCCATGATGTCCCCTGGAAGCCATTTCTTTACTATCTTGGTGGAAGCATGAGGTAAACCAGGTTGTGATCTGATCTTCCATGTGGGGGTAGGGCTGTGGAGCTATGTGCATCTTTAATGCTTGCATGCAAGAGGTCCAGTGGTTTATTTCCTCTGGTATGACATTTGACAAACTGATGGAAGGTGGGTAGGGTTGTTGAGAGAGAAACATGGTTGAATGATAAGCATCGGGATGCAGAGTCTGGAGGCTTGTGATGGTAGTGTGTATGATGTCACACACAGCGTCGGGAAGGTGGAATGTAGGCAACAAGCAAAATGGTGTGGCTGAGCTCACATGGATGTAAACTCACAGCAAACAGTTCAATGTCTGGGCTGCAGATTTGCTCTTTCATGGAAATGTGACCGGGATTAAACCATCTGTTATTTATAAGCACAGCAAGTCCACCTCCCTTCCTCTTACCACACTGGAGATTAACTCTGTCTGCTCATAGCATTGAAAACTCATTCATAGTAGCGTTGGATCCAGGATTTGCTCATGTAATCATGTCTTGATGAAACACATAACACTGCATTCTCGATATTCGTTCTGTGTCCTCATGAGTATTGCTAGTTCCACTTTATTTGCCAGGAATCTTATGCTCCCCATAATGATAGGCTGGGAGATATGGTTTATATCTGTCTCTTGTTGCTCTGCTTTCTACCTGATCTGCAGCCTCGGTATCTCTGTCTCAGCTCGTCTGGATTGTTGAGCTTCTGCTGGGCAAACAAGGGTTGCTTCCGGGCTGCTGGTAGCTGCTCCCTCATATATACAATATTGCTTCCACTACCGTAGCCAAAACACTCGATGGGATTAATTATCCTGAGACCCAGAGGGTGGTGAAAAATTTCTTTGACAGATTAATGTCCATAATTCACACTAATGTCTGCAACTTACTGACAACGCTAACATACTGTGAGCTGTAGGTATACTAATTTTTGCACAGGTCTTCCCTGAGACCTAAAGATTATTTCAAGGTTTCCTCCAGGACAAATAGCTCGAGAAATGCTGCTGCAGGTTATTCAACCTTTCTCCTCAAGTCTTGGCAATGTCTTGTAAATTTTCTCTGTATTCTTTCCTTTAGGTAGGTGGCTAAAAATCCACTCCAGATTAGGTGTCACCAATGTCTTGTACAACTTCAACATCACACTGCATCTGCTGTACACAATGCTTAGATTGATGATGTACCAAAACCTCTCTTTATGATCCGATCTACCTGGAATTATGAGTCTGTATTCCAAGATCCCTTGGCTCTATTGCCCTACCACTCAACATATGTCCTACTCTGGTTTGTCCTCCCAAAGCAAAACACCTCACACTTGTCTGCATTACATTCCATCTGCCATTTTTCAGCCCATTTTCCCAGCTGGTCCAGATCTCACTGCAAACTTTGATAGTCTTCCTCACTGTCCACTAAACCTCCACTCTTGGTGTCATCTGCAAATTTGTTGATCCATCTTATTGCATAATCATCCAGATTGTTGTTATAGATGGCAAACAACAAAGGACCCAGTACCAATCCCTGTGGCAGTCCAACAGTCACAGGCCTCAGGTCAGACAGGCAAATCTCTACTACTACTCTTTGGCTTCTCCTGCGAAGCCAATGTCCAATCGTATCTATTACCTCATCTTCAATGACAAGTGACTGAACCTTCTTTAGTAACCTCCCATGAACGATCTTGTCAAAGGCCTAGATAAAGTCCATGCACACAGCATCCACTGCCTTGCCTTCGTCAGCTTTCCTAGTAACTTCCTTGAAAAGCTTTATAAGATTTGTTAAACCTACCATGCACAAAAACAAGTTGACTATCCTTAATTAGTCACTTAATTTTCTAAGGGACTGGATACTTCCCAGATCCAGTCCCTTAGAAAAACTTACCCAATAACTTCCCCACTACTGATGTCAGGCTCACTGGTCTATAATTTCCTGGTTTATTCTTGAAGCCTTTCTTATAAAATGGAGTAACTTTAGCTATCTGCCAATCCTTCAGCACCTCATCCGTGGCTAAGGACATTTTAAATATCTCTGCGAGGACCCCTGCAATTTCTGTATTGGCCTTCCATAGAGACTGAGGGACCACCTTGTATGGCCCTGGGGAGCTATCCATCCTAATGTGTTTCAAGACAGCAAACATCTCCTCCTCTGTAACCTGTATACAGTCCATGAGCTCACTGCTGCTTTGCCTCACTTCTATAGGCTCTGTGTCCTAAGTATATACAGGTGCAAAAATCCATTTACTATCTCCCCCATCTCAAGTTTAAGTTTCAGTATTTAACCATACACGAATACCCATGAATAGAGCCTGACAAAGCAGAATTACTCTGGGGCAAAGGTTCCAAACACAGAACTAACAGTCATGCTCAGCTCAAGGCATGTATAAGATATTAGAGGCACATATAAAATATCAGTAAATATAGTCACACACAAAATAATCCAAGACCAAGAGTCCATATTATTTGGCTCCCTACCTAGGTAATCACTCTGATCTTCCCAAGGACCAATTTTGTTTCTTGCTATCCATTTGCTCTTAGTGTATGTGTAGAAGCATGGGGGATTCTCCTGTACCTTCCCTGCTAGAGCAACCTCACGCCTTCCTTTAGCCCTCCTGATTCCTTAAGAGTTCTTTTGCATTTCTTATATTCCTCAAGTAACTCATTTTCTCCTTCCTGCATATACCTGCTATGCGCCTCCTAATTCTTCTTACCCAGTGCCTGAGTAACCAAGGTTCCATAAACCTGCTATTCTTGCTTTTTATTCTAACAGGAACAGACAAACTCTGTACTCTCAAAGTTCCACTTTTGAAATCATTGATGCCACTCAGTGCTCTATAGATTTGGGGTCTTAGTGTAGGTGATTATCCATATGAAGGTTATTTGTCAGTGAAGCTGGAGCTTTCGGAGGCCAATGTGGGAGTGACTGAGGGACTTGATACATTAGTGCTGGTTTGTCTGGACCCCTTTGAGAAGGGCGGAGTTTCAATTCTTCAATTCCAACACTCCTATTGTGAGGAGGCTCATGGGAGACTGCAAGGAGAAAGCTGGAGAGAGCTTCCAGAGAACATTGTCTGTTCGTCTGGCGTTTCGAGCTGCTTTTGAGGAAGTGCGTGGCTGCATTGGGTTGGATAACGAGTTTAGACGAGGGACTATGTGGTTCCCCCAGTCCAAGCCAATTGTGTACTGGCCCAGGGAAGTAGCGAGAGTAATGGGAAACTCCAAGTATCCCGAAATACCCGAGGGCACGGCCCTCTTGGTTGATGCTCCAGAAGATCACAAAGAGGAGTCAGGCATGCCTGCTGGGTACCGGTGAGGCACCAACTGTAGAACCCTCGGTTGTGCAGGCAAGCAGGATGGCAGTGATTGTCAGGAACACTACGAAGAGGGAGGTCACCTTCAAGCGGGGGATGCCCCGGCACATCTCTTCCCGGTGACAGTAATGTCTAGGGCCCCTGTGAGACAAGCCGGGGAGAAACTAGTTGCAAAAGGGGGAAAGTTGACCGCTGAGACATTCAACTTTGGGGACTCAGGTTGGAAGAGGGGGTTGACAGAGAAGATGTTGAAACTGGAAGGTGCCTTCTCTACTGATGAATGTTATGTGGGTTGTTCCTAGAGCATTTGCCACTCTATCCGGGTGACCGAGGACACTCTGTTCAGAGAGACTGGCCCCTGCAGAAGATGTTTGACAGTGTCTGTGTAAGTCGAAGGAAGCTGGGGTCATCACTGAGTCCTAAAGGCCCTCTGCGTCCCCAGTAGTAGCCAGGAAGAAAAATGGGAAGGTACAGATGTGTGTGGACTATAGGACACTGATCAGGCGTACCGTCTCTGACCAGTATACGGTCCCAAGGATTGAAGACGCGCTGGCCTGTCTGGGTGGTGCGAGGTGGTTCAGTGTGCTGGACTTGAGGAGTGGATATTACCAGATCCCCATGAGTGAGGCTGACAAAGAGAAGACGGCATTTATATGTGCATTGGGATTCTTCCAGTTTGAAAGGATGCCCCTGGGCATATCTGGAGCCCCTGTGACCTTCCAGCCTGCCAGGGAGAAAACAGTGGGGAATATGAACTTGTTTGAGGTATTGGTGTATCTGGATGACCTCAGAGTGTTCAGGTCCACCTTGGAGGAACATGAAGTGGGGCTACTGAAGGTGCTGGGCTGCCTGAAAGCTGAAGGGTTAAAACTTTCCCTGGTCCAGTGCCAGTTCTGCAAGACACCTGTTAGCTATGCTGGGCACATAGTTTCCGGGGATGGAGTAGTTACAGATCTGTTTAAGATGAAGGCGGTGATCACGTGGCCAACGCCCCAGACTGTGAGTGCTTGCACTTGTTCCTTGGGTTCTGGGGTTACTATCGGAGGTTTGTGAACGGCTATGCGAAAATGAGTCACCCTTTAAACCAGCTTCTGTATGGTTACCCTCTCTTGGGGAAGAAAGGCAGAACAATAAAAGGAGAGGAGGGTAAAGAGTATTTTAGCCCTTTGGAGCCTTTTGGACTGATGTGGGATGTGAAATGTGAAATGTGAAGAGGTCTTTCAGTCACTGAAGGAGATGCAGACCCAGGTGCCTGTGCTGGATGTTGCAGATCCTCGATTGCCATTTGTACTGCATACAGAATCCAGCAGAGAGAGCTTAGGGAGTGTCCTGTATCAGGATCAGGGCACCGGGTTGAGACCTGTTGCATTCTTCAGCCAGAGTCTGTCACCCTCTGAGAAAAACTGTCCCATGCACAAGTTGGAATTTCTGGCATTGAAATGGGCGGTGGTGGATAAGCTGAGTGACTACCTCTATGGTGCCAAGTTTGAGGTGAGGACAGACAACAATCCCCTAACTTATAACCTGACCTCGATGAAATTGGATGCCACAGGCCATTGGTGGTTGGCGGCATTGTCTGCCTATGATTTCAGCTCGTAGTACCGGCCGGGAAGTAGGAGCATCAATGCTGATGCTTTGTCCCGACGTGCGCATGAGGGGCAGGACAGGGACGGAGAGTGGGAGAGCGTTCCTGCCCCGGGGGTGAAAGCCATGTGCCAGTTTGCCATCACGGTGAAGGCAGGGGGAAGGCAAGGGCAGGATCAAGGGGTGGATCAATTGGGAGCTTCTGATGACACCATTCCACAAGTTCACTGTAACCTGACTGCTCTGAAGATGAAACAGTTACTGGAATTGAGTCATGGAGAAATGGCATCTGTTCAGCGAGATGTTCGGCACCATTTGAGGGGGTGTGGCCCAAGTGGAGAAGACGAAACACGCTGCGGTGCCACCATTACTGAGAGAATGGCCCAGACTGGAGTTGAGGAACCAGATCCTATACCGACTCACATTGCCTCCGGACTGACCGCAGGCAGCTGGTACTATACCAGTTCACGTCACCTCCAGATCAGTCTCAGTATTTCCATCTGGTTCTGCCTGAAAAGTACCGGAGGATAGTGTTGAAGTCACTGCATGATGAGTCTGGCCATTTGGGGGTTGAAGAGACCTATGGATTGCTCAGAGACCAGCTTTACTGGCCCCGAATGAAGCTGGAGGTCGAAGAATACTGCAAGTCGTGCATTCGATGCATATGGAGGAAGATGCTGCCTACGAGGGCCGTTCCGTTGTCCCACTTGCAGAGTGTGGGGCCCCTTGACCTGGTGTGTATGGATTTCCTGTCAATAGAGCCAGATGCCAGCAACACGGTAAATGTCTGAGTCATCACGGATCACTACACCAGATATGCGCAGGCTTGTCCTACCAAGGACCAGAGGGTGTCCACGGTGGCCGAAGTGTTACAGGAGAAGCATTTCCTTTATTACGGCCTTCCCAGATGGATACATAGTGATCAGGGACAGGATTTTGAGAGTAGGCTCAAACAGGAGTTACTGAGCATGCTTGGAGTTGAGAAGTTGAGAACTGCACCTATCACCCACAGGGTGAGCCCCAGCCCAAGGGGTTTAATCGGGCCTTGCTGGACATGCTCAGAACCTTGGAAATCAGCAAGAAGAGCAAGTGGAGTCACCATATTGAACGTCTGGTCCACTGCTACAACCGTACACGAAATGAAGCTACTGCGTACTCGCCGTACTATCTGACGTTTGGGCGTGAGGTGAGGTTGCCCATCGACCTTTGTTTGAGACTGATGAGCAAGACCTTCTCCCGAAGACTCATCTGAAGTATATGTGTCAAGTTGGATTTCTTTTTCTTCTTTGAACATGTGCAGTTTCCCCACTTGAAAGGGATTGAATTGGTCTACCCGAAGGTTTTTTTTAACTGGATTCCACTCAATGACCAAACAACTTTTCCTTTTCCCTCCTTTTATTTTTCACAAGTGCGGCAGTTTGATAGTTCTGTCAACCATCAGCCATTAGTCATTAGGTGAATAAACTGGCGGCCTCTCCGGACTTTGTAGACAGATTCCGACCTGCACAGTCTCCGCTTCTCTTATAGACCGCTATGTTTTCAAACCGGGCAAACCCGCCCAAAGGTTCACGAGCTCTTCTTAAACCTTGTGCTGTTTCCGAGAAGTGCCTGCACACGATGATCCCCATGACGGAGCTAGCACTAACCCAAGCACAGTGACAACAGGGCTCTTTTCCATGAAACTGTCACGTTATTTAAAGTTCAGCATCTTACCGCAGATTCCTGGCTGCTAAGCAGAATCAAGGAAATAAGAGGAGGTATGATCAAAAAGTTAGGGTCTCCCAACTCCTACCGAGAGACCAGGTCCTCCTAAGGAATTTGGGACGACCTGGGAAGCATAAGCTGGCCGACCACTGGGCGGCTTTGCCCTATGTGGTGGAGAGTCAGATGCCAAACCTGCCAGTTTTCCAGGTGAAACCTGAGGATGGGAATGGGCCTGTCAAGATTCTCCATCAGAACCACCTTCTTTCTCTGGGACAAGAGGTGTGGGTTGACCCAGAGCCCGACCTGGAGCCTACACCTAGTAAGAGGACTCCGTGGTGACACGGGGTGACTGACGGACCAACAGCAGGAGAGATTAGACTGGCCCCTACTCCTGAATGGGATATAGACTCGGAGGATGAGGAAATGGGAGTGTGGTATATGCTGCCTTTTGCTGACTCCCCACTGATTGAGGAAGAGATTCCCAACCCTTCTCACACTGGGTCAGGTGAAATTGAGGGCCTGTCTGTGGACAGCCTGGGTTCAGCAGGACCCTGCAAAGGATGAAGCGGGGCTCAGCTAAATGCCAGAGGGGTCAGAGTTGCAGGGCACAAGTGATAGGCTGGGGGAGGCCGAGCCAGAAATATCCCCAGTAGTGTTGGAACATGAAGAGGTAGATGAGGTGGTACCGAGGTCTCAAAGAATCAGGAGATCACTGGATAGACTGGCCTATGTAGTACTAGGGAACAGAGTGTGACCCCTACCGCTTTGAGGAGCTATGTCACTGCCTTTTACATCTCAGTTGGACTTTGTGCTTTGCAGGAAGAGTGAGCAAATTATCTCAATGTAACCCCCTGGGTCGCCTCAGGCTTGCTTAGCTCGTTCTCGTCTAGGGGGAGCAGCCTTCGGCCCCACCACACTGGGTAATCAGCTGGTGTGGATGCTGTTTGATGTCCCCGCCTCGCCCAAAAACAGACAGTACACCATATGCGATTAAATGAGTACAATTTATAAAGGTTACTATAACTAAGTGATTAATAACGATACAGTATATATGAAGAGAAAAAATAAAGAAAAGGCGCCAAACTTATCAAAGTCCAAACCACTTCGTGCACAGCCGTTGGAGCTCAATTACTGAAGTCTTCTGGCCACCATTCGATCCCCTCCGAACTCCTCGACTCGCAGCTCAGGACCCTCCGAACTCCTCGACTCTCCAAACAGCTCAGGACCCTCCGAGTGGTCAACCAAGCACATCTAGCTTCATCCCCCCCCCCCTCCTCGGAGAATCTCCCGGCCTCGGACCCCCCTTTGGGGTCCGATCCCCGCCCAGCTTAGAGCATTGCGTCCTCTCTCTCGACCCCCTCGCGCCGATCTCCCCAAAAGCCTGTCAACAAAAGCTTACAGACTCAGAAGAAAGAACATTAATCCCCATTTGGTTTACAAAGGAATACCATTCTCGTTATCAGTAAATTAGCATTCCTGCTAGTTAACAAAAAGAAGAAACCCTCTTTACACTCTCCCTCCACCAAATAAAAGTCATGTCCTCATGACTACTAAATAACTCGCCAGCTTTCCTGCCAACACACCGTAACCCAAGCACAAACAGTGACATCTCCTCCCCACACAGTAACCCTCATGCCCTGTTCCTCAGGCGCTACTTAGGCCAACTGTCTGGAAGTTCCCTAACCCTTCTGAGGCCTCCGTACCCCCTCACCTAAACCCTTCAGGCTCGGACACAACTGGGGATACCTTGGGCCCACTACCAACTCCTCTCTCAACCTCTCACTCATGCCCCACACTGCACACAGCTAACCCTCCCCGCTACACCTGACTCAATGGGAGAAGGGCCAAAGGTCTCTTCCTCAATCAAGGGAAAGTCAGCAAAAGGCAGTGTGTACCACACATCCAGCACATCATCCATCGAATCTGTATTCTTCCTCATTCCTGTGATCGGTAGCTGCTGTTTGATCTTCTCCAAATGGAAACACGTGGCCTGCACTGCTCCCGCAGTCTCTTCAACCTCCTGTTCAGTATTCACTGCACTTCTCTCCAGCTTTTTCTTCCTCATGACTTCTTCCAGATCAACTTTCAGGTTTTGCACTTCATTTGAACTGTCGATGGTCATCTTCAGGTTCCCTTCAAGCTTCCGCTTCTCTCTTCTGAGATTCGTCTGTAATTTCTTCACCTCCGCAAACTCCCCTCTCCGGGTTCTCAGTTTGCTATTACCCTCAGTCAGATAACTTTCTTCATTCTCTCCAACTTGTAAGTCTTCCGAATGGTTCCAGATCACTTTCTCCAGTCTCTCCGTCTTCATTTCAAACTTGATTCTGTAGAGACAGTCACTCACGAGCTGCGACCTTCGCCAGCCCTGGCACGTGTCCCGAAAACACTTTAACTCGGTAGTTCTCAGCTGCTCCTGCAACGACCTCACTTCATATTCTCCTGAGGCAAATCCAAACACCAAGAGATCATCCACATACACCAAAACTCCAAACGCCTCCACATCCCCTATGGTCTTCCACCTGCCCCGCAGGAAGGTTGCAAGGGCTCCAGATATGCCCTGTGGCATCTTTTCGGACCCGAAGACTCCTAGGGAATTTATAACGGCCGTCTTCTCCTTGTCGGCCCCACTCATCGGGATCTGGCAACATCCACTCCTCAGATCCAGCACCTTAAACCATTTCACACCACTCAGACAGGCCATCGCCTCTCCGGCCCTCAGGGCCATATTCTGGTCACTGACAGTGCGCCTCTTCAACGCAATATAATCCACACACACGCTGCCTACATCTTCCACGGCTTCAGGGGCCAGTCGTCACAACATCTCTCTCTCCGAGGTGTCTTCAGCAGTCAACTCCGCTCCCTCGTGGTATTTCGCAGCGTCCACTAAGAGGGTCTCACCCTCAGATACTTCCCCCAGGCCGTACCACCACTGGCTCTTGTTTGAATTCGGTATCGGCCCAATGCTGCTACACACGTCCGCACAAGCAGCTCGAAACTCTGGGTGCATCGACAATGCCTCCAAACAGCGCTCACCCGCCTCCTCCGGGCAGGCCCCCAAGCACACCAGCAGGATATTGGTTCTCTCTAGAACAGAAACGCTGCCCGTCTCAACAGGGTCCGGACACATCAGCATTAACGATTCCTGAACCTCAGTCTCCTCCACATTTGCCTCCAAGAACTCCATTTTCACTGACCAACAACCGTCGTCTGGATAATCACCGGCACTGGTACCCCGAATCTCCAGTGTCCTCAGTGTCGTCAAGGGTAAATGCTTCCAATAACGGTTATGAAACAAACTGTACAGCAACTTAACCGGCGCCCCGGTGCCGAGGATGGCTTTAACTTGACTTCCATCCATCCGTAACAACACCTGTGCGCGTGGCCCCTCTAAGCCTTCAGGAATAGGTTCTGTTCCTTTCGGGAGTTCCTTGGTACATTGCTGGGAACGTGCTCCCCCAGAGACCCCAAGCCGTTCCCCCACTGGGCCTCCTCTAAGTTTCCCGACACCTCTCGAATCAACGGAACAACTGATCCCCTTGACAGATCCCCTTGGCACCACAAGCAATCTATCTGCCCCCCTAGGCAAAAAGGGATACCCTAAAAACTTCCCACCAATCTCCTGCCACGGATATGATAAGCCCCCCAGCTGCGGCATTTGACTTCCAGTCGAACCACACGCATTTTCCCACACTTTCCCAGAACTGGCAGCGGTCACTTCGAGGTAATTGCGCCCGACAGTTCTAACAAAGTCACCAGCCTGCCTACTCAAACTTTCAACCCATCCCTGTCGCTTTCCCTCAGCCAAGCACTGCCACTCACCCAATAACTGAGGGGTCCGCTCCGCCCACGCCTCCGCCCCTTTAGGGCTGGACATTATTCCAACAACCGGGCGGAGCTCACCACTGCTGAAACATCCCAACCTGTCACTCCTCACTCCAAACAGTACGGACAGCCCATGGTCCCACCACCATTTCGTCAGCACTAGTCGGAACTCGAACAACGACCTCCAGGCTAGCAACAGCAGCCACCCCACCCAACACACACGCAGTGATAACCAGCAATCGCACACCCACAAAGACACACCAGCTCTTCGCCGCAGACACAATTTAAAGAGGGTGATCACACAGCTTCCACAGAAATCAACCCCGGACGAGCACCCCACAATGTAACACCCTGGGTCGCCTCAGGCGTTCTCACCTGCCCCAGAGGAGGTCCCAATTACCCAGAAATTTGAATCCCTGCCCCCTGCTCCATTTTTCCAGCCATGCATTTATCTGTCACCTCATTCTATTCCTCCCTTCACTGTTGCATGGCACAGGCGGCAATCCCGAGTATACTACGCTTGAGGTCCTGCTTCTCAGCTTCCTTCCTAAGTCCCTGTAGTCTGTTTTCAGTGTCCCTCCCCTTTTTCTTCCTGTGTTGTTGGTACCAATATGTACCACAACTTCTGGCTGCTGACCCTTCCTTTTCAGGATTTTGTGGACACGTCCAGAAACATCGTGGACCCTGGCACCTGGGAGGCAAACTACCATCCGAGTTTCCTTCTTGTATCCACAGAACTGCCTATTTGCCCTCTTGACTCTGTAAGTGCTGCCATCCTCTTCAGTTCCTTACCCTTCTGAGCCACAGGGCCAGACTCAGTGCCAGAGGCACGGCCGCGGTTCCTTCCCCCAGTTCAGTCATTTCCACCCTCCCCAACAGTACTCAAAATGGAGTACTTATTGTTGAGGGGGATGGCCACAGGGGTGCTCACCACTATCTGATGCTCCCCCTTCCCTCTCCTGATGGTCACTCATTTACCTGTAGCCTTGGGGTGACGACCTCCCTGTAACTCCTGTCTATCACTGCCTCACTTTCCCTAACAAGCCAAAGGTCATCGAGCTGCAGCTCCAGTTTCCCTAACATGGTCTCTAAGGAGCTGCAGTTCGATACACCTGGCACAGATGTGGCCATCAAAGAGGCTGGAATTCTGCTGGAAATCGCAACATCTGACAGAACAGAACACTGGCTCTGTATACATATCCCCTATTCTTTCAAGATTTGAATAAGAATAACAAATGAACATACCTACTTACCTTGCCTCTGCCTGTTCTTGCCGAAGCCTTATTGAGCTTAAGCCTTACTACTCTGCCGACGACCGCTCCCACGAAGTCCTCTCCACTAGCCCTTACCTCTCTTTTATAAAGACTGAGCTTCCCGTTGAAAATCTTTGTCAGACCTGCACGGGAACGCTCCTGTTGCACCTGCGCAGTACTCCAATCAATGACTCCCGTCGAAAAACTGGCTGCTTTTTCAAGCTCTTTGTCGCAGCTGCGCGGGAACCCTTCTATCTCATCTGCGACTTCTGTTGGAAAAACTAGCTGCTCTTTCCTGCCGTTGCTTTGTTTGCAATTAACCCCCAGTCTGCAGCTCCAGGATGCCCATAGTTCTGAATTCAAATCCGAAGAAAGGCTGCTGTTGAAATCAATATTTACTATATTCCCTAACTCCAGAATATGCCCCAACATTTGCATGTTAGTCTGCTAGAAGAACTAGTGCCTAAGCAACAGATTGATCCAGTAATTCCATACAGGGTCTGACCAGAACTGGACTCTCTTGTTGATGTAATGTGTTTTTCTACCTGGTTGCCACACAGACTGATATGTGGTTTTGCATTTTACTGGTTTCCATCCTCTACTTTTCATTACAGAGTTCCTCTATCATTGACAGCCCAAGATAACAACAAGGAATTTCATATGAGGCTATGCTGATTATCTTTGGCTCCCTGATAAGAGTTTAGCATTGAAATCTGTATTGTGGAGGGAAAATAATTACCATCCCCAAAAGGAGAAACTTAAATAAGCTCACCAGTTTATTCTTGTAGAAAGATAAGAGTCTGTAGCTTGTTGAATAAGTTACATACATCCTGTTAAATATCTTCAACTCACAGACATTCATTTATAATAGGTAAAGCAGATATGCAATAGACATTTTAGTATCCTGAAATTGGTTTGAGCAGCTATAGTCTTGAGGCAATTTAATCATAGAGAGCGTCAATGCATTTTTTGACGGCAGCGATGAAGTTTAGTCTGTGATATTGATTGAGTGCCTAGATATAATTTCCACTTGCTGAGAGATGGGTTTTCACAAGGATAAAATAATTAATCTTATCTATGTTAAATGGGCTGAGACTCATTTCTGTCGAAATGCAATGCTCATTTGAATGTAGCACTTTAGAAAGATTATTCATCTGTGATTTAGTTATTCATTTTATTTTTCAGAATCTAGTCATTGCCAGAAATGCAGTATCTACTGTGGCATGCTGTGTATGCATGAGAAGGTGCGGCCGAGGTCCCTTATTGAACCACTTCAGTGCTGTTGGGCAGGGATACGTTTTCAGATCAGATTGTTGTGTGGCTTGTGGGGAAGCTACAGATAGGTGTGGTCCCACACGGCTGCTGTCCCTCTTGGGGGTAGAAGTCATGGGTTTGGGGTGCACTGTCAGAGTGGCCTGGGTAAGCAACAGCAGTGCGTTCAATAAATGGTACTCATCAGAGCTTCTGAGCAAGGCGCTGAAGGGACTGAATGCTTTAGCGTGGTAGATGGATGCCAATCAAGTGGGCTGCTTGTCCTGGATAGTGTTCAGCGTCTCATGGATCTGTTAGTGCAGCACTTGCCTGAGAAAATGGGGATCATCTGGGTTCACATTTCTGGTTCATTGTCTTGTGCAAAGATTTAAGGTGTTGGGAGATGATTTACTTCCTGTGGTATATTGAGCCTCTGGCCTGATCTTCTCTTTTGTGCAATTATCTCCCATGACAAAAGTTACATAAAAAAGTGCAAATGTTACTAAACTGGCCATTTCCCAGCTGACCTCTCCACAGGAGTGCTCCCCCATCTTTCATCTGACCCTTTCACATACTCTGATAGTTAGAGGGAGCAGACCAGAGACCCTGTGGATGTGAAAAGGAAACTCAAATGGTATTTTACCTTGCAAGTGCCAGGGTTAGGGATGTCTTGAATTGGGCCCACAGCATTCTAAAGTGGGAGGGTGAGCAGCCAGAAGTCATGGAACATATTGGTACCGATGACATGGGTAAGAAAAGGGAGGAGGTCCTGAAAAGAGAATATAAGGGATAAAGTAGAAAGCAGAAAAGGAGAATCTCCAAGGTAGTAATCTCCAGATTGCTGCCTGTGTCATGCCTCAGTGAGGATGGGGTGTATTCTGGAGTTAGGGTATATAGCAAATATTCATTTCAACAGCAACCAGTCTTCGAATCTGAATGTGGAATATAGACTGAATTTAAAATGCAGCTTGGACAAAGGTCTTCCTGGGTTAAATTGTTTGCATGGGCTAAATCAGTTGACCTGTCCATGTACTCAGAAACAACGGAGATTAACATCCATTTTGGGTGTCGGTGTGACGATCTAGGCGCTTGAAAATTATATATAATCCAAAGGAAGCATTATAAATGCATTGTGACTAGAGGAATTTGATCTTTAGCATCTAACAATGTGATGATAGATTGTTAGACTATCTCTCTCCAGAGTGACCCAAATACTGTCAGCTTGTGTGTGCCAAATAAAGACTTTCATACTACCAGCTGCATGTCTCCCTGGTGGCTTTTGTTGACAGTCAAAACAAGGGTAAGAACAGGATGATTTGGCGGATGAAAGCGTGGCTGAAGATTCAGATTTCTGGATCTTTAGGCTCTCTTCTGGGTAAGTCATGACCTATGCAAAAAAGAACAGGTTACAACTGAACCCAAGGGGGACCAATATTCTCGCAGGCAGGTTTGCTAGAGCAGTTGCTGAGGGGATAAACTAATTTGGTAGGGGGGATGAAAGTCCAAACAGTTCCAAGTCAGTTCAGTTCTTTGTGAGCTCGCAGCATGTAAGGTGCCTGCACAAGTTAAACACTGTAGTTTTATTAATGTCTAATGCTTGCTGCCAGTGGCTGGATTCTTTCCTGGCTCTAGGCTCCAGTGGCATGAGGAGGTCTGTCAATGAACACGAGCTGTTTGATTGAAAGAAATCATGCTGAGATGGTGAACTAGCGGCATGAGAACAAAAGATCAAACAGCTTGTCAATCTTTGTGTGTCTCACTGTACTTGTGGAACTCCCTATTTAAAGGGTACCTTTCGCTCAGTTCTTGGGACTTCACCTGGACCAAGGGATTGTCATTGGGGCCTAGGAGACCCAGGATGATTTCACAAGTCAGAGTTCAGAGTTCGCTCGACAACTGCAGCAATCAGATGGAGACTAATAATCATGAGCCCTGAAACCTTTGTAACTTTCTATGTAGTATTTATTGTGGTTTATTTATGCTTTCTATTTTATAATAATAAATTAGCTTAAATTACTTTGTTGTGCTTGTATGCTTATTACCACTTCTCCTAGACCAGTGATTCCTGATGGGGTGGTCACGTGTTCTAAGGAGGCGTTAAGGAAATAGAAGTCGTTGAGACATGTCCAAAGTGGAAGAATGGAAACAAAGCTTGCTGTGATATGGCAACACAATCTGCATCTATAACTTTAACGGCTGTCCACTTCTCGCTAGGTGTGTGCAACCCATTGATGGAATGAGAACCCCAGTGGTGGCAAGGTGTCTCGCTTGCTCTGTTCGGGCCAGATGAGGGCCCGGCTGTTACAGAGGCTAGCCGTCTATTGGCCCAACTTGAAGGATGAGATGTCATATTGGGATTGGGGCAAGGTTAAGGCTGCTTTTAAATCCCGGCAGCAGCAGCAGCAACTCAGGCATTTGATGAATGGAACTCGGAATGCTCCAAAGTAGTCAACGGCTGTGTGTGTCCACAGTCGGTCTCAGACAGCTCCACTTTGCTAGGAAGGAAATATTTCTGTCCCTGCTAAAAATGGGGCTGCTAAAAGAAAAAAAATATATAGATGATGTACCTACTGGTGTTCCTTATGTGTCATACTGCATTCAATAGCACAGACAAAGCCCGTCCAGCCCCTACATCGGACTGTAATGCTTATCACAGAAAGCAGCACGTTCCCCGGCTATTTCCGCACTTGGGTGGCGGGTTCCTCAGCACGTTGCCAAGGGATGTGGCCAGGGCTCCAGGATGGCCGCTGTTGGCAACTGATATTTCTGGCGACCCAGAGGGAGACCTGAGGCCATACCCCTTGTGATCATATGGCAATAAACAATGGTGAATCGCCCTGGTGGACACTGGGGCAGAGGTTACCTTATTACATGGGAATCTGGATCGATAAACAGAGGAGCGAGTGCATACTCACAGATATGGGGGATTGGTTGTAGATACTGTACTAACTAAGGTCTGTCTCACTATTGGCGGTAGACCTCCTCGATCTGTCTCTGTGGTTATCTCCCGGGTACCGGAACACCTTTTAGGAATTGATTTGTTATTGGTGTTATGTACCCGTGGGTATCTTGTGTCTGTCACATGACCATGATGTAATTGAGGCTCTGCTGGGCATGATATAATGGTCTTGTGATAGCGGAGTGACGTAATTTTCCCACCAGTGAGAGGTCATGTGATAGTTTTTTCAACAGGGTATAAAAGGAGAACCCCTCCCTGTGACGCAGGTCAGTTCATGGTTGAATTCGTCAGTGACTCTGTTCTGCTGCGTATTTGATGTTATGACGCAGTTTCATTTTAAAAGTGAAGTTTTAATTTCTACTGTGAGAATCGTTGTGCCGGTAGTTCTGAAAATCACTGCCAGTTAAAGTGTGGTTGGAGAGTGAAGAGTTTATTGAAGTACGGAAATCCCGAAGGATCGGAAAAAGTTGGTGTTGATGGCGATAAATAGGTTTGACCTTAATTAATCTTCATTCCGAAGGAATTAGTAACCTGCGGTCCAAGATAGCCCCTGCAAAAGAGCAGAAAGGGTTGGAGCAAGGTTTCACCAAGGAAAGGACAGTACCTTTAAGCCGTTTTATTTCATTTGCCGTGAATCCTTCGGGCAAGGCATATTTTGGCTGGGATCAGCAGTAACATCGTGACGCCAGTGAGGAATTCGTTACTTCTAGGAAAGGCTCTCCTAAGTGACTGTGTAAATCATTTGGACTTTTGCATTACTACTTCTAAGAACTGTTTTTGCATTATCGCTTTAAGAACTGTTTTCGCATAATTGCTTTAAGAACTGTTCGAACTGCCGTACAGCAGTTGACTTCCGGTTACGTTAGTTGGTTTACTTTTGGGGTTTTTTTGAGCAGTGTTTAATAAATGTTTTATTTGTTATAGAAAAACCTGTTTCAATTCTATATTCATTGTTACCGTGCCATAACAATTGGGGGTTCATTGGATTAGTACCATTTTTGAGTTTAAATGCTTGTTTAATATTTGGTCAGTGTTCTGGTAAAGGGAAACACCCAATTGTTTTGTATGATTGGTTTGTGAGTGGTATTGAGCAGCAATGAATATTGATGACTTCCTGGCATCGCCAGACACAAAGTTATTAGCAAAGGTGAAAAAGAGTGATGTATCTGAGATTGCTAGTATGTTAGAGCTTAAAGGTATTTCAAGGTCTACAACAAAGCCTGTAATACAGAGAAAAATCGCGTCACAGGATGTAGATTCGGGTGATTTTGATGAATCGATTTTAGATATGTTTCCAATAAATACTCTAGAGATGCAGTTACAAATCAAACAAATGAAGTTAGAGCAAAGTAAAGTGGACTTGGAGCATTGTAGGCTAGAAGCTGAAAATAAAAAGAGAGAACTTGAATTTGCGATGGCGGAATTAGGGTCCGAGAATCAGTCTCCTGGTTCTAGAAAAAATGTTTGTTGTTAGTCAGGAAACTAAATTGGTCCTTCCTTTTTATGAAACAGAAGTAAAGAAATATTTTCAACATTTTGAAACTGTTGCTCTAACTTCAGAGTGGCTGAAAGAGAAATGGTCATTGTTGTTACAGACTGTAATTAAAGGCAAGGCACAACAAGTTTATACAGCTTTAACTGCTGAGCGAGCACTTGATTATGATACTATGAAACTGCATATATTAAAGGCGTATGAGTTAGTTCCAGAAGCGTATAGAGAAAGATTCAGAAATTGGAAGAAATCTGTGGAGAAAACTTATGTGGAATTCGTCTACGATAAAGCAGTGTGTTTTCAGAGATGGGTTTCCTCTAAAAATGTAAATGGGGACTATAGAACATAGAACATAGAATAGTACAGCACATTACAGGCCTTTCGGCCCACAATGTTGTGCTGACCCTCAAAACCTGCCTCACATATAACCCCCTACCTTAAATTCCTCCATATACTTGTCTAGTAGTCTCTTAAACTTCAGTAGTGTGTCTGCCTCCACTACTGACTCAGGCAGTGCATTCCACGTACCAACCACTCTGTGAGTGAAAAACCTTCCTCTAATATCCCCCTTGAACCTCTCTCCCCTTACCTTAAAGCCATGTCCTCTTGAACTGAGCAGTGGTGCCCTGGGGAAGAGGTGCTGGCTGTCCACTCTATCTATTCCTCTTAATATTTTGTACATCTCTATCATGTCTCCTCTCATCCTCCTTCTCTCCAAAGAGTAAAGCCCTAGCTCCCTTAATCTCTGATCATAATCCATACTCTCTAAACCAGGCAGCATCCTGGTAAATCTCCTCTGTACCCTTTCCAATGGTTCCACATTCTTCCTATAGTGAGGTGACCAGAACTGGACACAGTACTCCAAATGTGGCCTAACCAGAGTTTTATAGAGCTGTATCATTACATCACGTCTCTTAAACTCTGTCCCTCGACTTATGAAAGCTAACACCCCATAAGCTTTCATAACTACCCTATCTACCTGTGAGGCAACTTTCAGGGATCTGTGGACATGTACCCCCAGGTCCCTCTGCTCCTCCACACTACCAAGTATCCTGCCATTTACTTTGTACTCTGCCTTGGCATTTGTTGTTCCAAAGTGTACCACCTCACACTTCCCCGGGTTGAATTCCATTTGCCACTGCTCAGCCCACTTCTGCATCTTATCAATGTCTCTCTGCAATCTTCGACAATCCCTTACACTATCTACAACACCACCAACCTTTGTGTCGTCTGCAAACTTGCCAACCCACCCTTCTATCCCCACATCCAGGTCGTTAATAAAAATCACGAAAAGTAGAGGTCCCAGAACAGATCCTTGTGGGACACCACTAGTCACAACCCTCCAATCTGAATGTACTCCCTCCACCACAACCCTCTGCCTTCTGCAGGCAAGCCAATTCTGAATCCACCTGGCCAAACTTCCCTGGATCCCATGCCTTCTGACTTTCCGAATAAACCTACCGTGTGGAACCTTGTCAAATGCCTTACTAAAATCCATGTAGATCACATCCACTGCACTACCCTAATCTATATGCCTGGTCACCTCCTCAAAGAACTCTATCAGGTTTGTTATAATAAATTGAAAGAGCTGATTTTAATGGAGGAATTTGAAAGGAGCATCCCTGTTGAAGTAAGGACATACTTAAATGGGAGGGACACTGCTACATTGCAGAACTCTGCTAAATTAGCTGATGAGTATGCTTTAATCCACAAGAATAAATTTCCTCAGGGCAGATCTTTTAAAAGGAAAACGAACACAGAGAATCAAGGTAAATCAGAAATTAAATCAGAAGTTGGTGAGAAAGGTAAGAAGGAAGGGAATCCTGTGAAGGAAAGACAGTTTGGTCCCATTTGTAATTATTGTAAGAAACCTGGTCACGTAATAGCCAACTGTTGCCGATTGAAAAAGAAAGAAGGAAACAGTCCCAGATGCTTGCACACAACATACTGAAACACCTGTAAATTCATAGGGTTTGATAAACACAAATGAAGCTTTGTTAGAGTCTGACCAAGTTAAGAAGGGATATGATCATTTTATAACTGAAGGATTTGTATCCTTAAAAGAGGGACCCCCTCCGGTGCCAATAAAAATCCTTAGGGATACTGGAGCTTCTCAATCACTGATGTTAGACAGTGTGTTGAAGTTTAAAGATGAGTCTAACATTGGTGAGGTAAATTATATATGAGGTGTTGGGAGTGCCCTTATGCCTGTACATCTGCATACAATAAACTTAAAGTCAGGGTTAGTTACAGGACTTGTTAAAGTAGGACTACAACCTAGCTTACCAGTGAATGATATTTCTTTATTGTTAGGCAATTACATGGCAGGTGGACAAGTTTTTCCTGAGATGCATTTGACAATAAAGTCAGAGGAACCACGGATGGATTCAAACACAGATTCCTCCTGTGTTGTAACTCCAGCTATGGCTAAAAAGTTTGAATTGCAGAATGAGGTTGTTACCCATGACTGTTCAACTCAGGATTCGAGTTTTGAGGATGTGTCAGAAACTTTCTTACCTTCATTGTTTGAACAAGATTCTTGGAGTAAGCCTGACCATGAAGATTTGTCTCTGTCTCGGAAGGAGATGTTAGCAGAGCAGAGTAGAGATCCTGAGATTATCAGATTAAAAGAACAAACTCTTCCAGATAGTGAAATTGATAAGGTGCCAGTAGGATATTATTTGATAAAGGAGTATTGATGAGGAAGTGGAGATCACCTACAATTCCTGCAAGTGATGAATGGAATATTGTTCACCAGGTAGTAGTTCCTAAAGTTTATCGAAATGAGATTTTAACTTTAGGCCATAGTGTGCCCTTGGGTGGACATCAAGGGGTATGGAAAACTGGACAAGATTTTAAAACATTTTTACTGACCTGGTTTAAGAAAAGATGTGGCGACGTTTTGCAGAATGTGTCATACTTGTCAAATTGTGAGTAAACCTAATCAAGTTACTCCAGTGGCCCCACTGCAACTTATTCCAGCATTTGGTGAACAATTTTCCAAAATTATTATAGATTGTGTAGGAGTCTTACCAAAAACAAAAGCTGGTTATCAGTAGTTGCTGACTATCATGTGCACCGCATCTAGGTTTCCAGAGGCAGCACCACTTAGGAATATAACAACTGAAATGGTAAAAAAGGCTCTTATAAAATTCTTTACTTATTTTGGGTTGCTGAAGGAAATACAATCTGATCAAAGCAGCAATTTTATGTCTGGATTGTTTCAACAGATTATAAATTGGGAGCTAAGCAGATTACCCTTTCTGCATATCATCCAGAATCTCAAGCTGCCTTAGAGAGGTTTCAATCTACCCTCAAGACTATGATTAGAACGTATTGTGTGGACAATGGAAATGACTGGGATGAGGGTATATATTTATTTCTATTTGCAGTAATGGAGTCAGTACAGGACTCATTTGGTTTCAGTCCATTCGAACTTGTATTTCGGCAAAGAGTTAGAAGACCTTTGGCTTTATTAAAAGAACAATGGATTAATAAAGAAGTACACACTAATTTATTGGACTATGTTTTAAAATTTAAAGACAGTTTGCATAAAGCTTGTAGCTTAGCCAGGGAAATTTAAAATTGGCTTAGGAGAAAATGAAAACCTGGTACGATAAAGAAGCTAGGATGAGGACATTTAAACCTGGAGATAAGATGCTGGTTCTTTTCCCAGTGCAAACAAATCCTTTACAAGCCAAATTTCATGGTCCTTATGAAATTGCGTCTAAAATTAATGATGTGGATTACGTGATAAAAACTCCAGATCATAGGAGGCCAACTCAACTTTGTCATGTAAATATGATAAAACCATGTTATGAGAAACAGTCTGTTACTATGACTGTTGTGGTCAATAATACTGAATCTGATCTCATCAGGAACATAATGGATGATTCATCTGAAACTCATTCTAAACCCAACATTGTTTCTGTCAGATTACCAAACTCAAGCATTCTGGAAAATATTGATGAGAAATTAGCACATTTACAGCCAGACCAGAAGCAACAAATGAAGCAATTTATTTTTAAATATAAGGATTTATTTCCAGACATTCCTAGAAGAACCACAATAGCTTCACACGATGTAGATGTTAGAGATGCCAAACCCATAAAGCAACATCCACATAGGATGAACATGGAAAAATGTGAACTCACTGAGAAAGAAATTAAATATATGTTAGAGGATAATATTATCGACCTTCGAACTCGAATTGGAGTTCACCGTATGTTACGGTGCCTAAGTCAGGTAGTAGTATTCGGTTTTGTATGGACTACAGGAAGGTGAATGCTGTAACAAAAACAGATGCATATCCAATTCCTAGAGTGAATGATTGTGTAGATGAAGTAGGAAAAGCAAAGTTCCTTACAAAGATTGATTTATTGAAAGGGTATTGGTGTGTTCCATTAACAGATAGGGATAGAGAGATTTCTGCATTTGTAATTCCATCTGGGCTATACGCATATAATGTTCTTCCATTTGGAATGAAGAATGCCCCAGGTACTTTCCAAAGGATGATTAACTCTGTGATTCATGGATTGAAAGGTACAGATGCTTATATTGATGATTTAGTTACAGGAAATGATACTTGGGAAGCACACATTACTGTGGTGGAGAAATTATTGAAAGGCTTTCAAAAGCTAACTTAACTATTAACTTAGCTAAAAGTGAATTCGGTAATGCCACTGTGACTTACCTTAGTTATGTTGTAAGTCCGGGCTTGGTTAAGGAAAATGGTTAAGGAAATACATCAAACTCCAATTTAGTAACAAAGGTTTAATGTTACAAGAGTACAATATTTTGATGACTCATATTAAAGGCAAAGATAATGTGATTGCTGATTGTCTATCTCGATGTTGAATGTACAATGTAATTTTTTTTATGGAGTGATATTTTAACATTTGTAACACCTACTGTATAGTAAGTTGTAAGATGCTGTATGATAATACTATGTATACTGGGTATATTGTAAATTTTATACATTTCTATTATTTCTTTTGTAAATAATTAATTCTTAAAATTTTGTTCATAACAGACAAAAAAAATTTTTTGGAGGGAGGTGTTACGTACCGTGGGTATCTTGTGTCTGTCACATGATCATGATGTAATTGAGGCTCTGTTGGGCATGATGTAATGGTCTTGTGATGGTGGAGTGATGTAATTTTGCCGCCAGTGAGAGGTCATGTGATAGTTTTTTCAACAGGGTATAAAAGGAGAACCCCTCCCTGTGACGCAGGTCAGTTCATGGTTGAACTCATCAGTGACTCCGTTCTGCTGCATATTTAATGTTATGACGCAGTTTCATTTAAAAAGTGCAGTTTTAATTTCCACTGTGAGCATTGTTGTGCCGGCAGTTCTGAAAATCACTGCCAGTTAAAGTGTGGTTGGAGAGTGAAGAGTTTATTGAAGTACGGAAATCCCGAAGGATCGGAAAAAGTTGGTGTTGATGGCGATAAATAGATTTGACCTTAATTAATCTTCATTCTGAAGGAATTAGTAACCTGCGGTCCAAGATAACCCCTAAGATAGCGGTCCAAGATAGCAAAAGAGCAGAAAGGGTTGGAGCAAGGTTTCACCAAGGAAAGGACAGTACCTTTAATCCGTTTTATTTCATTTGCCATGAATCCTTTGGGCAGGGCATATTTCGGCTAGGATCAGCAGTAACGTCGTGACGTCAGTGAGGAATTCGTTACTTCTAGGAAAAACTCTCCTAAGTGACTGTGTAAATCATTTGGACTTTTGCATTACTACTTCTAAGAACTGTTTTTGCATTATCACTTTAAGAACTGTTTTTGCAAAATTGCTTTAAGAACTGTTCGAGCCGCCGTACAGCAGTTGACTTCTGGTTATGTTAGTTGGTTTACTTTTGGGTTTTTTTTGAGCAGTGTTTAATAAATGTTTTATTTGTTATAGAAAAACCTGTTTCAATTCTATATTCATTGCTACCGTGCCATAACAATGGGAATTTCTAACAAAACACCCTTTTGGCGAATTTACTTTTGGTGTTTGGAAGGTGTCTATTCTGGTTGGAAAGGCAAAGTGGGAACTTGTCTTTATACCCTTGCCATTGCAAATAGTAATTACCAAGTAATATCATATCCTGGGAGGGCATAAGGAAATCGATGAGACAGTCCCTTTTAAATCTGGGGGTTCTTCATCCTGCTTCTTCCCCTTATAATAGCTCAGTTTAGAACCTAGATGTTTCATGGCGCATGACCGTTGTTTATCGCCAGCTGAATCGGTTTGCCCCTTCGCTGACCACGGCTGTTCTAGGATTTATGACCCAGATTGAGGACACTTCTAGTGGGACACACAAAATGCTGAAGGAATATTGTAGGCCAGGGAGCATCTATGAAAAAGAGTAAGCAGTCAACGTTTCAGGCCGAGACCCTTTATCAGGACTGGAATAAAAATGATGAGAAGTTAGAGCAAGAAGATGAGGGGAGGGGAGGAAGAATTACAAGGAGGTAGGTGATGGGTGAAACTGGGAGGGGGCAGGAGGTGAAGTAAAGAGCTGAGAAACATAGAAAACCTACAGCACCATACAGGCCCTTCGGCCCACAAAGCTGTGCAGAACATGTACTTACTTTGGAAATTACCTAGGGTTACCTATAGCTCTCTATTTTTCTAAGCTCAATGTATCTATCTAGGAGTCTCTTAAAAGACCCGATCGTATCTGCCTTCACCACTGCCAATGGCAGCTCATTCTACACATTCACCACTCTCTGCTTAAAAACTTACCCCTGACATCTCCTCTGTACCTACTTCCAAGCAGCTTAAAACTGTGCACTCTCGTGCTAGCCATTTCAGCCTGGGAAAAAGCCTCTGACTATCCACACTATCAATGCCTCTCATCATCTTATACACCTCTATCAAGTCACCTCTCATCCTCCACTGCTCCAAGGAGAAAAGGCCGAGTTCACTCAACCTATTCTCATAAGGCATACTCCCCAATCCAGGCAACATCCTTGTAAATCTCCTCTGCACCCTTTATATGGCTTCCATATCCTTCCTGTAGTGAGGCGACCGGAACTGAGCACAGTACTCCAAGTGAGATCTGACCAGGGTCCTCTATAGCTGCAACATTACCTCGCTGCTCTTGAACTCAATCCCACAGTTGATGAAAGCCAATGTACCGTATGCCTTCTTAACCACACAGTCAACCTGTGACGCAGCTTTGAGTGTCCTATGGATCCGGACTCCAAGATCCCTCTGATCCTCCACACTGGCAAGAGTCTTACCATTGATGCTATATTCTGCCATCATATTTGACCTACCAAAATGAACCACCTCACACTTATCTGGGTTGAACTCCCAGTGCCATTTCTCAGCCAGTTTTACATCCTATCAATGTCTCGCTATAACCTCTGACAGCCCTCCACACTATCCACAATACCTCCAACCTTTGTGTCATCAGCAAACTTACTAACCCATCCCTTCACTTCCTCATCTAGGTCATTTATAAAAATCACGAAGAGTAGGGGTCCCAGAACAGATCCCTGTGGTACACCACTGATCACTGTCCTCCATGCCGAATATGACCTGTCTACAACCACTCTTTGCCTTCTGTGGGCAAGCCAGTTCTGGATCCACAAAGCAATGTCCTCTTGGATCCCATGTCCCCTTAATTTCTCAATAAGCCTTGCATGGGGTACCTTATCAAATGCCTTGCTGAAATCCATATACACTACATCTACTGCTCTACTTTCACCCCATCTCTTGGGAGATGCCAATTAATATTGAGGAAATTAAAATCCCCTATCAGGACAACCCTGTTATTACTGCACCGTTCCAGAATCTGTCTTCCCTATCTGCTCCTCGATGTCCCTGTTACTATTGGGTAGTCTATAAAAACATCCAGTAGCGTTATTGACCCCTTCCTGTTCCTAACCTCCACTCACAGAGACTCAGCAGACAATCCCTCCATGACTTCCTCCTTTTCTGCAGCCATGACACTATCTCTGATCAGCAGTGCCACACCCCTACCACTTTTGCCTCCCTCCCTGTCCTTTCGGAAACATCTAAAGCCTGGCACTCTAAGTAACCATTCCTGCCCCTGAGCCATCCAAGTCTCTGTAATGGCCACAACAGTACTGATCCACACTCTAAGCTCATCCACTTTGTTCATGATACTCCTTGTGTTAGAATAGACACATCTCAAATCATCAGTCCCTTCCCTATTACCTGCCTGACTTCCCTCTCACACTCCCTACAGGCTTTCTCTATTTGTGTGCTAACCGCCCCTTCCTCCATCTCTTCAGTTCGGTTCCCACCCCTCAGCAATTCTAGTTTAAACTCTCCTCAATAACCTTAACAAACCTCCCTGCCAGGATATTGGTCCCCCGTCCTTTTTGTACAGGTCACTCCTGCCCCAAAAGAGGCCCCAGTGATCCAGAAATCTGAATCCCTGCTCCAATCCCACAGCCACATATTTATCCTCCACCTCACTCTATTCCGATACTCACTGTCGTGTGGCACAGGCAGTAATCCCGAGATTACTAACTTTGAGATCCTGCTTCTCAGCTTCCTTCCTAACTCCCTGTAGTCTGTGTTCAGGACCTCTCCCGTTTCCTACCTATGTCATTGGTACCAATATGTACCATGACCTCTGGCTGTTCACCTTCCCACTTCAGAATATTGTGGACATGATCAGGAACATCCCGGACCTTGGCACCTGGGAGGCAAACTACCACCTGCGTTTCTTTCCCGCATCCACAGAATCGCCTGTCTGACCCCCTAACTATAGAGTCCCCTATCACTGCTGCCTTCCTTTTCCTTTCCCTACCCTTCTGAGCCACAGGGCCAGACTCTTTGCCAGAGACACTGCCACTGTTGCTTCCCCCGGGTAGGCTCTCTCCCCCCCCCACCCCAACAGTACTCAAACAGGAGTACTTATTGTTAAGGGGGATACCCACAAGGGTACTCTCTAGTAACTGACTCCGGCCCTTCCCTCTCCTCTGTTACCCTCTTATCTGTCTCCTGAAGCCCCAGGGACTACTTGCCTATAGCTCCTCTCTATCTCCTCACTCTCCCTGACCAGATGAAGGTCATCAAGCTGCATCTCCAGTTCCCTAACCCGGTCCCTAAGAAGCTGCAGCTCGATGCACCTGGCACAGATGTGGCTGTCCAGGAGGCTGGGAGTCTCCCGGACTTCCCACATCCGACACCCAGAACAGAACGCCGGCCTCACAGACATACTCTCTATTCCTCACAAGTAACTTACCTCGCCTCGACCCTTTATCGCTGAAGCACCGTTGAGCCAAAGCCCTCCTACTCCAACTCCCTCTACTTCAACGCTCGCCCCTTGGATGCCTGCTCTATGAATCCGTCTTCTTTTTAAATCCTTCCCACTGGTCTAACTCGCCAACATCCACGCACTTGCACAGTCATGCTTCAATCAAACCCTGACAGGTGGCTGAGATAAAGGGCTGGAGAAGAGGGAATCTGAAAGGAGGGGGCACAAGACCATGGAAGAAAGGGAAAGGAGAGGAGCACCAGAGGGAGTGATGGACAGATAAAGAGACAAGGTGAGAGAGGGAACCGGGAAATGGTAAGGGGGCAATTACCAGAAGTTTGAGAAATCAATGTTCATGTCATCTGGTTGGAGGCTACCCAGACGGAATATAAATGTTGGTCCCCTCCCCCAACCTCCTTGCTCTAACTTCTCGTCTTTTATTTCCAGTCCTGATGAAGAGTCTCGGCCCGAAGCGTCGCGTGTTTACTCTTTTCCATTAATGATGGAGCCTGTGGCCTGCTGAGATCCTGCAGCATTTTGTATGTACTGCTTGGATTTCCAGCAGCTGCAGATCTTTTCATCTGACAGTTATTATGCTGTTATTGATTTGGCTAATGCTTTCTGCTCCATTCCTGTTGCTGAGCAGTTCCAAGATCGGTTTGCTTTGACATGGAATGGCCTTCAGTACGCCTTTCAGTATGGCTTCCACAAGGTTATGTCCATAGTTCTACTATTTGCCATAGTGTGGTGGCACGGGGTTTGCGTGAAAGTGTGCTATCCTCCAGCATGAAAGTACCTCACTATATAGATGATGTCCTAATGTGGAGATGCTCGGAGGAGGTTCTGAAGTCCTTAGTACTTTGACTGATCGCATGCAATCTAGGGTATGGGAAACTAACCCTGATAAAGTACAGGGCCCAGCTACAACTGTTCATTTCTGGAAATACAATGTACTAAGGGTGTTAATTCAAGATAAGGTCAGAAATAAGATCCTAGACATAGCACCCCCTATGACAAAACAAGAAGCATTCAGGTTTGTTGGCATTTTGGGATACCGACAGCACCACATACTCCATTTGACTATGCTCCTTTGACCCTCGTATGCTGTGACCAGAAATATAGTTATTTTTGTATGGGGCAACAATCGGCCTTTGAGGCTGCAAAGGATGCAGCTGCCGTGGCCTTACCCCTATCTCCTCGTCGAGAAGGCCTCCCCTTTGAACTACAAGTTTCTGTTAAAGATGATGTGGCTGTCTGAAGCTGAAGTATGGAGGAAAGAATATGCCTCAGGGTTTCTGGTCCCAAAGCTTCCTGCTGTTGGCACCAGATACGTTTGTGTTTGAGAAACAGCTTCATGCTTATTACTGGGCTTTAGCAGACGGGAGATTCTCTCATCTCTCTCCGCCTTGAACTTCATATTATGGGATGGGTACTCTCTGACACACTTAATCATAAGGTAGGGCGTGCAAAAAAAAAGTTGAATTGTCAAGTAGAATTGGAGTATTTCTGAATGAGCATCAAAGGGAGCAGAGGAATTTGTAAAATACGTGAACTGGTTGCCAAGTCCCTTCAGGCTTTGTCAACCTCGCCTGAAGTTACTCTGGCTTGCTGGGCGGAGAGTTCCCTTAGATCTTCTGTTCAGCAGCAGCACGCCTGGTTCACGGATCGCTCTGCGATATGGAAGAGCCGTCGCTCTTGTTGGAAGGCTGCAGCATTTTGCCCTCTCACCCAACAAGTTCCGATGACGCAAGGCTCTGATGTTTCCAGCCAATATGCAGAACTTGTGGAACTGCCATTATGCGTGAAAGTGAAGAAACACATATTTATACTTCTTTGCTAACGGGTTTGCTGTTTGGTTGCCCCGATGGACCCAGCAGTTTTATACAGTTATGGGACATGCCTGATAGGTGACAGAGTTAGGGAAGGACCTTTGGAAACGATTATCGCACGTTACTGTTAGAGTTTACTATCTCGACGCCCATTTGAAAGACGATTCGCCAATGACAAGATTTAACGTCATTGCTTGTGTTGTCACTATCCAGTCCCCAGCCTCAAATACCATAATTGCCAGTTGCTCAGTGGGCCCACGAATCTTCTGCTCATTTGGGAGTACAGAGTACCATGGGACGGGGATTGTGTAGCTCATACAGTGCTAGGGAATTGTGGGCTATGTTAAGACATTAAGGACCGACACTGTTTAAAACGACTCTTGGCTGCTATTCACCTTGGTCATTTTGACAAATAGATTATGTTGGTCCCCTTCCTTTACAGAAGCGATTCCAGTCCCTCCTCACTATGGTGGACACTTGTCCTGGCCTTTCGATGGTAAAAGGAATCAGGATAGTACCCTTCGAGGATTAGAACATTCTGTTTCTGCTTAAGGCGAACCCCTTGAAATTCAATCCGATAATGGTCGCAGGGTACGAGAATGGGCTGTATCTCATGGTGTACGGTGGGTCTTCTACGTCCCATATTATCCTCAAGCCAGTGGTCTGATTGATCTAATGAATGGTCCATTAAAAAGGCAAATTTGTTTACTTACTCCTGCCCAGACCTTATCTGGATGGTTTCCTAGCCTTCCCCATGCTTTGTATAATTTGAACAACCACCCTTTGAAAGGAGGACTTCTATTTCTGTTAATGACAGGACAATCTATTCCTTTTGTTCCTGATGGCACTACTGGATGGGCTAATAAAGAACCAATTCAATTCTGCAAGGGGGGGGGGGGGTAACGTGTTTCTGACATGCCCACCTTCCCCTCCAGGAGAGGGTGAGGTTATATCCGACGGACTTGGAAATACATACTCGGTGATGGTAGGAGGACAAACCCATCCTGTGTGTGTGGATAAGGGCAAATTGACTAAGAGGGCATGAAAACGTTTCTAACCATTGCTCCACTTTTGTTTTTAAATGTTCCTGCCAGAACGTTGCTTTGTTCTGTTTTAATGCTCGCCTGGGATTTTGATGGATATTGGGCTTTTGTTGTGATCCGACAAGCCACTGAAAACCTTGTGATCTGTAAAAATGATATTATTGTTTTGTGGAAAATGCAAATGATGTGATATGTGCTAATTGGGGACCTGTAGGTGTGAGAGAATGTTGTAAACCTAGAGTGACTGGAGTCATACGACTATTTTTCCCCTGTGAAACAAGTAAGCCGCCTAATTGATTATAATCTGACTCTTGCATTTCTGATCATGATATGGTGTTTGCAAATCTTATTCATTCTGTTTTAATTATCGACAAGATATTGTTAATGCTCCTTAAGGACGAGGTCATATATTTTAATGTGAATGTTGAGGTTAATAATTGAATCTGTATAATTTTTCATATTTTAATAATTGTGATAATCTTAGTTTTCAATCGTCCAAAAGGAATATTAATATGCATTCTTCATTTTAAGCAGAAGGAGGTGTTCTATGTGTCTTTGGCCTATTCAGATATTCAAAGTCATGGCTGGTGTTGTGGTGTATTAAATTCTGTAAATTATTGGATGAAGATCTGAAGTGTTCCAAGTGACACTTCAACACTGTGTGAGCTTGCAGCATATAAGATGTCTGTACAAGTGAAACACTGTAGGTTTGTTTATGTCTAATGTTAGCTGATAGCGACTGGATTCATTCCTGGTCTCAGGCACCAGTGGCATGAGGATGCCTGTTATGAACACGAGTTATTTGAATGAAAGAATACCATGCTGTGTTAGTGACATGAGAACAGAAGATCAAAGGGCTTGTCTGTTCCTGTGTGTCTCACAATGCTTGTGGAACTCCTTATTTACTGGGGTAACTTTCGATTGGTTCTTGGGACTTAGACTGAGGGATTACGATCGGTGCCCAGTAGACCGATGGTGATTTCGCAAGTTGGAATTTGGAGTTCCCCTGACAACAGCGACAATCAAGTGGTGACTATGAATTGTGTGCTCTGAAGTCTTTGTTACTTACTACATACGGTTTTGAGTGGTTTATTTATGCTTTCTATTTTATATAAATAAACTAGCTTAATTTACACTACCACACCTCCTGAGCTCTGGAATTGTTTGAGTCTTTTGGATCTGATTAATCAGGCCATCATAGAGGGTGTCAAAGGTTATGGGGAGAAGGCAGGAAAATGGGTTTGAGAGTGATAACAAATCAGCCATGATGGAATGGCCAAGCAATCTTGATGGGCCAAATGGCCTAATTCTGCTCATAAATAGGTTTTAAGGTCTTATAGTCTTAACTCCATAGCACGCTTTTGTCTCATGTCCCTGTAAAAGTAATTGAGCTATTGGTCTCAAGCACTTTTCTCACTCTCTGGGTAAAGAAGCTTCATCTGAATGAACTATTGATACTGACTAAGGTTGTTATGAAAAACCTACCATTGAATTGAAAAGAATGCGTGTGAATCATACATGAAGCAATTGGCCAAGCAGTTCTAAACATATCAAGGGTTAACAGAAGCATGCAAACCACCCCACCACAGGGTGGCCTAGATCTAAAGAATATGCTCAACCTCATGTAAAAGAAATATGTTCATCTGACTTCCCAAATTAACTCATCAGGAAAGGTTTGACCTTGTGGATGGAGGATTATGGGCTGTGCAGGAAAGAAGGGTTAGTTTAGAGTAGCTTTATATAGATCAGCACAACCTCATGGGCTCGATGGCTCAAGGGCTGTATTGTGCTTTCTGTGCCATGCTCAATGTTCTATTCTCACATTGACTTAGCACTTTGGATCACGTGTTTAACTGTTGAAATGCAGCCAATGTCACAAAGTAAGGTGTGAATCAACAATTCGAAAACTAGCTAATTCATCTGAATTTCAGAGGTGAAGTAAGAGTCACAGGCCTTGAACCAATGCAGCATTTAATCCAGTGTGACATCTACATGCCTTGGCAAAACCAAGGTCAATGGATATCAAAGAGAAAATATCCCTGCATCAGAAAATGCATAGAACAGAAATTCTATGTTACAGAAAAGAACAAGGTTGTGGTTGTAAGAGTTCAATCCCAGTCTCAAGGCTGCACTGTAGAAGTTCATCAAGGCAGTACTCTAGGTTTCACCATTTGAGTAACTTTGTCAAAGACCCTTCTTTGCTCAGAAGTAGGGGCATTTGCTGTTAATAGCACAATGGTAAATTACGTTCAAGGTCTTCAAAGAAGAAAACAGTTCATGACTGCATAGAGAAACTTTCAGACAAATTCAAGTAACATTCTCAATTCCAAGAGTCAGCCAATGACCATCCCCAACCAGGTGAATCATCTGCTCTTGACTTTCTTAAGGATTGCTGTCACCAAGTCTCATACACAGCCAATATATTTAGAAACATAGAAACCTACAGCACAGTACAGGCCTCTCAGCTCACAATGCAGTGCCAACCATGCCCTTACTTTAGAAATTAGCTAGGGTTACTCATAACCCTCTATTTTTCTAAGCTCCATGTACCTGTCCAAGAGTCTCTTAAAAGACCCTATTATATCCGCCTCCACCACAGTTGCCAGCAGCCCATTCCATGCACTCACCACTCCCTGTGTAAAGTACTTGCCCCTGACATCCCCTCTGTACCTACTTTCAAGCACTTTAAAACTGTGCCCTCTCATGTTAGCCATTTCAGCCCTGGGGAAAAGCTTCTGATTATCCACATGATCAATGCCTCTCATTATCTTATACACCTCTATCAGGTCACCTCTCATCGGCCACCGGTCCAAGAAGAAAAGGTCAAGTTCACTCAACCTATTCTTGTAATGCATGCTTGCCAATCCAGGCAACACCCATGTAAATCTCCATGGTTGACTCCAATCTGTGGAGGACCATATCAGTTGGGCCAGTAAGATAAATGATATGGTTACAAAAGCAAATTAGAAGATAGGAATCCTGTGGTGAATACCTCACATCCCACCATGCCAATGCCTTTCCACCATCTACAAAGCATGATCTCAATTTGCCTGGACGAACACCCAGTAAGTCTAACACTATCCAGGGCAAAGCAGCCTGTTTGAATGGCGTGTAATCAAGGTTCAAAGTAAATTTATTACCGAAGTATGTATATGTTACCATTGAGATTCATTTCATGCAAGGATTTGCAGGAAAATAAATTCATTAGAAACTCTAAGAAAATTATACACACATAAAGAATGACAAAAAGAAGTAAAAGCAGGGAAACTGTGCAAATATAAAATGATCTGAAAACATGAGTTGCAAAGAGTCCTTGAAAGTGAGTCTGTAGGGCATAGAGTCAGTTCTGAGTTGTGGTGAGTGAAATAATCCACTCTGATTCAGGAGCATAACGGTTGTAAATTAATACTGAACCTGGTGTTGTGAGACCCAAGTCTTCTGAACCTCCAGCCTATGGTAGTGGCAAGAGGAGAGTATGGTGGGGTCCTTGATGATGGATGCTGCCTTCTTGTGGCAGCGCTCCTTGCAGATGCGCAAGGAAGGTTTTGCCTAAGATGGGCTGGGCTATATCCCCCAATTTCTGTAGTCTTTTCCGTATCTGCGCATCGGTGTTTCCAAACCATGTCACAGTGATATAGGATATTGTGCAGCTGTTAACTGTAGTGCATCCATAGAGCTAAAGAAGAGTAGAATCCACCAGCCTTAGTGTCCATCCATACAACACACTGCATTTATTTGCTATTTCGACATCACCTCATATTTGATTTTCCTTATAACAGAGAAGGCCAATCAGCCCATCAAGTCAGAGCATTGCTATGAGTCCCGTTCACCCCACCCCTTCAAATTCCCTGTCAGGAAATCTTACTGCAAATGTGTAGGCTATTCTGACTTCCAGTTGTACCATTCATTAAATCTGTTCAAGGGATGTGGGCTTCATAGGCTGAGCCAGAATTTAATTGCCCAGCCTTAGTTACTCTTGTGAGGGTGATGGTGAGCTGCCTTCTTGAACCACCGTAGTCCTTGAGATGTGGATATCTTCACGTTGCTGTTAGGGGGTAAGTTCCAGTGATGACTTAGTGATGGTGCAGCAACAGTGATATATTGTCTGTCCAAGTCAAGATGCTGCATGGCTTGGAGGGTAACTTTGAGGTGGAGGGTCCCCAGTGTTTTTGCTGGCCTTGTTCTTCCAGCTGGTAAAGTTCATGGGTTTGCAGTCTAAGGAGTCCTAGTGAGTGGCTGCAACGGATCCTGTGGATGATACAAACTGCTGTATCTGTGTGCCACTTGGTGGAGTGAGGGAATGGTTGTGGCTGGGCTGGCTGTCAAGTGGGCTTCTATGCCAAGTGTTAACCTTCATAAACGTTGTTGAAGCTGCACTCATCCAGGCATGTATAAAGGTTATTCTATCACACACCTGCCTTGGGCCTCGTTGACAGTGGTTGCTAGCAGGTGAGTAAATTGCCTACCCGCTGGCTTGTTTTTGTAACTACAGCTATTCATATTCATGTTAATGATAACCCCCCCCCCCGGAGATTGATATTGGGTTATTCCATAACAGGAACTAAAAGTAAAGGGCTGGTAGCTGGATTTTCACCATGGTTTGGTAATTGTTATGGTGCAAATTTTACTTTCTACCTTGTCCAGCTCTTGCTGCATTTGCATATGACTGCTTCATTATCTGAATCATGCTGAACATTGTGCAATCATCAGCAAGCATTGTGACTTGTGACCTTACGACAGAAGGAAGGTCAATGTAGAAGTAGCTGAAGGATATGCCCCCATACTTATTAGTACCCCCTTCATTCTCCTGCACCACGTCCACTCATGTGCCAATTTCCACAGCCCGATTACTTTAACAACTAGGATGTCTTTGGGATGTGGAAGGAATCCAGAACACCCAGGGAAAACCCATGACCTCACAGAAATAGTTCGGGAGCTCAACACAGACAACTACCAAGGTCAGAATCGAACCCAGGTTGCTGGAACTATGTGCCTGATGCACCATCAATAACTCTCGAAGACGTGAGGCGAGATATAGGCTTTTATTGGCTGGAAGAAAGAACAAGCAGCAAGAGACCACCACACTACATCCTGGAGACTGAGGCCGGGGCTGTGTCTCCAATCACCTTTATACAGGGGTCAGTGGGAGGTGCCACAGGAGCAGTCAGTGGGGTGGGGGGGGGCGTGTCCAGACAGGTATACGTAGTTCACCACAGTGCTAGCAGCATTAAGAAGAAGATCGAAGGCAGCAGGTGCCAGGGAATATCTTTGCTTGCAGATTCTCCTTTCACCTTTCAGTTGTGCACATCCTGCCTTACAAGTGTGGTGTTATCTTCCACTGACACGGAGTCTAAAACCTGGAACTCTCTACCAGGTAGCACTGGGAGTACCTACAACAAAAAGATTGCCAATATTCAGGAAGATGTTTTACTATCAACTTCTCAAGGACAATCAGGGACAGGCAATAAATGCAGGCTTTACTACTGATGCCAAGGATCCTGAGAAATGAATATTTTATAAACAAATGTCCACATTCATTCTGGATCCAGTCTTACACCTGACTCTCTGGATAAACTAGAGGACCATGGGTAGGAGCAAATGGAGACTGGCACAGAATGTGATCAATCAAGACTATTCCCAAGAAGTCTGCATCAAGGTGTCAGATGCCAACTCTGTCTCAGTGTTGGCATGTTTGTCTCTCAGTCAGCGGGTTATGTGTTCACATCTCAATGCAGAAACCTGGGTACAACAGTTTACTGCTAAGCATTACTGAAAGAAGGATTTTCTGTAGGAGACACTCTCATTGTTCAATCAAGGCTCCAGCTAATCTCTCAGATGGATGCCAATGATCCTGCGTGGGTCTAATTCGAAGAGTAGAGAGTTATTTCTAGAATCCATGGCAATGATTATTGATTTCTCAAGCATTTAGTCATTTTTACTTTGTTGTTTGTGTCAGCGTCTTATATTCAAATGAATTGACAGGTCATCAACATCACAATAGTAGCTGTATCTTTTAGGTGTTACATCATAGGCCATACAGCCCTTCGGATGCTGAGCATTTCTTTTGTCTAATTAGTATCCCGCAGTTGACAACATCAAAAAATAAAGGTTCAGAGCGAAAGAGAGAACAAGACCTGTCTGAAGGGAAACTACAAGGGGATCAGACAGAAAGTGTGAGGAAGAAAAAACAGGGAGTGAGACAGAGATATAGGTGATGAGGCAGACAGAAAGTAAGTTAGTGATTTGCATCATCATGTATGTGTTGGAGGAAGGCCAGATTACAATGGTGCATTCTTCATTTCCCACAGAAAGCTTTCAATGAAGACAAAGATTATCCTTTCCTCAAAGGCCCAGTAATCTCCATTTTCCACCGGCAGCCTTTCAATAGGTACCCAAATGTCTGCTCCACATCTCCATGGTAACCATTTATGTTAAGCTTCACTGGAAGCTGTTTCTCAAATAAAAAGCTTTTTTTAAAAAAAAGTCTTAATTGTGGTAATTCAGACTGAACCACAGAACTGCAAGTGGCAGAGCTGTTAAATGTGCTACTGTTTAGTACCAACATCAAGAGTCGGGCCGGATTTAAGTTTTGCAACGACGAATAGCCAATGGAGAATTAATTGGGTTTATTTGCAGATGAATTGGTTAAGCTGTGCTTTCAAGGTTTTAAAGGCTCTTTTCATATAAATTCTTTGTATTTTATGGATGTTTTAATTTCAAACAGTGAAATAAATTGATTACCTTTGGCATAATGTAATAAAGTGCCTGTAGTCTAATTTAACATGAGGGACAGAGGATTGACGTGGGGGGAGGGTAGGGGAAGGTGGTAAAGAAGAGACTAGGGGGTGGTTAGGCAGAAGAGAAGCAAACAATGACCCCCCCCCCCCATCAACCTCCACATGGATTCGAAAGATCAATGGGATCTGCTTCTCTCCAAGCCAGTTTTGAGATTGACAGTGCAGCTTTCTTTAAACAAATACATCTCAAAAATTTAAGAGGAATCATCTGGGGAATGGACAATTGTCCTTTCTAAACTTTCAGTCTAACAGCGGTGGACGAGTGGGCATTTCTACTTTTGCAGTATTAATGACTGGCAGGAGTGAAGTAGAAGTTCTCAGAATGGAATAGATTTTCAATTTGCTGACCATGCAGTAGTCTGGACACAATTTACTGCCTGGGTCCCATAATCTCAAATGTTGTGTCATGTTCACTCTCGGGCAGCAAATGGAAATGCAGCCTGCTTAAATTTTCCTTAAAGATTTCACTGTTCTTTATTTTCCCTGTCTAGCTGTCTGATTCACTTTGTTGAAATGATCACAGTCATGACTGGCAGCTAGGTGTGTGGGCCTTTCCAATACTTGCACAGTTTTAAAAAAAACATATTAAAAATGTTATTGGGCAGATAGGTGGCGGATAAAATTTAATACTGAGAAATGTTGAGAGTAACATTTTGATTGGAAGAGGCAAAATAAACTACAGTGCCTCACTCAAAAAGAACAGAGAGATCTTGCTGAGAAAGTCGTTAAAAAGCATGACTGTTCTTCAGCTTTATATGGAGAAGTATGGGGTACAAAAACAAGAACTCATTATAAATCTTTGTAATACACTAGTTCAGCCACGGTTGGAGTATTTAAAAAGTACGTAAATTCTTTACAGAGTCTGCAGAGATGTTTCCAGCAAGGAGAGACTTTGGTTAACCAAGTTAACTGCAGAAGCTGGAGTTGTTCCCCTTGAAAAAAGGTTACGAGTGGAGATATAAGAGATGCAGATGCTGGAATCTGTAGCAAGAAAACAAACTGGAACCCAGCAGCCCATCCATCTGGGAATGAAATGTAAGTGAAATTTTTCACACAAAGTATATCGGAAATATGGAACTCACACACTAGGAATGTAGATGCTGGAAGAAATCAACATTTTCTGGAACGCGTTCAGTCAATTTTTGAAGGAAGACAAATATCTTGGGATCTGCAAGTGATTAATTAGACAAGCTCACCACCTCATCATATAGAACATCTGGCTGCTTCGTAACATCACACAAGTGGAAAAATATATGGCATTCTTACAATGCAATGTAAGGAATACAACACTGAGTGTCAATGCAGGATTGACGAAGGAAAATCAGTGGATGTTGTGTTCTTGGATTTTCAGAAGGCCTTTGACAAGGTGCCACACCTGAGGCTGCTTAACAACTATGAGTCATGGTATTACAGGAAAGATAGTGTCATGCATAGAGTGTCGGCTAATTGGTAGGAGGCAAAGTGTGGGAATAAAGGGAGCCTTTTCTGATTGGTTGCCAGTGACTAGTGGTGTTCCACAGGGGTCAGAGTTGGGACTGCTTCTTTTTATGTTGTATGTCAATGATTTAGATGATGGAATTGATGGCTTTGTGGCCAAATTTCTGGATGATCTGAAGATAGGTGGAGGGACAGGTAGTGTTGAGGAAGCATGTAGGCTGCAGAATGACTTAGATTAGGAGAAGGTGCAAAGATGTAGCAAATGGAAAACAGTGTTGGGAAATGTACAGTCATACACTTGGGTAGAAGGAATAAAAACATAGTCTATTTTCAGAACTGGAAGAAAATACAAAAATCTGAGGAGAAAGGGGACTTAGAGCCCTTGTGCAGGATTCCCTAAAAGTTACTTTGCAGGTTGAGTCACTGGTGCGGAAGACAAATGCAATTTTAAAATTCATTTTGAGAGGACTAGAATATAAAAGTAAAGATGTAATACTGAGGCTTTATAAGGTACTGGCGAGGACTCACATGGGGTACTGTGAGCAGTTTAGAGCCACTTATTTAAGAAAGGATCTGCTGACTTTGGAGAATGCTCAGCAGAGGTTCACAAGAATGATTCTGGCAATGAAAGGCTTATCATATGAAGAGCGTTTGATGGCTCTGGGCCTTTACTCACTGGAAATTAGAAGAATGAGGGGAGATCACACTGAAACCTATCGAGTGTTGAAAAGCCTAAATAGTACAGATGTGAAAAAGATGCTTCTTGTGGTGGGTGAGTCTAGGACCAGAAGGTGCAGCCTCAGAATAGAGGAAAGTAATTTTAGAATGGAAATGAGGAGAAATTTCTTTAGCCAGAGAGTGGTGAATCTATTGCCACAGGCAGCTGTGGCTGTCAGGTCATTGGGTGTATTTAAGGCAGACATGGATAGGTTCTTGATAAGTCCGGGTGTGAAAGGCAACAGGAAGAAGGCAGGAGAATGAAGTTTAGAGGGAAATGGATGAGCCATGATGAAATGGCGGAGTGGACTTGAAGTGCTAAATGGCCGAATTCTGCTCCTCTGTCTTATGGTCTAGGAGTCTTAAGTTAAGGGACAGAGGGCTGGTACATGCTTAGTGGTCTAACTGAAGAATGCAACTGGCTTCATTCTCAACAGTTATGTAGAGCTCAGATAGACAATTTTAAAATAATGAAAGATATAGTCAGTAGATGGAGAAAAGCCATTCCAATTGACAGAGAGCTCATGATTCAGAGGACACAGAATGAAGGTGTTCTGAAAATGAAACATAATTGTTATGAGGAAGAGTTTTTTATATAGTGAGTGGTTAGTGTCTACATCAACCTTTCTCAACCTTTTTGTCCTGGGGGAGCTCTTGAAGTAATTTTCAGGTCTTAGGGAAATCCTGCAAAATATTATTATATCTAGAGCTCATAGTATGACAGCGTGATCAGTAAGTTGTAGATATAATAATCCAAAAATAATTGTCAATGCTCCTTTGAGTACAGCATGATATTTTAGCCAAGCTTTCTTGAAAAACACATTGTTAAGCCTAGCTTACCTTTCTTGAAATTACTCTTTCTTCCTCTTTCATAAATTTTGAAAACTCATAAGGCAAATATAATAAATTTCTCAATTCTGGGTCAAACTTGGGATAAGCATGCACAGGTTTCACCTTCAACTGAAATGAAACAATTTCTATCCTTGCTCTTGATGCTTACTAAGCAAGAAAAAAAACCTGCTCACACATGTAAGGAGTTGCAATATGGAACAAAATATCAGTGCTTTCCTATGAATGGCAGGATACTCTTTCTTCATAGAAATCCAGAATCAGATCAGTAAATCCCATCCTAAGTGCACGATCAGAGTACCAGCTCCCAAAGTTCTTCCTCTTCTCTCACAGTCAAGTTCTCAGGCTGAGCAGAAGATTCAGAGGTCCCTCACTTGTGCTGAAAGGAAGGAAGATGCTGTTCAATTTTGTTCTGTAGTTCTTCCAGGTGGTTTTCAATAAGACTCGACACTATCTGATATCCTTCGTCACTCTCAAGCCCAAGCAGCAGTGGAAGCATTTTGAGGTTTCCTTTTGCAGCATGATTTTCCAAAGATCCAGTTTTCTTTTAAATCCAAGAATCTTAACACTTGTAGTCAAAACATTTTCACCAGGGCCTCGCAAAGACTTGTTCAACTGGTTCATATGATAAAAAATGCCTGTAAAGTAGGCTAGTTTCTGCAGCCATTCTTCATCTTCAAAGTACTGGGCAAAATCTGGCCTACCATTTTCTCGAAAGTACTCCTTTCAGCTCCAACACCCTGTTGAGAACTCTTCCTCTGCTAAGCCATTGGCTTCTGTGTGAGGCAGGAGATTGGTGCACTCTTTGTCCAGGTTTTCACACAGTTTTTTAAACATTTTCAGTGAACTGGTCTTAAAGCTACTAAATAACTTGCTTTCTGAACTCCTTTTACTGACTGTGACTTTATTTTAAAAAGCATTAATCTGTTTGTTTTGAGATTCCAGCAGACGTTTAAAATGATTGGCACGTTTCTGTAACTTATGGCTTTTCAGTTTTGCTGGAGCCATTGCTGCACTAGTAACTTGTCTGCCACAGAGCAGGCACAATGGAACAAGACAACTCGGATCACCAGTCCGTGTAAAACCCATTGAGAAGCAGCTTTCATTGTAAAGATATGGTACCGGCTGATTACTTCAGTCCCACCCGCTGCTTTTGTCTCTAGGACCCAGGAGCGGCTGCTGGACTTCTTGTAGGACACTAGGAAGCATTGAGTCTCTGCTGCAGTCCTGAGGCTTTCGATGGTGGAGGGCGGTCAGTCATTGGTGAGTGTGTGCCCCCAGCTGGCAGCTCTCTGCCTCAGGACCTCGCAGAGGTGACTGTACCGCAACCACTCTCTGAGACGGCATGCGCTGGCGACACACTTTCTCCGCTGGAACGCTGCCTGCCGGAGGACATGCGGCATACAGCACAGCATCAGCCACGTTACCCCGAGGGAACTGCCTCGCTCTTACCGAAAGCCGTTGAGGGTTTGGAGTCCGGTCTCATCCAGGCAGGGTGCTCCTGTGCCAGTGGGGGACGGTGCTCCAGCTGCAAGAGGGACTGGTCCCCGTCCTATCGTGGTGGGTGTCGAGGGGGCTCGGGGAAGTGGAGGAGTTCCAGTTCTCGATGGGGCGGAGGGGCCCATTTGACCCAGGTCTCAGGATACCACGCGGGACAGGGTCTCGCAGGACGTCAGGCATCTCGTGGGAATGCCCACTGTGCTTCGAAGTGCTTCCTGTGAGGGCAGCTCCCGCACACCTTTCAGTCCCTAGCCTTCGTCTGCCGACCAGACTCACCTGGGCGATCTGTCTCACCATCCGGCAGCGGAGGAGGTCCCCGGTGGAAATCTCTCTAAGCAGGGGCCTTTCCCAGTACATTGGGGACCTGGGGTGGGAGGTGTTGCATTGGGCAGTACCGTGCAACAGGTTTTGAAGCAGGGTCACTGACACCCCATCCACCTGGCCAGGAGCAGTCCGTGTACGGGCTGACATGGAGTGGAGTGTATTAGGACATGGAGCCCCTGTTTGAGTATCTGAAGGGGCTGCTTCTCAGGTTCTGGTTGCACTTTAGCCCGGCGCTCCTCATAAACAGGGACCCAGTACGGAAGGAGGCAAACCACTCAGAGGCCTTACTGGTGGATCTACTCGTGGGCCTGGACAAGATGGCCAAGGGCTCTGCCAGGGCTGATTGCCTACCCCTCTTCCGAAGGTCCTTTCGTGCCTGGCTTCCCTTGGAGAGACAGCATGTGGTCACAATGGCAACAGTGGGGGATTGACGAGAGCAATGGGCCCCCAGGGAATTGACCGTTTTATATACAATATAACTTGAATTTGTTCACTGTCTTGCAAGTAGTGAATGTTTGTACTTTGCGTATTTGTTGTGTGAATGAACTTTTATAGTTTTGTAAAAAAAGACAGGCTTTCTGTCCATTGTTACACTTGTGCAGTGAAATGACTCAGAAGGTTGTAATTCTTCATCATTGACCTTACCAGAATTGTCCTCAGGCCTAGGCCCAGAATCCTCCTCTTCCAACTCACACCTCCTCTTCAAAAATCGCCACACTGGACCATCTTTAGAATGAAAATTCCCCTCCAATTTTCTGCTGCACTGGTAGTTTGTTCGCTCCCTTAAGTCAGTTGGTGGTGCATAAGGGGAAGTTGGGGGAGGTAATTCAGGCGGGAGAGGCTGATGTCACAGTCCAAGTTGGGCGAGTACATTCAATTCTCTGAAAACGCTCTTCTCACTCCTCAACAGCCTACTATCCTCCCCTTCATGCAATACAGTGCTCATCATCAGTCTATATGTCCTCCCCTATGTTCAATACAGTACTCACCAATTACCAGTCTACCGTCCTCCCTCCGTGCAATACAGCACTCACCGATTATCAACCGCCTCCCCTATCTCGTGTCACAAACTGACGATGGACTCAACCAAATAAACACGGCCCAATTGCGCACTGCCGCACTGGGCAGAGACACCTCTAGTGAGATTGGTGACCCAGCACTGTGAGCACAAAGTTCAAAAACCAATATTTTTTAAAATCACAGTCTCTCACGGAACCCCGTTTGAGACACTCTGGTCCCGTTGGCAATGCTCTAGCAGAGCGGAAACAGGTTGCAGATTTCAGAAGGGAAATAATTTGCGGGTTTACAGGAAGCTGAGCTGGCTCGATCAGTCTAACATTGATCTCAGACAGGCTCAATGGTCTTCTATGCTATGACTCAATGCTAACTCTCGACTGGTTTCAATGTGAATGATTCAATGACCTCAGATAGAACAATTTCTCCAGTATTTTTTCAATATTTAACCCCCTGGTCAGCTGGCCATTTACCTTATTTGATCCCGTTGTCCGTATATTGGTTACAATAGCCAAAAGTCATTAAGAGCCAATGAAAAGTGATCTTATACACATCATTCCTCAGTCCAAATGTGCAGTAAATAGTCTGTTTTGAATAACAGTTACATATTTTGTTTCAAAGTTCGGTTACCGATGCGATCTTTGTACTTGCATTTCTTTCTTCGGATTTTTAGTGTTCACAGTCCATTTTGCCGTTTAATGTAGCTCCGATTTCCTGTCTGGGGATTTCACATTCTACCTGTTTCCCTTGGGTGTTCTACTGTCCTGGATCAAATACTCAGACTCACAGTTAACCTTTTCTGGTGATGAGCCCTGCTGGAGTCAAGAAGGAGTAAGCATTGGTCTGGACATCATCCAAGGGTAATAAACCTTCAGACGAGAAAGACCAAGCTGCTCTTAGCCTTAATCAAGATCAAACAAAAACTTGGGACCTTTAGAATTGGAAGTACATGACTGGAAGGGGCTCCTTATGGGCAGTTTTTCCTTCGGGCCTTCTCCTGCTCATTGCATCTGCAGTTTCATGGGGTTGAATCAATGGGTTAACTTGGCCACTCTCACTAAAGTTCCAGTAGAAGTGGAGAACCTGGAAACTCTCACTGTCCCACCCCACCATCTCCCCCTCAAAGAATGGGATTATAGTCAAATGAAGGTCAGAACAAGGGCAGCTCTCCTTCCCTGGAGAGTATCAGTGGCTGGTTTTTCACCACAACTGGCAAATTCCATTGTCAGCAGGCTGCCCTCACAGGATCAGAGTTACTTAACCTTCTCCTGCTTGAACAATGAGGCTGATAATCATTGTTAATAACTGTGTTTACAAACTCCTCTCTCACTGTTCCCTCAGGGTGCTGAACTGCCGTGGGTTTTGAATTGTTAAACACTTTGGGTACTCCAGTACGTAGGCACAAGGTGAGTGAACTGCAGCATGAAGCCACCCACCTAAGCCATTGAATCCAGTGGTGCAGCTAGTGGGGCAGCTCTCTCACAGGGGCCTGGGTTTGACATTGAACTCCAGTGGTTTCTGACTGCATCACAAATGTACAGGTTAGTAGGTTAACTAAACAATGTGAAATAGTACCATTGTAAGTGGGTGGTAAAATAGTTGGGAAATTTGAGGAGAATAGTTTGTGGGCAAAATTAGTGAAGAGTTGGGAATAGGATTGCTCTAAGAGACAACATATTCTTGATGGGTTGAATGGCTCCCTTCTCCATCATATGGAAACGCTTATGATTGTTTGTCACCTGTGCGTTTCACCAAGCACATTCTATTGTACACCCCACCTTGGGCTTCAATGATAAGTATTTGCTGTTTCATACAAAATTGGATGGTACCATTCAGAATCTAATCCATTATGTGCTCTTTGTCTCACTGCTGTTTATGGGTCTTGCTGTCTGAGAATGTGTTGCTGTGTTTCCTGCGTTACAATGGTTGCTGCATTTCAGCAAATGATTTTAAACCAGATTGGGACTCCTGAGGCAACAAATTTTACACCTTTTCCCATGCAATGAAAGCTACAAGTGGTCCTCTCTGTGGGGGTGGGTGAACTAGGAGTTCCTGTGAACGACAGAGCACAGGAACTAATTAACAGTGGGAGACCTATAGCATCATATCCAATTGTTTCTAGCTGTCAAGTGTGTGGAGGTGCTCTGTTCGTCTCTGCCGTGGTCTTCATCCATGCCAGCTCAGCTTCGGCTCCTCTGCAATTGCACGTCAGCCAAAATAAACTTACATGCACAGATCACCACCGTTTGTTCCCCTACCTCTTTCATCAAGCCCTTGCTGGGGTCAGTTCTGTAACTGAAAGCCCTACATTCCCTTAAGCACATTGAGGGCATAATGAGTCAAGGGCTCCACATAAATGTAATTCTTTCTTTCACTATTAAGATATTAGCTCCAAGTACAGCTCTCGCTATTATCAAAAACTATCAGCAACCCTTGGGGATGATAATTATGAAGGATGGAAAACAGATTGCCTGGAAATCCATTTATCAATAACGGTACTGTAGGATGGAGGGAACTGTCTGTCCTACTGACAGCCTGGAGGGGATAGTACTCATTAATATGAACCCTTTTTGTGTTTTATTACTGTAGCTGGGAAGGAGATTTCACAATTCAATAATTCAGCATCAGTCAAGTCCTTTGAGGGCTGATAAACTCCGTAAAAACGAACCTCCGCTCAACTGAAGTGGGTTCTCTTTTACTGGCACTGAGACCCTTAGTAAGATTGGAGATTGTTATCTTAACTTCATAAAACTGTTTTAAGTATGCATCATTGGCCATTAAGGAATAAAGCTTATTTGAATAGATATTTCTTTCAACTGGACACACTTTGATAAAGTTGCAGATTAACTTAAGAAGATCCTTTTATAAAACTTAATGTTTATACGAATTAACTTTATTACCAGCTTTAAATGAATAACACATGACCTCTGATCAAGATGGTACTGGAATTTCTTCAGAATGCCTGAAACTTGCTGGATAAGTATTCATCCTTTTTTTCTTTCAGAAATTGGAACAGTGAGTTTATTTGTTGGATTCAAAACAAACCCTTTCAGCATAGAGGTGAGAAGGCGTGTCTTCACTGAGAAGTTTGAGATCTTTTGGAATTTCCTGGCCTGGGAAAGAAGTGGACATATGGATGGATTGGGAAAGGCGAGTTGAGGTTGATGGACAGGATCATACTAAGTGGCATCAGAGTCCTCTTCCTATTTGTTATGGTCTTATGAAAACCATCATAAGTATTCATTCTGAGGTAACCCTTTATTCATTCTCTGTCCAAACTTATCTTCTTGTCTTTAGATTACTCACCGAGGTCCCGAACCAGTTTCTGGTGAAGTCCTGGTTTTAGCTGACAGGTACACAGGTGCTTGAGGAGATATGGGTAGGGTGATGATCAGATGGCTGTCTGGTCTAGGAGATGGAGATGGGCAGTCAAGCATCTGGGAAGTTGTGAATGGGTGAATGATGAGGCAGGAGGTGGCCAGGAGGTAGATAGGGGTAGTAGATAGGGATAGGGATAGGGATAGGGGTAGGTCAGAGGAAGTCAGCTGTTCCAGAGGGGTGGAATGGGCGGCTGCATGGCTGCTTTACACAGCACCATTTGTTCCTTTGCCACTCACCACTGCGGTGTGAGATCAAGAAGGATGTAAAATGAGCCTCTAACCCCAGCGCCATCTCATTCTCACCCCGTGGCTTCTCCTAACATCTAAACTGCACAATCCTTCAGCAGTGTATGGGTATATCGCCAGGGCAAGAGCTGTAAACGTCCAGAATGTGCTGTGGCTCCGCTTCCTGGGCAGATTAAATACGATTAAACATCAATCTGAAATTACTCTGCAGTTCTACTTTCAAGCTTCTCTTCAGTATATATCTCATAAATGGCTCTTATCCAAGTAAGCATCACTTTGGATTGTATAAACTAGTTGTGTACAGCATCAGCACCAATTATAGGCATGGATATTTGTCAAGGTTTTTAATTACTAATTATTTCTTGTGATCCACAGCAGTTACATGGAGAAACGTTTGCCCTCAAAGGGGCAGAACCTACGACAGTTACCAACACCTTTACCCCTGAGTAAGGGAGGTTCTTGAGTTCAATGCCCCGGCCCATCCCAAATCCAGATCGAGGCTCCAGTGTGCTTCTTGTATTGTGAGAGGGGCTACTTTTCAGATCATCAGAGGATCTGCCTGCTCTGTTCCGAAGGGGAATGGAGAGGTGCACCTCAAGGCCTTATATCAAAGTTACAAAGGAAAAGATCACTTGGTCACTACACTATCAGCATACTCTTTGTGGGATCCCGCTTTGTGCAGATCCTGTAATACATCTCCAGCAAACTACAACAATGGCTAGAGCCCCTTCTTTCCAGAAGTGCCCTAAGCAGACTCGAAAGGTTTGCTATCACCTTCCCAAGGAGCAATCAGGGATGGTTAACTGAGTGGGAATCTTGTCAGAAGCGATAACTTCCGACATATGAATGTAATTAAAATTTTCCATTGTTTTTAATGGTAATTCTAATGAGCTTCCATCAATCTCTTGTACATCAGTTACTAAAGATATTTAATGAATTTCTTTCTCAGTATTTGGTTTAGAGCAGAGGCCTACAGATCCCAGGGCCCCTGCTATAAAAAGGCTGGGAACCTCTGGTTTAGAGCAAGGAGACAAGAGAGCTACAAGGCTGGCCCTTGAGAAGGTTTAGGTGGCTTGAATGGCACATTAATTGGGATTTAACTCATGGCAGATGACACCTGAGACATCAGCGAAGCATAACTAGGAGAACTGAGCACCACACACACAATGGTGGAGGAACTCGGCAGGTCAGGCAGCATTGATGGAAATGAATAGACAGTCAAGATTTTGGGCCGAGATCCTTCAGGACTGAGAAGGAAGGGGGAAGATAGTAGAATGAAAAGGTGGGGGCAGTCTAGCTGGAATGTAATTGCTGAAGCCAGGTGGGTGGGAAGGACTATAGGAGAAAGGGAAGGAGGAGGGGACCCAGGGGGAAGTAATGGGCAGGTGAACAGAGGCTGAACTAGCCCAGCAACCCAGGTCCAATCCTGTCCTCAGCTGCTGACTGTGTGGAGTTTGTATTTTCTCCCTGTGGCCTCACGGGTTTCCTCTGGGTCCTCTGGTTACTCCCACTGCCCAACGATGTGTGTATTGGTAGCGTAACTGGCCAGTGTAAATTGCCCTGGTGTAGGTGGAGGCTTGTGCTGTATGTACATTTGTGTTGGGAATGCTGCTTCAAACAACTCTGTCGTTGTGGCTGTACTCACCATACATGAGTGATATCTCTAAATGGTGTAACGTGAATAAAGTCACTGCAAGTACACTGAAGCTGGAGGACTTGGAAGTGTTTTATTCAACATAAACAAGCAGCAGGCATCATATTGAGATACTCTCGGAGGAAGAAGCCTCCTGAGACCTCATTACACGACATTTTTATATGTTAAAGATCAAAGGTAACATCAGGACAATTCTGTCATTACAATACATCTACAGTGCTTCCTTTGAATTATATATAGTTTTCACACACCTCCTTCTTCACACCCACATTCCAGATACCCAAAATGAAAGTCAATCAACATTGTCTGGTTTTCAATCAACTCCAGTCCACAACTCCAGGTAAACTATCGTTGAAGGCTGCATTTTAAATTCAACCCATGTTCATGTCTGAAGATTGGTTGCTGGTGAAGATAATATTTGCAATATACCCTAACTCCGGAATATGCCCTAACAATAAAAATGAACTTGACTTGTCTTGGATGCTTGAGGCCAAGTCAACTTCTGTGCACTGCCATTTCTGACATCTCCAGGTGTCCTGAAGAAGAACCCATCACAGGCTGGCCCGATGAGGACCTCTGTTCCTAGGTCCCCAGCACTCAACCACTGGTTCGTCAGGCCCTGTTCTCCTGTCATTATTGCTGCTCTTGCATGTAAGCCCGTGTCAGTCCTTGGGTAGGAAGCAGATATCTACTGGAGAGTTTAAAAGAGTTGAGCTTTGAAGTGAGTAGCTCTCCTCGCTCTCTTTCCACACCCAAACTCCCAAACCACCAACCTGCTGCCTAACGAAATTCCCAAGGAAGTGAAACTCCTGCTCCATCTAGCTTTAACATTGAGTGATTAGTCGAAATAATCAAAATAGTACACTGTGGCTGCAGAACTAAACCAAAATCCAAAACTAAACAATTGCCATTAGCCTGTGACCGCTACAGAGTTGCTTTACTCACCAGACCCCAGCTCCAAAGATTGTTCCAAAAGTTGGATCCTTTATTAGCAATTAGCAATCATATAATCTTGAAGCGATGAACTTAAATGTACCAAAATGTAAGCTAAACATTATTCAGTGTTATTGAGCGGTCAGCAAAAATACAATCTTCATCGCTTCCAAGCTACAAACTGCCGTGAAATAAGCAAGAATACGTAACTTATTCCCTTCACTTTTACCATGCCCTGACTAATACGACAAGTTACATAATAAATATACTAAGCGTGCAATACAGAACACAATGCAGTTGGAGAACAGGTACATGGTTCCTACGTACACTCTGCCTGACCTTCTTTCTCCATCTGTTGTCTTTGTAGACTTTGTGGTTTTGAAATAATATGCCTCTGCAAACAGTAGGGTCTAGTAAAAGGAAGGCAGGGAGCTCCTATCAATGAGCAGTGGTTTAGTAACCACTTCTACACACCAGGGTTCGGGAAAGGAGGGATGTCAAGGCCTTGGAGGGGTGAAGAGGGAACTTATTAGAATTTTTTAATGACTGGGCAGAACAGTGGTTACGTATACAGGAACTGATGAAACTGGACTTTTCTCTTCCGGAGAGACACAGAGATCAGCACTGTAGGTCAGGGTATTATGGAATGCAATGCCTGATGGACTGTTAATTCAATACTTACTTATAAAGGGGTCAAAAGTATAATATACAGTGCCTAACACAAACAAAAGTTCAAAGGTTCCAAGGTTCAAAGGTACAAGTTAATGTCAGAGAAATGTGTACAATATACATCCTGAAATGCTTTTTCTTCGCAAACATCCATGAGAACAGAGGAGTGCCCCAAAGAGTGAACAACAGTTAAATGTTAGAACCCCAAAGTATCCCTCCTGCATGTAAGTGGTGATGAACAGCAATCCCCCCTCCCCCCACTGGCAAAAAGCATGGGCACCCGCCACCGAGCTCTCAAGCATTAGCAAAGCAATAGCAAAGATACAGACTTGCAATTAGCCCAAAGGTTTTGCATTTCACTCGGTATTTGACATACATTAAAAGATTATGAGAGAAAGCTGGCAGGGAACATAAAAACTGACTGTGAAAGCTTTTATAGATACGTGAAAAGAAAAAGATTGGTTAAGACAAATGTAGGTCCCTTACAGTCAGAAACAGGTGAATTGATCATGGGGAACAAAGACACGGCAGACCAATTGAATAAATACTTTGGTTCTGTCTTCACTAAGGACGACATAAATAATCTTCCGGAAATAGTAAGGGACCGAGGGTCTAGTGAGATGGAGGAACTGAGGGAAATACATGTTTGTAGGGAAGTGGTGTTAGGTAAATTGAAGGGATTAAAGGCAGATAAATCCCCAGGGCCAGATGGTCTGCATCCCAGAGTGCTTAAGGAAGTAGCCCGAGAAATAGTGGATGCATTAGTGATAATTTTTCAAAACCCTTTAGATTCTGGATTAGTTCCTGAGGATTGGAGGGTGGCTAATGTAACCCCACTTTTTAAAAAAGGAGGGAGAGAGAAACTGGGGAATTATAGACTGGTTAGCCTGACATCGGTGGTGGGGAAAATGCTAGAGTCAGTTATCAAAAATGTGATAACAGCACATTTGGAAAGCGGTGAAGTCATCGGATAAAGTGAGCATGGATTTGTGAAAGGAAAATCATGTCTAACAAATCTTATAGAATTTTTTGACGATGTAACTAGTAGAGTGGATAGGGGAGAGCCAGTGGATGTGGTGTATTTGGATTTTCAAAAGGCTTTTGACAAGGTCCCACACAGGAGATTAGTGTGCAAGCTTAAAGCACATGGTATTGGGGGTTTGGTATTCATGTGGATAGAGAATTGGGTGGCAGACAGGAAGCAAAAAGTATGAATAAATGGGACCTTTTCAGAATGGCAGGCAGTGACTAGTGGGGTACCGCAAGGCTCAGTGCTGGGACCCCATTTGTTTACAATATATATTAATGATTTAGACGAGGGAATTAAATGCAGCATCTCCAAGTTTGCGGATGACATGAAGCTGGGCGGCGGTGTTAGCTGGGAGGAGGATGCTAAGAGGATGCAGGGTGACTTGGATAGGTTAGGTGAGTGGGCAAATTCATGGCAGATGCAATTTAATGTGGATAAGTGTGAGGTTATCCACTTTGGTTGCATGAACAGGAAAACAGATTATTATCTGAACGGTGGCTGATTAGGAAAAGGGGAGATGCAACGAGACCTGGGTGTCATTGTACACCAGTCATTGAAGGTGGGCATGCAGGTACAGCAGGCAGTGAAAAAGGCAAATGGTATGTTGGCATTCATAGCAAGAGGATTCAAGTACAGGAGCAGGGAGGTTCTACTGCAATTGTACAAGGCCTTGGTGAGACCACACCAGGAGTATTGTGTGCAGTTTTGGTCCCCTAATCTGAGGAAAGACATTCTTGCCATAGAGGGAATACAAAGAAGGTTCACCAGATTGATTCCTAGGATGGCGGGACTTTCATATGAAGGAAGATTGGATCGACTGAGCTTATACTCGTTGGAATTTAGAAGATTGAAGGGGAATCTTATTGAAACGTATAAAATTCTAAAGGGATTGGACAGGTTAGATGCAGGAAGATTGTTCCTGATGTTGGGGAAGTCCAGGATGAGGGGTCACAGTTTAAGGATAAAGGGGAAGCCTTTTAGGACCGAGATGAGGAGAAACTTCTTCACACAGAGAGTGGTGAATCTGTGGAATTCTCTGCCACAGGAAACACTTGAGGCCAGTTCATTGGCTATATTTAAGAGGAAGTTAGATATGGCCCTTGTGACTAAAGGGATCAGGGGGTAAGGAGAGAAAGCAGTTACAGGGTTCTGAGTTGGATGATCAGCCATGATCATATTGAATGGCGGTGCAGGCTCAAAGGGCTGAATGGCCTACTCTTGTACCTATTTTCTATGTTTCTATGTTTCTACTGTAGGTTCTCTCTCTCCCTAATAAGGGAGAAAGGGGTGTCTCTATTTTCCCAGCAAGTGGGGAGACATGACGGATGACAAAAGTTCGATATGTCATTTTCTTTCGAGCTCTGTGCCTGAAAATTGCAAAGATCCCGAGTTGCCCGGCACACAGCAGATATTCCAAGTCTCCCAACAAAACACAGGCCTCCTGTCATGACACTGTGACTCCAGAGCCCCGAGATCCTAGGCTTCCGAATTTGAGCCAGACTCTTAGGCCGAGCCTTTGGCGGGCCGAACAACAGCCAGTATGGAACCCAGAGAGCAGGTCCCATTCCTGCAAAGAATCATAGTCAGCGTGTAACTCCAGGTCAGGGTCTTCCAAAGAACCCTGAAAGAGAAAAACAGAGATATTAAAGTTAGAAATAGAGCTGTTTGCGAAGATGCAAGCAAAGGCGTTGTCATTAGGTGCCATTAACCCTCCTGAGCTTTGCCTCCTTCAAGGGAAAAGCAAGTACGTGAATGTGATTGGATGATTCTTTCTGGGAGCCAGTACCATCAAAAAGGGCCAGATGATCTCCTATTGTGCTCTATGATTTAATGATGTGAGTTTTGAAAAGTTTAAGGGGAAATTGAGGGAAAACTTCTTCACTCGTGAGAGTGTGGTATGAGGTGCATACAGATTGACTTCAGTATTTAAGAGAGGTTTGGATAGGTAAATGGATGGTGGTGGCTTGGAGGGCTAAGGTCCTGGTGCAAATCCATGAGACTAGGCAGTTTAAATGGCTTGGCTTGGACTAGGTGGGCTGAAGGGCTGTTTCTGTGTTGTACTTTTTTATGACTCTATCCTTGGCTAAATCACCACAGTTCATCTGAATGCAAGGCATCTGAATTAGGCCGGCTGTTGGAGATCGAGGCTGAGAAAACAGCTGGGGGAAATAAAATCAAAAGGCAGGAAATCTGTATTGTTTTACTTTTTAAATTAATCTGTCAGCATCAGAATTTGAAGAGGCTGAAATTCAACTTGCTTTGGAGTTCTGTCGACAGCAGCGCTTTGACTATAATGTAAAAGGGAACTGTTTATTATTTCAGTGGAAACATTAACTATTCACACTATGCCCACTTGGAGGGAAGTATTCTGTTTGAGAAGTGTTCACCATAACGCACGCCCTAGTTTCAAGACCTCTGAAGTCCCTGTTAATAAGTCACATCAGCTGCAATTTTATTCCCATTACTAAACAGTGCACTTCTAGATATGAACTGTTGATTGATCATTTTTTCATAATTTTGTGACCACATTTACTGATAAAAGCCAAAGTGGCATGGTAGCGTAGTGGTTAGCACTTTGCTTTGCAGTAAAGGTGACCCAGGTTCAATTCTTGCCACTGCCTGTAAGGAGTTTGTACCTTCTCCCCGTGGCTGTGCAGAATCATTGCAGATGGAGTTCAGATGCCCCGGGAGCGAGGTTGGGTTGTTCTGGGCTCTGAAGTGAGAAGTCAGGGCCTGGGTTAAGAAATTCTGATGCTCCTTCAACTGGCCCGGGTGCGAGGTTGGATCGCTCTGGATGCCAAGCTGATCTGAAGTGCTTGAAAGTGGCTTTGGACTGGGTATGGAATCTGGGCCTGGAGCAAGTCAAGGCCTGGAAACTTCTGCTGCAGCTGGGTCCTAGTGCAAGGTGCGATTCACTGTTTAGACAATTGAAATGCCAGCCCAGATCAGAGATGAGACCTGATTTCACTGGCTCTCCACACTCTTCACTGTCCTTGGCAGGGCGCAGAGCCTTTCACTGTTCCATCGTTGGGTCAATTTAAACGCCAACCCAGATAGACTAAAAAGACGGGGTGTCGGGATCCAGGGCGAGAGCCAATTTCACTTGCTGTCTGCGATGGTCATCTCCACGGCACTGAGGCTATGAAGACTGCCCCAGCTGCTGAGCCCCGTGCCTGTTAATATGATGAGCTGATAAGCCTACTCCAGGCTGCTCTGGGATTCAGATCTGAAAACTCAATTTTTCTTTAATTGTTTGCATGATTTTTAGCTTCTTTTCTTTCTCTTGCACATTGGGTTTTTTGTTTTGTGAGCATGCAAATCTCAAGGTTGTATACCTTATACATTCTTTGATAATAAATGAACCTTGAATGCCTTGGATGATTTGACCGTGTGGATTTCCTCAGGATGCCCCACTTTCCTTCCACATTCCAAAGACGTAACGGTTGATAGGTTAATTGGTTATTGTAAACTGTCCTGTGGTTGGGCCAGGATTAATTTGGGGGATTGCTGGGTGGCACAGCTTGAAGGGCCAGAAGGACCTACTCCACACTGGATGCCAATAAATAAATAAATAAACAAACAAACAAATAAATAGATAACTAAATGAATGAATGAATGAATATTTTAAATCAGATCCAAATGCTCCCATTGTAATGGATGATTGAGAGTTATCTTTGAAAATGGTTCCCAAGGGCACAGGCAAAGCTGGCATAAATTTCCCATCCCAGATTACCTCACGAATGCTGGTGGTGAGCTTGCTTCATACAGAGCTGAAACAATTTGCTAGAACCTGGTTGATCACTTCAGAGTACAATCTGGATTGTTAGGGTCACCCGCCTCAGCTGCCCCTGCTGGAAATCTTCGCCTTTTAATCGCACAGACTTCAAGTAAATATTCATTTCCCATCCCAGGACTGATATGGAGCTCACACATCGTCAGAGATAGAGAGAAAATGTAAACAGAAAAATGGAAAAATTCCGAATACAGAAGAATGGGAACTTTGTAATTGCCCTTGGAGGGGGCACTTGGCTGCAGTGTAGTGCTCCCAATTGCAGAGGCATATATGACGGACACTCTTGGAGACTTCCTGTCCTCTGTTAGGTGCTGTACTGCTAGCTTTTGCCTGTTTCTGATTCATAAACCTAGGAACAACTTCTGTACTTGCAGAATTTTGTCATGCCTGGTGACCACTTGATTTTGAGGAGAGATATGTGGCTGGGATCCTAGTCTAGATCAGACTGCTGACAGTATGCTTGGCAGAGCTATAAAGAGAAGCAAACAAACTTCGAAGTAATTCTTGATTTGAGATGTCAATATTAATAAAATCTAACTCTTCCATGAGAGAGCACTGTCAGTGGTGATGCAGGCAAATCTCAGTAGAAATCATTTAGGGATCTCATTGAAACCTATCCTATGTTGAAGTGCTTCAATAGAGTGAATGTGGAAAGGATGGTGGGAGAGTCTTAAGACTCACAGGACAAAGCCTCTGAATAGAAGGACATCCATTTAGTACAGAGATGAGGAGGAATTTCTGTAGCCAGAGAATAGTTAATCTGTGGAATTCATTGCCACAGTTGGCTTTGGAGGCCAAGTCATTGGGTGTATTTAAGGCAGAGGTCGATAGATTCTGGATTAGTCAGGGCATGAAAGGATTCGGGGAGAAGGCAGGTGACTGGGGCTGAGAGGGAAATGGGTCAGCCATGATGAAATGACGGAGCAGACTCAATGGGCCAAATGGCCTAATACTGCTCCTCTATCTTATAGTTCTAAATAGGAAAGGCACAGAAGGATACAATCCTGAGCCAGGAAGATGGGATTGGTGTAGGTAGACAAAATGATTGGCATGAGACTGTGACCCAAAGGGACTGTTTCTGTGCTTTACAACTCTAGAAGCTGTGAATAACGTTGCTGTTTGTGGGAGCTTACTATACATAAACAGCTTAATCCTTCCCAATAATAAAGACACTTCTCATTAGGGAAGGGTAGAGCTTAGGATGATGACTCTTTTGCTTCCATCTTCAGAAACAACTCTATTTCTATCTTTAATATCTCTTTTTTTTTTCCTTTTCGGGGTTCTTTTGAAGACACTGACCTGGAGTTACAAGCTGACTTTGGTTCTTTGTGGAAATAAGACCTGCTCTCAGGGCCTCACAACTGCCGCTTTTCAATAAGCCAAGGATGCGGCCTAGAAGACTAGTGCGCCTTCAGGATACCGGATTTTCGTGGCTCTGGAGGCGGGCTGATTCGAGGCCGTTGCCGCTACCTGATGTGTCGTGGGAGTACATGGAAAGTTGAAAGCAGCGAGCTGGCTGCTGGCTGTGTGCCCAGAGACCCGAGCATCTTGGGCACAGAGCTTGGAAGAAAGCTCACTATAAATCAGTGTGTTGTTTTGTTATGTCTCCCATTTCACTGTGAAACAGGGATGCCTCTTTTTCCCTTGTTAGGGAGAGTGAGAGAGAGCGAGCCTGTGGTATGTCGAATTACTACGTGAACGAGTAGTCTTTGGGATACTTCAAGTCTGTGTTTTTATTGATGCTCAGTGGGGGGCACCAATGCTTTTTGCTGGTGGGGAGGGGGGATTGTTGCCTTGCTGCTGTTTACACGTAGGAGGGGGGAGTTGGGGGGGGCTTTGGGGTTCTAACATTTAACTGTCATTCATTCTTTGGGGCACTCCTCTGTCTTCATGGATGTTTGTGAAGAAAAAGAGTTTCAGGATGTATATTGTATACATTCCTCTGACATTAAATGTACCTATTGAATCCATTAATAAAGACACTTTCCAATAATAAATATACTTCCCATTAATGAAATACTTCACTGACTTTGAAACAGTTTGTAACATTTTGAGTTTAGCAAGGATTTCTTCCTTCTTGTCACTTGTGTGAATTCTGAAAGTGATTAAACAAACAGTAAAACTGTGCCCAAATTATTTATAGATTTGATAAGTTGAGCAAAGCCTTTTTTAGCAAAAAGCTAAAAAAGATTGGAAATAAAAGCAGGAAACAATGGGAAATACTCAGCAAAGACTGTCTTTCTTGGTTTTTGCCTCCACAGCTCTGGGAAGCAAAGTTCCATTCTTGCCTCCAGTGCTGCTTGTGTGGAGTCCGTACATTCTGCCAGTGAATGTGTGGGTTTCCCTTGAGGTAACCTGGCTTCTCCCACATCCCAAGGACGTGGCAGTTGGTAGGTTGCAAAATAGAACAGGAAAGTGGCAGAAGAAGTTGGTGTATATGAAAACCCTTTTACTGGGCATCTCTAGAGGTGGGGCTCATTGGCTTCTCATGAACAGCCACTGGACTCAGCGGTGAGAAAACCTCCTTTCTCAGACTCCGTACATCTATGGTCGGCATGACTTGGTCTCACCAAAACTGGGAAGCTGGGGTGTCTCAACCATCCGAACCCCGATCTGAGTGAATACTGTGCAAATACTGCCCCGTACAATTAGCTGTCGGCAGGAAATAGCAGATCGTACACCATCTACAATTACAAAGTAAGTATATTTACAAATTTCAGCTTTATCAGTTAGTAAGAAAAAGAAAAAAATATATAAAAGGCCAATTACCATTAACCCAGCTCAAAGATACCCATAAGTTGGAGCTCATTTTGAAGTTGACTTTAACTCCTGTGTTGGAGTCACGGTCTGCCCAAAAGCACGTTCCACCTTCCCAATGTCTCTGAAGAGCCATTTTGAACAAACAGACTCCTCCAAGGGAGTGTCAGTCCTTCCTCCTTGAAGCCATTCATCTGCACAAAGCACCTTGTGCAACTAATGGCATCCCCAGCCATCTTCCCTCCTGGCTCCTCCCAGCTCCCCCCAAGAAGACTTTGACTCACACCAGCATCGTCACAAAACTTCTCTAGAGTCTTCTCCCAATTCCACCATCCTGATTGGCTGAACCACCATTCCTAAACGGAACAGCATAGCCCTCTTTATCTTTAGCTCAAACCCAAACAGGCTGAAAGCAGAACAGACTGCTCTCATAAAAATGTTAAAATGAAGTACCTACAGCATAGCAGTAAAAATATTAACCAGGGTGTTACACTTTCCCCCCACCAAAAATAGTCATGTACTCATGACTTTGAAATTTATCAACCCATCATTGATAACACAGTTTTCAAAGGAATTTCGTGATGCCAGGACCTCCAATCCATTTGTAAATGGTAGTGACAGTTCTCACGAGGGGGATGGATGCAACACTCTGTTCCCCTGGGGTGTCATAGGTCAGTCTATCTGGGGGTGTCCTAACTCTTTGAGACCTCCTTGTCCCATCTTCGGCTCCTCCAGTTTCAACCACCCCTTGTGACCCTTCCTGTCTACCAGAGGGCGCCTCCCCCTGTCTGTCACTCGTGTTTTCCGGCAGTTCAGGTCCCTCTGCTCCATGACTGAACTTCCTTCAGTTTAAGCCGGTGCTGTCAAACATCTTCAACCTGCACTGGTCTTACCAGTGCGAGCTCTCTCAGAAAGGCTCTAATAGTGTGGCAAGTATCAACATCAGACTTGTCAGTAGAAAAGAACTCTTCGCATTCCTGCATCTTCTCAGTTAATCTCATTTTCCATTCCTCGAATATTCTGGCAAATTTGTGGCTTCCTGTCACTAGCTACTCCTCCAGGATGTAACATGACAGGCTTAGACCGGATGTTACACACAGTTCCTCATTTCTGCTCATCATCCTGCTTAGAAGGAACTTGTACCTTCTCAAAAGCAGCTCTGAACACAGGGTGAACGGACAAGGTTTTCTAAAAGCTCTCTCCATTTCTCTCCTTGCATGCTCCCATGAGCCTTCTCACAATGGCAGTATTCGTTCCCACAAGAATGGAAGCTCCAGTCTTTGTAACCAGATCTGGACAGACCAACACTGGTGTGTCAGTAGTCTGAGTTACTCCCACACCTGCTTCCAAATACTCCAGCTTCAATGACAAGTAACCTACGTACGGGTACTTATCAGTACTAAGCTCCCGAAACTCAAGGGTACAAAGTGTCATCAAATACTGGTCGTAAAAGGATCTATAAAGCAGAGTAACTTGAAAACCTGAGTCAAGTGTGGCTTTTACATAAACACTTTCAATCCGTATGGATACATCAGAGCTTGGTCCCTCTAAACCTTCAGGAATAGTATTTTGTACTTTAGTATTTCCCTTGATACACTGATAGGAATGTATTCTCTCCAAAACGTCAAGTCCATTCTGTTACTGGGTCCCTCTGCAGATTTTCCTGTTCGTCACACTCCCACTTAAAATATCCATCTTCTGCACAGTTGTAACAGAAAATACCAGTCACTTCCCTGGTCGAGGGACCCCGCTCCATAGCAGTGTCCCAGTGGGTCTGGCTTCCTATCAGCCTTGTCATGCTTGGTGGCAGCACCAACCAATAACATCTGAGATACCTCAGCCCTCAGATCTTTCATGACATCCTGTAAAATCCTTGCTTGTGTGGCATCAGGGGTCTCTCCAGCAACAGAGGCTACTACCGAGGATTTTGCCCTCCTGACAGAGCCCTCCCATTCCTCCATTGCATTTTCCTCCTTTCTAACTTCTCTGAGTAATTTGGTAAAAGATGGGGGAGGGCGCATCTCGTGGGTCATTCGAATGAGCAATCCCATCATGTGACAGTGTGCCCTTCACAACTTGCTCTATCCTCAACAATTTCCCTCAGACGGTTGAATGCCCCCTTTGTGGCACAAACAGTACAGTAGCTTCTCCAACCTAAAAATGGAGGCAGACAACTTCTTCCTCATGAAATGTGTGCCTAAACTTTATCCTAAGATCAGTTGCACTTTCAGCTGTGCCAAAAGCATCTTCCAGAGCTTGTAGATAATTTGTTGATGTAGCTAATGGATTTTCTGACCTGAGGAACCTCACTCTATCAGCTGCCAGCTGTTTTAATTTCTCTATCAATCCCAATTTGTTCATATTATCTGAGCACTGCCATTCATCCAGTAACTGAGATGTTTGCTCAGCCCAAGCCTCATATTCTTCTTCCCCATTGGGTGTGGGCTTGCCCCCAGAGAACTCTCCCAGCCCACAATAACGTTGTCTCTCAGCATTTACCAAACAGTGAGGTAAAAGCCAAAACGAGCCAAAATTTAAATCAGCCACTGAAGGACTCCATAGACCTTTCACATCAGACAGCTCCGTCCCCTCACCTTGCAGAAACTTGAGCAACTTGTCTTTAAAGTCTCTGCCCTCACTTACAGGAGACTCATCTTCCAATTCATCACCCTCACCTACTCTCCCCTCTTCTCTAAAAGTATGGATGGCCCACGGCCCCACCTCTCCAGGTACCCCAATCGTATGAGGCAGATGCACACCCATCACATCCTTGCTAGTCTGGACTAACACAACATCTTTATCAGCCAATTGATCAAAACACTGTTCAACGAGAGTAACTTTCCCTAAGCTGCACATTTCCACCCCACTCAGAACACAAGCATTAGTTGTGGATAATATCTTTGAATTGCTCCAAAACTTAATCTCTGCGACGTCCATAATCAAGTATCTTAATCACTTTCCCGGATACTAGTTTAAACACAGGCTTAAAACACAAAAACCATTAAATCAATTTTTACGGCAAATACACAGTATTCAGGGAATCAAACCCCACAATGAAACCCTTTTCACTGGGCGTCCCTAGAGATAAGGCTGGTTGGCGTCTCACTAACAAGCTAATGGATTCAACGGTGAGAAAACCACCTTTCTCAGACTCTGTATACCTAGGGCACATATGACTTGGGTCCCACCAAACCCAACAGGGTGGGTTGTCTTGCCCACCCGAACCCCAGTCTGTATGAATCCTGTGTGAATACTGCCCCCAAGCAATTAGCCATTGGCAGGAAATAACAGGTTGTACATTGCAAATGATTATAAAGAAAATATATTTACAAATTTCAGCTTTATTGAACAGTTAGTAGGGAGAAGAAAAAATAAATAAAAAGAGCCCATTACGGTTAACCCAGTCCAAATGTGCGCAGCTCTTCTTAAAGTTGTCTTTAACTCCTGTGCTGGACACATGGTCTGCATGAAAGCACACACCATTTTCTGAATGTTGCTCAAAATCCATCTCGAACAAGCAAGAGATTTGAATCCTTGGGAGTGTTGGTCCTTCCTCCTTGTAGCCTGTCTTCTGCACAAAGTACTTTGTGCAACAGGGACAGCATCCTCATCCATCTTCCCAGCTCCTGGCAAAAATACCTCAACCCACACCAGTATCCATTACAAAAATCTCTCAGCCCAGTGTTTTCTAGGTCTTTCTCCCAATTCCACCATCCTGATTGGCTAGCACAACATTCCTAAGTTGAACAACATGGTCCCTTATCTTTAGCTCAAACCCAAACATGCGAAAAGCAGAACAGACTGCTCTTACAGAAATGCTAAAATGAAATACCTACAGCATAGCAGTAAAGATCTGAAGCATGTTGAATGTATGTGAGAGAGAGTAGGTTCCGGAGATACAGTGCAATGACAGGAATGGGTTGTATAGGATTGTTCTGCAGGTGCTGACATAGATAAGACAGGCTGAGTGTCTTCTTCCGTGCTGTGGTAAATACAAGAAAAAATAAGCCTAGACACCAGACCTGAGTCCTCTCACCTTTATTTATTGAGATATAGTGCAGAATAGGCCCTTCCAGCCATTCAAGCTGCAATCCCCCAAGCTAACCCCAGCCTAATCATGGACAATTTACATTGCCCATTTATCCTACCAGCCAGTACGTCTTTGGACCGTGGGAGGAAACTGGAGCACCCAGAGGAAACCCACCCGGTCACAGGGAGAACGTACAAACTCCTTAGAGGCATCAGCGGGAATTGAACCCCAGATCGTCTGTACAGTAAGGCATTGTGTTAAACACTACACTACCGTGCCATCCATTACATGCTCTTGAGGTGGCCTCATTTGACTTAAGTCAGCAGTTTCAACAGTGCAAGTATTCCCTCTCTCTTTCTGTGTGGGTCTGCCTAGGTTTCGTCCTCAGGCCTCTGGGGTGGGACTTGGACCAAGGAAATTCTTACTCATGGGCTTAAGTGCAGTTAACTAAACCACAGCTGCCATGAGTGCTACAGTCCCATGGAGAGCTTATTGCAAACATTATAACACCATTTGAATTCAGTCAAATTATTAATGCAGTCTACAGTAACACTGTGTCAGAGTGTAATCCTTTTCGGAAATTATATTGTAATTCAGTTCTTCTTGAACTGTTTATCAAGCAAGCCCATGTGATCAAGAGCAACAGACTAGAGACTGCAGCCCCATCATTTAACTCATTTTATTACTGGGCTGATGTCTCTCTTCTGCGGAGCTTGGATTTGTTCCATCAGCCTGTCCAGAGTTTATGTTGTAGAAAGTTCATGGCGTGCAGATGGGGAATGTCTTCGTGGATGGAACATGCAATCGCTAGAACTGACTTGCATCGCCCAAAGCCATCATGTAGCAATTAGGTGCTTTTATTTCACTATATTGGTCTTGTGTTCTCTTCCTGTTGGTTTCTCACTGGAGATCCCATTCCTGGGGGTGGGCAGTCGGGGGAGAGAGGTTATGGCGGAAGACACAAAGAAATTTGGAAGTAATAAGCACATTGTACATGGGAGTAGTCTGATGGGACAGCAGAACTCATTGTCTCCATTAATGTTACGTTTCGGTTCGTTTTGATTCAGTGATAGAAACCTTTACTATATCACCAGTCTTTCCTTGGAATAAAATGATTGCACATGGATAATTACTGTTCTCAGCTGATGATTGAATATTTGTTAGAACCGCTGTTATGACTAAAATTTGTCGCTGTCATATTATCAGTTTGGTAAAAGTTCAAAGAGGGAGCAAAGAGTGGCTCAGCCTTACATTTCTATTCATTTCCCGGTCCTAAAATTAACTTTCATTTGCTGATGCTTCCACTAACAGAACTGGCATGTTCTGCTTGTTTCATTTGCCCTCTATATGAGTGTAACCACCTTCAATCTCATAAACCTGCAATATCCTTAAAAATCCAATGATTATCCTTCCTTGAATGTCACTTTATTTCCTTTCCCCACCATCATTAGCTGCTCCACCTTGAGTGATCGAAAACCCCGTGATACTCTCTTTGAATATCTGCATTTCTACCTCTTTGCCCTGGGTCAGCTGTAGTTGGGAGGCTGTGTCTACAGGGATGTTGTGCAGATCAGAGCTGGGACACAGACATTTGCAGTATATCTCAATAATATGGATTAGGGGATGAAGTGTATTACAGTTGATGAGTTTGATGAAACCAAGTGGGGTACAGAGAGGTTTCCAGGAGATGTAGACAGCGTAATTGAATGAGGAGATGTAGACGGTGTAATTGAATAAGAGGATGAAGACAGTGTAATTGAATGAGGAGATGTAGACAGCGTAATTGAATGTAATTGAATGAGGTGTTACGGATTCAACAACAATAAATATATAAGTGATCCAGGGTTTTTTATAACAAATAAAACATTTATTAAACACTGAAAAACAACCCCCCAAAAAGTAAACAAACGACTAACTCAACTGGAAATCAGCTGCTGTGCAGCAGCTTAAACAGTTCTTAAAGGAATAAAGCAAAAACAGTTCTTAAAGAGATGTTGCAGAAACAGTTCTTCAAAGTAGTACTGCAAAAGTTCAAAATGCTTGCAGTCCATTAAATGAGAGAATTGATAGATGATTTAAATTCTATTTCACGTCATGTTGCTGCAGTTCCAGTCGAACTATACTTTTCCCGGAGAATTTACGAAGATGAAAATGAAACGGCTTAAAGACACTGACCTTTCCTTGACAAAACTGTATCTAACCCTTTCTGCTATTATTTGCAGGGGTTACCATGGGAGCAGATAACAAATTCCTTCCGAATGAGAATCAAACAAGGTCGAACTGTTCAACGTTCAAAATCGACTTTCCTTGATCTTTTAGCTCCCGAACTCCGATCTTCACTCTCCGCTGAGTTTAAACCGGCAGTATCATAAAGAAACTGCCAGCAATGACCTTTTAAACTTTAGGCATTAAATAAAACTCCACCTTTCAATGAAACTGTGCCATAATATTGGACCACTCAGTGGCATGGAGTCAAAATGGCAAATCCAGCCACGAACTGCCCCTCCTTACAGGGAGACGTCCTCATCTTATATCTGTAAAAAAAAACTGTCACATGACCTCTACTGGCAGGAAAATGACGTCACTCCACCATCACAAGACCACTACCTTAGGTCCAGCATATCTTCAACACCACTGTCGCGTTACAAGTACAATATACCCACGGGTACGTAACAGAGGAGAGATAGACAGTGTAATTGAATGATGAGATACAGAAAGTGTAATTCAATGAGGAGATGTAGACAGTGTAATGGAATGAGGAGATGTAGACATTGTAATTGAATGAGGAGATTAGACAGTGTAAATGAATGAGGAGATGTAGACAGTGTAATTGAATGAGGAGATGTAGACAGTGTAATGGAATGAGGAGATGTAGACATTGTAATTGAATGAGGAGATTAGACAGTGTAAATGAATGAGGAGATGTAGACAGTGTAATTGAATGAGGAGATGTAGACAGTGTAATGGAATGAGGAGATGTAGACATTGTAATTGAATGAGGAGATTAGACAGTGTAAATGAATGAGGAGATGTAGACAGTGTAATTGAATGAGGAGATGTAGACAGTGTAATGGAATGAGGAGATGTAGACATTGTAATTGAATGAGGAGATTAGACAGTGTAAATGAATGAGGAGATGTAGACAGTGTAATGGAATGAGGAGATGTAGACATTGTAATTGAATGAGGAGATACAGGCAGTGTAACTGAATGAGGGGATGAAGACAGTGTTCTTGAATGAGGAGATTTAGACAGCTTAATTGAATGAGGAGATATAGACCATTTAATTGAATGAGGTGTTAACGGATTCAGCAACAATAACTATATAAGTAAGGCAGGATTGTTTTTTATAACAAATAAAACATTTATTTAACAGTGAAAAACAAACCCTCAAAAAGTAAAGAAACGACTAAAACAAACGGAAATCAGCTGCTGAGCGGCAGCTTAAACAGTTCTTAAAGGAAAAAAGTGAAAACGGTTCTAAAAGAGATGTTGCAAAAACAGTTCTTCAAAGTAGTACTGCAAAAGTTCAAAATGCTGACAGTCCATTAAAAGAGGGACTTTTTAGACAATTTAAATTCTCTTTCACGTCATGTTGCTGCAGTTCCCATTCAAACTATACCTTCCCCAGAGAATTTACGAAGATGAAAATGAAACGGCTTAAAGGCACTGACGTTTCCTTGACAAAACTGTATCCAACCCTTTCTGCTATTATTTGCACAGTCAACGAATTCCTTCTGAATGAGGATCCAACAAGGTCGAACCAGTTTCACCGTCGAAATGACTTTCCCTGATCTGTAAGCTCCCAAACTCAGATCTTCACTCTCCACTGATTTTTAACTGGCAGAAGAAAGAAACAGCCAGCAATAACCTCTTAAACATTATGCATTAAATAAAACTCCACCTTTCAAACAAACTGTGTCATAATATTGGACCACGCAGTGGCATGGAGACAAAATGGCAAATCCAGCCACAAACTGCCCCTCCTCACAGAGAGTTGTCCTCATTTTATACCCTATAAAATAAAATGTCACATGATCTCTACTGGCGGGAAAATGACATCACTCCACCATCAGAAGACCACTACCATAGGTCCAGCATATCTTCAACACCACTGTCGTGTGACTAGTAAAAGATACCCACGGGTACGTAACAGAGGGGAAAGAGGCAGTGTAATTGAATGATGAGATATAGACAGTGTAATTGAATGAGGAGGTACAGGCAGTGTAATCGAATGAGAGGATGTAGACAGTGTAATTGAATGAAGAGATGTGCACAGTGTAATTTAATGAGAGAATGTAGACAGTGTAATTGAATGAAGAGATGTGCACAGTGTAATTTAATGAGAGAATGTAAGTGTAATTGAATGAGGAGATGTAGAAAGTGTAATTGAGGGAGGAGATATAGACTGTGTAACTGAAAGAGCAGATGTAAACAGTGCAATTTAAAGAGGAGATGTAGACAGTGTAATTGAATGAGAGAATGTTGACAGTGTAATTGAATGAGGAGATGTAGAAAGTGTAATTGAAGGAGGAGATATAGACTGTGTAACTGAAAGAGCAGATGTAGACAGTGTAATTGAATGACGAGATGTAGACAGTGTAATCAAATGAGAGGATGTAGACAGTGTAATTGAATGAGGAGTCTAGACTGTGTAATTCAATGAGAATATACAGACAGTGTAATTGAATGAGGAGGTGTAGACAATGCAATTGAATGAGAGGATGTAGACAGTGTAATTGAATGAGAGAACACAGACAGTGTAATTGAATGAGGATATACAGACAGTGTCATTGAAGGAGGAGATAGAGCCAGTGTAATTGAATGAGGAGATGTAGATAGTGTAATTCAATCAGAGGATGTAGACAGTCTGAATGCAGAGACATAGACAGTGTAATTGAATGAGAGGATGTAGACAGTGTAATTGAATGACGAGATGTAAGTGCAATTGAATCAGGAGATGTAGACAGTGTAATTGAATGAGAGAAAGTAGACAGCGTAATTGAATGAGGAGATGTAGACATTGTAATTGGATGAAAGTATGTCGACAGTGTAATTGAGTGATGAGATGAAGGTAGTGTAATTGGAATAGAGAATGCAGACTCTGTAATTGAATGAGTGGACACAGAACGTGTAATTGAATGAGGAGATACAGTGTGTAATTCAATGAACAGATATAGACAGTGTAATTGAATAAGGAGATGTAGACTGTGTAATTGAATGAGAGGATGTAGACAGTGTGATTCAATGAGGAGATGTAGACAGTGTAATTGACTGAGGAGATGTAGAAAGTGTAGTTGAATGAGGAGACGTAAACAGTGTAATTCAATGAGAAGATGTAGACAGTGTAATTGAATGAGGACATGTAGACAGTGTAATTGAATGAGAGGATGTAGACAGTGTAATTGAATGAGAGGATTTAGACAGTGTATTGAAGGAGGAGATATAGACTGTGTAACTGAAACAGCAGATGTAGACAGTGTAATTGAATGATGAGATGTAGACAGTGCAATTGAATCAGGAGATGTAGACAGTGTAATTGAATGAGAGAAAGTAGACAGCGTAATTGAATGAGGAGATGTAGACATTGTAATTGAATCAGGAGATGTAGACAGTGTAATTGAATGAGGAGATGTAGTCTGTGTATTGAAGGAGGAGATATAGACCGTGTAACTGAAACAGCAGATGTAGACAGTGTAATTGAATGAGATGTAGACTGTGTAATTGGATGAGAGGATGTAGACAGAGTAATTGAATGAGAGGATTTAGACAGTGCATTGAAGGAGGAGATATAGACCGTGTAACTGAAACAGCAGATGTAGACAGTGTAATTGAATGACAAGATGTAGACAGTGTAATTAAATGAGAGAAAGTAGACAGCGTAATTGAATGAGGAGATGTAGACATTGTAATTGAATCAGGAGATGCAGACAGTGTAATTGAATGAGGAGATGTAGACTGTGTAATTGGATGAGAGGATGTAGACAGTGTAATTGAATGAGAGGATTTAGACAGTGTATTGAAGGAGGAGATAAAGACCGTGTAACTGAAACAGAAGATGTAGACAGTGTAATTGAATGAGGAGATGTAGACAGTGCAATTGAATCAGGAGATGTAGACAGTGTAATTGGATGAAAGTATGTCGACAGTGTAATTGAGTGAGGAGATAAAGATAGTGTAATTGGAATAGAGAATGCAGACTGTAATTGAATGAGTGGACACAGAACGTGTAATTGACTGAGGAGATACAGACTGTGTAATTGAATGAGGAGATGTAGACAGTATAATTCAATGAGCAGATATAGACAGTGTAATTGAATAAGGAGATGTAGACTGTGTAATTGAATGAGAGGATGTAGACAGTGTGATTGAATGACGAGATATAGACAGTGTAATTGAATGAGGAATTGTAGACAGTGTAATTGGATGAGAGGATGTAGACAGTGTAATTGAATGAGTAGTCTAGCCAGATATGGACAGTGTAATTGAATAAGCAGATGTAGACAGTGTAATTGAATGAGAGGATGTAGACAGTGTGATTGAATGACGAGATATAAACAGTGTCATTGAATGAGAGATGGCAGACAGTGTAATTGAATGAGGAGATACAGACAGTGTAATTGAATGAGAGGATATAGAGAGTGTAATTGAATGAGGAGATATAGACCGTGTAATTGAATGAGGAAATGTAGACAGTGTAATTGTGGGAGGAGATAGAGACCGTGTAATTGGATGACAGGATGTAGACAGTGTGATTGAATTACGAGATATAGACAGTGTAATTTATTGAGAGGATATAGATAAAGTAATTAAGTTAGATGTACAGAGTGTAATTGAAGGAGGAGATATAGACAGTGTATTTGAATGAGGAGATGTAGACTGTGTAATTGAATGAGGAGATGTAGACAGTGTAATTGAATGAGAGAATGTAGACAGTGTAATTAAATGAGACGAAGTAGGCAATGAATTGAATGAGGATATACAGACAGTGTAATTAAATGAGGAAATTAGACAGTGCAATTGAATGAGGAGATGTAGACAGTGTAATTGAATGAGAGAATGTAGACAGTGTAATTGAATGAGGAGATGTAGACAGTGTAATTGGATGAGAGGATGTTGACAGAGTAATTGAATGAGGAGATAGAGACCGTGTAAATGAAGGAGGAAATAGAGACAGTGTAATTGAATGAGGAGATATGGACAGTGTAACTGAATGAGGGGAATGAAGACAGTGTTTTTGAATGAGTAGATATAGACCATTTAATTGAATGAGGTGTTACGGATTCAGCAACAATAAATATATAAGTGAGGGAGGATTGTTTTTTATAACAAATAAAACATTTATTTAACAGTGAAAAACAAACCCTCAAAAAGTAAAGAAACGACTAAAACAAACGGAAATCAGTTGCTGTGCGGCAGCTTAAACAGTTCTTAAAGGAAAATGGTTCTAAAAGAGATGTGGCAAAAACAGTTCTTCAAGGTAGTACTGCAAAAGTTCAAAATGCTGACAGTCCATTAAAAGAGGGACTTTTTAGACAGTTTAAATTCTCTTTCATGTCGTGTTGCTGCAGTTCCCATTCAAACTATACCTTCCCCAGAGAATTTACGAAGATGAAAATGAAACGGCTTAAAGGCACTGACGTTTCCTTGACAAAACTGTATCCAACCCTTTCTGCTATTATTTGCACAGTCAATGAATTCCTTCTGAATGAGGATCCAACAAGGTCGAACCAGTTTCACCGTCGAAATGACTTTCCCTGATCTGTAAGCTCCCAAACTCAGATCTTCACTCTCCACTGATTTTTAACTGGCAGAAGAAAGAAACTGCCAGCAATAACCTCTTAAACATTATGCATTAAATAAAACTCCACCTTTCAAACAAACTGTGTCATAATATTGGACCACGCAGTGGCATGGAGACAAAATGGCAAATCTAGCCACGAACTGCCCCTCCTCACAGGGAGTTGTCCTCATTTTATACCCTATAAAATAAACTGTCACATGATCTCTACTGGCGGGAAAATGATGTCACTCCACCATCAGAAGACCACTACCATAGGTCCAGCATATCTTCAACACCACTGTCCTGTGACTAGAAAGAGATACCCCCAGGTACGTAACCGAGGGGAAAGAGGCAGTGTAATTGAATGATGAGATATAGACAGTGTAATTGAATGAGGAGGTACAGGCAGTGTAATTGAATGAGAGGATGTAGACAGTGTAATTGAATGAGGAGATTAAACAGTGTAATTGATCGAGGACATGTAGACAGTGTAATTGAATGAGAGTATGAAGACCCTGTAATTGAATGCGGAGAAGTAGACAGTGTAAGTTTAATGCCGAAGGGCTGAAAGTGTAATTGAATGAGAGGATGTAGACAGTGTAATTGAAGCAGGAGATATAGTGTAATTGAATGAGGAGATTAGACAGTGTAATTGAATGAGAGGATTTAGACAGTGTATTGAAGGAGGAGATAAAGACCCTGTAACTGAAACAGAAGATGTAGACAGTGTAATTGAATGAGGAGATGTAGACAGTGCAATTGAATCAGGAGATGTAGACAGTGTAATTGAATGAGAGAAAGTAGACAGCGTAATTGAATGAGGAGATGTAGACATTGTAATTGGATGAAAGTATGTCGACAGTGTAATTGAGTGAGGAGATAAAGATAGTGTAATTGGAATAGAGAATGCAGACTGTAATTGAATGAGTGGACACAGAACGTGTAATTGACTGAGGAGATACAGACTGTGTAATTGAATGAGGAGATGTAGACAGTATAATTCAATGAGCAGATATAGACAGTGTAATTGAATAAGGAGATGTAGACTGTGTAATTGAATGAGAGGATGTAGACAGTGTGATTCAATGAGGAGATGTAGACAGTGTAATTGACTGAGGAGATGTAGACAGTGTAGTTGAATGAGGAGACGTAGACAGTGTAATTGAATGAGAGGATGTAGACAGTGTGATTGAATGACGAGATATAGACAGTGTAATTGAATGAGGAATTGTAGACAGTGTAATTGGATGAGAGGATGTAGACAGTGTAATTGAATGAGTAGTCTAGCCAGATATGGACAGTGTAATTGAATAAGCAGATGTAGACAGTGTAATTGAATGAGAGGGTGTAGACAGTGTGATTGAATGACGAGATATAAACAGTGTCATTGAATGAGAGATGGCAGACAGTGTAATTGAATGAGGAGATACAGACAGTGTAATTGAATGAGAGGATATAGAGAGTGTAATTGTGGGAGGAGATAGAGACCGTGTAATTGGATGACAGGATGTAGACAGTGTGATTGAATTACGAGATATAGACAGTGTAATTTATTGAGAGGATATAGATAAAGTAATTAAGTTAGATGTACAGAGTGTAATTGAAGGAGGAGATATAGACAGTGTATTTGAATGAGGAGATGTAGACTGTGTAATTGAATGAGGAGATGTAGACAGTGTAATTGAATGAGAGAATGTAGACAGTGTAATTAAATGAGACGAAGTAGGCAATGAATTGAATGAGGATATACAGACAGTGTAATTAAATGAGGAAATTAGAGAGTGCAATTGAATGAGGAGATGTAGACAGTGTAATTGAATGAGAGAATGTAGACAGTGTAATTGAATGAGGAGATGTAGACAGTGTAATTGGATGAGAGGATGTTGACAGAGTAATTGAATGAGGAGATAGAGACCGTGTAAATGAAGGAGGAAATAGAGACAGTGTAATTGAATGAGGAGATATGGACAGTGTAACTGAATGAGGGGAATGAAGACAGTGTTTTTGAATGAGTAGATATAGACCATTTAATTGAATGAGGTGTTACGGATTCAGCAACAATAAATATATAAGTGAGGGAGGATTGTTTTTTATAACAAATAAAACATTTATTTAACAGTGAAAAACAAACCCTCAAAAAGTAAAGAAACGACTAAAACAAACGGAAATCAGTTGCTGTGCGGCAGCTTAAACAGTTCTTAAAGGAAAATGGTTCTAAAAGAGATGTGGCAAAAACAGTTCTTCAAGGTAGTACTGCAAAAGTTCAAAATGCTGACAGTCCATTAAAAGAGGGACTTTTTAGACAATTTAAATTCTCTTTCATGTCGTGTTGCTGCAGTTCCCATTCAAACTATACCTTCCCCAGAGAATTTACGAAGATGAAAATGAAACGGCTTAAAGGCACTGACGTTTCCTTGACAAAACTGTATCCAACCCTTTCTGCTATTATTTGCACAGTCAATGAATTCCTTCTGAATGAGGATCCAACAAGGTCGAACCAGTTTCACCGTCGAAATGACTTTCCCTGATCTGTAAGCTCCCAAACTCAGATCTTCACTCTCCACTGATTTTTAACTGGCAGAAGAAAGAAACTGCCAGCAATAACCTCTTAAACATTATGCATTAAATAAAACTCCACCTTTCAAACAAACTGTGTCATAATATTGGACCACGCAGTGGCATGGAGACAAAATGGCAAATCTAGCCACGAACTGCCCCTCCTCACAGGGAGTTGTCCTCATTTTATACCCTATAAAATAAACTGTCACATGATCTCTACTGGCGGGAAAATGATGTCACTCCACCATCAGAAGACCACTACCATAGGTCCAGCATATCTTCAACACCACTGTCCTGTGACTAGAAAGAGATACCCCCAGGTACGTAACCGAGGGGAAAGAGGCAGTGTAATTGAATGATGAGATATAGACAGTGTAATTGAATGAGGAGGTACAGGCAGTGTAATTGAATGAGAGGATGTAGAGAGTGTAATTGAATGAGGAGATGTAGACAATGTAATTGAATGAGGTGATGTACACAGTGTAATTGAATGAGAGAATGTAGACAGTGTAATTGAATGAGGAGATGTAGTCGGTGTAATTGAATGAGGAGATGCAGACTGTGTAATTGGATGAGAGGATGTTGACAGTGTAATTGAATGAGGAGATGTAGACAGTATAATTCAATCAGAGGATGTAGACAGTGTAATTGAAAGAGGAGTAGAGAATGTAACTGAGTGAGGAGATGTAGATAGTGTAATTGGAAGAGAGAATGTAGACACTAATTGGAAGAGAGAATGTAGACACTGTAATTGAATGAGAGGACACAGAACGTGTAATTGAATGAGGAGATACAGAATATTTAATTGAATGAGAGGATACAGAACGTGTAATTGAATGAGGAGGTGTAGACAGATCAATTGAATGAAAAGACGTAAACAGTGAAATTCAATGAGGAGATGTAGACAGTGTAATTGGAAGAGAGAATGTAGACAGTTTAATTGACTGAGGAGATGTAGACAGTACAATTGAATGCGGAGATATAAACAGTGTAATTGAATGAGGAAATTAGACAGTGCAATTGAATGAGGAGATAGAGACCGTGTAAATGAAGGAGGAAATAGAGACAGTGTAATTGAATGAGGAGATATGGACAGTGTAACTGAATGAGGGGAATGAAGACAGTGTTTTTGAATGAGTAGAATTAGACCATTTAATTGAATGAGGTGTTACGGATTCAGCAACAATAAATATATAAGTGAGGGAGGATTGTTTTTTATAACAAATAAAACATTTATTTAACATTGAAAAACAAACCCTCAAAAAGTAAAGAAATGACTAAAACAAACGGAAATCAGTTGCTGTGCGGCAGCTTAAACAGTTCTTAAAGGAAAATGGTTCTAAAAGAGATGTGGCAAAAACAGTTCTTCAAGGTAGTACTGCAAAAGTTCAAAATGCTGACAGTCCATTAAAAGAGGGACTTTTTAGACAGTTTAAATTCTCTTTCATGTCGTGTTGCTGCAGTTCCCATTCAAACTATACCTTCCCCAGAGAATTTACGAAGATGAAAATGAAACGGCTTAAAGGCACTGACGTTTCCTTGACAAAACTGTATCCAACCCTTTCTGCTATTATTTGCACAGTCAACGAATTCCTTCTGAATGAGGATCCAACAAGGTCGAACCAGTTTCACCGTCGAAATGACTTTCCCTGATCTGTAAGCTCCCAAACTCAGATCTTCACTCTCCACTGATTTTTAACTGGCAGAAGAAAGAAACTGCCAGCAATAACCTCTTAAACATTATGCATTAAATAAAACTCCACCTTTCAAACAAACTGTGTCATAATATTGGACCACGCAGTGGCATGGAGACAAAATGGCAAATCTAGCCACGAACTGCCCCTCCTCACAGGGAGTTGTCCTCATTTTATACCCTATAAAATAAACTGTCACATGATCTCTACTGGCGGGAAAATGATGTCACTCCACCATCAGAAGACCACTACCATAGGTCCAGCATATCTTCAACACCACTGTCCTGTGACTAGAAAGAGATACCCCCAGGTACGTAACCGAGGGGAAAGAGGCAGTGTAATTGAATGATGAGATATAGACAGTGTAATTGAATGAGGAGGTACAGGCAGTGTAATTGGATGAGAGTATGTAGAGAGTGTAATTGAATGAGGAGATGTAGACAATGTAATTGAATGAGGAGATGTACACAGTGTAATTGAATGAGAGAATGTAGACAGTGTAATTGAATGAGGAGATGTAGACGGTGTAATTGAATGAGAGAATGCAGACCATGTAATTGAATGAGGAGATATAGACTGTGTAATTGGATGAGAGGATGTTGACAGTGTAATTGAATGAGGAGATGCAGAGAGTGTAATTGAAGGAGCAGGTATAGACCATGTAACTGAAAGAGCAGATGTAGACAGTGTAATTGAAAGAGGAGATGTAGACAGTGTAATTGAATGAGGAGATGTGGACAGTGTAATAGGAAGAGAGAATGTAGACAGTTCAATTGACTGAGGAGATGTAGACAGTGTACTTGAATGAGAGAATGTAGACAGTCTAATTGAATGAGGAGATGTAGAGAGAGTAATTGAATGAGGAGATGTGGACAGTGTAATTGAATGAGAGTATGTAGACTATGTGATTCAATGACGAGATACAGACAGTGTAATTGAATGAGAGAACGCAGACAGTGTAATTGAATTAGACGATGTAGAGAGTGTAATTGTAGGAGGAGATAATGACAGTGTCATTGAATGATGAGATATAGACAGTGTAATTGAATGAGAGGATATAGATAGTGTAATTAAATTAGAGGATATACAGAGTGTAATTCAAGGAGGAGATATAGACAGTGTAATAGACTGAGGAGATGTAGACAGTGTAATTGAAGGAGGAGATGTAGAGAGTGTAATTGAATGAGGAGATGTAGACAGTGTAATTGAATGAGAGGATGTAGACAGTGTAATTGAATGAGGAGATTAAACAGTGTAATTGATCGAGGACATGTAGACAGTGTAATTGAATGAGAGTATGAAGACCCTGTAATTGAATGCGGAGAAGTAGACAGTGTAAGTTTAATGCGGAAGGGCTGAAAGTGTAATTGAATGAGAGGATGTAGACAGTGTAATTGTGGGAGGAGATAGAGACCGTGTAATTGGATGACAGGATGTAGACAGTGTGATTGAATTACGAGATATAGACAGTGTAATTTATTGAGAGGATATAGATAAAGTAATTAAGTTAGATGTACAGAGTGTAATTGAAGGAGGAGATATAGACAGTGTATTTGAATGAGGAGATGTAGACTGTGTAATTGAATGAGGAGATGTAGACAGTGTAATTGAATGAGAGAATGTAGACAGTGTAATTAAATGAGACGAAGTAGGCAATGAATTGAATGAGGATATACAGACAGTGTAATTAAATGAGGAAATTAGAGTGCAATTGAATGAGGAGATGTAGACAGTGTAATTGAATGAGAGAATGTAGACAGTGTAATTGAATGAGGAGATGTAGACAGTGTAATTGGATGAGAGGATGTTGACAGAGTAATTGAATGAGGAGATAGAGACCGTGTAAATGAAGGAGGAAATAGAGACAGTGTAATTGAATGAGGAGATATGGACAGTGTAACTGAATGAGGGGAATGAAGACAGTGTTTTTGAATGAGTAGATATAGACCATTTAATTGAATGAGGTGTTACGGATTCAGCAACAATAAATATATAAGTGAGGGAGGATTGTTTTTTATAACAAATAAAACATTTATTTAACAGTGAAAAACAAACCCTCAAAAAGTAAAGAAACGACTAAAACAAACGGAAATCAGTTGCTGTGCGGCAGCTTAAACAGTTCTTAAAGGAAAATGGTTCTAAAAGAGATGTGGCAAAAACAGTTCTTCAAGGTAGTACTGCAAAAGTTCAAAATGCTGACAGTCCATTAAAAGAGGGACTTTTTAGACAATTTAAATTCTCTTTCATGTCGTGTTGCTGCAGTTCCCATTCAAACTATACCTTCCCCAGAGAATTTACGAAGATGAAAATGAAACGGCTTAAAGGCACTGACGTTTCCTTGACAAAACTGTATCCAACCCTTTCTGCTATTATTTGCACAGTCAATGAATTCCTTCTGAATGAGGATCCAACAAGGTCGAACCAGTTTCACCGTCGAAATGACTTTCCCTGATCTGTAAGCTCCCAAACTCAGATCTTCACTCTCCACTGATTTTTAACTGGCAGAAGAAAGAAACTGCCAGCAATAACCTCTTAAACATTATGCATTAAATAAAACTCCACCTTTCAAACAAACTGTGTCATAATATTGGACCACGCAGTGGCATGGAGACAAAATGGCAAATCTAGCCACGAACTGCCCCTCCTCACAGGGAGTTGTCCTCATTTTATACCCTATAAAATAAACTGTCACATGATCTCTACTGGCGGGAAAATGATGTCACTCCACCATCAGAAGACCACTACCATAGGTCCAGCATATCTTCAACACCACTGTCCTGTGACTAGAAAGAGATACCCCCAGGTACGTAACCGAGGGGAAAGAGGCAGTGTAATTGAATGATGAGATATAGACAGTGTAATTGAATGAGGAGGTACAGGCAGTGTAATTGAATGAGAGGATGTAGAGAGTGTAATTGAATGAGGAGATGTAGACAATGTAATTGAATGAGGTGATGTACACAGTGTAATTGAATGAGAGAATGTAGACAGTGTAATTGAATGAGGAGATGTAGATGGTGTAATTGAATGAGAGAATGCAGACCATGTAATTGAATGAGGAGATATAGACTGTGTAATTGGATGAGAGGATGTTGACAGTGTAATTGAATGAGGAGATGCAGAGAGTGTAATTGAAGGAGCAGGTATAGACCATGTAACTGAAAGAGCAGATGTAGACAGTGTAATTGAAAGAGGAGATGTAGACAGTGTAATTGAATGAGGAGATGTGGACAGTGTAATAGGAAGAGAGAATGTAGACAGTTCAATTGACTGAGGAGATGTAGACAGTGTACTTGAATGAGAGAATGTAGACAGTCTAATTGAATGAGGAGATGTAGAGAGAGTAATTGAATGAGGAGATGTGGACAGTGTAATTGAATGAGAGTATGTAGACTATGTGATTCAATGACGAGATACAGACAGTGTAATTGAATGAGAGAACGCAGACAGTGTAATTGAATTAGACGATGTAGAGAGTGTAATTGTAGGAGGAGATAATGACAGTGTCATTGAATGATGAGATATAGACAGTGTAATTGAATGAGAGGATATAGATAGTGTAATTAAATTAGAGGATATACAGAGTGTAATTCAAGGAGGAGATATAGACAGTGTAATAGACTGAGGAGATGTAGACAGTGTAATTGAAGGAGGAGATGTAGAGAGTGTAATTGAATGAGGAGATGTAGACAGTGTAATTGAATGAGAGGATGTAGACAGTATAATTGAATGAGGAGATTAAACAGTGTAATTGATCGAGGACATGTAGACAGTGTAATTGAATGAGAGTATGAAGACCCTGTAATTGAATGCGGAGAAGTAGACAGTGTAAGTTTAATGCGGAAGGGCTGAAAGTGTAATTGAATGAGAGGATGTAGACAGTGTAATTGAAGCAGGAGATATAGACAGTGTAATTGAATGAGGAGATTAGACAGTGTAATTGAATGATGATGGAGACAGTGCAATTGAATGAGGAGTCTAGACAGTGTAATTTAATGAGCAGATATAGATAGTGTAATTGAATAAGGAGATGTAGACAATGTAATTGAATGAGGAGATGTACACAGTGTAATTGAATGAGAGAATGTAGACAGTGTAATTGAATGAGAGGATATAGATAGTGTAATTAAATTAGAGGATATACAGAGTGTAATTCAAGGAGGAGATATAGACAGTGTAATAGACTGAGGAGATGTAGACAGTGTAATTGAAGGAGGAGATGTAGAGAGTGTAATTGATTGAGAAGATGTACACAGTGTTATTGAATGAGAGAATGTAGACAGTGTAATTGAATGAGGAGATGTAGACATTGTAATTGGATGAGAGCATGCCGACAGTGTAATTGTATGAGGAGAAATCGAGAGTGTAATTGGATGAGGTGATATAGATCGTGTTACTGAACGAGCAAATGTAGACAGTGTAATTGAATGAGATGTAGACATTGTAATTGAATGAGGAGATGTGGACTGTGTAATTGAATGAGGAAATGTAGACAGTGTAATTGAATGAGAGAATGTAGACAGTGTAATTAAATGAGACGAAGTAGGCAATGAATTGAATGAGGATATACAGACAGTGTAATTAAATGAGGAAATTAGAGAGTGCAATTGAATGAGGAGATGTAGACAGTGTAATTGAATGAGAGAATGTAGACAGTGTAATTGAATGAGGAGATGTAGACAGTGTAATTGGATGAGAGGATGTTGACAGAGTAATTGAATGAGGAGATAGAGACCGTGTAAATGAAGGAGGAAATAGAGACAGTGTAATTGAATGAGGAGATATGGACAGTGTAACTGAATGAGGGGAATGAAGACAGTGTTTTTGAATGAGTAGATATAGACCATTTAATTGAATGAGGTGTTACGGATTCAGCAACAATAAATATATAAGTGAGGGAGGATTGTTTTTTATAACAAATAAAACATTTATTTAACAGTGAAAAACAAACCCTCAAAAAGTAAAGAAACGACTAAAACAAACGGAAATCAGTTGCTGTGCGGCAGCTTAAACAGTTCTTAAAGGAAAATGGTTCTAAAAGAGATGTGGCAAAAACAGTTCTTCAAGGTAGTACTGCAAAAGTTCAAAATGCTGACAGTCCATTAAAAGAGGGACTTTTTAGACAATTTAAATTCTCTTTCATGTCGGGTTGCTGCAGTTCCCATTCAAACTATACCTTCCCCAGAGAATTTACGAAGATGAAAATGAAACGGCTTAAAGGCACTGACGTTTCCTTGACAAAACTGTATCCAACCCTTTCTGCTATTATTTGCACAGTCAATGAATTCCTTCTGAATGAGGATCCAACAAGGTCGAACCAGTTTCACCGTCGAAATGACTTTCCCTGATCTGTAAGCTCCCAAACTCAGATCTTCACTCTCCACTGATTTTTAACTGGCAGAAGAAAGAAACAGCCAGCAATAACCTCTTAAACATTATGCATTAAATAAAACTCCACCTTTCAAACAAACTGTGTCATAATATTGGACCACGCAGTGGCATGGAGACAAAATGGCAAATCTAGCCACGAACTGCCCCTCCTCACAGGGAGTTGTCCTCATTTTATACCCTATAAAATAAAATGTCACATGATCTCTACTGGCGGGAAAATGATGTCACTCCACCATCAGAAGACCACTACCATAGGTCCAGCATATCTTCAACACCACTGTCCTGTGACTAGAAAGAGATACCCCCAGGTACGTAACCGAGGGGAAAGAGGCAGTGTAATTGAATGATGAGATATAGACAGTGTAATTGAATGAGGAGGTACAGGCAGTGTAATTGAATGAGAGGATGTAGAGAGTGTAATTGAATGAGGAGATGTAGACAATGTAATTGAATGAGGTGATGTACACAGTGTAATTGAATGAGAGAATGTAGACAGTGTAATTGAATGAGGAGATGTAGTCGGTGTAATTGAATGAGGAGATGCAGACTGTGTAATTGGATGAGAGGATGTTGACAGTGTAATTGAATGAGGAGATGTAGACAGTATAATTCAATCAGAGGATGTAGACAGTGTAATTGAAAGAGGAGTAGAGAATGTAACTGAGTGAGGAGATGTAGATAGTGTAATTGGAAGAGAGAATGTAGACACTAATTGGAAGAGAGAATGTAGACACTGTAATTGAATGAGAGGACACAGAACGTGTAATTGAATGAGGAGATACAGAATATTTAATTGAATGAGAGGATACAGAACGTGTAATTGAATGAGGAGGTGTAGACAGATCAATTGAATGAAAAGACGTAAACAGTGAAATTCAATGAGGAGATGTAGACAGTGTAATTGGAAGAGAGAATGTAGACAGTTTAATTGACTGAGGAGATGTAGACAGTACAATTGAATGCGGAGATATAAACAGTGTAATTGAATGAGGAAATTAGACAGTGCAATTGAATGAGGAGATAGAGACCGTGTAAATGAAGGAGGAAATAGAGACAGTGTAATTGAATGAGGAGATATGGACAGTGTAACTGAATGAGGGGAATGAAGACAGTGTTTTTGAATGAGTAGAATTAGACCATTTAATTGAATGAGGTGTTACGGATTCAGCAACAATAAATATATAAGTGAGGGAGGATTGTTTTTTATAACAAATAAAACATTTATTTAACATTGAAAAACAAACCCTCAAAAAGTAAAGAAATGACTAAAACAAACGGAAATCAGTTGCTGTGCGGCAGCTTAAACAGTTCTTAAAGGAAAATGGTTCTAAAAGAGATGTGGCAAAAACAGTTCTTCAAGGTAGTACTGCAAAAGTTCAAAATGCTGACAGTCCATTAAAAGAGGGACTTTTTAGACAGTTTAAATTCTCTTTCATGTCGTGTTGCTGCAGTTCCCATTCAAACTATACCTTCCCCAGAGAATTTACGAAGATGAAAATGAAACGGCTTAAAGGCACTGACGTTTCCTTGACAAAACTGTATCCAACCCTTTCTGCTATTATTTGCACAGTCAACGAATTCCTTCTGAATGAGGATCCAACAAGGTCGAACCAGTTTCACCGTCGAAATGACTTTCCCTGATCTGTAAGCTCCCAAACTCAGATCTTCACTCTCCACTGATTTTTAACTGGCAGAAGAAAGAAACTGCCAGCAATAACCTCTTAAACATTATGCATTAAATAAAACTCCACCTTTCAAACAAACTGTGTCATAATATTGGACCACGCAGTGGCATGGAGACAAAATGGCAAATTTAGCCACAAACTGCCCCTCCTCACAGGGAGTTGTCCTCATTTTATACCCTATAAAATAAACTGTCACATGATCTCTACTGGCGGGAAAATGATGTCACTCCACCATCAGAAGACCACTACCATAGGTCCAGCATATCTTCAACACCACTGTCCTGTGACTAGAAAGAGATACCCACAGTTACGTAACAGAGGGGAAAGAGGCAGTGTAATTGAATGATGAGATATAGACAGTGTAATTGGATGAGTATGTAGAGAGTGTAATTGAATGAGGAGATGTAGACAATGTAATTGAATGAGGAGATGTACACAGTGTAATTGAATGAGAGAATGTAGACAGTGTAATTGAATGAGGAGATGTAGACGGTGTAATTGAATGAGAGAATGCAGACCATGTAATTGAATGAGGAGATATAGACTGTGTAATTGGATGAGAGGATGTTGACAGTGTAATTGAATGAGGAGATGCAGAGAGTGTAATTGAAGGAGCAGGTATAGACCATGTAACTGAAAGAGCAGATGTAGACAGTGTAATTGAAAGAGGAGATGTAGACAGTGTAATTGAATGAGGAGATGTGGACAGTGTAATAGGAAGAGAGAATGTAGACAGTTCAATTGACTGAGGAGATGTAGACAGTGTACTTGAATGAGAGAATGTAGACAGTCTAATTGAATGAGGAGATGTAGAGAGAGTAATTGAATGAGGAGATGTGGACAGTGTAATTGAATGAGAGTATGTAGACTATGTGATTCAATGACGAGATACAGACAGTGTAATTGAATGAGAGAACGCAGACAGTGTAATTGAATTAGACGATGTAGAGAGTAATTGTAGGAGGAGATAATGACAGTGTCATTGAATGATGAGATATAGACAGTGTAATTGAATGAGAGGATATAGATAGTGTAATTAAATTAGAGGATATACAGAGTGTAATTCAAGGAGGAGATATAGACAGTGTAATAGACTGAGGAGATGTAGACAGTGTAATTGAAGGAGGAGATGTAGAGAGTGTAATTGAATGAGGAGATGTAGACAGTGTAATTGAATGAGAGGATGTAGACAGTGTAATTGAATGAGGAGATTAAACAGTGTAATTGATCGAGGACATGTAGACAGTGTAATTGAATGAGAGTATGAAGACCCTGTAATTGAATGCGGAGAAGTAGACAGTGTAAGTTTAATGCGGAAGGGCTGAAAGTGTAATTGAATGAGAGGATGTAGACAGTGTAATTGAAGCAGGAAATATAGACAGTGTAATTGAATGAGGAGATTAGACAGTGTAATTGAATGAGAGGATTTAGACAGTGTATTGAAGGAGGAGATAAAGACCGTGTAACTGAAACAGAAGATGTAGACAGTGTAATTGAATGAGGAGATGTAGACAGTGCAATTGAATCAGGAGATGTAGACAGTGTAATTGAATGAGAGAAAGTAGACAGCGTAATTGAATGAGGAGATGTAGACATTGTAATTGGATGAAAGTATGTCGACAGTGTAATTGAGTGAGGAGATAAAGATAGTGTAATTGGAATAGAGAATGCAGACTGTAATTGAATGAGTGGACACAGAACGTGTAATTGACTGAGGAGATACAGACTGTGTAATTGAATGAGGAGATGTAGACAGTATAATTCAATGAGCAGATATAGACAGTGTAATTGAATAAGGAGATGTAGACTGTGTAATTGAATGAGAGGATGTAGACAGTGTGATTCAATGAGGAGATGTAGACAGTGTAATTGACTGAGGAGATGTAGACAGTGTAGTTGAATGAGGAGACGTAGACAGTGTAATTGAATGAGAGGATGTAGACAGTGTGATTGAATGACGAGATATAGACAGTGTAATTGAATGAGGAATTGTAGACAGTGTAATTGGATGAGAGGATGTAGACAGTGTAATTGAATGAGTAGTCTAGCCAGATATGGACAGTGTAATTGAATAAGCAGATGTAGACAGTGTAATTGAATGAGAGGATGTAGACAGTGTGATTGAATGACGAGATATAAACAGTGTCATTGAATGAGAGATGGCAGACAGTGTAATTGAATGAGGAGATACAGACAGTGTAATTGAATGAGAGGATATAGAGAGTGTAATTGAATGAGGAGATATAGACCGTGTAATTGAATGAGGAAATGTAGACAGTGTAATTGTGGGAGGAGATAGAGACCGTGTAATTGGATGACAGGATGTAGACAGTGTGATTGAATTACGAGATATAGACAGTGTAATTTATTGAGAGGATATAGATAAAGTAATTAAGTTAGATGTACAGAGTGTAATTGAAGGAGGAGATATAGACAGTGTATTTGAATGAGGAGATGTAGACTGTGTAATTGAATGAGGAGATGTAGACAGTGTAATTGAATGAGAGAATGTAGACAGTGTAATTAAATGAGACAAAGTAGGCAATGAATTGAATGAGGATATACAGACAGTGTAATTAAATGAGGAAATTAGAGTGCAATTGAATGAGGAGATGTAGACAGTGTAATTGAATGAGAGAATGTAGACAGTGTAATTGAATGAGGAGATGTAGACAGTGTAATTGGATGAGAGGATGTTGACAGAGTAATTGAATGAGGAGATAGAGACCGTGTAAATGAAGGAGGAAATAGAGACAGTGTAATTGAATGAGGAGATATGGACAGTGTAACTGAATGAGGGGAATGAAGACAGTGTTTTTGAATGAGTAGATATAGACCATTTAATTGAATGAGGTGTTACGGATTCAGCAACAATAAATATATAAGTGAGGGAGGATTGTTTTTTATAACAAATAAAACATTTATTTAACAGTGAAAAACAAACCCTCAAAAAGTAAAGAAACGACTAAAACAAACGGAAATCAGTTGCTGTGCGGCAGCTTAAACAGTTCTTAAAGGAAAATGGTTCTAAAAGAGATGTGGCAAAAACAGTTCTTCAAGGTAGTACTGCAAAAGTTCAAAATGCTGACAGTCCATTAAAAGAGGGACTTTTTAGACAATTTAAATTCTCTTTCATGTCGTGTTGCTGCAGTTCCCATTCAAACTATACCTTCCCCAGAGAATTTACGAAGATGAAAATGAAACGGCTTAAAGGCACTGACGTTTCCTTGACAAAACTGTATCCAACCCTTTCTGCTATTATTTGCACAGTCAATGAATTCCTTCTGAATGAGGATCCAACAAGGTCGAACCAGTTTCACCGTCGAAATGACTTTCCCTGATCTGTAAGCTCCCAAACTCAGATCTTCACTCTCCACTGATTTTTAACTGGCAGAAGAAAGAAACTGCCAGCAATAACCTCTTAAACATTATGCATTAAATAAAACTCCACCTTTCAAACAAACTGTGTCATAATATTGGACCACGCAGTGGCATGGAGACAAAATGGCAAATCTAGCCACGAACTGCCCCTCCTCACAGGGAGTTGTCCTCATTTTATACCCTATAAAATAAACTGTCACATGATCTCTACTGGCGGGAAAATGATGTCACTCCACCATCAGAAGACCACTACCATAGGTCCAGCATATCTTCAACACCACTGTCCTGTGACTAGAAAGAGATACCCCCAGGTACGTAACCGAGGGGAAAGAGGCAGTGTAATTGAATGATGAGATATAGACAGTGTAATTGAATGAGGAGGTACAGGCAGTGTAATTGAATGAGAGGATGTAGAGAGTGTAATTGAATGAGGAGATGTAGACAATGTAATTGAATGAGGTGATGTACACAGTGTAATTGAATGAGAGAATGTAGACAGTGTAATTGAATGAGGAGATGTAGACGGTGTAATTGAATGAGAGAATGCAGACCATGTAATTGAATGAGGAGATATAGACTGTGTAATTGGATGAGAGGATGTTGACAGTGTAATTGAATGAGGAGATGCAGAGAGTGTAATTGAAGGAGCAGGTATAGACCATGTAACTGAAAGAGCAGATGTAGACAGTGTAATTGAAAGAGGAGATGTAGACAGTGTAATTGAATGAGGAGATGTGGACAGTGTAATAGGAAGAGAGAATGTAGACAGTTCAATTGACTGAGGAGATGTAGACAGTGTACTTGAATGAGAGAATGTAGACAGTCTAATTGAATGAGGAGATGTAGAGAGAGTAATTGAATGAGGAGATGTGGACAGTGTAATTGAATGAGAGTATGTAGACTATGTGATTCAATGACGAGATACAGACAGTGTAATTGAATGAGAGAACGCAGACAGTGTAATTGAATTAGACGATGTAGAGAGTGTAATTGTAGGAGGAGATAATGACAGTGTCATTGAATGATGAGATATAGACAGTGTAATTGAATGAGAGGATATAGATAGTGTAATTAAATTAGAGGATATACAGAGTGTAATTCAAGGAGGAGATATAGACAGTGTAATAGACTGAGGAGATGTAGACAGTGTAATTGAAGGAGGAGATGTAGAGAGTGTAATTGAATGAGGAGATGTAGACAGTGTAATTGAATGAGAGGATGTAGACAGTGTAATTGAATGAGGAGATTAAACAGTGTAATTGATCGAGGACATGTAGACAGTGTAATTGAATGAGAGTATGAAGACCCTGTAATTGAATGCGGAGAAGTAGACAGTGTAAGTTTAATGCGGAAGGGCTGAAAGTGTAATTGAATGAGAGGATGTAGACAGTGTAATTGAAGCAGGAGATATAGACAGTGTAATTGAATGAGGAGATTAGACAGTGTAATTGAATGATGATGGAGACAGTGCAATTGAATGAGGAGTCTAGACAGTGTAATTTAATGAGCAGATATAGATAGTGTAATTGAATAAGGAGATGTAGACAATGTAATTGAATGAGGAGATGTACACAGTGTAATTGAATGAGAGAATGTAGACAGTGTAATTGAATGAGAGGATATAGATAGTGTAATTAAATTAGAGGATATACAGAGTGTAATTCAAGGAGGAGATATAGACAGTGTAATAGACTGAGGAGATGTAGACAGTGTAATTGAAGGAGGAGATGTAGAGAGTGTAATTGATTGAGAAGATGTACACAGTGTTATTGAATGAGAGAATGTAGACAGTGTAATTGAATGAGGAGATGTAGACATTGTAATTGGATGAGAGCATGCCGACAGTGTAATTGTATGAGGAGAAATCGAGAGTGTAATTGGATGAGGTGATAAATAGATCGTGTTACTGAACGAGCAAATGTAGACAGTGTAATTGAATGAGATGTAGACATTGTAATTGAATGAGGAGATGTGGACTGTGTAATTGAATGAGGAGTTTAGACAGTGCAATTGACTGAGGAGATTTAGACAGTGTAATTGAAGGAGGAGATGTACAGAGTGTAATTGAATGAGAAGATGTAGACAGTGTGATTGAATGACGAGATGTAGACAGTGTAATTGAATCAGGTGTTGTAGACAGTGTAATTGAATGAGGAGTTTAGACAGTGCAATTGACTGAGGAGATGTAGACAGTGTAATTGAATGAGAGGATGTAGACAGAGTGATTGAATGATGAGATATAGACAGCGTAATTGAATGAGAGAACGCCGACAGTGTAATTGAATGAGGAGATAGAGACAGTGTAATTGAATGAGAGGATATAGAGAGTGTAATTGAAGCAGGAGATATAGACAGTGTAATTGAATGAGAGGATGTAGACAGTGTAATTGAATGAGGAGATTAAACAGTGTAATTGATCGAGGACATGTAGACAGTGTAATTGAATGAGAGTATGAAGACCCTGTAATTGAATGTGGAGAAGTAGACAGTGTAAGTTTAATGCGGAAGGGCTGAAAGTGTAATTGAATGAGAGGATGTAGACAGTGTAATTGAAGCAGGAGATATAGACAGTGTAATTGAATGAGGAGATTGGACAGTGTAATTGAAAAAGGAAGTGTAGACAGTGTAATTGAATGATGATGGAGACAGTGCAATTGAATGAGGAGTCTAGACAGTGTAATTTAATGAGCAGATATAGATAGTGTAATTGAATAAGGAGATGTAGACAATCTAGTTGAATGAGAGGATGTAGACAGAGTGATTGAATGATGAGATATAGACAGCGTAATTGAATGAGAGAACGCCGACAGTGTAATTGAATGAGGAGATAGAGACAGTGTAATTGAATGAGAGGATATAGAGAGTGTAATTGCAGCAGGAGATATAGACAGTATAATTGAATGAGAGGATGTAGACAGTGTAATTGAATGGAGAGATATAGACAGTGTAATTGAATGAGGAGTTTAGACAGTGTAATTGAAGGAGGAGATGTAGAGAGTGTAATTGAATGAGGTGATGTAGACTGTGTTATTGAATGAGGAGATACAGACAGTGTAATTGAATGAGAGGATATAGAGAGTGTAATTGAAGCTGGTATAGACAGTGTAATTGAATGAGGAGTTGTGGACGGTGTAATTGAATGAGGAGATTAGACAGTATAATTGAAGGAGGAGATGTAGACAGTGTAATTGAATGAGAGGATGTAAACTGTGTAATTGAATGAGAGTTTGGAGATAGTGTAATTAAATTAGAGGATATACAGAGTGTAATTCAAGGAGGAGATATAGACAGTGTAATAGACTGAGGAGATGTAGACAGTGTAATTGAAGGAGGAGATGTAGAGAGTGTAATTGATTGAGAAGATGTACACAGTGTTATTGAATGAGAGAATGTAGACAGTGTAATTGAATGAGGAGATGTAGACATTGTAATTGGATGAGAGTATGCCGACAGTGTAATTGTATGAGGAGAAGTCGAGAGTGTAATTGGATGAGGTGATATAGATCGTGTTACTGAACGAGCAAATGTAGACAGTGTAATTGAATGAGATGTAGACATTGTAATTGAATGAGGAGATGTGGACTGTGTAATTGAATGAGGAGTTTAGACAGTGCAATTGACTGAGGAGATTTAGACAGTGTAATTGAAGGAGGAGATGTACAGAGTGTAATTGAATGAGAAGATGTAGACAGTGTGATTGAATGACGAGATGTAGACAGTGTAATTGAATCAGGTGTTGTAGACAGTGTAATTGAATGAGAGAATGTGGACAGTGTAATTGAATGAGGAGATGTAGACAGTGCAATTGAATGAGGAGGTACGGACAGTGTAATTGAATGAGGAGATTAGACAGTGTATTTGAATGAGGAGCTGTAGACTGTGTAAATGTAGAGGAGAGGAGAGTCCCTGGAACCGGCGACAAGATCCCCTCGAGAGCCGTATGTTCCAGAGCCAGAACACTATGTGGGGGACCTAGAGAGGTGTAGGGCATTCCTACTACAATGCTCCCTGGTCTTCGGGGAACAGCCACGAGCATACGCATCAGATAAGTCGAAGATCACGTACGACATGGGGCTGCTACGAGGGGATGCCCTGGCGTGGGCTACGGCTATTTGGGACAACCAACCCGAGGTTTGCGCCTCCTTCTCCACCTTCGTCTCGGAGATGTGGAAGGTTTTCAAACAGCCCCTTCACAGACAGGACGCCGCCAGACGCTTGCTGACCCTATGTCAGGGACCACGGAGTGTGGATAAATATGCCATCGAATTCCACACCTTAACAGCCGACTCAGAATGGAACAACGAGGCCCTATGGGAGGTGTTCCGACAGGGTCTCACGGAACAGTTTAACAACGAACTGGCAGCGAAAGATGACACGGACAGCCTGGACGCATTAATCTCTTTAGTGACCAGGTTGGACGACCGGTTGCAGGAGCATTGGAGGGAAAAGACTAGTCACCCAGCTCCTCGGGTAAATCCACGCCCCATTTCCCTAACTTCCAACAATTCGCCTTCCCCGGCTCCCCCCAAGTTTCCTTCCTGCTCCATCTGTCCACACCGTTCATGAAGAAGAACCAATGCAACTGGGGTGGACAATACTCTCTTCAGCCCCCCAAATACGGATGCGGATCCCGGCCACTGTGATCGTCCCGCAACAGTCCTTGCCCCTATCGGCCCTAGTTGATTCCGGCACTGAGGGCAATCTGTTGGATAAGGAGGTAGCCACCCGGGCTGGAATCCCTCGGGAACCACTCACACTACCTTGGAGGCCCGGGGCCTGGATGGTAGGCTGCTGGCTCAGGTAAATCACTGCACTCCGCCCTTAACACTAGTCCTGTCTGGTGAGCACCAAGAGGAGGTTAGATTCAATCTAATCCACTTGCTTCGAGCCCCGGTGGTACTGGGATACCCATGGCTGGTCCACCACAATCCCCAGAATGACTGGACCGCCGGGAGGATAGCCAGATGGAGTCCGGCATGTCACGCCCACTGTCTACGGTCGGACCCACCTCCCAGGGAGGCTCCAGTGACCCCACCGGTCTCCGAAGACCTTGACCTCTCCCGGGTACCCGCTGAATACCACGACCTGGGACTGGTGTTCAGCAAACAACGAGCACTTGCCCTGCCTCCGCACCACCCTTATGACTGTGCCATCGACCTCCTCCCTCGGGCCCCACTTCCCACCAGTCGCCTCTATAACTTATCGCGACCAGAGAGGGAGGCTATGGAGAAATAGCTGGGCGAGTCCCTCGCAGCGAGCCTCATCAGGCCCTCTTCCTCCCCTGTGGCTGCCGGGTTCTTCTTTGTGGAAAAGAAAGATGGATTGCTTCGCCCCTGCATCGATTGTCGAGGCTTGAACAATATAACCATTAAGAACTTCTACCACCGTTTTATCAGGGACTACAGTCGGGTGGCAGCCCCCCTCACCCGGCTTACCTCGCCCTCCACACCCTTTTCTTGGGACACCGAAGCGGAAGCAGCATTCACTAACTTAATGAGACGCTTTACCACCGCCCCCATCCTGATCCATCCGGACCCGTCCCGACGATTCATCATGGAGGTGGACGCTTCAGATTCCGGGGTAGGAGCAGTTCTGTCCCAACGGTCAGGTACGGATGAAAAGGTTCAACCCTGTGCCTTCTTTTCCTGATGATTATCCCCGCGGAACGGAATTATGACGTGGGAAATCGAGAGTTATTGGCGGTCAAACTGGCGTTGGAAGAATGGAGACACTGGCTGGAGGGGGCAGAACATCCATTCGTCGTCTGGACAGATCACAAAAACCTGGGGTATATTTAGACCGCCAAGCGCCTGAACTCCCGCCAGGCCCGTTGGACATTATTATTTGGGCGATTCAAGTTTACCATCACTTACCACCCAGGGTCTAAGAACGGAAAGCCGGACGCGCTCTCCCGCCAATGTGACCCCAGGGAGGACACCTCCAGTCCAGAAACGATCATCCCCCCATCCTGCGTGGTGGCTTCCCTCCCCTGGGAGATCAGGTGCGTGATAAAGGAAGCCCAACGAGATGACCCGGACCCAGGTAAGGGACCCAACAACCGCCTCTGTGTGCCCGAACACGTCCGATCTCAGGTCCTCCAGTGGGGGCATGTGTCTCGATTTGCTTGCCACCCTGGAGGTAACCGAACCCTGGCACTCCTGAGAAGACATTTTTGGTGGCCCTCCATGGAGGCAGACACCCGCTCCCACGTCGCGGCATGCCCCACTTGTGCCCGGGGGAAGGCCTCTCATCGGCCGCCTGGAGGATTACTTCTCCCCCTGCCTGTTCCTGGCCGCCCATGGTCGCACGTCGCCCTTGACTTCGTCACAGGTCTGCCCAAATCCCACAGAAATACGACCATTCTCACTGTGCTAGACAGATTTTCGAAGGCCGTGCATTTTGCAGTCCTACCTAAACTCCCCTCGGCCCAAGAGACCGCTGACCTCCTTGTCCGCCACGTCTTCCACCTCCACGGAATCCCCACCGACATCATCTCGGACCGAGGTCCCCAGTTCATCACCAAGGTGTGGAGAGCATTCTGCCGAGCATTGGGTGCATCAGTCAGCCTATCATCCGGCATCCACCCCCAGACTAATGGACAGACGGAGCGGATTAACTAGAACCTGGAAGCAACATTACGTTGCATGACCGAAAACAACCCAGACACCTGGAGCAACCAACTCCCGTGGGTCGAGTACGCTCACAACTCCCTCGTGAGTTCAGCTGTAGGGAAGTCCCTGTTCGAGTGCTCGCTGGGGTATCAGCCCCCGTTGTTTCCCGTGCTGGAAGCAGAGATTGCTGTACCATCCATCCGCGATCATATCAACCAGTGCCGCAGGATTTGGGAGGAGACACGCGTGGCCCTAGCCCATTCAACAGATCGCGACAAGGAGACAGCTGACCGACACCGGACCCCAGCACCGAAGTACCAACCTGGGCAGTTGGTATGGCTGTCCTCCAAAGACATTCCGCTCAAGAATGAGCACAGAAAACTTGCTCCTCGCTTCCTAGGACCATTCAGGGTCGAACGGGTTATCAATCCTACGGCGGTCTGACTGAAGATACCAAGTTCCCTACGCATCCACCTTCGCATTACCTTCCATGTTTCCCAAGTTAAACCAGTCTCACTCAGCCCTTGCGTCCACCGCCCGATACTCCCCCACCAGCCCAAATCATTGACAACCATCCAGCCTTCTCTGTCCGACGACTATTGGATGTGCGCCGAAGGGGCAAAGGGTTCCAGTACTTGGTGGATTGGGAAGGGTATGGTCCAGAGGAGCGTTCCTGGGTTCCCCGCTCCTTTATCCTGGACCATTCCCTCATCTAGGACTTTTATCGAGACCATCCCAACAAGCCGGGAAAGTTGTCAGGAGGCTCCCTTTGAGGAGGGGGGTCCTGTCATGGTCCTGGCTGGCATTTCCCACCTTTCCCCTTTCCTCACTAATTGGTCCTTAATCCCCACACTTGGTTCCCAATCTTTCCCAATTCCTCTCAATCACCAGCACCTGATTTCCATTAGCCACCGGAGGATAAGACCCCGACAGCTCCGGTCAGCCCTTGCCAGATTGTTGGTCGACTCTCAGAGAGAGAGGAACCTTGCTCCGAGTCTTCAACCCTGTATCTCTCTGTAAACCAAGTCTCCCAGGCCCTGACTCAGTCTGGTCCCAATTCTACACTCGCTACGGAGATTCTGCCTCCTGATCCCGCCTCCGCATTGGAGTCCTACTTCTGGGTTTGTTTTCCTGCCATGTCCGTGTCACACCTGGTCATATCTTTGGTTGGAAAATGTCTTTATTCTTCTTTTTCAGGGTGTGGATCTGATTGGAAAGCTTAACAATCATTGGGAAGGAGAACAGCCAGAGGTTGTGGTACATATTGGTACCAATGACATAGTCAGGAAAAGCAAGGAGGTCCTGAAAGAAGACTACAGGGAGTTAGGAAGGAAGCTGAGAAGCAGGACCACAAAGGTAGTAATCTCAGGATTACTGCCTGTGCCACGTGACAGTGAGTATAGGAATAGAGTGAGGTGAAGGGTAAATACATGGCTGAGGGATCGGAGCAGGGGGCAGGGTTTCAGATTTCTGGATCATTGGGACCTCTTTTGGGGAAGGAGTGGCCTGTACTAAAAGGACAGGTTGCACTTGAATCCCAGGGGGACCAATATCCTGGCAGGGAGGTTTGCTAAGGCTATTGGAGAGAGTTTAAATGAGGATTGCCTGGGGGTGGGAACCAAACTGAAGAGGCGGTTGGCTCACTAGAGAAGGCTTGGAGGCAGTTTGAGAGGGAGGATAGGTAGGTGATAGAGAAGGGATGTGCTCAAACTGTTGGTTTGAGATGTGCCTATTTTAATGTAAGGAGTACTATGAATAAAACAGATGAGCTTAGAGTGTGGATCAGTACTTGGAGCTATGATGTTGTGGCCATTACAGAGACTTGGATGGCTCAGGGGCAGGAATGGTTATTTCGAGTGCCAGGCTTTAGAAGTTTCAGAAAGGACAGGGAGGGAGGCAAAAGAGGTGGGGGCATGGCATTGTTGATCAGAGATAATGTCACGGCTGCAGAAAAGGAGGAAGACATAGAGGGATTGTGCACTCTATAAGTGGAAGTTAGGAACAGGAAGGGGTCAATAACACTACTGGATGGTTTTTTTTTATAGACCCTCCCCAGTAGTTACAGGAACATCGAGGAGCAGATAGGGAGACAGATTCTGGAAAGGTGTAATAATAACAGGGTTGTCGTGGTGGGAGATTTTAATTCCCCAAATATTGATTGGCATGCCCCTAGAGCGAGGGGTTGAGATGGGGTGGAGTTTGTTGGGTGTGTTCAAGAAGGTTTCTTGACACAATATGTAGATAAGCCTACAAGAGGAGAGACTGTATTTGATCTGGTATTGGGAAATGAACTGATCAGGTGCCAGATCTCTCAGTGGGAGAGTATTTTGGAGACAGTGATCACAATTCTATCTCCTTTACTACAGCATTGGAGGGGATAGGAACAGACAAGTTAGGAAACTGTTTAATTGCAGTAAGGGGAAATATGAGGCTATCAGGCAGGAACTCGGAAGCATAAATTGGGAACAGATGTTCTCAGGGAAATGTACAGAAGAAATGTGGCAAATGTTCAGGGGATATTTGCGTGGAGTTCTGCATAGGTACAGTATGTTCCAATGAGACAGGGAAAGGATGATAGGGTACAGGAACTGTGGTGTGCAACGGCTGTTGTAAATCTAGTCAAGAAGAAAAGAAGAGCTAATGAAAGGTTCAAAGAACTAGGTAGTGATAGAGATCTAGAACATTATCAGGCTAGCATGAATGAGCTTAAGAAAGAAATTAGAAGAGCCAGAAGGGGCCATCAGGAGGCCTTGGTGGACAGGATTGAGGAAAACTCCAAGGCATTCTACAAGTATGTGAAGAGCAAGAAGGTAAGATGTGAGAAAATAGGACCAATCAAGTGTGAAAGTGAAAAAGGGTGTATGGAACTGGAGGAGATAGCAGAGTTACTTTATGAATACTTTGCTTCAGTATTCACTATGGAAAACGATCTCGGTGATTGTAGAGATGACTTGCAGTGGACTGAAAATCTTGAACATGTAGATATTGAGAAGGAGGATGTGCTGGAGCTTTTAAAAAGCATAAAGTTGGATAAGTCACCAGTACCAGATGAAATGTACTTCAGGCTACTGTGGGAGGTGAGGAAGGAGATTGCTGAGCCTCTGGTGATGACCTCTGCATCCTCAATGAGGACGGGAGAGGCTCTGGAGGATTGGAGGGTTGTAAATGTTGTTCAAGGTAGAGATAGACCAGGTAATTATAGACCAGAAGGTCTTACTTCAGTAGTTGGTAATTTGATGGAGAAGATCCTGAGAGACAGGATTTATGAATATTTGGACAGGCATAATATGATTATGAATAGTCAGGTTGTACCTTATGAGCCTGACTGAACTTTTTGAGGATGTGACTAAACACATTGATGAAGGTAGAGCAGTAGATGTAGTGTATATGGATTTCGGCAAGGCATTTGAAAAGGTGCCCCATGCAAGGCTTATTGAGAAAGTAAGGAGGCATGGGATCCAAGAGGACATTGCTTTGTGGAGCCAGAACTGGCTTGCCCACAGAAGGAAAAGAGTGGTTGAAGACGGGTCATATTCTGCATGGAGGTCAGTGACCAGTGGCGTACCTCAGGGATCTGTTCTGGAACCTCTCCTCTTCATGATTTTTATAAATGACCTGGATGAGGAAGTGGAGGGATGGATTAGTAAATTTGCTGATGACACAAAGGTTGGAGGTGTTGTGAAAAGTGTGGAGAGCTGTTAGAGTTATAAAGGGACATTGATAGGATGCAAAACTGGGCTGAGAGGTGGCAGATGTAGTTCAACCCAGATAAGTGTGAGGTGATTCATCTTAATAAGTCAAATATGATGGAAGAATATAATATTAATGGTAAGACTCTTGGCAGTATGGAAGATCAGAGGGATCTTGGGGTCTGAGTCCATAGGACTCTCAAAGCTGCTGTGCAGGTTGACTCTGATTAAGAAGGCATACGGAGTATTGGCCTTCATCAATCATGCGATTCAGTTTACGACCCAAGAGGTAATGTTGCAGCTATATAGGATCCTGGTCAGACTCCACTTGGAGTACTGTGCTCAGTTCTGGTCGCCTCACTACAGGAAGGATGTGGAAACCATAAAAAGGGTGCAGAGGAGATTTACAAAGATGTTGCCTGGATTGGGGAGCATGACTTATGAGAATAATTTGAGTGAATGTGGCCTTTTTTCCTTGGAGCATTGAAGGATGAGAGGTGACCTGATAGAGGTGTCTAAGATGATGAGAGGCATTGATTGTGTGGATAGTCAGAGGCTTTTTCCCTGGGTTGAAATGGCTAGCATGAGAGGGCATAGTTTTAAGGTGCTTGGAAGTAGGTACAGAGGAAATGTCAGGGGTAAGTTTTTTACACAGAGAGTGGTAAGTGTGTGGAATAGGTTGCCAGTGACGGTGGTGGAGGCGGATACAATAGGGTCTTTTATGAGACTCCTGAATAGAAAAATAGAGGGCTATCGGTAACCCTAGGTAATCTGTAAAGTAAGGACATGTTCGTCACAGCTTTGTGGGCTGAAGGGCCTGTATTGTACTGTAGGTTTTCTATGTTTCTCTGTCTAACCCCTATTGCCATATTGTCCTTGAGGATGTGGCAATGAACAGTCAGTTACCTGGAACTGTAATAGATTTGCTTTCCACAGACGCTGCCTGATGCATTGTGTTTTTCTGACATTCACTGTCTTTCTATTGGCCTAAAATGGCACATTTTTGATCTTTTTCCCCTCATGGAAAATCTATTGTTCAATCTACAACAGATAGCAAAACACTTTGAAGTGTTCATGCTGAAAATCTCACCCAACTTTCCAACTGGAGTCCCTCAGGGGTTCTCCAGTACAGTCTCACAGGACCACTAATTCATGGGACACACATACCAGATGGTGCTATAGCAAAAATAGCAAAAGGATAATATTTCAGCTTCATTATAAACTGCTTCGCATTTGTACAACATAATAATTCTTGCCATTCAAATGCTAACATTTCTACCTTACCCCTGGATATTTTCTACCTCCTCTGGGTAAGTTAAGTCACAAATTAGTTCAGGTCAGCAAAAATCAGAAATGCAATCTTGCATCTTTGCATTCTCATCTTTAATGAGGATCTTGTAAAAGCACCAAATAAAACCATGTCCTCTGGAGGCTTTATTAACAAACCCTCCCCAGATAGAAAAATTATCCTTATTTGGATCAAACTTTGCCTTTTGTGTAATTTAAAATGTTAAATCTATTTTAAACAAAAGTAAATGCATTAAATAACAAAGACATAGAAACCCCTCCTCTTGACATCTCAATGTTTTTCAGAAAATCTAATTTGAAATAAGTCACTGTTATTACTTTTGCAAAAGTGATCACTTGTTGGCTTAGAAGAAAGACTGACAGAAAGTGAACGAGATTAAAACATGATGAATATTTTCTTTCATATCTTAGTGTTACATGAGGTGTGAATACTGGTTAAGACAATGGAAGAATCTTGTCCTGTCCTCTGATTCTGTCAGGAATTCACCTACGTAGGAAAACCGAATAAGAAACAACCATGTGTAGATACCAAGCTCCAACAAGTCGCAGTGGGTTGAGAGAAAACTTCTGCTGTTCTTCAGAAGAACGTCTGCATCAAAGCCAAATGACTACCTCAGCAGCCATCAGCACAATAAAGACTTCTTGTCTCACTGTTAAGCTCTGTTCGATATTCACCTCATTAAGCAGCAATGCTTTGTAACCTTCAATGCCTTGGCAATCCAGTGTTTCTCTAGGTGCTCCTTAAGTGTATGAGAGCACCTGTCTCCATTACTTTCTCAGCTTGTGTTCTAGGCTCCAGCCACCCTCCAGGTGTAGTTTCTTCCACACATCTTGGAACCTATGGAGATTGAAACACATTTAAACTACAATAGAGCCCTGGAGTATGGGGAGCGAATGCAAAGCAGTACTGAGGCTAAGAATGAACCAGACGTGTTCTTTATGAAAGGATCTTTATGGATCGCCAGCAAGCTTATCTCCCTCCAGGCAGCAGGGGTGACAACTCCAACTGGCTTGGCAGGCCACACACTCAGGTCTTCACTTTCTCCCTGGCTCAAGTAGTCTTCAATGCTGATGCTGCCTTAAGAAGAATGTTGTTAAGACATAAAGTGAAGGTTTGGTGAGAATAGAATTAGATATGTGAGCCTTTGTCTTTTCTCAGCTGGTTGGTTCCAGTCAGCTGTTGATGCAGGCATGGTGAAGTATCTTGCTTTCCAGTTGGTTCCAGTCAGCTGTTGATGCAGGCATGGTGAAGTATCTTGCTTTCCAGTTGGTTCCAGTCAGCTGTTGATGCAGGCATGGTGAAGTATCTTGCTTTCCAGTTGGTTCCAGTCAGCTGTTGATGCAGGCATGGTGAAGTATCTTGCTTTCCAGTTGGTTCCAGTCAGCTGTTGATGCAGGCATGGTGAAGTATCTTGCTTTCCAGTTGGTTCCAGTCAGCTGTTGATGCAGGCATGGTGAAGTATCTTGCTTTCCAGTTGGTTCCAGTCAGCTGTTGATGCAGGCATGGTGAAGTATCTTGCTTTCCAGTTGGTTCCAGTCAGCTGTTGATGCAGGCATGGTGAAGTATCTTGCTTTCCAGTTGGTTCCAGTCAGCTGTTGATGCAGGCATGGTGAAGTATCTTGCTTTCCAGTTGGTTCCAGTCAGCTGTTGATGCAGGCATGGTGAAGTATCTTGCTTTCCAGTTGGTTCCAGTCAGCTGTTGATGCAGGCATGGTGAAGTATCTTGCTTTCCAGTTGGTTCCAGTCAGCTGTTGATGCAGGCATGGTGAAGTATCTTGCTTTCCAGTTGGTTCCAGTCAGCTGTTGATGCAGGCATGGTGAAGTATCTTGCTTTCCAGTTGGTTCCAGTCAGCTGTTGATGCAGGCATGGTGAAGTATCTTGCTTTCCAGTTGGTTCCAGTCAGCTGTTGATGCAGGCATGGTGAAGTATCTTGCTTTCCAGTTGGTTCCAGTCAGCTGTTGATGCAGGCATGGTGAAGTATCTTGCTTTCCAGTTGGTTCCAGTCAGCTGTTGATGCAGGCATGGTGAAGTATCTTGCTTTCCAGTTGGTTCCAGTCAGCTGTTGATGCAGGCATGGTGAAGTATCTTGCTTTCCAGTTGGTTCCAGTCAGCTGTTGATGCAGGCATGGTGAAGTATCTTGCTTTCCAGTTGGTTCCAGTCAGCTGTTGATGCAGGCATGGTGAAGTATCTTGCTTTCCAGTTGGTTCCAGTCAGCTGTTGATGCAGGCATGGTGAAGTATCTTGCTTTCCAGTTGGTTCCAGTCAGCTGTTGATGCAGGCATGGTGAAGTATCTTGCTTTCCAGTTGGTTCAGCTACTTTGCCCAGTTTTGCATCTGTTATTTTTCAACGACCAATGAGTGGAATGAGAGGGGATCTCATTGAAACCTAACAAATGTTGAAAGACCTTCATAGAGTGGATGTGAAGAGGATGTTTCCTATGCTGAGGGAGTCTAGTACCAGAGGACACAGCCTCGGAATAGAGGGACATCCATTGAAAATGGAAGTGATGTGGTGAATGTGGAACTTGGTGCTACAGGCAGCTGTGGAGGCCAGGTCATTAGGTATATTTAAGGCAGAGGCTGATAGGTTCCTGATTAGTCAGGCCATGGAGGAATGTGGGGACAAGGCAGGTGACTGGGGCAGAGAAAGAAAATGAATAAGCCATGATGAAATGGTGGAGCAGATGTGATGGGCAAATGTCCTAATTCTACTCCTATATCGTATGGTCTTGTGGACTAAACAACTTCAGTAACATCTGAGTTCCACTGTTGGTTCAGTGAAGTAACACAACACTGGGTTTACAATATCAGCATCCAAGCACTGGATCACTGACCTGGAGAAATTAATTTATATATCCCATGGAGGGCAGGAAATTTAAGTTCCTTTAGTCCAATAAATCAAATTTTAAGAAGTATTGTTGACAATGGTAGCTCTTTCAATATGATTAATTTGGTGCACTAATGTTGTTCGGGACAGGAAATTTGCCATCCTTCCCAGCACAAAGTAGACGTGACTCCAGACCCACGACCAATGTGGTTGACACCTTTAAAAAGCAGCAGATGCTGGAAATGAGAATTAAAGTTCAAAGTAAATTTAAAATCACAATATGTATACAGTATGTCACCAGATACTATCTTGAGATTCTTTTTCTTGCAGGCATTCACAGTAGAACAAAGAGGTACAATAGAATTAATGAAAACCTACACACAAATAAAGACTGACAAACAACCGATGTGCAAAAGAAGACAATCTGTGTAAATACAAAAATAAATTGTAATGATAAATAAACAAATAAGTAAATAATATTGAGATTATTGAACCAGTTCATTGTTGAGGTGAGTGAAGTTATCCACATTGGTTAAGGACCCCTAATGGTAGAAGGGTAATAATTGTTCCTGAAGGAGTGAAAATGCAAGAAACACTCTGCAAGTCAGACAGCATCTATGGAGGGATGAGCTGAATCATCCTTTCTTCATCTCTGCCCATTAAAACAAATGCAGACCTGGCCAGCAACATCAACATACAAAGTACAAAGTAAAGCTTATTATCAAAGTACATGTATATTACCATGTAGAACCCTGAGATTCATTTTCTGTGGGCATATTCAACAAATCTATAGACCTGTAACTATTACAGGATCAATGCAAGATCAACCAGAGTGCAGAAAGCAACAAACTGTGAAAATGCAAATGTACCGATAGCAATAATTAACGAGATGAGATAAAGAATCCTATTTTTGTAATTATTTTTTTTACTGAAGTTCATCATCAAACATTTCCATAAGATGTATTTCAGACATTGTACATATATATCATGCAATCATATAGAAAAGAGTGGAAAGAAAAAACAAGCAAAAGGAAAGAACTATGTACAAGTAGGGAGTGATCTTTTTTTACAACAGATTCATTGATTTGTGGGAATAAAATCAGGCCTATGAGGCATTCTGTAGTTAACCCATTCTTCCCAGTATGAATTAAATTGTTCCAGCTTATGATTAACAGATGTTAACTTCTCCATTTTGTAAATGTCCATTGTAATTTCCATCCATGTATTTAAAGTTGGGCTCTCCTGTGATAACTATTTCCTAGTAAGGGTCATTTTACCAGCCACCAACAGTATATTCATTAAATATTTATCTCTTTTCAACCATTCTTAAGGTATATATCCAAAATATATGGTCTTACTCTCTAAGGGTATTTCACATTTAAAGATGTCTTGTAGGGCATTGTGTATCCCCTTCCAATAGTTTTTGATAACAGGACAGTCCCAAAAAATATAATAATTTGCATTTTGATTTCCACAATTTCTCCAGCAAACAGGGAGGTTACTATCATAAAGGGATTTCTGAATGGGTGTAATAAAATACCTTATCAAGTTTTTCCATCCAAACTCCCTCCATTTCTGTGAACTGGTACACTTCCATTGATATCATATTGTTGTCCATTCTTCCTCAGATATAATTATCCCTCCTTCCTTCTCCCATATTGTTTTAATGTATGAAGTCAGATATGTTTTAAGATTTGACAAACCTTTATACATGCTTGAAATGATTCTACTACCATTGTCTGAATTATATGCTTTTCTAAAGAGCTCTATCAAGCATGTATTTGCCTTGGTTACATTTTTAAACGTCTTATTAACATATTGTCGCATCTGTAAATACTGATAAAAATCTTGTTTTTCTAATAAGTGTTTCTCTTTAAGCATTTCAAAGCTTAACAGTGTTCCTTCTTTCATTATGTTGCAAAGAACCGTTATTCCTTTAGCTGTCCAGTCCTTAAATCTAGCATCCAATTTATTTGTTGTAAAATCCGAGTCATATGCACACTATTTAAGAATTGCAATATCTCTCTCTAGATTATATTCTTTTATAGTAGTTTTCGATATTTTAAGAGTCAATTTCACCCATGGGTTATCAATAGTATTTATGTACCTTTGCAGGTTGTTATCAGCCAAAGTTGCTTGAATGGGGAATGGGAAGTACCCGCTCCTCAATGTTTTTCCATTGAGTGTCATATGATGTGTTACACCAACATATCACAGCTCTCAACTGTGCTGCAAAATAATAATCTCTAAGAGAAGGTAGGCTCCATCCCCCTTTTCCTTTGCTAATTGCAAAGTTTTGAGACAAACTCTAGGCCTTTTACCCTGCCAAATATACCTTGATAGCATCTTGTTCCATTCATTGAATTGATTTTGATTAATCTCAATTGGTAGGGTCTAAAAGAGATATAACAGGCTGCACAGTATATTCATTTTGATAGACTCAATCCTTGCACTGAGACTGAAAAAAGGAATCAGGTTCCATCTTGCCACATCTTCCTTAATTTTTTTTATATAAAGGCTGATAATTACATTCTGATAATTCTGCCAAATTTTTTGGCATAATGATGCCCAAATATTTGAAAGACGAAGTGTGCCATGCCCAGGGTATCGACTTTCAATTTCTCTTGGTGGGCTATAGTAATATGAAAGTAATTGGGTTTTATCTATGTTGATCTTGTATCCTGATAGTTGACCATATTGTTCAAAGGATTGCATCAATTTAGTTAAAGAGTATGTTGGTTGCCCTAGATAGATCAAAATGTCATCTGCATAACAAGCCAATTTATGCTCTGTCCCTTTAATAGTAATTCCCCTGATATCTTCATTTTGTCTGATGTATTGAGCTAATGGTTCCAGATATAACATGAAGAGTAGTGGTGACCATGCACAACCCTGTCTCGTGCCCCTTTCTAGGTAAGACTATTTGATAAATATCGATTGATTTTAATCCTAGCAGTAGGATTGTCATATAGTGTCTGTATAGTTTTAATAATTGTGTCTTGGAAACCAAATCTATGTAATACTCTAAAGAAAATCCCAATTAACCAAGTCAAAAGCTTTTTCCGCGTCCACGCATATCACTATTGCTTCGATTGTAGTTTTTTGTATATGATCCATAATGTGAAGTGTCCTTCGTATATTGTCTTGTGTCTGGCGTTGTCGTATAAAACCTGTCTGATTGTTATGTATCAGTATGGGTAGAAACTCCTCTAATTGTTTGGCCATGATGGAGGTAAATAACCTATCATCTACATTAAGAATGGAAATTGGGCTAAATGACTCGCATTCCATTTTATCCTTGCCTTCTTTCGGTATAGCTGAGATTATCGTTTCCTTCCAACTGGGTGGCATTTGTGCCTTTTTTAGAGCCCAGTTCAGTGTGGGGAGTAAAACAGGAATTAACTCATTTTTAAATTCCTTGTGCCATTCTGCCATATACCCATCTGATCCTGGTGACTTGCTTAATTTAAGCCTACTAATTGCAGCTTTTAATTCAACTTCAGTTATGTCAGCAGTCATCGTTCTATTTTGTTCTTCGCTTAAAGTGGGTAACTCTAGAGAATTCAAGAAGGTGTCAATTTGAGTTATGCTTCCCCCTGGAACTTTGGAATACAGAGTTTTGTAAAACATTTTAAAAGCTTCTTGAATTTCACTTAGCTTATTTTTTATTATTTTCATTCTTGGGTCCATAATTCTATGAATTGTATTTTCTGTTTTTTTTTCAGTTTCCACACCAGTGTTTTCATAGATTTCAATCCTTTCATAATGTCTCTGTTTCAGAAACATTAAGTTTTTCCTGATTTCTTGTGTAGCCAAATTATTTATTTCATTCCTAATTCTTTTAATTTCACCTAATGTGTCCTGTGCCAAATTCAAATTGTGTTTTTTCTCTAGTTCCTTCAGCCTATTTTGTAATTCTCTAATGTTTTATTCATTATTTTTTTCTTATATGAAGATATCGCTATAATGTTCCCTCTTAAGACCGCCTTCAGAGTATCCCATAAAATGGGAGGTGAAAGCTCTCCATTATCATTAAATCCTAAGTAGAGACCAATTTCTTTTTTAATTTGTTCCTTAAAGTACGGATCATTGAGTAGACTTGAATTTAGTTTCCAAATAGTATTCTTTGGTTGTAGGTCAAAATCAACAGATAAGTATATAGGTGCATGGTCACTTACATCTATTGTCCCAATTCCACAGGTGTTTATTTTGTCTTTGTCTTTTCCAAATGTTATGAAATAGTCTGTTCTTGTATATATAGAATGGGGAGCAGAATAATGAGTGTAATCCCTTCTGTCAGGGAAAAGGTCCCTCCATATATCAATTAAACCAACATCCTCAAAAAGTGTATTAACTTTCTTATGTAAAGATTTTGTTTCATAGGTTTTTCTATTGGAAGAGTCTAAGTTTGGTTGTAAATGTAAATTTCAGTCTCCCCCACATATCAGGAAACCTTCTGTTTCCATTACCATAATATCAGTAATTTTCTGAAAGAAGCCAATATCACTTCCCGGGGTGCGTATATATTCATAAGAGTAACTGAATTGCTGTCTATATTCCCTCTTACCAGAATATATCTGCCCTCTTTGTCTCCCATTTCGAATATTTTTTCAAAATTTAGCTTACTTGAGATAAGAATAGCAACTCCTCTCCTATGTCGTGATTTATATGAGGAGAAAAACAGATTAGTGAAGCCCATTCTCTTTAGTTTTTTATGCTCATTATCACTTAAATGAGTTTCCTGTAAATATACTACATGGGCTTGTTCTTTTTTCATTTTGGATAAAATTCTCTTACGTTTGTTTGGATTTAATAGCCCATTTACATTAAAAGAAATGAATTTTACCTTGTCCTTAGCCATCTGTATTTATCTGTCAATGTATCATTGAAATTAGAATAAAACTTAATCGATCTACTCCCTGAACAAATAAGAACCAAGAAACGCAAATAATAACAAAAATGGCAACAAATGTGTGATTCCAAGGCTGAGGTCTCTGGTAGATGACCCTGCATTGAGCTAGAGGAAATGTCTAGCTGTGGGGGATAACCCCTCCTACTTGTGAGTTGAGGGCCCCCATTGCAGTATTCATAATAGTCAGTGAAAAAACCCATTACACAGAAAAGATTTCCCTGTGTACTCCTCCTAGTAGTCACCTCTTCCATTGTCTGTTACAACCATGTCCTGTTGTCATAAAACACTCGAAGTTTAGCAGAGTACGGAGTTTGAAATCCGTGTGGGGGTACGGGGGGTAATCTTGGTCGAAATATATTAATTTATCCTGTAAAAACACTCTCTTCTTACTCCAAACCAAACTAAATTGATATTCATGCCATCAGATTGGAAGCTACCCAGATGGAATATAAGTAATGTTTAATTTTATTAGATGAACACCCTTTCTCTTTTAGCATCTTCTAAAACTATTGAGCAAGTAGTTTTTAAACAAATATTGTTTCACAATATTCAGATGCACCAAGAATGGTTAAATCTTCAGCAATCAGTTTGCATCCTTGGTGCAAACTAAATTAGCTTCTTGTTTGATTATTGTTCACACTGAGGAAAATAAAGTAATTTTAAACCCAAGGAACATTGTCCTCTAAGCATAGAATCTAAAAGTTTATTTGCAGTGGAAAGGAGTGGTGAAATGTGGGGGGCAGGGGTATTACTGGTGATGGAGAGTGACTTAAAAAACCATAACACCATAAGATATGTGAGAAAAATTAGTCCATTCGGTCCATTGAGACTGCTTTGCCATTCTGTCATGGTTGAATTATTGCCCCTCTCAACCCCACTCTCCTGCCTTCTCCCCATAGCTTTTGATGTTCTTACCCCTAAGCAAGAACCTATAAGCCTCCACTTTAAATATACCCAATGACTTGGCCTCCATAGCTGTCTGTGGAAATGAATTCAACATACACATCATTCTGGTTAAAGAAATTCCACCTCATCTCTGTTCTAAAGGGGCACCTTTGTATTCTGAGGCTGTGCCATGTGGTCCTAGACTCCTCCACTACTGGAAACAGTTTCTCAATGTCTACTGTATCTATGCCTTCCAATATTTCACCAGTTTTAATGATATCTCCCCTCATTCTTCTAATTGCCACCAAGTACAGGCCCCGAGCCATCAAAGGTTCCTCATATATTAATCCTTTCATTCCCAAAATCATTCTCGTAAACTACTTCTGAACCATCTCTAATGCCAGTGCATATGGGGCCATTATACACCAGTCTGACTTTAATTGCTCATTTTACAGTATATTCTGCAATCTTACTTCTCTGGGAATCTTTTTCCCCCAGTGAGTCAAACACAGTGCAACAATGAATTGCATTTCTGTTGAATCTTTAATAGAATATACAGTAGTATTCCACAGGAACATAATCAAGCAGAATTTTGCATTGAGGTGTAAAAAGAGGTGACCAAAATCAGGGGCTTTAAGCAGAACCTTTAAGAGGTTAAGAGGTAGGAGTGAGGGGAGCATACTAGAGAAGATGAGGGTTTCAGGAAGGGAATCCTGTTTTTTTCACCTTGAGTTGACAAAGGTACCAACAGCAATAAGAGCTGAAAAAGGTAACTGAAGGATGAGATTGCCTGACGCTCAGTGAAACAACTGAGAGAATTTAAAACACACCTGGTCCCTGGTTTGAAGAAGATGGCATCAGTGAACAACATGACCCAGGGTAACATCCTCCAAATGGTTCATGAAATTACTTCTTCCACTTTTTTATGTCTTCTTTTACTTTCATACGTGGTCCCGCTACTGTTGGAGCCTGAGATCGATGTTTTAGTGTTGTGTTTTCAGACCAATTGAGTGATCTGACACTTTGCTGTCTCCAAGAATGTTCCTTGAGGTGGGTGGGGTTTGCTGTCTCCAAGGGTGTTCTGAGAGCATGCATCAAGAAGCTTGGAGATGGGACATGAGACCATGATTGACAGTGTTTCTGGCTGATCAAAGTGTCAAGGAAGATTGAAATCATTGAAGAATGAGTGGAAGGTGAGCGGGTGTGCAGTGCTGTCTACCAACGTCTCACTCGCTGCTGCCGGAGGTAGGTGTCTGTGTATGATTCTCTCTCTCTCTCTCTCTCTCTCTCTCTCTCTCTCTCTCTCTCTCTCTCTCTCTCTCTCTCTCTCTCTCTCTCTCTCTCTCTCTCTCTCTCTCTCTCTCTCTCTCTCTCTCTCTCTCCCTCTCTCCCTCTCTCCCTCTCTCCCTCTCTCCCTCTCTCCCTCTCTCCCTCTCTCCCTCTCTCCCTCTCTCCCTCTCTCCCTCTCTCCCTCTCTCCCTCTCTCCCTCTCTCCCTCTCTCCCTCTCTCCCTCTCTCCCTCTCTCCCTCTCTCCCTCCCTCTCCCCCTCTCCCCCTCTCCCCCCCTTCCCCCCCTCTCCCCCTCTCCCCCTCTCCCCCTCTCCCCCTCTCCCCCTCTCCCCCTCTCCCCCTCTCCCCCTCTCCCTCTCTCCCTCTCTCCCTCTCTCTCTCCCTCTCTCCCTCCCCCCCCCTCTCTCTCTCTCTCCCCCCTCTCCCTCTCCCTCTCACCTGCTCCTCCCAGAGGAAGGTCCTTGCTTTTGAATAGTATCTCTCTCCTTTGGATGCTGTCAGAGGATGGCGCAGGAGTCCTGGGCCTTCAGATAATGAACAACATAGCACCAGGCTGAACTAGAACTGAGTATGCTCGGACTCCTTCGATTCTGTGCTTTTTGCACATTTATTTTTCCATTTGCACTTGGGGGGGGTGGGTTTGTTGTTTTCCTTTGAATGGGTTCCATGTTTTTCTTAGTTTGTGGCTGTCTGGGAAGACAAATCTCAGGGTTGTGTATACTGCATACATACTTTGAATCTTTGAAAGAAATTTGGAGAAGGCCGATTAATAATGCATTAATCTATTTTTTCAACCACGTGTTCTGACATGGTCATGTCACCTAACAGCAATATCCTGGAAAAGGTGCTGGAAGTTGAAACAACAAATGACCTGCTGGAGAATCTCAGCAAGCAGAACAGAATCTGTCGGAGAAAAGTCCAATGCCTGTTGCAGCCGTATCTCATTGCTCTGAAACCTTGCTCTATACCTCAGGGCATTTCACTAGGCAGTTCTCCTGACTGTTCATCCACTGGCTTGATGAGATAAGAGTAGGATTGCCACTGATCTTTTACCAGTACTTGGAAAGCATATTGGGAAATCCTAGACTTTTTACATGGAAGTTAATGAGGATATTAATATGGTAGCAGGTGGCATTGAGCCCAGAACATTCACCTTTGGATCTCCACATCCTGGACTGTTCCTTCAACACATGCAGAAAATGACACACAAGTTAAAGTGTGAAAACTCATTAACTCTGTTGGGAATGTTATCCTTAATTGTATAACAACCGTTGCTATGGAAACCATGTTAACCCACAGCCACTGCATTATGTTCTTTTTCTCTCCATGGTATTTCATCAGACAGACCTCATATACTCTGTCTTCATTTCCTGTTTGTGGAAAATCTCACAGTAGCACTCAGCTACAGGTAAATATCAGCAAAGATTTGACCCGCAACTGTAAACTTTGCGCACCTCCTTTATGTGAGATTTGATTTATTGTCTCTTGACATGTTAAGGGAAATGGTGACTCACTTAAAAATAAAAATACTTGCGGTAAACCACTCTGCGGTTTGATGTGTAACTTCTCAAGTTATGAAGGAAGTACTCCTCTGTGCATAATGAGCCAACTGGGCATGTAACCTCTTTGACGGCTCTTCTCATGATGTAATTTCGGTTTGCAAAGCTCCTGTTGATGTTTATGTCACTGGCTACATCTGTAAGTGTGTAGATATTGTTGGTACTTCAAGTATGGTTATCTCATGGCCCAATCAAAGGCCCTGGCTGAACACCGAGGCGTGCTTCCTACTAAAAGCCCGGGACGTTGCCTTCAAGCCAGAATCAGAATCAGAATTAGATTTAATATCGCTGGCATATGCCATGAAGTTTGTTGTCTTTGTGGCAGCAGTATAATACGATACGTAATAATAGAAAAAATATGAATTACAGTAAGTATATATACATATATATTAAATAAATTCATTAAATAAATAATGCAAAAAGAAAAATTTAAAAAAGTAGTGAGGTAGTGTTCACGGGTTCAATGTCCATTCAGAAATTGGATGGCAGAGGAGAAGAAGCTGTTCCTGAAGTCTGGAGACAGAACAGCTCTCAGAGCATCCAAGAGAGTAAAGACCCTTAAAGGCAAAAAGTTTGCAACACCTATCCAATAACGATCCCTAGTATATGTGGCTGGGCATCAAGGCATTACTGACTACGCAAGAAAATTCAGCATTAACTGTACCAGTGATGTTCCCCCCCCGCCCCCGACACTTTTATGGACACTTCGAGGCATGCAACACAACGCCAGCATGAAAGCTACAGCCCTCCTAGGTGAGCAGTCGCTGCCTGTAATAGCAGCTGGCATGAGAGCAGAGAGTCAACCCCTGTAAGACTGCAGGCAAGATAATATCCCAGGCTGAGTACTCAGGGAATGTGCACCGCAGCTCACTGGCATCTTCACGGACATCTTCGACACATCACTCATCCAGGCTGCTTCAAATCAGCCACCATCATCCCTATGCTAAAGAACTCTACACGCTCAGAACTGACCAACTACTGCCCGGCGATAGTGATGTCAATCCTCATGAATTGCTGTGAGTGACTGGTAATGACACATATCAAAATCTAAATATAAATGCACAAAAGGGCAGCATGGTTAGCTCAATGCTTCCCAGTATCAGCGACCCTGGTTCAATTCCCCCCGCGGCCTGTAAGGAGACTTATGTTCTCCCCGTGACTGCGTGGGTTTCCTCTGGGTGCTCCAGTTTCCTCCCACAGTCGAAAGACTTATCAGTCGGTAGGTTAATTGGTCATTGTAAATTGTCCTGTGATTAGGCTAGGATTAAATCGGGGGATTGCTGAGCAGTGTGACTTAAAGGGCCAGAAGGGCCTTCTCTACACTGTATCTCAAAAAACAAACAAATAAATATCTCTGTTCCTGATACACTGGACAATCACCGATATGCTTACCTACAGAATCGCTCGACTCCAGATGCCAGAGCATCTGTCATGCACCTGACCCTGACACACCTAGAAAACAAGGACACGTGTCAAAATGCTGTTTCTCAATTTCAGTTCAGCATTGAACACTATTGTCTCACAGACCTTGGTGAACAAATTCCTACTTCTCAGTCCAAACACACCTCTGTACAATTGGCTGTGGACTTTCTAACAAACAGACCTCAGATAGTCGGGATACAATGCACTCCTCCCTCCCCGTCATCCTCAGCACGGGTGCCCCCCAACCCAGGGCTGCACGCCGAGCCCATTGATGAACGCTCTGCTCGCACACGACCGCACAGCCAAACACCTGTGAGATCACATGGTCAATTTCCATGACTACACACAGTGGTGGGGCTCATCTCCAACTGAGGTGAGGGTGCCTTGAGAGAGGATGTGGAAGAGCTCGAGGCCTGTGCCAGGCAAATAACCTCTTCCTCAATGCCAACAAGACAAAGGAGGTGGTTATCGACTTCAGGAGAACTAGTATCACTCACACCGATTTAAACACTGGTGGCACAGCAGTTTCAAACTCCTAGGACAACATTTCTTGCACGACTCTCGTGGTCCCAGAACACATGCTACACAGTCAGGAAGACTCACCAACGACTCAGCTTCCCGAGGAGGCTGAAGGGAGCTCGACTATGCACATCTATACTTGTGTACTTCGACAGATGCGCAGTGGAGAGCAGCCTAACAAACTGCATCACTGCGTCATACGGAAACTGCACTGAGGTGGGCAGGAAGGCTCTATAACATTATTCAAAATCGTCCAATGCATCACCGACAGCAACCTACCCACCAACAAAGACATATATACTAGAAAGAAACAGTAACATCATGAAGGACCCCACCCTGCTCATGGACCATTTGTCCCACTCCCAGGCTTCGTAGCATCCACACAAGGATCACCAGACTGAAAAACGGCTACTTTTCCCAAGCAGTAAGGCTGATCAACACCTCTACCCACCAACCTTCACTACATCATCACTTCCTGTCAGTGTCCTGACGTACAGACCTCTCCTGTGCCTAGTGTCATTTTATAGATAAACAATCAATCTATGAATATAAGCTGCATTATATATTTATATTTACTGTTTTTTTTAATTATTGTGTTTGTTTTGTACTGCATCAGATCTGGAGTAACCATTGGTATCTGCTTATATAGTTACTGATACAGCACAGAATTGGCCCTTCCGATCTTTCAAGCTGCACTGTCCAGCAACCCCCAACAAACCCGATTAACCCTCGCCTAATCCTGGGAGAATTTGCAGTGACCAGTAAGCCTTTGCACTGTGGAAGGAAACTGGAGGACACGGGGGGGGGGGGGGGTGGGGGGGTACAGAGACTCCTTACAGAAGGGCGCTGGGAGGGAACTCTGTGCTGCAGAATGCCCCAGTCTGTAACAGAGTCACACTAACCACCAATCCACCAATTGCTCTCTTGTGTACTGGAAGTGATATTAAACTATAGAGTCACAGAATTATAGAGAAGTCCAGCACCGAAACAATCCCTTCAGCCCATCTAGTCTATGCCACACCATTTACACTGCCTAATCCCATCTTGAATCTTTCTCTGGCATTAGGGTGGGGGGGCAGGAGGGGTAGACGGCTGCCTGTGTGTGTTGGGGTTGGAAAGCTGCATGTGCGCACGTGGGGAGGAGGTGATGGAGAAATGGGCCAAGGTTATGGACAAATGGGTGAGTGGAATTGGTCTTGAACAGGCAAAGTGCCCATTCTAAGTTCATATTGGTGAAGGAATACAACTTTGTTCAGCAACCAGAGGGAAAACCAGTGCTCTTGGCCGAAACAGAACCAAGGGCACATCCACAGAAAGGGTTCAGCACCTCACCCACCTCCTACAATGGAACAGCAATCTAGGCAAAAGTTCCATTACTCGAAAGCACCAATGCGAAGCAATTGAAAAGCACCGAGGATGTTATTTGCAGAAAGGGAGAAGATTAGAAAAGACTAATTAACAAATGCAAATACCCAACTTTTTCTATCATGTGTTCCAACAGGGCCTCATTATCAGCCAAATCCTATTGCTCTGCACCTAGGGCATTTCACCTGCTCCGCTTTTCTCTGGGATCTGAATTCTCTATCTTATATGGCGGTGAGACCTCTGAACCACAGGTAGCAAAGGCTTTTTAGTTGTTTGAACGCAATTACGCTGCTGACTATCCAAATCACTTATTGTCGGTGGGAGTGGTTCTCCAGATATCACTTAGCTTAGAATGGAGAATTTTCTATCTTATCAGGCACATTAGGATCTTTATGATCAGTGCTCTTCATGGTCTGTGCTGCAGGCACCTCTTAAGTGTGTTCACTCTGAGAGCACATACTATTTTCCATTTACTGCCTGTGAAAAGGCAGTTACTTTAAGAGTCTGGTGAAAAGTTTGGTTTAAGTGGAATTAAAACTCTTTCTGTGTCATTGGATACCTTTAACCTTGGGGCTATATAATACTTTGGTCCCGATTAGTATCACTTTAGTTTTATGTTCTTCAGTTCCTCAGTTAATAATTATTCTGCCCTCCAGGCTGGCATTTAGCAAAGTATTTTTACAATGCTCTTATGCAGTTTGATTGTTCACTGTTCATTTATTAAATGGCAAAGTCAGTCAGTCTTCACTTCCATTGAAAGTGAGGATGGTGACTGAAGAGAGGTTTGTTTTAAATCCAATTTGATCCAAATTGTTAAATGACATTGGAGTTCTGATTCTTTGAACTGTGGTCCAACATGTAGTGCTGTCAGTTCTGTAGTCTTGGCCTCGGATGTAAATAACATGAGCCTTCCTTGTCTTGTCAGAGCTGCTCTTGCCTTGATTCTTCCATGAATACGTTGGATTTCACTGGATGTGACAGTCGTCTGGACATTTGTCAGAATCTGGCATGATGCCCTCAGTCAGTTTATGCGAGCTCATGCCAGTTTACCTGCTGTGGCCATTTAGTAAGCAACAGAGGCACTTCTTGAGCAGATTACATGTGATAGAGAAGGCTCAGCAGACACCTATATCCCAGGCCACACAGTTAGTCTCCCTCACTGGCTCTGCATTCAGAGGGTTATTACAGTATCTGGGATGGCTTAAACCAAGATCCTGTGCTGGATCTCCAATTGCGGCCACTCCCACCAGACTGGGAGAACCATATGTTAAAATTAGTTGCAGGACATTATAATAGTGATTCGCTGCTTGGGCTGGGATGCCTCAGAATGTAACAGTGCAGACAGACAGGCTGTCTTACTGCAGTGGTTTCACACCACTTGCCTTGTCTGCTGAATGTAAAAGACCTGAGGAAGTGCAGTGGAACTTCCAAAATCATATTCAGAATCTGGTTTAATATCATTGGCATGTGTCATGAAATTTAGTAATTTGTTTGGCAGTACATGAACAAACTGAGGTAGTGTTTATGGGTTCACTGTCTTTTCAGAAATCTCATGTTGGAAAGAAAAAGCTGTTACTAAAACATTGAGTGTGTGTCTTCAGGCTCCAGTGCCTCCTCCTTGATGGTAGCCATGAGAAGACAGCATTCCCTGGATGATAGAGTCCTTATTGATGGATGACCCCTTTTTGACGCATCACCTTTCGAAGCTGGGGAGGCTAGTGCCCATGATGGAGCTGGCTGTGTTTACAACTTCCTGTAGCTTTTTTCTGATCCTGTGCAGTGGCCCCTCCTACCAGACAGTGATGCAACCAGTTAGAATTCTCTGCGTGGTACATCTGTAGAAATTTGTGAGAGTTTTTGATGATATACCAAGTCTCCTCAACTTCTAATGAAATACATAATGAACTGCCTTCGTTGTGATTGCGTCAATATGTTGGGCCCAGGATAAATCTTCAGAGATGTTGATGCCTAGGATCTTGAAATTGCTCATCCTTTCCACAGCTGATTCTTCGATGAGGACTGATGGCCCCTTGCCTTCCCCTTCCTGAAGTCCATAATCACTTCTTTGGTCTTACAGACATTGAGTGAAATGTTGTTGTTGTGACACCACTCCAACAGCTGATCTACCTTGTTTCTGAACATCTACTCATAATCATCTGAAACTCTATCAACAAAAATTGTGCCATCGGCAAGTTCTTGGACAAGAACAATATTAAGAAAAAGATTGCTCATTGTTAGATTTTACTACTGCATTCACATAAAACGGTGACAGAACTTCACAAGGACATTGAAACGTCAGCTCTGTCTGTTTCTTCATAGATGTTGCCTTACCTGCTGAGTATACCCAGTGTTTTGTGTTGTACATTTCAGATGTCCAGCACCCACTGCTTTTTGATTTTCCAGAAGTACCTCATTGACTGTAGGCTCTCTGGTAGGTCCTGATGTTGAGGAAGATGCTGTGGAAGTGGCATGTGAGAATCAGGGCTCCTGTGGTTGTGACCTTATTGCTGGTCTGTGCCAGTGCTTTGTTGCAGAATGTCCCTTCACATTTTTTCAGTTGTGTTTTGAGAGCTCAGATACCCAGCACTGTATTTATATGATTCCTATAGTTGGTATAGTTTTTATATGGTTAGTCCACACAACTTTACAATAGCAACCTATTACACAGACAATGAAGAATAATTTTATCTTAACTGAAACATTATTTCATCTTATCAGAGCAATTCCCTTTGTTCCTCCATCTCCCTTCCTTCTCTCTCTGCTACTTAAACTGACCATTTACCCTCACAGTTCTAATGAACTGCCCCAGACCTGAAATTTTGTCTATTTCATCCATAGAGGCTGTCTGACCTGTTAAGCTTTTTCAGGATTTATTGCTTCTCTTTACTTCAGACTTCCAGCATCTGCAGTTTTATTTCTTTCAATTTTCACTTGACATTGCCTCTAAGTTTGGGACAAATGTGGCATCTACCCAATCAGCCATCTTGAAGAATGGTCCCAGTTCCCCAGAAGACGCGAAATATGCTATAATTGTTACCAAGGTTTGGCAGACATTTATTTTTGCATCAGGTCATTTGGAATACATTCCTGGCTTGCAAAGCCGATTTCCTGCCATTGGCATTCTGCAAACCACAGTCGGTCAGGCACAAGATTGAATCAACTGTAAAAATGATTCCTGTCTACAGCATTCATCATTTTGGTGGTGAACCTGATTTATTGTTGGATTAGTAAAATTAAAAATGAAGAGTGACAGGTAAGTTAGGGGTGCAAGGCAAAGCTCTCTATTCACCTGGCTCCAACAAATGACACCATCCAAGGCAAAGTGGGTCTTTGACTGACATCCCAGCTGCCACACTCAATCTATCTAGTGCAGGGAATGTATCACAGCAACAAGTCAAGAGTTCCTCAACAGGACTCCCAAGCTGCAACTGTTTCCTCCTCAAAAGACAAGGCAACAGGCCTTGAGTGAAGGCTAAGGCTAAAGGCCACTTTCCTCCACTCTCCCTACCTTCTCCATCTGCATTCTCCCCTCCATCACATCCTACCTACATCCCCAACTAACTGAACCTCACCCTCCACCCACCTGTCCTTGCTCAGCCACTAATACCCTCTCCACGTGTACTCTCTTACCTGGCTCCACACCTATATTCATCACAAAATATTCCTGTTCCAATACCTCAGCCTGCCTCCTCTTAAGTACCATTCACTCCCTTCTCTGCCACTCTTCCTCCTACATTTTACTGCCCCTCCTCTCTTCACACTCTCCCTTCCTCTTACAGCACACCTCCTCCTCCAGCACTCCTCCATTTCACTAACTCATCTTCTGACCTTACTGCCTCTCTTTCTCTTCACAAGCCTTCCTTCACACGACCTCTCCTACCCTTCAACTCCCTCCCCTTCACTGCCTATCCTCCTCTTTTATGTCCTTCCTTTATTCACTGCCTCTAGTCCCTTCACTGCTGCTTCATCTCTTAACTGCCCCTCTTCATCTTCTCCAATCCCATTCCTCCCTTCTCGCTCTATCCGCATCACCCATCCATTAGCTTCTGATGTAATGACACCACATCCCACCTGACTCCACCTTGAACCACCACTTCATCAACTCCCTCATCCTCCATCCTGCCTCCTGTACTTCCCATCCTCCTCACCTTCACAATCAGCTTCCTCTCTTTATCCCCGTCCTTCCATGTCTTCTACCTCTATTCGGTTGGTCTGCACTCCCATCCTAATCCTTCCCAGACATTCACACCTAGACATCCCTATTTCATTTGCATCCGCATGTCCCCTCCAGATTCCTTTTAACCCCTGAATTCACTCCTCCACTGGCCTCTCAGTTAAAATAAAACTGAAACAAAGATTTTGTTTGAAGCCCTAAAAGGATCTAATTATCACTGGTCAAGCTGGATAATGGTAGATCAAGAATATTTTGGGATTGAGTCGTAGACCCCAATCATAATTGGGGTAACGTGCCTGACTGCTTGTGGATCGTTAATCAATGTGTTTGTTTTTATAGTTATTTATTGAAACTCAGAGTGAAACAGGCTTTTCCAGCCCTTTGAACCACACCGTCCAGCAGCCCCTGATGAAATCCTAGTCTAATCACGGGACAGGTTACAATGACCAATTAACCTACCAGCCGGTACTGTTACATACCCCGTGGGTATCTTGTGACTGTCTTATGACCATGATGTAATTGAGTACCTGGTGAGCATGATGTAATGGTCTTGTGATGGTGGGGTGATGTAATTTCCTGCCAGTGTGAGGTCACATGATGTAATTTTCCCACCAGTGAGAGGTCATGTGATGGCCTGTTCCAACAGGTATAAAATGGGAAAGCCTTGCTGTGATGCAGGTCAGTTCATTGCTTAATTCGTCAGTTACTCCGTTATGCTGCATATTTGGTTTCATGACTCAGTTTCAGTTTAAAGCAGAGTTTTACTTGTACCGGCAGTTTTTAAAATCATTGCCAGTTATGTTTGATGTATCTTCGATTTAAATTTAAAGCCTAATTATTGGAGAGTGAAGATTTGCTGAAGTGCAGGAACCTGAAGGATCGAGTAAAGTTGGTGTCATCAGCAGTAATGCAGGGATGACCTTGTTGGATCTTCGCTCAGGAAGTAGTAACCTGCACCCGAGATAGCCCCTGCATTGTGAAAGTAAAAAGGCTGGGGCAGTGTGTTATTCGCTAAAGAAAAAGGTCAGTTCATTTAAACCGTTTTTATCTCCTTTGTCATAAATCCTTCAGGCAAGGCATATTTCGGCTGGGATCAGCAGTAACGTCATTTCGTCGAGGAATTTGTTACTTCAGGAAAGTCTCTCCTAATTGACTGTATAAATCACTTGGACTTTTGCATTTATTGCTTTAAGAACTGTGTTCGCATTTATCGCTTTAGGACCGTTCAAGTTGTCGTATAGCAGTTAACTTCTGGTTAAGTTAGTCGTTTGTTTACTTTTCATTTTTATTGAGCAGTGTTTAATAAATGTTTTATTTGCTTATAAAAAAAAACCCGTCTGATTTCTATATTCATTGTTGCTGTATCGTAACAGTACATCTTTGGATTGTGGGTGGAAACTGGAGCACCCTGAGGAAACCTTCGCAGGGTTTCAGGGAGAACATACAAACTCCCTATAGGCAGCATTAGGAACTGAGCCCCAGTTGCCAGTACTGTAAAGCATTGTACTAACCACTACACTACTTTGTGATGAGTTCATTAATAAGATTACATTTTAAAGGTTTCATGGTTAGCTTTAGTTGTCACTGCATGGTAGCGTAGTGATTAGCACAACACTTTACAGTATAGGTGACCCCGGTTCAATTCCCGCCACGGTCTGTTCTCCCCGTGACCGCATGGGTTTTCTCTGGGTGCTCCAGTTTCCTCCCACAGTCCAAAGACATACCGGTTGGTAGGATAATTGGTCATTGAACATTATCCTGTGATTAGGATAGGGTTAAATCGGGAGATTGCTGGGCACATGGCTTTAAAGGCCAGAAGGGCCTATTCCACACTGTATCTCCATAAACAAAAAAATTTTTAAAAAGCAGTTAAATGCATTGTTAGTATCAGCGACCATCACAGTCCAAGATGCAACAGCCTACAAGTGTCGCCAGGCTACTGATGCCAGTGTAGCTTGCCCATAACTTACCGAGCCTAACTGACGTGTGTCTGGAATGTGGGAGAAAGCTGGAGCACCTGCAGGAACTCATGTGGAGGGCATACAAACTCCTTCCAGACAGAAGCAGTAATTGAACCCTGATCTTACAGCTTCTTATCCCTGCTTCAATCCACAGCTTAGAGCAGGTGCACGTTAGAATGAATTGCTTCCGAGTAATCTACTCTGTTATTAATTCTACAGTTGCATTGATCCAAGCAGCAACTACACTGACAAAGCTACTTCATAATCATTGGGGGGGGGGGGCGGGGGGAGAGTCAGAGGGTCAGAGGCCTCTGCCTGTATTCCAATGTGATTTATATCAGAACCACTCCCATTCCTCCTGCCTGCCCTTGCCACACCCATTCTCAACCCTACCCTGGAAAAGATGGTTAAGTAGAGGTGAGGCAATGGGATTGAGTTACTGGATGGATGAGCAGGCTTCATAGATTATGTAAGGTATAAATATTAACGGGGGCTCAGTTGTAACACTTTCACTTGTTAGGGTGTCAATCCAGCCTTTTTACCAGAAATCTGATATAGGTTGATAGGACTTTGGCATGGACTATAAGGCTGAATGGCCTGTTTCTGTTCTGTGGTCCTCAGTGAATTACTCTAACTGAACACCAGAAGAAAGAGCAAAATCTTCAGTTAAGTATTGAGGGAGGGCAGCATTGCCAGTGGTGCTTGCTTTTGGGTCAGGATCTGAATTTGAGGTCCCACCTCAACAGGGTCAGGAAGGACTGACAGGCAACATTTGTGGAAGGGAACACACACAGGATGCTGGAGGAACCCAGCAGGTCAGGTAGCACATATGGAGGGGAATAAGCAGTCAAGGTTTCATTCGTTCTTTTCAACCTTCATCGCCCCATCGTCACCAAACAGATCAAAGCCATCGGTTGTCTTTCATTCCTGCTCATGGGAGCTTACTGTGTAAACTGCTTTCTGCATTTCTTACACTGTAACAGTGACTCCACTTCAAAATCACTCGTCATTCAGTTTGGCATATCTGTTGCTGGTTTGCAAGGCATTTTCTTTAATTTTATTCTAGCTCCTATACTGTATATGAAATGGATCTATGTTGCTGAGGAACTTGCAGCTGGACTAGTTAGTGCTGGCTATGTATCTTAATGCTGATGCCATTTAACTCACAACAACATATATCTAACAAACAAACACAGGAAAGTCTGCAGATGCTGGAAATCCAAAGCGACACACACAAAATCTGGCCAAACTCAGCGGGTCAGGCAGCCTCTATGGAAAAGAATAGACAGTCGACATTTTGGGCCGAGACCCTTCTTCAGGACTGAGAAGGAAGGAAGGAAAGGGGAAGATGCCAGAATAAAAAGGCAATATAAATAAAAAATAAAAATACAAGTATATACTGTTGTGAGTTATATTATAAAGATCAACTGCAAACATTCAGTCAGTGCCAGAAGCCATTATCACAGCAAGCCAAACTACAAACAAGGTTTGGGTCTGGACTCTGTCATGAAGAAGGGGGCCACATGACATCGTATTCCCTGCAGAAAAGGAAGGAGAACAGATGTGGAGGCAGATGTTCAGCTCTCCGAATGATGCTGAGATTTAGATTATTAAACTGTGATGACAGAAATCATTTGCTAGGCGCGTATTCCACTGATCTTCGGAGCTGGGGAAATGATCTGATAAAGGTGTTTAAAATTTAAAGGAATTGCCTGAGATAAATACAGAGGCGCTGCGTCCTGTGGGGAAGGAATTCCTGGGAGTGGAAAGCTCCTGAGTGCTGTCTGGTAGAATTTTATGGAAAATCGATCACTTGGAGCTCGTTCCCAAATGACACCAAAAATGCCACTAGGTTTCTGCACACATGGAATTGTTATTCAGAGAGGAAAATGGACGATTGCAATGGGGTGGAGGTGCAGCTTCACTGCGGCAGCAAGTCTGAGTCAGGACTCCTTTTATTACTAATCTCCAATTTCAGATGTCCATGCCCAGTGTATACCAGCCATAACCCTCCCCTGCCCTGCTTTGTGACTATGACGTCAACCCCATCCCAGCTGACCATGACCTATAGTCCATGACCCATGACCCTAATCTGAACCCTAGACCCCACCAGAGTGTACTGGTATTGGTTTATTATTGTCACGTGTACTCTCTTGCTTTTTGCTCGTACAGATCAAGTCATTATGCAGTGCAATGAGGTTACATACAGTGTAACGACTACAGAGAAAGTGCACTGCAGGTGAGCAATAACGTTATCACACCCTGTGGCTAATGGACGCTTGCTGTGAGAGCCCGAAGCACTAAACGTGTACTCACCCCTCCTGCATGGACCACTACAACCCAGTGTCTATCACCGTTTGGCTAACAATCTTAAAATTATAACCAGATCATTTGGGACAGAAACATGAACCACACCGAAGTCAGAAGAGTTCTTTTTCTCAGAAAGGCTGTCCCTGTTCTCAAGTCTACATGTAATTACTTGTTGTGAGAGCTAGGTTAATAATTTAATTTGAGACTATGCACTCATTTTCTCTGGAATTTCAGATTAATTAGTCCTGGTACTCTTATTGTCTCTCTGTTTAATTCCCCTCATTTATAGAGGCAAATGTAAGCCGTGCGTGTTCCTTCTTGGTTAGCAACATAAGGGTTATGTTTGTTAGAGTGAGGGTGGCTTTAAAACACACATCGATGCTCCAGTTTAATTTCATAGAAAACTCTGGAAACAAACAACCGGCATTGGGATTGGGAAATAGTTATAGTGAAGCGATGGGTTTGAAATCCAACAGGGTGCCTCATCTCTTCACCTCTCCGATTTGTCCCAACTCCATTCCCAGCCATGGCCTCCGAACTGCCCCCCCACCCCGCCAAGTTCTCGCATATTATTGGAGCACAAAATGCAAGCCTTGCCAGTGACCCTCATATCCCAAAGACTAAGTTCCTTGCTTGCAATTTCTGAGCTGAACCCTCGACTTCACAATCTACCTTGTCCTGGCCCTTATTGACCTCTGCAAATCAAACACTGTGATCTGCATTCTGTTATCGTTTCTCCCCAGTACTAGTAAAATTGTGTTTTGGGATGATCTGTGTGGATGGCATGCAAAACTAACTTTTTCACTGTATCTTGGCACATGTGACAATCATCAACCATGATCTAACAGATCGTTAGAACTGGTTTGATGGGCTGAATGGCCTCCTCTTGTTCTTACTTCCTGATGCCAAAAGGGGACCAATCAAACAGATTCTTTATTTTGATTAACCAAAAGCACAGATGCTCTTGAGAGCCAAGGTCAATAAAATGAGTGCTTGGCTTGTATAATCTTATTTCTTTGATATTTTTCTTCCTCTTATCACTCATCACCTACCTCACCCCAGTGAGAATGAGGGGACCCAGCTGAAGCATGAAGTACGCACTGTAATACTGAGCTAACTGTTACACAGTCGATGTACTGACAACATCTACACCACCAAGTCAAATCAGCCTATTACTGTCAATCTGGAGTGCGTACAGGCAATAATTACACCCTCCTGATCAAGTCACAGTCTAAATGCTGCTGCTGCTTAATCTTATCTGTGCATGGGGAGTAGTTCTGTCTTAACAGCAATTGCATGAATAACTCAACCAAAGTATGATGAAGAAACAGGCTGTTGACAGGAAAAAGCACCCAGGAGTTTTCCTCCAAAAGTGATGCCAAAGTATTAATTATTACGATATGAAGGTGTTTTGGGAGATGCGTGTCCTTAATGTTGCAGCACTACCTTGACAGCTTACACACACTCACTCGTTTTCAGGCTACTGGTAGGAATGCCGTTGGGACAGATCCGGATTGAAATAAGCCGCAGACAGTTGTAAGCTCAGTCAGCTCCATCATGGGCACTAGCCTCCATAGTATCCAGGACATCTTCCAGGAACGATGCCTCAGAAAGGTGGCATTCATCATTAAGGACCCCCATTACCCTGGTCATGCCCTCTTCTCATTGCTACCATCAGGAAGGAGGCACAGAAGCCTGAAGGCACACACTCAATGATTTAGGAACAGCTTCTTCCCCTCTGCCGTCCGATTTCTGATCCCATGAACACTACCTCACTGCATGTTTATTTCTATTTTTGCACTATTTACTTAATTTAACATTTTAATGCATATACGGAGGACCATCATTTGCCCTGTGGAGGTAGGATACCGGGGCTTTGTTGACGCATCGACAAAGAATGGGGAACTGACAGGAGCTGCCGGAAGAATGTTCAGTCTTATCCATCCACCTTTGGGGCTCCACTCTGGATTTTCTGTCTGGGTTTACTCCCAAAGCCTTCATCTCATCTGAGGCTGCCCACAAGGCAGTGGGGCTATTTACTCATAGCTGGGGATCTGGTTCACGAGCACCAGGATGTGTCCACACACCAATGGGCCTGTGTGCTACGTGTGCAGGGGACAGACCTCCTGTAATTCATGTTTTTTCTCTATTATTACATATTGTATTGTACTGCTCCCACAAACTCAACAAACTTCATAACAGATGCCAGTGATACTAAACCTGATTCGGAATGGTGAGCTTCACAGTCTCTAACTCCACTCTCGTGTTTTTTTCCAGCTGCCAGTTATTTACTCTCAGATCTCTTTATAAAACTGACTTTTGTTTTGAGCCAGCTTGTTGTCATCTGGAGTGTTTTAGTCCAGCCTCATGCTACTGCATGCAAGTGAACATATGTACCGCACATCATCACCTGTGTAAGTGAGGGGTCTGAATACCAAAACAATTACGCTGTAGGGTCTGGAGGCAGACATCTCCGAGTGTTAATTACCCTGACATTCCAGAGAAAATGAATGCACAGACTCAGATTAAATAATTAGACTGACTTTCACCAGTTTATTATCTGATATATTGAAATCTTTTATTAAATTTCACACCATAAATTAAATCTAGAAATGGTTTTTATTAAATAAAGACCACATCATGATTATGCCCACTAGGGCAGCAGAATCTAAACAAGGCACCAAGAGGGAAAGAAATAGTTAATGTTCTGCAAAATAGTTTGGGTCACGCTGGTTGATGAAGGATGACGTGCGTGGAATTCCTTTCTTTTCTCAGACCAATGGTTGCCATTGGTGATCTTTCCTAAGAAATCATCTCTAGCTATGTTACACAGTCATAACAATGCATTATGTCCTGCTCTGTAATTGGCTCCGTTGAGGTCAATAGAATTAAATTTGGAAGCAGAGTATATCACACAGTCATGAAGTCGGCTGAGTAACAGACAAGAGAGGGACATGGTTTATTGGGCTGGAGGAAGATGATGAGTTGTGATCATTACATATCTGTGCTCCAATCTCTGCTGTCTTTGATCCTTATTGAGCTTGAGGGTGCAATCCAAAATTTCTATATGATGGTACTGTGAGCTATAAGGAGCAAAGTTGCATCATAGCAAAACATAAACCGGCTGCAAGAATGGGCCAGAGCATGGCAAATGAAGTTTAATGCAGAGAAATACGAAGAGAATCACATTGGTGGGAGGAATAAAGAGAGAGAATATAGAATAAAGGATTTTGTGTTGGAGCAGAGGATATGTGTGCAAAAACCATTGAAAATGACAGCTAACCATCTGTCGACGGAACTCTGCAGCTCGACAGCATCTCTGAGCAGAAAGGAATTGTCAACGTTTTGAGTCAAAGCGCTGAATAAGGACCGCAGATGCCAGCACCTACAGTCTCTCGTGCCAATTTCTCTTCCCCCACGGAGGCTATATGACCCACTGGGTTCTTCCAGCAGATTGTTGTTACAGATGTTAGCCTCTGCAATACCTTGTTCTTCTACAGAAAGTGAAAAACCAGGTTGGGAAAACACTTTAGAAAGGCACACATAGTTCTGGGATTTATTACTCAAAGAACAGAATATAAAAGCTCACAAGTTGCACAGAATGCTGGCCAGCTTCAGATGGAATAATGGCCACTACTTCTGGCAGAGCAGACTTGATGGGCTGAATGGCCTAATTCTACCCCAGTGTCTTTTGGACTACATTACACACCAATATGTGAAGGCATTAGAAAGGGTCCAGGAAAGATTTTTGTGAATATTTCCTGGGATGAGGGACTACAGTCACACAGACAGATGAGAGAGACTGGGATTGTCTTATCTGGGGAAGTAAAGGCTGGAGGGGGGGGGGAGATTTGATAGAAGTGTACAGAGTAATAAGGGTTCTGGACTGCAACATTGGACAGAGGGAGATAAATGCAACCGATTGACCATACTCGGGTGCGTTTTTAACATCAGGAAACAAAATTAAATCTCCACCTCCACAACTTTTTCTTTTCCAGCTCCTAGGAACTGTCAATCAATCCCCACCAGCCCATTTTGAAGTCAGTTAATGAAGCTTTTGGCAAGCCTGCAAGTGGCTGCACGGAGATCGACTGGCCTCGGTCCCCTTGGGAGTCCATATTAAAAAAGTCCCTCCCTTCTGCCTGACCTACATCAAAACACAGGTCCAGGAACTCCTGAATAATTTAAGTACGTCCCACCGAGGACAGTCCCCAAAAGATCTTTGTGTTAAGTTATTCCATGTCATGTTGCACAGGAGCAGCTAACTCTTAATGCTTCTGCTAAAGGGGTTGTCAGATAAGTCACAGTGACCATCTGCTCCCACTGCATTCTTAGCTTTTCAGTCAGGGGAGAATGGAAAAGTAATAAGTTCTGAATGAGCAGATTATCCTCCTCTTTGCATTTTAATCCCTTGCACAATCGTGCACCTTTAAGCATGGCTTATGCAAAGCAAGTTGCTTGAAAGCATGGTTGAGGGAACATTGGAGAGCGGTGTACAAATAATTACAGTCAATCTTCAAGCACCTCTGAAATGATTTTGATTCTCCTACAATAATTCTCAAGCCCTTCAATTGCCTTCCTTTGTGAAGCAGTGGCAGAGGTTCAGTTTGGCTGAGGTATATTGAAGTGCCTAGGGAAGTTAATCTGACACCTTGAATGTGCACTCAGAACATGTGCAAGGCTCTGCAACTGGCAGGCCAAGTGCTTTCTTCGTTGAGCTCCTTTTTCATGGCGCTGTGCTCCTTTGGTTATCGACCTGGATAAAATAGGGAGAAGACTCCCTGCACAGATTGATCTTCTGTTTGCTAATGTTCTGTTCATGAGATTTTCTTTGCACATTAGAGCTCCTGCAGTGGACAGTTTGGTGTCAGGTCTTTGCACTGTGCATGCAGAGCTGCCCTACCTGTGTTTTCTGCTTAGCCACCGAAAGGTTCTGAGATTTGGGTTAACTCAGTGCACTGGAGAGGACCCACCAGATCTTACACATCCACTGCCAAGATGAGAAACCAATGTCAGGGTCATCTTCTTGGTCAGTGTCATCCCCAACCACGAGGCCCTGAGACAAACCAAGACAAGGTTAATCCTCTGTGTGTAAGCACAGTGAAACACACATACTATGAAAAACTTGCAGCTCCTGGTACAGACAACATACATAATTATCAATTACACATAACATCATGACAGAGAAACACTCCTTAATTATATTCCTTCAGCTTCGCAGAGCAGGCCAAGTCATTCTCGTGGCAATGAAAATCAAATGAAAACATTGCAGATGCAGCAAATATAAAATAATCTGAAACAAATAAATGAACTCTTCCAGTTCTAATGAAGGGTGCCAGACCTGAAACGTTAACTGTCCCGTTCCTTCATCAAGCTGGTTTAAACTCTGTTCAAAAGACAACCCGTGAAAAAGAGCATTGGTCCTGGTTCTGCTGAGGTGCACCGCACCCAGATGGTACAGATCCCACCACACCCAACCCACTCCCAATATCCCAGGCATCCGCAAGTGCTCTCTCTTGTCACCCCTCTCCAGCCGCACTCTTCAATGCAACCCTGTACTCACCACAGGATGCTGCCTGGCTTAGAGGGCACATGCTATCATAGACAACTGGGTTGTTTTGCTTGGAGCGATGGAGTCTGAGGGCAGATCTGTTAGAGGTTCATTAGATTATTGGAGGCACAGATAGAGTAGACAGGTAGTATCTGATTCTCAGGGTAGAAATGCCTGATACCACAGAGCTTGCATTGAAGGTGAGAGGGGGTAGATTCAAAGGGGATGTGAGGGGTAAAGTTTTTACTCATACAGTGGGGATACCTGGAGTGCGCTGCCTGGTATGTGTTAGAGGCAAATGCATTACAGGCGTCTAGGAGACGCTTAGATAGACACATGGGTGTGAGGAAGACGGAGGAATATGGACATTGTATAAGTAGAAGGGATTAGTGTTTGGAGGTTTTTGATTTACTTTTAACCTGGTTCAGCACAATATTATGGGCTGAACGGCCTGCTCCTGTGCTGTATTGTTCTATGTAAGTCCAATAATATTAGCAAGAGACATCTAACCTTGTTATCAACCGCACTCTGTTCCACTCTCTCCTTCATACACAGAAATAGGAGGATGGCTTTCTTAAAAAATTGAAGATATAGTCCAAATTTTAAATCATCTTCACTTAAAATGAGATTTGTCTGTGGCTGTAGGGAAGATAGCTTTCTTATTTCTTTACTCAGGGAAAACTCATTTTTTTCCGGTCTGTTTCCCCAACTCGGCTGAAATCTTGTCCTTTTACTGCACTTGAAAGAGCTCATCATTTTCATTGTTCATACACCAATTTTTGAAAAATATATACTCTGTAACCTCAACAAGTTGCAAACTTTATGTACATAGCAATTTCTAAAGTGAAACTTTATGAGCCCAATTCTGGCCGGTGCACTTTATTTTCCTCGAACGTGGCTGCTCTACTGCCTACATTAGTAAGTCCGTACAAACACTCAGCCTCCCCCTCACCTGCCCTTCAGGATAAAAACATTCAAATCACAATGGAGCACAACCGAAAGAGAGTCAGAATCACACCGACTTGGAAGAATTTGGAATCTGGCTCGTAAATGAACTGGTCTGAGAAAGTAGGTTAGAAACCAGATCCGGCTATGAATCAGATATGGTAAACCGTAAGTTTTCTGATCTTTGGGGATTCTAGGTGGAGTTTCGGTGGGAGTAGGGATCAGTGTAGAGTATGAGACAATCACCCTACCTAGGTGTAATAACCTCTAGATCAGCATCTCTTAACGGCCTGTAGCCTACAGATGGACTGGGATGGTTGTCGCCTACCATTGGAGATGGATTTCTACCTCAACATGAGGAGCTGTCATGGGAGAGGAAAATTAGGGGAAAAAGTTGAAAACTCACAGACTCAGTCTACTCTTCTGACTACCTCAGTAAAGCAACCAACATAATCAGTAACTCCTCCCATCCCAGACGGGATCTCCCCTCCAATCTCCCCCTCTCAGACGGGCAGAAGATGGGAAAGCACGTACTACCAGGCTCAAGGACAGCTTCTATCCCACTGTTGTAATACTTTTGAATGGTCTCCTAGTACAATAAGATGGACTCTTCCCCTCATAATTTGCCTCGTTAGGACCTTGTCCCTATTGCTAACCTGTACTGCCCTTTCTCTGTAACTGTGACACTTGATTCTGCATTGTGTTACTGTTTTACAATTGTACTAACACAATGGGCTGAATTAATGAAATGACCTGTCTAGATGGCATGCCAAGCAAAGTTTTTCACTGTACCTTGATACATGCGACAATAACAAACCAATTCACCTATTTTATTTACCAAAACAGGAAAAATGTTGGTGAAAGGAAACCAAGCTTTAGGAATTGAAAGCAGCTCTGCCTGCTTGATAGCCTGAGGCTCAAGGCAAATGAAAGACATTTGTTTACACTTCCCAGCACTTTCCCATGAGTAACAATACAGAACACCCAAGGGAGCTGGTTGCCAAGGTCATTTCTGGATAATTCATTCCAAAAGTTCCTGGAGAAGATGGCAGCCCCTGGGGAAAGTTGCCAGAGAATAGATTCTTACAGCAACTGAAATGAAAACATGGAGCACTTCTCTGTCCTTGGAATATATTATGTGTTTTTGCAAATTGCAGACTGTGAAGTAAAATAAGAAACATGTGGGTAATTAGCCCAAAGCAAGCAACAGTAGCAGCTCCAGAATAATTAATACATGACACTGCAGAAGTTTTTGCTGTTGTCCACAGCTCTCCTGCTGTGACTCAAGTAGTATCTCCACAAGGGAACTCCTCCCGTAAGGTGTCTCAGATATGTCTATGTGGTGATATCACACTGCTGAAAGATCTACTAACACTGCTGAAAGGAAACGATACTGTTGTGCCGACTGATTGGACCTGATCTTAAATGATAGAAATGGCTCTTTAGTTGAATATTTTACTGTACCGCAAATGATACAGTTTCAATCAGCAAATTGGGCCCAACGAACTGCATGCCCACCAGTCTATGCGGTTGTAAGGGAGACGATGTCTGATACTTCACTTTGAAAATCTGGCCAGCTGTTCAATGATAGAAATGTTTTGTTGGAGCCTGTTTTTTTTATTTTAGTGAAAAAATAATTTGGCAAAGCAACAAGGGAGTGAACAAGGGAGCCAGTGGACAACTGTGTCTGACCAGCTACGGGACGTGGCACTGAGACCAATCATATTATAAGAACATAAGAAATAGGAGCAGGAGTAGGCCACCTGGCCTGTCGAGCCTGCCCCAACATTCAATAAGATTATGGCTGATCTGGCCATGGACTCATCTCCACCTACCTGCCTTTTCCCCATAACCTTTAATTCTGCTACTATGCAAACACCTATCCAACCTTGTCTTAAATATATTTACTGAGGCAGCCTCCACTGCTTCATTGTGCAGAGGATTCCACAGATTCACCACCCTACACCTGTAAGTCTATCAGGTGCAATGTGTGAAGAAGTGAGGTGTGAGCCCACTTTGTACCGGTCAGGAGATGGAGGGAAGATTTTATGGGATCCCAGAACCCATTTGATAAGACTATGAGAACCCATTGGACAAGTACCCCGCTGAATGGCAACGCGGAGTTGAGAGCTGCAATCCTTTCCTAAAGCAGATGGGGCTCTGACCCGGCATCGTCAGAGTCAGAAGCACTAAGCTTCTGTGATTGTGTAGGTTCACTCCAAGTGCTCCGGTTTCCTCCCACCCTAAAGATGTGTGGGTTAGTTGGGTAACAGGGTGCTGTAAGTTGCCTCTTGTGTAGATCTGGGGGTGGCTGAATGTTATATGAGGCGTTTGGGTAGGATTAGTGTAAATGTGCAGTTGATAGTCACCTCAGACCCATGGGTCAAAGGCCTGTTTCTGCATCTCTTTAAGAGTCTATGCCATGGCATTATGAATTTTCCATGCAATCAAAACAAGAACACAGTAATAAAATTCAATGCAAATGAATAATGTTTTATATCTATAACTTGACTGTGATTTGAACAATTAATGGATATAAAGGTGGAGTTCTCTCACAGATGGAAAGCAATATACCTTTTAACATGAAGCACTTGAAAGAAGGATTGTTTATACTGAATGCAATTCTCTGATAGAGTATTTTCAATTCTTTTAAATTATTCCAAATAGAATCGTTCTTGATTCTGTTCTCTGGGGGACAGACTAGTGGGTAAAGTTTAACAGGGCTTATACAAGCCTCCAGGCATCTGTGGACCATTAACACACCCACTAAGCATCAAAAGTAATATTTTACCATCCAACCCACTGTTTTACTGTTTCCTGCTTACATTTCAAATATAGTTCCACCGGCCATACAGTGAATGTGGATTTCCCAAGGCGATGAAAGGCTGCAAATAACGTCCTTTCCCTTGAACTTCATGAAGTTGTTTTTCATGATGTGGACTCACATTTTAAGACTGTTTGGTGTTTAATGTTCTGTATGTTATTCGCTTGCTTTATGTTGTTTGTGCGAATTGTCCTGTTTTTTCTATGTTTGCTGGTCTTGTTGTGTGGGGCTTTTCTTTAAACGGGGTCTATGGTAAACCTGCTGCACGCAGCTGAAGTGCTACACCTGCCCATACACCTCCTCCCTCACCTCCATTCAGTCCTTCCAGGTGAGGCAACACTTCACCTGCCAATCTGCCTGCTGTGTCTAGTACTCCTGATGGGACCACCTCAACATTAGTGAGGCCTGTCGTAAATTTAGGGACCGTCTCGCTGAGCATCTCCGCACCATCTGCTACAAGCGAGACATTTTAACTCTGATTCCCATTCCTGCTTTGATGTGTCAATACATGGCCTTCTTATGTGCCACCCTCAGGGTGGAGGAGGAACAACTTATTGTCTGTCTGGGTACCCTCCAACCTGATGGAATGAACATAAATTTGAGCTTTTGGTAAACAAATTCCCACCTCACCACCCACCTCCCTTCTTTTATTCCCCACTCTGGCCTTTTATTCCTTCTTACCTGCCTATTTCTTCCACCTTCCCTTTCTCCTAAGGTCCATTCTCTTCTCTTATTAGATTCTTTCTTCAACAGCCCTTGACCTTTCCTACCCACCTGGCTTCACAACTAGCCTCTATCCCCTCCCCTCAACTTTTTATTTTGGCATCGTCTCCCTTCCTCTTCAGTCCTGAGGAAGAGTTTCCATCCAAAATATTCACTGTTTATTTTCTTCCATAGATGCTACCTGCCCCGCCGAGCTCCTCCAGCATTTTGTGTGTGTTTCTGTGGCCTGTCCTTGTTTGGTGGCTTCCTGAAAGAAGACAAATCTCAGGGTTATGTACTTTGATAATAAATGTGCTTTGAACTTTGAAGAGAGTTGGAGTTTTGTGCTGCAATGGATATCTATAATGGACAGCAGAAACAAATCTTTCCATTTCACAGTGGGCATCGCATGACTATTTGTGATATTGAATCAGCTAAGCAAGGCAAAATTAATGCAGCAGTAGATTTTGCAAAATCTATTGAGTTCTATCAGTCTCTCAGTAACCAGTATCTCAGCACACTGGATAAAAAGCAGGATCATGGGGAGACCGACAGACAAGATGATCCTCTTCTTGCACTGTCAGTGCTGTTTCTGAGGGGGTGTCAACTCTTTTTCTCGAGTTGTTTTGACAGCTTATCCTCCCCAGAATCAGCATGACTGAAGGAACAGTGGTGCAGAGTATCCCGCTCTTGCAAGAAGGCATTTGAGAATTGACAATGACCGAGAAATTTCTGAAGGAGATGGTGGCTGTTGGGAGGTAAAGCACTCCACCCACAGTGCCCAGACCAGGAACAGGGTCAGGAGACGGGAAAGAGAACAATGTAAAGGTGCACTGATCACCGATCCAAAGCACATAAGCTCCTTCATCACTGACAATCTGCCCTTCACTAACCGTCTCCCCACATCACTGACAATCTGCCCTTCACTGACCTTCTCCCCACATCACTGACAATCTGCCCTTCACTAACCTTCTCCACACATCACTGACAATCTGCTCTTCACTAACCTTCTCCCCACATCACTGACAATCTGCCCTTCACTGACCTTCTCCCCACATCACTGACAATCTGCCCTTCGCTGACCTTCTCCCCACATCACTGACAATCTGCCCTTCACTGACCTTCTCCCCACATCACTGACAATCTGCCCTTCACTGACCTTCTCCCCACATCACTGACAATCTGCCCTTCACTGACCTTCTCCCCACATCACTGACAATCTGCCCTTCACTGACCTTCTCCCCACATCACTGACAATCTGCCCTTCACTGACCTTCTCCCCACGTCTCTGACAATCTGCCCTTAACTAACCTTCTCCCCACATCATTGACAATCTGCCCTTCACTGACCTTCTCCCCACATCACTGACAATCTGCCCTTCACTAACCTTCTCCCCACATCACTGACAATCTGCCCATCGCTGACCTTCCCCTCACATCACTGACAATCTGCCCTTCACTAACCTTCTCCCCACATCACTGACAATCTGCCCATCGCTGACCTTCCCCTCACATCACTGACAATCTGCCCTTCACTGACCTTCTCCCCACATCACTGACAATCTGCCCTTCACTGACCTTCTCCCCACATCACTGACAATCTGCCCTTCACTGACCTTCTCCCCACGTCTCTGACAATCTGCCCTTCACTGACCTTCTCCCCACATCACTGACAATCTGCCCTTCACTGACCTTCTCCCCACGTTTCTGACAATCTGCCCTTCACTGACCTTCTCCCCACATCACTGACAATCTGCCCTTCACTGACCTTCTCCCCACATCACTGACAATCTGCCCTTCACTAACCGTCTCCCCACATCACTGACAATCTGCCCTTCACTGACCTTCTCCCCACATCACTGACAATCTGCCCTTCACTGACCTTCTCCCCACATCACTGACAATCTGCCCTTCACTGACCTTCTCCCCACGTCTCTGACAATCTGCCCTTAACTAACCTTCTCCCCACATCATTGACAATCTGCCCTTCACTGACCTTCTCCCCACATCACTGACAATCTGCCCTTCACTAACCTTCTCCCCACATCACTGACAATCTGCCCATCGCTGACCTTCCCCTCACATCACTGACAATCTGCCCTTCACTAACCTTCTCCCCACATCACTGACAATCTGCCCATCGCTGACCTTCCCCTCACATCACTGACAATCTGCCCTTCACTGACCTTCTCCCCACATCACTGACAATCTGCCCTTCACTGACCTTCTCCCCACATCACTGACAATCTGCCCTTCACTGACCTTCTCCCCACGTCTCTGACAATCTGCCCTTCACTGACCTTCTCCCCACATCACTGACAATCTGCCCTTCACTGACCTTCTCCCCACGTTTCTGACAATCTGCCCTTCACTGACCTTCTCCCCACATCACTGACAATCTGCCCTTCACTGACCTTCTCTCCACATCACTGACAATCTGCCCTTCACTGACCTTCTCCCCACATCACTGACAATCTGCCCTTCACTGACCTTCTCCCCACATCACTGACAATCTGCCCTTCACTGACCTTCTCCCCACGTTTCTGACAATCTGCCCTTCACTGACCTTCTCCCCACATCACTGACAATCTGCCCTTCACTGACCTTCTCCCCACATCACTGACAATCTGCCCTTCACTGACCTTCTCCCCACATCACTGACAATCTGCCCTTCACTGACCTTCTCCCCACGTTTCTGACAATCTGCCCTTCACTGACCTTCTCCCCACATCACTGACAATCTGCCCTTCACTAACCGTCTCCCCACATCACTGACAATCTGCCCTTCACTGACCTTCTCCCCACATCACTGACAATCTGCCCTTCACTGACCTTCTCCCCACATCACTGACAATCTGCCCTTCACTGACCTTCTCCCCACGTCTCTGACAATCTGCCCTTAACTAACCTTCTCCCCACATCATTGACAATCTGCCCTTCACTGACCTTCTCCCCACATCACTGACAATCTGCCCTTCACTAACCTTCTCCCCACATCACTGACAATCTGCCCATCGCTGACCTTCCCCTCACATCACTGACAATCTGCCCTTCACTAACCTTCTCCCCACATCACTGACAATCTGCCCATCGCTGACCTTCCCCTCACATCACTGACAATCTGCCCTTCACTGACCTTCTCCCCACATCACTGACAATCTGCCCTTCACTGACCTTCTCCCCACATCACTGACAATCTGCCCTTCACTGACCTTCTCCCCACGTCTCTGACAATCTGCCCTTCACTGACCTTCTCCCCACATCACTGACAATCTGCCCTTCACTGACCTTCTCCCCACGTTTCTGACAATCTGCCCTTCACTGACCTTCTCCCCACATCACTGACAATCTGCCCTTCACTGACCTTCTCTCCACATCACTGACAATCTGCCCTTCACTGACCTTCTCCCCACATCACTGACAATCTGCCCTTCACTGACCTTCTCCCCACATCACTGACAATCTGCCCTTCACTGACCTTCTCCCCACGTTTCTGACAATCTGCCCTTCACTGACCTTCTCCCCACATCACTGACAATCTGCCCTTCACTGACCTTCTCCCCACATCACTGACAATCTGCCCTTCACTGACCTTCTCCCCACATCACTGACAATCTGCCCTTCACTGACCTTCTCCCCACGTTTCTGACAATCTGCCCTTCACTGACCTTCTCCCCACATCACTGACAATCTGCCCTTCACTGACCTTCTCCCCACATCACTGACAATCTGCCCTTCACTGACCTTCTCCCCACATCACTGACAATCTGCCCTTCACTGACCTTCTCCCCACATCACTGACAATCTGCCCATCGCTGACCTTCCCCTCACATCACTGACAATCTGCCCTTCACTAACCTTCTCCCCACATCACTGACAATCTGCCCATCGCTGACCTTCCCCTCACATCACTGACAATCTGCCCTTCACTGACCTTCTCCCCACATCACTGACAATCTGCCCTTCACTGACCTTCTCCCCACATCACTGACAATCTGCCCTTCACTGACCTTCTCCCCACGTCTCTGACAATCTGCCCTTCACTGACCTTCTCCCCACATCACTGACAATCTGCCCTTCACTGACCTTCTCCCCACGTTTCTGACAATCTGCCCTTCACTGACCTTCTCCCCACATCACTGACAATCTGCCCTTCACTGACCTTCTCTCCACATCACTGACAATCTGCCCTTCACTGACCTTCTCCCCACATCACTGACAATCTGCCCTTCACTGACCTTCTCCCCACATCACTGACAATCTGCCCTTCACTGACCTTCTCCCCACGTTTCTGACAATCTGCCCTTCACTGACCTTCTCCCCACATCACTGACAATCTGCCCTTCACTGACCTTCTCCCCACATCACTGACAATCTGCCCTTCACTGACCTTCTCCCCACATCACTGACAATCTGCCCTTCACTGACCTTCTCCCCACGTTTCTGACAATCTGCCCTTCACTGACCTTCTCCCCACATCACTGACAATCTGCCCTTCACTGACCTTCTCCCCACATCACTGACAATCTGCCCTTCACTGACCTTCTCCCCACATCACTGACAATCTGCCCTTCACTGACCTTCTCCCCACGTCTCTGACAATCTGCCCTTCACTGACCTTCTCCCCACATCACTGACAATCTGCCCTTCACTGACCTTCTCCCCACGTTTCTGACAATCTGCCCTTCACTGACCTTCTCCCCACATCACTGACAATCTGCCCTTCACTGACCTTCTCCCCACATCACTGACAATCTGCCCTTCACTGACCTTCTCCCCACATCACTGACAATCTGCCCTTCACTGACCTTCTCCCCACATCACTGACAATCTGCCCTTCACTGACCATCTCCCCACATCACTGACAATCTGCCCATCGCTGACCTTCCCCTCACATCACTGACAATCTGCCCTTCACTGACCTTCTCCCCACATCACTGACAATCTGCCCTTCACTGACCTTCCCCTCACATCATTGACAATCTGCCCTTCACTGACCTTCTCCCCACATCACTGACAATCTGCCCATCGCTGACCTTCCCCTCACATCACTGACAATCTGCCCTTCACTGACCTTCTCCCCACATCACTGACAATCTGCCCTTCACTGACCTTCTCCCCACATCACTGACAATCTGCCCTTCACTGACCTTCTCCCCACATCACTGACAATCTGCCCTTCGCTGACCTTCTCCCCACATCACTGACCTTCTCCCCACATCACTGACAATCTGCCCTTCACTAACCGTCTCCCCACGTCTCTGACAATCTGCCCTTCACTAACCTTCTCCCCACATCACTGACAATCTGCCCTTCACTGACCTTCTCCCCACATCACTGACAATCTGCCCTTCACTGACCTTCTCCCCACATCACTGACAATCTGCCCTTCACTGACCTTCTCCCCACATCACTGACAATCTGCCCTTCACTGACCTTCTCCCCACATCACTGACAATCTGCCCTTCACTAACCTTCTCCCCACATCACTGACAATCTGCCCTTCACTGACCTTCTCCCCACATCACTGACAATCTGCCCTTCACTAACCTTCTCCCCACATCACTGACAATCTGCCCATCGCTGACCTTCCCCTCACATCACTGACAATCTGCCCTTCACTGACCATCTCCCCACATCACTGACAATCTGCCCTTCACTGACCTTCTCCCCACATCACTGACAATCTGCCCATCGCTGACCTTCCCCTCACATCACTGACAATCTGCCCTTCACTGACCTACCCCTCACATCATTGACAATCTGCCCTTCACTGACCTTCTCCCCACATCACTGACAATCTGCCCATCGCTGACCTTCCCCTCACATCACTGACAATCTGCCCTTCACTGACCTTCTCCCCACATCACTGACAATCTGCCCTTCACTGACCTTCTCCCCACATCACTGACAATCTGCCCATCGCTGACCTTCCCCTCACATCACTGACAATCTGCCCTTCACTGACCTTCTCCCCACATCACTGACAATCTGCCCTTCACTGACCTTCCCCTCACATCATTGACAATCTGCCCTTCACTGACCTTCTCCCCACATCACTGACAATCTGCCCATCGCTGACCTTCCCCTCACATCACTGACAATCTGCCCTTCACTGACCTTCTCCCCACATCACTGACAATCTGCCCTTCACTGACCTTCTCCCCACATCACTGACAATCTGCCCTTCACTGACCTTCTCCCCACATCACTGACAATCTGCCCTTCGCTGACCTTCTCCCCACATCACTGACCTTCTCCCCACATCACTGACAATCTGCCCTTCACTAACCGTCTCCCCACGTCTCTGACAATCTGCCCTTCACTAACCTTCTCCCCACATCACTGACAATCTGCCCTTCACTGACCTTCTCCCCACATCACTGACAATCTGCCCTTCACTGACCTTCTCCCCACATCACTGACAATCTGCCCTTCACTAACCGTCTCCCCACATCACTGACAATCTGCCCTTCACTGACCTTCTCCCCACATCACTGACAATCTGCCCTTCACTGACCTTCTCCCCACATCATTGACAATCTGCCCTTCACTGACCTTCTCCCCACGTCACTGACAATCTGCCCTTCACTGACCTTCTCCCCACATCATTGACAATCTGCCCTTCACTGACCTTCTCCCCACGTCACTGACAATCTGCCCTTCACTGACCTTCTCCCCACATCACTGACAATCTGCCCTTCACTGACCTTCTCCCCACATCACTGACAATCTGCCCTTCACTAACCTTCTCCCCACATCACTGACAATCTGCCCTTCACTGACCTTCTCCCCACATCATTGACAATCTGCCCTTCACTGACCTTCTCCCCACATCACTGACAATCTGCCCTTCACTGACCTTCTCCCCACATCACTGACAATCTGCCCTTCACTGACCTTCTCCCCACATCACTGACAATCTGCCCTTCACTGACCTTCTCCCCACATCACTGACAATCTGCCCTTCACTGACCTTCTCCCCACATCACTGACAATCTGCCCTTCACTGACCTTCTCCCCACATCACTGACAATCTGCCCTTCACTGACCTTCTCCCCACATCACTGACAATCTGCCCTTCACTGACCTTCTCCCCACGTCTCTGACAATCTGCCCTTCACTGACCTTCTCCCCACATCACTGACAATCTGCCCTTCACTGACCTTCTCCCCACGTCACTGACAATCTGCCCTTCACTGACCTTCTCCCCACATCACTGACAATCTGCCCTTCACTGACCTTCTCCCCAAGTCTCTGACAATCTGCCCTTCGCTGACCTTCTCCCCACATCACTGACAATCTGCCCTTCACTGACCTTCTCCCCACATCACTGACAATCTGCCCTTCACTGACCTTCTCCCCACGTCTCTGACAATCTGCCCTTCACTGACCTTCTCCCCACATCACTGACAATCTGCCCTTCACTGACCTTCTCCCCACGTTTCTGACAATCTGCCCTTCACTGACCTTCTCCCCACATCACTGACAATCTGCCCTTCACTGACCTTCTCCCCACATCACTGACAATCTGCCCTTCACTGACCTTCTCCCCACATCACTGACAATCTGCCCTTCACTGACCTTCTCCCCACATCACTGACAATCTGCCCTTCACTAACCTTCTCCCCACGTCTCTGACAATCTGCCCTTCACTGACCTTCTCCCCACATCACTGACAATCTGCCCTTCACTGACCTTCTCCCCACATCACTGACAATCTGCCCTTCACTGACCTTCTCCCCAGATCACTGACAATCTGCCCTTCACTGACCTTCTCCCCACATCACTGACAATCTGCCCTTCACTGACCTTCTCCCCACATCACTGACAATCTGCCCTTCACTGACCTTCTCCCCACATCACTGACAATCTGCCCTTCACTGACCTTCTCCCCACATCACTGACAATCTGCCCTTCACTGACCTTCTCCCCACATCACTGACAATCTGCCCTTCACTGACCTTCTCCCCACATCACTGACAATCTGCCCTTCACTGACCTTCTCCCCACATCACTGACAATCTGCCCTTCACTGACCTTCTCCCCACATCACTGACAATCTGCCCTTCACTGACCTTCTCCCCACATCACTGACAATCTGCCCTTCACTGACCTTCTCCCCACATCACTGACAATCTGCCCTTCACTGACCTTCTCCCCACATCAATGACAATCTGCCCTTCACTGACCTTCTCCCCACATCACTGACAATCTGCCCTTCACTGACCTTCTCCCCACGTCTCTGACAATCTGCCCTTCACTAACCTTCTCCCCACATCACTGACAATCTGCCCTTCACTGACCTTCTCCCCACGTCTCTGACAATCTGCCCTTCGCTGACCTTCTCCCCACATCACTGACAATCTGCCCTTCACTGACCTTCCCCCACGTCACTGACAATCTGCCCTTCACTGAACTTCTCCCCACATCACTGACAATCTGCCCTTCACTGACCTTCTCCCCACATCACTGACAATCTGCCCTTCACTGACCTTCTCCCCACATCACTGACAATCTGCCCTTCACTGACCTTCTCCCCACATCACTGACAATCTGCCCTTCACTGACCTTCTCCCCACATCACTGACAATCTGCCCTTCACTGACCTTCTCCCCACATCATTGACAATCTGCCCTTCACTGACCTTCTCCCCACATCACTGACAATCTGCCCTTCACTGACCTTCTCCCCACATCACTGACAATCTGCCCTTCACTGACCTTCTCCCCACATCACTGACAATCTGCCCTTCACTGACCTTCTCCCCACATCACTGACAATCTGCCCTTCGCTGACCTTCTCCCCACATCACTGACAATCTGCCCTTCACTGACCTTCTCCCCACATCACTGACAATCTGCCCTTCACTGACCTTCTCCCCACATCACTGACAATCTGCCCTTCACTAACCTTCTCCCCACATCACTGACAATCTGCCCTTCACTGACCTTCTCCCCACATCATTGACAATCTGCCCTTCACTGACCTTCTCCCCACATCACTGACAATCTGCCCTTCACTGACCTTCTCCCCACATCACTGACAATCTGCCCTTCACTGACCTTCTCCCCACATCACTGACAATCTGCCCTTCACTGACCTTCTCCCCACATCACTGACAATCTGCCCTTCACTGACCTTCTCCCCACATCACTGACAATCTGCCCTTCACTGATCTTCTCCCCACATCACTGACAATCTGCCCTTCACTGACCTTCTCCCCACATCACTGACAATCTGCCCTTCACTGTCCTTCTCCCCACATCACTGACAATCTGCCCTTCACTGACCTTCTCCCCACATCACTGACAATCTGCCCTTCACTGACCTTCTCCCCACATCACTGACAATCTGCCCTTCACTGACCTTCTCCCCACATCACTGACAATCTGCCCTTCACTGACCTTCTCCCCACATCACTGACAATCTGCCCTTCACTAACCTTCTCCCCACATCACTGACAATCTGCCCTTCACTGACCTTCTCCCCACATCACTGACAATCTGCCCTTCACTGACCTTCTCCCCACATCACTGACAATCTGCCCTTCACTGACCTTCTCCCCACATCACTGACAATCTGCCCTTCACTGACCTTCTCCCCACGTCTCTGACAATCTGCCCTTCACTGACCTTCTCCCCACATCACTGACAATCTGCCCTTCACTGACCTTCTCCCCACGTTTCTGACAATCTGCCCTTCACTGACCTTCTCCCCACATCACTGACAATCTGCCCTTCACTGACCTTCTCCCCACATCACTGACAATCTGCCCTTCACTGACCTTCTCCCCACATCACTGACAATCTGCCCTTCACTGACCTTCTCCCCACATCACTGACAATCTGCCCTTCACTAACCTTCTCCCCACGTCTCTGACAATCTGCCCTTCACTGACCTTCTCCCCACATCACTGACAATCTGCCCTTCACTGACCTTCTCCCCACATCACTGACAATCTGCCCTTCACTGACCTTCTCCCCAGATCACTGACAATCTGCCCTTCACTGACCTTCTCCCCACATCACTGACAATCTGCCCTTCACTGACCTTCTCCCCACATCACTGACAATCTGCCCTTCACTGACCTTCTCCCCACATCACTGACAATCTGCCCTTCACTGACCTTCTCCCCACATCACTGACAATCTGCCCTTCACTGACCTTCTCCCCACATCACTGACAATCTGCCCTTCACTGACCTTCTCCCCACATCACTGACAATCTGCCCTTCACTAACCTTCTCCCCACATGACTGACAATCTGCCCTTCACTGACCTTCTCCACACATCACTGACAATCTGCCCTTCACTGACCTTCTCCCCACATCACTGACAATCTGCCCTTCACTGACCTTCTCCCCACATCACTGACAATCTGCCCTTCACTAACCTTCTCCCCACATCACTGACAATCTGCCCTTCACTAACCTTCTCCCCACATGACTGACAATCTGCCCTTCACTGACCTTCTCCCCACATCACTGACAATCTGCCCTTCACTGACCTTCTCCCCACATCACTGACAATCTGCCCTTCACTGACCTTCTCCCCACATCACTGACAATCTGCCCTTCACTGACCTTCTCCCCACATCACTGACATACTGCCCTTCACTGACCTTCTCCCCACATCACTGACAATCTGCCCTTCACTGACCTTCTCCCCACATCAATGACAATCTGCCCTTCACTGACCTTCTCCCCACGTCTCTGACAATCTGCCCTTCACTGACCTTCTCCCCACATCACTGACAATCTGCCCTTCACTGACCTTCTCCCCACGTCTCTGACAATCTGCCCTTCACTAACCTTCTCCCCACATCACTGACAATCTGCCCTTCACTGACCTTCTCCCCACGTCTCTGACAATCTGCCCTTCACTAACCTTCTCCCCACATCACTGACAATCTGCCCTTCACTAACGTTCTCCCCACATCACTGACAATCTGCCCTTCACTGACCTTCTCCCCACATCACTGACAATCTGCCCTTCACTGACCTTCTCCCCACATCACTGACAATCTGCCCTTCACTAACCTTCTCCCCACATCACTGACAATCTGCCCTTCACTGACCTTCTCCCCACGTCTCTGACAATCTGCCCTTCACTGACCTTCTCCCCACATCATTGACAATCTGCCCTTCACTGACCTTCTCCCCACGTCACTGACAATCTGCCCTTCACTGACCTTCTCCCCACATCACTGACAATCTGCCCTTCACTGACCTTCTCCCCACATCACTGACAATCTGCCCTTCACTGACCTTCTCCCCACATCACTGACAATCTGCCCTTCACTGACCTTCTCCCCACATCACTGACAATCTGCCCTTCACTAACCTTCTCGCCACATCACTGACAATCTGCCCTTCACTGACCTTCTCCCCACATCACTGACAATCTGCCCTTCACTGACCTTCTCCCCACATCACTGACAATCTGCCCTTCACTGACCTTCTCCCCACATCACTGACAATCTGCCCTTCACTGACCTTCTCCCCACATCACTGACAATCTGCCCTTCACTGACCTTCTCCCCACATCACTGACAATCTGCCCTTCACTGACCTTCTCCCCACATCACTGACAATCTGCCCTTCACTGACCTTCTCCCCACATCACTGACAATCTGCCCTTCACTGACTTTCTCCCCACGTCTCGGACAATCTGACCTTCACTGACCTTCTCCCCACATCACTGACAATCTGCCCTTCACTGACCTTCTCCCCACATCACTGACAATCTGCCCTTCACTGACCTTCTCCCCACATCACTGACAATCTGCCCTTCACTGACCTTCTCCCCACATCACTGACAATCTGCCCTTCACTGACGTTCTCCCCACATCACTAACAATCTGCCCTTCGCTGACCTTCTCCCCACATCACTGACAATCTGCCCTTCACTGACCTTCCCCCACGTCACTGACAATCTGCCCTTCACTGACCTTCTCCCCACATCTCTGACAATCTGCCCTTCAACGACCTTCTCCCCACATCACTGACAATCTGCCCTTCACTGACCTTCCCCCACGTCACTGACAATCTGCCCTTCACTGAACTTCTCCCCACATCACTGACAATCTGCCCTTCACTAACCTTCTCCCCACATCACTGACAATCTGCCCTTCACTGACCTTCTCCCCACATCACTGACAATCTGCCCTTCACTGACCTTCTCCCCACATCACTGACAATCTGCCCTTCACTGACCTTCTCCCAACATCACTGACAATCTGCCCTTCACTGACCTTCTCCCCACATCACTGACAATCTGCCCTTCACTAACCTTCTCCCCACATCACTGACAATCTGCCCTTCACTGACCTTCTCCCCACATCACTGACAATCTGCCCTTCACTAACCTTCTCCCCACATCACTGACAATCTGCCCTTCACTGACCTTCTCCCCACATCACTGACAATCTGCCCTTCACTGACCTTCTCCCCACATCACTGACAATCTGCCCTTCACTGACCTTCTCCCCACATCACTGACAATCTGCCCTTCACTGACCTTCTCCCCACATCACTGACAATCTGCCCTTCACTGACCTTCTCCCCACATCACTGACAATCTGCCCTTCACTGACCTTCTCCCCACATCACTGACAATCTGCCCTTCACTGACCTTCTCCCACATCACTGACAATCTGCCCTTCACTGACCTTCTCCCCACATCACTGACAATCTGCCCTTCACTGACCTTCTCCCCACATCACTGACAATCTGCCCTTCACTGACCTTCTCCCCACATCACTGACAATCTGCCCTTCACTGACCTTCTCCCCACGTCTCTGACAATCTGCCCTTCACTAACCTTCTCCCCACATCACTGACAATCTGCCCTTCACTGACCTTCTCCCCACATCACTGACAATCTGCCCTTCACTGACCTTCTCCCCACGTCTCTGACAATCTGCCCTTCACTAACCTTCTCCCCACATCACTGACAATCTGCCCTTCACTGACCTTCTCCCCACGTCTCTGACAATCTGCCCTTCACTGACCTTCTCCCCACATCACTGACAATCTGCCCTTCACTGACCTTCTCCCCACGTCTCTGACAATCTGCCCTTCACTAACCTTCTCCCCACATCACTGACAATCTGCCCTTCACTGACCTTCTCCCCACGTCTCTGACAATCTGCCCTTCACTGACCTTCTCCCCACATCACTGACAATCTGCCCTTCACTGACCTTCTCCCCACATCACTGACAATCTGCCCTTCGCTGACCTTCTCCCCACATCACTGACAATCTGCCCTTCACTGACCTTCTCCCCACATCACTGACAATCTGCCCTTCACTGACCTTCTCCCCACATCACTGACAATCTGCCCTTCACTGACCTTCTCCCCACATCACTGACATTCAGCCCTTCGCTGACCTTCTCCCCACGTCACTGACAATCTGCCCTTCACTGACCTTCTTCCCACATCACTGACAATCTGCCCTTCGCTGACCTTCTCCCCACATCACTGACAATCTGCCCTTCACTGACCTTCTCCCCACATCACTGACAATCTGCCCTTCAATAACCTTCTCCCCACGTCTCTGACAATCTGCCCTTCGCTGACATTCTCCTCACATCACTGACAATCTGCCCTTCACTGACCTTCTCTCCACATCACTGACAATCTGCCCTTCACTGACCTTCTCCCCACATCACTGACAATCTGCCCTTCACTGACCTTCTCCCCACATCACAGACAATCTGCCCTTCACTAACCTTCTCCCCACATCACTGACAATCTGCCCTTCGCTGACCTTCTCCCCACATCACTGACAATCTGCCCTTCACTGACCTTCTCCCCACATCACTGACAATCTGCCCTTCGCTGACCTTCTCCCCACATCACTGACAATCTGCCCTTCACTGACCTTCTCCCCACATCACTGACAATCTGCCCTTCACTGACCTTCTCCCCACATCACTGACAATCTGCCCTTCACTGACCTTCTCCCCACATCACTGACATTCAGCCCTTCGCTGACCTTCTCCCCACGTCACTGACAATCTGCCCTTCACTGACCTTCTTCCCACATCACTGACAATCTGCCCTTCGCTGACCTTCTCCCCACATCACTGACAATCTGCCCTTCACTGACCTTCTCCCCACATCACTGACAATCTGCCCTTCAATAACCTTCTCCCCACGTCTCTGACAATCTGCCCTTCGCTGACATTCTCCTCACATCACTGACAATCTGCCCTTCACTGACCTTCTCTCCACATCACTGACAATCTGCCCTTCACTGACCTTCTCCCCACATCACTGACAATCTGCCCTTCACTGACCTTCTCCCCACATCACAGACAATCTGCCCTTCACTAACCTTCTCCCCACATCACTGACAATCTGCCCTTCGCTGACCTTCTCCCCACATCACTGACAATCTGCCCTTCACTGACCTTCTCCCCACATCACTGACAATCTGCCCTTCACTGACCTTCTCCCCACATCACTGACAATCTGCCCTTCACTGACCTTCTCCCCACGTCTCTGACAATCTGCCCTTCGCTGACCTTCCCCTCACATCACTGACAATCTGCCCTTCGCTGACCTTCTCCCCACATCACTGACAATCTGCCCTTCACTGACCTTCTCTCCACATCACTGACAATCTGCCCTTCGCTGACCTTCTCCCCACATCACTGACCTTCTCCCCACATCACTGACAATCTGCCCTTCACTGACCTTCTCCCCACATCACTGACAATCTGCCCTTCGCTGACCTTCTCCCCATGTCACTGACAATCTGCCCTTCACTGACCTTCTCCCCACATCACTGACAATCTGCCCTTCACTGACCTTCTCCCCACATCACTGACAATCTGCCCTTCGCTGACCTTCTCCCCACATCACTGACAATCTGCCCTTCAGTGACCTTCTCTCCACATCACTGACAATCTGCCCTTCGCTGACCTTCTCCCCACATCACTGACAATCTGCCCTTCACTAACCTTCTCCCCACATCTCTGACAATCTGCCCTTCACTGACCTTCTCCCCACGTCACTGACAATCTGCCCTTCACTGACCTTCTCCCCACATCACTGACAATCTGCCCTTCACTGACCTTCTCCCCACATCACTGACAATCTGCCCTTCACTGACCTTCTCCCCACATCACTGACAATCTGCCCTTCACTGACCTTCTCCCCACATCACTGACAATCTGCCCTTCACTGACCTTCTCCCCACATCACTGACAATCTGCCCTTCACTGACCTTCTCCCAACATCACTGACAATCTGCCCTTCACTGACCTTCTCCCCACATCACTGACAATCTGCCCTTCACTGACCTTCTCCCCACATCACTGACAATCTGCCCTTCACTGACCTTCTCCCCACATCAGTGACAATCTGCCCTTCACTAACCTTCTCGCCACATCACTGACAATCTGCCCTTCACTGACCTTCTCCCCACATCACTGACAATCTGCCCTTCACTGACCTTCTCCCCACATCACTGACAATCTGCCCTTCACTGACCTTCTCCCCACATCACTGACAATCTGCCCTTCACTAACCTTCTCCCCACATCACTGACAATCTGCCCTTCACTGATCTTCTGCCCACATCTCTGACAATCTGCCCTTCACTGACCTTCTCCCCACGTCTCTGACAATCTGCCCTTCACTGACCTTCTCCCCACCACTGACAATCTGCCCTTCACTGAAGTTCTCCCCACATCACTGACAATCTGCCCTTCACTGACCTTTTCCCCACCTCACTGACAATCTGCCCTTCACTGACCTTCTCCCCACGTCTCTGACAATCTGCCCTTCACTGACCTTCTCCCCACGTCTCTGACAATCTGCCCTTAACTGACCTTCTCCCCACGTCTCTGACAATCTGCCCTTCACTGACCTTCTCCCCACGTCTCTGACAATCTGCCCTTCACTGACCTTCTCCCCACGTCTCTGACAATCTGCCCTTCACTAACCTTCTCCCCACATCACTGACAATCTGCCCTTCGCTGACCTTCTCCCCACATCACTGACAATCTGCCCTTCACTGACCTTCTCCCCACATCACTGACAATCTGCCCTTCACTGACCTTCTCCCCACATCACTGACAATCTGCCCTTCACTGACCTTCTCCCCACGTCACTGACAATCTGCCCTTCACTGACCTTCTCCCCACATCACTGACAATCTGCCCTTCACTGACCTTCTCCCCACGTCTCTGACAATCTGCCCTTCACTGACCTTCTCCCCACATCACTGACAATCTGCCCTTCACCAAACTTCTCCCCACATCACTGACAATCTGCCCTTCACTGACCTTCTCCCCACGTCACTGACAATCTGCCCTTCGCTGACCTTCTCCCCACATCACTGACAATCTGCCCTTCACTGACCTTCTCCCCACATCACTGACAATCTGCCCTTCACTGACCTTCTCCCCACATCACTGACAATCTGCCCTTCACTGACCTTCTCCCCACATCACGGACAATCTGCCCTTCACTGACCTTCTCCCCACATGACTGACAATCTGCCCTTCACTAACCTTCTCCCCACGTCACTGACAATCTGCCCATCACTAACCTTCTCCCCACGTCTCTGACAATCTGCCCTTCGCTGACCATCTCCCCACATCACTGACAATCTGCCCTTCACTAACCTTCTCCCCACATCACTGACAATCTGCCCTTCACTGACCTTCTCCCCACATCACTGACAATCTGCCCTTCACTGACCTTCTCCCCAAGTCTCTGACAATCTGCCCTTCACTGACCTTCTCCCCAAATCACTGACAATCTGCCCTTCGCTGACCTTCTCCCCATATCACTGACAATCTGCCCTTCACTAACCTTCTCCCCACGTCTCTGACAATCTGCCCTTCACTGACCTTCTCCCCACATCACTGACAATCTGCCCTTCACTGACCTTCTCCCCACATCACTGACAATCTGCCCTTCGCTGACCTTCTCCCCACATCACTGACAATCTGCCCTTCACTAAGCTTCTCCCCACGTCTCTGACAATCTGCCCTTCGCTGACCATCTCCCCACATCACTGACAATCTGCCCTTCGCTAACCTTCTCCCCACGTCACTGACAATCTGCCCTTCACTGACCTTCTCCCAACATCACTGACAATCTGCCCTTCGCTGACCTTCTCCCCACATCACTGACAATCTGCCCTTCACTGACCTTCTCCCCACATCACTGACAATCTGCCCTTCGCTGACCTTCTGCCCACATCACTGACAATCTGCCCTTCACTAACCTTCTCCCCACGTCTCTGACAATCTGCCCTTCACTGACCTTCTCCCCACGTCTCTGACAATCTGCCCTTCACTGACCTTCTCCCCACATCACTGACAATCTGCCCTTCACTAACCTTCTCCCCACATCACTGACAATCTGCCCTTCACTGACCTTCTCCCCACGTCTCTGACAATCTGCCCTTCACTAACCTTCTCCCCACATCATTGACAATCTGCCCTTCACTGACCTTCTCCCCACATCACTGACAATCTGCCCTTCACTGACCTTCTCCCCACATCACTGACAATCTGCCCTTCACTGACCTTCACCCCACATCACTGACAATCTGCCCTTCACTGACCTTCTCCCCACATCACTGACAATCTGCCCTTCACTGACCTTCTCCCCACGTCTCTGACAATCTGCCCTTCGCTGACCTTCTCCCCACATCACTGACAATCTGCCCTTCACCAAACTTCTCCCCACATCACTGACAATCTGCCCTTCACTGACCTTCTCCCCACATCACTGACAATCTGCCCTTCACTGACCTTCTCCCCACATCACTGACAATCTGCCCTTCACTGACCTTCTCCCCACGTCACTGACAATCTGCCCTTCACTGACCTTCTCCCCACGTCACTGACAATCTGCCCTTCACTAACCTTCTCCCCACGTCTCTGACAATCTGCCCTTCGCTGACCATCTCCCCACATCACCGACAATCTGCCCTTCACCAACCTTCTCCCCACATCACTGACAATCTGCCCTTCACTGACCTTCTCCCCACGTCTCTGACAATCTGCCCTTCACTAACCTTCTCCCCACATCATTGACAATCTGCCCTTCACTGACCTTCTCCCCACATCACTGACAATCTGCCCTTCACTGACCTTCTCCCCACATCACTGACAATCTGCCCTTCACTGACCTTCACCCCACATCACTGACAATCTGCCCTTCACTGACCTTCTCCCCACATCACTGACAATCTGCCCTTCACTGACCTTCTCCCCACGTCTCTGACAATCTGCCCTTCGCTGACCTTCTCCCCACATCACTGACAATCTGCCCTTCACCAAACTTCTCCCCACATCACTGACAATCTGCCCTTCACTGACCTTCTCCCCACATCACTGACAATCTGCCCTTCACTGACCTTCTCCCCACATCACTGACAATCTGCCCTTCACTGACCTTCTCCCCACGTCACTGACAATCTGCCCTTCACTGACCTTCTCCCCACGTCACTGACAATCTGCCCTTCACTAACCTTCTCCCCACGTCTCTGACAATCTGCCCTTCGCTGACCATCTCCCCACATCACTGACAATCTGCCCTTCACCAACCTTCTCCCCACATCACTGACAATCTGCCCTTCACTGACCTTCTCCCCACATCACTGACAATCTGCCCTTCGCGGACCTTCTCCCCACATCACTGACAATCTGCCCTTCACTAATCTTCTCCCCACATCACTGACAATCTGCCCTTCACTGACCTTCTCCCCACATCACTGACAATCTGCCCTTCACTGACCTTCTCCCCACATCACTGACAATCTGCCCTTCACTGACCTTCTCCCCACATCACTGACAATCTGCCCTTCACTGACCTTCTCCCCACATCACTGACAATCTGCCCTTCACTGACCTTCTCCCCACATCACTGACAATCTGCCCTTCACTGACCTTCTCCCCACGTCACTGACAATCTGCCCTTCACTGACCTTCTCCCCACGTCTCTGACAATCTGCCCTTCGCTGACCATCTCCCCACATCACTGACAATCTGCCCTTCACTAACCTTCTCCCCACATCACTGACAATCTGCCCTTCACTGACCTTCTCCCCACATCACTGACAATCTGCCCTTCGCTGACCTTCTCCCCACATCACTGACAATCTGCCCTTCACTGACCTTCTCCCCACGTCTCTGACAATCTGCCCTTCACTGACCTTCTCCCCACATCACTGACAATCTGCCCTTCACTGACCTTCTCCCCACATCACTGACAATCTGCCCTTCACTGACCTTCTCCCCAAGTCTCTGACAATCTGCCCTTCACTGACCTTCTCCCCACATCACTGACAATCTGCCCTTCGCTGACCTTCTCCCCATATCACTGACAATCTGCCCTTCACTAACCTTCTCCCCACGTCTCTGACAATCTGCCCTTCACTGAACTTCTCCCCACATCACTGACAATCTGCCCTTCACTGACCTTCTCCCCACATCACTGACAATCTGCCCTTCGCTGACCTTCTCCCCACATCACTGACAATCTGCCCTTCACTGACCTTCTCCCCACATCACTGACAATCTGCCCTTCGCTGACCTTCTCCCCACATCACTGACAATCTGCCCTTCACTGACCTTCTCCCCACATCACTGACAATCTGCCCTTCGCTGACCTTCTCCCCACGTCTCTGACAATCTGCCCTTCGCTGACCATCTCCCCACATCACTGACAATCTGCCCTTCGCTGACCTTCTCCCCACATCACTGACAATCTGCCCTTCACTGACCTTCTCCCCACATCACTGACAATCTGCCCTTCACTGACCTTCTCCCAACATCACTGACAATCTGCCCTTCACTAAGCTTCTCCCCACGTCTCTGACAATCTGCCCTTCGCTGACCATCTCCCCACATCACTGACAATCTGCCCTTCGCTGACCTTCTCCCCACATCACTGACAATCTGCCCTTCACTGACCTTCTCCCCACATCACTGACAATCTGCCCTTCACTGACCTTCTCCCCACATCACTGACAATCTGCCCTTCACTGACCTTCTCCCAACATCACTGACAATCTGCCCTTCGCTGACCTTCTCCCCACATCACTGACAATCTGCCCTTCGCTGACCTTCTCCCCACATCACTGACAATCTGCCCTTCACTAACCTTCTCCCCACGTCTCTGACAATCTGCCCTTCACTGACCTTCTCCCCACGTCTCTGACAATCTGCCCTTCACTGACCTTCTCCCCACATCACTGACAATCTGCCCTTCACTAACCTTCTCCCCACATCACTGACAATCTGCCCTTCACTGACCTTCTCCCCACGTCTCTGACAATCTGCCCTTCGCTGACCTTCTCCCCACATCACTGACAATCTGCCCTTCACTGACCTGCTCCCCACATCACTGACAATCTGCCCTTCACTAACCTTCTCCCCACGTCTCTGACAATCTGCCCTTCGCTGACATTCTCCTCACATCACTGACAATCTGCCCTTCACTGACCTTCTCTCCACATCACTGACAATCTGCCCTTCACTGACCTTCTCCCCACATCACTGACAATCTGCCCTTCACTGACCTTCTCCCCACATCACTGACAATCTGCCCTTCACTAACCTTCTCCCCACATCACTGACAATCTGCCCTTCGCTGACCTTCTCCCCACATCACTGACAATCTGCCCTTCACTGACCTTCTCCCCACATCACTGACAATCTGCCCTTCACTGACCTTCTCCCCACATCTCTGACAATCTGCCCTTCACTGACCTTCTCCCCACATCACTGACAATCTGCCCTTCACTGACCTTCTCCCCACATCACAGACAATCTGCCCTTCACTGACCTTCTCCCCACATCACTGACAATCTGCCCTTCACTGACCTTCTCCCCACATCACTGACAATCTGCCCTTCACTGACCTTCCCCTCACATCACTGACAATCTGCCCTTCACAGACCTTCTCCCCACATCACTGACAATCTGCCCTTCACTGACCTTCTCCCCACATCACTGACAATCCGCCCTTCACTGACCTTCTCCCCACATCACTGACAATCTGCCCATCGCTGACCTTCCCCTCACATCACTGACAATCTGCCCTTCACTGACCTTCTCTCCACATCACTGACAATCTGCCCTTCACTGACCTTCTCTCCACATCACTGACAATCTGCCCTTCGCTGACCTTCTCCCCACATCACTGACCTTCTCCCCACATCACTGACAATCTGCCCTTCACTGACCTTCTCCCCACATCACTGACAATCTGCCCTTCGCTGACCTTCTCCTCACATCACTGACAATCTGCCCTTCACTGACCTTCTCTCCACATCACTGACAATCTGCCCTTCGCTGACCTTCTCCCCACATCACTGACAATCTGCCCTTCACTAACCTTCTCCCCACGTCTCTGACAATCTGCCCTTCACTGACCTTCTCCCCACATCACTGACAATCTGCCCTTCACTGACCTTCTCCCCACATCACTGACAATCTGCCCTTCACTGACCTTCTCCCCACATCACTGACAATCTGCCCTTCACTAACCTTCTCTCCACATCACTGACAATCTGCCCTTCACTGACCTTCTCCCCACATCACTGACAATCTGCCCTTCACTAACCTTCTCCCCATATCACTGACAATCTGCCCTTCACTGACCTTCTCCCCACATCACTGACAATCTGCCCTTCACTGACCTTCTCCCCACGTCACTGACAATCTGCCCTTCACTGACCTTCTCCCCACATCACTGACAATCTGCCCTTCACTGACCTCCCCACATCACTGACAATCTGCCCTTCACTGACCTTCTCTCCACATCACTGACAATCTGCCCTTCACTGACCTTCTCCCCACATCACTGACAATCTGCCCTTCACTGACCTTCTCCCCACATCACTGACAATCTGCCCTTCACTGACCTTCTCCCCACATCACTGACAATCTGCCCTTCACTGACCTTCTCCCCACATCACTGACAATCTGCCCTTCACTGACCTTCTCCCCACATCACTGACAATCTGCCCTTCACTGACCTTCTCCCCACATCCCTGACAATCTGCCCTTCACTGACCTTCTCCCCACATCACTGACAATCTGCCCTTCACTGACCTTCTCCCCACGTCTTTGACAATCTGCCCTTCACTGACCTTCTCCCCACATCACTGACAATCTGCCCTTCACCAACCTTCTCCCCACATCACTGACAATCTGCCCTTCACTGACCTTCTCCCCACATCACTGACAATCTGCCCTTCACTGACCTTCTCCCCACGTCTCTGACAATCTGCCCTTCACTGACCTTCTCCCCACATCACTGACAATCTGCCCTTCACTGACCTTTTCCCCACCTCACTGACAATCTGCCCTTCACTGACCTTCTCCCCACGTCTCTGACAATCTGCCCTTCACTGACCTTCTCCCCACGTCTCTGACAATCTGCCCTTCACTGACCTTCTCCCCACGTCTCTGACAATCTGCCCTTCACTAACCTTCTCCCCACATCACTGACAATCTGCCCTTCGCTGACCTTCTCCCCACATCATTGACAATCTGCCCTTCACTGACCTTCTCCCCACATCACTGACAATCTGCCCTTCACTGACCTTCTCCCCACATCACTGACAATCTGCCCTTCACTGACCTTCTCCCCACGTCTTTGACAATCTGCCCTTCACTGACCTTCTCCCCACATCACTGACAATCTGCCCTTCACCAACCTTCTCCCCACATCACTGACAATCTGCCCTTCACTGACCTTCTCCCCACATCACTGACAATCTGCCCTTCGCTGACCTTCTCCCCACATCACTGACAATCTGCCCTTCACTGACCTTCTCCCCACGTCACTGACAATCTGCCCTTCACTAACCTTCTCCCCACGTCTCTGACAATCTGCCCTTCGCTGACCATCTCCCCACATCACTGACAATCTGCCCTTCACTGACCTTCTCCCCACATCACTGACAATCTGCCCTTCACTGACCTTCTCCCCACATCACTGACAATCTGCCCTTCACTGACCTTCTCCCCACATCACTGACAATCTGCCCTTCACTGACCTTCTCCCCACATCACTGACAATCTGCCCTTCACTGACCTTCTCCCCACATCACTGACAATCTGCCCTTCACTGACCTTCTCCCCACATCACTGACAATCTGCCCTTCACTGACCTTCTCCCCACATCACTGACAATCTGCCCTTCACTGACCTTCTCCCCACATCACTGACAATCTGCCCTTCACTGACCTTCTCCCCACATCACTGACAATCTGCCCTTCACTAACCTTCTCCCCACATCACTGACAATCTGCCCTTCGCTGACCTTCTCCCCACGTCTCTGACAATCTGCCCTTCACTGACCTTCTCCCCACGTCTCTGCCAATCTGCCCTTCACTGACCTTCTCCCCACATCACTGACAATCTGCCCTTCACTGACCTTCTCCCCACGTCACTGACAATCTGCCCTTCACTGACCTTCTCCCCACATCACTGACAATCTGCCCTTCACCGACCTTCTCCCCACATCACTGACAATCTGCCCTTCACTGACCTTCTCCCCACATCACTGACAATCTGCCCTTCGCTGACCTTCTCCCCACATCACTGACAATCTGCCCTTCACTGACCTTCTCCCCACATCACTGACAATCTGCCCTTCCCTGACCTTCTCCCCACATCACTGACAATCTGCCCTTCACTGACCTTCTCCCCACGTCTCTGACAATCTGCCCTTCACTGACCTTCTCCCCACGTCACTGACAATCTGCCCTTCACTAACCTTCTCCCCACGTCTCTGACAATCTGCCCTTCGCTGACCATCTCCCCACATCACTGACAATCTGCCCTTCACCAACCTTCTCCCCACATCACTGACAATCTGCCCTTCACTGACCTTCTCCCCACATCACTGACAATCTGCCCTTCACTGACCTTCTCCCCACATCACTGACAATCTGCCCTTAACTGACCTTCTCCCCAAGTCTCTGACAATCTGCCCTTCACTGACCTTCTCCCCACATCACTGACAATCTGCCCTTCACTGACCTTCTCCCCACATCACTGACAATCTGCCCTTCGTTGACCTTCTCCCCACATCACTGACAATCTGCCCTTCACTAAGCTTCTCCCCACGTCTCTGACAATCTGCCCTTCGCTGACCATCTCCCCACATCACTGACAATCTGCCCTTCACTAACCTTCTCCCCACGTCACTGACAATCTGCCCTTCACTGACCTTCTCCCAACATCACTGACAATCTGCCCTTCGCTGACCTTCTCCCCACATCACTGACAATCTGCCCTTCACTAACCTTCTCCCAACGTCTCTGACAATCTGCCCTTCACTGACCTTCTCCCCACATCACTGACAATCTGCCCTTCAGTAACCTTCTCCCCACATCACTGACAATCTGCCCTTCACTGACCTTCTCCCAACGTCTCTGACAATCTGCCCCTCGCTGACCTTCTCCCCACATCACTGACAATCTGCCCTTCACTGACCTTCTCCCCACATCACTGACAATCTGCCCTTCACTAACCTTCTTCCCACGTCTCTGACAATCTGCCCTTCGCTGACATTCTCCTCACATCACTGACAATCTGCCCTTCACTGACCTTCTCTCCACATCACTGACAATCTGCCCTTCACTGACCTTCTCCCCACATCACTGACAGTCTGCCCTTCACTGACCTTCTCCCCACGTCAGTGACAATCTGCCCTTCGGTGACCTTCTCCCCACATCACTGACAATCTGCCCTTCACTGACCTTCTCCCCACATCACTGACAATCTGCCCTTCACTGACCTTCTCCCCACGTCAGTGACAATCTGCCCTTCGGTGACCTTCTCCCCACATCACTGACAATCTGCCCTTCACTGACCTTCTCCCCACATCACTGACAATCTGCCCTTCACTAACCTTCTCCCCACATCACTGACAATCTGCCCTTCACTGACCTTCTCCCCACATCACTGACAATCTGCCCTTCACTGACCTTCTCCCCACATCACTGACAATCTGCCCTTCACTGACCTTCTCCCCACATCACTGACAATCTGCCCATCGCTGACCTTCCCCTCACATCACTGACAATCTGCCCTTCACTGACCTTCTCCTCACATCACTGACAATCTGCCCTTCACTGACCTTCTCTCCACATCACTGACAATCTGCCCTTCGCTGACCTTCTCCCCACATCACTGACAATCTGCCCTTCACTAACCTTCTCCCCACGTCTCTGACAATCTGCCCTTCACTGACCTTCTCCCCACATCACTGACAATCTGCCCTTCACTGACCTTCTCCCCACATCACTGACAATCTGCCCTTCACTGACCTTCTCCCCACATCACTGACAATCTGCCCTTCACTAACCTTCTCCCCACATCACTGACAATCTGCCCTTCACTGACCTTCTCTCCACATCACTGACAATCTGCCCTTCACTGACCTTCTCCCCACATCACTGACAATCTGCCCTTCACTGACCTTCTCCCCACATCACTGACAATCTGCCCTTCACTGACCTTCTCCCAACATCACTGACAATCTGCCCTTCGCTGACCTTCTCCCAACATCACTGACAATCTGCCCTTCACTAACCTTCTCCCCACGTCTCTGACAATCTGCCCTTCACTGACCTTCTCCCAACATCACTGACAATCTGCCCTTCACTAACCTTCTCCCCACGTCTCTGACAATCTGCCCTTCACTGACCTTCTCCCCACATCACTGACAATCTGCCCTTCGCTGACCTTCTCCCAACATCACTGACAATCTGCCCTTCACTAACCTTCTCCCCACGTCTCTGACAATCTGCCCTTCACTGACCTTCTCCCCACATCACTGACAATCTGCCCTTCACTGACCTTCTCCCCACATCACTGACAATCTGCCCTTCACTAACCTTCTCCCCACATCACTGACAATCTGCCCTTCACTGACCTTCTCCCCACGTCTCTGACAATCTGCCCTTCACTGACCTTCTCCCCACATCACTGACAATCTGCCCTTCACTGACATTCTCCCCACATCACTGACAATCTGCCCTTCACTAACCTTCTCCCCACATCACTGACAATCTGCCCTTCACTGACCTTCTCCCCTCGTCTCTGACAATCTGCCCTTCACTAACCTTCTCCCCACATCTCTGACAATCTGCCCTTCACTGACTTTCTCCCCCCATCACTGACAATCTGCCCTTCACTGACCTTCTCCCCACATCACTGACAATCTGCCCTTCACTGACTTTCTCCCCCCATCACTGACAATCTGCCCTTCACTGACCTTCTCCCCACATCACTGACAATCTGCCCTTCACTGACCTTCTCCCCACATCACTGACAATCTGCCCTTCACTGACCTTCTCCCCACGTCTCTGACAATCTGCCCTTCACTAAACTTCTCCCCACATCACGGACAATCTGCCCTTCACTGTCCTTCTCCCCACATCACTGACAATCTGCCCTTCGCCGACCTTCTCCCCACATCACTGACAATCTGCCCTTCACTGACCTTCTCCCCACATCACTGACAATCTGCCCTTCACTGACCTTCTCCCCACATCACTGACAATCTGCCCTTCACTGACCTTCTCCCCACATCACTGACAATCTGCCCTTCACTGACCTTCTCCCCACATCTCTGACAATCTGCCCTTCGCTGACCTTCTCCCCACATCACTGACAATCTGCCCTTCACTGACCTTCTCTCCACATCACTGACAATCTGCCCTTCACTGACCTTCTCCCCACATCACTGACAATCTGCCCTTCACTGACCTTCTCCCCACATCACTGACAATCTGCCCTTCACTAACCTTCTCCCCACATCACTGACAATCTGCCCTTCACTGACCTTCTGCCCACATCACTGACAATCTGCCCTTCGCTGACCTTCTCCCCACATCACTGACAATCTGCCCTTCACTGACCTTCTCCCCACATCACTGACAATCTGCCCTTCACTGACCTTCTCCCCACATCACTGACAATCTGCCCTTCACTAACCTTCTCCCCACATCACTGACAATCTGCCCTTCACTGACCTTCTGCCCACATCACTGACAATCTGCCCTTCACTGTCCTTCTCCCCACATCACTGACAATCTGCCCTTCGCTGACCTTCTCCCCACATCACTGACAATCTGCCCTTCACTGACCTTCTCCCCACATCACTGACAATCTGCCCTTCACTGACCTTCTCCCCACATCACTGACAATCTGCCCTTCACTAACCTTCTCCCCACATCACTGACAATCTGCCCTTCACTAACCTTCTCCCCACGTCTCTGACAATCTGCCCTTCGCTGACCATCTCCCCACATCACTGACAATCTGCCCTTCGCTGACCTTCTCCCCACATCACTGACAATCTGCCCTTCGCTGACCTTCTCCCCACCTGACAATCTGCCCTTCACTGACCTTCTCCCCACATCACTGACAATCTGCCCTTCACTGACCTTCTCCCCACATCACTGACAATCTGCCCTTCACTGACCTTCTCCCCACATCACTGACAATCTGCCCTTCACTGACCTTCTGCCCACATCACTGACAAATTGCCCTTCACTAACCTTCTCCCCACATCACTGACAATCTGCCCTTCACTGACCTTCTCCCCACATCACTGACAGACTGCCCTTGGCTAACTTTCTCCCCACATCACTGACAATCTGCCCTTCACTGACCTTCTCCCCACATCACTGACAATCTGCCCTTCACTGACCTTCTGCCCACATCACTGACAATCTGCCCTTCACTGACCTTCTGCCCACATCACTGACAATCTGCCCTTCACTGACCTTCTCCCCACATCACTGACAATCTGCCCTTCACTGACCTTCTGCCCACATCACTGACAATCTGCCCTTCACTGACCTTCTCCCAACATCACTGACAATCTGCCCTTCACTAACCTTCTCCCCACGTCACTGACAATCTGCCCTTCGCTGACCTTCTCCCCACATCACTGACAATCTGCCCTTCGCTGACCTTCTCCCCACATCACTGACAATCTGCCCTTCACTGACCTTCTCCCCACATCACTGACAATCTGCCCTTCACTGACCTTCTCCCCACATCACTGACAATCTGCCCTTCACTGACCTTCTCCCCACATCACTGACAATCTGCCCTTCACTGACCTTCTCCCCACATCACTGACAATCTGCCCTTCACTGACCTTCTCCCCACATCACTGACAATCTGCCCTTCACTGACCTTCTCCCCACATCACTGACAATCTGCCCTTCACTGACCTTCTCCCCACATCACTGACAATCTGCCCTTCACTGACCTTCTCCCCACATCACTGACAATCTGCCCTTCACTGACCTTCTCCCCACATCACTGACAATCTGCCCTTCACTGACCTTCTCCCCACGTCTCTGACAATCTGCCCTTCACTGACCTTCTCCCCACATCACTGACAATCTGCCCTTCACTGACCTTTTCCCCACCTCACTGACAATCTGCCCTTCACTGACCTTCTCCCCACGTCTCTGACAATCTGCCCTTCACTGACCTTCTCCCCACGTCTCTGACAATCTGCCCTTCACTGACCTTCTCCCCACGTCTCTGACAATCTGCCCTTCACTAACCTTCTCCCCACATCACTGACAATCTGCCCTTCGCTGACCTTCTCCCCACATCACTGACAATCTGCCCTTCACTGACCTTCTCCCCACATCACTGACAATCTGCCCTTCACTGACCTTCTCCCCACATCACTGACAATCTGCCCTTCACTGACCTTCTCCCCACGTCTTTGACAATCTGCCCTTCACTGACCTTCTCCCCACATCACTGACAATCTGCCCTTCACCAACCTTCTCCCCACATCACTGACAATCTGCCCTTCACTGACCTTCTCCCCACATCACTGACAATCTGCCCTTCGCTGACCTTCTCCCCACATCACTGACAATCTGCCCTTCACTGACCTTCTCCCCACGTCACTGACAATCTGCACTTCACTAACCTTCTCCCCACGTCTCTGACAATCTGCCCTTCGCTGACCATCTCCCCACATCACTGACAATCTGCCCTTCACTGACCTTCTCCCCACATCACTGACAATCTGCCCTTCACTGACCTTCTCCCCACATCACTGACAATCTGCCCTTCACTGACCTTCTCCCCACATCACTGACAATCTGCCCTTCACTGACCTTCTCCCCACATCACTGACAATCTGCCCTTCACTGACCTTCTCCCCACATCACTGACAATCTGCCCTTCACTGACCTTCTCCCCACATCACTGACAATCTGCCCTTCACTGAACTTCTCCCCTCATCACTGACAATCTGCCCTTCACTGACCTTCTCCCCACATCACTGACAATCTGCCCTTCACTAACCTTCTCCCCACATCACTGACAATCTGCCCTTCGCTGACCTTCTCCCCACGTCTCTGCCAATCTGCCCTTCACTGACCTTCTCCCCACGTCTCTGACAATCTGCCCTTCACTGACCTTCTCCCCACATCACTGACAATCTGCCCTTCACTAAGCTTCTCCCCACGTCTCTGACAATCTGCCCTTCGCTGACCATCTCCCCACATCACTGACAATCTGCCCTTCACTAACCTTCTCCCCACGTCACTGACAATCTGCCCTTCACTGACCTTCTCCCAACATCACTGACAATCTGCCCTTCGCTGACCTTCTCCCCACATCACTGACAATCTGCCCTTCACTAACCTTCTCCCAACGTCTCTGACAATCTGCCCTTCACTGACCTTCTCCCCACATCACTGACAATCTGCCCTTCAGTAACCTTCTCCCCACATCACTGACAATCTGCCCTTCACTGACCTTCTCCCAACGTCTCTGACAATCTGCCCCTCGCTGACCTTCTCCCCACATCACTGACAATCTGCCCTTCTCTGACCTCTCTCCCCACATCACTGACAATCTGCCCTTCACTAACCTTCTTCCCACGTCTCTGACAATCTGCCCTTCGCTGACATTCTCCTCACATCACTGACAATCTGCCCTTCACTGACCTTCTCTCCACATCACTGACAATCTGCCCTTCACTGACCTTCTCCCCACATCACTGACAATCTGCCCTTCACTGACCTTCTCCCCACGTCAGTGACAATCTGCCCTTCGGTGACCTTCTCCCCACATCACTGACAATCTGCCCTTCACTGACCTTCTCCCCACATCACTGACAATCTGCCCTTCACTGACCTTCTCCCCACGTCAGTGACAATCTGCCCTTCGGTGACCTTCTCCCCACATCACTGACAATCTGCCCTTCACTGACCTTCTCCCCACATCACTGACAATCTGCCCTTCACTAACCTTCTCCCCACATCACTGACAATCTGCCCTTCACTGACCTTCTCCCCACATCACTGACAATCTGCCCTTCACTGACCTTCTCCCCACATCACTGACAATCTGCCCTTCACTGACCTTCTCCCCACATCACTGACAATCTGCCCATCGCTGACCTTCCCCTCACATCACTGACAATCTGCCCTTCACTGACCTTCTCCTCACATCACTGACAATCTGCCCTTCACTGACCTTCTCTCCACATCACTGACAATCTGCCCTTCACTGACCTTCTCCCCACATCACTGACAATCTGCCCTTCGCTGACCTTCTCCCCACATCACTGACAATCTGCCCTTCACTGACCTTCTCCCCACATCACTGACAATCTGCCCTTCACTGACCTTCTCCCCTCGTCTTTGACAATCTGCCCTTCACTGACCTTCTCCCCACATCACTGACAATCTGCCCTTCACCAACCTTCTCCCCACATCACTGACAATCTGCCCTTCACTGACCTTCTCCCCACATCACTGACAATCTGCCCTTCGCTGACCTTCTCCCCACATCACTGACAATCTGCCCTTCACTGACCTTCTCCCCACGTCACTGACAATCTGCCCTTCACTAACCTTCTCCCCACGTCTCTGACAATCTGCCCTTCGCTGACCATCTCCCCACATCACTGACAATCTGCCCTTCACTGACCTTCTCCCCACATCACTGACAATCTGCCCTTCACTGACCTTCTCCCCACATCACTGACAATCTGCCCTTCACTGACCTTCTCCCCACATCACTGACAATCTGCCCTTCACTACACTGACCTTCTCCCCACATCACTGACAATCTGCCCTTCACTGACCTTCTCCCCACATCACTGACAATCTGCCCTTCACTGACCTTCTCCCCACATCACTGACAATCTGCCCTTCACTGACCTTCTCCCCACATCACTGACAATCTGCCCTTCACTGACCTTCTCCCCACATCACTGACAATCTGCCCTTCACTAACCTTCTCCCCACATCACTGACAATCTGCCCTTCGCTGACCTTCTCCCCACGTCTCTGCCAATCTGCCCTTCACTGACCTTCTCCCCACGTCTCTGACAATCTGCCCTTCACTGACCTTCTCCCCACATCACTGACAATCTGCCCTTCACTGACCTTCTCCCCACGTCTCTGACAATCTGCCCTTCACTGACCTTCTCCCCACATCACTGACAATCTGCCCTTCACCAACCTTCTCCCCACATCACTGACAATCTGCCCTTCACTGACCTTCTCCCCACATCACTGACAATCTGCCCTTCGCTGACCATCTCCCCACATCACTGACAATCTGCCCTTCACTGACCTTCTCCCCACATCACTGACAATCTGCCCTTCGCTGACCATCTCCCCACATCACTGACAATCTGCCCTTCACTGACCTTCTCCCCACATCACTGACAATCTGCCCTTCGCTGACCTTCTCCCCACATCACTGACAATCTGCCCTTCACTGAACTTCTCCCCACATCACTGACAATCTGCCCTTCACTGACCTTCTCCCCAGATCACTGACAATCTGCCCTTCACTGACCTTCTCCCCACATCACTGACAATCTGCCCTTCACTGACCTTCTCCCCACGTCTCTGACAATCTGCCCTTCGCTGACCATCTCCCCACATCACTGACAATCTGCCCTTCACTAACCTTCTCCCCACATCACTGACAATCTGCCCTTCACTGACCTTCTCCCCACATCACTGACAATCTGCCCTTAACTGACCTTCTCCCCAAGTCTCTGACAATCTGCCCTTCACTGACCTTCTCCCCACATCACTGACAATCTGCCCTTCGCTGACCTCTCCCCATATCACTGACAATCTGCCCTTCACTAACCTTCTCCCCACGTCTCTGACAATCTGCCCTTCACTGACCTTCTCCCCACATCACTGACAATCTGCCCTTCACTGACCTTCTCCCCACATCACTGACAATCTGCCCTTCGCTGACCTTCTCCCCACATCACTGACAATCTGCCCTTCACTAAGCTTCTCCCCACGTCTCTGACAATCTGCCCTTCGCTGACCATCTCCCCACATCACTGACAATCTGCCGTTCACTAACCTTCTCCCCACGTCACTGACAATCTGCCCTTCACTGACCTTCTCCCAACATCACTGACAATCTGCCCTTCGCTGACCTTCTCCCCACATCACTGACAATCTGCCCTTCACTAACCTTCTCCCAACGTCTCTGACAATCTGCCCTTCACTGACCTTCTCCCCACATCACTGACAATCTGCCCTTCAGTAACCTTCTCCCCACATCACTGACAATCTGCCCTTCACTGACCTTCTCCCAACGTCTCTGACAATCTGCCCCTCGCTGACCTTCTCCCCACATCACTGACAATCTGCCCTTCACTGACCTTCTCCCCACATCACTGACAATCTGCCCTTCACTAACCTTCTTCCCACGTCTCTGACAATCTGCCCTTCGCTGACATTCTCCTCACATCACTGACAATCTGCCCTTCACTGACCTTCTCTCCACATCACTGACAATCTGCCCTTCACTGACCTTCTCCCCACATCACTGACAATCTGCCCTTCACTGACCTTCTCCCCACGTCAGTGACAATCTGCCCTTCGGTGACCTTCTCCCCACATCACTGACAATCTGCCCTTCACTGACCTTCTCCCCCACATCACTGACAATCTGCCCTTCACTGACCTTCTCCCCACGTCAGTGACAATCTGCCCTTCGGTGACCTTCTCCCCACATCACTGACAATCTGCCCTTCACTGACCTTCTCCCCACATCACTGACAATCTGCCCTTCACTAACCTTCTCCCCACATCACTGACAATCTGCCCTTCACTGACCTTCTCCCCACATCACTGACAATCTGCCCTTCACTGACCTTCTCCCCACATCACTGACAATCTGCCCTTCACTGACCTTCTCCCCACATCACTGACAATCTGCCCATCGCTGACCTTCCCCTCACATCACTGACAATCTGCCCTTCACTGACCTTCTCCTCACATCACTGACAATCTGCCCTTCACTGACCTTCTCTCCACATCACTGACAATCTGCCCTTCGCTGACCTTCTCCCCACATCACTGACAATCTGCCCTTCACTAACCTTCTCCCACGTCTCTGACAATCTGCCCTTCACTGACCTCTCCCACATCACTGACAATCTGCCCTTCACTGACCTTCTCCCCACATCACTGACAATCTGCCCTTCACTGACCTTCTCCCCACATCACTGACAATCTGCCCTTCACTAACCTTCTCCCCACATCACTGACAATCTGCCCTTCACTGACCTTCTCTCCACATCACTGACAATCTGCCCTTCACTGACCTTCTCCCCACATCACTGACAATCTGCCCTTCACTGACCTTCTCCCCACATCACTGACAATCTGCCCTTCACTGACCTTCTCCCAACATCACTGACAATCTGCCCTTCGCTGACCTTCTCCCAACATCACTGACAATCTGCCCTTCACTAACCTTCTCCCCACGTCTCTGACAATCTGCCCTTCACTGACCTTCTCCCAACATCACTGACAATCTGCCCTTCACTAACCTTCTCCCCACGTCTCTGACAATCTGCCCTTCACTGACCTTCTCCCCACATCACTGACAATCTGCCCTTCGCTGACCTTCTCCCAACATCACTGACATCTGCCTTCAACCTCTCCCAGTCTCTGACAATCTGCCCTTCACTGACCTTCTCCCCACATCACTGACAATCTGCCCTTCACTGACCTTCTCCCCACATCACTGACAATCTGCCCTTCACTACCTACCTTCTCCCCACATCACTGACAATCTGCCCTTCACTGCCCTTCAACCTCTCCCACTCACTGACAATCTGCCCTTCACTGACCTTCTCCCACATCACTGACAATCTGCCCTTCACTGACCTCTCCCACTCTCTGACAATCTGCCCTTCACTGACCTTCTCCCCACATCGACTGCTCACATCACTGACATCTGCCCTTCACTGACCTTCTCCCCACATCACTGAAATCTGCCCTTCACTGACCTTCTCCCTCCACATCACTGACATCTGACCTGCTCCCCACATCACTGAGCCCTTCTGCTCCCCACATCACTGACAATCTGCCCTTCACTGACCTTCTCCCACATCACTGACAATCTCTGACTTCTCCCCCTTTCACTGACCCTTCACTGACCTCCCCCACATCACTGACAATCTGCCCTTCACTGACCTTCTCCCCACATCACTGACAATCTGCCCTTCACTGACCTTCTCCCCACATCACTGACAATCTGCCCTTCACTGACCTTCTCCCCACATCACTGACAATCTGCCCTTCACTGACCTTCTCCCCACATCACTGACAATCTGCCCTTCACTGACCTTCTCCCCACATCACTGACAATCTGCCCTTCACTGACCTTCTCCCCACATCACTGACAATCTGCCCTTCACTGACCTTCTCCCCACATCACTGACAATCTGCCCTTCACTGACCTTCTCCCCACATCACTGACAATCTGCCCTTCACTGACCTTCTCCCCACATCACTGACAATCTGCCCTTCACTGACCTTCTCCCCACATCACTGACAATCTGCCCTTCACTGACCTTCTCCCCACATCACTGACAATCTGCCCTTCACTGACCTTCTCCCCACATCACTGACAATCTGCCCTTCGCTGACCTTCTCCCCACATCACTGACAATCTGCCCTTCACTGACCTTCTCCCCACATCACTGACAATCTGCCCTTCACTGACCTTCTCCCCACATCACTGACAATCTGCCCTTCACTGACCTTCTCCCCACATCACTGACAATCTGCCCTTCACTGACCTTCTCCCCACATCACTGACAATCTGCCCTTCACTGACCTTCTCCCCACATCACTGACAATCTGCCCTTCACTAACCTTCTCCCCACATCACTGACAATCTGCCCTTCACTGACCTTCTCCCCACAGTCACTGACAATCTGCCCTTCAGCTGACCTTCTCCCCACATCACTGACAATCTGCCCTTCAGCTGACCTTCTCCCCACATCACTGACAATCTGCCCTTCACTGACCTTCTCCCCACATCACTGACAATCTGCCCTTCACTGACCTTCTCCCCACATCACTGACAATCTGCCCTTCACTGACCTTCTCCCCACATCACTGACAATCTGCCCTTCACTGACCTTCTCCCCACATCACTGACAATCTGCCCTTCACTGACCTTCTGCCCCACATCACTGACAATCTGCCCTTCACTAACCTTCTCCCCACATCACTGACAATCTGCCCTTCACTGACCTTCTCCCCCACATCACTGACAAGTCTGCCCTTGGCTAACCTTCTCCCCACATCACTGACAATCTGCCCTTCACTGACCTTCTCCCCACATCACTGACAATCTGCCCTTCACTGACCTTCTGCCCACATCACTGACAATCTGCCCTTCACTGACCTTCTGCCCCACATCACTGACAATCTGCCCTTCACTGACCTTCTCCCCACATCACTGACAATCTGCCCTTCACTGACCTTCTGCCCACATCACTGACAATCTGCCCTTCACTGACCTTCTCCCCAACATCACTGACAATCTGCCCTTCACTAACCTTCTCCCCACATCACTGACAAT